>NC_091850.1:14332259-19332259 GCF_037783145.1 Equus przewalskii
CAGAGATGGTTAATTGCTAATAAGTAAATACGTCGGCAATAACTAATGATAAACATGTGCGACATAGCAACAAAAGGAATAAAGATTTTTCCTGTGGTCTGTTTTTAATAGAATCTTATAATCTGGTTCTGTATGTTTTTGATAAGTTCTGCCCAAGATGAAAATGTGTATTTAGTACTATTGACGTTGGACTTTTGAAACACAGCTGCAAACATAGTATTGTTTATAATTTCAATGAAACCTAAAATACATTTCCTTTCTGCTAAGGAAGATGGTGAGTGACAGGGTGGGCTGAGATTTCACTCTTTAGTTTCCCAGATTTCTCTGGGTTCTCTCAAGATTGTCAGATTAGCCATGTGTGTATGTGAGTGTGTGTGAGGAAGGGAAACAGGAATTCCTTTCGGAACAATGACAATCAATCCTAGTCTAACACTAGTTTCGGGCAGATGTTCTTAGCAGAAATCTGCAGAAGTAGATTATAAATGCTGTCTAGTTGCCATAAATCAGGCTTGCATCTTTTTTGCCTTAATTTCAAAATGCTGATCCTGTTTAAGAAGAGAAGGAAAAATACCCAATCTCCCCACCTCTCCTAACTTCCCTTCCTCCCATCCCATTCTTCAGTGAAGAGGGAACAAACTTTCTTATTCTTATTATGCCTGAACTTGTTCATTTAGGTGAACTGTCTTCTTTAAATCTACTAAAATATCTTCACAACCATGGTAAATCTTGACAATTTAATCAAAACTATGAAAGGCAAAGGATGTCACCACATCCTTTCAGAAGCTTTATGCACTATGACTATGTATTTAGTTCTGATTAGCAGGCAGGTCAACTCCTTAGAATAAAGGCTCATTAAGGCCAGCCTTCCCACTATCAATTTTGTTTTTATATTATATTTGGATCTTAATATTAACAATATGCTGTGCGGGGATGTTTCAGTTTTTCGTAAATCTTTCTCTTTGAAAGAAATATTTTTAAATTGAAGTTACTTTGCTGTAAGGATGGATAGCCTTATGTATAGTACACAGTTTGGTTTTTATGACTTTATGGAAAAATCATTAAAATTCATTTTCTGAAGCATGTATTTTTGATTTGTGGAAGGATTTAATCTGAATATTCACGGCTCCAGCAATCACATATCTTCTTTTCTGCACAAAATAGGAGCAAGCCTTTTGAAATTATGGTGCATTTTATTAGAACAAATTTGCATTTTATTTTTCTTATTGGTGAATCATCTCATTGCTTGAAAATTTAAACTGTCACTCTATATCCTAATATAAAAAGCTGTAAGAAAATGTTCTACTTCCCTTATTACCCATGTGAAAATGATGCTATTCTTAGTAGAATAACAGTGAAGTTTTACAGAATATCTCAGCACAGGATTCCAATACATCACTAACTTTTTTTCATAGCTTTTTTATTTTGCTATGAAATTTTGCTCTTCTTGCTAAATTGTGAGCAAATTCATACTTATATAGGTAAATATGCTTCAGCTGTATTTCTGTTCATCTTGAGGAAGTGAGTTAAGTTTTAGGATTCCTGAAGAAGGAAAAGCAGCAGAGTTGTCTTTATGGTAATATGGGCAAATGATTATTTACAAAAAAACCACCACCACCACCAAGAAACTTAACAGCATTTCAGCCTTTACATTATGTAGCATTTTGAGGCATTGGACATCATCAAAGGTAGCCAAAAGCTGTTTTCAGATGCTCTTAAGAGAGACATAAAAGTATATGAATAGTTTCAGAAATGGGAAGGGGTTTCTCTTTGTCAGATTTCCATGTGTTGCTTTTACCCATGAGCCAGCAGCAGTGGCTGTTGATTTCCTGTTGGAGGGATAATGAAAGGTAATGACAGCGGTGTATCGCCTGTGGCTTGCAAACCCTGACAGTCAACACAGCCACATGCTTCAAAGCAAAGCAGGCTTTCTCTTCTGTGCATTTGGATTATTGTGCACCATTTAGTGTGAATATAAATCGAATACCTTCCCCAAATCAGCTAGAAATAAAGTCAGACTTTCAGCAAGGGGATACTGAAATTTATCTGTCAGCATCCCAGGCCTTGACTCTAATGAGGCTACACAGTATGGCTCTCTGGTTTTCTGAATATTGTCAATGTTAAAAATATTAAAGAAAAAATTCCTTTATTATGTTATTATATAATACATATATTAAGTATCTTTTTACAATAAACACCGACAGAAAATTCTCATTCTAGTATCAACATAAAACTAACCCAAACACAGATGCAAAGCCTAGGGTGCCTTGCAAAAGTAGAAAGGTGATAGGTGTTAGATCTTCACTTGAATATGAACGAATGAAAGAACCAATCAATCAAATGTAATCAATGAATTGCTACACCAATCACCTCCTTTTTATTTCTTTGGACAGTTAGTTTATTAAAAAAGAGAAAATACCATTAGAATAGCCTAAATAGTAAAAGTAAGGCTGGGGGACGTATGACACATGTATTTAAAGGCGATAATTACATATATTCAAACTATACTTGGAAATTCCCTTAAATCAACCATAGAAGAGTTATAAGCACTGAAATTACATTAAAGGAAGAGGAGTGCTCACACTACAAAGCAATAGGAACCGAGACCCACTGTAGGAGACGTCACCTCTCTCATGTGTTGGGTGGAATGGTCAACTGAATTCCCCACAATGTTTAAATTATTTCTTTATTTTGAAAACAATTTTCTCTTATCGTGTAAATTGAGTTTGTGTAAGTCAAATGGCAGTTCACTGAATTGCTTTCATTTTTTTCGTCCTTTTTTTCCCCCTTTTTCTATTTACTATTACTATTACTATTGAAAAATAATTGACATACATCCCTATCTAAGTTTAAGACGTACAGCATGATGGTTTCATTTACATATATTGTGAAATGATTGCCACAATGGGTTCAACTAATGTGTGTCTTCTCATATAGAAACAATAAAAAGAAAACAGGAAAAAAAAAGGAAAAATACTTTTTTCCTTGCTCGTGATGAGAACTCAGGATTTACTCTCTTAACAACTGTCCTATATATCATACAGCAGTGTTAGCTCTAGTCGTCGTGATGTACACTACATCCTTAGTACTGTGTATCTTATAACTGGAAGTTTCTACCTTTTGACCACCTTCCTCCAATTCTCCCTCCCCACTGAATTACTTTTTAATTACAGGTATATGTTTCCCATCAGTGTATCTTTTATCATTGTTTCTTGACTCCTCCAGCTCTTAATCCAGAGCCGTGCATTTTGGAATGTAGCTTACTTCTAATTACTTCATTTGGTTAATTTTATCTTTTCACTTGGATTATAAATTCCTTGTAAGAAAAGTCTGTGTCATACGTTTCTGTATTATCTTATGTTGGGCAATCAGTAAGGTAGCTTTTGTCCAAAAATACTGTTTTACAGATAGAGTAACCCTCAAATATTTGGTGGCATTCAAAAGATCTACTATAAAAGAAGAAAGTATATTTTATTTACCTCTTAGATATTGCTTGCTTTGTTTGGTCTTTCAGTATTCTATTATTCCCTTTTCTCTCTCTTTCCTGTCATTCCACACTTTTCAAATCCCATAGTCCCAGTCTTAGAGATTTATTCACTCAACAGATGCTTACTAAGTGGCTTCTGAGTGTCAGAAACTGTGCAAAGCATTAGATCAAGGGGCATAACTAATTATTCTGTATTGTTTTCAATGCACATAATTGTTAAACAATGGTCAGAAAAGTGTCCTTTTACTTCTTATTTTAGACCTGTAGTGTTCATGGAAAATCAGTTGAAGCCTTTGTCAGATTCAGTCTATACGTCCCTAAACCCCAATGGGAAAATCAGAGGTCATCTTTGCACCTTTGCTCCCTGCGTGGGTGGGTGGGGAGGAGAGAGTGGAAGTTGTTATGAGACATCCACATCCACAAGGATGGAGAGCTGCCAAATGCTTCACTGGGTTCCCGCAGAGGCCAAGGTGGGCAGGAAACAGGTTGCAGGAGTGACGCAGGGGAAGCCTGGCGCAGCTGCTCAACTCCCTCACTTGAGCCAGAGCTGCAGAATTAATGGCCAGCACCATCAAGATAGAATTTAAAGCCCTTGAGGGGCCCTTACAAAGTCGAAGTGATTCTACTTTCCAGATGGAAGTCGCCCTTAGTGAACAGAATCCTCACCCACCCTGATAGGCTAAGAGTAATAGAGTGTTAGTCCAGGAGAAATTGAGGTCAAGCCAAGAAAACTTTTGATTTTTTCTGGTGACTAGCCTAGATTTCTTCTGTGAAGTATAACTTCAGACATGCAAATAAGGCCCAAATCTACCTCCTAACAGTTTGTAAGTGAGGAAATTTTACTGTCAGGCTTCCCCTAAAACTTGCATTTCCTGTTCCCATTGCTTAGAGTGCTCATTTGAAATGCAAGTAATAACGTGTCTGACTTACCAGATTTGCTTTCTTTGGGACTGGGAGAACCTAGAATTGAGAGGAAGTGGAGAGAAAGGAGCAGGGAGAGGAAGGAGAGGTACATGACTAAAGAGTGGATGGGAAGGCGAGAGGGAGAAGGTGATGAAGACGTATTCTGACTTTGTAAGCTTAGCAAGAAAATAGGCGTCAAGAGCAACTTAATGTGAAGCTATCAGAGATAAACGTGGCATTTTAACTTCCCTGGGCACCTGTAAAATGTGAAATTGGTAACTTCATGATTGAAAACAGTGTGATTTCAAGATTCTTTTAAAGTTAAAAATCTTGAAAGCGTCACTAACCTAAATGGCAGAGATTTACGTGGAAATTGAACTCTCATGGAAAGCCAGAGACACCGCCAAGGGAAGAACATTTTCCAGGGACAATGTGGTGACCAATATGCTCAATCAAACAGTCACTGTGATTAGCATGGTTCAACCCAAATGACACACACCTCACCAAATCTTGGCCAACAATTATCGCTACAAGTTCCATGCTTTAATTTTTGCATTTAAAAAAATTAACACTAGTTGACATTGATGTGTACAGAGAGTTTATTTTACTTGAGAATCTCAAATCATGGTATGTCTTTTATTACTGTTATCATTTTTATTTTGGTGGCTTCGATAAGTAAAATGAAGGATAAGAGAAATGAAGTGAACGCCAAGCTTACATTTACCTTTGTTCATTTCTTCATTCACTCATTCGTCAAGTATCTCAGATCGCTGTGCGAGATCTTGAGCATTCGGTGAGGCGAAGTCTAGGCAGAGTTGCTCACAAAGTTCACAGTTTGTAGGAGACGCTGCACTTAGTCAAATAATTACTAACTCGAGAAGCATCTATAGAGAATCTTGGCCTCAATTTGGGGATTATGTTAATTCTTATATTTCTGTGTCTGGGCTTTATCAGAAGATGGAGAGTTTTGCTTAGGAACCACTCTCAACTTTTTATTTTTATTTTATTTCTCAGAAAAGTGCTTATTTGTAAATATGCAGAAGACTCTATCTTGATACTTAAAATAGTTCCATTTATTTATATATTTTAAATAAAAGCCTGCAGCCCACCTAAATTAATAACTCTGATACAATAAAACAGCTTGAATAAAACCAGCAAAATCTGTTCTTACTGAGGCCTGACTACTTTTTTCCTCATTGGACACTCTAAGTTTGCATTTCTGTGAATATGTCAGAATGTTCTGAATGTCCTAATTACCACATAGCCACCAATAAATTGATTTGTTTGTACCATAGGACAATCGTCTCCAATTTCACTTTTGAAATCTTGAGCTACTTACAAAACTTTCTAGTTTTGACTAGAAACTTCGCTACTAAAGGAAGTGGACTCCAAGTCGGAGAGTTCTTGATATGAGAAATTATGTTCCTTTAAAAAAAAAATCTGTGGTTGCTTTTCCCTTTCTATGACATTCTGATGCCATTTATTCTTCCATTTCCTTTTGTTCTTTCTTAGTACTATGTGTGACTAATGCAATTCAGATGGGCTTGTAGCCATGGAAACTATAGAAGGCAGGAATATAAGTCTGTTCACTTGGAGGCATCTTTCTCATCACCCATACTTGTCACTTTCTTGATCACTGATATAATAAAATAAACTTTATTAAAAATTTAAAGTGAAAATGGATTTTTAAATTTCTATCAACTTTCAGCTTCATTTTTAAAGCGGAAAATAGTGGTGCTTTATGAATTATTAATGTCCTCTGCCGCCTTGAGGTTACTAAAGGGAAGGTGTTGTATTCAGAGATAAATTCAGGTTGTGATTTGTGTAACATGTTGAAGAACTCCACAGAACATATCCAATAGATATGTATTTACTGAACCGCTTACTCCTGAGATACACAGCTGTCTTGGGAATATTTCATTGAATAAACACTGTATGCAAACGAAAGCAGTTTGAAAAACTATTCCTGTACAGGGGATCATTATCTCTAATGTCATTTGACAACAAGAAATTTGCTACCAACCGTCACTTTGAGAAATTTTATTTTATCTTCCATAGAAACAAAAGTTGTACGTATCAGATGGGAACTATTCTCTTCTTATTCTATTTTAATTAGTTTCTCCCCCCATCTTGGCCAATTACCTCCTTCCTAGATGAATGTTTTGTTCATCTGCCATGAAAATTGATTTGGTTTTCCTATCTTCTTCTTTAGCCTACAATTCCTTTCATTTGCTTTGATTTCTAGTTCATAGAATCACAGAATATTGGAAGTGGAAGGGTCTCATCACTGATCCAGTTCAACACATACATTTTACAGTGGAGACGAAAGAGCTTCAGCCTCAGATGTAATGGCCTCCTTCACATCTCCTCTTTGGTCTAAGGCAAGTCCAACACAATATGTCCCAGAACGAACTCTTATTAGATTCCCCCAAACCTGCTCCTCCCACAGTGTTTCCAATCAAACAAATGTCATGAGCATGTACTCCACCGCTCAGGCCAAAAATCCTGAGGCCATTCATGACTCATATTTTTCCCTCTCAGCCTGATATCCAATTCATCAACCAGTCTAAGTTCATGTTTCAGTTCAAAACATGAATGCCGTCTTTTAAGATGCCATCCCTGACTCCCATCCCCCACCTATTCTATCTCTTCAATAGGACTTGCTTTTCTCTGTGAAGCTCTTCACCATCTGAAACTGCACGTATATCGACTGGCTGAACGACTGTCACTACGCTGTAATGTAAACTGTGAGGGCAAGGACTCTGCAGACTGCCTCCATTGCTGAATTCCTAACTGCAGAATAGTGCTGATGTGCAGAGAATGCTCGAGAAATCATAACTGGAAGATTAAACAATTGCGTTAGTTGAGTCATTGAGCAGCTAGGTTATATGACTATTTAGCACCTTAGCTGGAAAGAGAACCTGAAAATTCTTTTCTTTCTAGTGCTTTCTCACTATAATAAGCTGCCTCTCATTGTCCTCTTATTTTGCTCTTACTCCTGCAATGTTTTGCACACAATATAACTTTTTGCTTTCATATGTAAAGAGTATTCATGCATTTACAGAGCTAATAGTTTTATGAAGCTTTACAGATTGCTTGTTTTTTCTGAATGCCACCCTGTCTTTACAACACCTAGTGATATCATGTTTTCCTGTTCATTCTAAGCCTAATTGACATCCCTCTCCCTGAGATCTTAAACTTTTATGGAACAAATAGTTCTGCTGTTATAAACCAGTGTCCTTCAATCTGTATTTTTGGATGGAACAGTTGGGATATGGCAAACCAAGGCTGTGTACTCTCTGAGGCTTGGAGTCCTCTTCCAAGTGCATTCAAATTATTGGTAGAATTCAGTTCCTTGTGTTGTAGGACTGAGGTCCCTGTTTTCTTGCTTTCTGTTGCCTGGGGACTGCTCTCACTCCTAGGGGCCACTTGTCTTTATAGGCAATTCACAACACAGCTATTGTGGAATTCCAGGCCTCCAGATAGAAGCACATCACTTTCACATCTTCCTCTGCAACCAGCCAGGGAAAACTCTGACCTTTTAAGAGTTCAACTGATTAGGTCAGACTCACCTTAGATATTTTCCCTTTTGCCATATAACCTAACAATGATAGGAGTGATGCCTCTTTATATTCATAGGTCCTGTCCACACTCAAGAGAATTATACATAGCATGCACACCAGGGGTGAGACTTTTGGGGGCCATCTTAGGGTTCTACCTAAGACTTTATAATTTCCAATGACAGTCAGAATTGCTGAGGGTATACAGAGAAATAAATAAGTCCTTAGAATCAAAATCCAGGTACTGATGACCATCAAGACCTTTTCAGACTGGAATGTTTCCCTCTCCCTCAGTGTCTCCATTCAATGTGTCCCTTGAGATGCTACTTGATGTTAACGAAAACATTCTATGCACTGATTAGTTTGGAAAAATTGTAAACTGGTGTTTGTTTTTAATTGCATGACCTTTCAAAGCCTTTAACAATCCTGCGGAATCTTTAATAAGAAGCATTTCCCAAGCTTACCTCACCCAGAAACATATTTCACACTGGAGTGTTGGCATGGCTGTGCCGGTTGTTTACTGCTAGGATTCTTCCTGATTCATCAAGTTTTCTTCTTGAGTGGTGGGTGCCTGTCAGGCACCTAAGTATTTTTAATATTACTCCTGCTCCAGAGCTATAGTTCTCAACTCTGTATTCATATTAGAATCAGCTAGAGAGTTTCTAGAAATGACTAATGCTAGGTTCCAACTCCAGATATAGGTATATAGCTCTATCATATATGCATAAACTGACGCAGATCCTTAAGGAATATTTTTTAATGCTTCAAGTATTTAAGAATAATAGCCATGGGGCTGGCCCCATGGCCGAGTGGTTAAGTTCCCACGCTCCGCTGCACGCAACCCAGTGTTTCGTTGGTTCGAATCCTGGGCGCAGACATGGCACTGCTCATCAAGCCATGCTGAGGCAGCAGCCCACATGCCACAACTAGAAGGACCCACAACGAAGAATATACAACTATGTACTGGGGGGCTTTGGGGAGAAAAAAGAAAAAAAATAAAATCTTTAAAAAAAAAAAAGAAGAATAGCCATACCTACACTTGTTGAGGATATTCTATATATTGGGCATTATGCTACGTGATTGAATCAATGGCATTTTCCTCAATCTTCACCAAAATCCTATGAGGTCAAGATCATTAGATCTATTTTACAAAAGAGAAAATTGAAGATATGAGGAGTTAGGTAACTTGTCCAAGATCTCACAGGGTGGAGACAGAATTTGAAACTAATTTGGCCTGTCTCCAAAACCCATGCATTCATTTAATCATTCTGCTACACTGCTTGGTAAATTGGGCTTTTGTCAAAAGGACATAATATAAAATCTACAACAATTTCAAAGAGCTCCTCTCTCTCTGGACCTGTGGTTACATGATGGCACAGAAAGAAAAATACCTTGCCAGAATTTTGGCACTGTGGCTCATTGAAGCAGGAAATCCCAGGCTTGTTGAATTGAGAGCTTGGAGCTAACACAGGATAAAGAGCCAGGAAAGAGCCAGGAACAGAGCTTGCCCAGGACACATTTCCCTCTGGTTAAGGCGTGCTTCCTTTTACCACCATGATGAGCTAGTATGCAGCCACTTTCTAGGCAAATTATATTAGTGCCTGCCAGGGAGAACCAGGTATTCCATCATCTGCAAAACTGGCATCTTTTAATTTCTGCCCATCCTGACTGACCTCAGCATGGTCCATGCTGATGGAGAGTTGGAGTTTAACTGCTGGGCGCCAAGATCCAGTAACATAAAAGGCATCGAGCACAATTTCATTCATGTTTATTGCGCTTTTTTCACATGCCTTTTAAGAGACTTAGTAACTGCACACATCACCAGTTTCAAGTCTCAAGGCTGAGAGAGTGATATTTATGCTTTGAAAACACCTTTCTTTCAGACATCCTTCAGTATGTTGCACATACTTTGTCTCACCAACGCATACACTCTCTAGAAGAAGGAGAGTCCTGAGGCCTTCTAATAGATGATAATAAAACCACAAAAAGTGTTTGAGGATCATGGACCATCACAGTGGGCTGAGAAAAAGGAGCCCTGGACTCCGTTCGCCTTGTTTGCAATGATTTGCTGTGTTCCTTTGAGCAAATGTGTAGTCTATAGCTACGATTGCCTTCTGCCTTGCAGAAATGTGATAAACAACATGGACTGAAGATAATTGGCTAACCTGAAAAAAAAAAGGTGCTCCTGATCCAGTTCAATCCATAGACATTTTGTTGAACATCAGGGCACTGAGCAGTTAGTAAAATTAATCAGGAACCAATCTCCATTCTCACAAAACTCAGAATCTACGTAAAAGCAAGGTAAATAGTGGAGTATCTGTGAGAATTTTTAAACCTCTATTATAAAAAATGAAGAGACGAAGTGCTTTGGAGAGGTAGAAGAGTTAATATCAGAGTTTTAATCCTAACCCCACTTTTACTTGAGTGAGTAAATGACTTAGTCTCAGGTGAGCTTCAAGTTTTCTCAATCAATTGGCCATAATAATATCACCCTTCAGGAACGTAGAAAAGATAAGCTAAAAATTAAACGAAGGAACATGAGAAGTGCTCTGGAGAGTGGGAAGCTCTTTATAAATGCTGGTTGTTGCTATTACTACTGATGTCCTCAGCCCTGGAGGGGCGGGATCCAGGGAGGCTTCGGAGAAGAAGGGGTATTGGGAAGGTGGATGTCTTAACATCCCACTGATTGTTGTTTGCTGTTTCTCTGATATTCAAATGTAACTGGGTGTCTGTGTTTTATCTGGAATGGTACCTAGACCTTGGAACCCAACATTGGGTTGGGTCATGCTGCAAGAGTGTGAGCCAGGCTGGGTGCACTGGAATTCATTATCTTGTTGTTCTTATCTTCCTACTTTTTCGTACTTCATACCCCAGCACCAGGTCAGTTTCTTTTTTAAACAGCCAGTATTGCTGACTCATGCTGGGCTCGCACTCCATTCCTCTCCACAGATCACAGGACGGGTGATTAGGCAATAATGTACTCCGTCACTCTCTCAGAGAGAAGGAAGGAGAGTTGGAAAAGTCCTTGGAAAGTAGCCCGCGCAGCTACCTGGGTCACCAAAACGTGCTACATTCCAAAGGAATTACTAAAGCTGAGTGTGATTTCCATCCGAACTTGGGAAACTCCCTCTGAAGGAATCTGACACTTTTCATCTAAACGCTGTAAACTAGCTGTTACCTTATCTGAATAACTTGCAAGCAAATTTTATTACTCTCTGAAGCTTGTCGTTTTGTTTTATTTTATATAGTTGGTTTTCTTCCCTGAATGAAAGTACAAACCACATCAGAAGATTTGTGCTTGTGTGTGTGTGATTTTTCTAGTTATGTTGGATTTTATCCCCCAAATGAAAGTACGGTGTCAGTAACCCTTGGGTTTTGGGAAGACAGCCAGAAGCAGTGAAGACACCATATCTTTGTACTGGAGAGGAGGGGTTGTGTCCAGGCAGCCACGTGTGGATGGTGATTTTGGAACTGCCTATGTATGGCAAACATATTGTTTTTATTTAGCTCAATTGTTACAGAGCGATTAACAAAGTTTCTAAAGACATTTTTATGCATACTGTACATGTGTGAGAAAATGACAATTGTATCCATGAAAAGTTTTATTTTATTTTTTGATTTGAGGCAGCATTGAGTGGGGTCCTAATGGAGCATAATGATGAAAGGTCTCCACATTTTCCCAAAGCCAGCCCTTGATGTCCCCACTGAGAGGAAATAAGTAACCACAACAAGTTCAGCAACTTTGCCTAAGGAACAGCATTCCAAACCGCCCAACTAGTCCCCACAACACCGCTTCTCTAAATATTTGCTGCAAATACCATTAAGAAAGTTCAAAATAGGGGGACATTGTCTGGAAGAAACTTTATTTGACACTGCCGTACAAATCACGTGTTTCAAAACTCTGGGAAGTTTCAGGAGCTTTTGTGTGCTGAGGGAATTTTCTTTGTTGAGCCCTGTAAGAATGCATTCAGAATTGAGTGCTTGCTGCCAGACGTCTACCACGGCAGGAAAACATCCTAAAGCTCGTTCCCTGGGAGGGAAGATAGCAGATACAAAAATAATTACATCACAAGTCGGAGGGGAAGGTATGGGGCCGACTGACCCATGACTGACAGAGGCGCAGTGCCATGATACATTTAGGGGCCCAGGGAAATGTTTAAATTTAGTTTTGAAAAAATCAGAATTAAAAAATGAGCACCATCATAATAACAGATGTACAATAATGAGTCCAGCCTGAATTACACTTTTCTTTATACCAATGCAGTTAAAATATATCTTAGAAAGGATCAGAGTGCGTGCCTGCTCTGTCAAGAACAGGAGTCTGAGTGATTTATGCTGGTTGCAACCTTGACTGTGAGAACAGTTATAGAGAGCAATCTAGTCTGTAGACGGCTCACACCGAAACTTATGTAGATCATGAACTTTGCTAATAGCACAAGCTTTTGCAATTTTCATTTTCAAGTCAGACTTAGGATTTTAGGGGCAGAGCAGTGTGATGACTTGAACACTAGAAATACAGATTTTGCTAATATGCACAAAACTGTAGGCTTACAACCATTGGCGGACATGGGTTTACACCTTGTAGGTGGTAGCCTAGTTTTAAGTTGGTTAATCTAATATACTGGATTGAAGTAAAGGAAAGCCTTATTTTCCAGATTTCTTTCAGGTTGTTTTTGTACACCTGTGAGTGCGTGCACACACCTACACACACACCCTTTTCTAAAAACAAAGTATTAATCAACAAAGGAAACTTTGAAAATGGAAACAAGTCTCCAGGGTTCTGCATTACTAGTTTGTTCTCACTTTGTTCCCCTAACACTTCATTAAAAACAGGAACATTTAGGTCTAACAATAATAATGTGTCTTTATCATTGGAAAAAACTGGGAATCATCATTAATCATACCAAAGAGGGGTAGCCATCTTGCCTCAGTAAATATAGGGCTAGGTAGATTCTCGAGTGGTCTTTCTCTGGAGTCTCTAGAAGATTCTGTTTTCTGATACGTGCTGTAAAGGGGTTTTCAAGCTTATGACCTAAAGCTCATCCTGAAGCTTGTTCCCTGGGAAGGAAGACAGCAGATACGAAAATAATTCCAACACAAGTCCGAGGGGAAGGTATGGGGCCAAGTGACCCATGACTGACAGAGGCGCAGTGCCATGATACATTTAGGGGCCCGGGAAAATGTTTAAATTTAGTTTTGAAAAAATCAGAATTAAAAAATGAGTACCATCATAATAACAGATGTACAGTAATGAGTCCAGCCTGAATGACATTTTTCTTAACACCAATGCAGATAAAAATATATATATTTTTAATATTTTATTATGGAGAAAGAGGCTTACAAGGCAAAAGTCCCAGGAGCCCATGAGAGTCATTCAGCAGATCTGGGAAGGCACCTCGGATGAGGAAGAGGTCAAGTGCTACGGGGCCTCAGAGGAAGGAGACGGTCTATGGCTGGGGAGAATTAGAGGCGTCTCAATCAAGCAGGTGATGTGAACCAGGCTGTAAGGATGGGCAGACTCTCACTTGTGATGGTGGGGAAGACATTCCTGGCAGAAGAAAGACATAAGCAAAGACTTTGAAATATAGCGTGGACTAATAGGTTCTTAGAAAACAGAGTATATGTTTCTTTTAATTTACTTTGAGTGGAAACATAGAGGATACTTAAAAATGGTGTGTATGTGTTAGTCGGTTGCTTAGGATGATGATTGACTTTTTTACATCTTTCTTAATTCTATCCTTAAATAATATATCACTTGCCTTAACGCAAAATTGTTAAATCAAGTCTTTGAAAAAGTTTCAAACATATTAAACAAGCCCCTCCTTTGAAAGGGCTAACTAAAACTACAAAGCAACACAAATTATGATACGAAAAAGATTCTCCCCTCCCATCTTTTGTCTGTCCCTTCTGTTTACTTGATTTTCATAGCACTTGGGTTGTTGATATGATCTTAAAATTTTTCTTGAAATAAAACATGACTTCAGGATAATTTTTAAAAGGATGACTGACAAGAAATGAATTAGGGGATTTTCCACTTTAAGTCAGATAGAAGAAGTTGATGCTCTCTCAGTGCTGGCTTAAACACTTCATTCTACTTTACAAAGATCTTGAACTGGGCATTTCGCCAAAAATGTATTTTCCTTTATCTTTTGAACGAGGTACATCTCAGTGGAAATTTAATGTGGATGTTTTAGGCCCATTAGCATTTTTTTCTCAGCCATATCTACTGGCTATATTGGATGCCAGGTCATCTTGACAAATTAGAAACAAAGTACTATTCTTTTTTTTTTTTTTTTTTGGATAGCTGACATGCCTTCATGTCTCAACAAAGAAGCCTTTAATAAACTGGACTTTGAGGGGCTTTACCTCTCTTTATCCAACCTCTACTCGAATCATATATTTAGCCGGACACTTATATGGTGAGTCGCTCGAGGAAGGGAAGAGAGAGAAACCACAGTGGCCAATGTTTCTCTCACAGGAAGACAGATTCAAATTAGTGTTCCAGTTTCTGGCGTATTCTTGGGAAGCAACAAAGTGGTTGGAGGGAGAGGGGCAGAGATGTTCTCTAGAGGTCAAGTATCGTAACAGTAGCTTATTATGAGCCTTCTTTAAGCCAGGCACTGTACAGGACAGATATTATCTTTTTTTGGTGGAAGAATGAAAGTATTTGAATTGTTACCAAATAAATGTACAGAAAATACACACTACAGAAGTTTGGAGGGAAGGAAAAATCACTGGAATAGGATTGGCCGGGATGCTCTCATGGCGGAGCTTGAAATATGTTTATCATTTGGACTGGCAGAAGGAAAGAAGGGGTATTTCTTAAAAGTGAGTTAGAGATCAAAAGGAACATTTGGACTCTAGTGACCAGGGATTTGAGTTTATATGGGGGGGGGGAGTAGAAAATAAGCCCAGTAAGGCAGTTTGGGGACACGTTAAGGGGATGACTTAGACTGAGTTTCTGGAAGCAAAGTCTGAAGCAGAAATTCAGGTTCATGTGTTTTATAATGGATATGCTGTCAGAAGAAAGAGAGCAAGGGCAGTAGGATTCAGCGAGGGAAGGCACTCAGCATGAATGTATTTCAGCTGGAGTCTGGCTACAGTTGGTTGCCACGGAGAGCTCAGAGCCTGAAGAGCACCATAGAGTTGGTCCTGCCTTGAAGCAAATGGCAGCAGCCTTTGTTTCTCTGTACTCCTTTGGGCGTGGGCTGCCCTGAGGAGTGGGGATCTCACTTCTGGGGCTCACATTTGTCTGAAAGCAATTCTCCAGAGAAGGAGGTGGTTGTCAACAGTCAGCAGACAGTACTCTCAGTAGCTGCAGAAGGGCACACAGCCTTGTAAAGGGGATCAGGGTGGAACTCCAATGATGTCCACTGTGGAGGGACTCAATGCCATGCTGAGAAGTTTGGGATTTTCCTCAGTGAGCACTAGTGGGCTGTTAAAAGAGGTTTACGAGGGGATTTCCAGGTCACAACACTATTCCAGCGTGAATAAGATGGAGTGTTAGGAAGAAAGGATTAGAAGAGTGACTAACTAAAAGAACAAAGATCTTGGGGCTGGCTGATGGCACAGCAGTTAAGTTCGCACGTTCTGCTTCTCGGTGGCCTGGAGTTCGTCGGTTCGGATCCTGGGTGTGGACATGGCACCGCTTGGCACACCATGCTGTGGTAGGCGTCCCACATATAAAGTAGAGGAAGATGGGGACAGATGTTAGCTCAGGGCCAGGCTTCCTCAGCAAAAAGAGAAGGACTGGCAGTAGTTAGCTCAGGGCTAATCTTCCTCAAAAACACAAAAAAGATCTTTTCATAGACAATGATGATAATATCTAATATTGATTGATCACTTAGTATAGACAGACAATGTAATAAATGCCTTGTGTGGATCATGTTGGTTCCCAAAATAGTCTCCAAAATCTTATTAGATTACAGATAGGAAAAATGAAGTTTTAAAAAATTAAGTATTTTGCTCAAATCCCATGGCTGGAAGGTGGTGGGACCAGAGTAACCACTACTTTACATGGCTTCCTGGCGGGTAGAACTCAGTAACTGTGTGTGACAAGGGAGGCCATTTGTACTAGTTTCCTATGGCTACTGTAACAAATTACCACAAACTCAGTGTCTTAAAACAACAAAAATGCCTTGTCTCACAGTTCTGGAGGCCAGAAGACAGGAATTAGTATCATTTGGCTGAAATCAAGGTGTCAACAGTTGGCCATTTTTCAGTTTACCACATTGCAGAAAAATATCAAAGGTTTCTGGAGCTGTACAACCAGAAGAAGAGTGGCACTAATGGAAAAAAAATGAGGCCAGGCATGTGATTGGAGTAGAGACAGAAATGGAGGAGTTTGGTTTGGAGTGTACTGGGTCTGAAGTGTTGGCAGAATATCCAAGTGGACAAATCCACAAGGTAGTTAGAAGTCCGTGACTGGTGCTCAGAGGGAGTCAGAGACACAGACTTAGCATTGTGAGTAGGAAGGGATGGGCAAGGCTGAGAAAGTCGCCATTACCAGCCAGAACATAGCCTGAAGCAGAGGGATGAGCCTTCCCTCTCCTCTCAGTGTGTGCGGCCTGCTTGCTTTTCCTCTCATCTAGGTGAAAGACGGTACCTCTTCAGAACTGTACTCTAAGTATTTCTATAATTCCTGCCAATCTCTCACTTATTTCATTTCATTTTTATTCTCAACTTTTGCTGTTATCAGCACAAACCCATGACTCCTCAGTCTTTTAGACCCCGGTCTTATTCAGCCATCTCCCCTTCCCCATCCGCTGTGAGCCTGCCTCTGCCATGTCCAGCCCCTAATTGGTCTTTTCTATTTTTCTTTGTGTAATGACTTTCTAATTATGGGCTTTATTTCTCTCACCTGGGTGTCTTAATAGGAAAAATTGTCTTCTCACTTATGCTACAGAGTTCTTCTCCCCATTTCCTGTATCAAAGCTCGAACACGAGTTCATCTGTTTCTCACTCCATATTGTTCTCTCAGACCATTGAAATACAGTGATCACCCAAAAGCTCTTCATTTGAGATCTGTCAACCCCATTTGCACGGCCTCATCACTCTTCACTTCCCAAGCTCTCTTCCACTGTATACGTCTTTCCAGGATCTGCCTCCAGCCTCCTTCAGGACCCCAGTACAGAAATCCCGCTTATCCATTCCATCCCATATCTTGTTATCATCTCTGCATGTTGATATCTCTTTTGGGGTTTCTCTTTCAACTTCATTGCTCTTCCTCTTTATTCCTAAAAAAAAAATTTCTTACCCGTCACCTCTCCACTCTCCATTCTTGCCAGTGCAGATTCTTGTCTTTCAAGTGCTTCATCCTGGCTATTAAAGACCTCAGATTGTACTTGGATGTCTATTCAGCCAGAACATCATGACCTGAATTGCATTCCTTCAGTGGTCCAGGCTCTGTGCTCAGTACAATGGGATACAAGGCAAATCTGATGCATTCCTTGTGTTTAGCAAGTTCACAGTCAGGTAGACAGGTAAGTACGTAAGTAACTCTCTCATACGTAGAGTATGTTGAGTGCCAGAAGAGAGGGATAAATGGTGAGAAATTTCAGAGGTTAAAGAAATTACCTTAAAGAAGGAAAGATCAGGGAAGCCTCAAATGTGAAGGTGGCTTTTGAGTTAGGTAGTACGTAATGATGGAAAGAGCGGCAAAAGAGTATTCTAAACTGAGGGGCTGTCATGGGGAAAATCAGAAAAACAAGGAATGTACAGGACACAAGTATTTCAGCTTTGCTGGAATCCATGTGTATTAGCCTGCTCGGGCTGCCATAAGAAATCACCATAGGCTACGTGTCTTAAACAACAGAAATTTATTTACCCAAATTTCAGGAGGCTGGGAAGTCCAAGATCAATGTGCCAGCCAATTCAGTTCCTGGTGAGGATCCTCTTCCAGGCTTGCAGATGGCTGCTTCCTTGTGATGTCTTCACATGGCAGAGAGAGAGTGCTCTCTCTCTCTTCCCCTTTTGATAAAGTCACTAACCCCATCACAAGCACCCTATCCTCATGACTTCATCTAGTCCTAATACCTCCCGAAGGCCTCATCTCCAAAGACTAGCACATTGTAGGTTAGGTTCAACACATGAATTTTGGAAAAGGGCATACAATTGAGTCCATAGCACCATGGTACAAAAAAGGAAATAAACTGGAGAAGTGGGAAAGGTAAATCGGGGTTAAATTGTACTAATTGTAATTAATTTAATTTACTAATTTAATTTACTAATTGTAAATTGGGGAAAGTACTAGAGTTAAGGCTAAAGAATTTTTATCTTGATAAGAAATGTGGAACCACTGAAGATGTTTCAGCAGGAAAATACCATTTTCAGCACAAAGTTAATTGAGTAAGTACTTATCATGTGCCTGCTACGTTTATGGCCCTGTTGCTAGTGTGAGGGGATGCAGCTCTACAACATGACATTTGACTCTAATAAGCTAAATTTTAGTGGAGAGGCAAGATAACAGGTATATAGTCAATATGTTAGTGCATACTATTAATGAGAGAGTTATTAATGAAGTGTGGTTTTAGCCTAAGGAAGTCAACAATGCTGAAGAAGTAAGAATCTCTTCCCAGAGCTTTGTTTGGGACTGTAACGTGACAACAGTTGTCATGAAGATTTGGAAGGGTCAAAAAATGGAGGCAGAGAGATAACTTTGGCTTTTATTAAGCAGTAATCTAGATGTGGAGTAATCAAGTCCTGGAACAGAAGGGTAGCTCTTGGAAATGGCTGTGAGAGAAAGTGAGGAGGCGCAACTCATGTGATTCGGCAGCTACTTAAATTGAAGTGAGAGGGAAAGAGTGGTGGGAGTTTATAAGATTATTTTGAGCTTTTTCTTCTGGATGCCTAGTTAAAGAATAGTGTCACTAATGGAAATGAGAAGGTTGAAAGCTTGTATTTAGGAACAAATTGGATTTGGATTTGAACACGTTGAGCTTATAGTGATGCAGGCTATCAAGATGGGGGTGTTGAAATGTAGTAGTGAAGCTTAGGATGTTAATCAAGACCAGAGGAGCAGATTTTGGGGATATCAGTAGAAAGGACTGCTTAAGCCTTGGGAGAAGATGTGATCAGGGAGAAAGAACAGGAGTCAAGGGCAGAGCATGGGGAACACTTACATCTATTGACCTGAAAGAGAAGACAGAAAGAGGTTGGGTAAAAGGCCCCAGGGAGATGGGTAAAACCTAGAGAGTATGTCACAGAGAGAGGAGTTTTTTGTTATGGAAGGTGATGAAAGAGAAAGATTGAGACAAAGAAGTTGAGGACAGAGCATAGGTCACTGCCTCTGGTTGCTTTATGCTTACTGGTTACCTTTGAAACAATAGTTTCAGTAAGTTTTGAGTTAGAGTTTTGAGGACTGTCTAAGTGCCAGTAGCTGGAGGAATAAAATAAGACTATTTTCAAGATTTTGAAAGTGAAAAGGGATAAGTGAGAAAAGATAAAGGTTTGGTTTATCTAGGAATAATAATAATAATAAACAATTGCGTACCTAGAACATAGCAGACATTCTTAAAGTACATTGTATGCATTTATTCATTTAAGTCTCACAATTCTATGAGGCAGATTATTTTTGTTGCCTCCATATTTCTTATCATCCAACTTAAGATAGAGAGGTAAAATAAGTTGCCCAAGATACAAAACTAGTGACTAAGTGACAGAGCTGGGACTCAAATCCAGGTAAGACTGCTCCTAAACACTGCAAAAACTGTCTGTAGATTTAGCAAAAGAGAGAGGAAAGGATTGAAAAAGACAAGGCAGAGATGATGGTTCCAGAGGTGGTCAGCCACTTCCCTGCTGTCTTCATTAACAACACAGAAGCCAGGCTCCCTTGCTCCTTCGACTCTCTCCGTGTCTGCTGTGCCACCTTCCAACCTGGGCTCACTCTGACTTTCTTGTTTCTCAATTCCCACCTCTGATTTTATTAAGAAACATACAAAACATGCAGATCCAGTCCACTGCATATTTAGTAACTAGCTATTTCCCCTCTACTACCTAGAAATCTTGTTGTCATCTCTTGTGGATTACCTCATTGACTCCAAACAGCAACAAACTCATCCCCTCTACCTAGTGTAATAAATCCCGCATACTACTGCCAAGTCAGGTTTTCTAAATAATAACATCAGCACCCTCTTCAGAAACATGAAATGTTTCCTCATTGCCTGTGATGTTTCTGTTCAAATTCCTCAGCATGTTATCAAAGCCCTCTTAAGCTTGATCCAAATCTTTTTATTCCTTCTATTTGCTATTTCCCTACATTCTAAACCATCCAGAGTACTCATTATTTCTGGAAGACTGGCTGTTTTTTCTTCTTTCGGTCTTTGATCTTGCCATTCCCTTGGTCTCAGATTCCCATTCTGTCATTTTCATTCATTAAAATGCTAACCACCCTTCCACTCCAGAGTCAAATGTAACCTTTTTGAGAAGCTTGATTATCCCAATAAGAAAACTACCACTCTTCTGAACTCAAAATATAATAGGGCAAAACAGAGAAACTATTCCCGTAGGACTTCTGTGCCCTCGCCTTTACATTTACTTGGGATAGTAAGCCTGCTTCAAAGGGTGACAGAGAAAGTGACATGAGAGTAGCCTATCCAAATGCTCTTACCATTTTATGTGTTCCAAAGTATTCTGAGTATTCTGATTCATTCTGGAATTCCTGATAGAATTTACCACAGTGACTTGTCCTTAGCCTACTCAATAATGATTTATTGAATGAATGAAAGACGCTCTTAGATGTAGAGTCATAATGATGAAAATGACATGATCAGTAGACTGTTTATTCTATTTAGTTGTGCAGAAGAAACCCCTTTCCCCTAAATTTTATCAGTATAACATTTTCTTCTGTAATATATGGTAAGCTTTTCTGTGAATTCTGCCAATTGCTTGTGGGTAGGTACCAAGTTGTATCACTGTTTATATGATAATAAAGATATGTCATTCAACTTATGATTCTGAATAGAAGAAAGAAAAAAACTAGAGAAAATTTGAACTGCAAATTCATAAAAGGACGTAGTGTCCTTTCCTCTCAAGCTTTGTACACTTTATAAATTCAGAAATAGTGATTTTTGACTTGTACTTTTATGAACTGTAACATATTAAAAATGAATCTGTATGAAGATGTAATAGTCCCAATTGAATTTTTATCTCCCAAGGACTTTTATTTCCAAAAGTGGATAATGTTGGTGCCTTACACAAATTAAATTGGACTTTGCTAATTTCATTCAACAAAAGTGTGCCAAATGATTTAATTTTGAATCAAAATTATTATGTAATTACATTTGGTGTTAACAGTGCATATGGATGAGTTACGTAAATTCCACGATGGGTAATTTGTTTCCATTAAATTATTTTTTCTGTAGTTTCTTTAGTGGAAATGAATCCCAATTGTTAAACTAATTACAATCAAACACTAACTAACTGGAAGCTAATATTGGGTAATATTTGCTGCAATCAGCTTTCATGAGAAAGAACCAAATACCAAGACTATAGGTTGGAAATAATTTATCCTCGCTGCCCATGAAAATTCCATGGTGTTTCTTGGGTCCTATACCAATTCATTCTTTACTACTGTAATTCCTTCATCTTCAACTTTGTTTATTCAATAATGAATATTTACTGAAGGTGCTCTAGGCCATGTGCTATAAATCTATGTTGAAAAAATAATATTTGTAATAAACATTCTCAGGTACTGCAAGGACCTCAAATAAACGTTAAATTACATTCAGTGTACTGTACATATGAAGGCAAGAATGTGGATTGTGGTAACTGTTAGAATGCACCATGCAGCTCTCCTGTGGCCTGAAGTATATTGACTAATGTCCCCAGCTGCTGCCCCTCTGGAGCCAGCACCCTGTCAGTGCCAAGGGCTTGCTTCCTGAGAGCTGCTCCCAGCCAAAGACTGAGCATGGCTGGAGTACCAGTGCAAGCCCATTCCTGTGAACTGTAGGACTCTGATGGGTACTTGGCTCAGATTTCCCTACTGGTCTCTCTGTAGAATGACACTCCTCCAATATAATCTTCCTTGCTTTTCTCTTTCTTATCCAGGTCAGACTTTCATTGAAATCTGAGGGCTCCCCTGCCTTCTCTGGCTCTCTCCCTTCTGTCCTGCACAGGCTCTTCCATAAATGTCTTGCACGTCTCTACCAGCTTGGCATCCGTATCACTGGAAAACTGAACTAACTCATGGATTGACATGTGCTGAGGTTCTCAAAGCCTTGTTACTCAAAATGCAGTAGTACTTTGACTTTACCTGAGACCTACTGAATTAGAATGTGCATTTTAGCAAGATAGGTAATTCCTATGCACGGGTAAGTTTGAGAAGCACTAGCCTAAAATAATGGGCTAACCCAAACAAGTTCACCATGTAAATAAGTCTCATTATCTTTACAATCCCAACATTTCATTGGACTACGTATAACCCGAACATGTATATCATCTGCTTAATTGATATTTGTTACAGTGAATTTAAATAGTGGCAGAAAGACTACAATATATTTTCTTGGTTCAGTCAAGTGAATTCACTACTCTCAAGCTTCAGGTCTATGAAGCCAGCTGTGCAGCTTCACTCTGTTTATTTGCTCTTGGTTTTATTTGCAGGCTCACAAGCTAGACAGCGATCTCCAGTTCATCCTTCACCTGATCGTAGGCTGTTCATCTGTACCATACTTCTGGGATTTCTGTATTTTCCATGTATTCAGACTAACCTGTGGTAGAAACTATTGGTTGACTACACAAACATCTACTCTCTCTTCTCCTTAAGAACAAAATCCAAATTTTTCCCGCTCACGCTACTACTGCTAGCTAAAAAAAGCCACAAACGAGCAAAAACTATATTTTGCAATTGTCCTGACTGCTAGTGCAGGATGTAAATGGACATGTTGTATGGGACTTCCAGGAAGTATTCTTAAAGGGGGGTGGGGGGCAAATCCCTCCTCTCATCTTCCTTCTTCCTGCTCTCTGGAATGCAGATATGACAGCTAAGCTTCCAAAAGCCATCTTGGACTATGAGGCAGTGAATTAAGACGCAACAAGAGAGGAGGAGCCTGAAAGCCTCATGACCTTGGAACTGCCATATCAGTCTTGGTCTGCCTCCTTAGGAGTTCTTTAATATGAGATCAAAAACACTCCTATTGTTCTTAAGATACTGTTATCTTCAGTTTTTCTATAGCATGCAGCTAATCCTAAAATAAATTATACAACTACGGCTGAGCACATACAATAACCTAAGAGACATTTTAAATTTTCCATTGGGAAAATATAGATGGAAATTTTGGTAAGAGAAGGTAGAAAAACAAATGCGGGCACTGCTATGGAATTAGTAGTGTTTTTCTGTAACATTTGTCTTCTTTTAAGGAAAAGAAATATGTTGTAATTAATACTTATTGCTATAGAATTTCCAGCAGTAAAAACAAAAATGTCCCTTTATTTAATTTTTTTAGTGTGTGTGCTCTATCGAAAAATAATTCATCATAAAGGAAAAACAGTGGCTTATATTCATTCATTCACTTATTTGTTTGTTAACATATTCATTAAAACATACATTTATAAAGTGCCTATTTTGTGTCAGGCGCCATCCGAGTCATTGCAAATTCGAGGAAAAATAGAACAGCATCCTTATGTTTAAGAGCTAATAACCTAGTGGAGAATACGGATAGATACACAGATTATTAATACTTTGAGAAAATGCAATGACACTAAATGCAAGGACAGGATGTGTAGCCTTAGATATCTGAGATTTAAAGGCACATAGGAGTTTGCCAGGCAGACAGGATAGACCGAGAGAACAGTATCAGTAAAGGACAGAAGTCCTATGTACAAGGAATTACAAGTAATTTTGTGTAGTAGATGAAGCTGAAGGGGTCAATAAGACTAAGTGCTTTATATGCCATTCTACAGAAGGAGGACTTTAAATCATAGGCAATCAGGAGCCATTGAAATGTTTTAAAGCAGAGAGATGACGTTGTCAGATTTGTGTTTTATTTAAAATACTCTGTTGTGCATGGTGTCTATGGGTTTGAGGAAGACAGCGTCGGAAGCAAGGAGATGAGTTAAGAGGCTATTTTATTTGTTTAGTTGAAATATAATGATGGCTTGGATCCAGGCAGTGGTGAAAGGGCTGTGGAAATAGGGAACATGTCAAAGACATGTAGCAAATGAAATCATGAGGAGTCAATAACTAATGTGCTGTGGGAGGTGAGGGTTGAGGAAGAGTTAAGAATGATTCAATGTTTTCTGGGTTGAATGATGGTCAGAGGATGGTGTCGCCAATTGTTCAAGAAAAATGAATCCCCAAATCTCTATATGGAACCCAGAACTTACACTTGAGTATGGACTCTAATGCCAGACTTTACTACTTCTTTCAACTATGGGCAAGGTATTTAACATCTCTGTTTGTTTTTTCATTTATAAAATGTTTGTTGTAAAATACAATATGAATGATAATTCCTTGAGTTAATACACCTAAAAGTACACAGAACAACAGCTGGTACAAAGTGCTTCAGAAATATTACTAGTTATTTTTTTTATTATTATTATTATTATTATTATTATTATTGCAGTAACAATTAACTTCATGCATCCAGAGTGAATTGGTTCCCCAGGAATATGTATAAAGAGAAGTTGTTTGTGCATAGAATTTTGGGATAAATCAACATTTAAGCAGTTCCAGGAAGAAGAGCCCATGCAAGATTTTAAGAAGAAAAATATTAGAGAAGTAGGAGAAAAGCCAGAGAGATTCAGTATAAAGAACCCAGGTAAGTAGAAAGCTTCAAGAAGAAAGTGCTTAACAATAGCCAATAGGCATAGAGTCCGGTAAGACAGCAGTAGACAAATGCTGATTGTATTGTACAGGGAAGAGACATCAATGAACTTAAAGCAAGTTTGATAGAGTGGCAGGGCTGAAACCACGTGGCAGAGAGTTGAGAATAAAGAGATAAGGAAATGGAAACAGCAAATACGTACCGACCAGTGTTTGGAGAAGCTGAAGAGGGTGGGAAGTGAGGCAGCTGAATAAACTGGATTTGAGGCCAAAGGAGGGCTGTTTTATAGACTAAAGAGCTAAGGAATCACAGGGGAGAGTGAATGATCAGGGGCAGGAGTGTGAGAGAAGTAAAATTAACGAAACATATAGAGGGATTGGCTTTGTGCAAGAGATACTTCATGTTCTTATAATTAAGAAAAGAAAAAAAAGAAGAGTGTGGTTGTTGATGTTTACAGGTGTGAGAGAAGGGAAACAACGTTGAAAGAGGTCATGCCTAATGGCCACAATTCTTTATAACTGATGTAGAAGGTAAGACAGTTCACTGGCCAGCCATCAATACTCCTAATGGAGAACTTAGCATGTACTACAGTCTGTTGGGAATATCAATTTTTGCAAGGTAAATTGTTGATCCTTAAGGAAATTTCCAATCTAACTGGTGCCAAGATGTGTACGTATAAAAAATGGCTGACAATGGAAAGCAGAACACGACTACTGCCAAGTCAGTCTAGCAGGCAGTAAGTATTCCTAGTATTCCATGGAGAAGAACATTAGTGTGGACTTCCTTCTTGAAGAAGGACTTCTGTTGGGACTTTGAAGAATTGGTAGGCTTCAGATAAGCAGAAAAGAAGGTGAGCTTGAGATAGATGGCAAAAGTCAACGTATAGAGATGTGGTATTTTCTGAACAGAATAATCTGAAAAACTGTAGTGAAGGCATGAGACTAGAGTATTTTGCAAGAAGACTAAAGCTTCAGAGGGATTCAGAGGAGATGGATGCTGGGGTGGGCATTGCTATGAAATCAATCTGAGCAGAAATGGACACTTAGAAATGACGTTCGCTGAAGGTTTTGATCTCTCAACAATGAGTCACTTTAAAGGAAGTGACCAGTCCTTGGAGAGTGCTTGATGAAACAGGATATGGTCACTTTTGGTTTTGAGTCCATTTTTGTATGTCAGGAAATTTGGGAAAGGATGGTCATGTACTACATTCTCAGTTTTCATCAAAGCCAGCCATGTTGACTGAGGAAATTCCAGAGTGGAGGTGGGTTCTGTACCACTGAACAGTCTCTCTTCGTGCACACAGATGTATTTATACTCACGCTTACTCCTCTCATGTGACCATCACCACCACAGCAATGGATGCCCCAGTCACACACACATTGGAATGCTAGCGAGGCATCAGAGCTCCTTGAATCTAGTGGTCAGGGGTTTTTTTTTTTTTGCCTGTGAATTTGTGGGTTTTTGTTGTTTTTCTGTCAAAGGAATTTCAAATTACTATTTGCATTCTCAAAGCCAGGGTTACAAATAATAAACGATAGACGAACATTCTCCTGAGCAAACAACATGCTCTCTCTCCCTGTGTCAAGCCCTAGGCTGAGCCTAAAACTGTCATAAGCACCAAGGGTGTCTGAGCCAACTTTAGAGTCCTGGGAGGACAGGCAGGTGGGCAAGGAGCCCAGCGACTGTCGTTTCTCTGTAGAACGCTGTTTTCTGGGACAGATGTTTGGGATGGGAGTGAAGGAGTGGGTGGGAAAAGGACTTATACTCAGCAAGAATTATTAGTGTTGTATTAGTGATACACGTGGTTAGAGAAGGCAAACAGTTCTCTTGTTTTCCATTAATATGCAGGTTTAAGAATTTACTGTGTGCAAAATAGATGGGCAGTACCAGGGAAAAACAGCCAGTACATGAGGTCTTTTAGAAGCTCTTTCTTTTGAGACAATTATTGACATTGGTTTTGAATGCAAAATGCCTGAATTGTAATTCTAGTCATAGGCAATGTGCATAACATCAGGGCGTATGTGTCCTTGTGCACATGTGGAGAGTGAGGTTACTCTGAAAAGAGATATAATTTTCCCATCCAAGATGGCTCATTTATTTTGATAGCTGCAAATGCACAAAAGAAAACGAGCATAGCCCTTGGTTGCAGGTGTTCCTAAGCGAGTGTGATTGGTGGGGGCTGAATGGTGGAAAACCTGTAGACTTCCTCTCCAAATAGAAGCTGGGAAATCGTCCAACACGTCCCACTTTCCTGAGAGGAAGCAAGATGTGGGGACAGGAAGGCTGTGTCAATAAAGCCGTACAGCAAAGCCTTTGCGATTGTTTTTGCATCATAAATATTCTGCAGCCAAGTTTATGAAATTTTGATTCTGAACAATTGTAATTTGCTGACATTCTTCAACAAAATTGAAGAGGAACTGAGTTTGTGCTCCTTTCCCGTGAAATCTTCTATAAAACAACACAGAAAGGAAACCCCAGAATGGGAGCCACCCTTGTCAAACCCAGAGCACTAATTAGGGCATGGAAGATTGTGCTTCTGCATCACAACCTGCCCAGAAATAGGAGGATGTGCGCTTCTCAGGAGGGGTTTCCTGCTTGGGCCAGCAGCCTCAGCTTCTGGGATCCTACCGACCTTGACTTCAGAAAGAATCCATTCCACAATTCTAGAGTTGTTTCCCCAAATTCCTCCATGATGCTTCCAAAAGACTCTAAGACAGCATGTCTTCATCGTCACCACCACCTCTTCTCCCAAATGCACAACCTCTCATTTCTGACATTCAATTCTTTTGGGTGATGACTCAGTTGAATTCAACACAGTCTCTCCCAACTCCGTCAGCCCCTCCCTTTCTTCCTCTCATTGTAACGGCCTCAAACATCCCCCACTTTGTTTGTCATTTCTCTCCAGCAGCAGCTGCTTCTGGGTGACACCAGTCAAAATGAGACAGAATTATTCTGCCTCCCACTGCTCCTGCTACTTAACTCTGTGCCCAAGTCTAGGAAGGGAAATATGTCAGGATAGTTTAAAGAAGGCTTGAGGGCTGGGGAACTGAATCAACATGGTGATACCCGGATCACTGACGAAAGCCCTGAGTCAAAATAGCTTAGTCTCTGTAGCAGGTTAGTTTCCTGTTTTTAAGGATCGTAGATTTATGTGTCATGCTGCATCGGAAGGGAAGCTTTGTGTGCCAGTATGTTATGGAAAGACAGTATGGGAGGCCCACTGCATTAGGCAAAGCTGTTGAAAGCACATATTGGGTGGAAAAGTGAGAAGACAACTGGTGAAAGCGTTTTAGACAAGGCTCTTTCCTGGAGCGAGACTAGAATCATGTAGAACTGCCACATCTTTTGTTTTCTCCTAGTCCTTCAGCTAAGCAACAAATCTTTATTGCACACCAACTATACACCAGGTACAGTTCTAAGGAATGGAGACACGAGATAAAGCAATGTCAGATGAAAAAAGAGAAGGCTAGAATAGGACTGGTATTCTCATTCAACACATATTTACAGAGCATCTATGTCCCTATTTTCCAGGAATTGCCTTTGTTTTCTCCTGCTGTCTCACATAATTACTAGTAATTCACCCTTCCACTCAAAAATTTCTGTTTGGTCAATAATTTATATGATGTGCTAACTCTTATATGCTTGGAGTTCCATGAGGCACTTGGCATCCAAGAAGAGCTGGTCTTCAGGAAACTTACAGTTTAGCAAAATACATACAGTTTGTATGTACGTTTAGCATACGAACAAAATAATCACCATCCAATAAGCACTCTAGCAGAAATAAGTACAAGTCGCTGAGAGAACTTGCCTAGATCTTCAAAAAATAGTGGCAATTCCTGGAAGATAAAGAGAAGAAGGTGAAGAGGTGGGATGAAAATATGTCAGAATTAGTCACTGTTTTTTTAAACTGGAGTAGACAGAAAAAACAGTGTGTGCCCCAAACTAAAGAGCCATGAAAGAAAATGTCCTATATGGGGACATTTTGTATGTCCCCTATATGCAGTGCAAGGTCCAAATAATTTGAATATGACAAGAAGCCAGAGTTTGCTAAAAGGAAAACATACAGCTGATATAAATATGTTTTAATATACACTTTTAAATATCTTCTGTCCCCTTTCACGCTCTGGACCCCATCTCTGCCATATATATGCACACACACACTCACATAGTCACACACAGCTGGAGAATGGAACTTATATGTATATGTATATACATCTACATGCATCTGTTCCATATTTAGATATATTCCCTTCTTCAGCTTTGTGATAACCTAAGGGAAAGGATGCGTTATGTGAGACAGACCCAGAGAGTACAGACTTCTTCTCAGTGCTTTCTGAACTGCTCCCTTCATTTTGATTTTCCCCTTCCCTTTTCCTTCCTGACTTTTTACTTTTCTTCTGTGGAGATTTGGTTTCTCCTCTTTTTAGGAACAGCTAAACTACGGTATTCAGCCCCTTTGCTGACAGACTGGGCCTTTTTACTGCTTTCTGGACAATGGAATTGATATGCCACATTGATATGCCTGTACTCTAAAAACCTTCCCATGATTGTCGTGTGCTGCTAGCTGGACACCGACCGAGAGCAGAGCTCCCCACTTCTCCCTACTTGATGTGAGGGAGCACAGCAGTCTGACTGTGTCAAGCCATTGAGATTGAGGCGGTGCTTGTTACAGCAGACTATGTTCATTATTTTAACTATTACACCTTTGCATCCTCTTCATCTTTTCCAGTGAAATTCTGCAAAAGTCTGAAAAGGTGCATGCGCATGGTTAGAGAAGAATTATTCTAGTTGCTCTCGCACACATTCTTTCCTTATTCTGGAACTGGGCTAGGTAGAGGAAGAAAGCCTATGGTTTTGTTTTGCTTTGTCTTTTTAATTTTTGATCTCAGTGTGGCCTATCAGAAGACTAAAACTCTTGTGTTCTCTAAAGTGGGCGTGGGCAACTCCTCAGCTTATCTGATCATTCTATCACCCCAATTCTTCCTGCAACATTTATCAGAGAAATGAAACACATCATGAAGGATATCAACTGTCACTCCTTTATATTAGTCCATTTTTTAGGAGCACAATTAATGGAAAGAGCAATGAATTGGGATTTTCTTCTTGGCTTCTCTCACTAACAGGGTGCAGTTTGGGGGGCTCCCTGAACCTCTCTAGGTTGGCTCTAGATGACTACTCAGGCTCACTACCATGCCCTTTCCCGTGCCCCCCAGCCCCCACCCGCCAATTACATACACTTTTACTCAAGACATCTCTGTTTTGAGGCAGAAGCCAGAGTTTGTTCACTTATTAAACAAACTTTGAGCCTCAGGATCCAGAAAGTTCTAAGGATCTAGAGATAAGTAAAGTGAAGATCGTTTCCTTAAGGAGCCTGAAATCTGGTGGCAGAGAAAAACATGTCAGTTTAGAATTACAATGGGGGTTTTGATGGAACTATGAACTAGTAAAAGAGAGTAAGCTAGTAAGAGAGAGAGCGTGACTGACTTTATCCAGGATTATCAGGAAGGCTTCACAGAGCACGTGGCATTTCATCTGGCTTCACAGGAGGAGAAGTCTTGGTCAGGTGGAGTAGGGAGATAAAGAGGGCATGCTAGGCATATGGTTCTGTAAATTCAAAGGAAAAAGTTAGACAAGCATATCACATACAGAGAACTATGCGGAACACATTATCGTGGAGCATAACATGTGTGCAGATTGAAGAAATGGGTGGGTCTAGATTGAGAAGGCCTTGGGAAGCAGCCTGAGGGATGCCAGCTTTATTTGGGGGTAGGTCTTTGCATAGTGCAGCTGTCTCAATAAACTCATGATTTTGTTTATAGTCTTATTATGGTCAGGACCATTTTATCATTTAAACTGCGTGTATCTAGGGCATTCCGTGGTCCCTTTGAAGCTTCCTTAGCTATGATTTCATGTTTGGTGAGTCAGAGGGAGCAAGCAGGATCAGGAAGTGCTGAACAATGGGACTGGGAATAACCATTCTCCCAGGTTGAAGGCAGCTGATAAGGTCAGAGGGTGGGTCTCCCTCGCGGTCCTGCACTGGACAGGCAGAGCAGGGCTCAGGGCAAACCCTGCTCTTCGCTGGAAGAGCAGCAGTATTGGAAGGTCTCAGACCCGGGGACACCTTCTGCCCTCCTTGATACCGTCATCTGAACCTGCATCTACTTAAGTGCCACATACACAGTGGGTGCTCAACATAGATTTATTGTTGACGATTACACCAACCTCCCTCGAAACCCTTATAACAGGAATAAGAATAAGGTGTTATCTTTGCAACTAGGACTCCTCTGACTAAAATATATTATCATAATATGCATGTATGTGTAACTTTTAGAAGAATAACAAATACTTTCTTGTCAAATAATGCGCTTTGGTCTATAAATCTTGGAAATATATAATAATGGAGCTGAAATAGTAGAGCTGGAAGGAAACTGAGAGTTCATCTAACTCCTTATTTTTATAGATGATGAAACTCAGGTCCAGAGATATTTTGCTGGGTACTAAGGCTCTAATAGGATTATAATATAAATGAAGTTCATTCCAGTAAGTTTATATCTATTTCCAATAAAATCAGATTCCTATAACCACACCGCATTGCTTTTACTTTTAAAAATATTGTCAGTAAGGGGGCTGGCCCCGTGGCCGAGTGGTTAAGTTCGCGCACTCTGCTGCAGGCAGCCCAGTGTTTCCTTGGTTCGAATCCTGGGCACGGACATGGCACTGCTCATCAAACCACGCTGAGGCAGCGTCCCACATGCCACAACTAGAAGGACCCACAACAAAGAATAGACAACTATGTACTGGGGGGCTTTGGGGAGAAAAAGGAAAAAGTAAAAAATCTAAAAAAAAAAAATATTGTCAGTAAGGATCTCAAAATTCTTCTTGGTCTGTTATTATTTTGCTTAGTTAAGAAGTTTTCCACTAGATGGAATCTCTATGAAGGGAAGGCATATTGCTCTTCTGAACAGTACGTAGAACATATTTTGTGTTCAAAAACTCTTGTCAAGGTAGATTTGTTTATACCTTCTTGAATTCCTGAAAAATTCTAATGCTTCTATTAGCTAAACATTAGAGATATTCTTAAAGCACATTATTGAAGGAAGAAAGAAACCATCTCTGCAATATAACTACCAAATACTACTTTAAAAACAATCGTTCAGCATTTTCTGGAATATCCAGTAGATTTTTCAAATAGAAACTTCTGGTCTATTCTAATTCTTCTGGGCTTTGCCCTGCTTTTGTGAAGGCTGGTAGTCCCTTTCATTTACAGAAAACTTCAGGATGACCAGAGAAAGCTACATATGGGTTTGCTTTATATCCTGAATGTTCAGATCCTTTTATGCTGAACCTGGGATGGAAACAGTTCTCTTAAACAAACTTGGCCCTGGGCCTTCTATGGAATGAAAAAATCGTATCCCTGAGGCCAGTCCAAAACCTCCAAGCCAGTGAATCTCAAAGGGGTGAGGCCACTTGATGAAGGATGCTCACTATTTGGGAGCCATGTCAAATAAGGTTGAATATAATTTGAAAAATCATATTAAATGAAATAAAAAAGCTATTTAATCTATTGTTTTCTGCACTACGAACTATAGAAAGTCAAGCTTAAACGGATCTTGGCTGGTTTGGAGAAGCAAAAGATAGACTAAGGATGGAGAAGTTAGCGGGTATGCAATAGTTTGTGAATCCACTAATGCCCAAGATAGCAATCCGCTCCTAAGCAGAGCCTGTGCTGTCTCGAAGTCTTGTGAGTACCACTCAGCTACCGCTAGCTACTATTTATAACAGTTTCAGCTGGAGAATGTGATCCATCTTCAAGGATAAGATCAGGATGGCTCGGGAAATGGCTGTCACACTGCTGACTTTCTCATGACCTTCCCTCCCATGTTACCCAGCAGGTGCTTTCAGAAGAGTTAGCCCAGGGAGGGGGAATCCCCCGAACAACAAGAACAGCAACTGTTGGAGATGATTTTCTCAGTTGATAACAGGACCCCAGGGAAGAAATCAGAGTAAACACCTTCACGTTCAGGAAACAATGCGTGTCATGTGCTGATCACGACCTGTTGCTCCACCCCTGTTCAAGGAACTTGGAAAGCTAAACTCCTGCAAGTTTTCCAGATTCCCAGGGTTCACCTCCCACAACAATTGCAGGCAATTGTACAAGGAGAAAAATGACCAAATAAAACACAGAACTCTGTAAACATAAATACATTTTCCATAGTTATAATTAATATGCTTATATTTACTTTTTACATTTTTATATATGACTTCCTATACATTTCCATATTGCTTACTAGTCACATTTTTTTCAAGTATTTGACTGCCCAGGAGAAGAACTGACTGCTTCTTTGATCACAATGAACACAGTAGATGCTTCCATCTCATCACCTGTAGTCCTTAGGCACCTCCCTGTTGCCTGTCTGCCTAGAGAAGCTCTCAGAAGGTAGGGACAATGCCTGACTTATTCCTCTATCTTCAGTGATTAGCATACAGCCCATCAGAGGTACCCACTAAGAATTTCTTGATTAAAAGAGAATTTCCAAGGGAGCATACCATGGTATCCTAACTTCTTTTAACTTCCAACATGTTCTACATATTAATATCAAGTTGTCTTAACAGCCTCTTTTAAATACTTGTACCCTCCTCAGTGTTGTGCTAATTCTTGATTATCAGTTAGCAAATACTTCTAATATGTTCAATCTATTTCTTCACTATACATTCCATCAGTAAGGTTTGCTCTTTAAATTAATAGAGTTCAGTTTTGACCATCATTGCATTTTAACACATTTTAACATCAGATGGGGCAATGCCTGTGACACTTTGGAGAGCCTATATTGCCACGTTCCCTGAAGTAAAAAAAAATTAAGACCTTAGAAAATTTAGTTATAACTCGGTAGAAAACCATAAGAGGAAAATTAAGGCAAAGAAGTACAAAGAAAAAATACGACATTAACTCCAACTTTAGAAAGTAATCCTACATGATGAGGAAATGTATTCGGTTTTGACTTAACACATTTGTACCTACATTTTCACAAAATTTGAATTTTCCTGAAGAAAATTAAGCTCTTATCTATCTGAATCTACTTAAAAAAATATCTATTCTTAAAACAGGGACAGGGAAAACCTGCTCTGAAAAGTAGCAAAATAGTGGCAGATTTCTGTGTTTTGCTATTGGTGAATTTTCAAACGTATAAAATGAAGTCTTGTTGAAATGCAGAAAATAACATGTGGCCATCAGCAGACAGGGTTGCTGTCCTGGAAACATTTCCTTTTTAAATTGTGAAACTGACAAGCCCAACACACCAAACACTAAGTTCTAAATCTGAAGATTGACAGTTTGCAAAGCCATGCGGTATATATTTAGCAACAAGGTCATTTATTTCCCAAATGACATCAGCAAGAGGTTTGCATATTTCAGCTGAGACTGACAAAGATGAATTTATGTCACAATAGCAGGGACAAGTATGAGGAAGTTCGAGGAAATACGTGCCCACAAGTAGGGTGGTTGTGAAAGGATTGCTGAGAAGTCCCGGCCTGAGCCCAAACGAGACAGAGGCACACGCAGGCCAGTTTGCAAATATTTCATTTACTCCTGGTGATATAGCTTCAGATATACAGAAAATCATTTAAAAATTATCAACAAAAATATGTCCTTTAATTGTTTCCCTCGGATTTGCTGGCTGAAGGTTCTCTGGTTTTCACAACTCAGGTGTTCATACTTTAACAACCACGGACACCATGAGAAAATTTATGCTGGTTTTCATGACGTAGTACAAACTTGTTTAAGGGACATTTTATAGAGAGAACTTGCAGCCTAACTGGGAAAGCCCAGTTTCACCTGCGTTTCTCTGTAAGATGTCAACGGCCTTGAAACAGTTTACCCAGATTTGAGAGTTTTTTGTTTTGTTTTGTTTGCTTGCTTATTTAAATTTAGTCATTACTGATTATTTGTTTCTATAAAATTATTTGTTAGTTTCATTTAAATGAATCCCTTAGGTACTCTCTACATTTAGGAAAAGCGCAAATGACAAGAACACAAATATCATGGTTCTTTATTTAGTCCAATTTCTCTACCTCAGTACTATTAACATTTCGGGCTGGTTAATGCACTGCTGTGGGCTGGGGGAGGGGCTGTCCTATGCGTTGTAGGATGTCAGCAGCCTCCTTGGCTTCTACTAACTGGATGCCAATAGCAACTCTGCCTCCTTCCCCTAGTGGTGACAATCACAAATGTCTCTAGGTTTTGTCAAATGTCCCTTCAGGGCCAAAATAACCTCTGCCTGAAAACCACTGATTTAGATCACGTACTTAAAATCCTAATAATTAATGGACATTTATAGAGACATAACATAAAAGATAACTATTACAGCTTTACTAAAGCAAAGTACAAAAAAATCCTATGGGTTATTTCCTGTCATTGGTGTACATTCAGCCCTATTTCTAGAAATAGACCATAACCATGAATATTCACAAGGGCTTCTGAAGTCCTCGCCACATCCTGCATTGTCTGAGAATGAGGAAACATTTTTCCTGAATTCCACATATTCCAGCAATATCATGTAGATCACGTAGTTCCAGCTCCCATTTTATAGATGAGAAAATGAGACACATAGCGGTCCAATGCATTGCTTATGTTCACCCAGAACCAGATCAGAACACACAGCCTCAAATTCCCAAGTGATTATTCTTTCAAATACCCAATAGACTAGAATGATTTTCAATAGTAAGAACTTAGTAAACGTTTCTGATCAATTAGAATATTCACTTGAAACTTTCCATCAATTATTATTCTAGAAGTAGAACCAAACTTCAGAGTACTCTTAAACTGAACAGATTTTCATCTCCTCTTGATGCTGAAAAATACTAAGCACTAGCTCACTCACCATTGAAAGTGTTCTCCATTCAAACAGTGTTAGAAATACTGTCATTTGTCCATAAACTCTGAGAGAACAAAGACCAACCATTGACATTTGTCTGAATATAGCCAAGTGACATCCACGTACCTAACTGTGGGCTATAGGTCACTCATTAAGCACACAGCTATTAAGTAATGCTTATGATGTTCCAGCCGAAGTTCCAGGCACCGATGACACAGCAATGTACAAAAGAAGCAAAAAGCATCCACCCTCACAAAGCTTACATTTTAGTGCAGGTAACAGAAACTAGATAACAAACAAATAGAATGAACAATGTTTAGCTAGTTAGAAACATAAAGAAGTCAGAGTTGAACTAATGGATACATTTTAAATCAGGCATTCATGGAAGGCCTTTCTGAGGAGGAGACATTTAAGCAAACTTGATTAGAGGGAGCACGGCATGGGAAGGGGGCCCGATAAATGCCCCAAGCAGAGGGACCCATGGCAAGGGCCAAGCCCAGACTAGAAACAAGTTTGGTCACATCAGGAGCTTATTTTAAGTGTGAGGGAAAACTAATGGAGGATTTTGAGCAAGGGTAAATATTTGAGCAGATATTTAAAAGATGCATTTGAGCAATATTTTGTGAATGTTGCCTTTTCTCCCAAATTTCCATGAATGCCGAATGCCTGGGCTCGGCTGGTGACATGGAGATTTGTACAATGGCAAAGTGATATGGAGACCGTAGGTCTTTGTTGTTTTCTGCGTTGGATGAGAGTCCTCCTGTCAGACGCGGAGGAGCCACTGGGTAAGGGTGTGAAGCGCATTCATGGTGATATTTGCTCACCAAGAGAGCTGCGCTGAATTCAACAGGAGCCCAGAGTCTCCACCACAAACTTGCTTCTGGAAATGGTGACGTCTGTCACTTGTGGCCCAGCATATGGTGATGGCAGCTACTGTGAAAGAGCTGCAGGGTCTGGATCACCTTCCTTCTCCACCAAGCAGAAGATGAGCCGTAGAACAATGGCTCATCTTTTATTTCTAAAGATAAACAGATAAGCAGCTACAAGTAGCCGTTACAGCTGGTGTCCTTATTCAGAGTTGACCCAAAGTCACTTTGAACTGAATTCTAATTGAACTCCAAGAAAACCTGATGTTGGAATAATAAGTGCTTTGTAAAAAAATCTGAAAGTCAAAAGATTTAGAGAGTTGAAGCTGAAAGCCGGCTTGCTGTTCAGCTTCTTAGTTCCAATGACATTATTTCACACTATCTAATATATTCGGTTATCCATGAGCCATTCTGAAACTGCATTACAGATAAGGACAGTACAGGGAGTTACAGATACAGAATTATAGTACAGAATATATGGTTCTGGTACAGAATATACAGAATAGGAACGAGCTTTACCATAAAGAATGTCTGTTAATGATTAGATTAACAATACAACCTGATTTTTTCTTCCTATTCAGAACTGAAACTGAGGGATTGTGTGAAGGCCTGGTCTATGGCACTGCGATGCGTGAGTCTGTGTGTGTGCAGGGAGGGGTGGGGGGAGAATGTCGTTACTGCCCATGCGAGGAGAGGCTGTGAGAACTTCACCAGGGAATCTGCTCCAGGTCACATGTCCTTGGTCATGTTTCTCTTTACTCTCGTAGGCAAAATGGATGTCATTTTGAAATGCCAATTGTGGCTACAAAGTCAGCTTCACATGTCTCTCCTGGAATAGTAGGCATTATTCTGCCTTCGAGTTAAAATAATCTCACCTATAGGACCAGCCATGTCCCCACTCTTGCCCTCACCCCTAAAAATACTTGAAATTGAGGTTATGAAATAGATTGGATTCTTTGGCAGGTAGAAGTGCCTAAAAAGACGGGATATGAATATAATATATAGTATTCTAACCAAAAGTAATTCTGGCAATGTTATGTGTCCGTTCAAAGATCTTTTTAAGACAAACTGACCTATTCTGCTAGAAAGTTATGATTTTACCCATTGTTTTAGTTGAATATTGGTGTTTTCATGTTTCAACCTAATATCTTGGTCTCAGGGTTTGTGGTGAGAATGGGGAATGATGGGTAAGCATAATTTAATCTTAAGCTATATAATGCTATAAAAATACTTACCATACCTAAGAACATTGCATTTTATATCTCTGATGGCAAAAATAGCTGCCAAGGTAGTATTTTTGGAACAGACTTACTTATTTTTCATGAACTTTACTATCAGAAAAGAAAAACCAAGATAGATATTTCTAGGTTGAATTCGACCTTTATAAAATGACTAGAGTGGACTTCATGGGATGCCTCTTCAAATGTCTTAAAAGTTAATAAATTGCTTTATAGGAATGTTACTAATTTTCCTGCTTAAAATTTTGCACAGGTGTCTCTGAAGTAATGTTAGAATAAAATACATCAGGGCAAGTTAAACAGCTAAAAATTACTAATTTTAGCCTTATATCTGATTAACTGTCTTTGAAATAGCCACTAGTCTGCTTTGATGCATGCAAAGGACTTTTATGCGAGAAAAATTATTAGTCTATTTTATAATCCCATATTTAATACAGACACAAAGAAAGCATCGTTACCCCCTTCCTTGGGTGTTATACACAACTGACAACTGAAATGCCATGTGAGTGTGCTTGTGCGTGTGTATAGTGTGCAGTGGGGCACCCGGGGCTGTGAAGTCCCATGTGAGAAAGCTGTTCCTTCATGACCTGTGAGGAACTGGTGGGATGAAAAGCATGTGCTCTGGAGGGCCTGATGGCTCCCCAGCGCTCAGGCACCATATCACTTGGGCTTTTCGGTTTGTGGCCTGACTATTGCCAAGGCTTCCCAGAGCCACTTATTGACAGAAAATAACCGAACCTGCTGGTCTATTTGTGTCTCAGCTGCTAAGAATGGACTGCTCTTCATTCTGAATCAGAGGTCTGAAAGTGAAGAGAAAATCCCCCTATATTTTTCCCCCATTTATTTTTCTTCAAAACAGAAAGAGGTACCATTTTCCTCATCACAGTACATAAAAATTTTCATTATAAAATTGTGAACAAAATCCATAATCTCATTATCCAAGAATAACCATATTTTGCCACACATAACATTTTGGTACGTATAACCCTTTAAAACTTTTCCTATGCAATTACATTATGTTTAAATAATTAAAACGGTTTAATGGCAACAGACTATTATTTCTATTTAATAATTTTTTCAAAAATTTGATGGTATATTATGGGTATCTATACATGTCAGGAAAAACAGATCTGCATCAAGTGTTTACTGGCTACAAAGTATCCTTTGCAGGAAGACACCACCATTTAATTAAGGAGTCTCTTATGGTTGGGCATTTAGTGGACCGTTTCTATTTTATGTTACTATAAATAACCTTAGAATAAAAGTCCTGAAAGACCCGTCTTTTCAATTGTCTGATTATCTCCTTTGGATATATTCCTGGACGTCGGACTCTCTGGTAAAAATATGCTATTTTTAAGGGCTCTTGATACATGCTACAAAATTGCCCTCAAGAAAGGATGTATCAATTTATCCTTCCACCAATAGTGAGCGACTGTGGGAAGCTTCCTTTTCAATTCAGCTTTCATCATGTCATGCAGTTATTTCTGCTGGCTCATGACAGAATATAAACTCTATGGAGTTATTGTAGATTTGAGAAGGAAAAAAAAATCTCAGAGAAGTTGGGACTATTCTGTGGCCGTCTCTGAATCACAAATGTGAACTTTCCTTCCGGCCTATGTGTTTGTGGGGAGCAGGCGGTGTTTCGGGCCATGTGTGGCATGCTAATGCTGTATGGAAAATGTTTACAGCTTGAAAAAGGCTTAACTAGGGTTTGATGTGGATCCAGGAGGAAGTGGAGAGTCCCATGGTGTTTATGAAACTCAGCATGAGAAAATAATCCCCCTCCTGCAAAGTGGGTTTCAATAGTCAAAAGCTGTATGAGGGGTTCAAGGGGAAGGAGGGCCCCTTCCTCCACCGCATACTTTAAGGACTTTAGAGAAGTGCTGTGTGGGAGTCTACAAAATAAGGGCATAAATACGCAGGGACTGGATTCTTTATTCTACCAGCCCTCCTTGTCAATGCTCTAGGAAAAATACATATAAATTCAAAAGGCTAAATTGAAAAAAAGAAATGGAAATATATTAAATTGTTTGCAGAAATATATTCCTGATAAAATGGCAAAATCTGGGAGCTGTTAGTAAAACCATTTCTTTGAAAAATGTTCATCCTTTTTTGAGAATCCCAATGAGTAAACATTATAAAATCAAATTCCTGTAGTAGGCTAGTTATTTTAATATTTCTGGAAGCTCCATCGTTTAAACTATCCTATAATACCACGTTGCTGGACTGGAAGTCACTTAGAAGTAGGCTTGTCAAAGGCAACTGTTACTGCTTTCTGTTTCTTGTCTTTCTAGAAATGCCTTTATACAATAAGTGATTTCATTTCTGATCTTGGCTGACTTGACTGACCTGTTTTATTTCAGTCTTATTCTACATGTGATGAGAAGCCATTGGAGGGTTGCAGGTAGAGGAGTGACAGGGTGCACGTTTTCTCAGATATGTTTCTATTGTCCCTTTCTTCTGGGCTGGTGGAAATAGTGAGTGTCTCCCACTTCTATCAGCCCAGCATACATGAGGCAACCAGACCTCTTACAACTTTCCTCGGTAGCTTAGTTGACATCAGTAACATATATATGTAGTTTATGTAGGTTGAGCAAATGTGTCATTGTCATTCTGTTGTTTCTCCAGTTACAAGGTGGGAGTTGGGGGGAATCCCATCACTAATATCCACCAAGTAGACCCTCTGGTTCTAGAACTTGTTCTGAGCCATTCTTATCTGGCTTTGCCAATTTGTCATTCAGCTGCCATGATCTGTTCTCCTGCCTTTTCCTATTGTTAATTTCTGTGACGCTTGTTCCCTTTATTTCTTCCTGTCCCCATGGTTGACTACACATCCTGAAGCTCAGCTTCCTATCATTGCTCGAGCCTTTCTATATTATTTCAGATGAGCTGCTTGGCTCCATTTTTTGTGGCCCGCAGTGAGACCCCAGCTATACGTCACTGTGGTGGAAATGCACAGCCATAAATTTTCTCTCTGGGACAGAATGACAGATTTATTCTTGGTAATGACTTTACTCTTTGTACCCCTCTTTATAATTTTTGGAGTGTTAAGCAAAGTGAGAATAGTTGTGTTTGACCCGTTGAATAACGATAAGATGTAAAAAATTTAAGTATCAACAAAATAATTGGGGGAGAGAATTTCAATATCTAAAATGAATAATAATTTTTCTATGATGAAGTGTTTTCTCTTCAGATGTTAAATGTCCTACTTCAGTTTAATACTCAGTGATAATAATGGGCTGATAGAAATCGAACAGATCCAAAACCGAATTGTCTTGTGTTTATCCAAACAATAGAGAGACAATATTCGTTAGTTTTGCTTGCTTGGAACAAGTTCCATCTATATGAACCTCTCACAATGATATGTGTCATTCTCTCAAAAAACAATGTGACATGAAAAGCAAAGTATTTGCCTGTCCCTGGAACCAGGTGCTTTAAGATCTAACCTATGTCAGCAACAAGAAAGCGGGAGATGATCTTTTTTTTAGATCCAGACACTATACTCAAATAATTAACAAACTATTAAAATGTTTGAGTTCTAGTAATACACCTTCAGGAAAGGAGGAATAGGAGGTGGGGCTGAAGGAGAGAAGAAAGGACTTGGTGGATCTTCTGTGTAAACTGCCTTTGCAAGAGTTTGGAGATAGAAAGTCTAGCCAAGCAGTTTGAAGAGAGTCTCTTTATTTGTCAGGTTTACCCAGCAGACACTAGAAAGGAGTGTTATAGTACCATGGTTAAGGGCACAGACTCTATCACCAGACTGCCTCAATTTGAACATGAAGTCAACCACTTACTAGCTGAGTGATCTTGGGCAAATTATTTAACATTTTCATGCTTCAGTCTTCTCCACTATACATTCTCCATATACAATGGAGATCCTAATGAGACCTACTTGCTCAGGGTTGTTATGAATATGCAATGTGGAACTGCTGTGAAGAGCTTAGAATAATGCCTAGCACAGATTAAATACTTGATAATAGTGTCACCATCATCAGCATTACCAGATTTCACCTTAAGAAGGATAAGCCAGTTTTAGCATGGGAAGGTCCAAGATATTGAAGAAAAAGAATTTTTTGCCAGCTGCTAATAGTAGAATTCTTCCTATGGGATTCCAGAAGGAGGAAAAGTAGTCAAATAATTTTTTTAATTATTTTTTTATAATAAATTGTATTTTAAAAATTCTAGTAGAGTAAAATTGACTTTTTTCTTTTGTTAAACAGTTTTATGAATGTTAGCACATGTATAGATTTGTACACCCACCACCAGATTTAGAAGAGAGAACTGTTACATCACCACAAGCAATTCCTCCTACGCTTTTCCTTTGCGGCCAAACCCTCCTCCACCTCTGACTCCTGACAATCACTGCTCTGTTTTCTATGATAATAGTTTTCACTTTTTGAGAATGTTATATAAACGGGATAATATATTATGTCATCTTTTCAGATGGACCGCTCTCACTCAGCATAATGACTTTGAGATTCATCCATGATGCTGTGTGTAGCTATATTTTGTTCTTTTTTGTTGCTGAGTGTTCCATGGACCGCAGTTTATCTATTCACCTGTTCAAGGACGTTTGTGGATAGAGCTGTTATAAACATTTGTGTACAAGTCTTTGTGTGAACATAAGTTTTTATTTCATTTCTGTTGGATCCCATATTTGTAACATATTTCAGTAGAAAGAGTAGAAACCTCAGTAGTCAGAGAAGTGAACTAAGCCAATAAGTGGATTTCAACCATGTTAGTGACGGCCCAATAGAGACTCCAATAATACAAAAAAATTCTGTTAAGTTCATGGACGTTTTAAACAGGAAAGCTTAATAAAAATGTGGTTAGCTGATAGTTTTTTTTTTCCTAAACTTCAAGAAGAGTATGTGTTTACTGTCCATTTTGAGTTGTTTTTTGTTTATCTTTTCTATTTCAAGCAGAATTTTTATCTAGAACTTCCAAAGGTCTAACATTGTATTGAAATTCCGATTTAGTAATGCAACTGTTTTCTAAGTTTGATAAAGCCCTTTTTCCTTTTCCAGTTCTGAAAGCAAGACTATTTTTAATGGTTTCACCAGGACCATCAAAATAACCTTTTACAAAAACAACTTTAGACTAAAGTAATTGCTTGTCTCTTTGCTGAGAGTTGAGAAATAAAGCAAAATTGTCCACGTGTTAGGAAACTAAAACTGAATACAAGAAGTCCAAATATTAGTGTTTTTTCCTGTTGGGCTAAATAAAGATTCTGCTGATTCTTCAGTGTTTCCTATAACACGTTAGAACCAAAGTTAGACAGTTAAAAACTCTTTCCTCTGGTATTTTGGCAGTTTAGTTTCCATCATCATTTACTCTGCTATAAAAGAAAATTTATCACAAATTGTTTTAGTCTCTTGGAACATTTTCGCTGGCAAAGGAAGTCGACAGTTAATGGGTTCTCATTCAAAACAGGACAACAGCAATATCAACTAGTGTGATTCTAAAAACACTAGGAAACATTATTTAGAGACTGAAAATAAAACCCATTCCTAGCTGGGAGAAGGAAGGTGAGGGTTGGCCTGCTTTAGAAGATTTGTAATGTCCACATGGATCTGAGCAGAATTTATCAGACAATTTTTATCTGGGGAAGGCTTGATAGAAACAGAATCATACTATTTCACAGGTTCAGTCTCTTTCATCACGACCGTCCTATCATGGGAATTTTATTCTGTGTGGATGAATTCCCTTGTGGAGGCTATGTCTTTGATTTATAAGATTTTGTTCATGTAAAGAATTCCTTACAGAAAGTGGTAAACGCAGAAAAAATAAAAACATCCAGAGAAAGAATATTATTTAGTTGTCCTTTAGTATTTCCTTTCTACACAGAAGCACTGGAAAATGTATTTCATAAGAGCAGATTGCTTTGTGAGCGATATTTTCATCAATCTGTGCTAAATTAATTAGCTCCCCTTCTCCATGTTAGAGAAATATCTCAATGGTTATCACATTGAAATTGCATGGTTATGTCCCCTGAAGACTTTATTGTTGTATTTCTCTTCCACAGTTTGAGTGAATTCTGTTAACACTACGTTGATAACTAGTTTCTCATCTATGGAAACTCAAAACTTTATATGTCCTTAAACTTAATATACTGAAATATACCGACAGTCTGCTGGATAATACAAATAATCCTCAAGGATTGGACATCCTGGTTTCTTGCCTGGGCTCTGCTGTGAATTGGTTTTGGAAACTTGGATCTCAGTTTTCTATAAAGTGAATTTTGAAGTTAGTCAGATGTTGGTTTAAATCCTAGTGTTGTCATCTAATAACTGTGATTGGGGGTTAAGTTATTAACTAATATGATCCTTACTTTCTTTATCTTTGAAATTGTGAAAGTTGTTTTGGCATGCCTGCCTAATAAAATAGAGGTAATGCACATGAGAGCACTTAGAGACCTGTCAGCTTCTATACAAATATAAGTCGTTATCATTAAAACTAAAGCTATGCTGAAAGAGAAGACTGACTTGGGCCATCACTACACTCCAATGATAGGATCTATGGTGATGCCATTGAAATGGCTTATATTTCTAGATTGTTGTTATTTGGATACTTGTTCAAATAAATCCTGCTTCTTCTGAAAGTGATGGTCAAGTTTTAGAATCATGTTTTGCTGTCAAGTGACTAGAGACAGCTTTGGGCATAAACTTAGCCTTTGACAGATGCCCTGACTTTTCCATGCAGAAGTCTATCTTCCACAAATAATGCTTACCAAAGAGAAGCTTGATCACAAGCAGGATCTGGACTAATATTTGTTACACTGGAAAACCTTTCCAACCCCTCTGACCAGACCAACTCAAGGACCATCATCTCTGGCCTGCATAACTGAATGGTGCACTTGAGATGAGAAGAAATATGAGCTCTCTTTATTGAAGCAAGGTGAGTGATTCTTTGTTTGGGACTTTGAGCATGGTTTCTTTTTGGGTACGGTCCTGAAATCTCCAAAGGAGCATGGAAGGACATCCTAAGCCATTAGATAATGAGGCAACGGTAGGCAGATACCAGGTGAGAGGGGCTAGAGAGGGCCTGAGGTCTGCTCCATTTCAGATTTATCAAAGACAGAGACAGGGATCCAAAATCAGCAATTTGGAATTCAGGAAGCCAGGATAAGTTTTCAGCAGGGCCAACCAGGACACAAGGAATGCTTTGAAGGAGAACTGGTCCTTTTTATCTTGATCACCTTAGACATGTTCTTTTGGCCATTTCCCTGAGCACTACTGCTGGTCTTAAATGATTGAGATCAGCTAATGTGGACCTGATTTTCCGAAGGGGGATAGAATATTCTCATTCCCACCAATTTCCTTGGTCTCTACCCAAGAGAAAAATTACACTCTCTGGAAGGACTTTAGCTTTTGGATTTTAGGGTCACCAACTCCAGGGTAGGGAGTGTGGGTAGTCAAAGGAGACTTCTTAGCTGTGATCTCAACTTCCATGCACCAACTACATAGCTCTGGCTAGAGTTGGAACCATGAGGATTCTAACAAACAATTTCCATGATCAGGTGTAATCCTCCTGCTGATTAGGATACAAGGGATTGACTTCTGTCATCAGGGTCCCTCAATTTATATTCATACTAGCACTACTCATTTCTGCTCATATTTTAGTTTGTTCTGAAGAAAACAACCAGCCTTAAATTCCACTGCTAAAATTTGAAATTAAATATTTCCCTTTCAAAATATATGTCAATATTCATTTTTGCCCTCCAAGTTTGCAAAAATGGCAGGCACTGAATTCTATATGATCAAATGATTAGAGTTGGAGATGAGGTGAAAAGATTGTTTGTAGAGAATTCTTCAAAATTCATATCAGGGTTTACTGTACACACTGAGTAATTATGGCCTTTCTATATACAGTTCCAAAGTAGGAAAATCTTTCAAGGGTTTCTTTTCCAGTGTGTAGATTATTCAAGTGACTTCTTCACTTCTCTTATTAGATTTTGTTTTTCATTTCTTTTTTTCTTGAACCCTATCTTAGTGAGAAGGTAAGGGTAATCAAATAGCAGAGGAAATAAGCCATTCATTTTTCTGTCAGCAGCATTGCAGAAAGTTTTGATAGAGAACAGCAAAACTAATAACTAAATTCAGATATTTTTATTACTTGGGAGTTTTCTTCTTTCTGTTTAGTAATGTATTGATTCCACCTAGAGATCAGCAGAATGCAAATATGGCAGGACAAAAATTTACATATATGGAGCAAATATCTTGATCACGCTAATTGGAATAAAGGGGAAAAAGGGAAAATAATTGCTTGTGTCTGTGGGTGGATTTGAAAAACATCAAGATAAAATGGCAAGGTGATTATATTTGGAGTAAGAAAATGTGGGCATGAGTCCTATCTCTTCCAGTTACTGACAATTCAACCATGGGAAAATGAAGACATTTAATTTCTCTAAACCTGAGTTTATTCATAATAAAGCAGAGCCCCAAATCCCTACCTGTATGACCAGGTTACTGTGAAAAAAAATGGGATAAAATAAATGAAAGTGTTATTAAAATTCAAAGAATTGAGAGCATTAGGTAGAGTTATTGTAACATCTTAATAGAATGTGATGGATCCCATTTAGAGGAAACACACAGGACATATATGTGAAGAATGACATCTCATGTCTTCTTTAAATGTTCATCAGCTCCCCTTTATATTGCTACAATTCGACTAACCCAAAATCAATCAATGAACACTTGGGCTTTACTTCTGACTTCCCCATTAGTTCACTGAGTAAACTTTGTCAAGTTATTTGACGTCCCTGGGATTATTAGGACTAATTAACCAATATCCTCCTGGACTCCTGACTCCCAGTCTCACCTCAGTCAGGGAGCAGAGTGCTATACACCACATACAGAGCTAGATATCTCTCTTAGGCTGGATTCCCCAAGAAAGCAAACACTGAGACAAAGACTTGAGTCTAAGTAGTTTGTTTGAGAGGTGATGCCAAGAAGTGCTGATAGGAGGATAGAGAAATGCGGCAGGGAAGGACAAGAAGTCAATACGCAGTGCACTAATGAGCAGACAGCTGGGGCTCGATCCCTCAGGGGACCTCTGGGAGACTGTGTAGAACATTTGTCAGAGTTGTCCCATCTAAGGAGAGAGGAAGGTGGGTTATATTTCCCTCCAATTCCCTTCCTTCCTTGACTGAGGGCTGTTCTTGAGACAACAACTCCCCGACACCTCTGACCTGCTGTGCATACAGGCCAAGGATGCCAGAGAAATCCTGCTTGACGTGTCACAGGTGCCTGCACAAGCATGCATGGGGAGAGTGGGTGCCAAGGTGATCTGGGCAGGACTATGACAGCATATGCTACAATATTTAGGCAGACGTGCACTGCTCGGGTCCTCCTTCAAGACCAGATAGCTGACAGCCTTCTGCTGTCAGTGCCTTCTGGATCCTCCTCAAGTTTAGAGCTGAGGTACTGCTCTTCTCTGGGCAATCCTGGCTAATGACTGTTAGGCACTGGCGCGAGGGCCTGTTCATTCTGCCCAAAATAGAACTCCTCTAATGGGTAATCTTTGCTCCACAGCCCCCCACGGTAAAGACTTTCTTAGGTTCATGCCAGTCTGACACCTCCCTCTGCCCAATCGTGCTTCATGCCCTTTTCATTTGTCAGGTGCTGCTACCTAGTAAACCTTTCCTGACTTAACTCCATCTCCGTGTCCACGTCCTGGAGAACCTAACCTGTGACAAATACCTAATTCTAACGAGAGGTTTGGAAAATGTCAATCTCTGGACTTAAACCAAAGAAGAATCTACCTTACAAGGGTGAACAGGAAAATTTGACTGAAAAAGACCCTTTCTACAGTAGGACTAGACAAGACAAAGACTCCTCCAATAATATCATGAGAAATCAATCAGACAAAAACATAGTCAACGAAAACAAGGTAAGAAGAAAAATGGATGCACAAAATAAACGGTAAGTAGATACTGGGGGGTCGGTTAGACATTGAATAAATCTTGAGAAGGATGATGGAATTTCCTTCTCCAGGCCTTTTCTTAAAGGATAGATCATCTATTCCATTGAGGCAGTTGTCATTTTCGAATCCTTATTACAGATAGTGTTATTTTTAATTTTTTAAAGTCTTACAGATGACTGTACCTCTTAAAGAAAATAGCAGAAGCATTCAGGACTCTATTGCATTGGTCACTGAATTTATACACATGACATTATAACAGCAAGAAAAGCTTGAGCAAGAATCTCTATTTAGATTTAACTGCTTAAAGGGAAGAGAAGGGAAGGGAGGCATATGTTTGCGAGCTTATTATGTACTCAAAAAACCTAGCAGGTGTTTTATTTGTTCCTTCACCAGGTATATTTTTGAGCACTCACTGTTTTCTGGGCGCAGTTCTAGGTATAGAGGTAGAACAGGAATGAAACAGACTGCAATTTCCTGCCATTGTGGAGATTATATTCTGTGGGGAAAAATAGATGATAAATGTTACAGTAAGATAAATGCCTGATGAAGTACGTAAGAAGGTTACACATAATATGTAAAAATAAAAAGAACAGGAAAATCCAGAGTTCCAGGTAGAGTATGGTTTGCAATTTAAATAAGGTGGGCAGGGTAGCCTCATTCGGAAGGTTGCATTTGAGCAAAGACTTAAATAAGGCGAGGGAATTGCTGTGTGGATACTTGCAGAAGGAGAATTCCAGGCCCAGGGAGTAGGCAATGACCTCAGGTTCTGATTCATATCTGTCTGCCTCCAAAATCCATCCTCTTCTCATTAATCTTGGCCATAGGATCCCATAAAGTGGAGGAAAAACACCACACTTTCGCCTTTCTAGAGACTATTCCACTCTCTTACAACCATCAACCAAATGCAATTTGATGAGATAATTGTCTGGCTGCAAAATATGCTCACACTTACAGATGTAAATATACATTTTCTTTGCTATATCAGGATATTCATAAATATAATGAGACAAATTGGAAAACAGAGCTTGAGAGGTATCACCTGCAATCACTTTACACTTGTAGTATTACTTGTTTGTATTTTTCCTAAAATACTCATTAGATGGTAAATGGCTAGCATGATTTAAGCAGGTCTCTAGGAAACCAAACAACACAGCTTAGGGTTGTTTTCACTGAACCAATTCGAAGGCGTTGTGGATACTAACCTAAGTAATCTGCTCTCAGGCCAATCCTATTGTGAGCATCCCAGCCCAGGCTGAATATTTGAAGTGACATATTTCATAATTGCTCCCAGTGAAAAAATGTCTACTCCTTGCATAGAAACCAATTCCAGGGACTTTTACCTGAAACTACCAACATTTCAGCTTGCCTGCTTGGAATTTTTCAAAAGATACACAATATCCAGTGCAATTAAAAATAACGTGGTTGACTAGCCTTACCTAAGGGGGATTTTTACACCAAACTGGACAGTTGCACATCCCCATAGGAAACCCATATTTGAATATCTTTGACCTCTTTTTAACCATCCCTCATCTTCTTTTTTTTTTTTTCTCTCAAGGACTCTAGAATGCAATATCTCCTAAAGAACATCAGTGCAATTAGAAATGAATAAGATGGAGGATGTCAGCAGCCCCTTGCAATGAGGATAAAGCTGAAAAACATCTAGTTAGGATATGCATCTTACATAATAAGTGCAATGAATTGTTTAATGAGATTCTTTTTATGCACAAAGTGAAATTTTTGGAGTTCCTTAGAAAATAAGTACTGCATATTTTGAAATTGTATTATGTAATCTATGGAACGAAGCTAAAACATCTTGCATTTTGAAAGCATCTTTTCCCAGGGATGTCCAAATCTGCTAAAGTTATGAGCTCATTGATCTTCCTACTCTCCTTTTAGTAGTTAAGTGTCAGGTATTATTTTCCTGGCTTCAGAGACAAGGACCCAATGCCGACCTCTGGCTGTCCACTGAGAGATGGTGTCTAGACATGAAAGGTCCGTCAGTCACCCATGTTTTCCTTAGGTTTAAACATCCATTCGTCTCCTTTACCTTCCAACACTGCAATTTCTTTTGTCTTTTGGAAAGCATATAAACACACATACATATACACATACAATTTTTTTCCAGACTGTGAAACAAGCATCTGCTGTGGAGGTCACTCTTGTGCTAAATCTTAAAATCATTTTGCAAAAATGAATTGAGACCATTTTTTACCTTCAGCTTTGCAAAAAATTAAAAATTAATAATATCCAGTGCTGACAATGGTATAAGGAAATGCATACTCTGACAACATTGTTGACGGGGAAATGAATTGCTACCAAATTTTTGGAAGGTTAGCTCTGGAAGTTTCTAGGAAATAAATGTATTAGTATACTTTTGCTTTGTGGAATATATTTTACAGAAATCAAAGCATCAGGATACATGAACAAACATGTTAATTTTAGAATCATTTATAATAGTCAGCAGCAAACAAACCAACCAAGAAAGCATAGGAAAAATGCAGTTTCTCGTCAAAGGTTGGATGATTCAAAAGTTTCTAATTCATTCATTCTGTGAAAAATTATCTAAGAATTAAAAGAACAAATTAATTCTATAAGCATTTACCTGGAGGGATAGCTATGTTAACTAAATGAAAAGATCAAACTGAGGATAATATATACAACGCAATCCATTTTTTAAGCAGAGAAAAACCCAACACACATGCATAAGAAAATGTGTATTTGTCTACATATCTATGTGCATGGAGAAACTTCAGAAGCACAAACCCTATATTGTTACTAGTGACAAGTTCTGCGTATCCCTGTGTTGGTGAAGCTAAGGAGAGAAGTGGAAGGGAGGGGCTGGGGAAGTTTAGGATTTAATTGTGGTCAACCTCTGTGCTTGAGCATGTATTACCTGTGAATTTTGAAACAAATATCTGACCAAAAAGTTTTTAAGGGAGAAAGTCATCATGACGCAGAATGATGAGGTAGAAGGATAGGAATTTGAGAGTCAGCCGGATTGAGTTAAACACCCCAGTTTTGCTACTCATCGCTGTGTAATGTCGGACACATCCCTAACTCCTCTGATTATCAGTTTCCTCATATAAAGTGAAGGTAATACTTAACTCTATGTAAAGCACAAGGCACATTGCTGGCAGGTTGTAGACACAAAGCAAATGCTATCTATTATTCCGGAGGAAGAAAGTTTTCCAGGTGGGAGTAGAAAGAAGCAGGAGATAAAGTGGGCAGGATGGGAAGCAGAGTTTCTTTGGGATTGCTAGGTCAATTCCCAGAGCTAGGAATTTGCGACTGTGGCCTCAGGACAGAGCCTGCTGGGGCACAAGTACAGACTCATTATACTTGAATGACTGTGCTTCTCTCCGCAGCTCTGGAATCTCAGGCTGGAAGCTGAGAGGAATTAACGGATGCTGCTTCTGAAGCGTCCACTCTTCATCAGCCCTGAGAACCGAATGGTAAACTGTTAGTCTTTCTGGAAATCAAGACTCATGCTGAAAGATTTCTCAGTCTCCAGCTTGGAAGGGAGGGCCAGCTGTGCTGTTTCTAGGATTACAATGCATATCAGAAAGCAGAGAAGAGAGAGATGGGGTACGAGGTAGAGGGGCTAGAAATCCTTTCTGTCAGCCAACAGAAATTATTTAATTGGGCAAACATCTCTGTTAACCAGCGGTGGGTAAATTACCGCAGGAAGGAATTCATTCTAGTCCTGGTGTGTTCTGCCTTGATGCCTTAGAGTTTTATTCTCAAAATCTACCAGCTTCAAGATAAAACCCAGGGCAGAGGTAAAACCAAAGTTTGGGATTAAAAAAGTGCATGGTGGCCTCACTGCAGAACTGGAAGGAGCTAATCTAGTACAGTCAGCCAGTCCAAATCAAGATTACTAGAAGGTAACATGTCAAGGATTGCCGGCAACCACCGGAAGCTAGAAGAGACAAGGAAGGATCTTTCCCTAGGGCCTTCAGAGAGAGCATGGCCCTGCCAACACTTGATTTTGGACACTGAGCCCCCAGAAATGTGAGAGAATAAATTTCTGTTGTTATAAGGTACCCACTTTGTGGTACTTTGTTGAGAGAGCCTTAGGAAACCAATGCAGATTTTGATGGGACTCCAGGGGTCCAAAAATCCTAGGTATGATGTCTTAGTCCATTTAGGCTGCTGTACCATAGACTGGGTGGCTTATAAACAACAGAAACTTATTTCTCACAGTTCTGGAGTCTAGGAAGTCCTAGATCAAAGTGTCAGCAACTTTGGTGTCTGGGGAGAGCCTGCCTCCTGGTTCATAGACAGCTGTCTTCTCGCTGTGATCTCACATGACAGAAAAGGTACAGAAGCTCCCTGGGGTTTCTTTTAAAAGGGCACTAATCCCATTCATGAGGGCTCCATTCTCATGACCTAATCTCCTCCCAAAGGCCCTACCTCTAAAAGTCATCACATTGGGCATTAGGATTTAATTTATGAATTTGGGGAGGGTTGTAAATGTGCACTCTATAGCACATGGCCTCCCCTTTTAGGGTGAAACTTTAGGATTTAAGATTGGAGAGGCTGGTTATTGGTTTAAGAAAAACATTAGCATTCTACTGTCTTATTATAGAGGGAGCATGCACATCATTATTTTGCAACCCGCTGCACAGAGGCAGTAGGAGAGCAGACCCTATCATATGTTTAAATCCCTGTCTTGTTGGTGCTAAGCTTTAGATTTCTGGCAGAGAATTGTTTTTAGTGCATTAACTTGCACATTTCTATATTTAAATATTAGAGATCACAAGATAAACTTTCAGTAAGGATCTGGTAATTCTCTCTAACTGAGTCTGGTGTCCTATCTAGTTCTGTTGACCTTCCTTTGGGCGAGCCACAGAGATTTCTGATCTGATATAATTCTACGATGGAATGCATCTGGCTCATTTCAAGCCCCTATTACTATTTTCAGGTAGCTTTTAGTCTTTAGTGCAGCACACACTCAAAGTACTTTTTGTAAATAGTTTTTTATGGAGACTATGCTTACTTCAACATATTCTGCAAAATCCTGCATCCTTCCCTACTTGCTTATCTTGAAAATGGCATTTTTATCTTTTCTTGAACTTGAATGTCACAGTAGCATAAATACTGTGCTTTCCTGGACTGCTATGCTCTTTCTCACTAGTTACATTTAGAGTCTGCTCCTTGACAGATAGAATGCATCATGCAGCACCATGAGATTTCTTGTGTATTACCATTAAACACCCTTTAGCATCCTCGGCTCAATTCTCATCTACTATACCTATAGCAAAAGACAATTCGGCTTTGTTAACCCATCTTGCCATTCTCTATTGTAACAAATAAATAGAAAAACTGTTTATGTTTATTAAATTGTCAGATACTTTGACTGACTCTTATACTACACATAGAGACTATCATTTCTGCATAATTTGTCCATAGGATTAATGCTTTGGATTCCATTAATCTACCAGGAAATAATGTTCCAGTTAAGCTGCAAACTCTTATTTATTCAAACAGAAATACCTGCAGACATAAGCCTAACGTGTGATTAACAGGGCAGTGAAATATAACAAAATCCTAATATCAACAGGGTTATCAGTCACGCTAAATCATAGGAAAATATGACTAAGTTTCTATATTCTATACCTGGAAAAATTTTCCAATAGCAAATTTTCATTTTCCCACTTACTGTATAGAATTCTGTTAGCATGCCCTCTTGCCAAATAAAATGGAACTATTGTTACAAAGTACCTGTAGTAAAAAATATTTGATGTTTGCAACGAATAACATTTATGCTTTTAAAAAGCAGAGCTACTTAGTGAATTGAATTTGTTCAACATCTGGTTTTAGAATTTATAATATAACCATAATACCTAAATGTTCAAAGCAATATTGGACAAGACAGTGATCAAGGATCAGGACTAATTAGGAAAGCCTTCCTTAAACACAAATGAACCCAAATTTGACAGAAGTGATAAAGTGGATTGGAAGGGAGGAAAGGAGAAATCTGTAAAAAAAGAGACCAGGATTTTCAGTTTAGCTATAATCCATTAATAACTCTGCCCTTGGGTAACTCATGTAAACTGTCTGGACCCAGCTTCCCCAATGAAAAAATAGGTAGATTGGAGTTCATGACTTCTACAATTCGAAACTATTAATATTCCATGGAGATGGATAAAAAAACAAAAGTGGGAAAAATGATTTTACTGGAGCAGAAATTATTTACTACCCATTTTAACTCTCTTCTAGAAGATAGAGAGAAAGATATACATTTTTATTGGTGGGGTTTGAATATTTTGTTTAATAGTATTACAGCAGTGTTATTGTGTTTAGCTAAGCTGTAGCCATATTTCCCATAATTTCCTCCCCTCTATGATTCTGGTCATTTTTGAGCATCTAAAAAGGAGAGAAGCTTTACATTTTCCTTGAAGTTCTATAAAAAATGACTATAAAATAGTGAGAAGTAGTCTTGGATCATGATTCTAGCTTTTGGGGTCTCCTCATATTTGATTTCAGTGACCTCTCTTACTGACAAAAAAAAAAAAAAAAAACGGAGCATTTCACATGCTCCCCCCTTCTCTTGTGCTCTGTAGCTCACGGGGGCTGAGAGCACCTTTGGAGGGACAAGTGGAAACCACAGCCAACACAATGGAGAAGGGGACGAGGGCCCGTCTGAAGCAAGTTAGGTTGTTTCCAAGAAGAACTGAAACTGAAAATCACTCATATTTTCAGTTGCATCTGCTTAATGACCTGCTAAGCAGATAAGATGGGGGAGGTGTCCCAATACTACAGTGTCCCTTTTCTCTCTTCTTTGCTTCTGTTCCTTTTTTCTGTTCTCCGTGGTTGAAGGAAATGCCCTGGCTCCTATAATGCCAAAATTCAAAATTCTGATATGCATGAGTTTTTAATACAGCTTTTTATTTTTCTGTCTTTGTCTGCTGAGCATGACAATATATTGAATCTTTTAAAGAACGGTCGATGGAAATGGCTCCTGTAGAGAAAATGAACTTGGGGATAGGAGATCCTGGTTCCTAGTCTGTCTCTGCCACATTTTCATGTGGGATGTTAAGCATGTCATTTAAATTCTTTGAACTTCACTTTCCTCATCTATGAATGGGTGGTGATAACCCATACTACCACATGTTATAGAGGAACAGACGTTAAACTCAAAGTCGGTGCTCATTCTGTGACGGCTGAATCTCCATCCCAGAGGTCACACACATGCATATTCTGCAATGTATACTCGCAGTGGAAGAAACACAAGTTTCAGAGTAAGCAGTGCCAACTCACTGATACATTTCTAGCATCTAAATAGCTATGCTAGGTGCTACCTTTGGCAGATATTTATCAGAAATTGTTTGTCAATTTTGTTGTGGAATCAGAGTCTGTTTCTGTGACTTTATCATGAAGTCTCCCACTTCTGCTCTCCTTAGAGACACAAAACTTTGAGACATTTTTGTTGTCCAGAGCTCCAAATATACAAGTATACCCTAATCAATTCACTGCATTAAAATCTTGGCATTTTAACTAATCAATTCTCTCTTCATCTTCCCCTGGCCTCAAAGGCACCAAAGGACTGGATTACTGGAGGGCACTGATCCTTCTCTAGAAGTACATGATGGCACCATCTGAGGATTGCTCACATTAGTGTTCTCAGGTCTCGAAGCTCTGGCTCGCCAGAGGTTCTCAGGCAGCTCCTATAAAGGCCTAGGGCCCCTGCTTAGTGACTTCTCTGGGAGTCTTCTTCACTGCTTCTGCAGTGCCTGACTCCCCAGACTCTTCATTCCACCCCTCTGTTCTTGTCCCCTTGTCCCAGTGCATCAGTCCACTAGACACAATAGTGACTGCTAATGGAGGAAGGCAAGGGAAGGGCTTCATGTTCACCATCTACATACTAAAAACCACATCAGGTGTCCACATGTGTCATTTAATTTAAAAAGCTTAAATATTCATAGCTTTTCTGGAAACATGGCTTTATGTCTCTCGAAGATTGACTATAAAATACACTTTGGGGCTCTGTGGGTGTGGTTGAGAGCAGTTGTATGCCTCTTCACATCTCATCCCAGCATGGGAATCTGCTGATTCCACCCCAGGGGTGGGCTAGTGTTGGCTAATGTTGTGCCCACTCAAAATGTGGGTATAGCCTCGAATTCCTCACACCTCCCTGCTTCTGAATTTACCCAGGGCTCCTCATTGCTGATTCCTGACCTGAAAGGTGAAAGGGGAGGGAGGATGCCCAGCGGGGGAAGCTAAGGGGAAGAGAATGTTAAATATGGCTTTAATATTGCCTTCTAAGACCTGCTCATAATTGGCTGATGTCCTCCTCAGAAAGAAGCCCCCCCGTTCTGACTTCTAATGCTGAGTTGTTCTATGAAATCCTGTTGTTTCTTGATTTCTTGTTTAAATCTCACCGCCTCAGCTTCGCTGCAGCACAGTCCATCAGAGCCCAATAATGACCGCTACTGGAGAAGGGCGTGGGAGATGACAATGACAACAAGCGGAAAATCACCCCCAGTTGATACAGCATCTTTCAAGGACTTCAGAACATTCTGCATAGATTACTTCATTTATCTTTACCACATCCCTAGTGACAGGAGGAGAACTGCATTGTCTAATTCTACTTTAAAAGGAATACAGCCACAGGGCAGAGATTGTGGCTTGTCCAAAGTCAATTTCAGGAATAGAATCCACAGGTTCTGTTTATTGTTGGTGTGTATTAAGGGATCTTCCAATGACACTTAATGAAGACTGCAAACACTAATATTTAAGAAGCAGGAAAACTGAGCCAAGGTTGATTCCACCCTGCCTCGTGTCCAGCCTTCAGTCACTGATTTCCTGTGTCCTTTGGAAACAAAACACAACTTGACTTTGATGGGAAAGAACCTAATTATGCCAGGCTGAAAAGGACCAGTGGCTGTAATCATATTAGAATAACTCAACTGGGCAAAGGAGAGAAAAGCACATAATAGAAGGCATTACATCTAACACACAAATTGTGGTTGTGTTTAATGATGATGGGCTGAGAAGAGGTCGATGGTTTTCAGAGAAAAACACTGAACACGAACTGTTCAATATATTGATGTCATTGAGACAGAAAAAAATGTTAAAAAAAATTTGTAAAATGTTGCTGTTTTATCTATAATATTAGTCACATTGAACTCTTAGGCTTATCAAACTTCTGAATTCAGCCATTCCTATTGTTCCAAGGGTTAGATTTAAAATAAAGTGTGTTCTTAAAAGTGTAGAAAGATTCCAGATAACTGGAACTTACTACTTTAAGCACTGAAACTGTTGTTAATTACTATTTTGGGGTGAAAACTTTCCAAAAATTTCGATACAAAGAGGATGCAAAGTAGACTCTCACCTTTTCTTAAAGAAGTTCTGCCATTGTTATGAACACGTGTGACTCCAGCACCTGCAGACAAGTACGCCTTGAGGGGCTAGTGAGATGTGTAGGACCACCTTCCCTTCTCTGAAACGTCCCAGATTGTAGTGGTTTTAAGCTATTAGATCTGCTTTTTGAATTTCTTCTGCTTGCTCCTGTCCTGTCATGTTGGACTGCTAGAACTTAACTATTTAAGTCTACTTACCTCACTTCTGTTTTTGTGTTATTGTTGTCATCCATTTTAGTTCAACACGTATTTTAAATTCCACAAGACATCACAGCTACCTTTTCAAATTCAATATTCATTTACATTTACCCTGTCTTCATTTGTTCTGGCATTTCCGTAGTTCCATCTTGGGATCATTTTGCTCTCGAATGAAGAATTCCCCTAAGTGTTTCTTATCCTCTTTGTCTACTGGCAATAAATTCTCTTGGTTTTTGTTTGTCTGAAGGTGATTTTTTCATTTTCATTTTAAAAGGATATTTGGCTTGTTATGAAGTTCTCTGTTGGCAGTTCATTTGTTTTAGCACTTGCAGATGTCCTCTTGTTTCCATCATTTCTGTTGAGGCATCAGCTATCGGTCTTATTTTTGTTTCTTTGAAGATAATGTGTACTTTTTAAAGTCTGTTTTAGGAAAATTCTCTCTTTTCTCCCAATGTAGGACTTTAGTTATAGGCTGTTTGGCCATGTAGGCGAGTTCTGCAAGTATCTTACACTCTTTCTTGTTTTTTTCCATTACTTTTCTCTCTCTCTTTTATTCTGTGTATTTTTCTATTGAACTTTCAGTTCACTAATTCCGTGTTTTTCATGTCTAATGATCTGTTAAACACATCCATTGATTTATCAGTTCCAGATATTATTTTTTCCCCATTCTATAGCATCCATTTGATTCTTTCTTCCTTACTTTTCCTTCCTTTGTTTCTCTCTTCTCTCCTCCCCTTCTCCCTCTCTCCTTCCTTCTCTCCTTTCTTTCTAATTCTCTGGATAAATTCTCTGTTCTTTACTGAATTCATCTTTTCTTCTTGAACATATTAAACAAAGTTTTTGAAAAGTTCTTGTTTGATGACTCCATGAATTAGCTAACTCCATAAAAATGAATTGTGCCTGTGTCTGTGTTGACATATTTATCTCAAATATTTCTTAAATAATTTCAATAGTTGTCCCTAATCACTAAATGACATTTTTTAAAGCTTTGGAAACAGAGTAAATAAAAACAAGATACGTAATTTGTCTTAATAAATATACTTTGATACACAACATTTGTACAGAATAAAAAATACAGCCTTCAGTTGAAGTTATTGAATTAAATGGTACTCTTGCCCAGGCAGAACTTATTACTATTTAAGGACTGGTGAAGTTTTATGAATTTTTAGAATCACAATGAGAATGGCTCAGGTGCTGTGCTACCCAGAAGAATCTTACCTGAAAAGGCATTGTGGGACATTCCAGGCAGAGAGCACAGGTAATCTGGGAGAGAACTGACCAGGTCTAGCAGACAGTGACCGTGCACTCCAGGGCAAATTGAAGGAAACAGAAAAGAAAATAGTGATCTTAAAAATGAAATTTTTGCATTCTTAATAAGGCTCAGGCAGAGGATTGGTGGTGAGATGAAGGGAATTATGCTACTCTCCTAGAGGAATATCAGAATATCTGGGAGGGGGAGCAAGGCAGCATTGGGGGTCTTGATAACCATGCTAATATTATAATAGTTTGAACTGGCTTGTAAACATCAACACATCAAATATCACTAAAGAAATGAGATTTTTATGCATGTTAGAATGTATTTTGCAGAGAATAAGACCTACTCTTTCGGTTAAAACTTAATATTGTCATCTTCATTTCTCAAGTGACCAGTTGGTAAAACAGGACAATTATAAAGGCTCCTATAAAAAGTGAGCTACAGTTCCATTGATTCATTTCAGCTTCAAGTCTTTTTTTATATTCTTAATATGCACACTTTATTTATTTATTTATTTATTTTTTGAGGAAGATTAGCCCTGAGCTAACATCTGTCACCAGTCCTCCTCTTTTTGCTGAGGAAGACTGGCCCTGAGCTAACATCCGTGCCCATCTTCCTCTACTTTCTATGTGGGATACCTACCACAGCACGGCTTGCCAAGTGGTGCCATGTCCGCACCTGGGATCCAAACTGGCAACCCCGGGCCAGTTATTTGTTGTTTGGTTAACACCAAACACCTGTTTTAGTATATCTAATTAATACTGACAACTTAGAGGACCAATGTGTTCAGTAAAAACAACAACAACAAAAATGATGAGCAAGACTCCCCTTACTGGAGTTTAATGAAAGTAAAATCAGTTGAATAAATCTAAATATTCTCTCCTTTTATTTTAGCTAACACTTTGCAACATTCAAATTTATGTTAACAGATGACTCTATTAAGAAGCCAAAAATTGAGTCAAAAACAATAAGCATGTTAAATTCCTGGTGAAAAAGAGGTAAATGATTCATTGATTACATCTCGAGTAGAAAGTGAAATGAATTAATTGCGCTGTTCACATCACTGTGAAAAACATTTGCTTCTTGAGCATCCTCTTCTATGAATTTGACAAAGAGCTTTATAAAATACATTCTTTAACTAATTGTATCATGAATGAAACATGTTTTCATCCCTCCCCACAGGATAATGCCCATGCATTCTAGAATTGAAAAAAATGATAAAGTGATTAAGAATCAATAACTTCATAATTCATGAGAATAAAAGTTCTGATCTTTTGTTTAATAAGTGCAGAAGGCTTATCACCCAAAAAATACATCACTGTGTAGGGCAATCTTCTCTAGAGTTGGAGTGTGTGTGTGACCGTGTGGGGTTGCTTTTGGAGAAAGAAAGAAAAAAAGCCCCGAGCATTTCAGGTGATTATGTATATCCCAAACAGTAACCCCCCAGTTGAGAATCGCTGCTCTAGGATATTTTTGTTATTATATTTGAAATTCAATTTTTTTCTTTAGTTATGCTGGTCTGTTATTTCTAAACTCACTTTCTTGTCAAATCCGTATTTATCACATTCCATACATCTCAAGAAATTTTCAAGGATCTTTACTTTTGGGACTGGCCCGGTGGCACAGTGGTTAAGTTCACACATTCCACTTTGGCAACCTGGGGTTTGCAGGTTCAGATCTCAGGTGCGGGCATGGCACTGCTTGGCAAGCCTTGCCGTGGTAGGCGTCCCACATAGAAAATAGAGGAAGATGGGCACGGATGTTAGCTTGGGGCCAGTCTTCCTCAGCAAAAAGAGGAGGCTTGGTGACAGATGTTAGCTCAGGGCTAATCTTCCTCAAAAAAATTAAATAAAATAAAAAAGATCTTTACTTTTCATAAGCAATGGTCCCTCTACTTCTATTCTGTTGCTAAGTCCAGAGCTAATGATGAGATGAATGAATTACCTATGCTCTCACCTGTGAGTGAGAGAAGAGCATGTAACTTGGGGAACGATTTGTGGTTGTACAATAGAAGACTCTTGGCCATGTCTGATTCACTGCCTAACCTTCAGGGCTTCAGACAATGCAAGGCATATAAAGGCATCCAATAAATATTTATTGAATAAATCATTGAATAAATGAAGGAACCTTCAGATTTTGAGACAGGGAGAACATTACTTTCTGAAATAGAATCCATTGAATCAACATAAAACTAATCACATTATCTACTGCTCGCTGTCTCCCTAGGCTGTGTGCTTCCCAAGACAATTATATATGCAGTTGGTGAGTTAAGTTTGGCAATCAGAACTCACCAATAAGCCTAGAGAAATCTCCCCAAATTTTCATTTGGGAGACCTCATTCTGAAATATAACCAACGTAGGAAGAATGATAATCTGATTAACTGTTATATATAAATGCAAAGTGGGTTATACTGAAAATAATTGTTGATTAATAAAGAATTCTGAACAAGCTTTCACTCCTTTGCAGAATACTGAGAGCCTGTCATATGCCTGGCCTAGGCAAGGAAGCAGTGTGACAAAGATGAGCAATACAGATGAAGGCCCTGCCACGTGGAGCTTAGTCTGATGAGTGAAACAAACATTAAATAATCACATAGTAAGTATAAGTATGTGATCGCAAATCTGATAAAATGTTACAGAAGAAAAAATGTTTTCAACAGAGGGAATAATAATGTCAAAGAAGTAAGGCATCATGATACCTTTGAAACTGATGGGAGAGGCCAGAGTGTTTGGAGAATATGGACTCACTCAAGAGAAGAGCGGAAAGAGACACAATGAGAGCTGGGTAGCAAAGCTCTCGCCAAAACAAGGTGCCAATAGATATTCATAGAAAGAGCATTAGACGGTGTCTCATGGCACCCTCGGCCCCTGACCCTCAGATTGATTGGTCACTTCTTCCTGAGAGAAACCCAAAGCAGAGGCAGGCACAGGAGCAAATGCAGGCAAAGGAACACTTCATTCCTTAACAAGCCTGAGCCAAGAAACCATTTTCCCAGGGTAATTCAGTCTTATTGACCCAGAACTAAAACAGACAGAAAAATCTCTCTATGTTTACCCTAAAGGACAAATTTTAATTTCACAGGTTTTACCAATAAGAGTAGAGAATAGCGATCTACCTTGAGGCAGACAACACCTAAGGGTGGTAAGAGTTCTCAATTACTTGTTTAAAAATCCGCCTCCACATTTTAACATCATGTGTTTCCATGAATGGAATTCCTTTGCAAGCAGCAGAGAGAGAGGAGATATAATCTAAGGTTGGGACAAAGGAAATATCACTTTTCAGGTGTAGTATCTCATTTGGATGATTTGCAATTTGGTTTTGAGAAAAATGTCTTAAAATACCTGTAAAAATGCATCAAACGTTAATCGTGGTAAGGCAACGTGAAGACAATGTGAATAGGAAAACTGTTCTCATGATTAGCCACCAATATTAAGGAGGAAAACAATTGTCTGGACGTGAAGCTGTCTCTTATATAGAAGAATTTACAATATTATCTTTCTGTATGTTTTGTAACCTCTACTTTCTTGAGTCTATACTGTACTTACGAAAGCATCATTCATCTTAGCACACATATTAGAGGAGTTCAGGTGGAACCTAGGAATTTTGTTATCCAAATTGGGTGACTGTCAGCTTAAAATCACATTAGACTGCGTGTTGACATAGTGAATAAGCACGTTAGAGTGTGGCCATATTCATCTATGCCATATTTACCCAGTGTGATTTGGGGAGAAGAATAGTCCAGAATGCTCTTCTAGGCATGCTTTCTTTATTTACATTAATCTTGATTATTTCAATTAAATTTATTAATGACTTGATATTTAATGTTTAAAGCCTAGCGGTTTATTGGCAATTTAAAATAGCATGTCTATTAATTAAAGATGCTTCAAAATATGATAATGATTTATTTCTTTAGGACAACAACTTAAAATAATATATGTAAAATTCTAGAAAAATGAAATTGGAAATTATTACCTAACAGAAACTCCGCCCATTGACCTCCTCCTGTCATGGTCAGGGCTATATCGGAATATCTGGGAAAGAGAGACAGGGATCCAACTCTCTCCCTCCTGTTAGCTCTCCCTCCTGTTGGCTCTCCCTGTGCCAGTGCTTGGTGTGAGCTGAAAGCAGAAAAGGAAAGGGAGGCAGTTTCTTGCAAGTCTGCAGGGTTGAAGAGTACTCTATTCTTACCCAGTCCGAAAGGAGTCGGAAGCTCCATAGTGTCACAAAAACTAATTAATCCTAAAATTTTCTTTTCTTCTTCTCTTGTTTCCCCAGACTGATTACTGTGAATGTGCTGGCCTTCCAGGACAACCAGGATTTATACATTGGCAAAAAGATGGCTCCTTTTAATATACAAGGAGATATGAAATGTACGCATAAGTTCCCATCATATTATTTGACTGGGCATTCCATTTCATCATTTTATATTTTGTGTTTGATTATATCAGGGATTAGCGTCTATAAAAAGAGGGTTTTGGACGACCTGTTGGGTTTGGTTCATGCTGAGAGTGTGCTCAACAGTATTCCAGGAATGCCTGTACAAAGCCAGTGCTGTATACTCCAAAATTAGATGAGACCAAAAGTGACACTCTGAAGCAAGAACAATATGGAGCAATTATTTTGGATTAAATTGCTTAAAATCCCAATTCCTACTTCCCTTTTTCCTTCTGATAATTTTGTCTTGGGGCTGCTTGTAGTCTTGTCCTCTGAGGCGGCCAAACCATGTCCATGTATATAAAGAATGACGTAGCAGTGTGAGAATCTCCAAAGATCCCAAGTGTCCTAAGCTACTGAGAATATGAGCATCATTTCCATATAATTCCGCGCAATTATTATTACAAGGTGATTTATTTTAACTTTGGGTTAGGGAAAAGAAAATTTGCACGTAATCTAGTTTTTAAATAATAAATATCAAAAGTAATTTAAATAGTAAATTAAATCAAATCCTTAAAGAATTATTGTAGGTGAGTATCTTAGTCAGCTCAGGCTGCTAGAATAAAATACCATAAATTGGGTGGCTTGTCAACACAGAAATTTATATCTCGCAGTGCTGGAGGCTGGAAGTCTGAGATCACAGTGCCGGCATGGGTGGGTTCTGGTGAGAGCCCTTTTCCAGGTTGCAGATGACTGACCTCTCCTTGTGTCCTCACATGGAGAAGAAAGAGTGAGGCAGCTCTCTACCCTCTCCTTATAAGGCCACTAATCTCATTCATGAAGGCTCCATCTCATGACCTAATCACCTCCTACAGGCCTCGCCTCCAAATATCATCACACTGGCAATAAGATTTCAATATGTGAATTTTGGGAGGACACAAACATTCCATCCATAACGGTAGGGAAACAGAAAGGTTTACACAGGAATGTGGATAGTTTCATGAGTCTGCGAACTTACTTTCTCTTCACTTTCAATTTTCAGCTTATTGGAACCTACCCTGGATATCCATCCACCAGTGGAAAATAACTGTTTTTAGGTGGAAAATTCATACAGCTTTTAGCTGTGATTTCAGTTTTGCAGGGTACTGTAACTGCTAGGCCAGTGGTCTTTGGTGAAGACAAGCTTTGAGTATCAGATCACTTGATATGATTAAGCACATTCCTGTTTCATTCCACAGATACCATTAGTAAGTCAGATGTGAAACTCCCTTTTGATACATATCACCGTCCTCTGATTAGTGCACAACTTCCCCCTTGGTGACTCCATTTCCTCATTTCTAAAATGAGGATAAATAGATCTGTTATGAGGATTGAGTAGAAAAATACATGTCAACACTTGGTACTAAGCCTGGCCCATATGAGGGCTTACTAAATAAATTGTTTGCATTGACATTATTATTATGTAGATTGTTTTTAAGTCAAGAAGATGTAGAAATTATAACATAAGATCATGCTCTTATATTAGCACTTTTCCCTCCAGTCCAGTGCCCCATCAACCACCATAGTGATGAGACAAGACGTAAATGAAACATTACTGTAGTGAAAGGAACACTAGACATGTAGTCAGAAATCTGGGTCCAATTCTGACACGGATGTAGCATTACTATGTGCCAGGCACTGTTCTAAGGATCTAACATACATTAACTAGCAAATTGTCACAACAACCCAGTAACATAGGTGCAATTATTCTTCTGATGGAGAATTTGATGCAAAAGAAGTTAAGTAACTTGCCCCAAATCAAACACTTTGGCCAGCTGTGAATCTTGGATTTGAACCCAGACAGACAGCTCCAAACCCATGCTTCATAGTCTTAGCCCTCTTGGCTTCAGTTTTCTCAATGGTAAAATGAGAATAACCTCGCACTGGAACTAGAAAAAGCTATCCCAATGCAAAGAATGATTGTTATTAAGCTGCTTACCCAAAGTGTATTGCTATCTGTATAAGGAAACAGAGTATGGCTGAAGTAATATCACCAAAGACGCGATGTTAGGATTATTTCAGGTTCAGACTTGATTGTAGTAGCCACATGTTTAAATGGGCATGTAAAAGGATGTGCTATCTGCTGAATGGTAAACTCATGTATTGGCATGAATTTATTTTGCCTCCTGGGTGAGTGTAATTGCCTATTGATTCTTAGTAAGGCAAAAAATAAAATAAAAATAAAAATAAAAAAAGAGTGACATTCACAACCTTTGCTCTTTAATTTCTGAACAGAATTGTAGCCTAAATGGAAAAATGACATTATTTTTCCATCAACACTTCTCAGAAACAGGGCCAAGACTTTTCCTAATTGCTTGTACATAATTGGTGCTCAGTAAACATTTTTGGATTAAAAGCTTAACCCAGTATAAATACTTCCGGCATCATTAGACAGATTTGTGCTGCATTCCTGACCAAGCATCTGATAGGCAATAGGCAGAAATATGCAACCATAAACCTTTATTTATATCATTCAAAATTGCAAAATTATGTATGAGCATCAGGACACTGCAGTTTAAGAAATTATATAAGGAATCTCAGTGTACTGTGAAGTGTAGACATAGAATGAAAAGCTATATCTAGACTGAGTTTGAAACTGCTCCCAGCTAAATAACAAATATTAAATTAAACAATGCTTTCCTTCCCTTCTTAGAATTTAGAAATGTGCTGGACTTTGTTTTGGACAGACCAGTTTTCTTAATGAAAGAGAGATTGAAGAAGGAAAGAAGAGAAAAAGAAAACATCCAGGGATGTTGGAAATAAAGCGTCCCGCATACACTATTGGTAAATGTCCTTGTACCAAGCAAAGACTTTGACAAAAACACTGTTGACCTCAGAACTGTCTTACACTTGGGAATTATGCTTTTCAAAATAACTTTGTAACACCCCATGAAAGCCTTATTAAAAATGTTATAAAGAATTGGGTGATTGTTCATTTATTCTCTGCCTCTTTTCTATTATTTTAATTCAATGCATATATATATAATTCAATAGAATTTCTAGGTAGCACGTTATTCATACTTTTAAAGGTTATATGAAAAGCGTGGTTAACATGAACTAAATATATCATGTGCTCAAATCATTGAATAATGTAGTCATCATAACTCCTGTAAGTATGGTACTCAAAATCAGAGTATAATTGTAGAACTCAATCTACTTCAGAACTCTAAATAAAAAGTTAACTTCATTTTGGAATACAGCATGATGAAAAATTTTAAAAAGAAGATTTATGTCTCACTCAAAAATGTCAAATATGTCTGTGAAAACTTCTTATTCCTTAGTGAAATATTTGTTAACTATGATGCATTTGTGGGCTCCTGAAGTGTTTTGTTACAGCTTCCTTGGGATATTTTCATCAGATGAATTTGGCAGCCCCACTATGATCTTGGGCATTGCTAGTCAAATGTGATCCATGAACCAGTGCATCTCGTCTGTCTCTCTTTGTTCTTAGGCTGCAAAGATAACCAGAAGCTTGACCAGCATATAAGCCAACGACACCAGTAAGCTGACATTTTTTTTTAATAGCATCACTTTCCCAATAAAGAAAGTTGTGTGTGAATTTACATTCTGGGGCAAGTTCTTTTATTTCCTTAGGGACCAGTAACTGTCTATGAACTGGCTACACTGAGTGGCACTGCTCTAGTCCATTTTTAAGTGAAAGACACTAGTGTGATGCTTCAAATCTTAGGTTCTGTTGGCAGGCGAAACTGAGTTTGAATCTTGGCCTAGCAACTCAGTAATCAAATGATCTTGAATGAACTGCTCAATGTCTTAAATCCAATTTCCTTGTCTAGAAAATTTGGATAGTCCTGTCTCATAGATATTTGGGTAAACATTAAACTAAATAATGTAACATGCTTAGCACAAAATCTAGCATATATTAAGAGCTCAGCTCAAAATTTATGTTCTTAGTTGTTTCTCCCACACAATTGAGTGAATTATAACTTTGCTGTCTTCCATACATCTGCGACTGACAACCAAAACTGCTTGACATATTCAGACCAGTTAGGATGAGATTTTCCTTGAGTAATGAGGCACAATGTTGGCTAAATGCCTGAAAGGCTACACATGAAATTGAAATATTCCTCTTCCCTGAAAGGAGGAAATGGATGCCTATCCCAGAGACAGCAGGCATGGTAGAAAGAACAGCATAGAGGAAAGGGCATAGCACCTGATGCCAGAGGTTTCAGAGGCTGCTTCGCCTGCAGGTAAATACAAATATACACACGCATGTATACATTGCATAGCGCTGAATGCAGAGAGGGTGCTCAAAGTAGTTTTTATATTCAGTCATCACTAATTGTGTGACATAGTAGACCATTTTTATGCAGAAATATATTTCTTATTCTGGAATCCAGTGATCCAAATACTTTAGTCAATATCTGCATTTATATCTTCTTACTCCCCACCACTGATTTTATCAGCTTTACCAAATCATCAATAAATGAGGGAATCCCCAAAAGTTCTGCCGTACCTGAAACACTTTCAGAATTGCATCAATATTTTGTAAATCATTGACAAGTCCAGTTAATCCCAGTATGACTCATAGCATGTCTATGTAGCCACTGCCATTTTGGTAGCGTATAATTACTTGATTGGCATAGTTTCAAGCAAAGGTGGTAAAAATAAAATCTGAATGGGGTAGCAAGCATTTTTGGGTTTCTCATCTCTGTTTATCTACTCAGCTCATAAACCAGGTTCTGAGCAGACAAGGAAGGGAAGGAAGATCCTCATTATTCTCTTTCCCCAAATCTAACCTTATGGAAATTTATGAAATAGCAGTTTATTATCAAGCCCTGCATAGAACTATACACTAATACCTGTATTCAGGAGTGCATTTAAAAAATGCATGGAAATGAATAAATTTTGCCTATTAGTATAGACACATATTGCCAAAAAGTGTATGAACATAACTCGTGCAAGCTCTTGCTGCAGTGTGCACATATGCTTTTCATGCTCTATAATTGCACACGCAATCATGTATGTGCGGATGTTGCTTCGCTGACCCAAATTTATTCAGTTGCTTTACATGTTTCTTCTTCTAACCCTAATTGCCTCCTAACTATCTTGTCCTGCCTCCAAGATTATTTCACTCCAATTTATCCTCCCTAAGGCTGCCAGAATGAATTTTCTAAACTGCCAATCTGAGCATGCTACTTCCAGTTAGAATCCTTCAATGGCTGCCATTGCCCCAAGGATAAAATCTGAACTCCTTAGCATGGTCTAGTCCCTGCCTATTTCCCTGGCCTCAGCTCATATTATTCTCTTGCTTAGTCTAAATGAACTATAGTATTTGCAACTCCTTACCTGGTCCAAGCTCTCCTCAGTGCCTCTGTCATGCTCCTCCATCAGCCAAAATTATCCTCCTCTTTCTCCACACATTGCCTGATAAACTCTTACTTTATAGTTGTTTCATGCCAGAAGCCTTCCTTGCTGGCCTCCTCAATCTCTCTGAGGGCTCCTGCAGGACCACCTCTTACCTCTCAATTAATGTGCAAATCTTGTAATGAAATGATCAGCACTCGTCTCTAAACCTCCCACTAAGTTGGGAGATCCCCAAGAACAGGTAGGGTTTTCCTCTGTGACTTTCCAATTGCAAAGTCATTACAGACCTGGCACATAGCAGGTGTTTAATCAATCATGAATTAATAAATATTTGAAGTGCTGAGCTGGAATTGCACAACTGCATATCTGAAAAGTATCCAAGCAAAATGTAAATATTCTCTTTCTGGAATCCTTAATATTCAGAGACTAAAATAGCCAATACTTATTCACCTCTAGTTCCAGGTGGTTTCAATGGTGAGGGGGCAGAGTGGGCAGACACAGTACTTATCATCAGTTTATTTGCCAGGTCCTCACCCTGCATCTTAAATAGTGTTCAAATCAACTTATTTTCCTGGCTGTATTGTTTTACGCAAGGAAATACACACACATAAAATGTGGGCACAGCTCCAAAATAGCCTGCGTTACTAAATAGACTTCTACATTAAAGAAAAGGTTGCATTCTTTTTCAAAGGTTATAATAATAAAAATAGCCTTCTAGTTTTCAAGCATTTAAAGGTATTCATTTCGTTGTATTAGGTGTTTTCAGTGACTCAGATGGGGAGTTTTAATTTTAACTGTTTGCTTGATATTGTCACTGTTTCAATGGTCTCAGCTTGACTCAGACGTCAATACCTAGCCTAAGTAGTTAATTGAATAGCACAGTTTGCCACCCCCACCGCCCCACTCCTGAGGCATCTCTAGGGACAAACAGATAGCATTTATCCAAGCTGCCTTCTGACAATTCTTCACAGCCACAGGCAAATCCTGGCAGATCCAAAACAAATACACAGAAACTACAGCTCAGCTGGAGCCTGGACACCAAAGGGGAAGAGGGCAAGGGACAGTCTTTTGTGCTATTGGCCGTCACATACTGGAACTCCTGAGGAACACAGGGTTATGTGATGGCGGAAGTTAGCGGCTGAATAGGCACAAGTTCTCATTAGCCCGCATGTGGTGTCTGATTGTGCTCCTAAGAAGGCTGGATCTAAAGGACTCTTCTAAGAGTCTGTGGCCTTAAAGATCAGATATTTGGACTAGAGGAAGTTTTGTCTTAAAGAGTTACTTGAGCATTTTCCAGATGAGGAATGAAGCAAATAGTGTGATTTCTTCCATTTTCTCACATTTCCCTCCATCTTGGGCAGTGCAAGGTTAATTTTGCATTGCATTTCCTGCTCTGTGTCTCAAAGGATCAGGAAAAGCATAGCAAGAATCAGAGACTAAGGTAATTATTTTCTCGACAACACCGGGAGAGATCAACCAAAGTTCTCAGTTTTACATTTTATATCCGAGAATATCCTATGAGTCTCTGATTCTCAAAATAAATGGCCTCTCCTCCTGGGGCAAATCCTGCTTCTAGTTTGCCTGCCTGTCCCCTCATTTCTTTTCCTTCTAATTACCACAAAGAAAACCTTTCTCCTTGGTACAAACTAAATAAGAGTTTGGCTCCCAGGGAAGTTTGCTTAGAGATTACAGATAAATGAGTGCAAACAGTCATGGTTCTCTAAAATGGAAACTTAGGCTTCCCTGGAAAAAGATTTCAGCATTCTGTAGGTGAGCTACTTGCTGACTGCTCATTACCATTTGATCAAAAACAACATCTGTCATGGTAGAGCCAGGAGGAAATCTCTTTGGCTGCTCATTAGTTTTACTTTCTTTGCCTCATGTTTAGTGACAAGTGACATCTTTTGGATGATCAGTATTTGTGGGGCCCACAGATATTTGTCCTTTGAGAAGATGTTTAAATGTTAAGGACTATTCTGGTCAAGTTGCAAAAAGGGCCTGTTCCCTAGATCGGCCCCTCCTTAAAAGGGAGAGGTGGTACTGCCTCCCCAGATGCTATCATCCTGGCTTGCTACACATTGGCTTCCTGAGGAAAAGAAGAATGAAAAGGACCCCTTTTCTAAAGTTAAAAAAAGGATAGGAACTGGGGTTGGCCCCATGGCCTAGGGGTTAAGTTCATCATGTTCTGCTTCAGCTGCCCATGTTCAGTTAGATGTGTTGTGGTGGCGTTCCACATGCAAAATGGAGGAAGATTTCCATGATTGTTAGCTCAGGGAAAATCTTCCTCAGCAAAAATAGATAAATAAATAAACAAACAAATAACCACCTATAAAAAGAAGTTAGACATCTGGATTCATGAAACTTTAACACTTATTATGTGGTAAAATGGAGTTCAGATTTGCACAACATAGGTGAACCTGGAGGGCATTTGCTCAGTGAAATAAGCCAGACAGACAAAGACAAATACTGCATGGTATCACTTACATGTGAAATCTAAAAACAGTAAAAAAAATGAGATCAAACTCATGGAAACAGACAGTAGAAAAGTGGTGGCCAGGGGGTGGCAGTGGGGGAAATAGGAAGAAGCTGATAAAAGATACAAACGTCCAGCTCTAAGATAAAGGTCCGAAGATCTAATGTCTGACACGGTGACTAGAGTTGATAACGCGGAGAGGAGCGCTTAAATGTTCTCTCAAACACACGCAGAGTCAATATGTGAGGTGAAAACAACAACTGGAGTGCAGACAGAGGAGACCGTGAGAGTCTAAATCCCTGGGAGCTAGCCCAAATTCCTGGGAGAACTTCAGACTTTCAAAGGCCATGGAGTGGGCGGGGCCAAACCAAGATCTCCAAGAGGCACAAGGAGCAGGTGATACACGGCTTCCAGGTGGGAGGAATAGAAAACTGACTAAGGTCTCGAAGGCCCAGGAGGGTGGAGGGAGGGAGTTGTAGGCTGGATGGTGGGGGAGGGGCTCTGGTCCAGCCTGCTCCCCTCTGTGCCCTCCCCAGCCCTCAGGAGCCCTTTGTGACAGGGCCACAGTTTGTGATGGGGCCTGGGGTAATAGTCTCCAAGCCACTCCCCAAGCTCAGTTGCCTCAAGGCATCACTGCGTTTCAGACATGGAGAATCCGCTCTTGTATCTGAAAAGCGTTATTACAACCTGGCAGAGCTCCAGCTCCACTCCCAGGGTGATTGGTACCATCCTCTCCTTCCTGTGTGGACTGGGGGTCTTCCTTATGTTCCTTCCTTATGTCTAGAATAATCCATCTTCACGACCATGTTGGAAATGTGGAAATATCAGAAAGGTAAGAAACCTTTGGCCGAGACCCAGCAGAAGATGATTCTCTCTTCTTTTCTACTGTGATGTCCACTTTTCTGAATCAACTAGAGGAACTCCAGGGATGGGAAAGAATAGAACATCACCTTTCTAGGGACAAACCAGGTGGGGCAGGCAGGACTTAGAGTGAGCACAAGGATTTCCATCCAAAGACCTCGGAGCAGGAGTCCCGGTATGGCAAAGGGCTCCAGGGAAAGTCCCCAGTGCCGTGACCAGCGGCGGAGGACTGGATGCTGAGTGGGATGTGTGTGGGAGGACAGGCCCTGAGCTGGTTCCCCATCTGCCTTCCCGTGGCCAGTCTCTCAGGCGGGCCCTTCCTCGTGGGGGCTGATCTGAGGGCGATGCTGAGCCCCCGAGAGCCTCCGAGCAGGGCCTGGAGTGGGGCTTTGGCCTCGGGAAGCAGAGTCCTGCCAAAGGAAGCTCAGAAGCATCTGTAGGTCTGAGAAGCTGCGTGTTTCTTGAGCAGAAGACAGTGATGGAAGAAATCCATGGTGGGTCTCATATAGAAAATCCTTCCTTATGTTCTTCAAAGAAGGAAGACAGAAAATATCCATTTTATGTCCAATTATCCACTTTACAAATGAGTACAAGGGAAGAAACACCACAGAGCTCCAGGAGTTCAGTGTAGAAAGTCCTCTTGCTCATGGACACTGAGCGTCTGCAGCTGGTCTAGACAGAGGAGAGGGAGCCCTGGGTCTCAGCCCCTGGAGTTTTTTGTTTTTTCTCGCTTCTCAGCATCAAGTGGAGCCGAGGGGGAGGAGCAGCAGGCGCAGGAGGAAAAGTGGAATTTTGCAAGGTGAGCTTCTGCCATTCAGCCCCGTGCCCCAGAGCTGGCCTCCATCTCTCCTGTCCCTGAGTGCCCAGCTCCACGGGCTCCGAGGATACCAGGGGTACAGATGTCCCTCAGGAAACAGAGCCCTCTGGGGGGCTCCTGGGAAGGAGATGAGAACCCGGACACTTGCCAGAGTCTGTGCTGGGAAGCAAGCCCCAAGTCTGGAGGGGCCTGGAAACGGGTGTTGCCCAGCAGGCCCTGTGGGCTCTAGAGGAGGTGGAAGCACTTTATCAAGGACAAATCTCAACCCGTCAGGAGTCTTGCCGTCCCCGTCAGGGATCCCATGGCCTTGGACACGATGCCTGGGCTCCAGAGTCTGACCTCCCAACCAGGTCCCCTAAAGGGACATTCATGCAGCCTCCTGTAAGACCCTTAGGCTCCTGCCTTCAGCACTGTGACCCAGTCTCCTGATTTCTAGCTTACAGAGATGGTCAGAAAGGACTGGAAGACGTGTGGGGGGGTGCCTGATTTCTGTTCCGCAAAGGTCAAGAATCTTCCTGTCTCTCCTGGGTCCTTCTTCCTCCCAGAGCCTCTGATGTGGCTCCAGGGCTGTAGGCAGCTTGGAGCTGAGCTGGGAGGGGGCCATGGGGACAGGGTGTGGCTAAAGGCCTGGGGTGAGGGACAGCAGGAGAATTTTGTGACTGTGAGGGTGGGAGCTGTGGAGGGCTGTGGGCCTCAGTGGCCCCCCACCTGGCCTGACCACTCCTCCTGGGCCCCTCTGCCCCTGGCTGCAGCTCGTGCCTCCTGTCTCCAGCAGATCCTGGGGAGGCTGTCTCACAAGGGCGGCTTTCATCGGCTGTCATGTCCAGACTCGCCTGGGGACGTCCGCAAAACAGCGTCCGTTGGGCCCAACAGCCATGCAGGGAGCCTGTGGAAGAGGCTGCCCTTGCCACGTCGCCAGGAGTTCCTCTGGCTCCTCTGACCCAGCACCCTCTAACTCTGCCCTCGACTCTGTCAGCAGAACCCCAAAGAGCGATCTGACTTGAACAGAATCCCACTGGGCACCATTGCCATGAGCTCAGTTCCAGGTCACTCCTATTTGGCATCTCCCACCTCAGGCCTCGGCTGTGCAAACTGTAGTACTGAGTTCCTCTCCCGGTGGAATATTGCCAACGTCTTGTTCTTCCCCAGTTCATCACACTTCGTGTCCCAGCAAGGGCACCTGTCCTGCTACCGAGCAGTGGCCTCATTCTGGGGAGCCCCCACAAACAGTCAGGGAGAGACTGACAGCCCCTCAGTGGCCCACCCTGATGTCCAGAAGCTGCTGGAGACATTAATCACCGAAAGACTAGGAAGGAAGGTCTGGGAAAAGGAAGACAAAGATGATCCCTGCACGTGACAGATGCTCGAGGCACACAGTGTAACATCTGCGCTGAACTTCAGGTGGGCCTCCCGCTCCTGACCTTGGAGCCTGCAGATCTGAAACGATGTAAAGCCCAACCCTCAGCCCTTCCACTGTCCACTTTCCCCCTCAGCTGCCTTGAATCTGGGGCCCACTCGGAGGTCAACTTTACCAAGTTCTTGAGAAAACCTCTTCAGCCCCCTCCGGGAGAGAAACGTTACAGTTTGATAACAAAAGAATCACTTCCCACACTTGTCAGTCCCCTCCTTGCTCCTCCACCCGCATTTGAGGAAATCCAGAAAGTCCTGGGAGGGACCCTATCTGGCAGGCACCTTCTCAGACCTTCACGCTCACCCTTCCGGGCAGAAGCTGGCAGAGTGGGACGGTCGTGGGGGCCGAGCAAGGCAGTTAGAGTTGAGTCCAGGTTCAGCAATGGCCAGGAAAGAGCCAAGGGAGGAGAGTAGGGGTTGGGTCTCACAAGACCCTCACCATGGGGTCGCAAGACTGGAGGTGAACTCAGGGTCCCAGTCTTCAAGGGCTGAAGAGACCTGCGAGCTTGTGGAGGCCAAGGAGGCCCCTCTTTGGGAAGTCGTGTTGAGACCCAGTGTGCCGGCCAACTCCCCAAACCGTGAGTGTGCCTGTGAGGAATCCAGAGTATCCAGGGTCTGGAAAAATCCCCTCAACACCTACAAAGTCAGTTGCCCAACATCCAAAGGAGCTATGCCTGAAAAAAAGAGCTCACTGGTAACTTTGAGCTGCAAGGAAAAGCAATATCCAAGAACCAGCCTCAAGGCCGTGCTCCTGGCATCCTCCTTCAAGATTCTCACACTCATGTGCTCCATGACACACATGTCTTGGCTTCTCATTGGTCACTGTCCAGTTCCCAGAGGGACACATCAGTGGGGACACGCCAGTGTGCCAGGTGACATATGACCTCCAATCAAGTGGACGGAGCAGCCAGGGGCAGCAGTAGCCCAGGAGACCAAAACAGAAGAGCCCATGGAGGAGTCCTTCCCTCAACTGATGAAAGGGAGGAGTACATGAATCCTGGACCAGGAGAGGATGGAGAAAGATTTGCCGGACTGGGGGCTTCCCAGGCCAGTGGGATGAGCCACTCTCCCCAGGTCAGTGGAATGGGAGACACCCTTGGGAGCAAAGACCTCCAGCTCCTGCCAGAGAAGGAACAGGTTTTTCCAGACAGCCAATTCAGGAAGAAGATGAGATGCTTTCTGCCATGTGTGAAGCCCAATAAAGAAGACAAAGTGTGAGAAGTTCCCCTTCCAAAAGGCAAGCCTGTGTCCGCCACAGCCCACAGCCAGGGACCGGTCAAAAACAGCTCAGTTCTGGATAGCAGGGCTGTTCAAGCTCAGCTGATGGTGACATCTTTTGGACTGGTCCTGGGGGAGAAATTGCGACTTTGCCCAGGACTTCGCACGTTCTTGTTAAATCAGCACAAAGAACAATTTCAGGCCTGGGTAGCTGGGCATCCTGCTAGCATGGGGTTCCCTCCTCCCCAGAGCAGACAAGGGTGATGACAGGCGACAGTCACAAAGACACCTCCAGGGGCCACAGCTGTCCTAACAAGAGTGTGTGGACCAGAGACAGAGATGGCTAATGGACCTTGCCACCCAAGGAGCTACGGTCCCCAGGAGAACTCTGCCAGCATGGGCTTGAGGGTGGCAAGTGGCTCAGCCCCCCACTGCCCGCCATGCTGTCCTCAAACAGGAGTCTCCTGTGGTCACCAGAGCGCGCTTCTCGCACCTTTTACTGTAGGAACACTTTTCTCCAAAAATCAGTGACATGGATGCAGAGAAAACCTGTTTTTCTCATTAGCCCATGCTCTGTGTGCTGAAGGCGTCTTCCTATTCCATTTTCCCCAAATACATTTTTTTCTCTCATGAGAAGTGGTGGCCTGTCTGTGCCCTGCTGGAGGAAAGGGAAGGGATCAGGGTCTGCCCTTCTTGAGTGTCTGCCTCGTCTTCAAGAGGGGACGGGGCCAGGGTGGGAGGCTGACCACAGCGTGGCTCACCCTCCTTCACCCCAACTCCCTCATTGCACCTGACGTCCCCATGATACCATCATTACAGAAACAAATGGAAGCCTTTAGGATACTTCCCGACAAGCAAAACTTACAAGACCTCACACCAGGATGGGGCTCTGCCTGTCCTCCCTGCTTTCTCTCTCCCTTGAACTTATGGGGCTCTAGGGCAGGGGTTTGCAGAGGCTGAAATTCCCCTCAGACTCCGCGAAGTGTCAGAGACAAGTTCACATGTCACAGAAAGGGAGGAGCATTTGGAGCAGTGCTGGCCCTGAGTCCAGAGAGGGGAACACTCTCGCCCCGCACTCTGGGCTCTTGGTGGGACGAGATGACGCCTGCCCCAGGAGCTTCTTCTCTCCTGGATAAAGCTGGGCTTGAGATGGGCCTGCGAACCCCTGTGAGCCCAGCATCACCCTCCCTCTGTCCTTGTCACTCTGTGGAGCAGCAGCAAGGAGGAGGGTTATGCTCTTGGCTCTGAGGGCAGGCAGGTGGGGAGCATGGAGGGTGCTGATGGCCTGTTGCCCTCTGCCCCAGAGGAGTGAAGGGCCCTGCTTTCCTGCACCTGCCTTCTCCTTCTGGGGACGGAGCTGGGCACTACTGTGTGGCATCACCATCTGATGGTGGACACTGTGCGCCTAGAGTAGGATGTGGGGAAGAAGGCAAAGTGGCCCCACAGTTTAACCGTTTAACTACTGAAGGACATTTTTTGGTTTTTACAGATTTTCGCTATTACAAATAAAGCTGCTATGAACTTCATGTGCAGGTTTTTGTGTTATAATTTTTTATTTCTCTTCAGTAAATATCACTGGCAATGAAACAAAGGTTTGAAAATGGGCACACCTTCCAGGATCTTAGAAAGAAATGCAACATGCGTTTAGGACTAGAAGAGGTTTAAAGGTTGAAACCGGTCAGAGAGAGTAAACCTAGTGCCATGGCACAGATTTGGGCAATTTCCCGAGGAAAATCTGTTATCTAAAGCCCTAGATAGATGCCGACAAAGTGGCCTGGAGCTGGATCATCACATGTGGTAAAATACCATCCAAATGTATTCCGATGGGAGAGCAACGACAGTTAAACTGTCAACAGCTCCTTTCCTCCTCCCCTCCAGAGAACATTCCGTAGAAGGAGACCCACACCTATGGAGCACGTCACCTGCATGAGCTGCATAACCTGCCGTCCTCTTGAATTACTAAGAAACTGATGGTTGCTGAGGACTCATATTATTTGTCAAAGAACAGAGAACTTAAGTTTCTCAACTGAATATTAGCACTCCATCACTGGATTAAACGATGACAGCAGAATCATAGAATTGGAAAGAGAAGCAATAAAATGTACAGTGTATTCATGGCCTTCCTATTGCTTCTCCAGATCCTGCTGAAATAAGGAATATTCAACAGAAGAGAAAGGGGAATCTTTCTGAAACTTGTCTTAATATCTGAGCACAGGAGTTTCTGTCCCATGGTGTTGGAGTGTGTCACCCTCCTGGAACAAGGATGCATTCACCCACCTGGGAGCTCCCTGAACATGATACTGGAGATTTTGTGGAGGCTTCCTATGTAGGCAGGATCAATGTTAACTCCATTTTCAGCCCTTCTCCCTAGACAAGAGAATGGTAGGTGGGACTAAAACTTCCAAGCTTCTATTCATGGCTTGGTCTCTCTGGCGACCAGCCCTCTTCCAGGAGCTATCCAGGTGCCCACGTAGAGTCTCCTCATTAGAAAAAAGACAATCCTGTCACCCAGGCAATGACAAGGGTTTCAGGAGCTCTGTGGCAGGAACCGAGGGCAGAGACCAATACATATGCTCTCACAGATTCATATTGGAAGGTGATTCCTAGCTTGCCCAGGACTGATTTTCTAGGTCAAGATGAGACCCACCTCTCAGTCCCCCTGCAAATGAAGCACAAATCAGGACCCACCATGCTTCCCACTGGCCCTAGTAGTCCAGATTGGAACCCTCCAGGCTCCCCACATACCTTAGTTCACACTGGGGACTGTTATGCCCCTGTGAATATATCATAAGGGGTGAAGAGACTATAGACAGATAAAACCAACAGTAGATGCCAAAGGTGTGCTCTTGAACTTGTGCATTGATGACAGTACAGGCAAATGAACTCAAATGCTCTCATTCCCATTAAAGCTGTGTGAAACTCTATGACCTACAGAGAATATAAATTCTTTTCAAGCCCATATTCCAAGTAGTCAGAAAAATTAACTTGTAGTGATCAAAAAGTACAATCCTTAAGTGAATCCCCAGTTCCTAATGCCAAAAAGTTGTCTAATGATGTCACCCTGAATTCCTCTAGGACTCAGAGTGCCCTCTCTATAAGGCACAGGCAAGACTTGAGGCTCCAGGGGCCTGGAGGGGGCAGGAGGGGGAAGGCAAGGCCTACTGAAAAAGAGAATATGTTTAGGGCACACAACAGAGACCAGAAAGGGCTGCTTAAGACTGGACTCAAACCCAGACCGTGGCTGCAGTCCCAACATCCTTTCTGAAAGACCAGAACTTTAGCTCACCTGGCCCATGCCTGGCTTCTGGGTGGGTCACACATGTGTCCAAGCTCTGGTTAAGTTCCACCTGTTCCACTTCCATGGCCCAGGTTCTGTTCCCTGGTGTGGACCTACACCACTCATCAGTGTCCATGCTGTGGTGGAGACCCATATACAAACAGAGGAAGATTGGCACAGATATTAGGTCAGGGAAAATCTTCCACAAGCAAAAAGAGGAAGATTGGCAATGGATGTTATTTCAGGGTGAGTCTCTCTCAGCCAAAAAAAAAAAAAAAAAAAAAGATAGGAAAGCCCTCTAGGGGATCAAGTATAAAACAAAACAAAACTGTGATATTAGCTCCATAGCCAACTTGTTCCTTCTTTGGACCCAGCAAAGTGGAAGTGGAGGGCTACACACCCACTAGTCGGTATTTGGAATATTAGAATTCCAATGCTGAGAGGCCAAAGCAAACTGAGGGCTCATTACTAGGCACATATGTAAGAAGAGCTGGAATATTTGTCTTAGTTGCTTATAACAGTACGTCAAATAGGCGTTCCTGGATCACCCTCATCAAAACGACTTGGAAAAGGTTTTATAAAATACCTATTGAATCAGAATCTCTGTGGATGGGAACAAGGAGCTGCATTTTTCATAACCACCCAAGAGATTCTTATGAACACTCTTGTTCCAAAACTCCTATTTATATACCAAATACCAGTACATTTTTAGTTGTGTAAAATAAGCTGCTATAATTTCTCTCTGAGGAAGACATTTTGTAGGATTGAAGTGTGAAATACTGAGAATACATTTACCTAATTCCCTTCAAAATCTCAGTCTGTAGTCTTTGAGGCATTTGGGCAATTTTGTCATGAGACTTTTTTTTGTTTTTGTTAGACTTGTTTGTTTGTTTAAGAAGAAACTGACAGCACTGAATTGATCTAGAGCTAATAACTTCAGAGAGATTAAATAACAAATTTACTAGACTAGGGTATCAGTTACCAATCAAATCCTCAGGATGGTTCCTATACGTAAATGAAGCTAAACATTGGCTATGCGACTGCTGATTCAATATGACTTATCCACTTGGGATATTGATAATACAGATGCTACCATAGATGTTAGTGTAGCAAAAGAAAAAATCAAATACAAAATGATGAATTAGCATTCCATTTAAATATAGGCTCTCTCTTTGATATTTAAATTTTGATATTAAATTTATGTTTTTATTCTGATCTTTAGAATGATGGGCAAGCAGAGAACTTCTAGTGAATATTGGGAACTAAATATCTTGTTCCCAATTCAGCTCAACTTGAAAATTTTCATCCGTAAAATCACATATGGCTTAGGAAAAACTGATTTCATCTTTTACAGGTCAAGGAAATTCATTCAGTTGTGGGAGCTCAAACCTACAAAAGTTTTATTGACAATGTCATCACTGACATTAGCGGGGCACAGTTAGGGCAAGCAGACTGCCTACTCCATTTGCTTAATATTCCTTAAAAATGAACTTCTTGTTCCACACCACATAAGACAGTTTTGATAGGTGAATCTTATAAACTATGGAAGACAATTGGATAAAACCACAGGACATGATCAGAATCAGCTGACAACAAAAACTACAGTCTCCAGCAACCTACTGCTTGTTCTACAAGATACCAACAACAAGATTGATTAGTTTTTGCTAGCTTCTTTGGTTGGCATCAGACACAGCTGAAGTTCAAAACATAGAAAAATATAAATCAGATCTCAGGAAGAAGCAAGAGATGGCAGGAGAGGCCACTCTTAGGATTTTAAGTTAATATAACACACACATTGAAAAACTGTCCTGTAACTATAAATTATACCATATTTAAGGCCATTATATATTATAAGGAATATATATCTTAGGTACCTATACTAACAGGAAACTTCCCTTATTAAATATGTATCACTTATAGTTTAGTTTTTATCACAACAAATTGAAGTTGATACAGCATAGAAGAATATCCTTGTAAGAGATTTATACAATTATCCAAACTTGATAGCCAGAAGAATACCCTAGAACGTGACAATTCTGAGCTTATTATGGCTTTGAGTGAAAAAAATTCCTGCATCAGTTTAATGCTGATATTGAAACAACTTATTAAAACTAAGATAATCATGATGAAAGAACAGGTAACTTTAGAACATTTCCTTCCTCATTGAAATAATGCCGACTCTATTATAGGTAATGACCATGAGGGCAGATGAATACTGATGGTCAAACAACAAATGCATGGATTATATAAGGGTTCAACATAAGAAATATGTTCTACCAGTATTATCTCCTTTTCCCTGTTTTCCTACTTGAGCCCAGAAAAGAAAGAGCTTTCTCTTTTGGGGAGATATTGGAAGATTTAGTACTTCTCTCCATACTTCTCCTGTGGGAGAAATGGTCTATCTGATGGGTGACAAGGGGAGAAGGAACCTACCATATGTGTCTTAGCCCCTTCTGGAGTCTTTTAAAAAGTGGTCTGTCCCTAGGATGCATTTATTTGTGTCCTGCACATACAGTGGGCAGCTTTCAAAGTTTTGGGGAAAGAATTAGCAAGCCCGTTTGACCACAGATCCATACCTTGTTCTTATTCTCCAATAAACTCTATCACTAGTAAAAGTGATAATTTTTATCTCTATCTGACCCTGTGTCCTTCTATATTGGTTTAGAATTTGGGAGAGAAAGATGGAGATGTATTATATTCTCCCTTTCCCATCCTATTTTTCATGCCAAAATTCACCATATTTGAGTTCTGGAAATTCCAGATCTTTCTGTTCAGCTATTCTAGGTCAGCCTTTTCCTGATTGACACATCCTTGCCTCTGGATTCCTTAGACTGTTGAAGTCTCTGCCTCGAATCTTTGCTATTCTGTCTTCAGAAGCTCCTATAGGTAAATTATTCTTGGACACTATTTCTCTTAAACTCCTGAAACAACTGTCCCAACGGGCTTTGGCTATACTACCTATTTGAGTAGCAGACTTCTTCTGGCCTGCTGAACCAAAGATTTCTCAGCCTCCTCTTCCGGGGAGGGGTTTCCTTTTGTCAATGGGTCCTAGAACTGTTGTGTCATCCCTTGGTGATAACACTTTCCCTCTTTTTTATTAATTTACAAGAAACCCTTTGACAGCTACTCAGTTCCAACTTGTAGTTATGACTACAGTCAGTAACTTAATAACCACATATGATTATTTTTATGAAGAGAATTAATCCATAAATAATGCAAGAAAGTTGGTCTTCAACTTGGCTGTGTTTTGCACATAGGAGACGTGTGCGTTACTTTATGGTAACTTTCTCCATCCACATGTATATATGTAAAAGAATTGTCTCAGCGTATATACCAAAGACCTACTCATTCAGAAACTGGTCATAATGTGGGCATTTTGGGGGGCGATAGCAACTGGATTTCTGATTTCTCTATGCAAGTATCTCTCTGCAAGGTGATAGCCGCCTCTGTAGGGAGAATAGACATTTAAAACACAGGTTTTAGGGACTGGCCCCTTGGCCTAGTGGTTAAGTTCGGCACACCCCACTTCGGCGGCCAGGGTTCAGGTCCCAGGCACAGACCTACACCACTCATCAGATATACCATGGCAGGGACCCACATATAAAATAGAAGAAGATTGGCACAGATGTTACCTCAGGGCAAATCCTCTTCAGCAAAAAATAAATAAATGATAAATAAATAAAAATAAAACACAGGCTTTACCCTTCAGTGGTTTATAGTTTATCAGTGGAGATTAGATGAGCACCCAATATTAATAATACTAATAATAAAGAAACTTCCTTGCCTCTTCAGACTAGATCACCACTCCTTGATATATAACGCACTGTCTGCTTTTTCTTTATATAAATATACTAGGTTATTAATCTTATAATTATTTATTTAACATCCTGCTTTCCTATTAAAAAGTAATTTACCCCTGTAACCCTAGAATAGTGTTTTGCAGGCAGTGGGTGCTCAATGAATATTTTTAAATCGATCAAGTAATAATAAATAAACACATATTTTTGCTATTAGTATGTTACATGGTGTTTGGGTTGCATCGTGTCCCCCGAAATTCAGGTGTTGAAGTCCCAACCCTGGTACCTTAAATGTGACTTTATTTGGAGATAGGGTCTTTATAGAGGTAATCAAGTTAAAATGAGGTTATCAGGTGGGCACAAATCCAATATGACTGGTGTCCTTACTTATAACAAAGGAGAAATTTGGAGACAGACAGGCCTAAGGGAGAACACCTGGTAACATCAAGGCAGAGATCAGGGTGATGCTTCTACAAGTCCAGGAATGCCAAAGATCACCAGCAAGCCACCAGAAGCTAGGGGAGAGGCCCGCAAAACAGTGTTCCTCACAGTTCGCAGAAGGAGTGAACCCTGCCCACATCTTGATCTCAGACTTTTAGCCTCTAGAACGGTGAGGCAATAAATTATTTGTTTAAGCCACCTGCTTTGTGATAGTTTGTATGACAGCCTTAGCAAACTAACACACGTGAACTTTAAGCCTCTTAATTGGAGATTGGCGAATAATAGATATGTGGTTTTTTCTTTGAATTTATTTATTATTTCTATATTTATTATTATGATTTTTTATGCAGTAACACTGGTTTATAACATTATATAAATTTTGGGTGTACATTGTTTTATTTTGATTTTTGTGTAGATTCGTGGTGACCACCGAAAGACCACTTACAATCCATCACCATACACATGTGCCTAAATACCCCTTTCACCCTCTTCCCTCCCTCTTTGCCCTCTAGTAACCACCAATCCAATCTCTGTCTCTATGTGTTCATTTGTGGTTGTTTTTATCTTTTATTTGTGAGTGAGATCATATGGTACTTCTCTTTCTCCCTCTGACTTATTTCGCTTAGCATAATACCCTCCAGTTCCATTCATGTTGTCACAAATGGCTGGACTTCATCCTTTTTTATGGCTGAGTAGTACTCCATTGTGTATATATACCACATCTTCTTTATCCATTTGTCCCTTGATGGGCACCCGGGTTGCTTCCAAGCCTTGGCTATTGTGAATAATGCTGCAAAGAACACAGGAGTGCATACATCTTTACACATTCATATTTTCATGTTCTTTGGATAAATACCCAGCTGTGGAATAGCTGAATGATACGGCAGTTTTCTTCTTAATTTTTTGAGGAATCTCCATACTGTTTTCCCTAGTGATTGCACCAGTTTGCACTTCCACCAGCAGAGTATGAGAGTTCCCTTTTCTCCACATCCTCTACCAACTCTTGTTACTTCCTGTCTTGTTAATTATAGCCATTCTGACAGGTGTGAGGTGATATCTCATTGCAGTTTTGATTTGCATTTCCCTGATAATTAGTGATGTTGAACATCTTTTCATGTGCCTATTGGCCATCTGTATATCTTCTTTGGAGAAATGTCTCTTCAGATCTGTTGCCCATTTTTAATTGGGTTGTTAGTTTCTTGTTGTTGAGATGTATGAGTTCTTTACATATTTTGCATATTAACCCCTTGTCAGATATATGGTTTCTAAATATGTTCTCCCAATTGTCAGATGGTCTTTTCATTTTGTTGGTGGTTTCCTTTGCTGTGCAGAAGCTTTTTGCTTTAATGTAGTCCCATTTGTTTAGTTTGTTCTATTGTTTCCCTTGCACAGCCAGACATGGTACGTAAAATATACTGCTAAGACCGATGTTGAAGAGTGTACTGCCTATGTTTTCTTCTAGAAGTTCCATGGTTTCAGGTCTTACATTCAAGTCTTTAATCCATTTTGAGTTTATTTTCGTATATGGTATAAGATAATGGTCTACTTGCATTCTTTTGCATGTGGCTGTCCAGTTTCCCCAACACCATTTATTGAAGAGACTTCCCTTTCTCCATTGTATGTTCTTGGCTCCCTTGTGCTATTGAGGAAATAGGTAATTCCATGGTCTCCCTGAATAATATACCCCAAGATCTTATGTTCTAGTTAAATTTCATGACTTGTTAAAGACCAAATTCATTTAGCCAACACTGAGTGAGCGTTTACCTATGCCTGTTATTCTGTGAGAAGAAGGATGAATTTCTTAGCTCCAGCCTTCTAATGGGAGAGATAAATATATAAACAGAAATTGCAATTCAATGTAGTGAGTACAATGTTAGAGATATTCAAGGCGTATTTTGGAAACTCAGAGGAGGATGCATTTACATTAGCCCAGAAGCGAAAGTGAGAATAAGAGAAAGCTCCGTAAAAAAGGTTATATCTGAGTTGAGGTTTAAAAGCTATGCTTAGGCATTAGTTATATAAAAGAACCTTGGCTAGGACTAGTGCGAGTAGAGACAGGAGACTGAACAACCAGAATGATTAGTGAAATACACAAAGTTTTATAGCCTGGAAAAGAAGAGAGGTGCTATACCATAAAGATCTTTTAAGGAATATGAAAGAGCTTGGAGTTTATCATATAATAGATGGCGAGAGAACATTGCTGCGTTCTCCATACAGAAGTGGAATTGTCAAATATCAATTTTAGACGTATCATTCTGTTGGCCATGTTGCAGATGAATGTGAGGGTACTCAGGCTAAAGAGAGGAAAACCAATGCAGACATGACCACAATAGTCCAGCAGAGAAGCAGGAGTCTCAATTATGGTGATGGCTTTTCACACAGAAAGAAGCAAATGGAGAACTAATTAAAGGTAAAATTAGCAGGAAATGTTGATGCATAGATGTGTAACATTTGAAGATGTGTTAAATTTAAAGAGGAAGGAGTGAAGGATGAACCCAGATGTCTAGCTCAGGTAATTAGGTAGCAGTTAAAAGAAAAAGGGGCAAAAAGGGAAGAAGAGATGAGTTTAGGATCAGAACTTTCGAGTCTGAGGTTCTAGATGAGATAGGACTAAAATCAGATTCTGAAACTTATAGGATTAGTGCTTTTGTCCTAAAGAGTAACTGAAAAAATAGCCACTTGACTATTATTAAGATTCAGTCAAGACTTGTAGTGAATAAGACAGCAGAGTTTATCACTTTTTTTCCACATATTCCTATGAGACCAGACAGAGTCACAAAATTCTTTAGGTGGCTAAACTTTTGGCACTTCTCTACAAGGTCGAGAGAGTTAATTGTGTATGACTCGTCATATACAATTCATATCAACAAAGTTGATCTGTAACAGGAGCTGTCTTTATTTGTGAAAGAGAAGATTGTAGAAGAAAATAGCATTGTTTCTCAGTATGTTTCTTTTCCCAGCAAGAAGACTGGGTTGATCCAACCTGTTTGGGTCTAGACTGTTTGGGTGTCCTACCACCTAATCTAGCCAGGAAACAAAGGTCCTTTTTCTCTATAGCAAACGGATAGCATCGCGAGTTCTCTCCTTGGTGCCGAAGAGCTTTGTTTTCATAAGAAGATTCTGGAGAACGGACTGAAACTCAAATACAGATGATCCATAGACCAGACAGATTTATAGAATTTTGTCTTATAAAAAAAAAAAGAGAGAGACAGTTGGTACAGACCTTATGATGGGCAAACACAAGTAAAAACCAAAATAAAAAAAGGATAATTCTTTCTATGCAGTTACTATCCAACACATCCAGAATGTTTCTAGAAAAATATGGAATACAACTTAAAATGGAATACTTTGTGACTTTTATACAAAAGGCGTGTGTTTTTCTAAAGCATAGTGCTTTGAACAAAATCCACCAGATGTAAAACTGATTTAAAAATAAAAATATTAGAATTGGAACAATATTCAGCCACAAAAAGGGATGAAATCTTGCCATTTGCTACAATATGGATGGAAGGTAATGTTATTATGCTAAGTGAAATAAGTCGGACAGAGAAAGACAAATACTGTATGATCTCTCTTATATGTGGAATCTGAAAAACAAAACAAAACAAACAAGAAAACCAAGCTCCTACATAGAGAGATCAGTTCGGTAGTTGCCGGAGGGGAAGTGGGTCAGGGGTGGATAAAATGGAGGAAGGAGGTCAAAGGTACAAACTTTCAGTTATAAAATAAATAAGTCATGGGGATGTAATGTACAGCACTGTGACTAAAGTTAGTAATACTGTATTGCATATTTGAAAGTTGCTAAGAGAGTAATTTTTTTTTTTTCCGAGGAAGATTAGCTCTGAGCTAACATCTGCCAATCCTCCTCTTTTTGCTGAAGAAGACTTGCCCTGAGCTAACATCCATCCCCATCTTCCTCTACTTTCTATGTGGGACGCCTACCACAGCCTGGGTTTTTGCCAAGTGGGCAAGTGCCATGTCCGCACCGTGCATCTGAACCGGTGAACCCTGGGCTGCCGAAGTGGAACGTACACACTTAACCACTGCGCCACCAGGCTGGCCCCAAGAGAGCAAATCTTAAAAGTCCTTGTCACAAGAGAAAAAAATTTGTATCTCTGGATGGTGATGGTTGTTAAGTAAGACTTATTGTGGTGATCATTTTGCAATGTATACAAATATCAAATCGTTATTTTGTACACCAGAAACTAATATAATTTTATACATCGATTATACCTCAATAAGGAAATGGATTACAAAATTGAAAAATGAAATACAAGACTTAAGAAAACCCAATATAATCAGCACTCTTAGGAAATAATTAAAATGCAACATAAGTATTCACCAATTATATACTTTTTCTCTTTGCCATAACCTCATACATTCAAAATGTGTTGACTATAAAGTGACCTAATAATTTTCTTCCAAAATATAATTTATTTGAAAAGTGAAAGACCTATGTGAGAGTCACAACTTCTTTTATGATGTTATCAATTTCAAGTTCTATATCAAGTATTATCCTCTGCGATTTTAATTCTGAGCTCACTGTTAATGAATACTTATATATTTGTAAAATTCCAGGTAGTGTAAGAGAAAAAAGTAAAAAACTATATATTTTGGATTAAGTATATTGGACATAATTTTAAAGCTAAAATATTGACTACAAATGAAGATATAAATATTTCACTTTGTATTGATAATATTCTACAATATCAAAACTAAAATGTCAGTCTTGGTTGACCCAGGATATCTTAGAAAAAGAACGAAATTTAGGTATAGGAAATGTCTTTTTGAATTATAAATGAGGACATTTAGAAAGTCTCCAAGGTGTGAGATAGAATTCGACTTTAGTAAATTCAGTTAAGATCTGAGTGTCAACAGCAACAGAAAGGTGGACAATTGTAATAGCTAGTAAAGCTTCATAAATAAAATGAAATAGGAATATGTGATTCTAGAATCCAGAAAATAGAATATTTTCAAAAATGGCAAGAACCTACTCTGTTTTAATCTCTTCCACATTAATTAAACAGGTTTAGGTAATATAAAACCCAGCCCTGGGGGTTTAGTGGTTAAGATTGAGTGAGGCCACTGGCTGGCATTTCAAATACTGGCAGGGTCACTCATTGTGGACAGGTTTCAGCAGAATTTTGAGACGAAGACAGACTAGAAAGAAGGAACTAGCCATCCACTTCTGAAAAATTGGCCTTGAAAATCCTACGAACAGCAGTGGAGCATTGTCTGATACAGCACCAGAAGGTGAGGAGATGGCGCAAAAAGACTGGGTAGCATTCCGCTCTGCTGTACACAGGCTCACTAGGAGTCAGAATCGACTCCACAACACTAACTCAAAAAAATATATAAAAGATGCCCTGCCTTTGTCAAGAGAGAGGTGACTGAGGTTGGTTTTTGTTCCATCAAGATCCAAGAAGGTGAATTAAGATTCATTCTAAGTCATTATTGACCAGAATTTTTCTTTCTTTTTTTTTTTTTGAGGAAGATTAGCCCTAAGCCAACATCCGCTGCCAATCCTCTTCTTTTTGCTGAGGAAGACTAGCCCTGAGCTAACATCCATGCCCATCTTCCGCTACTTTCTATGTGGGACGCCTACTACAGCATGGCTTGCCAAGAGGTGCCATGTCCGCACCTGGGAGCTGAAGCGGCAAACCCCAGGCTGCCAAAACGGAACATGTGAACTTAACTGCTGTGCCACCGGGCCAGGCCCTGACCAGAAATTTTTAGTAGGAAACTGCTTGTTAAGAAAAAGTCTACTATTTAAGCATTTCCCAAAAGTAACGTTCAGACAACAAATAGGAATAATGTCACTGGCCACTCTTATTTGGGGCTTTAGAGAACAAGCCACAGTATACTTTCACGACACTTCAGTCCTTATCAAGGAGAAACTTACACTGCACTGAAAAGATCTTGTACAAAGGATCTAGCACCAAGGTCATTTGTGTTGTTGCTCTTGTCTACCTACAAAAGCTGAAACCGGTTTAGGAGGCTGTTTATTAGGAATCAAAGAATTGCAATTCAGGGAGCACGAACTCAGGCAAAAATCTAAATAGTGTTCCGCTAGGAAGTAAAAGGCGGGTTTTAAAGGCAAAGAAAGGAGGTTATATTACAAAGAATTTTCATTGGAGTTGGAGGCAGAGAGCTAGTCTTGGCTACAAATTGATTGACTATTGATTCTATTTTCAGAAAGTCCACAATCCTCAGTCTTTGCCATCAAGATGTCCATTCTCCTGCTAACTTCTCAAACAATTGCTTGTAAAACAATTGCCATTTTGGCCCAGTCCAAGGTTCAGGAGAGTAAAAGCAGTTTCTCTGGAAAGGCAGCTCTGATTCCATTTTAAAATGGCTCCACTAGAGTCAATTTTGACAGTTCCCTCTTATGATGGAGATGTTTCTTTGAAAGTATCGCTGATCAATCATTCGAAAGCGTTGTCCATTGAAGGTATTATTAGAAATTCATTATGCTAATTGAAGGTACTGGAGAACTTGAATGTAAGAAGAAAAGTGTAAAGGAAACCACATATTATGATTTGGGGTCTAGGAATAGTAGACAAGAGTTCCCCAATGGTCCAGTTTCCTTAAGCCAAAAAAGTCAGTGCTGTGATGAGGTGGAAAGTGAATTAGATTTAGAGTCAACTGTATTTTAGCCATGACTTTCTATCTAAAAAGAAAGAAAGGAGCAAATGAGATTACGTTATGTTTGTGTTAGAAAACAGGGTTAAAAAAGAGTCCTTGGTGTTTCCAACAAAAGATCCTTTTTCCTTGGGGCGGCAAGTTAAAATCTTATGTTACATGCTCATAAATATCCCTCAAACAGAGACCTTAAAACTCCCCTTCCTCAGGCAAGTCACAGAAGTTTTAACCTGACAACAAATACCCCTAGGCACCAGACTCCAAAGACGGCAGTAACTGATCCCAGGAAGACAAAGAACTGGTTAAGAAGGAACGCTGAGGAAAGCCCTGAGATGGATGGAATTCCTGCCCCACCTTTTCTGTCTTACAGACAAGATAAAAGGCAAAGAGTTTCCACCACTTCCCAGTGGAAACTCCTCCATGGAATGCCAGGGGTGCTAGGAATTTCCAAATTCCACCCAAACAAAGCTTCTGTCACTCCAGTGCTGCTCTTTTCTATGCCTTCCTCCTTCTATCTTGGGTTTGATCCCCTTCCTTTTAAGGCACAGTTATTTGCCCTACATCTTGTGAACTCAATGCACCAAACAAGAGGAATCTAGCAAGAGGGAAACAGATAAAAACAGGGATTTGGAGCCTTGAATTTTCTAGCTTGTCCAACACAGGTCCTATTGGACTTTGGAGCAGCAAGACGTCGCCTTCGGTGTAACGGAGTAGTGCTTTTCAGCCCTAAGTAGTTTTAAGGATGTAAGTGTGGCTAATAAACTCTTGGCGCATAATCTGATTTTCTGTGGAAAACAGTGAAGTAAAAATTACTATAATTAAGAGTTCAATTATTTACTCACTTTCCTTCCCTCTGGGAAAGGCTAGGGAAAAGAATGTTCTCACAGGAAGATTCTGGTTCCAGGAATCCCTCTATGCTTTTGATAAAGAAGAATGGGGTTTCTCACCTATGCTGGAACTTGGACTAAGTGGCTCTTTTCTCTGGAGCAGGGGTGGGGAGAGGAGAGGGCTGTGGGGAGTCCCTCATACTTAGCTCCAGAACAGAGATGGACCCAGGGGAGGCCAGGTTGTCACTGTCTTGGAATTTGTTCCCTCGTGTAGTGCTGGCCATCCAGCCGAAGATTCCTTAGGTAACCACTTTTGTTTACCAACAAACTTCAGTTTACTTCAGAATCATCTGAGGAGCTTTTAAAAGATGAAGATTCCTGGGCTATCTTTCCTCAAAAAATCTAATTCTGTAGTCTCTGGTTTAGGACTCAGAAACCTTGTTTCGAGGTATAATTTGCTTACAATATATCACAGTTCTTTTTTAAAGGTACAGTTCTATCACATTTGACAAATGTCCCTTTGTGTAATCACCAACCCATTCAAGACATAGAACATTTTCATCTTCCCAGAAAGAACCCTCATGCCTCTTTACAGGCAATCTCTCTCTCCTTCTTCCTATCCACCCCCAAATGATCACTGACCTGTTTTCCATCACTATAGATTAGTTTTGACTGGCATAGAATTTCATATAAATGCAGCCATGCAGTCTGCACTGTTTTGTATACGGCTTCTTTTGCTCAGCATAATGGCTGTGAGATTCATCTATTTTGTGGCCTGAATTAGCAGTTCATTTTATTTTATTGCTTAATAGAATTTATTATAAGAATATACCACAATTTGTTTATCCATTCATCACTTGTTATACACTTGGGTTGTTTCTAGTTTGGGGTTATTATGGAATTTGTGCACACATCTCTTTATTAACATATGTTTCCAGTTCTCATGGGTTAATATCAGAGTAGAATTGCTGGGTAAGCGCAAGCTTTAACTTTATGGGAAATAGCGGTTGCATGATTTTACACTCCCATCAGCAATGTGTAAAGGTTCTAGGTGCTCCATATCTTTGCCAACAATGGATACTGACAGTCTTTTTGATAGTAGCCATCCTAGTGGGTGTATAGTCATATCTTACTGTAGTTTGAATTTGCATTCCCTAGACACTAACAATGTTGAAGATATTGTTCACGTGCTCATTGACCATTCATTATAAAGTGTCTGTTCAAGTCTTCTAACCAATTTCTTAACATAGACTTCATTTTTTAGAGTAGTTTTAGATTCACAGAAAAATAGAGCAGAAAGCTGTTGTATACGCACCTGCCCATACTGATTCCCCCATCATCAACATCCCACACCAGTGTGGCACATTTACTACAACCAATGAACCAACATTGTCATATTAGTGTCAACGGAAGTCTATAGTTTCCGTTAGGTTTCACTCTTGACATTCTATGGGTTCTGCCTTGTTCTATGGGTTTTGACAAATGTATAATACCATGTATCCATAATTATGCTATTATACAAAGTAGTTTCACTGCCCTAAAAATCCCTGCTTGTCCACGTATTCATCCACCACTCCCCCCAAACTCCTGGCAACTACTGATCATTTTACAGTCTCCATAGTTTTGCCCTTTCCAGAATGTCACGTCGCTGGAATCATGCAATAAGTATGTAGCCATTTCAGATTGGTGTCTTTCACTAAGTAATATGCATTTAAATTTCCTTTATGTCTATTCATAGCTTGACAGCTCATTTAGTTTTTGCATTGAATAACATTCCATTGTATGGATGTACCACAGTATTTTGGTTACTTCCACATTTTGACAATTATGAATGAAGCTGCTATAAACATCCACATGCAGGTTTTTAAAATTTTCAGTCCATTTGTTTTTTACCCTTTTTTAAAGTTGGATTGTTTGTCTTCTTACTCAATTTTACCTAGAAATTTTTAACTTGAGTAGAAAGGTTTTCTTTCTTTTTTTTTTTTTTTTGAGGAAGATTAGCCCTGAGCTAACTACTGTCAATCCCCCTCGTTTTGCTGAGGGAGACTGGCCCTGAGCTAACATCCGTGCCCATCTTCCTCTACTTTATATGTGGATGCCTACCACAGCATTGCTTGCCAAGCTGTGCCATGTCTGCACCCGGGATCCGAACCAGCGAACCCCGGGCCGCCGAGAAGCAGAACATGTGAACTTAACTGCTATACCACCAGGCCGGTCCCAAGTTTTTCTTTCTGATTAACCTTCATAACAGAAACGGTGATTACTAAAAATAAATTTTAATAAATAACAAATTTTTAAAAAAATTACTGTAAAGTGTCATCAAAGAATTTCTAATTACAACTAATGATGATGGCTGGGTGTATAAGTATTCTTATAATAGGATCCTTTCAGATTCCTGGTAAAATGTGATAAATCTTCTTTCCATACTGTATAGTCTGAATATAATTTCTACTTACTGGCCTTTATAGACCCCATAGAGAATTTTTTAAATGTTGGGGGATGGCCCAGTGGCGCAGCAGTTAAGTGGGCTCATTCTGCTTCGGCAGTACAGGGTTTGCCGGTTCGGATCCCCGGTGTGGACTTGGCACCACTTGGCACGCCATGATGTGGTGGGTGACCCACATATAAAGCAGAAGAAGATGGTCATGAATGTTAGCTCAGGGCCAGTCTTCCTCAGCAAAAAGAGGAGGATTGGCAGCAGTTAGCTCAGGGCTAATCTTCCTCAAGAAAAAAAAAAAAGTAAAAGCTCACATTCTTCTCCTATGAAATTATTGCTGCTCAATGGGGTCAACAAATCAAAATAGAGACTGGCCTTAGTAAGGGAGGTTTCTGGAAGACCCCTGCTGTTCCAGTTGTTACCCCCTCCGGATGCTGGATTGTTGGTATATTATTTAGCTATTTCTATGTAGATAATATTACAAATTACATGTAACCTTATAAATATATAATAAATGTTCCTGCATAAGAAAGTACCTCAAGACCTAGTGGCTTAAAATAATAACCATCTATTTGGCTCATAAACCTAAGGGGTCAGCAATTTGGGCTAGGCTCAGCTGGGTGGTTCTTCTGCTCCTAGCTGGGCTGACTCCTACATCTTTGGTCAGCTGCCAGTTCAGTCTGGTCTGAGGTGACCTGACTTGGGATAGATCATCTCTATTCCACTTGGTTTCTCATCCTCCCCCAGGATATCTTGGACTTCTTATGACTCCAGAGCACCTTTCTGGGAGACAGAGCTGATGTACACAAGATCTTTTTAGGCCTAGGTTTATAATTTGCATAACATCATTTATCCTGCGTCCTATTGGTGAAATCATGTCCCAAGGTCAGCCCACATCCAAGAAGTGAAAAAAGAGACTTTACCTCTTGATGGGAAGAACCACCAGTCATGTTGCAAAGAGGTGTGGATATACAGAAAGAAGTGATTGTGACCATTTTTGCAAACAATTTACCATAATGGCAAATTTGGTGGAAGGAGGGCCTTGGAGAGGCTCTGAGTCAGCTAAGGTTCTAGGAGGGCATTACGGGAGCTCGAAGCAGGAGCTGTTTACAATTTCTATGCAAGTATTTCAGTATTTTAGCAAGTGGCGTAGCCACATGGGTAAGCACAGGCCAAATATCAGCCATGGAAATAACATTACAATTTTATGTCTTTAAATTATTTCTACTTTCTTGATTACGCAGAACCAGAGAAATCTTAACAGTTGGGCCAGTGATGCCCAAATTATCTAACTTCAGTCATGGAGCCTAGGAGAAAACCAGCAACCTCTTTTAAGATGTATACAGTTAAGATAAATCTATTATCGTAGCTAATACTATATTATCCCAGAAAACGGAATATTGAATCTAGTTATTATAATCTGCTGCAACTGGAAATATGGAGCCTGAGTGGGAACTATACAGTTTCTTTTTTGAAGAAGAAGAAGATTAGCCCTGAGCTAACATCTGCCACCAATCCTCCTCTTTTTTGCTGAGGAAGGCTGGCCCCGAGATAACATCCATGCCCATCTTCCTCTACTTTATATGTGGGACACCTACCACAGCATGGCTCGCCAAGTGGGGCCATGTCTGCACCTGAGATCCAAACTGGAGAACCCTGGTCCGCCGAAGCAGAACATGTGAACTTAACAGCTGTGCCAGCAGGCCGGCCCTGGAGCTATACAGTTTGATCACCTTAGTTTACTTACTACTTTGTAGAAATATAAACATCTAAACCATGATCCAAATCGTAGTTCTGTTTCCTTTAGACAACACAGAGCCATCTGTTCTCAGTCAAAAACTTCTTTAGTCTTGTAACTATGTTGGAGTTTTGCTTCTAAAATATCATTCTCCCAGCAAGTGATACAGTAATAGAATCTTTTCAAACTCTTTCTGAAATGTGACCAATCTTCCTTCATACTGTACAGACTGATGTATAATTTCTACTTACTGGCTTTTGTAAACTCAATATAGAATTTTTAAAATATAAAACCTCCCATCCTTCCCCTAATATAAAAGCTCCCATTCACCCCCTAAGGATGGTATTATTGAAGCAACTGCACACCTTTACAGCTCACCTGTACTGGGATTCTCTGACAATCACAATGCCAGATGTGTGTGTGAACCGAGGAGACCTGGGGGTGGGGGAAGGGGTCAATAATTACTGGGTAGTAGAGATCAATCAAGAAATTTTTCCTCCAGTCACTCACCATGAATTATTCATAGAAATAAACCCCTGGAAAGTAAAGAAATCATAACTTTCTGGTCTTTAATCTTAATTCCTGGTCTTTATTCATCACCTCTCACCCAGAACAATGCTATGCATATGGTAATAGCTAAATAATATTTGACAGACTGGGCATATCTGTAGTAATGACCAAAGTAGAAACCTTGCCCACCTGCACAGTAAAACACCATTATTAGATTCAATTTCTCTCAGCTGTTGCTTAATTGGAAATCAGCAGATGAGACAGTCATATGAGCCAAGGGGCTGAGGGCCAAATGGTGTTTTTACACTTTGAATTATATCCAACAGATAAACCAGAGATGACTATCAGCTTAGGTCCAGAGAAACAGGATCTAAAATATATTTAAAATAGCTTAAAAGGAGTTAGGCACATATGCACACATACTTGCCTGCACATACACAGCAAAAGCAATAGAAAATATGAAAATATGACCTACCACATGAGCATTGCATGAGGGTCTCACTGGTCAGCGATATTTCCCATGGCAAGTGCAGGAAGATGAGTGAAAATAACCCAGGGTGATTGCAGCTTTTGACCTCTTCAAAGGCTGCAATAAAGCCATGGCTATAATAAAGCTGTGGTTGCAAGATGCTGTTGACAGTTCTCCTCAGACAAAAGGCCTGTGATCAGTGAGGCTCATGTGAAACAGTCAAGTGGGGCCACCTGCATGGCCCCACTCTCATAGTGACCCCACTTGCTGAGATGTGGCCGAAGTGAGGCAGGCCCTCAGAGGTGTGCAGCCCTTCGTTTGAGAGTCTGAGGTCTCTACAAGTCAAGGACTTGAAATGACGTTTCTAGTCCCTCAATTATTTTCCCAAGTGAAAATAGTAACTGGGACATTCTACTCCAAATGAGAATACTGAATTTATTGTCTTATTTTAGTCACAGGACTGTACAAATATTGGAAAGGAACTTGGAGTAGACGTGGTTATCATCTGTGGATACTGGTTATCACCACATCTTATAAAACTTCTAGTGAACATTAGTTTAGTCCCTATAGTTGGAATGGAAACAATCTTATTGAGTGCCTAATACGTGCAGAGGATTATGCGAGTCTCTTCACACGCATTGTCTTGTTTAGTATATTTACTGGAGTCCAAAGAAGTAGGTATTATTATTCCAATCTTTAAACAGGAGAAAATGAAGCTCAGGTTAAGGCATTGGTCTTGACTATATAGCTGATAAGTTGCAGGGTAAAGATATCACCCAGGTCCTCTTGTGTCTACATCCACTCACTATCCACTACACCTCACTGTTTCCTGCAGGACAGTCCAAGGGTATGGATAGGTGATTCTGAATTAATTCCACTCCATAAATGTATCTCCTTTATATTTTCCATCTACCAAAAGGCAATCTCAAAAGATCATCTAAGCAACCAGAATTTTCATTCATTACTGGTGGGAATGCAAAATGGTACAGTCATTTTGAAGACAATTTGGCAGTTTCTTACGAAATGGAACATGCTCATATCATATGATCCAGCAATTGCACTTTTTGGTATTTACCCAAATAAGTTGAAAACTTAAGTCCATGCAAAAACCTGCACATGGATATTTATAGCAGCTCTATTCCTAGTTGCTAAAATATGGAAGCAACCAAAATTTCCTTCAATAGGTGAATAAACTGTGGTAGATCTAGAAAATGGAATGTTATTCAAAGATAAAAATAAAAGAGCAAGCTATGAAAAAACATGAAGGAACTTAAATACATATTGCTAAGTGAAAGATGATAGTCTGAAAAGGCTATATACTGTATGATTCCAACTATATGACATTCTGGGAAAAGTAAAACTATAGAGACAGTAAAATGATCAGTGGCTGCCTGGGTTTGGCATGTTGGGGGGGAGGATAGGGACCTGAACAGGTGGAGCACTGGAGATTTTTAGGGCAGTGAAAGCTATTCTGTATGTAATGGTACATTCATTGCATTATTTATTGTCAAAACATATAAAATGTACAAGGATAAAAGTGAATCTTAATGTACACTATGGACTTCATAATAATGTATCAATATTGGCTCATCAATTGCAACAAATGTACCACACTAATGTAACATGTCAATAACAAGGAAAACTGGCCGTGGGGGTGGGAGTGGGGTGGGGGGGGGACAGGGGAGTATATGGAGCCTCTGTACTTTCCACTGAGTTTTTTGGTAAACATAAACTGCTCAAGAAAAAACATTAATTATAAGAAGGCATCTTCAAACTACAAGTATTTCTTAAAGGGCTTTTATGTGTTAGAATCTATTGTTAATGCCAGAGACTCCTGCTCATGTCACTGTTCCCAAGCACTTAAAATATAATTGGGAAGATAATGTACACCCAGCAAATTGTTAGGGAACAACCCAAGGATTCACGTAGTTAAGTGCACAGATGAATGGAATAGACATAAAGTGCTATGAACTTTCAGAGAAGAAAAGGTTCAGCTTGGGGTTAAGAAGGTGAATTTGACTCTCGACTTAGTACAGACTTTAGAAAGAAGGGGAAATTAAGAATATGCCTGGTTGTGATGAAGATGGAGGAGACAGAGAAGGACGCTGTGTGTGGTAGGAGAATCCCCCAGTAGTGGAGACTCAGAATCTGAGGCAGAGGGGATTTCAAGAGGAAGGAAGCTCTAATGGTGAAGTTTCCAGTAGGAAGTGCTATTTGGGGACATGCATATCTTCCCAGTCACTGTGTTTCTGAGCCCCACTTGACTCTGAAGCTGCTCCTCTCATTCTAGTTTGTTTCTGGGCAGGGTTTCCAAATGAAGAGAATAAAAATCCAAACCTTAAAAGTCATTGCTTATAGGAACAGCAAACGTAATCTCTAACACAGGGGTTGCATGTTGGAGCTAAGAGTGAGTGGTGTGAAGGGAGCATTGCAAATACTTTCTTCTTTCTCCTCAAAATATACCTCACCTTCATGAAAAGCCAGGACAGGCCGCAGTCTAATTTCAGAGAGAGAGAGAAAGAGAGAGACTGAGTAAACATTCGAGTGAGACTCTGAGTTGAACTGTTTATCTGCTCTCTCCAACAAAAAACAATCACAAACAGGTTCTTTTTAATACTAGTCTAGACGAGGTTTTGCAATGTGGCAGGTCCCTAATTGCAGTAATAACTGCCTGGGAACAATTAAGCAGACACCGCCAAACATTTCTATCAGGTGAATCCCCTGTCCTATGAATAAACAGCCATGAGGTTACCTCTTTCTGGAAAAACCTCTTGGGCTGGTTTCATCCTACATGAGGCTCAAGCCAGATTTGTTCCCACTCATTCTGGGTGCATGAAGCAGCTGTGTCAGCCTGAGCCAGAAATGGTCCCTCTTGTCTCTTAAAGCCTGCAGAGGCAAGTTTTGCAACTGGCCGCTGTGGTGACTGTGTCTTGTCACTAATTAAAGGCAGTAGCTGTGAATTTCACACTGTGAGAAGTGTGAGAGCCATAGCACCCATCACTCGTGAACAGATGACTAGATTGCCTTCTGGAAATTCTCTTTTCCCCCAGCTTGGCTACTTGCAAATTGGCTCTCTAAATATCCTTTCTCAGGAGAGTCAATTTCTTTTTAATCTTTAGATCAAAGCCCAAACCTGAAGGACATCATTTTTTTTTTTTTCAAATCAGTAATTTCATATCCCAAACTATCACTTCATCCACAACGAGCCATAATAGCTCTCCAGCTGCTCTTCGGCTTCCTTTTTGATTCCTCCTCTTCAATTGCTGTGGAGGGTTTACTATTTCAGGAAGGCTTCCTTCAAACTGGGTCTCCTTGCACCTTTCTTCTTGTATTCCCATCATTGCACCTTAGCACGGTAAAGCTCGCTGTCAGTCAAAGCACTGCCTGTTCCAGGGGAGCTGAGTCAGTGCAGTCCTGAGAGGAAGCTTGAAGGAGGCTGTGAAAATCTATTCATAGATGAAAGCGACATTCCTGCCACAGTGAGAGGTTGCTAATGACGCATGTATACAGTGGGAGTGACATAGGAGGAGGAGGAGGAGGTTTGAGGAGGAGGAGTGAGAACGGAAAGTGGGGCAGACATAGGATGCGAGACCTACAGCAAAGCTTGAGAGGGGCTGCATCACCTTTTGGAGAGGACCGAATTCTAAGGAGTCTGGTGTGGAATGCTTCACTAGCACAAGCTGCCCTGACATGGAGTCCACGTCTTTTGTCTGAATTCTCAGGTGGAGTAGTGGCCCCTGCATACATGGGCCAGACTGTTCAGCTCCATGATCCCTGCAAGATTTCTGACGAGTTACTAAGGGCCCTTGGACGCGTGTGGAAAAGAAAGGGGAGGGTGTGGAAGATGGAGGGGAGAAGACAGTCCTCCGTCCATTCAGCTGGGACGTATTATGTCTGAGGCTCTGCTCTAGGTTTGAAGAGATAAACAACACAGTCTGGGCCCTGAGAGAGATTGTAGCTTATTAAACTTTGGAGAGTTGTCCAAGACAAAAAAAATCCCCCAATGCTGATATATGGAAAAAGGTCAGACTTTAGGGCTGTTTGCACATAAGACTAACTTATCCTGATGGATGCAATGTGCAGTAGACTGGTCCATGGAGCTCATGGAAATGCAGATTCTCCATCATTCCATCCATTGTCAATCATTTAGTGAGAACCTGATAGTGCCAGGACTTAGGTTAGCTATTGGTATGTAACAGATGCCAGGAGTCTCTTGTCCCCTATCAGAATCTCAAGCAGCACTAGAAGAAGCCCCTGTGAGGATGTGAAGAGCAATACTGGCTGAGTGGATCATTTTGCTACCCAGAAAAGTACTATTTTCTCAAAAATGGAAGAGTATGAGTTTCCTTTACTGAGGCCCTATAAGCCCTGCCAGGAAAGAACGTCAAGGACTTAGGAAGGCAAAGTAGCAGAAAGACTACTGACTTTAATGGAGTTGGGTTTAGTCAAAGCTCTGTCATGATTAGGACCAATCAGGGGACTCGTTCTCCTCATCTGGGAATTAGATTTGGTAATCTTCAATCTCTCTCCCAAATTCAAAAGTTATGATTTTATACTATATTAAGGTTCTCAATTCCCAAATTTAGAAACTCTTTAATACACCAGTGAAACATAACGTAATACCCATCTGGCACTTTTCTGTGATACTGGCTGCATCTTCTCTAACCCCATCCCCATCCTGACTCCTCTCCCCACCCAGACCTATTTCCTACTATGTCAGAGTGCCAAAGAGGGAACATTTCTCTCGTGACTCATGTTAAAGCTTGAAGAAGGACTGTAGTGTGGAATAGTGCAAAAGTGCCAGATGGAGAATGAGGACTGCATGCTTCTAACTGTCTCTGTGATTTTGAGAAAGTCAGTTCACCTCAGGAGTCCTGCGCATCCTCATCTGTGTTTCCCCCCACCTCCGTCCTCTACTCAAATGCCAATCTGTGTTGGAAACTCTTGTACCATGAGCAAGAAATGAAACTTTCAGGTTTGGGGCTTATTTGCTGCAAATGCCTCATCTATCTTGACAAATACAATGTCTCTAAAAACAGCACAGAGAGTTTATTAAGACACAGATTCTCAGGCCCAACACTGACTGAATTAGAATTTTGAGTGGTTGGGGACAGGCATCATGTTTTCAAAAGCTCAGTCAGTAAATTTGATGCACACCAAAGATTCAAAACCTCCGGAAATAGGTATTTGCATCCGTTGATCATACGGCAGCAATTAACAGTGCCTTCTGAATCTCCTCTCTTACGGCACTCAGAAAATAACACTAGTTATATGACTCGCTGGGGCCAACAGAGGAAGCTCCTTGTGCCTAGAAGCGTCTGGGGTGAGAGTGTGGGAGGACGGCTTCCATGCCCCAGGCCTACCTGTCCCCAAAGCCAAGGGATGACCATTTCAGACTATCCTTTCCTCCTTTGTGAGGTGGGCAGAGGTGTATGGGTTGGGAGGCTCTGCTGTCAGACTGGCGGAGGACCTGGGACATGGGAAAATGTGATGTCTCACCCTGGCTTGACTCCGGGAGAGAGCAGTCAGAGGCCAACGTGGTAGATTCTGCCACCTGAGAGAACTGCGTCCAGACCCAGGAGCTGGATGGGAAGAGAGCAAGACAAAGTGGGAAGAGACTAGGGTTTGATAAGAATAACTCTAAAGGCTTTGCCAACTTTATAATTGTGCTTGTTTCTGCCCCGACTCTATGTCCATTTTATATGAGGACCCTGTGCCAGGAAGCAGAAAACAGCTTCCTCCAACCCACAAACACCTACCCTGTGCCAAGCACCGTATTCAGAAACAAAGCAGGATGTACACATAGGGCCAGGAAATGGTCCCACGTGCTTGTCCTCAGCACCTGGGGTTTTCTACGAGTCATATTGTGGCCCAGGAGCCTGCTTGTCAGCAATGACACCTTCCCTTTTTCCCTCACATCATCTAGTTGTCCAAATCTGAGCCCTGGTAAAGCAGTGGTACCTAAGGGACAGCCCACCGAAGGAGCTCCTCTCCTGCAGTTCCCACAGATTCCAAGGGCCCTTTGGGCTGTCCCCCTGCAACCACATGAGCGCAAAGTGCATGAATCTCTCAAAAATATGTCTGGGTGCAAGGCACAGATTTGGGATACTTTATACTAGAAGATGCTCTGATCTAAGAAATGATATGTTGCTACACGGCTAATAAAATGCATCATCTGTGTGCATTGAAGAGCCCTTTTAATCCTTAATTATTATCATTAAACACAAGGATAAGTGCTCTGGAATTTCATACTAGGGTGAGGCTCTGTGAACTAGTCCTTCAGTCTCCCCAAAGGGCTGGCTTAGGGCAACAGGGAGCAGGCCCTCAGAGATTTGGACATAACCACAGACATTCCTTTGAGTGGAATTATTTGGAATTATTTTACTGACAACTGGTTAGATGTTGAAACTATGTAAATTCTGTGGTTACAGGCTTTGTTTGGCATTCTCTTGGCTACATTGTTTCAGCTAGGTGGCTTGTTGACTGAGGTTACCATAGTCATCTTTCCAAAACCAGTGAAGGGAATTCCCAAAATTTTCCTAAATTACTAGGTATCCCTTAAAGGAAAGAAATAAAAGCTTTTGAAATAGATTCTTTAACTTGCTGTATAATCACTTCGCTCATGCAATAACCAAAGCTGGGGCCACTTGCATTGCTCATGGCCCCATTCTGCTTCAAGTTCATGTTTGTGCCAAATCTGCATTCAGTGCTTGCATTTGGCCCTTGCCATGTGCGTAAGTCTGTGCTAGGTGCTGTGGGGATTTCAGAAAAATTATAAGAGAGTCCCTAGTGTGGAGGAGCTTATAGTCTAAAAACAAAACAAGTATTGCCTGGAGCCATACAGAAAAAGAGTCAGAAGCACCAAACTCATGTAAGGCAGATTTGTTCAAATTCCCATTCCCCCACTTATGGACTGTCTGAACCTGGGTCCCACATGTAATCTCCTGATTCTCCATTTCCTCTGCTGCAAACTGAGGAAAATGATAATATGTTGAGAGGTAGTTAGGAGAATCAAGAGAGGTAATGCTCATAAGGCATTTAGCACAGAGCCTGCTCCCATAGTGAGGGACCAGTAACTGGGAACAAAGATGATGACGATAGTGATGAAATAAAGAATAGAGCAGCTAATTACAAGCAAAATTGCAAAATATGGACAAAAAGTCTGATAGGAGTTTGGAGAAAGAAGAAACCCTTGGGGTTGAAGTAATCAAAAAGGCTTTCTGGTAACGAAGCACCAAAGTTGAGCCTGGAAAGATATGTGGAATTCAGATGGGGGAGGTTAAGAGAGCTGACCTGCCAATTGGGCAAAACAACAACTGCTAGTGAACACATTCGAGTGGTCAGCTTGATGTGTTGTAGTATTCCATTTAAGGCTTCTGATTGCAATACTTCACTTTATTAGGTGACTACTGAAATCCAAGGAGCTCCCAAGAATTTGTACCATGGAAGAGGTATCCATGCTTAATTTCCTACTGACCTCTCCTAATTGCTTGATAGTTCCAAAGGCAACACCCTCAGATATTGCGAGTAGTACACTTTAAAATTAAAGGTTGCAGATGGAATTAAGTTTGCTAATCCACTGACTTTAGAATACAGAGATTATCCTGGATTATCTGGGTGGGTCCAATGTAATTACAAGGGTCCATAAATACAGAAGGAGGTAGAAAAGGAGGTCAGAGTGATGTAATGTGAGAAGGTCTCAACTCACCATGGCTGACTTTGAAGACAGAGCAAGGGAACCATGAGCAAAGTAATGTGAATGGTGTCCAGAAGCTAGAAAGGCGAGGAAACCAATTCCCCACTACAATCTCCATAAAGAAGGCTGACAACAACTTGATTTTAGCTTAGTGAGACCCTATTGGACAACTGACCTCCAGCACTATAAAATAATAAATTTGGGCTGTTTTAAGCCACCAAGTTTTGGTAATTTGTTACAGCAATGATAGAAAACTAATACATCAGGAAAAGCGTATTGATACAGATAGTGCAAATCTTCATTACATGATTCAATTTCAGCTACTATATTTAAATTTCCAAAAGCTCTTTCTCATACGAAGAGATTTTTTGTTTTGTACCATCCTATTCTTGTTTTATTTGTATAATAAAAGCCAGATGACAAAGGAATACTATCTGTAGTTTGCTATAAAGAAAATAACTCTCAGTCTAGAATTCTATATGCATCTAAAATATCTTTCAATATTGAGGGTAAAACAAACACATTTCTGGCAAATACTGGTGGTGTTTACCATTCATAGACCCTCTAAAATTCTATCAGAACTACTAATAGATACCCTCCTGAAAATGAGAAATGTGGACAAATCTAAATAATCATTGACTGTATAAAACCATAAAAATAGTAACAACTAACTTAGGAGGTAAAGAAAGACATGCGAAAATAGTGGACAACAATATCATGTAATTCAGAAGATGAGTGATTGTATTTAAAGTTTCTAAAAACTCTTACATTGTTTGGGTGGAAGGTAGAAATGTTGAATAATTTTAGACTTTAAGTCAAATATGCATATTAAAATGGACAGATAATACTTAAAGGAATAGAAATGAATGTATATCTCCCAAAGCTGTAGAGGAGAGAAAAGGAATAAAGAAAACGTGATCAATCCAGTAAAGATAGGAGAGAAGAGAAGAAAGAAAGAGAGAAAGGAGGGAGGAAAGAGAGAAGGGAGGGAGAGGAGAGGGAGAGAGGGAGAAGATGGAAGGGAGGGAGAAAGAAACTATAGACCAGTTGTTTGTATAGAATGACCCTCAATTTGGGTTTTTTTTAATGCTTTCTCATGATCGATTCAGGCTACACATTTTTTAAAATAGTTTTTAAGTGACACTGAGTGTTACTCGTATTGCATTAGGAGGTATAGAAGATTAATTTTTTTCTGTTATTGGTGATCTTGGCTAGGGTACTGTCTTCCAAGTTTTGACACTGTGAAATTACTAATTTTGATCTTTGTAACTAATAAATAATTATGCGGCAATACTTTGATACCATGTTGATTATTAAGCTTTTACTTATTACTCATCCACTGATGATTCTTGCCTGAATTGATTATTTACCACGTTAGTTGCAAAGGGGTGATTTTATAACTTCATCCTTCTTTCCACATTATTGGTTGGCAATCTATGTAATGTAGAGCTTTCCCTTCTCTTCCATTTATTTACCATTTGTTTATTTTTAGTTTTGATTCATCTATTACTATTCAGTTGAATGGGTTGTACTATATTACTGTCATTATTTGTTGGCCGGTGGATAGAAAGCCTATTGTAAATCTCTTTGGCCACTATCCAGTTTTGGCATTGTGTGTGTCAGGCGTTTTAAGGGCGATAGCCTACGTATTTTGGAGTTATATGGAAAATATTAAAAGATTGAAGTGGCACCAGGCATATTCTCTCAAAAATTCTCTATTCCTTTTCCCTAAATATGATTTCAAAATCTGGATACTCATCCTCAAAATAGATGTGGCTAGCAATGATGTGACATTCATGAATTCTCTTGAGTTACGCCAAGCATTTCTTGGCTAGGATGGGCCTTTATCTGTTGCTTATTTCATCACTTGTTTTTGCAGAAGAAGTTATCAGGGTTGTGTTGGGTTTTGATGCGTCACTTGCACAAGCGAAATATGTTCTACAGCAGCCCCAGCCTTTGATTTTTATGGTGTCTTCTCTCCATTATCACCACTTACCTCCAGCTCTCATTCGTTAGAGCAACGATTCTTATCTAATATCCCTAAAACCCTTGGGTAAACTTGGCCAGGAAAGAAGTATATCTTTATCTTTATTAAACTCTAAGAAAAAAATTAGCATTACTTTCAAATATGAATGTAAGCATGACGTCACTTAGTTATTAGCAGTACCTGCAACCTTGTCACCAATAGAAATAGCGTATTTTTTCTTATCACATTACAATTGTTGTAGATCTTCCAATATTTTTTTGCATTCCCCCCTGTTTCAAATGTAAGGTAGCTATCAGACCTGCCACTAGATCTTGTCACTTAATGCGTAATAAATAAGTTCCTATTACTGTTTCACATTTAAACATCTCTTGATAACTAAATTTCTAAACAATTGGCTTCCTTTTTAATTCTATGTATATTATTTTATGCATTTAAAAACATCATTCTGAGAAGAGGTCCATAGGCTTCCTCAGACAACAATGGGATTCATGGGACAAAAAGTTATAGAACACTTACATTAGGTCCTCTCATTAGCCTCTGTCATCTGAGCTGCTACATCAGAAGTAGGGATTCTTTTTGCCTTAAATCCTAGTGAAACATAGCCAAAGCTTCAGTGGCTTAAATGCACTTTCAAGGAGACTGACTACTAAAAGAAATATGGAAAGATTTCTCTGACCAGGTTGGGATGTCTATCGTGAGTTGTTCATGGTTTCTTGTACATTTTAAATCAAGATACGCTCATTATCTGAGTTCTGAGCATAATTAGTCTAATGATTGATTCTTTTTTGTCAAATGGTGAAATTTGTAACTATATTACGACACAAAGCTCACAGCACACACAGCCTAAAACCTACTTTGTTTTCTCATCTTATCCAAGATTATATTATCACATACAGAGCTGTAAGAAGGTGCCTTTACATGTTGTAAATGATTAAGAATATGGGCTTATGTTAGATAGATGAGGATTTGAATCTTGAACTCACTACTTACGAGTCCTGCATAGTTGGGAAATTATTTTTTCAACTCTATTAACCCTCAGTTTTCTCATCATTAAAATAGTGTTAATAGAAACTACATCACAATATTGTTGGGCAAATTAAAGGAGATCATATATGTAAAACTCCCATGATCTTATTTGGCCCATACATACTGACAATTTAGTGTATTCACCCAAAATTTGCATTCAAACTAAATAGATATGTAACAGATTGGTCAAACATATGAGAGAGTGAGCGACCTAACGCTGGAGAGAATCCTGATTAAATACCTTGCGATGTTATTGTCCCGGTGTTTGTCTGTTTCTACTCCTCCGATGGAATTCCAGTCCTGTTAATGGACCGATACGTGAGCATTTACTTCTGGTTTTGGTTGGTTTCATCACATTGAGTGATGAAGGTTGTTTATCTAGTCAATAGAAAGAAAATTGTAAATGTGTTTCTACTTTGCCGCCTCACCACCTCTGTCACTTTGATAGAGTGCTGAAATCTTCTTGTGAGATGATTTATTTGTTTTCAGGCAGATTAACAGATACCGGAAACACACTCATTTCCATTTCAAGTTCAGGGGAAAGTGTGTCTCTGTTTTGATCCTTTTTTGATTTCATAGATTTAGACAGCTTCTAGGCCGGCCTTTTCACAGTACAGATGAAGAGGCTAGGACCATGTCAAGCACAGCTAATTAGCTTTACCTCTGTTGTCAGAAACAATACAGTCCACTCAGTAAGACGTGAAATCTGGTGGACTGCCTTAAAAAAAAAAAAAAAAAAAGCCTTCTTCAGATATACCTCTCATGAAATGGGCGTTAAGGAATAATTTAGAGAGGAGTCCCGAGTAGATAATGCCTATTAGTTTAAAAGAAACAGTTCCATCTGCCAGTGATGGACATCAGTAACCTTAAAGTTGTAGGGATCCTGACAGAGAGTAGAAAAACTACAACTGTTCCTACTGTAAAAAATGGAGAACAGGAATTTATTCCATCAATAAAGAAGAAACTGAGCATTCCTCCTACTTCATACTCTTCCCTCAAGTTATTTTCCAATTGGTGTCAATTGTAGAGACTATACTAATTAAATTTCTGCTCAAGGACAATTACCAGATGCTACCATCCTCTGATGAGCTCTCAGTGACAGGAGAACCAGACACTCTGAGATTCTAGTTGTTTATAGTGGATAGAAGGGAAATGCAGTGTTTACTATTTAAAGTGTTTATATTTGAAACAGTACCTGATATTTCCTAATGAAAAATAGCAATGAACCTGCTAATAAATACTAACATAGATCTATGAGAGAGGTTGCAGAATTATTTTAGGAGAGACCAATGCTTCAGACAAGAGGACAGGCAAATAGACACTTCAAGGTCCTTTTCCTTTAGAGCATCTATGATTCAGTAAATAAATGCTGGGGAAGTGTTGAAGCTTAATACATGCAGCAGAGGCGTTATCAGCATCTTACTTAGGCTCCCCTGTCACTTGGTATAATTTGTAAGAGCCAGATAAGCATTATCCCGTAGCTGTAGTAACAAGAGTAAACAGCTTGCTTGGGTATCACTTTATAGGCTTCATTGGGATACTGTGCCACCACTGCACCATCTCTCAACCATTTTCCTCCAAATTATTTCAATTCAATTTATGAAAGTAACACATGCCTGCAATCTGAAGCAATGTGCAACTTTTTGCTGCTGAAGCCTTTCCTTGGCAGGGAAGAGACAGTTCCTGATAATGGCTTTCCAGACAGCAATTCAGCAGCCTGAATGAGCAGAAGGAAATCAAGTTGAAGAACTAAGCAAGACCAGTGATTTCAAGTGGAGAAATTGAAAGAAATCAGCAGATTGATAAGAAGCTAAATCTGGGCAGCAAGGGAAGTTCATAGCCTGTTTTTGATTCTTAGTAGGAGTGACTGGTGATTTTGAAGAACTCTGAAGAGTGATCCATTGCAATTGACCCCAGTAAATCCTCTCTCATTTCATTCTCAATGTCTCTCAAAGCTGATTTCTGCCTCTATTGAAAACTGAGAAAATTCCAAGCCAAATACTGACAACAGAAAAGGAGATGTGCTGAAATAGACTTACCGTTTTGGTGTGTGGTAGTAATAAGAAATAGGAGAAGGCAAATATAGAATGGCATGTTCTGTGGAGAAATTAGTTCCCAATATCTCCTTTATAATGTTTTCTATGAGCACTCTGCATCATAATGACTTCACGCTAATAAAGGGATTCTTGGTCTCGTTCTATGCTGAGGAGCTCACACTATGGAAGCAGACAGCATGGCGTCCATCCCAATTCTTCCACTGAGTCAATGTGAATAAATTATTCAACTTCTCCAAGACTCAGTTTCCTTATCTGTAAGAGGAGGATAATAAGATGACATTATTTCATGAGCTAATCCCCTTGAAAGTGTTTAGGACCATGTTGTGTTATTTTGTAAACACTCCATATGTGTTTATTAATATAAGCACTGCTTTGGTGGTGACTATGTCACGCAAATGAACAGTAAGAATCAATAATAGCTACCAATATTTTAGCATCCATTATGTTTCAGACAGTGAACTAAGAATTTTAAATATATTGTTATTAGCCCTCTCTGAACTCAAGGCAGAATACAGCAAAAGCTGTGTTGAGCGTCCAAGTTCCAGGAAAGTGAAACTTCAGCAATTGGTTAGCTAAGATGGGCGCAATTAACATCTAATCGAATGAGGAAAACACGACCATGTAAGTCATTCTTATGATCCTGTAAAAGAAAAACTATTCGAGATGCGATTCTTCCTACCAGGGATCAAAACGGAATAGGAATACTCAAAAAGGAAGAGTTTTGTCTTGGAGTTCCAAAAAACAACAGCATTTTTTAAATGTAAAAGGTCAGTTTAAGGCATTTTAGATCAGAAAAAAGCCAACCCTAGAAATTGTGGATTTGTCAGCATGTCTTGGACTTAGGAAGAATTTATAGACCAAATGAAGAAACTGTCACTAATAATCAATTTCTCATATGCCTAGGAGTTCATAAAGCAAAAAATAACAACACGCAGCTCAGCGTAATCTCATTCTTGCCCGACTCAAGTCATCATAGCAATATTTAAATACACAGTCAAGGGTTTCCTATCTAGACAGCAGGCTCCATTGAGAGTCTAAGTAAGACTTAAGAGCCTTTCAGAAGCCCATTGGAAAGGTACTACTCTGTTTTTAATTAGTATATCATTGGTTTATAACATTATATAAATTTCAGGTGTATATCATTGTACTTCAACTTCTATATAGGCTACATTGTGTTCAATAGCAAAAGTCTAATTGCCATCCATTGTGGTACAAATGTGTCCCTTTACTCCTTTTGCCCTCCCCTCTCCCCTCTGATAACTAGCAATCTGTTCTCTGTCTCTATGAATTTATGGTTGTTCTTTTTTATCTTCCACATATGAGAGAAATCATATAGTATTTTTCTTTCTCCATCTGATTTATTTTACTTAGCATAATATCCTCAAGGTCCGTTCATGCTGTCCGAAATGTCAAGATTTCATCTTTTTTATGGCTGAGTAGTACTCCATTGCACATATATACCATATCTTCTTTATCCACTCATCCATCGATGGGCACTTATATTGTTTCCAAGTCTTGGCTATTGTACATAATGTTTCAATAAACATAAGGGTGCATATATCTTTTGTAATAGTGTTTTTGTGCTCTTTGGATAAGTACTCAGAAGGAGAATAGCTGAATCACATGGTATTTCTATTTTTAATTTCTTGAGGAGTCTCCATACTGTTTTCCCTAGTGGCTGCACCAGTTTACATTCCCAAAGAAGGTTCCCTTTTCTTCACATCCTCTCCAACACTTGTTATTTTTTGTCTTTTTAATAATAGGCATTCTAACAGGCATGAAGGGATATCTCATTGTGGTTTAACGTGGTTGTTATGAGCAAAAAAGGAAAGAAATGAGAAAAATACTGCTTGACAAGATTTGGCCATACAGCCCATTAATTAGAGGCTGTATTAGGGGTAACAGATTTCATTTTTTATAATGCAAACATCACTGGGACACATCTGTCAGTTTTCACACTTTATTGATAATTACTTCTATTAGAAAAGATTTTAATATAATACTAAGAACAGACAGAACTAATAAAATGGGAAAGTTGAAACCTTCAAGGAAGGCAAGATTGGGTTAAGTTCACCTGTGGGGTCTGTGAGGAGTGAAAATGTATATGGGGCATTGAAGATCCAGAAATTGCAAAAAGATAACTTTAGAGGAGATGAGGAAAGGTTTCAAAAAAAAAAAGGAGTTTAAAGGAGTCAAAGGTAAATCTATTAAGTTTCAAGTTCCATGTAACAATAATGCTGGTAAGCAGATGATTTCCCTGCAAAGCTATCTTCCTACTTTGTGTAAGCAGATCCCTGACAACTGCGCTATACCACATGAGCAGTAAACAGGTTGGAGATGAAACTAAACCTAAGCAGCTTGTGCTCATTTCTTCACCCACACTCACCTGGCTCCAGGGAGCTGGGCTAATGACGCTGATGGAGGGAGTTTAGCTGACTTAACTTAGTGATTCCCAGTCAGCGTTCCCAAAGGCGGTATAGACATTCATATACACAGGCAACTGTGGGAAGGTGCTAGTTGTGAGATGTTGCTGATTCTGTATTTTTGAAAGTAAACAATATAGATAATACATGAACTTAATATGATTGTGAGAGATTCCACTATAAAAATGTGCATGAAGTATATATTTCTCACCTCCTACCCCAATCTTACTCCCTTTCTTAAACGTACGCATCAGTTCACAGCTTCATGTTTTCCTTTCGGATTTCTGGGATTACATAAGGCCTTTCCCACCCAAAGGAAAATAATAAAAAAAAAATTCTCTAATATTGTCTTGTAATGCTTTTATAGTTTTCTTTGTAAAAGTGGGTTTTAATCCCTATATAACGTATTTTTATCTACAGCAGGTGGTAGAATTCTTTTTTTGAATAATAGCTGATTGTTCCAACATAATTTTTTTCTCCACTGATGGTAAATGCCACTTTGATCATTCAAGTAATAACTATATTCAGCCCTGCTATTGGACTTTATTTTGTTCTATTGACCTATTTTTCTATTTCTGTGCTATTATGACTCATAATTGTTGTAATTTTATCATATATTTTGTCCTCTGCAGGACATGTTCCCTTCAGCGCCCCTTTGGGTGGACAATAAATAGATATTCGTGCACATCTCTATCAGATGAAATCAAAAAGACCTTCTCAAGTTTTATTTTTTTAAAACCCTCACAGAGTTTTTGTTAACTTTTAGATTAATCTTGGCAAAAGTGACATATTTCTATGATTGCTTCTTCTTATCAAGTAATGTGGATTTTCCCTAATATATTCAAGTTTTATGCTCTTCCGTATTATAGTTTTCATTATGTAAGTCTGCTCACTTCTTATATAGTCCCCTCTAAAGTATTTTTGAAGTTTTGATGCTATTTTAATGGAAATATCTTTACTGAATTTCTTTCTTTTTATTTATGCATCATGGTTGATTTTTAAAATAACACAAATAAAAGAAAATGGATATTATTAGAATTACGTTGTTAATTCATTAGTTTACTATAATGTATATTGTAAACCCAGAACAAAAACAAAGATCAAACTTTACAGAATGAAAAACAGCAGCCTCTTGCCTTACCTGCTTCCAGCCCAGACCCACTGTCATGTCCTTTCTTTTTAAATGTTTGAGTTCTTTGTTTTTCTGGTACTTAGCACCATTTAAATAATAGGCTTGTGGCTTTGTTTCTTGGTTTATCAACTTTAGATACTATACATTATCTCCTGCTTTAAGGATGATATAATTCTGCCACCTGTTTCATGTGGGCACCTAAGAGCTACGTTCATCCATTGTGAACGTCAGCCGAGTATAGGACTTGCCTCTGGTGACTGTGGGTGGCACAGCATGTCTTCTGGGATATTCTGAGGACCCGTCCTCTGGGTGTGGCAGCTTTACTCTTTCCTGGGATCACTGACTACCTAGAGCATAGCTCTTCTCTCTGTGTCCTGTTCATTCTCACCATTTTAGTCCAGGGAAAATTTCTATTGCTCCTATGAGGACTAACACAAACGATGATTTTCTTCCCATTGCCCCTGGGAACCCTTCTGCTCTTTTTTATTGGCTGATTTTCAGTTTTGAACATTCCCCAAAATGGCTTGCCAATCATTCCTTGTATGTATTTTGGGCTATAATACCCTCTAGTCCTGTGTCTCTGTCATTCCCATCCTACTTGATTTCTATATTTCAGAAATTTCTTAAGACTTCTAGTCTGCTTTCCAGATTCTTTTCAGTCAATGAGCTGTCCTTAATATATATATATGTATATATATATATATATACATATATATATATATCTTTTCTCATTTCAAGATATTTGAGGATGGGAGGGGGAATAGATGCATGTACATGTAGTCAGCCATCTTAATCCAATCTTGAAATAATTAATGCTTTAATATTATTTTTCTTTAACACATAACAGCATCAGAGCCTCCAGGAGCCCCCCAGGCACTCCGGGTAAGCTGTCAGGAGAGCTAATGAGTATAACCACGACTAGGCTAGCCACTGCTACTTCCAGTTGCCACTGTACAATTTTAAGTACCCTTTATTCATAGATGTAGAGTGTTTCGTTTAGACTTATAACTGACCATTGCAGAAAGACAGAAAGTACAAGGAACTTTGATGTTGGAATATAAAAATTAAGGACAAATATGAGGCCGGCCCAGTGGCATAGGGGTTGAGTCTGTGAGCTCTGCTTCGGTGGCCCAGGGTTCGCCAGTTTGGATCCTGGGTGCGGACCTGCACACCGCTTATCAAGCCATGCTGTAGCAGGCGTCCCACATATAAAATAGAGTAAGATGGGCACAGATGTTAGCTCAGGGCCAACGTTCCTCAAAAAAAAAAAAGAGTTAAGGACAAATATAAAAACAATCATAATTCAAGACATCTGCCTCAGAGATATTTGCATTATCCGCAAGTTATAGCCATAGAATAAAATATCTTTCGTAGCTTGTGAAGATGGATTTATAACTCCCAAAAACCATTTGTAATGCAGAATATATTATTACTATATCCAATTTAAATTTTAATTGATTGGGAATAAAGACTAGCCACACCAAAATGGGCCGTTTGAAAAGAAATGCTTGCAATAGTAGTTTAAAACCTTCTCTCTCATCTGCTATCTTAGATATAAGACCTCCAAATGTAAACATAAACTCCAAAATAAAAAAAAAACTCAGTTGTTTTAACAGTTAAGAAACAGATTTAGTCTATTTTGATTACTAAAACACGTTAAATTTCAACCTACATTTGTATATACATTGTCAGTAAGCCAACATTATCATTTGACAGTTTGTTAGAAATGTATTCTTTTATGAAATAATTAACTTCAAGTAAATTAAATTGTGTGTCTTTACTTGGTCAGTGTGGAAAATTGCACTTTGCTTTCATATAACATGAACATTACTAAAAATTTCGTTGAAGTGAAATTCAACCTTTCAATCTTTCAATAACACAATCTTTAATCTTACATCTAAATTAAATTTTTATATATATTTTTTTTTGCTGAAGAATATTCACCCTGAGGTAACATCTGTTGCCCATCTTCCTCTTTTTGCCTGAGGAAGATTTGCCCTGAGCTAACATCTGTGCCAATCTTCCTCTATCTTGTCTGTGGGTCACAGCCCCAGCATGGCTGCCAACAAGTGGTGCAGGTCTGCACCAGGAACCGAATCCGGGCCACCAAAGAGGAACACGGTAAAAGCAACCACCAGGCCACAGGGCTGGTCCCAAAAGCAAAAGATTTTATTAAAATCATTTTTTATTCAATATCCTGCAAATATGATGAAAAGACTTGAAAAATGCTGAGAGGGTTCATGATATATCAGAACATGCTATGATACCATGAATGTGATTAAGTCAAAAAAGTCTGGGAAAGGCTATTTAAAATAACTCTAAGGAGCACCTTCAGCAGTGGAGGAGAACAATGAAATTCCATTAGCCATTGTCACTTGGAGAGGTAGTCCTATTGCAATGTTTTTACTTAGTTTTTTGACGTTTATGTTAATGCCACTGGTAAGCAATTTTGAAAATCACCTAAGTCTCAAAAAGCTAGCTATGATCAATCTAAATTGACTGGAGGACAAATATAAAATAATAATTTTATTATCCGTCATTCGACATTGAGCCAGAGAATATATCAAATAATGTTTTTAAATTATTTTGATGAAAACTATATTTATTGAATTTACAGATGTAGCAAGGATGGCTAGTATCTGACTACCAGTTTCACGCTTCTGAACAAGTTTGTTAATTTAGGAAAAATGCATCCAATATAGCTATGTGCTATTGGTTAGGGTAAAGTTCTCCCTTTTTGACTACAGTAGCTTAGTAACATCATGTAGATAAAGCTCATGTTGATTGCAAATTCCATAATGATAATATGGGAGAGAAAAATAATGTGCTAAAACAATACACCAGTCATTCAGAAAACAGAATCCTAGGTGAGGCAACTTCTTTCAAAATGAGTATACTTTGAAGATAAGTTTAAGCTTAAAAATTGGTCTTATGGAGAGCAGTTGCAAATTTGTTTCCTGTACTCACAGGGCAGACGATAGTCACATGAGCTCAATGTTTCACTAACATATGCAGGATGGTTTGCAATTCCAAACACATTAGCTATCTTTCTATTTCCATGACATTCAAGAAAGCATATCAGAATCTAAACGGGTAAGAGTCATGAATTTTATTATATGGAGAATTTTAACCAAGTCTTATACATAAGACAAGAAAATATTTCAAAATATTTTATAATTTCAACCATTATTAATTAGAACAACGATTTATGATAAACCTCACAAACACTGTCACATACCAGTATATTGAGACGCCATCACTGAGAATCACCACTTCAGGCTGCCACAAATGTACATCCTTAAAGATTTTTGAGGTACTTGATGTTTGGTTTGTTAGGGCTGCTCTTCAAAGTACCACAAACTGAGTGGCTTACACCACAGAAATTTATTGTCTCACAGTTATGAAGGCTAAAAGTCCGAAATCAAGGTGTGGGAAAGCTTGGTTCCTTCTGAGGGCTACGAGGAAAGGATCCATTCCAGGGCTTTCTCCTTGGCTTGTAGATGGTCATCTTCTCGCCCTGTCTCTTCACATCATTGTGCCTCTATGCATGTCTGTCTTTGTGTCCAAATTTCCCATTTTTATAAAGACACCAGTCATATTGGATTAGGGCCCATCCTAATGACCTCATTTTAACTGGAGTACCTCTGTAAAGACCCTATCTCCAAATAAGTACCACAGTCTGAGGTGCTGGGCATTAGGACTCCAACATATCTTTTCTGGGGAAGAGGGGACACAATTCAACACATAACACTTGATTTGGGGACAAAAAAAATGCTTGGAATAATAAAATTAATCTCTGAGAAGATGGCAACTCCTTGAGTACACAGCTGCTTGAGTCCAGACTACCAGCTAGCACCAGCTGAGAGGGGGAATGAAGAAGCTTCCATGATGAACAATTCTCATCCCGAGTGGCTGACATTATACACACCGTCTTAAATCCTGAAAGATCTAGAAATAAATGTGGGAACTGGGAGTGAGAAAGCTTATTTGGGGAAAGATATTAAACTAAAACCTTAATTGATTTGGTAAATGTAGGAAATTTCCTTAAATTATTTTCTGCTGCCATGCTTACCTCAGCCCAGGACCTCTCAGTGCCCATTTCTCCTCCAGATTGCCCTAAGAGCTGAAAATGCTAGGTGCACCAGTGTTCATATATGTATAACTCCTGTTCTATCTTCAAAGTTATTCATAATGAAAATAATTGGGTTTTAATTTACTTGGGTTTTTTTTCATATATTTTCTCTTCACTCTAAAACTGGGTAAAGAGAAAATATTTTGATTAAGAATGATATAAAATATCTCAAAGATAGAAGCAGGTAAATCAAGAAGGCTATAGTTTCTAAATAGAGGAATACTTCCTTTTGAAAAACATTCTAACACTACTTCTTTTCAAGGATTGCACACAGGCATACACACACACACACACACACACATTCTTACATGGAGGCTGGCAAAGCTATAGCCTGGGGCTTGACATGATGCCTAGGACCTACTGTATAAGTTGTGGGGCTCAGCATAAAATGAAAATACAGGACCCCTTGTTCACAAATTATTAAGAATGGAAAGACAAAGACAACAGAGCATTAAACCCATGCAGGCCTTTTAAGCATGGGCCCTTTGTGACTGTGTGCGTCGTGTGCCCATGAAGCTGACACTGTTGATGTCACATGGTCCCTGAGAGGTACATGGCTCCCCTCTGAGCTCTCTCACCCTAGAGAATAATTTTCACTAGAATTGAGTTTTCTTATTTTATAATACAGGAGAATATCTTAAAGTTTAGGGTTGGACTAACTAAGAGAAGTTTTGAAGCCTAAACGAAGGGTAGGATGAGACCTCCCATTTATGTTCCTATTAGAAAACGCTGGCATGCAGCATACAAAAAAGAGGAAAGTAAAGATCCCCTTTACTTTCACTTATTGTTCCCTTGTTGTTCTCCATTTCTTCTTCTCTCTTCCGTCCTCATGTCTCTCTTCCACATAGCTGACCAGAACAAGGAGTGGAAGCATGATCTCATGTGTTTGCGTACTTATGAAAGCATTGGTTTACAGTTTCTGTTTTATGTTTAAAGGAGTTGAGTCAATAAGAATAATAAACTTTGCATAGCACCTCACTTCACAGAAAGAGTTTGACAAACAGGATTCACCTTCGCTTTAGACACCTTAAAGAATTTGGACAAAAACAATATTTCCTGAATAATAATGGTGCCTTTCATGGTAAGTGGTACTTTTTACCGTGATGGAGATAGAAGGTCAAACGGCTTGGATGGGTTTTCATTTAAATTCATATATTTTTTTAATTGAGACATAATTGACATATGAGATTATATTAGTTTCAAGTGTACAACACAATTATTGGATATTTGCATTATTGCAAAATGGTCACCACAATAAGTCTAGTTAAAATCCATAATATAACATAAAATACCTCTGTTATTAATGACATGGATCTGACCTCTAGAATTCTCGAGAACTTAAGCTGGGAGCAAATCTCTTGGGTCACAGTCAGCCAGTCAGTTACTATATTTATTTGCCTGGGGTTTCCTCTAAGCTGATCCTCTTATTGGCAGCAATTCCAAGGGCTTTGAAGAAAACTGTCCTTTCCATGGAGTATGACTTCCCCAGGTGATTGTACCTGTTTAGCAGACGCAGCATGTCCCTGGAGAAGTAGACGAAGGGCCAGGCTCACAAGGTTCTTCAGTCCCCACCCAAGAGGTATGGTAAAAAAAGACTCATGTGTATCAAGTAACTGAATTTTAATAAAACCATCCAATATGAGATATTTGTATTGTATGATTTAAGAGCACTAGCACTTATGGTTTCAGAAAAGTAGGCTCATCTCATTTTTTGTATTTCAGGTGACACGAAAGAGACTTTCTTTCAAATATTTTCTCTCTGGGATTACGCTTCTATAAAGTTTGTGTCTTGAAGAGGTGAGCAGAGAAGAGACTTCTCCGTATAAAGAGGGATGTGTGGGTCCGTGTGTTCTCTGCCTCAAGCCCTGGTGGTTCCCAGGTGACAGGCACACCTTGAGGAGCAGGAATTAGTGACCGCTCTGTCCATTCCTTGCCGTAGCCTCATCTTCTAGCACAAAGTATTCTGGGCTTAATTTAACTTCCTCAGCAAATGGAAATAAGACTACTTGTCTTGCATGGATCAAATGACAGAAAATATATCAAAGTGACATGTCATAAATATAAGATAATGTTATTTTGATGCATGTGCTAAACACAATATTGATAACAATGTATAGCACATATCCTAAGGGGAAAATAAGTATTGAAATATTTTCTGATTCTCTGTCAACTTTGGCCCAAGAACACCAGTACCCTTTCATCCACCAGGCTGCCCTAAGAGCTGAAAATGCTAGATGCATCAGTAATCACACGTTCATAACTGCCATTCCTGTTATCTTCAGAATGCAAAACAGAATTGTACCGTGAAAGCTTAACAGTCCTGACTAAACTACTCCCATCCCCCCAATTCACTGCAAAACACGATATTTTATCCTTTTTTAAAAATCTCCTTTTTTTTTTTGGTTAGGAAGATATGCCCTGAGCTAGCATCCATTGGCAATCTACCTCTTTTTTTTTGCTTCAGAAAGATTAACCCTGAGCTAACATCTGTTGGCAATCTTCCTCTACTTTGTATGTGGGATGCCTCCACAGCATGGCTGATGAATGGAGCAGGTCTGTACCCTGGATCCGAACTGGTGAACCCAGGTGGCCAAAGCAGAGAGCACTTTAACCACTCAGCCACAGGGCCAGCCCCCAAAATCTCCACTTTTAAGGGAGTTTTTCTTGAACTGCAAAACAATGAATATGTGTTGCATAAATAACAAAGGTATTGCAAAAACAATCATTAACCCACAAATCTAAAGTTATCCAGAAATAAAACAGAACTTAAACATGATCTGGACGCTGACTTAGAAGCAGCTTCACAGAGATGGTTCAAATTTTCTGTATTGCAATTGTAACTTTGGCTCAGCTCCCTGGATTTCGATTTATCATTCATGACTGCAGAACACATGCTACTCAGAAATAAAAGAAGGCTCCCTAATTCAAGTTCAGTTAAATTAAACTTCCTTTGAAATTTTCAAAAATGGCAATTATTTGAAGTAACGGTGTTGAAGTGTTGGCACCCGAATGCTTTCTGACAATTCCCACAGTGTGTTTCTTTACAATATGGTTTAAACATTCTTCATTGTTAACGCTGAGTCACGCAACTCTTTACATTTCCTCTAATTCAATCCATCACATTTAGACATGCAACGCTGTTTAAGATTTTCACTCCCTGGAACAAGCTCATGAGTGTCGTTGCAAAAAAAAAAAAAAAAAGCACAAAAGATTGAGAAAAGACACAACACGATGCTCTCAAAGAAAAGTGAAATGGCACATGACATAAAAATGTAATTACTCTTTGAAAATTGGTGAGTGATTGAAAACAGGCTTGTGATGATGTGCGAAGTAAAGGAAAACACAGTTCGTGCCTGGAGTTTTCTGACTCTCTGGAAGCACATCAGGATTGTTTTGAAAGTAAGGCAGCTGTCATCTGTCCACCTGCTGCTGTCAGTGGCCTGACTTGAGGTAGGAAGGGTTTGTTTTCAATCTCCTAGTTCACGGATTTTCTTTTTACCCTCCCAAGACTGGTAGGCCAGAGTGACATATCTGTTGAGAAAAGATAACAGGTCATATGTGTTCTTTTCAAACACACTTGGGGAGGGGCAGCACAAGCCGCCAGTAGTGCCAACTTGAAATCAACACTTAGCATGCACATGTGCACATGCAACAAATGTAGAAGGAACGACCTGAATAGAATAGTCCTGGGTGGGGAAGTCACCTGGCTGGCTGGTTTTTAAAATAGAAATAAAATGACTCTTTGTCCATTTTTTAATTCTCTCATTTCCATCTTTTGCATTTTATAGGCCCTAGTTTTAAGTTTAACCTGTTGGTTTTTGGGGTTTGGGTCTTTACCCAATGAACTTGTAATACTGGGCAGCGGAAACTGTTTACCTAGGGACAAAGTGTCCTTCAGGAGAGAGTGATCTTAAGGTAAATGGAATCAGGAGAATAACCTGAGCCTGATAACAAAGACCAGCATAGAGTGTGTGTGTGCTGGATGTATATGTGTATGTGTGTTGTTCTGTGTGTGTGAACCAGACATCCAGCCTGTAGCAGATAGCACCAGAGTGCCTTAAAGCAAGAGAGGACTGACGAGATGGCACAGGCCACATGGCCACTGGCAAGTCTTGTCTTTGGCCATGTGAGAGACTTCATGGGTTCTCCCAGAAACATGCGGATAATGCTTTGAGGTGGGTGGAGATCACCCTGGAATGGATGGGAAGGTCTGTAGAGGTGGGGTCTGTTTGTATTAGCGTCGTTGCCTTTATAACCTCCAGGCTTGTGGAGCCCCAGAAACACGCATTATCTGCATCTTGTCATGCAGTAAACTAGATTCTCTTCAGAATCAAAGTGACTCTCCTTGGGTAAATGAGGCACTTACGTGAGTTGCTTTTACACCTTTAGGCTATTAGTAGGAGTTATTTGGCATGAGGAAGAGCATTGCCTCGTATGTTTCTTTCCCACACCATTTATCCTGTTTTCTCTCACCAGCTTCTGTCATTCTCTGTGTGTGTCTAAACAGTAACGCAAAATGATCTTATATGCCCTTTATCCATTATTTAAAACTAAAATTTTAAAAATCGCCAGCCTACCTTTCAATCGTAAGTTTCATATCAAAATTTTCTCAAAACAACTCTGATGAGAGTTGTTTTCTGTCAAAATATTCTCAACCTACTGATATGAGCTTTGAGGCTTTTGTGATACAAATATAGACAAAGGCATTTTTATCTATATTTTGAGGAATTAAGGAGACATCTACCCCTAAGAATTTGGGAATAGGGGAAACAAGACTTCGTTTGGGACATTAGTAAAACACATCCACTCTGTATGGTCATACATATGATTTATGAGAATCAACCAAGAATTTGTCTGTAATCATGTATATCTACATGGGAACCACTAACCCATAGGTAGAGAAAGTAAGCCATACCCATTCAAGCACTACTTAGGTGTGTAGTGCCCTGCCCAGCCAGGAAGAGCTCTACCCTTCCAATAGATGTGACCATTTATAAAATTGATACCCTGACACTACTAAACTCTCTTGCTCTATAACAAACTCCTCTTGTTCCGGTTCTTGTTCACCAAACCCTGTGAAAATGTAGTTTCCCACATAGCTTATCTCTCAGGAAAGAATATATGGGCCTACTGAACCAGACGATTCGGCCCCTTCATTGAGTTTTAATAGAACAATCTCTGTGAACATGGTTGTTTGTGAATCCCCAATGATCACACAATTTGTGTGCCAAAAGATCAGCCTGCAAGTTTGAGGGCCAGACCCTGGACCTCAGTGCATCCAAAAAAGCAAATGTTTGTCTAGGAGCAGGCCTCTCCTGGTGATGCACACGTCTGCTCTCAGAGGACACAGGCAGTCTTTCCACTTATCCCTGCAACTGTGGGTGTTAGAGTTTGGTGGGGAGAAAGGTAATCCACTCTATTGCCAACAAATGAAAATAAATAAATATTTACAAATTGGTAAACACTCAATAAACTGGGTAGCTCTTTATACAACCTTCCCAGAAATATGGTAGAGTGCAATTGATTAAGTTGCTGCTTACTAAAATGCAATCTTATCTTAGCCTGGCTCCCTGAGATATCCCCAGAGCATTCTGACAAGAGTCCTTGATGGAGAGATGTAGGCTTACAGACAGGTTCTTAGATAATTGTCACAGATGGTCAATCACATAGAGTATGTGTGTTTTGTTAGTTTAACTCTGAAATGACAATATTATTTTCTCTATCTTAAAATTATTGAGCATGGAGAAGCTTACCCATGCCTCATACTTTAAAGAAAAAAGTTTTATTAATGATTTGAGAATATTTGCTCTAACACTAAAAGGGAAAGTCCTACCAGAGTTACGTTTTGTGGAAATTTTAACAATATTAAATTTTAGTTGAAAGATAGACTAGAAAGGTAATTATTAGAAACTGTAATTATTAGTAGCAGTTACTAGGGTGCTGATATGAACTGTATTATTGACAGTCTTTGGTGACATCACGTAGGTATGCTTTGGCATTGGCAACAACAACAACAAATTTCTCAAAACCATGCTAAATATTCTCAAGTGTGGAAAACCATCAAATCCTTCAAGCAAAGCAAATCTTTAAAGAGTGAAGAAGAAATCAATTACACAATATTTCCAAGAGGCGGCTACAACTACAGAGAGTTGGAGTGAGCAGGAGATGCATGGGCGGCTATTTCTCTTCCTGATACACCCGCTTGGAAGTTTCCTCTGCAGCCCACTCATCAGGTGGAGGCCAGGCTTTGGTCCACCATCTATCCTTGCGTTCTTCCCTTTTAGGAAGGTCTTAGGAGGCAAGCATCTTGATTGTGGAGCTGGTGAGCGTGAAGGAGCAGGGCTGGAAAGCAGCGAGAAGCCAAGCCTTGACAACTTTCTTCAGGAACTAGAGTGAATGCCAATTACCAAATCACTAGGGAGTTTTCCATTTGAATGAAGATTTTGGGGGATTGGAAGTATTTTTACTGTGTGCCTACCTTCTGCCTAATTTTTTGTAAAGATAAATACATATAGTTTACAGATTTTTAAAAATATATTTGCAGCAAGGAGAAGCTATGATGCACATTACTTACACAGCAACAGGATACTGTGTCTAGGCTCACATTATGCCTGATCATTTCTCTCAGTCCCGGAGGTTTCACATATTATTAGACTAAAGCTCTTAACTCAGTTTCCCTGATGAATTACACTCTTTTAGCATCACAAAGTCCAAGAAGTGTGATATAAAAAGGGGTTGGCAAACTACTGCCAAGGGGTCCACATCTGACCTGTGGCCTACTTTGGGAAATAAAGTTCTGTTGGAACACAGCCATGCCCGTTTGTTCAGTATTGTCTATGGCTACTTTGTGCTACAATGTCTGAGTTACGTAGTTGCAACAGAGACTGCGTGACCCACAAAGACTAAAATGTTTATTATCTGGCCCTTTACAGAAAACATTCGTCAATTTCTCACATAAGGCAATGTTCCAAAAACATTGTTGCACACTAATGTGAGGAACAATTTTAAGATTGTGATGACGAGTTTGGTTCTTTTAATTAATTTATTTCATGGTAACTTACAAGGTTGAAGGATTAAAAAATGCTTCACACTAGTTTTACAGGACACATTTTGAACTCTTAGTTTTACATCCAGTGTCTATTATTTCCAAGAAAGCACTGAGGAAATTGTAACAAGAGAACAGAAACTGGTTAGAAATTGTGCAACTGAGATATCTGTATTCTCATGTTCATAGTAGCGTTATCCACAATAGCCAAGTTGTTGAAACAACCTAAGTGTCCATCAATGGATTAAGGGGGTATAGAAGATGTGGTGTGTGATTATATATATATATACGCATATTATATATTATATATATATAATGAACTATTATTCAGCCTTAAAAAAAGAAGGAAATTCTGTCATTTGTGACAACATGGATGAATCTGGAGGGCATTATACTAAGTGAAATAAGCCAGACAGAGAAAGACAAATACCGCATGGTATCACTTATACATGAAATCTGAAAAAAAAAAAAATCAACTCATTGAAACAGAGAGTAGAAGACTGCCAGTGATTGCCAGGGGCTTGGGTTTGGGGGAAATAGGGAGTGGTTGGTAAAAGGGTACAAACTTTCAGTTATAAGATGAATAAAGCCTGAAGATCTAATGTATAACATGGAGACTATAGTTGATAACTCTGCATTGTATGATTGAAATTTGCTAAGAGAGTAGAACTTATATGCTCTCACTAAGAAAAAAAGTAAATATGTGAGGTGATGGATGATGGATGTGTTAATTAACTTGGTGGAGGGAATCCTTTCACAATGTGTATGTAAATCACATCATCACACTGTACACTTTAAATATCTTACAATTTTATTTGTCAATTAAACCTCATTAAAGCTGGGGCAAAAAAAGAAGTAGTTCAACTGATTTTACAGAAAAGAGATTTTAATTCTTATTCCACGAATGCAGGCACATCATCTTCAGAAGAATTTAAAAAATAGACTTTTTTCCTAAGTAATTTGGACCCTTTTGTTCCTGATTTAGACTTTAAGTGAACCACTGAAGTAACAAGAGAAAGGATCTTTTTAATAACATATAGAGTTTCATTCATTCAACAAAGGTACATTGAACAGCGACAAAGAAGCAGGCCCTGACAGGGGCCCTTGAGCTCTAACATTACAGCAGAGACAGTCCCCTATGAGAAGTGGAAATGCACCTGCCCGAGCTGAATGGGATATGGCCAGGTATCAGCCACGGTTTCCAGAGGGAAGGCCTGTCAACACACTTTCCCACTTGTGAGCTCAGCCAACCACCTCCCAGAAAGATTTCTAAGAGGATCTGTGAGTTAATGTTTACCAACTGCTTTAATATCCTAGATCATAAAGGGCACATCAGAGAGAAGTGGCCGTGCTGGAATGTGGAGGCTGTTCAAAAATCCAGCCCAGCGAATCTAATGATTTGTTTTCCACATTTATGTAACCTCCTTCTGCTATCAAGAAACCTGAGAGCGCTCCGAGGAAGTTTATACTAAAGGAAATGGAGAAAATGTACATTGTTTTTGAGTTGTTTTGTTAAGGCTTCTAGATGGTCAGAGTGTGTGTTTTATAGTTATGAAAGTTTGTCCAGCTTGTAGAGGTGTTGTAGGTTTAAGTTTTGGAGCCAACCAAGATTGGGTATCATGCCGTGCCTCCCTAGAAAAGGAAATATTATGAGGGCCCTTGAAATAATCTTAAGTCTGCCTTTGAAATAGTTATAAATGAATTTGGCCTTGGTTCAACATAGGCCAGTGAAGAGAACATGCCAGGGGGAAATGTTTTTGTCCACCCTGGAATGGCCAGTTGTCACTGTGTGCCAACGAGTAGGGGGCACAGAATCGCCGGATCTGTAGGAATAAGCAAACAGTTCTGTTTTCTCCAAAGAAACTCATTTCCCTGAGCTTCATATTGACAATTGTGAGCTATATTTACAAAGGGGTTTGTATGCAAAAGAAGCACCCGCTGGAGCAGTGGCAAATATTTACCCCAGCAGGTCTCGGGAGCCACCCCACCCAGTTTGCTTTTTATAGAATCAGGTGATAACAAATTTCAAAGTGCTGGTTTGAGAGACAAGTATTTACTGGCATAAAAATCTTCTTTAATTAGTATTTATCTCAGAGCCAGGGTGACATAAGTTGCCAATTATGCTGATATAATAACAGATTGAGATATTCTTGTATGGAAGGGAAAAAAGGATAATAGACATGCCTTTTGGATTTGGAGTAGATGTGTTTAAATTAGCTTGATTTGACCCTAAATTAGCTTGGATCCAGTCTGGCCTGCATTTAAAATAGCCTTCCTAGCTTTGGTCTTGAGCACTAGGAATTTCAAACTATATTTGCATAGTTAACGCAATACATCATCTCTATGCTTCTTAAAGATGACTTTTTATCCCAACATTGATTAGTGGGAAATTTTACACATATCCTAGGAGCTGATTATCTCTATAAGTGCTAAAATAAGCAATTTTTTTTTTTTTAAAGATTTTATTTTTTCCTTTTTCTCCCCAAAGCCCCCCCGGTACATAGTTGTGTATTCTTCGTTGTGGGTTCTTCTAGTTGTGGCATGTGGGACGCTACCTCAGCGTGGTCTGATGAGCAGTGCCATGTCCGCGCCCAGGATTCGAACTAACGAAACACTGGGCCGCCTGCAGCGGAGCGCGCGAACTTAACCACTCAGCCACGGGGCCAGCCCCTAAAATAAGTAATTTTTAAGGTAAAAAATTTGAATTGAGAAGTATCTTTTATTTCCATTTAAGTTCTAATAAGAAAATATTTTACTAGAAATCTTCTTTGTATATTAAATGCCTTAAAATATACGCACTGCTTATAACAGAGCCTGTTATATAGTAAGAACTCAATTAACTATATATACATTTTTCAAACATTTACAAGGATGATTATTTATAATATGGTTTTTAAAAAAGGAGAGTCTAGACCACATTGTTCATTTTTCTCATTGCCAAAAGTCACAGTTAATGTTTGCATACCATTTGTTATCTACTAGTCCCTAAGCTAAACGCTTACTATATAATTCATTTAATTCTCAGCCAACCCTATGAGATAGGTGCTATTAGTACACCCGTTTGATCTGAGGGGACACTAAGGAACAGAGTGTTGGGTAACTTGCCTGGGCTCACGTAGCTAGGAATTGGCACAGCTGAAATACGAACCCAGAGTATCTAGGTCCAGAGTCTGTGCACTTGGCCCCTACGCTGTCCAGCCAGTCAAGAAGTCACGTGTATTCAGGTACTGGAATTAAGCAATGTCCCATAAATTCTATCTTCTCCAAGAGTCTATTAAGCACGTCTCATTTACTCACGCTTCGATACCATTATGATAGATGTGCATTATGGTAAACCCAAAGCAAAATCTTGAATTCCATTTGAATCAATAACAGAGTGCAGAATATGTAATGTGTTATTCACATTTGAGAAGGTAATCAATAGAAAGCACAATAGAATTAACTTATGAAAATATTTTATGAACTAGGACTGCCTACCCCTTTCGGCATGACTGATCATGCTGGTACAATCAGAGTGGAGGATGGTTGTGAAGCTGGCTTTCAGATCATTACTTTTAACCTTACAAGAAGCACATCAGAGTTGATGGCTCTGCTGGTGGGGCATCTTGCTAGCCTCAGTAACACTGCGTGTTTATTTTCAAAACTGTTTAATCATTGCCATATTTCTGGAGTCTTCTCATAAAAGCAAAAATACCTTTTCTACTCATTTCTATCCTATTAAAAGGACTTTTTATATTTTAACTTCTAGCAATTTTGGTGACTGAGACCTATAACAAGTCACTTTATGATTTTGAAATTCTTAAGGACTTTTGTCTGCCATGTTTGCACTTTATTTTCTTCTCTGCCAACTTTAGAACAGAGTGTGTATCCAAAACAATACTTATCCAGCCAGTTTTTATGATATGAGAATAAAACCATTGTTTAATAAGAAAAAGGAAAGCTTCTACATTATTTCGTTATTTCTATTGGTAGTCTATTTCAGCTATAACATTTACTTACAAAGCACCTCAGGGTCAGGTCCATTTGTACACACAATGAGGTATGTGTTAGTCACACAATAACAGAGTAAGGACTAGTATGATCTGATTTTTCATCTTTTATATTATGCTGGTGATAGATTAAAATGTTCTAAGAAGGGCAATGAAATTCTGTATAGGCTGTGGGAAAGGAGTATGTTAGATTTTTTCTCAATTATAATTAGATGTAATAGTGATTGCAATTTTCTGAGTATAGGATAGACATCTAATCTACATTGTAGATTCAAGTGCATGAATTTTGGGCCACAAACTCGTATTTAAAAGAACTACGACTCACTTTATTTTCAACAACTCAACTTAATATCTATTTTTAGCCATAACTGTACGGGACTGGCAGAATTTTTAGGCCAAAAAGCCTTTTCATGAATTTTCTCAACTCCATCCCTACGCTTCTATCTACCTGGACCCATTGGGCAGGCTTTTCATATTAGGGGTCTTCTCTGTTTCCAGTGGGGCTAAGGGGAAGCCCACACAGCTCCTCACCTCAACCTTCTTACTTCTCCCATGAACCTAAGGAGAAGATTCACCTTGTAATTGGGGGTAGTAGTGCTATCCTCATTTCTTTGGACAAGAGATTCTGCCCACAACCCTGATTTCACAATCCTTTTTATTTATTTTAACATTCTTTGCAAAAGTTCATGAGTATCCATAAAGGCTTGGGCTTTTGGAAAGCAAAAGCCATTTCCAGCTTGAACTGCAGATGATGCAGGTGAGGGAGAGGCTAGAGATAGAAAGGAGAAAGTCCAAAAAGAACAACATGGGGTAAAATTTCCAAATATTGTCCTGTTCTACGTGCTGATAGGCAGTGGAGATGAGAGTGAAGAGCATAGACTCTGAAGTCAGACTGCCTGGTTTGAATCTCAATTCTACTGCTTATTAACTGAGGCACCTGGAGTAAATTACTGAATCTCTCTGTGCCTCAGTTTCCTCAGTTGTAAGTTGGGGATGATGCCAAGAGAACCCAGCCCCTAGGAGTGTTGAGATTAATATATACGTGTGAGACTTAAAGCACTGAGAACAGGGCCCGGCATAAAGTAAGTACTATAGCACCATTAACTACAATTATTATTAACAATATTTCAAACAAACTCAGTTTGTTCAAAGGAGGGGACACCAGGTGAGAATTAAAAAACCTAAGCATTTGCACTATATCATCAGAAGCTACCCAGGATGTTGTCCCTTTCTCTAAGCTTCCCTGCTTATAAACTTTATTTTGGCTCCATTTCTCCATTCCTGGTCTTCACTTACACCATTTTAGCAACAATTTAATTTGGACTCACTTTCCAAACTTTGACCTTGAAAAGCTAACCCCTAGAGGACAAGATCCTCAGTTGCCCTGGTCCAGTACACTGAGATCCCAAACAGGAGATACTTTTCCTCTGTGCCCACCTCCGTCTTCAGTGAGATAGACCCTTTGCCTCATGTAGCGCATTCAGGAAGAGCAATATGGATTCAGTTCAGAAGCCACTGATTGGAGTCCCTGTGTGTTCATGTTCTGATGTTTTGGGTATAACCAAACAAACACACACACACATACACATAACGATATTAGAACAAAGTCCTTACTCCTCACTTGCTCCTTATTGCCTACACAAACAAAACCTCAACTTAGGAAGTCTGATCTGTGAGTCTGATGCATGTTAGATGTTTTGTATTTTGAAACCAGGTGCATGTAAGCAATACAATTCGTTCTTAAACTCCAGGAAGATTTATTTCAGGTCCACGAAATAAGCAGGAGTTGAAGGCTCAAGGCTGTCACATTTGATAAATTTTTAATTCTTCTCATTAAGGAACAGACAACAGTCTTATTATCTCTCATGAGGAAACGTACTGTACTGGAGGCAACGCTTTGAGAAATGAAAATACGCTCTCAACAAGAACTTTACAATTACATGTATATGCAGAGCTTTAGCGAAGGGAGAGTGCATCAATACATAGCATCTTATTAAACTAGCCACAAGAAATACATTTTATGTTACTTAATGGACTTGCCTCCATAAAAACCTCAGGTCTTTTTACTATTTTGTGGTTTTTAGGTACAAGGCATTGTAGGAAAGACAAGCCTTCATTAGAAGGGTGATTTTGCTCTATGGCCTTCAATCAGATATTTATATAGTTTTCTCTTTTTTAATTAAAATAATTTTATTTATTTTTATTCATTTTATAATACTTCACTGAGTATTTTTTGACAATCATATTTTTTCAATTCCAGAAGTTCTGTTTGCTTTCTTTTGACTTTACCTTCTCATTCCCTCCCCCCCAGTTTTATTAAAATAAAATTGACATTCAGCATTGTATTAGTTTAAGGTGTACAACATAATGATTTGATATGTATATATTGTGAAATGATTACCACAAGTTTAGTTAACATCCATCACCTCACATAGCCATAAATTTTTTTCTTGTGATGAGCTTTTAAGATCGACTCCCTTAGCAACTTTCAAGTACGCAACATAGTATTGTTAACTATAGTCACCATTCTGCATGTTATGTCCCCAGAACTTATTTATTTTATAACTGGAAGTTTCTATCTTTTGACTGCCTTCCCCCATTACCCCAACCCCCATTCCTCACTTTTGGCAACCACCATATAGTTTTTCTATTACTTATTTAATGTTTTACAGCACTGTGGGTAGATAGTGGCAAAATGTTAAAAGAAAAGTGTAATAACCAGGAAATCATTTATTGTAAATTAGAATGTTGCAAATCAGATTACCACACAAATAGCCTTGATTGCTCAGCATGAGTTGACTGGTCACAGACAGGGAACTAGGTGCTAGTTTGTATAACTGATTGATTAATTCAGCTCAAAGAACAGGGACAATGTCAGAGAGTGTCGTAACAGCTGTCATTTACTCAGAGTTTTTACTGAGCACGTATCACTTCTCAACGCCTTTGCCGCAGCCATGAAACCACCAGCCCATCTGCCCTGGATTATTACAATAGCTCCCCAATTTGTCCCTAGCAGCCAGAATGGCCCTAATAAAATACAATCCGTTCATGGTTGTTTCCAGTGACTCTTCATCTCCCTGAAAGAGCCAAAGCTCTCGCTATGTCCCACAATGCCCTAAGTGGTATGCACCTCCCTCCACAGTGTCTCTGACACACCACCCCTCAGAGGCTCCTTCTTCACAGACACCAGGCACCTTCCCCCTTCCCCAGGTGGGACTTGGCCCTTGCTGAGCTCTCCACCTGGGGTGCTCTTGCCCACGCATTCACATGGCTGGCCGTTTCACTCATCAGGTCTTTACTCAAATGATGTTTTCTCAGTGAGACCTTCTCCAGTCATCCTATAGAACCCTTTAGACTCTCCCTTCCCATCCATCTTCCATGCCTTTAAGTTTTTCTCTTAGCACTTACCAAGATCTAATATATTTTGTATTTTCAGAGAAACTCCACAGGTCAGGGACATTTCTCAGTATTGCTCACTGCTGTCTCCCCAACACTGGGCACATAGTAGGTACTCAATAAATATCTACCCAATGAGTGAATCATTACTCAGCATTTGGGACTGCATCGAGTCTCTTACAGGGAATACCTCATTTAATCTCACTACAATCCTAAGAGGTTGGAGTCACAGGAGAAATAACATGAACTGACGTAGGTTTTGTCAGGATCATGCTGGGTGCTGGTGACAAGTTGGGAAGCTGTTATAATAATCCAGGGCAAACAGGCTGGTGGTTTGGAGCAGGGCGGCTGTGGCAGAGGTGGTGAGAAGCGGCCAGATCTCGGTCAAAACTGAGGATACTTGAAATAGAGAAACTAGGTATCTGGTTCAAGGTTACCTAGTTACCGAGTAGCAGACACTGAGTTTAGACAAGGCAAGGTGGTTCTGATCCACGGGGTTCCGCTGTTGCTTACACCACACACTCTGGAAAACAACGAGGCTTCAGAGTGAATCCTACCTGTGGCAAACAATTTAATTTAACACTTGGTGCTCAGCAAAATGTGGTTAATATCTGTATGTCCAGTTTTTTTTTTCTTTTTTGAGGACTCAATATGATATACAAAGCATCTGTCACATAGTCAGACAGTAGTTGCTTGATAAAATGTAGCTAACCAGGGATCAACTGTTTTGTATAGATATAACCTAGGTTGTGCGTGTTTTGTTCATATTAAAAGAACTAGTTAGGTGATGGTTTTATTTACAACTTTTTTTCAGGAAACAGAAATGAGAATATTAAAGTTTATATCCCAGTCTCTGCCTAAGAAATATTTTAAAGGAAAGAAAAGGAGGAAGGGGATTGACAAGGAAGAACCAGAGACAACAGATACTATGCTGAGAGAAACATGAATCTCCATAAACAATTTCTTGAAGTTAAGATCCATAAAATTCTAAAGAATCTGACTTTTTGGATTCAGTTTGTAATTCATTCGATGACCTAAGCCAATGCTGTGAGTTGCTGTGGCAACCAACTTTAGCAACATAAAGAAGTGCTAGCTGTTAATTGGTATTCAGAGTTAGTAGCTGGTGTCTCTGCTTCTGTCTCCATGGTAACCTAACTGTCACGTTTCCATCTCTAGCATGGTGGTGAGATTTCCTATGTGTGTGCCTTAATGCACGTGTCCATAGTCTCTGGCACAGTGTTTTATTTAATATCTATAAGTGTGATCAATTTTGATCACTATTAGCACTGTTGTTAAAAACAGTTGTGCCGGGGGCCAGCCATGACCAAGTGATCAAGTTCATGCGCTGTGCTTCCGTGGCCCAGGGTTTCGCTGGTTTGAATCGTGGGCACAGATATGGCACTGCTCATCAAGCCATGCTGAGGCGGCGTCCCACATGCCACAACTAGAAGGACCCACAGCTAAAAATACACAGCTATGTACTGGGGGGCTTTGGGAGAAAAAGAAAAAATGAAATATTTAAAAAAAAAACGTTGCTCCACTGAAGTCAATTTCATGCTTCCTCTCCCTCCATACATTGTAAGCTTCCATTCTGGGGTATGTATGCGTTAGTGTTTGCATGGTGTTTGCACAGGGAAAATGTTGCATAACTTTGCATGCGTGTATAGAATATGAATGTTTTAAATATGCAAAATTCAGCAAAAATTGTATAAACAAGGAAAATTTTTCAAGAGTGTTTCTCTGAGGCTAGAGGTAATGAATATTGATTTGAGGGATAAATGTCAAATTAGAGAAATGAGGTCCAATATTTTCTGTACTGAGAAAATATTCTCATGCTTTGGTTGGATAATGTAGAGATGCCTCATATATTTGGTTTCTAGTAATTTCCTATTTAATGGAATGTTGGGTTCCCCCCATTCATTACCTTTTCCCTCCTCATTTTTTCCTACTTAGAACTAAACTGTAATTACCTGTTTTTATTTTTGATTTTCACTAGTTTTTTTAAAATCCCTGAAGTTAAGTAGAAATATTTCCCAATCATAAATGATTAGCTAATTTTCTAGTCTTTCTCATCATTATAAATACACCAACATCACGATGGACGCAAGGAAAATGGTTTGGGTAGTATATAGCAATTAATCCTCTCGCAGAGGTAGCATATATACTAGAAACAAAGCTAACTCTAGATTCATTTAACACTGATTTCAAATTCTGAGCTTTCCATTGACTACCTCATGGCCTTTGGGGAAGGTAAAAATATCAAATCTTAAAAACAATTCAAAAATCTCTCTTCCTTAATTTTCCTCAGCTGTGAATTAGGATCAATCATGACCAGTGCTGTATTCGTAAATATTTAACCACCAGCTCTCTAGGGCAAGGAAGAGCACTGATTCGCAGAATTTATCAATTTCCATGGTATAAATACTCCTACCACAGTTGATTTCAAGCTTCCGACATGGTTTCATTGAACATGGAACTGGACGGAAATGCTAACAATTGTCACTCACAAGCCAGTGCGTACCAGCTCCAGCACACCAATAATTCTTAAGTTTGTTATGAGTCTTAAATGAGCTATCTTGGGTAAAATACTAGGTGTATAACAGACTTCAAAGATCTCAATTCTCTCTCCTCTCAGTAAAGTGCCTTCCCCATTCCTGTTTATTTTTTAAAAATTTTAACAGCCTTGTTTAGATATAGTTCACATACCATACACTCTATCCATTTAATTCTCCATTTCTTTTAATATGTCTCTTCTTGGCCACCATATGCACCTAATACTTATTTACAGAAAATAAATTCACATTTATGATCCTTTTGAAATATGCCCACAGATGCTTTGATACTCTTGTTTTAAAAATGTGGGGCCTATGGGCTAGCCTGGTGGCATAGCGGTTACATTCATGTGTTCCACTTTGGCAGCCCTGGGTTCACCAGTTTGGATCCTGGGCACAGACCTACACACTGCTTGTCAAGCCATGCTGTGGCAGGCGTCCAGCATATAAAATAGAAGAATATGGGCACAGATGTTAGTCCAGAGCCAATCTTCCTCAGCAAAAAGAGGTGGGTTGGTGGTGGATGTTAGCTCAGGGTTAATCTTCCTCAAAAAAAAAAAAAAAAAGTAGGGCCTAGAGCCAGCCCTGGTAGCCTAGTGGTTAAAAATTTGGAACGTTCCACTTCGGCAGCCCAGATCTAGTTCCTGGTTCCTGGGTGCAGAACCACACCAGTCATTTGACAGTAGCCATGCTGTGGCTGCAGTGCACATAGAAGAACTAGAAGGACTTACGACTAGAACATGTACAATTATGTACTGGGGGATGGGGAGAAAAAAGAAAGAGAGAGAGAGGAAGATTGGCAACAGACATTAGCTCAGGGCAAATCTTTTCCAGCAAAAAAAAAGATGTGGGGCCTAATTCTAATTCACCTCCCCTTGAGTGTGGGTTTCAGGTAGTGACTCTAAAATATGATGGAACTGATGGTATGTGGCTTCCAAGACTAGGTCATAAAAGGCATTGTGGTTTTCTCCTTGCTCTCTCCCTTTAAACTCTTGCTTTGGGAGAAGGCAGCTGTCATGCCTGAGAACACAGCAGCCCAATGCCCTGTGCCCTATGCCCTGTGCTCTACACCCTGTGGGGAGAGCTATGTAGCTAAAAACTGACTCCAGCCAACAGCCGTGTCCGTGAGCTATCTTGGAAGTTGATTCTGCAGCCCAAAGCAAATCTTTAAAGAAGTGAAGTTCCGGCTGACATCTTGACTGCAAACTCACGAGAGATTCTGGGCCAGAATCACCCAACTAAGCTGCTCCCTCATTCCTGACTGGCAGAAACTGTGAGATAATAAATGCTTATTGTTTTAAGCCACTAAGTTTTACAGTAATTTGTTACACGGTAATAGATGACTAATATGGCATAATTCATATTTATCTAAAAGCCTAAGAGTTAAGTTCACTGGTATTAGGTTTTAATGATAAAGTGTAGCAAGCATATAGGAGAACACTTTAATATTCCCAAGTGCTGATAAAGAGCTTATAATACTGTCAGGAGGGGAGTTGCTATTTAGATTCACTATTCATGACTCATTTATTGGGTATTACTGGCTCATCACTGTGAAGGAGTTTCCGTGATGTGCAGGTATTTAAAGTGGTTGCTTATTAATGAGCCACTTGTTCAGCTGTGACCTGGAAAGTCTGCGGGAAGATGCACTTCTGTGTAACCTGAAGGTCAACTTGATGAGATTCCTGGAAGCACATGAGGTTCATTGACCGGGGAAATCAATCCGAATTCCTGGAAGCTCGGATCCCCGACTTAACGGCTATTACTGAGGCCATTAGAGGGGTCGTTGGTGCATGAAAGAAACGATACGTGTTTCTTTTAAGATTGTATCTCCTTTTATGCTTTTCAATCAATATTTACATGAAATATCCTTGACGTACTTTGTTTTACTTAAAGCTTTAAGTAGATTTTCCTTTTTATAGTGAGATCTAGTAAAGAGATAGAAGAAATACATTTTTTAAATAATGAAGACTGTCTGGCCTATATTTTACCTTAGTTTTGCACTTTAGACGGTAGATTATATGATCAACATACATTTTCCTTTCAGACAGTGCGCTACTGATGGCAAGCCCTCACATTGTTACCAAGGGAAAATGCTATCTCATCAGATTTCTGTATTTTAACTTAAACTACTGAAGTGGCCCTAATGACCCAGAAGACTGACACTCTGGAGGGAAAATCCCAAATGAATCTTAATTAATTCGATGGATCTCTAAATATAGGGAGCTAAGGAAATGCTAATTGCACTTACAAATATGCAGTGTGAACAGAAGTGCACAGATGCCCTTGCTAGGACTTTATCCGTACTTGGGGAAAAAATGCAAAAGAAAGAAATTTAATATTTTCTCACGAGGTCTTCTTCAACATGTTTAGTTCAAAGATGCTGCACAAATTCCGAATAAAGATAAGATGAATTGAGATGGGATAAAACTAAAAATAATCCATAACAAATGAAGCTATTTCTAAGCTCTTTGTAGTGGACTTTATTCTGTTTTATTCCCACTTTCTTAATGCAGCTGAGCAAAGCACAGGTGGACTCTCTGGTTATATGATTACCCATATTGAAAGGGGAACTTTTTGAAACTGAAGTCAAGTCACTCTTTTCTTTTTCATATTTCCTGCTTTCTTGCAGTTTGTTTTAAAAATTGCTGCTAAAAAGCAACAGCTAGTTCTGTACTCACACACTTTTTAAAAATTGAAACTACATGAGGAAGAGTTACTTCCAATTCAAGTATTTGTTTTATTGAGGGCTAGGGTAGCCTACTGAAGAGTGATATCTCTAACCATGATTCCCTAATTCCTATTATTGTGATTTTTAAATAAATTAGCTAATGAGGAGTGAGATGATAGACATATGAGGCAAAAATTTGCTGGGGAGAGACAGAAGCTGACTTCTACAAGGTCAAGCTCCCTAACGGTGACAAGACTAGGTTTACAACTCTCATTTCCTAACTCAGCATCACTTGGTTTTTCCAAACAGTATGCAGCTTCTGTAAGCAATGGAGCACCTGGATAATAAAAATTTCCCTGGAGATAATCTTATGGCCATGCAAAACCACACCAAAAAATTCTCTTCTTCCAAAAAAAAATTATTTTCTCTTGCCTTTATTCAGAACACTCTAGACAGACCATTTCTGAAGCTGGTCTAACTTCTCAACCCATCCGCTGCATTTGCATGGAAGTTCATCCTTCATAATCAGCATAGATTCTCACACTTCTAATACCCTTGGAATACATCTATTAACTAGAAAGTTATAATGTTTTCATTCAACTCTCCTCCCTTGATAATGCATCATTTCCTTACACATGCGTCTATTTCAGTGAAGTCAATCAATAACCATTTAAAAAGAAAATAAGGCTAAATAAGATGAAATAGCTTAAATGACCACTTTGTGCATAAAATGGTGATGAAATAAATTGGAAAACACAGTTCATATTAGGGAAAAATAGTTATCTATGAATCCGAGGACATTTTCAATTTAACATATTTAAATTTGTAGAAGTAAACGCTCTAACCAACATCGTATATTTGACTCAAAACATTTTATTTTTACCCACTCTTATGATATCTAAAACACTAAATACCACTGTTGCAAGAGCACTGATTCATCCTATTAACATTTTTTTAGTGTACATAATATATGTGATAAGTTACTAATTTTTGTGGAAATACAAAGATGAGTCGATGCAGTCCTTGAACTCAAGGAGCTCACAGGTTAACTAGTGTAACTCTTATTTGTGAATCCCTTTTGCTGACAAACTTTATTTCTTAAGTTGTCTTTTCTGGGAATCTTCTGAAAAATCTTTTCCCTGTTACTTTACTTCTTGCCCCCTCTTTTATACTCTGGAGACATACAAAATATTCACGCATGTGTTCAATATACATTTAACGAGTGCCCCCCATGGATGAGGCACTAGGCTCTCTACTGGCTTTGGGATGTAAGATATGATCATTGTCCTCCGGGAATTCTCAGGCTCAAAGGGAAGACAGGCATGCCCTTAGAAAACTATGGATAAATGGTAATAATGCTATGAAAGACAGATAGAAACAAAGTACAGTCACAGAAAGAAAGAGATTATTATAGTAGTCTAGATATTTTGATTCTCTGGTAGAGGTGGCCGACAGCATGGTCACTAATTTGGTGTGACAAATATATACAGATATATATATATATCTTGGTATGAACTCCAAATCGCTTCAGAAGGGACCTTGACTCACCCAGTTTAGGACTAGTGTCCGCTCTTGGAACAATTAGTTGTGGCCAGGAAGCAGGGTCACACAGTAGGGAAAATGGCAACTGGGACCCTACCTCTCTGGCTCAACAACGAAGTTCACAGAGGAAGGGACATTGTTGTGATCTGGGAAGACAACTCAGTAGGTTTCCACTAAGGAGTACAGATAATAAACTCAATCTGAGGTACAATGTCCAAGCTCTTTACGGTTGTAATTTAACCTGGGCTTGGCGTCAGATGCAAGCAAAACAGACAGACACGGATTGCCTTCAAATATTTGAAGATGCACTAACCTTGGTGACAATGCTTAGTTCTTTATCTAAGGTGAAAGATAGCATCTTTTGTAAACATGAAACTAGATGGTGTCCAGGAAGCTTTCATTTTATGGTTTAAAAAAGCAATCAGTCTTATTGCCCTGCTTCTCCCTGGGCATGAGGGGGACACTAACTTCCTAAAAGGAGAACTAAAATCTGCAGCTTGGAAAAGCCACTGGGAAAGAAATTTAAGAACATAAACAACTCATTTTTTTACTACATCTTTTTAATGTCTACACAGAAATCAAGAGTTTGTGTAGATAGCAGAAGTTTGGCTTGCGCGGGGTTTGCTTAAAGTGCTACAGCTCTAGCTAGATTCCTAGGGTCAAAGCGAATTTATCTCAGCTGGGTGTATTGTTTCTTTTACTCTCTGATCCTGCTTAATGCTTCCAATAGTGAGTTTCTCACTCATGGCTTATCTAGCTTGTGGATCGTTTCGTTTGATGGGGATTATTAATATATTTTTTAATCCTAGCTTCACTTCCCTCATCATCTTAAGAGAAATTTTGGTTTACATCCATCCTGCCCCTTCATGCACACCTGGGGGGATATATTTTGAAAAATAGGCTAAAGATAGTCAGTTAAAAAGATAAATACCTAGCCCACCCTATCCCCTCAAAAAATACAGAGTGCATTCCAAAGGTAAAATATGAAATGGTTGGGAGCCTTGCAAAAAATCTCTTAAACTTTAAAGGCTTCAGTTTCTTCACTTGAAAATTCATATGCAAACTAAGAAGTTCAACAATTTTCAACACAGTTTTAATTTTGGACATTTTGGACGAGGTTATTCTTTCCCGTGTGTAAATAGCGTGCATGGGTAACCCCCAGTGTATAGGCCTTGAAAGGATGCAACAGTTGCATCGTAAGCTATTGGTGCCCAGTATATGCTAAGAAGACTCCTAGATCTCACAATTGGAGACTCAGTTCATACCCTAAGCATAAGAAATTCCTCTCCACAAAAATTTTAAACCCTCTTTCCAGAGACTCATGGTACAGAACAAGAGCAAATGAAGCAGTGACTGTGGGATAACAGTGATCCCCCAAAGAAAATACAACTGCCAGAGAGCGCATAACTAAAGCCCCAGAGTACACAGTAGAGAAGTCTAGACAGCCAGAGTCAACATTTACAGAAATCCTGCAGGAAGCCTTGTGGCACTAATTGACCAATACTCAAGATATTTCAAGACACTATTTAAACGAGGGCATAAGCAAAGTCTGAGACCAGAGAAAACAGAAGCCTGAGGTGGGAAGCAGGTATTTCAGTGCAGACAACATATTCTAATACCTGGAAGCCGGGTTGGACTAGACTAAGTTAAGCAGATATCAACAGTACCCTGTATCATAACCCATTGTAAATCTTTATAGTTAACTGACAGTAAGCATGGAGTGTAACCTGTACAGTGATTTAATTGTAGGATATGGCTCAGTCTTTTTCCCCAAGTCCAGCCGTCTTTGAAAATTCACAAGTTAATTCTTAATGAGTTGTGAAAAATAATTGAGCGAGGGGCCCACGACTTACCCCTTGCCTGTATTCTTGCTTGTGGTGTGGGCAGAAACAACTGCCTTCAGTGCCTAGCAGAGTGTCTGGCACACGTTTGGTGCTCAAGTGAACGGATGTTTTCAATCTTCCCAGCTAACTTTGTTTCTAGGTTAGAGAACAAACTTTATGCTGCTGCTGGGTTGAGAAGGGCCTGTCACCCATAGGTGAATACTTGGACAGGTGCGATGACCTGATGCAGTCATGCTGTAGGATGAGAGTTTTGAAGCTCTAGATGGTGAGATATTCTTGTTTAGAGGCATAATTGGAGTTTTAAAAAAGTGATTGAATTAACGGGGCAATCTATAGAGGCTGAAAAGTGACAGGCCTCCCATGAAACTGATCATTAGTTCAGGAAAGTTCTGAGGGCTAAGTCTAGAGATGCCTGCAAATTGGGGTGGTAGAGAAAAGAAGAATAAATCTGGAGTTAGTGGGAAAGTCTGGTACCCAGGCAGATAGGAAAGGCATGGCTTGAAGACCGTGGGAGTTGACAGGACAGCTCTTGCAGTGAGCACTTGTACGTACCAGTAAGATTGAGCAAACCAGGAAAGACAGAGTGAACCAGCATCCTCTGATGGGAAGAGTTGATAGATGGCTGGGGGAGAGGAGTGGCTGAAGAGAATAAGCAATGCCTTAATGACCAATCAATTACGTTAATGATGAGGTAGAAGCAGTGTGCTGTAAACAGGGGACAGGAATCAACAGGAACTGAAAGTCTGTAGTAGGCACATGTTAAGCACTTTACACATAGTTCGTTTAATCCTCACAACAGTTGGAAAGGTAGGTTTACTGTTCTCACAACAGATGAGGCAAATTTAGGGGCATCAATTCACTAATAGGTGCTATGCAGAAAGAATAACCCAGAAGAAGTTGACAAATTATAGTTTTTTGAGTCATGTTTGTCAGGGCATTGATCAGGGGTTCTCCAGGAACCAGAAGACATCCTCAAAATGGGACACTGCAGATAATTTAACAAAGGGACTATTCCCAGAGATGTGGACAGACCTTCAAGAAATCAGTGGAAGAAAGTGTGGTATGCCAGAGCTAGCAACAGGAAGAAGTATTTATCACTCAGAGCCTGAAGAGGCAAGAGGAGACTGTGGTACCTGCAATCGAGATTTCCTTACCTGAGAGGGGCTGCCTTGTAGGTCCTGTGGCCTTTGGGAGCATGAGGCAGCCAATCTGCGATGACTGGACAGAAGGGACCCTGAGCAGTGAAGACCTTGACTTAACTTGTCTCCCTCCCTTGATCTCTTGTTAATGCCCTCACCACCACCCCATGCCTGAACCCAGCAGGAAGCCAGAGGGCAAGGGAGTCTGCTGAAGGAATTTACACATCCTCCCTCTTGGGGCAGAGAGGGTCTGGAGGAGAAAATGGAGATATCCAGCCAGTGAGTAAATCTCTTCTGACATCATGGGTCAGTGGTTCAGAAACTTTCTTAGGCATAAGAATAATTTCAGTTTTTAAAAAATGTGGATACTTGGGCCTGCTTCCTACTCATTGCAGAGATTCTGAGTCATTAAGTCGGGGATGGGATTCATGAACTTGCCCCATGAACAACGTAAGATATTCAGCAGACATTCACTGGATCACACAATGAGAAATGCCTTCTGAAGCAAAGAAAGGTCTTCTCTTTGAAGACTGCCTTTGGGAGCCAAATTTCACATCAACGTGTTCTCTTCAGGGAATTCTTGAGTGAGTAGCATCCTGTAACATCATGGTGATCTATCTGTCTATCTATCTATCTATCTGTCTATCCATCTATGAATAAAGGCTTTGAGTGTAGTCACAATTGAGCCTGAATTCCTACTCTGTCACTTAAAATATGTGACCTTATCTTTTCTAAGCCTCAGTTTCTATATCTCAAAAATGGAGTGATAGTACCTAATTCATAGGGTTGCAGTGAAAACTTATGTGATTAAGTGTAAAAACATTTTTAAATAAATAACTTTAGTATAATCTTTGGCACAGAGTAAATATACAATAAATAGTATCTATGTTATTATTATTATTATAAGCCATCATCACTTGGTGGTGCTTTGTCATAATTCATGCTCTATATTAGCATTAGATGTCGTCTACAGAGTCAAAAGCTGCAGTGTGGCCCAGACTAGTTCAGTAAAGAAGACTACATGCACTTAGCTCATGTCTAGTAATGCAAATGATGAGTTAGTCTCTGTACCTCACAGCTTTAGATGTAAACACCGGAGAGAAATGGCAAGGCAAGATAAACAAGAGGGCGGAGACCTAGTTTACTTGCTCACTATCTATTCAAAAGCATTGAAAAAACACTCCCAGAAGGCTTCTAATAAGTTGGGGAATGATTAAAAGCCTTTTTAGCAAAAGAGACTTCAAATTTGTTTTTAAAATATTTTTTATTAAAGTTGACTTGCTTAACTTAAGGGATGCTCCCTGCCCGACTGTGTGTGTGGAAAAGAATAAAAACTGCTTCCCCTTTCATCAGTAAACAATGAGTCCCATTGTCTTGGTGGAGTTCAGGTGGCCCACACAGCAGGAGTCTCCAAATCTCTTCCAAGCTCCTCCCCAGCCCCCACCCCTTAGCTCAGTTTCAGAAACTGCTAGAACATCCCTTCAAAGCAGCCACTGGAGCCCCTCCAGCTTGGATAATGTCTGCTACTAGGGTGACCTACCATCCTGAAGGCAGCAGCCTGTGTGTTACAGTGACAAGATGGAAGAGAGTACAGAATAAAGGACCCCCATTTTGAAGAGGAGAGAATTTTTTCTCCCTTTAGAGTAGAGAGTAGAGCTGAGTGGCTTGGGATGGGCAGTGGACCAGGCAGGGAGGTGGGAACCTATGGGATTGATCCTTCTTATAAAGAAAGACAGTAATAAACACAAAGTCATCAAAGATTTGCCACATTTTCAGAGATAAAAGGAACCAAATGTCGTGTTTAGAAGCTATTGTGACTAAATATAAGAGGAAAAGAAAAGTGGGATTGTAGGGTGAATTATTTTGCCTTTCTGCCATGATTTAAAGCAATGATTCTCCACGGGGGGTGATTTTGTCCTTGAGGGGACATTTGGCAATGTCTGGAGACATTTTTGTTCGTCACAACTTGAGTCAGGGGAGGTGCTATGACATCTATTCAGTAAAGGCCAGAGATGTGCTAAACATCCTGTCAGGCACAGGACAGCCCCTTACAACGAAGAATTATCAAATCCAAAATTTCTATAGGGCTGAGGTTGAGAAATACTGATTTAGAGTATTTCTAAACAATTTAACTTGCTATTTCAAGTCTTAGTGAGCTTCAGAATTCTACCAAATTATGTAGGTCTCTAGATAAACTCGGATTAATGTAAATGGTTTTGGATACCAGGAAGAGTTTTACCATGGCTTTGTGCTACACAATGTTGAGAATTATTTAAGCTATTATTTACTAACTGCCACTTGATCTTGAGGGAAACTTGATCGCTAATGTCCAAGTCCATTCTTAGGGCACTAACATTTTAAAGGGACTAAACAGAAGAAGTTTCACTAACAGTAACTACACTGATTTATTGTTTAAGATTCCTTAGACCCAAGTAGAAGGTGCCAGATCATCAACATGTGTGGGAAGAAGGAAGAAGATCTGTGGTGTAATTCTATAACACAAACAGGAGAAAGTATTTATTTTTAAAATTAATTCTATTTTAAGCACCACACAAGGTCATTTAGAATAACTAAATAAATATTAAATCAGCTTCTGTTTTTCTTTTCTTTCACACAAATAATCTGCGGTTATTAAAGGTATCTGTGTTGCCAGTCGCCTATGAGAATAAGATAGGCTTCCTCTATATTTTGGCCCCTTTCTTTCCAAACATTCTGTCGATGGATTTTTCTAGCTACTTTGGGGAAATTGTCCACCTTAGGAAATACTTTCTGATATGAACTGAGTTGACATTTGCTTTGGCCACTACTCCTTCCTTGTGGTCTCAGCACAACTTTCACATGTTGAGTAACACTGCCCCTTGCACATTCAAGTTGGTAGGAAAAACGTTCCCCAGCCTCTCCATGCCTTTTGCCAATGTTACTGTGAGTTTTGCACAATGAGCTCCATCTCTTATTGAAGTATTTGGAGCAAGGAGGGGAAGAGCACTGGAGGAAAATTAGAACTCATTACTGTTTGAGGTATCATTGAATTAGTGAAGCTCCATGAAATTAGCTATGTGAGATCTAAATCCTTACCCTTGGTTCTGTCTGTGTGGTGATGGTCCCAGAACTGCTGTTTTTTAGAGAGAGAGAGAAAACAAAGCAAAATACCATAATGGAGGGTAGGACTTAACCTAAATGACTTCGATTGAGCTGTCCTTACTTGAATATAGTATGACAAAAACGAAAATCTATTAAAAACTGTGAACCTGAGATTATTCACAAAACTTTCAATTTACTTCGTTAAGTTCCACTCTTAGAAAGCTCTCATCCAGATGATGTATTTTCCATCCCCCTCTTTGGGAAAAAAAAATATATTTTTATTTATTTTTCACTATTTTTACATCTAGGGTCTATCTTAATACAAAGCAAATTAGTTGGTTGGCTGTTTTTCAGCTATCTGGAAAGTGACAGACTGATTATAAGAAAGCTAACATGACAAATTCAAAATGGCTAAAGCAATTTTTTCAAATGACATTGACTGGTTCTAAGTCTTCAAAAGGCAGGACAAGACTGACAATGGCCATGTGGACCATTGGTCATCTCCCTCTGTGCCCTCTGGGTCACCAGCAACTCTTTATGGATGGCAGTTTCCCTTCCTTTTTCCCATTGTGCCCATCACCTTTTATTTCAAGCTTAAAAGATCAAGCCTGTTTTCTTAGATTTCAAATCTTGCCTGCCTGGTATTCATTTCCTAGCCAAGATAATTGAGAGTTCCATTTCAAACCTCACTGAGTGCTTTTCATTCTTTTCACTGACCTTTAAACAATAATTATGAACTCAACATTCACTAGGAGTCTCAGGCTGTACCATGGTTTACTTTTTTTTAAACAAGGATGTGAAGAAAGTCTACTCTTGGCAAGAGGCTTAGCACTCATTTCTAAATGCCTTTTTCTGAGGCTCTCTGTCAGACTGTTTCTTTCAAAGGAATACTCAGTAGTATCAATTCAAGAATACGTGAGAGAAATTGACTCTTTGGTCAAGCACATACCCGCTTCTGGAACATCCTTAGAGTAAACTGGAATAGAAAAACTAATAAAGGATTTTTTATTACTTGGTGTATTTTTCATATTTTCTTTTATGTCCATAGAAATAGAAATTAGCCATAAGGGAATTAGGAAAAATCAATCGCAAACTATCATTAAGAAAAAAAAGTTCTCCTTTTCTTTTTTACTTTTTATTATTTCAAATTCAGCCTTCACAGAGTAAATTTTTAATTCTATATTGTAGCAATTTAAAAGGTTAATTTCATTTTCTGTGCAATCGGACAAGACACAGATACAGCCAAAATCACTCCTCCAGACCACACGTTTTTCAAATAATAGAACAGTAGCAACATAGTCAGTAGAATGGAATCTACTTTCTCTTCTCTCACTCATCCTTTTGTGGGAAAGCTTCAAAGAGATGAAGAAATAAAAATCAGGCAGATAACAAAAGAGGAGGGAAAAGTAAAAGGAGATCAGGTGATCTGTGAGCCAAACTATGGTTCCTCAAGAGCCAACTATGTCAGTGTGTGGATACACATAAAAGGAGCCTAGGAAGGACAGAGGGAGTGTGTTCTTTCAAAACACAGTAGAGCCTGTGTGATCTGATGAGAGTGGCCAACAGAAGGAAATATTTCTAATAGCTAAGAAGTTGTTATTTACTAGGCAGACACTAAAATGTCAGATGAGTGACATTCTAGACTCTGAGGGGAGAGTGGGTCCTATTATAAAGCTCCAAGTCGCAGAGCATAACCTCCAGCGTTTCCTCCTCTCCCTACACCTTTCCTTTCACCAGCTGCATTCTAAATCCTTTGATACAAAACCCTGCCTATTGAGCTGTAAACCTGCTCACCTGTGTTTCTTTTTCCCCATATGCTGACATTAGCTTGTTTTCTCCCAGTTCTGAGTTTCATTTACATTTTCTATTGCATAAAACATGAGCAAACTAGAAACTGATCCACCTGTGTGTTATTAGAAATCAATGAGCCAGAAACATTTCAAAATAGAATAATATTTAAGACCAGATTTTTAATACACTATCAGAAACTCTGAATATGTCACAAAATTGGGGAAACACAACAATAGATTGAACATATGTCTCAAAATCAGAATGTCTCGGTGGACTTTACAGATGATTTGGTGAAATTATTCTTAGACTTTTGTGTCCAAGATCCCTTGGGGAACCGCAGGAAAGACTGGGAAATTCTATTTTGAAGAAAGCATAAACACGCTGGACACAACGATGTGCACACCATTTTAGAAGATTAATGGAGGCCTTGAAGCCCAGTCAGGGATTCCCTGGTAAGGGCTTCTGAACTCCTCCAGCTGCCTCGTTCACATATGAACGACTAAGCTGTGTTCAAGTTCAAGGCCAGAGCAAGCTTGCAGCATAACCAGGCCTCCAGATTCCCAATCCAACTACTCTCTATCATGCCCTATGTCTTTACAGAGAGACCTGAGATAAAGGAATATCGATCATTCTTAAAGTGATTGCGCTAACTGAATAGCACCCTCCAAAATTCACGTCTATCTGGAACTTCAGAATGTGATCTTATTTTCTGAAATGGTCTCTTCAGATGTAATTCATTAAATTAAGATGAGGTCATAATGGTTTAGGGTGGGCCCTAAATCCAAATGGCGTGTCCTTAAAAGAAGGCCATGTGAAGACAGACACACAGGAAAGAAGGCCATGTGATGACTGTCACTGTGACCTGGCGTGACATTTAGGGATTATAGTGAGGCAGAGATTGGAGTGATGCTGCTACACAGCAGGGAATACCAAGGATTGCTGGCAACCACCAGAAGCCAGGATAGAGCAAGGCATAGATTCACCCCTAGAACTTCCGGAAGGAGCCAACACTGCTAACATCTTGATTTCTGACTTCTAGCCTCCAGAATTATAAGAGAATAAATTCTGTTATTTTAAGAAACCCAGTTTGTAGTAATTTGTTATGGTAGCCCTGGGAAACTAATGTAGTGGTTTACTAATATTTGTTTATATCTTTATTAATATTGGGTTGTTTTTTTTTTGAGGAAGATTAGCCCTGAGCTAACATCTGCTACCAATCCTCCTCTTTTTGCTGAGGAAGACTGGCCCTGAGCTAACATCCATGCCCATCTTCCTCTATTTTTTTATGTGGGACGCCTGCCACAGCATGGCTTGACAAGCGGTGCATAGGCCCCCACCAGGGATCCACACCAGCGAACCCCAGGCCGCTAAAGAAGAATGTGTGAACTTAACTGATGTGCCACCAGGCTGGCCCCTTAATGTTGTTTTTAAAAGCCTTCACATGCTGTTTCCATCACTGGCCCACTGGGTCTCTTTCCATTTCCTTTTCAGACTAGCTGACCTGGATACTGATGCTGGACAGACCAATGGCCTTCCATGTCCTTCTAAGTTTTCTTCATGAGTAGTGATAAGTTATGCTGAGAAAAATTCTTTGATCTACATTTATACCACATTGCTTTCATTGCTTCCAAAAGTGGGCCATGTTTTCCTAAGCTGGGATAGCTGCTGTTGATCTTTCAAGAGGGTGATAAAAAATCCAATAAAGATTTAAAAGGAAGTTCCATTTAAAGTATGTAGTATAATGGAAGTTTGCTTTATGCAAACAACGAAGAAACCTTAGAAGATAAAGTTGTTGACTTCCCGTACTCTGAAGTACTCTTTGACTCAGGAAGATAACTCAGGCTTTACCAAGGACGAGCTGTCTAGAAATAACTGCTCACAGAGACCTCTCAGCAATCCCATAAAATAAGTGAACTGGCTTAAATCAAATCTTTCCCAATCCCATTTATGGAATGCATTTACCCACCGGTAAATATTGCTCATGTTGCTAGAACCCTGGACTGACCCATGCCTGGAGATACTGTTTTTATGCTACTGTCAGAGTATTTTCAGAGATCCAACTGCATTTAGGAAAAAAAGAGTTCCACGGCTGTCGCTACTCATTGCCCTCAGCAGGTTGTGTGCTTAAGAGATGAGCTACCTGGTCTTGAGAAATTCCCCATGCCAGGTCATTGCAAGAGGCAGGCTGGGTGTGTGGTCTGAAATAGCATTTCCAGTTCTGCCTATTTTCATTTCGAGGAAATGCTTGGAAGTAAATACCCTTGATTTTGTTAGGAAGGGGTGACCCTTTAAGACTTTTGAGAATCGTGCCTTAACTTTAGACTGCACATTAAGCTAGCTTCTATTTTTGGAACCCCTTCTGATTTCCTGATATGTTTGCTACAAATTGAATAAATCATCCTGGGTCTCTGTTTTTTTGCTAGCAAAATGGGAAAAAATAACACATCAATGAATTGTGAGGATGAGCTGAGGGTGGCATCTGTTGGATTTTTAATAAGCCTCTTGCAAATTGATGGCCAGAAAAACAAGATTTGGCTCTTTGAAAGAGCGTCCTACCTCTTTAACAGGGTACTGGCAAGTTTTAGAAAGAGACTGTAGAGTGAGCTGGAGTTGTCAGTGTTCAAGCACAAATATGGACTTGGGAAACTAAGACAGGAATCTATGGAAGTACATTGAAAGCTCATCTGCACGTTGCTTAATCATACAGGGAACATGGTAGGGAAATGCAATATGACCCAGAATAGCTTAACACATACAAGGCCAGCTGGATAGGGGTACAGGGCAGGCAAACCAGGGGAACTGAATAGAAGGTGGCCATTTATGAGAAAAATATAAGAGGGAGAATAAATCTAGGAGAGAAAAAACGTGGAACAGAGAAACAGCTGTGGAAGAAATGATAGATAATCAAACTAAGATGTCAGAATTGTGTGGTAGCAGGTAGTGTTTCGAATGTGCAATGATGACAAGTGTTCCCGAAGATTAACGTGTGTCCCAGGCTGGAGAGCGGAGACAATGAGAAGACAAGATTTCTTTACGGCATGCCTTGCTTTAAATCCCAAGTCTGTGGCTTATTAACTTTGCATTGTCAAGCAAGTTACTTCCTTCTTCTCAGCCTCATCTGTTAAATGTGGATAGTAACTGTCTTTCAGAGCTGTTGTGAATATTTTAGATAACACATGCATCTAGGTCTCAAGCAGAATGGAGTAGGTAACAGCTGTTAATTAGCCTAATGAGGAAAAAAAGGAGGGACAACTACGAAGAAAAGCTTGCTACTTTTTACCTTGAACTCCCTCCTCCAAGGGACAAAATGATAGGGTAGGTCTCAGTCTGATTGAAGGCACCTGCGTCACGTGGACCGCGTGTTCCTTACTACTATCTAGTCATATCCTGTAATAATCTCATAAGCAGTAGAGCCGTGTGGCCCAATACAGTAGCCTCTAGCCACATGTAGTTATTTAAATCGGAATGAACTAAAATTAAAAACACATTTCTTTGGTTTCACCAGCTACATTTCAAATAATCAATAGCCACATGTGACTAGTGGCTACTGTATTGGAAGGTATACACACACACGCCAAACACACACATACATAGCTATGTATATATTAATGTCTTTGTACTTGTGTGTGTATTTTCATCCTCACAGAAGTTTTATTGTTTGCACATGCTTGACTACAGTGGCTAATGTGAGCCAAAGGGTATAACCACAGGAGAAGCCAAGGTAGTGGAGAGAAGAGTGGAGAGAAGCTAGAATAGGATGATAAACCTTCTGCTGAGAGAAGCCCCACACTTTTTAAACAATGCCTTGGATAAAGGCAGTAAAGAGGGGAACTTAAGATCTGTAAGGTGGGTAACCCTTAAACTGTGATGCCTAAGGCCTGGGATGAAAAGATTTCAGCTACATTTGAAATTCTTTCTAGGAATGGTACTTTGATCTCTGATGTCAAACAGATATCCTATTCCAGAACTGTTTACCTAGATTCACTAATATAGTGTCATTGAGAACTACATAAAAATCAAACAGATGTATGTAATCATAGCAAATAGACTTTCCTAAACAGATCATACAATTCAAGGAAGGCTAGAAACCAAAAGAACATTGGGATTAAGAGTGAGGTTTTTCTGTGAATCTTAAGTGCATAAATCCAAGTCCTGAGAGAACAAGGAGAATTCCCTGCGGTGACTCTCCCTGGTACCTAACATGCTGTGAATAAATACGTGCATAGATAGATGAATGGAAATGAATCCCAGAACCTGAAGACAGAACAACTACAGTAACACTGCTATCCTTGAAAGTGGGATAAAATGTGCCACACCTTTGTGGGGGCAGCTCTGGGAGTCTGGGACTAATAGGAACCAGGGTCACAGCTCACATTTGTGAGCACTGACCATACACCAGGTTGTGGGCTGGAGCTTGAACGTGCCCTGTTACATTGAATCTCCACGATGTCCAACTGTTATTATCCCCATTTTGTAGATTAGAAAACTGAATCTTAGAAAAGTCAAGCCATCTGTTGAATTAAAACACAGATGGCCAAATTAAGGTGCTTAGTATTGCCTTTGTAACTGACAAATGTCCAGGTAAAATAAAGATTCATAATGGCCTAAGAGTAACAGGAGGAAGGGAAGGGAAGCAATTTTTAAAACACTGTACCTTCCTCCTATTTTCTCTGCTTTACCCGTTTATGCAAAAAACTACAATTAAAAATAAATAGAAGAAGAGGAAGAGAGCATGGGTCTTTATTTCAGAAGTTTGGGCAGAGCCCCTTGGAGGTGATCTGACAATTCTAAGCAGTCCATGGGTCTTGAAGGCAGAGAAGCCGAAAGTAGGAGTGCGCCAGATGGGATCACGAAGTCGAAGTGTCCCTGAGGCTGTTCCCTTCTTCGGTGGTTCATCTGAGGATTTTATTCCTTCACGAATGAAGCCTGATGCCTTGACAGATGGTTTTTACTGAGTATTACAGACAATTCTTTTCTCTAAGCAAAATCTCAGTCCCCAACTTACTCTTATTTTGTCAAACCACCATCTTCCACAGTTTACAGAATTGAACACATACAGGTGAATCCACATGTTCTGACGCACAAAATAACTTTCTACTTCTATAGTTTTCACATATAATCATACATACTTATGAACAACATTTTGATAGCACTCCTGAAATAGAGATTGAGTCTTGACAAAGTATTCTAGCTGAAAAAGCGGGAAAGATGAGAACAGGGACTTATGAAGAGCCATGAAAAGGCTGTGAACGGTCATAGAGGTCATAGTGATCAGGGCTGTAGACCTAGTAAGTGTTGGAGATGAGAGCCTATGTTGTGCTGATGTGGAACCCATTCCCTTACCCACTTCCTTAGGCACCTTAAAGGTGTGAAGAAGAAAGTGTTAACTGAAAAGGCTCATTTAAAAGAGAAGGCCCAGACAAACGCAGACTCCTTAAAGGGAAACAATATATACATGTATAAAATACATATATAATCTCTTCATAGAACATAGTTTCATAGAACAGAAATATGAAAAACCCAAACAATAGAGCATAAAAATGACCCTTTCCTTTCTTCTTCACCCTCAGTAACGTATTTTAATTTCATCGTAATTTTTCTCTGGGTGTATTAGCTTGCTAGGGGCACCATAACAAAATACTACAGACTGGGGGCTTAAGCAACAGAAATTTATTTTTACAGAGTTCTGGAGGCTAGAAGTTCAAGACCAAAGTGTCGGCAGGCTTGGTTTCTTCTGGGGTCTCTCTCCTTGGCTTGCATATTGTTGCCCTCTTGTTCTATCTTCACATGTCCTCTTCTCTGTGCGTGCATCCCTTGTGTCTGTCTTCTCTTATAAGGACTTCAGTCACATTGGATTAGGAGCCACCCATATGATTTCATTTAAGCTTAATTACTTCTTTAAAGACCCTATCTACAAGTACAGTCACATTCTGAGGCATAGTGGGGGTAAGGACTTTAACATATTAATTTTGGTGACACACAATTCAGCCCATAACATTAGGATAGCCATGTTCTCATTCACCTCAGAAACTTCAACCCCTCACCCATTTATTAATAAATAATGTCTCCCTTAGCATATATGAAGTCAAATTTGAGATCCAGGTGCACTTAGATCTTAATAAAAATAGTAGGGTAACTGACTATGCATGCAGCTCATTGTATTTCAGAAGGTTTCCATCTGACAGCCTAGTAATGGTGTCCAATGTGGAGGTAGTGAGGCACTAACCTGCTACCTGGACATTAGGGTCAGTTCATAGTGGCATTGGTGATAAACCCCTATAGGACAAAGGCATTGAGCCATATATTTACCATGCCAAGAACTGTATTTTCCCAAGCTCTCGACAAAGAAAGCTATTCATGATAAACTTTTCTAGCAGAGATGATGGGAGCTCATGTGATCAGCAGGATTGGGCATAAGGTTGAACTAATTGCGTCAGGTCAATATTATGGATCCCACCCATTAAGTCTAAGAGATGCAGTGAACGGGGAGACAATCTGGCTAAAGCAATTAGGATTCATGTAGATGAGACTCTCAAGAATGAGAATTCTGTGCCATTCCTTGTATGGCCTCATTCACTACCAAGAAGGCACAATCAGAATGCTCCAGGGTGGTGGTGCCTATGATGATGGAGTTAGATTGCTTGACTATGGCATGGAAACCTGCGAGTCCATGCTCCAATGATGGAGAAAACTCTATCTTTGCCTTCTTGTTATAATCAATATATATTCCATCAGCATAGATATAAAACCAGAACTGGTCCCTCCGTAAAGCTGTGGCAAACTAAGAAGCCTAAAGATCTGTGCAGTGGTCAAAATGGTTTTGAATCTGTTCCAGAACCAGGCCAATGCTTTCCTTTTCAATGCCATAATGCACATACTTATAGACAACTGCAGCATCCTTCTATCTAGGGGTAAACTGGCCAGGGCGAGAGCTGTTGGTGGATGCCAGAGTGAACATCATCACTTGCAGTTGGTTCCACTGTTGCAAGTGGCAGACTCGGTGAAAAAGTTGTTGAACATGTGGTCCTCTTCCCCAGCATCTTGCTCCTGGGCACTGGGACTGCAGGCTGGATATCATATTTCAGGCAGCACAGTTCTCAACAGGGATTGTCAGAGTACCAGTTAGGCCAGTGTGGGTGGAGAACTATTCGAATATGGTGAATTCTTGGAGAGATTATCTTGTTCAAAGGAGGCAAAATGAATTGCAACACAAATTTCTCACAACCACAGCATTAAAAATCTCAAGAAGAAATTAGAGAAAAGGTGACATTTTAGATGTCTAGTTTTCTGATCCTTTGGGAGAATTATGAGTTTATTGAACATGAATTAATGCTGCCACCCATGGATTTTGGTGTTAGGAGATTAATGATATGACAACTTTCCTTAGTCTCATACATTTTCAAATGCATTTCCAAATTTATACAAGGTAGCAATTACCCCTCAACACACACACTGCTTCTCCCCTCCAAACACACACTGCCCTCTCTCCTCCCAACACACGTTCCACCCAATTTTTTTCTCCAAAATAACACATCATTCAGCAAATACTTTCAACTTAAATAGCTGCAGAAGCACCATTTGCAATGATATAAAGTAACTTTCTATCTGTGAAGCTGAAGATACTTTAAAAAAAAATGTAGCAAATAGACCTTAATATTTCTATTTCTGTGAAGAGTTTTATTTATTTCATAATAATTCTTTAATTAGTTATCCATTTGCATTTACTTAAGAAAGAGGCCCATAAATACAAATTTGAGAGGAATCACCAGTGATGGTGGTTATCCCAGGACAATAATCCATTAATAAGAAGTCAAAGAAACCTGAAAGTCCTTGGATCTAATATTTAAGTGTGACAAGACATCTCCAGAGTTTTGGTCTTCGTACCTGTTCAGATATAAGGAGGGAAGGAAAGGGAAAGCAATGAAGCATGCAGAAAATGAAAATGTGGTTGGGTGTGCATGGAAAGTCATTGAAAGAGACAATGATTAAAATCTAGAGCCGAAATGAATCTTGTGCAACCTGTGGTTCATTGCACTCCCTCAGTCTAAACCATCAAGATGGCGAGGACGCAGTCTCCAATGAGATCCCTGGTCTTCGTCTTAACCTACTTACCATCAGAAGCAACTCTTCCCTGGGCTCCCCACTTTGGCTAGAGAATATAATAACAATAGCAAATATTTACTATTAAATCACTATAGACAAGACACTATGCTAAGTTCGCTACTTGAACGATCTCATTAAATCATCACAAAAAACCCTATGAGGTGGACAACCTAATTATCTACATTTAACAGACCAAGAGACTGAGGTTCAGAGAGGGCAAGCAACTTGCCCAAGTTTACACAGTTGGTGGCAGAGTTAGGACTTGAATTCAGACATATTGTATGATCCTATAATGCCTGGAAAGAAGCATTTTGAGGCAGAGATTGAAAGTAAGGACGTATATCCTTCCACTTTTGAGTACAACGTCATCAGTGACTCCAACAGTGTCTCCTTAAGTCAACTGTTCACAGGCTGCATTTAGTACCTTCCAGATGAAGTCTGCTTCTGTTCATAGTGGTGATTTAAACTGAAACAGATGTGTCCAGAATCTGTTCTGAAAATTAGTCTTTATGCATTATCCTTACTGGTGTTGTCACTGTTTAATGTTTTATTTGGAGACCTAACAGGATAAGAACAGTGCTCTTGGAGTTGGAAGTATTTCTCATAGAAGTGCCTTCTGTTGGAGGATTTCCCTGGAAAACTAGGAGCCGGGCAAGGCTATGATCTGTCTCTTGGGTGTCTGAACCATGTTCCTGGGACAGAGGAATAGATTGGAGGATTGTTGCTACATTTTGTCTCAAGAAAGGATGGGAGAATGGAGTATTTGGGGAAAGCACTGGAAATTCCATGAGGACAGAAACCCTTTGTACTCCTAGAACAGTGCCTGGCATAGAGGACACATGGCTTGGGCTCCACACTTACTTTGACAGGCTCTGTTCTAGATGCTGAGGGCTCCATACAGTCCTCGCCCTCGAGAGGCTCACTGCCTGATGAGGACACAGATGAATTCACAGGGAGGAGTGCCCAGTTGTCATTGCACAAGGGCATTATGTGAGCTCAGGAGGAGCACCCGTTGAGGTAAGCCTTCTCAGAAAGTTTCATCTAGGCTGAGACCTAAAGAATGAGTAACAGTTATCCAGAGATTGTAGAAAGTACCTCAGGGCCAGTGCTTCTCAAAAATAGCAAGTACTTAGGGAGCTTTAAAAAAAGACTGCTGCCTGAGGCCCAAATGCAGAGTCTGACACAGTGGGCTGAGTGGCCTGGGTGGGCACTGTGACTTTAAAAGTTCTTTGAGTGACTTCAGTATGCAGCCAAAGCCGAGAATCTGAGCTAGTGGCTCTTAATACTGGCTGCAACTTTAAAGTCACCAGGGAAGTTTTGCAAGTCCACTCCCAGAGATTTCCAAGCATTTTGTCCCGCCATGGTATCTCAAAAGACTCTCCAGGGCTGGGATTCACTGCATTAGGTGTTAGCAGCAGCACATGCAAGGGCTGAAAACAGAAAACAGCCAGTTCTGTGGTTAGGGCACAAGGAAGAGAAGCAGGCTATACAGGAGAGGTAGGGGGGACGCCTAGATTAGGAGGAGACATTAGCCAAATCACGCCATTCGACCTTCATTTGGGGATGATGGGTAGCAAGTGAGGGGTTTAAGAAAAGGAAGTAACTATAAAATTTGCTTTCAAAAGATTGGATGCAAGATGGAAGGCAAGGAGTGCATTTGGTTGGAAGTAATCCATGGTCAGAATGATGGAGGCTTGGGATATTGGGTATAAGACGCAGATATTTTTGTCTCAATTCTCTTGACTTTCAGAGGGAGATGGAAAATCAGCATTGTTTTCTGTTCTGATTCAAGTGCTCTACAGAAATGGAAAGCATCGTTCAGACTCTACAGGATCATGACTTAGGGAAGGAGGGTGGAGGGTAGGAAAGAGGCTGTCTGGAAGAGTCCTGAAGATGGGGAGCCCACAGCTCTCCCAAAGTGTCCAGCAACCTCTGTGTATAGAGTGAACGATTATACTCCACTGTTTAGACAAGGCATGGCAAAGACTGAGGTGTTGCAAGAACGAAGTTCAAGAACTGTATTAATCGTTTGCCTGGTGTGGGCTTAGCTCTAGCGAATATCTTGGTCCTCTTTGGTATTTACTCTTATAAACTTGGTTCTCGTGTTTTTCCTTGAGATTGTTTAGGAAAGGAAGAGGCGATGGGGAGAGGAAGCTCATGGCACTTTGTCTTTCTGGGGTGACTGCTCCTGCTGGGAAAATGGCCCCAAGCCTTGCATGATTCAGAAGTCTGAGAAAGGACTAGGCGGCTGCTCATGGGAAAATGATAGCTTGTCTTCACTCAGCAAACACGTCATAAGAATAGAGCATAAGGAACACCTGCACACATCATGACCCCATCATTCATGCAGGCGCTGCCCCCAGGTGAGCCTGCTGAAATCAGCATAAATCAACACAAGACGCATTGTGAGTTCTCTCCCTCCCTTAAGTTGCAGATGAGAAATGCTGCAGCAACTTGGCACCGAAGGTGACTGATGCTGCTGAAATATTCCTTTGACCTCTTTTAAAGCCCTCTTTCTATGATATTAATATTAAGCAATTAAATATTAAACCATTTCAATGTTTCTTTTTAAAATTGGGAAATTTTCATCAGTGTGAAGATGCTTCTGCTAATAAAAGAATCGTGGCCTTCAGATGTAGGATTCATGGTTGTCTAAGAGAAGTCAATAGAAGCAAGAAGGACACTTGGGGCCAGGAGTCTAGCCTATGATTTCTAGATGAGGTAGAACTGACGGGCTCTTTGCCTTAAACTGTCGACATGGCTCTTAAGTTTTTACACTTACCTTAAACTCCATTTATTAGGTCAGAAGACAGAGTGGCTTGCCCTTTTAGTTTCTCTATTAAAAATAATTGACACCATTTATTGATCTTCTGTTTGCTGTGTGCTTTGGAAACATTCCTTCGTTTAACCTTTCCAACAATTCTGCAGGGCAGTAGTATTTCCAGCCTTCCATGCTGAGAATGGGCTTGGAGAGATTGAATGACTTCCCCAGTGGAGTGTAGCCAATTAGTGGCAAAGCTGGGTTGTGAGCCCATGTCTACCTGACTTTCCTCTATTATCTATTGTCTTTCCTATAGCTCCTCATTATCTCTCCTCGCCAGGAAACCACGTCCCTGGAACCCAAGGCCATGATATAATTTCAGTAGCACTGTACTGCTCACAGAACCAACCCTTCCCCAGAACTCAGCTTCACCTGAAGTAGTCTCCCCCATTCATCATCCCTTCCTTGATTCATTGGCTATTTAATGACCACCTATTTTAATCCAAACACTGGGAAAGAGTGACCAACACATTAGGGTCCCTGCTCTCATAGAGTTTGGTGTCTCATGGGGTAAAAAAGACAGTAAATAGTAAAGGAATAAATATTTGAGATACATTCAGAGTGTTAAGTGCTGTGAAGACAATAGAGGAAGGGAAAATGATGGAAAGTGACTTGGATCAAGGAAGAGAAACTAAGTGATCAGAGAAGGTTTCTCTGATGAGTGGCGTTTGAACTGGTGAGGGAATGGTGAGAAGGAACCAGTCATGCAAAGATCTGGGGCAAGAGGATTTCATGCAAAAGGACCAGCAGGCACAACGTTGTGGAGGCCGGAATGAGCCTGATGGTGCGTACCAGCTGCGCTCTCCGTTCAGAGAGACTAACATTTCTCAAATGCATAAGGCAGTCGTTGTGTTACTTCAAAATTCTATTAAGTATGCATAAATCTAAACAATTTCCAATTGAAATCTGCTAAGTTTGTGATAGTGACAACTATGACGCATGAGGGAGTTAGATTCTAGGATGGAAATAGAAAATTTGCGGCTAGTATTTTTGAGTGATATCTATGTTCCCACCATTATATTATGTCCCTTTCTATATATTACCTCATTAATCCTCTTTTAATAATAGTGACCATTACCACCCTCATTTTAGAGATGAAGAAAGAAGGCTTAGAGAGGTTGCATTAGTCTGCTCGGCTGCCATAACAAAGCACCACAGAGCGGGGGGCTTAAACAACAGAAATTCGTTTTCTCACAGTTCTGGAGTTCTCCACGATGGTAAAGGGTTCAGGCTGTCAAGGGATGAAGACTGTTTCCCTGCACCGCGGGGCTCTTTAGCTATGAAAAGTGGACATCAGCAGAACGTTATGCCTTCGTACTTCTCTCGTGCGACTCTGTGGACCTTTCCTGTAGATACAGCCCTGGCCAGGCCCCATGCTGGCCGGTCTGGGTATGCAGGGTCATGCTTGAATTCTCACAGGGAATGCGACATGCTCTGCAAGCCTTTCTACAAAAATAAATAAATAAATAAATAACTTCACTCTGAGTGTTCAATGAATGGAGGGAAATGACCTACTTACCTTCTTGTGTGTTTTGCTGTACCACAAGAGTTTAATCACTTTATACAGTAGGCAGCTTTGAGTGGGGATTACATTTAGGTAAAAGTCGGAGGGAAAAATAATCGGAGAGATATACAAATTAGAACAATGGCTGCAGGTCTTCTCTATGACACCACGTTTATTGACATAGGACTTTTCAATCTGAAAAGCTGTCATGGGTATTATCTCACTTGTACATTGCAACAAGCCCTGGGCCAGGCCTAAGTGGGTGTTGTGTGTTGTGTTAAAGATACTCCTGCTTCCTGTTTGAGGAAGCTGAGGCTCAGCTGGAGATAGTGACCTTCCAGGTTGCTGGTTCAGATCCAGCTGGTAGATGCTAAAGCAGAGATTAGAACTCCAGGCTTCTGATTCCCATTCTTACACTCCAATGATTCCCAGCTCCTTCTGCTCTAATGCTAGACTCTCCTCTGCTTTGCAAAGACAAGTTTGCTGTCACAACACCTTTGCTGAACAGCATGGGAGAGTGATCTCCACAGAAACAGGCCTTTGCTCCTCTACAGGAATACTAGCCTATCACAGGGCGCACACCTTCCCCTCTTTCAGGTCTCCATCTCAAGGCTACCTTCTTAGACAACACTTTTGAGACTCTCCTCTCGAAAGTAGCCTCCCACTCCACACTCATACCCAGTCCTGTTTTATCACATTGTTCTGTTTATTTCCTTTATGGTTCTTATCATATTTGTGTAATTACCTTGTTGTGTGTTTGTTATCTGTCTCCTCCCTGACACAGTAGACTTCAGGAGAGAAAGCTTGGGAATATTGCTCCCTGCTCTGCCCCCGCACACTTGTGGCACACAGTAGGTGTTCAATAATGACACCAGCTGGGGAAATAGGACAAATACCACTATATAAAGTCATCTAAAGCTCACAAAGATGGAAGGAGGAAAGTTCATACCCTGGCTGAAGCTCTTACTGTCTATTTGATCTGGAGAAAATTATTTTAACCTCTGTTATCGGCTAAATTGCCTCCCTCTCCAAATTCCTATGGTCAAGTCCTAAACCCTAGTACCTCAGAATGTGACTATATTTGGGGAGAGGATCTGGACAGAGGTTACTAAGTTAAAATGAGGTCATCGGGGGGCTCCAATCCAACATGACTGGCATCCCAATAAGAAGAGGAAGCGTGGACACAAACATACAGAAGAAAGACCGTGTGAAGATCCAAGGAGAAGGTGGCCATCTACCAGCCAAAGAGAGAGGCCTCAGAAGAAACCTACCCTGCCAAAACCTTGACCTCAGACTTCCAGCCTCCAGAGCTGTGAGAAAATAAATTTCTGTTGTTTAAGACCCCCAGTCTGTGGTGCTTTGTTATGGCGGCCTGAACAGACTAACAAGACCTCTCTAAGCCTTATTTCTTCATCTCTAAAATAAAGGTAATAATGGTCACTACTATTAAATGAGGATTAATGAGATAATGTATAGAAAGGGACACAACATAGTGACATTAATATGCACATCTCTCAAAAACACCAGCCACAAATTTTCTACCTTCTTCTTAAAATCTAACTCCTTCATGTCATAGTTGTCAGTATCATAATTTAGCAGATTTCAAATACGAAATGATTTAGAATTATGCACACCTATATAATTTTGAAGTAACACAATAACTGCCTTATATTAAGCATTCAATAAATGTTTATGTGAAGAAGGAATGAGTGAATTTGTAAATGTAATAGATATACTGATCTCTATTCTCTTGGTAAGTAATTCCCTCCTGGTTCTATAACACACAGAAGCACCTATCTAATGCAGAAGGAAAATTCCCATTAAAATAAACACAGCAAATCTGCATCATCACCTTATGTGTACATTTGGTTGTGACCCAAACCATTCAACTATGAGCAGAAAATCATTTCTAACTCCTTTCTGGTGCAAGATTATGCCATGGATCAAGCCTTGCTTTGTGGAAATTTTACTTCTTTCTCCCAGGAAAAACCTAAACCCCTAGATGTTTCAAAGACAGCCTTTTATAAACAGACCAACAAAGAAGCAGGGCATGTCTCAGCCTCCTCCTTCCTGGAAGAGGTTCCTGCTTCTCAAAGGTTTGCTCTGTCTAATGCCAGCACAGCCACCTCCAGACACTCACGCCCTGCATTTCCTGTCGGTAATGTCCGTTGGAGTATCTGGTCACATGGATGAGAGAAACATCACACACACACACTCACACACACATACTCAAATACATATTTGTTAGAGGAAGGAAACTTGGGGTTGGAAAGGCCCCTTAATTTGTGGTAAACACAAATTGTTATTATTATCTTTATCATCATTTGAGAATATTTCCACAGGGCAGTTTCTACCTCCTTGGGTACCCTACATTGCCTTCTGGACACACTTCTAGATTTAGAAGCTCTTTGCTAGTTCCCTATCTGTCTATTACCAGAGAGAATCTACATTTTCCAAATCTCACAATAATTAGAAGTACCTGTAAGAGATGGTGATCAGATACCATCCATGTGCTCACAGAATCCTTCCTGACCTAGCACCTTCTTTTTTTTTCCACAGGGAGAGGAAGAACCGACTAGAAGAGAGGAAGTATTTTTTTTTTCCCTTGGCAATTGACAGCATGTAGGTTTACACAGTGTACCCAGCCAACTTTTCAATTCCTTTCAGTAAAAGCTGAAGTTAGATTCAAATGTTCTGAAGGAATATGGGGAGCATTTGATGATTTTTTTATTCCCTTATCACATATGATAGCTTTCACATACCCTCCTGCAAAGACGTAAATATATTCAATGGGCAAGTCATTGTCAACTCCACAGAAGAAGCCAAAAGCTGGTTTCACTTATTTATTTTGTTTGGTTTGTTCTGTTTAAATCAGATTATTAAAGATAAATTTCTCATTTCCTTTGTTTATATTTTATTAGAACACTAATTACTGTTATTTCTGTTATTACCACTCTTTATAATAACATCTTACCTCTAAATGCAGTCTTCCATCCTGAAATATTCCAAAGCTATTTACAACCTATTAAGCAAATTAGACGTGGGCCTCACTTCACTCTCCCCAGAAGTATACCCACTTCCTGCCAGTGAACCCCAGCAGCTGTAGAAGGACATGCTCAGCCCAGCCTGCGATGGCATTAGACAGAAAGGGCTGGATGATGCATATACTCCAGCCACCCACCGCCAGCCCTGGTGCTCACAGACCTGAGAGACCAGCAGAACAAAGGTCTTCTTTGAAATGCCGGCGTTGATCAAAAGCCTAAAAAGATAGAAAGACAATTTGTCTTATTCTCTGGATGCAGGCCTAAAATACTTAGAAGCTCAAGTTGAAAAATATGATATTTTTACAAATGTTAAAGGGCAAAAAATCCTTGAAGTTTTATGAGCAAGTATGTTTAACTTAGAGAGTTAACACTTTTGAGGCAGTGAAAATTTGAGATCCATTTGAACTGAATCCAAATTCCTGTTTTTCTGCTTTTCGCTTTTTACTATGTACCCTCTATGATGAGAATATTGAGAACTGCTTGAACTCCATCCAATTTTTCATGTTGTTTTTTGTCCCCCAGACTGTTGATCTGACCACCATTAAACTTTTTTGTCTTTCATATTCAACCACATCGCCTTTTTCTGCCAGGCCACACACAGAGAGCCTCCTGGACTTGGAAGAGTCTTAGTGGAAGGCATGTAAACTAATCATCTTTCTCCAACATCTCTCTATGCATCTGAACTGGGAGAAAAGTGAGCTTCTTTGTCATAGATGTATTTTTGAGTCTGGGTGGACAACAGTAGCAGTCCACCTTTCTCCATTGTGCTCACCTGTACCCGATGATAATCCTTCGATGAACAAACTGAATTCTCCTTCTGAGCAAGGTTCCTGTAGTCCCAGCCCAGCCCCCATCCTACCATCACACATGATAGGCCCAGAGAGGACCAAATACCCAAATCCCCTAGGCTCCAAATGATGCTAACTATAATCACTCCCTCCATATGCAACTCTTCCTTCTGCTACTCCTCAAACCTTTGTCCCAACTTCTCTAGGGCAGAGGACCTCAGCTAGATTTCAGTTTCCTTATCAAGTCTGGGGCAGATTTTCCTGGACTGGATTGATAGTGTACCTTAATTAGAATATCATGGATTATGGGCCTGAGCTTTAGAAAACAAAGCAAGTAACACTCCTCTGAAATCTGATTTAGCCTTCCAGTCATCTTCGATAATGACTCTCAATGAGGTCTTAAATCCGTTTAGCTATGTTACTAAATGTGTTATAAAACTAGAAAAACACTGGCACCAGAATTTGTTCTTTAGGGTATTTATTTTTGAGTTGGAGAGAGAGAGACTCTAAGGGAAAGCAGATTTATAAGTGATGAACACACTCTGCACTTATCTATTTCCAGGGAACCTAGACTGTTCCAGGTAGCCTGACTTTTCTACATGCAAATTCAAAGTCAGCTGTCATAAAGAAGAGATTACTATATCATGCACCAAAATTCAAATTTCTTTTTATGCTGTTTAATCATGGTATAATCCTCTGTGATAAGCAAAATAGTTTAAAGGATTATGTCTTTACAGAAGTCTATGGAAAACTCATTGTATATTTTGAGGGTAATCGTATTAGTGTGGCTAAATATGACTTCAATTGACTTGATTATAGATTGCCATGGGCTATGTTAACCAGACTTTAGGGTTACCCAAATGTCGGTAGAATCCCAGACATTTAGGGATAGAATACCAGAGAATTTCTATTTGTGAGTTGGACTTGATGATGTGGAAAGACTCGTGTTTACATCAGTTATTTTAATTTGCATGAGAGAAGGAAGGCAATGAAATATTAAAAATAATTTTCTGATTATAAATTCCCCCAAACCCACACAGATTATTGAATCCATGGATTGGCATCACTGGATTTTCTGCAGTCACAACTTAGGCAAATTAGAAAGAAGTCTGAGACATCACCCCTTTATACCTGACCTCAAAACGCCTCTATGGTTAGCTGAATGATCCCAGAATCTTCCCTTGGCAATGGAAAATATTCCAAGATTTCTGTTCTTATCCAGATGTTGGAGTGAATATGTAGTGCTGTTGATTTATGAGATTAAAACATTTTCATAATTGCTCTTTATCATCCAACTGCCTGGTCCTGCGCTAAAACAGAATCATCTTGTCCATTTGCACCAGAGGAAGAGGGTATAAGCTGAAGCCAGCTGGACCGCAACTGGCACAGCTTCCTGTTTTGTTGACTCCATGCCACAGGCATGCTGTGATTCATTTGGCTTTTTACCTGGCTATTCATTCTATTAGAGAGGCCCACAAAGTTGGATGTTAGGGATTTTCCCTGAGGAAAGTGTGCTCTGACCGAAATATGGCACTCAAAACATCAATCTAGAAACCTAAGGCAAAAGTATTAATAATACAAGAGAGAGATGAGAAAGCGCTTAGGAGCAAAATGGCGGTATTGTAAATTTTCCCAGAATATTATATACCATCTTTGCATTTTTAAATTATAAATAAAGATGCATCATCAAAAATTAACAGAGGAAATGAGCTTGAACAGGACAAATGAGGTTTGGAGAAAATCATTTTTCTCTCTTTTAAATAGGGGGCAAAATGGAGTTTCTCTTGCTTGTAGTATTCTGTGCTGAAAGATGAGGGAAGTTTTAAAGAATCATCTTGGAAAACACGGGTAGACACTCTATCTTCGGTGTCTTTATATGTGATTCGTGTACAAAACAAGGACTGCCGGGGTACCAGGGAGCTGCAGTAAAAATCAAATCACCTTGTGTAGCTAGAGAGACAATTCTGTCAAGGTTTTATTGTGCAAGCAGAGCTCTGGGCTTTGAGGAAAGTAAGTTATTTTCTGCTAGAAATCAGATGTTTAAATAAGTACCTGACGTTGGGCTTGGGAGGATGGGAGAAATATTGGAACATATATAATACCAAAAAGGAAAGGTAAGGTCAGATAGTTGAGAGGGTTCAAAGCCAGAATCTAGAAGAAATAGTACTATGAGAAAGAATAAACAGGTGAATTTCCTGGATGGCTTCTCAGATAGGACGTAGCATCCTGCTGTAAATACCAGTAGAAGGATGAGCCAGGGGAAATGCACATGCCTAAGAATCAGAAAGAAGTAAAATGGATGATATGGAACTCCAGAAACCCCTCCTGGGCTAAGTTATCCGTGTTTCCAAATGAACTCAGACTCTGAAGTTGGATAAAGAATTAGATTAAGTGGTGAGGTAGCTCATGGAGCCTTTGCTGGAAACGTACTTGAGGTATAAAAGTGATACACGGAACGTACATGTGAAGAGTATTTTCTAACTGAATGAATACTGTTAAGAGATTCCTTTGAAAACTATTTTAAATAGCGAAAGACTCAGTACACACAGGTAATAACAACAAGTAAAGTTGCGTTGTACTTTTCAACTTTATCTTCTCATTACTTCCTACTTTTCACAAAGTGATTCTCTCTTAAGGCCTTTCCTGTAGCAGAATTTGCTAGAATTTGCTGGGGGCCATTTGCCAACATTTCTGTGTCAGAGTCTCTCAAACTCCAGCGATCTTTTTATTTTTCAGTTTGCAAAATGTAACTCTGTGTCTGTGAGAATGTGAGACAGAGACAGAGAGACAGAGAAAGAATACAATGGAGAAGGAAGGAGGGAGGAAAAGACAAAACCTGTTCCATTGGGCACATAGAGAAAGCACACCTGAGAGCCATCTGCCTCACCTCAGCCACATCATTCTTGTTGTAGGATCTCTTCCTTCTCTTTCCATTCCATTTTCAGGATCATATTTGTTTTAAGATATGTGACAACCAACATCCAAGGAAAATGAAAGACTTAGAGAACTTAGAATCTTAAAAGTTAAATTTGAGGCGCCGGCTCCATGGCGGAATGGTTAAGTTCGCACACTCCGCTGCGGCGGCCCAGGGTTCAGATCCTGGGCGCGGACATGGCATCGCTCCTCAGGCCACCTTGAGGTGGCGTCCCACATCCCACAACTAGAAGGACCTGCAACTAAGATATACAACTATGTAAAAGAGGGTTTGGGGAGATAAAGCAGAAAAAAAAAAAAAAGATTGGCAACAGTTGTTAGCCCAGATGCCAATCTTTTAAAAAAAAAAAAGTTAAATTTGATATGTATATATTACTTATTCTTCAAAGAAGCATACTAATTGAACTTATTACGAATCTTTTAGTTGCCTTCCATATACTAAAAGCATAAAATGTGCATAGAGGACTTGTATTTCTAAGAGTTCTAAAACTCCATTTTTTATATACTCCAGGTCTACATAAAAGAAATTGTTGAAATCAGTTATTATGTAAGTTACATAATAATGTCACACATAAACCAGTTGGTGCTTTAGTTCCATGACTCATTCTTTCATGATTGCTTAGAATTTATAAAGCTGGCTTTGCACAGTTTAACGGGCTTGTGCCTTTTCTGTAATATTGCTGGCTATAAATTAGTAGCTCCCAAGGAGGAGAAAGCCAGGCGCAGGTGAAACAGCGCCTCAGGTGATTTTTGTGCACTACCTTTCCTGCCCCCCGTCTTCAGCAAAACCACTCCTCTGGATCACATCTGGAACACACAGTCTCCACTTATCACTACAAACTCAAACTTTCAGATGGAACATTATCTTCCTCTTCTCCATTCCCACTTTGATGGTGTTGAAATTAAATGTGGAGGAGCAGAGGAGATTAATTTTAAATTGCTTTATTGTTTTATTTACGGAAAATTGCCGAATAAAGATCCTGTTAGAATTGGCTTCTGGAGGTTGAGAATCAACTATTTTTAGAGAAGAATCCCTTTGTTCCAAAATAAGGCAAACATTCATTGAGAAAACCATTAAATAAGAACTTTATTTGGTCAAAAGAGTAAAATAAAGCAAATTCCTACCCGTTGCTCTTTGAGAATATAACAAAGTAGCCATAAACCTATAGACAGATGCTGCAGAATAATGTATTAAATGTTTAGCTTTATAACAAAAATTGGAGAGTACTTTATTATTGGATAAAACTTCTCCTCAAATATGTATGTAAATTGGACTGTCAATACCCTACAAAAAAGTCAAGATAAGTCCTCAAGGCTTTGGGTCCACTGTTGTAATTGCTTTTCCTGGATAGGAAAGTTCTCCCTGTATATTGTAGGTGGACATACAAGATTCTCATGCAGGGAATCCCTGTCAATTATCCGGGCCAAGTGAAGGGGAAATGTCATCTGTGGTGGGCAGGGCAGAGGGAGTTTCTAGACTGAATTATGAGAACAAAGATTTGTTTTGGTCCAGGAGAGAAACCTAACCCTTCCACCTGGTCTTTGGACAGGAACTCTGAGACTAATAAGATATTAACAGTGTGGAAATTCCAAATTTTCAACAGCATACTTGGGATTAGTTGGGCATTTGAATTATTAAAGGTGAAGATGGTTTCTGGGGTTGGAGCAAGTTGGTACCAAGAGAAGAGGCATCTAGGAAAAGCCATTTGGCTGACTGCACAAGGTAAACTGGAAATCTCTGGGATCACAAAGTTTTAGAGCCATCGTGGCAGCATGGGATTCATGGGACAATCTAGAAGTCATTCTCAGTTCCCTTCCTATGCTTTGGGTCTAATCACAACCACCTCCCAAACATATCCACATGGGTCCACACTTTTCAAGTCCTCTTGAGTCTCACCTGAATTACACTCGGAGCTCTTAACTTCTCACCCTGCTTCCAAACTTGCAGCTACAATCCGTGCTCCATACACATGAATCTTTTAAAGCTATTAATCAAATCATCCCACTCCCCTAGTTACCAGGCTCCATCGATTTCCCATCACAAGAACACCAAAACCCAAATCAACACCAGGTTCTACCAGTCCTGTCCCGGCGCCCCCTCTTTTTCACGCTCATTCATGTACTCCAGCCAGAAGGGCTTTCTTTCTGATACTTCACCTCAGCTCAAATACCCTGCCCTTAGAAAGCCCTGACCTGACTACCCTGTTACTGTTCATCACATCACCCAAATTTAATTCTGGCTAAGTGCTTACATTTCCTTGTTGTTTATTTATTTGATGTTTGTTTGTGACCTTGTTGGGTTGTTGGGGGTATTGACTGCTTCTCCCAACTAGAATGCAAGCTCCTTGAAAACAGGGCATTATCTCTATCCCCAGTGTCTGGAACAGTGCCTGGCATATACTGAGTAAATGCTCAACAAATATCAGTTGAGTTACATGTGAGAATTCCTCAGGGATTGCCAGACACTGCTTTAGAAGAGAAATCATACAAGACTCCTGCAATTTTGAGAAAATAGGGGACTCAGAATCATTATGGCTTAAACTTCAAAATAAACGTCTCTTTAATTTGTATTCCAATCTGATGAAGTAGGACATACTAAATAACCATATAATACAAAAATTATTATTATTTTGTGTGTGTGAAGAAGATTAGCCCTGAGCTAACATCTGTGCCAGTCTTCCTCTATTCTGTATGTGGGATGCCTCACCAGCATGGCTGGTAAGTGGAGTAGGTCTGTGACTCGGATCTGAACCTGCGAACTGGGCCACTGAAGTGGAGTGTGTGGAACTTTAACCACTTGGCCATGGGGCCGTCCCCACAAAAATCATTTTAAAATATTTAAGGTTGCAATATCTTTTGCTCTCTTTTCCTTGATAGATAATATAGACCTGATCATATCAATTTCCTTTCTACTGTACATTCAAAGCTGTAAGTAGTCCATTGTCATCTCTGCCCTATCTCCTTCCGACAAGGAGTCACTTCCTATTCTGAGCTCCTAAAATACTCCATGCGTTACACTTTTACAGGAATGATTGCAACACTTGGTGAGTGACTGTTTGCAGGTCGGCCCTTCCTATTACCGCTGAGCTCTTAGAAGGTTGACTGCCCATGCTATTCACATCCATATTCTAGCACCCAGAGTTGAATCCATTACCTGGTAGCTGTTTTACATATGATTTCAAAATGAATTGCTAAAGAAAGGAAGGCTGATATTTATAATATAAAATATAATTTTTGGGGTTTTAAACATTATGTTTTAATTTGAGATGCTCTAAAAAAGAGGATATACAGTTGATTGAAGTCTTTTGTAGTTGGTTTTCCAAAAGCATTACTCAAAAAAATATATTTTATTTCATAGCGTTACATTTTCAATGCAATGTTAACTAATTGTATAAGATTGATTTTATTTACTTTCCCAATTGCATTTAAATTGGTTAAAATTAATCCAATTAGTTAACTGGCCAAGTCTGAGTATAAAACATTTGAAGCAATGATTACAGTATATTTCAGGAAGAAAATCTGAACAGCAAGTAGCCAGCTAATCCAACAAAATATTTCAGGGAAAAACTTTGGTCTGGCTGTAGATTTATTCATCTGTGCTCTTTTTTTATTGTATTGTATTATGTATATTCCCAGGAATATTATTCTCTGGAGTCAGTTCTGATTTTAACCGTGAACAGAGTTTCGAATCATGAGATTTCTGGAAGAGATTAATTTCTAACTCTTCTAGGCTGGACAGCATGTCTAGCAGATTTCAGTGATCGATTGATGCACTTGCAGCCTCTTCAGACTAGCAACTTTAGATGGTTAAAGGCTTGAGCCCTTTGGAAATTTAACCATCCCATGTGGATTTCTTTTTCCTAGAGCAGATTGTCAAATGGACATAATTCTGGGTGGTGAGGAGTGAGAAGAAAACCCAAGACCAGCCCAAAAGAGCTGTTGCTTCCTTTATCTTCCATGATACCAGCTGTTTCTACTCTTCATCACATACAGAGTCCCTAGTGCATCTACACAATGCAGCCACCTTCTAATCTCTATGCCTCTGTCTCCTTAATTCAATGCTGAGCTTCGTGAGGACATATACTGTTTCTTAATCACCTGTGTATCCTTAGCTCCTAGCCATGCACATAGCACATAGTACATAGCAGATGCCCCAAAATATTTATTGCACTTAACAAAAGCAGGAGCAGTGGTGGTCTCACAAGGTTTCCAGATGTCTGCCTCTTCCCTGCCACCAAAGGATCCTCTAGCAACATCTCTCATTTCTTCTCTCTCTGCTTGGTTGTTCTTAGGCTTTCTGTAGGAGTTTGAGAATTCCAACACCTGCTATAGATTAAGAATATTACCAAGCCATGGGGGCAGGGAGGGAGGAAGCCCACTTATTAAAAAGGGCCCATCTTAGATGAATAATCAAAGAGAAACAATTAGTTAGAAAAAAATAATAATGACTCAACCAAGAGGACTGGTTTCTCTCTTAAATGGGGAGGCAGTCCAGGGAGATAAACAAACATTGCCATTGGCAAGAGAACCCACTTCCTGTTACTAGGCAGAAATCAAATTGGCTGTAGTCAGACGGCAGTTTAAGTTTCCTAACTGCTTCAGATGCTTATTCGAGATAAGCTGAAAAGAGCAAGCATGGAGCAATGGAGAAGCGGGCTGCCCCCAACCCATGTAGTATGTCTGCTGTGATTGTTATCTGATTATCTTGGAGAAACTCTCTTGGAGAAACTGAGTTAGCAATAACTGGAAACGAGATGCAATGAGACTGAGAACCAGAACAACAGTAAGAAAAGCACTTGATTACTTTGTGATTAGACTGTTGAGACAAGGTTGACCTGTTAGACGGTGAACAAAGCTGGTAAAGAATGATCAGGGCCATGGGAAGGACAGCCTCGTGGCAAAATCAGGCAAGAATTTGCCAAGAATAATGAAAGGAAGCATTTAAAGCAACTTAAGAGGCCCTTAGCTTGAATGGAACAGCACGGGTTTGGAACCAGACACACCTATCTTTGGGGTCCTAGTCCTAGCCAATAAGTTCCTTAACTCCTTAGGGCAAGAATGATTCATTTCTTAACTACTTAGGGCAAGTTTCTTAATCTCCCTGAGCCTTAGATTCCTCCTCTCTAAAAAATGGGGACAAAAACTTGGTTATCAACTCTCTTCCTGGAAAAATGCATATATACAAAAAAATTTGCATACACTTTTAAGAGGTTCACAAATACTCTGCAACCCGTTTAGTGTCTTGAGAGTAAAAACATCTACCTATAATTTTTTTGACCCTGAGATAAATTTTCTATTTCAGAGAACTTTTCTAAATGGAAGATTCATAATGATGAAAGGACTATCAAGACATTCTATTATTTATCAGTTGGGATTTTCTTGTAACCAACATCTCTATGCTTTAATAGTATGTTAATAATTATTATAATGATAACCATACTCAACATTTGCAAAGCATGGCCCCAAATCAATTTATTTGGGTCAAAATTACCTTAGCTGTTTGTTTAAAAATGCAGAACTCTACCTCTGGAAATTCTGACCCAGATAGCTTGGAGTGTGTCCAGGAGCCTGCATTTTTAACATAATAATCCCGATCTTAGTTCTTGCATAATGTTTAAGAAAAGATAAAATTTTAATTCTAGCCCATATGAGTTTATTATTACAGGCAATACCCACTTGTTTGCTTTTCTGGTTTTCTGATTTAATGTCACATAATAAACCAAAACTTCCTGTCCCACCATTTTGACTAACTCATTTGAAAGATTCCTTTCAATGTCAGAGAAACATATATCAAAATTGTATGTGGGGCAGGGAAATCGACTGAATCCAATGTTCTCAAAAGATAGAATAGTGAGAAAACAGTCAAAATATGTACCTTAATGTTCATGCACCAGAGTTTGTATATTTTATTAGTTGTGGGTCCTTAGGGATAGCCAGAACACATCAAGAGGGGAAAGCGAACAGTAAAAGCAATGAAGAAGATGGTCAACAAAAGCCAGGCAAAAGATCTCGAAAGTCTAGCAGTATGGGCCCACTAATATATGGGCAAATAGCCACAAACAGCTCAATAGTTCCCAAGGCTATTGTGTCTTATGGCAGAAGAATGTAATCAATGTCCATGATGATTAAGTTATTAAAAAGTTGAAAATAAGTATTGAATAATTTGTTTAAGAAGGAAGTCAAGTGCACAATATATTTTAGAAAACTTTGCATACAAAATTTGTCAATATAGAACATTTTATTGTTCAACTCTCAAGAAAAATGTTACTTCCTGAAATTATTTATTTATGTGATATGAATATATGTGTTGTCCCTTACATAAAGAGCTCATAAACTATCCTAAACAATTAAGCAGTCTTGCTACAAACTCTAGCCCCACTTAAATTGCAGCAGGAAAGATGCAGGAGGCTACTGAGAGATATGGAAGTTTCATGACAGCAGAAGGCAAAACAAGAAGAGATGAATGTTCATCCTCTACGAAAAAGTAGGTTAAATCTTCACCAAATTATACATGACCTGCTTTGAAGAAAATTGTATAGTAATTGATAAACAAAAAAGCTCTAGACCTAATCCCAATGCAAGAGGATTGACTTAAGCATCAAAGGGAAGAACTCAGAAGTTCAAGGAGAACAGAAGAATGAGGAGGATTAAAAACCCCTCCATCTAAGGCTCTGATCTGCTCTAATTGCTCAGTAACCACCTGGAGTTAATGACAAACTGGCTCAGCTTAGGGCAGGTTCAAGGGGAGTAGCCTTAAAGTCATTGCAGACACTTGGTGGCTTCTCTCCAAGAGAAACAACACAAACCTCAGGGATAAATACTTGATAATTTTTCTAAAGAAAGTGACACCAAAGCTGCTGTCAGGGTCGTATACAATTAATGTGCCACTAAAGAGACTTGAACAAGCCCTACCCAGATTTTCTTTTTCCTCACTATAGGCTGCTGCTCTTAACAGAGGCTCATTTTGCCTCTTTTCCTTTCACAAAAGCCAAGAACAATGGAGAGAGAATGGGACCATTGAAGAAAGTGGAAATGGCAATTTAATATGCTCCCCTCAGGTAATCCTTGAGTACTGTGCTATTCCCAAGTGCAAAGCAAAGAATGTTGGTGGGTAGTAATTCCTACTTCTGCTGGATGACTAAAAGTTCAAACAGGGCACATAAAAAATAAATATAAGGTATCAGAAGGAGATTATTCCATACTTGGATCAAATTACTTCCCTTTGACATATGAACTGCGTTTTCTTGTGAAATTCATTTTGGATAGAGCTGTGAGCTGTGGCTGCCAGCTAGCCCTCGATTAGTGAGGTGTCCTGTATAGTTCCAAAAAGAACGCAAGGCATTAATGAACTTGTTTCTCAGGCCACGGAGGCTAGTGCCTGCTCGGCTGCTGCTGTATTTGTGTGTTCTTCCACATAACATTGAAATATGTTATTTAAACTCTGGGAGCAAATTTATATGCAATAAAGCCACCACTGTCATCTCAATATCCTGTTTTCCTTGCCCATGAAGACCCTCCAGCAGCAGAGCACATGAGCCATAGTGAAATGCCTTCAAATGAAATGCTTGGGACCAGGGAATCATTCTCTGATTCTCTGAATCTTTAGGTCCCACCTTCTTACCAGAGCCTTCTGTGGTGCAAGAGAGACTCCGTTTAGGGTCCAGACTCTGATTATGTAACAGAAAAGTTGATTGGTGAAAATTCGTTTCCTTTTATGCAAACGCTCTTAGTTCTTACCTATCATGTCAGCCTCAATACTTGCGCACTAAAGGAACTCAGAGAGGATGAGGAACTGGAAAAGTGTTCTCTGATTCATGACTCCAGCTCCAGCTGTACTTAAGATAATGGATCCAGGCTGAGCGCCCTTGGGAAAATGTGTATTTTAGGAAGGAAGATGCCTGGGCAGTGTACTGAGATTTCCTGTGCTGCCATGAGCAATTTGTGACTGAATGAGTATATTTATAGATACATTACAGGTCTTTTATCATTTCAGAAATCAATGAAGTAATTTCTAAAGGAAGTTAGAGTGATCTGTGGCTATCAGCAACCCCTATTTAATTTATCATGAAGGGAAAAAAAGAATTCATCCATTAGGGAAAACTGGAAACGGAACAATTTGCCCCAAGGAAAACTTAACTTTGATAAGATTGAATGAAAAGTTGTATAAATAAAGGAAAATACTACCTAAAACAAAAAAGTAGAGTCTTTCTAGTGGTTGAAAGTCTTCTTTTTAATTATTAAAACATTCTGTATTTCTTCACCACAGCTATCACTTGATGACAAGAGCTACCATTTATTGAGAACTTGCTAGATTGCCAGACCCTTGCTAAATGCTTTGCATGTTTTACCTCCTTCAATCCTTATACCCATCCCATACTTTACACATAAGGAGAATGAGGCTGTAAGAGATGTAATAAATATAATTATTACAGAGAGGTTAACAACTTGGCCAAGTCACATAGCCAGGTTAATGGCGCAGAGCTGGCTTTCAACCCAATTCTGTCTCTACATGTGTGCTCTTAATCACTATACCATATTGCCATCACTGGACTAAAGTTACTCAAGAATTTGGGTAAACAGGTATGTTTTGATCTTCTGATAAATTCATTTCACTCCATGTTTGAATATAAATTCACATACGCACACATTTCATTTATTTATTCACCTCTTCACCAGCTTTTATTGGACTCATACCTTGTGTCAAACCCATGCTAAGCCCGGGACATCTAAAGATCAAAACATAAGATCCCTCTTCTCAATGAGTTTATAGCAGGGAGATAGAAAAAACAGCATTTATAACACGGTATGTGCAATAAGGAAAGAAAGTACAAGGTGCTGAGAGCAGAGGAGAGGTGGAGCCTTCTTCCCCAAACAAGCATTGGAAGACTTCCCTGCTCATGTCGAATTACCGAACATTTTTCCAAAGCTGCTGATCTCAATTCAAACTTAAGATAATAGCAAAGGAGTTGTGATTGTTTACTTGGTTTTAGAAAATTCCCATCTGGGTTTCTGCAAAGCACACCGGAAAGGGTGTATTTCTAGACAAGGGAAATCTCCTTCACCAAATATAGAACCTCTAGGAAACTGTGTTCTTAATTTAGAAATCAACTTTAAACTTTGGTGCTTACAGAGCAGGTGGAACGAAGCAAAGCATAGGCTTGGAGCTGCTACACATATTTTATTTTCTTCTTTCCATTTCCTTGGCAATAGTAGCATTAAGTACAAAAAGATTTGCAAACAATAATTTTTATATTGTTTGCACATAATAGACTACATGTTTCCTTGGTTGGCAAAACATGAGTTTCTCTTCAAAATTAAGGCTTTCAATATTGTGAGAAATGGCTTTCAAAGGCTATAATATTCATTCTGTGAAAGCCCTGTTGAATAGTCTCTGTACTAACTAAATCGTAGTGTTTGTTCTTGGCTAAAAAAGGAAAATGTCTTGTAATCATAAATGTGAGAAAAATGATAAGGTAGACAGCATGTTGGAAGTGTGACATGATTGTTAAACTTTATTAAGACACACACTGGCATGGGTTGTATATTTTACACCACGTATTCACATATCTCAGTCAAGCCTCCCAGCAGTCTTATGAAATAAGCCAGGTAAGTTTTTCTTCCCTGTTTTCCATTTGACGAAGCAGAGTTTCTAAAATTGTCATGACCTCTCTGGAGATCATATAGCTAATAAAAAGGACCAGAAGTTGAACCCAGCTCTGTCTGAATTTGAGTTCAGTGCTCTCCACTATGTGATATGCAAAACTGTAACTAGAAACACATGGCAAGCTCCCTGACTTTAAAATGAAAATCATTTCTAATGATGCTAATGGGGTAATGTATAAGGAAAGCATCTATATTTTATCTGCTTAATAAATATTTACTGAAGTCCAGTCATTGTGCTGGGAGCAATAACGGGAACTCAAAGATGAACAATTCTATACCTCTCCTTTAACCAGGAAGATCTATGCATATATACGTACCTATGCATACATGAAAATGTATCTTCTCTAAATACAGTCTGAAATGTAGTCTGGATTCAAATTTATGAAATAAGCACAGATCCCTTTCTTGAAATGCTTCAGGCAGCTGAAGGTAGACTTAGATGAATATATGCTGTGATAAATGATGTGTGTAGGATCCTGCTTATATTTAAATTTACAATCCTATTCGTTGGTTTGAAGTAAGCTTTATGTCACAACTGCCTCTACAGTCTCTAGATCTGGTGGTCGAGATCAGTGTATCAGAATTTCTAAACTGTTCAGATATTGCACGCAAGATTCAGCCATTCTTGAGACATCGTGACATTTACTGTCAAGACTGAGCTTACAATTAAGCTGCTGATTTGAGGACTATAATGAAACTCTTGACAGAATTTAGACTGGTGAATTTGACATTTTATTCTTTATTTGTAGACTTGAGCTGTGGTGTCAAAATCCTAAGTATTCCCAGAGACCACTGCAGAACAGGGTACTATTCTAATATGTCAGAGCCCAGAAAGTGCCTGCATGGACTTCAGGATGTGGATGGGGACTGTGCTTACATGGAGGTGTGTAAACTTCTCCCTCTGTGTTTGTATCTCTCTCCTTATATGCTTCACATCCATCCTTGGCCCTAGTTAGAATTTATCCTTTCCTCCTCCCCAGAAGCATACAGTTTTTTTGAACGTCTATTTCAATGCCTCTTAAATAAAGCTCTTTCCTTTCCCAACCACATTTTCCCCCTTGAATTCAGGTTCGTTTGTGGGGTTTAGACATATCCATCAACTCATCAGTCAGAACCTTGGATATGACTTGAAATACATTCCCGTAGGTAAAAAGTAATTTTGTGAAAGTGCTTTTTATGATTTTCACCTTAACAGTTCTGAATTCTTTCCTTGACTTTTAAAAAATTCATGCATTTCTAATTCATTAAAGTCACAGGCAGGTAAAATTCTCAGACAGGCAGTGAGCCAGTGTCAGTAATCACTTTTAAAATCATCAGAATATTTATGCAGAATTTTTTTTAAAAGATCAAAAGGTTGTTATTTATATTTTTGTCATCCCCTCCGACTGTAGTTTTGTCCTAAACCTGCTCTGAAGATTTCTTTATGAGTGTATGTATTCTATCAAGGTAGACAATTTTATTTACATGATCTGTGAAACATTAAGACTCTAGTTCAGTCTAAAAGTGATGTCATTTCCTCCACATCACTTACAAAGCTTTGTTTTTAAGGAGCCATTGTTGTATTGTGAATTATGTTGTTTCACAAATGGATCCATTGTCCTGGGTATGGACTCCATCTGTTAGTAAAAACTGAGAAGGAGAAAGGCAAGGCCTGAGGTGATTTATTCTCACTGGATGTAAACCTGTGACTCTGGAGAGAAACTGTCACCAGCCCATAGTTACTAATGGTAAATGACTGATTCTCGAGCTAACACTGGATGGAAAATACATTTTTTTTTTAAATATAAGAAATCTGTAAGGCTTATCCTATATTCTTTCCAGATGATACGAAGATGGAATAGAGTTTTGTTCTGTTTTGTTTTGATACAGAATAGTTCAAAGCAAGTCTTATAACCTTTCCAGAAAATTGCATCAAGATTATTTGTAGGATCCTGGCAAATGTCTTTGAACGGCTAGCATTGGACTCATATTTTGAAACTGAAATATATATATATTTCATTTTTAAAATTAAAATATGTTTGGGTCATTATACCAATGGCCAGACTGAGATAGCCAATATTCATATTATGATTATAGGGATTTTTATTTTCCATTCTTTGGGAATTGCAACATTGGTCATTAGATATTACATTGCAACAAATAATTTTGTACTTACAGTTTTGGGAGATTTTATTGATTATTTATTTAGGAAAAACTCCAAAAGAATTATTGATTCAACATTGGACTTCCTTTCAGACCCCTGCTTCTTCTGCTCTGTTGTTTTTCAATAGAGTCACACATTTGACACTCCAGCATCCTCCCTGCCTTCACTTTGTCTATCACAATCTGCAACTGCTACGAAATGCCATTTTCTCTCACTAAAGGGCCAGTTACAGTGGATATTACATGTGTTTCCTGACACTTTCATTAAATTAGCACGTGCCTCAAGCTAAGCTGTGACACTTCATGAAGGGAACTCTAGATCTTAAGCAGCATGGAACTCTCTGAAGAGGGGAACAGTCTATGAAGAAGGAAAAAGAATGCTGCAGGAGGTTTCAAACCAGTGAGCCTGGGCTCTTGCACCACTCTGCATTAGCTGCTGCATTATTTGAGGGGCCCTCGTTCTCTTTTCACTAGGTGACTGACACCTGTAAGGTGGAGGGATGACCCTCTGCCAGTATCACTAACACAGATATGTCACATCAGATAAATTATACTGAAGCCTACAGCGGGCATTTTCAGATCAGGCCTAATTCCCACAAATAAGATGATAAGCTACATTAGCCCCAAATGGCTGAAGTGCTAAGGAAGAGATCATTTTATCTATTTAGATAGCTCTAGAAATAACAATGAGGTCATCATATTTGGAAGATGAACAGTATTATTTATTCTCATATTCAACATGAAATGTTTTCTTACATTCTAGCAGTGGGAACTCATTGGCTACATTTTCACCTTCATTGTGCAAGAGCCACAAAAAAACACCTTGATAATCTAGCTCAGTGACAAATGCCCCCAGATTTCTCCTTGTCTGGCTAAAACTTCTCCAGAGATCTCTCATTTTTGCTCTCAGAAACACAACATGTAACTGGTCTTCTACCTTTGAACTGGTTATTGCTATATTTGCACTTGTTTTCTCATAGGATGCTCACACAGGCCGAGTGGGAGCTAAATCGGGCTCTGCTAGGGTTTCCTCATCCTGAGCCCATTTTTTGAGCACACTGCATTCATAAATAGCCTGTAAAGCGTTGGGCTTCTGAGGTCACTGTGCTTCACACAATTGTTCTCTGCGGGGCTACGTGAAAGACAGTGCCTGGGCTGAGGCCTGGAGTTCCTGGAAGCTGGGTTTCTCAGTATTGAAGGGCTATCTCTTCTCAAACAAAAAAGCACAGCCAGGCTGTGGAGAGTGACCTTGGTCATTGTTCTTGGGGCCTGTGACTTCAGAAGTGGAGGTTACTCCTGAAATGATAGGACCAACCTTTAAGCCGATACCATCTTGCTCTCAGGACGCCTGTATAAATAGCAAACTGATATCTATAATGGGTTAAATGCTTTGTGAACTCTCCTCTGTTAAAAAGGCATGCAAACAAAAGTATTATCTGAATACTTTTTCCTCCCACGTCCTTGACAATCCTCAGACTTAATCCTAACAGAGAGCAGGGAGAGCAAGTGACTGAAATGTCGCCACAACCCATCATTAATCAATAAGAGGAATATGTTTTATAGACATGTGGAGAAGGTGAGAAAACCGTTTAATGCTTGGCAGTTGGAAAAGGAGGTCTGAGGAAGTAGTATGGAGGAAAACAATTCAGAAGAGCCTTAGGAACTTGCTCATTTCCTGGTGTGAATACATTATGTTGCCTTATAGAAATAGGTACATACAGTATGTAGCAGCAATTAAGAGACCACGGCTCAGTCTTCTCTGTCACGTTCCACTATTTTTTTCAGTTGACTTTCCCCTTATTCCAAATGACCTACTGGAATGTATATAAAATCCATAAAAATTTCCTGAAATAAATACTCTGAGAGTTCCTGTTTATTTCCATGGAAGCTATAAGTTAAAAAACAAAAACAAAACAAATTACTTCACTGCTCTTCTACAGGGCTCAGTAACTTATGGCAAGCTTTAGGATTGGTCTCCTTTTGAGAAAGGGTAAACAGGTGGAAGAAACAGGGTTTGATAAACAATCACTTTTAAAATGAGTTCAAATATATCTTAGTCTCGTTTCTCTCTATAGGGAAGGGCAGGAAGTCTTTGCGGACTGTGAAGTACTTAAACAATTGTCATTAACCGTTTTAGATATACAATGTGATTTAAAGTGATATAATGAACTGCTGTGTATCCAATATTCAGATAAGGGATAAAACATTACCACGGTTATTGCTCTCCTCTGTCCCTCTTTCTGACTGCATTTCTCTCTCTCTTTGCAGAGACATCTGCTACGCGTTACTTTTAAATTTATTTGAAGTCAAACCACTCAATAAGCACTGAAGTGTCCTAAGCAGTACTAAATGTGGACGCCTTATTTTTTACACAGTTTCTCCTGAAGGCAGGGTTGCTAGAACATCTTAGTTACTTATAGAGTTGAATATACTCTTACCTGCCTAACATAAGAAAGATTTGAGAACATGATATAATTCAAAACAATGCTTTTAATATTGTTATGAATAGATTCTTTTAGGAATCTGGATAGGAAATTAAAAGTATCTATTTGGTTGTTTAAATAAGAGTCAGTATTTTCATTTGAAAATAATTCTACTGACTTTTGAACTTGAAAAGAGAGAAGCATTTAGGGAACATAGGATTATATTTGAACTGCCATGTTTGCATTGGCCCTACCTATATTGACACAAAGTCATATTCTTTCTCTCATAGTTAACATTCTAGTTTTCTCCCTTGGGCCACATCTGTGGGTATAGAACATAGACACACACATACACACGTGCAGAGTAAATAGTCTCAGAGGTAATATCCTGAAGACCTCAGAACCACCTGTCAATTTATTTAAATCGATGTCAACTGATTATTTGACTAAATGGACCACTGATTGGATTAAAGTGACAGGTCAATAATCAAAATGGACCAACTAAAGAGCTTCTTGCCCCAACAAAACAGAAAGTGATAAAAATGAAAAACACGACATTGCTGAGGTCATAGTTGGTTTTTAGTTAAGCCAACCCTAACTTCTGGTTTGGTGTTTACTTCCAAAGCTAGACTAAAGATCTCCCTACTTGACGTAATCTATAGGAACCGTGCTACCATTTGGCTTTTGGTAACACTCCTTAGTCATAAATACATCCTGAAATTTGGGAGCAAATCTTGGGGTTGTTCATCTGGAGGTGCTAATGTAGGCCAGGGAAGTTGGAGAGACGTTTGAACGAGGTGGAGTGACGTCACCTGGAATGCTGAAGAAAGCCATGTTGTTTTAAAGAGAGTGCAATTAACTCCTCTGTTTTTTGTGCCCAGGCACCTGGTCTTAGTTCTGGTGCAGTGAATTCTAACATATAAAGCAAAGAATTAACAGCCCTCAGTTCTTAAATGACCTAAAATAGGTGGAATTTATTTAAAAATTCTGAAGAGGCTCTCATGTAACAGTGATAGTGACAACGTAGAAACTGTTTGGTAAACTTTAGGCTGTTTCCCTTCAATTTCCAGAATCCTGATATACCCATTTCACGTGGGACTTCTGGTCATCTAGACAGAAAGTGGAGGGGGCTGCTGCACAGCATCTAACTTGTACATCTGCTGGTTGGTTTGTCCATCTGAGACAAGGAGCCTTCACCACCGCTGAAGATGCTATTGCCTATTTTGGCGTCAAGAGGTTATTCTAAACCTAATCATTCCACCTTATCACAAAAACTGACCCCATCTCCGTCTGAATTTGTCCAGGGGACTGCAGCACACGTATTTTCTAAGGATCCCTTAAGAACCTGCTAAAATACTCCAAGACCCCAATAATTTAGGTTATAATACAAGATTGAAAAATTGTTGTACAAGAGAAAACACAGGGAGTCACTCAGACTTTATTTTTCTATAATTAAAAAAATATTATCTATGTGGATATATTTCTCACCAATGCTTACCACACAAATTGTATACCACTGAATTGTATCGCTCAACAACTCAGACCCCCATGAGTACCTGAAATGTTATAATTTAAGACCTGGGACTGAATTTTTCATTTTTCCTTAAATTCACTGTAATTAGAATTAGGAGAAAAAAATAGGAGTAAAAAATTAAAATTCTCCTACTTACTGATGAGCTTAGTCTACTGTTCCATGCCAATTCACTGTAAAGTACCTAATCCACTACAATTGGTAGAACCACACTAGGTGTTGACTAGTTTTGTTGACAATACTCTGACATGTTCAAGGAGAAGTTTCATACCAGTCTGGAGAAAAGTAAAGAGAATAAATAAATAAACATATGAGGAGAATAAAGAAGCAACTGGAATCTGAGGGGGACCTAGGACATTCCCCACTTCTGTTATCCAGGAATGAGGCAGAAGGAGAGAAAGATACAAAAGTAAACAATGGCTTGTTTATCCTCACAGAGTTTCAGGTCCGTTTCTAAAGATCTCTGGAGAGATACAGAGAACGTTTCCTTATTATCAACTTCTCACTACCCTTTCAAGCTAGAAGCGCTTCCTTTGAGCTAGTGCAAGGCCTTGTGTAATGGAGAGCCTTCTTCCTCCACTGTTCTCCATGGAAATGGTAAAGAGCTCCCTGTTAGTCTGCATGCAGGCATCTTTCAGGTCATTCCAGGCTAAGCTTAATCAAAAGCTCAACTCATTCTTATCCAAGCTAATAAACACCTTCTGCGTTTGCTTGCTTCTCAAGATGGGCACCCTTCATTCCCACTATCATCTTCCAAGGTAGGATTTTAGGGACTAAGTAAATTAAAGACTATGACTTAGAAAAATCACTTTGGATCATTTTGTCATTTGTCTCAGGCCATCTAGATAGCCCCAGACAAACCATGAAGGAGACTGTCTCTTTCTTCCCTCTTAGTTCTTTTTCCTTAAATAAAACGGTCTCTCTTTGTCTTTGTTCAGCCTCAGAGATGATCGTTTTTTGATCCTTGGTGTTTCTGCAGCCCTATTAAATATCAGAGATAATCAAATCAACCACGCATGACACAAACCAGATGTTAAACCCACTGAAACCTCTAGATGATTTTTTAATCTTCTATTTCTGGTGTTATAACCCAATCCTCCTTATTTTTCTCTTTGGGCCTTTATTTTCAAAATCAGGAAAGCATTATGATATTCTATTCGATTTTGTTATAAAATGAGTTTTTAAAGTTAAAGAATATAGATTAATTTTGTCCAATGTTTCAACTATTTGTTGCCAGATTTTATAATTCCTCTTCTTTTTAAGTGGAGCTAACTTGTTACTATACTTAGCATACAAGTGCCACTTTAAAAGAGAGCCTAGATTTTGAAAATAAGATGACTTCTTCAGGGTTAAACCAGTCCCACCAACACATGAGAGGGGAGGTAAATCCTCTGTAGAAGTCACCTTACTGTTTGCATGCCTGTCATCTAGGCATTTCCTTAAAATCTAAGTTCTCAGGCCCCACATCAGAGATTCTGATTTAGTATTTCTGGTGTGGACCCCAGGACTCTACATTTTTTAACAAGCACCTCAAATGACCTCAAGTGGTATTGATATTGCAAGTAACACAATTTGAGCAACACTAAATCAAGGAACAGCATGTCCCATTAGACAAAGCAGGAAGAGTATCTCCCAGAAATCTACGCAGACTTAATGGAAGAGAAGGGAGCCAAGCCCAAACAATGACGTTAACATAACATAACATAACATGAAGAGAAAAGTGCAAGGATAAAAAGGCAGGGGCTTTGCATGGAGCCTATAGGTGGGAAAATCAAGGCACAGGCATTTGTGATCCCACAGTGTTCAGAGAGAGAACATCTTGACACCCAACACAAGCAATCATGATTTCATGGTGGTGATTTACCTACAATGGAGACACATGCATCAAGTTCTCTGTGGCTTAATGGCAGCGTTCACAAAATAATCTAGTTCACTCAGGAAATTTTTGGTAATAATTTAGCAACTCCTTGCAACTTTTTACAAGGGAGAAAAAGCCAACACAAACACCCTGGTCTATTTAACAGTTTTTAAATAATACATTGACATTTTTACACATTGGTGTCTTGTGAATATGGTTAGCATGAGTCAGTTCCTCTGAGTCTGATCAGCGTTGAACACAGTAACAATCAAGTTTTTGGACTTTCAAAAGTACACTGTCAAACTCCACACCAGGATGATGCTGTCCATGTGCTCGCCTCCTAGACAGATCTGACAGAGTGAGGTGGAAGGGGAAGTGAAAGTCTACTGTCTAAGTGACACCTCCACCACGTACTAGACTTATGTAAGTGATTTGACCTCTTTGAATGCCAGTACACATTTTGAAAATGAAGATGATGCTTAGTGCAAAGGGTTGTAGAAATGACCAAACAAGCAAATGTATATAAAATTGGTTTACATAGTGAGTTTTAATTTCCATTAAAATATTCCCTAGTATTCCCCCTGCCTAGCAACCAGCTGAACTTGCTCTTTATTACTTTTGTGTAATTTAGCCCTGTTAGCTGTGGTTAGTAATCTCAGATACCACATATGTATGTGTGTGCCTCTGTGTGTGTGTGTGTGTGTATGATAAAACAAAAACTTAAAAATTATCTCTGAGTAGTATATGAAATTTTCTTTTGTTTTTCCGTGTTTTTCAAACTCACATATACAATATTTAATGTTTTCAAAATTACCATTAAATGTCATTAATTTAATTCAATGATTCTTTAACTTGGCTGCACACTAGAATCATCTGGGGAGCTTTGAAAAATTCCAATTTTTAAGTTCAATGTACCCTGGAGTAATTAATCAGAATCTCTTATGACAGGACCCAGGCATCAGTATTTTTTAAAACTCCCCAGGTGATTCCATTTTGCAGCAAAAGTTGAAAACCTCTGGTCTAATTCTAAGGTACTTAAATTCATTTATTTAAAGAGTCAAGAGATGACACTTTATGAAAGTTTGTAACATCTTGAGATTTAAATTATTTTTTCTGAAATATCTTAAATGTGGTTTACTCAATCTTGCTACAAATTAAAATGGTTGAATTCTCCAGGATCAGCATTTAATCTAATTTCAAAGTCTCAGGTTTTATATATCCTGTTTAGCTTAGATTTTTTAAAAACGGAATCTGAACCTTTGAAAACATGAATTTAGCATGCCATCTCCAAATAGAAATTGAAAGAGCTCAGACGGCCAATCCTTTAGGAGAACTCCTGAGTACTTACTACGGTGTCAGTGATGGTTGATCACATCGAATTAGAGAAGAAAGGACCCACTCAGACACCAGATAGACTTCTGGTGGGAAAGTCCTTGAAGAGACACCAATAGCAGGTCACTGGCTACAAAACAGGGAGGCAGATGGCATGACATTGGGAGATTACGACAAAATTAAACAATATTCTACAGTTGATTAGCAACAGCAAGAGTCAACAATGGGCTACAGGAGAGCTCCCAGAAGCAGGGTGGAAAGTCAAGGTGAGAAATTTATTGGTAGGAAATGGGTAAACATCCAGGAATGCTGATGGTTTACTTGGGGAGATTGGAATTAGGTAACTAGAGCAGGACTCAAGTATTGGCAAGGAGGATTATTTGGCCCCACCTCTCAAGGTATTTTAGAATTTACTTTTTAAAAAGTCAGGAGTCTGGTTCCTGATGTTTAAGAGAAAAGACAAAAGCCATGAAAATGGAATAGATACACAAGGTTCAGGTTGGGACGAACAGTGTAGCTTGCTCTGCAAGCTTCTTAAATTCTGCCTGACAAGAAACAAAATCTATGCCATCCCAAGGGCAGAGCTCATCTTCTTGTGGAAGCAAAGCGACCCCACCTCTGGGAGTTGTAAAGATACAGAGAAAGCTGTTTCAGAATCCAGGGAGAATGCATGTGGCTGGCAAGGGTACTGAACATGAGAGTAAAGCATTGTTCATCTGTGACATCCCAGCTGGGACCTTGGGAATCATCCTGGAGGTGGCCTTCTCCCTCAGCATATCTGATCAATCACACCTCATATTGAATCAATCACCAACTTCTGTCAATTCTAACTCAATAGTATTGCTTAAAAATATCCAATTAACTCAATCCTTCTGTAATTGCCCTAATTGAGGCTGACCTATCAGCCATGTTGATTACTACATCAACTGGTCTGTCTGCTTCCTCAAATCCATTGTAGGTAGAGATATTTCTAAGAATGATTTGTGTTTTTCTGGTTTCTCTCTTTGCACGCTGTTTAGAATTCTAGCTTCCTATTAATGTTTCCTCAGATAGTTCTGGGAGTCCTAGGATGTTCTACAGGGGCTCCTGAATAAGTCTAGCTGGTTTTTGGTTCTGCTGTATGTAGAAAGAACCATGTCTTTCCTCTGCTCTAGCCATCTCCTCCCAATACCACCATGTCTTCTGGATATAACAGCCACTTTTGGGGTACTGATACATCTGCTGGAACCCAAAGCGCACCACCATTCCACTGTTTCCATCTGCTTCCCCAAGTAGCTACAGTTATTCTGGAGCCCTCAAGGCATGGTTATCTATATTCAAGGGGGTGCTGTCAACTTGTGCCAGTGTCAGAGAAAAATTAACTTAGTAATGCAGAATAGTGTCATTATTCTTTTGTAGTATTTGCAGACAAGTCACTGGTCTAATTCCAAGCTAGTTTCCCTCTTGTCCTTTATGGCCACCACCCAAAACTCCCATTCAGCTCCCCAGGGAAAGAAGAGAGGAAAACACTCAGCAATGCACACAGGTAGACCTGCTCCTTTTATGACTATCTAGAATGAGGTAGCCACCAGGGCATGGCTGGTGGACAAATAGGAATCCACAAGCCAGTCAAGGGGAGGATGGAGAGACACCTGGACAATGATTCCTCTTTGAGATCTTTCACTGCCCGACTTGTTCTAATTTTGTTTGTTTTTTGGGGGTGTGGGGAGGAGGTAGTAATTGGAGAAGAAAGTTTTGATTTCACAAAGGCCGCATGAGAATTTGGAATAGGCACCTGGTGGATTATCTTATTTCTTTACAAATTCCTTCTTTCCAGAGGTAGACAAAATTAAAATAACCTGACCCCGATTGTGCTGTATAGGTGGTATCCCACAAGTACATCTTAGGCATGTTGGGGAGGGAACTCCTATTGCTTTTCAGATCTTAATCTCATGGTCTGTACTTCAAAAATCTTAAATTATTTCAAGGAGCAAGATGTTAAAGACATCCATTTTTTGTGTGTGTGTGTGTGAGCAGCCTGGGAGTTAAGTAGGAAAGCATCCATCACTTAGTGGACCTCAAGTTGAAAATTTATAAGCCTTGTCTTCTGATTCAGGTTATCTGGGTTACTCCCTTTCAGTTTATTTCAGTTTACTTCCTTTTTGTTATACCCTGGTGTTTAGTAGAGTCTGATTTGAACTTTTAATCTAGTCACAACTATACTAAAGAATATTAAGGAAAATGCTGTATCCGTACATAGGACAGGTTGCTAAACAGGGATCAATGACCCCTCCCCCTCAAAGCCACATCTCTAAGGGAAAATGGATCCTTAGAGACAGAATGCAGGACAATGAGGACCAGTGTCCCCCTCCTACAGGAAGCTATTCTTTCCAGAGCATCTGAATTCTATTTCATTGTAGAAGGTGGCAATTGAGCCTATGGAATTGAAGTCCTTTGGGGAATAATGGCAGAGGTGCTAGGATCCCTGGAAAGTCTCAGAGGTACCTTGAACATTCCCAGGGCTTTTCTGGGAACTAACCAGCTGTTATTTGAGCTGAACACTGCAGTTCCTTCAGCTGAAATCAAAGGCTGACTGAATCCAGCTCCATGGATAGTGTAAGGGAGAAAAATGGAAATAGATGACTCAAGAGACTTTACAACTATTTCCTGACCTAACCCGTTGATTTATTGTGAGTCTTGGAAAGGGCTTGCAATTTTTGCAATCATTAAGGAAATGTTTGATGAGCAGTTTCCAGTATCTTCAGGAACAGCCTGATGCTTAGGCCCTGAGAAAAATGTCTCCTGCAACCTCAGAGTTGCCCCAAGGTGTCTCACTACTTTACCTTCAGCACACTCTCGATGAGATTGTAAAGTTTGAAGGAAAAAAAAAGTACAGGACTGAGCCAAGTGAGTCTGCCCATTCTACAACCAAATCCTCTAAAACAGAATCAAGAGGAAATCCTTCCAAAGGCCAGAACATACATTGGCTTTTATTTTAAAATATTTTTTCTAAGTGTTTAGAGTATTTTCACACTCCTTTCGATTACACTCCAGCAATGTTCCCTCTCCTGAATCTTGACTTTTCTCTCTTCACTAGATTGTCTACATAAGCATACAAATAGACTGGTATTTTACTTCCACCTTAAAACAATAATGTGATCCCATCTCTCTTTAATCTATGGGTCTATTTTTCTGCTGTCATTTACAATAATCCTTCCTTTCTTTCTTGACTCAATATAATCTCCTTTCACACTGACCACACCAAGGCCACCAGTGACCTCCGTGCTGCTAAATCTAATGGTCATTTCTCAGTTCTCATCTTCCTTGGCCTATTGACACCATTTGACACTATGGATCACTCAGCTCTTGAAACACTTCCTTTATGTGGCTTTCAGGACTTCATTCACTTTTGATTCTATTTCTATCTAATTGGTCACTCCTTCTCTGTCACTTTTCCTGGTTCTTCCTCATTTTCCTGACACCCAAACATAGGAGTGAACCAAGACTCAGGTTTCACACCTCTTCTCTGCTCTATCTACTCTCACCTCCCAAGTGATTTCATTCAAGCTCATGGCTTTAAATACCACCTATATAGTGTCAATGCCCAAATTTTTTTTCTAGTCCTCATCTCTCCCCCGATTCCTTATTTATATATCCAGCTACCTACTGGATATTCCTGTGGGATGAGCACCTCAAACTTATGTCCAAAAGCAAGTTTCTGTTTCTAACCACTGCGGATTTTTTTCTCCAACGTCATACCCCATATAGGTAATGGAAATTCCATCTTTCGGGATGCTCAGACCAAAATTCATCAGACAGTTCTTTGGCTCTACTTTTCAAAATATGCCCAGAATCCTGCCATGTCTCAGAATCTGTACCGCTGCCACTCTGTCCAAGCTGTCTTTCTGTCTTTCCAGCACTATTGCATTAGCCTCCTAACTGACCACCATGAGTCACTCATGCCCCCTTACCTTAATATTTTTTTTCAATTGAGATGTAATTCACATGCCATACAATTCACCCTTTTGAAGTGTACAATTCAGTGTTTCTGAGCATATTCACAAAGTTCTGCAGGCGTCATCACTATCTAGTTCCAGAACATTTTCATCACTGTAAAAACAACCTCATACCACTACCAGTGCCTTCTGTTCCCCCAACCCCTAGCCCTCAGCAACTACTCATCTACTTTCTTCTCTATGAGTTTACATGCTCTGTTCATTTTACATAAAAGCATTCATACTGTACGTGCCTTTTGTGTCTGGCTTCTTTCACTTACCATAGTATTTTCAATATTCAGCCATGTTGTAGCAAGAATCAGTATACTTTATTTATTCTTCTGGCTGACTAATATTTCAGTGTACGGATATACTACATTTTATTTATTCACTCATTGATTGATGGGCATTCGAGTTGTTTCCACCTTTTGGCTGTTGTGAATAGTGCTGCTATGCACCCTCACATACACATTTTTGCATGGAAATATGTTTTCAGTTCTCTTGAGTATATATCTAGGAGCGGAATTTCTGGGTCATATGGTAACTCTGTGTTTAACTTTTTTGGAAACTGTTGAAGAATTTTCTAAAGTGATTGTACATTTTATTCCCACTAGCAATGTATGAGGCTAGTGTTAATTCTTAACACAGCAACTAGAGCTGTGGTATCCAATCAGATAGCCACTAGCCATATATCGCTATTGAGCACTCAAAATGTGTGCAGTCTGAAATGAGATCAGCTGCCAGTGTAAAACACATGCCTGAGTTCCAAGACTTGCATGAAAAAAAGAACGTAAACTATCTCATTAATGATAGTTTGTATTTATTACACATTGAAAGCATAATATTTCGATATATTGGGTTAAGTAAAATATATTGGTAAAATGAAATTTACCTGCAATTTTTACTTTTTTAGTGTGACTAATAGAAAATCTAACGTGACATTAAGTAACTCACTTTATATTTCTATAATATAGAAATACAGCAGTCAGCTAGAGTAATCCTTAAAACATAGTACTATCACTCTTCTACTTAAAATTCTCCAATGGCTTCTCATCTTACTAGGAATAAAATCCAAAATCCTTATAATGGTCTATAAGGCCCTAATGGTCTGGACTGCTACCTTCTCCTTCTATTGTCCTCCCTGTTCACTTTCCTTCACCACGCTGGTCTCCTCAGGGCCTTTGCACTTGCTGTTTCCTCTGTCTGGCATGCCGTTCTCCAAGATATTCACTTGGCTTGCCTCCATATTTTTGTCAGGATTCAGCTAAAATGTTACCTTATTGGCAAGAGCTTCCTGACCACCCTGTTATTTACATACCCTTATTCCATGCTGCCTTCCTGTCCTCTTTCCCTACCTTATTTTTCTCCATATTTATCACCATTTTACAAAAATATTGATTGATTGATTGATTCTCTTTCTCAAGAATATAAGTTCTAGTGCAAAGTCTTTGGCATTTTGTTCACTACTGAATCTTCAGTGCTGAAAATAGTCTGGAATATAGTAGATATTCCAAAGACATCTTTGAATGAAACTTGAATGAGCAATAACTTGTACAGTAATATGGGACTAGCAGTTTTCATTGTTATGCTTTTATAGATGAACTGAGGCGCTGACAAGTTAAACTGACTTGTAAAATGCTATGCAGTTTAGTGGGATGGTTTTTGAACTGGGAACTCAAATCTTGGATTTGCAAATCTGTGATCTAATCATTGGACAATGGGGTTTCATGAATCCTCATAACCTTGAGTCCTGAGTGTTTCCTAGGGACCAGTACTGTTTGGCGGTATGATACAATTTTTCTCTTCTAGCAGGACAACAGCTTCACGTAACATAACACTTAAAATTTTAATTAGTCATACAAAGGCTTTAATCGGCCACAAAAATTCTTTGTAAAATAAGAATTACCATTACTGTCAAGTATACCTAATTGGGTTGTTGTGGTGAGATACTGTATGTTTAAACGACGTATAACCTGTAAAGTGCTATTCAAGTGTAAGGTACTAAGCCACTACTATAATGATAGCATGTCTTCAGTGTGTATTTCTTGAGTGCTTGACCTCTACTTTGGCCAGCAAGATTTGCATTTTTTCTCTTAGTTTTATCAATATAATACCTCCCCTTTGCAGCCTTCACAGTTTGTCTGACTCCCTTGGCTCTTGAACATTGTCAACAAAAGCAACTTAACTCACTCAGAGTTTCAGTCCCACTTTAGAATTCGCATTTTGACATCGGCTCCTGGACTAGTTCTGAGGTGGGAGCTGTCCCAATTCCAGGTGATGTGTCTGCCTCAGTCAAGGTGTTCTCGGAGAAAGGGACTTAAACTTCAGAATGCTCAGAGCTCTGTCATCAAGTGAATGGCAGCTAAGAAATTAGACCAGCCTTACCTTTCAACTCTTTCAAGGCAGTTATCCAATGCAAACTTTGAAAATGCCTTTGCTGGTTAATCACAGATGGACGAACCACTCCAAAAGGTGAGTTACTTCCTGTAAGCTGAAGGTATGTTTCTGCAAGTGCGTGTGTAGGCAGCCCGCTCCAGAAAAGCCAGAAGCCCTTCACGAGGTTATTTGAATAACATGCACATTTGCAACTAAAATTTTTCACTTACCATTTGAACCAAAGATTTCATGTTCCTACTTTCCAGTTTTACTATGTGCTAAAATGTGAAACTCAACCTAAGGAGTGCAGGTCAAATTAAAAAGAGAAAAACTGTAGTTCAGGAAAAGAGAATCGAGACTTGAAGAATAGACTGAATTATTAATATTTTCTCCTATTGTTCATTGAATAGTTGAGCTGACAATACTTATTGTGTTCACAGAATTTTATTGTAACTAGGGTATTGGGAACTGAGAATGCATGTTATCTTAGAAACAATCTCACAGACGCTGGCTAGCTTCCCAGGCAGTTCACCAAAGCCCTTTGAACTCATAATGTAAGTAATTGGGAACGAGGGAAACTAAAGCCAGGGAATAAATATTCCTTTTAAATATAATAAATACTTAAACATCTCCAGTATCTAAATCTTTAAATGTAGATATAAAACACTGGTAATCTAAATTTTTGAAAAATAAAATTGGTGACACACTGGTAGAGTCACGGCTATGGACAGAGTATGGGGGAGATTCTGTTTGGAATTCTGGTCACTTCCAAGGATGCTAAAGACTGAGATGCTGTGTCTTTATTGGACCTTATTTTGCCTCAAACTCAGAAGTTTTCTTTGTTGCATAAAAGTGTCTCAATCATAAATATTAATCTCTTGACCATCAGCTATATTAGACGTTTTGTATTTTTTTAACTCCTAAAGGGAATTGTGAACTCTACTTCAAAATCTTTTGCAATTAGAAGGTAATAGAATTTACTCAATTGCTAAGGCAAAACCTCTTCTGCTGTCTTAGACTCTTTTCAGTCTCAAAGTTTCGTTAGGTCTACCTTATAATTTCTTTCTTTGACTTTCAGGGTTCCATCCCCAGGTTCTCAGAGTCTGTTGGCCTCAGCTTGAGACCACACTGTAACCAAGTAGAGTCAGGGATCAAACCACTCTATCTCAGGCCAGTTTCAATTTCCTCCTTCCAGCAGGGCCTTCCAGATGATAATTGTGTTCTTGGACTCTTTGGCTCTCACCCCACCAAGGTCAAGGCTAAGCTAAAGGCTAACAAACTGTCTAAATGGTTTAGTTCCCTTCACTGTAGTTGGCCAAGGATGTAGGGTGGACACTGAGTGACATAATGAAGTTATTTTTTATTTGGCGTCAAGTGGTCTTGGACTTTAATCCAACTCTTCCTCTTTACTGGGTGGCCTTAACAAATGAGTTTTCACTTCTCTGAGCCTCAGTGGTCTCACCTGCTAAGAAAGTATCATAAAGTGCCACATAATGTTTAAAAGCACCATGAAAAGTTATAGGCACATAGATAGAAAGTGATCAGTAAATGTTAGTTTTCCTCTCTCACCTCTTCCCTGACCTCCACCATGGAAACCCAGAAAATGGAGGGAGCAGACACACAGGTGGGAAACACTGCTGCAGAAAAGGGGTCCTAAGATCCTTATTTCCCCAAGAGGGTCCAGGTGCTCTTCTTCCTTCTGCCAGCAGCAGGAGAGGGGAAGGCCCTGAGTCTGGGGCTAGGACTCAGGGCTGCCGCATAGCATTGTGCAAACTGTCCCACATGAGGGCCATTGCCAAGGGAGACAAATGGGAGTTGAAATCTGGCCTGAGCTTTGCTTGCCAAACCCAGTGTCTTGGCTCAGGACTGCTGTCAGCCTGGATAAAGGGAGCCTCTTGTCAAAATGGTTTGCCCATAAAGGCACCTTTTGACAACTTCTCTGTCTAGAGAGGGCATTCTTTTCAAGAACAAAACAGCAGCATAGCCAAGTGCTAAAAAACGACTTGTGGGAGTAAGTTTCATTGTTAGTGATCCTTGGAGTGTCCCTATCGCACAAGGAAAAAGGAGTTTAGAGACAGAGAAAGGACGAGATCAGTCCTGAGCCCACTTTCACATGGAATGAATATTTCCTATAATAGGTATTCGTTAGCGACTAATTAGTATAATTTACCATATACAAGGATTATGCATTTGTTTAACAGTTAAATTTTACACCCTGACTTTTCATAAATTAGATCCAAATTCATAGAGGAAACACTCTATACCACTTCCAACTGTAGAACTGCAAGCCACAAGTTTTTTAATTAGGCTTTTTATTCTGAGTTATCTGTAGATTCACATCCACTTGTAAGAAATCATTCAAAGAGATCCCGTGTACCCTTTACCCAGTTTCTGCCAGTGGAAAACCTTGTAAAATTGTAGTACGATATCGACATTGTTATAGTCAAGAGACAGAACATTCCATCATCACCAGGATCACTCATATTAGCTACACCCCACCCCTTCCTTAAATTCCAGCAATCACTAATCTGTACTCCATTTCTGTAATTGTGTCATTTCAAGATTATTATATAAATTGAATGATGCAACGTAGAATCTTTTAGGGTTGGTTTCTTTTTTTTTCACTCAGCATGAAGAGATTGATTATGGAGATTGATCAAGGTGGTTGCATGTATTAGCAGTTTGTTCCTTTTAATTGCTGAGTAGCATTCCACGGTATGGGCCGACCTCAGTTTGTTTGACCAATTTACCCATTGAAGGGCGTGCGGGCTGTTTCCAGCTTTGGGGTGGTACAAATAGACATTTGCTGCTATAAGCATTTGTGTACAGGTTTTCATGTGAGCATAAATCATCATTTCTCTGAGATAAATGCTCAGGAGTGTCAGGTCATATGGTAAGCATATGTTTGGTTTTTTAAGAAACTACCATACTTTTTTCCACAGTGGTTTAACATTCTCACCAACAATGTATGAGTGATCCAGTATCTCCACATCTTTGTCAGCATCAGTTTTGTCACTGTGTTATGTTGGAGCCATTCTGAAAGGTGTGCAGTGATATCTCATGATAGTTTTAACTCACATTTTTCTGACTAATGGCATTGAACATCTGTTCATGCACTTTTTCTTATTGTCCCACTGTATATCCTCTTTAGTGAAATACCTCCTTATATCTTTTTCCTGTTTTCTAATTGGATTGTTTGTTTTGCATTGTTGCCAAGTGGAGGTTGGAGACCAGGTTTCCCACTTGACCTCCATTGACACCCAAAGTGGGCAGGGCTCCTTGTTACTGCCAATCGGGTGCAGAAGTTTCAGCTCCCCATGTGGTCCCCACTGACACAGTGGGCAGGAAGGGGCTCATTACCAGACAGCCTGAGGAAAAGTCCCAGATCCCTGCTTGGCCTTCCTTGATACCATCCTGGTGGGTGCTGGAGTACCTGGTTACAACCTCGTGGGGGTGGATCTGGGCTCTCAGCCTTGCTGGCTGGGATGAGGATGTGGGCACTGTTTTATTTCCTGTGGTGTTTGGCTGGATTAGAGCATTTATTGTCTACATGTTTTCTATCTTGCTAAGCTGCCCCTTTCCTAGTCTTTTGGCTAGAAAGAGAGCATGCTTTTGTTATTTTTTTTCATTTGGTTCTGAACTCATTTGCTTTATGAGGCAAAAAAAAAAAAAAAAAAAAAAGATCCAGGACTTCACTGCTGTTTTATTACTAATCTTCAAGTTCTAAGGTGCCTAGCCAGTCTGCCTTCTCATCTTCAGCTTTCAGAGGCTTTGTATTATAGATAATGTCTACGGATTTTAGTTGTACATGAAGGGAGAAATACAGAAATATACAGCTACAGCATCTTGCTGGAAAAGGAGGTCCCTAAATGCAAGCCACAAAGTTTTATAAGTGATCCTCTAGAGGACATTGTGCTGATTAATAACCTTATGCTAGACTTAGAACTTGACATAGAAAACTACTTAGCCTTTTAGGTATTTATAAGACATCATTAAGTTTAGAAAAACTTGAGCCATCCTTAAGATTGGCAACAGATGTTAGCTCAGGGCCAATCTTTCCCAGCAAAAAAAAAAAAAAAAAAAAGAGAGAGAGAGAGAAAAGAAAAACTTTCACTAAGCTTTTTGGTAATTGTGAATATTGGCAATATTTACCCTGAGAATTATAGTAAGAGAGCTAGAGCATGTGCTTTTGGCTTTTACTGAACACTTACATAATCACTCTTTATACCCAGTCAAACTTTGCTATTGATCTACAATATCTTGCAGTTTTCATCCTTCCATGTGCGTATGTTTCTCTCATCCTTATTGCTTCTACTCATCTGAAATAGATAAAACATGGCAAGTCCACAAAGAAATGGTAGTAATTTCTTCCATGCCCAGATAGTAGTTAGTGAAAAAGGGTCAGGCTGTTCAGCATGAGGGATGTCTGTGTGTTTCTGTAGAGGGCAATCAATTCCTTCACATGTGCCTCAAATGCATAGACATCTCTGTGGCTATTATTTACACAATTTACTTGAGGTTACCTAGAACTTAAAGCTAAAATTTAGATTGCAAACACTCTTTATGTGTTGCCAGGGTTTCAAAACCCTTGAAATTTTTTGAATTAAAGAAACAGATTTCTCAAATATTCTACCAAAATACTGAAAGCAGAAGTATATTTTAGGGTGGCTTGTAAGAATTTATTAGCATTGTGCTGAGAGAGATGATTGGGCTATTGGGTTTCATATGAGCTATCTTGCTGGGATGCGTAGTGAGTCTCCGAGTTTCTAGGACAAGAGGTAATGTATGTCTCTTCCACCAGATCACAAGCTCCCATAGAGCAGGGCTTTGTTGCATTCTTTAGGCCTGGCCTGTAGAAGTAGTCAGTGTGTGTCGAATGAGTAAACAAATGAAAACAAAAATGTTTTTGCCCAACAATCACTGATCCCTCCAGAAATTAAACCAAAAAAAAGGGCCGCTTCTATTTGCACAGACAAGCATTTCTGTAAGAGAATTAAAGAGTACTCTCAGAAAACATCTCTGGGGGACTCCCTAGGAAAGAGTCATTATCCATCACTTCAACTCCCACAAAAGAACAATCCATAGACAAGGAATTACAGGCCGGAATGTTCCCTGACAGTGAAAGGGACGTATTTGAGAAACTTGGGTGAAGATCAAACCAGACTCCTCCTTCTTTAACCACTTGTCCCTTTTGCTTTCTCATTGTTGACAGTGGACATTTTCCAGGCCCACAGCTGCACCCTCTACAGAAATGCATTCACGTTTCCCACAGGGTTATGGATCTATTGATCTGGCCAGCAGAGACTGGGATGCTGTTTATGCTCAGCAAATGCCAAGTGCATCCTTTGAGTTTTACCAGGAAACCAAATACCATCGGCAGCCTTGGCTATGAATATGATGACTGACCCTGGGGTGGGGAAGATTGAGAATTTCTAGCTGAAGTTCACTTCTTATACCTCCTTACTCTCACCCCATGTCATTACTCCTTCTGCTGGGTCCCTGTGTTGCTGGAGGAGATGACAGTGGTGTCCATGCCTCTCAAAACGTGCTTACTCTGTAAAGGAAAGATTACTCACCAGGTGTCCATTGCCTCCCCGCCTCCCAGGCTAGTAATCCCCTGCAAATTGTACACAAAGTGATATCTATATGTGCGCCTGTAAATTTTCTAAGAAGAGGGTCTTATGGGTTTCATCACATTTTCAAAGGAGTTAACAATCTACGTAAATGTGTTGTACAATTAGACTGTTGATGTAGAGATAAAGATGGTGGTGGTGTAAAGTGATGGCAATATGTTGCCAACATATCTAAGTCAACCTGGCCATCTGCCAAGAGGAGAGGACAGGGAGAAGTTCTTGAGAATCTAATTGGACCAGGATTGCTCGGAGGCCTATGTGACAGTCCCCAATACACGTCCAGTGAATACACACTCACCCTCAACTACACATCATGTAAGAAAGATGGGGCCAACCATCTCAATAGGACAAAAACTTCCCCCTGCCCCCTGCAATTTGGCCAATATGAAATTTTGTACCCCAAGTGTTGTTGAATAATGTGACTCTGAATCCCATATAGTCCTATCTACTGATAAGATTAAAAAAATTACGACCAGATGAAACATGGCAGAGATGAAGAAGAGAGGGATGATAAGTGATAGACGTACTAAGTAGGGAGAATTCGATTAAGTACAATAACTAGACTGGATTTACAAAACAATTTAGAAAGTGAGATACCGATACTTTACTTTTTCAGTAGCAGGCAAAGTACGTATCAAAACAAAGCTAAGTAGAGGGATAGGGAAAATAGATGGGGATGCTTTTGAGTTGATACTGTAAACGGTTTGATTAGAGTGGATAACCTTATGCTGCAGCAAGGAACTAAGGAAGTATGGAGAGTATCAGGGTAGAATGAAAACAGGGGAAGAGTATTTAAAATCCAGGTGCCTGGGGGGAACAGATGCAAGGTTGGAAAGGATGCAAGGTCAAGACAGAAAGTGATTCTTCACAGAGGCACTTCTTATTTGCAGTGAGTGGAGGCTCAGAGAACAAAATATGGTGTCTGTAGACATAATGGACCTTAAAATGAGTTAAAAAGGGAGAGAAAGGCCTACAGCAAGAACATCTAGAGTATTCTCCAGGGTGGTGCCTCATTAGTGCACTTTTAGGCAGTGTGGGCCCCAACTCCTTCAGGCACAATTACTTATACATTTGTAGGGGAGGAAAAATACTCTTCCCTCTACCCTTCTGAGGTCTTAGCTGAGACCCTGTAATAAAAGACAGATTAATAAGAGGAAAGCAAACAGAAGTTTATTAATATGTGTATGTTATGTGTACATGGGAGATACGATCTTACATGGTATCTTATACCATTAAGTACCATCTTAATAAGGAAAAGGGGAGGGGAATGTACGCCTCTTAGAGGAGAGTAAAAGATGGAAAGGAAAGATGTATGGGCCATTAGAAGAATAGAAGAGAGGTATGATAGTTTGTGACAAAATTTGTCTGAGTGTGGTGTGGACTTCTAGTCTCCTCTCTTGTAAGGAGTCAATCTTTCCTGGTTACTGAAACTCCCAGGGAGCAGATTTATGACAATTGAGCTCCTTTTGGAAGATCTGTCTTTAGGCAAATGAGGGGAGTTCAGAGAAAGCCCGTTCCTACATTTGCTGTTTTTCAACTGCATATGACTCAAAACAATCAACATACAAAAGCGGTATGTTTTGGGGTGGCATATTTTGCTACTGTTTCCGGTCTACCTTAGTCCAGACTGATTCAGACTGTGTGCGTTACCACAGGAAGATTCTAAGTCAAACCTGATTAATCAGGGAAGGAGGCACTGCCTGAGGGTCAAGGTCAGGGAGACGGATTGAAGACCCCGAAGAGAAATAATTTCCTTCTTGGAAATGTTGGCCACCCTTGGTGTCTACACCACCAGGGTGTCTACACTTTTGACTTCTTTTATATTTATAGTTGATCCACATGTTCACGACAAAGTAGCAGTTAATTTCATCCAGCATAAGGGCACACAAACCACAGACTTCATAGTGTAGTCTCTGTCTTCTATATTCATCTGTATTGGAGCAAGCACAGTAGAGCTGAAAGCCAGATAAATTCTGTGTTCCCAACTTAACTTCTCTGTGAGCCTTGGAAATTTATAACTAGATTTTGAGCTCAAAACTTTTCATTACTATTAGAAAAGCATTAAATAGTTGGCAGAAGCAGGGGAAAAATTAAAATATTTTAATACCTTCCTCTTATCCTTTGCGTCCAGTGGCAGAAAATTAAGCATGCATAGTGCCATGTAGCTGTGTCTATATACACTTTAGATAATTTGGTATAAACAATCAGGTGGATTAAAGGAAAATAATGCTGAATGTATAGTCAATTAGAACAAACAAGAAAATTCTTGTTCTAGGAATACATATTTCTTTAGAAAACATTACAACAGTATTTATTTTATAAATAAGTTAACAGTGTTGGAACATTAGAGATACTGGAGCAAACTCAAATTTCAGAATTCATTAGAAATTGATCTTTTGTATTCAACTGGAGAAGAATGTTTTGATTATAAGATAATACAGTAGTCACGATCAATTTATTCTCTCTCACCAGTTCTTTTCTCTCTCAACTTTCTTAATTTCAAAGTTCATACATATTTCAAGGGCAGGGTAATACAACTGTTTCTTATTCATTTATATTTTATTTGCTGTGATGTTTAATATGAGCTATTAAGAGTTCCAGAAGCTTTCAAGCTTTTATGGAGGACACTAAGCTTTCTTTTTTGCCTTTGAATAAGGGTGGAGTACTTTACCAAGAATAGGAATAGTTCAAATCGCCAAAGGTTCTAGTTTAATTTGAAATTCAAACTCAAAAACTTCAAGTGGATTTTGAGAATTGACACATTATATCCTTCCAAGATTGCATTTAAGGACTTTTTTAAGATGTTCTATTTACCAGCCTATGGTTGCATTGTAGTTTTTATTTGTTTTTTAATATGAAGATATACATTTCAATGAACTCTGTGATTTTATTGCATAGTGGTAATCTAAAATTAAGTTTGAAAACTCAAATAGAACCTCAGAGCCAAGTTCTAGAAAATGACGTCTTGAACTGGTCCAGAGATAAATTAACTTTAACTTTGCGAAAGTCTAAGTGCTGCTTATTCTCAGTGCATGAATCAGTGTAAAAGGGACTCAATAACTCTAATATAACCAAAGAAAAATCAACAAAACAAAACAAAAAATCAGAGTGTATTTTTCGCTCTTAACTCAGATAGAGGAGAATAATTTCAAGGATTGAAAAACTGAAGGCAAACGTTATCCATCACTTTACTCATTTCATAAACTGATTGCTTCATCCTCTAGGTTTTTTTTTCCCCTCAGCCAATTGATTTAGATGAGTTATAGGACGTTGTCTCATCTTTCTTAATAATAATCTTTTAAATTAGCCCACTGCTTGTACATCAGATACTCAGGAAAAGTTTGAAGAATGAGCAGGCAAGTGAATATCAATCTTTTGAAAGTAGGTGGAAGCGACCTCAAAGGTAGAATATGCTGAATTGCATCCAGACCTCTACTCAAATCTCCTGCTTGGTTCAGTCTTCTACAGTTATTTCATTAAAAATAATGTAATCATTTACAAACATGCTTCCCTCTCATTCAAAGTGATGCATCTCTTATTGGGAGTCCACCCAGAGTCTGAAGAGCTTTGAAGTTGGAGAGAAGGCAGAGTGGTAATAACAAGGTTGTATCAAAGTCAAATGATGGTGAGAGGTGCCTTGAGTAATGATGCTAATGACTTAGCTGGTGGAAGGCTGGAAGAGATGACCTGGATGAGAATGGAGGTTGGGAAGCTATGATGACATAATAGCTGATATACGTAAGAGTCTTGTTTTGTGCCAGACACTATTCTAAGGTCTTTGCATGTATTAATTTATATAATCTTTACAACAACCCTATGAAGTTACTATTATTATCCTCTTTTTTCGGATGAATAAACTGAAGCATGGAAAGGTTAAATGACATCCAAGCTTACACAGCTAGAAATAGGAGAGCTGGGATTAAAATCCTAGCAATCTGGCTCAAGGCTCTCTGCACTTAGCTGCTACACCATGCTCATGAGCTACTGGAGAGATATTTAAGGAAGGAGGAATTCGCTTTGCCAAATATAGAGAGTTGAGTTTCCCCAATGCCTGAGAAAAAAACAAAAGGCAGAGGAAGCTTCCTGTGACTCCTTTCTTTAGGATATTCTTTCAACACAAAGTATCATCTCTCTTACTAACGGACAAATTGAGGGATAGAGAGTTTATTCAGCCAGTCCAAAAAGAAATGAAAATTGATTTCCCAACCCCGGATGTCATGTAAATGTTCCCAAAACCTTAGGAAACGCAAAGTTAGGTTTTACAACCCAAAGAATGCATTATTCCCAAAGAATAGCAACAAGATGATAAAGAAAGCTTTGCAACGAAAGTGCCATAAAATAAAACTCCCAAACAGATGCCTGCGAGAATAATGATTGAAATTCCCAATCAACACAACAATGTGAGAAATGAAGTCATTGAAACAATTACGTTTGTGCATTGTGGGAAATAGGGGAGTTGACTTTTTGTTTGTGATGGGGCTGCTATTTTAGTGTAACAAAGAACCATCTGAATTTTGGGGAAATGTCCTGGGAACTTCCGTGAAGGTTGAAATGTAGCTTCCATCTCAAGGATGGAAGATAATTCCTCTTCCAGGGATAAACTGCTTCTGTTTGTGCTGTCTTTCTCCTTCTATCTTTGTGAAGTGAGGAAACCAAGTTATGCCTTGAATCACCACTTCTCACCTCATCTAAAGGAAGCTTGCCTTGGAGCATTTCTAGAAATATGCTAGTCACGCTTGGTTTTGCTTTTTGTTTCAAAGAAAACATGGATTATATTTACTTTAAAGAAATGTCCCAGCATGGGCCTCGAGGTGAAGAGGCAGGGCCCAGTGGGAACGTTTGGTTAGTCTGTGGCCAAATGAGTGGGCACCTTGGAATCCACACAGCCCCACCCACATTGGTAGCCCACACTACACCTACTTCCCCAGTGAACACCTTCCAAGGTGATCACTTACTCTCCTCTGGCTCACGTTTACTTTCCTGGAGTGAAGCACTCTATGAATTTCAAGGGTGAAGAAATGTCAGTTCACAGACATTTTTGAAACACTACTGCAAACCTACCTGGACCGTGCCCTAAGTTGCTGAATGTAAATCAAGACAACATCCATCACAGCGGGTTGATTCTTACAATCCCATGCTCAGGAAGCTGGCAAACTCCTGGTGACAAGGGACCGAACAATTATGTCACTGCTCCTCCCTAGAATGGCATAAACCCAAATTCATAAAAAATATTGTAGTAACATGTATGCGACATGTATTGTTTTCAAGATCACTCATCCAAAGAGGCATCTGGAAAATTTTGGAATATATAGTCTGATGTTTAAATATAATTCCATTATTTTTTTAAAAAATCACTAATCTTAAAAAAAATACTGTAAACAAGACATAAGGCAGCGAAGTCAGTGCTTTGTATACAAAAATGCTTTTCTTTTCTTAAGGACAGAAGCCATAGCTAATCCTTCTATACGTTAACACTTGTTTCCTTTTTTAAAAACAAGTGCATTGATGCCTCAATCCCACTTACAGAATTGTTAGACTACCTTTTGACCAGAATAGCTGGAAAAGTTAATATTCTTTTTCTTGAGGTGGTGGTAGAGTTCTAAAAAAATTACACAGATTTATAATAGGAGAGAGAGGAAACAGAGCATGGTGGCACACAGCAAGTACTGACTGACAATGAATGAATGAATGAACAGATGCACAGATAAGTAAATGAAGTGTTTTTCATCACTCTCAGTGGGATGTGGTAAGAGCCTTGGAGAGGACGGGTACAACTCTCCTAAAAGAGACATCCTTGAGTTAGTTGTGGAGTAGATGGTTCAAGGTGACGAAGTGAAACTGCCTTTAGTAACACAACCTTTGAAAAGTTACAGGTGACGTACCGCTCTCTCTCCATTCCTCATCTATATATTGGGGGTAAGATCTCAGCAAGTTGTCAGGATCAAATGAGTCCACGGGCTGAAACCGTCTCGCACAGGACCCAGCACACACAGTCAAGGTACCAATGAGATGAGCTACTGCCACACTGCGCTTTTCCTTCCCCAGAAAATGCACGCCAGCCGTTCGTCTGGGGTTAAGTCCGGAAACTTCAGTTCTCCAAAAAAGCCTAATTCCTTCTGTGGTTTTACCAAGGCCAACTCTTTATTTTTCATTTAGTTTAATAGAAATTCATAGCTAAGCCATCAATTGGGTCTCCCTGAAGTCCCAGACAAGAGCATTATGCTGATTTGACGTAACTTATAAATGAGGTTTCTGGATTCTGTCAGTTCCCCCCTCCATGGCAGTAAGAAAAGAAATGAGTAATCTTTTCATATTTATTTCTTATTCTGATAATTACAAGCAGGCACAGAAAGGAATTACGTGCACAGTTTTCATGTGTACTGTTAAAGCATGGGAGAGCTTTTCCAGTCTCCGGTATTCACTGTGATGTTTCTACTTCAGCCATGCTTCCAATTTTCAGTTCTTTGGGAGTATGATCTCCGTACAGAGGTGACGAGGATGATGTCTGTGTGTGGGCGTGTGGAGGAGAGGGGGAGGGGAAGCTGGGGTGCAGATTCTTTGTGCATCATGAACTTGGGCAGATGAGTGGAGAAGAGGGGGCTTGTTGTTCCGGTGAGAGGACCCTAGGAGGTCTCTCCTCAAATGTATCTCCCCACTGTGGGTAATCAAGTGGAGATCTTTTTCTTCCAAGCTTCTGTTTTAAAATGCAAAGCACACCTGCTTTTTGACTTAGCACAGATATGCTTAAATGAAATCTTTTCCAGCCCCCTCATTTTACTTGGGAGGAAACCAAGGCCTTGAGAGGCAGAAGGACTTGCCAATGTCACTCAGCTTATTAGTGTGAAGAGGTTGTCCAGAACCTCAGTACCTTAATTGCCAGTCCAGTGCTTTGCCCCGGCTTCCTCTCAGCTTTGTTAAGCTGCATAATTTGAGACCATGGCTTCTGAATATAAAGTCAGGCATGCTGAAAGGGGTGGTGAGCATTTCACAACTAGTAGCACACAATACAATTACATATTGCTCTTTTCTAGGCCACCAATGTCTTCATATTGCTAAAGCCAATGATCAATCCTCCATCTTCATTTCAACAGACTTTTCAGCAGCAGTTGATCACTCCCTCTTTCCTTAGACGTTTTCCTCACCTCGATTCCAGCACACCACACTCTCCTGGTTTAACCTGCAACTTTTTCAGCCTCCTTTGCTGACTCCTCCTCTGCTTCCTGAGCTCCAAAAGTTGGAGTTTTCAAACCTTGGTCTTTGGACTTCCTCTCATGTCTATCCATACTCACTCCCGAGGTGATCTCATCCATTCCCATCACCATCTATATGTTGATAACTCTGAAATGTACATCTTAAACACCAATCTCTCTCATAAATTCAAGGCTTGTATACAACTGTTCATTGGCCATCTCCAATTGGCTATCTATTGGGCACATCAGAGTTAAATGTCTAAAACTGAACTCTTGACCTGTTCCTCTCTCAGTGGTCTCTATCTCAGAAAATAGCACATTTTCTCAATAGCTCAGATAAAAAAAAAAATCTTGATGGCCTTTAGCACCTCTAATTGGCTATACCCACCCCCACCAACACCCCAAATATCCTGAAACTGATAATGTCTTACAACCTTCGCCACCATCAACAAGGGCTGTGCCACCATCATCTTTGCCTTGGAATAGACAAATCTTCTAGGTCTTCCTCCTTCTCTGGCTCACCATAGCTTATTCTTCACACAGCAAAATGATTCTTTAAAATTAAATTCAGATAATTTCACTTCTCTGCTCAAAACTAGATTCTCTTATACTTTCCCATCACTATTAGGAAAAACAAAACCAAAACACAATTCTTACCACACCCCACAGTGCTCTACATTAGCGAAACCTTGGCTACCTGCCTGAGATCATGAGCTGCAAATGTCCTCCTCACCCACTGAGATTCAGCAATACTGGCTGGTGTATCGTTCCTCAATTATGCCAGACATGTTCTTATCTCACCTTGATAAGAAATTGCAATATTAAAAATAGAATGATAGTTCAAATAGATGGAAAGGGCAAAAAAATAGAAATCAAGAAAATAAGATTACTCACAGAGTTTGGTGTTAAAAATCAACAGATCTTAACATATCTACAGTCTGAAAACAGAATGAAACTAGAGTGAAAACAAATTGGCATCATTAGAGTTGATGATCCCTGGGTTTTTTGTGTAGTTGCCTGGGATGGTGACCATGTTCAATTTACTTGCTTGGGACCAGCTAAGCTGAGTAAGACCTAAGAGCGCCTCGAATCTAAGGAATGATAAATTACCACATGAAAATGTACGTACTTGGAAAACAGTAATCTGTCTGCAAATGGATAAGCATTTTTCAACATTAAGAGCTCAAGCTGCCTTCATTTGTTAGGCTGTACAATGGGATCTTAAAAAATCTCAAAAAGTGGTTTTCAGTTTTGCTGAATATAATTAAGCTACATTGCATTTTTAAAAAACAACAACAACAACAAAGGCAATGGGCTTCTGCCTCAGGTTTTTCCATTAAACAGGTATAACTAGGGCTATGCTCTTATTGATTTCTGGCAATCGAAAGGAGATTCTGAAGATACAATTATCTATCGACTCTTCCCTTTACTGGTGATAGAGGAGTGGAGATTAGTTAGCACCTAAATGAGCCATTTTCCTATTATGTGTCACGGATGTGATTGAGCAATGACAGAAAAATAAATGTTTATTGAAGCCCAAGGTCATCATTTAGAGATGTTTTTGATGGATTTTCAGCCTGGGTGTGCTTTGATTTTACTAAACAGTAAAAAGTTGATCTTGCAACTGAGACAGTTTACAGACAACAGATGAAAATGTCACTTTCTACTAATTGAAGGAGCATGGGTCCAAAAGACCAAGCTGGTAATCAGAAAGAGAGATTATAGACTACTTTCTTAGTTCTCATCCTGGCTGAGGGAGGTGTTGGGGAAAGGTAGAGCTCCATTGATGAGTCTTGCTGGGCCCTCCTGTAGACTTTCCCTAAAACTACTTTCACCATTTAGCTTTGCCTGCCTTTGGCCACATCAATGACTAACTGACCAGGCTCTCCCCAGTGGATCCATGATCTTCCTCTCCCCCGCACCTCCACTCCACTGCCAGACCAGATTATAGAAGTCCTATCTAAAACTGAAAATATTGCATTTTTAAAATTTAGTGGTGTTTTTTCAATGTTAAGATGAAATTTACAGTACAACCAGAGGCACTTGCAACTAGAATATACAACTATGTACTGGGGGGTTTGGGGGAGAAGAAGAAAGCAAAAAGAAGATTGGCAAACGATGTTAGCTCAGGTGCTAATCTTTAAAAAAAAAAAAGAAATTTACATACAGTAAAGTGTACACATCTAAATTATAAGGCTCTCTGAGCTTTTACATATGTGTACACACCCATAGCCATTACTCAGATCAAGATCAAGATATGAAACATATCTATCGCTCCAGAATGTTTCCTCTTGCTCAGTCCTAGTAATGACCCCCTACCCCTGCAGTAATCACTATTCTAACTTCTATCACCATAGGTTAATTTTGCCTGTTCCTGAAATGCATGTCAATGAAATCACATAGCATGCAGTCTTTTATGTCTGTGTCTTTTGCTCAATCTAATGTTTTTAAGATTAATTCGTGTTGTTTCATGTATCTGAGTTTCACTCTTTCATTGCCATTTCATAATTCATTGCAGAATTACACCACAATTTGCTTCTCCATTTTCCTCGAAGACATTTGTGTTATTTCAGTTGTGTGAATAAAGCCACTATGAGAATTTTTGTGTACGTCTTTTTGAGAATGTATGGCCTTATTTGCTCAAGGACTAGAATTTCTGCCTAGGTTCATTCTTTGCATGTGGACACCTATATTAGTCTCCTATTGCTCTTGTAATAACACCACAAACTTAGTGGCTTAAAACAACACAAACATAAGATAGTTCTGGAGGTCAGAGGTCTGCATTGGGTCTCATGGGTGAAAATCAAGGTGTCAACAGGGTTATGCTTCTGCTGGAGGTTCCAGGAGAGAATTTATTTCCTTACAGGTTCCACCTTCTAGAGGCTGCCCGCGTTTCTGGGCTTGTGGTCTCATTCTTCCATCTTCAAAGCCAGTAATGTCAAACTGAGTCCTCCTCAGCCTGCTTCTCTCTGGTACTCCCTCTCTTTCCTCCCTCTTCCACTTTTAAGGATCCTTTTGTATCCTGGAGAATCCAGGGTAATCTCCTTTGCTAGTCATGCCAGCTGATCAGCAACCATAATTCCATATGTAACCTTAATTGCTCTTTACCATGTAGCCTAACACATTTACAGGTTCTGGGAATTAGGACATGCAGCTTTTTGAGGACCATGATTTTACCCACCACAACATCTAATTGTTCCGGCACCTTTGTTGAAAAGACTATCTTCTTCCTTGAATCGCTTTTGTGCCTTTGTCAAAAACAGTCTACTATATTTGCATAAACTCACTATGATTTTAATTTATATTTTCCTGATAATAATGTTAAAGCATGTTTTTCATATCCTTATTGGCCATTCAGATATCTTCTTTCATGAAATATCTATTCAAGTCTTTTTCTCATTTTTTTCCGTATGGTTGCTTGTCTTCTTCTTATTGATTTATAGGCATTTTTAATTTATTCCATATAAAAGTCCTTTGTTAGGTATGCATCTTGAAATATTTTCCTCTGGGCTGTGTCTTGCCTTATACTTTCCTAATGATGTCTTTTGATGAGCAAAATTTTTAATTTTGAAGAGTCCAAGTGATCATCTTTTTCCTATATGATTAGTATTTTGTGTGTGTGTGTATCCTGTTCGAGAAATCCTTGCCTTCCTCAAGGACTTGAAGTTATTTTCCTATGTTTTCTTCCAGAGCAGCACTGTTCAATAGAAATATAACATGAGTCACAAAACTAAGCCAATATATGTAATTTTAAATTTCCTAGTAGTCACATTAAACAACAGTAAAAAGAAACAAATAAATTAATTTTAATAATTTATTTTGGTTAACCCAACTTATCAAAATATTGTAATTTCAAAATATAATCAATATAAAGATTATCATCGTGTTAGCTTACGTTCTTTATTTTGTACTGTCTTTGAAATCAGTACATATTTTACATTTATGGCACATCTCAATTTGGATCAGCCACATTTCAAATATTCAATAGCTACATGTGGTTAGTGGCTGCAGTATTAGACAGCATAGTTCTAGAAGCTTGCTTGTTTTAGCTTTTCAATTAAGATCTATGATCCATCTTAAAATGTTTTCTGTATGCTGTGAATGACGGACCAAAGTTCATTTTTTAATATAGATACCCAGTTGCTCTAAAACTATTTCTTGAAGACTTTCCTTTGCTCATTAATTAAATTGTCTTCTTTCTGGAAAATCAAGTAATTGTATATGCTTTATATTCTATTCTGCTCCTTTGATCAATTTCTCTTTCTGCTAGTATAAGATCATGCTTAATTACCACAGATTACAGGCAATCTTAAAATCCGATCTATAAATTTTCCAGTTTCATTCTTTGAGTTCCCCTTGGCTGGCCTACGTCTTTTACGTTTCCATATAGACTTTAAAATTAGCTTTCAACTTTTACATAACACCTCAGATTTTTGTTGTCAGGGAACATTTTTCTTTGAACTCTGATAACCAGCAATTTATTATTATTAGTTTTTTATTTTTTTAACCAGTAATCTAACATTTTGTTGTCAACAGCCAGTAATTAAAGAAAATCCAAGCAAAAGAAGCGTCAGTTCTTCTGATATCTATGCATTTTCACATTATTATTTTATTATTATTAATTAGAAATGCAAATTAATTTTCTTTAACTCCAAATGTCTAAGGACTCAGCATGGAGCTGCTTTAAAAGAACAGGGCAATCTGCACATCCTCCACTAGTCACAAAGGCATGTAGCTCCGGGAATCAAAGGCTTTCTGCCGGCCTGATCTTAACCAGCTACCCTCCTGGGACCTGTGATGCCAGAAGGGAACACATGGAGATGATCTGTGCCAAAAGAAGCAAGAGTGAGGATGGAGAAAACGCTAAGGAGGGCTGACGTATACCAGATCACAGGAGGCATTCAAAATTGTCTTGTAAGAGACAGATTCTTTCTTAATTTTCAGAAGAGCTATAAAGATGATGTTTTATAATAAATGCTAAAACAAACATTTCCTCCAAATATATGCATGTATATATATGTATGTATATCACCAACAGGTTTAATTCATTTTATTACCATAGACCCTAAGTTTTTCAAGGTGACTAATACCAAGTATGAGAGTAGATTAGGTAATTTGTTGTCACAGAAAATAAGTTAAAGAACTTACAATAGTTTCTATAGTATAAAAAGCTATTACAGTAAAACCTCATTTATTCTCCAGTCTGTCAAATAACACTTTTAATTCACTAATATTCCTGCATATTTAGAGAACAATGATAATTCAAAATCATAACATTGATCTTTAGGGACTAAATGACTCTTTCGTGTATAAATTCATTCACTCAGCAATTATTAAATGCCCCCTAAGGATCAGGCACTTTGCATGGCTGACTTTCTTCTTATCTTGTTAAAAGACAGCAAGAGTCTTGTTAAGAGTCTTGTTAAGCATATTTTATTTTATTTTCCTTGAAAATTAATAATCCAAGTATGCTATATATTATTGTTGTGTTGCCAGGATTCCTCTAATAACTGCTTCGGTCAGATTAGACACCAGAACAATCTCTCCCTGGGAGGAGAAGGACTTGCTAAGAATTTGTAGATACTGTGACTTTACACCTTTGGAAGGCGGGAGTTGGAATAAGAAGAAAAAGATCATCTCCTCTGTCTACTATCTTGTTCTGGCTTAGTTCCAAATCCAAAGGCCAGTGCTGAATGCAATCCTGGAAGAGAACGTGATTCTCCAGGAGTGCTTCTTAAACTTTTCTATGCCTAAGAATAGCCAAGAGATGGTTGTTTAAAAGTCTATTTTTGTCTCACTCCCAGAAATTCCCACTCATGGGTCTGCAGTGGGGCCTTAGAATCTGCATCTTTAATAAATGTTGCTTATGATTCTTTTTCCCCAAATTATAGGTATTCATTGGGTACTGACTGTGACCAAGACATTGAAGGAATTCACAAAGCCTGTGGGGCCACTAGAGTGTGATAAGGTCCCTTCTGTCATGGAGCTTATTTCTAGGAGAGGATACGGGTAGAAGGAAATGGGCATGGGTGGGCACAGTACTGAGACCCCGTGCTGCGTCAAGGACTCTGTGTTTGGGGTTCTTAAACACTCTCAGATGCTAACAAATAGACAGCAGGCAGAGCTGCCTAGAACCAAAGGGCTGAGGCAGGCAGTAGGGGCTGAATTCCCAGGAAGGGGAGCTGATGAGCTTGGAGGGGCAGAGACAGTGAGAGAGGGAGGATTTCCTGCAGGAGATGGGTTTGGAACCAGCTCCAGACAGAAGTGGTAGACCCTCAAGTCAAACTTTACAGCACAATTCTGCTTCTCTTCCCCTTTTCTTTTCTCCATAATTTCCTTTCCCAGTGATGGAACACTCTGGGATGACTTGCTGTGCCCCAGCACTTCTGGTGATTTTAAAAGTAGTTTAAGAAATTTTGCTGTCAATTTTGAGTCAGTGGGCAAGGGAAGTGTTTTTCTCAGGCATACCAAATGGCTTTATTTGCGATTTTTCTAAAATTTTTGCTTTTCGTTTGTTTGCTTTTTATACTAAAATAACGTTGTGCTCTTGAGAAAAATTCCATCAATTGTGAATTCCAACAATTCAAAGTGGAAGGTGTGTGAAATAGCCAAGCAAAGTGGAAAGCACACACACAAAAATAGTAAAACTTACATTGACAAAACCAGCCATATCTTTCTGACAGAATATGAAATAGCTCCTGGATGAATGCATTTGTCCTGACATTTTTATTAAATAAGAATAAATAACAGGCACTTGCAGAGTACTACTTATTTCCAACCTATTTAAGGGAGACCATAACCCAGCTTCCTCCAGATCGATGTCACTACCTTAAGCAATGCCTTGAGGCACCAGTCAACAATAGTTTTGGCGTGTATGGCAAGAGAAGAATATGATCTAAGTAAAACTGCCAGTATATTTTAAGAAGGCCAGATCTAATAAACTCATTGGCATTTTACCAAGGTTGTTAATTCTCCTGATCATTCAATAACCCAGACATTTGCCTTCTTTTCCTCCTTCCTATATAAAAAGTAGCAATGAGAATTTTGGAATTTTTTTTGCCTTTCCAGCTTCAGAATGAAATGCACTATTTTAAGATATTAGCAAGGGGTTAAACTTGATGAGTTGGGATAGTTCCTGGCTCCTTATTCCTTTACTTGCTTTAATCTGAGGTCCACAAGTGAGAGTTTTTCTTTTAAAATCTTTTTGACACAATGTGACCGTCAGAGATGAGGCTGTAGTCATACAAGGAGCTAATTACAATGGGAAATTGACAGCTTCATGCCGCGTTTCCCTGTGCTCTCTGCCATCTGGTGAATGTCTGATGACACTGAGAAGCGCAGCAAGTCGTGATCAATAAAGAAGCTCCGCCTCATCCCTGCCCACCCAGAGCTGCTGCTTTAAAATTTGCATACAGTATAGAGCATAGCAAACAAAAAAAAGGAAGCTGAATCCCATCAGGTATCACTAAAAGTTTTGAGCCTGTCAGTTGTCCTTGCATCCATAACACAAATCTTTCACAGATCTCACTTTTTTCCGGATGTCAAGTGGGTCACACCCTATGCATTTAACAAAAGTCCTGAACCAGGATGCCTCCAAGGTACTCCCCATCCATAGCATTATTGTTACAGTGATCTCACCTTAGTTACCTGACAGGGAAAAAAATTAGTTAATAGAGCACCCATCAATGTCTGATGCTCTATTTCTATGTTGTGCATATGATATGCAGAGATGATTGGGTGCACTCTCCTTTAAGTCGATTGTAGATGTTAACCACATCTACATAATGTCTTCACGGCAACATCTAGACTAGTGTTTGACCAAACAACTGACAGAATGTCCTGGCCAAGTCAACACAGAAAATTTAACCACCACAGACCTGCTGGGAACTCCCATGCAGACTTTGAGGTACTCACTCTGCACAGCCTCCTCATGCCCACCATCTATTGGGAAAACACTTTTGGGTTTCCCTCTGCACAGCTTTCCCATATCGAGCACCCCGCCCCTAAATTTCCTGCCACCTCAGCAGCCCCGTTCTCCAGTACCTGCCTCCTCAGGTCAGTGAGACGTCTGTGATCTGCTTGGTCTTCACCTCCCAGTACCAGCACCGTGGTTGGAAAGGCAGACGGCCGGATTAAATGTGGGAATCACTTTGTTTGTTTTCCCTTTCTAAGGGATCACAGACCTGTTCTATAGCTTGTCCACTGCCGGAAAACAGGTGGCTTATGTCTTGCACCCAGTTACACAGTTGTTTATAGTGGGAAGGCAAGTCCTGTGCCAGTTGCTCTGTAATGGTCAAAAGCAGAACTCAAGAGTCATGTAACTGGTTCTTAGTTATCTTTGTTGATAATGCTTTAATATCTCCTTTGGGATGAAGCAGAAATTATACTGTAGTGGTTCTCTCTTACATACGCTTTAATTAAAAATAAAATAAATAAAAACGTATGCATCATTTTACGACTTTCCATTCTAGCTGACATTTGCAATTCTCTGAGAAGTCATAATTGGTGTGGAGATAAGATCTTCCACTGTGACTATCCCAGCACAGCATAAATGCAATTGAATTGCTGAAAGCTTGGGGATTATTCAATATTACAGGTCTTCTTAGAAATGGTTATCAAAAGAATGAGTTAGGAAAATAATCAACAGCAAGCATTTATATTGCATAAAACATTGTTAGTAACTATGGGTAATGTCATATATTCAAAAGCTTACAGTGTTTCAACGAATGGTGCAGGAACGACTGGACATCTGCATGAAAAGAATGAATCTCGGCACAGAACTTACACCCTTCACAAAAATTAATGCAAAATGGATCATAGCACTGAGTGTAAACATAAAACTCCTAGATGTTAACACAGGAGAAAACCTAGATGATCTTGGACGTGGCAATGACTTTTTAGATACAACACCAAAAGCATGATATGTGAAATAATAATTGATAAGTTAGACTTCATTAAAATTAAAAACTTCTGCTCTGTGAAAAACAATGTCAAGAGAATGAGAAGATAAGCCACATGTTGGGAGAAAAGACACAACTGATAAAGGACTGTTATCCAAAATCTACAAAGTATTCTTAAAGCTCAACACTGAAAAAACATACAACATGATTAAAAAGTGGGCCAAAGACCTAAACAAACACCTCACCAAAGGAGACAAACAGATGTTAAACAAGCATTTGAAAAGATGCTTCGCATCATATGTCATTTGGAAAATGCAAATTAAAATAACAATTAGATACCATTACATACTTGTTAGAATAGCTATCAGTTGGAACACTGACAACATCAAATGCTGGTGAGGATCTGGAGCAACAAGAGCTCTCATTCATTGCTCATGGGAATGAAAAATAGTACAGACACTTTGGAAGTTTGTTAATTTCTTATAAACTAAACATATCTTACCATATGATCCAACAATTGTGCTCTTTAGCATTTGCCCAAAGGAGTTGAAAACTTATGTTCACACAAAAGACAGTACACAGATGTTTATAGCAGGTTTATTTATAGTTGCCAAAACTTGGAAGCAACCAATATGACCAGTAGGTGAATGGATAAATACACTGTGGTACATCCAGATAATGGAATATTATTCAGATCTAAAAAGCAATGAGTTATCTTGTCATGAAAAGACATGAAGGAACCTGAAATATACATTAGTAAGTGAAAGAATGATCTGAAAAGGCTACATACCGTATGACTCCAACTATGTGACATTCTGGAAAAGGCATATTATAGAGACAGTAAAAAGATCAGTTGTTGCCAGGGTTTGGGAGTGAGGGAAGGGATGAACAGGCAGAGTGCAGAGGATTTTTAGGGTACGGAAAATATTCTGACTGATACTACAATGATGGATACATGTCATTATACATTTGTCTTATACATATGTCCAAACCCATAGAGTGTATAACACCAAGAGGGAACCCTAATGTAAACTATGGACTTCAGGGGACTATGATGTGTCAGTGCAGGTTCACCAATTGTAACAAAAGTACCACTCTGGTAAAAGACGTTGATAATGGCGGGGGAGGGGAGAGGCTATGATTTTGCTGTGAGCCTAAAACTCCTCTGAAAAAGTAAAGTCTTAAAAAAATTGTTTACAGTATAAGATAGGAAACAGGAAATTCAACTGTGCTCAGTGCCATACTCAATTTTATAAAATATTGTACGTCAAGCAAACACTGTGTCCTTGTGCTTCTAGAACAAGCAAATGTCTTTGGAACATGTCGCTTGTTCACAGGAGCAGATGGGTGTCATTTTTCATAAATGGACAAAATTCAGACAGGTTGCATGAGTTCACATTTTAGCAAGCATTCAAATAAAAAAATTAAACAAATCATGGGGATGATTCGTCTAAGCATGGCTAAACAAATATTTGATTATTTACTCTCTTCAAACTCAACTATGAGTCTTTCCAGTCTCTCTTTGAAGGAGTACCATAGTACCCTTTACACTAATGTTCAAATAAGTTCTATAAAATCAAGCCAGGATATGAATTAAAAAGAAAGTAAGAAAAGGTGAGGGCGAAGATAGAAGCTGTAACTTGAGACATGGTATTTTTACCTACAATGGGCTTTATTGATTTACTAATTTATTTGAAAATCTTTATTAATTCCTTACTATTTTCCAGAAACAAGATAGCAGATTGGTGATCCAGTGGTGACCAGGTCTACATGGTTTGTGATGAGCCAGAACACCCAGGTCCTAGAACTACACATCCCATTACCTACATTGCAGGTGAGCCAGAGCCTTTAGAGCTAGGTTATCTGGATTGGGTCTGGACAGCAGTGAGAGAAAGGGCAATTTACAGTTGTTGAAGATCCCACAGGGATCAAAAAAAATAGAGAATAATAGGTGAAGTCCAATTATCGTCTGGGTGGAGAGCTGAGAGAATTCATCAGGCAGTTCATTAAGCCGGAAAGGGAGAAGTGGAAGGATGGCCAATGTAAGGAGAAATAGGAGAGCTCTTTCAGACTTTTGGTATGGTATTAATAATGCATGGTTTGCTCTCCTTTGCTGGGCTAAGCTTGTGTTCCTGAAAATAGCAAAACAAACCAATTAAGAGTGGAAGCTTACAAGGAAAAGTCTAGTCCTACTGTTACAAGGAATTTCGGTCCAGTTGGCAAAACACAGTATCCAGAGCCACAATGTCTAAAACACCACAGTTGACAGGTAGTGGTCCAGAACCACCATCTATAGCAAGGATTTGTAAATCAGAGCAGAGGAAGTTCCCAAAATGCAGTTGGGGATTGATGACAAGGGGGTCTAGAATCCAGTGGTAATCAGAGTTGTAGGCTGTCACTATTGAGGACATCTCTTTTCTGGGAGCAAGACCCCACACAAGAGTGAATATTCAGGAGCAGACTTCAGACATTGAAATGATTTTTGCAGTGGACAAAGCTTCAAAACTAATGCTCAAACCCAAGAACAAGAAAAGAATGTTGTTGTAAGAATTGAGATCCAAGGTGGTTTCGAAATCATAGTAATAGATCAGAATCCCAGCTTGCAGAAACAGGCTTCAAGGTCAAAGCTCGGTTTCTGAGCTCCAAGCTGGAGTTCTATAAATACGTGCAGTAAGTTAGAATTTGTACTAGAGGCAGGGAGAGAGTCAAGCTGGTAAGTGGTCAAATTCAGAGATAAGAAACCAGGCTGGGCCTGTCAGAGGATCCTCTTCACCAATTTGAAATTGACTTTTTGAAATAATTGTCAGATCAGTTGACCTAAACATTATTCAATTTTATCAGAACATCTTCCCTTTATACCACTAAGGCTTTGATCTTTACAGTACACCCAACAGTGTAAATTTCAAACATGGCCATCTATTTAAGGGCTATTTTCCAATGAAAGTCTTTCAAATTTGTAATAAGATATCCACTACTGCAGATCATTAGCTTATAACAACCATGAAGATAAAATTTAGTTTATCATTTTTAGCTCCATTGTCTTAAGGTCCATAGAGAAGATAGTAAAAATCTTCCAAATGAGAACAAAGGTTATATTAATTGCCATCAGAACTTGTGTCCTTCTATGCCATGCAGTGTAATTGCTCCTGTTATAATGTCTTCTCCACCCATCTTTATTTATCCCACGCCCATCTATCGAGTACAATTAAGTCCTTCTTCCTTTTTACTTTCTCTAAAATCCTATACTCCTAGATTAGAGTTTATTATATTTCGTAATAATATTAATAATAATCAGTGTCATTATTATGTCAAGCTCTCTCTAGAATGGAATTCTTTCAAAAAAGAGACTCAGTCATGTTTTGAATTCTTAGGTCCTAACATAGTACCTGACAGTAGTTATGTAAGAATGTTTGTCAAACAAATCAATGACTGAATAAATATTCATTCTTTTCTTTAATTTTTCTAAAGAACTATGGTATACTATTGAAAGAAAAAGTAGACTATAAACTTATGTTTTTCTTGAGCATTTTTCTGCCTTTAAATACTTTCCTTTATTCGTGATTTCCCTTCTTATCACCAAGGACTCCAGTGGAAATATCATTGTTTGGAGAATAGCCAACTGACAATGTTATTCCTCCTCAAAGGGAGAAACTTCTTTAAATCTGCAAGAATTTTACTCTGTACCTTTGATGTGAAAATTTCATCATCTGTTTCTGGGAAAGCTTGCTACGTTATATAAGAATATAAAGAAAGAAATGAAGAGAGGCCACCAGTCTCAACTTTTGCAATCTACAGATTTCAGCTTCAAAGCAAAAACGACAGATTAATTTCTCAAGTCTTGAATTTTACTTGGAAGGAAAACAACATTCAGATCTTATTTGCATCTGATGGCTCAGTTTTATAAATGGCAAAGCCATAAGCTTGTGCACAGAACTCCTTCTGGGACTGGCATCTGTGCTCATGCACTGCATCCTAAAAGTGGTGAAGAGCTTTCTACCTATATCTACTTTTTGAAAGATGTCACTGTGAAATGTGTTATTGCCTGATAGCATGTGAATAACATCCTCAGCCAGAACCCTGGAATCCTTTGCTGTTTGGGACAATTCACCCTCCCATAATTGCAATCTTTGTGAGCCTAGCCACTCTTCTGCATAAGGTCATAGCCCAGAATGATCCACCTCTTCCTTGATATCTCCCGATTTGGTCATAGCCCAGAATGATCCACCTCTTCCTTGATATCTCCCGATTTGTTCCTTTCCTTAGCACCAGGTAGCTATAGTCCTCTTTAACTTACTGTGTTTCATTCTTTCACTCCCTTGTCCTTCCCAGAGCATAACTGTGAGCAAAGTGGATATGAGGTAACATTGACAGGTGAGAAATCGTGCTATTATCTCCCTTAGGAGTTATACCATTTTGCAACCTGAAAGGTTAAGATTAGGGAAACCAATCATTCCAAGTGACATCTTATATAAAAGACACATCTAATTTTATCGTGTTGTTAAATCTTTATGCAGATGATTAAATCTTTGAATTTTCCCACTGCAGAAAAGACACATTATAACCAGCCTCTGCCATCCAAGTTTCTTCAAATTATATATGTTCCATACAGTACGTGCATTTCTGATATATATATATATATATATATATGTATACACACACACACACTCATGTATATACCAGATAACAGACTATATATATCATACACACATATATTAGAAAGCAGACTACACAGATAAGCAGTCATTATGTAGATTCTTCACCCTTCCTTGGCAGACATCTTACCCCATAAACCATATTATTTCTGCTTTAGAATGAGCAAGTTGGGGTTAAGCCTTGACCTAAAACCTGTCATGGACAGCTTGTTTACTTCTTTTTATCATTCTAAAAATCCAAGAAAAACAAAAACATTGACTTAGCAAAAAAAGAGGAAATTTTCTCATAAAAAGTTTAGTATTTTTGTGTTTTAGGTTGGCAGTTCTAACCTATCTAATTAATCCTTCAAAAAACTCACTGGGGTTGGTAGGTGAGCCACAGGTATAATTACACATTAATTTCCAAATTTAGAAGATGTGCCACAGGTTGGAAAACACATGGAAGGTTAAGGAAGTTATTACAGCAGCAGGTAGCTACAGAGTTAGAATGAAAACTGATGTTTTCTCTCATGTTTGGGCCCTTTGGGTAAAGCTGGAGTTCTCAAATGCTGCTCAGCTGACCACCAGCATCAGAGCAACCTGGGAGCTTTTAAGAATCAGATTTCTATAGCTAATCCCCAAGAGATTTTGCTTTAGAACATCATTTGTAGGGGCCAGAAATCTATATTTTAGAAGCTTTCCAGACAATTCTAATGTGCAGCTAGATTTGGGAACCAGCAGGCAGAAACTTGTTGATTCTGTTCACGAAACCTTGCAATAGCAGATGCTACATTGCAAATGTCAGCTATAGATCAGGGATTGTCAGACTTTAGCAAGGGGCAGATGAATGGATTGGTCCCAAGAGAGTCTCAATAGACAGAAGAAGCACTGAGTGGCTTTGTTGGGGAGGGGAGTTAGCTTAGCCCCTGATAATCTCCATTAAATCAAAGAAATAGACAATCTAAGTAAAAACATGTTCTTCTTGTGCAAAAGAACCTCACAAAACTGACTTTCTGCCCACTGTCCCTCCATTTCAGCCCTTTACTAGGAGTCCCATGGCTCAGCTATTAATATATTGAAATTATGCAGCTGTCATGACATCCAGTCTATGCTTCCACTTCAGAGAAAACCAACTAGAGGAACATTAACAATTGGGAAACTATTAGAAAGATAAGGATGGCTCCACTCAGAATATAACTGTTCAACGTGTGCTTGAAAATATTGTGTATTCTCTAACTGTAAGCATTATGTGCGTAAGACGAAGTTTGCTAATTGAATTTGTTAAGTTTTCAGTAAGCTTAATTCTTTGCCTGTTAAATCTATCATTTCTAAGAGATATGTTTAAACTCTCCCATTATTACGGAGATTTATCCAGTTTTCTTTGTAATAATCTCCAATTTCGCTTTATATATCTTGAGGATAGCTGTTCAATGTACATACATTCAAGACTATTATGCTTTCTTGACAACTTGTTTCATTTATGATTGTGTAACAAGTGTCTCTACCCCTGACAATGTTTCTTCCTTAAAGTCTATCTTGGTGTTAATAGTATTTCTTAGCAATTGTCTGGTATGTTTTTTATTTATTTTTCTACTTTTGGTCTTTCTTTGTTATTACATTTTAAGTGTGTATTTTGTAAGTGGTATAGGGCTGAATTTATTAAAACCTAATTTTTACAACCCTTGTCTTTTAACTGGTGAGTGTAACTGATTCATGATTATAATTACTGAGATATTTAATTATTTTCATCTTATTTTGTGTCATTGATTTTCTCCTTTCCTGCCTTTTACTAAATTAATCAACTTTTCTATGCCATTTTTCCCCCTCTTCTAGTTTTTAGGTATACATTTCATTCCTATTCTTTACTGGTTACATACATTCTTCACTTCAGAACGTTTAAAAATTATGATCTTTCTTATGTCCTAAGATTGACAAAGATTTTTTTAAGAAAAAAGTCAAGTATTTCCTTGGAAAAATAAGTGGAGCAAATTATTGAATTTCCTGATAACTCAAAGTCACAATATATTGATTTGGATAATAGTACTTTGGAATTGAGTTAATTATGTGACTCATTTTATGGTGGTGAAGAGCAGATTGGGAAATACCTTGGGGGCCTTGGAGGGGAAAGAGGAAGGCACTGGTGCTCAAAGTTTCAGCAAGTCTACCCACGGGGCTCCCTGAAGACTATGGTTGACCCCTGCTCTGTTAACGTTGGATCTTGCTCTTCTGTTCACATGCCAGGAAGGGGCAAACGGAAGAGGCATGAGGAACTTTCCACAGGCTTCCCACGTATTCCTTAGACCCCTGTGAGGGGGGCAGGATGGAAGTCCCAATGTGAACAGATGTAGCAGCCCAGTTGTGATTTCTTTAAGGTATGGACACACTCTTTGCTTGGGAAGTTGGACCGTTCTTCGCAAAGTTTCCAATAGGTTTTCCGTCCCTATTGAGTAACTGGACTTGTTCTTTTGAAATTCACGTTATTTCCAAATCCTCTGTTTCCTGGTTCTCCTCCAGCTCTTCATTAGTTTCTTGCTCAATTTTCTCTTCCGGCTGTTCCTGCCCTGCAGATGGGCCCATCAGTCTGTCCAGCCCCAGGGACATGAGTACATTGATATGGCTGCTATTTCTGCAGCAGCAGATTGTGAACAGATCCATGATGATCTCTGGGCAGGGCCTCTGTTCTCCACGGAGCACCGACCTCTGGGAAGGATTCTAACCAGCTGGGTTCTGGCAGCTGGCTGTCTCTGCACTGTCAAGATAGTAACGAAGGAAGAAGTCAGAGTTGGGGATGTGGGACGGGATTCAGGGTTATTATACAGACTTACTTGATGGTTTATTAGGATGCCTTCAGCTGCAGGAATCAGAGAACGTATAAAACTGACATAAGCCAAAAGGGTATTTATTGATTCATGGGTTCAAAGAGTCTCCAAGAGGGCTGTTTTCAAGCGATACTTAATCTAGTGGCTTAAAATACGGAGCAAATACTCAGTTTTTTTCCTCCTTTCCAGCTCCAATTCTTCTGTGTCATGTTATTTGGGCAGGACCTCACCTCATGGTCCTGAGACGGCTGCCAACAGCTCTCTGAGCTAAATCTTAATCAGTTGTGTCTGCAGTGGAAAAAGATTACCCTTGACTCAGCATTCCCAGGAAAAGTTCCGGGGCAGTTGAGGTCACCTGCTCAGTACTGGTTCAGTCACTCCAAGCTAGGGGACAGAATGCTTCGATTGGTTTAGTCCATCAGATGACACTTCCCTGGAGCAGAACTACAGTCAACTTCTGGAACTGCATAGATCCAAATTTTGAGAATCAAGGGAGGCTGGGCAGGAAAAATTTGGCACTGACACTGGCAGCAAAATGTCCACTATGCCCAAAAATACTGGTCAGTCTCTTAGCAACTATGAGATCTCACAATCCACCTTCTTCTACTTCTGATTTTTCACCTCAACCAGGTAGACCCCTTTGTGGCTTCTCTGAATAAATTATCAGCGTGACTCTAGTCTTTTCAGTCAATGCTTTTTCTCTCTGGCTACCCTCTATCCCTCCTTCTCCAGAAAAAGAATTCGTATCAGAAATAACAGGAAATTTCATTAAATTTATATACTTTCTCATTGTCCAAGAGACATTCTTTTGATCAGAGTATTAATGAGCAAATAGATATGCATAAATGGTGCTGTCTGTGATTTAAGGACTGCAAAATGATTCTTTGTTTTGTTTAGAATGTTTCTTTGTTTTAGAGAAATAATAGCTTTATTGATATTATAATCTTGGGTATGCTCAGTAATAAACACTGAAATAAAATGATGCGTCAAACCAGCTAATAGTCTGTACTTCTCAAATGGAGGTTTGAAGTTTCCTGGACTATAGAATACGCTAGGAAGAAATATCCAGCAGGATTCACTCTGTAGTTGTACTATCTTTATGTAAAATACTATATCTCTACAGAAAGAGAAAGAGACACTTCTAACTCACTCCTATATAGGTCTGATATTCTCAAAAGGAAGAGCCACATACTCAGCTTATACCAAATAGGTAAATCTTGCTAGAGTCCTTTCAGATAAAATCAGATATAGTTACCATACAAGCCAGAATGTGTCACTAGAGTAGAATACTTGCTTATCACTACCTTACTTTCACAAAATGCATACAGTGAACGAGACCCTTTATTGCAGAAAGCTGCCTCCAGGTAGATGACAGTCACACACTGCATGCTTCCTTACCAATCCCAGAGGTATAGATGTACAGAGTGGGCCCAAGGTCAAGGCAAACACCAAAACCCTGCAGTCTGGCCGATGGATACTCAATGAATCTGAGAGTCTTTTTTTCTCTACCCACTTGTTTCCAACATGTGTGTCAAAATCCATTTCAGAAGAAAGCATGACAATGTGAATGAAGAGAGATGAATGGGAGGAAAACTGGCAAATATTCATTGGCTTGAGTTTACCAATGTCTCAAATGCTTAGAATTTCCAAGCACACTTGTACCTCAGCCGAGGCTGCCAGAGGTAGAGCGGAGCCCTTTAAGTGTTTGTGACACTATCTGTGTCCTTCACACAGCTCCGGTTCAGCCTCCCCATCTTAGAAATCTTGTGTCCATGTCGTCACAGGAGCCCCAGCTTCCTGCTGGAGAAAGCCACGGTGACCCCAGGACTCCTCAGCTCTCTGTCCTTGCCACGGCTTTGCTGCCGAGTCTGCAGCTTGGCCCAGACTCAAAAGTATTAGTTCTTTGGATGGTCTTTGGCCAAAGCCTCAACTGGAGAGGAAATGCTGGGCAGTGTCTTTTGTCACAGATAAAATTTAATGAGTCCAGAGGATGTATGATTAAAGGAAGCTCACAGGAAGTTGGGCCTGGAGCTTTTGGCTGATTGTTTAAAAGGCTTTTACCTAGTCATCTGGGTGAAAAAATTAAACACATAAAAAAGTTGATTCAAGTTGTAAAGGCAAATCCATTGGGGGTTTGAAACTGGAGGGCTGGACAAATGGAGGAGGAAAAGGTTGAAGCAGGAATAAAAGATAGTTACTCAGAATTAATTACTGCAGACTCGAATCGATCAATCAGACTCTAAGAAGCTCACAATAGCTATTAGGTCATTATTTGACATCGTGAGGCCTGTTGCCAAAAGTACCAAAAAGGGAACACCGTACCTCCTTCTTTATATCCAGGAGCAGTATGATGAGAGGTGGGAATTTAGGCTTAGAGAAATAAACTGTTGAAAAACGGTTAGTCCCTTAAATGGACAAACCAATAAATAGACCCTAGCAGGAATTTGAAAACCTAGGATCAGAAAATTAGATAGTCTAATCCACGGGTGTTTTTATATGAATACATGTTTTCCTTAAATTGGCTGTGTGGCTTCCAGCAACATAAAAGGCCATAATTCTAAAAACAATATTTAATGAGTGTTGATTCAGTTTTCTCCCTGTGTTGCCATAGGCATGATGTGGTGGGAGAAAGGGCGAGTTTAGAGTCAGGAAATGTGGGATCTGGTGTTGGCACTACCACTTAGGAGCTGTAAATCCTGTGAAAACCACTTCTTCTGCCTGATAATTGCTTTTTTCTACCTGTCAAATAAAGAGTTTGAATTAGATGTGCTTTACGAAATATTCTAGCTCTAAATTTTAGTAACCTCAACAGATTAAATCACAACTAGGAAGTATGTTGCAGCTTTATTTCGTTGGTTAGATTTGCTTGTCAGATTACCTGTATAGAAACCAACTCTTATTAAACACCCCGAATGTGTGATTCCCTGAAAAGGTATTTCTTTTGATAGAATGTGACTCTATCCGTCCCCACTGCTTGTGCCTTTTGCCTTCTTGCCTCTGTTCTCATGGCTTTTAAACATGCTGTTTCCACTAAATAAGACTGTGGAAGAGACGTGATATGTATCATAAGAAAAGTGTAATTGTCTAAATTCTCTAAGGTAAGCTTTATGACTCCCATATTGTGGATAAGAACCTGAGGCCAGGGTTAACTGGTCTAAAGTCACAGTGCTAACAAATGGGAAAGCTGAGATTGAAACTCTGGAATTATTTCCAAGTCTATGTCCTCTTCCAGAGACCAGCTTGACCAGTTGAGTGGTCTCAGAAAATGGTTTAGAAGCCAGTTTTACGATACTGTGGTTCTCTCTCTTCCTGAGCCCTACCCCTATCCTATCCCCATGACACTGCAGGCTGACAGGGCTCAAGGATCTTGGTGATATCACAGGCAAATTTGCCATCAACCTATAGAGATTTGGGGATAGCTTGAGTTCCACACATTCTCTTGTGCTATTTTGAGATTTGAAATACCATTCAAACAACTCAACCATTTCTTCAGCTGTGAATATATTCTTTGCTTGGAAATGCAATTTTTTTTTTTTAAAGATCGGCACCCGAACTAACAACTGTTGCCAATCTTTTTTTTTTTTCTTTTTCTCCCCAAATCCCCCCAGTACATAGTTGTATATTTTTTAGTTGTGGGTCCTTCTAGTTGTGGCCTGTGGAACACTGCCTCAACATGGCCCGATGGGCAGTGCCACATCTATGCCCAGGATTCGAACCGGCGAAACCCTGGGCCACCAAAGCAGAGCACGCGAACCTAACCACTGGGCAACGGGGCCAGCCTTCTAGAAATGCAATTTTTGTTCGCTTTTGGTTGCTCGCTTCCTTGATTTAAGTCAATTTGCACAGTAGCCAGGAAGCACCTTATGATAAACTTAACTGATACTGGAATCTGATTCTACTTTTCTTATATTCAGCCAACTCCAGACTTGAAAAACCCATCTCTCAGAGTAAAGACTGGGCCACCAGGTGCCTTGTGAAAACTTCCTGGTTACTTTTCAGTGAATCCCAACTATTTCAGTTCTCGTGTGGTGCGGGAGGGAGCTAAAGAAGAACAAAGAGTGTTTATGATGAGGAACAACTTCACTTCCTTTAGACGGGCCACAGTGGAAGCTCTGTGTGACCTCCAGTTAGGAAAAATGAATCACCGATAGGTTTATTTTCATGAATTTGCCCCTCCTACCAAAGAAAAAGATGAACAAGGACATGTATGTTAACTCTTTAAAAAGAATGTGGGGAAAACATGTACAATGTAGGAAAATAATTCCACCCTCTAGGAAAGATAAAGAGACATAGAAAAAAATTTAGATAATTGCCATTTTGATTTCCATCTCTATGATAACTGAATTTAATCCTCTGCCTGCTGTTGCAAGGGAAAAAACAGAAAACAAAAATAGAAGTGATTATTATAGTAACAGCTCCCTGATATTAAAAAAAATAACTTCGTTTTCCCAAAAGAAAAATAGCCTCAGTTCATTTAACAGGATATATTTTTATTCCTAAGAGAAACTATAACTTTAGAAATATAAATCAGTGGCACCTATATGTGGTGAAAATTAAATAGAGAAGTGCGCCCTGAGAGGGAGGCATGGTACCTGTTGCCGTGTAAATTTCTTCAGACATTCACTGTATTAGGAGTTCCAATAGTGCCCAGGATTCAGAGGATTCACAGTGTGAGCAGCAGATCTGCTAACACAAAAGTCCCCTTCCTGGCTGGAGTCACGAGTCCTGCTCAGTTTCCTCATCTGCAGGATGCCGTGATCCCCCAGCCCAGGGCTGCTGAGGACCATAATTAGATTGCCTCCATCTATGGACAGTGGCATCCTGAGAGGAAGGCAGCACAGGAACAGGGATTAGTTTATAATTAGGATAAATCCTGTCATAAAAATGATGGGTTTTCAATTAACGATTTACGACTGAAAGAAACCACGGTTGATTTTTGAAAATCAACTGCTGTCGTTAAACTTGACATCCTGAGCTCTAGAGCAACACTCACAGAAGGAATTCTCTCTCCAGCCCACCTGGCTAGAGTTGTCCTCACTGTGCTTGCCTGGCCCACGGATGGTTCTCACACGGGTTCCTGGGGCTCTTTGCGTGTTTTCTACACCTGAGAAACACAGGCTTGCAGGCTGTGAGAGGGCTTCCCTAGGGCTAAACTCCTGTTCTTCTAGGCAGGTTCCAGGAGAACTTTCAGAGTTCTATGCCAGGAACCCTTTGGAAACGATGCATCAGGAGCATCTGCCCTATGCAAGTTATCCTAGGCATCACTAGGGAGCATATTTGTGGTAATCAAGAGAGCTTATTGCATAAAGACATAGATCAATGCTCATTAAAATTCAAAAATTAATAAAACCACACAAATGCACACTGTTCAGTTTATCTATCTATCTATCTATCTGTCTGTCTGTCTGTCTATCTATTTGATAGAATGCAACTCTATCCTTCCCACCACTTGCGCGTTTTGCCTCTGTTCTCAAGGTTCTAAGCCTGCTATTTCCACTAAGTAAGACTTAGAGGGGACATTGATTATTTGAACCAAACTCTCAACATATTTGGGGAGGAAAAAAGTTTATGTACATTACGCACTGTATACCCACTGAGATTATTCTTTTCCCTCCCTTTCTTCATATGTGTGTATACCATGGTGTGTGTGTGATAACGTTTTAACAATGAGGCTGTCTTCATAGGTAGTGAGTTCCCCATTAATCCAGGTATTCAACTATAAACAAGTTGGCTACTTGATAAAGATAGTTTCAGAGGGAAATTTCTTAGCAAACGAATAGTTCATTCACACGTGTCCACAGTACTTCTTAATCTTTTATATGTATTAAGTACAATGTTACGTTATGGAGGTTATTGACTAAATTAGTTGACACATAAGAATTCCGGTTTCCTAGAGTATGCTCTGCTTGTGTCCCTGTCTCATCTATAATTCTATCTGGTTACAGACATTAATGAAATAAAGACATTACACATCCCTAGTAATAAAAAAATTGAGCATACAATTCCAATACAGGTATATGCATACTGTATTATCATTATTTAATTTGTAAATGCACAAAATACACTTAGGTTAAAGTTCATGGTTAACAACATAATTTATATTGTATGTATAAATCCATATTTAAAATAGTCCTTTTATTATTTTTGAAATTTTGATTATCTGCTTATGAAATCACAGTAGTTGATACATGATTTTGGCGCCAGCTCTGCCATTTTCTGCTCCCTACCCCTTCCTGGGCTTGCATTATTAGTATTATCTTAAATTTCCAGTTGTCTGTGGTGATTAATTTAGTTACAACTGTGTAGTATTGTCTGTAAACACACTTAACTGGGCTCAAGTGAATTGCACTATGTACCAACATGCAGAACACACATAACAGATGGCATCTGCACTGCCAGCTCCTGCAGTGGCACTAGACTTCCCTACCCTCTCTCCTGTGGTGTGACTGTGATCAGGGCCAGCTTCATGGGCCTGCAACCACCACAGTCACACAGGCCCTGTGTTCAGAAGGGACCCACCCTTCGCATGATGCTCTGCTGTCACAATCTTGAAATTATTATTAATTTTATCTTTGAACTTGTGTTTTGTCTGCTGCTAGTGTGGGTGTGTTTGCCTAAAGTGTAAGAGGAAGTGGTTTGAGAAGAGGTGAAATGATCTTCTCAAAGATTTCGGGAGTGTGGTTGGAGGGCATTGGGAACTGATGGGGGCATGAGAGCAGGGCTGCCTGGCAATGTTGGAGTTCTCTTGGGATTTGTGATCATAAATTTGTCATCATGGTTGTGTGATTTTCTCTAGCCATGTTCGTCCACACAGGTACAAGTGGGAAACCATTGAAAACTTAAATTTGAGTAGGGTTAAAACTTTTACAGGCAAACACAACAGAGAAGAGCAAGGAGCTAGTAAGAGACTATGAGAAATCTCAGTTGGGTAAGAAGGAAAGTGATGACCTCCTGGGAGGCGTCAACAATGAATACATGGATTGAGGGCCTAATGGGTTTGAAGAAACGCTTCAGTTGTCAGGCTAGAATAAGTTAGTTGGGAAGACAAGAAATGCTGGTTAGTGGAGGAGGGGGCGGTTAGTGCAGGAGGCACAGTTATTGGTAATTCCAAAGTCTGGGATTTGAGCATGCGAAGACATTGCTGGGGTAGAGGAGAGAAATGAAACACTTGTGAAGAGGCTTGGGCACAGAGCCCACGGTGCTGAGGAACGCATTTTTGTGAAGTTCTGCCAAAGAAGTGACAGCGATATTGGGAGAGAGAAGAGAGGAGAACTCAAATCTTAAACAGTGATGGCAACCAGGAGGAACAGTGGGTGTTCCACTTGATGCTGTACAAGTCAGAGGAGCTGGTAGCTTCAGTGGAGGGTAACAATCACCCTAAAACCAGACACAAGTACAGACGGGGCAGAAATTCCCTTCATACTGACAAGTGAAAGAGATCTCAGGGTATTGGGGTGGGGAGTAAAGGGTAAGTGTCCTTTATCAAAGAATGAGAAGTTAGTGGTGAGGGGAGAAAATTAAGTCTTTCAAAACTCATTTAAAACCTCTCATTAATTCCCTCAAAGATTAGGTCTGTCACAGTTCTAGTCTAAGACAGGACTATGGATATATCAAGTTAGCTTTGTCAGTCTAACTTGCTTTTTCTCCATCTTATCTTGTATTGAATCACACACCACCAGGCTGAGATACCATGAGGATCATTAGCAACATGTGATCGCTTTACACAGAAGAGTTTTAATCTGGTCACATCAACAGAGTCTAAATGAGGAAGAGGAAAAATATTACATTATATGTTCATTCAGCAAGCAAATATTTCTTGAGTGTCTTTTATATGGAAAACACTGTGCTAAACAATAGGGAATGTGAAAATAGACTAGGTGTTATTCCTGTCCCAAGGACTTCTAGACTCTAGACAGTGAAGTGCTGTCATGGTAATTGGAAGCATCTGTATCTTCCAATAGTCCAACAGGGAGAGGAAGGGAGTTGCATTTATCAGGTAGAATTTTCTCATATCCAGTGTCTAACTGATCTGGTCCCTCTGATGGGGAAGCCAAAATCTACACCTGCAGTGGAGTATCGGGCTTCATTTGCACCTCAAAGTGACAGAAAAGGCCACAGTCCCCTGGAGTGTGGTCAAGTTGGGGCTCCTTTCCAGAGACCCAGGGGAGTCTGAGACAGCCACAGTTGTCAAGACACAAGGCAATGGTGCCAGCAGCAAGAACTCTCCATTGTGCCAGGGGCCGAGTTTCAGTAGCAAATGGACGAGAGCAAATTTGGGGACTCTCATGGATCCCATAGAGAATTGCTTCTTGACACTACTATTCCCAACTTCATGCAAGAATTTAATTTTTCTGTAATTTATAATGCCACGTAGTTATATCCCAAAGCTGTGTTTGCATCCATTTGTTTTACTGTGTCTGTCTTCAGGACTAATACTCAAATTGAAACATTTGGCAAGAATCTGCATCCTCTGCTAAGATAATGAACCACAAAGAACACATCTGCCCAGCTGTTCCAGATCATCGGCCACATTGCCAAGATTGTCCATATTTCTGGCATAAGTATTTACTTATCTACAACAGATGCCCATTTTTGTTAAACGGCATAAAATAGAACCCAACAGACCATCATATAGCGTCACTAAAATACTAAAATATTACATGTGTAGTATATTATTTTTAACTAGAATCTCTACTAAAATTTCATAATTAACTTGGTTGTTAGGGAATAGGATATTTTAAGCTTTTAAAAGTTATTTACGGTTTACCAGAAATGCTTTCCTTCTCTCCCCCAACCTTACTACTAATTGAAATTGACCATAATTCTAGACGCTATTTTCATTGTAGAATCATAGATTTAGGGCTTGAAAGAACCTTGAAATTGATGACACTGAGTTAAGTGACTTAGCAAAATCATGGAGTAAGTCAGCGGCAGAGCCAGATTTAAAAATATTAGACTTGGTGTAGGAAGAGCCTAAGAACACCCTCGGGATTATTATTTTTCTTCACTAAATCCCCTATGTTAATGCCCTTGTATAAATAACCCTTTCACTAAAAATTAAATACAGAAATATATTTCAGACTATTTGGGAGCTGTGATTGGTCACAGAATATGCTAATTTTCCTTTAATGGATATTCGAAGATATTTTTCTGTTCCTATTATTATTTTTAATTTTACTCAGTGTCACTATTAAAAGAAAAAACCTGAAAGCAAAGTTAGTTTTGGCAGCAAGCAGAAAACCAAGGTTTCTTTGAGTTATGCATGGACTTCTCGACGTTTTTATCAATTTAAATAAAAGTTCTAGGGCTCCTGTTGGATGACATTTGCAAGGTTATTGCATATGGATGAGTCATCACACTGCTACTGGAAAATGACTTTAGGAATAAGCCATTCGGAGATTTGAAAGAGCCTTGTTTCTCACTATGACAGTTATACAAGTAGAAGGAATAGCCTTGAAGCCAAAGAAAGGAATAGCAAGAGCCAGAACATTTCAGCAACCAAATAGAATACTTATCACCAGAAAATGAACTTGTTTATCTGGATTAAGTATATAGCTTTGTATTAATACTATTTATTTGCTTCCTGCTAAAGAGATTTGCCAAAATTATTTTAATTAATATGAATATGCCCTTAGCTACCAGCATCTCTGCTGTTTGGCCAATTGCATGTCTAATGAGGCAGATGTCAAATTTATACACAAATCTCTGTAGCACTTGGCTTTGTAAGTGTGAGTTCATTATTCAGGACTAAAAGTCCATTTCAGACCATACGTATACATGGATAATAGTTTATTTCGATACTCAGTAATTCTCTGGATAATTAATTTTGCTATTTAGTTTGTCTAGGAATATTCAATATCAGAATCCATATACATGAGATTTTCATTGTTGTAGCCATCATTTCTGGGTCATTAAAAAGAACTGATTGCTTTAATAGAAGAACAAAAGAGAACAGTTTTACTCTGATCAAACAATGTATTAAGATTTTAAAGACTGCTGCTTTTCCCTAAGTTCTTCTTGGTCAATTTCTTAAACAAGGGACCAAAATAAAACTTCAAGAGTTTTTCCTTTGGCATTTGATATGTATGGGATAGAGTCATACACCATTGCCATTATGTAATACTTAATAAGTTTCTACCAGGTTATAATAAATAGTACTTATTAGATATTCTCATATTCACCATGAACTTAGAAAGCGTATGTCTTATTTGTTGATCAGCACTATGAGATGGCTAAGGCAGAGTCTTGTCACCTCCATTTCACTGCTGAAGAAATGAAAGCTCAGGAGTCAGGTGACTTGATCTATATGCCTCAACTAGTTTCTGTCCCTTCGGAATAAAGCTTCATAAAATTTAGATAGTTTATTGATGTACATGAATATTTTGACCTATATCTGTGGAACTTTATTTATACAAATAAAATAAACCAGGTTAGTGCTGCAGTCTATATTTATTTTATTTTTAACTTCCTAATTTTGTCATCCCCTTGGGCACCAGTCTTGAGAGCTCTCAAATACCCCTTAATTCTCAGGAACATCATTTTGGACTTCCAGGGAAGACCTCAAGTTTCAGTGCTCTTAACCTTTAGCTCCTGGAGGAGAGAATGTCACGGTAACAGAGGTTTAACAGACAGTTTCCCATGGAGACAATCAGTTTACAAGGGCGTGAGCAAAATCAAGATCATTTCAAGGACCAGGACCATGATCTTAGCATTATCCTTGTCCTGGATGTAAGATTAAACTGTGATTCATTCACAACTTCCTTCAAATCCCTTCAGAGTTCAAGCCTATGATGACATAGGCTCTCAGAAGACTATTGCCAGAAAAAACCTTGGAAATCATCCAGTCTAACACCATTTTACAGAAGAAGAGCTCTGAGACAGACATTGATGAGTGAGAGAAGTGAGTCATCATCCTACAGTGAGTTCTCCTTGAGCCCAAGTTGGTTCCCAGGCCTCTGACTTCCAGATCTGCGATCTTGTCATCAATAATCCTAACTAACCTGGGTAGTGCTTTCACAGTAATTTACAAAAAGCTTTGGGCTAGAGGGGCTGGCCTGGTGGTGCAGCAGTTAAGTTTGCACGTTCCGCTTTGGTGGCCTGGGGTTTGCCGGTTTGGATCCCAGGTGCGGACCTACACACTGCTTATCAAGCCATGCTGTGGTAGGCATCCCACATATAAAGCAGAGGAAGATGGGCATGGATGTTAGCTCAGGCTGATCTTCCTCAGCAAAAAGAGGATTGGCAGCAGATGTTAGCTCAGGGCTAATATTCCTCAAAAAAAAAAAAAAAAAGCTTTGGGCTAGAACCCCTTGGCTATCTTGCAAAGTAAGAGTCTCATAATCACTAGTTCATGGATGAGGAAACAGAGGCATGGATATTAAAGGACTTGCTGGAGGCAATTCAGCCAGTAAATGGTTAGAGAGGAGCTATAACATGGGTTCTTTCCACATGGCACAAGCCATCGCACCAATTAGTGACTATTGACCACAGTTAATAATTAACATGAGAGGCTGGCCCTGTTGCCAAATGGTTAAGTTCACGAGCTATGCTTTGGTGGCCCAGGGTTTCACCAGTTCGGATCCTGGGTGCTGACATGGCACCACTCATCAGGCCATGTTGAGGCAGCGTCCCACATAGCACAAGCAGAAGGACCTACAACTAAAAAAATATACAACTACATATTGGGGGACATTTGGGGAGAAAAAGCAGAAAAAAAAAGAAGATTGGCAACAGTTGTTAGCTCAGCTGCCAGTCTTTAAAAATAATGAATTAATTAATTAATTAACCTTAAAAAGTCCTTTTATCAAGATGATGATTCTGATCACAATCATCATTATTCATTCAATCATTCATTTGACATTTGTTATCGACAAACCATATGCCCGATATAGATACTCATTAGTTTAGATATTCATGTTTTAAAAAAAATAACTAAATTTAAAAACACTCAAGTCCCATTCATAGTTCTAAAAAATCTTCACAAGCACTAAATTATCAAATACTGAGTCATTGCTCCATAGAGAAAATATAGGGTTAGGTTCCCATGAGCCTCTATTCACTTTTCATCAACCAATCAATATATAGCTTTGTTTTATGTGTGTTTCTGTTTAAAGACACCTTATTTAATATATATTGTTTTCTCTCTCTCTCTTTTTTTTTTCTTGGTGAGGAAGATTGGCCCTGAGCTAACATCTGTTGCCAATCTTCCTCTTTTTGCCTGAGGAAGATTGTCCCTCAGCTAACATCTTTGCCAGTCTTCCTCTATTTTGTATGTGGGTTGCTGCCACAGCATGACCACCTATGTGTGGTATAGGTCTATGCCTGGGAAGCAAACCTGGGCCACCAAGCAGAGCACTTCAAACTTAATCACCAGGCAATCCCGGGGACTATTTTAAACAGCAACACTATCAACAAAATGAACAAAAATTCAAAAACATAGCACTAAATAATCCTGAAAAGAATGCTTGCTCATGGTGTGAGAGCTGGAATAAGAAGGCGTCTCCTTGTTCAACCTCAGCTGGGGCCGCTTCATCAGGGGCTCCAACTGCTTCAGCACTCTGAGCCTGCACACCTCCATGAACGAAGCTGAGCACCGGGAGTATCACTCAGTTTCCAATGATTTGGTTTACAGTGTGGTCTCCCAACAAACCACAGCGAGTGGGTGAATTCAGAAATATGGAACCCAGGAATACTGCGGAACAACTACAATTAAATTGTCTATTAAATGTACTATAATTATTAAATTAAATAATAAATTAAAAATAAAATAAATTTAAAATTAAAAACTCATGAAATATTTGCTATTTTAAAATAAAGTGATATCTGCTCCCTGTCCTTATGGAACTTGCAGTCTACTCCCAAAGGTAAATAGTAAACATATGAGGAAAAATAAAATATGTGATTTTTAAATATAACTTGTGTAAAGGAAAAGAATAGGGCATGAAGGAGCATAATGTGGGGGGCCATTCGTCCTGGGTGCACAGCATTCACTGAAGTTTTGCCTCCAAATTGGGCACAGGAAGTTATCAATAAGAATGTCAACTCAGGACAAGCCTGCAGAATCTGCTCTCCCACTCTTTCCTCTCTTCCTTGTCACCAGAGGGAGTAAAGCAGCACTGCGCAGCTCATCCTGAAGGAGAACTTCTGCCAGACACAGGTATATATAGATATGAGTATGTATATCTATAAATACACATGCCAAGGCCCCTGAAGTGAGTTCACCCTGTGCTCCTCCCCTCACCCGCGCTCTGGAACTGCCAGCCTATTCCAAACGCACACAGGCCGCTCATTGGGCAGTGCAGCGGGAGGACAGAGCAATGTGAATTCAGTTTTTGCATCTCTCAACTAAGAGGTGCCAAAATGGATTTTTGTGCAAATTGAAAGTTCTAATTATGATGTAAAATTAGTTCAAGGGTATTCTAAGAAAGATATCAGATACTTACCACAGCAGCAGACTAATAATACATTTCAGAGCCGGAATGGGCTTTAGAAATATTTTATTCCAGCCACTTCATCTTACAGAGAGAGGAACTGAAGCACATTTGCTCAAGGCTGTAGAGATAATTACTTCAGGGTCTGGCTGGAATAGATCAGTTTTAGATGACAAATTCACTTGGAAGAAGACATAGATTTATATGTCCTGGACTTAATAAATTTTTAGTGTATGACAAAAGTTGAATCGCTAAAGTATGTATATGGTATGTTTAAATGTCAACTGGATGCATTTTAAAAGCTGAGTGTATTTTTTAAATGTCTAACTGCTGATTCATTCCTTACTAATAGGCAATCTGGTACTTTCTACTCACTTGCTATCCACTATCCACTTTCAGAACACTGAGGAGAAAGCTTTAATTCAAGCAAAGATCCCTTTACTTACCTAACTTGAGTGCGATGGGCCATACAACTTAGAATTGTGTCAGGCTTCCTCAAAATCAACTTTAAGCATGGAACCAATAATACACAACAAGGTTTTTAAAATTTAAACCATCTAAAAAGTGCTCTGTGTTAGCCTTTATCCTTAATTAAGGTATCTGTATTCCCCGTGGACTGATTATGGATCAAAACTCTTCAAGCTAAGAAAAAAAGATTACAGATTAAAGCTGTTCAAGCCAAGAAATAAAGAGCTTAAAAATGCTTTAAGTCTGCAATAAAAAAAGTTTAAAAAAATACTTTAAGGATGGCAATAGATAAATGATTAACCCATTATAAGCAAGCAAAAGGACAAATAACAAACTGGGAAAAACATTTGCAACATAACTCAAACGATTAATAAACTTGGTATAAAAATAGCTGCTACATATGGGAAAGAAGATATTCATCCCCATTAAAAAATGGGCTAGGTAAATGAACAGAGTTCATCATAAAAAGTATACAAACGGCTGTTAACCATATGGAAATACGTTCAAACTTTACTAATGAAAGACAATGATTTTTAAAACTACATTAAGAAATCATTTTTCACCTATAACATTGGCAAAACTTTAAGTGTGGGGAAATAAGACTTTTTAAAATTGTTGGTGGCAATGCAAAATGGTAAAACCCCTAAGGAAGGGAATTTGGCACTGTCTTCCAAAACTACATATGCGTTAACTCCTTGACCAGGAACCCCATTTCTAAGAATCCTTCCAAAGTACTATAACGTATTTACAAAGCTTTTCAGGCAGCCTTGTTTGCAATAGCAGAAGACGAGAAACTACCAAAATGGTCATCAATGGATGGATTTCCCAGGGTTGCTGCAACAAGTTACCATAAAGTGGGTGGTTTAAAACAGCAGAAACTTACTGTCTCACAGTTCTGAAGGCTAGAAGTCTGAAGTCAAGGTGTTACCAGGGCCGCGCTCCTTCTGAAAGCTGTAGGGAAGACTCTTTCCTTGCATCTTCTAGCTTCTGGTGTTTGTCAGCATCCCTGGTGTTCCTTGGCTTGTAGATACATCAATCCAATCTCTGCCTCCTTTGTCACATGGCCATCCTCTCCACGTATGTCTCTCTCCTCTTCTTAGAAGGACACTGGTCATATCAGCTTAGAGTCCACCTAATGTATGAGTATGACCTCCTCTTAACTTGATTATGTCTACAAAGACCCTATTTCTAAGTAAAGTCACATTCACAGGGATCTGGGGTTATGACTTGAACATATGTTTTTTGTGAGGGCACAATTCAACTCATAACAGTAGTGGATAGAGGGAATAAACTATGGTACATCAACACAATGGAAATTTATGCACCTCTGACAGTAATGATTAATATAGCTATATACTACTGTGGAGACTTCTCTAGAATATACTGTTAAGTAAGAAAAGCAGAACGAAGAAAAGAGTGGACAGTATTCTACTATTTAACTATGCCAGGATATCCTTACATATTTATTTTAAATTACAAAATAATAATAATAATAATGATGATGGAGTTATCTAAATACGGAGGAAGTCATATGGAAGCGACAGAAATAGAAGTTCAACTTCCATGGGTATCAGTTGTTTTGTGGATTTGAGTTCAGAACTATGTAAATATTTTACGTAACTAAAAAAAACCCTAGAATTTAAAAAGCAAACCTTAAAGATCAAAATCAAAATGAAATAAAATGAATCTGTGTTTCCAGTTGGTGGAACTGATATAGGAACTATTCCAAATGATTATAAAATACCGTAATTTGAAAGTACAGCCCTTTAGCGCAAAGAGAACTGTGGGGAAAAATCTTAAATTGTTTCTCAGAATCATATCGTTGATGATAGTATTAAGCCTGTTATATGTATCATATCTATAATAAAGAAAGAAATTGAGTGATTATGTTGGTGTTATTGAATTGGATTTTGGTCTGGGAGAAAAGTAATACAAAATAACATTAAGGTTAAGTAAAAATCCTATAGTTATTAATATCAGTTAAATGCATTATGATGATGGTATTGTGGTTATATTTAAAAGAGGGGCGCTTGCCTTTTAGAGACAAACACTGAAATATTTACAAATGAGATAACATCACATCTGGGATTTGTTTCCAAATAATCAGGAAGAGGGAAGGGGAAGTGAATGGGAACATAGAAGAAACCAATTGACCCTGAGTAGATAATTGTTGAGCTGGGTTACATTACATGGGGAATTCGCTAAACCATTGTCTTTACTTTCGTATGTTTGAAATTTTCCATAGTGTATTTTTCTATATATACTCTATCCATTATATATGTATATAATGAGTATATGTGTTATAAAGATGAATGTGCATATGTTGATACATATTCTACATATTTATATATTCATACATACACATAAGTACATATAACTAGTAAGAACAATAAAAATGTATAGGTTTTTGGTTGACCCATTTGTCCTGTCAATCAACTTATTGATATTGAACGTCCATTTCTTTTTGAGCAATCATCACCCTGCCCTATGGGCAGCAATGTCAATCATAGTGATTAAACTAAACACACTCACCTTCCCTTTGGGACACTTACCTACACATACGGGAATTCCATAGGAAAACAATAGAACAGTTCTCTATTTAATTTCTCAGCCCAACCACTCCAGAGTTCCTGATTCCCAGCATGATGTAGGTGTGGTAGTCATAGTAGAGTGTGGATTGTGGGTGTTCTCTTGCTGAATTTGTGCAATAGGCTTGAAATATGTCACCATTAACACCTGTTTCTTTCCCAGGCAACACCAGATGCCTTGTAGGTTTGATCTAATTAAATGTTGCATGTTTTACTCTCATCTTTTGCTCACCAGATTAATTTGTTCACCAGCGGAAAAGTTCAATGAGTCTAAAGAGTGTTGATGAATCAGATAAATCACCCTCTCTCCTCTAGGAAGGAATGAGTAAGGATTTGGAGAAGGAAACCCAGTGTGTGGGGTTACTTTAGTGAAAGTCACTACATGGGAAACATGAGGCCAGAAATATAGAGATGTCACCCTCACACATGTGTAAACCCCTCACCTCTTCTCTTCAGGGTCAATGCTTTGTTTATTAAGGAGTGTCCTCTTTTTCTTCTTCAAGTTACACTCTTATTTTGTTGTATATATAAGTATGTTTATGCACATTTACTCATGTCAGGGTCTAGGTGTTGATAGACTTTGGTAGAATGGATATATTTTTGTCTTGACCTGTTTATAAAGGATAGATGTCTGTTGGTTGTTCTCTGTCTTCCATAGCATTCTCCATTCTGGTTTGTTGTTTCATTCCAGATTTCCTCCTTGAGTTCTTCAGAATAGGGCTTTTGGGAGAAAAAACAAAGCTTCAATCATTATGGCTGTCTTCCTTCAAGTCCTTTAACTTTTATTACTCTTTCCAGGAGTGTTAATACTAAGAAGATTTTCTTTTTCTAGTGAGTCTGGGATGTTATGTTACTGCCAAGACCTTCACCAAGAGAATCTGTACGGTCAGTGAAATGTGGTAGAAACCAAAAGTAGGATGTTGGTATTAGGAACAATCTGTTACAATTTAAATTTAAAATAAATGTTTTGTATTTTACACAAACCTTTAACAATTTCCATTCTTTATGGTTAAAATTTTAAAATCTTGGATTGAGTTATTATTGATGCTGATTTGAGCTTATCCCATGCGGAAGTGTGTGAAAGAAAGGCTTGGCCAAGAACCTCTCAAAAACGACCTGTGCCCATAGGATCCCCAGGCCTAAAATAAAACTGTGAGTAGGAAGTGTGAGTGGATCATGCTCCCTCTGATAGAAGAAGCCCCAGGTGGCTCTTCCCCATCTGACAATCTCTCTATTCTATTTTTAATAAATGCATTAATTGCTTCCTCAAAACTGTTTCTGCTCAAAATTCAATATACTAACCAAATGCCTTGGGGTCTGACTTGCCCTTTCTTGGAGCTTCCTAAGAATTGAAGCAGATCTCAAAATGAGAAGAATTTAAGCGTATCTTTGGACAAAGCTTTGCCTTGGGTGGGGCTGTGACCAGCGGTGGGAACCTGTCATTGAGAATGTGGGCTGATCTGACCATTAGTTACACCATATAGCCATTAGGCATGCCAGTATGTAATGAGACTAAGTTAAGGCACAATTCGGATGTCCTGCCTAGTCCTGCCCTAATGAGAAGTAGTGCACTGGCTTCAGTCATGGTCCTGACATCAATGGGTGGGAAAGTCCAAGGAATGGGATGATTCTTCTGCTCTCCTATCAGCAAATGGAGTCAAGACCACCTGTCCTCCTCTAGTGCAGAGAGGCTGAGTTTCAACAAAGAGGAGGGTGGGTCACTCTGAGAATACTTAAGATGGTCACAAAGCCTAATAATTGCTACAAATGTAGAAGTAGGTAAGCATAAAGCAAAATTCCTCTTAATATCCAGGAGGGTATTTCTGAATGGGAACTGCGGTTAGCCGTTGTTCTATTTTTGTGCACAGTGGTCATATTTCTTCTGAGTACACAGTACATACCAGTTTACTTATTGAGGAGAAGTGGTACCAGTGTCCTGATGGGGGGACAAATTTCCTAATCAGTATTTTCTACAAGGAAGCTGTCACTTCATCCATGAGGAAGAAAACTAGAGCTGCTTATAAAGAAAATTCCAGAGGAAAAGCAATGAGAGGGCCTTGCTTTTGCAACTCTATTTATTAGCAGTATGTAATCAGGTTAGCCTTCCCTTCAAACTTGTGGGATATTGAGGTGGAGGATGGCGCTTCTTGTAAGCTACAGGCTCTGCAATACTTCAAGTTCCTTCTGATCTGATTCTGGGGCTGCAGCTACCTTTTGCCCCGGATTGTTCATTATCTCACCTCCCAATGCCAGGCAAATTTGTAATTTTATTTCATTTATTTGACTGGACTTTACATGGTTTTATTTACATGGTTTTGTTTAGACCCGAGTCTTGTGTCAATATTGGGGACAATCAATAACAGTGACAAATTTCAATTTAAGTCTTTGATCTGTATGTCCTAGCTACATGATCTTGGGGAAATTGTACTCTAAATCTCAGTTTCTTTATGTGTGAAATATGGAGGATAGGACCAACACCACAGGGATGGTGAGAGGATGACATGAGATGACGCCTGCGTAAGCACTTAACACGGCCTGGTATAAAGGATAAGCATGAAGTTCACACTAACTCTTGTTAGATTTAAACATGCTGAGTTTGTACTATCAGGAAGCTTCTTATTCTTCTACTTTTGAATATGACTCTGAGCTTCCATCATTTCCAATTAAAAGCTGAGAGAGAGGAATAAAAATCCTCATGAAGCTGAATGGTTACTGGATACATATGACTATCCTTTCCGTTAGAGCTAAGGCGTGGCCTAGGCAAATTTGCTTGCAGTATTACATGTAGCAAATGAGAAATTTGAAAGCAAAACCTTGAGATTCTGGCTATTTCGTGGCTATAAATTTTAGGACTTAGTTCAAGAGAATACTAGTGAAGTTTCAGTGCTAGGATGCTTGAAAAATATAAAATTGGGGAGCTTTTATGTCTATGTTTTACTTAAACCCAGCATTATTCTGGAAAAATGTCTTTCCCACTCATCCAAATTCATTTTGTTGCTTCACTTCTTACTCCTCACAGTTGACAAAACTGAGTATTGGCTGCTTTTAGAAGCATCTGGTTTGTGCTCCATTACAAATGGAGTCATCCTAATAAGTCATTAGCAACATGCACAGCTCCCAGTAGTGAAAAAATGTTAAGTTTTTGGTTATTGTGTGTGATAATCCATAAATTAATTGTGTATTAATTGCAAGATTCGAGTCACTCAACTGTAGTACCACAGAGGAACAGCTATAAATTTCAGATTAAAGGTTATAAAATTATCCGTTCCTTATTTGGATAACCATTTTTCAAAAAAAAAGAAGGATATCAGCTTGGAATATTTTTCAAGTTGCCTAGAAATGAAAAGAGAGGCATAGAAATATATTTACTTAAGATAACCGATATGGAAAAAAATAGAGGAGCCCTCAAGTATGATTTTGTTTGAACATGTGTCTCTTAAAGTCATCTTTCACATGAACATTCTAAAATTCTGACGTTAACTCTTGATTGGGAAGGCATAAATGTAACAAACAAAATTCACCATTTTTTATCCCTGATACTTACTTGTAACCCCTCCAGCTATAGTTAATAATACCGTATCACTTCAGGCTTGAAACATTAGTGTTACTTTCACCTGCCGTTTCCATCACCCAGTCATCTTACTGGACACTAAGTACTATGGGTTCTATTTCCACAGTGTCATTCATATCCACTCCATCTTTTCCAGATTTGCAATCAAAGCCCTAGTTCAAGCTTTCATTGCCTATCACCTAGCGTTTTGAAGTAGTCTACTAATTGCTATTTAAGATTCCTTTCTTGTCCCTTGTCCTAAACTTTGCTGCTGGGTTAATATTCCTGCAAAATAGCTTCAATTCTGCCATGCATTTGACCCAAATAATTGATAGTTTTGGCAGTGTCCAAATTGCCGAGCCCAGCAAACTAGGCGATCTTCAATATGGCACAGTCTTTGACAGCTCCCTTTACACGCCTTCATACACCGTGCATTCCAGGCACGTTAGAGTTACTTTCCATGCAAAAAACACACACTGTGCTAGCCCATCTCTGAATCTTAATTGTGCTGTTTTGGTGTCTTTGAAGAGCAATTGAGGTCCTTAAAAACCATTCTTACTCCTTTCTCCATCATCATAATAGGTAATACTAATTAATATAAGCATCATTCTTTTTTTCTTAGATTATCTGCTTCTCAGAATTCTTCTGAATTTATATCCAGACAACTATTTTGACTGATTTGATCTGGCATTCATAATAAAATAATTTACCTTTTATCATGTATTACTTTAACGGAAGTTTGAATTAAAATAGATGTTGGACGTGGAATCAATTTTGTTGGATTTGAGGGTAAAGGAGGAAAGAAATTAAGATAAGGAAAGTCAAAGACATTTCTCCAGCTGACAGAGAACTGAATCTGGTCCCCATATGGCAGGAAGAATCTATGTAGACACGGATATAATCAAATCTACCACATAAAACTGTTGTAGGACAAGAAAGATTACATACGCCTTCGTTGATTAGAGAGGAGAAAATGAAATGTTGACCTGGACTGTTTCAGGATTCTTTCACAGCTTTCTCTGGTACCATACTACAGTCTCGGAAGAATACTATCAGTGAGTCCAAGGACCTAGGCTTCCGTCCTGGCTCCGTCACTGAGTCCACGTGGGACCTCCAGCACATCTTCTCTCTGCACTTTATCTTTCTATGAAACAAATGGACCAGCTCTCTCAGGGCCCTTACCACCATGATTAATTGTATTATGATTTATGAATTCTATAAAAACTGCATCTCCCTTTTACGCAAACACTTTGAATACTATGCAAAATCAAAAAAATGTTTATAGATGTGTGTGTTAAAATATCTTACAGGGATTTCTCCTTGATCTCTCTTTCATGACATTGAGCTTAAGTAGTTATAAACTGAGTTATTATGGAAGGGAGCAGCAAATTGAGTGTTTCTTTCCAGGCCATCCCACTCCAACCAGAATCTTTCTCCCATTCTTAGCCAGCAAGGGTGCGAACCTCTTAAACAACAATGTATTTGACAAGGAAAATGTTTTTTAGCTTGCTATTTTCCGTATCTCATTAGTTGGCTCAGAACTCCTATAGTCTCTAAAATCCAACATTGTTTAGTTACAATTTTTGCTACTCATTTTAGCAAATGTGATGTAATTCAAAAGGCACATTTTTCTCAGAAACAGAATTTATTTCTTAAAACCGTGGAAACAAATGGAATTGAGAATGCTTTTCAGTCAAACGAAGCATATAACACTGGGTTCCCATCAAGATGTTATTACTTACTCTGTTTCAATTTTACTCTCAATAGTCTCATAATTGGTATAAGAGGAAAACAACAGGAATACTTAAGGTTGAAACCACTGATTCAACAGTGAAGGTGATTTCGTGACTTTCACTTAGCAAATACCTTGCACTTACCACAGTAGCAATATGTATCCTCATCGTTGTTAACGTTACCTTAACTGCATCAAGTTCCCGGGGTGGTGTTAATAACACATTCTCTAGTAATTGCTACATCTATCTAATTTTCTTTCAGGTAATGCAGAGTGTTTGTCAGTTTAACTGAATAGGCCAATGAACATCTTTATTCTCTCTAATCTTCTAAAATATGAAAAGAAAAAAGAATAAAATATGTATCTATAGACATCCTGATTATCAAGTGATTTCTAAACCAATGATAGGAGATTGCTTCCCGGCTTCAATGCTTGACTTTTGAGCAGACTTGAGTCTCTTTTCCAAAGAATTCATTGGCTCTGTCTGTAGGTATGCTGTGACCCATCTGCTATGGGAGCAGATTTGTGCTCTGTTTAGGTGAAAACATTCAAGCTCCTTAATTTCCTAATAGAACAACAACACTGCTGCCTCACTGTTGAAAGTATGCGTGTTTCTTTACAACTAACAATAAAACTCAAAATAGCTGTCCTTCAGTCATTCTCTGGAGAGCTCCTGTCAAAAGTGGACTTCAGATTAATGATATTCAAGAGACATTATTAAAGCAACATTTATGTCGAGTTTTCTCCTTCTAGCAAGTTCTAATAAGCCATGCACTCGAACTGCATTAGCTTAATTCCCAATTGCCTCCAGTGCCAATAGACCAGCTGTCTCTTCCAAAGGTTGCTCCCACTGTGTGGGGACCACCATCACGTTAGACACTGCTGCCACTTCTAGCAGATACTACCATCTCCTTCTGGGTATCACCAGCTCCTACTGGGTACCACCCACTCTGTTGGATACCACTGCAGATCCACCATTGAAAATGCTGATATTCTGAAAGTATAACACTAAATGGGCACTCTGTTCTCTGGAATCAACTAGGTGTCAAAAAGTTTCTTATATCATCATAAAAGGATATTCTGATGGGTATCTCCCACTCGTTTGCCAGACATTTTTCAAATTCAGCAGTGGATTCCATGTGGGCTCAAATATGCCACACTGATATTTTAAACGTCAACTACCTCAACTCCTTTTTAGAAGCAGAAGAACAATGTTATCAATCCAAATATGAGTAAATATCCACAATTTTTTCATTTGCAGGAGAAAGGCAGAAGAGGCTGTGCTCAGAGTCAAAATAGACATTCTTATGTAGTGTGATTTGAGAGTATCAAAGTATAATTTATAGGAAGTTAAAGAAATGATTGTCATATAAATATAAAATTTACACATGTAAAAAATTGTTTAATTCAGTAGTGAGGAAACTGGAATGATAGTAAAGCTAGTTCCAAAAGCATTTGAGGAACTGGACATTTATAACCATTAAAAAATAGAAGAAAAGAAAGAAAGAAGGAAAGACAGAAAAGACAGAGAGGAAAGAAGAGGAAGAAAGAAAAAGAAAAGAAGGAAGGAAGGAAGGAGAAAGAAAGGAAAGAAGGAAAGAAGAAAGGAAGGAAGCAAGGAAGGAAAGACAGAAAGAAAGGAAGGAAGGAAGAAAGAAAGGAGGGAGGGAGGAAGTAAAGAAAAAAAGGAAGAAAAAGATTGTTGGGTTAAATAAAAAACTACTTAACGTCCTATAGAACAAAGACACCATAAACTTTAAGGTTATATTTCCTACTGGACATAAATACACAACTTAACATGTTTCTGGGCCAAATTAAATAGTAAATATCAAGTTAAACATAAATCCACACTCCCAGAAAGTTAAATAATCATCTGGTAAGCTTGCTTTTGAGGACCCTAGTAAGAGAGGATATGTCTCTCCCACTTTCAACTTATTTCTAGGTTTTGCATAACACATTCTTAATAGTTTCCCATTTTGGTCACAAATAATTGGCAAAGAGTGTTCTTGATTACCTAAAAAAGAGGCTGGTCTCATATATCGACCTGATTATTTACATACACAGAGCAAGACGAGTTAATTACTCCTGTGAGACTCCTCGAGTCTGTTCAGCAAATCTATAGCTATTTGGTTAGAAGCAACTACTGAGGCCAGAGAATTAACTTCTTCCTGGAAATTTTTATAAGGAATCTCAGATTTGACTTTTAAACACTTCTAGTTATTTGCTCTTCTACCCATGGATAGGAAGCCAAGCCCAAGATACTTTCCTGACTTGCTACACCTACAAATTTCACTTTCCTCTAAGTTTCTAAACTACGCCAAAGTCCCTGGCCTGCCAGGAAGTGACTTTCTTCATCACCGTTGAAGCTGGAACCTTGTAAGACAGGTACCAAGCCTGTTTTCCTTGGAGGACTTTGCAGGCATTGATTTCATATATAAAGTCAATCCTCGTCCCTTCATGATGGACTTCCCATAGCTGATTAATGAGCATTTCTCTTTAATATAACACACCACCTATCATACTCGCACAATCAATTTATCGATTTATATCCTGGTAAGTATGAGAACAGATTCTTACTGAACCTATGCAAATAAATACATTACCATGAAAAGTAATTACACCCAGTAAAAGTATTCGTTTCAGAATTGTGAGGAATTGGTGAGAATCAGAGACCATTTCAAAGAAAAATTTCACTTTAGTTATAAAAGCAGTCTGCTAAGTTGAAGATTAGCAATAAGGAAGAAAAGTGCTTTCTTGTCTGTTAATCAGAAAATAGAAGACTAAAACAACATCAATAATATCTAAAGAAATAATCATAGTTAATTTTCCTTCATCAGTTCATTCAGTTTTATATAGGTAATCCTCATTCTGTGCATCTTGGGTCAGCAGTCTGTTTTAATGAAATCATTTCCTTCACTAAAAAGACTCAGTTTGCTGGTATAGTCAAAAAGCTATCTAAAAAACTTTGGCTTTCAGTTTTGAAGGCTGTACCCACACATTTTTTTCATTGAAATATCAACAGTTAGGAACATGAGGTACAGTCTTTTTTACAAGGCTCTCAGAGTCTCCTATTTGGTTGAAAAAACAAATTCTAACCTGAAGCATACAGCAGAGCCTTCACACAAACATCAGTGGAAAGGAGAAACCACTTGTTGATGTAACCGAAGGGCTGTAGTTAATCCATTACAGTAACTAATGGGAACGAAGTCTCCGATCAGGGCTGATCAATGTTCGCCCTGAGGGGCAGAACATCACCAACAGTGAGGACAATGATGGGACACCAAGGCCCTCCAATCCATTCTGTAGAGTCTGCAATCTTTGGAACATTTATATTAACAACACTTTATCTCTTTAAAATCAATGGCAGGGAAGGCCAAACTTCCTTTTTGATTGACAGCTCTCCCCATGAAGCTTACAATAGTGTTGAGCTAATTAAAAAACATTGAGCTTACCAACGTAATGATTTTTCTCAGCCCTCTTTTTACAGGTGAAATAACAAATCCTTGTGATTTTCCAGGAGCCTGAGGGGATATTTGGAAGACAGTTTCAATTTCAAAAGATATTTTTGAAAATTTTACTGTTCCAAAGTCAGGATCTGATCTTAGGAAGGCAAAGTCAAAATGATTATGAGGGGATAATTGATCACTTGGTTACAAAAGGATGGGTGTGTGCTAACAATAACAGTTGTAGCTTAACTACCTGTTGAAATGACAAGGCAGTATTTTGAAATACACATAGAAGAAGTAAGACCATTGTAAATAACCCTATCTTCTTTTAGAAGTGAGAAACTTCTGTTACTTATTTATTTATTTTTTTTATAATTAGGAATGTACGGCCAATGCAAAGCAAAAACATTTCTCTTGAGAATCATCATCTCTGCTATGTGAGCAGATTACATAGTAGGTAAATATAGCTTTACCATCCTTGTTAAGAAAAGACCAAATACTTCTCATTTTAACAAGGAGAAAACCAAATCTATTTTTGCATCGATATATTATTTGATAGTAAAAGGTTCACAAGTTTCTTTAAAAATGATCTTATGAAAACGCCCGTTAAACCTGAGCTGGCTTGAAAAGTGCTGAGGCTAGAGACCTTTCAGCTTCATTATGTGTTAAAGTGATGATTCGCGGACTCTGGATAAAAATGGGGTCAGTGATGGCAGCTACCCCCTCATCCCCTCTTACCTGTTCCTCCTCTCTTGAAACAATCTCCTTGAAGACATAGTTGGCCTTTGGAAGGTAACTGAATCTCTCCAGGGACCCGATACGCCCAGTCTCCAGTTTTACAATAAAGAAATTTCTCCAAGGTCTAGGGCCTCATAACACATAGCCCCAGAACTAGCCTAGGAGTTTGTCTCATGATATAACTCCTTGTCTCTTGAGGAAATAAGTTATATTATTCTTATGAGGAGAATAATTAACTAAGCAAATGCCTGCCTCAATTCCCAGTGAACTTTGTATCTGCTTTGCTGTATAAGTTGTGTGAAGTTTTATAGTGACTTTGTAGTCTCTGAGGGCCACCAACAGGCAGGCACTCTGTTACACTAGCTCCATAATAACTCAGGTGTCTTTTTTTTTCCATAGTGAGATGGAGAGGTCTCTCTCTGTTGGCAGGATTTCTACTTTTCCCAACATTTTACACACTCAACTTTTGTCCTTCTCCATGCTCTTGCATATTCTGGATCAACTTGACACTTTATTTTAAAACCATTTGTTCTTTTTTTCCCTTAATAAGCAAAAATAAATAATAGGCATACATTATATATAAAAACACATGTAAAAATCAGAAGGAAAAGTGAGTATACATATAGATAGATATATATATTTAATATTTTAAATTAAATCAGATCCTGGATATCATATCAGGCTGACCTGCTACATAGTTAATGTTAATATAATTACTGTTATATAAAAATACTGGACAAAAATTTCAAAAAACAAAGAATATAAAATAATTTTTAAAAATAGAAAAAAATTTAAATAGAGAAAATATATTTGTTAGAATTATGCATCCTTGGGCAGGCCGGTTAATGTCTCAGCATGATATTAAAAGATATGTTCCCCTATCCTACCTCTTTGTCTTATTTCCAAATTTTAGATAATTTTTATTAACAAGGGGTATCATTAAAGAACCTCTTATACTATGCCTAGATTTACTGATATCCTTTTGACTTTGCAAATAGTTAATGAACGTACCCTGGATGCAGACCACTGTCCCATGGGTAGAGAAGAGGCAGCATGCAGACAATGGAAAGAACATGAACTTCAACACAAGTGTTGAGTTTATAAGAGTGAATCCTTGACTCATCTAAGCCTCAGTTTCCTTGACTGTAAAAAGATCAATACATACTCCAGTTATTTTAAGAAATGGCAAGCTAGGTACTCAATAATTGGAAGCTGCTATTATCATCAACATCATTGCTGTTATGATTAGTATTATAGGATGTGGTGATTGTCCTTAAGGAGAATATCATCTGGGAGTAGGGAACAAAACTGGTAAACATATATTGACGATCCTTGGAATATATAAGTGCCACAATGGAGATCTAAATAAAGGATCAACCAGGACTTCAAAGGAGAGAGAAATCATTTGTAAGAGATTGTGTTCCCCTTTTAAACAAGCACTGGTTTTCAAAACCTTTTTGTTTAATACAATTGTTAAGATTGTAAATAAATGAGTAATAAATGTAGCAAAGTTTACAAGACAAACAATGGTTTATACTTTTCTGTAAGTAAGACTTTTAATCACTCAAATCCAGCAATGCTACAGAGGGAATTGAAGGAGCCACGAGGACAAAAGGACCAATGGGGCTTGCCTGCACTGCACAGGAGCAGCAGGTCAGGGAAGACAGCAATAAGAGTGATGGAGTGTGCCCCGTCAAGGAAGGAGAGGATCCCGGAGGGGGAGGCACCAGAAAATCACAGACAAACGTTACCCTTTTTGCTCAGCAGCTGTGTGTGGAGAGCCCACTGTATCAGGGGCTTCAGAAACGATAAAAGCAAGTGAAGTTCTGAGGCTGGAGTTCTTTCAGCTTCATTGTGTGTGAAAGTGACAGTTAGTGGACCCTGGTTAAAAACGAGGTCAGTAATAGGGACAGGAGGAAATACTACTTAGCCATAAAAAAAAAAAGACAAAATCATGCCATTTGCAACAACATGGATGAACCTTGAGGGCATTACGCTAAGTGAAATAAGTCAGACCGAGAAAGAAAATACCTTATGATCTAACTCACACGTGGAAGATAAACAAACAAACTAATACACAGATACAGAGAACACATTCGCCTGCCAGAGGGCAAGGGGTGGAGGGAAGGTGAAAGGGGTAAAGAGGCGCACATGTATCATGACGGATAGAAACTAGACTTTTGGTGGTGAATGCAATACAGTCTATACAGAAGCTGAAATATAATGATGTGCACCTGAAATTTACAGAATGTTATAAACCGATTTGGCCTCAATAAAATAATACATAAGTAAATAAAATAATAATGTTTATTGCCTATTATTTAACAACTAGATAACCTGTGCTAGGAACTGAAGGGAACTGCATCCCCACATCCCTGACTCTGAAGTGACTGTGGGGAGATCAATGCTGGTCCTTGCTGGAGGCACCCTCCCAAAGGAGATCTGTGGCTTAGTGGTGGTGGGAGATAAAAGGAATTCCTGGCTTCTTCTGAGATCCACCGTGGGAAGCTCCAATATCATGCAAAGAAGTAAAGTTACCTCCCAATATTCCATGTCCATGTGAGAAGGACTAAAGCATCAATGTTGCAGGAAGGATAAATGGTTTTTGCAGATGGAGGACTCAGAGGAATTCTTCTTGCTTTTAGATGGTTGATCCACATCATTCTTGATATTTTAATAAAACTAATAATAATAGCTGATATGTATCAAACACTTACTACATTTCAGGCATGGTGCTAAAAATTTTACACATGTTTTTGGTTTTAATTTTTAATATAATCTTTTGAAGACGGTACTTTATCATCAATTTTAGCGTTATCACTGCTCAGGTAATTTGTCGGTGGTCATATAGCTAAGTAAATGGCAGCGTGAGAATTCAATTGCAGATCTGTTTAACTCTGAAGTCCATGCTCTGTACATTGCATTTACTGTGGTTTTGTAAAATGAATTTCTCAAAGTAACTCTAGTCATTATTTATTACAGATATTCCCAAGAAGGAAAGGATGGTTGTAGGAGAGAGTGATGAAGGCATCATATGCTCCAGCAACATTCCATGAAACAAAACATCTTAGGGACATTCATGAGCACTTTTATGAATGAATGTGCTGCATGTAGCTCTTTCTACACAAAAGAACACGTGTTCACATATACGTAGAACTGAAGCTGATTTATAGAACTCTGTTCACACTACTCATGTTTTAAGCTATGTATTGACTTTGTATGATCGACTCATGGTATGCGGTAGGGTTAAAAATCATTATGATAACAGCTAGAACCACAAGTTCTCTTAAAGAGATAAGAGGGTGTTTTCAAGAATGGGTTATGTTAATAAGGTGCTTGGGGCAAAACGTGGGTCAGTAGAAGACCAGATACCAAGAGGGAGACCTCAGTGCTGCTGTTTTAGGAATAAATCAGAATTTGGGAGTGAAAAGAACACAGAATAGAGAAGGAAAAGGATATGAAAGATAAGAGAAAGAGGGTACTCAAATAACATGGCAAAATGCCAAAAGATTTTTTGATAAGAGGAATATCTAAGATTCAGCTTGAAGCTACTTTTGTTTGTGAGCTTCAATATCAACCCCTCCACTTTACTCCCAAACTTTCAGTGGAGTCTGCTATATCAACTTTGTTGTGCTTGTGTGTATGAATGTGTGTGTGTGCGTGTGTGTGTATTAGCAAAAGACTATGTGCCATCGTGAGATATCCTAAGACTGTATTAATTCAGAGGAAGCAAGAACTGAGAACCAAAAACGATCATGATAGTGGAAGTCTCTGAGAAGCCAAATAGTGGAATGGAAATGAAAACCAATCTACCTAGTCTTTAGAGTCAGGGTGACCCCCACTAACAGAGCTATAAAGAGATTCATTAAAAAGTGGAAATGTCAAAACAGAAGGCAATAATGTTGAGTACAAGACTGTTGCAAAAATGAAAAGACACAGTTGGAAGGAATATAACAAGTCTTTGTGAAAATAAAATTTATCTTGAGATTTCATCTATATCCTTCAACATTAACCTAAAAGTCTATTTAATTATGCAGTTTAACAGACTTCTATGCCTGCATGGATGTATTGATGAAGACTGTCAGGTTGTCACCAGCACAGCATAATAAAACTATAAACTTTATGTTCTACATGAGCATGTAAATGTCTTTGATCTGTAACTGATTAACATTTTTTGAAGATAATTGGGAGGCACTAATGAATCCCTTTTCAGACCTGGTTTCACTGATGTTTGACTTTAACCTATTCTGCAGTTAAAACTTGGCCTGTTTATAACAATCCAGTGGAAATAAACACAAGTTGGAAAATTCCATGGAAGCTGGTACCACCATTGAAAACTCTGCTCTCATCATATAGAATGGCAGTTCTATTACAGATATAAACAAGACTATATGGACAGTACAGTTGTGCTTTCCAACAGCCATACACTACTCCAGTAACACAATGCGGCACATGGAACCTGTCCATTTTCACCATGTCCCCAGGCCTTCAGAAATCATTTTGCTCAATAATCTATAAAGTTGACTACTTTTCATCAAGCATTACTTGCTGTTCCCATTATCGAACCCGTTTAACAGGAAAAAGGGTCTACCTTGTATTATGATGGACTGCTAGCAAATTAATCCAAGAAGATGAAAAAAAGGTACTGACGTATTTGATCAGTATGGAATTTAGCAAATACTGGATGTGTTTGATGTGTTCTTAGAATTTGTTTTTTAATATTTGGATCTAACTTTTTGTGCTAAAGGAATAGTGGGTAGTTCATTATCTAAAAATGAGCTATTATTATGTCATATGTGTTTTATTACTGTTTTGGTGGACACCTTGAGTTATATAAATAGCTCAAGAATATATTTAGCTAGGACTATCAATAATCCTTTTCCTCAATAATCTAAAAGTCATAATGTATGACTTAGAGAAGAGACTTCAATGCCTTTGCTCTGCGCTGTTACTGACTCTCTGAAAGTAATTTTCTTCGCCCCTCCTCTTTTTCCCTCTCCTGTTCTTTGTCTTTATCGTCTCTTTCATTGGGCTAAAAATAGAAACCAGGTAACTATTAGATTTTTTTAATGCGGTAACTGCAAGACAAAAACAAAGTGCTATTGTTCTTTCATTTTAAAATTACAACAATTTTCGGTTCTAATTATCCAAGTCTTTCTTTAGAAAGTCTATGACTTATTTTAAGTGGTAAATTTCTTTTCATCTACCTTTCTTTTTTGTCAGAATGAAGCAGAGGGTGACTGAGGCATCCTCTGATGGCTGCTTCCTTGCTATTGTGACCTCATTTCTCAATGACACATAGGAACTAGTTCTCAAATTGTCCAGCCCACACAAGCCCACTATAGCAGAACTAGGATATAACCTCTATGCCTTATTTTTAAAATATCACTTTTTCAAAGACTGGACATTTTATACTGAACAAGGTTGTCATTTCAGAAAGCAGCCTGATGCAGACTTGGAAGTTCTTGGAGGCAGAGGAGGCTCCCTCTTTGGGATTCCATGGATGTCCTTTCCAGTGGTGTGCTAGCGGGTATTTAGTACTGGCCTTCTGGGGTGAAAAACAATCTAATTTGTAGCATTCATCAATTTCCATGGTGTAAATTGCAACCATGGCTCATTTCAGGCTACCAGCATGATGTCACTGAACATGGAATTGGGATAGACATGCAGTAGCACATCATTATATTTCCACTGTACAGATATAGTAGATGTAAATAACCTCAAGAACATAGATAATAGTAAAATAATTAGAAAGTGATGAGTTTTTAGTATTTGTTGCCTTGGTTTTTAATAAACTTATTTAACTATAGGTTTATAGAATTTAATTTTTAATAATGAAAGTGTTTAAAAACGAACCCACAACATTCTTGAAAAGTTAACAATTGGTCGTGCAAGCCAGTGCAAGCCAGCTTCAGCACACCACTGACCCTTTCCCTCTCTTTCAATGCCAACTCTCTTCCCAACACAGAGTGTCTGCGGACGGGAGGAGGATAAGCAAATAAACATCATTGGGTATCTAACATGTTTGAGGCACTGTGCATAGTAATTTATAGGTAGTAACAAAAATAGAATACTATTGATTGCGCACTTACTACGGGCCAGGCCCAGCACTAGGCCATTTTTTACATATTACCTCATTTCATATTTAAACTAAATCTATGAAGTGGACATTAATATGCCTTTTACTGATGAGTTGCCTAAGGCTCATTCCCCAACGCTATATCGTCTATAAGTGAGCATTAATCTAGTAAGTCAGGACTAACATTCAGGCGTATTCGACTTCACATTCTCACCTTGTGATTTATCCGCATGGCAACTTTGTGAGGTAGATTTTGCTACTGCTTTTCACAAATGAGGTTTAGAAACATTAAGGAACATTTTCAAGAGCACAGTTTATAGATGGGAGGACTATCCACTTTCAAAGCCCATCGTTTGTCTACCACGATATATTCTCTACCTCAACTCCAACGTGCTCCTTTTGTTGAAGATATAAGTGACTTGATCTACTGAGTTACATTTAAGTTTTAGAATTAAGGTGTTACATCCTCAAAGAAAGAATTTGTATGTTAAAATAAGTCAAAAGGAGAGGGCGATGCTCAAGACAAAAGAACAGATCCATAACCACAAACTGTCAAGCAAAAGCTATGAGCCAGGAGAGGTCAGATTTTCAATAGCCTGGGCATCCTAATACTTTTTCAGCGATAGGGGCCTGCTTTGCAGAAGCTCCCTCCTAAAATCTGTTTAATGCGGGGCCGGCCCGGTGGCACAGCAGTTAAGTTCGCACGTTCTGTTTCTTGGCAGCCCGGGGTTCACTGGTTTGGATCACGGGTGTGAAAATGGCACTGCTTGGCAAAAGCCATGCTGTGGTAGGCTTCCCACATATAAAGTAGAGGAAGATGGGCACAGATGTTAGTTCAGGGCCAGTCTTCCTCAGCAAAAAGAGGAAGATTGGCAGTAGGTAGCTCAGGGCTAATCTTCCTCAAAAAAAAAAAAAAAAGAAAGAAAGAAAGAAAAAAAAATCTGCTTAATGCTCAAGAGTAATGTTTTACCACTATCTGTCCACATGTGGGAGGGATAATTCTGAAATGTGGAGAGTGGCCTCCAGCTTCTGGACTGGCAGTCTTGAAACACTCCAAGCACTTTCCACCATGGTGCCCCTCACAGATCCTCTGAATAGAGACCTGTGGATTAAGTTGGAGACTAGGATGAAAGAACTCTTTTCCCTTTAGATCTATCAAGCCAAAGTGTGAGACAAATGTCTCCTAGAACTGTAAGGAGGGCCAATAAGAAAATAAGTATATTCAAATGTACATTTGTCATGTGGTAAGATGTAAAATGTATGCACGTCCTCTTACTGTAAAAATAAACCAAAATGCATAAACTCATTCCATTCCTTCAATTAGAGGTATAACCACATCTTTCTCACAGTAACTTCAATAGTTTTCTTACTTACATAGTAACTAGTAGCGTTCTGATCATAAGATAGGCAGAGAGTAAGAATATAAAACTAAGAAAGAGAACAGAAGATAAGAGCATGTTGCTTCACAGTAGACAGAGTAAGACCAGATATAACCATATGCGTCAGGAAGAATAGCATGGTGCACCATGATAGGTGTCAGGATCACCATTTTCAGTTTGGCCAAGCAGATGCATCTTCAGGAGACATTGAAGAGGAATGAGGAAGAGGCCACATTTCCGAGGCACCTATACTTCTTGCTGTTGAGCACAATCATGGAGGGGCTAGGAGTTTTTACAACCGTGTTAGCCAAGGTCTCAGAGACAAATATCTAGTTGCAAGAGTGTCAAGAGGAGAGCAGGATATGAGCATCTATTTTTACCTCAAGAAATCTCCTTGAAGACTACAGGATCGTTGAGGAAGAGGATACTGTCTAGTGAAGCCTGTCTTTGGTTTGAAAGGTCACCAGGTTGATTTCCCTCAGCCCAGAAATGACACGTGCTCATGTACACACCCACCCCCCCCCACACACACACACACTCACACATGCAGAGGGTAGCTGGGGATCCCCTTGTCTGTCCAAGAAAGGAGAAATTCTTTTCAAATCCTTTACTCATCTAATGGACACTTAATACAAGTTTATTCCTTGAAAACTTTCCCAGATAGAAACTGAAATTGGGTCCAAAAGGGCGGAACTGGTAGACCACCCGCTCCCCATCACGAAAGACATTTTTGAAGAATTAAAATGGAACGAGGACTTTGAGAATCAAAAAATCTCCTGAAACATAACTCTTTCACAATTACTGAGCATTCTCATGTTTTTGTCTTCCTTAACAAAGTCCTGGATATATAAACCAAACACAAGTGGAAATTAGATGAGATTCTGAATCTCAATGTGGGTGGCCACCCCTTTGAGAGATACTTGGACATATGTGAAATGTGTGAAAAGGGCCAGGTGGGCCCCTTGTGGACTGATCTGGTGCACTGGGTAGGTCATCCATTCCTTATCTATCCCTTGCTGCTGTCTGAGCTGAGCCAGACTTTCTTGACTCACAGAGATGTTTTCAAGGAAGCTATCACTTTGGTGACAGGTTTTAATATTTCTTTTCCATATGGTGAAATTTTGCATGCTTACTGGGGACCAAAGACTTCTCTGGATTTTTCTTAGGGAGTTAGGGCAAACAAAATGGAAATACTTGGATAAAAACTAAGAAAAAAGATTGAAATAAATAGATTTCATCTTGTACAGTGCAGCATTAATGAGTCTTTTACGGAGCCCTTGAGAGTGACTTTTTTATGCTGAGAAAAGAACATTCAGAGGTTTACTTTTGTTTTAAAAAATTAATATTTAACTTATTAAAGTTTTAGATTAAAAAATCTATTTCTTAAACATTCAAAATCTAGTTACTTCTTAAGCTTTCAAATTTAGCTAAAAGCTATTACTCTAACAAATTTTTTTAAAATCATTTTGAAAGGGTTCCCATTTAAAAAATTAGTTCAAAAATGTAAAACTGCATCTTATATTTCTTTTTCAAGTGTTTTTCTTCTCTGAAATAAAATCCTCTTGAATGTTGAATTATTCTTATAAATCTAATGAACTTAATATTGCGGAACTTAGTAGTTTTTGTATGTTTCCAAACGGTGCATAAAATAAGAATGATTTCCTCTTAAGATCACAGTCTTGTTAGTAACTCAAGTATGGATTTTAATTAGAATTTACAAGGCTGTCACTCTAAGGGGCCAAAATTCTGTTAAAAACATTTAAAAATTATTCAGATTTCAACTATTTACTCATTTCTTTTTAATACAAAAATATTTCCAGTGTGGTCTGGATTCTCCTAAACGTTTTCATAGTCAATCTTAAATCTTCATGTGGTTGAAAGACTATTCTGTGGAAGACAATTAGCATCCAAGTTAACAGGGATTACTTTGCACCAATGGTTTTAGCCCAGATCTGGGGACATACAGTGTGGTTCTTCTCCCTGATCACTGAAGAAGCTATATAATATTAGGAACAATCTTCCAGCAATACTTGAGGGTATTAAAACCAGAGAGCTCAGCTGGAACACTGTCTGGAATCCTGTTGACAGCCCTGAACTCTTTGATAGTTACTATGCTCTGACTCCATATTGCAAGGGGATGAAATGGGGCTGTTACGTGGCCCACCTCCCTAAATTCAGGTTGTAAACATCAATTAATTCTGATATTAACATAAAACACCAATCCAGGTTACTACATGTATTTCTTTGGTCAAATGATATGTAAATATTTAACAATCAAGACCCTTATGTTCTCGTAAATCAGTTCTCTTAGGGCAGTGTAGTCCCACGCAGACAGTATTATTCACTAACACAAACCTATTCTGATATATGTCTAGCTTTCTTCTTGGCTTTTGGACAAGTCATTTTGCCCCTTGGTGAGATAATCTGTCTCTATAAAGGAGGCGTCACTACTTGTCACAAACCTCACAGTATTATTAGAATTAATGAACAATGTCTCAGATAATTCTTATCAAGGGAATTCTATCCAAGCATAACATGCTATGAGCTATGTTAGAAAGCCTCTTGTGAGACACTCAAGTCTAACTGGAAGGACGCTGGACAGCATCTGAATCACCGTTCAGCCACTTAGTGAGGGAACTTGGCAGAGTCCCTTAACCTTTCTGACCTCTGTACCTGGGGATCACCCTACTTACTTCATAGGAATGTTACGAGGATCAGAAGACAGAATATGTGAGTGGACTTGTGATGAGTAGAGTGCCATACAACGTGTGTCTAAGTCACTACCAATGGTGAACTTCTACATTCTGCAGCTATGCTGCTGACTTCCCTTAGTGTTGGTCCCAGTGCTCTGAATGGGTCTGGGAAAACATATTCAGGCCTCTAGATTGTGGTATCAGAAAGATAAATACCATATTAACACATATTACTAGTCTGTGCTTCTTAATTCACTGACGTTCCCAAAAGCTCAATAATAGAGGATTCTAATACATATATAATCACACTGAGGGTTCATATTTGTCTTCCTTGGAATGAAAGACGGAGACAATTTCACAGCTTGTGAGTGAATGTTGTGAACAAGTATCTGAATTAACATCTTGTCTGCCAAAAAAGCAGCTCATTTATGCTTATTTTCTACCCTATCTCTCATTCAAATCAAGGTTTCAGAGAAAAGATCAAAAGGAAAATGAGAAATACTAATTAAAATTTAATGTAAAGCCAGTAGGAATCTTTAGTTTCTAGGAGCAATTTTTCATAAGGACTGTCTTGGACCTTTAAGTGCTTAAAGAAAGAAATGAACAAGAGTAACAAAGGCTGATGATGCAGAATTTTTTAAACAAATTTTAAAAAGGCACGAAAACAGCTGTGTTGAGTGCGAGAAGTTTCTGGACAAGCATTTGGGGGTGATTCTTGACAGTTCCACTGTGGTACATCACGAGAAAACAAACACAGAACCTGTAACTTCATGAAACTATGCTTGGCTTGGGTTGTATTTCTTTGATTACAGCATCACTTGAATATTCCCCTAGCAAATCATATTTCCTGAAACAAAATAATATCACAATTAAAAACCTGATGACTCATTTTTGTCATGAAGTGGAGGATTTTAGGTTTTCCATCAATCCCCTCACATTGGTGTGGTAAATAAGCTTCACAGTGTGACTCGAGTTTAAATGGACAGGGTGATAGAATTCTTAAATTCTAATTCCCACTTTAATACTAATGTTCATGAGAGCGAACTCAATTTTTACCAAAAAGCAGGAAAAATAGATTGTATTCTTGAAAAGAAAATGATCATCTTTTAAATTAATGAAATAAAATCAGGAGGCAACTCAGAATTTAAAAACATGAATAAACAAGTATCTCAGAAAGCTTATGGGACTCATGTTGCTAGTTTTTCAGGATTGTGGCAGAAGATCAGGTGTTAAGACGTACCACATGCTAACTATGAATCGCAATGTGTTTCTCAAAAACAATAAAACAGGGAGGAGAAAATATTCATTCCTTTAGGCATTACTTGTACTATGTGTTTCATCTCTCTGGGGTCTTACAACTTACAAGTACACATGAAAACTGATTAAGGGTCCAAGAAAAAAAAGTAAAAACAATAAAAGGATTAGAAGACAAGCCCTTTAAGTAAATATTTGAGAAATTGCAGTTTTTTTTAACTTGAATACAAAAGGACTGTCTTCATTTATTTGAATGCAGAGGAGTTACTAGTGGATTCCATTTCCTCCAGGTCTGAAAAAGAGGAAATAAGGAAGAAAGAGAGGTTAGTTATGAGGAAGAACTATCTGTTTATAAAAGTTCTTAAACACCAGCTAAGACTACCACCTGGGAAGGCAGGGGCTAGCTTCACCAGGGACCTCTACTCTCAGGAAGGAAACCATCCATCAGGGAGTTTATCATAGAAAGCCAGGCCATATTTTTCCCTGAAATCTTTTTCCAATGGTATTTATCCTTGAAAGACATATTGCTTTTTCATAGGAAAATGTTCTTTATCATGCTTCTCCTATTCCTTAATACTATCCCCTAAGAAGCTACTTTATATCCAACTAATCTATGTATCAGAGTATGATTAACATTTCTTTAGTCATTAATGGTCTTAAATAGTCCCCTCTCTCAGGGATGAATAGTCAAAGAAAAACAAGTACCAGGAATGAGTCAGAATCAAACTGTTCTCTTTGGAAGGATATTCAGTAAATTAAACCATTTCTAATGCATATAGCAAGGCTTTAGTTTCCATTTCTAGAATTCAGCTGTTACTAGGAAATTGTCTTTTCTCTTAAATAAACCATATCAAGTTAGACATTTTCTTTCTTTTTTTTTTTTTTTTTAAAGATTTTATTTTTTCCTTTTTCTCCCCAAAGCTCCCCGGTACATAGTTGTATATTCTTCGTTGTGGGTTCTTCTAGTTGTGGCATGTGGGACGCTGCCTCAGCGTGGTCTGATGAGCAGTGCCATGTCCGCGCCCAGGATTCCAACTAACGAAACACTGGGCCGCCTGCAGCGGAGCACGCGAACTTAACCACTCGGCCACGGGGCCAGCCCCACAAGTTAGACATTTTCAAAGGACACAGGGGTGAGCTTAAGAGAAGAAAGGTTGGCAGAATAATTCTATCTGTCATCAAGGCCACAGACTGTTCTTTGGGATTACAAATGCCAGCTTGATATGACAGTGCACTCCACCCACTCTTGTCATACCAGCCTCCACATCGATGTTGAACATATGGGCTTTCACGGGGAGCTGCTTGATTCATCCTCAAATCTTCCTGTGTCTCCAAAGAACATCATGTTCTTAGAGAAAAACAAAGTCATTCTTAAATTCTAGTACCTCAAACCATTTGGGCTGTGTTTACAAGCCTGACACCAGAACCATTCCAAAACTAATCCAGAACTAACTTTCCGTTGGCATGAGTCTATTTTGGTGGAGGTATAATCAGTATCTACCAGGAATGTCAGTCTCTCCAAATACGTCACTGAGTCCATGGATCATATATGATTGGATTGACCAAGAATCACAGTCAGAAAGATTTTAGAAGCATTTGATTGCTCTGTGTGTGTGTGTAGACACTAAGAATTCAGTAAATGAGTTGTGGAGGCTGCATGGCATGGGGCCAATATGAGCTTTGTTTCAATGAGGGCTCATGTACGGAATAAGAGATAAAGATTTATGTTTAAGAAGTTGGGGAACGAAGGTCAACTCTTGCCCTCCCAGAGAAAATACTGGAGAGAATGGATGTACACTATAGTTACAGAGAATCAAGGACCACAAGCTTTGTCCAGTACTTACCGGAGGTGGGGGCGGGAAGACAGGAGGTAGGGATGGTTAGGAGAAGGAGCAAAGAGAAATGATTTTGAGTAAAATGTGCTGTCAGTCAGTTGACACTTCTATCTTATACTCCCAACAGAGAGGTGACAGTTATGAACTAAAAAAAGCCTAACGCACACACAAAAAGAGCTGTACTTCTAAGGGTGAGGTAAAATCTAAGGATAGGTGAGAAGATGTTATGAAAGATCTGTCACTAGTAATAGATTATAACCTCAGTCAGGTGATTGCTGGAGAGAAGCTAACGAGCCTCGTCTTAGTGTGATAGGAGCAAGTAATATGGGGATGAGGATCGAACAGGTCAAAACTTGGAAATGCAATATACAATGATGGTCTTCATGAGTTAGTGGTGACCTTTCAATACATGCATATCACACTCCTGGGGTCTCCTGCTCTGAAAAGAAGAAAAATTATTTAACTTGTTATGAAAGTTTTCAGATTTATACAAGACTTGAGAAAATTGCATAATGAACTTCCTTGTACCAATCACAAAGCTTCAAAAATTTTCTCCTCGTGGCCAAACTTACTAAAGCTATAATTTCCATCCCCTAACTCACTCTGGATTTTGAAGCAAATCCAAACATCTTATCATTTCATCTCTAAATAGTTCAGTATATATCTCCAAAAAATAGGAGTTCTTTTTTAAAGTTTAAAAATATTAACATTTAACATCACCCTTTAGAATATCAAGAACAATTGAAGAAGGGAATTTCGAGGTAAGTAAAATTGAGCTTCCAGCAAATTCCTGGAAGGGACTCAGCTAGACTATTACATGTGACCATTAGTGTGACCTTCTTTTATCCCAAGTTGATGGAGCCTGGGAGTGAGAGTATAGGAAGACTTAGTGAGAGGACTCAGGTGTTTGATTTAGGTACCCTGTTCCGAGAATGTGTTAGCAATCATGGAATGAATTTATCTTCAGTCAAAAAGAAATAACATCCCTTGGTTTTCTACATGTAAAGGGAAAGCAATTTCAGTTTTTGCTTTAGTATAGAACTTTTTCTCTTGGCCCTGTGAGAAATAGAGACTGACAGATAAGCAAAGACTGTATTGTGGTTATTTATAAAATAATGATATGCGTAATTGGTAATCATGTGTCTGCATATTCATGCAATCCTCTGTAATAAGTTGAGTATGAAATGCTAAAAAAAAGTGGCTCTGCAAGATCACGTAGCTGTGTACACGTTACAGGACCTGTCATATCTGGCAAGTCTGAGGTTCTGTCAGGCAGGATGTAATGAACATCAGACCCACAAGAAGTCAACCCAGCTGTCTTAGTCAGCTTGGGCTGCCATAACAAAATGTCACAGATTGGGTGACTTAAGTGACACAAATTTATTTTCTCACAGCTCTGGAGGCTGGAAGTCCAAGGTCAAGGTGCTGGTAGGATTGGTTTCTGGTGATACCTCTCTCCTTGGCTTACAGATGGCCACCTTCTCACCCTCAAGTGGGCCTTTCTCTTTTCATGTGCGTTCTTGGTGTCTCTTCCTCTTCTAATTAAGGACACTGGTCCTAAGGGATTAAGCTCTCATCTTCATGACCCCATTTAACCCTAATTTTCTCCTTAAGACCCTATCTCTAAATAGTCACATTGGGGGTTAAGACTTCAACATATAAATTTTGGAGGGACACAATTCAGTCCCTAACACCAGCTAATTCTAAAACCCTAGAGGAAATAATCTATTATCCCTCTAAAATGATGATCAATCATTCACTTGAAACATGAGATCTGATGTGTTAATTATCTTTCCTCTTGCACTTTCAGCCTCTAATTATATATTTAACTATTTTCTTTTAAAGTTTTGAGGTTTATACTTACGGATTTAGTTATGTATGCATTTCATCTTTATAATTTAAAGGCAGATTTTTGACAGATGTCAGGAAACATTATTAATCACGGTACCTCATTTAGACACAGTTTTTTCTAGGGAGTCATGAATCATTCTCATTACCCATACAAGGAAGCCCTTTGGTCAACACGTACTTCACCAAGTGCTTCCACTTTTCTTTCTCCACCTACCCAACACAAGGGATAGTCAGTCCCTAAATTGGTCAGCAACTTACAAAGAAAATTGGTATGGAAATATGGTCATCAGCTTCCCTGTCTTTATAATGTGTATTAGGAAATATTGTAAGAATGAGGTAGTTAGCTGAGAAGCTAAAGCTAGAAGGGCAGGTATAGAGTAGAGCCATGAGTCACTGTGGCCTTAGGAAGTCGTGAGGAGGCAGAAAGAAGAGAGAAACGCAGGTGCTGTTGGAAAGGGGTAAGCAATCTCAGAATAGCTTTAGCTTCCAGCACCTTTCCAGTTCAAGTTCCAGATCTGGTACGTTCTTAAAATAACACTCTTTTTTTTTCTAGAAGTAACTTGAGCAGTAACTTCTTCTTACAACCAGAAGAGTCTAACAAAGACAGAAACACATCCTAGAATGCAGTATTTTTCTTCCCTACTCTCATATTTCTTATGATTTTGTTTCTCACGTGTTTTCCATTTTGCCAGCACAAGTGTCCAAAACCTGGTGTGTCTTTACCCATGAATACTAAAGGATTTCAATTACCATGAAGCCCCTACATTGTGAAGTTTTCTTTGGGGATACCTGGTTACCCCACTTCACAACCTTCCATGCTTTTAGTTGACACTTTCTCTCTGACCTCATTTCCCACAACCTTGGGTTGCCTTCTGTCTATCCAAGGCTTACAATCTTTGGACTTCTTCACTTTGCCCCCCATTTAAGACTCACATATATTTTGTAACAGAGGACTGGTTCCTTCTTAGCTGTGATTTGAAAAACTTGACAGATAAATTCCATTTGTACTAACTTAGAAAAGTTTAAAACTTTAAGACTACACCTCTCCCAAGAACATTAACATTTTTGCTAGGGGACAAAAAAGGAATGGGTATGTTACTGTGAAATTTGAAGCATTAGAAAAGGCTTGACCTATCCCTCTTCCAAAGACGCAGAGATGGTGCCAGTGAAGGAGGGTCCTATGATCCTTGTTTGTAATACATCTACCTACTGAAAGTTTAAAACCTCTTGACCAGTAAAATCCTTCTGAATGTTGTGTTTTACTCCATAATGTACATATGTTTCTATAAAACAAAATTAGGGAAATAGAGAGGGGAAAGTTATTTAAGGGCATTTTCCCAGGTTAGCTCCTTTCACTACAAAGATTAATTTAAGAACATACAAGAGAGTCAGTATCTGGTGTCAGTTTATCAGGTGTTCAGCTATATTTTGGCCCAAAAACAATTTCTTAAATTAAGTTATCATCATCAACAGTCAGCTTCATCATTATCATCCTTGTTGTCACTTTCATAATCATCATTGTGCAGTGTCTCATGAGAAAAGGGCAGTGGAATGTACAGATTCATGGGTTCTGGAGCCTAATTGCCCAGGATTGATTCTGGGCTCTACCACTTACTGAGATCTTGGGAAAATTATTCAAGCTCTCTGTTTTTTCATTATTATCTATAAAACAGGGATGATAATAATAATATTACCTACTTCAAAGGGTTGCTTTAAGGATCAAATGAGATAATATACGTAAAGCACCTAATACTGTGCCTGGCAGATCATGAGTATGGTACGTATTATCATGTCACCATCGTACCATCTTGTAGTTAGATAGTACTTGACAAGTTTCAGAGCCTTTTAATATAGATTAATTTATTTGGTTTTCACAACTCCTCTGGAAGTAGGCAGCAAAAATGATAATTAATTTATGGAAAAGAAAAACTAAGGCTCAAAGAATCAGTTGTTACCGCAAAGCTCTATCTAAAGCTCTGTTTAAAACATTCCCGTCTCCTAGTGTTCCTCAAAGTCTGCACCACCGGAGGAGCTTCCGAAGATCAGCCAGAAGGGCCTGCTGTAGCATTACTGTGATTTAGGCAGTGGGATAATCTTAGAGACAATGGAAATTTTCCTCCAGTTCTATTCAATAGTCAGTCAGCAACACTTAACAGATCTTAGTGGGCAACATCAGTATGGTGGCCACTCATCTCTCCCATGGCTACCATTCTCACTAGTCCTGAACCACTTTTTGCAAGGGCTCTAATTAGCAACACACTCCCTTTTCTAATAGCAGGATTGTGCTGCCCTGGAGACGGACTGATTAAAAGGCTACAAGTGTTCTCTGTGTTCTAACCAAAGGACTAACATAATTCGAACAATTGTAAGCCTTTATTTAAATGCAATCCCGTTTATAACCTATAATAGAGGCAAAGCAATTTTAAACCAGTTTACTCATGGATGTCTACTTTCTACTTTTCCTACTTTCCCAACAGTTTAAATTTTTTGTTGCTTTTATTCCCATTGCAAGAGGGAATTTTTTCCCTTTAATGATTTGTTATTAGGGTTTATTATTCTATATTTTGAAAAAATTGAACCAACCACCCTAGGTCGATTAATCTAATTCAAGTTAAGTGAAACAAAGACCTTTGACAGAACTTAAAATGCATAGCTGTCCTTCTTAACCATTCATTCTGGTAACTGCTCCGACATAGCAATGTGTCCCCTGGTTTCCTAAGAAAAGACTACAGTCTAGCAGCAGTAATTGTATCTTTAATGTTTATTGTCATTTTTTCACTTGACCTCAGTAAGATTTCATGAGCTGATAGGTTGGTATTAATTTACACAGCTCTTCAAACTTCCTTTAAATGTTCATGATGGGAAATTAAGAAGAATTAAAAACATTATCTTCAAGAAATAGTTGAGTTTCCACTTCATTTGTTTTAAGTATGTTTACACTCCCCAGGAATTGCAGAAATGCAATACACTTTAAACCTGAGTTTGCAAATTTGACTAAACTATTCATCTCACCAGCACAATACTCCAGTCACTGGAGCTTCACTCAACTACCACCACCACCCTGGGCAATCCTGTAGAACTTGATGCAGATAGGTGTCTAGACTTAATTTGCTGCCAGTACAACCCGCAGTGTTAAACCAAACACGTTTCTGAAATAATCAACTCCTAGACAGTACGTTAAGGCCGAATCCAATACCAACTCTAGCCTATGTGTTTACCTTGGACATTTCTCTTTCTCAATAGGGCTGAGAAAAAGAAAATAATAAAATGGAACTCATCTAGAAGCCAAAAGACTGATATTAAAGCAAATAATAAATATAATCAAACTTTGAGTCAAATAGGCAATCATATTTTCAGAACAATAAGAGAGAGTGAATCATTTCATAACCATGACCATCCATCTAAAGGGTCCTCTTTAAAATGCCACAAACAGGAAGCTGTTGAATTATTAACACAAGCTATTAGCAGTCAGAAGTACTTTACTTCCAAGGTTATTATTATTTTGATAATGCAGAACCAATTCTAATTCTTCTAAGCTGAAACTTATTACTAAGAAAATACTTTCTCTGGTTTATACTTTATGGCCCTATTTGATGGAAGAAGAATATAACCAAGTAATTGATTAAAAATTATCTTCCAACTTACCTTCCAACAAGGATTTCCATGACCATGAGTATATCATGTTACCCATATGGTAATTTTTTCTTTGACATTATTTTAAAATCCAGAAATCAGGTTAATGTTAAAATGCTCAAGAACACATTTGCCATTTTCATCAGCAAAGGACATAGTTCCTTTTGAAGAGAAACCATGAGGAGATGCAAAGGATGAATTTCTATACCTGGGCTTTATATTTCTTTGTCCTTCATTAAGCCTCTTGGAAAACATGCTTGAATTTATGTCTTCCAATCTGAAATATGTAATAGCTACATTCAACCAAGGAAGTGAAAGATCTGTACATTGAAAACTATAAGACATTGATGACAGAAAGTGAAGAAGACACGGATAAATGAAAAGATAGTCTCATGTTCATGGATCAGAAGTATTAATATTGTTAAAATGTCCACACTATCCAAAGCCATCTATAGATTCAATGCAATCCCTAATCAAAATTCGATTTTTGGAATTGGAAAAATTCCAAAAAAGGAAAAATTCCTTTCACAGAAATAGAAAAACTATCTTAAAGTTTATACAAAACCATAAAAGACCCCAAATAGCCCAAGCAATCTTGACAAAGAAAAACAAAGCTGGAGGCACCATACTTCTTGATTTCAAACTACCTCGCAAAGCTGCAGTAATCTAAATGGTATGATACGGGCATAAAAACAGACACGTAGACCAATAGAACAGAATTGGGAGCCCAGAAATAAATTCATGCATATTCAGTAAAATAATATTTGATGAGAGAGCCAAGAATACTTAATGGGGAAAGAATAGCCTTATCAATAAATGGTGCTGAGGAAACTGGATATTCACATGCAAATAAATGAAATTGGACCCCTATCTCACACCACTCACAAAATTAACTCAAAATGGATTAAAGCCTTAAATGTAAGACAAAACTCCTACAAGAAAACATAGGCAAAAAGCTCCTTGACATTGGTCTTCACAGTGACCTTTTGGATAGAACACCAAAAAACACAAGCAACAAAAACAAAAATCAACAAATGGGATTACATGAAAGTAAAGAGCTTCTGCACAGCAAAGAAAACCATCCACGAAATGAAAAGGCACCCTAAGGAATGGGAGAAAATATTTGCAACTGTACATCAAATAAAGGGTTAAGATCTAAAATACATAAAGAATTCATACAACTCAATAGCAAAAAGACTAACATTCTGATTTATAAAAAGGTAAAGCTTCTGCATAGACATTTTACAAAAAAAGTCATACAAATGGCCAACAGGTACATAAAAAGGTGCTCTCCATCACTAAGCATCAGGGAAATGCCAATGAAAACCACACTGAGATATCACCGCACACAAGTTAGGATGAGTATTACCAAAAAGATGAGAGACAACAATAAATAACAAAAAGTGTTGGCAAGGCTGTGGAAAAAAGGAAAACCTTATTCACTGTTGGTGGGAGTATAAATTGGTACAGCCACTATGGAAAATAGTATAGCGTTTCCTTGAAAAATTTAAATAGAACTACCCTATGATCCAGCAATCCCACTTCTGCATATATAGCTGAAAAAAATGAAATCACTATCTGAAAGAGATATCTGCACCCCGATGTTTACTGCAGCATTATTCACAATAGCCAAGACATGGAAACAACCTAAGTGTCCAACAAAAGAATGAATGGATAAAGAAATGTGAATATACATAAATGTGTATGTGTGTATACATGTAAATATATGAATATTACTCAATCATAAAAAAAGAAGGAAATCTTGTTCATTCGCAACAAGATGGATGGAAATTTAGGGAATTATGCTAAGTGAAATAACCTAGAGAAAGGCAAATATTATACAATCTCACTTACATGTGGAATCTGAGAAAAGCTGAACTTATAGGAACAGAGAGTAGAATGGTGGTTACCAGGGGCTGGGGGTGGGGAAATGGGGAGATGTTGGTCAAAGGTACAAACTTTCACTTATTAGATGAATACATTCTGGGGATCTAATACACAGCATGGTGACTATGGTTAACAATATTGTACTACATACTTGAAAGTTGCCAAGAGAGTACATCTTAAATCTTCTCACTACAAAAAGAAAAAATAGTTATATGGGGTGATGGATGTGTTAAGTAACCTTATTGTGGTAAACATTTCACAATATATACGTGTATCAAACCATCACATTGTACATCTTAAACTTACACCATGTTATATGTCAATCATATCTCAATAAAGCTAGGGAGGAAGCCAAAAAAGGTTGTATTTCAAAAGGTATATACTTTGCTAGAGATGGACTCCAGGGGCCTACATTGTGGTTTACATTGAAGGTAATTCCAGAAAACACCAGCAGAGCAGCGGAGGAGTGAGACAATGAAAAAAGCAAACGATAAAGGACTTTTTATAAAGCGAGTTCCCACTGGTGGTCGTTAGAGGTCAATCCTTCTGGAGAAGGCCGTGAGCCCGTGTAGAAGACGTGCCTCAGCTTTATCCCACCTGAGGGTGACGAGCTGGGCTCTCCTTAAACCAGGCCCTGTCAGTCATCAGTTGAAGGCTGTTTCCAGGCAGAATGTTAGCTCTCTGCCTCTGCCAGCCCAGACTGTGGGCAGCAAAGTGGGCTCTAGAATGTGGAGAAAGCCCCCAGGCAGAGATGCGTTTGGGATTTGGTCAGAGTGCACTGAACAGGTAAAGGGGAGGGGATGCGGGCAGAGTACCACGAGTGTCTAGCAGAGTTCTCATTTATCAGACCTTTGAAATAACTCTCTGGCTATTTCTTTCTGGAGAGTCACTCCAGTTCCTTGGGATTATGGTATTTGGTATCATCCTTTCTCTTGCTGAGAGGCTGGTTTGTTTGCTTTAAAGATTGCCCTAAACTAAGAGAAACTCTAAAAAGGAAATTTTCATGCTGAGAGTTGAGTGAAGAGGCGGGGAACCCTGGATCAAAATCACAAATGAGGTTTTTCCAAACCACACACAACACCCCCACAACCCTGCTCTGGAAGTAATCGACCCCTCGCTCCTAGGCAAGCACTGCTCTGTGTCAGATAATGGAGGTTTATCGCATACTTCAGGCTGGTTTAGACAGGAAGAAAGTAAAGATTATTGAAAGGCTCAAATGTAAACAGTTAGTCTGTCTCAGTTCTAGACTTAGTGCTGAGCAGGGAATATGAGATTTTAAAGCAATTTCAATTTAATTGGAGTCAACCTGACATCATAACAAATTTCAACTAAAGTAGCTATTTTGCTCACAGGTATGGCCTACACTACCATTCTAGGGAAATTTTTTCTTCATCAATAGAAATCTTTTATTAATTAAATGCACTAGTATTGATAGCCTATATAGAATGCCATGATTTATTTTCAGAGAAATATTGGGATAAGTTTAGGCTCAATGCAGGCTTTTTCTTCATTGATAAGAGCACCATCAATCAATATGAGCAGATAATCTCATAAGGCTCATACATATAAACTAAGACGCCTTCCTGTGTATAAATCTTCATGTGAAAATTTTACTACCTAAAATTATTTACTTGATCCTGTATTAGTTTCCTATTGCTACTATAACAAATTACCACAAACAATGGTTTAAAACAACAGATTTATAGCTCTGGAGGTCGGAAGTTCAAAATGTGCCTTATTGAGCTAACAACAAGGTGTTGGCAGGGCTGGTTCCCTTCTGGAGGTTCTGGGGAGAATTTCTTCCCTTGGCTTCCAGAAACCACTACATTCCTTGGCCTTTGGTCCCTGCCTTCATCTTCAAAGCCAGAACATAGCACCTCCCAAGCTTTCTCTAACTCTGACCTACTTGCCTCCCTCTTACAAGGAGCCTTATGATTACACTGGGCCCACCCAGATAATCCGTTATAATCTTTCCACCTCAAAATTCTTAATTTAATCACATCAAGAAAGTCCCTTTTACCATGTAATTTAACACGTTCCCAGGTTCCAAGAATCAGGATGCGGCCATCTTTGAGGTGCCCTTATTCTGTCTACCACACACAGAGACATTATAAAGAGGGAAAGAATCAAGTCAATGTTTAGACAGCAATTATTCCTGCTCTGGTAACCAAAGGACACAAAATGTAAAATATGAATAGTAATAACAGCAATAATAATTATCATCTAAAGAGTGTCTAACAAATTACAGTCATTTTACAATGCGTTATTAATCCTCGCAACAACCCCTTGGAGTAAGGATTACCACCCTCTTCTTACATACGGGTAAAAACCTTAAGCTCAGTGGAGTTAAGAGCATCACAGATTCCATAATTTAAGTCTAGGATTTTAGACTAAGCCAGGCCAGAACTTTAGTCTGAGCCTTTTCAGTTCCTAATCCAGACTTCCAGAAACTGCCATCATTTGTGCGTCTGCTCTAATGATGTCCTGTTTCTAATGCGAATGGAGAGGGGTGGGGGAGCCATGCTAAGCACGGAGAAGATAGAGTTTGTTCTCAGTGGACCTGAGATGTGGGTCACATGTCCAAAATATGAGCTAGACCACATCTAACTTTAAAGAGGAATGCGATTTTCAAATATTCTTTGAAGTAAAAGCTCTAAGTTTCGGATCTGAGATCCTGAATTTAAATCCCTCCTTGTCTCCTTGTCACTCAATTTCCTTTTGACTCTGAGCAAATTCCTAATTTTTAAAATGGAGGTAAATTATTATAGTGCAGTTAAATGAATGTTCTTTTGCAACCACAAATCTGAACAAGCTACTTCTCTACTTAAATTATTTCAATGGCTTCTCCTCGTTTGGGGGATAAATAATCTTTTGTGTAGCCCATGAGGGTCCCTGGGCTCCCAATCAACATCTTCTGCCCTGTTGACCCTCTTTCTCTTCCCTTAATGTCCCACGCTCTTTCCCACCTTGGGTCCATTACACAAGCTGTTTCTTCTGCCTGGTCTTATCTTCCGCCACTATATACCTGGTCAACTCCTATGTATTCTTCAGATCTCAGCACAAACATCACTTCTCTCCGTCTCTAACTGGGCGTGCATCCTTTGCCCTCAAATCATGGATTGCCACCCCTCTTACCCTTTTTGTTAATTATCAACCCTCCTTAAAAATTCAGCTCAAAAGTCACTTCCACAGGGAAGCCCTCCTTAACCAGCACTCCTCTGGATTCGTTAGATTGGTGTTCTATCTTCTCTAGCTACTGTGCTTCTCTTAAATAGTGCTTACCACAATTCTGCTAAATGGTTACCTATGTTCTCGTGTGATGGCCATTTCCTCCACCAGAATGAGTGACCCTTGACAGAAGAAGCTCCTTTAGTTGTTTGCCTGGCATAGTGCATAGGCAAGGACCAGGGCACTCATTTAATAACTGCTGCATGGATGTTGTATGTAAAGCACTTACCATTGTTTCTACTAAATTAAGTGCTCAATTTCCCACATCTTTTAGAATTATGAATCTTTCTATGAAAGTAGCACAATCAACAGAAATCCTCATGTATTAGTCTTTCAATTATTCATCTTGAACAATACTTCTCAAGCACTTGCTCTGAGCAAGATGCTACACTAAGAATGGTATCAGATGAAAAAATAAACAAGAAGCAGTCCTACCTCCTAGGGGCCTTTCTGGAGTGAAAAGATAATGAGTAAATAAATGGCTTTAATCCAAGGTAAAGCAGGTGAAGACTCATAACACAGGTCCAAAAAAATTATGAAGGCTTAGAAGAAAGAAAGAAAATATCTGACTTGGGGATGAGAAAATGCTTAATAGAAGACATGGATTTTCGAGGACAGATAGAAATTTCAGAAAGCAAAGCAAACGTGGATATTAGCAGAATGCGCCAGGAAAAGAGATGAACATGAGCAAGGTGGAGAGGAATATACAATTAATAAGATAGCATAAGTAAGTTTTATTAATCTACCAGGTGACTGTTTTCCAAATATAGTATCCAAAATCTCCTAATAGCTTACTTCTTAGAATGAGTCTGCCATGTAGACATAAAAATTGACCACAGCAATCTCCATATTAAAATAAAATTATTAAAATAAAGGTATCTAGATTCTGAGCATATACATGCAGTATTCTGAGACAAATCTATGCTTAACATTTTACTTTTAATTCACGGAGCATCCTGAACATTTCCAGTGGTTTCAAAAGACAGAAGAATGCAGAGAAGAATGTATGTTCTATCTATTTGGATAGCTTTAGGTTTTGTGATCGATTAAGGAGGACCACAAAATTCTTTGATGCTCTTCTTATTGAATTCTGGGGTTCATATCCCTGACCCTTGAATCTGGGCTGTTTCTGTGACTGCTTTTACTCAAAGAATATAGCAGAAGACATGCCATGCGAGTTTCTGGGCCCAGGCCGTATGAGACTGGCAGCTTTTACTTCTTGGTTCCTAGAATGCTCACTCTGGGGAAAGCCAGCCACTGTGTAAGAAGTCCAGCTGCTGAGAGTCTCATATTGTGAGGAAGTTGGAGCTAGACATTTTGAGAGGCTGTATGGGGAGAGAAAATAGCCAATACCAGACATCCAGCCATCTCAGGCCGGGTTCTGGACATATGAGTAAAAAGACCATCTTGAATATGGAGAAGAATCAAGGAACTCAGAGTATAACTAGAACGGGACTAGCAGACAGATGGCCCTTTCCAAGCCACCTCCAGCCCACTGAGCCACCCAGAAGAAGCCCCGGCTATCATGGGGTAGGCAGGACACGCCCCTGCTGTGCCCTGCCTGATTTTCTAACCCACAAAACTGTGTGCACATAATAAAATGATTGCTGTTTTCACCACTAAATTTTGGCATGGTGTGTGCATGTAATAACCAGAGAGGTATTTTCACTAAGGTTAACTATAAGATAAAGAGATATTTTTTTACAAACATGTTAGAACTTGCATCTCATAGCATAAGTATTCAAAGCTATCACTTTGGAAGAATATTTACTTATTTCATAAACATTCCACGCTGAAAACATTTTTGAAATTTCCTTCACAGAAGCATTTTATGAGCCAAGAAGGAGGAGGAGGAGAAGAAAGAGAAGGAAAGGAGAAGAAGGAGGAGGAAAGTGAGGGAGGGAGGGAGGGAGGGAGAGAGGGAGGAACAGAGAGAGGGAAGGAAGGAAGGAAGGAAGGAAACATCATGTCTGTTATTTTATAATCACATCTCAATTGGAGCTCAAGTAAAGCAATTATTACCGTATTGTCTAGACTTAGCTCTAAATAGCTTTTCCTTTTTTCCTTCTCTTCACATTTCAAAACCAGTCCTCAAAGACTAAAAAGTTGTCACCCTGAAAATGTTAAAAGGGAAGTGCCCAGTATTCCCAAGGCAATTCAAAGTGAAGAGTCGTAGAAACATTTGGCTCATTTTCTTGGTTCTCAGCATCCCCAAAGTGTCTGTTTTAAAGGACACAGAGCTCATGTGGAGGCGCATGATCCTGCAAGATTAAAAGAAAAATCAATGTCTTTAAAGGGCAACCAAAGCTGAACCCAACACAACCGCATGAGAGTAAATTGGTTTGCTGAACTCATTCCTTCTGCGATGTCAACAGGCCTCAGTGCCACCATGTAGTTAATCCATCTATGTAGATTTATCCAGAATCTCTTTTGCTATATGCAAAAAAAGAAGATTCAGTTTCACATAGGGAGGCTAGTAAAAATAGTTCTGTCCCTTACTATTTGTCTTTTTTAATTTGTGAAAAAGAGGACTCACTGAAAAAGGCCTGTATGTAGAAACGATGAGTTTTTAAACTACCTGCCCATACCTGATACACAGCAGGCTCTGACTCCCATAATTTCTTTCCAACTAATAGCCAGCCATGTAAGAATATTATTATTGTGCTTTTCTGTTGGTTTGTTTTTATTTTTGTTATAAGAAGGAGTTGTAACCACTTCCTAGATAGCTTTCTCTCTTTTACCAGGGTGTATACAAGCTGAGACCGCATTCAAACATCAAAGAACTAATTCTGAATTTAGAACATATTTAAGTTAAAGAGGAATAAAGTCAGTTGTTGTATACTTTTGCCCAAAGAAAGTTCAAGGCAGCTTAATTTATTTGTTGCCTTGTCTGACAGTGGAAATAACAGAGAGGTGGGATATGAAAATAATGCTATTGGCATGATGGATAAAGCAATAATGTTAAGATTACAGGACAGTGGTGTTGTGATAAAGTACAATCATTACTTGGTATTATGAAAATGGGTTTTGGGTAATTTTCTTTATATACCAACATAACAATCATGTCCTAATCAAAACTAAATTAACCACTATCAGACATCTCTGGTGCTACCTCCTGTGAGGCATGATAAACAAACTTTTCTCTCTTTTATATCCTTCCACAGCACCTGGTTGAGAGCTCTGAACTCAATAAACGTTGTCTCCTCTGGAATTTTAAGTTGCACATAAGCACTTGAGATAATTTCACAAAAAGACATGTGCGGACTCTTCTGTGTCATAAAATCCTCTTGGCAGCCACAGAAAACCTCATATTTTAAAAAAGAAAAAATTTAAAAAGATTAACACAAGGTGATTGGCAAGAGCTCAGCTTTGAAAATGCCACCTACAGAACACGAGCAGAGTCCCAAAGTGCATTCAACAGCTTCTCGATCTTCTATTATGAGAAGAAAACTTGAAGTCTGTGTAACAGATGCTGCTCACCCTAGGATGCCAGCTGTAATTGACCACCAAGGGAACTGTCCAAATGATGGCCTATCCTGTATTATTAATGTTGTTCTCCTTCTCTGGCAAGCAACTCTTTGAAAACAAAGCGATTTCTTCAAGAATACAGATTTTAATAATAACCCTAGTTATATGGCACATAACTCCAGGAGAGTGTTTGCATAGGGCAGCTGGCAATGAAAATGAGGTAGTCTGTTATCTTGTGTGGTTGATAAAATGTGTACAACATGTGCTGTCTGCTGGCCAGAAGATTTCCCTACATATCGGGCAGGAATTTGATAGCTGCTGTAAATGAATGATCATATTCCAAACCAAATGTAAGAGTGGCCTCAACCAACTGTAGTATAATCATTACAATTTGGAAATCTGATAGAGGAAGAAAAAAATAATAAAAACAAATGAACTCTTAAGCATCATAAGCCATATCAACACTTCCTGGAGACCTGAATATGAAACACAGACTACGTTCAACACTTTCAAGGGTGGTGGATCAACGTCCCAGCTTCTCATGTTATCACATGTCGTTGATTACTTTTTCGTACTTTTACCATTTCACTATCTTTTAGGTGAATGTTTTTACTGGTGATGCTACTCCGTATTTTCACCTCCATGTTTTCACCTTTAGGCCTAAGAAATAAAAGATTTAATTTTGAAAAAGAGTCCTTGGCAACACTGACTCCACTCCCCTACATGGCACCCATTCCGCGTCCTGAGTACTAGCTTCGGCGGGCAGTGCAGAACACACATCCTCTCTTCGTGTATGGGACATTCACTTCCAGCTTCACTCACTCACGTTGACTCTCTGGCCTGGGAGGCCTCTGGGGCAGCGGCTCACACAATTTTCAATCCTGCTGATGCAAAGAAGCAATTTCCGTATTTCTTTGGAAACTTTGTTTTTTCATTCTTTCTAAAGTAAACTACAAAATATTACAAGCAGAATAGATGTGCAGATTTAACAAAAAGAACTGAAAATAGTTAAGCAGTAGCAATCAAAGAAACAAAAATACAATATAACCACTTAGTATGATTAACTTAGCAAAACAAACCCAAATCTTGACTTATTTTAAGTGAAAGGGGCACACTCACATGCTGCTAGGGGCAGGGTAATTTGGAATAATCATTTGGGAAGCAATTTCACATCACAAGAAAAGTTCATTTATTCATTCAAAAATTTATTTTTGTTTTAACAATTACAACATGTCAGGCATTCTCCTAGGTATAAAGACTACAAAGAAAATTAGGAGATAATTGTCAATCAGAAGTAGCAAAGAAGGAGAATGAGATAAATTATTTTTTTAAAAAAAGTATATACAAAGAGTTCTGGGTAATTGGGAAAAGCTGTATAGAGAAGGTGAAATCTGGGGCGGCCCTGTGTAGTATTCATTCATTCCTTCATTGATGCATTCATTCAGCAAGTATTTCTTGAGTTCCTTCTGTAATCAGGAGCTGTTGTCGGCCCTGGAGATACATCAGTGAAGACCACAGACAAAGATCTCCGCTCTCAAGAAGGTTAAATTCCAGTCAGAGAGACAGACAGGAAACAAGCTAGCTAAGCAGCACGCATAGCAAGATGATAAGCGCTAGGGAGAAAAAGTTAAGAAGGATGGGGAGTCTGGAGAGGCGGTTGACGTTTTAGGGAGGGTGGCCAGGGAAGGCCTCATACAGAAGGCCACAGCTGATAAAAGTTCTACAGGAAGTGAAGGATTGAGCCACGTCCATCTGTCTGAGCAGAATGTTCCGGGACAAAATGACTGCAAAACGACTCTGAGGGGGAACGTGCCTGTGAGGAGGAGCAGGCAAAGCTGTCGCTGGAGGGAAGTGAATGAGGTGGGGGAAGGAGGGCATGCAGGCTGGGAGGCCGTGGGAAGCCAAGCTATTTAGTCCTGTAAGCGCTTTGCTTTTTCTCTGAGTGGAATGTCTAGTCATTGGAGGGTTTGAGCAGAGGAGTGACGGGGTCGTGTTTATGTTTTAATCAGTTCACACTGCTCTACTGCAGAAAAAAGGAGGGCTGGAAACAGGGAGACTGGTTAGGACGATTGGCTATCTAGGAAAGAGATAATAATGCTTTTGACAAGGGCGGAAACGTGGAGGAGATAAGAAATGGTCAAATTCAGGATATGTATATTCTTTTCTTCTCTCCAAAGCCCACCGGTGCATAGTTGTATATCCTAGTTGTGGGTCCTTCTAGTTGTACCATGTGGGACGCTGCCTCAGCATGGCTTGATGAGTGGTGCCATGTCTGTGCCCAGAATCTGAACAGGGGTAACCCTGGGCCACCGAAGCAGAGTGCATGAACTTGACCATTTGGCCACAGACATGGCCCTCAGGATATATTTTGAAAGCAGTGCTGACAGAATTTGCCAATGGATGGTGGGTTGGGGGTCCTCGAGACCACCCCCAGTTTCTGTGATTTGCTAGGACTCATAGGACTCAGAAGATAGTTGTACTTGTAGCTATGATTTATTACAGCAAAAGGATACAAACCAAAATCAGCAAAGGGAGGTGATGAGGCAAAGGCCAGAGCAAGCCAGGTGCAAGGTCCCAAGAGTCCTTTACCAATGGAGTCACACAGAATGCTTAATTGCTCCATCATTGAATGTGACAACTCACATGAAATGTTGTCTATCAGGAAGCTCATCAGAGACTCAGTGCCCAAGGTCTTTACTAGGGTCTGGACACGTAGACACCCTCCGCCTAGCACGTACCAAAATTCCAGGCTCCCAGAAGGAAGTAGGTGTCCAGCATGAACATTGTTTGTGCACACAATTTAAGCACCACAAACCACTCTTATCAGTTAGGGAATGGTAGAAACCCTCCAGAAATTTACGTTCCTCACACCAGCCAAGAGCCAACCATGCAAGCAGCCCTTCTAAGAATAGCAGGCGCAGACCAGTTATGTTAACTCTTTTCTGCACAGATAGAATGTGAGTTATGAGACAAAAAGCTGTTCAAGAAGAGAAATAAGAGAGTAAGGGGGTATTCTAGGCAGTGAGAGAACACATGCGAAGGACGACAAGAGCAGAAATACATGGTATTAGATCCTTCACTTAGAAGCGTGCAGTAAAATGCACTCAAGACCTGATAGTGATTCTAGCAGACATGGTCCTCCTTGTTGTGGAGAAAATTTAATAGGAGAGCCAAATACTAATCAAATGACCCTCGCATTTGTCATTACCTTTCCAACACAGGAGTGATCAGCCCAGGCAGAGCAAACAGCATCGTGGGGAAAGACCCTGTGGTGGCGAGTAACATGGCCCTATTCCGGACCTGAAAGACTGCCAGTGAACAAGAGAATGGGGAACTTAGACAGACTTTAAGGGAGTTGTTCATACTTCTGAGGCCTTAATTTTGCAAACTATTGATCAGCTACCTATTTATTGACATCTTTGCCAGGGACTGGCTCTACTTCATTTATTCACCCAATAGATGCATATTCAGCATTTACTAAGGCCGGTTACGTGCTAGGCAATGGGGCTGCAGTTCCTGATGCCATGGTGTTTGCAGGCCAGGGGAAGAGAGACAGTCACTTGGCCTTTTCATCTCCTCATAGATTTGCCTTCCTCTCCATTCCCATCACCCCCAACTCAATCTCTTTCAAACCTAGATCGCCACGGGATCCTCTCAGTGATCTTCACCCCCTCCTAATTCATCCTATTGTCTAAAATGAAATTAAGTTTCTTAAAATCTGATTCCAAAATTATTTCTAATGCTTAAGAATTTTAAATATGTTTTCCACCTCTCAGATTATAATATGAGATTAGAAAATCAGAAACTAGCATGTGAGACCCTTCCACACATATAACACACAATGAACCTCCCACAGCGAGCTTGCTCACTTCCATCACCACGCCTTCTGATCACATTCTTCCCACCAGAAAAACTTCTCCTGAATCCATTCAGGTGGTCCTAATACTTTTGTGGGACACCTTTGGTGTCACCTCTTCCACAAGTCATTAAGTGTCTGGTCTACCCTACACAGTCCTTCTCCTTTCTACAACTCACAATATCTGCACAACACAGGCACATCTTCCCCCGTGCTCTTCTCTTTGGTGATGTGGATAAACTGCATTTATCCAATGACACCCTGTATTATCTGAGGATGGGGATGTTGTGCTTTTCATTTTTATTCTACCTGCAATGTCTAGAATCATGACAAGCCAGGGGAGGACACTCAGTCACATTTATTGGCTTGATTTATTGACTTTTCAAACTTCCAGCCACACGTATTAGTTTTCTACTACTGGATAACAAATTACCCCCAAAATGACCGCCTTAAAATAACAATAAACATTTATTATAACACACAGCTTCCGTAAGTGGTGAATTTGGGAGCAGCTTAGCTGAATGGCTCTGGCTCAGGATCTCATGAGGATGCAATCAAGATGTGAGCTGGGGTGTCATCTGAAGGCTTGACTGAGGTTGGAGCATCTGCTTCCAAGGGGAGTCATTCACCTACTGGCAAGTTGAAGCTGGTTAACAGCAGGAGACTTTACTTCCTCTCCTCATGGGCTTTCCATGGGGCTGCTTGAGTCTTCTTACCACATGGCATCTGGCTTCCCCAAGAGCAAGTGATGCAGAGAGTACAAGACAGAAACTTCAGTGGGTTTGGGACCTAACCTTGCAGAAGTCACCCAGTGTCACTACCACAATATCCTACTTGTTACACAGGTCAACAATATTCAATAGGAGGAAAAGAGTACACAAGGGTGTGGATACCAGGAAGCAAGAGTCACGGGGGCCCGTCTTGGAGGCTGGCTACCACACTATATCTGATTAAGTTCTACCGCCTAAGGTTTATTTTCTGGGAAAAAGTGCTTTAAGAAAAATCAAACATGAAATAAGTGAAAATACTAACAATGTGAATAATGACGTGAAGCTTTTATGTAAGGACTTACCACGCTTCAAAAGAACATCTTTACCTTGCAAGCACACCAGATTTTCAGGAGACCCTCCACAGGGTTAAGGAGAAATTGTAAGAACGTTGTTTTTCCATGTCTTAGTCTAAAGCCTTAATCTCTTAACTAATAAGATAACTTCAACTCCTTAGCATTACATGGCTATTTCTCCTTTCTCTTTTCCTCTGCTGATCCTCGCATATATGCACTCCTCTCCTCTACAGTTTCATTTCAGTCCTGTCTTTCAAACCCTGAAGAACAGCCTTTCTTATGCGTAAGCAGAGAAAGTAGCTTGTACAGAGTTAATTCCCCCATCGAAATATTTTCTCCACCTGCTCCCTAATGCCTAATAGTCTGCAATTAACAGATCCCTTTTTCTCTTTGACGTGTGGTTTCTTGTCTCCAATTAAAAATACCAATATTCTTGGTAAAAGGAATATAGTACAACTTTAACAGCTGTTTGCTCATTAGTACGAGTTTTTCTGTATATCTCCTGAAAACAAGTTTTAAGAAGGGGAAAGGAGAAAAAGAATACTGGAGAGAGGCAGCCCCCCAAAGAGCAAATCAGGGTAGAGAAAGGGGAACCTCACAGAATGGAAAGATGCAATTCCTTACGATTTTGTCCTGGGCCAACTCTTTTATGAGACTTTATGAACGGGAGAAAATCAAAGGCCTCTAACCTCATTCTTGTACCAACCAACCTCTCTATATTAAACCATATTTCTTTTGCACACCATCTGCCAAAGGCCATCAAAATGAGGAAATGAGGACAATCCTTAAAAAAAAAAGAAATTACTGATGAACATAAGCCACTGAAATGACAATGAAGAACTGGGAATGCACTATTTGTGGGGTGGCTGGCTTTTTAAATCTTGAGCTAAAGCTTGTTTATTTTAATGATGCCTTTGGTCTGTAAGCCCTTAGCCCTGTTATTTATTCATAACCTTGCAGGGGTCTTGGATTCCTAATTTGCAAGTATAAAAATGAGAAGCAATTTGCACATGCCAGGTGTCTGGACAAATGCTCTCTATTATCTGCATAAACCAGATGCTCAGTGATTTGAACCAAGTTGAACAGAACCCATACTGTTCATTTGCAAGCTGGCATCACACTCCTACAGAGATCTCGGGTTTTGCAGAGACTATTCTGTAGCTTTTGTCGATTATGGAAAAACCATTGTCAAAAAAATAACAACCTTTCTCGATGATGTGCTGCTGACTGCAATGGTTGAGCTGTCCAGTAGAATTTAATGGCCTCAGACTTTTCTTATAATGCTTAATATATGCCCCTAGGAAGACAGACTTAGAATATAGACACTAAAGTCAGGTTACCCACCGCATCAAAGAAGTCCTTTTCGATTTTACTTGAACTGACTGCCAGGAGAACTAGCACTTATTAACACACCTCCTGAAGAGCAAGCATCCTGCTAGGAGCTCAGGGCACATTATTTCATTTCCACAACTGATTGGATCATAAAACATCCAATCTGATTTGATCACAAGATTCCATTTTTTCTATTAACCAAATTAGACTGTGTTTTGCTCATGTTTTTACTTAGCAGAATAGGCTGTTCTGACCACAGAAATTGAAACAAAATTCAGCCTTGCATGATTGAATGCGCTCACAGCCTTACCGTTTTAGTAGTGCATTCATGCTCTCATGCTCATCGACAAGAAAGAAGTGCCTGGAGAGCCTAGACCTTGTGCAGGGCAAGGGTTGCTGTTGAGCTGTGGACTGACATAAGGCAGAGCAAGCCTGGAAGAGAAGGATCAGAAGCTGGGCTCAACCAGACATATGAGCAGTCTAGACAGCAGGCATACAGTCACCGCGAGTATGGAGAACAGAGGCCACCACCAGGCAGAGCCAGAGGATAAAAATATTTTCCAGAATCTGGAGAGGGGTGTTCAGATGGGTATCAGGATGTCCAAACAGGACAGGAAGGCACAAGGGAAACCCAGCACTCAGAGGCCTGGGCCAGTCAGGAGTCGTGTGGAGAAATAGGAGGCAGCAATCCCCTGGGCTGGAGGGGAAGGGTCAAAGCACACACCAGGAGAGCAGAAAGTAGCAAAAATCTGAGATCTGATACAATTGATGTCACAGAACAGCCTCCAACACCCAGATAACACTAACCTGTTCAAATACATCCACAAATTATGCTCTGGAATGAATTACACAGGCCCTCATCACCTCAGAGGCTTAAAATGGAGTTTGGAAATGCTTTGAGAAGTCTGTATCAGTTAGAAGAAGCTTTAAAGAGGGATATTTCCTAATGACAAATACTGTTTACTAGCACAGAGTTCTCCGGCTGATGAGCAGTGGTCTCCTGTAAGTACATTGTAGATATGCCCACAAAATGATGCCATCCCTGGGCACATCTGGTAAAGAGCTGCTTATGTTTGCATAATATTATAATTTTACGTTAGTGCTAGGATACATACTGCCCCAGACTAGGGCTTCTCAAACTTTAATATGCATACAAATCACTTGGGGCTCTTGGTAAAATCCAGATTCTGATTTAGCAGGTCTGGATGGACCTGAGAACGCTCATTTCTAACAAACTCTCTAGTGATGCTGATGTTGCCGACCACACTTTAAGTAGCAAGGCCCTAGATTAAGGATAGGAAACTTATTTTGGTTTTCTGTCACTCACTGATACACACAAAAATTCAGCAACGATCAAATAACTGTGGCATCTGAAAGAACACAGATCCTTCTTTTCTTGGTGATTTATATATTTGGATAATTGTTTCCATTAAACAACACTCTAATTTAAGGATTCATTCAGATTGCAAGTAAATAACTTTTTATCTTTACTTTGGTCATGTCTTCAGGATGGCAAAATTCTAAGCCTAAGCAAGATCACTAAGAGCATGGATTCTAGAAGCAGACTGACTCCTCTGCTAGCTGTGCGGTCTCAGGCAGATTGCTTAACCTCTCTGACCCTTGGAGAGGAGATAAGATGAAGACAATCATAGTACTTCAAAGGGTTGTCATGAAATGTGTTATTTTTTAAAGCATGTATAACAATGCATGGCACATGTTAATTACTATTTTAGTATTTGTTAAATTAAAATTAATATATAAATAAATATTTTTAAAATTTTAAACTTAGTATCTATAGAAAATTTACCACTTAAATAGCATTGATATCATGCATTATATTTAATCTTTTAAAAACTTATGAAGGGGGGCTGGCCCCGTGGCCGAGTGGTTAAGTTCGCGCGCTCTGCTGCAGGCGGCCCAGTGTTTCGTTGGTTCGAATCCTGGGCGCGGACATGGCACTGCTCATCAGACCACGCTGAGGCAGCGTCCCACATGCCACAACTAGAAGAACCCACAACAAAGAATACACAACTATGTACCGGGGGGCGTTGGGGAGAAAAAGGAAAAAATAAAATCTTTAAAAAAAAAAAAAAAAAACTTATGAAGGACTTTTCATTTCCATTTGGCATACGGAGTTATAAAGAGTGACCTTTAAGCCTGGACCTAAGATTATTTGAAATCTTCGGAGGAGAGAATGAAATAGATTAAGACCATCCGTGGCACAGCCACACACTCACAGAGCTTGAGCATCCCACCTGGACTAGCATTTAAGGTGGAACAACTCAGACTCTGACTAATTTACTGATGTCCGGCTTGACTAATGACTGACTGAATTGACTGTTTGTAGGGTCCATAGGGAAATACCACATCCGTCTGGGCAGAAGTGAGGTTTCTCTTCAAGTGAATGGATGCTGCTGCTGTTAATAATCCTAGAAAGATGTAAAACCTAGAGCAGAAATTGAAGACTATGGAAGTGGGCCTTAAAATGAGATGAGGGGAAAAACCTCCTCCTGCTTCTGCAGCCGAGTCAATTATGCCTGGACTCCAATGTCTGGAGAGGCCTGGAGCTCTGCCCGTCTTTTGGAGTGAGCCGCCCCCAGTGCATGGAAACAGGCTAGTAGTAAGCTAGAGAACCAGCCCAGAAAGGGACCGTTACAAGTTACTCTTGGTGTTGAACTTCCTATATACTCTTGCAAACCTTTAATAAAGAGACGTAAGCGCTTACAGCCTGATCTCTGTCTCTCATGAGGAGTGAGAGGAAGGTTTTGTTTCCAGGCTTGGGAAATAAGAGGCAAGAGTGATGCTTGCAGTGGCGATGGTCAGTAGAGAAGAGCCATGTCCAGCTGAGCAGAGATCCGGGGAGATTCGGGCACAGTGGCAGCTGGTGCTCACAGGGCCAGATGAACACAAAGGCCTGGGCTCAGAACCATGCAGACTGGCCAAGAATCACATTTGTGCAGGACTAATTTTCAGCAAAAAAGCCAGAGGTTTATCATCTCATCGTAAGTTGGGTTATGCATGCATGAAACCAAGGAGAATATCAAGACTAACAGTTGAGTTTCCGCATCTCCAGCCTACTGTTGCTTTCAGTATATCACAAGACAATCACGTCATTAAGGAGCATCTTGTATACCTCACCATCTTTATGGAAACTACCAGAGATTTTAATGAGTTTTCCATTTTTTAATCTAGATGTTTGGCGTAGCCTGGCATTTTAAAGGTTTTCAGACTGTTTTGTTTTTTTGTATGATTGTTTGTTTTCAAACGCAAGTCACAACCAAAATTGACTAAATTGCTCCTGATCAAAAAGAAAAAGAACTTCTTTCTGTGTAGTCATGTGGCTAGAAACCAGTTTCAATGAACAACCAGAGCATTTGCTAAACTATTTTGGTGGGATTACATGGGTATCTGAAAGAACGTGCAGGAATAATTTCCAGTATGGCAGAAAAGCACTGGCTTAAGCCACATGACGTCATCTGAGCTAGCCACTCACCACCTGGGAAAGCTTGGAAAAGCTATTGATCTTCTCAAGCTCTTCACATCTTAAATGGGGCTAATAATCCCTAGTTTGCCTACTTCAGAGTTGCCACTAGCCCCTGGCACACCTTTGTGAGGATTAGAAGATGTCTCCTCTGGGTAAACCCAGCTTGGTGCAGGCTCACAGTTCAGCTCTTGCTGTAGGGACCAGGTTTGAGGCCCCACATGTCCCCCCAATCAAGGGGCTCATGTGCTGTGAACCAACTTGCACATCCATGCACACTGGCCGTGGCCTATCTCACAAGGTGGTGGTGAGGGTGAAATGAAGGCACTTTGTAAAATGTAGCGTGCAATACGAATGTAAGGGGATGTACACACGTGAATGTAATCAAAAGTTGACTTTCAAACCAGAAACTTAGAAAGATTCCATGCATGCAAATTTCTCTCAAATTTTAAATCAAGACGCAAACTGTAACATATGTACCAAATAAATCAGTAACAGAGTATTTAGTAGGTCTGTGGTTCTTAGCCAGAGTGAAGGGCCAGAGGCACCTGAAATTTAAAAAGACACATTCAAGGGCTGGCCCTGGGGCATAGTGGTTAAGTTCGTGCACTGTGCTTTGGCAGTGCGAGGTTTGCAGTTTGGGATCCTGGTCATGGACCTATATACTACTCATCAAGCCATGTTGTGGAGGCATCCCACATACAAAACAGAGGAAGATTGGCACAGATGTTAGCTTGGGGCCAATCTTCCTCACCAAAAAAAAAAAAAAAAAAAAGAAAGACATTCAGGGTCCTACCTTTGGTGGCTTCTGAATAGGAGGTCTGAAAGTCTTTAACATTCTTATCTACAAAGCTCCTCGGGTTTCCTCTGATGTGCACTCCTGTTTGAGCATCAAGAACTCAAGCATAGCAGCCAATTCAGGTATTTTTAAACACTCTCACTTCTTCCTTTTTTGACTGAATTATCCAGAAAGGCTTCAAATGAAAAAGAAAGTATATGGCATAAAGAATAATCAAAAAAAATAAAGATGCTATGTTCTCCATAAAAAAAAATCAGCTTGAATGTTGCTCAGTAAGTTGACGGCTCATAAGATATTTATAGAACGCACACTCCAGGGTACACACCACATGGCCCAAAATATCTCTGTACAGTCCCATCCTCTGAGCTACAGGTCTCAGGAATCCTAATCTTGTTCCCTACGTGCTAAGAGCCCACTGAGATGCAATGGAAATCCCAGACGAGCCCGTCTGTCATCAATTTTGATATCCAATGAGGCTGTCGTGAATCACATCAAAGCAAAAAGTCAATAATCCTTGCTTTTACTTAAATCCAGTAACAGCGAATGCAAAGGCAGTAATTCAATCCCAAGAATTTCAGTGGTTTGAACCACTATAAAAATTAAATCCTTTTTGAAAGCATACATGTTTGTACTTTCAGCTTAGTTTTGAGGCGCTCAGTCATGTTCTCCCATCTGCTCTGTTGCTCTGTATTCCAGGAATTGAAGGAGAAGAGATGGCACTTAGCACCTCTTTTAAGGTATCATTAATATCACTGGCTGGGGAAGCTATAAAATTCTGAAACAAATTAAAAAGACCTATTTCAATCTACAAAGAATAAGGCAGTGAATTTGCCCAGGCTGATACATCAAAGTATTGCCTCTAGGATATGAGTACTTTACTTTTATAAATTCTCTGAAATTATGTTTAATTATCACAGAAAAAAGGAGAAAATAAACTAGACAAATGGCCAGGGACTCTGGGTCTTGAATTGACACATTACTGTCCCCAACCTCACTAAACAGTCATTGTCTTTAGGATATTGACATCGTAACCAATGAAGAAACCAGTTTGGAATCTGATCCTAAAATATGAAAAAAAAAATAAGTCATCCATACAAGATTGATTAGATCTGGCATGTGGAGCCTTTTTATATAATGGATTTATAAAGTAACGATAGCCAATGACAAGTTTAGAAAAATGAGTTTCCGGTTGCCATGACAATTCAGACAGTGCACTACCACCCACTCCAACAGCAACACTTAAACAATGAGCATAAAGACAGATAATGGAGCCCACACAGACGTGGGTGTCAAAAGCTAAGACGTAAAACTCTAGATACTGTAGAGGTGATGGAACCCTTAATAGAGTGACACAGGAAGTGACCACTGAGTAATAGGGAAATTTTCTTGAGGTGGAGCTCAGTCTGCTAAAATCCAGGATGGGTCATGAACGCCCACACCCTATCCTATGCTAGTAGACAGTAAATTGTCATTCCTATGTCAGCAGGTAGCTGCAGCTGACAATTTTGAAGAGTGCCTTGAGAGGAGAGAGAAAGTTTTAGGCCCTCCCCTTCATGTAATTTAATGGTAGTAGGGATAGACATATATTTAAAGCTGTTAAAAGAAAAACTATTGAAAATGTTCCATTTTACATTTTGAATTATGAGAAATGAATATACTCCCTCTTAATATAATGAAGAGACAGGCCTACCTAGCAGGACTACACAGTACACAGGTGAAGTGGAGATTCAAAGTACATTTCATTGAGTATAAAAAATTATTGTAAGATGTATCATTAATCTTTATATGAGAGAAAAATGCTGCCAACGTTATCAATTTGACTCATTTTAATTTCAGACATATTAATTATAATATTTAAAAAATTGCATCTTAGAAGCAATGAAACATGGTACATACCTCTGTATATTCCTATGTAACAGTTCTTGAAGTATAAGTAAGTTCATTCGTTCATTAATTTAGTCAATGAACATTTCTAGTACCCCAATGTGCCAGCTATCTGTGCAAAGTACCAGTTTGATATTATCCATCAACAGTATTGTTGTTTTTATGAGCACAGAGACAAGAATCTCATTGAGTGGACCCATTGACAACTGTGAAAAAGACTCTGGTTTTCAAAATGAACATAGTATGCAAATAACTCTCTAAGGTGTATTCCTGGCTGGTGTGTCATGATACACTTGCATGTAATAACAATGACATATTTTTAAGGTTACAAATGTTAATGTCAAAGCCTAAGGTTCAAAGGTATTTATCATGTATCTCCCACTTAGAACAGATGGTCACCAAAAAACTTACTTATAAATTAATGTATTTCCTATAAAACAACATAGGAAATTTTAGAGGGGGCTCAGGCCAGATCATGAATGATGTTTGATTCACAACTGGCTAAATTATTATGCTCCAGCTTCATTTCAGACCACAATAGACCTCCCTGACACAAGGTACATTCTCCTCCATCACAGCCCAGGGCTTCTGTATCCCCTCACATCCTCCACCTTGTGGTGCTGGCAAGCGCAAAAACTCTCCCCAGTTGCTCATGAACACCTTGGAGAAGCTCTAGGCATCCAAGTTGATGTCTACTGGAGTAACAGCAATGTTTCTGGTCCAGATAAATCTGGTGGTATCATTTAAAGCAGATGGAGGAACACCCCCCAAAAGAAGCCATTCCCAAATTCAGGATGTTCAGAAATTGAGTGTTTATATTTTCAGAGAGAGTCAATCCAGATTAAATCGGTCAATGAGCCTGATTCAATGCTCAGCCCCATTCCAGGTTTAAACACTCTTTGCCTCAATGCAGAAAGGTGGAGTGAACGTAGTTCTTCCCTGACCTTGTGAAATGAACAGGTACGCTTTTACTAAAAGCCAGAAATACGGAGTCAGAGAACTGAGCAGCTGAGAGAATTCCTAGCAACAGGGCTTCAGGCAAGGTCCTTAACCTTTCTCAACCTGTGTTCTGACCTCTCATTGTGAGCTCAAAGATTTGTGAAGTACAGATGTCAGCTATTATCATTACAAAAATATGAAAATGTTATTATTTTCACTTAAAAAAAGTTTTACAATATAGTAAAATATTACTGGTATAACGTACATGGTGGGTAGATGGGCCTTCACCTTGCCATATGCTTAAAATTTTTCATAATAAACTGTTGGGAAAGAAAGAAAATAAGGTTTAAAAGCTGTGATCTTCAGGATGGGACAAGATCTCCACCTCAGAGTCTCTCTAGTATCAAGAACTGTGAGAGGTCTGGGATTTGTCTTCTTGCAAGCCCAAGAGTTAGCCTGACACAGTGCCCTGGATGCTGTAAGAAGACATAAGACTCCTGACTCAGAGACAAGAGACTTTATCACCCATAGAGTATCAGCAGGTGTATCAGCTCCGTAAGCCCCATTTCCCACAGGGTGACACACGGAGGGCCAGGCGATGCCTCCACGAGGAGAGGGTTGTGTCACACAAGAGAAAGCTCAAGCTCGGGAAACCCAGCTCTTTTCTAACAGGCAGTAAACCCTCCTGACTTTCGCCCCAGAGGGTGACAGTGTTTTCATTTTAGTGGACAGTAAACACATTTGTGCTTTGCTCCAGAGGGAGACACCACCTCCATCTTCAGAGGCTGTTTGCTATACAACACATTTGTAAAGACAGTCTGGAACAAAGGCAGTGAGGGCCTTTGCTTACAAGACATGCAGGACGAAGCTGTCTCAAAACAATTAGTACATACAAAATCAGGATAAAAAAATATCTACCAAGTGGTATGATAACAGCTGCCATTTAAGTAGTAGTGAATGCAGACATTGTGCCAGGTGTTTAACATTGATTATAATATTTAATTGGCACAAAAATATTCTTAAGAAATGGCTGCTTTTCCTATCCTCCTTTTATTTATTTTTTTAAAGATTGGCACCTGAGCTAACAACTGTTGCCAATGTTCTTTTTTTTTCTTTCTGCTTTTTCTCCCCAAATCTCCCCAGTACGTAGATGTATATTTTAGTTGCGGGTCCTTCTAGTTGTGGCATGTGGGACGCTGCCTCAGCATGGCCTGATGAGCGGTGCCATGTCCGCGCCCAGGATCCGAACCAGTGAAACCCTGGCCTCCGCAATGGAGCACGCAAACTCAACCACTCGGCCACGGGGCCGGCCCCTCCTCCTTTTATTAATGAAGAAAATGAAGCCATAATTCAAATAAGTCATAAAGTGAGAGCCACAATATTACTAAATAATGGATATGGAATTAGAACAGAGACCCTCTGCTTTTAATCACCATGCTCTCCTACCACTTTTTAGTTAAACTCTGTATACTTCCATCCCTGCACATACCACATTGCTTTGCCATTAATAATCCGTGTGTCTATGTTCCCCCTAAACTATATTCTTCAAGGTCAGGCCATTTTTGGTTCTTTTATCTTCAAAGCCTAACAGAATCTTGTTAATACATACTAGATATTCAAACAATGTTGGGTGAAAGATTTTTTTTTTTAACTAGCCTTCAGTAAATTATCCCCAGAAGAAGGAAAAGTTAGTTCTTATGCTTTTTGGTGCTCTATTCTGAGGATAACATATATTTTCAGATGAATATTCATGATTTGCTATAGAATAAGCTGAACATTTTTATTCTTATTTTTAAGATAAGCTACAGATTGGGGCATTTATGACACTATTTAAAAAGATCTTTCCAAACAATATTTTTTAAGTCTGATTTATTCTGGAAACATCTTAAACTGAATTTTTAAAATATTTAATGTGTGAATTTATGAAAGTTTTAATGATTAGTCAGAACAGAGTAGAAGAACATTAGTGCAGCAAGGACCCTTTGAGACCATCTAGTCTAGTGCTTAGAAAAGAAACGAACAGAGGAACGATTTCTCCAAAGAAAATGTTCTAAGAAAGCCCAAAGAGGTCAAAGTGAAGGTTCTAGTCAAAGTGGAAGTAGAAATATGGATCCCCATTTCAGTATTTTCTCTGCTCACTGCTGAGTGATTTTCGGGGGGTGCTAGGGAGCCCTAAGGTTTCTGAGGGACACAGCTTGAGATCAGCTGATCTACTCTATTCTTCTCATTTTTTAGTGGAAATACATAAGACCTCCAGGAGCTCATCCAAGACCTCTACTTAATTAGGGGCTGAACTTTTTCCTAAGAATTCAGATTTTCAAACTCTCAGTCTAGTGTGCATTCTATTCCACTGCCCCTTAATTATTACAAAAATATAATAATATGACAGTCTCGGTTTTACCCTACATGATATTATGATAAATGAAGATAACTAAAGCCAAAGTTATAAATGCCAACATGAAAGCACCATGCTGACAATAGCCTGTGCTACCTCAGCGTTCAGAAGGAACGTGTCAAGAAGACTACCTCTAACCTTTCCTCTCCATTGATGGAAATGCCACAATGTCCAAAACTCAGCATCTCTTGGAGATGGTGCTTCCTTTTTTAGTGCAGGAAGTGAGCTGGTCCATCTTTTTCTTCCCTAAGGTGACTGGAAATTTGGTGCCTTCATAGCAATTATGAGATTTGCTTTGATAATACTTAGGATGTTAACTCTTGGAAGGGAAATCCCTAACTAACACTGCAACTTCAAAGCAAAGATTTTCATCACATATAATCTAAACAAGAAAACGGTATCTGCCAGCAGCCTCCCAGCCCTCCCCATCTCTTTCCTCTAAAAGGCTCTTGTTTAAGCCCACAGCTGCATTAATCTTTCTGAAAGGGGTAAAACCCTTGATCTCTCATCAGCCTCAGAGGTGATGCGCTAATGGTACGTTTTCATTCAAATTCTCATTCCACCCAACTTCCTCCTTTTCTCCCAAAACCATGATAAATCTCCAAGAGCTCTGAAAACATTAGTATCAGTTTTCCATGACACTAACTTACACATCCCACGGAGGTGATGGGAACTACTGTTCTGAGGACTGATTTCCAAATCCCTCACGGCTACAGAGCCTGAAACCTGGGTAGTGACCCAGTGAGTACTAAAAACTTATGCTTCTAATGACACATGTATATAAAAACAATACTCTCGTCCCACTGGACTGAGTACTCAGTGCTGCCCAGGCGTACCCTGTACATTGTTTATTTTACACAGGATTTCCTCAGATAAATGAGTGATATCGCTGTACCATGTGAGTGAAGGAGAATAAGTGACATTTCAACAATACCTAGAATAATACCCACACTCTATCATAAATATACAGTGCCTTGATCTCAATTGATTTCAATAGGTCCCATCAATACAACCACCACGACGGCAAAGAAAATTACTTGACCTCCATCTGTATCCATAAAGTTGTTGCCCTTTAGGGACTTTTGTCCCGTTGATCTATTAAATTGACAAATTTTATTAAGCCTCTATTATATGTCAGATACTGTGTAGGCTTTGGGATATTATGAGGAACAAGTTAAACACCAAAGTCTTTCCAGAGCCCAGTGGGGAAGAAAGTCAAGAAAACAGACAAATAGAACCTATTGTGAGACATGCTAAGAAATAGAATTGAAGATTGCTGAGGGAGTACAAAGAAGGGACACCTGATTTAGACGCACGAAGTCAGGGAGGGAAGGCTCACAGAGAAAGTAATGCCTAAAGTGACACTGGAATAACCTGATCATCTGGCCCTTGTGCAAGTTTCTCCAACTGCCAGAACTCTCTTCCTTTCACTCTCCATTTAACCAGCTCTTAGCATTGTTTAGATTTCCGTTTAAATGTCGCATCTTCAGGGTTACTTACTCCCCCAGACTAGCTTCTTATATTTTTGCTTTCAGAACACTAACGACACTTTTTATTATCACTTCATGTCTCTCTCTGCAATCAGCCTGAAGATCCATGAGGAGAAGGACCATGTCTGTTTGTTTGAAACTGATTTAGGTTTGGGGTTGGTGAGGTAAGACAATGGAAAGGTGACAGGATAGGAGAATTGAGAATATTGGCAAGGAAGCGGTTGAGCTGATGGAACATGAATCTGGATATGAATACTTCTGCTACCACTACCAGATAGCAATCGTTGAGCACTTTCTATGAGCCAGACAATATCTAGTAAAGAGAAGAGAAGACTTATAAACAGGGTAAAACTGAGGGCTTAAGAGGCTCTAGGTCTTAGTGATGTTGAAGAACACATGTGGGGAAGGGTAAGTGAATAAGAGATCTGGAAGGGCATCCTTGATGTGTTGAATTTGAAGATGACAGATAAAGACAGAGGTAAAAAGTTGGAGTCATAACAAGGCCCCAGGATAGTCATAGGATGGAGTAGCTTAAATGGAGAGGAGGTGAAGGTAGTTGTGATGTCAGGAAAAAACTGAGAAATTGAGTTGTCCATGAAGATGGAAATTTGGAAGAGGAAGAAAACTGCAAATTAAAGCAAAGAGGAGGGACATAAGATAGCATGACAAAATGCCATCAGTTTCAAATGAGCAGGAGTTTTGCACAGAAATAAAGGAATATAATGGCTTGAAAGTAATGCTGGGGTACAAGGAGTATACCAAACCTACTCTAGTGGGTTGAATGGTGGGCCTCAAATAGATATGTCTATGTCTTAGTTCCCAGAACCTATGAACATTACCTTCTTTGAAGAAAAGCATCTTTGCAGATATAATTAAGTTAAGGATCTTGAGATGAGGAGATCTTCTGGATTATATAAACCAATGAGAAAAAATAGAAATAACCTAGCAGAAAAAGAGGCAAAACTCATGAACGGAAGAGACAACAGTGAAGGCCATATTTATATTAAAAGGTACTCACTTCAATAGAAATCAGATAAATGCAAATTTTTAAAAAAGATACTTCATTTCATACCCAGTATACGGCAAAATTTAAAAATCTGATAATGTTGAATGTTAGCCAAATGTGGACCATAAGAAATCTTATACACTGTTGGTGGGAGTATAATTGGTCAACCACTTGGAAAATAATTTGGCCTTCTCTTAAGCTAAACATTGCATACTCTACATCTCAGAAGTTCTACTTCTAGAGAAACTTTTGTACATGTCCCAGGAGATAACACAAGAATGTTTATAATATCATAAAGAAACAAAGAAGAGAAAAGATTAAGTGTGGTATATTTACACCACAGAATACTATACAGCCATGAAAGTCAATAAATTACAACTGTACTCATCCATGCACTGTTTATTTGTTTGTAGGTTTTGGTCAAATGCCACCTTCTCAACAAGACCCATCCTGAACAGTCCTTCCAAGACCGCCAACTACCTCCACCTTAGCACTCTGGATTCTCCTAATTCTGTTCCATCATTTCCTTATCAGGTCTCACCCTCTAATGCTATTATAGTTTATTTATTCATTACATCTATTGTCTACTGCCTGTCTCCTCCCAGTAGGATGTCAGCTCCACAAGGGGAGGAATCCTTAGCTGGTTTATGTGATATACAGCAAGCACATGGCAGAAGAGCTGGCATAAAGCTCATATTCAATAAAGATTTATTGAATGAATGAAGAAATATGGGTTGACCACAGAAACATAACATTTAGTGAAAAAAAAAAAGCAAGTCAAAGAAGAATATCTAAAGTTTATAATCAAGCAAAATGAAACATTGTTTGAGAATGCAAATATATGTGGTAAATCTAAAAAGAAAAGCAAGAGGACAATTACAAGAAATTCAGGACGGCCCGGTATTCACTGGTTTGGATGCTGAGTGTGGACATGGCATTGCTTGGCCAAAAGCCATGCTGTGGTAGGCGTCCCACGTATAAAATAGAGGAAGATGGGCATGGATGTTAGCTCAGGGCCAGTCTTCCTCAGCAAAAAGAGGAAGATTGGCACTAGTTAGCTCAGGGCTAAACTTCCTCAAAAAAAAATAAATGAAAGAAATTTGGGAGAGTAGTAATCTCTGTGCACAAGGCAGGGGTTGATACCAAGAAGAGCACAGAGGTTTTAACCATATTCATAATATTCTATATGGCAGCACTGGAGTTTGTTTTATTACTATGTTTCATATTGTATTTACATTATATGTATACTGTTGTATCTATCAAGTGATACATAATTTTTCCCATATATAAAAGGAAAAAATAGAAGTTAGGATTTTAAAAAATGACATAAGAATGAAATAGAGTAGATCAGAGTAAATCACAAGTAAAAAGTCTTCATGGTAATTTTGTTCGTGATGTTTTCATTTCAGCTGTGCAGGACTCTCAGTTATGAGTATATGACTTAAGTCAGGATGTAGAATAGATGTATTTAGCACTGTGGGTCAGGTTCAAATCTTTAAATCCACTTTTCTAGGGAATGTCAGTCCATAGAATTAAACACTTTGTGTGAGGAACACAGAATGTGTCAACTATAAGAACCAGCTCTATGCTAGAATGCATCCGAGTCCTCATATGGAGAAAGATGCAATCAGTTAAACTCAGTCCCCAGGAACTGAACAGCTCAGGCTCTGAAATTCAGGATCTCAGTGTTTCACATAACATGTTTCACAGCTTGTCTGGGAAACCTGCCTTTCCATTGATTTGAATTCAATATTGATAGAATCAATTTGGTCAATCCGTCTAAAGGGATGGCTTCTTGGTTACGTTCACTGGTTTCTGGCAAGAAAAAATTGAGTGCTGTTCCACTATGTCACTGAGAAGAACCTGTGAAGAATTTTATCGCCAGACACTGCATACATAGACACACACACGCAAATTAATAAAAACTATTACAGACAATGTTACCAGCCCAGGACCTGAAAATGGAGAAATGTAAGGATTTTTTAGCTACACCCAGAAGCTGATACGAAGTCATGGATCCTCACTGATAGAAAAACAGTGAAATATGAATTCCTTAGTCATTTGTGTATCCGATGTATTTGATAGAAAAATCAGAAAATGGGAGCTACCACGCATCATCATATCTATCAGTCAATCTGTTGAAAGATGTACCACTATCATATGTATCACCAAAGAAAAAAACACTGCAATTAAACTATGAAACACCACACAAGGTACATTCTGATTTTAGAGATTTAAAAATGGATATTGATGAAATACAGTAGAGGAATGACAAGTATACATTTCCGTCTGTCTCTGATTTCTAATCTATCAGCCACCCAACATACATTGTCACAGGTCATAAAGGAACACCTGTCCTCTGGAATAGTCAGTTTTTAAGCTTTTTCAGATAACAACAGCCATGGCTAAATCTTATAGGCTCATCAAAACTCCTTAATAGAGTAAATTTTAATAAATGTTTCATTATCATTATTATTATTGTTTAACAAAAAGGGCCTACAAGACCACCAGAGGCATGATTTAGGACTAGGTCCTGTTTGCCAAAAAATAGTTAGAGCTCTAGGGCCCTTCTAAAATATTGCACATCCTTGGTGTCACAATGAACAGGCCTGAGAAGTCCTCATTTCTAAACTCCTAAATCTTAATATACGAGTGGTAAGTATAATAAACAAGGCCTTCATCAGTCAAATAATATGTAGGATCTTCAAAGGCCTGTTTAATCAGTCATAGAGATCTCTTATTTTTATGACTGTGTCAGTCATTGTCTCACCCATTATGCCCGATACTAAATTTCATTTTATCCACTTTCATTCACTTACTAACAGAATGCCTATTTGCAAAAACATAGCAGAGCAAATGAAGCCTCTGTGGGTTGGTAGCAATTTAGAACCAGTAAATGCTGTACTTGGCATACATTTTTCAAATTAATGCATTAATTCGATCTCTGTAATCATTCTGCCCAAATCTCAGACGTTTGGGGTTCTTAAAATAAAAAGTAATCCTACTGACTAAACATATTTTGGTTTAAACTTTCCTGAGAGGAAATTAGTACGTGACTCACTTCAAAGATAGAGATTACAATAGGGTGGCCCTTAAGTGACTAGAGCCTTTTCTTCATGTAATAGTTTAAGAGGTCAAAGCTATTAACATTTTTCGTAACTTAAGCTGGGCACATTTGGAAGGACATCTCAAACTCTTGTCACATTGCTCAAGCAGAAGCTCAAATGCACTAGAGTTTAAAACCCTTTCTGATCTCTGATCTTTTACAAACCCAAACTATTGAGAAGTCAGCAAAAGACATACCAGAATGCCTTCCATTCCCCTTCTTTCACTGCCCTGCTCTCTGCCAGACCAAAGGAATGTATGAGACACAAAGACAATGTACTATGGGACTGTGCAGAAATACCAAATCTCTTTCACATTTCTAAATATTCATCTGGTATATACACGATGGGTCTTTCCTCAGGAAAATACAATTCATTTGCGTTGAGGCACAATGAAGAGCAATAAATACATGAAGTGTTAAGAGGTCAGATTTCAATAGCCAAAGACAAGTATGTCAAGGCAGAATTAATTTGACTGGGGCGCTTTGATCTTTTCTTCAAAGTCAGATTGATATTGGGCCAAATTCTCACAAGAAAAATTTATTACAATTTGTTAATGTGTCATCAAATAGCCTGCACAAATTGAAATATAGAATGAATTGGAAATACATTTTTGTTGGGTGCTCTAGTATTATATTACTTTATTAATGCTTTGCATGCTGGTCCAGATGCCACAGTGAAAATGCTGGCGCTTACAAACAATCTTTTGGGGGTTGATCTTAATTGGCAGAGCCAAAATATAGAATGTTTCTTGGACTTGAAATGAATTAGCTTTAAAGGCAAATAAAAATCAAAATGTATATAGTATAAAGTAATTTGCTGTATTTTTAACTATATTTTCCTTATTTCATTTTAGAGAGAAGGCACATTTTAATGGATATGGTTGCTAAATAGTCATGTAATTAAACTAAAAATTGATATAAAAGTTAATTTTTCTTTTTTAAGGTATGCTTTTTTTTGGTGAGGAAGATTGGCCCTGAGCTAAAAGCTGTTGCCAATCTTCCTCTTTTTTTCTCCCCAGAACCCCAGCACATGGTTATATATCCTAGTCGTATGTCCTTCTACTGGGACACCGCCTCAGCGTGACTTGAGGAGCAGTGCTAGGTGCGCACCCAGGATCTGAACTGGTGAACCTGGGTCACCCAAATGGAACAAGCAAACTTAATCACTACGCCAGCAGACTAGCCCCAAGAGTTACCAATTTTTTGATCAATGGTACATTATAATACATTCCTTTAACAATATTCCAAAATTATTTTCATAGCTCTTGGATTACATCTTTTCTTGTTCCTTTCATTCATATCCAGACCTGAATAGGAAGGAATTATATGGAAATTTTCACCTCGTTTGATAAATAACTATTGATAATTAATTTACTTGAAATTCTTATAGTTCTGTATTAAACCTGTTAAAAAACTATTGTGTACAGTTTTAATAAATGTTGATGATCTAAATGGAGAAGTCAATCGAATAAATTAATCTGTATGTGTTTTATTATTAATGTTAGATTTTTATTCTCAATATTCATAATGTCTACTCTACAAAGTACAATATTCTATTGCATTGCATTAACTACCAGTGAGGGAATATTAATTGTTATGAGAGTATACAAATACACCAGCAGACCTAAAATTGACTCAATAAATACATGCTAGATTATATATATATATAAACTTAGCTGCTGTGGAGGCACAAGGGAGAGTTGCTGGAAAGAAATTCAGATTAATGGTCACCATATTATACACTGATTGAACAAGATAATATGTTGCCAAGTAATTAAATGATATATTTCATTACAACCAGTTTTTGTTACTTCTCTAAGTAAACATTTTATTATATATATATATATATATATATACACATACATATATATACTTTTATCTTCAGAGTATCTCTCTACATGAACAAATTAGATCTCACCCTTATTTTTTTTTTCTGCTTTTTCTCCCCAAATCCTCCCAGTACATAGTTGTATATTTCAGTTGTGGGTCCTTCTAGTTGTGGTATTTGGGCTGCTGCCTCAGCGCGGCCTGACGAGTGGTGCCATGTCTGCGCCCAGGATCTGAAATGGAGAAACTCTGGGCCGCCGAAGCAGAGCGCAAACTTAACCACTCAACCACAGGGCCAGCCCCTCATCCTTATTTGAAGATGGTTACACTGGGTCAGTAAGGTCAGGCTGCCAAAGCAGACATAAAGATGATAACTCCCAAGGCCTCAGAGAGACCCTTGATTTGTTGCTACTGTGACATTTACTGCACCACTATTTCTTCCATAGAAATTCTTTCAGACCCTGGCAAACATTGCTCTACCTTGGCCATTTTAAATATTTTACTTGAAGAATGCAAAAGCAAACTTTCACTCATTCTGTATGCAAGCTAGTCCTCATGACAGGATTCTATTGTCTTTGTAACTTCGAATGAATAGAAAAATTAATGAAAGAACACATAAAAAGTAAAGAAAATGAAAATTTAAAAATTAGGTTTAAAGAGTATAAGGGCACTTTTTGTTTTAATCTTCCTTTTTTTTTTGACGTGAAGATCTCTATTTCTATGAAGAAGATATCTGACTAGCAAAATAGAGAAGGAGGAGTAAGGAGAAAGAGAGAACTCCTCCATAGTTCCCAGGCGTAGCAGGGAAGATGGTAGAGGACCAGATTCCCCTGGAGAACTCTAAAATTAGACACTGGCAGGGCCAGCATGGCAGTGCAGCAGTTAAAAGTTTGCACATTCTCTTTTGGTGGCTCAGGATTCACTGGTTCACATCCCGGGTGAGGACCTATGCACCACTACTTGAGCTATGCTGTGGGAGGCGTCCCACATATAAAATAGAGGCAGATGGGCACAGATGTTAGCTCAGGGCCAGTCTTCCTCAGCAAAAAGAGGAGGATTGGCAGCAGATGTTAGCTTCGGGCTAATCTTCCTCAAAAAAAAAAAATTAGACACCAGCACACATACCCAACTCCTAGAACATTCTACCCCTGATTGTTCTATCTTTAGCATTGGCAACTTAGCTGCTACTGAGGCATGAGGGAGAGTTGCTGGAAAGAAATTCAGACTAATGGTCACCATATTATCCACTGATTGCACGAGATAATATGTTGCCAAGTAATTAAACGATATATTTCATTACAATCATTCTTTGCTATTTCTCTAATAAGTAAAAATTTTATTTTACATATTCGCAGGGTTGGATTTGGAAGACCGATATAGTTTGAGTCTTATAAAGTCAAAGAATCTGCATAAAAGCACAATAAAAGGGCACAGTAGGCTGTCAACGAATATTTTTGATTTTATAATTTACTTGGAATAAGGTCAAATTACACCAGTCAAGTGCCAGGCACGTCCACTCCGAACACCATCGCCTTATCCAAAGAAGAGTGTTTGGTCAGCTACGTAAACAGTGTTAAGGACCCCAGTGAGCCGCACTTGCCTGCAAGCCAAAAGTGAGTACATTTCCCTCTCAACCCACTCTGATCTAAACTTTGAATTACGGTAATAATGTTATTTATAACATGCCACCACCAAATGGCCCTGGGGCTTGGGCATGGTTAAGAACAACCTTGGAAAAGGACAATGAGCAGTGGCAATGTCATCCCGTAAGATAAAATTCCGAGGAGGTGCTGTGACAAGAGGGCAATGGAGAGAGTAAAACAGTTATTGAAAAACTGAAATTTGTAAAAGCATCCTCAAATGGTGATACATTTGATGTGAGAGACTGAGCAGGCACACAATTTAAGCTTCATAAGAGCCTTCAGCGCAATGACTATGAGTAAAATGACAGAATTCTTCAAAATAAGGAGATACTTTGAAGTGCCTATTTATTTGGCTCAGGATCATGCTAGCGGGGGGAGTTTTTTAAAAAAAAGTTCTAATATCAGTGACTGTTGTAAATTTCAAGAACTGGAGCATGTAAAAGGTATGGGCACAGTATGGTGATGATGATGATAATGAACACAACTAACATTTATTGAATCTAACTGTATGTCACATACTTTAAATGCCTTACATATGCTATCTCAATTAATTCTTTCAACCACATAATGAAATATATACTATTATTATCCCTATGTTACTGGTGACAACACCTAGGCCTAAAGATATTGTGTAGGTTGCCCACAGTAAGTTAGTTAGTTCCACTGAAACCTGGATTCAAATGCAGATCTGCTTCCTTGCTGAACCATGACACATACAAATTGTGCCACAAAAGATGTCAGTAATTATCTTCCTTTTGCTGATCATCATGAAATAGTGAACAGGTTCACACCCTTGGTGTTAATTTAGGATATGGTAATTTCCCTTTATCAATCAAGAGTATGTACTAAGTCTCAAGGAACCCAGAGCCTTGTGTTAGGCAGGCGACAATGACAATGGGAATAGAAGACATGGGTTCGCTGCTGTTCAAGTGCTCACTACGCAGTCAGAGAAAGGACTAAGGACCAGCATAAATACATGCACATAATTACAAGTTGAGAAACATAAAAATGATGATAAAAATACCAAGACACTAAGAAGATTAAAGAAAGAAGATGCCAGAATCATCAAGGGGACTAAAATCAAAGGAGGCTGATAAGGCTCTTTTTTATACACTAGCCTTTGTCTCCTGTTGATTTCTGCTTTAATTCTTTCAACATTTCTACTTCTGCAATCTATAAATACAAATCTTTCCACCATAAAGTCCCAAAGACTTTCTCATGAGATGAAGAAAGAAAACAATGGGAGTATTTTCGTTAGTATAACTGTCTATATCCCCTTCACCCTCCACTCACCTTTTGTTTAGGGACTCCTATCAGAACTTACTCGTCATTTTGGTACTTAGCATTCTCCATTGTTGCAATTCCAGTATCATAGAATAGTCAACAACATTATGCGACCAAAACTTTTCCCTCAGTTTCACCACTGGATATGGACTTGGGTATGAGTTTGTTCAAGCTGTTTCTGTTGGACCTAATTGTCTCCATTACAAGAGAAGGAATCTGTCTATTCCTCCTACCTTACTTCTCTCTTCTCCTTTGGAGAATCAGCAAAATCCCTAAGCCACGGCCATTTACTTAAATCATTGAGTATGGAATGATCCTCATAACCCCTAGACTACTTTTTACTACCTAAGTTCTACTGAAACTAGTTTTATTTAAGCTGATAGGGCTAAAAACTGTTCCAATAACAACTGAAAAGCTCCTTTTGCATTTTACACTCAAAAGGTCATCCCAAAGTCCAGAAACTTGTTATTGGGTTGGTAATGATTGAGGTCATATGTTTTACAAACAAACATGGGCTTTATATCTAGGAAGACTGATTGGGCGCATAATTTCCAGTATTTCTTTGTCCGTCTGACTTCTCAGAACAAAAAAAGAAAGCATTACCACATATCTGTCTCAAAAGAAAAAATATCAGTGCTGCTGTTTGATAAAAATTCATGCTATTTATTATGCAATAGTTAAGATCAGGGTCTATCTACAGATATAGCTATCTAAGAAAACACCCTAGGCGACTGGTCTAAACTTTATGGTGAAGTACTCATAATGCTTTGGTTTTTGCAGATTTGGCAAGGTCAAGGAGTTTATGAAATTACTGTAATGTCAATGCGATTTATTTAATAAAGATGAAACCTCTCATTATCCAGGGATGTGCTGTGCTGTGGGTGTGGGAAGGGAAGAGCAGAGTTGCCTTGCCCTGGCAAGCAGAGTCAGCAGTGGTGCGTCTGTTTGTTGGACATCTTCACTGTGAACTTGGCAGGGCTCAGCCATCTACTGACAAATGTGGGACTGAGGCTGGATCCTGGCCCAAATTTTGGGGATCCTTTTGACCAACCTGCCCTGTCTGCTTTCAAGCGATCTCACAGTCTTGACCACCATCACTGAGCTGACCCTCATTTGCTAATACTCAGCTCATGGTTGAAACCATGCTCCTGGCCTCTAAGAGGCACTCTAGAAGTGCTAAGTTCTGGAACACTACAAGGAAAGAGGCATGTCTCTAAGAAACCTCTGTATTCTTTGGAGACAAACTACAAATGATGAGGTTTAAGGAAAAGAAAGAAGAAAAGAAAACAGGGACAAGACACCATTTTGACTAACAACATTCAAGGCTGGGGTGATGGCCATGAAGTCTTGACACCCTTCCCACTGAGAGATGGAATTTTTTTCCCCTCATCTTGAATCTGGGCTACTTTGTGACAAATCTGATCATCATGCAAGAAGCCCAATATGTCACGTGAAGAGACCATGTGGAGAAAGAGAGGTCTAGCCATTCAGATGTTCCTGCCATTCATCAGACATGTGAGTGAGCCATTTAGACATTCCAGGCTTAGTTGCCATCTTACTGCAGCTACATGAGGTACTCCAAACAAGACTAGAAGAAAAATAACTTTGCCATTGTTTTAAGTCACTAAGTTTGGAGATGGCTTTTTACAGAGCAATAAATAACTGAAATAAGTAAGTAACATCTCTGAAGAACATTTCTTTCTTCCCTTGCATGGACATACTGCTAAGATCATTACAATGAATTGATTCAACCTCATAAATGACAAGTAAGTCATGGGTCCAATATTTCCTTGGAGTTTGAAGAACCTGAATGTCTCACCAGTAACCCGTTTTGTTGTTGATTATCCTTCTTACATTGTCTATTGTTTACTAATCTTGACCTGAGTTTGTAAAGGCCAATTTCAGGTTAAAATTTTTAATAAGAAAAGCAGTTTAATGATAGCTTTAACCTATTGGGCTACTAGGGAACAAAAAACAATAAATTGGAGGGAAAAAAAACATTTTGGCTATGTCTCATGAGCCGTACTTCCCTGAAGCAACATAACCTATTCTTCTAAAATATACTCTATTGCCTTTGCATACTGTGAAAGGTGAATTGCTTTCAGATTTTCACTAGAGGGGAAAAATGCCATATATATAGATATAGATATGTATATGTATATCTATATCTATATATATATATGCAATTTTCTTCTTGAATGACCCTGAGTAAGATTACGTATCGAGAAGCTGGGCTAAGAACTTTCCTTGGTATATGATCACATTCAAGAATCCTTTTTGCTCCTTTCTTCCTATAGAACTGTGTCTTGCATATTTCTCTGCTTCAGGATTTAAGAGTTCCTCAATAAATACTATATGTCTAATTTCCTTGATACATACCTGAATCTGTGGCCCATGTTCATTGTATAATTTATGTATCTATTTTTTCAAAGTTTAAACTCAGCATCCTCTTTCAGTAATTCACGAAACTTGAAAATATAAGTCAAAAACTTAATTGAAATCTAAAAATGTCTCTAATATTTGTATTAGTATATATCCATAGCACTTGTGGTATAAGCATTACGTTACCATTGAATATTTATTACGAGAGACCAGAACTCTTTGTGCTGCCACTGAGTAGAAACAGAGTTACTCTTCATTTTAGTAGATGGCAGCAGTATTTTGCCTATGTCCTTAGCCAACATTTCTGCATTTTTCTGTCCAGCTTATCTATGCAGCACCTTGTGTAAAGAGTCCCCAACCCGCAGAGCAAGATATTCTGAAATACCTCTGTGTCTTACCTGGTATATTACTCAGCCAGCTGCCCACACAAGCTCTTCTGTCTGGCCTGACCCTTTCCAGAGATTTGTGGGGTCCCCAAAAGAGAGGGTGGTAGTGCTTCCTCTTTCCTCTCATAAAATTTTCCTGCTAAACCTATTTCATATATGAGAAAACAGAAGCTCAGAGAAGTTTAATCATGTCCCAAGATCACAAAGCTAATAAGTGATAGAACTGAGATTTGAACCCATGTCTGCTTGACTCTAAGCCCCATTCCACAACATAAATATTAGTAACAAATATATCACTCTCCCTATTCAAGCATGGAGTCCAAAAACATGAGAGTGTTTTGAGCAGCTGGAGCTATTGACTCTTCATATATATAGTTGACTTCAAATACACATACCTTTTGGCTTAAGGCAATTTGAATTGGGTCACTCTCCCTCGCAACCATGAAGGTTCTCAATAATACAATGATACAATCATGATACTGGAGCCTCAGGAAAATGAAAAATACATCCTTAATAAGATGGTTGGAGAAGTCAGCCATAGTGGATAATGTTTTTGTAGTTCAATTGTAGATTGGATAGCAGTTGGAATTAGAAAATAGCCAAGATATTTTTGGAAACTCTTATTTTCAGCACCTTGGCAACCTCAAAGCCTCATAATAACAGAAAGTTTGTCATTGCGAAAAATGATGTTTTCCCACACACTTCTCACTTTTTAAGAGCTACGTGCATATTTCTCAAGTAATTCTCTTTGGGCATGAAAAAATCCTCCTAAATTTGAGTTGCATTTACTCACAGCCTTTACTTTTATTGTTCTTATTTGTGTAATGTGTTTTATGTAAAATTCATGCTTTAAAATCTTTTTCCTACTATTTGTCCACATTATGTAGGTCCTAAAATTGGAAAAATGGAGGTAGTGTGTGGTTCACAATGCCTAAGTGTCAGACTCAGGGAGCAAACATTTTGTTTCTTACCTAAGAAAGATTTGTTTATTTCTTTTTGTATCATCATATTTAGAAATTTGCCTTTTTCTTGAAAGTTACACCAGTTTGGCTTTGAGACATTTATTAGCTCATGTAACAATCTATAAATTACAAGCGAAGGAGGTCAGATTTCAAAGTCTGCTCGTGATTTGGTGATGGGCAGGAATGACGATTTGGACACAATCCAATGTAGTATTTACTCTTGTTTACTCCAATAGTAGCTAATAAGGAGTGCAAAGAATTGACACAGGGTAAAGATGTAGGTGAGTGGGCATGAGCCCCATTGCTTCCTTTGTGTTCTCACAGGAGCGTGTCCAATGCTGGTGGTCTTGGCAGCCTGGATGGAGGGAAATGCCCACAAGGTCAGATGAATACAGCACTATTCTCCTTTGTATCCTGGGCATATCAACATCTAGAAATAATTTATACGGCAATAGATCTACTACTTACCATGCTACCCAGGCTGCATTTCCAGGCTTTAAGGCTTGAAATGTTTGCCATACCACTGCTGGGCAATCTCCCCTTACCTCTACCTATACCTCAGGGCCCAAGAATGCTCTATTTATGTCACCGAAGGACTTTTTACTGGTAGATCTGGCCTTCCATCGCAAGTAACTACTAATTGCTCCGTCCTCAGATACTGACTCAAGAAAAAGTAGTAGAAATGGATCACTGTAAAGTAGAATATGTCAGTTTTCTCTTAAATATTCTGCATTTTGCATCATCCCTAGTTTCCAGAACTTGGTGGGTATGAAGGTAGATCTAAGATTTGATTCCAGGATTCATCAAATAAAGCAGTAGATATTACTCTATCTTCCCCTTCATTTGGTTAGAACATTGCTATTTCTTAAAATACTAGGTGAAATTGCCTTTCGTCCATAGATGGATGGAAGGACACATTCTCGTGTGTGCTGCTCAAGATGGTTTAATGACAGTATTTTTAGTAGTAACCACAAAACCTGGACCACAGCCCCAAAGATGAAAACGTTTAAGAAGTAGCGCTTTAGATATATGTTATGTTCCAAACAGGAGGCTCATTTGTCTGGCTTATAGGCAAGGCTCAGTATTGAGTTCCCATCCAAGGGAATTGTGCCAAAGACTAGGATTCAGGACTCATAAATCGAGTGGAGCTAACCTACTTAAACTGAAACTCTATCTCTCGGGGCTGAGAGGTTTTGAATAGGCTAATCCAGCAAAGCAATTTTCACAAATACCAGCGGTTTCACCTCAATGTATATATCTTTATGTGAGTTTGAAGCAGTGTCAAATCATATATAAGTGAAACTGGATATTAAAACCTGAAATATAAAAGTTTTTATCAAATATGACTCAAGTTCATGGAATAAAGGGAAATTTGACATTCAGTTAGATCTTTGAGATGTCCTGAAAAATATGTAATTATCTCTCAACCACCAAACATAGAACCTCGCCTAAAAGAACATAACGGAATTTAAACACATTTCTAATATTGTTCATCTGCGTATTGCAATCCAGCAGACATTTTGATTGATAATGAATATAAATTCTGTCTTGCAAATGAGAACAGTTCTAGTTTGAGTAAGAGAGGTGTATGATCTCCCAGGATTATGGCCAAAATAGTAGTGAGTTGGCGTACTTTGATTGTGATAGGTGATAAAAAATAACTCTTAGTTTACTCCTAGGGCCTAAAACAAACCAGAAAATTGACCTAATGAAAAGCTAATTGGTCTACGGAGAAAATAATAGTGCCTACGGGAGTTGAACTCTATATGGGAATAGGGAAGACGATATATTAGCTATTGCCAAATGTTTCTGTTCTTGAATTGGTTTGGAGTAAACAAATACAGGTTGAAATACCAATTCTATGATTTATAGCTATGTGATCTTCAGAAATTATCCTCTCTGAGCCCACATTTCTTCTTAGATATGTGAAACGAACACAGAAGTCTGTGGGATTCTGTAAGGAGATCATTAGATACAATACTGAAGGCTTAAATCAGTGCCTGGTCTATTACAGGTGTTTATTACATAGAAGCTGTTATTATTTTTCTTACTATTTTATTTTAATCTTGCAGGATTAGAGACAATACAAAGAAACAGAAGATAGGGAAACAGTGCTCAGGTCAACATATTTTTATTATTTTGTCCCAGTCTTGAAAAAATAATATTTAATGATTCCACATAGAACATGCAGAGGCCTATACTAAACTTCATTGTGTCACCCCCACTCAGCATCCAACTGCATAGGTCCTGTCCCCTGATGTCTTGCATACATATCCCAAAAATGCCGTCCTTACAGGTTCCCGCAGTTACCTGGACCTTGGGAAATGTCCTACTTATCTCTTCTGTATTCAAGCATTCCTCACAGATCAGTTGCTCTCACCAAAAGAAAAAAAAAAGCAGTTTCATTGGGCTTTCTGCCAAATGCCTGAGCAGGTGAAACTTCCTGCACCAGTGTGAGAACTGCAGCAAGTGGGGCAAGCTGCAGCTCACGAGCCTGCGCGACGGTTCTGGATTTTCCACTGCAAACATCCCATTTTCTACCATTATCACTGAGGGTATCACCAGGCTTCAGCTCAGTTTCAGGACTCAGAATAAAATATTCAACTGTCTAAAGCATGCTGGTGACAACTTGGTAGGAAACATAATCAAAATACAGTGCAAGTGCAGCATTTTAAATGACACAAACTTAAAGAAATACTGCGCATAGTTCAGGCTGGATGCTAGGATCTTTTACGGTAATAAATGAATTCTTGAGGGTGAGTTATTTCTTACGTGTAAGTGCTGGGTTCTATACCACTGGTTATCCACAAGTGAGCTACAACAAATTGTACAGGAGATTCAGATCGTTGGGGTTCGAATCTTGCATCTACTGAATATTGTACATGAAATAGGTAAGAAACTTACCTTTCCAAATCTGTTTTATCATCTACAAAATCATGATATTATAGATATTATAGATAATATAATACCATGATATTAATAGTTTGATAATCCTAGGATTATCAAAGGCATTTAAATGAAATGATGTACATAGAGTATTTGGTACAATTACTATGCATCAGGAGACAGAGGAATTATTTAATAATTCCTTAATAATGTTATTTATTATTATTGGAACAATAATCTAATAAACAGTATCTTAGTACCTGAAATATGCACTACAATGTCCAAAGTACCACCACAAACTTAGCCAAGGTGAGCTGAAGACTGTAAGGGTGTCTAGACAGAAAACGTCACTTAATACAGGAGTTTCTGAGAGGTATTGGGGAGGTGGTACAATCACAGAGAGCAAACTACGAACCGTATTGTACTTTTTGGCTCAGGCTACTATAGGATACTACAGTTTAGGTGGCTTAAACAATAGACATTTATTTTTCATAATTCTAGAGGTTGGAAAGTCCAAGATCAAGGTGCTGATAAATTTGGTTCTTGGTGAGAACTCTTTTCCTGACTTGCAGGCAGAGGGCCGCCTTCTCACTGCGTGCTCACATGGCAGAAAGAGAGGGAGCAAGACCTCTGGTCTCCTTCTTAGAATACAAATCCCACGAAGGCTGTGCCCGCATGATCCATCTAAACCTAACTACTTCCCAAAGGCCCCACCTCCAAGCATCACCACTTTGGGGGTTAGGGCTTCAATTTATCCATTTGAGGGGAACACAAAATTCAGCCCACAACACACAGGCTGAAGAATAAATCTGCTCGGAAGTTTTCCTATTGCAGCTGTTGGGTAGCAGAAGAGTGAAATGAGCAAGCTGGGGAGCCATTCATCACCTCCTTGAAAAGCTAAGCAGGAGGGATTTATGTGAATAAATCAAGGTAAATATGGAGGCAAAAAGCAACACTGAGAAAGGGAGATGAAAAAACAAAGTTAGAGAGATTTTTCACACATGAAGAAACAGAGTAGGCTTCAATGTGACCTGCTGGCTGGAAACTCAGAGTCCTTCAAGCAGAAGCCCCAGAGAATTCCTCTCCTCCATCAAATGGAGTTTCTGAAGCTTTTGTTCATTACCTTAGTAGCAGATAATTATATATGGATAAAGATACATTTGTTACAACAAAATTAAATACAATGTACCCAAGTCCGGTAGATTCCAGAAAGGTTTGCCCTTCCCTTTTCACCAAATCTGATATGCCTGAAATTCTCTCACATCAAGGTTTTTCTACTTAGACTAAGGCTTTAAAGCTTTTTAAAGGCACCTGTGTTCTAACAAAAAGAATTTTAGTAAAAGATACACTCAAACCCAGGCTCTGCCACCTCTGGGCTCTGTAACTGACTGCACTGAATTGTTTATGCTTAACTCTTCTATATAATGAGGTTATGAATATTCAATTCAAAGGATAGTGAAAAGTTCTCAAAGTCCATGAATAGGAAACCATTTGCAAACTCTAAAGTTCCGCTGGGTTATTATGTGCAAATGTCCCTGGAATAGGAAATAATTTGAACTGTTTCCATTATAGACATGCTGCTCATTGAAAATACATACCAATGGGAAATGTTCATGATCAAGTACATCATAGATGGATAGGTAGTGGGGAGTTAATTAAAGAACATAATTTTTTAGCTAGACAAAACTTTCTTTGAATGAACTTGCACCAAGATTTAATAGTAAGAAAAATCTGAGTGTCCTTATTAGGAAGCTAAATGCATAGGAGAATTCCCAGCCACAAAATTGCAGCATATGTAGGGAGTGTTGTTTTTTGCAAGTGCCCAACAGTTACTCCAACCAAAGCAAAGATAGTAGGACAGAATGAGCAGTCGCCTCCCCTCTGATGCTAACTAAGTATTTAAGACTGGAGCAAAGAATTGAAAACAGGAATTTGAAAAGTAGAAAAGTTTCTATCACTTGGAACACTTAGAAAATTAAGGAACTTAATATTAGTGATGACCAGCTTATGCATAGAAGAGATTTTTAAAGCCTGGGCAAGATGAGCGGAGAGAGACATTGAGTCTCATTGCACAGATATACAGAACAGAAGAGGCTGGAGCCTGTGAGGGCCTAAGGCAAAGGGGCCAAGGCCTCCGTATGAAGGTGCGGCAGCTCTTCTGTGGCGGGAGTGGCAAAGAAGGTGTGGGATGCTGTGGAGCAGTGCCCTGTGGAGGAGGTTAGCTTTTACAGTGACTAATTCAAGCTGGTAGGTGGCACTTTGTCAGGAATGCAGAAATGGACTTGCCATATGGACTTGGAAGTGTGCCAGATTGTTATCATTGATTTAGTACTTAAAGCAAAAATTTCATTTTGAGATAGTCTTACAAAAAGAGGGAACGTGATTGTACTTGATTATGTGCTACAGAGCCTGCCAATCTCGTTGATTTTTAAGATTCTCCATGAGATAGCACGCCTGCAAGTATATGATGAAAATGTTTTCTGTAGAATGATACGATACAATTGTAACATCTCTTGTCATTTTGGAACAAATGTATGAGAAATGGTCAACAGCAATTACTTCAAGAAAATAGAGGTTGAAGTTGGAGTGAGAAAGGGACTTTTACTTTTTACCTTTTAGCAGAATTTAGCGTATTTTATCATAAGTATAGTTTTATTAAAAATTAGGAAACAAAATTATTTACATGATATACTTTGAGTTTTGACAATATGCAAACATACACAATTCTCAAGACAGAAAAATATTTACATGAATATTTAAAGGAATAGAGACAGTGTATCATAATGCTGAGAATTATCTCTGAGTAGTACGTTAATGAAATTTTAAATATTTTTTCTATGTAAATTGCTGTATTTTCCAAATTCTTAGAAATGAACCTTTACTATTTCATAATTAGAAAAAAAGAAAAGTAGTTTATAAGTTATATAAGAAAGTTCTTTTATTTTCTTTGTGAGGAAGATTGGCCCTTGGCTAACATCTATTGCCTGTCTTCCTTTTATTTTTTGCTTGAGGAAGATTGTCCCTGAGCTAATATCTGTGCCAATTGTCCTCTATTTTATGTGGGACATGGCCACCGCACAACTTGACAAGTGGTGCTAGGTCCACACCCAGGATCAGAACCTGCAAACCCTGGGCCACTGAAGCAGAGCACAAGAACTTAACTACTATGCCACTGGGCCAACCCAGAAAGTTCTTTTTTTTTCCCACCACCTTTTAGAGTATGATTGATATACAAAAGACTGTACATATTAAATGTGTACAATTTTATGAGTGGAGATAAGTATGCACCTGTGAAACCATTACCACAATGTATGTCATAAATATATCCATCACCTCCAAAAGTTTCCTCCTAGCCTTAAAAGAAATTTGTCATTTATTCTAATTAGTAACAATTTAAAAAATTCCCATTAATCATTAGAACTCACTCCATCTTTGAATTTATTTTGATGTCATATCAATGGAAAGAATATTTTGATTTTAAATCAATGGCAGAATATTCTAAAAAATAAAAGATGGGTTCAAATAATCTGTCTTTCTTATTATCCCAATATAGTTGAAAGTTGTTGTAAATAGACAGGCCTTTGATTGTGTATTTTAAATATTCCACACCCACTCTCTTCTTAGACCTTAAATCCTATTCAATTTATTCTGCATAAACACAACTAGAATCTATATGCCAGATTTCATTACAGCTTCAAAGATGGCAGTGTGGGCATAGTGTAAATTCAAGGATACCAGAGAGAATTTTTCTACTTGGTTATATAAGTATTAAGATATATTACTTGGTGTTATTTTGAAATAGACTTGTTATTTTTACATTCATTTTTCTTATAAATAAACATACACATAAATAAATTTAACTTCATCATCCATAAAAAGCCAAACCAATATTTGATATCACGTTAATAAAAACAATTTGATCCTCACCGATTTTAATCACGCCCCTTGCCTTCTTTCCTAACCTTACCCAATCTTGCGGAGATTTTCCCTTGAGAATAAGGGTTCTCCAAGGTTAAGAACTTTTTTCCAAATGTGTTTCTTATTGCTCTTATTGCAGAGAAGAAAGTGGAGCTGGCTGAAATCTTGAGAATGTTTCCCAAATTTATCCTCAAAGGTGTGGTTTAATTCTTCTTTGCTTTGTCACTGCATACCTAGAGAGGATTTCATCCCCAGATCAGGACAGAACAACTTCATGAGCGCTTGTGTTACACACCCTGTTGGGTCAGTAAAATCTCCAAGACCTCCCTCCGTGGGTCAGCCTCCGGGCCTTGTTTGCAGTCATGTCTGTACACTGTCCAAAAAGGTGGGACAGCCTACACTCTTTGGAGAAAAACAAAAATCCAAATGTAAACCATGGTACACCAATTGCACTGCTCTTAGGAGTTATTCCCCAAGTGCACCCTGCTTTCCATTTGTAACGTGAAATAGGGTCTGTATCAGGGTTCTCCAAAGAAACAGAACCAATAGGAGACAGGTACATATATTACAAAGTACTAGCTCACATGATCATGGAGGCTGGGAAGTCCCACAGTCTGACGTCAGCAAGCTGGAGACCCAGGAAAGCCAATGGTGTCATTCGAAGGCCTGAGAGCCGGGATGGCAACAGTACAAATTCCAGCCCAAGTCTGAAGGCCTGAGAGCCAGGAGCTCCAAGGGCAGGGAACATGAATGTCTCAGCTTAATCAGCAGAGAGAGTGGGAATCCAACCTTCCTCCGCCTTTTTTGTTCTCTTCAGGCCCTCAACAGATTGGAAGATGCCCACCCACATCGGGGAGGGCCATCTGCTTTACTCAGTCCACCAATTCAAATGCTAATCTCTTCCTGAAACACTCTCACAGACACACCTAGAAATAATGTTTAATCAGATATCTGGGCATCCCATGGCCCAGTCAAATTGACACAAAAATTAACCATCAGAGGGTTCTTTCATTTACCCAAGCTTCCATCTGAAGAACAAGGGCTGAAGAGGTGATGAGCAGGCTTTTTGACTGATCTCTCTCTTGATTTTTAAGGACAACCTGAAGTCTTCCCTAGCTGCCTCTAGCCTTATTGTCCTCTTCCGAGAACAGCGGACATGCTCCTACCTTTGGGACAGGGCCTGGGTGTTCCAGAGGCCTATGCTGGTCTTCCCATTTAAAATGGCAACTGTGCCCACACCTGATCGCCTTTACTTTGATCTATTTCTTTCTCCATAGCACCTATCACCTGTTGCGCAGCTGTCTCATTTAAAATGAAAATTTAAATTCAAAATTCAGACAACTTGGGTACAGAATCCCAAGCATCTGGCTCTTCAACTGAGTGACTGTTTTTCACTTTTTAACTAAACTGTTCTGGTAGCAGAGTTATATCCACCTACTTGTTTAGTTTCTGAACATTAGAGACATTTGCAAATCTCAAGAAAGAAAACTACCTCGTCAGCTGCCTTGTCTCAAAAAAGCATATTGCCTGACAATATTACCCAGGATTTTGGAATCTGCGATTATAATGTTAACTGAGTGACTGCCAGTCTTACTCTACAGCAGATCTATTCATTGTTACTGTATTACAATATCCACAAATCATAATTGGATGCTATATTTGAACTGGTATTCTTGCTAGAAAGGTATTTCTGTGGTATGCTATAATGGGTGTATAAACTGTTCAGGTTTAAGTGTACAGGTTAGGAAATATAGCAGAAAGAAGTCTCTTTTAATATGGCTATAGTCTATGAAATTATGGAAGAAATACAATGACCAGAATTCTGTAGGATTTGTGAAATTCCCACAAACAATTGCTCAGTTTAAAGATTTTTGGTGGATATTTATATGGAACTGCCCTTTTCATTTGAAATAACTCAAATTGCCGAAGATGGTAGCAAAGAATTGCATTTGTTGACTGTTCACTTCTCAGATTATGACACTTGCTATCGGGATAATTAAAAGATATTGAATAAGCTATTTTAAAATATAGAGAGAAAAAATATTAAGTATTTAATTCAATAAGGTGCCACATAAGTTTAACAATACCTATCAATTAGGTCAATCAACCTCCTTCTCTTAAAAAAGACCTGTGGTTTATAAATTTATTGTGTTATGGCCAAATGGTATACTTTATAGTTAGATCCCGACAGAGCAATAATTCATTCTCAAATTAAAATCCAGATTGGTTTGTGCAATTTGAAATATTTTGAGAAGACACATTGCTACTTATTTCAAACTCGCATACCTTTAAAAGTTTATCAGATCTCAGTGATAATATCCAGATCAAAGAGATGACAGTTTAATCTTAGCCTCAAACATATCCTGTAAGTTTCATTTTAAACTCTGTTATTACCATCAAAATTTGGCACACTTGCAGAAAAACTCAGCCTTGTAACTTCCCAGATAAGCAATATATGTGCCTAATACATTTTTCTGGCTCTTTAGAACTAAATGTCAAATTACACTTGCAGCTGTTGTTTCACTGATAAGTAAACAACTTCAAGACGATGACATTCAAAACACAGGTGAATTGTCAAGATGGAGACTTATCTGGAACAAATGACATGAACCAAAATGGTTAAAGTCTTTGGAATCGGAGAGACTATGGTTCTCATGCTGGCATCACCGCCTTTTTAGCTGTGTGACCTCAGTCGAGTTATTTAAATTTTCTGACTACATTTTCCCTATTTGGAAAATGAGGAGGATAAAACTTATCTTGTAGGATGTTGGGCAAGTTAAATGAAACTAGGCAGATGATTCACCTAGCACAGCAGCTGAGATGTAGAGGTTCTCAATAAATGTTAACTGTTACATACAGAAGAGGAAGTGGAGGCTGGTGGGAATTAAGTGAGCAGGCAGCTGGTCAGCTGCAGAATCAGGGCCACCTCTCCAGACTCCCATGCAGGACTCTGTCCACAGCAATGGGCACTCCTCTCCAGCGTGGGTCAGAGCTTCAGAGCAGCAACCCTGAGCTGGAGTTAGGCCCTCCTGTGACCCTGGTCCAGCATCAAGCATTTGAGGTCTTTTTGATCATTCCACCCCAACCTTGGGGCATTCTGTGTTTGCATGTGCTCTCAGCCATTTGTGGTCAGCCAGGGCATGCCTATGGAATTCCTCTTCCTATAATCATTGACTGATGGCAAAGCATACTCATTTGTGAAGCTGCAGTGGAGAAAATACCAATCATGCTCCAACTTGTAGGGTAGCCTCAGACTCTGGAAGTGAACTGCCCTTCAGGGCACAGACATCCATCTATCCTCCCTTCAAGCCACCTGGAGAATTCCTGTTCATCCTTCGCATGCAACACAAATGCTATTTTCTCTGTGTAGCCTCCCCTGACCTATGCGTCTGGGACAGTTGTGATAACTCCACCTGTGAGCTCACACGATGCTGTGCATAGCTCTACTACATAGGAATTCTAATTTAGTCTTCTAATTATCTACTTACATGACTGTCAGCCTCTGCAATGTTATTAACTATTTTTTTTTACATCAATCCCTTGAAAGATTGTTTTAAATCTTGGATTTCCCTCCCTAGTTAAAGCACATGTGCAGACGTGTGCACACACACACACCCCCTTTAGGAGGATTACAGACGACTCAAAAGAGTCACTCACTCTTAGGAATCTCTGGAGGCAATGTTAGGGACTCCCATTCAAGCCCTTGTCCATCTCTGTTTATGTTTTCCTTGCAAATCACAGTGACTGATATATTGTAGGCATCTGATAAATTAATGAATAAATGAGTGAGCAAATATCAGTCTACCTAAAAGAATGGCAAGAGTTTTCCTAAAGACGTATGTAAAGAATCCACAATTATCTCAAAGAAAACTAGATGCAGGAGAGTCTCTGAAGAAGTTTTGATCAACTCATGCAAGGCGTTCTAGACTCATTGATCTAATCCTATTTTGATTCTCTTTCTGATGCTGCCGTATAGTGAAGACCATGGATTAAGGGCAAAATTTGTTACACTCAGTTTCTGAAATATAAGCTCCAGCAATTTTTCACAGGGGCACAGGTTAAATGAGGGAGCTTATCTCTCTTTTGGCCCCCTGTTTCTATTACAGACCATTCAAAGGCAAATGGAGATTAGGGTGTTTTGCTTTTTTGGGAAAATGGTGAAACTTCATCTAGCAGTCTCTCCTTACAGATGTGTCCCATCTGTTACTGTTGCATGGGATTACAGCTGCAGGCTCCACAATGAAGGTGGCGAGCACCTAGCAGAATGCTCCCCAGGGGTCACAGTAAATGGTTGGAGCGTGGTGAGGTACGAAGAGCGTTTTATTCAACTTCATATTACTGTCCAGGAGCTGACTGCCTGTGACTGGAGCTCATCTTCTCTTGTACCTGACAGGAGAGGCTCTCACATATAGAGAATTGAGCCTGGCCTCCAAGGGTTGGTATGAACAACTCCTTGGAGGAGAGACATTTCAACTTAAAAGAATCTCTATTTTGTCATTCCGATGGCATTACGTTCTATGGCATTAAGATACAGACATTCTTTCCCTTTCAGTTTTTCACAACACACCTGCTTGAATAAGCCTCAATTTGGTTAAGAAAAAAAAATGAGGGAGAGAGGGAAGGAGATAACACAGAATTATTTTCCTTTGAGGGTGAACTCTACCTTCTCCCAGGGGCAAGTGGCAAACAACCTCCACTGCTTCTAGAGGATCGCCCATGAATGACAACTGCTCCCTAGGCCTTCTGTGAGCAGCTGGAGGTCTCTAGTGGAAATCCAGAGCAATCACAGCTTTATTCAGGTACGGCAGGCTGGGAGGGCCCTGATATAGCACATGGCCAAGAAGAACAGAGAGCGGCTTTCCAAATAGATACATACGTGGATTGACTAGAATTCCGTCAGCCACATGTCCCCAACTTCAAGGATTCTTGGGAATTTGGAGAGCTGATTGGGATCAGACTTTGAAAAGGGAACAAAAGATGTAGCCCGTGCTTGCTTCTGTCTTCTTCTTGTCTGCTTGGAAACTGTTTCTAGCTAGAAAGGTTAGAATTCCTAGGAGCTGAGTATATTATAAACATGAGACATATTCTACCATAAATTGGGAGTGGTGTGAGACTATGTAAATCACCGCAAATTTGTCAAGAGCAGGAGGTTTGTAAATTTCCAAGCTCCATGACAGCAGCTTAAGGATAGAAATCTTTCCTCATACGCAAGATGCCCAAGTGTTACAGATTCTCCTTATCACGCATCGCAGCATTTTAATGTCCTTTCCCTTTTTGTCTCTTCTCAAATAGGGGATAGCCACATGATTCCTTTAACAGAGAAAAGACAACCAAGAATAGAGAAACCCATCATTGGACTTCATTTGTTTGTATGGTCAACAATTTAATTTCAGTGAGAAAGGTGCTCCTAATACATAGTCAACGGTAGCCTTTAAACCCACCCTGGCTATGTGGAAAGAAATTCTATGTTACTGAATAATTTAACAATCTTTCTGCTTTCCATCCTTGGGGAGAGAATGTGACTTACTGCCGTACAAAAAAGTAAATTGGAAACATTTGTCCCACAGGGCGCTGGTAAAGTCACAGTGAGGAGAGCTGGGTAATTTGGAAAACGGGCACTTTGATCTTCTCAGTTTCTACTGCACTCACCAGATCCAGAACCTGTTCCTGGCAGCTGCCCCTAATGGGGGAACCGTTGTGAGCCTCTGCAAGCGTGGAGATTATTTTTTGTCACCCTCATTGGCAAGATGGAAGTGTACCATAATGATGAATACAAAGTCAGCATATTTTAAAGCCTAAATTAGGAAATCAAACAATCCCCTAAAATAGGGAAAGGGAAAACACTAGTGAAATAGGAGGGTTTTCATAGCAACAGCAAACAACAACAACATGTACCTCTAAGCATTGTTTCTAGGCATCACAACGTTCAGACTCCCTTAAGCCTCCGCCTTAGGCACTACTGCACGACTGTGTAGCTCTTTACCTGTGCTACTAAGAAGTCTTGTAATTGCTAGAAGACACGTACTCTGTTGTATGTGGTAATGTCAGCCCTGTGTACCCTTGTGTGTAGGATGCCTGGTACAGTGTAATTCTCATTGAATATTTGTGAATTACATTAACAATTAATATATGAATGCAACACAATAATTTATTTTCAAAAAGGGCATTATTTATTATAATAAGCCCCAAAGAAATTTAACAAAATTGCTTATATTGGAAGTTTTTATATTGGTGAACCATAAAGCTAGAAACAAAAGAAGAATGGGCTATAGTCAAAGTATTTAATGGAAAGAGAAAGAAGCTAAAAAGAAAAGTCCAGGAAACTTCCTCATTCTTTCAATGGCCAGGTCTCATCTGTTCCTCCCAACAACCCTCAGAGGGAGTTATTATTACATCCATTTTACAGAAGAGGTAAGGATTTTAAGAAGCAAGGATCAGTCTTATTCTAATCCACGTGACCCAAACAATTTATTTGAAAAGGCCTTTCAGGGGAAGTTGCTATAGCTGAAACAGAGAAACACGATTATTTATTAGAATGTTTTTCCTTAACTGTACTAAATCATACTTAGGCCTAGCTTAGACACTAATTTTAGAAGAAAACCAAATGCGTATTTTTCATATTTAATACCATTCTTTCAACAGCAAGGCCAATGCCAAGTTCATTCACTTTTATGTTATTAGCACCTAGGAATTATAGCCTGTGCATTAAGTGCTATAAACTTTTGCTTAATGCACAAAATTTGAAATGTCTAAGTTCATCTTAAGACTATGAAACATTCCAAAGTTTGAATATTAGAAAATTATTCACCCAGCTTCCTGAAATGCCTCCTAATGTCTGTGAGTATCCTCAAGCCCATATCACCTCAGCCCTTCTGACATACTTGTGCTTGGCAATTGGTGTATCTTAATGATCAACCCCTCTGTGTGTCTCCTGTTCTAGAACGTAAGCTCCTCAAGTCTCATTTATCACTTTTTCCCCTAACACCTTGCTTGGTACCTGGCAAAGAGTAAGTGATCAGTAAATTCATTCATTCATTCATTCACCACTTAAGGGCCTATTCTATGTCAGGCACTTCGCCAGACTCTCAGGATATAATGATGGACAAGGCTTCCAGCCAGCCCTAATCCCTCCCCTCAGAGCTCACAGCCTAGGGGCTGGGTGTGGAGGAAGGCAATTAGACAATTATTCAAACAATTACCAAAAAGGTGAGTTGAGTGAAGATAATTTAGAAGAACAACAGGGGACTGATGGAGTCTAAAGATCCAGCAAGTCTCCCCAAGAGAAATGACATTTATCCTAACTCGGAAAGGGTGAATAAGAGTTAGCTAGGAAGAGTGGTGGGGAAGAGTATTTCAGGTATAGGTAATGGCATATGACACGATCTGTTGTCCCCAAATCCCTGACACATGGTAGTCTTCAAGATTTTTCAATGAGGTCCAGCCCTGTGGCATAGTGGCTAGCTTCACAGGCTCTGTTTTGGCAGCCCAGGGTTCACAGGTTTGGATCCTGGGCATGGACCTAGCACCACTCATCCAGCCACACTGTGGTGGCAGCCTAGATAAAATAGAGGACGATTGGCACAGATGTTAGCACAGTGACAATCTTCCTCAAGCAAAAAGAGGAAGAGTGGCAACAGATGTTAGCTCAGGGCCAATCTCCTTCACACACAAAAAAAAGGTTTGGCAATGAGAAACTCAGAAATTCTTGGGAATTCCCAAATCATAAGCCTATTTTTAAAATAATAATGAGCCATCACAATACTAAGCAGTGAACAATAAATAGTGAATCATTTTTCAGTGGCAGAATTACAACTAGAAGTTTCCGAAGCATTTTATAACTTCATTCTCACAAAGTAGAACAGTCTTTGAAGCTCTATATAAACCGGGCTTAATGAATTTTTCAGAGAATGCCTTTAAGACATTAGGTCTCCCTGCTGAGAAACAAAAGCAGAGAGAATAAGAGAAAGAGAGAGATTTGCCAAGAAATCAATACTACAGTCGTCATTAGAATTGAGGTTTCAACTGGCTCCTAGTTGTGAACTCACTGTATGCCTCTGTCTTAAAATAACTTTGAGATCCATAAGCGGCTATGCAGTTCTGCCACTGAGGAAAAACATCCAATCAAAGGGTGTGAGATGAAAACTACCTTAATCTGGGTTTTTACTTCCACTGGTTTGGTGTTTGAAATCATAAAATATTTTGCCAAGTCCTAAAGAGAGTTTTCTCAGGAAGCTTCAGACAATGTTAGTGCTTATAAGCACAACAAATGGCTGTGTGAGTTATTCATCGACTCAAACACTATCACAGATAAACAGAAATATGCCCTACTTTCATTTATAGCCACATGCCGCATAATGATGTTTCGGTCAACAATGGACCACGCATACATTTATAGTCCCATAAGATTAGTACCATATAGCCTAAAGGTGTAGCAGGTTATACCATCGGGTTTGTGTAAGTCCACTCTATAATATTCACACGATGATGAAATTGCCTGACGTTGCACTTCTCAGAATATATCCTCATCATTAAGCAACGCATAACTGTACTTTTTACACAGAGATTCAACAATCTCTCTTGGGAAACAATTTCAATAGTTCATAGACTTTGCTATAAAGAAATGTGGTATTTACATTAAGTAATATATATGTCATTAAAATTGCCATCTAAGGCAATTCCATCTATTTGGGCAAGAAGACCAGTGGCATATAAACGTCTACATCCTGCCAGTGACAGGAAATGAGTCTGGGCTTTTGAGTTGCAGGATGCTGGCTGAGACTCCATCAGGGATCTGGTCCCCTGTGGCTTCATTCAGAGTGCTGCGAATAAATGAGCTTGGGTCTTAGCCCACCTTAATGCTACTCTAGCAAAGCCATTAGGAGACACATTTGCCCTGACCACACAGTGCTAGGGAAGGAAGGCCTTTCCTGACAGCCACTAGCCTGGAGATTGCGGGTAACTCACTCTGAATGGGAGTGGAAATGCCAGCAAACCTTTCTTAGATTCGTAAGAGAGAGAATAAATAACATCACCATGTTTCCTTCCCCATATCCCAGAAGTTCTTAGGGATGCTAGGAGAAAAGTAGGAGAAAATTTAGGTGATGAGGCAAAGCATCTAAGGCAATTTGTGTGGGTATGTACGCATGTGTGCATGTGCTTATGTAAGTGGGTGTGTTTACGCGTTCATGTGTGGGTATGTGTAGGCATGTGTTTGTGTGTACATTTGCATATATCCTGTATTTGAGTAATTATGTGTGTATTTGCATATGGCTATATGTGCTTGTGTACATATGTATGTATAAGTGGTTGTATGTATATTTGGGTATATACGTGTGTGTGTGCATATGTGTATTTGTATGTATGCATCTATGTATGTTTTTGTGTACGTGTACATGTCTGCTCATGTGTCAGGGAAGCAAAGATTAGGGATCTGAAAAGGCAGATTAAACAGCACTACCAACAGACCAAACTAACTGAAGGGAAAACTGAGTGATAGAGGCTTACGAATCCTCAGCAGGAAAGGTAGTAGAATTCTTGGAAGGATATTTGGAGTTAAAACATGGGAGGACTATTGTTCTAAGGTAAAGAGCTATTGCTCAATCCCCTTGAACAAAGCCAGATAGCCTGTGGCTTCATGATAGTTAATGTCCCTGCCTCACCACATGAGGACCCCGCCTGCTTAAACCTCTAATTCCATGATTCGCATGTGATGGATCTGCAATGGAAAAAATTCAATGTCAGGTTAAGAACTCACAGAATTTCATAAAATTACACTTGTTATTCACTACAATTTTGAGGAATAAGTGTATGATTAGTTTTACTATTCCAGATATGTAGGATAAAAAAGGAGACGCAGAGCAGCCAAAGATGTCTCATGACTATATTTACTGTTCAGTATCAGTAATAAATGAATAGATTGGCCAAATAGATTTTAATTTTATGTTGAAATTTTATTCCTTTTAGAAGCCAAACATTTTTGGAACTAAGATACACTAAACTGTGACAAGATTATAAATAATTGCAATGCTGATCATGACTCCACTGTTAAAGTTCAAATTACTTTATGAAGGGACGTGTTAATATGATAATAATTACTGAGAACCTACCATGTGTTGGGAAGAGCAAGTATAAAACCCAGTCCCTGCCCTTAAGGAGACATGGGTCAAGTGAGTGCGCAGGCCGGTAAACAGATAATTACCGTGTGACAAGCTAAAGAAGCTGTTTGCCTGTGGAAAGTGCCAGGGACATGAAACAGGAAGTGAGGAGGACTGCATGGGAGGACTGGAGAAGCTGTGCAGGAGAGGTGCTATCCAACCTGTGTCTTTTTTAAAGGATAAATAAAAAACTTCACAGGCAAATAGAATGAAGTCTTCTGTATAGAGTACTAAATGTATATGTAAATATTTATATATAAAATTAGAATTGGTACTACACACATATATGTGTGTGCGTATATACATAGAGAGAGAAGGGAATATAAATACAGAGAGAGAAGGAAAGACAGTTTAATATTATGCAGAGAAATTGTTAGTTATAAATATTATATATTATACAAAGAGTAATTGAAATATATGATATAATATATAAACATACATAATACAATTGGCATATATATCTCCAATTATTCTGTATACTATCAATCTTCCATTCAATTACTTATATTTCTATGTTAATTCTCCTCAATTCTCTATTATTCCCCACATCTACCCCTACTCCAAATTGTGGAAAAAAATAAAATATAGGATCCTCAGTAATGGAAGTATTATATACAAAAATTATTAGCAGGAAACATGAAGCTTTTGTAGCTTTTAGGTTGATACGTCTCACAGTTAACAACCAATAAGCTAGCCCCTGCATTTACTTGAAACTTGCCAATAAATCTTAACAAAATTTTTGATGAGAACTCAGCTGAACCATTTGTCATTTCTCTGAGTCCCTAAATTGATCCACAGTATGGAGTGGGAAAACGTTCTTGCCAAATTTTTCAGTTTACCTAAAACTAAACTGAACTGCGATCTTTGGGGATTTCAGGGCCATTTCAAGCTGGCAGCAAGCAACATCCTGCTTAAAGAAAAGAAGGGTATAAAAAAGCAACTTGCATGTCTGTGAAGATACGAGTGGACTCTGATTCAGAGCATCTGCTCCAGCGCATAGAGCTCCGAGGTGTTTGGGGCATCTACGGAGGGTAAAGAGGTAACAAGACTGGACCATGCCAAGAATGAGGGATATCGGACATTTGGTGCCATTCACCTCACACGTTCTCGCTCAGCCTTTGCACATGAAAATGCAGTATCTTTCACAGTTGGAAAGAAAAGCTATGCCAGTGACAAAACTGGAACACGGAGGGAAAATTAATAACGCTTTGCACTTCAGGTTTCCTGGGAGGATGTGCCATACATATTAAGTAAGCATGACACAATTTAACAGCCATAGCCTGGCTGGGCTCAAGCTGCTCATTTACAGTTGCAGGCACCGAAGGAAGAGTCGATTCAATAGGGAGACCCAGGTAGTCACTGTAAAGGCTTCTGGGAAGAGGGGAGATGAACGCAGATGCTCTTTTAGGAAACTCTCAGCCTAAAATCAGTAAGGATCACACAGATTCTTCCACCACACACTTAAAGGGCACACATAGGAATTTTGAACAGTATTTTGCAGCGAGAATTTTTGCAGCATTGAAATCATGTGGGAGTTTGAGTTGCGCTGGAATTAACAGGCACAGAAAGCACTAGAGGAGGTAACATTGTTTTGTAAGATCTGGGCGTTGAGCAAAGACACTTTAAGAGCCTGCAGACTCTACTGTGCAACATGGTCGTTTCCTGTACGGGCTTTGATGTGGAGCACACCTAGATTTTTCTTTCAGGCTCTGCCCCTTGTCAGCTGTGGGAATTTGGGCTGGTTACTTCACCTCTCTGAACCTTCGTTTCCTCATCTGTCAAAAAGAGATCCTTACACTTACCTCATAGGGAAGTGGAGAGAATTAAATTGTGTAGCATATATAAAGAATCTAGGCCAGTGGCTGGCAGATGGCAGTGAATAAAAAGCCAAACTAGATAAGTATCAGTAGACTCCTCTTTCACTGTGTTCAGATTATTTTACTTCTGAGGGGACAGCAGAGAAGTGCAAGCACTAGAAGTAGCCATGGCAGCAGTACTATTCACGGCATTAATAGTCTAACTATCATATTAAGTACATATCAATCATACTGAGTCCTGACCATATTAAGATATTGTACTCTCTGTTTTATAGCAATTATTTCTTTTAATATTTGCACAACCTCAAATAACAAGAGGTTATTTTCCTTTCACGTATTCAGATGAGCAGACTCAGAGGGATAAAGGAACTTGTCGGGGGTCACACAGAGGTAATAATATACTGAGTTCAAATTTAAACCTAGGTCTATCTTACCCAGAAGCCTAGAATTTTCCTTACTTGGTTTCCAAATATTAGGTAAACACAGCTGAGATTAGGATTCCTTCTGACCGAAAGAGTCAGAAAGTTTATATAAAAGAGACAATAGTTGAGCAGAGTCTTAGAGGATGGAGAGCTTTCCGAGGTTGGGAAGGACGTTCCCAGGCAGGAAGAAAGTATTTAGCATGGGCCTGGCGTGGTGCTCTGGGTCCATAGGAGGGAGCCAAGGTGTGAGCCTTCCAAAGAGGTACCACAGCCACTACCAGCGCGTCACAGGATGTTGAATGTAACTCCTGCTGTTGCCATGGAATTTGGACAAAGGTGGTCTATTAAGAACAAAATAGTAGATACCACATAACTATGGAGTCTAAAGTAAGATGTTAAAGCATCTCAATAACATTAGAAGAGGACGGGCCTCAAGCCAGTGCTGCCAGAATTTGGTGATCACCTCCTCCAACCACATAAAAGATTGAGGTTGAAAAACAATCAGAAGAGAAAATTTCTCTGGAAAAAGTTGTTGAGTATTTTACTTCTCCTCAGATGAAGGTAGGGAAGAGCTGCAGCCTCACTTCAAACCTGGTGTAACAGGTTGAAAAGAGACTAATGGGGGAGCCCGACATGTGTTTCCAGGAATCTGGGGAACACGGGACTGGCGTTTGATAGGTGTGGGGAGAAATTTAAAGGCAACAGACTAGACAGTTAAAAGACGAAAGAGGGGCCAGCCCTGTGGCCTAGTGGTTACATTTGATGCACTCCTCTTTGGCGGCCCAGATTTGGTTCCTGGGCACAGACCCACACAACTCATCAGTGGCTGTGCTGTGGTGGCAACCCACAAACAAAATAGATGGAGATTGGCACAGATGTTAGCTCAGGGTGAATCTTCCGTAGCAAAAAAAAGAAAAGAAAAGAAAAAAAGGTGAAAGAAATACTTTGCTCTTTCACAACAACAAAAAAAAGAGAGCTGTGTGGGAAGTAAGATGTTTCTCTAACCATCATGTGGTAAAGGGACCTACTTTCCTGTTTCCAGGTGTGGATTCTGTGAAAAAAGCCACTCTGTCTCAACCCCAAAGAGACCCTCCCTAAGAGGAACGTATGGGGGCTACATTGTGTCCCCACTAGTGAAGTGGCCCTTGAGAAGCCCAAGGGATGAGGTAGACAGTGGTAAGCGGCCAGCAAGTGAGAATTATTACTCATACAATTTACTGCAGTCTGAGATTTTCAGGAGAGGATCTCCAAAAATCCAAAAAAATTATCCTGCAAGACAGAGAGCCAACAATAATGATGCCACCGTCCAGAGGGCAGAAGCACGGCGCTAGTAGAGTCAACTGTGCCAGCCTCCTCACCTTCTCCCTGCTAGCTAACTGCTCTTTCTGATGCCTCCAGGGCCAAGACCTGCTTTTAAACTGGACCGAAGTCTTTAAGTCTTGAAAATAACTGGTTCTTTTAATTATTTCAGAGTGACTGGAAAATCCATTTCATCCAGGTGTGGGGAACAACAGTTTTCCATAGTCTATAACAAGGAGCAGTGAGAAAGCACCACTCATAGAAGAAGTAAAGAGGATAAGACCAGCTAATAGAGTACAAATCAATTAGAATTGTAGTAATAAGAATAATAACAATAATAAGAGGCCCATGCAAATTTTTAACCTACTACATACTCTTCCTATCATTTTGCCTAGTCTCTTCATCAACGCGTTTGGGCTATGGGTTTGGTTTTTGTCCTTAGTCTCTCTTTTCTAGTTATGTTCTAGAATCTGATGTGCCACATAAATTTTTCTCTCTTATCATCTCTCAAACTGGTTTGGTTTTGCCACATCAATACCAAGGTTGACTGTTTGATGACATGAAGTAGAAAGCATTTTTTGGTGAGGGGGTAATCCATAAGAAAATTTGAAAACTGAGTTGGGTCCATATTTTGAAGGGATAGGAATGTCATGCTAATAAGTTCAAACTATTTTTTCCCCCTTTGCAGATATAAGGAGATACTGAAGGATTTTAATCTGAGCGGAGGCATAAACATATTTTGGAGTTTTCATCTTTGATCATTTTTGCCTGCAAGTGAGGGGAGTAGATTGAATAAGGAAGAAATTAAAGATAGAAAAATCAATTAAGAGGTAACTCTGAGATAGATAATCTGTAAAATCAATGGAAGAAGAATTAAAATTCTTCAACAACTCATCAAAAGGCAGGTATTGAAGTGCAGTGAGCATGTGAACACTGAGGGAACAGACTAATGAATCAAGCTGGATAAGCATCTGAAAATTAGTAAAGATTTCGATGTGAACTGCAGACTAAGTATTGATTGATAAATTAGTACTGTGGTGCTTCTAACGATTGCAAGTTTTATTTTCATGCATTATCCTGGAGTTCTGGATTATAAATTTCAGTGATATTTTGTCTCACGAACTTAATTCAGATTGAATGGATCCTCCTGTAAGGTTAGGAAAAGGGAAAATGGCTTCATGTCTCCTAAACTTCTCAGATCAAAAGGAAACTCTCCTCCCCTCTCCCTCCCAAGTCCATTTTATATCTAAATGGCAAATGCATCTTTAACGAACCATCTTTTTTTTTCCCTTAAGCAAAAAGCTATTTGTATTTCACTCCCAGTCCCATCTGGAATGATTCTTTTATTTTACATTAGCTTTAACTTTGGTCTTATTATTTTCAAAAACGTTTTTAAGACTTCTTTGAAAATAGCGTTAAACGCTTTAGGGCATTAGCCAAATGCAATTCCCTGGGAAAGATCAAAAGAAAAGCTAGATATACTGAGAACAATTTTCCATTGTAATACACCAAAGTAACAATAACATTTTTGTTAGAGAAAGAGCATGGTAATATTCTGTGCCAATTTATGTACCCTGCTTTCTCCTGTAATTAATGTGCCATCCATTCCTGCCTCAGTCCCCAAGAGCCGTCTGGTCACACACTTGGCCCTCTTTCACCTTCTCTCTCTAGTTACAAGTACCAGAGGGTTCAGCCTAGGACCTGTTTTATTTTGGACATACTCTGCCTTTTAATCCTTTTCAAATACTCATATATATTATCAGTTTTCCTTAGGATCATTGCCTTATAAGTTCAGGGAATAATTCAAATATTAATGCTAATAGAAACCATTTATTGAATGCCTACCGTATGCCAGGTATCATGTTCAGGATTTCCTACATTATTTCAATTTGTCTGCACAACAATCCTAGGATACCGAAATACTACTTCTATTTTACAAATGATAAAACAAGCCAAAAGAGGTTAAATGGTCTACCAAAAGTCATGGAACTAGTAAGAAACCCACCTGGGGTTCAGTCTGACACCAAACGAGGGCTCTAGCTATTGAGCTGCGTTGCCTCCCACACCTGGGGAAATCACCAGGATTCCCTGTATTTCTCACACAGTTTTGAACACAAGGATAAATTCCTCTCGCTGGGCTGATACTTTTTGCTCCCAATAAGAATTTTATTAAATGATTCCATAGGTTGGACAAGAAAGGTTTGGGAAACTTATTCATGAGAAGAAAAAGGTTACTGCACTTTGAAAAAAAAAAGTCATTTGAGTTAGAATCTTTGAAATGCCCCAAAGTGACCTAGAGAGTCAGGTCTGAGGTGAGGCCAACGCACCCCAACTAAGAAACAGGTGTGGCCTAGCTAAGCCAATGGACTGCATTCTACCCCAACTCTCTGAGCCAGTTCATAGGTTTTAGCTTATTAATGCCAGGTCATCAATTTCTAATTCTTTTTATTGTTCAAAGCAAATTAGATCAACTCTATAGACTATTCTTCTTCTAGCAACAAAATACTAGTTAGTCTACTAAAACTTTCTGCTACAGCATTGCGTGGGGCAGAACAAGATATAAAAATCTGCACATAATCCAATGTCGTCAGGTTTACTGCTTTCAACATTTGTTCCCACTATATCTTTTTGCTAGGCTAGAGGTATTATAATATTAACTGATTTGAGCTTCATAGCCTATGCTAAGCTCTACCCATTGACTAATGGATGAGTTTGACAAGCCAGAAAACCTTCCAAAGTTAAGAACAGAAATAAGTGGAAAAAAGAGGGGCACCAGATAACCTAAGCACTGGAGTGTGACTCTTGAATATTGGGAGTCAGTGATGTTTGCCTGGTACCTTCCATCTTTGAAATTATAGAGCGCTAATTAACTCAAGATGCAAAGCTTTTGACTGGGCCTTGGACAAAACCCCTCTCCTGACACTGACTCATCTTGTGTCTTGTTTTAGTCACATAACCTTGTTGAACCTCAGTTTCTTCACTCGCAAAATGGAAATAATAATATGTATGGTACAGGGGTGTTGTGGAGTTTAATTAGCATTTCTAAATACTTTGAGATGATCAGATGAAAGGTGTACTTTAACTTTACAACATTAATTATTATTTTTATTGTACATAATCATTTGAAAACACAAGAAGCTATTGGATGTTGTTTTACCATCCCTTAACATATGTTATAGCACAAGCCTGTTTCTGAAAACCATGCTTTTATGGTCTATGATCTGCTCATACATAGATTATTCCCAAAGAAATCAAGTTTGGAACAATAGGAAAAACAGGAAACTATCAGAAATAGGGAAAAGTATAACAGGTAAGTATTGGTTTGACCAGTTAGAGTAGACACACCTAACCTGATGTAAACGCAACAGCAGAAGGGATAATTGAAGGAAACGAAGATATAAGGTTGATTGCAAAACAATATAATGGGGCTTCTATTTGAAGTGTGCTTTTCTTCTTAGGAACTCAAAGCAATTTACCAATATTATCTCCTTAAGCCCCATCAGGAAGATAGAAAAGAGAAGGCCCCTTTAAAGGTGGATGAATGGAGGCCTCACAACTAAATGGTTTGCCCAAGGTCACTGAATACATTGCTGGCAGCAGGGGTTAGGCTGTCCTTTTCCAAAATGTAGTCAAAAGAGTTTGCTAGAGATGGGGCTGGGGCTGGAAGTCAAATGTTTTGTATGTAATAACTGCGTGATGTTACCTCTTTTCAAACAAATGTGTATAGTCTGAGGATAAAGGCGTAGATAAAAAAGAATCCTCTGCAATATCTAAATAAAAGCTCTATTAATGCTTAGACGCTCTTAGCAAGGTTGAGTAGCTCTCTCCTGGATTAACAGTACCCGGAAAATCATGTTTCTTATTCCAGCGTTTAATTGCTGCAATTTCTATTTGCATCAGTGATGGTGAAGATTTCAAAGGAGTTTCATTTTTTATGGTGCATTTCATATCACTGGGAAAAAACAGCCTCCTGCAGAGGGTGATTAGAACTTCAAAACATTTTCAGTAGATCATTTACTTCATATCAAGAAATTTTCAAAATGTTTCATTCTAGCCTAAGTCTCAGGAAGCCCGCGCATGTATTCATCTCAGATAAATCAGACCTTAAAACTCTCTTTCCACATGTGTCTACTTTTTGGCTTCAAAAACATCCTTAATACAATTATCATCCAAATTTGCAAGATACAGAATATGAGAGAAATTCCACTAATATTAGACTTGGGTGTCTTACAACATCTGAGACCACTAAACTGCCAAAAATCACCAAAAATACCATTACCAGCCTTTATTTTATGTTAACTTGACTGGGGTTATTAGCAGAAATCTTTTATGTGATTAGGATCCACCATGAGATAACACTTTGATGATATTTCTGCATATTAGGCAGGTACTTTACATTGATGTGCTCTTTTCAAGTGTAAGACATTTCCTCTCTCTCTCTCTTCCTCTTAATAAAGGCATACTGTAAATTGTTTCATGTGGAGACTCAGAAAATATATAAAATACAATGACAAAGGATAAAAAAAAAAGAGGAGAAGCAGAAAGTACTGAAAACCTACCAGAAAAACAATGTACGAAAATCTTCCCTGATAAGAGCAAACATACTTGTTTGGGAAAAAGGGTGAATTGATGAGAGATTTGATAAAGTCTAAAAAACTTAGAAAAAATTCTACAAACTCTAAAGAATATGTTTACACACTTACAAATTGATACAAGTAATAACTCTTATAATTCCTTCTGTTTAATTCTTTACGATTTAATTGGTATTTATTATTGAATGGATCCGTAAATATAATTATGTTGATTGTCAATGTCTTCAACCAGAAATCAGTTCTGACTTTTGAATCTTTTTCTTTTCTTTCCTTTGTTTAGCATCTAGATCCAAAATGCTGGTTGTCTTTCATCTAAAACAGTCTCAGAGACCAATTCTACCTGGTTGGCTGTCTGTGACTCACTCCGCTCAAGTTCACAGGATTCTGATTAATTAGCAGGGCAAGTTTCTACCCTGCATTATTTATCACACAATCTCCAGTTTCAAGACTTCCAGTATCAACTCTATGGGCCAAACAATACAACATACAGTGACTTGTAAAGAGTTCTTTTCAAATAAACTCAGCTTCAAAACAACCAACACCCACGCTAGTCTGCAATGGGTAGTCCTCTTCTGCCCAGACACGTCATCAAACAGTACAGTGATGATATAAGCCAGAGTTAACAACCCAATAGCTTGATTTCCCTGGAGATAAAGAGAAAGTATCTTTGTGTGACTTGGATTTTCCCAAGAATATTTAGGAACCTAGACAAGGTATTACAGAGTCAGTTTTTAAAAAATGTTTCTGTGAGTAAATTTTCTTGGCCAAAAGGATAAGTTATATTACTGGGCAAACATTCAGAGTCTTCCTTCTCTTTGTCAATTAGCATTGCTTTGGATTTTTCTGTGACCACGTCCGTGCCAGCTAGATTTCTTCCCCATTCATAATTCTACTTTGGAGTGAAGGAAGGGGAAATGGTGCTGCTTATATCTACAGAGAAGGAAATGATACCTGTGGAAAGACCTAATTAAAAAACACATCGTATAGCAGAAAACCTAGATGATCTTGGGTGTGGGGAGGACTTTTTAGATATGACACCAGAGGCATGATCTATTAAAGAAATAATTGATAAGCTGGACTTCACTAAAAATTTCTGCTCTACAAAAGACAGTGTTAAGAAAATGAGAAGACAATCCAGACATTGGGAGAAAGTATTTGTAAAAGACACATCTGAGGACTGTTATCCAAAGTATACAAAGAACTCTTAAAACTCAACAATAAGAAAACAAACAACCTAATTAAAAAATGGGCCAAAGACCTTAATTGACACCTCACCTAAGAAGATATACAGATGGCAAATAAGCATATAAAAAGATGCTCCTCCTCATCAGGAAAATACAAATTAAAACAACAATGGTCTACCACTACACTCTTCTTAAAATGGCCAAAATCAGGAACACTGACCACACCAAATGCTAATAAGAATGCAGAACAGAAACACTCATTCATTGCTGGTGGGAATGAGAAATGGTACAGCCATTTTGGAAGATAGGTTAGCAGTTTTCTATAAAACTAAACATATCTTCCCATACAAGCCAGCAATCGTACTCCTTGATATTTTCCCAAAGAGTTGAAAATTTATGTCCACAGAAAAACCAGCACATGGATATTTATAGCAGCTTTATAATTGCCAAAACTTGGAAGCCACCATTGGCAAGCTATCTATTCAGTGGGTGAATGGATAAATAAACTGTGGTACACCCAGACAATGGAATATTATTCAGTGTGAAAAAGAAATAAGTTATGGGGCCATGAAAAGGAGGAACCTGAAATACATATTACTAAGTGAAAAAAGCCAATCTGAAAAGGCTACATACTCTATGATTCCAACTCTATGACATTCTGAAATGCAAACTATGGAGACTATAAAAAGATTAGTGGTTTCCAGGGGTTGGGATTGGAGGGGATGGATAACTAGGTGGAGTAACAGAAATTTTTAGGGCAGTGAAAATACTCCGTATAATATAATAGTGATGGACACATGTCATTTACATTTCTCCAAACCCATAGACTATACAACACAAAGAGTGAATCTTAAGGTAAACTATAGACTTTGTGCAATTGTGATGTGTGGATACAAGTTTATGAGTTATAACAAATGTACCATTCTGTTGGGGGATGTTGATAACGCGGGAGGCTATGCATGCATAGGGGCAGGGTGTATGTGGGAAATCTCTGGACCTTTCTCTCAATTTTGCTGTGAATCTAAAATTGCTCTGAAAAAATAAAGTCTTTAAACACACACACATACACACTCACACACACACCACTCCTTACTGTTTAAATTGAGTTAGAGAATCCAGTGGTTGAGAGTAGCATACAAGGGCCAGAACTCAGTCCACATTTATGATCATAAGAAACCCCAAAATGCCATGCTAGATGGAATCAGCATGAGCTTCAGTTCAAGGGGAATAATGATGCCATTATGTTGGTAAAACCCTATCTGAAACATGATGTTCTGTTCTACTTACCTGGCTTAAAAAGTTACTTATGTTTAATTTGGAAACAGGATACAGGTACACAATATAATTTTAAGGGTCCTCATACAAAGTCTTAAATGTGATCTGCTCTATCTGCACAATGTTGCATGGGCTACTTCTGAGAGCTGCAGCTAAAATATTTTAAAGTTATGAGTAAAGACATCTTGCCTTGGAGGCGATGAAAATCTGCCATATTGTAATGAGAGGAGCCAGGGGTACAGTTGGAATCTGTTTGCCTTAAAGAACAATGGCTGGATTACATGTGGTTGAACAGCAGCATGCCCTTACAGAGGGGCATCCTTGGTCCAGTCCTTGTAGATTCAATATTGCCTTCCCTCTTGGATAAAGCTCCATAAACTTCATTTTCAATGTTTCTCTCATTTCTTTAGTTTTCAAACATGACTAGGACCAGACTGCCTCTTTGCTTATGAATGTCCCTCTCCTGGTTGAGGAGACTGCTTAATGGCGCAGGCTGGAGATCATACCCAGCTCTACACTAACTCAGCAACTCAAAAGCCAAGCAAGAGGAATCCTGGGCCGATCTCTCCTCACTCCATGCAAATCTGCTTTGGCTCAGCTGGGTGTCCAGTGGGCTGAGTCATGTAATTACACCATGGGAAACAGAAGACGGGACTGAGCTTACATGCTACCAACTGATCCCATAAGCTCCATTATTTATTTTAATAAAACATGGTTGTGCTTGTTTGGTGTTTGTATTTGTTTTAATAGCTATCAAAATTACATGGACTCTAATTTTCAATGAAGGCCTTTTAAGCATACAGAAAGGGGTAATTAATTGGTATAGTTGAGGAAGCCCTTGGTTCTCACACACACTCTGCCCCTCTTGCCTCCCTCACGTCCCCACTTCCTCCCACTCTGCTGTTTCAGGCCATAAAGGCATTTCAATTGTTTTAGGCTTTTTCGTCTCAGCAGACATTAACTGGGACTTTGTGGACCCCCTGAAAAAGGAGAACAAAAGTAAACACAGACCATTTCATCACTTTTACTCAATTAAATATCCTAATATGAAGGTTTCTTGTGAATGTCCATTCAGGTTTATCAAATATAAAATGACATAGCTTATAGCTCATTCCATCCAAAGCAAGCAAAGGCTTATGCCAAGGCCCACTGCTGCATGTGTTCACGGTTAGTGTTAGATGGGTAGGAGCTTGCTCTCCGAGGAGTCCTCTCTGAGGACTTCTTGGCTTAGATATTGAATCATGATCAGACACACACCCTCAGTGACATTTTTCTCTTCTTAATTCCCACATAAAACTCCCACTGAAGTGATGGAGAAGATTCATGTGTGTGGGAGGCTGACTTGATATTTGCATAGGTTCTTAACCAGCAGAGGATTTGCATTTTGTCTGCTCACAATGCATCGATGCAGGTAATAATCTCACCTCCTGGCATCAACAACCCAATTTCAGTTCAGAAACTAGAATGGTAAGTATCACACATGCTCCTGAATAGTCATATAGACCCTATTGGGAGCATTTGGCTTTTCTAGAACTTAACAGCACAGCTCTATTAATGTAAACCAAGCTCAATATGGCAAAGTCCTACGCAGCTTGAAAACTCAGTGGTAGGAGTTGAAGTCAGCCTTCCCAGTTGACAAGTGACTCAATGCTGAAGTTTAATTGTCTTTGCTGTTTGCCAGTAACTGTAAGCAGCTACTTATCTCGGCCTCACTGTGCTGGTTCACCAACATTTTTCAGTTGGGAAAGTAACTACGTGAACTACGGTGGCTGTGCTAGATGAAAATAGGTGTATTATCATTGGCATTTTGGATAAGCCTTTGGCATTTCATTGCTCTGGCACAGCACACAAGAGCATTACACTGTATGTGAAGAGATCAGCCAAAATGATGAAATGTTGGCCCTCCTCCAAAATTTCAAGTGGTTTACACCCAGTATCGACTAGGATGGCATTTGTTCACACATAGGTTGACATTCTCAGCTTAGAAAAGCCTGGGAACCTACCTTCTTTAACTCATTCTCACACTTATACACATTTACAAATACAAAATTTGATGTCTAAAATGAGTAATGCTTCTAACAGAAATATAAATCATGAGATAAAGTCATAGACTAAAGATCAGTGATTCATATGATTGAATAAGGTTCAGCATTTTAATTTTGAATCATGAAACACTGGAGATTTGGCAAGATAAGTGTGCCAATGCATTTTCAGTTAAGCTCTCAATTTTTTTGTTGTCCTTAATATTTTAAAACAAATAAAATTCACAAATAAACAAGGAAGATTATTTCAATCTTTCCAGCAACGCTCTCTCCCCCTACACCCTCACCAAGACACTAAGAGGTGAAAGAATGACTGTGTTTTACCTCCTTTATTTTTCTCTTCTCCCAAGAACAAGCTATGAACAGGGAAATCAGCCAACAGTGAATGGGAGGAGTCATAAGATAACTGATCCCCTGAATAGTCAAGAGCAGGCAGTAGTTCTGAGAAGGAAGTAACTTCCCTGTGGTGGGCGAGGAGGATGCTAAGTTCTACACAGCCCTTCTGGATTAGAAGGAACTCTGTTCTGCAAAACAATAAACCTGACAACTTTTTACAGTATTGGGGACCACTTTAGGCTGTCAGTAGCCTTGAACAAACCACTTGTCTTCTTTGGGTCTCAGTTTATTCATCAATAAAGGATTGAGTTTAATTATTTTTAAGGGCCCCAATATACTGGATTCTATGTCACAACCTTTGGACTGCCATTTGTACAATGGTTTTGCTATTCTACTTTATTGGAAGAACTAGGGAATTAAATTCTCTCATATCTTCCTCTTTAATTATCTACTGTTGGGCAAATGTATTATTTACAAATCCACTGGTGGAGCAAAGATGGTGCTTATGCCTCAATATGCTGCCTTCAGAAGCAGAAATTCATTTTCATTCCTGTCTTTCCACACTACAGAGTTCTCTTATGGCTTTTAGAATCACCATAGAATATCTCTGATACCAGAAATAGGTAGAAATGTATATGCCATCACCAATAAACAACTCGACAGCACTGTCTTTCCCTACCACTCCACTTCCTTGCAGCTTTTTAAGACGCCAGGGCCTTATGGAAAGAATCTTATATTATATTTTGAAGTATATTTTGGTATGAAGGGATCATGGAAGATAATCTTTAGTCCTTACCAACCCAGAAATGTCTTCATGTTCCTTGCCATGTTCTAGACTCATTGAAGGGAAAATGTTTCTATACTAAATGAAAAGGAGAGACTCTCCCCCCGACTTCCACCTCAGCCTCAATCACAAACAGTTCATGACCATTTAGCATTCCTTTTAAAGCAGGCTTCTTCTTTAACTTTGTGTTAAATTTGTCATTAGTTCCATGAAATAATGGCCATCTGGATCTTTTGAAGTCCTGACGGACATTTTTATTTCCTATCACCAAAGTCTTGCATTTTCAGAATAAATCATATTTACAATAAAGCAAGAAATTCATTTCAGGAGACCATTCCCATAATGGAATGGATCCTCCAGCACCAAAGAATAAGGTACTAATGGAAGCAGATCAGAAGATCTCAGAACTGCGATAGCTGTTGTCTGTTTACACAAACCCTATGCCTTTAACTCTGGCCAGTTTATCGTGCGGCCAAATAAAGACAAACTCTAGACAAGGCAGGTTGATTGATGGTCAATGTCCTTCACTTCTGCCTTGACTCTTATACCCACACTGGTCATGCCTTCTCCCGACTTGCGGACCCTTGATTTATTTTGGAACTTTGGCTTCATACACTTGTCTCTTGGATATGTTCTCTGACACTAACCCTCAGCTCTCACCTCTGGACACAACCGGGTGTTCAAATTCAAGCCTTACTCCACCTCAGATCACTAGGGAAGTACCTTTCCTGATTTAATTCCAGTCCCAGAGCCTACATGAATGACAGAGCCTTCGTTTTGTGCTTTAGCAATATCTCACTGGGCCTACTGCAGGGGACAGACCCCTGTTCCACAGTCAACAGACTATGAGACCAATCAGCCCATAAAGACTATAGCTGCGCATAGAGCTAAATCTATGGAATCAGGACAACATAGCGGAGGAACAAATGTAGTCTGGGGATTTATGAACCAGTTCTGTCAATTCACCTAATGTGAATATATAGTTATATATATAAAGTTTATATATAGTTTTAAAAAAGGAAATAAAAGAAAGCTATCTCAAAGGTAAACAGACTCATATCTGCTCCTTTACTAAATATTTACCAGTCTAGAAATCACTGCATATTAGTGGTTCTCAACTTTGGTCACACACTGGAATCACATGAGGAGCTTTAAAAACTAAAGCCTGGCCCCACCTGCAGATTCTTGTGTAATTGGTTTAGGAAGCAGCAGGATACAGGAATACTTAAATGCTCAACTCTAGAATTCAGTGCTTCTCAACATTTAGTGTGCATAAGAATCACCCAGTTATCTTGGTAAAATGCAGATTCTGATGCAGCAGGTCTGGGGTGAAGCCTAAGATTTTGTGTTTATACCAAGCTCCCAAGTGTTGCTGATGCTGTTGGTTCATGAACAACACTTGGAGCAGCAAGATGGAAACTAATCCCTAACGTCTAAGAAGCAACTCACCATATTGCTACATCGATGGTCTCACCTGCACTTGGTTGGTGCATAACAACAAAAACCAATGGAGACCCACCATCTCCATTCCTCATTGCAGTTTTACGAGCTAATTTCACAGGACATGCAAGTTGCAATGCTTAGACTCATCCCATCCATAATTACTGTTACCTGCCCTCCCTTCTCCCTGAGTCATCCCAACTGCTCCCCACACCATTAGACTGAGAGTATCCATAGCAGCAAACTCTCTCACAGCTTCTGTACAAACAGAAAGTCCACCAAAGCCAGCCAGAAATAAACCACAAATATCTATTGTGCAAAGGACTATGGGAAAATTCAAAGAAATCCAAGACATTGGTCCTGCCCTTCCCCCTTGCCTGTCGACAAAGCTTTTATAGAAATACAAGGATGCAGTTCAGACCATAAATTCTCAGGGTCAAATGACTGGTCCTGAAAGGGAGTGTTGCATGAGAAGGGGGCCGAAAAATGTCCCTGTAGGCTGGGTAATTAGGGCTAGAGTGGGGAGTGTAGTGGAGGCTCGCAGGGGAGAAATTTATAACTCAAGATGGACAGGGAGTGGGCAAGTGGGGAGGATCTCAAACCAGTCTGGCGAGTTTAATTGGCACTACTATAGGACAGAGGCATGACAACTAAGGTGGGCACCAAGGATAGCAAAAAAACCACTTCAACAAGGATAGAAAGAAAAACCAGAATTTACTAAATTCTAATCTTTTGAGGCCTACATTTCTTTATTGCTGGTACTTGATGCAGGATGTCAAGTTGAAGGATAACAGGATACCACGGATACTCACAGCTTTTAAGCCTACACATATCAGTGTTTTATATAATCATAGCGATAGCTAATATGCATTATGCACTTCCTAAATGCCAGGCTCTGTTCTAAGTGCTTTACATATAAAGACATATTTAATCCTCTATAAAATAGGTACTATTATCGTCACTATTAGAACGTAATCTACATAAAAACAGGGGGTTTGTTTTTGTTCACTCCTGAATTTCCCAGTGTTAAAACAGTGATTGAATGAACAAATTCGGATTCTGCAGATGAGACATGAGAGCACACAGAGATTACATAATGTGCATAAAGTCATACAGTCAATAAGAGGTAAAGCAGGGACTCACCTCTGGGTAGCTTAGCTTTGATATTTACGCCTTTACCGTCATGCCACGAAGCCTTCAGTTTAAGAGCAGGTTTCTTGGAAGTCATCATCTTTACCATCTTAAGTCTAGTTCTCGCCTCCATGGGCATGGCTGCGATTAATTCAACAAAATAAGTTCAATGAGAATTTGAACATGGAGACCTGGGTTTTGTAGAAAAAGCAGTGCCCTTTGCACACATCCATTCTTTCATTCTTGCAATGACACTGAGAGGTAAACTAAGTGACCACCTGAAGCTTAGCAAGGTTCACCATGGGCCCAAATCACAGCTAACCCTTCACTTGGAAGACTTGAACTCAAGTCCCCAGATTCGAATTCTGGTGATTTTTTACTGTAAACTAGTCTCTTTAAGATGTAAATCTTTCTCTCTTGAATTCCTGACAACTTGCTTATTAACTTAAAATTATTATTAAGATACTTCATCTTTTCATTCATCTCTCAATATACATTTACTGTGTGCCTGTTACCATTACAAGACCTGGGGACACAGAAAATCCTTAGCCCTAAACCCAAAGTCTAGGCTGGAGGACAGATATGTAAACAAACAAAAAAATGAGATAGAGGCCCCATAGTGCTATAACTGAGGCCCCTATCACACGAGCAAGAATTCTTCTTGCAGGTCTAGGAAGGTTTTCAGCCGAAGGCCTCATATAGAGCATTTCAAGTGATGCCTTTGTGACACCGAAGTGAGGGCACTCTGTGGCTGTCTTCTTTTTCGCTGCTCCCTGCACCCTGTATTCTGATCACACAGTTCAGAGTCCTCCACTTTTCCTGCTCCTTAGTGCCTCTGCTCATCCTGGATGCCTTTCAATTCCTTGTCTGCCTGGATCAGACCTACTCTTTTTTTCAGACTGTGAAAAAGCTTCATCTCTTTACTGAAGGTTCTCTTGATCACCAATCACTTCTTTCTTTGCACCCGCAATATATCCCATTTTATATCTATAAGACACCTATAATAATTCATTTCTCATAAATTGTTACAAGTTGGTCTCCCTCTAAAGATCATATCTTAATCATCTTTTTCACCCTCTGTGGCTAGCTGTTGACTATCCCAGGTATTCTTTTAAAGGTGATAATTTTCAGTAGCTCATTTGTTCACCAGTTTCCAAATACAATATGGATCAGTGGCACAAGACTGAAGAGTCCAAAGCATCTACACCATAACAACAGTAAAGAATTTGTGTCTATGATTAACCCAGAAGGTTACAACAGTAAGTAAAACATTCATAGGCAGCAGGGGAGGCGAACAGTGGTGACTGGTAAAGACAGAGTGACAGAGAGATAAACAGTAATAAGGCCGGGCATTTGTATATCCTTTTTATTACCCCAAATTCTTTCACATATCTTATCTTCCTTTATCTTTATAGTAATGATATAAAGTATGAAGGACACTTCTCTACAGTTTATGTAAGGTGAAACTGAGATATAGGCAAATTGAGTAACTTATCTATTGTCTGTGTATGACCAAATAAGGACCCAAATTGGATCTCTCGATTCTAGTCTTATGTTCTTATACTATGACATGAGTGCCGGTATTTTTGATGTCTTCATTCATTTTATATACATGATCTATGAAAGGCACCATACTGGTTCTTGTCCTTGAGTACACACAAATAAAAGAAAAAGTTCTAACTTTCAAGAAATTCACAGTCCAAGGAAAAATATCAGCAGGAAACTACACAATTACACCTCAGTGTGATAAGTGCTAATGTCATGGACTGAATGTTTGTGTCCCTCTCCTCCCAAAGGTTCACACATTGAAACCTACACCCCAGTGTGATGGTATTGGAGGTGAGGCCTTTGGGAGGTGATTAGATCATGAAGGTAGAATGGGATTAGTGCCCTAATAAGAGAGACTCCAGAGAGCTCCCTCTCCCTTTCAGCCATGCGAGGACACAGCATGAAGACAACCATCCCTGAACCAGGAAGCAGGCCCTCTCCAGACACTGAATCAGCTGGCACCTTGATCTTGGACTTTCCAGCCTCCAAAATTGTGACGAATAAAATTCTGTTGTTTATAAGCCACCCAGTACATGATATTCTGTTATAGCAGCCAGAATTGTCTAAGATAGTTACATAAACGCATATTTAAAATGTCATACTCATTAGACCTCTTAACCAGCTGTGGACTTAGTTAGGCAAGTAGACTTGGGTTTAAGAGTGGTGAGAGAGATAATTTGGTTATCAAAACTTCCCTGGGAAGACAACGTTTAAAGCACATGTCCTAGTTAGCTAAGAAAGGAATAAAGACTAGGGGAACGACCATTTGAGGCAGAAACAGTAGAATGTGAAAAGGCACAGAGTCATACAGAACGATGGCACAATCTTTCTGTAAATTACTTCCATGAACTCCCGAAATTGCTACTTCCCTAAAACGACTAGCTCTAGTGTCCAGATCCTTCTTTAATGGAGCACTTGTTGCCCCTGCTGTTTGGAGAGCTGTCAGCAGGCAGCTTTTGGCTGTCAGCCTCTTCAAGAATTGCCTCAGCTGCACAGCCCTCTCATCCAAGGTCATAGATGGATCTTGAACTTTTACTGTGGAAACTCACATCCCATAGTTGATTGATGCAGGAGTATAAAGCCCTGACCATCTTGGCCCAGCTCAAGATAACTGTGAAGGACCATTTTAGCTCCAAGTGTCCCCGTGGTTGGCTGAAACTATAGTTAAGCTTGCATTTCAGCTCAACATCTCCTTTTTCCCATTCCTGTTTCCATCCCTTCCCATCCACAGGTGTTAGTTCTTGGGCCTTCTTTAATAAATTAAGCATGTTCTAATATCCATCTCAGAGTCCACTTCCTGGGACATCTTACACTGTGGCAGTTGGTACCAGGAGTGCTCTAAGAATGGAGGAAGTAAGACAGGATTTTGGAGCTGAATCACTTGCTGCTTTGCTGGCAGTGAGAACCCCCCACCCGCCCCTCAGTGGCAGGTGGAGCACAGACAGCCCTGGCATGAGGTGGAGGCCCAGCTGTTCACACTTTCACTGGTGAACAGGGATGGTATCAAAGTGGATGAGACCCAACAGCTACATAGTGCTACATATCCCATTTGAAAAAAAGAGGTAATAGAAACTATAAGAACAATGGAATAGTACACCTATTTTCCAAACTCCTTATTCTGGAAGAAAGGTAACAAAAGCTCAGAGAAATGAACAGGTAACAGAAAGCAAATGTGAAAGTAGAGAGCCTTCTTGGTAGCATACAAAGATGATCTCACTTCCTACAGCAGGAGGGCATAGAAATCTATGTGCAAGGACTGGAATGTTGTCATCAGAGTAGCCAAGCTCTGAGGAAGGTTAAACTCCTAATCAAGACAGATCTTCTATGCTAAGATCAGGGCCCAGACTAGAAAAGAATAGGATGGTGACACATTGGATAGGTATCTAAGCAGAGGCCCACAAAATTCCTAAATCCTTAGATTTTCCAGAACCCTACGAGACTGCAGAAGTACCCTCCCCCTCATCAATAGCTAACACCCCTCCTCTCTTGCAAGAAGAGAATGCAGAGGCCTTCTCCCTGCAGGGCAATGAGTGCCTCCCTCAGGATACACTTCTACCTTTTCCTGTGCCTGTTGGCCATCTGTATACCTTCCTTGCAAAAATGTCTGTTCAGATGACCTGCCCATTTTTTGATTGAGTTGTTTGGTTTTTTGTTGTTGAATTGTATGAGTTCTTTATACATTTTGGATACTAACCCCTTATCAGATATATGATTTTCAAATATCTCCTCCCAATTGGTAGGTCATCTTTTCATTTTGTTGATGATTTCTTGGGAGAAAAGGGAACCCTCATACACTGCTAGTGGGAATGTAAACTTGTACAGCCACTATGGAAAACAGTATGGAGATTCCTCAAAAAATTAAAAATAGAACTACCATATGATCCAGCCATTCTACTTCTGAGTATTTATCCAAAGAACATAAAAACACTAATTCAAAAAGATATATGCACCCCTTTGCTCATTGCAGCATTGTTGACAATAGTCAAGACTTGGAAACAACATATGTGCCCTTCAGTGGATGAGTGGATAAAGAAGATGTGGTTTATATATGTACAATGGAATACTACTCAGCCATAAAAAAGATGAAATCTTGCTGTTTGCATCAACATGAATGGACCTTGAAGGTATTATGCTAAGTGAAGTAAGTCAGATGAAGACAGACAATTGCCATATAAATTTACTCATATGTGGAAGATAAATAAACAAACACTTACATACAGGGAATAGGTGGTGGTTACCAGAGGGGCAGGTTGGAGGGGTGAAGATGAAAGGAGTAAAAAGGATACATGTGTGTGGTGCACCATGTGACAGATGGCAACTAGACTTTTAGTGATGAACATGATGTAGTGTACACAGAATTTGAAATATAATGATGTACACCTGAAATTTATGTAATGTTATAAACCAATGTTACCACAATAAAAAATTAAATTAAAAAAATAATAATATACCCCTACCGTCCATTCTCGCCACTTGATCAGTAGCTAAGGTTATGTTGCAGCCTTACCAAGCCAGAGGCATACTGGGCTTAATAAGGGAAGAAAGACAGTATACTTTCTTGGTGTACAGAATTTAGAATCCTGGCAAGGACGCTGAGACATAGTGCAGACTCACTTCTCTGTACCTAGTCATCTACTTTGTGTAGACAGAGAAGTGGCCCAAGGCTAGAATATGTATATGGACTCGTGGGCAGTGTCAAATGGCTTAGGAGTCTGGTTAAGGCATGGAAAGAGAAAAATGGGAAGATCAGGGACAAGGAAATCTACAGTAGAAGCAAGTAAATGAATAGAGAGGGCACAAATTATAAAAATCCTATGTCACATGACGACACCCATCAGTTGCATAACACAAAAGAAGTACTAAAAACCACGTAGCCAAAATGACTCAGCCAGTTAACATAGGCCAGGCTTTGTCTCTGTCCCCTCCAAAGCTGACACAATGGGTGCATGAACAGAGTAGCTGAGGTAGTAAGAAGGAGGGCTATACATGTGCCCTAGAGCATGGGTTCCCCCTTACCAAGGCTAATTTAGCTATTGCTGCTGCTGAATGTCCAACCTGCCAGAAACGGAGACCAGCACTGACTCCTATTACAGCACCATCCCTTGAGGAGATCAACTTGCCACTTGATTTGCCTTTTTTGGTAGCAGGGCCTTAGCTAGCACCATTACCCAAGAGTTTATGGAGTATTTCATCCACTGGCATGGGATCTTACATAACATTGCATCAGGGGGACTCACTATGGAGCAAAACAGATGTGGAAGTTGGCCCATAATCATGGGATTCCCTTGGCATGTCATATGCCTCATTACACAGTAGCTAGTAGCCTGGGCATTGGAATATCCTTCTGAAGGCACAGGCTTATAATACAGTGGGATTGTTACCGTATCCCTTAGCAGAAGTGATTTCCCTTTAAGAACCTGGATCTCTAAACCCACAGAACCCAGTGCTGCAGAGAAGGGATGCACAAATCATTCAAGCAGGTCACTGGGAGAAATGGGAGATGGGCCACTTTTGTTTCCGCTCCTTAGTTCCTAGAATGATGTATTTTTCCTCTTGGGGACCTTCAATAAAAAATCGTTGTCCAAACTATTTGGAATGCTGCTGTCAGCTGTCAGCCCCTTCAGGGTTGCCTCAGCTGCAGAGCTCCCTCTCACCCAAGGTTATCCCCTTGCTAGGGATGCTCACTTCTGATGACTGATTGATACAGGAAAATAAAGGCCTTGCTATCGCAGCCCAACTCAGGACAACTGTGAAGGCTATTCTAATTCCAGACATCCCCGTGGAGTTGACCGAGGCTGTTGGGTCTGTGTCTGAGCTCAGCATCTCCTTCCCAACGCTGTTCCCCTTTCCAGGCCTCCAGAGATGTCAGCCCCAAGGATACTCCATAACAAATATTCTGTACTCTTAAATTCCATCTCAGAGTTTTTCAATATAAGCTAACTGCAATAGATGAGAATGACTGGAAAAAGAAAGGACAAATTCTGAGTCATTTGCCTATTAGGGAAAGAACATCCTTTTTATTTCTGAAATCAATATGGTAGCAAGGTGTTAAGGGGCCAAGAGAAAAGCTACTTAACGGAAGTAAGGAGGGAGTGAAGATGCCCAAGCTTTGTATTCCTCTCCACTAGAAGTCTTGCCAAGATGGAGGAGATGAGAAGAGGCACGTAGGTATCAGGAAAGAGAAAAAGTGGCCATGTGACCAGCCCTGTATATCATGCAGACCTATTGGCTGTCATGAAGAAAGATGCCCTATAACAGTCTCTGGGGTTCTGGCCAACCAAGATTTGGCAAAACGCTTTTACTTGGATGGAGAAGAGACTCAGGTAGGCTACCCTGGGTCAATTCCAGAGTTAGGCCTGCCATTTAGATGGAAAAGACATAGGCACATCCCTTCCTCCCTGCTGACAGCCCCCAGTGGCAGCACTTGACCCAAGGGGCCCCAGAGACCCAAAGAATCACAAGATCATAACAAGCAAGTGCAGGAAAGAGTGCAGCCTCCAATGTCTTAAGAGAGATTATAACTGGCCAAATTTCCAGCCCAAATGACCATAATCTTGGCAGACAAGTAGACTTTTGAGGACAGAAGGAAACCTTCAAATGTTTATGTAATTTGCTACAGGGGAAGAGTTCGCTGATTCTAGGAAGGGCGGGTCCCCAAAGGCTGGTTGCCACACTCTGGTGATTACTATGAGCCTTAACGCTTCGGAAGTTCACCTTGAAAACTTCTTGTCTGAGTTTTAAGGCACAATAGACAATTCATTCATTTCCTCCCAGAGGACCTGGCACATGTGACTGTCTCCTGAGAAAGGCAATTATCACCTCGAGGTGGTCTTCCTGAAACACCCTTCTCTAACACTGGTTTAGAGGAAGTGAGCCCATGTGACTGTCTCAGGAGGCTAATCACAGATTGGGAAACAAGGCATTGTAAAGAATTTTTATAACATGCTCCTCAGTGAAGCAGACACACAATTTCAAAACCCAGAACATGTTTTCCTAAAGTCTCTCACTTTCATTTATTATTTCCATCACAATTTCTAGGCAGGCAGAATTTCTATCATTTTGTTATGATCAACATTAAACTCATTTCTTTGAGGGCTGTAATTATGTTTCCTTTCCATTATATAATGCACAGAGCTATCCATACTCAGGTGGTTCTTAGAAAAGGCATATTCTTGATTTGCAAGACGGTATCTTTCGAAGCTCTATTAGTACGGAAAAGGGACACTGAAACAGGGGGCCAGGACTGAGAGAACCTGGCTCCGTATTCTCTGGAGGCAGCGATCGCATTGCTGCCTATCCCCTTTCGGTATGGTTCCAGTCCAATGTTGCCTCCTCCTGACACCAACCCAGTCAGATTAAATCTCTCTTGTGTCTGTGGCTCAGGACGCACGTTTTTTTTTTTCCTGTCATAGCACTTCCTGTAGACTGCCTTGTGGCTTTCTTCCTCACGGCCCACTTCCTCAAAGACAAGTGTCATGTCTTCTATGTCTTGTATATCTTAGACTTAATTAGAGTGCCTTGCATATATTAAGTGTTGTTTATGTATTATTGAAATGAATCAAAATGATATAATCATGCTATAGGAATTGTTCTTCCAAAAGACAGAAGAGTGCAGAATAGGAAGACATATTACCCCTTGTTTCAACAAAAGACTTAAGCCGGTCCTCAGGATGTCTATCTGTCTCCTCGCTGCATGTAAGCAAGTGACCTTCGCTACAATTTTTCATCTCAAAATTGAATGTTTGTTTTTCACCTATGTTTTTTTAATAGAGATAAGATGAAAGACGAAGTTGGTAATGTTTGTGAGATGCTGTAAGGTCCTTTTATAAAAGTCTTCAGATATTGTTTCTTTATTAGAAATAAAAATCAGTTTCTCCTGAAGGACATTCATAGCCATAGAAGCAAATGGAAAGGTGAGGTTATAGGGCAGTTGATGTGTTGGCAATAACTCAAATAATGCTGAACTATAGAACACGTTAGGAAAACATAAAAGGCCAGATAAACCAAGATATTAGCTAAAGAAACTTGCTGAATATCTGGGTAGGTGGGAAGCACACCAATAGCAAAGGGCATCCTGGGGGAGAGCAGGAAGGTAGTGTTGAATGTCATGTTATAGAACAAAGAGAAGCACTCAAGTTGAGAAATACAATAATTGTGGAAATGAAAAATGCTCAAGGTGAGCCAAGAACAATTCTGAGGAAGTTGAGTCGTAGGTGAAAGCATCCAGGTTGGGAAAACAAGAAAAACAAAACTCTGAGAGAGAAGGAAGAGATAGAGAGAAGCTTAGATAAATATTAGTCAAGTCAGGAGAATGAGGTCTGCCTGTGGCAGACAAGGGCTGCAGTTTATCTATCCACCTGCTGAGCTCACCCACGGAGGATGCAATATGGAAACCTCCCTTCTTGCAAGTCAACCGTATCCAGTCGCAAACAATGCTAAATCCTAGTGAGGGATAAGGAAATACCATACAGCTGTCTTTGGGAAAAGACATTTAAAGGTACCAGTTATTTTCATAAAGACAAACTTTATAGGGTCAAGCGGTAGAGATGGAAAAAAAAAATGTGTCTTAACTTGAATTTGAATCCTAGCCAATCATACTTATATGAGAGGCAAAAAGTCTATGTAATGATGACATTTCCACAGGATGTTATCATTCTCTTGTTTTGTAATGGTCTTAATCCATTCTTTCCCACTGCAATTTCATTGCAATTCATGCTTCCTCTTAGTAACGTGCTGCCTCAATCGCAAATGAGGCTCAGAAAACAGGGGCCCTCATGGCCTCTGCAAATGCCTGTTTCTTGCACTTCTCTTTGGCACCTGAGACAACAGAACCTGGAAGAGGGCAGCTAAGGACAGGAAAGAAATGCAGAGTGTTAGATCCTCAAAGGCTCAAATAAAATTCTCTCCATTTTAAACTGCTGAGATCTGTAAAGAGGTAATAATTTTCCATTGTACCAAAGTTCATGGTAATAAACTGGTGATTACAAAGAAGAATAAAATTAATGACTTTCAACTCCAGGTTCTATATTCTCCTTAGTCAACCCCTGGGCTTGACCCAACAGGAATATCTCCCATGGAAATGAAAGCAGGATGAGACTAATGTCTGCAAATATTTGGTATCCACTGAACTAAATCCATTATTGAGAGATTAATGTTAAAGGTCTGTGGATACTAACATACATTTTGTTTCCCAAAATGGTAGTTTCATTGTGCCTTTATGTTTTTGTCCAGATTTTGTTCCATAGTTATCTGGGACAAAGATCATGGCAGGTAAGGTGATTCACAGACTTACAATGCTATCATTTTGTTTGATATGCCTAGGACAAGAATTTACAAATTAAGTGCTTAAACTAATTAATGTAAAGTTTAAGAAAACAAAAAGGGGAAGAAAAAAGAATAGCAAAGTCTAGACTGAGATTTGCTATTTCGTGTTCTACACAATGTATAAAAGAGATTTCACTTCTTCTTCCCAGATCTGGCACCCAGCTGGTCCTGAGTTAAGAATCTTAAGCATGTTAACCACACCACACATCAAAGAAACAATTATTCAGTATTACAGTGTTCCTTCCCACTGACTCAGCAAGCTAATTACCATCACCTCTCTCACTACTCAGCTACTGCAATGTTGAAGGCAAAAGGGATTAAAGAGCAAAGCATCCGAAAGTTGACCACCAACAATTTCACTATCTAGAAATATGCCACATACAAATATTTCAAATGTTACAAGCTCTTTGGTCCAATTTCAACTTGAGCAGTTTTGAAGCATTATGTTTCTTGATTCCCATACATGTCACAAGAGAGATCCTCATGATTTTTATAGATATTTTTTAGATTTATTTTAGTTTTGTAACTGCTTGACATTAGAATGCAGCTCTCTCTTGAAAGTCATATTCTTCCATTCTTTATTAAGGAAGACTAAGTATTGCTTAAATCTTTGGATTTGGGAAATTCAGGGATTGATGTAAAACAACTTTTCCACTGAAACAGATGAACTTGATTCTGATTGGGCACCACAATTACATTCAAAACAATAATCATGAGCACATAAAATAAAAGCTTAGTTTTAGTCAATGGATTAGTTTAATGGAGAGTAATTAGTTAGGCTACCACAAGTAGAAGAAAAAGAAAGATTTGCATGGGGTATTGCTTTAATCTTAGACCTTACTCTCTATAGTAAGAGGATGGAAAACCAATTGCCAAGGAGGAAAAGAGAATCACTGTATCTTCAGAACCAATTCTCACTGGCTGAAGTAGTCAATAAGCACTACAAGAAGAGAAATACCATTTGACTTACCAATGTAGTTCAGCTCCCAATGCATAGTAAGTGCTCCACATTTTTTGAAAGTCTATATACCATTCTAGATGGCCCCTTGGTCAGCTCACCAGTTGTATTTATGTTGTAAGGGATGATATTTCCAAATAATTTATTCACTTAAATATATATAATGTAATATATGATACACAATATACAATATATTAATATATAATATTTACAATATATTAATATATATAAATCTAAAGAGACCAAAAGGACCATGATTATCCCACTGAATTAAGTAAGAATGAACTAGACATATGATAATATGAATGATCCATTTATCCATTCAATAAATATTTAGGTACTATCATATATTAGAATCTCTCTGTCTGCAGTGATAGATTATACACCTGCCAAAAGCAAAATATGTTCAGTTTGCAAGGCTGAAGTTAGCACATTCTCTTAAATTAATCTTCTGGGGTTGATTTTAAAGCAGTTTAACTGTGTTTGAAATGAGGTGTCTCTGTATAAGATTTGGTCTGTCCGTGGACCAATGGTGAGGAAATTTCTAAATTGAACATTTGGGATGAACACTGTAGAGAACACCATCAGAAGGAGAGCTAATGGATTGTGACTCCATTTCCCCAGGAATGTAGTAAAAGGGTCCTGAAAATCATTGCAACCCTCACACTGGGCAAAAATATCCTCCCAGCAGAGACTAAAAGAGTTGTTCCAATTGAGTCATTAAGAAAATACTTAGATCAAAAGTTGCCGTTGGAATTGTTCTTTAGAAGAGTTCTGCTCTCAAGCCGGAAGAAATGGACCATGTAATGTTCGATCCTTTTGGACTTCAAAATAGAAAGACTGAAGTCCAACAGCATGTCGCAGGGAAAGACTTCTGCAATACATTTGAACTAGATGACCTGCTAAATCTTTACCACCTGTCATTGCCGTGATTCAACTCTGTTACAGTTAAGTACACCATAAAAATAAAACCATGTGGGAACATGACCATCACTAACAACAAAAATAATAACACTCTGAGCTCCTTCCTTAGATGAAAGGCTTCATGTTTTTACAAAGCACTTTGCAAACATCATCTTTTTAATTTTCACAACACTCAAGGTGTGTGGGAGGTAAGTATTATTATCCCATTTTGCAAATGGAGAAGTTGAGGTTCATGGAGTTTGACTTGCCCACAGCCACAAAACAAGCCAGCAAGGGAACTGAATCTATTGACTCTCAGAAATGAGCTGCTGGAACACCAGGTGCCCTGATGAAACACCAAGAGTTGAGATAAAGTCTGCTCCCGGTATGCAGCAATGATATAAACAAGAAAAAAGGGTGGGTGGTGGGGGGGGGGGGGGTCGGCCCAGTGGTGCAGTGGTTAAGTTAGCACATTCCGCTTTGGTGGCCCAGGGTTTGCCAGTTTGGATTCCAGGTGTGGACATGGCACCACGTGGCAAGCCATGCTGTGGCAGGCGTCCCACATATAAAACGTAGAGGAAGATGGGCACAAATGTTAGCTCAGGGCCAGCCTTCCTCAGCAAAAAGAGAAGGATTGGCAGCAGATGTTAGCTCAGGGCTAATCCTCAAAAGACAAAAAAAGAAAGAAAGAAAGAAAAAGAGAAAAGGAACAAAATTACAATTCTAAGTAAAAGAATTAGAGCAAGATGAGGTTTCACAAAGGTTAAATCACATCAAGAGAAAATGAACTAGTATACTCTCCCAAGTGATGGCCTTGTAAAGGATAAAAAGAAGCAGCAAGAAAGAGGTTTCTGAATGATGTGACATTATTTAGAGAAAATGAAGAAGAAAATAGAAGAAAAGCCAACTGTCTGCCATTTCACCTCAATGATAATCAGACTCACTGGAATTCTATTGCCCCAAATATCCAGGTCTAAATTTTCAAACAGTATTTGGTGTGCATGACCCCAGTTCTGTGCTTCAGCCTTAGAGGAATTACCTGTGCTACCTGGCCGCACAACGAAACCGGCACTTAACTGCAAACGAACGGGCAAATGATTGAATAGATGAATGAACAAATGAATAACCAAAATAATTTTTTTTAAAAAAGAACATACTTGGCTCATCCACATCTTTGAGGTGTGACTAAGACTTCCTAATAGAGATAATAGCTAAATCAGACCTAACTCATTGTCCAAAAGGACAGGAAAGGGCTAACAGAAGAAAAATGTCAACAGTGAAGGTGGCTGTCTTTCTAGGAGGGCCAACGTTTTCCAGATTGCCTTGGGCAGCCGTATTTCCTAATTCAAAGCACAGCTCAGCTCATTCTAGGCATGCGCTCCATACACTGCAGCTGCACCTGAACAAATTAAAGCCACTTGTCCTTTCAATTATTGTGAGCATGTTACACAAACCCTGTGGCACCAGCTATTAGGGACTGGGCTTCCAGGAGCCACAGAGATCCTAAGCACTCTTGATTCAGAATGCCGAGTCAGAGACAGGGATGGGCAGAGGGAAGGAGACAACGTGGCAGAGTCTAACAAGAATCAGTGCTCCAAACCTAAAAGAAATGAACATATTAGGCCTCTCCTTTTCACCCTGGATGTATGGAGATTCTCTACAGTTGTTACCTGTGGCTAGATGTTTGCCTTCTCAGACTTCGGGAATATAACTATTAGTTGATGGAAACGGCTGAACTAGGAAGAAGTTGACTAAGTAAATAGAGGCAAGGCCAATGCAATTTCTGAGGAATGAATGCTTATTTAAAGGAAAAAGCTTTTACCACATGTTGACTTTATATTTTTCTGTTTCCACTTATTATTAGTCTTTAGAAACAGTAGATATGTAAAAACAAAGTCAATAAACCTTTGAGTACATAGAACACAATTACTTGACAGACGTTGGCATTCTTATTCTTGGTGCAGCAACCGTGCATCCTATGGCGGTGAGAAGCATGAGAGTCTCAGGAAGTCCGGTGCTTCTTCTGCTCCCTCTTTAACCAGAGAGGGGAAGCCTGCATGTTCAGTTTGTCGGCACTACACTGCCCAATGTACTAATTCTTTTAAGCCCAGCTTTCATCCTGATCCAGGTAGTTATTCCCTGTACCATTTGTCTATACAATAAATGTATATTTTGTAATTATATAAAGTAAATATTTGCTTATACATTAAACATATTTTACCATGTATTACATATTCAGCGCATATATACCCTTATTGTATATACACAAATTTGTTAAGAATTACCCTTGTTATTGTGGTGGATGTTCTTACGTACCACCCGGATCCCCCCTTCAGGAGTGAAGGATTTTATTTCCCCAGCTACTGGGCATGCTGCAAGAAAATGGCCCTCAGAGCCCCCTTTCCTCATCTGAGAACAACTCTGAGGGCCATTGCAGCTCCAGAGTTCCCAGTAAGCTTGGCTAGTCCCTTATTCATATTACATCACAGCTCAACCGCTTTGCCAAATTCTGCTTCCTTTCCCTCTCTTCTACAGGATTGAGTCCCAAGATCACTTCCTTACAAATGCCCTAAACACTTATCTCCATCTCAGAATCTGCTTTCTGAGGACTTTTCCCAATGTGCAAGTCATATTAGTCAGTGTTACACTGATTGATATTAATTAATACTGATGACTCAGGATGATAATAAATATATTAGTCGAAAGGCTAGACAGATCAAGGATGCCATGGCTATGCCTGGATTTTGAGAGATGTAGGGTGAACAGTCTTTATAATTCATGAGGAAAATAAATCTTCAAAATGAATGCCACTTTTTTTTAGAAATTCGTATAAAGGATTTTAGAGTGATTCTGTTTGGAAATACATCCAAGTGTTATTTTAATGTTCTTGGTAAGAAAGCTGAATTCAATACATCTTTTTCACTGATGGATTAATTTTAGTAACAATAGCCTGAGCAACATATTTGGATGTTGAATTCTATTCTCAGTCAAACATAATCTCAGTTTCCTCAAACTTATCCAACCTGATGGATTTCATCAAGAATCACTCAAATTTCACTGCCTCATGGCCCCATTAGCCAATATCCCTTCAAGGGCCTTCTGTTTCTCCTCCCATTTGTTTTCCTGGAGCTGCAAAAGAGCATCCTACATGCTCTCACTAGAAATCCTCTCCTATTCTCCAGGTCCCCACATGGGGCTCCAGAAGCCACTCGAGAGTGCCACCTATGATTGCTGTTCCTGCTATTCCCTCCATGACAACCCTGATACCTGGGCCACACAGCCTCTTCTGAGGTCCACAAAGTAACAAGCACTTAAGTAGCCGACACCACTCTGTCCCCTGTAGTCTTCAGTGCACTGAAGCTGTGCCATGTGGTGATTTGTAGACAATAAGGCTAGAGAGGAGGGCAGGAGCCAGACAATGCCTTGTCCACCATGCTAAAAGGCTTGGGCTTAGCATGTAGTCAGCAGGGAGTCATCTAAGGATTTAAACAGAGGCTCGACATATGTATTTTGTATTTTAGCAACATCACTGGCTTAAATATAGAGGATGAAGTGGAGGGAGACTGAGACTGCCGAATCAAGAGAACAGTTATGATGACTCTGTAATGGTAATGGAAGGAGGGCTGACTTCTCTGGGGTACATTTACTGGGCTTCCATGTTGAATGGTTCCTCATTATTTGGGGTGAGTGGTAGTCACTATCAGGAGATTGGGGAGCAGCAGGAAAGAAAAATCCAGTGTATGTATTTCACCCTCTCTCTCTAAGTCTCAGGTGACACTTCTAGCAGCAGTTGCATCACCCCCTTGGCATGTGCACACGTGCAACAGCTCTGGCTTCTGCCCAAGGATTCCACCCTGAGCTCTGGGAACCCCACTTCCTCCTTTTGTCCCTCCAGCCCACGGCTGATTGTGGCTTCCTGCTGTTGTTAACATCCGAGTTGATACAATGTCTCTTGTTTGGCTTCCCTCTCTTCCATCACCTGTATGACTGAATCTCTGTATAAAATTCTCTTTTCAAATATTTGAAGAGGTTTTTCTTTACCTGGTTGGACTCTGACTGAGAGAAAAGGGGATACATTTGAGAAATATTTAGGAGGCAGGATCATTGGGACTGTACGAAGATAACCCTTATCAACTAACTCAAAGTTGTTCTCTCTCTTGTATGTTCCTGAACTGATGTTTATTTTATTGATTCCTCAGCCAGCTGGCTATGCCCTCTTCCATGGGAAGCTATTTGCAGAGATTGAGAGTTCTCAAACTCCTTGTAACAACACTAAAGATCAAAAACAATGGGAAGCTGTATGTGTGAGCAGACAAGGCTCTGCAGGGGCTCACCTTTCACAAGAGTCATTCACTGTCTGGGTTGGCCAGTTTCCACAAATGGAAATGAGAAGCCTGGCAGGGAGGATCAACTGTGTTGCTCTAGACATCAGCACTTGATTTAGAGCACACCACATGAAGACCCAATAGAACAAAGTCAAGATACTATTTTGTTGGGTGGAATCAGGACAAGGAATGTTAGTCCTCAATGGCCAGGAAAGAAAAGGGCAAGGAGATGATGCTAAGCATGCGGATACTCAGGTTACAGATGACGGACGGCATAGCTTGAGCGAAGAGCAGATCTGGGCTGGCCAGGAAAGAGGCTGGAAACAAATGGCACCCCGTGCGATGCTGAAGATGCCACCCTGCTGCTTAAGGTAGTAGAGGGAGGATGCCGGAGAGAAGAGAGACTCCTCTCCTAGAGAACTGATTAGTCTGCAACTGCCAAAGGCTCAGTGGGGGTTGGCCAACTGACAAGCATTTTATTTAATTTTTTTTGATCAAGCAAACTTTTTATTTTAGAATAGTTTTAGATTTAGAGAAAAGTTGCAAAGACAGTACAGAAAGTCCCTGCACGCCCGTCACCCACTTTCCCCTGCTGTTACCGTCTTACGTTACGATGGGACATTTGCTACCAACACTGAAACCAACATTGGTACATTACTGCTAATTAAACTTCACATTTCATTTGAATTCCACTAGTTTTTTCCTACTATCCTTTCTCCCACAGGATCCCATTATTTTACATTTAGAGGCATTTTAATTTTGTTTTCAATCTATGTTAATTCTTAAAGAGAAAAATATTTGCTCTCATTTATTTTATTAAAGGAGTCCCAAATAAACAAACTATATATATACATATATATTTAAAAGTACTTCTCCAAACTTCAGTACATTTCCTTAAGGAAAACCATGCTAAATTCTCTTACTTAAGCATAGAGCCCTGGAGTCAACCACTGGGTTCAAAGTCTGCTCCTTTCTATCTGGGCGGCCTTGGAAAAGTACTTAAGTGTTTAATTCCTTTGGCCTCTAGTTTCCTCATCTATGAAATGGAAACAGTGATAGTACCTTACCCCACAGGTGGGACACGTGGATTAAAATTAATAGTACCTATAAATAACTTAGAACAGTGCCTGGGTACACAGTAGGCATTAAACTGATCTTAGTTATTATCACTATTACTAATTGCTATATGATTCCGGAGGATCCTGTGTATCTCTTTTCTTAACACTCATCATACTTGCAACTACATGTTTCATATCTGTCTTTATTTCTAGACTACAATCCTTCATGAGTTCAAGAACGTTCCTATCTAACTGATAGCAGATGCTCAGGAAATAATCACCTAATTGTTTTACATGCTGAATGCAGAGCCATCAACCAGCCAGATGAAATGTGAAAGGCTGCAGGAAGAGAAAGTGAAGGAGATGCAGTTAAATAGATGATACCTACTTACCTACCTACCTATGTAAATACAAGTGTCAATTGGGGGCAAAATATTTAAATTTTGTTTCTCAGCCATTGGTATATGACACCCTGTCCCTGCTCATATTTAAATTCAGTTTCTCTTCACGTGATACATGATACTGAAAGAGAATGTATTTTTCTGAGATTAACAATTAAAAAGTTCAACAGGAGGACATTGCCCTTTCAAGCACTGGTAATAAAGAATGGAAGAGGGAATTCTGGATGTAATTCCCAGCTACAGCTTTCTGGTAAAATTGGCATTAGTAGTGCACATGAGATGAACAAGTATTCTATACAAATGGCCTCAATATTCAAGTTTCTTGCCAAATGCCCTGAAAAACTGAGTGCGTTCCATGTATAAATGCACACTTGGGCTCTGGGAACCCCAGGCACAGATGTCTGTAAAGCCACGTATATTTCTGCCATAAATGCAACTTTCAAACATGCTCCACTCTTATCCAGACCTCCAGACAAGGAAGTTGTTAAATGCATTTTTTTCTTCTTTCCTGTAAGTTGCCTTTGCCTTTGAAATATTGCTAAGCGGTTGTCCCACAGGGTGGAGGTGGAATTAGCAGCTGCAGCATTTCTTAGGCCGTCATCTCTTTGGTATGTTGCTTCCTTTCACTCTCCTGTTGGGGAAGATCCCACCCATCCTTTGCATTCCTCCTGAGCAAGTTGTGTCAAGGAAAGGCGAGAGAGGAAGCTATTCCCAACATCCAGGGTGTAATCAAAAAGGAAGGTTTTAATTAGTTTCTCAGGATGTTCTCAGTTTCTGCACAGAGCAGCCCTTCCCTTCTTTGGCATCAGAGCACTTCTTGGATTATTCAGGAAACACACAGTTTTGCTCTCTCAGGCACTAACCTCGGTGTATTCAAATGGAGTAAAGAGTCATGAAGCCTGTCTTTCCCAGCACTTATCACAGTTGAAATCTTATATTTATTTGTATAATCAGTTGATTTGTGACTATCTCCCATGATGCTGAGGATTCCATTAAGGCAGGGCGTGTCTGATTTTGGTTTCCATTTTATCCTGAGCACCGAGCAGTATGTCTGGCACATATCAGGCACTCAATAAATGGTTGCAAAATAAAATAAGGAACATGTGAATGAAGAAGCTGCCACTATAGCAAACAAAACAGCAGCTGAAGCATATGTGGCCTCAGAGACTGCTTCTTCACAAGGTTTCTAGAACTGTTGATGAGAGAGAATTTTCTATGCACCAGACACTATTCTAGTTCATTACATTTGTTGTATCTATTAATGCAAATGATCCTCATAACAATACTGTGAGTTAGATTCTGCCATTATCCCTGTTGTACAGATGAGAAATCTGAGACAGAGAGGGAGCAGGTCAGTGAAATTCCCCAAGGTCACAGAGCAGCCAGTGCAAAGCCCACTGGATGTCAATGCTCTATGCAACCCTGCCTCCTGGAATGCTACACAGAGAGTGCTTTGGATCCACAGTGTACAAGTGACATAAGTGATAATAGTTCTAACTGGCCCCCGCCAAAGGAAAACCCAGATCAATTCAGGTCTGGACAGATATTTGGGATGTCCATATATAAGCACACACTTTAGATTTAACAAGATCAAGGACTGTGTTATATATGTTTACCACAATAAGAAAATATATTTAGAAGATAGATCATAGGCATAAATGTAAAAACCTATATCTAGAAAACTAAGAAGATCTTAAAAAAATAAAAAAGGATTGCATACCACCAATGGCAAAAATAAATATGGGCAAAAATTCTCTCTTGAATGCTTTAATGTCAAGTACACTCATGGATATCTAGTGAGACAAAAATCTGCCTTATTTTTTTCTAAAATATCACCTTCATGACAGCTATCATGTGAAAATACAAATTAACTGTCCACTATACTCCAAAGACTTCACGCAATCCCAAGTGGCTAAAGAATAGAGGTTAAATCCCATCAAAATACAATTTCTGCGTGAAAAAAAATGTCCCTGCAAGACATATACTCCAATTGCAAATGGAGCTTTAGACACAAAGAAATGGGCAGGAAAACATTGCTCTCACCTCTGAATTCCCATTGCACATTGGGCCATTTTTCTTGTTCTTGACATTCACCGCATCGTTTTCTGATGTCTGTGCACTTGTCCTGTCTCCCTGCAAAAACTGTAAACTCCTTCAAACAGGAACTGGGTCTTACAGTAAAAGGCAGTGGGCTGGGAAAAAAACAGCAAGATTTTTATTAGTAAGTGGAATTACCGCTTACTATTCGTACAACCTTGGGCAAGTTTTTTTAACTTCTCCCATCCTTGGTTTATCCATCTATAAAATGAGGTTCATAATAGTATGCAGTATTATTAGCTAGACTTTTAAAAGAGTATTTGAGGCTTTGGTTAAACGTAGCAGATTGAAATATACATGCTTTTCTCTGGGAAACCATTAAAATTTCAGTAAATAAATAAAAACTTCTTAAACCCATAAGGGCAAAGAACAAAGGAAGAGAGATAAGGCAGGAAAAAAAATATAAATGTATGGAAAGCAGTGGTCTGATTTGCGGTAATGGATTTGCCAGACTAGCAAACATGGAAACTCTTCAGTGAACGAAGTCAGGAAGAAAGCTCATTTGCACATCAGAATCTCAGACAGCGCAGGAGTTGGAGGCAGGGGGCACTTTGGAAGTGGGCGTTGGTGGGGAGGAAAGCAAGAACACTGACTGAAAGCCTTTGTAAGGAGCAGCGAAACCCCGAGATCTCTTTCTTTCCCCACATACCCAAGTGTCTACGTGGCTTAACCATGAACAGTGTTTATGTAAACACAGCAATGGATAGACTAAATATAAATCTAACCAAAAAATATAATTTAAATCATTATCAAACAGAGAAAGTAGAAGTGTGTGTTTGGGGGTGAGAGTTGGTATTTAAGGAAGCTGTCATTGCCTTCTGCTGTAGGATGTTCATAAGTAATATCTAAAATCGACAAATTAATAAATAGCAGTATACCACATTATGTAAAATTATGAGGCAAATACCAGAAGAAATAGCTTAAAGGATTAAAAGTGGTTTCCTCTAGGGAATGAGAATTGAGGTGGGCTGGGCGAGACAAGGGCTGATGTTTTGCATTATAAGCCCTGAAGAGTGATTTGACTGGTATGTCTATGTTCATTTTCAATCATAAAATGAGGGCTGGGCTGTAGAAGGGAGTCAATAAACATCAGTGGCAGCTCTCTTAATCCCTGTTCATTTTCATTTTTCCCACATACTTATTCATGTAGGTTCTCATTAAATGTTTACAGAATGACTAAGCAAATGAGCCGTCAAGGTTCACATATTGAATCACCAACAAAATCTTCGGAAGGAAAAAAAGAAGAGAATGCATTAAAACTATTATCTTAGATTTTATAATGTAAGGAACGAACTGTCACCTAAGAACAAAGTTTTCAACAATTAATGATCAGTCTTCTTGGCACTTTTTATGGGAGGGACAGAGAGAAGCTGCTATGCATAGGAAACCAGGTGTCTGTTCCAAAGGTGTGGCCTGTGAAATATGAGAAGTATGTTCAACTTGAAAAACTCCCTTGAAATACTGTTAGCTACCTAAACATGACAGGTAAATTAATCTGGCAGTATCAACCCTTAAAATGACCTTTGCTATCACCACTGTTACATGGGTCCACATTTCCCCGCACCCAGCCCCCACCCCATTCCCTGAGCATGGTGATTGATTTATCATCGGTATTGATCAGGTGACAGGATCCCCAAGTCTGGGCATGTTTACTCTTAGAGAGCTTGGCACACAGTGTCGTATTTACACACATACTCAGAACTTATACAGCACAAACAAGAAACTACCACTTTTAAGATCCAATTTCACACTTTGGTTTTGTCTTAAGAATTCCGTCCAGAAAAAGTCTTCTCTCAGGAATTTTCCATCCCTGCAGTTCTCCCCTCCAGCGTGCTTTCATTAGGATTAATGAGGAGAAAGAGATTAGGGTAGGAAGAGAGAAACAGAGTCACATAGGCAAATTGTTTACTCTCTATCCACACTGCTGTTCCATTGTGTTCGTGACCCCCACCCGCCATGGCCACACTTCTTCACTGAAGCACACATCAACAGAGATCAATGGTCTGGATCCCAACCAGTGGGTCCCTCACTTTGTTCACAGGTTTGCTTGTTTGTTGAAATGCATGAAAGAAAAATAGCATAAGGGGACCACGCAGTAGATTTTCTTTTCTTTTCTAGAAGAATTGCTTCTGAAAATCCAGATGACATGCACTTTTGAAGATATTTTAAAATTATATTTCCAGAGGCCAGCCCCGTGATGTCATGGTTGAGTTTGGTGCACTCTACTTTGGCAGCCCAGGTTCACAGGTTCACATCCAGGCATGGACCTACACCATTCGTCAGCCACGCTGTGATGGTGACCCACTTATAAAGTGGAGGAAGATTGGCACAGATGTTAGCTCAGGGCTAATCCTCCCCAACAACAACAACAAAAATTATGTTTCCAATAGTAAATTAAACTCTCTTCCAACAACCACATATATTGTTCAGCAGAGCTGGTGATTTATGATTAACAATTCCCTCAGAAATACAAAACCCAGTCAAACAACAAAAGTTCAGATTAAACCCAAGCCAAATCAGCAGATGCCTGGCACCATGTATGAAATGCCACCAAATGGAGGCTCCCATGGAATGTACGAAGGAGGAGTTCCAGAGACATCGAGTCATCCTTGGAGCCAATCTGCCACTGTCTGGCATGGGGAGGGACATGGGAAAGTCCCAGGTGAAGAGTTCAGATTTTACTGAATCCATTTTCTTATTGAAAATCTTTAATGATATAAGGTTTCTAACCATGGAATAATTATCTGAATGCTCAGTTATATTGTTTCATAAGAATTAACTGTCAAAAGAGGATAAGAATGGTGCTTCAAAGGAAACTAGACTATTTGCAGTATGGGAAAGTATCAGTGGCTATGTGCTATAAATTAACCTCACCCAGATTTGCTGTTCATAACTCTTAGGTTCTTTTTGGTAGGTATGTCCTACAGTAAGAGGTATGTGGGTTCTTGGTCTCCTTCCTACAACCTTGCTACCCCGTATGATAGCAAGTCTCAAACTGAATTCTGCTAAACAAACATTTATTATCAAGCAGTCACAAAAAACATCAGATAACCAGCACTGTAAGGTTTATATAGTTCCAGCTTTCTGGATCTTTTAGGTCTTTGTACCTCATCCTGCACGAAAGGTTTCCTCAAGACAAATGCAACAGTATTTAGAGGCAGGATGTAGCTAAATTCAGGCAAATACGCCCTCTGAATCAGCAAGCTAACTGGAGACTGTCAGAGTTAAGCTTTGGGTACCATGCTGAAGGCACAAGGAACATGGCTTGGTACATTTTGATGCTTCATTCCTGCAAAGATGAGGACTGTGTCTTTAATATTTCCAGTCAGTACACGAATTTCGTGAATGAAAACCTGTTCTAACATTTGCTATGCTACTTTACCAACTCTGAGGTTCACCGGACAGCTGAACTTCTTGCAACAGCTAACTCTGGAGCAGGATCTTTTAAGTAGATGTTAACTAATAAACCATGTACTGGGTTGAAGAGTCCCTCCAAAGTTCATGTCCTCCTTATTTGGAAATAGGCTTTCTGCAGATGTAATCAAGTTAAGATGGGTCATATTGGATTAGAGTGGGCTTATGATTAAAGTGGCATCCATCTACCACGAGGAAAACCTGGACACGGGCACACACAGAGGGGAGAACTCCTTGTGAAGGCAGAGGCAGAGATTGGATTGACGCATCTACAAGCCAAAGAATGTCATGGGTTGCTGGCAACCACCAGAAGCTAGGAGAGAGGAATGGAATGAATGGTCTCTCAGAGCCTGCAAAAGGAATCCACCTTGCTGACACCTCAGTTTTGGTCTTCCAGCCTCCAGAACTGTGAGAGAATAAATTTCTGTTGTTTTAAGGCTTCTAGTGTGTGGTTGTTATAACAGCCTTAGGAAATGAATACACCATGGAAGATGTATTTCCAACTGGGCCTACCTACCACTCCAGGGAGCAGATGGAAACTAACCATTATATGCATCATAACGTCAATGTTGAAGTATTTCAAAGTAAACTGTAGACAAGATGACAAAATGCTAGTAGCATTGCCATGTGTGTCTATATATACGTGTGTGTGTATATATGTATACACATGTATTTTTTAACAGAGAGACATATATATGTATATATATTTTGTGTGTGTGTGTGCATGTGTATGTGAGGAAGATCGGCCCTGAGCTAACATCTGTTGCCAAGCTTCCTCTTTTTTTTTTGAGGAAGATTGTCACTGAGCTAACATCTGTGCCAGTCTTCCTCTATTTCATGTGGGATGCCACCATTGCATGACTTGACAAGTGGTGCTAGGTCTGTGCCCAGGATCCGAACCCGCAAACCCTGGGCTGCCAAAGTGGAGTGCACAAATTAAAGCACTATGCCACCAGGCCAGCCCCATTAACAGCTGCATTTTTAACAGCTGTACAAAGCAGCTAAGGGTTCACATGAAATGCAGACTGCCTTCACGCCCTTAAGCCTGCAGACCCATTCCAGTTTTCTCAGACTTAGAAGACAGAGCAGTTTCTATTTCTTGTTTTCCAAAGAGTTTTGGAGCCTTTGCAAGGCATGGCTTGTTCACAGGTGCAGTTTACCCTTGGTCAAGAGATACCATTTGCGCCACTATAAGAAGCCAAATCCAACATATAAAACATCACCTAGCTTGATGAGAAGTTTTGTTTTTTGAGATGAAAAGATGAAGATTTATTTTAAAGAATCCTTTGTGATACTTTTTTTTCTATCACAGGAACACCATAAAAGAAAATAAAAGAGCACTATTTTGTGGATAGAAAATGGGAATACAATTTATTATAACTTATCTGGATTATTTGTAGTTTCTCAGCACATACGCATTTTATTTAAATTCTCATATTTTTGTGCCTGTTGTATCTTTGAGGTTAAATCATCCCAGGTATAAATCCCACTTCTAAAACATCTTGTGAGACCTGGAGAAAGCCTCTGTTGGGGAATAGCTGTATAAACAATGATACTGTGCACCTCACAGATTCACAGCAAGGATTCAGTGACACCACAGATGTCACACATGAATTCCATATAGTGCACTGTGCTAGATAAATATTTGTGTCTTTCCTCCATTGACAAATATCATGCAGTTTTTGTCAGATCTCATTTGTTTCAATATGGTGCCCTACCATCTTTTGTTGTGGGATCCAGGACAAGTGAAGGCATAAGTGATAGGCATAGAAGCTCACTCTCCATCCGGTTTGCCTGCGGACTCCAGAGTGCTGTGCATCAACAATGTGCTAGCCCCCAGCCCAGTAACAGGCAGTCCTAGGCCCCCGCAGAAAGGAATGTCAGTGCGCTGTCTGCTGCAGGCATCTTCTCCTGCAGAATGACAAGGTCTGGAAGAGCATTCAGTTGGAATACCTTTGGGACAAGCTGAGTTCTACTCCTACACCACGCCCCTCCAGCACCACCACCCCAATACCACATCTACACCTCCACTTTTAAAGCTAGAATGGGCTAAATGTGTTGCAAAATTGGGGCTCCACAGTGCAAGTTAATGACCACAGCACTGTCCTGCCTCAGTGGAAAGCACATGATCTTGGGAAGCTGAGAGAGCGGATTCGGATCAAGGAGCCACCTTTTACTACCTGCATTATCTTAGGCAACTTATTTAAAGTTCTTCAGCCTCAACTTCTCACCTGAAAAAATGGAGCTCTTCTTTCCCCTGTTGTTGACTTGCAGTCAAGATTAGCTAAGATAATATGCATAACACTCTTTGCACAGTGCCTGACTCATATCTGGCTCTCAACAAACAAAGCTTTTCCCCCTCTCTGACCCTATATATACTCTATTCACTGCCTTCCCCCCACTTCTACTCTCACAGAAATATCCTTCTTCACTCAAACGGTGGCTTCTCGCAACTTCTCTGTCTCTTCTTCTAGCCCTCGGGCTCAGTGAACTCTTCCTACATCACTTCTCCTGGTCTCAATCTTAATGATAATGAGCGATCTTAGGTTTTGGGGCCTTACTATGTGCCAAGAACTGCATAAACACTCTCAGATTCTCACTGCAACCCCCGAACATAGGTCTTACTTTCCTTAACTTATGTCAAAAGAAATCAAGGCCAAGAGAGATTAAACTTGCCAAGTTAACAAGCAAGTGAGTCAAAATTTGAACCCAGTCCATCAAACTCCACAGCCCCTACACTGCATTGTCTATTTGCCTTAGTCTACATTGCCTTTCACGTTATATCACATTTTAGGTGTGTAATCCATATGCCAACTGATGACACACATGAGGACAGGTTTAGCATAATGTTTAGTTCATAGTAAATGCTAAGTAAACATTATTTAATGATTATTTCAAATAGTTAAGTGGTAATTAATTAGTCGATGATGATTAAATAATTGTGAATATGCTCATTACCCGATAGACATTTACAGGCAAAAGAAAATCCTGAAGTAAGGAAGGGTTTACTTTATATTTCTTCAGGAAAGAGGATTTTTAAAAGGCTATGGATTAAGCCAGAACTGTCTTTGTTTTCTTTGCCTAGGAAGATTAGCCCTGAGCTAACACCTGTGCTAATCTTCCTGCATTTTATATGTGAATCACTACCATAGCATGGGTGACAAGTGGTGTAGGTCCACACCAGAGATCCAAACTCACGAACCCAGGCTGCCAAAGCAGAACGCATGAAACTTAACTGTGACACCATGGGGACATCCCTCAATCATTTTTTTTATAAACCCAAATGGTTGAAAGAAAACAGAGAAGAAGACATGTGTCAATTCTAGAAGTATAATGAGTGTCTTCCTCAGCATAACCTTCAATAATGTTTTTAAAGGTGGTATGTTGATGTGTCGACATGACAGTTGTTAAGGCTATGATGAAAAGATATTACAGAAAGAAGGGTGAAAAGAGGACCATGAGCCACGTAGAGATGGTAATCAAGGGGTGGCCTCTTTTTATGTACATGCTCATCTCTCAACCAACAGTGAAAGCCACACTCCATCTTCTCTCACCCTGTGTTAAAATCTAGCTACACCACAGCCTTGAATTACAGCAACACAAGAGTCGTTCTGTAGTGATGGGAATCAGATTCCTTCAACCCTACTCATAATAAAAGACTTATTATCCATCAATTTCACCAAAACTATTCTAAGCTGATTTCGTTATTGGTTTCCTGACAATTTGGCTTCATCTCCTAATTCAAGTAGAAATTGCTAATTTTTTCCCCCAGGCAGTTTTAAAGACCAAGGGGCCAAGAATGGAGGAAAGAAAGACCTCTGCCTCAGATCCTACAGAGATCTGTGCCCAGGACTCCTGTCACCTCAATTAAGAAAAGCCCAAAGCAGTGCCTACATCCATGTGATGAAGGAGTTAGTTACCCTGATAAAAATCCTACCACTGATTTCCTGAGAATGGAAAAGTGAGATATAATGTGCCTGGCGGAGCTTCCAATGCTAAGTGGTCGTAGGTGGCTGTTATTGTTTTGCTTCGTTTCCGCGCAGGAGGAGGAGGTGATGCATGGTTTGGCTTTACATCTGGCAGCCAGCCCTCTCCAAGGGAAGGGTTTCTGACTCCTGCCAGCAATGGACTTAGTTGCTTTCAAATGGGTCTTAATAATCTGATTGGTCATGCATCCAAATCACAAGCAGAGAGAGGCTTCCCAAGCCAGAGCCAGATGCAGAGCGCCCACACACTGACTCCGACTCTACTGTGTGCTAACGGCAGTCTGAAACAGCCTTGACTTCAGTCTTGTGGTGAGCAATACACAACTCTTTGTAACATGGCCCCAACCGGAGTTTCCCAGACTTCCAAAGTTCATAGATCCAATAACATTAAACCAATTCCTGGCAAGTATGAACATCAAAAATAAGAATATGAAATCTCAAAAACCAACCATGACTTAACCATCATTATTTCATAAAATAAGGACATTTTAACTATTAAAAAGTTAGGGAGATCATAACCTCAGAATAAAGGACAGTCTTTTAAATTACTAATTTAATACTATGCTCCTCCCCCCAAGAAAAGCGTTCTTATTATCCTTATGAAACCACAAACCAGTGAAATATAAAAAACTCAGAATGCTGTTTCTCAGATTCCAGGAAATCCTTAAATGTGACTCACTGAGTGACCCTGGAGGAGGGTGTCTCATCCATTACACACATTCAAGGTGTACATAGAGGAGTTTTGTTATGGAATTCATAAAAGCGTAAGTTGGGGTTAATGAAATCCTGGAAACAACTTAATGAAATCCTGGAGATAGATTAACCTTCCACAGGCTGAGACCAGAGCCAACCCCCAGTGCCATCCTTGATGCCTCCAGCCACAGTGCTCGCTTCTGCCTCCAAACTCTCCCATGGGGCCATGATTAGCCATCCCACTTGGCACTGAATCCCCCAGCAGCTGGTACCATCTTTGATATTGATGGCTCACAGCACTTACTTACCTACATGACATTCCATGCATCTTTTCTAGATGAGCAGAATTTCTGAGATTCTTCCATAACCAAGGGTAAGAAAGTCCCTGGCAAAATGTAAGGCTGAGGTATAAACATGGTAGCCTCTGTAGTAATATTAGTAATTTCAAATACCTACATGGGCAAGAAGATAACATGAATACAGAAATTTTGTAGGCATACAAATCCAATTTTTAAAAAATTATTGAGGCATCTAAAAAGAAAATCTGGGAGCTAAAACCAGGTTTTCCAAGCACCGTGCCTTTTCTTAAGCCACTTTTTCCACCATGCTTCCACACTGAAGGAGGCTCGGCCCCTCTTCCTTTCAAGTCCAGCCTCTCTTCTCAGAAGGCTTTCTAACTGTCCCAATATTCAGTGAGTTTTAGCTCCTATGAGTTCCTGGAATATTTCTTATCTCTTCTCTTCTTTCCCAAAGCAAGAATTAAAGCTTAGTAGAGGCACGATGAGAACCAAATAATAGACCTTTTATATTCCTGTCTCCATTTCTCTGTCCACCAAGTAAGATATTCCCACTCCCACCTTCTACATACCAGGAAAAGCCTACTCATTCCCCAAGGTCAGATCAGGCCAGTTGCTTCCTCTTCTTTTATACCTGCCTGGACTCTCTTCCCTTCTACTCCAATTAATTACTTCCTTCTCCATGCCATGCACGTTTTTTCCATTGAGCAAAAATAGCACTTATATTACTGTGAAATTGTTCAGATTAAAACCCAAATGTGCCACTAACATTGCCTGAGATCTCTTCAGTTGCTCAATCCAGTCCACAATGATTACTTAAACCGTCTCCTCTCCCTTCAAACCTCTGAAACAGTCTTGCTCCTCTTGGTATTTAGCATATGAACTTGCCTCTTAGTTTAAAGATGAGATAGAGACTACCAGATGAGAATTCCCAAATACCAAATATTTCCCTAATATTAAATATACGAAACAACCCACACTAAACCCTTACTCCCTTCCTCCATCCTTGTCACAGTGGAGGATATACCCCCTCTTCTATCTAAGATTAATCTCTTTGGATCCCATCATTTTTCATATTCTCATGAGCTATAAATATTTGTTATCCCTTTTTTCTCCCCCTGGATAAGCAAACTTTCAATTGGATTCTATCATTTGGCTCTTGCTATGGTCTGAATGTTTGTGTCCCCTGCAAAATTCATATGTTGAAATCCTAACCCCCAATGTGATGGTGTTAGGAGGTGGGGCCTTTGAGAGGTGCTTAGGTCATGAGGATGGGATGGACTGACACCTCTTGAACATATATAAATCTCTTCCATTTAAAAAACAAAAATACTTATCTTCACTCAACTCTTCATTCCTCCACTGCTACCTCAGTTCTCGCAGCATCTCTCTTAGACCTTCTACAGCTAAACTGCTGCAAGGTTGCCCATTCCTGCTGTTATCATTTCCTTGTCCCTCACAAACTCAATCTACTTCTATCTGGCATTCTGGCATGGAGTGATCTCTCCATCCCTCTTTCCCAACACCTTCCACCATGTGTCCTCTCCTGAGGGTTGCAAAATTTACCAAATAAAACTATAGGATGCCCAGTTAAATTTGAATTTTAGATAAACAACAAATAATTTTTGGCAGATAGATGTAATATGGGACATACTTATTCTAAGAAAGTATTTGTTGCTTATCTGAAATTCAAACTAGTTGCTCTGTATTTTTTCCAGCAGTCCTATCTCTCCTACACAGTACAATCAAACCACCCTGGATGTCTTCTGGTCCTTTGAATTTGGCACGTTTTTCATTGCCACAGGACTTTTACAGAAGCCAGTTGTACTAGTTTCCTAGGGTAGAGCTGCTATAACAAAGACCTACAAACTAGGTAGCTTAAAAACAATACAAATTTATTGTCTCACGATTCAGGAGGTTCAAAGTCTGAAGTCAAGGTGTTGGCAGGGCTATGCTCTCTCTGGAGCCTCTGGGGAAGGATCCTTCCTGGCATCTTCCTTCTGGTAGCTCCAGATGATCCCTGGTTTGTAGCAGCATCACTTCAGTCTCTGGTTCAGTCTTCACGCGGCCGTCTTCCCTCTCTGTGTCTTCGCCTCTTCCCATAAGGACACCAGTCACATCGGACTAAGGGCCCACTCTACTCCAGTATGATCTCATCTTAATGTAATAAACTACATCAGCAATGACTGTATTTCCAAATGAGATCACATTCTGAGGTATTGGGGGTTAGGACTTCAACATATCTTTTGGGGGGACACAAGTCAACCCATAACACCAGTCCTTCTGCTAGCAATGTGCTGTTTTCTCCTATTTCCTGAAGACTCCTACTCACTTCTACCCACTCTTCAGATTTCAGCTTAATTCTCTGGCTTTCTTGACTAAATTCTATCCCTCAATTTTGCACTTTTATAGAACTATATCGTTCTTTTCATTGCACTTTTAGATTCCATGTGATCAGTCTACATGCTCTTGCTTGATAATTTGATGAACATCTACCTTCTCCCCTGGACTGTGCTCTCCATGAACGCAAGAACTAGGCGTGTTTGGCTCATTAGTCCATCCTTGGATCTGAGCATAGTACCTTACACTGAGTAGGTTCTTAATGAAGACACATCCTATGAATGAAGAAACCAATCGATGAACTATTTTACAGCACAAATGGCTTGAGAGCAGAACAGAATCTTTATATTCACAAAGCTTGGTAGAGGCCTGGCAGAAAAACAGTGTTCAATAGCAGATTTCTGAATGAATAATTAGTTGCTCTTTTGTTGTTTTTATCCCCAAAAGAATATCAAGAAGACAATTACCCTGTCAAGACAGAGACATGTGTTTGTTAAATGTGTAAAATACTTAATTCATTTTCCTCTATCTGAGTTTCTTCTTTTTAATTGAGGTATAATTGACATGTAACATTAGTTTCAAGTGTACAACATAATGATTCAATATTTGTATATATTGCAAAATTTGTATACATTGTGAAATGATTTTTCTCAAATAGATCCAGATTTTGTCACCAAAAGATCACATTTGACCTGTGTTTGAATAGCAAGAGTAAAATTGACTCAATGTTGAACACCTATAGGAAGAGTTATCCACAACAAGTTAGTTAAAACATGTTTATTGAGCTTTATAATATTCTTCAATTTTATAGAATTCTATTACTAAGTTTTTGAAATGGCAAAATCCAAAAATATCTCTAGATATCTGGACTTTTACCTTTTCTCTTATAAGCTATGAAATGACTAAGATGGTATCAGAATACCAAAACGGGTATTTCTGAGATGTTCTCAGGACTATATGCGTGCTTAAGAAACAAAACAAGGCCCAGGAACTAAGAAGCTTTTGAGATTCGACTCAGAAGCAAAGCTTATTCATTATTTCCATCCTCCCCTGCTAACTTCTTGGAAGAGGTAATGCATCTCTATGTCTGAGTCAGTGGAATCTCTTAGCCATATATTTTTAATGATGGTGAACAAGAGGATTTTGCCAAAGTCTGCGTGGAGACAGAGCAAGATTTGTTGAAGACACATCTGATACTGAGATTCCACTCATTTGGATTTTAGGTTGACTTCCACTGGCCCTTGTGTTCATTAGGAACTTACCTTTGATTTCTGTTTGGATGGCATAGGACTAAACTGAACTAAAATAGTGTCTTCTAAGAATTTGCACAGCTTGGGTAAATCAGTATCAGAAGTTGAACTTGTTATCTAGGTAAACAGAAGATAAAATCAATTTCGCTCTAAAAGGATTAGACTTTAAATATTTCTAATGTAGTCTGATTCTTTAATATGCTCCAGAGCTGATGATTTCAAGTATGCTTAATAGATATTGAATAGATAATGAATGCTAGATTCATACTGTTTGTGATAACGTGTTATGGCACATTCAGTAATTTAATGGCTGAGTAGGAAAAAAGTTTTTCTTCCTGTGTTTCTCTTACTCTCACACTACTACGACACTCACACTTCTGTCACTAGACGTGTGGGTTTTCCCTACACCAAGTAATTCTGTGACACCAGCTGAGTGGCCTACAATTTAATTCAATTCTGATACTATGTACCTAGAATAGCATCACATTCCACAAGTTAAAGGCTTAGTCCCAGGAGACTGCCCCCCACTTTAGATGCCAATTGCAAGTAGTAGGACTTCAAGTTACCCACAATTTCTGCCCAATTTGGCTACAAATCGGAGGTTGCCACACCCCATCTTCAGGTTCAGTTAATTTGCTAGAGCGGCTCACAGAACTCAGGGAAACATTTACTTACGTTTACCAGTTTATTAAAAGGATACAGATGAAGAGCAAGATTAAGAGATACAGAGGATGAGGTCTGGGGGGATCCTGAGTGCAGGAGCTTCTGTCCCCGTGGAGTTGGGGGACTTCACCCTCCCAGCATGTGGATGTGTTTGCCAACCTGGAAGCTCTCCAAACTCCCTACTACTGGGATTCATAGAGGCTTCCTCATGTGGGCATGATCAGTCATTAACTCCATTTCCAGCCCCTCTCCCCTCTCTAGAGAAGTTGGAGGATGGGGGTAGGGTTGAAAATTCTAAGCTTCTAATCATGGCTTGGTCTTTCTGATCACTAGTCCCCATGCAGGAGCCCACCCAAAGTCACCTCATTAGAACAAATGATGCTCCTAGTATCCTTATCAGTTAGGAATTTACAAGGGTTTTAGGATCTCTGTGTCAGGGAAGGGGTCAAACATCAAATATTAGAACAAGAGATGCTCCTAGTGCTCTTATCACTTAGGAATTTATGAGTTTTAGAAGCTCTGTGTCAGGAACCGGGGGGTCAGTGACCAATATATATATATATATATATATTTTTTTTTTTCTGTTATCTCACAATGAGGAAGTAAATTTTCAGTGGACTTCCTTATGTAAGTATCTACCCTTCCAATGGAATTAGTCCAATCATTTTATGCCCCTACAAGTATTTCAGTAATGAGTCAGGGTTTCTTTCAAACAACCTCACTGAAGGATCCTAGGATTTTCTTTTATTATGTGGGTCTTTAAATAATATCCATGTTTTAAAAAAATTTCATCTCTTTTTCCTTTTTTTTTTTTTTACCTGTGCTGTGTTACAACTAATCTAGCTCATCGATTTATATACATTTTGAATAAATTCCAGAAGTAGTACAAATTAATTTCAGATAGGGAAAATAAGTTTCTTCAGCCCTGTTTTCCCTTTGTTTATAAACAAGATGTTTTAACTATAAAGGCATTTAAAAGTTTGTATTAAATCAAATGAAGTAAAAAGCTATATCCAAGTACAGGGGAAAAGGAGACAAATGTGCAATGAAATTTGTTTTAAAATCTGACTTCTGAGACCAGCTCAGTGGCCTAGTCGTTAAGTTCAAGCACTCTGCTTCGGTGGCCCAGCGTTCACAGGTTCGGATCCCGGGGGTGGATCTAGCACCACTCCTCAAGCTACACTGTGGCAGCATCCCACGTAAAATAGAGGAAGATTGCCACAGACGTTAGCTCAGCAACAATCTTCCTCAAGAAAAAAGAGGAATATTGGCAACAGATGTTAGCTCAGAGCCAATCTTCCTCACACACACACTGTGAGGAAAATCTGACTTCTATCTATAAAAGTCACTGGGTAAAGGCTGGAGTCGTGATGGTTGCTCCCAGCTCGGTATTCTTGGTAACTGGCATAATCCCTTAAAGAAAGCCTGGGCCCAATAAGTATTTGTGGAAAGAACAAGTAAATCAAAGTGCTAATAGAAGCAAATATTGGACTTTCCTGAATTAGAGCCTCTAAGAAGATAAAACATTTAGTGGACAAACAGGCAATACTATTTGATAAGCCCTTCAAAAGAAAGATGCTCTTTTCATTTCAAATACTGTTCTACTCATTCCTGTTTTCGACCAAAAATGGCAAGTTATTGGGTTAGAGAATAAAAAAGGGTATAATTAAATTCAACGATGCAGAGATAGTCCTAAACAGTTTTAAAATTAGGTCAACTTGTAACCTTGCTGTCTCAGATAATATATGCTATCTTAGATAATATAAAAAGCTGCAAATGGATACAGAGCTGAAATTGGCATTCCACTCTTTGGAGTGGAAAAAACTGGCAACAAGCAACCCAACCAATACCCATTTACCAAAGCATAGTAAACCCAGTGTGGTCCAGGACACTAATGGTGGTCAATGTTTTATCAGCATCACAATACAACGGCTTCAAATTAAATTCAAATGCAACAGGCATTCCTATTCATGAACAGCACCACAAGCTATGAATGGAGCTAGATCCTCTTCAGATTGTCACAGAAGCCCACATAAAAGCCTACAGTTATCCAGATAGAACCACCATACCTCAATTCTCCTCAGACAGGACTCCAGGGAGAGCCCAGTGGTTCATTTCTTAATCCTGACTGTTTCTATAATGTACAAACATGTACCTCTACATGGAGTATCTGAAGGAGGAATATGTTTGAACACCCGGCAGAGGTGTTGCCTCTGACCCGGGACTAGCAAACTTGATACAGGCATGGATCTCCTCTCTTGCGGAGATGCAGACAAATGACAAGAAGCCTAAGAGGTCATTTAAGAGCTTCCTCTGAAATTGAATTCACTAATTCTCTGGGCTCAGAGGAGAAAGGGTTGGAACATGTGCTCTGCTACTAACCCCCTCATTTTACTGGAAATATTGATCATTAAATGCTACATCATACTAAAGTAGTTATCAAGAAGAAATATATAGATCAGGTCATCAAGCTTATGAGTCATAGGGTAAGCAGAATAGAAAAAAAGAATGCAAGAGAGATTGGGGAAGCACTGTAGGAGCGGGAGAGTGTGGGCTATGCAGTCAAATAGAACTGGAGTTGTGGTTCTACCACTTCCTGCTGAATGCGCTACAGCAAATTGCTGAAGTGTCTGAAGTTTCCTTTCTACATCTGTCAAATGGAGGTCAAAATATCTACTGTAAAGACTATTTATGGGAGATAAATGAAATAAGTTATGCCTATTACCTGGCACACAGAGCTGGGGTCTACCCATGTGAAAAGGAATGTTGTTGGTGAAGCAAGCAAGTATGCAATGGTTGGACTAAATATCTGTATCACTTCCAGAGAGTAGAAATAGCTGTAAAATGAGCCATTTCAACAGACTCACCAGCAACTGGTTTTCAATTTCTAAAAACTACACTTCGTGTTAGGCATTCATGAAATTTGCTAAAACTATTAGCAAGCCATACCCACTTGGCAACTGTGGGGAAGAATTGGTAAGGAAAGGCTTTTGTGTGTATGCCTTCATCTTTTTCCAAGTGTTTTGTTACCAGTAACAAAAAGTTCTTCATATATTTTTTACTGTGTTTACATTTTTATCAGTGTTGAACTGATACCAAAAGGAGAGGGATAGCTGACAGGAGTGTGGTTTTTCCTTGTGTTCTGTCCTCACCATGGACACAGACAGACAGACACACAACCCCTGGAAGACGCACAGTCACACACACACACACACACCCCTACTCACGAGACTGCCTTAACCCAACACACAATCTCATTTAAATTATTAGGAGCTACAAGGGTTTCCAAATGATTTCCATAAGAATGTCAGATATACCTGAGTAAAAAACTAAGCTCAAATTCTAAAAATATTTAAGAAAATATTTTGGAATCCAGCTACACTTTTTTGTCTGCTGACATTAAACTATGTTGCTTTATACACACAAGATGCACCATAGATACCACATGACTTACTTGTTTTAAATGCGGTAATTTTCTAAAGATATCAGGACAGTCAACATGAGAATGTTCTGTTCAAAACTGGATATTTGGCAATTCATTTTAATAATAGATCTATGTCTATATTCTACAGCTGGGTACCAGTCAGGCTATCGTAAAGGGGGGAAAGAAAGCAATCTTGCATTTCATCGATGATCTAAGACAGTGAAAACACGGCAGGGAAACAAACAAGACAGTACTCTCCTTATATAGAGTAGAGGCGATGGAATGAGGTGGAGACGACAGTAACTGAGTGAGCAATGCTGCTGACAGAGTGACTCTCAAGTGAATCATGCAGACCAGCCAGCAGCCCAATGATTGCAGAGCGCCACCTTGAACCACAAAGCCTTCATATTTGCGTAGTGAGAAAGAACGAAGATGTGAAGACAGAACTTGAAAAGACTAGTACAAAGGTGCAAGAAGTAAGAGTTTAGACAAATGCCATGAATTGTATCTGATCCCTGACTTTACCAACCTCTGAGGAAAGTCTTGTCCCTGCATTTGACTGCCATTGTATGCACACAGAAAGAAGAACATGTCTGTGTACATTTTGCAGAAAATATTGTTCTATTGACAAATATGCTCTTAAGGATGCCCTGAAACATCTCCCATTGACGCCTATTGTCTTCTCTCAGCTCAATAATGATTTCAGTCCATGCAGTGACAAACATTGCACACCCTGCCTTGCCTAGTGCATTGCTCTACGCAATTTGCTCTCTGATGCTATAAAGGGAAATTTACTCCACCTCCCTCAGTTCTTAAGCCATGTTGAAAACTCCAGAGTTGGTAGTGAATACAGGAAAGATTTGCAACTGGGAATGCTCTTACAGACCAAGCAGCAGCTATGGGCCAAAATCAACATGTTTAGAGGATTAAATGAGATAATGTCTGTGAAAGTGCTTGTAAACTAGAGCACACTAACAACTGTTCTGATGAAATCGTTGGTGAAACTTCAGAGATGCAAATGTCAATTCTTGCACCCATGGCTCAATAAATCTATTGTATGAATGTCAGATGAGAGAGACCTGGATGGAGAGCATTTCAATAGAAACCAGGAGTCTGACTTGGCTGCTGGAAAGGCTTGGGTAATCTGCAATTATAGGTAGGTAGATCACATCTGCCTATGGTGTTTATTTCTTGGAACCACATTTTAAAAGCATATGGACAAACTGGACCCTGCTCCCCTCACAGAAGAGGATCCAAGTTAATGAGAGGTTGGAGACCCTATTATCTCAGGAATGGTTGAAAGAGATGGAAATAAGTCTTTCTCCTCAAATATTTGAAGAGAAAAGAGAGTAAAGGACAATAAAATAGAACATGATTGCGGTAGAAGCTACACAGGGGCAGATTTCAGCTCAATACAAGGACAAACCTTCTAATCATGAGAACTCTCTGAAAATGTGTAATGAATTACCCCTTTCTTTATTTTTAATTACTACATTGACCTTTTCAGAGAAGCTTCCGAGTGGCTACTACATGATGAAAGCTACTTTCTCTGCCTAGTTGCCATGCTCTGTATCCTGTGTCCATACCTGCTGGCCACAGCTGATTGGCACAGAATGGGTGTCTGACCCAAAGGCCCCAGCCACTGAAGTGTTTGAGCCTGAGATGCTGGTCTAACAGTGGCCTCCACTTAGGATAGTAGTTAATAATGCCCATCAGATCCACTCTTTGAAAGTTTGATATTTATAGGTACATAAAGAGAATCTGTTGACCGATAGCAGAAGAAGAAAAAGAGAGAAAGTGAGAGCAAGAGAAGAGGAAGATAAAGAGCAAGAGAAAAGCTGAGGCCTCAGGGACCTCATATCAAAAATATGAGCATGTATCAATTTCCTTTTCCAGTTGTCATGTTCTTTGAACTAGAAAGTCCTCATCACCAAAAAAAAAAAAAAAAAAAGGGACTAAGTGATGATCATATTTTAGAGAAATTTTGGAAAATTTCCTGAATTTGCATAATGGTTGATGTCATATCTAAGAACCAAATATTATATCACAAAATGTCCCATGGCTAAAAATATGATTTAAAATATAAGTAATGACTTTTGTTTGAGTTTACATCTGTTTGTTCAGGAAATGTTCTTGGAAATTGAACATCAGTATCAATATTCCAGAGTTCCCCTATCAGTCCTTAAGGTTTCAACACTGTAACCATCTGAGAGTAGAATTCAAGCTAGATTGCTATGTTTCTGAAGGTTCCATTGAAAGTTTCATAATCCTATTATGGGATAAATCATCATAGCAGAAATCTCAGCTCAGATTCTGATTGACCCAAATACACTGTTAATAATGGCTTCTGGAGTCCATTTGGAGGAAGCATTAGATTGCTCTGGAAAAGGTGTACTCCCCTACCCAACTGATTTTCAGCACGGCTATTGAATTTCAGCATGAGGCACTCTGTGGCTCAAAGTGAAAACTGTTTCATACACTTCCGCGTTGGAAGGCAAATCCCACCTTTATTCCCAAGCTACTCTTCACAAATTTCTCTTGTTTCTCATGGGTTAGACCTGACACATCCTTTTAAAGCAGAAGTGGGAACATTTTCAGGGGCAGAGAATTTGTGAATGTCTTGTTTATCTTGGAAAACTGGTATTGCACTTTCCAAACAAACACAAACCAGCCCTGGCTCTCTCTGGGGCCCTTCCATACTACGCACCTAAAAGCATTTACAACAGTTTGGAGACAGCGATGGTGAGCTTTATAGCTCAGACATGCATAGGAAGCACTCTCCTTTGGCATATAAAACGTCTAGACGCACACAGAAGGATGATCTCAGTCGTAACAGCGGCCTGGTTCTGCTCGGAAGTTTTTCTTGAGAAGAAACCATCCTTTAGATGATGCAAAATCCCAATCCAAGACTAGCAGTGTGACTGGCAAGCCAATCATATTCTTTTAGCTCAGATCTGGCAAGCTTCATACAGTCGTACTCATTTAAATCTGAAACATACCAAACGTTTCTCATTTATCCATTAAATCAACAAATATTTACTAAGCATCCACTAAGTGCCACATAGCCAGCCTTGGGGGTCTAGTGGTTAAGATTCGGTGCTCCCACCACCACAGCTCAGGTTTGTTTCCCCATCAGGTCAGGGCACCACACCACCCTCCTGTCTGTTGTCACCCTGTGTCAGCTGCATGTTGCTGAAAACTACACCATCCCTGTTTCATATACCAGCAGGGTCACTCACGGTGGACAGGTTTCAGCGGAGCTTCCAGACTAAGACAGACTAGGAAGAAGGGCCTGGCCACCCATTTCCCAAAAAATTGGCCATGAAAACCCTATGAATAGCAGTGGAGCATTGTCTGATGTTGCACCGGGAGGCGAGAGGATGGTGCAAACAGACCTGGCAGGGTTCTGCTCTGCTGTACATAGGGCCAGTAGGAGTTGGAAGTGATTCGATGGCACTAACAACAACAAAGTGCCAGGCACCATTACACAACAATGAATAACAATGCCAACTCTCAAGGAGCTCATGATGTATGGCAGTGATTCTTAAGGGTGAGTTTTTTCTGCCTAAAAGGATTTATCTTATTCCTGAGAGTGTTAAGAAAAAAACAAAAGAGAGAGCCCTTGTTACGTTGGAAACCAGTGTGCCAGGTTTATATCTTAGATCCCAAGAGAATGTTAGCGGGTCTTCAAGATGCAGAGGTAAGACTTGCTCCTCTCTGTCCATTCTCTATTTGAGAAGTGCTTAGCAGACTGAAGAGAGGCAAGGGGCAATGGCAGGCCTCTTTGAAACTTTGCATGAGGACCAGTCCCTACAGAGCCTTCCCAGCTCCTTTGCATAAATATGCACAGAAGTCCTGCCCAGCTTTGATTGTCCAGCCTCCCTTCTTCGGGTGCAAGGACTGAGGTCAGCATTGTAGTGTCTCTGGTATTTCGAATTGGAAGAGATGGCCAGGGAAACCACCACAGCGATTTCACAGTTGCATGACTATTGCCGATGAAGTGACTCAATCGCCTCAGAATGCTTTGCTAACCATGAGGTCACTCAGAGCAGGCGACAGCAGTCAGCCAGAGAACTAGCAGTCAGCTAGAGAACCAATCAGTGGGCAACGAATTCTTCAAAGATTAGAATGAATCTTTCAGTCAAACAGGGTGAAAGAGAAGTACGGCTAGAGAAAAGATATCGGACTTTTACCACAAATTTATGAACAGAACCAACTCAGCAGGACTAGGCAAGCTCATATTGACTTAAAGAGCTTGAAGAAAAATAAATATTTTTTTTCTGCTAAGGATATAAATTAGTTTATAGAAAAGTAGCAGAGAGACGCTATAAAAGAAATTAAATAAGTTATGTAGGAACTTTGATTTTCTCTCATAATACCCAAAAATGCTATTTTTCTGCCATTCTGACAGGTGAAATGTCTGTTAACCAGCTCCATAAGCTTTATCAGTGCCATTGTAAGTCACGTCCTTCGGGGATTTCATCCCCCTAATTCTTCTGAATCATCAAAACAAGTGTCCAATGCTACTTTAGGGCCAATTCGATTTTATTGACTATAGATGACTCTACCTTACGAAAAATTGAGACAGGACTTGACAGAAGACTAGATCCAAAGAATAGTTGGGGTTCTCACAATACATTTTTGAGTTAATTCTTTGATTGATGAATTACAATTTTCGGATATCCAGGATACAGCAAGGTTTTATGATAGTATAATTTTAAAACAAAACAAAATAATACATATCCTGAGTTGTTAGATCGGGAGTGGCAGGCTAATGAACACTAGGGTCAGCAACCTTTAAAAAAGTAATGATAATAGCCTCTATTATTTGAAGTTTGCTTCCCTAACCCCGCCTTGTTGGTGCAGGCTCTTTGGGTCCACTAAGAAGCATTACCAAGTAAGGACACAAGAAATTGCTGACTGTATGCTCCACCCACTAGAAGACAGATTTCACATAGGCAGAGACTTTGATTATTTTATTCACAGCCATGTACCCAGTATCTAGAACAATGCATATCACAGAGTGTGTACACAATAAATATTTGCGAATGCATTGAGTAAATTAAGTGACAGTTTTTACATGCCAAGGGATATTGTGATTCAATTTGCCAAAGAAATACCCAGGAGCTTCACTTCTATCTAATTAATGCCTCTTTAGGATTTGAAGGACTGACAGATCCAAGCTGCTTTGACACAGGCTTTTTCTGATACTTTACATATTTCTTTTTGATCAAATGCGCACAGGATTTTTATAACTAAGTTTGGTATGGGAACTAGTGAGGCAAGCTAAAGACACTCTTTGGGAATTTTAAATAGACGTTAGCAGGTCACCAAAGGCTGTGAGGTCAGAAGCAAAATCAGAGGTAAGGTCTTTAACAAGGCTGGGCTAGAAGTGGAGTCAGCAAGAGTCAAAATTGAGCCAGGATGGGAGCTGGAGGGTGAAGCTGGGCTACTCCTTTCCTGAAGCCCTGGCTCATCTGAGTTAGGATGAAAGAGGACCTCTGGTTGCTTCCATGCTGATGGTAGGAAAGGAGAGTAGAAACCAGCCACTGGAACTGGGGCATAGGGACCCAGGTAAAATAATGACCTAGAAGCTGATGTAAAGTAACTCCGCGCTTACAAGTTGACGCTTCATTTTCCATGGTGATGGAGGCTTGAAAAGAAGGGTCATGCATGAATTTCAAGTTTTCTATTAGAAATAAATTGCTTTATAAATAATGTATTCCACCAAAGTAGGTAATTTTATAAAATAAAAGAAACATTAAACACACACACACACACACATGTGAAACCTCTAAATTCTCTAAAGTAACTGTGTCTTTCTAGTTTACGGTTATTACTAAGAGGGATCACTTAACTCGAAATTAACTTGGAGGCAGAAGTCTCCAGCTGTTGGATAATCAGTTTTGAGACTTCTGACTAAAAGTTCCCAGTACATTATGTAAGTTGCCAGCTCATTTGCTCCCTATACGAAATCTTTCCTCTTTTTTGGACCAGGCAAGACCTCCACTCAGCTATATTTATTCCTATTTTCTTCAGTTCACTGACCAACTTGCAAACTGTCTTTCTAAAACTTTGAGGCAGAAAGTTAAAGAAAAGGAGAATAGATGAGAACTATGTAGAATCCATTGTATATGCTGTGGGAATTCTACCAATTAGGAAATACCTTTTTAATTGGAATAAAAAATACACAAAGAAGTCCAAATCAAAACTTTGCTCCCCCCCCACCCCCAGCCCTCATGAAGGCCTGTTCAAACAGTATGGATCTGAGGTATCTACTTATAGTTATTTGCCAGTTATCAATTCTTTGTTGGTTACCCTTAGCAACATTTCTGCTTTCGGTTAGCTGGAAATAGATCTTTAAGCACATGACTTAGAGTGTCCAACACTACACAAAGCAGCAAATTAAATAGGAAATCATTTCATCAAACTTATTTATTTTCCGCCAAGATACAGTTAAAAAAATTAAAGTAAATAGCCATGCATTTGACCTACTGTGCTATTCTCACATTACTTTTTTTAAAATTTATTCTCTGGTTTTTACTTTTTATTCCTCTTAAATTTTCCGTTCAAATGATACCTTTCTTAAAGAGTTGCTGGCAATTTTTTCTCCAGCCTTAGCCTACAATACTACTGTAGGCTACAAAATATTATTGACTTAATCTTTGACCTTCCCTCACGGAGTGAGGAAAATAATCAAGAAATTGTATGTGGCTGTCTTAAGAGATGGAAAATGACATTTTCTTCATATATTCTGAGCACTAGAACACAGTGTACAATAGTTTCAAAGCTTTCTTTTCCCCCACAGCAGACTCCAAACTAATACGCCTAATATATATATTTAATGGAAAACAGAATCACTCACAAAAGGATTTTTCAAAACTCTAGTCTCTAACCAGCCAGTGTTTTGTCTTCACATCCCTGGAAATGACAACTGCTTGATTTTCTCAAGATTCCTCTGGCTTTCCCCAGTACATTTATTTCATTTAATGATAAGCATGTAGGAAAGAAATCTTGGTTCATATTGTGAATGTAAAACCAGACACAGCTTTTTAAAAAATCATCTAAGGGAGCCTATAGCCAGGAAGCAAGTCATGGGTTACATTTCAATTGTGAATGAAAGCACCTAAGGATGAAAACTGTCTCCCAATCTCTCCTGAAGAGACCTATGACAAGTAAGACTTCCTGGATTGACGCAGAATGGTTTTTGCGCTAAATCTTTTCTTGTTTTAAGAAGAATTATATCATAATGTGAAACATGAGCCTGTCACTTTATATTTCAAGAAATTATGTAAGATGAGTTCTAAGGCAATTTGACAAATGTAATAGCACTCAGATGACCTTCTCTGGGTCACAATCATTCTTCCCTTTCCCATGCCCACCGACTTATTTCTCTTGATGGACAACTCCTCTCTCATTTGTTTTTCTTTCAACTCAATTCAATCCAATTCACAATTAGTTATTAAGCCCTTATGTGTAAGACACACCATAAGGAATTCAAATATTAATAAAGCATGGTCTCTCCACTGGAATTAGAGACCATTTAAAAGGGGAATTCAGTGGAAATGGAAATGGCAAGGAGACTCAGAAGAAACTTCAAAAAGCTGAGACAGTAGAACTCAGCTTCTTACCGATGAGCTCCTCAAGGAGAGAGCCAGTACCTTCTTGGTTTATGCAGGGCCTTGGGCAAGACTAGGAATGGAAACCCACATGTCATAGACCTTAACATATAAAAGTTAATAAATTATACTCTCAAATGGTGATTTAATATATGTTTTATCCTGTTACCTTGACAAATTTGAAAAATACATAAAAGTTGTGTTTTTATATGACTCAAAACTCAGCAAAATAAAAAAGACAACTAAATTTAGTTATTATTGTATGTATCTGAGTGTTCTGCTGATGGACCCACAATGTTTGGATGAGTAATAAAGTAAAAATATGTAAAATTCATAAACTAGTATATATTTTTCAACAAATTTATTTTTCTCGCATTTATTTCAACAAGATCACTAGCTATGTCGCTTGATCAAGATTTTTTATATAATTTATAGTCTATTGACATCAATGATCTAAAAGGATTAAAAATGTAAACATAGTAAAGAATTGGTTTCACTATGTTATAGTTGGACCTATAAGTATACGCATTAAAGAGTAATATGAATTATTTAATATTACAAAATGTTCCTTCTGCTCCATGTGCAACTGTGATAAATAATGCACTAACCTAAGAGTTCCTCCTGAACCATGAATTGTAAACAAGAAGCAAGACAATGATAGCTCAGCATTACTGGGAAACAATAGCTGGTTATGTGAGGATTTATTCCATTCATGCTATCTGAGAGAAAGAATACGACAAACGAAAATAATTCGTATTTTCTTTCTTAAGAGCTTCCACTGCTCACATTTCCCCATATTCTAAAGGAGTGTCCATATTCAACATGGCAGTGGCACTATTGATTTTGACAGCTTTGGAGCAGTCATTTTTCCTTCAAGAAAATAGGACAAGAGATGTGAGAAGCATTTCTTTGGGCCATGAGAACATTTACGCAAGTGCTGAGCTCCAGACCCTAAGTGAGAGAGATGCTTATGAGTTTTAAAATAATTCTTAATGTGGATTCATGACATGCAGGGTTCTCAAAAGCTTAAGAGCTTAAGGCCTAAATACCTCTAACCCAAGTCCAAGGGCATTACTATCCAGCACAGATCACACTGTCTCATGCACAGCAGGGCATAAATAATGTGGTAGCTGTTACAGAAGTTGGTGACTAAATATACATCTGTGGGGTGAGGAACATATAAAGGAGTAAAGCACAGTGGTAAGTTTTGAATCCTGCTAGTAGGGAGGCTTAATAATTCTAGAAAGAATCATAGTGTGAGAAAAGAGGTTGAATTTGGCTCTAAACATTGTTGAGTTTGAGAATTGGTAGAATTTCCCTGAGGACATCTGTTAAGCAACTGGAAATCTTGGGCTGGATGAAAATAAATAAAGACTGAAATATCAAGAATCATCCCTTAATTTTTTTGAAAAGTTAAAAAATAACCCACAGAATAATGCAAAATACGCCCAATTTAAAGATAACAGAGTAAAATGGACATTTCCTTCTTCTCTTCCTAAGAATGAGAATAGAAAATCAAAATGAAAATTCCACTTTTGCTAAAAATTGGAAATGGATAAAATGCCAAACTACAGCATAGGTTCAGGGGCTGTTCACACAAAAGGAATCAAGCAAGGGCACATGCAGAAAGAATCAGTAGATGAACTCATGGCAGTAGGTCTCAGGAAAAAACAAAACAGTAAAGACAGTTTCTGAAAGAGAGGAATATAATCTGAGCCATAATGGCTAAAGCCTTTGTTTTTAACAGCAGGACAGTGGGACACTCATTGGGGGAACAGACAAGGGTGGAGCTAAAAAAAAGTTCACACAGACAAGCTATACTTTCAGGAAACTTTCCATCTCTGTACCCACAAAGCAGAAGAGAGACCTTACCTTGTGAACATTCCCCAAGCTGGAGAGAAGTAATCGCTATATGAACTTGCCACAAGCCCAAGGATCGTAAGAAAATCCTAGTCAGCCTGGAATACGGTACCCACTCCTCTACGAGGTAAAGTTTCTATCAATGCCTGGTCCAAGAATGTTTTACTTCCTTCAAAGATGAGTCGTGAACATAAAAGACTAGCATAGTGTCTATGCAAAAATGCTACAGGAACGTAGAAGAAAAATGTGAAACTAAAGTCAAACAGAGAAAAGCCGCCAGAAAAAATTGCCACAGAACAGACAAAAATTAAAACAAAATATTCCATCAGGAGTAGCCCCCCCAAATTAATGAATTAATCACTCCTATAAAAAAGACTAAGCAGAAATATACTTGCTTAAAGATGAGATGTTGACACCAAAGGAGACAAAATACAAACTGAAGCGCTCAGAAAAAGATGAAACCAACAAAATAGGTAATGAAGACAAAATTGGAAGAAACACAAGAGAGAATAGATATTATTAAAACCCCAATAATGAAGTAGATAATTGATGTGAAAAAAGGCAAATAAAAAGTAAATCATGATAGTTTAAAATTTGAGAGAAAACGACAAGGAGGATAGATAAAGGGGATTCGACACATACAAAATTGAAGTACCCAAAGAAGAAATTTGGAAATAAATAAACAGCAAAAACTTATTAAAACATTTAAGAAGACATTTCTAAAATTAAAGAAGGCTTGAAGTTAAATACTGATATGGAACATCATGTTCCGGGGAATATTGACCGAGGCCAGTCAGCATGAACCATACTCTGGTTCAAATACATAGAAACATTCCTTTGGGCAGTCAAAAAAGTTATTCAAATGACTATTAAATACATGAAAAGTTGCCTCCTTCTCTTACAATAAGAGAAATCCAAATTAGAATTACACTGACATATAATTTTCCACATATAAGATTGGGGGAAAAAAAAATTGGGTAATGTGCCCTGTTGATGCTGGTGTGGAGAAACAGGCACGCTTATACACGGATAGCCACAGTGTCAATCAGTATGACTCTATTATGGGAAATTTGCCTATATCTATACAAATTTCAAATGCATATCACCTGGACACAGCAATTCCTCTTTCAGAAATTTATCCCATAAATTCTACAAATCTGAAATGACATATATATAAGTCATTCTTTGTAGCATTATTTATACTAGAAAACAATTAGAAACAAAACATATACACACATAATATATGTAAGCATTCATACAGTGGAACACTATACACTCTTCAAAATGAATGAGGAATCTCTCTATGTACTAATATGGAATGATCTTCAAGATATATTGTGAAGTGAAAAAAATTAAGATGTAGAACAACTTGTAAAAAGAATGCTCTCATTTGAGTGAAACAGAATGAAAGAAAATATGTGCTCGTGTACATGAGTATACTATATCTATTTTTGTGAATCTCAGGAAGAATACATAAGACAATTGATAATATGAGCTGCCTCTGGAGAGAGTATCAGGGATAGAGCTAAAGAATAAATAAATATGAGTTAGAAAATTTGGAAACCACATTAAAACTCTTATATGCATTTCTGTGCTATTCAGTTCTGGTAAGCAGTCATTTACTAGAGAAAATAAAATTATAATGGCTTGAATAATTTAATGTGGATTAAGGAACAATCTATAGGCTAGAAAAAGTTGATTATCCTAGTGCTGTGCAATAGAACTTTCTTCAGTGACTGAAATGTTCTATAATTCTGCACTGTCCACTATGGTAGCCACAAACCACCCGTAGCTATAGCTCTTAAGTACTTGAAATGTGGCCACTGTAACCAAAGAACTGAATTTTGTATTTAATTTCAATTCCTTTAAATTCAAATGGCTAGTGCCTACCATATTGGACAGGAGAGCTTCATACTAAAATGAAAATACGGAGCTCTGAGCATTAAAATGCTGATCTCTGAAGTCAAAAGATGTCATTAACATAAATAATTTACATTTTCTCCATGCTAATACATCACTCTGTGTACAAAAGCTCCGTCTTCAGGTACGTAGCTTTGTTCCTGTTTCTCAAAGTCCTCTAATCAATAGCTAGAGTCTCAGCGGGGCGTCACGATACCTCTGTGGAAATTGGAAAAAGGGAGCAGCTCCACAGGCAGATGGCTTGGCCAATGTCACTTGGTATGAGATGTGAGGTGCTTAGCCCCATTCTCTGGCAGTCACGGCTCCCTGCCATGGCATGCAGCTTTTTGAGCAGACCATTGGGGTGAGTTTCACTGCTAATTCATGCCCTTGTAGGATCGTGGTACCTCTGTGCTGTGAAATACCTGCGCAATTGTACATAGTGGCCCTGCCCATAATTTTTTCTTGAAACTAAGACAAGGCTGACCTTTCAACCACAGCAGACCTGCAAGATCAAACCCCTTTACTCACCCCCTGCTTGTGTCAACCCCTGAACACTGAAGCTGAATCCTGACTCCAGGTTCTGAACTTTCTCCTTTTAATTCCTCCACAATTATCTCCTGGCTGGAACCATAGTAAGACTGCCTCAGGGTATCATTTTGAACATTAAACAAGGTAATTTATGTACAGCACTGAGCTAGACTAGACCAGACTAGAGAGGGTGGACAGCAAATCTTAGTTCTTCCTGCCCTATGGATGTGGCAGTTATGTATGTTAAAAAGAAACTAAACTTATGAATTTGTCACTTGCAACTTGGAGATTCTATGAAGTGTATACAAATCCTTAATGAAAGTAGGTGGGAAGTAGGACCTGAGAATAACTAGGAAGCCTGTGTCTGTTCATGTATGTGAATTTCAGGGGGTGGTTTGTTAACTGAATCTAACCATGACATTCACTTCAACACCCAACCCATTCTAACTTTCCTAATTTAGTCAATAATACCAAAAAATTGCCATCAACACATGTGGTATATTTTCCTGACTTCTGTGCCTTGTTGAAATTAGTCTCATTATAAAGATGAGGAAATTGAGCCTCAAATATTTTAACTGATTGCCCCAAATCACACAACTTGAGGCAGAGGCCAGTTCTTGTCACTTTAAGTATAGTTTTCTTTTGACGGAACTCTAGTTGTCTAAACACAATATACCAGTAATAATGTAATTGTCTGTTAATTAACACTACTGACCCTACATCAGTGTGAATAAGGAAGGAAGTTTGAATATGACTTGATCAGTCACTAAACTCGCCTCATTAGAATTTATTTCGGGACGAGCCTTCCCCTTCACAGACCTCCTGAACTCGGGGTATAAGAGGTCATGAAACCCACGCTCATGAATTTACACATGGGTGGTGGTGATTCATCCAGCCTGAGTCATCCTTTCCCTCCTGGATCTTCTAATGGCCAGTGTCACACATGAGAAATAACTGGGCACCCTACAGTTGTGGATTATTTCTCTATAGCAGAAATAGGAGACAAGTTTCTTTCTTTTGTAACAATTGGCACCTGCACTAACATCTGTTGCCAATCTTTTTTTTTTCTTCTTCTTCTCCCCAAACCCTCTGGTACATAGTTGTATATTCTAGTTGTGAGTGACTCTGGTTGTGCTATATGGGACACCGCCTCAATGTGGCTTGATGAGTGGCACCATGTCTGCGCCCAGGATCCGAACCAGCAAAACCCTGGATTGCCAAAGCGGAGCATGCGAACTTAACTACTCAGCCATGGGGCCGGCCCCAAAACAAGTTTCTTAAGGGACAGATCTCTGGACCTTTGAGTCATTTGCAAGGAAGGAAAGATATTATATTTTCCCACATATTCCGTTAATACCTAATACACCAAATAAAGCCACAAACACAGTACACCCGCTTACTTGGTAGTACATATACCAATTCTTATTTTGGTTTCTTTTGACTCAAATGAGGAAACTGAGGAGGGGGTTTTGATCTATTTCAGGCCCTAAGTATAACCAATTTAAAGTTAATCAACACAGTATTTATAAATAAAACAAGACTCAGTTGAGCTGGTAATACTTCCTCTCTGTCTCCCACTCTCTGAAGTGTTGCAAGCTAACCTTTAGGCCTAAAAATAGGGAAGCATCGCTGAGTCACTAATAAATTTCAGCCCTACACCTCACAAAAAGATAAAAATGCTCTACAACAATACTTAAAAGCTTGTCTTCCTAAGCCCACATTCTTGTCATGAAACCAGACCCAAATTCCATGATTGTTCCAGAAAACTATTCCTGGCATATTAGACCATTGCCAGTGACTTAGAGGCGCCCACCCACTTTCGCAGAGAGAGGGGACTTTCCTCCTGGCAGAAGTAGAAATGAGGTTAACTACCTTAGTTGCATCAGTCACCAGATTCCCCTTATTAGTAATTTATTTTGAGAAGAGCCTTCATTCTTATAGTTACTCAGATTCAGACAGACTCACGAAGTCTAAGTCTGGAAGAGACTTAGAGGTCATAAAACCCTGGTTCCTCATTGTACACCTGAAAACAACAACAAATACGGGGCTATCAGGAACAGTCCCATTTGTCACTAAAGAGATTTATTTTTAACTCCAGAGTTCTGTCTTTATCCTGTAATTTCTCAATGGCATGGCAAGATGAAATCCAATGGATAACATAAGATGGCTTTATGTTCATGCATTTATGCATCAATTTGTGCAAGCTCCTGTTCTAGGTGCTGAGTGTACAACAAGGGACACAACTGACATGGTAACTGCCTTCTTGTGGCTCAGTTTACTGAGTTACACAGACAATAAGAAAGGCAATTATGATAGTGTGATATTTATGTAACAGAGCAGTACTGGAGTGTTACAGGAGAATATGGGCAGAGAAATCAGTAGAAGCGAAGAGGTAAAAGATTTCTAACCTGGCATTTGACATCAAGGAAGTCTTTCTGGAGGGAGAAACACCTAAGCTATGACTTGCATGACGAGTTAAGAGTTAACTTGGAAATGAGGATGGGGTGAAAAAGGAAGTGTCCCAAGCAAACCCAAAAGCCCAGAAGTAAGTGATATAAAAGCAGGTTGGATGAATGAAAAGCCATTCTGCCTAGCAGGAGCCCAGATGGGCCAGAACAGGATGGTGAGCCATGACATTGGAGAAGCAAGCAAGGATCAGATCACAAAATGCAACTATTAAAAACTGCATTAAGGAGTTTGGACTTGTGTCTAAGACTTTGGGAACCCAGTAAAGAATTTTAGCATCTGAGAAAGATTGCTGAGGTTATGTTCTATGTGGGGACACAATTGGAAGAGACAGATTTAAGGCAAGGATACCAGTTATGGAGAGGCTGCTCAGGCATCTAGGCAAGCAATGTGGTCGTCTGAATTAAAAATAGTGAACGCCTATCAGAAATATTTATGCAATTGAATGGGAAGAATTGTGTTTTTACCAGGGCAAACAAAAACATTCCCAAGGGCTTATCCTCCTCCACAGCCCCCTTACCTCACAGCCCATAACTCTGAGAGATCGCAGATCGAGCCAACAATAAAGCTCCCAGAGTAAATCACCCAGCCTCCAATGCAGCCAGGTTGGAGTCCTCCGTAGTATAGAATGAAGGCTAACAAACGCTTTGCTCTCTCACTAGCATTCATCCTACAGCTATTTGCTGAGGGTCTGCTATGGTTCAAGCATTAGATTATTTATTCTTGAGAATAAAAATAAGAACAAAATTGTATCCACACTTAAAGATTCCCGTATTGTAGAGGAGACAGATATGTAAACAAATAAGTATAAAACAATGTCATAAGTGAAGTAATAGTGACTCTGAGGATATGGAAGCATATAATCCAACTAAGGAAATGATTAAAGTCTCCATGGCTGGCTTCATAGAAAGTTTCAAGGGCTGATTCATAAAAAATAAGTAGGAATAGCTAGAAGAAGGGAGGAGGAGGAAAAGATGGCATCAATAAAGGCATGAAAGTGAAGAGCAGCATGGTTTCTGGATAAGAGATATGGGCAATATTATATAACCGGAGCATGAAGTGAGAGACAGAAGCTTGGAAGATAAAGCTCAAGAGGTTCCTAGGGAGGGCCTGGTGGGCCACGGTAAGTAGCTTAGATTTCATCCACTGGAAAATGGACAGTCACTGAAAATAGCAAAACAAAAGAACAATAGAATCAACTTCATGTTCCAGATACTGATTTTGAGGTATCTGTAAAGACAATTGGATTTTAGGGGGCATATCTAAAAGCAAGGATGCAGGTTAGGAGTCTCTTGAAAGCAGCCAGAAAAAGAAATTCTCAAAGACTAAAATTCAAAAGGTGAAAGGAAGCAGAAACAGAGGAGAAACCATCAGACAGTTTCAAGGAGAACCAAGAGTGTAGGTATGGCAGAAGTCAAGAGAGCAGAGGTCAAGATCAGTAATTCCAGTAAGATAAGGACTAAAAATGATCTTTGATTTGACACCATAAAATGTTTTAGATGATAACAGTGACAGCAGTGTCACCAGAGCAGCCATTAACAGAATAGGCCACTCAAGTCGCTTTCTGTGTGTGCCAATGACTGGCTACCTTACAGCTTCCAGATGCTGGTCCCTGGTTCCCTACAACAGGGAAAGTAAATTGGGCAAATGCAATAGTTGTTAAATGCCTTCTTCAGAAAGATATATGTTTGAACTAGATAATCTTTGATATTCTTTAAAACTCAGATTCTATAATTGTCGGGATGCATAAGCTTCCCAGATTTGTCCTGTTGGAAATCTAAGTAACCCTATTATTGGATCTAGTTTATGCATGAGGAAGAATTAGGAAAATAAGTTCAGATATTGAGTGAGTCTGCAGTATTTGATTCCTGTACTTTTAATATCAAGTGGGAGGAGTATGGATAGCAAGGGGTACCAGCCCTCTCTCAAAAATTTCAGCTGAATCTATTCAATTCCTGTGTTTGAAGAGCAAGAGTTCAGATAATGAGGGATATCTACAACATATTATGTTTTAAATGTTGTGTTGTACAATGTAAGAGCTTAACTAAATAATTTCACTTTTCCTTTGAAGACAGTGAAAGCGGAGGAACTCTCCAAAGTGATGTTTAAGAAACATTGACTCTTCTATAATATGGAAAGAGGAGCACTGGACCAGGAGTCAAGAGAACATACACTCTGGCCAACACTAACCTGCTTGGTGGTCTTAGGTACCCCATTTAACCCTCTGGATCTTAGATTTCTCATCTGTAAAATCTGGTTGGACTAGATAACCTCTCAGAGCCCTTCCAACTATTAGTCTATATGATTATAGGCATGATTACACGCTGTGCCTTGCGATGATGATGGATATACAAATCCATTATCTCATAGGATATCCCAAGGGCTCCAGGAAGGCGTGTGTCTACTCCCTGCTTTGGAAAGTCTTTTATTCCTTCCAAATAGGAAAGCAAAGTGAGAGGTGAAACTTTTGTTTTCCTGCAAGATGAGAAAACTCATTTATAAATCTGAGGCACCGCAAATCAGTCTCATAATAAACACCTTCCTAGGAACTGACTTCATCTCCCCAAATTCAAGGTCCTCAGAGGAACACAGAACCTTTATCAAAAGTTTTGCTCTTAAATACCTACCAAGTTGCTGTCGTATTGTTAGAAACGTGTGTCTCATTAAATCACAAACCTTGTGCTGGGCCTGAGAGAGATTTTCATGAGTGGAATTGCAATGTCTGAAAGGAGACCTCAGAGAGTTTCAAACAATTAAAGCATTTACACTTCAGAAGCAGGAAATAGAGTGCAAGACTTTCAAAGGTATCTTGTTTTTGTAGGCTTATCAGAATGTTGACACAAAGCAATGGAAGAACAAAAGAGAGAATTATCCAGAGCCACTTGGACAAGAAATTAAGTAAACCCAATCAGCTAGCACCTAAAAATTCTATTTTAAATTTCATTTTCATTTAAAAGTAACATAGGCGCATTTTAACATATTGAAATACTTTTTAAAACGAGGGAAATTTTATCTTCCCTTTCCCTTTTCCAAAAAATCAAACAAGTGACATGAAGGAATAGGAGAGAAAAAAAGAGACGATTTTCATATACTTAAAAAACATACTGGGGCCGGCCCCGTGTCCGAGTGGTTAAGTTCACACCCTCTGCTTTGGCGGCCCAGGGTTTCGTGGATTCGGATCCTGGGCATGAACTTGGCACCTGTCATCAGGTCATGTTGAGGCGGTGTCCCACATGCCACAGCTAGAAGGACCCACAACTAAAATATACAACTATATACTGGGGGGATTTGGGAAGAAAAAGCAGAAAAAAAGAAAATAAAAAAAGGTTGGCAACAGTTGTTAGCTCTGGTGCCAATCTTAAAAAATAACATAGTGGAGATGTATGTAATAATAGATAGACACCATTTATGGAAAACATATTTTGTGCCTGGAACTGGAAAATCCAATCATAACCCTTTCTAGATACAACCCAAAATAGTCCTAAGATCAAGTCAACTTAGTCCATAACTAACTTAGAGTTTCAGTGACTCCCCAAATTGTGGATACTTGTCAAATGTTACAGGGAGACATATATATCAGAGGGGAAAGAGAGAGAAGAGTAAATATTAAAACAGATTCCTCAAACTAATTTGAGAAAATGGATCATCTTATGAAGGCTGTGGGAAAGAAACGTGTAGTACTAAAAGCTTTCCTTTCTCAGGCAGTTTACAAACTGCCTTCTTAACTCATTTACTTTGATATTCTCCTCCCACATCCTTTCAATATTCTATCCCGCCACATCCTCCAACCACATTGATTCCTTTTTGTTTCTTGTTTTAGGCTGGGAGTCCAAAAAACCCTTTAAAAGAAGGATTTGAGAGTAGGCAGTTTATTTGAGAGGATCCGAGGAAGGATGGGTAGGTGTGTAACTAAGTAGGACTAGGAAGGCAAGGAAACTAAAACAAGATGCATGGTCACGTAGGTAACCTTAGAAGGTAACTGATGCTCAATTCCACTGAGAATTTGGGAGAGAACGAAAAACACAACTAAGAGTTATCACATTAGAAAGGTAGGGAGTTGGAGTATTCTCCAACCCAATCCATCATTTGCTGAGGGCTGCTTCCAAAGGCATGAAGTCCACTTGCTGGGTGGCCTGGTCGAGAGAGAGTCTTTAAGTGGAGACTTGTAAGAGCTTGCCACCTTACGAACTGACCCATGGTGCTGAGAGGACATGGGTGGGGCAGAGGCCATCTGCTACATTTCTCAAATATGCTCTGCACTTTACAACCCTTATACCTACGTGCGTGCTGTTTCTTCCATCTAAAGTGTTCATTTATTCTTCACTTTCTTCCTCCACCATGAAGAATTTACTGATTTCTTTTTTCAAAATTCAGTCTAAATACCACACAGTTTGGGGAAGTCAAGGTCATTTAACAGTTTTTCTCTGCAGAAAATAGTACAGCTAACATCACTGAATGCTTAATACATACCTAAACACCTTCTGAGATAGGTACTCCTAATACTTCCCTTGTTCTGTGCAGAAGAAAAGTCATGAGACTTGAGATTTCAAAGATATAGCTGATAGAGCCAGGATTCAAGGCAAGATGGTCTGTTTCTAGAACTCATGCTATACCCCAAAGACAGAAGATGTACCCAACTGCCCTCAGAGAGCTTAGCATCTATTTGGAGATATAGGTTACTCACTTAAAAAGATAAAGCATATCTAGCAATTAACAAATTAATAAAATAAATACCAAGTATTCTTTTGTACAAACCAGGAAAGAATAGATTGGAAGGAACTAATCAGAAAACAACAGTAAGAGATAAAGAGGTAGAAAATGTAAAAGAAAGATTAAGGCTAGAAATAAGAAAACCCAACATGCACCTATTAGGTGTTCTATAAGATAGACGGCATTGGAAAATGACACTATTCAAGCACAAAATGGGGTTAATTGTCTAAAACTGATTAAAGGAATATTTCTCAGAGTGAGAAGCATACTGAGTACCAATGAAAAGAAATCAATATAAATGCACACCTAGACACATGTACAGTTAAACTGCAGAACACCAAAGATAGAGACTTTTTAAATAACCTGAAATCAAAGGCAGAAAAGCTTAAAAGGAATAAGAATTAGATTGACAGCAAGACTTCCCAGGAACCATCACAGAGTCAAAGGCAAAGCGCTGTTTCAAAGTGCGGAGAGGAAATAGCTGTCAACTTAGAATTATTCGCACAGTGAAACTGTCATTTAAAAGTGAGCGCGAAATCAAGATATTTAAAAAAAATGAGAGAACATTAATCACTATGTGACTTTCTTTGAAAGATATATTAAAAGTAGTAAAAAAAATATTTTAAAAGATTACAAGAAGAAAATTTAACACAGAAAGAATGAGCTACTAGAACAAAAATGAACAAAGAAATTAGCAAACATTTTGATAAATCTCAGAATACACTGACTACATAAAAATAAACATGACAATTAATTTACGGGATGAAAAATTTGGCAATACTAAAATACTTGACAATGACATAAAAGACAGATGTGGTGATAAGGGTTAAAATATTGTAAGCCTAAAATATTCAGAGGAGCTATTGATTATTTCTAAGAAATGGAGACAGAAAGCTTCCAAATCATTGTTTTGTATGTAGGAGGAAGGGAAAGAATAAAGGAAACTCAGTGAATCCAGTAAAATATTAGAAAGGGGGAAAAATCAAAGCCTGTAAAAGATAAAGAACAGATAGATAACATGACTAAAGGCAACGAACAATTGTGCAGGGTTTCTATGTGCTAGCTGCTACTCTGAGTGTTTTACAAATATCAATTCCTCTATTCCTCACAACAACCCAGTCAAGTAAGCCCTATGTCTTATTGCTCTCATTTTACAGATGAGAAAAGCGATGCATAGGGAGGTTAAGTAATTTGTTCAACAGCTGAAGCTGGTAAGTGACAGAGACCAAGTAGAAAGATACAAAGTATACACAAAGTCTCTACTAGTAACTACTATATTATCCTGTTTTCAGAAATGAATCCAAATACATTAATCGCAACAAATGAACTGTATTAATCTCACAAGGTAATGACAGATTTTCTGAATATATATTTTTTAAAGAGGCCAATGAGATCAAAAGCTAGATATTTGTAAGGATAATAGACAAATCTCAAATTTCAGTCAAGACTATTAAGAGAAAGAGAGAGTGGATAAAGAAAAGGTGACTTTAACAAGACAAAGCAGGCAAACTGTTAGAATGTATAAGAGTTTCAGCAACGTTTCTAAAGGGATTAAAAATATCAGTATGCGAAATCAATTGCTTTCATCCCTATATAACAATTGCAAGTGATTTGAAATGTACTTTTAAAAAATATACAACTCCAATCACCTTTCAAATGGTAAGTGTCTAGGAATAAATATAACAAAATATGCATTAATTTTTAACAATAAAATGTAGACACCACTAAAAAGACATCCAAGACAACCTTTATATACGACGAGACATAATCTTTACGAACGAGCAGACACAGTATCGTAAAGACAACGGTTACACCCGAAGTAATCAGTAATTCTATTTAATGCCAATAAAAATAACAACTGGAATATTTTGATGAAACGTTGCAAACAATCCTAAAACTCATTTGAAAGGACAAGGATATTCAAGATGGTTCTGAAGAGAAAGATAGCAAAGTTATTAAAAAACTAATAATGATAAAACCATAGAATTCAGTCTCCAGTCCTAATTTAGCCACTAAAGATTTACGTGTCTTTGGGTAATTTATTTAATCTTCTTGGATCTCAGTTTCCGCATATACGTCATATAAAACAGTCTATTTGGGGCCAGCCTGGTGGCACAGTGGTTAAGTGTGTGCGTTCTGCTTCGGTGGCCCAGGGATCGCAGGTTCGGATCCTGGGTGCAGACATGACACTTCTTGGCATGCCATGCTGTGGTAGGCGTCCCACATATAAAGTAGAGGAAGATGGGCATGGATGTTAGCTCAGGGCCAGTCTTCCTCAGCAAAAAGAAGAGGATTGGCAGCAGTTAGCTCAGGGCTAATCTTCCTCAGAAAAAAACAACCAAATAAACAAACAAAAAACAGTATATTTGCTCATGTAGACACTAGATCTTCTCTGATTATCCAATATAAAATAGCCTCTCCCCAGTAACTTACTATCACATGGCCTTGTTTATTTGTTTTCATGGCACTTGCTGTCTCTGAAATGTTAGCGGTCATGGAATTCTTCTTTGTCTCTCCATCTCCCCCAACCAAAAAACACTCCCCTGGAATCCTGTCTATCTTTTCACATCAGTGTTCCTTATACCTGGAATTGTGCCTGGCACTCAGTAGCTTCTTAATAAAGATTTGTTAAATAAATATAAGTGCTAATTCTCACCTATGTTCTGAAATCCCCCACTGAGGTAATCTGAGAATTAAATTCTGAAAACTCTGATGGCTTACAAAAGACAAAGTCTGATGGAGGATATCATCATGTTGTTTTCTCCAAAGGCCAGATGAAGACAGAGTGGTGGAAAAATAAATAAAGGTGAAATATAAACAAGACAAGCTTGAGACAAACTATTAAAACAGTCTCACAAACCCCAGAGGGTATACCTCTGGCTAGGAGAATTTAAGTTCTCCCTCCAAACAGGGTACGGAACATTAAGCGCTATCCCGGGGCCTGTCACACAATTTCCAGCTATAAAAGACCATATTCGCCACGTCAAGATTGTTTCACATGGATCTGGTAAAAAATTGACAAGATGAATAAATTTTTTTGTCCAATAATTTATGTTTTTTTTAAGATTGGCACCTGAGGTAACATCTGTTGCCAATCTTCTTTTTTTTTTTTTCTGCTTCTTCTCCCCAAAGCGCCCCAGTACATAGCTGTATATTCTAGTTGCACTTCCTTCTAGTTGTGGCATGTGGGACGCCACCTCAGCATGGCCTGATGAGCAGTGCTGTGTCTGCACCCAGGATCCGAACCGGTGAAACCTTGGGTCGCCGAAGCGGAGCTTGCAAACTTAACCACTGTGCCATGGGGCCAGTCCCTGTTCAATAAGTTTAAAGAGAGCTGGGTTCAAACTGCAGCTCCCCCAGTTACGGGTTGTGCAAACCTGTATAAGTTACTTAAGTTATCTGCACCTCATTTTCTCATCTATAAAATGTGGTCAGTAATAACCATTTCTTATGGCTAATAAGATAATTACATGAAATCACAAGTTTATCATTGTAAAGATGCTAAAATAGTGCTTAGAATCTCTTGGGTGCTGAATAAATTGTCTCCTTTCCAAGAAACAACAGGAATAAATGGGAGGAACCGGAAGTAACCAATCTCCGTATAACAGGCAACACTAATGTCACGTGTTTTAGAAATACTATAGCTGGGAAGAAGAAAGGTGATCCCAACTGGGAACTTCCTTAGAAAGGCAGACCTTCAACTTTCTATGGCCCAGTGCTTGAATAGGCATGTGCCTGCCTGTGCAGTGGGGTGTGGAGGAGGGATCTAAGTGTGAGGCAGTGTCTACATGCACATACAGTACTATAAATAACATCAGCAAGCCTTTAAGGATGCCCAATGATGTCTGGGTGTTGAACACAATGTGACAATCTGCAGGATGGTGGTGGGAATGACAGTTTTGACGCTGTTACAGCTCTTTATTTTCAGGGAGAAAAGGGAAATAGAGTTAGCAGTGAGAGAATGTTTTAATTTAGCATTTTAGACAGCCTTGTTCACTCTAAGATCAGTCACAATAAAAACAAGTCAAAATGAACTGCCACATCCTGTGGATGAAATAAAATGGAGGCTCCAGGTTAATGTTCTCCAACAGGAAGAGGGAGCCTCGTGTATAGAAGGTTGCTGTTGATTTTCACTGATTCAACAATTATGCATTGAACGCTAAGTCAGATACTGTGCTAAAATCTAATGTTGTTTTACCACTCTGTCCAGTTCTGCCTTCTGTAAATCTACCCTACAGAGTTCTACCAGATATGTCAATTAATTCTATTCTCAGCTCTTTCTTTTTTAAGTTTACCTTCTCTACATAGGTCTGATGCATTAACTCTTTCAACCAATTAATTCTGGTAACGTCAGGCCCCACAAAGTAAGACATGTATCTCCTCAACTCAGTAAGTCTCTATTTGGGTTCCCCTTCTCAATACTGTAGTTTGGAAATTGCCCCCAGACAGAAAGCCTGGATAATGACAGAGCCAAGCAGTGTGCTAGACATTAGAAGATGAACAACAAGCAATATTGGAAGGCAGGTCTCTTCTCTCATGATTATATTTTAGTAGGAAGAAGCACAAAAAATAATAATTTAAATTTACAAATTACAAAAAAAAAGATGAAAAATTTCATGAGGAAATAAACAAGGGACAGATGTAAAATAATGAATTATGGTGATTTCCTTAGATGGAATGATCAGAGAAGACTCTCAGAGAAGGTGGTATACAAACTACAACTTTAAGGATAAGAAAGTAGCACAGGGAGAATAGGGAAAGGGCACTCTATGAAAGGACATTCATATACAAAGGGCTTGAGATGACAAATAGCACATGAATAACTGCAAGGAAAACTATGTGGTCAGAATATAGTGAATGCTGGGGATAGCGGTGAGACATGAGGCTAGTAAAATAGACAAGAGCTATGTCTCTGGGGGCTTTGCAGGTTGTATTAAGGAGTCTGAATCTTATCCTGAGTGCAAAGGAAGCCATTGAAAGTTTTGAATAGGAGAATGATATGATTCAATTTATATTCTAGAGGAGATTACTCTTGCAGTTGTATGGAGAATGAATAACAGAAGAGCAAAATTGGAAGATAGGAGGTCAGTATAGAGGTTATTATAATAAGTGTATGAGAGGTAATAGACCAAATTGTCATCAGCAAGGATAAGAATTGGATGGATATGAGAGAGGCATATCTTAGAAACAAAATTGATAAGACTGTTAATGAGTCGAATACGTGATATGAAGCAAAGAGTGGAATTGACACGACTTTTAGGTTCTTGGCTTGAATAATCTGGTAGATAGTGATGCCTCTTATTGAAATAGTAAAGACCAAGGAACGACATTTTGGGTGAGGGTATGCTGTGGAAATGAAGAATTCTGTTTAGGAGATTGTTAAGATTGAGATATCTATTAGAGATCCAAGTGGAAACATGAATTAACCAGTTGTATATGTAAAGCTGGAATTAAAAAATGTGCTCTAAATCTCTAACCTTAAGAACAATTTTTGCTCATGCAAAAAATACAATTATTGACTTCTGCTTCTGGCTATAGGTGAGTAATAAGGGCTGGAATCACCCTCACGTGATAAAAAATATAAACTATGCAAAAAATATTTTTAGACATTGAAGGTAGCCCAGGACTTTGACACCTGAGAGAAGAGGAAAAAAGTGAGATGAACCCTATCATCATCTGCCTAGATGCAATTTCCAGACTACAGCAGAGGGAAGGAGAATCTAAATAGAGATAGCGATCTTATTGAGCTGAGGAGATGAATACCTGCGTTCAGGGAAAATGAAATTTCTAAAATTGATGGGAGAGAACTCAAGAGAGCAGAAAGCAACACAAAGGAAGAGGCTCAAATGTCTGAATAGGAGTTCTCTTGAGTCTTTGGCTAAATATCAATCAGTACATGTGACAGGCAAGAATAATTTCTTAGAAGAGAACAAATACCAGGGGAACTATAACACAACGGGTAGAAATTGTTTAGTTTTGCTCTATCCAAAGTAGAGAGACCTCACTGAACAAACATGGCAATCAGTAGAGAACACAGAAGGCCACACCCTAAAAGTAAGGATGAGTCAGCTCTAGAATAAAGGCTACCATAGACCCACTCTCAAAGAGCTTAAAATAAGTCCCCAAAGAATCAAACTCATCTGCAAGTAACTTGACTTTCTACAAGAAAAAGGTTTAACACTCTTTAAAGGGAAATAGCAAAAACTAGCAATCAGAAATATAAAATTCACACTGTCTGGAATCCAATAAAAAACACTAGAATATGAAGAAGTAAATGTAATCTATAACCAGGAGAAAAAAATCAAAAGAAATAGACCAAAAATGAGAAGAGAAGATAAAAGTAATAGGTAAGGACATTAAAATAGCTATTAAAAATGTTACATACACTAAAAGGTGTCAAAGATAACATGAGCATAATGAGGAAAGAAATAGATGACATAGAGAGGAAAAAGATGTAAGTTCTTGAGATGAAAAATTACACTGAATGGTATTTAACAGGAGATCAGATTCTGTGGAAGAAAATATTGGAATCTATCAATAAACTTGAGGACACATAAAATCTATCCAAAATGAAGCACACAGAGAAAAAAATGCTAAAATAAAAACAAAAAATGAACAGAAACTCATGTCCAGTATGATAGCACCAGGTGATCTAACATACATGTAACTGGAGTTTCAGAAGGAGAAAAAGGGTGGTGGTGAAGTGGAGTGGGAACAGGGCAAGTGTGTAAAATTATATGAAGGAATGATAGGCCAATGTCCCAAAATGGAGAACAACTATAAACCCAGAGATCCAAGGAGCTCAATAAAACCAAAACAGGATAAATACACACATGTACATACACACACATGCACATGTAAACACACACACCTCTGCACATCATAATAATATTGCTAAAAATAGGGATAAAGAGAAAATTTTTTAAGTATTCTGAGGAAAAAAATACACATGCAGAGAAAAAAAGATAAGATTTATCATCCAAAACCATGTAAAGCAAAACTATGTAAATAGAATAGCATCTTTAAACACCTGGAAGAACATATCTGCCAACCTGAAAGTCCTTATCTAGTGAAAATGTCTTTCAAAATGTCAGTAAAGTAGCAACTTTTTAAGACAAACTAAAGCTAAGAAAATTTGTCAACAGCAGACCTTTACTACAAGGAATCTTAAAGGAAATTCTTCAAGCAAAAAGAACAAAGGACAGATAGGACACATACAAAACAAATAGTAAGATGGTATATATAAACCAAATCATATCAATAATTACATTAATTATAAAAGGTCTAACATTCCAATTAAATAACAAGGATTGTCAAATTGGATAAAAAAAGTAAGACCCAAAATAGATGTTATGTACAGAGACCCATTTTAGATACAAAGGCACAAGTAGTTTAAAAACAAATATATCATGAAAATGTCAATATAAAGAAAGCTGGAGTGACTATATTAACATTAGAAAAAATAAGCTTCCGAACAAGGCCTACTTCCAGGCATAAAGAGGAACATTTCATAATGATAGCAGAGTCAACCTTTCAAGGAGACATAATGTGTATTGAATGCGTACTCAACAAACAGTAGAGCTTCCAAATACATGAAACAACTCCTTAAATTGAGGAGAGAAATTACTCAAAGAACTGAAAGAAACAGACACATCCACAATTATAGCTGGATTTTAACACCTCTCTCAGAAACTAATAGAACAACTAGAAAATCAACACAGATATAGAAAATCTTAAATACACTATCAATTCAATCTAACTGGCATTTACGGAGGACTCATTACAGAACAGTAGAATCCATGTCCTTTTCTGGTGCATACGAAACATTCACTAAGATTAATCATATTCTTTGCAGTTGTAATTAAGGTAAGGACTTCAGACATCATCCTGGGTTAGGGTGGGCCCTAAATCCATCTGTAAGAGTCTTTAGAAGAGAAGAGAAGGGAGAAAGAGAAGAAAGCCATATGAAAATGGAGGCAGAGATTGGAGTTATACAGCCCCAAGCCAAGAAATGTCTGGAGCCAGAAGAAGCTGGAAGAAACAAGGAAGGATTCTGTTATAGAGCCTTTGGAGTGACCATAGCCCTACCGATACCTTGATTTCATACTTCTGGCCTCCAGAACTTTGAAAAGATAAATTTCTGCTTTCTAAGCCACCAAGTTTGTGGTAACGTGTTATGGCTGCCTTAGGAAACCAAGGCAATGCTGTTCACTGGACAGTGGAAGAAAGACCTCTGTGAGTCTGCCTGCAGCTGGCACCAACTCTATTGTGGTAGTGACTGCCCCAACCTGAGTTCGCAGAATGCCTTGCAGCTACATTTACCTGAGTTAAGGCACCTGTTTCTTGTGGTCACTCATTTATCTCACACAGGCTTTCTTTCTCTTTTTCCCTTTTTTTTTTTTTTAAATTGGCACCTGAGCTAACATCTGTTGCCAATCTTTTTTTTTTAATATGATTTATCTTTCTCCTCCTCCACCTTCTCCCTAAAGCCCCCCAGTACATAGTTGTCTATTCTAGTTGCAGATCCTTCTAGTGTGCTGTGTGTGACACGACCTCAGCATGGCTTGATGAGTGAGTGGTGTTAGGTCCATCCCCAGGATCCGAACCAGTGGGCCAATGAAGTGGAGTGCAGGAACTTAATCACTCAGCCACAGGACTGGCACCCTCCTCTTGGTTTTAAAAGAAATAACACAGGATAGCGGGACAAACACCAGATTTGGAATGTATTCTTGATTCTGCCACTTGCCTAACATTTCACCCAACTGGGCCTGATTTTTTTTCATGTGTGAAGTGAAGACGTTGGGCAGGACAATCTCAACAACAAGTGTTTGTGGGTTCCCCTTGTAATGAGAGGTTTTAGCACTGCATCCCAGGAAACCCGTCAGTCTGGGGCAAATTAGACGGTTGATCACCCTTACCCTATTTCAAAGGTCCTCCCAGCTCTAACACTCCATTACCAAAACCTTTCACTAGTATTTTACGTTTATAATATTTTTCTTTTCATCTCATCCTTCTGATTCCATTCTCACAGGAGTCTCAAGGCTAAGGTAATGATCCATATAAATGTTGATCGAGTTCCAAAAGAACTTCATGCCTTTAGACTGGGGATCAGCCTGGGGAGCCACCTCTAACATTAACACAACATATAGAGGACCAAGAACATTTCAGGTTTTCTTTAATTCATAAGATCCTGTATTGGATGCAAAATATTCCTATAGAAGAGACTATTCTATTGTGGCTCTTGGGTTAAACACAAGGATAACTTCAAATATATGGCAGCATAGCACAAACCAATGACTATTGAATCATAGCAATTGATGAGTAATATAATAATCATTCCTCCTGTCCACAGCAAACATACAGGGAAGGGAGTGGATGCCTACTCTATTGCCTCAAAAGAATTGCCAAGAAGACAAGAGCTATGGCTTTTGTGCTTAATAATATGAGGTCGGCATGTTAGCATGAATTGAATTATATAATATATAACCCATTGCAGTTTTTTAAGGCAACAGATTTCTCTTTCAAACATGATACTTCAAGGAAATAAGGATTAAACAAATATATCTACAGAATATATTATAAATCACCCAGTGAAGTGTTCCTGTGAATTTTTAAAGTTAGAAGAAAAAAAGAAATAAGTATCCTGGAGGAATATGCAGTGATGCACCTCATTACTTTCTACAATTTTACATTAAGTGGGCTTTGTCTCTTTTCCAGAATAAATCTCTGATGTGCTAGAGTCATCAATCAAAAAATGGTAATAGTCCCTCTAAAAGCCCCCCAGTACAGTAAAGCTTTGATATGTCTGATAACGGAATTAGGAAAAAAAATCTCTGAATTTTTTATTATTCTGTGCTAGATTTTGTTCTCAAATTCTGCAAGAGAACAATTTCTCCGGCTTTTATTTGCAGCTTCCTCTATGTCTGAACCTAGGCTCAGACATAAATCCATGGAAGCTGAGCTAATGACAGCTAGAGTGACAGCCCATATTGTATTCAAACTCACTCACTCTCCCCACCCTATTACTGGAGAAAGCCACATGCACCAGATGTCATCTTGGTCCTTTATGCAAGCACATTCCATGTGGCTCTTCCTTCCACTGTGTCAGATATGCCCAGGCATGTCTACACCCCAGAGAACACAGATTAGACTTAAAATAAGCGACTTGATGAGAGAACAGTTTCTATCCCTTGCCTCCCAATTTCTAGCACTAGAACCCGGTGGTTCCCACATTTGGCTTCAGGTTGCCTCAGCATTTAGAACTACTCCTGTTTCACATTTAGTTCACTCGAGCAGCAGCTTCAAGGATCGCATCTCAGCCTCACTGCTAGTTGCTCTCGGCGTTTGTGTCCCCGCACAAACAGCAAGGCTTCTGCTGTGCTCCTGCAGCCAAGTCTCCACATTACTACCAAGATCAGGAAGCTGGCCCTTACTCCCGCACCCCCAGAACTGCGTCTGCAAGCACCTCTTCTACTTGAGTGAACTTATCACCATCACGTAGAGGCCTGACCCTTTCCAGGATGGCCTTCCTTAGCATCTATCAAATTTTGAGCTTTTCTTTCTGAGACCACTTTTCCTGCAGCAGCAGGAAACCAGGTGGGGTACTGTTTTGGACAGACATGAAATCCAGAGAGGGAAGCTCAGACTTGATTCAATGGAAAATGCGGAGCCAGGCTAGGCACTTAAGCGGGAACACAACAGAAGAGGAAGGAGTAAGTACAGGACTCTGCCTCCTATGCAGCCCAGGGAGCAGCTCGCACTGCCTCTGCCTTGTGACTCCAAGCTCGCACTGCTCCACCCTTCCAACCTTGAAAGAGACATAGAAATAAGAGTTCTTGAGAGCTGCTTATTCTTATTCTCACCAGGCCTCCTCTTCTTTTTTATATCACTTTACATCTTCAAAAAACACTTGCCGCTATTGTGCCTAGAATAATGAAACTGTGATGGTAATAATGTGCTTGGAAAATGTCCAGAGTAAAATTGAAACCAACTTGGGCATTCTCAAATATCTTCATTGCCTTTCCAAATGTTTGAGTTCCAAAACAATTCAAGATGCATTTAGTAGGATGTTTTCCCTTTCTTACTTAAACCCAGGTGGGCTTTAAGGAAAACAGAATTCAAGCATCTCTCATCCCTTCACCCCGCAGTAAGCCAAATGTGATCTGGAAAGAGCCATTTGATATCCAAGAAGCTTTCTACTTTTTAAGGAGTTTTTTTTTCCTTAAAAGGGGTAATAATTCTAATGCTAACAACTCAGAATTCTCTACGTATAACCAGAAACTTAAGCTACAAATATTCAACTCAGTGTGGTTTTTTTTTGTTTCCTAATAATGTGCATTATTGTACATCTCCCTTGTACATTATTGTGCAGTATGTACATCTCCCTTGTACATTTTAAGAAACATTTCATAGCCTTGGTGTAATTCCCATCCTTAAATCTGGGTGTCCATTTTCATGGCCACAGCAGAGTTCAGCTAAGCCAGTGAATAATGGGCTTTCAAAAGATATTCTTAGCACATTGATGTGGGTGTTGAGTTTACCCCAGGTCCAAAACAGTGAAAGTAACAGCCATAAGGGTGCCCAGGGTGAAATAGAGAAGCTGAAACTCACTGAAGGAAGGCAAAGTAAAAAACAAAAAGTATAGCAGATAATATTAAAGGCTCCTAAGAAACCCTAGAAACATCAGACATAGAGAAATCAGTTTAGAAATGGAAATTTAGCAGCTATGCAATGTTCCTGGGTGCTTTTCTTCACTTCCTCCACACATAGGGGTCTTCAGAACACTGAGTGCAAAGGACCAGCTAGGGTAGTGGGACAGGGGAAAGGCCATGTACGTGACCACATGGTACAGATGTTCATTTTTAAAGGCTGATGAACAGCATAGTAAAAACAAATATGCCTTTTTAGAAGCAAATAATGGAATTTGAAAACATGAGTTTGAGTACTAGCCCTATGAATTTCCGAGCTGAGTGAGCGGAGAGAGCGACCAAACCACTCAAAGCTTGGGACCCTCATGCGGGTAAAGGGATAATGAAATCTACTTCACAGAGCAGTCTCATTCTCGAGATTTCCATCGGTCTCTTCCATCCATGTGCCTCCTTTTTCCATTTGGAAATCAGAGACCTACAGGTAATCTCTCCCTAGCACTTTTATTAGCAAGGACTGAGATGATCTGAAACAGACTTTGAAACTGTAAAATGCAAAACAATTTTTAAAAAGGAAGACATTGCATTATTGAGAGAAATCTGATCACTAAGTGGGAAAATGAATGAAGTCCTCCAGGGAGGCAGAGACAAGACAGAGAATATGCAGGCGAACTTGGTCTTCCTCACTCACCAGGAGAAAGCCACTCTGGCTCAGGGTGGTGAGACTACCCCAAGAGGCTGTCCCAGAGTGGTCACAAACCTATGGACATCTCAACCTACGTCATCCAAATATCCACCAAGCCTGCTTCTCTGCAGCACTAGTTTGGCTTTATAAAGGACCTGGCCTTTTGGATGTTTCCTGAACTAGGGATTACCCAGCCAGGTTTTGGCAAGTTACAAGAGAGCTTGTCCCTGCCCAGACTCTTCTGGACCAAGCTAACACCTTGAACTTATTGGAGAAGAGTTTAGTTATTAAGAGTGGAGAGAGTTACGGTCCTTGCAGAAAACCGATGGCCCTCTTCAAGTGGGTAGTATGAAGAGAGTTAATAAGGAGAACATTGTTAAAGTATGGACAGGGAAACCTAAGAGAGGTGGGGGTTAGAGGGAGAGAGAATTATAGCCCTTAAGTCTGAAGGTTTGAAGAAGCTCTTAAGAGTCCTCAGAGGCAAGGAAATGTCTATAGATAGGGTCTTCTTATAGGACACAGCCAGATGCGATGATACCCTCCCATCTTCAGGGGAATAAATATACCACCCCCACCACACTATCCTCTTGCATCCTATCTGTTGCCATTGGCTAAACCAACTGGAAGCCAGAGTACAAGGGAGTCCACAGTGTGATCCACATAGGCCCACCCCTGTCGGGGCACAGAGCAACATGGAGAATGGACCCAGAGGTCAAAAAGAAGACATGTAGAAAAGAAGACAGAGAGATTTTCTAGTTGCTTGCTGTCGTGGATTGAATTGTGTCCCCTCAACAGATGTGTTAAAGTCTGAATCTCCCAGTACCTCAGGATATAACCTTATTAAGAAATAGGGTCTTTACAGAAGTAAGTTAAAATCAGGTCATTACAGTGGGCCCTAATCCAATATGACTGATGTTCTTATGAAAAGGAGAAATTTTGACACAGAGGAAAGACCATGTGGAAACACACAGGGAAAAGATGGTGATATGACTACAGTGATGTATCTACAAGCCAAGGACACCAAGGAATGCTGGAAAATACCAGAAAGCGAATGGACAAAGAATTCTCCCGTGGAACCAGCAGAGAGCATGACCCTGTTGGCACCTTGATTTTGGACTTCTAGCCTCCAGAACTGTGAGACAATCAATGTGTTGTTTTCAGAGCTCAGTTTGGGACGTGCTGTTTCAGCAGCCCCCGGAGACTAATACACTTGCTAAGGGGCAGCCGGCCCTTGATTGAACAGCCTTAATTTCTCAGAGTAGAAGTTAGCTTCAAAATGGACCTTAGAGGAGATTATGCCCAAGCTTTCATCTTACAAATAAGAAAATGGAGACATAAGAGACTTGTTCATAGTCACTCAACTGGTAACCAAGATGAAAGAAACAGCAGAGTCCCAGGAAAGCTCCGTCTGCCCCACATGGACAGGTCAGTGAAACAATCCTCAACTTAGCTGAGCTGAAACATGGCACAACACTCTGCAGTTCCCCCAGGACATCATCTACGTTAAAGAATTCTTCAGAGTAAATGACAAGTAGCATCCTTTACTGAACCCCCATATGTCTGCAGAACTAGCAGCTTTTCCAGAGGCACCAAGCTAATACAGTTCAGAAATGAAAATTAGCCTTTGTTCTTTCTTAGCGCTAAAGAAAAATGTCTAATAACCCTGAGAAAGATCACCATTAACACTCTAAGACAAAGTGTTTTACCTCCCTGTGAATTAGCAATAAAAAAAAGTTACCCAAACAAAGCTCATTGTTTGAAGATTGACTGCTCCACATATCCTAAAGAAATGATAAGAAACTACACAGTCAGCAATGTAGAACTTTTTTTAAAGAAAAAGGAGAGAGAAAGAAAAAAAGCTCCACCCAGAACAAATAGATTTCCTATTGCACTATGATCTTTCTTATCTAGAGGAAGGTTTTGTTTTCTTGTCAATCAACCCCAGCAGATCTTCTGAGGATTGGCCACACCTTGGGCTGGGGAATGCTCAGGAAGGAATGTGGGAAGGAAGAAGGGAGAGGCGATTTCCTGATGGGTCAGCTGCAGGCAAGGGTCTGGACCCTGGGAAAGTCTTGGTGTAGAAATTCCTCTCCTTGGAGAGCAACCAGAGCAGGAACAATGCTGTGATCCGCTGTTGGTAACTCCCAGGTCACGGCTTGAGCAACGCAGGTCACTGGCAGTGGGTTATGCCACAACACGTCCAGGGCTCTCATCAGTGGATTGTTTACTCTCCTGGTTCAATCAAGCTGCCAACATGAAGCATTGTTCTCAAGGCAAGTTCTCTCTGAGGGAGATACACAGTTAGCTTCACAGAAGATTACAGCATAAGTATCACCAAAAAGTCAAACCAGCTAAGAAAACTGCATTAGGACTTCCCAGATTGCCATGTTTTTGGCTCTTGGATGACAGTTCTTCCAAAGGAAAGATATGTTTAGACAACCAGAAGTGATCCCTTTACGTGCAGTTTCTGATTTGTCTGCAGAGACGTAAGTACGTCCTCCTACATAAGGCAACTTGAATTATGTAAAGTTAATCAAAGGGCCACTTCCCATGCCTCTCACCTTGGTCGCCATGCCCTTTGAGGATAGCACACTGAGGAGACACACGGATACTTTCTTCCTTGGCTAGAGCACTGCTGAAAGTAATATTCATTTAATGGAGGCCAAAATAGCCTATTTCTAGATCCGTTTTTCTCCTATATAGAAAAGTTTCTTCTCTGACCTCCAAAGCTAAGCTACTGGTGAGGAAGCATTTAACCATTCTAAGAGTTTTCTCCCGTTAGATCAGTGCAGAGGAGGGCCAAAATAAACGAAGGAAAATCAATAAAAAATGCTCTATTCAGAACAAGATTTCCTATTTCTCGAGACTAGCTGGAGAGCAGCTGTTAAGATCATGTATTTGCCTTATTTTCTCTTTCATTCAGATATGAGCAGGACACTTCGCTCCCCCTAAGCACTGTGGAAGCCTCCAGGGCCTTCAAATCTGGTGCGCTGGTGACCTCTAGAGGACACAGTTTTGGTCCAGGCTCAATGTTAAAATTAACAATCCATTGCTCTGGAGAAGAAAATGCATTATCAATTTTACAGCTTTTAGTTTTCATAGCAGAAGAGATTTCAAGAAATTATCTTGCTCCAAGTAAAATCTCCAAGGTGTCAACTGGTCCATTTTCCTGTAAATGAGAGAGGTTTGTTCTTGATGAAAATCTGAATTTTTTTCTCTCCCAAGATGGAGCTCATTTTCCAAAGGATTCCTGACTTGGCTACAACATTAGAGACCGGCTTAAACGGATGTCTTTAGCTCTCCTTTGTCTGCTCAGTGTCCTGCCCAATTCTCGAAATAAGAACTTGAGAATGTCAGAAAAAGCATTCAAAGAAGTCACTCTTGAATCCTCTAAACTGACAGGGCTCGGCGTTTCCCGGAGTTGAGTGAAGTCGCCAGCCATGCTTCTCCACATGTTCCCTCACCAGCAGAACTTTTCAACCTGCCAAGTGGGGTTGGGGACGTTCTCAGGGCCATCGAGGTTGGGGTGAGACAAAATTGCACAATGGGGCTCTAATCTCCCTTAGGGTTTCCACAAGGGCCTGGGTCAGGGCTGCCTTTCCAATCCCACACAAAGCCGGGAGCCTTAAATCACTTCCTCCCTCAGGCAGTAACATAGACTCCACACTACTTATCCATGGGGACAAAAATCAGCCAACTCTTCAACCCGCAATATAGAGCCATTTAGGACGAGGTCATAGCATCATTGAATAAAAGTTAATTTTTATGCATTCTGGGCACTTTGCCAGGTACTAATTATATATTATCTCTCATTTTCACAACAGCCTGCAAGATAAATGTGATTCTCTTCCTTTCACTGGTAAGAAACAAACTCAGAGAGCCCAACTTGACGAAGTCACATGTATAACTGGCAGTTTGCTTAGAAGTGTGCTATTTCCGCTGTATCACAAAGCTTCTGACATCAAATATTAGAGCAGAAAAAGACTATGGCACTCATAGTTTAATCTATTGAATTTTTAAATGAAAAGATCAAGGAAGTCAAAGGATGTGCCTGAGGCCATGCATTTTTGTGGCGGAGCTGGAGCTAACAGCAGGTATTTCAATTCCCAGACCAGTGCCTGGGTTGCTATACAGAGCCCGTAATAATTGCCTCCTTCCTTTGCAGGAGCAATGGAGGGTCACTATGGGATCAGCATAAATACCAGAAAATAATTCTCCTTTAACATTCCTTCTCCCATTTACCTCATCTTGGGTTTCCACAGTGGGGAGGTCTTTCTGAGGACTCCCAGGGAACCCTCTGAGGCTCCCACCTCTAATCCCAAGGCTGTCCTCACTATTTTCTCCTCTGTGCACGTATCCTCATTTACGTCTACGTGGGAAAGAAAGCCGGACTCTCTAGGGCAGAAGCAAAAACCCATCAAAAGGATAAAAAAGAACAGCAGGTCTTGAAACTCAAGATTAGGAGAGGGATGATAACTGAGATTGGAAAACAGACGGCATTTCTACAATTGGAAATTTTATTCTTCTCTAAGAAACTACTCATCATTCGACTTCTGGAAAACCCCGTTCATTTCTCAGCAAGTCAGTTTCTGCCCCTAATATCATGTTTAAGTTCTGTAAAAACATATTCTTATCCTGTTAAGGTTTACAAATCAATGATAAAACTGTGATATACTTTAAATCGGACTGTTCCACTGACAAAGGATGGAATGATAAGAATATAAAAACTATATGATCCATTCATTATCCAAGAATGGGTATTTAGTCCATTTTTGCTTCTTTGCCTTCTTTCCACTGTCCAATTCTTGCCCCATCCCACAAGTTAACACTTCTCAGAAAGAACCAGCTCTTTTGAAACTCTTATCAGCAAAATGCTGTTAGCAGTTCTAGTGAAGATTTGTTACATCAAGAGGCTAAAGCTAGTAACAAAATGGTGGTTTGGGATTATCTGGGTTCAATGATCTCTGTTGGCATTGTCCCCATATCACGGTTGATGACAAGAGTTTTCAATGATTCATCTTTGCAATAAAAGGAAGGGGTTTCTGGGAACCACCCAGATCTTCAAAGCCAGTTGTTAAAAAGTGACAAGTCTCCTTCATTATTAGAAATCAGGGGCTTCTGATGCGGCTTGAGAAGCTTGACAAACTGAATCTTGTTAGTTTGACCTTTAGGAATCACTACAGAGAGTCAGTTAGGAAAAGTCCCACGTTGGTGGGCCAGTGAGCTAGAGTTTTAGTAATCCTTATAAAAGTACAGGGAGACATGGGGCAGCCCCAGTGGCGTAGTGGTGGGGTTCGTGCACTTTGGCGGCCCAGGGTTCACAGTTTTGGATCCTGAGTGTGGACCTAGCACTGCTCGTCAAGCCATGCTGTGGTGGCATCCCACACCAAATAGACGAAAATTGGCACTGATGTTGGCTCAGCAACAATCTTCCTCAAGTGAAAAGAGGAAGATTGGCAACAGATGTTAGCTCAGGGCCAATCTTCCTCACAAAATAACAAAAGAAAGAAAGAAAAAGAAAAAGAGAAGTACAGGGAGACAAATAACTATGTACCATGAGGAGTTGCCTGGTTTAGGACTGTTATGGAGCAGAGGGAAGAGAGTTAAAGAACTCTGATGCTTTCATGTTTTCCCCTGAGTTTTGATGTCTGACCTGCCTTGTTCCAATTCCGAGGTCGGCCCGCCGGGTGGTACTACAACAAGTACTAATTAGAAAAGCCCTTTCCACCTTCTCCGCCATCTTTCCCGCATCCTGGAGCAGTTCTTCACAGAACTGCAGCAGGGCTCCCAGCCAGGAGGAAATTGAGGACATTTTCCTTAGAATTACGTGCTGTTCACGTTTTTCTAGTTCCTACCCTGGGAAGGATGGTTCGGTTAGCTTTATGAGGGGTTTTTCAAATTCAGCTATTATTTCTGCAGCAGCCACTGACTGATGTCTGTCAAGGGCTGAACAGGCTGCCGTCTGACCTCACCACTCCCCACGTTCTGCATGAGGAAGCCTTGCCACGCTGAAATGCCCCACACCGTGCCCTGAATCAAACCCGTCCCTCTCGGCAAGCGATGCTTAATAACAATTAGAAGCAGAAGGAAAGAAGGTTTTCAGCTGAGAAGTTCTACTGGCAGTAAAATGGAGAACAGAGAAGGAGCTCTTAAAAAATTTTGAGATAATTGCCTGAGTAAATATGAAAAGCAACATTTAATATTTATCTAACTTTCTCTGCAGGCTGAGAAGGCAAGACAGGTCTTCCGAGCACAATATACGATAAAAGTAAAGCAGGATAAAAGAAGGATCCAGCTGACTGAGGCAATGTTGCTTTTCCATGTCTAAGAATACGGAACTGGGGATTTTCAGTCAAGTTATGGATTGTTAGGGTCCTAGAGAACAGAGAATAGAAAGAGAGAATATGGCATGCAGATAGCTCAGCGATATCCATCCGGGCTGATGCAGATTTTCATTTGGGAGAAGTAGTTTTATTGACTAAGTGTTTCAGCGCCCTTTCCAATGTTTTCCCAGGAGCAAGCAGGATGAGTTGGCTTATATTATAGCCCATGAGGCGGAGCACAGCCGCTCAAATGATGGTGAGCCATAAACAGAGGCCACAGCTGTTCTCCAGGCTAACTGAAGGATTGCCTCATCAGAGAAAGTATCACATAACTTTGTAGCACCTGGGCAATCTTGTTAGCGTATGTATCAGCTTTGAAAATCAAAGCTGATTCTGTGTACATTTTGCAGTTGTTAGCATGAAACAAAGGGTTGCTTTGTTTTATTCGCAGAGTTTCTGGGCAAGTCCTCTTTGAAAACTTCAGCATTATGTTTACAACATACTCATGGGAAACACTCCTCCCAGTGCCTTTCCGGTCCCAGCGCCCACAGATGCCTGTCTTGGAGGCAGCCCATGCCTGGATTACTCTCCTCGGCTCCTCCAGAAATTTGCTGAGGGCTCACTAAGTGTCAGGTACCATATGAGCAGCTTACAAGTAGTAACTAGTACTTTATAAGTAGTATCTCATTTAATTCTCACAACCACTTTTGTGAAGTAGGAAATCATTTCAACTATTATCGCATTTTGCTGATGAAGAAACTGAGGGTATATGAGGTTAAGCAAATTACACAAAGTCAAGCAATAAGCCAACTGTAGAGACGTGACCCCAGAAGATCTTGACCTCACGGGCTGGTGGTCTTGCTCTTAACCACACTTTATGCTGGAAGGCTGCCAGAGCCTGTTTCTAAGAGCAATTGTTCTGGTCATATCATTGGATTTTTACTTAGCCAGGGCTGCTGGATAGTGCCATGCAACACTTTAATTCTCAGGAGACTGTCACCACTTTTAAGGCAGGGACAGTGCCAACACAATGACTGGCCCATAGTAGACATTCAAATATTTGTTGTTAATCATCCCTCATTCTCAGGAGAAAAATGTGATAATTTGGAAGTTGGTTAGGCTTTGGAGTTTGGTTAACGGGGATTGAAACATCTTATCAGTTTGCACAACTTGTTAAATCTTTCTTGGCCTTGAGGTCCTCAGATATAACCCGGAGTATTACCTTAGAGCATTATCTACCTCATATCTTTTTAAGATAGAGTAAGTCAGTTTGAGACAGAAGCTTACACAATAACTGACACATTTCAGAGACTTCATACATGTCTCTTCTCTTCTCTGAATGTAGTAGCACACAGACACCATTCAATCGAAACATTTAATGGAAAGAGAAGTCAATCAGAAGAGTACTAATCATAAAATGGAAAAAAGCCCTGCAAAACTCCATGAGTAAGAAATGCTTTTGCAATATAAAGGGTTTCTAAATTCTCCTAAAAGCACATTCTTTGGCACACTGATAAGTAGATGTCTAGTGGGAATACTTAGCAATCATTCCGGTAGAACTGATTCACTTTTTGAATGATAAAATCCAGTTGGCTGCTGAAATCCAGAACTCTGAAACTTGTAAAGTAAATAGTGCCTAGAATGTGAGCTGAAGAAGGAGGAGCTATCTAGAAACATTAGCATGGGATGGGGGCGTGTGGGGGTGTGAGCGTGGGTGTGCCCCCTTTTAGGTCACTTCATTCGATCTTTTAGATCTAATCTCTTAGATCCAGACATGAACTGGTGACTCATGTTAGTGGAGGTTTTATAACTCAAAATAATATAGGGGGTTTTTTTCATGTTGAAAAGTGTATGGTAGAATGTGATCTGTCTAGTGTGGTTTGAAAAGGAATTTTTCCAACCTGTATAAACATGGGCATTTATAAGATTTTTTAAAGTAAATTAATAAATAATAAATTCAAGCCAATCCAGGCATATAAAGGAAGGCTTTCACACCCAGACCACTAAAAGACCATGCAAAATAGAGTCTTGAAAGCAATATATTAGGATGTACAATATATTTGCATGTAGAGTTTACAGAACAAGAATTCAGTTACCTTGTGCACAGAGGGAATGATTTCAGCTTCCACTAACAAAATATTCAACTAGGAGTTGAATCTCTCAAGTAGAGATTATTTCCCTCATATTTCGTCAAAACTGAAGCACTAGCAACTATAAGAGCAATCATTATTTCATGCTCCTGAAGAAAGAAAATGCTGCCAAGTAACCATGAAAAATGCTTTTCTATTACTTAAAATTTTTATTAGATATATATGCATTAAGCATGGATCTATATTATATCACCTCTGTGTATTCTTTAAAATGAGAAATAAACTGGTTAAGATTTCTCTAAACTCTTTCAAAAGCAGAGTTTAAGTCTTCTGAATCATTTTCAATTCAAAATTGCCGATGAGTTTTTCCATTCTACCTCGGTGTCTGTGACATCAAGAGCAGGAGAGATTTATTCTTAAAAGTCTTTTAAAGAACTAAATGCCACTGGTGCTGAGCTCTGAAGGGGACTTTGGAAGCAGGTAGGTTTCCCCTGTAACGAATGTTGCTAGAAGGCACCTGATCCACCATCTCCCCTGTCTCATTCCTCAGCTCTTAGAGATGAAAAGAATGCTCTGCTCTAGTCTCCAGGCCTCTGACACATTCACAATTTCAGAATTGCTAAAGTTTCAAAGTAAATATGTACCTTAAAACTTAATAAAATATTATAAGAAGTCTCTAGATAGAGAATCTGTGGTAGATTTGATGATAATATGAAAGGGGCTCCTTTTATCCTTCTGTTTCATGTGGCTTGTGTTCTCATGGTCACAAGATGGCTGCTGTAACACCAGGTATCATGCCTATGTTCAAAGGAGGGAAAAGGATAGCAGGGGTACAAATGCCATTTTATCTGGAAAACAAATCTTTTCCAGAAGCCTCATAACAGAGTCTCTCCTTCATTGTCCATAATTCAGTCATATGAATTCATCTACTGCAACGGAAGCTGGAAAATGCAGTAGCAGGCAAAGGGGAATGTGATTTCTGACTAGCTTAACCTTATCTCAAATCATGAAATGAACCTGTGTAATAACAATTCCCATAAACCGAGGTTCTGTTAGCAAGAAAGGAGGCAAGGAATAGCTCTTCGGGTGTTTGGGAAGCAATTATCTATGTCTGTTGCATACTATAAAAGAAAAAGAAAAGACATTTTAAAAAATCAGCTACTTTTCTTAAATTTAGCGGTTGGAGAAAACTCTTTGGTTTTAGATGAGAGAAATAATAATCAGGTGGCTAACAGTACAGTGGCATTTATAAAAGTCACTGACTTTTTGTAGTGATCCAGAACTCACTAATATACTCCCATATTTTAATACTGCAGATTTCAAACTTTTAATTTCAAATCTGTTATTCTTACATGCTTCATCCTCCTTTCCTACCAAAAGTTGCATATTTTCAATAAAATCTCTACCTATAAGGTATCAATGAGATTAATCAGTTCGGTGTTTTGTAAATTAGAGCTAATTAGCTGGTATGATTAAAGGATGATATCTTTAGAAGTCCCATTAAATAGAAGGTTATTTCAGTTTCTGACACGGATAATGATATGGATGGGCTACAATAGGAGAGTTACTGGAGAAAGTCTACCTTTTAATGGTCCTAAATATATCTACCCAATATGTGAATGCTTATTATTAGCAGATAATTAGCATACGGTATATACCCTATCTTCCTACAGTAAGGAATTAGTAATGGAGAAGAATGATCTCCTCCAACACAGTCTTCTGTGGGCTTATTCAATGAATGCTAAAATTAAAGCACCACGAAATGCCCAGTGGGCAGCCAATCTTGGCATGTGCTGTCGCCTTGCTTGAGGATGATACTGGAACAAGAGCACTGAACCTCCTTCTACATTTGGTTAACTGTCTTTAGCAGTAAATTCTCACCTAGATTAAAAAAAAAAAGAGTCCTTTAGGAGGAGAAGAAATCCTTTTATCCTTTGACCTGAGCAGCCCATGGGCACTCAGATTTTATGTAGACCTGACCTGAGGAAAATATAAGCCTTCTAGTGAGTTGCAGAGTCTCCAAGCATAGGAGACAGGATGGACTTTGAGGCCAGCTGGTGGGATTCCAGTCGTGGCTCCGCTACTCACCAGATGTATGACTTTACTCACTTATTCTCTGAGCTTTGTATGGACTAGCACTGTTCCCACCCAGGGTAGATACTCAACAAGTGGCTGATACTAATTAACATTAACTAATTAATATTAACATATTAACCAGGCTCCATCTCAACAAGGTCAAACTTAGAAGGTGGGAATGTGATTTGAGGTTTCCCAGAAAACTGCTGACCCCAAAACATACCTCACCTGCCACGAGACAAGGCCCAGGTCCCATTGATTACGCATTTGGTTTAGGTCGAGGTAACGCTTCCCAGAAACCATAACGTCTCTAACGGCAAAAGTTTATTTTTAACCTTTATAGCTACTCTTCTTATTTCTAGCATAGATCTTCTTCTTCTGGTTTCTTTGGTTTTGTTTTGACAAAGATTAGCCCTGAGCTAACATCTGCTGCCAATCCTCCTCTGTTTGCTGAGGAAGACTGGCCCTGAGCTAAATCTGTGCCCATCTTCCTCTTCTTCATATGTGGGGCACCTGCCACAGCATGGCTTTATAAGTGGTGCATAAGTCCACACCCAGCATCTGAACCTTCGAACCCCGAGCTGCTGAAGCAGAATGCACGAACTTCACCACTATGCCACTGGGCCAGTCCCTTCTTCTTCTGTTTTATTTTTTCCTTAAAGATTGGCACCTGAGCTAACATCTGTTGCCAATTTTCTCTTTTTTTCTCTTCTTCTTCTCCCCAAATCCTCCCAGTACATAGTTGTATATTCTAGTTGCAGGTCCTTCTGGTTGTGCTATGTGGGGCACCGCCTCAGCATGGCCTGATGAGTGGTGCCACGTCTGTGCCCCGGAGATCTGAATCAGAGAAACCCTGGGCTGCCGAAGTGGAATGCACGAACTTAACCACTCGGTCACTGGACTGTCCCTTTCTTCTTCTGTTTTAATATATTAGGAACTAAATATGTGTTTATAGAAAGAATACACTAATTTCACTTAAATGTGAGGACTATTTGTGGGAGGGAAAAAAAACCCTATCTGGTCCCTTTCAAAAGGAACAGGGATGAGAAAGTGAGAATGTGCCCCAACCGGGGTGAACAGTAAGAAAGTGTCACAGAGGGCCTTTGTGAGATTGCCCAGGGGCAGATAAAGCACACACCTAGGACATCAACAAGGCACAAGCACCAAAAGAAGTTTTAGGAAAAAATGTTATAGCTTTAAAAAAAAAATAACAACAAACTGTATCATCATGGAAAATGTCAGAACTTATTTTCAATATGGTAATTTATTCTTTTAAATTAATATAAGGAGGAGACGTGTCTTATAATGTTGTCAGGGCTTTAGGGCCACCAAAGGTTTCAATCTGGTCCTGCTGGAAGCATTGGAAAAACCTGATAAACACTGCCTCACCCAGGTGATCAAGGTTAGCATCAGCAGAGGGAAGTTATCTTGAGAGTATGTATCATCCCACAGCAACCATGGTTCCTGCCAAGATGTTAGCTCAGAACCGTGTCAGAACTCCTCCGGGTAGAGAGGACTTAGACAGGGTTATAAACCCAAATGCCTACAGGCAGGAAGCCGACGTTTTTGTTCAACTTCTCAACATCCACCCTCTTTTCTTCTACCTTCCTGGTAGAATCCCAATTGTGTTTAGATATACGCCTTCATCCAGGTATAAGTCAGTGGTGTTTAGTGTATTCACAAAGTTGTGCAACCATTTACCTAAGTGCAGAACATTTTCATCATCCTAAAAGAAACCCCGCACTCATTAGCCATTGCTCCCTACTCCCTACTCCTCCCAATCCTTGCAACCACTTATCTAATTTGTCTCCATAGATTTGCCTATTCTGGGCATTTCATATGCATGGAATAAAAAATATATGATCTTTTGTGACTGGCTTCTTTCACTTAGCATAATGTTTTCAAGATTCATCCATGTCGTAATATGTATCAATACTTTGTTCCTTTGTATTGCCAAATAATATTCCATTGTATTGACACACCACACTTTATCTGCTTATCAGTTAACGAATATTTGGATTATTTCTACTTTTGACTATTATGAATAATGTTGCTGCAAACATTTGTGCACAGTTTTATGTAGACATATGTTTTTACTTCTCTTGGGTTGATAGGAGGAATTCTCTTGGGTTGATAGGAGGAATTTGTTTTTTACTGTGAGATTGGACATTACTGGAAAGTTTCGAGCAGGGTAATGATTTACATTTTAAAAGGACTATGGTGAATTCTATGTTAAGAAGAGATTGTAATTGGAAAAGGATGGAGGCAGAAAGATCAGTTTGAGGCTGTTAAAGTCAGCCCGGTGAGAGTGGCGTAGAGAGAGAATGCAGCAGTGGTGGTGGGGAGAGGGGTAAGAGTCTGTAAATATACTGAAAGTAGAGCTAAGTAGATCGCCAGATGGAACGGATTGGAGGTGTGAGATGAAACGAGGAGTCAGAGAGGTTTTTTTGTCCTGAAGAATTAGAAAAGTAGAGCTGCCATTTACTGAAAGGGGAAATATTAGGGTGGAAGCAGGTTAAAGGAGAAGGTCAAAAGTTTGAGGTTGGCTGTTCAGTAGACACCCAAGGAGAGATTTGGGGTATAGAGTTAGATCTGGAGTTTGGAGAGGGATGTGAGCTGAAGATACAAGTTTCAGGAGTCAGTGTATTGGTGGAATTTAAAATATAATCATCTCAGATCCTTTTAAACCTGGGTCGTATCCCTGCCTTCACCTCTTCAACACTGTGGGTCCAACTGCTTGTTTCTCTGGCATATTCCCCGGCTGTGTAAGGAAACACCCACAAAACATTATGCTATCTCTTCTAGGGCACACATGATCACTTGAGCAGCAAAAAAGCTGTAGTCTTTTGTCTTGCGAGGACAGAGGTGTTTCATCCTTTCTATAGGCCTTTTTCAGTGCCAGCCCTGGTCAGCACTCAATGCGCTAGCTATAACCGTACCTCACTGGACTCTAAACATCTCTACCAGTCTATTAGTTCTCTGAGAGCAGGAACGATCTTACGGTCTGTGCATTAATTTTTTATTGCTATTGTAACAAATTACCACAAACTTAGTGATTTAAAACAACAAAAAATTATCTCACAGTTCTGGAGGTTAGAAGCACAAATTGGTCTCACTAGGCTAAAATTGAAATGTCAGCAGGATTGTGTTGCTTTCTGGGGCTTTTAGGGGAGAATCCATTTCCTTGTCTTTTTTAGTTTCTAGACCTCACCTGCACTCTTTGCTTGTGGCCCCATTTTCCCCTCTTCAAAGGCAATATCGCCGGGCTGAGATCTTTTCACGTTGCCGTCTCTCTGGTTCCCCCTCTTCTGCCTCCTCCTTCCACTAATAAGCACCCTTATGGTTACATCGGGCCCACCTGGATAATCCCGGCTAATCTCCCCATTTCAAGGTCAGCAAACTTAATTCCATCTGCAACTTTAATTCCCCTTTGCCATGTAAGATAACACATTTACCAGTTCCCAGCATTAGCATGTGGAAATCTTTGGGCGGCCGCTTTTCTGTATACCATGGTCTAGAATCTGTAGCTCCTAGCACAATGCTCAGTACATTCCAACGCTCAATGAATGCAAATGAATTGATTAATTAATTAATATGTCTCTCAGTGCCTAGACCTGGGTGTTTTCCTCTAAGCCCAGAATATAGCCTACTATTAAGTAGCACACCTTCCCAGTCTATTTTTAGTGGGATTCAGGACAAAACAAAGAGAGAGAGAGAGAGAGAGAATGCAGTTTTTGAAGAGTTTAAAGTCATCATCTTTTTAAGCATTGGTAGATAAAAGGAGTAGAAAACTTTAAAAGAAGAAAGCATTCAATTCTTGATCTTAAAAATCTTACTGTAGCTTCGTGTATGAAACCTATTCACTTCTTAAGGGTTTGCGATTCTTAAGTAGTCCACAGAATTGAAATCAAAACCGTTTAATCTTCTGATGAATCCTAATGTGGAAGATAACTTTCAAGTATTTTGCCAAGATCCTATATAAGTGTCAAAGCCAGACGATCAAAGCAGCAAGAGCCGACTAGCAAAATTTCTTGATCCATCCCCACCCCAAAGGGACCCCATCTTCCCCCATTACACTGTATTTTTATTATTTGTCTATTTTTTCTGTTAGTCCATGAGCTTCATGCAAATAGTGCTCATTTGCCTCTCTAACTCATTATTGTAACCCCAATACTTGGCACGTAGTAGATATTCAATCAACCACCAGTGTGGGATTTTGTTGAATTGCTATCCACAAAGTACATATTGAATCAGAGGTAGCTTTCTCATCAGCACTGCATTCATCCTTAGACCTTGAAGACTCAGACTTGTTTAAGGTTCTCTTGGGACGTCTGCCCTTTGACTCACTCTTCAGACACTGACCCCTAGGCTGTCTTGAACAGACATTCATTTGTCACTTAATCAGCAAACTGTTCTATGTCCCACACAGTAAAATAAGAACATTGCATATCACCACTCTGATTGTGTTACTGACAAAGTCACAAAAGTGGAAATTTCCCTTCAGTGTACCTTGAGATTGAGTCTCTACAAAAGAAACATCTCGTGGGTGTTCTATGAGAACATGTTGTAAACAAAATGTATAAATTGGATTTACTTGATTTTTATTTAGTTTTTCAAATCTAACTCCCTTGAATTTGTGAGTAATCTTATGCAATTATTAAAATTTGATTCATCCTGGGCATCAGTTCCAAATACTTTATCCTTTCAAGGATGGACTGTTTGTCGTACTGGAGGAACTGGTTTTCAAGCAGCGCGTCATAGAACCACAGAATTTCCTAGGGGTTGTTGGGAAGTCTATTGATAGAAAACGTGTAATATATTTTATCAAATCCGACTCTACATGGCTTGGAGAGGTTTGGTCCTAGGGCATGAAAAAATATTTTTACAAGTTTAGAGCACATTAAAAGGAAAGGTATATTTCATGGAAGTGAGCTCTCTCACCACTGAATTCTGCTTATCACCAAGGCCAATTCCAATCTGCATCAGAGTAGTTGCTCAAGGTAACAGAGCACAGGGCAAGAGAAGATCTTAGTGGTGATTTTGTCCAGAATCTTAAATTCATCCAGACTATACTTAAGAGGGAACAATATTGTATAAATTGGAGGTTTGAGAGCATGGACTCTTGAGCCAGACTTCCTGAGTTTGAATCCCAGTTTAGCCAGTTACTAGCAGTGTGACCTTGGGAAAAGTTCCTCAATCTCTTGACTTTAGTGTTCTCAACAGGAGGTGCAGTAAGATAATAAGAGCAACCATCTCATTGAACTGTTGTAAGGATTAAATAAATTAGCATATGTAACGATTGAGGTGCAGAGCTTGGCACAGGGTGTTATATGAGAATTTACTATTATTATTCTTACTGCTATCTGGATCTCCCCATAATCGCTTTATACCTGTTCTCCTTCTAAGTGATCTCATCCAGTCCCGTGTCTTTAAATGTCATCTAGGATACATAATACTCAAATGCACAGCTCCATCCCTGGCTGCTCCTCTGAGCTGCAGATGCATATAGCTTAGGTCCTCCTGACATGGCCCCTTGGATGATTTATAAGCATCTTGAACTTCACATTCTGAAACAGAACTCTTGATACACCCCACAAATGTACTCTTCTTGAGGTCTTTCACAGTAAATAGCATGGTCATATACTCCATTGTTCAAGCCAAAAGCCTTGGAACAATCTTTTGTTCCCACAGCCAAATAATCCTATCAGCTCTACCTGTGAAACATATCCTGAAAAATATCTAGGTTTTTTCTGTGTCCTTGGCCTCCACCCTAGTCCAAGAGACTATGGCCTTCCACCTGAACAACCTCAGAAGGAGCCTCATAACAGGTCTTCCAGATTCACTCTTGCCTCCGGTAATCCATCTTCCACCGTCATGGTCATCTTCTAAAACACAAATCAACATAGACGGTCCCCTCTCAAAGGGCTCTAATGACTTATTATCAATCTCCAAATACAATCAGAGCTCCTCATTGTGGCCTAGAAGAGCCTGAATGATTTGACTTCTGCCTACTTTTCCAACCTCAGATCCCATCATACTGGCCTCTGTCTATGCAGAACAAGCCAAGCTCCCTACTACCTCAAAGTCTTTGCATTCACTTCTCCCTCTACCTGGGATGTGCTTCTCTCAGATCTTTATGTGCTTGGTTCTTTCTTGTCGTTTATCTCTCAGCTCGAAGTTTCTTTCTCTGAGGTTTCATTCCCATCCCTGCAGTTGTTCTCTATCAGATTAGATTGTTAGATTACTCTATTTTATTTCTGCATTGATTAGTATTGCATTTATTACTAAAATTATCCTGTTCACTTTTCATTTGTCTATTATTCACTGCTCTAGACTTGACATATAATAGGCTCTAACTCATAATAGGCCCTGTGGTAGACAGAATAATGGTCCCCTAAAGATGTCCACGTCCTACTCTCCAGAACCTATGAATACGTTACCTTGCAAAGCAAAATGGAATTACCAGATATGATTAAGTTAGAGATCTGGAAAGGTAGAGACTATCCTGGATTATCTAGGTGGGCTTAATGTAATCACAAGGGGCCTTATAAGAGGATGGAAAGGGTCCTAAAAGAGAGCCACAGTTAGAGAGATAGGAGAAGTGACACTGAAAGCAGAGGATGGAGAGATGCACTCTGAAGATGGAGGAAGGGGCCATGTGCCAAGGACTGCAGGCAGCCTCCAGAAGCTGAAAAACGGGTGGAAATAGATTCTCCTCTAGAGCCTCCGGAAGGAACACAGCCCCGCTGACACCTGATTTTAGCTCCTTAAAACCAATTTGGATTTTTGACTTTCAGAACCAGTAAGATGAGGGTGTGGTTTTTCAAGCCACAAAGTCTGTGGTAATTTGTTACAGCAGCAATTGGAAGTGAATATAGGCCCTCAAATACTTTTGTTGAAAGAATGAAAGGATTCTAAGAGTTCAGTATAAAGCAGCGAAGAAAAAATAGCAGATAGCTTCCTACTCTCACAGTGGTTATAATCTAGTGGAGGAAAAAAGACAAGAAAATAAATAAAAATATATTATCTAGTAAAGTAGAAGGTAATAAGCACTAAGGGAAGAAAATGAATAAGGGAGGAGAGATAGGAAGCAAGTTATTGTAATTTTAAATAGTGTTTTTAGGGATGGTCTCAGTGAGAAGCAGGGAGCTCAACAGACACTTGGAGGGGAGGAGGGAGCCAGCAATCAGCAATGTGGACACCACACGGGAGAACAGGATGCCAGGCCTAGGGAACAGCTGGTGAGAACCTGGGTGCGGGGGAAGGGCTGGTGCCTGATGTGTTAAAGGAGCAGTGAGGAGGCCAGAGAGGCTGGGACCAGGAGTGGAACGGGAGTAGCTGGACCTGAGGTCAGAGAGGTGTTTGGGTGGAAGCCTAGCGCAGAAGTCATTTCAAGGACAAGGACTATTTCTCTAAATGAGAAGGGAGCTTTTTGAGCAAAGGAATGCCATCACCTGCTTTACATTTTAAAAGGACCACTCAGGCCTAAGCAGGGTTGAAAACTGAGGTGGGACCAGGGAGGAAGCAGGGGCATCAGTTAGGAGGCTTTGACATGTTCCAGATGAGGTAGGAAGGGCCCCTGGCCCACACGCTGGACCACACCTGGATCATGGAGGCACCCCTGCTGGAACAAATTGACCCTGGTGCTGGCCAACCCCTTCTCATTCGGAAGACTTGGCACGGTATTACTTCCTCTTGTGGTGTTCCCCAAAATTTCTGCTTCTCCTTTCCCAAAATGAATAGAGATCTTTTATTTCCATCTCTGCACCCTCATAACATCCTTGACTATCTTCCTTATTTTAAAGAAAAAGAAACTTTTCATTTTGAAATAATTTTAGACTAATGAGAAGTTGCAAAAATAGTACAGAGAGTTCCCATGTACGCATCACCAGGCTTCTGCTGATGATAACCTCTTATGTAACCACAATATATTACCAAAACCAGGAAACTGACGTAGGAAAATACTCTTAACTACAGACCTTACTCAGATTTCATCAGTTTTTACATGCATCTTGTGTGTGAGTATGTGTGTGTATTTCTAGAAAATCTTACCTCGACTATAGATTTGTGTAACCACTACCACAATCAAGATACAGAACTTGTCCATTACCACAAAGAAATTCCCTCTTACTCTCACTTTATAGTTAGACTCTCTCCCCAGCCATAACTCCTGCCAACTACTGTTCCGTTCTCCATCATTTTAATTTTATTTCAAGGATTTCATATAAATGAAATCACAGAGCATGTAACCTTTTAAGACTTGCTTATTCTACTCAGCATAATGCCCTTGAGACATACCCAAGTTGTTGTATGTATCAATAGTTAATTCTCTTTAATTGCTGGGTAATATGCCATTGTATGGATGTTCCACAGTTTGCCTGTCCATTTACCCCTGGAAGGACATTCGGGTTGTTTCAATCTTGGGGATATCACAAATAAAGCTTCTATGAACATTTGTGAACAAGTTTTTATATGAACATAAGTTTTAATTGCTCTAGGATAAATATCCAGTACAGGAACTACTGGATAATATAGCAAGTATATATATAACTTTATAAAAAATTGCCAAACTGTTTCCAGAGTGGCTGTTCTATTTTGCCTTCCCACTAGCAATGTATGAAAGACCCGGTTGCTCTGAATCCTTGGTAAAAGTTGATATTGTCAGTATTTTTTTATTTTAGATTTTATAATAGGTATACAACAATATCTCACTATGGCTTTAATTAGCCAGTTCCCTAATGGCTAATTATGTTGAACATCTTTTCATGAGATTATTGGCCATCTATATATCCTCTTTAGTGAGGTGTTGGTTTAAGGTTTTTTGCCTATTTTCTAATTGGGTTGTTTGTCTTCTTGTTATTGAGTTTAGAGAGTTCTTTATATATTCTGGCTACAAGTCTTTTTGTCAGATAATGTGATTTGCAAATATTTATTCCCATCTGTGACTTGTCCTTTTATTCTCTTAAGAGAATCCTTCTCCAAGCAAAAGTTTTTAATTTTTCTAAATCTAATTTATTGATTTTCCTTTTATGACTATGTTTTTGGCACAGTTTGAGAAATCTTTGCTTAGCCCCTAAGTCATGAAGATTTTCTCCTATGTTTTATTCTAAAAGTTCTATAGATTTCTATGTTACATAACATACATATGTTATCTGATCAATTTTGAGTTAATTATTGTATAAGGTGTGAGCTTTAGGTTGAGGTTCGTTTTGTGCCAATAGACGTCTAATAGTTATAATGCTATCTGTCAAAGATACCGCCCTTTCTTTATTGAATTGCTCTTGCACCTCTTGGCCATACTGTGTAGTTCTATTTCTAGACTTTTGACTTTGTTCCACTTCACATTGTATTTTAATTGTTGAATTCCTTCTCTCTCTCTCTTCCACTCCCACTGGACTTGAAAGTAAGGATTGTGTTTTTCTCAACTTTGCTTCCGGGGCATCTGGCACAATGTCTGGCCCATAGTAAACACACAGTAAATAAGTTTATTTAATGAATGGAAGTTTATTAAATGGATGAAAAAAACTTGTCTCCTTTGGTTTTTATAAGTGATGATGCAGCTAGTGATAACAAGAAGGAACTTCATGGGCAAGCGAAAATGAGATGAGTCCTACATAACCACTTACCAGCTGTGTGACCTTGGGCAGGTTATTTAACTTTTAAAGCTTCAGTTAGTCAATATGTGCAACGGTGATGATAACAGCACATACGTCATAGGAGTGTTGCAAAGACTAAATCTGATGATGCAGTTAAAGGCTTAGCACAGTGTCCTCCCAGGACTTAGCAAAGCCTTAATAAATCCTAGCTGCCATTATTTATTTCCACTTATTAATAATATAAAGAGAAAATTTTATTACAGATAATATCACGGTAACCAAGGATGAGTTCTTTGAGGAGGACTTGACTAGAGTCCAGCAAAATGAATCAACAATACATCCCTGTTCCATCTTGCAACCCAAGTCAAAATTATAAATCTATTTTCAAAACCACTTTATAGTTAGCAGTCCTTCTGGTTTCTAGCTAAATCACAAAATCTGATATAAATAAGCACAGAGCATTTTCAAATCAGCAGTAAGTGCATTTTTCTGAATTGCATCAGTGGACATAGAAGTATTTGCTCAATAAAGAGAGAAAGTTGCTAACTTGGCAGGCCACATTTTGATTACAGAGGACTGGCCATCCTCGAAAAGTTAAATAAAACTTTCTCCTGCTCTCAGCAAACCATTTATGCTTTGCAATAGAAATGGCACTATGTGAATATGATACTCTTTGCAATCATTAATCCCGTCTCTTTAAACACCCTAATGAGCTCTAGTGAATTTTCTAATTATTCTATGCTTTTGGTGAAGACATTACTCTAAGTGCTAACTGTAAACAAACAAATGCATAAACATTAGGTGTTTTAACACATTTTTCACCCTTCATAAACACCCCATATTGTTTATCATTTCTGTACGTACTCACACAGAGTTTTCGTCTGGAGATATATAGCAGTGGATGAGATAACAGTAAAATAGAGTTCTGATAACTCAAAGCATTCATCGCGATGCAGTCATGGGCCATGGGTTAGTTGGAGAGGGAAGCTCTTTCCTGCCTTCTAAAACAGTTCCTGAGCAGTTAAGATGCCTGTGTTCTGACCACAGGTTTTCTACTGAGAAGTCCATAAGCATCTTCAATCATTGCACCTTTCTATTAAGAAAATCCACATCATATCCAAACACCATCTGATGGGTGATGTTTCTGCAAACACTATTGACAAAACCTACTGGGGGCCAGTGTGTCAACTGCCAATTCCCTGAAAATACCACCCCAATAACCTGTGGCTGAAGCAAAGATAAGTTTATTGCTTACTTCAGCAAGGAAAACTGCTACCTGAACAGAGTCTTAGTAGCATCTTGGAAGGAGCAGGAAAAGACAAGATACTTGTGAGGTTTGGGGTTGAGTTGAAGGTGACTCTTTCATTGGTGGGTGGTGAGGGTGAGGAAGCTTGATTAGGATTGGGCAAAGATCATGACAGAATTGTTCGGATAGGTGGAGCGAGGTGAGAGTGGGAAGGGAGTCTTGAAGACTGGTCAATTATTAGGTGATCCTCATAGAGAGATCCAGTATGCTGAAAAGGGACAAGGAGGTTAGCTGAGTGGTCTATTGTTCAGAAAAATGGTTTTCTCAGAAGTTCCTGAAATAAGTAATAAAGTTATTTTTAACTTCCTCTTCCTAGGCAAGAATTTCCTGGAATAGTAGTGTCCTGTTAATAAGGTGACAGTGAGCTGTGTGGTTGCAGCTGGTTTTGATTTTCTTGGGAGTGGTGCTCATGCGATTTGGTTTGTGAAAACCTCTCAGCCTTCCAGCCTCACCATTGACACCCTCGGGTTCAGGGATTTTCTCTTTATTGTTTCCTTTCATTGGGTTAAGGCATTGATGTCTCCAGGATGCTTCCCTTTAAATATGATTTCTCTTGAAAGTGGTAGAAAAATACATTGTTAGAGTATGAAAAATTAATCAGTAATTATAAATTATTTAATGATTTAATAAATTATTTAATGATTAAATTATTAATAAGAAGTCAGTCCCCTGAAAGGTCCTGAGGGAAAGAGGTATAGAAGTAAGTTTTTCAAGGAAGAAAGGATGGGGAGCTGACTGCTGGACTGCAGCTCAGGCCATTGCCTCAGGAGGATGGGGTGCTGCTCTGAAGGATGCTATGAGCTCAGGAAACCATGGCAACTGGCATGGGCTGGAGTACAGGCATGCAGAGATGTATTGTAAAGATCACTTTCTCATCTTGTCTCTAGAAGAAACACTTTGTGGCTGCTATTTAGGTTCTCCAGATTGTTCCCCAAGAGTCACCTCCCCTCCTCTTATAAAAGCATCTCCCATCTCCTGGGGTTTTCCCTCAGCCCTCCTGCAGGATCACATGTGTAGCATGAGCTCATGTATACCAACTATTTTCACTGTGGTGGAATTTTGGAATTCAAACTACATAGAGATCAAATAAATTAAATATATGCATATAAGCCCATTTGTGTAACAACTCAAGTTTACTTTTATTCTGTCTTTTCTAGATTATCATCGTTTTCCTATTTTACTCCCCTTCTAGTCAAAAGACTTCTTTTAACACCTTATTGTCTTTTCTGTGTAGTACTGTCTCTTCTAAATTAGATCTATTTTTTTAATAAAGATTCTTCTCTACATTTTTTTTTAAGGATTTTATTTCTTTTCTTTTTTCTCCCCAAAGCCCCCCAGTACATAGCTATATATTCTTCGTTGTGGGTCCTTCTAGTTGTGGCATGTGGGACGCTGCCTCAGCGTGGTTTGATGAGCAGTGCCATGTCCGCGCCCAGGATTCGAACCAACGAAACACTGGGCCACCTGCAGCGGAGCGCGCGAACTTAACCACTCGGCCAGGGGGCCAGCCCCTAGATCTATTTTTTCCCTTCATTTTTCTTTTATCTTTCCAGTGAAAGCTAGATTGATAGATATAGTATAGATTTTTTTTTCCAGTATGGCCCCAGGTCAATTCCCCTAAATTCAAGATGAAACCCTTTCATAGCTAATAGTCTCTAGACTAAATCTTTTGACACGGCTTTTCTCTCCATTCTGCTTAAGCACAACTCTACTCTCCTAGGCTAAGGCTCTAAGAAGCATCTCCCAACCTTCGCCCAACCCAGACCCTCCTTTGTTTCATTTAGGATTTCTCTTCCTTTTAAAAGATTCCTAGGAAAGTTGATTTCCTCAATCTCTCACATTTAGCCTATCTCATTTTCAGTTCCTGTCTTTCCCATTCTGTTCTGAATCCACTATTCTCTAAAAGTTTTCATTTTCCTTCTGTTTTCATAAATATCTTATCACCTATCACCACCACTAACCCCTCCAGCATCATCAATACATTAGCTTGCCAGGGCTTTCTTATGTTAGCACGTCAAATAAATCCTTAACTGGCATAGTAGACAATTTTCCTTAAAATATTAATACTCTTAAAACAGGTACCTAAAGATGCATACATGTAAAATCACATTTTGTTATGACAAACATGGCCCACTAATAGATTAATGAATGAAGTAAATAAAAATTTTGACATTTCTTGGTATTTTGCCTCATGAGAAGTATATCCCAAAAGAGGGAAATGAGAAGAAAGGTAGGAAGGGCCACACATGGCTTCTGTAAGCCATGCTAAGCGTTCAGGGATTCGATCTAAAATCAATTTGAACCACTAAAATGTTTCACTTGGTGATGATAACTTGCGTTTTGAAAAGCTAAAGGGTAGTGAATAGATTAAGGGAGGTCAAGAGTGAATATAGGGAGTAAAACTGGAAGGCAATTGCAGTAGTCAAAGTGAGAGAAAATGGTAGCTTGGTTTCCAGTGGCGGCAGGGGGGATAGAAAGAGTCCAAGAGATTAGAGATAATTAGTGGATGTTAATAAGATCCTGTGATGAATCATACACTGAGTGTGAGGGAGAAGGAAATGTTAGGGTAGACTCAATTTTCTTTTCTTTCTTTTTTTTTTTTTGAGGAAGATTAGCTCTGAGCTAACATCCACTGTCAATCCTCCTCTTTTTGCTGAGGAAGAATGGCCCTGAGCTAACATCTGTGCCCATCTTCCTCTATTTTAGATGTGGGACGCCTGCCACTGCATGGCTTGACAAGTGGCGGGTAGGTCTGCACCTGGGATCCAAACTGGCAAACCCCAGGCCACCGAAGGGGAGCGTGCAAATTTAACCAATGTGCCACTGGGCCAGCCCCATCAGTTTCCTCACCTACATAACACGAGATGGAAGGTGGCAGCATTCACGTAGGTAGGGAGCGCTAGAACTGCTCTGTCCAATATGGTAGATAGTAGCCCCGTCTAAATTAATTAAAATTAAATAAAATTTAAAATTCAGTTCCTCAGTCATACTAGTGTCATTTCTAGTACTCATTAGCCACGTGTAGCCACTGGCTATGAAATTGGCCAGTGCAGATATAGAACATTTCCATTATCACAGAAATTCCTATTGGACAACACTGTACAGGAAGAGAATTGTGTAACAGTGATGGCCAGAAGCTGTCACTCTGGTTACTTACCTTTTTAAGGTTCTCTTACTTATGATTATACCTAATGTCAAGACACTCACATGTATACTCTTCACCCAAATGCATCAGTTCACTTTTGTATGCTGTTTCCATAACCCCTTTGCCCAAAATGCAGTGTACGGGCATGTTCAATGATCTCGCCTGCATGGAGTTTAGTCAGCACATATTAATCAGAGGAAAGGGAAGCAGGAAATCATCACAGTGGGCTGTTGGTCCCAGTGATACTGAGTGTTTTAGTTTGAGTTTTCCCTAAAGCACATTCTGACAAAAGAATTTTGTGAAAATCATTTATTTTGGAGGTAATACCAAGAAGCACAGGGTGGGAAAGCAAAAGAAGAAATAGTAGCAAACCAATAAATGTACATTAACAGTGGGTTATTGCTGTGGACAATGGGGTCTAAGCCTGCTGGGGACCTCTGGGAGAATGAGAGGAACACAGCTCAAAATTCTCCTTCCAAGAGGTGAGGAAGCTAGAATAGTCATGCACCAACTCCAGTTTCTTATTGATTGAGGATGACTCCTGGTATGTTAAATCTCTAACCCTCCCAGCCTTCCTGTCTTATTGAACATACCTTTGAGTGTAGGGAAAGCAGTCAGACAGAGAGACAAAGGAAGTCATGGGCATATACAGGAACCCTCTGCCAGTGACTTTTGGGGTGGGCGAGAATATGTAGGACAGGCACTGACAGCATCTGCTCTTCTGCTTCATCCTTTTCTAGGCTGGGAAAGCATTTTCTTTAGCTTTTCCTCCAGTGGTCTGGTGACCATGTAAAGGGAGTCTTATCCCACAATCCATGTAAGACAAGGGAGAACACACATCCAAAGGAATTTTCCCAGAGTTTCCCCCACCTACAGGTAGATATGGAGGGACAACCATGACTTCAGTTTGAGACATATTGAGTTTGAGTTGTCATTGAATCATGCAAGTGGAGATATCGTGTAGACAAATGGATATACAAGACTAGAACTCAGAAAAGAAGCCCCCCCCAAAAAGATTGGCATATATACATCCTCCACACATGGGTGCATTTGAATCATGGAAATCGATGATATTGCCTAGGGAGAGAATATGCAGTCAATGAGAAGGGGGTCAAGGCTTGAGCTTTGAGTTACCCAAATCAATGTCTAGGTAGAGAAAGATGAGCCCAGAAGAGGAAAAGAAGCAGAGCAGGAGCTGCTAGGAGGAAGGAAAAAGAACCAGGGCAACAAGAGGCCCCTGCAGCCAGGGAAGAGAGTGTCCCAAGTTCTTCACAGATTTAAACCAACAAAAGAACAGCCACAGCCCAGCAAAAGCGCATTACACAGCATTTCAATATGGGGGATTATCAGAAGTAACTTACTTGTTTTAACTGACATCTCCTAAGGGAGGAATTGAGGCCTGTGTAATTTTCTTTGTTCACAGACTAAAATTGTATACATAAATGGAACCCAATTCAATACTGGGTTGGTTATTATAGTAATCCAAATTAGGAATTGACAGAGTGTAGAAAACTCATTTTTTTCCAAGGAGAACTAACATCTGGAAGTATCAAGTAGTCTATGAGATCTCTGTACATAGTGTTCTCTGAACTTCTTTCCACAAAACACTTTGAATGTAATAATTTAAATGACTATCTTGTAGAAAATCTGATTTGAGAAATAACGGGAGCAACAGTATGGCACAAAAATGATTGTATAAGATTCTCAAGTGTTTACATTAAAAAAATCAGATCAAGCATGAGTCAGACAAAACAAATTACAATCAGCTAAATCCAACGAAGAGCAGGAGAGAATAACTCCTAGAGATTATAAAACACGCAACCCTAGGCAGCCCACACACGGGAGGAGGCTCTGAGACATCTGCAAAATCAATCAGAAACAAAAGCTTTCCGTATTTTGACGGTGGGTAGGAAGTACATCGTGAGACTTTTAGTGTTCTAGTCAGTTGTGTCTCAAGATGTGTTTGTGCTATAAGGATCTGAATTAGGGACCCTTCTTCATGTGAGTGTGTGTGTGTGTGTGTAGAGAGAGAGAGAGAGAGAGAGAGAGAAAGTGGAAGTTTTACCCCAACAAGAGTAAAAGGCAGGGGTAGCTGAGTTGAAAATGAGGGAGAAGACTTGAGACCAACAAAGCAGGAGGAGACTAAGGAAGATCACTGCCTGCAGGCGGCAGGGAGGGGAGGGTGTATGTAAGCACAAGCAGCAGGGGTCTGATGGAGGGAACATCCTCTCCTCATAGAATGGCGGGAAGATTCTAAGCTGCAGCCTTGAACATGAGACAACTTTAGAAGCTCAACTGTATAAAGACAGAAGTGTAAGGTAGACCTAAAAGGTACCACTGAGGCAGGACCAGCAAAGTGCAATTATCCTTTACGTAGACAACAGCTGAGACTTTAAAAAGTTTAGACTGAGACAAAGAAACTCACTTTTGGAACATTGTCTGCCTGGGGTGAATATAAAATTACAGAAATAAATTAAGGCTGCCCAGCTCATTGGAACGGACACAGCGCACTATATCAATGGACAATTACTAATAGCAGAGTAAAGGAAATCCATATCTTGCCTTAGTTATCACAGAAAACATCCCTTGGCTTACGTTAATGGCTTTTATAATATTGGCAACATTTCAATCCTCTTTTCTCCTGCAGGCCTGAGGCATAGTGTCCACCAGTGTCATCAAAGAAGCAAGGACCAGAATAGTTTTCTATACCATACAGCACAATCCCAGTTCTTTGCATTCTAAGGAATATATTTAAATTCAGAGCGCTCAAACAAACACTGTCGATTGAGCCTGCTGGAGAAATGACTTTATACTTTTGTTTAAACCCACACTATTTATATTTAAGTCCCCACTGCAAAGACAAGTTCCCTAGACCTTACAGTTCCCTCAGCTCCTGATAAGCTCAGGATCAAGGTGAGGATTCAGGAAGGTAATTTTAAAGTCCCCTTCCCATTCCCACAAGGCTACGTGCCTGTTTGCCTGCTCTGCGCAAGACACTGTCAACAATCTCTGTACATTTATGGGCTTGGTAGAGGGGTAAATCAAAGGTCACTTCTCCTGGTTTGGCTTCCCAAGTGCTCCATCTGCCTTGTATGTCTAAGATTGAGGCATACTTTAGGAATCTGTCTGCATATGTATCCATAAAATGTGCATAGTACTTTTTAATGCTTTCACACTTTGTATAAATGGTATTAAATATCTTAACAAGATAGTGCTGGCTAGAAAGATAGAAATGGTATAAAAGAGTGAAACCTATATGTTTACCATTTATGTAAATTAAAAATTTATGCACATCCTATCAAGCATCGTCCTTACTTAGGGGCTTAGGCTGATGGACAATCCACCATCTAGAACCACCACTGGTTACTGTAGTAGGGAAGGGAAGGATGGTGAATCTCACCCTGGTTCTCAAAGGCTTGCACTCAGAAATATCACACACTAATTACACTGATGTTTCATTGCCAAACACATGGCCATGCCCAATCTCTAGGGAGTTAAGAGGCATGATCCCACCTGGAAGAGGGGAAACCAAAATGTAGGTGGAGGGTTCTAATGACAACCACACACAAAATTTCAATTCATGTTTTATAGTAGTCTCAAAGAAAAGGATGAACAGCCAACACATTAGAATGGTTGCCTATAGCATTGAAAGGGAGGGTGATGGAAGTGGAAAAGAGGATAAAAGAGAATGAACAAGTGAACCACAAATAAGGGCCAGTATTATTATTACTCTCATTGCACAGATGGGTAGGTTGAGAATCAGAGTTTTAATGTGTGTCATGATTCCAACTAACTGTTGCCAGAGAGGAGCTCAGACTCAGGTCTTCTGAATCCACGCCCCACTCCCTGCTCCCTAAGTCCCTATCTCTTGGAGCTACATAATTTGATAAGTAAATAAAAATTATTCAATTGATAGTAACTTCCTATCTACATGATGATTTGAACAGGATGCACCAATCTTTCTAAATTGGCATTTATTTATTTCATTTGGTATTTTAATCAAGAGCACTTCAGATACCTAAAATAAAACTCATTATATTTCTCCTTGATAAGCAACGTTAACAGTATTTTGGAAAAAGCAAGCAGTTGAGAGTCAAATGAACCTGAATTAAAATCCTGGCCTTGCCATGTACCAACTTTACGACTTCTGACAAGTAATTTAACCCCTCTAAGTATCAACGTCCTCATTTGTAAAGCTAGGGTAATAATAGCTAACTTAAAAGGGCCATCGTAGAGATTAAATAAGAAAAGCCCGCATCACAGAGCCTGGCACGTGAGAGTATTTTAAATGTGTAACTTTAGCTTTATTTGCCCCCCACTTTTTTTTTTTTTAAAGATTGGCACCTGGGCTAACGACTGCTGCCAATCTTTTTTGTTTTTTTTCTGCTTTATCTCCCCAAACTCCCCCTGTACACAGTTGTATATCTTAGTTGCAGGTCCTTCTAGTTGCGGGATGTGGGACGCCACCTCAACGTGGCCTGACGAGCAGTGCCATGTCCGCGCCGAGGATCCAAACCCTGGGCCACAGCAGCAGAGTGCGTGAACTTAACCACTAGGCCACAGAGCCAGCCCCTGCCCCAAATTTTATAAGGTAATTTACACCGAACTGATAACCTGCCTTTTCCTGCTCCAGCCTACTCACTGTTCATTTGATTTTTGCTCACACTATTACTAGTTAAGGTACCTAGTTACCTAGGAAGTTCACCACAACTATAATGAGCCAAAGTGGAAATCAGTCACTGAGGCCCTTAGGTTGATGTTTTAAGTTTCATAGCCCTACAATAAGGACTGTAGCAAGTAAGTGTGCCCTTTAGAAACATCCTGTAATACTGCTTAAATTTGAAACAAAACCCAAATAATAGGTCAATAATCACCAAAGCTACTAACTTTTCACTTAATTTATCCATAAGAATTTCATCCTATCCATTCAACCAGCAAAATGAATAAAGGCTTCTTCCTGTTTGCGTGAACATGATCTAATGTAACCACCAGGATATTCTAAGAGACCAAAGAAAGTTTTAACAAAAATACTATGTTTAGAAATGATTGTTTTTCATTATAGTTTTACTATATATTTATGCATCTCCAAATAATATATTGCTACATTTTATATGATTTTGAAATTTGAGCTAATATAAATGGTATCATATTGTACACATTTTTCTATGACTTGCTTTTCACTCAACAGCGTGCTTTTGAGAATCAGTCATGCTGGCCTATGACTGAGTAGCTCACTCCTTTTCACACTGTATGATTTCCATTCATAAATACACCACAACTTAGTTATCCATGCTCCACCTTCAGAACAATGATGACCCTTGATGAGCAAGCAAGGATGCAATAGGAGAGGGGCCCAGAGTGAGGGGGAAGGGATATGCAGCAAACACTTTCCATTTCTAAGTTGAGTGGATGTACTCTTGTATTTATAAAATATTTTATAGTTTCAAAAATTTGGGGTGGGGGAGGATGATGCTCTTTGTTATCTAACCCAAAATACTTGGTCATTTCACCAAGGACAAAGTTTCATTTTATGTTGGCATGAATGTCACTGGGTGTTTTTTTTTTTAATAGTTTCTTTTTAAAGAGCAACCCAAAGTATAAGGAGTCAGTTCATTTAGCCTTCTTTTCTGATATCATTCCAACCTTATGCGAGAACCACATGTGAAAGTCATCTGCAGCACACTGGCATCTAAAAACTGTTCTCTTTACCCCAATAAATTTTCAACCTTCAGGGCCTGGCCCCATGGCCGAGTGGTTAAGTTTGCATGCTCCACTTTAGCCGCCCAGGGTTTCACGGGTTCAGATCCTGGGCACGGACATGGCACCACTCATTAGGCCGTGTTGAGGTGGCGTCCCACATACCACAACTAGAAGGACCCACAACTAAAATATACAACTATGTACTGTAGGGAATTTGGGGAGAAAAAGCAGGAAAAAAAAAAAGAAGCAACAGCTGTTAGCTCAGGTGCCAATCTTTCAAAAAAATTTTCAACCTGCTTACTCTATATGTGGTGAGCCGAGGCACTGGATGGCCACAAAAAACTCACTCATCTATAAATATTATTGATTTAAAACTAACTGCCAAATACAGATTGAAAGACAGAAGACATACAAAACATTTGTAAAACATTCTCACAGACAAAAAGCCACATAGAATATGAGAGAGTTGGACAGAACAACAGCAGGGAAATGATTGATACAGACAGAGGGGACAATACTCATTGATTCTTTCAGAGAGGATAGTAGCATTCATTTGTTATTTAATCAGTCATTAAATATTTATCAAGTATTTACTACATTCCAAGCATTGAGTCAGGGGCAGAGCTCACAAATGTAAGTTTGACCCAGGCCCTGCCTTCAATCAGCTTACAATCTAATGTTTATACTACCATAGTGCTTTGCAAATATTTCCACTATGGAACTCACTGCATCCTCTTGAACAGCCTGTTTGCCTTGTGGCATTGTTTCCTCAGGGCAGGGTATCTATCTCATTCCGCAGTGCCTAGCTCAGCAGCTGGTACAGAAAAGGTCTCAGTAAATGTTTATTGAGTGAATCACAAATGAAAACTGCATTACCCTAGAAATCTATAAGTCAAGGTTACCTTCCATCTTTTTTCTTCCTTGCAAGATGCCTTATTTTTAGATTTTGCCTTCAGAGCCCAAATATCTTCAAGTCACAGTGCTCACCTCCATATCCCATACTCCCAATGCCTCCACCCTGCCCCTACACACACAGACACACTCACAGAAAAGAGTTTAAAATTCCAATCATAACGATTTAGAGCCATTAATGAGAGACCAGAGTTTAACAATAGAATCTCAGAAAGCATTCCAGAGAATTATTTGCTTCACTGTCTCTCTCTAAAGACAGCCTACTGTCCCAGCATTCTTGAACACAGAGATCTGAGAGAGCTAACAGACAGTCTGCATCTTTGCTCATTGCACAAATCAACTGGGATAGTTCAGCAGACAGATGACCTTTGTACAGTTGAGGAGGTCAAAGAGATTAGCGAGAAGGGCAACCGCCTAGAGGAAGCAAGGCAGAGGTGAGGGTTCTGAGAGCCAGCCTGGAGTGTAGCACCCTGGGACAAAAGAGAATAACAAGAGGAAAAATTGAGCCTGCTGCCTTGTTAAAGAAGATGGCAAAGGAGAAAGGAGATTAACGTAAAGCCTTGGATTCTAATGGTTTGGGATCTAACGGAATGTGGAAATGGGGCGGGAAGAGGAGAAGTCTAACCACAGGGGAGAAGTGCCTCTGTATTGATCACAGATTTTCTATTGGCTGCTTATGTCCTGATTTATGCTATGTCCTCATCAGCCCTTCAAGAGGGGTCAGCACGGAGCTGTGGGACTGGTAAATATATTCTGGGTATAAAGATCATCTGTTTACCATCATTCTTCAGAAAATTTGGTCATCTGAAAATTCCAAGCAATCTAGCATCTTCTGTAGTCAGCAAAGAATTTAGGAAAATGCCTCAATTTCTAGTTTCCAATCCCTGTTGGTCAAAACCCCAGACCTCAGTTTGGTCTTCAAGAATAAATTCTTTTGATACATCAAAATTTTATTTATATTAATCTTTTTCATTTTAAGTTGATGTCAGTGGATTTGGATGTAACGATTAAGGAACATAATTTAGTATAAATATCCCTGAACAATCAGCAAATGATTCATCGTGTCTCTATAGGATGTCCCCAACCCAACTCATTATTGACTCTGGGGCCAGAAACCATTTCTTCTACTCTCGTCTATCTATAACATTTTTGAATCAGGCTGAGAAAATAATGGGTACCTAAAAAAAAATGTTCTGTTTGATATGTAAAGAAAAAATCCTACTGTTCTCATTAAACCATCAGAGGATATTTTAAAATATTGCTTGCTCTAGGTATAAGAGATACCATAATAAAATCATATTCTCCTTGTTTAATCCAAGAAAAACTCACCAAAATCTAACTAAAGTATGCAAGTTGTATATAGAAGCCTTGCCCTTAGCTGGTAGGCTACCTCATTCTGGCCTCCAAATGCCGTGTCCACATTACCTCCCAAATAAGTCATTGAATCAAATTTGTAGGAGTTGTTATGTAGAATGAGAAAATGCCTCTTCAAGCAAAGGCTTGGTTTTCTCTCCTTTTGTACGTCTGAAAGTGATCTAAGCACAGTCCTCAAAATCTTCAAGCCCCACAAGCTTCTTCTCTCTACCAGTCCGATTTCTTTGTTCTCTCCTTATTAATTAAGCACATGCTATTGAAGTCCATGGGCATGTCAGGCCCTGAACCAAGGTGTCACAGCTGTTCTCATCACAGAGTTAGAGAAGACAGAGGATGACCAGGCTATCTCAGAGCAACATTAGGAGAAAGCAGAAAGCACAGCAGGTGCCCTTAGGGGCACCAGCTCTGTGAGAGAGTAGCAGACGCTGGCAAGAGAAGGCTGTCACAAATCTCCGCCACGGAGCACTTTGCACTGCCACTAGTCTCCTTGAAAATATGTTGAAACTTCATCTGGTTTTGGAAGTAAGTGCTCAAATCAGTTTGGGAAGTCATAGCTGGAAGAAGCTGGCAACAGGGCTTTGGGCTGGAAGAAGGCAGGAAGTCACAGCGCGCACTGCTCTTCTTTTATCAATAGGCTACCCGAAGGAGCAATTACAAAACAGCCTATAAGTCACATCTTCTAATGTCTGTATTTGATAGCCTATGTGGAATCCAATTCCAATTATGTTTGTTCCCTTTCTTCCCTTACTCCCAAACATAAATCAAAGGATTAACGGCCTTAAAATTGATCTAAGTGGCAGAAAAGGCCTTGAAAAAATATTTTTTTCTCTCCACAGATCCCCTCATTTACTATTCTAAAGGGAGCCCTTTCTTCCCTTAAATTAATGAAGGTCCCTGCAAGATGGAAATCTCCTTTGTCTAATGAATTACAGAGAGATGAACCTTGAAATAAAGATGCACCATGCATCAACTGAGCTGTGGCTTTAAAGAGAAAAGTTAACTTTTAACAGGAATGTGTGGGATTAAGAAAAAGAAAGAAAGGAAAAAGGGATTTGTGATTTCCGGGCAGACACCAGGCATTTTTCAGGAAAATAGGTGTGGAGTTAGTAATCAAAGCTTGTATTTTAACTTTTAAGAGTCTTTTTGTTGACATAGGCTTCCCACTCACTCTCAAATAGCTCTGATTGACCTAAAGACAATACTAAAATTGACTGCATATATCCTGGTTTCCACACCTCTGGACAAGCATTCCTCAGAAGAATCTACAGTTGGAATGCAGTCAAGGAGAAAGACAATATGAGGCAAGAACTCTTTAGTACTGCTTTTTTGAAAACATCATCACAAGACCAAAATCAACAAAGGCTAAAACAATAACTTTAATATTTCCACTGCCAGGGGAAGAGTCATTCACTCTTTGGCTAATGGGGAAAACTCCCTGGTTCCAAGGGATCAGATATAGAGTCTGCCCAAGGCTGACCTCCAAATCATTCTCCCAACACACAAACCATAAAAAGAAAAAAGAATTCACAAATTTCCATTGACTGGGAGATACGCAATGCTTTTCATTTCCTATAGTAAAAATATAAACTAAAAATATAAGACGTCAGTTTACCTCTCTCTAGGTTGCTTCTGGGTTGAAGCACAGATTTCACTGAACACATTTGTTCTATATCAACTTCAGCATTTTAAGCTTGAGGAGTTCTTTAAAAAATTATCTCTTGGGGCTGCCTGGTGGCACAGCCGTTAAGTTTGTGTGCTCTGTTTCAGTGGCCCGGGGTTCACCGGTTCAGATCTTGGGCACGGACCTATACACCGTTTATTAAGCCATGTTGTGGCAGGCATCCCACATATAGAGTAGAGGAAGATGGGCACAGATGTTAGCTCAGGGCCAGTCTTCCTCAGCAAAGAGAGGAGGATTGGCAGTGGATGTTAGCTCAGGGCTAATCTTCTTCCAAAAAATTCTCTTCTCACTTACATGCTTCGCATTCTGGATGATGCTCTCCATTCAGTTTTGCCCTTCAGAACGGTCACGGAGGGGAGATTGCTATGGATGTTTGTAGCAGAATGCAACCTGTCATAATTTCAGAAATCAAGGACAGTTTTCTCTTCTGATAAGTATGTGCAGTGACACTTCACTATCTTGCATTTGACTCAAGGCTACAGCCTATTCAATTAACTCTCCTAAAGTCCCAGTTTTCTTACCTATGTTTTGGCAAACACGAAAGCCTTTACCTCTCCCTACTCGAACCCCCTTAGGAAATATACACACAGGGGACTTAACACAATAAGAACACATGGAGATCATTTAAAGACTTGCCTTTAAAACATTTCACCTGAGCATTTCTCCAATAGACTAGGAAAGCCATCACCCCAGCTATCATTTGCCTTCTCTACTGATGTTGATGAACGTGGAGATCAAAACTGAGTTCTATTGATACGAATCTTTGGTCTCACTCTGGTGTTGACAGATGTTTTAGGAATGCACTTTTCAACTTGTTGGGAAACTTGTGTCTCCTGAACTCTTGCTGACAAGTTAAAATCAAGCCGTCTTTTTTGTCTCTTTTCAGTTTAGGCAACAGGTAAAATAACTTTCTTTACGCCTTGCAGGAATAATTCCTCTTCATCACTCCACAAAACATTCTACCCTGAACGGGCTGCACTATGACTAGGCAAGAAACAAGCAGAGGGCAAAGCAGGAATGTTCTTAGGAAAGACGGTCACTTTTCCCTCAGAAGCATGCAAGGGTAGAGTGCTTGTGAATAAGAAAGGTAAGTGGTTGAAAAATAAACAAACATTATCTATCATGCTAAGGCTTTATTTATCATACTGCTCAGAGCACATAAAATGTAAAATCAAGGCTATTGTTGCAATTGGGGGGAAAACCTCTTGAAGATGCCCATGAAAGAAGAAAGCCCTCTGTCTCCTTCCTTTTACCCACCTTAAGCCTCTCAAGTGTCACCTTGATGAAAGCTAAGGGGGAGAGTAAGTTACAAGAATAATTCAAATAATTCTACCTGCATTGGTCACCTGGGAAAAAAAGAAAGTGAGAGATAAAAAAAAGATTAATTAAACAGCACAAGATAAGGTGAACCTCCGAAAAATAGGAATGTAGAAAAGCAGAGCTCCTGGAATAAGAAAGGGAGACTATTCCAGGTGAAACAAAGATGTCATCAATTTAGAGCAATATCTTCTGTTTCATGATATGTGGCCTAAAATATTAATTACAGTCAGAGCTAGAGTCAGAAAAATCATTCATATGAATTTCTTATGGTGTCTTTAGGATTATATTGTGACACTGTGCTGATTCTGTAACTTATCAGTAGACATGGACTGAGCTGAGGCATTAAAGGAAATCAAAGGACCATGCGCGAGGCACTGTGCTAGGTGCTAGACACACAAAGATGTGTAAGAGAAAGACACTACCCCTGAAGAGCCAGCCATTGGGGAGGGGGAATTCTAAAGTCCAGCCAGCCTGTATGTAGTGATTCCACAGACTCTCCTACAGCAACGGTTCCTAAACTTTAACGTCACATGAGTCGCCTGAAGATCCTGTTAAAAGGCAGAATCTTGTTCAGCAGATTCTGACAAGATTCCCGATGATGTCGTTACTGTCTTTGGGCTACACTTTAAGTAGCAGGCCCTAAATCAAATTGATTTCAGCTACTTCTGCAACAACAGATGACATGGGAATGGATGGAGTATTTATTTGACTGTGCTGGGTGTGCTCCCTGGGCAGTAAGAATGGAAGTCTCTGAGGCCTGTGATTCTGTACGTACAGAAGATGGTGAGTGGCTGCTCTCCATCCCTCTGGAGTTTGAGGGCATTGACTAAATTGGCAGCAACACAAAAGCAGTTTAGTGATGACATCAAGTTTCCCCTTGATTGGAAATCTTGCTAATGGCTACAGTTAGTTTTAAAGTAGATGATAGAATTTCTTTACCTGGAACTCTAAGGAAAAAAATATACAAATTTTTCATCTGTCCCGAAGACTGAAATGGTGATTTGGCATTTCAAAGACTGACCACTCTGAGAGTCTATGAAACAGAAAGCATATAAAAGTGATTTTCAATATTTGTTCAATACATTCCTATAACAACCATAAAAATAGTTGATCTTTGGTCAAATTGAGTTTGAAGACGGTTGGCATACTTAACCAAGATCTTTCCTCTCAAGGTTTATGCCATAAAGAGAGAAAATAATCTAAGATTTTAGTATCTCAACAAAAGTACCAAGATAACAACTAGATATGAGAATTAGCTTTCATAAGAAATGTGCTTATTTAAATGTTTATTTAAAGCTTAAAAGAAAAAACAATAAAGGAAATCCTTGAATTTCAACCTTACAGCTTATAAACTGAAGAGAATGCAAATCAATTCACGTCTGCTGTGGATTCAACCCCTTCCTATCGGCAATAGGACTTCAGTCATTGTCCCATTATTTCTCATCATCTTTTGAATCAAACTTGCACACTCTAACAGTTCTTTCTCTAAAAGGAAACTCATTATGGTTCTGTCTTACAAAATAAAATTTCTACTCTGTCTCCAAACCCGCTCCCCACCCCGTACGGCTATATCCACCTTTCTCAGCCACCTTTCTTGACAGGATCATCTGCACAGGTATCTTAATTTTCTTACTGCCCATTTATTTTTATTTTGAACACCTATTTTTTTAAGCAGCAGAACACTACTTTTCAAGTGAACTCTTATGTGGAACCCTAAGACAAAAAATAAACAAAAGCACAGCTTCACTGACTGAAAGTGGGGAGGGTGAGCACAGAGCACTCCTGCTCAGTCTTCCACTCCTGCTTGTCCAGTCAGTCCCAAGCTGCCCCTAAAAGATCTGAGGCTCTGTAAACCACCTGTTTAACACTCTGATCCCTGCCTCCTCCTCTCTCCAGTCCAAGGAAATTGTTAAGAACACCTAGGAGCTCTTAAAATCAATAGGCATTTTCTAGTCTGAGTCTTACTTGATTCTCCAAAGTATTTGATACTATAGATAAATGTGGAACTGTATACAATTCCCACATATTTGATTCTCTCCCTTCAGTGCCTTTGCACATTCTGTTTCCTCTGTTTTAATCCTCCATTGGCTTTCCATCTCACCTAGATTAAAAGCCCAGTTGGTTTTCATTACCGATAAGCCCCTACTCAATCTGCAAGCCACCCCCCTCCTCTCTGACCTTATTGCCTCTGCTCTCTCGCTACGCTCTAGTCCCACCACCTGCCTTCGTATCTTGCATTTACTATAATACCTTACCTAGCTGCAGTATTTTTCTGAGTTTGTTTCTCTGTTGGATATATAGCTATTGCTGTCTATTGTATGCTTTTCAAAAGTATAGATTTAGAGGAATTGTCTAACAACTCACTGAAAGTTTTTCTCATTTAATATGCAGAATATCATTTTATTTGGAACTAAAATATGAGACAGGCTCCGATCTCTGTCTAGACTAGAAACGGTTCCAGTGTAACAAATCTACCAAACTTAGTTATATCCTACTGCAGTGTGAAAAAAGTCAAATTCCACAAGGATTTCTTGAGCACTTCGAGGGTTTGTGGGAGTTAGAAGACTACGACATGCTTTCCTAACTAAAAATGATTATGGTTGAGTTAATGGTTGGCAATTCAAATTGACGTGTGTTATATTTGATTACATGCTGAGAAAGGGAGAAAAATGCTGAAAGAACATATTGGTCTTTTTTTTCCTTCTTCTTAAATTTGAGTTCCTGACATACTAGCTTTCTTTTTTTTTTTTTTTTTTGGTGACAAGGTTGGCCCTGAGCTAGCATCTGTTGCCAGTCTTCCTCTTTTTGCTGAGAAAGATTGGCCCTGAACTAACACCTGTGCCCATCTTCCTCTATTTTGTATTGTTTTGTTTTGTTTTCAAAGATTGGCACCTGAGCTAACATCTGTTGCCAATCTTTTTTTTTTCTTCTTCTCCCTAAAGCCCCCCAGTACATAGTTGTATATTCTAGTTGCAGGTCCTTCTAGTTATGCTATGTAGGATGCCACCTCAGTATGGCCTGATGAGCAGTGCTAGGTCCCCACCCAGGATCCGAACCAGTGAAACCCTGGACCGCCAAAGCGGAGCAAGTAAACTTAACCACTCAACCATGGGTCTGTCCCCTCTTCCTCTATTTTGTATGTGGGACGCTACCACAGCATTGCTTGCCAGGTGGCGCATAGGTCCGCACTGAGGATCTGAACCTGTGAACCCCAGGCCGCTGAAGCAGAGTGTGCAGACTTAATCACTACACCACTGGGCCGGCCCCATTAACTTCACTTTTCAGCAAAGCTATTCTTCTGCTTCAAAAAGAGAGAAATCAACAGTACTGGATCTTCACTGTCACTCTAATAGTCACAATTCTGGACAATGATTTTGTTTTTACTTTATTAGCTTTATATTGGTTAAAATAAAGTTAGCAGAAAAAATAAGTCAGTAGTATTCACATGGTATTAAATTGTAAAATTCTAGCTCATCTCTAACTCCTGCTCTTTTTACTCTTACATTTTACGTTAAATTTTCCACCAAATGAATCCAATGGAATAATAATTGAATTTGTTTAAACAGAAGTAGGTCAAAGTCACTCTGAAAACAAAAACAAAGATGCTGCTCACATAGGCTGATGCAGAACATCACAGACATTCATTTCTAAGCCTAGATTTTAAGGATCAGAATGAAATAAGCCTCTATATACTTTCTAGGGCTGTAGTTAATGCTTGAATGGTCAGTGCACTTGCAGGGCTTGTGGTTTCCCAGGTCACGTGCAGTTCCAAACTCAAGTCTAGGCTCTCTTCCCTCTGCTAACCCATGGGGAAGTGTGCTGTCAAAAATCAATCACTTCAGTAACTCTGTAATGTGCTCAGTAGTTGTAATTTTTACTATAAAATTCCTCCAGTCCTGCCAAAACTTCAAAACAAATATAACACTTCATGCGGTGGATCTCAGATACAGTAGACTCTTCTGGTTGTATCATTCCCAGATAATGGTACATTATTCTGGCCTTAAATACAACCATGACCTCATGATAGCTTTCTGGGATGTCTTGGTCACTTTCACAACTGAGAGGGGTGTCAGATCTCTAGGACCACTTGCTTTAGTTCCTTATTATTCTTTCTTTTAGTTTGATTGTGAAGTTTTACACATAGTGTTTCTTTCCAATCAGGTACTAAGAGTGTAGACATTTCTCCCTTGGACCACTCTGTGGTTTTCTCCAAAAATGGTACAAAGACTTTGTCCATCACATTTGAAAAGTGAGCAAACTTAGATCGCCCTACTGGGTTCCACTCGGCTTCACATTTGATTACAACACTATTCCTGTTTTCAGCTCTTGCTTCCCCTGCCCCTTTCATCAAGGTTGCTGATATCATAAATCTGCAGCTCCACCCACTAACTTTCTGGGTCAATCAACATTCAAACCACAGTATGGAGTTCACCAACAATCTTCGTCCACCACCAAGCGGGGTCAAGAATTAGTCTCTCTCTGCCACGCATTTCACACTGAGCCTAGAAAAGCTCTAGGTATCTGTAGAACCACTCATTTGCCATCTATCCCAACCCACTGTGACATTACTGCAGTCATCAGTTTCTATGCATAGCACTCCAATATCCTCCTAGCCCTGCAGCCCTGCCATAAACTCCAAGTTACTTGACAGGATTCTGACACACAGCCTAGCTCTCGCCTGTCCCTTCCTCTGGAGGGCTGGACCTTGTTCACTGAACTGATAGCTACTTCTCAGACCCCAGCTAGAAATGAACTGATTTCACTGAAATATGCCACAGTAGTATGTCTCATATAAATTCCAGTTGGTAGACTAAAACTCCTTATATGTTAGAAATGAAAAGTTACTCTAACCAAGCCCAAGTTAAAGACAATCTCTGGACACTGTAATCTAGACACTGTACTCTAGGCTACCCACTGCAGTAATCAGCTTTCTAGCTATTGAGTTCTCCAATCCCCCATTCTCCAGAGTGCTAAGCCTCTTCAGCAGTATCCAGCCTAGTTCTGAGATCCGATCACACTTCACTCTCAAGCCCTTCAGAAACATGGTGTTAAAAAAAGACAACTGGCCCAAAATGGAGTCACTTATATTAAGCCTCGCATCACTAAACTAAGATTTAACTTAATTACAGTTTCAGCTCTCCCAGAAATGGACTTTCAAACCAGTCAATCAGGAATCTCCCGATGAGCACTAGTTAGGCAATCTGCCTGATAGACCTGCCATCCCCTAAGGAAAGTAACCTTGTAATAAACAACCCAGTTTTCTGCCCAGCCTAATTTCCCTGTTCCTGCTCCTTTCTGCCTACAGAAGTCTTTCATTTTGTACAGCTCCTCAGAGCTCCTTTCCATCGACTAGTTTGGATGCTGCCCAATTTGAATTGACTTTTGCTCAAATAAACTCAAAGATTTTTTCATATGACTCAGTTTATCTTCTAACAATAGCAATATGAGATGCAGCCTCTAGCCTCAAGATGGGACATGACACACGCTTTAAAACAAACAGAAAGTACAATACGTGGTTGCCATTCCTGCTACTTTAGGCTCTGCTGACCAAGAGGCTTACCACCCAGGGGAGGAATACTTTTCCTAGGGGACACAAATATGCTTCTATTGAACTAGAAGTTGAAAAAACCACTTGGCTACTTTGAGCTTCCCCTGGTATTGGGATAAACAGTGAAAATGAATAAAGAGGTTGCATTTTTGGCTGATCCTGACTCTGGGGAAATCGGGCGACTGTGATACAACGGTAATATGTGAAGAACATGAATGGAAAGCAGAGGAGCCCTTTGAATACTATTCATAGCGAAAAACATGATAGCCAACCCCAGCAACTCCAAATAAGCACTACCACCAGGGGTTAGACCCTTAAGGAATCAAGGGTCCTAAGCAAAGTGAAGGAAATATTAGATGAGTAGTAGAAAGAAGAGATGATGTGATCCAGCATTGTGTCTACTTATGTTCTTTTCCTTGCTCTGTCAGGCTTACATTTATATATTTCAACTAAATTTCTTTTATACAGAGTGTGTTGGCAATAACTCTTCAATTTACTCCATAGGTTATAGAACATGGACACGTGATCGTGAGAGAACCAGAGGAATGCTGGGAATTTCCCAGAGATCTTGAACTAGGAGCTGCATGCATGAATTGATGCAGCTCTGGGTTTCCTCATTTTGGGGAAAAGGTAATTGTGCTTTGGTTGTCAAGGGTTATTTTTAGTATGATAGGCAAGAATCAACGTTTGTAAATGAAAATCTGTATAAAGGATATCCAAAGGGGTGGACTGCATAAAATGTTGTCATATTTTTCAGCCACTATGTATTTGGACCTGCTTCTTATCTGGGGGGAATTCTCAACTGTAAATAAGTTTTTGGAAGAAGTGGGCCCCGCTGACTAGGATGACGACAATGGGACTGAGTACTGTTCAGTTCTGATGGCTGCTGCAGGCACAAGTTGTAGTACTTAGTATTCAGTGGTTTGGACTATGTTTTGGGCTTCCTCTGAACCCAGTTCTCTTGTCTTCTTTCTCACTATGTAAAGTAGCCTATTATCTTTTTGTAAACTTATTTTCTCCTTAAATCTACCAGACTAAGTTTCTATTGAGACCAAAAGATCTATCTTGCCATTCTCCTGAGTCCCAGTAAGACTCTTCCCTCTATTTGAAATCACTGACTTGGGTAATTTGTTCCGCACCTTACTGCCTAGAGAATGAATATCTATTTCCTGTTTCTTATGGCTTTTAATATCATCAATGATTTAATTGCCATTCTCCTTCCTCGTCTCCTCCCCAAATAGTAATTCTTTCCCCAAATAATTCCCTAAAAGATAATCCTATGATTATATTTTGATTGGAAAAGAATAACAGTGTACAGTAACACTGAAATTATATACCTCACTAGAGTTTTGAGTTTCTTTGTCCATGACAGATGTGGGGATCATTTATGTAAAGGACTATGCATCTCCCAAAAATGTGTGGAATCTTATGAAATACACATCAGTTATTGAAAATGTAAAAGTGACATCTCACAAAGAAATTAAACAAGTAAAATTCAATTTCAGAGTGAAGAGTGGGTCTGAGATTGGAACAATGCAATATCAAACTTACTTTGTGTAATAAATGGTACATGAAGAACAATATTTATATAGGGATTTTAAAGCTTTTTCGTATATGTTATGAAAAATATTGGTATATAAGTCAAAAGGCTATGAGTCAGAATGCAACTGGGGTGACCCATAGCTTCTATAAAAAAGAAAATTTTCTGGATAGCTAAAGGTTCCCCCTTTAACTACCAACACACTTTTAATACTTTTTGATGAAAAAAAATCTTTCAAAAATATATTATACAACTTTCCTGCCTTCCTAATTAGATCACATGACAGAGAGTATAAACTTTTCTTTATGAAAAGCATCATTTTTGTAAACATCAATTATTAAACCACATTATAGGGCTACTAAGGGCTATTAAGATATATGAAGCTGTTTGCTAAAGCTGTGGAACTTTTTCTACTTCACTTTAATGCCTTGAATTTGTCATAAAACCCAAAACTCTTACATGCCCTGCAAGCCCCTTATGATGGAGTCCCTGCCTATATCTACAGCCTCCTCCCAAACCACTCTTTCTCGCGCTCACTACATTCTGGACATTTTCTCTAAGCTCTTTCACACCCCAGAGACCTCCTATGCTGTTTCTTCTGCTGAAACCCTCTGCCTCCCAGGTTTCACCCGGCACCTTCGTCTCATCCTGCAGATCTCACTTTAAATGTTACCTCCTCAGAAAACCTTTCCTTACCCCAGAGCCTAGCACAGCACATGGTGTGTAATAGACATTCAGTAAGTGTTTATGGAATGAGTGAGTAAATTATCAAAAAAGTAGATTCCACAAACATTCTGGAATAAGAATATAATAGGACTTTTTTTTTGGTAACAGAATTTAAAATCTAAATATTTATAAAAACAAAAATGAGTACCTATGGAATAGATTTAATGGGAAAAGTATAAAGTAAATAGAAAATACAGCTAGTGATCAATTAAACAATGGATATGCAGGCATTGAGCTCCCCATTTTTCCACCGTCAAGTTAACATACACACTTAAACTGCCATGCAGAAATCAGCCAGAGGAAGGGAAACAAATAATCAGATCTCCTTCCTACCTGGAGTTCTTTAATAATACTTAGAGAGTATCTATGGGTGTCAGAGACCCACACTATCCCCCATCTCCTATTTCTAAGGAATTTTTATTCTACATTTTATGCTGAAAAGGAGAGAAAGTATGTAATATTACAAGATTATGATATCCAGTTGCAATAGAGTAATACTAAACAGATGGCAAAATTTGGGGATATTTGGCATAATATGTTAGAATTGAGAAAACATAGACGTGGAGGTCATGAGACCCAAGTTTTAGTCCCGTTTCTTCCAGCTTTCTGTTAGAACTTGCTTGTGCGAATTCTATGACAGGTGTTCATTTCCTCAAAAACCGTGTCTTCATGCACCTATATGTGTGTGGCATAGGGCTAGGAGCTGTGTATTTGTTTGTATGTAGGAAGTGAGGCCAGATACGGCAGGAAAAATCATATATGCGTGTATATATATGAAAAAGTCCTTTCCTCTAAGTAGTTAATAACCATTATGGAAAACTTGAAGCAATTATAGAAAAAGCAGGCATATAAACAAAAGCTAAATTGTGTGGTTCAGACTTCAGACTTCAAATGTGGTAGGAGTTCAAAGAAGGGAGAAATGAGTGTGGGCTGGGGTTTCTTAGGAGAGTCTTTGCAGGGGGAGAGGGAGGGAACTCAAGAATATGTTCCATTTTGTTGCAAAAGATTGAAGACACTCATATAACATTTCACTAAAAAATAAGCCCCTTCTTCCCAAGAGGTTAATTTCTTTTCGCAATTGAGCAGCTTCCGAAAATGTACAAGAATTCCTGAAGGAGGAAGGGACTTGTCTAGCCAGCCAATTTAGTGGAGTCAAGCCTGGGAATGAATGTGTTACAGATGTCACAGCAGCTCCTCTTCACACGCATCCTTCGTGGAAAGAAGGGGAAAGGAACCAGATCGCAGAGATGACTGGGGTTTGGTGGGCAGCAGAGCGGCAGAGCGAGTGTGAATGTGATAGAAGTTAGTATATGCAGAGCAGTGAGACTGGCCAGTCTGGAATATAGAGCTGTGTAGAGGACGGTGAAGAGATGATTGGAAAACTACATGACAGCATGAATTTGATCTAATTAAAATCAAAAGAAAAGCCAAAGCTCCTAGGAGAAAGGACTGATTCCAGGCTGAGGCAGGAAAAGTATAAGACGAGCCCAGAACTCATTGTTGCACTAGGAACTGAGGAGCTGCCCAAAAAATGATGAGGATATTTCACATGCATCCGGGAACCAGCCTGAAATAGTCTAGAACAATTTGAGCATTAACAAATAATATTGCTGGTAATGGAGTATAACCACCTGAATGGAACAATACTCCTGAGTCTATACTGACATACATAAACAAATACATGGAGGGAAAGGAAAATTCTTCCTTGCAGTATAATGCCAACTAATAAATACAAAAGACATAATGAAGCTAGAGAGTCAATAATGAATAGTATAATTAGTAGGTGAAAGTTTGATAAAAATGTACTTACGGAGGCCAGCCTGGTGGCACAGTGGTTAAATTCACGTGCTCCACTTTGGCATCAGCATGGGGATCTCTAGTTCAGATCCCAGGTGTGGTCCTATGCACTGCTTATCAAGCCATGCTGTAGCATACATCCCACATATAAAGTAGAGGAAGATGGGCACGGATGTTAGCTCAGTGCTAATCTTCCTCAAAAAGAAAAAAAAGTAGACTTATGTAGTCTCAAAATTTCCCCCCCAAATTACTTAATCACAAGGAGAAAAATAGTAATCTGACAAAGGAAAAACCTGGAAGACTTTTCACCTCAATCAAGGAATCAAAACTAACATCATTAATATTAGAACACATGGGCATTATGTAACTCTTGAGGTAATATTCTGAAAAGGATACAACATCCTTCCACTAATATTCCTTCCCAAAATGCATTGCCTGAATCTATCATGAGCAAACATCAGACAGAACTGTTTCAGGTGAAAGGAGACTAAAGAGACACAAGGACTAGACACAACATGTGATGCTAGGCTAGATCCTGAACAGGAAGAGAACAGCTATAAAGGATATTACTGGGCCAATTGGTAACATTTGAATATGGAATATGGATAACAGTATTATATCAATGTTCAATTTTCTGCTATCAATAACTCTATTGTGGTTACGGAAGAGAATGGCGTTGTTCTTAGGAATTACATAGTTAAGCACTTAAGAGCAAAGGAGAATAATGTCTTCCACTTATTCTCAGAAAAATATATTAATATTATAAATTTTATATATATACACACGTGTGTGTGTGTGTGTGGAGAGAGAGAGAGAGAATAGCTCAAAATGTGAATTATATCAAAATAAAAAGTCACACACACAAAAAAACTCCAAAGCAATGTTTCATTGTATGCCTTGGAATGTGATAGGTCATTTATATGGATGTAAGAACAAAAATCAGTGTCTAAACTCCGATCTTTCTCTTTACATAACTTTGTTGTGTCATTGGACTCAACTAAAGAAAATGGCAAAAATGCAAGTAAAAGGAGTTCAAATTTAAAACAGCATGGTTTTGTCAAAATTATCTACTTAATCCTGAAAACTGAATGGTTGGGATATGAGGAAGGCACCCTTTCTGCCTAACCAGCTCAGAGGAAGCAGACCTAGCCCAAATGAATAGACCCAAAGCTCCCCCATGCCAGTTCCTCATCCTGTTGCATGCTCCATCTCGGGTTACTTTTTGAGGCTTCTGTCTAAGGGTAAAAATAAGAGAGATTTTTCGATCACAGAGGGTTGGGGCCTGTGACACCTACAATCTTCAGATTCAGCCATACCAAGAAGCCCACAAGAATAATATCTGGCAATTCTGAGCATTTATGGGGTTTAGAATTATTCTTCTGCCCAAGGTCAAGTTTCTATATATCCTGAGAGAGCCTCTCCAGCTACCTACATGCTCTGTCATTTGTGGCTTCCTCCTTGATTCTTCCTCATCACTCCCTAAGCTAGCCTTCGGCCTGAGTTTCTGCTCTATTTCCTGACTTCTCTCTAATTTCACCAGGAACGAGAATCCACCCCTTCTGCCTAGGACCATGATAATCTGTTACTTCTGCCAACTCCCTTCTTCTTACCCAAATAACCAGATTCTTTTCCCTTAGGCCCTGTCTTTGGGAAAATTCTTCTACCTAGAAAGTCTTTCCTGGAACTATGATTCTGTGACTATCTGACTCTTAGGAGCTTTTGATCTCTAGGTATTGTGAACACAAATTAGGGAATGCTATCTCTCAATGAGACAAGAATATACCTCCTAGAATAATCTGGAAATTTGTAGAATGATCTGGAACCTTCAGATTGAAGTTTTCTAAAGGGAGTTATTATATTATTGAATCTTGAGAAAATGACAGAATATATCGAAGTTGGTTTATTTTGATAGAACTTAGCAATAAGGACTCCTACTAGGTAAGTATTTTATCTTCTTCGTTGCTTTTGTAAATGGGATTTTCTCTACCATTTTATGATCTATCTGATTGTCATTTGTTAACTGTATAACCTGACACGTTACTTAATTCTTTATTTCTTGAGTCATCATTATTGTTGACTTAGTTTTACTGTAGATTCTCTGGGGGTTTTCCAGGGATATGATCATATAATATTCAAATAGAGATCATGTTACTTCTTTTATAATGCTAGGCCTCTCATTGTTTTCCCTTGTCTAATTCATTGGTTAATTCCTCCAGTTCAGTGTTACATATTAGTGGAGATACTGAACAATTGGGAGAAAATATTTGCAAAATAAATCACAGATAAAGTGCCATTATCTGCAATATACAAAAAAACGCCCTTAAAGTGAGAAAAAAGACCGAAAACTCAACAGAAAAATGGGCAAAAACGTGAGCAGACTATTTACCCTGAAACATAGAAAAGTTTGTCCAAACTCACTCATAAGAAGAGAAACGTGAGTTAAAGCTACACCAAGATACCATTTCTCACCACTCGGCAAAATTTTAAAAGCATAATAACACACGCCATTGCCAAAGCTGCAGAGAAACGAGCCCTCTGCTATATTGCTGGTTGGAAAGAAAATTGGTACTGCCCTCTTGGAAGGGAATCTGGCAATAGCTAACAAAACTACATGTATATTCCCTTAGGATACACAATTCCTTCTTTTTAGTAACTTACTCTGCAGATATGCCTCCAACAATTTGAAAATATTTGTGTACAAAGATACTCCTTGCACTATTGTTTGTTACTACAAAATGTTGGAAGCAACTTGCCCAAAAGAATGAGGTTAGTTGAATAAGCTGTGGTACATCCACACAGTGGAGTACCGAGCTAGGGAGCAGCTCTACAGAGGAATGAAGCAGAGCTCTGTGAAGCGAGGTAGAGTGCAAAAGAGAGCTCCCTTTTCATTAAGAAACAAGGGAAAGTAAGTTATTGACCACTAGTGCAAAAATCAACAGAGAGAAATAAGTCAGAGCCTAATGCAATTGGTTACTAGAGAAGACGGGTGAGGATCGGGTGGAAAGCATGAAAGGAAGGATGGTGATGGGCCATGACTCTTCTCTGCATGTACTTTTTGGTACAGTTCCAACTTGTGGAATTACATTAGTGTTTTACACACTCAAAGAGGAAAAAGAATGAAAGCAAAACAAAATCAGAAAGCCTAGAGAAAAAAACTCCAAAATGGAGTACATAAAAAGACAAATAAAACAAACTATATTTCAAAAGAATAACCTAAGCACGCCCAATAAGCTGGGGAGAGAACTAACCCAAGCAAATTTTACATACGGGATTTAGACAAAATGCCCTTAGGCTAAAAAAAAAAAGAATTTTAAACAAATACTGAACTCTAATTAGTAAGTTTCTCTTTGCAGAGGCATGGGTTAGCAATTCTGAAACTATTTTCTTTGTATTCTAGGATTGTCAAATAAGTTATTATTCTGTGGATAATGGGAGGCAGGTTTCTTGCTGCTGGAGTTACAAATGTGGAAAGGGAAGAAGCTGGAATGAAAGAAAGGAAGAAAGCTAGAATGAACCCTGTGGTATTGGGCTGGAAATGGAGGTATCAGTATAAAGTTACATTTCTATATATATAGAGAGAGAGAGAGAGAGAGAAATAAAAGAGAGAGAGAGAGCACGTATAAAAAAACAAGTCGTCCCTTGGTATGGAGGGTGGGGATTGGTTCCAGGACTCCCTCAGGTACCAAAACCCATAGATGGTCAAGTCCCTTATAGAAAATGGCATAGTATTTGCATATAACCTATGCACATCCTCCCACATACTTTAAATCAACTCTAGATGACGTAATAAAATGTAAATGCTATGTAACTAGTTGTTATACTGTATTGTTTAGGGTTAGAGAATGTTTTTTCAAATATTTTCAATCTATGGTTGATTGAATTCGCAGATGTGGAACCCACAGATATATAGGGCCTATCATAGAAATAACTGTGTGAACGGGTCTATAGAAGTGATTATACTCCAGTAGAAATGAGCATTTCTCTTTAATTAAACGGCCAATTCCAAGCTAAGGCAGGGAGATTACAAAATGAGCTTGAAACATCTTGTTGCACCAACAAGTAAAGAAGTTCTAAAAGAAACATAACATATCAAAAGGATACAAGGGCCCGTCTGAAAGATCCCCAGTTTGCAAAGCTGAGATAATTTGGACATCAAAATAAATAATAGTCAAGTATTAAGACCTATTGAATAAAGCAGTAATCCATGAGTCCATCTGCTGGAAACAAACTAATAAAAAGTAAATCTCTCCTCTAGAGTAGAAAGGCAGCTAATAAATGTGGAAGAAATTATAAAATTAGAAAATCACCATTTAGGAAACATAATAATAATTAATTCAGGCAAAGAGTCTTCAGTGGGTGCTAAAACTCATAGTAAAATTTTGAGGAGTAGCAGGATATTTACATAGCCTCCAAGTGTCTCGCCACAGATATTTATCAATTACAAAAGGAAAGGTAGTAACTTTTCAGGGAGAAACCTAGCAGATAGCACTTTAACAAAGTGATCAAAGTTAACATTGCCAGCAATGGGACAAACCAACGCCACACACTCTTGATACGGTGCACTGAGAACAAAACTCTACTTGTGTGGTGTCCCCGCCAAAAGTGTAACCTCAGTCTAATCACAAGGGAAAATCAGCAAATTCAAATTAAGGGACAGTCTACAGAACACTTGGCTCATACTTCTAGAAACTGAAAAAACTGTTCCAGATTAAAAGGAGCTAAGAGTCGTGACAAATGAATGCAACACATGATCCTGGATTTTCTTTTGCTAGAATGAACGTTATTCAGAAAATAATGGCAAATTTGCAAAATCTGAATAAGGACTACAGATTATATAATAACGTATTAATGTTTAATGTTCTGATTTTGATAATGGTATTGTGGTTATAAAAAATATGTTTTTTTTTAAGAAAACACAGGCTAAATGATTTAGGGGTAAGGAAACGTCATATTTGCACCTTACTGAAGAATAGTTCAGGAAAAAAACATATATAGATGGATGATTGACGATGATGAAGAGATAGATAGGAAGAAAGATCAATAAAATGAATATTGAGATTTGGAGAACCTAGGTGAAGAGTATATGATAATTCTTTGTACTCATCTCATAACTTTTCTGTAAATTTGAAAATATGTCAAAAAATTTTTAAATTGAAGGCAAGAATATATATGCAGAATGCTCCCTCTGCTACCTACAGAAGCATTTCCCAGAGAGCAGCTGGCCTCACTCCCACTGTGGCACATTGATAGAGTAGATAAGACTGGGAGGCAGGAAATTTAATATTGACTTGGCTCCTGACTATGTTCCTTAGGCAAGTCATTGATCATATCTGAGCTTCAGAGTCTTGATGAGAAAGAAGGTTTAAACAGATGATCTCTAAGTCAATCATCAAATATCTTTTGGAGATATACTAAGTACCAGGACTGCCATGGAGAGCTAAAAACCTGCTCTCCTGGAAATAAGAGTCTAATGCAGAAAACAGACCTAAAACAAGCTATCTAGGTATATAAAATTCTGAAAGAGAAACAATACATAAAACAGAGATCTGGAACCATAAATCAAAGAGATCTGAGTCACGGGAGATCAGGGAATGATTTCCTAAAGAAAGTCACAATGAAGCAGAGACCTGAATGCAGGATAGAGGCTAGCTGGTGGAACGAGCAGCTGGGGTAAACATTCCAGGAAAAGAAACTGTATGTGCAAGAGCTAAGGGAGGAGATTGCTTAGCATCTCCAAGGAATTGAAAGAAATCCAGAGGTCTAAGGAATAGAGAGAGAGAAATCTCAGGCTAGTGGTGCAAGATTGACTGGAGAGGTAGAGGGACCATACAGAGTGGTGAATACTATCTCAAGAACATTAAAATATCTTCCTAATCTATGATTCTATTTAAAAAATATGTATATACAGATGTTTGACTTTAAAAGGAATCCAAATTCCCTAAGTCCATTATAATATGGCTCAGGACTTGAGTGTCTGGCTCATAATACTTACTGAGAAATACTGGTTGAATATCAAATATATTCATTATTCCATAGCTCTTCAGCTTAACAACTATATCTGATAAAAGCTTGCTATATCATAGAGGGCCTGGAATTCATCATAAAATTACTGTCTTCTCCATTAGGGGCTGATACAAGCACATCTTGACCCCGCCAGAGAAGCTCAGCAGCAGTGACAGAAAGGGAAACAGTCTTCAGAATAGAATGTTCAGTGGCTGCACAATCATGGAAAGCCAGAGCCAACTGAACTCTGAAATAACACTGAATAATTGTCCCTTGGCTGGGAGACTGACAATACCATCTAAAATCCAACTGTCTGTAAATTAGAAATGTAGATCAGTTAGTGTCAAGTTACATTATGATTTCCAAAACTTCTCTGGAATGATAAATTTCACTCCCTTTGGGGCTATGTCACCTTGGTTGTATGTCCACCATGAAGGATCAACAGGAAATTCATGCTCTTACAAAATGGGGGCAAAGTGGGTCAATAGCCTTAAATCAGCCTAAGCTAAAATCATTGAGCTTTATGGATTTTTAGTAAGAAGCTGTGTTTAGAATTTCATCTTCTGCAAAGACCAACAAGGCTGCTAACCTAATCTGGTGTGTCTCATCAGGGCAAAATCATAGCTCAAAGCCTACTCAGTGTGTACATTCTCACCAAAAGGCAGTGACTATGGGGGTGGCCACAGAGGAGGGTTGCACGTGGATAACAGCAGGGACCTGACACTTCTGCAAGCCAGGCTTGCTGGATGTACTTAGTATAGTGACTAACCCGGCTGAGTAGAAACTCCTCTTGGTAATGAGAGAAAGAAATGTAGCTGCTCCTGATACACCTCTCCAGAGCGCGATATGAAATATGAGCAGAATCACCATGGATCAGACCTGTGTCAGGTAACCCCTGCGGGCCCTGAGATAGACACTTCAAGCAGCAATTCAGCCTCTGGGAAGGAAATCTAACCCAGTTTTTGAGGGCAATTTTATCAAATACTATCTCTGAATCAAAGTCCAACTGTCTTAGTTGAGTATCTAAAGACCTCCGTAATCTGGCTTGAGCTTCCTTTTCCTGTACTTATTCCTCGCCATCCTTTAGCCAAGCTAAGCACACTTTCTCAGTCCTCTTCCTAAACACCCCTGTTCCTTTGTTATGGGATGCCCCCTCCCATTTTGACACAACCCAACCAATTTCCAGCAGAAAAGCAGCTCTTCTTCAAAGCCCCTCCCAGTGCCCATCCCTCCACCTCCTTAGCTTCTGCAATCCCTTAGCTTTTTCCATTCTACTCCTAATTTTTATTCTTTTATTTGATGTCCAGATACTGGGCTATAATTGCTTCATTTAACCATCACAAAATTATCTCCGCTTTGTAATGGAGCAAAATGAAGCAAAGAGAAGTTAAAAGTTTTGCCCAAGCTAAATTGCTCACGTTGGTAGCACAGGACACAGCAAATAATTACAGTCTTGAAAATGTATGAATTTTAAATGCAATATTTTCAATAAATGAAAAATTGATAACAAAATCTGGCTAGCACTGAGTATTTTAACCTACTCCAGAAGTTAGCAGTATGATAAATATGCTTTAGTGGAATACAGCTGGCACATCCATTTATCTCCCAAGTATAACATCATTTGTACATTTCTAGGATTTTGTATTTTATAAGCAAAGCAAGAAGTTTATGAAAGAAGAAGACATGAAGGGGATGCCTAAGCGGTTTTATTATTTAGACAAACAAGAGTTGCAGCCATAATGAATCTGACCTCCGCGAAATCAAGGTCAAAGTCTCTCAACGTTTGTTTTCCTCCTCATCTTTGAACTAGCAGGAAGGCAGTCTTTCCAGAACATGGACAGAGTCCATATCTCTGATCTCAACATCCCCAAACCATTTTCTACAAACATAAATAACTAATTACTGAGCTGAAGAAAAATCATCTGGAAAAATCTGGCAACAGTGATGATACACGGTGGGAGGTCAGCTCCACAAACTTCTACGATAGAGAGAATGCAACACCAATTAGCACAGCAGAGAGTAAAGACCGCTATGGTACAGCCACCCTTCTCCCTAGAAAACTGAGGGAATTTCTGAAAATATACAAGAAAAACGCACTGTGAAACCATCGTCTCCTACTGCCACTCCCTACCAAGCCTGGGGTACCCCTCCCAGAGCCACCGGGCATGTAAGGATGGGTTTCCCTGAAAACAGAGAAATCATGACTTGAACTCAGGAAATCCCTCCCCTGAAGCGGGCCCAGTTGAGAGGTGTTACTGAGAACAATGGGGGTAAAGGATGAAGAGGATGGACAAAATCCTAATTTTGAATTCCTACATGTAGAGATTCCTGCATCATATGGAGGCAATTTGAGGCTTCATGAGTATCCAGCCGCATCAGATGTGGGATGCAGTCTGGGCCTCTTCTCAAACCACTGCAGTAATAAATAGCATAGGTAATTCCTTCTGTCTGATCCCAGTTAAGTCACACAAATAGGGTTACATCCAGCTGGGGAAGGGAAAGCTTCCTTTGAGCTGAGGATGTTAGACACGTTGGGAATTCTTTGTTATGTCTTGAATGCCAGAAATTGTTTTCTTTTCATAAGAAGAAATTACACATAAGAGTTTCGTGAAGCTTTTCCTTCGGTTTGTTACCCTGGGTGGGGTACCGCTCAAGAGAGAGTGGCACTGCTGACATTTGGTGTCCAGCCCTGACATGCTGTAGAGATTTCCTTCCACCCCTCGGGACTCATGGATTTACCCTCCTTAGAAAAGTCCACAAATGGAGCTGTGCAGAAAAGTCAGCGGTATCAGGGTCCCCATGAAGCTGTAGCTGTCTCCCGATAGTTGTTATTTACATATGGCACTAGTGTACCTGCAGCTCGGTGTGTTTCTCTTAGAATCAGTACCCTTTCTCCATTCTAAAAGGACCAAGAACCATTCTTTCCTCTCCAGTTCTTGTAAGATCACTACAGCCCACTCAGCAACAGCTCTCTGTGCTAAAAATGACCTAACTGCTCCCACCCAACATTCCTGAGTAATCTCCCAAGAGCCCCTGAATATGCCACCAAATTAGGAGTGCAGACCTGACGATTTATGATTAACTCCTCCTCCCAGTTATAGTTTTCAAGTACATGGCTCATTGTTCGGGTGAAGCATTTCTCTTTAAAGGAGGACCTTTAGAATTACTGGCCAAGCTCATTAACTCCATGTATACCCTGCAAAACAAAGTCTCTAGAGAATAAAGCATGAGTAAGCTAAAATTAGAACATGTTGGACTCCCCACCAAACTGTCTTCTGTTGAGCTGCTCTGCGTGTAAAAATTGCCTAGCTGTTTTACCATGCATCTTGGAGGTACAGAAAGCAGCGTGGGGCATACTTGACTGTGAACTCTTTCAGATCGGATGCCACGATTTTGTTAGATCTTCAGTGTCAGGTACAGTGCTTGACACATATAAGACAAGTAATAATTGTTAGTCAGAGTCTGAGTCTGTTCACGAGAAAGATAAAAGAGAAAGCGTGAAACACCATGCTTTCGAAATACGGTCAGTTAAAAACTGCATTAGTTTTAGAATACAAGGGTTGTTTTGAACATTATTATATATAAGACCAGTTCCAGGAAGAACTGAGGCAGGCCTAGATAACGAGGGAGGATGGGTTACTAACCCAGCGCATCCAGTCCGAAGCACTTACTTGCAGAAGAGCCTGGGAGTAAGCAAGTGGCTTACCAAATACGAAAAGGAAAGGGCTCACGAAGTTGTTAAGTGACCAACAAACTTAGAGTTGTGAGTAGAACAATGAAGGTATCAACCACATTCTATACAGCGTCTAAGGGGTACTGAAAAATCTAAGCCATTCAGGCATTTGAAGACTGTAACAAGAAAGGGCCCCCAGAAAGAGCATTTTTAAAGAAAATAGCACAAGTTAAAGCCACGCAGTGTCATAATTAACTACAATAGTATAAGAAGGATTGATGAGGCACACGTGAGTATAAATGTTATTAAATTAAAAAAATTAATTGCTAAACTAAACCTGTTACCCACCTGGCCCAAGCCTTCTTCTCCTGGATTCAGCATTACCAAAGGAGCTCTTGCATTTCTCCTTGGGATTTGATTTGATTTTGATAAGGTTTTTAAGTGTGATGGTTAATATATTAGAGACAGATATCTAAACCTTAGGAGACGTAATTTATATTTAGAGCTATTTCCCTATACTAGTAAGCATAATCTGAAATTTCCCCAACCAGATATTGGGGAAAACAGTTTCTAACGTCATTTAATTAAAGAAAGTAAAAGACTACACAGTGAAGAACAATTCTCACCAATTTTTCATCTGGTTGTGTTCAAAGCTCATCTCAAAACTGCCAAAAAACTAGGCTAATCCATAAAACTCTGCACAAACACAAGCCAAACCATAGTCATAAATAAAAGAGTGCCATCAGATAACTTAAGTGTACCACAGAGCCAAACGACAAGACCCACTGATAAGAGACGCAAATTTGCTCTCATCTCAGATCCCAAGAAATCTTCTGACAGGATGAACTGAAAGTTTTTATTCCTGACCCCAGGAAGAATAAAAACCACAAGAAATTATGTCAGGAATAGAGCACAAGGATTCTTTGAAAGCTCATGAGTAATCTATATGTTTATTCTTTTCTTCATTTCAAAGAGAACCACATCTCATTTTATAGGACTGCTAGAAACATTTACAGGAAACGTTTTTTTTAAAGTAAAGTAACGATGAGAACAAATGTGGCTACCTAGCTCATTGCAATTCTATGCAAATGGTATTTGATACATACTCAAAGCCACTGCAGACATTTATCAGCAAAAATATATCTCTCATTTCAGCCCAAATTCCATTTATCCTCTAATCTCCAAGGAGTTCTGTGGGAACGATTCTCATTAACAAAATTTGACAGAGGAAGGGAGATTCCATCTGGCAAATGAACTGAAGTGATATTTCAAGGTTACTGATTAAATCACTAGTGAAAATATGTCTAGGGTGCGGGACTCAATTCTTAAATCTAATTCTTTGACCATCAGAATATGAATTAATGAAACCCAAGATGAATTCAAATCTTAATAATTAAAAAGTTGAAAGCCAGTTAGAGAAATAAGAATGACTTCCAAACAATTAACCTAAGTTTTGGTGATTCTGAAACTATAATTTGTTTAAAGCTGAGTATAAAGCCATTATTAATTCAGAGAACAAAGTATTTTTTAAAGGGCACTGTCCTCCCACTGCCTGCAATAGAAATCTGCACAGCTAAGAGCTCTTGTGCTTTTAGCTGTGTACTCAGAGATGGGTATATTTTTACCACTCTAATAAATAAATAATGGGTCATGCAGTTAGAAAAACTGAGAGGAATCACAGAGAGTTCAATAAGCGTTCTGGTTTTCTGCCAACATCTGCCACATGTATCCTCCAAACATCAACAGAAATGATGAGTGAGTTCACATTTAAACTCTGATGATAGTCCTTGAAGCCAAAGACAAATTTCAAAAATCTATCAATTACTAAAAGGAAACAGATACACCACTGTGATAGACTGGGCTCTGCTGGTCAGCTACTTAAATGTTGGCAAAGGATGCTTCCTTTTGTTAAGCAACAATCCCAACGCTTGTTTGTAATCATGAAAACAGATGATTAGTTTTTGTGTCATCAACATAAAGTCTCATTCAACGCATGAACATAAATGTTATTTAAATAGGAACTTCACGAGGAAGTGGGATAGATGAATTTAGAACAAGACTGAAAGGACATTGCCCGGTAAAAAGTGTCCTTCAAACCATATTCTTTGGATATACAAATGAGAATTTTTGGCTATAACATATTCCCAGTCTTTGTGTAGTTCTGCTAGAGCCAGACTGGAATTTATGAATGAGTACCCCGATGGTCACATAGTTGTGGATGTGACTTAGAAGAGTTCATTGACAGGTAGGCTAAGTTGAAAGCAGATATCCAGGACAATGAGGGTAAATTAAACACACAAAGGAAGAATGGTATTTGATGGATCTCTTCCAACCATTTATCAGTCACCAAAATCACTCTTTGTTGCAGCCGAAATCTCTCACTTCACCATGTCTTCTCTTGCTACCACGTTTGTTTGTCTTTTTTACAACTTTTTCTTGAGATATTGCAAACTTCATGTTTCTCCCATTCATTCTACAATTCTATACATTACTTATGGCCAGATCATCATTCTCATAGCCTGTTTTACTCATATCACTTCTCTGCCCCAAATGGTCATTTTTTCTCTATTTTCCACAGCAATTTTATTCATCAATTCTGTATTCTATGTGAAGAAAGCAAAGCCAAAGGAAATTTACTATTATTATTATCATCATCATCATTAAAACTGCAAGTTTGCTTTCTTCTTGGTCTGCATCTCAAAGATGCTTTCCTGAGTCGTGAGAGGTAAACCCTATTCTCCACAGAGCTTGACTCAACAATCCTCTTTTCCCCCTCCCCCCTGATATTTTATTATTCCACACCCTACATTTTCTCTTTACTCTCAGTCTTCAAATGCAGAAATATCCCCAAACTTGTCAATTACCATATAGTTTTCTATTTCCTATTCATTCCTCTTATTGCCACAAGCGGTCTAAAATCTTCCATCCCATTTCTCCTCCTCTGTTTCTCATTGACTCATTAGACTCTTACTTCCACTGTCAACCATCTACTGCAACTGCTCTCCTTTTTAAAGGTGCCTCATCCTTTAAGGAGGAATCTCCAAAGCGGGGTGCAAGGATCCAGGAGGTGAGCAATAATAAGCTGAAGCATGTGGAAAATATTAGAATTTCTATTCGTATATTTTATTCTACAAGAATATGGAAGAAAGTAGGCTGTGATATTATTTAATATAAAGATAATATGGCATACGTACATATGTGTATATGTATATACACACACACAAACACACACATAGAAAGTATAAAAGAGTTAGCATGCTATTCACATGCATTTTATCATTCCCACCTTATTAGACATATTGCAATTCACATGCCTGTTAAGGTAGATTTATAGATTATATCATCTGTTTTTAACATAAACTAACCTTAACAAAAATAAGTACCTTAAAAAGATTCTTGGGGCCAGCCCTGGTGGCCTAGTGGTTAAGTTCAGCACTCTCTGCTTCAGTGGCCCGGGTTTGGCTCCTTGGCACAAACCTACATCACTCGTCAGTGGCCATGCTGTGGCGGCAGCTTACATACAAAAAGAAGAAAATTGGCAACAGATGTTAGCTCAGGATGAATCTTCCTCAGGGAAGAAAAAGATTCGTGATAAGAAAGCACAGGCTGAGACAAAACAATGTTGATAAAACAAGGAAACAAGAAAATGGCAAAGACATTTCTACCTTTACTTCCAACTCTTTGTTTACCACGCTACAAAATAAAAATAAAAATCTAAAAAGATCCAACAAGGAGAAGCCTGTCCAATGGCACAGCGGTTAAGCTCACACATTCCACTTTGGCAGTCCAGGGTTCGCCTGTTTGGATCCCGGGTATGGACATGGCACCGCTTGTCAAGCCATGCTGTGGTAGGCGTCCCACATATAACGTAGAGGAAGATGGTCACGGATGTGAGCTCAGGGTCAGCCTTCCTCAGCAAAAAGAGTAGGATTGGTAGCAGATGTTAGCCCAGGTTAATTTTCCTCCAAAAAAAAAAAAGATCCAACAAGGAGTCAGATTAAAGTATTATAAAGAAGACTATTTGTAATATGGATCTACTTCCATTATTGTTAGTGATGAGAGCTTTCAAATTTAAAGATGTTTCAATTTTATTTTGCCAAAAGGCAAATATTTCAAATTTGCTAGATATATAAAAAATAAAAATTTAAATGGTTACTTTAAGATAAAAGTGATATTTAAATAATGAGTAAGAAATTAGCTGCTTTCCAAAGAAATATGTGCTATAGAGAAAGCATATTGAAATTGAATATTTGGAAATCATTATATAATTATATATGATTTAATCATTATATGATATTGGTGCCAAAAACATTGCAAGCATGTTACTTATATATGCTTTTACATCCACACCCTAAAAATAATTGAAAATATTAATGTTTTCAAAATCTTCCAAATAAATGTGTTGCGTTGACTTGATTTACATAAAAATACAACACCACTCAGAGTACAAGAACAATTTGCTGAAAATGTTGTTGACATTGAGGACAAAGTAAAACTTACAAATTGAATTTCAACAAAGAACGTTGTAATTGGTAGGTAGGACTGAAAAATAGGGATGGTGATTTATTAAGTGTAGCCATTAAAGATTCTGTTTGGTTTTTCATATCCTTGTGGTATGTCTCTTTCATCTGAACATCATTAAAATCAAGTATCCAATTAAAGGAACTCAGGGCCAGACCTTGGAATTATTATATTACTATGTGATTTGTAAATTTGAACCAAAATTTAAAAGCTATTAATTATGTTAATGTCACTTGTAATTAAGAGTTTCAGCATAAGAGAAAGTGTACAACTGAAGATGTAAATAAAAACCCTCTAGAGTCCGGCCTGGTGGCGCAGCGGTTAAGTGCTCACCTTCCGCTTCTCAGCGGCCCTGGGTTCGCCGGTTCAGATCCCGGGTGCAGACACGGCACTGCTTGACACTCCATGCTGTGGTAGGCATTCTACATACAAAGTAGAGGAAGAAGGGCACGGATGTTAGCTCAGGGCCAGGCTTCCTCAGCAAAAAGAGGAGGACTAGCAGTAGTTAGCTCAGGGCTAAGGTTCCTCAAAAAAAAAAAACCCAAAAACCCCCCCCCCATTCTTTTATTTGAACTGGAAATAACAGCAAGCACTCACAATTTACTTTTTCTTTCACACACCCCACACACACACACACACACACACACGGGTGTCTGCATCTCTTTACCTCTCATCATCCATACTCTTGACTTTATCACTTTGCAGCTTACTCTCAATCAATGTGTCCAGCCCTGTTCTCTCTATATCTGGAATCCAAATTCCAATCCTGTACCTTCAATAGCACAACCTTCCAACACAGACTTCTCAGTAATTCAAACCCCATATGTGCAAGAACATGTCCTGACACAAAGAACCAGAGACTTGGAGCTAACCATCCCCCAGCCTGCTTCTTCATCCTCCCAATCAAAGCCTATGGATTTTTTTCTCATTTAAAATGTCTTTTTACCTTTCTCATCTTCCGTCTTTATTCTCACTGCTGCAACCTAAATCCAGGTTTTAACTGTCCCCTCACAAAACGTTACTGAAAATAGCCTCCTAACTTTCGATGTCATTCTCTTCTGCCTTCCTTTGCACCCACATAGCACAGCAGTACTAATATTTGTGAAACATCTTTTTCATCAGGTCACATCCCTGGCCAAAAATTTCAAGGGCCCCTATTTCCTGCCACATCACATTGTAAGTCTTTTGCTTGGTTTTCAAATCCCTCTGTTACATGGTGACACCTTTCTGCCAGCCCAAATAGGCCCTTACCCTTCCACCTAGGACATTTTCCTTTGGACACATCCCCATGTCTGTGACTTTGTTCCTCCTATTTTCTTACCTGCAATACCCTTCTGTTTCCTTACCTTCTGTTCTTCAGCCCCTGCTCGTCATGAAAGGTCCCAGTTTAATTCCTGTATGAAGACTTCCCTGTATTACACTTGCTCCCAGTTACCTATCCTCTCTCTAAAATCCTACAGCATTTATTTTTTTGTGCAACCAATTTCAGGCTTTTATATAGAGAAAACTATACTTTGTTTAATTTTTTAAATTTATCCTATTTTTATCATCAATTTCAAACTGCAATATCCTGTGAGCAACCAGGTTGGGAAGGATATGAAAGATAGCAAAAAGAAAAGCTTCGGAAGGGGAAGTCATGGAGCATTAGGGGCTAAGTTTTCTTAAGCTTTTAATAAGTACCCTTTCAACTGCAAGTAAAAAAATCTAACTCAAACTGGCTTTTGGAAAAATATTAATTCCTGTCACTGGGAAATCCAAGGGCTACGTCTAGATGTAGGGGCTCTGACAATGCTATCACGACTTTCCCCCAATCTTATGGTTTCATTTATCTCTGTGTCTTAGGTTCATTTTCAGACAGGCTTTCCCCATATGCCAGGAAGGACAACCCCTGCCAGCACAAGGCCATCTTTGGGCTTATGATCCAAATGGAAGAAAGATCTTCTCTCCTAGTACACATCAGGAAAGACTTGCCTGGCTGTGCATGGTTACAAGCCTACTCCTGGACCCATCATTGGCCAGTGTGCTGAGCTCTGTGATTGCCCAGCATGGAACATGTCCCCACTCAGCAGATATTCAGAGGGCAGCTTTGTTGAGAGAAGAGGAAGCTTTTGTTGTCTTAAATCGTATAGGCAGCCACCAATTGCAGGACTGGTTCAAAGAACTGGTCACTTCCAAATTCATAAAATAACTCCACTTAAATTTATCAAACCACTTCAGTGTGGGATCTCACTGTGGTCTCTGCTCTCTGTATTTATGCCAATTTTCATACAACATAAAAAAGAAAAACGGGAATAAGACAAGGCCTGACATGCGAGAGAGCTGGCTTTACTGTTGGATTATTGTGATTTGGAGGGTAAATGAGAAGTACAGGTGAGAGCATTCACCTGTCACCACTTGAGCAGCCTCTTCACCTGGAGACTTTGCATGCCACAGTGATGTGTCATTATTCACAGGAATGTGAAAGGCATCACTGACCTTTCCATGTATGTGCCATCTACGCCCATCTACCTCAGCTTCATGAAAAGTCAGGCCTGATATTTTCCCTTAGTTTCAAATCCCCCTTTAGCTTTCTCAAAACCTTATACTTAGGAAGCTGAGAAAGACACACTAAGAACCTATTGAATACAAATATGCCAGCCCTGCAATATAAACAGAAAGTTAAAATAATTTGAAATTATAGGAAGTATGAATTCCAAAATTGTAATTTTGGCTTATTTTTTCTGTTATATGGGATAGGCCTCAATGTTAGTCAATGTTTTAATATAAAAATAACTATGAATACATGTAATTTGTCATGTAACACACTAGAAATGCTTGACTATCATTAGAATCTTGAACAAAGTTCACGTTGTATATAACTTTTCAAAACAATAAAATAATTTGGGTTTAGTTCTTATGTTTTTCTTAATTTAGTATAGAAGTGAAGGCTGCCTTAGCATAGAGCCTCTGATTGCAGCTGATAAGTAGAATAAATAAAAATATCTTTCCCAAAAGCCATACTTGTAAATTCCAGAAAATTTTCCCTAATAAAAACTATGAAAAATGAAAGTCATCCTGCCAAACCTTAAAGTCATAGTTTATAGGGCTAAGGTAATTTTCTTCAGAAAGATCAGGGTTTGTCTTTCAAAGGTGATGTATTTTCTATTTATGGTTTGATCTTTAAAAACATCTCTGCATTAAAACATCAGGCTCTAGTTGGACTTCCTGTTAAAATGTATGCATTATTCACAGCTCTCTCAATCATTCCTCCTGTTCTTATCACACTCCTAAGATGCAGTGAGTCTCATGTTTTGCTCATCTAAACTTAGCTTCCCATCCACTGGATCAAGGAGTTCTCTAGGCCATGGGGGTCTATGAGTTTTACTAAGGTCTAAGCACTTGTTCCACAGACACAGCACAATACAATGCAAGGAAGCCACAGCATAGCGGTGAATGTGTACCTTTCAGTCTGAGGTTCATGGGTCATCAGAGACCAAAATCATTTTCCCATGACCTTGTGACTTCAGAGAAAGAACCCTTATTTGCTACACTGAGAGAGCGCCTGGCCTTACTATACTGTTTCCTTTCTGTGCTTATAAGTTATAAACTCAAAACTCAATCAGAGATGTCGCCTGTGGATCTTGAAAAGGCTGTGGTGAGTGGTATATATGGAAGGAAAACACAAAGCTTCCTTCTTCCACTCAAAATGATTGTGTGGGTCTCTCACCAATAAAATTGAAATGAATTACTTATGAAAATAGTACCGTGAGAAACAAATACCTTACTCTACTACACAGAGTTCAGCACGATAGTCTATTAATAAACAGCACACAAACAATGAATACAGTTTTACTTTTAAGATTTTAAAGGATTAAAGAGGAAAAGGAGAGTAATATTAACACAAAGATCCCTGCTCTTCCACTCTAACTAGTAATTTGGCATTTAAAAAAAAATTGTTTTTTAAGTTGACTTTGGCCTCTGCATTCAATCCAAACACACTTACCCTGTCTCATGGCTGGACTCCAACCTCCCCCTAAAAAAGCAACTTGAGTAAAAGTTAACTGGATAGGATGTTTTTAAGAGATAAATTTCTAGGGCTGACAAATGAATGTCCCTGAACAATAGAAAGCTGTTACTTAGATTTTAGCCATCTGGCACGTAAGCACCTAAGATTCATTTTCTCCCTTTTTTCATGGCGTGTCTAGCCAGCTCTCAGATTGAACTGTGTTAGGGATGTTATCTTGCTTCCCCAGCATTATGACTGCTTGTCTAATTTCTGCTTCTCTGCACACCAGCGTCCCCAGGCTTTGTCATTACACTCGTTCTCCTCTAAACAGAACCAAAACACATTATGTACACATAATAAGATGTTGTTCACTCTGTACGGATGTATAAAGCTAAAAAATAGTGTGATCATAACATCTTCTCATTCAGCTATTTTAAGGCTGCTGTACTCCCAAATCACAAAGTCTGGCTATTTATACAATCCCGCGTATGGGAGATTCGTCCCTCCTGTGAGATGCAGCCCAGTGTGTGCAGAAGACAAAATTGCAGTCCCCAAAATTGAAGATACACTCATCCTGGCCTGCTTATCTTCCTTGAATGCAAGCCAAGTTGATTAACAATTTTTTGTCAGAAAAAAACCAATTTTTTCTTGTTGTTGAGTTAGATTCACCCTGAGCTAACATCTGTGCCAATCTTCCTCTATTTTGTATGTGAGCCATTGCCACCGCTTGGCCTGACAGACGAGAAGTGTAGGTCCATGCTCAGGAACTGAACCCAGGCTGCCGAAGCAGAGCATGCCAAACTTAACTACTCTGCCACCAGGGCTGGCCCCAAACCAATTTTAATTTGAAAAGACGATATAAGGAAACAGCATAAATAGGAAAAAGCAGCCAGTCTCAACCCAGAAGGTGACCCTCTCAGGCAAGCAGCTGGGAAACAGATCAGAGAGTTGAGTAGGCTAACCCTGGCTGGGACACAACTTACACGTGTGAATGGCTGTGTCCCTTAGCTATACCTCGCTGCTCACAAATACACCACAGAACAGACTAAATGTGCATCTTGACTGGCAGCTGGAGAAAAGGTAGCCTCTGGAATTATCTCAAAGCATTCTAAAGGAAAATGATGAAGAAAATGCATTTACTTGACGCTTTGAACTACATGAAGAATTTCTTTTCCAAATAAAACCTTCTCCAAATGGTTTAAAGCCACTGGAAATGCTAGTGAGGTTTACTTTCAGTGTCAGAAACCCAACAGTGTCAGAAGTATGAACACTTTCATTCTCTATCTATCCAGAAAGTGCAAGACAGAGGGATCGTGAGTAGTATTACCCCAACTCGCAAAGGCAGAGAGCAAGTGCTCTGCAGAGTGAAGTCCCTGCTTTAGATTTATTTGGCCAAAGGACTCAAAGCGGATGAATGCTCTTTAAGGCGTGCTCTGGCTGAGATCCCAGGACAGGAGTTGGGAGAGCTCTCTGGCTAGCGGTGCAGGCCCTAACATCAGATGCGTGGCCTGTATTTCTACCCACGGCCCCCGGAGGACAGGGAAGGGAAAGGCAGGGCAATGATGACTCAGAAAGTTCCCTTTCATCTAGTCCCAGAGAATTTCTTACAAGCTTTGTGGGCCTGAAACGTTCTAATAGTGAGCAAATCAGAGCCCTGCCTCTCCGTCCTATGGGAAATTTGCTCTACTCTTTGTGATGCAGCTACTAAGCATTCTAATTCTAGATTTTGTATGCAACCTAATCCCCATTCTCCAGAGCACTTGGCTTCACTGGCAAAAGCAAACGTAAGAATCTCCACCATCTGTCACTTACAAAAGGATAACATTTATTGCTTTCACCTGGAAGGGCACTTGTTACATCGGAATAAGTGTTAGCCTCCCTTCCTCTGCCTTCTCCTTGCCATGGGCACACAGCCACCCACCTTCTGTTCCTGCTCCATTCCCCACTCCTCAGCCCTGCATTTGTACCCAGTCGGAGCTGGTATTCTGATGGTGAGGAGACAGACAGATCTCTATTTCAGGACCCAGGGACTCCAACAGTTTTTTTGTCTGGGGCACTTTCATGGCTTAGGAAACAGTGGAAGGCTGCCACTCAAGAGAGCACCAGACCCCTATTTCACTGCTCAGTCAACACGTATGCAAGATTCAAATTGCTCCTGCAATTTCTGGCAAGGAGGACTCTGGGCACAGCCTTGCTGGCTGGGCTTGGGGAAGCAGGGAAATCAGGTGGGCCTGCCTCTGTAACATTGTTCCCTATCAGAAGCTGATATGTCGCTTTGACTTTTTTTTTCCCCCTTTAGTGGAGACATTTTCCCAGTATCTTTTTTTTTTTTTTTTTTTTTGAGGAAGATTAGCCCTGAGCTAACTACTGCCAGACCTCCTCTGTTTTGCTGAGGAAGCCTGGCCCTGAACTAACATCCATGCCCATCTTCCTCTACTTTATATGTGGGATACCTACCACAGCATGGCGTGCCAAGCAGTGCCATGTCCGCACCCAAGATCCGAACCAGCGAGCCCCGGGCCGCCAAGAAGCGCAACGTGCTAACTTAACAACTGCGCCACCGGGCCGGCCCCCCAGTATCTCTTTAGACAGAGGACTAGTACCATTTCTCTGGTTACAAAGACCAATTTACTAGAGGGAAGGGCAAGATGGACAGGTCATGAGACTATCAGAATGACAGAATATGGCGTGTATACGTGTGTGTATAAATATTTTCCTTCCCACTTAGTTCTATGTTATTTTGCAGGGTAGATATGTAGATTAAACACAGATTATCCCCAAGGAGACATCATTTGTTGGGATTCATTTAAAGCAAAACTGTGGCCAGAGACCGTGCTGTGTGCTTCTGTAAAGACCAACTAGAACAAGGATACAGAGAAAACAGATTCGCATTCAGTCATTGCCATTTGCAACTTAGAATTACTCATGTTTGCCTGGCCCTCGATGAGTCACCAGCTGAACTCCAGCCTTGGTGTTTCCAGGGGTTTCTAGTGTGGGTCATGCAGAGGTCAGCAGACTGTCAAAAGTCACACTCTCCTTTCCTGGCTGCCTCTTAAAAATACCTCGGGAATGTCTGTCTAGAAGGATGAAGGTCATTGTGATACCATATAAAAAAAAAAGAACTCCATTTACCTCAAAAGATGAACGGTCTATAACAGATATAGATGAGGAGTGAAGACACCAAGCTCAAATGCTGATTATTAGATTTCTAAAATAGGAAGCATCATTTGCCACCTATTCTGCCGTGAGGAAGGCAGGAATTCATTTCCACACTAACCTCTCAGCTGAGCCACTTGGCCTCTAATTGGCTCACTTTTTCTCCTTAAGGCACGGGAATGCTGATTCTCTATCCTAATAATAAAGTTATCATGGTGTAGCTCTGAAGATCTGTGGGGCCACTGAGCTCAGACCCCATCGGGGGCAGCACAGCGCTCCAGTGATGCCATCCGAGACAGACAGACATTTGTCTGTTTTCTAAGGTATCCAGGGAAAGAGTTTGCAAACACTCTGATCTAGATCTCAGAAATTTGCCTCTATTGGCTGGAAAGTTGCCTCATGCCATTGAAGCTCATTCTCCTTGTGTTCCCAGGAAATCATGGAAAATAGCTGGTCCTCACCTAGGACAAAATTTCTGAATTTGTGTCACAGCCAGTTCAAGTGTGAAAAAAAATTAATCAACTGACTATTTTCCACAATTATTTGACAAAATTTCTTTTCCTGATTTATTTTCTTATTTAAGACTGTGTTTATACTATACTCAACATTGACTCAGTCCAGATAATTGTCAAAACATAAATTTTGCTTACTTTTACGTAAACAAACATGTAGAATTTATTTTTGTTATTATTACTATATAGAATATTTGAATCATGATGACTCAGTCTAAGATACTCCTGTTCTTAATTCCAAATCACTTAACTTTTCCTAATAGTCTCCATAATGAAATGCCTTGATGTTGTTTAATGAAATCTTTGATAGGAATAACAACAATGGGACCATATGTAGCCACGTGATCTTGCTGGTTTCACAGGAGTTCTTCATCCTTTTCCCAAGATTTCTTACCTAAGCTTTCCCTCCCTCAAGGGGTGCAACCTTTGGCATTACATCTTAAGAGGAAAGGAGAACTTTCTAATTGAATAATATCCTACCAACTGTGGGGAAAATGTTTCAAATAATAGAACTAAGGCATTGAAAGAGGTACCTTGGGTTTTTTTATCCAACTTACTGCCCAATGAAAGATTCCCTTCAAATATTCCTGCGGAAGCCATGCCACCGTGTTCCCTTGAGGCTCAAAGTTCACAGTCTTACATGCAATTTGTCTCCATTTAAAAGCTGAATTTATTGAAAGCAATGTAAGGTGTGCTCTTCATTTATCCAACTATATTAGACTTTACTTCACAAATTAAACACACACATGCTCCCTTTTCTGGTTAAAGATCACTTTGTTTGTTAAAAAAACAAAGACGACGTGTAATTCTGCCATTTTCTCCTTCTTCTGTCATTGTACCATCCGTCCTAAGCCAAGGATCTCGTCAATCTTTCATATTATTCTTTGTTGGGTGCTTTTCTTTCTCTTGTTGGATTATATTTCTTTATTCATTTGAGTTTATCAGAGATCCCTTTATAGAAAGGCATGGATTTTATTCACATGTTCTTCCAATATTTATTGAGTACCTATTATTGCTAGACATTGTCCTAACTTGCTTAGATAAATTCCTCCTCTCTTCTCCATCAGGATAGTTTATAATTATATTACCAGAATTTTGTTTTCAATAGCCTGTCAGTTCTCCTAAGAATCATTCCATTTTGGGGCATTTGGCTACAGAACAACATCACCATTGAAAATTACTTCTGAAAATCTAGTATTTAGTTTTCACATAATTACTGGTGAAAACTTCAGTATTGGTGTATTGGTATAAGCTTTAAGATAGCTAGGACGTTTACTCCAGGTTTCTGTCTTTTCTATTTTATTAACTAGTTCTTCCTCGATCTGGTTAATCTGGTTCAGATTAGCCAAGAATAGTAACTCCCTCTCATTGCATCTGCAAATTTTTGTGAAAGCAAGTTGTAGGTGGAACAAATTAAGATTTCATCAGATGCTCTGACTTGAAAACAATGTATCTGTTAGTATCTGGGCAGGAAACAAATAACACACTCAAAATGGGTGATTAAAGACGGTTTAGTGAAAAGACTCTTACTAAAAGTGTGGGTGGTGTCTTGGGGGAAATGCACTCTGACGTGGAGATTTCCTTAATGAAAGTTTATTGAGGAGTGCCCTTGGGATCAACACCTGTGAGGGTGAAGGAAGCAAGATTGGGCAGAAGTTGGCGGCAAACCCTGATACAGTCACAACAAAGTCCATTCACAGGGTGCTCTGAAACCGGTATGGCCCTTCAAAAGTGTGCCTTTTTTAGGCAAGATGGCCAGGTCATTACACTCCACAAACAGGCCAGTCTTCGGTTCTTGCTGCTCCTGGGGAACTTGGCTGAGACAGTTCTCTTTGACCAAGAGCAATTCCCTCAGCAGCTGGTGGTATTGAGTGCCTCAGTACCCACATGGGCCATGGATGGTACACCACACCATCCTTGCAGACAAGGTGGACTTAGTGTGGTGATGTTACTCAGAGAAACTTAGAGTTAGCAACAGCAATGAACCATTACCACCTGTAGGCCGGAAGAAGTGAGGGATGGAGTGGTTACTGGAACCTGGTGAGATCTGTGACTGTAGAAGAGGCCCACTCTATAGGAGCTGTGATGTTCAATGGAGGAGCACAGCCACCAGCAGCCAGCAGCATGGGAGGGAGGGAGCTGGGGCAAAACTACTGCAACTTCTGTCTCCTCTCACCCTCCAATTTCCTGCTGGTTTCTCCCACTGGCCATTGCAAAAAGAAAGTCAGAGGTCAAGGAGGCCTGTCCTTCCATTCCAGCCTCTCAGGATACAGAGCAGAATAGCAAAGGATGGAGAGTGGATCTGAAGAGGCAGATTTAAAATATCCAGCACATTCAGACTTTTAGCTGATAGTTCAGTTGTCAAAAATCTCTCATCAGTTCTATCAGTTAACAACAAAGTAATTTTATTTTCCCAGCTTTCTTTAACTTCAGACTCATAGAGACTTTCTTCAGGTACTACCTATTGAAGTAGACAGATTTAGTCTGTCTATTTGCTTGTGAATTTTTCTAATGAGGGATAAAATACCTGAAAAATAACCCTCAACATGGATTTATTTTCCCAGATTTAAAGCTCTAAAATGGAATCTAAAGGATCAATTGTTTACCATCATAAAATTGTTAGAATTTTCTAGTAATACAATTTATAAAGAATTGCTCTGAATATTCTACTCTGCTGAATGCTGCAGGGAATGAGACATACATAAATAAAAAATAAGCAAATCAGGATAGAAGACAGTACTCTGTGCGGTCATTTCAGTCATTTTTAGAAGTGGCATAGTGCTGCCCGGAGGATCATGGGAAACCTCAGGGAGGGGTGAGAAATGGAAAATGCAATACATGCCCTGTGAATAACTCTCTTTGTCAAGACTTCAGGAGCGCATCATCATCATCCTCATCTTATCAAGAAAGAGCTTTTCAAAAAGAGGTATTTTTAAAATTGCATGCAATCCATGTAGTGTCCACTGCAATTTCTAATACACCATAAAGTACATACAGGGGGCTCTAAGTGTATAGACTTTAGAGCCAGACTACTCAGATTTGAATCATAGCTCTCTCACGAACTAGCTATGAGAATATAGGCAAGTTAGGAAACCTCTCTGTGCCCCAGTTTTCTCATCTATATAATGGGACTAACAATGGTGCCTATCACATAGGGTTGTGAAGAGGATTAAATGAAACAGTACATGTAGAGTGCTGAAATGATGCCTAACACAGTATAAGTGCTAATAAACATTACCCATTATTATTACTATGATCACTCATTGATTTATTCAACAAAGAGGACATGATATTTAGTGCTGAGAATGTAATCTTTGTCTTCAAATGATGATTGGTCCAGTGGGGAGGAGAGCACAGGGGCAAACTGATAAATAGGCAATTACTATTAGGTAGAATATAGCAATAACGCCTGGTCTAAATCTCTCTTTGGAGTTACAGACCCACATGGACAACTACTTACTTGAAATGTCAGGATGAACGTCTCACATGCAGCTCGAATAAAATTTTCAGCAATGAGTTCTTATGTTTAATTGCTCAACAAGTCTGTTCCTCTTTCACTCTCCTCTTTTTCAGGAAATAATCTCTCTACTCACCAGATCCCCACGCAGAAATCTCAGAGTCTATGACCTCTCCCTCCCCATTAGCCAGTACGTATGACCCATCATAAGTCTTGGTGATTCTTTCTACAAAACCCGTTTCAAATATTTCCTCTTCTCTCCTTGTATACTGCTGCCTCCCTGGTGGGTCACCATTATCTCTTTCTGAGATTATTACACTAAGCCCCTATCTGGTGTTTCTCTTATCTGCTTTTGTCTCACTCTAATCCATGTTCAATATAAAAGTCTGGGAGATTTTTTAATGTATTTTTATGTGTTAATATTAATTTTTATTTTAATATATTCACTCCGCTCCTCTTAAATTATCTTTTACTGGTTTTCCATCGCACTTAAGATAAAATTCAAGGCCCCACGTGAACTTGCTTCTGCCTCCTCTAGAGCCTCATCTCACACTACTCTCTCCTTCGACAACAATGCTCCAGCCTTCTAATTTAGTTCCTCAAGTGCACCATTCCAGAACATTTCCATATGCTCTTTCCTAAGTCTAGAATGTTCTCTCTCCCCATCACTTACCACCTGGCTAATTCTTATTTATTCTCTAGGTATCAATTTAAATGTCACCTCCTCAGAGATATCTTCTTAACCTTCCAGCCACCTGCTCCTTCATAGCATCCTGTTCTTTAACTTTATAGTCCTTGTCACAATTTATAATTTGTGTGAATATTAATTATACCTATCACTAGATGCTAAGCTTCATGAAAAGAGAGACAGGTTTTGTTTTTTTTATCACGATTACCCAGGCACATAGTTGTCATCAGTAGATGTTTTGAGTGACAAAATTAATAGCATAATAAAAAATAAAATACTATAACAATATGTAAATGAATAGCCCCAACCCAGCCTTAGGAAATTCAATAAAAATTTCCTGTAAGTAAAGATAGACAAGTGGAGTTCTGTAGGAAAAGAAAAATTTAGCTTCAGGAGTTCTTAACCCTGGATACACATTAACTAACCTGGAAAGATTTCAAGAAATTTTGAGCCCAGGATATCAGATTTAATTGGTGCAAGTGGAACCCAGGAAATAGTTATTTTTTATTGTTTTTTAAGCACCATGGGTGGCAAAGACAGGATTGAGGCCCATTGAGTTAGAGAAAGATCAGGTAAGGGGGGAGTTAGGAGAGTTTAGGAATAGGTTTTGCCAAAGCCTGGAGACAAAAGAGGACATGGTATGTTCACAAAATAGCAAAATATTCCTCATTTTGAGGCTGAATCATAGATTATAAAGAGGAAGGGAGAGAGATGCAACTGAAGGGTGACCAAAGGCAGACTTGAAAGGGTCTGGTTACCAGAAACTCTGCTAAATTTGGACAATATCCTAAGGGAGGAATAAGACCAGACTTGCATCCCTCTGTTTTTAGATTGAGAGTGAATTATGGGGAAGGTATGTGTTTAGGGGGGAGGCAAGGTAATCGGGAGCCAGGTACAGGAGATAGGAAATTGAGTTATAACCTAGACAACATTCCACCTACAGCCCAGAACACCTTTGTGTTTTTTTTAAGGCAAGGTTATTCCAGGGTCATCTTTAAATATACTCAATACACCAGCATATTTAGCTTTGATGTGGTGTTTTCTATAAATTAATGTTAGGATATTATGTCCTTTGAAGAGATTCTTTGTGTATTTCTTAAATCTACTGATACAGAAAAAAAGAACAAAGAGTATATTTGTAGTTCACTTGGTGATCTCCAAGTATTTCATAATTACAGTAGAGTCCACATTTTTAGGGGGCTTTCTGGAATTCAAATGTATCATGTAATCTGGTTTCAGTCATTGAAATTAAAGAAAGTCTGTGCCATAACTGATCCAAGGAGCCCTTTTAAATGAGTCTGTTTAAACAGACTTTCTCTCTAGGTAACAATCACAAAACTGTATCTTAAAAACTTTAGGTATTTTCCCATTAGAAAAATATACGGCAATTTGATCTTCACAGAAAAAGTGGATGTTTTGTCAGCATTGAGAGCCAAAACAGTCAGAGGCATACGACAGAAAAGGGAAATTAAAGACATCAAAAGAAAAGAGTAAAATAGGTTTTTGAGGGGAAACTATAAGGAAGACCAGTAAACTTTGCTGTATGTCCTTCAATTACATTTGTCTTGCTCTTTCACTTTTCCTTTCAACAGAATGAAAATGAGAAGTGAAATAAAACCTAACAGAAAACACACAGAATGACATTTTTAATTTTAATTGAAGAGTTTGGTTAGTTGGCTGTGACCAATGAGTTGGATAATGTTTATGCCGTGGAAAAGATCTCCACTAAAACAATTACATTTTGTTAAGGTTCTCCTTATAATAGGATTCATTTGGGGACGGAGGAGCAGAATGGTCTGCTCTTTCACAGGCCATACTACTTTGTAAACAAACACTAATTAAGCCTCTGTTGTGCATAGGGCACTAGCCATGGAAAGGAGAAAAGTGTGACTCAGTCCTTGATCCCGTGGGAAGAGACAGCATCTATTCATCAAAGGACAAATAAAAATGAAGTGATCTTGAGCTGAGTGTCAGAGAAACAAGAGAGGTAATAAGAACAAGATATGGTCAGAGTACGAAGCTAGGAAGAATGGCTGGAAAAGTGGAGGATGAGTGGACTAGAGTGTGGGGCAAAAGTGAATATGGTCCTTACTTAGGATGAACAATAAAAAAGGATTTTTAAAAGGATAATAGAAAAGATGAGGTAGAGAAGCTAGAGAGAACTTAACTTACAGAAGGCCTCATATACAAGGCTGAGGAATTTCGGACTTTGCCTGTAGGCTAGATGGAAGCCATGGAGTGGTTTGAACTAGGGTCTAACATATACATCAATGGGTTTCAAGAGATCTATATAAAACAGCTAAGGAATAGAACACAGTTTATAGGCAAATGCTGGATTGTATGGTCCAAAATAATTACTGTGGTAATTCAGACTCAGGAGCCCTCCACCAGGGCTGGCTTTGTCAGTAGAGGCATAAGGTTGGTGGGATTCATATGTTGATTTTTAAAATGGAGTTGTAACAACTTATTTTAAGTAGCAAATGATCACCTATGGATTTTGTTTCTGCTGAGAAAGCTGCCCAGGAATGTATGGATAAAATTTTCCAATTCATAGTAAATTGTCTGCTTTCCCAGAAAGTGGAGGCTCACCAAGAGACAGAAAGTTTATGACCTAGGCAGATAAAGTTTAGTTAGTCCCATTAGAGCTGGGCATTTGATACTAAAAGACCCTCATAATCAGCTTACTGACAATAAGATTTGGGGACTTTATAATCCCTCAACTCTTCTTTGATTTCATACAAAATACTGCAGATGCTTCCTCCCAATGAACCACATCGCCCACATCCATGCCTTTGTGTAGTCCCCTCCTCCAGAATCGGTACTCGCCTAAGAGAATGTGGAGGAAATCATGCAGCATGACTTCTGAGGATTGCTCAAAAGAAATTTTGCAGCTTCTGCCTGGAGTCCTGGCAGTCCTTCTCCCACCATGCTGGGGAGGGCACATGCAGGCAGCCAGGTCGACAATCCTAATGGCAACTAAACAGGTACAATTAGGGCCTCCTCTGATTGAGGAGAAAATTTCCTGTGCAGATGTGCTTATGCTAAACATCCCATTAAGTGAGTTGAAAGACAGAAGCCTGGGCTTTCCAGGTGGCTGCTGCCTTTATTTCTTGTCACTTCGGAGTGCTGTCCCTGAATGCCAGCTCCATGTCAAAATGGAGATTTTATGGCTCTCTTCCCATGAGATTCCACAATCAGAATGCTAAACCAGTTTTCTTGGGGGAACCTGATGCAATCATGCATTTTCTTGTCTCTTTCTTCCCTCCTGCTTGTGACCTCCTTGGTTGTACTTCTGAATCCCCAGTTCTATATGCAAGGCCTGGCACACACAGGTATTTAAGAAATGCTTACTAGGAATGAAGACTGGAAGCAACACAAGATGAGCCAGATTAGATGAGCAGGTCGGGGAATTTGTGTCTACAGTATTTATTATATAGACTATTTCTGTATATAATATTTATTATATATCTACCTCTCTATCTATTGTGCTTTCTCTTTGGAGGACACATAAGTGCACTTTTAAAGCTAAACAAGACCTTGCTCGGTCCTCGATTGCCCCAATCTTGCCCAGAGAATGTTGTCCTTCAGACCCAGTCCAGGTCAGATCCTGGCCAATGAGAACTAGGCCTGCAGAGCAATTTAGGTCCCCACTGCCGCTCTCTTTTGGGCTTTAGAATTAGTCTTGCTGCCCTATGTATGAGAGGTTCTCAAATTTCCCTAAAGATACATAGCTTTTCCCTAAACTGAGGAGTTTCTAATGGTTTTAGCAATGAAGTTTTTTCCAAATGAATTTCATGTGGAACTCCAAATATAAACACCTAAATGCAAGGCCACCCTGATTATAGCAGACATGGAGAGCCAAGGCAGTGTCTACTCAACCCGTCTCTGAGCCCTCTGAGACGATACTGAAGAACCACAAACAAATACATTGAAACCTCTAGCCTCATCCACTAAACCAGGAGCTCCTATTCAGTTCTCATCACTGAGAGTTAGACTCAACCTGTGACCCCAGGCCTCTTGGTTGGGGCCAGAAGCCCCTGCCCAGATCTTGACAGAGTTTTGGTTCAACCGTAGACCCACAGAACAAGAAGCCATCTCACATGTCACATGCATTGTCTCCTGCTGCCATGTCCTATCCACCAGATCCAACTTCTTGTATGTTGACACCAGCCTGGGCCAATGCTGATTCTGCCACATATTTCAGACATAGCACTTATGAACCCTCTGCATTAGTTTTCTATTTTTAGAGAACAAATTACTATAAACTTAGTGGCTTAGAACAACACACATTTATCATTTCACCATTACCATGGGTCAGGAGCCTGGCACCTGTTAGCTGAGTCCTCTTCTGAGCCTCAAGAGGCTGACATCAAGGTGTCAGCTGGCTAGATCCCCATTTGGAGGCTTTTCTAGGGAAAGATCTGCTTCCAAGTTCCCTCAGATTGTTGGCAGAATTAACTTCCTTGTGACTCTAGGACTGAGGTTCCATTATCTTGCCAGCTGTTGGCCAGGTACCACTCTCACCTCCTACAGGCCACTCTAAGGTCCTTGCCGCATGAGCCCCTCCATTTAAGTGTCAAATCTCTTTTGCACTTCAATCTCTCTCACGTCCTCTTCCATTACCAGCTGGAGAAAAATCTCTGCTTTTAAAAGATTCTTGTGATTAGTTTAGGCCCACCCAGATAATCTCCTTATCAACTGATCAGTAGCCTTAATTACATCTGGAAAATCCCTTTCGCCATGGAACATAGCATAATAATGGGAGTAACACCAGGAGGTAGAGGTCATGGGGCCATCTTAGAATCCTGCCTACCACATCCAGTTACAAGCCTACTCCATATATTCCTGGACCATTCCTCTGTGTTGGTCAGGACAGATTCATTGCTGTAACAAATAAACATCAAGAACTTGGTGGCCTAGCACAATGCAGGCTCACTTCTTTCTCACATGAGAGTCCTTCTAAGTCATGAGGGGCTCTGGTCTACATTGTGACCTAGAAATTCAGGTTCCTTCCGTTTAGTGGTTTTGCTATTCTTTAGGACCCAGTCTTCCTCTGGATCTTTTATATTCTGCTGGAAGATGAGGGAAGAGAAACCATGCGGCAGATTTTGAGAGAATATATAGGCCAGGAACGGAGGTGGCCTACATGACTTCCACCTACATTTCCTTGGCCAGAACCAGTCATATGGTGACTAATTGCAAGATAATCTGGGAAATGTAGTCTGTGAGCCAACAAGAAGAGGGAAATGGTTGGTGAAGAGCTAGTCCCCTCTCTGCTTAACTCCTTTTTTTCTGTTAAGCTTCTGGTAGGGCCTCACATGCTTCCTGGACTTCATAGAGGGCAAATATTTACTTGCATAGCTGCAAATTCCATCCCTCCTACCCTAAAAAAACCAAATTGGCTTCTGGATTATTTCATTTCAAATACAGACTTTAAAATGATGAGAGTGCCAAGACATCTATCTGCTGACTCTGATGCTAATCTTTCATAATTTGAGGTCCCAGGTGAAGCTCTATTGAGCATTTATGGTATCAAAGCACAAAAACTTCATCTCATCACAAGGAGAAATTTTCTAATTAACATGTAACAAATCTGACCGGAGTGCTGAGAACTAAAAAAAGGTGAGGAAGCTAAAAAGAAGAGAAGGACCCAGACACATTTTTTTAAAGCAGTTAAGCCAGATCCATTCTTTTTCTTGTCATCAAGGAGTTTCTGTTCACTTTCAAAAATGTCTTCTGAAGTTGTTCTCTTCAGAGACTTTCTGGTGTGATTGAGTTTCGTTCTGGGAGCTACAAGAAAACAATTTGTTATACTTGGAGAGTTACAGCTCCCGTGCTGGGTCAAGGAGAATACGCGTTCCAATTCTGAGCAAGATCTAAGGGTATTTTTAAATCTCACCTTGAGAAGGAAAATTATTCTCTTCTTTCCTGCTTTAAAAGATGCTGGAGGAAAAAATTTAAAGATGCTAGAAGCCCTTGAAACGCCTGTAACTAGAGCTATCCAAAGTTTTAGACATCTTGAAGTCTTTACATTCATATTTCAAAGGATTAGTTAGGCTGCTCTTTATGTAAACATCTCCTTTCACATCAGTCTTTGTTCGTTTACCACCTGCTTCCTTGTCCTATTTAATTTTACTGTTCAGTGACTTGATAGGAAGATTTTTACATGCATGTTTAATCAGTTCTCAGAGTCTTTCTTGTTTTTCAGATCACACTCCATTGGCATATGCAGTGTCTTTGAGAGCAGAAAAGCAAGAAGGCTGAGCTCCATCTTCTAAGTCTCTTCAGTGCGATGAAAACATGAGGTCGGAACTGTCAAGAGGAGCAAGCAGAATTCCTCCACGGCATCAGGCAGAGATTTGTGGGAAGAGTGTTTTTTGTATTGTTCAAAGGCTTCATCTTGTGGTTCCTCTGTAAGGCAAAAAGGAGTGAGGAGCTGGATAAAGCCTGTGGCCAAAATGAAGCATCATTTCCTACTTGGGCTAGATATATTTGCTTTGAGTCAAAAGAATTTTTGATCAACACAAAATTTAAGCAATGTGATCCTCGAGATCAAGTTCAGAGTAAAAATGGTAGAAGGCAGAAGAGACAAGGAGAAAAAAATATTTCAAAGCAGACACTTTGCCCAGACCCGGTTTAAACTCGGGTTCCAGCCACAAACCACAATCTCTTCTGCATCTCAGATCTCCCAAGACAGAAATTTGGGAAGACCGTTTAAAACTAAAACTCTCAAAGACGCTTTTTCTGTCAGTTATTCATCATTTTCTATAAGTTCATTGTAAAATGTTGTTCAGTCTTTATATCCAACCCACATAGCCTATTAAGTATAGGAGAATCGAGAAAATCAAAGCCTGAGCAGAATATGTACACTTAACAGACACATAACAGACACAGTTTAGTCTCTTAAACACTGAATTTTAAGGAAGGCAAAAGACACTGACTCATATTCCACTAAGGATGACCCACACCAAACATTTTTGGGATACGATCTGCATGTAATCTGTGCTATTTCATTAATTCACTAACTCTGATGTTGTTTAGAAGTAGATATCTTCTGGTTGCCAGAGCTGCAGATTTATCTCTGTTAAATATGAAACACACGCTCTGAGATAACAAGCCAGCAAATTATTCAGCTCTCCTTTTGCTATCTCTTTTCTGAATACAGTTAACTCCACTGAAGACCCTCAGTGAAAGAATATAAGGTTAATAATCAATCAAGCTCCTGCTATCATAGCTTAAGATGAAGAAGCCACAAATGAAATGTATTCATTTAGACATTCAGGATGCACTGCCTAAATGTATTATTTTTTTATTAGGTTTAATGTATTTTTATAGGGTCCACTGAAATGATAAAAGGAAGAGACTTTGTCATACAGCTTAACAGCATTGGCTATTTGTATATGACGGAAAAGTTGTTATTCTCCAGCTGTGTCATCTTTATTTACAGAAAGAGGATGCAGAAGGTGAGGCCACCAAAGTTCAGGGGCTCCAAAACAAGCTGACTGTCTACGTTGTAAATTGCCTATTGACCTTGCTTTAGGAAATGGCTTTTCAGAGGGGATCAGCTCTCTGAATCCCAGGATGGTACCTTGCATGTTACAAGCTCCAGGCTGCTGCCAACTCTTCAGGGTGCTGAGGAAGAAGGGCCCTCCTGCGGACATTTGAAACCGAGAGAAAACTGCAGGCATTGACCATTCCTGCGTCTGTGCCCCTTTCCACAGCAGGGAAAGAGTTTGACGCCAGTTTTCTTTCTTTCTAACCAAATTCCTCCCTGTAATCCATCCTTTTCTCCCCCTCCTCTCATATTTGTTTTGCTTGCTTTGCCCATTTGACAAATATGATGTGATGGGTGTGCAGTCCTTGAGCCAGGCAATTGACACAGCAGGAGATGACAGTTGGCACATGTTACTCTACTCTTCAACAAAGGGCAAAAATGAATAAAAAGGACTGCAAAGCACTGTGAAAATTTAGCATGCTCCAAAATGCTGAGTCAGTCCACTCAAAATAATGACATAAGCATAAAGGAAGCAAAAGCAGTTTTTTTCATTGCAGGGACAAGGCCCCAATGAAGGCATTCTAATGGTTTAAAATTATCAATAACCTTCCATACGGTTCCACACACTGCTTTGTTAACCACAAGGTGGAGAGCCAAAATTATATGTTTGTATAAATTGTGTTTAGCACTTAAATAAACTTCAAAAACCAATGCAAAAGTAAAATTAGGGCAAGGGTATGCTTTCCTGAGCTACTGTATATCCATTTGGGGTTATCTCAAACCTGAGGGTCCCCTGGACATAAAAGTTACAAGGCTTCCAATGCCAATGACGGGACTTATGGAGCCAGAGTAAGAAGGGGAGAGTCAGGGTCAGGTAGAAAGTGGTTCCCCACTCTAGGTTCTGAAATTGCTAGAAATCTGTGGGGATTCTGATGTATCTGCCCTCAATCCAACTTAAAAGACTAAGAAATATTCTTGTGGTAAACCACAAGCCAGATATTTCTCTGTGATCAAAACTTAAACCACCAACCCCCTCTCAAGCCCACAGCATGGTAGATACAGTTTCCCTCCCACGAAACCAGTTAATCCGCTGACCTACTCAAACCAGCCCTTTATCACAGGGAAACTCCAAAGCCTTGAGAAACAGAAACTTGATGGTTTGAATCTTCAACTTTTCTACCATTTGAGCCAGTGCCAAATAGACATAACTCAGTTCAGTGCGCTGTAGTGCGGGGCACCTCAAAGTGCGGTCCCTGGACTGGTGCCAGGCTGAGAACTGTTACTAGCCCACCGTGAGGTAAGTATAGACAATAAGTAGTTAGAAACTGTTACTGCAATTCAACAGAGTAATTTTATACCTATCTATTCTAACAATAAAAAATTGGTGCTTCTATTTTATATGTCTTTTATTTCATTTTTTAATAATTCATTTTTCTTTTTTTACAAAAGTATCAGTCTACAATGGATTGGAAAGCTAAAAAGAAAGGGTCCTTAATGATTTTTAATTTGAAAAGTACCACTGTAGAAGATCCATTTTTTCTTAGTCCTGAGGAATAGCTTTTGATACCGGGCAATTCACAAAGTATTGCACTTCCCCAAAGTATTTTATATGGTCTGTTTGGTGTTGGTGGATAGCTTACGACGCTGTTCTTTGAATTTGTCCAGGTCTTTTGAGAAGCAGACAACAAGCGAAGATTAGAAATGAAAGAGATTTACTAGGGGAATTCCAGTGAGGGGAAATGGGGGAGAGGAAGCTGGAGGAGGCTGGCAATGCAGGGCTGACCCCTGGGAAGGAAGCGTGGATGGAAGGAAGAAAGGAGGGAAGGAAGGAAGGATCTTAGACTGTGGTGCATTTCTAAGAAAGTTCAGCAAGGCTGGTGTGGGGTCCCCTTAAGCCTAAATCGCTTGCCAGAGAAGTCCCTTATCTCCCCAAAAATGGGCCTGCCTTGGTATCCCTGCAGCATTGGCTAGGGACAGTCTTTGGAAAGTGAGACCTAGGCACAAATATAATGATGACTTTCAAAGCAGAACGGATGGGGCAATGGTTCAACCACATTCCATGCAGTAGGAGACCTGAGGGGCACATCTTCATGGCCACCACACGCCTCCTGATTCCACCGAAGAGAAGCGACTTCCTTTCACATATGAGTGAGGAGCAGTGAAGTGGGACTGATGTTTCTGGTCTCCCTAGTCCCTGCTCACTCACTCCCCTGAACTTATCTAATAGTGAAACCAAGGAAAATCTCATGTTTGCTGGATTGTGTTAACCTACGGGCAAGACCACAGCATTATAAAAGGAAAGGTGGGTTGTTTCTGGTTCTGTAAGCAATCAGATTTTTGTGGAACGGGCCACAGTTGTCCTTTCAGCTAGCTAGGTAAAAACTGGATGTGAAAATTCAACTCTCCCTTAGGTTTAGGACGAGAAATAACTTCAGTCTACAGTTCAGCTTTATCAGAAAGCTTCTTACCTTGAGGGTTTGGGGGAAGTTGCCTAATCCATAAGTACATCTAATTCTTTTTTTAATCTTTAATTACATTCTTGTTTCTATTTTTCATTTGAAGGGAGCCCAGAAGGGAGATTGGTGGGTGATTAGTATCACCTAATTTCCAATGTATGGATGAACGTGAGCTTATTTATCCAAAATATTCATACTATCCTGAATATAGTCCACGAGCCCTGTAATGTACTTATGTGCTCCTTAGCACTTAAAACAGTGACTGCACATGGCAGTAACTGCTAAATCAGTACCTCTAGTTGATAGTACTTGTCATTGAAATAAAAGTAACAACTAATACTCCACAGAGAACCATGCTTGCAGTGAAGACAGATATCTATAATCAAACACTCCCAGACCATTAAAAGACAATAGAAATACATTTGGCTTCTTAAGAAAGCAAGGTGACGCTTTGGTAAGAGGCTCCTCGTGGAGGTCTCTTTCTATGTGCAAGTCTCTAAAAGACCACTCGATATGGAAACAAGGAGAAAATTTCATTGGTAAGAATGATCATTTCATTGTGAGACACCGGGAATAAGTCCATTAAGAATGACAAAGAGAGCTAAATCTATAGAGAGCTCAAGTGCTCCTATCGTAAAGAGGCCCTCCGGAGTGATAATGGTTTTCACCACTGGTAAACTGCAGAGCTTTGACTTCATCAGTTTGTAGCTAGAGGAGAAGATAGTAGGCAGAAAAACATAAATAGGAGCTCCGGCATTGACTCACCATAGAAAAATCTCAAATTAATCTGTAGTTGTTTTATCTCTGCATTAATCTTCGTCTTCTAATAGTCATTAAAAGGGAAAGAAAATCTTTTTGTGCTATTAAAATGTAATAAACATATTGAATCTCAAGAACATAAGCCTGAAACACATTTCTTTTAATGGTAGAGGCATTTTGAACAGTATACAAGTGTGAGGCACAGTCCAAACAGCATTTCCACCAACACTAAAGATCATATCCAGGAAGCACTTTGAAAAGAGCTGTCAAAGTCACCTGAAATCAGTCTTCTTTGAAGAAAATTATCCTGGAAAATGGAGTGTAGCCAAAGCCATTTTTCCTGTTCTGCTTAGGGATAATGCAGTGTTTTTCAGCGGACAAATAGAATATTATTCAAATCAATGAAACATATGTCATTGAAAAGCCTACTTCTTTGTGTGGTTACAGGTCCAGCTGCATAAAAAGCAAAAATGTGGTTTCTTTTTTTTTTATCAGATCTTCTAAAGACAAAATGTTCCCATAAATTTTAAATCAGTAAGAGAACTTTTTTAATGACCAGCAATTCACCCGAAACTCTATATTTTCTTGGACTAATTAGGATAATTGCCTAGTAAATCACTCAGCCCTCAAAGAGATATTTTGTTTGCATAAATGAATTCCTATTCATACATAGAGGTTCATTAAATCCTATGACCTAGAATTATAAGCAACTAAGGCAATGTCAGCATGATAAATTAGAGATTATAAAATGTAGCCTTTTCTCCTGGACCTTGACTCCTTCACTTAAAAGTGACTGCAAAGATTCTATCAATGGCCTATGCAGGATGGCCAAGATCAAGGGTCTCCTATAGCTTTCTCCTCCCAAGATACACTGAAGAAATAATGAATCTGATTATCTTTCTCTGATGTCCCAATCAGGCCACTGGTTTATATAGTCAAAGAAATAGACGTGGTAGACATTTTCATTCCAATGGCTATGGAAAGTTCCATCTGCCAAATAATTATTAAATAGCTTCACACTTGGTACTCTTAGAATGGTGCTTTGCATGGAATCAGTGCTCATCATAAACAAATTCATGTATAAGTAGCCTTTATGGGCTACCATTCATGGGCATGTCGTGGTCTCACATGTAACATAGATTCAAATTTGAATCTTCAAGTTCTGACTACAAATAAATAGGAAAAGCAGTAGATGGGATATTTATACAAATACCACTTTGCCTTCCTAAGTACATCATTTTATTTTTGTGTGCTCTTAAGAAACAATTAAGGTGACTTTCTTACATGATTTTCCAGCTAAACCATTTGTAGTTACAAGCAGATAACTAATCTAGCATGAGCTCTACACATGAGAGATTTCCCTGTTCAGGCATTTGACAAACTTTAAGCTATACAGACAAAAAGGTTAAGAAGCTAAACAGAAGTCACTTAAAAGTAGAACAGAAATCCTCAATAAAATTTTAGTAAATCAAATCTAAAAACGTATAAAAAGAATAACATACCATAACCAAGTGGGATTTATTCTAGGTATACAAGGGAAGTTTGATATCCAAAAATCAATCATTGTCATTCACTACATTAATAGGCTAAAGAAGAAAAGTTACATGACCATATCAATTGACTCAGAAAAAACACTTGACAAAATTCAACACCCATTCATTATAAAAACTCTCAGTACATTAGGAATAGAGGGGGACTTCCTTAATCTCATAAACAGCATATACAAAAAAACCTGTAGCTAACATCATACATAATGGTGAAAGTATGAATGCTTTCTCTCTAAGATCAGGAACCAGACAAGAATTTATGCTTTCTCCACTCTTATTCAACATATTACACAAAGTTCTAGGCACTGAAATAAGGCAAGAAAAATAAATAAAATCATACAGATTGAAAAAAGAAGAAATGAAACTGTCTCTATTCCCAGATGACATTATTGGCTATATGGAAAATTCTTAGGAATCTACTAAAAAAATTCTTGGAACTAATAAGTGAGTTCAGCAAAGTCATAGAAAGCAAGATCAACACACAAAAACAAATTGCATTACAACAAATAAAAGTCCAGGACCAGAGAGCTTCACAGGTGAATTCTACCAAACATTTAAAAAAGAGTTAAAACCCATCCTTCTCGGGGCTGGCCCCGTGGCCGAGTGGTTAAGTTCACGTGCTCCGCTGCAGGCGGCCCAGTGTTTCATTGGTTCGAATCCTGGGAGCGGACATGGCACTGCTCATCAAACCACGCTGAGGCAGCGTTCCTCATGCCACAACTAGAAGGATCCACAACGAAGAATATACAACTATGTACTGGGGGTCTTTGTGGAGAAAAAGGAAAAAAATAAAACCTTTAAAAAAAAATACCCATCCTTCTCAAACTTTTCCCAAAAATTGAAGAGGAAGAAGAAGTTCCAAACTAATTCTACAAGGCCAACATTACTCTGATACAAAAACCAGTCAAACATACTACAAAAAAAAGAAGATTATAGGCCAATATCCCTGACAAATATAGATGCAAAAATACTCAATAAAATATTAGCAAATCAAATTCAACAATACATTAAAAGGATCATACACCATGATCAAGTGGGTTTATCCCAAGGATGCAAGGATGGCTCAATATCTGCAAATCAATCAACGTGATACACTACATTAATACAATGAAGGATAAAAATCATATGATCATCTCAATACACACGGAAAAAGCATTTGGCAAAATTCAACATCCATTTATGATAAAAACTCTCAACAAAGTGGGTGTCAAGGGAACATACCTCAACATAGTAAGGCAATATATGACAAACCTACAGCAAACATCATACTCGACAGTGAAAAGCTGAAAGCATTGCCTTTAAGATGAAGACAAGGATGCCCACTCTCATCACTTTTATTCAACACGGTACTGGAAGACCTAACCACAGCAATCAGACAAGAAAAGAAATAAAAGGCATCCAGATTGGAAAGGAAGAAGTAAAACTGTCACTACTTGCACATGACATGATATTACATACAGAAAACCCTAAAGACTCCACCAAAAAAGTGTTAGAACAAATAAATTCAGTTAAGTTGCAAGATACAAAACCAATATACAGAAATCTGTTGCATTTCTGTATACTTATAGTGAGCAATCAGAAAAAGAAATTAAGAAGACAATCCCATTTACAATTGCACCAAAAAGAATAAAATACGTAAAAATAAATTTAACCAAGGAAGTGAAAGACTTGTACTCTAAAAACTATAAGACATTGATGAAAGAGGATAACATAAATAAATGGAAAGATATTTCAGGTTTATGGATTGGAAGAATTAATATTATTAAAATATCCATACTATCCAAAGCAATCTACAGATTCAATGTAATCCCTATCAAAATACAACAGCACTTTTCACAGAGATAGAGAAAGACGAATCCTGTATGACTCCACTCATGTGTGGAAGTTAAACATGTAGACAAAAGGAACAGATTAGTGGTTACCAAGGGAAACGGGGGGTGTGGGGTGGGCCCAAAGGGTGAAGTGGTGCACCTACAACGTGACTGGCAATGATGTACAACTGAAATTTCACAAGGTTGTAAACTATCATAATCTCAATAAAAAGTTAAAAAAATACAACGGCATTTTTCACAGAACTAGAAAAAATAATCCTAAAATTTGTATGGAACCACAAACACCCCAAATACCCAAAGCAATCTTGAGAAAGAACAAAGCTGGAGATACTATGCTCCCCGATTTCAAATGATACTACAAAGCTATAGTAATCAAAACTGTATGGTAGCGGTACAAAAACAGACACATAGATCAATGGGACAGAATCGAGAGTTCAGAAATAAACCCACACTCATATGGTCAATTAATCTACGACAAAAGAGGCAAGAATATGCAATGGAAAAAAGATGGTCACTTCAATAAAGGGTATTGAGAAAACTGGACAGCTACATGCAAAAGAATGAAACTGCACCACTTTCTTACACCATACACAAAAACAAAATGGCTTAAAGATTTAAATATAAGACCTAAAACCATAAAATTTCTAGAAGAAAACATAGGCAGTCACCTCTTTGACACTGGTCTTAGCAATATTTTTTTGGTTCTGTCTCCCCAGGCAAAGGCCACAAGAGCAAAAATAGACAAATGGGACCACATCAAACTAAAAAGATTTTGTACAGTGAAGAAAACCATCAACAAAATGAAAAGGCAACCTACTGAATGGGAGAAGATATTTGCAAATGATATATACAATAAGGGGTTAATATCCAAAATATATAAACTCATACAATTCAATATCAAAAAAAATCAATCTAATTTAAAAATGGACATAGGACCTGAACAGACATTTTTCCAAAGAAGACATACAGATGGCCAACAGAGACATGAAAAGATGCTCAACATCGCTAATCATCAGGGAAATGCAAATCAAAACCACAATGAAATATCACCTCACATCTGTCAGAATGACTGTTATCAAAAAGACAAGAAATAAGTATTTGCGAGGATGTGGAGAAAAGAGAACCCTCTTAAACTGTTGGTCGGAATGTAAATTGCTGCCACCTCTATGGAAACAGTATGGAGCTTCCTCAAAAAATTAGAAATAGAAGGGCCAGCACCATGGCATAGTGGTTAAGTTTGTGCTTTCTGCTTCAGTGGCCCGGGGTTTGCAGGTTCACATCCTGGGCATGAACCTACACACTGCTCATCAAGCCATGCTGTGGGAGCATTCCATATACAAAGTAAAGGAAGGTTGGCATAGATGTTAGCTCAGGGACCATCTTCCTTAAGCATAAAGAGGAAGATTGGCAACAGATGTTAGCTCAGGGCTAATCTTCCTTAGCAAAAACAAAAACAAAAACAATTGTAAACAAAGGAGAAACAAGTCGGAGGGATCACTCTTCTGGATGTTAAGGCTTACTATATAGCTACAGTAATCAAGACAGCCTAGTACTGGTAAAGGGGGGGACACAAAACTCAGTGGAACAGAATAGAAAACTAGAATTATATCCACATGAATATGATCAATTAATATTTGACCAGGGGCAAATAAATCATTGACATTTTCAATAAATGGTGCTAGAGCAAATGGACATCTACAAGCAAAAGCATGAAACTTGACCTAAACCTCTCACTTTATACAAAAAATTAACTCAAAATGGATCACGGACTTAAATGTAAAACATAAAACTGCTAGAAAAAAAATAGAAGATTTTCATGACTCCTGAGGACTAGGTAAAGAGTCCTTAGACTTGACACGAAAAACTCACATGTGTGCAAACACAAACAAACACATAAAAAATTACACTATGTCAGTTTTATCCCTGGATGTAGGTTTATTCCTTTTGGTTACAGTCAAAGGACAGTGTCTTGTAGGTAACAACTGAGAATTGCAGATCCTTGTGCCCTGAGGGGGATCTGAACTTCCTCTAATAATGCTGGTACCTGAACATCTAGAATCTTCAACTTCTTAGCTACCTTGGCCTGGAAATGACTGCCAAAAGCTCTGAAAATATGGCAGGAAAATCAATGAGAAAGATAATGATTGATGGATTTTACCATTTTGAGCACCTAAATATGTACATATGAATCAAAGGATAACTTAGATGTTGAATCCAGTAATCCCCAAACTTTTGGTCACAAAGAAATCCTCTTACTTTCTCAACAGTGCACTCTGTGTCAAAATCGTTGTTTACTGAAACTAATAACTATGAATGACTGAGGGCATACTATGTGCCTGGTATTATGATAAGCATTTTACATATATTATCTCATCTGATATTAAAAAAATTATGACAGGTACTGTCAATCACTATTTCATATATGAGAAAACTGAAGCCAACTGAGGTTGAACCTAAGATCACTTAGCTGGTGGAATGGGGTTTGGAATGTAGATCTGTCTGATTTCAAAGTCAAATTTGCTAACCTCCCCATGCTAAAATGCACAAAAATGTGCTAGTTAAATTATAATATAAAATTGCTGCTTTTTAGATCAAAACTGTCATATAGCCTCAATTTTAATAATTCAACCTAATGATTAATCGCTTCCTTTATACTGTTCAGTATGAGAAAACCACAATTACCATACTGAGTTGACAGTATTCCAGTCCAAAGCAAAGGCATGTTCTATTATATTTAGCCTATGTAACCTTGACAGATTTTTTTTACGAACTGCTATTTCAATGAGGCTTTTTGAAATATTGAAATAGCTCAGGGACTCTAGTCCTAAACTCAGGGCCGGAACCGCTGGTCTGCCTAGCTCCTCAAGCTCTTATTTTCATAGGCAGGACTGAGGGCCAAGATGGCAGATCTAGTAAGTGACAATGCGGGATTAGAGCCACTCCTCTGATTCTGCTTCATCCAGAGAAACACTTCTCTGTGATATGACAGCATCTAAGATCGGCTCATTTAAGTAAATATAGTTTACCATTAACAAATAATTCCTGGGGCAATTGTTTGCTTAAATACCTATTTATACACAGGATATATACACAGTCTCTGAAACTCAGTGTTTTCTTAGTGCTTTTCCAATTGTGTTAAGGGAGCGGGACATAGAAGGGAATGCTTAGCTATTTCTATTTAGATGAACCAAGGACAGTATTTCACAGGGCATATTTCTTCCTATTCTAGATCATTTGCTCATTCATTAAATACAAAATCTTCAAGAAGCCAGCAAACTGAGAAACCAGGAAGATAATAAATTTAAGAGACAAATAATAGGACATCACGTAACATCGTGGGGTAGGGGTGTTGGTTGGAGTGGAACGGCTTCCTTGCTGTTTGGGTGTAGTTGTCAAATGAAGCCAAAGTTTCCCCAGCCTTCTGTGGATGTTTTTGCAGGAGTCCTCTGTTTAGTGTGACGTCTGCTGTCAAATGTGATTCAGGGCCAAGAAGATGCCAGTTCTAGATTGCCTGGAATACTGAGTTAACCTCAAGAGAACTTCAGAAGGTGTTCCAGTAAATAAGGAATTTAACAGTGACAGCTGAAAACAAATTGCAGCACCAGATTTTGAGACATAAAATGCCTCAACTTATTAATGGCAACATTTCTAAAAGTTACGATAACTATTTGACTTGAGTATTATGAGGTAAAATATGTGAGTTTCGTCAGGAGCTAGCCACCCATTTACAAAAGCCCATAATCTTTCAGCTACTACTGACCTATCAATCATAGAGCACTTCCATGCTCCACCTGGCATTTAAGCAAGCCAGCAGAAGCCGTGACTCAGTCTCTGCTGCCTCACCTCTAGGACTAGACTGTGCTGAGGATTATACCACACCATCTTGTGTGTTTTACAGCACCTTTCTTCTCTGGAGAATTGCAAAGGATTTACAGAGTTGGAAAGTAAGTAAGGACAGGAATTGTTCTCCTATTCTTCCTGAGAAGACAAGGCTACTGAGGAAAAGATTAGCCATTTTTATCTGACTAAATACTTTCCAGTGAGGAGAGCAACTGGTGTAGTGGTAACGACCAGAGTTCCAGTCCTGTCTCGGCTCTCGTGCCTCTCTGTAACCAGATTAGTCCCTAATTGTCTCCATTTCTTCAGCTTTAAGGAAGGGGTAGGACTAGTTATCAAAGAAGGCAGACCCCTAAGATCTACAGGGCTTACAGCACAAATATAAATGGACGCCCCAGACTCTCCAAAGCCCTCTGTTTTCTACTATGACTGTGTCTCTTTAATCCTGAAATCAATGGTCAGAGTTTTAGTTGTTACTTTGAGCTGAAGAAATTCTGAGATCATTAGATCATTACTCGTGCATTTGCTCTGCTCTTCCCCTCTTTTCTCTCAACAGCTAACGCTGTTTAATGAGTCAAAAAGATCTCTGCGTATATGATTATCAGATCATCCGCAAACTTGACCTGGCAATCTTAGAGGAGTAAAAGAATGCCAGATGTGCTTATAAAATCCAGAACAGTTTGCGTGTAGCTGTGTCTGTGTCTCTGTGCCCTAGGCACAGTATCTGAGGTACTGTGATTGCTCCCAGCTCTGATGTCACTTACCTGCCATGGATAGTGTGGTGTACTGGTTGCAAAGATGGCCATCAACAAATATTCCCATCTTTTATAGGCACATGCCCATCCTTAAAGAGTTCAAGACTACTTCTCTTCCCCTTGCATCTGGGCTGGCTATGTGATTTGCTTTGACCACTAGAATGCGACAAGTGACTCACACTGTTTTAGTTCTGGACCCAGGCCTCAAGAGACCAGGCAGCTTCTCCTTTCACTCTTGTTTGGAAACCTAAGCCACTATATAAAGAAGTTCAGCTATTCAAGAGGACACACCATGTGTAAAGAGAAGTCCAACCCAACAGCCAGTACCAAGCACCAAATGATTGAGTTAATCATCTTGCATCATGGAGCTCCAGAAAAATGCAGCCACGTAAGTGAGAATGGTTGACACCATGTAAAGTAGAAAAATGAATCAGCTGAGCCCAGCCAACTCACAGAATTGTAAGAAATAACACACAGTTTTTGTTTTAAGCCCTAAGTTATGGGGTAGTTTGTTGTACAGTAATAGGTACAGATATAGATGGGCCCACACTGGCTATTGTTCCAGAACTAGCAACAAAGCAAAATTTTACCCATCTTCCAGTGGCCAGCATATACAGTACTCATTCTAGGCATTTCAGGCAACACCAGCTGCCAACTGAAGGTGGGTAGGAAGAGGGAGACCATCCTGACACCAGTTTGCTCCACATCCTTACTCAGCATTGAAAGACTGGACCATCTAGCGTGTTCAGCAGAGGTGATACAGGCCTTCTGGATCAATTAATCATCCGGCTCTCTTCTGTAAATAGACATTTTTTGCAATCTTTTGGATCAAAGAAGAAGAACAGAATAACATTTCCAAGCTATGGATCCCAAATCTTTGCAAAATTAAGCTTGAAATCTGGCTTCATAGTGCCCAACAACAGGGCTCCCCTCGCCATCCCTAAGTCTCCCTTCAAACTGTCCTCAGATAGCAGTTCCACACCCCAGCACTGATGTACACGGAACTTCTGCTCCCTCTCATCCATCTTTCTCTGTAGGAGGCAGAATCTCTCCGCCTCTGTGAGAAGGAGAAAATGCTCTTCCCCAAGATGCCAGGATGCACCACGAGTGATACAATCCTCAACCAAGGGTTTCATTCAAGGACAATGTTTCCTCTTAGACCTACTGGGCACTGGTCATATAGAAGAATTTGTTCAGTTTCTCAGTGCCCCTTCACTTGGAGCCCATTTAAAATTTCTGTCCCCATTGTATGGACTTAAGAAAGCTTCATTTTGACTTTCTTTGATTGCATATGTTGTTGAAACAGTGAGAACTTTGTTCTATTTCTGGTTTTATAAATACATACAAGCTTTTAAAAATCTTCATTGCACAGAATAAAAACCTCTAAAAAAGGGATAAGACATACAGAAAATAATGAAACTCATTCTATGGAGAGTAAATTAACCAATTTAATTTGGAAAGAGGCAGGAGAAAGGAAGACTCTATTATAGGGGAATTAGATTGAGGTTTGGTAATCATAGGAAGAAAGAACATCTGCCTGTGTCTTCACGATGGCGGACTGCCTTGGAAGTGGCACTAAAAAAGGGGGGAGGGGGTGGTAAGTGGAAAGGGAACTTCCTTGGGTAGAAAATTCAAGAAGAATGAGAAAGAGATGACTTTCAAACATAAGATAAGAAGGTCAAAGGACAGGGCAGAAGGAAACTGCTAGAGTGTTTTGAGACCAAATAAAAAGAGGAAACTTAGGTGGGAAAGCCCATTCTGTGAGTCTGAGAAACAGTATTCTTGGTAATGGTTCTTAAAAATAGTCCAGCTACTTAAACAGAAATATTGTCTAGACAAGAGATTTTATCTTTTGAAATTTTTTATTCTTTAAACATGTGAGGTTTATTTAAGTTAGTTAATTTCAGTAAAGATTCTTTACTTTTTAATTAAAAAGAAGAGAAGCTCCTTTCTATGCTGATCACCCATCTCGTGGCACAGGGTTTGGGACAATTTGATCAGGCCTCTGTCCTCCACCAGGTTATTCGAGGCCTATCAGAGGGAGGATTGTCAAAAAGGAAAACTAATCTCCTGGATCTAACACAGTCATGAGCCTGACAGCTGTGCACATCCTCTTTGCTTTTGACCCCTAAGGTATGAACTGGCTGCCACAGCTGCCGCAAAATTCCCCTGCTCAGACAAGAACAACTTCTCCTTCTCCCCTCGCTGCTTCTCAGATCGGAAGCTCCATCCTGCTTTGATGCCCAAGTGCACTACTGAGTCTCAATTTCCACACACTCCAAGCAAACTCTGATTTAATTATTTGTGTTGTATCATGGACTGCAAAAATACCTATAATTAGTCATTATCTGGAGAAGACACATATCTCCTTTAAAACCTCATTTTCATTTTTAAAAAGCCAGCCTTCTAACGGAGGTATCATTTCCTTATTTAGAAAAGGATTGTCTGTTTGTTGGCCTGATTCCCTAACTCACCCAAAATAGAATACCTAACATTCACATAACACTTCCTCTGTGCCAGGCACTTGCTCAGCATCTTCGCAACGACCCTGTGAGGGAGGCACGATTATCTTCCTCTTCCTCAGTTCACAGACAAGAAGCTGAGATGATCTGATTTGTCCTGGCCATGCTCTAGGGAGTGGCCGAAATGGATGGCGACCACCTCACAGAAAACTGTGTTTGTGATAATATCTTCCCTTTATCCTTCTAGTTTATTCTCCACCCTTTTGAACCCTACTTTCTGCCCCAGGAGCTGACATGTTCAGAATACATCAACATAACCCATTACCATTGGCTCTCGTCAGTTTCAGCCAGTGGGCAGCAGTGTCAGTAGATCAGAAGCTGGAAGGGAGTGAGCGGGGATGGTTATTCCCCGGGGTTCCCCAGGCTGGGCTGTGAGTTGGCTGCTCCCCTCCACTGAAGGCCACGGGGCCTGTCAGGCGGCCCTCTCTACACAGCCCTCTCTCTGGGTTTCCCTGACCTCTCCTTTCACTTGTTCCTTCAGTCCTGGCAGTATTCATGGGAACCCGTATTGGCACAGGGTACACACCATCCCTGTTGCTTTTCCTGAGCTAGACCCACACCCTTGTAAATGGATTTTGCATCAAACTCTTCTCTTATTACCCAATCTTAATGTGCCATCTGTTTCCTGTCCAAATCTTAACTAATACAATATTGAAAATGTTGGCAAGACACTACAAACCTCACCAAAACTTTACCACTCTATAAAATCCCTACTTAAGATGCAATCTCAAAAATGAGGAGAAAGAGTCCTTTTCAAACAACCAGGCTTTTCTTTATTGGGAGTTAAGAACTCATGGACTCAGAATCAGATGAAGAAGAGAAGGTCTGTTTCTTCCTGCATAAATAAAAACATTGTCAAAGGGATATGTTTATTTTAACAATTATCAAAGTTAGGGTGCCCTGACCCACAAGGTTGTTTGGGAATCCAAAATGTCTGACGGCACCATGGATCCTCCTCATTGTTTCTTACCCGCTTGCCTTCTTGACTCAGAGTAACATAGAGGCCCATCTGCCTCCTTAAAACTCTGACCTTGGCTGTGTTATACAACCTCCCTAAGCCTCGGTTCCTCTTATGGACTGAATGTTTGTGTCCCCCCAAAATTCATGTGTTGAAGCCCTAATCCCCAATGTAATAGTATTTGGAGATGGGGGTCTTTGGAAGGCAGTTGGGGTTAAAGGAGGTCATGGGGGTGAGGCCCTCGTGGTGATATTAGTGCCTTTTTAAGAAGAGACATCAGAGCTTTCTCTCTCTCCTCTACGTGAGGACATAGCGAGAAGGCGGCCATCTGCAAACCAGGAAATGAGCTGTCACCAGAAACAGAACCTTCCCAGACCTTTACCTTGGATTTTCCAGCTGCCAGAACTGTGAGAAAATACATTCCTGTTGGTGAAGCCATGCAGTCTGTGGTATTTCGCTATGGTAGCTCGAGCAGTCTGAGACAGTTTCCTTACCTTTAAACTGGAGGTGATAATACTTGAGTATCCATGTCGGAATGCTGTTCTCCCATTTACTAGTTGTACAGCCTTGGTCAGGTTGGTTAACTGTGCCTCAGTTTCCTCATCTGCAAAATTAGAATAATAATAGTGTATACCTCTTAGGCTTGGGAGGATTAAATGAGATAGCCAAGAAAGGACTTATCACAGTGTCTGGAACTTATGAAATCTCAATTGACATTAATCGTCATCAATGCTATGGAAACACAGCGTGAATAACTCTGCTGGGGATAGGACTGCCTCAGCACAGCCTTCTTAGAAGAGGCAATAAAGAAAGGAGGCAAGACCACATTCTATAGTCAGCCCTCTTTGCTCTCCCAAAATATCTAACCCAATGTTAACCATATAATAATAAACGATTATTACCTGCTCTTTGATTGACAAATTAATATTTTAAACAATAATCTAATTACAAATGCATGAATTTAATAATGTAGAACTTATTTTATGAGCGATTGAGGAGTAAGTGTGCAAAGTGAGCTGACTAGTAAGAAGAGAATTCAGTAGGCACTTCATGAGTTCACTGGTCATCCCTTTGAATGAGGGGTAAGAGGTAGAGGTGATATAAGGAGCTAGAGAGAGGATGTACTTAACCTTAAGCCTCTTTATGACAGGATGTGTAGCCTTACTGAACTCTGCGGATGTGAATTTCCTAACCAAATGGCATGTTCCTTCAGGTAAAAATTCACACTTCATTTTACACATGACCCCACTCCCTAGGAACATCTCAGAGTACTGAGCACACACAGACTTCAACATATCTTTACTGAAGGAACAAATGTTGAGTAGCCCGCCCCTCACACTGTCAGTCCATTAAAGATGACTTCCTGAAAAAGAAAGAATTTCAGGAGCCATTTGAGTGACAAGTACAAGATGGTGAGTTCACACAAGGGAGTTGTTTCCATGCAGACAAATAGCTTGGGAAAAGTCAGGTTTATAACTAATTTCTCATAACATTTTGTCACTCTTCTTTTCTAGTTTGGTTTAAAAAGAATTGCATAGTTAAGAAGAAGAGGGATGGGGAGTGGGAAGTGAAAAGAGGAAGGAAAGAAGAGGAAGAAGAAGAATACCCTAAAAGCCCTGGGAGAAGCCCAGGGACAGACTCGGGTAGGTACTCTTGAAAGAGCAGGAGTCCCCACTTCTCCTTCTGTGGGAAACGAGGAACGTTGAAGCCAGTCATAGAATGAGGCAGCAGGACCATCACCTGCTCTACAATCCAAGCCTGATTCGTGTGAACAAACAAAACCAGGAATTGCTCAGTTATCAACCCGGCCCTCCTGTTTCTCTAGATTTAAAAAAATGCATTCAATCCATATTCATAGAGTTTTGGGGGACTCACCACTTTACTAGACCTGATTGCTGGGGAGATAGCAAGATGAATTAGAATAGATATCTGTTCCCAATGACTTTCCATCTTGAGGGATGCAAAACACACAAAAGTGTCTATATAGAAAAGAATATTACATGTAGGAGAGATTGACTCGAAAATCACAAAAAGTTAAATCCTTGTTAATTATAAGGCTGATCAGAGAGGAAGTAGAGGAGTAAAAGATTTCTCACAGGATATAAATCCGAGAAATGTCTGAAGGAAATGGAGGACCTGGCTTGACTGGGATATGTAAGATCATTACAAATTAGGGTTGGGGGAATGATCTGAGGAGAAGTTGGACAAAATAAGCAAGATATATTTCTCACTTAGAAATTGGGTTCCAAACCCCAAAAATAGTATTGTTGAGCATATTTGAGATTTATTTTTCTCTCAAATAAAAGAAATCCAAAGGGGCTGATCCAGGTCTGGTATGACCCAAGCTCTTTTTAGTTTTTTGTTTCATCATCCTTGAGATGTGACCCTTATATCCTTATGTTCTCAAAATGGCTACTGAAGCTCCAGCCATCAAGTCCATGCTTCAGACAAAAGGAAGGAGTAAAAACTAGAGCAAATAGGCACATACTTCTCTTCTGAGGAGCTTCCCCAACAACTTCCATTTATATCTCATTGTCTAGAATTCTGTCACATGGCTACCCCTTGCCTGCAAGGGAGGCTCAGTTATATGGCTGTTTTGGTTGGCACTTCACTACTCCCAACAGAATCAAATATTTATGACTAAAGAACAATTCTAGAGTTCAGCAACAAGTAATAGAAAAAAGTTTCTGCATAAAAGATTAAGAGTGCATATAAGAAACTAACCCTGTAATTTGTGGCCTATATCAGACTTTGACAAGGGAGTTCAATCCAATGTGAAAATTATTGCTATTGCAAAGTAGGCCACTTTTGAAGAGATGGATGAAAAGGTTGTCAAAGAGCTCTTGAAAAACCTCAGGCAGAGGAATTGTTAAGGGTGGAACTTGTTCCACTGGATGTGTAATGCCAATCACTGTGGAAACACACTCAGGACCAGCAGAGCACACATGGCAGTCAGTGGCTCACACAAAGCATGACACTGTAATGCCTCTCTTAGGGCCGTCAACATCCAAGTGTCTCTCTTAAGAACTTCAAGCTCCCTCATGTTGACATTTGATGCATTTTCAAACTGTCCTCATGTGATTTTGACTTCCCATCGAGTTTCAATGATAAATTGAGAAACTTCCATACACTATTTTGTAAAAAGTATTTTGTTGTATTTTAGGATTACAAATGTAATTTTTATAAATATAGGTCAAAAATATTGATTTAAGACATAAATATGTTCTCTAAAGTTTTAAAACCAAAAGACAGTCTACCAAGGCAACGTTAACCAGGAAGATGTTCTGCAGAATATGCTTACAACTGCATAATGTGCATACCGAGAGTCCAGCAAGAGATAAACACAGGCAGTTCACAGGGTCCCTGCATAGCTCAAAGCCGCTGAGGGCGCCATGTGCACTGTGGTCTCTGCTAATAGCACCCCTGGGGCACAACCCTATAGACCAGCCTGTGATTGTGGCCCACGCCGCAGTCCTGGTAACAAGTGTCTATGGAAGAGGACGCCCCTGTTCAAGTACCACACAACACCTGCTGAAAACAACTGTAACACTTTGTTCTCAGAAATGGTTTACAATTTGAAAGCTCTTTAACATATGAGCCAATTGGGCTCATTCTTTTTTTAACCACAGAGGAAACAGTTTTGGGTAAGTTCAGCGACTTATGCAGAGTCACACACCTCCTAAGTGGCAGCATCCATGGCCCACTGATACAACTACACGTATTAGGACTGTACCTGAGGGGCTGGATTGAGTGTCTCCTGAAGTTACTCAGATCATACCATTCTAAATTTATTTTTTCTAATATCAGTGGTGAGTGTTGAGAGAATATAAATCTCTTTTTCTTCCTCTGGTTTATATAAATAATACAGGGACCTTAGACACTATAAAATTGTTAGTTTGTTTAATTGTATGGTTAAATAAAACCTACTTTCAGCCCCTCTCGTATCCAAAACGCACCCACCTCAAACAAAACAAAATCCTTAGTTTAAATTTACATGAAAGGTGCTAGACTTGGCGTAAAGGAGCCTGGATGCATTCCTAACTCTGTAACTAAAGAGAATTTTCATCTCCAGGAGCCTCAATTTCCCCCTCTGTCAAACGAGGGAATAAGAGCCTCAATACCCCTTTAAGCTTTACATTCCAGGATTCAACGCTGGCCCTGTTAAAAACCCATCCAAGCTTACTGAAAGGACTTGGACACTCCCAAAGTAAAGCCACATGACACAGTACGGAACAATGCCAGAAAAATGTGGCTTGCCCACATGACAAGATGGCCTCTATAAATAGGAATCCCAGAATATCTCTTCATGAGATGCGGCTGGTAGCTCTCAGCTGCCTGGAGCTGCGATAGATTTAGAAGAAACTTCTTTGTTTGGCTCTCATCCCCTAGTTCTAAAAATCCAGTAGCTAATTTAAGATTTAGCACCAGTAAGATCAGTGTTTTATGCAGCTTAATACACCGACAACTTGTGGAACTAGGTTTAGTGCCCATGCATCGTCGGTTTACGACTTCCAGCGGAAAATTTGGGAGATAGTCCTGCTCTGTTTCCTACTTAGCCCTCCTCATAATAAGCTGGCATTGTGTTTTAAAATAGGGCAGCAAGCTGTATTCCCCTAGCTTGGGCCTACCTGGGTCTGGAAACCTGCTGGGAGAAAGGAAAGAAAATAAACTCAATTCTTCTGTCAGCTTCTCCCCACCCCACACCCAAATCCCCAGGGTTGTAAGGGGAGACGGAGGAAAGATAAGGAGGTAGGAAAAGACCTACTTGACATGTTCAGTGTTGATTATCTTGGCCTTTCGATGCATGATCAAACCTGTCTTTTTCCTGGGGGCACATTTGTGGATTATTCAGAGCTCCTTGATGCATCTTCTTTAGCTGACCTGTTGCTTCCTCCCTCACATCAACTCCTGCCTCAGCAATAAACCCCAGAGCCCTGTACTTCCAGAGCCCCATTGTCTTTGCAGAGCCCATTCTGGAAGGTTCCAGCCTGGTTCCCTTTCATAGCACCCATGGGAAAGTCAGGCATTGTTGCCAAATGGTGAAGGTGCAAACTTGGCTTTTGCCCTGCCTTCATATGTGGCTTCACTCAGTCTTTCATGTCGAGACCATCTTCCATGGTACCTCAGACAGTAGTCCGGTATGTCCCCCCAAATCCAGGGACACATATCAAGCTTTCTGATTGGTCTCCTTACAGCCCCTCTCGCTGGGCTGAAGTGAGAGGGAAGCATCCAATACTCCTCAGGAGTTGGGAGTAGGGGGTAGGCTCTCAGCACACAGACAGCTCACCAAAGACATTCCCTCTCTTGGCTTTTTAAACATCAATCCTTCTTATCCTCAAAGTGCATATTGGGCTCAAGGTCATACAGCTCATTTTTGACCACCTCCCTGGAAAACCCCATGTGGGTGGTCTAACCTCAGTCGATGGATGTGTAAGAACCTGCCCTCTGTCGCTTTCTTCTCAGGCAACTGGGGCCTGTAGGGCTCATCAAACAGAAAGAATTTCTTTTTAATATCCTTTTACTTGTTTACAAGTATTATTCTACTCCTCAAAATATCTCTATAAACATTCAATAAACCATATATTGCTTTCCTAGAAATATAAAAAACTAATATTTTTCATCTCCTCCTTCTCATGGACCCTTCTTCTTTTGTGCCTTGCCCTCTTAATCACTACCTTCTTACTCCTCCCATTCTTAATTGTTTCAGTATTTCTGCTGTCCCAGAGTATTTATCCAAAGAAATATAGAAGAAAAAGTTAGGAAGAACTTCAGAGTTCATCAAATCCAACTGGTTAGATGAAAAACAGTAAAACCAAGGCAAAAGGCACTTGCCCCAAGTGACAAAACTAGTGAGTATCAAAGTCAGGATGAACGTACAAGTCTCCTGATTTCTAACATAGTGCTACCTCCATTTCAAAGAAATTATTCTTTCTCCTTATTGTTCCTCTTTAAGTAATAATAATAAGACTTTAAAACTTAACATGACTCTTCCAGATAAGATCCAATGAATACCACACAGGCGAATACTCTTGAGTCTACACACTCTCCCAGTCTTTCCTCCCCTCTCCTCTTTCTCTCTCTTTAAACCCTCATGTTTCCTCCATCCTACTCTGTCCTATTGCCAACTAGCCACCAAATTCTTTTTGAATTTCCCACATCCCTTGTTTCACAAGGTAGATGAGTTCACGTGACATATCCCAGTCCAGAAAAGATTTTACCTTGATCATCTCTAAGCCTCTCCAAAAAGATCTGGAGGAGCTGGAATGATGAGCAGAGCCTGTGTTAAAGGACTGGCCACATGCAGCATTCTGAAGGGAGGGAAATTTACTTTCAAACCTCTTTGGATCACTTCTCTTTAAAGCTAACGCCATCAGTCCCAACAAAGTTTCCAGTACTGTCTTGGTACTCTCCCATTAACCAAAGCCCCCCTCATATTTGCTGCCAAAATGACCTGTCCAAACTTCAGCCCCTGATGCATTACTTTCTTCTATTAGCCTGTGGAAAATAAGGACTAACCATATTGTTTGAACATATAGTCCATCCAGCACCCTCAGGAAGATTCCACTCACCGCTTTCTTTGAGGGCCACCCTGCGATGGGGTGAGGGGCGGCAGCAGTCCGTCTTCACTTGCGCCCACATACAAGCTACCCATCTGTGGACCAAACTTGGCCTTTTTTATCCTCCAACAACTGAAAGGTAAGGGAAGCCCCCATACAGTCTTAGATGTGAGCTGTGAAAGGCAGTGGTACAACCATAGTGAGTGGTAGAAGGGTCTAGGACAACTGCTGACACACACTTGTGTCCTCTGTCCTTGCTCACATGCATCTGGATGTACCAATTCTGTCTTACCGTGGATTGCTGCTTGCCTGCCTGAACTTATTACTCGGTGAGTCTGACAGAACCCAGCTGATGGTGGGCAGTTTAGGCCACATGTCACTTGATGTCCCATTCTCAGTCATTCCTTCTCTACTAGGGCCCCACAGTGTGCCAGAGCTGTATTTTGAATAGTTAATAGCTCTCTGCTGCAGATGGTATGGTCTTGCTCTAGCACCCTGGGTCTATGTTGCTTTCTTCCATTGGAGCTTGCCATAAACTCCACATTCTTTCTCAGCACAGACATCTCTAACACCAGAGGGTCTGCAGAGCATGAGGTCAAAGTGGCAGGGCTGCTGGCGCCACATACCGCACCTGCTGCAGAGCCCCACTCAAATGAGCTGTTCTCTGAGCCCTCCTCAAATCCAGAACTTCATATCAACCACAGGTCACTTCCATGCTCCTAAACCTGGAATGTGTTGCCTCCAGAACCCAAGAAGGCCTTCCGGATGTTGTGCCTCCTTTTTAGTGGTGGGAGTCATGAAATGTGATCATTTGTCTTTTATTTCGAAGGATTGTCTTGTCAGAAGACATCCATGACCCTTTGAAGGACTGAGTGCTCAAAAGAGAGAGAGTACATGGAGCACAGTGGAGGCCATGCCTCCATGCCTGCAGGAATCCAGGCATCAATACTTTCCATGGAATCATTCAGCCACATGGAAACTCGGTCATAGAAGCGGGATTCTAATTCTGACCCCTGTCACGCACATCCACAAACTCACTTTGAAACCCTTCCCCGGTCCATTAAAGGAAGATGGCACACCAACCCCTCTGCCCCTACTATGGCCATGAAACTGCTCTGCACTCACATGAGCTGAGCAGGAGCCAGAGAAGCAGCAAATCTCTCACCAGCCAGGAAGCAGACCTCAAATCCTAGACTGCCTGTGTCTCTCCCACCTAAACACAGCCACTGTACCGCCGTAAACCAGAGTTGGGGCCAAAGCCTGGGGAAGAAAATAAGGAATACTTTGAGAATTAGAACTGTGTTTAATATTTTAACAATTATGACTACACGTGGTGAAGAAAGAAATAACTAATTCTTAAGCTATAGGTGTTTGGGACCTGCCTGAGAATCTGACACTTGGTTTGTATACTGTGTTTCTGTGGCTGCCTTAAAAAGAAGAATACCTTTATCTAGCCTGGGATTTCATACAATAGCTTAAGTGAAGAAACCAAGAAAGTGCTCATATCATCAGAGGTTAAAGAAGGAGGAGAAGAAGGATTCCTATACCTTCCTTATGTCCCTCGCATATATAAGAATGCATGTCCCAGTCTAGCAGCTGAAACCAGAAACAGTCTTTCCTTCATCACCTCTCCATGGTTGCCAGGCAGCTGGGGGAATCATGCTCTTGTGCATCATGCACACATCTGCTGGTCCTAAGCACCTCTAGCTAAGTTGACATCAGCCATTCTTCTGTCGTCCAGCACTGCTTGATGAAAAGGTCTGTCATATTGCAGTGGTGGAAGGGGGACACCCCTCCACATAAGGCTACTCCCCCTTTTTCTTCTCTGGACCCCAAGGCTCAACTTCTACCTCCCACTCAATGTCTCCTTCATTGCTGTCAAGTGATGTGAGGGAAACAGGAAAGGAAAACACAGCCCTCTCTGACACCATGTAGGGCCCCCGACTCTGCCTCTCCTATCTCAGGAAGGAGAAGAAAGCGGAGAGGAGAGGAGGGCCATGGAAGCTGGAAGCAGAGGAAAGAAGAGAAGGAAAGCTTCACCTCTCTGTATTCCCAAACTGGCTCCTCTCCCTCTCAAGCTCCTTCACGGCCATTCTCACCCTTTTTCTCATCACAGACCTGTTCCTCCAGCATTTTCTCTCTAAGCTCTGGCTGCCAGGTACTGCCCTTTGCCTCCCACAGGCTGACCCTTCCTGAAGTGTCTATCTTTAAAACCCTGCAGGGGCTGGCCCTGTGGCCGAGTGGTTAAGTTCGTGCGCTCTGCTTCGGTGGCCCAGGGTTTCACCAGTTCAAATCCTGGGAGCGGACATGGCACTGCTCATCAGGCCATGCTGAGGTGGTGTCCCACATACCACAACTAGAAGGACCAACAACTAAAAATATATACATATACAACTATGTACTGGAGGGCTTTGGGGAGAAAAAGGAAAAATAAAATCTTTAAAAATAAATAAATAAAACCCTGCAACTCTCCCTTACAGTGGATTTGAGTTAAGGAAAAGTCCACGCTTCTCAGCTCTGATAAAGATTGGGAAGAGGAGCCTGCAGGCTCCTATTTCATAAGCTGTTCTACGTAATAATAGGGTGCCATGGAGATGTGAGAAATAATTTCCAGGTACGTCATAGCCAAAATCAGCTGTGCAGACAGTGGTGGTGGAGGACTGCGAACCACACAACAACTATAACCACCATGCTCATGTCCTGCAATGGCAAAATGTGCCCTAAGCTCCAAACTAGTAAGCACATCAAGCATGAAATGTGCAGTAATATAGTACCACAAGTCTTCTAACAAAAACAGCGGTCTCCTGCCCTATCCTTCCCTGCCTACATCACAACCCCACAAGCACCACTCTCAGCTCTTTCAACTTCATTATTTAGTAATTATCTCCATATTTTTAATCACTAGGCTCACACTGCTATTGCTTCATTTATCAATTTAGACATTTTCTTTTGAATTCTCATTCTGAAGACAAGGATTTGGTAGTTTTACTGCTCCCCCATCTCAACACACACACACACATATATACACACATTCTCACTATATCTTCTCGATGTAATCATATCACATATTGTTTTTGGTTGAATCAATCTTCAGTTTATAAATTATATACAAATATATATTTTTATATATAATATCAAAATATTATTAATATCTGAGCACAGTAGTGTAGAATGACTATATTTCCTTTCTTGTACAATTGCCTTATTTTTTCTGAAATTAGTTGCCTATTTTTGCTTTCCTATGTACCTATCACTAGATTATCCCCAAATTCTCTGCTAAAAATATGGCTCCTTTCAATTCATTCAAACACATCAGACATGCTATGATTTTTGTCTTTCACTTGGAGAGATATTCTTGCTGCAACTTTCTATCCTGCTTTGCCAATCTGGAACAGTTGCTCTTTAGGTTTGCTATACAGCTTTCATTTAAAACTTCCCTCCACCAACATCCTGGGGATTTCCTTAGCCTCTTTCTTGTATTGCATGCATTTTTCTTGGATAACTCATCTTCTCTCTTTGCTTATTCCATTGTTTTAGAGGAGCACATGCTTAAGTAGCTTTCTGAGAAAGGGTATGTTGGAGACAAATTTCTTGAAGCTTTGCATCTCTGAAAATGAATCTATTTTACTCTCATACTTGATTGACAAGTTGGATAGATACATTATTCCTATTTGGAATAAAACTGGAAAATATTTTCCCTCTAAATTTTGAAGGCATTATGCTTCCAGTGCTGCTGTTGAGAAGTCAATGCCATTCTTATTTATTAAACTTTGTGCATAATCTTTTCCCCTTTTCTATTTTATCAAAAAATATTCTAGGAGTGACATCAGCATCATGGCAGAGTGAGCTTTCCCAGTAATGTCTCCCCTCCAGCATACAATGAAAAAGACATTCATACTCCTACAGAGGACACCTGAACACAACACAAAAGACGTCTGAGAGACCCACACAGCCATACAATGGAGGGCAGAGAGGTTGGAGCCGCCTTGGAGGAGGTGAAACAAGGTAAGAGAAAACTTCACTGCTTCCCCAAAAGATTGTGATCCAGGACCGCAGGCAGCCTCCAAGAGGGAAGGAACGGGGGAGGGGACATTCATTCACGGAAACAGCAGGATCCCTGAGGACCTCGCAGCCTAGAGGGAAGCCCCCTACCGGGGTGAAAGCTATCGAGGGAGGTGACCTCATCAAGTCAACATCCCAAGAGAGCAGATAGTGATAGCAGAGCAAGAAAACCCCAAGAGCACACAGAAGAAAGCACCCTTCCCTGCCACCCACCCAGCATGGCTCCAGTTCCTGGATCTCAGTGGACCACAGAGGGCTCAGAATATGTGGCTCTTGACCCTCACCCAGTGGCAATAGGCAGTAACTGTGAGCAAATAATACAATGATGCGCAAAAACAGAGCCATGTCCTCTAGCAGTATCAAAAATTGTGTTAAATCTCTAGACCAGAGAGAAAATGACAAGTATCCAGAAATCAGTCCTGAGGACACAGCAATGTGTAATCTAAATGACAGAGAATTCAAAATAGCTATCATCAAAAAACTCAACGAGTTAAAAGAGAATGTAGAGAAACAATTCAATGAGTTCAGGAGCTACTTCATAAAAGAGATGGAAACTATAAAGAAGAATCAATCAGAAATATTGGAGATGAAAGACACAATGGATGAGGTAAAACAAAATACATATTCCCTGAATGCTTAAGCAGACCTCATAGAGGAGAGAATCAGCATAATCGAGGATAGACGTGTTGAAATGACATGAGATAGAGGAGGACAGAGAACTAAGACTAAAAAGGAAGGAAGAAAGTCTCCAAGAAATATCTGATTCAATTAGGAAATGAAACATAAGTACCGTGGGTATTCAAGAGGGAGAAGAGAAGGAGAATGGAGCAGAAAGCTTGTTCAAAGAAATAATAGCAGGGAACTTCCCAAACCTAGGGAAGGAGATGGAAATCCACGTGGAAGAAGTTACCAGATCTCCTAAATATGTCAACGTAAAAAGACCTACCACAAGGCATATAGTAGTGAAACTGGCAAACATGAATGACAAACGAAAACTACTAAGGGCAGAAAGGCAGAAGAAAATAACCTACAAAGAAACCCCTATCAGGCTTTCAGCAGATTTCTCTGCAGAAACCTTACAGGCTAGAAGAGACCAGAATGACATATTCAAATCTTTGAAGGACAAAAGCTATCAGCCAAGAATACTCTATCCTGTGAAAATATCCTTCGGATATGATGGAGAAATAAAAACTTTCCCAGATAAACAAAAGCTAAGGGAGTTCATAGCCACGAGACACCCCCCCCCCCACAAGAAAGCCTCAAGAAGGCCCGCACACCAGGAAAAAAAATGGGTAGAAGGGGGTTACAAAGCACAGAGTAAGGAAATAAATAGGTCGACAAAATCAGAAAATTGTAGCTATACATCAGAACAGGTTAGCAAATATTCAAGAATAGCATTCAAGATAAAGTAAAGGAAAACACCAAAAATAAAGATAATCTTGTCATTTTAACTACAAACTCACAACGCAAGCTGGAATAAGATGTGAGAAAAACAACTTAGGAGGGGAAGAGGAAAGGGACTGAAATGTTTTAGTCTAAAGAAATAAGAGGCCAATAGAAAATGGACTATCTTACTACGAGATTTTGAATACAAACCTCACAGTAACCACTAAACAAAAAAGCAAAACAGAGACACAAATAATAAATAAGGAGAAAACAAAGAAATGCAACATAAAAAGCTAAATAACTCAATTGGTAGACCAAAGTACACAGGACAAGAAACAAAGGAAATGCAGGGGAACCAGAAAATGAGTGGTAAAATGTCAGCATTAAGCCCTCATATATCAATAATCACCCTAAACATAAATGGACTGAATTCTTCAATAAAAAGACACAGAATGTTGAGATGGGTTAAAGAACGAGACTCAACAATATGCTGCCTGCAGGAAACACATCTCAGCTCCAACGACAAACACAGGCTCAGAGTGAAGGGATGAAAGACGATACTCCAAGCTAACAGCAAACAAAGAAAGCAGGTGTCACAATACTTATATCAGACAAAGTAGACTTCAAGATAAGACAGGTAAAGAGAGACAAAAAGGGGCAGTATATAATATTTAAAGGGACACTCCACCAAGAAGACATAACACTTATAAATGTCTACGCACCTAACATAAGAGCACCAAAGTACATAAAGCAATTATTAACAAACTTAAAAGAAGATATTAGTAATAATACAATAATAGTAGGGGACCTCAACACTCCACTTACATCAATGGATAGATCATCCAGACAGAAATTCTACAGGGAAACATCAGAATGAAATGAAAAGCTAGACCAGTTGGATTTAAAAGACATATATAGAACACTCCATCCAAAAACAGCAGAATACACATTCCTCTCAAGTGCGCATGGAACATTCTCAAGGATAGACCATATGTTGGGAAATAAGACAAGCCTCAGTAAACTTAAGAAGATTGAAATAATAACAAGCATCTTTTCTGATCACAATCCTATGAACCAAGAGATTAATTACAAGAAAGAAGCTGAGAAATGAACAAAGATGTAGAAACTAAACAACATGCTATTGAACAACCAATGGATCATTGAATAAATTAAAGGAGAAATCAAAAAATATCTGGAGACAAATGAAAATAAAAACATACCATACCAACTCATGTGGGATGCAGCAAAAGTCATATTAAGAGGGAAATTCATCACAATACAGACTCACCTTAACAAACTAGAAAAATCCCAAATAAGTAATCTTGAACTACACCTAACTGACTTACAAAAAGGACAAACAAAGCCCAAAGTTAGCATAAGGAGAGAAATAATAAAAATCAGAGCAGAAATAAACGCTGTTGAATCAAAAAAAGGCAGTAGAAAGGATCACTGAAACAAAGTGCTGGTTCTTTGAGAAGATAAACTAAATTGACAAACCCTAGCCAGATTTATAAAGAAAAAAGAGAGAAAGCTCAGATAAATAAAATTAGAAATGAAAGGGGAGAAATAATAACAGATACCACAGAAATACAACAGATTATAAGAGACTACTATGAAAAGCTATATGCCAACAAAATGGACAATCTAGAGGAAATGGATAAATTCTTAGACTCTTACAACCTCCCCAAGCTGAATCAAGAAGAAATAGACAATCTGAATAGACCAAGCACAAGTAAAGTGACTGAAACAGTAATCAAAAGCATCCCCAAAAATAAAAGCCCAGAACCAGATGGCTTCCCTGGAGAATTCTACTAAACTTTCAGAGAGGATCTAATACCTGTCTTTCTCAAGTTATTCCAAAAAATCAGGGGAGATGGAACGCTTCCTAATACAGTCTATGAGGCCAACATCACTCTGATACCAAAGCCTGAGAATGACAACACAAAAAAGGACAACTACAGGTCAATATCGCTGATGAACATAGATGCAAAAATCCTCAACAAAACATTGGCAACCCAAATACAGCAATACATTAGAAAGATCATACATCATAATCAAGTGGGATTTATACTAGGGATGCAGGGATGGTTCAACAACCACAAATCAATCAATGTGACACACCACATTAACAAAATGGGGAATAAAAACCACATGATCATCTCAATAGATGCAGAGAAAGCATTCGACAAGATCCAACAGCCATTTATGATAAAAACTCTTAACAAAATGAGGATAGAAGGAAATTACCACAACATAATAAAGGCCATATACGACAAACCCACAGCCAATATCATACTCAATGGGGAAAAACTGAACACCATTCCCCTGAGAACAGGAACAAGACAAGGATGCCCTCTATCACCACTCTTATGCAACACAGTACTGGAGGTTTTCTCTAGAGCAATTAGGCAAGAGAACGGAATAAAAGGAATCCAAATAGGGAGCGAAGAAGTGAAACTTTCACTGTTTGCAGACTACAGGATCTTATATATATAGAAACCCCTAAAGAATTCATTGGAAAACTATTAGAAATAATTAACAACTACAGTAAAGTTGCAGGGTACAAAATCAACTTACAAAAATCAGTTGCATTTCTGTACTCTAATAACAAACTTACAGAAAGAGAACTCAAGAATACAATTCCACTTACAATTGCAACAAAAAGAATAAAAAGTACCCAGGAACAAATTTAACTAAGAAGGTGAAGGACTTATATAATGAAAACTGTAAGGCATTATTGAAAGAAATAGATAATGACATAAAGAGATGGAAAGAGATTCCATGCACATGGATTGGGAGAATAAACATAGTTAAGATGTCCATACTACCCAAAGCAATCTACAGATTCAATGCAATCCCAATCAGAGTCCCAATGACATTCTTCACGGAAAGAGAGCAAAGAATCCTAAAATTCATATGGGGCAACAAAAGACCCGGAATTGCTAAAGCAATCCTGAGAAAAAAGAACAGAGCTGGAGGCATCACAATCCCTAACTTCAAAATGTACTACAAAGCTGTAGTGATCAAAACAGCATGGTACTGGTACAAAAACAGACACACAGAACAATGGAACAGAACTGAAAGCCCAGAAATAAAACCACACATATACAGACAGCTAATCTGCAACAAAGGTGCCAAGAACATACATTGGAGAAAAGACAGTCTCTTCAATAAATGGTGTTGGGAAAACTGGACAGCAACATGCAAAAGAATGAAAGTAGACCATTATCTCATGCCATACAGAAAAAATAAACTCAAAATGGGTCAAAGACTTGAAGATAAGTCTTGAAACCATAAAACTCCTGGAAGATAATATCAGTAATACACTCTTTGACATCGAAATTAAAAGGATATTTTCAAATATCTTGTCTTCTCAGACAAAGGAAACAAAAGAAAAAATAAACAAGTGGGAGTTCGTCAGACTAAAGAGCTTCTGCAGGGCAAAAGAAACAAGGATCAGAGCCAAAAGACAACGCACCAACTGGGAGAAAATATTTGCAAATCATATATCTGACAAGAGGTTAATCTCCATAATATATAAGGAACTCACACAACTGAAAAACAAACAGCCCAATCAAAAAATGGGCAGAGGATATGAACAGACATTTCCAAAGAAGATATACAGATGCCCAATAAACACATGAAAAGATGTTCAACATCACTAATCATAGGGGAAATACAAATCAAAACTATGCTAAGATACCACCCTACGACTGTTAAAATGGCTATAATCACTAAGACTAAAAATAACAAATGTTGAAGAGGGTGTGGTGAGAAGGGAACCCTCATACACTGCTGGTGGGAATGCAAACTAGTGCAGCCCTTATGGAAAACAGTAGTGAGATCTTCAAAACACTAAAAATAGAGATACCATACAACCCAGCTATCCCACTACTGGCTATCTACCCAACAACTTAAAATCAACAATCCAAAGTAACATATGCACCCCTATGTTCATTGCAGGACTATTCACAATAGCCGAGACATGGAAACAATCCGAGTGCCCATCAACCAATGATTGAATAAAGAAGATGTGGTATGTATATATATATGGAATCCTAGTCACCCATCAACAAAGATAAAATCGTCCCATTTGCAACAACACAGATGGACCTGGAGGGAATTATACTAAATGAAATAAGCCAGACTGAGAAAGACAAACACCACATGATTTCACTTATGTATGGAATGTAAACAAACACATGGACAAAGAAAACAGTGGTCACCAGGGGAAGGGGGAGGAGGGGTGGGCACAGGGGGTGAAGGGGAGCACTTATGTGGTGACAGACAAGAAATAATGTACAACTGAAATTTCACAATGACGTAAACTATTATGAACTCAATAAAGAAATATATTCTACTTCTCTTTTTCTCCAATATTCTGAAATTTTACAATGGTATGCTTTCTCGTAAATCATTTTTCATCCCTTGGGCTGAGCCCTTTTCAGTCTAAGGCTCATGTTTCTCTACTTTTCTAAATTATCTTAAATATTTCTCTGAAATTTTTCCCTTTTTCTCCCTTCTCTTTTTTTGGAACTCTAATTCATCAGATAATAGACAATCAGGATTGATCCTCTGATTTTCTCACTATTTTTGTATTTCTTACTCTACTTTCTGGGGAACATCCTTAACTTTACCTTCCAATCCTTCTACTAAATTGTTTGAGCCATCATATTTTTAATTTAAAAGTTTCTTTTATTCCTAAATATTCCTTTTTATAGCTGATTGTTCATGGATGTAATATCTTCTCTTATCTCTTAGAGGATATTAATTAAAAGATTAAGTCACATATTTCCTCTGTTCTATGTTGCCTTGTTTAATTTATTTTGTTTCCTTTGCTTTGTTCTTTTATTTATATTAGAGATGTTCCCCTACTACCTATTAATTTTTGGCTGCCCATTCATATGTAAGCTCTGTCTGACTATTTAAGAAGTAATATTGATGCTTTGCCCAGCTCCCTTGAGATGCCAGTTTTTCTGTTTGTTTGTTTGAGAACCATTAGCCATGAGCTAACTACTGCCAATCCTCTTCTTTTTGCTGAGGAAGACTGGCCCTGAGCCAACATCCATGCCCATCTCCCTCTACTTCATATGTGGGACGCTTGCCACAGCACAGCTTCACAAGTCATGCGTAGGTCTGTACCAGGGATCCGAACCAGCAAACCCTGGGCTGTCAAAGCAGAACGTGCCAAATTAACTGAGGCGCCACAGGGCTGGCCCCTTGAGATGCCTTTTAATGACTGTTGTGGGATAAAGGGCTTTCAGGGCAAAGAAACCCCGTGTTACACGTTGCCTGAGATCACACCCTCGCTTCACTCCCTCCCTTTCCTGGCCTGCTGCCCCAATTCCTTTGTCTCCTATGGGAGCACTTCCTTCACAAGCCACTGTGTATAAGCTTTTGTCCCAGGATCTGCTTCTGGGGGAGTCCATCCTATGACAGACTCCAAATCCCATGCTCTTACTATAATGTTATACTTTCAGAAGAGTCTGGCCCTGTTCCTACACACAGTGCCAGGATAGTAGCTACCTAATACATGTTTATTAAATAAATAAATGTTTTCAATAAATTCCAAGAAATAGCAGGCCATTTGAATAAGTATGTGGGAACATGTTTTCTCTTTTATGTAGATATTTGGATGTTGATACATAAAACATGTGACAATTATTTGTCAGAGAATTTCAAAAATTATATGCTTCCAAAAAGGAAGTTATAATCTAAAATTGTCTGTCAAAACCTCATTTGTTATCATATGAAAATCAGAGTAATAAATGATGTCAAAAGTTGGCAGGCAGAGATAAATTCTTAAGTGGCTGAATAGCACGTCAGAAAGCTAAAATTAGTCCCATCTTAATAAATGTCATAACATTGAGTATTCTCATCTGCTTGATTTCATGAATTTCATCAATTTGAAATTTCTGAGAAATTTTTTAAAACATACCCTCTGAGCTTTCTCAATTTTGTACCAAAAAACATATAGTCATGTGTTGCTTAACGATGAGGACACATTCTGAGAAATGCACTATTAGACAATTTCATCATTATACAAACATCATAGAGTGTACTTACTCAGACTTAGATGGTGTAGCCCACTATATACCTAGGCTGTATGGTACTGATCTTATGGGACCACCATCATATATGAGGTCCATCATTGAATGAAACATTGTTATATGGCTCATGACTATACATACATATACATAGCACCCAACACATTCACGTTGCATTCACTATGGTGTCACACACAGTAAGAAAAAAAATTCTTGAGAGAGTTTAAAGAGACTAATTAAAGTTGATTTAAATGGCTTCTCAATAGTTATTCAGAACTTGCCTGGAACAATCCCAGGCATTAAAAACAAAAAATGCTGGTCAGCTTTAGCTCTGACCTGAGAGATACCAGTTGGACCAATTGGACCAACTGGATGGGAATGAGGCACAAGCAAGGTTAGGTTTACCTTGGAAAAGGTATAGAAACAATAGGCTGTTTTTTCCCCCCAGGAAGAGAGAGTCAAATTTACAGAATAGTCCCTAACCACCTAATGAATAGCTTCTATAGGGGCAGCTTGGAAAGAAAAGACCTGCATTCCAGAAAGAATTACTGAACAGTGCAGCCAGGGAGAGTGGGAGTTATGATCTCTGATGTCTCTGTTGACTCTGAGAGGGCCCAGGCATCTGCTGCCAACTCCAGGGCCTACAGCCGCCCTTATTCCCACTGACACTAAAACAGCTGCCACGATCAGGGCAGACCTATGTCCCTTTCGTTGCTGGAAGGTAAACCCTCCTGCTTCTCTGCCCCATCCTGAGGCGCTGCTTCCACGTCTTCCTCAGCCTATTTCCCATGCCCAGCTTGACCCCTGAGGCCAGGCACATTTCTTGATCCTCTTGCCTGCTGTGGGCCTTCAGTCACTGGCTTCTGCCTGGGACTCCAGCCTGGCTTCTGGGGCCTCCTATGTAGTCACCATAATGCCTCATTCCTTCTGCCACCAGTCTGGTCCAAATGACAATGAGTTCTTCCTCTGTACTCTGTCCCCTGTATCTTGTTTTGTCCCATAGCTGCCACAACTTGTTTCTGATAAAATATTAGGGATCATCATGGATTTGGGTAGAGAAATGCCTCTTGTCTTCAACAAGAAACAATTGTTTTCAAGAAACAGACACTACTCAAATAAGCTTAACCAAAAATAGTGGAATTTTCTGGAAGGACACAGGGCATTTCATGATACCCAAAGCAGGTAATATAATAGGACCTCAAGAAGGCTTACAACAAGTAAGAGGAACTGAGAGAAGTTTCACTGTCCAGGTCCCTGGGCCTGAGTGTCTCTTACCTCACGTTGTCTCTGCAGCCACCTTTCTGTGCTTATTGGACCCAGACCTGTCTTTATATGGCTACTCAGCTCATGTCTGACAGAGACCAACTAAAGGCTATATGTCGCAATTTCAGGTTCTTGAGAGGAAATTTAAAGAGCCCAGCTGAGAAAAATAAACCAGGGTGAGGGAAGGCTCAAGGAGCACCCGTGGCTGCTTCCTCTGTTGCCACGGGAGACATGCTCCCTGAGCGTGGGAAGGAGGGATGAGCAACTCTGCACACCTGTACTCTAGAGGCCTGGAGAATGAGTCATTCTAGAAATCTGTTTTTCAGAAAGCCAAGATTTTATATAAGCCCCAAATTATGCATTATTGTCCTCATATTTATTGAAAATCTTTTAAACATGTATTTTAAACTTCTCTACCTTCCTAATCAGTATGGTGTAGGCAGCTAAACTTTTCTCTTATGACTCAGCCATCCTTATCACCATCATGTTTTGTACTTTCTGCAATATAGAGAAAGCCAGAGATCTGGGGAAGGAGGCCTGGGGGGCTATTTCAGAAAATGGCACAGATTATTATATTCAAGGTTGCTTATCTGTCGCCGATGGCTTCCTGTTGCTCTCAGTGTACCTATTTCTAAAAGCCCTGCTTCCCATGTTTAATTTACTACAGTTAGAATCCCTGTGGCTTTGCAAAGTAAATCACCCAGGCCACTTGTCACAATCCATTAGGTTGCAAGGAACAGTCATGCACTCAGGTTCCTCAGTTAATGGAGGATGTTATAAAAATACACGAAATATTTAAGAAGGCTCAGCATTCCCAAAGCCAACTCCCATGGGGAACTAGATTATTGTCCAGGGTACATAGTTCAGCTGTTCTGGCCCATTTATTGTGTTCCCTGTGTGGGAGGAAGACTGGGGGTTCATAGAGTGAGTGGGATGAAACTATGGACCCCTTAGTGCAGTCAGCCCCAGGTAAAAGAATTTGGAACGTGTTCAGATAGAGTCTACCATGACTGAATAATGTATTCTGTTTAATTTTAATGCACTCACAAATTAGTTAAGGCTTTTATAAATTATAGATTTGGATTCAGTAGGTGTGGTGGGGCCTGATTCTCTGTGGGTCCAACAAGCTCCCAGGTGATGCCCATGATGGACCACCCTGAGGAGCAGGCTGTTGGGTATGCTCAGTTGTGGCCAGTCGTGGTAACACCAGCTGTGTCTCACATCCCTCAGGAGGACTTGGGGGAGCTTCAGACTGAAGGAAGCCTTCTTGGACCACACAGATGCTGGACGGAGCTGCCAGACTGTCAAGATGATATGGGGTGGCCTTCCCTTGCTGCTGAACATCTCTTTAGGCCCTCTCCCTAACACTCTAAACCCACACCATTGCTGAGTGAGCCTGGGGAAGTACATACATGTGTACCCAAGGACGAGTGGAGCTGCTCCTGTCCATCCCTCAGGCATTTGCCTTCACCACCTTATCTCAACATCTTCCCCCAATTACATTGTCCCACTTACTCCTTTTCTCCTTTTACTTTCTTGCTACTACTAACCTATTCACTCTTTACCTGTTCCTGTTTGCACACGGCTTCTACTGCCCCACATTTCCCGCTAACACTTTTTGTGTGAATCTGGGCTTCTACAACCCTTTATGTCTCTGTCCCTTGCTGTGTGTCTCACTTTCCAACTCCCCAACCTAGAGAATCTGACTGTGTCTGTTAATCACTTCCCAGTTTGGGCCATTCCATCTGAGCAGAGACGTCACACCAGACCACCTCGTATGTCATTGGTGCTCTCTGAAGAGCTGGCTTGGCCGCTCGTTCTGGTCTCTAGGGAAGGTCTAACCAGATGCAGCTGGCACCAAATGGCATTATAGAAAGAACTTAGGTTTGGAAGATGGAAGGACTGGTTTGGTAACCTGGTTATGCCAATTACTATGAGCCCGTGGGCAAGTTACTGAACATTCCTGGATTTCTATTCATTTACAAAATGGAGACAATGATAGTTATTACTGTTGCAAGGAATAAAATAATATTCATATAAAGTACCGATGGTTTTTGACTTGTCAACTTGGCTAGGATGAACTGCAGTCCCCGGTTATTCAATCAAACACTAATCTAGGCACTGCTGTGAAGGGAGTTTAGAGATGTAAGAAAGTCCCTAATCAGTTGACTTTAAGTTAGGGAGAGTATCCTATGTGGGCCTCAAATAACCAATCGGAAGGAAAATTATCCTGGGTGGGTGGACTCAGTCAGTTGGGATGACTCAGAGAACTTTTGAGGGAGTCGGGGGCAAGGACGAGGAGGAGGGGGGAGGGAAGGGAGGAGGGAAACCCTTGCCTGTGGACAACAGCTTCAGTCAATGCCTGTGAGTTCCAGCCTGCTCATGATTTCCCTTTCCTGACTGCCTGCCCTAGGGACTCTGGGCTTGCCTAGCAAGCCCTCATAATTACATAAGCCACTTCCTTGAAACAAATCTTTGAGATATATATAATGATATATATATATATATACACATATATATATAAAAAACATTTATATACTCTTCTGGTTCTGCTTGTCTTGTTGAACCCTGACTGATGCAAGCCCTTGGAACAGGGCCCGGAGCATAGAGTACAGTGCTCAACAGATTTTACACATTATTATTATTAACTATGCATAAGGGGACACTGGCAGCTACTTCTCTGAATAGTGGGCTGTGGATACAGTAAGCTCCCAGGATGTCCTATCCCTAAGCTATACATTCAGCTTCCAAGAATGATGAGTTAAAAAAAAAAGAAAAGAAAAGAAATGAAAAACAGGGCTCAGAAAGAGGGCCAGAAGGTTGTATATTGATAAAACACATTCTACTTTTGTGCCTCTTTACTTCTTGGGTCTTGAGCTTGTCCAGAAGAGGCAAGATTGCTAGACAATAAGAGTGGCATTACTGTATTTTAAAAGTTGCTGTTGAGAATTTTTTTTAACATATGTGTCAATTATTTAACGTTATTGAGATTAGTCTGAATGGGTAGTTGTAAATGAAAAAAAATCAGAATCCTCTTTGTAGATTCCCCCTTGACTCCACTGTGCCAGACATCCCTTGTGTTCTCCTCTCCAGTACCCTTAACCCTTTTCTTCTGGCAAGTTTGTTGCTAGCGCCATCAAATTGATTCTGACTCCTAGCAACCCTATGTACAGCAGAGAGGTACCCTATCCAGTCTGTTTGCACCATCCTCTCACCTTCAGGTGCTATATCAAGACAGTGCTCCACTGCTATTCATAGCGTTTTCATGACCAATTTTTTCAGAAGTGGGTGGCCAGCTCTTTCTTCCTAATCTGTCTTAGTCTGGAAGTTCCCCTGAAACCTGTCCAGCATGGGTGACCCTGCTGGTATTTGCAATACCAGTGGCATTGCTTTCAGCATCACAGCAACATGCAGCTGCCACAGTATGACCACCAACAGATGGATGATGTGGTTCCCTGACCAGAAACGAACCCAGGCTGCAGTGGTGAGAGTGCTGGATCTTAACTGCTAAACCACCTTTCTGCTGGGAATAACACCCTTGCTTATGAGAGAATTACCTCTCCCACATCCTATGTGGTTGAGAGAAGGATATTAACAATGAGACTCCAGCCATGACCACAAGGGTAGGCACAAGAGCTGACTCAAGCAACAGTTCTATGCTATCTCTCTAGACAGAGAAGACACGTGGTGGACGTATGACTCAACAGAGTCAGAAAAGAAGTCTCTCTTAAGGTGTTACTTATGAACCCTGGGAAAAACAGAATCTCTCTCTTAAATCATAAGCTGTAAGGATGTGAGCTTGTTATTACGTGCATCCATCTCCTATGCCATACACAGAGAGCTAGCTTGAGGACAAAGAAACAAATTTAGAAACCCAAGCTAAAAAAACAAAGAATAACATGGTTCATTGACTTGAGCATTTGAGTCCCAGGATCTAGCCATGCCTGAAACTGTGGCCTCCTTTATTAGTTACATATTGCTGCATAACAAATTACCCCAAAACTTAGCAACTTAAAACAACATGTGATATTTCCCACAGTTTCTGAGAGTCAGGAATCTGGCAGTGGCTTAACTGGGTGGTTCTAGCTCAGGGTCTCTCATGTGGCTACAGTCCAGTTATGGATCAGGCTGCAGTCATCTGAAGGTTTGTCTGGGGCTGAAGGATCCACTACAAAGATGGCTGTTGGCAGAAGTGGCTGTTGCTAAGTGGAACCTTCCACAGGGCTGTCTGAGTGTGCTTATGACATGACTCCCCCAGAGTGAGTGACCTGAGAGGGAGAACAGGCAAGGAGTCACAGTGTCCAAAGGCACACACTGTGCTGCCACTGTATTCTATTCAACAGAAGTGAGCCACTACATCCAGCCCACAGTCAAGGAGAGGAGAATTAGGTTCAATGTCCACAAGTGTGTGTGTGTACATTTAAAACTACCAACCACCCCTGGCCTTCCAAATTATATGACTCTACAGTTTCCGTTTTCTCTTGAACAAGGTTAGACTCGATTTCTGCCACTTGCTATTATCGTGTGGGGACTTAGCATCATCACACCCACTCTTTCTTTGGCTTTGACCTTCATGCCACATTCTAATTAAGTGAAGGCTTAGATGTCACCTGATATACTTGTTCCTTATCTTGTTTTTCCGTACCTAAACCCCAATGCTGGTGACTGCCCAGAGGTCAGTTTCTCCAGGACTGAGACCCTATTAACTGAGGGCCCAGATTCCCTGACTAACTACAACCCACCTGGAACTGAAAAGACCTGCTTGTTTGGGACTCTTGACACTTTGCTTTAGAATTTCTCTGTGCTGCCTGCTTGCCTATTCTCAGTTTCTATAAATTCATTCTGTGCCTTTATACCTACCTGGACCTCTTCTCCTCATCAACAATAATGTCTGTGGTTTCTCACTTCCTTACACCAGTGCCTGCCTCTTCCCCAAGCATGATTATTTTCAGACTATAGTCCCCAAACTTTGGCCCATCTCTCTGCGGTTAACCCTTCCATATCCATCTGATTTATAAGATACAGTATTCTACAATTCTTTTCATAAGGAATTGATGTAACTTTATTCAATAAAACCTTGACTTAAGAAGAAAGTGACAAACCACCTTGAAATTATTGATAAAGTCCCACTGCTAAAGAGTTGCAATGCTAAAAGTTGATATCTATTAGCAAAGCAAATACATGGCTACATGACTTTTGAATTGAAAAGTCTCATGAGGGGCCGGCCCCATAGCCGAGTGGTTAGGTTCACACGCTCCACTTTGGCGGCCCAGGGTTTTGCCGGTTCGAGTCCTGGGTGCTGACATGACATTGTTCGTCAGGCCACACTGAGGTAGCATCCTGCATGCCACAACTGGAGGGACCCACAATTAAAAATATACAACTATGTACCGGGGGGCTTTGGGGAGAAAAAGGAAAAATAAAATAAAATAAAATAAAATAAAAACATTAAAAAAAAAAGTCTCATGAGTAGGAACCAGAATACAATATAACAAGTACATAAATCAAAGAGCGATAAAGCTGGAAGCACTAGACATTATTGAAACTGGCTCAGCACAAGGTTGACATACGGGAAGTCATTTTAGAAAAGAAACCATATTGTAACCATCCGATTAACTAACCCAGACATGCCCTGTAGATTTCATGGCCCCTCCCTCCCAGATGCTGTAAGTTGATAACTTTGTTCTTTTGAATTCTTTAGGAATGTGATGACCCCCAGGCAGAGAGTCTATGCTGATAGCCATCATCAATGACAACTGAAAGATCAGAGTATAGGGCATTGCTGTGGTCTCTGATGCATATCTAGTAAAACAAAAGACTATCAGGAACTAAGACCAGATGTCTGCCCCCACCTGGACATCAGATGGAGGCCCCACTGAGATTAGGTCTATTTTTCAGGAACTGTTAAAATTTGTGTTGTTTATACTTCTTGTCCTTCTGGTCAGATACTTGATTATAAAATGTGCCTTTAGATGTTGTTCCAAAACTGTTGAGCAAAGTACAAAATTCTAATAATGCAAAATGTCAACCTGAAGCTGGAAACAAGAGAATATTTCCAAATGAGTGCTAAACGGTTTCATTCCTCTAACCCAGATCTACGCCCCAATTCAGCAGGAAGTAGCTGAATCAGTTGTCACACTAAATCCCTCAAGAATGAGGAATGACCAAAGAATTGGGGGATTGAACCCAACAAACAGTTAGCCATTGATAATTAGGTAGCTAGTAACTAAAGGTTTTTTTCCTTTTTGCACTTAGTGATTATAGCCTTTAGCTGTTTAACCCACCCATTGTGAACTGTGCTATTCAGGCAGTTTGCTACCTGACTCCCACTAGGCTCCTGCAGAGAACATCTCCTGGACCCTGATCACCATGGTGTTTTTCAGGATTAGAACCCCTTGCCCACTTCAGGCTGGTTGAAACCAGCAACCCATCAACTGGGCCCGTGCAGATGTCCAATAAGCAACCTTTTGATGTCAAGAGGCTAAAAACTCCATCCTCAGATCATGCTAACACCACCATTTTGTGAATATGCTTCCTATGAAGAGGCATGGAGTCTGACCAAGCTTCTGCAGATTATCAATTACCTCACTGCTCCTCACCTCCAATCATCTATCTCCACATTTCAGACCACCTTGCCCCCTATCCCATAATTATCCCTGAGTCCCCATTTTTTGGGAAGTGGGTTTGAGACTCATTCTCTCACTTCCTCACATGGCTGCTATGTGATTAAAACCCTTTCTCTGCTGTAAACTCATCGTCTTGGTGTTTGGCTTTCCAGGCGGTGGCAAAAATGAACCTGGTACAGTAACATTATCATGTGTAATGGTTTCTAATCTGGGACCAATGAATATAGCAAAAGCAATCATGAGATTTTTTTTTAATATTTTAAAAAAAGGAATGAAAATGTTTTCTCCCAATGAGGATATCAGACTGACTAAAATGTTAGGGTTTTTGTTTTTGCATGAAATTTAATCAAATCTATATAGTTCTGTGTAGAACAGTAATAGAGTACTGGTTCTCTGCTAGTGATCAGAAGCTTTGATTAGCCGTATGAGATAGTTTTCACACTTGGTAACATAGTCACATGCCAGGAGATCTCAGGACCCAAAATGAACACATCCACTATATAATTGACCCTGGTTTGAAAGTGAGCAAGAGAGAGCAAAAGTTAATGATCAGTAGCAGTCAACAACACAAAGGTATGTCTGAATTTAAACTTCATTTCTGAGATTTTATACCATCTTAGCCAACAAACTATAATTATCAAGGCCTTAAAATCTGGACCAACATCAAAATGGAAAAACATGGATGACATACATAAGGTTAGTGTATGATTTCTTAATGAATGAAATATGTTAGGATGACTCAAAAAATGCAAAACATGGGGTTAAGGAGAGAAAGTTAATAGAAGGAATTATTGGTGATGAATTGGTTGAAAAACACTAATTTGGTTTAAAATCTTTCTTTCACATATAGAGGAACTAGCATTATGAGAGGGGAGGCAAATTGACAAGATTTACATAAGTAAGTGGCAGAGCAAAACACTGCCTCTCAATCAAGGTATTTCCCTCTTAAACATGTTATATCTTCTTTCAAGACGTGAAAATATGATTTGTGCAGCCACATTCTAAATATTCTGACTTTCCAACTCATATATCTCCAACTGCCTACTTCACATGAAATTCACACAGGCATCTCAAACTTAATAGACCTGAGACAGAACTCCTAACTCCCCCTCCAAACTCACTTCTTGCCCATCTTCCCCATCTCATTCAATACATATTCCCCTAGATGCTCAAGACAGAAATCTGAGAGTCCAGCATGATTCATTCCTCTCCCTCAACATCCATATTCAATCGCTGACAAGACCTGACATTTCCACCCCCAAAACATTTTTTTATTCCGTCTGCTTCTCTCCATCTTCACTTCTGCCACCTTAACTCAAGAAACTAATTTCTCTTGCCTCGGACACCATCATAGCATCCTACCCAATCTGTCTGTTTCCATTCTTCTACCTTCTCAACTCTGCCACCAATCTACTTTCCTTCTAACAGTCAGAGTAATCTTTTCAAACACAAATCTGGGAATACAATTTCCTTGTTTAGAAATCTTTCAATAGCATCTCTTCACACCTGAGTTTCTCAACCTTTGCACTATTGACACTTTGGACCAGATAATGCTTTGTTGTGAGGAGCTATCCTGTGCATTGTAAGATGTTTAGTAGCATCTCCCTCTGCTACACGTGCACAGTGGTGAAAATTTTTAAATGTCTCAAAAAGTGTCCCATGGAGAGCAAAATCACCCCCAGTTGAGAATCACAGCTTTACTCATATGATCAAATCTAAACTTTGATATTTGAAACATGAATTATGTCTCTGACAGCTAGCAACTGCAAATCTTCTAAGGAAGGTCTTTAAAAATACTAGTTAAAATCTAGCCAAATAACAGAAATGACCAATAAGGAAGGAATTCTTTGTCTCTGGACTAAGAAAAAGAGGTCAACAGGGAGTCAGTGACAAACTCAACACAGCTCAATCCAAGGCTGTCATTAAGGGAAAAGTAGGAAAAATTAGTCAGTGCCCATATGCAGAAGGCAAGCATAAAAACAGCTCTCAGAGAGAGGCCACCTTATTAGGAAACAATCTTATGACGCTTCTCAGAGTCCATTTTAGTTGTCTCAGCTCAGCTCATCCCTTAAATGTCTCTCAGTTTTCTCAGATGCCCCTCTCGTTCTACACACCCCCTAGGTTATCTCATCTACTCCAATCATCTCAATAACTACCAACTGTTGGTGAATCCCAATTTCATACTTCCAGCTCGGATCACTTCTCTGAGCTCCAAGTATACATCTCCAATTTCCAACTGGGCATCCCACTTGTAAATCCCACAGATGCCTCAAATCTACATACCTGAATCTACGTAACACTCAAGCCAGAGGTGTTTTCAAGTCACAAAACTTGGAGTAGGACCATGCTAGGATTATAGCAGTAGCCAGGCAGGAATAGATCAATGGGATTACGAACCTAGTGTCTATGAACACCAGAGTATGTCTGTGACCTGCCTCCATGAGGTCACGGGTTCACTGTGTGGGAGTGGTTGGCCTGATAATAAAAAGCAGGTATGGAATGGGTACGATCATGCTCAAAAAGGTTCAAGTTAGCCATGGGTGAAAAGGTTTCCATTCCGTTTGTTTGTTTGTTTGTTTGGTGAGGAAGATTGGCCCTGAGCTAACATCTGTTGCCAATCTTCCTCTTTTCGCTTGAGGAAGATTGTCAGTGAGCTAACATCCATGCCCATCTTCCTCTATTTTATGTGGGACATTGCCACAGAAGGCTTGATGAGCGATGTGTGGGTCTGCACCCAGGATCCGAACCCATGAAGAGGTTTAGGCTGCCGAAGCAGAGTCTGCAAACTTAACCAGTATGCTACCGGGCCGGCACCTCCATTCCACTTCTTTAAAGAAAAAAAAAAATCAGGAAAGGGACCTAGAAAAAAATTGTACATAAAAACAAAAGGTATACTTTGACACGTTTGATACCAAAACATAATGTCCTGTTCCTAAGTAACGGTTCCAGGAAGTTATTAAATTTGCACGCTGTGATGCTAAGTTCTATTCAAGTCAGACCACCCATCCTGACCTAAAGACAGTTTAGCATAGGCACCCGCTCAGACAACATGGATTTCTTGCCACGTGAGCCTTATGTTCACATCCTAGTATCTCCTGGCCTTGGCACCTGGGCTGGTAGGAGCTGTAATGAGGAGCAGCGTGTCCTGACATTAATACAGCCTGAAGCAGGCTGTTCTAGATGAAGCAGCTCATCGAGGCATAGTGACCATTACAGAAAGCGTTGACACCAGATTTTCTTACAAACTGGCCCAAGCAGTCACATAAGTCACTCTCAGGAGAGTTAGCCACATGGTTCGCACTGGCTTCCACAGCGCTCCGTGACACCAAGGCTGTGTTTCATCACCAGTGGAGCTGCAACGGCAAAATTCAAACCGATTTCCTTCTAAGCAGAGCTTCCATTTTACTCTTTAAGAGAACTGCCCAAGAGAATTATGATACATTTTTCATCAATCTCCTTTAAATTCTACATTTTCACAACCTAGTATAAGTAACGCATCGCCAATATTAAATACTTAGGATGCCTTTTATTGTGTTTCAGAACTCGAGAGAGCTGCACTTTGCAGAGCTTGGAGACAGTTATTGCGGCTACTGCCTCACGTTAGGCAGAGGAAATTGGCTCCCAGAGAAGCTAAAAGACTTGACAAGGTCACCCAGCCAGTAAGTGGAAGAGGTAGAATTAGGACTCGGTCTTCTGCCTCCCAGTTCACACCTCATTTTTGGCACCCCCTGCATATGGAGTATGCAGTATTGGCAGAACATCCAGCTAGAGATATCCAGCCCTGGAATTTTGAAAGGAGGTAGAGTTTAGAGTAACCCAAGGAGGAATTATTCACCCTGAGACAAGACTGGAATCCAGGTGGATAGATCAGACGGCCGAAGACAGAGAAAAGAGTTATGAGGAATAGAAGTCAAATTTAATTCCATTTAAACATCTCACATCAAATTATGATCAAGTTACTGAAAAAAATATTCCAGAAAACAGAGGCTGAAGTGAAGCAGTAAAGAATTTTAGGGCATACAAATGTTCCGTCAGTTTCATTTTTATTCAGTTCATTCAATCGCCGTTTCTTTATCCGGTGCCTACTAGCACAATGTTAAGTGTTGGGGGAAGTAGAGATGAATGAAAACTTTTGACATCAAGATAATCACCACCTACTGGGAAAACAAGTGAATAATAAATCATTAGGCCACAGCAGAACTATATTTAAAGTGCTATCAGAGCACGGACGATGGTACCCAACTCTGCCTGAAGTTCTCATTAGCACAGATTTTGAAAATGAAACTAAACAGCCACAATTTTTTAGGGCAGCATGTAGCAGGAACTTGGTGAGCTCCTACTCAAATGTTTTACACCAGGATGCTAGGTAGGCTGAAAGAATTCTCTAAAGGTGGCACAAGACTAGCATAAGTCCCCTTCCTCTTTGCTGTTCTTCACAGCGTTTCATTCCATCTCTGTAGAGAAGTGAGTTCTTACGGTCACTACACCTTTGAAATACAGCCTCTGTTCTCACTAACACTAGAGCTGTCAAAATGGAAAAGGGGATGGATCGCTCCCGAGTAGGATTCCTAAAAAGTGATATTTGTTTCAAGACAGGAAAATCAGTTAGGTTCATTTCTAATCTATAGAGTAAAATACTGTCTTGCATGGAGCTATATCAAAGAAATAAAAAGATATCTGTTTGAAATTGCATTTAGCATCGGTTTACTTAGCTGGGTTTCATGAATAATATCTGGCTATCGCCCTTCCTTCTAGCTAGCACCAAACTTTGCGCTATAGTTTCCTCTTGGCTCTGCACCCAGGAAAAATATAGAGACTGGAAACAATGGGGTTCAATAGAAGTGGGAATGTAAACTAAGGATGTCTAAGTGTAAGGGTATGTTTGGAAATGCACCCTTGCCTCCTAGGGTAAACCCTGTCTCCATGCCATCTGGGCACCCCTCTAAGTGCTGTCCCATCCTTGACACACCAGCTATCCCCAGACAACCCTGGGAAGCGGGTGAGTAGGTATCATAAGACTAATTTATAAATACGGAAACTAAGATCTAACCCTGGGTTAGACAGCAAATTAGTAACAAAATCTGACCTAAAACACAGAAATCTTTCCCCGGCGTCAGTGGTGGCAAACTTCTGCTATAGAAGACCAGGTGGTAAATGTTTCAGGCTTTGTGGGTCATACAGTCTCTGTCTGTGAAGGCCAGCTTATGCAAATAAAAACACAGAACACTCAGGGCAGCACCGGTGGTCTAGTGGTTAAGTTCCACATGCAGCAACCGGGGTTCAGTTCCTGGGAGTGGAGCTATACCACTCGTGTGTCAGTGGCCATGCTGTGGTGGCAGCTCACATACAAAAAGAAAAAGATTGGCAGTGGATGTTAGCTCAGGGCAAATCTTTCTCAGCAAAAAAAAAAAAAAAAAAAGAAAATACAGAGCACTCAGTTAAATTTGAACTTCAAATAAGCAATGAATAATTTTTTAGTATAACTATGTCTCATGTAATATTTATTGTTTATCTGAAATTCAAATTTAACTGGGATTCCTGTATTTTATCTGGCAACCCTCTCTGTCACAACTATACAACTCCGCCATTGTAGTGCATAAGTAGATACAGGCAACACACAAATGCACAAGTGTGGCTGTGTTCCAGTCAAACTGTATTTACCAAAACAGACAGCAGGGCTGAATTGGTTGGGGTAGGGGGGTCATAGTTAGCCAACATCTACTCCACATGACTGGCTTTGTTTTTACTATGTCGGTAGCCTAGATGAGGGAAAAATCAAGCTTATATTACTGTTGTATTTGATTCATAGATCATTGAACAAAATAAACTGTAAATGTTTTATCTCTCACTGAAGGTATAACTGGTTCAATTTAGGGGGAATAAGGAAAATGCTCTGCATTTTCCATGAGATCCTTTTGATTCACAGACTCATGGTATAACAGAAAGTCACCTCAGAGCTCCTTCAGTCTCCTCATTTTGCACATTCTAGAACTGATATTTGGAAGAGTGGGTGACTTCCCCAAGGCTACACACTAGTTTGTGGCAAAGCAAGTCCACCATTTGAAGATGGCCAATCATTTAAATGTCATTCAAAGATTATTATTGCCATTGGATAGTTAAAACACTGAAATCTCCGTGTCTATAAATGTTGCCAAGACTTTACAGAACAAATGTTCCCTACTCCAATAAATGTGGGGCGTGAAAAGTAATAAGCAAGTAGGAAAAATTAGAAAGTAGATTGTTCCATTTCTCGCTTTCTGAAAGTAAACCTTTAGGTCTACTCCCGTTCTGTTCGGTGCGTCCCGGCCTCTCCCCTCACTGATTACCTCTGTGAACGCCTCTCCCAGAGAAAACGCTTAACATGGGAGGTGTTATAGCCCAACAATGGAAAAATTTCTGTCCAATCACAAAAATATTTCTTCAGCTAAGATCACAGTTGAGGAGCCATTCTTCCTGACAAATAAACCAGAACTGCACATGTTCCATCACCGCAGAGCACACCAAGCAGAAAGAGCTGACTAAAGAGTCAAGGATCGGAGCATGGGGAGGTACGTCTAGACAACTGAACAGCACCAAACAGATAGAGATCGTAGGTGTCATAAACAGCTACCATTTGCAGAGCAAAAATACAGACTGTTTATAAAGAGACTTTTTAAGGAAATGCGTAAGAATAGGCTCAGAGATTTCTGGAAAGAGTAATATTGCCCTGAAACAATAAAGTGACTTCCCAGGACAAGTGAGTGTCAAAAACAGTGTGGGATTCACAACAGAGGACCAGCAGAACCGTTTGGGAAAAAGAGAAATAAGAGTGAGAATAAATGCAACTCTCTCAGCTAAAAGCAAGTGGTGAATTTGTTAACAAGGAGGAATTTGAGATTTATACAGGGACTATTGTAGATCACTTATACGTTGTGGTATATACTTACATCCGAGTTCTCTGTAGAGTAATATGTGTGTGTGTGTGTGTCTGTCTTTATATATTCTCATATAAGACTTAAGTTACCTCATTCTCAACTAACGCTTTTGATGCCTTCACAATGTCCCAATCTAAAGGACCTCATCCAGGTACTACTTTATAGAAAGGTAGATTTTTGTGGACCCTACCTGACTGTTACAGCCAAAATTGCTGCTGCCCAGAGGTGACAAAACCAAATCAGCAACACTTTTACAAAATGACAAACTCGACTTCCAATCAGATAAACACACAGGATTATATATTTTCTTCAATGTATTTGATATTGCAAACAACATGGTGCTATAAATATGCCCAATATATATTATGGATTGAAAGTGTCACTTTGCATTGGATTTTCTCTTTAATTTCCCCTTTTCTTCCTGCGCAATAGGCTCTTGTCATTTTGTCTATGCAGAATCTAAGCAGTCTTCATATTTAGGGAGAATTCCAAGGTAGATGGCAGGCACCTCCCACTGCAGAAGCAAAAGGGAAGTATTATCTATCCCACTCTGGGAAGAGGTGATTTCAGTCCATCCCATCAGATCTTCCCAGAATTTTTAATGTGAGAGGTGAGATGCAAAGTTGTGGCAGGTCAATGACTCAAGTCTTCCAGTGGCTTCCACAGAGCTGAGAGTCCAATGGTGTGGAGCAAGCACAGGCAATAGAGCCCAATGTTGTGGTGGTGAGAGCCCAGCAACAGTGGTGTTGACAGCAGCAAGGAACATCCTAACATACTGGACCCTATCACAAGTTCTTGGCTTGGTTGTCTTCTGTGATTCAGGCCCAACTTGGATTCAACAAAGTCCTCAATTCTTTGAGCCACCCTAAATCCTTGCAGTAAAATCTGATTCTGCTTAATCAGAGGGGGTTCCTATTTTTTGTAATCTAAATCTTAAACTGATGCAGCTTGAGATCAAATAATAGTGATTATTCTACAGCATCAATAAATTAATGTACACACACGAATTTATGACCGATGGCTATTATTTCACCATTTAAAGGAACTGAGGTTACAAGGAGTGGTTAATACCTGATTCAAGGATAGAATTTATAGCAGAAATTGAACCTTCTACAGATAAATCCTTTCCTAATATTTGCCATTTGTTATTAAAAATATAATCCATCCAGTAATTAATAACAATTTTTTATTGTTTAACACTATGCTAGATATTCTGTGGGATATAGATATAACCTCAAAACAACTTGGAATTCAAATGGGAAAACAAGAAAAACATAAACCAAATAATGATAAGTTGGGAAATACAATGGCCTATGATTAAGTTCTAAATAGTATGATATAGAATACAGAATTCAAAGAAGAGTCACCTGAAAAGGCTTCATGGAGGCGGTAAGTCTAAGCTAGACTATAACATGTGCAGGCTACAGGAAGGTGAAGGGAAAAAAGCAGAGATGAAGTCAATAACCTGTGGTGAGATTAGAGGGAGAGGCACCATTAACAAAGACACTATTTTCATTGCCTTTAGGTTGTATAGCACTTCCACCTCTTGTCCTGGTGCCATAAGAACTAAGTATATGAAAGATCAGAAAGTAGGTGGTATGCCTTCCTTACTCTTACCCTCCTTTCCATTTCATTCCCTGCCCTAGTCAGGGATCGTCATGCTACCCTCTACCCATGTCTCTAGGGAAGTATCATGCATACATCTGTTGTTCTTTTCCCCTTTCCTTACTGTCTACACAATCTGTACAGATATATTCTTAATCGGCTGTCACATTGGATGTCAAAGACCTGGTCCCTGACTTTCTCTCCAAACCTGAGAGAGGCTTGTAATAGGCATGAATGCTCCCCAATGCCATCTGTAGAGCAAGTTTATACCTAGACTACCATCTATGGCGATATCTTCGAGGGAGCCCTGTCTTTATGTGAGGATTTCTTTTATAACTTTCCACCTTATATAGGCCTAGTCTTTGCTTTCTATGCCCCATGTCACCTGTTAAAACCCAAACTCTAGCCTACGGAAGCCTGGCTGATGCCCCAGGCCAAATGCCAGTTTTAGGATTTGCCAACTATCTCTATTCAAGCTCATTTACTTTTCATAGTTGCCAGAGATTACTTCTATTTCCCGTTCAGCTCAGCCATCTAATTTCAACTACAGATTTTTTAGGCTCATAGTTTCAAAAGCTCTATACTGGAAAAGTTTCTCCTGACATCTACTCATTATTTTGGCAGACAGAAACTTTTTTTTCCTTTTTTTCTTTCTAATGGGTTTTTACATTAAGATATTTCAAACAGAGAGAAATCTATACAGAAGATAGAACAGAGATCTACACACCCAGGTCTTTAAATCACCTGGAATTAATTTTTGTGTGTGGTATGAGATGGGGACCTAATCGTATCTTTTTCCATCTCTTTGGATAATTGTTCTGCACCATTGATTGAACAGTCTTTCTTTTCCCTTCTGAAATGCAATGCCCTCTATTACACACCAAGTTTCCATATACATGTGGGGATGTTCCTATGCTCTCTGTTCCGGTTTTTGATTGGTTAGCTTGTTCCTCACTTATTTGTTCATTTGTTCTTTTTGTCTCTTTCTGTGCCAATGCCACACAAAGTCCTTTAATTATTAAAGCTCTATAAGAAGTCTCTATATCTCATAGTAAGAGGTACCACTTGTTATTATTATTTTCTGATTTGTCTCTGATGTTCTCAGACTTTATCTATAGGTTTCCTATCTCCATGCCTTTGCTTGTGCTGTTCCTTCTGCTTGGAATCCCTTCCCTATTGTTCTCCATAGATGCAAATCTGACTCATTCTCAGGTCAAATGCCAGCTCCTCCAAAAAGCCCTCCCTGACTGTCCTGAGTTGAAGCAATCTCCCTCCTCTCTGAGCTCCCCTGTCGCTCAATCTGTATTTCGCTTTCACTTTTCACCAAACAACTATAGCATAAGCTCTTTGAGAGCAAGCTCCACGTCTGACTAATCACTGACTCCCTGGAATTCATAATACAGTGACTTTTATACAGAAGACATTCTATAAATACTGATTATGCTTAAATACTAAATGGTCTCTTTGTCATTCAATTTTTATTCTATATTAACGCAGTAATCTCATCAGTGTTACTTTAACATCTGTGAATCATTTTTTACCTGCATGTAGTGAACCTCATTTCCTCTAGCTCACCTTTCATTTCCCTTTTCTCCTTTTTAACTATATTTGGCTCAGGTCTGTAACTAACCCCTAGTCAGCTCACATGACGCCAGGGAAGCTGGCTCTATGCCCAGCTTGAGAGGGGAGATCCCAAGTATTCCAGGCCAACCAATGCATGACTTTCTCTGATAACTGCTATTGGTCTGCGAGTGGGTATGAGACCTAAGTTGGCTCATTCAGACTGAAGGGGAAGATGGTTACTCCATAGCAAGGGATAGTTTCTCATAGTCTCTCTGCCCTCCCCCATCTTCCTCGACCGATTGCACATGAACAATGAAGCATATAGCAAAAGTTATCTATTGCTGCATAACAAATTAGTTCAAATTTCAGTGACTTAAAGCAATAATCATTTAACATCTCTCAGGTTTCTGTGGCTCAGGAATTCAGCACAGCATAGGGGGATGGTTTGTCTCTTCTCTGTGATATCTGAGGCCTAAACTGGAAGACTCTGGGGCTGGGAGTTGAGCTCAATCGAAGGTTCATTCACTCTGCAGGTTGATGCTGGCTTCCGCTAGAACTTAACGAGCTGTCGGTTACAACACCTACATGTGGCCTCTCCATGCCACCTGGGTTTCCTCCCACATAGTGACTGTATCTCAACGGCAAGTATCTCAAAATATAGCCATCTTACAACAAGGAGAGAGACAGGCCAAAAGCCAAGCGGACTCTGAGAAAAACAGAAGAGAATGATGATGATAATTTGGTCTTGATCACACAGCTAACCTGCAAATCAACCAACCCTAAGGCCTGTCCTACTACTAAACTTCCTATATGGGATCATACACTTAAACCAACTTGAGTTTGGCTTTCTGTTACTTGCATTCAAAACTATCTTAACTATAGTCATGCGCCACATAAGATGTTTTGGTCAACAATGGACCGCACATACAATGACGGTCTCGTAAGACTAGTGCTGTATAGTCTAGGTGTATAGTAGGCTGTACCATCTAGGCTTGTGTAAGTACATTCTATGATGTTCACACAATGACCAAATCACCTAATAATACACTCCTCAGAACGTATCCCCATTGTTAAATGACACATGACTGTAATATATTTCAACTATGAATAACAGGCAATAGGAGAAACAGAAATGGGGGACCACAAATCATACCACATATAATACTGTAGGAAAGCCAGATCTTCATGCTGCATTCAACTGTCTGAGAGTTTTCAACTCTGTATATGTCCACACATCTCATTATTTTTTTATCTTATTTTTTAGTGATATTCACCCATACAGGACACTTAAATTTCCATTGCAACAAGCAAAGTACTGGCTGGAAGTTTTTATGGTGCTATCACTAAGCTTCACATCCCAAAACAATTTAGTCTTATTCTACCCTGAAGCCTGGTTGTTTTCCTGTTTTGTTGCTGATATCCCATCTGGATACTCAATATGTTTATTATTCAATTAAATTGATTGGAGAGAAAACACTATAGAACTTCTATTTTTATGGTCTATGCTGCTATTTGAATTTTTAGTCCAGGTCATTACTAAGTAACTACAGATTATAATACTGAGGATTTGCATTATTATTTGTAGTGTCCATGTATTTTCGAGGAGGCAGAATTTGTCCAAACAATTTAGTTCCATCCTAAAATGTGATATGCCTAGCTTCAGAACCAAGTAACAATTTTTGGAAAATGAGATGTTGTCTATAAGTTGAAATGAGCAAAGACCTAAAATATTAACATTTTTATGTTACTTGATGTTCCCATCAATTTGAAATGGCTCTTCTATTTAAAAGGCAATTTTGTAGATGATTGGAATATTACAACAGATGATGCCTCAATACTTTTTTTTTTAGTTTTTTAAATTGTTTTGCTGCAGGTCTATGAGTCAGCACACACTGTATCACAGACAATTCAAATTCAGAAAGCAAATCTCCAGGGTTTAAAGAAACAAATGATATAAAGCAAACTGAAAATTCTTTAAATGATTCAGGGAGTATCAGGATGAAAATATTTTGCCTTCCTTATACTTTTTTATGATACCATAATGATTCTTAGTAACGTGTTGTATTTTGCCTTTTTAAAACAGAGAAAATGTACCATGTCCAATAGATAATCAGTTTGATCACTAATGAACAACTACGCATGAGGAAAAGAGGCTGAGTCAACCATCTTGGAGGAAGACGAGGCGGGTAAACTATTAAGAAACATCTTCAATTTCTTAGAACCAAACAAAGGTGATCTGGAGATTAAATTCCATTGGAGTGCTCTGAATAAACCTCCAAAACGGGCTATAAAATTAATTGTACCTGTGAAATATGAAACCTAATGGTCCCAGTCAACTAGACATTGGGGTTCATAATTCAAAAAATAAATAAGAAAAGAAATGAGTGGATGATAAACATCCTTGGGGAAAAAAAAAAAGACTGCAGATTCAAAAGAAGCAGTTAAAGAAAAAAATGGGTTTTGGCAGCATGTGTTTCACAAAACAATCTGGAAAGAACAAAAGTTCCAATTATGCATTGAGGTTTGTTTGTTCTGAAGTAGCCTTTCTTTCTCTCTCCAAAGCAGGTCCTCTCCCTGCACTGGGGAACTGTTGCTATAGAAGATGTTTCTATTTCATAACACAATAAGCAGTTATATAAGACCGTTTATTTTTCCATTTCAGCAACCTCTCTCCTCCTTTCTTTCTGAAAATGTCTTTAAGTCATTTCCCCCTCCTTCTTTCTCTTTGCTCTGGAAAGAAGAAATATAAGCAGAAAAAGCATAAACATTCTCAATAAAGTGTTTAATGCCTGGTTGGGATAAGAAGGAACAAAACAAAATATGTGACTGAAAGTGGGACAACCTGACCTGGAATTGTTAGAACACAGAGCAACACTATGAAGGAAAATAAACAAATAGTAGTCTTCGTGCTAAGACCCCCCCAAAATTAGAAGCATAGATTTCTGAATGGCATTTTTAGAGTTTTCACCTGTCCTTTCTCCTTTGGTCGACATGTCCACAAGCAAAATCTGTTGTTTTGTTAATCTGTGTTCTCTCTCATAGATTTTTCACAATGAATAGTTACGTAGCAACAGAAAGGAGGCAAGTGAAAGGTCTGTCATTAACAAGATGGTACTTTTTACAGCAAAATTATTCTGAATTAGATTTAATTGGGAGTCCTTAGCCTGACAAATTGTTCCCACCTCTGTTACTCACTTCACCACTCCTCCCACCAGACTGGCCCAGCCCTGCTTTCCCACACAGATCCTTTATATTCTTTTCCTTCTTGCCTGCAGATATTGGCTTAACCTATACCCTGATCCAGAATGATACTCCTCAAATCCCTGTGAACCCTACCCTACAGTTCCTTCAAAACTTCTGTCTTAAGCAGCCTTGTCCTGCTAATCCTACCTCCAATGTAGACTTCCCTTCTTCTACATGATATATGTCTACAGCATACTTGGAACAGTGTCTGGCCTCAAAGAATTAGTTTTTATTATTATAACTTTGCATTCCCTCAGATGATGCATTGACAACTTTACTATCCAACCTAGAGTATCATAAAGGTCACCTCCAAATTCAATACTTCAGGTAGCTGATTTTTTCTCATTTTTATAGTTCTTGTCTTCCCCTTCTAAATAAATGTAGAATGTTTAAGTGATATTTGATGAATTGAGTTTTGGGGGGTTATTTTTACTTTTTAAATAAAAAATTTAAGCGTTTTGCTTTTAAATTTTAAATAAATTTATGTCTTCTTATAAATTTGTTAAATCAGTTCTATTGGTAAGATAGCCAATGGTTGATTTATGTTCCAGATCTACATTAATATAGGATATACAAAATTACAAAAATGAATCCAGTTGTGCTTATGGCTAAAGGCTATAGGGAAGATGAGTGAGAACTCAAGTGGAACAGTGAGAATTTATGCCCACTCTACGTCTCCACAGCTGAATCAGTTAAACGTTTAACGCAACTGCATTCCTGTAGCGAAGGACCTTCATAATTTGACTTTCCACCTAGACGAAAGATCATCTCTCCTTTCCAGTGAGTACAATTGTTTGCCTAAAGATTTAACGATTTCAGACATACTTAACTTTCATTCCTTGTCTTCATCTTGAATTTCAAAACTCTAATTAAGTTTCCTTAACTCAATTCCAAGGTTATTTGGGGACAAATTGAGAAACACATTCAGAGGCCCTTGTCTTCTTTTCAAAATTTTTCTCTCTCCTCCAAACTCTATTATCCTGGAGGAAAGTGAACAACCTCTCAATTGGCCCTCTATTACCTTGATGTTGATGAAGAAGCCATATATTCCCAGGCATAACAAAATAGGTCTGAGAAATTTCTGGACTCAGTCAGCAGATGACAGGGATGATAAATGAGATTGAAATGGTCTCTAAGCTGTTCTGTCCTGGGTGTCTTGCTCCAGGTTTGGGTATGGTATGGTTCATTTATTAATAAAGTGATTAGTACAAGCCTGAAATATCAATCTCACCTGTTGGGCCTTCGCCCAGGATAAGAGCTGTATCTTCCTAAACATCCATTCCCACCCATCTGCTCTATTCTCTCAGTCTTTATCTCGACAGATGGTTGTAACTTATAGTACGGAAGACTTTTCAGCAGATACCATCTAAGCTCCTGTCTTATGCTTAGCACTTTTTTTCAGCTAATGCTTGTCTCTTAAATAATCTACATAGATAAACTAGTGTTTTCCTTTCTCTTTCTCCCCTCAACATGTTTTTCTCCACACATATATTCTGACTTATATGAATAACTTCCTACTTATCTGTAATTTCTATACCCATTATCCTTACTCATAAAAAAATTTTCCAAGAACTCCAAATTCAAGTTATTACAAATGGCTGTGATTAGTCCAGACAGGCACCAACGAATTGAAGCTTATCCCAAAGTTCCTTTCTATCATATTTCTGAAAAACTGACATCCCTAAGACAGAGCATACATATAATCTTAACAAAAATAATCTTAGAGCAGGTTCCAACCTTCTCCTTACCATTTACAACCTATGTAGAAGAACGCTGCAGTGTTCTCCTCTGATAGTCTGAATTCGTGGAGTCATAGAATCTTAGCACTTGGGAGGGACCTCAAGTGACATATCTACTCCACTTTCCTCATCTCAGAGAAAGACTGTAATTCTGGTAAAGTGACTTCTCAGGGTCAAACAGCTAGTTAGTAGCAGATCTAGGATGAGAATTCAAGTCTTCTGACTCCAGGCCAATGCTCTTTCACTATTTTGTTAAGTTGACAATATTTCAATCAAAGAAGGAGTCGAGTAAAATAAATTCCACTTTATAAACTCCTCCAAAACAAAGGATTATCCCTGGGAAAAAAGAAATAAATGCTCAGATGTAAATAAACCCAAGTTTCAATTGCCAAAAATGCACATAATGTAAAACATTGTCAAGGCTATTCATCCGTGTTTTGGAAAAACAAAAACCACACATCATGGAAACTCCAGATATCAAGCGTCCCCTCTTCGGATGGAGGAGTGTGAGATAACTACTGAGAAATTGCCAAGGGCTTTGAAGCAACTTGAGGTCAAGTAAAACCCCCAAAATAAGGGTTTAAACAAATGTCATGAGATGATACCCTCGTAAACATCTTAAAGAGGGAAAATGGTGGACATCTAGCACCTGGAAAAAGGCAAAGAGAATATCTCAAGAATGCCATGTGGTCTGGTAAGATAAAGTCTCCCTAACAGCTTACTTTTACAATAGAATCAATTTAAAACCATAACGTGTCTGCCCTGTCTTCCACTCCCCTGCCCACATCCCAGGATACAGCAATCTGCTCTCCATGGCCCTGTTGGGACAAATCCTCTTCAGCAGCTCCCTTGAAATGAACCAAGGCATCCTCCTTCTCCTGGTCAAATTTTCAGGATCTTCCTTAAGAACTTAGTCTCCTTACTTCTCATCAGAAAATAGGTTGGCTGGTGATACGGTAGAACTGATTTGTGCCATTTCCCCTTATATATGACAGTGTGGAATTAGGATCAAATACAATCCTGGAGTTTCTGGCCTCATACAATCTGGGGAGATATTAAATTTCTCCAAGTTACCTTTGAAAAAAAGGAAAGTGAACCAGTTAATCTTTGAGATCTAAAGTCAATCCCTTCTCCCTTCCTTTCCTCCTGCCCTCTCTCTTTCCTCCTACACCCCTCCTTCTCTCTTCTTTTCTCTTTTTCCTGTTCTTTCTATCCTCTTTGGATTACAAGAAGCTCAGCCTATAATTATGGATGGGCTATTTTAACACTGTTCCCTTCAAAGAACAATAGAGTTAACAGAGAATGATAACTCGAGCACCAGAATTTTCAGCTTCAGAATGGGAAAATAAATGAAGTTTTAGAGAAACATAACAGGACAGGACACTTTCTTAGGAAATCTGTTAGAATAAACAATTCCCCTTCTCTATACCTCCCCCGCCCTCTCCACCTCACTCAGCTTCCCCTTCCAGCTGGGGCCCATCAGAAAAAGGCTTTCCTAACTTTGTGGGCCAAACCCCTCCTAAAGACAGCTGTTGAGTGACACATTTCAGTACTTCCCTCTGACTGTAGAAAAGATGTAGACCTGGGAGTATTAAGTGTTTCTGCCCTTGAAAAAGCTTACACCCCAACAAAGGAGAAAAAATATGCAAATAACCTAACCTTACTAGTTGTGAGATAAGAAAAAAAGAGAGAGAACGCTATGCAAAGGGCTATGGAAGCACAGAGGGAGGAGAGAGGCTTTTATGTGAGAGCCTTTGTGGGACGTTCTTGAAGACACAGGAAAACTTCTAAACCCAATGGACTGAAGTCTCTAACGATGACATTTATTTCCATAGCAGGGGATAGAGAGAGAATATTTTTTTAGGAAGATTATCACTGAGCTAAAATCTGTGCCAATCTTCCCCTATTTTATGTGGGACACCACCACAGTGTCACTTGACAAGTGGTGCTAGGTCCTCGCCTGGGATCCAATCCTGCAAACCCCGGGCCTCTGAAGCAGAGCACAGGAACCTAACCACTATGCCACCAGCCCAGCCTTGCGAGATAATTTTCAATGTATGTGTGTTAGAGAGGAGTCATCTTCCAAAATCTCTCAAATTCCTCTGTGTTAACGTTTAACCAACTTGTCACCCAGAAGACTGGCCCTGAATTTCACACCCAGGCCTGCAATACAAGTAGGATACATGGCATGACTCAGAGACACAAATTTTAGCTTCAGACAGACAAGTTTGAATGCTACTTCTCTCCTCCCTTGTTGCATCTGAAAGGTAGACAAGCTGTTTACCATTTTATCCTCATCTTTCTAATCTGTAAAATGGGGAAAATATCAACTCATCTGTTTTTGGTGAGGTGTCAAAGATCTGGAACAGAATAACACATTTAATAATTTAGAGCAGCATTCAATAAATCACAGCAATTATTAATATTATTATGATCTGTCCTAAGAATATTTGTTTTACACAAAGCTAAGGCATGGAAAAAATAAAATTTTTTTCACCTATGCCTAGTAGAAATCTGTTTCAGATATTCTGTGTTGGAATTCTGTAGTCAGAATGTCTATAAAATTTCCAGGCCTCCAGCACATACACACACATTCCCTCTCTCGCTGTCTCTGTGTGTCTCTCTCTCACTCCACACACACACACACGTACTCCTTTAACGTTGAGCCGGCTTCCCAATTCTCCATCAACAGAACTCATAGCAGCCAGCAGCATTATTAAACTACAAGAAAAGTATGTCTGAGAAACGGTAGCTACCTTTCTCCAGCATCTATTCTATTCTTTCTTAGAACATGATGCTCCATAGGCTGACTTATGAGATGCCATCAAGGCAACCCAAGTTTCTACCATCAACCCCCAGAGAGATCCAGAATGCCAAAGAAATAGCTTTCACCCTTTTCTTCTCCTGGCTCACTTAGGAGTTTCCTTCTGTGAATCTTAATCCCATCACTTTGTGGTATGAGAGGGGGAAAAAGCAAGTTCAGTAGGAGACCCAAATCAGCAGTTAAGCTTTCCTCCAGCATGGTTTTCATGCTATACAATATATATGAGTTTTTTTGCCCTGACATTCCATTGTGTACAGTAAGCAACATCTGAAAAGTCTATACATATAGGGAAGGCTCTTTTTCCTCCTGTGGAAAACCAAGTGAGGAATTTCAACTCATCCAACTTTATTTCAGCAGAAGCACTGAGGTAGAAAAGAAAAGCCATGGGATAGAAACAAGAGTCCTTCCCATCATTCATAACTATGTGGCTTTGAGTTGTCTCCTCTGAGCCACTACTAGATTTATGAGGCCTGCCACTCACAACCTCTCCTGAAGGAAAATACCCACCCACAACCCCTATGGCATAAATGGCCACATTTGTACCATATGACCCACAGCCCATTGGATCAGGAGTCATGCCTTTAAAAATAGGGCAATCCATCCAGAGGCTGGACTTAGGTCTTTGACCTGGTGGGAAAAGATGACTCGAACTAATCAAAATCCATTCTTCAGAATTTGGCACTAAGAAACCTAGAGTTGAGGCAGCTGGTAATAGGGGCAGGAGCTAAAATGGGCATCAGGATATGTCATGTCCCAGAGAGGAGCCAGAGAGAACACAGCAAGGTGATGCCATATGTACATTGATGTTTTCAGGGAGCAGAAACTACAAGGAAGCAGTGAAAATGAAAGCCATCTGGTTAAAGGAAGAGAAGAGAGGAGACACAGAGAGAGAGAGACTGACTCATTCCTTCTTTCTCTAGCTTATTCCTTCCTCTGCCCTTCCAGTGAGCCTCCTGGTTAATGCCTCAGCTCATCCTTCCCACTTTGCTTCCCAAGCTCTTTTTACTTTCCCAAACAGACCCCACTTTGGCATTTCTTTGGATCCCCCCAATCATGAGCGGTCCTGGTGCTGCGTCCCAGACTCTGTGGGCCATCCATGTTTCTAGATAAATGTCAAAAGGCTAGACTGAAATGTGAGGTTTGATCTAGAATGATGCAAAGCATGGAAGGCAAGAGAGACAAACACCTGAGGAAGCAGCCAATGCAAACTTTACAGGCTGAGTACAATTTTGGCATGGACATGATCTTTGAAAATGATTTGCAGAGCTGAACTGGCTTTTCATGTATATAGCACTATTATAAGTGTCCTTTCTAGCCCTTTCCAGGCTGAATCATTCTCACTGCTTAACTTTCCCTCTTAAATTTGTTTCCAGTTCTAATTATGGTCATTCTCCAAGTTCAATTCTAGACATTGGAATTTGATAGAAGGCAGCCTAATCTTTTGCTTCATGCTATGCTCTTTAATGATAAATTGAGAGATCGGAGAGAGAAATCTCAGGTCTCCTACTGCTCTAATATCCCATGACACTACAAGCCAAGATGTACTAATCATTAGCTTGATAACAGGAAACAAAGAAAGCAGAAAAAAGACATTCCATTTTAGGATCTGTGTTCTAAAGGAGGGTTCTGATAGAAGCTTCTTATTGGAGCAAGATCTTAGGGAGAAACTTGAGGATTTTTAATGATCTTTCCAGATTATGTAAAATAGGAATAAAATAAATTATATCCATCCAGAAAAGTGTATGTGAAAAGGAGGCCTTGACAATGGGGTTCTAAGAGCCTGAGATATGGCATTATTTACCCTAACATCTCCCAAATCTGCCACCCCCTCCCATGGGTATACTCAACTATTCTGGATGAGCTCAAAGATGAGAAAGACCGACACTTAGTGTTTGGGATTTTAGATCAGGAAACGCAAATTCCATGGGTAGTTAAAGGGATTAAAAGCTGTTTAAAGATGCTAACTAATCAGGTGAATCAATCAAATTGATCAAACCCAATGAACATGTAGCCATGTTGAAATATTCCCTTTCATGGGATAAAAATGCTCAAATACAAGAGAAAAGAACACAAACAAAAAATCACAAATACGTGAGGCCTATTTAAGGGCTTTTTCACCTGGTGTATACCTCCAGGTTTACCGTCCACTCAAATGTTGAGGAGCCTGGAGTGAGAATGTGCCTTCACAAGAGTGACAGATTTGCTCACTCCAGCCAGCAGACATGTATGGAGAGAAATTCTGTGTGGGCTGAGGCTAAGCATTCAGACAGCTGTAGAATTGGGCCTGAGCACCTTAATGAAGCAAGAGACAGCTCCTGATTGTGGACGGGTCCACAAAAAAGATGAAAGTCACATATTTTTCAGTGACAGCCATGTAATTTCTAATGGTACTGACTAGTTCTCACTCCAAAACAGAGAATATGAAGAATGGGTAAAATTTATACCTATGTTCAAGCTTATGAATAGCAAGTCTTTCCTTTTCTTTTTCTTTTTCTTTTAAGGAAAAGTATATCTCAACTCCACCTCTGTACTCCAGAACACGTCAGCCCACCTCTGTGTGAAAATAGGAATTGACAACACAGAGAAGACATACTTCAGAAACTTTCAGTATATAAACGTCAAATCATATTAGGCTCCCACTTTCCCCTTCATTGAACCATAATTCAATGAGAGTTTTATTATGCAAATTCGTTGGAAAGCACAGGTCTCTACATCTCTGCCAAACACCGAGGGCAACAATGGCAGTCACATCGTTCTAGTAAGAAAACACTCTATCTTGAGGACAGAAACTGGAGCTGATATGAAATTTTAACATGTTCTTATTGCTTAATACTTGGGAGAACACACAATAAATAACACTCGGAAGTGGGACTGTTCTGTGCCAAATTATCCAGAAGGAAAATGTGTTCTGAGTTTAGCTATAAAACATTAGTCTTCCAAATAAGTCTCTGGCTTTACAGTTTTCAGTACACTTTGCTTACATTTATTTTTGTTGCCTTTTGTTGTATATTTTATGTTTGCTTCATTTTTGTAAGTATTACCATATGAATAATCCTTCAAGCTTAACTGCCAGTCTCATGGTAAATAGTTCAATGTGTTTTCACATTTATCAGAATATCTCAATTAATGGGATAAGGTGAGTCACTAACTATTTTCTTGTTCACATGCATGCAAATGACAAGGGATTAGTGCTTAAGCACTCTTATACAACCAATAAGTTAGCTGAGCAATTTCCCAGGAGCTTAGAGACACTTTGAAAAACTTAAACTCTCTAACTACCTAAAAAATGAACTCATTAACTTTATGAAATTGCAATAAAGCCCACTAATGTTCCTTAAACGGAGCATTTACTCCAATCCCCACTTCTGGTGAATGCTGTTCAAGCCATGCCTACATGGTAGAAGGCCTAAAAATTTTTATTTCTAGGAAACATTAAAAGAACCCCTTTGGAATATATCATTCCAAACCCAAGACATTTTATTTCCCTGTTAGAGTAATATCTGCTTAAGGGAACTTAAGCTTTCTACAGTCTATGTAACTCATTCTGCCAAGTTAGGATAAACCAGGTCCCAGTTTCTGTTGTCTTTCTCTTGGGACAACCCTGACATGAGTCAAGCAGCAGTCAAGGATACTGAAAGGATCACATCCTGAGCAACTCCTGGCACATCACAGGATCAGGACATCTCTGAGCAGTGGAGACTCAGATGTTATCTAGTCTCTCCATCCACCTTGCTGCCTGGAGCCCTACCCAATTACCCCTAGCCAGGGGTCGTCCAGATCCCTGAGAATTCCAGGGATGACACACTCACCGGTCATTCATACTATCAGTGGGCAACTCCAACTTCAGGAAAGGTTTTCTATATGTTCATGCCATCTTAGACCCGGCAAAGGATCTTTTCTATCTATGCACTACATTGCCGGGAACATGGCAAAAGCCTTCTACCAGCCTCTGATACCCTGTATTTTCCCACTCCCATTTACCTAGTCGGGGTTACAGTGTCACACTCCTGCCCTTCGTCGTTCTCTAAAATGTTCTCCAAGCCTTTCCCCAGGCTCAGCTCACAACTCCTGCTACTCACTTCGGGCCCAGCTCGCTCTGATGACTATTCAGACACATGCTTCTCCCATTCTCCTTACCACATTCACAGGGACATGATCTGTTACTTGCTCTCTGGCTCCACATAGCCATGAAATGATATGCAAGAGATTCTTCCACCTTCCGCCAGCTTCCCCCTCCTCCTGCCCTGACCGGCTCTCCCTCCAAGGAGCCAGAATCAGATCATGGAGAGCTGAACCTCCCTGAAACTTCTACTCACTCGTCCCCATGCTGCACTCTGAGGTCAAACAGAACAGATAGAATAGGGTTATAAAAAAGCAGTTCAGAATTTACCAAGAAGATAGGACTTGGGGCTTCTGTGGACAAGAGGAGTTAGAGTTGAGAGCCCACCCAGTATCTCGAGACCAGAGGCCCAGGAAGGTGAAAGGACAAGGGTAGCATCACAAGCAGTGCCGACCGTCCCGTTCAAGGCACCCCTCCTTGCCTGGGTCCTGAGCCATCTCACGCAGCCTGCCTTGGAATTTTCTTCCTCAGGATTTCCCTCTCTCCTGTATCTGTGCTTCTCTTTGGCAGTCACACTTAACACCTCTCTCCTTCAGACCTCACACAGATTCCACCAGCCGGACACGCCAAAACTTTACTTTCTATGTATTTTTTCATCTTTTTCTCTCCAACTCTGCCACTACTGCCTTGCTCCAGCCCCACATCACTTCATACATTTTCCTCTTCTCTCTGGCTTGTTAGCCTCAAAACCATGTAGTAGAGAGAGTTTTCCATAATGCAGAATTGGCCATGTCCTCTCCCACTCACCCCTCTCAGTGGTTCCCACGGCCTTAAGCAGAGTCCAAGCTCTCCGGCGTGGTAGACAGGGACTCCCCGATCCGGCCTCATTGGACCTTCATCTGCCTCAATCTCGTTATCTCCTTTCTCTTCCTGCTCTAGACCAAAATGAATTGTTCATAATTTCACTTCCTGCATACTCCAAGCTGGGTGTTTTGCCTCCGTGTCTTTGTTCTTGCTATCCTCTCTGTCTAGAAGGCCCTTTGCCCGCACTCTCCATTCCTAACTTGAATATTTCTTCTTCATTCTCTAAAACTCCACTTGGACATTGCCTACTCCAGGGAGTCTTTTCTAGATCCCTGAATCATAAAGCAGGTTGTGAGCTCTCAATACCCAACGCCTCTCCCTAAGAGGATCATATTGATCACCACTGTCTACTTAGGTGTCTTTGAGCCTCTTGAGATGAAGGCATGTCTTATCCCTGTCTGAATCTGTGGCACTTGGCACAGAACCTGGCGAACAGCAACAATATTAAAAATGTTTGTGAAACAAATAGAAGAAGAAATTTTTAAGAGATAGGACATACCAAGCAAATACATGAGAATAAATGGTTTCACGGTCAAGGGCAAAACAGAAAGTTCCTAGGTAAGTGCTATAATGATTGAATTGATAATGCTGTATAAGTGTGAAATCCTTATGGGACTGGTTTAGCAAAACATGTAGTCAATAGTTCAGAGTCAATTAGAGAATAGAAGGTGGCTTGTATTGAATGGAGGGTGTATTACATTTAGGTCAGAGTACTTATAGAACTTAGGCCCTCCAAAAATGCAAATTATACTGAAGAATCACCACTACTCTCTAAGTACAGAAGTTAATAACGAGGGTGAATCAGGACAATAAAGCAACGTTGTCTTCACATACTTAGGGAGAGAGTCTCCATTCAACCACAAGCAAGCAGGAAGAACCAGGAAAAGAGGACAAGTCTCTATCAGACCTTCAGTAGAGAAAGACCACCTTCCAGACCAAGACGACTACCTAGGAGAGCCAAGGTCTCAGAGAAAACAGGGCCTCCTGGGGAGCTAGGCTCCCTGGACCCCCCACTAACTGTGCCCTTGGATTTCAACCTTGACCACATAACTAGAGATGTTGAGGTACTGGGAAGAGTACTGTGATCCAGATTCTGCATTCACCATGTTCAGAATCTACTTGGATGAGGCAATATAGGCAGAAACAATGTAATTAGATAATAGGAGATGATATGATAGAATATGGAAATTAAATCTACAATTAAACAGTAATAGGTTATCAACAAATTATTTAATAACCTATGTAAAACATGAATTCTATCTTTTCTCTCTTTTCCCTCTCTCTTATTTTTTTAACTTTTTATCTTTACTTTTTTTCATTGCTCTTCCACTTTTCTTCTTTTTCAAGATAAAGAGAGACCGAGGGGAAAGGAGTATAAAATTCTGTGGATTTGGGAGTCTTTCATAGGCCTGATATCTAAATCTTGGAAACTCTCTAGCACATACACCCATACATATACACATAACTTCCTATTATTTCAGTAATCTCTAAGTTATAAATGTCTAGAATTGTGTCCCCAAATCATCACTTATACCACAGGAGCCTTCACAGCTGTCTTCAAAAGACCAACATAGACAATTACTTATATTTATGTTCTATGGTGGGTTGAATGGTGCCCTCCATCCCTGGAAAGATTTAGTGGGCACTAAATCCAATAACAAATGTCTTTATAAGAGAAGGGGAGAAGACACACAGAGGATAAGGTGCAAAGACAAAGGCAGAGATTGGAGTGGTGTGTCTATAAGCCAAGGAATGCCAAGGATTGCCCACAGCCATCAGAAGTTAGGAGAAGGCCATCAAATGGATTCTTCCTCAGAGCCTCCAGAAGGAACCAACCCTGCTGACACCTTGATTTCAGACTTCTGGACTCCAAAATCAGGAGAGAATAAATTTATGTTGGTCTAAGTCCCCTGGTTTATGATAATTTGTTACAGCAGCCACAGGAAACTAATCCATGCAACATTGCAAAGTCACATGTATACCACCTGCTTTACTAGCAAGCATTCTAGTGTTTTTGTGGATGGAGGGTAGTTCTTCCTTAAATACTACTAAAGATCCCTTCATTTGTTCTAGGGGTCTGAGAACAAGTTCTTTTTGTTACTCATCTGCTGATTCCTATTGCCATCTGCCAAGTCTAAATGATGCCATCCCCTGATCTGGCATCTCTGTCCCAGGAAGACAGAATTCCAGTTCCCTTGCAGATATGACTGCTGCCAGTGTCAGAAGACATTATAACACAGAGACTAATTCACAACTGCTACTAGATGTGGCTAATTTCAGAGCCCACATGCCCTACACTGAGCAGTTCCAAGGGGATACCACTTACCTTTTTTGTACATGAAAGATAACCCCTTGGAGCACTGCAATGCAGTGGTTCTGCACAGGTCATTCTCATGGAGTCACCTACAGGACCAGCCCACATACCTAGCTCCATGTGTTGGGTCCTGACATAATTCCAGCTGGTTGGAGTGAATTTAAGCACCTTCATTATAGTCCAGAAGGAAAACAGCCCTTAGCACCAGAAAAAGAAAAATTTTCCCTTTGACCCAGTCTACAGCTCCCCTTTTCAGTTTTCTATCTTGGAATCACCCTCTTCTGACTCACTGTGGAAATACTTTCACCTTACTGAGATAACCTCATCTCCATCTTACTGTAACCTCATCTTTTAGGCCCCAAAGCCAACAACATCAAAATTCAGCTGCCCAGGATAACTTCATTTCTCACAGTCAGGGTTTTTCAGCCTTGGAGTCATTCACTTAAGACTGTAGTAGCAACTCTCCAAGATGGCCGTCATTAATGTCTTTCCTTCCTGAACGTACATGTTAATCCCACATGGAGAGGTGAGGAATATTCCTCCATTCACTTCAATCTGGTCTGGTCTTGATGTTTTGACCAATAGGGAACTGCAGATGTGACACTATGCCACCTCCAGCCCTAACTGTTAAGAGGACCAGTAGCTTCCACTTGTGTACCTGAGTTGCCACTTGAGCAGCCATGTACAAAGTCCACCTATGAGGAAGTTCAGGTTGAGATTTGCCTAGTTTAGTCTTATTTCTTTGTGTGATGGTTCCTATAGTGTGTAGTAGGTTTGGCCATCTCTTCTGCTGCTTATTTTATCTCACCTTTTGGGCTCCTGTCAGCATTCAAATAAGATACGTATATATCTATACACCCTCCCATTAGGACAAGCAATAATGTACCCATATAGCAAAATCTAAAATCATACTTAGAAAAGAACCATTTCTTCTTGGAAACAAAACTCCCAGAAATATACCCCTGATGCAACTGTACAAAATAATTTCTATCACTGACCAATCTAAAACACTTACAATCAGATTAATAGTTTCTTCTCAGTTTTCCCCAAGGGGACACTTCCTTTTGCATTTGCGTTTAACTAGTCTATTTAGTTAGTTTTCTCTGAACAAATAAAGAAGCTTGCCCAAGAAGAGGAGTCACATTTCTACCTCTTTTAGGACTAATACATCATGCAGCTTTGAAATGACAATTATTTCCTTTTCTATCACTTCCATCAAGGTTTTAAAAGCCCTGGGAAGTGTAGCTAGAGCACCATGTTACACTTACATGCCTTTAAGTTGAAGTCTTATTTTGAGAAACATTCAAAAAGATATAAGCTGGCATTACTTTGCTCTCAATCCTTGATTATCTCTAGAAAATTTTGATGCAAACAGAAAGGAGAGGAGAAAGCAGAGACACGGATCAGACACGAAAAGGGCTGTCTCAGAGGGCTGTAAACCATTTCAGAAGTAGAATAGCTGAAAGTAAGACATGAATTCCATTTCTAGTCTATTTCTCCCTCCTTGTATTCCTCATGGTGGCTACATGTAATTCACAAACACAGCATCAGGACCGGTACACAGCTCAGGAGCAATCTTAGACTTAAGTGCCCCAAAGGACTTCCAAAATTTCCAAATATTTAGAGTATTATGCTCCAAATGACTTCCAGAATTTCCAAATATTTGGAATATTCCAAATGAAAATATCCCACTCCTTCTGAGAGCCAATCCAAAACTGTTCCTTTAGGTACCCACCAAGGGATGGTATTCTCATTGTAAATTCTCTGTCACCACCAGTACTGGCTGTATCCTAAGTCTTTTGAGGAAGAGCTGAGTTTACTGCTTAGGTCACAGAAATTAATGCTCAATTTATACAAGTTACATTTATATAATGAGAGCAATAACAATTGTTTATAATTTAGCATAAACAAAAAGTAGTTATTCTGAATGTCTTCTTTTCAAATCACTTTAAGGGGAGCTAACAGCCTGCCTCAAATACAGAGTCTATATTTATCGTTGATGCTCGGCCAAAAATAGACACTTTTTAAAGAAGTAACAAAAGCTCAAAAAGCCATCTGTTCTACAACCCTGTATATAATTATAGATAAAAATGTCAGAAATCAATAATGTAGTTTGAGTCTTCAAAATCCCAAGCATGTACTAGACTAAGCAATAACAAACAAAATCAATGTGTCTACAAGAGAAAAGAGTTATCAAAGGCTTTAAAACTCACAGAGGAACACAGGCAGTACGGCCAAAAATTACTTTGACTTATTTCTCCTTAAAAGTGCAAAATAAGTGTATTTCCCCTTTCTACAGGCTTTTAACTGTCTAATAGTTGTACTTCATAAAATATTAGGTATAAAAAGGAAATTTTAGGAATTCCTGAGAAGAAGCAAATATAAACCAGTAATAGATTAGTAGCTGAAACATATAAAGAATACTTGGGGGAAGAAAAGAAATGTATGTAAAATCTAATAGAAAAATGGCAAAGTACTCCAGCCTATTCACCTAAACATATTAATCATAGCTATGTCAGAGCCCTTGTCCATCGAAGATCTGAATCACCCATGGGTCTGTTTCTATGGTCTACTATCTCTCTCTCTCTCTTTCTCTCATCATTTGTTTATGGTATGTCTGGGAAATTTTGATTGAATGTCATATGTTGCACATGAAAAAGTGTAGAGACTCTGCATAATGTTATCTTCTTCCAGAGAGGGTTAGCCCTTCCCTTTACTAGAAAGACATAATAGAGACTGACTGCCTTAACCCAAGCCAATCATAGAACCCCAGGGATTCAAGATAACAACCTGTCTGTGTTCGCCTGGTGTATGTAGAAGTCTAATCCTTGCCTTCTCAACCCACAGCCCTGTTTAAAATTCCACTCTGTTTTTAAAGCTTTTCTGCTTGGCTTCTTAGCTTTCTGCCCACTTAGCATCGGTATTCAACAAATGTCTTGAGAGAAAAGCTGGCAGTGTGTGGGGTTCACTTCTCCATCACTCCCTTCTCAAAAGGATTCTAACTCCTTAAGGCTCTAAATTTTGCCTTTCAAGCCCCACTAGACTGACAGAAGCTCTGCTGGTTTCTCTCTTTCTGAGTAACAATTCTCTGCAAGGCCCTTTTCCAGATCTGCAATATTTTGTCCTGTACCTAAAACTGACAAATACCCCAAGAATAAAAGCTGCTGCAGAACATTCATTCACCTCCCCTTTTCCTGGGATTTTGTCCCCCTAAGTACGTACGGATTGCCTCAGGAGCTCTCCAATGCCTTTAAACATATTATTTTAATCTGGCCTTTCTAAATCCCTTAACCCTTGGTGGGAGCATTGGTCTATGGTAAGTGGTTAATCACATCTGGAAGCAGAAGCTCAAGGTACGTGAATAAGACACAGAAGAACAATCTGGCATATTCGTAGTAAGACTGTGAATGCCCTGTGACCCAGTGAACCCACTCCACGGAGTGTGCTTGTCATGGAATTGTTTGTGGCAGGGAATGGGAGGCATCTTAGGTGACCATCACTAGTTCAATGGATAAGTAAATATGATAGACACACACTGTGGAGTGCTGTGAGGCTGGTGGAAGCGATGAACTAGATGCAAATATAGCCAACCGGATACACCTCAAAAATACAGAAACAGAACAAAATACATAGCCTAAAGCCAAACCAAACACACAGACACACACACAACACTACATATATTAGGAGACTATATATACACTTAAGAACACAAATACATTAGAAACAGGTGCCTGTGGAAGTGGCTATCAGGAAGGAATGGGGAAAAATAAAGGAAAATGAGGAGCAAACACTTTTGGAGCTCTTACTGTATACCTGGCATTGTTCTAAGAGCTTGACATTGACTTATTTAATTCTTTCAACAGCACAGGGAGGCAAATGCTATTGTTGTCCTTATTTCATGGTTGAGGAAACTGAGGCACATAGTAGTTAAGCAATTTGCTCAAGATCACAGAGCTAGTTAGTGGTAGAGCCAGGAGTGAAACCTCGGAAATCTGGAATGGGAGTCTCTGCTGTGCTGCCTCTCCCGGGAGGCTTCAGATCAATGGCCGTATTAACGCTGAGGAGTATGACTCCTTCAATTCTCTGTCTCGGAGGACCCAAAGCTAATCAACCAATTACTCTCTCTATGAATTATCAAATGAGAATAACCAGATATCGCTGACTGAATTGAAGGCTTCAATTTCTTTCCACCAGAAGGTCATCTTTCATGAAAAATACTTTCCCCATTTCCCTTCAGCATAGAGTCGAAACTATTTTAAGTATGTACTCAATGATAGTTGAACAATGGTTGTAATCTCAACAGAAGCATACGGTTTTGTGCTGTGTGCTTCTTTTATTTGAGAATCAAAGGCAGGATCTTTGCCTAGGTCAAGCCCCACAGTTCTCCCTTGAAGAATGGGCCTCACAAAAACAAAAACAAAAGACACTTTGGAATGTCCGGGGAAATATCAGGGAATTGAAGGTAGAGAGAAACCCAGATAACTGGGCTTAAGGCAAGTTCAACACCACGTATTAATCTGGGTCCTAGAAGAAGGCCTAAAATGCTTCTTAAGGTAGAAGATTAAGGTAGAAGATTAAAAACAGATGTAAATGAAAATAATTCTGAGAACACTGCAATCAGTAAATGGAATGGTTGGCAAGGGGAGACAAAAGAAGGAGACAGTCACCACTAACCATTGCTTAAAGGAATGTGCCTATTGACTAACAAAACTAGTGTTTTAAGAAATGAATACAAAAAAAAAAGAGTGAAGGAGTTGGGGGAAAAATGTAGGAGGGACGAAGGAGGAGAATAAAGACAAAAGGGAGGAACAAGGGGAGTGACAAACGGAAGGGAGAAGAAGAAAAGAGGGGGAGAGAGGGAAAAGGAGAAAGGAAGGGAGGTAAGAAGTAGGGGAGAGGGAGAAAGGGGAGGAGGAATTAAGACACAAGAGCAGAGGGAACAAATTATCCCTTCAGTTCCATAAAAATAGATTCACCCTTTACAAAGTTTTTCAGGTCTATTTTTTCAGATCTATTCCTTGGCGAAATCCTACCAAAGTGAAAATCAGTTGTGTCTACTCTCCCCACTGCCCTCCTCACACATACACCTTTTTTTCTTCACTGTATTGACAGCCAGAGCTTATGTACAGATTTAAAAGGAAGGGTACCAGCTGTCTTCCCTGCGTTATTCATGTGCACATCCCCCTCCACGTGTGATGCGCAGGCCACTTTTTGTTTTCTCTTAGCACCTGCCTGTCCCCCTCTATATCACAGGGGCCTGCTAACTATAGCTTCATACCCCTTTACCTGCTAGCTTCTGGTTCATTTAGCCAATAGGAGGCACTGCTGGGAGACAGGCAGTTAGGAAGACGGGGAGCCAGGGTATTTCTCGCCACTCTCCTCATTGGAGGCAATGTCTCCAGTGGTGCCCAGGCCTCTTCCATGACCTCGGCTCCTGCCAGACATGCCTTCTCCAAGTTTTCATCTCCAGCCTGGTGGCCCTGACTCCTGGGCTCTGGTAGCACTATCTCCTCCTGTTGTGCCCCCACCCTAGACATGCTAGCAGCTTCTTCAGTAACGCCTCCCTGAAGTGAACTACCTTCCCTTGTCTTCAGCTCCTGCAATGTCTCTATGTCTAAGTCCCCATATTCAGTTCTCTCTACTGAACTCTGGCACAGCCCAGTTTTTCTGCCTGGACCCTGTCTGAAACACTCACCAAGCAAGCTCATACAGTATAGGATGGCACACAACCCACCCGTCCTGTTCTCAGTTCTCTTGGATGGCAGGCAGAATAATACCCGCCACCCCTCCCCCCACCCGACCTCAAGCTATCCACATCCCAATCATATTCACAGAAGCCTGTGAATATGTTATGTTCTACGGTAAAAGGGACTTTGCAGGTGTGATTAAGTTAAAGGTCCTGAGATAGGGAGATTATCCTGGATTATCCAGGTAGAACCAATGCAATCACAAAGCTCTCGTAAGTGAAAAAAGGGAGGCAGCAGGGTCAGAGAAGGAGATGTGATGATGGAAGCAGAGGTTGAAGTGATATGATTGCTGGAGAAGGCCAGAGGCCATGGAATGCAGGTAGTCTCTAGATGCTAGGAGAAGCCTAGAGCGTTCAGGGCCCTCCCGACACCTTAATTTTAGCCTGTGAAATCCATTTTGGTCTCCCGACCTCCAGAATTGTAAGATAATAAATTTGCATTATTTAAAGCCACTAAGTTTGCTCTAATTGTTACAGCAGCAATAGGAAACTAATACAGCCTGCAAGGGTCACCCACCCTGGGGTGCAGGAAACACTAAAAAACATTGTACACACTCCTGGGAGAATTACGGGCATCCTGGGCTCATGGGAGAGCAAAGAAAATAGAAAAAGTGATAACCCCTTCGCAGAAGCCAACCAATCTCAACACCAGGTGTCAATGAGCACAAATGTGGGGATCCTAACACAAACTAGAGAATGACGGCAATTCATTCAGAACCTAAATGGCAGGTAAAGCGCTTGATTTTTCAATCATAGAATGTAACAATGTTATAAAGCTGCCTTTTATCACAGTTCACAGTGTCCTCTCTATAAGGACACAGAGAAATTTTCTGAATCAGAAATAATTTGTTTCACCTATTTGACTGGTTTGATCTTACTTAATGGATTCTGTGCAACTTGTTCAGGTCATGCTTTCTCTTCCCAGTTTGCTGTTAGAAGATTTAAGGCCAAAATTGTGACCCACTTGTGACCACAGTGTAAGACTTTATGATATGCCTTTTGTGGACTAACCTCACTTCTGACTCCATTGTATTTTCCTACCTTAATTTCTCTTTAGTTGCATTCTCATTTTAAATTTATTTGTTGCTTATTATACATACCTATAAAAATAAAATTAAGACACTTTTGACACAAGATAGGGTACATATAAGTGAATAAACAAATAAATTATCAACAATGGATGCTTTTGGTACAAGAGAATGGAAGAAGAGAAAGGCATGAATGATAAATGCCCAAAGATCTAAAGCAATCAGAAGTGAATTCGAGAATACGGGGATAAACATATTTTCAGTTAAGTCAGGATGAATTTTAAAGTACACCAGTCAGGTAAAGGAGGAAAGAGTTTCTCCATCAACCTCCATCCACTCTCTGGTTGATGCTACAGACAGATAGTAAAGAACTGGTGAATACATCTGAGATTTACAGACGCTAAAAAATCGCAGGTTGGGGGCGGGGCACTCACAACAAAAGGACGAATGTACTCAGATGTGGTTTTTGGCACTGACAATATTAGCCTAGTAATTTTTCATTCCTTTCCAGAAAAAGAAAAGAACACACACATACCTCAGGTCATATTGTGACTGCACATAAAACAGACCAAGGAATTTTCCTTTGGACTCCTCCATATCGCTTGCCATCTTAAATGAGATTTTGCAGGCAGGCTTCTATATCTGAGTAAAAATAGCCAAGACCCAAGCAGCTACAATTCATAATGATTATTTGAAAATTTATAATATGCAAGACATAATCACCACCCAAATTAACACTATAGACAAAAGGCATCAGGTAACTGATCTTCAGACCAAAAATATCCTGACAGCAGGGAGCATAATTGCTTATTTATACAAATGGTCTGTGCACTCAGGCATTCGGTGTAAATAGATCATTACAACCATTTCCAAGACATTATAATCCATTAAGTAAATTAGACATGCTGTACAAGTCCTAATGATACAGGCCTATGACCAAATACCTCCAGAAATGTTTATCTGATTCCTCTCTCAGACCCGCCTGACTTTCAGTGAGGGCATTCAGCTGAGAAAGCTACCAAGTGGTTCTATTTTGAGAAAAGGCAAGAGCAGAATCTCAAGATTGAGAGAGCAGACACTTTCTTTGTGCTACTGAGCAATTAATGATTGTTCAGAACCAACACCTACATTTAAAGTCACTAAATTATGACATTTTTAATCACCACTAAATCAGATTATTCTCTTTATTCATCACATGTAGCTAATGATTTCCTTCTGAATGGCTTGAGTAGGTTTCCTCTTTCTTTCTTGCTGCTATGACTTTGGATTGCCTAAGACTAATAATTCCCAGGACTCTTCCCAGAATTGTTCCGCCCTTCATTATCTTTTGCCTGGATTATTCTGGTAATCTCTTATTGGTCAGCTTGCCTCTGGTCTTTCTTTCTCCACGCATTTAATACTTGGCAGCAGATAAATCTTCCCTAAGCAACTCTACTAAGTATCCTTTGCTTTGCCACATATGCTAATACATAGTTTCCCATTGAATTATTAGAGTAATCTGAAGAAAACTAGACCATTTCCCTGATCAAAACTGTTCCGTGATTCCTTGTTGCCCACAACCAAGGCGACATTGACTTTCAATTTGCTCAGGAGAGTCTCAACTTACCTCCAGTGTTCTGACACAATTCTTAAGAGAACCCTCTTTCACTCTCAAAAGTGTCCCAGGTTTAGACAATGAGATTATTGCTCAAATATAAGGTAAAGCTGAATCTCTGTGGCTTAAGATTCCCACCAAACTGGAGGAGGAGGTGCTCCAGGTGTAATTGTGTTAGACACAAGCCTGCGACCCTAGCAAAGCTGAGGCACCAGCTACTCACCCTGCTGCCCTTCACCTAAACATTTATGGGACAGAGAACACTGCCCTTGAGAATCGTGAAGCCTACAGGCTAGAAGACACCTTCCAATTCAAGCAACTCCACCATTTACCAATGAGCAAACTAAGGCACAACTAGCTGATCATGGAGAAAGATAGGAAACTGTGCCTCCTAACTCTTGGCCCAGGATGTTTTTCATCCTGCAAAGAGTGTACGTAATCAAGACGCTGTGAATCTGGGAAAGACTTTTTTCCCGGTACTAGGAATAACTTTTGGATGGAGCTGTTTACATTCCTGAATGCCCAGCAGCCGTGGCAGCATTTAAGAGGACTCTACAGGGTGAGGGGTGCAATCTGTTCTTGTGAAGCAGTAAAGCTAAATGACTCAGAGAGAAATCACTCTCACAACCTCAATTTCATTAACACCACCTGTGCACTAACGAAAGGCAACATCAGTGCATTTTCAACTAAAAGAAACTGGGCTTCACACCCAACTGCTCAAACAAAATTATAAGTGGGTCTCAGGCTTCTTTGGTGCACTTGTTTCTTCTCTAGTCCACAGGCTCTGAGTTGGAGCAGGGCTCCCTGCCCTTCATCTCTTCTCTGTCCCTCTTTTTCCCCTTGCATCTCTCCACCACAAATAGGAGAGACAGGTGCTGAGCCTGTCTCCCCATCATTCCTGTGCTGCTTCCAGGGTCACACCGGCTGGAAGAGTGATAACAAACTCTCCAAAACGGGTCACCTCAGTCAAGTTACCCACAACGTATTTTCTCTTTGTGCTTTGAATTGTGTTGCAGGCTAGCAGCTTCAAGGGAGTCTTAGGAAAGAATTACAAGTGTGAGGTAGGCAGAGGGATTGGGAAAAGGGGAGTTCAATGGGTACAGAGTTTCAATTTGGCAAAATGAAGAATTTCTAGAGATCTATTGCACGACAATGTGCATATAGTTAACATTATTGTACTGTACACTTAAAAATGGTTAAGATGGTAAATTTTGTGTTATATGTTTACCAAACAAAAAAGTATGAAGCAGGTGTGATAGTTTTATGTGTCAATTTGGCTAAGCTATAGTCCAGTTGTTCAAGCAGGTGATAATCCAGGTGTTGCTGTGAGAGTATTTTGTAGATGTGAGTCGACTTTCAGTAAGGGAGATTATCCTAGATAGGCTAGGGGCCTGACCCCATTGGGTGAAAGGCCTTAAAAGCAGAGCTAAGGTATTCCTGAAGAAGAGGAAAGTCTGCCTGTGGGCAGCAGCTTCTCTTCACGTCCAAAAGTTCCAGCCTGCCCTTCCTGGCCATCCACTTGGATTTCAGACAACCGTTGGATTCTGAACTTGCCTTACCAGCCCCTACAATCATATAAGCCAATTCCTTGAAATAAATTTTTTTCAGTTATTTTACTGACGTCATAATGGTTTATAACATTGTGTAATTTCAGGTGTACATTATTATTTATCAGTTTCTCTACTGCATCGCGCTCACCACCAATAATCTAATTTTTATCCACCACCATATATATGTGCCCCTTTACCCCTTTCACCTACCCCCCAATCCCCTTCCCCTCTGGTAACCACTAATCTGCTCTCTTTATCCATGTGTTTATCTTCCACATATGAGTGAAGTCATACAGTGTTTGTCTTTCTCTGTCTGGCTTATTTGGCCAAACATAATACCCTCAAGGTCCATCCATCTTGTTGCAAATGGGACATTTTTGTCTTTTTTTATGGCTGAGTAGTATTCCATTGCATATGTATACCACATCTTTATCCATTCATCAGTTGATGGGCACTTGGTTTGCTTCCATACCTTGGCTATTGTGAATAATGCTGCAATGAAATAGGGGTGCATAAATCTCTTTGAATTGCTGATTTCAAGTTCTTTGGAGAAATACCCAATAGTGGGATAGCTGGGTCATATGGTATTTCTGTTTTAATTTTGTGAGAAATCTCCCTACTACTTTCCCTAGTGGCTGCACGAGTTTGCATTCCCACCAGCAGTGTATGAGGGTTCCCTTTTCTCCACATCCTCTCCAAGATTTGTTATTTTGTGTCTTGTTAATTATAGCCATTCTGACAGGTGTAAGGTGATATCTCATTGTAGTTTTGATTTGCATTTCCCTAATAATTAGTGATGTTGAACATCTTTTCATGGGCCTCTTGGCCATTAAATTTTTTAATTTATAACTCCCAATGGTCTATTTGTTTGGTTAAACCCTGGCTGATACAGTGGGGAGAGGAGACTCTTGGCTTTTCTTCCCTTTTGTTGTAGAATTATATAGCAGGAGAGAACGGCATAGATTTCCAATTGACATATGTTTCAGGCCTAGCCAGGTTCGGGCCTTCCAGCAGGTAGTTAGACTCCCATGGAAATAGTCCCCTCTGGGGTTAATTCCCCTCCCTCTTTTCTACCCCAACCCCCAATCTTTAACATTTACCCGTCACAGCTATATATCCGTAAGACTTCACAAAGGATAGGCGTTCTCCAGACCAGTGATTCTCAATCCTGGCTTCACTTTAGAATCTCCTGGTAAGTTTTAACATTACTGAGACCTGGCCCCACACCTGACCATATGGACCTGAATCCTGGGGATGGGGACTGGGCATGACTTTTTATAAGCTCCCAGATGATTCTATTGTGAGCTAAGGCTGACGGGCACTGGATTTGACTGGCCAGTTGTAATTATAACTTTGGTGTCATCTGAAATCACTTTCTCCTAAATAATCAAGATGTGATTGTCTGAAACCCCTTCACCACTTGTGGAAAGCCAAATGTCCTTGTCAAGATTTCTGCACATTTACTAGGGCACTTATGGTCCTATGTTAGGGTTGCCAGATTTAGCAAATAAAATTACAGGATACTCTGTTCAACAGTGGAATTTTGCAGTTTATTGTAAAAGGCTGAAGGTAGGACATTTAGGGCATCCTGACAAAGTCATTACATGTTTCAGGACAAAATTGTGAAAAACAAGGGCATGTTCCGGGTATAAATACAGGATGCACGGCAACCCTATGACCCACAGACACCTCTCGATCTAAGCTCCTTCTCTCATTGAATTGGTTTGATTTATCAAGTCTACTTGCAATCCTATATGTCCCATCAGGGTTCCGCATACATGAATTCAGATGTATACCTCACCTCCTGTCCTTATGTTCACCCTGTGGGTGAAGCGACTTTTCTGGATGTCTAAGAAGGACGAGGTGTTAATATTGCAGCAATGCAAACAACTGAAGATTGAAGGAGAGATGCCTTGTTCTATATGCCTATTGTCACTTCACTACATCATTTAGTCTCTTCCTCTTCTATCCTCCCTTCTCTTCTCTGCTCTTCTCCAAATCCAAATGCCCATTCTTTTCCAGTGAAGAGTGCTTTAGCAAGCTCTAGTTCCTTCTCACCATCTACCTGAAATGCCTTACCAAGACACAGGCCTCAACAAAGATGGGGCCTTCTCTATGAGGGACTCTAGTGCCACCTGGAAAGACATTTGTTTCTTACCCAGTTCCGTGATTATGCTAATATTTTCTGCATCAACAAATACTGATTTGAGGTTCTTTGAGTTTGGGGAACTGTTTTCTACAACTCTGGTTTTCAATAAGAGAGAGCCACTTCTATTTTACAATCAACGTTGGCCTTCTGAGTGGACTCACCTGAGCTAGAAAAGCTGGCTTGCCTAAAACTACACAGTCCGTTAGCCTGACCAGTTACCTGAAATATACAACGTTACTAAGTCAACCTTTGGGTTTAATGCAGTTTTCCAATACATGCCAATCATATACTAATCATCACCATCACCTGGGCCCGTTTCCAGCTCCCAGCCCAGACTTAGAGAACCAGAGCCACAACAGGGCTGATTTGAATGACTGGCCAAGTCTAGGAAGCACCGGTCTAAGCACTTACAGGCTCTGTTAAAATGCAAACAAAGGTATTTTCACTACAGAAAGATTAACATAAACTGGTTCAGTTGTGGAGTCCTGGAGGGAAGCTCCGTTGTGGCAGTTCACCTTAAATTTCTGGGTCTAATTCTCATCTGTTCAGCGGCTGGGGTAGAAAGATCTCTAAAGATTCTCCCAACTCTAGCATTCTAGGATTCTGCACCACTTGATCCTATAATGAGGCTTCCAGACCACAGTTCAGGGGACTGACACATGGGAGGGAATAAAGCCAGGAAGAGAGCAATTTTAAGAGGCCACAGAGTGAGAAGGGAAGCAAAGCCTTGTTGGAAAGGATGCTTTAAACTGGAGGACTCTGAGTCCAGCAAGAACACCACGAGCACTTGGGGGAGGGAGCAGTGACTAAGAGCACAGATGGGGATCTCCATGACATTAGATGACCACGCCTCAGGACAGTCTTGTCCAGGACCACCCTTTATCTCTTCATATAAAAGTTAATGGTCAGATGTTCCCGATTTCCTGAGGGATAGGCCAGCCCACTTCCATGGATGTTAAAACGGGTGAGATGTGATATCACTGATGTTCTAATGGAACAAGCTGTTTCCTTACCCCAAATACCCCAACTTTCTGCTTAGCACACATTTAACACATACAAGCAGTTGACTCAACTCAGGTGTGACATTTAGAAGACGACCTGCAGAAACTCTTTCCGATGTGCCTGGAGAGCCTCTCAGGCTTAGGCATCCACCAGGGGCGCAGAGAGGGAAGGGCAGTTTTGATGACACTTATTCCTTTAAGAAACAGCTGCTCATCACCCCGGGTGTAGGTTCCCCTAGTTATTTACCCTTAGAAATGATTTGACATCTGAACAAATTTGGACGTCAGATATGAAAGCTTCAAATCACGCATACAAAATAAAAAGGTAAGTGGCAAAATGCCACTTATACCCATTCTTCAGATAAAATAAGATTTTCAAAAAGAAAATCTAGAATGCTGATGGAAGTTCCAAAGCAATAACTGTAACTATCCCAAAGAAATGCAACCAAATGGTTGAAACACTGGTAAATAAGGCAAACTTTGTGGAATGTTAATTCCATATAAAATTACAAAACAAGAGGATGTGAGTGTAGAGTGTTAAAAGAAGAATAGTGTACTGAGAACCCTTTTTGTAAAGAGTTTCCTTAAAAGAAAAAGACAGAAAAAATGGGGGAGAGTAAAGGGTAAGCTGTGCTCATCTTTGGGGTTACCGGCCACCTTGGACGGAGCCCCAGACCTGGCACATTAATGTGTGTGTGTGTCTCAGGAGCCCCATGGGAGCAGCCAGAAGACAGAGTGACAGAGGGAGGGAGGGAGGCAGGAGTCAGAAAGCCCAAGCTGCACCTTTGTGACCATGGGCAAGGAATGCAGTTGCTGCGCCCATTTCCTCCTTTAGAAATCGAGCAAATGATGCCAAGCTCACAGTGTGGTTAGAGACCTGGAAATCCTGTAGAACTCCACGGTCCCTAGTAAGTGCCTAATAAGTAGTTGCCACTAATATGGCCTGAAATCCTCATCATGTGTATTATTACTGCTAGTGACTAGAGGCCTTCTGGACGCAGGCATGTTGTAAGTTGTCGGATGGTCCCTATCTAGGATCAATTACACGCCTCTAGTATTATGTTACCAGGCCTAGTTCTGCTAATAAAAACTAGAGTACAAATGTCAGAATTCTGAAGACTGAGAAATAAGACTGACAAATTTCAATGACAGGAAAGCAAGAAGAAAGAACAGAGACATACAGTATAGGCCTGGTGGGGTTGCCTAGGCAACAGGAAGTCTGAATGAGGCCCCTGCATATTCTACTGGATGAACCCTCAGAACTGAGATAACGAGACATTGAATATAAAACTTCACTCTCATAAATACGCTTCTGGAGAATGCCTGGTATTTATTTTGCTTTTCAAAGGGCACCGACTCTGGAGCCTGGCTGCAGGTCTGAACCTTCACCCTAGCTGTGTAACCTTGAGCAAGCCACTTAATCACCCTATGCTTTGCCTCCTCAGATGTACAATGGAGAGAATGCTAGAACGTATCCACAAGGTTGTTGTGAGAGCTACAGTTACACGTGCCTAGCACCGAGGGAACACAGTATAAAGGGCCAGTATCATGATTAACATCATCGTTATCTACTCAGTGAGATCCCCTAGAACACCTGAGAAAAGCTTTTAACTACTTATTCGCATCTGTTACTACTACTTTTTATCTTTAATTAATTTAATACTCTCATTAATTAAATCTCTCAAAATCATAGATTAATAAGCCTCAACGTTTTTGAGTTTAGAGGGCTCCTTTTTCCAACCAGTTTAAGGATTCATTCAGAACAGGTTAACTTTTAGTAACTGCCAATTGAAAAATTACATTAATTCAATACGTTTTCTTAATGTAGAATTCCATTACTTTTGTAAAACTACTTGCTAATGGTTTTTCAAATTCAACCAATAAAAAATACAAGGAAAAAATTGCAAAAGTCACTCCAAATCCAAGTACGTAAAATAACAATTACCAACATCACACGCACATAAATCCAGGCATTCTCCAGGTAGGTGGAGGGACAAATAAGTTTAGAAAAAATTTTTACACTTGGGAGAGTATGGAGGAGAATCGTATTAGAGAAGGAGAAGAGAAAAAGGGGAAGCCTGAGCGACTCAGGCAATAGGAATTTGATGAAATCTCTTCCAGAACTCTCCCTCATTTTGTTTGTAGGTTGTGGCAGCAAAGAAGAAATCCTAATGCATTCAGTGGACCAGATGGAGAACTTCACCACATTTGGCCATAATCACACGTGTGGCAGCTCCTCTCCTGACGGTAGGAATTGATCTAAAGGCGAATGCTCTGCCATCCACATCAGCCACAAGGGCTGACCCTCACGTCAAAAGGCAGCAACAAAAGGCCCTGTAACCTCAGCAGTGACCATCTTGCCAAATACAGCCAAGAAAGTTTAAATCACTTGAAGTTCAGTTCAAAATAAATATGTTTCTAATCAAAGTGTGTTTTCATAGATCTTCACTGAAGTAGACTTTCCTGGCTTGGGAAGCAAGTGGAGTTTTATCTCTAAAGGCAGGCCCACGAACAGAGTTGAGGAGGCGAGTGGCCAGAGAATTGTACGAACCAAGCTGCCACAGAGATTTAGCTATTTTTGACACTCATACACAACAGAGCAGGGAAAGAATAGGAGTAGGATGTTTAGAATTATCTGTGTAGAAACAGACAAAATCTCTCTACCATTTTTTGTCCAAAAGAAACAAAGTGCGTTTGTTCTATTGCATTGTTGTTTATTGTTCATTAACCAACAGTTAAAATGCATATAAATAACCCCACTTTTTAGCAATGTTGTGTCCCAATCATTTTGTAGAAAATGAGTCCCTTCAGAGCTACAGTCTCATGCATTTCTCTAAGTAATTTACATTTTAGGAACTTCTAATGAGGCTATAAAAACTTCTTTTTTATAAACATTGGCAAATAAATAAATATATCTGCCAAAGGATAGTTTTAAGTATTTTAATGAATGTATTAATAATTTACTCTTCTAAATCACCCTTCACTATCGCTGATCTAAAGGATGTGACTTAGAGAGTTTCTGTACCAAGAGCATTATTTTAAACAATTCTCTCAAAGAGAGTTTAGGATTTTATTTTAAGTCAGAGATTTAAAACCTACAAAAGGTAAATTACGTTCTACCACATTGCTCAAAATTAAACTTAAAAATGGTGATCCCTGGGGCTGGCCCCGTGGCCGAGTGGTTAAGTTCGCGCGCTCCGCTGCAGGCGGCCCAGTGTTTCGTCGGTTCGAATCCTGGGTGCGGACATGGCACTGCTCGTCAGACCACGCTGAGGCAGCGTCCCACATGCCACAACTAGAGGAACCCACAACGAAGAATACACAACTATCTACCGGGGGGCTTTGGGGAGAAAAAGGAAAAAATAAAATCTTTAAAAAAAAAAAAAAAAATGGTGATCCCTGACCATTGGTCAATGGATCATCAATTTTTATGGTCAATTTTTCCAGTAGGAAAGTGACCCCCTTGTTATGGACTGAATTGTGTCCCCCCAAAATTCATATGCTGAAGCCCTAACCCTTAAGGGGACTGTACTTGGAGATAAGTCCTTTAGGGCTATAATTAAGGTTAAATGAGGTCCTAAGGGTGGGCTCTAATCCAATAAGACTGTTGTCCTCATAAAAAGAGGAAGAAACATCAGAGATATCTCCCTTCTCCCCTCCCTCCCGCCCCCTCTCTCTCCCTGCACATGCACAAAGGAAAGGGCTTTTGAGGACACAGGGAGAAGGCAGCTATCTACTAGCCAGGAAGAGAGGTCTCGCCAGAAACCCAACCTGACGGCACCTTGATCTTGGACTTCTGGCCTCCAGAATTGTGAGAAATAAATTTCTCTTGTTTAAGCAACTCCGTCTGTGTTCTTATGTTATGGCAGCCTGATCTGACTCATACACTCCTTAACAAAGAATTCCAAAATAGTATAAGTGCTCTGAAAAGACAAGAAGCTGCAGGGTACACCAAGAAGCACAACGTGGGCTTGGGTCAGGAAGGACTTCACCACGTAGCGACTTCTAAGCTGACATGTAAAGGATGGGCTCAAGCCGCATTTCTCCAAGTGTGGTCCAAGGACATCTGGAAGACTCAGAGACCCTCTTAGAGGAGTCCTATGAAGTCCTACCTTTTCCAGCTGTTACGAGTTGAATTGTGTCCCCCAAAAAAGATAAGTTGGAGTCCTAACTCCCAGTACCTCAGAATGTGACCTACTTTGGAGATAGAGTCTTTACAGAGATAATTAAGTTAAAATGAGGTCATTAAAGTGAGCCCTAAGATAATATGATGGATGTCCTTATAAAAAGGGGAAATTTTTGGCACACACACACACGAACACACACGCCAGGGGAATGTCATATAAAGATTGAAGTTATGCTGCCACAAGCCAAGGACCTACCTACAGCTAGGAGAGAACTGATCCATCCCCCGGCACCTGCAGAGGGAGCATGGCCCCCTGACGCCTTGCTCTCAGACTCCAAGCCTCCAGAACTACGAGACAACGGATTGCAGTTGTTTAAGCCACTCAGCGGTGGTACTTTGCTATGGCGGCTCTAGCGAACTGGCACACAGCTGCACGTCTATTTGAGGCCAGATCTTTCTCATGTGCTTCAACCAAAACAATGCATTGCAGAGCGACAGGAATTCACAAGCAGACACGAGGCTGCAGTATCTTCTATGGCGCCAAACAGCGAAGACATTTGTAAGAATACGAAACAAGGCCACTCTTCTCACTAAATATTTTTGTCTTGTCAAATAGAGTCATTTTTATAAAATGTTATTTATTATTGTCATTCTTATTATTTTAAAATCAAACAATGAATAACTATTTTTTAAATTTCTTAGTTTTAATTGCTAATACTGTAAATATTGATAGCTATAACCCCCATCAACAAGAATTCTTTTTGAAGAATTTAAAAGAGTTCATTTTGAAGAGTTTAAAAGAGTTCTGAGACAAAAAAGTTTGAGAGCTTCTGGGATCGAGTTAGCCAGAGGAGGTGGGGGAAAGATGGTCTGAAACAGAGAAACAGCATGTGCAAAGCCTGGAAGATGAAAAGGAGCTGCCAGTTCAATGCGCCTGGAGTACAAGGGGACAGAAAGATGGGAGGGGAAAGTGGAACCACATCACAAAGGCCTTGTGTAACCTGTTAGTGACTTTAGTTTTAAGCCAAAGAGCAAAGGATTGACTAACAGTTTTTGTTTGAGGGAAGCTCTCTAAAAGCAGTAAGGAGGATGGATGGAGGGGGCGAGACTGAAGGCAGGGAACTAGTCAGGAGGTTAAGAACTGGAGAAAAGACAAAACGGCGGCAACGGGAGGGAGGGAGTATGTGAATCAATAGAGATACTAATTAAGTTGAATCAGAAGGACTTGAGGATTGTCTGACGTGGGAGGTGAGAGACATTCAATTTAGAGCAACACCCTGCTTCACACTTGGGAAGCTGAATGGTTCGTGGCACCAGTTAGTGACACAGGGAACAAAGGTGGAGGGTCAGGTTTAGAGGAGAGAAAGTAATGAGTTTTGCAGGCGGTGACTCTGAGATGCCTGAAGAACACCCAAAAGGAGTTAACCAGCGAGCAATTTGTGATACGGGCCTGAGGCCCAGGGGATAGGTAGGGGTTGGACATACATATTTGGAAAACACTTGTATATAAATTATGATTAAGCTAGGGATGGATGAAAGTATCAAGGGTGAATATATGGACTACAAAGATGGGAGGATCAAAGATGTAACCACTGGAAGGTCACCATCAAGAAAAGGACAGAGGGACAAGCCCCTTGGCATAGTGGTTGAGTTTGGTGTGCTCTACTTCAGTAGCCTGGGTGCAGACATACACCACTCATCAGCCATGCTGTGGCAGCAACCCACATATAAAGTGGAGGAAGATTGGCACAGATGGTAGCTCAGGGCTAATCTTCCTCAGGAAGGAAGGAAGAAAGAAAGAAAAGGGCAGAAAAAGAGGAGCCCCAAAGGAGTGGTCAGAGAAGTAGGAAGAAAGCTGGGGGAAGTTAGTGTCATAGAAGCCAGGAAAAGAGAGATTTCCAGGAAGAAACAGTGTTCAACAAGGTCAATGGACAGGTCAGATAAAAAGAACTGAAAAGTGTCCACTGGGTTAATACAAAGGAAGAAATTGTTACCTTGGTAATAGAAATTTCAATTGGACGACACCTTTCCCCTCATGCAAGCGTATGTTTACATTCATAAACAGTCCCTCCCCACCCACTTGCCCCTATTCATAACAGTTAAATTTATTGATTTACATGAGATCTGAGGAGTTTTCTGTGGGGAAAAATTAATTTTAGTCATGTTCATAATAGTGTTCAGACACACAGACACACATCTGATAGAATAAGAGGAGAAGTAAGAGAAGAAGTAGATGTGCAAGTAAAAGAAGCACGAGTTTAGGAAAGGATGAAAAGGCCCCTTGAAATACATTCCCTCTGTGGGAAGAACTCCGGTGGAGTCTACCTCTGTCTAGCCAACATGGCGGCCACCAGACACATGGCTGTTGAACACCTGAAATGCTGCTCTTCCAAATACAGATGTGCTGAGAGTGGAAAAATACATATTAGGTTTTGGAGACTCGGTTTGGGAAAAAATGGCGTAAAATATCTCATAAATAGCTTTTATATTGACTATATATTAAAATGATAAAATTTTGGATATATTGGGCTAAATAAGTTGCTATTAAAATTAATTTTATCTCATTCTTTCTACCTTTTTAACATTTAAACTTAAAGTTACACATATAGGGCCAGCCCGGTGGTGCAATGGTTAAGTGCACATGTTCTGCTTCAGTGGCCCGGGGTCCGCCGGTTTGGATCCCAGGTGCAGACATGGCACCGCTTGGGAAGCCATGCTGTGGCAGGCATCCCACATATAAAGCAGAGGAAGATGGGCACAGATGTTAGCTCAGGGCCAGTCTTCCTCAGCAAAAAGAGGAGGATTGGCAGGGGACGTTAGCTCAGGGCTAATCTTCTTCCAAAAAATAAAAAATTACACAAGTAGCATGTATTTTATTTCTATTGGACAATGCTGTTCTAGCCAAACTTAGCCACAGAGTGTGAAGGTTGATAGGAAATTGTGTACCTGAATTTAAAAAAATAAAATAAAGCTGGCTTATTAATCTCTTCAAGACTTCGGAGCTCAAGCAACCCTGCTTTGGGACCATTCCTGCCACCAACTGAGCATGTACAGGAGGGACAATGCTCCTTCTAATTTTAAAAAAGGCAGCTAAGCAACAACTGAGGTCCTATAGGAATAGTACAGTTCAGAGATGACAAGGACAGTGTTGAGGGGCTGCCCAAACTAATTCAAGAACCTCTAGAAGTCCCAAAATTCTAGCTGGAGATTGCGAAAGGAGCTGGAGTTTCTGAATTAGGAGACTGAAGCTTGGAGCTATTGGGAACTTATTCACAGCCTCAAGCTGATGAAGTCAGAGGATATTAGAGCGACAGGGACTACTTGAAGAGTATATCCGTTAGGATGCTTTTAGCTGCAATTAGAAAACAATTCAACGGAGCGTAAATAAGAGGAGAATGTCTCATAACAGAAAATTCAGAGATAAGGCAGATCCAGAGTGTATTAATCAGCATAGTTCAGAGCTGTGAGCAAGCATCCAGTTTCTTTTTGTCTCTCTTCTTTTTCCCATGCACACTACCAGCATTCTTATAATGCTGTTTTGTTTTGGTTTTTTCCTCCTGGTTGTATAATTGTCACCAGTGGTATTTGAAGTTATATGCTTCTTTATTATGACCCACAGAGAGAAAGACAGTGACTTCCCGTGTCTTTTCCTAAGAACAAATGAAAACATTCCCCACAGCTATCAGCAAACTCTCCTTGTATTTCATTGGCAAGACTTGGGCCACACGCCCATTCTTGAGCCAACACTGGCCAGGGTGATGGGATTACACTGAGACCAATTAGGTTCCCTTTTCCAGAGCTGAGGGAGAGGCAGCATCCCCTGAGAAACTTGTCTTGCAAGAAGGTGAAGTGGATCCCTGAACAAAACTCAGGTGCAGTTAGGAAGAAGGAGGGCAGGGAATTCTGCTGGTAGGCAACCCAGTGCCCACAGCAACTCTGTTTAAATACAAATAAGAAGGAGCCAGCTGATAAGAGGTTACTATCCAAATTACATAAAGAACTCATACAACACAATAGAAAAAACCAAACAATCTAATTTGAAACGGGGCAGAGGATCTGAATAGAGATTTTTCCAAAGAAGACATACAACGGCCACCAAGTACATGAAAAGATGCTCAACATCACTTATCAGCAGGGAAATGCAAATCAAAACCACAATAAGATATCACCTCACACCTGTTAGAATTGCCATTATAAAAAAGATAAGAAATAACAAGGGTTGACGAGGATATGGAATAAGGGAACCCTTGTGCACGATTCGAGAGAATGTAAATTGGTGCAGCCGCTATGGAAAACAGTACGGAGGTTCCTCAAAAAATTAAAAATAGAACTACCATATGATTGAGCAATCCCACTTCTGAGTATTTATCCAAAGGAAACAAAGTCACTAACTCGAAAAGATATCTGCACCTCTATGTTCATTGCAGCATTATTTATAATAGTCAAGATGTGAGCACCCTAAGTGTCCATCAACAGATAATAAATAAGTCGTGGGGGTATAATGTACAGTGTGATGTCTATAGTTAACAATATCGTATTATATATTTGAAAGTTGCTGAAAGAGTAGTTCTTAAAAGTTTTCGTCACAAGAAAAAAATTTGTAACTATATGTGGTGATGGATGTTAACTGAACTTATTGTGGTAATCATTTCACAATATAGACATATATCAAATCATTATGTTGTACTCCTGAAACTAGTATAATTTTATATGTCGATTATATCTCAATTCAAAAAAAATGAAGAAGGAGCCAGTAAAGGGAAATACAAAAGGGGGAACAACACTTCCAGCCAATTATTCAGTCCTGAGCCAACTTCCCTCAGCCTCCCATCAGCCCCACAACTGTTTTGGCTCAGGGAAAACCATCTAATTTTAAGAGGCAAAAGCAATAGGTCATTGCGAAAGTTAAAGTACTATATAAAAACAAAGATTCTATTTCAAAGCTGAATGTCTATGACTTTCACAATATCTGTTGTTTGGTAATCTCTGGACATCCACTCCACCTCTGCTTATTTGCGTCAATGGTGGAGAATCAAATAATCCTTCCTCAGCTGCTTGCTCCATTTCTATCAGACACACTTAACCTATCTTTATGTTCCATCTCTCTGCTTGCCCATAGTCCCCATTCTTTTCAGGCCACAGTAATGAGTGTGTGTTCTCTTGTGACTGTTTTCCAAGCCTCATTTGGTACAGACGGGCCATGATCTAAGAGGAAAGAGTAAGCTTGCAGGATCAGGGTTTGCTTGGTAACAGAGCAGGGGACAAAAGATATCATTTAGTTACTGGTGTGTTTATCACAAAAACAGCTTGGGTTTTAAAACCCTCGGCATTAAATATTCTAATTCCCCCACATGACTCCTTCTTTAGCAGCCCAAAGGTCAAGATATACAGAAAGAATTGGAACTCCACAAAGTTGTCTCTTCACTGAGCACAATGAAACACAATGAGAGTATACAGTCGGGCTAGTAATTAAATGAAACAAATCATGCTGACATGGCTCCAATCGACCCGTGGAATTTTAGAGTTAGAAGAGAACTTCGAGACAATCTAGCCTTCTGTGGTAGGCAAAATAATGCCCTCTGCCCGAGATGTCCATTCCCAATCCTCAGAACCTGGGAATGCATTACCTTACATAGCAAAGGCAATTTACAGAGGTTAGTAAGTTAAGGAGTTGGAAATGGAAATTATCCTAGATTATCTGGGCAGGTTCACTGTAATCACAAGGGTCCCTATAAATGAAAGAGGTGGAGCAGGAGAGTCAGAGATGGGATGTGCTGATGGACACAGAAGTCAGAGGGATACAATTGGTGGCTGGAAGGGGTCCTCAAGCCAAGGAATGCAGGCAGCCTATAGAAGCTGGAGAAGAGAAGGAAAGTGATTCTCTCCCGAGCCTCCAGAAGGAATGCAGCTCTGCCAACACCTGGACTTTAGACTTCTGACCTCCAGAACTGTAGAAGAAACTTGTGTCGCTTTGAGCCACTAAGTTTGTGGTAATTTGTTATAGCAGCGATAGGACACTAATACACGCTATTGCCTCATGTTATAAATGACTCCCCCCTCCCAAACCCACCACACACTGAGATGCCTGCACTTCTTTCTTACATTTCCATCTATTACTGCACTTATAGTAATAATGTTTCTGTTTGCTAACTCTCTCTCTACTAGAGTCTGAGCACCTTCAGGGTATAGGCTTTTTCTTTTTCATCTCCAATTAAAACCTAACATAGACTTCTGACCCAAAGAAATCACTTAATAAATATCTGTTAGCTGGAAGGAATCCAGGAAATAAAAAACATATAAAATTAAGGCCCCATTTAAAAGTCCCCTAGATGGATCCTAAATTACAGGAAACTAATGACAGCGCCCTCCAGCTTTGTGGTTACGTGTTACCCTCATGCTAGAACATTTCAGAAAAATCAACAGCAAGATCTCTTTCTAGTAAGGGTATAGGGTGTGAGTGCAGCGATAGGGAGTGGGCATTTGAACTTCAAGATGGTGTGTGTCTATACACCTGAGCAGCAATTGTAGGTAACACTCTGCATGGGCTTAAGAGAGAGTGGGGTGACAACGTGGGTCTTCTCCACTGAATCCTTCCACAGTACAGACAGGAAATACTTCTCAGTGACCGAAACTCCATTCCCTGTGACTCTGGAGTTGAGCTCTTCCTGTCTTCACTCTCAGGGCACTACAGTGTCAGTGTGGTCTCCCTCAGGCCAGAGCTGAGGCAGGAGGGTGCAGACCAAAAGCACCGGAAGGGCTCCCAAACTGGGCCCTAAAGGACGCTGAAGGCCAAAGCCTCAGAAAAAGCCACATTTTGTAGTCAAGTCCAAAAGTCCAGTTTAGGGTCAGAATTTTGAGAAAAAGTCAAAGGGGTCAGGAGGCAGGAAGCCCTGGAATGGAGTGAGAGATTAAAGTAAAATCAGAAAGAAGTAAGAAGGCCAAAGATATTTCCCATGAGGGGGTGCAAAGGCCAAGGTCATCCAGATTGGACCTTGTCTGGGGATATGAGTGGGTGACTGGTTTTAAAGTCTGGGACAAAGTTATCCCGTGCACACCTCTCTGAGGAAAGAAGGCATTAGAGCCGAGGAGAAGGCCTCTACATTTGTATCCTAAACTATGGGGTCAAAATGCTTTAGGAGTAATGGAGGTGGAACCTGGGAGCCCACGCTGAGCCTCCAGTGTTCTCTGCAGAAATAGAAAATATTCTCCAAGCAACGGTGGCTTCCTAGCTTCTCAGCTTCATGTGGGAATAGATCTGTCCCCTTGAACACAGGGTGGGCTCAGCAAATCACAGTTTCCCCGGGGCTTTGCACTAACAGTGGGTGCAAATCCCAGTTGGGCTAGGGTACTTCCCCATGGATTTTTCAGACACTTCTTGGGAAAGGACAATTTCTGTCTTTCTTGGTGCTGTGTAAGGTGACCAGGTTGCCCACAGCCACATTCTCCCACTCTACCCCAGAAGAAGAAGCTGGGAGAATGGGGTCAAGCCTCAGAGAGAAGTAGAGATGAAAGGGAGACTCCTGGCAGGCCCAAACCCTCAGAGGTCCCAGGAGTTGCCCTGGTTTGTGCAGCTCTTCTTTGAATTCCGTGAACCTCACTAATAACTCTCCCTGGTGCTTAATCTGCTTGGAATCAGTTGCCCATTGCTGTTAACAAAAAGTCTGGCAAATGCACTGGGTATATATATAGCCAAGCAATGCAAAGCTTATCTAGGCTCCTGCTCCATCTCATGTGCCATATTCTCTGAATGCATCACTTCACTTCTGCCAGCATCTGTCCTCACCCTCCTGCATTAGCCTCTTGGCCATGATGTGAAAGTGCTGCCAAGACCACATTTTTGGTGCCCCCAAATCCACAGAATGTGGAGGAGAGCAGCCTGATGCAGGAGATAGGCAGAGGGGGGCGAGCATTTCTTTCCATATAAATACTTCCTTTGCTAAGAACTGAGCAGGACAAAAGTTTCTCCTCTTCTCAATTTCACCAGCTTTTGTTGTTGCTGTTCCAGAACATTGTATAGCAGATAATATACACAGGCCAAACATTCATGTGGAGTTTCAAAGACAGAGGGAGAGAGGGGAATTTCTTGAATAATACTCTTTTATTTGGTCAACCAATGAATCGCCTGTTTTGGCTGGAGTAGTCATTAACAAAGTTTCCAGCTTCTGAGTCCTGCTTTCATTCTTTCCAGCCTCTCCCACTGATGTTCAAGGGACGTCTCTAAAGAGCCCCTATCTGCCACCCCATGTCCGTGAGCCTCATAATGTGTGAGAAAAAAGCAAACCAATCTGAAAACATTTCCTGAAAACCCATCATGGCAAGGTGATGCACTAAAGTCTGAGGGTCCACAGCGACGGCTTGGGTATAGACTCTGCCCTCAAAGAGCCAATAATAATGATGACAACAATGACAGCAGCTAACGTGACCACTGAGACCTTACCCGTGCTCAGTCTGTGTGGAGGATCTAACCTAAACACCAAAAGAAACCAGAACAACACAAGAATTGTCATTATCACCATTTTGTAATTAAAGAAACAGAGACTCTGGGGCCAGCCTGGTGGTGTAGCGGTTGGGATTCTGCACTCCGCTTTGGGAGCCTGAGGTTCTCTGGTTCGGATCCCAGTCATGGAGCTATGCAGGGCTCACCAAGCCGTGCTGTGGCAGGCGTCCCACATATAAAGTAGAGGAAGATGGGCACGGATGTTAGCTCAGGGCCAAGCTTCCTCAGCTAAAAGAGGAGGACTGGAGGCAGATGTTAGCTCAAGACTAATCTTCCTCAAAAAGAAAAAGAAACAGAGACGCTAAGAAAAATTGTCTTACCCTTTTTATGTCTCATACAAAAAGTTAAGTGACTGGGACTCAAACTCGGGTCTCTGCTCTTAACCTCTTGACTTAAGAGATGAAAACTCTACTTATAAGGAGCAACATATACGAGATAGAGACAGATGCACACAGAGTGCACAAATGCGGTCAAATGTTAACACTTGGAGAACTTGGGTGAAGGGGTATGAAGGTGCTTTGTACTGTACTTGCAACTTTTTTATAAGTTCGAAATTATTTCAAAATAAATTATTTAATAATAAGATATGCCCACTTGGGGCACTCTCCCTACTGTTGAGTATTAGCTGAGTGCTTTTTCACTAACACCAATTTGATAGGAGAAAATGGTTGTCCCAATTTACATTTCTTTGTAAATGGGCATTATGTTTTTCATATTTTTCTTTACCATTTGTATTTTGACTTTTAGTCAAATATCTGTTTGTGACTTTTTCCACTTTTTCTAATAGGTACGGTGCCCCACCCAGATCCTGTCTTAAGGGCTGGAGCACTCATTTCCCAGCTGCTGGAATATTAGCTGCTATTGGCTCACAGTTGCATCCCCCACTGGGAATTCCCTCCACTCACAGGGAACTGTCTCGCCCACGGTTACTCCTCCTTCTGGGGGCAGCCAAGGACCCATGACTGCCTAATGTGGTAACATGAAGCCCTGACCCCTGGCCTGGATTTGGGATAAGTCTGAAAGGCCATCCCAGCTCCCCGTAAAACTGAGTAAGACTTCCGTTGCAACCACTTTGCATATCACTGTCTCCCTCTTCCTAGCCGTGTCTTCCTCACTTCTTTACATGTGTATTTCCAGAGAGCAATCCCCAACCAGCCTTCTGCACCCAACTCTCCATCTCAGAGCCTGTTTCCTGGGAACCCAGGACAGGCGGAGCATTTTTACTTATTGATGTGCAATGGTAAGAGCTATGTTTGTTATCATTAAAACTTCAAAGTCAACAGATTTAAGAGAATTCAAACTGTTCGCTCTTAATCCACTCACTATTACCACTAACATCTTTTATATTACTCATATCTAACTACCACTTACGGAGAACCTACTACATGCTTTTCAAAGCCTGTATGTGTGTTCCACTTGATCCTCATGACCTTAACCACAAAGGGCACAAGCTCTGGAGCCCAGAACCTACCTGTGTTCAGATCCAGATGTGTCACTTACCAAATTACCTAACCTCTCTTGGCTTTGCTTGTCTCATTTGTCAGGTGGGGATGACATTAGTTCCTACCTCATGTGGGTGGTGATTAAATTAGTTAATTAATGTAAAGATGATTCCTACTATATAGAAAACACTTAGATGATGGTGATCTTCACGACCACCCAATGAGACAGCCTACTTTACTGCCCAAGGCCACTGGAAGTACCCAAAGCCTACTAACTCTTACGTATACTTTAGTTTATAAATATGATGTAAAAGATTATAAAATAGCTATCAGGAGTTCGAGGAGATGCAGCTTTTGTTCATGTCATGTTGCACAGTTCTACAACAGTATATAATAATCTCATTCAAACCTAAATTCTCTGAGTGTGTTCAAATAAACAACTGCAAATAATATGCAGGCATATTCATAATATACTATGTTTTCCATGTGTAAGCTTGAATTATATATAAACATACCTGACATTATCTTCAATTATGTTTCAGGGCACTTATGACTCTAAATCCGTTCTACTATATTTAGGCTAATCACAGCCCCGAATGTGACACTTTGAGAACTTCTGTGTTTCTTCTAGAAAAGAGTCTTGGATGCAGTGACAGTGACTGAACAATTCTGCAAGGTTGAAGGCTAAGAATAAGGCTTCTGTTACCAAATAGAGGGATGAAGAGAAGAAATTTAGCAAGAACAAAGTATGTTTAAAATTTGCATATCAATTTTTTGCAACTGATGGTTCTGCCAGTATTCCAAAAATAATCTGTACAGTTTATGCTCTAGGCATTCCTTTATACTCAAAATCCATGGGAAGCAGGAAGGTAAATGCCAACCCATCAATCTCTCTCAATTTCAGCATTACAAATTTTCTATTTGCAGGTTTGGAAAGAACGGCATTTCCCAAATTTATTTCCTGGGAACTATGTATGCCTTTGGAATGCTTCATGGCCTGAGAAATGTTCCCGCACAGAATCATGTGTATAACCAAGGTAGATTTGGTCTTGAAAATGCCTATTTCATTTCACCAACAGCCAAAGTGAGGCATTTATAATGCCCATTCAAAGCAAGAAATAATTCATTAAAAGTCAAGTACCTAAATACCACCCTTCACTCTGCAAGTTGCTTAACTTTTTAGGTAAGTTACTCAACCTCTCAGTGCAGCATTTTCCTAATCTATAACATGTCGGCAGTAATAGTACCTCCCTCAGGGACTTGTGAGTATCAAATGACTTAACAAATGTAAAGCTCTCAGAATAGCTCCTGGAATGTAATAAACATGATATAAGTGTGAGCCATTATAACTTTATTATTATCATCATCATAAGCATCATCATTGCTACTATTAAATATAAGCTTTATTCCATGGACCTTATATATTCAAAGAGAAATCATTTTATTTACTTATAATACGCTATGATTCAGCCTTTTCTTCCAATTCACACTGGTTTTTCTCCCTACTGTATACATGTTAGTGAGGTTTAACTACTACACTTACTTTCTGCCCTGTTCATAACGTGACAGGCACTTACTATGAGACTTTTGAAGACAAATAAAGCCTTATAATGCTTTCTGTAGAAGAGCAAAGAAAACATTTAATTCTATTTTATTCTTAATTGGAGACATTTGTTCTATTCCTAATTGAAGAACTGTAAGACCCCAAAGCTGGAGAGGTTTAAAAATAGAGTTCGTTTTACATCTTTCCAAACTCCTGTCAGGCGAGTTCATGGCAAAATGCTGGGGATAATGAAACCAAACTTTAGAATAATTACCAGGGCTAATCATAGGCTATTACATTTGAAAAACACATTTTCAAAATGCATAGTTTTTAAGTCTTTTAATTCATTTCATGCAAAGGAAACAAATTAACATAAATGATACAGAAGTCAATACAGTTTAAAAATCAATATTCCTCCCTTCAGTGGGAAATAGGGATTTAAACTTAATGCCTAAGGACAAGGAGTCAGCACCTCAAGCAGGCAATTGTAACTGACTGGTGAAAAACATTCTGGAAAAGATTGAAGTGGAAGAAGAGATAGGTAGATGGCATGACAATGAGAAGTCACTTGTAACTGCACCAACCTGTCCCCTTGGCACAAGTTATAGGTCCAGATAGCCTCTGAAGTGGTGATTTGCTCTGCCAAGGTTGAAGGACATCAAAGAGCAAGTTCCTGGTGGCTGTGACAAAAAGGTTTCCAGCCCTGCCTCTGTCTGCTCGAACGTGGAGATAAATTGTACCAGGGCCAGTGTGCGACAAAATGGTTAAGCCCACCAAAGATGCCATCAGCCTTCCCTTGTCATACTCTTCTCAACCTCAGTGCTTTACTTACAACTTTCCCCGTGCATGGTCCAGAACATTTCTGCTTTTAAAACTCCTCTTTCCCAGAAAAATAAGGAAGGGACTCATGTCATCATTTGTACTTTGACTGAAGTTCATTCATACTACATTCTATCACCCTCGCATCTGAATTTCCATCTTCAAGTCTTTTATCTCCATTTATAAGAATAAGAACATTTGGCCTCTGCAAAAGGAGTTTAAGAAACTGTATTAGGGGCCAGCCCCATGGCATAGTGGATAAGTTTGGCATGCTCTGCTTCAGCAGCCTGGGTTCACAGGTTTGGATCCCAGGGGAAGACCAAAACCACTTGTCAGCCATGCTGTGGCAGCAACCCACCTCCAAAATGGAGGAAGATTGGCATGGATGTTAGCTCAGGGTAAATCTGCCTCAACAACAACAACAACAAAAACTGTATTAGTTTCCTATTGCTCCTGTAACAAATTGCCATAAAGTTAGTGGCTTAAAACAACATAAGTTTATTATCTTCCAGTTCTAGAGGTTGGAAGTTCAAAGTAGGTCATCAGAAGAACGGGGTTCCTTCTGAAGGCTCTAAGAGAGAATCCATTTCTTGCCTTTTCTGGCTTCTAAAGGCTGCCCACATTTCTTGACTCATGGCTACATTATCCCAACCTCTACTCCCATCTTCACATCTCCTCCTCCGACTCTGACCCTCCTACCACTGTTTTATAAAGACTCTTGTGATGTCATTGGGTACACTAGGATAATCCAGGATAATCTTCTTATCTCAAGATCCTTAACGTAATCACGTCTGCAAATGCATGCCTCGTACACTAACATTTTCACAGGTTTCAGGGATCAGGATATGGCCATCTTTGAGGGGGAGGAAGATGTGGGTACATTATTCCACTTACCACAGAAGCTGGTCCCTGCTCAACAGAATATGCCTCCTCATTGCCAGCTTCCTGTAGACTGAGACCTAGAGCACTGTCTGCCTGGAGTCTAACCAGCTTGTTCCCATATTCTCTCCTTTTCTCCAATTCTTTCAAATTCCATTGTCCCATGACCACTAAACACCTATTATCCAAAACTCTTCAGTCTCACTGTGACACATCCTTGTCCCTACGGCTTTAACTATGACCTGGTTCTACTCACTCTGTACCTGCCAGATCCCACCCCACCAACTCATTCATGGTATCTGCCCCAATTTCTACCCCAGGAATACAGTACCTAGAATTTGCCATGATTCTGCTGTCCCTACCTTGGCCTAAGAACTGCCCCTTCCTGGGACTAAGATATACTGTTTAAGAAACTTTTGCTTGGAGAAGAGAGAGGAAAGAATGTTCATGAAAGAGAATTATAGATGGACTGGCATAAGTGGGAAGAACATAGGGAAACCCATCCTGAGGCCTTTACGTTTGGAATATTGAGTCTCAGCAAAAGGAGAAGGTCACCATCAACGTCTATTTAAAAAACTTACAACATTAAAAGAAAATAAAATTAAAATTTGTTTTAGCTATGGAGACATACTTTAAAATACATTATATCTTGATGAGAAGAGCTGATCTTCCATGAATATGTCAGGGCTACCTGGCTGTACGTTTCATTGGGTTGCAACACTAATGACAGTGTGACTACAGAGTAATGACAGTGGTTTCACAACCCACATAGGAAGAGGATTCCATGTTTGACTCCGCTGCCCTCACTTTCTCTGTCCAGAACTCACATAGTAGGACCATAGAGCCCTATTTCTGTGAAATGAGAAGAAATATTGCCAAATAACATTGTAGAGTGCCCACAAAACGTTAGGGGCCCAGGAAAGCATCCTAGGTCATTGAGACTTCCTTTGGATGGCCCTACTCTCCATCTCACACATGTGCATGGAGAGTAATAGAGGGAGATATCCATCCATGTTCTATTCTTGGTGCTGTGCTACAGACTTATTTTCCCTTCCTCTACTCCAGGGAACTACAAAACTTCTGAGTCTTGGAGTCCTAGCTTCTCTTATCCCTCAACAGAATCATAGGCCTTTGTGTTCAAAAGCCTAGACTCCCAGAGGTTGTAGAGTTAGAAGTAGAAAAAGAGCAAAGAACTCAATTTGGTGAGTAAAAAGAGAAAGGCTCTAGATTTTCCTTGTGGAAAAAGGGGTACAGGAATGTGGGGGCAGCTCTGGGGGGGGGGGCACACACATACCATTTTTGATTCAGAGACAGCCAGTCATTTACCTCTGAGGCTGTGGGGGTAACAGAGAGGGTGCTTGTGTCTTAGCCTGAACGAGTCAGAGGGCAGCCATGAGGAATGTCTCAGAGCCCACTGGGTGCAGTGGTACCCCATGAAGGATGGAGGAGACTCAACTGCAATACTCAGAGGTGGCTGCAGAGGGAGCAAAAGCAAATGACCACCAAAAACTAAACCTAGGCCTTTCTCCACGACCCCGGGGCAGGGTGGGGGTGGGGGCTTGTGACTCCACTGTCACCTACCCCACTGTGCAAGCCTAAGGAACAACCAGGACTCCAAACCCATGACTAAAATTAGACATGGCAATATTTTGACAAATGTGATCATAGAACCAGGTTTAACTTTGAAAAAAAGAAAAGCAATATAGCGTTTCTTGCACTTAGGAGTAAATTCACGTTTTGCACCTAAATACACATAGGAAACAAATTCTAAAGTTTTGCATATGTCCCATACATATATATATATATATATCATTTTTTAGTTTGTTTCTTGACTGGGGAAGAATTTCAGAAAAGAGAGCGCCTTATGTAAAATATGGAATGCAGATTAGAATTTGTATTTACATGAGAGAAAACCCCCTGCATATATTAAAAGGTAAAGAAAGATAAATACCTCATTTGGAAGAGTCTGCCTTTGAAATCAGGTTTACTGGAGGAATGTAAAGAAAATTAGCTCAAACTTCACAGCTCATCAATTATATATTTTAAAAATAAGTCCATAAACAACTCCAAACAAGCTTTATCCCATAAGTCAAAGAGGATTTTTGAGTGATTCAATCTGTTCTTTCTTCCTAGCTTTTAGATTTCATAAATCTTTTTGCCAAATAGTCATAAACCTTTAAAGTCCTATCCAGTGATTTATCTGTATCTTTCACAGATGATGGCTCCACTCTGCTTTCATATTTTTTGAAAGAAGAAACTCAAGACATCTCAGATGTTTCTCTTTAATGTAATAACAATTTCTGGGTCTTGTTCCATCCCCTGATTCTATTTTGTTAAAGAAATTGTTTTAAAAAATTACAGATAATGCACAGTTACTCAAAATAATTTACCACTAATTTTTATGAACTTGAATTCATCTCAGGTTTATCAAGACTGAGTAATTAGATAACTGATTAGAGGAGTCCTATAATAAATAGAGTAGATATGGTGCTTTTTTGTAAAAGGGAATATTCCCAGAAACTGCAGGGGACTATTTAAATTTAAATGGCTCCAGACTTTTAAAGATGAGCCATTTCCCAAGCCAGCTACTTACACTGCCATCCACAGAGAGAGCTGTGGACCGGGCAGGAGGCAGGAGGAGAGCATGGGCAGGGGTGCGGGGAGTGGGAAAGAGGAGGTGTCTAAATACAGCACAGTATCATGTGCCAATATCTTACTTTAAACAGACTCCATGTAAAAAATCCAGATCTTAAAAATTGCTAATGGGGCACTAAGTTCCTCTGTAAAATGAATCTTTCCCATAGGATTTCTTTGAGTAGTAAGATACTCTGTTCCACATCTAATTAGAGAAAAGCACTGGATTAGGACAAAGGAGGGAAAGATTACTGAAATTAATACACCATTGTCTTGTCTCCTAAAGGGCTTGGTCTCTATGAGAAAAAATATTTACAGATCTTTTCAGGAATATGTCTGCTATATAAAGCATGTTAATCCTGCATTATAAGCAAACCACAAAATGTGCATATCATCTATATAAAAATAACTCATATCAGTAAAACATACTTCTATTTACAAAGTACTTTTATACTCACTTTCTTTTTCTTACAACAAACCCATGAGGTAGAAATTATTAAAATCTCCATTTTACAGATAAGGAAATTGAAGGTCAGACAATCAAGAGCAGAGTCCGTATTCTTTCTGCCTTCAAAATAGATGCTGTTCACAGTGTAAACACTGCTGAAGATTCTTGAAGACTGATCCATCGACAGCATCCTCTAATTCCAAGTAGAAGAGCTTGGCAGCATCTGCCCACTGCCTGTTGGACCTGGCTAGGTCAGCCAGCAGCTCAGGGGCCACCACTGTTGGGTGCTGCCTGCTGCAGTGACCTGGCACCGGCTTTGTGTACAGCCCTCCTTGGCGAGGCCACGTCTTTTGAAGCTGTCTCTCACCGTGTCTTTAGCGCTTTTGCTCTGACCACTCTGCCTCAGCAAAGCATGACCCACATCCGCCCCATGGATTCACTGTGTAACAGCACATCGCACACCTCACCTCCTCTCTTCTCTGTCTCCTGATCAAACACGCAACACTGAAATCCAAGGGAACTTTGGTGAGGCCCTCACTGCTGGCGATGCCATAATCAAAATACTAATGAGAGTATGTAAACGAGGGGTTCTCAGGCATTTTCATCCCCCAAAATTCTTAATTCTACCAAATCCCCACCACCACCACCACCACCCCTGGACACACACTCATTTTGCCTCAGTTGGAGACGTGGTAATGTCCCATTCATTTATCCATTATGAGTAGGCAATTCATAAATCTGAAGTTCATAAGAATTATTTTAAACATTTAACAAGCACTTCTATGGTGCCTACTATGTACCAGATGCTGTTCTAAGCACTTTACAAATAATAGCTCATTTAATCCTCATAACAATCCATGTCTCCATTCACAGATAGGAAATCTGATGTCAGGAGGTACCTTGCCCAAGATCACTCACTAGGAAGTGGGGGGCCAAGTTTCTAACTCGGGGATCCTACATCCATCTCTCAATCACCATACTCTTCATCCTCTTTGTTGGGGCCCATAAGAGGTGACTTCAAGAAAGTATGGATGAAAAACGAACGCTGGTGTAGAATGAACTGAGGAATGTGCACCATCAGATCGGGGACATAAAAGAGTGACCACAGTGGATTGATGAGGCAGCAGCGCAGAGTCTCTGCTCACAAATCAAACGTTACTTGGGAATTTCAGGCTTCCCAATGTTCTCAACACCCTCTCGTCCCTCTCCAGCCCCCACACACCAGAAATAACCAATTTGGAAACATCTCACCAGCCATTGTACTTCCAGCTCACAACAAAGGAGGGGTAATTTGCAATATTTTCTGCCTCCTAAATGTCAAGATGCAGAGACTACATGGATCCATAAACAGAGGCAATGCTTTTATCATCTATAAATAATTGTTTAGTAGGCTGTGGCACAAAGACACTTCCCTTGAGCTGGCAAAAAAGGAAAAACCCTCAGTAATTTTACATCTCATCTATGACGCTATTGTTTAGGTGGGGGGTTGGGGGGTGGGTTATTTTGTTTTGGTTTGGAGGTTTGTTCATTTCTCTTTTTTTTTTCTTTTTGGCTTAATTTGATATTCAGATCACATGGTTGTGAAAATTAATTTGCTCCACACTCATCTGTAGGTCTTTTGTGTGGCAGCATTATATACATCTCACTATTTTCCTTAGATTCTGGTTTCTTTTATGGTGACTTAGAGAAAGTGGTAATGTTATAGCTGAAGAATTTATGTTATAATATTGGTCCTTCTCTGGCCTGAAAAGGACTAATTGTTCTCCACTCTGTGCTGCAGCGATTCCCTGCTTCACTGAGTTATTATTGACCTGTAGTTAACTATCTGGGTGGGCTTCTGGTAATAATTAAACTGCCGTCTCCATTAAATCCGGGGGAGAGCAAACCGTGAGGACGGCAGCGGGGCTTGTAGTAACATTTCACCATCGTAAAGAGGACGGCTTGAAGGACACTTGTGTGTTCTTTCTCTGTTCCTCCGGCCATAAAACTATGAACATCTGATGATAAAGCAGTCTTTGAAAACCCTGAATAATTTATTGGACTCTTGCTCACAGCAGGGTCCCATTGTTTTTTGACACTTCATTTCTACAGTCAGTCAGTGGCTTTGGAAGCACATTAAAGCCTCCTTCAAATGACACTTTAATCCAAAGCCCAATGAAGTCCAGATTTGGAATACTTAACCCTGCACCTCAGCATTTGGAAAAAAAGGAGAAAGAGAGAGGGAGGGGAAGAGAAAGAAAGAATATTATGGAAACGGCATGGATCATTGGCAAAAATGTCCTGGAATCCAGAATTGAGTATTAATTTCATCCCTCCAAAGGCTTCACTGGGATCCAAGAAAAACGAAAGCTTCCTTAGGCTCTTGTCTCCTAGATTCAAAACTCAGAGATTGGATGCTTCAGTTAAAACCAGGTGGGGCTGCATTATAAAAAAGATAACAGCAACGGTGGTGGAAACATGATATAGAAGCCTGAGGCAGATGTAGAGGGCTGATCTGGTGAATCCATAGTTTGGGCCTGGGCTTCCACTCCGCAGCCCTTCTCCGTCCTCAGCTAGCCAACTCATGGTTTAAGATGCTTCCTTGAGCTCCAGCCACTGTGTTCGCATTCCGAACAACAGGGAAAAGGAATGAAGAAGGAACATGCTCTCTCCCTTAAAGAGCTGTTCGGAATTCACAGCACATTTCCCTATCACATTTCATTGTCCAAACTTGGACATCGTCACACCTTAGTCACAAGAAAGCAAGAAAAGGTAGACTTTTAGCAAGTAGCAAAACAGAAAACAGGCCCAAAATGGAGTTAAAACAAGACAACAGGCTCCAAATGGAGTCACTCAAGCTAAGCCCCACATCACCAAACTGAGACTTAGCTTTATTACAGTTTTGGCTCTCCCAGATAGGGAATCTCAAACCAGTCAATCAAGAATTGCCTGATCAGCACTAGTTAGGTAATCTTCCTGAAAGATCGCTGCCATCCCCTAAGGGGAAGTAACCCTGCATTAACTAACCTAATATAACCTTTTTTCCTGCTCCCTTCTGCCTATAAAAGTCTTTCATTTTGTACTGCTCCTTGGAGCTCTGTTCTATCTGCTGCATTGGATACTTCCCAAATTGAATTGATTTATGTTCAAATAAACTCTTAAAACTTAATATGCCTCACTTTATCTTTTTTTTTTTTTTTTGAGGAATATGAGCCCTGAGCTAACATCAGCTGCCAATCTTCCTCTTTTTGCTAAGGAAGACTGGCCCTGAGCTAACATCTGTGCCCATCTTCCCCTTCTTTATATGTGGGACACCACCACAGCATGGCTTGATAAGCGGTGTGTAGGTCCACATCGAGGATCCAAACGTGCGAACCCCAGGCCACCGAAGTGGAGCATGCAAACTTAACCACTATGCCACCCAGCTGGCCCCTCAGTTTACCTTTTAACACCAGCTTAGCGGGAAGCAGAGAATGGATTTGTGGAAGCAATTGACAGTCTCTGCCCCATAGAAATATAGGCTCCCCTTCGGGCATATTGCAATGTGTCAATGAAATACTAATATTCCTTCTCCAAACATGGCATTTAGACAACATTGCACAGTGATAAACTGTTTTCTCTCGTCAATCTCGCCCTCTCTGACCTGTACCACTGTTGATAGTGCCCACCAGCATCATCCCCAAATCTGACAATGTCTTTCAGGTTTTCAGCTGGGTATCTACATTGTCTGCATTGTTTAGAGTTGTGAAATCAGAAGATGCTTTCTGGGGAAAAGCAAACCAAAACGTCAAAATGTAATAGTAAATACTAGAAGTAACTGGTACGACAAATTAACAAGAGAGAAAATTCCCTTCTGAAAGTGTTTGGGTGATGATCAGGGAGGAAATGGAGAGTCGTAATGATGCTAACCAGAGAGTGGCATGAGGACAAAGAACACTGAAGCTTATTGGTCATGTGATACATATGAGGCACACCAGAATCACCAGTATTATGCCAACCCTTGTATAGACTGTCTCATCGGTTATCACAAGAATCCTATGAGACAGGTAACCTTTTTTTTCCCCCACTATTTCACAAATAAGGAAATTAAGCTTCAGAAAGATTTGGAGACTTGTTTGAGGTCACACATAAGGTAAAGGGAAGAAATAAAATAAAAAGAGATTTGGAAAGGATCACGAAAATTACTGACCAGTAAAATGGCCCAGAAGAGAGGGCTCTTGCATGGAGACAGGTCACCTTGTGACGAGCAGGGACCTTTGCTGGAGGACATAGCCAGCCCCAGCCCAGGGCAGCCTAGCAGGAGGAGAGTGAGGAATCACTCCTTGAACTCCCTAGTGGCCCTTTTGCTGATCTCTTGAGGATGTCCCTGTTGGCTGAACCCAACCAAAAGTCCAAGGGCAAGGGGGTTCTTGACAGAGTCTACACGGGTCAGCTCCCTAGAGCAGAAAGCAGGGTTGAAAGGGAAGGGCTGAATGCAGAGGGGCAAACAAGATGCCAGCACAGAAGGCAGGCCATCATTGTCCTCCCCTCATTGCATTCAAGGACCACAATGGGTGAGTAATAGAACTTTGCCCATTTTACCCTAAAAACTTCCCTACCCATTCCCCCATCCACACCCACAAAGGGGAGTCAGGAGGCAGGATGTGATTCACCGCCCTCTTACTGCCAGCCGGTAAGAAGTTAGGACTTTGGCCTATTGTATTTAAAGGTTTCCAAAACATGATCTAAACTGTGTAAGAAAGAGGCAATTGACTATCCTATTTTTAAATTTTGCTGGGGGTTGGAAATTAGAGAACTCTTGCACATAATTTCTTCCATGGTATGTAGACACTCACAATCAAGAACTCTCTCCTTTTATTTCAATCATTTATTCACCAAAATGTCTTCCCCTTATGTCTCTTGATTCTCCTCAGGGAAAGAGAACAGCAAGGCAGCAAGATTCTTCAAGTGGCTATTTCCCCACCTGCAGACATGTCTCTACCAAGATCTTTCACCTCAGGCAGGCAGGTCTCTATTCCATCCTCTATGTGTGATTGGTTTTCCCTGTATCTGCTCTTTTGCGCACTATCCTTGTCTTTATTTTGCCCTCCTGAAATCCCTGCTTTTCTGGTCTTTTCTGTCTCAACACTTACTTCCCACCTACTCACTTCTTCAAGAAAGCCTGTTTTGACTAACTCATTCCCCAAAGGAGTGTCAGTTTACTTTAAATTTCCATAGCAACTATGCTCATCAGCAGAACACAGTGGATCCTCAGTATCTATTAGTCCTGCCTGAATTTTCCTTGACCTGTTTGAGTAAATGGTTTTGGTGTATAGAGAAGAGCTTCATTCTTTTTCATGAGGATGTACTCTTTCATTATGTGAACTTACCAATATTTTTAATCAATCTTCTATTGGTGGACACTTAGATACATTCCTTCATTGTTTCACCATTATGAACAATGCTATATTGAACATAACTATAAATATATCTCTGTGAGTATTCTGTAAGACAGATACTAAGGAGTAGATCTTAGTACTTAGTACATTGATCATTTTAGTACATTGATTATTTTAATATATACTACCAAATTCCTTTTTTTAAAAGTGGTAGCCATTTGCACTTCTACCTAGTGTATGAGAGTGTCCTCACACTCCTCCTCCATTGGCCCTGCAACAATGGATGCTACTAATCATTAAAATGTTTTCCCAGTCTAATAGGCAAAATGGTGTCTGAATATGCGAATTTGGATTTCTATGATTACCAGTAAGATTGAGCATTTTTTCATGTGTTTATAGAGCATTTGTATTCCTTCTCCAACTTGCCACTCTTAGCCTTTTGCCATTTTCTTATTGGAATGTCTTTTTCTCATTGGCTTGTAGATATTCTCTATTTAATATGGATTAAGCCCTCCTTCCTGTCCTATAGCACAAACGCTGTCTCCTAGTCTCATGCTTGCCATGCATTAATTGGTTTCTTTGTGGGTACAAATTCTTAAGTTTTATGTGGTAAAATATGTGAACCTTTTTAAATCTCCTAGTAATTCTAAAAATACAAAAACTTATAAAAAAATAAAACTTTCTCCCTCCCTTCTTCTCTCCTCCCCTCCCCCCCTTCTCTTTAGCCACACAGCTCTGAAATTTTTCATCCATTGTGTTGAGCATCTGATGTTCTCTTTCAATCTGGAAACAGTTCTTCAGCTTTGGAAATGTTTCTTGGATTATTTACAAAATCTCCTCCCCTCTATTTTCTTCATTCTCACTTTTGAAACATCTGGAACTCTTGAATCAGTCCCTTAAATTCTCTTTTCTCTCTAATCTATCTTTTGACCTTGTTGCTATATAGTTTCTGGAGATTTTCTCAAGTTTATCTTCCAAATCTTCTACTGAGATTTAAATTTGTTTTCATACTTTTAATTTCCAAACAATCTCATTTTTGTCCTTTAAATGTTTTATTTTTATAGCTTCCTGCTTTTTATATCAGAAGTGGAATACCTTATCTCTCCAAGGACATTAATGAGACTAAGTTTGTTCTTTTGTTTAATTTTTTTTTGAGTTTCCATCTTCCTGCATAGACTCTGTTTTCCCCAAGTTGCTTTTTGCTATTTTTTTTTCCTGGTCTCTGGCTTTTGTGTCAGAGGCTTTCTTTAAATGTCTGCTGATTCTTGCCACTCATTTACTTTTAAGAGTGAGGTGCCACAAAGCTGGGTATACGCTCTGCGCATGGGGCTTCTCTGGGAGGAAGGTCTGCCTGTGCCTCCCTGTTGAGGAAGCCCCAACGTCAGTCATTTTTAGGTGTCTTCTTAGACCGGTTAGGTGCCATGCTAGAAGGGCATAATTCTAGGCAAACGTTTAAATATGGGGGAAGGAGTTTGGTGGTCTTAATGGTCAGGAAGTAAACTTTCACTTAACCCTTTATTTTCAATATGGCACCCCACTCTCAACTGTGCTTACTGCCTCCTAGCCCAGATCCTCTGTTTATACGCTTCAGACAATAAACTTTCAGCCTCTGCCAGGAGTGGGTGGAGGCAGGCAGCAAATGCATGAACTGGGTTAAGATCTGGGAGCCTACTACTAATAAACAAGGTTTCAAGCCACCATACTGAACTAAACCCTGGCTTCTCCTCTCCCTTCCATAGGCACCTGGCACCGCCAATTCCTGAGACTAGGGATTCCACGGTGTATATCAGATTTCTTCTTCACATGTCCCTCTGCCAGTTTAAAATTCAGCTCTCTCTGTGTTGCTGGATCAGCAATCCCTCATTCTCCTTTCCAGTTCCCAAAATGTTGTTGCTATTGTCTCCTCTCCAGGGCTATTTTGCCTTGTGGGATTATAGCTGTAAAAAATACTTTTCCTGTAATCATAATGGATTTTCAAAAGGGAGTGGAGGCTAACAAATAGATTTGATTCACCAACTTTGACTAGAAATTTCTGAGAATTAAATTTTAACATACATATTTAAACATGTTTCCCTATCAATCTCCATGTTAATGAATATCTATATCCTATCCTCATACCCACACCCACATACAAACAAGAAAACAAAAATATAAATAAAGAGTCTCAACACACTTTTAAATTTCTTCTGCACTTTGCTTTGTCTCCTGAGTTAAAATCAAATTCTAGGTTTATTAAGATATATTAATTTTACTTAACTAGCAGTATTAATGATTCTTTTGCTCATACTGCCTCTTCCACTCACTCAACAAATATCTGAGTATTTCCTATGTTTCCAGAATTGTTTTAGGACCACATATTCTTCCCACATGTAGTTTACATAATAGTGGGAGCAATGGGCAATAAACAAATAAGCATGTAACCAAACATCATTGTTTTAGATAGTAATATTTGCTCTATAAAATAAAGCAAAGTAAAGAAATAGAAAAGAATGGGGGTGACATTTTGGATAATGTGGCCAAGGAAGGTCTTTCTACAGAAGTTACATCTGTGCGGAGAGCTGCATCATATTCAGAGCAATCTGTGAATACTAACGTTGTCTAGTTGTAATCGGCATTCATTCCCACTCCCTTCTATGCTCTCTGCTATATTACAGAGGCTGGAAATCTATATTTCTTACACTTCCTTGCCAGCAGGTTCTGGATACAGTTAGGTTCAGCCAACGTGATGAACTCATCTGAGAGCTGGAATGTGCAAAGGAAGGAATGGGCTTATGCCGCCAGGATCCACTGGTCCTACTATGTACCCCATCACCCAGAAGAAGCTGGTGTTTTTGACTGATGGAATAGCCTATTGCAAATTCAATTACAGCACCACCTGGGAAATAGGATTTTGCAAGGCTCAAGTGCTGGTCTATAAGTTGTAGGATACGGTCCCAAAGAATATCCAATAAATGGTGTTGTTTCTACTCTAGTCACAATAAGTCAGAGGATAGAAGTAGGAGTGGCTTCTCTCATTAATACAACTTATGAACCACTCATGAAATGTTCATTACCTTCCTTATGTCTTTGGAGTCTGCTAAACAGACATATTAGTTCCCAAAAGAGAAGTACTCCCACCAGTAGACACGACATGTATTCCACTGAATGGAAAGTTGCAACTGGCCTCCTGGTCACTTCAGGCCTCTCCTGTCACTGAACCAACCATCAAGGAAGAGGATTACTCTCTCACATAGAATGATTGCTCCTAATTATGAAAGGATATTAAGGTTGCTACTGAACAAAGGAGCAGAAAGATGATGCAGGGAACCCAGGGAATTTTTCTGGAGCACTTTCTACTATATCTATGCCCCATGATAAAAGTTTTAAAATAACTCTACACAAATAGGACGACTAATGACTCAGACCTTACAGAAATCCTATATAATTAAAACTGCTGAGAGCTCAGGCTTTTCAGGAGACAGTCTAGTTAGCTCATCAGGTAAAAAATATCCTGACTAACTGAGCTTCTGGATGAGGGCAAAGATATCATGAATAAAGACAGTTATACACTCCAACTGTAGCCTTACGACCAGTAGAAGAGACAGGGACTGCAGCAAGTATGCATCTTTTCCTTTGTTTTGAAGTTTATAAATTTGTGTTTCTCAATCAAATTTTCCCGCTCCTTTTTCCTAACATTTTATATAATTTATTTTTAGACTATATTTGCCTTATTCTACCATAAAATAGAGTTCCTTTTTTCAATAGTAATGTTAGGTGGAATATAATGAGTGTGGCAAAGGTCATTCTGAAATATAGAGATGAGGAAGAGAAAAAAGAATTAGTGAAGATAACAACGAAGGTGAGTCAGTGAAGTAGAAGAAAATTAGGAGTGTAGTGCTCTGGAAACCAAGAAAAGAAGAGGCAGTAAGAAGGGAGAAGCTTCCTCTGTATGATGTTGCTGAAGAATCCATGTGAGATCAAAGACTTGACCATGGGATTTGACAGGTTGTTGATTATTATTGGCCAACTAAGAACGGATTTTGTGGAATATGTGGTTTACAAAACCTGACTAGGGCCCGGCCCCATGGCCTAGTGGTTAAATTTGGGCCACTCTGCTTTGACAGCCTGGGTTCAGTTCCTGGGCACCTACACCACTCAGCAGCCATGCTGTAGCAGCTACCCACATACAAAATAGAGGAAGATTTCTACAGATGTATGCTCAGGGTGAATCTTCCTCAAACAAAAAGAGGAAGATTGGCAATGGATGTTAGCTCAGGGCAACTCATCCTCATCAAAAAAAATCCTGACCAAAGTGGGTTATAGAAGAGGTAGGAAGTAGAAACAGTGAGTATAGGAACCTCTTCCAAGAACGTCTGTGGTAAAGGGAAGGAGAGTTATGACAGTTTGGGTAACTGAAGGGGAATATAGTGTCACGGGAGGATTTTTTCAAAATCAACACTATTACATTTTAGTAGGCTTTTGAGAATGATCTGGTAGAGAAATGCGAAGATACAAGAGTGAATGAGGAAACCTCAGGGAGAAGTCCTGGAGTAGGTAAGAGAGGACGGAGTCTAGTGGGTATGTAGAGGGATTCACCTTAGTTGAGAATATGACAATTTGTCCATTGTAACAAGAGATAAGACAGAGAACATGGACACAGATACAGGTAGATTAGTAGATGGAAATATTCAAGGGTATTTATATTTCCTTTTTTCCTTCCAACAAAATAAGAGTCAAACACATCAGCTAAGTAGGGATGAGTGGAGAAGATTGGAGGGTCAGTTTAAAGAGAGAGAAGGTAAGAAATACAGAAAAATGGAAAGGCAAATTTATTGGAGATACATATTAGAAGTATTAATAATGACAGCAGGCATGAAATTTCTAGTCATAAATATAAAGTGAGATCAGTTAACAAGATTCTTTTACTCTAATTACATTCAACTGCTTAAATGCAGAGAAGTTGTAAATTTGGATTTAACTTGGGGTTGAGGATTTTTTCAGACAAAGGAAAGGGGCTTAGGGGTGTTTACAAATGCATGATCCGTGGATCATGCATTTGTAAATGAGGAACCATTTGGTAATGAGGAACCATGGAATCTAAGCTGGGTAAGAAGAAAAGTGAAGACAGATGGAAAGCAGGCTGTAACACAGAGGAAAATTGGCAGGTTAAAATATTGAAGGGGTTGAAATATTGTTTCCATCAAGCTACTAGAGTAGTGAGCTGGAGAGACAGGAAGTGGTAGTCAGCTTGACAATGAGATTTCAAGATGGTACAGTTGCTGCGTACGACAAAGTCTAGAGGATGACTGTGGGAGTGGAGAAAAATGATCACTGGAAATGAGAAGGTCCAGAAAGTAAGTGTATGATGAAGTTATCCAGAATTATGACTTAAGTATGAGGAGGAAGAGAGCAACTCTTCAATGAATGAAGAAGAGTCACAAAGTAGTGAGGGAATTCCTGCAACAAAGAAAAGTAGTGTGGGTATGGTTTGAAGTTCAGGCACTTCAAAATAACGAGGATTTTTACGGAAGAGGGAGTTATTTTGAGAACAGCTCCAGAAACAAGAAGAAAATTTACCCCATTGTCAAGCTCTGCAGTGTTGAGGGGCTTTAGAGAAAGCAATATCCTCTCAGGAAATAGTCAAGTTTCAGAAAGAATAAGCAAAACAGAGAAGAAAACAATTGAAGAACAAATTTCTTTATCCCAAATCTTCCTTCGTAGATACATGTTTTTGTTTTAGTGGAGTACATCCTCTAAAGATTCTTTCAGAGAGAGCCTATGGACAGTAATATTGAGTCCTTCACTGTTTAATAAATGTCTTCATTTTCTCTCAAACACTTGTATGTTTGCTACAAAAAGAACTCAAAATTTCAAATAATTTTGTCTTTCATATCTTAACTTTTCTTTCACATATTTCTATCTTTGGGTATTGGGCCTGAGTTCTGGGGACATTCCTCCACAATGTCTTTCAGTTCATGAATTACATCTTCAGCTGTGACCATCCTAACATACGTCCTGTCTGATATTTGATTTTTATAATTGCCTCTTGCAGCTTTTAAATGTCAATAATTTTAATTGGTTTTTTCATATCATTCTATTCTTTTTTTTTAAAGATTTTATTTTTTTCCTTTTTCTCCCCAAAACCCCCCAGTACATAGTTGTATATTCTTCGTTGTGGGTCCTTCTAGTTGTGGCATGTGGGACACTGCCTCAGCGTGGTTTGATGAGCAGTGCCATGTCCACACCCAGGATTTGAACCAATGAAACACTGGGTTGCCTGCAGCGGAGTGCACGAACTTAACCACTTGGCCAGGGGACCAGCCCCCATATCATTCTATTCTTGGTCCATGGTAGTAAAATTGTCTAGAATTCTTCTGAGAAATTTAATTTAGCTTATTTAAAAGTCTTCTGTCTGTCTTTTGAAATCTAATTGCTCCTGTGTTAGTTCTTTTGTTTAATGAATTTGGTGCCTTTCCTTTTTAGTAGTGGTTTTCTTCAAATGTTTAGTGATTCCTGGTTAAGTATTTGCATCTGTAAATGAGAATTCCTGTTTTCATGCCAATAAATAAACATTCTATTTATGACAGCTAGCCCCTTTGTACATGTGGAGGTGAGGTGATATGTGAAGTTGGGTGGAGTATGTGGGTCGATTGGTTTAAGTATGGGAATTCCTCAGTCCTCTTGGAGGTAGTCTGTAGCATACCATCCAGCCCTCTCTCTCAAGCCCCACCAGTCAGTGATTATCCCGGAACTCCCACCTCAAAGAGTTATACTCAAAGTTTATTCTAGAAGCAAACACTGAAGTCAATTGCCCCATTCCTCCCCCATCCCTTTCTTCTATCCTTGGAGAGATCTTATAATGCTTCAGTCTGCTTTTCTTTGCCATCTAGATCCAACACTGTTTGGAGTGCTTCCCAATCAAATTATCTTGTTTGGAAGACAACTCTCTGAGTTGTATCCTAGGAGAAAATTCTACTTCTGGCTGCTGCTCAGTTTAAACTGAGGGAGGAGGTGACACAAAGGATTCCCAAATGCTTCTTTAATCTATGGCTAACTGATCTTCAACAAGAGCAGCAAGACCATTCAACGTGGAAAGAACAGTCTCTTCAAAAAATAGTGCTGGAAAAACTGGAAATCCAAATGCAAAAGAATGAAGTTGTCCCTTACCTCACACCATACACAAAAATTAACTCAAAATGGATCAACATCCTGGGGCTGGCCCCGTGGCCGAGTGGTTAAGTTCGTGCGCTCTGCTGCAGGCTGTCCAGTGTTTCGTTGGTTCGAATCCTGGGCCCGGACATGGCACTGCTCATCAAACCACGCTGAGGCAGCGTCCCACATGCCACAACTAGAAGGACCCACAACGAAGAACAGACAACTATGTACTGGGGGGCTTTGGGGAGAAAAAGGAAAAAAATAAAATCTTGAAAAAAAATTTACAATTTAAAAAAAAAATGGATCAACATCCTAGATATAAGAGCTAAAACCATAAAACTCTCATAACAAGACAAAGGAGTAAATATTTATGACCTCAGATTTAACAATGGATTCTTAGATATGATGTGAAAGCACAAACAACAAAAGAATAAAAATAGATAAATTAGCCTTCATCAAAATTAAAAAGTTTTGTGCATCAAACAACACTATTAAGAAAGTGAAAAAGACAACCTACAGAATGAAGAAAATATTTGCAAAGCACATCCAGAATATACAAAGAATTCTTACAACTCAACAACAGAAAGACAAATAAACCATTTTTTAAATGGGCAAAGGACTTGAATAAACATTTCTCCAAAGAATATATGTAAATGGGCAACAAATACATGAAAAGATGCTCGACATCATTAGTCATTAGGAAAATGCAAATCAAAACCACAATGAGACACTGCTTCACACCCCCTAGGATGGCTATAATTTTCAAAAATGGAAAATAACCAGTGTTGGAGAAATTGGAACTCATGTACACCACTGATAGGATTGTGAAATGATTCAGTCTTTGTGAAAAGCAGTTTGGCAGTTTCTTAAAAATTTAAACATAGAGTTATCACATGACCCAGAAATTCCCTCTTAGGTATATACCCAAAAGAATTGAAAGCAGGTTTTCAAACAGATACTTGCAGATGAATATTATTAGCAGCCCTATTCACAGTAGCTGCTAGTGGATATAGAATTTCAGTTTTGCAAAATGAAAAAGTTCTGGAGATTGATTTCACAACAATATGAATATACTTAACACTACTGAACTGTATGCTTAAAAATGGTTTCATGTTATGTATATTTTACCAGAACTAAATTTTTTAAGTTAATACACTGGTTTTGTCTCCCAATTTTAAGTAACTTCCTAATTTCAAGAAGCATTCTTGAAACATATCAAATATTTGAATTTAAGCTAAAAATAAGGATTTATTTTAGTTTGCTAAGCATTCGTACATACACTCTTTTATTTGAATCAAGAAATTGTATTACTTTATTATTATTATCTTGCCATTACCCTGTCTGTGAGTTCCCATTCGTTATTGAGAATAATAGAGCATAGCACATTCTGCATGTCAGAGATAAGTAAGCAGGGCTGGGGAAATACAGACCCTGTGCTCGGTGTATAAAACTACAAGAGTTGAAAGTTTCAGAAAGATTTATTTTTGGAGAAAATGAGATTTTTGCTCAAATCCCTTCTCTATAACCTGAACAGAAGACCAAGAGATACGTAGACCATAATTCGTCTCCAAACTCCCTTATGACCTTCCTTTACACATACACACACCACTACCACCACCACCACATACCACACACCGGGGTCATCATAGGAAACCAGGTGCTACAGACTACAATCCAGCTGTCATAGCAACACAGTTGACTCCAAGCAGCTAAAACCAATATACTTTGCTCAAAATAAAAGCACTAATTCTTACACACAGTCTTTAATGGACCTTTCATTTAAGATTAGTCCCGATTGGTATAGCAGGTACAATAATCCCTCTAGGATCAAAAATTTGGAAGCTGTTCCAAAGGTCCATTTTAGCCATAAATATCTCTCTGTTGCCAAATGGTACCAATTTAGTCCCATGCCATTTCAGAACATAAACCAGACCCGTACATATAGCTCCTTGGCTGCTTACCTATGTCACTTGGCAGCCAAGAAGGAGGACATTACGGGGCACTCGATCCACAAAAGATTCAGTAGAAAAGCATTATTTCCAGATTCTACTTTTTATTGTCAGACTTTCCTTTTCTCTGTCCTACTGCCCCCGTCAGTCAAAAAAACATGTTCTCTCACTCTATCACACACACACACACATAAACCTTTAAAAACAAATGTCCCTTATTCTCACCAAGGTTCTGACACCCTACTAGGATATGGGGGAGATGAAACATGACTAGCTTTTTAAAAATCTCATTCCCTCTATGAGGCTTGTACTCTTTCCTCAGTTATCAAACTGTGCTGCCCGATCCTTATGGATCTTCACAATCCTGATTTAGACCAAGAAGAGGCTGCCCTAGCCAAATTGCCACAGCCAGAAGGTGTGGACTAATGTAAGTACCAGTCAGTGTAAGTTATCACATAAGGGCCAAGCCCTTTCATGATCCCAGCTCTCTCTCTCCTTCTGAAACTCCCATTTCCAAAGACCACGATAGATTGTAAATGTATCCATGACCGGAACCATTCCCTCTGCCTGGCCTCGCAGTGTATGAAACAGAGTGACCATAGAGACTCTGTGGGAGAGCTGGCTGGGCGAGTGCTCATGATGTTCCTGAAATATGGGAACCTACACTCCGCAGAGAATTTGGATCTCTGCTTATGGTCCACACATAGACTCAAAATACAGTCATGCACGGCATAACAACATTTCGGTCAACGATGGACCACATGTATGATGGTGGTCCCAATAGATTACTACCGTACAGCCTAGGTGTGTAGTAGACTATACCATCTAGGTTTGTGTAAGTGCACTCTATGATGTTCACATGATGGCAAAATTGCTTAATGGAACATTTCTCAGAACATGTCCCCACTGTTAAGCAACACGTGCCTGTAATACACTCTTGCACAAGCTAGACCACCACAACCACAAAGATAAGACTGAAGAGACTATCCTCAACGAGTCAAAGAAAACACTCTGGGGTGGGGCCTAGTTGTCATGAGCTTGTCTCAGTTATTGTTCTTCCTAAATTTCTAGATAGAATTAATAGGGGTAGGTTGCTTTGGAAAATATGCTGCCTTCTGCCACATTTATTCCATGGGCCTTTCCCTGGGAAACCTCATATGGACAACATTGCCACTCCCAAGTCAGAACACTACTGGACTTCGTTAGTGGAGAAAGAGCTCAGAAAACTCTCAGAGGAATGGAAGAGTAAAGAAGAAGAAAAGAGTTATTTATAAGCTATATGTCATTAGAGCTTTGGTTTTGTTTTCCCTGAAAAGTATTTCCACATTTCCCAATTGCCTCGAGTAGATCCACTGTCTAACTGGGTCTTCACCTTTGCCAGAAACAGCTCATATCTGTGTGTGGCTGACTTGGGATGGGTGGGAGCAGCTGGGTGTGGCATGCTTGCTCCAGCCATCCCAAGGGTAGGGTTTAAAGATCAAAAACCAAAAGGCTCCTGCTAGTTTGCTTCCCATAGAAGACACAAAATAAATTTTTTTTTAAAAAAATGAGAGGTACATGAAGATGCCAGACCTTTCTCTTGATAACTACTGGGCTTATATACAGAGTTCTCCTCATTTAGGGGTCTCGCAGGTCAATGTTCAGAGGCCCCTGGACTGAAGCAAACCTTATTTCTTTCTTCTCCACCCTCTGCTTCTATCTCATCATTTGTCTGGTTCGAAAATAACTCTATTAAATAGAAGTTTTCAACAAGGTCTGCTGGGATAGCATCCCATTTAGCCTTCAGTGCAGTATCTTATAAATGAGCAAACTTGCTTTGCCTCCAAAAACCAATCCAAAGAATATTCTTTAAGAATTGGGCTAGTTGAAATACTACTGTGCTGTGTGCAAAAGAGCATCTGAAGATGATAAAAAGAGACTGAGAAGAGCTGGCAAGAGACCTTTTGTGCCAGTCACTTGCTCATTTACCCCCAGGTAGAATAATGGCCCCCAAAGGTGTCCACATTCTAATGCCTGGCACTTACAAACATGTTACCTCACATGGCAAAAAGGACTTTGCAGATGTGGTTAAGACTCTGGAGATGGGGAGATTCTTCTGGGTTATCCGAGTGGGCCTAATGTAATCACAAAAAGGAGACAAGGATCAAAGTCAGGAAAAAAATAGATGTGACACTGAAACCAGAGGTTAGAGTGATGTACTTTGAGGACAGAGGAAGGGGCCACGATCCAAGAAATGCAGGTAGCCTCTTGATGCTGGAAAAGGAAAGGAAAAGATTTCCCCCAGAAGCCTCCAGAAGAAACACAGCTCTGCTGATACCTTGATTTTAGATTTCTAACTCTAGAACTATAAAAGTATTGATTTGTATAGTTTTAAGCCACTAAGTTTGTGGTAACTGACCACAGCAGCAAAAGGAAACTGACACTGCTCCCTGTGCCCAGTCATTCAAGAAGCCAACACCAGCCAACGACCTTTCCCTGGCCTCCTTGCTGCTTGCAGGCCTGTCCAGCAATGGGAGGTGCTAGAAAGAGATGGGAGGTTGGGAGGAAGAGAGAATCCAGGGTATTACTTTCCCTTCTCCCTGCTCCAGACAACGTCAGTTGCTGATTCCCTTCCATGGTCTCAGTTCCTATCCTATCACCCAGGGTCACAGGCTGTAGAAACACTAGAGCCTCACTTTGTCCCTCCAGCCCCATCTCTGTGTGGCCTCACTTTCCTCTGTTTGCTTGTGTAGCTCTTCTAACAGTTTTATGTGACTTTAGCATATTAAATTCCCCCTATTACAGTATCTGGCATAGGTTACGTTTTCTTGGCTGGATCCTTTCGACAACCAACCATATTCCTAACGTCTGCTTATATTTCTTTCCTGAACCAGTGTTGCTTGTTCCCCAGTGGTTGAGATGATTCATACATACCAAATTCTCTCCCATATTCTTTAGATCATGGTAGAGTAACATTGATGGCTTTCCAGGGGATTGACAGTCTTTTCCCCTCCCTCCTGCCCTGCTTCTGTCAGCTTAATGAATTGGATAACTCCTCACAACAGTGGTTGAGTTGCAATTTCACTAGTTTATGCAAATTGGTATAATTCAGGTGTGACTCAGGCAACCTCTTTCTATGATCTAGTGACCTAGAAAAATGAGAGCAACTATGTTCAGTGAGGAAGCCCTTGTTCAATCAGCCTAAATTTCATTAGCAAATCAGAACTCACATTTTTTGGTGTGTGAACTGAAAGATTACTCTCATCAATTTTACTTAGCTTTATTGCTGCAGCTGAGGTAATTAGGCAAAGTTTTAAGACATTGTCAAATGAGGTGATCATTTGGAACAATACAATTCAGTATTATTTCTTGAGCTTTATTTGCCAAGGTCTGGGGAACAGTGATCTTTGGAGTCATAGCATTGGCCCCTGTACATAGAATCTCAAGGTCCAGTTCCTACCCTGTTGTATTAATACACTAGAGCTGCCATAACAAAATACCACAAACTGAGTGACCTAAACAAACGGAAATTTATTGTCTCACAGTTCTAGAGACTAGAAGTTCAAAATCAAGGTGCCACCAGGGTTGGTTCCTTCTGAAGGCTGTGAGGGAGAATCTGGCAATCGTTGGTGTTCCTTGGCTTTTGAAGCCCCGTCTCGATTTCTGTCTGCTTTGATCATTCACAGGACGTTCTCCTTGTGTGCATGTCTCCAAATTTCCCCTTTTTAAAAGGAGAATAGACATATAGGATTAGGGCTCACCCTAGCGACCTCATTTTAATTTAATTACCTCTGTAAAGACCCCATCTCCAAAAAAAGTCACATTTTAAAGAACTAGGGGTTAAGACTTCAACATATGGATTTGGGGGTGGAGGGGGAGTGTACACGATTCAACCCATAACACCAGTTCTCCAAGGAAAGCCTTTTAACATTCATGGTTTAAATTCTGGTAGAGTGGGTTTATAGTCTCTGTGCCTGGACCTTTCACTCTTAGAGTATTCACAGGTTTCTCTTGTGCCAATGCCAAAAACAAAACTCACTTGACCCAAAGGACTATTTTCTCTCATTTTAATGTTCTTTTCAATGGGAGGAGCAAGAATGACTTTGAGAAATTTTTCTTATTAATCCTGAGAATACTAAGACAGATTGAGAATTCTCCCCTCCATTCCTTTTACTATTATTTGTAAGTCAAGAGTCATGGTGAACAGGGAAATCTAGTTGTGTATACCTACTAATCAAATCCTATGAAGTTAGAACAAAGGTAAAATATTTTCAGGACTACACACCAGGAGTAAGAAGTGATAATACACTTTAGACAAAGGAAAACATCCGATATCACATCATTAATGCAGAACTAGAACTATTCTGTCATGTTCTTCTTTCCTCCCAAGATAATATTTGAATAGGAAATTATTAAGTTCTTACAGTGTATTTCCCTACTTCTTATTCATTCTTTAGTTTTATTCATTCTTTCTAAACTTTTTAAGGGAGAATTTATTTTAGAATTTTTTTTTTAAAGATTTTATTTTTTCCTTTTTCTCCCCAAAGCCCCCTAGGGCATAGTTGTATATTCTTCATTGTGGGTCCTTCTAGTTGTGGCATGTGGGACGCCGCCTCAGCGTGGCTTGATGAGCAGTGCCATGTCCGCGCCCAGGATCCAAACCAACGAAACACTGGGCCACGTGCAGCAGAGCGCGTGAACTTAACCACTCGGCCACCGGGCCAGCCCCTATTTTAGAATATTTTTAAAAAGAGTGTTCAAGAACAACATTCTCTAAATCATATATAAGCATGGGACCAGACACACAGTCTGAGGCCCAGAAAAATGTCTGTGTTTGTATAGTTATGTGATAGATATTAATATACAAAGGCCTACTCACTAAACATATAGAACACATTCCTTTTCTCAGTTATATAAAAACAAAGCAAAAAGACAAAAGCATTTTTAACCAGATCAAAGTTATGTGTTTGGGTCACAGCCCCTAAAGAACACTTTCCTAGAGCAATCTGAACTAATTCAAGGCTGCTCTTCTCATGTTTAGAAGTAAATAAATCAACCATATAAAAAGAAGAAGTAACCAGCAACTGTTAGCTTCATTCACAAAAGAAATTCTCATTTTCCTTAATCTTTACAATTCATGTTCTTCTGAAATTGTATGAGCAGTGTATACAAAGTAAATACATTGAGGGGAATGTGTGATACTGGGATAAATGAGTTGTGATTCAACTAGTCCAGGCCAATTTTCTGGAACTGCAAGATATCTTATGAAAAGCTTTACTGAGGAGGAACATTGTAGAAAAATGAGCAGGAGCTCAGAATATTATTTCTCCACAGGTAGATTTTTGGCTAGCCACCCTTGCTAAGGGCCAGTTGCCTGACTCCAGCACACCCACCTCATCACCTAGCTGTATTAACCAAGCAACCTGATCCGCTTCCACAGTGGGATTCTCACAGACTCCTTTCCACCTAAAGCCATGAAGTTGTTATCTCCAGTTACTCCTGCCAGGTCCCAGCCCAGTAATCCTAAGCGTCTTTAGAAGGTACCTTGTTTTTTCTCTTAGGCCTAAGTCATCAACCACCTTTACTCATTCATCATATTAGAATGCAGCAAGCATTTTTCATATAAAGTCCTTTTGTTAAGACTAAAAACTGTAACATGATAAGAGTTGTCAGCAAAAATCCCAGAGAAACAATTACTCCTTTTAAGAAGCTTCAATCTTCTGTGAACCACACACACTAAAAATTAGTTGATTACAACCCTCAACAGGAAACATTTTTATCCCCTGTTTCAGGGGGAGGGAAGCCCCCACATGCTGGCTTCCTGATGGAAGTCTATTCTTTATTGTGTCTTCACTGTGTACTTAGGCACTCTCAGGATCAAATGTATCAAAGAGTTTGGCAAGAAACCTTTCCTTCCTTTTCCAATTTCCCAGAGATTTTACACACTTTGGCCCTTGAACACACAAAACCATACAAGTCTATTACCGTAAACTTACTCTGCCTGAAAATTAATAGACAGAGCAACTTTATATTCCAGTCGTAGTCTAAAATTGCAGTTCTTGAGATTTGGAACCAAGCGGAAAATTATAAGTCAGAACAAAGGCTATTTCAGTCCCCAAAGTCTGGAAGAAAATTAGCATTAATACCTGTAGTCTCCAACTCCATATGGACTAAGCAGAGGTAAAAGTATGTAATTTCAGCGGCTTCCTTTACTCTCTCATTCCCCCACCCCCTCACATCCAGCTCATATTCATACTGTTTAAATAAGCACATTTCCATTTTTGGAACTCTATTGCATATTAACCTTGGAACTCAATAATCTGAGGGTTTTTCTTTTTGAAAACCAACAGTTATTGGCATATATGATAGTCAAAATAATAGGGTAAAGCTTAAGAGAGGGCTCCGGAGTCAAACTACCCAAGTTCTAATCCCACTGCTGTCACCACCTACTATCAAGTTGAAACATGTGACATGGACTTTTTTCGTAGGTAAGGCAAAAACTATCTAATACTTGCAATTCCACATGGTTCCATTTTTTTTTCTGCTTTATCTCCCCAAATCCCCCCAGTACATAGTTGTATATCCTAGTTGCAGGTCCTTCTAGTTGTGGCATGTGGGATGCTGCCTCAACGTGGCCTGACAAGCGGTGCCATGTCCAAGCCCAGGATCTGAACCGGCGAAACCCTGGGCCGCCACAGTGGAGCGCGAGAACTTAACCACTCGGCCACGGGGCCAGCCCCTACATGGTTCAATTTAATTGAAGTCTCACTGATATGAAAACACAGGAATAACTGTTGCTGTGAGTAGTTAACGAGATAATAAAAGGATTTAGTTTGCATGATTAACTATAAAAGTAGCAAGTAAAAAGTACAGTGAGACAGTGCTTCTCAAACTTTAATGTACATAAGAATCACCTGGAGATCTGATAAAAATGCAGATCCTGATTCAGTAGTTCTGGGATGGAGCCCAAGATTCTGCATATCTAGCAAGCACCCAAATGATGTGATGCTGCTGGTCCAAGGGCCACAGTTTGAACAGCAAGTGATAGAAGATGTTTTCCTTCTCTGATGATAGGAATCACCTGGGGCATTTGTTAAACTACTCCATCCCATGCACTTCCCTTGGGGACTTTCATTCACTAAGTCTGGGATGGCACCCAGGTTGTTTTTATTTTTAACAAGTACCTGTAGGTGAGTCTCATAATGAGAAAAGTATCAGAAGCACAATTGTAAACAAGAGAGGTGGAAACCAAATTGTACGTGAATTAAGAGGAGGAGGACAGCATTTCCAGCACAGAGGTCAGAGAAAGATTCCCAGAGGAGACAACCTGTGAAACAGGACTTGAAAAGTGGGGAGGATTTGACTCTAAGGAGATGTGGAGGAGAGCATTCCAGAACAAAACTAGAATGAGTGAAAACAGAGAGAGTTAGGATATTGTGGCACAGAGGGAGCCAATCCAAGTAGTTCCATTTACCTGGAGTATAGGGCTCACCAAGGGGAAGATCTCAAATACTAAATAAATACATTAGGACTTTATTTTGAAAAAAAATAGAAAGATATTGGCCATTCGTGAACAGTACCATGATCAGAACTAGGCGTTTAGCACCACAGCTATTCATGACTGGACTTGGACCAAGACTGGGCGTAGAAAAATCATTGTAGCCTTGGAAGCAGAGTCTGTGACTGTGAGCTGGGGGATTAATGTGATGGGCTTGGGGGTGAGCTCTTTGTCTCAGCTTCATCAATGGCGAAGTGTCCATTTAAACATCTAGGTGTTGATGCGATGTGTGATTTTCCAAGGCATTTGGCTTTTATGTCCTCATTTCAGAGAGAACCATCTGTGGATGGCTATCTGGAGCCCCACAGCAGTGGAATGATGGGAAAGTCCTTTCAAATTACAAGGAAGATTAGCTCCCATCATCCACACAGACTTCAAGAAACTCAGATGGTGTCCTGAGGATCCCCTGTAGCTCACCCCAAACCTAATCTTTCTAAGAAGTTCTAGTTCTTTTCTAAAACAGCATTTTATGAAGTCCAGCCCCTGAGTTGCAGAGTAGTCAGTGACCAAACAAGCCTGTCTTAGGAGAGTGACAGTCTTTCAACTCCAGGACAGCCGCAAAACAGACTCCCTTTTATTTAGGACAATGTATTATTAATGCAGCAAAGTGTTTTACCTTTCTCCAAAGAGACGATCTGGAGGGATGGAGGGATGGATAAAATATCCTTATCCATCACCCGAGCTTGTTAGAGTGTTAAATTCTACTTTCAAACTTCTTCAAACTCTAATCCTTAAATCATTCTCTCCACCCCACTAGCAGCCCTCCCACCATTCTGGCTGCACCAGCTCTTTCTCCAGAATTATTCCCACCTGAGGGCCACCAGGGCCTCCCAAGGCTCCCATTATCCCACTGCCTCCCCGCACATCGGGGTCTGCCACTCCCTGACGCATTTGCTGCCTAAGCGGTCATGTTTTGCCCAACACGTCTCAGAGCCAGTGTTGTTCTGGTTACAATGAGGTTTTTATTCCCCCTAATTTATGGGATTAGATATTCAGCCAAGGCAGACTTCTCAAACATTGAAGTCATACCATCTCACACAGCTTTAAACTTTTTTTTTAAATGGCAAATGGGGTTCAAGAGCTTTCTGAGAGGAGCTAGACTGGCCTGGATGAGGTAACTTGATTAAGGTTTGTGAGTGCCCTGCAAGTTTGCACAAGATAATAACAAAGGAAAACCCCTATTTCATATGCCAGGAATTCAAGAGAATTATAAAATGAGTGGGAAAGGAAAAAAAAAAAACACTTGAGGAAGGCTCTTGGACAAACAAAGGAATAATAGCTTCTCTCTTTCTCTCTTAGATTCTAAACCAGCAGTATAAAGGATGCCCTCCACTAGACCCAAATATACAGAAAATAATTTAAAGATAAATTATAATTCACGTGCATTTAGACATTTTTGCCTCAGAAATAACTGGCACCGCCACCTCTCAGATCCCACGTGCTCCACTGTATGCAGGACTTCTGTCACAGCTGAAAGGCATAAATAGTCCTGAAATAGTACTTCGTGTTAGAGCTTTTATCCTCTTTAATACAGCACATTCTCTTTTATTCTCTTTAACACAGCCCACTGCTCCCCAGGATGTTTAAGGCATGCTCAGCACCACTGCTGACTTACCACAGGCCAGCTAACAGCTAACGTTTGTTTCTTAGTCAATGACTCTGTAAAAGGGAGACAGTACCAACTTGCCCATTAGATAACAGCTGCCATTTATTAAGTACCTACTGTGTGCTGGGCCATTTGAATACAGTACTGCTCATCCTTACACCAACCCGCCAGCATAGTTTTATTATTCTACCCATTTTACAGATGAAGAAACTAAAACTCAGAGGCTAAGTCGCTTGCCCAAAGCCACACAGTAAGTGGCAAAACCAAGAATTGGACCCAGGTTGATCTAGTCCTAGGACTTGCGTCACCATGCTTCCCTAAATGACATAGTGATTAACCTATTTCTGGGCAGCTAACTGCATTCCCAGGTAAAAAAATTCTGTGAAGGAAAAAACACAGGGACAGAGCACACACACACGCTTAAGCGCTTGGTCCTCATCAGTTATCTCCCACCCTTCCCCTGAGACCTTGTTCTTCTGAACTTCACCATAGAAAACAACACCTTCTCTAGATCTCTCCGATCTGACACCTATGCAATTGTCCCCCTGTGGCCACCGTACATATTCTGAACTGCTAAGCAGGGGTAGGTAGGTAGAAGGTGAGGACTGACCACTTCCCTTCATCACAGCTGAGTGTGACAAGGAGGAACACTCACCGGAAGACAGGAATGTGGAATTTCAGAAGAGTATTAACATCCCCAAAGAAGACAATTTGCCACCCTAAGCACAACTATCACAAACCCAGAGTTATGATTTTATTGGTGTATTAGTTTACTCCACCAGGAAAAACAAATATATAGTATTTTTTCTTAATGACTTTTAGACCTTTTGTCCCATCAACTTAAAATTACATGGCTTTGTTCACATGCATAAATTGCAGATTCAAGAAAATATTAATATATTTAATTTTTGGTCAATATGTAGATTCTCCTCTGGCTACCTCGTTACTGGGAGGTTTATCTGCAGTAACCCATCTTTAAATAAATTCACTGCACATTATAAAAGCCCTCTAAGTGTGGGGATATATTGCCAACACCAGAGTTTGGGGAAGCTGGCCTCACGGCTGGAGGGCAAGCTGGATCACATTTGCTTAACTGTCTGTTTGGGTTAACCAAAATCAGAACCACATGGTATTTAAGTGTACTCCTTTGCATCTATAAAATAGATTCCCGAAGACCAAATAAAACTTGCTTAACCAAGAGTGCTGCTCTCATTAACTCATTACCCTTGATGTTTGCTCATAAAAGCTGATTTTGGTCAGACTAGTGGTCATTTAGGGGAAGATCCATACCCTAACAAACCTCATAATGACCAAATAGCATGCACATGAAAGAGGCAGTGCTACGTCAAGACGAGGGTCAAAAGTGGAATGCTGGAGTCTTATTGCTTTCCATGGCAACTCTATCTAACCTCAGGAGCTGCACCAGAAATTAATGTTGCAATGTTTGCTAGGTTAGGAGTTGAGAAAAGGAAAAGACAGAACCTAATTGTTTGTTTTCTACTTAGGATTAAGACAATTTTAGGAGCAAAGAAAAGAAATACAAGTGGAACAGAATCTGTGTCTTGTCTTCTTCTCCTGCCCACAGAATCTCTCTTCTGCAGCTTCCTTGATGATAGAATGTCCTTTCCTTCCTTGCTTCCTTCCTCCTTCCCTCCATCCCTTCTTTCCTTTCTTCCTTTCTTCTTTCTTTCCTTTTCCCTTCCCCCTATATCCACTACGTGACCAAGCAGTTTTCTAACTGTTGATAGGGTAAGAGAAGGAGGAAAGGAGGGTGGGGGAAGAAATGCAGCCTTGGAATTAGGCTCTGGGAAACAAAATAAGCAGCCCACAGATGACTCATGTAGGGAGTTTTGACTTCAGTATGCAGGTCTAGAGAGAGATGTGGATTTGAATCCCACCCAGAAGCCATAGATCAAGGAAAGGCTGTCTCTTTCTTCCATCCCTCCTACCTCATTCCTAACCTAATTGAGACCATACCCTCCCTCAGAGACAGTAAAGAATTAGCTGTGAACTCAAATGGTTGTGGCTCATCCATGGTGCAGTCATTAGCTGTCTCACTTTTCCCTTATTTTTCACAGGGATGTAGAATAATAAGCACAGAGCTGGAGATATTCGGCAACAGAATGGTAGGACTCAGTAGGGACAACACTGGGAAATCTGCAGAGTTGCAGCAGCTCGGAGCCTGCCACACATGGAAGGAAATATGACGCTCCCCAGCAATATGTGCTCCCCTGGAAGAAGAGCTGATGACTACCCAAAGGCGGGGCAGACAACTTGGCTTTTCTTCCTGTTGGTTTATTCTTTGTTCTGATGTGGCTGATGGCATTTTTATGAGTCAAAAAAGCTTGATGGTTGGGGATGAACTGGTATTATGGTATCACAATAAACTCTGAATCGCAAAAACTTCCTGATGTGTTTGCTCAACTGTGATTCTAAAAGAGCTTTGTATCCTCTGAAAAGAGGCTCAGTACCTTCACACACTGCAGTTAGGAAGACTAACTGAGATACCGAGATCTTAAACTGCCCACCAATGAGTGGTCCTTCAGACCTCACCAATCCATGTGGCTTGTCCCTAATGGCAACAGTGGGAGTGGTAGTTGATGCACACAGCACCATATCCAGCAAAAAATTAAAGCAATATTCTTGCATTTTCTCCATTCCCACTGACACTTCATCATCTCACATCACCTCATGAGTGGAATACTACACCAGCTGGTCTCTCTTAGGATACGCAGCAGCCCAATGAATCAGCCTAACCACCTCTTCCATCAGATGATCTCTCTGCTCAAAAACCTAAATTCCTGCTTGCTAAAGCAAATCTAAGCTCCACTATCTGGCTATTTAAGGTGATCCCTAACTCGATCTTCCAACATGACTTCCCAACCTTTTTTCCTAGTAACTTCCAATATTATTCACTGCTTGAGCTCCCTTAACCTCTCACCTATTGTATACTACACATATTATGCTCATTTCTAATACTCTCCTTCCACTACTTTCATTAAATCCCCTGTCTGTGTTAACCCTACTTAGCACTGAAGTCCCACCGCCCAACAATTTCATCTCACACTGAAGACTCCTTCCTCTGAACTCCTACAGAATTTATGGTCTGTCCCAAGTAGGTTACCATTTAATTATTGTGGCAGAGATGGTAAATTTTCCTCCAGTTTCTATTATTCTCTTCTTCCTTTTAAGTAATGGAATCCTCTTTTTTATCTGAGCACATGACTCCCACCTAGGGACTAAATTTCCCAACTTCTGCATGAGCATGTAACTTAAATTCTGCCAAGAGAATATGAGCTGAAATCAATTATACAATTTTTTCGCATCCTGTAAAAAAAATTATCTAAAATCTTTTAAAGGTTTCAATCCTTTCTAGGTAATTGACAGAACTAATAGAAAAAATCAATAAGGATATAGAACATTTAAAAAGTACAGTAAACCAATTTGACCTAATCAATATTTATAAAACACTAGACCCAATAACAGCCAAATATACATTCAATTCAAGTGCCCATGAAACATTCACCAAGATAGCATGGCTATAAAACAAATTTCAATAAATTTATATGATTGATATCATATAAAGAATGTTCTCAGACCACAAAAGAATTAAACAATAAACCAATAAAATATCTGGAAAATCACCAAATATTTGGAAATTAAGTGACACATTTCTAAATAACCCATAGGTCAAAGAATAAGTCAAAAAGGAGATTACAAAGTATGCTAAACTGAATAAAAACAAAATGCAACATATTGTTTGTGAGGTGCAGCAAAAGTGGTGCTTAGAGGAAAATTCACAGCTTTAAATGAATATGGTGAAGAAGAATAAAAGGCTAAAGTCTATGACCTAAGATACTACCCTAAGAAGCTAGAAAAGGAAGAGAAGATTAAGCCAAATTAAATAAAAAGAAGGAAGTAATACAGAATAGAAATAAATGTATCATCCAACAAGCAAACAACAGAGAAAATCAATAAAACGAAAATCTGGCTCTTTTTGAAAATGTCGGTAAATTTTCTAAACTTCTATTTAGATTTATTTAAGAAAAGACAGAAAAAACACCAATTACCAATATCAAGAATGACACAGGTGACATGACTACAGATTCTACAGATACTAAAAGGGACACAGAAGAATCTTATTAGGGCCAGCACTGGTGGCCTAGCGGTTAAGTTTGGTGCGCTCCACTTTGGCAGCCCAGGTTCAGGTCCTGGGTGTGGACCTACACCGCTCTGTTGGCAGCCACGCTGTGCTGGCAGCCCACATACTAACAAACAATAGAGGGAGATTGGCATGGATGTTAGCTCAGGGTAAATCTTCTCTAGCAAAAGGAAAAAAAAGAATATTATTAACAACTTTATGACAATAAATTCAACAACTTGGATGAAATGGACAAATTCCCCAAAAGAAGTAAACTACCAAAAGAGACAAGAAGCAAAAGACCATCTGAATAACATATTCTATATTGAAAAATAAATGTGTAATTAAAATCTTTCTATAAAGAAAACTCTAGGCCTAGATGACTTCACTGGTGAATTGTATAAAATATTTAAGGAAGAAATAATACCATCTTTCAAAAATGCCTTAAGAAAATTGAGGAAGAAACATGTCACAATTCACTTTATGAGGCCAGCATTACCCTGACACCAAAAAGACATTGCAAGAAAACACAAAAAAAGACCAATATCCCTTATAATCATAATCATAGACACAAAAATTCTTTAAAAGATACCAGTAAACTGAATTCTACAATATATAAGATGGATACTATAGCATGACCAAAGGCGGGGGAATGGGGAGTAATATCCCAGGAATACAATGTGGTTTAATATTTGAATATAAATCAGTGTAATTCAACACAATAACAGAATAATGGAGAAAAACCATATGATCATCTTAATAGTTGCAGAAAAGGCATCTGAAAAATTCAACAACCGTTTGTGATAAACACTCTCAGCAAACCAGGAATTGAAGGAATTCCTCAACTCTACAAAGAAAATCTGTAAAAGACCTAGAACTAACATCAGACATAAGGGTGAAAGACTGAATGCTTTCTCCCCAAGATTGGGAATAAGCAAGGATATTGCTTTTACCACTTCTATTTAACATAAAATGGGAGGTCCTAACCAGTGTAACAAAGCAAGAAAAATAAATAGAAGCCTTATGGATTGGAAAGGAAGAAATAAACTATTTTTATTTACATAAGACACTTGAGTATATAGAAAACGCTAAAAATTTTAATAGCTATGAAAATTAATAAGTAACTTTAGCAAGTCCGCAGTATACAACGTCAATACATAGATCCTGTCTTTATATTGGAGGAGATCTGTACATGCCACTCCAAATACGCCACTTTGGCATAAGGATTATTTTGAGATGAAGACAACTGAAACAAAGCAAACACAGGAAGAGCTCTCTGCCCTCCCCATACCTTCCTAAAAGCAGGGCATAAATTTTCCTCTGTGAAGGTGTCCCCCTCCCCTCTTCTGTACCAGGAAGGGGAGAACAATCCTTATCATCCAATACAGAGAGACGGCACCAAGATGAGTCTGCACGACAAACCTTACTAACCAACTCTTACCTTCCATTAGTTTCCCCATATATTTACCTTCCCACATTCACTGCCTCTAGAAGCCCAAACCCCTTTTCCTTTGTCTAATCACCTCTCCACAATTTATCACCCTTTGTTAAAATGATATATAAGCCCCCAACTCTAACTGCTTCTTTAAGTTTCACTTCTTTTCTGTAAGCTCCCATGAACATAAAAATATTAATAAATTTATATTCCTTTTCTCCTGTTCATCTCTCTTGTCAGTTTCATTCGCAGGCCCAAGTCACAAATTTAAGAGGGCAAAGGAAAGTTTCTTCTCCTCAACACTATATATAAAAAAGAAAAATTGAGAAATATATAACAATACATTTTGAATAATTACAAAAACATTGTATACATAGAGATAAATTTACCAAAGACGTGGATACCGAAAACTATAAAACATTGCAGAGAGAAATTTAAAGAGGTCTTAAGATGTCAGTTCTCCCCCCAATTGATCTACATATTTAAAACAAGCAGAATAAAAATCCTAGCAGCATTTTTTGTGAAAATTGACAAGCCCATCCTAAAAAAATCATGTGGAAATACAGAGGATCTAGAATAGCCAAAACAATTTTGAAAAGGAAGACCAAAGTTGGGGGACAACACTATTTTTTAAGAATTACTATAGAGCTACCCTCGGGGCTGGCCCCGTGGCCGAGTGGTTAAGTTCGCGCGCTCCACTGCAGGTGGCCCAGTGTTTCGTTGGTTCGAATCCTGGGCGCGGACATGGCACTGCTCATCAAACCACGCTGAGGCAGCGTCCCACATGCCACAACTAGAAGGACCCACAACGAAGAATATACAGCTATGTACCAGGGGGCTTTGGGGAGAAAAAGGAAAAAATAAAATCTTTAAAAAAAAAAAAGTTTAATCTTTAAAAAAAAAAAAAAAGAATTACTATAGAGCTACCCTATTCAAGACACCACATAGATCATTGGAATAGATGTAGACCACACAAATATTGACAATTTATCTTTTACAAACACGCCAGGGTATTTCAACGAGGAAAGAATACTCTTTTCAACAAATGATGTTAGAACAATTGGATATCTATCTGGGGAAAAAATTACCCTTAATCCTTACCTCTCAATATACACAAAAAGCTAATTCAAAATGGATCATAGACCTAAATGCTAAAGCTAAAATTACAGCATTTTTAGAAGAAAATATAGGAAACTATCTTTTGACTCCTATATTATGCAAAGACTTCTTAGGTCATATAAATCATGCATCATAAAAACATTAATGGATTGGAATTCTTCAACATTAAAAACTTCAGTTCTTTGCAAGATCCCATTATGAAAATGAAAAGGAAAGCTACTTTGGAGAAGATACTTACAATACACATATCTGACATAGATTTTGTATTCAGAATATAAAAAGAACTCTTACTTCTCAATATTAAGAAGACAACCCAGTTTTTTTAATGGCCAAAAGATTTTAACAGATATTTCACACACACAAAAAAAACATACAAATGAACAAAAATCACATAAAATGATGCTCAATATTATTAATCATCAGGAGGATGCAAATTAAACCTGCAATGGATATCACTAAACAGCTACTAGAACAGCTAGTTAAAATAAAGGTTGATAGGGGCCATCCTGACAGTGTAGTGGTTAAGTTCGCATGCTCCACTTCAGTGGCCCAGGGTTTGCAGGTTCAGATCCTGGGCACGGACCTACAAACCACTCATCAAGGCATTCTGTGGTGGCGTCCCACATACAAAATAGAGAAAAATTGGCACAGATGTTAGCTCAGGGCCAATCTTCCTCACCAAAATAAAAAAACAAAGGTGAGGAATGAGAAGTGTTGGTGAGGCTGTGAAGCAACTAGAATTCTCATACGTTGCTGGTGAGAATACAAAGTATTACAACCACTTTTGAAAATAATTGGAAATCTTGTGAAGTTCAATACATACTTCCCACATGATCCAGCAATTCCACTCCTAACTATTTTCCCAAGAGAAATGAAAACATACGTCCACAAAAATACTTGTACACAATTGTTCATAGCAACTATATTCCTAAAAGCCTGAAAATGAAAAAAACCCATATGTCCCTCAATAGGAGAATGGATAAACAAATTATAGTATATTTATAACATAGAATACTATACTGCAATAAAAAGGAATGGACTAGTGATACAACAAAATAAAAGAATCTCAATAACACACACTGATCAAAAGAAACAGATACAGAAGAGTACGGTACAGGGTGCATTGCAGGGTCGGCACTAACAGGAAACCGAGAGTGGGTGTCTGCCTAAATGTGCATCTTAGGCCCCTCACTCGCACCACCCTAGGCCCAGCCTGAAAGTACTTACTGTATGATTCCATTGATGTGAAATTTTAGAACAGGCCAGACTAATCTATCATGAGACAAAGCAGACCAGTGGCTGCCTTAGGGCAAAAGTGGATGATGTTTACTGCAAAAGGCTCCTGGGAGCTTCTGGCAGTGACGGAAATATTCAGTATCTTGACTGGGGTGATGGTTAAATGGGTGCAAACATTTGTCAAAATCCATTAAACTTAGAATAGGTGCATCTTATTTTCTGTAAATTATACCCCAATAATCTGACCTTTTTTTTTTTTAAAGACATTGCACGTGCTCCACTTTCTCTCTTCTGCCTTGCTGCAAGCTGGAGTGTGGAGGAGGTAGGGATAAGCCAGCTTCACGCATGGCAGAACAACAAGGAGCAGGAACCTGGACCCCAGAAGCCCAGAGTCCCTGATGGCTAGACAATTGATCCCTGGAGAGAAATAAGTCCCTGTCTTGTTTGAGTCACTGCACTTTTGAAACATTAGCTAAAGCAGCTTAGCCTGAGCCCCAACTAACACAATTACATATAATTGAGTATTTTTATCAATCACTTTCATGTGTAATAGGCTCATCCATTCCAAATAGGCTATGAATTCTTCATAAGGCAGGCCTAGAGAAAAATGAATCTTATTCTCCAAATCACTCAGGACACACAGGCGCATCAATCTGAGCCACACCCCATGCTCTGCTCTATCACGCACAGTGCCTCGTCTAATTGAAGCCTGCGGAGGTGGCCAACACATTTTGGCAGGCTGATTCGTGCCTTCTCTGCCCCAGGAATATTCAACAATTAAGCAAACATACTGGAGTCATTTCATGATCTCCTGTGAAAAGAAAAAGGAGAAATTTTTTTAAGAACCAACAGTACAAATAGATAGTTAAAAACACAATAAGAACCGGATGAATTCTTAAGAATGATTAATAATAATATTGAAAAGTTCACAGAGTCCATATGGCACCAAAATAATCAACCAGTTTAAAAGAAAAATGTAATTGTTTGGATTATCAAAACACTACCTACACACACACACACACACACACACACACACACACATTGCTTTCAAATTTTAATTCATTTCACTGATATCGCATAAACAAACACCCCTATACCATTCTTCCCCCTCACCACTAGAATCTAAATTCACTTATACTTGGGAAAGTTAAAAAAAATAAGGATGATAGGGGTTCCTTCAAGTGGCTAGGTGGTAACAGTAGTTTTAGTGCAATTTATTCCTCCAACAAAAGTACGATGAAATGAAGGAAGAGTGGGTGCACATTAGTATTATAAATTGATGACTGGATCCTTTTTCACATTAAGCACCTACTGTGTGCAGGTCCTCATACAAAATTCTAAACAAAGATAGGTAGGCTAAACCCACCCTTTATAAATAATATTCCTGTTAGTCCTTGCTCAACTTTTGTAGAAGAAAGAGGGGATTGTTAATTTTTTTACTTCTTAAAAAATTGGTGAATTGAAATTTCAGGGCTCAGAGATTCCTATTTTCTCAGAAGATGCTAGTCTAAGTCCCTCTGTGGCACTCACCATCATTTCCGGAGTTTGAGGCTCCTATGTATAACCTATTAAATGAATGAAGGAATAGAATTAGTTGAAAAGCCATGAATCCCCATAGGACATTTGAAATCATTAGATATTTCACCAGAAACTTTTTCACTAGCTTTTTCACTTAACAGAATTCACTTTAGAAAGCAGAGCACTTTCTATTTTAGTCCTATCAAATTTTGTTTTAAAAATTTCCACTTCTAAATATTTAACATGTTTAGCTTTTACTTCACCAAAAAATTCTTACAACTAATAAATTGATTCAATAAATGTGCAGGATACAAAATCAATAACAAAAATATGTTGCATTTCTATTCACTAATAACAAACTATCAGAAAGAGAAATTAAGAAAACTACCCTATTTATAATTGCATCAAAAAGAATGAAATCCCTAGGAATAAATTTAACCAAGGAGGTGAAAGACCTGTAGACTGAAAACTATAAAATACTGATGAAAGACATGGAAGAAGACACAAATAAATGGAAAGATATTCCAAACTGAAGGACTAAAAGAATTAATGTCACTAAAATGTCCATACTACCCAAAGAAATCTACAGATTTGATGCAATCCCTATCAAAATTCCAATGGCATTTTTCACAGGAATAGAGCAAACAATCCTAAAATGTGTACGGAACCACAGAAGACCTCAAATAGCCAAAGCAATCTTGAGAAAGAAGAACAAAGCTGGAGGCATCTCACACTCCCTGATTTCAAACTATATTACAAACCTATAGTAATCAAAACAGTATGGTATTGGCATAAAAACAGACACATAGATCAGTGGAACAGAACAGAGAGCCCAGAAATAAACCAATGCATATAGGGTCAATTTGACAAAGGAGCCAAGAATATACAATGGGATAAGGACGGTCTCTTCAATAAACAGTGTTGGGAAAATAGATAACCATATGCAAAAGAATGGAACAAGGCCACTATGTTTCATCAAACACAAAAATTAACTCAAATGGATTAAAAACTTGAATGTAAGACCTAAAACCATAAAACTCCTAGAAGAAAACATAGGTAGAAATCTCCTTGACATTGTTCTTCGTGATGACTTTTTTAATCTGACACCAAAAGCAAAAGCAACAAAAGCAAAAATAAACAAGTGGGACTACATCAAACTAAAAAGCTTCAGCACAGCCAAGGAAACCATTAACAAAACGAAAATGTAAGCTACTGAATGGGAGAAAATACTTGTGAATCATATATCTGATAAGGGGTTAATATTCAAAATACATAAAGAACTCATACAATTCAATAAGAACAACAAAAAACAACCTGATTGAAAATGGGCAGAGAATCTAAATAAACATTTTTCCAAAGAAGGCATACAACAGCCAACAGGTACATGAAAAAATACTCAACATCACTAATTATCAGCAAAATGCAAATCAAAACCACAATAGGATATCACTTTACACTTGGTAGAACAGCTATTATCAAAAAGACAAGAAATAACAAGTGTTGGTGAGGTGTGGAGAAAAGGGAACACTTGTGCACTGTTGGTGGCAATGTAAATTGGTGCAGCCACTACGGCAAACAATATGGAGGTTCCTCAAAAAATTAAAAATAGAACTTCCACAGGATCCAGCAATTCCACTTAGGGGTATTTATTCAAAGAAAATGAAAACACTAATTCGAAAAGATACATGTACTCTCATATTTGTTGCAGCATTATTTATAATACACAAGACATGGAAACAATCTGAGTGTCCACCGATGGGTGAATGGATAAAGAAAATGTGGTATATATGATATATATACAATATAACGTTATTCATCTATTAAAAAAATAAGGGAACTCCTACCATTTGCAACAACATGGATGGACTTTAAGGGCATTATGCTAAGTAAAATAAGTCAGATAGAGAAAGACACAAATATTGTATAATCTCACTAATATGTGGAATCTACAAAAAAAGAAAACAAGGCCATAGGTACTGAGAACAGATTGGTGGTTGCTTGGTGGGGGCAGGGGGTGAGCAAAATGGGTGAAGGGGGTCAAAAGGTGCAAACTTCCAGCTATAAAACAAATAAGTCCTGGGGATGTAATGGACAGCACGGTGACTATGGTTAACAACACCATATTGCATATTTGAGAGTTGCTAAGTGTGTAGACCTTAAAAGTTCTCATCATAAAAAGAAAATTTTGTAACAATGCATAGTGACACATGTTAACTAGACTTATTGTGGTGATCGTTTCACAGTATATACAAATAAATCATTGCGTTGTACGCTGGATACTAATATAATGTTATATGTCAATTATATCTGAATAAAAAAAGAAGAAACTTGAAATTCAAAAAAATAATAAAATTTTTAACTTTTAAAAAGGCAAAAATAAGCAAAAATTAAGAATTCATTGATAGGATACAGTCATTCTTATTCCTCCCTTCCGTCTGAATGAAATGCCTACATTACTCATTATTAGCCAACTTGGAATGAAGGAACCAAAACTGAACATGCAACCTTCCAGTTCTTAAGAGAGACTGCTGTCTTTAGTCTCATTTCTTCATTTTATCTCTGAGAACTTAAAGAAATCCATATTGTATTAAGTCACAGGTATTAAGAAAGACCTTTGCTGTCTTACAGACACTTTGTGCTTACAGAAGTAGTTTTCTGCAATGCAGTCCATCTATTTATAATATGAAACATAAGACAGTTAATGTAATTCCTACATAACCACTAGCAAGGTTTCACTCTGGTGTCATCTTTAGGAAACAGGAGGAAACCCTCATACACACATAAACACACACACATCTCCATCTTCTTGCTAGATTTTCCTCTCAGATTGATTAGAGTGATGGCACTGACAAGGTACCAAACTCCTAGCTAAGAGATTTCTTTGGGGTCATAAATTGATAACTCCCCTAGAGTCCAATCATCAGCGTGGCTCCTATCCTTTCCTTCCCATGCCCCTTTGGGATGGCATATCTTTTTCTCTGAGTAGACACAGCTAAAGAGGGAACGTCCTCTCTTTGACACACACTTTCACCCTTCTGCCTACCCCTTCATGTGTTACCCCTCAGTTACAACTCCAAGGGAAGAGAAATTATTCATCTAATCCATCTGAGCCCAGGACTTAGATTGGACAAAGGCACAGGGAGCGATTGTGACTTGAAAGCAGGAGCCCTTGAATGTTCTTCCTGCCTCCATGTGGAACGCTGACCAAGGCTGGGCTCCAGGGCTCACCTCCTCAGTCACAACTAGTTAGCTCACCTGCTGACTCTTGCTCTCTTTCCATCTCACTGCACATCTATCACTCCTTCCCTTCCACCTCATCTGCTCATGATAACAGGGCTTTTATATGCAAGAGCAATCAAGTAGGAAACCTCACTTAGGCCTAGAGCCTAAACTATTTTCCAATACAACTCTTATAAAATGAGATTATTGGATGCTTATCAAATATTAATAAAGTAGTGTATTAGCCAGCGTTCTCCAGAGAAACTGAACCAACAGGATATAGATACGTACATACATACACACATACATATAAGAGAAGATTCATTACAGGAATTGGGTCACACTATAACGAAGGCCGAGAAATCCTAGGATCTGCCATCTGCAATCTAGAGAAACAAGAAACCCAGTGAAGTAATTCAGTCCAAGTCTGAAGGCCTGAGAATCAGGGGGCTGATAGCATAAGTCCTGGGCTGAGTCTGAAAGCCCAAGACCCAGCAGCACCAATGTCCAAGGGCAGGAGAAGATGGATGTCTCAAGTCAAATAGAGAACAAATTCACCCTTCCTCCACCTTTTTGTTCTCTTCAGGCCCTCAGTGATCTGGATGACGCCCCCACATTGGTGAGGGTGATCTTTACTCAGTCTACCAATTCAAATGCTAATAATCTCTTCCAGAGCCATCCTCACAGACACACCCAGAAATAATTTTTTACCAGCTAACTGGGCATCCCTTAGCCCAGCCAAGTTAGCGCATAAAATTAACCATCACATGCAGTATTTAGTTTCCCATTTGCCTATTGTTTCCTACTGTGTGCTTCCTCAATAGGGATCTCTCAAGGAAGGAAACGGAGTTATAAGGAGTCCCAAATGCTACCCTGAACCTCCAAGAGGCATCATGAATGTCCCCTCCCTGTCATCCTGCATTGACTAGACTGCAACGTGATACTCAAAACAACCGTGGTGTCGTTATGTGCACAATACTCTCTAATTCTCAATTTTCACATACAACACTGTGAGGTTAGTACAACAGAGATTATCAACTCTGTTTATAAGAACAGTTCTAAGGTTAAGAAGAATTAATTGGCTCATACAATGAATTTATAGAAGGGCCAAGACAAGAGCTGAGATCTCTAACTCATAGGTCAGGACATTTCCTGCATGGACTACCACAGTCTCTCAAGGTTCACTTGCTTCTAAAAGCGAGTAATGGAACTATCTTCAGGAAACAGATACAAGGGGGGGATGTTGTGAGTATTTGGATATAAGCGAGGGTACAAGTGTGTATCTGTGTGCACGCCTATGTTGGCAAAGGACCAGAATATAAAAGGGATGTATACATCCTTTGACAATTTTAGTGGGTCTTATTATTTTTGCAAATTATTCCAAGGCTAAACTTGTCCATTTCCCTGCCTCTTGGAAATTTGCACAATAGCAAGAGTCCTCATAATCTCTTTCTGTTGAGTGTTCTCAGTTTAACACAGGGAATCCCACCAGATTCCCCCTCCCACAGGAAGTAATCGAGAATATTACGACATGTAGTCATATGATTTCACGTCCTTCTTCTTTTCTTCTGTGAATAGACAACATAATTCGAAGGAAAAAGGTTTCGTTACTAGTAGTATAAAAGTTCACTTGCTGATATTTTCTCTTCCTGGCACTTTTTATCTACCAAGTACTACTTTTAAATTGGAATTGTACAATTAAACTAGAGCATGCCCAGAACAAATAAAAAACTGAGAAGAGGGGCCACCCACTTAGTGGTTAAGTCCAGTGTGTTCCGCTGCCACAGCCCAGGTTCACAGGTTTGGATCCCAGGCACGGACCTATACCGTTCATCAAGCCATGCTGTGGTGGCAAGCCACATACAAAATAGAGGAAGATTGACACAGATGTTAGCTCAGGTCTAATCTTCCTCAAGCCAAAAAAAAAAAAGAGGAAGATTTGCAACAGGTGTTAGCTCAGAGTGAATCTTCCTCACCAAAAAAAGAAGGAAAGTGAGAAGATAAATGAAGGTCATCAAGCAACTTTGTCAGGATAAATAAACAAGTCAGCCCAAGGATGGTTGGCTTAGAGATCTAGCTAACACTTCAGGACAAAAGCAATAACCATGGTTATTAACAGTAACAGTCTACACACAAAGTACAGCCAGACTGTAGATATGGAGCAAAGGGACAATAACAAAAACATCAAACAGACTTAGCAGGTAATGGAGTTTCAACAGCTAGAGCGAAACCAAATCACTCTCCCAGTTTATTCCCATAGAGAGACTTTGTTTGCCAAGTTCCCAGCGTGACAAATGCTGCCAGGGATCTCCAAAATGAGCAGACCAGTATGAGTGTTGACTGACTTGTTAGGTGTGGAGCAGCTGTCAGACACAGCTCTAATGCACAGGGTATGTGTTCCATTTGCTCATGGTTGTCATTTGGCTAAAGGATCTAACCAAATTTGCATATGCTGGAGTCTTAAGTAGTGTTCTCAGCAAACATCTGGATGTATAGTTAGAGTTGTAAAATGAATTTCACGGCATTTCCGTGAATTATGTATATCACTGCATCTGTTCATCAGTTGCGAAGCTCAGTTGCTCACAGGATGAAAAGCGGTCTCAGTCCCGAGACCTTTGCCAAACAGCATAACCTTGAGGTAAATTGAGTCCTCCATCTGTTAAATGATGACAACAATGTTACTTTACCCAGCTTGATTTTGTTCTGAAGCTTAACCAATTCATCTGTTGGTTTTTTCCCCATCAAATCCTTATGGAGCACCCACTAGTTTTCTGGCCACTGTTTGAGGGCTTGGGGAGGAGGGGGAACGGGATACAGCAGCAAACAAATAGACAAATATCCCTGCCCCATAGCGCTTACATTCAGGAGTGGGGGAGGTGTGGGGGGAGAAGACCTAACAATAAACAAATAAACAAGAAAAATGTGTAATATGTGCAAATGTAAAAAATGCTATGGAAAAACTAACGTCTGGAAGGGAGATAGGGAGTGTCAGGGTGACGCTGGTTTTCTGTTTTAAATGGAAGGATCAGGGAAGTCCTCACTGCTAAGGTGCCAAAACGATTGGAAATATTTCATCGTTTGTATCTTCCCAAAGGATGGAAAATACTCATTTAAGTCAAGAGAGTTCATTTTAGGAGGAAAAAGGCAGCCTACCCTTCATTGTGACCACCCTGTTTCAATCCTCTTCTGAAATGAATCATAATGAATTATCCGAATGCTCGTGAGTCAGTACTATAAGTTGTTAAGGATTAATCAAAATTTTTGTCCTGGGATCTTATTAGTTTTCCACTAGGGGAGTAATGAAAGGCCCATCTTTGAAGAGAGACCATAGAACTGAAATTTGGGGCTGTGAGGGTCCAATCTCCACTCTGCCTATAAATTCTTTTGTACACAAATTGCTGTTTTGTTTATTTGTTTTAATAGACCTCAGAACATTGGAGAAGTGAAGTATATGAAACGAAAATCATAAAATAAATTAGAAAGGGAAAAGAACTTTTCAGTACAACTTCTAATGGAAAAACTCTAAAAAGAGATTTGGGGAATGAAAGTGAAGTAATTTGTCAAGTGAGGAATGAGAAGCAAATCAAAACATTCGGAAGAGAGTGCACACTGGGCAGGAGTATGAGGAATGGGTGAAGATTAAAAAGAAATGCGATTTCCTTGACTGGAGCCAAAATACTGAAAAGGTTATTTGTAGATGATGAAAGAAAGAACGTAAACCAGAGCCAACTGAAGGATCAACTTGAGGATGGGAAAACTTCATATCTGATCTGAAACTTCAAGGAAAAAGGCGGCTAAATTACCCTAACTCTATAAAAGAAATCATGTGGTTAAAGCAACAGTCAAGAAAGAGAATTTGAGAAGTAAATTCGGAGAGGAAAGAGCAAAGTTCTTCAGGGTCAAAGATAACACCAACAGGACTGAGGAGATAACATCAAGATAAATTCTAAGGCTGATCTGTTATGCTTTTCTGTACTTTCCAGAACTGGTATTTAGTATTTTTATAATCAGAAATAAAATGTAAGTAAATATGAATATAGTCTGAATGAAAGACTACAATGCCAGAAGAAAAGAGAAAGCTAGAACTAAGAAGCCAAATAAAGCCATTGCCCCAAGGTCAGTGGTCTGATGACCATCTATTTCTATTAGAAATGTTTTGTGTAAAGGAAGGCTGTGACTTCATAAAACATTCAGACAGAGCCCCCTCTGCAGGTTGCTTCATTTGTTATAGATGTTTCTGCAGAGCAGAGGACTTGTTCAATCATAAGGGGCATAGAGCAATAGAGAGGGTCATGCAAGACAAGAATCCAAACCAGCAGCAGGACTACAGCCAAAAGAGGGTCATTACCCTAACCATTCCAGCAAGAAAGCTTTCGGCAATATCCCAGGAAGAAGAGATTGGTAGCTCACACTGGAATGACACTTTGAATCTGTGGTTTTAAAAATCTGGGCTAGAGAACTCTTCCAACAAAACCTCATCACAGCCCCCATATAAACAGATAAAAGAGGGTTTAGCTCAACTGTGCTGGAAAAGGCTAGAAGTCCACCTTCTCAGAGTCTCCCCCAGCCCCTGAAGTGCTCCTCTGGGGCACCTCTGTGGAGTCCCTAAGCTCAGTGAAACATGGCTTGGAAACTATTGGCTGTAAATCATATTAACACGTTAGGTGTTTAATTTACTCTACGGAGGAGTACCCATAAATATACATATATTTACATAAATAGACAAAAATATATTCATACCTTTAATGTATAAAAATGAATTTACGTTAACTTTTCAACAAGGCTGATCTCTCTCTGTCCAACTTTAGGGTCAGTGTCTTGATGGGTACACCAAGCTACGGGGTCATACTGAACAGGCTGCCTAACGGTCCAGCTCCATGAGAGTCAACTAAATGACACTCATCCTCTGCGTAAAGGGAGAGCACATTCAAGGACAGTCTGTGAAATCCAATGACAAGGTCATCTGAAAGTCTGAGAATGGCGTTTAGAAAGTGAAAGAAGCAGAAGTAGGACAAAAAAGGGCCAAAGTAAATCTAAAACTAGACACAGTCTTTTGCCTAAGTACACTCTACATTAATCGTTTATTGTTCTCTGGATTGTTGGGGGTTTCTTTATTTAGCTAATTTGCTTTTGCATTTTTTTGCCCCGATATTTTCCATTTACACATCTTTATCAAACAATCCACAGTGACATCTACATATGTGATTTTCTCTGAATTGCTGAAGAACGCAGCCCACTGATGTGTCAGAGACAGAGGTCTATTGAGATTACTATGAAAAGGCGTTGTGGAGGGTGATAAATGGTCCACATCGGACTCTAAGATAAATAAGCCCCAAAGTCCCAACTCTAACTCAACAGTAACGCATAAGGGAAATGAAATCACAGCTATTTATCCATTTTATTTGACATTTTTTATGGGTTAAGAAAAATAAGAAGAGCAGTCTTAGATCAGTACTTTCCATGAAGACAAGTTCAGGAAAAAAAAAAATGAGCTGGTTTATGAGTTGACTCTTAGAACAAATGGAAAAATTCAATGCGTGCATTCACCCATTTAGACTTCTAAATAAGAACTGTGTGAGAAGGCCGAGAGTTCTTCAGGAGGCTCTAGAGAACCTGGGGGAAGTGCCTCTCCAGCCCTCTCTCACCCTCACGTCCTCTCAACAGCAAATGGGGCTGTCTTCTTTCACCATCTAGTTGCTGAGGCCCAAAAACAAAGACATACGAGCCAGGGTTCTCTGAATTTTTAAGGAACTGGAAACAGAGCGGGGTGAGGGTTGGGAGAAGGAACCGCTCTTTCGCTTTCTAATGAAAATCCCTCTGAGGGAGGAAATTCCCTGTCCGTTCAAATTAAAACCAGAAATCAGAGATTACATTTTTGAAAAAATTGTCTTCAGGTACTATGAAATGGAAGATCATTTTCAATTTTTCTAGGAGCCAGCTTCACCAGCTGCTTAAGCCCTTTGTAGTTCAGAGGTTTTTCAGGCAATTGCTGGCTGCCAGCCAAGCACAGAAATGACAAAAACCCATTTTTAATAAAGGCCGCCATGTTGATATCCTCTGGAGAACTCAAAAGAGAGAGCAAAAAGGTGTCCGTGGGATTCCACTCAGCAGAGGTAGGTTTGGCTGGAACGATACATTTCAAAGAGTTTTATGATCCAGTTACAAAAAAGCAGCATTGGGAGGAGCTGCTGTCTGGGTTCTGAATGAGCACTAATAACACGCCTAGTTGGGGGTTTGGGGAAGGGAGTCCACCGCAGTGGAGTGTGGAGATAAAAAATGGAACAACACACTTAGCTAAACAAATTGTTACTGTGCCTGTTACATGCCGCTTCTCCTGGGGCCCTTGAGTAAGTCTCAGGAAGAGTCTAAAGGGAAAATACGACGTCTTTGTTTCTCCAGAAGAAAGAAATATCTGATTTCTTCCTTTAAAGCCTCCAAGTGAAAATAGGAAAAATGAAATTTTAAGTCTCAGTAAGTTTTCCTCTAACATCTCTTGTGTTGCCTTGAAACTTTGTAGTTCCGTTTAGACTTAACAGTCTAAATTTTTCAAGGATTTCTGCCGAGCTTTTGTTCAAAGCAGCAGCACAAGGTCGTCTAGGGAGAAAGAGGTGGGGAGGAAAGATCCAAAAATAGAAAAATCCTTATCATCTCATCTCACGAATTCTGCACCAATTAAAGCATCTTCCCTAGCCCACTTACCTCCATATTAATCAGATTTCAAAAGCTCTATATTGAATACACTTAAAGGGAATGGGAAAAGGAAAATCCATCAAAACTATCTTGAGACAAAGGAGTGTTTTTCTAGAGCTTGATACAATGCCCCTCCTTGACCGAATTTTAGTCAGGCGCCTCTGAGCCACCCTTTTTGACTAGGCCCCATCCCTGGGCATGTCTTCTAGAGCCCAGTTTTAGCAAGAATCCTGCTAAATCCATTTAGAGAGAATCTCTGCCCAGACTCCTCATTGTCCACCCTTGGCACTGTAGGGGAGGAAGACAATTCCTCTACCCTCTAGGTCCTTCTGGCTGGCCTAAGAATTATATTGACATGAGACAGAATAACGGGAAAATCAAACAAAGTTTAATAACATGTATACATGGGAGAAACCCAGGAAAGCTGAGTAATTTGTCAGAATGGCTGAAGCCACCACCTTAAATACCATCTTCAGCTAAAGACAAAGGAGGATGTTGGGGGTAGTGGTTTGGGACTTCAAAGGGGAGGAAGTGGGGCTGGCTCCACATGGCCAAGTGGTTAAGTTCGTGTGCTCCACTTAGGCAGCCTAGGGTTCACCAGTTTGGATCCTTGGTGCAGACCTAGCACCACTCATCAAGCCATGCCGTGGCAGCATCCCACAGAGAAGAACTAGAAGGACTTACAACTAGGATATACAACTACGTGCTGGGGCTTTGGGGAGAAAAAAAAACGAAAGAGGAAGATTGGCAACAGATGTTAGCTCAGGGCCAATCTTCCTCACCAAAAAAAAAGTAAGGGGGAGGAAGGCAATTTACATGGATGTGGAAATGCAAATGTTTGTTAAATAAGTGTTTGCTGGGCCACTTATAGGCAATGTGATCAGAGGGACAGAATTTTGATAAAAATGAACATGTGGGTGTCTTTCTATCACATCTATTTTACATTATACTATAGTTATCTTATGGTATTAGGTCCTTCCTGGAACAGGCCTTCTATCTTAAATTCTTTTAGACAGTTAGAGGGAAGGTCAAACTTTCTTTCAGAGTCTTTTGTTCTTAAAAATAATTAAGGCAGGGGCCGGCTCTGTGGTCGAGTGGTTAAGTTCGCACACTCCACTGCAGCGGCCCAGGGTTCGGATCCTGGGTGCGGACATGTCACCTCTCGTCAGGCCATGTTGAGGCAGCGTCCCACATCCCACACCTAGAAGGACCTGCAACTAAGATATACAACTGTGTACGGGGGGGTTTGGGGACATAAAGCAGAAAAAAAAAATAATCAAGGCAAAGAGACACATTTCGGGGTGGCCAATTCTGATCCCCCACAGTATCTGTTCTTCAGCAAGAATCCTGTTAAGTCAGTTTAGCCAGAACTCCCCTCGCCTTATTCCTGGTGCATCCTCTTAGTCATTGTCCATCCACTGACCCCAACCCTTCTCCTTGGCGATGAATTCCAACTTGCCCAGGCTGTATCCGCAATTGAGCCCATATGAGAGATCTATACTGAGGTTTCTTTTCACTTATTGCAATAGTCCTGAATAAAATCTGTTTTTACTGCTTTAACTGCTGTCCAGCTCTGGCTTTATTTAACAAGCTTATCCCTTCCATCAGGCTTGTACATAGGAACCTTGACTGTCTTACATGGACAAGGCTGTTTGTTTATTCACAAAATGGCAAGAATTTTGCTTCAAACAGATGGTTTGACAGAGATCCGACAGAGAATGGTTTTATTTATTGAGAATTCACAGAATCTGATTCTGAGTTCCACAGAATCAATTAATTGTTTCGTCTCAGTTTTATAGAGCAATCATGGGCTCCCTGACACTGTACTTGATAGAGGTGCTGTGGGATGAGAGCAAATTGGTAAGAACCCCTTAATGCCAGGAGTCTCCCAGACTCTGTGAAGGGGCCCCTTGCTCCTCAAGCCCTGATATTTTTCTCCCTAAGAAATCTAAATTTAGCACTCTTGTGGCTTTCTTTCCCCATAGCTAGATCTTAGAGTGGAATGCTAACCAATCTGTCAAATCACTACATACAAAAATCTTCCAGGGTCCTCATTTTACAGATGTGGCAACTGACACTCCCAAACATTTATATACTGCTCCCGACACTCGGTAACATCTCCCAGAGGAGTGATGCACTGCATGTGCAAACAAGCAAAGTTCCCAACGGATAAAACAAAGGAAAGAGTTTAATTTCAAAATATGTTCACATAATAGGCCCTTCTAATGAAAGAAAATAGGTCAATGAATTATTTTGCACCATAGAGACGAAAAGAAAACCAAGTTATCTGATTAAAATCTATCTACTTTCAATTGGTTTAACTCCACAGTTAAAAATCCATCTTCTTTATCAAAAAGGACAGTCTTCATGGGGGCTGGCCCGGTGGGATAGTGGTTAGGTTCATATACTCCGCTTTGGCAGCCCAGAGTTTTCAGGTTCAGATCCCGGGCACAGACCTACGCACTGCTCATCAAGCCATGCTGTGGTAGGCATCCCACATATAAAGTAGAGGAATATGGGCACAGGTGTTAGCCCAGGGCCACTCTTCCTCAGCAAAAAGGAGGAGGTTTGGTGGTAGATGTTAGCTCAGGGCTAATCTTCCTCAAAAGAAAAGAACAATCTTTGAAGTCTAAAAAAGAGAATAATTATGATTAATAGGGAATTGAGAGAAGACAGGTTCAGGAAATAGTTAAGAAAGCAGGGTGTCAGATCCAGACAAATGACATCTTAGAATAACAATAGAGCTCAATTTGCTGAGGGCCCACTACGTGGCAGGCACTAAGTCCTTTACAAGGGTTAACGTGTTTAATCTTCACAACAACTTATCTGATAAGTACTATTATTAAGCATATTTCACAGACAAGGAATCCAAGTTCAGAGAAGTAAATAAGTTGCCAGAAGTTTCACAGCCAGGATTCTTGCCCAGGCAGGTTAACTGCACTCCTCTCCACTATATTATACTGAGTTCCGAAGGAACCCGTAGATATGATAACTAAGACACTAATCTCAGGGGTGAGGGGAATACATAAGGTTGGGATAAGGGTCAAAAGACTTGAAAAGGTCAAAGGTTCTGATTTTCAAAAACAGACAAAAGAAGATTATGAAAAAGATATCCCCGTAATTCTGACATCAAACCCCAGGTAGTGCACATCTAAACAGACAGGTTATGAACTTAGCGAAGAAAGTGGTAGGTACTAAGTACCAGCCCAGGCTCATTAAGGGCAAGTCATACCTTCTGATAGGGTCACTAAAATGGCAGGCCAGGGAAATTCTGGAGACAAAGGACATCTGGGATCAACAACACATTGGCAATATCTGTCTTAATATTCTTAAAATCGTAATGGATAAATGTGCTTAGTTGAAAAAATATTCCTAAAGAGAGTTGGCTAGTACAGGTCCATCAAATAAGAAGGAGGTCTTGAGTGGTACAAAGCTCTCACTTAGTCCTCTTGAGCTTCTATCAGCGTTTAGGGTGAAATATACCTTTCAAACACAAAGATATCATGAAGTTTGGAGGTATCACAAGTAGAAAGATTAAGAGAATAACATTTGAAAATAATTGTTGATAGGCTGGAACAATGGATCCAAACTCACAAAATAAAATTTAATGGAACAAATGAAAAATATTACTCCTAAGTTCAAAAAAAAATCATTTCCAAAATAAAGAATTGCCTTGAAAACAGTTCATGTGAAAAAGACTTCAGGGCTTGCGTGGATGATGAGCTCAAAATAGGCCCTCAGCATGAGCCTGCTGCCAAAAGAGCTAACGCAGTCTTAGGCTGCATTTAAAAAATGTATCTGCCATTCCCCTGAGTTCTGATCACATCCAGGACTGGATTTACTGTGATCTAAAACCCATTGGAGATGTGCATTGGAGAGGATCCAAGAGGGGAGCAACAAGTATTGTGAAGGGTCTAGAAACCACATTAAGAAGCATAGTTGATAGGACTTGTGATTCCACATGTCCAAAACTCAACTTGCGATTCTCCCATCACCCCATCTGTTTCTCTTCCAGTAGGTCTACCCATCCTTCCTCCCAACCTGGAAACCTAGATATCACCCCCTAACCACCCACCCCACTAGTGACAATTGATCCCTTAATCCTGTCAATTTCTATAATAAATCCATTCTTTTCTCTCCATCCACCCTGACTTATTTGGTTTTCAACGTCCATTGCTTGGACTATTATAAAAGCCTTCCAACTGTCTCCTTGTTTGTCTTGTGTCCCTTTAACCCACCTTCATCACTATAAACAGAGTAATTTTATAAAAAGTCAAATACAAATTTGTTCCTCTGCTTTAAACCTATTGTCTATAAAGTCCAAACTCCCTAGCATGGCCTCCAAGGCCCTCTACCATCTGGATCTTTTTCCCCTTGGCCAAACTCACCACTTCTTGATTCTCTCCATATACTTTATACTCCAAACACACCAAATTCATTGCACTTCCCATGGATGGAATCAGATCTGTAAATCAGTCCTACCATGAGAGGAGTGAGTCTGGAGTGTGGGGTGCAGGCCACATGGGTAAAGCCTGAGCCCACAGCTCCTAGGAGTATCCTCCTGTGTGGCCATGAAAATATGCCACTCAGATCTTCTGCTACAGGGAGCATAATTGACTGAGTCCCCTGCTGCTGCTCCTCCAAATCCACTACCTCATTCACGCAGAGGCCACAGTCCCTGAGAGCTGCTCTCCATCTGAGCAGGGCAAGTGTACAAGGGCAGACCCATCCCAAAGGGATGCAGCACTCCTCTAATGGGCAACTTTGGCTTGAGGTCTGAAACTTTCTGGGAACTGTGCTACAGTGGGAGAATCTTCCTACCCAATCATCTTACCTCCCCTGCTGCCCTTCACAGGTAGAAGAGCTGCAAGGTGGTCTGGAGGCTCCTACTGCCTGCTTCTGCTCCCTCTCCCAAGCAATTTTTTGCATATTTAGTAACATCTTGACATCCACTTCTTGGCAGACAGAACAAACACACCTTCTGTGCGTGTCTCATAGTTTTACCTTTCCTGAATTTTATTTAGTGTCTTTTCATCAAAGCCTTATCAATACATTACCATCATGTCAACATATTACCTTAAAAATTATTGAAAAGTACCTCTTTTTAAAGAATGTACTCAGGAGGAAAAACTGTTCTCTTTCCCATTTATGGATTTGAACATCACGCTTTGTTACATCTCCGTGCTCTTTTTTCTACCTAAAATACCTTTATTCTGTTTGTCCTCCTATAGACTCCTACTCGTCCTTCAAGACCCAGCCCCAGAGTCCTCTCCTTTGTGAAGACGTCCTTGATACACCTATGACTATGTGATTAGTCTTTCTATTGGGGCAGTTCCTATTACATTCTCTATGATTATGCTGTCTTTCTTAGTCAACACTAAACCTTAACCTATTCCTTGGAATATAGCAGGGCTCAAAATTTTAATTGAAATAAACAACAGTTATTTAATCTGCAAATGATAAGACTTAATGAGGACACAACTACCTGCAAATATTTGAGGCCTTGTCACCAGGCACTCACATCAGGTGTTCTCAGACACTCTCAATGAGTACTTTGGGATGGTATGAAAGCAAAACCTGGAGCGGAAGCCTCCGCTAAAAAAAAGAAAATCAAAGGATCAAATATAACTGATTAGTCTCCGCCTCCAACATGAAATTACTGTGGTCTGAAAGTGTTTTTACTCCACAAGGCACAGCAACAGTATAGGCATGCTCTGATCTAGCAATCAGGTTTTAGAAGACAGATAAGTAACAGAACTCTTTTTCATTGGCTACCTGTAGCAACAGTGCATGAAGGTAGCACTTTCGTTTCTTGAGGCAATCTTAGAAACATGGTTTACAAGGATCATTTCTCTCCTGATAGAATAAATTCCAATTTCAGCATTCTTCTCTCTGATGCTAACCCTAGGCCCAGCATGGACCATTCCTTAAACTTAAATTCATAATATATAAAGCAACAGAAACCAATCTTAATCCTCTGCTCAAAGTTTCTAAGAAAATGCCATAACTGGCTCATCAAAATATTTTCTCAGGTGAAAGTTTCTTGTTTTGGGGAGCAGCATTCTCTTCTGCTTGATTTCTGTTTTGATAGAGCTCTTGTGGGAATTTCTTTATTCTCACTAGTAACAACCCTTTCCTACATACCTGCACGTGTTTCCTACTCCTAGGCAAATTGAAGCTCAATTAGGAACAAGTTCTGCAGCCTCTCTACCATAATGTCTCCCCAATTTTATAACATCCCCGTTACACACAGAACACCATGTTGGGACAGGAAGTGCCTGCTCTACACTCCACAGCCACCGGTAACTACCTTTCATCGCCCTGTGCTTGTGTGGTTGTTTTATTGATGTTTTCTCCCACACGTCCCATAAGGTTAGGTAGAGTTTCTGTCTGTTTTGCTCAATTCCTAGCACCATAATAGGCTCTCAGTAAATATTTATAGAGTGAGTGAAAGTCCTTGAGAAGAAAAACATTGTAACTCTCCAAACTGAGATAGGAAATGAAACATGAGAGTCTATGAACTCAGAGGCGAACCATGTCCCATCCTATTTCTTCTACAGCAACATTGACATCATCATTTTGAGGGAACGAGGAGGTAGAGCAAGAACAAAACTCAAACATAGATAACGTAGCAGGCTACATAAGGGCCTCCAAAATAGCCAGGCCCTAATCCCTGGGACCTGGGACTGTTACCTTATGCGGCAAAATGGACTTTGCAGATGTGATGAAGTCAAGGATCTTCAGATGGAGACATTATCCTGGATGACCTAGGGGCCCGAAATGCAACACAAGGGTCCTCATAAGAGGGAAGCAGAGGGAGATCTGACACAGAGACAGAAGAGAGAGGTGACATGACGACAAAGCAGAGAGAGATTTGGAGATGCTACATTGATGGTTTTGAAGACGGAAGAAGGGGCCATAAGCCAAATAATGTGAGAATAAAGCTCTAAAAGCTACAAAAGGCAGGGAAATGAATTCTCCCCTAGAGCGTGCCAAGGGAGTGTGACCCAGACAACCCTTGGTTTTAGTCCAGTGAAACTGATTTTGGACTTCTGACCTCCAGAACTGTAAGAGAATAAATGTGTGTTGTTTTAAGCCACCGAGTTTGCAGTAATTTGTTACAGGAGCCATAGGGAACTAACATAGATAAAGGACCATCTCTTGGCACAATCTGTAACATTGGTAATCATGAATATCTAGCAAGGCTTACGATGTAGCAAGCTCTAAGTCCCTTGGTGTATTGGTTCTTGTGAACCGCGTATATAGCATCTATGAGGGAAGTACTATTAAGAGCCTCAATTTATAGGTATAAAACCCATGTCACACAATGAGCACAGTACAGAGCTGGAATTGGAAGCAAAGCAGCCCACAGTCTAGAGTTTGTTCACTTGACTTCTATTCTTTAATGTCTACCGTTCACGCGTCTCTTTTGTATTCTGATATGTTTGGGGGATGAGGCGATGTGATGGGCCACCCAGAAACTACACCGTTACACCGATACATTTTGTCTGTTACCATTATATCATTGACTTCAAAGGGTCGTTTCAAATATTTCCTGCTTAACAGCTGGAAAAACTGAGTCATCAAGAGATTAAGGGTACTCAACAAGCCTGTGGCAGCACTGGGAACAGAGCCACTGCTGAATGGCTGGCTCCACTTAAGCAATTACATCATATTTAACATGCTTTCAACTCTTCAAAGCACCTTCACACCTTTTATCTCTTCTGAGTCTCATAACAATTCTGCAAGGTGAGTAAAACAAGTATTATGACTTTCATTTTAAAGAGAAAGCAACCAAAATACAAAGGTAGAGCAAAGTTCATACATTCACTCTGCTAGTTTGTATGTTACCAAGAATAGAGCTCAGGTCTCTTGTCTTCAGCCCTGAGCTCTCTCACTCATCCACACTCAGCCATCTCATAAATGGTCTAGCACCGTTTTCTGGGATATTCTATAAATGATTTCAGAAATAAGACTTACCACTGGAACAGGTCCTATGTAGACCTGTGATATCCAACGTGGTAGCCAATAGCCACTAGCTACATGTGACTATTGAGCACTTAAAATGTGGCTAGCCCAAGTTGAGATGTGTTGTAAGTGTAAAATGCACACTAGATTTTGAAGGCTTATTATGCAAAAAAATAAAATAAAGTATCTCGGGGCCAGCCCGGTGGCGCAGTGGTTGAGTTCGCACGTTCTGCTTCGGCAGCCCAAGGTTTGCCAGTTCGGATCAGTTTGCCAATTTGGAAGCAATTAAGATGCCCATTAGTAAACTAACTGATAAATAAACTGTGGTACATCCAGACAATGGAATATTATTCAATGCTACAAAGAACTGAGCTATCAAGCCATGAAAAGACATGGAAGATCCTTAAATGCATATTACTAAGTGAAAGAAGCTGATGTGAAAAGGTTACATATTATATGATTCCAACTATATGACATTCTGGAAAAGGCAAAACTGTGGAGATAGTAAAAGGGTCGGGGGTTAGGAAAGAGAGAGGGATAAATAAGTAGAGCACAGAGGATTTGTAGGGCAGGGAAACTATTCTGTATGACACTATGATGGTGGCTACATGTCATGACTCATTTGTCAAAACCCCTAGGATGTACACCATCAAGGGTGAACCTAATGTAAACTATGGATTTCGGGTGATACTGTTGTGTCAATGTAGGTTCACTGATTGTAACAAATGCACCACTCTGGTGGGGGATGTTGATAGTGGAGTAGGCTGTGTGTATGGGCATATGTGGGGGCAGGGAATATATGGGAAATCTCCATACTCTTTGCTTAATTTTGCTATGAATCTAAATCTGCTCTAAAAACTTGTCTATTAAAAAAAATTACAATCAAAAAAAAAAGAAAGAGAAGACAGGTTATGATGGTTAATTCTATGTATCAACTTGCCTGGACCACGAAGTGCCCAGATATTTGGTCAAATACTATTTTGCGTGCGTCTGTGAGGGTGTATTTGGATAAGGTTAACATTTGAATTGGTAGACTCAGTAAAGTAGATTGTCCTCCCTAATATGGGAAGCCCTCATCCCATCAGCTGAAGGCCTGAATGGAATAAAGAGGCTGAACTTCCCGCAAATAAGGGGGACTCCTCCCACCTGACTCCTGGAGCCGGGACACTGGTCTCTTCTAGCCTTTGAACTCAGACTGAAACATTAGCTTTTCTCGGGTCTTGCCAACTACAGATCTAGGGACTTGTCAGCCTCCACAACCATGTGAGCCAATTCCTTACAATACATAATTCCTTATAATAGATCCTATTGGTTCTGTTTCTCTAAAGAACCCTGAATAATACACAGGTCTATAAGAATTGCCCTACAAGATACTTCATTAAATGAAAAAAAAATTTTTAAAGAGTCATACGGGTAAAAAGAAAGAAAGTAAAAGAAAAGAAACCAAAACAACAAAAATAAAAACAAGACCTTTATCCATACAGTCTTGTTTGTATACAGAATATCTCTAGAAAATAGAACAAGAACCAGGTAACCGTGATGACCTCAAGAGTGGGAAATTAGGGGCCTGAGCAAAGAGGTGAGTGGAATACACAGTTTTCACATATGCCTTTGGTAGCCTTTAGTTATTTTTCTTTGAACACGTGTTTTCTATTTAAATAAATACACTTGGAATGAGAAGTTTAAATGCCTTGACTAAAAATCCCTGTCAAGAAACTTAAGAACAGTCAGTTTAAGGAAGACTCTTCAGCTTGTGAACTTGAACAGGGAGTAGCCGGCCAGAGTTTTGTAGCATGAAATGATATTTTGCTGCCTCAAACAATGGACTTAAGGCTCACTCCATGTCTGAAAGGACATCAGCAGGGACAGACCCTGAGGACCAAAGGAAGGACACTATGCCCACACCTCCTTCGCAGAATCACACTCTAACCAGGCTCACCCCTGCCCTTCTCTATAGGAAGGTGGATGGCAGCGGGGCAAACCCCAGAGCTAAGCTGTAGACAGGCCCATGAACCCCTTCTCCCTCCCCTTGGGCAAAAGTGACATGAGTCCCCAGGTGGGGAGCCCCAGACGCAGGGCTCCTCTCCTCCCCGACACGTATGCCAGTGACAGCAAGGGATCTCTGACAGCTGACGCAGGATCAACTAAGAACCCTACGAGGCTGGTGGCCAATTGGGAACCCAAACAACTGAAGGGTGAGGATCCAGGCAGGGCAGCCTGTTTTCACAATATGAACCAGGTACTAACTATGGTACCAAAAACCTTTCCTTGCTCGTACAAAGTTTTCAAAATGAACTGGTTATCAGAAGAATCTAGCTCAGTGACACAGTTTTACAAAACATACCGTCACACACCAGTTTACCTCCCGATGAGACATTTTCTCCTTTCCATAGACAGGGAAGGACAGTGTTGACACCTATGCCCTTGATTCACGAACACGCATGCTAAGTCGTTCAGAGTGATTCGCTACCACCCCCTGGACATGTCTCATCTGCCATCGACAGTGTTCAGTAGACATTCAGGAACTGTAATCACAACAGTAGAGGTTGGAATACATGCTGAGCAATCCCTCAGGTCCTCTATAATTTCAAGAGAAAAATCCCTGTTTTTCTTGGAGGGAAGAGGGTAAAGCATTGTTTGTAATGCTTTCATCACACGGACACAGTTTAGGAGTCGCTTACTAGCTATTTGCCTGTAGACTTGTAACCTAATGGCTCTCAATTTATTTCCTTGTCTGCAAAGTGAGAATAATGATGCCTTTCTCGCGGAATAGTGATAAGGACCAAAAGAGATAACATATGGGAAAGCACTTAGTACTCTGTCAGTCACTGGATTTAATTTCCTCTCCTGAGAAGAGGAGTGCAGATACTTGTACAGCATTCTGCACACAGAAAATAAGTGACACCTTCTCAATCCACTAGTAGCCTTACAAGCTTTTCACGTTGTCTCCATATTTCACCTGAAATTTTGACCCATGCATTTCTTTTGATGTCATCTGGAAACTAACAGAACAGAGGACCACTAGGTACCTTGCATGCTGGATGTCCAATCTCCAGTTTCCAGGACATGTTTCAGCAAAGGAGAGCCTCTGTAATAAAGGCCATGCCCAGGTAGTGGCCCAGCTCTTCATACGCTTTGACTCTTTTAATTCTCTCAACAACCCTGTCGTAGGTCCTGTTATTTTCCACCATTTTGCTGATGGGGAAGTTGAAGCACAGAGAGGTTAATTTGCCCCAGGTCACCCAACCAATATGGCGGACCTGGGATTAACAAAATCCCTGTGCTTAATCACTAGCTTAATCTGTCCTCAAGAGACCGACGCCCTGCCAGCCTGACGGCAGGAAGAGGAAGAGGCCAGAGTTTGAGGTCAGGAAGGAAACACAAACCCTTATCTTCTCCTCAAGCCCGCCTTCAATGTAAGGTTATCTTTTAATTCCACGTCTGCCCAATTCTCTAATCTGTTAGTTCTATTCTCCCTGAATCTTTGATCCCTTAATTTAAATTAGGGTTCTATTTTTAGATGTTTGACCTGGGTCTTCTTTTCCCAGATTTTCTCTCCACTTCTGCCTCTTGACCCTTGCTTTTCCCAGCTCGCTGTTCTCCATTCACCTTCCAAGCTCCCGACTCTTAATTCTGCTCGAGTTTAGTGGGTCTATTCACTCTCCCCCAGTTCACCTCTGGATTCTCGACCTTCCTAACTTTCTCCCTTCAGTCCCTCTGCCTAGAATACCCTTCCTCCTCTCCACCTCTCAACACCCACGTGCCGTTCAAAATATAGGTGAGTCCCGCCCCTGCATGAAGACTTCCTCTCATGATCACTCCTGCAAGGAGAGATGTCGCCTCTCTGGATTTCTATGGTCTGCTTGTGACAACCTTCGGCAAGCATTCAGTGAGTCTCTTCAATATTTTGAAATATCCCATCTCACCTAACACAATGCTTATATACGTTAGAAGCCTGATGGGCTGTGGCTAATACTGATGTTCTAATCAAGCCCGCCAGCTATGCCAGCCATATACACTCTGTCTCCATGTGGGTCAATTAAAGGCCCACTGTAAAATTCACATTCATAAAACCCATGTCTACACACGATCATTCTTGTTGCCAGCAAAAAGCAATACAACTACATTTTGCAAGCAATTGAGAAAGAGAGCTATTCCTCACACAGAGACAGAAGAGAAGAAAATATTCAGTATGAGGAGGAGGAGAAGGGAGAATGGCGATGAGGCAACAAACGGCAAGGGGAAAAGCTGGAGAGCTGAATTTGGGTCAGTCTTAAAACAAAGAGACAATCCCCATGCCAAAGCCTATTCTAAAGGAGAAGAGAGGTTCAAGACAAATTCTGTGGATGCACTGAAAAAGCATGTCAATGAATTCAATATTATTTAAACTCCTGCCGCATGTTATGAGACAGTTACAGAATCACACCCATTTTTCATTGGCTTTTATTTACTTTCTGATTCACAAATATATATTTGTACAGCTCTGAGGGAAAAAAAAGAAGCCACGGTTTTGTCTATATTATTTTGTTTGTTTTTGCTAATCATATTTAACTAAGAGGAGTTTTCGTTTTTAAATAAAAATAAGTCAAAATAGAATTTGAAGCCAAGTGCCGCTTTCCAAATTCACCAGACCATTGCTAACTCACCGAAGTCAGGAAGCAATAATAATTCTTTCTCTTCAGAGAGCGCCTTTTCTCCCCAGGAAACTTCAAAGCTCTCGGCTGACTGACGCTGGGGCTCTGCAGCTGCCAGGAAAGAAATGTGGCTCCACTTACCTCAAAGGGAGTGTCAGAAGCACATGGGGGACCAGCTGACCACAGCAGTGTGCCCCCCCCACCACACGCACCTCCGCCTCCGCTTTCTCAGAGACCACATCCAGTGCTCTGACTTGGGGGCAAGAAAATAGAAGAGGCCAGGGTAGCACCAAGATACTCACAGCCCTCACCCACCCAGACTAGTGTCCTAAGGACAGGATGACCAGATGCAATGTTGTGAGTCAGGAAACCATGTCAGTTGTCAGAATGAATGGTACTAAACAGGCAAAATCATGTAGCTCTTCACTGGTGGAAAAATTGTCTGAGCCAATCCTACTTATGTTCCTGCAAGAACACAGTCTTCGTATAAATAGGAAAAAAAACCCAAAACCCTATGAACTCTGGTATCTCCTGGCATGCACATCTTCTCATACTCAACCCTGTCCCCTTAGATAAAGCAAAGCATTGCTTACTGAACACCTAATACACGTGAGTCATTCCAGTTTTATTGTGGTGAATCCTTGCAGCCATCCTGAGAGGGCGGCAATATTATCCATATTTTATAAGTGATAACATTAAGGTTCAAAAAGATTTAGTTTTTTTAAAGGCAATGCTAGGGTCTGGCCCAGTGCCATAGTGGTTAAGTTCGTGCGCTGCGCTTTGGCAGCCCAGGGTTCACCAGTTTAGATCCCAGTACAGACCTAGCACCGCTCACTAAGCCATGCTGTGGCAGGCGTCCCACACATAAAGTAGAGGAAGATGGGCATAGATGTTAACTCAGCACCAATCTTCCTCAAAAAGGAAAGAAAAGAAAAAGTCAATGCTAGCTACCTAAGGAGGAAATGTTTCTAATAGTTCTCAACAATCAGTTTGGCCTGGGAGAAATAACTTCACAGCTGCTCAATATGGTGATGCCACAAGGACAATCTCCACCTTGCAGACCCAGGTCAGTTTGATTTCAACTCAATTATCAGCAATGTATCTTTGTCCAGCTCCATGATTCCCATAAACATCCAGTTTTTTGGGTGCAAATGAATGGATACAGCCAGACTATCATCCAGACTCTGTTTCTGCTTTTAGTCCCTCCATTTATGGTTTTGCTGTCAGCTAAAAGTTGAAGAAAATGAGGCAAATGTGAAAATATAAACCAGTGGTCAGCTGATGAACCAGCTGAATGCAGTGTCATGAGTGCACCCAGGTGAAACCACGCAGAGGCTGGACTGGCCACAACTTAACAGATGAACAGACTGAGACTCACAGAGACTGATTCTCTTGCCCAAGAACACAAAACTAGTTGCTGAATCAAGAATCAGGATTTGAACTTGAATCTACCTGCTCCCATGGCACATGCCCTTTGCATAGCAACCCACTGCATCAGCATCCACTATGGCTCTTCTAGACTGAGTCAATCTATGGGCACGGGCACTGAGCAAGACTTCTCTGTGGTATCATAATTAAGCTTTAGTTTTAGCATTAGCCTCTAAGTTAATCAAATCCCGGATTTAATGATTTACAAGGGAGCGGGAGTTGTTTCTGGAATGACATGGTCTTCCAGTAGGAAGAACATAAAACGCTTTACCTAGGGGGACTCTAGACCTCACAGATTCCTCACTTCAATGGGCTGCTGACCATCAGTATCACCCTGAGCCATCACTCCGCACAGGGGTCAGAGTGGCACAAGGTATCCTTTGCCTATGATGCTTCATACCATTTACGATATAATTTGTGAACAGAAATGACCCAGGCCTCTGAGTTTTATTTCTGCCATTACTAGACCTAACACGACCCATGAAGAGGCTTACCTGTTGTCAGTATAAATTTTAGAAGAATGGCCAGCCACAAGGAAATTGTGGGCAGTGATGGTCTTTCTGTCAATTTGCCTAGTTTTATCCTGTAGATTGAACAGTTACTCATTGTTCTGAGGAGGGAGAGCTCTCCTCCATGTTGAGATTTCCAGAAAAATGTTGGAACACAGTTAACTTCCAAGGATGGGTACATTACACAGTGTCAAAGAGAGGGCAAGAAAATTTCCAGTGGATGGAGAGAGGAGGAGGGGTGAAAAACGGGAAAGTTATGGGCAAAAATGTGGAGATGGCAATGCACAAAGCACATGACTAAAAAATATATATAAGTAGCCTGTACTGGCTGGAAGACAGGGGAATGATGACAGACAGCATGAACTTGATCAGTTTTTGTATCTGTTGAGAAAACACTTTTTTTCCTTTGGGAATAAATGCCAAAAAACTGGCACAAGCCCCTCAGTGCTTTGGAAGACCCGTAATTGCAGAACAGGGTGAATGGTACTCTCTGATTCACCCTTTAATTTCCCTACTCAAGTGAGCACTGACACCCATATTTTATGAGAACTCCTCGAAGGACAGGGCAGCCTTTTTCTGATCATTTTTAGATCGTTCCCACGTTGCAGACAACTTCCATGTGAGGGTCCCGATGACTGAGCACAGAGCCAAGAAGCAGGTAGTAGATGCCTCTCTTCCTTCCCCTCCACACCATGGTGACCATGGTGGCTCACTGGAGAAATTCACAGTTTTCAAGATGTGAACAAAGTCAATAACTAATGGGAAAGGAGCAAGTTTGGAAATCATGTCGGGACCCCAGGACTCTGGTCTTGGCTCTCCTACTCTATCTCTGTGACTGCAGGCGTGGTAAAGGAGGGCAACCAACATGACATGAAGTCCTAATCCGCGTCAGGCATGCATGTATGCTTTATGTACATTATCTTATTTCATCATCCCCACAAACAGATAAGTGCTATTTATCCCCATTTTATAGATAGAAAATCAAGACTCCACAAACTCACAGAAGATCAGACAGAAACTATGGAGCTAGGATTCACATCCAAGTTTTGCTAACTTCAAAACCAATCCTGTTTTTATCACACCAAATTGCTTTTCTCTTTCAAGTATTAAGACTCCTCTTTGTCTTTCATCCCTGTTAACTCTAAAATTCTGACATTATTCTGATTCTGGATAGATTCATAATATTTGAGTTATTTCTTTTGTTGATTTATTATTCTATTTTTTATTGAGATGCAATTAACATATAACATTATATTAGTTTCAACTGTACAGCATAACGATTTGATATATGTATGTACTGCAAAAATAGTTGAGTTCTAATAGGAAAAAATAATTGTATCCATATGCCCTATGACTGTTACCAAAGGAGATCAAAATAAATGAGAACATATTCAATTTATAAGATATTGCAATAAAATTCTAATAAAAATGTGTACTTTCCCCCAATGCCTTTGACATTTCAAGAAATACGAGGTACAAGGTACCCCATGAACATCTGAATATCTGAATCATTCTAAAACAACTAATACGTTGTCAATCTATAATTCAATAAGTTAAAAAAAGTGCAAAAAATACGTTTAAAGGAGGTACTCTAATAATATTACTCAATTTCCATGTGTATCTATATGTATATACATATGTATGTATATACATCAGTGTGTGCATATATGTATACATATACAGACACAGAGAGGCAGAGATTTCCATCCACCTGGCCAAATCTAGTATGCATCTCTATCACTATCTTGCGTTTCCTCCTGGCTTTTGATAGAGTTAATATCTCCCTCATTCTTGAAACACTGTCTCCACCTGTTTGCTGGACCTCCATACTTTGGATACTGGCAATGCTTCTCAGTCTCCTTTGCTCCTCTTCCTTCTGACTTCTAAATGTTGGAAGGCTCCAGGACCCAGTCCTCTCTCTAGATTATCCCAAAATTTTTGCATCCAAACTTACAACTTTCAATGACATTTATACACTTATGGCCCCAAAATGTATATCTCAACTTCAACTTTTCCTCTTAAGCTCCCAGTTTATATATCTAGTCACCTTCTTGACATCACCTGTTGGCATCCATCAGGCATTTCAAACTTAACATATCTAAAACATCACTCCCAATAAACTGAATCTCCTTTCACATAATTTTCAGTCCAGAAACCCAGGAGTCATTCTGAGTCCTCTTTTTCCTCCAACCTCTTATCCAATCCATCAGCAAATCCTTTTGACTCAATCTTCAAAATATGCCTCAAGTCCAAATCTTTTTACCACCTCCATGGATACCACCTGTGGTCCAAGTCCCCATCATCTCCCATTTGCACAGCTGCTGAAACTTACCAGATCTCCTGACTTTGGCTTCTTTCCCCCTTCAGTCTAGTCTTGATGTTGTAACCAGTCAGAACTTTTAAAGATGAATCAAATTATGCCATCCACCATTGCTCAACTCCTTCATTGGATTTCCACCCACTTATAATAAAATCCAATGGCCTACAATGCTTATATAAGCCAGACCTGTCTGCCCCTTGAGGCTTATCAACTACCCCTCTCTCCTTGCTTAACTCTGACCCCTCCACCTAGCCCTTTTTGCTACTTCCAGGTATGTTTCAAGCTTATTTCTTCCTCAGGACTTTATACTAGCTCTTTCTCCTCCTGGGATGGTATTTCCCCAGATGCTCACATAGTCCACTCCCTCATATAACTCAAGTCTCTTCAAATGTAACCTCTCCAGAGAAGACTTCCCTGAATGTCCTAGATAAATTCACACTGTTAACTACAACCATCCTTGGCTCTATTCCTTTATCTTGCTTTAACTTCTTCGGAGCTCTTCCTGTTGTCTGGAATTATGTTATTTTAATTATTACTGTAATAATTATATTACTTGTCCATATACATTTATCTATAAGTGGATTTATTTACCCATTTACTTGTTTATTCTTGGCCTCCCCATCAGAATGTAATCTCCAAGGGAACGTGTCTGTCTTGTTCACCACTGTACTCCGGTGCTCACCATAGTGCTTGAAACCACACTCAAACCTGAAACAGCATGCACTCAATAAATATGTGTTAACTGAATAACTGAATCTTCTGGGTGTCCTGTGCCATTCTGTGATGCTCTGTTGCTCTTTTGAATACGGCCTTTATCTCTGGTACCTTCCTATGTACTTGCCCAAAGTTCATTTTGTTTATAGTTCTTATCTACTGAATTTTTATCTTTTTCATAACCAGCTACCCACTTCACTAATTATGGCTAGAATCGCACCTCTTTCTATTTTTCAAATGCTGCGTCTCTGCCTTTTTTACCTAAACGCTCTGTTCTCTGAGCAGTCCAAAAACAGCCTATGTACCCACAATGGTAAGAGTATTTTTATTATGTTCCTCTGGAGACAAGCATAATCTTCTGATTAGGCTCTAGAGACAAACATTTTCTCTTCTTATCTCTGTCTCCCCCCAGCACCTCAGCCCTGGACACACACAAATACTAGACAGCGGTGCTGGTCTGATGTCACTTCCTGTGCTGTGCTGGGCAGCAGTCCACTGGGCTGCTGTGATCGGTCCACATTTACTCTGTGAAGGCCGGCAGCCCCCGAGTGCCCTGAGCCCTCTCCCCCACCCCCAGGCAGGGCAGAATAAATATTTGCATGGATTAAAAAAAAAAACGCTGCATAATCATAGAGGAAAGATGAGGAGAAAACCATGTGATTCCTCCCCTTGACCGGGGCTGGGGCAGAAGGTTATCACAGCATGGATAAGACTGTGTGTCTGTGTTCTGCTGGGACTGGTATGCAGAAATAAAACTAGAGTCAGACTGGCCCCAGTCTGGAAACAGCCAATTAGCAATGCTCACAAACTAAAAAAATTAAAGACCATTCTAGATCATCTTAAAAATAAACAAATCTTTGAAAGAGGTATATTACAAATCATTTCTAGAAGATGTTTACAAGTTTTTGCTTCTAAAGAACATTAAACAATCGAAAGAACAATACAGGTTTGCTGGTCCAGAGAGAGACTCGATCACTGGAAAATGTTCAAAAATGATTGATAGCAACATTACTTTCCCATACTTTACAGAAACCACATTTGCATAATTGCATAAAGTGATTCAGATTGACCTCACGCATGAAAACAGGCAACAGATGGCATTAAAATGTGATGGTGAAGGAAAATGCATTATGGAAATCACTTGCAAAAGCTAAGAGATCAGCCTGTTTTTCAGAGTCCATGGAATTTATAATCACATATTTGTTGCCATATTCATTCTTTTTGAAAGATGTGACCCAGACTATTGTGAAGGCTCCGTATATGGCCTCTGACTTTTTACTTACTTATGCTTTGCTAAGAAGAAAAAAAGAGCTTCCATAATCTTTGCAGTCCATGCAATCGAGTCATTTTCATATTTTATGTCCCATTTCCATTCTCACCTGTTCTGGAGGTAAATCTTCAGTTGTCCTCAGAGAGCCAGCTCCAGGAGGACCCAGAGATTTCCCCTTGTTGACCTGGAATTCATTTGGAGCAGCACAAATCTCAAGCCACCTTATTGAATGAATCTTGGATACAAATAGGATTTTAATTCATGTAGAGTCAAGATAGGAACTTGGATTATCGGAGAAAGGCTGAGTATCCATGAAAATGGTGTTTTCCATTATAAGATACACAATTAACATTGAAATAAAGAAAACAGCTGTTTTCTGAACCAACACAGTCTTCTTCTAAAGCAGGCAGTTTCCTAGGTAATACAAACGTATGAAAATTTTTTTCTGAGAATTGCTACCTTTCCCTCCAGAGGAATCACATTCATGAGCTTTTCATAGAAAACAGAAAGGAAAAATAATAAGCACTGCTTGGTTCCTAGGCAACCCTTGCCACGTACCTACTATGTGTCAGGTGTGTATCCTGAGCTCTGAAAACAGAGTGGCCTTTCCTGTATTAGTAAGGAAAAGAACACACTGCAACTTCATGACTCATAAAGCAACCCATTGTCTAAAACATACAGCTTCCATTGTAAGACAATGCACACAAAGCGAGGCTCATCTGGTTTTACTCATCCAAGGAACACCCTCATCACTCATCAAGGCAGAGAACTTTCACTGGCCTCACCTACACACTCTCAGCTGACACGTGGCCCATGTGTGTAGAACTGATGCTACTCTTCGGCCCATGCCTGCAGTCTGCCCTGCTCCTGACAAAACCCCAGCTACGGCTGCCCCCTACTCCTGGAGGACAGCTCTAAGAAAGGCTGAGTTTGCTGTGCAGCACCCTAATGGCTTGTGGGAATGTCTGCTCTCCTGGTGGTTGCTGACATCAGAGCCCCCCTTTCCCCCTCTCACTTGGACTCCCCAGCCCCAGCCCTATTCACCATCAGGATCAGTAGAAGTCCCCCGCTGGTGGAGCCCGCCGCATTTGTGTACCTGCTGCCTTGCAAGGCCTATGCTCCTTAACTACATTTTACCAGCTGGAAGGGGAGAGACTGAAGAGCGGTGGGGGGTAGGGAGAGCGGGGGTCCTGATCCACTTAGAACCCTCATTGGGGTGAATGTGTTCTGAACATTCCAATCTAGTGCCTAAAACTTTTTTCCCCTGCCTAAAGTAAAGCGTATTATAGGTCAAGCCCATATAAAATTGCCAATATTCAACCATTTTTGACATACCAAAATGTCAATTTCGTATGGTTCAACCTAATAATAAAGACTGACTTGATTCTTTGGATCTGTTTGTTCTGAAGTTCAGCTTTTTAAGGATTCAGGAGACTGTTGTGACCTGCCACTTTCCTTGGTAACTTTGTTACTATGGGAATTGGGTTCTACATCCCTAACAACTGACCACAAACAAATTTTGGAACACAACCCATTCATAAGCTGAGGACTCCTACAAAGGATGTTCTTTCTTGGGCAAGACAAGGCTGATGGATTCCATTTATTAGAATTACAGGCTAAAGAAACCACAAAAGGCTTACTTTGGGTCTCCAGATATCCCTCTCAGCCTTCTGGCTCCAAAACATAATCATACTCAAGGTTGTCTGGTGGTGAGCCAGGCCATCCCAGGGAAAACTGGAACCAGGGATGCAATCCAGCTCACGAGGCTGGGTAAAGGCTGCAGGTCTGAACACGGAGTCTCGGCAAAGGCCAATTACTCTAGGGATGGACAGACATGGGGATGCGAGTCCAAAACAGCACTTCTCAGTCATGGCTGCCTGATGGAAAAACTGTGGAGGTTTAAAAATCCTGGTGGCTCTGCATCCCCAGAAATTCTGATTTCATTGATCTGGCGGGCATCCTGGGCATACAAATTTTACAAAGTTCCCCAGCCAATTCCAATAAGGAGTCACTTTTGAGAACCGTTGTACCAAAGCTTAGTTCAAAACCAAAAGATAGATAGACGGAGCAAATGCATAAATAGTATTTGTGGGTTCAAAAGTAGCCCTTGATCCAGGATGTCACCCCAACAGGCAGGCCAGTAGTCGGAAGTCCCTGTGGTGGGTGCCTGGAGGCACACAGGCTGCCAGAAAGTCAGGAAGGCCTAGGGAACAGCCCTGAGGGTCACAGGGCCCTCAGTCACAGGTTCAGGTAAAACTCCATGGGGAGAAAGGGGTGGCAGTGAGGAGAAGGCCGGAAACCAGGCACGTAATCCCACCACTAAGAAAACTCTGAGGACACGGCAGGGATCAAAAACAGGGAACAGCGCTGGACAGACAGGAGGCAGCACCATGAAGCCCAAAGGTGAGGAAATCATTCAGTGCTGAGTTCTCAGCTCGTTCTCTTCCTTCTCCCTACAGTCGGGACTGTTCCTCCAGCTGCAAGGAGGCTTTATGAACCCATCTGTAGGGGTAAAGACTTCAGGGGCAAGAACCCAGCAGGTCTTTAGAGTTTTTCCCTCAGAAAAAACAACCTACCTCCTCCTGTCTGCCATCCCCAATAAAGAGGGCCATCTCTTTTAAACTCTGCTCAGGACCTAATTCTTCAGGAAATTTTCCAATCTAATGTCATAATTGATGGCCCATTCTCTCACCCCAATATACAGTCATGTACAGTTGTACAGTTTGTACACTGCACAAACAAAACCAACTGAGAGGGGACGGAGACTGATGTCATGTGGCCTGGTGCAGGGCTCTTTCTGCCCAGAGGACCCCCGTTTCTCTAATTTGCATAACTCAGCGTAGGCTAGCAGCAGCTCTGACAATGACGATTGACTTGTATCTGCTCAAGTATTTGTTGCCTGAATGATTAATCTACTGACTCTAATCCATCTCCCTGCCAAAACAGATGGATAAATGCTATATTTTAGGCACTTCACAAGGCATTCTTTGCACACATGCACTTTCTTCCTAAAAATGCTCACACAACTAAAAAAAAATTTCATCAAGTATACCAAGAGAAACCTTGTACTCTGCCCAGCCAATTTCATCCACGGACGACAGCACAGAAAAGTATAAGGATCCTTTGTTTTGCTGCCTTTTTTTTTCATGCTCTGAGCAAAATTGCACAGGAATTATGAACAGCTAGCAAATAGTATATGAGTGACCAAAAATCAAATGACAGCTCCATGAACAGAACCAGGCTGGCCCCAGCAAAGCTAGGCTCATGGAGTCCTGGAACAAGAAGCAGGGAACCAAGTTACATCCCCGGCCCTGGCCCCAGTTCACGGCTGACCTTCTCTTGCTCTCACATCCCCAGCCTCCCAGAGCACCCACAATGCTTTGTGATCCATAGTGCAGGGCAAAGATCATTAAGACACTACTTCAAGGAATCTGAACATCGTGGACGGAGGCCACCGAGTCAGGTCACTGCTGGAAGACCTCCTCAGATGTGTCTCTCCCTGCGGCCCAGCTCTTCAAAGGATCTCTCCCTGGGGCTGTTCAGCTGCTGTTTGGATATCAGACCTTGACTCGGTGGGACTCATGGAAGGAGAAATGGGTTGTAGGGAATACCTCATACCCCAATGGGACAGACATTCTTGAAAACACTTAATTCAACAGTGTAGACGAAGTCAAGTAAAACGTGACTACATCTTCAAAGAACAGACACACCCTGTGCATCTGAACTGGGCTTTCTCTCCATCCTCCCGTGTTATCCCTCCCCCCGGCCTCACTCAATATCACATCCTTTAACACCATGTGCTTCATCCTGTGAGCCCATCACAACCTTACACGTTCAGATGAAGATGACCCAAATGATTCCATAGGGACCTCATTTTCCAGCCTTTGTTTTTTCTCCACCAGAATAAGCATCCCTTCTATTTTGGAAATCAGAGCATCTATTCTAAAGGTGTGAACGTAGTCCCTTCCCAGCTGACAAGGTCCTCTGGATACATATCTAAGCCTGATTTGGTTGGTTGCCCAGAGAACTGTGTCCCTTCTCTAAAACCAGAGGCATCCCAAAGAGGGAGGACTGGGGGACTCACCTGCTGAATTTGTTCGTATTTCGGTTCTAGCCTCACATCTCTTTCTTTCTCCTACTCGCTCACTGGAATGCTCTAATAATGTGTGCAGTGTTTGGATCAAATAGGAAAAAAAAAAGCTCCTACTTGATATAAAGTGGAGATTTTGTCATCCCACCTGGGTCCCCTCACTCTCCCAGGTGGGCCTGATTCAGGGGTCCTGCTTTAATAATTCCTCCGGTCCAGGTGCCACCTTCTTCCGGGAACTGACAATGTCAGACCCGGTCCGGGAGGGCTGGCTCTGGTTTCCTGTGTTTTGCGTTGCTGCATTATTTTTCACCTGTTTTGCAGAGAACCACGTCTCTCTCTTTACTTCCAAACTGGCTCTCACCTTGCTCACCTAGAGAAGCCACAGGCCTGAGACTTGGGGTGGGGGGTGCTGCCCTTCCTTCCACTCTCTTTCCACCTCAACCCCTTCACCCCAGGTTTCAGAGACTCAGAAGTTGGACCAAATGGCTTCAAAGTTTCAAATTCGATCATTCTTTGAAACTTTTTCATCTACTGAAAACCTTTTTGCAAGTATAGCCTCTCATGGTTTTTCTCCTTCTCATGACTGACGTTCAGCTAGGCTGAATGTTAAAATCGAAAGGAGTAAAAAGTAACAGAACCATATGTCTGTGGTTATTGTTAATAGGGAACTAGTAATTTGAAAACGATCTTCTCATTTGGGGGGGAGGTGTATGACACCTATACTTGTACCTTTAATCGTCTTTGCTACTTCATTTTTTTCTTCTCCAGATAAAGTACCCCCAAGCAGACAAACAAGTAGAATATATTTAAGTTGTAAGTGGAAATGCCTTAATTTACTCACCCCTACTGAATTAAATGGGTAGAAATACAGGGTCCGATCTTTGGAGATAGATTAAAAAAAACCTAGTTAAGTGGTTCTCAACCAGGGGCAACTGTGCTCCCCAGGAGACATATGCAATGTCTGGGGACATCTTTGATGTCACAACTGAGTGGGTAGGGGTGCTACTGTCATCTACTGGGTAAAGGCTAGAGATGCTGCTAAACATTCTGCAACACACAGGGTAGCCCCCCACAACAGAGAATTATCCAGCCCAAAATGTCAATAATGCCAATGTTGAGAAAGCCTGGTCTAGATTTATGAATGATCCTGGAAATACAAAGCCATCATTTTTCCATACAAAAGAGAAAAATCACTTATTCTCATTAATAAACAATAGACTCACTAAGTCAGGCAGCCACATAAATAGCAGTAAATTTAAAGGGACTACATAAATTTTAGTGAAAGACCAAAGAGGTGGGGCTTTCAGCTTCTGCCTTTAATAGAGATTTGCAGTGCTAGAGAGTGATTTCCTAGCTGGCCACGAAAGAATGCTGCTGCCACCTAGGGGAGGAAAAGAGGCTCCTCAGATGCACCCCATTCCTAGCTCCAAGGGCACAAGTACAAGATCTGCGGGCATACAATGCACTCATTTCCCACAGTCATAACAGTGACAAGAAAAAATACTTTGGGTTTAATGGCCAGCAATTGTTTACAACTTTTTAAAAATATACATGACTTAAGAGTCTACAGTGCCTTCCATCAATTTGTTTTCTCCGTTTGATGTGGGTGGTACGAAATGGGAAGCCCAATTTCCAATAAGGATGACACGTGGCTGTCGTTATTCTGCTAGTTCATTGGGGTGGAAAGGGGAGAGTCAATCAATGGCTCCAGAACTCTCTGGTAGGACCTGTCTTTCTACCCACCCTTTTCTTTGGATCACAGCAAGACAATGGTAAGTTCTAGGCAAACTATAAATCAAGGGAATTCTTCTGCTTTTAAAAAAAAATTACAAAACTTTAAAAATTAAATCAACTCTAATTAAATGAAAATTAAGATGAACAAGAATGTAGACAGGAGTCTTTGTCCAGCCAAACACATTGTTGTTACTCCTACACACACACACACACACACACACACGTGTGCACGCACACAGTCCATACAGAGAACAGTGCTGAAAGGACTGTCTAAGAGCTTTGAGAAGAATGGAAAGAAGGATTTTGCACCACCTTCCCTGCAGTTTCCAGAGACCTCAGGCTGGAGGAGCACAGTGTACCCAGAGTTATAGCTCCCTTTCCATTCTTTCCCGTGGTCATCTTCAAGATTTTCATGCCTGGATGGGCTGAACCTTGACTATTTGTCATGTGCCAGAGGTAGACAGCTTCCAACTCCTTCACCATAAGGATTCCAAAACATTTTACACAATGGGAGAACATACTGAGATCTTCACAACGTGCCTTTTGAATAGGTTCTGAACTCTATTTCTGTGTTTCAGACAAAGACATCAGTTTTGTTTGTTTTTTTCAGATTTGGACATTTTACCCTGACTGGCGCACCCAATCCTCTAGATCCCACACCAACTCCTAATTCAGGGTAGTTGCCTAAAATGAGGTGGCTCTGCCTCCGCACTGTTTTAATGGAGCAGCCTCGCCCCCTCTCTCACTTTGTGGGGGTCCTGCAGATACCACAAGCTGAGCTTATTCTACGCAAGGGGGAAAGTCTTGAGGGAAACCACCATTAGAGCCAGAGAAGGGAAACTCACGTTATAACTGAGACATGATTCCAAAGTCAGCCAAAAGGAAGAACTATATGATGATCCATGTGACCTCTTTTACAGTCCACAGACCACGAGTGGAGGGATGGATGGATAGATGGATGGATGGATGGAGAGATGGACAAACAGAGGTGGGCAAGGCACAAAATTTCCATTAGAGTTTCAGCATTCCTACGAATTTACTACAGCCCAATTCTCCCAAACAAAGAATCTCATGCAACATTACATGTGAAAGCCCTTTCTTAGATACATGCAAAGTGTTATTCAGGAATGATACTATTATTAAAATTTACATTATATTAAATATTAATGTGCTTGGGTTGCATAAAAAATCATCTGTTTACCTACTTCACAGAGTTATTGTCAAAATCAAGTGAGATAAGGCAAAGAAAGCTCTTAAAAGTTCTTGAAATAACACTATTCATATATAAGATGTCATTGTTATTGTCAAATACACTAAAATGGAATCAAAGAAACTCATATGTCACAAGTCAATTTTCCTCACAGTATGTCTCCATGGACACAGATGCTTATTCCTTCAAAGATAACATATTCTGAACTACCCCTCCCCCTAAAAAGGTAACATCATTTGGTAAGTGGACAGCATCATTTGAAATTGGTCTGTCGCCCACACAATTTCAGGAAACAGTGCTTGTATCTAGTCCAACTCACTACATTATTTTATCTTATAGAAGGAAATGATCCTTAAAGAACATCTATTGGAAGCTCTTCTTATCAATTTATTTATTGTTTGTGTTTTATATGATGTAAGAGGGGAAATGTTCATGATATACCAATATGTAAAGAAAGCAAGATAAAAAATTGTATACATACAAGGTCTCAACTATGTAGGAGAACATGTGAAAATAATAGTAGCGATAATCTCTGGATGCTGAGATTAGAAAGTTTTTTCTGCTTTAATGAGGGTCCATATTTTTTAATCTTTTGATTTTTATCAAAGTTTTATGTGCATATTTTTTAAGTTATTTAGTTATAAAAGGCCTATAATAAAAAACTGGATTTCCCTGTCCCACTCTTTCTACCACCAATTTCTTCTCCTCAGAGGCCACAACAACACTTCTTTTAGATGTTTGGTTTGGTTTTTGTCTCATCTTTAAATAACATTTATCTTTGTACGTTATTTGATGTTTTAGATTTAGATACTATCTCTGTCTTCCTACTAGGGAAGAGGAAGATTTGGTGTTCTTAATGCCTCTGCACACTCATGAATTCCCCGGTTCCCCATCCTCCAGTATAATTATACTGTTAATTATGATTGAATCATTATTCAGGGTATACAGTACTATGACCATTTCAGGATCATTCATATTTCCACTTACATACAATTTTTGAGTTAATAACAGTCTCTTTTCTTTGTTCAATTAATATTCTATGTATCCATCCCCAAAATCTCTATCAAAGGAATAAGTATTTTCCCAGTACACATTCAAGCACATTAGGAATTCTATGAGCTTCAACCTTCCCTTTTTAACATCTTTCTGGAGCCTTCTGTGCCCCAGTTCTTTCAGGATTTGTAGTTCCTGAAGCCTGTTTCACACCTATTGTATCTTTATGTCCCTTCACCATCATCCTAGAGATTTCTTTGGCTTATCTCCTGAGCTGAGTTTCTTATTTCCTGGATTCCCATGTTTTCCTCTTAGAATATCCTCTGGTTTTCCTTGAGCACATATGCTAACATTACCTAAGGAGAGGTAGGTGTGAGATAAATTTTGCGACCTTCTATGTCTGAAAAGGCTGTTATTGATCCGTCATATTAATTGTGAGATTGGCGGGGTATGGAACTCTAGCTTGGATATGATTTTCCCTCAGAATCCCCATTTTTCTACTGAGAAAACTGATGATGCTTTGATTCTTATTTCTTTTTTTAAAAAAATTATTTTATTGAGGTCATATTGGCTTATAACATTGTGTAAATTTCAGGTGTACATTATTATATGTCAGTTTCTGTATAGACTGCATCATGTTCACCACCAATAGTCTAGTTTTTATCCGATCTGTTGGGGTTTTGTTCTTACTTAAAGCTTTTAGGACCTTTTCTTTAAGCCAGTGTCCTAGAATTTCACAATAAGGTGGGTTGTGAGATGGGTTCTCCCATCTATTTGTAAGTTTAACAGTTCAGTCTAGAAGCGTCTGTCTTTCAGTTCTGGAAAATTTTCTTAATTCGTTTATAATATCCTTCCTTCTGTTTTTTTTTTTTTGTTTTTTTTTTTTTGCTATTCTGTGACTTCTATTAGTTGGATATTGCACCTGCTGAATTAATCCTCTAATTTTTTGAAATTTATTTTCTCCTATTTTTCTGCCTTTGTATCATTTTGTTATACTTTCTGAAAGATTTCCTCAACTTCATCTTCCAATTATCCTATTGAAATTTTTATTTGTGCAATCTCATTTTTAAGTTCTAAGAGCTCTTTTTGGTTCTCAGAATATTTCTTTTTATGTCATTCTGTTCTTGCTTTATGGATGTAATATCATCTTTTATCTCCCTGAGGATATTATTTATAGTTTTACTTTTTTTAGGCTTTTCTTGTTTCTGTTTCTTGCATTTTCTCGGCTTCTTTCATGTTCCTTTTATTTCCATTGTCTCTTTGGGTTCTGCCTTTCATATTAGAAGCTTTTATCAGATGGCCGGTATTCTTGGCCATAACTCATACTTTAAGAGCGAAGCAATAAAAGGCTGACTGGAAGCTCTGTGTGCTGGAAGAAATAGACTTCGCTGTAGGTGGATTTGAGAGATCCCTTACTGACAATATTTGTAGACCTTTCCTCTTGGGCTCATTTCACCCTCCACTCTCTTACCTAGGTGGTACCAGCCTGGCTGGAGGCATGCTTTGGAAGCCAAATTGGGAAAGGAGTTTGAGGATCTCTCTATGCACTATGCAGACTTTTACTCAATCCCTCAGTAGAATCAATTCCACTGCCAGGGGTGGTTCTACAATACAAATTAGCTCATACGCAGAGGCACACAGGAAAATTACGTCAGCATAACACAGAAGTCACATTAATTCACATGCAATATATCCTAGGCATGGGAGAATAGAATGTGGAATGGAATTACAACATTTAGTGGAAAAACAAAAAGCTTTCAAATCAGTTGTTTCACTGACAACAGGAACTGTTTTGTCTGTATTTTGAAAATTAAAAACAACCACCTTACACCTGAGCTTCCACCCCAAAGAGGCTGCACCTCAGCCCGGTGTGGCTATTGACTTCCAGCAAGTTATACTACCTCTGTGGCACCTTAAGGGCAGCCACACTGACTTAGAATGCCACTTCTGTCAGCCCGGTGTCAGTTCCTAGCAGGCCTGCTCTCCTGTAAGTGTTACCAACATTCCCTCTCAATTATTTATCTGGCTTTTTATTACCTGTCATAACAAGCCCCAGCCACAATAAGCTGTCTGCTTCAACAGTCCAAGTTATTTCTATGAGTATCAATTATTGTTTTTATTAATGTTTTGCATGAGCTTTGAGTTCTCTGCCCCATCCTTTTTTTTTGTTTTTTGTGTGATTTTTTGCATATGGCCTTTTGTTTTTGGTGTCCAAATTTGAAAACTGAATTTTTTCAGGAATTCCATTCTTATTGTGTCTTATGGTAGATTGTTTGCAAAACTGGCCACAATTTTTCCTCCCTCTACATCCACACCCTTTTGCAGCAAATGTGACTTTGCAGCTCTGCCCATCAAGAGGTAGAATCTATCTCTCCTCCCCTGGAATCTGAGCTGGCCTTGTAACTTGCTTTGCCCAGTTGAATGCATGGAAGGGACATTGTGTCATTTCCCAGTCTAGGCCTCAAGTGTCTTGCACGCTTCGACTCACTCTTGGAACCCTGCCCAGCCAAGGTGAAAAGTCTGGGCTTAGCCTGTTAGAAGATGAAAGACCATCTGGACTAGAAATGAGTCAGCCCAGCTTTCCCAGCTGAAGCCCCAGATATGGGGCAGGGTCAAGGAGGGTATCTTTGATATAGCTACTTTTGATCCATATTTTTAGCCAATTTTCCTGTTTCTGACCCCAATGCACCCCCAGTTTTAGAAGTACCTGGGGCCTCAGACTGCTGAGCTTTTCTGGGACCCTGCAATAAGAAGACGATTGCTTCTGGGCTTCCCCCACTCCCCAGTGAGCTTCCTGTTTCCTCAAGTCAGCTCCCCTCTTTGCTGCTTTCAAAACGTTATTGCTGTGATGTCCTCTCCTGTTGTCTTTGTCCTTGTTTTCAGTGCCTTTTTATTTCTTTACTGTAAATTTTAGTGGTGTTTGGAAAGAAAGTGCAGACAAATACATATGTTTAATCTACCATAATTAACAAGAAGTCTCCTCACTTCATTTTATAGATGAGGAAATTGAAGTCATAGCAGCTAAGTAGCTTACCCAAAGCCACCTGGTAGTTAGGAAAAACCTGGAACCATCCAGAGCCCTGGGATCAGCCCATTGTTCTTTCCTCTATCCCATGTTACCCTCTGATTATGTCAAGAAGCCCGTGTAACAGGACTAAATGTTACCCCAGTTGATATTATCACAGGTTTCTTCTGTACAGCACACAAGATTCTGCAGTGCCATTATCTGCTCTGGCCTTGACAAATAATGTGATAAGCCAATTCAATAAGCGTTCTAAAGTATACAATAAAAATATACTTTATATTGTATAAATATACAATCTCTGCTGATGTCTAAACCAAAATTCACATAGAATTGTGAATTTTTGTATTCTCGCAAATTAGGTGTAAATTCTTAGACAAGACTTAGAAGCTATTCAACAAGTGTTTAAAATTCTAACTACATAAACAAATGCCTGTGTTCTGAACTGAAACAAAATTGCAAGGCCTATAAAGCGGCCCTGCTGGACAGGTAAATGACTCCGGAACCAATCAGAAGTGGTTAGAACTTGGTGCTTCAGAACAATGCCAGCAACATTTTCTGATGTCTAATGGCCCACAGACCAGTTACAGGTGTACAGTTTCTGCCAATAATCATCACTGATTATGCAGAAGGACTTGATTCAGATGTTGGGGTCACTTGTGTGAAGCCTGCATGGGCTGCCATAATCCTCCCTGCCCCATTCCAAGGACTGTGTTCAGCTCTACCACGTGGCTGCAGTAGGCATCAAGCCAACGTGGGGTCAAAGGCACAAACAAAACATCCCATGCATCCAAACCGCAGGAGTAGGAAAGCACTGCCTCTGGATCAGTAAGACGCATCTCTCATCTTGTTTTTTCTACACTTGTATACTATCTAAATCAATGAATTCCAGAAAAAAAAATTAGCTTCCATCTCTACTCAGAGTGTAGCCACCCCTGACACAATAGGATGACCAACCCCTGCCCAGCTTATCAAATTCAAGCCACTCAGTATTGGTTTCAGGATCTTTCACCAATTGTCCATCCCCCTTTAGCCATCCCTAACTTTCCTTCTCTTAGTGCTAAACATAGACTCCCGCCCCATATGTAGGGTTTGCTCAGTCCCCATTAGGACACTTGCCAAGGATGTTCTGTTCACGGCTCTTCACCCTCCTGCACAGTGAAGAGGCGCAGTTGACCAGAGCTGAGCAGGCATCCTGGAGATTCATGGGAAATACAATGATTGTCACTCATAATTACTGAACTCTTGCTCTTATCATGCACTCAGCTAAACACTTTATGCGCGTCACCTCATACCAACCTCAAGACAACTTTATGAGGCGGATAGAATTATCTTCAGCTTAGGGAAATGGGAACTGAGACTTTGAGAAGCTTTGAAATGCCCAAGTTTACAGACCTAGCAAGTGGAGGGGGGACAAACCACGCCCCGCTAGAGTCTAGAGCTGTGTTCTTAACTACTGTGTTTTGATAGTTAGTAGTTTGTAGGACCAGAACAAAGCAGAGTTTAAATTGTATGTGGTAGTGAATCTGGAGCCTGGGAGATTTTAGTGTACGTGATTTAAGAGTTTGCCGGCCGTGGTCTTCAGAAGGGTTTGGGATTGGAATAGTTAAAAAAGTACTCTGTAACTTTGCTAACTATGAAGTGACCAAGGCCCAAACTAAGACACAGCAAATAGGGACAGAAATGGGAAAAGAGAAATCATCTCAAAGAATATCCAACAGAATTTGATGTCATACTACATTGTTTTTAAAAAATAAAAACAAAAAAGAATAAAATAGGTGAGCCAAAAATGACCCTCAAATTAGAAAACTGAGTGATTTTGAAAAGGTTGAGGCCACTGATATAAACAGAGAGCCTTGGAGAAGCTGATGAATTTGATATTGGATATGTTAAGTTAGAACTTATACACATAACATGTTGGAATGTTAACACAGCCCGATCAATGAAGCATCTGTTTAAAAATAAACATTGGAAGAACAGATCGATAGTCAAAGATTAGACAACTAAAGTTGCAAGACCTTATTGTAGGCACTGTTAGAAATAAAATGTGAACACGACCTAGGGAGTACGGTGAGGGAGGCAACCATGTACATAAATAGTACAAACAGAAAGGGCTAAGAACTACGATAGAGATATGAGCTAAGTGCTACAGGACTTGAGAGATGCAAGAGATTAATTTCTCCTAGGGAAAATGAAGAAGGCACTATGGGGAAACAGGTAACATCTGAGATGGATGGAACATCAAAGGACAGAGAAGGTGGAAAGGACATTCCCAGTGGACTAAGCAATGTCAGCAGGTCCAAGGAACAGAAATAGCAATTAGTCCAGGAGACTGGAGCATAAGATTCCTGGATGGGGGAGGAGAGGATGATAAATGTAGGCTAGGGAAGTAGGTCGGAGCCAGATAATGGAGGGCCTTAAAGTCTCTACTAAGCAGCTTGGACTTCGTACTATAGCAAATGGGAGTCATCAAAAGCTTTAGAGCAAGGAGTGACAGGTTCATATGTGAGTCATATGCTAATCTTTTATTTCCATAAATGAACGTTGGATTTACATAAAATAAATGCAATTCTGCTTTATATCTCTCCCCTGTTACTCTACTTTCTTTTGCAAATCTTGCCCTTGGGTGAATATTCGTGAATTCTTTCGCATTTTTTATGTTGCATATGGGACTTCTAATTAACCTTTTATCTAACCTGGAGCCCTTCTTTCTTCTTTCCTTTTTGGTTAGAACTGAAACTATCATCAGCATTAACCAAGATATCAACAAAAGAATTCTTCTTCTTTTATTTTAATCTCCAAGTCTATTTCTGATACTCCACTGGTTTGACCTAGATTCCAGTGGATGTAACAAAAAGAAGACTTGCTCTGAATGCTTCAACCAACACTTTCCTTCGGCAAATTCTTATATTATAGCATCTTTGTGTGTCCTTTTTCAAAGAACTCCTGGTTTCAGAGGAAAAGGATTTGAAGAAGTCAAAAATGCATCCATTTCCCTCATAAAGGTAGCCTTCCTGCTTTAAAGAGAAAAAAAGGCTCCAGAATGTGATAACATCTTTTTAGAACCCAGTCCAGTCTCTTTCAACCTGTCCAACCAGAACAGGAGAAAATCCTAGGAGCCAGACAAAGAAGCAACAGAGACAGTTCACCAGAAACCAGAGCTGTAATTCATTATATTCTCAGTAGTATTATCCTGTTTAGTTAAAATCCTTTATTCTGTAACATAAACCCATTCCACCATATCCCATCCTCAATAAAACAATGAAGAACAGAGTCCCCCTCCTTGCCCTATCATCTTTCGAATTGAATTCTTTTTTTAATTCCTAAAGACTAAGTGTTACATTGGGCATTTGTCATGTAATTAAAGAAATTCAGTCACATAGTATTTTTCTTCTCTTATAGATACGAAACCATCCACAAAACAAGAAAGGACCTTAGAACACAGGATCCCACCTGTCCTCACCACCCCTCCAAAATGCGTGCTCCTTTTTAGTTTCTCAGAACAATTAAACTCACATGCCTGCAAGAAGTGTGAACAGAGCAGGGTGGGAGTAATGCTACAGGGATGTGGGGGCCAAAGGGGAATGGAGAACTTGCACCCCTTCTAAAGGGGGTGGCTGCTATTCAGCTGTAGTTTGGGAACGAGGTCCAATGTTGCTTGATCTTCCTATTTTACCAAGAGAAGCAGGAATTCAGCAATCTACTTATGTGACAAATACTCAAAACTAAAAATTAAAAAACATTTATAGCACACTGTGTGGACCAAAGAAGTCGTGCCAGGGGCCCCAGTCTGCATGCTCTTCATTACACTGAGGTCTGGCCCCAAGGAACAATCCAGAATCTGTACCAAATACTAGTACCATCTTTTCTGTAGTTTCTTTGGTGCCGTTTTTCCTGGACCTGGTGACATGATAACTAAAGGAAGAGAAACCATCAACAGACAGGTTTTCAGTTCTGATACCGCCCTGCCCATGCTTTCTTCTAGGTTTTCTACCTTCGCTATAAGTTCTGTCCCCTCCTCTCCTGAACCCCACCCTGAAGGGGCTCCCTGTGCATTCCCCCTTTTTCTGCCAACAGATAGCATGCTGCCTTGCCGTGAGCAAAAGGATAACTCAGAAAACCCTCAGGAGGCCTTACTAGTCCCAGATACCTGAAATAATTTCCCAGCTGTATCTCCTGAGATCCCCAGAAAGTCTGCTTCCCGTGGCTTAAAAAAGAAAAAACTACATCAAACTATCAATCAAAAAGTTTTCCCCCAGAAGCGAATTATGCAGCTTCCAAAACTGAGTTAGCCTTTTCATCCTGCGTCATCCACCTTCTGTGTACTTCACCCAGGGCAGTGCATTTCCACAGCAGCAAGCACTCTTTCAGAGAGACTGGCTGGGTTCTAGTATGAGACAATCCACAGTCCCATTGTGTAGTTAGAACTAGACAAGGGCTTATAGATGATCTTAATGAAAATGAGCAAGAAATCAGGTGTGATATTTGAGCAGTCACAAGGCCAGTTTCATCAGATGAAGAACAAATAGCAACCACAATTCAGTGGCTGCAAGGCACTTCTCATGGTTCAATTTTTGTGTTTTCATGAAAGACTGCATTCATTAAATTAGCCTTAAGGGCCTGTGATCTCTCTGGCCCCAGCTTGTATCAGATCCCACCTGCATTCATAGTTGTTTCCTCTCTAATTTTCTGGAAGATCAAGTCCTTGCCAGGCGCTGGGACCCCCACACTCAGTGAATAATCTCTTTTGACCTAACATTTCATAATTCTCAAGTTTTGTCACCCTTCCCTCTATCCTGTGTAGCTCCTGTCCATCTCGCTTGGCTTCTACTCTTGGCCTGCTTCAGAGGCCATCAGATTTGTTCAATTACCCAGGCTCTCCCAAGCTCACCACACATCCTAAACCAGAGTCCTTCCCCCACTTTCTGCTAATTGCCCTTGGCATGTCATGGTCAAAGCTGGATGTCTGGAGACAATGCCATTTGGGGTCTGAAAACTGACACCTGGAGGGCTCCACTTCTCATGTGGCTGCAATCCAAAGGATGCATTTGCCTTCTTGATTTAGTTTTTGTTTTTTAATGGCCTAGTATCTCTCCTATCATTCCCTCCTAAAATCACTCTCGTACTATTTTCTTATTTTAGATAATAGTAGATTTGCCTCTTTACTTGTAAATGTCTCTCTTTCTCAGTCCAGACATTAACTCACCATTTCTTTTTCTCCATTTAGAGAGTAAGATGTCCTGGTGTCCATATTAATATGGAAGAACCTGCTAAAGTTCTCCAGAATTTTATTTGGTTTGCTTCTTTTGACTTCAATATTCAGCCTGGTCTCCACTCTAAGATGGTGTTTGGACACTTTCAGATGATGTTTCCCAACAGGGAATACAAAGACTCTGCAGGCACAGTCCTAGCTGGCTGCTTCTCTCACTGGGAACCAGCCAGATGCCCTCTGCCCTATTTTTCAGCCCATCGTCAGGCAGGGCTTGGGCTCTGGAATTCATCTGCTTGGGTTCAAATCCTGACATCACCACTATTGCTCTCTATAGCTTTGGTCAGTTGGCTTGTGAAGCTTCAGTTTCTTCCTTCTAAGACGGGGATGATAATCCTAGGTACCTCATCAGGATTGTCACGAGGATTAAAGAACTGGTATGTGTAAGTGAAACAGCATAGAGACTGGCACACACTAAATCATCAGCAATCACAATTTTTATTGCTGCTCTCGCACTTGGCAGAATCAGAACACAACTGAGAGCTTGTCTCAGTCTTGGATGATATGTGCTCCCCACCAGCAGTGGCTGAGCTGCAGTGAATACTGATGTTTGCAGGCATATAACCTTCCTCCCTGTCTTTTTCTCTTCTTCCTTTAGAGTCAAGACATCTTCAAAGGTTCGTCTACTACACACAGCAATCTATTTCTCCTCTTAGCTACTTTGTCTACAAGTCAACTGAACTAGCCAAAAGCTGATCTATGACATATTTTAAAAGCTAAGAGTTAGAAAGAACTGCCACAAAGTGCATTCCGGTCCTTTTAAACAGGGAGCCCTGTTGCCCTGGGAGTGAAAGTTGGCCTTCTTCACAGAGAGTTGGCTAGCACAGGTTGGGGTTTGGGAGCTGGGGTCAGCTGGACCACTAAAACAATTCTTGTACTCAGATTATCCTTCCAAGTGCATCCTGGACCTAACCATGATGCACCTCACCAAAGCTGCTTTTCCCTCTTACCCACACCTGCCCTACACAGGTTTCCTTTGGGGACAATTTGTTGAACTTTAAAATTTTTCATAATTTTTTGCAAATTTCTCTATGTTAAAACAAAGAAAACTCATTGTAAACTATTATCAGTAATTATTATTGGTGGATTTATCATTTGTAAGCAATTATTAAAGCCATATGGTAGAGACTTCTCCAGAGTGAACAATGACAGTTTATAAGATATGACTAAGCCAGTTTATCAATATGAAATATAAACATTAGATAGTATTTGACCACAAAATATATGAGTTTTTTAACGTTTAAAAAGTGGTCAGCTATATTTATCTATCAATGAATAGATCAGAGTATGTAATGAAAAATCTCACCACCCATCCAAGTATTTGTATCTTAAACATGTATCAAATCTCCACTCAAAGCAAAGCACAGCTGAAGGAGATCCTCAGAGCAATCTACACAGTGGGAGAGGTAGACATGTGCAAAACATGCAAAGGATGGAAGAGAGTGTGGGGCACAAGGAAAGAATCGAGACCAAGGAAGAGGTAGCTGGCCTCAGTGTTCTAAACTAAATCCCTAAGGTGGGCCTCATTAAAACTCTCAGATTCAACAGTTTGGTTAAGAGATGAGAGTCTGGGGACAAGAGATAATCATTAAGATTTGGCCTCTGTGACACATGGGCAAGAGGCCCCAGTCATATCTTCTGTGCCCAGAGAGAAAGTTACACCCAATTCAAGGGTTCCCCTCATGCCTGGTAAGATCCAGATTCCTGTTCCAAACCCTTGCTGACTCTTGTGTAGAGACCTAGTTCCCAATACATCCATGAGTCTCTGATTTTATCCAAGTTGATGGTGCTCACGCCTGCAACATTCCCTCCACTGGCCACCAGCAACCCCCTGTCCATCCTCTGAGACTTTTCCTCTTCCCTGGCCTCTCCTTTCCCCTTCCCCAACCCCAGGTTCAAGGGCTCCTCCCTCCTTCTTCATAGCTCCCTGTGCTCCTTCTCTCTATACATTGACCACATTGTACTACTGTTACCTGTGTAATTGGGAGTGATATTCAAAATATTTAACAACTGGTGCAGCATAGGCAGCGCCCCATCAAAACCCTAACCCTAACCCTAACTCTCTGATGCTCTGTACCAGTGCAGGGTGACCACATCTCAGCCTGGTGGGAGGTGACTTTCGCCCACAAGACAATAAACCCTTTAAAAGTAAAGGCTGTGTTTTATTCACCAATATATTGCCAGTTCTCGGCACATGGGAGATGTTTAATAAGTGTTTGTGGATTGAATAAGTCTAAGGTGACTTGAAAAAAGCAAGATGATAAGGAGGTTGATAAGGGAGTGGGGCTCTGCTTTCAGTCACCTCAGCTTGTGGTCCTTACGTGTAATACCTACACCTCCGCCTTGCTCAGGTTTTGTATATCAGCATGACAGTCAAACTAGGCAAAACATAAAAGAAAATCACATTCTTGGATTTCAGAAGTTAAGCATAAACGTCCCCATAGGTTTAAGTTTTGATAACTAACTAAACATTTGTAAATTCCAGTCATTTATAAAACCTGTTACCTTCAGGAACAGCCCCCTTGAGTCTAGCATTTGTAAACCCATCTTCATTTATTTCACTCACACAAATCCTTACTATTTTTTAAAAATTTAACCAGTTCAACAGACGGTATTTTTAAGTGGTTGTTAAATTACGATATGTCCCTCTTGTATTACTGGGCGTTAATTAAAAGAACTTAGGCTTATTTTAAGAATACATAATTGATGAAAATTTCTCTTGGGACTCCAAAATTAAAACAGAGGTTAGATGGTCTGCTAGCAAAATCACACATCAGCCTCACTCTCAAGGCATCAATTATGCTGTGCGGGCTCATTACCAAACAGCTCTTGGTTCAAATGCAATTCTAAGGAGAGCACTCTAGGAAATATAGAATCTAAAGCTTGCACTTGGTACCAGATGCGCTCCTCCACAGACATTTCCGCTGCTATGGCTTTGTTTTATATTTCAGACTGGAGATTCATAAATGGAGACCAGTGCTAAATGCAATGTGTTTCTTTTTAGTTTTGTAGGATGTGCATGTAGTTTGTTATGGGTCTTAAAAAAAAAAAGACATTCCCAGAAGCATCATCCAATAGCAATAAAATATTGTTTTAATCAAAAGCTTAGTTGTGCTACATGAAAAGAAAGTACACAAAACCATTCAGCATGAAGGTCTGATGGTGAGTTCTTTAAATCTGTTGAAGGAGGAATGGATTTTGCAGGTACAGGAAAAATTAAGGGAAAAAATTGTCCTGGTGGGGAAAAAATAAGCAAAACTATGGATCTTATAATGAACCACATTCTACCAGGACAGATCTGCAGCAGGACAGTTTTGAAGGCACGTTATAGGGGAAAGCGTTGGATCAACTCAGAGAAAAATAATTCTATATCAAGCAGTAGACAAAGACAAGAACTGGACACTCCCAGCTTGGTGTTACTATGACTCTCCAAGAGGTTCATGGGCAAAGACACTGGCTACTTCTCCCGGCTTTGAACTGGAGGGTGCACTTGTGTCCAGTACTGTGGGGCTGCGGCTACCTCTTACAAAGTGACCATTATTGAATGAATCAATCAACCAAAATGAAGGTGATATTGGAGAACTCAAATGTGGGCATGGAAAATTGCTTTGCTTTTAAAGAACTGACAAGGGAGATTATATCTTATTTACCTAACATATATGGGAGGAAAGTGATGAACCTTCTTAATTGTTGTTTCTCTGTAATCATCACTAATGTCCTACATTTTATCATAGTACACATTTTACCAGGTTACCTGTATTTCTATATTAAAAATAAAATTCAGGGCCAGCCCCATGCCTAGTGATTAAGTTTGGCACACTCCACTTGAGTGGCCCAGGTTTGGCTCACAGGCATGGATCTACACCACTCGGAGGTGGCCATGCTGTGGCAGTGACCCACATACAAAGTAGAGGAAGATTGGCACAGATGTTAGCTCAGGGTGAATCTTCCTCAGCAAAAATAAATAAATAAATAAATGTAAAATTCAAACAAATTGTTCCTGTGAAATGATCAGAGTGTAATATCTCCTAAAATTGAAGGAAAGCTAACACTAATTCAATTGTGTACATTTTAATAACTACAGAGAGGCTTGATTTTATAATATAGCATCTGAATTTTGAAAACGAAAATGTTTTAAAGATCAGTTCAAATATGTGATTTTTAAATATATCTTATCACTTAATCTTGTTTACTGTATAACTCAAGAGTTATTGCAAAAAAATTAATAAAACTTTTATAATCTGCATTTTAACTAACAAATCATGAAAGATAGTTGGACATTCAGCCTCTATGCAGTCAACATGGACCCAATAAACCTAATGCTATGAACAATGTCTAGGCATAGTAAGTGCTTAATAAAATTTGGTTATTATAAATTTATATCAGGAAAGAAAATCTGTAGTGGTTTACTTGTTGAACACTTTATTGCTTTTACTTGATATCTGATGGATTAAAAGTCCATTAAATATCCCTAAATTTTGCACAACACAACTGCATTATAATTACAGCTGTCAGGTCACCATTGGCCATTCATTATTTTCATTCATCAAAACGGTTTCGATCATGATGACATCCTGTGGGATTAGGAATCTAATGGGAAAGAAAATTTCGAAAAAGTAAAGTTTGCAGAGTTGGACTCCTCATAAGAACAATATATTAAGAATGAAAAGTTAAAGCTGGTGTGGAGAAAATGGACCCAGAGGGTAAACTGAGGAGGGAGTGGTCCTTCTGGCAGTGTGACCCATGCCCAGCACTAGCTTTCTTTCATCTTGCTTTTATACTCCTCATTGCATAATCATAGCTATTTAGGGACTGTGCCAAAGCCGGCTGACAGCCATGTGTGGGTTGCCTAATTACAGTAAACTGAGCTTTGGCCACTTGGTAGCCAATTTTCTCTTTATAAAGGAAGGTCTACTGATGATTTGTATAATCATCATCATCATTATTAATAATACCTCAAAGGCAGCCCCACACAGAAGTGTTGAGAATTGGTGGGATAGGACATGGGCGGGTCCAGTGTGTACCTGTAAATACCTGTCATCACAGCACAGGCTCGCCTCTCTGAAGGCAGTTCTGGAGTGGTTTCAATCTGTTCATTCTTTCTCTTTCACATCCTAGCCTGGGATTTACTCTATATTTAACTTCTGCTCACCTCTCTGGAAGATTCTGGCCGGCGCCATGACTGATGAGGAGCTGTCTGCCTTGGTGGTGGACAATGGGTCAGGGATGTGCAAGGCAGGCTTTGGTGGTGACGATGCCCCCCGAGCTGTGTTCCCCTCCATGGTGGGGCGTCCCCGGCACCAGGGGGTCATGGTAGGCATGGGCCAGAAGGACTGCTACGTGGGAGACGAGGCCCAGAGCAAGAGAGGCATACTGACCCTGAAGTATCCCATTGAACATGGAGTGGTCACCAACTGGGACGATATGGAGAAGATCTGGCACCACACTTTCTACAATGAGCTCCGCGTGGCACCAGATGAGCATCCCATCCTCCTCACCGAGGCACCCCTCAACCCCAAGATCAACCGGGAAAAGATGACCCAGATCATGTTCGAGGCCTTCAATACACCTGCCATGTATGTGGCTATCCAGGCTGTACTGTCCCTCTATGCCTCTGGAAGGACCACAGGCATCGTGATGGATTCTGGGGATGGGGTCACGCACACTGTACCCATCTATGAAGGTTATGCCCTGCCCCACGCCATTCTACGTTTAGATCTGGCTGGCAGAGACCTCACTGATTACCTCATGAAGATCCTGACAGAACGAGGCTACAACTTCACCACCACAGCTGAGCGGGAGATTGTTCGCGATGTCAAAGAGAAGCTGTGCTATGTGGCCCTGGACTTTGAGCAAGAGATGGTCAGTGCTGCCACATCCTCCTCACTTGAAAGAAGCTATGAGCTCCCTGATGGGCAGGTGATCACGATTGGGAATGAACGCTTTCGATGCCCTGAAGCCATTTTCCAGCCTTCTTTTCTGGGCATTGAGTCCAACGGGATCCACGAGATGACCTTCAACTCAATCATGAAGTGTGACGTGGATATTCGCAAGGATCTATATGCCAACACGGTGCTATCTGGAGGTAGCACTATGTACCCAGGCATTGCCGACCGGATGCAGAAGGAAATCGTAACCCTGGCACCAGGCTCCATGAAAATCAAGATCATAGCTCCCCCAGAGCGGAAGTATTCCGTCTGGATAGGAGGCTCCATTCTGGCCAGCCTGTCCACATTCCAGCAGATGTGGATCAGTAAGCAGGAATATGATGAGGCTGGTCCTCCCATCGTTCATAGAAAATGTTTCTGAATGGGCTTCCACGCTAATGGGCTTACATTTTCTCTTTTTCTAGGTCAGAGTGATGGTACTGCTTTATCCACTTTCAATTGAGTCAAGGTAAATAGTCCACTCTTGCTAGTGTGTAAACCAACAAACTCATCTCCATCCAAGGATGGTGGCCTCCTGCTCAACTACCCACATCTTGACCTCTATCAACCTAATTCTGAAACATATTCTATTTTCCTCACCTATAGAGTTCAAAGAAATGTAGACCTCTTAAATGAAAGTAAGTAATGAGTAAAATCCTAAGAAATGTCCTCTCAGAATAGATAACTAGAATTTCCAAGCTGTAAAAACTAGTTCTTGCTTAAAATATTTAACAATAGGCTGTACAACCCTGTAAAAAATGTGTATGTATTTAACAAACATATCTTATGAGTATTTTCGCTTTATTTTACTATTTTGTGTAGATATCATGAATTATAAGGGTGAATAATATCCATATGTACATAAGTACCAGGGAAATAAAATATTATATCTTGAAATATACTGATAAATCTGGCTCTCTGAACAGCTAATGTGAATTTCTTAACTCCTTAAGGGTAACCATTTTAGTAGCTTCATATTTTAATTGTTCCCCTTATTAAATAAGCATAATGAAACAGCCAACATTCCATTAACGTTGTTTATAAATCAACTCAAATTCCAGCTCAGTGTGGAGTTCTGCTTGTCAAACACCTATTTTAAGGTCTTACTTATTGAACTTCATTCTACTTGTAAAACAGCAAAGCTACAGAAAAACGCCTAACCTTTAAAATAGAGAGATATTCTAATATCAAATTCATGTCAATATGCTACAGTTTGATGAGAATAATTTTATCTCTATTTCTCAGCATAATAACACATCTTGAATAATTTCCATAGGCCATGATTTTGGATATTTCTCTTATCAAGGGTTTCACTGTGGGAAAACATAGCTGCAGCATCTTTGTAAATTATAAATTCTAGCTCCAGTATAGTGATTCCAATTTTATTCTTGGAAATATTTCAGAATAATTCCGATTTATTACATCTAGTAGTTGGCAATACTTCCTTATGCAAAGTGTCTCTAAGACACTAATATCTTAGAAAATATCAAGGTATCTTCCTTTAATGTTTAAAATTTTTTAATGAATTCAATGATGATTTTCAACGTACTAGTGTATCTATTTGAATCTATGCTGTGATTTTTGATTATCTAGATATCAGGGTTATTTGTATTTTTCAGGGTTTTTTCCTAAAAATTTAAAATATTTTGAGGGGTTGCTTATTAAGGCATTATCAGATTCCCAGGAAAGAGAAATTTCTTCTATTTCTTTTCCTTTTAGTTGGGAAGCTTATACTTGTGTTTTAAAATTCTAAATTGGAGTATTTCAGAATTTTGTGCTTAAGATAAAACTTTTCAAAGAATTTGATTGTTCCTTATTTCCTTTATCTGACCATACAATTTTTAAAAATGTATTTAACCAAAATTAATCTCCAAAGGCACTTTACTTTACAAGAGTTGGAGTTTCCTTTCCCCTTTAATTAATTTTAAATAAATTAAAATTGTTTCATACTTGCATTTCCTGTTATTTTCCCTCATCCTTCCCAAAAAAATATACCTAGAATGATTCAGAAATGATCACTTTTTATATGTATGACTTACTCATCCATGTATTATAATTTTGCACCTGGTACATTTGACCACGTAAACATTAAAAGGCAAATTTTTAAAAAAGGAAAGATGATTAGTCAGATAAGGTTATAAATTCCTGTAATCTCAATTCAAAAGTTGGGTTTAGTGGATGAACTGGTGTTCGGGTAATTAGTAGGCAGAGATAATGTCAGTAATAATAATATCTTGGATTTATATGCTGCAACACTTTTCATTTGCAGAGAAGTTCTCACACTCTAATCTATGTTCAAATACCAAAAAAAAACCAGATATCCCCTCTCACAGAAAATTTATGGGACAGGCAAGGTGAACTTCCAAGAGAGAGAACTATTGAGCTCTGAATCATTAGATGAAAATATGGATTCTATAAAGCAAACAGAAATTTAAACCAAGATTCTTTGGATATTCTCCTGTTCATCAACATTGACTGACTGATGGATAAATTTAAAAAGGAAACACTCCATCTCACACTTTTATATTTTAGAATGAATGCCACCTATTGACTTGTTATTCACCAGTGGCTCACCAGATGGAAGAGCACTGAGGTAGCCTTCACAGATGAATTTCATACCATTGTGCATTGTGATGCTCACTCTCCCTCGATGATCCACCCTAAGTAGCAATCTACGGCTGGGACTGCACCACAATCCTACCCAAACAACTTTTCCCTAATCAGAGGTAACACTTTTATGAAAGTGTACATGATCCGAAGCCAATGCCTACACTCTTCTTTCCTAACTTTCAGATGTACTTATTTTTCAATAGTGAGATAAAGTAGTGATGGGGTACAAGATGAGTCTTATATTCACAATTCTGTAATAGAGAAGGGCCTAGAAATGAGTATTACATTTTACAGACAATCGAAGAATAATCCTTCGAGGAAACAAGGGCCTTACCACATTTATTCACTCACTTTGCAACTATAAATTCAACGCTCTATGCCAGAATTGACTAGAGAAGTGTTTCAAGGAGCTGGGGGATGTACAATCCAGTAGTGGGGGAAACTATGTGCAGGGGAAAGCAGTATGATCTAAAAGCGGTTCATGGACTAAACATAGTCTAAGGTACTGTGATACTCCAAATAAGGACAGTTCAAGCTGGAGTAATCAAAGAAGGATCCACTGAGTTAAGTTTAAAGCACACACAAGTTGTACTGAACATAAAAATTTTCTTAGATGGCTCGGGCACCATTATGATCACTATTTATTGGGGTTGGTAGGGTGTTTAATTCTTATTTTGAATGTTTCCATTGGACTATGCCAGAGAGTGTAAAGAAGTGAATAACCTGTAAGGCTCAGTTCAAGTGTCTCCTCTTCCACAGAGCCTTTTCTACCTTTCCGTCCTCCTTTTCCAGGGAAAAGTAATAAGCCTCTCTTTTGTGCTTCCACTGCATTATTTGCATGCATATAGCATCACACCTATAATATGTGTCCACACTCTTCACCCTCACCCATCAACAAGCTCCTGGAGGGCGGAGACAGGGACAGTATTCATCCACCTTCATATCTTCCAGGATCTTCCTAGTGCCAGGCATATAGTATTAACTCAACAAACATGGTTTAAATAAATAAACTAGCGAATACATGGATTCTAAAGTACATCGTGAACATCTCAGGTCTGCATTATCTATTTCTTACCACTCTGTGCTAAGCTCCTTGTCTGCTAGTGTCTGCCACTTTTGTTGGTGTTGTCTTTCCTCAGAGGCATATTTTCTCTTTTTCCTTTCGTCCTCTCCTCTCTTTCCTTTTCCACAAACTTTTCCCATGCTTCTCAACATGAAGAGCTGGATTTTCAAAGTTTTTGCTTGTCAATAAAAGTTTCCCATTCTTCTGATTGGTCAAAGAATCAATTAACTTCATCTTTTGGAGTGGTTGCTAGCCATGTAGCTGCTGAAATTTTAGCCCAAAAAGAGAGAGAGAGAAAAAGAAAAAGAGAGAAAGAAAGAATGCCTTTTCAGCGAGTACAATGGTATATTGAGCTGTTCTAATCTATTTGCATTCTTGCTGATATTTTTCTTGTTTTCTCAGCTCCAAATTGCTCTAGAGTTGAGTTTCAGGCATCTGACTCCCTAATAACTCATACATAATAAATTGAAAAGTCTGCTTTTCTGGTAACTATTCACAGCCTCCTTTCAGAATTTACAAAAAATTTTTTTCAAAAAATGTTTTGTGAAGTTAGGAACGAAGCATGTGGTTTGCCCAATACTGCTTCCAGATGTTAATAAGTACAGGTGGACAGACTTTAGGGATATCTATGTACATATCAGTAGAGAGACTGCTCATTAAAATTAATTGATACTTTAAGACTTCCTTTAAAATATGACAGGACCTGTCTCAACTATAGCTGTCATTTTTTTTTAAAGCTAACACCATAAGTAATAAAGACTATAGAGCCTTCTTGGGCTGCCTGCTTTGGTTTTCATCCCATTCCAAATCTGCTGTCCTGACCACCTTATAATTCTAAGTTCAGTTAAATCTAGTCAACAGATGTGCCAGTGTGATATGATGACAGATATTTTATCTAGACAACATCCTAACACCGCTTGAAAAATGGAAAATCTTATTTAATTGGTTATTTGACAACATGTAAGTCAAAAGCCAAGTTGTTCTCTCTGGAACTGGGAACAAGGCATTTGTAACTATATACACCCCATATGAAACAGTGTGTGGTGAAGGAGGGCAAAGATCCTCAGATGCAGTAAGGATTAAACTTCCCACTCATATCGTCTTCATGCGTGTATTGCATAAGAGTTCTTCCTACCTATGAAGAGAGAAAGCCAGACCCCAACATGGTATTTCAATTTCAAGGCTCCTGCACATTCTCTGTGGCCCACGCAAAACATTCCCAGATACCATTCCCTATTCTTTTAATTGAGAAATAATAGCTACCCAATATTATTTATTTTTTCCACACCTGGATAATGAGGGAAAAGCTGGCCTCACCAGTGAAGACAAAGTCATGTTCACCAGTGGGAATGCTAGGCTCTTCTAGGGCAATTCACAGTGTTTTGGTTCATAAATGGAAGGTTTCCACAGAAGTATAAGCTTTTTATAAATCTTCAATTATCAGAGTAATTTAGGAGCTTATTTTATGTAAAATCTACAATTTCTAGATAATGAGTTGGTAAAACTCCAGAAGAAATATAGAACATCCTCCTATTTATTATAAAAATGGCATTAATTCAATGATGAGAATCAAAACATTATATCCTTGGCTAAATAGTCAATTTTATCAAAATGGAAGAAATTATTCAGAGGAAAATAAATACAAAACATACAATTTTTAAATTCTGATAGACTCAAGGAAACAAAAGATGAAGCAGAGAAAAAGGAAATTATATCAATGTAAAAAAGATGATAAATAACAATTGAAAAGAATATTCTTCCTCTTGGTCTCAGTACTACTTTATTAATGTTTGACACTAGGTATGCCACTTAGTGACTTGACTAATCAAGTCAAAATTACAAATAATAAAAAATAAAACTACCAAATCCTTTATGGCAGTGTGAAATACAAATCAACAAAGCTTTGTGACCGATTGAGATACTAGGGAGAAAGAGGACAGGGACAAAAGGAGTTCAGACTATAAATGATGCCCGTCGGAGTGTTCAAACCATCACCAATTTGAGTTGTCATTACTTCCATATTTGAGTCACCGTGACTGAAAATGGCAGCCCATCTGCTTGACTGCCCTTCAAACGTTGGCTCCACAAAGAGACTCTTACCATTCACAGAGTCAGGTAGGCAGGATGGGTATAGTAGACATTGATTGCTTCACTTGGTTTTTGCCTTGATTTTTAGCTAACCAGCAACTGAATGCTCCTTTAATTTAGCAAGAGTTCCTTTTGGTGTGAACGTTGGTGAGACACAAGGCTCAGGCTCACACTCATTCACTAGCAGCTAGAGCTTAGGCTCAGTCTACCAGATCCTCCAACCTGGAATTTTGAGACTTGGAACCTGAGAAAGTGACTGAAATATGCAAGAATTGTTGAGAAATTATGCATACCCTCAGTGACACAGGAAAGCCATCAACGGCTATGGCACGGTCCGTGGTAGAATCCTAACCAGACTATTGCTTTGACATGACTTTAGCTAATTTTCCTATTTTCTAGATTCTTCGCTTAGTTTCCGTCCATTTTCCAAGATGGAATCTGTGAGCTACTCATCATCCTTCCAAAAATTTCCTTTCTGGCTTAAACTATCTAAAGGCAATTTCTGTTGCATGCAATCAAGTATGCTGATTGAAACATATTTTGATGCCAGGGAATGGAATTTGCCCTTAAAGAAATGGGCAAATCTAGGATTGGTCATATGGCCCAACTCAGGCCAAAGGCAATAAAAATCCCACTAATAGTCAGTAAAGGGAATCTTGCAGCTCACAGCAAAGAGTGGAGAAATAGTTCATTAAAATATCTCCTGGGATCACTTAAAATGAAGTGCTTTTTGCAGGCCAGGCTATGGGGGACCAAGCTTTCATTGTCATGGAACAATATAAAGGATATGAGTAATTCTGTGTTGAGGGGTGGATGGCCACTTCTCTGGGTTCTGGCCAGCATGAAAGAGAGAATAACAAACAAAAATCTCTACACATATCTCAAAGCACAGACTGAGCTAAAAGAATCTTTTATCTCTTAGAGACATACTGAAGACATGAAGACATGCTGAAGCACCTAAAAACAAACTCCATTGATTGAATTCACAGATTCACCAGGACTTTCACATTAAATTTAGGGCAATGATGGAAAGAATGGGGCCTCAAGAATTAGAGCAGAGCTATTTAGGAGGATTTGAGAACTTGGAGACTCCAAATATCCAACCACACCACATTGTAGCCAGAACAATCTCTTTTCTTCATCCAGGAGGCCTTTATAATTTAGTTGCTCAAGTATGAATGAAACAGCCTTACCTGATGGAGGTACCTGGAAAGGAAAAGCTAATTTTATCAGTTAGGGTTCTTGTAAGTAGCATATAGAATACCCAAAGGGGTTTAGCTGAAGAGAATTTGGTTTAAAACTATTTACAGAGGTCTAGGCAGAATTATGGAGCCAGTAAGTGATGATGAGAACAGCGGAAAGCCATCATCATCACTAAGCCCAAAGGAGCAAGAAAAGGGAGAGGTGTGTCCAGAACTCAGGGAGAGCCTCAGGGGAGAGGGCCGCCCACTAGAAGCTATGATCACAGAGGAATATAGTGCCAGCAAGGATGCTGGCAAAAGAAGGAAGAGGAAGGGAAAATAAAAACTCTGAACTCTCCTCCCATTCACCGCTCAAGATCCTCTGCTTGTGTCTCCCATTGATCTAAACCACTAAGAAGCCAGAGGTCAAGGGACAAGGCCAGGTGACATAGTCCTTAGAGGTCAGCCTGCGAAAGCACAGAGCTAAACAGAGAAGAGAAAGGACGAATGGGAAGGAGCAAACAGTACGCCACTTCTTTTCCCGCCCTACGCTACAGTCACCCTTATCATTTCTAGACCTAGAGTCAGATCCCAATATGACTGAAGGTGCTCACTTCTGAAGTCAAAATCTGGAGGAAAAGCCTTACATGTGAGAAAAGAATTGTAGGACTTTGCTAATCTCTTTAGACAAAAATCTTGGAAATTGGTGTACGAAAAGTGCTCTACTCTTTGTTAACAGAAAAAACTGATACAAAAGTACTCTATTAAAGAGGGAAAAGCATAGTTTGACATCAGGCTAAAGTTATGTTCAGCAATTTTCATAGTGAGGGTACTGAATTTAACGTGCTAGCTTTAGTTGGTAGTAGTTCTAACTGTGTGCTGCAATAACTGATGGAAACCTGGACCAAGTGGCAGGCCCTATTAGATGAAGTTGAGACACTAGAAATTCCATACTATTATATGGAGGAAGAAATCAAAATACTTTGCAAGATACGAATAACAGACTAGACAGATCATATGCTCCCTTTGCCGCACTCCCTAATTATGTTCTAGGAAATCTTGAGTATATGCCTTTCACCAAGACCTTAAGAAAAACACCGGAATGGAACCTACCTAAATGATTCCTATTTGGTGTGTTGTTCCGTGGGGCACGTTTCCCAGGTTTTTAGCTGAGGACGTACTTTGGGGGAGAATAACAGTGGCATGAGGGTGACCTGCTTCACATGGACTCACTAGGCAGATGGAACAGAATTTCAGTTGAAAGTGAACATTTGCTTGGACCTTCTAAAGCATCAACCACTCACATTGGTGAAGTCTGTTCTCTTTGAAAATCCAATGTGAGAAATTTTTGACATTTGAAATCTTTATTTTCAGCCCCAGCAATATTAAGGCTTACAGTTTTAGAAAGGAAACACATGCTTTAAAATGTGATGAAATATCAGGCTATTCCAGGGAACGTGCTTAAGTAAGTTAATATGATTCTAATAAGACTTAAGGGTATAGATAATCCAGATGATTCACCCTCTTCCAAAGGAAAATCTACAGCACTTCCACTAATTCTTCATTTAATTCTTTTGATATTGAGGCATTATACAATGCCAAAACTAATATTATGAGGCATTACATATTTAGCAATGTTTGATTTATTTGAGGAAATAAAGAAAAAATGGTATAAAGAATCACTCTTATGCAGAATCTAAAAAAAACTAATAGGACTACCCATAAAAAATCCAAATCTAATAAAACTAAAAAATAATTCAACTCTTCATCACTAGGCTTTAATTTAAATGTAAAACAGATTGAGCACTTCAAATTGAAAGGGAAAATTAATCCCAAGGAAATTATACAAAACAGGTTGACACTATATAAAACTCAAGTTCTCGATAAAAGTGCTCAAACCAGATCATTATCGTTAATTCATTAAGTACAAACCATTCCAAAAATGGTTTAGTCTTTACTCCTGGATTTATGAAGGAATTTCTCACTTCTTATATTTGCTAAGTGATTTGAATAATCTCATCATAATACTTTCTTAGAAATCTCAGACAGTGACATGTTATGTCTCTCAGTTGTAAGTCAATATATACATCTGTTCAATCTACTAAGACATTCCATGTCCTTGGCTGGAATAAGAAAATGAGAAATAGAAAAGAGAATAATGAAATTGACTTCTGGTGGCTTCTCTACTTCCCCATATGGAATGCATACAAATGTGTTCTGACTCCTTCATCTGGCTAGCATGAAGTTCCTAAGAGCATACTAGAATTTCAATAAATCCATAATAATATGAAACACACATCTCAGAGAAGTAAAGAGACCTACTTCTGAAGCCTCTGAGTTTGCTGCAAATCACAACGTAAGTTGTAAACAACTGGGCCTCTCCCCTAATTATGTGTGCCATGTGTGTATCTAGCATTTAATAACTTCTTTTTCATAAGCACTTCTATCTGTTGTAGAATGACCGCACATCATATTAAAACATCTAAGTTTAGCTCTTAGTTTTTTGTTTCAAAACTGGAAAGCTACTAGGAGAGACAAGATGAACTCAAGAGTAGTCTATAAAAGGGATAAATCCAAAGAAGTCGTATGGAATTATTCAAAAAAGACTGAACACTTTCAAAAATGTGTCACTCAGTAACTAGGTTATAGATGAACTTGTGGTTAAGAAGTCATTTTGGAGTCACCTCTTCCTCATGCCTTAAGGAAACGAAAGAATACACCATGGCTGCCTTTCTAACCATCAATAGTGACTCCCTCAAAGGATCTGGGGTAAACCAGATGACAGGATTGGTATGTGCTGCGACAGGAGGAACATGCAGCGAACATCTCTGAGGTTATGGACATAACGCTGATACTTCCTTCACAAATTTAATTTGACTACTTGTTTACATAAAGCCCACTTCCTGAGTTTAAAAAAAAATTTAATCCGTTCTTTTTGAATCACTTTGTCTTTTCCAACCAGTTAGTGTGCTGTGGAGTTATGCACGGAAGAAAAAGGGAAGGCAAACGGGAGAAAATGAGCATAGCTGTTGCTTCTTTCTTCTTACTGCACTGTTCCCAGGATATCAGCACTCCCGAAACACGGGTCCGATGGAGAGCATTGCCCGCTGAGTGGACTGTCCACTTCCTGCCTTCTTTTCCCACATCTGTTTTCTCTTGTAGACACCCTCTCCCACCTCAAATATCACCTTCAGTCTGTCATCACGTTTTCACAACCACCACCAATTCCAAAGCAACCGCTCACTCCTACCACCTCCACCCTCATTTACTGTCTTGTCCAATGCCTCCTTTTCAAGATGAAGCACTACGTGGCAGGTAGTTGATGAAATATGAAGTCCTACCTACTGGACTACCCATAGAAACCTACGTGGTTTTAGCATAAACACTCGAATTCGAAAATATTATTTAAATAACCAAACTATTTCCTAGGCTTAAGCCAGTTTTGTGATTGTGTTGAAAAACTGGTTCTTCTTTGTGCTTATATATGTAGCTACAGAGATTTGGGTGTGCAGCATGTAATTGTCAGATGTGGTCTACTCTCACTAGTCATTATCAAATCTTTTTATCTTAAAAGAGGGCAGCTGTCACACGGTACTTCAAAAGAATTTTAAGCTCATTATAAGAAATGCAGTTTGTAAAACTGCTTCTGTGTTATAGCTGATCAAAAGAGTCATGCATATTCTTCAGCATGCAGGTATTTAGCAGTTATTAAACACCTAATGATGACAATGAGACATAGCAAAAGACATATGTGCTATTTAACTGTTAGAGTACTTGTGCTAGATGTAACTGAGAGCCTGGCTGGGTATAATGGGAGCTAATGTCACATATAGGCTGCCTCTGCTTATTCCTGGGGTTGACAGTCCTCAGTTTCACCGAGCTCCTAAGTTCCTACTACTTCTATTGCATGTCACCCCACCTAGGGTTGAAAAATGGTGATTTGTACAGTGAGGTGTATTCACATCATAAAGAAATTTCATTTTGAAACCATTATGGCCAAGACATGTTTATCCCGGGAAGAGTATCCTGGATTCTTCCCTGCAGGTGAGCATGCCCCGAGAAAGTTAATAATCACTATGGCCTCCCCTACCCTGGCTTCAAAGGGGCCATTTCCCCTGTACTACCCCAGCCCAAACACAGTCATTTAACACTCCTTGAAAGTCTATAGCACAACTGTAGCTAGATACCTGAAATGCTTCATAAACACGTTACTCAAGGCTTAGGGGTAGCAAGAAGTGATTCAACACAAAGAGTTGCATGCAGTTAAGTAATCGAGTTTCCCAGTTAAGGCAAGTTCCTCAGAAGCCAATGGCCTGGCCCATCACCTCGGGTCCCCTGCACTGCCGTCTGTCCGCCTGGCTCACTGACATGTGCATAGGACAGAGGCTCTCTTTTCCCCTAAAACACTGGAGAGCAGGTTGGGACTTCTCAAAATCCAAGTCCAAAAAAGTGAGGCCACAGTATGTGTTAGTGGGAATTGGAAAACGGTTTGAGTTAATCAGGAGACAAAGAAAGGCATCCCAAAGGCAGTGGGATTGAGACTACGATTTGAAGGAGGCAAGAGGTGACTTGATGGATTAGAAAGGGCGTATATCAGTTTCCTACTGCTGTTGTGACAAATTACCACAATTTGGTGACTTAAACCAACACAAATTTATTATCTTACAGTTCTGCAGGTAAGGAATCTACAATGGTTGGCAGGGCTGGGTTCCTTCCAGAGGCTTTAAGGGAGAAGCCATTTCCTTGCCTTTTCCAGCTTCTAGAGGCGGCTTGCATTCCTCGGCCCACAGCCCTCTTCTAAATTCAAAGCCAGCAATCGCATTGCTCTGACCTTTGCTTCTGTCCAGACATCTCCTCCTCTGCCTCTCCTGCTTACCTCTTTCGCTTATAAAAACCTTGAGATTACAACACTGGGCCCACCTGGAAAAGCTGAGATAATCCCCAGCTCAACAGCCTTCACACAATCACATCTGAAAAATCCCTTTGCCACATAAGGTAACATATTCATGTGTTTTGGGGGATTAGGGTGTGGATATGGGGCGGGGGAGAGGCGGGGGGCATTATTCTGCCTACAACAGGGGTGTTGTTTCTTTCCTTTGAAATTTCTCATGCATAATCCTCAGACACTGCAAAAACCACATACAGACAGAAAGACAAGCCTGAGGGCAGGACACATTATTGGTCCTACCTTCAACACCTACCTGAGTGACAAAAGGTACCAAATGGACTCTTAGATCAGACTGCCTACTCACTGTGTGAGTTTGGACACATAAAATAACTTCCCCAGAACTCAGGTTCCTCATCTGTAAACCAAACCTAATAATAGAAGTTATCTCATACTGGGCTGACTCAATGAAATCATGTGTCTACAAGTGCGTAGCACTGTGCCAGAGCATCGTAAGCATGAAATAAATATTATTTATTAATGGTGGTTATAAATATGCCCAGAGTAAACAGAAATCAGGGAGAAAAAATAAAATAAATATCATCAGTATCTTTCTGCACCTACTACAGGCGATTGCTATATATTTTAGGCAGATGCATGGCCCTTAAATGATTGAGAAGAGGTGTAGAGAGAAGGAGACTGAACTGGGTCCCTCGCACCCGCTCAGTGCAGCCGGTCACAGTGAGGGGATGGGACCAAAGCAACCAACACCTGTCTTAGAACCAGGCAAAGCAGCCCCTGTCCCCTGTCCGGGCCTTGTGCTTAAGAAGAAACCCCCAAAGATTGTTTTTTCTTTTTAGTCTTATCAGAAAGTTCTCTGAAAGTTGGTAACTGATTGAGTGAAGGAAAATTAAAGAAGGAGAAATGGGCAGAATGAGCCCCCCGGGCCAGGTGGCCCTGGGGACTGAGAGCCCCCGGGGAATGTTGCGTTAGGTGGTGGGACAGGAGGAAAGAGGAGCACAGACTCTGCCTTCACTTTTGTTTAACGGTGAAACAACAAATTATCTCTTCAACGTGTCTGGGCAAACTGATTTCCCCCAAATAACCACACACTCTGTCTCTTGCTTCTCTTTCACTCCAGTGGTCATCATTTTCAGAGGTGCTTAGAACAACTTGAAAACCCCAAGAAAAAACGAGTTATGGTGGAAGGAAACATGCTCTTCCCAGCTCTCTAGGAGCTTGACTTGGTCCAGAGTTCCCCTGCTGAGTCCAGACAGTTCCAGGGGCCAGCCAGGAGTCCTGGGCATGGACTCAGCTTCCACCCAACACCAACAGAACCATACTACTGCTCAGGTTTATGGGCAACAGGGCTGGTCCCCAGTGGAGCATTCTCTTTTAGCTTCCAGAGCACCAGCTTCCAGGCCCAGGGAACAGACTGCAAGGCTCTTAAGCAGGAAGCTGGCCAGGCTTTGGCATGGTTTTGCTTATAGTTTTTAAATATTTCGACATGTGGCATGTATACCCCCAGGTGCCCTCTTGCCCCAGGTGCCATAAATGTTAGGGGCAGACCAAAGGAAGACTTGCTCCAGCCATCACTAAATCCATCACTGAAGGGATGTTAATGAAGCAGACATGTGCCATGTGGCCATCTCCTACAAGCTCACAGACATACAGATCTAGACAGGGAGGTATAAGGAATAGGGGAACTGAGCAGAGAGGACTCTGCTGGAGAATAAACATCTTACAAATAAATTAAGATGCCTTCAGTCCTAGAAATGTAAAATATAGTTTCCCTGCACATCAACTTAATGAATTCTATCTGAAGGCAAGAGAAAACAGATTCACAGTTCCAACCGCATCCTCTCTGGTAAAGGAAATTGGATTTACATTAACAGAATGTCCATAAAACTCTTCAAATCCAGTCCTCTTTCATGTCACATGGTCTTCATCTCAAAAAGGATGTGGTGGTCTGGGTGGTTTCAGAAGATATTTCAGGAGGAACGTGTCTGATAAAGCCTGGAAAGGCCAGCAGCCGGGCTTCCTTGGGAACGCTCATCTGCAGCTGTCTCAAATCCCTGCCAATGTCTGTGCCTTGAGACCCACCCATCAACAGGGAGGCTGACCACCCACAATCCATTGTCCCAAGCCAGCCTCTCCAGCATAGAGTCTCATTTAAGAATAACTGCTGCACAGATATAACAAAATGTCTTTCTAAGGAAATACTCCAAAAAGGGAAAACAATCAAGGGTAGCAAAGCTGATCAGGAAGAACCATGTTAGCAGGAAAACCCCAACCCTTCAGCCAAGAAAATAAATGAGCACACGTGGTGGAGAGGAGTCAGGAGGGACGCAGACAGGGCAGCACCCTAAGCAGACCTGGGTGCAGACACAGACGGCAGCTGCAAGCCAGGAGACAACACAGGGTCTGAATTCCCCTCTTCAACCATGCTGGAGGCCCAGCCACACACCTCTCTCCTTCCCTTCCTCATCTTTGTCACTACTGCCCAACACTATCTCCTCTTTTTTCTCCATCCCCAGCTTCCTTCCCAAACCTACAATGCAAACACTTTGACATCTCTGCTATTGCCAATGTCTAAATGATGCACATGGCATATCACAGGAAAGGAATATATCACAGGAACAAAGAAAGAAAGAGAAAGCTCAAGTCCAAAGCTTTAAAAAAAAAAACTCAATCTCTGCACACGGGAACTGGTTTTAGAACAATCAGTGCACAACATTCCACACTTCCCCCTCAAAGCCCCAGGCTCTTCTGAAAGGTCAGGAGAACACAGACAAGGTAGTATAAAGTCTTTTCCTTTGCTAAACAATGTAATCTTTGTAAGCTTAATATTAGGTTTTCTAAAGTGCTCTGTAAAATCCTGTGTCTCTCAACTCTCAACTTCGAGAGTGCAATAAAGTTCCGGTGCAGGCTCCTTCTTCCACTCAAGGGCTCATTTTCATAATGAAAGGAACAGGAACACTCTCCCCCATCACGCAGGCTCTTCTTTAACAGGAAGGGGACTGGAGGAACGCAGGGCCATTAGCTAGCCACCACTTCACTTAGTGACGCGATTGTCTCTCTCCTCTGCAAGGTCTGTCTGAGGCTGCAGAACCTTCTCCTCCCTCCCAATGCCTACATCCATTGCCTTGGGTTGTAAACTGAAAGTTTCACGGTTTCTCAGAACAATTCCCATTTCCCTCACTAGATTGAAAGCATATTCAGAGTAAAAAGCACTCATCTCTGTCTCACCCCATAGATCCCCTAGCCTTTACCATCTGGTAGATCCCAAGCTTGACATTTACTGCCTGATAGAATGGCTGAGAGCTTGCTGCCTCCTAGAAATGGGAGTTTCTGTGTACAGAGACTGACAGGGGCAGAAATGAACGCTACAAGACAGCTCCACGTACCGAAAAAGCACAGGCTTCAGAGTCCGTCCAATCGACCTGAATTCAAATCCTGACTCTGCCACTCTTTGTAACTTAGGAAGTTGCTCTACTTTTCTGTACTTGTTTCTCTGTCTGGAAAATGGGAATGGTAACACCTACTTGGCAGCACAGATACAACAGGAGAGCATTAGATGATATGTTTAGCTGGGTGACAAAAAAAAAATCATTTTATTAGGTGCCCTAGAGAGATTTCAATATTTTTTAAGAAATAATAGCTTAAGAAAATCAGGGGTTGGAGTAAGATCCCAAAGGGCATGCTCAAGCCATAAAAAGTATTTGCTAAACTGGCTTCAAAAGCGAGTGAATGCTGACAAGTAGAGGCCTTTGGAGTAGACAAGCTGAGTTGGACTACTCCGCATAAAAAAGGAATGAGAAGTTTACATTGGTGGCTGGAGAGGGGAACTGGCGAGAGAGAAGCATGCAGGGATGGATGCAACCAGGGGAAAGAGAAATCAAAGCACCTCCCAGCTCTAGCGGTGCTTGAGACAGGGATTTGGGGAAGAAAGAAAGTGCGCAGTGAGCATTAGGAAACTGCTGTAGGTGCGCGATGTTAATTCCCTTTCCCATGTTTGTGAAATCTGCAGGATCCTGCACTGCTGACCCGCGTGGATTCTTGGGGGACTTAAAGAAGCGCTTGGTTCTACCTGTGGGTGGACTTGAGAGAAGCCAGAGGAGGGGGCAGCTGAGCTTCACATAACATCCCAGAATTCCTTTACCAAAATCAAGATGGATCTTACAGTTGATGCATTTATGTAACATACAGTAGTTTCTAACTTTTTCCCCAAAAATATGGTTTCAAAATCAATGCCATCTTTTAATCAAGAAAATCCAATAATTAAGAAGTTTCTGGCTCAAAGCAGGTGATATTTACTAAGTGATATTTTTTTTCCCTTTTTCTCCCCCATTTTCCCTGTAGGCACAAGAAGAGAATGAGCAATATTATACCTCTAGGCTTAGAGGTGCTACAGGAGGGATGGAAAGGAAGATTTGAGGCCAAAAATAGCCTCGAATTTTTGAAGTCATTGCTAGAGCCAATTTTATGCCCCTCCTCAGCCAAGAACTATTGGCTCGGTCCCTGCTGTTCATGTTTCTGCCACACGCCAATTACTCAACCCACCATTTCTTCCATTCAGGTCCAAACACATTATTTAGTATCTCTTCCCGAGGTGTCATGGGAACCCCCAAAATGAGTAAAGTACTCCTTTGCCCTAAAGGAGGTTACCAGTTGGATGGACATGGCATGCATAAAAATAACCGGGAATTCTGGCCGAATGTACTAAGTCCCTGAGGAAAGGATAAGAGAGCCAAGACGTGCCTGGAGAAATGACACAAGACTCTAGCGTGGTGCAACCAAGAAAGGCTCCATGGGGGAGGTAATATCCAAGATGGACGGTGAGGCTGGGTACAATTTTGATAAGCAGATTTGGGAGTAGAGAGGACACTCTAACACGTCATAACACAATATTACCACCCGCCCACAACCACAACTTCCCCCTCTGCCAGCCAGGGGCCAGGCAGGGCCCTCATGTTTTGGATTCTAATGCACCTCTCACCTCAGAGCCTTCAGCTTTGGTTCTCATTTCTTATTACCTACAGATGAGAAGCTAAAATATAAACCACACATCTCAAAACACCCAAGACAGCCCCAGACTATAGCAGCTCTCTGAGATGGCTCAGTTCTCCTGGTTGCGTCTTCCCCTTCTTTCCTTCCAACACGTCCCATTCTTGTCTCTAAACTTGTCCTCTCAAAGCTTCCTTCATATCTAGGATGCTTGTCCATCTACTCTTCACCTATCAATAATCTTTATTCAAACTTGCCCGCGACCACCAAGAAAATTTACTACCTACAAAAAGAGAACAGGTGGCTTTCCCCATTGGGACACACTGTAACCAAAGCATCTCCTTTCTCTTTCAGGATTTTGCAGGATAATTTTATTCTTCTCACTACAAGAACATTTTGTTTCTAACCAGTTTGTTTATGCTCTGTATCTGTTTGTATTTCTACAATCACTGACGTGTTTCTTTTTTTTTCCTATTTATTTATTCTCTAAAATGAATCTAACTTAAGTGGCTGTCACATGTGCCTAGACGGCTGAGACGAGACCTGTTTCACTTGGTTTGCATAGAGCCCGGGACACAGCAATGAAAAGAAAGCATTCAAGTATGCTGGCTAATGTTTGTGGACTTACAGCAGACATTGATATTTTCTAAAGCTATCATTCTTCACAGCAAACTCTAGCCCTGGCAGCTCTTCAGGAGGTGGGTCAGAATTATCATCCGCATATTTAAACCAAGAAACTAAGCACAAAGAGGGGGGAAGACTCCTCCGAACTGCACAGTCTGGCAGTAAAAGACCCTAGTAGCTGGAATTCCTGCCTGCTAGCCCAAAAAAGTAAAGTGCTGGGGGCAACAGAGTGACAGAGAGAAAAGCCACACCTGGATTCTAATCTAGGCTCTACTTCTTAAACCTATTAGGAAGTGGGTCAATCTCTCCAAGCTTCAGTTTCATCATCTTTAAAATTATATAATGATACCTATACTTAGGGACACACTTAGGATTAAGGGAGATAACAAAAGCTTCTAGAAGAATTGTTGCTAAATAGTATGCGTCAACAAATGCTAGTTCTCTTTCCTCTTCTTTCCTTCTTGACCTTGTGAGAAATTCTAGAGATCAAAGACAGGCCATTTAGGAGAAAAGGGATCAAAAGTGGAAAATGGTCCCATTCGGGAGCCCCTGGTAGCCACAACCAGAACCAAGGCTGTGGCATAATTATTTACAGACAACCTGGAGCTGTGAGTCAGAACTAGGAAAACTGTTCCTTGTCTTGGGCTTTGACCACATTTCATGATTTATCCCTAGAATCACTGTCTTTTCTCTCCTCTGGACCCATGACCAGACATGGAGAGATGCCGGCAGTAAAGTAGAAAAACAATGCTTTCTAAATAGGAAAAGTCTCCTAAAGATTGGTCCTCTCTCTGTGCATCTTATCCCCATCAGCTTCTCCCATGATCCTCAGGCTGTGAAATTTGTGAGCATCTGGCCATCATTGGCCAAGGTGAGCAGAGCCTTCTCAAATCAGCTCTTATCATTCAGCCTAACAATGAACGGCTCCATCCAGCATTAAAAGACAATCAAGATAGTGAACTTCCAAAGGAGCAACGCTCCCAAGCACAGCACACCAATTAGTATGGTTCGCACATCTCGAGGCTATACAATCTAATTTGACAGGAAACTGCCAAATGCAAAGTTATTGTGGTTGTCCCATGTCTGAGACCAGAAGCCAGCAACATGCCAGACCCTGGCTTCTTCAACAGAAGCATATCATTTCCTGACTTTCTCCACCAGCAACTAACATACAAAAGACAAGGAGACTTGAGAGGTGACCCATTACATGAAAAGCATCTAAGCCCAAATCAGATGCTTCCAAGCCCTGTGTACTCAGCTTATGCCCCAGTACTGGTTTTCTCTGGCAGATCTAGTGAAGTCAATAAATGTAGAGGGATTTCCCAGGCTACAACAACGGATATTAGCAACATATATGCTGCCTTTTGCACTGTGTTAAAGACCTTGTGATTCAGGCTCACCTTGTTTGAAAACCCAGCAAATGTTCAGCTAGTCCCAGGAAAGACAGTGGAATTCAAATCACAGAATGAGACGTCCTTTGGTAAAGTCCCTCGGAGAACTCCCAACTCTAACTCAAAATTTTGCTTATTTTGATCAGAGATAGGGGTTAGCAATTGTTACTTCATCCATTGTACCCTATATGGATGCCAAAGAAAATAAAGCAAAAATTCAGTACAGTGCAATTTTTTTCATCTGGTCTTCTGTGAAAAATAAATAACGTGATGTCACAATAGGAATGAGTGTTTCTAGAGATTTTGATTTTTTTGGATTCGTGGTCTGAAGTCTTTACATGCCACAGGAAGGCTCTCTTAGACTGTGAAATTGTCTAATTTGGTGTGACAGAACCATATACAGGGAGACCTATCAAGGATATTATCTGGCTTTTTGGCTTACTTCAAATATGTAGATCAGTCATTCCTTTTCCCCAGTTCTCCTCCTTCCTTGAGTTGATCTCTCTTGACCGCTTTAAAATCCATCTAGCAGTTTATTAGAATCCCTCTCAATGACAAGTTCAGAAAAGATCTGTCTTAGCTGCACCGCCTCAAATAGCTACTGATGCCAGGTGCTCTAACCATCCCCTCCAGTGAATCTCACCAACTCAATAGAATTCAGATTCATTCCCCTAAGCTGCAAGCCCAGCCCTAGAAAAAAAATGGTCCCCTCAAATGGTCCCCCTCCTGGGCCACTGCCATCACCCGAGTTCAAACCTTCTTCATCTCTCACCTAGTCTCTTGCACTAGCCTCCTATTTGGAAGCTTCACATTTCATTTCTCCCTACTCCAAACTAACCTCCACCACTTTTTGATTAAGCTTTTCAAACTCAGCTCTGATTACAACATTGAACTGCACAGAACCCTCCCTAAGGAACCGAAGTATGGATTCCTCAACAGCCATTCAAGGTCCCACAAGACCTGACCCAATCCATGTTTTTGTCTCTGTCTCCCTCTGCCTTCTAAGAGCTACCTCCAACCAATATGGACTGCCCGCAGTGTCTTGACACACCCAGAAAGCTCTCATTTCCATGCTTTTTATAACTACTTATTTGTCCAGACTCCCATCTCAAAGCATGCCAAATCAATAAAACATAGATATGACCCTAAGAAATGCTATATTCTATTGGTTCTTCACTCTGGCCCATTTTTTTCTTTAAAATCGTATTGACAATCCATTCTTCCTATGTGGTTGTTTGTTTGTCCACTTGTCTCTAACAAGTCTGCTCCCCAATCTAATCTTTGAGCTGCCATCTTGTATCTAATAGGTTGTTATGAGCTGAATTTTGTCTCCCAATAAAAGACACATTGAAGTCCTAACCCCTAGTACCTCAGAATGCAACCTTACTTGGAAATAGGGTCTTTACAGAGGTAATCAAGTTAAAATGAAGTCGTTAGAGTGGGTCCTAATCCAATATGACTGGTGTCCTTATAAAAAGGGGACATTTGGACACAGAGACAGAAACAGACAGAGAGAAGACAATGTGAAGAAACATAGGGAAAAGACAGCCATGTCACTAGAGTGATGCATCTACAAGCCAAGGAACACCACAGATTGCCAGAAAACACTAGAAGCTAGAAGAGGCAAGGAAAGATTCTGCCCTAGAGCCATCAGAGGGACCAAGGCGCTGCCAACACCTTCATCTCAGACTTCCAGCCTCCACAACTGTGAGACAATAAATTTCTGTTGTTTTAAGCCCCTCAGTTTTTGGTACTTTGTTACAGCAGCATTAGGAGAATGACACACAGGTTCCCTCTGCTCTCTTCTTAGGCCTTCTAACTACTCCCCTCCTCTTCTCCTTTACTTCTCTTCTAGGCGCTCTTTCCATACCAGACGTTGGCTACCTCCAGGCTTTATATTCCTACACTAGTTTTACTATAACGTCATAATATATATATTTATATTTTAAAAGCAATTCCTAAAGATTTCTCCAATGTTTTTAAAAGAAACACATAAGTTACCACCTTTACATCCTAACTCAGACAACTCTGGCTCTCCCTTGGGGGGTAGGTGACCTCTACATCCTAAGTGACCTTTTGAGAGAAAGAGGGCAGCCCATCAGCTGCACTAGCATCTTTAATATGACTAACCAGGAGGATTTTCTGGAAGGTCGGTAATTCCAAGACCCCTCTGGAGAACCACTCACAGTGAGTCCTGGTTCTGTCTAAGTCCTCCACACTTAGGATCCTCTGCCTTTTCCAGGGTTCGCCCTCAAAGCTAGTAATGGCCCAGGATCACTCAAACATAAATGAAGTGCTGTTGGATTTCTTTCTTTGTTTGTCAAACATACGCCCTGAGTGTCCTCTATGAACAAAGCACTATGCTAGACACTAAGAGGGAAAGGGCAAGAAGTTGGTTAACAAGCCACAATCACTGCATGGCAAGTTCCTCACGACGAGTGGGAGAGACACACGCACAAATGCCATGAGGGTTGCAGAGGAAGTGCTAATGCAGAAGCAGTCCTTCCCCAGACCCAAAACTGGACCGCAGAGCAGAGAGTCGTGTCCAAGTCCCACCCTAGAGGCACATGTGGTAGAAAATAACCCCTCCCACAAAAGACATCCACAGCCTAATCCCCAAAACCTGTGAATGTGTTACCTTACAATACAAAAGGGACTTTGAAGATGTGATTAAGTTAAGGTCTTGAGCTGGGAATTATCTGGGTGGGGCCAAAGGCGTTACAAGGGTCCTTGTAAGACAAAGAGGGAGGCAGAAGAGCTGGATTCAGAAGGAGCTGTGGGCCAGCCTCAGTGGTCTAGTGGTTAACTTCAGGGCATTCTGCTTTGGTGGCCCAGGTTTGGTTCCCAGGTGCAGACCTACACCACTCATCTGTCAGTGGCCATGCTGTGGTGGTGGCTCACATACAAAAAGAGGAAGAGTGGCAACAGATGTTAGCTCAGGGTGAATCTTCCTCGGCCAAAAAGAAGAAGAAGAAGAAGGAGCTGTGATGATGGAAGCAGAGTCAGAGAGAAAGAGATTAGAAGATGCTACACTGCTGGCTTTGAAAATGGAGGAAGAGGCCACAAGCCATGGAATGCAGGCAACCTCTAGAAGTTGAAAAAGGCAAGGAAACAGATTCTCCCTCAGAGCTTCCAAAGAAACACAGCCCTGCTGACCCATTTTGGACTTCTGACCTCCCAAACCGTAGAATTATGAATTTGTGTGGTTTTAAGCCACTAAATTTGTGGTAGTTTGTTACAGTCCCTATGGTTTTCCTGGGGACAGGATGGTGGGCTGAATGACAGGTACACTTTGTTAACCTGCCCAGCTGAAGACCTACTCTCATCCTTGGGCCTAAATACCAGGGAATCTCTAAGTGCTCTCCAACTACCCCAGGTTCTGAGGAGGGGGACAAGGTCCCCCTGTGACTAGCATATGTTCCAATCCTGCAGTGCCACCATTGGAATATATGGCCTGGCCTACAGGATGTTAATTATACAGAGAGTTGTAATTTATTGACTGTCGATCACATGATGGGTGTTCTGCTCTGCCTGCCACATATTATAGCTCTAATTTTCCCAATTACTCTACAGGTAAGTGGCAATATTCTCATTGTAAAGATGAACAAATTGGGCATTAAAGAGATGATATGAGTTGCCCATAGTTGCACAGATTTGAGTCTTAGTTTATCTGACTCTAAAGTCTTCTCTTTCCTGCCTCTACTCTATTTTTCAAGCACCTAAAATGATGATCCCTTATGTTTGCATCATTCCGGGTCCTCAGGTTTCACTATCCTGGGTAAGAAATGAGGATTAACTAAATTTCACTAACTTCTGCTCCCACCTGAATAGCACAACCCCTCCAGGCTCCAGTCAGTCTCAACAGTTATTTCGGATGGGACCCAAGGGACATCTCTTGAGAGCTCACAAACAGCCATCACTGTCTTCTCTTCAAACCTTCATCATCACTCCTGGAAGCCCGTGGGAAGATAGTGCCTCAAGTATGATGGATTTGCTAGTGCCTCTGCCCTCTGACAATGCAATGCCTGAGCCTGGGCTGCCTCCGACACTCCCCAGAAGAACACAGCCTTCCCAGCAGCCCTCACCAAGCCAAAATCACACTGAGCTCTATGCAGAGGCTTAGAGAAGAGCTTTCTCCCTGCTCTGTGTGTTGAGCTCTAAATCAACATGACCTGAATCTCTGTGTCTCATCATGTCCCTCCCAAAGCAAGCCCCTTGTCACCGGCCTGCATCCCTCTCTCTATAAAATTCCCTTTCATTTGTTTGTCACGCTCTTCACCGCTCTCCCTTCTGCCCTCCTCCTCTTCAAAGACCCCTACCTTCCATATCCATCAACGGACCCAAATCACTGCCGATGGGTTGCCAGTACCACTCCATCATAAGAGACACTGAGACATGTGGATTATCTGAATCCTGGATCAGAGCAAACTGGAATGGGCCCAAATATTTATACAATGTGTGCAATTGACATGCCTTTCACATCCATTGTCACACTTGGTCTTCACAGTAATTCTCTGAGGAAGTGATATCATTCCTTTGTTATAGAAGAAAACCTAACACTTGAAAAGTTGAGCAGCTTGTCCAATGATGCGAACAAATGGAGGAGCCAGGACTGAATCAGGATTCTTACTCCTTGGTCCAGTGCTCGTTCTACTCAGCCACCCCCAGAGAGGGCAGGGGGCCCTGGTAAGGAGAGCTTCTTGGAAAGGCTTGAGAACGGAAACTGCCCTTGAGCTTGAGCCGACTGGTGGAGGCTTCAGAGACAGCCTGGCTCCTCAGAGAGAGAAGCTGTAACTCAACCCTTTCCTCCTCCAAGAACAATAAGCAAGCCTGTCTCTCAGGACGAGCAGGCAGGCATTCAAGGAGAGAAACAGAAGAAGCCCGGCCAAGGAAAACCCGCTGTGCCAGTGGAAGGGAGATGAGGAGAGAAGCTTTTCCCTCTTTATAGAAGCCCAGCCTCGGGGGTCGTCTATCTCTCCCAAAGTGTGAACTAGACAAGCCAGAAAGGGCCTGAAACCCAACTGAGCAAAGAAACTTAAAAAAAAAAAGGAAAGAAAGAAAGAGAAAAAACAATAAAGATTGAGGACTGGGGCTTTTATAGGTTAAAAAAAAGACAAAACCTTTTTTGGCTCTGCATTCAGGCTAAAGGCTTGTTTTCCATGTTCACTAAAATAGAACATGGCAAAGATAATAAATATATGAAGAATAAGATGCTTTATCTGGAGTCTGCAAGCTTCCTCCAAATTAAACTCAATGTGGTGAGGTATAAAGAGGCCTTTATATAAACTTGTGGTTTAAGCTTCTCCAAGAAAACCATTTCCCAAGTCTGATTGATACTGTGCTCTTGCAGTTAAAGAGACAAGACTGAGGTCCCAGGAGTGTCAGCCGGAGGAGGAGAAGGAAAAGGGCTTCTCAGGCTTGGGTGGGCGCAAGAGTCGAGGGAACTCAGTCTCCTGTAAGCACCCCTCTGGAAAGGCCGAGGGGCACGTGAACACCACATTCTGAAGCAGAGGCTGTGCGACTAATTTGCCATTTAGGTCAAATGTGCAGTTCAAGAGAAGACCAGACATTTTCCTCCGCACAGCCTCTACCACGTCTGTGGGAAGATCACGGGATGTATGCTCACACCCAGAACACCCCACACTGTAATCCTCTGCTCGGTCCGGTTGGCTGAGGGAGTGGTTCTAGACTGAAGGACCCGTGAGCATTTCATTCACTGCTGTGTGTCCAGGACTTAGAAGAACTCATGGCAGATTGTAGGTGCTCGATAACAAATATTGAATGAATGGGTAAAGAAGACATCAGCGAACTCACCTCCTGCTCCTGTGCCCGCCTCCCCCCATTTCCCAATAATCCAAGTAGCCGTTAGAGCCAATTTAGGGTCCCCAACAATGAAGGTGAGAGGGGCTTCAAAAGGATGATTTCAGTCACCAAATGCAGCCTCCCTGAAATGCTGAGGCTACCAGCTCAACCTGGAAGAACCAAATGCGACCACTGTGGAACCAAATTTCCCAGCCAGTAAGTGTCTCCATCATTTCAAGAGTAGTATTTGATCTTTGATATGGCAAAGCTGTTAGAATCTGCTTCCAAAGTATCCCAAATGGTGTTGACTGTTGATACTCCTGGAGCAGCCCCACAACTAAATTGATGTTCTTTAAAAAAAAAAAAAAAAAGTAGCCTCTTTGAATTTATCTGTTTCTGTCCTTCATCACTTCCCCAATCACTGGCATTTAAACTCTTGATGCTCACATTAATGGTCCCTTAGCTGACTGGCGTTTCCTTAGTACTGCCTCTCATTCATTCCTGGACATCTGTGATACTTGCCTACCTGATCTGGCTGCCTTACAGACTCACCCTTTCCCCCCATCTAACACATTCCTGCTGGATTAATGCTCAAAAAAGAAAATCTGGGGCCTGCCCGGTGGTGTAGTGGTTAAGTTCATCCGCTCCACTTTGGCAGCCCGGGGTTTGCAGTTCGGATCCCAGGCATAGACCTGGCACTGCTCATCAAGCCACACTGTGGCAGCATCCCCCATAAAACAGAGGAAGGTTGGCACAGATGTTAGCTCAGTGACAATCTTCCTCACCAAAAGAAAAAAAGAGAGAGAGAGAAATACTTCCCAAAAAAGAAAATCTGAGCCCTACTACCATTCAAACTTATCTTCTAATTTCTGTTCCTGCACAGAAAGCCAGTTGTGGTCATCACAGACTTTGGATTGTTCCCCAAACATACCAGCTACATTTCTGCCTATGCTACTCCCCCAGCCACAACTCTTCTCTCACTTCCTCTTTGCTTGTCAATGTCATATTTATGTGGTGAAAATGGGAAAAGGTTAGCACTCGACACCATGGACTAGTCGTATGGTCTTAGGAAGGTTACTGAGCTGTAGTAAGCATTAGTTTCCTTGGCTGTAAAATTAGAATGGTAAAAATCATGATAACAATAATGATAATATATCATAGGATTGTTGTGGGAATTAAACAAAGCCCTGTTGTAAATTCCAATTATAGTGCCCGGCACTTAGTAGGCTACACAAGTTGTTCATCTCCTTCTCCTTCTTTGAGCATCTGCTTTCTTACCCATAAAATGAGGATACTAATAACATCCTCCTTGAAGGATTTGGTGGTGATTAGAGATGTTGTTCCCAGTCTGTCTCACAGGAGCCCTTACCCAGACGCCTTCCCCAGGAGCCTAGGTCGGCCGCCACACCTACTCCCCGGGCCACTCCACAGGAATTCACCATAGGCTGTCTTGAGATTTTTGGTGGTTGTTATGCTGGGGTTTGTTTTGACTTTCTCATCTATTCGTACCTTTCTTATGATTCCAGGCCCCTGAGAGAAGGAATTGTGTCTCCCAGCTGCTTCATGGTCCATGGAGCCTTGCACACAGTAGGGAGTCGGCCATCACTGCCACGGTTGCTGCTGCTTGGGATGGCGGCCATGGCAATCGGGATGGAAACTCCAACGGGCACCAGCTCTGTCTAAGTGTCCTTCTATCTATCTCAGAGGCCCAACAGCCTGTTTGAGACTGCTTCTCCTTCTCACCCATAAAGTGGAAACTATTTGGCCAGATACTGCTGAGAAATGAGATCATAAGAAGAAATAAGGGAAGAATCCATTTATTGCTCTGCTCTCTCTTCAGTACATTCCAAACATGTGTGATAAACTGTTTCTTCTCCCCTGGAGAAGGAAGGTGTAGGAGGAAATATAGGTCCTGACACAGCAGAGCTGCTTCTTGTTTCTGGGGAGTATATCTCCCTGAGAGCTGCCCCTGACCCCCAAGCAAAATAAGGCCTTTAACGACCCCACTGGGACTCAAACACGCAGGGCGATAACGACGTAGTTTCCAAAGCGCCGTCATTTCAGCGGTCACACAGAGGTGAGCTAGCTCCCTTGCGCTATTTTTACGTCTGTCCCACACATGTTTTGCTCACTCCCTCCTGAACAGGTCAGCCAGGATTCTCTTGTCTGTGGCCTCTCTCTCAAACACCTTGCATTTAAACTAAGCAACACTCCTCCCACCTCTTGTTTCTTCAAAACCAGCTCTTCCCTGACACTGATGAGAACCAGTTGAGAGTCAGGATGGTAAACTCTAAAGTCCACGTCCATCCCTCCCCATCACTCATCTTCACTCCCTCCCCTAGACTGAAATGAACAGGGAACTGAGGGCTTTCAGGCGACATAAGCTCCAAGGGCAAAAACGCCCACATACAGATGTTGTAAATCAATTAAGTCATTCTAGGTGTTTTCTCCTTTCTCAAATAAGAAGGATTAGAGAAGTCCTGCCAGCCAGGGTTCCTGTGTGAACAGATCTTATCTACTAATGAGTTGGGACTAAGAAGCATATAGGGAAAGCTCCAGAAGGCAAGAAACCCAAGTCCTACTCTCATAAATAAATATGGAGGAGAAACCTTGGGCAAGTCTCAGTTGCTTCTTCCTCCTCATCTTCATCATCTAATCCCATTTGTTGAGTGCAAAGAGCAACATCTTCCTTGCCTGACAGAAGGGGGCTGGGCCAGGTGATCTCTGATCTGCCTTCCAACTCTGGAGTGGGCAGGGTACTACTGATATCTAGTGGGTAGGAGATGCTGCTAAACAGCCTACGATGCACAAGACAGCCCCCTCAACAAAGAATTATCTGGCCCAAAATGTAAACAGCGCTGAGGTTGAGAAGTCTAAATTAATCGAAACAGAATTTTCTGGAAAGATGGTGAGTGCAGGAGTCCCAACATCCCTCTACTCTGAAATGAGCTGAACTTTTATTAAAGGAATAAAAACCTGGAGGTGGAGGGAGGGACAAAATCTTGTACTTCAAATGAGAGAAGGACATCATTTATATACACAGAAGTTCAGGAGTTTATGCTAAATGGTCAATGGGTCCAGACTGAAGGAAAACACTAACTGCTAAATCATAATTCTCCTTCCCTAAGAGATGATGCAACCCCACCTCATGGAAGCAAAGAAGAACCTGCTGGAATACTCTACCATCCCTCATGTGAAAGGTTGAGAGCTGGAAGTGGGACAGGCTGAGGGGCCTGCCTCTCTCAGCGTCCATTTTGCCCCAGCTGTTGAGCAGAATTCCAATTAGCTAAGCCCAATAGCGAATACAATCACATCAAACCAAAAGCACAAGTGGGGACAGGGGGAAGTTCTCTGGTTGCGGATCCTTCTCAATCCAGTGGGTCTCACTGTCTCCAGTCTCTCTTCATTGGGACCTTCTTCAACACGCCCACCAGTTGCCCCAGGACGGAGGTGAGACACAGCCAGCCCAGGCCCTTAGGTGAACTCTGGTTTCAGAAAACTGGCAACTGGCATAGCAACTTCCACAGCACAGAGAATACACTTCACAGAGATGAATTTTCCTCACCGTGACTCTTCAGGATGCCAGGTCCCACCCAGCATCTCCCCAGTCCACTAGATCTCTACAAGTATCATGCGAGAGCACACACCCCCGAGCTTAACATATGGGAGGATCAATCTAATTACAACCAAGTGGACAGGAGAGGACCTGAGGAGGCCTAGCCACACTTTTTAGAGTCACTACCATGCAGGAATAGTTCTCTCCTTATTCGAGGATGAGTAAACAGGAAACAAAACAAAAAAACCTTAGTGACCATGAACATATTCTGCAACATAAAAGAAACAGGTAGACATAGCACAAAAGAGGTAAAGGAAAGCAATTTCGGAGAAAGATTTACTATGAAAAAAAAAACTTGGCAGTTGCTTTCTCTGTTAATAAAACTAATACAAAATCTTGATTTTAAGAAATAAAAGGTGAAAGGATTAGACATAATAATAAAAAGAAGACCACAGAGTTAAAGAAAGGCTGTGATAAAAATGCTATCGCAGAATTTAAATCAATCTTTGAAAAGACAGGATTGAGCATGCAGAAAATTAAATCATATATAGAGGATAGACATAAGAATTTCACCCAGAAGACAGAGGAAAAGTACTGAAAGGGGAAATTATTTGTATGGATGACAAAAGCACCCCAATGCATAGGTGATCAGTGTTCTTTCAGAAGACATCAGAACAAGTGAATCAGAAGTAATATAAAAAGAATGTCAAAGAAGAACATTTCCAGGAGTTGAATAAGGATTACCCCCATCAAAAGAGTAGGGTGGTAAATGACATTCAAGCCTAGGACGTAAAAATGCCATGTATTTTCTGCCTTGTTCCATTGGGACTCTCTCTCTTGGAACCCAGCCACCATGCTGTGAGACAGGCAAGCAGCCACATGGAGAGGCCACGTGGAGGTGTTCCGGCCAGCAGCTCCAACTGATGTCCCAGCCACAGGCAGCGTCAAATGCCAGACATGTGAGTGAGGCTTCAGATGATTCCAGCCCCCAGCCAGCAAGTCACCTCCAGCCTTCAAATGCCCCCAAATAACACTGTGTGCAACAGGAGGAGCTGTCTCGGCAAGCCCAGCACAAAACGCAAGCTCACAAGCAAACTAAACGATGGTTGTTGTTTTAAGCCCCACCGTTGGGGGTTTTATCACACAGCAATAGATCATTTAAATGAACCAGGAACCACGAACATCCCAGGCGAAAGGAGGTAAAACAGATGATTAGAAGTGGCCCCGCACGGTGACTTGGTGTGGCTGCCTTAGAGCTGAGATAGGAGCAACGTTGGGGGAGCAGAGGGTTCACCCGGCGATTCAGATTCATGTCCTTCCCCACAGTGTCTTGGAGGAGGCTGCGCTGAGCTGTTCTGGACCCTGAGAACATGACATCTCCAGAGCATCTTTCCAAAAGGCCCCCGTGGTTATCGAAGAGCCTCCCTGGCAATAGCCTAGGGGTTGAAATATCTTTTGGACAAGTTTTCTACGCACATACGCACACAACACTGCCAAGTTATTTATGTGACTGACAAAGACATCTTTCAATATTTACAGCTCAACTTGGAAAGTTCTTTTCCAACGAATCCAGGAGCCACTTAGATGGGATAAACAAGGAGGGTTGTCTTATGATATTTTTAAACCAGCTTTGAACGTGGCAAACTAAACTCCCCAAGGCATTGGGGGAGAAAAAGGACAATGCCTACCTAGCGCCTGGGGACCTGAATTCTCTTGGCGACTGATGCCCCATTCCTTATGGTTCCCAAAGTCCTCCTTCACTGTCGCCTGTGGGCCTGTGACTCCCCACCTGCCTTGGGCCATCTCCACCAGTAGCACCTGAGGCAGCTTTCCAGGAGTTGGTAAGAAACAGTTCTGGGCAGCTCCACCTCTGGTCCCAGAGGGGCTGACTCATCCCTGAGTACTCCCTCTGGGGGAGCCAAACCAGCTGTTTAAGACACACAATACAGCCATGTGACTGGGGGATGGGGGCTGGGAAAAAGGAAAGCACTGCACCTTTAAAAACAAAAGCAAAGGGCTTAATATGCAGTGGCCAAGTATACTAAATTTATTCCTGCCCACTGAGAGGCTGAGCTGGGCCCACTGAAAACAGAGGTGTCCCCTTTACCTCAGACAATGAACTTCAATGGAATTAAAACTGAGGTGGAGAGAAACAAGGATTGGCCCAGTGTGACCCAGCAAACGAAGCAGGCAGGTGTGGAGGAGACCCTCACAGGATCACTCACTGGGCCCTGCCTCCCTTTGGGGAAACCCCAGGGCCAGACTCGCTCCCTGTCACCATCACTCTCCGTCCTCCCTCAGCCTTCTAACCAGGACAGTCTTCCCCACCTTCCCCCAACTGACTGGCCATGAGGACAAGTGCAGAGGCCATTTTAATTTTAGAGTTAGAGTTTTCTAGACAATTCTCTGAGGAAACTGACAGAGGGCCTCAAAAATAACCAGAAGAGGGAAGTAACAGATGTCCAGAAATCTCACAGAGTTCCAGCGGGGGCCGTGTGGGAAGAGGCTGGCCAAGTCCTCGCTGAGAGCTCCCAGGGCTTCAAGCTCCAAGAAAAGGATCGTCCCCTAACTGTCTCCTCTTCTCTGTTGGTCACAGCTGGGCTTTGGGAATGCTTCCTCAGAAGCCTTCATCGTGGTCTTCATTATCGAATTACTTCTGCCAAAAAAGATATAAAAAGTTATATTTTTAGAGAATGTTCCCACAAGAAACCATTGTTTCCCTAATCTTTCCCCCCTTTACACGCCAGGTTGGCAAGTTTGAAATCCCCAAGGACTTAAAGTCTGGACGAACCATAATTCACCAGGCTAGAGGATTTTCCTGGCCTTTCTTGATCTTATTTCCTTCCCTTCTAATCTTTTCATCTCTTTTCTGCCCCCTCTGAGCCTCTAGTCTATAACATTTATCTTCCCAAAGATATCAACATAGTTTTTCAAGCCTCCAGTCTATAGTAGCTTTCAGTCTCCCATGCCCTGGTGCTCCCCACCCAGATTCCTACCAGCCCCTCCCATCTCCTGCATAACAGACTTCACTTCCCACCACCAGGCATTCCTGAGCCCCTGCCCTCAAATGATGCCATTACGTGGAGCCTCCACTTGTACCCATGTGTTCTTGGGAAGGTGTCAAGATGAGCTAAGGAGTCTGAATTAGCTAAGACCACCCACAGCCTGTAACACTGAGAGACATGCGGGAAATCATTCAAACATTAATATGGCCCTGACAGAGGCTTTGTGTCCAGTGAGTAAATTTGTCTGCCTCTGTAGAAAAAAGGAATGGTTATAGCTAACACTTAATAGTTCTTTCTATATGCCAGGCACTGTTCCGAGCATTTTATTTACATTAACTCATTTAATCTTGAAACTTACTCTATGAGGTTCTTGTTTTCCTCATTTTACAGAGGAAATCGGGGCCCAGAAAGGTCAAGCAACTTGCACGTAAGTCTCCCAGCAGTAAAATGGGGGAACCGGCATTCAAATTTGGGCAGTCTGGCTCCTGAGTTTGGATTCTTGGTCATTATGCCATACTTCCCATAAGACCTAGGGGAGAAGGGTCTGGGGAAAACCCAAGATCACCCTTCATGGTAGAAAGGACAATAAATAGAATTAGAAATTGGCAGTGCACAGAAGAGCTGTGTGATGTTACTTAACTCTCTCCACTTCAGTTTCTTTATCTGTAAAATAAGAACTTTACTGACTCACAGGATAAATGTGAGGATTAAATAAGAACATACGGGTAAAAGTGAAAGGTGTTTTAGGAATTGCACACCATTGCTTAATAAGAGAGGCCAGAAATAACAGACGGTTCATCAAGATAGAAATTTACTTAGCTCACACATTTGAGAAAAAAAAAGCAGGGGCCCGGCCCGGTGGCACAGTGGTTAAGTTCACATGTTCCGCTTCTTGGCGGTCTGGGGTTCACCGGTTCGGATCCCAGGTGCGGACATGGCACCGCTTGGCAAAAGCCATCTGTGGTAGGCGTCCCATGTATAAAGTAGAGGAAGATGGGCATGGATGTTAGCTCAGGGCCAGGCTTCCTCAGCAAAAAGAGGAAGATTGGCAGTAGTTAGCTCAGGGCTAATCTTCCTCAAAAAAAAAAAAAAAAGCAAAATGTATGCAGTCCTAGGCTGGTACTACAGCTCCACACTGTCATTAGGGACCCAGATACCTATCTTTCTCTACAATCCTTAGCACCACCCTTAAGGTTGCCTCATGATCCAAGATGGATGCTGCAACTCCAGCCATCATATCTACTTTCCGGGGGGAGCAGGGAGTTAAAGATTTTTAAAAGCCTGCATTAGTTCATTGTCTCCCTTTTAAGGCATTTCCTCAGAATTCCCACCCAATAGCCTCTTACATTTCATTGGTTAGAACTTAGTTACATGACCTATCTAGCAGGAAAGGAAGCTGGGAAATATGGCCGCATTAGTACGCACACTGCCACCTGAATGAAATCAGGGTTCTGGTACTAATAAAAAGGGGATACGGATATTGGTTAGGCAACCAGCAGTCTCCAGCCATAGAAGAACACTAAATTTTATTGAGCATCAATTCCCTGCCAGCCATCTTACATAAATTTTCTTATTTGATCCTCATAATAACCCAGGAAGACTTGAAGTTATCATTACATTTTTAGATAAGGAAATGGGATCAGAGAGAATACACAGCTCCTCACACGGGAAAACATTTAAACCAGATCTAACTTCACAAGTTGAACTCTATCCACACCATTCAGCCTCCAAGTTTCCTCCAAGGAAAAATATGTTATGAAAGTTCAGGCACCATGTCCATCTTCAAGACTTCCGTTGAATTAATATTTAAAATTATTTCTCAGTTTCATCCCTGGAGAACGTGAAGGATAACTCCAGTTGTCTTGTAAGAACTGCAGAAATCCCACCGCACATCATTTCTGTTGGGGGAGGGGGAGCATTCATTGAACACACACACATGTGCCCCAGTTACTGATGTGTCCACACTCGGAGTGCATTGCCTGTCCTCTCTCCGCAGTCAGAATCAACAGGCAGAAAAGGTCACTTCTGCAAAAGCAGACTATCAACGTGATTAATAGCTAGGTCTCCAGTACCAGCCTCCTTCCCTCTGGCCACAGATTGTTCATATTAGAAAGAAAACATGATCTTTATGTTTTCCATCCTCTTGGTCAGTTCTGAAAGGAGCTATGGAAGAGGACAGAGAAGCCCCGCATCACAGGCCCGTGGCTGCACTTGCACACTGGGTCCATGCCGGAAGTCGGAGTGTTGGGAGAGTGAGGACGTGCAAGGCGAGGAAGGAAACAGCGATGTCTGAACGGTTGGAAACAGGCTCTTCCACACTTTGTGCTCAGTCTCAGTAGAAGCTTCCAGGCAGTTCACTTCCCTGCCTCAGCAGAAAACAATCCTGACTTGCACAAACTGGGCATAAGTTGCTGCCATTACACTCTCTTTCTACAGAGTGACCCTCAGGACATGTCGATGTCTCACATCTGAAGGCGAGACTCTTGCTGCACAGTGCCCTCCGTGCTGCAGAGAAAGGCTGATCTGCAGGCATCCAGCACCTCGTGACTTCTATGGCCTTCTCGAGTGCCCCAGAACACTACCCCCCGGCCCCACAGCTGCATGGCCTTTGGAAGAAATCACGTCTTTTATTCCACTTCAGAGATACCATTCTACTTATTAGGATTCTTTCCTGAGAACTGATTTTGAGAAGAGAGAAGAGGGACAACACAAAGGGGGAAAAAGGCAGCCTGCTGGCTTGAAGACAAACTTCTTCACCCTCCAAGTTTTTCTTTTGGATTAATTCAGCTGAAAGTTTTTCATACACTTAACACAACTCCTCTGGAGCAAAGAGAGTTTTGATGGCTTAAGAAAGGCAAAAAAAGAGGGGGTGGTGGATTTCAAAAATACAGAAAGCATGAGGGGGGTAGTGAAGGAGGCAAAAGGGCCCTCAGAGAATGGGCATCTGACAGCTGGGGGAAAAGGACTTCTGGGAAAAGAGAGGGAACTGAAACGAAGCCTGAGGACTACCCATCTTTCCTCCGCTCAGCATCCCCCAGAAACGGCACTGACTCACAGCAGAGAGGAAATTTTCAAAGGTTGAATTTGTACTGAGGGCTACCTGGACTCCTAGCAGAAGGTCTGGAGGGCAAAACTGAACACAAGGACATATAGGAGGGAGCATTTCAGGCCAGTAATTTAGGGAAAGATTGGCCGGGATTTTTTCACCTGCCTTGGAGGCTTGCCAGTGAGGTTTGTGTGCTCTCCACACCACATGAGTGCTATCCCTGACAAGTGAAGGTGGGGTGGAAGGAGCCTCCCAACCATGTTTCCAAGATCCTTTATTCATTTCAGTGCTGCCCTTAGACCCAAGGAAGGGGAGTCCTGCCATGGGCGCTCAACTGCAGCTGTGACCAGTTTCTGTGGAGCAAGGAGACTGCACAGCCAAGGGGAGCTCGTATCCCCCTTCTAGACCACTGTCTGGTGCTGAGGATCCTGGAATTTCTTGCCCAAACATCCCCAAACCAGCTGGCTGGGCCTGTGTGGGCCTCCTCCCAGGTCTGTCCTACTGAGAAGGGACTGTACAACTGGTATGTGTCACCTAAGCCCAAGGGGCAGCTATTTGAAAAGAGGGAGTGGACAGAACTTGGATGTGGGCACACCAGGCCCCTCCTAGTCCTGGTTGGAATTGACAGTGGGAAGTGAAAAGGATGAGTGATGGCCAGGAACCCATTCTCCCATGCTATACCATTGCAGCAGGGGCTCTGAATGTTCTGAAAAAACAAAATCTTCCAGTTCATTATCAAAATATGTCTGTCAAGATAGATAGAACATATTTTATTTAACATCTTGTAGCTCGACTTATAACTTTCACTATTTAGACACACGATGTATGGGCTTCCATGTGTTCTCTTGCCCGGGGCCCCACAAGTTTGGTGGTGAGCCCACTGGGTTTCACTAAAACCTCTTCATTCAAGTAGGAGGAAAACCCTAGACCCAAGGGCAGGGCATGATCTGGGAAGAGGACGGTTTCTCTAGGTTCTGTCACCAACTATCTGTGTGCCCTGGGGCCAGAAATACCCGTTCTCTGGGATTCAGAGTCCTCTTAAGGCTATTGGGCAAGAGTTCCGCTGAGTTCCAGCCTCTGCACCCAAGGAAACCTCGGGTGCAGGTGAAACGTCATTTCACCAGCAGAGAGATGGAGCAGACAAGGGTTTTTCTGAAGTTAAGCTACCACAAGAATTAATGCAGAAAGAGTTCCAATATCCTGCTTCTGCATTGCTCATTTTCCATTGAGAGAACTATTTTTAACAGACTCCTGAATAATAAGAAGAAAACTCTCTGCAGACCTATAGCTATGGAAATTCTTGCACTCCAGGACCCACATGATCACATTTTTCTGTGATTAGTACAAGGTTTTTCAGATAGGTGTTTGTTTGCACTGCAGAAACAGTTCCAAAATCAATAAGAAATGTTATACCTTATCAACTCCCCAGAAGGGAAAAACAATGAAGAACTTTTTAAACCATGTCTGGGAGGCTGAGACTTACATACATTCATGTCTAATACAGAACAATCGCAGCCCTGGAGACAGCATTTATCAAACCTCACTTTAGAAACCATTTCTTCCAACCAAAGGAATCAGCCCAGAGAAACCACAATACAGGAAGATAAGACTAACAAATGATTTCTCTATCCTTATCACCTGCATTCAACCCAAATAAGAGAGGGCATCAGGAAGCTAAGACTCTGTTAAAATTTATAGGAGTCTATGGCTTCCTTGAGAGAACAAACTGGTTTCTGTTTGACTTATAATTCTTCCTTTTCTTAAATTGGACAAAGAAGTGCATAGAGCAATATATGGCACAGAATTGGCAGTTCAAAACATAGAGATAAATCATATCAAATGAAAATAAAAAGAACTTGTCAAGGGCAACAACATGTAGGATGGCACAGCAGTTAGTGGAAACCAAAGAAAGACAGATTACTCATCGTGATAGAGGCAGTCTAAACCATGACCATGGCATTGGGAACAGAAGAGTGGATTGTGGGTGTGAGAGACATTAGGAAAGAAGAGTTTTTGTGTTTTTTTTAAAGATTTTATTTTTTCCTTTTTCTCCCCAAAGCCCCCTGGTGCATAGTTGTATATTCTTCGTTGTGGGTCCTTCTAGTTGTGGCATGTGGGACGCTGCCTCAGCGTGGTTTGATGAGCAGTGCCATGTCCGCGCCCAGGATTCGAACCAACGAAACACCGGGCCACCTGCAGTAGAGCGTACAAACTTAACCACTCGGCCACGGGGCCAGCCCCAAGAAAGAAGAGTTTTGATGTTGTATTTGGGGGAAGAAAAAGGAGGAGCCCAAAATAATACAAAATATTGACCTTGGGTGAAAGGAGGAACGATGCCACCAACAGAAACGAAGAACAATCTGGGAAGGATCAGGAAGAGTCTAAGTCTAGAACTAAGTTTAAGATGGTGGCTGGACATCTAGGTAGAGGTGTGCTGTAGGCATCTGGAGATTCAAGGTGGAAGCCAAGGAAAGAACATATGGTTTGAGCTGTGGATTTGAGAGTCATTCAAAAATTAAGATTAGAGAGAAAACCACAAAAGCAACTGTATGCTAAGAGGAAAAAGTGAATAGCGCTTAGAGGACATGGGTTCAATCTACTGTTATGAAATGGTAGAAGAAAACAGAGCCAGAGGAGATGAAGAAAGAAAATGGGGCCTGGAGAGTTAGGAGGAGAACCAGAGCAGGAGAGTTAAAGAAGAGAGTTTCAAAAAGAACACAGTCAAGTTTAAGTTAAGGAGAAAGAAACATGAGAAAACATATGAGGATTTTCATATTGGAGGTGACCTTTGGAGAGAACAATTTAGATGGAAGGTCAGAGCTAATGCCGGGTTGACAGGTTGAGAATAAGAGCAGAAGAATTAGAAATTTTAAGTGTGCACTACACTTTTGAGAAGTTCGGCACCAAAGGGATGAGAGCCAAGAGGTCAGCAGCAGGGAACACATGAGCATAATTTTAAGAAGGGAAAATCTGTCAAGTACCCAGCGTGCCAGAGGTGGCAGGTTACTGAGGCCCATTCTTGTTCCAGGAATGCCAGAAATGAACAGGTTACCCCACAGCCCCTGGGTACGTGCCAAATAACCCCCATGTTACTCCAGTCCTGCTTCCCTGCTATCGGAGCTGATTAGACTTGAGTGTCTGGAATGTGCCTGGATTTTCTCAGAGAAAAGAGCAATAGAAACACAAAACATTGTGATAAGCAACACAAGTATGAAACAAAAGTTGGCCAGAGTAATTTCGAAGGTAAAGGTTGATCTTTATGGGAAATGACTCAAACGTCCCCTTGGATGTATTGGAACAGGGCTTTCACAGAGTTGAGTACAATAGGCTATCAATATGAATTTGAGACACAGGAAATCTAGTTTTGGCCACAGAGCTGCCATTCCCTTTGGGTGACCCAGGACAAGCTCTTCAACCTCTGAGCTTCCATTTTCCTTATCTGAAAAAGAAAATATCTTCCTGACCTACTATACAGAGTGTTGGAAGATGAAGATACTTTACAAACTACAGAGGTGTCTACAAATGCATATTTTTATAATTCTTTTGTTGTACCGTTGAGACAAAATTGTATTCTTATTGGTCTTAGAAACTTGAAACATAAGTTTTTAAGCCTTGTGTATCATGATAAAGTTGCATTGAAGTCTGCTGTCTCAAATACTCAGGAGAAAAAAAATCATTTAAATAGAATTAAGTTGGTGGTCTGCTTTTCTCTCTACTCTTAAGACTAATGATGCAAACAGTTTTAGATGAAGCGTTTTTATAAGTACTTCTCTCAAAGTCTTACTTTCAGGGGTATCAGTAGAGAAGAAGGTAAAAGTAAAATAAATCGGGATTCTTCCCACTGATCAGGGGACTTTAAAATTTTTGAAGTTTTGTTTTGAACTGTTTGATGAAAGGATTTTTCATCTCATATTTTATTAGGTAGAGAATTGACTAGCAAGAGATTAATTCAATTAAGCTGTTGTATTTTATGAGCTCATTTGAATTTCCTGACTGAATTATAGCTTCTTAATTCAGTTTTTTCCCTTTAAATTTTGGTGCTATAAAATACATTTCCATAGAAAAAAATTGGTCTTTTTATGGGGGCATTTGGTGGCCAAAAATAGAAAAATCTATCTTTTTTCTTTAAGTTCAAAGAATTGGCAGTTTTTAGTCCTACAAAAAAAGAGAAAGATGAAGAAATTAGACAGAGTTCAGGTATGATTAAGTAACTAGATGTGAAGATCGAAATAATTGATTCAAAAAATTTAAATTGGAGAATTGTTAAGATAGAAAACAAATAATTTTCTTCAAATATAAGAAGGGCCTTAATTAAAACAGGATACCAGTGATATTTTGGTTCCATTAAGGACCAAATATAAATCCCAGGGCTTTGCCAGTGTCAAGAACATAGTAGGTTTTAAATGAACATATGTCGAAGGAGAACATCTTTAAAATAGACCCAAATTACACCGCAAGGAGCTGATGTTATACATGAAGAATTCTGAGTGGAATGACAGCCACCACACGGTGGAATGAATTACCCAGACAGACTATGTCAGCCAAGCACCTCACTGGGAGCTTAAACATATGGCTGGCTTCTTAACTCTTTCTCATGGTTTGCTTGCAGTTCTGCTAAAGACAACACATTTCTAGACAAACTACCAAGTCCATTCTTTACTGGGATTTCATAAAACATCCCAAATCAAAGATGAAGTAGATTAGGGAGAGTGAAAAACTTAGCCACAAAGGATATTTTTCTTCCCATAAATAACGCTTTGATTTATAAACTTACCTCTTTCACTGACTTGGAATGCTTTAGACAAGTAGCAAATACAGTGCCTTCAAAATTCAAAATGTAAGAACATCAATATACTTAGGTTAAGGCCTCATGTGCCTCACTGGACAGAGAAAGGTCATACATTACCTGTATTTGACCTTCTTGGTAATACCCCCCAGCTAGCTCCCAGATGCATTTATTGAGTGTCTACCATGTGTTAATTGCTTTTATATTATCCTGAAAATAGCCCCGCAGAATTCAGAAATGTAGGTAATTAACTCCAGAACATGTAGGTATTAATTGGCAGAATCTGGATTCTATCCAAATATGTCTGATTCAAGGTTTATTTTAAGCACCTCTCTGTTGGTGTGGCTATTTCTATATGACAGGCAACTTTACTGTCACCACCTTCTGCTCCTTCTACGTGAAAGGGGAAGAATGTACTTCCAGTGAGTTCCTGGGTCCATGGGCCACGGTGTCCGCCCCTCTGTGAGTTCAACTGTGGTCTCAGTGACCAATAATGGCAAAGGCCTATACACTATGGGCATGAAGAATTATGGAGACCTCCTCCCTCCAGCTAAGTGTGGTTCCCAACAACAATATAGACCAAAAAAGAGACCGTCACTTCCTAACCTCGTCATTTTTCTCCCCAGAGAGCTTGCCTACTTCCAGGCCCCATGGAGAACCAACATTTCCATTGAGTCCATTAACAGAACGGCCTTGCAACTATGTTTGCTGAATCTGCTTATATTTATTACCCAATATTCCAACTTTGTCCATATGCCCAGGGGCTTTGGCAATAAGAGGTTTTTACAAGTCTAATAAATAATTATAAGCAATATTTACTGCAGTCCATTCCTATTACATAAGGTCCCATTAAAATCAAGAGGAAAAAATGCTGATTCTTTTCCCAGAGCACTGCATCATATGCTATAAAGTATGTCCTTATTAGGCAAAATAGGCAAATGGATTTGGGCTTCTTTAAGACCCTCTCCCTCAACTCAAATACATCGACTTTCTGATGTAGAAACTCTTTGAAGAGTTCGTTACTACTTGTTAGTTATGAGTGCCTCTCCTGTTACAGATTTGAGCCAAGGCTAATGATGCTGGAATACCAGAGGGAAATCCTTTTTAGTGGAGTACATCATCTTTCCAATTGCTATTGAAAACTCACATTTGAACATTCACCTTTGGGATTTTTCTGCCTGATTTCACAAAGTGAAACTCCACATTTGTCTCTAGATCAGCTTCTGTCTCCAAAGGAATTTCCATTCAATTCAAAACGTACTTCTCATGCTCCTCCTTTTCATAATGAGAGAAATCGATTAAGAAAATGTGAAAAACAAATTATTGTCTAGTAATGTCTTGTATGGCGTTTCCTGGTTTACAGAGCATTTTCACAACCAGTACTTTATTTAATTTTGTATTATCCTTGCAAAAACTCAGTGAGGTAAATATTATTATAGTGATTTTCCAGATAAGGAAATTGAGGCTCAAAGAATTCTAGTTCTGTGCCCAAGATTACACACCTCTGTAAAGAGTCCAATCCAGTTATTGACAAGAAGTGCCAGTTGTCCCCTTGTCTCTCTCTTTCTTCATTTAGTAACAGAACCCTCAACTTTTCGCTGGGCACACGGCAACCCAGGAAAAAAGATGACATTTCCTAAACTCCCTTATAGCTAGGCAAAACCATATCATTGAGTTTTGTCCGACGGTATTTAAGAAAAAAAGGCATATGCAGCTTCAAGGAAGAGCCTGTGAGAGGGACCATGTAGTTTTTCACACCTTTCTTCTTCCTACCAGCTAAAATGTGGACATGATGGCAGGAACAGGAACAGCCATTTTGGACCATGAGGTAACGTTGGCCATGGAGGTCCTGCATGGCAGAGATACACAATAGAAGGAGTCTGGGTACCTGCAGACTTTGTGGTGCAAAGCAGCCATACCACCCTGGACAGCCTTCACCCTGACATTAATATAAGAAATAAATACAGCAAGGTGAAAGAGCAAACTCCTGCCTTGTTTAAGCTACTGTTACTGTGATTTTGCTAGTACTCACAATTGAACCTAACTTTAACTGAGAACTAAGTATTAGCTGATAAGCAGTTTTACTCCTTCTCTACAATATGATGGAGATAAACGACTGGAGAGAGAAAGGATCTGATGAGACCGGATGGCTTCTTTGCAAATGGCCAGTTGAGATGGAAAAACCAGGTGACTTCCGTCACAGCCATTTGACCAATTAATTTGTGTTGAAACACGTTTTGCTACCTTAGTCCTCTTGTGTGGAGAAGAAATTATATTAACACCCTCCCTCTAAACTGAACTATCCAACCCCTTAAGTGTCAACCTTCACTAAGTAGCAATGAGCAGAAAGGGAAATCATGGAGGTGAAAGTTAATCCTCTGACGTGATGTTTTGAAAGCTGTGTTGTCTCCCAAACACCAAAAGCCTAATGCTAATACCAAATCATGCATTAAAGATCACATCTGAGACCCAAGACACTGACAGCATGGTCCTTCCATGCTTTGAAGCAGCCCTGTGAGGGGCTCCCCTTGTCTTCTACCCTGAGTCTGGGCCAGGGGTCTGCCAGCCAAATCCCAGCAGGATCTCTTGGAAATCAGGTGAGCAAAAACACATCACAGGCCCAAGCTGGAGAATGTCCCCCAAAAACCAAATTCTAAGGCACAGCACACCTGGGACCAGGCCATGGCAGCCTCTGTACCAAGGAGGTGGGAGAAATTTGGCAAAGAACTGAGAACTCCAGATGGGAAACATGGGAGGGAGGAGGTACTCCCCACATTTGGCAAACCGTCTAAATCATAAGATGTAGCAGCTGTATAACCAGCCGCAGACTCTGCCCACAAACCAAAGCTTCTGAAGGTGCGTGCTTGGCTGGAGCCATAGCCCTTATCACTATGCACGGTCCCTCATTGCTTAGATGGGGAGCAGAGAGCTTGGAGAGGATAAGAGACTTGCCTGCAGTCACGCAGGTTGCTAGAGACAGGGCTGAGTTGGACACCAGACATCAGCACCGCCACCTCCACCCCCTCCTCCCCCACTCCACAGCCTCAGTGTGCTACAGCTTTTGAGGAGATGGCCAAAGCTCACTCCTCAGTCTCTGCATCCCACACAACTCCAATCTGAATAAGGCGAGCGGGATACACATTCCTCTACATGCGCGCCTGGCAGGCCTCTCTGCATCCAGCCCCTCCTGTCCGGGGCTTCAGTCATCATCTCTCTCAGGAAGCCATTCTGATTCCTCAGGGCGGGCTAAATGCCCCTTTTCTGTGTTCCCAAAATTTGTGCCTGCCACAGTCTTAAATTTTGTTTGCTCAGATGCCTTCCCCATTAAAATTTAAACTCTATGAGGGCAAAGACTCTTATTTATTCATCCCTGACCAAAACAATCTGTACTGTTGAAGCATTTCATTTATATCATTTAATTGAATCCTCACAACCACCTTTATCGGGCCAGTTCTACAGATGAGATGACACGGAAAGGCTACGGAACTTGACTAAATTACACAGAAAAACTACACAGGGGCAGAGATGGGGGTGAAACCCTGGACGTTTACACTCCCAAGAGCACTTAATCACTCTGTTATACTGTTCCATCTTCATCAGCTTAAGAGTTTCATCCCCATTTTTCAATGGATGGGAAAGAGTTGCTTTGTCATGTCATTTCCACACCTAGAATGCAAGGCTCCCTGCCCAGCCCCATGGGATGTTTTACTGTGCTCAAGGATGTCTAAAGCCTTGTATCTGGGGATTTTCTTTTCCAGAAGTCTTCTCTGCCCACATGCAGCAGACCAGAATGCCAGGGAATTAACACCTTCTGGAGGAGACTTCAAGCAATGACCACAGGGAGTTGCTCTACAAATGCCCCAGCTCCCTGGCCCCTCAGATGGGATCATTCTGTGGTGTATGTTTGCACCACTTTCCAGAGTTCCCAGAGGATTAAATTCCAGTTGACCCCCATTGTAGCTGGCATGACAGCACACCCTATATTATTGCTTCTCTTCTCTGTATCATCCCTCAATTCCCCAATGGTGCTCTCCGGACTTCCCAAATATACTGTTTGCATTTTTGTCTCAAAGTCTACTTCTGGGAGAGCCCATCTGCCGTGTTGTACAGCCCCAGAAGACCCAATTCCCCCTGCGGTGTGTGAATGGCACCCTCTGGAATTGTGCCATGCATAACCCATGCAACCGTGGGTGGTTACCAATCAGAGGAAAGAGTCTCTCAGCTGACCCTCCTCTCTTAATTAGTATCCTCCAAGTGGATTAGCAAACATTTGTCATGTGCACAAAAACAGTGTGAGGGAGTTGCTTCATTTCCCTCTTGAACTTAGCAATAAGGACAAGCACATGACAAGTCCATTTCCCAACAATGTCTGTCTTCTGATCAGAATATGATTGTCATCTGCCTTCAGTGGTTGCTATGGTAATCACCCAACCAATGCTATGTGAACAAAAGAAAGGAAGAAAGCAAAACCCTGTAGGCACGTAGAATAGTAAAAGAAGTTGTCATAGGAAAAAGTTACAGAATCACTGGAAGTGGGACCATCAACCCAAAATAGAAATTCAACAGAAAGCAAATAGGTAAGAAGCAGCCTGTACACTGAACTTATATTTCTACAAAGATTCTCTCTACTCTCAGAGCTTTGAACAGCAATTATCTGGATATGAAAATACTCAAAGTGTTGCATAACAGAATGGAAAAGATAGAGAAATTCATTTCAAAATAGTGGAAACTGTGTACATAAAACCATAATCTCTTTTTAATTCATACCTTTATTTTTCAAATCTCGCCGTTATCAAAATATTTATTCAGAGAGAAAATAATTTTCTTGGCATGTTTCGCTTTGCGTCTCTGTTACCTTATCTAGAAAGGGAAGCAGACACCCACTTTGCAGGCTTTTGTGAGGAATAACTAATACAAATGTAGCCTGGCAACCAACCCTCGCAGGGAGTTGAATCATGGTCTGACCATCTGATGGGCCAGTTTCAGCCCTTTGGTTTCAGAGAACTCACGTTTCCCTGCTTGATCACACCACCCACGTAAGGTCAGTAGATAATGATTGATCAGCAAGATGTGTGGGCCCAGCCAGAGCGACGGTGAAATGTGCTACGCAGCCGTATAGCTTCACACGAACAAGAGCCTTTCTAGATCACAGACCACAAGCTATTCCACAGTTACAGCAACCCCGCTTAACCTAGCAAGGGGGACACCAGTACTGAAGGTGAACATGCTGCCTTTTGGGTTATATTAGTCTGGCTTAAACAAACTATGCAACATTCACGTGTATTTATTTTCTATATATTTTCAGGTTAGACATACTTGGCACCTTTCATCTGCAGAAATTGAACTTGACATATCATACATTTATACATTGGTTCATTTATATAAAGCAAACAAAAATTAGGAGACTCTTTCCATAAATTACAAAACCCTAAGGTCCCATGTCATTCAGTCTCATCATAGCCTTGCATTCAGATAAAACTAGTCCCATCATCATTCATTCATTCAATAGGTATTTGTTGGGTGCCTCCTCTGTGATAATCCCTATTCCAAGTGACAGGGGTACAGCAGGGAATAAACAAAATTCCTTTCCCTTATAAAGTTCACATTCTAGTGGGAGGAAAGAGTAGAAAAATAACTATTATATATTGTATGTCATGGGCAGTGAGTGCTACAATAAAGCTGGAAAGGAAATAGGAAGTGCTGGGTTGGGGATGAGGTTGCAATTTAAATAGGTCAGGAAAGTCCTCACTGATAACATGACAATCAAAAATACTTGAAAATATAATTTATATCTTAGCCTCTAAAAGAATATCAAACAGGGATCGAAATGAAAAAGCACAACTGATTTTATTAATGTTCTGTTTCTTCATTTCTCTCTGTTTCTGTCTCTCTTTCTCTCCCTCTCTCTCTCACACACACTTCAGCATCTTTTAAGAGTTCTTCTCAACTTCTGTAATCTTTCTTTACCAATCCAGCCCAAGAGTGAGCTCTGACCTCCCTCCTTCTTGTTGTCCAGCTCAGTTGACAATTCCAGTTATCTTAAAAAACCCTCAACTCAATTTAATTAAATTCAGTAATTATTTATTGAGCATCTACTGTGTGCCAGGAATACGTAGGTTCTGGGAATACAAGAATGAACAACTGCTCTCAAGTACAGAGGAGACAGACAATAAAACGCAGAATTGTAAGGGTGATACTAGAGTATATATAACAGATTCCTAACCCAAACGGGTCGGGGGGAGAGGAGGGTGTCAGATAAGGCTTCCTGGAAGAAGTTATATCCAAGCTGATGTGTTAAGTTAACTAAGCTACCCCGTGACAAGGAGGGGAAGATGAAAGTCCCAGGTAGAAGGGAAAGGCATGGAGGGGTAATCTCTCCTACAGAGATAAACCCCCACATCACATTCATTTATCACAGCTGCACTAGGCAAGTCAACTCCAAAACCTCCCCACAGGACTCATCTAACAGGAGTTCACTAATCACTTTCCTTTGGAGCCTTGTTTAGCATCTGTGGGTGAAGGGTTAACAACACTATTTTTCTTTCTACATGAGTATTTGACCTTCAGTTAACTTTCTCCCTCTGTCCCCTGGTTAACCAGATAAAAATGGTGTCAACTCTGTTGCCAGGACACATGGCTGATGATAAAAATGACTCCTGACTGGCAAATTGCATCTGGACTGGGTGGAACTATAAATGAACCGTAAACATGTGATGGGAGCTGTTCTAAGACATATTGGTTCCTGTGGGACATGAGGCCTCTAAATCAGGGCTGTTTCCATACCTGCTGGATGGGAGTTTAATTCCTTCCATGTGAGGGGCCAGAGAGTCGCTCCTGGACAGCCCTCTGGACAGGAGCAAAGACTGCTCAAGAACTTCTCCCACGGCAGAGGAGCACCCGACGCCGACCTGCTGGCACTCTGTGGCTCCCGTCCTACAGCGTTCGGAGTAGACTAGGGCCAAGGGTGGCCTGTGGTCATCACGTGAATCTAAAATTTAATGGAGTCTAAGAAGAAGGTGCCCTGGAGGGCCCTGCAGTATCCATGCACAACTCTTCATCTAACTCTTAAAACGCTATTTCTTATAGAGGCCAGTGTCTTGGAAAGCTGATGAAATAACCATATAATTTTTCTTCTATTTGTCTCTTCATCACAGCACCCATGCTAGAAATCTCACTAGTCATTATTAATTACGGATCACTTTTTACCTTGTACTAAGGTCCTTCCTCTCTGAAATCTGCCCTCCCACTGTCAGCCCCCCACCCACTCACCAGATATCACCCAGTCGCTCTGCTTTTTACAGCACTTTCCCTCTGGTCCTTGCTCAATTCAACCAGAGCTGGCTTTCTTCCTAGCCAGTTTTCCAGGGTCATTTTCTCACACCTTGTTTCTAACTCTCCTTCTGCTCTCTCCTCAAAATCTAGGCTCTTTACCACGTTCCTACCAATTTGCATCTCCTCTTACTCATATTCATTCTAATTTATCTCCATCCTCCCCGGTGTCCCGGGAGAATGCTTTCCTGGACTGCCAAGAATATGTTGTGCTTCAAGAATCTTTCCTTAAGCAAAATTCTCTTCTTTACTGAAGGCTTTTCATCATTGTGCAAATCTTTCTGGCTGTGTCTACCGGATTCCCTCAAAAAGTGTAAATATTAGGAAAATAAACCTATAAATAAACAAGTTACAAAGCTGTCAAATGGCCAGTTTTGTCATGGGTTGGTTTTTAATAAGTACCTTTTGTTACTTGCTATTATCTTAAAATAGTTCTTCATAAGCACCCACTAATCTACAGAAAAAGAAAAGCTAAAACCAAGGGCTTTCAAAGGTAAAGCCAGAGTGGTATTGGACACAATTTAGTCCTTTCCACTGTGGTCCAGAAAAGAGAGCTTATGTGGCTTTCACAGGTCCCCTGAAGATGCAAGACTGTGATTCCAAGATCTCAAAAAATCGAGAGAAAGAGCTGTACACACCTTATAGAATTCACTGAGAAATCTGGGCTGGAAAGAGAATTTTAATTCCCTAAGAAGAATGGGACTAGGCAGCTGGGAACCAGTAGTTTTCTTTCTAAGAAAATAATTGTTCTGCGTTTTGAGTAAGACAAAAAAACCCATAGGTACAACTCTTTAGGTACAATTAAGAATCAAGTAAAATTTAAAATGTATATCAGACAGTCCATATATTTTTATAAATATATTTATATTTATTGATTTTTCTAAATCATATTAATCAACAAGTTTAGGAGTTTTAGCTAATGAAGATAAGTTTTTAAATGCTACACAAAATAAAAGTCTAGAATGCCTTTTTATGTAGGACCGCATTCCCACGTGCCCGTAAGTTGGATCTTGGCAATCATGACTTCCCACCACCCCTTGCTGGTGCTACAGATAATTCCAAGTGCAGCTACTGAAAGGACAAGTTTAACCACTGAAGCACTGCGGCTGCCGGGAGTTCCGCTGCTTTGGAGCAGTATCTACTGTTGTTTTGTTTTGTTTGTTGTGTTTGACAACATTTTGACAAAGTTGAAAAAGCCGAAAAGTGGAAGAGCGAGGAAGACTAACAAAGCAGAGTAGAGACAGACTGTTCCGACAAAGGAAAGATTCTCTAGTTCCAAGTTCTTTCCATCTGTATATAAACTTGAAGTTTTCACTAGTATTTGTGCTTTCATCTTCTTGACTTGAATTAAAATATATCATGCTCAGAATCTGTTTACTTGGCCAGAGACAAGACTTTATGAATCACCAAAGAGCAATAAAATATTGCTGAGTTCGATGAGATCCAAACACACTTTCATCATCACTGAACTTAGCAACAGTCTAGACGATGTAACTTCTTATCATCAGAAACCAATCGAAGAAACTCCTGGAAAGAATGAATATTTCATATGGCTTCAGTCCCACCTCAGCTCTCAACACCCTCACTCTCTCCTCTCCAATCATTAGTTTTATTTCAGTTCCTTAAATGCTCCAAGATTTCTCCCAAGTCCAGGTCTTTGAATATGCTGTTGTTTCTGCCTCGAATGTTCTGTTACTCCTCACTTGACTCACTCTTCCATCAGATCTCACATCAGTATCACTTTTTTCAGGGAGACCCTCCCAGGTCCCTCTCACAGACTAGGTTAGGAGCCCCCATATCCCTGTGCAGCCCCCCACAGAGCACTGCTATATTAGGGATTCATCATTTCACGTGTGTAGTCCCTTCAAACCCTGTTTCCTTGAGGAGGGGCCGTCTCTGTTGTATCCAACCACCATATCCCAGGAACACAGTACAATTCCTGGCACACAGTGACACTCAGTAAACATTTACTCAATAAATAGACAAATCGATGAAACAGATGTACAACTAAGGCATAATCTGATTTAATGCCAAATTAATATATGGCAATGCTCCATGAGCTGAGAGAATGAAGAGTCAGCTAGTGACAATGAGCACAAAAGCAGCCAAATCTTCACAGGTCCAAACGTGAGGAAACTCTTAAATCCTTGACATCAAAAACTAAATGTCAATTCAGAAAGTTATGCCATTAAAGCAACCAAGAGATGAAGGTTTATTTAGAAAAAAAAAAAAAATGGCAAGAAATGATCAGCCTTGACTCAATCGAAGGAAAGCCCAAGAGGCTGTGTGTGCAGCATTTTGGTCTGTTCTTGGTTCATTTCCAAAACGCCCTGTAGGAGGCTTGGCATGTTGAAATGGAGATGATAGATTGAAAACAGAAAATGTGCATAAGTCCTAAATCAAAAATAAAGGCAACTGAGTCAAGCCTTTGAAAAGCAGTTTTCAGATGGACGTACAGAGGATATGGGCGTCAAAAGTGACCCTGAAACAGGGATGCGATAAAGTCAGAAATAATCACTGCAGCTGATGTTATGGAGCAGTCACCAGATGCCCTGCAACATGAGAAGCATTCTGCAAGCAGTACCTCACTGAGTCCTCGGAACCATCCTATAAGGCAGGCACCATTATACTCTGATTTTATAAATGAGGTAACCAAGGTTTTTTTTTTTTTAAAAGATTTTATTTTTTCCTTTTTCTCCCCAAAGCCCCCCGGTACATAGTTGGTTGTGTATTCTTCGTTGTGGGTCCTTCTAGTTGTGGCATGTGGGACGCTGCCTCAGCGTGGTTTGATGAGCAGTGCCATGTCCGCTCCCAGGATTCGAACCAACGAAACACTGGGCCGCCTGCAGCGGAGCGCATGAACTTAACCACTCGGCCACGGGGCCAGCCCCCGGTAACCAAAGTTTTAAATGGTTAAGTAACTTTCCCAAGTTACTTAATATAGTTAACTAAAGTATAGTTAATTAGCGTGAAACCTGTATTCAAACTCAAATTTTTGGAACCCAAATTCTTCAAATCACTATCCTACAAATTACCCAAATCCAAAAACCCTGTACTCCATTTCAGCTAAATCCACATCAACATCCGCCCCTCAGGTGACATTTCCAAGCTCCCTGCACCGCTCTCCCAAGCGTTTCAGTGAAACTATCAGAAGACTCATGCTGCAGTCTTTCTCTCTAGGGTAGCCACAGAGAGTCCCATAAAGAAACACAGAGAAGGGCTCCACTAAAGAGGAGAGCCAGGCTCTGCGTGGCGCAGCCTCCTATCAAGGCTCAGAATGATATGATAGTGAAGCTCTGTTTATATATATGTGTATATATATACGTTTTAATTCTGCATGTTGTCGCTGTGCATGTGTGTGCTTCTGTGTGTGTATGTGTTCATGTATGTGGGTCTGAATGCTCAGGATACTGTCTAGGAAAATTTACACTAAATCATCTAGCCCATTTTCTGCTTGAAAGAAGAATTGTCTCCTTGCAGCTATGACAGGAAGCTCTCTGCTCACCCATCACAGAGGCTGGCACAGCCTCCTGATACTGTCCCAGTGGATACTGCCTTGCTTATTTCTGTTGGAGCTCACCACATTTCAACCTTTTTTTCCTTCAATGTACTAATACTTCGTTGATAATAGCCACTAAGACCATATTCAATTTCACTGCAATAAAAGAGTATTTCTTAACAGCTCCCAGAATGCTTTAGGGCACTACGGTCCCTTTGACCACCAAACTTAATTCACACTAGGCCCGGGGACGCTCTGCCTTCAAATGGGTGGTGCATACCAATGACAGCAATGGTGCTATATAGTCCATGAAGTTTCATGTCAATTCACTTGTAAGTGAAACTTGGAAATAATCTTTAACTCATCTGCCCCCTTATTTCCCAAATCACCAGGTTCTGTTTTCTCCTATGTCATTGTTTTTCAAATACACAATTAACATACGAGTATGCTCATTATAAAAGAGCAGGACCACAAAGGAGTGCATCAAGGAGAAAGTGAGAGACTTACCCTTGGCTTTTCCTCTAATTGCAAAGTTAATCACTGAAAATCGTTTATGTGCATCCTTTCAAATATTTTCCAACATGTTTATACCCTAAGCACACAATATTGTTCTGTGACTTGCTTCTTCATGCCTTCATTCCCAACATACCTCAGACCTCTTCATGGCAGCATATTCAGGTCTGCCTAATTCCTTTTAATGGCTCCATGGTATTCCATGGTGTGACTATATCCTAATTAATTCAGGATATTACTAAATTAATACAACACTAAAAGTAATAAAAAAAATAATACAACGCTACCGTATTGATGGACATTTAGAGCATTTCCTTCTTAAACTACTATAAAGAATACTGCAATGAACATCCTAGCATATGTATCTTTATGCCCATTAAGTATTTCTATAGAATAGCGAGAATTAAAATTCCTGTTTCTTGTCAATTTTGATAAATATTACCAAATTCCCATCAAGAAATGTGCCATTATTGCTTAATTCCCCAGCTTTATGGTATTTTTTTGTATCTGGTAGGCCAAGATAGTCACCACATCCCTCACAGATCACTCTTAGTTTTCAAAATTACCTTAGTGCAGTTCTCACTCAGGCCAACTTCACAATTGGGTTTTCAAGTTCCATTCACTTTTTTGTGAGACAAGAAAAGAATGAAGAAATGAAGAGTTTGGCTCCTCAGTTCCTGCCAGTCCCGTGTCCCACCCTGTGGGAGAAGCAGCTGAGGCCCCAGAAAAACAGGCCTCCGCGCCCTGCAGAGCTGCCATCTGGAAGGTGCCCCTCGTCCTTGCCCACTGTCAGGCTGGTGTGGGGAGTCTGGCAAAGGTCTCTCTGGATCGCACCTGGCCTGTCATTTTTCTACTTCAGGCAGCAGTGGCCTCGAGGGTCTCGGGTTGCCAGACAATCAGGAAGACTCTGGCGGCTCATCTGGGAGAGGGCATGGGGCCCGGGAGGTCTGGACCCAGCAGCCACGATGCACAGGGAAGGAAAGAGGCTGTGGAGCCAGACAGCCGGGGCTGTGACCTGGCCTGCCCTCTGTGTCTGTGTGAGCCCAGGGGAGTCACATGGCCACTCTGAGCCGCAAGCTCGTCACTGGCAGGTAACACAGAGGTAACTACCCCATGCTGTGAGGACTATAGATGGTACTTGTGAAGTGCCTCGTACAGTGCCTGAAACAGGTGAGTGTACAGTAGGTTAAAAAAGAGAGAGAACGGAGTTGTTTTCCTTCACTTTCTATCAACCCCCTTGTGGTTTCGCCTCTCTCTCCACTCCTCAATCCTACTCCACCATGAGAGCAAAGTTTGACCTGCTATCAGTCACTACTTGGTGGGAACGTGCTGGAGGTAAGGGGCCAGCAGATTTGTCCCAGGAATTGCTGGAGACTAGGGAAGCTGAGTTCTCATCTACCTCTCCTAGCCCAAACCCCTGACTGTCTGAAATTGTTCTCCTTTGAGACTGTTTTTTCCCTCTTCCTCCACCATTCTTAATTCACTCACCAAATATTTAGAGGGCCTTTGCTCTGTGCCATGTACCGCACTAAGCAAGGGAGGAGACAGCAGAGGCCCCTCAGGCAGCTCAGGCAGCGTCTCCTCTGTTCTTTTGCCACAAGCACTTTCCTGTGGCCATGCTCCAGGATGGATCTGCAACACGTTTCCCTCGCTCTCTGTCACCACCCGCCACCATCTCCCTCCACCTCCCCTGCACACCCACACTGCTTGAAGTAAAACTGTACAACGGCTGTGCAAGCACGCACCCAGGACATAGCCCTAGGAATCTTGTTCTTTAAATCATGTCAGCATCAAGGATGTAGTACTGAGAAACCGAGCTCTCTGAAATCATATGAGGAGCTGCAAGGCCAAAATAAACCGTCCTTAACCTAAGGCAGATCATATGCTGAGCGTGTTAAAGCAACGCTGCTTTGGTCTAGGAGTCAATCAGCATCCCTGTCACCACCTTTTTTAGAGTTAATCAGAATCGCCTGTGCTTGCACAGTAACATATATAAGCTCTGCTCAAGCACCACTTGGGGAGACTGTGTTCCTAATGCCTGGCAAGCTTAAGAAATTAAGGTTTGTTTTTCAGAATTGGAGTCTGTTATCTCATCAATAATACTTTATTCCAGTGTTTCCACAGCCTGGAATTCCTCAAGCACTGGGGCTAGTCCTTCAGGGTTGGTTGGCCAAGAACATATAATAACTAGATGTGCCACTGGGTTTTTCAGGTGAGGTAAGGTGGACCCAGAAAAAGGAATATAGAGAGGTTAGTGAAGAGTCTCAACTCTCCAGATGTAATTCTGTTTACACACACGCTATAACTACATGACACAATTCTCTTTCCAGTAAACGCTACCAACAACACGCTGTCAAGCCCCCACCTCCTGCTGGATAGGAGGCTCCTGAAAGGATACCCCAGACTGATTCATAATTTTTCAGTCACATACAATCATGAAAACAGATTTATTTCAGTTCTTGAAGACTCCATTCAGTTCATTTTAAAATTTCAGTCTTGTCTTTGAGACAAAGCTATGAGAGCTGAGAGCGGAGGGGAGAGGAGGAATGAGTGTTTCCACCCCTCAACTGGACCCGAGGCCATGGCTTCATGCTCTTTCCTACCTCTACAGTCAAGAAAAACCTGATATCTGACAAGCTGAATTCAAGATCTTTGTCCTTTACCAGACATAAGTGCTGCTGGAGCATGTGCGTGTTGTTGAGGGCAGGGGGAAAGAACAGAGAAACACTTTAGATGCATTTCATTTTGTACGTATCAACTTTAATGTGCACATGGTTTCAGGAAAAACTCATGATTAACTGTTTGTAGATGCTGGAGAACTAACATTTCTGGATAGAGGTGATGCCATGGACAATCATTTACGATGGCCCTGTACCACTGATGGGTATTTCCCAAATGCCTGTTAGCCATACCCCTGACTCATCAGATCAATGCTGCCACATAGTCTATTGGATTCAACAGCGCAACTGTGTCCATGCATGCCATTCAATTACATCATTGTCTGCCTGTGACATTAAAAACATAAAGCAAACAATGAGTCCAATGCCAGATATAATTTAAATAAGATTGGGGGCCAGCCAGGTGGCGCAGCAGTTAAGTTCACAGGTTCCGCTTCTTGGTGGCCCAGTGTTCAAAGATTCGAATCCCAGGTGCAGACATGACACCACTTGGCAAAAGCCATGCTGTGGTAGGCATCTCATGTATAAAATAAAGGAAGATGGGCATGGATGTCAGCTCAGGGCCAGTCTTCCTCAGCAAAAAGAGGAGGATTGGCAGAAGTTAGTTCAGGGCTAATCTTCCTCAAAATAAAATAAAACAAAACAAAATAAATAAATAAATAAGATTGAATTTGTTTAGTAGGACTAGATGAGATGAAAATAACATGGCATTTGTAACTGGGGAATCTGCAAGCAGGCTACTCAGACTGTTCATTCGAAGTAAAGCAACAACAATAATAAGAGCTATTTGTACCAATCAAAACGAAACTAACAGGTTCAGAAGAGTTTACCCATGAGAAACACTTTTAAAATAAAGAAAGAACAGCTAATAAAATGTGACCTGTGCTTAACAAATAATCCAAAAAGCCTTGCTCAAGAGACATTTAATCATGGAATCTTTTTTATTCCTATGGCATTATTCAAATCTGAGCTAAAAGTACACCTTGAATGATTCACTGACAACTACAAAGAACATGACTCTGGATTTACACAGAGATGAGTAAGACACGTGGAATATGAGCAGATACAGAAACACATATGCACACAGCAGGATGTTGGGAAGGAGGCCTGGGGGAGGCTGGAAGACAAGCAAGGCAGTCAGCACCAGACTGACATTCTGAAGAACTACGGAGGAAGGGGGAGCTGCGAAGTGAAAGCCCCTCGTCAGGGGGCTGCATATGGCCCTGGGTCTTGGTTCCCTTCGCCAGAAAGTTGGGTCAGTGTAGAGCTGCCTAAAAATATCAGGCTGCTGAACGCTTTCTGGCTCTAAGGCTTCTGTTGCCATAGGAACAGTCACCTTCTATTTTCTGAAAGGTGGTTAATAATTAGATTTGGGAGAAAGCAAATTCTATTTCAAACTTGAATTCAGCTCACTCTTGTCTCTGATACTGCCATCCTGGGTGTTATTACTGAAAATTCAGAATATCTTGGGGACTAATATCCGGGAAAAAATACTAGGTCTATAGATTCCAAGAATCTAAACAGACCCCATGGTGTAGGTCTATGAAGTATGACTATAAAATCGTGATGCACATGTTTGAGTATGAGTGTGCCTTTCAGCAAACAAACCAGAACTCGCATATAGAAATCCACGCCCTGTCCTGTATAGTAAAAAGGGGGTATATGCTTAGTCCAACAATGCTATCAGTGTTTGAACTTTTCTAGAACTCCTCTCTTGATAGTATCTTCAGAACTGGTTTAAAAGCCCCACTGGGAAATCTATATCCTAACTTTATAGACATAGCTCATACAGTAAATACATAATTTTATGTCAATGTCAAAGGCCACTGGGATTGCAGAGTGATAAAGAATGAACTATTCTTGTTTAAACTACTAGCAGAAGCAACAAACCGTCCTCTAAAAATTATGTCTATCTCATAGTGCCCCATGCCAGAGCAAACTGTGGCCCCAAACCATTGCCTGGACTCTGTGCCCTTAGGCTGCAGGCACTGCAGTGGCGGGGGGGGGGGGGGGGGGGGGTGTGAATTTACACCTACACACATCCATCAGGATGGCTATTATCAAAACAAAAACCAGAATAAAAGTGTTGGCAAAAATGTGGAGAAACTGGAACCCTCACACATTGCTGGCAGAAATGTAAGCTGGTGCAGCTCCTATGGAAGACAGTATGGTGGTTCTTCAATAAATTAAACATATAATTACTATATGATCCAGCAATTCCACTTCTAGGCATATATACAAAAATTTGAAAGCAGGGGCTTAAACAGATATTTGTACACCAAAGTTCACAGAGGCATTATTCATAACAGCTAAAACATGGAAATAATTCAAGCATCCATTGACAGATAAATGAATAGACAATATGTGGTATGTACATGCAATGGAGTACTACTCAGCCTTAAGAAGGGACAGAATTCTGAGGCGTGAATGAACCTTGAAGACATTATGCTAAGTGAAATAAGCCAGACACAAAAGGACAAATATTGTATGATACCACTTATATGAGGCGCCTGGAATAGTCAGATTTCTAGAGATAGGAGTAAATGGTGGCTGCTGGAGACCTGGGAGGGGAGGGAATGAGGAGTTATTGTTTAATGAGTACAGAGCTTCAGACTGGGAAGATGAAAAAGTTCTAGAGATAAATAGTGGTGATGGTTGCACAACAATGTAAATGTAGTAAATACCACTGAATTGTACACATAAAAATGGGTAAAATGGTAAATTTTATGTTATGTACCCTTTATGTCAATAAAAAAATTACATCTATAAAAGCAAAGTCAGGGGCACCCTATGTGTCTTCAAACCTGCCTGTTTTAGTTGATTTCTCAGCCACACAGCTTGGTACACACCGAAGTTCTCCAGGGCCAGTCAAACATTTGAAGTTAAGTTAGTTTTCTTTTCACCCTTGACCAGATCCTGGTTTGAATTAAGAGAAAAGTAATTTCAGTAAAAAGACTCAGCCCTAAATAGGGTCGCCAGATGTGACAAATAAAAACACAGGCTAGCCAGTTAAATTTAAATTTCAGATAAACATCAAAACATTTTTTAGCATAAGTATGTCCTGAATGTTGCATGAGACATACTTAATGCCAAAAATGTTTTGTTGTCCACCTGAAGTTCGAATTTAACTGAGCATCTTGTATTTTATCTGGCAACCCTAGTCCTAAATGAAATTGCTTCTAGTCAACGATATCGTCTTTTGCTTTTAAAGGCTGGTTCAATTTAAAGGACACTACTGCCCAAGTCTGCACACCCAGGCATGAACCAAGCTGTTACCATCCCTCTAGAGCAGAGAGCAGAAAATGAAGCACAGCTCCAGCCACACTCATCTTCCCCCATTATGCAATAGTTAATATATCTCCAAAATCTGATACTTCAGCCCCTGTCCTCAGCCTGGGGGTTAAGTATTAGTCCATTCCACCCATTAGCTTAGCTCTCCATGGAGTCTGGAGCTTAGAGAAGCCTGGTGGATTGTGTCAGTCCACTCTAATTGGTCATTAGATTTAGAAATATCATGTTGGAAAGCTCTTTACCACATCATTTCTAGCTCTCCTTATCTGAATATGTCTGTGATGATTTTCAGTGACAGGAAGGCCATTTTAAAACTATCCCTGCCACGTTTTCTGTAAATACATCCTCTGGGTTATTAAACATGTTGTATAATTCTCAAGTAAACTTCATAAGAAAGACAATCTATTCTCCATTTTATACCTAAAGAAACAGAACGGGCACTGACTTTCTCAGTCAATCATCCACTTGACATCTATCACTTTCATCTCTCTGCTTGCCTTTCCATCCCCCAAATATGCTTCTTTTCTTAAAGTCTGGCACTGTGATCAGGCAGGTGTGTGTTCTCATCTTAACCCCACTTGCTTGTTCCCTTCGGCCTGACCATTCTTATCTTTGCAGCCATAAGAAGGAAATATTCAAAAGCGTAAGAATAAAACTAACAAAGAATTGGTCACAAGGGTTGTTTGTCCTTCGCTGTGTCACTCCTGGGTCTGCTACTAAAGGAGGTCAAGTCTAAAGGAATACATATAACCCTTTCCACAGGGCCTACTGTGGTCTCAGTTCCCAGAAACACGCAACTCAATTCAACAGATACCGATAGGGTTCCCATTAATACGAAGGCACCACTAACTGATGCCAAGGAGCCAAATCATTAAGACATTGTCATTGCCCACAGGGCACTTAGAAGCTTGTAGAACCTGAAAGGGAACAAATTACTTTATAACTAGTTCCTTAAGACATCTTAATTCAGTGAGGCACTAACATGAAATGGCTTTATTTTTCTCCAATTCCTGCTTTCAACCATACTTCCCACTTTCCCTTCCCTTAGAAAGATTTTGGATACATTTCATATTTTTTGGTCACTTGAATCTATTAAAAGTTCAATTCTGTTGAAAACTCCAATCCCACATCTGATTCAAAACCTTCTCCTCCATGCCTTGGGGCTCAGCAGACTTGGTGAGGAAGACGGTGTGATCTGTTCCTTTGTTCCCCCTCTCACCCAGCTCCCCGGAAGGAGAAGTGAGGAAGTCATCTTAATCTGGGGCCCATCCTTTCCCCACTCCCACCTTTTCCTTTGGGGCTAGTGCCTTTAGAGTTAGGGGACGGGAGCTATAGGGAGGAAAGATCTCCTTACCCGATGGCTCAGTGGTGGAGACAAGTGCCCACATTTTGCTCCAGTTTAGTGGAATTCACAAAAATGGTGTGTGCATTTCTCTTAGGCATTGTTCAGCTTCACCCCAGCCCTTTCTCACAACAGTGTGAATGGAGTATCACCTCACCTGGTCCAGTGGACATCCAGGCAACCCTACATTCTGACTCTCTAAACTCGGTGCTTCATGTGGAGTTATAGGCATCACCCACATACCCTCTTAGACCCTCTGAAGGGCTCTGAGCAGTGAAGGACATCCCCCACCCTTTCTCTCCTTTCCCCCAAGAAACTACGCTCCAGTTCCTCTCACTCCAGCTATATAGACTCCTTCCACAGAACTATCAGATTCAGAAATCTCCAGATGAGAAGCAACATTAGTCTCATATTCAAGAACACTCTTTCCCTTCTTTTGGGGACATATGTCATGCTGTCCCCAAAACCCCCTCAGCACTCTCTCCTCTGTGCCAGTGGCAGCTGCAAGTTGTCCCTTAACAAGCATCCATTCAGGGAGGAGGATACCAATCTCCCTCTCTTACGGACACACTTGGTCTATGAGTGATTCCCTTGGATCTGTGAGGGTGGTTGGAGCATTCCCAGCTCAGCCACTGTCACAGGGAGGGGAGAGAAAAAGGCTCTCTCGTCATAAACACTCTGCCGTGCCTCCAACTCTCTCAAAGACTGCCCTCCTCTTCCAGTGTTCTCTCTGTGTAGACTCGGGGGTGGGGGTGTGTTGAGTGAAGGGCATGGCAATAGGACTTTGTTTTCAGCTATAGGTTCTTATTGCCAATTCCAGAGCATCAGGAAAATTCTCACTCAACATCCCCACTGCTACTCCTAATCTCCTCAGTGACACTCACCCACTGGTATACTCCAACCTCCCTTGACTATACTTGCCTTAAGTCCACTGACTTCATTCACTCGATAATTTTATATTGAGCATCTACTGGGTGTGAGCTACTGTGAAACAGTGATGCACAAGCAGACGTAAGATGTAGTCCCTCCCCTTGTGGAATTTATAGTTCAAGAGAGCCAACTGATACTTATATTATACCGTGGAAGTAAGCTGCATCTTGCAGTAATTAACGTGAATTCTGAAGTCAATTTATTAGCTTGACAAATCTTTTAGGAAAAAAGATACATAATGGAAATTGAAAGGAAATGCAAAAACAGAAGATAACGATCTAGGGTTGACAATGAAAAGCAAACAAATAAAAGTTCAATAAAATTTGGGTTCCATTGAGAATTGTAAAAGCTATACCAGAATTAATATAAGATCAAACATTTCATTCATCACCTAGTAGAATGTATAGAACAATTCAAAACAAAAGATGAACTCAAAATAATTTGTATTTGTTATTTAAAGACATTTTTTATATCGAGGTATTAATAGATATTACATTTTAGAAATTTAAAATACTTAAAGGGCAATACCATAACTAGTCTGTGAAAAATCCAACTAAAGAGCTAAAAAAAAAACCCAGACTTATCTCATCCCTCCCATACCTGAGCTGGTCCTTTCTCTATGTACCTGGAGGAACAGGTAATATCACCTTGATACCCAGGAAGGAGGCTCGAGCAGTGATGTGTTTGATTAGTGGCTTTGGAACAGTCAGAACTGAAGAGCCTGTGAGCCAGGTAGGCATTTCACTGTTGCCCAGTTCTCTTCCCTGACCACTATCCCATTCTTCTTTATTAGTTTACGTAGATGGTCTGTTATTTCTCCCCCGTCCTCGTTTATTGTCCTCTCCTTAGTCACCCAAAGCCATCAAATGTCCACATGACTATAATAAAATAGATTGCCGAGAAGAAAAACAAAACGAGAGAGAGAGAGAGCCAACTGACTCAAAACAAAAATATGAATAAATGAAATAACTACAAATGTGTGAAATCCAATGCAGGAAACAAACAAGTACCTGAAACAGAAATATCGAGTTGGAAGTGAGAAAGGTAGACTAGACAAGACAGTGGGGCACTTGTTCAGTCGAGAGAGTGCATACAGGGTTGCCTTTTCCAGAGGTTCCATGAGGTGTAACATGGCAACAGATTGAAAGCAGAAGCAGATAGCAGAACCCATCTGTCTTTTATTAAGCCAGACATGAAAGAGATTTGCTAAATATGAAAAGGATACCATTTTTCTCACTAATTTTTCTTTGTAAAATAGTTATTTTTCATAAAATGTATTTTATGTTAACACAATGAGTTTATATTATTTTAAAGTAATTATTTTAAATTTCTCTGAGTTCTAATTTCTAATACCATAAATTATCAATAGATAAACTAATACAGTAAATATCAACAGATAAAACCCATATAAACAAAACTCTCTGGGGTCTGTTATGGACTGAATGCTCACGTTCCCCTGAAATTCCTATGCTGAAGCCCTAACCCCTGATGCGATAGTATTGGGAGGCAGGGCCTTTGGGAGGTAATTAGGTTTAAATGAGGTCATACAAGTGGACCTCTATGACAGGATACTGTCCTTACAAGAAAAGGAAGAGAGACCAGAGCTGGCGCGCTCTCTCCCATGTGAGGACACAGAGAGAAGGCAGCTGTCTACAAGCCGGGAAGCCGGCTCTCACCAGGAACACAATGGGCCAGCACCTTGATCTTGAACTTCCAGCCTCCAGAACTGTGAGCAATCAATATCTATAGTTTAAGCCGCCCAGGCTGTGCTATTTTGTTATAGCAGCCCTAGCAGACTAAGACAGGGTCCTTAATAATTCTTAAGAGGCAAAGGGTCCTGACACTAAAAGATTTGAGAAATACTGGGCTTTTTTCAGAGTTTACACTATGCACCTGGCTGTAGCTCTTGACAATCTGTCCCTCCTGAAACACTCTCCTTTGGAATCCAGGACAATCTGGAGAAGGCCTTTCGTGAACACCCTTTTAAGTCTTCTACCAATTTCGAGTCACCCACCTAGTCCTTTGAAAGCAGGTATTCTGTAGAGATCTAGCCTTGCTCTTCCCCGCTTTGTCCTATGTTCTGTTGCAAGGCTTCAACTCTTAGCTCTCTGTGTATCCTCTTACCCTGCCCTAGACTGAGATTTTTCCAAATTCCCACTGGACATCTGGATAGTATGTATCCCTCCAACTCAACATGCTTCAAACCTAACACAGAGTCGTCCTCCCACGCTCTTGCTTCTGAACTCCTTAGATCAACAGTGTCACTATATTCCTAACAGTGGAGACTGACAGCCTCTCTCCTCACTCCTATACACAAGCAGTTACAATACCCAGCCAGCTAAACTTCCCACAGTGTCTCCCTATCTGCTGGTGCTCTTTCCCACTAACCCCAATTTGGCTCTTTCCCTTGCATCTCACTCACATGCCACAGTACCTTGGTACCTGTTCCCCTGAACTCCAGTCTCTCGCCTCTCAAAGCCAGGCTTCAGGCCTCCACCAGACTCATCCTACAACCACTAGTCAAATCACATTACCCTCTACACAAAAATCCATATTTCCCCACTGCCTGGAAGAAAACAAAAAAGTCCTTGAAATGATATTCAAGGCTCTACATTCTAGCCCCACCTTCATTTCTAGGTCTTTTTCAGACCTCATTGCCCCAAACATCCTATAATTAGGCCACACAAAACCTTGCAATTTCACCAAAACTGCTCATGTAGCTCTTTGCTCAAGGTGTTCTCTCCTTTTCAACTGCCCCTCTCTCTTGGAAAGAGCACAGCTGCTTGAAGCAATGCATCCAAATTCAAGTGCACTCGTGTGATACTGGTCAAATTGCATCTACCTCAGTTTCCCCACCTTTACATAGGGACAGTAATTGTGTGTACCTCTTAGAGCTTTTGTGAGGTCTATCAGATGATACATTTAAAAGAGCTTAGCACAATACCTAACACGTTCAAATTTTAGTTTCTGTCATTGTTACTGCTGTTAATTTACCTACACTCGTCAAAAACTACTCGTTCTTCAAGGCCCAGATAAAATGGCACTTCCCCATGGAAACTTCCTCAACTGCCTTAACCAAAACCATCGTTAACTCCTCCCTCCACCTCATGTCAATAAGTATGTCACTCAAGTTAGCACATTTCCTCTGCTTTGCATTCTAATTAGTTCCTTTAATGTACATCCTCCAAGACCCTCCCCCTTGCCACACACACACACACACACACACACACAGGGTGGTAAACTCCTTTTAATTTAGGGCATTTGGGGCTCCAGCTAAAAGTTCCAATTTAGTGCCTTGTGATCAAGTGAAACACCTCATTTTTCAGACCTAAGCCCCCACTGACAACAGTGCTCTCAATGGCACTTGAGACCACAGAAAAGCTTTTCATGTTCTATTTTTACTCCTGTTGCTATAGTATATGGCTAATTCTCATTCATTCCCCTCCTCTTTGAACTTCCCCCAAATTACACTAAACTCTTATCAATTTTTTTACATTTTTTAAATGTTTACTTTCTAATTCTCTGGAAGGCATAGGTTTCTCAAACTTTTCCTTAAAATCTGTAAGACCCATTTAATGGTGACAAAAAAAGGATTTGAGAAGAGCTGAAATAATATCAATAAATATAAGATGAGCAAGTACAAATTATGCATTTGGGTCTGTGAGAGCCCCAAGTTCATAAGGTGTATCTCAATCAAGAAATATAAATTTTCCAAAGAAATACATGGTCTAGAGGTAAAATATTTTAGATGTCAGAAATTGCATATTTTGTTCATTTTTCATGAGGGTAAAATGGTCTGCCAAACTCATAAAATTGGGCTGGACTTTGCTCAAAAGATATTTTCACATTCCAATTAGAGAACAGATTGAGACTAATGAAAATTTTGCCCAAGAAAGGACTCTCTAGTTTCTTATCCAGACACTGCACTTCATACTCTCATTTTTGCCCAAGTCGATCATAAGGAAGGTGAGCACAAACTGAACCTCATAATTTTGCCCACGTGCTTTTCTTCCTCCTCAAGCATTTTCAAATTCAAAATAAGCTTAATTTACAGGAAGTTGGAAATCATTCTGTATACACATTTGGGGGAGGTGCATACAAATATTTACTGGACACGAAAATTCAATATCCTCATACAAACCATCTGACCTCAGGAAATCGAACACATACACAATAATTAACAACAGATGAAAATATTCTATCTCAGGGGTCCACGTTTTGAACTTCCGTATGCCCTTCAGGGTAAGTGCTCATTAGGGCAAAGTGGGACTTTTGAGAAGCATGTTTTCATTGCTACATTCTGTTTCTATAGCCCCCCTCAAACAGAGGAAAACATTATTCTCTGAAATGAAGTGCGGTTAAAAATAGAAAACAAACTAATAGCCAATCTTTAGAGTTTCCTGAGCTGAACTTTGATCCTGTCCAAAAAGAGGTTATTGTGAAATGTTTCTACTTAGCTAAACCAATGAATAGCTAAAGGAAACGCAATAACAGAAGTGCCACAGCAGTGGAAGTTACGAAGTTCTCCACACTGCCAGGAAGAGAAGATAGAGTGTGAACTTCAGCTTTATATAGTGGTCTTTCTCAAATCCCGTATTTCAAATCATCTAGGTGATCCAGTCCATTCATGATTCACAAAATTACAAAATTGCAGAATCCAACCACCTCATTTTACAAATGAAGAATAGTAGTAACTTGTCCAAGGTAAAAATTCTAATTATTTGAAATGTTGGGAAAGAACCCAGATCACCTGATCTTCCATCCCAGTGTTCTTGTTATTCCAAAACCAGGTGTGCCACAGCCCTCCTGGCAGAATCGCCATGCTACGGGGTTGCAGGACCCTGAAGGAAGAGATAAGAAGGGAACCTGAGTACCCAGAGCAAGTCACCCACACCCCTCCACTGGGCAGGTGCTGAAATCAGCAGGAAGGAGCCCACATCCCTTCCTCTCCTACCTTCAGCTGGTGCCCTTACCCTGAACACTCATGAGGGATGTCTGGGGTATGAATGACCAGAGTCCACCATTAGGAAGCAGAGTGGATGTGAGCAGGCACTAAAATCACTGTAACCTCATAAGTGGTAAGAACACTAGGCACATCTCTTGTTCTAACATTGGTCTTTGACTTCTGTTCCTGACACAGTGCTTCTGAAACCCTTGTAATTTCCTGGGTGATAGGAGTGTCTTTTGTTCTAATGAGGTGACTCTAGGTGGGCTTCTGGATGGTTCCTGAATGGGAGCTGGTCACCAGAAAGACTAAGCCATGATTAGAAGCTTGGAAATTTTAGTCCCACTCCCCATTCTTTTGAGAAGGGAGAAGGACTGAACGTGAAGTTAATGATTGATCATGCTTATGTGAGGAAGCCTCCATAACATCCCAAAAGTATAGGATTTAGGGAGCTTCCAGCTTGGCAAATACATCCACCCTGGGAGGGTGACGCACCCCAACTCCACAGAGACAGAAGCTCCTGTGCTTCAGACCCTCCCACACCTCACCCCATGTATCTCTTCATCTGGCTATTCATCTGCTTCCTTTATCATTTTCTTTGACAAACTGGTAAATGTTAGTAAGTGTTTCCCTGAGTTCTCTGAGCCACTCTAGCAAATTAATTGAACCCGAGAAGGGGGTCATGGGAACCTCCAATCTATAGCTGGTTGATCAGAAGCACCGGTGACAACCTGGGCTTGCGACTGGCATGTGAAGTGTGTTTGGGGGCGGTAGAGAGGAAAGGGGACAATCTTGTAGGGCTGAGCCCTTAACCTGTGGAATCTGACGCTGTCTCCAGGACGACAGTGTCAGAGTAGAGTTGAACTGCAGAACACTCAGCTGGTGTTGCAGAGAATTGCTTGCTCTGGAGAAACACCTCCATGCATTGCTGACCAGAAGTAAAGTGTTCTGCATGAATAGTAAAGGAGACTGACAGGTGAAAAGAAAGACATAGGAGGGAAGTACTAGGTCTTTCCCTACACAGAAAGGAAATAAACTGAGGTTTTTTTCCTTTTCAGGCCCCTCTCCTCGGCTTCTCCCTGAGCCTTCAACATGGTCCTCCCTCTGTACATCTCTGTGTCCTAATCTCTTCTTCTGATAAGAATACTAGTCCTATTGGATTATGGCCCATGCTAATAATCTCATTTTAACTTAGTTTCCTCTTTTAAGACCCTATCTCCAAATACAGCCATTCTGAGGTACCGGGGTTAGGACTGCAACATACAAATTTAGGGGCACACAGTAGCCCATAACAGATCCTGAACGTATCCAGGAAGCAATCTCCAAAATCCAATGGTCTGTCTTCTTCGCTACAACCCCCAAAATCCAATGGCCTGTCTCCTTTGCTACATCTCTTGCCTCTACTAAACGTACCAGATACAGATTCGTGCTGGTGCTGGCCCTGCCTGCCTGCCTACCCTTCCTTTAAAACCAAGAAATCACCCGATTGGCCAAGCTGCTCCTCCTGCCCAACTCCAGGAAAAGCATGCTCATTCAATCTCTCCCTCCCTCCCTCCCTCCCTCTCTCTGTCTCACAGGAGTAATTTCTCCACTCTCTTGCAGATCTACTATAGATCAAAGTCTCCAGTTCTACAAACATAAGAGAATTTCCAGATCTCTGAAAGAACCACAAGCACTTCTAAAGAACCCTGTAGAGATCCACCAGGGAAGAAGCGCCATCCAAGCCACTGTGGTAGGCAGAGTTCTAAAGATGGCCCCCAAGATTTCCATACCCCAATTATTCAATCAAACACTCATCTAGATACCACTGTGAAGGGGATTTGCAGATGGAATTAAGGTTACCAAGGAGGCAACTTTAAAATAGGGAGATTATCCTGGGTAATCTAAGTGGGCCCAATATAACCACATAAATCCTTAAAAGCAGAATAGGAAGGCAGAAGAGCTTCTCAGAGATGCTGTAGGAGAGATGAGACAGAAGAGGAGGTTAGAAGGATTCAAAGTGTGAGATGGACGCAACCTGCAACGACTGGCTTTGAAGATAGAGGAAGGGGCCCAGGAGCCAAGGAATCCAGGTGGCCTCTTGAAGCTGAGAAGGACCCCTGGCAAAGATCCAGCAAGAAAATGGGGAATTAGTCCTACAAATGTATGAAACTGAATTCTGACTTGCAGAATTATGAGAAAATAAATTGTGTTGTCTTAAACCACTAAGATTGTGGTAATTTATTACAGCAGAAATAAAAACTAATACACCCATCTTGATATTAAATGTAATTTCCCCACATTAGTTCCTTTTATGAATGAATTTTTTCTCAAGTTACCTAAATCTCACATCATTCTGAGTAGTAGATATTACTACTTACCACTAATTGAACATACATATTCAACTAAAATTCATGCAGAGTCTACAAATGAGTCCTTAGAATCAGTAGCTTACATCCCAAACATGACAGCATACTCATATATATATACATGCATTCTCTGCCGTGGATTCTCTGCCCTGGATTCTCCACATGACTGTTGGGGACTGACTGTACCCTCTGGAGGTCATAGATTCCTCCAGGAACCTCTGCCCTGCCGAGAGATCCTGAAGCTGATCCGAGAAGGAACTGTTCTGACCTGCCACGTTGCTGTTTGTAATGTTCGCTCTTGTGACCTCACATAGCACTTGGAAAAGAGAATGGCATGAATTCTTTTTAAGCACCACTTTGAAATAAAGTGAGAGTTTAGAAAAACTTGCACCATCCAATGGATAAAAATAGCAATAGGAAAAGGAACAACCCAAGCTCTAGCCAAGAATCTCCTGAGAGAACAATTGAAGAACACAACCCCGTTTTGGCACAAGAGTCCCAGGAGAGAAATTGTTCCAACCCACCTCCAGGGCACCACCACCCCAGTGAGCTCTTCCCAGCGCAGAATCCATTTCCGTAACTATAAGGAGCTGGGATTTCTTCGAGCAAAACAAAAAGGCCTTAAAATCTGTAACAAACTCCCATGATTCTAACCACCACCTCTCCCAAATGTTATCTCCAAGTTCCGGATCCTTATCACTGGTCGCAGGCTAGACATTCCTTCTAAGTCCTCCATGAGCACCTCAGACATCACTAGAACACGATTGAATCCATCATCTCCCTCTCCAAAGTGCACCGCCTCTCACCGCTCTCATTTCTTTGGAACTACCATTTGTTGGACACACGCCTTATGCCCGGCACAGTGCTCCACACTTTACATACAACATCCATTTAAACTCACAAATCTCATAGGAATGTAGAAAGTGCACTTTGGAGAGGTTAAGATGCTTCTTAAGATTAGAACCACTCGGCTGATTCTCATGCTTTGCTCAGGATCATCCTTGTCTTCACTGTAGAGATGCTGCTGGCTTTCCGGCAGGGGCGCTGAACTCGGACGCTCCTGTCCTGGGCGGCTGGCGGCCATCTTGCCTGTCATGCGCAGTGAGAGCGACGGAGCCCAAATATGGGAGAAAAGGAAAGGATGGCGGGTAGAGTGAGGGAGGCGGGGAGCACAACCTGTCAACGTCGCTTGAGTGTTTAGATCAGGTTCCTGTAGCTGCTTCTCCTCGGTATTTTCTAGTTATGTGACGAGCAAATTCCTTTTTGGGCTTAGCCCCAGTTGAGTTAGGTTCTGTCACAACAAAATGTCTTGACGAATGTATCTTCCTACTCAAGAATCACTGCCATTTTTTATTTTCTCCTTTTTATTTTGGTTTTGCTGCAACAATGATTAATGAAATAATGCAACCACATTGTGGTTTTAGTTAATAATTCAAATACATCCAACATAAATCAGTTCGGCAGCATTTCTGTAAGTTTCACAGGTTTCTTCGGTTGGTTGTTCGTTTTCTGTTTGTTTTGTGTGTTAAGCTGCTCAAACTTTGGCTACCAAAATATATTAATTTATCCAATAGAAAAAATAATATAGTCCATTAAAAAGGAAAAACAACTAAAAACTCCCCATTGGAATTTACTCCAATCTGTGATATACTCTAAATGTTTTTGTGTTAGTATTTTCCCCTCAATAATTTTCATTCTGTAATATAATCATATTTAAATTCTAAAACTGGATCAATAGATATTTTAACAAAATTCGAATATTTTAAATTTGCTATTTTTGAAGTTATTTTATTTTTAAAAAGGGGTGAGTTTTCTCAAAAGAAAGAGAAAGGAAAGAAAGAATACTCCCCCAAAGAGACAGGTAATTACATGGTACTTAGATATGAACTTGACATATAGGACTAGAGGGGCTCGTATCTAAGGTACTGTCAAGTGAAAATCAGGATTCATTTTTGGAAAAAATTAAAATACATTTTTATAAGTGAGGTATAGTTTTCTAGTTTATGAAAAAATAAAGTTTCGTTCAGTTAGAAATATTTCTCCCAAGTGAAAATCTTGAGTGAAGCCTGTCTCAAGGTCAGTTTGGCATACCTACACAAAGGTCACATGCATGCACAAAAATACCTCCTCTAGCATTCTAGTCTTCAGATATGAGAACGTTTACTGCAGGACTGCCCAGAAGAGGAAACCTGGCCACACCAAAATGTCCATCAATAAGATTAAAGACATTTATATATGTAACAAAATATCATACAGCTAACAAAAGGGAAGCACTAACCTGGAGAGATACCTGCTGTATATTAAATTAACAAGAGCATATTACAGAGCCATATATAGAGCGTATTGGAATATAAAATATATGAACATTGCAAAGCAACTGTAACAGCCTTTGAACTCTGGCCTCCTCCTGGCCCCCCTGCACAGCACAGCCAGCATGGTCTTTACAAAGCACGCATCTCATCAGGCTCATCTTCTCTCCCCGCACCTCCCCCTACACCCACCTCATGTGAAACTCCCCAAGTCTCTTCTCACTGTTCTTTGGGTATAGACCAAAATCCAACCCATGGTCTGAATCCTGCTCACCATTGACCTCCCTGCTCCTGGATTGCACCACGACCCTCCCTCACCACGTGTCCATTGTGTATGCTTTCCTTCTGCCTGTCTACACCTCCAACCCCCTCCTCTACCTCTTTCCTTAGAAATAGAAAAATTTCTCCTCATCTCTGTTGGATATTTTCTATTTCCTCTCTAGATTTACTCTCCACCCTTTCCCCACTCTGCTCTCAGCCCCAAGAAGTTGACCTGTTTGGGCCTGTCTCCCTTGCCCACTGGCTTCCCTGTAGGTTCAGCCAACAGGAGGCCCCAGGAGGAGGTAGGAGGGAGGGAGGTAAGTGAGGCTGCAGCATTTATTTCCTAAGCTCCTTTGTGCCAGGGTCACTTCACAGTAGATGGTCCTTCAACCAAAGGTCCCAGCTCCTCTCCATGGGGCTCTCCCCTTGTGGGTTCTAAATCTGCTCCCTCACCCTTACAGCCCTAGGGGGATGATGGTCCCAGTGTTACTATCCTTGAGATGCTGCACTATCCCCTACAGCTTTCCTAGACCCACCCACGCCTTTGTAAAGAGCGCTTGTGTTAAACTCTCCTCAAATATGATGATTTACATGTGCTGAGACCCTGAGTGATGCATCATCCTTCACCTCAGCTTAAATGTCACTTCTTCAGAGAAACGGACCCACAGACCAGGTCACCCTGTATAACATGGTACTGTGACTATTAATTTATAGCACTTATGATGGTTTGTAATTATACTGATTTCCATATTTAATTTCTTTCACTCTCTCTCTTGCTCTTTCTCCTCCTCCCCACTCCCCAAATAGATTGTAAGACCCTTGAGGGCAAAGACCATGTCTTCTTATCTTCCCTTGTAACCACAGTAACTGGCTCAGTGTTTCCCAAATTGTAGTAAATAATACTTCTTGTTGGACCTGGCATTCAACTCCGTGTTGCTCTATTATTGCTTATATTCTTGTTGTGTCTTTTTCCCTCAGAAAGAAAGCACTTATTGTCCCTCTCTCATCTGTATCACCACCCTGGATGTGGAGATCATTAACAAATATGGGTTGCACTAAATTGAAGGCCTTCAGGGAGCCATCTACTCATTTAAGAGCATGGTCTTTGACAATATTCACTTTGGCTCAGACTTTGGAAAAATACCATAGATCAAATACATGCTAAGAATAGTGAATGAACCGTCTGGGGGGAAAAAATACACTATTCTTAGAGTTACATTTATTTTCCTTTAAGATGTGAAATTCTTTTATCTTTTGTCAATACACATGGACTGAATTAAGTTGAAAAGATTATATTCCCTTACTATGCAGTTTTGTAATGTCTTTCCCTAAAATTGATATCCCTCAGTTGTTTTAAATAACATTTAGTTGAAAATTTCTTGTCCTAAAGTGAGTAAAGAAAATGGAAGTGAAATAACATGGATATATAATTACACTCTGAAAGAAATTAGGGCAACTGCTTGTGGAAAGATGAAGATACCAAGAGTAGAGCTTGCCATGAATGACAGGTGAGATTTTTCAAAGCTTATGAGCTTTTTCATTGTTCTATTCACTAGTGTGTGCCTTTAAAGAGTCTAGCAAAGTAGATCATTATAAAGGGAATTCATTTAAGGTAGATCATTTCTAAGCACATCTTTGTAAAGCAGCTTGCATATTCCTATTGGAACAACATTATTATATAAGACTGGGTCCTCCACTATAAAACTTGGCGTACACGTGGTCTAAGTAACAGCATAGTGATCCCAATACTAATGGGTAGACAGATTATAGAAAAAAATTAAAACTTGCAGGATCATTAATTTGGCTCAAACTAATCATTTAGCTGAGAAGTTATCAACAGTAATGAAACATTACCAACAATCATTTCGCTTAGCCTTTTTTTTAATTTAGAAGAACTCATAATGCATGATTTGCATAGTCCATGTATCTTAAAAAAAAAAAACTTTCCAGAGATGTTTACACAAACACCCATTTCTTGTTTGTTTGTTTGTGTGTTTGCAAACAGAGAGATTAAAATTTTATCCATTGACATTACAACTGTATTGAAAGTGTGGATTGTCCTTTTCAAAATAACCATTGCAAGATCTAAATCTTTGTATTCACATTAAGAACTTTAGTTGTAAGAGGAGATTGATGGAACTGGTATTCATCTTCATGACTTCTTTCACTTCCATATTGTGGTGGAATCTCAGGAATAAAAGGCAAAAGGGAGATGTATAGCAGGAGGTTAAGTGCCCAAAGGAGTGCAAGTAGAACTAAGAAGAAAGATTTAGGGGTCACTTCCATGGGACAATGATGCAATAGTTTCTTCTGCTTCATCTGTTTTGGATCACAGATTGAACAAAGGGCAGAGCTGAGGTGGAAAACCTGGGTCATTTGATGCCTGGCCTGACCGCCCTCTGCATTCTTAGTTCAAGATATTTTTATCACCATCCTATAACTGTTTGGTAGGTTCTCCAAAATAAAAATTTAATAAAATTTTTTTTTAGTTTTTAAAAAATTTCTTAAAAAATAAAAAGTTAAAGCGTGAGGCAACAGAGATTATAGATCTGTGTGTATTTTTAAAGAAAATGTCAATATAATGGAGATTGCTTTCTAGATTTTCCACTGTTAAAAGGTCTCAGAAAACTTGACATTTCTGCAAATTAACACCTAAGAATCATGTCCTCTTCTGTCACCAATTTCCCGGAATATACCCCTAATTGGGGCCCAGAAATGGGACTTCAGAAAGAGAGTTGGAAAGTCATGTCCTCAAATGCGCTTTCTAATTTTGGTCTTCCCTCGCCCTCACAAGACAGCTAAGATGATGAGCTCCACCCCTCAGAGACTCAGCAGAATCTTCATTCTGATCCCTGGCGTCCCTCCTCACCATCTCCAACTGCTTTTCCATTTCCTCCGAATTGCTGACCCAAATGCCAGGTCATGACAGTAAGTTTCCAAATGGGAAAATGGAGACTTAGGTACTTTCTAGAAAAGGACAAAGGACATGAGCTGCCTTTAAAAAGACCAAATTGACTAATGGCTTAATAAACAGGCTTCCTGTATGGAGCAAGGCAAAAATAAGTTGACTGGCAATCCCAAGTTAAAAAGAGATTGTAACGGAACCATCTCCTGACCCTTCGTTATGGCAGGTTAGATCAGGAGAAGGCTCTAATGCCGGGGGACAGCAGGGATTAACGACTCTCTCAAATGGCTTCTGGCTCACCCTTCCCACAGTGTGCTCAAAACCATCTCCATTGTCAACCAGGAGTTTAAGTCCCTAGGCAAGACATCGCTTCTCTCTGAACCTCCATTCCTCACCTGCAAAATAAAATGAGCTTTGGCACACAATAGAAGAACTGGGGGAGTTTGTTTAAAATGTAAGTTACCATGTCTCATTCCAAGAGATTTTGATTCAGTGGGTCTTCATTGGGAATCTTATTTTTTAGACATATAGTCCCAGATTTCATTTCACGACAATATGTGCATTTGGTTTTGTTTTCAACTTAAAATTCTACCTCTCTAGTTCTTCTTTAATTTTTAAATATTATAGAATGTGGAATGTATATTTTCTGCTGGCAAAGTGTAAAATAGATGAAGATTTAGGGAATGTGCATAAAGAAAAAACATATTAATATTCTTTAACTCAGTAATTTTAATTCAAAGAATCTATTCTAAGAAAATAATCCCAAGAGCAGATAGACTTTTGCATAAAGATGCTCATTAATGCATTATTTTAGGGAGAGAGGGACCTCAAAATGATAGAAGCAGGACAACAGTTGAGTAAATGATAATGCAGACATTAAAAAAAATCATAAAGTAGTTAAAATTATTAGTATGGATAAATTGCAGTGATAGATTCTTTATGACATATTTAAGTTGTAATGTTATATGAAACAATAGTACAAATATATACGTATGTTACACATATAGTACACATATACAAGAAATCTTATCTATATAAGGAAATAAATTTCATAGATGAGGACAAGGAAGAAATATGTTAAAGTAATAGCAGTGGTTAATTCTTGTTCTTTACTGATATATCTTTAATGAAGACCATTGAGAAGAGAAAAAGCACACTTTTAAAAATATCTTGAAACCAACTATTTGTGCTCCTACATAAGAACTTAAAGTAGTTCTAAAGGACAGTTAGGCTCTCCCATTCCAACCCAAATTGCCCAGTCCACATGTGTTCCCTGGCACCCTATGATCCAGCCAGAACGCCACAGGAGAGCAAGGCCACACAACACCCACATTCAAGGTGACCTCTTCTTTTTTTTTTTTTTTTTTTTTTGCTACCCTTTGGCCTAAAATTCATAAAGTCATGATCCCAGAAGCAGGATGCAGTCAGAGGGTCCACACATCTGTTTTAATAGGTTCTATTATTATTTAGGTATGGTAAGGCCAACAGATCAGGTGATGACTGCCATTGAAAAGATAGCTTATTATACTCGCAGATCCCAAGAGAGGGAATATACATCATGCCACAGGGGGCCACACAGGGAAGCACCAGTTTGGTCATGAGGCAGAGGAAGATGGGGGAAGCGTAGGCAAGCACCTTTATTACAGTTTCTGTGGGAGGGAACAGGTAAGGCAGAGTAAACAGGCCTAGGATTAGCTAGTTAGAATAATTTCAGCAGGCTCTGGGACACAGCAGCTTGTTGCCTGGAATCCAGCCCTGGGGTGATTAGGGCAGGTGGATGGTGGCCCAGAGTGTGAGGGCCTACTGGGAGAGGTGGTTGGATGTGGACTTAATTGCCAGCCTACAAAAGGGAACTGACTGGCCTCTAGCCAGGTCCTCAAAACTGGGTCAAGACGAGATTCAAAAGAGTATGTTACAACAACTGAAAGAGTTTGCCAAATAAAGACCATTACTCGAAATTCTCTAACACCATGCGGGGAGTACATCCAGAGACTATAACAGTATTTAAAATCCACCTATTTATTTCTTTACCCATTTCTCTCACACACCAGATATGTCCTCCTCAAAATACCCTGAGAAACTTCTCCGAAACTCTGGTTAGTTTCCTCTTCCCACTTTCTTCATTTGTCCCCAGAAAAGCCTAGGAACAGGCCTGAGAAAGTAAACTCTGCTAAGTAGGCAGACAAGGAAAGGGACTGATTCCTGCCCGGCAAGATGGTGGGGAAAGTCTGCGAGCACTCTCAAAATCTGAATAAACTCTGTTAATTGTACCAATGTCAATGCCTGGTTTTGATAATGTTTTATAGCTATGCCAAGTATCACCATCAGCGGAAACTGGGTCAAGTGTACGCAGGACTTCCCTTACATTTTTTTGCAACTTTTTGTGAATCTATAATTATTTCAAAATAAAAATGTAAAACCAAAACATCATCGTCATAATAATAAATAATTACTGATAATAAATGGTTAAATGGGTAAATAATATGAAAAAGAGAAAATATTTTATTTTTTAAAATTTTAACTTATCCCAGATCATTTTTATTCCATGATGTAAGCAATTTAAGGAAGAGAATTCCCTGGCAAAAACTGTATTAAGCACTCCAGGGGTCTTTCAGAAGCTGTTGAAGTCACTTTCCTAGAAAATATGAAAGTGGATACATTCTCTGGGTATGGGATGATAGAGGTATTATTATCCTGGCTGGGGCAGAGAACAGACTCATTCATCTCTCAGGATGCCCTTTCTCCATACGATGTTCCTATCACTGGAAACTTAACACACCTTTGCTGAGAACAGAAAGAACTTGGTTAGTGTTGAGGTTTGAAAGGGCTCTCCTTCCCATGCTCCAACCCATACCCATGCTGAGGACAGAACACGTTGGTAAATAAGATAGTGTGTGGGAGAATTAAAATATCAGCTTTCTTACTGTTAAGGCTGATATTGGAAGATGTAGCTTATATTGCTACCGAGTGGGTTTCCCAATAGTGACTACTGTAGGCCTCCCACACAGAAGGCATGCTCTCTGTGGACTACTTGCTCCCAAGGGACCAAAAGAGGGGAAAAGGCTGAAGTAAATATGCTTTTGTCTTTCCAAGGTCAACTTCCAATGTCAACAATCAGGTCAAGTCAATCTTCCTTCCCTGAGTGAGTGGGTGAGTGAGTAAGGAGCCAGAGGTGTTACTAGTGGAACTCAAATCACGTGACAGGAAACATAAGTGAAGAAAAATGTCCCACCACCACTATATAGTGTCTTAGGGCTGCCATAACAACTTACCACAAATGGGCAACTTAGAACAAAATCATTCTCTCACACATCTGGGGACTAGAAGTCACCCCTTGATATGTCAAGGTGTCAGCAGAGCCATGCTGCCTTTGAAGGTTCTAGGGAAGAATCCTTCCCTGTCTCTTCTGAGCTTCTAGTGGCTGCCAACAATCCTTGGTGTTCCTTGGCTTGTAGCTGTATCACTCCAATCTCTGCCTCCATCATCACATGACATCTTCCTTCTGTGTGTGTCTGTGTGTTCACATGACCTTCTTATAAGGATGCTAGTCTCTGGATTTAGGGCCTACCCTAATCCAGTTTGACCTCGAATTTACTAATTACATCTGCAAGGCCATATTTCCAAATAAGGTCACATTCTGTGATGTACGGTGGACATGAATTTTGGGAGGCATTATTCAACCCAGTACAACCACCATCAACAAGAACAAGTGGATTTATGGTCTTTTAGAAACATGGTCATTTTTAAAGGGTCTAGCACACTGAAGGTCATCATCCTAATTATTTTCTCCCTTGAAGCATCTTTATAGAAGAAACCTGGTTAAAAAGAACATGACCAATAAAACTGAGGTCATAAACGTTGAAAAGCGGTCACATAACTGCTGCAGATGAGAGAACACTGTTACCAAGAGCCAGGTCTAGACTCACCTGTTCTACCTTGGTTACAGTAGAGGACTCCATGGGTTTTAATGTGATGAGGGAAGAAGACAACACAGAGGGATGATGCAGTATTGCAGATTATTTTCTTCTGAATATTGCTACCAAGAAAGAGCCCAAATAAGAATTTATCACTACCCCACTTTTTTTGGTATGTTATACGTAGGACTATTACACTGAGTCTGATAGAGTTCTTTCTCCATGCATCTTAACTTACAAGTATAGCATACATCACATCCAAAGAGAAATGAAGGCAGAAATCCCTATGAGGTGCAGCCTACTTGGTTTTGCCCAGTAGGGTCACCAGACTCAGTCCTGATTTGGGTTATGTAAGGTCCATCTAGTCCAGGTACCTACCTGTCCACCCATTATGCACCCATCTATTCACCCACCCATCTATTAGTCAACCAAAACATGGACAAATTTAATTTTAACTTGGGACTTTACATAGATGTCCAAAGAAATTTGATAGCAACTTTTAATTCCTCTTCCTAAAGAATTGGCGCTAACTCAAATATTGTGGCTAACAGAACATCCCCCATCCTGTCTAGTCCTCTTCCATCTGTTTGATGTTTCCCTTATTCTGTATCACCTATGCTAAGATGTCTACTTTTTATATCGGTCCCCTTGTTACCAATTAGTCACTGATATTTTATGATTCTCTTATGTACTCGTCCAAGTGCTGTCTTTCAGCACCAAATCCTCCATCAATGGATATTTAAAGAAGGCCTTGTTTGTTCTCAATATGCGAATTGCTGGTTCTTAATGAAAACGGCTTTGTTATGCAAAAGTTCTCCGTCTCTCTCTCCTGTGCTCTCTGGGTCTATATCTGGACTCCTTCTGGTACCTGTGGGAATATCCCCATCATCAGTACTTTGGAATGTTGCAATTTGGCACCAAGGTTGTAAACTGGAGATCCACCAGCCAGGGAGGCCATCAGTTCTGCTTTCTTTGGCCACAGAACATTTTAAAAAGCTGGACTTCATTGCCAACTTTTAAATTTAGAAGAATTTACATAAAAACCAATATTTTCTTCAGGTCCTCTTGAAAACTTAGAAGTTCTGGCAACACTAGGCTAGAGGTTAGTAATAACTGCTAGCCTTAAATGAGGCATGTAGTTCTATCATTTACCTAAACTGCCTGCTTACTCAAGGCACCTGGGTCCAATCTCTGGCTTAACCACATCGCTCCTAATAGTACATAGGTTCACACATACATAAAATAAAATCTAACAACACTAATTCTGTGGTTGGTGCATAAGACTGGCAGGAAGCCCTTCTGCTATGCCACCACATTCCAGATCTTATCTTACCTGTCACCAAATGTGGGGAATCCTGCTGCATTGCTGCCAAAGCATCTTCCCTGACACTTGCATCCAGCCCTAGGGACCAAGGGTTCTCTGCTCGGGAGTCGAGAGGGTTACCCCTGGCTGCCCACGCTCACTGCCACCCTCAGCATCTGGCCTCATATAATCTGAAATCCACAGAATGGTACAGGGTGGCTGAGAATATGAGGATCTTCTTTACTTCCTTTACAACCCCATCCTCTCTGTTTCCTCTGATTCTTCTCCCCCGTCCCATTTTGCCATTTTCTGGGCTCTCTTAGAAGACTTTACTTGTCAACCAATCTAACACCCCACTCCACTTAGCACTTACACATATTTAGAGTCACATTTTTACATATTTAGTGTCACAGTTTAAAATATTTAGTGTCACATGGATATTCTATAATTGGAGAGTGGTCCCTGGAAATTTTCATGGGTTGGAGGACAGCACCATTTGGTGGGACCACCTTCTCCTTCGCTTTCCCAACACTGTTCCCCGTTCCCTGCATCAGGGCAGCCTCACATTTTATAGAGATTATGAAAGTAGCCAATAGTAAAACTAAGCCAAAATGTTTGGTATGAGTATCAGAAAAACAGAGTAACAGAGTAACACCATTTATTGTGGTGAGGGTCGGGAGCAGGGGACTTCCCTTATAGAACAAAACAAGTCTAGAGGTGGCCGAACCAAAGCAAGCTCTTGTTGTATTTTTACTGTAACTTCTTTAGTGTGCTGGCTTTTGACTTTATGTTGCAAGATGGCTACTGAACCTCCAGACATCACATCCCCACTCCAGATAGAAAGAAAAGGAAAGGTTGAAAGCTCCATCTCATGAAGATTTTTCTTCCTCACTTCCCACTCCCATCAACAAAGTCCATCCCTGCAGATTTGCTCTTACATCTTCATCATCAAAAGTGGGTTATATGAAAATATTAGACCAATCACTGGGCAAAAGGTATAAAATTCCCTTAACTGATTTCAATGCATTATCCTATATGGCTGATGAAGGGTCTGTGCTCCCCAAGCTCCACCTGCTCCCTGAATAAATCAGGGTTCTGTTAGTAGGAAAGGAGAAGGCTGAAAAAGGATATGGCTCTTGTTTAAGCAATAGACACTGCCCCTGACTGGAGCAAAGCCCGTGGACTGTGAGGTGCCCGTGTAGCTATGTCTGCGTGGAGAAGCCAAATGTGTGCATTTGGATGCCATTGACACAGTGGCAAAGCGCAAAGGAGAGTGGTCACTGATGCCTTATTCTTTGTATTGGCGTGCTAGCCTCCTCCCCACCCCCTGCTACACACACACACACACACACATCCACACACACTCATGGATGGTGGAGAAGGGACTAAGAAGCATCTGATCTTCCCCTGAACCCAGAGATCAGTGTGAGAAGGATTATCCCTCGCTCTCCAGGTGACCCATGAGCAAAACCTCCTGGGAGGGCCCCTTACAGCTCTGCACTCTGCTGGGCAGGGCCGCTTCCCGCTCCACAGTGCAGGAGCTCCCTCTCCATCTCCAGCCAGGACTCCATGTTTGCTGACCCATACCCACTTCTCGGGGCCAGAAGAGTGTGTTGTTCTGGATAATAGTGCGTTGAACAAAGTGAAGCCTGCTCCAGGCTTTGCAGGGGGACCCATTTTACTAATCAAACCAATTTTAGCATAAATGTTTACAACTGAACCATCAGAAATTTGTAACCATACAGCCAATGGAAACTGTTGCTCTCTTTCCTAAAGTTTTCAGGATTACAAAGATCATCCACAGCCAACAGACGCAAAGAGAGTCCCTGAGTCCATCCGCAGTGTTAGGGCTTCCTGTACTCTCCACTGGGAACTATCCTTCAGTCTTTAAAGGGTCCCACCCTTTCGCATCATACTCTGCCCAGGGTGCAGCCCTGCAACACTGCATTCACAGAAATCTCAAGAAATCCTGAGACTTTAGCAAAAGCTGCACACTGTCTCTTTAAGATGAGAACAACATCATTTTACATTAGAGGCATCTGTGCAGGCCATGTAGGTTGGAAATGAATCATCATACAGAAATTATTTTGGTACAAAAGTTAAACATAAAGACTCCACCAAATAAACAGTTTTTATAAAAAGGTTTCATACGGCAACAGTCCCTGCTCTGGCATCAGCTCCCGGAAATGATGAAATATGACTCATTAGCATAGAACAAGTCATGTTGCAAACACAATGCAATTGCTCCCAGGGAACCCATTCTTATCTCTCAGACAAGAGGCCAGCCTGGGTGACGACGCAGCATCGCTGGTCATGTTGTCCTTATCTGATCAGCTTTTGCTTGAAAATTGAGCTGGATCATTTCCCTTCTGCAAAGGTAATGGTCCAGCTTGATTCCCACTGCTTTTGTGAAACCTCACGAAATACTTCCACCCACAGCCACCTCCCTTCCAGGAGCTCAAAGCACTTGTCTGGCTTGTTTATTGCCCACTATTATGTTCTATCTTAATAGTTAATGTCCCAAATAGTTCTCTCTCTCTGTAATTGAGACTCTTTTCTTCCAAATTCTAATACAACAGGATTCATCACTGGGAGAATTTCTTTTCTGGTTTACATGAATTATGCAAAATGGAAATTACTTGTGTTGATGAAAATTAGCAAAATGGGGGGAAAGCATAAGGAATAATAAAGAGAAGTGAAGCAGATGGGAAAGAAGGAATGGAAGTTCTATAAGGACAATAATAGTCAACATTAATTTAGTGCTTACTATGTGCCATATACTGTGCTAGGCAGCTGACGTGTTTAATCATCGCAATCCCCATGAGGCATGTGCTTCTCCATAAATCCATTTATACAGATGAGGATACAGAGGGCTAGGACGTATTGCAGAATCACCAATGAATCTCCTCTTCTTCCGGGTTCACAGAAGACCCTGCTTTTGTAGTGGGTTGAATTATTGACCCATTTCTTCACCTCCCCGCGTCCACACCCTTTGCCAAGTGACTTTGCAATTCCTCCCACTAGAGGTGGGGTCTACTTCCCTGCCCCCTTGACTCTGGGCTTAACCATGTGACTTGCTTTGGCCATCATGAGCAGATGTGATATACTTGCCTAGTTGGTGGGTCAAATAGTGTCCCCCAAAAATTCATGTCCGCTCGGAACCTCAGAACGTGACCTTATTTGGAAATAGGAACTTTGCAGATGCAATTAAGGTAAGGATTGAGATGACATTACACTGAAGTAGGGTGGACCCTAACTGCAATGAGAGTGCTCTTATGGGAGACAGGAAAGGACACAGCCACACAGAGAAGAAGGCCATAGAAGATGGAGGCAAAGATTGGCACTATGTTGCCACAAGCCAAGGAAGACCTGGAGCCACCAGAAGCTGGAAGAGGCAAGGAAAGATCCTTCCTACAGGTTTCAGAGGGCAGAGGGAGCATCGCTCTGCTGATATCTTGGTTTTGGACTTCTAGCCTCCAGAACTGTGAGGGAATCAATTTCTGTTGTTTTAAGGCACGCAGTGTGTGGGATTCTGCTATGGCGGCCCTAGGAAACAAATACACCTCTCATGCTCCTGCCATCACTTTGAGACGAGCTTCCTTCAGGTAGCTGCTGCCCTTTGAGCCCAGAGCTCAGCATGAACATGGGTAGTAAACATGAGCCCGAGCCACCCAGCCAAGCCCAGTTTAGATCAGCCTGGCTGCAGTCAACCTGCAAACCCACGAGTGTGACAAAAAACACTTACTGTTAAGCCACCGAGTTTGGGATGGCTTGTGAAGTAGCACCGTTCTTCCTAAAGCTAACAGATACAGTTTCCCAGGCTCCCCTGAAGTTGGATGAGGCTATTTGACTAAACCCTACACAATGAAATGTGAGCTGAAATGATGTAGACAAGCCGAAGTTCTAGCCCTGAAAACTCCCATGTATGATCCTCCGTGCTGACCCTCTTCCACAGCAGCTTTGGAAACCACGTCCTGAAGAGGAAAAACCTGGGTGCCCACATCTCCTCGCTGCTCAGAAGCACCTGTTTTTTATTTTACCAGGAATGAGCTTCTACTGGATCAAGCTGGATCAAGCCTGTGCATTGAAGGTTTATCAATTACAACAACTAGCACTACCTTAACGAATAAAGAAGACGAGTAACTGGTCCAAGGCAATATAGTGAATAAGTGATAAAATCAGGATTTGAAGCCTGATCTGTCTCACTCCAATGTCTGGACCATTGCCAGTTACCTTGGGAAAGGTAGAGGAAGATGTCTTAGGCCTGAGCTCTTGTGACAATAGAAAAGTTATTGAGACCCGTGTAAGAGTTGTTGGAGGAGGCAGACTGAAGAGGAAGAGGGTGGGAAATCAGCAGCAGGCCCCAAAAGAAAAATCTGAGAGGCAAAAATTAGCACCTCCCAAGTAATTTGATAATAATAACTATCATACATAGCACGCACTTTGTGGCAGGCACTGCTCAAAGGGTCTAGCAGATACCTCATATAATCCTTTCAACCACTCCGAAAAAGGGCTACTATTACTGTCCCCGCTGTGATGAGGACACTGAGGCACACAGAAGCTGAGTCACTTGCCCAAGAACATGTAGTTAGTCATTGACAGAGCCAGAAATCAAGCCCGGGCAGTCCAGCTCCAGAGTCATCATGCTAGGAGCTTCTCTAGAGTGATAACGGCATTGAACTCTTGGACAAGGACCAAACACGGAGGAGAAAAGTCTCAGTATTCTTATTATTCGCAACAAGGTTTCAAGTGACAAGTATCTTGAAACTGCAAAGAAAGATGAACCTGCAAACTTTTACCAAACAAGGGATAGAAAGGAAAATTAATAATACAGCATCCATTACTTTAAATACACATTTAAACATGGAAAATGCCATTGATTTTATCTTTATTTAGTATCAGGCCATCTGACTAATCCAGTCACACAATGTAAACTTGTTGAAGGCAGAGACTCTGCGTCTTCCTCAACTTTTTAATACATATAAGGTATGTTGCATGTGCAGTGGATTATAAATGAATGTTCACTGATTCATTAAGTTTGATGTGCGTATGTTTTATCTCCCCTATTAAATCCTTGATTGCAGGGAGCATGTCTAACTTGCTGCTATATCCTCCATCATATTTAACCACTGTCCTGCACAGTAACAGGCACTCAATAAACATTTGTGAGATGAGTAAGGCGGTAGATTGGCTGTATGGATGAAGAAATGGATGGATGGATGGATGGGTGGGTGGGTGGGTGGATGGATGGATGGATGGGGATAATTTATACATTTCTCTTAAGTTCTTTGGCTATTAGTTCTTCTAGTCTTGGCCCAGTTGCCAACTCACTTTGAAAGAAGGAATACTCAGCAGTGGCCATTGATGAAAAACAGGTCATAGAGGGATTTTCTGACCCAATTTTGGCAAACTGGGCACATGTATAAACCCAACCCTCCTTCCTGAAGGACCGTCAAGCTAGGCGATGTCCCTCAGTAGTGTGAATGGAGCTCTGCACCTGACAGCAGTGACCGACTGAGCAGCAGCAGCTGGGGCCACAGTGACCTGTTCAGCCATGGCCCGCAGCAGGCCCCAATTCTCCACTGTGAACAACTCCACTAGACTTGCTCTTGGAGGGTAAATGCAAGGCTAACTGTATAGAAAGCCAAAGAAGCAGTCACCTTGGCCAGGCAGGCCCTAAACAAAATCCTAAAGGAGGTAAGCATGTTGCAGTGACCCCCTACTGACTGTTTATGCCCAGTCTTCCCACCTTTCTAAACCTCATTTCATCCCACAGGGATCCAGAGTGCTTATGCTGCCTTGTTCCCATTGTGGAAGAAATCTAGTAAAGCAGATAAAAACCAATTCACAATAATATGCTGGTGCCCCCTCAAGGGGAATTATATTTTAAAACAGAATCACTGAGAAAAGACAATGTAAATCCAAAGAACTGACTCCCAGATTCTGGAATGTTTAGTGCTATTTCTATCTGTCTCATCTGGACAACAGAGTTTAAGGCAGACCATGAACCCAAGCATGCGTTTTAGCTATAGTAAATCCACATAGGTAGACACTGAAAGAACTGCTCCTGTAAGGATGGGGCGGGCCATGGGCTGACCTAGAGTATATTGCTGCTGGCCAGCAAGAATTTCAAAGCCCAGAACTGAGACCTCAGATGTTGAGGTATAAAAAGCAGTTATTCTGTGCTGTTTCAAGCTGAAAAACTTTCTACTTACCAAGGTTGGCCAACACCAACAAACTGTGGGGGCACCTCTGTGCAATAAAAAGGAAGCAATGGGGACTCGTTTCTACTCCCTTCCTATATTATGTGTATTCTTTACACTGCTAATCAAAGGAGAAAATCAAGTAAAAGCAAGCTTGAACCAAATCCCAGGCATCATTCTCACCCATCCTTGAACAGAGACCAGTCTCTATGACCTAGCATAGCACAGCAGCTACTAGCATGTGCTAAGCAAACTGTAACGGGTATTAGGCTTTAGTTATAGATTATCACTAGAGCATCAGTAAAGATCATAGGAAGGACAGGGTCCATTTCAAAATACTGCGTAGGAAAGTCTTTTTCTGTTTGTCCCAAGGTTAACTGATTATCCTACCCACCCTGCCCAATATCATCTGGGGTAATTGGTATGACAATTTAGAATTACAAGGCATGCTAAAAACCTAATATGACTTCAGAATAATCCAAAAATATTAAATGTTCAGTGGAATTTACTATTAATGTATTTTATTGTGTTCAAGTTTTTGGAAAATTGCCACCCTATATGTATATATTATATTATAATTAACGATTTCCTGTAGCCGAAGTATTTATTAACCAGGAATGTCATGTCAAATCCTCAAAACAACCCTCTAAGCTGGGGGTTATTATTTTTATTATTATTAACATCATTATTACTTTATAGGTTTGGAAACTTCCCTAAGTCATAGCAGCTAGTAAACGATAGTTTCTATGACTCAAACCCAGGTCTCGTAGCTCCATATTCCATGTTCTCATTGCACTTTGCTTCTTCAGCAAAATCTTCTACCATTTTCTCATTTTCTGCTAAGTTGGCAGTCCTGTGGAGTCCTGCAGTAAGTTCTCTGTTGTGACTATGACCCTGAGTAGCCCCCAAACAGCCAAGAATATGCTGATCAATGCACTCTGCCTAACTCTGAAGCTCTCAATAAAGGCTTCTAACCCCAATAAATATTCTCTGAACAAGTGAATTCATCAGAATCCAGACCATACATGCCATTTACAGGGGCTCAATCACTTTCTAGGAATGAGGAACGTTTTAGAGTACAAATACCTTTGTGTATCTGTGTGTGTAAGAGAGTGTGTGTGTGTGTGTACATATGTGTGTGTCAGTTCACCTCTCTCAATCAATTACCATCAAACCTCTCCAGGGGCTAATCAGGACCTAATTTGTGTAGGGTGTCAAACTATAATTTAGGGATCTCTAACGTGCATGAACCCCACAATTACTTTCAATGACTACACTGGAGGTGCTGACAGCCACATAAAATCTCTTGTTCCATCAACATCTCTCTAAAACATGGTGGAAACTGCACCTGCAACTTGAATTCCTTAATCTGTGTTGCTGCCTTTCTGAAAAGCACTAATAAATGTCAATGGCATGAAGGGCAAAAATTATAGGCTTCTTTCTTCTCTCAGAAAAATACCACTATCTACTGGCTGGAAACCAGCAGTGTGTCATTAGCTGGGATTGTTAAACCATGACACTGCTGATCACTGCAAACAGAGGTGTTGGTGAGGGACCAGAAGCTGAGCCTGTGCATGTTCTTTGAAATCCATCCAGTCTCACTGCCAAAGTTCATGCACAAATAGCAGGACAAAATTCATAAATTGGGATCTGCTTATAGGAACCCTTCTGTTTATTCAACAGGTTAAAATTAACCTGTCAAATCAATTGCTAGGAAATTTGATGGGGGGTGGTAAGGATTGGGGTAGATATCTATAATAGAGCTGTCCAAAAGAACTACAGTCATGCACCACATAATGATGTTTTGGTCAATGACGGACTGCATGTACGACGGCGGTCCCATAAGATTAGTACCATATAGCCTAGATGTGTAACAGGCTGTACCATCTAGGTTTGTGTAAGTGCACTCTGTGATGGTCACACCACAAAGAAATCACCTAAAGGCTCATCTCTTAGAACGTATCCCTGTTGTTAAGCAACGCATGTGTGTGTAACAGAGCTACATACGTATTTTTAATTTTCTTCTAATCATATTTAAAAGGGCAAAAGAAACAAGTAAAATTAATTTTAACAATATATTTTATTTAATCCAATGGATCCAAAAGAGTAACATTGCAACATATAATCAATATAAAAATTATCAAGATGTTTTACATTCATTTTTTTAGTAATAAGTCTTTGAAATTCAGTGTATATTTTACATTTTTGTCTCGGTTTGGACTAGCCACATTTCAAGTGCTCAGAAGTCACATGTGTATGGAGACAGTAAAAAGATCAGCGCTTGCCGGGAGTTACAGGGGAAGGAGAGATGAATAGGTGGAGTGAAAAGGATTTTTACGGCAGTGAAGCTACTCTGCATGATACTATAATGGTGGATACATGTCATAATACATTTGTCCAAACCCATAGAACCTACAACACTAAGAGTGAACCATAATGTAAACTATGGATGCTTGGTGATAATGATGTGTTCATGTAACAAACGTACCACTCTAGTGAGGGATGTTGATAATGGGGGAGGCTATGCATGTGTTGGGGTAGGGAGCATATGAGAAATCTCTATACCTCCTGCTCAGTTTTGCTGTGAACTTAAAACTGCTCTAAAAAATTAAGTATTTTTTTTAAGTTGCATATGACTAGTGGCTATCATATGGGACAGCAAAGATCATGGAAAACAGCATCACAATATAGCCCTGGATAAGGGTAGGGTTGCATGGAAAGGCAGTTGTGTTAGCCAGGATTCTTTAGGCTGCCCATCTCAGAAATACAATTCAAACTAGCATGGGCAAAGTGGGAATAAGGCAGGGATACTGCCCAGCCTCAAAGATCACTATCGCATAGCAATCTCAGTCTTAATTCTGCTTCCACATGCCAGCTTTCTCCACAAGCTAGAAATACAACTTCTAGAAGCTTCTGGACTCATATCATTCAGCACCACACCCAGTGTACAGAGAGCTCTTCTCCATCAATTTTGATGTGAAAAATCTCAGAGAAGCACTCTGATTGGCCCAGACTGGGTACCCTGTCCACCCACATAGCTCAGAGGGCATGGTACTGTGTTTAGAAACCCAAGTTGTGGTACACACTATGTATTATGTACCTGATACTTTTAGTGTGGACTCTAGAACTTCATGGCTAGAGGGGAGAGGGGGCTCACTTTCCAAAAGGAAAGCCAATACAGTGTGCACACCAGGCCAAGCACACTGTGCCACTGTGTCATAGGAATCAAGAGGAGGATCTTCCTAAAGGACTGGCTCCCACTCAAGCAGCCCTTCCTAGACACCAGTCAGGAAGTGTCCTAACCATGAAAACCCTACTGGCCCTGCTCACTCAAAGATAGCTGGAGAAAGATGGGACCTGGGTCCAGGTTCCTAAGCTCAGAATTCAGCCTTCCTTTCATCACAGGGGTAGTTTTCAATGAAAGTGGTACCACACCCTAAAGGGGTTTTAAACTTTATGAGGGCAGTTTTGATCATCACAATGACCATGGGGTACAACTGGCATTTTACAGACAGGAGTCAGAGATGACTTGATAGGAAGATGCTATATTACTCTAGCCCTTGTTACTCACTGTCAAATATTTTTAGTACCACCAATATCTAGTTGAATACTATTTCCTTTAAAACCAAACATATTCATTATCAGTAGGTATAAGCATCTGTCTCCTTGAACAAGACTTCTTGGACAGCTGTGCCTGGGCATTTGCAAGTGTGCATCATTTTATTTAAACTGATTTCCTTTTATTCTTTTTATTACAGTTAGAGCATTATATTGACTTTTTAAATTATACATGCTGATCTCCTATGAAATTTCATTTCAAGATAAGAAAGGGAACATTACAAAATGTATTTAAAAGTTAGGCATTGATGGGGCTGAGACTCTCTCAAGTACACCAGTCTCTGAGAAATGGCCCTGGAGAGAGAAGTGAAGAAGCAACCAGAACAAAAGAGAAGATAAGCCATGATGGGTACAGAGAGCGCCTGAATGTGGGCAGAAAGAAGCAGTCAAAAGAAGAGAAGCAGGGTGAGAATGAGAAGGGAAGCCATCTTCCCAGCCTCGGCAGCTCTCCCTCTTCCTGCGAGCTTCTGTCTTCCACTCTACAGTCCTGTTTCTCTTCCTTCATGGTCTTCCCCAGCCTGAGGGTGGCATGAGATGCCCAGTGACAGCATATCCCTGGCAAGCTCAACCACAAGTGATTATTTTCAAGATCCTAAACTCAAACTTCCCACTGGCTCTGCCCCTGGGCTGTGAGATGACGACTGTCCAGATGGAAACCGAAGTCACTGCCAGATGCAGGAACTGAGAGGAAACCCCTAATAGAATATTATGGAGCCATTTTTAAAGTCAATTATGGAAACCAAATAGAAATATGTTGGGTGCATCTTAAGTTAAAAGGTAGAACACTTCATTTTATGTACCCTGTATTACAACAATATTTTTTTTAAATGCACAACTATGAACAGAAGTTTGCCAAGGCAAGAGCAGGATATTTTCAAAAAGCAAAAGTAATTGCTATGATAGTGTAGTAGGATTCATTTATCAATTTTTTCTTTAATAATTTTCTGTTACAATTAAATATTTCCCCAAAAAATCTATTCATTTCATTCTTTTTCTACTTCCCTACTCAAAGCATCCCTCTTTCCCATTGACCTGTTTTTGGACTTCCCAAACTCCCAAATCAAATGGGTCCTTTCTCCCATTGATGGTCCTCCTTCAACTTCCCTACAAAAAATGTCTGAGCTTTACTGGGAAGTTAGCAATTAGCATCAGTTGCCTCAATGTTTCAACTTAAAAATTATTTTCCACAAATTTCTCTCAGAATGTTAGCATCAGTCAAACCCCTCTGCCTAATGTTGAAATAAACTGCTTAATTTTAATAATAGGCTACAGTAACCCTTTAACATAATAAAGCCTACAGAACACATGCACCAGACATATGCATCTTGATGGAGGGTAAATTAAAGCAGAATTTAATTTTTAAGATGTGGATAATCGTAGAATTTTTTTAAATAACATATATGGAAATCATAGGAAAGCTTATTCAAGCTTGTACAGGAGAGTGGCAGTGGCTGACTCATTATTTGCTTCCCCTTAATCCATAAAGAAACTAATGTGTCATTCTACATTACTGACCATAGAAAATCAGACTCATTGAACCTCATTCTCCTTGACTTTTCTGCATCTGTCAAGACTGTTGACCATTCTCCCTTTCTAAAATCCTTTTTTTGGTTTTCACAAAACCATACTGTCCCAGATCTCTTCAGGCCACTCCTTGTAGGCATGGACAATTTCACCATGCAGGAGGAGGAAGCAGTGAGGGAAACTGCTTCTCTAAACAGAATTCTGTCCAGTAAGAAATTCGGTAGGTGAAGTAGAACCTCTGGCTGGTCATCATAACAATCAAGGAAGGGATGATCAGGCAAGGTCAGACATTTACCTCAGACCGAAAGAAATTACGCTTCAAGGAATTCAGAGAAAAGAGCTTGTTTCCTGATCAGAAACTCTAAGGGATTTTTAAAATTTAATTGAGATAGCACCACTCTGTCTGTCATTATACCCCAGGGGGGCACCCCCCAATCACTCTATGCATGCCTCCAACTCCCCTCATATCTTTCAGCCTGGAAATCACCTGCCCATGCCTCTCCACATGCCCAAGTCCTACTTTCCTTCAAGGCCCAACTTGATGTCCTCCTCCATAATGTCTCTGCTGACTGTCTCACCCTAGGCAATCACTCCCTCCTCTGAACTTCCTGTCTGTATTCTTTATGTGGCACTTAGCACATGCTAATTTCATCTCCTTCTTGTTTTTGCAAATGTGGCAAAACTCCCAAGCTGAATTGGAAGCTCCTTCAAAGCAAAAACTATCTCCTTACTCTGCATATCTCATAGTTCAAAATAATGGCCAATCAATGTCATAAAGTCATAAAGATAACAATGGTACTTACTGTCACCTCTCAACATCGCTTTCTACACCATGGCTACTCTGACAAGACATGGAACCTAGGATCTGTTCTTGTCCATTCCCAGCTTCTCTATGAGTCACAGGGTCAAATTTGCTAAAATTTGGTTTCTTACTCTTAAATGAGCCATAGATACAACACAGGTGTGGTTCACAGTTCAATGAGTAAGTTTTCATGAATGGTTTGAGCTCCTTAGATGATAGCTGCCACTTATTAATGTTATTCTTCAGCGCATGTTGTCTCGCTCCTGGCATGTTTTGTGTAAAAACAAACTGATGGCCTTGATTCTCCATATAACTCATTGACCTTTCCAGAGTTCACACTGGACTCCATGCCCTTGACCAGCTATGCAGATAGGACCTAAACTGATTTCTAGACTGGTTCAACCCTCTCCTCTTCCTGCTAGAGAAAGTTCTCAGGAAGGAGTAGAGAGAATTAACTACAAAAGGGAGGGTGAGCCTATGTGAAAGGACCATTAAGTTAAACTCTAAGAAATTCATACAAAGACAGTTACTAATTAGTAAAGAACATTTTAACATTAATTCATGAATTACAGCATATTATCCACTGAAGGCACCAGATGTGGACCCTCCAAGACACTCCAAGGGTTGCAGTGTCTGAGGGCTTGTGCACACTAGAACAGACTGGGACTTTTTACCAAATTAAGAAAAGTAATGTAAACGTGAAACTGTGACTTGCCCCCGTGAAAATTTTCTTGGATAAATTTGTTAATCACCCTGAGCTTCACTTCTTTATTCTTTAAAAAAATGAAGAGCCCAATCTCTTGTGAAACTGATGGTCAAAAACAGTCTTTAAAATATCTGCTTTTGTTAAGAGCTTAGTAAGTTTTCTTCCCCTTTACAGCTATACCTTTTGGATTGGTAATCGTGAAAGCAGTTCACCAGAGATGAGGACAATTTTCCCTAAATTTATTTAATGAGCTTTCAATTAAACTAATAATATAAATTTTTAAACTTTCAGACTTTTAAGAAATTCAGACAGAGTGATGTCAGCCTCACAGCAGAGTGGGTTATTCCCTTTGTGTCTCACTTCTAAGTTACAACTAAATGGACATTCATTGACCAGCAGAGGATTCCCTACACAGCACAACAGGACATCTGAGAGATCCACACAGCCGTGCATCAGGAGGTGGGTGGACTGAATCCTCAGGAGGCAGTGGAACTAGGTGAGCATACCCCTCCCCCTCCCCCTCCCTGGCAATAGTGAACCAGGTCACGGATCCTCACACAGCAGCCAGCACACTGTAAGAGGAGGCAAGGGCAACCCAGCCCATGCAAAAGCTTTTAGAGTTGTAGCCCAGCCCGCAGCAGTGCCCTCTATGCCATGGTGGCCCCACCAGTGGGAACACTCTACACTGAGTGGCAGCAGCTCAGCTTCCCATGAAGACACCCTACCCACTCAGAAGGCACCCTACCCTGTGGAGCACAACAGCACATGGGACCCACTGAGTAGCAGCTCAGACCCTGCATGGGTGCCAATCCCACCAAGCACAATGTAGGCAAGATGGCATCCTTCCTAGTCAGAAGACACCCCATCCACAGAGCACAGCAACCTGCATGACTCACTGAGTGGCAGCTCAGCCCCCACGAATGCACCCACCCCCTGAGCACAGTGCAGTTGAGAAGGCACCTTGCCTGAAGAGCACCGCAGCCCATGGGATCCACTGAGTAGCAGCTCAGCCCCCACATAGGTGCCCCTCCCACCTAGCACAGCAGCTCAGCCAGTCCACTGCCAAGCACAGTGACCCCACCCAGGAAAGCAACCCATTTGCCAAGCAAAGAGGCCCCACCTACAGCATGCAATGCACCCACCCAACACAGAGGCACAAGAGCTCAGCCTGCAGAGCAGCCCTACCTGCACAACTTCCAACAGACAGGGTGGGATCAGAAAACATAGCTCGTGCTCCCCACCAGCAGCAGCAGGTGGAATCTGTGAACTGATACTACCACAAATGCACCAGCAAAGGATCAGTTCATCAAACACCATGAAGAACTACAGTAACACTTCAGAGCAGAAAAAAAATAAGTCTCCAGAAATTTACAATCTAAATAATAGAGAATTCAGAATAGTTGTCTTAAAGAAACTCAATGAATTACAAGAAAACTCTGAAAGATAGTTCAATGAGTTCAGGAATAAAATTAATGAGCAGAAGGAGTACTTCACCAAAGAGATTGAAACTCTAAAAAAAAACAAAAAGAAATTCTAGAGATGAAGAACACAACCAGTCAGATAAAAAATAATCTAGAAACCATAAAAAATAGAACTGATGTTGTGGAGGACAGAATTAGTGAATTAAAGGACAAAAATACAGAAATCCTTCACGTAGAGGAGGAGAGAGAACTAAGATTTTTAAAAAATGAAGAAATTCCTTGAGAAATATCCAACTCAGTTAGGAAAAGCAATATAAGGATTATGGATGTTCCAGAGGAAGAAGGGAGGGAGAAAGGAGCAAGGAGCTTGTTCAAAGAAATAATAGCTGAGAATTTCCAACCCTGGGGAAGGAGCTGGAATTAGAAGTAAAAGAAGCTAATAGAATTTCTAATTATATCAATGCAAAAAGACCTTCTCCAAGGCATATAATAGTAAAACTGGCAAAAGTCAATGACAGAGAAAAAATATTAAGGGTAGCAAGGCAGAAGAAAATAAACTACAAAGGAACTGCTATCAGGCTTTCAGTGGATTTCTCAGAAGAAACCTTAGAGGCTAGGAGAGAATGGAATGATATATTCAAAATACTAAAAGACAAAATCTTTCAACCAAGAATACTCTATCTAGAGAAACTACCCTTCAGATATGATGAACAAATAAAAGTCTTCCCAGATAAACAAAAGCTGAGAAAGTTCATCACCACTAGACCTCCCCTACAAGAAATGATGAAGGAAGCTCTCCTACTTATAATAAAAAGGCAAAGGTTTACAGAGCTTTCAGAAAGGAGATAAAAGACAGACAAAATCAGACAAAAATAACCTATATCAGAACACGTTAGCAAACATTTAATTACAACATAAAAGATAAAGGGGAGGAAAGCACCAAAATAATTATAAACATTTCAATTTAGTCACAAACTGACAACACAAAAAAAGAATAATTTGTGACAACAATAACTCAGAAGGGGAAGAGGAAAAGATGGAACCTGCTTAGCCTAATGGAGATAAGAGGCTATCAGAAAATGGACTATCTCATTTATGAGATCTTTCACACAAACCTCGTGGTAACCAATAAATAAAAAATCACAGCAGCACCACAAATCATAAATAAAGAGAAAACCATCACAGAAAACCACCAAACTGAAATGGTAGTCAGAAATACAAAGGAGAAGAAATGATGGAAATATAGAACACCCAGAAAATAAGAGACAAAATGGCAGTATTAAGCCCTCATATATCAGTAATCACTCTAAATGCAAATGGACTGAATTATCCAATCAAAAGACACAGAGTGGTGGGATGGATTAAAAAACAAGACCCAACAATATACTGCCTCCAGGAAACACATCTCAGTTCTAAAGACAAACGTAGGCTCAGAGTGAAAGGATGGAAGATGATGCTCCAAGCAAATGGCAAGCAAAAGAAAGCAGGTGTTGCCATACTTACATCAGACAAAGCAGACTTCAAGATAAAAAAAGGCAATGAGAGATTAAGAGGGGTAGAATATAATGATAAAAGGGACATTCCACCAAGAGGAAATAAAACTTATGAATATACACATGCCTAACACAGGAGCACCAAAGTATATAAAGCAACTATTAACAGATCTAAAGGGAGAGATTGACAGCAACAAATAATAGTAGGGGACCTCAACACCCCACTTACATCAGGGGATAGATCACCCAGACAGAAAGTCAACAAGGAAACAGTGGTCTTAAGTGAAACACTAGACCTGATGGACTTAATATATATATATATATAGACTATTTCATCCAAAAACAGCAGAATACACATTCTTCTTAAGTGCACATGGAACATTCTCAAAGATAGACCATATGTTGGGAAACAAGGCAAGCCTCAATAAATTTAAGAACATTGAAATCATATCAAGCATCTTTTCCAACCATAATGCTATGAAACTAGAAATCAACTACAAGAAAAAAGGTGAGAAATGCACAAATATGTAGAGATTAAACAATATGCTACTGAACAACCATTGGATCAATGAAGAAATCAAAGGAGAAGTCAAAAAATATCTGGAGACAAATGAAAATGAAAACACAACATACCAACTCTTATAGGATGCAGCAAAAAGCAGTGTCAAGAGGGAAATTTATAGCAATACAAGCCTACTTCAACAAACAAGAAAAATATCAAAATAAAAATCTTAAACTACACCTAACTGAAGTAGAAAAAGAAGAACAAACAAAGCCCAAAGTCATCAAGGGGAAATAATAAAAATGACAGCATAAATAAATGAAATATAGACTGAAAAAACAATAGAAAGGATCAATGAAACTAAGAGCTGGTTCTTTAAGAAGGTAAACAAAATTGACAAACCCTTAGCCAGACTCACTAAGAAAAGAACACAGAGAAGTCTCAAATAAATAAAATTAAAAATGAAAAAGGAGAAATGACAACAGATACCACAGAAATACAAAAGATTATAAGAGAATACTATGAAAAACTATATACCAACAAATTGGATAACCTAGAAGAAATGGATAAATTCTTAGACTCATACAACCTCCCAAACTGAATCAAGAAGAAATAAAGAATCTGAATATACCAATCACAAGTAAAGAGACTGAAACAGTAATCCAAAATTTCCCAAAAAACGAAAGTCCAAGACCAGATGGCTTCTCTGGAGAAGTCTACCAAACAATCAAAGTAGAGTTAATACATATCCTTCTCAAACTATTCCAAAAAATTAAAGAAGATGGAATGCTTCCTAACTCATTCTATGAGGCCAACATTACCCTGACCCCAAAACCAGACAAGGATAACACAAAGAAGAAAAATTATAGGCCAATATCACTAATGAGCATAGATGCAAAAATCTTCAATAAAATACTGGCAAGTCAAACATGGCAATACATTAAAAGGATCGTAAACCATGACAAAGTGGAATTAATACCAGGGATGCTAGGATGGTTTAATACCCACAAATCAATCAACATGATATACCACATTAACAAAATGAGGAATATTAATCACATGATCATCTCAATAGATGCAGAGAAAGAATTTGACAAGATCCAACACCCATTTATGATAAAAATCCTCAATAAAATGGGCACAGAAGGAAAATACCTCAACATAACAGAGACCATACAAGACAAACTGGCAGCCAACATCATACTTAATGATGAAAAACTGAAAGCCATCCCTCTGAGAACAGGAACAAGACAAGGGTGACCACTCTTGCCACTCCTATTCAACATAGTACTGGAGGTTTTGGCTAGAGCAATTAGGCAAGAAAATGAAATAAAAGGTTTCCAAATTGGAAAGGAAGAAGTAAAATTCTCACTGTTTGTGGATGATATGATTCGATATATATAGGAAACCCTAAAGAATCCATCAGAAAACTATTAGAAATAATTGACAACTATAGCAAAGTTGCAGGGTACAAAATCTACTTACAAACGTCAGTTGCATTTCTGTACCTAATAATGAACTAGCAGAAAGAGAAGTCAAAAATACAATCCCATTTGTAATTGTAACAAAAAGGATAAAATACCCAGGAATAAATTTAACCAAGGAGGTGAAAGACCTATACACTGAAAGCTATAAAACATTATTGAAAGAAACTGAAGACGACATAAGGAAATGGAAAGATATTCCATGCTCAAGGATTGGAAGAATAAAATAGTTAAAATGTCCATATTACCTAAAACAGTCTACAGTCCAATGCAGTCCTATCAGAATCCCAATGACATTCTTCACGGAAATAGAACAAAGAATCCTATAATTTATATGGAACAACAAAGGATCCTGAATAGCCAAAGCAATCCTGAGAAAAAAGAACAAAGCTGGAAGCATCACAATCCCTGACTTCAAAATGTACTACAAAGCCGTAGTAATCAAAACAGCATGGTACCGGCACAAAAACAGACACACAAATCAATGGAACAGAACTAAAGTCCAGAAATAAAACCACACATCAATGGAAAGCTAATCTTTGACAAAGGAGCCAAGAATATACAACGGAGAAAGGAAAGTCTCTTCAATAAATGGTGCTGGGAAAACTGGACAGCCACATGCAAAAGAATGAAAGTAGACCATTATCTTACATCATAAACACATACTAACCCAAAAGGTATTAAAGACTTGAATGTAAGATCTAACACCATAAAACTCCTAGAAGAAAATATAGGCAGTACACTCTTCGACATCAGCCTTAGCAGCATCTTTTCAAATACTGTGTCTACTCAGGAATTTTCTACTCAAGAAAAAATAAATAAATGGTACTGCATCAGACTAAAGAGCTTCTGCAAGGCAAAGGAAACCAGGAACAAAATGATAAGAGAACCCACCAACTGGGAAAAAAATATTTGCAAATTATATATCCAACAAGGGGTTAATTTCCCAAATATATAAAAAACTCATACAACTCAACAATCAACAGACAAACAATCCAATGGAAAGATAGACAGAGGATATGAACAGACATTTTTCCAAAGAAGATATACAGATGGCCAACATCAGGAAAAGATGTTCAACATCACTAATTATTAGAGAAATGCAAGTCAAAACTACAGTGAGATATCACTTACGTCTGTCAGAATGGGTATAATTAACAAGAGAAGAAATAAATCACAGAGAGGATGTGGAGAAAAGGAAACCTTCATACACTGCTGGTGAGAATGCAAAGTGGTGAAGCCACTATGGAAAACAGTATGCAGATTTAATTAAACAATTAAAAATAGAAATACCATATGACCCAGCTATCTCACTACGGGGTATTTATCCAAAGAACATGAAATCAACAATACAAAGAGATTTATGCACCCTATGTTCATCATAGCATTATTGATAAGAGCCAAGATGTGGAAGCAACCCAAGATGATGGGGTATATATATACAATGGGATACTACTCAGCCATAAAAAAAGATAAAATCATCCCATTTGCAACAACATGGATGGGTCTTGAGGGTGTTATGTTAAGCAAAATAAGCCAGACTGAGAAAGACAAACACCATATGATTTCACTCATAGGTGTAAGATAAACAAACACACAGACGAAAAGAACAGTTCAGTGATTACCAGAGGCAGAGCGGTGGGGAGATGGGCAAAAGGGGTAAAGAGGCACATACGTATGGTGATGGATAAAAACTAGACTATTGGTTGTGAGCACAATGTGGTCTATACAGAAACTGATATATAATAATGTACACCTGAAATTACACAGTCATAAACCATTATGACCTTAATAAGATAATTTTTAAAAAATTCAGACAGATCGTTTCACTTGAGGGGGGGGTTTGGAGCTGTAAACTGTTGTTTTCACTGTTCTGTTTTAGTCATTCCTTGAGGGCAATCCATATTTTCTAAGTGCTGTATCCCATGTCTTATTTTGTCTCTCCGTTCATGGTGATGCAAGGCTACTATTTCCCGTGATGCTCTCTGGTTTGAGTGTTTAGAAAAGTTAACAGCACATATACACTAAATTAACATTGATAAATATTCTTAGTAAATTGTTTGAAAATGAGAGAATCATTCAGCTGAATTCAATTTGGTAAATATAGTATTCATATCTTATGGGATATTAATTCGTACCCAATCATGCAGTAAAATTTATTGAATGGCTCTATATCCTGGGCCTAGAGTTGGGTACAGGAACTCACAGGTTAGTGAGAAAGGCAGACAAGTAAGCAAGCTTTGTACTATAATGATAAAAGCTGCAATTGACATAAGCAGTAAATGCTAAAAACATTAAGTGCTCAAAAAAAAAAACCCACCATATAAGAGATTAGAGAAGAGGAATGAAGGACAGAAAAAGGTCAGGGAAGATTTCCATAGTTCAGTGACTCCTGATTTAAGCCTTAAAAGCAAGTAATCACAATAACAATAACAACAACAGCACAACTATGAACAAGGCATTACAGCTAGCGTTGTCTTTTTCAAATTAAACCTCAAGCTCCTGGCTCTTTTTTCTTTTTTTTTTTTTTTTGCAGGGGAAGATTCAGCCTAAGATAACATCTATTGCCAATATTCCTCCTTTTTTCCTTCCTTTATGCCCCCCAAATCTCCAGTATGTAGTTGTATATAATTGTAAGTTCTTCTGGTTCTTTTATGTGAGTCACCACCACAGAATGGTTACTGAAAGACAAGTGGCATGGTTATGCACCCAGGAATCGAACCCAGGCCACTGAAGTGGAGCATGCCAAACTATAACCACTAGACCATCAGGGCTGGCTCACCTAGCATTTTTATAGTCATCAGCTTGTTTGTCTTTATCACAACCCAGATAGGATCTGTATGTTACAGATGAGGAAGCTAATTCTTTAAAAGGACAAGATTACAAGCAAGTGTGTGTTTGTTCCAAACAACTTCAATGACCTAGCCAGAGAAACAAGAATTGGTGCACATTCAGATTTTCCCTAACTCGTCGATCAAGACGAATTGAATTGAGGTCTTATTACTACACACTTTTAAAAAGGAAAGAGGTCAAGGACAAAAGGCAAAGAAATATATTGAATGCCTCATCACCACCACTCCTTCCCACATCCTCTCACACCCCATTCCCCACCAGGACCACAGGACTATTTTCAGTCTGAACAACTTTTCTAGAACAGATGTCTAGGAGGTCAGTCATGTTTTATTTACTCAGAACAAAACATTCAAATCCCAAACATATTCAATATCTTAACCTAAATTTTTTCAAAATGACTGTTACTCTACTTTTTCCAAAGTTAAAAAAATAACAGTGTTCTTTAAGAATTCCCCTACAGTGGTGAAAGCAGGATTTTAACCCAGGTGTGTTTGAATCCAGAGTCTTTCATAAAAATCCATTATAAAAGCACTGTTTTTAAAACATTCCAGCCACCTTTTAGTTTGCATGTAAATTAGCAATTTATATGCACCTTAATTCTTTTCTTGCAAATTTTATTTCCAAAGATTTCAATCAATTTGTGTGAGCTTCTGTCCCTTCACTGAATTAATAGTCCATGATGTACACATCCCAGAATTATTAACAAACAAATACCAGCTGCCAAACATTACACTGTGGTGTGGGGAAGCAAATTATATAAGAATAGATTTTGTTATTTAGAACTCTTTATAAAACTAAATAACATATTGTTTATATACAATACATATGTAATACATATATAAAAAAACATTTTTAAAAATCAGTGGAGTGATATACACAGAATTTGAGACAGTGGTTTCATGGGGAAGGAAGTGTGTATGGGCTGGAAGGAAATGACATTGGGGAAAGAGATTCACTTTGGATGGGTTAATACTTACTGGTAACGTGCTAGTTTTTAAGCTGAATGATGAGTTCACAGGTATTATTTTGCTATGTTTTATGTTATCAATATTAGTTTATATGTATGAAAAAAGTTTAATAATTTTTAAAGCAAGACAATAAACTGCTCACGTCAAGAAAAATATCAGTATTCACCCTTTACGTCAAAGGATGTTTAGATATTAAAGCTTACATGTCATCTTGAAGTCACTTCGACCCATATGGACACCAGGGAAAAATCCCACCAAAAGAAGCCTCTGTGACTTTGAGCAGACAATCCGGTGACAGCTCCTGGGGCTAGCCTTGGTTGTCCATTATCTAGCCTTGGTTATCCTTTGTCACAAAATAGCTGCTTTGACAACTGCTGAAACCAACACTAATTACTGCAGGAAGGTTGCCTGGTTATTCACCCCATTTCTAAGGCTTTAGAAGGGACTACGAAATTTTAGAGGCTACCATCAGTAGACAGGCCAAATAATACCCTCGATTTCTGTTGTGTTTTATCTTGTTTACTGGACTCACTCAGCCGTCTGTGGGAGATTATTCCAGGGACACAGCCATTATTTTATTCAGCTTTTTATTCTCTGGCTTTAATAAATTAATAAAGTCTTATCCAAATTCACACATGAAGACTCCAACAAATTCACAAGGTCTGAGGACCTGGACCAGCCCTGCCCATCATTTTGATCCTTCCAGGTGCCTGTGTCCTTCCCCTTCTAGAATGTATTGATATGTGAAACTACATTAAATCTATCATACAAGCAAATGCTAAAAGAAAAATTCCCTGCGTCTTGAAGACTAAAAGTGCCTCATTGAGGGACATCAGTGATTTTATCACAGGCACATAATGACCATGTTATCTTTGCCACCAATTTCTAAGGGAGAATGATTTTAAAAAAGAAAAAAAGCAAGGGGAAATCAGAAATTCAGAGTTCTGAATAAGGATCTTACATAAGAGGAAAAATGGGTTTTTTAAAATTATTCCATCCAGATCCAGAAAGCAGTGAACTTTTCCCATCACCCATGGAGGGGGAAAAAAGCAAACAAGATTCTTTCTTGGCTAAAACAACAATCTGGTCCTAGTGGAGAGAGGAGCCCTCAGGGTTGGCCTGTCAATTTCTAATTGGTTCTGACGAACTCTTTCACCTTCGTAAAGACTGTTTCTCTCCCTGCCCCACAGCCCCACAAGGGACAGACTTTCTTCTTCACATTTGGAAATAACTTTCCCACCAAATGCTCCATCAATAATACGCTGATCTTTTTTTCTTATGGTTTGTTCATTTATTCTAACACATACCTACTAACATCAAGACATGAAGCCTTTTGGACCATAATATGTGAGCTTTATAGATCAATTTGCATGGAAGAACTATCTGTCATAATCACTGTTAACTCACTTTTTAACGTGCTATGAGTTTCAAAATGATATGATGGGCTTGAGAAAAACTCTGTCAAGGATTCAAAGTTAAGTATTCATCCATATCACAACTGCCCTTTATGAAGGCACAATCACAAAATAGACGTCTACCCAAAAAATCAGCCACAAGTGATGTGTTAACACATGTTCATAGGAATCCTGTAAATATGACACAGTATACATGCAGAAAATCTACAGGTGTCTTTTGGAGTCTCATAGTATGTTGAACGAGAAAAATCCGTTTCCTGTTTGAATCAAAGTAGTATAAACTGAGAGCAGATATATTGGACCTCAGAACGGAGGACTCAAGTTTGAATCCTCGGCTCTGCTACAGTGTAACTTGAAGCAACTTACTTGCCTACTGTGAATCCATATCCCCATTTGACAAATGAAGAAAATAACCTTATATCACCGGGTTGTTGGAGATTAAACGAGATGATATATGTAGGGCCCTTGTAGAAAGTAGATATTTAAAGCAGATATTTAAAAGTGGTGATGATCATCTCTGGGCTTACCCACTCAGCCCTCCAACCTCCAAGGTCATTTTCAAATTGTCCCCAAACTCCTTCTCCGTAGTACTCAGGATTCCTTCAGTCACAAACAGCAGATACCCAACACAAACTAGCTTAAGCAGAAAGAGAATATATAGGCTTTGAGAAACTGAATGGCCAGACCATATGTAATAAGGGAACTCTGATCCACAACCTCTGTAGCGACCACCCCAGGAACTCAAAACACGACCTTTTTAGCAATCAGCCCAAAGCTTTCAAGACTTGGTCAATACTTCCAGCTTCTCTAATTTTTTAACTCTGCATCCAACTTGGGACCAACTGGAGAAAACCAAGTATGTTCCCCTAACCAATCAGTAGGATGCCTGCTTCCTAATTAGCCTGCCTCCAGTTTCCCCACGCCCACACCCTCCAATTAGGACATACCTGAAGCCTTTCCATCTTTCCACTAAAAAGCCTTCCCGCTACTCTGCCTGCCTTTGAGTCTTTGCCAAACAGAAGTAATGGTAGCTGACTCCTTCGCTATAGCTAGCTTTGAATAAATAGCCTCTTCTTTATTTGTTGGGTGGTCTTTGTTTATTTCCACAACTTGAAAACCATGTGAGGATGAATGGATGGTGCGGCTGGATCCAGCTGTTCAACTGATGTGCCCCTACATCGTCTCTTAGAGAAGGCTCTGATCAAGATCACTGATGACCTCAAGTTTTCCAAATCCAATGGTCAATTTATTTGCACTCCTCGCATTACCCAAATTGACCGTCCACCTTACCCTAGGAAACCGCTACAACTAATCCCGCAGCTAATGATCTTGCTTCTTACTTGACAAAGAAACTAAAAGCAATTCTAGAAAAACTGCCTCATTTTCCTATCAGTAACTTTACCAGCCTAGCTTCATCTGTACCATGTATTCTGCCTTATCTCCATGACAGAAGATGAACTGTCCCTGATCCTACCTAAATCCAAACCCTCCATCTGACACTAATCCCATCCCTTCTTACCTTCTCAAGGTCTTTGCTATTACAGTTACTCCCTCTCTGCCCTCTCTTCAATTTTCCCTTTTCTGTAGGATCATTCCTACCAGCATTTATGTATGCTGTAATATTTCCTTGTAACAAAGCAAAACAAAACAAAAACCTTCCCTTCACCCCACATCTCTCCTCCAACTACTACTCCACTTCTCTGCTCCTCTCAAAAGATTATTTATGGGGCCAGCCTGGCTGCACAACGGTTAAGTTCGCACGTTCTGCTTCAGCAGACCAGAGTTCACCAGTTCAGATCCCGGGTGCAGACCTACGCACTGCTTGTCAGCCATGCTGTGGCAGGCGTCCCACATATAAAGTAGAGGAAGATGGGCACAGATGTTAGCTCAGGGCCAGTCTTCCTCAGCAAAAAGAGGAGGATTGGCAGCAGTTAGCTCTGGGCTAATCTTCCTCAAAAAAAGCTTATTTATGCTTCCCCTCCCCTCTTCTTCAACCCCCTCTATTTCTTTCAATCCATTCTAATATGGATTTTAATCCCCACCACTCCACTAAAACTACTCTTGTCAAAGCCGATGACCTTCACCTTGCCAAATCCAATGTCAGTGCAGTGCTCAAGTCACATGACCTCCAGCTAATCCCTCCCTCCTTCTTTACTTTCTTCACATGACTTACATAAAAACCATCCTCTTCAGCTTTCTTCCTAGCTCAGAATCTGTTTCTCCTCTCCCTCCTCTGGTAGTGTTAGATGATGCCCCAGAACCCCTTGTTTGGTCCTCTCTCCAACTAATGGAGATTCACTCCATAGGTGATCTCATCCAGTTCTGGATCATTACATGCCATCTACTCAGATTAACATCTAACCTCTCCCCTGAGCTCTGAACTTATATATCAAACCACCTACTTATTTATCCAACTCTCTACTTAACATCTCCTTTTGGATGTGTAATAGAAATCTTAAATGTAATATAACCCAAACCGACCTCCTGATTCTGTTCACTTACTCTTACACCAGGCTTTCCTCATTTCAGTAAATGACCCAGTCTGGGTCATGTGCCAAATCCCGTGACCTGTAGGAAAGAGCCCCCCCAAATGAAAGAGAGTGTTATTGCCATAAGAGAGATGAGAAAGCCTCTTGGGCAAACCACAAGCAATAGTTTCCACTGCCCACTCCCTAAGCCAGCCCTCAACCACCTTCGCTTCTCAGCAGACATCATTGCCTCCTGTATCACTGAGAAAATTAAGGTATTAATTTTACCTATACTTGCACAAATTTTTATCTCCTTTGCTCCAGTTCAAAGCCAGCTCTCCACCTGTGACCTTGGTCCTGTTCCTTCATTATTCTTCACTGCTATTGTTCCATAAATAATCTCCTTTCCCTGCTTTTCAGCCTTTTCCTCCCAACTGATGTTTTCCCATTAGCCTATAAACATATCAAATCAGCACCATCCTAAAAACCTCTAGCTCCTGCCTATATTTCTCCTCTTTTTCTCAGTCAAGCTTCTTAGAAGCAAAATTCACTCTCTGTACTTGCTTCCCATTGTCCCGTCACTGTCACAGCAACATAGTGTGGGGGACTAGAATTGGCCATGCCAAGATATGTCTCTTTGGGATGAGGATTATTTTGGGTTGGTTACTTTTGAAAACTGCAGACATGAGAGAAACTCTGAAAAGCGGAAGTTACTGTTTGTAAGAGATATTTACATTTGTAAAGGACATCTCCATCTGTAAAGATGTCTCCCTCTCCGTACCAGGAAGAAGGGGGGATGACCTTATCTCTAGAAACTCTCATCAACACAGAAGGTAAGGACTTAAATCTGCATAATAACCTTATTCTTGTTCACTGTGCTTTTCTGGTAATCTCCTGTAACTGATTCTCCCCACCACCAACATCATTCTTTGTCTTTAGCTGAGGGTGGTATTTAAGGTAAGAGCTTCTGCCATTTTGTCAAGTTGCTCAGTTTTCCTGAGCCTCTCCCACGTATACATGTTATAAAGCTTTGTTTAATTTTCTCCTGTTATTCTGTCTCATGTGAATTTAATTCATTGTCCAGCCAGAAGGACCCAGAGTGGGTACAGGAAATGTCTTCCTCCCCTACGCTGGCTTCTCTGCCCACTGTCCTTTCCCTTCCAGGGACTTGAAGCATGGAAGGCAGTGTCTCCACTCCTGACTCACCTTCTCTGACCCACACCATTTTGGCATGACCACTTGCTCTTCTCTCTGCTGAGGCTGGACCCAAAGTACACAGCATGTAAAGTGATCTGAAACAAATAGAATAATGGGATTCTCAAAACAATAGGCCAATCCACCAAAGTTGGTCAGCCTTGGAATAGCTGAGACATAGTCTTCCAATATTCTCATGAATTAGCTTAGAAAAATTATATATGTAAACCCTTAATTTTTATCAATTTTACAGTACGTATTACTGATAGAAATAATCAACTCAAAATAACTGACAAAGTAAAAAATGTACGTAGAAAACTATTAACAGATTATTTAAAAAAAAAAAAAAAAACCTGAATGAAGAATCACGTTTTGTTGAAAACTAAAAATTGTCCTGGGAAAAATAATCATAAGTATATGAAACTAGCACAACTAAAACTTCACTTGGTAAACATTTTAGGGATTAAATTTCATAGATAAATCAGCACTTCTTGACTAAATTTGGATCTATAACATCATAATTGGGCAAATTGGGCTTGGTTGTCATAATGACCACAAAATAAAATAATACAATACCTATAATTTTCTATGAAAAAGAATTACTGTCCTTGTGAATTTCCATGAGAAAGAATTGCTCCAAAGAAAAATAACTTTGGTAAAATAGTAATTAAACAGGAAAATAATGGATAATTTTAACTGTCCTGAAGATAACATTAAGGCATTGAATTGGCTTTATGGTATTAGCTCCACAAAATACGCTGTCGTAAAATTTTATCAAAGTGGGGAAGATGCTATTTAAAATGCTACCTTCACAAATACAGAGAGGCAACATCCACAGACTCTGTTAGCAGGGTAAAAACATCTCTTCGGTTGGAACTGCAGGATCGAAATATCCTTTCCATCCAGGTAGAGTTTCTTGATCTCCCAGACTGGTCTGCTGCTTTGCTAACAGTTTTTTAGCAATTAACAACTTGTACTGAAATTACCCCCAGAAAGCAAGCCCCTCAAAGGCAAAGTTGTTGTTTTATCCATCTGCACATTCACAATGCCTAAAATAGTGCCTAGTACTTAGTGAATGTTTAATGAATTCAGTAAGTCAAAACCTGAGGACAAGGTTTCTCAAATTTAATGTACACCAGGCTTAGGGATGTTAGCATTGGTATCTCTGAGGTTCTCTTGTTTTCCCACTTGTTTATCACTTCATGGTTGCTAAATGACTTCTGGAGTTGCAGACATCCCATCCATGCTCAAGGCAAGAATACGAGGGGCAAGTAGTGCCACTTGCAACTCCGTTTTATAGGGAAAGCAAAAGAATTCCAGGAAATTATCCACTAGACTTTCACTTATGTCTCATTGGCTAGAATTACGTAAATGTCCAACCCTAGTTGCAAGGGCAACCAAAAGAACAAGTATTAGCTTTTCTTGCCTCTCTGGTGAAAAGTGTAAGAGAAAAAGGATTAAGAATGACTGTTGGTTCAGCCAAGCAACATCTGCCATATTGTGATGCCCAGCCATTGGTCATCTACCCAGTTCTGCAAAGATAACAGCAACAACGGTAATAGTAGCAGTGGCTCACCCTCACACTGCACTTATTCTGTGCCAAGGATTATTCCAAATGTTTCACATCTATTAATTTATTTAATCCTCACAACAACTCTATGAGATCCTATTATCGCCATTTTATAGATGAAGAAAGTGAGGCACAGATAGGGTAAGAATTTGCCCAAAGTCACTCAGTGGGAAGTGACAGAGTCAGACTCACACAGTTTGGCTTCAGAGTCCATGCTCTTAACGTCTACACTCCATAGATTCAAAAATAAACTAATGATGAGCAAGTCCCTAAGCACTGTTGCCCCATGCAGCTGCTGTCAACCTTTATTGCGCTGTAACAATGTCGTCTAGTAAAAGAGACCTTCAGATACCTGCCTTTATCTTTCAACCTCTCTTTGAAATGCAGCCCCAGGATGGGGGTAACATTTTTAATGTGCATTAAAATTCAAAACTTGTCCTACTGCTTGGTTTATTTTGGGTCTGGTTATCTTTTGTCCTACATCTTGGCACACGAACCCTGTCCAAACTGCAGGCATGATAGGAAAGTCTTGCAAATGAGGTCCCAAGACAATGGTAGGCATGTCCTTATTATCAGCTTGTCTTCCAAAATGGAGGGCATATTCAAATTCTCGGTTACCCTGAGCCCCTGAGGTCCCGCTAACAACTCAGCTTGTTTATTCTAACTAGGACGTGTCCAGGAAGTTCACACGTCCAAGATATCTCTTCCTTGGAGCTGTGCATATGGCAATGAAAATGAAATAAGACAGAAACGATAAAAATAAGATTTACCTCCTTCAGAGAGTCCGGAAAGTTTTCCTTCCCCTTATCACAGGCATGTTATGTTATCTCTGAATTATTTCTGTGTTATGGAAATTTTAATATTAGAACCAGGAATGCATGTCATTGCTTTCAATTGTTGAAGATGAAGAGTTGCTATGCATTTTTAAATTAAAAATAACTTTCTTGTTTTTCTTATAACAAAAGTAATGTCTATTCATTGTATAAAACAACACAAAAAAATAAGAAAGAAGAGAATTTTAAAAACACACAATCGCACCATTCATAGGTAACCACCATAAATATCTTGGTATATGATGTATATGGTATATTCCCATTTATTATATATGGAAATATATCAGATATAATGATAAACCCCCGATAGTTTCTTGTTAGGCTCTATATTAACAGCTAATGCACTTAGACTGAGTCAGAGATAGTTGTCTGCTTCCAGGCATTAGATACTCAGGCTGGGGGAGCAAAGGAGGGATTGACCTGGAGGCAGAGAGTTAGCAGGAAGCTAAAGGAGCAAAAAGAGATGAAAGTACTGAATTCCAGGAAAGGATCCATAATCAGAGGCCAAACCCAACAGAGACAAGGCCAATCCCATTTGTACACAGAGAACCAGTGACCCTGATCCAGGACAGGGCGGGAGTATGGCTTTGGAAGTATGTCACGGGCATAGTGATAGTATCAGATAAAGACATGGAACATTTCAGGAATTCCATCTGATAAGCAGAAATGGATAACAGAACGGGGTCTAGCACTGAGACATGGTAGCATCAAGGCATGAAATGAGCTGTTGTCAACCTTCTGAGGCACAAAGCAGGGGCACCTCCCCAGCAAGATCAGGAATGGAGCAGGGTGAGAGTAGCTGAGAGAAACCTTAAAAAGTCAAGAGACCAAGACAAAAGGGGGACAAATCAGTCACTTACCTGACTGATGGGGTTATACATGCTGAAGAGACAGTATCAAGAGCCTGACCATTCTGCTCCCAGGTGTGGGGAAATCACAGCTATATCTAAGGCCTGCTCCTTTGCCCTCTGTTAGTTCTGAGAAAAGGGCAGGGCAAATAGAGATGGCATGCTTCCTGGACAATAGGAGAATTCTAGGAATGGGGTAGAGACCATCTGGTGTAGAAGAGTGGATCGCAGCCCCCAAACCATCTTTGTGACTGAGCCAAATGCAATGACTGTAGTGTTATGATGTGGCATATTCTGATCACTGAGAGTAGAATGCACTGATTTATCAATCCCCATGCTGCCTTATGTCAGGTAAACATGGCAAAACACCATTTCAGGCACCCAATACTAGTACGCATCGGCCAATGTCAGTGGGAGCCTGATGAGCTGAACAGACTGGAACCAGCAAGAAAAGCCCCCTTCCTCCTGCAATGTCCTTTCAGTGCCTTCTGTTGACAAAGCTCAACATAATTGTTCCTGCTGCAAAGGAGAAATGCTTAAAGGATCCAGGTCCATCTTCTCGGAGCAAGTAATGAAGGATGGATATGGAACTGAAAGGTAATAATCGATAACTGATGCAAATAATATTTAGTGATTTGTAGAATTTGAGTTCCTTTTTTTTTTTTTTTTTATCTTTCTGTTTTTGTTGCTGCTGCTGCTGTTGTCATTGTGGTCTTATGAAAACCATTCTATCCCTATAAAACTTTTAGTTGCCAAACATTTCTTCCAGGCCCATTACACAACCCCCAAAACAGTAGCATCATCTCTAGCTCTGGAAGTGTCACTGTATTTCACCGTGAAGTAAGTGGATTCCAATCACTTCCCTACACTTCCACCACTCCCACCCTGGTCCCGCCACCATCATCTCTGCCCTGAATTATTGCATTAGCCTCCTAATTGAGTCCCGCTTCTACCCTTGTGCATTTGTCCCCTACAAACTATCCTCAACACAATAGCCAGCGGGATGCTTTCAAAATCTAAGTCAGTTTACGTCACTCATCTGCTCAAGACACTTCAATGGCTCCCGATTCTGCCCAGAGTAAAATCTAAAGTCTTACAAAGGCCTAGAAAGGCCCTACAATGATCTTCCCTGATCTCACTAGAATGTAATCTCTGAAAGGGTAGAGATTTTTGTCAGTTTTATTCATTGTTATGTTCCTGGAACCTAAAACAATGCCTGGCTCATAGTAGATACTTTTGTTGAATGAACAAATACCTCACACCTAGAACTAAGCCAATCATCAAAAGTCTAGGAATATACCTGGAATGGAGACTATTATTACCTTCCAGAGAGGTAGCAGGAAAAGAAGATGAGCCTGCTCGAAGTCATTCATTCACCAAATTAATATGCATTGAACACTTACAATGTGTTCTAGTGAATAAAACAGATATGGCCCCCAGCTCCATGGAGCTCATAGTCTAGTGAAGGGTCGGGAAAATTTTTCTGTAAAGACCAGATAGTAAATATCTTAGGCTTTGCAATCAGTGAGGCCACATACTCTGCCACTGTAGCATGAAAGCATCCAGAGACTGCACGTGAACAAATGAGTGTGACGATATTCGCAAGTTGTACAAACAGGTGGGGGCCCGGATACGGTCTGTGACCATAGTTTGCCGATCTCTAGTCTACTGAAACAGAGAGATATTAATCAAATAATCCCTTAAACAGGTATATAATTGCACACTGTGATGAATGCTACAAAGAAAATTGGATTAAGGGCACAGAAGAAGGAAATTTGGCCTAGTCCAGGCAGGGTGGCATAGACATCCCTGCAGAGCTTAGACGTGATTGAAGAGTAGCTGTTAGCTAGGTAAAAAAAGGCTTCAAACAAGTGAGCAGCATATGCAAAAGCCCTGAAGTAGAGGGTAGCCTGACCTATTCAAGAAAGGTAAAATTGGCTTTCCCCCAGTGCTCAAGGGTGAGAGGAGGAGAGGGAGCTAATACCAGAGAGATCATAAGAGCCAGAGGATATAGGGCCCCATGGGCCATGAGACGGATTTGTTCCTGACCCTGAGAGCAGTGGGAAGGCACTGAAAGGGAGTGTGGCCATTCACTGAACAATACTCACTGAATGCCCAGCATATGCCAGGCACTTATCTACAGTGAAGAAAAAACGTTCCTGCCTTCATGGAGCTCATAGTCAGCAGGGGGCAGGGGGCAGACAATACACAAAACATATGTAATACAATGTCAAGTAATATACTTGCCAAGAATGTCAAGTAAAATAAATGCCGAGAGTATACTAGCATAAATGACTAGAGAGGGATGGATGGTGCTTTAATCAGATTCGTGTTTCAATTATTCTGTTTGACATGGAGAGAATACATTGAAGAGTGCAAGAGTAGGATCATAAAACCAGTTAGGGAACTTGACCTGGCTCCCATGGCTCCCGTGGCCAGGGTTTTTATGATATAGCCTGAATTATGGCAGGGGCAGTGGACATGAGAGAAAATGATGGGTTGGAGATGAATTTATAAACTAAAATTTACTGGCCTTGGTGATCCATTCGATATCCAGATTAAGGGATAAGACAGTGTCAGGGATGAAGGATGACCTTCAGGTTTCTTGTTAGTGCAACTGGAGAGATCATGGAAACCTGGAGGAGGACAGCTTGGGAGGGGAAGATGGCAAGCTTACCTTTGGACATGTGAGTGTGGGTGCCCTCTGGGAGATCCAGACAAAGAAGCTGAGTAGACAGTTGGATAATTGGTGGATTTTTGTGTCCATGAACAGCGCTCTGGCCAAGTGAGGCAATGTCCAAGAGGCAAGAATTGCCCTGCCCTGGGACTGGGCTGAGAGGCCCCCACCCGGACTGAGGCTCAAGCCCAAGGATATGGCCCTGTATCCAGGGATGTTGGTAATGATACTGATAAATGCTGTGGTTCCATATTTAGTGTTAATATGATCGCAGCTAAAATGTACCGAGTACCTATTATGTGTCAGGCACTTGGATTATCATATTTAGTCCTGACACAATTCCATAAGGTATGAACCATTATCTTCTCCATTTTAAAAATGAGGAAGCTGAGTCTGAGAATTTAACCAGTACAAGGTCACAGATGGTAAGCAACAGAGCCAGGACCAAACCCAAGTCTGTCAGACCTCCAGATCTGAGCTTTACATACTGACAGCAACTCAGCTAGGGATAACTCACAAGAAAGTGCTGGTAGCCTGGGCTGGGGGCAAGAACAGCCTAGCACAGGGGGAGTTGCACCATAAGTGAGGAAGCCAACTGTGGGGAGAAGACAGAGCTGGGAGCCTGGCAACAGAGACACCCTCACAGGGAAAACTGGGACATTTGGGAAGATTAGGCCTTCTCATTGTGTTATTTTAACGCAAATTCCTTCATTTCAGCACACTTGGGATAATGGAGTATGGAGAAACACCTGGAGATATGGAGGCAGAGCCTAAAGAGTAAACTAAAATTAGTGTTACTCCTAAACCAGTGGTTATTAAACTTTAATATGCTCAAGACTCCATAGCGAGGTTGTTACAAATGTAGATGGTACAATCCCACCTCTAGAGATTCTGATTCAGTGGCTCTGGTATCTTCATTTTTACAAGCACCAGGTGATCTGGTCTGGGCAGCACTAAGATTGTACCTTGAGAACCTTCCCCAAAAAGCTTTCTCTTCCTGACCTTTCATCAAAAGCAGTTCCAGCCTCTCCCTTAATTCTCATAAAGTTTCCACTTAGTCTTATTTATCGATGGGGAAGAAGGATGTGTGCAATGATGTCCAGCTGCACGCCCAGTAGTAGGCAGTTGTGCCTCAGAATCTTTTGCACTGCCTAAGTGGTCCAGGCTTATAATAAATTTCACAAGGACTTTCTTCTCTACACAGCAAAAAGGTCTCTGGCATCCATTGACAGGTTAATGATGCTCAGAAATGATCAACAGTATTTGGGGAAATTTTTTCATTGACTCGAAAGAGAGAAATTTCATTGAGGATTTCTCTTTTTCAACAGAATAGCTAGTTCTAAACCTGGAGGCTAAATGCCCAGGAAGTGGATTTCAGAATGTCAATTAAGTGACAGGTTCTCTGCCTGGTGGGTGGCAATGAGGCGATTTAGGATGCATGACAGCCCAGCAGGCTGAGCCTTCTACTGTTCTCAGGTGAAGAGACTGAGCATCTCTCTTCAGTATGTCAACTTCCAAGCTTCTCTTTTGCTGTCTGTTTTTCCCCAGCTGGCACATATTGATTTTTTTGCGGGGAAGGGAGGGGGGGAGGCATAGTGTCACATAAGGGTGAAAACGTGTGCTAGAATACACAGGCAACTTTATTTCATCTTTGTAACATGATTACCTGTTCTGGTAGGTCCAGATACAATTTATGTCCACCAGTCCATCCAACAAAAGGAAAAGTAAAAAGAGGGACCACACATAGGAGGGCATTTTCTCATCAAAAGCTGTAAAGAAATAAGAAGACGAAAGTGCTGGCTTTAATTCTCCCAATGAAGCAGGAAGTGCTGGCACTCATGTACTTGTCTAATCAGTTCACAGCATCCTATACACAGGGCTACGCAAAGTGTGGTCCTCACACCACCACCAGTCTCCAAACTGTTGATATGCAGAGAGAGTCAGTGCCTAGAAACTTCTACAGCAGTTTGACAATGACATGACACCAAGTGTGTGATAGGTGGACTCATCTCGTTGAACAAGGTGTGGACCAGTCAGTTGTGGACTCATGCAGTGAGTTTCAGGTGGAGTGAACTGAATAGTAGCATCAGTGTGTGATGGGTTGGGAAAAATGTGTGTCACAATGCTCTTCTGATATAGTCTATTGTTTGTAGTCGTATGCTCAAACTCTCTGAGCCAAAGGACTAGACTGTGACATTGTGTAATAGTGAGGTTTTATTAGGGGAGCCAACTCTAAGACCCAGAATGTAAGGGCCTGTTGGATCGCAAACCGGTGCAGCCGCCATGGCAGACAGTATGGAAGCTCCTCAAAAAATTAAAAATAGAACTACCATATGATCCAGCAGTTCCACTTCTGAGTATTTATCTCAGAAGTAACAAAGAATACAAAAACAGTAACTCAAAAAGATATATGATATCTGCAACCCCATGTTCATTGCAGCATTGTTTACAATAGGCAAGACATGGAAACAACGTAAGTTCCATTGATGGGTGAATGAACAAAGAAGATGTGGTATATATGTATATGCAATGCATTATTATTCGGCCATAGAAAAGAATGAAATCTTGCCATTGTGACAACATAGATGGACCTTGAGGCCATTATGCTAAGTGAAATAAGTCAGCCAGAAGAAAGACAAATACTATACGATCTCACTTATAAGTGGAATCCAAAAGAAAAAAAAAAACCCAGCTCATAGATGTAGAGACCAGATTGGTGGTTGCCAGAGGTGAGGGGGTGGGGGTGGGATTGAAAGGGGTGAAGGGAATCAAAAGATACAAACTTCCAGTTATAAAATAAACAAATTATGGGGACGTAATGTCCAGCACGGCAACTATAGTTAATAACACTGTATTGCATATTTGAAAATTGCTAACAGAATAGATATTAAAAGTCCTTATAACAGGAAAAAAAATTTGGTAACTATGTATGGTGATGGATGTTAACTAGACTTATTGTGGTGATCATTTCACAATACATATATACAAATATTGAATTATTATGCTGTATACCTGAAACTAAATATAATGTTATATGTCAGTTATACCTCACAAAAAAAAAGTAAGGGACCAAATTTCTATTATATTAGATATCTTTCTCCAACTGCCATTTCTCAAGCCCCACATACATGATTTCATGTTTTAGAAAAGTGTCAATACTTAAAGAAAGTTCTTACAGCCCTGGTTTAGGGATTGTGAAGGAAGACGGAAAATGACCTTGTGAAGAAGAAAGCAAATTCCTGATCCTCAAGCATAAACGTGGGCAGGAGAAGGGAAAGACTCCAGACAGAAAGCAAAGGCAGACCAAGATTAAGTGACAACTTTTACACCAGAAGAAAGCCAAAAGTGAAAAGGGCAAGCTATCCAAACATTTATGCTTCCTTGATGGTGTCACTCTCAGGAGCTAGTCAACTGGCGAGAATTCTTTCCTTCCCATTGATAAAGGGGTCAAGGATGGGAGCCTTGGGGTGAGCCCTGGGATTCACATTGAATCCCAGCTCCAACGTTTATTCTCTGTGTGCCCTTGAGCAAATTACTTAACCCTCTGAGACTCAGTTTTCTCAGCTATAAAAATGGATAATAATGGTACCTTTATCTTAGTATTATTGTGAGGATTAAAGGAAATATTACTCAAAAACTACTTAGAATAGTAACTGGCATTTAGTAAATCTCTTAATAACTATTATCTTCTATTATTATTATTACCACCATTTGAGAAAAAAGTTCTCCAGGCTGGCCCAGTGGCATAGTGGTTAAGTTCAAGAACTCCACTTCGGTGGCCCAGAGATCACAGTTTCGGATCCTGAGCGTGGACCTACACATCACTCATCAAGCCATGCTGTGGCAGCATCCCACATACAAAATGGAGGAAGATTGGCACAGATGTTAGCTCACAGTGAATCTTCCTCAAGCAAAAGGAGGAAGGTTGGCAAGAGATGTTTGTTCAGGGCCAATCTTCCTCACCAAAAAAAAAGTTCCACAGTAAGAACCTTTTTAAAATGCCTGTCTCAATTACTTTCAAGATCTATAGTGCAAAGTGATTGTCTTTTATATTTGAAAAGCTAGAACATACCGTTTAGATCCCTGAAAGCTAAGCCACAAAGATCAGCTATATTTCTCATAAAACCCAAAGTGAGATCATTTACCAGCTTCTCCAAGCCCACTTCTCTAGGGTGTTTCTTACTACCTTATTTTTTAAGTCCATTGGGGAGGGGGTAGATAGACACATATGCTTACAAATTGCATAGAATACCACCAAAAGAGCCCACGAGAAACAGGCAATGGTGAACGCATCCAGAAAGGACAGACACACTGCTGAGGGAGTAGGAGAGAGGAAGACTTGTTTTCCACTGTATATCCTTTTGTACCTTTATGAATGTTAAACCACGGAGACATACTACATATTCATTAAAAATTCATTTTAAAAAATTTTTTAAAGAATATGAGTGTTCAAGACGATGCAGTGAAAAGTAAAAAGTACTAGACTAGGACTCAGGAGACCTGGACCCTATCACTTACATGCTATGAGATCATGGCGGGACGCTTAATATCTTCTTGGAATTCACAGCTGTAAAACAAGGAAAATAATGTCTCCCAAGCCATTTCATTGGGTTTACATGAGGGTCAAATAAGATTATAGAAGCAAAGCTGCTTTCTAGGGTACAAAGCATTATACAAACATAATATATCCTTATTGTTACTGGAAACCATCCTTCTTGGTTGTTTTGGCTCCTGGAATCAAAGAAGGCGGCGGAAAAGTTTGGCTTCAAAAATCAGGAGTCATCTATTAGCAGAGTAGATGATGGCCCCTTTCAAGTCAAATCCTTCTCTACTTTATAGCATCCTTCACTTCCCACTCCCCAATCCCATCACTATAGAAAACAATGTCCAAGAGATGTGCCCAGAAGAGCGGAGAGCAGCAAGTCTGCAAAAAAGTGTCCATTGAGGAGGTGACCATCCATAGGGAGGTCACCCAATGGCTTTATCTTATTTCTTTGGACCTCACACCTCTTGTGTTTGAGAACGTCTGTCCACTCAACATCTTGGCATTGAAGACAACACTTCAGACTAAATTTCACCTCCCCAATATCCAGCATCAATAGATGAGATGGATCCCAAGAGTAAACACGTGCTATATACCAATCAGAGGAAGGGTGAAAGACCCCAGCTCTAACTATCCGACTTCTCTAATCACAGAAGGAGGCTGTACAAACACCCAACGGCAGAGATGGGTGCCTCTTCACCAGGTAGCCCTGTGCCTGGGCAGGAAAACTCAACATATCAGAGAGAAAGGAACAATTTTGATCAATCTAAGACATCAGATTTCTACCCCTGGAACTGAATGGCATGTGCAGCCAGTCTCAACTCCAACTAACGGCTGTCTTAAGCCTCTCAAACAGTTCTTATTGCCTGAAGACATTTCTAAACTGGTGTCTGAGAGGCTCACTTTTCTGAAACTCACATCTAACAGCATTATAAGAAGCTATACCACTTTTACAGGCTTTGCCTTGTACAACTAAACCAATATTTTATAAGCATTTATTGTGTGTCAGTCTCTTTCAAATATGTAATCTTGTTTATCCATTGAAACCTACAAAAAAAAAACCACTATTAATCCTGTTTTACAGCTAAGAAACCTGATGTTTTGAGAGTTCTGAAGGAATCTGTTCATAAATGTCCAGACAAGGTTTGAATCCCAAACACCAGATCCAGCGCTCCTTCTCTTCATCCTGATGCTCCCAGAAGTGAATTCACCATAGAGCACTCTCAAACACTGAAACATTGTAAGGGAAACATTTAGCTGTAATATATAAAGAGCTAAAGGTAAAAGCAAAAATCAGACCATAAATCAGATATCTGAAGCTAAGGCATAAGCTTAAAATGCAGAGGGGCCAGAGGCAGTGTGAGCAATGGTTAAACTCCACCTAAATTCTCCCACCTCAGTGCTGGAGGGGATTGAGGCCCCTCTTTTGGCCACTGCACACAGTCATGCAGTTTGTGCACTGCTTAATAGTATATGTGAATTGTGCCCCCTACAGGTGTCAGTACACATCCTCAACAACTGTCCATGGCAGCCCTACTTGCCCTTGGATATCATTTGCAATTATGACTACAAAATGTTAAAGTCTAATTCTGTTTGGAAACTTAAATTCACCAAACTCCATGTCCAGCATGTTTATTATTATTATTATTGAAAGTCCACCATGGAAAGACAAAAAAAAAAGTTTAGCTTTTAACACTAATTTTCAGCCTGGAAATTATCTACAATTTTGCTATTCTAAGAAGGGTTAGAGGCACTAAAGAGTAAGAGCTGTGGAAATAATAATCATTAGAGTATTTTATTAGATGAATAAAATAATTCATCTTTTAGTGTCACTAAAGCCAACTAAAGCCAACACATCGCTTTCCAAATAACTCCTGTTCCTCATCCTCCTTGTCCCAGACCTAGAGCCCCAAATCCCCCCAAATCAGCACTCTGAACTCATCTGAACCTCTGGACACCCAGAAGAGGTCAGGGAATTACCATCATTGCCAGGTCTTTGCATTTATCTCCTGAAATTCAAGGCTAAGCAATTGAATGAGACTAATTCCAATTTCTCACTTTCAGATGTTGTAGAGGATGACGTGTCCATGGAAATGAAGCATCTGGACCTGTAACCATCAGGGTTCTGTGGGGAAGCAGATGGCACACTTGAAATAAGACACTGTTAGGAAGATTTACTTACAAAGCTCTGGGTATGGGGGAACAACAGGGACAATGCAGTAACCTGAGGCTTAATAGTAGCCAAATTGTTACCAACTATGCCTAAAAAGAGAAGGAGAAGAGAAGTTGCCAGAACCTAGAGGGAGAGAACGTGTAGATACCACATCTTGAGAAGAGCTGTGACTCGATAGATGGATTCAGCAATCCAGGCAACTGAGCAGCAGGCAGCCAGGGGAATGCATGCTGGGCCTCATTCCTCTCCCTCCTCTGAGCTGCTGGGATGCCTCATTGAACAGACACAACTGGAAACCAAAGACAGGGAAATCCTTTGTGTGACCTCACAGGGGGTCAATGGTTCAGAACAGAGCCAGGTGAAAAACAAAATTAAAAAAGAAGAGAATGGGAGGAGGGGAGGTGGTGGGGACCAAGTGATAAATGGAAGATTTCTGGTATAGCACCTGAACTATCTTTAGAATAAAATCTGTACCTCAAAGGTTTCTCCATCCATCTCTGATCCTATTTCCCACCTTTATGTACATAGCCCATTAACAGACCTCTAGATTTTACTTAAGTTTTTTTTCAACTTTGAGGACAGAATTCTAAAGTCATCTTCACAAATGCAATCCACGCTCAAACCATTTATCCATCAGCACACGGCTCCTGGGAAGATCATATTTGAAAAAGAGCATTACCTTTTAAACACATACATAAAAAGATCACGTTTATTTTCATGGGGAGGAATAGGTGTGTTTAATCACCTTCAACTGTTCTTAAATAAAGTGCTGTAAGACCCCACAGCCCACATCTGAGGAACACCTTGTTGAGAATCCCCTCATCAGTGTGCCCAGCAGGGCCATGAGACACTGTGGTCTTGGCCATTGGGAGCTTGAAGGAAAACAGGGGCAATGCTGTGGGTCACATGTTCCTACTTCATTGAATTTTTACTTGACTGCACCTGATCTTTTTCTGGAATCACATTTTAAGGCCTGTTCTCAGTTATCCCATCCAGTCTTGGAGATAAAGTGTCCAATTACCCCAGCTAAGGAGAACTGTCCCCCTAGGCAGCATCACCTCTCCATTCTACTCCAGGCCACTCAGGGGGCCTTTGTTCTCTGTAAGCCTTTGGACTCCTCTAGAGGGTCAATAACTCATCAAGCCTCAAAATCAAAACATTTATAGTAGGGGAGCTCAGAGGCGGGGAGGGGGAGTTAAGAAACACAACCTCCATCTGCCCGGGGAAGAATGCTATGCCTTTATTTGTTTCTCTGTAAATTTGCCAAAGAAGTAGGACTGGAGGCAATAAATGGGCTACAGATCAGGGAATAACATTCTAGGAAATATCGTATTTCACTACATCTAAGATGTCAACGATTTGTAGGTCACAGTGTTATTTTATGTACCACTAAGAAAGAAAAAGCACCGCCAATCAGTAAGACCAACTCCTTGCTTCTTTGAAATGTCTTTGATTTATTCTGAGGGATTTGGGAATTCCTAGTGTCTTTAGTTGCATCACTCGTCCTATTGTAGGCAGTCCTTTTGCACACATCTTGGTAACACATGTAACATGGCTTTAAAACTTGTGGGTATCTTCCTTTCTTAAGTCCCATAAAACCCATTAAAAATATGGAACTGTCTCCCTTCTGCCAAGATGGATATTTGCTTCACTGACACCAAAATTATGCCTCCCTGCTCTATTTTGTGCCTTTGTGTACACAATTACTTCATTCCAGAGCTGAATCATAATGTAAATTTTCTGAAAATATTTTAAACAGCACCGAGTAGTCCCAACAATGAACATAACTCAATTAAAATGAGGACTCTGTGACCAGCAATGACCAAGTTCACACACGCACAGGAAAACACCAGCAGCTGCCTCGCCGGTAGCAAGAGTAAAAACCACCATTTGCAAGGCATCCTGATTTTGGAGATGCTAGAATGTATGTAAAGGGAGGGAGGGTGTGTGTTATAGTCATAGAAATATGCTATATATTTAAATATACCTACATTTAACTGGCTAATACTCTATAACAAGGATACATGTTGAAAACGTTTGCTCTTGGAGGGTATAAGTGTAGGATCCCAGCGGGAAACAGATGAAACACACTTAAATAGGTGATTAGAGAGAATTCAATGAAGAGACTATTCATCAAGGTATGGGCAAGGTTAAGGAAAACCTGCAAGCACCTCTGGCTAGCAACAGCAGGAAATTGCTACAACCTCTGGGCCTGAAGATCTAAGAGGAAAGAGGAGTTACCTGAACCCAGAGAAACCTGCAGTGTAGAAGGGGGTCACTCCAACGGGAGCTGGGGTCTTTGCTAGAGGCAGGTGGTTGATTCCAGGCAGCTTGACAGAGAGAGAGCAGAAGGAATAAATGTCCTGACCCCTCCACCTGTCTGTCTTCCAATCCCCTGCCTTTGCCCACACCATCCAGCAGTCAGAGGGGATGTGGTCCAATGAGGCTCGCCCCCCAGGGCAGAGAGCAGGGTGTACAATGGAATAGGGTCAAAGAGAATATCCAAGAGGGTTCACCAGAGAGCCAAAAAGTTTTAGCTTAAAGTTAGGCATTCTCTGGTTGACTTGTGACACTTTTACAACCCAGGTAGACATTTCATAGCTCCCAGATGAAAATTATTACAATCAGGAAGGACCTGGGAATTTGGGACTTAACTGCCCACCTGTCTGAGTGTGGGATCAGATCTGAATTTGCGTTCTGAGAAAAATCTCAACTCTACCTCTGGCTACTCCATTTATAGAGACAGGATTGAGATAGGTAGATCGATAGGTAGACAAGCAGACAGACAGACACAGTCTAATCTCACCTTGTCCACACAAGGCAGGTCCAAGTGGCTGGGGTCAAAACCACCAAGGTTAGAATGAGATGAGTTTAGTGGTTCCAAAAGCCACCTTTGCATGTAGATTAATGACAATCATAGATATTATGTCTTGAACCTACTGTGTGCTAGACACTGGGCTACGAGTGCTTTATGTTCAGATCTCATTTAGTCCTCACACAACCCTCTGAAGTCAGTATTGATGAGGATTATTTTAGGCTGGTTACTTTTAAAAATTGTGGGAAGGAGGCTCTGAGGAGTAGAATTTACTTACCCTTTGTTAAGAGACGTTTACATTGTAAAGGAAATCTCCATCTGTAAAAGTGTCTCCCTCTCTGCACCAGGAAGAAGGGGGGATGACCTTATCTCTAGAAACTCTTAATCAATGCCAAAGGCAGGGACTTAAATCTGCATCTTGTTTACTGTACTTGTGTGGTAATCTCCCATGATGGACTTCCCCTCTACTCCCAACATCCTCCTTTGTCTTTAGCTAAAAATAATATTTGAGGTGATGGCTTCAGCCATTTACTTAATCCAGTTTGATTCTTATCTAAAAATTATAGGACCACTCAATAACCAGACCCCACCTGCACTGATACCATTTTAACAACTTTTGTACATATTCTTTCCTTTGTCTTGTAAAGAGATAACTCACATACCTATGCCTTAAATTTAGCCCTACCCTCAACCCATATTTGCAGCACTTCTTCCTGCCCATGGGTCCTGTCCCCATGCTATTCCACACTATTCTCTGAATAAAAGAGCACTACTGCCAGACCTTGAGATTCCAAGAAATCTTTCTTTCAACTCCTCGGCTCACCGACCCCACATCAAGTATTATTAATATTCCAATTTTACAGAGATAAATAAATAACTGACATGAACTTCTTTAAAAAATAACAATTATATCACTTCCCTGCCTAAAATGCCTTCTTCGGCACTTGGAAGTGAATCCAAAATCCCCATTAGAGCACACACAGCCCTGTGTGATGAGACCTCAGCCTGGCTCCCCAGCTTCAAGTCACGCTCAGACACCCTGTTTCACCCACTCCAGCCGCCTTGGGCTTCCTTCACTTCCTCTAATGTTCCAAGTGCTTTCTCTCCTCAAGGCCTTTGTACAAGCTCTTCTTGCTGCCCAGAATCAGAATGTTCTTCTCCCACTGTTGTAGACAAGTGCCTTCTCATCTTTTATCAGCTCTGCTGTCACCTCCTTAGAGGCCACCCCTGACTTTACCTACACCCACCTAAAGCAGATTCATCCACCTACATACCCCTGCCTTTCTTTCTCTCTCTCAGGCCCTTGTTTATTTCCTTCATAGCTTTTCATGATGCGTGTATGTATGCGTGTGTGTGTGTCTCACTCTCACTAGGACATGAGTCCCCTGACTGTAGGAACCACGTCTGACTTGGTCCTTCTCCCTGCCTCCCCCACCATCACTCTATCAGCCCCTGTGTTTTCTTCGTAATCTTTATTATTTTCTATTCTTTTGTTTTCTCCTTACCTCTTCCTAGACTGTCTTCCCCACTAGAATCAAAGTTCCTCTGTTCACCATTCTATTCTCAGCATCCCAAACTCTACTTGGTGAGTAGATGGTGGAATTTGCCCAAGGACTTGGGGTCACTGAATGGGGGAGATTTGCACCCAGGCAGTCCTTGTTCAGAGCCCTCCCTCTTCTCCATCCCACAGTACCACCTCTGAGATGATCCTCCTCTCCCTGGGAGGAACAGCACACAAATGTCATGCAGTCTGCCTCTATGTGTGGGGAACAGAGCAGATATTCACACCTCTATCTCCGGCATTCCCCACCCAAGTTGGCTGCACTGACTGAAAAGGTATATGCTACTGAGCCAAAAGAGGAAAACTCTGCACCATATCTCTGATCCCAGCTGTTCTAGGCTGCACAGAAACTAATTCTGCTTCTCCACTTAGCAGGAGAAGCCATTTCTGTTGGCATTCGGAAGACAAGGACAAAGGCAGCATCATGACACCAGGGTATCAGGCCCTGGACTCACACCAGCTTTCCCTCCCTCCCCACATTATTCACTTCTTTCAGTTGAACCACAAAAAGAAACAGGATGTACAAAGCCACAAACAGCATCATCTTCTCCTGAGGAATATACCAGCACTCCTTTTGTATAATCTACTGAAGCTTTTATATATTTCCTTCTTCTGCTGCTGCTTTCTGCTTTCCTCTGCCTCTCTAACTCCTCCTCTACCCTCTTTCTGCCAAGGACTTTGTTCAGCATGAGCATGTGTGCACATGTCTTCTAAAGCACAGCTCTGGCTGCATTCCCAGCAAAGGAGGAAACAGGCTTTGTGGCCCAACTAATTCAATAAGCTTCAGTTATTCATGGAATATTTATTAGGTGGGAAGAAAGCAATGGTTCCACCATTTGTTACTAGCCCACGATCTATCAGAGGATTAAATTAACTTCCTGTCACCACAGAAGTCACCGTATCCTCAAATGCAGGAGTGACTAATGACCAAAGTTTGGAAACTGTTTAAAAAAGGGTCATGACACACATCACTTCTGCCACATGGTACAGACAGAAAGTAGGGTTTATGGGAAGGGGGAAGAAGATAAGCAGAGAAGTAGTGGAGGATGCACAGTTCCTGGAGCTCTCATTATCCTGAGAGCTTCGGCCAGGCGTATGTGAACCCCAAGCCCACGATCAGCTGTTTTGTATTCTTTTATGAGATGGTCAGTCAGGTGCAGCCACAAGAGGAGACAGGAGAGGCTCAGGAAAATAAAACATATTATACTCACAGGTCCTAGAGACACGAGGCATGCCGCACCACATGGAAAAGCACCAGTGCCATCAGGAGGCAGAGACAAGAGAAAGGGAGCACTCAGGCCACAGTCTTTGTTGGATTTTCCTCAAGAAAGGTAGGCAGGCAGGGGAAACATTTTAGGATCGGCTGGTTTGAATAATTTCTGTGGGCTATAGGAGCGGTCCCTAGTGGCCCGGTTCCGGCCCTGGGATGATTACGACAGAAGAATGGTGCCTCTAGGGTATAAGGGCCCAATAAAGATGGTATGGTTCTGGATATCAAAGGCAGGCTCCTGGCTGAGCCCTTGCTTTCTCTAAGACTTAGCTACCCCTGTCTCTTCCCAGCCAGAAAAGCTTTTTAAGGATGTCAAAACATTCAAATATACAGAGAATTTAAAAATATATACTATACGTCAGCGTTCGGGTAGGGGCTGGCCCGGTGGCATAGTGACTAAGTTCACACACTCTGCTGCAGGGGCCCAGAGTTTGCCAGTTCGGATCCCGGGCACAGACCTACGCACCACTTGTCAAGACATGCTGTGGCAGGCATCCCACATGTAAAGTAGAGGAAGATGGGCACAGATATTAGCTCAGGGCCAAGCTTCCTCAAAAATAAATAAATAAATAAATAAAATGTAGGTTTTATTATTTTTCAGATATGGTGAGACCAACAGATCAAGAGATGACTGCCATTGAAAAGACAGTTTGTTATACTCACAGAACCCACGAGGATGAGGCACACCTGGTCATGGGGGGCTATATGGGGGAGCACCAGGGTCAGTCAGGAGTAGATGGAGGAAGGAAAATGTGAGCAAGAGCTTTTATTGTGGTTTCCACAGGAAGGAATGAGAGAGGCAGGTAAGCAGGCTCAGGGCTGGCTAGTTGGAATGATTTCTGGAGGCTGAGTGGCATAGGGGCAGCCCTCACTTGTCTGCTACCTGACCCTGAGGTGACTAGGGTGGGCAGATAGTGGCCCCATAAAGGAGGTGGCTGGGGTGTGGCCCTGGATTGGCTGGCTTGCATATGAATGGCACACTAACGGGCTTGTCCTTTACTATCTCCAGGAATTGGCTAACCCTGAGAGAGACTGCCCTTCCAGCGTCAGCAAGGCCCCAGATGTCAAAGCACCAAAAATACAGAAAATAAAAAGACGTGCTGAATATAATGAGTCCCCAGGGTGATTGCAGAAACCTCAGGAAACCCGTTCAGCATGAATAGAAGAGTGAATCCATGGAAGGGGCTGTGATCTGGGACTCCGGGAAGGGGTGACAGAAATCCACCTGGCACTTGCACGAGGCCTTTATAAGTAGAGATGATTAGAAGATGAAAGTGGTAAACAGGGGCCCGAGACAGGAGGGAGGCTATAGTGGGAGGGAAGAACTCCTTCCAGGCAGTGAAGATGGTATGAAGGGAAAGAGGCAAAAAGACCGCTAATATCCTGCAATTACAAAAGCCATTCCCTCCCTCCAACTCTTTTAAGTTAAATATTTAATATGTGCAAAGAATATTAAAACATATGCCTGAGGTAAGTGGGGAAGTGAGGATGACATGAAATACTACTTTCACAGCGGGGAGCACAGGCCGGCAGATAGAAGGTGCCAGAGAGAGCGGCTCCTCCCTGGCTCCTCCTCCTCCCTCTGATCAGAGAATCCCTTCTCTGATCGCCCTCACTCCCACCCCCACGTCTGCCTCCACCCATCAAACCTCTGAGCAATCCGCCAGCACCCCTCTCAGTGGCGCAGAATCCCCCTCTGTGACGAATTGCCTGTTTGTGTCCAACCAAACTTCTTATGTTGAAGCCCTGACCCCCAGTGCCACAGTGTTGGGAGGCAGTTGGGTTTAGATGAGGTCCTGAGGGTGGCGCCCCTGATGGGATTAGTGCCCTTATAAAAAGAGGACGAGACCCAGGTGCCCTCTCTCCCACCCTATGAGATCACAGCCACAACGCGGCCACAGAAGGAGGCCGTCTGCCAGCCAGGAAGAGTGTCCTCGCCAGAAGCTGACCACGCTGGCAGCCTGATCTCCAACACCAGCCTCCAGAACTGTGAGAAATACTTGTGCATTGTTTAAGCCCCCCGTCGTGGTATTTTGTTGTGGATGCCCCAGCTGACAAGGACATTCTCAAACCTCCTGGGAAAACAAAACCCTCAGCTCCCAAATGAGAAAGGGAGGTGAATGTGCCTTTGATGAAATTCTCCTGGGCCACAAAGATTAATAAAGCATCTCTCCTTTAATGAATTAAACTAGAGAATTTTAAACCAGAAATCCTCGAATGCCAGGATCTTGTAGGTTTATGCTCCAAGAGGTCAAGACCTTCCCCCATGCAGACTGCCAAGACACCTGGTGCCAATGTTTCTCTGAACATGGCTCCTAGACCACCGTTATCAGAAATCCCCCAGGGTGCCTGTTATAAGAATCGGATGTCTGCCACCTGCGACATCGCAAGGGCTAGTTGGGATCCTGGAAGGCTATATCTTAACAAGCTCCCCAGAGCATCCTTACAAACAGTGGTACTTGAGTACCACTGACAGATACACTCTGACCACCACCACCCATCTCTACCTCCACACCCTGCTACAGATTGGGACTCAGATGGCCAGAGAGAACCTTCTCTGAGCCCTTGCACTCAAAACGTGTGCATGCACCAGCAGCCTGGCATCACTTGGGAGCATGCTAGAAATGCAGAATCTCAGACCCCAGCCAGACCTACTGCCTTGGAGTGCATTTTCCCACCGGAATTTGGAAACAGTGCTCGGTTCCAGTGAACCCAGGCTGACCACAAGGCATTGTGGATGCCTAGGAGTTCCTACTGTCAAGATTTCAAAATCAAATTAAGCTTCTCAGAAAGACCCAGAGAAGAACCAAGGGGAGTGTAGAGTGGTTCCCATAGGGGCCTACTCTCAAATGGGACTCTAACTGTGGACAGTCCGAGAAGAAGATGTTTTCACGGCCGGACTGACAAGCCTCGCCCTTAAAGGCCCCAGATACCCATTTTACCCCTATGGCAGAGACTACAAGTTGTCCCCTACTAACCATTTTCCTCCGCTTGCTTGTAACAGAATGCCTGGTGTTTAGATGGTACATGACTGCCCAAGATGGAGACCACATTACTCAGCCACCCTAAAGCTAGTGTGTGTGCACGTACGTTCTGGCCAGTGAGATGTAAGCAAAAGCGTCTTTTGCAACTTCAGAGAAGTGTCTGTACAGGAATGGGACATTCCCTTCTTCATCTTTTCTTTGCTCCTGGCTAGATTGTAGATGTGATGGCTAGAGCTCAAGCAGCCACCTTGAGTCATGAGGTAGAAGCTACATGATAAGAGGGTGTTTCCTGACAACATCATGAGCTAGATACCCTCCTCTGCACTTCTTGCATTTCTATTTTGTTTCTGTCATTTTATTTGGGGTTCTCTTTCACTCTCAGCTGAACCAGTTCTTAACTGACATGTACCCCCTCTATTCTATAACATGGTTCAGCCAACTTGAGCTGAGTGACCCCTGTGTCCTCAAAAAGGCCAAGTATCTTGACTATAAGAAAAACAGTTCCATCACTCAGGAGGATTTAGGACTGTTCTGGGTGTGGCCATGTCTCCCAGCACAGGGAGGGAGTGAGGAGCAGCATCGAGGTCCCGCCCCTTTCTTCTACATAGGGCTGTGCTTAACCTTTTAGTTGCCATAGACACCTCCAGAAAGAACTTCATTAATCCTCTCGAAATTCTTAGCAATATTTCTTTCTGCTTGCAACTGGAAATTCTAACCTGAATTTCTCTTACTGCAATTCAGATAAGTCCCTCTTCGTCGATAGTGAAAAAGAAATACAGGTACTGGCTGCAACAAACAACCTTCCAACAGAAAACCCTGTGTTCATCCATTAGACAAACTCTTACCCGAGGGCACACTATGCATGAGTCACTGTGGGAGGCTTGGGGCAGAAAACATCTTCCTGAAAGCTGTTTTTGATCAGTACATTTATCTCTAAACGCCAAACCCTTGACTCTAGGCAAGGGGCCCATTATTTCAAAGCCAAGCTTGGGCATTGACTTTGAAAACATTGTTCAAGGGTTAGACCTTTCTGAAAATCAAAGAGAATGCCTTTTTATGTATATATAATTACTCCTTTATGCTTCCCCTCAAACTCTGAAATGATTTTTCTTGACACATATAAATTGACCTTCTTTAATAATACAGGATAAGTTCTCCAAATGGATCTGCTCTCCCTCCCTCTCTCTCTTTCTCTCCTCCCTCCAATAAGGATACATGACGAGGAACCGAGTATATTTCCTGGCACATTGTATAAGTCTTCAATAAACTTTCCCCAAATCTGACTACTTCAGTTTCATGCTTTATGGTCTGTATTCTCTCTCTGGCAACATACCATTTAATAAATATTTGTATTAGTACAAATCATGACTATTTTGTTACTTCTGTTTCTAATATTACTACAAATTACCAATTATATACAGAGGTCTTCAGGAGATTCATCCAGAAGCCACCATAATTCAAAATATGAAGCAATCATATATCATATATATATTTATATACACATATATCATTAGAATGTGTTTCTGTGGTTACTTTTGCATGTGGAAGAGCCTCTCGTGAAACTGTTCTAAGAAATCACTTCAACTAAGCCACACCACGAAACCAGGAAGATCTGTGCCCGAAGAAACTGGAAGGCTGGCTGGCTTCCCCAGGGCTGTGGTTTGGGTTGAAAGGGAGAAATCAGACTGACACCTGTTAATGGGGTGTGAAACTGGGACGCCTGTGCTAACCGGGAGGCAGCCTCCTTCCCAGACACAAGCAAATGGAACTGCCTTTTCCACAACTTGCCTCACTAATTCCCTGGCAGCTAATGAAATATTTTAATTTAAAAGGGCTTTTCCAGAGCCAGTAGATGAAGTCGCTACAGAGCATCCCATGGTGATAGGAAATAGCGTTAACTAAGAGGGGCACCCTGCCTTCAGGGAACAGGGAGTCCAAAATCACCTCCCAGGGCCCACATCCTCCCTCTTTGGAGTAGCCAGGCGGGGGTGGATCAATTTTTGGACCTTAAACTTGACCCACTCATGCTACTTGACAGCCTGAGGCAGATGGGCACATAAGACAGTAGTACAAGAAGTCTCCATTTAAAGCCTGAAGGTGGAATTGCGGTGCATGTCCCTGGATCTAAAAGGAAACATGCAGGGTTAATTTCTAAAGGCTGGTCTTTGGATAAACAATTTAGGCACACTTGATGGTGTGTTCCCTGAGAAGAAATTTTCTTACTCTTTTCTTTTTTACTGAAGCTAAATGCATAAAAAGAAACAGGGCTTTTTCCATTCATCTGGTTTGATGTACTATTTTTTCTTATCCGTTTCTCTCAACATCCTGTGGGCCTACGCTGCTAAGAAAGCCTCTTACAGATTTGGGGTTTGTAGGGGGAGCGAGACGCGGGGAAGGGAGGATGGAGGGGAGCTCTTGATGAATTTGGACAGGAAATGTCTTTGACAAACGAAGTCTCTCTTCCCTGCCTCACTCTGAAATGCCTCTGGCTTGAAAATTCCCCATATGCTCGTTATTTATGTACACCACGCAAATTCTAAACAAAGAGCTCCATTCTTGGTACCCCCCCATACACCCTCGAGCTGCGAGGAAATTTTCCACTGGAGAGATATAGGGGATCCGGAGTAGGACGAGACCAAGGTCGCCACACAAAACGTTGTTGGCAAAAGTCGAACCTAAGGTTGTGTGGACAATGTGGGGCCAATCACGCCACAGTGATGAATTTGTTTGTTTTCTTCCAGGAAGTCCAAACCTTCAAGCCAGTGTCTGTATTCGTTTTCCAGGGCTGCTGAAACAAAGGACCACAGACTGGGGGCTTAAGTGAAATTTATTTTCTCACAGCTCTGGAGGCTGGAAGTCTGAGGGCTGGTTCCTTCCCAGGGCTGTGAGGGAGAATCTGTCCCATGCCTCTCGCTTGGTTTCTGGCCGTTTGCTGGCCATCTCGGATATTTCTTGGCTCATAGAAGCATCACCCAGATCTCTGCCTTCATGCTCACGTGGCATTCTCCCTGTGCATGTGTCTGTCTCAAAATTTCCCCTTTTTATAAGGACATCACTCATATTGAATTAGGACCCACCCCAATGACCTAATCTTAACTAATTACATCTGCAAAAACCTTATTTCCAAACAAGATTGCCTTCACAGGTACTGGGGGTTAGGATTTCAACATATGAATTGAGGGAGCACAATTCAACCCATAACATTGCCCAGTATAAAGTGTCCTGACAACAAAGCAGAAAACTCTGCCCAGGAAATGACCAGTGGGATGACTATGTGTCAGCCTTTCAAAAAAACCATGGCCTTCCTGGACGGTGGAGAGCAGGATTCTGAGCCACAAGAATCTTGCGGGAAGAGCTAACCTCTGAAAGCTCTCTCTAAGAATGAGGAAGCTGACGATTCAAGAAGAGCAGGTATGCCCGAGCCCTCTGGTTCTCCGAGTGCCAGCCTTTCTCTCCACAAGCAGACAGGCAAAAATCAAGCTAACTGTGAGAGAGCAGTGGGTCTACTGGCACTAGGCTTCCCCTGCTCAGAACTGGCCTTTTCCATTGCTTCTCCTTGGAAGTTTGAGGCAATAGCCAAGACTTGGAAACAACCTAAGTGTCTATCAATGGATGAATAGATAAAGAAGATGTGGTACATATACACAATGGGATACTACTCAGCCATAAAAAAGAGGAAGTCATGCCATTTGCAACAACATGAATGGACCTTGAGGGTATTGCACTAAGTGGAATAAGTCAGAGGGAGAAAGCCAAATACCGTATGATTTTACTCCTATGTGGAAGGTAAAAACACAACAACAAATAAACACATAGACACAGAGAATAGATTAGTGGTTACCAGAGGGGAAAGGCGGAGGGAAGGGCAGAGGGGGTAAAGGAGCACGTGTATGGTGATGGATGGAAACCAGACTTTGGGTTGTGAACATGATATAGCCTATACACAAGTTGAAATATAAAGAAATTTCTGTAAGGTTATAAACCAATGTCATCTCAATAAAAAAATAATTTTTAAAAGATACAAAAAGAAAAAGAAATTCAAGGCAGGAGAGAAGTGAGATGAAGAATAGTCACCAGCCTCTGACTGCCAGTCTTAACGCCACTCTGCTCCCTTCCAGATTTTCCTTCCTGCTTCCTTCTCCCTCACTCGCTTCAACCCTGAATACCAAGCATACTGTCCATAGGAAATTCAAAGGAAAATAGTCAAGCTCCCAGCAAGGTGTTTGACGTTCAGGAGTCCTCTCTCTCGGATCCCAAAGTGCACGGAGCCGTGTCTGTGCTGGCCTGCGCACAGGCACTTGGGATCTGTGGACGTTTTCATTCTGCGTGTTGACGGAAATTTCTCAGGACTCGAGGGACTAGCCAAGCTATTTGTGTAGAATTGTCTTCCTAGTCATTTGTTTGTTTGTTTGTTTGCTTCCTTCAAAGCATCTGTGCCATCCCTCTGTTACACAGCGGAAGAGGAGAGCTCTAGAGAAAGAAGGTGGAGGAGAGCCAGGGGTGGGGAGGAGATGCCAGCCTCCTCCTTCCTGTGGCCATGCCCAGGCTCAGCTGAGCCTTGGCCGCAGTGGTCCCTGGCCTGCTTTCACGTCTAAAGAGAGAGCACTAAAATGGAGATGGAAGCTCCAATGCACCAGCACAGCTTGTCAACTGGTGGGCTTCATTGTAGGGTAATCAGGCAGGATCTTTCCGTCTCATTGACGGACCCCCAAATGCCAGTTTCCCCAGAGAGGATGCCTCCCTACTCCTGGGGGATGCAAGCCTGGGATGAAGGATTCCAGGAGCCCAGAGGGGAAAGACAGGAAAGCCCTCACTGTCCAGCAGGATATGATAGAAGTGGGTGTTAAAACACTTCCATAGAGGCAGCAAATAGGCCTTCTCAAGATTGCCCTTTCTCCATTGGTCAGTTGGTCTGGTCTCTCTCACCACAGCTGACCACGAGGACAGCCCTGTCCTGCAGCTTGTACCGGCCCCTAATTCTGCCTCTCCCGTGGATCTTAACCACACCCTGGGCCTAGGCCCTGTCACCTCCTGCCTGAATTGCTGTAAACACCTCCATGTGAGAGATACTGCAGGGTTGTCCCTGACATCCCAGTGCCCCGCTCCAGCAAAACTTCTATTTCACCCAATTTGCAGTTAGTTCAACCTCGCACCCACCCGGTAGGTGGAAAAGCAGATAGTCAGTCCTGTGCTGACCTCAAGAAAACCATCTGACACCTCTTCCAGGAAGCCTAGTACCTTCAGCAGGGGCAGACCTGACAGGGCGGAACCCTTTGCAGTTGGTTAAAATCAGCCCTGGAGAAGTTGGGGGCTCTTTGGTACATGCATGTTAACTTTTAGGATACCTGCTTCCTGTAATGATTTAGCTCCAGATTCTAAAGTCTATTAATTAATCTATTGTGTGAATTTAGATCTGCCGCTTTAAGATGTCAAATACTGTATTTATTTAGCAACTACAGTATTCACCATTCATCTGGAGCTGTTCAGTGTGCTTTACAAATATTAAGTCATTTAAATCAGCATAACCATATGAGGTAGGTACCAGCATTTTCATCCTTATTTTACAGACAAGGAAGATGACAGGCAAAAGCGGTTACTAACTTGCCTGAGGGCATTCAGCCAGAAAGTAGCAGAGCCAGGATTCGAACCTGCCCAGTCTAATCTAGAGTCTGGATTCTTAACCACTGCATTGAGAACCAAGTACAATTTTAGTATTATGTCAAACAGAGCAAAAGAGAGGAGGAAGTAATTAAAAAGGTATAACTAAAATGGGCCCCCCGGTCACAAACTCTCTTGGGTTTCCCTATGAGGCATTTACTACACTTGAACATAACCTTTCTCTAGCTCAACCAGGCTGGCCAGAGATTAGACAAAATGCAGTCCATTTTGGCACTGAGTGTAGTTACAACTCCCAAAAGGAGATGCTCTGCTCTTAAGTAGGCTGGTCCTGGATCTCTGAGGGAGGCTGGGCTGTACCATACTCCTCTCACTACTGAGAGCTTTTCCCTGCTCTTCTCTGGATGGGAAATCTAACGTGGCAAACACAAAAAAGTCCCATACAGCTTTTATTAAATGGTATTTTCTCCACCTATAGGGAGGAAAATAATATCTGAGTCTTCCATCTTTCATTCTCAACTCAGTCCCTCACTCACTGATTCCCAGAGGTAACAGGGACCTCCAGAGGCCATTTCCATCCCCACCCAAGAGAAGGAGAGCCTTTAGACTTGCTTCTTTCACTTTTAAGTTGGCTCTTTCCTATGAGGGAGGGGGTCTGTCATCAGTAAGTTCATCACTCACTTAGAAAAAAGCCCTCCAAAGTGCTCCTCAGCATTTGCAAACCCAGATTCTAGCATCTGTCAGATGTGCCTACACATTTACTGCTTCTCAACAAATGGAAGAACCCTGGTGATTATTGCCGTTGACTGAATTAAACTTAACAACCTAGTTTATTCTAGCAGGTTCCTGGTAAACAGCACTGCAGCTGAAAAGGCTTATCCTGTTTACATTAGCATGAAATACTCTGGGTTGGGGATCCTGGAGCAGGGCAGAGGCTGTGCTCCCTGAATGTCAGCTGTTTGAAGGGCTTTGTGTTTAGATACATGGTGTTTAGGTAAGAAAGCCGCTGTTGATGCGATCTTTTGTATCACTTTGAGCATTTGACGTAGACAGACGTTGTTCTATTTCAGTATATGCCAGATCTTCTCAAAGACGAGAAGCATCAGTGTGAGTAATGATTGGAAGTTCTCTGTTGACTAAACCTACATACACTGTGTGACCATCTTGACTTTCCGCCTCTGTGTCAGGGTTCTCAACGTCAGCACTGTTAACATTTGGACATTGGGATGATTGTTGTGGAAGGCTGTCCTGTGCATTGTGGGATGTTTAGCATCATCCCCAGCCTCTACCCACTAGATTCCAATAGCAACACCCCTGAGTTGTGACAATCAAAAAATGCCTACAGACAATGCCAAATGTCCCCTGGGGGAGGGCAGAATCCAGCCCACCTGAGTTGAAACAACCACTGAAAGTTTCTCTTTTAAAGGCCAACAAGGGGAGGGATCATTTGTAGAACACTCCGGAACTCTCAGAGCATCCTCACACTGATCTCCTCCGTTCACTATCCACTTCCACAGGAATTCTGACGAGTCCTTCTTATTGAAACTTGGAAACACAAATACTTAGAAGGCTTTAAGAAATATTACCAGATAAATAAAAATCATGCAATGAGTATTCAGTGAGTGCCCTCTGTTTGCCCAGCCAATGTGGTCTGCTCTCTAGATTCTTCAAAAATCTCTGTCCCGTTAGCCTTACAAAGAAAGGAAGTTCTGACACATGTTACATCGTGGATGACTCTTGAGGACATTATGCTAAGTGAAATAAGCTGGACACAAAAGGACAAATATTGTATGATTCCACTCGTATGAAGTATCTAGAGCGGTCAAATGCACAGACCGAAAATCGAATGGTGGTTGCCATGGGCTCAGGAGAGGGGTATAGAGTTTCAGTTTTTGCAAGATGAAAAGGGTCCTGGAGATACATGACAATGAGAATGCACTTAACCCTACTGAACTTTACCTTTAGAAATGGTTAAGAAGGCAAATTTCATGATATGTGGTTTTTATCATAGTAATAATGATAAAGAAAAATAGCAATAAACAGAGAGAGAAAGTGTATAACTATCCTTGTCTTCTAATTGGGCCACAACAGATGCACTAGAATTCTGTAGACACTCAGGTGTGGCATCCTTCACATGCTCCTGAGGCCTAGTCTGAATCCTGATAATTGCCTGAAGTCAGTCAACACCCTAATACACGATCTGAAAACTTCTCTTCATCAATTTTAACTTGCTTCTCCAATAAATCCTTTTAGGATACTCTAAAATATGTACACTTAAGGCTATATCTTTTCCCTATTTTAGCCAAATTTCTGTAGGAAGTTCTAATGAAACTTGGAACGCCTAAAAGTGTGTGGGTTGATGGAATGAGAATCGATACTTTACCAAATTGCTAATCAGGCCCCAAAGGACCTGTGGGTGAAGAAGCACCGCGATATATTGAGAAATCCTCCCCCCGCATCACGCATATTCCAGCACAGCAAGAGAGCAGCGGGCCACCCTGGGTTGGGATGGGTGGGACCACAAATGGAGGGAGAGAGGACAAGGACTGAATTTGGGGCCATGAGAGTCTGGTCTTTCCTGAAAGTTTTCCTAAGGGCTAAGAAAGGGCTCCCAAATCTCAAAATTCATGCGATCAATGGCCATCTGGAGCTTCCTGTTCTCAGCTCAGCAGGAACAAACATAAAAAACAACATATGATTCAGAAGACCTTCTGGCTTTCAAAACAATTGCCCAAATTTTATACTAATTTCCTTTTGTGGGGACATTCCATGGGAACAGAGTGCGCTATGCTTGCGTCCTGCTTACGGCATCGCTGATCTGCCGTCAGGGAGCATTCCAGACCTGCCTTCCTCACCAATCTGGGCTCCTTTGGTGAGTACCACTTTTATGAGGGTTATTTTGCTGCTCCATGGCATTCTGCATTCCCTTTTAACTTACACTGTTTCCAAATAAATAAATAATAAATAAAATATGTATAGATAGATATAGAGATACATAGAGAAAGGCAATATTTTTCTTTTGAATATATATAAATTAGAAAAATGCTAAACACATGTGTGTAGCTTTGTCTTATTTCCCTGAGCTTACAATGAAGAATTTTTTTTCACATTTTAGTGTTTCTGATATCAACATAATCTCAGTCATTGATGTGTGGCACTTTTTTTTTTCCTGAAAAGCTATTATTAAATCAATGGTGCAACAATTGTGTCTCAAAGCAATGAAATACTCTATTATGTAACCACACAAGAGATCACCTGACCTGACTCACAGGCAGCTAGGACACCAGGCACCAGGCATTCTTGCAAACAGTGAGTTTACAGGGTATTGTTGGTGATCCTGGGCAGAGCAAAGCATATCCCCAACGCAGGTGGTCCCACCCACAGTTGTCTTAAATGATGGCTGGTCTGGGGTATGGATTTGATCTTAAAATATCAACAGATATTTGTTATTTTATTGAATACTGAAGAGTATGCCTCATTTTCCAAGGTACTATTTCTGAAAGATATTTTGCATAAAAAGTAGAGGTTTGGGGGCCGCCTAGTGGCATAGTGGTTACGTTCACATGCCCCACTTTGGCAGTCGTGGGTTCAATCCCAGGTGCGGACCTACACACCACTCATCAAGCCATGCTGTGGTGGTGTCCCACATACAAGATAGAGGAGGATTGCCACAGATGTCAGCTTAGGGCCAGTCTTCCTCACAAAAAAAAAAAAAAAGTTGAGGTTTGTGTCTCTCAAACTGAGCCTAAATCAAACATTCAAAAGTCCAGAATTTTCCAAAGTAAAAATGAAAAATGTCTTTGATTCCTAAGAAACCGAAAAATAGGTTGTCCAAGACAAAACAATTAATGAATTTTAAAGCAATCTAATTCATGTTGACCTGAATATTATAAAATGTATAGATGATATTCATCTTCCTTTTGCTGCAACATTCCTAATGCAAAAAAGAATTTCCAAATTAGACTGTGATTTAAAAATATATAAGAAAGGACTCGACACTGCTTTTGATGTGAGAATCTGACTCAGCAACATTGTTACAAAATTTAGCAGACATGGAAAAACAGCCAAAAACACTATTTTCACAGAGATTCAATGCAATCCTTATTAAAATTTGAGTGGCATTTTTCATAGAGATAGAACAAATAGTCCTAAAGTTTGTATGGCATCACAGAAGACTCTGAATAGCCAAATCAATCTCAAGAAAGAACAAAGCTAGAGGCCTCATGCTTCTTGATTCCAAACTATATTACAAAGCTTTAGTAATCAAAACAGGATTGGCATAAAAATAGACACATAGATCAACGGAACAGAAGAGAGATCCCAGAAATAAACCCACACGTATATGGTCAATTAATTTATGACAAAGGAGCCAAGAATATGAAATGGAGAAAAGACAGTTTCTTCAATAAATGGTGTTGGGAAAATTGGACAGCCACATGCAAAAGAATGAAATTAGACCTCTATCTTGTACCATACACAAAAATTAACTCAAAATGGATTAAAGACTTGAATGTAAGACCTGAAACCATAAAACTCCCAGAAAACATAGATGGTAAGCTCCTTGATATTTGTCTTGGCATTAATTTTTTGGATTTGACAACAAAAGCAAAAATAAACAAGTAGGACTACGTAAAACTAAAAAGCTTCTGCACAGCAAAAATAAAAATCATCAATGAAATGAAAAGGCAACCAAGTAAATGGGAGAAAATATTTGCAAATCATATATCTGATAAGGGGTTAATATCCAAAATATATCAAGAACTCATACAATTCAATAGCAAAAAAACCAAACAATCTTATTTAAAAAGGGCAGAGGATCTGAACAGACATTTTTCCAAAGAAGACATACAAATAGCCAACAGGTACATGAAAAGATGCTCAACATCACTACCACCCGGGAAATGCAAATTCCCTATTAGAATGGCTAGTCTCAAAGTGACAAGAAGTGATAAGTGTTGGCAAGGATGTGGAGAAGAGGGAACACGTGTGCACTGTTGGTAGGAACATAAATTGATGCAGCCACTACGGAAAACAGGCTCCTCAAAAAATTAAAAATAGAACTACCATATGATCTAGCAAGTCTACTTCCAGATATTTATCTGAAGAAAACAAAAACACAAATTCGAAAAGATCTATGTACCCTTATATTCACTGCAGCATTATTTACAATAGCTAAGATATGGAAACAACCTAAACGTCCATCAATGGATGAATGGATAAAGAAGATGTGGTATATGTATATAATGGAATATTATTCAGCCATAAAAAAGAATAAAATCTTGCCATTTGCGATAACATGGATGGACTTTGAAGGCATTATGCTATGTGAAATAACTCATACGAAAAAGACAAATACCATATGATCTCACTTATAAGTGGAATCAAATAAATAAATAAAAACAAAATAAAAATGGAGCTCATGGATGTAGGGAACAGATTGGTAGTTGCCTGAGGCAGGGGGTGGGGGTGGGTGAAATGGGTGAAGGAGTTCAAAAGGTACAAACTTCCAGTTATAAAATGAATAAGTCATGGGATGTAATGTACAGCATGGCAACTATAGTTAATAATACTGTATTGAACATTTGAAAGTAGCTAGGAGAGTGGATCCTGAAAGTTCTCAACACACACACAAAAAATTTGTGTATGGTGATGAATGTCAACTGGACTTATTGTCGTGATTGTTTTGCAGTATATACAAATATCAAATCATTATGCTGTACATCTGAAACTAATATATGGTATGCCAATTATACCTCAGTGAAAAAACACTGCTCTCTGTAAAGCATATGAAATAAATCTTTACTTCGGGGCTGGCCCTGTGGCCAAACTTAAGTTCGTGCACTCCACTTTGGCGGCCTGGGGTTCGCTGGTTCGGATCCCAGGCGCAGACCTAGCACCACTCATTAGGCCATGCTGTGGTGGCATCCCACGTAGAAGAACTAGAATGACTTACAACTAGGATAGACAACTATGTACCAGGGTTTTGAGGAGAAAAGAAAAAAAAAAGGAAGACTGGCAACAGATGTTAGCTCAGGGCCAATCTTCCTCAAAAAAAAAGAAAAATTTGCTTAATCTTTACCTAGTTTATTTTTCATTCTTAACAAAATTTTCATTTATCTAATATTGTCCCATTACATTGTAAAAAATTTTCAAATAAAATTTGATTATTTCTTGTAGCGATTAATTCATATCGATTCCATATTTGCTTTCTCCCATAATTCATATGCAAATTTTCTTCCATAAGTTCCTTTTGGTGCTTTTTCAATTCATTCTAATTTGAAGAGTATCCTTTGGTCAAAGGAGTTCAGGAAACCCCATATTAATCGAACTCTACAGTCTCCTGTTGGTAGAACAGGCAGCTTCGATGTTTACAGTTATTTGCTAACATTGCACTTAGAAAACGGCCATCCTGGTGGCAAGATGTTGGGAGTACCCACATCTATTTGAGGACATATCTGTTGCAAACAACCAGGAGTTATATGACACCAGATACCAAGAACTCTAAAAACGGAAGGTAATTTGAAACCCTAACAAAAACATTTTTTTAAGTGGAGGAGGAAGACCATATTACTATGTTGCTTTTGATCTTTCATGACAGGTCAGCAGCTTATGACGGGATAGGAAGCGTTCTGATGATGTTGGGAGGCAGGTTAGAGAGTACAGTTGGGAAAGGTTTAGAAAAGGTGTTATAACTTGGAAAGGAGGTTCTCCCATATAAACTTTGGTCATATTTGAATCCTTTGAGCTGGTCCTTTTCCTAGAAGGCCGATAGCTCTTGTGAACTCCATAGGTCATCCTATGAGACTTTGAGCTGCACAAATCGTCCTCTTCAGTATTTTTACCAGGACCTTAGAAAGGGGTGTGTGTGTGTGTGTGTGTGTGTGTGTGGATGTGAGCACATGCACACATGTAGGAGAAGTAGTTGCAGTACAGTAGGATCAACTTAGGATTTCTCACAATCACTTTATAAGGAAGGGAAGCCAGATGGAGAAATTAAAGCTCAACAAGTCTAGGATGGTTATCGAACGGTGATCCACCAAACCCTTAAAGTTCCACAAAGGCCACTCCGGAGACGAGGGGGTTAGAGGAAATGATGAGGGAGCAGCATCCTAAGCTGCCACCTCTACTTCCACCAGAACAATTCCACTCCCACGTGCTTTACCCATGTGCTTCCACCTAAGATTTCACTTGAAGAAAGGATTCAGCTTCTAGAATTTGAAAACCACTAGACTAGGAACAACTCTAGTTTCCTTTACCATGTATACATTCTGTGATCCCATTAGAACTGGTTCATTATTCATTTGATCATTAGCTGGTCAATCTACTCAAAAACTGGGGTCTTAGTATAATCCGGGCACAGCATGAAGAAACAAAGTGCTGTGTTCTCAAGAAACCCATGGTCTAATGGGATCCAACAACATAAAAACCAAAAAAATTACTGTCCAGTACTCTCGTAAAGGGACTTATAAGGTGAAAAGGAAGCAAAAGGAAGAAAGTCTTTACCTGGGAGGAGGGAGAGAAGGAGGGTGTAGGAAGATTTGCAGTTGGGGCTGGATTGTTATAAATGACAAGAAAAAACTCTAACCAGCTCAAGCAGAAGTGGAATGTAGTGAATCTTGGAGCTGGAAAGAATGCGAGAGTAGTTCACAAGATGGAAGTCAGAACCACGGGATGAAACTCAAGGACTCAGAAACTCGGGCTTCCAGGAGGTCATGCACTGCAGACCTCTCTACTTTAGAAAAAGTGGATGCTCCCAGCAGTCCCAGTTAGCAGTCCCAGTGGGGAGACAGTGCTTTCCCTCCCACTGCTTCTCTACCCACTACAGGCATGGACCCTTTTTGACTCTGAGTTATGTGCCACTGTTGCCGGGGGATACAGCACAATGATTGGCCTTGACAAGATCATGAGCACTGTGCCCATCCCCCCACCCATAGTCAAAGGGGCTGAAACCAAGAAGCAGTGGGGTAGGAAGGCCGCTGAGCAGAACAGTCACCACTGCAAGAGGCTTGAAACAATCCAGGCAGAAGACCCCACACGTGTGAAGGAGGACTTTCCCACCTTCCTGCCTGGTCTCTTTCCCTCACACCATATTACACCATCCTGGTCAACTCGAGCCATTTCTATGAGTGATACAGCCAAAGGTGGGAACCCCAGGCCCAGCCGTTGTTAGCCATTAGTTTCCTAAAGCTACCGTAACAAAGTACCACAAACCCAGTGGCTTTAAACAACAGAAATTTGTTGTGTCATAGTTCTGGAGGCTAGAAGTCCAAGATCAAGGTGTTGGCAGGGCCATGCTCCCTCTGAAACCTATAGGAGAATCCTTCCTTGCCTATTCCATCTTCTGGTGTTTGCCAGTAATCTTTGGCAGCCCTCAGTTCGTAGACACATCACTCCAGCCCTCCATCTTCACATAGTGTTCTTGCTGTGTGTCTGTGTCTTCACATGGCCGTCTTCTTATAAGGACACCAGTCTTGTTGGATTAGGAGCCTAGCCTACACCAGATGACCTCATCAAAACTAATTACATCTGCAATAAGGTCACATTCTGAGCTACTAGGGGTCAAGACTTCAACATATCTTTTTCGGCTGACACAATGCAACCCATAACAACCATCTACCTAACCAGACACTGGCTATTAGTGCAAAAACTCTGAAAGGAAAATCTTAAGGCTTTCCTGCTTTCAGAAGCACTCAAAACATCACTGCAAAGACCGTAGACTGAGGTATAATCCAACAAGGGAAACAAACAGATAGAGCCCAATCCTTACAAGAGTAAAAAATGTTGAAAATACATAATGCAGAAAGCTTATATTAACATGAAACTCCAAGTTCGAGTTCATGGTCTGTGCCTGCGAAATCCACAGATTTGACTGCTCCATAAACATCAGCATTCTACGATTTTCCTCATTATACGAGACCATACAGTACTTTATGGAAACATAAAATTGGTAACTCAGTCCTTAAACCATATGTTTTAATAACTAGCAACTAATCAGGCAAAGCGTTTGCATGTCTGCTGTTTCAGGACTGTTTCAACATCTCCCAGGGATTGTAAATGTCCTTAGTTGTAGCAAACTACACCCAAAGTAGTAGCAAAATAGAAGCCATAACTATGCAATTACGCTACTGCAAGAATGTGCTCTCCGGCAAAGTGATTAGGAAAGAAACCTAACGATGAAGGGAACACTGGGGCCAGCCAGGGAGAGAGAACGCAGAGTCCAAGGAGACACCATTTATTTCTAAATGCAAAGGAATTCGCTTTGTGTAAATATCAAGAGCTATATGATGAGATAAGTTGCCTCCTAGCCTGGGACTGACCTTGTTACAACTTTGGCTCAAAGATCAGCTTTACCTGCTTTTTACTAAGAAAGAGAGAGGCTTCGCGGGGAGAGGGGAGGGAAGGGGCAAGTGGTGGGCAAGTCGTTGATCTTTGCTTTTAAGAGCTCTCAGTGAGTAATTGACCTTTTATTTTTCTGAAATGAGGAGTAGTGAACTATCAAGTAATTTTTGCTGCCCCTACAAACGACAAATGCTTTCTAAGCAAAGACAGTCTACAAGTGGTCACCCAAGGTAAAATAATTTGGCAGCTTTCGCCCTGTGCAGTCCCAGGGGTCAGAGCACCCTAAAGTCCACCAGTAGAGTCATTTAGGAAAAGAACTGCCCCTTTTCCTGGGGTCCTGCAAAGGGTTTCAAGACACAACTCAAGGACAACCTCCACAAAGTAACTGTTGGGAATTCCACTCCAAGCCCCCCAGCCCACAACCTGCTGGCTAGGTTGGGCTAAATAGCCCCTTCTCCTTGCTCCCATAGCCCCTGATAAGATGGAGTGACCCTCCATCCTCCTTTACACTATTCCACTGTAACTTTTCTAGCATCCCCTTTCACTCTCTGAAGTGTCCCAATTTGGGTGAAGAAGTGCACGGTCAATGTACTCATTCTTGCCCGCTGCCCGCCCTGACACAGAGCCTTGCATCTCCTATTAGAAGGAAAGGACAGAGCCTGTGTCGCATTTCTTTCTCTACCGCCAGTGGCTAGAGATGCCTGCCATGTGGCAGATAACTGATAACTTGTTGAGCTTAACCAAATTGAGTTGAAATGCCCTTCAGTCATTAACACTCTAATGTCCAATCACTTACCAGCTCACCAGACAGCAGGGACCCCTAACATCAGGAGAATACTGGGCCATAGAGGGTGGAAGAGCCCACTAGAACACCAGCAATTGCCTAGGAAAGACTTGGCCTGTTTCCCCATCTATCTACTGGGCAGTCCTGCCCTGCCCACTAGCTGGGAACAGTAAACACAAAGGCCCACCTGCCAGAAACCTTGTCTCAGACACACTCAGGCCATATGTGGGCCACCTGCTTCAGACTCTGAAGCTTCTTTCTCCTGCTCCGTTTATCTTCAGGTTTATTTTGCTTCCCATCCTGGCTTCCTGCTTTTTTCTCTCTGTGATTAGATTAAATTTAACTTCTCCTGATTTCTAGAAATTACACCCTGCCACCACCAGCACTTGTTCATCAAAGAGAGTATGTTCATCTCTCAAAACAAAAGTTTAGAACCGCCCTCAAGAAGAAAGTGCTTCAGCCACAGTTTTGGTCCTGAAGCCACCTCTCCCCTCCACTGGAGCGGGGAACACATTGGGGTCAAATGTCCTTGTGATTCTGGCCACAGGTGCAGAGCTACCGTGAAACCCATGGGACACTTTAAGAAACTCCAACAGGCAAAGACAACAACAATAATACCTGAATTTATTCAGTCCATTAGAGAATTACATACGCAGGGTGTGTGTGAGTCGTAGTACTGAGCCAGCTGGGGAGAGAGACCAAGGAGGATGAGTTATGGTCCCCACCGTCAAGAGATTTACAATCTAGTTAAGAAAGGGAGTAAACCAAGGATTCTCAAAGTGTGCTCCCCAGACCAACCAGCGACATCAGATGGGAGCTTGTGAGAAACGCAAACTCTCAGGCTCCAGCCGAGACCCATGGCATCAGAAACTTGGGAGGTGGGGGTGGGCGCAGCAGCCTGTACCAAGCTCTCCTAAATTCTTATGCCTGCTAACGCTGGAAAGCCAGTGGGTAGACGCATGCAAGAAGTTTTAAATGATCATATAAATGCACAACCCATGTTACAAGGCAGGGGGGACATAGGCACTTGCTTTGCCTGAGCGCCAGGTCAGGTCTGAAGAGGGCGTTTTTGTTGCCTTCTCTTGGCCAGCAGGTCCTTTCCTCACATTTCACAGGCTCAGGATTTTGGCACCAGACTAATGGTGTACTACTGTACTGTACTCATGCAAGTTTCATTTTTGCCACCTGCTAAATCCCCAAGCCAGCCTGGGTATGTGATTCAGGATGACAGGACCACAGGTCCTCAGGCAATGCTCTGCCTTTGTTGCTGTGAGGGTCTGCACAGTGGGTGGGCTCCGGGGAGCTCAGAGCTGACTTCTGATGGCATTAGGAGCAGAGAGCGAGCAGCGGAGAGCCTCTCTCTTCAGAGACAGGCACCAGCCAGCCTTTACAGAACCGCTCTCCAAGTCTATTTCCATTACAGACAGACTAGATCATTCAAACCAACACTTCCGCTGGAGACAGCTTATAAAAGCTGGATGAAATACACAAAAATATTTTCGTAAAAGGATCAAATAGCCAACGAAAGAGTAAAGAATTACCTGGCCATCGTCTAGTAAAAAAAAAATGGAAATTCAGAGAGATGGGCTCCACACCTACGGCTGCCTTTGCCGTGAAGAGGCAGAGAAAGGGCAAAGCAGTACTTCTGACAGCTCAAGAGGACAGCAGAGCAAAAGGTTGAGTCTAGACCCTGCCAAAAGGGGGCTCCCGTGAGCCACTCAGCACTTGGGCTTGGTATCCTGAGAGCTGCACTCTAGAAATAAGGGCCAACTGCGATTTAACCTGCTGTCATTTGCAGCCAGATTGCAAGTCATTTGGGTGGCCCACGATTAGATTAACATGATCCTGGGTTGCACCTCTGGGGACCACCAGGCTCCTAGCAGAAGGAGAAGAAAATCCTCTTTGGGAAAAGGTACCATTCTAGGCCTCATATTATTTCTACAAGTAGTGTTTTCAAATATAGTGCCCAACATACAATCAAATATAACCAAGTTTCAAGGAGACAGGACAATATGAACAGCAGCCAGCATAACAACAGTAGAAATAAACACACAGGTAGTCCAGATAATAAAGTCCCCAATCATAGACCATAAAACTACTATGATTAACATGCTCAGAGATAGAAAAACAAAGCTGAACAATTTCGGCAAGGAATTGGAAAAGGGAGAATGGCATTGCAGCTTTGAAAAGGAAACAAGTTGAAATTCAAGAGGGGCCGGCCCCATGGCGGAGTGGTTAAGTTCGTGCCCTCCGCTTCAGTGGCCCAGGGTTTCACCGATTCGGATCCTGGACAGGGACATGACACCGCTCATCAGGCCACACTGAGGCTGCATCCCACACAGCAGAGTCAGAAGGACCTACAATGAGAATATACAACTATGTGCTGGGGGCTGTGGGGAGGAGAAGAGGAAAAAATAAGATTGTCAACAGATGTTAGCTCAGGTGCCAATCTTTAAAAAATGAAATTCAGGAACTTAAAAATATAATAAGCAAAATTTTAAACAATATACTGGTTTACCAGTAGATTAGAGAAAACTGAATAAAGAATTAGAGAACTGGGGCCAGCCCGGTGGCTTAGTGGTTAGGTTCACATGCTTCACTTGAGCAGCCCAGTGTTCACGGGTTCAGATCCCAGGCACAGACCTGCACACCACTCATCAAGCCATGCTGTGGCAGCAGCCCACATAGAAGATAGAGGAAGACTGGCACAGATGATAGCTCAGGGCCAATCTTACTCACCAAAAAAAAAGAAGAAGAAGAAATAGTGAACTGGAAGATATGTCCGAAGAAACAGAAGGAAACACAGACAGTAAAAGGAAGGGAATATGAAAGGAGTGGAGATGAGACATAAAGGACACACTGAGAAGACCGGACATATGCTTAACTGGACACCCAGGAAAAGAGGAGAGAGAATGGGCCAGAGCAGATATGCTGCAGGCGACCGCCCTGTTCTGTCAGGCTGAGTGATCGCACTCACAGGGCTCTTGGAAGTGATCCTACCCTCTACCACTTAGTGACAGACATTGTGCCTGGGGGACGGGGGTCATAGAGGGACCAATCACATTTATCTGTCTCAAACAAATACTTTTTCAAACAATATATTTGAAATGCTTCAAATATTCAAATCATTCCCTCGTGCTTACTTCAAATAAACCCAACACCAGTGATTAGTTACCACATTATCCAAAAAGAAACACTAATTTGGGAGGAGAGTTCTGGAGGAGTCGATTTGAATGGGGGTGAGCAGCTGAATGAGTGCATCTGAGGCAATTTAGATGGCTGTGTCTGAGGGAAAGACGGCAGAGCGGCCAAAGCACAGTCTGTGCACTGTCTCCCAAGTCAGGCACCCAGGACTCAGGGCTGGACCCCCGTCAGAGGGGGCCTTTCGGCAGAAGCTGAAGGAACTGCTTTCAAGAAGGGCACAGCAGACTGCTTTGGTCCAGAGGGCACGGCAGGTAGCTCAGAGTTAGCAGTGTGGCGGTCCCCAGTTCCTCGAAGAACTGAGCTTGGCATGTGCCCAGTCAGGACTTCAAGGAATGGAGCCCTCGATTGACAAGTTAGGAAGAGCATACACAGAGCCCCGGGCACAGCCTCCTCGGCCGCCTGCAGCGGGGCAGCGACCACTGTGAAGCAGGTGGCCTCCCGCATCTGCGGTGGACCCGCATCCTGGGGATTGTGAATTCGTGCGTTCACTTGGCTCCTCTGTAACTTCTGAGCAGGTGAAGCTGGCAGCCCACAGGTGAGGGACTTAGAATCACCATGGAAAAATGAGATCCCTCTGAAGGAGCTGACTGGTTTACTCACTCTGTAGGTGTACAGAGAGCTAAAGGTGCATGGTTCGTCTGACCCCCGCTTCCCCCAAGGACTGAATGGGACACCTCAACACAGAAATACCAGACAGCTTTGGTTTTGTGCTCAAGTCAAAACACTTCCTTTGGGGCCAGCTGGTGGCAGGGCGGTCAAGTTCAGATGTTCCAGTTCGGCAGTCCCAGGTTCACTAGTTCAGATCTCAGGTGTGGACCTATGCATCACTTGTCAAGCCATGCTGTGGCAGGCACCCCACATATAAAATAGAGAAAGACGGGCATGGATGTTAGCTCAGGGCTAATCTTCCTCAGCAAAAAGAGGAGGATTGGCAGCAGATGTTGGCTCAGGGCTAATCTTCCTTAAAAAAAATATATTTTTTTAACAAAAAAAAAACACTTCCTTTGAAAAGGCAACTCCTAAACAAAACAGAAGCCAGTGCAGAAACAGGATTCACAAGGTAAAGAAAATTTCTCACCCAGTTTCTTGTTGTATTTTATGGAAAATCCAACGTAAACGTGAGGCCACGTTCTGGTGGGATACAGTCAAATGGTTATGTTTAGCGTGTTTACGCTATAGATGTCAGCTTGAGGCTGATGAGTTGATAAGGATGATTTAGATGTCTAAAACATCTTACTAATATGTGCCACCTTTAGAACCTGTCAAAACCAGGATGTCACCAGAAATAAGTATCTACACCAATTAAAAGAAATAGTGTTCCTAGTCTAAGACAAACTTTGGGATCTCTAAAGGAAAAGGTGCGTGGATTAAATGAGTTCTTGTTGTTTTTCAGTTTTGACGAAACAGTTTATTGCAGATCTAAACATCCCCCTGCTGTACTGCGAGCCTAAAAATTTTTGTGTATTTTAACTAGAAAGAGAAACTAACCAGAAATAAAGAAGATAAACACATTGGCTCAATAGATTCTCATTTTCCAAGCAAAACTACAGGCAAACCATAAAAAAAAATAGAAAAAGCAAAAGGCCTGAAATGTTTGCAGTTCCAACTCACCTGACTATTTGTAAGGAAAGGAAAGTCCTGCCATCTAGTGAGAAGAGCCCCAGGCAGGTGGCTCAAAGCTCTGCTCTTAGTCCTGGCTCAGCACTATCCCAGCGACACAAGCAGCCTCCAACATGAGGAGCTGATCGCCAATTGGGACCAATCGCATTTGGCTGACACTTTAATAATAATAACGATGTCCCGTTCTGAGAGGTCTGCGTGTACTAACCCATTTCATCTTCACAACAGCTCCACGAGGTGGGTGCCGCCATTAGCCCGTTCTCTCTGCAGGCGAGGTGACCGACGTATGGAGATGGCTCCCTGCCAGTCAGTCGGTGGCGGGGCCCAGGCCTGGAGGCCGCCGGCTCTCCACGTCCTCCAGAGCAGTGCTTCCCAAAGCGAGGGCCACACTCCTGTCCCGGCGGGAGGCTGCTTGTTATGGAACCGTTTCCAGCAGCAATTGAAAGCAAGTCTTCCGAATCTTTCATAGAAATTGGACGGAGTACCATTATATCTATAAAAATTGAATCTTTTTTTAAATGGGGCTTGTATTAGGTTCTTTAATTTCATTTTTTACAAACGTAAAAATTCCTTTTTACACAAGTATCAGTCTGTGATGGATTGGGCACTTTTTAAAAGCTGGTCCTCCACCAGAGAGAGTGTGAGGAGCACCAATCCCGAAGCTGAGAGACCACCCAAGTTCAGGCTGGTGAGGAGGACCCCCACTCCCCATCTGTCTCCAGCAGGGGGTCACCGTCAGTGGTGGATCGTATGTCCTATGAAGGAGCCACCTCCCCACTGAGGATGACCACTGAGAACATGTAGGGGCCAGGGAGTTGGCGGTGCAGGAGTACAGGGCTGGCCATCTCCAAAGTTCTCTTTGGTGATCCCAGAAATTTCCCCTGCAGTAGGCATGTAAAATTAGGAAGAAATTGTGCTTCGGCGTCTTGCAGAGCCTTCATTACAATGTGAGCACTCCCAGTGACCCTGAATAGGTCACCAAATGCCTCCCCTTTCCCCCGGGGAAGAGAGCTGTTAGGGCCCCCTAAACAGCTAAGATAAATACAGCCAATGCTTAACACAGGTTAGCATAAGGGAAGCCATCTTATAGAGGGAACCGTGTCGGAACTGTAAATGACCCTGATCCACAAGACACCCCTTTCCTTGTCAGCAAGGCTTTAGTTTGCATGTAGCCTAGAAAGTACGCACCTGCTTGTGAGAAATATGCTTGCTCTGCTATTTTCATAGCCTCAGCCTATATGTAGACCTCCTTATTGCAATAAGGCAATGACTTTGTTCTTTAAGTTTTCCCAGGGATGTAGCGACCTCCAGAAAAGAGCCTTATGCTGGTATCCATCACCTGTGATGAGAGAAATGGATGATCTTGTGTCTCAACAACTACAACATCAGATGGTCAACATTCCAAGATCGTCCTTTTCAGCCCATTTGCCCTATATAACTGCTTCAAAATTTTGCAATTTTAAGACTGTTCTTTAGGACATTAGTCCACCACCTTCCCCCTTGCTAGCAAGCTGTAATAAAAAGACCCTTTCTCTCCTACCACCTTGCCTCTTGACTATTGGCTTGGCTTTGAGGCGAGTAGAAGATCCCTTTTGGCAGTAACAGAACTACGAAGCCACAGAGTACCACATTCCTCAGGAGCAACAAAACTCCCTGTGGCACCTCCAGGCCCATTTCATTGGTCCCTCTGATCCCAAAATGCCTCTCCCAATAAATACAGTGTTTGTGTTCCTTCTTCCTTATAAAACAGGACACAAATGCTCCAGCCCCTCTCCTCTCTCTAGAAAGGAAAAAAAGAGCATGGAAAAGGACCTCAATATCTGAAGCAAGAAAGGCTTAACTTGAAGCCCAAGCAAGGATATCAAGTCCCCTGCCGCTCAGGGAAGGGACAAGGAGGACAATGCAGCACACGTGAAGTCAGCGTTTCTCAGACTCTCTCGGCTTTGTTTTCTTGGAAAGCCTATCCCAAATAAACCGCGATGGAGCTCTTGTATCTCCGAAGCCACAGTTCACCACAAAACCTAACATTTACAGAGAAAGTAAACAACTGTAATGGAGAAGCCTTCAGCTGAGGTCCTTTGGACCACGGGGAACATTTGTCGATGGATGAGATGGGGGTCGCGTGAAGGGAGCTTTGGAGAGGAGTTGGCTGAGGCTGAGAACATGAAGATGTGGGTTGTTATGGTTCATGGAAACCGAAAGAGAAAACCCAGAGAGGTCATTCGCTTTGTACGAACTAAAACCCAACAGTCATAGCCTGAGAGGAAAAAGCCCACCACTCCTGCTTGATGGAATTAGTGATAGCAGTAATGGCAATACTATTATTACTGGCAATGGCAATACTAGTAATATTATTAAGGTTTATGTTTTTATTATTTACAAAGTATTTTTGCACATTATCTCATTTAATCCTAATCTTCATCCCAGGCAATAAGCAGTAGAGTTTTTATAATCCCTTCTGGAAGGTGACAACTAGTAAAGATGAAGAAACTCAGGACATTTTGCCTGGATCACACTGATGGCTGACAGCAGGGTGCCATTTGGCACTAGAACTTCAGATTCCCTTTCCAGAGCTCTTTATGCATTAAATCAAACTACTTGATTTAATGTCACTTATTTCTTGGTTCATGAGTCCCAGGGGGTTATTTTGTCAGATACTATCAGGTCATTGAGATTTAGAAAATAAGTAAGTGATATTAATGTAACCTAACCAAGTGCCTATTACTGTTCTAATTGTAACAACATGTGTGTGTGCGTGTGTGTGTACATGTGTGTGCGTGTGCTTGGCATAGTCTGTATAATCTTGCAATGTTTTACTGGGCCTGAATTCCAAATGGACTCACAAAGACCTTTACATCAGCATATTTTTGCTAAAGTTTTGGCAAATCAATGAATGAGTGAATGAATGAATGTCAGTTAGAAGGAATACTTGCAATGTTCTACCTGGACGTTCATATCCTGGGGAGCTACAGAATCACCTGGAGGGGGTTGAGTTACCCTTCCTCTCCACCCCTGCTACCTAAATACACACGCCAGGAGCCCACACCCGGAGACCGTGATTCTGTGGGAGAGGATGCAGCGTGGGGGGTCCATGTGCTCCGAATCAGATTCAGAGGTGTGCTTCTGATTAAGAGCCACTGGCTAGGCCAACTCCTTCACTTTACAAATGAGGAAATAGAGGTTACGTTACCTGTTCAAGTTCACACAGCTCACAAGAGAGCAACACATGACCCACTGCTCCAGCTTCTGGCGCGCCTCCCCTAGAATCACTTACCGGAAAACATCCCACAGTACCAAGGCCCCTAGCTGAAAAGCTCCACTCTTTTGCCCAAAACAACCGTATTCGGCCACTTGAACACTAAAATGCAGCACATCCTCTTTTTCCACCCCCCAGCTTGGATAGACTATGGAAAGTTCTAGTCAAGAAGATATCCTGGGTAATAATTCCCAGAGTTAGCAGAGGAAATCAATTTAGATGATTTAGAATAAAAGATCTAAGCCAACACACCTTCGCCTCTGGCTATACAATGTCTCTCAGGACCCTGCAGGGCCTCAGGGTCATCCCTGCAGACATGCACGCCTGACTCGCCCTCCTAGAGTCCTCTCACCTGGGTGGGATCTTAGCAGAATCTCTATTAACTGAGATAGCCAGGGCTGGAGCCCTCCAGTTCCTCCTCCCTGAAGACGCGGGAAACTAACTACTCAAGCTGCTGCTCTCCACAAGAGATGGTGTGCCCGTGGAGGTGGTGTGCCCGTGGAGGTGGTGTGCCCGTGGAGGTGGTGTGCCCGTGGAGGTGCTGTGTCCGTGGAGGTGCTGTGTCCGTGGAGGATCAACGCTAGGAGTCTAGGAGAGAAACTAGGAGGATTCCCTGCAAGGAAATGCTCTGAGTACAGTATGTGAATGCGCTTCACTAGAAGTTACTGGGATATCGGGATCGGGTGGAGGGAAACATGGAAAAGGTTCAAACTATCGTTCAGGTAAGAGCGACTCTGACATCAGGGCCACCGTTTTGAGAAGATATTTAACAAACATCACATTGTCAAGAAAGCAATATTCTTGTCTTGGTGAATTCTGTGCCCATCCTCCTCTGAGCAGTGGTTTGCTGCCCCCTGGTGTTCATTTTCTTTTATTAAAAAAAAAAGTTGAACAAACCCTTGCTGGAGTCATTTTCCTTCCCCTCCCAGTCTTTCCAAAGAAAATCACCACTTGACTGTCCCTGCAATAGCCAAGTTAAGTCACAACTTATGTTAAATTAAAGACAAAGGTGTTCTTGCCATGTACACAACAGTTGCTCAGAACAGAAACGTGCTCTTTCTGCGTCTCCTCCAGTCATCACTCACCAACCTGCGCCATCAACAAGGTAGGAAGGAATCCGAAGGACCACATGACAAAGCCTGAACGACAAAAGCCACGGTTCATGTCACTCTGACTGAGTCCCTTGAAGGAGAGGGTCATTCCCTGCCTGAGGTAAGCCATTAGCTACCCAGTGGTTCCCAAACCAAGCTGGGCATCTGGGGAGCAGTGTTTAAAGCACAGAGTCCTGGGCGTTCCCCTCCCCGCCCAGGACTTCTGAATAAGTGGGGCTGGGACCGTGGTAGTGTTTAAAACTCCCCCAACTAGTTTCACTACGCTTTCAGGTTTGAGAACCACTGAATTACTACGTAATCAATGACAGTGCATATAACGGGCCTAAAAGAGACGATTTTTTAAAAAGTCAAGTTTTGATGGTAGAGAAGGGTAAGGAAGACTTCTGGAGTTTGGGATTTTGTCTGGGGCCAAGAAAGGGCCACGAAGGGTAATACTTGGATTTGGGACATGGCACCCTAGGTGAAAGGAATGCCACCATGGGAGGTGTGGAGGGCACTGGAGAAAGATGGCTTACACTGCTTCCTGCCCCAAGCTGGTCCAGGCCCCAAGGCTCGCACTCCTCGCGGTCAGTCCCATTCACTCTTTGATCCTTTTCTCCTCCATAGGCAGGCAGTCACCAAGTCCTGTTACTTCTTGTCAAATTCTCTGAAATGTGACCCTTCTGTGTCTACATTTCCCACTTTAATTCTGGCATCAAGGCAGAAGCAAGGTCAAAAGAGAACGGGGTCTTTTCTAAAACATTTCTCTTACAAAACCATATCCTTAAAGATATTCTGCTGGTTCTGCTTTTGGTGTTTTTCAAAGGATGCTTTCCACAGACTCACTTTGGGCTACTCTTTCATTAAACCTTCAGAAAGTGATGGGATAAATATGCCTGGTTTACCAGGGTCAGCGGAGCACCCATATTATCTCCTCAATCCTTTTGCACCTTCCTGAAAGTAGTAGGAAAGGCACATGAGAGATAGAAACCCACAGGAACAAAGTTAAAGAGGAGACACAGCAGCAGATGTCCTGCCAGAGGGAAGAAGTTAAGAAATACGAGAAAATTTCCAGAAACTGAAAAGACCTCCTCAGTGCCTGGCAGAACAAATGAAAAAAGGCTCACACAAAGTAATATCTTTGCAAAACTTCATGAGCCTAGGGATATACAAAGCTTCTGGAAAGAAAAAAGCGAGTCGCATACAAGGATAAGGAATCAGAATGCCTTCAAACTTGTCTACTGCAACAAGACAGGCTGAAGGGCAATGGAGAAATTCTGCAGGAAAAAGAAACTTTTTGTTGTGGTTATTGCCATGGAGTTGATTCTGATGCCTACAGCAGAGAACCCTGTAGGGTATTTTTCACATCGTCACCACTGCTATTTATAGAGTTTTCATGGCCAGTTTTCTTCAGAGACAGTTTTCAGAAGTGAGTGACCAGCTCCTTCTTCCTAGTCTGTCAGTTCCACTGAAACCTGTCCACTATGGGTGGCCCTGCTGGTATTTGAAATACTAGTGGCACAGCTTTCAGCATCACAGCAACAGGCAGCCACCACAGCGTGACAACTGACAGACGAGTGGTGTGGTTCCCTGACAGGGAAACAAACCCAGGCTGCCATAGTCAGAGCACTGAATCTTAACCACTGCACCACCCAGGCAGCTACGAAAAAGATCACCAACCTGAAATATATATCCAACTAAAGTATAAAGCAAGAATTGACATGTTCAAACTTTCAAGGAACTCAGAATATTAACAATGCACCCTCTCTCAGGAACTTCCTGGAAGATGCGCTCCAGCAACTTAGGGAATAAACGAAGAAAAGGAAAACGTATTAAAAGATAAACTGAGGCATATTAAAAACTTTGAGATCATTTGAGAGAAATTCAATTCAAATTGGGCAGCATCAAACCAGAAGTGATTAGGCACGCTCCATGGATAGGAGCCAGGGGAAAGACTCACAGAGAAGGTGAGGAAACAAAGGAAGTTATTGATGGGCTACAGCTTAGAGCCCACTTGGCTGTCTGTGATTGGTTGTCCTTAGCGTTTTGATTTCCTACCCTTGAGGCATTTACAAGCTTAGGTTCTGGTTTGGTTAGATTTACGTAGGCTGCCATAGCATGATAGCCACCTCCTTGGCCACCCCTGCCTGGGATCCAGGCAAGAGAAGATCCAAGAGAGTAAAGGGGCAAAAGCCAGTCGGAGGATGAGCGCTCTGCACAGGCTCAGAGCACAAGCAGTTCAGCTGAGATCAAGAAGGCAGAGAGTGGAAAAAGATATGACGCCTCTGGTAATTTGGAAAATATCCTTGGCATTTGACAAATCTGAGGATGCGCAGGGAAAATCAGTGACACGTGCATTAAAAAGCTAAGCCAACGAAGAAGTGAGGCAATTAACTCTAGGAACACCAAATATTATATAAAAAAGGAAAAATTACTCCAGTATTTAGCTCAGCAGCAAAGAATATCGTCTGTAAAATGGTGTAATGATTATGTTTCTATCGGGAGGTTGGAGAAGGGAGTAGGGACGGGAAGTACCAGAGGCAAATCTTCATCTGCCATAATACAAAGCCAGCAGCTAACGTCTCAGATTGATAAATCAAGAAAGATGATTTAACACATTGCCTCTGAGGGACAGAGGTGGGAGGGAGACCTTTCTCTGCATTCGTAGTGGAAGCTTTTGAGTTTTGAACCACGTGAATGGATTGCTTTTCTGGAATTATTATACGTGTTAGGAGACGCATGGAATAGAATCCCTCTGGTGGGCCATTCAGTGACCTGCTTACAGTAGTTGCCTCTAGGGAAGGGAAATGGAAGACTGGGAAAGCAGGTGGGAGAAAAAAATATTTTTCACTAAGCATCCTTCTGTACGTTTTAAATCTGTTCTGTTATGGTATTATCAAAAAGATACATGATATTTTTCCCCCAAGGCAAAAGAAACAGCAGTTGAGAATGGTTGCCCCTGGGGAGTAGGACTGGAGAGAATGAAGGGGTGGAGAGGGCAGAGGTCTTTTGTATCATGTTATGTTTTTATATACAAAAAGCTTTTTTGTGTTAATTTTGGGATATTATATTTTAACAATGTGCATATGTTATTCTATATATAACTTGAAATTAATTTTTTTAAACTGAAAGCTATGGCACTGCTTCTTGGGCCCCAAGTTTGAACCTGGTGTACGCTGTGCCACTAGGCACGCACAGCTACTCCTGACCCTCTTCCTACAGCCAGGGTGCTTCCAAGTCATGGAGAGCTCTTGGGCTCCCTCTGCTGGTAAGTGATACACTTGTAAAAGAATACTAGTCTCGGCAAAGAACCTGATGCAAACTAACAAATTCATTATTTGAGTGGTTTCATTTCTGTTAAAAATCCCATTAAGCTCTCTGAGGGTGTTCTACACTCACTGGTGATGTCAGAAAAGGAGCCATTTCCATTTCATACACTTCTGTGGATTCCAAGACCTTTTTTCCCCTCAACCAATATTTTCACATACTCAGAATCTTTTCTGGTGTTCAAAGATGCTTTCTGTCACGCCAGAACTGCAAAGAGAACACCAAATAGTAAATTTATTAATTTTTTATCCTTGTCAAGTAAGTTCCAGATGCCATGTGGACAGAAACAAGCTCTCAGAAGACTCTGAGACAATTCCCCACCTCCTGCCTGAGACGACAGTAGTCCCTGGAGACAGCCAGACGGGAAAATCCATCTCATGCCATCCACATATCTAGAGGATGTGGAGAGTGAGAGAATACTTTCACAGACTGTCTTTATTTTTGATTACCTAAGCAACGTATGCTGGCTTTAAAAGTTACACAATAATTTTTTTTAAATGGCACAGCCTTCTTAAGGAAATTGCACAGAATCTACTTTAAAACTTTTTTTTCAATTCATACCCTATAATCCAGCAATTTCACTATATGGAGACTCTTTTAGAAACAGGATCACGTGTACAAGGTTTAGACAAGAGTGGCCACTGCGACACTGTTCGTAACAGCTGAAAAGTGGGAACAATCTATCTGCCCATTAGTAGGAGAATAGCTAAACACAGGGTTGGTTATGTATGCTATGGCTTCCCACTCAGCCTTTTAAAAGAATAAGGTCATGTACATGTGCTAACATGGATATACACACAAAAAATACAGTGAAGTGAAAAAAGTATATTATAGAAAGATCCATACAGCATGGTGTATATTTCTTAAAATACTATAAATTCTCTCCGTGTACATATATAACCATGTAAATATGCAGAAAATATCAGGAAGACCACATACTAAACAAATATCAAGAAAGAGGGAAGAGAAGAGGGTCAGGCATGGTATTCAAAGGGGCCAGCCTCGGCTGTAAAGTTTTCAACTGTTTACAAACATAGGGATCATTAATTACTTGAGTAATTAAAAAATTAATGTAAAGATAATCATCTCTCTATCCCTGTCCAATCCCACCTCCCCGGAAGTAACAACCTTAGGAGTCCTTCTGGAATGTTCTTTACATTCATACAAAGATATCAAATATACATACACATATACTTTTTTCTTTTGTTTTTGGGGGGGTTTTTCTGGTGAGGAAAATTATCCCTGGGCTGACATCTGTGTCAATCTTCATGTATTTTGTACATGGGATGCTGCCACAGCATGGCTTGATGAGCAGTGTGTAGGTCTGTGCCCGGGATCCAAACCTGTGAACCCCAGGCTGCTGAAGTGGAACATGCAAACTTAACCACTATACCTCCGGGTCAGTCCCTACTTTTTTCTTTTTTTTAATTTTTTGAACTAAGATCAGACTATACATAGTATTCTATCATTTTCTTTTGTCACTTAATGATATTTCAAATAGTCAAATACTCTTCAGGTAACATACTGATATATTTCATTCTTTCTAATAGTTTCCCAACAACCCACAGTATCAGTGTATCATAATTTATTCAAAATTCCCCTATTTATGAATATTTCAGTTGTTTCTAGTGATTTTTTGCTACCATATGACATTAGGTATATGATATATACACACATATCATTTATATATAATATGATGGCAAAAATACAGATTATATATAGAAACATATGCTAATATGAAATAGCAGAAAGAAAGAACAAGAATTATTTATCTTTACATCCTGGCACTTCTTCCTAGCAATGCTGGATCAAAGTATGTATAAGTTTATGGTTTTGTTAGATAACGAAGGTGATTTTCCCCAAAGATTCACACTCCCACCGGCAATGCATGAGGGTCCCCATTTCCCCCACACATTCACCAGCTTCGGATGCTATCAATCTTTTACTAAATACAAGATTTGGAAGGGAGTCTAAGCAATATCATCCACTACAACCTTCTTGCTCTACAGGAGGGGAAGCTAAGACCTAAAGAGATTAAATTATTTACCCACATCACGCAGCACCTAAATAAATGAACTGGAAACTAGAACCCAAGTTCCCTTGTCTGGCACCCATTCCCCCCTTCACCTAGTAACAGCTCCTTGATTTGGGGGAGTGTTGCCATATGCAGAAGAATGGCCCCCCAAAGACATCCACGCCCTAATCCCAGAACCTGTGAATATGTTACCTTACATGACCAAAGGGACTTTTCAGACGTCCTTCAAAGTTAAGGATCTCGAGATGGGGAGATTATCCTGGATTTACCTGGGTGCACCCAATGTATTCCCAGGGTCCTTGTAAGCGCAAGAGGGAAGCAGGAGAGGCAGAGGAGGCAACGTGTGGACAGAAGCAAAGGTCTGAGTGGTGCGATTGATACCTGTGAAATTGGAAGAGGCCCTGAGCCAAGGAATGCGGGCAGCCAAGAGGCTTCAGAGGGAATGCAGCCCTGCCAACACCTTGATTTTAAGTCATTGGAACCCATTTCAGATTCCTGACCTCCAGAACTGTGGAATAATAAATTTGTGTTGTTTTAAGCCACTTTGTGGTAATTTGTTACAGCAGCAATGAGAAACTAATATGAGGAAAGCACCGGCTTTTTACTCTCATAAATGTGGAATGTGGAAAACTCAGCCAAGGACATATGACCCAGGGTGAGTAATCAGCATATGCCAGGGCCCGGGCCTGTGTGACTAGCTCAATATTGGCCTATGAAAGTCAAACCCAAAACTTGTACTGGAACTATTTGTAAAACAGAATCTCTGTTTTTCACTGGGCTTTACCGGCAAGCCCATAAGCTTGGAGCTGCCCAAGGCTACCATGAGGGACAAGCCTGCCTGAGCTCAGAACAATACAGAGACAGACAGAAACAGCTCCCCCTCCAACAGTGCTGGCTACACGCTTGATCAATCTGAATCTAAGGACAATTTTTCAGTTTGCTTTTTATCATTGTAGCCTAAAAATATTCTGTCTAATTCACCAGTTTCCCAGTGATATGCTTTTGTCATTGTGATTCTTTCTGAAGATTATTTAAGGTATTTTTGAAGAGAACTGATACACTAGAAAACTATACAAGACCATCAAACTATCTGAGAGCACAAGATTAATGACTATTTTATAGAGCAGTAGCCAAGTTCCCAGGCTAGCGGCTTCCTTTCCTTAAGAGCGATGAGGAAGATCTTGTCTCAGTTGAAAGCAGAATGAATTTAAGTTTGACAGAACAAAAAAGGGGTTATGGACTTCACAGGTTGTAAGATAGAAACATATTCTAAAAATACAGTGTTCTCCAGAAATCTTTAAGAATATGCAAGCCACTTGGGGACAAATACCAGGATGAATAGTACCTCTGGCTCTTTGCTCTGACCCTTGGAAAGAAAGTTCATGTTCTAAACCAGCCTGTTGGTTGCAGATATGAACCTGATTATCTAGAGCAAGGGTGGCCACTTGTTTTTGTGAATAAAGTTTTATTTGGAAAACAGCCACACCCACTTGTTTACATATTGTCTATGGCTGCTTCCCCACCACAACAGCAGAGTTGAGTAGCTGCAAGAGAGAGCAAATAGCCCACAAAGCCAAAAATATTTACCACCTGGACCTTTAGAGAAAAAGTCTGGCAACCCTTGAGCTAGAGGGCTCTGTTCTGGGTCACACTGGGGAATACCAACTCCAGCATCGGAAGCATGGTTAGACCAGTCTAACAAGAGGGTTAGACCCTCATGTCAAACCAAACACTCCATAATGCTGGCGTCTGTCAGGTGCAGGCACTGTGCTAGGTGCTGGGACTATAAAGGTGAAGAGCATGCAGGCCCTGACCTCTAGGAGCTTTCTGTCTGCTGGGAAACACAGATATATAAATGAACAGCACAGCAGGATAAGGGGGTCGAGAGTTATGCATTTAAAAGAAACAATGCTCGGCACAGTGCCGGAGGCATAGCAAGCAATTAATAAATGGTAGCTCTTAACTTTTAACTATTCTTATTATAATTCCCAAAATACCTTGAGAGCACCTAACCCTAGCTGGAGAAGTCAGAGGTATTTCACAAAGTGAGGCCTTGAGCCAACTGAGCAAGAGGAACAGCCTGACTCCAGGCCTGGGGGATCAGGTTGGGACTGTGAAAAAACAGTAGATTTTGTCAGAGTACAGTGAGTAATTTGAAAGTCTCAGGAATAGCCCTGGCAAAAGGCAAGAATCTCTTCAAGCACCTGGGACCCAACTGTGGAGAATTCCTTGTGTTGCTAACATACAAAGAGCAAGAGGAAGGAGAGAAACAGGTTCAAGGAAGGGTTTGTTTCTTTTAGGATAAAGAAGTATTAAAAAGGCTCGTAGGCAGAGTGGAGAGAAAAGGAGACCAAAAGCCTAGGCCTTGGGAGGTAGGTGTCTTCCTCAGAGAAAGCAAAGAAGAGGGGTGTGGGTTTGCAAACTGGCCCTCGTTCACACACGGCAACGAAAGACCAGAGAAGGAGGCAGACCACTCCAGCCTGGTAGGTGGCAGGTCTGATAAGCAAGGGAACACACCTGTGCGGCTTGTCTTGGGCAGCTGCAAGACAAGTAGGTCTCCCTATCTGCCTGCCAGAACCTTACAAGTTTATATGGAGGCTTCAAAGGTGTTCGGTGACATATTCAGTTCAGAGGGACCCAACAGCACATTGCTCTCTCAAGGCTGCACGTCCTTGCAACCAGCTCCCTCTGTGAGGACAGTGGGCGGAACCTACAATCTGGCGGTCATGCCCCCTTGACGACCTCCTCCAGCACTCTACCCCTCCTGACTGGCTCTTATAACCTTACGTGCCCCCTCTTCCACAATGTGCCCTGAGCGGTCCGCGAGGGGTTTCACTAGCACGGAGGTGGCTTGTTTGATGGCTATCTGGCTGCCCTGGAGGCAGATACTACAGCAGCAACATAGGCACATGTGAGAGGAAGAACAGATCAGATAATAATTCCCAAAAGAAGTAACAGCTTTTTCCACCAAGAGGCCCGTGATCTGAACCATCGATTTATTAGGTTCCCTGGGCTGTGGGCTGCATCACTCAGGGCCTTCACTTGCATCCTCGTGTGATCTAATAAAGATGCTACGTTAGCAGACGCATCAGGTGTGAACATACAGCACTCCGGATGATGGCGTAGGTGCTCCTTACAAGGCAGTAATGTCCAAGGCCATCTGTTTTGGAGGCCAGCTTTTCTCGTTAGAGACATTTCAGTGTTCAGTAAGGGCAGGCTTTGTCAGTTGTCATTTAAGGCTTGCTGGGTGAATTTAGCAAGGGCTTCTATGTGTGCTATAATGTCCTTCAGGCCTATGGAGGGGACAAAGATGGTGGCCAAATGATCATACCAGTGGAAAACAAAACATGCCTCCCTGGTCCTGGGGAGAGGGAGGTTGGCAGCTTCGGGAGCTTGACCTGCTTGTGCATATGATACCTGTTGGAGGCAGCACTGTCGAGGAGATGGACTGGGGGCAGGAGATGACAGACTGGGCCTCCACCTTCTCCTCTGTTTCAATGTTGTGTGTTCCACTCCAGGCATAGCGTGTTTCCAAAGGTTCAGCTTGCAGCAAGACAACAGGATCTGAGTGGAGATTGAGTAGTTCCCCCTTACCCAGGGGTGCGAAGTAACTCACCCATCCCAATGGGACGTCCCATTGCAAATTCCAGTAGATAATGCCTTTCCCAGGCATGATGGGGCTTGGTGTTCTCAGCAGCACAGCACGTTGATCCATGGTGAGAGTCAGGGCAATTGCTGTTTCCGGAGACTTCCACACCTTTACTGTATGGGACTTCTCAGCAGGGGTCCCCAGTCTGGCATATGCAGCAACAGGCCCTACTGGCTGATCATTCAAATGTATTAAAGCCTGGGGTAGTACCTTAGTTCACCTGCTTTAGAGCAGCCATCATTTTCAGGGCATTGCTGTACTCCGGTGGTGGGCCACAAGCATCTAACATACAGACTATCTCTCCCCACATAGAGGTCAATGGCGAGCTCAGGCTTTCTCCCGTAGATGCCTCTATCCCAAGACCTACTATTTTTGGTTGCCTGGCTGGCTCACCAATTGTCGGTTCACAAATTGGCCCCCATACATTGAGGGCAAGGAGAAACTGAAGAAAGAGGTAGACCATTCCAGATTGGTAAGTAGCAGGTTTACTAAATAAGGGAACTTATCCATGAGGCTTCTCTTGGGGGGGCCGCAAGACGAGTAGCTCTCTGTGTCTGCCTGCCAGAATCTTGAAAGCTTATATAGAAGCCTTAACTGCATTTAGTCACGTACTCCATCCAGATGGTCTCAACAACACATTGCTTTCTCAAGGCTGTGTCCTTGAAAATGGTTCCCACTGCAGGAACAGGGGGCAGAACGAACACTCCAAGGACAGGGGAGAAAGTAAGGGACCTCCATTGCCTTAGTCCAGCTCAAGGGTCAACCAATGATCATGTCCTCTCAATGACTTCCTCCAACAAAGGAAAGTTTGAGTGAAGACAGGGTGACACCTGTTCCACAAGACACCACTTATTTTAGTCTTCCTGGCACTCTGGACTGGCTTCTTCTGTTTACAGCAGCCTTCCATCTTCCTTCAGAGAACTGTTTGGCGTCTACCCATCTCTTATAATCCTGGGGAAACTAAGGGTTAGAGTACCCACCCCTCGCACTATGACCCAGGCCTTGCCGATCAAGGTGCCCCTTTTCCCAGGCCTCTCTGATTGGTCCAAAGAAGTCAGGTCACAAGGAGGCAGACAGAGAAATCCTTGGAGTTGCTAAACCCCAATGCATTAGAAAGTGGTTTACCAAAACTTAAGCCTCAGTTTCTCACCTGCGTGAGCCCATTCCAAGGCCCTGGGGACAAGTGCAGTGAAACAGCCGTGGGCATTTTTGAGATGCAGTGAAGGGGAGTTTGAATGAGGCATACATGTAGTTTGGGTTTAGGTTTAATGGGACATATTTATGTTACTTATGCTATTCATCGCCAGTTCTGTATACGGTTACTGCTAGCAGGTTACTCTTACTGCTACAAGTTAGTAAATGGCAGAGTTAGGACTCAAACCAAAGTTTTTCCAGATCTAGTGTTAATAACTCTGGTCTTTCCCATAATGGTCTTCAAATAGTTAGTAATAGATCTCAGGCCTTCAACACTTTAACTTAAAAGAAAAAAAAAGTGACCTTTTCAGCCACTTGCCAGCATTTGACACCGTTTTCCATCTCCCAGCCTGGCTCTGATATACTTTTCTAGTCTCATTGCTTTTTGTGTACCTGCACCTTGTCTTCTTTTGCTGGGCCACAATTCTGCACCTGCTCCTCTCTCAGCTCAATCCTGTCTATACAGGTCCTTGTTAATTTCTTGCTGATTTTAAATGAAATACCAACTTAAACAAAGAAAATATGTAATTTACAATATGTCATTACAACAAGAACAGTGACAACAAGCTGGTTAATATGTCATTATTTCAAAGATTATTTAAGATTAGCCACTGAAAAGAAAAATTGAAATGTCTCAAACCTAACATTCATTCATATGTGAAACAGACTTGATAAAGATTTTCTCTGTTTAAAAATTCTAAAAATGTACCACAGAAATACAACAGATTATAAGAGAATACTACAAAAAACTATATGCCAACAAAATGGACAACCTAGAGGAAATGGATAAATTCTTAGACTCTTACAACATCCCAAAGCTGAGTCAAGAAGAAACAGACAATCTGAATAGACCAATCACAAGGTAAGAGATTGAAACAGTAATCAAAAGCATCCCAAAGAATAAAGCCCCAGGACCAGACGGCTTTCCTAGGGAATTCTACAAAACTTTCAGAGAGGATTTAATACCTATCCTTCTCAAGCTATTCCAAAAAATTAGGGAGGATGGAACACTTCCTAACACATTCTACGAGGCCAACATCACTCTGATCCCAAAGCCTGACAAGGACAGCACAAAAAAAGGCGAACTACAGGCCAATATTGCTGATGAATGTAGATGAAAAAATTCTCAACAAAATTTTGGCAACCCAAATTCAGCAATACATCAAAAGGATCATACATCATGATCAAGTGGGATTCATACCAGGGACACAGGGATGGTTCAACACCTGCAAATCAATCAACCTCATACACCAGATCAACAAATTGATAAATAAAAAACACATGATCGGGGCTGGCCGTGGCCGAGTGGTTAAGTTCGCGCGCTCCGCTGCAGGTGGCCCAGTGTTTCGTCGGTTCGAATCCTGGGCGCGGACATGGCACTGCTCGTCAGACCACGCTGAGGCGGCGTCCCACATGCCACAACTGGAGGAACCCACAACGAAGAATACACAACTATGTACCGGGGGGCTTTGGGGCTTTGGGGAGAAAAAGGAAAAAATAAAATCTTTAAAAAAAAAAAAAAAACACATGATCATCTCAATAGATGCAGAGAAAGCATTTGACAAGATCCAACAGCCATTTATGATAAAAACTCTGAACAAAATGGGGATAGAAGGAAATTACCTCAACATAATAAAGGCCATATATGACAAACCCACAGCCAACATCATATTCAATGGGGAAAAACTGAATGCCACCCCTGAGAACAGGAACAAGACAAGGATGCCCACTATCACCACTCTTATTCAACATAGCACTGGAGGTTTTGGCCAGAGCAATTAGGCAAGAGAAAGGAATAAAAGGAATCCAAATAGGGAGTGAAGAAGTGAAACTCTCACTGTTTGGAGATGACATGATCTTATATATAGAAAATCCAAAAAAATCCATTGGAAAACTAATAGAAATAATTAACAACTACAGTAAAGTTGCAGGGTACAGAGTCAACTTCCAAAAATCAGTTGCTTTTCTATACTCCAATAACGAACTTACAGAAAGACAACTCAAGAATATAATTCCATTTGCAATCACAACTAAAAAAATAAAGTACCTAGGAATAAATTTAACTAAGGAGGTGAAGGTCTTATAACAATGAAAACTACAAGACATTACTGAAAGAAATTAACAATGACATAAAGAGATGGAAAGAGATTCCTTGCTCACGGATTGGAAGAATAAACATAGTTAAAATGTCTATACTACCCAAAGCAATCTACAGATTCAATGCAATCCCTATCAGAATCCCAATGACATTCTTCACGGAAATAGAGCAAAGAATACTAAAATTCATATGGGGCAATCAAAGACCCCGAATTGCTAAGGCAAGCCTGAGAAAAAAGAACAAAGCTAGAGGTATCACAATCCCTGACTTCAAAATGTACTACAAAGCCATAGTGACCAAAATGGCATGGTTCTGGTACAAAAACAGGCACACAGATCAATGGAACAGAACTGAAAGCCCAGAAATAAAACCAACATCTACGGGCAGCTAATCTTTGATAAAGTTGCCAAGAACATACAATGGAGAAATGATAGTCTCTTCAATAAACGGTGTTGGGAAAACTGGACAGCACATGCAAAAGAATGAAAGTGGACCATTATCTCACACCATACACAAAAATACACTCAAAATGGATCAAAGATTTGAAGATATGTCCTGAAACCACAAAACTCCCGGAAGATAATATTGGTAGTACTCTCTTTGACATCAAACTAAAAAGGATCTTTTCGAATACCATGTCCTCTCAGACAAGGGAAACAAAAGAAAAAATAAACAAGTGGGAATTCATCAGACTAAAGAGCTTCTGCAATGCAAAAGAAACTAGGATCAAAACAAAGAGACAACCCACCAACTGGGAGAAAATATTTGCAAATCATATATCTGACAAGGGGTTAATCTCTGTAATATATAAGGAACTCACACAAACGAACAATAAGAAAGCAAACAACCTGATCAAAAAATGAGCAGAGAAGATGAATACACATTTTTCCAAAGAAGATATACAGATGGGCAATAAACACATGAAAAGGTGTTCAACATCACTAATCGTCAGGGAAATGCAAATCAAAATTAAACTAAGATACCACCTTACATCTGTTAAAATGGCTATAATCACTAAGACTAAGAATAACAAATGTTGGAGAGGGTGTGGAGAGAAGGGAACTCTCACACACTGCTGGTGGGAATGCAAACTGGTGCAGCCACTATGGCAAACAGTATGGAGATTCCTCAAAAAACTAAAAACAGAAATACCTTATGACCCAGCTATCTCACTACTGGGTATCTACCCAAACAATATGAAATCAACACCAAAGTAACATACGCACCCCTATGCTCATTGCAGCATTATTCACAATAGCCAAGATGTGGAAGCAACCTAAGTGCCCATCGACTGATGATTGGATAAAGAAGATGTGGTGTACATATACAACGGAATACTACTCAGCCAGAAAAAAAGATAAATTCATCCCATTTGCAATAACATGGAAGGACCTAGAGGGAATTTTGCTAAGTGAAATAAGCCAGTCTGAAAAAGACAAATATCAGATGATTTCACTTACATGTGGAATATGAACAAGTACTGGGAGAAACAAAACAGTTCAGTGGTTACCAGGGGAAGGTGGGGACACAGGGAGTGAAGGGGAGCACTTATGTGGTGACAGTCAAGAAATCATGGACAAGTGAAATCTCACATTGATGTAAACTATTATGAACTCAATAAAAAAATAAATAAATTTTAAAAATCCTAAAAATGTACATATTATGAAACTGAAAGAAACTTTGCTAAACTATCAAGATAAATTTCAGTTATTGACATTAGAAGGAAGAGTGGATTACGTATTTCACTTTAAAAAATAATATGTTGTCGTATGAAAAAGAGATCAGAGAAAATGCAGCCAAAACCTGTAGTGGAAGAAAGCGTTATAGAGTATGTCAAGTAACTAATTTTAAAATGTTATTTTTCTGGATTTGGTGAGTTTGTAGCATTTGTCATCTTAAAATTTGGAATTTGCTGTGATTTGTTCTCATTCTAAATATATAGTCTCTTTCTTCTGTAATTTTGAATGTTTCTTAAAGAGAGCTCCCCAAACTGCATAAATTTTAGGCTCCCCAAAACCTAAATCAGCCCCACTAAGCTGGGATGTCGTATTAGTTTTGCATAACTGCTGTAAGAAATCACTACAAACTTAGAGGTTTAGACAACGCACATTTATCACCCTACAGTTGTGTAGGTCGGAAGTCCAACAAAGGTCTCACCAGGCTAAAATGAGGAGCAGGGCTGCATTCTTCCTGGATGCTGGAGGGGAGAATCTGTTTCCTCGCCTTTTCCAGCTTCTAAAGGCTGCCCACATTCCTTGGCTCGTGACCTGCCCTCCATCTTCATAGCCAGTCATGGTGGTCAAGTCCTTCCCACATCCCGTCGTTCTGACCTTCAGCCTGACATTTCCCTGACCCTCTCTCCTGCCTCCCTCTTCCGCTTTTAAGGACACTTGTGTCATTGGACTAACCCGGATAAACCAGGATAATCTCTCTATTTTAAAGTCACTTGATTAACAATTTTCATTCTATCTGCAGTCTTAATTCCCTTTCGCTATGGAAGAGAACATATTCACAGGTTCCTGGCATTAGGACGTGGACATCTTTGGGAGCTATTCTGCTGTCTACCACAGAGGGTGTAAGCCTGAACCACTCTGCATCAGGCTTCTCCAGACCCACAGCCACACCCACACCCACTCCCAAAGGAGGAAGCCAACGAAGGGAAAACAAAGGTAAACCTAAGGACATAAAGCAAGATGTTATGGGAGAGAGAGTAGAGAAAGCACTCACAAGTCCTGGTGATGCTAAGTCCCTGACTCCACCCCCTCTTCTTCTTTGCTATTGATCAATCAAGTTCCTTTCTACTTGAGCGAGCTTGAGTTCAGTTTCTGTCGCTTGCCACTAGCAGAACCCTTATTCATAAACAGTCGTTTATTGAGAGTCCACTACATGGCAGGCTCTGTGTGAAACACTTCTCATGCAGTTGGGTTTCTTTAATCCTCATAACCACCCTGAAAAATATTACTTTTTTCAATTTAAAAGTGAAGAACCTAAGCCGTTATAGGGTGAAGTACCTTGCCCCAGGTCAACCACTAAGGCTCAAACTTAAGTCTGTCCCATAGATTTAAGCACTTTATAAATAGAATTGGGAGCTCCCCTTCTGTGGGTCTTTTCCTTCTGGAATTCCCCCCTAACTTTCTGTCCTGTGGTTCTTCAGCCAGAAAGACTGCAGGTTTTCTATTGGGCTTTTAGCTGTTCCTAACTAGGGCCTGACTCAGGCTAGAAGCCATGCAAACTGGAAACTCAGTGCCATTCATTTCTTCCAGGGTCAACCCCTCTCCAGATTTTGCTGTCTGGTCTCTCTCCAATGCCCCTCTTCTGACCTCCAAATCTGTATGACTAACTGACTTCTAGATGTTGCCATTTGTCTCAAATTCAACATCCATGGCTAAACTCTTTTTCCCCCCAAATATTCTTCCTTCTGAATTTCTTTTCTTAATGGATGACACACGCCTCTTAGCCAAGCAAGGGCAGGTAGCTTTGACCTCTTCACTCCCTTACCATCCAAACCCTATGGACTCTCTCTCCTTAACATCTCAATTTCATTCCCATTACAACAGCCTTAGTTCATTTCTTTTTCATTTTTTGCCAGTATTATTGCAACATTCTTAACTGTTTTCCTATTCTTAGTTTACCCCCTTCTAGACTGTGCTTTACACTGTGGCCAAAGTGATCTTTCTAACATACGTATATCTACTCACATGACTTCCCTGCCTAGAATCCTTCAGGAGTTCCTCATTGCCTCCAGGAAGACAACACATGTCTCGTTTGATCATCAAGACCTCTGCCTGCCACTCTAGGCTTTAATGATCCCTCCACACACGCTCCTCCAATACCTTCCACACTAGTCCGTCTACTGAAGCACCCTTTCTTCTATCATCAGCTAACAGCTAATTATTCCTGAAAACAAGGACCAGCATTTTACCTCTTTGCAGAGAATGTCCTGACATGCGTTTTTGCGAGTCATAGCACTCATGATGCTGCCTTGTCCTGGTCGACATTCCTGTCTCCTCACTAGGTGAAGAGCTTCACGAAGGATGCAACTCCCTTTTCGGTATCTGTGCCTAGAGCAGAGCACAACGGCTGATATGTGGAAGATTCTCCATAAATGTTTGTTGAACAAATGAACGATACAAAATGTTTAAATAATGGAAGAGCAGCCATGTTGTAAAGGTACTTTGTGGATGCCTCTACCCTAGACTTTTCCCCAGATAAAGAATTTCAGTTCTTCCAACCTTTCCTTTTAATCACTTTGGTGAAACTCCACACTGAAAAAGACCTTTCCAGCCCTTCGCCCCGCACTGAAACTGAGCTGGGCGTCCCTGAAACAAGGACCTCACTCCTGGTCCTTTCCACTCACTGGCCAGCAGGATGACTGAGCGAGCTGAAAGTCTTTGTAACAATCTGGGTGGTAAAAGGAACTCAGTACACCTAAGGCATGTCATCAGATTTGCCAAATTCCTTAAACATGACTGGGAAGAGCGCCCATATTTTCCATTTATCTAAGAGTTCCCTGTAAACATGTCACCCTCGCTCTTTTGGTTAGAAGTATGTGAACCTACAAATTCACAAGGTAAAAACTCATCTATTCTGGAAGAGGCATAATAAGAAAAAAGTTAAACAAGATTAAAATAAAGGAAAATACAAAACTATGATGGACATTCCTAATATGAAATAAATGTCTGTACTCAAAAGAAATGCAGATCCATAAGAAGATGAAGTAGTGAACACTTGAGTCAAAGGCCAGATGTAGCTTAAGAACCCTACCAAGTACACAAGTCACCTCATCAGAAAACTAGCTGCAACAACGTGAACTACGCAACTTTTCCTGGCAACAGGAAAGTAGGAAACAGTGAAGTGTGGTAAATTGGTCAGCTCAATGAATCTAGTGAGAAATTATCTGGTAATGAATGTTATTTCAACTTGTTTTAACATGAAATAGGAAGTGGGAGTGGAATATATCAAAATAATTTGACATTTGCAAGATAACTTGGAGTGGTAGAAAAGCCTTATTAATATATAGAAGTAGCAACCTAAACCCAAATTGAACTCAAGATTAAAAAATAATAAATTTTTTCTAAGTTGTTTTGCAATATTATGCCACCTGAGGGCAGCAAAGATCTAAAAATATTTTCACTATATTTTCTGAAGTAAAAAATTCTTCAGATATTCTCAAACATTTATTGAGCCTTGTTAACATGTTTCATAGACAAGGAACTGTCATAAGGATGCAAAGATGAACAAAATATGATCACTGGCCTTGGTGAGTGAGCTCAAGGTGTGGGAGGAGTGGCCTTAGTGTTGCAGAGGAGAAAGTAATGTTTTGAATTAATTCCTGGCATTAGGTATAAGCATATCTAAACTATCTTTTTTTTAAAAAAGATTTTATTTTTCCTTTTTCTCCCCAAAGTCCCCTGGCACATAGTTGTGTATTTTTAGTTGTGGGTCCTTCTAGTTGTGGCATGTGGGATGCCACCTCAGCACAGCCTGACGAGTGGTACCATGTCCTCGCCCAGGATTCAAACCGGCGAAACACTGGGCCGCTGAAGCTAAGGGCGCGAACTTAACCACGCGGCCATGTAATCTATCTTTGACAGTGGTTCTCTAAGTAAGGCCCAGATTCATGAGAGTCTCTGAGACTCTTTCGGGGTTGGTTGAGGTCAAAACTATTTTCACGGTAATACTAACATGTTTCTACTTTTGTCACTTTCATTTTCTCAAGCATGTCCAGTGGAGTCTAGAGAGGCAATACGATGTGTCATTATGTTATTGCTCTGCTAAGGGAATGTGTTTGTGTATTGTGTTTTTTTAGAAATTTCTCTGGTAGTTGGCTCAGGGTCAAAATTTGTGCATTTTCAGAGATTAACTCAGTTTGTTCTCTGTACTCCTCCTGGGCTTTTACTAGCTATCTTCAGTTATACCTGCTGTGATCTTGGCAATCTCATTAGCCAGTAAATCATGATTTTAAAGCTCACAAGTTTTTCTTGTACCTTTGTGGAAATTCTACGAAGTATACTTCAATATCTTCTTTCATAATATTTTTAAATTCTTGAAAACTTTTCTAGATTTTTTATTTTTAACTATTATTTCATAACTTTTTTATACCAAAATTAACCATATATTTTTCTTATGTTTAAGCCTAGTTTTTGCCTTAAAATAGGGAGATCAAAAGGCGTTTTCTTGATCCACAGCTGTGCCATCTACATCTAAAGATGTTAAAAGAGATGAAACCAACCCAAGTATTTTCTAACTCACAGAAGAGAGGAATCTACTCTAAAGAAACTGGACAAAACTATAAACAAAAGTGTGATGAAAACTATCTTCCCTTGGCTTTATAGATGTTAATATGTTACCTTAAGGTGCCTATGCAGCAGAATATTTTCAAATAGTTTTAGAGTGCTATTTAAGGTGCAGCATCATTTTGAGACCAGAGTTTTTAAAGAAAGAGGAATTGAATACTGTACTGGGTTGAATAGTGTGCCCCCAAAATTCATGTCCACCCAGAATTTCAGAATGTCACTTTATAGAAATAGGATCTTTGCAGAGGTAATTAGCTAACATCAGGTCATACTAGATGAAGGTGGGATCTGATCCAATAATTGGTGTCCTTATAAGAAGAGAAAACAGAGACAGATACACAGAGGGAAAACAGCCGTGTGAAGATGGAGGCAGAGATTAGAGTTACCTTCCCACAATCCAAGGAATGCCCAGGAGTGCTGGCAACCACCCGAAGCTAAGAAGAGGCAAGGAAGGATCCTCACCTAGAGCCTTTAGAGCGGGCATGGTCCTGCCAACACCTTGACTTCAGAATTCCAGCCTCCAGAACTGTGAGACAACGAACTTCTGTTGTTTAAAGCCACCTAGTTCGTGATACTTTGTTACAGCAGCCCTAGGAAACTAACATAAATATTCTAAACTAGATGAGATGAGCTCTTTAAAAGCCAAAAAGTGTTTCAGCTTTTCCAAACTGGAAATGAAAAAGCCACTGAAGCATGTTCCAGGTTTCTGTATTGCACTGGAGAAACCCACACATTAGCTGAGAGGCTAATTTGAAGCCCTGATACAACTGACACTGCTAAATGCCTGAAAATGTGGTTAAAAAATCACAGGATTGCCATTTTCCAATGATACAGTAATTCAACAAATTAAAAATTTAGCTGCAAACATGAAGACGGAGTTAATAGTTCATCCTCAAAATTGTATTTGCATTACAAACGGATGAATCTACAGATATGGCTGCACTTCATGCTTTGCTTATATTCATCTGGTAGCGGCACCAAGATCAAAGAATATCTTCTTTTATGTGAATGCTTGCCAACAAACACGAGTGGTGCTGAAATACTCAAAACGTTGAATAACTTTCTTGAATCACATAGTTTACACTGGAACAATTGGGTTGAACCTTTGTAGTGATGGTGCAAAAGAAATAGGTAAAACTGCTGGTAGTTAAGCATGAATCCAGGTGGTGGCACCAAGTGGTATTAGTAATCATTATATTTTTTTCACTCCCAATTACTAAGAGTAAAGGAAAAAAGTACCAGCTTCACTTAAGAATGTTATGTGTAAAACAGTAAAAGTTACTAATTTTATTCAACTACACTCCAGCAATTGGTGCAAGAATCAGTGAAGAATGTTTAAAACTTCTTGGTAAATATAAAAATGTTTATTCAGGCAACTCACATTTATTTAGAAAGACACCTTGCTAGACCTCTCTCCATTGAGTTACACAGAAAAAACAAAAAAGCTTTTGTTGCTGAGCGTTGACTATGTGCCAAGCTCTCATAAGGGCTTTACATGTATTTTTTTAGTCTTCTCAACAATCTTATGAGATAGTGCCAAATAGTATCCCACTTTACACCTAAGGAAATTGAGGTAACTTACCCAACGTCATATGAAAACTACCTAATTAATCCCTCTTTTCCTAATAGTCTGTCAGATACTTGAATACATCTTTCCTACCTGCTCTCTACTTGTCTTATCTTTTGGGGACCCTTGCAGACACATCTATCTTTTGCTCAGAGTGGCCTGGCCAGTCAGTCAGCCTGGAATCCTGGAGTCGAAGCAATTGCTTGATGGCCCTTCTGAGACTCCAGAATGCCTGTGTCAATCAGGTTCAGTAAGACAACTACCTGTGAAGAGCCACTCAGCCTGCACTGAGAGATAGGCTAGGAGAATCTAACCTCTCTTCATCATTATCTCCAAGTCAAAAAAAAAGCTTTAAAATTTGTCAAAGTTAACTGCAATTTCAGCAGCGCTCCTAACACATCAATAGCCAGAACTTAAGGCAAACCACAAGTATTACTTCTCACTAAAGTGGTTTTTAACAGACACACTGGAATTAGACCATCCAAATGACTACTGTTCCCTTCAGAGTAGTCACATTGGTAGGCTCTGCATGTAATGACACCCAGGATAGTACTGGGAACATGGAAGATGCTAAATGTGTGAATGATTTTGGTGATGCTGCCATCGCTTAGATCATTTTTGGAATTCTTTTGGTTATATCTTCCTAAGTCAAGACATATTTATTTTAAATATCTTTAATAATAGCACTTCTTGGCCTGATAGGACACTGCTTAGGAAGTTGTGGAATTCTTTCATCCATTCAATAGTGAAACAAACCACAGAAAAGTGCAGAAAACACACGAAGAGTTTGAACATGCTTTAAATGTATATTCAATATATTTTTAGAAATGCGAAAAGTACCCATTCAAAGATTTTTTTTTTCAAACAAACAAATTTTTAGGTACTGAGAATGTGCCTAGCTAACTGCACAAAGAATTCAAGACTTCCCTTCCCCGGACTTAGCTATGTATAGATACTGATACAGATATATAGGTAAGAACAGTCATGCACCTCATGATGTTTCGGTCAGTGATGGACTGACTGCTCATACGATGGTAAGATTAGTACCACATAGCCTAGGTGTGTAGTAGGCTATACCATCTAGGTTTGTGTGAGTACACTGTATCATGTTCGCACAAAGACAAAATCGCCTAACACAAAGCATTTCTCTGAACATATCCCCACTATTAAACAGTGCATGACTGTAGGATCATGTTTCCTGAGGCAGGGACACATCATCATATCTTTTGGTCTCCTCATTCGCTAAGATTACGTTTTGTTTATAGTAATTGCCCAATAATTATTCAATTATTTGATTTTTAGTGTGAGTTACTTTAGACAGGGCAGAGGGAAAAGGCTTACTAAGAGGGAAAAATTACCTATTAGAACCTCATTTTTGTGAAGTCATTATGTAATAAGGTGTTATTGGTGTTCTGTCTTGGGGAATTTCTCTAACGCAGGCCAGATTCTTGTTCATCCTGACCCCCAACACACCAGGAATACTTTGCCTCTTTCATTGCTAACATGTATACACTCCCCTACCTAGATGACTCGTCACCTGAAGTCACACCTGAATGAGGCACTCACAAGTTTTCCCTCCTACCTGTCCCTGCAGTTTTAAGCAATCATACATATGGACCTTTAAAACAAATCTTTTTATAAATAAATAAAAGATTTTAAAAGCTAAGCAGAAGGAACATGGAGTCTGGCTCTCCAGTTTTAGTATCTTTGATGGCTCCCCACTGATCGCAGGACAGAATTGAAGCTTGGTCAACATGGTAAACAGCGTCCTTCATGATCTGGCTCCTGCTGCCTCACCAGCCTCATCTCCTCCTCCTATATTTATACTGAACCTCACAAGGTTTCCTGAACCCAGAGGCTGTAGCATACCGTTGCACAGGCCAGTTCCTTTGCCTAAAATTCCCTTCTGCTCTGTGTGCCTTAGTAAATTGTTATTGGTTCATTAAGACTGAGCCATGATATCCTCTGGAAAGTCTTCCCTGAACCCTCTTACCCCACCCTATGCTAACCCCACTGCACATACTTGAAAACTCATTTGCAATGTGTTTATCCTACAAGGCTCTGATCAATTTCAGTACAAGGGTTACATTTTTTTTTGAGGAAGATTAGCCCTGAGCTAACATCTGCTGCCAATCTTTCCCTTTTTCTGAGGAAGACTGGCCCTGAGCTAACATCCATGCCCATCTTCCTCTACTTTATATGTGGGATGCCTACCACAGCATGGCTTGCCAAGCAGTGCCATGTCCACACCCAGGATCCGAACTGGCAAACCCCGGGCCGCCGGAGCAGAACATGCAAACTTAACTCCTGCACCACCAGGCCGGCCCCAAGGGTTATCTTTCTTCTTCATACTTTCAGCACATGGCCTGGCCTAGCAGGCCCTTTTATGACTTCACTATTTGTTTTAACTTGGGAAGTTGCAGATACAAGAAACATTTACTACTAAATTCATTGATCATATTTAAGTGTAAACTAGTGGAGGCTTTATACATCCACACTTACCCTTCATCCTGGATCAGATCCCTTCTTACCTAGGTTGGACGAGAAAGCAGGCCATTTGAACTTTAGAGTCAGTTGGACTCCGTTTAGCCCTGCCTCTAGCAAGGTACTGTAGAGGTCTCAGTCCTTGCTACAGCAACTTGTTCCTTATTCTTTTCCATGGACTTAGCACCCCCGTGGTACCTCAGGAGTGGCTTAACTGCATCACTTTGCAGCTTCACTAGCTGAGGAAGGTGTTTCCTACCTCTAGTTCGTGGGTTCAGATTCAACCCACCGATTTTACTTCTTTCCCCCATCACAGATGTGGGATCTTTCACTCACTCCCACCCCAGGTAGAGTTCAGTACTGCCCGTCTGTGCCTAGCTGTTTGCCTGAAGCATGCACTGAGATTTAACTTCATCACCTGTTCCTTTCTGCTGAGCTATTATCTAGGCCTTGTCTCACTAACATCTACTAGACTTCAAATACTGGCACCAAAATTCTGATGGGAACCTGATACCTTCTAATAGTAACTTCCAATACCAAACCTTGGACCCTCACTTGTTTCCAAGCTCTTATCCCATTCTATGTTATTGCCAGTAAAGAGATGCTTCGGGTTCCAATGTATGTTCACATCAAAGATGACATACTCTTCACCAAGAACTTCCCCATCACTTCACAGAAAAGCTCTAATTCCCATCAAAGGCAGGCAAAGACTCTTCCTTTAAAATAAATGGTCCATATTATTGTTGGCAAACCAATTGAGAATGAAAAGGACAAAGTTTTTACCTTTATAAACACAAAGAAGGGAATGCTGACAGAGTAACAAAAGTCAGGAAAGAAATTATTCCACTTTTAGAGGAGAAAAGGGAACAGTCTGTCCTTTTAAAACTGTCCCTATGTTTTACTAAGGTTTTCCTATTCTCTCAGTAACACAGTCTCTATTTGTACTGCACTGATAAATTTGCCTTTCTTTTAATGTGATTCAGGATGTAAAACATTTTATCCTGTGTGGATACAATACTACAATCACATTTACAAAAACGGGCAAAATACTTTCTTAAAAGTTAAGCATTTTGCAAGACTGAATAATCATGCAGGTAATGATGTAAAGAGATCAAATACCACAACCCAATTTTCACTTTACTTAAGTAGTTTCCAAAGGCTTGGTCCTTAAGATTTAGAAAAAGGATCAGCAAACTACTGGGCCCAGCTGGTCAGTTTTACTGGAACACAGACACATCGTTCGTTTATATTGACTATGGCTGGTTTCATGCTATAAAAGCAGAATTGAGTAGTTGTAACAGAGACTATACGGCCTAAAATATTTACTATCTCCCCTTTATAGAAAGTTTGCTAACATCCAATTTAGAAAAAAATCCCCCCGAAGGAAGTAGCAGGTATCTTAATAGGTGGCATGAAGACTATGCCTCTATTTGGGCATAGAGATAGTCCCTTTACTCCTTACTTCTCAGGACCCAGGTTTTATCTGCTCTGCCAAATGACTCACTCTACAACTCATTTCACCAAGATAATTTTTAAAACGCTAAACATTGTCAAGACAGTAATTCCAAATTTGAGGGGAAAGTACTCACTCCAAATAAAATTATACTTCTCACTTCATCAAATCAACTTATAAAGCAATTGCACCTGGTTATTACAGTATTCAGACTAATTGAAGGGAAATATCATTGGGTAAACCAATTGCTATTTTGCTCTTTTCTCCAGTCATTAAAGAAAACCACATTAAAATGGCATTAAAGCTATGACAACAAAGTATACTCTACCCTAAAGGCACACTCTAACATCTAAGCAAAAAATGCTATTACAGAATCATAAACCTCTTACACAAAGCTGGCAGCTAATATCTAATTTTCTTAAGCCAGCAATGTCACCTAGACCTAGTGAGCTTGCTCTATAACAGAGCGCCCATTTAAAAAGGGTAATTAGCTAAAAGAAAAGTTCTCTCCCTCTCAACACAATTCTCCAGCCCATTATCTCTGTTCATATTTAGCATCCCAGAAAAAGGAAAAAATTTTCAGAGAAATGGAGTGGAGGTAGCAAGTCAAACTCCAGCTTAGAATTATCTCCACAAATATCATGAAATGATGTGACCATTGGAGGCAACCGTATTTTTTCTTTTTTTTTTTTTTTTGCTGGGAAAGATTCACCCTGAGCTAACAGCTGTTGAGGCAATTCTATTTTTAAAGATTGGAAAGCACTAAAGTCCATATTTGCAATTAGTTCACAAAAATATGATTTACCATTAAAGTTCAATGATTACATTTCAGGAAACTAGTAAACCTCACTTTAAAGATTATATAAATCAGATCAAGCTCAGTTCATAAATGAGCATAAGGCCAAATAAATGAAACAGAGATGAAACAGCAGTTTTAATTCTCTGCAAGAACTCAACCAGATGTTTCACACCATATATAACCATTTAGAATAATATCTACCTCTTTAATATGTAATTTAAAGAATATGTACTACACTCTACTGGAGTTCCTGTTGAATAACATGGTGTTAACAGTGGTGAAATAACAGCTAATTTATGGAACACCTACTACTTGCCCAGGATTTACACCAGATGCTCTTCATGATTCTTTTTATCCTCACAATTAACTCTATGGAATAGATATTAATGTCTGGGGAGGTTAAGTATCTGGATTAAGGTCACAGCTCAGAAGGGGAAAAGCCAGGTTTCAAATACAGGTGTGACTATTTCCACCATACTGCATGTCAATATATTAGAATCACCATTTTGAAGCTCTCCAGTGACGCCAATGTGGAGACAAGTTTGGGAACCACTACAGCTCTTACATATACCAAGAGTTGGGACACTGCTGCATTGACCACGCCACAGCAGTGACCTTCCAACAGACCTAACGATTTGACACATTATAAGCTTCAATCATTGTGCCAGATTAGGTTTCTACAAAACAAATACTACATAAGGGTAGGTGCAGTGAATTTAGAGGAAAAATTAAATGCCAGCAGGTCACTAATTGCACAAGTTATGTCTCATAAGCAAACAAGAAAAATTCACAATTACAAAACCTTTTAAAGTAGGTAATTACTGAATTATGCATTCCCAACCCCTTAACTATAAACTTCTCAGGTCCATGTGTCCGAAAGTGCCTATAATTGTCTATTAAAACCACCACAGCTCTCTTTGGAGCTCCATCACTTTTGTTAAGTTCTAGCATTCACCCTAAGGCAAGGAAATAGTAACATTAAGTAGCAAAACACAATCCCTGAAGCTTCTCTGCAGCACTTCGAGGCTTTTAGGGATTTTGCCATTGCTTGAAATGTCCTGCTCACCCCTCCCCAACAGCCAAATAACCATAACCACCTCCAGAAACAAAACCGTGCAAAAGAAAGTCAAAATATCCAGCTCTCAATTAGTGGCATCCTTTTAAAAGTTCTACTAGTATATTCTTAAATTTATCGTGTAAGCCAAAATAAAAATCTCGCTTTACAGAAAAATTTCACAAGTGCGTGCCTTTCTAATCCAAGTATCTAGATTCTAATAAAAGCACTTTTTAATAAAACATCTTTTATAAAAAGTTTGTAAGAGATTATGGAGCATCCAAATAGACTCTCATGTCAGGTTAAATTATGGGGGTTTTTTTGGTGAAAAACAAGTCATTTATGACATATTCCTAAATAAGTTTAAAATGTTTATATAACCACATTCTAACAACAGTACACATAAACACTAGCGAAAGCAACTAAACATATTTGTTTTGATACCAGGCCCTTTAACATACTGAATTTTAATTGTTAATATAAATCTGTTATCAAATCAATGACTTTTTTAGGTTAACACTTCTGTATCTATTTCAACTTTAATGGAAATATATTTATGGAAATAAAAATTATCCTAATCCTTATCTTAATAAAAAACAAATGATACAAGGTTTGAAATGCTATTTTAAACCCATTACCATAAGAATTTTGCTCATTAATTGCATTTTATACCAAAAAGAAAAAAAATGCTGGGGGGAGAGGCGTAGTAGTAAGGGGGAAGGAGTACACAGGAGGCAACACCAAAAGACTTTTGGAGATGACAGCTATGTTCACTACCTTGACTGCAATGATGGTTTCACAAGTCAAAGCTTATCAAATTATATACTTTAAATATGTAGTTTGTCAATTATACTTCAATGAAGTGGTTTGTAAAAAGAATCTGCTGCAGAGAAACTGACTTTGAAGCAGCCAAAAGTACTTTTTTTTCCAGACTTCCATGGACTATTTCTCAGTTCAGCAACTGCACACTGGATGTACAATTTAACTAGTTTCTGTAGTTGTGGGCTCCCTTTCAAACAATATAAACCAAACTCTTTACCAGCTACCCATTATTTAGACAGCAAGTTAAAATTATGCTAAGCTTTAACAGTTCTATCAAATATTTGCATGGCTCCACCCCCTCAATAACCAAACTTGTTAATACTATCATTTAATACATAGAGTAACGATAACACTGTACCTCACCAAGTTTATAAAAGGTAAACTACTAAACACATTCCATACCACAATGCATGGATGCACAATAAACATTACTTAACTGCTGATAAATGGGAATTCAGGCCAAAGAATTACGGTGCCAGAAAAATAAAAAATTACAGAATTTTTTCTGAAAGCTATTTAGAACACACAATAAGGTAGACTTTAAATGTAAACTACATTTCTCAGGTCCCTTCTAGCTTGGATTAGCAAATACAATTTGCATCTGATAGATTTCATTAATCTATTAACCAAATAGTGCAATCTAAGAGTCCAAAAACATTCAATATGTGATACAGACAGAGCTTTGTCAAAACATACTTTAGGTTCTTTCTGGCTAATGCTACATTTAACATTAAGCGATTGGACTGACTTGTGACATACAATAAAAGTCTACTTAAAAAAATTAAGATACACTTAATAACTTGTTACCACTCTAACTCATCCCCATAAATTTTGTGGGGATGAAACTGTGTTATTTTTGTTTTAATTTCTCCAATGCCACCAGTCTCAACATGAACAAAAAAAATCTAGCTTCTGGTGAAAGCTGGGAATCTGGCAAGATATTGAGGTGGAAACAACAAAAATACTGCAGCCTTCTTAACAATTTTTAAAAAAAGGAAACTCTGAGGATTAGCTCAATCTGACATAAAATGTAAAACATTTTTGCTCTGGAGATCATACTATTTACAATTACAACGTATTTAAACATGGGAGTGGGATGGTGGAAGTAAAAGCAAACGCAGGTCAACAAAACCAGAAAAATCAAAATACAAATGTATAGAGCCAAATTACTCTTCCAATCAGCAGTAAAACAGAAATAATTCTAAAATTAATGTGCAAATAAAAAATAAAGTGGTTGTTTTAACATTCATTCATTTAATAAACTTGTTAAGCAGTTGATAATAAAAAGGTTATTTTCCATAGCTTTCTTTTTCTAAACTCAGAAAGTAATCAGCATCTTTAATAAAGTATAACTTGGTTTTAATCAGTGAATAAAGCACATTGTGTTTAGAGACCAATACCTTGAACACTACAGAGAACGACAATATTCTGAAAATCCAGTTTATTTTCCATGTTGTGGACAGATCCAGTCAGTGTGATCAGTTTTTCTGCATGTGTAATAATTTATCAAAATAAGTTTTCCCACAAGACTCTTTTTCCATCAACTCTGAAAATCCTGGTCTGACAACATACCCAAATAAAGCTCTTGAAAATCATCTCTTAAAATTTGGAAGAAAGTGTGGAAAGTCTTTCCTGTAACATTTACTGAACTACAAATGGCTAAAGAGCAATTTATGTTTTAAAAGGTGACTAGTATACAGTTGCGTTCAGGAAATTAATGTTTTAGTGCACTTTGCTCCAGTTTTAGCCAACATGCTACATTGTCCTTTTGGGGGGAAGGGGGAGTGGGGGCAAGAGCAGGGCTGGGGGGGCGCACAAAGTGGACTTGAGGATTTCCATTGTACGAAAAAGATATGACTCTGCAAGCAAACAGTGTAAGCTGCCTTTTTTCTTAAGACCTGGACATTTTAAGACAGAAGCTTTGCAAAACATTACACAATTTTTTATTATTAAATGAGAAAATCTCATTTGTTACATCGTCACATTGCTAGTCAGAGAAATGCTGCAGTGATGAAGAAAGTCAATGTTGGATCAACCAAAGTCCTCATTTCTACAACATTCATTTACAAAGAAATAATGTTCAACACAGCCCAACACAACATTCTTGGTTTTCTTCATATTGAAGTCCCCCAAAAAAATCATCTTCTAATGGGGTATTTTACTACATAAATTATAGTTCTTCATTTTTACAATTCACCCCAAACTGTATGAGAGATGTATCACACTAAAATTTCTAAAGCTGTTAGGAAATCCTTCACACATCGTCGTCATCCGATGTGTCACTGCTACTTGTCTCTGTGTCATCATTCTCAATAGTGGGTTTGAAAGTGCTGTTTTTCCAGGGTCCAAACTTGAAGTCACAGATCAGGCCATTTTTCAAAATACCATTTTTCCTCAGACCATTCTTCTGTAACTAAAATGTCAAAAATAAATAAATTAAATAAACAAACTATTCTCCAAAAGTTACTTACAAATTAAAAGGCTATCATAATTAAATGTAGCCACAAATACAATAAAGTTAATAAAATTGTATCCTACCCTGAAAATTCTAGATTATCGTATCCTTTCTGAAAAATTAGGTAGATATAACTAACTGACCCAACTTATCTAACAAAGTGTTTCCTAGGAACAAATCACTACCTTTGGGAGAACCACATTTACCAACCACCAAACCACTATGAAAAAAAAATATATAGTATGTAGTATTAGAATAGTGGAAAGAGCACAGATATTGGATCCAGACAGGGTAGGTGTAAATCCTAACTCCATCGTCACTTATTAAGGTATCTTTACAAATTTTCACTTCCTTAAGTGAAAATTGTAAAAATACCCTGATGCTGCCCAGAATATAATCAGCAACCATTAAGCTACAGCTGTTATTTTTATTACTCTGCTCTAACTGGGCTATTAACACACCCCAGAATCTGCTATACTCATATTTTGTGAGTAGTAAGAATAAGTAGAATATAAACTATTCCAGTAAGTAAGTAGTATTCAAGTAAGGTACACTAAGTAACAAAATCAAATAGAGCTCTTTGCTTAACCACCGAGATTAAGATAATGGAAAATGAACAGTCTTCTAGTTTCGAAAACGAGAAATCAGAACTAAAGGGTTAGTATGGTAACAAACAAGAATTGGGTCCAAAGATCACATGGGGGGGGGGGGGGAGTTGGATGGACCAAATTAGGAACAATTTTAAGATACAAAATTAAGTTAAATTAATAATGATAACATACATAAACTCTATTAACTCTGGCCTTTTGAACTTCTTTTATGAAAAATGTTTGAGACTCTGGTAATTTTCATCAAAATCTCTAAATATAATCTTATATAAGACCAAATCAGCTATATAATAATTTAATATTTGGAACTATCGGTTTCATATTCTAGAGGCTTTTTTTAATTATGAGGATTAGGATTAAGATAAAATCCAAATCCAAAGAGCTACTTACATCATAGCTACTTTTGTTTGTTATAGACCTTGACAAACCAGAAATAACAAGTCTAGGGTCTTAGGTTTCAATTTTCCTTTTTCCATCCCTATTTAAATTCCCTATTTTCCACAGCAGATTTTCTTTTCTACCTAAATTCTAAAATTTAAGCTACCTCCCTTCACTTTGAACAAATGAGCTCTTACCTCTTTACTGAGAAAAACCATGTATCCGCCTCTGGTGTTCTCAGCCACTGTGATGCTTACAAATACCCCCAACCCTCTTTTTTTGTTTTTTTAAAGATTGGCACCTGAGTTAACAACTGTTGCTAATCTTTATTTTTTATTTTTTCCTGCTCTTTCTCCTGAAATCCCCCCAGAATATAGTCGTATATATTTTTTTAGTTGTTGGTCTTTCTAATTGTGGCATGTGGGACACCGCCTCAACATGGCCTGATAAGCAGTGCCATGTCCGCACCCAGGATCCGAAGCAGTGAAACCCCAGGCCACTGAAGCAGAGTCCACAAACTTAACCACTCGGTCACGGGGCCAGCCCCTTCCTGCCCCTCTTTTTAAAGGTACACTTTTCCTATCCCCCAAAGTTCTGTCCTTGCTTCACATGACTTATCATCCAATGCCACCTAATCTTTCCATAGCTTGAAATCTGCTGTGGAGAATTTTGATAAAAACCAAATCTAAATCTTTATCTCTGATTTCTCTAAATGCTTGCACCATCTCCAAGAACATCTAACTTACTATGTTTAAAAAAAAATCCTCCTAAAAACCAGCTCCTCCGTCTGTATTCCTCTTTATAACAATAATATAATTATCAGTCCCACAGGTTGAACTTTCAAAATCCCGCTGATTCTATTTCAGAACTGTTAGTCTTCTCAAGACTCATTTTTCACTGTCATTTCTCTACTTTGGGCCCTCATTTAACCAGCCCCTAATTATTAAAATACATTCCAAACTAGTCACCCTTTCTCTCGTCTTCCAAAGTACACTTTACACCATACCAGTACTTCCTCATGGACAAATAATGATCGTTTCACACCCCTTAAAAAAAAACCTCCAAAGGTTTCCTATCACAGAGCATAACTTATACTCCTGATAGGACATACAAAGATCTTCATAATATCACCACAATATATTTTTCCAACTTTCTATCATAGTTAAAGGCACAGGCTATGAAGTCAGCCAGACTTGGGCTTAACTTCCAGCTCCACTACTGATAAACTGTATGACCTACAAAAAATTACGTAATCTCTAAGAGCCTTAGGTTCATCATCTATACAGCAGGAGTAATACTATTACCTACTTCATACAAATGCTACAAAAATGCACTTAGCACAATACCTAAAGGGTATTAAGGGCTCACATAATGTTAGTTCAAATGAGGGAGGCCATGTAATTTATTCAAACTACCACACTTTTGAGAATGAAAGCAAGCACTTGCTATTAATAATTACTACAGCTGGATAACATGCATAAACTAGCATTCTCCAGGGCAAAGGACCGAGTCTACCTACTACTGTTATCATAATCTTTCATTAAAAACTATGTACCCCATGCTCCAGCCACTGTAAACCCCAGCATATCCTATACCCTTACGTTTTGCTTCTGTTCTCTCCTTTCACCAGGAATGTCATTTCCTCATCTTACCTGTCAAAGGCCAATTTAAATTTAATTCCTCAATTATGCTTTTCCAGATCACCGCAACTGGAATTAATCTCTAGATTAATCACAAGAATCTAAGTTCTATGTGGGAAACATTTTTGTGTTTTTCCCAGCTTTATAGAACAGGGGCTGGCATGTAGGAGACACCCAAAAAACATCTGATAAATTTGCCATGACACTTTCTCTCTCCTGTCTCACCTTAAACATTTTAAAAACTGCTATCACATTCTGCTTTATATGGGAATCTAACTACCTTCATTGAACTGTTAGCCCCATGAAGGAGTTCATCTCTGCAAACTCTGTAATATCCTGGGCATAATGAACACTCAATAAATGTCTGCTGAATTGAAGAGAGGAGTTTGGACTCAGATTCTCCTCTGTCATATAAATCCTTTTATAAACATCATCGGGCTCTAATGATTTTTCAAGCATCTAAATGTCAAATGACATGTCATCATTAACATATATCCATGTCTTTATCATTAGTTCAGAAAAATATGGACATTGTATTTACATGCCATTGCTCTCCAACCCATAATATGCACAAAATTCTTATATCAGTTTTTTTATTATCAGTAGGGTTTTATCTACCTGCCCCAGTCACCACAAGGTTTTAAACCCAATTATCTTAGACAATATTATGCTTTCCTTAGAACTACTACCTTATGGTAATGGTACCTGATGGATTTCTCTTGATGCCTTTCTTCTGATTCAAATCAAATCCTTCAAATAGATACACAAACTGGTAAATCCATACACTGGACTACTACTCACCAAACAAGGGTGAGTTTCAAAAGCATGAAAGCAGTCAGATCTACGACTATACAGTGTGTGATTTAATTATGAAAACATTCTAGAAAGGCAAAACTATAGGGACAGAGAACAAATCAGTGTCTGTCACGGGCTGGAGCTGGGAGTGAAAGGACTGAATGCAAAGGGAGACAATGAGCAGCTTGTGGGGATGATGATTATACAACTGTACATATTTTTCAAAATTCATCCAACTGTGTGCTTTAAGTGAATTTTTTGCATGTAAATTATACAATAAACATGATAAAAATCCTTCAAAACTATTATCTGTCATCAGCTTCAGAACCATTTGTGAAAAATAACATGGCTTGCTAGAAACTTCTGAATAATTTAAACACTTCTATTTATAACAGCATTAAAAAGAATGAAATACTAAGGAATAAGTGTAAGGAATAAACTTAACCCAGGAGGCAAAAGACTTCTAAACTGAAAACTAAAAAACGATGGTGAAACAAAACACCATTAAGTGCAAAGACATCCCATAATCATGGATTAGGCGACTCAATACTGTTAAGATGCAAATACTACCCAAAGCAATCTATAGATTCAATGCAATCTCTATCATCAAAATCCCAAAGGTATTTTTTGCAGAAATAGAAAAACCCATCCTAAAATTCATATGGAATCTCAAGGATTCCAGACAGCCAAAACAATCTTTAAAAAGAAGAACAAAGTTGGAGGTTTCATATTTCCTGATTTCTAAATTTCCTACAGAAATGCAGTAATAAAAACAGTGTGGTACTGGCATAAAAACAGACAAAAAGGGGGGCTGGACCTGCGGCCTAGTGGTTAAGTTTGGCACGCTGCACTTTGGTGGCCCAGGTTCATGGGCTCGGATCCCAGGCATGGACCTATACCACTCATCAGCCATGCTGTGGCAGCAACCCATATATAAAATAGAGGAAGAGTGGCACAGATGTTAGCTCATGGCTAATCTTCCTCAGCAAAAACAAAAAACAAAAAAGTAGACATAAAGACCAATAGAGCAGAAAGCCTAAAAATAAACCCTTGGAAATATAATCCAAAGATTTTTGACAAGGGTGCCAATACCACTCAATGGAGAAAAGATAGTCTTTCAACAAACAGTATTGGGAGAAAGGGATATCCACATGCAAAAGAATGAAGTTGGACCCTTGCCTTACACCATGTACAAAAATTAACTCAAAATGGATCAAAGACCTAAATGTAAGAACTAAAACTAGAAAACACTTAGGAAAAAACAGGGGGAAAGCTTCATGACATTAGATTTGGCAATGATTTCTTGGTTATGATGACAACAGCAGAGGCAAAAAAATAGATAAATTGGACTATACCAAAATTTAAAACCTCTATGCATCAAAGGACACAATCAACAGAGTGAAAAGGAAAACTACAGAATAGGAGAAAATATTTGCACATCACACATGTGATAAGAGGTTCATATCCAGAATATATAAAGTAGTACCAGAACTCAAATAATCCAATTGAAAAATAGGCAAAGGACTTGAATAGACATTTCTCCAAAGAAGATATACAAATGGCCAATAAGCACATGAAAAGATGCTCGACATCACTATTAAGAGGAAAATGCAAATCAAAACCACTATGAGATCCCAGCTCACACTCATTGCAATGGATATTATAAAAAAAAATTTTGAACTCTCAAGCACCATTGGTGAGAATGTAAAATAGTGTAGCTAGTACAGAAAAACAGTACGGCTGTTCCTCAAAAAGTTAAAAATAGGTGACCATATGATCCAGTAAGTCCACTTCCAGGTATACATCCAAAAGAATTGAAAATAAGGACTCAAGATATTTGTACACCCATGTTCAGAGAAGCATTATTCACAACAGCTAAAAGTGGAAGCAACCCAAGTGTCTTATCAACGGATGAACAGGTAAACAAAATGTGGTATATACATTAAATAGAATATTGCTCAGCCTTGAAAAGGAAAGAAATTCTGATACATGCTACATAGATGAGTCCTGAGGACATTACGCTAAGTTAAATAAGCCAGTCAAAAGGACAAATACAGGGACAAATACAGCATGATATAACCTCTATGAGGTACCTAGAGTCAAATTCAGAGAGACAGAAAGCAGACCGGCGATTTCAAAGGATGCGGGGGAGTGGAGAATGAAGAGTTATGGTTTAATGGGCACACAGTTTCAATTTTACAAAATGAAAAGAGCTCTGGAGGTGGACAGTGCTAATGGCTGCACAACAATCTGAACGTACTTAGCGTCACGGAACCGCACACTTAAAAACGGTTAAGATGGTAAATTTTCTTATTTTGTGACAGATTTTTAAACTGCTGTGGAAAAAAATCAATATATTAAATCCACCCTTAAAGAATTTAAAATTAGGATGATCAAGTCCATTTTATTATGAAGTCAACCTAATTTCCTCAAAGATTTCATTCAAAACATTTAAGAGGTGTTTTTAAGATTACAATATCAATTATAACATCTCCAAGTAGAAAATCACTTCTGCATGACCAGAACTATTTAAAAAAATTATAATGGATTTGGAAAAATATCTCAACTTCCTGACATTCTATCAAACATTTCCTAATACTCTTTCAAAAAGGAAACTAGGGAGGCATAAAACAAGATGTTTTGGAATATGACGTATTCTTGTGCAAGGAAAAGGATAAAAAGATGAAGGTATTTGGGGATCTAATGACGCTTTCTATTTCTTATAACCAAGCTATTTAAAAAAAAAAAAAAAAAAGCCTGGAAAATGACAAATCACAGACATATTGTTCACACTAATTCCTAAGCACTAAACACCCATACATTTAAAGAAGTCATCACTGCAGACCTGTTTAAAACAAAGGCAATTCTGACCTATAGTGTGATATCTAATAAATTTCTATAAACTGTGTAAACCCCTCCCTGACAATGCTTAGTTATACCATGCTGTTCTGATTGAGGAAGGGCAATATAAAGTAAACTTGTATGATTCAGGTCTTCTTACCTGTTCACTAATAACTTGGAATTCTCTCATTTCATCCTCAGTTAAGGGAGCACATGTTTCATCATTTTCGCTGTCTTCTTGCCAGCCCATTTCCTTTAACAATCTGAAAAGAAGGGAGTAAATTAAAAAATTTAATTTAGAGCTTCATCCAAGTGGGATAATTCCATTTTTACTGTGTGCAAGAAAACATAATCCATTACACAAAGTCCTCCAAAATACATAAAAAAGGATTTCTGAGTTTATGCTTTGAATATCTTTCTGAAAATGAAAAAACAGGTAAGATTAAGCTTAATAAACTGTCTTAGATAATAAGATCAGAATGAACTACTTAGTTGCTTTACCTCTGGTGTCAGAGGTTCTCTAGGCTAGAAACTGAAGAAAATTTGCTAAATTGTTGTACTAAAAGTACAAGCAATACTCCTCCCCATTTTCTTTAATGCCACCACAATCTATCATAGTCTTAGCTACTTATTAGGTCTTTACTTTGCAAAGAAAAGGTTGGGCTATCTTACCCTATCTTGCATTTTATAATTTATTTATCTATTGATAACACTTCTTACTGGCATGCCTGTCATCATCCTCAACACACAATTCAATTTGAAAGACACATATGTTCTACAACAAAAAGACGACTTTTCAAAAAGTTCTCAACCAGGAACTAAGCAAGTAAAATGACTAATACGGTTATTCTCTTTTTCCTTCCAATTTTTAAAGAACAAACCTCCATCTTAGAAAAATAGAGCTTAAAAAGATTAACAGGGATCCGATCCAACCACTTTTCTCTAGGTGGGCAAACGTGAACACTGTAGCTATAGTTGTTGCATTTGACTCAATAACTTCAGTTTCTGCTTCTTATATGGCCACATATCTTGTACTAGTCTGACTGTACTTTAAAAAAAAAAAAATTACATCCCTTAAGTAACTATTATTCCTATTTACACTTTTTTTTTTAAAGATTTTATTTTTTTCCTTTTTCTCCCCAAAGCCCCCCAGTACATAGTTGTATATTCTTGGTTGTGGGTCCTTCTAGTTGTGGCATGTGGGACGCTGCCTCAGCGTGGTTTGATGAGCAGTGCCATGTCCGCACTCAGGATTCGAACCAACGACACACTGGGCTGCTTGCAGCGGAGCGCACGAACTTAACCACTCGGCCACAGGGCCAGCCCCTATTCCTATTTACACTTAATCATTTACACCTATTTTCAATTTGAGCCTGTCACAAATTGCTCCTCTGTAGACTTTTATACCTTTTTCAAACAATCTCATAGAATATCAGTGCTCAGAGACTGTGAATAAAATTTAACACTCTAATCATATTTTACAGATGAAGAATCAAAGGTAAATAACTTGACTACTTGATGGCAAAGAAGGAAACAGAATTCTGGTTTTCCACCTCCCAAGTTAGTATATGTTACACCAAATTCTGCTGTCTCTAGACTAAAATGTCACAGTCATTGCTAATTACTCTCTTTCTCATTCCCTTCAATCATTTAATTTTTCTTTTCCAATGCACTGTCTTCACTCTTTAACCTAGACAGCCTCCCTGTGGAATGGCACTTCTATTTCCAATGCCACATAGTCCAGAGTCTATAGATCTAGATTGGTGAAACAATCTAACTGCTTTTGCTAGATCCTTAATTACACCTGTTTCACTTTTAAAAACTGAATCTTAACTAAACAATAATGCAGATGGAACAAATTATTTCAAATGTTATAAAACACAAATATTCCTAACTGTCCATTCTCCTCTTTTCCTTCTCTCCAGAGGTTATAAAAGTTAATTGTTTCTGGAATACTTTCAAAACAAATACTCTGGGGCCAGCCCCATGGCCGAGTGGTTAAGTTTGTGTGCTCCACTTCGGCGGCCTAGGGTTTCCCAGTTTGGATCCTGTGGGTAGACCTACACACTGCTCATCAAGCCATGCTGTGGCAGCATCCCACATGGAAGAACTAGAATGACTTATAAGTAGGATACACAACAACGTATTAGGGTTTGGGGGAGGAAAAAAACGAAGGAAGACTGGCAACAGATGTTAGCTCAGGGCCAACCTTCCTCAAAAAAAAAAAAAGAAGAAAACCCCAAAAACCACCCAACAAAAGACCCCCACAAATACTCTGCGTATTTCTCTTTTCCCTACAATTAGCAATATATTGTAACAGTGATCTGCGCTTAGCTTTTTCATTAGCATTTCCTCCCATTCTCTTTCAAATGATTACCAAATCATCCTGATACCACTTCTACAATTACCACTCTCTGCTAAGTATTTTCAATGGTTTCCCACTTCCTAAAGAGCAAACTGCTTAACTTTAACACCATAAGCACAAATTCAAATTCCTTACATTAGAAAAACCATAGGATTAGAACTAGAAGACCTGGGTCATAATTCCTACTCCATCACAAACCACATATATGACACAGGTCAATTTCTTCACCTCCCCATTTCTTCATCTGAAGCGTTGAGTAAGTATGAAGAGATCTCTAAGGCCCTGTCTTTTCAGCGTCATCTCTAATTTCATTAAGGACTCTACACTCCTATCAAGATATTCCATTCACCGCCCCTAAACAAACTAGGTATGTATTCAACTTTAAACATCCCTTCACACTCCAACTTCTTCCAAAATGACTACCCGGTACCCTTGCATATCAGTGTCTCACCCTTTAAGATTTAATTTATGTCCCAATTAAAACTTTCTGACTGGTACTCAAGCCATAATGCTCTCTTACCCCTAAACACTCTTGAATTTCTCTGGCATTCATTTCTACTAATTCATTTGGTGCCTAAATATTAAGGTAACAACTATCCTTCTGACGTTGAAACTACCCTCAGTACCTTATAATGATATATTAAAATTTGACAATAAAACTAAGAATAATATATGTGCCTGATCATTTCAGATTTTTAGTTTGCATATTTGAACAAAAGAACCGTCATCCTTGAGAACTGTATTACTGATACCAGATTTGTTAAATTCAACCAATATGAGTACTTAATATGTACATAACTTCAGAATCACATAGTTTATAGAAAATCTGAAGCCATGTGAAAGTATCACTCCATTTTCAGAGAGAAATAAAACCTGAAATCTAAAAGAAGCCATTACTTCGTGACCTCAAAAAACTCCATTAACGTATGTCTTTGGAGCACTTACAAACATGCATTGTACTAAAGAGTCAAGAAAATTCAAGATAAGAAATTTAAATTAAAATGGTTCCAAATTAGCAGCACCTTTATTTCCTCCTTTTACTGACTCAGGATCTTTTCACAGCATATGCAATATTTACACAAAATAATCTACAGCATCTTGGGTTAAAATAAGTTACAAAACAAAACAAAGATGTATATTATGAAATATTCGTTCAAGTAGTCATCATTGGTATCACTTTATGCAGCATGCCTTCCCCCACAGAGTTCATGCTAATTTAGGATGTTTTCTTCCAGTTCTATTTGGCTTAGTTCCTGAATCCCATTCTATTTTCTCCTGTTAGTAGTCACCAGAGAACCAAACTCTGTCAAAGTACGGAACTAAAGTCTCTCTTCCACGAGTCTTCATAAATCAAAGAAACCACCAAAATGCTTCTTACACTAACTATATGCATGCAGATTAAAAAATAACAATCAAATAGTTAAAATATTCATTAGGGGTATTAGGGGTTATAAGAGTATTTTCTAATAAGTGTGGTTCAACTTTCTTTTACTACAAAATACTGAACAGAAATAGGAAAACAAAAACGTATTAAGTGTCAACTTTCTCACTATAACCTTAACAGATTCTATAGGTAAATAATAATCTTTTATTGCTTATGCTGTATCTTCCTATAAGAGAACTCATCTTCTATTATCATTAGAATATCTGGATTGTTTGTATACTTCTTTTCTGTGCACAGGCTTTCTTCCTTTCTACCAACTGACTACAAATACTTAAACGACTATTGGTAAGATTGGAAATTAGCAGAACATTTTTGGGTGATAACAGTGTAGCATGTGATTATTTTAAATATGTGTGCCATTTGACCAGTCAACTTCATTCCTAGTAGTCTACTCTATGCACACTTACACCAATGTTCAAGGATATGAATACAAGGATGCTCACACCAGCATTATTTTAAGAGATGGAGGAAGGGAGGGAGAGAGAGTGAGAGAGAGGGAGAAAGAAATGGGGTAGGGGAACAGCTAAATCTTCATCAATAGGGAAATCGTTTCACAAATTATATCCAGACTAGAGAAGAGTGGCTTCAAACTGGGGGATACAAGATGATCTAATAGAATGATGGGAAAAAACACTGGAATTTCTATTTATGCTTATCTTTTAAAAAATGAATTAACATTTACTTTTATTTTTTACATGGTATCACTTTGCAGTCATTACTCGGCCTATAGATCTGAGGGTCACAAGTCATAAAATATATTACGAGGTACAGGGGAAATCCACAACGTGAGTGAGAATAAAAACTGTGGTTACTCATCCATTCATATTAAATGCACAAAAAAAGGTAGTTTGTTTGCCCAAACAAGTGAATTTATAGATATTACCTAGTTAAGTTAGGTTCATATTAATCCAGCTAAATTAACTCTCATCAAATGGACATTCACATTTATCATCAGCCCAATAAACTATTTTAGGCAAAAGATAGTCCAAGTTAGTGTAAGAGGATTACAAAATCAAAACAAATGCCTAGATTCTCAAATACAATAATTACAGCTAGATCTAAGAGAGCAAGCAGGATATGATTTGGTAAGGGGGAACAAAAATGATCATAGATATAAAGAATAATGTATGAATTGGGCCAGAAAGACAAGGACTTAAAGGGATCTTTAATAAAGGTTATAAATCTCATGGGTAGGAGAAACGTAGACTAGAATATTAGAAATTTGAGGTAAAAGAAATACTCCCTCAAAATAAGTACAGTTTTACAGAGCAGATAAAAAAATACTGGAGGAACTGCTACATCATTCACTCATTTAACAAATTTAAGCACAAGTGAGTGATGTGTCATGCACCGTTCCAGGCACTAGAATACAGCAGTAAACAAAATGGACAAAACTTCTGTCCTCATGGAGCTTTGATTCTTAATGAAAACAAAAGTTGAAATTATAAAAAGTTATTCCACAGTGGGTATAACCCAGTTCCCCAGTGTCCTGGAATTAAAGGAACTTCCAGGAGAACTGGCATTAAATCAAACAAAAAGTCAAGTCAATCAATTGGGCTATTAATGAGCACCAGCCCGAACTGAGCCTGGTCCTAGAGGGTGTAAAAAATTTTAGTGGAAAAAAATTCAGTTTATACAAAGCACTTATAGAGTAATATGCGACAATACAAGTGCATAAAATAATTTTAATTGCATTAATAGTTATAATATTTCAGTTATTAGAAAGGAATTGAGACTAACAGATTTAAAAATTCTATCTAATGTTGAAAGACTGCAAAAATATGCAAATATGCATAGAAAAATGAAAACTGTAGACTGACTAGTAATCTAAACTAATCCTAGTATGTATGACAGAGGAGGGAAAAGTTTTGGTGCCACAATTTCTCCCTTCATGGTTGGACTTAAATCAGCTGCCGTGTATTTCTGTATAACTTAAGTTTCAGTAAAAGTGTGCTTAATTCAAACACACACACACAAAAGGAACTGAGAAGTCCACAAATCTTTCATGTACTGATGCTAAACCATGTGGTTTATTTCAAAACCACAGGAAGTCTTTTCTGCAAAAACGTCTGTTCTTAACCATAAAATCAAAGAAAAATAAATACAAAAGTCCAATCTAGACTTGAATACTTTTCAATTCTCAGACAATATATTAAGACTATATGATGGAAGCAGAAAGTGCTCTTGAAAGTTTACAACAAAATAAACTACATATTGGGACAAATGGATATCCACCTGGAAAAGGATGAATTTGGACCTCTACCTCACAACACACAAAAAATGTTGACAAGCAATAAAAGGAAAAAGTTGATAAAATAACTTCATCAAAATTAAGTTTCTGCGTTTCAAAAGGCACCACTGAGAAACTGAAAAGAACTCACCGAATGGGGAAAAAAAAAATCTGCAAATATAACGGACTTAAATCTAAATAGCTCTTATAAAAGAACTCTTAAAACTAAATAATGCAATTTAAAAACGAGCAAAGATTTCAACAGATATTTCTCCAAAGATATACAAATAACAAATAAGTACACGAAAAGACACTAATACTTAGTCATTAGGGAAATGCATATTAAAAACCACAAAAAAATACCACTTCATATCCATTACAATGACTATAATAAAAGACAGATGGTAGCAAGTGTTGACAAGAATATGAAGAAATTAGAACCTGCATAAATTGCTGATGAGAACGTAAAATGGTAGTCATTTTAGAAAACAGTTTGGCAGTTTGTCAAAATGTTAAGTATATGTCGCAGCAATTCCACTCCTAGGTATCTACCCATAAGAAATCAAAACATATCCATACAAAAACTTGTATGTGAATGTTCGTAGCAGCATTATCCAGAATACTCAAAAAGTACAAAGAATGTAGTATCCATCAATTGATGAACAAAACGTGGTAAAACCATTCAGTGTACTATTTGGCAATAAAAAGGAATGACGGAGCAAGAAATGCTTACAACATGGATGAACCTTGAAAACAGTATGCTAAGTGAAAGAAGCCAGACATAAAAGACCAAATATTGTATGATTCCACTTATGTAAAATATCCAGAAAAGGCAACTCTACAGATATACAAAGTAGATTGGTGGCTGCCTAGTACAGAGCGTAAAAATGAGGAGTAACTGCAAGTGAGCATGGGGTTTCTTTCTGGGTTGATGGAAATGTTCTAAAATTAGATTGTGAGGACAGTTGCACAACTTTGAATATACAAAAAAATCATTGAATTGCACATGTAAAAAACACGTGAAATTCATGATATATAAATTATATTTCAATAAAACTGAATATTATTTCAATCAAATTGAAATTATATTTCAATAAGAAATAAATCATAACATCTCTATAATAACATCAAAATCCTGGACGTAGAAAACACAGAGAAAAAACTGTAAAAATAAATACTAACCTGTGTTCTGCCTCAAGTGAACTTGAAAGAACATCAGTTTGTGGGAAGGTTGAAGACCGAATGATCTGTTGGGAAATTACCGAGGCATTGCCATTCTCTTGTGGAATTTCATTTTCATCAAAGTTTCGATTTATATCCCTTTCTTGGTGAGTACTATTGCTGTTATGCAAATTAAATGAGTCATCATCCTGATATTTAGGGAGTTAAAAAAAAAGAATAAGTTAGAGAAAACAGTTGTTAAAAACTTTAATAGATCCTGGTTAGATTTCCACATAAATGTAATACTTAATAATCATTAAATTTAAGTGACATTCTCTCAAGATATGAAGGATACCCATAGCTTTCTGACTCTCCGTATTCACATCTATTCAACAAAGGCAAAACCAAAAGAATGAAAGTAGGCAAGATGGGGAAAACAAAAGAAAACATACATAATATGAACACGAGTTTCTTTAAATTTTTGCAGAGCAACTACAGAATGAGAAAAATCTAAAGAAAAATTCCTTTAGAAAGGAAGTCATTATTTACGCAAATAGTTAGCTAGCCTTGCTTTCAGGGAGATGAAAATTTGATTAAAGTTTATTCAAAGGTCCTAAATGATATCTGCCCAATAGTTCAATAACATGTTAATGTCAAACCAAGAGTTACACTCCACATTCAATTACCTTCTCTGAGCCAGCATGGCTTTCATCTTCATGTTCCTCTTCTACTCTGTCCCTTTTCAATGCCTTCAAAAATTCACTCTTCTTATCAGTGCGCATACGTGTCAGTTTGGTTAGACGGGGCTGCTGATTAAGTTTATCAACAGGTGAAGAGGAATTTGAGCGATTACACTAAGAAAAAGTTCAAAAATATTAATAAATATGTAGACAGAGAACTAATGTCAATATAAAGTTCGAAACTGCCACAACTTCCTATTTCATCTTTATTCACGATACAAACGATTTTAAAGTCTATTTTCCTCTATTCCTGTATGTTTTATCTATCTTACTGAATGAGTAAACAGAAGAATTTTCTTACCCTAGAAACAATTATGGTCTGACAATACTAAGAACTGTGATTCTACATTAGAAGCTTAAATACTATTTTATAAAATGAATCCTGAAATTGTTTAAACATTTCCATAATACAAAGAAGAACAGAGTTTTACACTGTGTTCCACAGAGTTCTAAGGTTCCAATAACAGTTCCAATGAGACCTATTTTATAATTATTTACACACAGGTGTACACAGTGTTTATCAGGTAGGATTTCACTATGGGAAACTTTTGTGGGAGGGCAGGAGGCAGGGGGGAAAGGCATACGTACTAGAGTCCTTTTGTTTGGGGTGTTTTGTTTCGACATTGGAATACAACAGAAAATAGGATGTTAGAACTCTGTGTCAAAGATTTTTAAGCCATGGAAATAAACCATAATGCTTAACTGTTGGTAATAAGGTCCACAGACTACAATGAAACTAAGCCACAATTAATCAGCTGAGAATGCTGGTCCTTCCTCCATAGCTCTAAAATCCTATGATTGAGAACTAGTGTATGGAGGGGCTACAATGTTTCAATACAGTACCCAGAGCAATTTCAATTATAACAATATACAGTCATATGCTGCATTATGACATTTCACTCAATGACAGACTGTATATACAACAGTGGTCCCATAAGATTAGCCCCACAGAGCCTGGGTGTGTAGTAGGCTATACCATATAGGTAAGTACGCTCTATGACATTCACATGACAACCAAATCATCTAACAACACATTTCTCTGAAAGCATCCCATCTTTAAGTGATGCATGACTGTGGTCACAAGCATCTTTTGACTCTGAACTGATCAGGGAACTCCCTGGTCTGGAAGTTTCAGAAAGCTGGTCAAATGTGAAAAATACTTTAGCTGTCAGATACTTGGAGTCAGTAAAATAACAGTATCTACACCTTTCTCTCTTCTTCCTCTTCTCTACCCCCAAGTGTTAACACTAATAACATGTCCATCATCCCCCAAAGAAGACTACATAATACAAATCCTCATTTTTAGCCAAGGTACAATTTTATGGCATAACATAATTCTATCACAAATGAGAAAATGGCAATTTTCATACTTCTTAAAGATTATTCTTTCTGGTTGACAGGTATGCAGGTGTTTGTATTATTTTCTCTACATTTTAGGGTATTTGGAAATTTTCATTAAAAATCTTAAAATCATTCCTATTTGAAGTGTAAAAATGGTTAACAAACACATGGAAGTATCTGATTCGAGTTTTCTGAAAGAACTGTAATATCTCATTTTAATGAATTAATTTAATGAATCTATGCCTTTTGTTCACTGTTAACTAATAATCATGATTAGAATGTGCTGCATTCCTCGTGAATAATTTTAAATGTCATACCTCTTTCACAGAAGTTGTTGATGGACTAAAATTCTTGGCAGTTGACTTAAAAGCATTAAAGTTGCCAACACCATATGTAGACTCATGAGGGAAAGAAGTCCCAACTTTATTTTCTTTAGTTTGGCTTTTCCATTGTGTAGGCTATAGAAAAACACACAAATACTAATGCATATCAAAAATAGATTATACAAAGAGTGAAAAACAAAGTGAACACTATAAAATAAAGATGACTACATGCGGCTCATAAAAACAATTATTTTTATATTATACTTTCATCATTCCTACATGGTTCTCTTCTGTCTTTTTGCACAAATAAAATCAAAGGTTGGTATTCAGATAAAAACATCTGACTATGCTGCTATATTTTCAAAGTTTTATAAATCTAAAGTTAGGTTTCTTTTGCTTAATATCAAGAAAACACAAGTAGGAGTTTCAAAAACCTAAAACTGAACACAAAGGAAACAGCATTATGTTATCATTAAGCAAATACATCATAGATGCACCTAGGAAAACAAAAATTTTATAGATTTCACTTACTACCACTAAAACAAGAAAATACATACAAGGACAAACAGACACACCACTAAAAAGACAATTAAAATTAATGACAATGGACAAACTCCTTCCACTTAGAAGTCAACACGCCACCAAAAACCCCAAACTTTGGTATAAAATTTTTAACATTCTTTTCTCAAAGTGACTCAATTGATATCAATTTAAAACTTTGCATTTTTAACAATTTATAACTTACTTTTGTAGGTGGAGCAGCAGGTTTAGGGACTAAGCCTTTATAAACACTTGGACCAGTCCCGTTCTTAACTGGCTGTGACTGAAGATTTCCTACCACTGGGAATCCAGATAGCTGTAAGTCTTTTGTATTACCTTTCTTAATGACCAGCATCCTTGGAGCTCTAGATTTAGGATTCGGAGGATATTCTGCACAAATAAAGCACAAGCAAGAGTTACACACAGCTTAAATTTTGGCATAAAATTAAACCACTAAAAGAATAGTATATTCCAAAACTTGATTATATTTAAAAAATAGGCATTCCCTGGGTAAAATAATCGAGCTAAGTATGAACTATACTTCCTGCTTGAGAAATGAAACTAAAACATAATCAAACAGATCATAGCAAAGAACTGAGCAATGTAAAGTAATACAGATGAATTCAACTAAACAGTGGCCTAGAATATTAACTATGACCAAATCAAAATTAATCACACTTTAAAATATTTTTCATTAATGTTTTTAAAAACTGAAAATTTCGTCCTAATAGCTCTTATGACGTGGAATATAAAGTACATTATATTTCCTTCTCCTCCGTTTTGAAAGGAGAATTTCCCTAATTTCTTTTCCTTCTTTTTATTTCACTTATAAAGTTATTACCAATAAGCAAGGAACTACAGTACCTCTTTTTCTAAATTTCTACTTAAGTTATGACTAATGAAAAAGAATTCTATTTTCACAATATCAATATCAATTCAAATATTTACTGACCATCTAACTGCATTGAAGGCATTATGCAAATTACAGGGCAACCAACTCAATCCTGGCTTCTGAAGACAATACGAGAAAATAAAGTTGCTAATAGAAAGCTTTTCTCAAGACTACTGCAGTGGCTAAAGTATGAAGACAAACTCCTGGAGTTTAATCAGTGTATCTGTAATCAAACAGGTGTTACACATGAACATGTTCACAATTATTGCAATGAAGTATGTCCTCCCCTTCCCTAAGAAAATTTCTGAAAGCATCAGTTTCATAGTTGGAGAGTTTGGAATAAAATAATCAATTCAAAAAGAAAAATCTCAGAAAGTCTAAATTAAAATTAGCTTTATGTATTAAATAAGACATGGTACTGTGAGTCATGTAGATGTCTGTGAAGGTGCCCCTGCCTCAAACAAACCAAACTTCCTACTGGATCATCTCAAAAAATAAACTAAACAAGGACTCCTAGACATGGAGGGACTCTCAAAGTTCATCTGAGGCTTCAAACACTTAAAAATATAGAGTTGGTATGATGCTTCATTATAATGCTGAAGGATAAAAGAACAAGGACCTAAAACAAAATGAGACATGGTTCATCCTTCCAGAATTTAAACACACGTTAATCTACTATGGCAAACATTCTAACTTCTTGGCTGCCTAAAGAGGTCCAAAATATGAAGGCTGCAGAAGACATCTTCAGGCACACATGGACACAGAAATTTTATCACCAATATATACCTTTTCTGAAGAACTTACAAAATGAAGTCAACAAATTAAAATTAAGACTAAAGATCTCAAACAAGAGGTCAATGAAGGACACCAGAGATAAATTAAACAACTTAAATTTTGCAATTATTAGCTTTGGTAAACTGATAATGACAGCATGAATAAAATAGTAAAAAAAGAGATTCTTAAAATTAGCAATTCTTGAAATTAAAATATAAGAGAAAATCTGAATGGCTTGGTACTTTAAGTTAAATGAAACTCAGGGATCTGAGGAATGACTGAGCTGGGAAATGCAAAAGGCAGTAAGATATACAAGGTCTCATTTTAGAGGAATCCAAGTGTTGAAGCAGGGGGCAACTCTATCAGTACACAATTAAACATGTTCAAACATGACTGATGAAGACTTCCAATTCAATATGGCCAACTAAACAAATTAATTTATCTTCTTTCCCTTCTAGATGCTTATATTAAAATTACTATAATGAAGAAAAACAAATACAACAACAAAGAACAGGAAAAGGTTCATCAGCAAGGAGTAATCTCAACCCACATTAAGAAGTAAAGGAAAACACATCAATTTAGAAGATGCACAAAGGAACTCAGCTGAAGGGGTGGCTAATCTGCCCTGTAGACTCTTGGATTACAGACTGGGACTTGGAAATGCTAGATATGGCAGAAGGCAAAAATGAAACTTTTCAGACAAAAATCAATCACCAAGGATAAATCCTTGCTAAGGTAAATCATGAACAAGGTATTTTAGGCAGAAAGAAAATGATCCTACATGGAAGGCTAAAGGTACAAGAAGGAAGAATATTTTTTGTACATAAGCAATCACTGATCAAAACCAGAAGGCAGAGGAGTGGGATCAGCATCATGGTGGAATGAGCTCTTCCTTTAGACTCTCCCCCTAAAATAGAACAAAAAGGACATTCATAAACCAACAGAGGACATTCACACAACACAAAACACGTCTGAGAGACCCACGCAGCCATACGTCTGAAGGTGGAGGTGCTGGACCCCGTGGAGGAAGAGGAGCAGGTAGGAGATCTCCTCTCCCTCCCCCAACAGCAGTGCCCCAGGGCAGAGGACCAGGTGCAGCTCTGAGAAAAGAGGGGGGAGGGAAGGCTCCCTTTGGGAGCACCTTCGCTCTCCCAAGTTCCCTCACAGCCTGTGGGAAAGCCCCACACAGAGGTGGCTAAGCCATTAAAGGGTAGAGGAGTTTTCATTAAGCCAGCACACCAGGAGAGTAGATAGTGAGGGCAGAGTGAAAATGCCCCCGGGATTGCACAGGGAAAAGAAAGCACCCCTCCTCCTGCTCAGCACTTCAGCTCAGCTGGTCAGCCAGAGTGCCCAAGCATACCTTAGAAAAGCAGCAGTTCTAAGCGAGCAAGCTGGTGATCACGGCAGGTTCACAACACACAGCTCTTGACCTCCACCCAGTGACGGCAGGTGGAATCTGTGACCACATACTATCACTATGCGGAGGCATAAATCCATGCCATCATAGAGTATGAAGAAATATATAAATAGTCCAAACCAGAGGGAAAATGATAAGCACTGAGAAATCAATTCTGAAGGCACAGAAATTTATAATCTAAATGACAGAGAATTCAAAATAGCTATCATTAAAAAACTCAATGAGTCATAAGAAAATACAGATACACAGTTCAATGAAATTAGGAACAAAATAAATGAACAGGGGGATCTCTTCACAAAAGAGATTGAGACTATAAAGAAAAACCAAACAGAAATGTTGGAGATGAAAAGCGCAATGTCTGAGATAAAGACAAATCTGGTCTCCCAGAATAACAGAGCTGATATTATGGAGGAGAGAATTAGCAGTCTTGAGGACAGAAATATAGAAATGCTTCAGATGGAATGAGAGAACTAAGACTCAAAACGAAATGAAGAAATTCCCAGAGAAACATCCTACTCAATTAGGAAATGCAACATAAGGATTACAGGTATTCCAGAGGGATAAGAGGATGGAGAATGGAGCAGAAAGCTTGTTAAAAGAAATAATAACTGAAAACTTTCCAAACCTGGGGAAGGAGCTGGAAATATAAGTAAAAGAAGCCAACGGCACTCCTAATACTATCATTGTAAAAAGACATTCTCCAAGACATATAGTAGTAAAGCTGGCAAAAGTCAATGACAAAGAAAAAATTACTACGGGCAGCAAGGCAGAAGAAACAACTTAATAAAGAAACCCTATCAGGGTTTCAGTCGATTTCTCAGCAGAAACCTTACAGGATAGAAGAGAATGGAATGATATATTCAGAATTATGAAAGACAAAACATTTCAACAAAGAAGACTCTATCCAGTGAAAATATCCTTCAAATATGAGGAAAAATAAAAACTTTGCCAGATAAACAAAAGCTCAGAGAGTTCATCACCACAAGGCCCCCCGCCCAAAAGAAATGCTCAAGAAGGCCCTCGTACCTGAAAAAAAAAGAAAGCGGTTACAAAGCCTTCAGACAGGAGATAAATAGGTAGACAAAATCAGAAAATTGTAGTTATACATCAGAACAGGTTAGCAAACAATTATAACATTTAGATAAAGGGAAGGAAAAGATCAAAAATAAATATACTCGTCACTTTAACCACAAACTCACAACAGAAGATGGAATAAGTTGAGACAACAACAACTTAGACGGGGAAGATGTAAGGGATGGAATAGGCTCAGTCTAAGGAAATAAAAGCCTCTCAGAAAATGGGCTATCCAGGAGACGTTTTATACAAATCTCATGGTAACCACTAAACAAATAATCAGAACAGAGACAGATACTTTAAGCTAATGGCAAACAAAAAAAAGCAGGTGTTGCCATACTTTTATCAGACAAAGTAGAATTTTCAAGATAAAACATGTAATGAGAGACAAAGAGGGGCAGTATATAATGATCAAAGGGACTCTCCACCAAGAAGACATCACACCTATAAATATATATGCAACCAACAAAGGAGCACTAAAGTACAGAAAACAACTATTAACAAACCTAAAACGAGATATTAACAACAACACAGTAATAGTAGGAGACCTTAACACCCCATTCACATCAACAGATCACCAAGACAGAAAGTCAACAAGGAAATACTGGATTTAATCAAAAAAATAGACCACATGGACTTAATAGATATATACAGAACACACCACCCAAAAATAGCAAAATACACATTCTTCTCAAGTGCACATGGAACACTCTCAAGGACAGACCACATGTTGGGGAACAAGGTAAGTCTCAATAAATTTAAGAACATGGAAATCATATCAAGCATCTTTTCCAACCATAATGCTATGAAACTAGAAATCAACTACAAGAAAAAAGCTGGGAAAGTGACAAATATGTGAAAACTAAACATACTACTAAACTACCAATGGATCACCAAAGAAATAAAAAGAGAAATCAAAAAATATCTGGAGACAAATGAAAATGAAAACACACCATTACCAATTCATATGGGATGCAGCAAAAGCGGTCTTAAGAGGGAAATTCATAGCAATACAGGCCCATCTTAACAAACAAGAAAACTACCAAATAAGCTATCTAAAACTACACCTAAAAGAATTAGAAAAAGAAGAACAAACAAAGCCCAAACTCAGCAGAAGGAGGGAAACAATAAAAATTAGAGCAGAGGGGCCGGCCCGGTGGTGCAGCAGTTTAAGTTCGCACGTTCCTCTTCAGTGGCCTGGGGTTTGCCAGTTTGGATCCCGGGTGCAGACATGGCACTGCTTGGCATGCCATGCTCTGGTAGGCATCCCACATATAAAGCAGAGGAAGATGGGCACAGATGTTAGCTCATGGCTAGGCTTCCTCAGCAAAATGAGGAGGACTGCCAGTAATTAGCTCATGGCTAATCTTCCACCAAAAAAAAAAATCAGAGCAGAAATAAATCAAATTGAAACAAAAAGAAAAAACACTAGAAAGGATCAATGAAAGAAACAATTGGTTCCTTCATAAACAAAACTGACAACCCTTAGCCAGACTCACTAAGAAAAAGAGAAGGCTCAAATAAAATTAGAAATGAAAGAGCAGAAATTACAACAGATACCAAAGAAATCCAAAGGATTCTAAGAATACTATGAAAAACTATATGACAATAAATTGGAGACAAGCTACAAGAAATGGGTAAATTCTTAGACTCAAACAACCTCCCAAAACTGAATCAAGAAGAAATAGAGAATCTGAATAGACCAATCACCAGTAAGGAGACTGAAACAGTAACCAAAAACCTCCCCAAATATAAAAGTCCAGGACCAGACGGCCTCAATGGAGAATTCTACCAAATATTCAAAGAAGATTTAATACCTATCCTTCTCAAACTATGCCAAAAAACTGAAGACAGAACACTTCCCAGCTCATTCTACAAGGCCAACATCATCCTGATCCCAAAGCCAGAGAAGGACAACACAAAGAAGGAAAATTACAGGGCAATACTCCTGATGAACATACATGCAAAAATCCTCAACAAATTTTGGCAAACCGAATAGAACAATACATTAAAAAGATCATACACCATGATCAAGTGGGATTTATACCAGGGATGCAGGGAAGGTTTAACATCCACAAATCCACTGAAAAACTATTAGAAATAATCGACAACTACAGCAAAGTTGCAGGGTACAAAATCAACTTACAAACATCAGTTGCATTTCTATATTCTAATAACAAACAGAGAACTAAAGAATACAATCCCATGTACAACTGCAACAAAAAGAATAAAATATCTAGGAATAAATTTAACCAAGGAGGTGAAAGACCTATACAATGAAGATAATGTCTTATTGAAAGAAATTGATGATGACATAAAGAAATGGAAAAGTATTCCAAGCACATGGATTGGAACACTAAATATAATTAGAAGGTCCATACTACCTAAAGCAATCCACACATTCAAAGCAATTTCAATCAGAATCCCAATGACATTCTTCACGGAAATAGAAGAATCCTAAATTTCATATGGGGCAATCCAAGACCCCAAATAGCTAACGCAATTCTGAGAAAAAAGAGCAAAGCTGGAGGCATCACAATCCCTGGCTTCAAAATATACTACAAAGCTATAGTAATCAAAACAGCATGGTACTGGTATAAAAACAGACACCCAGATCAATTCAACAGAATTGAAAGCCCAGAAATAAAATCACCCATCTACAGACAGTTAATCTCCAACAAGGAAGCTAAGAACATACAATGGAGAAAGTCTCTTCAATAAATGGTGCTAGGAAAACTGGACCGCCACATGAAAAAGAATGAAAGTAGACCACTGTCTTTTGCCGTACATAAAACTTAACACAAAACAGATCAAAGATTTGAAGGTAAGACCTGAAACTATAAACTCCCAGAAGAAAATATAGGAAGTACACTCTTTGACATCAGTCTTACAAGGATCTTTTCAAATACCATGTCTACTCAGACAAGGGAAACAAAAGAAAAAACAAACAAGTGAGATTTCATCAGACTAAAGAGCTTCTGCAAGGCAAAGGAAACCAGGAACAAAACGAAAAGACAACCCACCAACTGGGAGAAAATATTTGCAAACCATTTATTGGACAAAGGGTTTATCACCAAAATATAGCAAGCACTCATACAACTCAACAACAAAAAAATAAACAACCCAATAAAAAAATGGGCAGAGGATATGAACACATAATTCTCCAAAGAAGATATACAGATGGAGCATAGGCACATGAAGAGATGTTCAACATGGCTAATCATCAGGCAAATGCAAATCAAAACTACACTTAGATATCATCTTACACCCATTAGAATGGCTATAATCACCAAGACAAAAAATAGCAAATGTTGGAGAGGATGTGGAGAAAAGGGAACCCTCATACACTGCTGGTGGGAACACAAACTGGTGCGACCACTATGGAAAACAGTATGGAGATTTCTCAAAAAACTAAAAATAGAAATATCGTACGACCCAGCTATCCCACTATTATTATCCAAAGAACTTGAAATCAACAAGTCAAAGAGATTTATGCACCCCCATGTTCACTGCAGCATTATTCACTATAGCCAAGAAGTGGAAGCAACCCAAGTGACCATCGACTGATGATTGGATAAAGATGATGTGGTATGTATGTGTGCGTGTGCGTATACATACAATATATGTGTATATTTGCTGAGGGAATACTACTTAGCCGTAAAAAAGACAAAACTGTCCCATTCACAACAACATGGATAGACCTTGAGGGTATTATGTTAAGCAAAATAAACCAGACAAAGACAAACACTGTATGATTTCACTCATATGTGGAATATGAACTAACATATGGACAAAGAGAACAGTTTAGCAATTAACAGAGGAGAATGGGTTGGGGAGTGGGCACAAGGGGTGAAGGGGTACATTTATATGGTGACGGACAAATAATAACGTACAACTGAAATTTCACGTTATAAGCTATTATGACCTCAATAAAACTTAAACAAACAAAAAACCTAGAAGGCAGAAGAGAAGGAGAGTAGATAAGCAGGCAGGTACATTTATCTTTAAGCCTCAATATAGTCTCTGACTACAAAGTTCACCTTTTCTAAAACTGGATTCCTGGACACCTAGTAATATTCTGGCTGTTACCTCAGAGGCTTTCAGTGCAAAGAATAATAGAATACCCTATAAAGAAGAAAGGTAAAGCATGAGAAATCAATCATAGAAGAGTAGGTAGCAAAGTAAAAGATGATAAAAGTGCCTAAAGGAACATGATAGAGATTAGGAGAGAAGAGAAGCAGACATAGTGTCAATATATTTATTAAGTATTCATATTCAAATATTATAGTGCAGAGATTAAGAACATGTGCTTTTGTACCAGATTTACAAAATCTGAATACTTGCTCCAACCTTACTATAAAATGGAAAATAGCTCCTGTTTCAGAGTTACTGTGAAATGCTTTCTTTAAAATAAATACTAGAAAAAAGGTTCAGAAGAGTCATACACTATCTTCACTATGATTTGCTTCTAATCATATTTCAAATTAAAGGTGTCTTTTTTTGAGAATTTTAGGTTGACCCACAAGAGTAAGGAAGACGAGACAAATTGTAAAAGAAATAAACATAAAAACTAACCTATGTCATGTATAACTATGCTGAATTTACTACATAAACCTGCCCATTTAAGAACAAGTGTTCTTAATGGTAGTTAACTACATATAAGCAAAGAAAAGGGTGATAGCCAAAACTAAATTTATGTCACTTACATCCATTCTATATTACTTATAAACTAGTTCATCTATTCATAAAGTATCTCTACAAATTCTCCTGACACAAACATTCCAAGCTAATTGTTGAAGCTGTTGGATTCCAACAGTATCCAATGTCTCCTTCTACACTTTCTCCACTGACTTTCTTAATTGGTAAACTATATGAAAAAAGACTCAAATTGCTTATTCTTTTAAAGAGAAAATTTATGTACTGATGAAACATATAAACACATATAAAAGAATTAGAAAGTAAGTGACCTCAGTGACGTCCTTCAACTTACATGTGCTTTATTACCTCAAGCTCATATAAGCAGGAATTCTTCAAATTTAAGTTCAAAACATCTGAAGGTAAGTATGAGTTCTGGATTTTTTATATCATTATTTCCCTCTTTCCTCACAAACAAGTGGAATCTGACAATAAGTGATTTTAAATATCCCTTTATTATCTTGTTATTCATGCTCTCTCAGTATCTATGAATAAAATAATTAGTTTTAGTCCTTAAATACAAAGTCAGTGGTGGAGGAGTAGCTCAATTCTTTGGAAGATCAGAATTAAAATATTGCTATATATAATACAAAGGAAATTGGCCACATGCGTAATTCAGAGCTGACATCTCAATTCCTCCTTTTCTTTCACTACACTCTCCATATAGTTGCCTTCTATATATATATATATACTTTATTTATTTTTAAATGTGGGGTTTTTCGGTTTTGTTGCAGGGAAAGATTTGCCCTTAGCTAACACCTGTTGCCAATCTTCCTTTTTTTTTTTTTGTTTTCCTCCTCCCCAAAGCCTGAGAGCATAGGTGTATATCCTAGTTGTAAGTCCTTCTAGTTCTTCTATGTGAGCTGCCACCACAGCATGGCAAGTGACAGAGAGGTGGTATGGTTCCACAATCGGGAAGCAAACCTGGGCCAACAAAGTGGTGAGAGCATCGAACTTTAACCACTAGGGCAGCAGGGCTGGCCCCACGTATTTTCTGATTCAATCAATTCTTAATTTATTTTTTGAACTATCACTTAGAAATTCCTTTTTTTTTGCCTTTTAATAACTCTACTACCATCTCCCTCAATTATTGGATTTTAACGACATAATTAGCTAACATTTATTAAACACCTGTAACATGCGCAAGGATTTTATATGGTAGGTAATTTAATATTTAACAATGCTTTTCTCATTAGAATTGCTGTCATCATCCTCATCTCACAGATGAGAAAATCCACTCAGAGAGATGAAGTAATCTGTCCAAAGTCTAAATAACCAATAAGCAAAAGACCTAATGTCAGGGTCCAGATCTACCTGAGTCCAAAGCCAATGCACTTAAACACTATATTATACTACTAAAGAAAATGAAAATTAAAGAACTGTTAGGCCAGATACTTCAAAATGTTTACCATCCTCAACTAAAAATACTAATAATAAGCTACACTGAATGGTCAGAATAAGAAGCCTAAGTGTGCACTACTAAGTGATGTCGGGGTCCACCCTTTCCTTCACCATCACATTGATGCCATTACTAACTTAGTTTCCTCATTATCTTGACACAAAAAAAGCAGCAACTTTAATGTGTGAACAAAAGCATATAACCAAGTGATGGGTAAACAGTATCTGAATTAAGTTTTCACACTAATGAGGAGGAAACTTAAGTCACATAAGACACAATAATACTCAAAGACACTGTACCACAGCAATTAAAACAAATTCCTACCTTGAACACTAATTTTAATACAGAAATTATTTTTCTATAGATTGATGCTGTTTGAATTTTGTTGGTTTTGAATTTTATTTAATGTACAAATCTGTTTTGTTTTATAGTAGTATCAGAATTTTAATCAAATGAGTTTTACTAATTTAAAATTTGTCAATAGCAGAAGTATGGTATTTTTCCTTTAACAAAGTCCCCTATATTACTCATATGAAGACTAAGCTTAAAGAAATATACTTCTAAAATAAAAATAACTTATATGATGAACAAGTAATATTTCTAACTCTGATCAAATAAAGTCTATATGTGTCAAGCTGTCTAATCAAACCCTATTAATTTTCCCTTCTCAACCTTAAACTTGTGTTGCATTACCTTTTTCTTCATTATAATTTTAACTGTTTTCATATAAGACACTGAAAGAAAGTGGAGCCATTTCAATACATAAATAATGTATCAACAGAATGCTTTTACAAAGAAATTCAATAAAGATTATTCCTTTCTCTTAATCTCATTTACAAAGTTCCTTGGGGGGGGGGGGGGAGCAAGCACCTCACTGGTTTGCATCATAATCTAACTCATTTAATCCAATCATTTCACTCAATCTGTATGCTTATGGCTAATATCATTGGAATTCTCTAGAAAACAACCCATCTTTAAGAACTGGTCATCAATTTGCTTTATTCAGAAAGCTAAACAAACAAAATTCTTAAAAATGAACTCTGATGCTCTTTTAGTAGCATATCAAATATGAGCAAAACTCAGGAAAGTTCATCAAGCTATCAAGGAATAGACACAAATATAAATACTGAGTTGAAACAAAGACAATGCTTAAGTTAATTACTAGTGACTGAAATTTTTCATTATTTAGTATCTTAGGCACTAAGTGTTAGGCTCTGTCAATAATATGTTGCTGACATACTGCAGTGACACAAAAATAGCCTAGAGGAATTCTGAAAAGACACAAATCAACTGTCACTAATGTCTCAAACTGCAAACAAACATATAAACACAAAGCATTTTTCTCTTTCTCATGGCCCCCCCAAATAAATCAATCACACAACTAAATTATTTTAAAATTCTCACAGGTACACTGAAGTACCTTGAATTTTTGCTTAAGTTTTAAATTATTAAGGACATGGAGATAGATTAATTCAATAAGTAATCTCTTAGGCACCAAACAAGAGCGATCCTGGTTAAGACCAAAACACTATAGAAGTCAAAGATAGAAGCTGCATGAAGGTGTTTCCAATAAAACTAATTAAATTCTAAGTAGAATTAAACTTAAGTAACTATATTTTAAATGGCCTAATTACGTTCCCTCAAGATATTTTTTAAATTGGGATACTACAATTAGACTCCTGCAACTTTTAAACTACAAAAGGATAGTTTCAGGGACAAACTGGTTTGTTTCCTTAATACATATTACATTTCCATTATTAAATTTTGACTTACCTGGAAGGAAGAAGGACTAGAAAAGTTCTATTGAAGTCTTTCCTAAAATTCTCTCATGTCTTCCTCAGGAACATAGCTAATTTAAATGTTGCAATGGGGAAAACAATATTTGGGAACCCAGGGGGAAAAGTGAGAAAGGAATAGTGAAGTGTAATACAATGAAAGCTTCATTGTATTCCTATGGGAAGTACTAGGAATTTAACAATTAACCAAGCCACAATTAACCATTTTCTTTTTTCTAATGCAGACACACTTCTTAGTTTACCTAAGACACAGTAAAGAGCACATCTTCCTTTTAAACATCTTTTCAACTAGTGCTCAAAATCCTTAGATCAACCCTGAAACAGTAGAACCAAAATCTTTATATTAATACATTTTATTCTCAATATTTTCAGATGTATTTGCCTTTAAATCATTTCTAAAATTATTAAATTAACCAAGGATCAGTACCAATAGTATCTATAGGTAGTTTTATATGACAAACGCTCACTAACATTCTTGATTTTTTAGTTACTTTCATTGTAACCAAATCCAAATTACTCCTACTTTCTTAGAGATTCTATTTAACACCTTCCAGGTGGTTCTATATTCTTACGCAATCAGCTGTTCCCAGAAAAACTGAATAATAAGGAAACATACCTAAGAGAGGAGCTTGGGAGATTTTTTTGGTTGGGTATGTGTGTGTCTGGGCGTGTAGGCCTGGGGAGAGTGGTAGAAATACTAATTTGCAATACAGAAAAAACAATGCCATTCACATGGTTCTAACAAAAGTGTCTGACCACCCCCACCCCCACCCTCAAAAAGCCCTTAAATAAATTGGGAGATCAAAAGAAAACAAAATAATTCCCTAGAGTATCACCCCATAAATACAATAAAGAACAGCATAGGAAGTGGCAAAGTTTAAAATAATGCCTTTATTGTTAGGACTAGTATGCTGTCATAAGCCACAATCCTTTTGTTTTGGTAAGTTGTTGATTTTCAATAGAAAAATACAAATGAACATGTGTACAAGTTCCAAAGTGGATACATCACCTTTGAATTTCGTATCAAATAATTAAATTTATTTTTCAGATATCAAATGTTCATATTTAAAATTTTTTCATTATTTTAAACTTCACTTGAATCTCGAACAAGCTGTCTAATTTGTACTATATGAGTGCAGTTTAATCTTCTGTAAGATGCTATAAAATTAAACTCTCAGCAGTTTTAAAGAAAAGGGCGTTATTACCAGAAGAACTGTCATTAAGCTTTGACAATCAAAAAGGCAAATAATTTCAAACATAGACTAGTTCCATAGGCAAATTTATAGATTTTTAATACTCTCTATGTATAACCATTTTCGTAGATAAAAAGATTAATTTTATGTCACACTACGATTAGAAGTATTTATCTTTCCAGTTGACTAAGTTTTCAACTTTGAAAAACTAAAAATTAATTTAAACTAAGTTTTTTGTTTCTTTAGATCAGGCTTCTCTCCAAACAACATCAGTTCATCACATTAACTTATGACCATTTAAAAAAAAACTCTTATTTGAGTATACTTAATGGTACTAACATATGCAAATCAACTATTTCAAATCAAACTCTTCTATCCTCAATATCTTGTTTTTAAAGATGTTACCTTTTTTCGTAGCTTAGCAAATCAAAAACAGATATTTAAAGGAGAAAGTTTAACTCTAGCCTATTATTTTACAAAACACAAATAAGTAAAACCTACAAATAATATTTTATACCCCTCAAAGATAGATCAAAAATTACTTACCCCATACACCTGCAGCTAAAGATTTATTCTGATTTGGTTCTCTCTCATATTCAGGATTTAAAGACGGCTGAAAGAAAACGGAAATTTAAAGAATAAAACAATGTTTAAACTGCTCACATTTTAAAAATAAATTCTTTTAAAAGTAACCTCAAACCAAACTAAAAAACCTGACACATTATCAACTCTTTTAACGATTAAAAACTAACTATTCATAAAACTTACTTTCATCTTATTCTGCTAACCATTAAATGGTTACTATCTATACTCACTCCTAGTCAGGGGAAAACAAGGAAAGTGTCTTCAAATATTCTCCTCATCCCCAACTACCTGAGGAAAAGGTGTGAACTAAAACAAACAAACAAACAAACAACCAAAAAAACCTAGAGCAAACTCAAGAGAATGCAGTCTTTGCATGAATCTGAGGAATCATCCTTTCTTAGCATAAGGTCAAGAAGCAAGGAAGGGGCCAGCCTGGTGGTACAGCGTTTAGGTTCGTACGTTCCACTTCTCGGCGGCCTGGGGTTCGCCAGTGCGGATCCTGGGTGCAGACATGACAATGCTTGGCAAAAGCCAGGCTGTGGTGGGCATCCCATGTATAAAGTAGAGGAAGATGGACATGGATGTTCGCTCAGGGCCAGTCTTCCTCAGCAAAAAGAGGGGGATTGGCAGTAGTTAGCTCAGGACTAATCTTCTTCAAAAAAAATAAAGAAATTAAAAAAGTAAAAATAAAAAAGCAGCAGGGAAGAGGAAAATCAGATCATTTCCCAACTATTCTGTTAAATTTTCATTGCTAGGTGCTTTAGTTAACACACTCATTCTCAAAGCAAAGGGCAAACTTTTATTTCAACAAGTGATGCTCAGGATATTAAGAACAAAACTGAGTTGAGCATTAAATGTCTACTCTAAAGCTAATCTTAGTATACGCATTCACTCTCTAGAATCCTAAACTTCCAGCAGTTGTATCAGATATTTTCCACGTTACCTAGCAACATAGCCCGCCTTAAAGAAGGCCCTTAACACATTTGAATAAAATGAATTCTAATATAAATATTTAATTACCCACAATAGTTAATTAACACTCTACTGACATTACAGCAAAGTCCCAAAAGAGTATGCACACATACCAGTATGATTCCTTGATACAAACTACACAGGATTGAGAAGACTTTAGTGGAGGTTATACGTGCTTCTTAAAAAATATAGTATTAGAAATTACACTATAGGTCTATATTCCAGGTATAGGATTATAATAGCTAAGGCCCACCACCTTACAAGTGGAGGTGGGGTATAATAATAATAAGAGCAACAACTAGGTTTTACTGAGTGCTTACTATGGGCCAAGCACTGTTTTAAGTGATTTACTTGTACTACTCATTCAACCCTCAGACACTATGAGAGCATACTACTATCATTCCTGGTTTGTTTATATTACAAAAATTCCCTTTTGTGGTAATTAGCAAGTGGAAAAAATGGACCATAAAAATGAGAAGGCATAGTGAGCCCAAGGTTACTTGATTACAGGACCCAAGAAGGTCTTTCCCTCACAACTCCCCTGCCCTAAATCCAATCTATCAAATTCTCTCACATCCACCCTCCATCCATTCTACCATCAAACCATATCCAAAATCACTTATCTTCACTTACCACAGCTACCCAGTTAAAGCCACTGTTTTCTCCTGAACTAGGGACACTGCTGCCTAACTGGTCTCCCTGCTCACTGTAACCCATTTAAGATACAAGAACTGGGGCTGGCCCCGTGGACGAGTGGTTAAGTTCGCGCGCTCCGCTGCAGGCGGCCCAGTGCTTCGTTGGTTCGAATCCTGGGCGCGGACATGGCACTGCTCATCAAACCACGCTGAGGCAGGGTCCCACATACCACAACTAGAAGGACCCACAACGAAGAATATTCAACTATGTACTGGGGGGCTTTGGGGAGAAAAAGGAAAAAAATAAAATCTTTAAAAAAAAAAAAAAAAGAGAGATACAAGAACTGGCACAGTCTAAAAAACTAAAATCAGATAACATGACTTCCCTCCAGAGAGGGTTCCTGCTGCATGTGGAATTAAACTAAAATTCTCTACCCTTATGTACAAAAGCCCTACTCAACTGAAACCCTTTCTTACCCCTCTAACCTGGTCTAATACTACTTTTTACCCACACTGCCCTAATTTTTATCCCTTAAACACTACAAGCTTGCTCCCACCTTAAGGCCTTTGCACTAACTCTTCCCTTCTTCCTCCCAGTCTTAACAAAGCTCACTCCTTATTAAGGAGGTCCCAGATTAAATGTCACTTCACTAGAAAAACCTCTCCTTTCCCAAACCAAAGAAGTCACCAAGTCACCTCCTGTCTAAATTCTCTGCAGAATACTATTTTTCCTTTTATGTTCTGAATGTCCCCTATAGAATAGAAACTCAATGAGAGTAGGGACCTTCTCTATCTTGTTCACCTACGTATTCTGAGGGCCAATAACAGCTAGACTCACAGAGCCACTCAACTATATGTTAAATGAAGAACGAACAACATATACAAAAAAATTACCAGGAATGAATCACAACTAGATAAATAAGATTATATACTAGATCAATTTTATGTAGCTTGAGAAGTATAGTGTTTAGATAAGCCACATGGTGAAGATTTAGTGATAAGAAAAAATTAAGAAAATTCTGTTTCTAATTAGTTCATACTTGTTTTCAATAGTGGAGTTAACATTCCTAATTGTATGTGACCCAGGCTAACAATTAGTCTGCCTTCCCTAACCACAATGAAACTTCTGAATAGACAAAGTAGCTAAAAGACAAGGAGCGCTATCCTGGGGTTAGTTTAAATGTCACACATGAATAATCAAGTATTACTTAAAACAGACCATCAAGTAAAATATACCGGTAAAACATCCTTTCCAAAAGCTTAACAGCTTTTTAGCGATATTATGATGCACTTTCAAATAAGCAATTAAGTTCAGCCATCATTTCTAAGGGAAACTGTTCAAATTTCTATAAGGAATAAAAGGACATAAATTTATCAAAAGTTTTAAAAGACCACAAGATGAGACACAGGAATAAGCAGGTGGAGGAGAGAAAAAGGGAGAGAATTAGGGGAGGGGAAAATTATGAACAAAAACCTCACAAAATGTAAGGATTAAAAATAATTGGACCTGTCAAGTGTGATCTCTATAGAAAACAAGGTATACTGATAAAACCTCATGAGAGCACCTTGATGCTAAAATGGTACTTACAGAAACCTCGTTTGTATTAAAATTACAAGAAACTTACAAAATCCTCAGCTTCAAACTGTTTGCGTTCTCTCTTGTCTTCCTTCCTCCCCATTTCATTGTCAGGTATGTTGTTTTCATGTAGTCCTTGGCTTTTTCCAGAATGGAAAATACTGCTACGAGAACGGGAATTTCCACCATGGTATCCCCCTCGATGATTTACGTTTTCAGTACCATTTCTTCCGTGCGTACGCCATCCATTTTTTTCTTTCCTTCCGAAGTTACCTTTATTTGATAATGGTAAAGTTTTATAAATTCAAAGAAGATGGTTAAGCTTAAGACTGAATCACAAAGCATTCTTAAAAGAACATGAAGAAAATTATCCTTAAACTCTATCATTCCTTAGCAAATTTTACCTCCATTAGGACGTCCAATACCAGAATCAAAGCCATCTGAAGAGTTGTGTCGTCGACGATTCACATCATAACGATTTTCCGTCCATGAAAAGTTTTCAGAATGCTTCTCAAAATTCAATGACGACTGAAACAAATTATAAGAATATAGGTAAACATACATACAAAACCTGAATATAACTTTTTAAACTAATAATAGTCTGGCTTAGTTAAGAAGAACATTTTGTAGCTATTTTCAATGTTTGGTAACTGGTAACATAAGATGGTTTCTATTGTTGGTCCATCTTCTTCCACTTAATGGAAACAAGAGCACCTGAAAGAGCTCAACAACTACATCCACTTAGGCAAAAACCTTAAGGTAAAATGCGACCATAAGGAAAGCAAGACAAAATATAGTGCACTTCTTTTACAACAAAACGTTAACAATTTTTGTCATACACTACTTGATTTAAATAGCTGGAGGTTTTCTTCAACATCAGAAATTATAGCAAAGGAAGCTACAGTTCTATTTTAAGTTCTCTAGATTTATTTCCAAACTTTTTCCCCCAAAAGCAAATGTTTAAAAAATTCATCAAAGAATGTATAAAAACTATTTGAAAAAAATGAGAAATGTATTAAAAAACATACAAGTCACAACTATTTATAAAAGTTACTGGTTTTCCCCAATATTAATCCATCGATCTGATAAAATCACAAACAAAACTCGCAACTTTTAACATTCTGACAACTTCTCTTGGGTTGCACTTCTATTACAATTCCCTCTAGGACAAAGAGCAGATTTGCAATTGCCATTGCAATTGCAATGAAAACCCACTGCACATACCCCTAGCATCCCACTAGGCCCTTCCACATTGCCCCTGTGAAACTTGCTGGTGTCAGTTCACCTACTGCCCCCTGCCTCAGCTTCATGCTGCTTGCTGTGCTGTCAAAGATAAAGTCCTTGATCATCTCGTGTCTTCTGCCAGCATTCATGAAACGGTAACAGGCTAGCGTGCTAAGCTTGCAAGTAGGGTAAAATCCCAAACCCTTTACAGACCCTAGCAGTTTTGGTAATGAGGATGTAATACTGACAGAGCTAAAATTTTCTGGAAAAAGAAAGACATGGGTAGATTAGGGCACATGAGAAGACTCTCCAAAATTTGGCAGTAACTCCTCTCATCCAAGTGATGGGTGGAAGTAACAGCCCCTCACTGTTTAGTGGCCAGCTGGCAAGAGGCAGGATTGAAACAAGGTGTACAAATGGTGCTTTGGTTGTTTTTAACTCTCCTCTGAGTAGGAAAAGGAAGAGATGTTTTATCATGACGATGAGGTCTGAGATGAAAAGCAATATGGCTGTGACTGCAGAGTCAAGGGGTCTCCAAAGCTGAAATAACTAGTGTCAGCAATGAGGACATAGAGTTTGGAAGAAGAGAAAACATGAGAAGTAAACTTGTTAAGGCTGAGCTACTGCTGCCTCCTGGAAACAAAGTAAATGAAGAGCCTAGCTTCCTGGAATGGAAGTGTTCTGTGCCCTCTGTACTCCCTGATCCCTTTCTTCCCCACTACACTGATCTTAGCTGCTTTCACAAGAAAGTCAAGTATGCCGAACTTAAGGACAAACTTAAGACAAACTTTTATAGCTCTGCTGAACACAGGCACTCAAGTCACCATCCTACCCACTCCCACAGGGAGGAGATAGTACTAACCAGAGGGTGGCTAAAGTACTGGTATTGAGGAGTGTGGTGCACGGCGGCAGGAAAAGCACCAGCCTAGTACTTGCTGGACCCAGGAGGCACACGGGGAGGAAGCAACACCAACCCTGGGTTGAGGAGCTAGAAGAGAAACAAAAAGCCTCCAAGACACCCATGCCATCCCCAAAGGTAGTCTTCTCCTCCACCGTGTACTTTCCCACATTCCCAGCTGAAGGAATCATTTAATCTCCCGAAAGCTTAGATTATAGCCCTGACACGCATGTACTAAACTCCTTAGCCTGTGTCCTCATAGTGAGAAAAGGAGCCCTAAGTGCCCCAATTTAACTAATGGAGTTTAAAGAAAATTCAGCAGTAGGAAAAGGAAATTAAAGTCATCTTGCAGGTGGAGCCTTTAGGCCAATTCAATATACTATTCTTGTATTTTACAGTTGGTACTGTTATATTCCTGTAATGGAAATGCTCAAGGTTCTGCCTGATTCCCAACCTCTTCTAAGCAGTCTAGCAAAAAGAGTACAGGCTCCTAGAAGGAAAGAAAAGAAAATCAGAGATGTAGTTGAAGACTTGACAGCTACTAGAGTATTCAGAGAGGCTATTTCCCAGTACAGCAGCGCCATCTGCCTGACACATACACCAAGTACACTCCTTTTTTAAAGGGAATGTGGCTCTGGCCCTACCGCTGAGCTCTTATTCAAAGAGAACAATCAAACTAAAAACAAACCAGTAAGGGCCGACCAGGGCTCTTGATCAAGTGGAAATGGTGTGTTCAAAGGTGCAGCCAGCCTGGTCCTAGGGACATTTCAGTTCTGCATGAAGAAGTAGCAACTACCCTTTAGGGTAAACCTTATTCTCTTTCCTGCCACCTGTAACAAGCTACTGGTTCATTAAGGCTCTCAAATCACAGAAGTTCCCCTAAATACCTGGAATTGGTTCACTGATAGTTCAACGAAGTTAAAAGATGATGGTGTCCACTGGGTGGCAGCAGCCATCCAGCGCCAAGAACTGAAAAACCAAACGGGTATGTGCCAGTCAGCACAATGGGCTAAAATTAAAGCTGTGACCCTTGCCTTAAATAATATTAAGGACTACACATTTTCTATTTTTCTGACCTTGGGCTGTTGTCAATGGCCTAATCATCTAGTCTGTCACCGAAAAAACTACAGACTAGCAGATTAAAGACACCTCTTTGGGGGTAACAAACTGTGGAAAACTGCAGCTGCTGCTGAGACAAATCGAGTCACTCATATAGATACTCACAGTAAGGATGCTGTCTGATGAGAGTGAATGGCATTGACAATGGCCAATATTAGAATGTTGATCAAGCCTCTAACATGCTACTCAGATCCATCATCACACCAGACATGGAATATATCCACTATCATAGACTGGTCACAAAACAAAGGAGTTTATCTTTTGATGCAGAAGCCACCACTGCATGCCAACTTGTGACTCCTGCAAAGTTGGTCCATTTGTCTCACTGAGGAGCAGACCACATTACACAAGGGGAACTACATCAAACCTTTGATCACTTCTTGGATCTATCAATGGTGTCTCATCACTGTTGAAACTTTCAGTTTATGGTGTTACTGTTGCAGTCTGGTCGGCTAACTCTGGTCACATTATTTTGACTCTTAAATTAATCCACATCTTGTTTTTGGTGTTCCAGACCACTAAGAGTCCAATAACACAACGTCTTTTGTCAAAAAGGTCACCCCGCAGTGGGCCGATACTCAAAGTATTCAATGGACATTCTATACTCCCTACTATCCACAGGCATCCAGTACTGTCAAGCATTCAAACAGTCTCCTCAAAATTCAACTCAGAACAATCTACAACTCCATGTCCCTCATCTCTTCACACACCATAGAAAGAGAGTTTGGTTAATGAACGCAGGATAGCCAAAAGATGATCATCTCCTCTTAGCCACTTTCCGGTTAGTAATCAGGATGAAAGAAGTGAAGTTATTAGAGAGACCTCTTTTAAAAATTCAGGATTCTGCCCTGATTATCCCTGGAGATGATGTTTCTTTCCTTCCCCTATGAGCAACTACAAGCCAGGCCACTCCTCAGGGTGATGGCCTAGACAAAAAGGAACCTAGGGAATTCAAACAATCTTGTTTGGCCAACTGGAATCTCTCATTGGACTGACATGGCCCTAGATCTGTAGTCAATGACCATTTGCTTGAGAATACTTTTCACCGAGTCCCCACTACAGTGCCCCTACAACATGAGGGTTATTACAGGTCTCTGCAAATTATGTAAAAATATCCTTGTCCCACTCATATCCAACTCCTCCAGATAAAAAGATCTGGGTGCAAGTAGGGATTTTTCTTTAAGTGATGTCAGAGCTACTGGAATGGGGGACACTGATTTTATGGCTGTAGAGGGAAAGCAAAAACATCAGTACCCGAAGAGAGAACATCTTTGACCCACAGAAGGTGCAGGGAGGAAGGAGAACAATTAATGCTCTCTGTATTCCACAGAACAAGCACCAGAGCCTGAATCAAACAGCGGCTGGGGATAATACCCTGACCAACTCCTAGATTTGTCATCCCCATCAATATGCTTTGAAATCAGAAAAAAATGCATGTGGCCATGGACAGTCCTAAACTACTCTGCTGTGCCTGATATCAACAGCATCTCCTAAAAGTAAATGTGTAAAAAACACTCAAACAGGCACAACCTTGTTTTAGTCTGACTGACAAAAACTCATTTGATTCTCCTAACACCTGGGTGGTCTTAGGTTATACCATGTGTGGCAACAGAGGTTGCAACTAATGGTGACACTGTTCACGTTTCTTAACCAAACTAATATAATAGCAATCCACATCAACTTTAATAACAAACCCCAAACTGTAGTGATCTGTGCCCTTTCAGGTGATGTTTGCATGTAGGGGAAAATAAGCCACAGAATGTCTTCTATTGAGGATGAGGTCTGCTTTTTGGCCCATCTATTCCCCCCTATAATTATAGGTAATGACACCAAGTATCAGGTCAGTTTAAACTCCCTTAAGTAGCTTTTTGTGGATAACAAAGTGCCTTAGACCACATATTGGCAGGCTAAAAAGAATCATCTACTGGATCCCCCCAGGACTTATTCACAGTTGGCTGAATCCTGGCCTCATCCTGCTGCTTGGGATGTTGACAGTAGCCTTAATTAAATGTTGTATAAGGCAAATTAAATGGATTTGGTTCTAGCCTCTGTTAGTCAAATGAATCAGAGTGGCTGACAGAGTGGTACAATCGTGAAAATTCAAGTTCAGCCGAGAACATGTAGGGCTGACAGGCAGATTGTTGGGACAAGTAATCTACCAAGGGCCCTGAGCATCCCAGCATATTCTTAGTTGTACGCCAAGAATGCAGGGCCTTGACTGCTCTATATATGGCCCATTTCTCAGAGTTATGTTTGCAGAGACCAACATTGAGGGATAGGTAATATCCTTCTCCAAGACAAAGAGTAGGCTTATGATAAATGTGATACATTACCCACCCAGTCCAAGGACAGCATCCACCTGGGCCCCTCCATGTCAGCTCTCAAAGGTTTTAGTACCAACATCATGCTTATGCTGCTTGCTGTGCCATGAGTAATAAAGTTCTTTGTCTCTGACCCAGGAATCTACTGGCATCCATGAAAGAGTAACAGGCTAGCCTGTTAGCCTGCAAGTAGGGTAAAATCCCAGACCCTTCACAGAGTCTGACATATAGTCAGCACAGTAAAATACGAGTAAGAAACACAAGTGACAGGATTGAAGAGGTAGAAAGAAAACTGATAGTATTTGTGAACAAATGATTGTCCATATTAAAAAATCTAAAAGACACTACAGAATAAGAATTAATCAAAGTTGCTAAATACAATACTAACATAAGATACAATATATCTGCAACAAAGACTTAATAAGAAATCTTTTAAAATAGCATTTAAAACAGCAACAAGTACTACAAGGTACTTGATACATTTAGTGAAATACATGCAAGACTAGAAAAAAATTAACTTTAAAGACATTAAAAATGACATATATATGTACGTACATATAGACATACATATACATACACACACATACACATATGTATGGACGCATGTATGTATTTCCTAAGCCAATAGAAAAGAAAAGTAACCCAAAAGAAATAATAAACAAAGGATGTGAACAGGCAATTCACAGAAATGTAACCCAATGTCCAAGAAACAGTGAAAATGCACTTTGTAACAAAGACTGGCAAAAAATGTTAACTACCATAATCTGACAATGTCTTGCCAAGAGTACAAAGTACAGAGACTAGTTATACACAGCATACAGGAGTGTAAATCAGTACACCACATGGAAAAGGAGTTTGGCAATATCTAATCAATGCCCAGCAATTTTTCTTCTAACTATAGGTTAGAGCCTTGCTATTCAAAGTGTGGTCCATCCACAGACAAGCAGAATCAACACCACTTTGAAGACTGTTAGAACTAGGGCCCTATCCAAGACCTACTGAAATCAGTATTTGCATTTTAACAAAATCCCCAGCTTATTTTACCTATTCAAGTTTGAGGAGCAGTGGCCTAAAAAGTTCCTATCCACTCCTATCCCTGTTTTGGGTGGTTAGTAAGTGTTCATTTAATTATTCCCTATACTTCTTTGTATGTTGAAATATTTCATTAAAACTTTTCATATGGTTTTTAAAAAAAACTTACCGGAGGAAAATATTTGCAACAGATATGGCAAACAAATGCTTCAACATGAAAAGAGCTATTACAGATTACATGAACAAGAAGTTCTTAGAAATAGTTCCTAACACAAAAACATGCTCAACCATAATTAAACGATGCAAATCAAAAGACTGAAGTAGTATTTTTCATCCAAATTCATGAAGACTTAAAAACGTAAAAATATCCAGTTGCCAAAATTGAAAAAACTGGCCTCTTCATAAAATTCTGATGGGATTATAAATTGGTACAGCCTTTGTGGAGGGAAAGCAATTAGGCTATATCAAAATGTAGAAAGCTTTTAATCCACTGATTCTACTGCTAAGAATTTACCCTACGAATATATTCAAGAGATGCCCAGATAGTCCTGCAGCCTAGTCCATTAACAGGTAACTAATTAAATAATCCATGTAGATCTACTCAATAAAAGATTATATAGGCACTGAAAAGAGTCAGATTCCCATGTACCAACTACAGAAAGATACTGGAGATGCCATCCTTGAAGGGGAAAAAAAGGCAATTTCATGTGTTTATCCAAACCAGGATAAAAATATATTCCGGTGTATGCATAAAAGCATCCTGATATTTCACTTCTGAAAATTAGTCTACTACCTAATAATCAAGAAAAGAAAGTTATTAAACTGATAAATTTTAAAGTCTGGCACACCAAGGTTCCTATCCTAGCTTTAGCACTTTGGGGCGGTGACTTCTCTCTCTCAAGCTCAGCTCCCTCATCTGAAAATGGGGGAAAAAAATCAGAGTATTTACTTCTTACAACTTTTATTAGCCACCATACAAAGCATTTTACACAATGATTAGTATGTAGTAATGACTCAAGAAACTAAGATACTACAATGAGCAAGGAAGAAAACATCTCTCTCCCTTTTACACCTTTTAAATCTTTTTCTGGATTCCTTTAAAAAACAGTTTATCAATTTTCTCTCTCTGATGCCCAGAATATCTGAATCAGTAGTTAACACAAAACTCTACATAGTAAACAAGAAGTTTCAATGAACTTGTCTACCAGTCTGCCTGAATTTTCTAATCCTCTCTGAGCCTAAAGTTTAAATAGCACATATTTTCAGTGCAAACTGACACTGCTTACATCACTGAAGAAAAGTTTTGGTACAGTATTATCATTTTTTAAATGTTGCCATAAAAGAATCAATAAAACAATACTGTTTTAGAAAGAGAAATAAGTAAAGAATATCAAATAGGAATATGATAATGTATTGACTATAGTTCAATCTCATCAAAACATGCTATTTTTGTTTGTTTAAAAAGAATAAAAATTCCCCTACTTTCTGCCTCTTAGACTCATCTTACTCTTTTAAAACCACATCCCAGGGACATTCCTTCTTCAAAGGATTACTACTATAAAAGGACACCTCAGCCTGATTACAGGGACCATTTTATCATCCTTCCTAGGGTATGACGATAAGAAGGAAAAGGATCTTAAACAAAGGGGTATCTAAAAAGGTATCTAAATTTTTCACTATCTACAACCATTTCAGTTGAGTATTCCTTCAAAAATAAAAATGCTACTTTTCAAACTGCAGTCAGAACCTATTAAAGGATGATGAAATCAGTAGCAATTTGCATTTTTTTAAAAGAATAAAAATGAACAGAAGACAAGAGAAAACATTAGTGCGCCACAGGTATATGACTTTTTTTTTTTTTTTAAGAATGGCACCTGAGCTAATATCTGTTACCAATCTTTCCTGCTGCTGCTTCTTCTCCCCAAAGCCCCCCAGTACACAGTTGCACGTTCTGGTTGTAGATCCTTCTGATTGTGCTATGTGGGAATGCCACCTCAGTGTAGTTTGATGAGGGGTGCCACGTCCCTGCCCAGGATCCGAACCAATGAAACCCTGGGCCACAGAAGTGGAGCACACGACCTCAACCACTCAGTCACCGGGCCAGCCCCTGACTTTTGTTTTAATTATATCTATGTGGATACAAAAACATTAAAATTTACTTCTTACTGGGTCCCAATCAACAGTTCAAAAGACAATGTCCTATGTTACAGACATAAAATCAACCACATGCAGTTTAAAATTTCACCACATGATGGGGCTAAAATTCTACACACCTCAGAAAACTACTTATGTGAAGTTCTGAAAATATTTTTACCCTTAATTCAAGTCTTCACATCACCTCTTCAAAAACCAAATAAACAAAAAACTCTGATTAAGTTGAAATAGAGACCCCAATAGTAATTAATTTACTCAGTTCCTGAGTGAGTACTCAGTAATTAATTTTGAACTCAGTAGTTCCATTTACTCAGGATAAAATTAAAAGGGCTCTGGCAGAAAGAAGGAGGTTAATTATAAAGAAGAATCCACAAATAGTGATTTTTGAGAGATGAAAGGATAAGACAGAAGGTATAAGAAAAGAAGTCATTACTAAAAGGTGTGTGTGTGTGTGTTTCTCAAAACCACTTTGGGTAAGGTTTAAGGAAACAGTTTCAAATACTACTAGTTAAGAGTTTAAAATGATACCATTTTCTGGACATAATTTAGAATAAATTAGAATAACTGAGAATTTAGAATAGGCAATCCCAATTCTCAAAATCACCATCATCATTCAGGAGGGCTTATATCCAGATCAAGAGTCAGGTTCTAGAAAGCAGTAAGGATTTCACCCCACCTAACAACAGTCGATCTTAATCAACTCAGATTAACATCTAGATGAAGACAAAAAGTTATTCTCAAGTTTTCTAATGTTTTATAACTAACTTTCCAGGTGCTGGTAACTTTTACGGATCTGCTTAAAAATGAAAATAAGTCTTACACTTATTTCAGAGAAAATGAGCAAAAGAGAAAAAGGAAATAAAGGGGAAAGCAGAAAACACACAATATATTCTGAAGTAAGCCTAGGAAAAAAACGAACCCACTAAAAAAAACAAGGAAGCAAATTCCAGAGACCTACATTTAAGAGGAACAGGGGGAAACAGAGAGTCTATAAGAAGTGATCTCAGTAGCTTAATCCGTAGAAGTCATTCCCTAACAACTTCGAATCCATTTTAGAGTCTATGAAATGAAATGTTTAACCATTTTACAGAATCTCAAAATGAGTCGTACGGGAAGAGTACAGAATAGGAAACGCATCCTGGATTCTAGTCTAGGCTCACACTAATTACGTGAAAACAGGCAAGCCAATTAACCTTCCAGAGAATCCATCTATATAAAATAAGGTCAGTTTATATGATCATTAAGATCCATCTTTAAACATTAAAATTCTATTAGATAATATAATTATCTACCATAATTATCTAATAGAATTTTGTCACTCCAATGCACCTTTTTCAATATATTGGGAGCCAAATTTACTATGATCTGACAAGTCCTTATTGGGGAACAACTTTCAGAATTTAAAATTGTTCCCAGAAGAGCTGTTTTTAATAACTGTTTTATAAGTACTGCCTGTACCCAAAATGAATGCCTTAGCATGGTAGAGCTTGATTAATAGGCAAGCAGATGATCAAGGCCCTCTCTTGATTCCTTTGCACTATGGGGAAAAAAACAAAGTGGAAGACAGCTATTAAGCCAGGTGGATTGATTCTATACAATTCCAAGATCCCTCTTAGCACATCTTTTAAGTCGATGACAATTTCAATGCCTAGTAAATCTTACACAAACTATTCTGTCTTGGTTTTTAAGTAAAATAAACATTTCTTAGATTAGTAAGTCGTGATATGTAACAATGTTGCAACATTCTCATCACTACTGAAAGTTTAGTAACATGCCATTCAGTCTTATTTATTTGGAAAAGAAATCCTCCAGTTATATGGAAAGACTTCAGAAACTACCGATTTTTTTTAACAATTATATACAGTAAAGTAAGTTATCAGAAGAATAGTATAGAAAAAGGTAAGATGCAAAAATAATGTTCAACGTATCTAACTAGTTTGAATTAAAATGTGTGGAACTTCGATTAATACAGAAGACAACTCTGAGGTAAATGGTTTAGTATGCTGACAGTATATTGAAAACAGACTTTTTAAACAATAAAAACCAACAGATTAAATATGAAATAACTTGGTAATACAAAAGCTTTCTTTGCAAAAGTATTAAGGCTTCACACTTCAACTACATTTGTGCAGAACATGAACAAAAAGAAAGGCAGGCAGACAAAAAGGAGAGAGAGAATGCAAGAAAGGGTACCTTTGTTGATGATGGTGGAGTAGGAAAATTAAGCCAGGCTGGAGCAAAGTCATGCTGCGCCATTTAGGTCCAGTCTCTCCAACTCAGTGAAACAAGGCTTCAACACCTCATGGCAAGTCCCTGTCGTATAAAAATGGAAGGAATTAGACCTGTAGCTCCTGGCCAAAATTATCCTAAGCCATATCTCCTTTAAATTACAATGATCTTACTCTAAGATTCCACTTACAATGAAATTCTAGAAAAGGTAAAAATATGAAGATAGAAGGGCCAGCTCAGTGGCATAGTGGTTAAGTTCATGCACTCCACTTTGGTGGCCCAGGGTTCATGGGTTCAGATCCCGGGTGAGAACCTATAGGTCATTCATCAAACCATGCTGTGGCAGTGGAGTCCCACATACAACATAGAGGAAGAATGGCAAAAGATGTTTAGCTCAGGGACAATCTTTCAAGCAAAAAGAGGAAGATTAGGGGCCAGCCCTGTGGCCGAGTGGTTAAGTTTGCACACTCTACTTTGGTGGCCCAGGGTTTCGCCGGTTTGGATCCTGGGTGTGGGCATGGCACCACTCATCAAGCCATGCTGAGGTGGTGTCCCACATAGCAGAAGTAAAAGGACCCACAACTAGAATATACAACTATGTACTGGGGGGCTTTGGGGAGAAGGGAAAAAAAAAAAAGACTGGCAACAGATGTCAGCTCGGGGCCAATATTCCTAACAAAAAAACCATAGAAAGCTAGACCAGTGGAGTAGGGGTGGAGGGTCTGGAGAGCAGCAGAATAAATGTGAAGGGGGAAATTTTCAAGGTAATAAGGTATCATCTTGGCTGTGGTGATGGTTATATAAAATGTACACATTTGTTAAAACTCATCAAATTGTATGCTTAAAACTGGCTAATTTTATTGTAAATAAACTATATCTCAATAAAGCTTATTTTAAAAATACAATGGTCTTACCACAAACAGACCAGACATCAAGTGTCTTCTGATATGACACGAAGGGATGTACACAGCACCATCTATGATGTATTCTTGCCCCCACCCCATACGGAATCTGAAATCTAACTACTAATTTACAGGAAATTCAACATAAAGGAAAAAGTTAAAGGACATCGGAGGGACGTAATCCACCAAATACAGATCACAGCATATTCTAAAGGTCAAACAATCTGGTTTCTTCAACAAATAAATGGCTTTCAATAGGAAGGACAATCATATATAATGTGTAGACTTTATACAGATCTTACTCAAAGCAACCAACCTTTAAAAAACAAAAATATAAAACAATCAAAAATTTGAACATGAATTGATATTAAATCACATTAAGAAATTATTAATCATTTTAGATGTGATAATGGTTCGTGTGATGATGGTATATAAACGAAAGACATAGTGAAGTCTTTATGATTAAACAGATACATATGGAATTTGCTTTAAAATAAACCAGGGAATGCTGAATAAGTATACAGTTGAAAGAAAGCTGTCCACGTGTTTATAAATGTTGGTACAAGGAGGTGTATAAATACTCTTCTCTCTACTTACACGTATGTTTGAAAATTTCCATAATTGAAAGGGTTTCTACTTTGTTTTTAATTACAATCATCACAATGAGCATCTCAAACATTTTAGAAACTGCTGCTCTTCTGCATTCTAAATTTAACTTTTTTTGGGAGCCTCTCTCAATTGCATCAAAAAAGTTTCAAGTTGGGGCTGGCCCCGTGGCCGAGTGGTTAAGTTCGCGCGCTCGGCTGCAGGCAGCCCAGTGTTTCGTTGGTTCGAATCCTGGGCGCGGACGTGGCACTGCTCGTCGGACCACGCTGGGGCAGCGTCCCACATGCCGCAACTGGAAGGACCCACAGCGAAGAATATACAACTATGTACTGGGGGGCTTTGGGGAGAAAAAGGAAAAAAATAAAAATCTTAAAAAAAAAAAAAAAAAAAAAAAAGTTTCAAGTTGCCAGCTGAATCTAAACATAGCAAATTCACAGTTTCTTCAAATAAGGCAAGAAGCCAACTGGGGAATGGTACTCATTTGAATATAGAGCTTAGACTATTAGTCAATGAAAAAAATCAAATTTTCTGAACATCAAAATGTCTAAGTTTAAATGACAAATGTTTTATATTCACAACTGCATAATAATCTCCAAAGTGAAATCTTAAAGAACAAAATTATCAACACCATTGTTAATCTCCCTTTTTCAAATTCTTCTTTCAAACGTAAGTGCTATGGTAGAATTTTTTAAAGCCACACAAATTTCTTAAAATATTTACCAAAAGAAAAAGTCTCAAGATATTACAGAATTATTCTACTTCTACTATCGCAAACTGCACTGGTCTATTAAAAGAAAGGTTAAGAGTGGACAGATACAAGGGCCAGCCCCCATGGCCGAGTGGTTAAGTTAACGCGCTCCGCTTCGGCAGCCCAGGGTTTCGCCGGTTCGAATCCTGGGTGCGGACATGGCAATGCTCATCAGGCCATACTGAGGTGGCATCCCACATGCTACAACTGGAAGGACCCACAACTAAAAATGCACAACTATGTAATAGGGGGCTTTGGGGAGAAAAAGGAAAAATGAAATCTTTTTTTTAAAAAAAAAAGAGTGGATACAAGAAATAGATGTAACTGGTTAATTCACTATCGCAATAAAAATGTTTAAATGTTAAATGCTCATATGAGACAGGGTAGAAAACCTGAAAAGCCTGAGACAAATTCCAACAAAACACTTATGAAACAAATGCAAGATTTTAAGAGCATACTTAATCAAAATGAACTACATAAAAATTCAGGCATTCTGAGCTCTAATTCTACTACCATCTTAGATTACATTTTGAAGTCTTCTGACATAAAAACGAAAACTGAAGTGTTTTAGGATGTATAAAGGATTTTAATTACGTATTTTGATATGAAGCTAAATAGAGAACTGTTCTGTGATGTTTGTGATCTGATGTTACTTTCCCAACAACTTTTTGTTGTAAACTCTTAAAATTATAGTTCCAATACCTCAGTAGGAAAGAAAAATTACTTTTACAGCTTATTTTATATACCAAATAAAATTTCACAAGAAACTACAAAGGACCTAAATAAAATAACCAATAACTTAAAGCTTACCATTTTAAACCGAGGCCCATCCAAAACAATGGTTAAGTGAGAAGTTATATACTAAAAACTACCCCTGGGAGGTAAACCACTAAAATTACCTACTCATTTCTACAATGTCTTTATGCATTTTAGTTTAAATCTACTTCTTAAAGAATAAAGTATGACTAGCTAATGGCAGAAGTTTTCATGTTCTGAAAAAAAGATAAAGAGCAAATAGTAGTTAATATTATGGCATTTACCCAAGTGTATGAAGGGATCAGGATATGCCACTTTGACATGGATAATTCTGAGCTGAAAGCATCTGAGTTCCTGAAATCCCTTTTTTTACCTAAAAGCAGAGCCTCCCCAAAGAACTTATAAATCCCCTCCCCTGGAGCAACTCTAATCTTCTCTAACTGGGAGACCAAAAAAAAACCTGGCACCACCCCTGGACGTTGCCACAAACTATCAATTCTCACATCAATTCTCCTGAGGGCCCATTTATCTATCTTTCCAAAGAGTTATTCTCTTTTCCATCAAGTGTTCTTTCCCCTCCTCTTTCCCCTATAAAGTTAGGTACAGAGATCTCAAATTCTAACCATCTACTTCAGTTACTCATCTCTGGATACTCCCACACATGAGTACATGCTAATAAACTTGTTTTCTCTTGTTAATCGGTCTTTCGTCAGTTTGATTTATAAGGCCGTAGTCAGAGCCCTGGGAGTGCAGAAGGGAAAAAAATTTTACTCCCCTACATGTGTAAAGGCAAATTAAATTTTCAAAAGCTCCACCCTATTCACTTTCTTTTACCTGTGCTTTGTGCCATCTGAATTCATTCCATCTTTTTTTTTTTTTTTTTTTTTAACTGTATAAAAAGATTTATTGAAATTTATCAATGACAAACAGACATAAAACTCAAAGTTTGGCTCTTCTGAGGGGGAGGAGAAAATCCGGGCAGATGCTCTTCTGTACAGATGGAACACGGGCTAGGGAGACACACGCTACTTGTAAAGCAATCCAGAAGAGGGACATGAAAGCACACCTGTGCATTCACTAGGAATTTGCGGTCACTTCAGATTTCCACTAGGTAAGAAAATACAATTTTGCGTTAGTTTTTCCGTGCTCCGCTGTATGAAAAAAAACCCAGCAGACATGCAGCAATGTCTCCCGCGCTCAGCCTTGTAAAAATGGTCTAAGCACAGAAGCACACGTGGAAGATTTCTCTCGTCATTTTGTAAAACAAAGCGTTCTAATAGTTTACAGAACAAGACAGGACAGTTTTTTTTTTTTGAATCTTTTAAAGAGGTTGAAGTTTGAGGGTTTACTTCTTTTGTTTTAATTATTATTACCAAATCTACTTTACTCCTAACTCATAAGCCTGCTGTTCTCGGCTCTCTGGCTCACAGCTCTTAAGAGTGACATCAGAGTCCTCTTTGTAGAGTGAAGCCCACCACCAGCTGTGAAGAGAGAAAGGGAAGGGAGACCGGGACTGTGCCCATCCAGTGCCAAAACACGCCTTTAGGTTGCTATTTACAAACCAGGGCATCAGGTGCCTCGAACAGGCCCAAGAAATGCAGAAACCACGGCAAGCAGAACAAGAGGTAAGATGTGGCTGGTGCTCAGCCCCTCCTGGGCTCTGAGAAACCAAACTGTGGCCAGCCATGGCCTTGCAACCAACTAAGAGACTCATGAAACACCAGGAAACGTAAGAGGCCTCCAAACCGTCCTCTCTGAGAGTAAGGAGCAAATGCTCACTTGGTGTGTACTCAGCTATCGCATTTACAGGGGCAGAACCAGACACAAAGAAAAAGTAGGGGAAAAAAAAATAAAGAGTGGCAGTAAAAATAGTATTTTATTCCACCCCCTCCCGCCCTCCCTCCCCCCACAACCCCCAGTACACTTTTCCCCTCTCGTTCCCACAGCAACGTTACAATCAGAAAAAAATAAGTTTCGGGGGGCGGGATGGGGAGGGGGGTATGGGTAAAAACAGTCAAATCACAATAGGAATTTTTCAAAATAGGTTATTCCACTTAGTCATCATCTTCTCCCTCATCTTCAGGTTCTCGTTTTCGCTTCTGACCCCTTTCTTCTTCACCAAGATCTTCTTCATCTTCCTCATCATCTACTTCCCCGTCATTATAACCTTCTTCATCCTCCTCCTCCTCTCCACTCACATCCTCCTCTTCACCTTCCTCCTCCTCCTCCTCGTCCTCCTCGTCCTCCACTACCTGAGCATCTTCATCATACTCTTCCTCGTCTTCATCCTCCTCGTCGTCGTCCAGGCCCTCCACGTAGCCCTCGGCGTCCGAGTCGGGGGCCTCCTTGTCGTCCCGGTCGTAGCCGTCGAGGTACGTGAGCTGCGGGAGGAGCTTGAACACGTTTTCTCGGTAGTCATTCAGGTTGGTTACCTCACAATTGAAAAGGTCTAAGCTCTTGAGGTTTTCTAACTTTTTCAGTGGCTCTATTGTGCTGAGGTCTTTAATTTTGTTGCCACTTAAATTTAGATGCGTGAGGTTCGGACACTTTTCTGCCAATACTTCCAGGCCCCCTGAGATTCTGTTATCGCTTAGTTCAAGCTTCTTAAGTTTGTTTAACTTTGGTAAGTTTGCGACTGAGGTGAGGCCTACGTTGATTGTACTTAAGAACTCCAGTTCTTCAAATTCATCTGTGAGGCCTTCGATTTTGCCTTCATTCGACCGACAGTTGTCCAGGACGAGCTCTTTCACATCAGAGGGCGTCCTGTTCCGCAGCTCTAAATGAATCCGTTTGTCCATGTCCATCTCTCGCGCTCTCTCTCTGCAGAGGCTCCCGCGCCGGCGGAATTCAATCAATAAACCCCGAACCCACGGCCGCGCGTTTTAGGACTTTGAAGGCTCAACCAGATCCGCTCGGTTCTCCTGAATTCATTCCATCTTACTTTCCCTGTATAAAAATGTTATGAGTTGAATTGCGTCCCCACCCCCACCTGAAATTTCATATGGTGAAATCATAACCCCGTACCTCAGAATGTAATCATATTTGGAGATAAGGTTTTAAAGAAATAATTAACTTAAATGAGGCTATGAAGGTGGGTCCTATTCCAATCATCTATGTGCTCATAAGAGGAGGAAACTTGGACACACTGCGAGACACCAGGGTTGCACAAGCAGAGAAAAGACCATAGGAGGAGGTAGCAAGACAGTGGCCATATGCAAGCCAAGGAGAGAGGTCTCAGGAAAACAATCCTGCCAGCATCTTCATCTTGAACTTCTAGCTTCCAGAACTATGAGAAAATTAATTTCTGTTTAAGCCACCCAGTTTGTGGTATCTTGTTATGGCAGCCCTAGCAAACTAATACAAACAGAAACATCAGAAACACATTAATTAAAAATATTTAGATATTTCTTTTATACATATATCAACTGGTCATACAGGAGATTACTACCAAGGGGAGGGGGCAAATCAGCAACTCTATTAACACCCCAAGGATTCCAGCTTGTCAGGAATCTTCTACCAGATTACCTTATAAGGTCTGAAGGTTCCACGTGGACATAGAGTTAAGATCTTCAGATGCTGCTGGTATGAAAATCCTAATTTCTCATCTCTCACTCAATTTACAACTTGTTCATAAATCCATGCCTGAAATCTGAACCACTGACAATAAAAATTCCCCAGGGGAAAAGTGGTTCTGAAAAAAACCTAATCTAAATTCTGTACTTTTTTTTTTTTTTTTTTCAGGAAGATTAGCCCTGAGATAACTACTGCCAATCCTCCTCTTTTTGCTGAGGAAGACTGGCCCTGAGCTAACATCCATGACCATCTTCCTCTACTTTCTACGTGGGATGCCTATCACAGCATGGCTTTTGCCAAGTGGTGCCATGTCCGCACCCGGGATCCGAACCAGCAAACCTCGAGCCTCAGAGAAGCCGAACATGTGAACTTAACCGCTGCCCCACCGGGCCAGCCCCATAAATTCTGTACATTTTTAAGTGTATGTGCCTGACTTTAAAAAAAAAAAAAAAGATCACTGATTAATAAAAAGTCCAAAATATAGTTCTTCTGAGTGAAAAATAATACACTATGGCAAAACATACACATAAATGGGATTCTCCTTATTTCTTGTAATGTTTCACTTCTGAACCCACCAAATTTGTGCCAAATATTTTCAAAGAAAAACTTAGTCAAAGTGATTTCATCAGAATACACATCGAACTTACTGTCTTTATAAAAGTTTATATTTCAACTAAATAAGCTTTAAAGTCATGAAGCCCATCAAAAATACCCAAAATCAACCAACAGCTAAGAGATTCTAACTAGAGGCAGACACAGATTTTTCTAAAAGATCACAGGCTTGGAGTTCAACAGTCCTGGATTCAAGTCAGCTCAACATGTTACTAGACTGGATGATCCTGGCAAGTCCAAGTCAGATTCTCAGTTTCTTCTCTTCATTAAAATTGAAATAACTACTACTTACCTTGCAAGATTCAACCTGAAAAGTGCTAAAATTATAAAAAGACAACTATCCTTTACTAGCAGACTATCCACATACAACCCTTGAATAAGGTTAAATTTTTCAAACATTTAGCCAAACTGCTAACATTCCTTTATCAAGAAGGCAAGAAATAGAAGATGACTATTCAAATTGATCCTTAGTTCTCTTTATAGTAAATCTGTGAAATACTCTTTTGGCATAAGCTACGTTTAATATATGAATAGAATTCATTTAAAAAGTGAATCTTCCTCTTCCCAGTTCAGGCATAAAGCCATTATATGGCGCAGAGCACAGGAGCCAAGGAATTTACACTAGGTGTTACAGCCAGAGTAAGGATGAGAGAGGATCAACACAAAGGACAGGACCAGGGGCTGGCCCCGTGGCCAAGTGGTTAAGTTCGCGCATTCCCCTGCAGGCGGCCCAGTGTTTCATTGGTTCGAATCCTGAGCGCGGACAGAGCACTGCTCATCAAACCACACTGAGGCAGCATCCCACATGCCACAACTAGAAGGACCCACAACGAAGAATATACAACTACGTACCGGGGTGCTTTGGAGAGAAAAAGGAAAAAAAATAAAACCTTTAAAAAAAAAAAAAAAAATGGACAGGACCAGCACAGGATGTCAGGGTCAAAGCAGGGCGAAGAAGTCATCCACGCAGAGAGACAGCCAGGGGATGCAGCTCTGAGCCGAAAAACATGGGAAGGCATCCATGTGGGAGGAAGGAAGTAGCCAGAACAAGCAGCGTAGACTAGAGACTAAGAAGGAAGTGGAGGGTGTCCCACTCTCCCTATGTGGTATCCCACTCTCTCCATGGATGAGGGGGCAGCAGCTACAATAGAAAATTGGTTATATAAAGGGGAAATGATCAAATAAGTAAATATATTTAGAATAATGAAAACTAAGCTTCATAATGTCAAAGAAAGCAGTAATTAATATTGGAAAGGGTGAAAACTAGAGTGAATGCTATGGTGCTGTATTGTGTCAGTATGAGTAATGATTACTTCAAAGTCACATATTAATAATATTGAGACTAATATTCACGTATACCACAAAGGTAAATATTTCTGTTTATGTATATATATATTCCTCCTGCCCCCCAGCTCTAATGCACTGAGTAGGCGTGAGCAAAGTGACACTCCAATAGCAACGAGCATACTTAACATCTGGGTCTTGGTTTCCAAAAGCCATTTTCCACTAAAAGAAACCAGGCTTTTGAAGAAATAGCTGATTCCAGGGCTAGGAAAAGAAGATGATAAAATAAGCCTGGAATATTTCGTTACAGCAAAAAACAAGGAAGTGTCCAAATAACGACTGGGAAACATCAAATGGACACAGAAATCAGCTTGAATGGGTTCCCAGTGGCCAAATCAGAGACAATTTGAGCACTAAAAATGAGAAAAGACGGGGCTGGCCCCGTGGCTGAGTGGTTAAGTTCACGCGCTCCGGCGCAGGCGGCCCAGTGTTTTGTTGGTTCGAATTCCGGGCGTGGACATGGCACTGCTCATCAAACCACGCTGAGGCAGCATCCCACATGCCACAACTAGAAGGACCCGCAACGAAGAATATACAACTATGTACCAGGGGTCTTTGGGGAGAAAAAGGAAAAAAATAAATAAAATCTTTAAAAAAAACAATGAGAAAAGACACGTGAAGGACATCAACACAAAAGGTGAAATATGGAACTCCAAGAGCCTACCCTTCCACAGAAACACCAAAAAATCAAGGAAAATCTGTCAGAATCAACTTTGTCAGCACTCTGAAAAAGTTGAATGTTTACAGCAACCAAGCAAAGACTGCATCAATAAAATGGAAACTTTGCAATGGTAGAAAAGCTTTGTGACATTTTGACTTGCCCTTGACCCACATCTCTCCTGCACACAGTGGAGGTCTTGAAGACCTTAAATCTGGTCCCTGGTTCAGGAGTGAGTAGAGTAGACTTTATTCTCACAGAATTATGTTTGTTTGTGTAAACCTGTCTGGGGGCTACCCAAGGAATGACAAGAGGCACTTGCCTTTGTTTTGCCTAATGCAGAAAGATAAGTTGCTATGCGAAGGCCATTCCTCCAAAACATTGTAAGGCAAATGAACAACTCCATGCCTGGAATAAAGGTGTGCAACTGAGTAAACAATAGCACACTCAAAGCCTGGGAGGAAAGGCTGAGAAAGAATTTCTTTGGTAAATTATGGCATTGTAAAAAACTCCCTTCTAGCAGGGAACTTACAAAACCACACAAATGCCCAGGGCAAGACACATATTCAGAAAACGACCTGAGAAGACTCTAAGCTTTCACCTCTGGCTGATCTTTAGGTTTAGCAAAAGCAGAAAGTGAAGGCTAAGATAGTCATAAACGACATGGCTAAACATTGAAGAAATGCCTCAACACAGAGCCAACAGGCAAAGACTGGCAGAGTTCTTATCTTTTTCTTTCGCTTTATTTTTATTTCTTTTTGGCTCCAGACACGCATCTGTAACAAAACACTAGCGGAAGACAGTAAAGATGGCTCTTGTTAGAAGAGCTGTGAGAGCTGCAGTATCCATGGACAGCTGAAATAAAACTCATATTGTATTGCACTGAAATTACTTTCTGTAACCAACGAAACCTTTAGTAAAAAGGCTGCAACCTGTCTCAGCTGTGCTGTGAGCTATAATAGTTGTTTGATTGGCCCATGTGTGAAGGATTTGCAATCTTTAGACAAGATAATACACTGATCCTGATGGTAAAATTCATCGTTGGTTTTTTTATATTAATTTTAAAATTTCATTAAAATATTATGTCAAAAAAAACAAGAACAACAAAACACTAAGTGACCACAAGCTAAGGGACAGAGACTATCAAGACTAAGAATATAGACTGCAAAAATAGTTTAGAAAAGTCACTAAATGAACACACAATTACAACCCACAGCAAGCAACCCTGAAGGATAAGGAAAAAATATTTCATTTCCAGTCGCCAAATTACAATATTCAAAATGTCCAATTTTCCACAAAAAATTACAAAGCATGCAAAGAAACAAGGAAGTATGGCCCATTCACAGTAAAAATAAATAAATAAATAAATTAGTAGAAACTGTCCCTGATGAAGCACAGACATTAATTGTCTTAAATACAAAGAGCTGAAGGAAACCAGAGAACAATGTCCCAACAAATATAATATCGATAGAGATAAGAATTACAGAAAGGAATCAAACAGAAATTCTGGAGCCAAAAAAGCACAATAACTGATACAAAAATTTCACTAGACAATTTCAGTAGCAGATTTGAGCCAGCAGAAGGAAGAATGAGAGAAGGTGAAGATAGGTCACTTAAAATTATCAATCTGAGGATGAGACAGGAAAAAACAATAAAACTGAACAGAGCCGAAAAGACCTAAGGGACAACATCAAGCATACCAACACACATAATGGAAGTTCCAGGAGAGGAGAGAAGAGGCAGAAAGAGTATCTGAAGAAATAACACTGAACACTCACCAAATTAGATAAAGACACAAATAAACATACCCAAGAAGCTAACCAAACACCCAGAAAAATAAACACAGATTCGCACCAAGATATATCAATCAAACTGTCAAAAGCCTAATGCAAGAGAATCATCAAAGGAGTGAAAGAGCAATTTGTGACATGAAGTCCTCAATCGATATTATACACCACATTAACAAAATGAAGGAATACTACCAGGTGATCACCTCAACTGGTACAGAAAAGGCATTTGACATAGTCTAACACCCTTTCACGATAAAACAACACTCAACAAACTTGGAATAGAAGGGAATTTACTCAACCTGATAAAGAGCACCTATGAAAAAAACCACAGCTAACGTCATTTTCACTGGTGAAAGACTGAAAGTTTTCTAAGATCAGGAATAAAACAAGGATACTTGCTTTCACCACTGCTATTCAACACTGTATTAAAAGTTCTAGCTCAGAGCAATTAGACAAGAAAAGAAAAAGACATCCAAATTGGAAAGGAAAAAGTAGTACAACTATACATAGATGACATGATCTTATAGATAGAAAACTCTAAAGAATTCATGAAAAAAATTACTAAAGCTAATAAATTCAGGGGCTGGCCCAGTGGCGTAGTGGTTAAGTTCGCACACTCTGCTTTGGCGGCCCAGGGTTTCACCAGTTAGGATCCCAGGCGTGGACCTAGCATCGCTAATCAAGCAATGTTGAGGCAGCATCCCACATAGCAGAACTAGAAGGACATACAACCAGAATATATAGAACTATGTATGGGGGGCTTTGGGGAGAAGAAGAAAAAATAGATTGTCAACAGATGTTAGGTCAGGGCCAGTCTTTAAAAAAAGCAGTCTTTAAAAAAAAAACAGACTCCCTAAAAAAAAACAAACAAAAGCTAATAAATTCAGCAATGTTGCAGGATACAAGATCAACACAGAAAATTCAGTTGTATTTCTATACATTAGCAATGACAATCCAAAAAGGAAATGACAAAAAAAAATTCTATTCACGACAGCATACAAGGGAATAAAATATCTGGGAATAAATTTAACCAAGGAAGTATAAGATATGTTCACTAGGGGCCGGCCCAGTGGCATGGTGGTTAAGTTTGCACATTCCACTTCAGCAGCCCAGGGTTCACAGCTTCGGATCCCGGGCACAGACCTAGCACTGCTCATCAAACCATGATGTGGCAGCATCCCACATAAAATAGAGGAAGACTGGCACAGATGTTAACTCAGCGACAATGTTCCTCAAGCAAAAAGAAGATTGGCAACAGATGTTAGCTCAGGGCCACTCTTCCTCTCTCTCTCTCTCTCTCTCTCTCTCTCAGGGCCACTCTTCCTCTCTCTCTCTCTCTCTCTCTCTCTCTCTCTCTCTCTCTCGCACACACACACACACACACATACACGATATGTTCACCAAAAACTACAAAACATGGCTGAAAGAAAATTCACAAGACCTAAATAAATATAAAGACATCCTATGTTCAAGGAGTGGAAAACTTAATATTGTTACAATAGCAATACTACCCAAAATGATCTACAGATTCAAAATGATCCCTATTAATATTCCAACAACCTTCTTTACAAAAACAGAAAAGCCATTCTCAAATTTATTTGAAACTGCAAGGGGCCCCAAATACCAAAACTATGTTGAAAAAGGGAAACACAGTTACAGGACTCACATTTCCCTATTTCAAAACTTATTACAAAGCTACAGTGATTAGAATAGTGTCCTGCTAGTCTAAGGGTAGATACATAAACTAATGGAATAGAACTGAGAGTCCTGAAATAAAATCATACATGTATGGCCAATTGATTTTTGACAAAAGTGCTAAGATCATTCAATGAGGGAAAGCACAGTCTTTTCAACAAGTGGTGCTAGGGTAACTGAATATCCAATGGACCTCTACTCACAACAAATACAAAAATAAATCCAAAATGCATCAAAGACCTAACTATAAAAGCCAAAAGTATAAAACTATCAGAAGAAAACACAGAGGTAAAAGCTTTATGATCTTGGAGTTGGCAACAGATTTTTAGATATGACACCAAAAGCATAAGTACAAACAGAAAAAAGAAATTGGACTTCATTAAAATTTAAAACTTCTGTGCAAAGGATATTATCTAGAAAGTGAAAAGACAACTGACAGAATGGGAGAAAATATTTACAAATCAAATTTTCTAACAGTCTAGCATCCAAAATATATAAAGAATTCTTACAACTCAACAACAAAAAGACAAACAACCCAATTTAAAAATGGGTTAAGGGGGTCTGGCCCTGTGGCACAGTGGCTAAGTTCGGTGAGCTCCATTTCAGTGGCCCAGGTTCACAAGTTTGGATCCCAGGAGTGGACCTACACCACTCATCAGCCATGCTGTGGCGGTGATCCAAATATAAAGTGGAAGAAGACTGGCACAGATGTTAGTTCAGAACTAATTTTTCTCAAGCAAAAAAGAGGAAGATTGGCAATAGATGTTAGCTCAGAGCTAATCTTCCTCAGCAAAAGAAAAAGCGGGGGGGACAAAGGACTTGAATAGACATTTCTCCCCCACCCTCTCAAAAAACGCAAGAAAAGAAAAAGCAGTAAATAAACATATTCGTGTTGGCAAATATGTGGAGAAATTGGTACCCCGGTATATTGTTGGTGGGAAGGTAAACTGGTGCCAACACTGTGGAAAACAGTTTGAAGATTCCTCAAAAAGTTAAACATACACTACATGATCCAGCAATACCACTAATATACATACATATATACCCAAAAGAATTGAAAATGGTTACTGAAAATTCTTGTATACTGATGTTCATAGCAGGTCTATTCACAGTAACCAAGAGGTGGAAACATCCCAACTGTCCATCAATAGATGAATAAATAAACAAAACGTGGTATATACATTCAGTGGAAGAAGGAATGAAGTACTGACACATCCTATGAGGATTAATCTCAAAAACATGCTAAGTGAGAGAAGCTAGACACAAAACATCACATACTGTACAATTCCAGTTATAAGAAATATCTAACAGGTAAATCCATAGAGACGAGAAGCAGATTGGTGAATACCAGGGAATACTGGAAGGGAGGAATGGGGAGTGACTGCTAAATGGATACAGATTTTTCTTTGGGAGTGATGAAAATGTTCTGGAACTTAATACAGGTGGTGGTTTCACACCACTTGTGAATGTACTAAATGCCAACGAATTGTACACTTTAAAATGGTTAACTTCATGTACTGTGACTTTCACCTCAATAAAAATAACTGAGTGCTGTATTATAACCCCTTGAATAAAACACCATGAATCTAGATAGATACAAATAAATGCATACATGAAAAAATTTAAAGAGGAAGAGGTTATTTATACAATTTCTAAGTACCTCCAAAAAAAAAAATACTTATTACAAGTTTTGCAGTGAAATAACCTGGCAAATAGCCTGGGAAATCCTTAACCAACAGAGCAAAGTGACCATCATCAGTAATAAAACATTGAAATTGTGTGCCAAACGACAGAACGCAAGATGCATAACCCAAAGAAGCAGAGCCTTTCTAAACATGAGAAAAAATCAACTTGAGAGATGTCAAACTAAAATAACTGGCCCATAATCTTCAAACACCAAGTTACAAAAGTCAAGGAAAATCATTTTCTAAAAATGATCAGGCTATGACACATGTTCACGCTGAATTTTCATGAGTTATGTTTTTAACTTTTGAAATTATACTTTGACATTTTATTCCATTGAATTTTGTTTGCTTTACTGTTGTAATACCATTAATAAAATCTGATAAATATTTAGTAGGTTTCTTACTAAGTGCTAAGTGATTTCCAGACTTCCCTTGTAAAAAGTAAAAAAGGTCCCTCCCCTGTAGATTCCGGTTCAACAGGTCTTAAGCAGGGTCTAGAATTCTCTTTTTAAACAAGCACTTAGAGTGAAATCAGCAAAGGATAGTAAAGAGTATAATAAATATTCATCAAGAAAAAAAATCCTTGCCTAAGGAACATGGCTTCTAAAGGTAGCAAAATATTCTATTGCTTGACTATGTTTTACTGTTTTGGTCATGAAAGAAAAGTGTCCAATACTGTTACCAAACTCTACTTAAAATTAGAGATTAGACAATCTCAAATATAAAATAGCATTAATAAATTTCATAAGAAATCGAAAGTACCAGAAATTTCAACCCTTTAAAGAGTTTCATTTTAATGTTTGCTCTAACCTAGAATTTGGTTAGACCCCCATCCTCCTATTTATCTCTTACGAAGTTGCTCAGAACTTTTCCATGCTTTACCTACATGGAAAAAAAAAGTCATCAAAAAATAGGAATGTTATGAGAATTGTTATTTGTTAAACTGCTACATATGAAAATTGCTACCTTCATCTCTCCTAAAAGAATTTTATTTAAGGAGATAAAAGCCTTACTGGAAATAGGATACTTTCAATTCTCAAGTTTCTAGACTACTAAAGGTGCAATACACAAAATACAAATGAAGAGCTTCAAAAATTATAATGAACTGACAATTTTCATAAAAAATTCACCACTACAAAAAAATAAGCCTTACTCTGTAAGTAAACAAAGTTTTACTCAATAAGCATCTCTTTCCTCACAAAACTGAAGCAGGTGAGACATTCCTGATATTTTTTCTAAGTCAGCCTATGGGATCCTTTCTAAGGGCTAATAAAGGTAAATTTTAATTTAGAATTATATTGCAAACAATATGGACTAACTGAGATAAAATTTAATTCAAAACAACTCATTTACTGAACAGTTAATATGGACAAAACGAAGTGCTAAACAATGAAGATACAAGGCTCAAGAGGGCACTCCTGCCTCTAACAGCTAACAAACTACCAGAGTTAAATAATTGTAAAACAAGTTTGCTGCCTCAAATCCTTTATCAGCAACATTGAGGTATAAGCAAATTATTTTTTTATATGAAGTATTTACCATGAAAAAAGTGCCAACATTTAAGCAAAATAAGCCAGTCAGAGAAAGACGAACTCTATATGACTCCACTCATAGGTGGAAGTTAGTATATTGATAAAGAGATCTGATCGGTGGTTACCAGGGAAAAGGGGGGGTAGGGAAAGGGCACAGAGGGGGAAGTGGTGTACCCACAACATGACTAACAAAAATGTACAACTGAAATCTCACAAGGTTGTAATCTATCATAACATTAATTAAAAAAAAAAAAAAAGTGCCAACATTATGAGGATTCAAATGAAGTAAACAGATACACTTTAAAAAGAAAAAAAAAGATATACTGGGATCACCTTAAACACCTTCTCTGAAAAAAGGGCAGAATTACAAGAGATAAGTAATTGACCCCTAAGCTACACGGCCAGTAATGACAAACCATGGACAATATGAACGCGGATTCTTCTGCCTCAAAAGCCACGCTCTTTCATTCACTGCCATTCTCTCACACTTTCCCACAGAAATTATCAAAGTTAACAAACCCATACTCCAGCCACCTCTAAAAGAATATATTTTGAGAAAGTAATCAAAATAACTCAAGTCCCATTTTACAAACTTATGAAATTTCTACATGTACTACAATATGTCCACGTATGTTTTAACAAAAAGAATCTTTAAGTTATTTACCATCAAGTAAAATAACCTTGCAGCAAGAGGTGCTTGGTTTACCCTACGGGTTTCTTAAACCATGAGTATGAGAAAGCACTGCTACACTATGTAAGATCCCAGAGATGGCTTAATTCAACTGGCATATCAACATATACAAAAATGAACATAAACATATACAACTATAGTAAGACCAAAAAGAACTACCTTGGATCCAAGTGACAATGTCTCACACATAGTGTAAAATCTAACTTTTTCTAAGCCACGGTATTATACACTAGAATCAATAATTACTAAGAAGTTGCTAACGTACATCCCTTAAGATATAAAGGTAGCCTTTGTCATCAAATATTTTCAAACTTATTTATCCCGACACAAAACTATAATGCTTTATGTTTTAATTAAGCAGAAAATTAAAGTACCCTCTCAAGCCTCCCCCCACATCCTGACCAGTCACATGATTCTAAAACGTAAAGAAAAAAAAAACCTGAAACAGTCACTTTGTCTTAAGAATTTAAAGTATGGGATATTTTCTTAACAGGTCTCTTCAAATCACTGGGGGCTTCCTTTCTAATTGGTACTAAACCATTCTGTTACAAAAGTAGCTGAACTAATGAATCTAGTCACTATACTCTCAACATATCAAGCCAGTAACAAACAAGTCAACCAAACACCACTTACTATGCCGGGTATATCTAAATCCAAGTAGAGAAAGTACTTTGGGGACAGAAAGTAGAAGGTCTTGAACAGCCCACAGGAATGAGAAACCAGAACTTAATTCAGCTGGCAAGAGAAGCACTCAGAAGTTTTATGGTTGCAATTAATGTCTGGAAATGTGCTTTTAGAAAATAAATCTGGTAGCTTGTTCTAAAACGAAAGGTGGAGGGATTCAGTAAATCAACTGGAGAGGGAAACATTAAAATCTACAACTTTTTATAAGAGACCACTACAAAAAGCTATACCACCAACAAACTGCATAATCTAGAAGAAATGGATAAATTCCTAGACTCAAGCAACCTTTAAATACTGCATCAAGAAGAAAATAGAGAACGTGAATAGACCAATCACCAGTAAGGAGATCCAAACAGTAATCAAAAACCCCCCCAAAATTAAAAGCTCAGGACCAGATGGCTTCCCTGGTGAATACTACCAAACAGTCAAAGAAGACTTAATACCCTTCTCAAACTCTTCCAAAAAATCGAAGAGGAGAGGAAGCTGCCTAACTCATTCTACAAAGCCAACATTACCCTGATACCAAAACTAGACAAGGACAACACACAGGCAAAATAATTACAGGCCAATATTGCTGATGAACATTGATGCAAAAATCCTCAACAAAATATTAGCAAATCGAATACAACAATATATTTAAAAGGTCATATACCATGATCAAGTGGGATTTATTCGAGGGATGCAGGGATGGTTCAACATTCACATATCAATCAACATGACAGACCACATTAACAAAATGAAGAATAAAAATCACATGATCGTGTCAACAGATGCAGAGAAAGCATCTGACAAGATACAACATCCATTTATGATTAAAACTCTGAATACAATGAGTATAGAAAGAAGGTACCTCAACATAATAACGGCCATCTATGACAAACCCACAGCTAATATCATACTCAATGGAGAAAAACCAAAAGCTGTTGCTCTAAGAACAGAAATCAGACAAGGATGCCCAGGAATCAGACAAGGATGCCTACTTTCACAACTTGTATTTAACATAGTATTGGAAGTCTTAGCAAGAGCAATCAGGCAAGAAAAAGAAATAACGGGGATCCAAACTGGAAAGGAAGAAGTGAATCTGTCATTACTTGCAAATAACATGATTTTATATATAGAAAACTCTAAGAATCCTCCAAAAAACTTTTAGAAATAGTAAACGAATATGGTCAAGTTGATCAACATACAAAAATCAGTTGTATTTCTACATATTAACAATTAAGTAACAGAAAGACAAATTAAGAATATAATCCCATTTACAAATGCAACAAAAAGAATAAAATATCTAGGAATGAATTTAACCAAAGTCAAAGATCAGTACACTGAAAACTATAAAACATTGTTGAAAGAAACTGAAGAAGACACAAAGAAATGGACAGATATTCCATGCTCTTGGACTGGAAGAATTAACACAGTTAAAATGTCCATACTTCCTAAAGCAATCTACAGACTCAGTGCAATCCCTATCAAAGTTCCAATGACATTTTTCACAGAACTAGAACAAAGAATCCTAAAATTTATATGGAACAACAAAAACCTCCAAGAGCCAAAGGAATTCTGAGAAAAAAGAACAAAGCTGGAGATGTCACACTCCCTAAATTCAAAATATAATACAAAGCTATAGTAATCAAATCAGCATGGTACTGGCACAAAAACACACACACAGATCAATGGAATAGAACTGAGAGCCCAGAAATAAACCCACACATCTGTGGACAGCTAATTTCAACAAGGGAGCCAAGAACACACAATGGAGAAAGGAAAGTCTCTTCAGAAATGGTGCTGGGAAAACTGGACAGCCACATGCAGAAGAAGGAAAGTAGACCATTATCTTACACCACACACAAAAAATAACTCAAAACAGATTAAAGATTCGAATATAAGACCTGAAACCATAAAACTCCTAGAAGAAAAGAGAGGCAGTATTGCTCTTCAACATCAGTCTTGGCAGCCTATTTTCAAGTACCATGTCTGACCAGGCAAGGGAAACAATAGAAAAAATAAACAAACGGAACTACACCAAACTAAGAAGCTTCCACACAGCAAAGAAAACCATCAACAAAATGAGAAAACCACCTAACAACTGGGAGCAAATATTTGCAAACCATGTGTCTGATAAGGAGTTAATATCCAAAATATATGCAGAACTCAAACATCTCAACAACAGAAAACCAACCCAATTTAAAAATGGGCAAAAAGGGGGCCGGCCCCGTGGCCAAGTGGTTAAATTCGCGTGCTCTGCTTTGGTGGCCCAGGGTTTCGCCAGTTTAGATCCTGGGCGAGGACATGGCACCACTCGTGAGGCCACGTTGAGGCGGCGTCCCACATGCTATACAACTATATACTGGGGGGATTCGGGGAGAAAAAACCAGGAAAAAAAATGGGCAAAAGATGTGAACACATTTTTCCAAAGAAGATACATAGATGGCTGAGAAGCACATGAAAAGATGTTCAACATCACTAATTATTAAAGCAATGCAAATCAAAACCACAGTGAGGTTATCACCTCACACCAGTCAGAATGGCTATAATTAACAAGACAAGAAGTAAGTGTTAGAGAGGATGCGGAGAAAAAGAACTCTCATACACTGCCGGTGGGAGCACAAACTGGTGCAGCCAATATGGAAAACAATATGGAGACTTCTCAAAAAATTAAGAATAGAACTACCATACGATCCAGCTATTCCACTGCTGGGTATTTATTCAAACAACATGAAAACATGAATGCATCAAGACACATTCACCTCTATGTTCACTGCCACATTACTCACAACAGTAAAGACTTGGAAGCAACCTAGGTGCCCACCAAGGGACAAATGGATAGAGAAGATGTAGTATATATACACAACGGACTACTACTCAGCCATAAGAAATTAAGAAATCCAGCCATTTGTGACAAGATGGATGGACCTTAAGGGTATTATGCTAAGCGAAATAAGTCAGAAGTAGAAAGTCAAATACCATACAATCTCACTCATTAGTAGAAGATAAAAACAACAACAAGCAATCACACAGAGACAAAGACTGGGGTAGTGGTTACCAGAAGGGAAGCAGGGAGGGAGGAGAGTGAAAGGGCTGATTAAAATTTTTTTTAAAACAAAGTACGATGAACATTTTATCAATTTTTTTCTCCTACAGTTCATGCATTTTGTGTTTATAAAAGAAATTGTGACTGAACCACAGTCATACAAATGTTGTCCTTCCTGTTTTCTCGAGGAATATTACAGTATTGTTTTATGTTAAAATTTAAGATTCATTTTGAAATGAGGTTTATATATGGCAAAAAAAAAAACGAACTTTGGTTCACACCACCAACCAATTCATGACAGTTGTTTTCAGAAGCTTTGTGTTAAATTTTTTTTAAAAGGACTATTCATAGGGCTGGCCTGGCGGCAAAGCAGTTAAGTTCACACATTCTGCTTCGGCAGCCCAGGGTTCACTGATTGGGATCCCTGGTGTGGACATGGCACTGCTTGGTAAGCCATGCTGTGGTAGGCGTCCCACATATAAAGCAGGGGAAGATGGGCACGGATGTTAGCTCAGGACCAGTCTTCCTCAGCAAAAAGAGGACTGGCAGCAGATGTTATCTCAGGGCTAATCTTCCTGGGGAAAAAAAGGACTATTCATGAGTTTTCCAATGAGTTCAATTTAAAAGAGCTTCTCAATGTTTTAAAAACTGGAATATAAAAGCCAAACTCAAAGCTCTATTCTAAAGACTGGAAGTAAAGAAAGCAAGAAAAAGAGGGTCGTAGCAATGGATATGGAGCTAAAAATAGGCAGAGAAGGGCGGAGATTGCAGAAACAGAATCTACAGGTGGATGATAGCAGAGGACCGGATGTGGAGAGCTAAAGAGAGACAGAAAACCAAAGATCAATAAAATTTTAAAGTTAGGAAATGAAGGGGACATAAGGAGAGATTTTGGGATGCTAGTAAATGGTGTTAACACAGTGTATTCACTTCGTGAGAAAGTATCAAGCTGTATACTTAGAATTTGTGCACTTTTGTGCATGTGTTACTACTGATAAAATTTTCAAATGAAAACTGTTTTTGAACAGAAAACCAGGAACAAAACCCTCAAGAACTTAGTTTGGTAATTTTGAGTTAATCATCAATGGCCAAAGACTGAATCATTTAGGCCTAGGTAACCAAACCTCCCTAAAATCCCTAAAACAAGGAGTTCAAAGAGCTTCCAGGTTGGTGAATGTATCTACGTGCTGAGGCAGTGGCACACCCCAAACTCCACAGGGACAGAAGCTCCTGTACTCAAGACCCTTTCAGACCTCACCCCAGGGATTTCTGTCCTTTCTAATATCTTTTACAACAAACTCGTAATAGTAAGTAGTGTTTCCCTGAGTTCTGTGAGCCGTTATAGCAAATTACTGAACCAGAAGGTGTGGGTGGGGTGGTCGCAGGAATCTCCAATTTGCAGCCAAATCAAACAGAAGTGTGGGTAACCTGGGAAACTACTACTTAAGATTAGTTTCTGAAATGAAGAGGGGTAGTCCTACAAGACTGAACTCTTAACCTATGGGACCTACACTAACTTCAGGTAATTAGCGTCAGAAAATTCTAAGTGAATTAAATTAGAGAACACCAAGTTAGATATCCACAAAGAATTGGAGAAGTGCTTGGTGGTGAGCATGAACAAATACACAAGCATCCACGGAGTAGCTAATAATCACTCAAAAGAAATGGTTGGATCCTCTAAGAAGCTAACATGGGCACTGGCACCATAAAGATATTTGGCTTTTCAGGGTCCTTCAACCTAAAAGTCATTCCATAAGCACTGCTTACATACACAAAACACCCAAACAGCTTTTCATCACATCATTCTCAAATATGAACCAATAATCATCAAACATTTTAACAAAAGTAGCAATACGAAAGAAAACATGAAAATCTATGAACACGACTCTTGGGAATGACGTCAGCATCATGGTGGTGTGAGCTCTCCCAGTCATCTCTCCCCTCGACCATACAACGAAAAAAACATTGATACTTCAACAGAGGACATCCAAACATAACACGAAAGACGTCTGAGAGACCCACACAGCCATATGATGGACAGTGGAGAGCGTGGAGCCCTGCCTCAGAGGATGTGGAACAGGGTAAGAGAAAACTTCGCTCCCTCCCCAAAAACACTAAAATCCAGGACCAGGTGTGATCTCAGAGAAGGAAGGAAAGGGGGAGGGCACGTTCGTTCACAGGAACATCCAAGATCCCCGAGGGCCTTCACAGCCTGGAGAGAAGCCCTCTACCAGGGTGAAAGCTATCACGGGGGTGACCTCATCAAGCCATCATCCCAGGAGAGCAGAGAGTGGAGAGCAGAGCGAGAAAACCTAGAGAGCACGCAGGAGAAAGTGCCCCTCCCCCAACCCGTCCAGGGCCAGGTCCAGTGCCTGGGATCTCGGCAGAAGGCAGAGGGATCAGACTACACGGTTCTTGACCCCAACCCAGAGGCAGCAGGCGGTAACTGTGACCAAATAATACCACGATGTGCAGAAACAGAGCCACGCCCTCCAGCAGTATCAAAAGTTATATTAAATCTCCAGACAAGAGAAAAAATGACAAGTACTCAGAAATCAGTCCTGAGAACACAGAAATGTGTAATCTAAATGACAGACAATTCAAAATAGCTGTCATTAAAAAACTCAACAAGTTAAAAGACAATGTAGAGAAACAATTCAATGAGTTCAGGAGCTACTTCATAAAAGATATTGAAACTATAAAGAAGAACCAATCAGAAATATTGGAGATCAAAGACACAATGGATGAGATTAAAAAAAAAATTGATTCCCTGAATGCTCGAGCAGACATCATAGAGAAGCAAATCAGCACAATCGAGGATAGACATGTTGAAATGCTCCAGACAGCAGAGGAGAGAGAACTAAGACTAAAAAGAAATGAAGAAAGAGGCCAGCCTGGTGGCACAGTGGTTAAGTCTGCACGTTCTGCTTTGGCAGCCCAGAGTTCAGCAGTTCAGATCCCGGGTGTGGACCTACACACCACTTGTCAAGCATGCTGTGGCAGATGCCCCACATATAAAGTAGAGGAAGATGGGCACAGATGTTAGCTCAGGGCCAGTCTTCCTCAGAAAAAAGAGGAGGACTGGCTGTGGATGTTAGCTCAGGGCTAATCTTCCTCAAAAAAAAAAGAAAAGTTGAGAAAGGGACAAAGATGTGAAGACTAAACAACATGCTATTGAACAACAGATGGACCACTGAAGAAATTAAAGGAGAAATCAAAAAATATCTGGAGACAAATGAAAATGAAAACATACCATACAAATTCATATGGGATGCAGCAAAAGCCATATTAAGAGGGAAATTCATCACAATACACACTCACCTTAATAAACAGGAAATATACCAAATAAGCAATCTCAAACTACACCTAACTGAATTAGAAAAGGAAGAACAAAGCCTAAAGTCAGCAGAAGGAGAGAAATAATAAAAGTCATAGCACAAATGCTATTGAAACAACAAAGATAGTAGAAAGGATTAATGAAACAAAGAGGTGATTCTTTGAGAAGATAAAAAAAAACTGACAAACTCCTGGCCAGACTTACAAAGAAAAGGAGAGAGAAAACTCAGATAAGTAAAATTAGAAATGAAAGTGAAGAAATAACTGATAGCACAGAAATACAAAGGATTGTAAGAGAATACTACAAAAAGCTACATGCCAACAAAATGGACAATCTAGAAGCAATGGATAAATTCTTAGACTCTTATAACCTCTCAAAGATGAACCAAGAAGAAATAGATAATCTGAATAGACCAATCACAGGAGACTGAAACAGTAATCAAAAGCATCCCAAAAAATTAAAAGCACAGGACCAGGTGGCTTCCCTGAGAATTCTACCAAACTTTTTTTTTTTTTTTGAGGAAGATTAGCCCTGAGCTAACTACTGCCAATCCTCCTTTTTCTGAAGAAGACTGGCCCTGCGCTAACATCCATCCCATCTTCCTCTACTTTTTTATATGTGGGACGCCTGCCACAGCATGGCTTGCCAAGCAGTGCCATGTCCACCCCCAGGGATCCGAACCCGTGAACCCTGGGCCGCCGAGAAGTGAAACGTGCAAACTTAACTGCTGCGCCACCAGGCCGACCCCATCTACCAAACTTTCAGAGAGGATTTAATACCTGTCCTTCTCAAGCTATTCCAAAAAATCAGGGAAGATGGAACACTTCCTAACACATTCTATGAGGACAACTTCACACTGATTCCAAAGCCTGACAATGACAACACAAAAAAGGAAAACTACAGGCCAATAATGGTGATGAACACAGATGCAAAAATCCTCAACAAAATAGTGGCAACCCGAACACAGCAACACATCAAAAAGATCATACACTATGATCAAGTGGGATTTATACCAGGGACACAGGGATGGTTCAACAACCACAAAATCAATCAATGTGATACACCACATCAACAAAATGAGGAATAAAAGCCACATGATCATCTCGATAGATGCAGAGAAAGCATTTGACAAGATCCAACAGCCATTTATGATAAAAACTCTGAACAAAACGGGGATAGAAGGAAATTACCACAACATAATAAAGGCTATATATGACAAACCCACAGCCAACATCATACTCAATGGCGAAAAACTGAACGCCACCCCCGAGAACAGGAACAAGACTAGTATGGCCACTATCACCTCTTATTCAACAACACAGTTCTGGAGGTTTTGGCCAGAGCAATTAGGCAAGAGAAAGGAATAAAAGGAATCCAAATAGGGAGGGAAGAAGTGAAACTCTGTTTGGAGACGACATGATCTTATATATAGAAAACCTGAAACAATCCATCAGAAAACTATTAGATATAACTAACGACTACAGTAAAGTTTCAGGATACAAGATCAACTTGCAAAGATCAGTTGCATTTCTATACTCTAACAACGAATTTACAGAAAGAGAACTCAAGAATACAATTCCATTTACAATCGCAACAAAAAGAACAAAATATCTGGGAATAAATTTAACCAAAGAGGTGAAAGACCTACACAATGAAAACTATAAGACGTTATTGAAAGAAATAGATGATGACATAAAGAGATGGAAAGGTTTTCCAGGCACATGGATTGGAAGAATAAACATAGTTAAAAATGTCCATACTACCCAAGGCAATCTACAGATGCAATGCAATCCCTATCAGAATCCCAATGACATTCTTCATGGAAATAAAACGAAGAATCCTAAAATTCATATGGGGCAACCAAAGACCCCGAATTGCTAAAGCAATACTGAGAAAAAAGAACAAAGCTGGAGGTCTCACAATCCTTGACTTCAAAATGTACTATAAAGTCATAGCAATCAGAACAGCATGGTACTGGCACAAAAACAGGCACACAAATCAACGGAACAGAATTGAAAGCCCAGAAATAAAACCACACATCTACAAACAGCTAATCCTCGACAAAGGTGCCAAGAACAGACAATGGAGAAAAGACAATCTCTTCAATAAAGTGTGTTGGGAAATCTGGACAACCACTTACAAAAGAAGGAAAGTAGACCATCATCTCACGCCATACACAAATAAACTCAAAATGGATCAAAGAGCTGAAGACAAACGCTGTAACCATAAAACTCCTGGAAGATAATATACGTAGTATACTCTTTGACATGGAACTTAAAAGGATCTTTTCAAATACCATGTGTTCTCAGACAAGGAAAACAAAAGAAAAAATAAACAACAGAGACTTCATCAGACTAAAGAGCTTCTTCAAGGCAAAAGAAACTAGGCTCAAAAGGACAACCCACCAAGTGGGAGAAAATATTTTCAAACCATCTGTCTGACAAGGGGTTAATCTCCATAATATATAAGGAACTCACACAACTGAACAAAAAAAACAGTCTGATGAAAAAACGGGCAGAGGATATGAACATTTTTCCAAAGAAGATATACCTATGGCCAATAAACACATGAAAAGATGTTCAACATCACTAATCATCATGGAAATGCAAACGAAAACTACACTAAGGGCTGGCCCGGTGGCACACCAGTTAAATTCGCACATTTTGCTTCAGCAGCCTGGGATTCACTGGTTGGCAAGCCACACTGTGGGAGGCGTTCCACATACTAAGTAGAGGAAAATGGGCACAGACATTAGCTCAGGGCCATTCTTGCTCAGCAAAGAGAGGAGGACTGGCAGCAGCCGTTAGCTCAGGGTTAACCTTCCTCAAGAAAAAAAAAAAAAACACTATACTAAGATACCACCTATCACCCATTAAAATGGCTATAATCATTAAGACTAAAAATAACAAAGGGTGGAGAGGATTTGGAGAAAAGGGAACCCTTATACCCTGCTGGTGGAAATGCAAACTGGTGCAGCCACTATAGAAAACAGTATGGAGATTCCTCAAAAAACTAAAAATAGAAATACCATATAAGCCAGCTATCCCACTGTTGGCTATCTACCCAAACAACCTGAAATCAACAATCCAAAGTAACACATGTACTGCTATGTTCACTGCAGCACTATTCACAATAGCCAAGACATGGAAACAATCCAAGTGCCCATCAACTGATGAATGGATAAAGAAACTGTGGTACGTATGTACAAGGGAATACTACTCAGCCATTAAAAAAACAAAACAGTCCCATTTGCAATAACATGGATGGACCTGGAGGTATTATGCTAAGTGAAATAAGTCAGATTGAGAAAGACAGACACCAACTGATTTCACTCCTATGTGGAATATAAACAAACACATGGACTAAGAAAACAGTTCAGCAGTTACCAGGGGAAGGGGGTTACTGGGTGGGCACAGGGGGTGAAGGGGAGCACTCATGTGGTGGCCAACAAGAAATAACGTACAACTGGAATTTCACAATGGTGTAAACTATTATGAACTGAATTTTTAAAAAGGTGGGGAAAAAAACAAAAAACACTATGAACACAAAAGAAACAATTCAAGAAATATCCAGCCAAATGAATGAAATTTTCAGAACTCCAAGGATAAACAGCAACTTCTAGAGGAAAAAAGAGCATTCTCCCACAAATGAAGGAAAAAATCAGATTGTATCAAACTTCTTAAGCATCTCATCCTATAAGAACATAAAATAGCCATCAAAGTTCTGGGGAAAATTACCTTGGATCTTAAATGCTAGACCCAAAGTATCAACTAAACGTGAGGCAGACAAACACCTTCTCAGGCAGGCAGTTCCTAACAACTAGGAGGAAATAAAAAGTCCAGTAACTAACTTTTTTAGTCAGCTAAATACATGGACAGTTCACAAAAGAAATCAAATGACTATTAAACATAGGAAAAGGTGTTCAGCTACAGTCATAACAAGAGAAATACAAATAAAGATACTAGAACTACTCACCTACCAGACTGGCAAAAAAATCTTCTTTAGGGTGAGTCCAGAAAAGCTTGTAGGCTAGGGTTAATTTTGCCCCACTAATTAGAGAAAATACTTTTGAAGACTGCCTATATTCCATCTATTAGGAGGTCCTTCCACACTGGCTGATGGGAACATAACACTTTTTCTGGCCCTATGTAAATCTTGGGAATTGTTTCACCTACTCCTTTCTACTGGTTCTATCTCCACACTCAGTAGATTCCACATGCACATGTGCAAGTCAGTCCTAAGCCAAAGCCTTGAGTGGACACTTCTAAGTTCTTTGTCTCATTGCAGAAATTTCCTATCGTTTTGCCCCACAAGTCTACCTATTATGATCTTCTCAAATTTTCAGCTGTTTCCTCAACTTTTAGTAAGACCATCAGGCTATGTGTGAATTCACACTACCTGTGTTGTGATCTATTAATTTTCTTCAAGGGATGGGCTGGGGCATCTATAAGATTCACCACCTCCTGTCATCCAATGTCTAAAAGTCTGTTTCATATATTTTGCCTGACTTTTTAGATTTTTAAGGTGAGTAGGTAAATCTGGCTATCTGGTTTGCTGTTATTCCATCATGGCCAGAAGTAAAAGCTTGCAAGCCAATTCAATTTTAACATTACAGGAATTTTACTGAATTGAATGTTTCAATTGTATGTATTTTCTCTCTCAGAATTTTATTGAAAAGATCCAGCTAATTCCTAGTAATTTAACTGTTCCCTAAAACAAAAGCCAAACGATGAAATCTAGCAAACAAAATGAAATTCATATATTTCATCATCCAATCAAAAATTATCAGTGATGCCCAAAAAAGGGCAGAAAAATACAACCAATAATAAGAAGGAGAATCAGTTTATAGAAAGATACCCATGGCGCCAGCCCCATGGCTGAGTGGTTAAGATTGCGTGCTCCGATTCCTTGGCCCAGAGTTTCACCAGTTCAGATGCTGCATGCGGATATGGCACTGCTCATCAAGCCATGCTGAGGCAGCGTCCCATATGGCACAACCAGAGGCACTCACAACTAGAATATACAACCATGTACTGGGGGGCTTTGGAGAGAAGAAGGAGGAGGAAAAAAAGAGATATCCAGAAACGAGAGATATGATGAAATTGTATCTGCAAACAAAGACATTAAAGCAGCTATTAGAGATATGTTTAAAGTAAGGGAAAACACAAACACAAGGAAAAAAATAAAGATACAAAAGATCCAAATGAAACTTCTGGAGATAAAAAATGTACTAACTGAAATGAAAAATACACTGGATAGGATTAACAGATAAGACAACGCAGAAGAAAATGATCAGTGAGTGAACTGATAGGGTAGCATTCAAATTAAAAGGCATTAAAGGAGACAAAGCAGACACTTTAAAACTGAAATGTACAATTAACAATTGAGATGATTATTTCTAATATTTATGCACCCAATAACAGTGATACACTTTCATAAAGCAGAAAACACAAGTGATACAAGAAACAAATAGAAAACACTAATAGGAGACATGAACACACCTTCCTCAGTCCAATACAAACCTGCAAATCTATGAGATAAAAAATTAGTAAGAATATGGAAAAATTAAACCATATTCATTTAAGTATTAACAGACTTCATATACCAAATGCTAAACTCTCAAATACAGAAAGCCTATCTTCTTCTCAAGCATCCACCTTAGGACACACAAAAAACTTTAATAAATTCCAAACAAATATACAAATAGCATAATTTGACCACAATTCAATTAATCGAAAAATAAAATCAAAAAACAAAAAGATTTCTTCACATGTAATTTTAAAACAAACTATGCTAAAAAAACAAAGTCACAAAACCAATTAACAAAGAACTTAGAAATAAATCCCAAAACTGTTGTCTGGGGTAAAAAAACCAAAACAAGCCACTAGGACAAATATACAAAAGTCCAAAATTACAAGGCATATTTAAAATCATAAGAAATACTTTAAACAACCCTATGTAAATAAAGCTGAAAACACAGATATGGATAATTTGGGGAGATACAATTTACTAAAAATGTACCCAGTAGAGAATGAATCTAAACAGAAAAATTACCATACAAGAAAAAGTTCTATTACAAAAAAAGCACAGTCCAAAGTGTCCTTGATAACGGAGATTCTAGGCACTAGAAAAAGGAAACACACATGTAAAACAAAAGGAAATAATAAAAACCCTGTAGTACTGAACATAAATTGGAAGTATCAGTACGAAGTTATTCAGTACTGTAGGGTAAATACACATTAAGGACTGGTTTAGAACTTAAATGCTACTTTGACTGTCAAGCATTCAAAACTTAATTCAATGCAATAAAGCAACTATCATCCTTTTAAAAAATTTTCCATCCACAGATGAATGGATAAAGCAGCTGTGGTAAATAAGTACAAAGGAACAGTATTCAGCCATAAAAAACGAGGAAATCCTGCCATTTTGCAAGACCTTGGATGGACCTTGAGGATATTAAGTCAGAGAAAGGCATATACTGTATGATCTCACTTGTATGTGGAATCTAAAAAGAAAAAAACCTAAATTCATAAATTTCAGATTTGTGGTTACCAGAGGCAGGGGCGCAGGGAGAGAATGGGATTGGAGAAAGGTGGTCAAAAGGTACAAACTTCCAGTTACAAGATAAATTAGTACTAAGGATGTAACATACAGCACGATTATAGTTAACACTGCTGTATCATAAATATGAAAGTTGTTAAGAGAGTAAATACTAAAAGTTCTCAAAGAAAAAAGTTTTTTTGCTTTCTCTTTTTATTGTATCTATTTGAGAGGAGGCTAACTAAATTCATTGCAGTAATCATTTCACAATATACGTTAAGTCAAACCATTATACTGTACACCTTAAACTTACACAGTGATGTATATCAATTAATCTCAACAAAACCAAGAAAAAAAGATTAAAGGCATACAGAAAAATCAAAAGAAACAAAAAAATCCTTAATTTCACAAGTTACTTACCAAAAGATTTAGCGTACATATATACACTCTTCTATTAAGCGAAATTGAGGTTCCCATAAAGAAATATTTGATACACTCATTTTCTGAAGGACATAATTCATCAGCAAACATTTATGGAGTAGCTACTACAAACAGTACTTCAAACAATATTCTCCACAAGGAGACAGACAGTATGGAATGAAAGAATGGAAGGAGGAGAAAGAAGGAGGAAGATTATTAGCACATTCTTCCTGGTACCAGAAGTGGCAATCACAGGTTAAACAAACAAAAAAAACAAACAAAAACAAAGGTGCAATAATGATAATGATTAAACTTCAAATTACAAAAATGTAAAACCCATCAGAGTAAATTATTATGAATCTGATATCAAATTAATTCCATAATTGGCTACTTTGCGCTGGAACTCTGTATCACTAGATTTATTAGCAAAGGAGTAGAAATCTTGACCTTGAGGACTGAGAGAGGTAGAGATGGAAAATTACTGACAAAAGTAAACATCATACAGAAGGGAAAGACAATACTTACTAAGCACCTACACAAACATCATAACACTTTACCTATCTCAATTACTCCTCTTAACAAGAAAAGGTATCTTAACCCTCATTTTACTAAATAAAAGCAAGACTCTCTTACAGTGGTTGTGCCTAATGAGTTTTCAAATACAAATACGTTTTCCTTCAGTCTTTTAATCTAAATTACGGCAAATAATTCATTTTTTTAAATATAATTTTCATAACAATTTACAACAAAATAATGGGCTTGATAATTTGCTTGTCAAAGGCAAATCAACTTGCAGAATTAGAAAATCCTAAATTAGGGGCTGGCCCCGTGGCCGAGTGGTTAAGTTCGCGCGCTCCGCTGCAGGCGGCCCAGTGTTTTGTCGGTTCGAATCCTGGGCGCGGACATGGCACTGCTCGTCAGACCACGCTGAGGCAGCGTCCCACGTGCCACAACTAGGGGAACCCACAACGAAGAATACACAACTATGTACCGGGGGACTTTGGGGAGAAAAAAGGAAAAAATAAAATCTTTAAAAAAAAAAAAAAAAAGAAAAGAAAATCCTAAATTAAACATTAAGAATCCAGTTTCTGGGACCGGCCCGGTGGTGCAGTGGTGAAGTTCACATGTTCCGCTTTGGTGGCCTGGGGTCTGCCAGTTCAGATCCCTGGTGCAGACATGGCACCACTTGGCAAGCCATGCTGTGGTAGGCGCGCCACATATAAAGTAGAGGAAGATGGTCATGCATGTTAGCTCAGGGCCAGTCTTCCTCAGCAAAAAGAGGAGGATTGGTGGCAGATGTTAGCTCAGGGCTAATCTTCCTCAAAAAACAAAAGAATACAATTTCCTGCAGTCTATACAGAGCCTGAAATAATTTACACAATGTTATAAGCTGCCAATATGACCTCGAAAAAGTTTCCTTAATTCCAGAGATTAAAAGGCTTTTTAACACCCTTTTATTTAATAATAACTCAATTTTAAAAGCTACAGTGATTAAGACACCATATAGCATTAATACATGAATAGAAAGAAACATCAGTGGAAGAGAACAGAAAGTCCATATAATACCCAAACACATACATAAATTTAGGGGGCAGCCCAGGGTTTCCCAGGTCCAGATTCCTGGGCACAGACCTAGCACCACTCATCAAGCCATGCTGAGGTGGCGTCCCACATATCAGAACTAGAAGATCTACAAGTAGAATATATACAACTATACAACTGGGGGGCTTTGAGGAGAAGAATTTTTAAAAAAAAAGAAATTTAGTATGTCAAAAAAGTTGGGACAACTATCTCAAAGCTTACTCAAAATAATCGTCAAATGGATGAGAGATTCAAAGGAGAAAAAAGCAAAGTCACTGAAGAAAAAGGTGGGGAAAATTTTTATGATCTTAGGAGGGGGAAGGAAGGCCTTTCTAAGTATGACACGCAAAAACAGAAGTTATAAAAAGATATTAACATATTCAAGTATATGCACAAATGCAAAAAGCGTTCTATGCGACAAAATTCACAACTAAGGACAAAGGAAACAACAAACTGGGAGGAGTGTAATACTCATCACATACAGCACACATAAAGGGCTGACTTTCCTTCATACATAAAATGCTCCTACAAATCAACAGAAAAAAGAGCTCAAAAGACACATGGGGAGAGGATATAAACAGAGTTCACAGAAAAGGAACTTATAAATGAAAAATTTTCATTCTCAAAGAAAAAGGCAAACGCCTAAGAAAAAGTCTGATACCCCATTAGCGCTGGAAATGTAAGTTGGTATACCTCTATGGAGAGCAATGAGGCATAGAACTCAAAATTAAACTCAGCAATTCCACTTATAGGAATGTACTCCACAATTACAATGATATTCATGCATATTGTTCAAAATACATAAAGAGAAAAAGAAACAACTTAATGTACACATCAATAGAGGGCTGGTTAAATAGACTATTACGCAGCAATAAGAAAAATAGGTAGCTTTACATGTGTTATATAGAATAACCTTCCAAGAAAATTCCTTAAGTAAAAAACGCTGTAGAGCAGGGTGGACCTCATGCTACTACTTGTATTAGAAAGGAAAAGAATATAATGTGCTTATATATACATAATGTCTCTACAAAAATACAGAAGAAACTAACACTGGTTTCTTCAGATAAGAACTATTGCTGGGCAATAGGAGTGAGGGGGTAACTTCTCTAAAAGTCCCTGTACTTTTTGTAATTTGCACTGGGTACATGTATTAAAGATAATCTTAAATCTTCTTCAGTCTGGCAACTCTACCATTTCCTGAATCCTCAGACTCTTAGCATAATCGATCTTTTTATAAAGCCAAATTAGCCTGAAAAGCAGTATTCCAAGAGCAGCAAACAAGTTGCAACAGGGGGCTGGCCCCATGGCCGAGTGGTTAAGTTCACACACTCCAGTTCAGCAGCCCGGGGTTCACCAGTTCAGATCCTGAGCGCAGATCTGGCACCACTCATTAAGCCATGCTGAGGTTGTATCCCACATAGAAGCAGTAGAAGAACATACAACTAGGATGCACAACTATGTACTGGGGGGACTTTGGGGAGGGGAAAAAAAAAAAGAGGAAGACTGACAACAGATGTTAGCTCAGGGCCAATCTTCCTCACCAAAAAAAGTAATATAATTTTTTTTTAAAAGTTTCAACAAATGAATTTATAAAATGAGCCTAACTCTATGAACAAACAGTTCACAAAGAAAGATGAAATTGTGGAAGAAAGATGAAAGATGTGGAAATTCAAGTACCTTAATTTAAGGACATAAATGGCTAAGCAGACAGCTAAAAATATACAATCAATATATATGAATATATATAAAAATATATATACTGAATGTATACTATTTGATAGGCAATTTGCTTACGGCACGACAGGTATTATCTCATTTAGTCTTCACTATATCCCTAGGAGGTTGATAGTATCTTTTCTTCAAAACAAGAAAAACAGGTTTTTATATAGATGTGAAGTACATTTTAAGGCTCCCAAGGGCACAGTACTAGTCAGTGGTAGCTGAGATTCTTAACCACTATACACATACATACATACTGTAAAAAACTGAGCATACATTAGGTAAAGATTTTACCTTATACAAAACATTACCCTGAAAAACAGGTATGTAAATAATTCTCTAAGTTCTGAGATTAGTACCTGTCAGGTACTGTCTTGAGCTATAGCTATATCAAACCATACAAAATACAGACCTCAAGCTCCTAGACAGGTAAAAAAGGAGCAGTTTGAGCTAGCACTGCAGTCACAACTTGCCTTCCACTAACCTAGCCAACTTGGTCCCCAAATACTCTAGTCCTCTCATCAAATTCACTCCTTGTAAGGTGCTAATTTAAAAGACCAAGGCAAAAACATTTTCACTCACTTTCCCCCCATTTCCACAACGTCCCTATAAAAGGAACTCATTTTAATGGAAGAGAGGCCAAAGAGTAATTCATGTGAAAAATCTGAAACTACCAGTTGGGTTAAAGGAAAAAACTAAGGCAACTAAGGCTTCCATAAGAAAAGTCCCTATGATACTTTGATTATCAGGGGAATTCATTTTTCAAGTAATTTTCAACCTAGCTAGTGTTCCACTAAACAATGATTTCATCACTCACCTGATGATACTCACTGTAATAGCCTCAAGCTTAGGATTCTTCTAGAGCTTTAGTAAATAAGCTTCCTTGCAAGGGGTCTGTAACATGCTCTTCTTAGAAAGAACCAAAGCAAGTTCACGCTGAGAAAATTTGTAATACCAAAAATAATTAAAGTTGTGTGGGCGGAAATCTTCATTTGTATCTTCAAAGAGGAAACAAAAGAATTGTTTCCTCCTCAAATACAGACACACACTGCATAACGTTTCAGCCAACAACAGACCGCATATACAACAGGGGTCCCATAAGATCAGTACCATATAGCTTAGGTGTATAGTAGGCAATACCATCCAGGTTTGTGTAAGCATACTCTTACGGTGTTTGCACAACGAAATTGCCTAACAACCCATTTCTCAGAAGCTGTCTCCTTCATTAAGCAATGCATGAATGTAAAGACATTAGTTAATATAAGTGAACTCTCATGGTCTTCCTGATTTCTGAAAACGAGTAGCCCAAAATTCTGTTTATTCATGTATTTCAGAGTCACTCTTTGAAACCTAAAGTGTGTTTTATATTCTCAAACCTGAGAGGACAATTTCACTCGGTTTCAATCTCTGTTCAAAATTGGGGAAAATTTTTAAAGGCAAGTGTCTAATAAAGAAGTCTTTACCAGGCAGTCCCTTCAGAAAGCTAATAGCAAAACCAAAGCCAGTCTTGAATCTGGCAAACTAAACAGAAGCTCATGTAACAAACTATTTAAGTCTAGGCAGATAAAACAGCTTTTAAACGATCAGACAACAAATCAACTCAGCTAAAAATAACCCCCTAACAAATTTCACCTAGTCCCCAAGCAGTTAAATAGCAGTTGTATCATAAAAATACCAACTGCATATACTCAGTTCTGGGGGGGAAATCAAAAACAGGAGAGCCGGCCCCATGCCATAGTGGTTAAGTTCCATGCTCCACTTCAGCAGGCCAGGTTTACAGGTTCAGATCCTGGGTGCAAACCTACACCACTCATCAGCCATGCTATGGCAGCAACCTACATATAAAGTGAAGGAAGACTGGCACAGATGTTAGCTCAGCACTAATCTTTCTAAGCAAAAAATAAATAAAAATTAAGCTAAATTATCTAACATGTTGTTAATTCTTTTACTTTGCAAGTAACTACTGAGAATACAACAAACAATGAGACAAGGTCTCTGCCCTCAGAAGAGTTTATGTGATAAAAATGGGTGAGACTAAACAAGATAACTAGAGACTGTGCTTTAAATGAAATAAATAGGATCATATAGCATAATAAGAGAAATCAAAAGGTATGGGAAGGGGGTTGCCCATTTTACACACAATGGTTGAGAGACAGTCACTCAGAATGTACTCTGTGAGCTAAAATTGAGCTAACAAGGGAAAAACAGAGGAAGGAGGAACAAACACAAACACCCTAAGACAGGAAGGAAAAAACCTAGTATGTTCCAGGAAGAGAAAGAAAGCCAAAGGGCAATGGTCTAGGAAGACACTGAGCAAGGTTGCAAAGAAAAGGAGGAGACAAGCAATGCAGATACTTGTAGGCTACAGACGCTGCGTGTTATTCTTAGGTCCAATGGGAAGACACACTCTTCTGTGAATTATGAACTACAGGGGTATAAGAATGCACAGGAACAAAGTTACAAGGCTACAGCAGTAGTTCAGGTGAGAGAAGAGGGTGCCTTTGACAAGTCCAGAGGCAGTGAAATAGAAATGGACATAGTGGGGAGATGTGAAGTAGAGCAAATAGATTTGCTAATTATTAGTTGGAAAGAAAAGAAGGAATCAGAGGTGATTCCCACTTTTTTAGTTGGAATACGTGCATAATGTAGGCATTCACTGAACTAGGAAAGAAGAGAAAAGTATAAACCTGGGTAAGACTCAAAGGAAAGAAGTTTTGGACATGTTAAATTTGTAAACCAAGTGGGAAAGTCAAGAAGGTAGTTAAATTACAAGAGTAGAATACATGGAAGAGAACTGAACTGGAAATTTTAATTTGAGATCGTTTGTATAAAGATGCCATTTAAAACTATATGGTACCATATTGCAGATTACACAAATATCACCACAGAACAGTGTAATGCATTATGTGTCAACTATTTTAAACATGTCATAAAATGCAATCTAAATATACCTGGTTTCTGCTCAGTTCCATCCCTTCAATTTTTATTTACCTGTGGTCCCCAATCCACAATCTCTCCCTCCTGGTTGATCAAATGGTCCTCACCCACTACTATCTATGTGACCCAGCCATAACAATACTAACAATGTTTGTATCATTTTACAATTTCAAAGCATTTAGCATTCATTATTTCACTTGATTCTAGTGATAACCTTGTGAGGTAGGAAAAGAAGAAGTTTTATTAAGCAGGAAATAAGAGTCTTATAAAGGCTGGCCTGGCCAACATAAAATAGCTATTACTTACTAGATAGGATGAAGCCACGATTCAAATTTAAGGACTCTATTTACTCTATATTCACAGAACTGCAGAGCAAACTATAGAAGTTCAGGAATCTTACGTTTTTGCCTTGTTTGCTACTACATGCCTAGCACCAACGAAAGTGCAGGCACATGGTAAGCACTCAAACATCTGCTGAGGCAATGAACAACTTCTCTAGCACAGAGTAGGACTCAAGAGACAAGAATCCCAAATCCACTGTTAAGTCAATGTTTTACAGCAAATAAGTTGACATGGTTGTATCCTGCTTTCTCATTTCCAATACAGAAATGTTGTCATTTATTTTCCAAGTATTCTCAAGTATAAATTAGATAATATCTAACATTTCAAGCCACTCAAAAGATTGCTCTATGAATTCAAGATGGCATTATTTTGTCCATAAAACCATTTGTCCATTACTATGCCCATAAAAACATTTCCCCATTTTAATTCAAATTTCTGATAAAAGATTTTAGAAAACAAAAGAAGACGTCAATCAGCTTTTAAAATAAAACAAAGAAAAAGTCAAATGCTATCATTTGTTATTTATGAACTGTTGTTTTGTGGAATTGACATAATACGTAGACATCAATGAAGAGTCCACAGAGACAGTTCCACACATATATGGTCAAGTGATTTTCAACAAAAGTATTTCAAAGTGATTCAATGGGAAACAAAGTCATTCAAAAAATGGAACTTAGGGGCTGGCTTGGTGCTGCAGCAGTTAAGCACACACGTTCCACTTCGGCGGCCCGGGGTTCGCTGCTTTGAATCCCAGGTGGGACATGGTACCGCTTGGCAAGCTATGCTGTGGTAGGCATCCCACATATAAAGTAGAGGAGGATAGGCACGGATTTTAGCTCAGGGCCAGTCTTCCTCAGTAAAAAGAGGAGGACTGGCAGCACATGTTAGCTCAGGGCTAATCTTCCTCAAAAAAAAAAAAAAAAAAAAAAAAGGAACTTGGGACAAGTGGACATCTACACCACCGCCCCCCAAAATGAACCTCAAACCTCTCCTCACACTACATGCAAAAATATCATTAAAAATAGATCACAGACCTAAAAATATGAGGTAAACTACAAAATTTCTAGAAGCAAGCAGGAAAAAGTCTCACGACCTTGGTTTAGGCCAAGACTTCTTAAGACTTCTTGTGTAAACTGTGTAATTTGTGTAAAATAAAAGCACAAAGCAAGAAAGAAAAAATTAACCAATTTTACTTCAAAATTTAAAAATGTCTGTTCTTCAACTCAAAACAAGTTACTGTTGATAAAATGAAAACACTCTTTTATTTACTCTTAGACATTTAGCCCCGTTATTTCCCCTGCCCTCTATCACCCCAGGGCCAAGTACCTGGCAACGAAAGACCACTCCTATTAGCCCAGAACCTATCAATAATATTCCAGCTATCCAATCCTAAACTCGTCTACCCTGCCTTGTCCATTCCTCCCCTGTCCTCCTCCTCCAAAGCACAATAAAGGCAAAGTGTTCTCCTCAAAAAAAAAAAAAAAAAAGTGAAAATGAAAACAAACCATAGATTGGGAAAAATTATTTGCAAAACACATATCTGATAGACTTCTATCCAAAATATATAAAGAATTCTTACAACTCAGTAAGACAATCTCATTTTTTTTAAATGGGCAAAAGATTTGAACATACTTCACTAAAGCACATAAAAAGATGTTGAGCATCATCAGGGAAACACAAATTAAAACTACAGTGCAAATTCAAACTATACATCACTATAATGGTTAAAATTAAAAGACCAACAACATCAACTACTGGCAAGAAATAACTAGAACTATATAACATACATTGCTGGTGGGACACAAAATGGTTCAGCACTTTGGAAAACAGTTCAGCAGGTTTTTAGCAAATTTAAATACACACAATGCATACGACCCTGCAATGCCATTGCTAGGTAACTTTCCCAAGAGAAATAAAAACATAGTCCACACCAAGTCCTGTACTGAAATGTTCACAGACGCTTTATTCATAGTAGGCAAATAGTGGAAATAACCCAAATGTCTAGTAACCAGAGAAGGGATAAACAATTGTGGTATATGCAGACAACAGAAGACTTATCAATAAAAAAAAGATGAATTATAATCCATGCAACAACATGCATGAAAGCAGCCAGAAACAAAGTCTACACACTGTTTGATTCCCTTTATATGATGTTCTGGAAAACAATACACAATACTAAAAACAAGAAACAGATTCGTAGTTACCAGGGACTAGGGGTGAGGAGAGGGGACTGTCTGTAAAGGACCAGGTAACTTTCTGGGTTGATGACAATGTTCTATATTTTCACTGTGGTGGGATTACACAACTGATCTGTCAAAATCTTAAAACTGTAGACAAAGAGTAAACTTATTCTACATAAATTATACCTGAATAAACCTAATTTAAAAATGAGTTCATACCCCATTTAAAAAATTAGCTGGCAGACATTCGTTTATAAAGATCAACTCTTAAAAATGTTAATTTTTTACTGTAAAAACATCGGATTAATACTGTTTCCCCTATATTACCCTAACCTTAGACTTATTTTCTCTAGTCTGAGGATTTAAATTAATGCTACAATTTTTCCTCTACAACAAGGACCAAGTCCACTAATCCAACTGGACGATTTTTCCCACTCAATTTACGTGAAGGGAAACTAATAATTACTTTTTTGATTACTTCTAGAAATACCATGTCACTATACCATAGAATAGCTTTAATGTTGTCTAATTGTCCATTCAACTACACTAGCAGTAAATATTAGGAAAATAAAGGAAACATACTCTAATCACTGTATTAACCACCTGGAGGGACTTTTCTTCCTTAAAGGACAGAAGTACTTAAGGACACTAGATCTTTATTTAAGAGGGGCAAATGCAAATGACCTGTAGAGGGTGTTTTGGAAATGGGAGTGGGAGGTGTTTGTTTTCCAGAATGGTCACACCTGTGCTATTACTACATATTGAAATACATTATTACAAATGTCTTTCCTTTTATTTAACTTTTTTATTACAGCTGTATTTTATTGTGATCTTACATGCATAGGATGTTTTTTTCTTAGGATAGTAAAGGGGACTTTAAAAGGTATTTGTTATAAAAGGTGTACAGAACTGACTGAATTCTGTACCCACTGCTCTAGAGTTGAGCTGTCCAATATGGCAACTAATAGACACATATTGTTACTTAAACTTAAACTAAAATCAGGGGGAGAGATGAAGGCAAAAGTGGTGATTATGCATATATGTGTGGTGATGGATGGTAATTAGTCTTCAGGTGGTGAACATGACATAATCTACACAGAAATCAAAATATATAACTAGGTACACTTGAAATTTATAGAACATTATAAACCAATGTTACCACAGTAAAAAAGTAACTTTTTTTTTTAAGATTTTTTTTCCTTTTTCTCCCCAAAGCCCCCCAGTACATAGTTGTATATTCTTCGTTGTGGATCCCTCTAGTTGTGGCATGTGGGACGCTGCCTCAGTGTGGTTTGACGAGCAGTGCCATGTCCGTGCCCAGGATTCGAACCAACGAAACACTGGGCCGCCTGCAGCGGAGTGCGCGAACTTACCCACTCGGCCACGGGGCCAGCCCCAGTAATTTTTTTTTTTTTTGAGGAAGCTTAGCCCTGAGCTAACAGCTGCTGCTAATCCTTTTTTGTTTGTTTGTTTGTTTTTCCCTGAGGACTAGCCCTGAGCTAACACCCGTGCCCATCTTCCTCTACTTTATATGTGGGATGCCTACCAGAGCATGGCTTGCCAAGCAGTGCCATGTCCGCACCCGGGATCTGAACTTGTGAACACCAGGCTGCCGAGGCGGAACATGCAAACTTAACTGCTGCACCACCGGGCCGGCCCCAAAATAATTTTTTTTAAAGAATAAAATTACCCTTCAGGGGGAAATAAAACCACTATGAGATACCACTACAGACTCATCAGAAAGGCAAAAATGAAAATAAAAATACCAAGTAATGGAAAGGATATGGAGAAACCAGAACTCTCAGAGACCACTGTTGGGTGTATAAATTGGTTCCAATAACTTTGGAAAACTATTTGGCAGTACCTAAAACTTAACTATGCATACCCTATGACCCTCTAATTCCACTCCCCCAGGTAGTTGCTCAACAGAAACGTAAGGATATGTTCACCACCATAATTACTAGAATTTTCATAAACCATACTATTCTTAAGAGCCCCAACCATAAATTTCCCTAAACGTCCATTAACCAAAAATTGATAAATAAATGTTGGGATATCTGCATTATGGAATATTATATGGCAAGGAAAATGAATGTTCTATTCTACAACTATGCAACAATATGGGTGAATCTCATAAATATAATGTTGAGCAGAAGAAGCTGGGCAAAAATAATACCTATTATATGATTCCATTTACATGAAGTACAAATACAGGTACAACTACTCTATGCTGTTAGAAGTCAGGATAGTGGTGACCCTAGAGAGTGGCCAGTGACCGGACAGGAGGCACGAGGGGATCCCTATAATACTGGTGTCTTCTGTGTCTTGATCTGGGTGCTGGTTATATAGATGTGTTCAGTTTGTCAAAAATCTACTGACTGGGGGCCAGCCTGGTGGCGCGGCAGTTAAGTTCGCACGTTCTGCTTCTCCGCAGCCCGGGGCTCACCAGTTCGGATCCTGGGTGTGGACATGGCACTGCTTGGCAAGCCATGCTGTGGTGGGCGTCCCATATATAAAGTAGAGGAAGATGGGCATGGATGTTAGCTCAGGGCCAGTCTTCCTCAGCAAAAAGAGGAGGACTGGCAGCAGTTAGCTCAGGGCTAATCTTCCTCAAAAAAAAAAAAAAATCTACTGACTGCATATTTATGATATATGCACTTTTGAGTAGGTATATAATTCAGTAAATATCTTTTTAAATAAAATTCTGTGACCTTAAAAAAATTAAATTAAATTAAACAAAATTCAGTTCCTCACCTGGACTAGCTGCATTTTAAATGTTCAGTAAGGACATATGGCTAGTGACTACCATATCGAACAGGGTAGACATAGAACACTTCCATCACTTCACAAAGTTCTACTGGACAGCACTGCTCTAGAATAAGACCAACTGCTTAGAACACTAAGGAAGTTAACTATAAAAGACTACAGATAAAGAGAATTCAAATTCTCGCTCCATCACTTACTCAGGACTTGGATAAAATATTGAATCCCAGACTAAGTTTCCTACAACATTAAATGGAAACAGCACTTATTTCACAGGGCAAACATTATATAAACATTAGTTACGAAGTAATTCAAAAAGAAAATATTCCTTACTAAGAACAAACCCATGTGAAGAGCATATTATAAACAAATCACAATTGCATCATATTAAGAAAATAAAATTTAGTTGCTAAGGATAAAATAAATATCTTCCAAGTTCCTGAAACAGAATATTTTACTTTCCTTATATTGTCACCTTAAAAATGTTACCTATGAGCCAGAATGATTGGGAATCTAAGCTCTGGATAAAAAACCTACAGGTTCAGAAAAACCACTTATTGGTTGTGTGACATTGGCAAGCAACTTAAAATCTCCGTGCCTTCATTTCACATCTGTAAAATGAGGACAACAATAGGACCTTCCCACACTCAATGTCTATGACGATTAAATCAGTTAATACACTTAAAAGGCTTAGAACATTGCCTGGAAGATGGTAGGCATTGATAAATATAAATTATTAAAATCTATTCATTATGATAAGTGTTGAGATCCAGAAGATATAAAGAACTCCTATGACTCAACAACAAAAACAATCTGATTAAAAAATGAGCAAAGAACTTAGACATTTCTCCAAAGAAGATATACAAACAGCCAATAAACAAAGAACATGACATTACTAATCACATCACCAATCATTAGGGAAATGGAAATCAAAACCACAATGAGATACCACTTCATACCCATTACAACAGCTATTACCAAAAACACAAAAAGTAACAAATGTTGGGAAGGATGTGGACAAATTGGAACCCTTCTACACTGCTGGTAGGAAAGAAAAATGGTGCAGCCACTATGGAAAACAGTATGGAGGTTCCTCAAAGAATTAAAAGTGGAATTACCATATGATCCAGCAATCCCACTTCTGGGTACACACCCAAAAGAATTATAAATAGGGATTCAAACATATTTGTACACCCATGTTCACAGCAGCATTATTCACAATAGCCAAAAGGTGGAAGCAACCTAAGTGTCCATCGACAGATAAATGGATAAACAAATGTGGTATGTACATACAATGGAATATTATTCTGCTGTAAAAGAAATTAATTCTGATTCTGACACATGCTACAACTCCGATGAACCTCAAAGACATTATGCTAAGTAAAATAAGCCAGTCACAAAAGGACAAATACTGCACAATTCCACTCATATTAAGTACCTAGAGTAGTCATATTCATAGAAACACAAAGTAGAACGGTGATTGCCAGGGGCTGGGGGAGAAGAGAAAATGAGGAGTTAATGCTTAACAGGTACATGGAGTTTCAGTTTGGGAAAATGAAAAAAGTTCCAGAGATGGATGGTGGAGTTGGTTGCACAACAAGGTGAATGTACTCAATGTCACTCAACTGTACACTCAAAAATGACTAAAATAGTAAATGTTATGTTTATTTTACCACAATAAAAAAAAGTTTCCTCATTACACTGATTGGGAGATTATTGCGAAGGGGGGAAAAAAAACTTATCTCCCTATATCATACAGTGGATAGAAAAGTAAAAAGACTTAAATCCCCTAAATTTGTATAAATTTAGAAAATGCTTTCTTCTCCAAAATTATAACACCCCAACCTCCTATTTGTGGGGCGAAGACTTTGGCTAATTATGTTGACAAGTACTGTTGTGAAGGATTACCTCCTATTGTAGTTTTTAAACATGTCCACAAATTCTTTTCACAAAAAGGGAAGCCTAATTCCTCTCCCCTTGATTGTGGGCTAGACTTCTAAGAAAAGAAAGAGGCAGAACTGACTTCTGAGAATAGGTCATAAAAGGCACTTCACTTCTACCTCTCTCTTCTCAGATCACTTGCTCTGGGAGATTCAGCTGCCATGTTGTAAAGAAATTCAAGCAGCAGCTCAATGGAGAGGTCCACATATGGCAAGAACTGAATCCTCCAGACAGGACCCAGCATCAACCTGCCAGCCCAATGAGGACACCATCTTGGAGGGAGAGCCTCCAACCCCAGTCAAGCCTTCAAATGACTGCAGCCCTGGTCAACATCTTGACTAAGATTTTATTAAAGACCCTGAAGGAGCCAGAACCACTCAGCTAAACTGCTCCCAAATTTCTAACCTACAGAAACCATGTGAGAGAGTAAATATTTACTATTTTGTTTAAAAAAACTCACTCATTAAGTTATAGTTATGTCCACTGAAAAGGAAACTAATGTCTTTTTACTAGTATGCATATGTAATAAAGATGACTATTCCTAAAAATTTTTAAGAATTTTTTAAAATGCATTTGCAAGTTATGACTTTTAAAGGAAACACAACCTATTTAACTAGGATTTTAGAACTCTTGTTCTTGCTAAAAATAAAAAAAAAATGAATGGGAAAAACTTTTAAATATGGTTTTAAAAAATATAATCTGAAAACTGAATTAAAGGGCAGAAAATGAAAGACCAAAAATATTGCACTCACCAAGACGTGAACATGAAGATGACTCAAAAACAAGAAACTGAGTGGGATATCTTGTATAAAAAGATGCAGAAACTAGCAATTACTTGAAGGGATATAGACCAAAAAGCCTGTAACTATTCTGCTGGGTGGGGCAACTGACAAAAAGGGAAAAAGCAAGCAGGTAAAAGTGAAAAAGAGACCCAATCACAAAAGGTTTGTCAGTAACTCTAACATTTTGTTTCTCAGGAGGGTCCTGTTCAAAGTGTAGGCCTGCTCCCCATAAAAATACATAAGCATCCCCAAAATTATCAATTTTGGAAAATTCTCAAACCACTCTCTCCCATACCCACCCACGCAGCCAAAAACAATTCATGTTAGGAACTCCTGACACATAAACCATTTTGGGGGGGGGGGGGACATCTTTCTCCAACCTGCTCTCCTTAAATATACCAAACACAAGACCCTAAGGGCTGCTTAAACAACAAAACCAAGAGCTGTACTTTAGGTAGACCTCTCTGGCCACAGGAGAGATTATGGGGAGAAGAAAAGGGAACCAAAGGTGAAGAGAGGAGTTAGCAAATTACTTCCCTTAGTCAAGGACCAAGCTAGGATAATAAATCAAACTGGAAATGGGAAGGCAGGACATGAATGAGATGCAAGTGATGCCATTAACAGAAACAAAAGAGAGAATAAATAATTTTGGAGACTATGATAAATCCTGGTTTGACATGTAAAATCTATTGAGCAGAATCTTAAAATATAGGAATTAGAATAAAACTTTACATCTATACAACACTTCACAATTAACAAAAAGCCTTCATATACATTATCTGCATCAGTTTTATGAAGAAACTAAGGCCAAAAGAGGTTGGATGAATATACAAGGGTCACGTAGGCCCTTTCCTAGATATTCCAAATCCTAAAGCAAAAATCTCCTTTCTAACTCACAACCATTATTTTTTTCCTACATCACTACCCTTACCTGGATCTAAATTCTTATCTAAACACTTTTAGGAAAAATTACACTTGGGGATGGCCCGGTGGCACAGCGGTTAAGTTTGCACGTTCCACTTCAGCGGCCCAGGGTTCACCACTTCAGATCCTGGGTGCTGACCTACACACCACTTGTCAAGCCATGCTGTCAAGTGGAGGAAGTTGGGTACGGATGTTAGCTCCAGGCAAGTCTTCCTTACCAAAAAAGAGGAGGATTGGCGGCAGATGCTAGCTCAGGGCTAATCTTCCTCAAAAAAACAAAAAATAAAAAAATAAAAATTACACAGAAAAGGTAACTAGGTCAAAAATAATTAGATAATCTGGTCTTGGTTTAGGTTCTGTCCTCGCTTGTTACTTTTACTTTCAGAGGTTCCCATCCTTATTCCCTTCTGTAAATCTTTAAATATTGTAAATATTTATCAAAACGTTCAAGTAAGTAAATTTGTCCTTGAACAACTGCTGGAAGCAAAGTTCACAAATGTTAGAGTATTCAAGGATTAAAGTTAATTGTTAAGATCCCTGATCTCTGGGGTAATCTTTATCCTGATACTACTGCTTGGGTAACAACATCAATAGGAGAAATTTAAAATAAAATAATCACAGACTATATATGTTATGTGATTCTATGAATAAAGGTCATTCATTTCCAGTTCAACTTCTTAATCACATTTAACAGGCATATTCTTAGAAAATGCTCAAAAAATAACTTGAAAAGCCATTAAATTGAGGAATGGATAAAATACAGGCTCTCAAAAGGAAAGAGGGGTACAATGTTCTCACTACATTTTTACATAAATCAAGAGATAAATTCAATTGCAAGTACTACACACAGCTCTAACAGAGAAAACACAACCAAGTCTATTTTAACAGAGAAGAATTATTGAACTCTAATCTCAATTTAGGTCAGAAAATAAACACTACATACGCATATCTAAATACCTACATTCTTTTGGACTCTACTACCTCTTCTGTTCTAAGTGAGATAAGAGGATTCAACAGTACAGCAAAAAAAGTTTTGTTTCCAAGTAAATGAGCAACTGACACATTATTAGGCCATCTTGGCAAAGTGTTCAAAAATTACAACCTTTTATCTCAGAAAGATAATTAAATGAAATAAACTCTAATTTTAGCTACACTGATCTGCTAATATTAACTGCTTAAAAAATTTTAGTAAATTTATTAAAAATAAACACTCCTAATGAATGCCTATGATTCACTGAAAGACGAAATGTAATAACTAATGGTGATTAAAAACACCATCAATCTGAAAAATAAAAATATTATTAAAATATAATTCTCTCATTTGTCAAAAGAATTTCTGTCACAACAGTTAATATTTACAACTTTTTTAAAAAAGCTGTATAAACTTAAGCCAGCATAACCTTCCTAGGAGAAAAAAAGTATACTCATTTTTTTAAGTTAAAGATTCTTAATCCATCTTGCTCAGTTCCTCTTAGTTTCTGTTCCTAGTAATGACGTGACTCTTGGAACTGAGATCTTAAGGAATAATTCAAAATGCAAAGCCACTTCAACAAATTGTTTGAAAAGTTTAATTTCTATCATGGATTAAAATGTTAGGAACAGTTATGCCTTAAAACAAACTACTTCATGAAATATCAGATTAAAAATCAAGGCCTATAATTTGTTTTAAAGAACTACCTAACTAGAAATGGGAACACTAAACTGCATTTAGAACACAGTCTAAACTCACATTTAGAAAGTAAACCAGCTATCGAGACGTGAAACATTTGTTGGGTTTTCTCCTACATTTCTACCAATCTATGAATCCAATATGCCTAAGGTGAACACTGACCACACAGATTTTGTTTTTTACTTTAGGAGCACAAAAACTTAAAATGTGGACTCTTAGATCTGAAATATTCTTAAATCTTAACATTTTCTGCATTTCAATTTACATAATAGTTATTTTCAGACTGTCCAGGAAACCGAAGCCAAGGAATATTATTGCAAGAAACTGAAAAGCTATACCACAGGATAAACTTGACTCTCATTACAGTTTGCAAATGAACATTTGATTTGCTCACCATATAGTACTTACAAATTCCAACAGGACTGCACAGGAAGGCGTTGGGTTTTTCTCCGTAACCTTTATGTTTTCCAGTTTGTTTTTTTATTTTGTATCCTCTGAAATAATATCCAAGTTCTTTGAAGATACTTAACCTACGACTATTTGACATAGAGTTACTTCAAGTCAGCTACCCATACTTCTGTTTTAAAGTTTTCATATGGCTATCTCCAGAATTAGCCAAGTTCCTTGGATTTGAGATTATAAAGTCTTCTTTATTATTCCATGTACTTTCACTGTTGCACTTATCCACTCCAGATGAAATATCCAATTTATGAGGCAAAAAGCAAAAACAAAAAGAAAATTTCACATCTGAAGAGCATTCCTAAACATCAGCATATAGAGACATAGCTATCTCAATACTACCATGCTGCTGGGAAACTGCAACATCTTAAATTTCCACGTAAATAAAAGATTAAAGGAAAAAAACTCTGTATTCTTTCAGTGTCTTCATTTAGAAAAGCTGTCCCATTGTGACATGAAAAGGGATGAGGTCAAAAATTCCTAAAACTTTCAATAAAGGTAAAAATAAACTGCCATGAAACTTCAGCAATATTTAAACAGTAATTTGAAACTGCTGAAACTACTCAGTACACAAATCAAACATATCTTACAGTTTTGGCTGAAGAACACCAACAACGGGGAGGGGGTTGGGGGGAAGGCAAAAAATACCAGCTGAAATACTTTGAGTTATATAATCCGTTTGAACCAAAATACTGAAGAAATGCCTGGGTCTCTTTGTAAGTAGCTTGTAGAACTGTTCACTACTATCAATTCACTTCAGAGATGATTCTTGCCAATTTTAATAAACTTCTGGGGCAAAATTATCCAAAAACATTGTAATTCCAAAATGGCCACTTGAAATATCCGGGGCCTTTTTACACAAAACCTAGAAGATGATCTTCATATCTGAGTAATTCAATCACCTGTAAAAGTTATAAAAAAAAAAAAAACTTAAATTACACAGTGAGTTTTAATTTTGAGCTAAAAATTAATCCCCATCTTAAAGAGTCAACCTCTGGAGAAAAATTCACTTCTATACAATCCTACGAGGGTCTGGAAAAAGGCTATGCCCAAACAAGCACCCCAAAAAGTCTACTGTTTCAAAAGGACTTCAGAGTAGATAGAGAAAAAAAGGTGGGAGATGATGCTGTGGAGGGCAAACACTGATTTCAACTGGGAAGGGGGTGCAGATACAACACAGGTGGGTTATATAAGCAAACCTTCCCATACCTTTCGAATAAATATTAAAACTATGAAACTGGCACACAATCTTTTAAGAGATGGCTATTTTCTACTTAATGTACCAAAGGAGAAAGAATGGGCAGCTGTGGTGCCAACAAGCATTAATAAATGACGCTCTCTCCAAATTAGAACGTGTAAAAGCAGCACCACATTCTCCCCACGAAGGGTGGAAAGGTAGGTGGAAGAGAAGTGGGGCCAGAACATTCCTTAAACTCGCCGGAGGGTGAGACTTGCCCGGCTCCGGAGGGCAGCAGTGGGATAAAGGTGTCGGTTCCCATTTGCCTGAATTAAGAAAACAGGTTTCTCCCGACACTGAGGGGGTGGAAGGTGCCGGCCCTTCTCGTGAAGCACGTCCAGAGGGGCTCTCTCCGCAAACAGAACAGGTCCCCTCAGACCCCACAGGACTCACGGGGACCAGGGAGCACTCGACTCCGCGCACAGCCAGCGCCGCGGACCGGCGAGAGGCGGGGAGAGCGGGCGCGCAGCTCACGAAACCAGCGAAGGCCACAACTCGGCCTCGCCTCCCTCAGCCTCCGAGAGGCCGCGGTGCAAAAGGAGGCGGGTGTGTGCGAGGAGCCGGGGGAAGGAAGAGAGAGCCGGAGAGCGGCGGCCCCGCTCCCAGCCGCCGCCAAACACCTCCCCCCGGCCGCCCAGGCGAAACCACGCACCCCCTCCCCACAACCGCCGCCTCCGCTCGGCCGGGCCGAGGCAACACCACAGCGGCCTGCCCGCGCCGTCCTTCCCTCTGTCTCCCTGCTCTCCGACCCCCCACCCCGGTCCGCGGGCAGGCTCACACCTCGCGCCGCCAACGCCGCTCCCGACCCCTCAAACCCCAACGCCGACACGGGCGCCCCCCGCCTCCCTCGGACTCCGGCGCGGAGCACAGAGGCCGCTGTTACCTTCTGCCACACCAGAGGTGCCCCTGGCCTGGGGGTGCCACTGCGCTCGATCCCGGGAGGAGGTTTTCGGTACTTTGAATAATCCCCTTTTGCCGCTTTTCCCTCCCCCACAACCAGTCTCAGTCCCAAAATGGCGCCGACCCGATCCGCAATGTTCTGAGCCAAGTCTCGCGAGATCGTGGAAGGTGGCGAGGCGGGGAAAGAACTAGAGGGGTTGAGGAAAGGGAGGGGATAGGCGGGGCGAGGAGGAGGAGGGAGAAAGGGTGTGGAAGAAGCGGTGCGAACGAACCTACTGGGCGGGGCAGCAGGAGCCTCTCCACCAGAGAACCTTCTGGCCCAAGCAACCGCTTACGCCCCAGCCAAAGAAGCTCCGCCCCCTACGTCGGGCGGCTGGGGGTAGGAGAGAGGGCGTGGCTACGCCTTGGGGCGGGGCTTCGAGGAGGCCCCGGAGGCGGGGGCGGGCAGGGGGCGGTGGCTCCGCGCGGTGACGTCAGGAGCAGCTGGAGTCGGGGATTACCCCCTGCTGCTGACGTGGGGACGGTGAACAATCGGGAACGTTCGGTGGAAGGGGGAATTCCCCGCTGCTCCCCGAGGAGCCCCTTCTCCCCGCCGGCCCCCACCACCCCTCGGGGCCGTCCCGGAACCTGGGATGGTGGGGCCGCCGGGAGGGCGAGAGGGGAATGTTGCTCCTGGAGGCGGCCGCGCGGGTGAGTGGCGCGCGCCGCGGCGTCTTCCCCGGCTCGAAGCTGGGATGAGCTGCGGCGCGCGCCGCTCGCCGGGTACCGCGCTCGGCCCGGGCGGCTGGGAGAACACAGGCTCGGCTGTACACAGCCCTGCGCGGGCGGAGCTACGGACGTGCTGGCGCCGGGCTAATTGGACGCCCTGAAGCCAGGGATCCAGCTTCGTATGCAAATAGGAGAGTGTGTCGGCCCCAAATAATATATACGGGAGGCGGGTGGCTGAGTGGGCAACGTTCGCTGGTTGGGAACTAACCCCCAGGTTCTCAAAGGGTAAGAATGGCTGCTGGATGTAATCGTGCTGATTATCATTTTTTCTTTCTACTAAATCCACAGTAGGTGAGAATTATTTCAACAGTGTCTCGGTCCCACACAGCCCATGCAATTTATAGTAATGAAGTTTGTGGTAGTCACAGTTCTCTAATTGCGATACCTTTTCGCCTTATAACCGAAGGCTCAGTTTGAAACCTGTAAAGTGAACCTTCCAAGAGGAAGAAAAGTCACCTTACGTGTTTAGGCGGAATGTAGGGGGATGGTGTCTTAAGGAGGGGAAAATCCAGAAAATAAAAAGTACTTGGCTCTTTGCCCTCCTCCAAGCCACAAAGGCTTCATACACAGAAACTTTATGGTTCTTTTATATGCATTGTGGGGTTTGTAGTTTAATGAGCTGCTTCTAAAAGCTCCCTGAAAGAATGTTTGAATGTAAACGCACCAAAAATTACGCCTCCCAATCTTTTTATTTTAGTCTTCATGGGGGTTATGGACACTTTTGGCAATTAATAATGCCTCACTGAGTGCAAAGAAAAGGAATTAACACTTGCTGGACGCCTTGTTTGTGCCAGGCACTTTAATCTTTATATCAACCTCTGAAGTGAGTGCTGTTTTCTTCATTTCGCAGATGAGGAAACTGGTTCAGGTTAAGTAACGTGCTTCAGGTTACACAACATGCAAGTTGGCTGCCGCGACTTGCCTGTACCAGACTTAAATTGCTTCCATAGAAGTAACTTCTGTGTTGAGACAGTACCTGCTTTTGCTTCTATTTCTAAGCGTGATGTCAGTTCAAGAAACAAAGGAAAATGTTGATAACTTGAAAATATTGATAATTTAAATTGTGCCTTTCATGTGGCAAAAGACATTGTAAAGTTGAAAAACAAATAGTGAAATAGAGAAACAATTGTAGTGTCTGTCAAACGAGTTAATATTTCATTATATATACTTGGTTACTATCCTTAATATCTAATAATATTTGATTTACATAATAAGTATATCAAGAGGTCTTCCAAATCCTTAAGGAAAAGATAACCATGCCAGCTCTTAAAAAGCCAAAGGGCATGAAAAGCTAGTCATGTATGTGTCAGTAATGATATGAAAAGATGTTCTACCTCACTAGAAATTAGAAAAAAATGAAAATGAAACTAACAGTGAGATACCACTTTTCACCTAACAGATGGGCAAACATTTAGAAAGAATAAAACCTCACCAAAGGGGTAAGGAATAGGCATTTGCATTAAGCATGTCAACAATCAAAATTTGGGGTCCGCTTGTGGCCCAGTGGTTAAGCTCCCACCCTCCATGTCCATGGCCCAGGGTTTCACAGGCTTGGATCCTGGGCGCCGACCTGGCACCTCTCATCAAGCCATGCTGAGGCAGCATCCAACTTTAGCAAAACCAGAAGGACCTCTATCTAGAATATGCAGCTATGTACCAGGGGTCCTTGGGGAGAAGAAGAAAAAAAAGGAGAGAGATTGTCAACAGACTAGCTCAGGGTCAATCTTAAAAAAAAAAAATGAAGATCTGTACAGCCTTTCTGAAAGATAATTTTGCTTTTATTAAAAAAAAAGTCTTGCAGGCACAGGGGGTGAAGGGAAACGTACATGGTGATGGACAAGAAATAATATACAACTGAAGTTTCACAATGATGTAAGCTACTATGAACTCCATAAGATAAAGTCTTTAAGATACCCTTTGCCCAGCTATTCTATATCTTAGAATTTATTTTAGTAAAATGATAGGAAAGGTATCCAACAATTTATAAAGATATTCATTGATAAATTGCTTATAACTACAAAAAAATGGAAACAACCTAGATGCCTATAAATAAAGATGTTGAGTAAATTATGGTACATCCATAGATGGAATATGAAGCCGTTAAAAATGGCTTCTTTGAGGCCAGCCCCATGGCCAAGTGGTTAAGTTCACCCACTCTGCTCTGGCAGCCCAGGGTTTCCTCAGTTCAGACCCTAGGTGCAGACATGGCACCGCTTATCAGGCCATGCTGAGGTGGCATCCCACATAGCACAACTAGAGGCACTCACAGCTGGAATATACAACTATGTACTGGGGGACTTTGGGGAGAAGAAGAAGACAAAAAAAGAAGATTGGCAATTGTTGTTAGCTCAGGTGCCAATCTTTAAAAAAAAAAAAGGCTTCTTTGTAAAAATAATAGATGGGGCCGGCCCGGTGGCGCAGCAGTTAAGTTTGCACCTTCCCCTTCAGTGGCCCAGGGTTCACCAGTTCGGATCCCGGTGCGGATATGGCACCACTTGGCAAGCCATGCTATAGCAGGCATACCACATATAAAGTAGAGGAAGATGGGCACGGATGTTAGCTCAGGGCCAGTCTTACTCAGCAAAAAAAAACACAAGAGGATTGGCAGCAGATGTTAGCTCAGGGCTAATCTTCCTCAAAAAAAATAAATAAAAATAAAAATAATGGTCATATGAAAAGATGTTCACAACATACCATCAAGAAAAATAAAAGGTAAGTTACAAAGCTGTCTATATAATGTCCCATTTTTTGTCAAATAAAAAAGCGTACATCAAAGGACAAAGTCTGACTGAATAGTTACAAAAATGTTAACAATGCTTATTTCTAGGCAGCAGAATAATAGAAGATCTTTATTTTATTCTTTATACCTGTTAAGGGCCTAGGTTACTTTTCTAATCATTAAAAAAAAAAAGCTAACTAAAAATTAAATACAAGGGGGCCGGCCCCATGGCTGAGTGGTTAAGTTCATGCACTCCACTATGGCAGCCCAAGGTTTTGCCGGTTTTGATCCTGGGCACAGACCTAGCACCGCTCAGCAGGCCATGCTGAGGCAACATCCCACATAGCAGAGCCGGGAAGACCTGCAACTAGAATGTACAGCTATTTACTGGGGGCTTTGGAAAGAAGAAGAAAAAAATAAATAAAAAGGTTTATTTAAAAAAAATTAAATACAAGAACCTGTCTCCAACCAGTCACGTTTTTCATTATTTTATTAATTTAGTAAAATCTAAACAAAGGATTTATCACATAATAGATTATTTTAATTTATTAATGAACATAACATTGTAGTAATGTAAGAGAACATTTCTTTTTGGAGGAAGATTGGCCCTGAGCTAACATCTGCTGCCAATCCTCCTCTTTTTTGCTGAGGAAGACTGTCCCTAAGCTAACATCTGTGCCCATCTTCCTCTATTTTATGTGGGATGCCTGCCAAAGAACGGCTTGCCAAGCAGTGTGTAGGTCAGCACCTGCAATGCAAACTGGTAAACCCCAGGCCACCAAAGCGGAATGTGTGACCTTAACCGCTGCAGCCACAGGGCCGAACCCTAAGAGAACATTTTCTTAGCCAAGCTCTATGCAAGAAATTTGAATTAAAGTTGGACAATTCTCTCAATGACTTGATAGGTATTAAACACAAAGAAATTAAGTAACTTGCTCGAAAATAATGTTAGCCCAAGTATACAATGATGTATAAACAAAGGTATTCATTTCCAAGTTATTTGTAATAGTGAAAACTAAATAACCTAAATTTCTACCAACTGAGTACTGCTTAAAAAATTAAGGTACATCCATATAACAGAATACTATACAGCTGTTAAAAAAGAATAAGGTATAGCCAAGACATGGAAGGAACCCAAGTGCCCATCAACTGACGATTAGATAAAGATGTGGTATATATACACAATGGAATACTACTCAGCCATAAAAAAGACAAAATTGGGGGCTGGCCTTGTGGCACAGCTGGTTAAGTGTACACATTCTGATTCAGCGGCCCGTGGTTCACCCATTCATATCCCAGGCGCAGAAATGGCACCACTTGGTAAGCCATGCTGTGGTAGGCGTCCTACATAGAAAGTAGAGGAAGATGGGCATGGATGTTAGCTCAGGGCCAGTCTTCCTCAGCAAAAAGAGGAGGATTGGCAGATGTTAGCTCAAGGCTAGTCTTCCTCAAAAAAAAAGACAAAGGGGCCAGCCTGGTGCCTGGTGGCGCAGCAGTTAAGTTGTCTTGTTCCGCTTCTCAGCGGCCCAGGGTGCACCAGTTCGGATTCCAGGTGCGGACACATATAAAGTAGGGGAAAATGGGCATGGATGTTAGCTCAGGGCCAGTCTTCCTCAGCAAAAGAGGAGGATTGGCAGTAGTTAGCTGAGGGCTAATGTTCCTCAAAAAAAAAAAAAAAGAAGACAAAATCCTCCCATTCCCAACAACATGGATGGACCTTGAGGGTATTGTGTTAAGCAAAATAAGCCAGACAGAGAAAGACAAACACCATTTCACTCATATGTGGACGATAAACAAACACACTGACAAAGAGAACAGTTTAGTGGTTACCAGGGGAAGAGGGCTGGAGAGTGGGCACAGGGGGTGAAGGGAGCACTTACATGGAGATGGACAGGAAATAATGTACAGCTGAAGGTTCACAATGTTGTAAACTATTATGAAATTATTTTAAAAGAAACAAAAAGAATAAAGTAGACCAATATATGCTGACATGGAAAGATGTTCAATATGTTTCGTTAATTGTGGCAAACAACATATAGAGTTTCATCATCTGTTACTTTTTTTAAGTATGTATATTTATACAGAAACAGAAAATGCATAAAGAATAACTCTAATATTCATCAAATCAGGAAATTAGGATTTTTTTATTCCTTGCTATACTATTTTATAATAATTAATGTTTAAAACATAATTGCCAAGTATCTGCAACAATTGAGGAGCAGAATAAAATATTTGTGTAGGAAACCTTGAATCTTTCAAAACTACATGAGTGTCCTTTTTTGTGTTCCCGTTGTACCACCCTGTGTTTACCTCTATGATTAATTATCTACTCATTTCTGCCTCTGCCTTGTTCCTGGAAAGGTGTCCAAGGCCTTCGTTATCATTCCTCCTACACTTACTAGACTAGATTGTAATTGCCAATTTTTTTACCTGTTTCTACCACTGGGCTCAAATTTCCTTGAAAACATCGACCATGTCTTATTCATATTTATTCAGAGCAACTAGTGCAGTTTCAGCCACGATTATTTGTCAAATTCGTGACTTCTCTATCTTTAGTCTTTGTTTTAGCCACACATTACCTGCACTTCTCAGAATTTCCCTTGTTCTTGGACAATCTGTGCAAATGTTATTCCCTTTAACTAGATTACCTCTCTTCTCCTCACTCTCTACCTCACAAATTCTTATTTCTTATCTCTAGAGACCCTGTTCAAATAACATTCAGGTAAACAACAAATCAGGTAAAGCTCCAAACTTCCTTCTCTGGATTCTCATGTGGATTTATACTTCCTTTTATCACTATCTGTTCTCCTTTGTGTCCCCCTTTCTAGACGATGATGCCCTGGTCAGAGACCCTGTTCTATTCATCCTCTGCCCCTAAAACAATGCTCAGCCCATAGAAGGTGGTCAACAAATATGAGTGGATAGGGGCCAGCCAGCTGGCGCAGTGGTTAAGTGCACACGTTCCACTTCTAAGGCCCGGGGTTCGCTGGTTCGGATCCCGGGTGCAGACATGGCACCACTTGGCAAGCCATGCTGTGATAGGCATCCCACATAGAAAGCAGAGGAAGATGGGCACAGATGTTAGCTCAGGGCCAGTCTTCCTCAGCAAAAAGAGGAGGATTAGCAGCAGTTAGCTCAGGGCTAATCTTCCTCAAAAAAAAAAAAAAAAAGAATTGTGTAATAATCCATTGGAAGAATTTACCTTATCTTATTTAACCAGTGCCTGATGGAAAGATACTTAGGTTGTATCTAATTTTTCCTCCTATAAACCATATGGTAATGAATGTTTCTGAGTTTTGTGTGTTTGGAAAGGAAGGAGAGGAAAGTGGTAAAAAAATTATGGTAATGTCGATGAAAATAATCCATAACCAATCTATAAATGAAAATTTGGGTGAGTTTATTCTGAGCTTAAATCTTAGGATTATAACCCGGGAGAGTCTTTCCACAAAGGAACAGAGCACTCCAAAGAAGTGGGGGTACACAGGGTGGTTATATACCCTCAAAGAGGGTGTTTCACATATGATTGAAATATCCTTCCCACAATAGTCACAAGATTGCCCTGTCGGCACAGCGCTTGATGGACACAGCAGGTAGTGGGTCTGCTATCTTGGTGGGCGTAACAGGAGGCAAGTCTATTGTCTGGAGCTGGGCGGTCACAGGTGAGCACAGCAATAATCAGTTTCTAGCCTAAGGAAACATACTTAATCCTTAAGGAGAGGCCAAGTTGGGAGGGGGAGGGAAGTTGCACCTTTATCTCAAGGGCCTTTTGCTCTTGCCATAGGGAATCTCTAAAGCAGATATACAATGCACGCTCAACGGCCTTGGTCAGGCCCTTTTGGAAAGACAAGGTCAGACCGAATTAGGTTTACACCAAATGGCTTCCTCATATATTCCAATATATCCTATTACTTGCCATTATTATTTGTCAGTAATACGCCAGTGGATAAATCATTGAGTCAAGGATGGTAGTTTAAAAGGAAGATTTGGCAAAGTAACATGATTTATCGAGCATCCAATGTGAACCATGCTGCCATTTTTCTTACCAGTGCTACTATTGTTCCTTTCATAGACTCAGAGTAATCTGGATTCCACAAAGAAGCAGGAGGAGCATGGGTTTTGGCGTTAGACAGACCTGGGCTTGAATCCTAGCTCAGTGCAGTTCAGATTCATTTTATATTAGGACCTATTGCTGTGCTATCTGTTGAGGATATAGAAATGATTAAGACACAGTCCATACTCCAGATTCTTAGAGCCTAAGGGAGGAAGCTAACATAATATCTATTTTGTTCACTGCTATATCCTCCAGTGTCTAGAACAGGGCAAAGTAGTAGTAACCACTCAATATTAATATTTATCAAATGAATGAATTTTGAGACTTTGTGTCAAGTGCTATGTTAGAGTCATGCACAGAGTGCTATGAGGTGGCTTTCCAAGAAGCCTTTAAAACACAATCTGGCGAGTCGAACAGGAAAAACAGTTGAACAGGAGGGGGCCAGCCTGGTGGCACAGTGGTTAAGTTTGCAGGTTCTGCTTCGGCAGACCAAGGTTCGCCGGTTCGGATCCTGGGTATGGACATACATACCGCTTGGATTGGATTGGTGGCAGATGTTAGCTCAAGGCTAATCTTCCTCCAAAAAAAAAGCCCCCCCAAAAAAAGAATTCCAGGAGGAAAGGGCCTTCCAGTTAGAAGCTGTTGCCCAAACAGAGGTGCAAGGATGAAAATATGCCAGAGCAAGTCATTTCCAAAGATGTGAAAGGAAGCCACTGCCACCACACATGCTGCTGGGAACCATAAGAAATGGCTAGAAAACAAGGTGGAGACCAAGCCCAAGGGCTTTCCCCCTGTGCTGGGGAGATTAGGTGTTTGTCCTGAAGGCTTTGGAGCGTCTTTTATTTTAAGCAAGAGAGAGACATGACTGGATTCATGCTTTAAAGAAGAGTCTTCTTGTGATCCTCTGGAGAAGAGATTAGAAACATGAAACTCCAGGAGGAGAAAAGCTAAAAGGCTACCGCAGTAATCCAGGTGAATGATGGTGGCTGAGACTGCCGAGGCCATCTTTTGGTTTCTCCTACATACTGTGATTCTCCTCCGTGATTCTTCTAACACACCACAATTGTGTGAACAGTCATCACACAAACTATTCCTTCTAGCTGGAACCCATGTGCTCTCACATTTTCTGCCAACAGTTATTACAAGCTTTCAAGTCTCAGCCTAAATGTCACCTCCTTAGACCGCCTTCTCTGACCCCCTAGCTCCCTCTGTACTCTCCCTTATAGCACTGATCATAATTACAAATTAAAGTTATTTACATGGTTATCTGTTTGATGTATGTCTGCCTCACCCACTGGACTCTATTTCTTGAGAAATTGAATGAGTCAATAAGTGAATGGGCAGAGAAAGATATGAACAGATTCAAGAGTGGATACAGAGAATGTTGTGTTTAAATGTTTGTGAAGGTAAGGCAAGAAAAACCTGGTTTCTAATTTGGTCAGTTGAGTTGATGCTGGTGGCATTCCCTGAGTTAGAAAACAGAAGCAGAGAAACAAGTTAGGTGGAAGACAGAAATCATGAGTTCAGTTTGGGACATGTGGTGGGTACGAATCTCAAAGCATAAACTCAAGTAGACGAGAAATAAAACTCAGCTCTGAGTTTCCATAATAAGCCCTATATCCCAGTGTTAACCTCAGTCAGCTCCAGCACTGACTCCAATGATAACTAAAATTACTGATTGTCTCAGTCAGAACTATACTTTTTCACTCTTGGAGTTACTTTGCATGCATTTTATTTGTGTCTTTTCCTTCTTGTTTTTTTTTTTTTTTTGAGGAAGTTTAGCCCTGAGCTACTGCCAATCCTCCTCTTTTTGCTGAGGAAGACTGGCCCTGAGCTAACATCCATGTCCATCTTCCTCTACTTTATTTATTTATTTTTTAAAGATTTCATTTTTTTTTCCTTTTTCTTCCCAAAGCCCCCTGGTACAAAGCTGTATATTCTTAGTTGTGGGTCCTTCTAGTTGTGGCATGTTGGACGCCACCTCAGCATGGCTCGATGAGCGGTGCCATGTCCGCACCCAGGATTTGAACTGACCAAACACTGGGCCGCCTGCAGTGGAGCGTGCGAACTTAACCACTTGGCCACAGGGCCAGCCCCCTCCTCTACTTTATATCTGGGACGCCTGCCACAGCGTGGCTTGCCAAGTGGTGTGTAGGGATACGAAGTGGCAAACCATGGGCCCCGAAGCAGAACATGCCAAATCAGGGAACTTAACAGTATGCCACCAGGCTGGCCCCAGAATGGCAGTTTCTTGAGGGAACCCATTCGGTATAGTATGAGTGGGACTGACCCTACCGCATTATCCATTTCCCCTCCCCAGCCCTCGGTTCCAGGTGTGGACTTGTGTCATAGACCTGCATAATTGGAATACTAACTCCATGGCCACAGTGTTGATTTGGGGCAGCTGACTCAAGCTAGACGAATCAGAACCTTCTCTGAGACTTTTCTACTGATGCTATTGGGAAGGCATTCTCCTTCTGTTGAGGTTACTAAAACTGACAGAGTGTAAATCTGGAATTTCCAGTAGAAAAACTCTGGACTTTCCACTCTGCCTACCATGTAGCTCTCAGAAACAAACATAATCAGAGCCCTAACATTCTTTCAGTCCTTGGGTCTAGTCCTTCCTGAAGGAATGATCATCTCTGGACTTCACAGTAATGCAAGCAAATAAATTCCCTTTATTGCTTTACTAGTTTATATTAGGTTTCTGTCACTTTCAGTCTGAGGAGTACCTATGAATTCAGGTCTTTGTTCTATAAGGTGACTGATACTGTGCAATGTTTTCTTTCATCCATGATATCCAAAGTCAATTGTGAAAGACCTTCAGTTTCTGGTAAAGGAACTGGCTGTCTGATACAACCAATGGGGTAAGTGATAACAATTCTGGTGTTTTTCTCTCTGTGTCAACACTATACCTAGCCCAAAGAAGAATCAAACTCACTTATTCTGTCTATAAATAAGTTTCCCTTTAAAACAGGATCCCTTTTGTGGAAAATAAATTGAAAAGGAAGCAATTTATCCTATCCAATTTTCCTCTTTCATCCAGGGCAGAAGCTCTTTTCACTTCAGCAGAATGAAAAGGGATCTGAGACAGACTCTGCGAAGTCTCTTTACAGTTAGCATTCTCTTCTACTGAAAAGGATGAATTCAGCCAAACTTCTGGAAGTGTAAAACGAATAGGTGAAGGAAGGCAATCACTTTGCAGGAAAAATGTTGGTGACTCAGAGTGAGAGAAAAGTAGAATTGGAATGAGAAAATAAAATTGGATAAGAGAAAGAAAACCAAAGCAGGAAAATAACCTGACTTAGAATTTTGTTTGTTCTTTGCTTTAACTTACATGCAGAAAATTTATTTACCAATGACATAATCATTCATCCATTAAAAAAATAGTTATATAAAGCCTACTCTAACCTAGGCACTGAGCTAAATGCTGAGGTTGTAACAAGGAGTAAGCTACTTATGAATCCATCTACATTTATAAAACTGAAAATTTGATTGTGAGAAGGGAAGAGAAATGAATATCAAGCATCCACTATGGGGCCGGTCCCGTGGCCGAGTGGTTAAGTTCGCGCTCTCTACTTTGGCAGCCTGGGGTTTCGCCGGTTTGGATCCTGGGCACAGACCTAGCACTGCTCATCAAGCCATGTTGAGGTGGTGTCCCACACAGCAGGACTAGAACCACCCACAACTAGAATATACAGTTATGTACTGGGGGGCTTTGGGGAGAAGAGGAAGAAAAAAAGATTGGCAACAGATGTTAGCTCAAGTGCCAAGCTTAAAAAAAAAATCCATTCTATTATCGTGGTCAGGTTCTCCCCATTACCCAAATGCCCTGGGCAATGGACAAAGGGAGGAGAGTGCTTAGGCCATCCTTGAGCCAATGAAGACAGAAGCTTGGAAGACATAGGACACCTGACTCAGTCCTGAAAGTCTCAAGTCTCTAGTTTTCTGACCACAGACCTAAGCAAGAGGACTGTGTTGGGAACGGCCTGCGCTTGAACTGTGGCGAGGTAGAGAATGCTGAGTTACCCATGAGCCAGATGTGGCTTCAGTGAAGGGAACTAGACTTCACCCAGAAGACCACCTGGAAGGCTGTGGTGACTCCAACAGAGAGGTGGGTCACTGGAAACTACCAAAGATAAGCAAAGCCAGACTAGTTGCAGTGGTAAGGACAGACTATAATCACTAATATACTATTGCAATAGGGAAAAGAGTCTAGTGTGAACTGAACTCGACTTCAATTTGTACAGAGGTGACTGGGTATTTTGAAGGGCGAATGAGGAGGGAGGAAAGCAGGTCTTAGTAGAGTGAGGGAAGTGAAAAATTATAAAAAGCTGGAGGGGGTGTTGGTCTGTGTGACACCCATCTATGTTTGTTGACTGGTCCTTATCAGAGTTAGACTTCCACCCTCCCACAGAGACTGGGAGATGGCTCTATCTTCAGGTGTTGGGTGGAACAAACAGTCAATTCTTTTGGCAGCATTGAGTTTTCTTAAGCAAGTACTTTAAGGGGGGCGAAGGTCATCCTAGGGATGCAGCCTTGAGCTGTTAGAAACTATGTCAGTATTTGTTTGAATCTTTATTGACCAAGGCTGAGGCCTTGTAAGAGAGCTCAGAGGTGCCTGGCTAGAGTTTGGTCAAAGAGAGAATCTTTGTTAAAACCAGGGGCCAAGGGAGGATCACACGTGGCCGTCTAGAGGAGCCAGTAGGAGCCTAAACTACAGTTTTTAAGGTTAGACATTATCCACGTGGGAGGATTTACTGAGTATCTAGAAAAGCACTCTGTGAGAGAGAGTCAGCGCTTGGAATCCGTCCATCCAGAGGGCACCAATACCAGATTACGACTGTGTAAGACCTGTCTGCTCCTTATCTCTGTCTCCTCCCCCAACCCCCTCTCAATAAAACATGAGGAGGCAATGTAACCTTGAAACTGGGGGCAGGGGAGTAGAAACAGGGAAGACCACACCCCTCTCTCCAACAAAGCTTTAAAACCTGAAAGATTACAGCCTGAGGGGGTGGAGAACTTGAACTGGAGAGAGCTGGGATTATAGATTATTGGACTGGACTGGTCTTTTTATTAACTGAAAGCGACAGTAAAAATACTATGGAGTATGCCCAAGATTTTGTCCTGAGACAGACAGGAACATTCAGGAGGGAGGGTTTAAATGCACAAGACTGGGAAGGAATAAGGTTGTTTTCTGTTTGCACCCTGCGAAGTCTAGCTTATTTATTCAAGTATTCACCCTCCTCTCTTACATCGGCTTCCAAATAACCCCCGAGAATGATCCCATTTGCACGTACTAAAGCACAGGGTGCTTACGCACATGTTTATGCTTTTGTGTAGATGGGCAGTCTCCTGGTTTTCATCATGTTCTGAAAGGGGTCTATTGATCCCAAAGTGAACAGCTCTTACTGTAGGTGGGTGGGTCTACATGTCTACACCCTCCTCCCTTTTTTAATAATAAATATTTTGTGTTGCTCTTTACTATGATAAACTGGAAGTAATTTATAATAAATCACACAGTTCAATGCGTAAATGCTTACTCACAGTTTCATTAGAATGCATAATGAGATAGTCGTATGTCTGGACTGTTAAAAAACTAGACAACGGGCCCAAAATGGAGTTGTTTCTGCTAAGCCCCATTTCACCAAACCAAGACTTAACTTTATTATAGTTTTGGCTCTTCCAGAAAGGGAATCTTAAACCAGTCAGTCAGGAATCGCCTGGTCAGCACTGGTTAGGTAACCTGCTTGGGAGACCCCTGCCCTCCCCTTAGGAAGGTAACCTTGCAATAGCCAACCCGCTTTTTTGCCTAGTATTACTTCCTTGTTCCTGCTCCCTCTGGCTACAAAGTCTTTCATTTTGTACAGCTCTTTGGAGCTCCTTTCTATCTGCTAGATTGGATGCTGTCAATTTAAAATTTTTGATATGCCTCAGTTTATCTTTTAACAGTTCCCATATAAGGAATCACTGATGGCAAAAGCTACAAATGCAGACTAAGACAAGTGTGCTATATTGATTTAAATAATATTAGGTGACATATTACTAGTATATTATTTTCTAGAGTTCTGAATGTTTCTTGGTAAAGTTTTCCACAAAAGGAAATACAAGTTTCCTTCAGTTTATTCAGTAGTTGCATTCCTAGAAAATTCAATGTACATTAAAGCCAAGCAAGAAATACTTAGTGTTTATTTTTTATTTATTTATTTTTTTAAGGAAGATTAGCCCTGAGCTAACATCCATGCCCATCTTCCTCTACTTTATATGTGGGACGCCTACCACAGCATGGCTTACCAAGCAGTGCCATGTCTGCATCCGGGATCCGAACCGGCGAACCTCCGGGCCTCCGAGAAGCCGAACATGAGCACTTAACCGCTGCGCCATCGGCCGGCCCCAGTGTTTATTTTTTAAAAGCAATTAGGTTGATTAAATTTAGGCTCACTGTACTAAATGCTGTCTTTGTAACAATCAAAAGTACCCTCACAGGGGCCAGCCGTGTGGCGCAGTGGTTAAGTGCACATGTTCCACATCGGCGGCCTGGGGTTGGCCGGTTCGGATCTCGGGTGTGGACATGGCACCCGGCAGAAATGGTGAAGGTCATCCACTCCTACTTCTCCCTCAGGTCTTCTCGTTCCTGCCTACATCTCCCTCCAATGTTTCTTCCTTTAACGGGGATTACTGGGTTAAAGAGAAATCTCCTCACAGTATTTTTTTTAAGAAGGAGATCACAGATCTGATTATCTAATAAACTCAAATCTTGATGGAATTTTGGATGCTCTAAAACTCCCCAAGTCACTCATGTTCTCAGCCATTCCTTTGTAGTGATTTTCTTTTCAGAGGATTCTCTCTATGTTTGGGAGACTCTCCTGTACAAAATCCCAGAACCATGCTGATTGGCCCTATTACAAATGTACAAGTCTCCAATTTCAGTTTTCATGGATCTGTGTACTTTTCTCAGGTTAGCTCCTCCCATTTGCCTCAGACTAATCCTCAATCCTTACCCCTTTCTTTAAGCCTTCTTTTTTTCCCTTGAGGAAGATTAGCCCTGAGCTAACTACTGCCAATCCTCCTCTTTTTGCTGAGGAAGACTGGCCCTGAGCTGACATCCATGCCCATCGCCTTCTACTTTATACGTGGGATGCCTACCACAGCATGGCTTTTGCCAAGTGGTGCCATGTCCGCACCCAGGTTCCCAACCGGTGAACCCCGGGCCACAGAGAAGCGGGACATGCACACTTAACCGCTGTGCCACTGGGCCAGCCCCTTCTTTAAGCCTTCTAACCCACCCATCACTCCAGTTGAAAAGCTCAGTTCCAGGGCTGGCCCGGTGCCACAGCAGTTAAGTTCCTACCTTCTGCTTCAGCGGCCCGGGGTTCACCAGTTTGGATCCCAGGTGGGAATCTATGCACTGCTTGTCAAGCCATGCTGTAGCAGGTGTCCCACATATAAAATAAAGGAAGATGGGCACGGATGTTAGCTCAGGGCTAATCTTCCTCAAAAATAAAAAAGAAAAGAAAAGAAAAGGAAAACTTAGCTCCTACCTCAGTGAGTCAATTAAATTTATATAATCCTTCCATTTCCTTTCCTCTCTCACTTGCCAAAATCACAACTTTCTATAGCAGCATGCATCCTGGCACCTTGTTAAGGAGGGAAAATAACAGAGACCCAAGATGGAGTGCTGAATGAAAGTTTTTACTGCCAAGCAGGGGGATCTCAATCCAGCTGAGTCTGGTCTCTAAGGGATGAGGTTTGGGGAGCGAGAAAATGGTGTAGTATTTTAAAGCCAAAAAACCACAAACTGTCTCTATCCTGTATTAGGACAGTGTTGCTGTGAGCAAGGATCGGGTGGGGCTGGAGGGGATCCTCTGCATCTGTGGGGTTCCTGTCTCAGGAGCATAACTTCCAGTCTCTTCTGCTGCAAGCTAGGTGGCCAAACCACGATTTGAAACCCTCTTCCTTCCGGTGAAATTTCCATGCCATTGCCTCCATCTAGAAAGAACCAGTATAATTTTATTTTTTTTTAATTTTTTTAATTTATTATTTTTGTTTGAGGAAGATTAGCCCTGAGCTAATTACTGCCAATCCTCCTCTTCTCCCTGAGGAAGATTGGCCCTGAGTTAACATCCATGCCCATCTTCCTCTACTTTATACGTGGGACACCTACCACAGCATGGCTTTTTGCAAAGTGGCACCATGTCCGCACCCGGGATCCGAACCAGCAAACCGCAGGCCACCGAGAAGCAGAAGTGCACACTCAACTGCTGTGCCACAGGCTGGCCCCAGGAGTATAATTTTAATCACCCAAGATATCCATTTTGGGTCAGAGGAAATAAACAAACTGGCAGGGGCCGGCCCGGTGGCGAAGCGGTTAAGTGTGCACATTCCGCTGCGGCGGTCCGGGGTTCACCGGTTCAGATCCCGGGTGCAGACGTGGCACCGCTTAGCAAAAGCCATGCTGTGGTATGCATCCCACATATAAAGTAGAGGAAGATGGGCATGGATGTTAACTCAGGGCCAGTCTTCCTCGGGGAAAAGAGGAGGATTGGCAGTAATTAGCTCAGGGCTAACCTTCCTGAAAAAAAAATTTACTTTTCTGCCTCTGCCAAGTATGGCTTTATGACCCCTGACTTATTTTGAAGGATCTGATATCACTTCTTTTCAGGTACAATACTTTCCTCTGCTTTCAGATGCCGCCTCCTTAACCTTCACAGAACCCTAGAAGATTGATTGGTCCATTTCTCCTTCACTAAGAAATGGGTAGTGACATTTTTAAGAGAATTACCTCCAGGTTGTGAAATTATAGGTAAAGGTTTTACTGTTTTTTATTTTCCAGATTTTGAACAATAAGCATGCATTACATTTAAAAATTTTTTTGTAATTTATTTTATTGGGGTCACATTGGTTTATAACATTACATAAATTTCAGGTGCACATCATTATATTTCGACTTCTGCATAGACTGCATCAAATTCACCACCAAAAGTCTAGTTGCCGTCCATCACATCACTATATACATGTGCCCCTTTACCCCTTTTGCCCTCCCTCTGCCCTCTTCCCTCTGGTAGCTACCAATCTGTTCTCCATATCTCTGTGTTTATCTTCCACATATAAGTGAAGTCACATGGTAATTGTCTTTCTCTGTCTGACATTGCCCCCTCCCCCCCAGCAAAATACTCTCAAGGTCCATCCATGTTGTTGCAAATAGCACAATTTCCTTTTTTATGGCTGAGTAGTTAGTATTCCATTGTATTTATATACCACATCTTCTTTATCCATTCATCTGTTGATGGGCATTTAGGTTGCTTCCAAGTCTTGGCTATTGTGAATGATGCTGCAATGAACTTAGGGGTTCATATATCTTTTCAAATTAGTATTTTCATGTTCTTTGGATAAATACCCAGAAGTGGAACAGCTAGATCATATGGTATTTCTATTTTTAATTTTTTGAGAAACCTCCTCACTGTTTTCCATAGTGGCTGCACCATTTTACATTCCCACCAGCAGTGTATGAGAGTTCCCTTTTCTCCACATTCTCTCCAATACTTGTTATTTCTTATCTTTTTTTTAATAGTAGTCATTCTGACGGGTGTGAAGTGATATCACGTTGTAGTTTAGATTTACATTTCCCTAATATTTAGTGATGTTGAACATCTTTTCATGTGCCTGTTGGCCATCTGTATATCTTTGAAAAGATGTTCAGATTCTCTGCCCATTTTTTGGTTGGGTTGTTTGTTCTTTTATTTTGGGGTTGTGTGAGTTCTTTATATATTTTGGATATTAACCCCTTATCAGATATATGACTTTTTGTTTTTAGGCCCTGAGCTAACTACTGCTAATCCTCCTCTTTTTGCTGAGGAACACTGGCCCTGAGCTAACATCCGTGCCCATCTCCCTCTACTTTATATGTGGGATGCCTACCACAGCATGGCTTGACAAGCTGTGCCATGTCTGCACCCGGGATCCAAACCGGCAAACCCCAGGCTGCTGAGATAGATGATTTGCAAGTATTTTCTACCAGTTGGTGGTTGTCTTTTCATTTTGTTGATGGTTTCCTTTGCCTTGCCTGAGGAGACATTAAGTTAAAAAAGATACTGCTGGGGCCGGCCCAGTGGCGCAGTGGTTAAGTGCGCACGTCCACTTCGGTAGCCTGGGGTTCACAGGTTTGGACCCTGGGTGCGGACATGGCGCAGCTTATCAAGCCATGCTGTGGCGGGCATGCCACGTATAAAGTAGAGGGAGATGGGCATGGATGTTAGTTCAGGGCCAGTCTTCTTCAGCAAAAAGAGGAGGATTGGCAGCAGATGTTAGCTCAGGGCTGATCTTCCTCAAAAAAAAAAAAAAAGGGTACTGCTAAAACTGATGTCAAACAGCGTGCTGCCTATGTTTTCTTCTAGGAATTTTATGGATCAAGCCTTGCATTCAAGTCTTTAATCTGTTTTTTTTTTAAGATTTTATTTTTCCTTTTTCTCCCCAAAGCTCCCCAGTACACAGTTGTATATTCCCAGTTGTGGTTCCTTCTAGTTGTGGCACGTGGGATGCCACCTCAGCATGGTCTGATAAGCAGTGCCATGTCTGGGCCCAGGTTTAATCCATTTTGAGTTAATTTTTGTGTATAGTGTAAGATAATGGTCTACTTTCATTCTTCGACATGTGACTGTCCAGTTTTCCCAACACCATTTATTGAAGAGACTTTCCTTTCTCCATTGCATGTTCTTGGCTCCCTTGTCGAAAATTAGCTGTTCACAGATGTGTAGGTTTACACCTGGGCTCTCTATTCTCTTCCATCAATTTGTTTGTCTGTTTTTGTCCCAGAACCACGCTGTTTTGATTACTAGAGCTTTGTAGTATGTTTGAATTTAGGGAGTGTGACATCTCCAGCTTTGTTCTGTTTTTTCAGGATTGCTTTGGCTACATTTTTTTCTTTTTTAACTTTGAGAGACGTTAAAAGTACCGTGATGTGCCACATAACAATGTTTTGGTAAATGATGGACTTTGTACGCAACAGTGGTCATATGATTAGTACCATATAGCTAGGTGTGTAGTAGGCTATACCATCTAGGTTTATGTAAGTACACTCTATGATGTTTGCGCATTGATGAAATTGCCTAACAATGCATTTCTTAGAATGTATTCCCATTGTTAAGTGATGCATGACTGTACAGAAAAATGCAGAGAAATATATAAGTAGTATCTGTGTTGCCATAATCCAAAGCTCATCTACAGTGTTTATAATTAACAAAGTAATACCAAAAATTAGTGTAGGTTACAGAATGGATGCATGAGATATGTGCCTAACTGACAGCCTCAGATCCACTTGGTGGGCTTTCAGCACGTGCTCCATCTCTATAACCTTTGTGTTGCTGATTTTTTTTTTCATTTTTTCTGAATAAATAAAGTAAACCATTATCTTGGAGAATGTAAGGAGGCAGACCAATAGTGGAATCTGAAGAGAGAGGTCAGTACTGAATGTGGAAAAAGTACAATAGTATTTTCTTAAGCCCAGCTACTCTAGAGAGAGTAAAATCACAGGTAAGGAATAATTTTAAAAGATAGCAAAGATACCTTTGCCCTGAAAATAATGGTATAGAGCTTACTATGTACCAAATACTGTTCTAAGTCATTTAACCTTGACAATCATGTGGTAGGGTTATCATTATTATCATTACTGCCCTATTTTATGGATGATGAAACTGAGGTGTAGAGAGTATAAGTGGCTTCCCTATAGTCACACAACTGGTAGGTGGTGGAACTAGAAATATTCACCAAGACAGTTTAACTCCAACGTCCATACACTTAACCTCAACCCTCTGCTGACCCCCTATGGGTAGAAATGCTTAGAACCCCAGTTCTAAACCAAGTTCACCTTTCTCCCGTTAGAACCAAAGGAGTATATCAGTTATCTATTGCCTCACTAAAAACCATGCCAAAACTCAGTGGTTTTAAGCAAAAAACAATCATTTATTTAGCTCACCAATCTGCAGTTTGAATAGGTTTCAGCAAGGAAGGTTCATCTCTGCTCCATGCAGTGTCAACTGGAGCAACTCAGTTGGAGGCTGGAACATCCACTTCCAAGATGGCTCACCCTCATGACTGGTTAGCTGGCGCTGACTGATGCTGAGAACTCAGCCAGGGATGACAACAGGGGACACAGTTCCTTTCCATGTATGCCTCTCCACAAGCTGCTTCAACTTCCTCGTGGCACAATGGTTGAGTTCCAAGAGCCAGGATCCCAAAGAGACAGGAAGTAGAGTTTACTAGTGTCTTAAGGCCTGGTGCTGGAAATTGTCATAGCATCACTTCTGCCATATTCTATTGGTCAGGCAAACACAGATCCCAGATTCAGGGGAAGGCACATGGACTCTACCTCAGTGGGAGAAGCACCAAAGCATTTGGGACCATATTTAAAAACCTCCACAGTGCCTATTAGAGTTCATCTTCAAGTTTGTATAACTGGGATCCCTCAGCTATTGGTGACCCTGTAGCTCCCAGTGAGATGAACTGACTTTGGGCTATATTGTAGCCTCTGTACTGAAGTTATTCCTCTCATTAACACCCTGGAAGATCTAATAAGTAATGCTCCACTCCAGGAAGGAGAAAGCTCCACCAGCCCCCGTGCTCCGCTAGTGTTGACAGCGGTATTAGACCTCAAACCTTAGACCATGCCTCCTACCACTCACAGCAGTCCTCTTGTGGGATTTTTCTGAAGTGCTCTGTTAGTTTCTCACAATGTCCCACTTGGAGCCATCCTCTTGTAAGCCTGGGTCAGAAGACACTGGAAGAAACAGCATACAATACAACTCTCAAAATCAAACCGCCCTGCTGACTGTTACCGGACTTCCCTCACCCCTGCGTGTGCTCTCTGACTCTCCAACTTCAGGATGAGTTCCTCCAGCAGCAGGGACACTGAATCTATGAGGTTAAGAGGGGTCCCTAAGTGCCTGCCCTGCCCCATCTCCCTATTTTTCTCATTGCTCCCCTTTTTCCCCAATACACATCTTGTTTGAGAGCTTTAGCTCCAAGCAACACAGGCTACATAATCTTCAGGGCCCAGTGCAAAATGAAAAGGTGGGACCCCCTTGTTCAAAAGGCAGGAAAAAAGTGCCCTTTAAGGGCATCTTTAAGATGCTAAAATAAAATATTTATTTTCTTCTTCAGTCTCTCCTCTGACATGTCATGGTGTTTTGTCATTCTAAGTAAAGAAAAATTAAAGTAAGAAATTATTGTCATGAATTTCACCATTCATTTACATAGGATGCAATGTCAGTTTAAAATGCAAATATAAGAGCATTTAACTTACATGCAGAATCACCAACATTACACAACTCATATTTCATAGTTTGTATTTGAATATATATTTTGTTCTTATCAGAACAATGAAACAGTGAACAAAACTAACTCATCTGTTTTTATTTCACTTCTTTTTTTTATATACTGTAATTTAAACTCAGATTCTTAAAGGTTTTATTTTTTTTTCCTTTTTCCCCCCAAAGCCCCCCAGTACATAGTTGTATATTCTTTGTTGTGGGTCCTTCTAGTTGTGGCATGTGGGATGCCGCCTCAACGTGGTTTGATGAGCAGTGCCATGTCCGCGCCCAGGATTCGAACCAACGAAACACTGGGCCGCCTGCAGCGGAGTGCTCGAACTTAACCACTCGGCCGTGGGGCCAGCCCCGAAACTGAGATTCTTTAATTCATTTCCAAAGAGAAATTAGAGACTAACTGTAAATAAGAGGTCCAAATGACTACTTCTCTGGGTACAGGGTTTCTTTTGGGGTGATAGAAATGTCTTGGAACTAAATGGAGGTGAGGCCTGCACAACTATTCACTTCTTGATATGCTTCCTTTCCACCAACACATTCCACCCTCATGATGAGTAAGGAACTACAAAAAAGGAAAGAAAAAATGAGTTGCCTTACATTTCTCTTTCCTTGTACATCATCATTTTCACATAGCTAAAACAAAGGATTAACATAGGTAAGAAAGGATATGATAAGAAGGTTCCCTGGTGATTCACATTTCTTAGAACACCATTGCCTTTTTCTCTGTTTTAGAAACAATTTCTGGTTCAAGCAGATAACATGGCCTCTGGGGGCTGTCAGGGCCTCCCTCCCTATTCAGTCGTAGATTTGGTATGCTACCTTGTACTTGCTTTGACTCTTGTGGGACTCCCACACATTGTGAGTTCACGGAAGCTTGGTGCCGGTGGGCAGCACAAACCGTACGTGCAGACAGGACAGCAATAAACAGCAGACACACGTCTCATGCATATCTCCTCTTTTCCTACACAGGCTTCCTCGTCCTGTCAGACTTCACTTGCAAAACACAAGTTCAAAGATCAAGTCATTAAGAATTTTAAGCCTGCAACCACAGAGCATCAAACCTAGTGTGGAGCCCTTCTGAGCACAGAGCACTGAGTCCGTGAAGCCCACTCTGGCTCCAGGGCCCCAAATCAGCCCTCTCAGGATGTTTACTAGCAAAAGGCAGAGCCTGGGAAACTACTGAGATATTTGGGGACTTCATTTGGAATTAAAATAAGTTTTAAAAAAATTACTTTATTTCTAATGGGGATGGAGTATTTAATAGCATATGGGTTGAGAAGTTAGACATTCTCTAACTGGCAGCTCTCTTCCCTAATCTTGTCGCTGTTTGATTTTCTCATTTCCTTTCTTTCTTTCTTTCTTTCTTTCTTTTTTTTGCTGTGGAAGATTTGCCCTAAGCTAACATCCATGCCAGTCTTCCTCTATTTTGTGTGTGGGACATCTCCACAGCATGGCTGGTGAGTGGAGTATGTCCTCACCCAGGATCCAAACCTATGAACCCGGGCTGCTAAAGCAGAGCCCATAGAACTTTAACCACTCAGCACGGGGCCAGGCCCTCATTTCCTTTTCTTCATCCATTCTATCTCTTTAGTTTAAATCAAGATATAATTGACATTTAGTTAAATGCACAGATCTTACCTATATAGCTCAATGACTTTTTACCTATGTCTACACCCATGTGACCACTGCCAAGGCATGATATGCAATGTTTCCATCACCCCAGAAAGGTCTCTTGTGCCCATTCCCAGTCAGTTACCACCAATCCCCCACCGGAGGTTGCCACATTCTGACTTCTAGTATCCTAGAATAGTTGTGTTTTTTGGGTTTTTTTGAGGAAGATTAACCCTGAGCTAACATCCACCACCAATCCTCCTTTCTGAGGAAGCCTGGCCCTGAGCTAACATCCATGCCCATCTTCCTCCACTTTTTTTATATGTGGGATGCCTGCCACAGCATGACTTGACAAGTGGTGTTTAGGTCCACACCCAGGATCCAAACCCGGGAACCCCGGGCCACCAAAGCAGAACGTGTAAACTTAACTGCTGCGCCACAGGGCTGGCCCAACCTAGAATAGTTTTGCCTGTTTGCCTTTTTTTAGAACTTTATAATAATGGAATCAAACAGCGCATATTCCCTTGTATCTGATCTGCATGATGTTTCCTTGCTGTTGTGGGTATTCTTTTTTTCATTATTGCTGGTTTCCATCATATGAATCTATCAGAATTTGTTTATCCATCCCACTGTTAATCAACATTTGACTTGTTTCTAGTTTGGGGTTATTATAAATTAAGCTGCTATGAACATTCGTGTACAAGTCTTTCTGTGGACTTTTGTTTTCATTTCTCTTAAGAAAGAGTGAAAATGCTAGATCCTAGAGTGGCATATATTTTACTTTAGTAGAAACTGCCACAGAGTTTACCAAAGTATAGTAGTTACGTAATTTGACACTCCCACCAGCACTGTATGAGAATTCTCTTTTCTTTTGCTTCCCCTTTTTTCTTTTTGTTTTGCCCCCTTGCTTCCTCAGTCTCATGATCGTTTCCATATAATTGAGAAGAGAGCTCTTGATTTAGAAACAAACTATGTTCACGGCTAAGAAGAGAAGGAATTGAAAGTCTGAAAGTCCTAAGCAATTTAATTCTTACTAGCATCTCAAAAAAAAGGAAGGGTGTGTGTGTGTGTGTGCGTGTGTGTGTAGGTAGAGGGAATGCGTGTTCCTCAGGTCTTCTTAGTAAGTCATGGGGCCAACTGGGAACTGGGAACTTTAGGAACATTGGACATATTTCCCTACTTTCATCTTTCAATTTAATCTTTAAAAATTAGCCATCTCAGAATAATATACAAAATTATTTTATTAAAACTTTGAGATATTTATTAACGGTTATGATGTGCAACCTATATGTGACATTTTTAGAAGAGAAAATTTGACAGGTAGTCCCACATAATGTTACCTGTTTATTGAATTCACTTAATGCTTTATTATCTGAGAGGTCTCAGCATTTCCTTTTTTCTTTTCTTTCACAAAATCTTCCTGATCGGTAAAATACTTAAGAGATGAAAAAAATATACATATATATACACTCATGCACATATATATATATATGTAAAATAACACTGCTCAGATCCTGTGGCAGCAGTAAAGAGTCTGAATGCACAGCTGCGATTACCGGACCTGCCCCAGCTCAAAGGGAAGCTGGAACTTATAGGATTGCTGGTCAACAGCAATGAATGGCTTAGGGACCTGATCCCAGAAGAGGGCAGCCAAGAGCTGCCTTAACTACTAAGGAGAGAATTGGCTGAGACCTTCAAGGGTGATTATGAAAGCGTTTCTTGTCCATTGTGGAAATTCCCGGAAAGATATAAAGACCAGTTTGGGGCCTTCTGAGCTCAAACTTGACTAGACTAAGAATAAAAGCTAGTGGAGGAAGCTAGGAGCTAGCTCAGGTACCCTAGAGTGAGATTGAGAAAAAGCAGAAAGTTGCTGGCATGTTTCAAAGTCAAGGACAAGATAAGATCCAGATCCACAAAAGGAACAGATTGACTGGCAAGCTTTTTCTATTTTTTAAAAAAATATTTTTCCTTTTAAAATGTTCATGATCCTTACGATATGCTGGAAATTACAACGAAGTTTTGTTCTAATGATGAGTTTGGGGCACTTTCAGGGCTAGAAGTCATAAGGAAGCTGTGAGAAACCATTGTACCAGGCCTTAAGCCTCCTTTGGAGTCTTTTTGGGAGTAAGGGCTAATGCTTAAAAGCTACCCAGATGTCAGCTGAGGTCTCCTAAGTTATGAGATCTAGACAGGATTGGCTTGAATGCTCATTATTTACTGTGGAAGGTCCAAAGCCCTCCCTAAGATTTCTGTGAATCTCTGGGAGGGAGGAGGACCTTTCCCTTGAAAACAAGACTCTTGTTAAAAGTCCTTTTCCCAGGAATTGTTCTCTTGGCTTCCCACCCATATAGGGACTCAGCAACACATTAGCTAGCTTGTTTCTCTTCTGCTTTCCTTGGTCCCTTATCTCCTTCTCACCCTCTCCTTCCTGGATGGCAGCCTCCAATGCAAATTCTTATTCTTTATGCAGAGCATAGCTGGTCTCACTGCTGTCTACTTCCAAGCCAAGGTCCAGACCCACTTTTGCATATCCAAACCCATCCAAATGTTCAGCAGAATGAAAAGGCTTTTATTGCCATCTTCCATTCTCCTTCTAAGGACATTGTGGTTATAAATTTTATTTTCTACCTCTTCTTTGCACAGGTAGAGCGTGCGAGGTAGAGTGAGGGAGATTTAGCAGGAAGCCACCAGGAGGAAGACAAACTGGGAGAGAATTGAAGAATCCTAGGGAAGAGATTAACATTTGGGCAACAAGTCTATAGTAACATGGCAGTTTCAGTCTGGAAATCCAAAACCTAGAGGAATTCGGTTTGTAGGGAGTGAGGCATACTAAGAATTCCAAAACAAATCAAAGGAAAGGAAGAATAGAGATAAATCCTCTCAAAATGGTAGGTAAGATAATCAACCAACTCCATGCAATTACCGGGGGGCCTGATAGTTACTCACCTATATTCCTGGAACCTGTGTTGTGGGCCTCAAGGAAAGGTATGGAAGAAATCCCTAAACTTGAAAATTCCATGTGAGAAGGATTTAAGCAAACATCCTAGCTACTTGATATGGATCTGAAGACCCTTTGACATTCATGGTATAATTAATAATTTTTCCATTCTTGGGGGAGACAAGTGTGATTAAATAAAACATTGCTGTCTATCACTCTTAAAGAATTCACATAATCACTATGCGCCCCTTCCCATAAGATAAATTGTACCTATCTTAACAAGGGAAAAGAAAACATAATGGTAGCATAATTTCACTGAAAATCTATTAAAAAATTTACCAAATACAACATAAATATAGAATTAGTCACATTTATCTAAAGTCGTAATAGTAACAATAGTATAGAGCTCTTGTAGAAAGACAGACTAGTGGAACAGAATGGAGAGCTCAGAAATACATGGAAACAATATTTGATAAAGTAGTATCATAAAACAATGTGGAAAGGATAGATTGTTACGCAGCATGAAAACACTGTCTCACTATACAGAGGAGCTTGATCCTGTGTTTTTATCATATGCAAAGGGGACTCAAAATGGATTTTACAACCTTCTAAGGTAGTAGAAGATGCAGGGAACTATTTTTTTTTTTTGCGGGGCGGGGGAGAAAGATTGGCCCTGAGCTAACACCTTTTGCCAATCTTCCTCTTTTGCTTGAGGAAGATTGTCGCTGAGCTAACGTCTGTGCCAGTCTGTGGGATGCCACCACATTGTGGCTTGACGAGCGGTGCTAGGTCTACGCCCGGGATCTGAACCTGCAAACCCCGGGCCTCCGAAGTGGAGTGCACAGACTTAACAACTACACCACTGGGGCCACCCCTGGTGGGGGAAGGTTTTTAAACAAGACCCAAAAATGCAAACGTGAGATGAAAAACGATTATTGTGACTGCATAAAATTTAAGGATTTCTGTTCAATGAAGTACAAACTTAGGAGACTGGTGACTGACTAGGAGAAGATGTCAGCAATGACTAAAATCCACAGGGCATTAAAGCAGAATATACAAAGAGTTTCTGCAAATCAGGAATAAAATTAGAAACTGAATAGAAAAATAGATAAAAGATATGAACAGGAAATTTGAAGCGAGGGAAGTCCAAAGGGCCAACAAATAATGAAGAGAAACTCAACCTCACTAGGAAGTAGATAAGTAAAAATTAAAGCAAAAATGATACGCTGTTTTACACCCATCAAATTGGCAACAACTAGAAAGGATGATAACAGCAGTTTGGCAAGGGTATGGGGAAGTGGTGTAAACTGGTACAGGTGTTCTGGAAGGCATTCTGGCAGAATTCAGTGAGGATAAGTTAGTGCCTCGGACCCAGTTATCCCAGGGTATACATATACCAGAGAAACTCTTGCATGGATCTGAAAGAGCATTATGCAAGGATATTCATCGCAGTGTTTATGGTAGTTGTGAGCCTGAGGTGTGCTAGTGGATAGGTCTGTAAAATGCAGTGATGTGGAATGCTACGCAGGTAGGAGCAATAAACTATGCATACATAAATTTAAAAAATTTATATATAAATACAGCAATATGGGTAGATCATAAAAACTTAATACTGAGGAGGAAAGATTAAGAAATAGAACAGAATACATAGCATATATCATTTATGTAAATTAAAACACATAGACATGCAATACAAAACTGCATATTTTACAAGAACGCATGCATAGTTTATAACCTGTATCAAACACATTAGAGGGGCCGTCCCTGTGGCCGAGAGGTTAAGTTCGTGCGCTCTGCTGCGGCAGCCCAGGGTTCGGATCCTGGGCGCGGACATGGCGCTGCTCATCAGGTCACGTTGAGGCGGCATCCCACATGCCACAACTAGAAGGACCCACAACTAAGATACACAACTATGTACGGGGGGTTTAGGGAGATAAAGCAGAAAAAAAAAAGATTGGCAACAATTGTTAGCTCAGGTGCTAATCTTTAAAAAAAAACACACACACACATTAGAGTGAAGAAAGGAAAATGGGATTCGGGAGTGAGGTTAAAGGAAATTAAAATAAACCAGTAATAGGCATTACATAGCTGCTCTTGATAGCAAGCAATGAGTTGAGAGTGTGATTAACTAAATTTTCTACAACTGAAGTCTAATGTGAAAGGTAAAAAATAAATGATAAAAACCTACGCTTATCCAGCATTGACCACCTTGAAAATATTATGATAAAAGTAATAGATAATTGCAATAAAAATATATTTAAGACATAACTGCATTCCTGGATATTTAAAGATTACATGAGTTAAGGGTTCTGGAAGGAGAAAAAAGAAAAACAAGACAAATACCACAAATACATTATTCTTTCCAAGTCAATTTATAATTTAACATCATTTCAGTCAAACACCCATGGGATTTTTCTTAGAACTAGATAAAACTGATGGAAAGTTCACTAAATATAAACAGGTTAAGGTATCAAAGACTAGCTTTAAATAGAAGAGCAAAGAGGAGACAATAGCTTTCAAGATGATGTCATATTATGATGCAACAATAATTTATATAATGACACGAAATAGACTCATGGAGCTGAATAGAAACCTCAGAAATAGAATGTTATTAGACAATAATTTAACATATAATAAAAAAGGCACTATGAAACAAAGGCAGAGGCAAGGATGATTTTATGAATGTTGAGACAACTAGTTGATAATCTGGAGAAAGTTAACTTTGAGCCATACCTTATACATGTACCAAAATAAGACTGAACAATAGTTTCTTTTTTTAATCAACTTTTCACACATTTTACATGTAGTATTTCATTTAATCTTTACAATAACTGTAAGGTAGGTATAATTATTGCAACCATTTTATAGATGAAAAACCAAGGCAAAAAAAATTTTAAAAACTTCACCACCATCAAACCATTAGTATGTGGCAGAGTCGGGCTTTGAACCCAAGAAATATAATTCCAGAAATATGTTTTTACCCAATGTATTATGAACAGTCTACCGTCTGCCAGGAACTGTGCCTAGAATATAAGTGCATTATCTCACATACTTCTTGTGTTGGATTGTCTCAAAGAGAGGAGACCAAATTCTTCCCATCCCTGTACCCACTTGCAACTCCTCCTATCAAGAGGTGGAGTCTATTTGCCCGCCCCTTGAATTTGCACTGGCTTTATGACCGGCTTTGACCAACAGAATGTAGCAAAAGCAATGCTGTATGAGTTCCAGAGCTCAGGTTTCAAAGGGCCCAGCAGCTTCTGCTTTCATTCACTTGGAGACCTGAGCTGATATGTGGGAAGTCTAGCTACCCTGCTGAAGAAACCAGATGGAGAGAGAGGCCAAACCAGCCCCAGGTGTGCTGGCCATCCCAGCTGTGAATGATTTTGAATCATCCAGGCCCAGTTGAATCTCCAAATGACTGCAGCTGCCTAGTAACCCCAGGCAAGATGAACAGAAGAACTGACCAGCTGGGCCTAACCCAGAATGCAGAATTGTGAGCAAATAAATTGTTTTGAGTTTTGGGGTAATTTGTCACACCCACTAAGTTTTCAGGGAATTTGTCACCCAGTCATAGATGATAAAAATTCTCCTCATAATTCTATGAGGTAGGGATCATTATTGTTCCAAGTCGCAGAGGAGGAACCAAGATTCAGACTGGTTAAGTAACATGCCCAAGGTTATGTGATCAGTCAATAATTGAGCTAGGATTTGAAACTAGGTGTGTCTGATGCCAGAGTGTGAGCCCTCAACCTTATGTCTTTCTGTCTCTGAAAAGGGAATTCACATCTCCTAGTCATTCTGTTTCCCACACAGAACTTGCTAGTCTGTAGAGAAGCATTTCATGCTGCTTTTTGGAGGGTTGGGTCCCCAAATGAATCTTCAGGAATATATAGAAATCTGTGGATTAATAATGGTCAACAGAATCTACAAGAGGAGGTATGCCCAGGTTGAGGGAGGAACATTTCAATCTCAGATATAAGTTATCCTACTTCTGCATTTTCTTTCTTTTTTTTAATGAAGTAACAATGGTTTATGTAACAATATATAAATTTCAGATGTACATCTTTATATATCTCGATTTCTCTGTAGATTACATCATGTTCACCACTCAAAGACTAATTACAATCCATCACCACACACATGTGCCTAATCACCCCTTTCGCCCTCCTCCCTCCCACTTCCCCTCTGGTAAACACCAATCCAATCTCTGTTGCTATGTGTTTGTCATTGTTTTTATCTTCTACTTATGAGTGAGATCATATGGTATTTGACTCTGTCCTTCTGACTAATTTCGCTTAGCATAATACCCTCAAGGTCCATCCATGTTGTCACAAATGGCAAAGCTCCATCTTTTTAAATACCTGAGTAGTTTCCATTGTGTATAAATACCAAATCTTCTTTATCCATTCGTCCCTTGATGGGCACCTAGGTTGCTTCCAAGGCTTGGCAATTGTGAATAATACTGCTATGAACATAGAGGTGCGTATATCTTTATGTATTTGTGTTTTTCTTTTTTTTTTTGAGAAAGATTAGCCCTGAGCTAACATCTGCTGCCAATCCTCCTCTTTTTTGCTGAGGAAGACTGCCCCTGAGCTAACATCTGTGCTCATCTTCCTCTACTTTATATATGGGATACCTGCCACAGCATGGCTTGACAAGTGGTGCATAGGTCCACACCCGGGATCTGAACTGGTGAACCCTGGGCCACCAAATTGGAATGTGCGCCACCGGCCGGCGCACTATGCATTTGTGTTTTCATGTTCTTTGGACAAATACCCAGCAGTGGAATAGCTGGATCATACGGAAGTTCTAGTCCTTCTTTTTTTTTCCCCCTTTTTTCTCCCCAAATCCCCCCAGTACATAGTTGTATATTTTAGTTGTAGGTCCTTCTAGTTACGGCATGTGGGATGCCACCTCAACATGGCCTAATGAGCAGTGCCATGTCCGCGCCCAGGATCCGAACCCTGGGCCGCTGAAGCAGAGTGCACGAACCTAACCACTCAGCCACGGGCCGGCCCTTAGTCTTCATTTTTGAGGAATCTCTATATTGTTTTCCATAGTTCCTGCACTAGTTTGCGCTCCCGCCAGCAGTGTATGAGGGTTCCCTTTTCTCCACATCCTTTCTAAGACTTGCTATTTCCTGTCTTGTTAATAGAGCCATTCTGACCTGCATGAGGTGATATCTCATTGAAGTTTTGATTTGCATTTCTCTAACAATTAGTGATGTTGAACATCTTTTCATGTGCCTATTGGCCATCTGTATATCTTCTTTGGAAAAATGTCTGTTTAGATCTTTTGCCCATTTTTTAATTGGGTTGTTAGTTTTTCTGTTGTTGTGATGTATGAGTTCTTTATATAGTTTGGATGTTAATTCCTTATCAGACGTATTTTGCAAATATCTTCTCCCAATTGTTAGGTTGTTTTTTCATTTTGTTGATTGTTTCCTTTGCTGTTCAGAAGCTTCTTAGTTTGATGTAGTCCCATTTGTTTATTTTTTCTATTGTTTCCCTTGCCCAATCAGACATAGTACTTGAAAATATGCCGCTCAATGTTGAAGAGAATACTGCCTATGTTTTCTTCTAGAAGTTTTATGGTTTCAGGTCTTAAATTTAAGTCTTTAATCTGTTTTGAGTTAAATTTTTATGTATGGTGTAAGATAATGATCTTTCATTCTTTTGCATGTGACTGTCCGGTTTTCCCAGCACCATTTATTGAAGAGAATTTCCTTTCTCCATATGTTCTTGGCTCCCTTGTTAAAATTAGATGTCCATAGAGGTGTGGGTTTATTTCTGGGCTCTCAATTCTGTTCCATTGACCTATGTGTCTGTTTTTGTGCCAGTACCATGCTGTTTGGATTACTATAGACTTGTAGTATATTTTGAATTCAGGGAGTGTGTTATCTCCAGCCTTGTTCTTTTTTCTCAGGATTCCTTTGGCTATCCGGGGGCTTTTGTTGTTCGATATAAGTTTTAGGATTCTTTGTTCTATTTCTGGGAAAATGTCATTGGAATTTTGATAGGGATTGCACTGAGTTTGTAGATTACTTTAGGAAGTATGGACATTTTAACTATGTTAATTCTTTTTTTTTCCCTTTTCTCCCGAAAGCCCCCCAGTACACAGTTGTGTATTTTTAGTTTGAGTCCTTCTAGTTGTGGCATGTGGGATGCCGCCTCAGCATGGCTTGATGAGTGGTGCCATGTCCACACCCAGGATCTGAACTGGTGAAACACTGGGCTGCTGGAGCAGAGTGGGCGAACTTAACTACTCGACCATGGGGCCAGTGCCTATGTTAATTCTTCCAATCCAAGAGCATGGAATATCTCTCCATTTCTTTATGTCTTCTTTAATTTCTCTCAGCCGTGTTTTATAGTTTTCAGTGTACAGATCTTTCACTTCTTTGGTTACACTTATTCCTAGATATTTTGTTCTTTTTGTTGCATTTATAAATGGGATTATATTCTTAACTTGTCTTTCTGCTACTGCATTGTTAGTGTATAGAAATGCAACTGATTTTTGTATGTTGACTCAACTTTACAGTATTCATTTATTATTTCTAAAAGTTTTTTGATAGATTTTTTTGTTTTGAGGAAGATTAGCCCTGAGCTAACTGCTGCCAATCCTCCTCTTTTTGCTGAGGAAGACTGGCCCTGAGCTAACATCTGTGCCCATCTTCCTCTACTTTATACATGGGATGCCTACCACAACATGGCTTTTTGCCAAGTCATGCTGTGTCTGCACTCGGGATCCGAACCGGTGAACCCCCGGCTGCCGAGAAGCGGAATGTGTGAACTTAACTGCTGAGCCACCAGGCCGGCCCCTGGTAGATTCTTCAGGGTTTTCTATATATAGAATCTTGTCATCTGTGAATATGACAGTTTCACTTCTTCCTTTCCAATTTGGATCCCTTTTATTTCTTTTTCTTGCCTGATTGCTCTGGCTAGGACTTCCAATACTATATCAAATAAGAGTGGTGACAGTGGACATCCTTGTCTGGTTCCTGTTCTCAGAGGGATGGCTTTCCGTTTTTCTTCATTGAGTATGATACTAGTTGTGGGTTTGTCATAGATGGCTTTTATCATGTTGAGAGACTTTCCTTCTATACCCATTTTATCCAGAGTTTTTATCATAAATGGATGCTGTATCTTGTCAAATGCTTTCTCTGCATCTATTGAGATGATCATGTGATTTTTATTCTTCATTTTGTTAATGTGGTGTATCACATTGATTGATTTGTGGATGTTGAACCATCCCCACATCCTCAGAATAAATCCCACTTGCTCATGATGTACGATCTTTTTAATGTATTGTTATATTCGATTTGCTAGTATTTTGCTGAGGATTTTTGCATTGATATTCATCAGTGATATTGGCCTGTAATCTTCTTTTGTTGTGTTGTCCTTGTCTGGTTTTGGTATCAGGGTAGTGTTGGCTTTGTAGAATGAGTTAGGAAGCTTCTCCTCCTCTTCAATTTTTTGGAAGAGTTTGAGAAGGGTAGGTATTAAGTCTTCTTCGGTTGTTTGGTAGAACTCACCAGGGAAGCCATTTATCTGGTCCTGAATTTTTATTTTTTGGGAGGTTTTTGACTATTGTTTCAATCTCCTTACTGGTGATTGGTCTATTCAAATTCTTTATTTCTTCTTGATTCAGTATTTAAAGGTTGTATGATTCTAAGAATTTATCCATTTCCTCTAGATTATCCAATTTCTTGTTGTATAACTTTTCATAATAGTCACTTATAATCTTTTGTATTTATGATGTATCTTTTGTAATTTCTCCTCTTTTGTTTCTGATTTTACTTATTTAAAACTTCTCCCTTTTTTTCTTGGTGGGTCTAACTAAAGGTTTATCAATTTTGTTTATGTTTTCAAAAGAATCAGTTCTTCATTTCATTGATTTTTTTCTATTGGGTTTTTAGTCTCTATTTCATTTATTTCTGCTCTGATTTTTAGTATTTCCTTCCTTCTACTGATTTTTGACCTTTGTTCGTTTTTCCATTCCCAGTTCCTTTAGGTTCACTGTTTGATTGTCTATTTGAGATTTTTCTTGTTTGTTGAGGTAAGCCTGTATTGCTATAAACTTCCCTCTTACAACTTCTTTTGCTGTATCCCATAAATTTTGGCATGTCATATTTTCCTTTTCATTTGTCTTCATGTATTTTTTGATTTCTCCTTTGATTTCTTCATTTACCCAATTATTGTTCAGTAGCAGTTTATTTAATATCCACATTGGCTTTTCCAATTTTCTTCCTATAGTTGTTTTCTAGTTTCATACTGTTGTGTTTAGAAAAGATCCTTGATGTTATTTCAATCGTCTTAAATTTACTGAGACTTGTTTTTGTGGCCTAATATGTCATCCATCCTTGAGAATGTTCTATGTGCATTTGAAAAGAATGTCTATTCTGCGGTTTTAGGGTGGAATGTTTGGTATATATCTAGTAAGTCCGTGTGGTCTAATGCGTCATTTAAGGCCAATGATTCCTTATTGATCTTCTGCTTGGATGATCTATCAGTTGGTGTGAGTATAGTGTTAAAGTCCCCTACTATTATTGTGTTGCTGTCTATTTCTCCTTTTATGTCTGTTAATAGTTGCTTTATATATTTAGGTGCTCCTATGTTGGGTACATAAATATTTACTAGTATTATATCATCTTGTTGGATTGTTCCCTTTATCACTATGTAGTGTCCTTCTTTGTCTCTTGTTACAGTTTTTGTTTTAAAGTCTATTTTGTCTGATATAAGTATTGCTATCCCAGTTTTCTTTTCATTGCCATTTGCATGGAGTATCTTTTTTCATCCCTTCACTTTCAGCGTGTGAGTGTCTTTAGGTCTGAAGTGTGTCTCTTGTATACAGTATATATATGGGTCTTGTTTTTGTATGCATTTGCCTACCCTATGCTGTTTGATTGGAGCATTTAGTCTATTAACATTTAAAGCAGCTATTGATAACTATGTACTTATTTCCATTTTGTTACTTTTTTTCTGAGTGTTTTAGTAGTTCTCTGTTCCTTGCTTCTTCTCTTACTCAAGATCTTGTGGTTTGATGGTTTCTTTAGTATTATGTTTGGATTCCTTTCCCTTACTTTTTTGTGTATTTATTATAGGTTTCTGGTTTGTGATTATCATGAGGCTAATATATAATAACATACATACATAGTAACCTATATTAAGTTGATGGTCTCTTAAGTTTGACCTCTTGCTAAAAGCTCTACTCTTTTACTCCCCTCCTCCCACATTTTATGTTTTTGATATCATATCTAAACTCTTTTTTGTGCATGTGTATCCTTTACCCTCTTACAATGGAAATAGATAATTTTAGTACTTTTGTCTTTTGACCTTGATATTATTTTCATAGGTGGTTGGTATGTTACCTTTACTGTATATTTGCGTTTACCAATGATTTTATAATTTTGGGTTTTTTTTTTTTTTGATAATTTTGTTTTCCTATTTGTGGTCTTTTACCCCCACTTATATAAGTCCCTTTAGCATTTCCTATAAGTCTGATGTCTTGGTGATAAAATCCTTTAGTTTTTGCTTGTCTGGAAAACTCTTTATCTTGCCTTCCCTTCTGAATTATAAACTTGCTGGGTAGAGTATTCTTGGCTGTAGGTTTTTTCCTTTCAGCACTTTAAACATATTGTGCCACTCCCTTCTAGCCTGCAAAGTTTCTGCTGAGAAGTCAGCAATAGCTTTATGGGATTTCCTTTGTATATAACTTGTTGCCCTTCTCTTGCAGCTTTTAGGATTCTCTTTTATCTTAATTCTTGATGTTTTAATTAGAATATGTCTTGGTGTGGACCTCTTTGGATTTATCTTGTTTGGTGCTTTATATGCTTCCTGTACCTGGATGTCTGTTTCCTTCCTCAGGTTAGGAAAGCTTTCAGCTATTATTTCTTCAAATAGATTCTCTGCCCCTTTGTCTCTCTCATCTCCTTCTGGAACACCTATAATACGAAAGTTAGTGCACTTGATGTTGTCCCAGAGTTCCCTTAGACTGTTCTCATTCTTTTTAATTCTTTTCTCTTTTATCTGTTCAGCTTGGGTGATTTCCTCTAGTCTTTCATCCAGCTTGCTGATCTATTCTTCTGTATTATCTACTCTGCTATTGAGTCTCTCTAGTGAATTTTTCATTTCCAATATTGTATTTTCAGTTAGGATTGGATCTTTTTTGTATTTTCCAATTCTTTGTTGAAGTTCTCACTGAATTCATCCATTCTTCTCCCAAGATCAGTAAGCATCTTTATGGCTCTTAGTTTATACTCTTTATCAGGTAGATTGTTTATCTCTCTTTCACTTAGTTCTTTTTCTGAGGATTTATCCTGTTCCTTTATTTGGAACATATTCCTTTGCCTCCTCCTCTGTGCTTATATCTATGTATTAGGTAGGTTGGCTATGGCTCCAAATCTTGGAGAGGTGGCCTTATTTAAGAGATGTCTTATGAGGCCCAACAGTATGCTTCCCTTTCATCGCCAGTTCCAAATTTTCGAGGAGTGTCCCTTGTGTGAGCTATGTGTGTCCTTCTGTTGTAGCCAGGTTGCTCTTGCTGTAAGTGCCCAGTAAGGCTAGGCTGTCCTCCTGGCTGGCTGGTTGTAATACTCAGCTGCGTGCAGCTGCCATAGTCCCTTCATTCACTTTATCAGGCATGGGGAGCCCCAGCGCATTTGGCTGCAAGGTCTAATAGCACATTTCTGTTGCAGTTTTTCTGTTAAGTGAGTAGGCTCCTCCCCCCCCCCCCCCCACCGTGTGGCTAGTTGCTATGCTCAGGGGCTTACAGTTGCTGTAGGACTCCAGCCTGCAAGGCTGTTGTCAGCTTTCTCAAGAGTGAAGTTGGTGGGGCCACTCCCCAGACATGAGGGCACATGTTTGTTTCAGGAATTGGAAGGTGGGGCCAATCCACTATGCGGCTGTTTGAGAAGCACAGGTCTCCTGCAGCTGACAAGCCCCACTGCCTGCATGCCCACACACCCCATCAACACAGCCCTTCCCCATGTGCATACCCTGACCCACTGAAGCAGACCCACTCACTCCACTGCAGAGGCCCCACAAACTCTGCTGATGCAGGCCCACCCCTCAAGCATGCCTGCCCCACAGAGGTCGACCCACTTGCCCTGCTGCAGAGGTCCCACACACTGCCCCATGTGGGCCCACAAGTTGCTGGAGGGCTTACTGTTGGGTGGGGCCAGTCCCTAGGGCAAGCTGCCTGAACTGGCTGAGGTGGATTAAATCAGTGCTCTAGTGGGTGGGGCAGACCCTGTGCTAACAGGCCAGGGGAAGAACTCCAATGGTGTCTGCTGGTGTCTGCATCAGCACACCTGTACTAGGTCACAATAATGGCTACCACCAATGTCTCAGTCCCTGGGGAGGTGGGCCCAGCCTGGGGAGGTCTCACTTCTCACCAAGATGTGCCCAGAGCCTATCAAGTGAGTCTCTTTTCACCAAAGGACTGTGTGCTTTTCTTTCCAGTGATTTTTAGGTTGCTTTCTGAAATGGGTGAATTTGTGTGTGGGCCCTTTAAAAGTAGGCTTTTCTTTCTGTTATGTCCAATGGCTTTTCTAGGGGTTTTCCGCATTGTTGTTAATAGCCAGTGAAGCCAGATATTATGACACTTATCTCAATTGGGCTGAGTCCAAAAGCTGCTTATTGTGATAAAGCTCTCCTGCTCAGATCCCCTGCTCCTCCAGGAAAAGCCTCATACCTTAAGATTCCTCCTGGCTATGAAGCACCACTGCTAGAAGTTGACTTTTTCCTCTCCAGAAAGGAGTTTCTGCCTCTTCCACCTCAGTCAGCACTGTCCCTTGTTGTGGGGGTTCTTTTTATCCAGTTTTCAGTTCTCTCTCAGGGGTAATTTTTACAAAGGTAGTTGTAAATTTGTTGTGTCGGTGGGAGCAGGTGAGGTCAGAGTCCTCCTCTGCTGCCATCTTGACACCAGATCCCTGCATTTTCAACAAAGACAGGTCCTCATCTGGGAAGGACATTCAGGCATCTCCAGTGTAGAAATATGTCTTGTGTGGAGTGCTGAGTGAGGCTTTGATTTCTTGTCTAGCTGAGAGTATCACTAACCAGCCTAAGACAAATATTCCAAAAGTGTCTTTGTTCCTTTTGTTGGTTGAAATTAAAGGCATTCTCTCCCAGAGGTTTATTTCCTTCTGTGCCCAACTTGTTGAAGGAATCAATTTCTGCTTTCAGTCAAGGCACTAGTAATGGCTACACGGATTGACCAACCTTGGAGGAGAATTTACTGGAGGCCTAAGTAGGATCTTTGTAGCCTCTAAGACTTTCACTTTAATCTAACTTTGAATATAAGTGATGTGATGATATCCCGAGTGTTTCTTAGGATCTTCTCTAAATGAAAAAATAGGTCTGCTTGAGGTCCTAGACGTGGAATTTAGTTCTGAAGACTGATCTTGGCAACTGAAGAGGTTTGTATGCCTTTGTTAAGAACCAATTGAAAGAACCCAGAACAATATTCTTTTAATTTTGTTTGCTCTGTTTGATTGCTCTTTTAAATTGTTCTTGCTCCCCCTGTTGTGCTTTAAATCTGTATCTTTTTGGCTAGGTGCTATATGAGTTGTATTTGTCTGTGCCTTCTATAGAACAGACACCACAGAAACATTTTTTCAAAGGAGAAATGACAGCATCAAAATCACATCATAACTCTGTCGGCCCACGGTCTCTGTTTCCCATCGTGCACTTCATTTTGCTTCCAGAGAAGCAGTTGCCTAAAATTTTAAAATTTGGAAAAGCAGTAGATTTAACCAAGCAGTTATCAGGTATCACTGAAATTATAGGTTTGAAAATTCTCTCCCTCTCTCTTTCTTTTTCTTTTAGGAGAGAAATATTAAAATGAAAATATCGTGGTTAAAAATTGGAATAAAATATGAAGAATTGGTAGAATAAGATGAGTGAAGCTAAAGTCACATACATATGGGGATTACAGTAAGGTACTTCCTGAATTAAAGTTAATAAGAAATGAAATTAGGTAGATTCAAAATGTAATGGATGAGTTGACCACTTGTACAAATGATGCAACAAAAGAAATTATCTTCAAATATTAACTAAAGAATTTGGAAAATATCCAAACTCTAATCAAGGAGGCTTGCGTTAACTTCAGGGAGGCATGTTAAATGTTGCAACCAAGAAAACCACCTACGAGTTAGAAATTCAAATATGTATATCAAACTGAGAAAAAGAAATCAACAAAAAAAAGCAACATGTATAATGGGATAAAATATTTATAGATCATAAATCCTATAAGGGCTAATATCCAGAATATATAAAAAACTTCCACAACTCAACAATAACAAAAAGCAAAAGCCCAATTTAAAAATGGGTAGAAGATTTGTATAGACATTTCTCTAAAGAAGATCTACAAATGGCCAACAAACACATGGAAAGATGCTCAACATCGATAATCACGAGGAAAACACAAATCAAAACCACATTGAGAGGGGCTGGCCCCGTGGCTGAGTGGTTAAGTTCACACGCTCCGCTGCAGGCGGCCCAGTGTTTTGTTGGTTTGAATCCTGGGTGTGGACTTGGTACTGCTCATCAAACCACGCTGAGGCGGCGTCCCACATGCCACAACTAGAAGGACCCACAACTAAGAATATGCAACTATATACCAGGGGGCTTTGGGGAGAAAAAGGAAAAAAATAAAATCTTTAAAAAGAAAAAAAAAACCACATTGAGATATCACCTCACACCAGTTAGGATGGCTACCATGTAAAAAGCAGAAAATAATAAGTGTCTGCAAGGATGTGGAGAAACTGGAATTGTTGTGGACCATTGGTGGGGATGTAAAGTAGAGCCACTATGGGAAACAATATGGCAGTTCATCAAAATATGACAAATAGAATTACCATATGATTCAGCATTTCCACTTCTGGGTATATACCCAAAAGAATTGAGAGCAGGGGCTTCAATAATATTTGTGCACCCAAGTTTATAGCATCATTATTCACAATAGCCAAAAGGTGGAAGCAACCCAAGTGTCCATCAGCAGGTGAATGGGTAAACAAATTGTGGTACGTTCATACAATGGAATATTATTCAGCCTTAAGAGGAAGGAAAGTCTGACACATGCTACAACATAGAGGAATCTTGAGGAAATTATGCTAAGTAAAATAAGGCAGTAACAAAAAGACAAATACTGTATTATTCCATTTATATGAAGTACCTCGAGTAGTCAAATTCATACATACAAAAAGTAGAATTGTGGTTGCCAAGGGCTTGAGGGAGGGGGTAATACGGACTTGTTGTTTAATGGGGACAGAGTGTCAGTTTTGCAAGATGAAAAGAGTCCTGGAGATTGGTTGCACAACAATGTGAATATAACCAACACTACTGGTTAAGATGGGCCGGCCCAGTAGCTCAGCGGTTAAGTGTGCACATCCTGCTTCGGCAGCCTGGGGTTCACTGATTCAGATCCCAGGTGCGGACATGGCATTGCTTGGCAAGCCACTCTGTGGCAGGTGTCCCACATATAAAGTAGAGGAAGATGGGCATGGATGTCAGCTCAGGGCTAATCTTCCTCGAAAAAAAGAAAGGTTAAGATGACAAGTTTTATGTTATATGCATTTTACTACAATTAAAAACAACAACAGCAGCAGCAGCTATATATCAGACTCTAGACTTCAGTAAAGGAGAGACAACAGGGAGAAGTGAGAAATATGGTAATCAGGCATGCATTAGCTGCTAACCAATTAGTGTCAGAAGTTTCTTGGGTTTAGCTAATTGTTGCTGTAAGGGAATGTGGGTCCAGTGTTGTCTAATGCTCTAGTTTTTTAAAATCTGAAATTTCATTAAAATATACTGACAATTAATTATGTTAACTAATTCAAATATTTAAAAAATTCTTTGCAAAATGAGTAAAATGTTGATCAAGGTAGAAGTTGGGTGATGGGCACACAGTGGTCCATTATATACTCCCTCTCCATTTCTGTATATTTGAAATTTTCAGAGTAAAAAGTTAGAAACCCAAAAGAACCTCTGCTTGCCAAATAAAATATGTCAGCAGGCCATGGCCTAAAAATGATAACTCTGGCTTGTGTGCTAAGTGCTAAGAACACAAGCTCCATGAGGGCAGGATCTCTCCTCAGTGACTAGGATGGTGCTGGGACATAGTAGCCACTCAATTAGTATTTGTGGAATTAACGAATGAAGGACAACACATCTTTTTTAGCACCTACACAGGCAATGTGTTGGACACTTAATACTATTGCTGTGTAATTGTGCTGTGTTTTTTCCTGAAGAAAGATTTAACATGTACAGAATGGTCTGCATTGCCTATATATAAGATGAGTTCAGAGAGACTGTGTTAGTTTCCTACTGCTGCTGTAACAAGTTACCATAAACTTAGTGGCTTAAAACAGCACAGGTTTATCTTAAAGTTCTGGAAGTCAGAAATCCAAAATGGTTCTCGCTGGGCTAAAATCAAGCAGGAATGTTCAGCAGGGCTGCATTCCCTCTGGAGGCTCCAGGGGAGAATCTATTTCCTTGCCTTTTCAAGCTCCTAGAAGCTGCCTGCGTTCCTTGGCTTATGGCTCCCTCCTTCATCTTCAAAGCCCATAGTGGCCCATCCAGTCTTTCTCACATTGCATCACTCTCACATTGACACTTCTGTTCTCTCTTCCACATTTGAGGACCCTGTGACTACATTGGGCCCACCCAGATAATCCAGGATAATCTCTCTATTTTAAGGTCAGCTGATTAGCAACCTTAATCCCATCTGTTATCTTTAATTCCCCTTTTCCAAGAACCCAACATATTTACAGGTTTCAGGGATTAGGATGTAGATGTCTTTGGGGAGGTATTGTTCTGTCTTCCCAGGGACTAAAGTCGGCACGTGCCTCCATATCTGAGCAGCAAAGAGGGCTCACTAACTAGCCACAGAGAGGACCCCACAGTACAGGCAGGTGGACCTGTCTGTAACACACAAGTGTGTCTGTCTTTTATAGATAATGTGTATCTTTCTTTCTTAGATAGGCATATCTGTCTTTTTATAGCTTTATGACAGTAGACATTAAAATCATGTAATTTCCCTTGTTCTAATTCCACATTCAATCAATTAACTTCTGACTTTACCCATGTACCCATTTTTTTCAAGATACAGAATGCTCTGATCAGACAATATTAATGGCTTCTCCATTCTGGGGTTATATTTCTTATTGTAAATTAATACCTTTAGGATGCTGGTTTCAGCTTTTTGCATATTTCCTGGACAATGAGAAGCTGGTTCTCTTGGTATGTAAAAAAGGTGGAGTTTTTGAACTTGAGGACTCAACTCCAGATTGTGATGAACACAGCAAAGTTCTACCATTATGTTTGGTTGCTCCCCAGGCAGCATCTCTCTGTCTCACTGGCATTCCTTATGAACAAAGCAAGGATCATCAGTCATCACAAATGGAAGTTGAAATGAGTTATAACCTTTATACAAAAATGACATCGTCAGCAAAGAAGGAGAACTCTGCCTCTCATGCTATCAAAGCAAGAGCAAAGGCTTTGAAGGCCAAGAAGCCCATGTTAAAAGGCAGCTGCAGCCTCCAGAAGGCCCAATAGTAACCTGCCTTCCCATGGTATAGCACACTGCTACTCCAAAGGAAACCGAAGGACTAAGGAAAATACCAGACCACAATGCCGTCATCAAATTCTCCTTGACCACAAAGAAGATGGAGAACAACATACTGATTTTTACTGTGGATGCCAAGGCCAATAAGCCTTAGATCAAGAACTATTTGCAAAAACTATGTGACGTTGACATGGCTGAAGTCAACACCTTGATCAGGCCTGATGGAGCCCAACAGGCATGCGTTGAACTGGCCCCTGACTATGGCAATTTGATGCTGCCAACAAAACCGGGATCATCTAAATAGTTCTAAACATTTTTATCATACCCCAAAAGAGTAAATGGGGGGGGGGTGTGCACATTATAAATAGAAACAGTTATTTCTGACAGAAAAATGTCCAAACTCTTCAATATGTGCAGCTCGTAGTATTTTGAGATATTAGTTTCAAATTTCTCTCCATATTTTCCACTTGTTCCTCCCCTAGTCAAGCAGATAGCTGGCTCATTGCTTCTGAAAGAGTGCAGAAAACACAAAACTGTCAGACATCTTATTTTTATCTGCAAAAACTCAATCAATCCCACAGGGGAACTGAGAGCTATCCAGAAGAGGTAGAAAGGAGAGGGTTTGTGGGAAAAAGGGCTTACTTGAGGCAGTCGAGAGAGAAGAATTCTTTCTTCTAGACTGCAGAGAGATCTCCCAGGCTACAGGGCAGAAAGGGAAAGTCTCCGGTCTTTTGGAGCAGCGGAGAGCCCCATGGTGCCCCCAGGAAGTATCAGGGGATGCACCAAGCCTTCCAAGAGGAAGGACTGCATGGGACATTTAGGGCACGGATCACAAACCCAAATACTTGAAGGCCAGGAAGACTGACCTAATCAGCGAAGGGGCTGTCAAGGGTGAAGCCACTACTTATTTCCAGCCCAGTGCTGTCAGATGAGAATGTGGAACCAAAGTTAGCATACGTCCCAATTTTTTAAAAAATTAATAAATCTGGACATTGAAGGACAAATCTGATTGTTTCATGTTGCAATTAATTCACATGTCTAATTGCCACTATGTGGACCAAAATAAAACCATTTGCAGAGTCCTTGTCTCAAGTGTGACACGATTGTACAGAGTCCCTGGACTGGCATGAGCTATATGCACGGGAGCAAGGTCCAGCTCCACTGTGGCCTGTGTGCAGAGATGGCCAATGACCAGAGGACACTACCCCACCCCTGCTGCCTTGCCTCTGTTAGAGCTTCCTCTGTTGGCACATCCCTAGGAGGAACTCAGAGCGACTGAGCTTCATTTCTCATCAGCCCAGTAGGATGGGGCTTGAAGAAATAATTAAATTCATTTGTAAAAAGTAATGGATCGTGACATATCTTTTAGGCACGAGTTTATGGATTGAGAGTCATGCCTGTTACACAATTAAAGGCATCTAAACCCCCATAATCAGGCCTTTGTCCTACCTCAGATCATTTTCTCCATTTCTGTCCACCCACAGGCTAACTGAACTCAATCACTCCACGCTCTTTGATGACAGAGCCAGAAAGGCCAGCCTATAACCTATTCCCTTTATGTGCCCTCACGTTCCTGGTAGGGCTTTGCTTACTCTATTCCCTCCCCTGGAATGCCCTTCTCTGTCCTCATTTCTGCCAACCAAAAACCTATCTTTTGAATAAGCCCAGAATTCTAGTCAGAATCCATCTTTTCCCCTTCCATTCTCAGATTGTGGTTGCCTTGCCTGTACTGTGCCTCTTCGTAGAGAGGCCTTGTACTACATGTAGTCATAAATGTTTCCCTTTGCTTTACGGACAAGCTTTATCTTTCAATCTTTGCTTCTGCCATGGTCTCAGAGTAAGGCTGAAAAATGATGACTGACTGGACTTGAACGATGAAATATGTTGTGGCTTAGGAGACTGTGACTTTTCTTAGAGTTTGTAAACCAAACAATGAGTTACATCTAACTAGTTTCTGTGGTGGACAGTCTCATGCACCACCTAGATCCCCTTTCAGGAATGAAGGCCTTATTCCTCCAACTGGCAGGAGTTCTGGGAGGAGTCAGCCCTCAGCTGTCAGCCCCTTTGTGATTGCTTGGGCTTCAAGAAAACTGTGTCGCCTAAGATCACCTGTCCTTTTAGGGCTGGCCTGCAGCCAACGACTAGCAAATGTGGGAGTATAAAGGCCTGACTCCCTGTCCCCAACTCTGGACAACTCTGAAGGGCCATCAGTCTGCAGGGCAACCCTGTGGGGCCAGCTGAGGCCTTTGCTGGGCCTGCATGGCAGCTGGACTTCCTGATCCTGCTTGCCGCCCTCCTTCCTCGGGTATGGACCCTAAGAGCGCTCCCTAATAGAGAAGTTGCATGCTAGCTTCTGTCAGAGTCTGCTTCTGGGAAACCCAACCTGGACAAGGTTTCACATCAATTAACGACTATTTTCTTGTAAATTTATGGCTGTTCACGTAGACAACAGAAATGTCAAATCCACATTAATTATGTTTATTTTGTGATATAAATTCAGTGAAAGAATAAAAGGGGGGAAGATGGATGCATGGGGTAGGAAAACAGGTAGTAATTACTGAATTGTAAAAGAACATAAATTAGGATCACAAATTTAAAATTGAGTTCATCACTATTTCGAGCACGTTAAATAACTTGGTGTGTTAGCTATCATTTCAATAAAATTAACATTGTGCCCAGCAAAGATTTACAGACCATTCTGGCTTTTGTGCTGTTTGCTTTATGTCTCTCTCCTCCATGTTCTTCAATCAACAGCTCTTTGCTGTGAACGTTTCGGTTTGGGTTTGTTACCAGGAGCATCCAGGCCAAATATCTTCTGTGGGAGAAAAAAAAAGCTTAAGTGAATTCCCTTTCAGCAGCTTCATCTCTAAATGTGCTTGAAAAAGATAAGGAAGTGAGACTCATCCATGTCAAGCAAGCGGGCAACAAAGATACCAGCAAAATACTTCCCATGTGTTTTGCTCTTAACTGTGAGCAGTAAGTAATAGAAGGGAGAATGTGAAGGTGACCCATAGGCTAACAGTGAGCAGGGAAGTGCTGAAGGCCGGGAAGGAAAGACGGAGAGGTACAAGAGGTGGAGGGCACAGCAGAGGGCAGGGTGGCCAGCTGGCAAATTGTAAGCTCTTTGTTATTACCATTCAAGGGTACAGGTTCTGGATCAGCTTGCTCGGATTCAAAATCCTGGCTCTCTCTCTAGCTGACCTTGAACAAATTCACTTAACTCTTCTGAACTTCAATTTCCTGAAATTTAAAATAGGAATAAGAATAACTCTTACTCTGTAGATTTGTCACGATGAGTACATGAGTTATTACCTGTAAAGCCCCTAGAATTACCTGTAAAGGCTTACAATGAAATTGCTTCATGAATGCCTGGCCTTTCTAGAATGGGAGTTGAAGGCTGAGCTCCCCAGCCCTCCAGGAGTGACCAAAGTGCATTCAGCAAGCATCAGCAAGAGCAGGAGAAGACAGCCTATCTTTTATTGTGTCATTCAAGTCAACGGATGTTAATTAGCACCCAATAAATGGGGTGTCCTGTCGGGGCACAAAGATGATTCAGAGACCTATGCCCCAAAAGTCTATTGGTGAATAAGGAGCATACGGTCGCCTGGCTCCTGGTGAGCAGACACCCATCCTTTTGGATTCACAGTGGAGTGAGCATCCACTGGCCAGTGGTCATTCTATGCAGAAAGCCCTCCTTGCATGATGCCACTCGTATAGGACAAAGAGCACAGGTTTTTGAAGTATGACAGCCTTGGCTTTGAATCCCTGGTCTGCTTTGGGCAAGTCTGGACATCGCTGAGCCTTAAGTAGCCTCATCTATAAAATGGGGATGATACTTCCCTTAAAGGATTGTTGTAATAATCAAGATGGTGCAGATTAAACACCTAGCACAGATACTCAGAGTTAATTCACTGATCAAATAATTATTGAATATCTACTTTTTCAGGCAACCAAAACACAACACGACGCAACAAAGCAAGACCTGGTTCCTCGTATACCTGAGAAGGAAAAAAACATTCAAAAAGAGAGAACTATGTCTGGAAAACCTTGCTTATAATATTTTTGAGTGCTTACTGTTGCCAAGCGCTAGGCCAAGTTGAATGTCTTACACGGGTTGACTCATTTGATTCTCAGGTGATTAGCAGTTTTGAATTGGATGCTGTTATTCCCTGTTTCCCCCATTTTACAAGGGAGTGGCTAGAGAAGAGGCAAGATGGGTAGGCAGCGTTCAGATCACAGTGAACCTCATAGCACAGATCAGGCAAAAAGACTGAAGGCTGTGCTAACACTTTGTGTCTGCCTCTTGCAGTTCACTCTCCACCCTGCTCTACCCTGCTCAAGGCCCAGTGTCAAGGGCTGTGTGCCTGTCTTCCACGGGGCTTCAGCAGATGGGTATCTGCAGAGCACAGAGGGATGAGCCTCAGTCAGGGTATCGATTCCCCTGGCTCCCTCCCTGTGAGCTGGCCTTGAGCTGGCTGTGCTCCTCACTGAAGGCCCCTGCTCCTCTAAAGGAGGCCAACTCCGTGAGACTGTCCCCTCTCAGCTCCAGTTTATGCTCCATCTCCTCAGATCTCTACACCTGAGGGAGCTAACATCCAGAGTAGCCCTTGTGGGTTTCGCCACATCCACAACTCTGTCAATAAACTCATATACTTTTTAATCCATCTCCATTGCCACTTCCCCAGTCCAGGCTGCCCCTTCATTAGATGATGGGAATAGCATTCTTTTTTTTTAAAGATTGGCACCTGAGCTAACAACTGTTGCCAAGCTTTTTTTTTTTTCTGCTTTTTCTCCCCAAATTCCCCCAGTACATAGTTGTCTATTTTCAGTTGTGGTCCTTATAGTTGTGGCATGTGGGACATCGCCTCAGCGTGGACTGATGAGCGGTGCCAGGTCCGCGCCCAGGATCTGAATCAGTGAAACCCTGGGCCGCCGAAGTGGAACGTGTGAACTTAACCACTCAGCCGGCTCCAGGCCAGCCCCTGTGGGAATAGCATTCTAATTCATTTTACTGCATCCACTCTTTTTGGCGGGGGTTGGGGGAGGAGAGAAGGGTATAAAAATGAAACACTTTTATTCTTCTCCAATCATAGTTTGGTGGTGGTGGTGGTGCTGAGTCTTACCTTTCTCTCCCTCAATGATATTTTGGGTAGATTTCACAGCTTTATAGTTACTTTCAGTTATTAAAATTTAGTCAGTTTTAATCTCAAATTTTATTAATCTAGTTTTGGTTTTAAGAATTTATCTTTAAGAAATCTTTTTTATTATGGCCATTTTCAAATAGACAAAAGTAGAAAGAAAATAACATCATAAAACCTCCCATTACTCCAGATTCAATAATTGCTAACATTTTGCCAGCTATTCTAATTTCCGTTTTTCTTTTCTCTGGATTATTTTAAAGCAAATCACAGGTATCGTATCAATTCATTTGTAACTTTTCAGTATGTATCTCTAACATATAAAGTTAGTTTTTTAAAAGCAAATTCCTGTGCCATTACCACACCTAACAAAACGACTATTTCTTAATAGCCTATAACACTCAACACATACTCAAATTTATCCAGTTGTCCCCAGATGTCTTTTGCAGTTGTTTTGTTTCAATCAAGATCCAAACAATACCCAATCGTTTCCTTTCTTCTCCTCCTTCAGCATCGTCATGGTTATCTCATTTATTTGTTAAAGAAACCAGGTCATTCACCCTATACAGTGTGTCACCATCTGGATTTGGCTGATTATACCCTTATGGCATTATTTAACATGTTCCTCTAGCTCCTATATTTCCCGTAAACTAGATCTAGAGGCTTGTGATAGATTCAAGATACATTTCTTGGCATTTATGGGACTGTGAACTTCATCTTTTATATGCACTCTTGATACCCTTCAATCTATTCTCTATAGAACAAGCAAGTGATTATTTAAACATATATACATCTGATAATATCACCAGCACCCTACCCTCATCATGCTAAAAAAACTCTCGGTTTTATTCTGTGGCTCTAAACCCAAAAATCAAAATCCTTGACGTGGTCTACAGGAAACTGCTTTTCCATTTTTGTCTCATACTACATTCATCGTATTCCACCCACAGTGGACTCCTCTCCATTTCTTTCAATCTTTGTGCTCCTGCTTATTCAAGGATCTAGAACTTGATGTTTCCTCTGATGAGGACATTCTTCCCTCTTCTCATTGCTTAATTAACTCCTATTTCTTTAGATCTCAGATCACCTTCATTCTTCAGGGAAGCCAGCCCTGATTGCCCAGATAGGATTCTTTTTTTGTTCAGTTCCAAGCGACCAAAAACAAAAACAAAAATCAATCCACCAGTCAAACTGCCTTAAGCAGAAAGAGGGGAATTAACTCCTCACATAACTATGGACTCCGTTAGCTTAGATCCCTATTAGAGACACATAGCATGAGGGACTTTTGCCCTCATAAGTACTATTCACAGCCACAGTTTTACATTGATTTGTGTGGTGATGTGATTAATGTTTATTTTTTCCCCTAGGCTGTAAGCTCCATGAGGACAGCCATGATTTTGTGTTACCTTATTAGATTATATCCCCAATGAGTGCCTGCCTCCAGTGGGCACACAATAAATACCTGTTCAATAAACAAAGGAACGTGTTTTGGATATCCTGGGGGTGTTATGTCATGGTGGTTTTGGAGTTAAACAAATTTGGATTTCGGTATTGGCTCTGTCACTAATTTGCTGTTAGACTAATTAATAAATTGGCCTAAGATTTACTTTCCACTTCTGCGAAATAAAAATAATACGTGGTTTGTTGGACTATCTTGAGGATTCAATCAGATAACGAATGCAAAAGGTTGGCATATTGTAAGAATTGATTATTCTTTTATTCCAACTGTTGCCAGAAAGCCTAGCTATCCATATTACCATGAAAGAATTGCCCTATAGTTTACTTCCCCACCCAGACACTCCTTTAACTGAAACTATGACAGATATCCCAGTATTTTCCATTCCACAGAGCTCCACCCTTTAACCTATTCCTGGAGAAAACTCAAGCTTCAAATAAGACTCATGAACCACTTTACAAGCAACTGAGAGAGAGAGAGAGAGACAGAGAGAAGGCTAATCTAATGAGCAACATGCAACAGGTGGGGGCCAGGTGTGCTTCTTGTCTCTACTAGTCACTCATTGTTCTGTACATTCTCAGCAATCAAACTGAATAACACAGTGGCCTTTTACTCCCAGTCTCCCTTCTATTGGCATCCCTACCCTTGTTTATAGCTTCATCTAAGAGAGGGACTCCATCCCACACCCAAAGCATACAATCTGCTATAATAAGCAGGGAAATGGATATGTGTTTCAGACCAACCTGGGTGCTAAGAACCACAGACACCTACAGTACAATAGCCAGTGAACTGAAAGAACCATCAGGCTGAGTGAAGCAGAAGGAAAGTGCATCACTCCAAGGATGCTCCAGGTTACATGCCAGCATTCTACCTGGGGTTATGGAGTTACTCTTACTCCTCCCTCAGTCTAAGTGTATGGAGATCACTAGCTAGTAAAGCACAAGATCTGGATGGGAAGGCAGCAAATTCCATGAAAAGGGTTGGTGTGGGTGTTGGGAGTGGGCAGGCCAAAACACTGGGAAGCTTGTATTGTATAAGGACGAAGCTATGAGGGGTTAAAGGTATCTATAGGAGAGGAATTGAAATGATGGACCACAGGGAAGTGAAACAATGGATATGGCCCAGTTTTGGCCTTGAAGGAGTTATCGAGGAGACAGACATGAAAACCAACAATAATGTAAAATAAAAAATAAAAATTATAATAAAAATCTGTATAAAGTCCTACATGAGGGAGCCACCCTCCACTTAGAGGAATTAGAAAAGATTTCAGTGCAGATTTTTGAGAGCAGAACACATTGGGGATAAACTTGAAGCAACATCAGGTTTCCTGCGTGCCTGGTGACTGAGGGTGATCTGAGTAGAAAAAAACACATGAGCAAAGCTATGGAGGTGTAAAAGGGAATTGGGGGTTAAGGGTTGGGCAGGTAATTTAGATATAGCTGAAAATTAAGCTATATTTGCAGCAATAGCAGGCATAAAGGTTGGATGTGGGACAGAGGTGTAGGACCAGGTTTTTCAGGGCTTGGATTTGGCAGCAGAACATTTAGGCTGAGAACCTGGGTTTTGAAGAAATACCACCCTGGCTTTGAAACTTGGATGCAGTATAAGGGAAATCTATTGTCATTTCCACCTCACACCTTGGGAGGTGACTCCCTGTGCAGGAAGCTGTTGGGGGCCCCCAATTCACAAAACAGGTGCTTTTCTCATGGGCTGAGCCCATTGCCCATTACCTAGTTTCCAGTCACTGGTTCAATGACTCAGGGGTGGTATCATCAACAAGGTCCGGTCTGATCTGGTTTCTTTAAGACATAAAGCCAGTTGAACTCACACTATAGATTTTTGCCTTTCAAGACTTCACTTCTAAATGTCAGAGATGCAAAAAATTCAGAAAGTGAAGGGCCGGATTGCAATAGACAATGGTTGCAACAGGAAGCGGAAGGCTGGTTGCAACAGACAACATCCGGCACTTCTGTCTTTATTAGTATCCCTCCAAGCTTTACTTTAGTAAGCACTTGCTTGGTAAATCCCTTTGTTCTTCCGCAGAACTTTGGCTCTAACCTCCTCATTTAGGCCAAGAAGGGCTTTCTGGAATGCCTTTGACTTTACAACTTATGTTGACCTGACATTAGACCTCAGATCTTCATTGCACTTGCTGTGAATGGGGCCTTTGGACACACTGCCTGATATGGGACATTTGGTCACTAAGTAGTCAGTGATTAATGTTTTACCAATGCTGCCAAGTACACACCTAAGATACATTTTTTGTTTTATTCCTTTCTTACTCTTATTTTTTATTTAAAAAAATTTTGCTGAAAATACAAAAGTTGCTGAGATCATGGCCTATCACCCCTACAGCACGTAAATCTTAAGAACTAAGTCATTAAGATACGTAACTACCGAGTGATGATCTAACTGAAGAAGTTTAATATTAGGGCCAGCCCCGTGGCCAAGACGTTAAGTTTGCCTTCTCTGCTTCAGTAGCCCAGGGTTTCGCTGGTTCGAATCCCGGGTGCGGACATGGCATCGCTAGTCAGGCCACGCTGAGGCGGCCTCCCATGTGCCACAACTAAAAAAGGACCCACAACTAAAAATACACAACTATGTACTGGGGGGCATTGGGGAGTAAAAGGAAAAATAAAATCTTTAAAAAAAAGTTTAATATTGATAAAATATTTTTATCTAATATGCAGTCTATATTCAGTTTTCACTGATTGCCCTAATATCATCCTTTACAGCAACTCTCCCCTCCTCAATATGGGATTCTATCATGTCCTATTACGCTGGAACACTTCCTCAGCCTTTTGTTGAAACTAGGAGATATTAATAATTTTTGTTAACGGATAAATACAAATACAGAGCACAAATAATACAAGTCATAAGACATATGCTAGGGGTGAATATTTTAAATATCACTTCTTTTTATGACAGGAGGCCTTTGCAGTAGTCCAAGCAAGAGATGATGAAGAAGTTAAACCAACTAAAGAGACATAGTTTTCAAAAGGGGCATCCAGAGGACTCAGTTAATTTGGTGTGGGAGGTAAATGAGAAAGAAAGATCTGTAATGACTCTAAGGTTTCTAACATGTAGTCAGCGTGGACAGAGGTGTTGTCCATTGCTACAGCAAATGCTGGGAGGAACCATGTGGAAGGGGAAGACAGTGAATGAATTTTGGATATGTTGAGTATAAGATCCCTCAGGAGTGACCAGGTAGAGTTATTTAGAAGGAAGGTAAACAACTGTCCCAGTTTGCTTGGATCTTGCTCACTTTTAGCACTGAAAGTCTGTGTCCTGGAAATCCTTTCATTCCTGGGCAAAATGGGACCATTGGTCCCCTATAATCAGTAGGCAATTAGTACATGAATCTGGAGCTTAGAGAGAGGATGAAGTTAGTGATAGAAGGGCACACAGGTGATAATTTGAAACCATGGGAGGGATTGAGACAACTTGAAGAGAAAAGCCAGGTGAGAAGGCTTCAAATCCCAGACTGGAAGCTGAGACACATGGTGTCTCTCTTTCTGGGCAAGCAATTTCCCTAGCCCGGCAGTCATAAAGCAAGCATTGATTTACTTACTGTGTACTCCAAATTACATTTCTTTTTTTTTTTTTTTTTTTTTGAAGATTTTTTATTTTTTCCTTTTTCTCCCCAAAGCCCCCCGGTACATAGTTGTGCATTCTTCGTTGTGGGTCCCTCTAGTTGTGGCATGTGGGACGCTGCCTCAGCGTGGTCTGACGAGCAGTGCCATGTCCGCACCCAGGATTCGAACCGACGAAACACTGGGCCGCCTGCAGCGGAGCGCGCGAACTTAACCACTCGGCCACAGGGCCAGCCCCTCCAAATTACATTTCATACCACTGTGAGCTATTCATAAACTTGCTGTCTTAGGAACAGAAATGAAATCAAATTTATTATCCAACAAGGTAGTTATCACCCCTTCCATCTGTGACTTCTTTACTAGACTCATTATTAATTGGGGAGATTTAACTCCTTTTTTAGTGTTACTCATTTTTCATTCAATTCTTTACAACCACTTCCCACAGCAGCTTGTGATCATTACTTTTCAATTTTGAGTTTCCCAGTATAGCCTTTTCTACAATATGGTCCATTTTCTGCATCATGAAGTTCAGCAGAGTGGAACTTGAGTTAAATAAAATGAGAATAAATTTAGAAGTTTGTCAAGCTCTGGATCTCATAAAAATCATAGGAACTATGCTGCTTCTCTGCTATTTCCCAAAAGGAATGAGTATACTTGGACCTCAGTTATCTCCAAAGTCATTGTATTAATACATTAAACACAGTTTTGTCATCTAATTGTTAATTGGTCCTAATTTTGTCAAAAATGTTGTAATTCAGTAAGTCAGGCATAAGTAATTAGTTTGGCTCAAGGTCTTAACTATAGATCTGACAGGGCCTCAAAGGTCATCTGTACTGCGTTCCCATCCAAGGCTGTGCCTGCCTTTGCTTCTATACTTAGCCTTCCTAAAGACAGCAGATGCTAAATTTGACACTTTCATATACTATTGTGAAGTCTTATGTTTCCACAGCAGTTTCTCATACTTATCATGTTTGATTCCTACAGCTGTCAAGTGAATAGGTAAAGAACTGCTATCACTCTCTTTTAAAAAGTGAGGCGCCTGAGACACAAAAGTGACTTGACCAATGTCACAAGATGAGTTAATGGAGATGCCAGCAGGAGACAGGATTTTTGACTCCTAAGCTGATAGTCTTCTTATCACATCAGGTGGCCAGTCCTCACTCTGCAGTCATATAACGTCACCTGAAGTTATAAAGTACACCTGAAGTGTGAATAGATGACCTTGCCAGCCACATTGCCCTCACTTTTTGCCATCTTTTTTTTTTTTTTTGAGGAAGATTAGCCCTGAGCTAACTACTGCCAATCCTCCTCTTTTTCCTGAGGAAGACTGGCCCTGAGCTAACATCCATGCCCATTTTCCTCTACTTTATATGTGGGACGCCTGTCACAGCATGGCTTTTGCTAAGTGGTGCCATGTCTGCACCCGGGATTCGAACCGGCAAACCCCGAGCCGCTGAGAAGTGGAACATGCGCACTTAACCTCTGCGCCACTGGGCCGGCCCCTTTTGCCATCATTTTATGGAATTCCAGCCCATATTTAAAAACCTGGAACCCACAGGACAGAAATTGACTTAGTAGACGTGGGAGATAGTGAGAGGATCTGAAAGCATGACTTTCTCTTGCTCCCCTACTACTGCCCATCAACCACCTGTATGCTCAAGTCCTTGGGATATCTCAGTGGGCTCTGTATGCAACTATGGTGGATTGTGTTTTTCCAAAGATGGCCACAACACTGCCTCCCATCCTACCTGCTCTTCTTACAATGTGCTTTGCACTTCTCCCATGGAGAGGTGGTATCTACGTTTCCTCCCCTTGAATCTGGGTGACTGGGTGATACAAGGTGGCTTTTGAGGCCATACGGTAAAAGGTGACACAACTTTGCCTTGTTCTCTTGGGACACTTGTTCTTAGAACCCAGCTGTCATGCTGTGAGGATGCCCCAGTCACCACATGGCGATTTCATGTAAGGGTTCCAGTTGATACCTCCAGCTAAGTTCCCAGCAAACCATCAGACATGTAATAAGTCAGTGTCAACCATCAGACACGTAAGAAGTAAGATTTCCGATGATTCCAGTCCCCAGTCTGGAGGGAATATCCTGACACCTCCTCTGTCCCAGGCAAGCCGAGACAGTTGGTCACCCTACCCTAGCGGATGAGTCACATCCCCTCCCTCCTTAGAACAACTTCTGAGGATTTAGGATCCTCCACTGTTACACAGGCCAAAGCTCCAGGTGAAATATTTCATTCAAAGTGAAACAACTCAGGCACAGCCTAAACCCAGAGGTAAGACTTCAGGGGACTAAAATTTCCTCCCCAGCCTAGCAATCTGACTCTTAACTTCCATGGTAGGAGATTGACTCCATGGTCCAGTTGAAAGGCCTAGGAATGCTGGTAGTTAAACTGTTGTCAGTCTTTTCATGCACTGGTTGAGGAATTGGAACACATGACCCCTAATGGTACATCCAACCCTAGAATGATAGCATTTACATGTTAATGTAAATGAGTTGATCATATCATCTACGGGGGATAGTTTCTTATATAGGAGCTGGGAGGGAGAAAATGAGCACAATGTGTTCCTGAAGAGAAGTGATTATCTTGCCCACTCATCACTCTTTCTCTCCCGTATCTTCACTCTGTGTCTGCAGTTTCCTTTTCAGCAGCACTTATGAGACTGAGGTACTGCCCATCGCACAGAGAGGGCTGCCTCCTGCAGCTTTTCCACATGCTCAAGTCTCTCCTACCACCCTTAGCTCTCTATGCCTTTTCAAAACCACACTACCTTATTTTTTTATTATTTTTAACTTTTAAAAACTAAAATATATCTAGGAGAAATCAAAATATATGTGCACACAAAGATTTGCATAAAAATGTTCATAGAATCTTTATTTATAATAGTCCTAAAACTGGAAATAACTCAAATGTCTGTCAATAAGTCAAAAGATCAACAGATTGTGGTACATCCATACAATGGAACACTACCCAGCAACAAAAACAACAAACTACTGAAAAATGCTATCATATAGGATTATCTCAAAAAACATTATACTAAATGAAAGAAACCAGACAAAAAATATATGACATATTGTTGGAATTCCAGAAAATTAAAAACTAATCTATAATGATCGGAAGCATATAGGTTGTTGCCTGGAGCTGGGAGGAGGCGCAGGTAATTGCAAGAGGCATGTGGAAGCTTTTGAGAGTGGCGGAAACGTTTTACATCTTGATTTTGTGATGGTAGTTATACAGTGTAAATTGCATACCAATTATACTTCAATAAAAAGTAATAAAATGAAATGCAAAAAAAGACAAAACTGAGTCTTAGAATGAGTATATTCTATTGTATGCAAATTATCCTTAATAAAGTAGATTTAAAAAATTAAAAAATAAAGTGAAATGAGTCAAACAAAGAAGGACAAATACTATGTTATCTCTCTTATTTTTAAGAAAGAAAAAGAAAATAAAACAACAAGCTTATAGATTCAGAGAACAGATTGGCAGTTTCCAGAGGCAGAGGTTAAGGGTTGAGAGAAATGAATGAAGGAAGTCAAAAGGTACAAACTTCCAGTTATAAAAGAAATAAGTCATGGGTCTGTATGTAATGTACAGCATGGCAACTATAGTTTAAATAATACCGTATTGCCTATTTGAAAGTTACTAAGAGAGTCAATCTTAAAAGCTCTCATCAAAGGAAAGAAAATTTTGTAACTATGTATGGTGATGGATGTTAACTAGACATATTGTCGTGATCATTTCCCGGTATACACAAATATCAAATAATTATGTTGTACACCTTAAACCAATATAATGTTGTATGTCAATTATGCCTCAATTAGAGAATTTAAAAATTAAAATATAACACAAATACAGAAAAAGGTACAAGCCATAAAAGTACAGCTTACTGAATTATCACAAAATAAACTCCTTGACCACCTCCCAAGTCAAGAAATCAATGAATATCGCTTACACCCTAGAAGACCCTCTCGTACAACATCCCAATCAGTACTGCCCCCTTAGCCCAAAGGTAACCCCTTGACTTTAACACCATAGTTTAGCTATGTCCGTTCAAACTTTATGTAAACAGAATCATACAGTATATAATCAACATCTGGCTTTTCTTCATCATCATTATGTTTGTCGGATTCATCAATATTGTTTCATGTAGCTCTTTCTTTCTGTATAGTATTCCACTGTATGTACATACCACAATTTATTTATATATTCCATTGTTGATGGACATTTTGTTATTTCCAGTTTGAGGATATCATAAATATCTTGCCATAAGCATTCTATTACATGTCTCTTGGTTAATTTCTTTAGATATATATCTAGGAGTGGAATTCCTGGGTCATAGGATATGTGCATGCTCAGCTTCATCAGGGAATGCCAAATAGTTTCCAAATTTATGCACACCAGCAGCAGATGAGAGTTTTCTTTGTTCCACATCCTTGTCAACACTTAGTACTGTCAATTATGTTAAGTCAAGCTATATTTAAATGTGGAGTAGTATTTCATTAAGGCTTTAATTTGGATTTCTTTGATTATTGAGTTTGAGCTTATTTTCATATGTCACTGGCCATTTGTATATCCTTTTTTGTGAAGTTACTGTTTAAGTGCCTTGTTTGTTTTTTCATGAAGATGTATTTTTTTAAAAAATTGATCCTTGGGAGTTTTTTTTTTAACATATCCTGGATATGACTCCTTTGTCCATTGCAAGTGTAGCAGCATCCTCTTCCACCCTGTAGATTGCATTTTCACTCTCTTAATGGTATCTTTCGATAAATAAAAGTTAATTTTAGTCCAATTTATCAATCTGTTCCTTAATGGATAGTGCTTATAAATGTTCTGTTTAAGAAATCTCTCCCTACTCCAAGTTATAAAGCTAATCTCCTAAATTACTATTTACAATTAGGTGTCAAGTTTTGTTTTTTCCCATAAGGATACCAAACATCGAAAATACTATCTTTTCTCCACTTCTCTGCAGTGCCACCATTAACATAAATCAAGTGTCCAAATGCATATAGGTCTGTTTCTGGACTCTGTAAATTACATTCTCTATTCTTGTACTGATACCTTACTGTCTTAGCTACTTGATATCATTAAAGTAAGTTCTCTTATTATTATTCTTCTTCAATGGATTTTGACTTATTGTAGCCATTTGCATTTTCTTTTTTTTTTCAAAGATTGGCACCTTAGCTAACATCTGTTGCCAACCTTTTTTTTTTCCTTCTTCTTCTTCACTTCAAAGCCCCCCAGTACATAGTTGTATATTCTAGTTGTAGGTCCTTCTGGTTGTGGTATGTGGGATGCCGCCTCAGCATGGCCTTATGAGCAGTGCTAGGTCGGTGCCCAGGAACCGAACCTGCAAAACCCCAGGCTGCCAAAGCGGAGCGTGCAAATTTAACCACTCAGCCCCAGGGCTGGCCCTGTGTATTTTCATGTAAATTTTAGTATCACCTTCTCAAGTCACAAAATTCCTGTTCATATTTTCATTGAGATTACATTGAACAGGACATCAATTTAGAAAGAATCAACATCCTTTCAACATTGAGTCCTCCAATCTAACAACACATTATTTCTCTCTCTTTCAGTTTTTAAAAATTTAACTCAATAACATTTTATTTGCTGGATTTATTACCACATATTTGATATTCGTGAAACTATTGAGAATTGTGTCTTCTAAAAAACTTATTTTCTATTTGTTGCTGGGGTATAGAAACAGAATTGAGTTTTGTATATTGACTTTGCATCCATCAATTTTAATGAACTCTTCTTAAATCTATTTATAAGCTAGTACAATATTGAATGAAAGCAGACATCCCTTTCTTATTTTTATCTTCGAGGGAAATCTTTCAACATTTTACTATTAAGTATGTGATTGCTGTGGATTTTTTATAGATACTATTTGTCCTATTATGTAAGTTCTCATCATCTCTAGTTTTCTATGAGTTTTATCATAGATAGATAATGTATGGATCCGAAATCAGAAGCTCTATCCACTATCAATTATTTAGATTATCTTTTAAAAAGTATTATTTATTTTTTATTGAAATTTTACACAGAACTTCAATATGTAGAGGATAAAAATTGAGCTTCTCTGCTTCGAGCTGAGGTGACAGTCTGGAGCTCACTCACACAGCTTCTATTTTTTTTTTTTTTTTTTTTGGTCACCAAGCAGTAGCCTCAGCAGCAGCCCTTCGGAACACAGTTTGAAAACCACTGCCCCAAGCCAACTTGTTTACTTCAAACCATTTCCTTACTCCCTAAAGCTCTTAGGTACATGATTCAATAAAAATGGAATAAATAGCTAATATCTTTTGAACATTTATCCAGCACCAGGTATGTTTGTTGTTAAGGGTTTACATGGATTATCTCGTTTAATCATCACAACCATCCTAGGAAGTAGATTCTATTCATACAGATAATTTCTCATTTTATAGATGAGAAGACTGAGGCTTGGAAAGTTTAAGTAACTTAGCTCAAGATCACGTAGCTGGCAGGTGGTGGATTTTATTCCGTTATCTATTACCTATTATCACCAAATGTCTTAATGGGTAAACATCTGTTTTTCAGTGCAGACACCTTTCATCCCTAACCAAAGTAGCTAGCCGTGTTTGAAAACACCTCGTGCTTTAAGTTCCAGGAACATCTGTTCCATTATTTGCTTTTGCCTACATAACAGTACAGCTGGCTAAATAGATGATGAAAGACACATAATGGAAGGTGACAACAAGAAGCGCTGTTTGCTATCTGAAAATTTGTATCCAGGGTAACACATTCCTTTTGAAAATGTACTATCAAGCCTAAGTATATTAATTATTCAGATATCGTCTCAGATGTGGTACTTGTCAAAAACAGGGAGCTGTTTTCCCAAAACACATCATGCTCAATGCACCTAATATCAGAAACTGTTTACAAAATCACTTCAGTGCTTCAGTTTGGGCCTTTTCTATTAAATATGCATTGCCTTAGGTGAGGTATTCATTGTGTTAAAATATCTGGGGACGAGATACTGACTTATTTTACGTTCCAGTATGTTGCAGTATTGATGACGTTTAACCTGGTCTTTCTTTTCATTAATTTTTTTTTCTGGTGGAATTTCTGAAGGGTTACTCTTTGTCTCTATCACTCTCTCTCTCCTTTCCTCTCCCTCTCCCTCTCACAAGCACCACCTATTGTATTTCCTTTTCAGAAATTTATTCTTTGGTTTAACACATCAGAGGTTGGAGCTGTATGACTGTATAGTTAGATGTTACACATTGACGACATTTTTCTATTTATTTACATTCATGACCAAGATTCCTCACAAGATGAAGCAGACAGCTCTTGCTTCTGAGGTATGTGTATGCTGATGGAAGCCCCCCAAAGGAAGTCCCATATGACCCCATCCAGGGCTCAATCTCTCTGCACTTGTCTGTCATTCTGTTCATTCCATCCCCTCTTGGGCAGACATAGGCATTCCTGGTCTTACTCACCCCTCTTTTCCTGCTCCTTCCTTTTCCCTTTACTCTGGCAAGATTCTCTTAGTTCCTCCTACTCTCTTCATCTCCAGCGCAGGTCAGGCCAAAAGAAATACAGTCTAGAGAAAATATATCCATTTATTCTTCGGTAGGGATAAGCAGGTGAGGAGTATAGATAGAAACATTGCTTTGGGTGCAGATATTTTTAATCTAGGCCTATATCAGTCTTTAAAATTAGCTTCCTCATAGACCATTGGCCATTCAGACCTTCACCCTAACTTTAGAGTTGACTGTATCTTTACTTCTTAGATTCCTAAATGGTGGGGAATCTAATCTTTTCAATGTCTTCTAAGAAAGGAAATTAAATTATTATTTTCATCAACAACGGATGTCAGAGTTTAATGGTTTGTAATGGTTCTTTTGCTTTCATCAGAGATAATTCTTTCCATGAAATACTGGGATCTGCATTCCAACTTCTATGCATTAGAGTAAGAGTCAGTCTCTTTCATAGGTCGTCTGCCCCGGTTACACCTGGGGAGTTTGTAAAAAGTATTGCACAAACTCCTGGGACGCTACCAAATAAGAATTACGGGAAAAACAAGGTAGATAACAAATGTAAAAAGGTTGAGGGAAGTGTTGTTTTAAGTACCACGTGAAAATCAAACATGAAGCGAAGATTCTGGGAATGGGAGGTGGGTTACATATGAAGATAATGAACTACTCAACAAGAGGAAAAAATTGGAAAACAACAGGGCCAGAGAGAGGGGAAGAAAAATTTTTCCTTGTTCTTTTAGAGTCTCCAGCTGGGCCTAAGAATTAAACTGACATAAAGCAGATTAGCAGGAGAAAAGCATACAAGGTTTATTAGAATTTTACATGTATATGGGAGTCTTAAGAAAATAAAGAGCCAAAGAAGTGACCAGAGCAAAAAGCTTATACATGTTTTAGACACAGATACAATAAATTTAGGAAACAATGTTAGGACAAAGGGGTTTGGTCTAGGGGCAGTAAATTATGGGAAATGACTAGGAGATATATGGGGGAACTAATGGAAGATAAGGGTTATTTTAGTAAGTTATTTGTACAGATCCATTTCAGCATCAATTCCTGGTGATGAGGATGTTCTTCTCTTCCTGGTACAGGAAGTGCACCTTTCTCACAGGAGATTGTATGGCCTGTTTTTAGATAGAAAAGGGGAGGTCAGAGAGCCCTTCTTGCATCGGCTGTTTCTCAAGTGCCTTCAGCTCCAAATAACCAATATGCCAAAGCGGCGTACTTTGGCTTAGTATGCCCTGAATTCCTTCACGAGATGCCTGTGTGGAAGTCAGGGAATGTTCTGAATATCTGTTGCTATGTACCAAATCACCCCAAACTTAGTGGCTTTATACAATAGTAGTCATTTGTTATTTCTCACTGTTTCTGTGAGTCAGAAATTTGAAGTGACTTGACTGAAGGGTTCTGGCTTGGGTTTCTCATAAGGTCACAGGCAAATGATGGCTGGCATTTGTGTCGCCTGGAAGATGCTTCACTCACATGCCTGGCACTGGGTTGGGAAGACTCTGAACCTGGAACAGCTGAACCTCTTTGGGTATCTCTCTCTATCTCCATGTGGTCTCTGCCCATTGTCTCTCCAGGCAGCTTCAGGGTATCAGAATTCTTCTGTGGTGGTTCAGGGCTGTAAAGCATGCGTCCTGAGAAAGAACCAGGAGGAAGCTGTATCCTCTCTTCTAACTCAGCCTCAGAAGTCACGCAGCATCACTGCCAGCATATTCTATCCCATGCATTCTACTTGTTATAAGAGAGTCATAAGGCCAGGCCATATTTAAGCCAAGGGAAATTAGACTCCATCTTTGACGGAAGAATTGTCAAAGAATTGACAGACGTGTTTTAAAACTACCAGAGAGGTCTGGGCTAGAAATATAAATTTGGGAGTGATCCACATATAAATCACTGAAGAAGTGTGAATAATGGAAAATAGGGGTATGATGAGATGGGAGGGAGAGAGAGAGAGAGCGAGAAGAATGAAAAGGAAGGGAAACCAAGGCAGAGTCTTAAAAAATTTCCAGCATGTAAAGGTGATTCGGCAAAGGAGAATGAGAAGCCCCGATCAGAGAGACTGGAAAACAACTGGGAAAGTGTGGTATCATAGTAGCAGTGGAAGAGTATGGCTTCAAAGAGGATCTACAACAGATCCTACTGAGAAGTCAATTAAGATGAAGACTGACACACATCCGGTTTAGTAATATGGAACTCAGTGGGAACTATTTTGTTTAAGTGATGGGGAGTAGATTGAAGCAGGAGTGGGAAATAAGGAAATGGAGACAATGCCTGTAGACAACTCTTGAGTAGTTTGACTCTGAAGAGAATGAGGGAAATAAGGCAGTAGGTGGAGTGAGATCTGGGCCTGCTCTTCGCAAAGTTTGGTTCAAGGATTTGCAACATCAGTATCTCCTGTGTCTCCTTGTTAGGAATGCAGGATCTTGGGCCTGTCCCAAACATATTAAATTTGAATTTACTGTTTAACAAGATCCCCAGATGATTCTTATGTATATGGAAGTTTAAGAAGAACTGGTCCAGGGAGGGTTGTTTTTAAGTTGTTAACACATTTAAATGCTGATAAGAAGGATCCAGTAGAGGAAGAGGAATGGAAGACGAGGAGAGAGAATTCTGTCTGGAATTTCAAAGAAAGACAAATTGTCTACATAATTCAATTGTTCTGTCTAGATCTCTGGGCTACTGGTGGAACAAGTAATCCTAAAACCTAAAGTCGGGCAGAGGGTGTTGATGTGAGGTGCCAACTTCAAGGAAAGTGGAGAACGGAAGTCCATCATGGTTCTTGGATGTATTAAAAGAAAACTATAATTTGGGCTCACACTTGGCAAAACAATTCCAAATTATGGAGAATGGGCACATAATCTTTTGATTTGTTTTTTATTATGGAAATTTCCAAAATTATGCAGAAACAGAAAGAATGTTACAATATACACTTTACTCCGTTTCAACCACCTTTTTTCAATACATACTTTATATTTTGGGCTAGAATATTTTAAAGCAAATCTCAGGCATCGTATCATTTCACCCCTAAATAATTCAATATCCACCTTAAAAAATAAGAATTTTTCTTAAACGGCCACCTAATAAAATAAAAACTAATTCCTTAATGTGATGTAATACCCATTCTTTATTCAAGTTTCTCTGAATGTCTACAAAATATCTTTTTACAATTGGTTTGTTCGCAAAGAATGACCACACACTGCATTTGGATGTTACATCTCTCAAGTATTTTTAATCCAGGACAATGCTCCTCCCCGCTCCCCTTCTCTCATTTATGCCATTGATTTATTGAAGAAATTGGTTAGTTGTGCTGTGGGATGTTTGACATTTTGGATTTGGATGGTTGCTTCCTCATGATGTGGTTTAATTTGTTTGTTTGTTTCTTTCATTTTGTTTTTTGCTGAGGAAGATTTGCCCTGAGCTAACATCTGTGCCAATTGTCCTTTATTTTATATGTGGGTTGCCACCACAGCATGACCACCAATGAGTGGTGTAAGTCTGTGCCCAAGAAGCAAACCTTGGCTGCCAAAGCTCAGCGTGCCAAACTTAACCACTAGGCCACGGGGCAGACCACTAATTTGTTTCTTTAGCTTCTAAATTTTCTGTATGCTGGAAATTAGATCTAACCACTTGATGAGGTTTTTTGGCAAGAATCTTTCTTAGGTGGTGCTATGTACTTCGTAATCCATCATACCAGGATGTGCATAATGTTCAATCATCCCTCTCTGATTGACAGCATTGATCAGTGGGTTCCAGCAGTGAAAGCCTGATCCCTTCGTTATAAAGTTCCCCATCAACTATTTACCCAATTCTTTTAACAGCTACTGACCTTCACCTTAATTGTCGAGGTTGAACAATAATGACTTTCTTTTTAAAAAATCTTTTACTTGGAAATTTTCAAGTATTTACAAAATTAGAAAGAATAATATAATGAACTCCCACATACTCATCACCTAGCTTCAATATTTCTCAACTCAAGGCCAATATCTATACGTCCCACTCCCACCACTTCAGATTTCTTTATTATTTTAAAGCAAATCCCAGACGTCATAGAATCTCTTCTGTAAATATTTAACTACTCATCACTAAGGGTGCAGGACTCTTTTAAAAAACGTAACAATATCATTCTACCACCTAAAATGTTTTAAAAAGAATTCATTAACATCATCAAATAACCAGAGTTCACATTTTCCTTGTGCAGTTGTTTTGTTTGTATTAGGATCCAAATAAGATCTATTCAGTGCTATTGGCTAATATGGCTCTTAATTCAAACTTACCCCATCGTGATAGTTAATATTAAATACCAACTTGACTGAGCCACAGGTTCCCAGATACTGGGACAAATAATATTCTGGGTATTTCTGTGAGAGTTTAACATTTAAATCAATCAACTGAGTAAACCAGACTGCCCTCCCTTGTGGAGGTGGACCTCATTCAATCAGTTGAAGGTCTGAACAGAACAAAAGGTTGATTTTCTCTTAAATAAGAGAGAATTCCTCCTGCCTACCTTCAAGCTGGAACATCTTTTCCCCCCCTGCCTTTGGATTCAGACTGAAGCATCAGCTTTTCCTGGGTCTAGAGCCTGCTGGCCTTTGGACTAGAACCACGCTATCAGCTCTCCTGGGTCCCCAGCTTGCTGACTGCCAATCTTAGGACTTGTCAACCACCATAGTCTTGTAAGTCAATTCTTATGATAATTATCTTTCTCGCGCGCGCGTGCGCGCGCGCTCTCTCTCTCTATCCTATGTTCTGTTTCTTTGGAGTACTCTGATTAATACACCCATGAATCTCTTTTTTTTTTCGCCCTTGTAGTCTTTTTGTTGAAGAAACTGGGTTGTATTTCCTACAGTTTCCACTGTTCACTGGATTTTGCATCCCAGTGTTGTCATTTAATATGTTCCTCTGTCCTTTAAATTTTCTGTAAACTGGATCTAGTTACTAACCAGATTTACATTGGATTTCTTTTGCCAAAGCAATTTCATGAGTGGTGGTGTACATACTTCTGTCAGGTAGTACAGAGAGTCTGGTTGTTGTTCTTTGTGACGTTAGCAACCATTGCTGATCATTGACTAGATCTATTAATTCATTAGGGATTGCAAGATGGTGATATTCTAATTCTGTTGTTCCTTCTTTCCATCAGTAATTCTTCTACAAAGAGAAACTTTGCTCATCAAATATTTGCTTACTCTGAGGTACGGTGTGTATAGGAAATACAAGAGTAATGATTAACACTTTGCTCTATTTGCTAGTTTTTAAATTTAACGAATTACTTCACCAACATCCTTCAAGGGTGACCAATTAGTTGGATTTCTTAAAAGTATCATTTCAAACACAGTCTGTTGCAGGCACTATCCTTAGGGATGCTCAAATTGACTCATCCTTGGCCAGTGAGAGCTTATCCTAGCAGGCTCCCGAGTCCTTTTGATATGAACCTGGTGGTCTCTGCAATCAGCCACTCCTCCAAGGAGCCCAAGTTCCTTTCAATGAGGAATGGTCTGTAGAAAACACATGCTAGCCATCAGGGTTCTCCTCGCTCCGCATTGCTTTAAAACAAATTGAGTAAGGGTAGACCTTCCTCCCTGACTCTTGGACTGAAGAGTTCCTATAGAAAGTCACTTTAGCCTACAGACAAAAACAGTTGTCCAATTTTTAAGAGGTTATATGCAAAAAAGATAAGAAGTGGAGAGAGGTGACATAGATTCTGGACAGATAGCTCCAGTTTATGATTGCTGCCAGAAAAAAATCAAGTCTTTCTAGTCTGAAAACAGCTTAGGGACAGAACTTAACTGTGGCATCTCTGGGTAGTGGAAACCAAGTACAGAGAACATCCCATGGTCTACCCAGGCCACTCATGGGGTCTGCATGGCTCCAAATTCTGTCAGGCGATGTCCAATTGGTATGAAAGAAAAAAGCCCACAAACTCAAAATTTAAAAATAAATCTTTGTTATTTCCAACAACTTCTTTGCAGTAAGGGAGAAGGGAAATGCTCACCAGCCAGCAGACAGACGACCACCACACCCTGGTTCCTTAACACGCCAAGGTTCTGTGGTTTCTTTTACACTCAAGAGGACAACCTGAGAGCCTCTGGTCAGCAGGGGAGTCACAGCCTCTGGACTCGCAGGTAAGGGGATTTCCTGATATTTAGGAAGGAGAAATAAACCTTTATGATACTCATTCAGGGAAGGAGAAGGTGGACCTTATTTATAATCATAAGTTAGTAAAGGTAAAAAAATGCTACTTCAAAAGAGGCTAGAACATGCATTTGAATGGGATCACAGCATCAGTCCTGTAAAATATTAAGGATTTATCATTGTGTTCAGACCTCAGCTCTCTTTCTATCACTATCACCATTTGCTCTCTCCAACTGTGGAAGGGCTGGATTTATCTTCAGTGCTCATCAGGCCTCGCATTCAGGAATTTCCCCTTCACTCCTGCTCTCATACATTGATACATTGCTCCCTCCCAAGACTTCTTGATTGGATAGCTTCCCACTCCCTTTAGTTCTTCTCATTCAGCAAGAAAACCAGTTTAGACCCCCTTACAACAGAAAAGGATCCCATTGTCCAGGAGGCAATAGGAAGATTTTTAGTAATCGTGGTCACCTCACTTTCTTAGGTTTGACCCATTCTCAGACTCCCCGAATTTCAGATGCTCCTCCTTATGTGCAGAGCTATCTCATTAGAGGAGAATGTGATCCTCTCAGACCTCCTCCAAGAACCCAGCTTCTGGAATAAGTGAGTGACACCCAGGCACCTGAGCCATTAGGAGGACGAGCTCTGGTGTTACATTGCCTAGGTTCAAATCCTAGCTTTATGACTTGCCAGTTGTGTAACCTCAGTCAAGTATTTATCTCATTTTTTTGTGTTTTAGTGTCCTCACGTGTAAAATGGAGATTATATTAATCCCCTACCTTGTAAACTGCTGCAAGGAATAAACCAATGTACAAAAAATTCTTAGCATGGCATTTTAAGTTCTGATATATAAAAGGATCAATAAATGATACCTATTATTATTATCTTTTGCAGGGCAAAGAAGTCTTCTGAAGCACAAACAGTTCAACCTCTCTGCATTGAGAGAAGTCAAGCCTTAATCATTGTCGCTCGTAAGTATTGTTTCAATACTGTATTGCATCTTTTTGTTTGAAATAATAAACTTCTTTGTTTCTAGAAAAGGAGACTTGGTTGTTGTTTTACTTTTCAGAAATCCTTAAGGGGCCAAACCATCTCGTCCTTTCTAGAGGGGGAATCCATGAGTCAGACACGTGGCTTGGCAGTGTCCTCATGCCTCTTCCTATGATCTTCCCTGTGCACAGCCAGTTCAACAAGACGCTCCCCCAACATCTCCCCACACACCCAAGCCTACTCTTGCTAATGTCAGGAAGTGGCAGCATCACCCCACTAAGTCACCTGTGACTTCTCTCACACTCAGAACTGGAATCCTGCCTTTCCTCTCGGCCCTCATGACATCACCTTGCTTCCAGATGCCATTTTCTCTCACCTGGGCTTGGGGTACTAGCTTCCTAAGTTGCTCACCTGCCAGTAGTCTTGCCTCCTTCAAGTCCACTGGCTTTGGTCCAAGAAGCTCGTTTCAGTGGATGGTGAGGGCCTAGGTCAGGCCAGAGGTTGAAGAGAAGAAAGGAAGTGGGGACAGGGAACGCAGGGAATGCCTACGGAGCTTAGCTGGGGAAAAGAGGCAAGATCAGAGATGAGACAGGTTTTCCAGAGTGATCGGCAGTAAATTTCCTCAAAACAAACGTGATTATGGCCCGGGAGCAGGGGTGAAGGATGAAAAAGAAAGCGGCCTGTGTCCCGGGAGCTGGTACAAGAACAAAGGAAAGAATAGGGTCAGTTAGGGCTTCCATCGTGAAAAATTGGGATGGATTTTTAGACATCATGATAAAAATACTTAAGATCATTTTATGCATTATGGTCTCAGTGTATAAATCAGCAATTTAGATAACATTTAATACAGTACAAGGAAAAATTAGAGAACAGCACGTTATCTTTTTATTCCTTATTGAGGTACAAAATGAGGATTTAAAAAATCAGTGTAACAGATAATTTTAATTTGTTTTCAATTTCTATGCCCTAAATGAATGAGGTTTTTTTCTCAATACAAGGGCACTTTTCTTTCCGTCATTGAGCACCCTGGAGGCAGTGGAATTCACATGTACCCCATCTCTCACAGAGGATGACAAAATGACACTTAGATCCAAGATAATTCTCACTCAGCCCTCCTTTCCTTGGCTTGTCAGGTTCCTGTTTTGTTTTAAGATAGTGGATTGAGGTATTTTTTTTCTCTAACTCTTTCTAGGCACTCCTGAATCCTAATTCTAGATTGAAACGTCTCCCCAGGCAACACCAACACACCTTTAATTTTTGTGTTCTACGTCAAAGACCTCCTTTACTGAACTTTATCTTCATCCTAGCTGATTTTTCTGGTTTATCAAATTTATCTTTAGTCAATGAACTGAAAAGTTTCATCTGCATGATAAACCTCCCCAATGGTTTAATACCCCAGAGTTTACAAAATCGTTCCAGTGGATTGTTCCTCAAAGCTGTGAGGCAGCCTGCAAAGTTCTTTGTGGCTTCATCTTACAGAAGAACCAGCAACAACCGCAGAGACGCTATGAGGCTTGACCAAATTTAAACATCTTAAAAAAAAAGCCAATAAATATTTACAGATAGGCATCTGTTATCTTCTATAACTTTAAATAAATGTTATTTATATTTAATAATTGGATAGAAGATGCAAGGATAAATTATGAGAACATACTATCTCTTAGGAAACATTTTTATTCTAGAATTTATGCAGGATAAACATGACCACTTATTCATTTTAGTTTATGTTTGATGTATTTTATTTCATATCTTTATCCTATGCTCATAGAACAACTGGAATAAAAGAACGTACATAAAAATACATAGAATTTTTAGCATTTTTCATGAATTCTTCATATAATTTTGAACTAAATAGGAGAACTGAAAGTATTAAATATTTTTCTTTCTAGTTTATAAAAGAGCAGAAGCTAAAGCATCTTTTAAGATGACAATGTTGGGGCCAGCCTCATGGTATAGTGGTTGGGTTCATGCAATCTGCTTCGGCACCCCAGAGTCTGTGGGTTCGGATCCTGGGTGCAGACCCATGCACTGTTCATTGAGTGATGCTGTGGCAGCATCCCACATACAAAATGGAGGAGGATGGGCACAGATGATGGCTCAGGGACAATCTTCCTCATCAAAAAAAAAAAAAAAGTGAAGACATACCAAAACATAGCTACAAAAATTGTGAGATATTTAAAAAAATGACATTGTTAATTAAAAAAATAGGAACTCAAATTTTATTTTTGGTATAATTAAAACTGAAAACAGTTTGATTTGTGGTAATATTGGGATTGTGGGTAAAATTTTCTCCCTTTTATGTCAATTTATGTTAAGGTTGTTACAGCTGTCATGTATGATAAATAAATAAAGTTAAACTATTGAAAAAATCACATTATAATACATGTAAGTGAAATTATTTTTAAATTAATTCCATGTTTAAAAACATTGAAAACTACCATAATGTCTCAACATGTTTGTAATTGCATCTGAGGCTAATAATTTTCAAAGGATAGGATTATTATCGTGGATCGGATTAAAGCTGGTAAAGAGTTTGATTGGTGGTCGATAACTGACCAATAGAAAGATATAGCTTTTATCTAAAGGTAAGTAATAAAGTATTTTAATTTAGCTGTGTAACACAAAATACAGTGAATTCTCGATTAGAACAAAATAAATCCACAAATTACCAGAGTTTCCTTTGGTCCATCTTTTAAGGGGAAACAGGAAAAATCAACAACATAGGTATGCTCTGTGTCTAGATCCCCAAACTTTCTGTGTGTGTTTCGCTCTGCTAGAGATTGAGGTCAGTTGCTTTGCCTAGAAAATTTTTTATGAGGTTTGAAATTAAAGGTCAATACTGAGTTAAGCAAACAAACAAAAATCAATTGAAAACACTTGATGTCCCCAAAGGAAATCATAATTTTTCACTCAGTATAAATTAATGAGATGATGCATAGTAAGACAAACAGAATCATAGAACCGCAACAGCATCCTGTCTTGTACATGGAGTAAAGATGAGAATTTTAGATATAGCCTGTGGGCTCTGCATGATATTTATTCTCTCAAACCATGTCACGTTGCCTAGGCAGTTTAGTTCAGCTAACACTTACAGATCTCCTGCTGGGGCTACACATTTTGCCAGGAGCTAGACTGCAAGATCGTCAAAATTGGTCCCTTTCCCTCTTGTCCCTTCTCCTCTCAAATAGAGCAACGGTATTTTCTTTGCTTAGCCATTTAAACAACTGTGAAATAATGTAGTAAAGGATGTAAAACACAGCTGTATGTTTAATGAATAATTCGAAAGCAAATATAGGTCTAATCACCCCACTAGGAAATGAAATAATACAAACAGTAGCGTAACCATCCTCCAAGCGTGGAATAAGACCACGCCAGCACCCCAGAAGCACCGACCAGTCCCTGTGCCCCTTCCCAGGAACATCCCTTTTCGTCTCCCCTAGAGGCAACTTCTCTCCTGATTTTATTTTATCTCTTTTTTGTTTTTCTTTCTAGTTTTTTTTAACCTTCTGTGCATGCAATCCCTAAATAATACAGTTTAGTTTTGCTTGTTTTTTGAACTTATGTAAATGCTCCCATAATCTCCATATTCTTTTTTTTCTTGTTTCTGTCATTCAACGTTATAAGATTCATCCATGTTGCTGCATCAAGCTGAAGTTTATCCATTTTGATTGCTGTATACCACAGTTTATTTATCCACCCTACTGTTGATGGAAATTGAAATTGTTTCCATTTTGAGGCTCTTATGAACTATGCTTTACATGCTCCCTAGATCTCATGTGTATGAGTTTCAGTCTTGGTGAGTTTCACCTGGGGTGGAACTGGGTGGGCCTATCTCCCACTTTAAGTGTCAGACTGTTTTCCAAAGGTGTTGTATTATTTCACATTCCCATTGCGACATACAAGATTGCCCACTAAAGAAGAGTGGTGTGTATGCTACGCTCCACAGAATCCTTCAGCGACTGCAGGATAGGGCAGAGTAGGAGTCGGTCAAGTTCTGTGTCCCCACCCCAATTCACACAGTGCAGCTTTCATGTTTTCCATACGGAGCATCAGCAATCTTTTACTGGAAAAAAGTTTGCAAAGCTTAAGAAAAAGGAATTGAAAATCATTGATCTGGAAGACAAATTATACACCTAGAATATTATAGCCTCGGTAAATGTTTGTTGAATGATGAATGACGAATAAACAGGTGAATGGGGAAAAAAAGCCAAGGAATGAATAGATTTTCAGAAATGAGGGTTATAAGAGAACATCTAGTTCTTTCCAGCTATGGCCTTTGTTCACAGGGCGATAGGCTGTAGGGGGAGGTCACGTGAAGAGCAGGGATTTGTCTTGCTTTTATTTCTGCTTTCCAATAATCCAGAGAGGGACAGAGGGAGTCAGCACATGAGAGACGAGGTGGGAGAAAGAGAGCATAGAGACAGAGATACATAGAGAGATGAGAGGAGGGAGGGAAGCAGCGAAGAAGAGGGGTAGTCTTTTTCTCTACAGGTCATCCTCTTCTATTTTCCTGAGTGAGTTCCCAGAGCACAGTCTGAAGACCAAGTTGCCAGAGAAACTCCACTTCTCAGTCTCGTCATAGCTCAGTCCCTCTAGCTTTGACTTATTTTGTCCTTGATGCTCCTTGGGAGCCCGGGTTTGCGTTAGTCTGGAGAACCTCGCCATACTCCACTGGTCTCCCCAGCTGCCTTTGGCGGGTCCTTACAACTCCCTTAAACACAGGGCATAAGGACTTCCCCATGACTGGGCCACAGGGTTCCTCAGGAGGCCAAGGGCCTCCAGGAACTGTTCTCACCATTGATGTCCTTCTTGTTGATGTCCTCCACCCATATTAGCTTGTAGACTCTTTTATTCCAGGCAACCCAGCTAGCCTACTCATACTTAAATAATCCTTGATGTTATGTTGACCAAAAAGGAAAACATTCAAGAATCCTGGGAGCCTTTTATTTAAAAAAGGATTAACTAAAAGGAATGTGATCTTCCTAATAACATTGCCCTGTCCTCATTTTATTCAAGGTGCCTGTATTATTTAAATTATGTTGGTGATGAGAGTGGTGAGTTATCTGAAGATGATCAATACTATCCACTTTAACTTTTCTCTTTTCTTTAAGGCCCTATTTCTAGTTCTTTCACTTGTGGGGATACACATTTTCCAATTTCAAGAAAGGCTTTTTTCCTCTTCAGAAAAAAAATGACATAATTTTATTTAAAGTTAATATTAATATGGAATTCAAACCCATTCATATGGTAATTCCATCATTCAAATTTATGTCTCTAATTGAGAATATTACATTATCTGATCTAAGGATAATCAAAATGAATAGGGCTCTGGTCAGATCAAAGTGGATTTTCAACACATGCAACACCAAAACTAAATGGGGTAATTTAGTACTGCCTAATATAATATTCAATATTCATGGAATGCGTCCCTCAATTTCCTCAGACGAGGTATGATTCTCTCTAAAGGACAAACTGAATTAAAAAACACCACAAATGCTATTGCAAATAAATTTTCCTGCCTGGAAATTCTTACCATATGTGAACTACTTTTCAAAGACATTCAGTCATTCATTCTATAACCATTTGTAGAGTGCCTATTAGGCACTATGTTAGGCACTGAGAATGCAAAAGCAAATAAAACAAAACAAGAAATGATTGATCCATTACTGATTATTTGGGTGGCAAAGAATTGGGGAAAGGGACTTAGAGAAGAAGTGAGGTGGCAATTAAAATTACTAAATAGTGAGATACTGGCTATGATCAAGGTAAACCTGGGGTGCACTGGGGATCTGGGCTGAGGGCAGCACATGGCAATGACAGGTGGGATTTGGGCAAACTTCCTAGAGTCGCTGAATCTGAAAAATAGTAAGAGCCAGGCAAAGAGAGACTGCAAGCACATTCCAAACAGAGGTGGGCAGGAAAGGCAAACATCGGGAAGTGAGAGAGAACATTTTGTGGTCCCAGAATTGCAAAGGACTTAGTATGACTAGAGATTAGAATGAGAGGTGGAGAGTGGTAAGAGATGAGGCTGGAGAGGTGAGTAGATACCATCTCGTAAAAGGCCTGTAGGCATTGTAGTGGGTTGAGTAATGTCGCCCCAAAATTCGCGTCTACCTGGAACCTCAGAATGTGACCTTATTGGGAAATAGGGTCTTTGCAATGTAATTAGTTAAGGGTCTGAAGATGAAGCCATCCTGGATTTAGGATGGACCCTAAATCCAATGACTGGTGTCCTTGTAAGAAAAAGAGGGGAGGCCGGCCCCATGGCTGAGTGGTTAAGTTCGTGTGCTCCAATTTGGCAGCCCAGGGTTTGCCAGTCTGGATTCTTGGTGCAGACCTACACACTGCTCATCAAGCCATGCTGTGGCAGCATCCCACATAGAGGAACTAGAATGACCTACAACTATGTGTTGGGGCTTTAGGGGGAAAGAAATAAAAAAGGAAGATTGGCAACAGATGTTAGCTCAGGGCCAATCTTCCTCACCAAAAAAAAAAAAAAAAGCAAACATACTTTAAACCAAAAAAAAAAACAAAAAGAGAGAGAGAGAGAAAGAGAAGACTCAGAGAGACACACAGAAAAGAAAGCCATGTGAAGATGGAGGAAGAGTCTGGAGTGATGCAGCTCAAACCAAGGAATGTCAAGGATTTCCAGGAGTCACTAGAACCTAGGAGAAGGTAAGGAAGGATTCTTCTCTAGAGCCTTCAGAGGGAGCATGGCCCTGCCAATGCCTTGATTTTAGACTTCCAGCCTCCAGAACTGTGAAAGAATAAATTTCTGTCATTTTAAGCCACCAAGTTTGTAGTAATTTGTTACAGCAGCCCTGGGAAATGAACACCGTCATATTAAGGAGTTTGAACTGATGTAGAGATACCTACATGACAAGTGTCAGTCTTGACAGGTCCTATGAAAAGATTTAAGCAAAGAAGAGATATTATCAAATTGGTACTTTGAAAAGGTCACTCTGGCTGCAGTGTAGAGGACGGACGGGGAGAAAGATGGAATGTAGGGACACACCAGAAGGATCCAGGAAGGGCAGCTTTAGCTAGAAAAGTGAGCGAGAGGAAGGAAGAGAAGAGGTTCGATTTGTGAGATATTAGATAGGTAGAATTCATAGGACTTGATCATCATTTTTTAGATGTGAGGATTTGTGCAGAGTGAAAAATCAAGGACTGACTCCTGACATACGGTCTACTTTCCCACAACCCCCTTCAAAGAGAATCTATTCTCCTCTACAGGTCCACCTAAGGTAGAGGACATGGGCGGACGTGTCTGCACCACTTGACCCAGCTAAATTGGGGCAATCGGATTCTCTTTTGGTGTGAACTGGGATATTCAGGGAGCTCAGGGAAATGCTCTTGCGGGATTGGCTGAAAGGTCACACTGAGTCAGAGTTATAGTAACCTTAGTGAGGTATATATGAGCAGAAAAATCTAGTGCACAGAGGAAGGAAATAGATAAAATCCAAGGAAAACAATTTGGGAAAAAGAGTTTGAGAAGAGAGATTCCGTTGAGGCCTTGTTATCCTTCTTCAAATTGCCTTCCATGAGATTATCCTTAAGCATATGATAAATCTTTTTACTTGCAAAATTGAGTGGCTTTTCTGTTTTGTAATCACATTATCTCAAACTGTCACACCAGGTCTCTGGTTTGGATAACTGGATGGATAGCAGCACCATTCATCACGAGGGAAGTATGGAAGGAAAAGTAAGTTCTGAGGAAAAATTACAAGTGCAGATTTGGACATTTTGCCTTTGTGATGCCGATAGGACATCTAGGCAAGTCCGTATGGACACAGAAGACCTTAGGAGAATGTTTTGGACCAGAGTTCAGCTCTGGAAGCCAACACCCTATAAAGATGAATTGGTTCCATTTTCTTTCAGGATAAGTGGGCAAAGAGAGCTAAGGATGGTGAGCAGTCTGACATTTGAAGATCTTTTCTATTCCAGAAAGGAAAAGGACACTGCAGAGGAGGATAAGAAGGAATAGTCAGACAAGTAGAAGAAGAATCAGGAGGAGGGTGGGTCAAGAAAGTCAAGAAAGGAAAGCATTTCAGGGAGAGCAAGAGGTGTGGTGAGTCCACTGGGTTTTAACAAGGAAGAAGCCACTGCTGACTTCGGCAAGAGGAGATTTGGAGAAGTTGTGGGAGTAGAGGAGAGACTGTGGGTGGAAACCATAGGTCATGTTTTCAGTGGGCTGGCTGCAATGGGAAGAAAAGAGAGATGGAGGTAACTAGAAGGGAGCCTAGGATAAAGAGAGGCGTCTGTTTGTTTGCCTAAGATGGGAGAGACTCAAGCGTGTTTACAGGCGGAGGGAAGAAAATGAATTGATAGAATTTAAAGATACTTGATAAGGATTCATTGATGAATTGAGGTCTCTAGGAATGTGGGAGAGAGAGATACAGTGCCTAGTTGAATAATTACCCTCTTTCACTGTGGAGAGAGGGATGGGGTAAAAAAAAAAAATAAAGAAAAAAGGCAAGATTGCAAATAAATTTGTAGGTTGAGAAGAGAATTATAAAACAGAGGAATTTTTTCCTGATGACTTCTAATTTGTCTCTGTGTAGTAAAGTGAGGTACCAGAAATTAAATTTGTGTTAAGTGAAGAAATGTACCCCAAGGGTAATTTGGAATTATAAATTACTTAAGACACCCCCCACCCCCCTTCCAGACTAGCTCCAAATGTGAAACAGGTGTGAGCACTTGGAAGCACTTAGGAAGTGACCCAGAGAAGGAAAATCACCTCCGGGGGCACGAAAGGATATATAAAACCTAAACGGGTTCTTTGTAAGATAAATAAAATGCAAACACCTTAGGTAACACACAGACACAGATGTGCACGTGCACTCACACATATATATATATACTGTTTTAAGTGTGGAAAAGGAGATGTGGTAGAGGTCAAAAGAATTATACAAGAGTACTTTGTGCATGCCTTGGTAGTAAATTAAAAATCTAGAGAAGAGGAATTTTTTCTAGCAAAATATAAATGAGTAAAAGTTTTTTAAAACCCCGAATACCAATATCATAGAAAATACTGACTAAGCTAAATCTACTATTTGAAAAAAAGTGCCAACCGGTCTTTCCTTTATGAACTGTCTTTTAGGGTAACTGAAGAGTTGATAAAGGAAGATTCTTCTCTGTTGAAGAATTTCAGCTAATAAAAGCAGAAGGAATGGTGGAATAAGAAAATCACCATTTTTGGAAACTAACGAAACAACGGCTCTAAGGAATGCTCTATTAATGGCTGCTAAAACTACTAGGTGAAAGGTTGATGGGGAACTTTATAATGAGTGGATCAGCTGACAATACCTGAATGCACCCATCAATGTCAATATTGTTATAACTGGGACACCAGACATTAAGGACAATCATGATATGACACCTTATGAAGTATACTACACCACCTATGAAGAATCTTCGACAAAAAAAATAATTGAACTGACAGAAAATCAAGCGTTCATCTAAATTTCAGTCTACAAAAAATAAGAAAAGAGGAACAAGTTGTGCAACACTACAAAAAAGCAATCAACCAATTCCAGAATCTAGAATATTCTATAGGACAGACAACCTGATTTTTCAACAAATAAATGTCATGGGGGGGAGATAAGAGGGAACTTTTATAAATTAAGAGAGAATCAAGAGACAGAGTAAGCAAAATACAACACTGCAGACCTTGTTTGGATTCTGATTCAAACAAACCAACTGTAAAAGGATGTTTTTTAAACAACTGAGAAATTTTTGTTATGGATGATAAGGAAACCACGTTTTAAAAAATAGACTTCATTTGTTAGCAATACATAGTGAACTATTTAAAGATGAAATGATATGAAATCTCAGATTTGCTTTATAATATTCCAGCAAAATAAAAGTGGAAGGATAGATGAAACACGAATGGGAAATTGTGATAATTGTCAAAACTAGGTGGTAGGTACATAGGGTTCACTATACTATTTTCTCTACTTGAACTTATTTGAAATTTGTCATAATAAAATTGTTTTTAAATAATGAAAAAAGCAACGTCTTGACAATGTTACTGAATTCCCTCTAATCCTCAAAGCACAGATAATTCCTATGTTTTCCAAATTATTCCAAAATATAGCAAAATATGAGAATCTTCACAATAGTTTTACAAATCCAGCATAGTCAATATCAAATCTTGAGAAAGAAGACAAAAAAAGAAAGCTATATTTTATATATTTTTTTAAAATACAGGATGTAATGAAACAAATAAAAAATATTACCTCAATGGATATTGTCTCATTAAATGTGATTATTCCTAAAATTAATTTGTAAACTTAATGCAACACCAAAAAAATGTTTTTCTCCTTTTAATTGGATCCTAAAATTTATATGGAAGAATAAATATGTGGAAAATAGCTAAGAAGCATTAAAAAAGAGAGAGAGAGAACAAAATTGTGGGAGAAGTGGCACATTCAATATTGGAATACAATATAAAGCTAATGTAAAATTAAATCCATATGGTACCGGTGAAGGAACAAAATAGAATTTAGAAACAGATATAGTATAAATGAAAACTCAATACTTGGCAAAGGTGATAATTCAATTCAATGAGAAAAGGCTGAATTATTTAATGAACAGTGTTGGTGCAACTGGGGAGAAACTAAAATTAATTCTACATTTTATAATATCAGAAAAATTAATTCTGGGGCCGATCCAGTGGCATAGTGATTAAGTTCACAAGCTCCACTTTGGCTGCCTAGTGTTTGTGGGTTCAGATCCTGGGCACGGACCTACACCCCACTCAACAAACCATGCTATGGTGACATCCCAATACACAGTAAAGGAAGATTGGCACAGTTGTTAGCTCAGGGCCAATCTTCCTCACCAATAAATAAATAAACAAACAAATAAATAAATTCTGGTTGGATCAAAGGCATAACTGCAAACAATAAAATAAGAACAATCTTGCAAGAAAGTGTAAGAGTCTACATGAGCCGTCTAAGGGCATGGGTGATATTAACCAAGCCTGAGAACCCAAAATCAATAACAGGAAAGGTAAATATATAAAAACAAAAAACTTTTTATAGCAAAAGATAGCATAGGTAAATAAATGAAGAAAATAATAAGTATGGAAGCATATTTGTGGAATAATATAAATCCAAATAACCAAGTAATTTTTTTTTTTTGAGGAAGACTGGCCCTGAGCTAACATCCGTGCCCATCTTCCTCTCCTTTATATGTGGGACACCTACCACAGCATGGTTTGTCAAGTGGTGCCATGTCCGCACCCGGAATCCAAACCAGCAAATCCCAGGCTGCCGAAGCGGAACGTCTGAACTTAACCGCTGTGCCACCGGGCTGGCCCCAAGTAAATGTATTTTAAAGTGCTCTGACTTATAGATAGTCAGTGAAATGCAAATTAAAGTACAATGAGATACCACTTTTCACTCATGTGATTGGCAAAACATTAAAAACATCAATATGTCTATTACTTATGGAGATTAATGGAAAATGTTTCACAGACAGTTGGGGAAACATGAATTAATACACTTTGGAAAACAATCTGGTAATTTCCATTTTATCAAGTTGAGTCAGAAAATATTTTTTTTTAAGAGTGGGATTAGGTGAGTAGGAAGCTATTTAACTTATTTTCTGAGAGAATATATAACATTAACACCTAAACTAAATAAGAGCAGTGTATTTGTTTTCCATTGCTGTTGTAACAAATCACCACAAACAGGTTAAAACAACACAGATCTATTATGTTACAGCTCTGGAGGTCACAATTCTGAAACGGGTATCATTGGGTTAAATCGAGGTGCTGGCAGGCGGTGTTCCTTTGGAGGATTAGGGAAGAGTCTATTTTCTTGACTTTCCCAGCTTCAGGAGGCCACCTGAGCTCCTTGGTTCATGATCCCCTCCACCTTCAAAGCCAGCAGTGGCTGCTGGAGTCTTTCTCATGTCACATCATTCTGACGTTGACTCTTCTGCCTCCCTCTTCCACATTTAAGATCCTGTGATTACACTGGGCTCACTCAGATAATCCAGGAAAAATCTCCCTATTTTGAGGACAGCTGACTAGCAAGCTTAATTGCATCCACAGCCTTGATTCTCCCCTGCCGTGTAACATAACAGATGCATCGGTTCCAGGGATGCGGTCGTGGACATGGTTAGGAGACCACTATTCTGCCTGTTACAAACAGTACAAGAAAAAATAATTACAGCTAGGCTCACTAACTGTCCTGGTTTGCCTTGGACTGAAGCGTTTTCTAGGACTTGGAATTTGTGGTTTAAAACAGAACTAGACAGTTCTGGGCAAACCAGGACAACTGGTTACCCCCAAGTGGGTCAGTGTGACTTGTGAACATAGATCCAAAAATCTCAAATAAAATTTTAGCTCACGGACGCAAGGGTGTTTTCACATCACATAATTTTTCCATTTAATTCACCTCATTTATAGATTAAGGAGGAAAATTCCACAAATATCTCAGTAGATCAGAAAACGCTTTCGATAAAATTGATCACTTACATACGATTAAAAACAAACTATTTTTTAAAAATGAATAGAAGAAAACTTAACTGGAAAAAGAGTACTTATCAAATACCTATGGCAAACACAATTGTTAATAAAACATTTCAAAACACACTCCCTGTAAAATTGAGAATCAATAAGCATATCTTCTGTATCACCACTATTGTTGACCATAGTACCTGACCAATAAAATAAGATTGAAAAAAGAAATAACATATGTCTAAGGATTGGGAGGGATGAAATTGTCATTACTTGTAGATGATATTATTGTTTACAGAGAAAACCCAAGAGAATCAACAAGATTGCCAGATACAAGACCAACAGGAAATATAGTAGAAAATAAGATACAATTTGCAGTAGCAACAACAATACAAAGTACCTAGGGGAATTAAACTATCAAAAAATTCAAAGAGTTATATGGGAAAATTCGAAAGAAATTACTATTTAGAATATATAAAGGACTTTGCAAGTCAGTGAGAAAAATAAATCAACAATCAGGAAATCCAGTAGGAAATGGGCAAAGGAGAGAAAATGTGAATTAACAGGTATGAGAAGAGCTGCTTAATTTCACTTCTGAGCCTGTCACATTGGCAAGTAAGAATGTAACATAATCGCCTGTGTAGGAGAGGATTTAGGGAAATGAGAAATCTCAAATATTGCTGTGTGAGGTGGTATAGTCCTTAATTAAGTATGTATACTCTTTATGTAGAGACAGCAATCCTACTTCTGGGAACTTAACTCTGAAACTTTTTCACACACGTCCTCAAGGAAACAGATAAAAGAATGCTCATACGGAAAAAGCACTGAGAAGACATATATACACTAGGATGAGGGCTTCTAGAAAAGAGAAAAGGAAATGGGAATAGCAGTAATTGGGGAAAATATAAAACAAAAGGAGGGCCTTGAATGAACTAATAATAATAGTGTGTCATCAACTGAGGAGTATGACCAATTCACTTCAGTACATGTGATGTCACAAAAACACAAATACCTCATTCTTTGACACAGTAATCCCACTTTCAGTAATTTTTTTCTTTGAGGAAGATTAGCCCTGAGCTAACTACTGCCAATCCTCCTCTTTTTGCTGAGGAAGACTGGCCCTGAGCTCACATCCGTGCCCATCTTCCTCTACTTTATATGTGGGACGCCTACCACAGCATGGCTTTCGCCAAGCGGTGCCATGTCCACACCCGGGATCTGAACCAGCAAACCCCGGGCCACCGAGAAGCAGAATGTGCGCACTTAACCACTGTGCCACTGGGCCAGCCCAGTAATTTTTTAATAGAAACAAATGTATTAGTATAGAAAGATATATGAACAAGGATGTTTATTGTAGCATTTTTTTGTAATAGCAAAAATTAGGACTTGACTTGTGCATCCATCAACAGGAGAATGGTTGAATAAATTACAGTCTGTCCACTTAATGGAATATTATGCAGCTATTGAGAAGAATTAGTTAGAGCTATATATATTGATCTGGAAAGATGTTTATGAAACTTTAAGTGAAAAATGCAAGTTGCAAAGTAATAGGCATGCTATTATCCCATTTATTGTAAATAAATAAATACAGAGAAAAAAATTCCAACATATGTATATTTCTGTGCTGGTCAGTGTCTAATCAGAAAAGAGAAATCATACCAGTTTTATGAAATGGAGAAAATTAAATATAAAATAAGGATAAACTATCGATTTGCTGACTAGATAACCAAAGGAGAACTGGGAGATCTCTAAGTTAGTGGGTGTGATGAATCTGGTTCTGCAATTGTTGGTAAAACTGCAAACCGGATTCAGCTACTGCCTGGGGCCATGGCTGCAGCTGCAGGAGTGAAGAAACATTGCTCAGATGATACTCATGGGATCTGTTAGCAAACCGGAAGTAAACAAGGATCCTGACAGGAAGCCAGAGAGCAAAGGAGAAATGTAGTTTGCAGAGTCACAATCCTAGCATCATAAAACAGGGGGGAGGTTGGAGCTGAGAGACAAGGGTTTAATAACTGACACCATATGTTTGCACGCAACCGTGTGGATATGAAGAAAAGCATTGAATGATACTGATCAAACTGTTCATAGGAACAGCAATTACCTCAGAGGTAAAAGGAGACTGAGAACTTTAAAAAGAGAAAAAAATAACAACTCCCACGTAGTGTTTGATGGATTACAATGTGTATGTACTATTTACGTAACAATCATTTTAAAACCCCCACATAGCCAACGAAGCAGAAAAATAAAGAAAGATTTAAATTAGAAGCAGAAATAGTCACCCTGAGGTGTGCCCTGGGAAGAGAACTGTGTGGTGGGAGACGCCTGAGATGTCAGCGCCCTGGGACCTGAGAGCGAGCTGCTCAGGGGACGGGATTGCACCAAGTATACAGCCAAATTTATGCACTGGATTTTTAAACTGTTTCTACAACTGTGGCAACTCCTTGATGATTGTTGAATCTGAATAATGGGTACATGGGGATTCATTGTATTGTTCACTCTACTTTTGTGTAGGTTGATATTTTTTCATGATAAATACTGAAAAAAGAAGATTCTGATATAATCCACGAATTATTTTATGATCACAGACCATGAAAGGAACAAAATAGATGCATTTTTCCTATCTTGAAGAGAATCTGGCAATTCCTTTATACTTGTTGAATTAATTACAATAGGATGAGTTACAATGTTGATGAGTAAATTCAAATTGAACTTTCTGTAACAAACAATGAGGAAATAAAATTTCTCAAAGCAAACAAGTAAAACAAGCATCATTGCCTCAAAATTAAGGGTAATATAACAATAAAGCACTGTAGTTAAAAATCAAGATGGAACTTGTAAACATCTTACATGCTAGCCAAGAATCAAATTTCATCATGATCAGAAACATAAATCTGTCAAGAAGGGACCTTCAACCCAAGCTGGCTAATGTTTACATTTTTAGTGTCCTCAAAATATCTGATTGGTTAATAGAGTCTATTTTTGATCTTCATCTGTATAACAAGACGCAATTGCCAGTTCAGTGTTTTGTAATCTTAATGTCTGTTTCAACATCTCATCTACCCAAGGTTCCTGTTATTGAAACATATGGCACCTCTGGTACAATCTGGAATTCAATTTAATCAATGCTGAATCAAAAATATTTAGGTTTATATATGTATATTTTATTTCCTTCGCTCTGGGATTAGAACTTTGAGAACTTAAGAGTATGGCAGGCTGGGAAGAGATTAATACTATTTGAGGGAGATTGCCATCTCTTGAAGATCCCAGGCAGCCCCTGCAGGATCATCAAGGGAGTTGGCAGCAGTGGGTCACAATTCAACAAGTTGGATCATGTAGGGTTAAGTATCAATAATACACACACACACTTCTTGTGTGCCCACAAGAAGTCATGGAAGTGGGTCCTAATCAGACTCCAGAGCCATCTTTACTTGGGTGTGGAAAGTAGACTGACCCTCTTTTGGGTGTGAAAACCCCTAGGGCATTTAGACAATTCAGAGAGAATGTGGAGACTTCAAGAAGGAGATAACTGAAGTTCCTGCTAGAAAGGCTTGTTGACTATGGGCTCTGCAGTGTCCTGATACACAGAGGGTGTGGAGCACCTCCAACTGAATACACTGATGAGGCGCAGTCAGTGTCTTCTTCTGAGGTTAAGGAGAGGTCTGTAGAATAGAGGCGTTAAGGAAAAGTGGTAGAAGTTTGAAATAGCTGCCATGAGGAATGGGAGAAAAATCTGATAAAGCATTCACTGAAGGACTCTTGGGCTGTGAGGAAGGATAAGTTGAGGCTGGAGAACCTTATTGAATGATTTTCTCAGCAGCCCTAAGGCAACTTGAGTTTGGGGCTAAGAGGATGGATGGATAAAGACTACAGTATGATGGGACACAAAGCGGCAAAGGTGGTGAGATCATTGATGAGACAATGATTGAACTGATACAATCTGGGGTATCAGCTGTGTAAAGAAAAGAGAGAAGACAGAAGGGTATGAAAGTTAGAGGGAAACACAGGAGGCAGTCCCTGGGGGGCTTGACTTGATCAAAGGCCAAGTGGAGGAGTAAGATGTGGAGAGCTAGAAGGTTGTGCTCAGTGAGCAATTTACTGGAATTCAATATATCAGAGGTGGAGCAAATATATGTGCAAAGGTCCCCAGGTGTGCCTATGGGAGGAGGTAGTTGTTATGGAATAAAGGTCATTACACATACGGATGTTAAAACTGATGGCAAATAGAAAGAGAATGACTCTGGCATGAATTTCAGAGAATACCAGAAGATTGATAGATGACAGACTTTGGGCACATCATGAGAAGGCAGGATCCTTTAGAAAATACAACAATGCTGGGAAAAGTAGCAGGCAGCAGGAACAGAGGAAGACCAAATATGATATGGATTGACTCCATAAAGGAAGCCACAGGCACGAGTCTACAGGAGCTGAAGATGGCTGTTGAGGACAGGACATTGTGGACATCACTCACTCACAGGGTCTCCAGGAGTGAGAGCCAGCTTGACGGCATGTGACAACATCAGTCCCAGCCTCTGATCTCCATTCATTGCATTCTGGAAGCCTGGAGAGGAATTCCAGGACTCTGGTCCCCTATTCTTGAATATTCCCCACCACCTCTACACTCACCCCTTCACACACACACACACAAGCCCACACACCCCAGTGGCCTCTCTCATTCTAAATTAGGAAAGAGCAGTTGAGAGATCCTAAACATAAATCTCTCATTAATTCAAAAAAGAAAAAAGTGAAATTTATAAGGAAGATGAATGGTTTATCATAATATTATGAGTCAAGAAATTAGCACCTTTCTTGCAGGTTTACTTTGTGCTTAGCTTAGAGTTTAAGTGTATAGACTTTGGAGTCCAGCAGTCCAAAGACCAGATCTGTCACTTAACAGCTGCGTGAGCACGGCAAATTACTTTACTCCCAAAACTTCAGATTGGTGTCTTAAAATCATGATAATACTGTCTACTGCATGGAGTTGCCATGAGGATTAAATGAGACGCTCCTTGTGAAGTATAAAGTACTTAGACTAGTAAGCGCTCAATTTCTGTTAGCTGTTATTATCGTTCTTCTCCTTCCTCCATCCTGAGGCATTTTCCTCGCAGTCTCCTCTTTACTCATTCAAGAATGAAGAGAAATTCATCCACATCTAGTGTTTGCCGGAGAATGTGATGAGTCCAGCTCATACCAACTCGGGTTGTGTGCTTCTCTTCCCAGCTTGGGCTTCAGTGGTGTTGATAGCTGAGATCCACGGAGTGGGAGTATTTGCATCATGGACATCGGCAAATAATGACAAAACAGGACTTTTGGGGGGAGTTTGCTGTTTTCCTCAGTGGCATAGGAAGGAAGAGCATTTGATTGAACTTTTCTAGATGATTCCACTTGACTTATACTTAGTGGAATTTTCCCCTTGATTCTGCCCATAGGTTAACTGACAGTTTTTAATTTTGATTTTGGTATTCACCTTCTTTCTTCTTCTTAAGTATTTCAATTGGAAGTTGAAAAAGCTTATATCAGGATATGCTAGCTGAATGCCATTTTATATTAGAAATTGTGCTAAGAGACACTCAGTTTTACTTACAAACTTTATTTTTGTTCCACCCCTTTTCATGCCCTCCCCCAAAAGTTGTTATTAAATAGAATTATTTTGCGTTATATTTCCTTACAGAAAGTACAGATAGAAAGGACAGGATCCAACTCAACCTAGAGTTTCTAGGAATTTACTGGAATGTACAATAGTGCCCCTAATAAAAAGAGTCCTCCAATATGCACAAATTAATAAATAAAATTATGAACTCCGCCTATGAGAGCTGAGAGCCAGGAAATACTCAGATGTGATAAAGTATGTTTTCAAAAATTACCTTTTAACCTGAATAGATAAAGCCTATATTCAAATTGATGTTTTAAAATCTCCCCCAAAACTAATGGATTTAGGTCAAGCAAGAAACAAAGCCCAAAATCAAGTATGTACTGGATACCATCTACCAAATAATTTCTGGCAGAGAAAAAAATCTTATCAAAAGCTATAACAGAAAGACCTGTATTTTAGGAACGTCCTTAGGAATGGATATTATACAATGGATAGTGGATATTTTCTGAGTAAGTTCTGGCGATTAGAAAGTGAACAGAAAAAGTAACGAGGAGGGTATTGGTGGGTTATTTAAAGGCTGGTCTTGTGCTCTGGAGCTCTGTGGACTGTGTGTGGGTGCTGGGAGACAACACGTGAGGCTGTAGCCCTCCTCTGAATTTCTCATCAACAGGCAGCCTAGGAGGATGAATAATGTCAGTTTGATTTACTTTACCTGCTTGCTGCCAGGTAGTGATTAGCTGCCATGAGGAGTAACCTGTCTCGGGTGAGTGAGTCACCAAGTTGTTTTATTTTTGTAGGAGTAACGCCTTCCCTTCAATGTGGAGGGAGCCAGATGAGTGTGAGCTAGGCTTTTTTAAACAAATCGGAATCCTTTAATACGGCAGTAGGCGCCAGCTGGGGTTCATCAGGAGCAAGGCGTGCCAAAGTAACCTCATTTCCTTCCTTACAAGAGATTAGTAGAAGGGAGGAAAGCTATTGGTCGTTATTTCTTGGTTTAGTTAGACACCTGACAAAGAAAATCACGATATCCTTATGGAGGAGTCCAGAAAATGTGATGTGGAAGACAATACAACGGATTATGTGGACTAGATTCTTAGCTAATTTAATAACAGTGCCAAACATCTCTGATTAATAACCCGTGTTGGCTTGCAGGGTTTTTTTTTTTTAATAGTTTTATGCAGGATTCACTAATTATTCTTATTTTTATTAGGTACCTCCGTGAAGACCTGGAAGAGATCCTTACCAAATAGGAGGATGAATAAAAGCTGGAGCAATGGATTACAGGTTGGGTGATAAAACCAAGACCTCCGCAGACCACTTGAGAAACTCTCAAAAGGTCAAATGTGGTGTGGATCAATAAGTCTATACTTAAATTGTAAAGATCAGCCTCACAAATAGAACTTGAGGGTGACCTAGAACAGAAAAAACTTAAAAAAAAATAAAGTGAAGGGTTTTGTTGATTTTAAGTTTATGTTACCTAGTAGTTTACCACTAAGAAAAGGCAAGGGCACCCTTAGGTTGTGTTAATAAAAGTATAGCCAAAGAGGAAGGGAGGCCAGTGTCTGCTGTGATGATCAGACCACAGTCATTCGGGATCACTTACTACCGTGATTCAGGCCATCGTTCTAGAAGTTATGGGACTCCAAAGATGGATCAATCTGAGTTACTTCAGGAAGCTTCCAGTTTACTCAGAGGATGAGTCTGTACTTTAATAACCACAGCAGAAGGTAAGAACTGAGATAGCGTAAGAGAGGTACGAGTAAAGTTGTATGTAAATTCGGAGAAGCCACAGATCATTTCTAGGAGTAGGGGGGTCAGGTGGGGGTAATGAGCAAGAAATGCTCATTGAGCAGAAGGCATAGCTGGAAGAGAACATGGTCAAATCTCTTGTGTCATGTATGAATCTTGCAGGGGGCTTGGTGTCGGCGGCCAGCGGACATTTGTTGCATGACTACAAGAGAATCAACTTAAAGTGTCAGAGGCAAAATGAACCTAATTGGAAATTCTGAGTGCAGAAATAGTACAGAAAGTAGTTAAGTTTGGCTGAGTTTGTCAAGGGTAGTAGTGTGAAAGGAGACTGAAAAGGTAAATCGGAGCCAGATAATTGTGCTTTATTAATATCAATGGGAAGGGACCTCAGATTTTCAAAGAGGTCCTTTCCCCTCAAACAAGGATTGAATTCCCCAGCTTTGCCTCTGATCTCCAACCATCACAGTCTTAACTCTGGATTATTATTCTCCAACTCATACCACTGTGGATTTGATGCCTCTTGCTATACAGAACTATACATAACTCTGATTTCCCATATCTCTGCTTTGCATTCTACCTATTCTCTCTCCAAACCCAATCCCCGTCCATTCGTGTCTTCTTGATACCTCTAACAACTACATATCGTGCAGAAGACCCTGCATGACAAGCAAAGATGTTTGCATTTTACAGAGTATACACAGGAGTGGCATAATCACAGAAGTGATTTGAGCAACGAATCAACCATAAAGGGTAGATAGAATGGAAGGTGGAAGATTAAGGCAGAGAAAGAGATAATGAAGGTCAGATTTAGGGTTATGCTTATAGGAATATAAAAGAGGAAGCAGTTTTAAAAGATGCCCATAGTCACCTCTAAAACAAGATCTTACTTGCTGGAAATACTGTACACATTCCTGCTGGAGTTAGGAACCAGGCAAAAATGATCGCCATCTCCACCGCAAATTAACTCTATTAGACTTCAGCCTACATAAGCACTCAGTGGAAAACAATTAGAAGGTTAAAAATTGAATGGGCCGGCCCTGTGGCCTGGTAGTTAAGTTTAGTGCACTCCACTTTTGCAGCCCGGTTTGGTTGCCTGGTGTGAACCTACACCACTCGCTGCTGGCCATGCTGTGGTGGCAACCCATATACAAAATAGGGGAAGACTGGCGCAGATGTTAGCTCAGGGCAAATCTTCCTTAGGCAAAAAAAAGGAATATTAGCAGTGGATGTTAGCTCAGGCAAAATCTTCCTCAGGAAAAAAAAAATGAAAACTAAGGCACAAAACTGTCTTTATTTCCAGATAATATTATAATTTACCTGAAAAACATAAAACTCTAAAGTTGAAAGCAGAATGAAACAAATCAATTTAACTGTATATCAAGTTGGTGATACAATCATAAAGAGGAAAGAATTATTTCTACAGTCTTCAGAACATAGGACTCTGACTATATGTCCTTGGTGAGATATACCATAAGAATAAAGAAGAATGGCAAAGAAATCTTATGCTTTGCTTGTAGCAACTTTGGTATTGCTATTGATATTATAATTTTGACACTACTTCACGTACATCATGAGATAAAACAAAAAATAAATAATTATGTTGACATTATCAGGAACCAGTATTTTCAGTGTGAGAAAAGAGATATAAATATGAAATCAAAGAAGTTAAGAAAAGCTTATGTCACTCTTGGCAACCTAGGAAGGGAACAGCATCAATTTGGTAAGGCACACGTACAAGACAACAATAAAATAGCTGTTGTCACTTTAATGTGAACCATTGAATGTTTCCCCGCTAAACTGGGAACAAGACAATAATATCTATTCTCACCACTTCTATTCACATTGTGCTAGAGATCCTAGCCAGTGCAACAAAACAATAAAAAGAAATAAAAGGCATACAATTGTATAGGAAGAAGTAAGATTCTCTTTGTTCTCAGATGATTTGATTGTATATGTAGAAAATTTGACTGAGTCTGCTGCCAAACCAGTATGGGTTTGCTTCCTGGCAGTTAAAATCAGACTCTCCACCAGGAGTAGTTGTCACACGAAGTAGAGCTTCCTTGCAGCAAATAGGAGACCACTTGGAATAATTTCCAAAGTCGTGGCTCCCCAGGCAAAGGACAGCAGGGGCCTTTTATTTCAGATGGGGAATGAATATTCAAAAGGGAGTGGTGGGTATTCGCTTGTGCAGGCTCAGCTGGAAAACATGCTTCCACATACATGTGTGTTAAGTAAAGGGTGACTTCAGGTCATCTCTTGGCTCATCTGGCCAGGCCCTGCTCTCGCATTGGGGCTCAGTCTGGTTCAGGGTGGTGGGTGGTTGCAGCTCTTAACATAACAAAAAAGAAAAACAACAATTTGGAGAAACAGTTAAATGCTTCTGAAACCTCCCTTGAGTTCCTCTGCGCAATTAGTCAGGGACAAGGGTAGAGATAAATTTTGAGAATAGTAAGCTGAATTTAGCAAAGGTATCTGGATACAAGGTCAATAGGAAAAATATTATATTTTTACAAATTAGCAACAATCAACTAGAAACTCTTTACTAGTCACCCTTCACTTAACACTCCATGTATGTGGAAGCATGTTTTCCAACTGAGCCTGCGCAAGCGAATACCCACCTCTCCCTTTTGAATATTCATTTCCCATCTGAAATCAACTAGAAAATAAAAACATTAAAACTACCATTTACAATAGCACAGAATAACATCAGATACCCAGGAATGAAGTAAATCAAAGATATGCAATACTTCTGTGATGAATACTACAAAACATTACTAAGAGAAATTTCAAAAGACCTAATTAAATAGAGAGAGAGACTATTTCAGGAACTAGAAGACTCAACTGTTAAAATGTCAGTTCTCTTCTTTTTTTTTTTTTTGAGGAAGATTAGCCCTGAGCTAACACCTGCCACCAATCCTCCTCTTTTTGCTGAGGAAGACTGGCCCTGAGCTAACATCCATGCCCATCTTCCTCTACTTTTTATGTGGGATGCCTACCACAGCATGGCTTGCCAGGCGGTGCCATGTCCGCACCCAGGATCCGAACCAGCCAACCCCAGGCCATCGAAGCGGAACGTCTGAACTTAACCGCTGCACCACTAGGCCAGCCCCTGTCAGTTGTCTTCTAATTGATCTGTAGATTTAATACAATTCCATAAAAATCTCAGCAGGTTTTTATTTTTTTAAAAATATTGGCACCTGAGCTAACATCTGTTGCCAATCTTTTTTTTTCTTTTTCTTCTTCTCCCCAAAGCCCCCAGTACATAGTTGTATATTGTAGTTGTAGGTCCTTCTGGTTGTGCTATGTGGGACGCCACTTCAGCACGGCCTGATGAACGGTACCATGTCTACACTCAGGATCCAAACCAGCAAAACCCAGGGCTGCCAAAGCAGAGCATGCAAACTCGACCACTCGGCCACGGGGCCAGCCCCTCAGCAGGTTTTTAATAGGAATTCACAAGCTGATTTAAAAATTTCTATGAAAAAAGCAAAGATGTGTAACAGTTGCTCTTGAAGAGGAATGGATTTGAAAGACTAACCTACCAGATGTCAAGAATTAGTCTCAAACTTAATCTAAAAGACTAATTAAGACAGTGTGCTATTGGCATAAGGACAGACAAAGAGCTCAACGGAGTAGACACTGCAGAAATAGACCCAGGCATATACAGTGGCTTGATTTACAACAATGTCACCAATGCAATTCAGTGGGGAAAAGATGACTCTTTTTCAGTGAGTGGCCTTGGAACAATTTAATATTTACGTGGATTAAAAAGATCCTAGTAGCATGCTCTACCTTATAACATGCTCAGAAATTAATTTGAGAATACATCATAGATCTAAATGTGCATGGTAAAACTATATTTCTTGAAAAACACATAAGATAATATATTCATGGAATTGGGATAGGCAAAAAATTTATAACTAAGACACAAATGAATTAACCATAAAAAAAGAAAAGCTGACATATTGGACTTCATCAAAACTAGAAACTTCTGTTCATCAAAAGCACCATTAAAAGAGAGAAATAGAATCATAAGTCTACAAAGAGAATTGTACTAGAATATTTATAGGTCTTACTCATAATAGCCAAAAGCTGGAAATGGCCCAAGTGTCCATCAACAGGAGAATGGATAAATAGACTGTGTTCATATGGGTGATCACTGGACAATCCTTTCAACTTTTCTATATTTTTGAAATTTTTTGTAATAAGATTTTGGACAAAAAAGTACAGGAAAGCAACAAACACAATGGGTGCTAAATATGCTTTTTATTTATCCCCGGGTATTTAGATCTGGAATGAATTTATGAACTGGCAAAGACACACATCACATTATGTAAAATCATTTATGTTTTATATAGCATATCTGGGTATTTTTAAATTTAGTATATATATTTTAATAAATCATGAATTTTACTTTCTCATATGGTATAAAAGAAAAAGAAGCCTATGTACATCCTGTTACTGCAGCTGCATCTGTAATAGATCCAATGCCAATAAGATATTTTCAATAAGATCTTTAAAGGTATATGGAATTGTCTGACTTTTCTATAATTACTCTTTGAGGGCATATTACCACATAAGATAGTTATTTGAGGGTTTTTTGGGTTTTTTTTTTTTGGAAGATTAGCCCTGAGCTAACACGTGCCACCAACTCTCTTCCTTTTTGCTAAGAAAGACTGGCCCTGAGCTAACATCCATGCCCATCTTCCTCTACTTTATATGCAGGACGCCTGCCACAGCATGGCTTGACAAGCAGTGTGTAGGTCCGCACCCAGGATCCGAACCCCCGAACCCCAGGCCGCAGAAGCAGAATGTGCAAACTTAACCACTGTGCTGATAGTTATTTTAAAAGCATGGAAAATACAGAAATAGCTGTAGTCAGCCGTAATTTGGATGTACTTCTCGCTACTTAAGTTGGAAATTTCTTATATTACTGAAACTATTTCTAGAATTTTTTTAATCCAAAAATGCAGGAAGTATTTTCACAGAAATAAATGTACAATGATTTAAAATACAAGAAAATGAAGGTGATTCATGGCTTTCCAATACAAATATGTGAAGACAAAATTTTTTAAGAAGTACATAGGATAAGAATTGGCTCTAAGAGATGAGGCACTGATACGAGTCGGAGACAGCACAGAGTGCCAGGCCTGGGTGGACACAGGTCTACTGACTGAACAGACCATTGCCCAGAATGCCAGCTCTGCCCACAAGCCCCTCTCAGGGGTCCCTTTCCTGACCCGCCAGCCCGGGGGCACTCCCGCCCCAGCTGACTGTAGTCGGTTGTCTCAGAGGGGTTGCAGCGATTTTCTGGACCAATTGATTCTCTCTCTCGAGCAGTTTGGAAACTTTCAAGACATCGCTGAGCAGTTGGCAAATCAGAGTGGAAGCTGAACTCACACAGAGGGCAAACAATATGCAGATGCCACGAGGGAGCCGTGACATCTTCAAAGCCGTCAATCAGCAAAAGCCATCAACACAAGAAAGAACAGTGGGTAGTTGGTTGACAGGAGAGGGAAGAAGCAGAAATGGATTTGAACGGTTGATAGTGCTTATATAGGGTCTGCTGCTTGCCAGGGAATGTCCTAAGTGTTTTATATGCGCTAACTCATTTAATCCTTAATTGAAGGCAGATGCTTTTATTCTTCTCATTTCTACAGATGAGGAAACTGAGGCAGAAAAGCATTAAGTGTCTTGACAGTCTGGGTGCAGGGGCCCTGCTGTTAGCCACTACACTGTGCAGCCCAACCCAAGGCCCACTAGGAGGGGGGAGCTTCCCTGCAGGGGCAGCTCAGTGCTGCGCCACAGAGGATTCAGGCCCGGCTCTGGAGCTGTTCCCATTTTTCCCCATGAGGCCTACTGTGGGACCTGTCCTGGGTTATTTTTCCTAAAGTCTGGCTCTGTGCCTGAGGGTCTTATAACACCCACGGATGGAGGAGAAAGAATGGCCACCAGGAGGGAAAGAGTTGTAGTGCTTTGAGACCCTTATCAGAAAGGGCCTTATAAGCCACGTTAAGGTGTTTGAACTTTATCCCCAAAGTAAGTGGTGTCATTGAGGTGTTGTAAGCGGGGAGGTGGGGGGAGGATCATGAAGAGATTTGCTTCTTCTTGTTTTCTGCTTTTTTTCCCTGAATCCCCCCAGCACATAGTTGCATATTTTAGTTGTGGGTCCTTCTAGTTGTGGCATGTGGGATGCCACTTCAGCATGACCTGACAAGAGGCACCATGTCTGCGCCCAGGATCCGAACCAGCGAAACCCTGGGCTGCCCAAGCGGAGTGTGTGAACTTAACCACTCAGCCATGGGGCCAGCCCTTGCTTTTTTGGTTTTTGTTTTTTGAGGAAGATTAGCCCCGAGCTCATATCCGCTGCCAATCCTCCTCTTTTTGCTGAGGAATATTGGCCCTGAGCTGACACCCATATCCATCTTCCTCTGCTTTATATTTGGGACGCCTACCACAGCATGGCTTGACTGTGGTGTTGTAGGTTTGAGCCTGGGCTCGGAACCAGCGAACTCTGGGCCAACGAAGCGGAATGTGCGCACACACTTAACCACTATGCCGCCAGGCGGCCCCCAGATTTGCATTTGTAGAAAGATTATCCTGGCTGCCTTGAGGAGGAGTGAGATAGGAGGCGGCGTGAGTGGTGGAAGGCTGAAGCAGTCCTCTAGGTGAGGGGTGATGACAGCCTGAATTAGGGAGCTTGGCAGTGGAGATAAAGAGGTGTGGACAAGATGGAGAGATATTTAAGTGGGAGAATTCCAGACTTGGTGATTTATTGAATGTGAGGAAGTGAAGGAGAGGAAAAGTCAAGAATAATAATCAGGGAAGCTGGGCAGATGATGATGCCACTCATTAAGACAGGAAACACAGTAGGAGAAAGTCTCTCAGGTAGGACCGGCTTCGTGGGCATGTGAACTGTGCAGTCACACAGGGCTTTGTGCTCAGGAGGGCCCCATGATTGGCTTGACGCTCTGCTGCTGCTGCTGTTAATAATTTTCGAACAAGGAACTCCACATTTTGGTTTTGCACCAGGTCCCACAAATTGTGTAGCTGGTCCTGCCATCAAGCATTTGGGAGTACAGCACTGGAGCTCAGAGAAATAAGGGTTTGGGTGGTGTTCCCCAAAGTGTGTTTCCCAGGGCACTAATAGGTGTTGTGTCGGGGAAGAGGCCATGAAATGGGGCTTCACCGTCAGGTGACCGGAGTGTCTTTCTTATGCTAAAGACATAATATGGAGGTGGGGGGTGTGACTAGATAGTCTCGGGAAAGGGGCTGATCATCAGAAAGATCAAACAGGTAATTTGAGGGTTGGAAATTTCAGCCACCCAGCCTCCTAGGAAGAGAGGAGGCTGGAGATTGAGTTCAATCACATGACCAGTGATTTAAGCCATCACGGTTATGCAATGAAGCCCCGGGAAAACACTCTGGACTCAGGCTCAGTGGAGCTTCCCGGCTGGTGAGCACATTGATGTGCTGAAAGGGTGACATGCCCACATTCCACAGGGAGAGGACATGGAAGCTCTGTGTCATCCCCCAACCCTGCCCTTGCCTTATGTCTCTTCCATTTGGCTGTTCCTGAGTTGTACCCTTTAAAATAAAATGGTAATTGTTATAGTGCTTTTAGTGAGTTCTGTGAGTCGTTCTAGCGAATTAGTGAAATTTAGGGGATCGTGGGAACTCCCAAATTTATGACTGGTCAGTCAGAAGTGCAGGTGCTCCCCGAGACTTGCAGCTGGTGTCTGAAGTGAGGGCAGTCTTGAAAAAGACTTTACCTTTAACCTGTGAGGTCTGTGCTAACTCTGGGTAGTTAGCATCAGAACTGAATCGTAGGACCCCCAGCTTGTGTCAGAGAATGGATATCAGAACAGTTGAGCTGTAGTGGGTGTTTTGGTGTGCCACCCAGCCCAGGATTGCCCTTCAGAACTACTCATTCTCCCAGCTGCGGGGACAGAGTGCTGGTTGTGGACTGCTCGCAGCTCCCTCCCTCTCTGAGAGACGCCCTGGCAGAAGAGAGCTGAACTGCCCAAGGTTACGCTCCCTTATCCCTGGCACAGTCTGCATCCAATGACTCCGCTGACGAGACAAGCCTGACCCTTCTTGCCTCAATGCATAACAACCCTGAATGGCTGCCCAGCTCCAGGGTTCCCTCCCTGTGGGGTCCGCTGAGGGCTCCATGGCCAGTGTATTGCTCTGCCCAGCCTTGCTTCCCTCACTCCCTTACAGGTGGTGTTTCCAAAAGCGCTCCCCAGGAAACCACATGCACACAATTCTCCAGTTAGTCTGTTTCCTAGGGAGTTGGACCTAGGATAGAGGCACTAGGAACCTCTAAGAGGGAAATAAAGTATGTAGCCTTTCCCAAACTTCTTTGACCGTGGAGGCCATTTTCCATAGCATCATGTGGAGTGAGAGTGGCTGCTTTCAGTGAGGCGCTGGTACTGACCGGCTTGCAGAAGTGGCTTCTCTGAGGCAAGTTGTCCTTGACTGACTAAATGGGTTGAAATCTGATAATGGCAGCTACTTGTTTCCATTGCTACAGGACAATCAGTTTTTTCCCTAGGAGTGTGGGAACTTATTTTTATATTCTCAAAGAGGTACTCTTTTTACATCATTGGACAGAATAAGAAAACTGAAGGCAAGATTGAGTAACTTGCCTAAGATCATAAGTGACAGGGAAAGGATTCACATTCCCAGATTTTAAAACTTGCTACAAAGCAGCAAGTAATCAGGACAGCATGGTACTGGCCTAAGGATAGACGTATAGATCAATAAAACAGAATTGACAGTCCAAAAATACACTCTTTACATTTATGGTCAATTGATTTTTTTTTTTTTTAAGATTGGCCCTGAGCTAATATCTTTTGCCAATCTCCCTCTTTTTTTTTTTTTCCTCCCCGAAGCCCCAGTACATAGTGGTATATCCTAGTTGTAAGTCATTCTAATTCTTCTATGTGGGATGCTGCCACAGCATGGCTTGTTGAGTAGCGTGTAGGTCCATGCCCAGGATCCGAAGTGGCAAACCCTGGGCCACTGAAGGGGAGTGTGGGAACTTAACCACTCACCATGGGGCCAGCCTCAGTCAATTGATTTTTGTCAGGGTGCAAAACAATTCAATGGGGGAAAGAATAGTCTTTTCAACAAATGATGAAACCACTGGATAGCCACATGCAAAAGAACGAAGCTGCTATCACATCATACAAAAAAATTAATTCAAAATGAATCATAGACTCAAATGTAAGAGCTAAAACTATAAAACTCTTAGAAGAAAACATAGGGATAAATCTTTATGTATTTAGATTAAGCATAGCCTTCTGAGATGTAACACCAAACACGCACAAAGGAAAAACATATTTCATTGGACTAAATTGGATTTCATCCAAATTAAAAACTTTTCTTCAGCAAACCATACCATCAAGAAAGTGAAAAGATGTGGGGCCAGCCTGGTGGCATAGTGGTTAAGTTCACACACTCTGCTTTGGCAGCCCAGGGTTGACGGGTTCAAACCCCGGGCACAGACCTAGCACCACTCATCAGGCCATGTTGTGGTGGCATCCCACATAAAATACAGGAAGATTGGCACAGATTTTAGCTCAGTGAGAATCTTCCTCAAGCAAAAGGAGAAGGATTGGCAACAGATGTTAGCTCAGGGTCAATCTTCCTCAACAACAACAACAACAAAAAAGTGAAAAACAACTCACAGAAAGTGAGAAAATATTTACAAATCATATATTTGATAAAGGACTTGTATCCAGAATATATAACTAAAATGTTAGAAGACAAATAACCCAATTAAAAAACAGCCAAAGGACTTAAATAGGCATTTCTCTAAAGAAGATATACACATGGCCAGTGAGCACATGAAAAGATGCTCAGCATCACTAGCCTTCAAAAAAGGAACCAGTGCAAGAAGAGGCAAATGCACAAGAAAGAGGACATATGGATGGGGCAAAGTTTCTGGAGAAAGGAGGAAGTCAAACTGAGAACACCAGTGGAAGACTTCCTTTTGGAAAAGAGGCAGGACGTTTCTCTAAGTTAATAGGAAGAAACATTCCAACGCACGAAGACATTTGGAGATGCAGAAAGAAAACTTGATGGAGTTCTCTTCCGATGATTTCTGCCTCCAGTAAATCATGAAGCAAGGTGACCCAAAGAAAGTGAAAAGCTGAATATTTCATTTAGCTCTGAATAATAAAGATTTTTAATGAGTTCAACAGTTTTAGTGGAATACATAGAATTATTTTTTTTAAACTTTTCTTTCCAGTGAAAAAGTTATATAACCCCTTTATAGAAAAAATTCAAGGCAACTAAAGAAGAGAAAAAAAAACACTTGTGACTTGTGACCCTAATATAATTACCGTTAGTATTTTGATGAATTTCCTTCTAGTCTTTTTAATGCATGTTGAAAAAATCTTAACGTTCTCAAAGTGCACAAGTAATTAGTACCTTGAGGGTTTCTTTGTTTTGGTTTTTGTGTTTTTTTAACCTAAGAGTCTCCTGCCCTGCCACCTTATGAGGGCACACAGCCTTAATATAGCAGCCATTTTTAGGGGCTGCATAAACTTGATAAATAAATTTGTTATAATTAAACAGTAAGTCCCCACTGATTAAATATTGGTTCCAATTTTCCAATATTATAATAACTCAAGAAAAAATATTTTCATACCTAGTACGGATTATTTCTTTAGAATAAATTAACAAGTAGTATTGCTTAGTCAGGAACTATAAATAATTTTATGCCTTATAATATACAGTGTTAGTTCAAGTACCCACTTGAAAAACTGTTTCACCTCACCAGTAATTAAAATGAAAACAAGGTATCATTTTTGGCCTACCATCAATTTGGCCTACCAAATTAACTTAAAAAATAAATGAAAATATTTACATTCATTTGTTATGAAGTTTTTATAAAGCAATTTGACAGAAAATATCAATGACCATAAACGTTTTTATACCCTGGTTGCGACGTATTTCAGGGACATTGCCAAATTAGAGCATGGTTAGCAAAGGTATTCAAGATTTTCCATTTCAGAAAGGAGTGGTTTGCTTAAATTTCCAAATCCTGGAAACAAGGAAAATAAGCAGCTTTCAGTTGGGTACGACCATCAGAAAATCAGCAAGCAGGACGTTACCCTACCAATTCTAAGTTTAAGAAAGATTTAATTACTCATCAAAAACAATGAAAATGAGGGGCTGGCCTGGTGGCATAGCGGTTAAGTTCAAGCGTTTCTCTTCTCGGCAGCCCGGGGTTAGCCAGTTGGGATCCCGAGTGCGGACATGGCACGCTTGGCAAAAGCCATGCTGTGGTAGGCGTCCCACGTATAAAGTGGAGGAAGATGGGCACAGATGTTAGCTCAGGGCCAGTCTTCCTCAGCAAAAAGAGGAGGATTGGCAGTGGATGTCAGCTCAGGGCTACTCTTCCTCAAAAAAAAAAAAAAAAAAATGAACAAGACAATTATTCTCAACAAATACACATCTTGAACAAAAAAATAAAATTTCAGCAACTTCAAATTTTGTAACAAAGGGAGATTTTCATTATTGATTAAAAAATGAAAACAGGGGAAGGCTCCATTTGTACTCTTGCCTCAAGCCCTGCAGATGTTGGGGGTGGGCCTGTGGGGGCGTTGGGGGTATTGAAGGGGAAGGCGTTAAAAGCAGGTCAACCTTTTGGTGAGGGAGGGTCTTTTTTTATCTTTCTGAGCTCTACTTTTTGTATTTTTCATTTCAAAATCAAATATAACAGTATTCAAGGTACACAAACTTTAAATATATTTACAAAAATGTAAATTCCTGTAAAAATTTTAAAACAAAAACATATATTTATGTATTTTATACATATTTTATATAAAATTATTTTATATATTTTATACATAAAAATGACGGTTAGTTTTCTGCGTCAGCTTGGCTGGGCTGCGCTACCCGGTTTTTCAGTCGCACTCATCTAGGTGTTGCTGTGGAGGTGTTTTGTAGCTGTGGTTGACACCTACCATCCATTGGCTTAAGTAAAGATTACCTTCAGTAACGTGAGTGGGTCTCATCCAATTAGTGGTCAAAAGGCCTTAAGAGCAAAAACTGAGGTTTCCCAAACAAGAAGAAATTCTGCCTCCAGACGGCAGCATCAACGCCCGCCCTGTCGATTCCAGACTTGCCAGCCCCACTATCGCATGAGCCCATTCCTTGAAATAAATAAATCTCTTTCTCTCTCTCATCCTGACTAATCTGTTTTAAAAATAAGATATTTTTGGGAAAATATTCAAAATTATTTAAATAGGCCCAATACAAAGCATAATTCATTAATACAAAAAGTTAGATTCCAAGTATTTAAGTAAAATCGTACTATAATCTTTCAAAAGTTCAATTAAATCTTATTAAGTTTATAAAAATAAAGCCATTCATAATTCCAGCACTCCGTGTGTCCATCTAATTCCATTGTAAAGAATTGTTCTCATGCTTCACGCTTACTGCATTCAGACCTATTGCATCAGTTGGGGCCAGTTAGGAAAACAGAAATACCACCAGTGGTCTGAACAGCAAAAACTTAAGGAACTGGTTAAACAGGTATGAGAGGACTAAAAAACTGAAGAGGGGTCATGAAGGTAACGTGAAGATAGTATCTGTGGAAGCTACTGTGCCCAGGACTGGGAGAACAAAGAAACTGGAAGCTTGGAGGAGGGCGCCGTGGAACTGGGGCAGAGAGTTGTGAATAGGGAAAGTTACCTGGCCGGTGGATGCCATGATGCTGGTTCTGGGAACGCCACAAAAAACTGGACACGAATCAGCTCTCACTGCCAGGCCGGAGGGCCTTGTGGAGGTGATGCTGACGGGAACATCCAGCCATCAGAAAAGAGGAGCAAGTCCCTTCCACCTGGGGCCTCGCAGCCCCCTCATGCGCTTCCCTATTGGCAAAAAGTAGAAAGGAAGTTTTCAGAGACCCAGGAACTGCCTCACAAAGCAAAATCTAGCAGGTGGTTTAGGATCTGAGGGACAACACAAATTTAAGAGTAAAACAACTTGTTTAATGTTACAAAATGTTCCTCTGCCACCATACGCAACTGTTGTGAACACAACATTAATTTGTCAGTTCCTCTGGAACCAGGAATCGGAACACGAAGAAAAACAAGAATACTCGGCACTGTCGGGAAATACCTCACTGTGGAAGAATCTACGGCCTTCCTGCTCTCTGAGAAGGATTCTAACCTCAGCACTTGTGCTGCTCAAATCTGCCCTGAAACCCAAAAAGGGGTTGGCCTTGCTGGCCGTGGAACAGCCCACAAATCCCAGCGGCATTTTGACACCATTGCCTTTTGTTTCGAGGATATAGGGCAAGCCATGTGAAGAAGTATTCCCCGGGGGCCAGAACAGGAGAAGGTGTTTAGGGTTAGAGGTTGTGCTGTGCCAGTAATGATGGTAGGATCCCAAGTGGCAGACATGTTGTCTAGTATTTGTGTGTGTGTGTGTGTGTGTGTGTGTGTGTGTGTGTATGATGTGCAGGGTTTGTGGCATGCAGGGCAAGTCTAAGCATGAAGCCCAGGGCAGAGGTGCCTCTTGTCTTGTCCGGCTCTAATAGTACTGCTTAAGTGTGCCCTAGCAGCCTGGGGGAATTAATGCCTCATAGGGAGAAATTTTGACCAACGAAAGATGGGAACCTGTGGATAAATTCTTCCCTTTTTCCCCCTTCCCTTCCCCAAGATGACGCTGAGATGCTGTTTGTGTGGTTTCTCAGGGGCACAATCTCACGCTTTTGAGTTATCAGTTGTACTTATTGGCGGCCAGCTTGATAAGGCCTCTTCGCATCGGTTCTTTCTCATTCCCTGCCTCACTGCCCTAGAGCATCACTCCCACTTCCTGGGACTGCATTCCCTGGAAAAGTACCTACACATGAGCCCTAGGCTTCAGGCTCTTTTTTCTGGGAACTGAGGCTGAGACACTGTCAGTCTCCCTGGCATGAGACCCGTAATCAGAGAGTATTTCTGTTCTGGTAAGGAAGAGCGAGACTCATTCTCTAAGGCGGGGCCAGCACTAGGATGAGGCAAGACAGATGCCCGGGGCAACATTCAAGGAGGGATGCACTCCCAGGGTGGCGCTGGTGCAGGCTGTCCTGGACAAGGAGAGTCTCCTTCAGTTTTGTGCCTTAGGAGCCTCTCTTCCTCACACCTGTCTGGCCTTGCTGTTGGAGGTGAGAGGGTATCAACCAATCACTCGGGCCTTTGGAGTCCCAATCAATTGGACACAGATATAAGAAATCAAAAGAGCAGAAGCTTTAATAGTAGCCAGGCGGTGTCCATCAACTCCACACTATAGAGCTTTTACTAAATTGTGTTGAAGGCTGTGGAACTGGCACTATAATTTTCCCCAAATCCGCATGACTGACATTTTGCTGAATGCTTTTGTCTAAGTAGACAAACAAGTTCATCATTGTTTTTCAGAAAAATGATTTTCCTATCATTCGATTTGAGGTGCAGAGCACTGAGTCAATCATTTGCAGTGTGGGGCACACTCCTACTCTTTCTTCCCGGATGTCTTTTAGACATTAATGCTTAGCCTTCTTTTAAATGTCATTTTTTTTTTAATTTTTTATTTTTTTTGAGGAAGATTAGCCCTGAGCTAACATCTGCTGCCAATCCTCCTCTTTTTGCTGAGGAAGACTGGCCCTGAGCTAACATCCATGTCCATCTTCCTCTATTTTATGTGGGTCGCCTGCCACAGCATGGTTTGACAAGTGGTGCATAGGTCCGCACCCAGGATCCAAACCAGTGAACCCTGGACTGCCAAGGTGGAACATGCAAACTTAACTGCTGTGCCACTGGGCCGGCCCCTTAAATGCCATTTTTAAAGCTTTTTTTCAGTTTTCATGCTCTCTTTTATAATTAATAAAGCATTTTCTTTTAATTATAGAAGATATAGAAAGTCTTAAAAATATAAGAATACTCATAACCCCATACCCAAATGGTACTGTTGTTAACATTTTGATAATTCCTTCTAGACCTTTCTCTATGCATTTTGTTTTAGGATAAACTGTGTATATACTTCATAATTTTCTATCATGTTTTTTCACTCAAGGTTATATCACGATCATTTTGCAATGCCATTAAAAACTTTCGGTAAAATTTTAAGATGGAAATAGCAACTTGATTTTGGTAACAAAAGTAATACATGCTTATTATAAAAAATGTTGCTAATATAGAAAAATATAAAGAAAAAGGTGAAAATCACCTGTAATTCCATGTCCTGAATATGCACTGCTAACCTATCTGTATATCCTTGTGGTGGATTGTATGCTAAAATTGCCACAATTATTCCCTTCCACTCCCCTTTGCAATGTGACTTGGCAGCTCCTTATGTCAAGAGGTTGAGTCCATTTTCCCTCCCCTTGAATCCGAGCTGGCCTTGTGATTTACTTCGGCCAATAGAATGTGGGAGAAGTAATGTGCGAGTTCTCAACTCAGGATTCACTCTCACCCTCAGAACCCTGGGGGCCACTATGTGATTGAACCCAGGCTGCTTTCCTTGGGAATGAGAGACCGGGAAGAGCAGAGATGAGCTGTCCCAGCTGAGGCCAACCTATACCAGCCAGCGTCCAGCCAGCTAGCTGCTGACCACAGAGGCACGAGGGAGCCCAAGACCAGAAGAACCCAGCCCAAATCGTCACCCTGCAAAATCATGAACTAAAGAAAGGGTTGTTGTTTTAAGCCACTAAGTTTTAGAGTGATTTGTTGTGCAGCAAAAGTTAACAATGCGATCTTTCCAGACTTCTTTTCTATGCTTCACACACAAACTTTTTTTGAAAAACAAAGATTTTACTCTATGTGTTATTTTGTAAACTGCTTTATTTTTTTCATTTATAGTATAGCATGTGTGAAATAAAATCTTTGTTTCTGTGCTAAGTAAATATTAATATCATTATGTTTAATAGTTGCCTAATATTATTAATGCTATGTTCATTTCAATATTGTAATTCATTCAGGTGATTCCTTATTAGTGGAAACTTGTTTTTCTACTATAAAAAGTCCTCATTAGGGGTCTGCCCAGTGGCATAGCGGTTAAGTTCCCACACTCCGCTTTGACAGCCAGGGTTTGGGGGTTCGGATCCCGAGCCCAGATAACCCGCTTATCAGGCCATGCTGTGGCAGGCGTTTCGCATATAAAGTGGAGGAAGATGGGCACGGCCCTCAAGAAAGGTGATGCCACATTGCCAATTGTGTTGTTTATTGTCTCCATTATGGGTTTTAGCTCTGCTATTTCAGAGTTCATCTCACCAGCCTCCCTTTTCCTTTCCTTTCATTGTCTTGGCATCTCAACCCACCCTGCGCTTTTCTGAACCTGTTACAAAGAGGTCAGTTACTTTGCCTTCTTCTGAGGAAGTAAACCTGTCCAAACTGTTTTTTTCTGATTCCTGTAGGAAATATTTTCAGGGACCTATGAATTATCTGAATCTGAGAATGATGCCCCTTCTCTTGTTTTTGGTATTTTTCCACAGGCTTCATTTTATTACTTATTGTTTATTCTATGTATCCTCTGGAGAAGCGAGATCTATCCAGACATTTCGCTTGGGTGTGCCTTTTGCCCTCAGCACTTCCCTCTCTTCACTTGGGTGCTGGTGGGATCCACGAGTCAGACCCATGGGTAGTGGCTGGCAGGTGCACGCTGCTCCAGGCCCACTTCAATAGGCTTTCAGCAAATGCCTCTGCTGGAACGTGATGGGATTTTTGATACTATTTGCTGGCGCTCTCACACTCTGAACAGATGCAGTTCGTAAGAGATCTCCAGTCTCCAGCACACACTGCTCAAGGGCTCTTGCTCTCTCTCTGCCCCGCCTCTAGGACTCTACTTGAGGGGCAGCCACATCACAACTTAGTTGAATGCTTCGTATCAAATGGCTCTCTAGTTAATAATTAGATCATCATGTAAAGATGTTTGTTCTTTTTTTTTTTTTTTTTGAGGAAGATTAGCCCTGAGCTACCAATCCTCCTCTTTTTGCTGAGGAAGCCTGGCCGTGAGCTAACATCTGTGCCCATCTTCCTCTACTTTCTATGTGGGATGCCTACCACAGCGCGGCGTGCCAAGCGGTGCCATGTCCGCACCCGGGAAAGGACCGGCGAACCTCAGGCTGCTGAAGCAGAATGTGCGCACTTAACCGCTGCGCCACCGGCAGGCCCAGATGTTTGCTCTTAAAAACAATGTAAACGATACCCTGCTCTCTCTTCAGGAAAGGGCCTAGGGTTCCCAGTGTTCAATGGGATTGGTATTCCGTCTGTGTTTGTCTCTAGCACCTTTCAGAGTTCTAAGCATCTGGTCAGCATTACCTGCAGCCCTCAAAACAACCTCACAAGGCAAGGAGGAGGCAGGTGTTGTCTCTGAACTTCACCGGGAACAGAGGCACACAGTGATTCATCTGCCCAGTAGGGGGGCATCTGTGGTTCCCTGGCTTCCCCTCTAGTCCTTTTTCCCATGGCATTGTGCTGCCAGTCTGCCCATCCCCTGAGGTTAGTTGGGCTTCAGTGGAGGATCAGTTCAGGTGAGTCATTCAAACACTTGAATTACTTCACTGCTGCTTAAAAAGTGCCTTTAACACAGGCTGCCCTGCTGAGCATTTGAGGTGTGGTGCTGAAAAAAACCGCACACCACCCAGCCTGCCCCCAAAGCCCTGTGTCATGTGTTTGCCGCTCAGACTCCCTAAGTCTTAATCCACTTCATCCTCAGTAACAGCTTAGTCAGTATGAAGTGCTTCCAATAATAGCAGCAGCAGATGAGCGTACAAAATACCTGTCATCCTGAAGGTGCTTTAGGAAAGTATGCACAGGTGTTTCTGTGTCTGGTCATCACTTTAACCATGCATCCGGGACAGGATGCTCATGGCAAGGTAGATGGAAATATTTGGTAACCGGGAAGTCTTGGGGCTATACCTAAGAGGTTCAGTAGAGAATATAACTAGATCCAACTGCCCACATTAGATGCATCACCTGCCATGAACTTGCATTCCTAGGAGAATGGAAACCAGCATCTACTAAGCAGGTTTTAAGAATCTTTTGGTTTCCACGGTATGTGGAACTATAATGGGTCCAGCAGGTGCAGAGGGGAGCCAGCTGTGAAAGGGTTAATAGGTCAGGTAGCCTATTAGAGGCTAATATTAGAAACTCAGGAAGTAGTCATTTGTTGGACTTACAGAAATGGAAGCTAGTAGAAAAGAGGGAGAGGGAGAGAGAGAGAGAGAGAGAGAATAATATCAATTGTTCCTGTTTCAGAGAAGGGGCATTTAAATTATTGATTGGAGAGATCCGGAGGCTGGCAGATTCCCAGGATGTGGGGAGAGTAAACAAGACAATTCACTGGCAAATGAAAATGAGGCTGAACTGATACGGGATCCAGGAGGATTGTGAGGTACGTTAGCCCCCCTCTTCATTCTTCAGAGGAGATGTGGTCCTTTGCCCGGAGCCACACCTCAAGTGTGAGAGGCTGAGATTGAAGTAATGGGGACTGGAGAGGACAGATGATGACAGGGAGAGAGGAGAAGAGAATCTGAGATGAACCAGTTGCTTCAAGTTCTTGAAATGGAAATATACATAACATATAAAAAATATAAACTTCTGTGACTGTTCCAGGAGAAAATCCTGATTCCATTATTTCACTCCATGAGTAAATCTACCTTGTCATTTATTTTCATAAATGAAATTTTACTCATGGACTCAAGTCTATGTAGAAACCTTTTCCTATTTTACAATCTCATTGGTTTGAATACCTGTGTAAAATCTGTTCTCTGCTCAAGCTCCTCATTTTGATCTCCGCACTAATTTCTGGACAATTCAGTTCCTAGTCAACCCTAGAAAGAGGAATAATCTCACAAGAATAGGCCTAAAGGTAGAAACCACCATAATGTTTAACATACAAGTCATACAATGGGTAGGGCAGTTTCAGGTTTCACTTCCTTCTTCTTCAGCCTTAATTTTAGAGTGCCACTCTAAGCCATAAAACCAGAATTACACAATAAATTGTGCTTACAGGCTTGGGTATGATTTCAGGGGTTTCTGGAGTGACTAAATATTTTCATTGATGTTAAGTGGTGAAATCATGTATTTCTTTTTTTCCCCCCCTCAAAATTTATATTATGGACATTTTCAAACATTCAGAAAAGTTGGAAGAATAGTTTAGTGAGCCTCCATATACCTTCTTCTTAGAGTCAACAGCTGTTAATATTTTGCCATATTTGCTTTTTCTTTCTCTGGAAATCATATATATCTAAACTCTTTGAAAGGAAGTTGTAGATATCACATTTTACTCCTAAATACTTCGCCAAACTTGATACTTGTCATACCATCAGAAAGCGAGAATTCTTGAACAAGTAAGGTCAAGTCTTGTTTAGAAAAGGCTGGGCAGGATGAATTATCAGCACAACTTCTGGGAATGGTGGTTTCTGGTATTTAGCTAATTCTCACGTTGATTATCTGTTGCGTGGTGCCATTTTACGAGGCACACACAATAAACTTCATCTTGGTAGTTCTTGTTTCAATAATTTCAGAAGAGACAAAGCAAATCCACCTTAGTTCTACACTTTCATGCCCATTTTCTTCATTGTTTACTTCAAAAATACATCTTTATTACAGTGTCCTCTTGCACACACTAGAAGATAGAACTTCCTTTTTTCTTCCCAGCATGCTAAGTACTAGAGTTACTTTGTAAAACATATTTGGGACTACTAAGGAGAGAGTTAAGATCTTTCGTTATTTTACCTGTGACTTGAATCATAATAAAATAATCACCTTCCAAAGTGGAAGATGTTAAACATCACATTAACACTTGCTGATAATTATAAGGCATTACTGTATGGTACATCATAGTAATGGTTATCTTCTCCAGAAAAATAAGGCTATTCCTTTAAGGCACTCATAACATCTCTGCAACTTTTAACTGCTGTTTTGCTCCCAACCCATCTTGTACACAAATACAGAACTTTGTGCCAGGTTAATCAGTGGCTAGATAATAGAAGAAAGAAATTACTCATTGGGAAGCTAAAATGTCCTGTCTGTTTCAGAACACATCAGAAAATTTAATTCAAAGTTCTAAAAAAAATTTTGACAGCTGGATGGGATATGAACTTAATGAACCAGCTACAAAATAACACTATCTGATATGTCAAACCCTTCTCTGGCACTTTCCTTTCTTTCCATCAACCCGTATTCCTCACAACAGGTCGACGTGTGGCACCCACAACAAATCCTCAACAATAATGGTCCAAAATCAGATAAAAGCCATTGTAATTGGACAATAATGATATGTAAAACAGAGTAAGGGCCAGCTGTTTTAAGTGAAAAGTAGTTTGGCCCTTTATCAAGTACCTGGGAACCCGGCTCTGCCTTGTATGTCTTGCTGCAATTCAGGTAGACATTCTAGTCCAGTGGTTCTCAAAAAGTTCAGGATGCCTGAGGATGACTGACTGTCAAAGTACTGATTCCTTGGTCCTAATTCTGGAGGTTCTGATTTGGCAGATCCGGAGTGGGGCCTGGGAACCTTCTTGGTCCACAACTGATTCTGATGCAGGCCGTGATGGAACATGCTTTGACCTCTACTGTTTCCAGCACCTAAATGCCCAGAGAGTGGGTCATTGTTAAGCTTGATCCGTTATGTATGAACTGATTTAATGCTTATCCTAACCGGCTGACCAGTGCTAATGGTCTCCATCTCATCCAAGATCAGTCACTGGTCAGAAGGAACCGGGGACTCATGTTCTGCAGCTAAGAGCCATTGTGTAGGCTGACTCTGAAAAGGAGACTATTTTTCCTGTCAGCCCTAAAACAAACTTATATGACAGGACACCAGCCTAGTATTATTTAAACAAGGCTCTGTGTGAGTGATTGAGTGTGTGTGTGAATGCATGCACAGCTATTGGACCCAAGAGTAATCTTTCAAGCGTCTATCCCACAATCCTGGTATAGTTCTGCTATAATGTGACATATATCATCATAAAAATTACCATGCTATGCACAATAGTGTAATAAAAACCGCAGGGCTTTTGTGAAAAGAAGAGCTTAGAGAGACAACACTCAAAAACTTCATCAGTGACACATTGAAAAAAAGAGATAGGGGCCAGCCCAGTGGTGTAGTGGTTAAGTTCATGCACCCGCTCATCAAGCCATGCTGTGGTGGCATCCCATACACAAAGTAGAAGAAGATTGGTATGGATGTTGGCTCAGCGACCGTCTTGCTCAAGCAAAAAGAGAAAGATTGGCAACCGATGTTAGCTCAGGGCCAATCTTCCTCACACACTCACACAAAGATATAGGAACCTAATAAAAATGGTAGCACAGTTTTACACATTAAACGATTAAGAAATTCAAAAGAAGCCTCTTTTCTGGCAGGAAACATGGAGAGTGTAGAGGAAAAGAAAAAAGAAGGTTCCTGCTGTGCCAGAAACCTTTAAGAAAAAGCAAAAGAATTTCACAGAGCTGAAGATCAAGTGCCTGAGAAAGAAGTTTTCCCAAAAGATGCTTTAAAAGGAAAGGTGGAAACACATCTATCAAACAGCTAAGCACTGTCATAAGGAAAATAGGCAGATGCACAGAAGTGAGATCCAAACGGCAAGGATGGCAAGAAAAGCAGGCAACTTCTATGTAACTGCAGAACCCAAATGGGCATTTGTCTTCAGAGTCAGAGTTATTAATGGTGTGAGCCCAAAGATCCGAAAGGGGTTGCAGCTTCTTCACTTTCGCCAGCTCTTCAAAGGCACCTCTGTTAAGCTCAACAAGGCTTCAGTTAAAATGTTGAGGATTGTGGAGCCATATATCTCATGGGGGTACCCAAACCTGAAGTCAATAAATGAGTTATCTACAAGTGTGGTTATGGCAAAATCAACAAGTGAATTGTTCTGACAGGTAACACTTTGATTGCTTCATCTCTTGGCAAATGGCATCATCTGCATGCACGGAGGATCTGATTCATGAGATCTATGGATACTGTTAGAAAACGCTTCAGAGACGCAACTTCCTGTGGCCATTCAAATTATCTTCTCCAGGAGGCGGAAAGAAGAGAAGGACCACACTTTTCTAGAAGGTGGAGATGCTGGCCACAGGGAAGACCAGATCAACAGGCCTATTAGAAGGATGAACTAAGGTTCTTCCCACGATTATTGTTATAATTGTGACAATTGTTATCAGTTAATAAACAGGGAATGCTTTCAAGTTGGAAAAAAAGGAAATTTATAATAATACGATAAATATGACGCTTTACCTGAAAAAGACTTGGCATTTATTTGAGAAAGTGGGTATTAGAAAGGTTGTAGTGTGCGATTCATTGTACAGTGGTGGGAAGGTAAGTTATCTAAAATCGGAGGAAATATTGTAACACCCAGTGTGGATGGTCAAACTTCTAACACACAGTAGACTGAAGTAGCTCGTAGATATTTGAGGGGAGTGTGTGCATTCCGTGTATTCCCAGGCAGCTCAGTTCAACCAGGTGGTCCCCCTTAATTTTGCTCAGCAATGTTTTGTACTTTTCAGTGTACCTATATTACACAACTTTTATCAGATTTATCCCTAAGTATTTCACATTTTTGATGCTTTTTAAATGTTATTTTAATTTCCACTTGTTCCTTGCTAATATATAGGAATACAATTGCTTTTTGTATATTGACCTTGAATCTTGCAACTTTGCCAAACTCATTTATTAATTCTAGTAACTTTTTAATATCTTCCACCTGATCTTCTACATAGACAATCATGTCTTCTGTAAATAAAGACACTTTTACTTCTTTCTTTCTAATCTGGTTGTTCTTTATTTATTTATTTTAGCCTTATTGCACTGGGTAGACCCTCCAATATAATGTTGAATAGAAATGGCAAAAGTGCGTATTCTTGTCTTGTTCCTAAATTTATCGGGGTGAACATCCAATATTCACTGTTGTATGTGATGTTAGCCATAGGTTTTTCGTAAATGCACTTCATCAGATTGAGGAAGTTCCCTTCTATTCCCAGTTTGCAAGAATTTTTTCTTTTGTTTATTAAGAAATTGATGTGGATTTTGTCAAATCCTTTTTCTGCATCTATTGAAATGATCATAGAGGGTTGTTGTGGTTGTTTTCGGTTTTTGGCTAAAAGAAAAATACAACCTTGTGTGGTGAATTAAGTTGATTGATATTTGAGTGTTAAACCAATCTAGTACTGTCTTTCTGCTTTCTATTTCATTGATTTTTGCTCTGATTTTTATCATTTCCTTTCTTCTGCTACTTTGGATTTAATTTGTTTCTTTTTTCCCAGCTTCCTCAGGCAAAAGCTGAGGCATTAGGTGCCATAAATTTCCTTCTAAATACTGTTTTAAAAGCTGTATTAGATTTTTGTTCCCTTGGTTAAAAATTACCACAAACTTACTGGCTTAAAACAACACAAAGTTGTTCTTATAAAATTTTGGAGGTTTAAAGTCCAAATTCAGATTTACTTCAGATTTACCAAAGTCAGGGTGTTGGCAGGGCTGGTTCCTTCTGGACTCTCTGAGGAGAGAATCTGTTTCCTTGCCTTTTCCATCTTCTTGTGCGGCCTGTATTCTTTGGCTTGTGGCCCCTTCCTCCATCTTCAAAATGCGTCACTCCAATCTCTGCTTCTGTCATCACGTCACCCTCTCCTCTGATCTGACTCCTCTTCGGTTCCTCTTCTAAGGATTACTGTGATTACATTGCCCACTCTAATAATTGAGGATAATGTCCCCATCTCAAGATTCTTAACTTAATCACATCTGTAAAGTCTCTTCTGCGATATAAGGTAAGATGGACAGATCCTGGACGTGAGTATGCGGACATATGTGGGGGCTGTTTCTCACCCTGCCACTGAGGCATCCCGTACAATTTGATATGCTGTGTTTTCATTTGCACTTAGTTCAAAATACTTTAAAATTTCCATTTTGATTATTTGCCTTTGTTCCATTAGTTATTTAAAAGTGTGTTATTTAGTTTCCAATTATATGGGGATTTCCCAAAGATCTTTCTCTTATTGATTTTTTGTTTAATTCCCCAATGGTCAGAAAATATACTCTTTATGACTTGAATCATTTAAAATTTATCAAGACTTGTTTTATGCTCCAGAATATGATGTATCTTGATAAACATTGTGTATGCATTTGAAAAGAGCATGTCTTCTGGCATTTGGGGTGGAGTGTTCTGTAAACATCAATTAGGTCATGTTGGTTGACAAAGTTGTTCAAGCCTTCTATAGCCTGACTGACTTTTTCTTTATTCTGTTAATTACTGAGACAGGCTACTGAAATCTCTGACTATGATTATGGATTTATCTACTGTTCCATGCCGTTGTATCAGTTTTTGCTTCACGTTTATTTGAAGTTCTGCTATTAGGCCTATAAATGTTTAAGCTTGTTATGTCCTTGTAGTAGGTTAACCTTTTATCATTATGAATTAACTTTCTATGTCCCTGGCAAGATTCTTTGCTTTGAAACCTTCTTTGTCTGATATTCATCTAGTTCTCCAGCTTATTTCTATTTATTTATTTATTTTTTGGTGAGGAAGACTCGCCCTGAGCTGACATCTGTTGCCAACCTTCCTCTTTCTTTTTTTTCACTTGAGAAAGATTAGCCCTGAGCTAACATCTGTGCCAGTCTTCCTCTATTTTGTATGTGGGAGGCCTCCACAGCATGGCTGATGAGTGGAGTAGGTCCACACCTGGGATCTGAACCAGCAAACTTGGGCTGCAGAAGTGCAGCCCACGTAACTTTAACCACTCAGCCACCGGCCAACCCCTCTCCAGCTTCGTTTTGATTAGCGTTAGCCTGGTATATCGTTTTCTGTCCTTTTACTTTTAACCTTTTTGTGTCTTTATCATTAACATGCAGTTCTTGTAGGCACTATATAGTGAGTCTTGCTTTTATAACTAGTTGGACAATTTCTACCTTAAAAAAAAATCAAATAGACTTTCTTTTTTGAGCAGTTTTGAGTTTACAAAAAATTGAATGAAAAGTACAGAGGGTTCCCACCTATCCCCTTACTCCCCTGACCCTCTTTCTCTATTATTTACGTCTTGCATTAGTGTAGTACATTTGCTACAATTCGTCTTACTCTGCTGTGGCTGTGATAACAAAACACCATAGACCAGGTGATTTAAACATAGAAATTTATTTCTTACTGTTCTGGAAGCTGAGAAGTCCAAGATCGAAATGCCAGCCTATTCAGCCTCTAGTGAGGTCTTTCTTCCTGGCTTGCAGACAGCTGCCTTCTCACTGTGTCCTCACATGGCCTTTCCTGGGGGAAAACACACACACACACACACACACACACTGAAAGAGAGATTTCCTTCTCTTCCTCCTCTTATAAGGCCGCAGTTCTAGTGGATTAGAGCCCCACCCTTACGACCTCATTTAACCTTACCTGCCTGCTAAAGACCCTCTCTCCAGACACAGTCACACTGGGGGTCAGGGTTTCAACATATAAATTTGAGGGGGACGAATTTCAGTCTGTAACACAACTGATGAGCCAATATTGATACACTACCATCTCTGTCTTTTAATTAGGGTGTTTAAACCACGTACAGTTAGATTTAAATTTAGCTTGCTATTTTTCTAATTTTCCCCTATGCTCTTTGCTTCCTTTCTGCTCTTTTATCTGAATGAGTCTTCTTTAAACCTAAAAGAATTTACTAGGTTTTGTCCTGTTTTCAGTGACTAGCCTTAGGGCAGGGTTATTGTCCTCCAGTCCCGGTCTATGCCCCATCCAATGACCTGCTCTCTCCCGCCAGCTCATGCAGCTGGCCATCCAATATGCCTTATCTCTAAAACTGACAGAGATCAGACAAGAATCATGTTGAAATGCTTTGGAATGTCAGTTTAAGGTTTCGTAGAATTTGGTTCCACTTACTTATCCACCATGATTTCCCATATTCTTCTTCAGACATTCTTCACATTTTCTCCCCAACCTTATATCTAATTGTGCACGTACTCTAAATTACTTTATCCTCAGGCTCAGCTCCCTCCTGCTATACATTTAATCATGCTTTTCCCCTTAAATACAAATCTTTTTCCTCACCTCTCTGTATGATGAAATCTTCTAGACACTTAAAGACTGAGTTCATATTACTCCCTTGTGAAGCCTGACCTGGACCCTATCCCCACTCCACCCAGGAAGAAAAAGGTTCTCTCCACTGGGTTCTCAGAATGATTTGTAGCTGTCTCTGTCTCAGCACTTTTCACATTTTATATATGTGTATATTTAGGTCTCTGTGTATCTGTTCCACCACCAGCTACCAAAATCTTGAGGCTACAGAGCTCACATATTATTTTAAAGTCTCTTTCAGATTGTTCTTAAATAGGTCAAGATTCTTGGTCGTAAACAACAGAAATGGATTTCAGTTTTGTTTGCTTGTTTTTGCTTCCCCCCCCAGCTTTATTGAGGCATAATTTACAAACATATTTCAAGCATTCAACATGATGTTTTGATAAATGTATACCTTGTGAAATGATTCCAACAGTTGTTATTTAACATGTCCATCACATCACAAGTTACCTTTTGGGTGTGTGTGGTGAGAATGCTTAAGGTCTTTTTGTGGTTCCACACCACAGGCTTAGATTTCAAGAGTGGTTCCACCATTTTCAGAACAATTAGAGTGGCTCACTCTGCTTAAATTGTACAAACAATTTGGTTTATGATGAACATGTCCTTCCTTTCTGGGAGTCTGGGATTTGGGTAGGAGCTAGGCAGAGGATGCCTACATGACCAAGCCCCTAATTAACATCCTAGGCACTGAGTCTCTAACGAGCTTCCCTGGCAGACTACATTTCCCATGTGTTGTAACAAATCCTCTCTGGGGGAATTAAGTGTGTCCTGTGTAACTCTACCAGGAGGGGACTCTTGAAAAATTTTAACTAGATGTCTCCGAACTTCGCCCAAGTGCTTTTTTTCTTTGCTGATTATGCTTTGTATCCTTTCAGTGTAATAAATCCTAGCCATGAGTACGACTATATGCTAAGTCCCGTGAGTCCTCCTAGTAAATCATCGAACCTCAGCATGGTCTTGGGGACCCTCAACATGGGAGACATCTCTTTAAGATAATATTGTGATGCCTCTTCTAGAACCCCAAAGGCTTCATTGGATCTGGAAAAGTTTCTAGGTTAATCTTTTGGTTTGATGATCCCTCTTCCACAGGGTAGAATGAATCTGTAGCCTCTCATACTTGTGGCACAGATTTGGGGCTCTGGTGGATGCCGCTTTCCCTTGGTAGATAATAGTTTTGTTGACACTTCCCTGGACAGCGGTTCGTGTCCTTCCATTTCATTATCATGGGCAGAACAGCCTTGTGAGGCCTGGCTTTTGTGGGAAGCCCAAATCCTTACCTCTCAGCTGCATGAAACCACTAATACCCCAGTCCTTGGCCTCTGAGGCTTATATTGATTTATCAATGTTCCCTAGAGAGACTTGGCTCCAAATTCTGTTTTGTGTTTCTGGCACCTGGGGATTTCCTTTACTTGTTTTCAAGCTTAGCTATGTATTAAATTTTTTCTTAGACTTTTTTTACTAGCAATATTATTGTTTGAGGATGATCTTTTTATATCAGCTCTGTTCATCCTATTGTCTAGAAACTGGAACTATATCTTTCTCATCTTGAGTCCTCTTTAGCATGGGACCCAAACAAGGTATGTAGAAGGGATGAACAAAGGTTGACTGTATGAATAAATGGGTCGTACACAACTTTGTTGATTCTCTCACCCCCAGTTTTGTTCCTCCATAAATTGATGTCTACAATCATAAAATATTTGCTCATAGCAGGTCTCTTTGTTCATAACCTAAAATGAAATAAGAAAACCTAATGTCAAAATCAAGAACTTTGCCAGTTTGTGGGCATTGCCCTACCTAGTCAGGATTCTAGATACTGACCTGAGTATATACGCCTGAGCAGGGATAATGCTCCCAACCCCTGAGAGTTCAGCAGAAACAAAGTCTGGCTATTAGCATTTCGCTTGAAGTATCATCTCAAAGGGGCTATGGCGTCACTCCCATTGTCGCTGAAGGGAACAGAGAGGGCTCTCGGAGGGGGTGGGCCATGGATTATTGTCATTTAATGGAGGTGTCTCACACTACATTGTGTGGACAATGCAGATTCACTTTTGGAATGATGCAAATCTAAAGAATCTTGTCTAGGATTATCCACAATCATAATTCTTCTAATTAGCTCTGTCCAGGGTAGGATACTATGCAGAAAAGGACTATTGGCTTTTCCAAATTTTGAATGCATGAAGTGACACAGGTCTAATGATTTGCCAGAACTCTTGAGAAGACGGTGGACTGGAACAGACAAGACTGACATAATGAGTAGAGAGAAGAGCTAAACAAATTGGGGACAAACAGTAAAGGTAATTACTAAAAGTCTGGAGGCCAAGAGGTGAGTTAGGATCAGGACCCCTGTTACACAATCTTAGACTACACTGTATATATCTCCGTTGTATTAATTGTCACCACAGCAGAATAATCACATGTAAAATCATTTGTTAATTGTCTCTTTCACTTAATAATAAAGCCCATGAGGAGACAGACTATGTCTGTCTTATTCACCCCAAGACCTGCAGTGCAGACATGTAGTAAATATTTGTTGAAGAAATGGAGTCACGAAATCATCCTACGTTGACCCTTTTTCACAATCCTTTCCTGAGTCTGAATTGAATTCTATGTGGAACCTCCAAACTCGCTGATCACCCCACAGTTTCATTAATAAAGCCCCTCCCCACACTTCCTTCACCTCTCTATTTATGCAGCTCTGATCAGCTGCCAGGTCTAAGCAGAGAAGCTAAGCTTTTTGTTTTGTTTTGTTTTTCTATTTTCATCTTGGTTTGGCTTGGTTTTGTAACTTCCAAACAAAAGGTAGAAGAAACATCCAAGATACAGAGAAAAATGAAAGCAAACACCACTGTGTTTATAATTTTATGTCAGTAACTCTCTGACACAACGTATCCAAAGAAAGACATCCAAAACTCGGTCCTTCTTCCTTAGTAACCACACACCATTGTGCCAATCTACCACTTCAGGGCTTTACACTTTGACCTAAGTGGTAAATGGGCACCCTTTTCTTTGTGGTTAACTTCTTAAAAAAATAAGTACCTAGATATCTGGGGTTTGGAATTTTCTATCTAAAACTCACTGCAACATATTTACAGTGAAGTATTTATCTCCTGCCACCATCGACAGAAATGATTTGTGTAAGTCGTGTTTGCTCTAAGTTAATAGACATTCTTAATTTTAACTTTTGAAGGCAAAGGTGTGATCTAACAATGCAAAACATAGTTTTATTGGTATTCGTTTCAGCGATAGGGTGACATTTGTGGTTGAGGGGGCTTAGTGTGAGCATCCCTACCTTTTAAAGAATCATGATCTACAAACTTGCAAAACAGACTATTGTTTAGGATACCAGAATTTGTGGCCAGTTCTGCCTCTAACTGGGAACATTTATCAGGGTTAATGTACTTTATAAATCTCACAGGGAAAATTCCCAAGATGGCTTTTGTTTATGTATTTATTGAATATCTATGATGAGTCAGGTACTATTCTCCATACAATAGGTGATGCAAAGGTTCTTATCTATTTCTATAAATAACACATGCACAAAATCTATGCCAAAAAGTCACAATATGACATGTCAAAAGAGAGGTGAAGTGCTAAAGAGAGTTCAGAGAAAGCTGAGAAGTAGTTAAGCAAAGCATGTGGTAGAGGTGACTTGAAAAATGAAGAGTATTTCAACAGATGAAGATGGAGAGTCAGAACAGCCATGGAAAGATCAAGGTAGCTCGGGGGACTGGTGTAGTGGGTACACAGAGGAGAGGGGGACATACGTCTGGAAAAACGGGATAGGGTCACATATTGTAGGGTATTGAACGCCAGTTTAAAGAATCCGAACTTAATTTTCCCTGGGTAATAATGAGCCATTGAATGATGTTGAACAGGAAACAAACAAGGCTTTGAGCAGGAAGATAACATGATTAATAGTCTTTAACAGTCCACATTTAAGTCATTGCTTCTCAAGTCAGGTAGATCTTTAAAATTACCTTAGGGAGTTTATTTTAAAATACAAGTTTATAGGCCACACTTCTGGAGGTCCTGATTCATTAGGCTCTCCCAGAGATCCTGATTTGTCATCCTGATTAGGCTTGTTCCGAGGGGAGGCAGCTCTCCTAGTGTGATGACAACAGTTGTGACCCCCAGGGTCCAGCGGTAGCAGAGCCATTGGCAACGTTCGGTTTATAGCAGTGGTGGCAACAGCAGCAATGACCCCCAACAAGGCTGGCATGACCTTGGCAGTGAGCTCCCTGCATGGCCCGCTTTGGTTCATACTCCTTTTCTGAGCTAAGTTCTTCTGGTTTCCTGATGATAAATTCCTGTTCTGCTCAATGACTCCCAAATCTTTGTCTGTTGTTTGCAACCAAGTCCTCCGGCTAGTAAAAAAAACCAAGTGGAGTTTTCAGGAATATCCAGTCCCTGCTCATGCCCCTAATCTGCCTCTAATAGAGACAAGAAAATATACAGGTTATCCCTTTGTCCTCCAGGAGAAAGCCTAAATGTTTGGTAGCAGAGCCCACCTCTGGCCACGAAATATGCTGGAGAAGGTCTTCAAGAGCTTGGTAGTAAAAGTGAGATTTACACGAAACATATTCATCCCCCTTCCCGGCCCCATTGCATTGCTCCCCTACCTGAGCATAGATTTATTTGGTGTGGATTACTTGCCTAGTCAATCAAAATTCCTCTCCACCTTCTAATGCTTTGCTATTCTCAAGTCTTGATTCTTTAGCCCCCAACTTCCTCTCTTGAATTTAACTCCTCGGATTTCAGAACAGTTGCAGCTGTAAGGCTGCCAAAACATTTCGGGAAGCAAGCAGCTGTCTACTACAGGTTTTAATTCTTCCTATTTGGTATCAGAGGTAACTTGCGCGTCTCTTTTAAATCTCTGTTTGCCTTAAATAGATTTTGGGAAGAAATGGTATTCCTCAGTTTGGCTGTGGATCTTCCCGCCAAGACAAGAAGTGTGATTACATGGAGTCCAGAGCTTTTGTTTTGACAGGAGACTTTCTTCTCATTCTTTACCGTTTGCAGGATCATGATCTGCAAAGGTATGAGTTTTATTTTAAAATCAGCTTCATTGTACTTTTCAAAAGATCCTCATTTTAACCCTAAGGCTCTGAATGCCACATTTATCCCTCCAGGTGAAACTGAATGGGTCACCAGGCACAGCCTGGAGAGGTCAGCAAAGATGAAGGTGTCACACACACAGGAATGAGGAGACTATGGTGTGTTCCAGTAGGAAGCAGGTCCTAGGACAGAGCAGGAGCCAGACTTCCGCGGGAGATGTTTGTGTAGTAAAACTCAAGGACCTCTCCATCCTACCACCGATGCCACATGGTCACTTACAGGTGACCTTGGAACATTAATTTAGAATGATGGGGAACAATGCCAAATTTCACCTCAAGCAGTAGTTTAGTGTGTTATAGGAATTATCTGATTGCTAGAAATAGAGATTTCTAGGCACCACACCAGACCTGCAGACTAGGAGCATCCAATATCTAGGTAAACGTGTGTACAGGTGTGTGCATGCAAGCGCATGTGTATTGAGGGTAGGGGACTCGGTCATTTTTTTAAGTTAGCAAAATGACTTTAATAAGGGCATAACAAGTACATCCAAAATAACTAATGTCAATATTGGTAAATGATGCCAATGTTGAACTATTGTTGAATATCAATTAACATTTTTTCATTATTAAATTAAACTTTTTATTGGAGATAATTAGAGTCACATGCAGTTGTAAGAAATAATGCGGAGCAATCTCATATTCCTTTTACCCAATTACCCCTAATGGTAACATCTTACAATACTATAGTGTCATATCACAACCAGGATATCGACATTGATGCAATCAAGATACAGAACAGAACATTTCCATCACCATAAAGATCTCTCATGTTGGCCTTTCGTAACCACACTTACTTCCCACCCCCCTACCCAGGTCTTTAACTCCTAGCTACCACTGTTTTCTGTTTCTCTAATTTGTCATTTCAAAAACATTAGATAAATTTGTACATTCTGTAATCTTTTGGGGTTGTCTTCTTTCACTTAGTATAATTCTCTGGAGATTTATCAAAGTCATGTATATCAATAATTCATTTCTTTTTGTTGCTGAGTAGTAGTATATGATATGAATGTACCACAATCTGTTTAACTATTCACCCTTTGAAGGACATCTGTATTGTTTCCAGTTTGGGGCTATTATGAATAAAACTACTACAAACATTTGTGTACAGATTTTGTGTGAACATAATTTTTCATTTCTCTGGGATAAATACCCAGGAGTGCAATTCCTGGATGGGATGGTAGTTGCATGTTTATTTTTTAAAGAAACTGCAAAACTATTATCCAGAGTGGTTGTAGTATTTTACTTTCCCTCCACCAATGTATAGTGATTGGGTTTCTCCACAGCCTTGACAGCATTTGGTGTTGTCAGTGTTTTGGATTTGAGCCATACTGGTATGTGTATAGTGATATCTTGTTGTGATTTTAATTTGCATTTCTCTAATGATTTATGATGTTGAACATCTTTTTATGTGCTTATTTGCCATCTATGTATCTTCCTCAGTGAAATGTCTCTTCATGTCTTTTGCTCATTTTCTAACTGGATTGTTTGTTTTTTTTACTGTTGAGCTTTGAGAGTTCATCATATATGCTAAATACTAGTCATTTGTCAGGTTTGCAAATATTTCCCCCCAGTCTGTAGGTTATCTTTTCATCATCTTAACAGGATCTTTCAAAGAGCAAAAGTATTTAATTTTAATAAGTTTCAATTTATCAATTTTTCCTTTGATGGATCATGATTTTGATGTCATCTAAGAATTATTTGCCTAGCCCTAGATTTTCAAGATTTTTTCCAAAAGTTTTATATTTTAAATTTAAGTCTGTGATCTAGTTTGAGTTAATTTTTATATAAGATGTGAGGTTGAGGTTGAGATTGATTTTTTGGTCTATGGATATCAATTGCTCCAGCACTATTCATTGAAAAGGCTATCATTCTTCCATTGGATTGTTCTTTCGCGTTTGTTAGAAATTAGTTGGGCATACTTGTGTGTCTGTTTCTGGATTCTCTGTTCTGTTCCATTGATCTATGTATCTGTTCTTCCACTAATAGCACACAGTCTTGATTACTATAGCTATACAACAACTCTTGAAATTGGATGCACTGATTCCTCCCACTTATGCTTTTTCAAAAACTTTTTACCTATTCTGCTTGCTTTTTCTTTCCATATAAATTTTAGGATAGTCTTTTCTATATTTACAAAAATTTTGCTGAGATTTTGAACGGAATTGCATTAATCTGCGTATAAATTTGGGGACAATTGACATATTTACTATGTTGAGTCTTCCAATCCATGAACATAGTATGTCTCTCCATTTATTTAGATCCTCTTCTAATTCTTTCATCAGCGTTTTGTAGTTTTCATCATACAAGCTTTGTATATGTTTTGCCAGATTTATAGCTAGGTATTTCATTGGTTTTTGAAAAATTTTTAATTTCAGTGTTCGTGTGTTTATTGCTAGTAAATAGAAATATGATTGATTTTTGTATATTTTTCTTGTATCCTGAGACTTTGATGAGCTCTCTTGTTAATTCTACGAGATATTTCTTTAATTTCTAGGGATTTTCTATGTAGACAATCAAGCAAATAGCTACCGTTTTATTTCTTCCTTTCTAATATGGATGCCTTTTATTGCCTTGCCTTGCCTTACTGCACTGGAAAAGATTTTGAAAGCCGCCCTGCCTTATCACAGTGGCATCTTAAAGCTGTCCTAAGCTCAGAGTTAACATACCTTGGTCTACCATCCAAGTGAGATAGCACCAAGGAGAAGGATCAGGATTCTCGGAACCCTGGTAACTGTGCAAACAAAACCAGTCTGGAGCTGTTGTAGTTACATTAGGATCAAGAACTTGTTTTCTGTAAAATAGCCCATTCCTGTGATCCCTACCTGACCTCTTCAGCTCTGGTGACTAGAGAGACCAGAGTGCCTCTAGAGGCCAGGACTGGTAGCGTCAGTAGCTCTCATACCTTAGGAACATTTCAGTTGCCCTAAGGAAGTTATACAGGTGAGAGCTTTGCAGGGCTCGAACAGGGATATCTGGGGTGGCTGACCCATTCCTACTTGGAGATGTGCTTCCCAAGGGCAGAGCAGAGGAGTGTTGGAAACCAGAATAGCCAACAGATTATCCTGGTAGGTGATAACAGAATTGGGTTAACTCTTTCTACCATAGCTCCACATGGAAGAACCCAGTTGCACAGTTAAAAACCATTAAAAAAGTGACAAAAAGAAGAAAGGCTAGGCAAGAGGGTCTGGAGTCATCTGGGTGCAGTAGAGAAAGCCCTTCAGAATCACTGCCTAAGAGTTAATAATAATCACATCACTGCAGCATCTATAACTTACAAAATAATAATAGGAACTATATGGTAAGTGCTTACTACGTGCCAGAAATTGTATAGTGCATTATATATACAGTATTGGTAATCTTCATGTAACAGGTAAAATATTATGAGCTTTTTTGAGGCATTCAGAACATAGAGGTTCATATCACAGCATAAAGTAGATATGAAATGGTTCCATCAAATTGTTAGGCCATGAATCCATCTGCCCAAAAAATAAGGAGGATAGAGAAAGCGAAAAGTTGAAATCCATACCTTTTGATTCTACGAGAATTTAAGGGAAAGAAGGAGTGTACAAAGAGAAAGAGAGAGACTTTTCTTCTCTTTGCTCCTCAGGGCTGACACTTGGGATAGGGTTAGACACATCCAGTAGGTTTTGTTATAAATATCCAGGGATCCAAAGAATATCAAGCGTGGTGGCCTCCTTCTCCAGGTGTTTTCCTGGCCTGGGATTCTTTCCCCATGCCTGCGGAAGATTGTTGGGTGCGGAGGGGTGATTGAGAGGAGCTGTGGCTCACTGGGACCCTACAGGAAGGGAACCAGGAGAGTAATATCCCATCCTCACTCTCCTCCCTCCCTCTGATGGCCTTTCAGGGCTTCTCATTAGTCAAATATAACTGAAAGCCAGTACACAAGGGAGCCACAAAAATAGTCCATAGAAATCAGCCTCAGGACAAAGAGCAGGGCAGAGGAAATTATACCTAGAAGGGACAAATGGAAGACATATGGCACACCTGCTTAATTTTATCATCTCTGTCTATAGTCCTGTGACACACACACACATACACACACACTATCACCCAGTAATTCTCACCTAATAGTTTTCCACCTTGGATCATAGTCACTGTGCTGTAGGGCTTTGTACATGCTGTTCCTATTGTCTAAAACACTCTTTCCTGCACCTACACTCATCCTTCTAGTCTCAGTGTAGACATCATTTCCTCCCGGAAGCCTGTCTTGGTCCCAAGCCTGGGCTGGATGCCCCTCCTCTGTGCTCCCACCATAATCGTGGTCAACATATTTAAGTGTGTGCTGTGGGAGGCACTGTTCTAAGTAAGCCCTAACATGTGTTAACTCATTTATTCCTTAACCTTATCAGGAAGGTACATTCATTATCCCCACTTTACAGACAAGAAAACTGAGTCACAGAGCAGTTAACTAATCAGGGTCACACAAGTAGTGAGTGATGGGGCACACATTTGAGTTCAGGCAGACAGGAGCCCAAGCTGTTAACTACTGTGCTAAACTGCCTTCAGCTCCAAACTGGACTAATCCCTAGACCGCCCCCAAGTCATTCACAGGACAATTCAAGTGCCTGGTACACAGAAGGCACTCAGTAAACACTAGAAAGTTTAATTTGTTGGTTAGATAATTAATCTATGTAGAAAAGGAGTCCTAAGTTTTTTTAGAACATCTGAGTGAGAAGAATTTCTTATCTAGCTTTTGCTTTGTCCTCATCAAATGCTCACATGAAGTTGTGTTTTAATGCGCAGGAGCTGGCTAAGAACTTCTGATACTCCAGAATCTATCATCCTGGTTGCTCTTGAGAGTTCATGTGTCCATATGATGAAGAATCTGACGGTACAATTTCTGTAAAAACCATTAATGGTATCCACTTCAGCAATTATATTTATCATTTCCCACATGGGAATTCAAGCCCTATCCTTTGCTCACATGGATGTGCAGTAACTTATGGATCTGCTGCTGTGTCTGACGCCACAGTTTCTGCAAAAACCATTAGTGGTGTCTGCCTCAGCAATGAGGTACAGGAATCGGCTCTTGGAAGAAATCAAAGAAAAGAGGAAGGTGGCTATGTAGATGAGTTGTGGGAGGATGGTCTAACGTACAGGAAATAGTCTACGGGGGAGAGTGTGAAGAAGGCATATCAGATTCAAAGATGAAGAGTTAAACTGAGATATTGTCAAAGTGAAAAGAATCAAGAAACTAGGATTTCAGGGTGCACCTGCCACATAACAGACACCATATTTTAAATAACAGTTCATTTAATCATTACGGCAAGCCAGAGGAATATTTTTCAGTTTACAGGTCAGAAAACTAAAGGTCAAAGAGGTTAAGTACTTGCCCAAGGTTATCCAGAAAGAGGCTACTAGACTGGAATTCAAAGCCTGTGCTCTTTCTACTGCTCATAGCCCTCATGGTACATGGTTTAGGGCTTCAATATGTAGTACGGAGGCCAATGCATCACTTATTCATTCATTCATTCACTCATTTATACACAAATATTTATTGAGTGCCTACATTGTGCTAAGAGCTGTGCTAATTCCTGGGAATATTACAGTGAAGAAGACACATTCACAGCCTCAAGGATCACGTTAATCATTGTGAAATGTGCGATGATAGGATCCTATGGGTGGAGTGCAGGGGCAGCTACCTCAGTCTTGGTGGAGGCAGAGAGAAACTGACCTTAAGGAAGGTTTACAAAGGAAATGAAGTTAAATAGAGCCTTGAGAGACTAGGGGCCACCCGGTGGTATAGTGGTTAAGTTTATACACTTTGCTGCAGCAGCCCGGGGTCCCCTGGGTCAGATCCTGGGCACGGACCTACATGCCACTCATCAAGCCATGCTGTGGTGGCATCCCACATAGAAGAACTAGAAGGACTTACAACTAGGATATACAACTATGTACTGGGGCTTTGGGGAGCAAAAGAAAGAAAGAGGAAGATTGGCAACAGATGTTAGCTCAGGGCCAATCTTCCTGACCAAAAAGCTTACCTTTACAAAAAAAATAAAAAAATAAACATAGCCTTGAAAGACTAGGGATTAGCAAGGAAAGGAAGTGGGCAGTATATTTCCAGAAGAGGTTACAGCTGAAACAAAGGCTTAGAGATCTCCCAGAACTACAAGTAGCTCAACAGGAGGTAGGATGATGGCAAGAGATGAGACAGGGCAGATAAGCAGGGGTCCCAATATGTAGATCTTTGTGTACTAGATAAAGGATTCTGGACTTTATCTTGCGAGCCATTGGGAGACAATGGAGTGACATTATCAGACACGTGTTGTGGAAGGATCACCTGGCTGTGGTGTGAAGAATGAATTAGAGGGGGCAAGAATGGAGGAAAGAATGAGAGCTTGAACTAACACAGTGGTACTGGGGAAGAGAGAGAGATTCAGGAAATATCAAGAAGGCAGAATCAACAGGATTTGGTGACTAGGTGACTGAGGCGTAAAAGAGACGGGAGTCAATTATGATGCCAGTTTCTGGTTTGGACCACTAAAAGGTGAAAGGTATTGGCATTCATGAAATAGGGAATGCTGGAGAAGGAACAGGCTTTGGTCAGATTATACTGACTTTAATTTGGGACATCCAAATGGAAAGAAACAGTAGGCAGTTGATTATATGGGTCTGGACCTCAGGATGGAGATCTACACTGAAAAGAGCAATTTGAGTCATCAACATAAAGATCATTGTTCCTGAACTTGGCCAGGAGTCAGAATTGCCTATGGGACTCTTTGCAAATAAGATGTCTGACTTTATCTAAGACCTCCTAAATCAAAATTTTTGGGAGGCAGAATCTGGATGCATACGTTTTGAAAGAGCTCCATCAGGATTCTGATGACTGCCAAAGTTGAAATTTATTGATGTGAGTGGTAGGCATGAAAGTGCACTGCTCAGACCTCCTTCAAGAGAACCTGCTATGAGAAGCATAGTTGACTGACAGACCCAGCTGACCTGCTTTGGATCCTGCATTATGTTTACACAAGGTCACAATTCCCAGCTAGCCAGAGGACTTCTTAACAGATAACTTTGGCTCTAGGATTCCCGATGGGTCTGACTAGAACTTTCTTAGAACTGCCAAACAGTCTGAGACTCTTCCTCCCCAATCTTCCTTCCTCCCCTTCTTCCAAAGCTATCAGAACAACATTATGATCTAAATGTTTTCCCAACCTACTTCTACTCTCTCCCCTTTATACTTCACATATGTTTCCCATAGTAAATCTCTTGCACATCTAATCACATATTGGTGGGTGCTTTTTGGAAAACTTGAACTGACTGACACAATATGGATGATAATTGAAGGCATATAAGTGGTGGAGATCATCCAGCAAAGAAGAGAAGAAGGCCAAAACAGAACCCTGAGGATCACCTACTTTCACAGGATACAGAGGAAGAGGTGCTTGGAGAAAAAGACTGAGAAGAAGTGGCCAAAGAAGCTGGATGGAAACCAAGGAAACACGGCTTCACAGAAGCCCAGGAAACAGAGTTTCAAAAAGGATGACATAGTTAATATGGTCAAATGCTATGGAGGTCAAATAAAGATTTGAAATTGTACAATATGGATTGGAGATCTCAGTGAGAGTCATTTCAGTGGAGTGAAAAGTCAAGATTGCAGTAGCCAAGGAATAAATGACAGATAAGGAAGAGGGGATATTGAGTGCAAACACCTCTTTGAAGAATCTTCCTATGAAAGGGAGAAAATAGGTATGGGTGGATATGGAGTCCAGAATGGGTTTATTTTTTTAAGATGGAAAATACTGGGGCCTGTTTAAATGCTTCCAGGAAGGAGGTTGTGTGAGGGCAAAAGCGAAGATACAATATTGAGAGGTGGTAGAACCAAACGAGATCAGATTACAAGTAGAGAGAATAAACTTAGATTAGAGGCAGGACATCTTCCCCATTTTGGCAATGGGGAAAAGCAGGAAGAAGAGGTACTGACACAAGTAAATTTAAGCATTGGATAGCACAAAGTGGAAGGAGTTCCCAAATGATGGCTTCTATTTTTCTTGAGGTGAAGTTTCCTATAGAGACTGAGGAGTGATGGGATATAGGTTAAGAAAAGGAGGGAGAAGTTTGAAATGATTTCTGTAGAGAGGGTGTAAAGCTACCCAGACAACAACAGGATTTCCAGGCAGCCACTGAGGACGTGGTTGGAGTCCATGAGTTCAGAGTGGCCTGACTATATGTATTTGTATAGTTGAGTTTTTTCTTTTTTCCATCATTGTCCACAGGCCAGGTATGGGGCGCAGAGGGCAGGCAGTTAGGTTCTCCTGGCTTGGAGGTTTGCTGGGCATATGTGATAGAAGGACCCAAGAGGGAGGCAGTGGAAGAAACTGCATAGAGAATGGCAGAAGTGGTGGGCTATGGGGTCTAGATTGGATAGAAAAGGAAATGCAGAGAAGACGAATAAAGACAAGAACAGACAGTGGAAATTTCAGAATGAGAGAAACATAAAGATAAAAGATTATGATCCAGTTAGTAGGATGTTTGAAGATTTTAGAGGTGGAATCATTTTAGGTCATGGTGAGGTCCAAGATATGTCAATTGAAGTAGGTGAAGGTGATGATATTTGGAGTTGAGTAGGTGAATAAAGAAGACACTGAAGTGCTGGATGGGTCTTTCATACTGACGTTGAAGCAACCATCAACGGTGATAAATTGGGGGAAAGTGGGAGATGGTAGTTGAGAATCTAGGGTTCATAGTGAATGATTGGACATAATGAGGAAGTCAACAAATAAGAAAGATGAGGAAGGGAGGACAGTAAAGCCAAGTTATAGGCATTAAAGGAAAAGAAGATTTTACTCAAAGATGGAAGAATACTGGCTTAAGTGCATCATTGTTTAAGGAAGATGCTGTCAAGCTAAGCTTTTAACCTGAGGGTACATCAGGTGTGGAAGAGTGAGAAGCAACTGTTCAGAGGGTGGCAGGGCAAGTTTCCTTTGAGAAGGTCTGAGTTTTAGCTTAGGCAATGAGATCTAGGGAACACTTTGTGATGTTGAAAATCCAGTGGAGTTTGTCTAAAAGAAAGAGGGTTTCCCAAGAGCACAATGGGCAGATTTGGGAGGGAGAGGAAAAGCAGTGCTTGAGGCAGGAGAAAGGAAGGACAAAATAGTGTGGGGAAGAGCATCTAGGAGAGAAGAGATGACAAAGAAATTTCATCTTGATTGGTGTCCAATGTTGACACGGAAGTAAACCATGATGCACTAAAAGTAGGGTATCTGGAAGACTTAATCCCCGCAGTGGCTTTATGAATACGGAAGACTTGGGTTTCTGCACAAGTCAGGCATGGCCCACGCTGATTATACTTCCAAGGGTACTCTTGTCTAGATGAGCCCATGAACAATGATAGTAGCGTACTTTCATTCTAAGATGATATAAATTGTGAGATCATGCAATTAATAATAGCTTTTGGGTAAGGGGAGGAAAGAGTATGTTAATCATACATCCTGATTTCAGAAACATTACAATATTGAACATGTATGCCTTAGAGTCAGGAAAATATGAAAGGTGGTTCTGTGACTTCATTGTGTCCCTGGTTTGTCAAGGAGGAGACACAGTCCTCCCCCGGCACATACCATGTTTCTTAAATGAATAAATGAGGAAGGTTCGAGAGACGACCGTTCAGAGAGAATAAGAGGAAATAGAGATGAAATTTCAGTCTGGATGATGTTAGTAAGAATTTCCTAACACTGATCATTCTAGTTTGGGCTGATCTTTGTTAATCATAAGACTGAGTTTGTACAAAAACTTGGTGTCTCCTCATAAGGGACTCTAAAACACAGTAGATTTTCATTCCTGTGAAATGGGCTTCCTGGCTGTAAGCCAAAATCTTGATAATCTCTCAAATTCTCTACCGAAGTGACTATTCCATCATATTTCTCCTATAGTTCTTGGTTTTGTCTTCATCCAGCCATTTCAGGCCATTCCTTATACCTAGGGCAAAGTTTTGTGTAAATAAGACTTCATTTAGTATTTCTCTGAGACATATTTCTTTAAATGCTAAAATAAGAAATTAATCTAAGAAATTTCCTAAGTTTTCCTCCATTCTATTTATATATCAAAATGAGCATGATGCGGGAGTGATTTGTATGCTCCAAGAGGCAAAACCAAACCCCTGCTTGGCATAATTTACTCAAATGCCAGATTCTCCTGGGGAAACTGGGCTCTCTTTATAATTTGATTCAAATAACTACTCTGATCCTCAATAGCTTTTTATGAAATTACCATGTAGAACCTAAATTGGTGCAGCTGAATTAAATAAATATCAGAGCTTCACTTTCTTAATCGCAAACCTTCAATTTAACCAACCGTTTATTATAATCAAAAAGCAATCAATATGTTGATTGTGGTGACATGCAAAATGGAGATAGAATTATTAGTAATTACTCTATATTTGTGGTTCAATGTGAAGGAGAAATAACTGGAAAGAAATTTTAAAGCACACTATAGTTAAAGGACTAGTTGCTATGTTTTAGCGCAGAGTGCCATGTTGATTGTAGTCTTTAAATAAATTGAATAACATAGGTTGCTGTCAAACATGTGAATTATTCATGAAGCAGAGTTTGGGAACATTAGAGCAGATCTTGCTGATGAATATTCAGATGTGTTAATGTGTAAATGACTGACCCAGCACTCACCAATTCTTGTATGAAGAAAAGGTCTCAGAAACAAAGTGGAAATGTATTAGCCAAACTCACTCACTTGGGTCACATGCCTGAAACAGAACTGATGTGAGAGATGGGGAATGAAGCCTGAATCCCAAGTCAGAGAAGGATTCGGCCCAGGAGGGAGGCTGTGGGGGCCTTCTTTCACTGGGAGCACTTAGTGACAACAAAATCTTTTCTGCTGGCTCCAGGGACCTAGGAGTTTCTATGGTCACATTTCTGATATGGCCCTTGGTTCCCTTCCTATCAATATTTGAAACTACATAGTAACACACCTTTGGTCTGCTTCTTCAGTCCTATTTATGAAAGGATGAAAAGAAATTACAGAGCCATCCATTTTTGAGAAATCCTAAATGATGATTTTCTTTTCTCTAAATAAATCTCCACAGTGGTCTATAAGCTATGTGTTTTAATATTTATGATGCCTCATTAGGAACAAAACACATATTTCCTGAAAACTCTGGATATAATTGAGTCTTGGGATGATGTATTTTAGTAAAAGATAAAATAGAGAATTTGTCTGAGGTTGTCAGATTGTGCAAAGAGAGTATCAGAGAGAGGCAGTGATGTGTGACTTATTAGGGTGACCAACCGATGTGGTTTGCCTGGGGACTCAGGGCAAACTCAGGGGGTCCCAGAGCGTGGGACCTTTGATTTTGAAACATGGGACAGCCTCAGGCAAACCAGGATGAGCTGGTCACCCTACTAGCCATACCAGTTTGACCAGAGGAATCTCCTGGGATAGGAGACTTTCTGTGTTAAAACTAGGAAAGCTCTGAGCAAACCAGGACTATTGGTCACCCTACTCAAACCGCAAAGTGAAATGAATAGATTTGGGGGGATCTACTCATGTTGACCAAGTTTCTAAAAGACTAATCTACAAAACAGAAAGCTAACCTATCAATTTATGAAAGAGTATAAATTCTCCCATGAGTGGAGTTTTGTGCACGCCATCTAGGATACTCCATCCTGTTGTCAACACGGTTGAATTCTTAAATAGAATTTTTCAAGTGTGTGGCTTCCCTTTCAAGTCAAGGGAGGGACGTTCTGGACTATTAATTCCCAAATGTCATCGCATGTCAGAGTCCCTACAAGCCGTGTAAGAATACAGATCCTTGAGCCCTACTCCTAGAGATTTTCATTTAGGAGGGGTTGCCATGGGGCTTGGGAACTGTATATTTATCAACTCCCCCGGATGACACCAGCCAAGGTTAGGAAGAATTGGTTGGGGAAATATTTCGTCCTGGCCAAGGTGGAACATAATTAATTATTTCTGCTCTGCCATGGAGTACACCTCTTGGGTGACCATGATTTTCTTGTCCCACCTGATGCAGTGAGTGCACTGGCTCTCAGCTTCTGGCATCACAAACTCTTGGTTCACTCCTGACTCTGACACTTACAAGCTGACAACTTAAGCAGGTCACTTACATTCCCTGACCATCTGTTTCCTTCTCTGTTGAAAGGGTACAACAACAGAAGCTATTTCATAGAGTAGTTATAGAATTAGATGATACAATGTATGTGAAATATTCAGAAGTCCGAGAGCTGCAGAGTTCAATGAATATTAGCTAAAATTATGATTTAATGTTTCTCCCTGGATGATGAGGAATAAACTGCCAAATTCTTCCTATTAGCTCTTCCTTTCACTAAATTCTCTGAAGATCATCACTTCCTATTAATGCACCCTTTCTTCAGATAGAATGCTTCACATTGTTAGGTTTCAGGTTAAAATATTTGACTACCTCAGTGTGTGTTTGTACCACAATTTCAAATTTATTTGTACAATAATGTTTCTGAAGATTGGACTTAAATCAGCCCAGTTAAGCCTGAGCGCTCTCAGATCTTCAGTCATCTGCATCTAGTAATCTCTTGGGTTGCAGTCATGGATGCACAAAACCACTTCGTTCTGGCAATATGATCATGAGTTGGATGGTTGAGAAAAATAAGTCCTAGTATACAGAGCATAGGTGAGAATGCTTCCTCTCTTGCAATGTCCAATTAATTCTCCTGTTCATTGCTCAAATAGGTGGGAATTGGATATATTTCATGTATTTGGGTTGGTTCAGCTAAATTAGGTTTCATTACTCATTTTCTAGTTCTTAGAAGGATGCTTCACACCTACCTCCATGTACCAAGTAGAGTTACCATGTGGAAGTTGTCCCTATATTGGTTTTGTTAGTTTAGCTGTAATTGATTAGTTGATTACCAAATTATTTCCTTTTTCCTCCTAGTCATATAACTACATGTTTTCGGTCTTCTTTGCTGTTAGACACAGTCATATGACTGAGTTATGGCCAATGGAATCAGGCAGTATTGTGAGTTATTTCTGGGCTAATCTAAGAAAACCTCCCAGGCAGCCCTTTGGATTCTCTCTTCCCGTAGCTGCTGACTTAAAGCAAAAGATGTAGTGAAGCCACTAGGCTGAAAGAGCCTTGGTTCCTGGGTCAGTTCTCAGGGAAGAGCTGCCTAAGAGAGCTGCCTAGGAACAGCTGCATTGGAACATTGCTTTTGTGAAAACTAACCTCTCACTGGGTTCAGTTACTGAGATGTGGGGCTTATCTGTTTCCTCAGTTGGCTTAGCCTGAGTTTTCAAGGAGGAAGGAGGGGCTGCAGGTATCTGTGACAAACATATGGCAAGTAGCATTTTTGGCCTCTAACATTTTTATTCTTTTTTATAAAATGTGTTTTTAAAAATAGAATTATGGAAGTCTTTATATATTTATTATAGAAAATTTAGAAGGAAGAATGTTAAAATAACTCATAATTATATCATGTATTCTTCTGGACTATTTCTATGTGTATACAGACACATTTTCCCCATAAAAATTAGCTCATCTGTTTTTAGGATTTTATAGCTTTTTCCATTACTTAACATTTAATGTAAACATTGTTATATTCAACCATCATTTTTAATGGCTATATCATCATCTATTCAGTGTCCTGTTTTTGAGCATTAAAATTGTTCTCATTCTTTTCCTATAAAACAAATCCTACTATAAATATCCTTGTACATTAATCTTTGCTCACATCTTTATTTTCTTAAGATAAATTTGTTGAATGGAATTGCTAATCTAACATTTTATTCTTATAAGTAGCGCACATTTGCCTAATTTCATTGGCCTTAACCAAAACCACAGCCATATTTTAATTTCATAGATTGTAAGTGTGATCAAGGGAGGGCTTGACAACTTTAGTCATACCATGGGCAATAGAAAAAGAAAATGTTGTCTCATTACTTAGAATTACAATCTCTTGCCATACAATTTTGTTTGTTTACAATATTTTTTTATTGAGGTGACGTTGGCTTATAATATTATATAAATTTCAGGTGTACATCATTATATTTCGATTTCTGTATAGACTACATCGTCTTCACCACCAAAAGTCTAGCTGCCATCAGTCACCTTACACATGTGCCCCTTTACCCTGTTCACCCTTCCCACCCCCTTCCCTTCTGATAACCACCAATCTGTTCTCTGTATCTATGTGTTTGTTTGTTTGTTTATCTTCCACATATGAGTGAAATTATATGGTGTTTGTCTTTCTCCATCTGACTTATTTCGTTTAGCATAATACCCTTAAGGTCCATCCATGTTGTTGCAAATGGCAAGATTTCATCTTTTTTATGGCTGAGTAGTATTCCATTGTACATATACTACATCTTCTTTATCCATTCATCCATCGATGGGCACTTAGATTATTTCCAAGTCTTGGCTATTCTGAATAACGCTGCAATGAACATAGCGGTGCATATATCTTTTCAAATTAGTATTTTCCTGTTCTTTAGATAAATACCTAGAAGCAGAATAGCTGGATCACATGGTAGTTCTATTTTTAATTTTTTGAGGAATGTCCATATTGTTTTACATCGTGCTGCACCAATTTAATTCCTACCAGCAGTGTACAAGGGTTCCCTTTTTTCCACATCCTCTCCAACACTTGTTATTTCTTGTCTTTTTAATAACAGTCATTCTGACAGATGTGAGGTAGTATTTCATTGTGGTTTTGATTTGCATTCCTCTAATAATTATTGATGTTGAACAGCTTTTCATGTGCCTGTTGGCCATCTATCTGTGTATCTTTGGAAAAATGTGTGTTCAAGTCCTCTACTCATGTTTGTTTTTTTGTTTTTGAGTTGTGTGAGTCCTTTATATATTTTGGATATTAACCCCTTATTGGATATATGATTTGCAAATATCTTCTCCCAACGGATCTGTTGTCTTTTCATTTCGTTGATAGTTTCCTTTGCTGTGCAGAAACTTTTTGGTTTGATGTAGTCCCATTTGTTTATTTTTGCTTTTGTTTCCCTTGCCTGAGTAGACATGGTATTTGAAAAGATGTTATTAAGACTGATGTCCAAAGAGCATACTGCCTATGTTTTCTTCTAGGACTTTTATGGTTTTAGGTCTTACATTCAAGTCTTTAATCCATTTTGTGTTAATTTTTGCATAAAGTGTAGGATAGTGGACTACACTAATTCCTTTACATGTGGCTGTCCAGTTTTCCCAACACCATTTATTGAAGAGAGTTTCTTTTCTCCATTGTGTGCTCTTGGCTCCTTTATCAAAAATTAGCTGTCCATAAATGCTTGGATTTATTTCTGAGCTCTCAATCCTGTTCCATTGATCCGTGTGTCTGTTTTTGTGCCAGTACCATGCTGTTTTGATTACTATAGCTTTGCAGTAGTATTTTGAAATCAGTGAAGGTGATACCTCCAGCTTTGTTCTTTTTTCTCAGGACTGCTTTAGCTGTTTGGGGTCTTTTGTTGTTCCATGTAAATTTTCGGATTCTTTGTTCTATTTCTGTGAAAATGTTGTTGGGATTTTGACAAGGGTTGCATTGAATCTGTAGATTGCTTTAGGAAGTATGGACATTTTAACTAAGTTAATTCTTCCAATCCATGAGCATGGAATATCTATTTCTTTGTGTCTTCTTTGATTTCTTTCAACAATGTCTTGTAGTTTTCAGTGTATAGGTCTTTCACCTCCTTGGCTAAATTTATTCCCAGGTATTTTATTCTTTTTGTTGTGATTGTAAATGGTATTGTGCTCTTGATTTCTCCTTCTGCTAGTTCATTGTTAGTGTATAAAGACACAACTGATTTTTGTATGTTGATTTTGTACCCTGAAAATTTACTGTATTTATTAATTATTTCTAATAGTTTTTTGATGGATTCTTTGGGGTTTTCTATGTATAAAATCATGTTGTCTGCAAATAGTGACAGTTTTCCTTCTTCCTTTCCAATTTGGATACCTTTTATTTCTTTTTCTAGCCTAATTGCTCTAGCTAGGACTTCTAATACTTTATTCAATAAGAGTGGTGAGAGTGGACATCCTTGTCTTGTTCCTGTGCTTAGAGGGCTAGCTTTCAGATTTTCACCTTGAGTGTGATGTTGGCTGTGGGTTTGTCATATATGGTCTTTATTATGTTGAGGTACTTTCCTTCTATACCCATTTTATTGAGAGTTTTTACCGTAAATCGATACTGAATCTTGTCAAACACTTTCTCTGCATCTGTTGAGATGATCATGTGATTTTTATCCTTCAGTGTGTCATTTGTGGTATATCTCACTGATCAATTTGCAGATGTTGAACCATCTTTGCATTCCTGGAATAAATCCCGCTTGACTGTAAAATATGATCCTTTTAATGTATCGTCATATTCGATTTGTAAATATTTTGTTGAGGATTTTTGCATCTATGTTCATGAGTGATATTGGCCCTTAATTTTCCTTTTTTGTTGTCCTTGCCTGGTTTTGGTATCAGAGTAATGTTGGCCACATAGAATGAGTTAGGAAGCATGCCCTCTTCAATTTTTTGGAAGAGTTTGAGAAGGATTCAGATTCTTTGAATGTTTGGTAGAATTCACCAGAGAAGTTGTCTAGTCCTGGACTTTTGTTCTTTGACGTGTGTTTCAATCTCCTTACTAATGATTGGTCTATTCAGATTCTCTGTTTCTTCTTGATTCAATTTTGGAAGGTTGTATGGTTCTAGAATTTATCCATATCTTCTAGGTTATCCAATTTGTTGGCATATAGCTTTCATAGTATTCTCTTATAATCCTTTGTATTTCTGTGGTATCTGTTGTAATTTCTTCTCTTTTGTTTCTGATTTTATTTATTCAAGCCTCCTCTCTTTATTTCTTAGTGAGTCTAGGTAAAGGTTTGTTAATTTTGTTTATCTTTTCAAAGAGCCAGCTCTTAGTTTCATTGATCTTTTGTATTGTCTTTTTAGTCTTTATTTTATTTATTTGCATTCTGATTCTTATCATTTCCTTCCTTCTACTGATTTTAGGCTTCGTTTGTTCTTCTTTTTCTAGTTCTTTTAGATGTGTCAGATTGTTTATTTGAGATTTTTCTTATTTCTTGAGGTAGGCCTGGATTGCTATACAATTTACTCTTAGTATCATATTTGCTGCTTCCCATAGATTTTAGTATGCTGCATTTTCATTTTCATTTGTCACCAGGTATTTTTTTATTTCCCCTTTGATTTCTTCATTGATTTAATAGTTGTTCAGTAGCATGTTGTTTAGTCTCCATGCATTTGTGACTTTTCCAGCTTTCTTCCTGTAGTTGATTTCTAGTTTTATATCATTGTGGTTGGAAAAGATGCTTGATATGATTTCAATCTTCTTAAATTTATTGAGACTTTGTTTCCCAACATATGGTTTATCTTTGGAGAATGTTGCATGTGCACTTGAGAAGAATGTGTATTCCACTGCTTTTGAATAGAATGTTCTATATATGTCTATAAAGTCCCTCTAGTCCTCTAGTCTAGTGTTTCATTTAAGGCCAACGTTCTTTGTTGACTTTCTGACTGGATGATCTCTACATTGATGTAAGTGGAGTATTAAAGTTCCCTGCTATTAATACTGTCAATTTTTCCCTTTAGGTCTATTAATGGTTGCTTTATATACTTTGGTGCTCCTATGTTAGGTGCATATATGTTTAAAAAATGTTATGTCTTCTTGATTGATTATCCCCTTTATCACTATATAATGGCCATCTTTGTCTCTTGTTATCTCTTTTGGCTTGAAGTCTATTTTGTCTGATATAAGTATAGCTACCCCTGCTTTCTTTTGGTTGCCATTTGCTTGGAGAATCATATTCTATCCCTTTGCTTTGAGCCTATGTTTGTCTTTAGAGCTGAGATGGATCTCCTGGAGGCAGTATATTGTTTGATTTTGTTTTTTAATCCATCCAGCCACTCTGTCTCTTTTGATTGGTGAAATCAATCTATTTACATTTAGGGTGATTATTGATATATGAGGACTTAATACTGCTATTTTATCTTTTGTTTTCTGATTGCTTTATATTTCCATTGTTTCTTTTTCCTTCTGTTTCTGTCTGTCATTTCAGTTTAGCAGTTTTCTGTGATGTTTCTCAGTGTTTTATTTTCTTGTGTTTTGTGACTCTGCTCTGAATTTTTGTTTTGTGGTTACCATGAGGTTTTATAAGAGATCTCATAGATGAGATAGTCTTTTTCTGCTGATAGCATGTTATCTTCATTTGCCTATTCAGGTTCCATCTTTTTCCTCTTCTTTTTCTGTTTTTATTGCTGGAATTATCCTTTTTTGTATTGTGAGTTCATTACAAATTGAAGTGGTCATAGTTATTTTTAATGTTTTCTTTCTTTTTAACTTTCATGTTATAATTGTCTACTAACCTATTCTGATTTAGACCTGCAATTTTCTGATTCTGTCTTTCTATTTATCACCTTGCTTAAAGCTTTGTACACCTTTGCCTTTTGTAAGTCAGGTCTAGTGATGAACTCCCTCACCTTTGTTTGTGTGGAAAAGTCTTTATTTCTCCTTCACATTTGAAAGATAACTTTGCTGTATAGAGTATTCTTGGCTGACAGTTTTTGTCTTTCAACTTTCTGAATATGTCGTTCCACTCTCTTATAGCTTATAGATTTTCTGCTGAGAAATCTGATGACAACATAAAGGCGGTTCCCTTGTAGGTTATTGCCTTTTTCTCCCTGGTTTCCCTTAATATTCTTTCTTTGCCATTAACTTTTGACAGTTTTAATATAAAATGTCTTGGAGAAGGTCTTTTTGTGTTGAGATAATTGGGTGTTATATTAGTTTCATGTACTTTGTATTCAATTTCTTCCCCAGGTCTGGGAGGTTCTCAGCTATTATTTCTTTAAATAAGCTCTCTACTCCCTTCTCCCTCTCTTCTCCTTCTGGGATACCCATTATCCTCATGTTGCTTTTCCTAAGTGAGTCCTCATTTCCTATTTCTTTATTTTAAAAAAATCTTAGTTCTCTCTCCAATTCCAGCAGAATTATTTCCATAACTTTATCTTCAACTTCATTAATTCTGTCATATGGTCTGTTCTATTTCCAATGCTTTCTACTTTATTCTTTATCCCATTTATTGAGTTCTTCAGCTCCAGATTTTCTGCTTGGTTCGTTTTTTAGAGTTTCAATCTTTTAGGTGAAGTACTCCTTCTGTTCATTAATTTTGTTCCTGAGCTCATTGAACTGTCTTTCTGAGTTTTCTTGGAGCTCATTGAGTTGCTTCATGACAGCTATTTTGAATTCTCTGTCAGTTTAGATTGCACTCTTCTATGACTTCAAGTTTGGTTTCTGGAGAATTGTCATTTTCTTTGTGATACTGTGTCATCCTAATTTTTCATGGTGTTTGATGAGTTGTTTCTCTGCTGGCACATTTATAGTAGTGAACATCCTTCTTATTTAGATAAGGCTTTGTTTACTTTGATTCTGAGCTGCTTCTGGTTGTATTTGAGAGCCAGTGTTTTCCACCCTCTACTGCCCATGCCTCTACTTCAGTTTCCTTGTTTTGCTGCTTGTGACTTCGAGGTTGCTGGTGCCTTGCTGCTTCCAGTGTTGCTGAAGCTGTGGGTGTTGCCACTGGGGATACCAGGCTGGTGAGCACCTGTGCTGTTTCCAGGGTTGCTTGGGTATAGATTCTCCCATTGCAGTGGGGGAGTGGGAGGGAGAGGTGGGAGCAGGGGTCACAGGCACCACCACCTCATCTGGGGTTGCTGGATCTGCAGGTACCGCTGCCACAGGTGGGACAGGTGGGGTTGCAGGTGCCACTGCTGTTGTGGGGAACCAGGGTAATAGGCTTTGCTGTCACTACTACTGGGCTGTCCACAGCCTCAAGAACTACTGTGGCTGGGGGTTTGCTGCTATGCACACTGCCACTGCTGCTGCTCCTGGGTTGTCTGGGGGTACTGGCACCACCACTGCTGGGAGTGCTGGGTTTGCAGGTGTCACTGCCACTGCCAGGTGGGTCAGGGTTGTGGGCACCACCACCACGAGGGGAGTAGTGCCTGGGTTATGGGCACTGCCGTGATTCTTGGAGCCTCCAGATACAGGCAGCACCACAGTTCCTGGAGCCTCTGCTCTCAGGGGCCACCCTAGTCCCTGGAACCTCAGGTCACAGGTACTGTTGTTGCCACTGCTAGGGACACTGGGATCTTGGATGTAGCTCCTGCTGCTGGGATGGTCAGGGTTGGAGGTGCAGCCTTCAAAGAAGGAGGAGGGGCCTGGATCCCAGGCACCATGGCAGTTCCTGGAAACACTGGTCACATGTGCTGCCTCGATCCTTGGAGTGTCTGTTTGTAGGCATTGCTGCAGTTCCTGGAACCTCTGGTCATGGGCACCACTGTGGTTCTTGGAGCCTCCAGTCTTGGGAGCCATCACTCCTGCTCTCCTGGTTCCACCACCTCCACAAAGTCCAATCCACCCACCTTCAGAGGTATAGATGTATGGGTCTCTCAGGTGTTACAATGTGCTATGTAGAGTCCTTTGTTGGTGTATGGATGTCCTACTAGTTGTAACTAAGAGGGGAGAGACAAAGGGAGCAACTCACTCTGTCACAATGCTGATGTCACCTCATAAAATAATTTTTGAAAAAGCTCATTACAACTGAAATTCCTTAGAAAATGAAATGTAAGCCTATCCTGGGGTATATAGGCCCATTGCCATTCTTCCATGCTTTCCTGTATCTGAAGTCTGCCTGGAAGCGTACAGTTAAATACTGAGATACATATTAACCTAAGTGTTGCAATTATCATTCTGTAGAAATCATTCTGGTAGAGAAACTTTTTATTTTCAAATTTGCATGAGTGATTACTTGGTTAAAAAAACTCTATTAAAATTTGATTATTTTAACTAGTTAACACTAGAGTTAGATGAAAATATGAAGGATCAAGTGTGATTTTTTTATCTTAGTATAAACTCATAGAATGTTGTATATATACTGCAAGTCTTGCCATCTGAAGATTTTTAAGTCTTAATTGACTGGTGGATTTCACAAATCGGTTATCTCAGGGCAAACAAGGCAGTAGTACGTATTTTTTAATTTCAGAACGAAGTCCCTGCTCTCCTGGTAACACCTCTCTGGTTGCACTGACATTGTGCAACCAGGCAAGCCACACACAGTTGCAAAGACTCTTATCTTCCATCTCTATCTGCTCATGGCTTTGTGTGTTCATTGTCAAACGATCCTCTTTGGAAGCTGAGTGACCTTGCAATTAGTGCCCTTCAACAGCTGACTTCAAAGATGAAGAACAGTGCAGGGCCAGCCCAGTGGCACAGTGGTTAAGTTCGCACATTCTGCGTCGGTGGCCTGGGGCTCGCTGGTTTGGATCCCAGGTGCGGCCATAGCACCGCTTGGCAAGCCATGCTGTGGCAGGCGTCCCACATATAAAGTAGAGGAAGATGGGCATGGATGTTAGCTCAGGGCAGTCTTCCTCAGCAAAAAGAGGAGGATTGGCAGCAGATGTTAGCTCAGGGATAATCTTCCTCAAAAAAAAAAAAGATGACAAAGTGCAGGTGGTTGAAGGCACAGATAACACAGGTTTTGTGCTCAATTGTTGGTATATGCAAGAGATATTTTTGGAAATATAGTGGTAAGAACATGCTGCCCTAAACATTTTTTATCAGGATTACACACATAATTTCAAAATATTTCATATTGTAACACTTGATTTTGGTTTAATCCATTTGGATGGATGGATGGAATCTGAAGACAGATGGTGTGTTTCACAGAGCTCAGTTTCATAAGATGCCCTTACTATCTAAAGGGTAACAAAAGGACTGGGCCATTTGCTTGACAAAGCTGCACCCTTTTCACATCAGTGTTCCCTTCTAGCTGCTCAATTACCAAAGCACAGTCTAAGAAGGTGATTCTGTCTCATCAATATCTTTTCTAGGCGGTATCTTATTGGCCACTTGGAAAGTATTGCTCTTGGTGGTGTGTTTGTTTAAAATAAACTGCTTCCTAGCAACTCAAAGCCAAATAGATTTACATATAGATCCTTAGAGTGTGCAGTATTGGACAGCATTTAATCTGCAGGCAGAAGCTATGGTTTTTATTTTGACCTTTGCCCAATGAAAAATAAGTAACTCTTTCAGTGTTGAATGATTTATTCACTCCTGACAGTAGAAATAAGTAGCCTTTCCCCTGAAATTGGCAGCCATATTCATGACACTTTGTTGTTGCTTCGGGAAAAGGTGTTTTAATGGTGTTGAAGGTTTTCATAACAGAAATCTTAAAATGGAATGTCACCTAAGTCATTCGCAATTAATGAAGGTCTCATTCAGAATCTCCTTTGAGGCACCAAATCAGCATTTGACACTCTTTTCTCTTCTCCTGCTAAAGGAGATACTTTTCTGACAAAACACACTCATCCACTGTACTTTGTAGGTTTAGGGTTATAAGACAAGGCTTAGTTGGCCGTACAGCTTTTCAGAACGGGAAGGGCAGGAACTCAAAAATTGGACAGATCCATGGCCTATATACCCTTTGACATGTGATCCTAGCACGTCTTTTCTTTTAATCAGACCATCTGATCAATTCCCTAAAAGTGTTGCTTTGCCCTTTACACAAAACAATTATGTTTACTGATTAATTTACCTTTTTCATACTGACCACTCTGAATTCTCCTTCAACTTTAGTAGCTGTGTCGAGACATTAGTTAGATGTGTGATATTGGACAATTCCCTTCACCACTCTGGACCTAATTTCTGCCATTAAATAAGATGATTGGTTGAGCTCTAAGGTTCTTTCAAGCTCCAAATTCTACAATTATAAAAACATCTAAATTCATTTATTCATCCACTTATTTATTATTAAATACATATTCAGCCCACACTACATGGTGGGCATTGTATTGGGTGTTGGTGATACTGCAAACAACTTTAGATCTAGTTCCTTGCCCTCTAGTAGCTTATGTTCCAGGCAGGGAAATACCAGAATCAGTGCTGGGATGCCTGGGACAGGTGGCAAAACTCCCCAGGTGATCCTGGTACTCACACCCTCTATCAATTGAGAACTTGATATGCACTCTGAAAAGGTCATAACAGGCCATTAGGATACATTATTCCTCTATAGATTGGCTAGATAAAAGCAAGCTGGAGGTCACCCCACTCTGTATAGCCAGGGTTTCACAACTCTACTTGCGATGCATGAGTTTAGTTTAGTTTTATTTATTCTAGCCATGTGTCTTTTAGAGATACAGGATTTAATTTGTACTAAAGCATTAGTTACATACTCTGTGAATGACTCTGTTTCTTTTGCAGTGTTGGGACTTGTCAGAGAAACCACTCTCTGGTTGAGTGGCGCATCCTCTGACTTGAGCTCCTCTTTGCTCCACACCTCCTGGTTGAATGGGGGAAGGGGAGAGTTGAACATGACAGCTGTTGGCTATGAGGGTGCAGCTGCCACACGTATCTGTTGCCATTCTAGGGGTGAGGGCTTCTGAGGCACTTTGAGGCTTATGACTCTCCTTTGGTTTGTTACCTATCCCTTTCTAGGAGCCAAAGTAGCCCTCTGTCTACTTATCACATCCATCAAGCCTTTGAACACTTCCTCGTTTATACACACACACACACACACACTCATACACATACCTGTATAATGACGGTTTCACGTTGACATTTATCTGTCCTCATCATTCATTCATTTATCAGTCCATTGATTCTTTGAGTCATTCACTGATTTGTTCATTCAGCCATTCGCTCATTTATTCATTCATGGCCACCGACCAGTGGTGTAGGTCCACCCAATAACCTGGCTGGTGTCCTCGTCTCCTCTTAGAACAGGAGCCTCTCTTGGCCTTGCCAGTCCAGCTCCCAGGGACCAGAATCACAAATATCCCCAGTGCTGACAGACCTCGGTTTGGTGTACTGGACCTCTAAGGGTGACCCACCTTAAATGCCCCATTCCTGTGCTTCACACGCCTGCCAAGCTCCTGTTCCCTCTAACGGCCTGCCCAGGCTATCTGCGGTTACACTCGCCCTGGGCCGCGCACAAAACTGGAACTCACTGCAGCTGCAGCTGCTGTTCTCTCTCCCTCCCTTGTGTTTGACCCCTAGAGACAGAGATACATCCAAGTGTTGCTGCCTCCTCCAGTCCATTCACCCATCAGGATTGCCAGGCCTGGCTGAATCCCACAGAGTGACACAGGCGACAGTCATGCGTGAATTAAAGGTTATGGCATTTGCTGTTCTGTAGATGCATGCCACAAAAAGAATAGCCAAAACTTGAATGAGCAGAGAAATTTCAGGGCCACATGCAAATCCTTTCTAAGTGAAATGTTTCTAAGCAAAAAAAAAAAAGACAAGTTGCTAAGTAGTTTTACTATTTCCCATCTTACATTCTGGAACATGACTATGAAAGTGTCCTCAGGGCATATGCTGTGCAGCTTCCTTTTATGTTAAAACCCTTTATTATATGATTATTTTATACTACTTTATCAAGATCATTTTCATGTGTCTTCAAAGGACCTGCTTAGTAGCAGTGTATCGTGGTTGAAGGAGCAGTGGGTTGTGTCCCAGTCCAGCCTCTCTGGAATGTACTAGCTATTTGAACAGTGCAAAGCGTTAACCTCTGTGGGGTCAGTTTTCCCATCTGTGGAATGGGAATAGCATTTCTCTGCCTGCCAGCTTGGGAAAATGCCTGGGGTGAGGGAGTGAAATATATATGTAGACGTATATATATTTAAAGAGTTTGGTTTCTTTGACATTTACCATTTACGTTACCAAAGATATTTATTTTAGGTTATTTGTAAATCTTTCTGAAAACCGCCTTTATGTTATCATTTTGTTACAAACCGCTTTGTGAAATAGGTTGAAAAGCATTATTGTTTCCATTTTATGGATGAGAAAACTGAGGTTAAAAGATAAATATGAGATTTTGCTCAAGATATTTCTGATAAGGAGTAGAACCAAGATGAGAAGCCAGTTCTGCTGCTTCCCTGGGCCAGGCCTCTTATACTCTCTTCGCTCGAGGCCCTTCTCTCACCAACTCTAACCCCATGTTCTTCCTTTGTCTAGTCTCCTCTGGACCAGGGGCAGAGGTGAAGCAAGCGTTCAAGCACCAGGCAGCAGGGTGAGAGGCTGAACACTAGCGGGTGGGTGGAGGGGTGGACTCTCCAGAGAAGTGGACCAAAGTTGAATTGCAGGATGGGAGCAAAGTTTGGGTATCTAGCCGGAGATCAACTATTGAAAGAATTCTTTAAAAAAATCTTAGTGAGTAAGTACGACAGGCAAAAATGATATAAGCAGATCAGGATCAAACCAACTGCAATTGACCAGTTGTCAGATACAGAAGTTGGATCAGGCATTGTGGTCTGGATTAATTTTCTGGGAAAGGGTCTGATTATGCCCCTCTGAAGCTTGGGGTCTGACTCTGAGGATGCGCCCTCACTCATCTCAAATGCCTTTCACTCATTTAGTCAGTTTTCCTGCAGTGCCAACACACATTTATTAAGTATTTACTGTGGTCCCATGAGATGTCAAGTGCTAGAGAGGCAATTGTGAACACACACCTGTATGGTTACTGTTCTCCTGAAGCACACAGTCTAGGGCAGCATTCTCCACCTGGGCATTATTGAGATTTTGCTGTGGGGACTGTCCTGGGCACTGTAATATGTTTAACAGATTTCTGGCCTCTATCGCTAGATACTAGTACCACCTTTTCAGTTGAAGCAACCAAAAATGTCTCAGATATTGCCAAATGTTCCTAGGGGAAGGAAGGCATAGACTGCCCAGGACTGAGAGCCGCTGTCTAGTATTAATAATGATTAACAATTACTGCATGCTTACTAGGTGCCAGGAACAGTGTTCAACACAACCAGCAAAAAGGTGGATAACAATGCAAACTCCTAAGCAGATCCCACTAAAACAACTCATCAGATTCTCCAAGGCTCTCTATTTCCTCCGTGAACCACAAGGTTGAATTTCAAGGGCACGTGGAATATTTACAGCCAAGGACTCTGGTTTGCGCTTCTGCTCCCTCATGTGAGTCGTATGGTTATGAAAAGAAATTGTCTTTGTTCTCAAACTTGTTTGTGCCTATTGTACTTGTTATAATTGTGCAATTTGATTAGATAGTACATAAACATTAAATATGAGTGTGAAGAGTTATTTTAACAAAATTAAGTGGAATGCTCTGGAAAGATATGATAAAAAATAAAACTTTCTGTCAATTAAATATGAGAAAGAACAATAACAGGTAGAAAAAATTGTAAAAATCTGGAAGATATAAGTTCTTGCTATACCTTAAAGAACCCAAACTGGAAATTAGCACCAATGGGTTACGGATCTGGATTAGGTAAGAAAAAAGATGTGAAGTACAGTTAGCCAAAGAAAAGACCTATGCTCTACTCAGATGTATGAATAAATGCATATTTGTTTGTTTTAAGTTAAAAGAAAATGTTTAACCTTTGCATGGTGTTTTATGACTCTCCATTTTTAATTGATCAACTACCTACCTGTTCCAGTTGCTACAGATGAGTGGGATTCTCTTACATTATCCCCATCTTAGAGATGAAAAGTTGAAAGTTAGAGAGGTAATTTGCCTAGATGTACACGTCTAGGAGATGGTGAGCCAGGAATGAAGTCTGGGTGTGTCTAGCCACGGTTCAAGCTTTGGACCGTGATGTGGTAAGTCAACAACCCTCTCCTTCCCACAAAGATGCTCTTGACTGTATTAAAATCAAGGATTTCTGTTCAATCAAGGACTTTGTGGACAAAATTACTAGACGGTAAATTGGGAGATTTTTGCAATGTCTAAAACCAACAACGGTTCAGTATCTAGAATATACGAGGAATTCCTGAAACCAAAAAGAAAAAGAAAGCAATCCCAATATAAAAATGGGTAAACAGTATAACACAATTTACAGAAGAGGAATTCCTAAAGACTAATAAGCATATGAAGAAATGATCAATAACTTTAGTAATCAAGGAAAAGAAACTTAAGGCAACAGAGAAACCACTCTTTGCCTGTTATCTGGATAATGCCACAAAGAGACAAGGATGAAAAGATATAGGAACCCCACATACTGTCGGTGAGAATGGAGATGGGAGCAGCCCCTCCAGGGAGCAATATGGCTCCACCCAAGACCCCAAATTCCCCTTCGAGATGTACATCCCCAAGGAATCTTTACATAATTAGAGGACGTGTACAAGGATGTTTGGGATAGCATTATGGTTAGCCTGCGTCTTCCAAGAAACAGATGCCAAGATGTGGATTAAATCAATTAAATGTACAGAGATCTTATTAGGGGAGATGCCTCTGAGAGAGAATGGGGAGGGCTGGGAGGACCGTCATAACATGATGCAAGTCTGATCCCAAGTGAGGGAGAGAGGGAAGGAAGGCTTGTGGAAGTGCCCTACACTGCCACACAATCTCAGGAAGGTTCTTCAAGTCAACCAGGAAGTCCTCAAGCCAAAATCGGCTGTGAGAGACATCCCATGTCTCCCAGGAACGAGCCTGTCTTAGTGTCCCTGCTGCGCTCAGTCACTGGTTGGGAGCAGCCTGTGGGAAGTGTGACCTCGGGTGAAACACAGAGATGGATTTCAGAGCACAGCAGCTGGGGCCTTTTGTGAATTATGCTCCCTGTGGCTGGAGGTCTGTGAGGAGCTTTCTCATGGATGCCACACGTTATTGGGAGTAGCAGGGAGAGGAAGGCAGCCTGTATGTCAATCATGAAGACAGTAGAAAGGTAATTTATAGTGGACACGTACCAGTGAGCAGATGGAAGCAAAGAATTAGATGTACACCTAACAACTTGGGTGGGTCTTAAAAAAGAATGTGTGGAATGTAAAAAAGGAAGAACCAGAATGAGATAGTAAATACATATTTAGTAAATAAATATTTACTAAATTTAGAATACATGCATACAGGCGCTGGCCTGGTAGCCAAGTGGTTAAGTTTGTACTCTCTGCTTCAGCAGCCCAGGGTTTCGCCAGTTCAGATCCTGGGCATGGACCCAGCACTGCTCATCAGGCCATGCTGAGGCGGCATTCCACATGCCACAACTAGAAGGACCCACAACTAAAATATACAACTATGTACTGGGGGCCTTTGGGGAGAAGAAGGAAAAATAAAATCTTAAAAAAAAAAAAAGAATGCATGCATACAAAACAATAACACTCAATGTGCAAGTACACAAACCAAAAGATATTCATTATGCTCATTAGAACGATTGATTGGGTGAGATATGGGATTAAAAAGAATTAAATATAGAGGAATATATGAAAAAAGGCCTTACATGGATCAATGAGGATAAAGTGTCTTGGACTGAGTATGAGTAACTCAACTTCCTGACCCTGAGGACGTAAATAAACAAATCAACATGGTGCCCACAACCTACCCGCTAAAAAACCAGAACACAGAAGCAGCCTCTTTGGAATTCTTTAATAGCAACTATAAAAGCAGTCTTCTGTTATAAAAACCACAGCTCGCTGTACAGATGTCTAGCCCATTCCTGGTCCTTTAAATTCAACTCATCCTATTAGTGCCTCATGTTGCAGCAAACACAGACCACCAACCACAGCACAGCACAGCCTGGGAACTGCCTCAGGCTGCTGCCTGCTTACTCTCTCTCTCTCTCTCTCTCAACCTCTCCCTTCTGGCTAACTTCTGGGTTTTTCATTCCTGCCCTGGTCCCCGGGTTCTTTTTTTTTTTTTTTTTTGTAATAGCTTTGTTGAAATATAATTCACATACCATACAACTCATCCATTTAAAGTGTAAAATTTAATGGCTTTTAGTGTATTCACAGAATTGTGCAACCATCACCACAATCAATTTTAGAATATTTTCATCACCTCAAAAACAGAGACTGCACTCCTTAGCCATTAACTTCCAACCCCTCCATGTGCCTCCTCTCCCTCCCACCCCACACCTTGCTCTAGGCAACCACTAATCTACTTCCTGTCTCTATAGATTTGCCTAGTCTGGACATTTCATATAAATGAAATTATACAATATGTGGTCCTCTGTGACTGGCTTCTTTCATGTAGCATAATGTTTTCAAGATTCATCCATGTTGTATCAGTGTTTCATTTCTTTTTATTGCCAAATAAGATTCCATTGTATGGATACGCTATGTTTTATTTTTCCTTTCTTCAGTTGATGAACATTTGGGTTGTTTCCACTTTTTGGCAATTATGGATAATACTGTGTATAAGTAGCTGTGTGAACACATGTTTTCATTTCTCTTGGGTATACACCTAGGAGTGGAATTGCTGGGTCATAACGTAACTTTATGTTTAACCTTTTGAGGAATGGCCAGACTGTTTTCCAAAGCAGCTGCACCATTTTGCATTCCCACCAGCAGTGTGAGGGTCCCAATTTCTCCACATCTTCATCAACACTTGTTATCACGTCTTTTTGGTTATGGTCCCCTAGTTCTTGCTGTTGGCTCCTGGCTCCCCCTGGGCTCACTGACCTTAGGTGTCTTGCACTTCATTGATTTCAGGGCTCTTCAGGGTTTTCTGTAAAAGGCATCTTCCATCACACTGGCGGAATTAGCCCTTGGCTTCCCTCATTAAGGAAAAGAGGTTGCAGGTAGTGTGGTTCTCCAACTCCACCCCCAGAAGAAAAGAGTAGAGGAAGAGGACAGCTGAATGTGACTGACAGTTACCTTAGCCCTTTCTTTCTCTTCTGCTCTAGTTGCTGGACTGACAAGCTGAGGGGTCCAGTAGGAGCTGACCTGGGGACAGCAGCCATTCTGGAATTCCAGCCTGAGAGTGAAAAGGATGACAGCACGGCCAGTGAAATTACCAATTTACAGGTAAACTCTCGTTTCCTTCAGTCTTTTCTTTTTCTGCAAATGGAAATATAAAGGAGAGAAGAGTCAACATTAGGCACAGTAGTAATAAATCACTGTTTTTACTGACAGTAACTTATAATTGATCTTGTTAATTGTTCCTTTTATCAGTGACTTCTCTTTTTGGCTGGCTTACTCAGAAACAACCATTGGCATTTGTAACATTTCTATTTGTTCCAGGCTGAAGAGTCCTAGTTCAGGGTGACAGAGATGGCAAGATTATCACAGCTCAAGGGGAAACGTCAACACAAACAGAAAAACCATCAGAAAAGTCATAGACTGCGTTTTTGTTTAACTCTCTCTTCTGAGGCTGGGGTCACTTACACAGAGGTTTCTCCCTTAGAAAATTGACTCAGGTTTGAACTTCACCCTGGGAGAGCAGCCTCAGTAAGTACACTTTCCTACAGTAACCGTTCTATAAGCAGCAGAAGCCTTTACTTAACAACCATTTAGACGTGGGAATAGAGTAAATCCATTAACCAGGCCAGTGTTTCCTCCATTATTGTGGTCATTAACCAAATTGCTAGCTTTAGTTGTGACACAGATAACTATGTTTTAGCATTTTTGTTTCAATGGGCATGACTAGAAAATACATTCTCAACATATTTAGTTTTGTAGAATTCAACTACAAACTTAAATAGCAATCTCTTGAGGTGAAATTCACTTACATTTGAGTGCCCTCATTTTAAGGGTATTAATCGATGAGTTATACATTTGTATAACCACCACCATAAATAAGATGTAAAAAAATTTCCATCGCCATTTCCTCCTGCTTTTTGCTGTCAGTCCCACCCACTTTCTGGCCCCAAGCAAGAACTAATCTACTTTCTGTCACTGGATTAGTTTTACTGTCTCATGAATTTAATATAAATGGAACTGGAGCATTTTTGAGATTTATCCATGTTGTTGTATCTATCAGTTGCGCATGCCTTTTTACTACTCAGTAATATTCCCATTGTATGGATTTATGACAGTTATAAAGTAAAACTTATCCTGGGAATGAAAGATTTGTTAAACATTGAAAATCACCATATTACCAGAATAAAGCTGAAAACCATATGATCATTTCAATATATGGAGAAAATGTATTTGACAAAATTCAACATCCATTCATGATAAATACTTCCAGCAAACTAGTAACAGAAGGGAATGTCCTAACATGATAAAGGACATATACAGGGAACACGATACTTAGTGGCTATATTAGTTATCTATTTCTGTGTAAAAAAGTACCCCCAAATTCAGCAGCTTAAACAATAAACACTTATTATCTCACTATTTCTGAGGGTTAGGGATTTGAGAGCAGCTTAGCAAGATGTTTCTGCCTGAGATTCTCTCATGAGGTGGCACTGAAGATGTCAGCTGGGGCTGTGCTCATCTGAAGCCTTGACTAGGCCTGGAGAATTTGCTTCCAAGATGGCTCATTCACAAAGCTATTGGGATAACAGCTCTTTGTAGGAAGCTTAAGGTCCTCACCATATGGATCTCAATAAGGCTTCTTGAGTGTTTTCACGGCTTGGCAAATGGCTTCCCCCAGAATAAGTAATTCAAGAGAAGGAGAAAGCAAGGAGTGGGCCATAACGCCTTTTACGACCTAGTCTTTTCAAAGTTACAAACAATCATTTATGCCAGAGTCTATTCATTAGAAGCAAGTCATTAACTACGACCCACATTCAAAGGGAGAGGAGTTAGGTTCCACTTTTTGAAGAGAGAAGTACCAGAGAAATTGTGAATGTCTTTCAAAACCACTACAATGGTAAAAGATGAGATGCTTTTCCCTCAGGAATAAGAGGAACAAGGAAGGATAAGTACTCTCAATGCTTTTATTCAACATTGTCCTTGAGGTCCTAGCCATTTCAATACAGCAAGAAAAAGAAAAAGGTATATGGATCAGAAAGGCAGAAGTAAAACTGTCTTTATTTGCAGATGATATGTTTGTGAACATAGAAAATCCTAAGGATTCTACAAAAAATAATAAATAAATTTAGCAAAGTTGTAGAATGCAAGGTCGATATACAAAATTTAATTTTATTTCTATATACTAGAAATAATCAATGGTAAAATGAAATTTTTTTAAGTACCATTTAAAATACTATCCAAATACATAAAATACTTATGGATAAGTTTAACAAAAGATGTGCAAGACCTGTATACTGAAAACTATAAAAGTTTGTTAAGAGAAAATAAATAAGACCTAAATAAATGAGGAGAAATGTCATGTTCATGGATTGGAAGACTCACTGTTGTTCAGATGTCAGTTCTCTCCAAATTGATCTATAGATTCAACACAATCTCAATCAAAACACTGGCAGGCATTTTGTAGAAGTTGACAAACTGATTCTAAAAATCCTATGGAAATAACAAAGGATGTTGACTAGCCAAAATAATTTTGAAAAAGAACAAAGTTGAAGGGTCACACTACCTGATTTCAAGATTTATTATAAATCTTATTACTATAAGTCATCAAGACAGTGTGGAATTGTCTTAAGAATAGACAGATAGAACAATGAAACAAATATGAAGCCCTGAAATAGGCTATATATATATATATATATATACACACACACACACCCACACATCCTGGGACAACTGTATATCTATATGGAAAAAAATGAATCTTGACCCTTAACTCACACCATACATAAAAACAAACTAAAAATAGGGTATAGACCTAAATGTGAAAGTTAAAACTGCAACATATTTTGGAAAAAAAAAAGATAGAGAAAATCTTTGAAAACTTGGAGTAGGCAAAAATTATATCGGCTACAAAAAGCACCCACCATAAAAGACAAAAAAATTATACATTGGACTTTTTCGAAATTAAAATCATCTTTTCCTGAAGTGTAAATGTAACCAAGAGAACGGCGGGGATTGGGGTGGAAAAGGCCATGTGTGCACCAGATCCTCAGTGGGTGAAGGGCAGTGGCCAGGCAGTCAGTAAATGACAGTGACCAGAGTGAAGGCAATATGAGTGACTGCCAGAATTCTCAGAAGGAGGGGCATCTTGGCTTCCTATCAGAAGATCAAGAACATGGACCTCAACTCCTGATCCTGAGATTTGTGCAGTCTGAAAGATGGCGTCCTGCAGGGAGCAAGGACAGGAGGCAGATTTCATTTAAGGCAGGTTGTGAGGGAAATGCCTGGGGAAGTGGGTCAGGGTGTAAGGGGTGTGTTGATCACAGACTCTGACTCCCAGGGAATTGGCGGAAGGGTGTGGGAGGAAAGTGAGACATGTTAGGAAGAAGAGTACTGAGGATAGGGGACGAGAGACACATTTTGGACCATGATTATGGAAAAACAAGGACATAAAGCCAGCAAGACTTAGTCCTCTCTGTTTCCTAAAGCAGTGGTCTTTAAACATTTTTGCTTTAATGCTCTCACAAAAGAATTTTGAAAAACCCCTTTACTTTTTTTTGTGCTTTTATTAAAATACAATTTTTATAAGGTACACACATCTTAACTACGTGGCTCAGTGAACTTTTCCACATTCATACACTCATGTCATGCCACCAAGATCAAGATGGAGAACATTTCCAGCACCTTAGCAGGTTCCCTCATGCTCTCTTCTTGATAACTGCCCTCTCCTACCCATACATAGCCACTATTCTGACTTATATCATCATCTTCTCATATTAAGTTAACGTGTAGATTTTTCCATTATAAATCTAAATAATTGCAAAGGATGTCATTTCTGGCATATTATATATTGTACCTTGTTCTGCAGATTTAGCCAATTTAATTCATGGAAATGTCTGCTATATAATCTAAATGGCAAAGTCAGTCCTCATTGTCAAACCAATTAGCTAGATTGAATTTTCAGTCAGAAAAAAATCTGACTTCATTTATCAATTCATATAAATGTGTTCACATGTCTCCCTGTGATCATTTATCTTACTTTGGGATTCTAATTCTAAGACATATAGATAGGTTCATAAGGTTCAGAGACTTGCCAGCACTTTGTCACCTGCATGAAACAAGGCACTGCTGTGTTCATATTTTTATGAAGCTCCTTCGCATGGCACTCAGGGAACTGCCTCACAGTTCCTCCTCACAGGAGAGAGCCACACATTCTCAGATGGTCCCTAATTGGGTGCCTTGGAAGTGTTTATACCCAGGAATGTATATTTGGGATTTGGGAGAAGGGTCATCGTGGAAAGGATGTGGGAAAAGGGAACTGGCAGACTGTGGCAGACCAAATTCAGGAAAGAGTACAAATGGAAATTGAAGATAAGGAACAATCAGCTTAAAACAATCTGTGCCTGCTCCCCGCAAGAAGCCTATGTCTACCCCTAGGGCAGGATTTCTCACTCTCGGCACTATGGACATTTTGGGTCATTTAATTCTTTGTTGTGGGGGCTGTCCTGTGCACTCTTTAGCAAAATCCTTGGCCTCTACTTAGTAAGTGCCAGTAGCAACTCCCTTACCCCAGTGGTGACAACCAAAAATGTCTCCAGGCATTGCCAAATGGCCCCTGGTTGAGTGCCACTGCTAGGGTAGTCCAGTTTGAGGACTGCTGTCCTGGAAGATTGTAGCTTCACAGAACTCATATGCAAGCTGGAAAGGGCCCACGGTTGCAGTGTGGAACCCAGTTTTCCTTCTCTTCTTAGTCCACAGAAGTGCAACTTGAATCTCATTTCCCCAAGGGCTGGGTGGCAGCAAGAGCAGGGAGTCTGGGAGTATGAGCCAAGTGGTCCTTCTTGCAGGGGTAAGCAGAGGGGGTGAGCAGTGGTCTTCATCCTTGCGTCTAGCCTTCAGCACCAAGAAAAGAGTGGGGACCTTCCGTGAATGTAGTTTGATGTCATCATCAGAGATGTCCCTTAGAGATCCCAAGAAATAGCTGAACAGGACTTTGGAGGGTTAGAGATCTTTTAACAACAGAGAAGGGCAAGTGTTAGAAAAACTCTTTTTGACTCTTAAAATAAGCCATTTTTTAACCTCTATTCAAGTGTGGTCTACTGTAGTGCTTAGTCAAAGTGTGGATCCATGAACTGTTCGTTACTAGTCTCTGACTAGAGAAGGAGCTTGTGCCAAAATATCAACCAACACACCACTTCCTTCACTGAGAATATCTTGCAAAAAAAAAAAAATGTCAGCTGAATTTAGTGCTTAATGATTCTGGCGCATAGTGACAGAGTTTATTTACATTCTGGCTCCAGTTCCCTGACTTGTCACAGCAGCAGTTCACACTTTGAGTAGCTACAATAATGAACTAAGGGTCTTTAGAGGGTCATAAAATCAATTTGGGGACTTGCAACCTTTGTTTAAAAAGATCTAATGAAATAAAATATCAGAGTACATGCTAGTTAGAAGGAATAAGTATTATCTTGTTAAACTTTTGTTTCAGTTATATATGTGTATGTATACAAACATACACACACGTGTACAGGATCACAATGTAAAAACAGATTTCTAACTGTGAATGTTGGTCAGGAAAGTGGAAAAGCACTGGTCTAGGGAAACGGGAAAGCACAGCTGTGCTGATTTAGGGCCAGACTGTGGCTCATTATGATTCCCAGATCTTTTTCAGCTATACATCAGCAGCACATCCTGCCCATGCTTGATCCACGTTCCTCAGTCTACCCTGGGGTCGCTTGTACCCACCTGGTCCCTGCATCTCTCTGCCTAAGAGTGTTCTCTGGCTGAGACAAGGGGCTTGGCCCTCCTGAAAGGCAGCCCAAAAGTTCCTGGGAGTCAATTCCAGGAGTGACCTTCAATGGGATTGGGAATTGGTGGAGAAAGTTCTAGCTTCTTCACATCTCAGTGGGACAATTCTGAAGAATCACATAGTGTTTTTAAGAGGGTTACAACACACTGAAAAAAGGAAAGTGAGGTTCAGATAAATTAAATGACTTATATAAGTTCACATGCTAGTAACGCTTGAATTCCAATGTCCACTATACTATAACTGTCTTATATTTTTTCTCCCACAGTACACTTGCTTGGCCCATAAGGTTACTGACTTTTTAACAATTTCTCCAAGTTAACCTATCTTGTTTTCTGGGCCAGTATTTAGGCTGTGCCGTTAATTCCACTCTACATCCTTTGCTTGAATGGTTCTCTCCGACAGCGGCTCCAAATCCTGCAAGCTGCACTTCCCAGGCTCCCGGGTCAGCTGGCTTCTTCCTGGGTTCGGGTAATGAGTGGCATTGGCAGGAAATTGGAAGAAGAGAAAAGCCAGGCTGCTTGTCCCTCTCTGTGTGTCTCTGGCTTCATCTCCAGCGTATCAGCTCTAGCTCGTCAAGCACGTCATAGTTCCAACTTCCCCCAGTGACGGGCATCTGGCTGTGGTAACACTGATTCTTCCTTTTGTCTCTCCAGCTTAGGAGTGGTGGCACTTTCTGCTTTTGCAAATCTCTGAATTGCTTCACAGTCCTCTGTTTGGCATCTCAGCTCTTTCATGAGCTGTGTAATCAATTCATGAATTAATTTCCTTTGTTTTAAATCTTAGAATGGTTTCCGTTTTTCCATTTGGAACCGACTGATACACTTTCTAATGTTATATTTCGTAAAGAGTAATGATGAGTCCTCTGAAGTCCACATATATAATGCAGGAGCATGTTATTGATTAAATGATATTCAGCTCAGAATCAGTCCCGAGATTCCTCGTCAATGTGTCCAATTGACAGGTTCTTTTTTTTTATTTTCCAGTCTCATTTTCCATTTGGCAAGTATGGCAGTGTTCTAGCCTGGATTCCCTAGAAAACAGAGCCTGAGGCAACAATTAAGTGATGATGCATTTGGAAGGTGCAAAGCCATGGCAGCAACAGTGAGGAAAAAAGGAAGTTAAGCTGGAAAGGGTGGGAAGCAATGTGAGGTGATGCACAACCGTGCTGGTCATTGCTTCACGACAAAGCCGCAGGAGACCCAGCAGGTCGCTCAGCTGGTACAGCTGCTCCACCACGCTGGACATCTTAGGACAGGCTGTGTGGGAGAAACAGTGCCCCAGAGTCATCCAGGCAAGTGAGAGAGGAGAGGGAATTTAACTGCCTGGCACCCTTTGGTCTCCCAATTTCCGCAATCATTGAAGTATGCCTCAAATTGCAATAAACCTCCGTGTTTCTGGCTTACACCATCCAACCCCTCCAACAGTCACTCAGGAAGCCAGATTCTGTGCTCTGCAGCTGGTGTGTCATCTGAGGGCAGATGTGGCAGAAGAAGCCAGACACCAGCACACAGCTGCCTGCATGGAGTTGGTCATCCGTGGTGGAGGCTGCAAGTCTGAAAGGTAGATTGGGTAGAAAGAACCTGAGGGGGTACATGTTGTGAATTGAATCATGTGCCTGCCAAATTCATATGTTGAAGTCCTAATTCCCCAGTACCTCAGGATGTGACTGTATTTGGAGATAGGGCCTTTAAAGATGTGGTGAAGTTAAAATGAGGCTATTAGGGAGGGCCCTAATCCAATGTGACTGATGCCCTTATAATAAGAGGGAACTTGGACACACTAAGAGACACTAGTGGCATAGAGGAAAGGCCATGTGAGTATTCAGCACGAAGGCGGCCATCTGCAAATTAAGGAGAGAGGCCTCAGGAAAAAACAAATCTGCCGACACCTTCATCTTGGACTTCCAGCCTCCAGAACTGTGAGAGTATAAATTTCTGTTGTTTAAGCAACCGAATCTGTGGTACTTTGTGATGGCAGCAGCAGACAAACATAGCACATAAGACGTTTCTGACACAACCAGTTCCTAAAATGCCTTCTTTCTACGTGGAGAAGTTCTCCCAAAGGATAGGCTTGTTCTTGTACAACTTTGACGTGATAATTTTGGAGAGAAATCCACTCAGTGGTGGGGCGGATTCATTCGTGTGTAAATATAAATGTTGGGAGCATAAGCATTTCGAAAGTTGAAATACAAGTTGGTGAGAGAGGAGGGCTGTTTTGCAATGTAGATTTATAATGAATCTCCTGACAGATCCCAGCTCAGTGAGCTCATATATTCCTTCCTCTCCCGGATGGAAGGCCAGGCAGAGCTGATGTGGCCAGTATGGGGCTTGTGTGGACCAGGAGAAACTTGCAGCTATGTGTGACTGGAGGTCCCAGAGGGAATGCTGAGGGTGAAAGCCAAAGAAGTATGTTCCAGTGAGTCACACAAGTAAGGGGGCCCCAAGGGACATTACTCTGTGGTGTGACATCAAGGGGAGTTAGGTGTCTGAGGCAGAGGAGGGAGAAGAGACTACAACAGGTTACAACAGGTAAGCAGGAGGGCTACCTGTCTGCACAATGAAGTCAGAGGGCTCGTGTCTGTGGTGGGGTGTCTTGGTACCAGCACAGCATGGGCAAGGCCAATCCAGCCAAAGGCCAGGGATGAAAATAATTTGTAAATGGATTAATAATTAATAAATGATTGTTGCCTCTATAATCCCCTTCCTAAGGATGTTTTAGGAAGCGTCGCCTATTATCATCATTATTGTATACCTTGGGTCATTTCTCTCCAAGGAAGTGGCTACCGTTGGACTAGATCTTGATTCATTCATTCAACAAATACTTACTGAGTGTGCATGCACCATGTGCCAAGCTGTGTGCTAGGCCAAGTGTATGCAAAGAGGGACTGACATGGACATAGTCTGTGCTCTCTTAGGCTACCATTTTTTAAGTACTGTATAACTCAGATTATTTTCCCTAAATCTATTATTGTTGCAATAAGTAGATCTGATATACATTTTTTTCTTTTATCCAGTTTCGTGGGTTCTTCCAAAAGTTGCTCCCTTAGGTTAGCACTTTTTTCCCTCCAAAAGAGATTGCTTAGTCTCATTCGTAATTATCAATATTTCTCCTAAATGTTACCTTTTTGTTTTTTGATGGTTCTTGGTTTACTCATTAACATCTTGATATACAGAAAAGAGCTCAGGCTTTTAATTCAAGCAGACTTGGGCCCAAATTCAGCTCTGTCATTTACAAGCTGGGTAAGTTTCTTTGTGTGTGATTTTTTTTGTGAGAAAGATTGGCTCTGAGCTAACATCTGTTGCCAATCTTCCTCTTTCTTCTTTTTTTTTTCCTTTTTCTCCCCAAAGCCCCAGTACATAGTTGTACATCCTAGTTGTAAGTCCTTCTAGTTCTTCTATGTGGGACGCCGCCACAGCATGGCTTGATGAGTGGTGTGTGGGTCCACACCCAGGATCCGAACCAGTGAACCCTGGGCCACCGAAGCAGAGTTCACAAACTTAACCATGATGCCACCAGGCCGGCCCCTGGGTAAGTTTTAATTTCTCTGAGTGTTAGTTTCCTTATCTATAAAATGGAGACAACACTCATCTCCAAGGTGGCTGAGAGGATCACAATGTGCTTAATAGGTACTCAATAAATGCTTATAATGTGAGTCAACGTTTCATTTACATTTAGTTTGTGCAAATTAAATGAAGAAAAAGGAAGACGTAAACTATTTAAATGGGATACTTTTTGGTATTTCTGAAACATTTCATAATAATAGTTTAAAAAGAAATTCAACTGAGAAAAAAAGGCTAGGAAAGTGCCACATTGAAGGTGGACATATAGCCTCTCAAAAAGCCCAGTGGTGCCATTTTCCTGCTGCATTGGGTGTTTCCTTTGTTGAACAGCAGATGAAGGAGTTGGCTTGTGTTTACAGGCCATGCTGTACCCAAAAAAAAAAGTGTGTCTATAAACATCAGAATTACAGTCAGTGCAGCAACATGCTCAGACTGTGAGAAGCCAACAAAGAGCACAGAAAATTTAAGTCTCCCAGCTCAAGCCAAACCCAGAGTGTATTCATTGAGTGGAACAGAAAGCTAAGTTACTAGCATTCCTTGAGTTGTACATTCTTTCTCCAACATAATTTATAAGTCTAGTTCTGCTAATACTTCCCTTGGGAGGTGCTAACAATCTTGCTTCAAGAGATGTCCCTGTTGATCCTTGCCCTACGCATTTCATCTCAAACCCAGTTCTCCAAGCTGGTGGCCCAGTCACTTTGTGCTAAAATTCTGAAAGTGTCAAGTTAAGCTTTTTCAAAATTCTCTCTAGCTCCCATTCTAACACAGTACAACACAGAACTACAAAGCAATTGTCACTACTTACATTTTTTTTTGTTCAACCTGTTTTGGTGAGTCTTAGAGAATTGAATTTTTTTTTAATAATTAGGGTTAATGAGGTACAAGAAGAAATCTTCACAGTACATTTTTAGAAATACACATTGAAGTAAAGGAAATATAGTAAGGTTTTAGGCTATGTTTAATAAATGTTAAACTTCCTGTTTCATATATATATTAGTTAAAGGTTAAGCACAGTGTGTGGAATGGAGTATTTTGGCCTTTCCTGGGATTTTTCTGATATCAGAGACAGAACATTGTGGAGTGTAGGTACTGAGAAGGAGAGCAATTTTCATTTAAGACTTTCTTCCTTCTCTCTTGACCATTGTCAACGAATGCATTGCTCTTGAAGGACTGTTCTTGAAAGAGCAAAGAAGCCAGCGTTGGTAGGAAATACTAAACATTATTTAAATTTTAAGTAAATATTTTCAACTAGTCCTAATACTTATCTGTAAGCCATGTCTTTGAGAGGAAACTGAAATATTTTCAGAGACTTCTACATTTCTATGAACAGTAGATAAAAGCCACAAATAAAAATCCTTATATGATTTCATCTTATAATATTTTCCCACTTCCTATTAAAAATAAAATGAGAGACTAACTCCTGGACTGATTGTTTTTAGCAGCATATTCTTTTCTCTGTCATCAAATATATAAGAAAAATTTGAATACAAATAAAGTTAATGGAGTATTTCTGATTTTTCACTCATAATTCTTTTTTATTCCCAAAGCAAAAACCAAAGTTCAGTACGTCACGTACTCATGTTTACCAAAAGAATGCTGAGCATTTTATCATATTCCTTGCAATATAAATAACATCAATTTTAGCTACACATTACATAGAATGATAAACTAAATAATGAGGAATTGCATATTGATTTCTCTTGTTTTTATAACCTATTATAAAATGAATGAATTAATTTTATTAGATCTTACATCATTTTAATCTTGAATTGTCTACTTTTAGTCATCTGTCTTATAGCAAATGGTTTATAATTTATTTCTCAATGGTTTTTAATATGCTTCAAAATAAGATTTAACATACTCATTAGAAGTGAAAAATGAAGTCAGGCTTTTTCTGAAAGAAAGCAAGTTTGACCTGAAAGTTTGATTTGACAAAGAGAACAGTCTTTGCTAGCTGGGTTATATGGCAGACATTTTCCACAAACTGAAAGGGCTAAATCCGCAGCTTTAAGATTTTGACAAAAATGTATTTAAAATGTGTGACAAGACAAAAGCATTTTATTTAAAAACACTGTGTCGGCAAGAAAGTATTGAAATTAAGAATATTCCCATTTTCCCTCCCTTTTCTGAGTGTGTTGGATTAAACAGGTGCTTCTAAGTAAAAAAAGAAAAATACCTACTATAATTAATAGTCATTTGATAAGTCTCGGCAAAGTTTTTTTTTTTGTATTCTTCATCAAAACTGAAGTGCATTATAGTGAAGGAATATAAGGGCTGGGTAACAAATCCTTTTGCAAGTCAGGTAGCTTTCAATTCTCTGCTTTCACAAAATTGAACACAACCAAAATATCAGTGTATGATCATTAAAAATACTGTTTGATAGAAGATCACAACATGATATATTACTAAGGACTTCAAAGAATTGAGTGATGATTTAACAGCAAAACCCTTCCATTCCCATCTACTTATTGTATGAATATGGTTTCTCAGGGCTTACTTCTATACAAATAAAGAATAAGAATAGAATTGATATTAAACATTCTCATTCTAGCGTTAAGTAATATTCATCCACTGGGACATGTATCAGTTTTTTAAGGTCCCATCCATCTTATTAAGAGACTGATCTCTAATGCAATTTTGATTTTTGTTCAATAAGCTTTAACCGAAATTTGTAATACGTGTATATTGTTTTGATCAATTGTGAATTAATAATAATTGTAGCGATAACCTAATCTAAAGGAAAATTATTAATTTTCAGTGTCAATTTATAGAGATTTTCTTTTGAAGAGAAGGAAAAGACTTCTAGGCATAAAGCATATTGCACTAGGATAAAATATTTTGGAGGAAATAAAATGGGAATACAAGTTCAAGAAGAAAAAGAAATCATGTAAAATTTCCTACTGTTAAATAAGAAACATGTTCATGGTTTGTTTTTTTTTTTGGTGAGGAAGTTTGGCCCTGAGCTAACATCTGTTCCCAATCCTCCTCTTTTTGCTTGGGGAGGATTATTGCTGAGCTATCATCTGTGCCAATCTTCCTCCATTTTGTGTGTGAGACACCACCACAGCATGACTTGATGAGTGCCGTGTAAGTCTATTTCCAGGATCTGAACCCCTGAACCCAAGGCTGAAGTGGAGCACATGCACTTAATCACTATGCTACTGGGCTGCTCCCCCTTTTTTTAAGAATGATGGACATATCAAATTGCTATCGTATTTAGGTTCCGTTGCATACATTTTAAAGTGTTATATAAAGGCTTTATTTTTAAATGACTACCATTACAATATGTTGGAAAGTATATCTTGTGCAACTATTTAAACATATAATGAAAAAATTAGATGTCAACTTGAATATGTGGAAAGGGGTACAGTTATTCAAAATTCTTCTGAGTATATCCCTTAAATTTAAAACCACTGAGTTGGAAGTCACCTTACAAAGTTGGGTCACCTTACAAAGGTATGTCAGACTGATGTATCCGTCTTATAATGATGGCCTTGACTCGCGGGTCAGATAGACCCTCATTTCTATGGACCAGGTTCCCTTCTCCTTCGTAATGAACTGAGTGTTCACTCTCTCTTTTTATCTCTGTGATGCTCTCTCTCTCTCTTTTAAGTTACCATAAAGACCATCTCCCTTCTGTTAATCTTTGTTTAGGCAAAGCTTACTCCAATGAATTAGCTTTCTGGGAGAATAATCATCGTTTCAACAAAAAATAATTGAGTATCACACAGGAGAAGTGGATACATTTAGAAAAATGCAAGTAGTTTGTTCTGCTGGAGAGCTGAATTGTTGGCATTACAGTCTTATCCAAAGCCATGTTGAGAGGTAATATTAAGAGGACATTCTAGGTTAGAGTCTGCAAACTGGAAGCTCATGGCTAATTTACTTCACATGATTTATTTGGCCTACCCTGTGTTTAAAAAATTCTTAATTAATTGAAAAGTTTTAAAAACCAGGAGATTTCCAGCTTTCCAGTTGTTCTTGGAAGATCAGAAGGTCTGGAAGCACAGGGCCCACAATCTCACAAGGCAGGAGTCAGTCTGCTGAGACTAAGCTAATGGATGCCCCATTGAGGAAGGATTACCATCTACTGCTTTGCTATTGCCCTCGCTTGTCTTTACATTGGCTTGCTTCCCTCATATATTGTGCTTGCCTGACTGCCATAGGCACTTGAGATTGAGACATTAACTTTGGATAGTCTATTATTTTCCCTTGGGTTAGATGAATCTGTAGAAAGCTAAATATTTGTATTGCATTACCATGGCCCCATTAAAACTGCTTTCAGTAGGTCATATATTCATATGGTGCCCTCAACTTTCACGAATGGTCACTGAAAGAAACAGTGTTGTAAAACCTGCTAGTGTGTTTGAGGATCTGATAGGGGATTTTCCCTCTACACATCTATTTTTCTACAATGTAGCTCAGGCAAGACATTTCTTTTAAAGTATCCTGAAAAGCTTTGTCTCCATTGAAGAACTTGTATATTTCTCCTCAAAAATAATGAGCATCAATCAACTGATTGTATTTACTTTCTTTTTTTTCTTTCTTTCTTTTTTTTTTTGCTTTGGGTCCAGAAAGCTCTAAGGTAAATTTATGGTTTCTCTCTCATATTGTGTGTTACACCTCATCACTTGCATGTTCTTGTTCCAACTTCTCTGGTGTTAACCTCCTAGTCTAATTAGTTTCACTCATTTTTTTATAATTAAATTTTTTATATTTACATTTTATTTTATTGTATCCATTTATTGTAAGCCATCTCAAATCACACATTTATAATCTTTTCTTGATTTATTTCATTTCTAAAGATGGCTGGAGGATCTGTAACATTTTGGTTCTCCATAGGAGGTTGCGGTGGTTTCTTTCAGTCTTGAGTTTTCCTTGCTCCCGTTCCCATTGACCACAGACAAGAATTACTCAGTTCTATGGTCAGCTTTTGAGGGACAAGGACTTTTCTGGTGATCCCATAGAGCCCAGTATCCAGCATTGGACTTACTTCCTATATAATGCCACCTGTTGTGTAGTGACAGGATAATAACAATAGTAAAAAGTAATTTTTTTTCAACTCCTTGGAACAAGGGGACTTTTTATCTGTACCAACTCCTGGAAGCCTTGTCATCAAAAAGAATGAAAGATCCATGTACATACAGTAGACTTTACACACTTTACCTTAAAAGGAATGTGTTATGTAAGACTGGGTAGTAAACTTTTTCTCTAGTGATTAGGAGGCAGGACAGTAGCTCAGCTACTTTGAACTGTGAATTAATTTAGCTTCACTATCTCTCTATGAATCCTTATTTAATACCCTGGACACAGAGTGCATAAACCGTGTACTATGATGGAGAGAATATAAGCAGTCAAAATTACAAAATGCCTATACAAAATCATTACAGTTCAATAAAAAGAGAATCTGCAGAAACTCTAATAAGTTTACGCAAGTGCGTGAGTCTGTATATCTCTCAGATATGGGAAAATGGAACCTCAGGCTACATTTACAGTTTGGATTAGCCACGTTTTGCTATGAAGGAGACGTTTTTCCTTGGTGTTAAGTTTGAGGCAGGCTGTTGGAGACACTTTTTTCAGGGCTAGTCTGTGGGGGTTCAGACTGTGTTCCAGCTTGATACGCTGTTTAATGGCTCTGTCCACAGGGCGTGCTCACGCCACACTTCTAAAGTTAATCACCTGCACTGAAGTTCAAGCCATTTTTTACTTTGAAAACTCTAAATGCCTCATTGAGGACAGTACATACAGTGTGTGCCAAGCCACTGGTTTCAAAGTTCAGCTGTTTTTTAGTTATTTCACTGGACAAAAGGTCGAAAGATATCTTTCTCAGCAGGGAAAGTGTAACTTTCCATGTCCTTATGATGTTTTGAAATGGTTGAAGTGATTTTCCCTCTAAAATTTCCATAAATAAATTTTTCCAGCAACTGTAATTTCGAGATGCCTTGTTAAAAGCAAGTTGAAAGTAACCTCCTGCCCTGCTATCCATAATCCAGTCTCCAGCCTCCTTGGTATGCACACTTCGGGGGGAGAATCGAAGGCAACCCCAGGTTAAAATTCAGAATTTTCACTGCTGGTCTAAGAGTATGGAAAGTTTCAACTTCTAAAAAGTGCCTCAACTTCTGAGATCACAGCAAAAACCTCAACTCCATCATTTAATACTACGTGTTTCTGCAAGTTGGGAGAAGAGCTCAGGCGCCCAAGATCACTTTCCTCTCCAAGTCTCTGTGGGGTCCTGCCAGACTTTTCTGATTGTTTGCACCTCACTTATCTGTGGACCTCACAGCAGACTTTTCTTTTCCACATTTTTGACTTTCCTTTCCATACATATTGTTATTTCTGGCCTCCTGCCTCAAGACAATCATGTGCCAAGACAACTCGGCATGCTGACTTGAACTTCTTGCACAATTTTCTTTTTTAATAGAAGTATAGTTGACATACAATATTGCATGAGTTTCAAGTGTACAGAACTTCTTGCAGGATTTACTTTTGGGCTACCAAGGAGTCGTTAGTGAATATTTTTGGGTACTTTGCTCAAAGTCGTTCAGTGTGGATATGGACCTGCTGGAAGTGAGACTTACCTCTCCCAGTGAATAGTAAAGCGTTATAAGGCATGTGTAGGGGCAGGTATACCTGTTAAACCTTGCTCTCTCTTCTCCACTCAACCACTTGCCCACAGAACTAGTTTCTTTTCTGACCCTAAGCAAATTTTGGACTTTTTGGAGGTAGAGTTTTTGAGACTCAGTTCAGGGTCTTTGAATACTATTCCTATCCTTCCACAGGTCTACCAAGCGTGTACCTCTGGGTCATACCCTGGACTATTTGGTGATTAATGACCCTTAGGACTGTTCTAATTTTTTTCGTTCGTGCACAGTTTATATTTTACGAGCGTCTTCTTTGAATAGTGCAAGTCTATTCATCATCAATTCTTCGCCCTGTTGATCTTCTGTCTTTTCTTCTGTACTGTCACTGTCTTCCACAGCCTGTCTGGCAAATGACCACTGCCTCCGTCCGTGAGCCAGTGGACGGTGGTCTGCATCCCCCATTCCTGCAAGTCTCCTCCGGGAAACCGCAAAGTGCCCGGTCGCTGTCCTTTCATCTGGACTGACGCTGCCGTCCATTAGCCACTTCGACCATTTCCCGGGGCTTCCTCTCGTCCATCAGTCTCCTCCATCGATCATCTCCTCCTCTCTTCCCTCTCAGGGAGGTCAGTCGAGTTGTCCCACCAGGTCTCCTGCCCGCTTCCCCCACGCCCTACCGGACCCGAGTGTCTGTCGGTCGGTCCTCAGCCGCCCCGGCCGATTCTTGGGCCTCGGCTGGCTGGCCGGGGGTCTGTCCCGCGCCCGTGATTCCATCCATCCCCTGCTCGCCTCCACTCCGGCAGGAACTTTACTCCAGCCGAGAGCGGACAGGCGCCGAGCGCGGGTGCGGGCTGGGCGGCCGGCCTCGGGCACCGGGCGCGGGTTGCGGGCGGGGTGGGCGTGCGCGGTCCGGGGGCGTCGCGGGCCGCCCTGCCCTATAAGGGGCCGAGCCGCCGCCGCCGCCGGGCGGGTGCCGGGCGGACCGCGGCGGCGGCGGCGGCTGCGATTGGCTCAGGCGCCCCATCCGGGGACTGGGCTCGGCGCTGCTCGTTCGCCCTAAAGGTACCAATATGGCGGAGGTGAGCAGGGAAACCGGGCAGGAGCGGCCAGGCTGGGGCGGGCGTCCCGCGGCCCCCTCCGTCCCCGGCCCGGCTTGGGGGACCCGGGGCCCTTCCCGCGGCCCCACGGGGGGCGGCGCGGCGGCGCGGGGGCCGCGGGGCGGCGACGGGCCGCGGCGGGGCCGGCCGGGGGGCGGGAGCGGGCGCGGGAGCGGTCTCCCTCCGGGACTAGGCCGCGGCGGCTCCGGCCCCGACCCGGCCCGGCGACGGGGCGGGACGGGAGGCGGCGGCCGGCAGCAGCGAGCCCCGGTCGGGGGACGGCGCCGTGCCGTGTCCCCGGGCCGCTGACGCGGGCCGCCGGAGCCTCCCGGGGTCGGGGTGGGTGGAAACCGGCCGAGCCCCCCCTCCGCGGCCGGATTGCAAAGCGGGGAGCGGGCTGCGCCACTGCCCTGCGGGAGGAGTGCTCTGTGCCCCCGGCCCCGCGGGCCCGGGCTGCGGCGGGGAGCAGCCTCCCGCTCCACTTTGCTCCGGGCGCGGAGGCGAGCGGGATGCGCGGCCGCCGGGCTTCGCGGGAGGCGAGCGGGACTCCCCGCCCTCAGCCCGGGAGGTGCCGGAGCCCCTGGGGGTCAGGGGAGCCGACCAAGACCCTCGACGCTCCTTCCAGGGACCCTCGGGGGCCCCACTTTTCTCTGGGCTGGAGGCGGGAGGCAGGGCGAGCGGAGCCGCCCTGGCCGTGTCCCCCGGGACTAGTGAGCTGGGGGGAGGGGGTGGCGCAGCAGGAGCCCCTCTGCAGGAGCCCGCTGAGGCGAGGGTCTCGCTGGCGGGCCCGAGAAGGGGCTGAACGCCCTGGAAGGAACCAGCATCTCTGGGACGCGGGGCCCGCGTCTCTGAACTCGGGAGAGAGGATGGGGGGCTTGAGCTTTGGTTTGGGGGCAAATGCCCTGTTGCGAACCGACCTACGTTCGGGAGCAGGGGACAGCCCAAGAGTTGGGGCTCCCGGACCCCAGGAGGTGGACCAGGTGCTCGGAGGGCGAGTCCCTTCCAGGAAAGGTTGTTGCGTTGCGAAGTGTTGTTTGGGGCGGTGGAGAGCCGGGTGGGATTTGGGGGACTCCCGAGATGCCGAGGGTGGGGGACTGATGCTGCGAGCCGACTGCTCTGGGTTTTGCTCTTCTGCTTTGTAACTTGCTAAGCTCCAAGGGGCGGCTTGGAGTTGCCTTTTAGACTCCGGGCTTCGTCCCGGGTCTGCGAGTTTGTACACTGGGGACTCGAGGAGGAAGGCGAGGCAGCCAAGAGGGGCCCGAAAGGGGCCGGGAGCGATTGGAGCGAAGCTACGTCTTGCACTTTTGGCAGCTGCGGAGGATCGCTGGGCTCCGCCTCCTCTGCGCCCTGTTGCCGGCGCTGTCTCTTTCCCCGGCTGCGCGATCTAACCGCACATTTTCTTCTCTCTCCTAGGCTTCTTTTGGAAGTTCGAGCCCAGGTTTGTCTTGTTTTCTTACCTCTTCAGTGGGTCCCAAAGGGTAATGGGGGTTCAAAAATCTGTTGCTAAAAGTTTTCCCACAAAAATTTGTCCTGCTACTTTCTCATCATTTGTTTTCAAGAGTTTTAGTGTACATTTTGGTAATTAAATTGTTCGAGGAAGGAACAGTTATACTGGCCTGTCTCTTTTTTTTTGCATGTTAAAAAACTACCTTGTTGCAAAGCTGCCAAGAGACGTGTTCTTTTTAAGTAATATATCTTTGATTCTCATCTATCTTGTTTTTTCTCCAAGCCTGAAATAGTTAATCCCAAATCAACTTTACACTAACTTTAGATTTTAATTTTGGTTTCTCCGAGAAATCGACTCTTTACTTGGTCAGAACTTTGGGGTTGCTTATATCAATTATTAACCATGACTCCGCATCTTCTCTTATTTTGTCTTAAAAATTTTTATAATTGGGAAATGTCTATAGATTGTATTAAAATTGAAAATTGAGAGGTAAAGCTGCCTTAAAAGACACACAGAATTTCCAAGTTTGGCACAGAAGAGTGGTAATAAAGAATCTTTAAGGTGAGACAGCTTTAGATCACCTAGTACAGTATTTCTTATCCTTTTTTGGGTCAGAAACCACTGTCAGGATCTGATGAAAGTGAGGGACTCTCTCCCCAGAACTACGCACATATGCATAATTGCATACATTTTGGGGTTTGTAGAACCCCCGAAGCCGATCCCTGGCAGGGACCTTTCCTCATGTGCTGAAATGTAAGGACAGTTTTGTTTCAGTTTCTCATCCTTTTTCCAGCCTCCTCTGGGCTGCCTCTTTTCCCTCTCATAGTCTCCAGGAAAAGTACTTCTGAACTAGTCCAACTCTCTTATTTTACTCTTGAGGAGACTTTTAAATAACTCGACTGAGAGTCACCAGTTAATAGCAGAGCCTGGATGAGCTCCCAAGTCTTCCTTTACAACATGTGGCCTTAGAGGGAACAGTCCATTTCCATGCATATTACTTTGTGTATTTAATTGACTTTTAAAGTCTCACTTGATTATTGTTATAAGATATTATAGAATAATTAATGCCAATTAGAGGAAATTTGTGGCTATTTTAAAAATAGCTGTCTATGTCTTTACATTTAAAAATTGTTCTAAAAAGTTTCTCTTGTTTTGAGACAAACATTTCTTTGTTATAACTTATTTCAGGAAAAGACTATTTATGTACCTGATGCCAAACATCTGGATGATAATGGAATTTTTCCATTTTGCATCACTGTCTGCTTTTAAGAAGTTGCAATGTAAATAAAAAGCAAAAGGACAGTGTGGTTTTGGTGTTTAAACAAACTTATAACCTGTTTTTAATCAATTAGCCAATTTTAAAGACAATTTTAGAGCTACAAGAGACTCTTGAGGTCATTTAAGCCAACCCCATGTATTTTACAAATGAAAAACTGGATCCAGGCCCAGAAAGTTTAAATGACTTGCCTCAGGTCTCAGAAAGGCAGGGACAAAGCCAAGAGTAGACCCTTGGGCCCTTCATTTCTGGCTCTTATTGAACACCTTCCACTTTAACGGGGAAGCCTGCTGTGCCAAGGGATATGTGGATTACAAAAGACGGGAGAGTTCTGCCCTCAAAAAGGTGGAAAAGTTACCATTTATTTCATCCCTGACACTTGGGCGTACCACAGAGGTTTCCAGGAATTCCTCAATAAAAGAAAACTTGTGATGGTGGATGTTCTGCTTTTGAGCTATTTAATAATCATTCATCTTTCTCTTTAAAATTAAGTTAAACTACCTATACTTCAACAGGTTTTAAAATGAGCAGATAAAATCTTTCAACATTAAAGGAAATAATATCATAATGTAGACCTCCTAAAGAATTAAGTCCCATAGAAATTGTATTATTTTTAGGACTAAGGGTTAGAGTTCTCCAAACTCAGAATCAGAAGCACTGAAATGTATCTGTGGTTTTTCTCTGTAGTGGAAAATCTTTGGTCTAGTTCAGTGTTTTGGTAATGTTCTCACACCGTCCTTAAATGTTTGAAATTTTAAACTGTTAAATAGCTTGACTAAAACCAGATCACACTTTTTATGTTGCATATGCTTCCTTCTACTTCTTCGTTCCTCCATCCCAAGGTTCTGATACTTCTTTCCTTCCCTGCTCTGAGAGTCACTGGTCTAATTGAATTAGATACTAGAGTAAAACAAATGGAGAAAATCCTATTGTTCATAAATTTAGTTTCATTCTCTTGGGATTATGGATTTTATTCATTTCTCCACTTGGTTTCCCAAGGATCCCGTTTCATATTTGCCCTTAAAAAAGTATTATGATTTTATAAACAAAGTATGAATTGACCAGAACAACTTGCAATGGGATACATCTTCCAAAACTTTTACATATGATTTTGTATATTCCCTTCACATAATCTTAAGAACATTATTAGTAATCCAAAGGAAAGCATGCTCCTACGGTTGAATGCCTGTTTGATTAATGCTGGGGAACTTGAAATACTGTTCCAGACATGACAATGATATCGTGCTTTTAAAGATTGAATTGCTGTGTAGCTACTTCACAGAAATCTGTATTTGTTTATAAACCAGATTTCTGTTGTGTTTTGCACCTCTATTTGAGGTTTAGAATTTGGGTAAATTTCTCTTCACTTGAAGTGTTTAGTCTTAGTATATAAGAGATTCTTGCACAATCTTCCATTCCGACATAATCCTTCTGACGTTTTTCTGTTGCTTTTAGACAAATATGTTAAATTGAAAAAGTTTGACTTTTCTGTTAGAACCTTTTGTTAGGACCACTCCATTTAAACCCCTTGCTGTTCTTCTAAGTCGTGTTCTCATGGACTTGACCTCTTATAAAAGTGTTTTTAAATTACTCTGCCTTGTTCTTTTGCTGATTTAGATATCTTTTCAGAACTGTGTAGTCTTACCGTATAACTTGAAAGCATATAATACATGCATTTAATAAAGTTCACATATAAACATTAAAAGGAACTGACAGTAGAACACAAGTTGTTTTCTTTTGTAAATAGCCTTGTCAACATGTAAAATGATTCAGTTTGTTTCATTCCAGTTGGGTCTTTGTCTTCTGAGGATCATGATTTTGACCCCACTGCTGAGATGTTGGTCCATGACTATGATGATGAAAGGACTCTTGAAGAAGAAGAAATGATGGATGAGGGTAAAAACTTCAGCTCTGAAATTGAAGACTTAGAAAAGGTAAAGGATTTTACGTTAGTATTTTTATACAAACTTAGAGATTTTGAAATTCTCTTGTAAATTATTTTAGAGTATAGCTGAAATAAAAATAGAGATCAGCATCTTTGTTTTTGACCTGACTTTTACAGAATATCACTGACTTCTTCATTATTTTGTAGAATAGCCTAATGAATACATTTTCATTTAATATTTCAAAGTTATATCTGTTAACCTAATTTTTAATTTTATACCAGCATAGTGAAGTAGGTAAATCTGGTCATTTTACAGATGAGATTATTGAGATGTAGAGAACTGTGGGCCCTAAACTTAGTTTGAATGCTAGCGCAGCCCTCTTTGCATTTTACGACACTGTTCTACTGAGGGTTAAACTGAAGTTTGACTAAGCACTGCAGTAGATACAGAGAGAAATCTTTTCCTTCAAATAGCTTGTAATCTGGTAGAATACTGTAAGAAAATTGGAAGAGAAAAAGTTTTACTCTGTTTTTAAATGTAAATTAGTAATATCCCATTCCCTACCCATCAGTATCTTTTAAAAAGTTGGCAAGAGTGAATGTAGTTTATAACTTTTTAAACCCAAAATCAGTAAAAATTCACATGAACTGGATTTTAAACATGTTTATACCACGACTACAAAGAGAGGCTTCTATAGGCGTCACCTTGAAAAACTGTAGAATTATTCTTATGTATAAATTTATTTGCAAATTTCTAATCAGCCCAGAAGGACAAAAGCTTTCATGAGTAATGTTGAATAGTAACAATCCTTTGAGTTTTCATACCTCTTTTTCTTGAAGAAGACCTAGCACGTTCTTACGTATTCTCTTGTGCTATATTTGGGAGGGAGGATGAGCTGTTGTATTTCTTCCTGCGTGTTAATACACAGAGAAACGCAAGGCAGAGTCTTCAGGGACTAGACCTCAGGCTTGGTCCTGTAGACCTGAAATTTTCTAAACACATTCACTCATTTGGCAAATTAATCCAACACTTTGCAGTTAGATTAATCATTTTCTTTAAAAAATATATCTCCTGTAAGAGCCAAGCAGATTTGGGAATGTAGAGATAAAATTGTTAGAAAGTACTCAAGAAGAAAAGTCTTGCCTGTCACTCCTTTCAGGGGTGATGATAAAATGTTGCTTGTTGATGAGAAAAGATCCCAAGAGTCTCGAGCTCTGCCTTGGCTTTATTCAGGCAATTCCTTCCTACCTCTTGTGAGTGGGTAGCCTGGAATAATTGAGAATTATAATCCACCTAACGTTATCTCTAAGCCAAGGACAGTGGTAGGGCCTGGGATTGCAGAAATGAGCAATTTGACAATATCCTTGAACTGTAGGAGCTTACAGTCTAATTTGGGGTGACAAATGGGAACAAAGATTTTTAGTATGATATGTTAAGAACTATGAAAGTGATAAGCAGTGAGAGCTGTGGGACAAGTAGTATATATCCAGTAAAAGATGGTTAGCCTGATGTGAAAGCTCATGAAAGGCTTCTTAGAATAGACACTTTTCTTCTGTAGTTTTTTAAGTCAGGACACTGCTGTAGGCATGGGGCAAAAGTCCCAGGTGGTCTCATAATGCACCTTCCTTGATTACCTGTTTGTTGTTAAAGATAGGGAGCTCCAGTCTAGTTACAACATGACATAAGAAAATGAAATAAATGTGCTGGACTGCATTTTACCCATGCAGAGCTGTTTTGTCAGTAAAATAGTAAGGATTAAAAATCTCATTTTACGTGTTAATTCAGTTACTACTTGAGTGTGGGTAATTTGGTAGAGATTTTTATGGGCTGGTAAAATTTTATTTTTCAGATTTGAAAGTTTTGTTCTTCTAGAGATGACAGTAATAGCTGCTTTGATCTGTGTTTAGTGAGTTTTAAAAGGAAATTGGGGAAGATACAGAGAAATAATCAACAGCAAAGAGTTACTCACTTAACTATTCACAGAAATATCTAGTCCCTATTCTTTGACTTTCATTTTGTCTAGTAAATGCTGGTAATTACATCTTCACTTTGTAATGCTATCTATCATTGAATTTGTAGATTCAGAAAAAGTATAGGCCTTTAAATATTTCACTTTCTCCATTCTTGGACAGTTTTACTTCTTGGCATTTTATCACATTCTTGGAAATTGAGACCAAAAAGTACAGGTGATCTTTAAACAAATGCTAGTGAAGACCTAAGAGCTGTGCTCCAACCCAGAAGGCCAGTCCTTTTCTCATTGATCAAGGAGCAAGGGGAGCTGTTTCTAAGAGTGACTGACTGCCCACGTCCTCTGATCTGGGATTCCTATCTGTACTAAAGCGTAACTCTGTAGATGTGGTCTCTCTTCTTTATTGATATTTATTGAAACATGAAAATGAATAAAAGAAACAGTAGATAGAGACACAATATTGAGTAAAGATCATTTAATTTTTAGAAGAAATTTAAAATTATTTCTATACAATTTAAAATAATGTATTAATCTTTTATTATTGAAACAGTGATTTAGGTATTGGCACACGTTAACAGTCTTAGGGGTTTGATGTTAATGTTCATTTTAAAAAATTACAAGAAGTTTTTATACTCATAGTAAATAAACTCGATAGTTTGTGGACTAAATATGGCTTATATTTTGGTGCCTACAAATTTTTAATACATAATGTATTATGGAAAGTAAGAGAGATACAAAATCAGCTTTCTTAGAGTAGTGCTTTGATAAGTATAGAGACTTATGTGACTAGATTTTTGTGATTAGACATTAAAATAAGGTTTATGTTGTATCTTTCTATGTTTTAATTTATTCATGTTTCTCTTGCCTGACAGGATTTAATTTAACACCCCTTGATTTAGAGCTGTAACTTTAAAAATGTTCTTTACAGTTCTGCTTTTATTAATATATAGATTTCTCTCTCCCCTGATATTCATTGTGAAATGAGAAAGTAGAAATCACCTTTTTACCACTTAGACTTTGGTATAGGTCTTTCCTTTTTTTTTTTAAAAGCATTTTAAAAAGTTGTTTGTACACTGTTTTGCAAACTGTATTTTAAGATATCAGAATGGTGTTATATTAAAATTGATCTGCACTTCACTTAGACAATCTCGTATGACTCATCCAGCAATACCATCAGGTATGTCAAATGAGTATTAGCATTATTTCCTTGGCTCAGAGGCCTTGTTGATTGTAAGATGTACCACAGATTTAGAAATAGTGTAGATGGTGGCAGGGAGGAACACTGCTGTGAGAAATCTGCCTGTTGGTAATGGGATGCATCCTCAATTCTGATATGTGAGGGTATGCATTATAGGGTCAAGGAAATTATGGGATCTTTCTATTCACAGGTGAGGAAATGGACCTGAGCAGGGTTAGGTGATTTGCCTACAGTAATAGTTAGCAATTACTGAGTCCTCTGTCTCTAAATCTTGTGCTCTTCCTAATGTAAACCCTTCAGCTTATACAACAATTCCTTTATAAGTTTGACTAGACTCAATTGGGTCTCTTAAAATTTAAATAGTTTTAACAAAATACCTGAGAAGAAGGCAGAAGAGAAATATCCTCATACCTGGGATAAGGTGCTGGGTCAAACTTCTAGGCTGAGTTAGCCACCACAGATCCTCAGAGACTTTGAGATTTACTAATTCAATTTTGAAAAAAATTTTTTGTGCTTCAAAGGACCAAGTGCTTTATTAATAGGCTCTAGTAGAAAGCTCCTTTGTGAAGTGTTTCAGAGACTGGATTCACCTTTTCCAGTTTTGCCTTAGTTTTGGTACAGATAATTTCTGTGTTTTAGTACCAGCTGCCTTTCGGGGACTACACGTTGTCATCCCTTGAATGTATTAATGAGGTTTCCGCTAAGATGGTTACCTTCTCCCTCAGCAGATGATCATGTTTCTGTCTTTATAGGGAACGTAGGGTTTTCGTGAATGACTGACAGGAAGCTCCTATTCGCCCCACACATACAGTCTTAGCTTTGTATTCATTCTTCCTTCTTTCCCTTCTGTCCCCAAGGTAACTACCACTTCCCAGGCTAACCCCTAGATTCCATCCCTCCTGCCCTCAGTTTATTCTTCTGCTTATTTTTGTATTTCAGTAAAGAATCCTCCTCGTACATTTCCTACATTTGGAAAAAATTCTCTTTTAACCCTGTGTTATCCTTAGTCATTCTTTTATAGTGTATGTGCTTGCTTTCCTTCCATTCGGTCCTCAGCTTTGCCTCTCCTGACAGGCTGTAAGGTCACCAATAATTCCTGATTGACAGATACAAAGAATTCTTGTCTTGTCTTTATCTCGCTTGATGTCTCTTTGATATTTGACCCAAGTGACCATCCCTGGTTTCTCCACACTTGCTTCTTCCTCAACTTACATAATTCTGTTTCTCCTAGTTCCATTTCTACTTTCTGGTGTCTCCCTCTGTCATATTTATGGGCTTTTCTTTCTGTGCCCACATTTTAATCGATGGTATTCCCCTGGGTTGTAGCTTTTGTCTTCTCACTCTGTATGCCTTTTATGGATGATTTCATGCAAGTCCATTACTTTAGCTTTCACCTTAAATCATCATTTACCATCCAACCCTCAAGTTTATTTGTCTTGTGTTTCTGTCTCATAATGGTGCTATAGCTATTTAGCCTTCTCAGGCCAGAAGTGGGCAGTCTTTTTAGATTCCTGTGTCACTTTCATTCACTCTATCAAGTAAGTCAAGAAACAAATGCTTTTTTCTTAATTTTGCTTAGATAATTCCATTCCTTAGTTCAGGTTCTCATTCTTCTACTCTCCCTAGAACCTTATTTCCAAAATGCAAATCATGTTTAAAATTTTCCATATACATACTATAGGGTAATATATCTGAAAGTTCTTCTAATAAAGTATATGTCCCCTTCTCTTTTCTCTCTACCCTCTCCCTGAGTGAGCTCATCAACTCCTGTGGCTTTAAATATCATCTAGATGCTAATGAATGCCAGATTTATATCTTTAGCCCAGCCTGATCCTCTGAGCTCCAGGCTCCTGGCCAACTTGACTTTTCCACTTGGATGTTTCATAGTCCTCTCAAACTTAACTTGTGTCCTCTACAGAACCCTTAATTTTTTCTTCAAAAACCTTTCATTTCTTGAGTCTTTTCTATCTCAATAAAAGTTACCAGTATCTAGGCAATTGCTCAAATACAAATCTGAGGAGTCATATGCCCTCCCTCTCCCTTCCACTCCTACATCCAGTAATCCATTGGATTCTACCTCAGTTCTTATCTTGCCTATTCATTTCTCTCCCTGTCTATGTCGCTACCCTAACCCAGCATGAGGCTTCTAAGTGGTCTGCCTGCTTCTGTCTTATCTCTTCACCTCCCCGAACTTTCCTTCATGCAGCTGCCCAACATTTAAGAAGAAAGAAAGTCATGTCGCTCTGTTTTTATAATTCTCTAGTGGCTTCTCATTGTCCTGGGAATAAAGTCCAAGTTCCTTTCCCATGAGGCCTTTCGTGATCTGCCTGTGTCTGTCTTTCCAGTCTCCTCTTGAGCTACTCTTCAATCTACTCTCCATGCTCTAGCCACTGGCTTAGTGGGAAACACCTTCAGGGCTTGAATTTGTCATTTCCTTTGCCTGGAATGCTGTTCACAGGATTGGTCACTTCTCAGACTTCGGGCCTCAGCTGAAGGTCACTCACTGTCTTCCCCTGTGACTCTTTGAAAGTAGACTTCCTACATTACTCTGTATTTCAGGATCCTATTTATTTCCTTTACACGCGTCATAATTGGCAGTTCTATATTTGTGTATTGTCAGTATCCCCCTTAGACTGTAAGTTGTGGAAGGGCGAGATCTGTGATTCATACCAGCGCTTGACACAGTGGCCTCCTGGCGCACAGTCACTGCTCAGGCAGTGTTTCTGGTGACAGACCACAAGTGCCTAGTACACTGCCCTCTCTGCATCTTTTAAGACTTAGCTCAGACTTTGCCCTCTGTGTGGTACCTCCCTACCCTAGACCGTTATTCCCTTCTCTGTACCCACCAATTTATAGCACCAATTCCAGAATGGATTATTGCAGCCATCATGTTGTATTATAAATTGTTAACTTATAGGCTCCTTCCACTAAGACTGAGCTCCTTGAGAACACTGATTTTCTGTAAATTTCATTTCTGTATCCGTAGCCGGTAGCTCTCCACACAATACCGAGAACCCCATAAATGCTATATTGATGGGAAGGTGGACTATTAGTGTATGGTGAATGAAAATTGCCATCTCCCCAGCTCATGGAGGGAATCTGAAACTGAGGTTTTGGAGAAATATTACTGACAGGTGGTTGGCAAAGGCTGCACCCCAATCTCCTCTTATGTTATAATCACTATGAGCTAAAGGGAATGGCTGCATGGACTCTTCGAGGAGCAGGAGTTAGACTCTAAATCTGGTTCTGGGCACCTCAGAAAGCTTCTTTGGTTTGGGAGAAGAATAATTTATGAGGTTTCTCCATAGCATGGGTAGATTTCTGTCCATCCTGACCATCCTACTCAGTTAGTACTGACTCCGTGTTCCCAAAGCAGCTTTGTACTGATTTGAATCCCAAGCTGAAAAGATTTCATGAGTGACATGATTGGTATGGTCATTGGAAAGGTGCATGTCTACTACTGCAAATTTACAAATTAGCATTCTGTCATATACCTTATTTTAAGTTCATTTAGCATGAATCTGTTTCAGTCGGCCACAGTTAAAAATGTAAGTTCCACACCTGCAAAGATGAAGGCCAGATTCTTGGGGACCCCCCCAAAGCCTGCGTCCCCTGTGGGCCCTGGTGGGTAGTCAGCTGGCTCTCTAGGAGTCATCACTGGCTCCTCTCAGCTCACTTTGTGACTAACTGTGTGTATGTTTTGTACACTTTGCTTTAGCATTTTTGTGCTGTTTGCTTCATGACTTAGGTATTTTGTCTTAAAGGGAAAACTAAACCAAAAAGTAAGCTTTAAAAACAAATCTCTTAATAAATAGACTTAAACGTCTTTAAAATATTTTACAAATTAACCAGTCCATGCATATGTTGTTTCAAATTTATTTCTTTGAATAATTATAAATAGTTCTGTACACTTTAGTAGGTGAATTAAAATATTTTTTAAAAAGGGAGTATAGCACTTATTTTCAGATGGATTCGAGGAGGGAAAAACAGTGACTGGGTGCCGCTCTGTGGCCTGGCGCAGGTGTTTCTAACGCAGGCAGCGCTGTAGCCGGAGCCGGTGGCTTTATCAAAGCAGCGCAGCCGCTGAGAGAACTGGGCAGCCTGGGCTTCCAACCCAGAGCGGAGCCTCAGGTTTCTCATCCATAAGATGGTGGTACTGATACGCACTTCACTAGATGGTGCAGGAAAAAACCCCAAACAACTGGTATAGAATATAGATAAAGTAGTAGGAATGAATATAAAAGGATAATTGTGTTTTGAAAATTAATAAATATTGTTTGCATTAGTAAATGTTCAGCAAAGTTTTCCCATCAGGGGTCTTCTAATGAGCACGAAGGATAAACCAAGTGATCAGCTATTAATTACCAGGAAACAAACTGAAAATTACATGAAGTTATTGATTGATTAATCGGAAATATTTTCAAGGCAAATGTTTATACTAATGTGAAAGCTGAAAAAAGGAAAAAAGGTCTGCACTAAAGCAAATATTTGAGGAATTGTTAAGAACCTAAAATGGTGGTGGAAAATAAAAATTCAGATGTTAATTGTTAGGCTTTTGTTGATATAGGTGTTTGAGTCGTTTTCTGGCAGTGATACAAATAGAAAAACTAAAACTTGGCTTTGATTTGATACTGCTGTTTTTATAGTGTGCTTTATGAACAGTGAGGGCATCACAGTTTATCTCTGGTCCGGCATTGTGACATATGAGTGTGTGTTTGTGTCCTGGCTTGAATAGGAGGGAAACATGCCTCTAGAAGATTTACTGGCGTTCTATGGCTATGAACCTGCAATTCCTGCGGTTGCAAATTCTAGTGCAAACAGTTCCCCAAGTGAACTTGCAGATGAACTCCCAGATATGACACTAGACAAAGTGAGTACAAGCGTTTAAAAGAAAAATTCCAGATCTGTTACCATTGACTGTTTTTATTAGACTTGCCTTAATTTAAAGCATTTCAGAATCCTGAAATGTAGATTTCTTATTGTCCCGTTGCTCTCATCATTTTGGTGACTGATTTAAATATTGTTTGGCTTTGTTCACACTACTTTAAAAGTAGTAGTAGCATTGTAATACTTTGTGTTTGAGTGTTCTCATAATTTTTTCATCTTTCCTATGTAGACACGTTGTATCTAAACTTAGATTTTGCCCTAACTTCTTTTGATCCTGTGAACACTTGAATACATTGATTAATAAATCCCCCAGAAGCTTGAACCCAAGCTGGCTTAGGCATGGAGTAGTTGCAGAGAAGTTCTGTTTTCTTGGGCTCTGGGAGTGACAACAGCCACAGCGGCCAAGGCCTCAGTGATCTGTCTCTAACATAGACTGGTTGTGGGGGCGGCTTGGTCCCTGCTGAGGAAAATTCACACAGCCACAGTCTCTGCTAACACATCCTTGGAAAGCTTTCCTCGCCTTTCAGATCTCAGGCAGGGAAGGGAATCCACGCCTTGGAACCTCTTCCTCTGAGTTGCATTGTTCCCAGTTTTGAGTCAAATGTGATATTAATGTACTGGAGACCTTAATGACCGAAGTCATCCAGCAAATATTGAGTGCCTACTGTGTATCAGGCACAAGGGTGACTATACACTTACGTAAAAATTAATTCAAATCTGTTCCTTTTAAAATTATATCACTAGTCCGGCCTGTTCCTTACTTAGACTTTAAAAATTATTGGAAGACTGGAGTTTGGAGACTTTTTTTTGTTTTATATATTTATGTTGGCAGAAAGTGAGTTTAATTGTTAACCACTTAGAAGTAAGATTTTTTTGGTAAATTCACTAAAAATTAGCCTGCAGCTTTAGATAAGCTCTCTTGCATACCTACAAATTAGGCAAATTGTTTGTTAAAAGTGTATATTAATGTAGTTATTAAATATTATATGTAATTAAATATTAAATGTTATGAAATATTTATCTACATAAAGTCAATTATAGGAGAATTTCAGATTTACGTCTCTCAAAACTAAGGTTTCAACTAGTTCTTAACTATATCGTAATACCATAATATGTTTATGAAAATGTTATAAAAAGACTTTTTTTTAATTGGTGAGATGTAATCATTTCTAACTCTGCACTGCACTCCTGTTCTTACAGGAGGAAATAGCAAAAGACCTCCTGTCAGGTGATGATGAGGAAACGCAGTCGTCTGCAGATGATCTGACACCGTCTGTGACTTCCCATGAAACTTCTGATTTCTTCCCTAGGCCTTTACGATGTAAGAAGCCCAATCATTACTGATTATTAGTAACATTGATACTCCCACTTGAGTACATTTATTGTATTCAGTAGTTTGTCAGAATATTCTAAGTGTTTTATTTAATTTAAAAGAATGCTGTTATTATCTGAACAAGATTATACCCTTCTTTTGTTGAGTTAGAGGTAAACTAATATACTGTTTAAAAATTAAAACGTTTGCTTAGTTTTGCAAGACTGTCTGCTTTCTTTTCTTTTCCAAGACTCATCTGTTGCTATGGTAACCAATCTTAGTTCAACCATGAAATTTTATAGACATTCTTTGGACTTCTGTTAAAAGGCCCTTACTGTCCTGGTTTTGAAAACTATCAGCTCCTCAGAAACTATTTTTTATTTTTACTGATTTATTTAATCCTTTTCTTTCCTTTTGGGTCTTGGTGTTTTCTTTTAATGAGTATCAGTAGTATTTAACAGGTCTTTGAACTGAAATAATTTCTTTTCTTTCTTTCTTTCTTTGGTGAGGAAGATTGCCCCTGAGCTAGCATCCATTGCCATTCTTCCCCGTTTTGCTTGAGGAAGATTGTCTGTGCTAACATCCATGCCAGTCCTCCTCTATTTTGTATGTGGGACACCACCACAGCCTGGCTTGATGAGCGGTGTCTAGGTCTGTGCCCAGAATCCAAACCGACAAACCCTGGGCTGTTGAAACAGAGTGCACCAGACTTAACTGCTATGCCACCGGGTTGGCCTCTGAAATAGTTTCTAATATGCAGCTTCACTTATTTCTCAGATATTTTTATGGTTGAAGAGCTGTTCAGTTGAGTTTAAACACACATACACACATTTATTCCAGAAACATAATTTTGCTGGATTTAACGTGCAGCTCTTTGTGTGGATCTTACTCTGGTTAGTATAATCAGAACTCTTGTGCTTTATATTCTTTTTTAAGGTGACCATAGTGGTTTTCCCTTTGCCTCCCCGAACTATTTGAATGTATACAAATAATTATAAGGATACTATACACTTTCTTAGTGTTTTCAGTGTCTTGTTTTGACTAGTGTCAAAATGTGAGACTAGTACAAGAGGGTTAGTGTATTTGTGCTGATCTCATTTATTCAACAAATTTTCATAAAATCCCATGTGCCAGACAGTCTTCCAGGTGCTGCACAAATAGGCAATAAAAACCTGTTTTAAAATTTGGTTTTCTTCTCTTAAGCAAATACTACATGTGATGGGGATAAGGAATCAGAAGTTGAAGATGTTGAAACAGACAGTGGTAACTCGCCTGAAGACTTGAGGAAGGTAAGTTTAGTTACCATCATAACTTATCAGACTGTTTGGACTAAAGTAGCTTTGAAAAGCATTTCTTAAATAATTGGAGATAATTTTGTTGTTGCAAGAAGTTTCTTCTGACTTGTAGTAACTGATTAATGAGTTGGAACTTTTTTCCAGTGTTTATTTTTACAATGAATTGTTTTCTATTTCTCAATTTTCCTGTAGGAAATAATGATCGGTTTACAGTATCAGGCAGAGATTCCCCCTTATCTTGGAGAGTATGATGGTAATGAGAAAGGTAAGGAAGGCTTTTGATTTTGATATTTGGTAGGGCAAGTTACCCTTAATATGTTTATTTAAATATCTGATTATAGCCTTGGCTTTATAAAGGTAGATTTGGAGTCAGGGAAAATTTGGATCTGACTTAGGAATAATATATCATAATTAACCATGAGACTCGGAGAACTACCCCCTCTCCGTACAGTGCTTCTTAGCCAGTATGCTGAGCTCCTTTTAAAGTTGTGGAGAGCCTCTTAAGGTGCAACTGCATGGCCTGTATCCCCCTCCAATAGAAGTGGGTTGAATCTTAGCACCTGAGATAATGGCAATGTTGGGGATATAATCTTCTTGGAAGGAAAACTGTTGAGGAGAAAAGAGACCAAAGAAATTCTCCTGCCCCAGCCCTGATCAAGAAGGTGGTGGGATATAAGGATTCTGCTGCTTTTGTTGTACACCCTTGATTAAGTGTAATCAGTTTTTCTTCACATTTTTGGTAGATTGCAACTATAGTTGGTTCTGAAAATATGGAAGGGTGAGGTGGTGGAAAATAAAAATACAGGTACACCTTCCTAGTGGAACTTGGGAACCAAGTAGATTTGACTGTGGGCAGTTGACTTTTTCCCTAATGAGTTCATTGGTCCCTGTGAGGTCATGAGGGTAAAAGCAGGACAGCGATACAACACTTCCTGAGTTCTTTCTTCCTTTTCCTCTGCATTGGGTCATCCCTCATTTAAAGGAACGGAGGACTGGCTACCATGGGGTCAGTAGCCTTGACAGCCCTTAGCAACACCGTTTTCCTATACCTCTTTCTACGTGATGGAAGACAGTTGTTCTGGGGAAGCAGACAGTAGCTGATCATCTTCAGGTGCCCCAGCCTTGCCCCCCCAACCCAAATGCCACACGCACCCTTGGAGCTAAGCACATGCAGAGCAGCTGTTGGTCCACAGCTTATATATAATGGAGGTAATAGCGTCTCAGTTCTACACATTCAGGAGGGAAGGCATACCTTCTCTATCTCTTGAGAGAATAAATCCAAATTATTTTACCTGTTTCAGTTTTGACCAAAAAGTAAAGAAACTAGTTCCAGAAACTTACCTCAAAAATCAGTCTTATTGCTTCACAGCACACTTTATTTTTAACTTTCTCACTTACTAGGAATGATAATGTCTACCTTACACAGTTGTGAATACAGAGCACTTACCACGGTCCCTGCTACATAGTGTGCTCTCAATACGTTATTTTTATTAGCTATATTCAGTACTTATACCCTTGAAGAATGGATTGTACGTGAAGCAGTGGAATAAATACTTAGGCCGTCTGTATTGTCTGAAGTAGAAGATTTGAGTATGGGGGCAGTGTGTGCATTAGTGTACACCTTGTTTTAGTGACATTTTGCTTATTAATAAATCAGCCTCTAAGAGACTGTGGAAAGTTTCCTCCCCTTCTATTTATCGTTCTTTTCCATTTTTGATTAATCTGCTTCTTCCTTTAGACAGAAATTCACCTTCTGGGAGGAAATTGGTAAAAGAAAAATATACCTTTCTTAGGTGTTTCATTATTGGCACATATTTCAGTTTTTGTTTATTTTTGTTTGTTTCTTTTGTTTGTAATTTTTAACCTCTAGACGTCTCATAGAACCATTTTGGGAGTTCAAGAGAAAACTCCAATCAAGTCATTAAAGAATTTACGTAGGGTTTTTTATCCCCTCATTAGAGGAATGTAAGATACCACTGTGGGGTTTTACATTAGACTTTACTAGGCATAGAAAGCCTGTGATTGGTTAGTAAATTCAGCCACCAAAAAAGCTGCAAGCTCTAGCCACTGGAACACTTGGCCCTTAATAAAGTTAGAAAGAACTTTTTTAAACCTTTACTGAGGAAAGGCTCAGCTTGCCAGACAATCAAATCAGTGGTGTCCTCAAAGTTAGTTACTTGTCTCAGTGTATAGCCTATTAAGAAAGAGAAAGAACAGTTTGTATACATCTTGGAGGGCATTCACTATTTTTAATGTGTTAATGGGATTTTTCTTTATCAGTGTATGAAAATGAAGACCAGTTACTTTGGCGTCCTGGTGTGGTTTTGGAGAGCAAAGTTAAGGAGTACCTTGTTGAGACCTCATTAAGAACTGGAAATGAAAAAATAATGGATAGGATTTCTGCTGGAACACACACAAGGGACAATGAACAGGTATACTTTAACGTCTGTTGAAACAGCAGCTAGTAGTATCTTCTTGATTTTCTTAGATTTGATTCTTCTGTTTCTTAAACGTGATGTGGATACCTCTTTTTCTAATAGATTTTCAAAACTTAGAGTATACTGGTTTAAAAGAAAAATCCCGAGACCTGGTGATAACCCCTCTCTATTATTTTGTGTCTTTTCTTCTGGTCTTTTCTTCTGTACATATACACATATCTTACTTTAGGTACCATTTAATATCCTTATGATCACGTAATCTTATTTTCTTTTGCTGTTGAGGATTCTTTAATACTTCATTCTTGATGACTGTGTATTCCACCCTGTAGTTGTAATAGCACTTGTTTAAACATTTTCCGTGGTTGGACTTTTAGATTTTATGATAAAGGTATTTTTTGGATTATTCTTGAAGTTTCTTCAGGAAGTGATTAAAGGTAATGTCTGTTAAGATTGTATAAATTTGCTTTAGGAGCATTTGTTAAACACTGTTTACCTGTAGAAGCAGAACATTCTCCTGATCATAGGTGGGATGAGGGTGGGAGTATTGCCTATTAAGGGCTTTTTGAATGCCCCTAGTTTTGCCCTTCTGACATCATTTTGCCCCTATCATATACTTTGTCACTCTGTATTGCCAGCCAAGATGATCCTGACTAATAAATACCCAAAGATAGGTAGACTCAAACTCGAATCCCCAAGTAACATAGAGAAGTCATACAAGCTGAACTTCAAAGTAGTTTTGTCAACTGTCTAAAAGAAATCCCCTTGGGTTTTTGTACTGACATTCCTATAAACTAATAGTGGAAGAATTAGTCTTTAGAACGTTAAACCTTCCACTTCAAGAACATGGTCTGACTCTCCATTTATTTGACTTTTTTAATCACTCAGATGTTTTTGTTTGAACATCACATGCATCTAATTAGCTTAATTCCTCAATATCTTTTGTATATAATACTCTTGTAAATGAGATCTCTATTATATGTATAATTGTATATTGTTGATATAGAGAAAGCAATCTTTTAAAAATTTTTTTCTCAAGCTATTGAAACTCTTTAGTATAATGAGATGTTTCAGTTGTGTCTCTTAGGTTTTCTAGTCTTAAAATCATTACTGAATTATACTATTGTTCCTTCCTTACCATTATTATATCTCTTATTCCTGTTATATGTCTTACTGCATTAGCCATAACTCTCAGAGACATTCGGTAGTAATACTGATTTAAGGCCTGCTTTTGCTGGAAAATAGTACATCTTCAGATTTTTACATTAAGAATAATAGCAGCACTTGGTTCAATGTAGGTTATCTTTATTATAGTAAGGTAGTATCCATCTACTTATAGCTATTATATTTTTGTCTTATTTTAATTAGAAATGAATACTGATTTATCATGCTTTTTTAGTAACTGTTGAGATTATTGTTTTTAATGATTATTAATGTATTCATTATTAATCTATTGATGTATTAATAGATATCCTAATATTGAGCCATCCTTGCCTTTCTTGAAACTTACTTGGGAAGGTGATTATTATTTCTTACCCTCAGTTGAGTTCTGTCTGCTACTATTTAGTATATTCACAATTCTAAACAGATTTAGTAGGAAGAAATTTTTTTTAAAATGGCACCTTTCATAGTAGATGGAAATAATTGAGACCATTATAAACTCTAGTCACTAATGTAGCTGTCCTCCTGTTCCAGACCTGCTGTTTTTCTATTTTGTTAAAACTGTAAAAGGCAGGGTGTAGGTGATATCAAGAGATAAGACCATAGTTCTAATTTTTCCCAGCTACGAAAAATGTCACCTAAAATAGGGGAATTCCTCCAGCCCAGAAGGTGTAGCAATAAAAAAAAAAAGTCAAGCATGATACTGGTAGATGACTTCTGAGAGGTAGAGTGAGAATGAACAAACTCATGGGTTGCCAGAGTCCGTCTGCAGGATTTATATGGACTAAATGTCCGGGCAGACATACGTCAGGTGTCCTGAAATTAGAGACATTTCAGCCACTAGTTTTCAGGATTCTTACAGTATGCCTTTTTTAAAAAAATACTGTTAACATGAACTTCTGGTGATTTTTATTGAGTTTTTTGCTCTCTGTCCTAGGCATTATATGAACTTCTCAAGTGTAATCATAATATAAAGGAAGCCATTGAAAGGTACTGCTGCAATGGAAAGGCATCTCAAGGTACGAAACAGTTGGGATCAAGAGAGGGAAAAGGCAGGGGATGGCCATTTGGGGATCAGAATAAGCAAAATAGCATAAAGGATGGAGCAATCCTATAACACTTTTGTAAGATCTGTGTTCATCTTCATAGCAAATAATTTTTTCCTTTTCTTGCCCTCTATTTTTAGACGTACCAGAGATTGTTCAAATACAAATTAGTTACCCCCCTGTCACCTCCACTTTCTTGAAGAAATAGTTACAGAACAAAGCAGACCCCAGAGATGACAATATATCCAAAGTAATTAAAAAGAATGATTTTATGATTTCGTTGACAAAAAAAGTTGTTTTTTCTTTTTTTAAAAAATCGGACAGGAAGTGAAAAGGAGATTAAAGATTAAGAAAAGAAACATGTATATATATTCCATTGATTTATTGCCAGAAATGTATTTTTCATAGTTATGTAATAACACTTTTACAATGCTAAGGTTTTGTGTGTGTCGGAAAAATGGTTAACTTTAATTTCAGTCTTTTTGTCATTGTATAAATGGATTGCATGCACCATAGTTCTCATTAAGAATATGTAGAGTGAAACAGTACTTAGTAATATTATATAAATGACTTGGAAAAATGTAAAAGCTGGAAACTGTACATTTAAACTTGTAGATTGTGATAGCCTGTTGAAATGTTTCCTTGTAAAAGCTATTTTTTTGAAAAAATTATTTTAAGCTCTCATAACTCTCAAAAACTAAATACTGATTTCCTCCTCAGTTCAAACTATTTGCCACCTTTTTGATGGACTACTGTTAATGGCTTTGGGGACCTGGTCTCCATGGTCATTGAGTGAGGCACTTTGTCTCCTCTGCCCCAAGTAGATTTGACTTCACCATTAACATCTGCCCGGAAGTTAAATGGGATTTAGTCTTTTGAGAGCATGGGCTGTTTCTTATTCCCTTTATATTTACAGAGTATAGCACTACAAACTGACTAAATAAATACGTCTTGTTTATGTATGGTCTCTGATTAAAGAACTTAGGGTTTTGATGTAAGACCAAAATAAGGCTTTTTTTTTCATGAAGGAAATAACCTAATTTAAAATATATGCTCACTGTTTAAAAAAGTCAGAAAAATGGTGAGCATAAATTATAGAAAAACATTAAATTCTAATCCCGCCATGCAGAGGAAAAAAACAGTGTTTATATTTTCGTAGTCTAGATTTTTTGATAGGATTTATAGTATGCATTCTTTCGGTAATCCTAACTGAAATCTCCTACATACAGAACTTGTGTGTGTGTGTGTGTGTACCTTTATGGCCTTTTATTGGTAAAACATACTGAAAGTAAATCAGTGATTCATAGAAAAGAGTTTTGAGGCCAATGAGTTTTGTTTTAAAATTTCTTTAGAAGGAATGACTGCATGGACGGAGGAAGAATGCCGGAACTTCGAACATGCACTCATGCTTTTTGGAAAAGATTTTCATCTTATACAGAAGAATAAGGTAACTTAGGCAAATTAGTACAGAGAAATTGCTTAGTGATTACAATGAGTATAAGCTACTAACTTTTAAGTCACTTGGGTAGGAAAAAAAAAAAGGCAGCAACTTGTTAATGCTCCCCTGCCGTTAACATATCTCACATTGCTCTAAACATGACTAGGATTTGCTCAAAGATGCCATAGCCTGCTCATGGGTTGGCTGATAGTACACTCAAGTATCATTTGACAAATACAGTTATCATGCTCTACTCACAGAAAATGGATTCACTGTATTTTTCAGGAAGTGTTACTCTTCTACTTTTTTCCTTGACATTCATTTCTTTCTAAGCTATTCAGAGGTTTGTGGCCTCAGAAATGTTTCTCTTTAGCAGTGAGAACTGCAGTTACTGAAAGAAGAAACATTGGTTACTAAAAGCAACTAAAATATTCTAACAACATCAAATGTTGACAAGGATATGGAGCAGCAGGAACTCTCTCATTCATTGCTGGTAGGAATGCAACATGGTGCACAGTCTCTTTGAAAGACAGTTTGGTGGTTTCTTACAAACCTAACTCTACTCTGACCATACAATCCAAGAATCTCACTCATTGGTATTTACCCGAAGGAGTTGAAAACATGTCCACACAGAAACCTGCATGTGAATATTTGGTAGATTTAATCATAATTGCCAAAACTTGGAAGCAGTTAAGATGTCCTTTGAGATGAATGAATAAATAAACTGTGGCACATCCATACAATAGAATATTATTCAGTGTTAAAAAGAAATGAACTATCAAGCTACAGAAAGACATGGAAGAACCGTAGATGCATATTGCTAAGTTAAAGAAGCCAATCTGAAAGGCTACATACTGTATGATTACAACTATATGACATTCTTGAAAAGGCAAAATTTTGGAGATGGTAAAAAGATCAGTGGTTCCAGGGGCTAGTGGGGAGGGAGGGATGAATAGGCAGAGCGCGGAGGATTTTTAGGGCAGTGAAACTGCTCTGTATGGTACTATAATGGTGGATATATGTCATTATACATTTGTCAAAACCCATAGGACGTACAATACCAAGAGTGAACCCTAATACAAATGATGGACTTTGGGTGATAAAGATGTGTCTATGTACTCATTAATTGTAACAGATGTACCACTGTGGTGGGGGATGTTGATAGTGGAGGAAGCCACGTGTGAGTGGGAGTAGGAGGTGTATGGGAACTCCATACTTCTCAATTCTGTTGTGAACCTACAATTGCGTTAAAAATAGTCTATTGTTTAAAATGTGTGTGTGTATGTATATTCTAATAGTTTGGAATAATTAAGTCTCATTAAAGTATGCTTTGTTTATTATTCTCTCTCTTCATCCTAAAGGAACCTAGGATTCTGAAGTATTTAGGTGGGTAGGTCAATATTTTATGCCTTTTTCTTTTTAATTAATAGACCTTTTTAGAGCAGTTTTTGGTTAATAGAAAAATTGATCAAAAGTACACTGAATTCCCATACATCCCCTCTTATCCTGTATAGATAGCTTCCACTATTACTAATATCTTACATTAGTGTGATACATTAGTTACAATTAATGAGCCAATATTGATACATTATTTTCAACTGAAGTTTACATTATGGTTCCTTCTTTGTGTTGTATATTCTATGGATTTTGACAAATGCATAATGACATATATCCACCATTATAGTATCATACAGAAGAGTTTGAGTACCCTAAAAGTACCCTGGGCTCCAACTTATTCCAACGTATTTCTCCCTTCCTCCCTGCGTGTCACCCTAACCCCTGCCTTTTTACTGTCTCTGTGCTTTTGCCATTTTGGAATGTCATATAATTGGAATCATACAGTGTGTAGTCTTTTCAGATTGACTTATTTGACTTAGCAATATGCATTTAAGGTTTCTCTGTCTTTTTGTAACTTGATAGCTCATTTCTTTTTATTCCATTGTATGGATTTATCAGTTTGTTTATTCACCTATTGGAGGACATCTTGGTTGCTTTCAAGTTTTGACAGTTACGAATAAAGCTGCTGTCTACATCCTTGTGGAGGTTTTTCTGTGAACATAAGTTTTCAATTCCTTTGGGTAAATACCAGTGGGTGCAATTGCTGGATCATTTGTAAGAAATTGCTAAACTATCTTCCAAAGTGGCTGTACGTTTTGCATTCCCATCAGCAGTGAATGAGAGTTCCTGTCGCTCCACATCCTCACCAGCATTTGGTGTTGTCAGTGTTTTGGATTTTGGCTATTCTGATAGGTGCGTAGTGGTATCTTGTTTTAATTTGTATTTCCCTGGTAACATATGATGTGGAGCATCTTTTCATATGTTTATTTGCAAGCTGTACATCTTTGGCGAGATTCTGTTAAGGTCTTTAGCCCATTTTTTAATCAGATGGTTTTCTTATCATTGAGTTTTAAGAGTTCTTCGTATATTTTGGATAACAGTCCTTTATCAGAAATGTATTTTGCAAATATTTTCCCCTAGTCTGTGGCTTGTCTTTTCATTCTCTTAGCACTATCTTTTGCAGAGTAGAAGTTTTCAATTTTAATGAAGTCCAGCTTACCAATTTTCTTTCATAGATCAAGCTTTTAGTTTTGTATCTAAAAAGTCATCACCATCCTGAAGGTCATCGAGATTTTCTCCTGCTATCTTCTAGGAGCTTTATAATTTTGCATTTTACGTTTAGGTCTATAATTCATTTTGAGTTAATTTTTGTGAAAAGTCTAAGATTTGTGTCTAGATTCCTTTTTTTTTTGCATTTGGATGTCCAGTTGTTCTAGCACCATTTATTGAAAAGACTATCCTCCTTTTATTGAATCACCTTTGCTCCTTTGTCAAAGGTTAGTTGACTGTATTTGTGTGGGTATATTTCCGGGCTCTCTGTTCTGTTCCATTAATCCATTTGGCTATTTTTTTCACCAGTACCACACTATTTTGATTACTGTAGCTTTTATAGTAAATCTTGAAGTCAGATAGTGTCAGTCCTCCAACTTTGTTCTTCTTCAGTATTGTGTTGGCTGTTTTGGGTCTTTTGCTCTTCCATATAAACTTTAGAATTGGTTTGTCAATATTTACTAAATAACTTGCTGGGATTTTGATTGGAATTGCACTGAATCTATAAATCAAGTTGGGGAGAACTGACATCCTAATAATAGTGAGTCTTTTCTGTCCATGAATATGAAATATCTCTCCATTTAGATCTTCTTGGATTTCTTTAATCTGAGTTTTGTAGTTTTCCTCATATAGATCTTACATGTCTTTTGTTAGATTTATACCTAAGTATTTCATTCTGGGGGAGTGCTAATGTAAATGGTATTATGTTTTTAATTTCAAATATCAATTGTTTATTGCTGATATATAGGAAAGCAGTTGACTTTTGCATATTGACCATGTATTTTGCAGCCTAGCTATAATCATTTAAGTTCCAGGAGTTTTTTTGTGATTCTTTGGAATTTTCTATATAGACAATCATGTCATCTACAAACAGAGACAGTTTTATTTCTTCTGTCTTAATCTGTATACTTTTTATTTCTTTTTCTTGTCTTATTGCATTAGCTAGACCTTTCAGTATGATGTTGAATAGTTTCATGCATTTTTGTATGTATGAGAACTTAATGTTTTCTCAAAGATGAGATGAAGTGTTTAATTTAGTAAATAGATAAAATATTTTTTAAAAAGTCTGGATTACCCTTTTAAGTCAAAATGAAACATCAGTTTTGCATTAACTTATGAAATGTATCCATTCGTTCCATAAATAAGTCCCACCATTTACCAGACATTGTTTTAAGCACTAGAGATACATCAGTGAACACAGAGAATATCCCCCTATATTCTCTACAAAAACTTGCAGTTAATGATGTTTATTGAAAAGTATACTTTATTTCTTAGTTTAAAAAGCTTATCCCTATATTATGATCTTATATTACAACATGCTCACTAATCAGGATAGAGATGTTGAAACTTCCTTTTGGATACCAATTAAGTAGTGGAGAAAGTGTTTCTTGGATAAGCACAGAGAATTTTGTCTGTACTCATACCTATGGCTATACAGAATTAGAGGAGCCCTGGTCTGGATGTAGAGCCAAGTTGGTGAGGCTCAAATTTTATTACTGGTGTTATGCTTACCAAACTCTGTTGGAACTAAGAGCCAAACATGCATTAGAGGAAAAAAATCCTGCCTTTAGCTGGCAAATCATCTTAAATTCCAGATGCTGTAGAGTGGTGATCTATTTGCCAAGGATTCTTAATCTCCTTTGAGTCATGGAGCCCTTTAATAATCGGATGAAGCTGCAGCTCTTCTCCCCAGAAAAGTATCCCTGCTTGTAATTTGGGGAATGAAACCCATTCATGGATCCCTCAGGGTTAAAAAGGACCTTTGCTGTAGTCAGAATCACAGTGAGAGTTCACTGAAGAAAAGTAAAGAATGTCAGTGTTTTAGGATTTTCAGTAAAGGTGTAAGATAATTTCTGGATACACATTTGTGTTATAAACTAATACATTATGATTTAAATAAAAACCAAACCTTGGGCTGTTTAAGGTAACCTCATTATTAAATAGTGTAAATCTAAAGACATTTCACTAATAAATGTTCAGAATTTCATAATTGGGAAGATAGTAAATAAGACCCATGGATTGAAGTTATATTGTTGTAAAAAAAAAAAAGTTAGTAAAAAATGGGTTGAGTTTGTTGATTTGTTTTTAAGAATCTAACTTTTTTCGTTAGGTGAGAAGTAGAACAGTTGCTGAATGTGTGGCCTTCTACTACATGTGGAAGAAATCTGAACGTTATGATTACTTTGCTCAACAGACAAGATTTGGAAAGAAACGATATAACCATCACCCTGGAGTTACGTAAGTACTGCGGGCTTGATTTCAGGGACTTGTTGTAACTGTGATATGCAGCTGTAAAGTTACTGGGGTGTGTTTTTCAGGGACTATATGGATCGTTTGGTAGATGAAACGGAAGCTCTGGGTGGGGCGGTAAATTCTTCAGCCTTAACTTCTCACCGACCTGAGCCTCTTCCTGATCAACAGCTGAACATTCTCAACTCTTTCACTGCCAGTGACTTGACAGGTAAAATGAGATCTGTTTACACTCTTTAGTATAGCTTGGGGCAAAATTGTGTCCTCTTTGTTTCATGACATAGGATCACTTACTTAAACCATTTTCGATTTCTTTGTAGCTTTGACCAACAGTGTAGCGACGGTCTGCAGCCCCACGGATGTGAATTGTTTGGATGATAACTTTCCTCCACTGGGCAGCACACCCCGTGGACAAGTAAATCATGTGCCTGTTGTAACAGAGGAGTTACTCACCCTGCCCAGCAACGGGGAAAGTGATTGTTTTAATTTATTTGAGACTGGATTTTATCACTCGGAGCTAAACCCCATGAACATGTGCAGTGAAGAATCAGAAAGACCAGCAAAAAGATTGAAAATGGGCATTGCTGTTCCTGAATCCTTTATGAATGAGGTTTCTGTAAATAATTTGGGTGTGGACTTTGAAAATCACACACATCATATCACCAGTGCCAAAATGGCCGTCTCTGTGGCTGACTTCGGCAGCCTGTCTGCCAGTGAGACCAATGGTTTCATCAGTGCCCACACTCTGCATCAGCATGCTGCCCTTCACTCTGAGTGACATGAGTGAGGGGCCCAGAAACAGTGGGTGTGCAGTACCAGTAAACTTGAGGAAACTATCAGGTTTGCTTAGTCTTTCACTGGAAGTTTGAACTTTTTCACTATGACATCAGTGATGTCAGTATGTATAGAACTATATCTTGATTTATCAAGAGTATTTTCATTTTTCAATCCATAAATGTGGAAACGAACTACGATCAGCAGAGTTGGGAACTAAGATTGAACTCTGTGGTGCAGCTTTAAGCTCTGCTTATCTCTTCCTCATCCCCCAATACCTCTTCCCCACTCCCCTCTTTTTCTATTCTTTTCTGTTCCCCACTACCCTCACTCCCAATTTTAAAACCTGTAGACAGAGGCCACCAGCTCAAAACCAGCACAGATGTTCTGAACTGAATGGAGTGGCTTCTCTTTGTGTAAATTCCTTTTGCCGTAATGGATGCAGTGGAATAACAATGTTTACAGGTACCGATCCCGATCCCTGCTCAATGTAGCATTTTTTGGTTTTATTTTCTTAATTGAAAAAAGCAGGGGTAGGTTTCTTCAAACTGCACAAACATGCAAGGATTTTTTTAAAATGGAAACTTCTCTCATGTTATTCAACTAGAGCACTTCAGTTTACAAAACAGCAAGTCCATCTTTATGGAAGCCAGCATGAGGAACTGCGTGCAAATTATGAAGACGCTTGGTTGGATCCTGTTTCAAAATTCTAGACCAGGGCTACCTTACACAGAAGTGGTCGTTTTACTGCTGGAAGATTTCTGTGTAACTTCATTTATTGGCTAAAAATTTGGCATTTGAAGATATGGTGTTCAGATGGGGTTTTGTCCACCATTGTCAAGATTGTAATCATAAAAATCATCCCAGTCATTGATAATTTAGCTTATCCTGAGGCAGTTGACTTGCAGGGCACAGCCTGCAAAGCCCAGGATGTTGCCACTCAATGGTTTACATTTGGGGACACCTCTTACGTTGTTTGTAGCACTGCAGTTCAGAGTGTTAATGTGTAGGAGGGACTTCTAGATTTTACACATGATGCAGTAGAACCTTGAAGTATATTTAAACTTTTTGTTTAGCTTGAACAGTTGGCAAGAAAATGTGAGTTTCTATCTGAAACAGAATGGTACGTTACCACTTTTAAGTTTTAAAAAGTGATAGACGTTCAGATGCATCTCAAACTCAGTTTTATTTTTATTCTAAACATTGTGAATGAGAAGCCATTGTCATAAACTTTGGCCTTTTTTGCTCTGTAGACATGCATCTTTAAGTTATAAGGTGAATTAAAACAATATGTAATACAGTATTAGGATGTAATAAGCTTTGCATTTATAGTTCAGTTAAAACACATTCTTTTACTTTTTTTTTTGCACCATCTTAATTAAAATTTTCAATTTTTATTAGTTGTCTGGCTTTGCAAAAAACTTAAATGTTTGGCTGCTTTGCTGATATTTGTAAGTATAAGTCGCTTCAAGGTTGTGCTGATGAGTAGATAGGATATAGTGACCTTAGTAGTGATGGAAAGGGAGGGTATTTATTATACAAACTGTGAACTGCAATGACATCCTTAGTTTTGGATGATGTGTACTCTTGTTTTTCTTTGCAGCATTTTAATGAAGATTGCTTTGAAGTGTTTACGCAGTAGCACATTTACTATAAAATTTAGTTTAGCACAGTGGACAAAAGTAGTTAAATTAATAACTTAAAATCAGTCTCTAATTTATACATCTGAAGTCTAGCATTCCTTTATGCACACAGTCAATAATGGGTAGCCTGGGCTCTGTGTTGCTTTCAGATATTTTTATCCAAGTTGTCAGCTTCTGATTGCTGTGGGTGTTGTGCTAAACTTTGAACCTTATTTCTTGTGTTAAAAATCAATACACTTTCTATAATTTAGAAAGATACTGGCCATAATCTTCCGTTGTTATAACTTTAATTTTCACTCTGGGTTTACAGTGGCTGGTCTGTATAAAATAACTTACACAAAGATGGCTGAATGCTTATACCAGTTGCACTTAAATGAACATGCCCATTCTCAGTAGCTGATGCAGTAATATATTCAGTTTATCTATGCATTGCTGGGATCTTGATATAAGATGGAAACAGTGTTTCTTATCTAAAGTTTTGATTATCAGCAAGTTGAATGGACACTTTAGTTATTTAAATAAAGATTTTTGACCAAAATCCAGAAAATGATATGAGAGAAAAATAAATTCCAGCTAGTTTAGTAGATTTTTAAATGCCAATCTGATTTTAGCCTCTTAGAGAGTGCTAACTAGCTGGTAACGTTTACTTTTAATTCCTTGTTAAAATGAGGCAATAATTTGCAAGGTTTTGTATATATGTGTACATTCTTCATATCTTTTTAGATCTAATTCAATATTTTCTGACTGCTTCCACCATGTATAATATACCAGTTTTGTGCATGCTTGATGTGACATTCATAAATTGTACCACTATGACTTTATCCATGTAAAATAGCTATTTATTGAATTTTCTTTTAAAAGCTGGATTTACTGTTTTTTTCTTTCCGTTTAAGCATCTTAACAGAGAATTTGTTATTGTTTATTAGAAGAATTGTGTTTGAGAGCATGAAAATAACTGATTTGCAATCATATGAAGAAACAATAATGCCTTTATTATCAAGTGTTAAGCACAATTCTTATAACAAACTGTGATAAATTCTTTTTGTTTTTTTTCTTTGCCGCATTATTTTTGTATGAACAAACCAAAAATCCACCGTGAGCGGTTGCAGTGTTGGCTGGTGTATCTTTTGTGTACAGGGAGTTGGAAGAGGCCAGCGGACTCGTTTAGAAGTGTACCTGGTGCTGTGATTATAGCAATACTTTACTTTTGTTAGTCATACTGCATCTTTTTCAGGCTAGCTTCTTAAATGTTTAGTTTTCCTCTTGTCATGGTCAACTGCTGAATTTACTTGAAGGATGTAGAATACTGTTTAAACAATACTAAAGTGTGTACAATTAGGTCAAAGAATTGTGCAATTGTTTCCTTTTTAATTTTTAAAATTGAGGGTCATAAATATTTGCGAATGTCAGATCTAATAGAGCATAATGATACTATTTAATTTAACCAAAGTCTCTAGTGAATATTTCAACTTTGAATGTAAACTGATGAATAAACCTGACCACCAAGGAGATTGTCTACCCAGAGTTTCAAAGCACATTGTCTACAAATGGAAATTGAAATAATTTATAAAAATATTGACATTACTATGTTTTTTAAAAAGTTCTTAATTTTTTCACTAAAAGGAGGAAACTATTAGTTTTATTGTTAAATATGGTAGATATGAAAATTCCTCTTAGATGACCAGTGATTCCAATTGTACCAGTTTGAAATAAGTACCCTGTGAGTATGAGATTAATTAGTGACAATCAGAACAAGTTTTAGTATCAGATGTTCAAGAGGAAGTTGCTATTGTTGCATTGATTTTAATATTTGTACATAAACACTGATTTTTTTGAGCATTATTTTGTATTTGTTGTACTTTAATACCTGGTGTACAGTTCCAGAAATAAAAATCTGGAAATCTTTTTTTTTCTTGGTTTGTGTGAATGTTTGCCACAAATAGATTTTTATTTAATGAATCTTAAGCTATAACACATGGGTAGATATTTAACCACTGTTAAATTGGTTTTAGATGTAGTAAATAAGATATTTGATAGGTAAAGATAAAATAGATTTTCTTTAAATCCTCTATAATAAATTTCCATCTATAATAAAATTCTAGTCACTCAAAGTGAGGATTATACTTTTAGTTTAATTCAGGAAATATTTATTGAATGTCTATTATGTTTCAAACACTGTTCTAGGTAGCTGTATCTTTTAAAGGAGGATGACATATCTGAAATTTGATCAGATGTTGTCATTCAACAGAATATATTTATAGTAAACTAGTCTTTCTTATCTATAATATTGATAGTTTTGTAGACTAGTCATATCTTCCTAAGCCTTCATATTTTCAAGCTAAAGATCTAATCTTAGCCTAATTTCACAAGTTTGTCCTCATATTTCATTTGCTCTGACCAGAGCTTTCTCTATCTAGTTCCATTCTTGATATACAGTAAACAGATTGCATATAATGTCCAGATTTTGTACAAGGACAAGAAGAGGATAAAGTGAAAGCAAATACCTTGAGTCCTCTGCTTTGGTTATTTGTCTAAAACCACATTGTTTCATTCACAGACACCAGAAGGCCTTAATTTGCAGGGCTCTATGGTGGACGCATACACAGAAGCATCTCCAGAGGGGCGACAAGTACAAGTGTTTTGAATACATCTGAGAGTGCAGCCAAGTGCCATATGAGAGCTGCATAGTACTTCAGACTTCTAGGGAGGGAGAGCCTCACGGGAGCACCATCATCTCTAGTGACTTCCAGACCTTATCCGTTTGGGCTATAATTTCCAGAAGTGGTACGCTTTTTGAGCCTGCTGCTTCTCTAACTTCTCAAAAGCATCGTGGCATCTGTAAACTTGGACATTTCGTTATACACTTTGATTTAAACTAGTCCCTGGGACATAGCACTGGGTTTACCATTTCCCATCCGGGTAAGTGATCCTTAGTCCTTACCCTCAGTGTCTGTGTCTGTGTGGGTTCTCTGACAACACAGTGCACGGGGGCACTGAATTCATGGGCTCAGACCAGGAATTCTCACGTTTTTCTAGGTTTAATACACTGTAGCTGACATTGACTTTAGAGAGACACGCTGTGTATGTACCTCCAATTTTGATGAAACTGTTTTTACACAGGTAAAGCCGATAGTACAACAAAGGTGTTTTCTGGTGCAGAATTCAAAACATTTTATAAGAATGTCACAAATGAAATAAGCAATTTATAAATCCAAAAAATTAGTAAGAAAACAGAAATATTACCTGTTTTTAAAAATACCAGTTTTATTTCTTCTTCTCTCCAAAGCTCTCCAGTACTGGTTGTGCTGTGTGGGACACTGCCTCAGCGTGGCCTGACCAAGTGGTGCTAGGTTCATGCCCAGAATCCAAACCGGTGAAACCCTGGGCCCCCAAAGTGAAGCGTGCAAACTTAACCACTCAGCCACAGGGCTGGCCCCTAATGTTTTATTTTTTAAAAATACCTTCATTCCACTCCACCTCTCCAGGCCAGACCAAGTCATGGTACTAGGCAAGCTTTATACTCTCCCCGTGAGCATTTTATGAGCAGGAACCATGTTTTATTCTTTGAATCTCCTGGCACCCTTCACACAGTAGGCATTCACTAAATGTTTGGTGACCTAAATTGCGCTTAAGTTGATGGTGACTTTTCCCCAAACTGTTTTTAAAAATAGAACTTTTAAAACAGAAGTTAAAAGAATGGTATAAAGAACAACCCAGATTGAACAATAACATTTCACCATATTTGATCTTTCTATACAATATGCATTTTTTTCTGAACTATTTTTAAAAATCATTGAAATTGCAACACTTCACTCCTAAATACTTCAGTCCACGTAACATGTCTGCAGGAGTTTCCATATTTTACATAACGTTCTCTGTAACAAGATCTTCTTGATCAAGTAGATTGGCTTTTTTACAAGATGAGTTTCCCTGGTTTCTCAGGATGTTGGTGACATAAAAGACAAATGAGGCTGAGAAAAAGAATCAGAGTTGCTCTCATGGATGTGCATATACATTCATGATAAATGCTATAGAAAAAAACGAAGGGAAGTGGAATGGAGAGTTTCAGGGGTGGAAGCTGGGGATTGTAAATTTGAATAGGTGGTTCGGCAAGGTGACAGGGAGAGAATGAGCAATATGGCTGTCTGGGGGAAGGTTTTCGCAGGCAGAAAGAGCTAGTGCAAAAGCCCTGAGGAGGGCATGTGCCTTGCAGGTTCAAGGAGTGGCAAAGAGGCAGGTGTGGCTGGGGTGCTGCAAGCAGATGAGAGCAGAGGTAGTGAGCAACTAGATTATGTACATGAAGGACTTCAGCATTTACTCCATGATATGAGGAGTAATCGGAAGTTTTTGAGCAGAGGCCATTAAGATCGGCTTTACATTTGAAAGAATCACTCTTAGTGATCTATTTTGTGTGTGTGTGAGGAAGATTGGCCCTGAGCTAACATCTGTTGCCAATCTTCCTCTTTTTGCTTGAGGAAGATTGTCACTGAGCCAACATCTGTAGCAATCTTCCTCTATTTTATGTGGGACACCACCACAGCATGGCTTGAGGAGCAGTGCTAGGTCCGTGCATGGGATCCTAACTTGCAAACCTTGGGCTGCCCACCTGGAGCGGAGGAACCTAACCACTATGCCACCCACCCACCAGCTCCTTTGTGATCTATTCTGTAAAGAGGCAGGAGTGGGAACAGGGAAGGTGATTAAGAGGCTATTGAAATTGCAGTAAACTAAGTGAGAAAAGCTGTAGCAGGAAGGTGGTCAGAATTTGGTTACACAGGTTCCATATTAGGCTTTGAGGGGTCCAATAAATAACACCCTTCTCTCTATCCAAGTTTGGAACTGACTGTTTGATGCAGGAGTCCGGTCAATGGAGATCAAAGTAACTATTACAAATAAAACTCTCTGGAGAAGGTGGTTTCAGAGCTGTGGCCAGGTCAGTTAATACTCTACGTGTGAACTAGACTCACTCGGTCACTGGCTGGGCTGACTACAGAACAGAGAGCAGACCAGGTCACCTTCTTGGCTGGCAGAGTCCACAGAGAAGGAACTAGAGGGGTCTGAACCATGGGGTAATAGTTCTCCAAAAATAATCTCAGAAAAGCACTCTTCCTCCAGTGAGTGGAGAGAGAGGCCAGGAGTATTACTAATGGAAGCCATCCACATGGAAACATGAGAAATGGAGACTAGTGTTCCTCCCACCACCACCATCTTTTAACTATATTCCCATGCCAAAACAATCTCTCTCACTCTCTCTTTTAAACTTTGTGTATGTGTGTGTGTAAATGTTCACGTAAAGTAGAGAAAATAGTATAATGACCCCCCTTTTCCCTCTTACCCAGCTAAAACAATCTTTAAATTAGACACACATACCAATTAACTCATGGCACCACAACAAATATTTTTGGCTTTAGTTTTTTCTGTAAAAATAATGTTTTTACAGGAGTTTGTACACATCAACAGTATAAGAATTGCTGATGACTTAGCTAAAATTTTATAAGCCACCACAAAGATATACAAAAGAAACAAAAGAAAAATTGAAATTCTAAGTTCAGGCAGTAGATTTTAATTTAATAAGCTTCTGTGTATCCAGGTGAAAACCAATTAAAATTGCATTGCAAATTTGAAATTATAACGCAGCAGATAGCTTTTATCATGAAATTGAAACATAAATATAATATCAATAAAAACAAAAAACTCCCATTCCGATTAGGTCTCAAAATATTTGTTCTTTAGGTGAAACTCAGAGAAACAATTAACAAAAAACATTTAAATTAACTCAACAGCTGAGTATAAATCCTAATTTCTAATTCATAGAGTTAGCTGACAATTGTATAGTAGTTTGAAAAAAGCTCTTCTCCTTGTTTGATGTCCCTGAGTGCAACAAGAACGACACATCGAAGGGGGCTGAAAACAAAAAAATATACAAAAGTTAGAGGCATTAACAGATACGAGCTTATATTTTTAATGTGACCAATATGGGTTTTACAGACGTAATTTTGTTCAGATTCCTTACTATCATCTTAGTTTACATATTTGATCTCCATGAGGAAATGGTTCTTATCCCTGATAGAGGTATTTTAAAGTAGAGTATGTTTATTCTATATCATTTAAAAGGACCACAAATCAATAAGTTTAGAAGTAACTACCCCTTCTGAATATGCTTCTCTGTTCAGGCTCCCAAAAATGGTACCATAATTTTAAAAAATACTTTTTATGAACCTAAGACATATGTAACCTTCAATGTTCCTACTCATTTAACTCTTCCTGTACAGTAATGACAAGTCCCAGAATATACGGCTAAAAAAACCCTAATTGTTAAATACACAAATACACACATATAGAGACAGAAAAGTTATCAAGTTTTAAGTACCAGGAATAGTCTAAGTTTTAAATATCATCCATCCTACACGGACAATTTAATACGACCTATACAAAATAAGGTCTGCTAGCAACTGGCAGCTCAGTGAAATGATATAAAGGTTATATCTTCCTACAGAATTGTTAATAAAGAACTTCACAGAATTACTTATATTTAGAAATTGTTACTTGAGTGTTCTCAGTAGATTTTCCACTTAATGAACAGAAAATAAATGTTACATCAAAAATACATATCTTCTGAATATTTCTTTTTCTTTCACTATTAAGTTTCCAAGCCTAATAGTGAAATGGGCAAAAGAAATAACAGCATAATCTGGCTCCTTTCTTCCACTGGATGCTCTCATGTGAGGTAGAGAACGTGAACCTTAAATTGATTAAAGTAAAAATGTATTTGAAGATGTTGTAGGTAGGAAAAAAACAGAATCACTTGAAAAAAACCTTAAGGTTAATACTTACAAAGTACTACAAAGAATAAAAATGGGTAATAATAGGCAAAATGGAAATTTTTTTTAAAATAGGAAAATTTTTAATTTCAAGTAAGCCTACATTAACTTATTAAGGGGTGATGAACATAAACAAATTATAATTTTTCAGTAAAAACAACCTAATTCTATATAGCATTCTTTTAGAAAATAAATTTTGTAAAGTACAGCATAAGACAGAAGATAAGAAAAATTCTTCTAGGAAACTAACCTTTGCTTGTCATAGCTGTAGGCAATGTTTGGAAGATACTGCTTCAGCTCTATAGGGAAAACTGCAGGCACATCAAATTCCTGATAACAGACATTAGCTGCTCTGTCTAGGAACAAGTATATAATTTTTAGAAACAGAGCCATTTTACAAGGTCATGGAAAACAGTACTGAATTATGACACAATGTATGGTTTTCTAAATTATACGAACATGCTCAAATTAATAACCACTATTATGTTCTAGGTTTTGCTAGGTTATATATATACATATGCACATATGTTTTATTATTTACTTTTTTTTTTGAGGAAGATTAGCCCTGGGCTAACATCTGCTGCCAATCCTCCTCTTTTTGCTGAGGAAGCCTGGCCCTGAGCTAACATCCGTGCCCATCTTCCTCGACTTTATATGTGGGACACTGACCACAGCATGGCTTGATGAGCGGTGCCACGTCCACACCCGGGATCTGAACTGGTGAACCCAGGGCCACCGAAGCGGAACGTGGGAACTTAACCACTGCGCCACTGGACCGGCCCTATTATTTACTTTTTGAAGATCAGGAAGCAGAGGCTTAGGAAGGTTAAAGGTTAAGTAGAAGAGTCAGGATTCAAGTTCACGCCTCCCTAACACCACAGCCTATGCTAAATGTAGCCAGATGAACAAACATACTTATGGGAAAGTCAAGCCCTACAGAAGGTAAGTGACTCACAAACTTAGCCACAGTAAAGGGGATAAGAGTCTAGTGATTAAGCTATAAGGCTATATGGAGGCACTGACAAAATAATCTGAGTTAACTATTAAAAAATGCTAAAACAATTGGGGCCGGCCTGGTGCCACAGTGGTTAAGTTTGCAAGCTCTGCTTCAACAGCCGGGGGTTCCCCAGTTCGGATCCTATGCACTGCTTATCAAGCCAAGCTGTGGGAGGTGTCCTGCATATAAAATAGAGGAAGACGGGCACAGATCTTAGTTCAGGGCAAGTCTTTCTCATCAAAAAGAGGAGGATCGGTGGTGGATGTTAACTCAGGGCTAATCTTCCTCGAGACAAAAAAAAAGCTAAAATAATAATGATCAAAAGAATAGTTATTAATTGTCTATGTGTACAGCAAAATCAGAACAAAAATAGAAAATTAAAGAATTCCAATTAAAGTATATCATTATTTCCCCAAATTCTCTCCTTGATATCTGCCCTCAAAAAGTTACAGTTAAGGGCTTTGAGCAGCAGAGATGGTGGAGAATTCCCACCGCTGTCTTTATGTCACGTCTCACAGCCCCATGATGCCAACTTACCATTTGAACAATTGTTTACATACTGTCCTACGGCCAGTGGATTGTGAATTTCTGACGTTAGCCATGTACTATCACTCATTTTTAAAGGGCCAAGTCGATCCCTCCCATTGCAAGATCTGAAACAGGTGAAAGCAAGAGCTAAGGGATTGTTCTTCTATATCTTAAAATTCAAAAATACAAAATTAACCCTAGAACTGAACAAGTGCAATCTCTCTTGAAAAAACTTTTGTCTAATCAACAGGGCAAGTGAGTTGGTACACAGCAGCTACCCACATAGATTTTTATTTGAAGTGTAACAGCCGGGGCTCAGAGTCACTGTGGTGTGGTTCCCTCTCCCACAATTAAATCTGGATGTGGGCTCCAACTTACCTGTATACGACTTTTGATATTCCTTTGTCATTTCCATCAATGAGTATCCCATCTAAGCATCTAAAAATAAATGGATTTCCAATGGATTGGAAAAAGATTGGCTCATACTTCTGATATACTGTACCTATTATACAACAAGACAAAGACATACTATAGCAACATGGAAAAATCATAAACTTCATGATAAAGACATTTCTCTGGATCATAAACATAACATCGAAGAAATTGTTTTAATTTCGCCACCTTTTTCTAATATTTCACCTCCAGTTTAGACCATCGCATTCTCTTTGGCTACTTTCCCCCTTTAAAGAGTGCCCAGGAGCAGATGGAGCACAGAACCAACATGTCCACATAGATGAATAATAATATGACTATTTTGGTGAACAAAAATGTGAACACCACATTTTAGGGTCAGTTTTAGAAAGTCATACTATGTTTTTTTTAAGTAGAGTGTGATCTGACATCTATTAAAGAGTCTTTTAAGAAATGTATTTTGTTAATAACCAATTAAATAATGTTGACATATATGGGAATAGACGAGTCTGACATTCAGGTTGTTTCTCCTTTCACTGGCAATGGAGGAAAGCAGAAAATTAATACTTATTGAGTGCTTCCTATGTTTCAGGCATGTTAATCTATTCAGTTTATTTTGCTATTAGTTTGTTGCTGGCTTGTTCTAGTTAGTCTTTACAGAGTTACGTTAGTTGTGCAGGAGGAAACTGAGACTCCCTTGCTTAGGGACGTAAAATTAGAAAACAGTAGAATGACTTTTTTAAAAAAAATAGGTATATCTGACTTAAACATTCACACATATTTTCCACTACACCAAATAATATGTTAGTTTAACAAACAACATACTCTACTGAACATTCTAGTCAATGATCTTTTGCAAAGAAGCTGCTTTACTGTCCAAGTGTAGAAATGGCAAGAAAGTCTTTATTCAGTGATTTATGCGTTTAAATTCTGTCTTTCATGTTTTTTAACCCATACCATTTTTACCTCTAGTTATCAATTATCCAAGCCAAACTGACTTATTCTCTAGTGCTTTTTAAGTAATCAGTATTATCAAAGTAGGCCATACTATATTCTCCTAAATTTAAACATTGACCAGAAAAATATCCTTAAAAAAATGTATTTATCCCAACAAATACTCCAGGATACTTCCTAATACATAAGATAATTTACAGTTAATTTCCAAATCAAGGTTTAAAAATCTGTGGAAACCTGAGTTTCCAATTCAACCCCTTATTCCAAGGATTACAGGGCAGGGTATTTTGTTGAATTTATATTTATCAGTATAAGAAACTCTTGGCAAAGTACTAATTGTGCCATTACCAGGATACATAGATACAACCGCGCCTTTTGGTACCAATCCTTTAGTAACGAAGACACCTTTTCCAGCAGAAATCAATGAACTAGTTGCTCGAGCAATACTGAAACCCAATGTCTTATAAAGAATTTCTTCTGGTTTAAAGATATTTTGCTGTTGATATCTGTGTTCAAGCAATTTCAGCCTTGGATGTTGAACTGACAGTAGGTCTTGATACTTTGATTTAACAACTTCTGGAAGCACAGTCAAGATATCTGATTGTTTATTGAAATCATTTATGAACAGAGCCTGGAAAACTTTCAGTAATGTTTTTAGGACATCTTCATCTGAGATAATTTTGTCTTTGGATTCCTCTGGAACATATCGGAGGGTCCTGAAAATGGGAAAAGTTTCTATTCACTACCCTTCAACTGATAAAAGCCAGACTGTCTTGATGCCTTCTGGATTAGTGGCCTTAATGAAGGTGATTCTCACGTGGTTGAAGGGCATAAAACTAAGAGATACAGAAAAGAGTTGTTTAAGGATGGTTCTAGTTACCTAACTCCCAAGAATACCTACACAAGTGAACAATAGCCAATGTTTACGAAAAGCCCAGTTAGTACCAAATGCTGTTGGGTCCATACACTCATTATCTCATCTTTTCAGACAAGGAAACTGAGGCTTGGAGATGTTAGGGAACTTGCCCAAAGTCCTAAAGCTGGTAAGCGGGAGAGACAGAAGCAGAAACAGAGCTAGCTCTTTTCCCCACTACACTCATAGCCATGATGTCAATATTATCACTGTAATGGGCATCCTCTTATTGCAATGGCTCTTTTTATAGGCGTATGGTTTCAAAGATAAATTTAAGCTAACATTATAAACTTTGTCACATTCTCTCCCAGAAGTACTTAACTTCTTTAATGACTGCATAACTTTTATTCCCATAATAGTCCTAGTTTTACTTCTGAAAAAAGGAAGCAATTCCTGTCTCACAATTCTATAGTAACGATGCATCTAAATTCACGTTTCCGTAGTATGAAATTTTAGGAAAGCTCTTTCTGGTTATTAACTGGCCTTCAGCGGAGCTAGTTTGCCTATTTAAGTGAGCAGTATGTGGAATTTCTTCCAGATCACTCGCACGCCACTAGCTAGAGCCGGCAAAAACACTGATCTCACGGCCGCCCACTCAGCTAGATCTCTTTCTGCAGGCACTGACTCCGTTTCCAAACCCAACACGCCGACAGTGGCTTTTTGCTCGTCTGTACGCGTCAGTTGCTCCAAGCGGTTATCCCTACAGCTGATCTGGGTTGCTTTCAACATATCAACTACGGAGCTATGAAGACAACCCTGGGTTTGGCTTTTCTAAGGAATTTCAAGCTCCTAACTATGCCTTGGTGGAGGGAAGGCCACGCACCCTGAGGGGGCACAAGTTTTCCTCTTTTTCAAAAGTTTCTATCTTTTGCCCAGACACAGGAGTAAGAGCACACACGACTACCCTCGGCGAGCCCGGCGTGGCATCCCTCGGAGCGCGGGGTACGATGGGAAATAGGCCTCAGGCCCCGCCCACCTAATACTACTCGCCCTCATCAGACGCCGGGCCCTCTCGGACTCCAGCAGCCTCGGCCTCGCCCACCTCGACCCCCACCCCCGCCTCTGGCTCCGCCCACTCAAGTCCAGCCAGCCTCAGGCTCCTTGGTCGCCTCAGGCTCCGCCCGCCTGAGGCCCCAACCCCGGGTCCCCAGGCCTCCTGAAGCTCCGCCCCCGAGGCTCCGCCTCCCTCGGGCCGGTTTGCCACAGGCCCAGCGGTCATGGTGGCGTCGCTGGGCTGAAGGAAGTCGTCGCCGCTCCGGCCGCCTGGCCCTCTCACCTCGGGTTGTGGTTCAGGTTCAGCGCGATCCAAGGTACGAAGCGGTACTTGTAACGGCGCCATCGCTGCCACAGACCCCGCAGCAGGCGGCCTGGCATGGCTGTCCCGCGGCGCCGTGACGGGGACGGCGCCGGAGAGGTGGGTCGCGGGCTCGGGCCCGCCCCGGCCCGGGGAGGAGGGGAGGCCTGCCGCCCCGCCCCGCCGCCTCTCCGCCCTCAGCGCGGCGCTCGGTGTCCCGGGTACCCCGGCTCCTGCCGCCGTGGCCTCCGTGCCGCCGCGTTCTCGACCCCAGCTCGGTGAATGAGACGGGCGTGGAGCCGAAGGAGGCCCCCGTCTCCGTTCTCCATTCGCTTGTGTGTTTGCACACACACACACACACACACGCACACATTTGGGACAGGTTTAGACGCTGCTTCGTTCCACGGGGGGCAGACTACAAGAACCCCTCAGCTATCTTCAAATCGACAAGTGCTTATTGAGAAATAAATATGTTGATGCCCTGTCCTCAGACTGGAAGTCCGCTTTCCTGTTCTTTGCCTGAGAGAGGGTGAATCCTGACCTGTAGTCTCAACCGAACAGTCACACAGACCTGGTGAAACGTCAGGCAGGAAAGAGGCGTCAGGACTCATTAGTTCTATTCCAGAAGGGAATCAAAGGAAAGAAAGAATATCGGGCAAAGTCTCTGTTTCACTCTAATATATAGGACGTTGGCAGACTCTAGAGGCTTTCCCGCCAGGTGCTGGGTTTGGTAAATTGGCATCATCCAGATTTACCTGATTTGCTACATGGACTCAGTTCAGTTCCAGGGTGTATTAATAAACGGCGTTAAAAGACAGTGACTTTATCGTCTCCAGACTAGAAGGAACCAGAAAGGACTAGCTGAATCCTTAGCTATAGTCATACTTATTTTTTAAAAATATAAGTGGTTTTTGTATATATTTCCAGTGCTTTTTTTACTTTTTAATTTTTATCATGTGGTTTAATCACCCACAGTGTACATCCAGTACAAAGGACCATTTTTTGTAGACTATTTATTTATTGAGGCCTGATGGATATGTAACATTATATTAGTTTCGATGTACAACGTAATGATTCAGTATAGGCATATATTGTGAAACGATCACAAGAAGTCTAGTTGACATCCGTCACCATATGTAGTTACAAATATTTTTCTTGTGATAAGAACTTTTGACTTACTTTCTTAGCAGCTTTCAAATATGCATTATAGTATTATTAACTATAGTCACGGTGCTGTCCATTACATCCCCATGACTGACTTATTTTATAACTGGAAGTTTGTATCTTTTGACCCCCTTCACCCATTTCACCTAGCAACCCTGTCTCTGGCAACCACCAATCCGCTCTATCTATGAGCTTGTTTTTGTTTTGTTTTGTTAGATTCCACATATAAGTGAGATCATATGGTATTTGTCTTTCTCTCTCTGACTTATTTCACTTAGCATAATACCCTCAAGGTCCACCCATGTTGTCACAAATGGCAAGTTTTCGGTTTTGTTGTTGTTGTTGTTGTTGTTTTTTTTGGAGGAAGATTAGCCCTCAGCTAACTACTGCCAGTCCTCCTCTTTTTGCTGAGGAAGCCTGGCTCTGAGCTAACATCCGTGCCCATTTTCCTCTAGTTTATACATGGGACGCCTGCCACAGCATGGCTGCCAAGCAGTGCCATGTCCGCACCCGGGATCCGAACCAGCGAACCCCGGGCCGCCGAGAAGCGGAACGTGCGAACTTAACCGCTGCGCCACCGGGCCGGCCCCCAAGTTTTCGCTTTTTTTATGGCTGAATAATATTGCATGGTGTGTGTGTGTGTGTATCTATCTATCTATCTATATCACATCTTCTTTATCCATTCATATATCGATGGACACTTAAGTTGTTTCCATATCTTAGCTATTATAGATAAGGCTGCAATGAAAATAGGGGTGCATTTATCTTTTTGAATTAGTTTTTTCGTTTTCTTCAGTTAAGTACCCAGAAGTGGAATTGCTGAATCCTATGGTTCTTCTATTTCTGATTTTTTGAGGAACCTCTATACTGTCTTCCATAGAGGCTGCACCAGTTTACGTCCCCACCAACAGTGCACAAAGATTCTCTTTTCTCTACATCCTCGCCAACAGTTGTTATTTATTGTCTTTTTGATAATAGCCGTTCTAACGGGTGTGAGGTGGTATCTTTGTGATTTTGGTGATTAGTGACATTGAGCATCTTTTCATGTACCTGTTGGCCATCTGTATGTCTTCTTTGGAAAAATGTCTATTCAGATCTTCTGCCCATTGTTTTAATCAGGTTGCTTGATTTTTTTCTATTAAATTGTATGAATTATTTGTATATTTTGGATATTAACCCCTTATCAGAAGACATGCAGATATTTTCTCCCATTCAGTAGGTTGCCTTTGCATTTTGTTGATGGTTTCCTTGGCTGTGCAGAAGCTTTTTGGTTTGATGAAGTCCCGCTTGTTTATTTTTGCTTTGATTGCTTTTGCTTTTGGTGTCAAACCAAAAATTCGTCACCAAAACTGATGTCAAGGAGTTTGCCACCTAGGTTTTCTTCAGGAGTTTTATAGTTTTAGGTCTTACATTCAAGTCTTTAATCCATTTTGAGTTAATTTTTGTGTATAGTGCAAGATTGTGGCCCAGTTTCAATCTTTTGCATGTGGCTCTCCAGTTTTCCCAGCACCATGTATTGTCTGCATTGTATATTCTTGGCTCCTTTGTTGTATATTCATTGACCATATATGTGTGGGTTTATTTCTGGGCTTTCTGTTCTGTTCTTTTGATCTATGTGTCTGTTTTTATACCGATACCATACTTTTGGATTACTATGATTTGTAATACATTTTGAAATTGGGGAGTGTGATACTTCCAGCTTTGTTCTTCTTTCTGAAGATTGCTTTTGCTATTTAGAGTCTTTTGTGGTTCCATACAAATTTTAGGATTATTTGTTCTATTTCTATGAAAAATGCCATTGGGATTTTGATAGGGATTGCATTGAATCTGTAGATTGCTTTGGTAGTATGGTCATTTTAACAATATTAATTCTTTCAATCCATGAGCATGGAATATCTTTCCGTTTAATTGTGTCTTCTTCAGTTTCTTTCATTAATGTCTTATAGTTTTCAGTGTACAGATCTTTCACCTCCTTGCTTAAATTTATTCCTAAGTATTTTATTCTTTTTGATGCAATTGTAAATGGTATTGTTTTCTTAATTTCTCTTTCTGTTAGTTTGTTATTGGTCTATAGAAACACAGCAGATTTTTGTATACAGCCCTTCCTTGGTATCTGTGGAGGATTGGTTCCAGGACACCCATGGATACCAAACTCTGGATGCTCAAGTCCCTTATATAAAATGGCATCGCATTTGCATATAACCTATGCATGTCTTCCTGTATATTTTAAGTCATCTCTAGATTACTTATAATACCTAATACAATGTAAATGTTATGTAAATAGTTGTTATACTGTATTGTTTATGGAATAATAACAAGAAAAAAGCGTCTGTACATGTTCAGTACAGACACAACCATTGTAGGTCTTTCAATCAACAGTTGGTTGTATCCGCAGATGCTGAACTTGTGGATATGGAGGGCTGACTGTTGATTTTGTATTTTGCAACTTTACTGAATTGGTTTATTAGTTCTAACAGTTTTTTGGTGGACTCTGTAGGATTTTCTGTATATAATACCTATATCTAATATCATGGCATCTGTAAAAAGTGACAGTTTTACTTCTTCCTTTCCAATTTGGATGTCTTTTATTTCTTTTTCTTTCCTAATTGCTCTGGCTAGGACTTTCAATACTATGTTGAATTTAAATTTGTGGTATTAAAATTACTTTTTAGTTATCCAAGTAATTCATGAAAACAGCATTCTCCTTATAAAAAATAGAAACATGGCAGATAAGGCTAAAGTCTCTTTTAATGACACTCTATAACCTGTGCTTCCACCAATCCTGGTCCTGCCTCCTCTACTCAGAAGTTGACTGGCTGGTATCTTTTCTGCCAGTCTTATTTCTATGTCTATCTGCAACTTCTGTTATTTATTCAAAAATATATTTTGGAGTCTCTCCATATTAATTTGTATACATCTACTTCATTCTTCTATCTATTTCTAAGGTTTCACCTTCAAATTTAAAATTAACTGTTATTTTCTGGTACTTTATGGAGTTTAAAAAGTTCTACTTTTGGTTTGTCACAAATTTTTGTCTTAAATTTTAAATGAACGATGCATATCAGATGCTTTTCTTTGCTATTCATTGAGATGATCACGTAGTTTCTCTCTGTTCTTCTGCTAATGAAGTGAATTATAATGAGACATTGTCAAATGTTGCACCATCATTGGATTCCTGAGATCACCCTGCTCAGTTGTGAGTAACATTTTGGTCATACCCTGTAGGTTTTTATAGGCTTTTGTTGTCATCCTACATTTATTTTGAAGTGTGTTTTTAAAATTTCAGTCTTGTGGCTTGTTTTTAGTTTTATTTTCGGGTTTTGGCACTAGGCTTATGCTGACCTCGTAAAATGAGTTGAGAAGTATTCTCTCCTCCTCTACTTTCTTAAAGAGAAAATTGTATGAGATTGGTGTTTTCCTTCCTTGAGTGTTGATATAAGTCACCAGTGAAACCACTTGGGCTTGTAGTGTTCTTTGATAATGAATTCAACTTCTTTTAAAGACGTGCAGCTATTCAGAATTTCTGTTTCATCTTGTTTCAATTTCATAAGTTTTTATGTTTTTCATGGAATTTGTTCATTTTATGTAAGTTGTCAAATTTGTTGGCATAAAGTTGTTCATAAATATAGTCTTACTGTCCTTTTAATGTCTGTGTGATCTATAGTGATAATCCCACTTTTATTGATTTTGGTGGTTTGCATTCTCTTTTTCTCTTTATCATTGTAAACGAGGAGTTTGTTGGTCTTTTCAAAGAAACAGCTTTTGACTATTAATTTTCTCTACTGTTTGTCTATTTTCTGTTTTGTTGGTTTCTGTTCTGTATTATTTTATATGTTCTACTTACTTTGGGCTTGTTTTGCTCTTCTTTTCTGGCTTCTTAAAGTGGAGTCTTATATCACTGATTTTAGACCTTTCTTATTTTCCAATGTGAGCATCTAAAGTTATAAATTTTCTTCCAAACATTATTTTAGTTGAATTTCAGGAATTTTGATATGTTGTATTTTCATTATCATTCCATACAAAATAGATATATATTTTTTGAGCAAGATTAGCCCTGGGCTAACATCTGCTGCCAATCCTCCTCTTTTTGCTGAGGAAGACTGGCCCTGAGCTAACATCTGTGCCCATCTTCCTCTACTTTATATGTGGGATGCCTACCACAGCATGGCTTGCCAAGCGATGCCATGTCTGCACCCAGGATCTGAACTGGCGAACCCCGGGCCACCAAAGCAGAATGTGCAAACTTAACCGCTGAGCCACCGGGCCGGCCCCTACTTTTTAAATTTCCCTTGTGATTTCTTTTTTGATCCATGGGTTATTTAGAAGTGTTTTAATTTCCAAATATTTTGGATTTTCTTAGATATCTTATTGAAATTTGTTCTTGATTTAATTCTTCTGTGGTTAGAGAACATGTATGATTTCAGTTCTTTTCAGTTTTTTGACTTGTTTTATGTCCTAGGATATGCTCTGTCTTGGTGAACATACCATGTGCAGTTAAAAAAAGCATATATTCTGTAGTTGTTGGGTTTAGTGTGCTGTAAATATCAATTGGGTCATGGTGGTTGATAGTATCCCTTAAATTGTCTTTAATGATTTACATAAAACTTTAAGTACAGATAAATGAGAAACCACAGACTGGTAGACAATTTGATAGTATATCGTATATAACAAGCAAAAGTTAGCATTGGTAGATGTGCTGCTGTTCAAAATTACCCTCTTCTCTCTGATTCTTTACCCCCACTTCCTATTGTTATTTCCTGTCTCTCCAAATACTCTGCCCAATTAAGGATAAGGTATGTATGGTGTATTTTTCCATTTAAAACCGATTTATGTTATAAATCACAAAAATGCCATGTAGGAAAGATCATCTTTATTATTAATATCCTAAAAATCCACAAATAGGGCATGTGTCCCTAGATGAATTGTAACTTCCAGTTAAAATGAGATTTCAACAAATAATTTATTGAGCACCCAGTACATCTCAGGTTCTAGTGTAGGAGACAGATGCTAAGCAAACACATAAATAATGTCAGACAGTGATTAGTACCCTGAAGAAAATGAGGCAGGGTACTGAGAAGAGAGTGGAATGGATAACTTTTGCGTCGTTTGTTTCCTGCTGGTACCTCACTTTCTTTATAAGGGTTACTTGGGGGTGGGAATAGGAGTGGCAACATTGGATAGGGTGATAACATGAATGAATGAGACCTAAATGATAAGATGGCACCAAAGTTAGAAAGATCTTTGGGGAGAGTCTGTGGATATGAGATACAAAGGCACTGAGGCAGGGAGGAGTTTGATGTACTCAAGCAAGGAAATGAAGGTCACTGTAGTTGGAACACCGTAGGAGGGAAAGATGAAGTCAGGGAGGAGGCCAATTCAGGTAGGGCCTTGTAGGTCCAGGAGAAAAGTTGAGATTCTTAGTGTAAAGGGAAGACATTGGAGAGTTTTAAGCAGGGGAATGATATGATCTGATTCTTGTTTCTAAAAAGATCATTTTAAGTATTTTGTGGAGAATAGGTGGTCAGTTACCACACAAGGAAGGTTAATTAGGAGGCTGATAGAGTAGTTCTGTAGTCCAGGCTCTCATAGTAGCTGTGGAGATGGAGAGAGTGGATGGATTAGGATTATGTTTTGGAGGAGTTGACAGGACTTGCTGATGGATTGGATGTGGGAGGGTGAAGTTTTGAAATGCCTATGAGAAATGTTGAGTAACTAGTTGAATATCCACATCGGGAGCTTTGAAGTGAAGCCATAACTGGAGGTGAAATTAGAGCCTTCAGCCAGAGGATTGGATGAGATTACCTAGGAAGAAAAAGGAGACAGTGAAGAATGTAGATTGAGCAATGACCATGAGTTTTGCAAGATGCAGGCCCACGATAACTTGGTCAAATGCAGTTTTGGTGAAAAGTTTGAATGTATTTGAGTGTGTTGAGGAGAAAATATGAGGTGAGGAAGGAGAAACAAAGGTACACAACTCTTTGAATAAGCTTACTGAAAGGGAGGCAGAGAAATGGAGCCAAAGGCGGAGAGGAATTTGGTAAGATGAAAGATGCTCTAGCATATTTGTGTGCTGATGAGAATGATCAACTGAGACAAAGAAGTTGATATGCATGCATGCATAATTTCCAGAATAAAGCTGGCAACCGATTCAGAGCACAAGTGGAGAAGTTGTCCTCTGACAGGAGCAAGGATGCGTCTTCAACTGTAGCAGGAGGGAAGGCAGAGAGTATGGGCTTAGCAGAGGGTGGATTCATGGATTTGGCTGGAGAAAGATAAGGGCTGAATCCGGCGGCTTCTAGTTTCTCCGTTACCTATGAGGCAAGATCTTCACCTGAGAAGAGTTATGGGGGAACCTTGGAGGTTTGAGATGAGAAGACAAGGTGAAATAGCCCAGAATGGGAAGGCCAACTTGGGAAATGCAGGAGGGAATTGTTTAACTATTTTGAGTGAACTCACCCATGTTTTTCTGATCCTGGGCAAGCAAGGACAGGGTCCTCTTCCCTCTCCCGACCTTCAGAGGAGGGAATTAAGGTTTTTCTCTGTGTGGAAAATGTTGAAAAGACTGAGTTTATGTTGACAAACTAGCAGATATCCAGACATTTTATGAAATCTGGCAGTATTTATCCACTTAATTTTTTATGGGCAGAATCAGTAAATATTTTAGAGCTTTGACTTTGTCCAACAAAAAAAGTTTTTTGCAAGCTGTAAGTTGGAGGACAGGGTTACTTTGCACGAATTAGATGATATATTTTCAGTCCCTTTTCCTTGTTCCCTGAGTGGAATCTTAGAGACAGAAAGAGAGTGAGTGTGTGTGTGTGTGTTTTGAGGGGGAGCGAGCAGAGGATGTAGGAGGCATAGCTGTGATTCACAGTGCTCTGCTGGAAGAGAGATGATATTTAAAGATGGTAGATATCCTGGAGGCTATTTGAATAGCTACACCGTCTAATACGGGTAACATAACTGGCAAGTATTCATTCACTGATAACTGTGTGCCTAAGTACAGCTTCAAAAGATTACAGTCTAGTTGGAAAAACACAATTTAGAAAAATTAAATATTAATTACCATAGAATTTCTGTGTGAGTTACTGGAGTTAAGAAGTGCTTCAAAGAGAAATAGGTAGAAGAGAAGTGGAAGGGAGGGGATAGCATAAGCTGGCAGTTCTCAAAGTGTAGCCTGGGAACACTGGGGGTCCCTGGGATCTTTTTAGAGATCTGCAAGGTCAAAACTATTTTCATAATAGTCCTAAGATGTTATTTGTCTTTATTTATTCCCATTCCCTCACAAAGGTAGAGTGGCATTTTTCTAGGGCTTACATGATGTGCGATAAGACAGACTGAATAACCCAGAAACAGATAGGAGAATCCAGCTGCCTTTTATTAAGCTGGAAATGAAATAGATTTGCAAAAAATATTAAAAATGCCATTCTTCTTACTATTTGGGTGGAGATTTAGCTATTTTTCATAAAGATGTGTTCTCCATATTGTCATATAATAGATTTTTTAATTGTTATTTTTAATGAAATAAGTAGATATTTAAAAATGTATCAGTTTTAATATGATATAGTAAATACCAGTAGATATAACCCATATAAACAAAAGGCCCTTGGGGACTCTCAGTTATTGTTAAGGGTGTAATGGGGTCTGAAGACAAAAATGTTTGAGAATTGAGTATTAGAACCACATATTGTGATGCAAAATTTTGAGAAAGTATGTGACGAGGCATTTCATCAGATCTTGAAGTTAATTTAGCCAATTCTGCGATTAGAGTAGTATATAATATCTTGATAAAATTAGATTTTAATATTTTGAAGTTATTTTGTGCTTCAGGACCTAAAATATTGTATAAAATGTGGGAAAAAAATGGTCTCTGCTGGTCTGTGTGAATTCACAAAAGCTACCCTTCTTCCAGCTATTTTACTGCCATCTAGTGGAGAATAGTTGTAATAAATATACAGATCTGTTAGGACTGTTGTGTGAATGATGCCCTATGGAGCTGTGTAGTACACAGTAGGTTGTGGCAGCTTTGAGTATCAACTGGAAGATTCTATGCCATTGGTTCTCAGCTGCTTCTCAGACCAAATAGCTTGAGAACCATTGGCATGAACAAAGGTGCAGAGGCAGGATTGAACACAATTGGGTTCAGAGATCAAGAGTGTAATGATCTGAATAGAGCAAAAACTTGCATCAGGAATAGTAGAAATAAAGTTTTTTGGCAGAGTAAGGCCAGACCATTGGAAAATCTTGAGATTTGAGGTAGTAGGTGGTAGGTAGTCACTGAAGATTCTTAAGCAGAGCACTAGCTTGTAGAAATAGTTGGGAAGCTCAGAGGAACAGTGGTTGGCAGGATGGATGGGTAGGTAGACACATGGTGAGATGGATGAGTGGGTAGATGGATGGTAAGTGGATGGGTGGTAGGTGGAGGGGTGGGGGTGGGTGGATGGCCAGCCAAGAGCATGGTGCTCTTGAGAACAGGAGACTGGGAAGGAGCACCTCAAGTGCCTTGATACAGCCTGTCCTTGGTTGTGACTGTCTGTCAGAAGTGGGCGGGAGAATAGGAATGTCATATTAGATAATAGATAAACAATGAGTGTAGGTTTTAGATTGGAAAAATAGAATTCTCAGTAAATGCTTTGAGTTTTTTTTAATATTCTAAGAGGAACACTGAGATGACCGCTTTATTCCTGAGAAAGAGGTGAGGTAAAGTCTGATTTTCAGATATTTGGCAAAGTTAACACAGTGTTAATATCGTTCTTTAATTGAAGAAAAGTTTTACTCTGCTGCCCTCTTCTGGATGTTGTATAACTGCCTAAATAATTCTACTGGTGGTCAATTAGTGTAGGATGAATTGCCATTGAAATACAGGAACTCAGATGCAAAAAACCAAAAAAGAAAAAAGGAATTAAGGTAAAATGCAAAAAGAAATTAAGCCAAACCAAAAAATATACAAACTTAGAAATATTTTCCCAGATTTTTATTTTGAAAATTTCTAATCTACAGAAAAGTACAATGAACAACTATATATCTTTTATGTAGGTGCAATAGTTGTTAACATTTTGCAATATTTCTTCCCTTTCTCTCTCTCTCTCTTTTATCTTTCCATTTGAACATAAATTCCAAATATCAGCTCCCCAAGAATAACATTTTTCTGCATAATCCCAATACCATTATCACATCTTTAAAAATGAACATTAGGGGCCAGCCCCATGGCTGAGTGGTTAAAGTTCCTTGTGCTCTGCTTTGGCAGCCTGGGGTTTGCAGGTTCGGATCCTGGGTGCGGACCTACTCCACTCAGCAGCCATGATGTGGAGGCATCCCACATACAAAATGGAGGAATATTGGCACGGATGTTAGCTCAGGGAAAATCTTCCTTACTGAAAAAGAAAAGAAAAAAAGAACGTTAATTCAATATCATGAATATTTAGTCCATATTTAACTTTCTCTCACTTCAAAAATGCCTTTGATAGCTATTTGTTCTTTTGTTATTTGTTTTTTAAATTGGATCCTAGTTCACACACTGCATTTAGTCTAATTTAATCTACTTTCTGCTTTTTTGTTTTTCATGACATAAAACTTTTGTGACGAGATCAGGCCTGGTGTCTTGCATAATATTCTATGTTCAGTATTTTTCTAATTGTTTCCTCATAATTCAGTTCCACTTAGACACTTTTGGCAAAAAAAATATATTTATGATACCTATGACATAGATATTTATGATATATATCATCTATAATGTACGCTTCTTACTGCATCACATTAGGAGTCATATCATTTCAGGCTGTCCTACTATTGTTGATGCTAAATGTGGCCACCTTTTAAAAGTGATGACTGACGTACCTCCACTGGAAGATAACTATTTCTCTTTGTACTTAATAAGTAATCTCTAGAGTGATGCTCTGTGGCCCTGTGAATATCCTGTTTCGAAACAACATTTCACTCAGTGATTTGTGTCAATAGGATTTTTGCCTGAGTCAGTTATTATACTGGGGTTCACAAAATGATGTGTTTCTAATTCTATCCTTTTTTCTATATTTATTAGATAGCTTATTCTTCTTTTGTAAAGAACAGCTTTCCCTTTCTCATCCTCTGCCCTCTCATAATCATTGTGGACTCAAGGATCTTTTTTTATTCAGCATATTAGCATCATTATTCCATTTGATCAAATTGCCCCAAATTTGTTCTGTAGAAGCCCTATCAAACTATGTTTTTTTGATATGTCCCCATTTGTTTTATGTACTAAGGCTCACTTTCTGTTTTATTGCTCCAGATCTGGAACCAGATATTTATAAGAAGAGCTCTGTTTCTTTTTATTTAGGGAGTCAGCCTTAGAAGCTAAGATCTAGAAGCTAGGTATGCTTATTGTTATTAAAAGCTCGTATCCAATTGAAATTTAATACCATTTGATTCTTCCCCACCATCTCCCATTCATATTTGTATCTGCCTTCTCCCACAGTGAAAACTCTGTTTCCCAGTGACGTCAATATGTTTGCTTATTTACTCTATCCTGCAAAACACAAAGTACTTTCAGAATTACAACACCATTACCAAACCAAATATTTCTTTGCTGTTTTTTTTTGTCCTTTGAATATATCCTACTAAATGTATACAGTCAGAAAACTGTTCTCATCTGTTGCTTAAGCTATAAATATTTTAATTAAGTTAGAAATCAACTTCATTTTTTTAGTTTATAATTTCTCCTTGCCATTTAGTTCAAGAAACTTAAGTTGAGTATGTTCCATCCCCTGTATTAGTCACTGAGGACACCGAAATAAATAAGATACTGTTCCTACAGCTGCAAAACTCATAGTCCCATAGAGTAAAAAGACAAGTAACTCAGACATTATAGTGGAAGTTGACTCATGGGTGCTAAAGCATCACAAGAGAGTATCCTCTGACTCAGCAGGGACAGGGTGACTTCTTGGAAGAATTAAGAGTATTTTTTTTTTTTGGTGAGAAACATTAGACCTGAGCTACCATGCTGCCAATCCTCCCCTTTTTGCTTGAGGAAGAGTGTCCCTGAGCTAACATCCCTGCCAGTCTTCCTCTATTTTGTATGTGGGATGCCTCCACAGCGTGGCTTCATGAGTGTTGTGTAGGTCCACACCCAGCATCCGGGCCTATGAACCTTGGGCCACTGACATAGACCATGTGAACTTAACCACTATGACACTGGGCTGGCCCAAGAGTAAGTCTTGAGGAAATGTAGGAATGAATCAAGTGAAGAGAGGGACAGAATGTTCTGGTAGAGTGATGGCAAGAGAGACCATGCCCTACTCTGGGAAATAGCAATGGCTAGTGAGGTGTCTTGGCTATGAGAAGGTGATAGTTAAGGAGGTGAGAGAGTTGGACAAGCCATACCATGAAAAGAACCTTATAAGCCATGCTAAGCATTTGTGTTTCCTTCTCAGGGCCTAGGCCCCCTCTGGACTACTTTCCTTCACTTTTATTCTTAGACAAGTCCCCCCCCCCGCCCCCCGACATATAACATTGTATTAGTTTTAGGTGTACAACATAATGATTTGATATATGTACATGTATATTGTGAAATGATTACTACAATAAGTTTAAATTAACATCCATCACCACACATAGTTACAATTTTTTTCTTATGAGAACTTTTAAGATATATTCTCTTAGCAACTTTCAAATATACAATACAATATTGTTAACTACACTGTATGTTAAATAAATATGCTGTATATCACCATGCTGTATATTACATCCTCAGGACTTATTTATCTTATAACTGGAAGTTTATACCTTTTAACCACCTTCACCCATTTCACCCACTCCCTACCCCCTGCTGCTGGCAGCCACCAATCTGTTCTCTGAATCTATGAGTTGTTTTTTTTTTCTTTTAAGATTTCACATATAAATGAGATCATACAGTATTTGTCTTTCTCTTTCTGACTTATTTCACTTAGTATAATGCCCTCAAGGTCCGTCCATGTTGACGCAAATGGCAGAATTTCTGTCTTTTTTTTATGGCTGAGTAATAGTCCATTGTGTGTGTGTGTGTGTGTGTGTGTGTGTGTGTGTATGTGAATGCCACATCTTCATAATCCAGTCATCTGTTGATGGACACTTAGGTGGTTTCCATGTCTTGGCTCTTGTAAATAATGCTGCAGTGAACATGGGCTGCAGATAGCTTTTCAAGATAGGAATTTCATTTTCTTTGGATAAATACTCAGAAGTGGAATTGCTGGATCATATAGTAGTTCTATTTTTAATTTTTTGAGGAGCCTCCATACTGTTTTCCATAGTGTTTGCACTAATTTACGTTCCCACCAACAATGCACAAGGGTTCCCTTTTCTCCACATCTTGGTCCATACCTGTTATTTCTTGTCTTTTTGATAATAGCCATTCTAACAGGTGTGAGGTGATATCTCCTTGTGGTTTTGATTTGCATTTTCCTGATGATTAGTGATGTTGAGCACTTTTTCATGTATCTGTTGGCCATCTGTATGTTTCTCTGGAAAAATATCTATTCAAATTGTCTCTTTTTTTAATCACATTGCTTTTTTTTGTTGAGTTGTATGAGTTCTTTATATATTTTGGATATTAACCCCTTATCAGATAAATGATTTGCAAATATTTTATCCCATACCATAGGCTGTCTTTTCATTTTGTTGATTTGTTTCTTTTGATATATGGAAGATTTTTAGTTTGATGTAATCTACTTAATTAATTTTTGCTTTTGTTGCTTGTGCTTTGGTCTGATATCCAAGAAATTGTTGCCAAAACCAATGTCAAGAAGGTTTTCCCTGTTTTTTCCTAGGAATTTTATGCTTTCAAATCTTTTGTTTAAGTCTTTAATCCATTTAGAGTTAATTTTTATGAGTGGTGTAAGATAGGGGTCCAGTTTCATTCTTCTGAATTTTGTTGTCTAGTTGTCCCAACACCATTTATTGAAGAGGCTTATCTTTTCCCCATTAAGTTTTCTTGCATCCCTTGTCAAATATTGACTGTATATGCAAGGGTTTATTTCTGGGCTCTTGACTCTGTTCCATTGGTCTATGTCTCTGTTTTTATGCCAGTACCATACCATTTTGATTACTATAGCTGTTGAAGTCAGGAAGTAGGATGTCTCCAGCTTTGTTGTTCTTTCTCAGAATTGCTTTGGCTGTTAAGGGTCTTTTGTGGTTCCATACAAATTTTAGGATTTTTTTTGTTTCTGTGAAAAATGTCACTGGAATTTTGGTAGAGATTGCATTGAATCCATAGATGGTTTTAGGTTGTATCAACATATTAACAGTATTAATTCTTCTGATCCATGAACACAGAATATCTTTCCATTTATTTGTGTCTACTTGGTTTCTTTCATGAAAGTTTTATAGATTTCAATGTACAGATATTTCACCTCCTTGGTTAAATTTACTCCTAAGTATTTTATTGTTGTTGATGCTATTGTGAATGGGATTATTTTCTTTATTTCTTTTTCAGATATTTCATTTTGTGTGTATAGAAACACAACTGATTTCTGTATGTTGATTTTGTATCATGCAACTTTACTGAATTCTTTGCTAAGTTATAAGAGTTTTTTGGTGGAGTCTTTAGGATTTTCTATATCTAAGATCATTTCTTTTGCAAATGAAGACAGTTTTACTTCTTCCTTTCTAATTTAGATGCCTTTTATTTCTTTTTCTTGTCTAACCGTTCTGGCTAGGACTTCTAGTACTGTATTGAATAGAAGTGGTGGGCACCCTTGATTGTTCCTGATCTTAGAGGAAAAGCTTTCAACTTTTCACTATTGAGTATGATATTAACTGTGGGCTTGTCATATATGGCCTTTATTATGTTGAGGTATGTTTCTTCTATACCCAAGTTATTGAGACTTTTTCTCCTAAAAAGATGTATTTTGTCAAATACTTTTGTGCATCTATTGAGATGATCATATGATTTTTATCTTTCATTCTATTAATGTGGTGTACTACATTTATTGATTTGCATATGTTAAACCTTCCTTATATCCCAGGAATGAATTCTACTTGATCATGGTGTGTAATCCTTTTAATGTGCTGTTGAATTCAGTTGCCAATATTTTGTTGAGAATTTTTGCATCTATATTCATCAGGGATATTGGCCTATAATTTTTGTAGTGTCCTCATCTGGCTTCGGTATCAGGGTAATAGTGGTCTCATAAAATGAGTTTGGGATTGTTCCCTTCTCTTCAACTTTTGGACGAGTTTGAGAAGGAATGGTATTAATTCTTTAAATGTTTGATAGAATTCACCAGTAAAACCATCCTGTCCTCGCCTTTTCTTTGTTGGCACGTTTTTTACTGATTCAATCTTCTTACTCATTATCGGTCTGTTCAGATTTTCTCTTTCTTCATGATTCAGTTGGGTAGGGATATTTTATTCTGCCATGATGCTGACGTCACTTTCCCCTCATAATTTCTTATCTGGATACTGCAGTTGTCTTCTGACTTTCTCTGTGCCTCTTATACAACCCCATTTGATTCTTCAAGATACTGCTAGAATGATCTTTATAAAATACAAATATGATCATGCTACCCTCTGTCAAAGCAGCAGCCATACCTCGTTCTCTTTTTCCTCCTCTCCCTTTACCCTAGTTACAGCCCTCGTCCTCTCAGTGTGTCTGCACAGATGTTGAGAAATCTCATTCAGCAAACTGACTTGAAGGGAAAATATCACTTAGTTTTCTCAAAAATAAACTCTAATGGGAATTTCAGAATTGTAGAAAAGGAACTTTGGGGCATTAAGGCTTTGTCTCTTATATCATCAGCTTCGCCTAGTTTTATCTCTATAGATCTGGCAGAGCTATGAACTGAGGTTACAAGGCGTGGGCCATTGGTGTTAACCAGGTTGACTGTGAAGTGATGAGACTGGCTTCAGTCATGGATGGAGTTCTTTAGTCACAGATCCTGCAGACAGAGTATCTACTGTAAAATAAAACTCACAAAGTTAACTATACCACTGTGGTGGCATATTTGAATGTTACATATGCATAATTTCCCTCACAATAATTAGGCTTTAGTGGTATTTCACATTATTGCATATAATTAGACATTAATTTTCTCTTCAGAAGTTACTTTTCTAGCATCTATGTCAGCATCTTTACTTTCCCCTCATCTCATATATTTTAGAATACAAAAGTCCTGGATTCAGTTTTCCAAAGCTGAGATTCCTTTCCAATTTTCTACCTTCTTTCTTTTGTTTTCTAAGCCTGGACTCAGGCCAGAGGTCAAAAAGCGGCCAGCCAAGAAAACACACACACAAAGCAGCCAGCCGAAGGCCAAATCCAGTATATGAGTTTTATTTAGTCTACAGTTCCTAATAAAAATTTTAAATTAGTTTTCAATGTTTAAACATCAGGAAATTGCACATAAAATTCAGATTTCCAGTTTCTTTAAAAAGTTTATGGCAACACTAGGCTTTTTTTCATTCCAACATGGCAAATCCTTGGACATGAATGTGACGTGAACTCTCAGGTCAGCCACAAGCCATGCTAAGGACACTTCTAGCCTCACAGGCATTTGAGTCTGTGACCTTCGGGTCACTCATTTTCACTCATACAAACATATATTGTGCATCCAGTGTGCCTGGCACTGTTCTAGGACATATTTACATAAGTTCTCTTACTTCTCACAACACTGTCATTTTCATCGTGTAGATGCAGAAATGGAGGTTTAGAAAGTCAGACGGGAGCCACACAGCTGGCAAGTGGCAGAGCCAGATTTGACCCAGGTTATGTCTCAGGCTCTGTGGTCACCAGGTCCATCATCATCACCTACTTTAAAAGGCTCATCCTTTCATCACTTACATCAGTTTAAACCTGAGATTTTTGCTTACAGCATAACTTAATGACAAACCTAAAAATTGCCATGACATAGAAAGATGGCAATTTGCTTAAGTTTGTTAGTCACTGTTTTCTCCAGTGACTGCAGTATTTCATGCATTTTGTTTTGCAACAAGTGAATTACTGTGTCAGTTCACAGATGCATTCTTCGGCATTTCCATATGAACATGATACCCCAACATTTTTCTAGATTCTAACATGCAGATTTGGTCATTTTATAAAATTATTAGTATCATTTAAATAGAATCAAGGAACAATAGAAGTATTTTCTTAATTCCTCTGAAGCAAAAAGCTTTTCTCACAATATTTTCCTGAAATGACATAAGTATATCCTTTAGCAAAAATAACCAGTCTATTTAAAAGATGTACATTTTAAATCGAATTATATAGAAACTTTAAAACAAATGTAGAGACACAAAATTGCTTCTGAACTCACAGGTATTCAGTGATATTACCTATCTTGCAGGGTTGAATCATCTACCTTCTGATTAAGTTTGATCATGTGAGAAATGACCACTGAGCAGAATATGAAGGATGAAAGTGGAAAATAGCAACACACAGCCACAAGGTACAATCTCAGACTAAAACCGTGAGGTAGGCCAAGGGAGTTCCCTGGTGCGGCTTGAACTGCAGAATGATTGAAATTGCCTCATTTCCTCATGTGTTTCCACTGTGTTCCAAAGTATGCCTGACAAATAGTAGTTGCTGAATAAATCTTCATTCACCTTCCCAGCAGTTTAACATAAGAAGACAGTTTTTATGCTTTCTTTTATACCATATGATATAAAAAAAGTTGTGTGAAAAGAATCAAGTTTAATCTATGCTGTCTGGGAACAGTAGTTGGATTTATGTGAAAAAGTATATAACATGTCAAACTACCTAAGACAGATTGTAAAAGAGGTATGATTTTCACTTAAGATTAAAAACAAATAAAGAAGTTAATTTTTTTTTGGTTTCCTTTTTTAAAAAAGCCCTTACATGTTGATAGTGGGGGAAGCTATGCATATGTGGAGCCAGGAGGTATGTAGGAAATCTCTGATTCTTCCACTCAATTCTGCTGTGAACCTGAAACTAAGCTAAAAAATAAAGTATTTTATATGTATTATGTATTTATACATATTAAAGCCTTTAGGCAAGCTGGAACAAGGGCAGTCCAGCAGGGGCTGGGGCCATGCAGGGAACATAGCTGAGTGAGGTGGCAGCCTGACGGGGATCAGGAGATTGGTTACATGTCGGGGATGGGGGCTCTGGGGAGGACATGAGCAAATAAGTCAATATATTGAGATAAATGGGAGTTAGGTTTCTCACTGTCCAGGAAAGGAGTTATAAATATAGAAAGGGAAAGCTTGAATGAACCCTGGTGGTGGTAGATTGGAATCGGAAGATTGGTGTGAACTCATGGTTTATGTGTGTATGTGTATGTAAGTATGTATGTTTCATGTATGTGTGCAAAAACACCTGTATATACATATATATATATTCTACCTTTGCCTACTAAGAGGGCCTTGGAGCAGTGACACCCAGGAGCAGTAAGCATATGTAGCAAACAGTTTTTAAATACCAACCTCCATCAAAGAAATCAGGGCTCTTTGGAAAAATGGCTGCTCCCAGGGCTAAAGCAAAGCATACACAAGATGGGTCTGAAAGTATGGAAGTGTTCAAAGAATAATGGTGGCTTGTAAATGGACCGAGAAGCTACCTCTCAGAGGCTCCCAAAGGCTAAATCTGACAATTTGAGCAAATATGTAATGACAGTAATGGATTTTCTCTCACTGAATTGGAATCTACAAATCCTTTTTGAGATAAATGAATAATAAACAAGGAGAAGAGAAAGCTCTTCCTTATAGCAAAATGCCCATTAATAAAATACAAAAGGAATGCAGAAACTAGAAAATCACCATTTGGCAACCATCAGAGTAGTAATAATTCAGTCAAGAAAGCTAAGGGCAGAGAGCTAAAGCTGGATAAAGAACAAGGTATTTATGTAGTCTCAAAGTATCACCTTCACAAAATGCTTACTATAAAGATGGATATTAATTATAAAGGGAAAGAGTAACTCTACAGTGGCGAAGCCTACTCAGATGATCACAGTTAATATCACCAGCGATGGGACAAATTGACTTCATATATCTCCAGATATGACACACCGAAAAAAACACAGCATCACCTCTGTGATATTCCTGTCACAAATGCATACTCTGAATCAAATCATGAGGAAGCACCAAACTCAAATTGAGGCACTTCCAACACAACCACCTGTGATCTTAAAAACATTAAGGTCATGAAGGTCAAGGAAGAACTAAGCAATGGTTCTGGTTTGACTGAAGAAACATGACAGCTAAGAGCAACACGTGTTCTTGCTTTGGATCCTTTTGCTATAAAGGCAAAACCTGAGTGAGGCCACTGGGTGAAGGGTAGATGGGAGCTCTTTGTGGTGTTCTTAAAACTTTTTTGTAAGTGTGAAATTATTTCAAAATAAATAAAAGTAACAACCTTTGTTTAAAAACTTTTATTTACTATAAAGACAAAACACCAAAATAGGTACAAATACTATAAAATTGGTTCGATGGGGTAAAAATTTTAATTAAAATATCTCAATATATTTAAAATAACAAAGGATACATTTAAGCCAAATTTTCTTAACCCAGAGATTTTTTTTGTAACATTTGCTTATACAGTAAGGTGCTAATAGAAGTTAGCCCTTAAGCCCTGGAAGTCTTAGGAATCATAGTCACACAGCAAATACAATTTCATTGTGAAAGTGAACTTTGGTAGAAGAAAAATCTATAGGACACCTGAGGTAGTAGAAACTGGAATAAACAGCAGTAGACGTTATTTACAACTTGAGTACCAAATAACATTAAGAACACAAAAATAATTACACAATACAATTTTCAGTCCAGCTTTGATCCAAAGAAAATAAGAATATTACATCACATTTGCATTGAAAACAAAACAAAACAAAAAACAAAACACCACAATTACCAGCGAGCTGAGGGAACTGCAAACAAACTCAAACAATGGATTTTGACATCTAGAGGCAGTTTGAGTTTGAAATGTGGTGGCATGGGGATCTACAAGTAATACTGATTAGCTGAGGTTCCTCAGTGTATGCACTTTACATTTCTGCCAGACACGGGATTAATCTGACCAACGATCTTCCAGTACATAAAATGGCAAGAGTGCATCCTTTAAAGCTTGCACATCAGACGCTTGGAAACAATCTTATTAGAATTGTGAAAATTCTAAGTAGTCAAAAAAAGAAGAAAATAAAAAAGAAAGTCAAGTACAACACATTTAGAGCTACCAAACTTCACATTTCAGTACTATTTTTAACTCTTCAAATATTGCCAATCTTCCAAAACAAAGGAATGTAAAATTTCACTAAGAAACACATTCACATAAAAAAAAACTGCCTTTTAAAAATTATATGTAATATATCCCTGTAAACTTATCTTGTAACTTACTTTACTTCCAATTTGTGTTGTACATTTAAAATGTACTTTATATAGCTTATTTAGTTTATCCTGAGTCTTTGAGAATAACCAATTCTATTTCATTCTGCAACAATTCAACTGGCTTCTGAAGAGTTAAAACTTAACATCTCAGGAAGTTGTATTAAATACTTAATCAGTACTTGATTTAAAAGACTCACAAAGAAAGGATAAAAGAGCTGCCATTTTCCTTCAGAATTCCATGCATCTGAATTCAACTCAGACGAAAACCATTAGATAGTTGTTCAAAATCTAAAGAATTAGTGTGTAAATGAAATTCAATTTCACTTTTCTTTCTGAACACATTTTTGAAGTTCAAAGCAAATTTATTTTTTAAAAACACTATGATTCATTGATAGTTAGTTAATTTTTCTTTAATTACCTATCAGCCAGGCCTACTGTAAAGAGATGATGCATGGTAGAAGGAAAATAGCAGTTACATGTTATTATCAGTGGTGATGATGAATGATGGATTGTTACATACAGATAAGACTTAAATGGTGTGAAGTTTCCTACAAGAGAAACTGATACATTAAAAAAATTCAAATAAATTTCAAGGTAATCTTGATCTTGGTTGTGAGTGGCATCACAGAGAATAGTTGATTTTCATTTAATTTATGTTTAACCTGCACGAGAAGAGCAGTGACTGACTCAATGAAGGTAGTACTTTATTATATTCCAATTTTAAAAACAAACAAATCTGTATTTTTAAAAACTCTTGCAATAGCAAGATATTTAATAAACTCTAGTTCACACCTAGTTTTTTTTTTCTGGTTTGAGAAGATCACCTTTCCCTGAATGTTAAACAAAAATGAAGGTGAAATGAAAATATAGAACCATAATTTCCAAAAACGAAATGAATGGGCCAACAGTAAAATGCACAATGAACCACAACTGCCCAGGCATTTAAAAAAAAAAAAGGTCAACTGTGGGTCATACAGAAGTTATCAACTTTAAAAATTATACTTATTTACTGCTACTCATAGCATATTCTGACCTAAGAGGCAGATACTGATTTTTATAGCCAGTGACAAAAAACAAACGGAATTACAGAACCCCCTGCTTGTGACCACGATATGAAATGGAAGAAGAATTGAAACATTAAAATAGATCCTGAGCCCCTCAGCTGCTAATATTGCTGAAAAAGTGCTCCAAAAAAATTATGCTTCTGTTAATTAGTCATGCAAACTTCATTGCTTTCCTGTTCACCTAGGGCCAGTTCTTTGAAAGGCACAGTTTACAGTTTCTGCACAAATTGTGGACTTTTGCATACTAAGCTTAGGTACAGATCATGATTTGTCAATCACATACTTAGGTAAGGGTTCCCCACTGGTCACGTTCATAGCTGTTCAGTGGCATGAAAGCCAACAGATTATCAACGTGGTTCCCCACAAAAGTTTTTTTCTCTTATTGAGCATCCTGTCTCCATTATAGTTTATTTGTATATTGGCTACCATGTAGTACGGAAGACTGGATGCTTCAGTAGCTCTCTTGATGGAGGTCTGTCCTGAGGTTGAAGTTCTAAACAACGAAGAGCCACATCTCGTAAACCAGGAGATAAATGTGAAGGGATTGATGGAGCAGTAGTTGCACTAGCAATCTGTAGGAGAAAACAGCAGAGTGTTGACGCTTTCCACAATTGGAGCTCTTGGTATAGAAATACACGTGCATATATTTCACAGCCTCTATATGTATACATCCTGTACACAGAGGAATTGAAGCAGAAGTGGGTGAACTTTCTGCTAACAAGGAGACTATGGAAAAATCACCCACTGGATGGGAGGTTTCCCCTTAAGAATCCTTCAAATTTTAGGATTTTAGAAGTTGATCAAGTACATCCTGATCAGAGGGATCTACAATTTTCCTTACTGTCTCAAATGAACAAGTCTAAGGACAGCAAAATGATTAGACAGGTAAAGTATTCAGTCAAATGAATTCTGCTTTCCTCATGTTCACTCTCCACGATGGTTTTTCCTCTGTGCTTCACTGCACATTTTCTATTTTTCAGCACAGAGAGCTATTGAGTGTGAGAAAAACTAAACCTGGCCAGTCGATTTAGTACACTGGAAACACAACTGTACTGATTTTTTCAGGTGACTGAGGAAGTTATATAAGCATGGGGAGGACTGGAGGAGATTATGGCAAGTGAGAGGTGCTGGGGGCCAGCTCTGAGGACTAATACCAGCCACTTCGCACAGAGGGGACTGAGTATGCTAAGTGCTTTACTCAGGCCCAGAGGTAATTTTGTTTTTCCTCATAATAATCCCATGAAGTAGATGCTATTACTACACCCATTTTACAAAAAAGAAAATGGTAGACAGAAGAAGTAATTTTCCTAGTCACATGGCTATTAAAAGATAATGACAATTGACTGTACTTGCCACCAACATTGACCACACCATATAAATTCCTGGAGATATATACATATATATTTTTGTTTCAAGGAAGATATGCCTTCATGTTAGATCATAGCTAAGGAGAAAATTTTCCTCCTCCAATTTTAGCAGAAAGAAGTAATTTTTATCTCACAATTACCTTAAATATCAAAGCAAGATGATTGGAGTGTTTTTCTGCATTCCAAGGTGGTTTAGCACAAGCCATTTCTATAATAGCACAGCCAACACTCCACACATCACAGCTCCTACCATACTGCTGACCTCTTAGTACCTAAAATAAAGCAGAGAGTTAATTTGGAAATATGACTCGTTAAAAATGGGAAAGCCATTCTGTAGTCATGGATTCTAATTTTTTACTTCAGAGCAAAACAATGGTACAAACAGCAATTCCATGGACTACCTGATGTCTCATTTATTTCATTAACAAACTTAATCTCCTATGTGGCACAAAAATATTTTGGAAAGGGGCTGGCCCCGTGGCTAAATGGTTACAGTCCTGTGCTCTGCTTTGTTGGCCTGGGTTTGCAGGTTTGGATCCTGGGTGCAGACCTACACCATTCATCAAACCATGCTGAAGTGGGGAACCACATACAAAATAGAGGAGGACTGGCACAGATGTTAGTTCAGGGCAAATCTTCCTCAAGTGAAAAAAAAAAAAGTAGACTGGCAACAGATGTTAGCTCAGGGCTAATTTTCCTCAGGGGAAAAAAAAAATATTTTAGAGAATTGTGAAATTCTGAAGAAGAGTAACATCACAGACTTTCAAAGCAGCCCCAGGGCACTTAGTAAACTACGAGGCAAGAAGACAACCAGTAATCACTATGTAAGAGCATGAAGAGTTCTAAACACAACAGAAGAAACCCACTTCAGAATAGCAACACTTAAACTTCTTCCACTGCTAATAAGACCTGCTTCTGTGTGCTCATCTCCCTTTGGAATAGAGAGAGAACAATTTAAAAAATTTCTATTATGTGTACCTTGGGATGACTAGAAAGTAACTACTATATATTACCCAACAATTCTATGTTAGAAATAGCCTTTGAGCAAACCTATTAAAAGCTGTCTTTTAAAATTTGTCAAGACAAAGATGGAAAGGTGAGGATTAAGGGACTGAAATCAAGGATATCATTAAAACCTTATTTTTAGGGCCATCAACTTCAACTGGTAAGCACATCCTGGCTAACACTGCAAAATAATTTGGTATAATGCTATCACACAGAACTCCAAAATATTTTCTTTCATCACACTCAAAACTGCTTCTCACCTCAGGTGCCATAAATGCAATTGTCCCCAATAACTGTCCCTGAAACTCTCCTGCACCAGTTCCTTTTGATGCCAACCTGGCTGCAGCTCCGAAATCTGCAATTCTCAGTCTCTGACCTGTGCTGTCAATTAGCAAATTGGCACCTGTCAACAAAAACAGCAAATGACCTTGTATATTAAAAACAGTAAAAAAAAAAAAAAACTCAGTAAAATATTACTAAAGAAATAGGACAACAAGAGAAAGAAGTGGACTACATGTCAGAGGTTCAGAGAAATCTACTCTCCTCTCAATTCATTTCATTATTGCTAAAGGCACACAGGTCTCTACAGTATAAAAGAAATAAAATCCGAAGCCTCAGGAAGATATGACAAAGTATCAAGGCATAAGGAGATAAAGGCAGAAATTTAGTGAAACTTTAAATAACAGACGTTGTGAAAACCTTTAATATAATGATTCTTGACAAAAATCTTTGCTCAAAGTACAAATTTGACTGTGGTTTTTACATTTGAAGACAAAGGTCTTTTGAAACATACTGACCTAGATCAATTCAAACTATATACTGTAATTTCATTTTATAACAATAAAAAATTAATATTATAAAATTATTTGAACACATTATTTCAAATACTAGCTAAAGACATTCGTGTCAGAAAACTAAAGCTGCTCTTAATAAAATGGCCTGAAAAAGACTTGAAAAGATTTTTCTTAAAAGAAGTTTCTAATATCCCAATGATTCTAAATAAAACTGGGAAGGGGAACGTCCAGGTACGCACATCATGAGACCAAGACAGGGAACCAGAGACCTGGATTCTATACTTGGTTTGCCAGCAGTCAGCAGTAAGACTGTGGAAGTCACAGCCTCTCTGAGGAAGGCTGATTAGATGACCCCAAAGGTTCCAACTTTCACTTCTAATAATTCTAGTGATTTCAATTACTCAGAAGAAACAATCCTACCGTTGATCTCAAGTTAGAAACTATCAACTAAGGTCCAAGTTTTAAAATTACATTTGTTTTCTACTTATTGCTAGTAGATAATAATTAAGATTTCCCACCTTTGACATCTCTGTGAATGATCTGGTTTTCATGGAGATATGAAAGGCCACGAAGTAATTGTTCAGTATAGTTAATAACTACTGATTCCTTGAAGGCTCCATATTTACTGAGCAAATGAGCCACAGATCCCCCTATAAGACACACAAATAATAATTTCATAAACTTAAACCAGAATTAAAAGTGTTTATTACACTTTGGTTACAGAAGCTTGCACTGCATGAGCTCACAATCACATTTGAAACATTAAATTTATACTCTGCATCAGAAGTGAAACTGATTTAAAAACTAACACATTCCAGTAATCTCAAAACCTGTCAATTGGGAGACATTTTCATGGAACCCTCGTGAACTCGTTTTCTGGAAGGTCAAGATTTCTGAAAGCTGTAAAAGTTAACAATTTTGGATGGAATTATTTCTGAAATGTACAATTCACTTCTCTTTTTGACCACGATATACAAAATGCCTTTCTTAATAACTTAAGTAAACACTGCTAACATGTTATTTAGCAGAAGGTAAAGAGAACAAGAGGAGCCAGAATACCCAAAGTTAGGCTTCGTATCCTACTGTTTACTAGCTTTGACCTGGGACGAGTCACACACTCAAGGAGCCTCATTTAAAAGTGTTTATAATAGTCAACCTAAGTACGACAATCAACCCAGCTACAACCAACATCAGAGAATATACTAAAGAACTGATCTGTAAATAGAAATACACTTTTCAAGCACAAAAAATCTAAGAATTTAAACCACACACTTATCTATTCATTACATCCCAAGTCATTTATCTTACCGTATACACTGCAAAACACAAAATAGAACCGAGTCTTTATTGTTCAAGTAGATGACAAGGTTCAACTTTATGCTTCAATGCTAGTTTACCCATAATCTTTCAAGTTATATCTTAATTTTATTTTTATATTGTCATGTTAAAACATCTAAATCTGTCCAACTAATGATGGTCACTTGGAAAAATAGAGATCCTACACATTATTCCTATAAAACAATGCTACATAATCATTTTAAAAGAAACACTGAAGAAGTTTAAAAGGTAGTGGTAATAACTATTTCATTTTTAAATGAAAGACAAAACAAAGTATTTATAGTTCATACTACTATGTTAGGGGTAATTTGCTTTTAGAAATCCAAACTATTTAGTAAAAGTAAATGTTCATTAAACTGTTTTTCCTAAATTTCATATCAAGTAGAAAGTTAAATGCATATAGTAGTATTTGTAATTTACAACATGAACATACCTGCCATCCATTCGATGAAGAGATTATAATTGCTCTTCTCACACGTGGCTCCCAACATCCTAATGATATTTGGATGATTCAGATGGCTCATCATTCTTATTTCTTCTCTTAATGCTTCCACTACTTCTTCTTGCTCAGAAGATGTATTTCTGACATATGTCACCTGTTTCAGTAAACATGTTTACAAAGTTCTGAATTCTGATGAGGTTTCTATTTACTATTTTCACTAACAATCTGATTTAAAATGGATAAATCCAAATTAGCTTATATATTAATAGCAGATGGCATTTACTCTCACGGATGCAATGTAGATACTTAATTAAAAACCAAGTCAAATTCTTTTAGACAGTAAGAATCTACCTTAAGAAGCAGTGAAATATCAGGAAAATGACAAAAAACTGGGGCACAGCCAATCTTCCAAAACTGTCTGAAGACAGTAAAAAATGAGAAAAGCCCAATCATGGGAGAAGAATCAACAAGATTTAAAAATGAAAGCTTTATCATTTTCATATCTTGATAAGTATGTTCATTATAAAAAGTAAACTACAGAAATCCCAAGATGATGTTGCACCAGTAACATTGCTGAAAGGAGTAGGGAACCATAACTCTATCAACTATAAAAAGTACAAATAAAACACCACCTCACAAGGCCCGTCTTGATGTTGCATCTTACAATAATCATGCTTCAACTTTTAAATAGAGTTCATGATGCTTTTGGTGCTTTGGCAACATCTACTTTGAAATTTGAGTTTTTGGAAACTTAAAGAACTAAAGTATATATACACAGGGACATATCCTTTATTCTTTTCATTTGCTCATGTTTTATTTTTATAATTTTAATCATTTATATGCTCACTAGATATTTACCTGTTTAACAGCCATTAAAGTTCCAGTTCCCACATCTTGAGCCTGATAACAAGAAGAAAATGCTCCAAGGCCTATCTGCTGACCTTTCAGCCACTCAGTGTCTTCTCTATAAGGTTGCTTTGCTTTGGTATGTCCTGGTAGAGTCTCTGGTGTCTGCATATTAAATGAAATCAATCTTTTTACTACTAGGTTAAAAGAGTAAGAGGTTGTGAAGTTAGCCTGGCAAAGTATTACTCCTGTTCAGTCTGGCTTTCCAAACCACCTATAAACTTGATCTGTGAATGGACATTGTTGATGACCAATGTCAAATGCAGAAGTGATCACCATTATGAAATCAACCAGAAATGCCTTCGAAATAGGCAAGGAGTACGTCTTTCAAACAATGATACAAACATTGTTTTATAATTCTGTGTGAAAAACCTGCTTGTCACAATCAACTCACGTTAAAAGCAGCATTTCTGAGTTAGATTTATTTTAGCATGGTCCAAGGAAACTCTCTAACCTCTTAAAGACTCTATACTTACATCCTGTTGAATGATGATGATATCTTCTCCATTTTCAACCTGTAACTGAGGAACGATGGGGAGGGCATCCTGAGACGCTGACATTGCCATGGCAATTGCTAAAGCTTCTTCTTCTTCAGCTTCCATCTTTTCTTTGCACTTCTGATTATGATTCACATCATCTTTGTAGGTATCATCATTTTCATCCTTCTCAGGTGAGAGAACAGCAACTTCTGACTTAAAAGTTACTGTTGTGTCACTTGAAGGCATAGATGCTTCAAGAAGGTCCTCAATACTGGAGTTGAGCTCTGTATTGACATCTAATCTGCATTTCTCCTCTACTGGGGTGAACACTGTCTCATCACTGGGTATAACAGCATTACTGCTATTGCTGCTACTGCCAAAGCTGTCACCACATTTAGAAGTACTGTTCAGATCAAGCGTCATGCTATTTTTTGAGGCATCTCCCTGTTTACTTGTATTACCCGGGGTAGGTCGAGATGGCTTTGGCCTGTGTATATTACTGGAGGGCAGGGGTCTTGACTGAGTAAAGATTGGGGAAAGTTTTTCTGAGTCTTTGTTTTCGGAACAGTTTCTCTGGAACTGTAGAGAAAACTTGCGCTGTGTCTGAGGAGATGCAGAAGGTATTTTGCAGGGAACGAATCCCTGAGGTCTCTGCTTAGAGACATCTGTTACAGTGCCAGCTGGGACAGACGGGGCGGATGAAGAAGGAGTTGAGAAGGCTGGGAACATTACTTGGGAATGAGGAGATAAAGGAGAGGAGTTCAAACACTGACTGTGGGGTCTGCCTTTTGTTTGAACCATTGGCTTTGGTTGCTCCATTGTTGTTGAACTAGGAAGTCCTACTGAAATGCTGGCCAGTCTGTCAGAAATGTCCTCTGAACTGGCACTTAGTTTTGTAGCACACAATCCTTTTCCAGTTTTCTCTAAATGGTCTGTGCGCTCAAGGGAACTGTTCGCCGTGGTTTCTGGATAGCTGTTAGGGACAGATGCCTGCAAAAAGCTGTCATGTCGACCATCCAAAGTGTCTTCTATGCCCAGCTGGATGGCCTCAGCAATTTCTACCTCATCTGCAATAGCCATCAAACGACGACGCATCCTGGTAAAATGAGTGGAACTGGAAACATTCAGCATTTCTAACAGTTTTGAAAATACATGGGGTACTGCAGTAACCATTCTCGCAGAACTCAAATATATCCTTCTGGAGAGTTTACCAACCATTGAGTGGGAATTATCAATGGACTGCAAAGCAAAGGTTAAGAGGGACAGCAGCTTCTTATACCTGAAAGAAAAAAATCATTCAATTACTAGACAAGTTAAAATTACTGCAAAATATATCCAAATAAGATGGTACTAATTTACAGCTTGTAAATTTCAAAATAAAAAATCATTTCAGTATGAAGGATCTATAAATTGTTACTTAAATAGCCTAGACTTCAGATTTTTATGTCAATCAAATATTAAGGTCATAGTAACATATATATGTGCTTTAATTTCTGAGTCTTTTATGAATCCAACGTACTTCTTGGGGAGCGGGGCAGGGGGTGGGGCGGGGAGGGTTAGTGAGATGGGGTAGGAAGGAAGAGGAAAGTAATATATTTTCAAAAGAAAAATTACCTGACTTCAACAGGCTCAGCTTGGGAAACATCAGTACTGACAATATGAGGGTAAAATTCAGCAGGAAATTCCAACAGCAGTCTATCTATAAGACAAAGGCGGCCCAGGAGTTCTTGCCAGTTGCTTGATTCAGTTTGGTTTCCAAGAATACAATTTAAGACATAATCAACACCACCAATACCAATGGATCCTACAAAAAAGGAAAGTAAAAATAAATAATTGAAAAATAGTGATACTAAAATCCAAAACAAAACATGATCAAATGGCATAAGGCCAACAAAAATACTGTAAGTTATACTAACTTCAAGAATTTCTTTGATTAATTCATATTTCTAATGTTAGCTGAATCAATTTACAAAATTACTTCAAAATCCTGTAACTGCTCTATCAAAGATTATAAGATTAGACAGTCTGCTAAGGAAACGATAGAACATGCAATATTAATTTTAAGTAAAAAGTTATTACCAGCTTTAAGTATTTCTCTGCCAACTGCCAATTCTCCTGCTTGGCCTTTGCACAACTCCAACAGTGTTGATATAGACAGCTGGCTGGTGCGACTGAAAATGAAAGGAAGAAACATCAGACTTGGATCTTGGATAAATATATATTAAAAAGAGAGTAGTAGTGTAATGCCTTGTGAAAGGTGGGAAAAAATGTTTTCAAGAGCATTTGCTTTTCCACCATTAAAATCGCATTAATGATGTCACTATAAATAATAAATTATTAGGTCTATTTTCATAAGTTTTACCTTATCCATGTTAGGCACAGAATCTTCACTACTGGCCGTTACACAGCAAGTATTAGATTTACATATCAAACCAGATAAAAGGCTTATTTTCACTACCATATCTTGTTAAAATATAAAAAACGTTATGAATTTTCACCAAGAATCTCTTAAATTAAAAACAAAACCTTCCCATTCAAAACCTTTATATTCTCTTATATAGCCAGAGTGAGTTCCAAATGTCATAAAAGCTCCTTACAGTGTTTCTTTTGATGTTCAGTCATTCAAGTGACCAGGGAAACAACCTAACTTTGGAATTTCAGAAAGCGGACCACACAACAAATGCCACAAAAGCACTGAGGTTCTCAGAAAAATACTTATTCTCATATTGAAAACGATGTAATTTTTCTATGCATTCTGCAAATTATTTGTTAATCTCCCTAATGTTTTTTAGATATTATAGTATTCCCTCTAACCAACAAGAGAATCTCTAATACTTTCAGTCTGTAGGCTTGTGTAGAGAAAACAATGGAAACAAAAAGACAGACTTCATGAGATGAGAAACAAGCCAAAGCTAAGTACCTAATTTCTGAGACCCTCTACAAACTACATCATGTGACTTAGGGAGGAGACAAAGGCTGGACTGAGAGAGCTCCAAATGGGTGTAATGGCAGAGGCAAAACAGGGGAGATTCAATGCTGCTTACCGCTTGAGAACTGCTGAGACACCAAGAGATGAGAACTGCCAAACAACATCACTGGAGCTATGCTCATTAAATGAAAAGTGATCTTTTCCTCCCACTTTACGGAAAGGGAAAATAAAAGAGAACCTGGTCTAATAAAAGCATAGCTTGTGCTCATTTTTTCTATCACCATAGCTTACTTCTCTACTTCCTATCTTTACCCCTCTAATTAGGGTTATTCTTGTTTGACTTTTAAGAATACTGCAGGGATATATAGAATTTGTTGTTGCTGTTTTTTGACATAAATTGTCATAATTAGAGTAAAATTCCATTACACAGAAAATAATGGGATGGGTTTTTTTTGCGGGGGAGAGGGGTCATCCTGATGATAAGGCAAAGTAAGTATAATGATTTTATTGGTTCTTATCCTGTATAACTTATTCTCTAAAATGAGACTATACCTCATATATCAGCTATTGTTCTTATTAACGAGACTCCAGATTAAGAATATCACTTTGAAATAAAAGAGAATCGATCACAATACAACAGTGTGGAGGTCCATGGTTTATTAGCCATGTTTTACTTGCCATTAGTTCTTCTCCCTAGTCCTTAAGAGCTTTAAGTATTAAATTTTAATTTCAAGTCTCACATTAGAGAACAACATTCAAAGCCTCACTTAATCAACATGCATCCCATGCGCACTAGGCGTAAGGCTCGCTGCTGGGCTTTTAGCACAAGAGGGTCTGAAGCAGTCCATCTGCAGGACCTTACCTGTTGGCATCTGCACACTTGACGAGAATGGTGTCTACGACTGGCCGAAGCAGTCTCTGCAGTTTGATTCTTTCTGCCAAACTATGGCAAGGAGTATACACTAGCATGGCTCTCAGCGTTTTCTAGGGAGAAAAAAACTGAAGGTCAGTTTAACTATATTTAAAAAGCATCAGAGACAATGGCCTAAACTAAGATAATTTGAGAAACAAAATAATGATAGGAATCGATTATAACCCATGAATAAAATAAGAAGCCATGAGACCATACTGATACAAATAAATGAATAAACAGATGGGGTAGAAAGGAACCTTCTGAACTATTTCTCCAATATTTAAAAGTCTGAATTAATTTCAAAATGAAAAGTTAAAAAAATTATTTTAAAAAGAAAATGAGAACAGGAGCCAACCTTAAAGAGCTCCCAATGGTCAAAGGTGGAATAATTTGAGCAACAAAATAAATGTTCAACAAAAATCACAGTACTGGATTATAACCACAGAATAAAATAAAAACCCATGAGTTTATACTGATATAAATGAAAAACTGAATAAATACATAAATGGGAGAGAGGAGAGAGCTATTCTCTATAGAAGAATTCCAATAAGTTAATGTAGAAGGAATGAGGGAAACAGAAGAGCACCATTAGGACACCACAGTAATAACTGCTATAGGCAAGATCCATTGACAAATGCTAAAATCAGTGGGCAGTGGGCAGTGAAGAGAAAAAGGATATTGCACAGTCTCAAAGTATCTCCCCCAAGACATTTATTAATAGTAATATTACAGCGAGGAACCCAGTAGACATCACCTTAACCAAGTGATGAAGGATAGCATCACCAATATTAAGACATATCGACATTATGTACCCCTGATACGATATGCTGAGAAGGGCAAATCACCTCTGGTATTCTCGCGAAAAATAAACAAACTCAATCTAAACATGAGAAAATATCAGATAAACCCAAATTGAGGGCATTCTTCAAAATAACTAGCCAGCACACCTCAAAAGTGTCAAGGTCTATGGAAGACAAGGCAAGACTGAGGAATTGTCACAGATGGGAAGATACTGGGGGGTGTAATAACTAAAGACAATGTGAGATCCTAGATTGGATCCTAAAACAGAAAAAAGACATTAATGGAAAATTTGGTGAAATCTGAATAAAGTCTGCAGTTTAGCTATAAAGGACATTGTTGGGACAATTGGGGATATCTGAATGTAGACTTTATAGTATATAATAGTATTGTTATTAATGCTAAATTTCCCGAGTCTGCTGATTGCATTGTGGTAATACAGAAGAATGTATTTGTTCTTAAGAGATACATGCTGAAGTATTTGAGGTGAAATGTCATGATGCCTGCAAATAACTCTCACTGGGTTTAGCAAAAAATTATATATGAGGAGGCAGAAGGGAAAAAAAGCAAGGGCAAGAGGGAGTGGAGGAAGGGAAGAGAGAGCACTAATGGCAGGAACTGTTTCTGCCTCCACTGTGCCTGGCACACTAAATAATTGTAGAGGAATCAGAATATAGTGTCATTCACAGAGTCCCTGCACTCTAGGAGCTCACAAACTAGTAGGGAAACTATCTGAACTTAAGAAGAGACGACCAGACAGCAAGGCAGCATACTGAACAATCAAGTGTGTCTGAAAGTTTGTGCTGGAAAACAGTAAGAAGAAGTAAAAAACTGGGCTGAGAACACTGGTCATTGTTCTCCAGTATGCTGGCGTTTATTCTATAGTATTCTACAGTATGCTAATCCCTCAAGATGTTCCATGAAAAAACAGACAATGGCTTACCATTTATCTTAATAATTTTGGGAAATAATAAATTTGGGAAGTAATGCATTCTATCTCTTGATCTTATGGATTCCCAATGTATATTAGCTTACTGAAGGTTCTAGAAGCCTTTCAGACCCATTTAACCTTGTGTAATTCAGTGTTCAACAATTTTTTTTGTTTTTAAGATTGGCACCTGGGCTAACATCTGTTGCCATTCTTCTTTTTTCTTTTCTTCTTCTTCTCCCCAAAGCCCCCCCAGTACATAGTTGTATATTCTAGTTGTCCTTCTGTCTCTGCTATGTGGGACAACACCTCAGCATGGCCTGATGAGCGGTGCTAGGTCCGTGCCCAGGATCCGAACTGGTGAAAGCCTGGGCCGCTGAAGTGGAACGCGTGAACTTAACCACTTGGCCACGGGACCAGCCCCAGTGTTCATCAATTTTAACTCAACACAGAACTCTTTTTTTCAGGGAACTTTTCATAATCCTGCCAAACTTCCACAGAAAGCTCTAAAGGTTTCTGAGCTGGGGAATAATCAAAGTGGTGTTTAAGGAATAATGATGTCTACTTATATATTCAATGTTTTTACAATGTGCTGGACATTATGGTTAGAGGTTTCTATACAATCTCATTTCAAACCAAAGAGGTAAATATTTTCATTATTCTATTGATGAGAAAGCTGAAGTTTGAGAGTCCTAAAGTCACACTGCTAGCAAATGGGAGAACCAGAATTTGAATCAAAGTCTCTATAATCTTGACCGTATGTCCAGACTGCCTAGGCTAGTCCCAGTTTAACTAGCAGATTGTTTAAGTATCCCAGTCTGAATGATAAATTACGAGGTCACCCAATTCTGACTCCAAACTTACGTTCATAACCATCATGCTATACTACCTCTCAAAAGGAAGATTCACTAGGCATAGTTTTAATAGGATGGATTAGAGAAAGATTGAGAGTAGAAGCGGAGAGATTAATGAGTTTTTAAAACAGACTAAATAAGAATTATTCCAAAGCACTGGTTCCGAACTGGGGGTGATTTTGACCCTCAGGGGACATTTAGCAATGCCTGGAGACATTCTTGGTTGTCCTGACTTGGGAGAAGAGGGACTTGCTACTGGTATCTAGTGAGTAGAAGCCAGGGATGCTGCTAAACATCCTGTAATGCACAAGACAGCACCCCTGCCCCCAACAAATCTGGCTCAATGTCAAATAGTGCTAAGGCTGAAAAACCCTGCTCTAAAGAAATATATATTCAGAATGGAGGAAGTCAAATTAACCTCTAAAATTACAAACAGAACAGCCTCCTCGTCATTCCATCCCACTCATGAAGGACAACTTCTTACAGGTTAAACTAGAAAAACAACCCAGTAATTATGTCATGACCCCTCTTCTGTGAAAAGGCTCCTGAATTTCCATACAAAAATTTTTATTGAAAATCAGTTCCCCTTAATGTCCACTAATATCAAATTGAAAAAAAAAAGTAACTTTGATCACTTTGCCAGCCCACAGAGCATTTCAAATTTGGTTATGTGTAACATAAGGAAAATGTAAAGACATGAACAGCAAGACACTGCTACTTTAGGGGAGAAAAGTAAACAGTATACAGTCATGCGCTGCATAATGATGTCTCGGTCAAGAACAGACCACGTATACGACAGTGGTTCCAGAGGATTAGCACCACACAGCTAGGTGTGCAGTAGGCTGTATCATCCAGGTTTGTGTAAGTACACTCTATGATGTTTGCACAATGACAAAATCACCTTCCAACACATTTCTCAAAATATATCCCTGTCATTAAGTGAGACATGACTTTAAGAAAACTTGAACAGATTAATTAATGTAAGTAAAATCCAAATGAAGAGATTAAATGGAAAACTGCAATTTCCTAGAATTATGGAATGAAAACAAAATTTAGATTTTCCAAAATTAAATTAGATAAAGTAGTTTTACTGGATCTTAAAAAATGCTATCTAGAAACTATCAAAAAAAATCCTAACGCTATGGTTATGGAATGAAGCTACTTACTAAAGCAGCAACGTACACTTTGTAGACAGGGTCGGCACAGACCATTGACAGAACGTTGCAGCACGCCTCCACCACGTCTCCTGAGATACTGGTCTGGGAAGACCCACTGGCGGCTCCAGCATTTGGGCTGCTTCCACCATTGCTCCCAGAATTTCCAGTGCTCTCTCCATTTGCCAATAGCAGGGCTCCACTAACATCATGGGAAAGACGCCTGAGAGCCATCTCTCTTACATTCCAGTTTCTAGAAAATAAGCAGCCAACGAGTTCCATTCCAAATACCTATAATCAAACAAACAGAATGAATTCAATGTGAAGAAAAACTAATGAACCTAAAGTATTTTGAATTAAGCATGATTTTTGATTACTAAAGGAAAATTGGACATTTCTTAAATCTTCACCATACTACACAATTTCAAATATATTCAGCCACTTAAAAAGCATAAGGAGGGATTCTATAGTCAAGTCTAACTGGGAATTATCAAAAGTTCTTAACATGTATTAGTTCAAGTAAAATTAAAAGTGAACTCGACTAAGTGGATGGATATATATATATATATATTCATTTCTGTACTCCTGTGCTTACCACAAACAAATCTGTGAAGAACCCCAATTTTATATTTGTTATTAAGATAGTCTACAGAGAAAAAACTCAAGCAAGATCAAAAAAATCAAGAAAGGCACTGCAGTGGAGTGTTCAAGAGAGAATATTTCTCCCACAGATGATAGTGATAAGTCACAGGCTTTTATTTGATTTTTGACTTTTACAAAAGGGTTAAAAAAAAAAAACTAGACAAAGTAGGTGGGACTATAATGAATGGAGTGGAAAAATCAAAAGACTAAAGAAAAAAGTTCTTGTGTTCAAGACAGCAAAGAATAATGATATACCTATAAGTAACTGCATGTCGTTAGAGTCAGCATCACCATGCCTGCAAAGCCACACAGTCCCTAAAGAAAGGAAAGGGCACTGGGTCTTGACACTATAAGCCAATTAGCTAAAAGTAAACTTAATACCTAAGATAACTTAGCATATGAAAAATTTCTGAATATTAAAGATGAATCTTAGAGATGAATAAACACAATTTGGGGGAAAAAATCATGACATTTATATGTGTTCTGTTATAAAGTGATAGTAAAGGAGAATAAATCAACTAGAACACAGTAAACTTATTATACACACTGTTAAATAGCATACCACTATCTAAGTCTTAATGCTGTCTTACATAATATTCTTAATAAAGAAACTAGGAATATATAGCCTAGTCCAATATAAAGCTTAAACAAAACAAACTAAACCACTGCCTTGAAAGAATGGCATCCAGTAGCTCATATCAACTTGAGAGTTCTCTTGAGGACCCTTGAAGGGGCAGGCGAGGGCCTATGTTAAATACCATTAATGAACTAGATAAAAGAAATAAGATTTATTTATTGAGTTTGAAAATTTTATTAGATTCATAATAGGTTGCTAACATGCTAAGAAAAGAGAATTTAAAAGCTGCAGGACTATAATGGTCACAAAAAGAAAAAGGAAACGAATCCTAATGATATACAAGCTTAATGAATCAGTGTGTCTATTTACAGATTTTACAGTATAAAACAGAATTTAACAGATTATCGAAAATATTTTACTTCACTATTGTCTACTGGAGACATTCTGGTTTTGGATTCTACATTTTTAAACATAATGGACTAAGAAGACAACAACAAAGAAAATCATTAACATCCAACCAACCAACCAACCAACAGAAATTCCAATTTACTGAGGATGAAAAAGCATTTAATCAGAAGAAAGGGTAAAGGAATGGAAACTGTCCTTACAAATACGAATGACTAATAAAAAGTAAATACCACATATTTTTTTCATTCATCCACTCAACAATTCTTTTTTGTTGTTGTTTTGTTTTTGAGGAAGATTAGCCCTGAGCTAACATCTGTCACCAATCCTCCTCTTTTTGCTGAGGAAGACTGGCCCTGAGCTAACATCGGTGCCCATCTTCCTCTATTTTATACGTGGGATGCCTACCACAGCATGGCTTTTGCCAAGCAGTGCCATGTCCGCAGCTGGGATCCAAACCAGCAAACCCGGGCCACCAAAGCAGAACATGCGAACTTAACTGCTGCGCCACTGGGCCAGCCCCTCAACAGTTCTTAAGCACCTATTATATGCCATGAGGATACAGAAAGGAGAAACTGAGTCTAGATGGTAACAAATAAGAAAAATGAAAAATTTTTAGCAGGAATGGGATTAAATACTAGAACAAGTTAACACTGAAAGATTCTAGTGTCTATCTTTGGATAACCTTTTATGTCTGTTAGTTCAGAAAAAGAGATGTTTCTAGGGATAGGGAGTGAGACTACAACGAATTTTTGAAGTTTAATCTCTATAATAAGCAGCCTAGTATTAACACCAAAGGTAAAATTAAAATGTTCAACAGGGGCCCAGCCCCATGGCTGAGTGGTTAAAGTTCCACGTGCTCTGTTTTGGCGGCCCAGGTTCATAGGTTCAGATCCCAGGCACAGAACTCCACTCACCAGCCATGCTGTGGTGGTGTCCCACATACAAAAAAAAAATACAGGGAGATTGGAACAGATGTTAGCTCAGGGCTAATCTTCCTCAAGCAAAAAAAAAAAAAAAAAAAAATTGAAATAAGAATCATGATGGAGGCAAGCAAAAGTATTTTCTTAAATTATAAATAACTGGGGAGACAACTACATTATTTGGTCTATAACTGTTTCTTTGAGAAATGAAGAAGAAAACTACTTACCTGAATCCATGGCTCAGCTAAATCTTTATAAGCAGGAGGGATCTGCTGAGTTCCGTAATGAGTAAGGTTAAAATTGCTCTCCTGATTCCTTCGCTGTGATCCAGCCAAAGGCTGCTGCTGTATGGTTTGCTGCTGCACAGCTCGCAGGGAAGAAGGGGAATCCACAGGGCTTGACAACTCGTGGCTAAATGAAAAATTAACAAAGCTTGCTGAAAATAACTAATAGATTTAAATAACACTTTGAGAACATTTTACTTTTTGCTGAACATATCCAAATCATTAATTCAAGATTGTTACCTGTAGAAATCATGGGATCTCCACTTAGACCTACAAAGGGGACATATTAAAGGTTCTCTATTTCTTCTACATTCTTCTGCCCCTAAAAATTAAAGGAAAAAAACCTTACAAAAATATAAATGCTTAACATTAAGTATTTATATGTAATAATTGTTCATAATGGTTAGTATAGGATTTATATGGAAGGAACCTCAAAAAATAATCTGATATAATATTTACCTGAAAGCAGGCAAACACAGCAGGTTAAATTACTCTGATGCTTGTACTTTTTGCAAATGCTATTTTATTAGTTATATCATGTATTTTGCTTACTATTTTTCAAAACATTCTGCTCACTTAATTACCTGGTAATGTTACTCCAAACTTTGCTTTGATGTTACCCTCTCTGTAATGGCTGCCCAGGCCTTCTTCCACCTCCTTCCCTCCATGTACACCTTCCAGATCAGAACTCTGTTTCTAATTCTGTGCACTCCTTCCATTATCAAATGTATCATACTATATTACATTTCTTTGTTCACACAGCTCATCTCCTAATAGATCCTAAACTCCAATTTGTTGAAAAATTCAGAAAGGGCCTAGATATACTTCTTTTCTTCTCTCACCAGTCTCCTGAAAAGCCACGTTAAAGTCCTAAATAATACAGTTAGCTCATAGAGTAACTGTGTTGAGTAAGCACAGGGAGAAGAGGAGCCACATACAAATTGACATGCAGTGGTGGTGCAGCTTGTTCCTGCAGCCATCTTCACACACTGTGAGACTTTCTTCATCAAGCATGCCCAACAGGCAAATAGGACACATCTGTTCCTCTTCATCTTTTATACTATAAGGAAGGGGAAATGAAAGCATTAAGCACACAGAATTAATGCCATAAGCAGTGGCTTCTTCGGAATATGAAAAAACTAATCAGAAGTTCTTGTTGTGGAGCATCTTATATATAACTATTTGAGAAATATTTGTTTCTTCTATTAAGATATAGTACTTTTAAATTAGATTCACACCACTGTGTATTTGCTGTGATCACAATTCACTGTATGAACTACAATCTTGGATATGTATGCCCAAAATTCTACTATTGTACCTTTTGAATAAACTGCTATAATGTTTGGCTATGTACAAACACACTACATGCCAAGAGTTTCAAGATTTCAAGTACTGGAACGGACCTTAGAGCTCATCTACTCCACATCCTAAATTTGAAGGCCCATCTCACACACTTTTGGTGGGTGTATAAAGTGATCCAACTTTCCTATAAACAAATCTAGAAACGTCACATTTTTTTAATATATACAACCTTTCAACTACTAGGAATATATGCGAAGGATATAAAGAGACAAATAATAAAGATATATGTATGAGTATGTTCACTGCAGTATTATTTAGAATAATGAAAAAAATCAACCAAATGAACATCAAAAGGAGAGTTAAAAAATGCTATAGGGGTCCAGCCCAGTGGTGCAGTGGTTAAGTTCACATGTTCCGCTTCGGCGGCCCAGGGTTCAACGGTTCGGATCCTGAGTGTGGACCTACACACTGCTTGTCAAGCCATACTGTGGCAGGCATCCCACATAAAAGAGAGGAAGGTGGGTGCAGATGTTAGCTCAGGGTCAGTCTTCCTCAGCAAAAAGAGGATTAGTGGCAGATGTTAGCTCAGGGCTAATCTTCCTCAAAAAAAAAAAGCATATTAAATTAATGAAGCCATATCTTACTTTGTGTTATTATTTTTTTGGATAAATCCAAATGACAAAAATTAAATAGGCTGGTAGCCTCTGGCCCTGATAATGGCATAGGAAGACAGGTTCTCATATATACTACTAGTGGGAGTAAAAACTGAAATTTTTGGAAAGAAATTTGCTAGTATTTTTCAAAATACTAAATGTATATATCCATGACCTAAAAAATCTATTTTCTAGGATGCTATCCTACAGAAATATTTTAAGTATGTAAGTTAAAAAATAGAAAATTTGTTGCATTTAATAGGCAAACAAAAAAACAGAAGTGTACTGTCTATTAATTATGGCAATGGCAAAATAAACTGCAGCATATCCACATAATCTTATACAGCCATGAAAAGAAAGTAGTGTGTATTTTTGTACTGACTCAGGAAAATGTTCTTGATAAATAAAGCAAAAAAAAAAAAAAAGTTGTAGATCAAAATATATGGCATTACTATGTTTGTTTAAAAAGCAAGAAAGATGAATTAAGTATTGGGGTTTGTATGTGTCTGTTTGCATAAGCATAGAATGCAGAGAACAGTTTTATTTCTTTGCTTTATCTAATTTTTAAAAGTTGTTGTAAGCTGTTAACAGTAGTTATTTTGTGTGCAGCCCAGCCCAGATTGGAGAGAGGGGTTTTGTTGTCTATTTTATAAATTTTTGTTTGAACCTTCATGATGTGATGAGTAGCTTTTAAAATCAGTAACAATATTTCCATTACAACATAAAGACAAGGTTCTGGGATGTTAAATAAGTTGCCCAAGATCATAAAAATCAGTCTGTGGTAGACCTATCATTAGGCTTCCATTTGAGAATATCCCATAACCTGGCTGCCCCTACAAATTCCAGAATCTCTGCTAAGCTCAGGCTCTCCCCTGGGCCCAATATTACACTTCTACTATCTAAGCTATAATTCCTGAAAAACAGGTCTGAGGGACTGACAGGAAAATAACAGCTCCCTAAAAAACGTTCCGGAAAGGTGAAGAAACAAGTCAGCAAAATCATGATGCATGACTCCTGAGAAGAAGGCACACTTACTAGTCTCTCTGCCTCCCAATTATCTGCCCCACCTCTCTCTCTCTCTTTTCCTAATTATGGAGCTACATGGAGTGGGGAAAAGCTGTCAAAATATGCATGCATTAATGACAAAAACTAACAGAAACGTGGCAGAAAGGATTTACACAACAATCTATAATAAAAATACTAATGGCAGAGATGATCCAAGGTGAGCTAACTTTTCAAATAATTACACCAAAATTAGCCTATTCAAAAGACCTAAACAGAGGAAAAATAAACTCCACAATTTAATCAAACTGCAAATGCAACTTATTACTTAAATGCTTTTCTGACTTAAAAAAATTCCATTCTGGGATATTTTCTGCTCATCTTTTTTCCAAGTACATATTTTGTGAACATTATTCAGATCATTTATCTATATACACATACAATTTCATATTCTTAAAATAATTTAGCATAAAACTTCCACTTGTCATTTAAACTCTTCATACGCATAATTTTTAATGGTGGCATAATTTTCCACTGACTAGAAAGATCCTAACTACTTAAGCATCCACTTATTGTTGGACGTTTGAGTTGTTTCCACATTTCCATATTTTCACATTTTAAGAAACCATTAGAAACATCTTTGTGCCCACCTTTTTAACATTTCAGGTTTTCTTTTTAGTAGTTTTTTCAGAAGTAAAATCACTCAAGTAGAGAGCAGGGATTAGCAAACTACAAGATGATCAAATTTGCCTGTGGCCAGCTTCTGCAAACAATTTTCATTGGAACACAGCCACGCCCATTCATTCACCTATCGTCTACGGCTGCTTCAGCCACCAGAGCAGAGCTGAGGAGCTGGGACAGAGACCTGACGGCCCTCAAAGCCCCAAGTATTAAAAAGTCATTTGTAATAACACCACCTGTTAATAACTATGAAAATTTTTACTGATTCCAATATTTATGCACCTATAATACCTTTTATATATAAAAATTGAGTTCATGCATGACATACAGTATTTTAACCTGGATTTTATTTCATGCCATTCAATATTCTTCAAAAGCATAATTTTAATGACTGCATGAAATATTCATAACATGGATATAGTTTACCCATTCACTTGCTGGATATTTAATTTGTGGCTAATTTTTCACAATAATACTGTGAGAAACAGGCATAAAATGGAAATCTTGTATATTTCTCAGATTAAAATTTTTTTCTTAAAACAAAAAGTACATTTACAGGATCAATGAATATAAATGTTTTAAAAAGCCTCTTACTTCTCCCCAGAAAGGCTATACTACTTTACATAGGGTGAAGCATGTCCCTAGAAGAACTGAATTGTCTCATTACAAAAGTTTCCACTAATTCTGTAAATAAACTTGGCATCTTATCGTTCCTTTTGGTGAGGAAGATTGGCTCTGAGCTATCATTTGTTGCCAGTCTTCCCGTTTTTGTCTGAGGAAGATGATCTCTGAGCTAACATCTGTGCCAATCTTCCTCTATTTTACGTGGGAAGCTGCCACAGCATGGCCTGACGGGCGGTGCTAGGTCCACACCTAGGATCCGAACCTGGGAACCCTGGGCCACTGAAGCAGAGCATGCAAACTTAACCACTACACCACCAGGCTGGCCCCTTGGCATCTTTTTTTTAATGAGTATTTCCTTAGTTATTAGGTTGACCAAACAATTTTCATATGTTTGTTATCCCCTTGAAATTCTTTTGTAAATATTCTCTTCACACCCTTTGCCCATTTATGCCTATGTTCCTGTTTGCAGCTTTTATTTCTTTGGTAAGGTTTTGTTAATTATTTTTTGTGAGTATATTCAGTTTGTTTGTCCTAATTCTGTTTTTTACTGTTTCTTATATACCATTTTAAATTAATACAGTATAATCAGATCTCCAGATAAATTTCTTTTTTTACTGATTTTAGCCTTTAGATATAAAAATTTGATTACATGAAACATTAACCTACTTACCTACACAGTATAATCTCAGTATATCAAGATTACAACTTTTGTGGTTCCCCCCATGGACATGCTAATCCAAATGAATTAATAAAATCCCTAAATTATGGCCAGCCCATATTTGGAAGGTGCCTTTCTTCATCTTAGAAACTTTCTATTTTAACTTGGGCTACCCGGTTTTAAGCATTTATTTCTTTTCCAAAATAAAAAGCTACAGAAATGTTAGTCAAAATGAGAAAGGCTCTATAATAAGTTTGTGTAAGGAAACAAAGCTCATTTTTTCATTCTATTTATAGGAGACGAGGAGTAAGAGAAAGGGCCCTGAACTAGAAGTCAAGATACTCAGATCTGGTTCTGCCTTTGCTCAAATGAGCTGCTCGACTTCTTTTGGCTTCACTCATCATTGAACCACATAAACTACAGAATCTCTAATGTCCCAAAAACCTTGTAAAATTCTATGATTCTAAAATCAATTTTATTTAACCAAAAATAAGAAAATTCAAACATTTACTTTTTCCACAGATGAAAAAGCCTCTCTCTCAATTCTTTTCTTCACCAGGCCCTTGTCCTGATATCATCACTTTCGATTCTTCATGAATTTTAAAGTATTTACAATACTTAATAGACTGATGGAATGCGGGTGGGACTTAATCACCTAGAGCAGTGCTTCTCAAACTGGGATGCCTTGGGAACATATAGGAGGTGCCCTTGTAAGAGAAGCAGCACTCCTTTCTGGATTAATTTTTAAAACCTCATTTTTACATTAAAACTAATACAGAAATCTTGGAAAAGAAAGAAAATTCACATGAATTTTTATGATAATGCTAAAGACTCGAAAAAATTTTCACACCTGTCATTTTGGGCTACATCTCAGAGCCTTCAGGGTTATCAGTTCATTTTTATCAGCAACTAGGCAATGGAAAAGTTTGAGAAGCACCGTAGATTTTAAGTAATAACTGTGATTATAATAGCTACTCTGTTTCTTAATTACAACTGATTAGTCTATTTGTTTAGAAGAGCATACTTATGTTCTCATAGGTGAAACAGCTTGTAATGACCATTCCCTGAAACTATCTATGAAAGCAGTAGTGATGTCATACAATTTTAAAATCCTATATTTGAAAGTGATTTTGGAAAACCACCTTGCCTCATATATAATTTGTTTGTAAAAGAACTACAGACATATTCTTTGCACAGTGCCTTAGCTTCATTATTTGCAAAACTGTTAAAAACCTACCTAATGAAGGTGTAGTAAGAACAGAATGAGCAATATAGGTACTTGCACAAAGTAATGATGATAAACAGCAGCCACTTAATATTTTATACCTGCCACCTGATTTTTCTTGTAGAATGGACATTTATTATATTCTGATATTTAAGGTGCTATTTTTCAACACTGTAGTTTTCAGGACAAAAAAATATATGTATAATACATATATATATTTAGATGACATTTAATATTTTTTACCCTTGAGTTTTACTTGAAAGCCAAGAACCAACAGTTAAATCACTTTAGAGCAATTAACAAGTAGAAATTAAAAAATTACCCCTAAAATTAAAAAGTAACACTGGATGAATGCTTTTAATTCCTCAGAAAGTACTGACCTGTTTTCTGAACTAGATGTAGAGGTACTAGATGATGACAATGTATGAGAATTTGACATGCGTGAAACAAACTTCTGGATGGTGTTACGAGATGGAGCTTTGATTCTTGAGCTACGCCTACTGTGATATTTCTGGAACAAACTCTCAACCTAACATTGAAAAAAGACAGTAACAATGATATCTGTGCCATAATATACATATGAAGAGTTCTAGAGGTTGAACTGTCTTTTATTTCATACGTTTTTTCATAAAGGCAATTTAAGAGCTTCAAAAATAAGAATACATATAGCTTACTAAGGACAATATTTTTATAGCAGGTCAGTGATTACTTTTTTTTTTAGTCTAGGAAAAAAAACTAGTCAATAGATTATGAGAGAACTATTTATAAGCATCAAATAATTCTTATACACCTTCACACCTTCAAAATGACCACTGTCTACTTAAATTTAGACCTCATGGAAAATTTTCAGGAATATACCATAAAAATTTGTTGACAGTTTTACTCTAAAGCATTTATTAAAAACTACCTCAAAATTCTTTAAAGTTTTTCTCCATAACATTGGGTCTGAAGGTTCTAGTTGAAACACTCGGAGCATAACAAATAACAGATGAATACAAAATGTCCCACGTCCGCAGCTGCAGTTCTAAAGAGTTAAAAGAAAACCTATGGGTTAATAAATCTATGGTCTATCATAATTCCTAAGTTGATCACTTTTTTTATATTTCAAAGTTTATTATACTTAAGTTTCTATTAATTTGCTTCATTATCCTTATATAATAAAATATATAAGGATACACAAGGAAAGTCTACAGCTATCTCCATGAATTAATTTAGATCTTATTTTTGGTGAATTTATTAAATAGATCAAATCTGTATTCTAAAGTGTATTAAGTCATAGTAAAAACCTTGATATACATTAAATTAAAATGTTTATTAGCCCCAAAATATATTTTAAACTCACTTTAGTTTACTAAAGAGAATTGGGTGATCTAAATTTAAGAATGTTACAGTGTTTAAATTTGAGTTAGTAGTAGATACTAAGAAAATATAAATGGTAACAAGTCCTACCTGAGGCCCGATGAACACCCGGTATTTATTATCTGGGCTGTCTCCTCCAATGAGGAAAGAGTTGGGTCCTATCTGCTGCAGTAAGTACAGCCTGGCCCGCATCACCTTGTTGACACGGCGGCTTGTTTCCTCGGGGCTGTATGGTGAGAAGCCATCTGGTGAAGGGGCTCTTCGAGGTGGTGTGATTCTACCACTCTGAAACTTCACAACATTGTTTTTTCATTAGGCAAATTGCTTACTTCTTGGAAAGAAACAATTACTGAAAAAACATCATACCAGGTAGCCAGGTAGCATTTTATATTCTGAAAAAATGCCGCGATATATAATATAATGGGACAAAATGCATTTTGCAAATACTATCCTCTGACATACTCATCATGAGTAAACTTCTAAAGTCTCAGTCATCCCTATAACTAAGGATAAATCTTTGGCAGAGAGAGACAGCCATGTGGTAATTGTACAAATTATAAATACTTGAGTTCTTTGAAAACTATTATGTAAATCAAAATAAAAAGCATAAAAAATATACCTCATAAGCAGACAAAATGACTAGTGATAAAAATTAAACATCCAGTTTCCTAGCTTCCACTTAAGGCATTACTAAATGCTCTTTTGCAACTGGTATTTACAAACACTGCCATGGAATTCCTCCCATGGCACACTGTGTAAGAACTAATGGCAGTGACTCTTCCCAGAGTAAGACATCTCACTGGAGGCTGACGGAAACTCTCCTGTGGTGAGGTGATATATGTCACTCTCATCCACTCCAGCGACTCCCCTAGGACTTGGTCTTTCCATTAATACCCAGTGGAAATTCTAGTTCTTTCTGATGCCTAACTGAATGGTTAAAAATGATAAATGTTGGCAAGAACATGAAGCAAATAGAACCCTTATACAGTGCTGGTGCAGCTGCTTCGGAAAACATGTGACCTAGCAATTCCACTCCTAGGTAGAAAGCAAGAGGAAGGAAAAGCTATGTCCACACAGAAACTTGTACACACATGTTCACAGCAGCTTTATTCATAATAGCCGAAAAGTAGAAACAACCCAAATGTCCATGAACTGATGAATGGATAAACAAATGTGTATATCCACACAATAGAATGTTATTCTACAGTTAAAATTGAGTGGAGTACTCACTCAAGTTATACCATGGATGAACCTTGAAAACATGGCACTAAGTGAAAAAAGCCAGTCAAAAAACCCCACATTATATGATTCCATTTATATGAAATTTCAAGAATAGGCAAATTACATATAGAGTCACAAAGTAGACTAGTGGTAGCCTAAGGCTGGGAGAGATTGCTAATTGGTCTGGGATTTCTTTTTGGGGTTATGAAAATGTTTTAAAATTGATTGTAGTGATGGCTACAACTCTCTGAATACACCAAACACAAATGAATAGTACAATTTAAACAGGTGAATTGTATAGTATATAAATTATATCTCGATAATGCCATTATTTTTTAGTAGGCAGTTACTAAAAAGTAAAAAACCAAAAAAAGTCCACATGCACATGCTATTTGATCTGCTTAGTATTCAGACTATGGGTAAGTTCACAGATGTGCAAAATAACGTATGCATAAAAAATATTTTTGCGGCACTGTTTTTTAGTAATGAAAGGTTAAAAAGGAATATAAATGTCCATTAGTATGCAGTGCATTAAATAAACTATGATTTATCCAGATAATGAAATGCTCTGTAGCTGTTAAAAACAATGAGGGAGTAACTTTGTTTAGCATATATCCCAAAGTGGGGCAGGGGGAGATACAATTCAGTATATACTTGTGGTAGACTTTTACTTTGATGGCCCCCATGAACTACATTTCCCAGTATATGCACCCTTGTGTAGTCCCCTCCCACAGTGATTCTGGATTTGAGCATGCAACTAGCTTTGGACAATAAGGCATTAGCAAACATGATGCAAATGGCGACTTGATAAGAGCTTCCATGTTGGGACTTGCCCTCTTGAAACTCTTGTGGCATTTTTTTTTTTTTTTTTTTGCTTAACAGAAGTTTATCATCTTATAGTTCCAGAGGCTAGAAGTCCAAGATCAAGGTTGTTATCAGGGTTGGTTCCTTCTGAGGGCTGTGAGAGAGAATCTATTCCATGCTCTCTCCTAGCATGAAACACTTCGTGTTGCAACCCAATTTCCATGCTATGAGGAAGACATGCCAAAAGACCCCAACTGTACTAGCGTCCTAGCTGAAGCATCAGATATGTGAGTGAATAAGCAGTCTCAGATACTGTAGCTTCAGCAGATGCGATGGGGAGCAGACACTGAGTGAGCCTTGCCCAATTTGCAGATTCATGAGCTAATAAATGATCGTTCTTGTTTTAAGTTAAAAAAAATAGCTAATTTAAAAGTCTGTCAACATAAAGCCAATAAATGCTGTTGGGTATCTTGGGCTTTACTGTAAAAAATTTTACTTAAAATTTACTTTGTGAAGGATTTATATGCTTTAACAACCTCAGATCTGAGGAAAACCAAATCTTCCCCTTGTGGTCACTAACTCAATCATTTTTCCATTCACTCATTTGCTCTTCAAGGTTAGAAAGTAAGTTTTAACTTGCATTTCTGCCACTAGAATTCTCTTTCTCAGAAAGTTAGTATCTGTCTTTTTGTAAATCTCTTTGATGTCTGGCTTAATATAGAAGACAGCTGGAGTCTCACTGATGCTTCTGCATTCATTCTGCTGTGATATGATGCTATGGTTATCACAAAGAAAATCTGGCCTCATGCAGATATGTAATTCAAAAAGGTATTTTAATAGCCTTTTCAAATAATTATGAATATTCTTCTTTGATACTATACCAAAGAAGTAGTTTCTTAAAGGAGGCTGTAACATGGAATCTGAAACCACATCAACAAACTTTTCCTACTATTATATTAAAATCCAGATAGTATAGCCTACATACTTTGAATGGATCATTTACCCAAGAATGATTTTGTTTCATCATGTGCTGGTGATTTGGAAAATAGTGGTTCACTAAGTTTTGCAGATCTTTCAAATGTTCCACATTTCATTGTATCACATTTGAGAGTATCACCAATCTCATTAGTCTAAGTATTGGGAAACCATCAAGCTTACAGTGGTAGATGGGAGTTTTCCAAAATTCTAATTTTTGCTTGAAATCTCAAATTTTACCACTGGTGAAAAAAAATTTCAGTTGTTTTCCTTGAAGTAAGTTTCACTTAATTCATGTTAAAGAAAATGTCTGTCAAGTACCCAAGTGAAAAATACAATTTCTGTTCTCATAGCTTTAATTCAGGTGAATGCACTAGCAGCTTTACCCACCACTGTAAACGTCAGAGCAGTCAAAGAGGCAAATAACATCTCAGTTTTATTACAAAATTAGTTTTGACCTAATGGATCCACAGAAAGGGTCTCAGGACCTGCCCTCTCCCTACAACCAATGGTCTGTGGACCACATTTTGAGAACTGCTGCTTAACAGATGGCTAGTCAATCTAGCCAATCTTTTCTGTCTAAAAACTGTAGACACTGAACATATTTGTTGAAACATTAACTTACAGGCACGGGGGAAACCCTTTTTCTTCTTACTCCGGGAGATTCTGATTTCACTGTGCGACCTGATGGGGAGCTGCCAGGGGAAGGACTGCGTCGGCCTCTGGGAGCTGGTGAAGCGGCGCTTGCCGGGCCCTCTCCTGGAGACTCAGTTGCCAAGTTACTAATTTCAGATCCATCTCCTTTAATAGGGATTGGTTTTACCACCTAAATTAAAATTCCAATATTTTGATTACTTAAAAATATGAAAAATAAGAAAATTTGAACATAATAAAGAAACGAACTCAATGAGTTTTTATTATGTAATATTATACAAATATAACAGACAACATAACAACTTTTATTTAGTATTACTTTAAGCCGTAAATGTAAGACTATTTTTACCCGGACGGATTTCAGTCATTTAAGCTTTATCACTAGTTAAAATGTTACCCTGCATAATTTTAGAATTTGGTGTTATCTGTTATTATGTGCCCTAAATGACTTAATATTCAAAATCAACAATCAAGGATTAGTAAACAAATGTGAAAAATAAGCACTTATAACTTCTACAGTTAATTTATTCAACAAGATTAAAGTAGATTTTTTTTCATTTGTATTGAAAAAATGCAGGATCTTTTTTTTCCTTCGCCCCAAAGCCCCCCAAGTACGTAGCTGTATATTCTAGTTATAGGTCCTTCTAGTTTTGGCATGTGGGACGCCACCTCAGCAGGGCTTGATGAGTGGTGCTAGGTCTAAGCCCAAGATCTGAATCAGTGAAACCCTGGGCCGCCAAGGCAGCACGCATGAACCTAACCACTTGGCCATGGGGCGGCCCCCCAAAAATGCAGGATCTTGAAAACAATACTGGGCATATTTAAAGTGCTCAAATAGTCCGATAGATTACCAAGCCTTTTTTTTCCCAATATTGTATTACAATAGATAGTTTAGACATGTATTTCAGAAACACCAAAAGCAGCTAGAAGTTTAAAGATCAATCTCTCAAGCAGAAATGCAGTCTAGAAGATGTGCTGTTTTAACCTATCAGGGCCTTCAGACCTAACTGAAGCTATGACACAAAAGGCCGAACTCTGCAGCCTTAGAACATCAAAGCTCAGCAGGCCTTTCTCCCACTACTTCTGTTCTGCTAGGCAATCGCTGTGCCCAGCAAACATGGCTCACCTGTCCTCTTCCTGGGCTGTCATTTACATTCTCCCTCCTAATCCACATCTCCAGCCAGCACTGCCCCAGGCATAACTTCACCCAGTGAAAACTTACCCATCTTTTAAGGCTTGGTCAAAATCCTTCGTAAATACCTTTTATTAAGGTAATTCTTCCTCTTTCCTAAGTCCTTATTTGCTCTTCTGCCTATCCCATGCATTTGGCACATAGTCACAAACTGCTTTGTGATATTTCATGCCTTACTTTATTTTTATTTATTGCACATAATTCTTACTTTCACAATCAGAGATATTTATACCTCACATATTTCAAGAAGGATCTGCTGTAACTTACATAAAACATAATAAAAACAAACAAAATCAGACCTCCCAAATAGACTATAAAATTCTTAAGGAAAATCTAAAATCTATAATCTATAACATGTAGAGTGGTATAATGGAGCTCAAGAACTATGTGTTATGTAATTTATTTCACACATCTATTCCCTCTTTACCACTGTCCTATACACTACACAGATAAAGTAATTAAGTATTTGGTGGAAAAGGGACAGTGAGAAAAAATAAAATTTGGTCTTAAGATAAATGGATGTTCTTAGTTCATATGAAATAAAGGATAAAGAGTTGACTTCTTTTTTTTGAGGAGGATCAGCCCTGAGCTAACATCTGCTGCCAATCCTCCTCTTTTTGCTGAGGAAGACTGGCCCTGAGCTAACATTTGTGCCCATCTTTGTCTACTTTGTATGTGGGACGCGTACCACAGCATGGCTTGCCAAGCAATGCCTTGTGCGCACCCGGGATCCGAACCGGCGAATCCCGGGCCACAGAAGTGGAACGAACGTGTGCACTTAACCGCTGCGTCACTGAGCCGGCCCCAAGAGTTGACTTCTTTTTAAAAAGTTCTGATTTCTTCTCAAAAGATTCACTCTCCACCAGCTCAAGGAGCTCCAGAAAGCAGCATGTTCAAACTTCAGATGACTTTAATTGTTCAAAAATTCTTCTTTATATTAACTGGGTATAAATTTGCCACCTTCTATAGGATGTTTCAATAGAACTTTCTCTTTTCTAAGAAAATCCTTAATTTCTTCATCTTCATCTTCTGACATAATTACTAAAAATGGTGAGGAATTCTCACCATACTACTTTATATGACGAATAAGTGGAAGATATGTGGAAGCTTAGCTGGAAAGTAAAGGACTCATGGGTAACATGGCAGTTTAAAAAGCTGGTCTATAAAGGAACAATTAGATATATTCTCTATTAGCTCCACGAGTTAGAACAAGTGGGTAGAAAGACGGACTGCAGCTCAATGATGAGCAATGTCTAGAATCTCAGGGGTTTTTGAGATATTTAAGAAGCTAGTTAGTACTAAATGTCTAACAGAACTTCCCGAGATGATAGAAATGCTCTGTAATTGAACTGCCCAGTTACAGATGCCACTAGCCACAGGTGGCTACTGAGTATCTGAAATGCGGCTAGTGTGACCAAGGAACTAAATTTTTACTTTGATTTACATTTAATTAAATTTAAAATTAGATAGGCATATGGAATGAATGTGGGGCTAGAGGATCATTTGGTAGGGGTGTAGTTTAGAGGTTTCCAAATGAGTGGTTTGTTCAGTAACTTTTATGATTATACCCTCCCCTTTTGCCCCTCAAAACACACACACACACACACACACACACACACACACACACTCCCCAATGAATCTTAAATTGTCATCTCTGTTTATAAAGAACAAACAAAAAACAAACAAAAACTTGCTGGTAGAGACTGGCACTGGGCCACTGTAACAACTGAGATCTACTTCTTCCTCTATAAGAATGGAGAAGCACATTTCATAGTATTCGTATACTTTAAAAGGAATAGCCATGGCAAAGGATAGAGTATGCCTGCCTTTCCTCACCTAGGAATCTAGGTTTTCTTTTCCCAAATCCTGGGCATCTTTCTAATTTATCCCAAACCCCATCAGTTTATTTAATTTTTTCTGCTTTCTTGGAAGATTTCTGGAATTAAGATCCTTGCATCCTACCTTAGAGATAAAACAGCAAAATAAAATTGGAAAAACTGCTTTTCTTTTTAAAAGTTTAAGTACAATATAAATCTCTAATAAAAGGATTTTAGATACTGACATTAGAGGGCAGTGTTGCTTTAAGCATTACCTCCCACCCAGCCAACCAATTTAGTTCCTAGAACAGTTTAAGTTGCTTAATAAGCAGAGTTTTAGGTATGTTTTGTTCCAAGTGGCTAGAATATCAAGCAAATAAAAGTACTGCATTTAAAATGAAGGGGAGGGGAAAGCTTACAAGAGAATTTATTTATGCTTTATTTTCCATTTCTTCCTATGCTTTCTTCCTTATGGAAGGTCACCCACAGCCACTCACCACAGGGCCTCTCCTATTTCTCCTTTCCAGCCATTCGTGCTTCCAAGCTGGCATACAGGTTGCCTTCAGTTTCTCCCTGATCATTCGTTCTTCTGGGCGGTCTTCCATCTTGTGCAGTCCCTTGAGAGTTTCTTTATTCTCCATCTCTCGACTAAAATGGAGGGAGAAAAAAGGAGTATGAGATTTATATAGGAAAAATAATTTCCAAGAACAAACAGATCAGTACGGTTCTATTTTATACTTTCATGGACATGTAGGTAAAAAGATAGCTGCTTCTTTAAAAACCCCAAAAATATGTCAAATGAGTGGTTTGACGGCAGCTGAACAGTTATGAGCAAGGTATAAAAATATCATTGTGAATGATATACTAATATGATATACTGATGATCATACTAACATGGTATACTAATATGCTAATTGTGAATCATTGTGAATACTGTGAATCATATACTAATCTATTGTTGAATGTTGCCTGATTACATGAGTTTAATAATGCCTTTTGAAAGAAAAGTTCTATTTAGAAAGGGCAGGCTTACTAATAATATTAAATACAGACTGTGTTTCTAGGTAGTTAACAAAAAGGATACTAAGACATTAAGTACGATATTAACAAATACACTGGTGACGATTGCATTGTTTCTAATTACATCACTCTAACATACTCAAGTACATAACAGACAAATATTTGGAAGAGTATTTTACTACCTTGTATCCCAGGATTTCCAACAATTTAAGTCAATATAGATAAAATCTGGCAGATATGCTCATTTTCTGAAATAAACTAAATAAATATTTAATAAGCTAGGTGAAATCTAACCACATCTTCTATGACCCCACAATATTTTTTCAAAGCCTACATGATTAAATTTGTATTCTCAAAACAATAATTCCACCACAAAGCATTTGGGGTACTCCATATAAAAAGAATAAAAATTATTTGGTATGAACATTTTAACCTTTACTCCAGAATACAATGTGGAGTTAGAATAAAATAATCTGTAGCTAGTAACTTTTGATAAGTAATTCTACAAAGCCAAACAGGTTAAGCAGCTGCTAATTTCAAAATACACACACATCCACATGTGGATGTGTACAACACACAATATGCATATGCATCAATTTTAAACCCTGGTTCAAATGGAAATAGTTAAAGAAACTGCCCTCTGAAAGAAGTAAAAATTTAAAAAATAGCTAACTATTATAAATAATTCAGTAACTATTTTGGAAATTCTATAAAGCTACAATACAGTGATTTTGCTACACTGACAGAAAAAGGAAATACTAAGGAAATATCAGAGATGATAAGCGCAAGCTTACTAAAAAGTCAAATTTAAACTCCTCTAGGAATTTTCCAGCTAATCCTAACTATAAAGCAGCAGAAGCTTTCAGAGAACAAGCAAAAAATCTACTTAAAACTAAATATGCACTAGAAGGGAAACAGTTAACTGGCTTTACTGAAACATCATTACTATGAGAGGAGTGGAAACCAATATGGTAAATACCTCTGTGCCAGAGACTGGCCTACATATTTTTAGGAATGTAAAGAGCATATAACATTTGAAACTTGCAAATTAAGACCATATACAGCCATGTCACTTAACGATGGGGATATGTTCTTAGAATTATGTTGTTAGGCGATTTCGTCATTGTGAGAACATCACAGAGTGTACTTACACAAACCTATATGGTATAGCCTACTACACACTAGGCTAGATGGTACTGATCTTACCAGACCACCCTCACTGACTGAAACACCATTATGTGGCGCATGACTGTAGTAGAATATTTCCACTACAGATGAAAAAATAGTGTCACAAAGAAAGAGGCAATATGAGAAGAAAAAATATAAATAAATGAAAGGAAAGAAAGGTAGATTATTTACTTAGAAGTGTTTGGTTGTTTTTCCTGCTCTGATTATACTGTAAAATATAAATGTTAGGGTTGGGTGGGAGGAGAGGGAGGGAGGAGAGGGAAGGGGAAAGAAAAGGAGAGAAAAAGAAGGAGGTCGAGGGAAGGAAGAGAGGGTAAGGGAACGGGAGGGGGAGGAAAGGGAGAGGAAAGGAGGAGAGAGAAAGGGGGAGGGAGGAGAAAGAAATATTTTCCCCCAAATTCATCCTGCTCAGTCAATACTTACCCAGGGAAGCTCAGATTTATAGGCAATGGAATTTATGGGCTGACTGCATACCAAAAACTCACAACTCTATAGTTTGAAAAGCAAACACTTTCTCCTTCAGTAACAATGTCGCAAGGCATGGCTAGATTCCCAGGCTGGTTCTCAAAAATTAAGTCACCTTGTGGAACTACCGTGCATTTTTACACCAGAAGCTCTGGCACTCCCTGACAAAGGTGCTTATCTTCCGTCTGTCCTACATGTCTCTCCTCCCCCAAATTTACTTTATGAATATCTCTTCTCCATTCTGTATTTTCAGTCTCTCTCTCCTGGGCACCCACCCAAACATGCAGAGGACTCTCCTTGTCTAAACAAATCTTCCTGGATGATGCAGCCTCCTTAAAGTTGGCATGATTTGCCTCTTTCCTTACCACTTGTTTGAAAACACCAAAATCTTTTAAACCAATTTCTTATTATAAATAATAGAGGATAGGCATCCTAGTAGCTCAATCTAAGACTATTTCTTTACAATAAATGCCCTGAAATGGAATTGCTGAGTCAAAAAGTACACAAATGAAGACTATGGTAACATTGGCTAATTATTTTCAAGAAAACGTATCTTCCATTCACAATCCCCCAGGTCAAGCTGCCAACTTAGTTGGTCTGAACTGGCAGCTGACTCCTAAGAGGGCTACTTCACATTGAATCCTGTCCAACCCAGGCTTCACAGTGCTGCCAGAGTCGCTTCCCCCATTAGAATGCTCCAGTGGTCGCCTTCTGGGCTTAGACTAAAATCCAGAATGTTTAACAAGGCCTATGAGGCTCTGTACCATCTGGTCTTACCTTTAGTGAAGTCGCCCAGACCCCTCCCCACCCTTCTATTTCTTTCACTGCCTAAAAAACACCTTTCCTGCTCAGGGCTTTTGCAGGGGCTGTTTCTTACTTGTCTACTTTTCACCTTGTTAATTTCCACCCACTCTAGCTTTTCTTCAACTCCTCAGAGAATCTTCCAATCTCAATCAGGAATCCCTAGCTCCATTCCCTCACAGCACTGTACTTTTCCTTTAAAGTGCTCATCGCAGTTTGCAAACCTATTCCTCTTCCCCCATGAACTGTAACCTCCATGAGGGCAGGGATCAGTGTTTTATCCATCGCTGTATACCCAACATCTAACAATGTCTTGCTTATGATAGGTATTCAAACATATATTAAATGAATGATCATTTATTAACATCTTTGGCAGCCCTAAAGACCCTTCTGGTTTTAAAATTTAATGTCTACTCATGTTATTTAATCTTTTTATAGTTCTGTATTTAATTAAGACTAAATTTGCAATTTAGATGCTATTCAGAACAATTCTTGTTGTTCCTAAATTAATCTGCAAATGTAAACTAAAGTGTTCTTTCTTATGTCTTCATTAAGTAATAATTATATATCTTTAATTCTAAAATGTGTATTTTTTCACATTTTTATTTCTGAAATCTGAATGCTGCTTATAATCAAATGCTGTTATAATTTAATCGGCAGAATTTTCTTATTCCCTTTCTTCATGGTATATAAAATAACAGTACAATTTACAACCAATTGGATGTTATATTCAATAAAATATATAGTAAATCCTATTCTACTTGCCAGGAAAAAAATCATACCTACTCAGTTTCATTTGTCTCTGAAATAGAAACCAACCTAGGAAGAAAAACAAGTTTTTCTTACATATGTTTATTGTTTTGTTATAATCCTAACATACAGTCTTCATAGATCAACTATATTTGGGTTTTTATTTTTACCAGATATATGTGTTTGGGGGTATGTGTGCATGCGTATATAGCAGTGATTTGTCATCTTATCCAATTAATATTATAGCTATAGCAGGAAATACACATATATATTTAACATACACTTATCTAAACAGATAGTTGCAAAATCACCAGAATATCAGAGAGCCTCTAATCCTTTTTGGTTAAACATGAGTGTTTTGGAGAGTTATTTCTGCCTTATCTATTACCTACAACCGTACCTATTATTTTAACTGAAATAATGGCTTATATCTTTCTGACTTTTTAGCAAAACATACATAGATGTTTCAGGAACTACTTTGAAGACTTAAAAAATAAACAGAATTGTAGCCAGGTAATATGAGAAACTTAAACACTGTCACAGATTAAGCTTCATCTTCCTTTTCTGTTTATTTAGAAAACATAGGTTTCTTGCTTTTTTTGGTTTCTAAACATACCTCAGAAGGAATTTGTGATTGACCTAGAGCTTCAAAGAACCTTTCTCCCTTGAGGGTAGGTTTGTAGTTCTAGTCTCTTTCTAGACCTACGGAATTTACATGCTAAAGAATGAGATGCTTCAATGGCCCCTTCTCAGTGAAGCCACTTGCTCCCAGCCATTGCTGACTGGACAGTCCCTCTTACAGATCTCCCCTCCCTTGATTTCTAGGAGATGATTTTTTTTTCCCTAGCTCTGCTTCTAATACTCTGACTAACCTCATCAGTACCAGACTGTTGTCCTGGAGTCCCTTATATGCCAGCCACTGCCCTATTCTCACAGCACTAAAATACTCCCTTCTTAAGCACACCAAGATATTTCATACCTCTCTGCCTTTGCAGATGATTTCTTTCCTGACAGGAATACCTTTGTCATTCCATCTGCCTTCAGTAAAGAATTTCGTACCACCATTCTACAGCCGTCAGCCACTCCTTCCCAGTATGCTAATATTAATTATAATACAGCATAAACTCAAGTGTCTGTGTAAGTATCTGCTTCCCTCTCCACATTGGGAGCCCTTCCAGGAGAGGCTATAATAGCTTATTCATTTTCCTCTCATCAGTGCCAAATGTCCTGGATAGGCAGAGGGCCTATCCAGCCACAGCCAGCTCCTCTTCTGAGGATGGTGCTCAGGGGCACCATGCTTTGTACACGTGAATCCATCCCGCAGCCCACAGTTTGCTGGGGCAAGAATGTGCCCTGGTCCAAAGACCTTCTATACTGAATGGTACTGAACATCTTAACCAGGTCTTCTCTCTATGGGAGTTTGAATGCAGGCTACACGGACAGTGTCACTGCAGGAAGAATGGCACCAAAATAGAGAAAAAGAGCAAAGGAGTAAGTATGAGCAATGAGACAGAAATAGCGAGAAGAGAGAGACATTAGTCAGAAGGAAGATGCTGGTAGAGATGGAGAGAAGGGAAGACGCAATAAAAGTAAACCTATGAGGTGTACTTGGGTTCCCTGACACGCTGTCAGACGATCAGAGCTACTTTATGCCTCCCTGGGTAGTAAGTAACCAAGTTCTCCAGAGGCCGCGTGTACGTGCTGCAATGGAGGAAACTGCATGGGCCCTTTCCTTTGCACTGAAATAAACCCTAACGTGTCTTTCTTCCCTGCAATTCCAAAAAGCCTGACTAAAACACTAATTCAGCATGCTGTCCTGGCACATAGAGGATATCTGATAAATACTCAAAATTAGAATCCTACCAAGTTTACTACAATTTTTTAAAGGTATTTCTTAAATGGTTCATCTTTAGCATGCAAATATTAGTCAACAACTAGTGATATGGAGAACTAACTGCTAGACATCCATCATAATAGAAGAAGTCAGGCCAGACAAGTAGGTGCTGTACATGTGTTAACTTACTTCACTCTCCCAACAACCCTATGAGGTTGGTACCATCTGAGGCCTGGAGAGACTGGGTTACATGCCCAGGGCCACACAGTCTGTAAGCAGCAGGACCAGAATTCAAACCCTGGTCTGTCTGACTCTGAAGTTTGTGTTCTTCATTGGTATGGGAGGTCACCGTCAAATCTGATTTTGCTTTTACAAGTTAGCATCAGATATCTGTTTGATAAGAATACAAAGAAGTTTAAACAAGTTTTTACAATGGTGACTATTTTAAGAATTAAAGAAGGACATTAATTCTATTCACTAGAAGAGCACTTCACTGTAACAGGAGTAACAAAGACTATAATGATCACAGGAAATCTTTCTGGAAATTAATGGGGTTTTAGCCTTGGTATACATAAAGATTTCCAGAACAGCTTAGATTATGGATGACTTTATATAGAGAGAATCTCAATTCTCACGGTGTCCAAGGAACCTCACGGAACCCTGCAAAATTCACTGCATTATTTGGGACAAGCTCAGTTCAGAGCCACCCAACTGAGGTCCACCTGTGAAGTTCTCATAGCAGCAGGAAGTCACGTACTAAAACCCACCAGCTTTATTACTGAGAGGAGAGGAGAGTAAGGGAAGAACCATCTTTCAAAACAAAACTAGCCCATGCGGAACCCTTAAAATTTAAGTTTCTGAGTAACAGGCAAGAGAAGGAATGACTGCGGCAAGGGTGGGGAGAGTGTGTGGTGGAGCACAATGGCTAACAGCAGAGGCTAACAACCCCTAACCATGGTCAGGGCACTGTGCTAACTGCTCCACATGGGTCATCTCAGTCAACTCTCATGAGATGGGACTCTGATATCCCATTGGCAGGGAAGAAAAAAGACAAGGAGGTTAAGTTACATGTCCAAGGTGATAAAATCTATATGTGAAAAATACAGGATTTAAACTCGGATATGAATGATTCCACAGTCTCTTGTTTCCTATGGGGCAAAAGGAAAATGAGTATTCACAAGTGCTTAAAATTTGCTGACCCAGATCTGAGGGCAAAAAATCTGTATCTCGATACTGGAACAACTCTGTTTTCCCGTAAGAAAATTTCTCCAGAGATATATTGTTATTGGCAACTGCTGGCCTTTTCCCTCTTCTGAGCAAGAAGGATTAAATAAAATCATTGGTAAGGGCAACCCTTCCATCTTTATGTAACGTAACTTTTACAATATATCTAATTTTACATAAGAAATAATAGTATATAAAAATGGCTCATATTATGAAAATCAGTCCCCAAAAGATTTTATTCCAGGTTATGCTCAGTAATATGTGACCCTGAGAGCTAAATATGGCATAACTCCTATTTATTTACAATGAGAAACGGGCGACGTTTTTTTTTCCCCATACAGAGTAAACATCCTCTCTTTAGCACAACAAAGGACTGTCATTTCTTAATATGGGGATGGCCATGGTATAATCAGTTTTATAATATGTTCAACCTCTATCAGAAATCTTTATCGGGGGGAAAAACTATTTCTAGTTTGTGTGCAAACCTTCGTATTTAGTCCTTTGAGGGATACAGGCACAGAATTTCACCCTCAAAATGCTCATGTTCTGGTTAACTACACCAAAAGTTCAATAATATAGGGGTAAAATAACGAGGGCAATAATATAACATTATCAACAATGATTATACGCAGTTTAATACCACCTAAGTAATTTTGATTGACTCATATTTAGAAATTATTCTAAATTGTCACTAAAAGTCAATATATCTGACATCATGGGTTAGTTTCTATTAAAATATCATCCCATTTGAGTTTTAACATTAAAATTATTCTCCAGTAAAAATTATAGGATTTTTGAAAAGTAGAACATGGTATAGAAACACAAAGAGTATATATGAAATTAACCAAAATTAAACCAAAAGAGTGTATTAATGGATAATCACAAAGCAAATGCTCACTCACTAGCTGACGTAAGCCAACTAGACAGAAAGCACAAGTTCTCTGAGGGCAGGGCCTTTCCCTGGGCACGTCCTGCCTGCAGTTACAAAGAAAGCACCCACAGCAACAGATGCCAGGGGCGCAATAAACAATTGCTGATTCTGAGTCAGAGTAGCTGGTTATCACTTCTGATGAACAAAGATCCAGGAATTAACACCATGCAGATGTTGCACCTAGCACACACAATCGACACACATCGCCCATTTAACCCATAACTTCTACCACAAATTAGTGTCTTTGGGACATATAAACAATTTCAAAGAGAACAGGAAGAATATTCAAAAAGTTTCCTACTTCTAAATTAGTAATTTGTAAAAGATTGGTTTAACAATCATTGTGCAAACATAATGAGGGAGTTTGCAAAAGGCAGAGAGCTACTAGACAGTATCAAACCATTCTTAAGGTAGTAACTCTATTTTTTTTTTTTTGAGGAAGATTTGCCCTGAGCTAACATCTGCTGCCAATCCTCCTCTTTTTGCTGAGGAAGACTGGCCCTGAGCTACCATCCATGCCCATCTTCCTCTACTTTATATGTGGGACGCCTACCACAGCATGGCTTGCCAAGTGGTGCCATGTCCGCACCAGGGATCCGAACCAGCAAACCCCGGGCCACCAAAGTGGAACGTGCGAACTTAATCGCTGCGCCACCAGGCTGGCCTTCTATGGAATTTTTTTTTACAGTAAATTACCTCTGACCTAGTCTATAGAGTAAACTATGTGCCTCAGTCTTCCTTTAGAGAAGACAAGTGAATCAAAAAGAAAACTGTATTTTAACTGTATAGTTCTCCTATACTATATGTAATATGTATGCTAGAAATGTATGAATATATTTAAAGCAATTGATATTCTACAGAATACTGAATGAAACTCTAAGGGATTGATAGGTAAATTATTACTGGTAATTATAAATCAGTGTGCTAAAAATTTAGACACCATTAAAATATATTTTTAAAAGGTACATAAAATATTTATAACTACCAACTAGACACCATTATGATAGTGATAGTGAACAGAGGATACATTATTCAGTGAAGAAAGAAAAAGGATTCTAGGTTTTCTTTTATGAGTCACATTTTTGTTTAAATCCATTCAAAACTGTTTTATGATTAAAAGGCAACTTTCCTGATCACAGATATTCACAGAAATATTCAAATATGAATTTGATAAAACTGCCTTGCAGGAAAAGTAACTCTTGTGAGATTAATATACAAACATTGCGGATAGACTTCAAGAGCTTCCAAAGTTATTGACAGGTTTAAGGTAAAACACCACAGCTAGACTTTCAAGTGGACATGCCTATGTATGAGTAAATATCATCAAACTAAAGGGGCTGTGGTTCCTGTGGCTGAAACCCAGATAAACTTTAAAGATGCAATGCAAAACAATTTTCTAAATCACTTCTTTTTTTTATTTTTATTTTTTTTAAAGATTGGCACCTGGGCTAACAACTGTTGCCAATCTTTTTTTTTTTCTGCTTTATCTCCCCAAACCCCCCCACCCCCGTACATAGTTCCATATCTTAGTTGCAGGTCCTTCTAGTTGTGGGATGTGGGACGCCGCCTCAACGTTGCCTGACGAGCACTGCCATGTCCGCGCCCAGGATCCGAACCCTGGGCCGCCGCTGCGCAGCGCACGAACTTGACCACTCGGCCACGGAGCCGGCCCCTAAATCACTTCTTAACACCTGCCTAGTCCTAGAAAGAATATAGAGCAGCAATGCAAAACTTGGTTAAGATGTTTCCTTCATCCATGTCCCTCAGAAATGTAGCTGGCCCGTTCCATTAAAAGCTACCACATTCAAGTTATTAATGTACAACAAACAAATCAGTCTAATATGCATTACTGATGACATCACTCAATAATGGAATTGAGATGTTCTATCCAAATCTGGAAAAAGAATCATTCTTTCTTCTAAATGTCTTAATAGATGAAATAAAAATCAGCAAATTTATATAAGAATGAAACTAATTATGTATACTTTATCAAGCCAGGGAATATATAAAATAACAATCGTATGTATTGACAAGTATGTAACTGATCAGTCAAGAAATTGTCAAAATCCAATAGAAGTTAAAACTTGCCAGGAGTAAGATAATTCAGACAGCTCAAATTTACAGCAAAATTCAGAGGGAGGCGGAGGAAAGTAGCTATGCAGAGACACTCAAGAATATGCAATGACTATTAAAATTGATAAGAATTTTAAAGAAAACTAAAGGAAATAAGATGAATGAAGTTAGTAATCAGGTTAGTAAGGAAATGAAAATCCTAGATTAGCAACTTAAAATCAGAAAATATTATTTTTAAAAAAGCTGTTGAGGAGAAAAACCAGAGAAGGTAAGAGCAGACACGTCTTCAAGTTAACACCCCTCATATGTGGGTATAAAAGAAAACAAATTAGACTACAAAGTGAAACCAACACACTGTCAGTTCTATAATGACTTAAGACTCAAGTTCAATGAAATTCACTGACTTATCACAAATTATGAACTAAAATTTGATGGTAATATTTATGCAGACAAGTGAAAATTATAAAAAATGGTCAGAATTGGACAGAAATGTGTTTTGTGATTCTGTAAGATTCACCATCTCACAAAACATATGAAAATCTTATTTTCTGGGAGCCCCATGTTTACAGGAGTTTAAGACTAATATCGTCCCATTTCTCATTTGATCCTTTCCAACAAAAAGCCATGGAAGCTTCAAATACTTTTAATCCTGTAGGCTAGTATTCTTTTGATATTCAGTGCCAAAAATTCCACTGTTTATTCCTCCCTTTGTTGTGTCCTTGATACTTGACGAAGAACCTTTAGAAACCTTTGGGGAAAAAAAAGGGACGTATGAGCATCCTCTTCCTTAAGGATTGCTGAAGATAGATCAGTAAGCAAGGAAAAGGATGCTAATTTTTTCCAGTATTTGGCTAAATGTGTATTTCCTTTTGAGAATTCCCCTTTCGTGCTACTTGACAAATCTAGGGTTGGAAATGTCTAGAAGACAAGCGATGCATAAATGTAGTGAGCTTTTACACTACATTAGAAAAGTAGATCCAAACTCCCTACGCTGCTACCGTTGGGCAGTGTTGAGCAAATCGATGTGTCCTGTCCTCCATCTAAGTGCACTGGTACAAAGCAGGTATTCAGGGGAAAGACGGCTGCTTCCTCACCATTTTGGTTTTCATCAAAAATATCCCAAGTCAGTGTTATGTGGAGGCTCTGGTGTATGTTTTTCTTTGGAACCTTCTCCAGTGGATCTGTGACTACATTTTTACTAAGTCAATTATCTTTAAAGAAATGAGGTAGTTCAGTTTGAGTAGTATTCTAAGAGATCAAATGAACAAAGCTAATAATTGAGAATATTCCCCCTTTTTTTAAAGTTAAAGTTAATTTAAAGTTAAAAATGTAACACTGAGTGAGTACCTTCTACGTTAATGAAAACCCTTAGATTGTTTCTAATGTTCCCAGATTAACGGAGAAGAGGGTAGAGCACTGAATTAGAGCACAAAGCCCTCTCACAGCCTTTGCTAGGAAAAGGATTTCTTTCAAACCCTGTGGAAACGCTAGTACTATTTCTACACTACTTCCTTCTAGCTTGTGGAAAGGCATGTTAACTGGGATGCTCAGAATGAGGACGAATGACTTTCTGACAAATGTAGCTTTTCTTCTCTTTTAATGCTAGAAAACCACCACCCTGTTCAATGAACGTTGGCAAGCCTACTAAGTGTAAGCTAAGGGCTAGGCAATAGAGATACAAATACAAAGTCAGATAAAGAAACAAAACATAAATAAGACAGGATCTCTATCCCTGCAGGCACTTAGTCAGGTAGAAGAGAGAAAATACAATGCCATCTCTGCTATAACAGAAATATTTTAATATATCATAAATAGGTGCAAGGATGGAGTGGATCGCCATCCTTAATTTTATCTAAGGGAGCCCTGGAAAGATCCACAGAGGAGGAATGCCTATATAATTTCAAAGGAAAGAACAGACTGGCAGGCATGGAGCTGACAAAGGCTGAAAAGAGATTTTCTAGACAAAAGAAACAGCTTTGGTGAAAATAATGTTCTATAAAATACTAAACAGCTTATGGTTCTGCTGTTTAGGAAACACTACATAAAATGAAGTTAAACAGGTTTATTTAAAGACCTTTGCACATAATTCTCCAAGAGGAAAGGAAAAGCAGGTGAGCAGCATTCCTCACACTTATTTGGCACAGAATCCCTTTTAGCAGAACACTTTCGACAGAGTAGTGCTCCTGGGGATATACTGTGAGAAACCTGTACTGGATAATCTGTACTTCTGGCCCAAATTAGTCAGTGTATCTAAGAAGAAAAATCTAGAGAAGAAACTAACACCAGCTGTCTTAATGTCTTAATCTAAGACTTCTCAAGCTATCACAAAATTCAGCATGTCTTTAGTGCAACTAAGGCTCCAAGAATTCAAAATGCGGGGAAAAAGATTATTTGACAGCCAGCTAGAGAGACAGGTAAGATCAGCTGGTATGAACCCATCCTAAGAGAAGTGGGAGGCAGACATTCAAACTTGGCCCAATCTAACCACTAGCAGAGACCAGAGTTTGTCACCAAGATTTGCCTCTGGCCCAGTCCACTCACTCTCAGCCAAGGACCTAGATCTGGGGTTAAGACAAAGAAGACATCAGCCAAAAAAAAACCTCTGACAAGCCATTTTCTCTAAAAATCTCTATACATCTAGAGGAAAGCCCCAGAATATGAAATTAAAAAGGGGCCTCAGGCATGGTCCTCACTTCACTGCAAACCCCCAGAGCTCTGGCACAGTGGGAGCACTCGTGTGTCTCCAGCACTGATTGTGGTGTTCCTGGCAGTGACTGGTGGGAAGCAGGTCTAAGCAGAAGCAGCATCAGTGCCCAGCAGTGGCAGGGAGGCCAACATGGCTGAAGGGGGTGAAGGTGATGGCTGAGGAGGCAGTGCTATCCAGAGGTGGCTACAGGGCAACTGACCCAATTCATTCACCAGCACATGCAAAACCCACACAGGGGAGTTTAGAAAGTATTGCCGGGGCGGGGGGGGGGGGGGGGGCGGGAGGAGGTCTATCAGGGGTATTGATGGCGCAATAGCCACCCAAACCAGTAAAATCTGGATTGTGTACACAGCAAAACGAAAACGGCTTCTTTATTCAACAGAGATGACATAACTTGAAGGACATATTCCTAGGACAGGGTAGATAAAGTGAGAGGTCATACCATAAACATAATCAAGAAGTATGGCACAGTGATCAGGGGCATGAGCTCTGGAGCTAGACTACCTGGGTTCAAATCCAAGGTCTGACACTTACTAGCTATATAGCTTTGGCCTAAGTTATTCAACCTCTCTGTACCTCAACTTGTTCACTGTAAAATGGGGATAATAATACCTACCATATAGAGTGAATATTAGAATTAAATAAGTTAATATACATGTAAAGTGCTTAAAAGGAAGTTAACCTCCCTAATTTTCTCCCATTAACTTTTTCTTTAAAACAGCAGTAATAGTTACTATTTATAATGCATTTCCTCTGTGCCTTTCACTGTTTTAAGCCCTTTACATATAGTTCTCACCTCAGCTTTAAAATTAATGAACATGGATGAAGCGCTTAAAACAATGCCAAGTACATGGTAAGAACACAATAAATGTAACTACTACAACTACTACTATTCTTATTTATGGTGATGATGATGATGATGAAAGCTACTCTTCATGGAGCACCTCCTGAACTAGGTACTATGCTAGGTGCGGTGCATACAGTGTCTCTGAGTCTCACACAGGGCTGCAAGGTAAGACACATCATCTTCATTGTGTGGATGAAGAAACTGCTGCAGAAAGATTAAGTAACTTGACTAAGAATCCCCAGTAAGTGAGAATTCTGAGTTTCAAAACCAGGCCCCCCTGGCTTCAAAGCCCTGTCCCCCTCTTCTACATTACGTTGCTTCAGAATTTCTTTTAATAATATGTTAGATGAAAATAACAAAATACAACTATTTTTTCTAGTTTCAGGAGGTAACAACATTGACTAGAGACATCTGGAATGTGAAGACTGCTGTGCGAGGCTACCATGTGGTGGGGCGCCAGGAGGGAGGGAGGAGGACAAAGGAAGCTCCGACTGTTTTTTAAATATTCATTTCTTTGCACCCACCTGCAGCAAATATGATAAAACGTTAACATTTATTAAATACAGGCGAAGGGTTCATGGCTGTTCGTTATACTATCCTCTAATATTTTCCCTCTGTATTTTTCTGTATGGCTGAAAGAGTTCCTTAAAAATAAACATGTGCTACTGTGTGTACTACTACTCTTTACACTGTGGAAAGCTTCATGGAACCAGAGAAAAATAACAGAATTGGGGAGTCTGGAGAATCAGATTCAAGTCCTAACTATGCCATTAATCAGCTACAGGATTTTAAGTAACTCACAACCTTTCTAGAATTCAAGAACTTATCAAATCAAGAACTTTACCAAATAAAATACGAAATGATATCTTAGGGCTGTCCAGTGTGAACATTATGATTCATTTATTAATGCCACTATATAAATGCTGTAATCCTATGAGGGTGATAAAACATCAAAGAATTAAAGCTCAACAGGACTCATAAATTCACGTTAATTGTTAAATCTGGAAAGTACCTCCCAATAGCTTACTTGCATAAAATATTCTTTGCTACTCCTGTAATTCATTGGCTCCCAGCATTTTAAAATGTGAGAATCTGGGGGTCAGCCCGGTGGTGCAGTGGTTAAGTTCACCTGTTCCGCTTTGGCGGCCCAGGGTTCCCCGGTTCGGATCCCAGGTGAGGACATGACACTGCTTGTCAAGCCATGCTGTGGCAGGCATCCCACATATAAAGTAGAGGAAGATGGGCATGGATGTTAGCTCAGGGCCAGTCTTCCTCAGCAAAAAAGAGAAGGATTGGCAGATGTTAGCTCAGGGGTACTCTTCCTCAAAAAAAAAAAGAAAGATGAAAATGTGAGAATCCTTTCTTAACATTACCATCACCATAGACATGGTACACATGTGGATCCACAGACCCTGTGAAAACTCAGGCTGGGAAATACTAAACTTTTAGACTCGGTACCCTAGATAGTTTGTATCATAAAAGCAATTCAAACCTAATTACTAAACAGGGTGAGTATTATGTATAAGGGACTCTGTCAAAGCTCTCTCAGAAAGATCAAACTATCAGGAGGAACATTCAAGAAAGAACCACAAAACATGGATTTTAAGGTTGTTTTACACCAAAAACATTGACTCTTCTAGTCTTTTTTTTTTTTTAACGAATGAACCACAAATTTCTCCTCCTTAAAAGACACATACCGTTTTGCAAATTTAAGTGCTACAAGTCAAAAAGATGTAAAGTAAAGAAGCAGCCTGAAATGAGAACTGAAGCATGGCGGTTCTCTGCCCAAGTCAGTCTCAGCTCCACTTGTGACAATGTCCCAACCTGAATTCTAACTCCCTCAGTCAAGGGCTCTCTGCAGCCACACAGCCTGCTTTTCTCATAATCTGTATCATAATTTCAGAAATGCTTATCTGTGTCAAATCACAGAAGTGATGGTTTGCGTTTTTTAAATGGAGAAAAGCTAGGATACATTAATATTTAATGAGTTATTTTGAGTGCTAACCTGAAAACACAATTACTGCTAAAATATTTTTGCTTTTGTATTATTAAAAATTATGTTTTTAGAGAACGCTTGCCATTCAGCCAATTAACACTCCTTATTTAAGTAACATGAGCAGTTGTCACTGCAATTTATTCCCTTTTTCTTCTTCTACTTTTAAGATCTTTCTTAGATGCAATTTATTCTTTAAACTGAAAACAGTGACTAACTTTTGGTTAATTACATCTGGTGTTTGCGACACAAGTTTGACATAATTGAGTTAGACAATACAAACATTTTCTATGGAAGGAATTCTAGTATCTTACAATATATATTTTTTTGTTTACTTCAGGATTTTAATACAAAATATCATCCCTCAGTGGGCTGTGCAATTAATCTGTCCACCTCCTTTGTAAAAAATCACTCCCTACTTGCATAGTCCAGTAAACAAGTGGAAAAAGCTGGAGACGGTTGATGCCTAGTAATAAATGAAGCCAAAATACCACAAATGTGCCAATAAACTACAAATAATGGTCATGTAAAATTCTCAAATGAAATCTTTTAATTCTGATACTGGTGCGTTTGCTAGTGTTCATGTTTTCACCCTTTCACTGATTAGATGATATCTTTTTGGTACCGAGAAGTACCATACAGATTATTCTAAAGTAGGTATTTGGACTTGCAACCTCAAGAATCTCCCCAAACCACCTTCAGCCAAGTTGAGATCAAACAACCCTAGACTAGTATTATCCCCTAGGAGACTGGAGTTTCCCCAGTGGGTCTTGACCAATGTCATATGTTCCTCGATCCCCTTCAATTATTCCTTGGAATAATTTCTTCCCAGCCATTTGCTCACCTATTCCTACTCACTGAGTGTCTATATACCCATCTTAAAACAAAACAAACAAAAAACCTTTGGGCCAATGAGTACATTAAAATAATGAAAAGGTTTTGAAACTTGCAAAGTGCTGAATCATGCTTATGTTTAGGTGTTGTTTCTACAACTGCTTTTGGAGGCACAAACTCCCTGTAAGAATACTACCCACTCTGGTTAATCCTTTGGAAGGTAGATCAGGAATGAACCTAACTTCTTGGTTCATTGTCTAGCATAAGTTACCTACTGGAATTAACAACAACACAGAGTTGGAGAAACTAAGAATTCAAAGTGAAATAGAACATTCTAGGAATGGAATGGGAGGGAAGGAAAAAAAAACTTCATTCAGTATGTGGCACTCTTTCCTTAAAAATGTAATTTAAGCAAATATTAACATTATAGATGCCATCTGCCCACTAATCACTTGAGAGAAAAGGCACATTAATTCCAACATCCTGTCCCAAATATAGTCTGAATCGTTACTGTCTGTCTACCTAAATAATGTCTTCCTCATTTCAACAATTCTGGAGGTATTCACAAATATGCCAGTTTCTTTTCACTGCAGCAAAAGCTACAATTCAGCAGAACCAAATAATTGCATTTATTTTAAACTGGCAAGTTTAGACTTATGACTTAGCCTGGTATACGCTTCAAAAGACAGTCATCATAACCATTGTCTAATTTTAGTGAATTCAGTTATAAAAGAATAATCTGACTGGAAATGGGGCAAAGGACTGTACTTGTAATATATAAATTATACTACTGTATTATTCCTATTTTAAAATGTGACAGCAACTGTTTTTCATAAGCATGCATGTGAATATTCTTTTTACCTAGAATAACTATGACAATTGATTATCATTCTGGCTGATACTCAATCCCAAAATTTTTAAGTTGAAAAATGGAAACAAAGCTGACAATTAATAAAACGTGAGTTTATCCAGTACAGTCATGTGTCACTTAACGGGGATACGTTCTGAAAAATGTGTCGTGAGGTGATTTCGTTGTTGTCGTGAGGTGATTTCATTGTCGTGTGCGCATCATAGAGTACTCACACAAACCGAGATGGCATAGTCTACTACACACCTAGGCTGTATGGCACTAATCTTATGGAACTACCATCGTATATGCGGTCTGTCACTGACCAAAACGTCATTATGTGTCACGTGATTGTATACAGAAGCAGCAAAAAATAAAAATAAAATTTGTTTAGTTTTCCTTAGGCATTTCTCTTGGTGTCAATATGTCTAGTTCTCACCCCATCACTCAAGTTCTAGGGTCAACCCTCCCTCTGAGAAACTGTTCCAGATGCTGCCTTCAGTCTCCCCCACTGGTCACAGTTCCTCTGACTCAGTCAGGGTGGGGGGGGGGGGTCCTCCTCCATCCCCACTCAGCAAATAGCACTCTATTAAAATGGCCTCTTATCTGTCTTCAACACTTGACTAAGATTCTTAAGGGCAGAAATGGGTCTCAACTTTATGTCCCCTGCCCCAGCAGAAAGCTCAATAAATATACACTGAATAAAGGAACAGATTGATCTTTCCCCTCAGGCTGTATTTTACTTGAGGGCAAGGCCCATGTCTTACTCATCTTCCATTCTAACAGTACTGACTCTCAAATGCCTGATACTTGTACATGGCAGGCTGTGAGGAAGCACTGCCATTCCAGTATTAGCCTCCAGACCAGAAAGATCTCTAAGATGCAAATAAACTTCACTGAGGCCTTTGTGTAAACCAAGTATCCACCATTAGTTGTAGGGGCACTGCAGAAACAGAGAAGAGCTGGAACACCAGTCGTGGGGAGAGTGACAGATTTCATCCCCAGTAAAACATTAAGAGATGATTAGTAAAAGAAGCTAAGATCCATAAGCCTAGACATCTATATTTCAGTGAATAAAACTTTCTCTTAACTTCGGAACTTGTCCACATCTCTAATTTTGTTAATGCCTGTTGATTTTCCTGTGGTTAATAGAAATAAAAGGTCTTGAAGAAAACTCCAAAAGGGGTTGTGCCTGGGAGGGGAGAAGGAGGAGCCATGAGATCACATCCTATTAGGAAGCAACCTGAGAGGAAGAAAGGGAACTAGCTGAGGGGGGTCAATAAGTGGGTGTGGCCAGGGAAGGGGCAGTGCTAAATTCAGGGTCCTCAAACCGGGATTCTCCTAGTTTGGGGGGAGACAGATGGCAGGATGCATTTGAAACCACAGCATAAGAATGAAAAATAGAGCATCTATTTTTAGAAAGTCAATTTTATTCCAAGATTTGGGAGGGGGTGCAGTGACAGTTTTGTGTTAAAAATACAAATATGACTAAAACATAAAATTCAAATGAATTAAGGTAAACCATGAGACTAAGGACTTGAATCAATTTTGTTCATTGTTCCAAGAAAGCATTCCCAGGATGGCACACTGCACAAGACACTCCTGGGTCCTTTCTCTTCAACAGAAGTTTGCTGAATGGATGGCCAAAATGTTCACTAATAAGCTAACAAAGCTGTTCTCAACAACTTTCACATCATAATTTGGTGTTCACATAAACAAGACAAAACTTCAAAAAAGTTGTTTACGGGGCATAATTTATCGATGGCACAACAACTGCCCATATATAAGTAACAAGTCACCCTCTACCTGAGGCAGCGATAAACTGCATAACTGCCAAATATTAGCCATATTTCTACCACTTTTCATCCAAGAAAGCCTATCAGTTATGCATGAGAAGTAATATTCATAGAGATATTTCTTAATATGTCCTAAATTATTTTTCTAAAACTAAGTCATTTTAAAACTCTGATATTTTATTATTACCAAGAAAGTACTCTTGGATCACCTCCCCAGGTGCATCGCCACACCTACGCCTTCAACATCAAAATGTGACTGATCAGATACACAGTCGGGTACACATGCTGACCCAAGTTAAAATGGGACTGCGACAGTATTTCTATAGCGTAACTACAAGCGACAATTAGGAAGAGGGTAGAGAAATGCAAGAGCCACCAGGAGAGCCTGGACAGAAAGTAATCCTCTGAATACCTGGGGCAGGAAGAGTCACTTTAAAAGAAGTGTTCACGTCATCCTAAGGGAAGTCCATAAAACATGAAAAAACCAAGTAGAAACCATGAAAGGAGTTCCAAGCACACTTACAACCATGTTTTTGTTAGAACATAATCTCTGAGAGTAGGGACTTTTGTCTGTTTCATCACTGCTGTATTCCTAATGCCTGACATATGGCCAATTCTTAATAAATCTGTTGAGTGAATGAATGTTTTGTTACACCATGAGCAACAATAATTTAAACAAAAAGCCCCCCACTCTGTGCTCCATCTCTTCAGGCTATAAGCATTCTTTCCTGTTCTTGCCTTAAAACAAAAACCAACCAAACTGACCCCAGAATGCTTCTTTGCCTTTGCAAATCCTTGGGCTTCCGCCTCTCTACTCCTCTGTCCTCCTCCAGCTTCTCAAGAGGAGCCTGTGCTTCCTCACCACCGTCATCCCCTCCTAAAGCACAGCGGCTCTGACACCCATCACTCCACTGAAACTGCTGGTCTTGAGACAGTCACTGCCACCGCTACACTCCTTGTCCAGCGGCGTGGCTACTTCTGACCACTGTCTCCTTGGACAAAAGCTCTCCTGCCTTTCAGGTGTCGTCTGTCCTGCAACATCTCAGGGTCCTTTGTGGGTTCTTCTCTGCTCTCTTCCAGGAAACCCAGGCACTACTCAGAGGGAGGAATCTGAGCTACAATTTCCCTACCACCCTTCCAGAGGTATGGATATGAGCCTGGGCCTAGCTATCAAGGAATTAAAATTGCCCACAGGACCGCCCCATTCATTCCTCAGTCCTTGGCAATTGTGAAAGAGTCTGACCACCCCAGGATTCAACTGAGCAAAGGTCTCATTAGAAAGAAACACTCTTGAGAAGCCATGAAACTTCGATCCTAAACGTGGAATTACTATCAATGTAATAAGATATAAAATTAAGCATATCTTACTTTTCACAAATTATTTTCTTAAAAGCTGTGTATAAATAAAATATACATCATAAAATCATTTTCAGGAGTCTGACACTGAATCATTCTTGGTTTTTAGGGGTGGGGTGTCAATTCACATTTTTATTAAGGTGACTTTCTTAAGTATTTATTTAAGTATTTACTAAGTATTTCTTTATCTTTTTTCTTCATTGCCTACATCACGTGTACCCTAAAAGGGCAATCAGTAGGCAGCACTCATGAAGCTGTCCTCATACCCAGTGTATACATGAATACTGTCAAATCCAAGTTGCACCTGCAACTACCCCTCAGTTTTCTCCAAGAGTTTCTCATGAATCCAGTTACCAGCAATCAATAACTAGCTAGAGAACACAAGAACTGAATTATTTTGCTACTTCCCCAGCTCTTATCTGAGAATAAGTCAGTTCCTAGCACAGCAGTATACACATAGTATGTCAGTAAACATGTACTGAGTTGACGTGATGGTGTAAGTTTCCATAAGCAGCACATATATAAGACTTACTGGACAGCAAACACATTGCTATTATCATTTAAGAAAACAAAACAGAGGAAGATCACACACACAGTTAAGGGCAAAGATGTTTATCTCGCCTTGAACGAGATTTCAGTTTTACAAAACTGAGTGACCTTTCTGTAGTTAAACTCAAAGATAATCTCCTCTGTTTGTAGGGGAGGTATAGGGTCAGGGAGATTACTGAATTCTCTCACAGCCACTAAGCTCTTTTAATTATCAAAGAAGATGCCTGATGAACACAAAATAAAGATCCCACACTTGACAGGCAGGCATTCGTTAACTTATATTACTAGTAGAGAACAAAGATCAATAAGAGAATAAATGAACTGAAATTCATTAGGTATAACTCTATACTGGATGTTAACCTTAGATATTAATATCTTTACTCAAATGAGTAAACAGGCACAACCAACAATTAAAACACACTAACAGAATGCTGAAGTCTGAATTGAGGTTTAATTTAAAACCACCAGAAACAAAACTAGCTGGTTTTTTTCAGGATCCATTTATAAAGAGCTCTAATAGCTACATTTACTTGTAAAGAAATAAATTTCAAAATGCCTGAGGTACCCAAGACAGCTCCCTCGGAACACGCACTAGGACACTCAGGTGTGAGATGAGAAGCGGCCGAGGAGGAAGTGTGTGCAGCTACAGAGCGGAGGGACAGGATTTTTCACTTGGCCTGTCCTACTTGCCTGGGGAGGCCACCTAACCTTTCTGAGGTATTCCCACCAACTGTAAAATGGGGACGACGCCTGTGTCATAGGGCGAGGGTGAGCCAGAGTCTGTGCAGGCACTCTGTTCACAGCGAAGGTTCCACAAGGGTTAATTACCAACAGCTGCTTTTAATGCACATGCACTCCAAGCACGTCTCCAATTCTGCTGGCAAAAGTCTGCGCACTAAGAAAATTCACCCATATTTGCAGCCTGGAGCCTATCTCTTCTCTGGCACAGTAAACACAGTGAGGTCTAAATGTATTTGTGTTTACAATTGGCTTTATGTTATAAGAACTTCATGTAATGATGAAAAATATCAAAATGTTTTACTGATTCTTCCTGTATATTTTGGAAGACCTAAACATTAAAGTCATCACTAGATTTGATTTTTACTTGAATAAAAGCCAAGACAAGGAAATGAATAATAGATAATGAAATTTGTGCTGACGTAACTCAAACTCATCTCCTGATTTAAAAAAATACAAAAGCATGCATAAAAGATTACCATAAAGGTTAACAGCACAGTCTGGGAGTCAAACTGCTGGGTTCACATCCAGGCTTCACTGCCCACTAGCTGCCAAGACACCGCACCTCTCAGAGTCTCTGCTTTCTCATTTGTAAAATGGGAATAAAAACTGCACTGACTTCAAAAGGATGGTGCAAGGATGCCCAGTGTCCCAGGCACAGAAGAAGTTAACTATTATTGCTCTTTCCAATAAGACAAGGACAGCAGGAGGACAACGCTGCGGAACGAGGATGAACTAAGGTGACCTAGGCCCGGCCGCCCAACCCCACCCTACGCTGCGGTGCTCAACCTCCTGACGGTGATTGGAGCTCTCTAACGCCACTCCAACCCTCAGAGTCAGCAGGTTGCACTTTCCAATTCTAAAACACCGTGACCACAAATCCTACTGCTTTATTTTTACCCTGTGAAAGCACTTTCATGTCCATCATCTCATTTGATCTTCTCAAATTCTGGAAGGAGGAAAGGATCGTTATTCCTAGTTCACAGATGAGGACAGTCAAACTGAAAGTGGTTCAAGTAACTTAATGACCTGCAGAGGTGGAAAGACAGACAGTATTGGGGACAGGCCTGACGGGCCTGAGCCGACACTCACATTCAGTCGACCACAATAAGCAGTTGGAGAGCAGGTTAAATACATTTCAACTAAACACACCTGCTAATTCCCTATCCAATAGAAAAAAGGGAAAGAAGGAATCAGATATGTCCATAAGGAACTCTTGAATTTGAACTGCGATTTGATTAGGCTTTTCAGTTTAACTGAAATAGTGAAGAAAACTGAAGCTGTGCATCAGAATAATTTTGGTTTTCAAAGTTATTATCCACATTGTCTCACCATTAAGTAGGGCTACTTGACTCTCAAGAGGTCAAAGAAGAATTCTCATGGAATTCATTTGTTTCTGATTTTTTATTAGTCCTACATAAGCAATCACAGAATACCTTGAGATAGACTAGAATGTTCGAAAGAGTTTTTAGAAAAATGTCTAAAGTTCTAAGAGAAACAATGATTCTAAATATCATTTAGTAAGTGTAGAAGTTAACACGCTACCCATTTTTTGACATGGCAGGCTAAAGGCCCACCTGGTAGTTAATCTGATTAAATCTGATAACAAAATGGACAATCAGGAACTCATTAAGCTACAAATAAGGGGTTAAAAAAAGTTGAGGCCCAGGTCTTTAGTGGTCCATCTTCCTCTCAGAGTCTTAACTATCTCGGAAGAAGCCTGATTAGGGTTTGTAGTTCACTGGTTCTGGAGACTGATTCCAGCCACCACCACTAACACTGCCACCACTCCTTCCCGCTCTCCATCCTGATCTGATCTCCTAAAACATCCCGTTGCTGCTTCTAGGCTCCAGCAGGCTGGAGAACAGGTAACAGCCTTTTGAGCAAGTGTTCTTCAGGAAGAGCAGCTCTTCGCGGTATCTGTGCCAAGGAGTCCACCCTGGCTTCAACTGCAGCACAGCAGCTGATCCCTCTGTTGCCCAGGATCCTAGATGAGACCTAACGATGTTCCCTTCCCAGACTTACAGTAGCAACTCCAAAATTGTTACTGGGCTGCAGGGAAAAATCTGAAAGCCACAGCGGGTAAGAGCACTGACACTGCCATTTCCCCCATGACAAGCACAAGCAACACAGAACCCTGGAGAAGAGTCCGTGAAGACTGTCAGGTTTCCACAGTGACCAGTCTCTAAACCCCAAATTCACACACGTGATCCTAAGAAAAAAAATTTTGCCCCATTTTCACAGGTAAGAGAGCTGTGGAAGACAGAGCTAGAATGCTGAAATTATGAAATTTCCAAGACATTGTAATGGTTTATGGAAAGAAGACAGAATATTGTATTTAAAAAGATTTTACGCACATGGCTGCCTAAGCCTATGGGAAAGAATGAATCAACATTTTAAATATATTATACTCAAACAGAAATTTTTTATAAAACCTAAGTGTTACTATCAATGTTTTTAATATAAGCTATCTCCCATAGTACACTGAAAGAAAAAAAAATCAATCCTAGATTAGGAATTTAGAAAATCAATTTTAATTGATAGCATCCAGTTTTCTATGTCCTTGGGGTAACTTTTGTGACATATTTAAAAACTCTCTGGCTTTGATCAATATAAAATGTGGCTCACGTACTCCACATTCACATGAAATGACACACTGGGCAGAGGCAACCCAACAGTGTGAGGGCAGGAAGTCAGTTTAGGAGTAAAAGTATGGTATAAGTAACCCCAAAGTGTAAAGCAAACGTGATCACAAATGCAAACCCTATCAATGCTCAGTAAATCATTTACAAAATGAGACATATTTTTAATAAAGAACTGAGAAATACAGGAAAAAGTGTGAGTGCACTCGCACTACAGGAATTTTGCTATATCACAGAACTGAGTGTAAGTGGCTCACCAAAGACCCAGTAACAGCAAGTTCCAGAACAACTTGCCAGCATGGAGTGAAAAGGCAAGATGTATGGGGGGGTGTGTGTGTGTGCGCACACGCATGTAGGGGAGGCAGGGGAGGTGGCATGTGTATCTGTAGGAGGGAATAAGAAACAAAGACAGAACTCAGAAAAAACAATTTTATCTTTGCTCCATGTATGGAGAACACTATCCTCTACTTAGATAAGAAATTTCTACTAATCTGTTTTTAGTAATTGAAATCTGCAACATTCAGTATTTTGGGGAAACTTCAACAAGAATAAAGCATCATATTACACAATGTAATTCTGAACATATTTCTTTTGAAACCTGCTGTATGTAGATATAAGCTGACTTTGGACACTAATGGTTTTATATCTTATCACCAAAACTTGGCCCACCAAAACTTCTCCAAAGAGAGAGAGAAAGCAAGTAGTTCTTGAGCATAAACCTTTTCGCTTTGATGCCAAAACCGCCTTTATGCACCTAAGTCCAAAAAGGGAAAGCTTGGTTCTCATAGTTTTTGGCACTATTCAAAACTCTTCCAGCAAATCCTCTTGCAGAGGAGGGAATGCTCTAATATCCACTCATACCATTGCAGGATGATTTCAGTTTGCATTTTGCAAATGACAGTCAAGCTGCCTTATTTATTGGTGACAAAACCTACAGCCAGTTATCACGATCAGTCACTGACTGTGAATAGGCTAGAAGAATGCTCAGGCAACCAAGACTCAAAGGGACTTTGCTCTATTTCCTATCACAGCCTTGCCTGGAAATCATGTGCTGGGAACAAGTAGTAAGCGCTCCCAAATATCTGAATAAATGTTCACGACAATCAGAACCAGGGAACTGTATGAGTTGTAACGGAAGCAGGAAGGGTTAAGTATTCTTCACCACCACGAGTCTAAGACTAGCAATAATCACTACTGGATGTCCGTGTGCTCAGCAATGAATTAGGAGCGGCTTAGTTCACTGTGTGAAGAACAGCAACGGGCAAAAGAGCTTTGTGTGAATATGCTTCAAGTTGGTGCAATCACCATGATTAAATAGGTTAATAAGCCATAGTCCAAATCTATTTGAAAGTCAAAATTTTCTAGAACTTGAGCCCCAAATTATTGGACTAAAAAGAAAAAAAATCCATAGTGAAATTCATACTTTCCAGTAATTGCCAACTCTGTCCAAATTTTGTGACAAGAACCCCCAAAATATAATTAAGTCTGAATTTTCACAATTAGGAAACAATACAACTAGGTGTCATTGAACAGTACATTTTTTTTAAGATTTTATTTTCCTTTTTCTCCACAAAGCCCCTGGTACATAGTTGTATATTTTTAGTTGTGGGTCCTTCTAGTTGTGGCATGTGGGATGCTGCCTCAACGTGGCCTGATGAGCGGTGCCATGTCTGCGCCCAGGATCCGAACCGGCAAAAGCCTGGGCCGCTGAAGTGGAGCGCACAAACTTAACTACTCAGCCACCGGGCCGGCCCTTGAACAGTACACTTTTTAAAGTTCTAAGTAAAAAGAATTAATGTATACATATGTTTATTTATGAGAAGGTCTTTATAAATACAAGAAAAAGTCAAAAGATCACTTTGCTTATTAGAGTTATCCCTGGGGAATGTCTCTTCCTTATATAATTAAAGTTAAGGGGGAAAAGATAGTTTTTAACTGTAAAGTAACCAAAAATTAGATTTAACGCTAGTTTCAAAACTGCTCTCAAAGCATTGTTAAACACAACCATGTTAACTACTTTACCATGATTTTCTCCACTTTGCAAAATACTATTCTCCCAGGATAGTTATATGCTTTTAAAAAAATAAAATAAATATTTTATCATTTAATGTCAGTTAACAAATATTATTTCTCTCTTTTCTGAGCCTTGATTGCTTTTCATTTGTAGTTCTCTTTATAGTTGGTACCCTGGTTTAAAATTCCAAGACTTTCTAAGTTCAAAAAACTAATTGTTGTTTCAATAATTAAAACTAAATTTAACCACAAGAAATAATTTTCAAACTAAATTTTTGGAAAGTTGCTAGAGCTTGAAGTGAACCAAGAGATTACGTAAGCCAACCTCTTCTCTCCACCGATGAGAAAGCGAGACCCAGGAGACAGGCGTCAGATCCTCACAAAGTGACAACACTGATGCACGGACTGCAGAAGACATGCTTTATCCCACATCACATAAGTTTGAAAGTTGCAGTGTTCCATTATTCTAGTAAATAGTTTCCAAATAAGAAGGAAACAGAAATTTTCTCAAGATGATGCATCATCGATGCAAACTGCCTCTGCTAAACTAATGACGACCAGGAAGGTGAGTCTCGTCCTCATTTGTACAAAGGTTTAAGTAGCGAATCTTCATGGTTACTTGCAGTAAGATGACCATAGTTAATGTGTACTCAGTGCTTTCCTGGGTCAAGAATTGTGCTTCATTATCTCATCTACTTACCACTACTCACTCCATTTTCGAGATGAGAAATTCGAGGTTCAGAGAAGTTAAGTGACTTCCCTGGAGTCCAACAGGCATAAGTGGCTAACAGGTCTGGATCCGAGGGCCCAGGTTCCTAATCACTACACTGTGCTGTCACTGAAACGTAAACATGCACTTCCAAAACCACATGCAGGACCAGAGTGGATGGAATTGTTTTGCCTGAGAACATTTCTCCATCTTTGAACCTCTGAAACTATGGGGAGCTGTTGGAAATGCAAGAGCCACAGCTCCCAGACTTGTGGCCTCAGACTGTCCTGCACCAGCTCTGATATAACTCCTGTTTTGGGCCTCCTGACCTAATTCCTAGCATGCTGTGGTTACCTGTCAAATTACAAAGGCTTTTTATTTTGTCCTAAGCACAGAGATCTAAGGATTGGCCAGTGGGAGCAATAAGGAGGCAGAGAGCTCTGCATGGTTCTCTGGCTAGAGTCAGGCTTCTTGTCGCCAGCTTGGCTCCTGAGCCCCATCTGCAGCCTGCTCTCTGTCCAGACAGAGCTACCTGGATTAAACTTGCAGTTCTCCATGTCAGTACATGACTGCCGACTTCTGGGCCTGTGTGTGTTCTCCACACACCCCTCCATCCCTGCCCCTAGGCCACGAAACCTCCCTGCAAGTCTCTTTCACCTATTTAACTCCTCCGCATTTTTCAGGACTTGGCGTGGACCTCCCATTTCTCAGAAAACCCTCCCTACACCCCTCTCACTCTCAGCTGAGAGTGAGGCCAGCACCACCCTTGTCATCAGACAGACGTTACCTTGTTAAACTCCTTCACAGGCTTCCTCCCTGCTGGGTCCATAGCACCTTGGTGCCTGTCTCACTACAGTCTCAGAGTGTTCTTGAAGCCATGGACACTGCCCATGGCAGGAGAGGTGACAGCACTGACGAAAGGCATTCACCCTAGTGTGTTTACTCCTCTGCCTTTTATTCCTCTAGAAAGAGTATCCATCAACCACACAAAGGAGACGCGAAATGACCCCAGACCTGATGTGCTGGTTTCCCCACAATCCATCAGCAACCTAGGACCTTGCCCATGGAGGCCGGGCAGCCGATGTAAACCTTGTGGCGGACGTGCCCAGGCCACCGTCCAGCTCTGTGCTCAAAGCATTTGAGCACATCCGTGCTCTGACGTGAGGTGGTCTAGAATTATTCTCAATGACAGCAATACATAGCTTGGCAACAAAATATTTTCCTGAGACTGCACCTCACAGTTTTAACACGAATTAATAGGAAATTAACACAAATTTTAACACAAATTAATAGGAAAATCTGATTCACTTTACAATAATGTATACTTTACAAACAATTCTTTGTAAACACTTGTTCGGTAAGATATGACTGCATATATGATTACAGAGGAAAAACGAAAAAGGTTTAAAAGCGGTAAATCTAATAACTCAGATACTGAGAAACTCTAAACCACAGTTCAACAGAATTCACAATACAGTACTGACTTCTGCAAATAGCCACATTTATATTTAGAAGAATAGCAATAGTTTTTTTATTGCAAAGGGAATAAAAACATATTAAAGAATATCTCACAGTGGAGATGAAATGAGTATTCCAGACAGAAGAAACAGCATTGCACACTGAAAAAAAAGAAAGGCGAACTGGGGAAACAAAAACATGAACACGGCACTGAATGACTGGAGCAAAGTGTTCTGGAAGGGGGAGCAGAGCTGATCACCAGGGACTTCTGAGTTATATTACGGAGTCTAGACTTTATCCTGAGGGTGAAGAAAAGGTTTCATGGACAGAAGTGTCAAGCCTCACTCTAACTGCAGTGGAGAGAAAAGACAGAGGAAGACATGTCCCAAAACAAGAGACTGGTGAGGAAAGAGGCTTTGCAAAAGTTGGGATACGGTGACAGGGGCTTGACCCTCAGCTAGCAGCCGGGAGGGTGGGGGTGGGGGTGGGTTGGGGAGTGGATTCCAAGGCTGGCAGAGAACTGGAGACTGACTGGACACTGAGGGTGAGAAAGCCAGAGGAGTAAGAGCACCCCAATGAGAGATGGCGGCAGGGATTACCAACGCGCACCCCAAACGGCCAGGAGATGGGAGAGGAGGATGGAGAGCTTGGGGAGGAGAGGGATTCAGTCTGGATATGTAGTGTGCAGCGCCTGGCAGAGCTGCACCTCCTAGAGAAGCTATCCTTGAGGGAACTGGATGCAGGGTTCTGTCACTGACGCCAAGACATTGTAGGCACCAAAACATCAATAAGAATGAGTCAGCAAAGATACAGCAAATAATCTGATATGTCTTTTTCTCTCTAGTCAATGACTTTCTTTTAATTTTTGTACAAAACTTGAGATATAGTTATTGAGGAATTCAGGCACCTGGTGAAAGAAAAGGATCTGAAATAAAGAAATGCATTTGGGAATTTCCAAATATATGAGAATTTAGTATGTGATAAAGGGGATACTTTTCATCAATAAATAGTGCTGGGGCACCTAGCCAGTCATTTGGAGAAAGTAAAGTCAGAGTCCCAGGTCACCCCTTAAACTTCAGAGGGATCAGAGATTAAAGTATTTTTTAAAAACCCATTAAGTATTTTTAACCTATAAAAATACCACTAGAAAACACTGGTGAATTTTTATAATCTTGCAGTAGGTACTAATAATAGCTATGACTTACACAGCATTTACCATGCACCAAGCACTGGTTTAAGAACTCTACAAACACTTCCATCCTCACAACAACTGTGAAGTAGTACCTTCATTCCACAGTTGAGGAAACTGCAGTGCAAGGAAGTTAAGTAAACTCCCAATCACACTACTTGACAGTGGTGAAACTCTGACTAGAACTCCAGCGTCTATACTCTTAACCGCTACATGGCACTGCCTGTACAGAGGGCCATTCTATAAGACCTGAACACAGAAATAATGAAAGAAAGAACTGGAATGTGAAAAAATAAAGTTTCTTTATGGAAAAATACTATAATTGAAATTCATGAGTCATAACACAAAAGTGGAAGAGCTGCAATACATACTAGAGCTAATATTCTAATATACAAAGGATGCTTACAAATCTGTAAGAAAAAATGAACAATTCTCTCCCATGTGTGAAAGGCAGTACACAAAAGAAGTATGAAATTGTCAATAAACGTGACAAATTATACAATGATGCCAAAAAGCTAAGAAATGCAAACTAAAATAAACCACCTTTCGGGGCCAGCCTAGTGTGCAGTGGTTAAGTTTTCATGCTTTGCTTTGGTGGCCCGGGGTTCACAAGATCAGATGCCAGGCATGGACCTACACACCACTCATCAAGCCATGCTATAGCAGCGTCCCACATGCAAAATAGAGGAAAATTGGCACAGATGTTAGCTCAAGGCCAGTCTTCCTCACCAAAAGAAATAATAATAATAAAAATAAACCATCTTCCATCCATCAGATTGGCAAAAATGAAAGACTGATGATATGCAATGTTGGTAAGAATGTGGGACAAATGGGTACGCTCACATACTGTGAGGTAAATGTAAACTGGCACAACGTTTTACAGGGCAATTGGGTCATCTGATCAAATTTTTAGATATGCATGTCTTTTGATTCAACAATTCTACTTCTGAATATTTATTTTACAGAACTAGATGCACAAATACATGAACAGCTGTATACCATAGTAGTCACTGAAGTTTAATACAACAACCAAAAAGCAAAAAATATAAATGTCTAAAAACAGGAAACTGTTTAATGAGACATCCATATGATGGTGCACCATGCAATCATTAAAAAGATAGCTCTATGTTCATCACTAAGATAACTAACAAAATACTGTTAAGAAAAAAAGCAAATTATATAGCAGTCTACATGGTATAGTCCTTTTTGTTAAACGATAAAGATATACATTTTTTAAAATAAATTGTTCTGCTCTGATCACTTTATTAATGAAGTTTAATTCTATAAATTCAGAATCCCACAAACATCATAAGGACTTTGCATAACAGCATGGAAGTGCTACTGTGCCAAAACAATTGAAATGTATTTTCAAAATTCAAAATAATTTTAGATTAAAACACTAAAACTTTTTCAGGGACATTAACATACACATTAATCTGCCACATCTTTTTTAAAATCTAAGGTTCAATGAATATAATATGATGCATTACCAAGAAGAATTTAAGAATACCAATAGAAATCCAGAAAATAAATAATGGATGCAGCCCATTAATTATTTTGAAGGGGAAAAAAAGACGAAATGTGAAATATCTGTTTCAAAATACTTATCATCTTAAAGCATATACACATTAAGAATGCTTTCACAGGGGCCAGCCTAGTTGCACAGTGGTTAAGTTCGCACATTCCGCTTCGGTAGTCCGGGGTTCTCTGGTTCAGGTCCCGGGTGTGGACCTACACACCGCTTGTCAAACCACACTGTGGCAGGTGTCCCACATATAAAATGGAGGAAGGTGGGCATGGATGTTAGCTCTGGGCCAATCTTCCTCAGCAAAAAGAGGAGGATTCGCAGTGGACGTTAGCGCAGGGGTAATCTTCCTCAAAAAAAAAAATTAAAAATAAAAGAATGCTTTCACAAGTAGCCATTTTATTAAACCAAAAACCTTGCAGTAATTAAATAACTTAGTCAATGTTACAAAGCTGGAGCTTACTTCTGACTCCTCACAGTCTAACTAGGAGAAAGGTCAGTATATATTGGTGGTGGTGGCAATTAATTATTAAGTACTTTAAAGAAATCGCAGGGTATAAAATGACTCAGGTCAACAAATAAGGCAAAAATACTTCCCCACACAGACAATCCACAAAATGTTTCTAATGAGCAACATCCAATTTTACGTATTTCATTTATCCAGTATCATCAAGGCTAGAGAACTACCTCTTCTAGATAATTTAGACGTTTACCACTTTAGGGATCAAAATACTTTCTACAACTATCTTAGATGGAAATCTTCCTTAAGAAGTTACAAGCTTTCTAACTTTAGTTCATTGAGTAGACAGAAACAAGACAAGCTTGTATTAACGAGACATGGTTGCCATTAAAAAAGGAAATCATATATAATCCTGATCACACTCATTTTACAAATAAACAAACTCATGCCCCAAAAGTAATGTTGGAAAGTGCTGTGATTTAATAAATTTATAATCTTAGAGGTATTCAGGTATGTGGAATTGAATGTTCCAACACCAGGTGGCCCCCGATTGCAATGTTTTAATGTCCTCCTCTCTCTCCCTCTCTCCTCTGCTCTCAGGTCTCTCTGCCGACACTGCTGCCTTCAGGGAACATGACTCTGCTCACATTGCCAGCCCTTCATTGGCTGTTGTTAATTGCTGCATGATATAGACACCAAATGGACAAGATGCAAGAATAATATTTTAAATAAGTGTCAACTAATCCGGAGCGAATGCCCTTGGAACTCTGCTAAGTGTAAAATCACAGAACTTCAAAGCACAGATTTTGTTACAGGCCCTTTGGCGGCTCAGAGCCTTTTTTCCTCACTTCTTAGTGCGTTTAGTATGTTCCAGATAAGGGAGGCTGCAGGGTTTAGTTACCACCAGTAAACTTTAAAACATTTTCTGTTACATGGGTTCTTGGCTCCTGAAATCTCATAAAGTATTTGCCTAGCAAATCTTTTCTTTAATGCAAATGTGAACTACTATTTATCTCAAGTTGAATTATTATCAATAACAAATTAATAAATTTTGGATGAAGTAGGGTTATTGGGACAAAAATCCTAAAAGTGGCACCTGAAGTTTAGATAACATTCTGAGTACTTGAAAAAGGAACAATTACATTAATGCATGACATCTTTATATTTATTCATATGAATACACTGGAATAGGAATCCTAAAAATGGTATCTTAAATTTAGATAACATTCTGAGAATTTGAAAAAAGTAATTCAATTATATTGATGCATAACCTTTATGTGGATATTTATTCATATAGATATGTATACACACACATTCTCAACTCCCTAGTAAGTGCAGAAGAATTACCTACAGATAGCAAACTCTCCTTACCTATAGCAGATTATCATGCACTACAGCTATTTCCTCTATACCACATTAAGCTGTCCTACGTCACTCAAGGCACCTGGCGTGTCTCATAGTCCAGATACCTCCCAAGGAATCTATTACAAATGGACAATTTGGAAGCACCAGTCATCTAGGCTTTTGCTGTTTAACCTTGTCTCAGCTACATCCTAGACCACGTCCGACAAAAGAGGAAGAACAGACACTCCACTACGTTGAACTCGCCATGTCATTATTACCCTCACCCATTTATTCAACAAATATTTACTGCGTGTCTACTCTGGGCCAGGCATTTTGCTAGGTGCTGGGTCCCTACCCAGGGACAGGCCCTGCCCACTCAGGTCTTACCGTCTTCTGGGGGAGGCAGCCATTCATCAAATGAGGTAACAAGTGTAAACTCAAAACGGCCGGCAGTAGGGGCACTGCTACACAGTCAGTGGGGGAGCTCAGGGAAGGGAGGCTTCCCTGCAGAAGATCAGCGAGCTGAGATCTGAACCAGGAGGAGCTGACCTGGGACTGGGGCAAGTGTTCCCGGCAGAGGGAGCAGGCGGTGCAAGCAAAGGCCCAAGGGCAGGAGGCGTGTGCTGAGCGTGAGGAAGCGAAAGGAGGCAATCCTGCAGAGAACAGGGTGAGTGTGATCTGAGACGGGCCTGGAGAGGCAGGCAGGGACCAGAGCAGGCAGGGACTCGGTAGGGCATGCTAAGGATTCTCCGGTCTTTATCCAAATGGAAAGCATTTGAAATTTTTTTACTTAATTTTACTTATTTTTCTAGAGGAAAACTGTTATAATCAGATTTGCCTTTTTAAATGATTACTCTGGCCACATAATACGGAGAACAGATTGGAAGGGAGAAAGCAGGATACAGGGAGCAGTGGGGAGGCTGCTACATAGAACAAATGAGAGATTATGGCAGCCTGGACTAGGGATGTGGTAACAGGTCAGATCAGCAGCCTCTGAGGATGGACTGAACATGAGCAGTTGTCAAGCAGTAGGTTCTGGTCTTGCCATTTCATGGGCAGGGAACATAGTAGCAGCACAAGGTATAGGAATAAATCCTGAATTTGGTTTTAAGTATCTGGGTTTGGATGTGTCATGCAGACGGGGAGGTGTGGGTCTGGAGCTTAGGAGAGGTCATGGTTAGGAAAAGAAACTGCAATCATTTGTGAATGGCCAATAACTGATTTAAAGGCATTAATGAGACTGGGCTGGGGGTGGAGGAGACAGAAGGACAGAAGCCCTAGGACCACTCTGAGGATCTTCTAACATTAATGTTCAAGAGAAGGATGATGGGTCATCAAGGGAGAACTGCCAGGGTTAAGAAGAAAATCAGGAGGGTTTACCCATCAGCCCAAATAACTAGACGCTTTCAAATACCAGAAACTCAATTTTCTCAATATTTGACACTTTGAGAATGGCTCCAATTACTTTGCAACTACACTCACTTATTAAAACTAATTATTGTAAGTTTTACATTATATAAAATTGTTCAGTACTATCAACCACTGCTTGCTAAATACCAACTACTGATACTAAGTATCAGGCAATGGATGAAAACTTTTAAGAAACAGTTCTTGTCTTTAAAACTTGCCTTAAGCTACATCATGACAAGCTAAAATCTAATCACAGCAAATCACTGTAATCTTCCGATAGACTGATTTTAAAATAACCACTTTAGGAAAACTAATTCATCCTAACACTCATGGGCACCTAATACTCATGGGTGCCAGACACTAGTTTAGGTGCTGGGCAATGGTATAAAGAATAAGACAGAATTCCTTGGCTGTTAATAACTGATATTTAGTATTCAGAATGCTGTAAGACCAGTTTGAAGATCATCTGATAATATATCAGTTGAATGATTATTTAGACAATGAAGAAAGGCAATGATCACGTCTATTCATCAAGTGTAAAGCCTCCACCTATGGCTCAGCATCTCCCCTCTCCTCACTCCACATACGCTCATCATCATGCTCACACAGAATAAACTAGTTAACTCACTAACTAGAGCACTGTGTAAGTTCCAGGGACGTCCTCCCGTCTTCAAGAGATCCGATAGTCTCATCAACGATTCCCAGGTGACAGACTATAATTTCTGATACACACACTTGGTGGGTCTCAGGAACTTAACAGTTCTTGGCACTCTACAATACCTCAATCTATTAAACCAAACTAACCAGAATGGTATTCCCAAGGACTCAATCGCTAACAATACAGAACTCCCTTCCATACCAAACATACCTAAACCAACTGTGATATGCCAGAGTCAATGAAGACAAGCATATCTTCTTGATTATTTTACGCCCTAGAGCATATTTTACATCTCCCAACGTTTTCTTAACTAGCAGAACTGTTGTTACTACTAACAAGGGCAATTTTAAAACCAGCGTTGGCAGGTAATGAGTTTCTTGCTCCCCATTTTAATTTTCTCTTTCAAGAAAGAAAAAAATCATGTCTGAACTTGCAGTTCCATATATACTGCTCTTAAGAGTACAGGCAGAAATAGTTTGAAACTAATCTGTATCTAGAGTCCTTTTCCCATTACTGTGGAAACGGGAAAACTACAGCACATATCTGTCCTCAGAAAAGGGAAAGAGACCAAAGGAAAAGAGCAAAAGCTAGCAAACCAAATGTACAAACAGAAAGTAGAACAAAGCTCCCACCCTTAACTACTAACCTGGACAGCCAAGTAATTCCTCAGGAAGGTAGGGAAGTACCATTGCATTCACCGCAGGAATACAGTGTGGAATGTTGTGGATGAGATTCAGAGCACTAGTTTTTAATCCGGGTGCCCCTCTGTACTCCCATCTCCATTACAGCACTTAACATGGTATTGCGAAACAGGTTCATTCAACAATCTACCAACAGAAACAGAGGCTGTGCATTGATCATCTTTTTCTCTTCCACTAGACCACTGCCTTGTAGAGGTTCCTAATCGTTGGATGAATGAAATCTAAAATAGTAACAAAGGGGCAGGGTCCAGCCATAGTGGAAGTTTCTCTCCATGTGTGATGATTAAGATGAGTGAGTGATGTTTATTTCAACTTCTTTATTTCCTTCCACTTACGATTTAATACAGCACAAATCAAGATATCTAAGAAACACTCAACAGTGATTAGTATCCTTGCCTAACATGATGAGATGATCTAAGTCCAATTTACTTGTATTACATGTACGAGGCCAGGTTACAGAAAGTTAAGCATTGTACACATATCAGGAGACAAATGTACCGGCAGTGTCACTAGCTAGAGGCCTACCCAGTCTGTTCAGACTCCTGCAGAACTTTCTCTTTAAAAATCATCTACTAATTTGAAAAAGAAAATGGAGGAGGCATAGAGGAGTGGAAAGAAATGGACTGTGGAATCAGACTGACTTGGGTTTGAATCCTAGCTCTGTCTTCTAGTTGAGTGATCATGGGACTTAAGCGTTGCAGATGAGTTTCCACCTTTCAAAAACAGAAATTACAATGCCTTGGAGGGCTGCAGTGATGCGAGATGAGGTTTTATATATATATAACTTGCCTGACACACAGAATGCAAGAGGTGACCATATAAAAAGACGTATCTACATGCTCAACGAACAGGTTTTAGTCAAAGCTAAAATCCTCTTATATTCTTGCAATAAGAACATCTAACTAATCTCACTGCTTTGCAATGAACCATTTACTTTCATTCTGTTCCTGATTATTTCTTTCATCTTTAAAAATGTTCTTAAGTTATTTCTTAAAGACAACTTGGATTAATTCCTAATACTACACATTTCCTCACATTATTCTTCTACCCTTTTACACTTTTAAGTAGCTCTAACTTTTAACTTAGGATATTTAAAGAGGCCAGGTCTGAGGAAAACCACCATGTCTAAGGAATATATTTGGTATATCTGATATAAGCAAAGCCTTCCAAGGTCAGAGGTGTAGTATCCTGCAGCTCTTAAGCAGCCTATGGAGACTATTACTTTTGCATGCCATGTTTTTCTATTGCCTTCTTAACAGAGAAATACCCCTAAACTCAAGAAAATGGGATACAAAGTGCAAAAGTTGTGCTTTTTAACTCAGAGCACTTCTGAATGCCCCATCTTTTTCCTCAGGGGAATCCATTCCCCATTAACTGCCTTGCCACCCCATCATTTCTCCTTCCGGAATGCTCACAGCCAGTGTCAAGGACTGATCAGCAGACAGCCTAGGCAAGCTGTAGCTGGTTCTTTAGCTCTTGTTGAAAGCAAAGAACACTCCTTTCTTTCCATGTTTTGAAATCTTCATGTTGATAAGTCAGTGATCATTTTTAAAACATGCAACATACGCTTGAGATGGTACAGCAGACATGAAAGAAATCAATGAACAGGGCTACTTCCTGGTTTTTGTCTCTCACAAAATGGAGTTATTATAGTGTATTGGAAATCATATATTAAGGAATGTTGGTTAACCAGTCACCCTTGCCAAAATCAGATACGAAAAGAAAACAAAAGTTGGCAAAAATTCTAGCTCTGATATTTCTCGTTCAGAATTATATTTAATGAGATTAATCTTTGAAGAATGCATTAATTTTTTTACCTGATTTAAAATAAAACTTGGAGACAATTCATAACTACAAAATTACAGATTCATGTAAGATTAATTTATGTAACTACTATTGTTTTATGAAATCACAACGTAACTTTTTTTAATGTATTTTTAGGTAATAATGCTTCTATATCTCCTCTTTTTACTGAAAGTCAGTAAATTATATTTTTATCCTAGCAGCTTCTAAAAGGAAGTGAAAGCTGAGGGCTATATGAGGATACAAAAGCAGCCTATGAAATTGTTTTAAACAAAAAACTAACATTAACAAGTACAGCATATCTTGTTCTTTCATAGGGCCAGCAAATTGATAGTTAGGTTTTTTTAAGGTACAAAAATAGGATGGAGTAATTATATCTACCAAACTCACAATAGCCTGTTCAATGGAGAGTAACACTGTAATTTTTCTTCAAAGACAGTAAATAGGAAGAAAAAGCCCCTAATTCTGTAAAATAAGTAAAAATTCCAAACCCTAGGGCGCCACTTACAGGCACAAAACTTCCAATGATTTCAGTTATTACCCTGAAGAAGAGGGACAGACTTCAAATCTTCTATTTTTAATACGAGTATTATTTATATCATTTATACTCCACAAATGTATTTTCTACACTTTCGATTTCTACATACAAAGATCCACTGAAGGAAATTCTCAAATAAAAAATCACAGAATTCTTTTTAAAACAAAATACAATAGGTCTTTAAAAAGACGGGATCTCCAGACCCACACTACTACAGAAACATAAAAGTATTTCAAAATCTCAATGTTAGATTTTCCTCCTGAAAGTACGAATATAACTATGTATCGTCAAAAAAGTAAACTGTAAATTTCTATTGAGATTTTATTGAACTGCTTATAATCAAAGTGCTTATACCAACAGATTCAAATGAATTTCAATCCCATTGACAAGGAAATGGGGGGGGGAATCACTATTTCAAAAGGATGGAGAATCAACATTTTATTATAAAGGAATTCTTTAGGTATGACATTTGGAGTGAACAAACAGCATTCTGGCTAATGAAATTCATTTAAAAAGTGATTATGCTGACTAGCCCATTATTTCATATACTGTGTGACTATAATCCACCCCTTAAACAAAGAGGGGAAAAAGACCTGGGTTATAAAATGTGAACATTAAGCATAGATTACTCAGTCCCTGAATTCTATCTACCTCCACTTTAGTCCTCTTATTTTGTGTGGCGATAACTTTAAACAACTTCTACACATTTTTACAATGGTTGCTCTTCTACTATATTCATAGCTCATTAAGATGACTAGAATGCTGACACTTGCTACATTATTTACTGTAACCAAAAAGTTGGTCTCATGAGAATAGATACCATTAATTTCTCAAATTTAGGGTTTAATATTTTTATATGGAACTCATTTGTAGTAACAAGTGCCTTCAAAGAATTATTCTAGTGAAGGTTTCAGCCAATCTGCACAGAAGCAGGAAAGTGCAGAGGAACGTAACTCCTGTAAGACTAAGTTACATGCACAAGTGCACACAGAGAACTATCACAGTCACAGATCTCCTTTCCTCTCAATATTGCCATGACAGTGCTGACCACATTTTTTAAGGGTGTTTTTGGAGGGTAAAATGGAGGGGGCAACTTCCAAGTAACAAACGAACTGTGTTTTTAATAAACAATCAAGTTCAAAAAAAGTGCCAAATAACTTTCGATAATTAACCAAAACCAAAGATCCCTACTGTCCGTTTCGTCTCACAAGGGAAACAAACATAAGACACTGCCTTTAAAATACTCAGAATAAAGGTCAGAAAATTCTACAGGGCAATGGATGACGATCACAGAAAGAGTTCCGGCAACTCAAAACCACCATCGAGACTGTGCTTTGCATACAGTAGTCAGACTTTTTTTAAAACAGGGATCACGGCAGTTACGCTTAAAAGAACTTCCTTTAACATGAAAATTTCCAGTTGCCAACAGGGTCAGGCCAAGAACCGCCGGTCTGAGATCCCTTACACACCCCGTAATGCAGAGGCACCGGAGGACTCTGAGCCTAAGCCCACCGCACCGTGGCCCGGGGAACCGGCAGTGGGCGGGCGGCCCGCGCAGCTGCACCGAGCAGGAAGCACCGCACCCGCGCCGCGGTCCCCAGCCACGCCGGGGAGGCTGCGGGGAGCGGTCCCCACCGCTTTCAAACTGAATGGCTGACACATCCGGTCCTGGCCTCACACCACTCCGCCAAACGCAAACTTCAAAGGCCAAATTCAAACTCCAAACAGAAGTCACTCAAGTTGTAGCGGTGCAGTCTGCGTTCCCGAGAACACTCGGAGCCCCTTGGGGAATGCAATTAGGAAACCCCACGTCCTAAAAGACGGCAGCCCAGCGAGCTCGCAGCCCGTCCGCCCGCACCACTTTGACAGGCGTTACCGAGTGGTCCACCCGCAGCCCCCTGCGGGCGCGCCGCCTCCGTCCGGGCCTGGCCCCCCGTACCTGCCGAGGGGCTCGGCCTGTCACAGCCGCGGGGACCTCGCCGCTTTCTCCTCCGCCCTCCAGCTCCCCACCGGGCCTCCGGCTGGGGGTCCTCACCCACCCCGCCCCTTTTTTGACTACTGCCCGCCTGCAGGCTCGGGCCTCATCCCCGTCGCCCCCGGGGACTCTCGTCCAGGAGGGCTGCCACCGGGCTGCTGCCTGCCCCCCAACCCGGCCCCGAGGGCAGCACCAGGGTCCTGCACCGGGGGCCTCGGAGAGCTCCGATTCCGGGGGCCCCACAAAACCAGCCCAGGCCCCCACACCTTATCTCAACGGGTCCCCGCAGCGCGGCTCGCATGCCTGTCACATGTCTGCAAACAATAACAAACTCTCTGGCACGTCGCCGCCCCGGGCCCCTGTCCTGTCCTTCAGGCCAGGTCCGGGGCGCCGCCTGACGCCCGAGGGTCAAAGGGGGTGCCCGAGGACCCGGTCCCGGCGAGCGGCGCGCCCGCTTCTCCGCGCGGATCCAAGACGCCGTGCGCCGCGCCCGGGTTCATTCATTGCCCCCGCCCGCCCCCCAAGTCCCCGCCGCGCCCCCGGCCGCGCTGCTCACCCGGCGGGGGCCGCCGCAGGAGGCGGCTCGGCAGCGGGCGTCCGCTTCTCGCCGGGCTCGGCCCCTGCGGGGCTCGGGGCGCCGCTGTCCGGGGCGGCCGCCGGCTCGGAAGGGTGGGTGCCGCCGCGGCTCGCGCCTCCGTGGGGCGGCGGCACCGCCGCAGGCTGGAAACCGCTCCCGCCCGCCGCAGCGTCCGCGGGCTCCGGCGACGGGGAAGTGGAGGAGGACGGCGGCGAGGCGGCGAGGAAGAGCGGCGGCTCGGGCAGCTGGTCCAGCTCCACACTCCGCACTTTGCGCAGCTGCCGCCGCCGCCAGTCCGCGCGCTCGCGGCCCCCGCTGCCCGCCTCCCGGAGCAGCCCCGCGGCCGCCGCGGGCGCGCTGCTCGCCTTGAGGGCCCCTCCGCCGCCGCCCGCCTCGGGGCTCGCCGCCCCGGCGCCCGGGAATCCCGACGACGAGGCGCGATTGCCCGCCGCCGCCGCCATTTTCTCTCGCGGGCTACATTCGCTCGGCCCCTGCGAGGGAGGGAGGGGGCGGGGAGAGTGCAGGGGGGCGGGCGGGCGGACGGGCGGGCGCTGCGCCGCCAGCGTAGGGCCGCCTGCGCCAAGAGCGTGAGCGCGGCCCGCCGGGCGCTCGGCCTGGACGGACGGGCGGGCGCACCGGGTCCGGCCGCGGGGACGAAGGGCCGCAGGTGGAGGGAGTGGGCTGCGCGATCGGCCCCGCTTGCGGGTCGGAGGGTGGCCTCGGACGTGGCCGCCTCGGGCGCGCCCTGCGCTTTGCACGCTGCGCCCGCCGCGCCGCCAGGTAGTCCCGGGCTGCACCGGCGAGAGGAGGAGCCTCGGCGGCAGCGTCGCGCCGCTTCCTCTCCGCCGCAATCTCGGCCTGAGCTCGCCCAGCGGGGGTTGCACTTCGAACTTGGGTGTATGGTGCGTTGAACAGGACTCAGACGAGAGGGCGTGCAGTCTGTCATTCGCACTGCCCTTTGCCGTGGGCGTCGGGGAAGCCGGGCGCGGACCCAGCCCCCACCCCAACTCGGCGCGCGACGCGCAGGTGGCGCCCAGGGCTGTCCTCTGCTGCAAAGCGAAAGGAACCCAACGTTCGGCAGACCTGCTGCCGCGCATCAAAAAAGTTTTTTAAAACAGCTTTCCTGCTCTTTTGCCCTTCTCCCTTTGCCTCGTGCTGTAAAGAAAAACTTGAGTTTCTTGGAATGTCTTGTTCACAACCTGAAGTCACCGATTTGGGACGCTTCCCTTATCCCCTACCCCGCCCCCGGCTAGAGAAACAGGGACGGGCGGGGGTCCCTGTAGGTGTTTATTTTTAGCTCCGCTGTCTTTGGTGTACGGGACCAGATACAGCACGTTTAGGGAAGGAACCAGCGCTGTGCCAGGAAGTGCTCGCTAATGTCATCCTCCGCCAGGTTCTGGCCCTCCCCGAATCCGATGCGGCGAGTGGCACGTCGCTCTTCCCCGCAGGATCGGGGCTCCCTCCGCCCCCACCCCTGCAGCGGCCGAGTTGCCTAACGTGGCGTTCCCACCCCTTCCAGTCCCTGGGGGCGTCTCGGCGATAAGGTGCTTTGGAATGGAAAAAGCACTATTTACATGTTAATGATTTTCGACCTTTCTTCAGGCTAGTAGAGCTGCTGTGTCGCGTTTATTTCTCCCCTCCCTTCTTTTCCTCGAGCCGGATTGTCTGTGATGGGAAATCTCCCACAACCCGGGAGTAGCGTCCCTAGGCTTATTTTGTGAAACATTAATTAAGACAGGGGGGACGGAGGGGGAAGGTTCCTCATGAACAGGAAGGAGAGCGCTCTCTTAGTCTTCATATATTTAGACAAAAGTCTGAACTGTCTACAAAATAATTTCTTTGGCTCCTTGGAAATAGATAAAACGAAAGCGCCCTTCGCGAGTGTAAATGTTAACAGAGGAGGATGGGGATATCCGAGGGATTTTTTTAAACGGTCCTGATTTCATATTAGCTCAATGTTTTGAACACTGCTACACCTCTGCCTTAAGGTAGTTTTAGATAGTTACATCCAACGATACAAATTTTGAAAGTTTAGGTAAATCTGTTAAAATTTTAAGTCTACTTTTAGGCTATAATTACACGCTCTTTCAATGGTAGCCAAATGTATCATCCAAACCAAACAGTAGTTATTTCCCAGGTCTTCCCGGATGACCACACCCACCAAATCCTAAATTGAAAAGGGTAAACTTTCCTGTTTCCTATTTAGATCGAAAGACGTTTAAATATGCACACACATATTCAGGTACCTGTGGGTGAGAGTAGTGAGAGGACGCCTTTCACCTCTCAGACGTGTTCCAATTTTGAAGTTTGGCCAGAGTAGCAAAGTAGAAAGCGATTCCGGCAAAACTAGCTTTCGCCTCACTTGGTACACAGTGATGAGAACGGGACCAAGTGAGCAGGGTACCGAACGCAGCGTTGTCAACTAGCCACGGCTCTTTGACCGCCTCCGTCCACCACACACCGCCAGGGAAAAACCTAAGTGCTGGTCTTCCACCTAGTTTTTGATGCTTTGAGTCATTTCCCCCCTAATCTTTTATATAAATATTCAGGTTGTCATTATGCATCTAGACACTGACAAACTGATTTTTTTTAAGAGAGAAAAATAATCCAAGGATATGCTTGACTGAAAAGGATGTTCTTCCTCTGTCATACGTTAATACAAAGTCTTTGAGGAGAATTTAACCCATGGGCTGAGTCTGGAGCGTGGTTAAGACTCCAGCTCTGGTTTTGGTGCTGTTGGATCCTGCTTTATATTACTGGACAAAGCATATGTCGAATTGGCTTAATTTGATTTCTTTAATGGCCTACAGGAGACTGTGTCTCTTCAAGGGTTGCTTGTACACTGAACACTCCAATTACTATTTCCAAGGTCATTTCCATCCTTTCTCAGATATAAACATTGCAACGATTTCATTTATGCCATGACAACTTCGGTAACCTTTACGCCTACGCTTTACAGATCACTGCTTCCACGTAGTGCTTCTGGAAATCACCTGTCACACTTCGGTTCCTACACCACATTCACTTGGAGGATCCCGTTTAATATTGGTGCATTTCCTCATTGTGCGTAAATATCACTGACATTAGAATGAATAGATTTCATATGCACTGGCAGAAATATTTCAGCCTGTATATCATTCATCATATATTTATTAAGCACCTACTATGCACATACAAGGAATTTTCTTCTTCTCTGGGAATATTTGTTGTTTTTCATATTTACAAAATTAAATAAAACATTTCCGTCTACAGATATTTTTATTAGTGGGTATTTATTAGGCTGACTCTGATAGAATTTCATATCCATCACTGTGTGTGTTTGTGTGTGTGTGTGCATGCGTGCACATGTTTTCAAGCCTCCGTATGTGAGATCTATGCCTTAGGTAGACTTGAAGAGTAAGAATGTAACCTTGAGGATAGAGCAAAAGCTGGTGTTCTATGAGACTTATAAATGTTTATTATGAAATACTTGCAGGAGAGTTGGGGCTAGAACTTGGTTTCTCCATACTCTTTCTAGACACCATACTTCCCAGATATTTTCAGATATTCTAAGTCAGGAAATCTGACTTAGTTTATGGGATAATTGGCCCCCTCCAAGGACACCGTAGGTGACATTATAGTAGAAAGTTTCTTAACCAGCCTCCACTTCGCTGACTCACCCAGTAACAGATACCCGTCATTCACAGTGGCGTACAACATGCAGAGAATGCCACAGCACAATGAATAGTCATGGCACCTGCCCTTGCTGAGTTATGGGCCCCAAGAGAATACGTCATACTTATTCCCAAACCTGATTACACCTATTATAACTGTCCTATGACATTTAATTAAATACTATTAAATTGACTATTGAATTCATAAAACGTGCGTATGTGAGTGCAAAAAGAAAGTTGTTCCACTGAAAACTAAGTTAAATGCTTTGAAAGAATGGACGAAGGTAAGACACTGGAAAAAGTCTATCAAATTAGTTGTGGGTGTGACGATTGTATAAGATTGGGGGAAAAGCATTAAAATCTATTGGAACTTTGCAAGTATTTATCAGTTCTCACTTTGTTTTAAAGAAATTAAAAGTGAAAATCATAGACAATGAAATATATGAGAAAGATACATGGGACTCTAAATAGTGGACTCAAAAGACTGAGGGCCTGCAGCCAAATGCTGGGGAGAAAACCTCACACTACACAAAACAAAACCTTGTTATTTGTATTTGAAGCTAAAGTAAAAATATATGTATGTATGTATGTGTGTATATATATATGTGTGTGTGCATATATTTATGATTCCCTTTTATTTACCAGCCACCTAAACATTTTTGCATGTACTTAAAATTGGAAACTAAATTCTCTAGTGAATAATAGAAAGCAGTTGAATTGGGATTTTATATTTAAAAATGAAACTACAACTTATAAAATTTGATCTATCTCACACTTAGCAAAATTCTCCTTACCTTCACAACTCTGCACTGATTTCTTTGAATTCTTTGAATGAGCCATGTTGGTTGCTGTTTTTTGATGTACGATAAGACATTCTTTTTCCATTTGACTTTTGTGGCTTACTCATGACTATCATTTTTGCAAAAAGTGTTTGAAGACTTCATACATTTTCCCAAGGTCTTCCTATAATATTCAATTGCTTTTTTTGAATTGATGTCCTTGTTGTTCTTCTCTTTTGTGGTCCACTGGTCCAACTGTGCTGAATTCCACACTCACAAGGCTTTGCACATGATCTGTGAAGTTCAGTACCACTTTCAGTGGCTTAGTCAACTTCTGCATCTTTTGCAACATTTGCACCTTCACTTTGCAACTGATTTGCATTGTTTTGGGGTCGAAGCATCCAATAGAGCAGTGCCATCCAATAAAATACAATGCAAGTCACAACTGCCAAGTCACATATGTAATTTAAAATTTTCTGGTAGCCATATTAAACAAAAAAACTAAAGAGGAACAAGTGAATTAGTTTCAATAGTATGTCTTATTTTACACGATATATTCAAAACATTACCATTTCAATATGTAATCAGTATATGAAATATTACTAATGACATCTTTCACCATTTATTTTTCTATTAGATCTTTCAAATCTGGTGTGTATTTTACACTTCAGAATATCTTGAACGCCATTTTGGACTAGCCACATTTCAAGCGCTCCAAAAGCACACGTAGCTAGTGGCTAGTATCAGACTTCACAGCTCTAGAGCCATTGTACCTAAGACCTTTGAGTTTTACGGATTGTGAAATGACTGGTTAGGCCAGATTAGTGTGCAATAAAATGTCCCCATTTGTATGTTCAGGAAATAGAGAAGCACAATCGATGTAGATCAGTAACATACAATGAAGGAAATTAATCTTTCTAATTCCAGTAACTAACCTTCCAAATAAATTTTAGTCACTATTGTCAGAGTTATCTTTCAAGACTACAGTTCTGATCCTATCCCCTCTCCTCGAACTCTTTAATGGTTCCAATTACATAGAGTGTAGAATCCAAATTCCTTCTTTCATTCATTCAACAAATATTGAGTGCATTCACTCCTAGGGGCTGGACACTATGCAAGGCCCAGGAATACTAGAAGGATAAAGCAAACGTGTCTTCCACCCTCGTGGGTAAATCCCAGTCTGTCACCTCCCCCTGCTTTCCATCATTGATTGTTCACTTCTCACCATAGTTCACCTGGGCTCTAGCCACAGAGAGCTGTCCCGGGTCAGGAACAGGTCATGCTCTCTTTTCTCCATGCTTTCACCTGTGGGCCCTCTTCTCCTAAAAACACTTCCTTAAGCTCTGGCCACCACCACCCCTGGGTCAGGCCCATTCCTAACATTTGGAGGACCAGGGTGAGTACAGAGGCTCCACACAACATTTTAAGTTATTTAAAAGTTAAAATGTGAGCTAACAATAAAAAAAATATGTTCTAGGCTCCTACCTTGATAAATATACTTATAAAGACAAAATTGAATACTCTATGTAAAGTTATGGTTTTTACACAACTGAAACAACAAAATACCAAAGGCAGTTGTATTTGTGTGTGTGTGTGTGTGTGTGTGTGTGTGTGAGTGTGTGGGGAAGATTGTCCCTAAGCTAACATCTGTGCCAATCTTCCTCTATTTTGTATGTGGGACACTGCCACAGCCTGGGTTAATGAACTATGTGTGGGTCTGTGCCCAGGATCTGAACACACGAGCCCTGGGCCACCAAAGCAGAGCATGTGTACAGAACCACTACACCACCAGGCCAGCCTCCAAAGACAGTTGTATTTAATTGCACATATCTAGGAGTTTCATTGATGAGCTGACATCAAATGTGGAATAAAATAAAGACTGACATTAATTTTCTAGGTTTTATTTCAACAAAATGGCTATGTTGTTATAATTGAAATTTTCACATAATTTATGTTCAATCACTTGAAACAATCCAATGATCTATTATTATTAAAGGGCAAAATTCTATTTTAAAATATGAAATGGATGAGTACCAAAATTTTAAATAAAAATTATTTAAATAAATCTGAATTTGTTAACTTTTTGAAAATTTAATGAAATGTTATCAAATATTTTATTAAAATAAAACTATTAGAAAATTACAGGCCAATATCGCTGATGAATATTCATGCAAAAATCCTCTACAAAATGCTAGCAAATCAAATGCAATAATACATTACAAAGATCATACACCGTGATCAAGGGGGATTTATTCCAGGGATGCAGAGATGGTTCAACACCTGCAAATCAATCAACACGATACACTACATTAACAAAATAAAGAATAAAAATCACATGATCATCTCAATAGATGCAAAGGAAGCATTTGACAAGATACAGCATCCATTTATGATAAAAACTTTGAATAAAATGGGTATAGAAGGAAAGTACCTCAACATAATAAAGGCCATATATGACAAACCCATAGCTAATATCATACTCAGTGGAGAAAAACTGAAAGCTAGCCCTCTAAGAACGGGAACCAGACAAGGATGCCCACTTTCACCACTCTTATTTAACATGGTATTGGAAGTTCAGCCAGAGCAAGCAGGCAAGGAAAAGAAATAAAAGGGATCCAACCTGGAAAGAAGAAGTAAAAGCGTCACTATTTGCAGATGATGTGACTTTATATATAGAAAACCCTAAAGAATCCACCAACAAACTTTTAGAAATAATAAATGAATACGGTAAAGTTGCAGGATATAAAATGAACATACAAAAATCAGTTGCATTTCTATACACTAACAACATAGTAGAAGAAAGAAAGATTAAGAATACAATCCCATTTACAATTCCAATGAAAAGAATAAAATACCTAGGATTAAACTTAACCAAAGAGGTGAAGGATCTGTACACTGAAAACTATAAAACATTATTGAAAGAAATAGAAGAAGACACAAAGAAGTGGAAAGATAGTCCTTGCTCTTGGATTGGAAGAATTAACATAGTTAAAATGTCCATATTTCCTAAAGCAATCTACAGATTCAATGCAGTCCCTATCAAAGATCCAATGACATTTTTCACAGAAATAGAACAAAAAATCCTACAATTTATATAGCATAACAAAAGACCCTGAATGGCATAGGAATCCTGTGAAAAAAGAACAAAGCTGGAGGTATCACACTCCCTGATTTTGAAATATACTGCAAAGCTATAGTAACCAAAACAGCATGGTACTGACAGAAAAACAGACATACAGATCAATGGAAGAGAATCGAGAGCCCAGAATAAACCCACACATCTGTGGACAGCTAATTTTCAACAAGGGAGCCAAGAACATACAACAGAGAAAGGAAAGTCTCTTCAATAAATGGTGGGAAAACTGGACAACCATATGCAAAAGAATGCAAGCAGACCGTTATTTTATACCATACACAAAAATTAACTCAAAATGGATTAAAGACTTGAATTTAAGACCTGAAACCATGAAACTTCTAGAAGAAAACATAGGCAGTACTCTCTTTGACATTGGTCTTAGCAGCATATTTTCAAATACCATGTCTGACCAGGCCAGGGAAACAAAAGAAAAAATAAACAAACGGTACTACATCAAACTAAAATGTTTCTGCACAGCAAAGGAAACCAACATCAAAACAAAAAGACAACCTAACAATTGGGAGAAGAGATTTGCAAACCATATATCAGATGAGGGGTTAATATCCAAAAGATATAAAGAACTCATATACCTCAACCACAAAAAATCTAACAATCCAATTAAAAAATGGGCAGAAGATCTTAACAGACATTTTTCCAAAGAAGATATATAGATGGCCAACAGGCACATCAAAAGCTGTTTGATATCACTAATTATCAGTCAAATGCAAATCAAAACTACAATGAGATATCACCTCATATCCGTCAGAATGGGTATAATTAACGAAACAAGAAATAACAAGTGTTGGAGAGGATGTGGAGAAAACAGAACTCTCATACACTCCTGGTAGGAGCACAAACTGGTGCTGCCACTATGGAAAACAGTATGGAGATTCCTCAAAAAATTAAGAATAAAGCTACCATAGGATCCAGCTATTCCACTGCAGAGTCTTTATCCGAAGAAGATGAAGACACGAATGCATAAAGATATATGCACCCCTTTGTTTGCTGCAGCATTATTCACAATAGCCAAGACTTGGAAGCAACTTAGGTGCCCATCAAGGGGCCAATGTATAAAGAAGATGTGGTATACATACACAGTGGAATACTACTAAGCCATAAAAAATGATGAAATCTGGCTATTTGTGACAACACGGATGGACCTTGAGGGTTTTATGCTAAGTGAAATAAGTCAGAGGGAGAAAGTCAAATACCATATAATCTCATTCATAAGTAGAAGATAAAAGCAACGACAAACAAACACATAGAGACAGCGATTGGTTTGGTCGTTACTGGAGGGGAAGGTGGGAGGTAGGAGGGCAAAACGGGTGATTAGACCATGTGTGTGGTGATGGATGGTAATTAGTCTTTGAGTGGTGAACATGATGTAATTGACACAGAAATCAAAATATAATGATGTACACCCAAAATTTATATAATGTTATAAACCAATGTTACTCCAATGAAAAAAATTAAAAATTAAAAAAATTTTTAAAAACCTCCTGCAATCCTAGCATTCAGTACCTATATAGTTGCCAACGTGAGGAACAGCAACACACTTCACACGTTTGTCTATACCCTTGTAAATACAAATCTAAGTCACACATACTGCTTAATATTGCAAAATGTTCCTCAGTGTTCGTGTGCAACCGTTGTGAAAACTGCCCTCATGGTGAGTAGCTTGGGACCCACGAAAGGGGACACAAAGAGAAGCAAGAACATCGATACTCTGAAGAGAATCCGTTGCATTCTGTTATGTGAGGGGACAGATTTGACAAGGCAGCTCACTTGTCTCTTCTCTCACTAAACACTGCTACTGCTGAGGTCCTCCCTGACTCCAAGCAATGCTGTCCTCCAGCATCTGCAGCGGCTCAGCCACAGACCTTCTTGACACTCCCAGGCCCTGGGACAGAGCGTGTGAAGCGCTGTTTCCCTGGGGCCTGAAAGGCACTGGTCTTGAGAGCAGATGTTTGGGGTTAGGGGTCACGCTGAGCCAGCACTGCACATCAGACCCGAGTGACTAGGGCAGCTGTGTTCTTCAATAAATTTGTTTTTCCAGATTTGTGACACGTGGTGCACTGTAAAATCCAGGGCCAAGGGCAGCGTCTCCTCCTGCCCAGGTCTGAGGGAGATACTGCCAAGCACGTGCTAATGGGCAGGTCTTGTTGTGGGTGCTGGGAGTAAAGAAAATGAGACAATGCCCTTTTCCTTGGAGGACTTCCAGAACTTGCCTTGTGTTAGAGCCACTTTTGTCCATGTCCACGTTTTCCACCAGCTCTTGAGACCCTGGAGACAGGGACCATCTCCTCTTGGTCGTCCTTGCCTCCTCAGAGTGCCTTGTGTGTAGCAGATGCTCAATTAACAGGAGGTGATTTAGGTGGTTACAAAATGCCAACTAAGGCTCCTCAGGCTTTGCCCTTAGGTCACGCCATTCCCTCCCTCACAGGGAGTTCTCTTTCCTTAAAGTGATACTACTTCGTTTGCAAATTTAATTGTGCACCCCTTTAAAAAAGGTGAGGATTCACTTATATATGTATTCTATTTTGGGGGGCAATTAGGAGGGAAGGTGGGAGAGAAAGGAGAGGTAAGGAGGCAAGGGAGGGAGAAGGAGAAAGAGAACTGGCGAGTGGGAATCTGAAAAGCAGAAGGAGAGAATGGCAGAAAAGGAGCAGAAAGTTTTGCAAAGAAGCCTCAGGGAAGTTTAAGGAAGGTGAAGGGCGGTGAAGTCAGCCGTAACACTGCACTTCAAGGGCCTCGGTGAGGAAGAGGGGACTGTTGGTGGTGAGGGCAGGAGGTGGAACCCTGAGAAGAGGCCTGAGGTCAAGGTGGTGCTGGGGCTCATAAAACCAAAAGACGTTGAACCTCTGGATAGAAGCCTGAAAAAAGAAAGAAAAATGTCTTTAGGTGTGTATACTATCTGTAACACATGAAACAAACCTGAAAGTTTATGGTAAGAGGATTCTAGAATGCTTCTAGGGAGCAGAGGATGTTAAAAATTAGTAATAATTACGAACATTTACCTTGTGCAGTATAGTGCTAAGTGCTTCATGCATATTATTTAATCTACACAATAACCCTATGAAGTAGGCAATAACATCATCCCCATTTTACAGATGAAGAAACTGAAGCACAGAGAGGTTAGGTAATTTAACCAAGGTTACTCAGCCAGGAAGTAGTGGAGGTGGGATTTGAACTCAGATACTTTGGCTCCATGGCCCATTCTTTTAACATCAAAGCTGCAATAGACATCCATTATTACTAATATAACATATAAAATATCTTTGTTGTTTTTCAGTGGTGAGATATTATTTTCTTAGCAAACATTAAAATATTCATGATATTTTGCACAGTTCTTGCCTCAACGCAGTTTTTATTTCCTAATGCTTTAATCATCTCAAATGAAAAATTTACCATGAGAGTCGTTACTAACACAATGCTTTGAATGGGGAAAATGATATTACATGTCTATTGTTTTTTTAAACCAAAGTTCCAAGTTGTTTCAAATCTTATATTTGAAAAATCTTTACATAATAGACATAAAAAATTACCTTTGAATTATTATAGGTCTTAAAATTCATTATACAAAGAAACGGAAAATAATATCCAGCCTAAATATTCTCTGGAAATTGTGGTAGAGACAGGTACCCATCAAATTCTCTCTCCCCATCCATTACCATACAGTTGTAGTTGGGAAGAAGCTGCCCAGCCAGGGACTGTTTCCCAGCCTGCTTTGCAGTTAGGTATGGCCATGTGACTGGTCCTCACCAACAGAACGTGAGCCATGGCTTTAAAGAAATGGTACCAGCTGGATACGGATGACTAAATGCCCCATGGGATGGCAGAGCAACAGAATAAAAGGGTCCCTGAATGACTGGGTGGAGGACAGCCCCTCTAGACAACCTGAATTCCTTTTCAGGAATAAAATTCTACTTTGTTGATCAAGGAATAGGATTCTATTGTCTTGTGCCATTATTTGTTTAGATCTATTTCTTAGAGCAGTTTAATCTAACCTAAGTAATAAACATAATTTTCTTTGTTCACTAATGCATTGTGATACTTACAGCTTTCTATACGAGAAGCAGCATGACAGACAGACAACAGGGCTTTGGTATCAGCCAGGTCTCAGCTCTTCCATTATTAGCTACGTGACCTGTGGCCAGCTGTGCACACTTTAGTCATCACTAATATGGGGATATACTGTTGGAGCCTGGCCCTTTTCCTCTCACCCTTATCACTGCTTTGGTGCATACCAACCAGATTTCCATGCCAGCAACTGCATCTCTCCGGCCTCTGAAGCTCACTTTGCTAAATATGTGGCCAGCTAGAAGTGGGCCCCACACCCCATCCTGAGCAGTCCTGCACCAATGGTGAGAGTTGCGGTGGTGTATTGCAGATGGTTTGCACCAATTTATGAGAACTTGCAGTGCACATCTCTTCCCAACTCCCACTCCAGTGATATCATATTGGTAGCTTAAAATTGGCCAAAATGGGAATATTTGCACCACGGGAATTAGCAAATGCTTTAAATCAGAACTCCCCGCCCTCTCCCAGAGCTGTTTGTTAAACATTGGCCAACATACCAGCTTTCTTACCCTTGGGTGGGGGGGATAACTCAGGAGTGTGTTCTACAGTGATTTCTGTTTTTTTTCCCCACAGGATTAAGCTCCAGTTCCCGGGACATAATGGTAGCCAGCTTGGAAATACAACCTTTATTGGCTGCCTTCCCTGGCTCGCTTCTCCACTCCCCTGCCTTCACCTCCCCAACAAGTATTTGCATTAGAATCCTGTCTCAAGTTCTGCTCTTGGGGGAACTCAAACTAAGACAACGGCTAGCAACAAATAAAGTTGCAATTATGTAAGGTACATAGCACATAGTAGGTGCTCCACAGGTATTAGCCCTTCCCTGCGCTGAAATAATGTATGGCTGAAACAAACTCAACAGAGTTATTATAGGTCAATTAACCATAATAGCAATTGGAAATATGCATTTAAAACTCAATTGTCCTAATGAATCGCTCCCAATGACTTTTTAAAACTTTCATTATTTTAAATAGAGTTTTACCATAATAAATAAAAACTATACATACGGAACTTTAGGTAAATCTCTGACATATCCAAAGAGACAAAGTCAACTCTGGAATCTAGTCTTGTGAGATGCAGATCCCATGCCCCCTTTACGTTGCTGGTAGCTATAGGCTTCTAATAAATTTAAAGTCTGTCCCCTTATTTATTGATCTTGATTGTTTGTTAGCAACTGTCAGTTTTGTTTTTGTCTTTTTATTTTAGGTCCTTGTGTTGACCTCATATTTTATGTCACCTTTGAACAGTGATGCATGCCAGCATCCCAGTATTTCAGTAATAAATTCCAGTTTTGGAGCAGTTAGAATGCTCTCTCTCAGCCGTTAGAATGGTGAGGAGCTCACCGTTACAAAGTTGCTTACAAAGATACAACCTCTCTGGATATTTTTCTTTAAAAATAGTCCTTTGTGATGTCTTTATGGTGAAATTATGAATAACATTTCTTACCTTATTATATTTCAATAGTAAATGGAATCTTATCCAACACCAGGGCTGAGGATGTTTTGGAAAAGCCAAATGATCAGTTTCTGAAGTCAGGGCAGCATGATTTAGTAGGAAAAACACCAAACCAAGAGTCAAGAGTCCCAGGTCTGTGTTACCTCTGTCTGTTTCATATTGGGAGAGTCATTCAGTTCCCTCCCTTCCCTGGGTCTCAGTGTCTCCATTTTCAAAGGATCCTGAACTAGAGGATATTTCACATCTGTTTCAGGGCTAAAATTTTATGAAAGTCTGACGTGTGTGGTCAAAGGCCCTAATTCAAGTGATGTAACCATCATTTGCTGGTCCTGTCTTAACACTTCAGGGGGTATAAGACCATAGGAAAACACTTCTGGTCATGCGGTTTTCTTGCTATTGTCTTTGTTATGTAAATTACTACGTGAAAATCAGAAAGTACTACCTTCATCTTGGAGGGAAAAACAAGAGGCAACAAGCTGTTTTTCCTTTAAGTTTTAATGTTAAGAAGAAATGACTGATTCTTGATTGTGGTTTACTTGCTGATTTTTTTTTTTTCCTTTTTCTCCCCAAAGCGCCCCCGTACATAGTTGTGTATTCTTCGTTGTGGGTCCTTCTAGTTGTGGCATGTGGGACGCTGCCTCAGCGCGGTCTGATGAGTAGTGCCATGTCCGCGCCCAGGAGTCGAACCAACGAAACACTGGGCCGCCTGCAGCGGAGCGCGCAAACTTAACCACCCGGCCACGGGGCCAGCCCCTACTTGCTGATTTTTAAAAGTATGTTTTCTGTTTAACTTATTATTAATCAGACATGAAAATTAAAACAGTGAGGTTTATTTTTTTCCTATCAGGTTGACAACATTTAAAAAGGTGGATAATACATGGTGTGGCTGAGGACAAGAAAAAACAACCACCATTGGTAGGATTTATTCTGTACCCGTGTTAATAGAGGTGCCCCCAGACAGCGAAGCCTGACATAGGGGAACAGGAGTGAGGGAGTGAAAAACGGGGAGGGAAAGCCAACCCAGGAAAGCCTTTTCCAGCTGGTCACCACCCCTGTGGGCAATCGGGGCTGGATCCCTCTGGACCTTCTGAGGAGCTATGTAGATTGTGCCTCATGATCGCCCACCTGAAGGATGGGAGATGGGAGGAGAGCATTTACCCATCAGCTTCACTGGACAAGGGTTGGACAAGGAGGTGCTAACTTTTCACATTTCAAAGTTTGTGCACGTGCAAAAGCAGATCAGGGCCCTCCAGGCACCCCTCACACAGCCTGAGAAACCCTGGGGAAGAGGTGAGAGTTGATGAGGTGAGGCTGGGGCCAGGTGCCTGAAGCGGCAGCAGTAGTGGAAGTAAAAGGCGGGCCAAGGTGTGAGGTGGGCACAGGATGCCTCCAATACCGTACCGTAGTTAGAGGGCCGTGGAAAATACCCTTCAAGATTTAGATAAATCTGTGCTTTCTAACAGCACTTCCACTCTGCACAAAACCGTTTCTGTTCTACAGACAACCAAGAGTGTTTATGCTGATGAAAGAGTAACAATAAACCAAATACCAATTCTTAGCAGTTAGGTTTTTAAAAATTATACTACTAAATGAATATTAAGTGATAAAAAAGAATAAAATAGCTTGCTCTATTTACCTATTTATTGTACTGACAAAGAAAGCTGTCTAAAATGTAAAGTGGAAAAAGCAAGTAGCAGAACAGTATATGATTTCATTTTTGTTTATATATACATTTTGTATATATATTTATATAATGCTGATATGATTTAAATTCTGGTATATTTCAAATATATTTAAGATGGTTAATAGTATCTCTTGCAAGTTGGATGGAGGAAATTTCACTTTTCTTCTATGTTGTTCATACATCTTAAAACAGATGTGTGTCCTTTTGTAAATAATCAGTCTTTAAATAAATAATAAATTTAATAATACAAATATAAAATAATAAATCTACCGAAAAAGTATGTTTTATTCTCAGTAATTTTGGCTAAGTTTTAGTTAGACTCATATAACTTGACTAACTTGAAAACAGAAGTGTTTCCATAGCAAGTCCACCAATTTACGTACTTTATGAAGTTTACACTTTGGGTAGGGTAATAGGGTGACGTTAAATGCTAGAATGCCATGTTGTCTTTTGGAAACATAAGACTTTATAACAGATCTCATTTACTCATTTTCCCCAAAGTTTAGTGGTGAAACGTTGAGTTGGTTATGAAGCCTTTGCGCCTCAGTCTGAAGTTACAAGACTGGAGAGATTGATCTTGCAATATCTTTAGTGCATGCTGTGGCTACAGCATGGTTTTCAGGACTTTAAGTTATTGAATAAAGTGATTTTGCAAGGTTAAAAAAACAAACTAAAAAAGAAATACTACTCATGAGATGGAGGAAACAATCTCGATTTTCAGACCGAGTTCAGTACCACTCCGCATTTCCTAAGAGGACACCTATCACTGACTTCCATCTCTAGTCAAATTACAAAGAAAAATAATTTCTAAGATGAAAAAGTAAAAGCGTCCTTGCAGCAACAGCTCTGAAACACAGAAAATCTCTGCAGACAGCCCTCCCCTTCAAACGTATTTATTGGCAATTGCAGGATACATCTGTGGCTTCAGATGGTGTAGTCAGCAGAGAATCTGCTGGGCCAAGCTGTGGGAGAATATGGGAAGATGCAGGAGCTTAAACAGAAGCATTTATTCCCCTCAATTTCGTAGACTTGAAAGCAAGTTGTATCCTACCTCAGTCTGAGAGGGAAAGGTGAACTAAGAACAGGTTTTCTTTGAGAAGTGCTCCAAGCGGTGGGGAAAATCACAAGACTATCTTCTTTATTGCTGGTATAACTCGTAGTACATATGAAAACATTCGAACGCCCACTCGTTTTAAGATAAGAAAACATGGGACTAGGCAGAGGCAGACCATTGAAATAAACTTTTCATCTTGTTTTAAATCACTTTTGATATCTCAGAAGCTCTCAAAATTTTGCTTGAATGTTCATCTTCCTCTTTAAAAATAGGATATTGACAAAATGAATTGAACTAATTTAAAGAAGATCTCATTTTGTTAAAATTTTTCAAATATTAAAGTGTCGAGGGATGAAAATTATATTGGAATACCATTGAAAATCAAAAGCTTCTGACATAGAAGAACATTTCTAAGCTGGTTTTTAATTTGCCATCTTTTCCTAAAAGCTATTCTTTACCTTCCTGAAACAGCCGACCAGATGTAGGTGCTTCGACTCTGCCGTGAGGGCTGCAGAGACCCAGGACATTTGCATTTCTCTATTCTCCGATCGCTTTGCAGTCTCCTTGGCTGGGACCGGTGTTCCTCATTGCAGTTCCTGGCCCAGGCCCAGCTCTGCCGATTCATGTGACAGTTACTGATCATCATCTGGGCTGGCAGGACAGAAAAGGCGCAGCTCCCACACAGTCTGGCCTGTCACATACTGGGGCTGTCGGTCTCCTAAAAGGCCGAGCGTATGTTCTGAGTGGTTCCTTCTAACTCAGCTGATTTTTGGCCCCTTCACTTGTATCTCTTTATTTTTCCCTTGGATGCTATTTTCATTTTATTTGAAGGGAAGTATCTCAGCATCCGTTACAACTTCTCATGTTAATTTAATCAATAATAATAATTAATGTCAGCTTAGGTAACTGCCAAGAGGCCATCTTCGATGAGAAGATAGCATAAAATTACATTCAGCTGGGTTCTCTGTGAAACGCTGCCATTGTCCTTATCCAGGGAGGTGACTTTGGCTTCACTGCCACGAGCTGGGGCTGCTCTGTGAGCTTATGACTATCTCAAAGAAGGTCTTCATCCTTTTTATTGACATTGTAGTATTTAATATTCCTATTATTTTTGCTTGCATCTGTACTTTGCCAAAAACGAATTGTTATTTTTAAGGGAGGAGGAATGTTAGATAATTCAGAGAACAAAATAAATATAGAGATTAAAATTATTGGTGGAAAGACTAAAATTAGGGACACACTTGTTCATGAGAATAAGTAATTTAGGATTTGATTCAACCGACATTTGCTGAGGGCCCCCTGCGTGTAAGGTGTTTTTGCACACTGTCATTCCCATTTAATTCTCCCACAGCTTTTTCGAGACATGGTTCTTCCCATTTTACAGACTCGAAAATAGAGCCTTAGGGAGATTTATTTTTTATCCCGCCCCAAAACACTTAGCTGGCAAATTGGCAGGAAAGGCTGCTAACTCTAAATTTGGTATTCTTTCCATTACATGTGACTGCTTCCAGGAAGAATCAACGTATTCTTTGTATAACAATCAGGCATCACTTAATCAGTCAACAAATGTTTATCAAGTGCCTATCAGGTACCAGGCGCTTGATGGTGTTTTGAGTAGCGATAGCATAATCGCTCACAGTCCTCAACCAGCTGTATTTTGAACAGTAGCACAAAATTTCCCAGCAGTTCACTGGGATAGAAGTTCAGTTGGTGGTAGAAGTAGCAAAATTTCTTTGAAGATGCTGAGTAACTCAACCAGGGATCATGCCTGCCCTGTCACCACATTAGCATTGTGCTCTAACTCGCTGAGTTAGAGAATGTGGGACTGGAATTTCATGACAGATTCTTACACATTTCACTAGGATTAACCAACATGCGCAGTAGGCATTCAGGATACTCAAATACTGATATAACACTCTCAGTTTTGTATTTTCTCAGTTTCGCAAACTGAGTACTTCACATTCACCTTCTCAGTAAGTTTGTTTCAAAGTTTGGCTCTTTCTTCTCCTTCTAAAATACTTACATGGATAAGGAAGAAAAAAAAATCTAACAAAGGTGCCAAGAAAACAGTTTGCTTTATTAAAGGCCTCAGAACGGAAGGAATGCTAATCAAACTTTCTCCCTAAATTAAGTTTTGGGCTGACTCCAATATGGCAAGCTCCAGCTGCGAAGGGTATAATCTCAGAAATTTGCAAATACTGAAAACAGGTGGGATTTTACTTGTTTTTCGTCTTTGACTCTAATCTTTTCTATTAGCATCCTGTAGGACTGATACAGGTCCATTGGAGATGGTTAAAACTGAGCAAAACTTGTTCATAAAAAAGCATTGGCTGGTCAGTAGTAAACAATAGTGGATGAAAATATCATTGTTCTTCAACTCTTGACTTTAGAAAAGTTTTTGGGTGAAATGTCACCTCTCCTTCCTGAAGTGCTTCCCTTTTCCAAGCAATTAAAAATTTAATTCAACTCAAAAGGGCAGACTAGGCCCTCAGCAATTTACACTTGAAGTATAATCAGCATCTAATTTGTTTAAATGCATGGCGAAATGAAGAGATATTATACAATAACACATGGTGTATGTTTCTGTCACTTTTCCCTCTAATATTTATATGTCACTGAATTAGAAATACTATCATAAAATCATGGATTTAGCCAGACGACATGAAAGCCCAGTCAGGACAGCCCAAGTCTGATTTTCTTTTGAAATGATGATGAATCAACATTACTGTACTTGGACACTCACCACAAGAATCTACGTGCAGTTCTGACCTTTCCTACTGGGCCCAAGGGAAAAAGAAAGACACGATGCAAATTCAGCACAAAATTTCCGCCTCATCTCACCTTCTTAGTACCAGCACTATTCCCTCTGGGGGAACCTCAAAGGGTTGGTGACTTGATTCCAGGACAGGAGAGGAAGTGAAAAGCTTAAGATGGTGTTTGGTTTATTAGTGGAACAAGGGTAAGAGCAATTCCTATGGGCAGTTCTAGCAGTGGAAAGAGGTGGAAACAGGGAGCTTTGGTAGAGGAAAAGGAAGGGCTCATTATGAGGCATCTGATGATCAAAGCCCCTTAACTAGCTCCTCAGCAACCCATCAGGCCCCGGTAGCCATCCCAGCGATTTGGAGCTGCGAGATCTCCCTACAGTCCCACAGCAGCCTGTAGAGTAGATGGAATGTTCCCTGTTCCATTGCAGTGGAGAATTGTATCTGGAACACAAAGTTGGAATTATATCCATTGTTTTCTTCAAAATGGTATTAAACATGTTAGTTTGGTTCTATAGGACTATTAGCCTTGTACTACATATTCAAAGTTACAACAGGTTTTCTGCTACAAGATTTTCTAAACTGTGGGTCATAACCAATTGAATGCTTAAGAAATCATGTTATTGGGTTGAAATTAGTACTTACCAAAAAAAAGAAAAAGAAGTAGGATAGAAAATATGAGTCCATTGCCCAAAGGAAGGGCAATGTGAGTCTTCTGTTTTGTGTGTGTGTGTGCGTGTGTAGCCACACTGTAAAGTGTCTTCCATACCAAAGTTGCAATAGAAAAGGATTCAAGATCATTGGGTTGGGGAGGGTAGAACCTAGCCTATGTTTATACATTCTGGTTCTAGATGTTAACTCAGGACCGTGCAGCAAAAATCAATTCATTGACAGTGAATTTGCCACAAGCTACTTCACCAAAAATCACAAAGGATCCACAAATGGTCTGTTCACTGACTCATCAATTCATTGCCTTACTGGGGACTTACTATTCCCACTTCCCCTAGTTTCCTTAAAGCTTTGCTACGATCCCATAGCTAGAGATTTGTTAGACTTATCAAATGACTATCAATTTTGGCTATCAATCTCACAATTTAGATACCGCTGTCCCGTTTTGCCCCTGACCACATGGATGGCTCTTGTGGTAACACAGCTGTGATAAATTTTCTGACAAATTTCAGCAAATTTGTCCTTCGGCAAATTAATCATTTGGTAAACTGACTTATAGCAAACTGACATGCTCATAGCCTCTCTCCTTAGGAAATTCTTTTCCAATCATTTCCATTCATAAGGGCTGATCTCTTCTCTGGTCCCTTTTATGTTCTCTCTCTGAATCACACTGTACATTATGATATGCTGTGCTATTCTCTAATTATCTATATCACATAATAGTGTCATATCATGTTGGTATGAACATGGGACACATATATGTGAATGCAAAGTTTGGAGCAAGACTGCCTGCCTGGGTTTGAAATTGACTCCACAACTTAGTACCCGTGTAACCTTGAACAAATTACTTAATCTCCACGTGCATTGGTTTCCTCATCTGTAAAATGAGGATAATGGTACTACCTCCTGTGTGGGGTCAGTGAGGGGAGTGAATGAGTTAAAATGTGTACAGCGCTTAAAATAGTGTCTGGAACACAGAACGTAGTATATAAATGTTAGTTATACTTCTATATAAAATAACATATATAAAGTACTTATAAATAAAGTAACTTTAGGAATTATAGATTTGTATTTCTTCTCACTTATCTGCCATCAACATTTAAAGCCTGCTTTTTCCACCTAACATCATCAATTAACCATGGACTGTTTATGGAGAATCAATTATATCCCCAGCTACATGGATCCAGGAAGGCATTTGAAAGTGGCTTAAAGCAAAAAAGTTTATGGTGTAGTTAAAAGGATGATATGAACATGAAGCAGTTTGTGGAAATGACAGCCCTGTATAAAAAAAGTGCTAAATTCTACAGATACATAATTAGAAAACAACGTAGTGTACAGTAACGTATTAATTGTGCGAGGAGGACGATATGCACAATATAACGCTAGCTGGTTTTTCTCTAAGTGCACACTACTCTCACAGTAAATTGGCTAGAGATTTCAACCCTCTCAGTCCCTCTCCTCCACATTCAGGCACTAAGTGTTTTCCAATTTTCCGAAGAAACTTCTTTCAATTCTCTCCCATTTTTCCCCCATTTCCATCTTCTCTATCAGAGTTTAGAGTTTGATTATTCCCCAGCTTCTCGCCCCTTCTCCTCATCTTCCTCCTCCTTTTTTTTCTTTTAGTTTTATCAATAAAAATAGTTTAAAGACTCAAGCAGTTCCACAAGTTTTGTTGTGAAAAACACCCTCCTTCCCACCGTCCCCCTTTCTCCGAGGCAGCCACCATCACTTCTCTTAACGGCTTGTTTTCTGTTTATCTTCACATGTCCTTCGGCGTGCCGTTTTGCCACTTCTCCATTATTTCATCTTGGGCCTCCTCTGTTGTCTTCCCACCAGAACTGAAGAGGATCTAGTCCGGGTTCTTTCCTCCACCCTCATCCTAAGTGCCCCATCCTCCCAGCGGAGTCAAATTGTAATCTGGGTTATCGAAGAACTGAGTGTTTTCATTATGACCCCTATTCACAGTTAATCCGTGGAAAACAACTGTTGTTTTCCCTGAAGTTAGTGTAAGTTGTTGTTGTTGCTATGTTTTGGGATTCTAAATGTCTAAATCCAGTTCTGTTCCTCAGGGGTTCATCGTTTAGAAGCTCAGGATTTACTCCCGACCCCTAGATACGCAGAACTTTTGTTCCCAAGAATGCGTATTATCCCTGTAATATAACATTTCCTTTCAAATATTAATGTCTGGTGCCTTGTACTCTTCTGACAGGTCAAGTAAGGAAGCCCCTCCATCCATGCATTTTCATGCTCAGAAATCCCAGCTGGCCTGTGTCCCCTTTGTCCACAGTGAAACCCATGGGGTGCTTCGTAATTCAAGCCTCACAATGAACCTGCTGTCAGAGAACCCTGACCATGTGCCCTTGTTGGTCCTTTCTGTAAACCTGCTACTTGTGCTAGCAACGACTGCTATCCTGTGACACACCATAGTGGCCACCTTCTGAAAATCTCTGCTCGTGTTCACACGGCTTCCCCGTCGAACCTTTCTTCCAACCCTTTGTCAGTTCCTCTGGTGGGAGATAAAAAATTTGTTTTGCTGAAAGTTGTCCTGGACTGAGATTTATGGGACCTGCCCCTCTACCACCCACCACAGGCAGGCTAAATCAGCACCTTTCCAACAGATATTATTGAAATATTTGGTCGATATTCATCTGAGGAGAGTGTAGAAAAAGCAGTGCTCTACTAATAAAAACTGAATACCTCAATTAATTTTCAAAATACTAAGCGGGTATTCAAAAGTGGTATAAAACAAAGAATTTATTTTGTGCATAGATAGCATCTTATTTGGACTTGTCTGTCGTGTCAGTTTTCTGTCACTTTTACCTAAATAGCCATGGTCACTTACATTTGCTGAGGATACAATGGAGATTGTTACAAAGTCTGTTCAAAGTAGACATAGGGGTCCTCTCCACACACCACAATTTTTATATTAGCGGAATGTTACCTGCTGTTTTCAGTCTCTTGTCAGTTTTTTGGAAGTCTGTTTTTGCTATTTTTCAAAACGGATAATTTTGATTTATACGTTGGACAGTTTAAAATTTAGTTAAGAAAATAAATCAGTCTCTCATTCCAGGTAAGCCCACTCACCATGCATTACTAGCTCTCAGAATTTTAGCTGAGTCATAGATGGTGCCAGGCAATGGCTGGCCACTGGTCTCTGGGGTTGTGGCACAGCCAGCATGGTGGCACCAGGGAAACTGTGCTCCTCAAGACACGGAAATAGTCAACAGAGATAGCCTAATGCCTGAAGAGGGAGAGTTTTTTGTTTGTTTGTAGATTATAATGTATACTCTGCCTGGTGGGGGAGTAGAATCAAGTTTACATTTTGTCAACTATGAGGGGAGTTGTATCTGGAACTTTATGTGGAAAAAAGTAAGATATACGTCTATCTCTATCTTTATATGTCTATATCTATCACAATATTATTTTCATAAATTAAACTATGTGTACACACCTGTGCCATTATGATGTGCTTATCTCTGTGTGCATGTTTTATATACACATATTTTAAAAATACACCAAAAAAGCCTATTATTAAGGCATTCACTCAGTTTCAGTTTGAGCAATTCAACTGAAACGATCATAGATAGAGCAATTGTCCTAAAATTCTCAAGAGTTTAAAAAAACAATGCAAAGACACGAGACCTGGTCTGAGAAGAAACTCTGAGGAAGAAGGAAGGACCGCCGCCTTCACAGACGGGCTTTGTTTGGGAGCTGCTTCCGTCAGTTCCAGTAAGAAGACCTTGACAAACGTCAACCCGAAGAAGCGGATGACAGGACTCCTCCACAGAGAGGAAAAGGCAGCTTTTATACGGACTTACCACTAGGATTTTGTTTCAAAATCAGCTATAAAAAGAATATGTGAATAAAAATGAAATATGCTATAAATCAAAAAATATATGCACCAAAACAATCTCGAAAGAGAACAAAGTTAGAGGACCTATAGTTCCTGGTTTTACAACTTACCACAAAGCAACAGTAAGCAAGACATTGTGGTACTGGCAGAAGGACAGACATAGATCAATGGAAGGAATTGAGAGTCTAGAAATAATCCCTCACATTTGGGGTCAGTTGATTTTTGACAGGAGTGCTAAGACAATTCAATGGGGGAAAGAATAGTATTTTCAACAAATGGTTCTGGGATAACTAGACAGATATCCACATGCAAAAGAATGAAGTTGGACCCCCATCTCATAGCATGTACAAAATTAACTCAAAATGGATCAAAGACCAAATAGAAGAGCTAAGACTATAAAACTCTTGGAAGGAAACATGGGGGTAAATCTTGGTGACCTTCTGTTTTGTAGTCATTTCTAAGATATGACACCAAAACCACCAGCAGCAAAAGAAAAAGAGACAAATAGGACTGTATCAAAATGAAAAATTTTTGTATTTCATAGGACACTGTCAAGAAATTGAAAAGACAACTCTGATAAGGAATTGTATCTAGAATATATAAAGAATAATTACAACTCAATAATAAAAAGATACATAACCCAATTTAAAAATGAGCATAAGAATTGGAATAGACATTTCTCTAAAGAAGATAGACAAGTGGTCAATGAGCACATGAAAAGATGCCTAACATCATTAACTATTAGGGAAATGCAAATCAAAAGCACAATGAAATACCACATCACACCCACCATGATGGTTAAAATAAGAAAGACTGATAATAACAAGTATTGGTGAGATCGTGGAGAAATTGCTGGTTGGAATATAAAATCGTACAACCACTTTAAAAAAGTTTGGCAGTTCCTCAAAACGCTAAACATAGGGTGACCATGTTTATGCAATTCCACTCCCAGGTACATACCCAAGAGAATTGAAAACATACTTCCACACAAAGATTCATACTTGAATGTTCATAACAGCATTATTCATAATAGCCCAAATGTTCATCAACTGATGGATAGAACAAAATATGGCAAATTCATACAACAAAATATCATTCAGCCATAAAAAGGATTGAAGTACTGATTCATGCTACAGCATGGATGAACCTTGAAAACATTGTGCTAAGTGAAAGAAGCCAGACACAAAAGGCCACATACTGTATAATTCCACTTATGTGAAACGTCCAGAAGAGGCAAATCCATTGAGACAGAAAGCAGATCAGCGGTTCCAGGAGCCCGGGCAGAGGGAGGATGGGGAGTGACTCCTTAATGGATACTGAGTTTCTTTTTGAGAAGATAAAAGTATAGTGAAATTGATAGTGGGGATGCTTGCACAACTCTGTGAATGTACTAAAAATCATTGAATTGTGTACTTTAAACAGGTGAATTGTATGGTATGTGAATTTTTTTTGGTAAAGTGTTACAAAAGTACATTCAGATGAAACAATAGTATCCATTTTGTAAGAACATATGTAGATGTTTACACATTAAACGCATCAAATACATCCGAATGACTGTCTGAGAGGGAAAAGGGAGTGAAACACAGAGATAAAAGGGAATAAGTAAATGAATAAATAGAAAACAAGAGAGGGCATTGTACGGTCTATGACGATGTGCCATGAGCTCGGAGTATGATTACCTTGGCCGTCTACACTTGTGTCTAAAAAAGAGAAAAGAAAAACATTTAAAATATTTCCAATATTTCACGTAGTAGATGTTGTAAGTTTCCCCAGAGACTGACCCGACCCACCCCTTAATGTGCTCTCAGGCTCTCAACAGAGAGGCACTTCCTGTTCCTGGGAAGGCGTGCAAGGGAGTCCCTGCATTTCAGTTCCCCAACCACAGCTTGTTCCCCCCAGGCTTTCCCCTGTCTACAATCTTGATTCACCACCTTAAAGACAAGTAAATATCTAAATAGTTGTGACCTAGTTTGGTCTTAACGTTAGGGTAAGGGAACCCTCTTGCCTCAATGGTCTGTAACTTACCTGTCTTTCAGCGGTTCTTGGTTAAATAATGAAATTTTTCACATGCAAAATTTGGTTCTGTAATGATTTCTTTCTTTTATGAAAGCATTATATTTATTTAGAGTTTGTACCACTGATGCAACCAATGATCATGCATTTGCCCCTGTCTGCTCTTGAGTTGTTTTCTCACATTGCGATTTATGGTTTAAGGTATGTAAGCCTTTTCTTCCTGACCAAATCATAACTCTCTTAAGGGTGAAAACTTTACTTTATGCTTCTTTATATTCCACACAGTAACCGTCATGATTCTTTTTATATAACAGGGACTCAACGACATTAATTAACTGATGGATTGCTTGATAGTCCTCTTGGAGTTACCAAACTGATTTCGAGTCTTAAAACGAAAATGGTTTCAGGTGCTATTTCCTACTATAGTATCTTCTATGATTCCTTTGGTGCATTTTTTTTTGTTTGTTTGTTTGTTTTGGAAGATCAGCCCTGAACTAACATCTGCTGCCAATCGTCCTCTTTTTGCTGAGGAAGACTGGCCCTGAGCTAACATCCGTGCCCATCTTCGTCTGCTTTATATGCGGGATGCCTACCACAGCATGGCTTGACAAGCAGTGCATAGGTCTGCACCTGGGATCTGAACTGGCGAACCAGGGCAGTACATGCGAACTTAACCACTGTGCCACCAGGCCAGCCCTGTTTTTTTTTAAAGTCACTATATTGGCCTTTTTAGATATACGTGAATTTTTTCTTTTAAGATTTTATTTTTTTCCTTTTTCGCCCCAAAGCCCCCTGGTACATAGTTGTATATTCTTAGTTGTGGGTCCTTCCAGCTGTGGCATGTGGGACGCTGCCTCAGCGTGGCTGGATGAGCGGTGCCATGTCCACGCCCAGGGCTCAAGGCGAAACACTGGGCCGCCTGCAGCGGGGTGCGAGAACCCATCCACTCAGCCACGGGGTCGGCCCCTAGATTTATGTGAATTTTAATTCGCATACTTTTTAATGTCTTTACATAACTTGAAAACAGGTGACTTTGGCTTTGCAATGTAACAACTGAACATTTCACCCACCTCCTCCCTCACGGGCTACTGCACAGGGGAGCACAGAGAGACAGTCCTGCTCTCAACAAGTTTGCTACATAAAGTTTATAAAAATATAAAGCCCTTTGGTAAGCTTGCATGAGCTCAAAATTAATTGGTTTAAAGCCATTAATTGTTACCCATTGTTACGATTAACCTTATTTTTGAAACCTGAATGTGCATATTCCTACCTGACCTGTATTTGCAGAGATCTGTAGCATTGGCCGGGAAAGGCAGATCAGCAACCTCATTTTGCTAATCGCACCATATCAAACATAACGAAAACAGTCCTGAAGCTGAAGAGTACAGCCTTTCCAAAAAGGGTTCGTCTAGCATATTTAGAAGCCTGTAGCTCCAAATTCCACTGATGTCTTACGTTCTAGCTTTGTGGCAGAGGATGGGAGAGTGTACGTGAGCATTTCAATGTTATGCGTCAGCCATGTGGTTCTACTCATTCAGTTAGATAGCTTAGAACCTCAAGATTTTCCTAGTCACCTAGAAGGTTTAAAATAATGTGTTGCCTTAAGGAACCCTTCAGGTTTATTGATAGCTGAGACAGTGCAGACCTACCCAGTAGATCATGATGTATTCAGAGCACCAGCAAGGCAAGGGCACTCTGCCTCTAAAAATGAACAAGTTGACTTTGACATACTTTTCCAGAAGTTCACACTCAAAAATGTAGCAAAGATGGGGCGGCCCGGTGGCACAGTGGTTAAGTTCACACGTTCCGCTTCGGTGGCCCAGGGTTGGCTGGTTCAGATCCCAGGTGCAGAGCTACGCACCACTTGTCAAGCCATGCTGTGGCAGGAGTCCCACATAAAAAGTAGAGGAAGATGGGCACGGAAGTTAGCTCAGAGCCAGTCTTCCTCAGCAAAAAAGAGGAGGATTGGCAGCAGATGTTAGCTCAGGGCTAATCTTCCTCAAAACAAACAAACAACAAACAAAACTTTTTTAAAAAGTGCAGAAAACAACTTTTAATTTCACAATAAAATTTTGAGTTACCAATGGAGTAGGAGGGCTCCATAATCTTTTCAATGTTTATGGTCTCCAAAGGGCCCTAGCTGCAAGAAGCCACACTACATGTTCAAAGCCAAGTGAAATCTCTCTAACTACCCCCCAAAATTGGATAATCTAATTTTTGCAGGTGAAATTAAGATAACATTTTAGAAGTTGGACATATGGGAACTTTGTCCTACCAGAAAGAAATCAATTGGAATTAAGGCCTAGATGTGCCTGAAAACTGGTTATCCTGTTTCACATATCTAAGTCAGTCACTCAAGTCCTGTAAAAAAGCCCCCAAGCACTGGGCAGCCACCTCTGGCTTCATTCCCGCAGTGCATTCTAGATGGATTCATGGGCATAAATTACCGCCCTCTTTTTTTCCTTATAGCCCCCAAGTCCATTTGTACACCTGAGAAAGATAATGAAAATTCTCTTCCTTGGCATTCACCCTACTGCAAAGCCAACCAGAAAGGTTTTATTTGTACGTTTTTTTTGTTTTCTTCAAAATTTTATAGATATTTGATATCCTACTGACAATTGAGAAAAATTGTTCCTTTTTTATTATCAGTTTTTAAAGAATAGTTTTCTCATATGTGCTTGAATACTTCATTTAGAAAAAATTTAGCTGATGACTTTATTTAGAAAAAAATTTAGGAACACAGAAATCAGTGAAGCTTATAATATTTTGTTTCTTTAATTATTAAACCAGCAAAGTTGGTGGCAATAGTAGAGAGTTAGATACTCACTAACCAGCTTTAATATGTGCTAATATTTTGTCACTCTTGCTTCAAATATTTTTTTGAAGAAATAAGACATAACAGATAAAGATGAAGACCCCCCTTTCCTATTTCCTTCCCTGATCGCCAAAGGTAATCGCTATCCTGAAGCTGATTCAGGTTTTTATGCTCTTACTACATGTGTTTATATCCATAAACAAAAAAATAATAGTTTCATGATTTATAAAAATTTATATAAATCTACCTTGAAACATTTTTGAGATGTAATCATGTTGATACACATAGAACTATTCATGCTTTAAAATGTTATAGTGTTCCACTGTGCAAATACACTTCAATTTTTTAATCTATTGGCTTATCAATGAACATTTTGATTACTTCCAATTTTTCCGCGGGATAAAGGATGCTACCTGGAATATACTCGTATAGCTTTCCAGGGAAGACGTGGTAGGGAGACTGTAGGTCAATTCCTAGAAGCAGAATTGCTAGTTTGTAGGATATGTGTATTTTCAATTTTACTGGATATTGCCAAATTTCATAATTTGCGCTGACGGTGCTTGCTTCCCTACATACTCCTCAATTGTTTATATTAGTAGACTTTCGATTTTCTGCCGATCTTCTGTATATGAAGTAATGTTCCATAATGTTTTCCTTTGCATTTCCCTGATTGCTGATGAGAAAGAGAATCTTTTCACAGATTTCTTGATCATTCTGATGTGCATTATCTGTTCTGATCCTTTGCCCATTTGAAAAAATGGATAGTGTTTTTCAAGTTGATTTGTACAATTCTAAGAAATTTAGTCTAGGGATACTGGATTTTAAGAATTTTACATTGCACGCATCTTCTCTTAGTATGTGGTTGTCTTTTAATTTTGTGTGTGGTGTCTTTTGTTGCCTACACACTTTATTTTAACGTGGTCAAATTTTTTTAAACGTTTTTAAAGTTTTATTTTTTCGTACTGATACCTTTAATCAGCACAGGCTTAAATCTGTATCTCGTGAGGTGAGGCCTAATTTATTTAGGCCTAATTTGCTGTTCCGTATGGATAGCTAATTAGACTGGTACATTCTTTCCTCTGTCATACACCAAGTTCTCATAGACACTGATTCTACTTTTGGACTTGTTAATCTGCTCCATTGATCGATCTATTTATCTACCAACCACACTGATTTATCTTAAGTTTAATATCTGGGAGGATTAATCTCACTCTCCTTACTCTTCTTCAAAATTTTGGATATCTTGCTTCTTATTCTCGCTTCTCCTCTTCCATATTTTAGAATTGGGATTTTGATTAGAGTCTGCATTGAGTTCATAGAATCATTTGGGGGAGAATTGGCCTCTTTATTTTATTGGATCTTTCCATTCATGAGCTGACGTATCCTTTCATTTAGCTAGTGTGCCCCACTCTCCTCATATGCAAAATGAAGACAAATTAATAGTACTTACTTCCGAGTTTTTTTGGGGATTAAGAATGTTAATTCATAAAGTGTACTTAATAGTGCATAGCACACAGTAAGCATTCAATACTATGTGGTGTTGAGATTTGGGGAGATCATTAAATAATTCCCCCTTTTCCCTCCTCAGTTGTGCTATAGGAGATGGATAAATGGTGATCAAAATATCACTTTTATTGTTGATAAAAGTGGTTAGGAAACGTGGCTTTAGATCTGTGGAAATACAGCTTGATAACATTCTTCTACTCTCTTCCATATACAGTCTAGAAGACCTTGGGATTCAGGGAAAGTTTGGGCTTGCAAAGCAGGTACGCCATCAGCTTTGCTGCTTCATGTGAGCTAGAGTTAAGAGGGACAAGAAAAGGGGGTGAATCTCCACTGCTTGGAACAACTTAATAGATTAACTCCATCCAATAGAGAAAATGGGACCCACGGAAGTTGGACATATCATCCTTCTATCAAAAACTCACTCAAGGAGTGGGAAGAAAGACCTAAAGCGTTACTATAGGGAAGGTCGCTGCAGAAAATAAGGTAGGAGACTTCCACCAAATATTTAAGTCCTCATTTTTTTCTTGAATAGATGTTCATAATTTCCTCCATAAAGGTTTTAGACATTTTTTTCCTAGTAAAAATACCATTTTTTTAAAAAGAGTTTAAATTTATCATCTTAAAGGAGCCCATAGAATCTCCTAGGATTTAAAAAATCTCTACTATATCTGAAGTGAATGTTCTTTTTTCCCATTCCTAGTGTTGACTTGGGCTTTATTCATAACCATTCATAACAGAGTTTTGTCAATTTTTTAGTCTTTTCAAAGAACTTTCAAAGACCTAGAGTCTGGTTTTATTGACACTCTTCTTTTGTTTCCTGTGTTAATGTTTGTTCTTACCTAAATTATTTCCTTCCCTCCACTTTCTTTGGAATTATTCTATTGTTCTCTTTCAACTTAATTGACTTGAAGACTAGTTCATTAATTTTCAATTTTTTCCCTAGCGCATGCATTTGAGTTTATACATTTTCCTCAAAACTCTACTTAGCTGCATCCTACATATTCTTTTCCTATAGTGTTTTATTTTGTAACAAATATTCAGATATAATTCATACACCGTAAGATTCACCACTTAGAAGTATAAAATTCAAGGGTTTTTAGTATATTCGCAGAGTTGTGAGATCATTACCACTGTCTAATTTTAAGACATTTTCATTGTCGCCAAGCAAAACCCCGTATCTATTAGCAGTCAGCCTCCATTCCTTCCTACTCCCACCTCCTGGCAACCACTAATCTACCACCTCTCTCTGTGGATTTGCCTGGTCTGGATATTTCATGTAAGTAGAATCATACAGTATGTGGTTGTGACTGACTTCTTTCACCTAGTATAATGTTTTCAAGGTTCATTCATGTTGTAGCATGTATCAGTACTTCATTCCATTTTTATTGTTAAATAATATTCCATTGTATAGATATACTACCTTTAATTTATCCATTCATCAGTTGATGGACGTTGCGTTGTTCCACCTTTAGCTATTATGAATAATGCTGCCATGAACATATTCATGTAGAAGTTTTTGTGGGAACATGTTTTCAGTTCTCATAGGTATATACCAAGGAGTGGAGTTTCAGGTCATATGGTAACTCTATGTTTAACATTTTGAGGGACCACGAAACTATTTTCAAAAAAGGTTGCATTATTTTATATTGCCACCCAAAATGTATGAGGGTTCTAAAATCTCCCTACAGTCCCACAGCAGGATGTAGAGTAGATGGAATGTTCCCTGTTCCATTGCAGTGGGGAATTGTATCTTGGAACACTAAGTTGGAATTATATCCATTATTTTCTCCAAAATGGTATTAAACATGTTAGTTTGGTTCTGTCGGACTATTAGTCTTGTACTACATATTCAAAGTTACAACAGGTTTTCTGCTACAAGATTTTCTCAACTGCAGGTCATAACCAATCGAATGATTAGGAAATCATGTTATTGAGTTGAAACAAGTACTTAAAAAGAGGAGGGGGCCCGGCCCGGTGGCATAGTGGTTAAGTTCGCTCGTTCCCTCTTGATTCACTAAAATGAATACGTTTGAAAAATGCTATTTTCACTAGGGGGCTGGCCCCATGGCCGAGTGGTTAAGTTCGCGCGCTCCGCTGCAGGCGGCCCAGTGTTTCGTTAGTTCGAATCCTGGGCGCGGACATGGCACTGCTCATCAGACCGCGCTGAGGCAGCGTCCCACATGCCACAACTAGAAGAACCCACAACGAAGAATACACAACTATGTACCGGGGGGCTTTGGGGAGAAAAAGGAAAAAATAAAATCTTTAAAAAAAAAATGCTATTTTCACTAAGTAGTTTAATAGTTATTCAATTCAGTAAAGATTTATCAACACTATGGTGGGCATTGTCCTCAAGAGGAAAAAATAAAGACAGGCAGGCACAGCTCTCAGAATGAAGTAACAAGTTTGATAGGCAGTGTTATACAACAGTGGTAATTGTATCTGATTGCTAAATGAAAGCTCCAAAGAGCAACACTGATCGGCCTAAATCAAAATATATATTATATATAACTATAACAAAGAGTCTGGAATTAAACTTCAGTAAAACTGTCTTTCACTGGAAAGAGTACAAAGCAGTGGAAAACAGACAAAATTACATAGTATGCAGATGGAACCCTTCACATTGTACATTAAGTACATCATTTGATTTGTTAAAGCAATTCCACAGTCATTGTTTTGATTCAGAGGCTTTTGTACTTTAAGCTGTGTACAAAGTAACTGGTGTGAAAGAAACACACATCTTACTGGAATGTGCATTTGGGTCCAAGTGCCTTGAAGATTTTCTAGCTTCAACTATAGGAAGGAATTTTGCAAGGTTTGGCTTAACATATCCTGGCGCTGGTTTGTGCCACTCAAAATGAAGGAAAGGAAATATACAAACTCTCATGGTTTGAGGATAAATGTCAGTCCTGCCATGTGGGTAGCTTGTGTTGTGACAAAGCATATTGCCGATGCAAGTGTAACAACGTATGCTAAATTAAGACTGGATTGAGACCTGGATATCTGGATTCCACTTCAAAGAAGACAAGTCCATCATTCATTCATTCACCCATCTTTTTTTTTTTATCCCCCCCACTGGTGGTATCCAGGCTAAGTTTGTAATGAAATAGGTTTTCTGTTGACTCCAGAGCATGAGGACACATTCTTTTTTTTTTGTTTTTTTTTTTTTAATGAGAGAAAATATGAATAAGGCTCCTGAGAGACATATTATTTCCATAAACAACATTCCTATCTTTTTTCTTTCATCTTTTGGTTTCTCTAGGGTCAAGGATTGGAAGGCTCATGGGTGCAATAGTACTCCTACTGAAGGGGCTTAGATGACATCAGCAAGTTATTTTTTTCTAAGTATTGATTTGGCAATGGAGCAATAGCCCATTAAGAAGAAAGTCTGAGAATATCTTTGTTGGCAGGATAGCTTCCTATCCTTATTTCAAGGACATTCAAATTTTAGTGGATATCTAGTAATTTGGGGTAAATCCACCCATCCATCCACTCATTTTTAAAATCTTTTTTTCTTTCATCCAGCCATCCATTCAACAAGTGCCCACCGAATGCTATCTAGATACCAGACACTATGTTCAATGCTGTGATACAAATATAAAAATACTTTAGTCCTCGAACTCAAGGAGTCTTCATCCTAGTGGGAGAGACAAACATACAAAGCAACAATTATAATCTGGTAAGATTCATGCCATTATGCTGGTGTTATGGAAACGAATGCCTAGGAGCCCCATCACTTATTGCTTAGCGTGATGATAACTTGCCAGGCTGTCAGAGTTTCAGATTAGCCAGAATCTAGCTCCAAACTGTCTGGTTTAAATCCCACCCTTCTTACTTTGTAATTGTGTAGCCACAGACAAGTTAGGAGACCAGTCTGTGCCTCAATTTCATCATTTGTGAAGTGGAGAATAATTATACCTCTTGCATAAGGCTGATACCAAGATAAAACATTAATATATGTAAAGCGCTAGAATTAATAACATTTAGCAGTATTTACATATACTATAATTATAATTATCACCCCTTATTTTCAAAATAGACTTAATATTCCTTTAGAGCAGTAGTCTCCAAAGATAATCCACTGGGAGCAGGAAGAAAATACTAGAATTTCTATTCCTATTTTTCTTATCCCTTTTCAATTTCTATTTTTATGTCATATATATTAGTAGAGAAGTATATATATATATATACAGTTTATTAATAAATGAATAAACACATATATAGATATAAATGTTAATTTCTTTTTACTGGTACTCAATCAAAAGCTTAGAGATGATCGCATTACTGATATACACGACATCCTTGTCTACAGAAGGGAATTACAGTTTATAATTTATAATATATACTTTACATACATTACCCTAAGTGCCAAGGAGACGCTGAACGTATTAGTAACTATGTACTTTTCAACAGCTTCTGATTCTTGCCACATCCAAGTGGACAGAACCGAATGGTGTGGACGCAGGCATCCCAGCGTAAATGACTTGAGAAGTCAATCCTTACATCCTTGATGAGGCACTTACCAGGCTTCGCAGGGCCTCAGAGAAGTTGGCACATATTTTGCTAGCCGATGTGTTCATGACACACACTCAACTATGGCATGGCAATGACAATGAAATATGAAATCCGTGGGAATAGAAGTTGAACATATCATTGGCCAGCATTTTCTCCAGTGTGATGGCTAATGAATGATCTTTTTTGGTGTTTACTTTTCTGAAACTTTAAAAGTTCTATGAGACAAGCATACAGAAACATTTACTATAGAAAGCAATCTGGTCTTCCTGTCTACAAATGACTCATTTTCAGATTTTCTTATGCAAAAGAAACTGAAGACACCACCAAAACAACAGCTGCTTAGCTATAAATTACTAAAACAAGCTTCTGGTGCAAGATTATCATCATCGAAGGGCTTTATTTAAAGCAATTTACAAATTCATGAAGGATTTTATTTAACACATTCACACTTGCTATAGCTTTTTAAGCCATTTAGGGAAGGTCTGGGGATTACATGGGAGCAACTCCCCTTTCTTGGGCTGAGAATTTGAAGATTAATTTATGTAAACAAGAAGGAAAGCCATGTTTGCTAGAAATTCCATAAGCTCACTGCATATTTAATTGGGGTTCCATAAGAACCTGCTCATTAAAAAGCAAAGCATATCGTGTGGAAAGACAGAGTTATCATCAACCTCTCATTGACTGGGAAGATAACACAGAGGAGGTGGAGGTAATTAGTAGGAACCTTGGGGGCATACAAATTATTAGCTTGCGAAATTCTGTTCTTAGCTTAAAATACCTATGCCTTTTCCCAAAGCTCGTTTTTAAAAATTGAGTTATTTTCTCCTTTGGTTTTGCTTTGTGTTTCTTGATTTTTAAGAGACAAAGATCCAAAGCAATCATCTTAATGTGGAATCTACTCTGCACTTGGTGCTGACTCATGCCTGCCTTGGGCAAATCATTACTGCCTCCTTCCTCAGTTTCTCCATCCACAAAACAAGATAATAATGGCTCCCCCACAAGCTTGCTGCGTGAGTTCATTAGCTCATGCTGGTGAAGCATTTCTAAAGATGGAACATCTTGATTATCAGTACTTTTGATATTTATATACTTTGGGACACACTCTGGATTTTTTATTGAGACAATAAATCTCAAGTTTCTCTTCTTTTGATTGTATGTGTCAGTATGATTTGGTCTTTTAAGAAAAGAAAATATTGTGAACTGTTGGTTAATTTGTTAATGAAGTATGCTTTACCTTGAAGGCTTAATTGACAGACTATTCCCATGGTATTCATAATAACTTGTAAGTGCTGGGAAGCATGAAGAAGACTGTCTTGGTTTCTTATGTTTTTGTTATTTTTTAATTTTTGAAACTCCAGATTTTTTCTCTACTGTATAAAACCAAAGAACGTTGAGAGCATGAATCCCAAATGTAAGAATTCCTATCTTTACTTGGATACTTCCTTTGATAATTTCTAGATTTAGTGAATTTCATCTTTTTAACTTGAAGTTTGTTTTTGTTTTTTTAAGAATTCTAGATCTGCAAAACACACCAGACATAGCTTATTATCAATGAATCAGCATACACTTAGGGAGCGTCTTCTATCTACAGTCCTAGTATAGATGATGTGGCTCAGTGGTTCTCAGAGTGTCGTCTCTGGACCAGCATCACGCAGGAACTTGTTAGAGAGGTGAATTCTTGGGCCGCGCACAAGACCTCTGAATCAGGAACTCCGGGAATGGGGCCAGCAGTCTACATTTTAACAAACCCTCTGGGTGATTCTGATGTTCGCTGGGGTCTAAGAAGCACTGCTCTGGAGGATACGAGTTGAGTTAGAGTGTTTGTAACTTGTAAACTGTCCACATCTGTCCTCGTTGCCAGCCTTTGGACTGACATTGTCTGTCAAAGCACACCTTCCACAGAAGTGCATCCATCTACGAATCACGTACTTGTGCTTTTGGGTTTAGTGTGAGAAAGACTCTCTATCATCACTTCTTGCACCTCCACTCTATAAACAGGAGTAGGTGTTGAACTTGTCCTGGGAGTGGGAGATTCTCTTCCTGAATCCAATTCCTCTTGGTTCACCATAAGCCCCACACTGTGGGAGTTAGACAAGGGCCCACAGATGTGTGGACGGATATTTAGAGGCTGTGAAGGGGGCAGCCCAGCATCTGAAAGCAGGTACGATGCAGGGTTGCAGCAGTAGGAGGGGCAGCTCTTGGTTTGTTCCTGTGCTTTTGGCACTGGGTTTGTGATGCAGGCATTTTAGCTGGGTAGAGTCATGGGACTGTCCCAGCTGGATTCTGCCTTCCCATGTAAATGAGATCTTTCCCACTAGGTAATGTGGTTTTACCCTCACTTGCAAAAGTAAATAGCTGGAGCTCTGGTCCCTGCCAGGGAAGGAATGTTCCAGAAGCTGCCTGGTAGCATTTTGTGGGGTTGGTGGGGCAGTGGGATGTAATTACCACAGATATTTGGGCCTCTTGCGGATAGAGCAAGGAGTTAGGAGCAGGAAATACTCTTCAGCTGGCCTAGCAGGAAAGGAATGTTTCCTGGTCTCAGCTCTGCAGGTCTGATAGGCGAGGTGTTCCTAAGCTTGCAGCTGATGTCCTTAGTGTTCTGTGTGCAAAGATGCTCTAAAGCGTGGAGTGTACAACCAGTTGCCTGGGAAATTGCAGTATGTTAGGAGATACAACAGGGCAAGGGCATAAAGTCCATCCTGTGCCTTAATAGCAGTGGTGGGTGAGGGCAGGAGAGGAAGTTCTGTCCATCCCTGGCTGCGATGGAGTCAAGAGCTGGCTTCATAGGTGGGTGTACATGTGCTGGGTCTGCCAAGTCTTGGCCCTATTCTGTGAAGCTGGGTTGGTGGGGAGGAAGGAGCTGAAAGGGAGGTGATGGCTTAGTAAGCTCCCTCCATGGGATGTTTTGTGATAGCAGCCTCCTGGAGCATCCTCTCTTCTTCCCTACAGGCTCCCAGTTCCTATACAGTTACTGGCTCCTCCATTTTGAAGCAGCCCACTTCTTGGAAATTTCCTTGACAGAGCTGTGGACCTGGGTACTGACTGCTCCCCACGCCACTCAGCTAATTCTAGAGTTCCAGAACATTGAGGGACCCCTAAAGATTCCTCCTGGGTTCTTTCCCCATTATCTTTCCATCCTATTGGTCAAAGAGAGGATCATTTTTGGAGATCTACTGTTTCCTACGGTATTTGACGGAGCTGGTGCCCACGCTTATGAACACCATGCTTATGGTGGAAGAAAAGGTTCCATCACTGATGTTGCTGATGCCAGCCTGAATGAGTGTCACACAGCTGCCTCTGTCTCACCTGCTTTACATGCACAAGCCCTTTATCCCTACTGTGGAGCAGCTGGTCCCGGGACCCCTGGGCCGGCGTCACTGGGAGAGGGACTATGTCTCCAGCAGAGAAGCTCTGTCATCTGCAGGATCACAAAGTGAACCTTCATGGAGCTGCCTAGGATATGTGTACTATTGTGCCCGACTTTCAACTTCCCTTGCTGTCAGGGGACTGCCTGGCCCTGAACAGTGAGCTCCATCAGGCCAACTTCAAGCGCTCTAAGGTAAGACGTGGAACCTTGTTCTTTCTCTTCTGGGGTAGTATTGGGATGGTGCTAAGTGCTCAGGCCTGTCTCTTTTTAGACAAAGAAGCTGTTGAAGGTGACACTAATGTGACCTAGCATTAACGTCGTATGTTGCGTCTTCCCCCCGTGGGACCTTATTTATATTTGTCCAAAAGAAACACCAGTTTCCTAAAGATTGTTCTGAAGCAGCCCTGGTCTGGGAGCTTCCCTACACCCTCTTTCTCCTTTCCCACTTATCTTCACCTAGTTTACTGATGCCCATAGTACAGGGCTGTGGCTATTATAGCGTCCACCCTCCTGTCCTTTTTCCTGCAGAGGGAAGCTCCCGCCTGCTTTTGGCTCTTCCAGGGCTGTGGTCCCATCAAGGTCAGGCTTTTATCCTTGATGGTCGAGGATGAGGAACACAAGGTGAGTCTGTACCATGTGAACACATACCAGAGAGAAAAGTATGACTGCTTTTGAGCCTGGAGCCTCCCCACCTTCGCTCAAGTCTCAGGACTCTAGTGAGGGGCTAAGATTGGTCCTCATAGTGAAAGCTCTTTGAAGGGAGGTGAGATTTGGTTTCTATCTCTTCAGTGCAGTTAGAAGGATGGCGTTATGGGAGTAACCCCTCCTTGGATGCTTATCTTTGACATAGGCAGAGGCCCCTCTAGTCCTGTTCTTGCCTCCCCTGTTGCTGAGGGAGCTGGGCTCATTGTGTGTCTGGATGTCTGAGTATTGTTTTGTCCTAGATTGTTGGCCAAGCTCAGTGCCGCCTTGGGGATCCTTTAGGTGGGGAAGGAAGACCTGGAATGGGTATGTGTCTGCCCTTGGAGTGAGGATAAAACTGTTACTGGTGTTGAGTAGGGTTCTACTTTAGATCCTTTCAAGCTACTCCCCTGCTCCTGTCCTTCTCTGTACCATAGGCCTGGGGCTAGGCCAAAGCTGGGCCGGGCCTCGGAACATCAATTCCTTCCCACCTCGCATTCCCAGCCTGTTTGGAGCGAGGCAGGGCTCTTATCCAAGGGAGCACTCTGTCACAGGCTAGCCACTGGTGCAGGACACCTACGCCTTAGCTGCTAGTGAGTGTCGGATGAGAGCCTGAGAACCACGGGGCTTGGAGGACATTGCTGGAGACGACTCTTGCTGGAGGGGTCCTTTGGTTTCACAGAAGGGTTAAGTCTCTCATCATTTAAGGAGCTTTCTGCCTAATGACTGCCTAACTTAATTATATTAGCTTTTTTACTATCTTTAATAAAACTCTCTAACCACGATACTTGTGGATGTCTTTTGTTAGATCCCTATCACTTAATGTCCTTGAGCATCTGAATGAGAATGAGTGACTGTATGTTGGATCTCAGATCTTATTGTCAAGGGTCACAGCAGAGAGAAGCAACTCAAACGCTCTTTGAAATATTTGTCCATTATAGTGTTCACTCAAATGACTTCGGGTTTTAGGTCCTAAAATCTAGCTACAAAAAATATAAGGGAGTACTCCGATGTGGATATTAATTTAAAAATTGCTTGTTAGATTTTGGTGCAGAAGAGAAACTGAAAGTTCAAGATGACACTCTGAGTTTACTCAGCACCTTCATAGTATGGCACGGTCTGTCATAAAATCCTAGAAGGGGGATGAATACATCGCTTACATTTGGAAATAATCTTAAATTGCTGTGTTCAGCGTTCTCAGCAGATATTCACAGTTCTCCATGTTATCCTGTGTCTTGTGCCATAATCTCTGTGGTTGGCAGTGTGGGAGAATGGTGGTCGGCATGGGCTGAGTTAGAGAAGGCGGAACAGCCCCCGGCTCCTGCCTTTCCCAAGCTCTGTCTCAGATGTGTGGTGGATCCTAGGAAGCAGGGATGCACTAACTTGTTCATTGCTAGACTTTTAGTACTCCTGCAACTGAACTTCTAACAAATTTACGGAAGTAGTTTGTGCTTTAAATCTAAAGAATAGCAAAGTATACAAACGGAAGGCCCACCTTCCACCACCAGTCCTATCCTGAGGTGGATACTGTCAGGGCTGATATGTCCCTGCCGGACGGCTTGCTTTATATATAAACACAGTTAAAAAGAAATCCTGTATCTCCTTACCAAGGAGTCATAGCGATGTTTCAAAATTATATCACTTTATTCGTGGACACTAGTTCTTTTGTAGTATCTAAGTAGTTCAGTAACCCATTTAACTAATTCCATTGTTGGTGGACACTCAAAAGATATTTAAAGTTACGTGCTGTTACAGTGCTATGATCAGCTTTGAGCATATATCTTCATGCACTAGGAGAATGTCTATAGAGGAAAGTGCTGGACGTAGAGCTGCTGGTCAGAGATGTGACTTGGTGTTGCCACACTACTGACTTCACTCTGAAAAGGTGGTCGGTTTATATTCTCATCAATCGTGAGTCTCCATTTCACCCCCACCATACAGGGCAAATGAATTTTTGTTAATCTAATTGTTTTAAGTTGCATCTTTAAAAATTAACTTGAATGCCTCTTCTAGGACATTTGAATTCTTTGAATTTATCAATCATTTTTCAGTTTTTTAGATTGAAACTCTTAACAACATGTGGTGCGAATGTACTCAGGTTTAAGATATCTTTTCTACTTGGAGGTTTTATACAGAAAGTCAGTCACTGCTGTATTGATTCTGGGTGTTAAACTTACTTAGTTTTCCCTATAAAAAGATCATACGCATTCTTACTTTCTAGTTTTCGTGTTTATGGTTTTATTTACATGTTTCTTCCTTCTGAAATTTGTGTAGGGAGAGGTGGAGGTCTCGCAGACCCCCTTGTGTCCAGGGATGTCCGTGTGATGTTCTGTTCAATGAGGTATAAGTGAGAGTCTGCAAGCTTTCCAGAAAAGATCAGCTTTGGAACTAGGGCCTAATGTGTAGTAATAAAGAACAACATTGCTGGAGGGATGTAATAAAGAGGGCAAAGAAGAACGCTGCAATGAGCCGGGGTTCCTTAGGGCAGAGCTCAGCAAGCCTTTCCAGTGAAGGGCCAGGTAGTGGCTCTCTTAGGCTTCATGGGCCATGTGTTCTCTGTTGCAGCTACTCAAGTCAACCATTGTGGCATGAAACCAGCCATAGAGGAAACATAAACAATGGGCATAGCTGTACTCCAATACTGCTTTCTTCATGGGCACTAAAATTTGAATTTCATATAATTTTCACTTGTCACAAAACATCCTTTCACTTTCTTTTCAACCATTTAAGCAGGTGAAGACCATTCTTGAGTTGCACAGATGTTGATTGGCCCATCAGCCACAGTTTGCTAATGTCTGCCCAGGGTATCATTGAGCAGGTGGGCCACTGCCAGCAGCTGCCTCTTCTGACCTGTATGAGAAAATACATAACTATTTGTTTAGGCCGCTGTAGTTTTTTTGGTCATTTGCAGTCAAATGCATTCTTACCTGATAAGGGTCTAATTTTTTTCCATATAGCCAACTCTCCTGACCATTTATTGACTATTCAAACTTTTCCCCATTGATTTGAAACACCATTATCATTTTTCTGCTAAATGAGTCCTTTTCCTGCATTCCACTTCAGTCCACTGATCTTTGTCCATTTTCACATCAATATTATCAAGCTAATTCCTATAGTTTTAATGTATACCTAGGATTCTCGGAGGATTTACTCCGTACACTAAATTGTCTTATTAGTTCTTATGCATATTTTCCCCAGCTTATTTTTAGAACAAGGTTGAGATCCATAAACTCTGATTTGGATTAACATTGAGTTTATAGAGTAACTCGCAGAGAAAAGACATTATGATAAGTCCCACCCGTGAATATGATATAATTTTACATTTAATGAAGGACAAAAAGACCTGAATAAGTTTTCTCATTTTTTTTTCATTTGGCTATGGCTATTTGTACTGAGATGAATTCCTAGGTCCAGGGTACTGCTGTAATGTGAATGGGACTGTTAGCTGGGCTCACTTCTATGCCGTCATCACTCTCCATATTACTCTCCCCATTTAGTAACTAAAACCATGCAGACTTGGAGTTTGATTTTTTTGTCTAACACTGACGACAAACTCAGAGTTCAGTGATTTCTAGTTCCTTGGAAAGTTCCGCTGAGTAGCTTTTCTTCTTCTGTGTTTGGATTAGATGGAGTTAATAAACACCAGTGAGTCTCTAGACTTGATATCCTCACAAACAGCAAGATGGTGTTATGTGCAATTAACTATTGGAAAGCGGGTTGAATTGATTACTGAAGCCAAATCTGAGTGGTTTGGATCTGTGTATACTCTAAGCATCATGTTTCATAGCAGTGAGGAACCCAGGATGGAGATTCAAAATATGTTGAAGTGACATGTACAGACAGTTTCTAGAAGAAGATAAAGCAGAGGTAGTAAGTGCTAAGACCTGGGCAAGAGGAGACTGTCAGAGCTTCATCCTTGGAGCTTATGTGCCAACAGGGAAAATAGACTCGCGGTACTGGGACACGTGTTCTGAGGAGGCATGCTTGTGTGCTTTGGGACCACTTCTCAAAGGACATGAGGTCTGAGTGACAAGCAGCTGGCAAACCAAGTGAAAGAGGGTAGGGGAAGTGAGATGTTTCCCGGCCCGAACAAAGCAGCACCCACACTGGCCTAGGGAGAAGAGAGCAAGAGAACGGCATTCGGGTAAGTGCAGAAATCTCAGTGGAGCTGGAGAGTAGATTTGAGGTGGGAGGAATTGAGGTAAGTGGGGTGGGCAGATAAACCCTGGGGAAAGAAGGACTGTCCTGGGCAGAGCCCGTGGCATCGTATGTATTCAAATGTATTGCTTTTCTTCATGAAAGAACTCATAAGTCACAGGAAACGAGAGATCACTTCTCTGTGGTGACTTGTGCTAAAGTAATGGGTCCACTGGACTGCCAAGCCCTGCAATCTCACTCCCAGGCACATATTTCACCAAAAGATCTAGTGTGTAAAACCTCAAACTAGAAACTACCCAAATGCCCATCACCAGTGGTTGTGGTATATTCACACAGAGGAATATTCTGTCATAAGGACAAATAAAGTAGAACTGTCTGCAGCAGGAGTCGTGAATCCCACAGATGTGATCTCGAGGGGGAAAAGCCAGACGCAGAAGAGTACATACTATATGATTCCGTTTTTATAAAGAACAAAAATAGGCAAAACAGCACAAATACTATAAGATTCCACTTACATGAGGTACCTAGAATAGTCAGGTTCATAGAGATAGAAAGTGCCGGGGTCTAGCGGGAGGGGGACTAGGGAGAGATTGTTGAATGGGTACAGGGTTTCAGTTTGGGCTGATGACAAGGGTTCTAGAGATGGGGGGGGTGATGGTAGCACAACAGTGTGAACATGGAACTGTACACTTAAAAATGGTTAAGGTGGTAAATTTTATGTTATGTGTGTCTTACCACAATTAAACATAAAAAATATTTTTAAAAGCAAAACTAATTTGTTAGGATAATGGTTACCGTTAGCTGGAGGGGAGCATAAGGGGAGCTCTTGAGGCGTTGAGAATGTTCTTAATCGGGGCAGGGGTCTCCTAGGTATGTTCAGTTTGTGAAAATTCATCAAACTGTGTACTGATGTGCACTTTTGTCTGAATGTTCTACTTCCGTAAAAAGTTACCCTGGAAGAGAAAAGAAACAATGGGAAATCTTAAAGCGAATTAGTTTGTAATAGGTTACACTATTGAGTGCCAGGTGCAAGGCACTCTAATTCATTCCATCCTGTTAGAACTCTCTGAGGTCGGTGCTGCTTTTAGAAGAGGAAACTGAGGAAGAGCAGTTCATTGAGAAAAGGGTAGTCATCTATAGATTCGTAGTAGGTGATGTTTCAAATATCTCAGATCTTCTTGGTAAACATCTCTAGAGGTACATTGCTTTGCCTACTCAGTTTAAAGTTTTTCAATCTTTAGAAGAACTTCTAATTCTTAAAAAATAGGCCCAGTCTTAAATTGCATGTCTCTCAAGCAGAAGGGGAAACAAAGTTCTCTAATTTAAGCTCTAACCATAAACTTTCTCACTCATGTTAATTTGAGGGTCAGCTGGGATCACAGGATGGGTCCCAGCTCTAGATAGATAGTTCAAAGGCAATCAGAATAGACTTGTTTTTGTTTCGAGTGAATTTTTCAAAACTTGTAGTACCATGTAAATTTCTTAGGGAGTAAGGATCAAACTAGGAACTCATTTGAAAAAATTCGGTGCCTCAAAGCATATTGACAGACATTTAGGAAAAGGTACGCTTAAAAAATGCATATAATTTGCTGTCTTCTATTAAAATGTAATCTTTTTGTTCTTTCTTCATCACTACTTATTTTGCTAAGGGAAGAAACATTCTCATAAGTCTTTCCTTCTGGATTCTACTCCCTGTCTGTCTTCTGTACCCGCCCCTTTATTTCCATATTTATCTCTCTCAGCTATGTTTGTCCTCCTTGCTTAGTTCTACCGAACTTTGCAAGAACATCCCATTCACCTTCAGCCTGGGCCACATCCAGTTATGTCTGGCTGGCTGATCAGAACTCAGAGCAGCCATGGGTGGAATCCTGCTGTGCTGCAGACAGGCACGTGCCCTTGGCTGGCTGGCTGCTCTGGGCCCTGTTCTCTGTCACACCCCATCAGGTATTTGAGGCACCATCTTGCCCCAGGGATTGGGCCTGGTTAAAATAAACTGTGCAGAAACACTCTATTAGAGAGAGAGATTATCTGGGGAGTTTGGGAAAGAAGAAAAATGAGAGTCATCTTGGAAAAGATAAAGGAAAACAGTACAGGAAATGGGGAAGAGATGGGGGCAGAGGTTAGTTCTTATCGCAACCAAACTGGTGCTTCTTGCTCTGTATCATCTAAAATATCTCTTGTGACCAGCACTTTACAGGATATCTGTTGGTAACTGTCTCTTATTTCACAATCCTGAACTCAAGAGTGCTCATGAGAGAAGAATACAGTATCTATTGAAACGACTCTCACATGAAGCCCGTTGAGCTGTCCCCTAATTTTAGCTTTAATCTAGGCACGCTGACATATTTTAAATGGGGTGTCTGTGTGTAACCTCACCCACTGCAGACAAGCCATTCTCCTGCTCTGTGGAAATCGCCCATTTCCCATCCCTACTGTGTCTTTGGTCAACAGTTATAAACTCTCTCTCAGACAGCTGGTTGTGTATTAAAGTCTATTTATAACAGTCAACGGACAACTGCTTGTTTATGGGGAATTGTGGCAATTTTTCTTAGGAAGGACAATTGGGGCATTTCTTCCATGGTAGAGCGGGTTCAGCCGCTGGGCTCCACAAACATTGCCTCACTTGTCTTCTTACATTCTGTGGACTGAGGTTACCCTGGGCGCTAATGGTGAATTCAAACTCTGCACAGACTGCTGGTTCTTTAGTCAAGGTTCTTGGTGGCTGGACAATGGAAAAAATGGAACAATGATACTTTGTGAGGAACTAAGAAGTACAAAAGTACCCATAACTATGAGGAACAGCAGACTAGACCCAAAATCTGCAGTAGAGCTCATGGAACTCTAGATTATTATTTTTTTTCCTATGGCTCTACTTAAAATATGGCATATGATAATTTGTCAGCATTCAAAAAACTTCCTATTCTGGTGTATCTTGAGGTGCTTTTTTAATTTCAGAATTTTTTAAAAACTAGAACATAAAACTAAAATCTACTGGTTATGAATGGGCAGTGAAATAAATATGCTAATGGGAAAAAGTCCGTTTGGATTCCTAGGGAGTATCTTGCATAAGGTTTTTCTATTTGCTTTAACTTTAATGTGATGGCTTCCCCACTTCCCCAATTTTTGGAATGATAGAATGGGTAATGATATTTAATTTTAAAATAGGATTTATTAGGTTTTTAATATAAGAATATAGAAAAAAATTTATATGGGCTATATTCTCACTACCCAGATAACACTTGTTATATTAAAAAGAAACTGTTGCTAGTATGTGGTTAGAAAGTTTAATTGAGCAGCATTAAACTGAACATTAAATGAAAACTAAACACAACCATTATTTGTGATTATCAGTCCAGAAAAAGATTGCGTGTGTATGTGTATCCACAGACATGAATATATCTGTGTCCATGGAGGAGTTGTAAACAAGCGTATTTAAATACTACAGAGATCTGGTCCACCTCTTGGTTGCCTGGTTCTGATTCCAGTTTATTCCATGTCATCTCTAAGACTGAGTATATCTCGTTTGTTTTGCTGTATCTTCAGAGATGCTAATGATTACAATAAATAGATGATTTGAGTGGCTTTTAATAGTTATTAAGTTATATAATTTGTAAATTAGGATTTCAAAATTCTCAGTCACCTTGTTTTTCAAATCAATAAATTACCCCTAAGTGACTAGTTATTTAAGTTTAGATACGTTTGCTTAATTTAGTAACTTTCTGAAGCATTTTTTAACTCATTTTTCTGTGTATTTTTTTCAAGGCCAGTTTGGAAAAGAAGCAGCCTCGTGTCGCGGGAAGCATTTGTTCCAAATTCTGTGCTGGTCTGGGACTGCTCTCCAGGTCAGCCGGGTAGACCGCATCCGTTTTGTTGAGTCAGGGCTCTGTAAGACTTGGTCCTTAGACGTTTTTCTTTCAGTCTCTGCTGCAACAAAGGGTAAATTAATAATGAGGTGCAGACAAATCGAGCCAAAGAGCTTTCAAGGGGAGCAACGTCATGGTTTCAGTGCTTACGTTCTACTTTCGGTCTCTGATTCTTCTGGGGTGCAAAACCACAAAAACCTTCTGTAGAGGCTGGAATCGGTTTCAGATTGTTCAGACAAGATCATCATTCTTATTCCTGACTCTTACCAGAGGCAGAGCTGAAGGTTGAGATATTTAAAGCTTTTCTTGTGGCCACATAGATGCTAAACTGTCAGAGATGGGGAGAGAGAATAATCAATTCATCTCTAATGTAAACCCACAGAAAAGGGCTTTTCAGTGAAAAGTAGTAAAAGTTTTACATTGACCGATGCCTCTGTGAGCTATTTGAGGTGGAGATAAACAACTAAAAGGGGAAGATAAAGACTTAAATAGGTCAATAGAAGTATTTTCAGAATTGTATTCCATATGTGAATATAGAACACTCAGAGGGAGCAGTCAACAGAAACAGCAGTGGTGCATCATTTTAAGCAAAAGACCTAGATGCATTAGTTTAGGGCATATTTTAATATGGTTTTACTGGTGAATAAATCAGTGTGGTTTTCCCTTATAGCAGTTAGAAAGTCTGAGATTTTTAAGAACTGAACACTCTTTGAGCAATAAGATCCACATAATAAGAGTCTTCCACAGACTGTGCAATGTAACTTTTAGAAAACAGAAGCTACAGCTCCTCAGGGTCAGCCAGCCCTCAAGACACAAAATGACCCTCTATCCAGAAGAATGCACTCCTAAGAGGCCAGCAAAATTCCTGCCAGGCAATTTTAGGGGCAGGAAGGGCCTGGCAAGTCTTCTCTTCTTTATCCTTAAAAATCATTGATAAGAATAGGTTTCTAGGAACGATAAATGGTGATTTTGAGCATCTCTTTTCTTTTTTATTATTGAAACTGCAGAGCAGTTCCCCACGCTCACTGAAACAAAGGAATAGAACATGCTTTCACCAAAGCTTTCTAGGAAACTTTGAAAGGGGCAGGGGAAGGTGGATCACTCAGGAAAGTGTCTTAAGGTCACTGGTGACAGAGCAGAGAATCAATGAGAGAGAACAAACCCAGGACAAGAGCTGGAGGTGCTGCTGGAGGGAGAAGGAGTCCCTGGGGAGCTGAGGGGGTGGGGAAACCACCTGAGCGTCCATTAGGAAGCAGTGGGTGCTCCTGGCAACGTCAAGGGCGGTGCTTCTCCAAACTGGCTCAGTTGGGCCAAGTGGGGCCTGGGGCCACTCAGACATAGTACATTAGAATCTCTGTAGAGAAGGTTGCTCTATTTCAAATCCTCTCTGGATAATTTTAATGTGCAGCCATGAAATCAGCCTCTGAACAGGGAATGAATATATGTGGGGTATGAGGGAATGACTATTCCAGAAAAGCTCTAGTAAATTCCACCAGGAAAACCCTCTTAGGTCGTGACCTTGGGTAATGCTCCAGGTAAAGCCCACTTCATGGAGTTGTTGGGAAGATTATCCTTGTGGTTGAGCTCAGAGGTTTGGAATCAAACACAGTGGGTTCAAATCCTGGTTCACCCATTTACCAGATGTGTGTCCTTAGGCTAGTTGCTTCATCTGAGTAAGCCTCAGTTTCCCCATTTGTAAAATGTGGGTAAATAATACTTGTAGGGAGGATTCAGGTCTGTAACTGCCCTGAGCCTGCTGCTTGGCATATGGAAAGCAGGTAAAAATTGTAGCTGCCCTTCTTTTCTTCCCTTCCTCCTCCTGTTGTTGTTGTTATTTTATCTAATGCACAGCAAAATGCATAAAAACCTAAATGTTAACCTTTCTTCCCACTTCCAAACTCTTTGTTATTACCCATCATGGGACACTAACAGACTGTGGAACATTATTTTATTATGATATACATTCCATATAATGTATAATGCCTGCTGCCTTGATTTTTTTTCTCTTTCCTAAATTGAAATCTTTCTACACAATGTAGGCAAAATATGTTCAAGGACTAAAAGCTGGTTATCTGGGTGGAGTTCAAGCCAAATCAAATGTGACAACTTTTTCTGGAAAGAAACAGTAATGACATCACCACTACCTAGATATTAACTGAATGTGCTAAACACATCACATGGACAGCCCAGTTCAATGTGTACAGTATCCCTTTGAGGTCGTTAATAGAATTGCCTCTTTTTTTTGATAAAGAAATGGAGGTTTACAGAAGTTAAGTCATTTGCCCAAGGTCAGAGAGCCAGCATGAAGTGTGGGAGGAGGAATTCTAACTCGGGCAGGCTGGCTGGGTAGAGCTCTGCCTGTAACCTCTATGCTCAACAGGCTCTCTTGCTGTGAACTGAGTGTCAGGCTCAAGGTCCTCCAAGGCAGACCAGCTACGATAAGGGCAAAGGGAGCGCCAAGAAGCCTTTTCCTCAAAGTTGCTAAATACCAACTTTCCTCGTTTATGGATTACTACTTAGTGGCGCAGTTTTTACAATGTTGTTTTGGGACATGGTATGTATGCTCCTGTGGCTACATTATTTGTGTATATCTGCACATCTCTGCAAACCCCTATGTAAGAGGAGGGGTAAAAGGCAATGAGATGACCTGAGAAAAATGATATCAATTTTACGTTTTAAGATTTATTTTCTTTTGATTACAAAAATCAGAACACAAAGTAACGTGTATAGTATCCTAGCCTATTTTGAAATGTGCATTGACATATGGAAATCTGCTGAGGAAAATTAATCCTAAATGTTAACACTACAATGTTGACAGTGGCTATCTCTATAAGGTGGGCGAGGGTTGGCTATCACTTTATCTTTATGACCTTTTGTATTATCTGAATGTTTCTTTTTTTTCTTACAATGGGCATACGTTACTTTTATGATCAGAAAAATAAAAATACACGCCTACTGTAGAAAATTTGGAAAAATCCAGAGAAGTATAAAGAAGAAAATAGCAATCATCCCATTCCTACCACTCAGTTAAAAATGCTAACATTTTGGCAAATTTGCTTCCAATTATCTCTATACGTATGTATATTATGTGATCATACAGTATTTTACAGTTTTGGTAATTTGGGGGACTCAATTTCTTATTTTTGGATAATATATTGTAAGCATTTTATGACATTAAAAACTCAGGCATTACTTAAATAGCTATATAATAGATCATATATACAACTTACTTAACTATTATCCTATTTTTTTTCTACTCCTCTATAGTGATTATTAGTGATATATTAAACGTCTTTGTTTATGAATCTTGGTTCATCTTTCAGAATGTTTTCTAGATTTCTAGAATTACTGAATTAAAGTGAATGATAGTAATTTAGTTATCTATTGCTATGTAACAAACTGATCCAAAGCTGAGTGACTTAAAACAATTTATTATTCATGATTTTGCAGATTGGGAGGACTGAACTCAGCAGGTTTTGGTTGGGATCTCATGCGGTCACATGGAGACTGGGGCTGGAGCCATCTGAAGGCTTCCCTGGGCTGGGCATTCAACAGGGCTTCTTTAACGCACATCTGATGTCTCAGTGCTCCTCCACGTGGCCTCTCGCCAGTGAAGTGGCCTGGATTTCCTCCATAGCACTCAGGGCTCCAAGAGGTAGGGAGGGAAGCTGTCAGTCCCTTCAAGGCCGGGGCCCAGAGCTGGCACAATGTCACTTCACCACATTCTATTGCTTAGAGCAGTCACAGGCCAGCCTAGATTCAAGGGTATGGAGGAATAGATTCTACCTCGCGATGGAAGAGTGGCGTGTTCCTACAGGGAGGGTAGGAATTGATGGCGGCCATCTTTAGAGTCAAGCTACCACAGATCATTTTTGAAAATGTATTCAGGTATAATTTGGCACTGTTTTAAACAAACTTGTGAAGTGGCTGAATGCTTCTAAAATCCCATAGATAAAAATTTCTGTCAGAAGGAAATCTTACTCATACCCCTTGAAGGAGAATGAGTAAGGGAAGCAGGCCCATCAAGACTGGCTCTCTCAGCAGACCTAAATGAACAGCGAGGGCACTGCTGGGATGGAGTGCTAACTGGTAAGAGGTACTATCGAGTGACTTGTCATGCCTCAGGCCAACACTGAGATTTCCCGTTCTCTGGGGTTCAGCTCAGGCTGTCCCTGGCCAGTCCAGACCTCTAGGGCCAAACTGCAACCTGGGCAGAGGTGCTAGGAGAGGAAGAGTGTGGGGAATGCTGGCAGGACAGTGTCCTTGGGCAGCCCAAGAGGGACAAGGGCAAGTCATCGCTGGGAGGGATTTGAGACTGCTGTGAGGGGAAGGAAGAGGGAGGCTCAGGACAAGATGACTAATTGGAGACCTGTCTCCAACTCTGGCCTAAGATGCAGTGTATCTGCAGCGCTGGGCAGGTTATCATCTTGCTGCCTTTCTGGGAAGGGTTGTCATTTCACTTGGTGAGGACCCTCCATCCAACGACCAGAAATCTGAATTCTGCCCTGGTGGAACTGGACCACATAGTATTGCGAGGCCCTGAAATACTTCAGGAACAGGATAAAATGAGGACTCCTCCTTCATATGACTAAAATGGTCTTCACCCCTCTCAGATCATTCTTGAGCTTCTTCCTCCCCGCTGCACCTGCCCCTCACTGAACGATCCTTCCTCCATCCTTAGCTATCCCAAACCTCCACGGATACAGGGGACAATAGTGCTTAGGAGCATGGTTTCTGGAGCCCACTGCCCTGATTCAAATTCTGGTTTCACCACTTACTAGCTGTGACTTTTGGTAACTTACTTAGATTCTCTGCACCACCGCTCCATCATCTATAAAAGGGGGATTTAAAGATAGTCTGACCTCATTCCGTTGTTGTGAGCATTGAACGAGTGAACTCATGGAGAGTTTCTTAGAACTATGTGTGGCGCACAGTAAACACTTACAAAGCATTAGTTATTTTAACTTCATATCACTTTTTCTCAAACTGTCTATTTTTAGATTTTTTTGGGCTTTCACTATTAGAGCAGTTTATTTAATTTTTTTTGTGAGGAAGATTGTCACTGAGCTAACATCTGTGCCAATCTTCCTCTATTTTGTATGTGGGATGCCTCCACAGCATGGCTCATGAGTGGAACAGGTCTGTGCCTGGGATCCGAACCTGCAAACCTGGGCCACCAAAACAGAGCATGCAGAACTTTAACCATTCAGCCATGGGGCTCACCCCTAAAGCAGTTTATTTTTTTAAGAGCAGTTTTACATATTATTTTTTCAGAATAGTTTGATTCACAGCAAAATTGAGGGAAAGGTACAGAGATTTCCCATATGCCCCCTGCCCCTATACATGCAGAGCCACCCCCGTTATTAACATCCCCCACCAGAGTGGTACATCTGTTACAATCAATGAACCTACATCGATGCATCGTTATTGCCCAAAGTCCATGGTTTACATGAGTGTTCGTGCTTGGTGTTGTACATTCTGTGGGTTTTGACAAATGGATAAGCATCAGAGAGAATAGTTTTACTGCGCTAAGATCCTCTGTGCTCCGTTTGTATCACTTTCAATTACAGCTTGCCTCAGATTGTAGGTAATAGAAGACATTTCTTAGGTATGCTTTATTTCCTCTTCTGGTCAGTTTTAGTTAACTAAAGCTCTGTTAGTTTATGTGACTCGCACAACTTCACTTGTTCCACTGAGCCAAGCACAGCGCTTGGCAAAAGTAGACAGAACAATTGGTAGGATCGACGGGCGGATGAATGAGTGAGACCTGTGGATGGGTGTGAAGGACTCAAATTCACGTGAGAATTTTACTTCATTTTTTGTATTTTCCACATTTTCTCCTACCAGCTTATTTTTATAGTCAGAAATAAACGACTCCACAGGTGATTTTTGTGGCTTTTTAAAAGACCTTAAATGTGTTTTCTCTTCCCCATCCCCTGAACCAATTTTTAGCCCTGGTTCACATTTCAGCAATGAGCACCATGTTATCTGAGGCAGGAGGCACCGAATTTTCTGGTTAGTGTTCACTTGGGTAGTAGTTAAGGGCACAGACTCTGGAGCCATATGGATGAGTCCAAATCTCTATTCCTCCCTTCCTATCTGTATGAACCTGGGCAAGTTACTTACTTCTCTGGGCCTGCCTTGCCTCATCTGTAGAATGGGTGTGATGATGGCAACATGCTCATTGAGATTTGTGAGGATTACCTGAGTTAGCATACGTGGAATGCTTAGCCGGTGACTGGCACATCGTGCGTGCTCATGCGTGTCAGCTCTTGTGTCTGTCATACACAGAAGCTTGTTAGGACACCCAAGATCAGCACAGAGAAGTTTCTGTTCCAGTGAAGCACTGTTGAGGGTCTGTTTGTGCCCCGCCTTTTCATTGCCACACCCACACGTTGGCCTGAAGTATAATTCTGACAAAACAAGCTGCATTTTAAATTTTTATACAAGTCTTGCTTTAGGCTCCTACCTTTTAAGTTGAAGCTCTCTTGTAATAAACACAACCAGAAAATAATTAAAGACTTAAGGATTGGATTACAAGCTACACTGTGAAGGGGGAATCCGCTCACTCCCTCGATCCTCCTTTCACCTTTAACGGCAACATCAAAATGTAACAAGACCAGAATGCCAGTTTAGCCACTGCCGAAGAGTGTCCGGTCAGAGGTGGTCCAGGCGGGTCTTGTCACCTTAAATCCCAGCTCCTCTGGCGTGAGGTGTGAAAGTGTATGCGGTTGTAGGTATCACCCTCCCAGCCAAGGCACCAATCACTAACCCGTCATCGTTAGAGAAGCGTTCAGTGTTGTGACTTCTTCCAATCAAAGCCAAACCTGCAGTTCCATCCAAATTCAAACCTCTTTGGTTGTGATGATGCCTCTGTTAGCCTGAGGTTTCCTCAGTGTTCCTACACTGAGCAGGGTTTGATTTGGTCAGTAAACAAATCTCAACAAAATGATCCTATTTGCAAGAAATGGCTGATGTGTTCCGATACAAAGCAGACTTCATTCACTCAACAAACATTTTGAGCAGGTCCTGGGCTCTAGGTGCTGAGGTAGGTGTTGGGGATGAAGAGATGAACAGGCCAGTGAAGGTTTCTCTCTTCACGGAGCTTCCAGTGTGGCCAAGAGTCAGAGACTGACCTGTGAATCAGTACTGTCCAGTGCCTCAGCCCCGGGAGAGAACACAAAACGCCACCCCTTTGTCTTCTTGTAAAGCTCCAGGATTCTTCCTGTGGCACCGGGTCAAATCTCAGCTAGGAGCGTCTAAGCAACTCTCTCTAGCCTCTCCCCTCTTTATCAACCCCTCTTTCTGAATACTTCGTTGCCAGACTGGTTTCCTGTTCAAAATCTGGAGGAGGTGCCTTTTTGGTGGATGCATTAGTCCAGATTCTTCAGAGAAACAGAATCAATAGGATATATATATTACATGCATATGTATATGATTTATTATAAGGGATTGGCTCACATGGTTATAGAGGCTGAGAAGTCCCAGGATCTGCAGTTGGCAAGCCTTCAGACCCAGGAGAACTGATGGTATAGTTTCAGTCTGAGTCTGAAGGCAGGAGAAGATGGATGTCCCAGCTTGAGGCAGGTCAGGAATGAATTCTCTCTTTCTCTGCCTTTTGGTTCTATTCAGACCTCCGATGCATTGGATGAGGCCCACCACATTGGGAACGCCATCCGCTTTACCCAGTGTACTGATTCAGATGGTAATCTCACCCGGAAACACCCTCACAGAAACCCAGAATATTATTTAACCAAATATCTAGGCACCCTGTGCCCTGTAAATTAACATGTCAAATTAACTATCACAGTGGAGCTTAAGTCACATGCCCAAATTCTAGCTGCATGGGAGGCTGGGAAAATAAGGATCTGGCCTTTTAAGCTTATATGATGAGATGTGGGTTCTGTGTCTTAAGATGAGAGATTCCTCAAACCTGTAAAGGAAGGGTCAGATCCTGGGTGACTAAAAAGAATGACAAATGTTTCCTGCAGACTAGAACCCGGGTTTCCTGATTCCAGGTCTCACGTTTTCTTCACTACATCGTGGTTGCCAACTTTTTTTTCTTTACTTTCAAAAACAGGCTGGTGGGGTGAGAGAGCACTGAGAATTCCATTCTTCAGTGTGTATTTAATTATTTCTACACTGGAGCAAATGCCATGGGCTGATGTTTTTTTCATGGGAATTCAAGCCCCACTCTCTTTGGCAGAAAGTCCTAACTATTTTTGGAAGTTGGAAAAAAATTCAGAGAATCTGGTTCGCTTTTGGTCATGTACAGTAATGTTATTTTTATGTATCTAGGACAGTGACATGGTCAATGCTTATTTTTAATTGGCTTTCTTGGGACACAAGGATGGGCTAAGAGGTCAGGAGCAAGGCAGAAGAGTCACTCACCATTGGCTGGAATCCTGTCCTGTTGGTCTGTGCTCACTAGCGGAGGCCCTCTTCTGCCTCAGTGCCTGAGACTGCTTCTCTTCAGAGCCTACCAGGCCTCTCTCTGCTCGTCTCATTTCCTTCTATTCCAGCCAGAATGTTCTCTCAGGGTTGGCAGAAAGTCCTTTAGTCCAAGAATCAGGACACCTGCGTTTGAGCCGTAGCTCTGTCAGTTAATCACTGTGGATGTTGAGCAAGTTACTTATTTACTTGGAGTCTGTTTCTTTATCTGTGAAACGAAACCATTGGATTAGATAATCCCTAATCAGGGTGATTTTGGCTGCAAATCAGAATACCTAAGTGAAAATAAGGTACATGTTAGGTCAAAATCAAATTCTGGACTCAGGGTTATTCCATGGATGGATTCAACAGCTCAGTGATATAATCAAAGACACAGGCTCTTTTGTCTTACTGGGCCATCATCTTTAGTCTCCCAACGGTTGCAGATGGCTGCTGTAGTTCCAGGCGTCAAGAGTTTACCAGATCAAAGAAGAGCCGAAGGGCTTACTTCCTCGTGAGTCTTTTTATTAGGGAGGAAACGTTTCCTAGAAGACCCCAGCAGACTTCTCCTTAGGTCCCACGCCATAGTCCCAAAGGAAGGTGGGAAAAGGACTATCAGGCATTTGAAGCTTTCATAGTATGAGTCAGGCTCTATCAGTGAGAATGAAGACCAGCAAAATCCTTTCCATTCCCAACATTCTGCGATTCTTTGGTTCCTTGATGGTCTTCATCAGCGAATATGAGAATCAAGCTTTGGCACTGGTGCTTGAGTGTTGGGTCTTGTGTGACTTTGGATACAGTGGCCTCTTCTGATGAAAAGTTCATAGAGCAGATCTTGGCAATATTCTCCAGAACATTTTTCACAGAAGGAGTGATGAATTGCCTGTTTGTGGGGGTAATTTCCCTTTTTTAAATACAGAAACATCATATAGATCTACTCGTTATATGCTTCCTATGAAGTTGGTATTTTTGCCTAATTTGCCTTTTTCTATACTGCATCTTTTTCATGTGGCAATGTTGCAAGTATCCCATTTACCTTGATCATAGGTTGGGTTCTCTGGAAGCAGACACTGAGACAGGCATTAACACCTGTAGCTCTCTGTAGTGTAATTCTTCCACTGAGACTTGCCATCAATTCTACGTGGCACCTTTTCCTTATGACCGATACTTCCAACACCATAGTGCCTACAGATCCTGCGGCCCTACAGGCAGGGCTATGTTTACCATAGACCAGACCTGCTGTGGAGCCCTCCTCTGCTCTAGGCTGCACAGAAGTCTGGCAGCCTTCTGTCTCACCCAGTATACGGGCTGTTAAGTATCCCTAGATTTGGGATATGCTGTCTCCAGAAGCTCAAGAGGCTCACCAGGTATATGCTTCCCTCTTAATGGCGTAGCATGGTCCTGCCCCCTGGGAACTTGTCCAAACCTTGAGTCATGGGTCTGGATCTGAAACCTGGCTCAGGTCCAGAAACTGGGCAAGGACTGTGACTTTTTACTGGGAAGAGTGCCCTTGGCCTCCCAGTCATCTGTCCTTAACTTTTTCTGTTGGTACAAATTGAGTAGTACCCTGTCTGCCTTCCATTATTTTACTCCTTTGGATGCTGAATTCTCAGTTAGGCACCCTAGACTGCCACTTCAATCTTGCTGGTTCTTGCAATAATTGCAGACTACTGGCTTCTGGCAGTTAAGGGCTGCCACCTGGACTGTGTGCTTTGGGGTCCTGGCGTTCCCTTTGCTATCAGTAGACTCAGTTCTATAATGGCATCTCTTGCCCTGGTCAGCCCTGGCCTACAGAGAGGAGCCACCACTGAATTTTTTGCCCCTCTCACTAGTGTATACCTTATGGTTTGACAAATTGTGGGTCCTGTGGGCCTTCCTGTGGAACATAATCTTCTGGTGGATCTTCTGGCCAGGTATAGTATATCCATTCCAGCATGCCAACTTCCTTGAGCCTCTTAATCTCTTCATCCACTATCTACCACGGTAATTCTGGCATTTGAACTTCACTTAGCACGTCCGTCACTTTTTCCAAACTTCTGGGAGCCATTTGTAGTGTTGAGTTTGCACTATCTCCTGGGGTTCTCTCCAAGGTGCTAAGTCCTGTGTCTCAGAAAAACAATCCCAAGTCAATACACTATTCACCCTCCGATTTTATGTTCCAGCCTGCTTGATCAAGTACCTCAGAACCCAGTCCTACGTATCCTCCCCTGGACCGGCTGGTACATGCAGGTACGTCTTGCTGCTCCTTTGTGGTATAGTCCCTTAGAGTCCCTTTCCTCTCTTATAAGCATAGCACCAGGGAATGTGTGCGTGGCACAACTCCATGTCTCCCACAGTCCCTATTCCAGTTGTTTATTATCCTAAGTATCAAACACAAACAGTGATTTCTCTAGAAAAAAAAATGTTGCTGATATTTGCTAAGAGTCTTGGAGCTTCCGCTAAGGGACCATATTGGTCAGGATAGATTATACCTTGGTAACATAAACCACCCCATCTCTTTGGCTTCACAGAACAAAGATTTATTTCTTGTTCACCTCAGAGTCTAACTCAGGTCAGGTGGTTTTTCTCAGCAGGTCACCTCCAGGCTATGACTCAAGGATCCAGTCAAACTTCCCTCCTTTGACTATTGTATCTGGACATGTGGTGTCCCAGTCCCCACAAGGGAGAAAAGAATACTTGAGGATTGAGGGAGATGTTTTTAGTGACCAGAGTAACAAATGGCTTGAATACCTTCATCCATATTCCATTGGTTCCTTACTTGCAAAGGAACATGGGCAATGCATTCTTTCTGTGTGCTTAGAAAGAGACAGTGGTGTAGTGAACATATGGTGTTGTGTTTCCACAGAAACCAAACCCAAAATTCCATTTCCCTAAAAAAAAAAACCCAGCAACTTCCTCGATTTCACATTTGCATATACTTTTCTTGTTTTTAATTCAAGCTTCAAAGACATAACCCTTTGAATGCATTTAGTAATGATTGAGACATGGGGGGACCAGGTTCAATCTGAGTGTGTGTGTGAATGACCATCTCTGAGGGCATCCCAAAACAAAGTATAGGTTAATGGAATTATTTGTGTGTCCTCTCAACACCATTATTGTAGCCAGTTGAGAGTCTATTTCTTCTATCGAGGGTAAGACTCCCTGTCCGTCAAGGTCTAGTTCTAACTCTTCGTGTTCCGTAAAGCCTCGGTTACGTGCCTCCTGATGACTGCAGCTGATAGAGTCATTTGTGAGCATGTATGAGACTGTACCTCCTTTTGTACCCTCCAAAAATTACTGAGGAGGGGTGTACATTTCAAGCGGGTAGCCAGATACTCTATGGGTGTAGGTGAGGCAAACAAGGTTTGTACACTATTGATGTTTCTGTGACTTTTTTTTAACCCGTGGACTGGGAAAATGTAGGGATATTTGAGCTATATTTTTGTCTTTTTTGGTGTTTTGTTTTACTATTTTAAGTCTTTATGCTTTGTAGCATTGTGGTTAAGTTTTGGAATCAAAGAGGCGTGAGTTTGAGTCATAACTCAGGTGCTTAATATCTTTTGGTAAATTGTATACTCTTCCTGGGCCTCAGTTTCTTTGTTGGTAAAATGGGGATAATAATACCTATCCAAATAGTTGGGGAGAAAATAAGAAAATGTACATACAGTGCTTAGAACAGTATCTTCAACATAAGGCTTAACAATGACATATGCATTATAATTATCTTCCCACTTCTATTTTAGGATCCAATAAGGCAGGGACCAGGCCTATTCGTTTTTATATCCCTCACAGTGGCTAGGATAACGTCTTGAACATTATAGGCATTGAATAAATATTTGTTAAGATAAAATAATTTCAGTAGTGCTTTAATTTCCTTAGTAGAAATACCCTGTACAAATTCAAGACATACTAAGAATTAAATACTCTTTTTAGACCGTGCTTTTGATTCCCTATCAAAAGAATAAGCATTTTGGAAGTTGTTTGACAGCTGTATTTGGTTTTTATTGAGTCAGCTCTGGCTGCTTGCCGAATTCCCTTTGTGAACCTGTGGAAACATGATGCAAGATGGTGAGCCGGGGTTGGGGTGAATGGAGGGAAACCAATGACATCGATAGACGTACACCTGCATTTTGACCTCATTATCACAATGCCCCAATTAAGTACTAATTAGTTATCAATAATTCAAGTATCCATAATGAGCTAAATGCCTGGGCAGAAGAGAGAAGTTTGGTCCAATGACAAAGGTACAGATAAGTGATAGTAGAACCATTACTATTCCAATAAAAGCTTTCATCCAATATGCATGTTCTCTGCACCGCAGGGAGCTTCTTAATTTCATTTCTACCTTTAATTGAATGAAAACTTAAGAACACTGGACCTTGGGCTATGGTTTTGTTTGAATATATTTAGTACTATAAATCAAAATCCAACAGAAGCTCTTCTTACAGAACAAAGATGGGGGGAAAGTGCTACCGGGGTCACAGATCAATTCAAAGTAGCACTTTTTTTTATAAGTATTAAATTATAGAGCACTTTCTATAATAAAAGTATAGATCCAACAATCAAATTGAAAGAAGTTAAGAGTGCTGCTTCCAGGCATTAATTAAAGGTAGAATCTGCAGACTGCTGGACAGGGTAAAATAGGCTAGCGAATCAATACTTATTTATTTTTTTAAAAAGCACATATTTAGAACTTATTGTTCTAACTAAAAGCCACCATGGAAAAACTTTTCTAGTAAACTTTACTTATTTTCTTTCTTGTTGCTGACTGATATTTACTCAGTATTTACTGTCATTATCACTTTCCTAATTAACAGCCCAGATATTTTAAACAATAATGGATAAAAAATTATAGATTTACAATGGATAAATGTATTATGGATAAAAAACTGAAAACGATATTTTTGCTAGGGGTGTAGTGGGAGGTGGTGGTAGATAGGGAAGTGGGATATGAGCCTGTGTTTTGAAATCCCCCAGAACCACTGCCCTAAGAGAAAACACATCAGGCTGAGAGTAGTCAAATCTTATCTTTGTCCACTGATTTAAGAATAATAAGAACAAGAGTTTTAAAAATACATCACCAATTCACACCAAAAATAAAAAGTGCAAGGTTATACTATAAACATGAGTTATTGGAACCAAATCATGAGATGTTTATTTAAGATCTGGGGGTTACCCAATTTTGGGGTGCGAGGAGGCAAGGAGTGACTTAGTTCCTCTCTTGAAACTTCATTGTGACATTGGGACTGGAACGTGGAGGTGTGTGCTGAAAGGGATCTGGAAGGATGTTGCCAAAGTTCTGTCAACTAAGCTGCAGGGCCAGGGAGGGGGCTCCAATGACCTCTGGCATAACAATGTCCTCATTGGAAATGTCCAACTCACAGCTGACAGCAATCTCTGCCCAAGCTCCCTCTTGCCTGAGGCTATCTGGAATGCCAGATCCCAGGCCTCTCTTCCTTCCAGTGGCTCCTGGCATTTCCACTGCCTGCCAGATGTGGGAATCGGTCCCTGGCTCTCGATCACCTCAGTCAGGTCTGTCACTGAGATTCCTGAGTCCTTCCAGTCTCATCTCCCTGATTTCCCGCTGCATCTCCCGCCTCCCCACACTCATGGTTCCTAGCATCTCCCATGTGATGACGTACAAAGAAAGTAACACAATTTTTCCGATGAAAATGGCATTTTGACACATGACGTTTGATCTTCAGTCAAGAGTCTTCGTCCCGTAGGCCATCTGCTCAGTGACTGCACACTACAGAATTGCTTTTATCTCCAAAGAACCCATTTGTCACACAATGAATTTTTATGTGAGCTGTAGTCTACTCCCATGGTTCTCAAAGTGTGACCCACAGACCCCTGGGAATGCCTGAGACCTCTTCGACATCAAAATAATGTTGATAATCACATTAAGAGCTTACCTCTTTAGCTGCATTGGCATTTGCACTGATGGCACAAAAGCAATGGAGGGCAAAGCTGCTCATGCCTTAACGCAAATCAACGCAGTGGCACCAAATTGTCTGACTTGTCATTGTGTTTATTCTTCACCACTGTGCAGTTGGTACAATTTTTTAATATTTTGTGGGATGATACAGGAAGTCTGCTTCATGAAGGACTTCTGCAGCCAAAGTACATTGTTTTGAAAAAGAGAAGTTACGCAGTTGTTTTGAGTTAGAACGTTATTTTTGGAACACCATTTTTACTCGAAGAAATGACTGACAGACAAAAACCATGGATATTCAAATTTGGGTATTTGGCAAACATTTTCCCCAAAACGAACAAAGGGAAGCTGCCACTTTAAGGAAAACAACTGGCAATATTTTTGCCAATGTTAAAATCTGAGATTTCAAGCAAAAATTAAAATTCTAAAAATCTTGTGTTCATCACCATGAGCTTAACAGCTTTCTAATATTTAAAGATTTTTTTGAGATTAGTGTTATGTTAAATGTTACTGCATACTAGCATTGTTAATATTACACATTAACAAATGTAAATTTTATTGTATAAAGGAATGTGTCAACATTTGGAAGATTTCATCCCTTTAGAGAACTGACACATTCCGAATGACAATGCATAGTGTTACACTATAACATGGGTAAAAGATCTGCCAAAGGGCCCAAGACCAATGGGTTGTAATGGAACAGTATGAAAAGTTCACTGGTTTTAAATTCGACATTGCAACTAATCTTTTAAAAACTGTTATTTATTCAGTTTTGGTATAATATCAAAAAAGAATACCACAATTACCTGCAAAGGTTATGAAAATGTTCTTCTCTTTTCCAACTGCATATGCTCATGAGGGTGGGTCTTTCTCATATACTTCAACCAAAACAACATATCAGAACAGACTGAACGCAAAAGCGGGAGGACTCAGCTGTCTTCCATGAAGGCAGACATTAAAGAGAATGAGAAAAATGTAAAATAATGCCACTCTTTTCATTATTTTCTTTTTAAAGATTTTATTTTTCCTTTTTCTCCCCAATGCCCTCTGGTACCTAGTTGTATATATGTTTTTTAGTTGTGGGTCCTTCTGGTTGTGGCCTGTGGGATGCCACCTCAGCATGGCTTGATGAATGGTGCCATGTCAGCACCCAGGATCCAAACTGGGGAAACCCTGGGCCACTGAAGCAGAGCTCGAGAACTTAACCACTTGGCTATGGGGCTGATAGGCCCCTTTGCTATTTTTTTTTCGCTTTGGAAAGTATAGATTTTTTTTTGTTAAAATGTTATTTATGTTAGCATATAATGGATTTATTATTATTTTTGGTGGGGAAGATTTGCCCTGAGCTAACATCCATGCCAATCTTTCTCTACTTTGTATGTGGGATGCCTCCACAGCATGGCTGACGCGTGGAGTAGTTCAGCGCCCGGGATCCAAACCTGAGAACCTGGGCCACTGAAGAGGAGCACACAGAACCTTAATCACTCATCCGTGGGGCCGGCCTCAGGTTTATTATTTATTGAATGAATAAATATTTAAAATTTTTCTCAGTTTTAATTTCCAATACAGTAAATATTGATAGACATAACCTGCAACCTTTGGGGGTCTTCAATAATTTTCTTTTTTAAAGTTTGGCACCTGAACTAACAACTGTTGCCAATCTTCTTTTTTTTTTCCTGCTTTTTCTCCCCAAATTTCCGCAGTACATAGTTGTATATTTTAGTTGTGGGTCCTTCTAGCTGTGGCATGTGGGACACGGCCTCAGCATGGCCTAATGAGTGATGCCGTGTCTGTGCCTAGGATCTGAACTGGCAAAACCGTGGGCTGCTGAAGCAGAGTATACAAACTTAACCATTTGGCCATGGGGCCAGCCCCCTATTTTTTTTTTTTCTTTTGTGAGGAAGATTGACCCTGAGCTAACATCTGTTGCCAGTCTCCTCTTTTTGCTTGAGGAAGATTGTTGCTGAATTAAAATCTGTGCCAGTCTTCCTCTATTTTGTACGTGGGATACCACCACAGCATGGCTTGATGAGTGGTGTGTAGGTCCATGCCTGGGATCTGAACCTGCAAACTCTGGGTCACTGAAGTGGAGCACATGAACATAACCACTACACCACTGGGCCAGCTCTCAATAATTTTTAAGTGTGGAAAGTTCCCAAGACCAAAATATTTGACAAGCACCAGTCTATTAGAATAATTGGTTGAATTCTACAGGGTAATCATAAAGTCTGGAAATATGGCAAATATAAATAAATGACTTTTGTATTACGTTATGATATATTGATGTGTTTTTTTTTGTGTTGTCCCTCATTGGCAATGCATAGTTCAATGTTTTCTGCAAAATTGCAATGAACCTGCGCATTAATCCAGCATTTCCATCAATCTCTACACGTGCGTCTGAGATGAGTAGCCTCAGACGACTGGTAGCTCTGGTTTTCACTAAATAAACCTTTGCTTTTAGCATAACCCAAAAGAAGTAATCAAGGGAGTCCAATCTGTAAAACAAAAAATACCAGAATGTATTTATGTTCCATACTTAATGGCCATACTGTAGTTCTGATCCCACTCAGGATGCAGTCGTTAGCTTTGCTGTTTTCTCTCTCTGTTTGCGAGGGTAAAGAAGATAATTAAGAAAAATGTGCTTAAGGTCCTTATAATTAATCATTTTCATCAATGACATAATTGCCTTTTTCCTGTCTGACCCTTTGATAGAGTTTGATTTGTAGTGGCTAATTTTAAAAGAACCATCACTCACTTTTCTGTCTTTAGGAAGCCTCTTGGCCCCCTTTCTTAAGTCAAATATGCCTTTGTGCCTTCAGATCCTAAGAATATGTGCTATGTGAATCTATAAGAATAAGATAGCCATTTGGTCTCTGGCAAGCAAATCGCCTTTGAGTTACATTTTATTGAGAAATGTCTTTTTGAAATAGTGACTTTGTCAGTAGAAGTTGTAATTTAAGACTGCAAATGGGATTGAAATAGATTGGGCTTTCTCTTTTCTGACTTGATACTGTCCATATCCTTCAGCCCTTCCGTCCTTCCACCCACCCACACTATTTGCTCTCTGACGTTGGCACAGCAAATGGATAGATGATGCTTGAAGCAATGTGACCTCCTTTCGGGCTATTAATATTTCATATGTACATTGAGCCCTTCTATTCGCTGATGAAGTATCAAGCCCAGGAAGGAAGAGCCTAGTTTCTGTGGAGGGAAGTAAGTCATTTGGAAGGGAATTCAATTGCCTTAGAAATGAAAATGTCCTGATATTATCCAAACTCCAGCTTTTTATTTTCAGGCCTGCATTACAGCTAGCCATTCTGGGAAAAGAAAACTTAGCATATCCCTAGATTTTAGGGATAATGTTTCTGATGTTAACTACCCTAGGTAGCCAAACTGGACTGATTGATTCAATAGAAGCATTAGTGATCTTCCACTTAAATATTGCAGACTCTGCCAAATATAACGTATTTTTTCTTGACAGAAATTAGCTAGTAAGCCCATATGTTTCTAATGACTAGTCTAAATGAGAGTGAATAAAGACATTATTATTATTATTTTTTTTTAAAGATTTTATTTTTTCCTTTTTCTCCCCAAAGCCCCCCGGTACATAGTTGTGTATTCTTCGTTGTGGGTTCTTCTAGTTGTGGCATGTGGGACGCTGCCTCAGCGTGGTCTGACGAGCAGTGCTATGTCGGCGCCCAGGATTCGAACCAACGAAACACTGGGCCGCCTGCAGCGGAGCGCACGAACTTAACCACTCGGCCACGGGGCCAGCCCCCATTATTGAGGAGGATGCTTGCTATAAGAAAGGGGCATGCATGCTTCCAATTTCTCATAGTTCTATCAAGCAGTTTGGAGCAGCCCTGTTGGACACCATTTATGACTGGGATTAGCAATTACAATTAAAATTAGCACCTGAGCATCATGGTGAAGAACCGGATTCTGGAGTCAGACAATGTTACTTACTTTATGGCTTTGGAGGCGTTAAAAAATTTTCCGAGTCTCAGGTTTCTTAACTGTGAGTTTGAGACGATACCTATTTCACAGGGTTGTTGCATGGACTCAGGGAGATAATCCACACCGAGCGTGTAGCACAGGGCTTGGCACAGAGTTAGGGCACTGTAAAGTTTAGATGTAAGTATTATTATAATGGTTCTGTTTGGAAGAACAGGGTACAGATTCCAAAGAACCACTGACCTAGGATATGTGTCAAAATTTTCAGTTTGGATTAAAGGCAATTCATGCCTCTGAAATCACAGGCTGATGAAAGATTCGTGAATGCTGCAGACAAGCTTCTGATATCTAAAACTTTGCTGTATGTGATGAAACAAGGCCAGCAGTGCGATAATCTGCCTGAAATCTGCTTACTCTTAATCAACTATACTCATTTAGGGAACCCTACCATTTGATTCCAGAGAGTAGTGTTTTGGTGGTTAACTGGGGTTGGAGAGGATTTCTCCCTGTTTGAAAATGGGATAGATCACAGCTGTGCCAGTTCTGGGAGCACGATACCTCCTGAAGCTTTAATTCAGTTAGCTGCATGGGCACCTTGGGCCCACTAGACAGAACAGATTCTAAACAATTCTGGCGAGAAATCTTCTCCTAGTGGCTTTTTCAATTTTAGGCAATTAGTCCTTTTATAGTAGACGAAATTATTAGCTCCCAACCAGGGATTATCCTGGAATTTACAAAATAAAAAGAGCCTGTTTAAGGACCATAAAATTAAGTGAAGTATCTTGCCATCAGCGGAAATTTGTGCTATAGTAATTTTTATTTCAAAAGCATTGAGGGACGAGAGATTAATATGTCCCAAACTATGCCTTTTTACAGCTGAGTCCAAAGGTTCCAATTAGGATTTTTAAAGGAGATATAGCCTTTTTGAAATATTTTCAATAATGGTTAGGGTTTAATTGTTTATAATTTTGGTTTACGGTAGTGTTATCAAACAAATGATAAGATGATGAAATTTTCATTTAAGAGCAATCAAGTCTGGCTTCAGCCTTTTATCATCTAGAAGTACATAATTGAGAAGAAACTTTCAGATGAAAGATAATATATGCATTCTCTAGATTTTTGCTACTCAAAGTGTGTCTGTGGACTAGCAGCATTGGCATCAACTGGAAATTTGTTAGAAATAGAGAATCTGAAAAAGAAAAAAAAAGGAATGGAGAATCTCAGGTCCTTCCCCAGGCCAACTGAATCAGAATCTGCATTTTACTAAGATCTCTAGGTAATTTGCATGCACATTAAATTCGAGAAACACTGTTGTAGATCACAGAAATTGAATCAAACAATTAGACAGATGGCCTTCAGCACCTTATTCCATGTTCTTATCACTCTGCTTGAAGTGCGGGTCAGAATAAATTTAAGAAAAACTTTCCTTCAAATTTTATAATAAATTAGCCAAAATTAAGCTGAGACATTTCAAATTCACAGAAAAGTACAGAAACCAATATAATAGACCATCTGTAAAACCCATCCCTGGGTTTAAAATGATTTTAATTTTAGCATTTTGCCATATTTGATTCATCTCTCTCTTCCTCTCATTGAAAAAATTCTTTTTATTTCAATACAATGTACATAACATAAAAATTGGCATTTTAACCCTTTTTGAGTGCACAATTCAGTGACATTAAGCACAGTTAACCACTATTCTAATTTCTTTATGGTTTGACTATTCTACATAACTTATATAAGTAGCGTCATATAATATTTGTCCTTTCGTGTCTGGCGTATTTCACTTAGCATAATTTTTCAAGAGTCATCCATGTTGTAGCATGCATCAGAATTTCATTCCTTTTTAAGGCTAAATAATATTCCATTGCGTGTATATACTACATTTTGTTTATCCATTTTTCTGTCAATGGGGATTTGGGTTGTTTCCACATTTTGGCTATTGTGAATAGTGAAGCTTTGAATGTTGGTGTGCAAAAATCTGTTCAAATCCCTGCTTTCACTTTTTTGCGTAAATACCTAGGAGTAGAATTACTGGATCATATGGTAAATCTATGTTTAATTTTTTGAGAAACTGCCATCCTGTCTTCCACAGTCACTGTGCCATGTTACATTCCTACCAGCAATGCACAAGGGTTCCGATTTCTCCATATCCTCACCAACACTTCTATATTTTTTTAAATAATAATAATCCTGATGGACCTTAAGTGGCATCTCATTGAGGTTTTGATTTGCATTTCTGTAATGATTAGTGATATTGAACATTTTTTCATGTGCTTGTTGTCCATTTGTATTTCTTCTTTGGAGAAATATCTATGCAAGTCCTTTGCCCAATTTTAAATTTTGTTGTTGTTGTTGAGTTGTAGGAGTTCTTTATGTATTCTGGATATTAATCCTTTGTTGATATATGATTTGCAAATATTTCCTCCTGTTCTGTAGGTTGCCTTTTCCCTCTGTTGATAGTATCATTTGATACATAAAATTTTTAATTTTGATTGTCTAATTTATCTATTGTTTTCTCTTGTCGCCTATGGATTTGGTGTCATATACAAGAAATCATTGCCAAATCCGACGTCATGAAGCTTTTCCTTTATATTTTCTTCTGAAAGTATAAAGTTTTAGTTTTTATGTTTAGGTCTTTGATGCATTTTGAGTTAATTTTTACATGTGGTATAACGTATGAGTCCAGCATCTTTCTTCTACATGTGTATATCCAGTTTTCCCAGCACCATTTGTTGAGGACTGTCCTTTTCCCTACAGAGTGGTTTTGGCACCCTTGTCAAAAATCATTTGATCATATATGCAAGGGTTTATTTCTGGACTCCCTATTCTACTGGTCTATATGTCTGTCTTTATATTAGTACCATACTGTTTTGATTACTGTGAAAAAAAATTTAAATCTATTTAAAAGATTTAAAAGAATTGTAGGTAGAACAAAACGTCTCTTCTCTCTCTCCTTCACCAGAGGTAACCATTTGTGAAGTTGATGTGCGCAATTCCATGAGTGCTTTCATACATTTATTGCATGTTATTTATAACTTACTTTGTACATTTTAATCTTTTTGTTTTTCCTGAGGAAGATTAGCTCTGAGCTAACATCTGTTGCCAATCTTCCTCGCTTTTCTTTTTTTGCTTGAGCAAGATTAGCCGTAAGCCAGCATCTCTGCCAATCTTCCTCCCCTTTATATGTTGGTTGCCACCACAGCATGGCTGACAGGTGGTGGAGTTCTGCACCCGGGATCCAAACCCTCAAATCCAGGCCACTGAAGTAGAGTGCACTGAACATAACCACTATACCACGGGGCTGGCCCCTGTATGTTTTAATCTTTTACTTAAATATTAGTGCTATGATCTGAATGTATGTGTTCCCCCCTTCCCCTAAATTTATTTGTTGAAATCCTAACCCTCCAGGGTGATGATATTAGGAAGTGGGGCCTTTAGGAGGTGACTAGGTCATGAGGGCAGAGCCCTCAAGAATGGGGTTAAAAGACGCTCCAGAGAGATCCCTTGCGCCTTCTACTATATGAGAACACAACGAGTAGGTGGCAAACTGCAACCTTGAGGGGGGAGCCTCACCAGCACCCAACCATGCTGGCCCCGTGATCGTGGGCTTCCCAGCCTCCAGAACGGTGAGAAATACATTTCTGTTGTTTATAAGCCACCCAGCCTGTGGTATTTTGTTACAGTAGCCGCGAGGATTCAGACAACTACCATACTACATGTGGCCTTTTCTAGTTTGCTCTTCTTCGTTCAACAATATATTTTGAGGTTTATCCACCCTGAAACATGTACATTTAATTCACTCATTTTATTTGTTGTATAGCATTCTGCTATATTCACATGGATTCAAAGTATTTAAATCCATTTCTCCAATGAGGGGCAGTTAGGTTGCTTCCAACCTTTTAAAAATAACAAAAGCACTGCCGCAAACATTCTTATGTATGTCTCACACATGCGAGAATTTTTTTAGGGTAGAAAACTAGAAGTGAAATTGCGGGTGTTGTAGAGTAGCTTGGGAAATGATGAATTTTAACACTGTAACCTAGGTGTTCATGACTGAGGTGGCTATAAGCAGTAAGGGGCTAGTTATTGGAACTCTGGGTAGTTACCTGGTTAGAGTATATATGGCATTTCCATTAGTCTTATTCTAAGGGGCTGTTGTTGTGAAGACGTGGTGATGGATGAGTTTGGCCGTGTAGTGTCGTCATTCGATCGCATGGCTGAATCTTCCAGGAAGCAGGCCTTCTAACGGATCATTGCCAGCCTTGGTCTTAAAACCTCCCAAATTGTTTTGTCACTTGTTAGACAACTTAAGACTACGATATTCTGAATTTGATCAAATTGGTTTCAGACACCTGAAATGGTAGATACAACAGTATTCTCAATTTTTAAAAATAGTTTTTCATTTTTAACCAGGAATCTGAAGTAGGGTTGAGAGATATGTTGTTACAGAAGCAGATAACTTAGAGGCTGTTATTAACTGAAATCAGTTAACATCTTACTTCTCCAAAAATGTGTTTGGCAGAGGGACTGCAGGAAGGAGGACTTTAGTCTCAGCCTTCAACGTGCAAGCTACTGATCTGGATGGTGAGTCAGCACACTAGAGTGTCCTCTTACATGGGCGGTTGGTGCTCCAACAACGGGAACTGATCAACTGGAGACCTACCTTTAGAATTGGCCTCAACCCTGAGTTCTTTGCAAGACCTACTTTAAACTTCATTACATGCTTTCATGTTAAAGTAAACATCACACTCACTAACATTCCCAAACTAGCCAAAGACAACCAAAATAAAACCAAACAAAATCTGTTCTGTTCAGACAGTAGAATGGTAGTTACCAGAGGCTGGGAGGAGGGGGAAAGGAGAAAGATTGATCAAGGGGTACAAACTTTCAGTTATAAGATGAATAAGTTCTGGAAACCTAACGTACAACATGGTGACTGTAGTTAATAATAATGTATTGTTTACTTGAAATTTGCTGAGAGAATAGATCGCAAGCATTCTCACCACATACACACACACACACACACACACACACACACACACAAAGTAACAATGGGAGGTGATGGATGTGTTAATTAGTTCGATTTTGTCAGTCATTTCACAAGGTAAACATATATAAGAACATCACTTTGTATACCTTAAATACGTATAATTTTTATTTGTTAAAAATAACTAAGTGATTTTTTTAACTGTCCTGTTTAAAACATGAGTTTCAATAATATTGCTAATGACTTTTGTAATTCCATATATTTGACTGACTCTTTTGATTGTTAGAGCCCTGGGTCAATTGCAGCAGAGAACACAGTTTTATAGACCAAAATCTTTGGAAAGTAAAGTACATATTCAAGAGCTAAGTCATTGAGGTTGCTAGAGTAAATCATTGCTGATCCCATCCTTGGTCAGGCTGAATATTTGTCCTCCCAGAAATAGGTAGACCTGTCTGTGATGCAAAAGGCTGTCAGGAGATGTCTCCATTTGAACCAGAGAGCTGGTGTATTAGCAAGATCACTGGTTTAAGCCAGAAGGCCTGGGGTTGAGTCCTGGTTCTGTAACTTGCTATTTAGATGGTCTTGAGTGAGTCTGTTAGCTTGTCTGAAATCCCAGTTTTCTCATCTACCAAAAGGCAGTGACAAAACCATACTTGCTTCAAAGGATTTGATGAGATGGAGCATGCAACAGTTGTTGAAGAACTGTAAACTCTCTGAATTGTCGCATAAACATGAATGGTTCCCTCGTAGTCACTGAAGGCCCAGGTTCTAAACAAGAGCAAGAGTGGTGCATTTGTTATGTATTGACTGTGTTTTGATAATAGGCACGTCATGTCATTTTTACTGTTTCTTCTCTTGACTTTCTATTTTCTATGAGATTTAGACTTCTTGCTCACTTTAATTTTGCTAACCATGATGCAACTCGTGGACCTAACCTGAGCAGATTGGTGACGGACCTTGAAAAATGGTCTGAGTGGTGGAGGTTGTTGTACTTTTTCCTTTCGCTGAAGCTTAACCAGTTGTTTCAAAAAACATTCAAGAATTTTGTGATAAAGGCAGTTAAGAATCTCTGATTATTCATCCTATGAAGTTCAAAAGTTCTTGGATCTTGGCTGAAGACTGTCATCAGATTCTGAGTAGTCACAGCAGTTTGGATCTAGGCACAGATTTTGATCCTGACAAATAAAGACAAGTTGTAGTAGTCCTGGAAGTTATTCTTTAGATGTGATGAACATAAAGCTCTCTTCAAATGAACAATACAAGTATCGCATGAAACATGACAAAGGATAAAATGCTGCACTGGGATGTTTTCATATAGCTAGTTTGGAGAAATCAATTTTGCTAACCATCCTCCCCCACCCCCACCCGCCAGCAAAGTTCTATGATTCAAAACAGGATTTCCTGTATGCTACCAGAAGCATCTGTGACTTTTTTTTTTTTTTTGCCAGTTCTTCTAAAGTTCCCCATTTGGGCCTTTCAATCTCTTGCCCACATTTTTCCTGAGCCCCACGCATGGTACGGTGCAGGCTGGGCCTTGCAGAAGGGCACGAGGCCAAAGGGAAGAGTTAGGACCGAAATCTAGCCACATGCCCTGACATGGGTTTGTGTGGCCTCAGAAGAAGGGGTGACTTTTCCTAAGTTGTATAAGGTGCCGTATGGGGTAGCAGAGGCTCTGCCATCTTCCTCAGCGTCTCACTTATCTGCGTTCTCCTCCATACCCTAATTTCCATTCTTTGACCCGTAAGCTGCCTCATCACCACCCATGAACCTAATCTCCTGCTAGAAACCCTCTCACCCTCTGTGCCTCTCCAGCTGTCCCACAGGCCATTCCAAAGCTCTCTCACTCTCTTGCTTCCAAAGAACCACTTCTAATTCAAATACCTTTCATAAGATAGACTCAAGGGTCATTTTCAGAGTGTCATTCAAAGCCCATGAGAAAAAACAAACTTCACTGGTTTGGTGCATTGATTTCCATGACTCTAAAAAAAATTAAAAGGATGAAAGCTAGGTTGAGTTGAAATGTGAAATTATCAAGAGCAAAACAGGAAACAAATGTTTGCTCAGCTAACCGTTTCCTACTGAGGGCTCTCTGTGTAACGTCTCTATGAGGAGTTCACTGTTCAACCTTAAACAGATTGAAATGACCGATGGGGGAAAATCACACCAAACCCAAGGGCTCTGTGGAAGCAACGTTCAGCGAGCGCCAGGCCCCTGAGCTGCTGCAGAAAGGCGGGTTGTGAAGGCGCGTACGTGTCAGTGTTGAAGGGAAGCCTTTGAAAGCTATCTTTCTAACAGGATGAATGTGAAAGCCACAGGGGAGAAAAAAAAAGGCAGCACGAAACTGCCACCGGAGCATTGCTTCCTGCCCGGGTAGCTCCGGCTCTTTGCTGACAGTTCTTAGGCCTTCTCTGGCTTCAAAGGTTTCCTCTTTTCTATTTTTGGTAGCAGAATATGGATTTAGATCTGCATAGTCCCTTTCCACGACTAATCCGTGCCCCGAAGAGAGGAGGGTTGCTGGTTCCTGTTGGCTATCAGTTCTCTTTCTTTTCAGCACCTCCAAATGATTTTTAATATTAAGGACACAGATTTATGGGAAGGAGTCATTGAGTTTTCAAACTGATTTGTAGTCTCCTAATTTGCACATTCCTTTCTCCAGCAGGGGCATCTCAGAGATCATCTCGAGTAATGGAGCCTGACTTCTGTGATGAGTGAAAGAATCCAGGTTGGTAAAACAGATGGCCATCGAATGACCAAAAAGTAAGCAAGGATGATTTGCATCAGTGTAACATGTAACTGATTAAGCATGATTCCATTTTGGAAAGAAAGAATTGATGCCTATGTAATCGAGGATTAGTTTAATCTGCATAAACTGTAACAAAAAGCTACAAGCTATGCCAGACGGAATGCTGAGGACCCTGGGCCATGCAAAGGAAAATACATTGCCCAGAGCAAGCATTTTTAATTTCTTGAGTGTTTAATTTCATGCCCTCTAATTCTGTTTCTTGAATCACTTCTGTTTTTCCTGATCTCAGGACTACCTAACTTTGCCGGCCCACTAATAGTAATAACCTTGGATGGGTTGTCTTTTATAGCCAGATAGCTCAACATTTTTTTTCTTTTTAAAGAAGTATTAAGCCCTTTAGTCCTCTCATAAAAATATGGGGCCACCCACCGGGCTGAATGCAGGGCTGGGGATCAGGAATGCCGCCCCCTCAGTCCAGCTGCCTCTGCCCACGTGGTCTTAATCAGGGTCTCCCTCTGTGGCTTTAAAAGGGTGACAATCTTGTGCTTGAGAAGGATTATTGTAGGAAGGTGTAAACTGAAGCGTCAAGGGCTCGCCTCACCTCCCCAAGGTTACCACTATGTTTCTTTGCGCCATGGCGTCTGGTTTGACCTTCACTACCCTCTAGAAGCTGTGAACCCACACAACATGAATATTCTATGTGTGCCATTTGACTTTATTTTGTTTTACAAAGAACAAAATGAACAGAAACAGTGGGATTGGGGGAAGGGGTGGGACTATGAGAATCAATTCTAGGGATTTTGCAAATGGATAATTGGCAAGAAGCAAAACCAAATATCAGTCGTGTATTGGGTTTCCAGCACTGGGAAAGTGTCTTTAAATATATTTTACATAATGGTTTTGAGCAGCAGGCAGCATTATCTGCTAAGTGGCAGTATTGTCAGTGAGCTAAAAAACTACATAATGGAGTTAAAAAGAAAGCCTCCTTTAACCTTTCTCCAGAGCGTTTTTACCCTGTTGAATTTTCCAGGGGTTATTTTAAATGTGTCCCAATGTCAGACTTGTTCAGAAAGAGAGTATTGTGTCTCCCAAGAGAATGATGATTTGCTTTTTTTTTTTTTTTTAATGGAGCAAAATGCTAACTTTTAATAGACTGTCTATCCTTTTCCTTCAGAATAAGTCCTCCCTCAGAATTCCTATGCAAATATTCAAACTCCCGAGCTGGGAAAAGGTTAAAAGGAACTGAGCAAGTCTATAGTGGCTCTTTCTGCGATGCACTCCAACACTTGGCAGGATGAGGTGTTCATAGCAGGTGCTGGATTTGCTATAAATGGACAATTTATAAACAGAGCTGACAACTGGGAAAACAGAGCAGTGGGGAATGCTGGCATTCCAGGGGCCAGCGGTTGATTTCCTATCAGATGGTCCTCAGCATGGAATTATTGATAGCTGCTGCTCTGAAAGAAAGCCAGTTGGCTATTGCATAAAAGGGCTGCACCTCAATTCATGCCTGATCTACTGGTAGATATTTTAAATAGGTCAGTGCAAATTAGCTTCTTCAGGTTGGTATTTCCTTAATTAGCAATTTAATTGCAACGTCTTCTCCTCCCCTTCAACCTTGACTGAATTTAACTCTCTTCCCTCTCTGTGATGCCGGAGGACTGGCACCTGAGAGAAGGCTGGCTGAAACAAAAGAGGAGCCCCAGGGCAGCGGGGGAGGATTCAGAGCAGGCTTTAGTGCCCAAGGCCAACACAGAACCTGGCTAAGGCAAGCCATGTGTGCAACCGAGGGCAGCATTTTTGGCCGTGTGTCCTGGGGGGGAAAGGAACAGGGCCTTTGTGCACTGAACCCTGGGAGAGAATCAGAAATGTGCAGCAAATGCATCTCATTTCTCCTTTGCTGTTTGTCAAGGGCTGCCAGCACACTGGGACGTTCCTAAGACCCCCAGCAAGGTTCTGCTTTCAGAGTATTCCCATGGAGCAATCTAATGATCACATTCATAGCTTCCATTGTTTTTATTTACTGTTTTGGACAGATTTAGCCCTGCAGAAAAGCTTGATGGTAGTTCCTAGACAGATGGCGTTGGCTGGCATTCGTACATATGTATCTGCAACTTTGCATTGGTGCAGTTCTGCTAGGAGCTAGGGAAGTGGCTATACCTGTTTGTTCTAGCTGTATGAGCTGTTTTTCCAGAAGACGTTTGTTTCGCTAGGTCTCTACTTTTCTTCTGACCACACCCTGTTGTTTTTCTCTTCAGAACAGACTGACGGCCTGATCCTGCAAAGAACTTTGACTTCCTTACAAGGAGTGAAAATTGTACAGCCTGAAGATTAAGTTTTTGAACTGGATGCCCATCCCAGCATGATGGTTGTCCCGGGCACAAGGGAGTATAAAGAATAGGGCATTGAGGGAACCCAGAACAGGGACTGTTTGATGCCACATAATGGCAAACATCCCCAGATTAGACAGAGATCTTAAGCGTTGTGGTAATGGATGCTTCTGTTATTGGTGAGAAGTCTTGTCTGTGAGTGGAATGGGAATCTTGCCTCTGGGTTTCATCACAGCTTCATCGACTGTGGTGAGCTCTCTAGCAAAGGTGTGACAAATCTTACTGAGCACGTTTTGTTTATGAAGAGCTGTACTGGGTGCAAGAGGTATAAGAAAGTATAGGTACAGTACTGTAAGCCAGAAGTTCATGATGTGGTTAGGGAGATGCACCATATTCTTGTGAAAAGATGATTAAGTCGGGACCAACAGGGCATGTAAAAGCCAGGAACAACCAGGGAATGTTCTAGAAGTGCCAGGGACGGAGTGGGAGCTGTTAGGTCAGGGAAGACTTGAGGAGAAGGATAGGACTGAAGCTGGGCCTTGAAAGGCTGGAGACTTTCAGTGATTGGAAATGTGAAAAGGAGACTATTCCAGGTGGAGGAAGACCATGCTGAGGCCCTGGTGAGGAGATGACCCCTGAGCTTGGGTGGAGAGGAAAGAAGAATGTCCTGGGAGGTAAGGCTGAAGGATCACACAGATGTGGAGGCCACGCAGAGTTTGAAGTTCATCATGTTGGATCCTCCTGATCCGGGAAGGGAGCCGAGAAAAGCAGGATGTCAGGAAGGTGAAGGCAGAAGAGAGTGGCAGTCACCTCAGGAGGAGCTCACAGGGTCCCATCTCAGTGACAAGGCTTAGGTCTGCAGAGCTGTGTGGACTGTGCTGTGTTCTAAGCCACGGATTGTAAATGGAGCCCTCCTTCCTCGGCATCCCTCTTCCTCCCCGGAAGCCTCTGCTCACCATCTGACTAAACTGGGGCCACCCAAGCTTCTGCTCAGGGAGTTTCCCCACAAGCCTGGAGCCAAAGCGAAACAAAGGCAGGTTCAGTTTTTTAAAGTTCACTGCTTGATTCTTATTTGCTCACTCTTGGATTCCCATTAGTGCTGCCCTGACTGATTTGAGGCCTTACTAGACATTTGGACGATTTCTTATTTTCATAGCTAACTCAGAAGGTCATCTTTGAGCTCTGGAAGCATCTGCTCAACCTGACAGACAGCTAAGTCAGAGCCACAGATCTGGGGGTGGGGGTGGGTCTGCCCTGGTCAGGGAGGGCTCCCCTACTAAGAGCCCTGGGAGGAAAGGAGCGTGGACCCCCCTTTCTTGAAACTTTTTTCCGTATTTTCTAAACACCTCAATGTGTGGCCTGTAGGCAAACAGCTTGGGTATCACCTGGACGTTAGTTAAAAATATAGAATCTAAGGCTCCACCCCAGCCCTACTGGATCAGGATCTGCATGTTTTACAAGATCCCCAGGGATTCATACGCACATTAGCGTTTGAGAAGTGCTGCTTTCAACCTAGTAGGATGGAAGGATCACCTGTGGAGCTTTTATTTATTTATTTATTCTTTTTGAGGAAGATTAGCCCTGAGCTAACTACTACCAATCCTCCTCCTTTTGCTGAGGAAGCCTGGCCCTGAGCTAACATCTGTGCCCATCTTCCTCTACTTTATATGTGGGACGCCCACCACAGCATGGCATGCCAAGCAGTGCCATGTCTGCACCCGGGATCCAAACCAGTGAACCCCGGGCTGCCGAGAAGCAGAATGTGTGAACTTAACCGCTGCACCACTGGGCTGGCCCCTGGCTGTGGAGCTTTTAAAACATTCTGTGGCATATTACATACCCCAGACAAATTAAGTCAGAATCTCTAGGGGTGGAGCCCTGGCACTGGTATTTTTTAAAAAGTTTTCAGATGATTCTAGGTACAGCTTGAGTTGAAAACCACTGGCCTATGGTCTGTGTTAACCACTCTGTTTCCAAGGCACCAAATTCCCCTCATACTGTAAAACAAAACACCACTAACCTTTTAGCCACAGACCCCGATGGAGTGAAAACAATACTCACTAAGCATTTATTCAGATCTGGTTAGAAAATTCCTGGCCAAGAACAGATGTAACCACTGGATTCACTCAAAAGTGTCAAGATGGTAGCTTGTTAAAATTCCTAGTCTTGAGTATTCTCTTCTGGCCTTGGAGGGTGGCTCTGTGTAGAACCTGGAGGACAGTTGCCTTGCCCCTAATCTTGGTTTCTGAGAAGATGGTACCCAGGCCTGTGCCACAAGGAGCCATGTTGCCTGCCTATGGACAGCAGAAACACACTGAGGAATTCAGAGTATTGATTTTTCACACTAATGGTCACTTTCAGGAAGCAAAAAAGGGTTTAAAAGCAGTTTTCCACCAATCATCAGCCTAGGGTAGATGTCAAACTTTAATAACTATCGCGGTTATTTCAATATATCTTCTTTCCCATTGAGGGCTTTCAGTTACTTAATGCCAGGGTGCTGGGAACCTTCAGGGGTGAATGTCAATGAGTGTCAAGTCAGTCTCTGATTTTCCTCAGTGCTCCCAGCTCTGCTGAAACATCGGGGATTTTCCATTGACAGATTCCGATCCTGAGCCAATCTTGGTCAGGGCTTGGAGGGTATTAGCAACTCTGTTTCTTCTTCTTGCCTTATCCCTGCCTCTTGGTGCCCCCAGGATGGCGATGGACCTGAGCACTGCTATAGGAGCTGTGGCCTTTCTCCTCATTCCTTATTTTTTGTCCTCTTAGAACTAGGTATGAATTGTAGCCTGGTTATCTGAAGTCTACACATGCTCCTTAACCCTTTCTAGAAACTTCTCTGGGGTGGATCCTGCTTTGAACTAGGACATCCTAGAATTAGTGTGCTGATCTTTGTCTGTCTGGGGTCTTCAGGTTCTGTGTCCACTCAGCACCTCAGCACCATACATACTGGTCTGCATTAAGCTTGAGGTCACCTTGCCCCTTTGTGCACTGCAGTTGGGACCGCTGGACACTCGCCTTGGGGGCTCACATCTTACATGGCCTCATTCCCTTGGCTGTGGCTACTTCTTTTCTTGGTTTTCTCTCTTTTCCCTTTGGCTTGGCATTATGGTCTCAGCATAACTCAATGCTCCTACCCCCACTCATACCACAGGAGCAGCACCTGCTCAGATGTGACCACAGAGACAATGCCACAAGGGCCGTCATTCTCAATAACAGTAGTAACATTATTTTTTGCTGATGAGGAAACGGAGTCGGAGATGAACCAGACAGTGGTGGTGAGAAGATCCCAACTTTCTTGCTTCTAGTTTGAAACATTTAAGTCTTCTTCAGTTCCACCTCAGAACATTGCAAGTCAAGATGACCACGGAAAGAAATCTGAATAACTAAACTGAAATCCTGCATTGATGCTAAACTGAAGTGACACTTATGTTTGGAGTTGGGGTTGGTTCATTCATACATATATGTACATATATATAAAATACATATTTACAAGTATATATAAATACATATATACTGAAATATGTGTGTACATTTACTGAGAATGTAGCAGGGGTGTTTGTGAAGTGGGCACCAAGTCCAGAAATAGACATTGTTGCCTCCACTGAAGGTAAAGGACAGCCCACTAATTACCCTGTGAGGTGCCTGGGCTGCCAGTGCTGGCGACTCCTACAGGGACAGAACACTTACTAGTCTCTGGAGGCAGACTCATGAGGCAGATCAGAGGATTTTGGACCTTGCTGCTGTCTGTGAAAGAATTTATAATTTGTACCTTGCTGTGCCCAGGTTGCTCCTAGGCACCCTCCCTCTGGTGCTTGAAGTTGGTATGCCTTCTGTCCAGACAAGTAGCTTCTTGGGCTATTAATTATGTAGTTAAAACTCTAAACCTTCTCATTTTAAATGATAATAAAATGTTTAAAGGTATGTTGCTTATAAACCTATTTTACTTTTTGTCTTTCCATTTGTTCCCATTTTATTGCCTTTCATCGTGGGCTGGCTGACTGGCCAAGCCAAGCTAATTACTGCCTTATTGTTTTTGGAAGACTAGGTGACACCAAGATTATTAATGAGTCAATAAATTGGGGCTACAGAAGAGCCTGGCTATTTTTCCCTTGCCCGTTCTCTCGTTAGGCATGTTGTTCTGCTGTGGCTAAATCTGAGAGGATGGGCACTGTGAAGTTGGCGGTTGATGTGGCTGAGAGCACTGGTTCATAAAGAAACATGGAGTAGGCAGAGACTGCAGGGACCTGGAGAGTGAGAAGGTCAGGGGGACCACGTATTGGGAGAAAGGAAAGGAGGAGAATTCCAAACTGAGAGTTCCACCCTCTGTCAGTTAGAAGCATGTCCACTCTCTGGTCAATACCCATGGCTTGTGCTAGCATTGAATCAGTGTTAAGTTGACTCCTTCATGAATACACTCACCTCAATTAGAATGGCACCAGCAGTTACCTGGTTTCTATGGAAAAGGGTCAGAGTAGGTGATGAAATCTTTCTTCTTCCTGTCTTCTCGTTAAATCTAACCCATTCTTTTTTTTTTTCAGTTTCTTCTTTTTTTAACCCCTTCTTAGACTGAAATAAAATCTAGCAAAACCTTTATCAGAGACTCTTGCTGTTTTTAAACTTTATAAAATAAAGACTGATAGTCTTTTTTTTCTTGAGGAATAATATAGTGCCTATTGTATAATGACACAACAAATTATAGGACAAATGAATTGTTGCTTTCTTGATAAAACTCTATTTGCTCTAAAAGTTGTGCAGGATATATCTTTATCTTTTTTTTTTTTTTTTTGCTGGGAAAGTTTTGCCCTGAGTAACATCTGTTGCCAACTTTCCTCTCTCTCTCTCTCTTTTTTTTCCCTCCCCTAAGCCCTGTACATAGTTGTATATTCTAGTTCTAAGTCCTTCTGGTTCTGTTATGTGAGCTGCCGGCACAGCATGGCTACTGACGGATGAGTGGTGTGGTTCTGTGCCCAGGAACTGAACCCAGGCCGCCGAAGCAGAGCGTGCTGAACTGTAACAACTAGGCCATCAGGGCTGGCTCTCTTTATTTTATTTTTAGATTTATTTTTAAAATAAAGTGTATTTTTCCATTACAACAATAATATGGAAATACAGAAGAGTAAAAAGAAAAGAAAATCATCCTTGGTCTCAAAGACCATTTCTGTTAATATTTTTCTGTAATTTCTTGCAGACCTTTCTATCAAGAGGTTTTTTTGGTTTGTTTTTTGGCAGGGAAGTTGGGTGGGTGGAATGTGGGGTATAATATGCACAGTTATTTTTAAATTTAATTCAATTAAAATTAATTTGGTTTGGAGGCTTCATCCATCATTTGGAGTCACCAGCACGTCTTTGACACATTGTAAATATCTGCTCTAAGGACTTAGAATGATAGAGCTAGAACTGGAACAGAAAGAATACTCATTGTTGATGAAGAAGTGAGATGTAGAGATTCAATAGCCAGTTAGCTGGGAGTAGAGCCTCATCTAGGACTCCCAGCCTATGTGTCCTTCTGTGTCCTTCAAATAAGTATCCTCATAGCATAGTCACAGCAAGAGAGACAACCAGAGAAAATTAAGGGTGGCCTGGAATTCCTGCAAAATAACTTGATGTTCAATAAGCTAATTCCTTAGAAAGAGAAAATGAAGTGACCTCAAGTAACAGCAAAATGGTTAAAAGTAGGTGCTCAAGAGTTACAGTCCTGGGTCCAAATACTGTGTCCACCAATGATAGCTCTGTGGCCTTGGGCAGTTTTCTTTAATAGTTTCTTTATTCACATGTATTTATTGAGCACCAACTGTGTGCCAGGTACTCTGTGCTGGCGACATAGAGTGAACAAAGCAAAGGCCTTTCCCATGAAGCTTATATGCTAGAAGGGTGAGATGGACAACAAAAACATAAATATGTGCTGTGTCAGGGAGAAAAATAAAGCAAGATGACTGGTAGAGGGAGTGCTGGGGAGGGGTTGCTATTTTATGAAGGGAATACCTCACAGATAAGGTGACATTTGGGTGGAGATCTAAAGGAAGTCCTTAGTCTTTCCCCGCCTCAGTTTCCTCATCTATAAAGGGGATAATGATAGTGCCTCCCTCACAAGGGAGCACTGAGAATTCAATGAGAGAATGCATTAAAGCCAAATGCTCCATTGATGGTAGCCATAGTTATTTGTTTCCTTTCCTGTCCAGTGGAAAAATTAAGTAGATTTGTAAGGACCTTTGCAGCAATGACACTCCTGTGATGCTTGGTCTGACTTGTGTGATGACACACGCTCTTCATGGGATCCTGGGTCTAATTCTCACTCCCTGTTTATACTTAGCCATATCGATCCAAACTGCCAACCCATCTGATGTCAGGAGGAGGCCTTAATACACAGCTGAGAACAACTAAGCCATGTTGAAAGGATGAGAACTCAAGGTTGAATTCCCTATGCAATACAACTTTTCACTGCAACCTTGAAACCAAGATTCTATCTAGTGGGAGAAAGTAAACGAGATACTTCTGTTCAGATTCATAAGGATGTTTCTGTGGATACAAGACACACCCTTGCTTGAAGGGATAATATTAAAACTTGTTAAACTCTGAGTAGACAAAATGTACAATGGTGCTTATTATGAAGAAACTGAGAAAAACAGCTAAGGGCTTTGCCTGGTTGGCATTTCTAAAGTTAATGCATCTTACTTAAAAAAACAGAGCTCCCACATTTCCATGGTGCCACAAGGCCCTGGAGTCTTTGTGTTGTTCTGCTAATATCTGAGAAATGACTTTTGCTGCGTTTCCAAATTGAATAAAATGCTTCAATCTGTATGAAAATGTCCTTGGACCAGGAAATGTGTTTTTTTATTAAAAAGTGATGGGGGCCGGCCCCGAGGTCGAGTGGTTAAGTTCGTGCACTCTGTTTTGGCTGCCCAGGGTTCCACCAGTTCGGATCCTGGGCGCGGACATGGAGCCGCCTATCAGGCTGTGCTGAGGCGGTGTGCCACAGAACAGAACTAGAAGGACCCACAACTGAAATATATATATACATACATATATATATATATATATATATATATATATATATATATATATACACAACTATGTGCTGGGGGGATTTGGGGAGAAAAAGCAGGAAAAAAAAGAAGATTGGCAGCAGTTGTTAGCTCAGGTGCCAATCTTTAAGAAAAAAAGTGATGGGAAATTGTCTTCTAAAGCAAGCATTTGGAGAATTGCTCCTATGATTTCTGAATGTGTTTCTTTCTTTCTTTTGAATAAGAACTGCCTTCTTTAAATCCTGTGTTGGGATTTCGCTCAGCAACGTGGGTCTAAACCTTATTGACATGCACTGATATCCATGAGTGCTTTGACTTCCCCAATGACATTATGATAGATCTGTTTTGGTTTTTTAGATGTTTGATTCAAATTGAGAAATGTTCCTCAAAAAGACAAAACAAAACAAAAAAATGAGAAGTGTTCCCCATGAGGTGTTGACATACAGGCTAGACTCTTGCACGCCCCTACAGCCTCCTGACACTCTGGAGAGGAGCTTGCACATCGTTCCAAGAGTCAAACTGCTCCTGACTGCTTTGGCTCAGCCTTGCAGAACTCCTTCTTTCTGACTAATTCCAGATCTATAAATGGATTTGTATTTATGGAAGGATTTGACCTCCCTGTTTTAAAGACATGTCCCATTTTAAAGGTATATGTTGGTCAGCGTTACTTTTTTACTCCTGGCCAAGGTGAATTCATGGTGGTCTGAAAGAATTTGTTGGACTGAAGGAGGCCGAAACCCAGTTATCAGCAAAGGGGATGTTTAGGCTCAGGTGTGGTATCTCATGGTCAATGTCTGACTGTTTAACGCTGTGCATTTCCTCTATCATCTTTTCTGAGGCGTCTTCACCATGAGCCCTCCCAGAACACCACAGGGTCTTTAGCAGCTAAAAATTATTTGAATTTAAAGATCCTTTGGTCTGTATTTGTAAAAGTTCCTCCCAGAAGGAGACATAGGTCTCAATAGATTTGGGTCACCTTTTTTTGTTTTTTGTTTTTTTAAAAAACACCTCAGAGAACCTAAGGGGAAAACAAGATAAGTGCTGTGTTTTCAGTGGTGATAGAAACACCCAGTGTACCTATCCCATACCAAGTATCAAGACTCTCCAAAGACAGCAAAGAATATGTGACAAAGACCCAGAAAGATGTGAATATTTTTGTTTGTTTGATCTTTGCATTTGATCCATTTTATAGTTCAATGTGCAAGTAAAGGCAGCGTTCACAGGGAGAGCCTGTGATCTATTACCTTTCTTACATTCGCTTTTGTGGTAGCAGCAAGTCCATGTGACACTTTCTTATTTAATGCCACCTCAGTGGGATCTAGTAGCCTTACTCATGGACTTCAAGCATCCAGGACTTACAGATTCACAATAATGCCAGATTGCTTTTCCAGCCTCATGAGCATAGCCATTAATTACATAAAAGGCATGTGGCTAAGGACAGAGGTCACCAGTAATGTGATTAGGGGGCCCATTGTGTCTCAACAATTTTCATGGATTAGCACGTCTTTTTAGTATCTGTTGATTGAGAAATTACATAATGTAAAAACAAAGCTATTGTGCATTCAGTTACGTGGCCTCTTTAAATGTACTTAAATATAACTGTTTATTAATTTTAGTTAGACAATTAATATATGTCCCTATTTTCATTTGGATTAATTAGATACAATCCATAAAGCAGTAGCTTCCTTCTCACCTCTTGATCTGAGCCCCAATTCCAGGCCCCTCCCTGAAGGGAACTATTAGTACCATAGCTGGTATCCATTTACGCCTTTTATCTATTATCATATATATATATATGCATCTATAAAAATATTTGGCACTGCTTTTTATGTGTGATATATATGTTTTTAACACAATCTATATTATGCTGTATGTGTCACGCTGCAACTCAACACTCTGTCTTGGAAGTCATTTCATGTCAGTTCACTGGGAGCCCCACTTATTCCTTTTTACTCCTGTGTAGTCTAGTTTATTTATCCACTCTCCCCCGTTGGCCATTTACATTTTTCTACTATGAAAAGTGTTGCAAAAAACATCCTTTGTCTGTATGTGCCTCCTTAGGACGATGTAGCTAGTGGAGCTTTGGGACAGATGCCAGGAAGTAGACTTGCTGGGAGTTTTAATTTTCTAATAAAAAAATCTAGCTATATTGGAAATGTGCTAGAATATACGTGTTAAGGCATTGTTTATTCAGCCCGAAGACACTACCTAGAGGAAAACCCTTGAAGGAGCCCCAGTTTAGGAATCTCGAGCAGAGTGGAAGGAATACTGGTCTAGATGTCATCGACCTTGCTTCATCACACACTAGCTCTGTGACTTAACATGTCTGAGCCTCTCTTCCCTTGTTGGTAAAACTGGGAAAATAAATTCTGTTTATGTCCCTGTCCTGATGAGTAAATGAGAAAATTACTTAAAATTTCTTTGGATTTTTCGTCCCGGGAAAATGATAGACTATTGTGGAAACCCTGTATACAAACATAGCAATAATGGATTTCTAAGCAACACATAAAATGTTAAAAATAGAAAGTAGAAACTGTACTCAAAAAGATGGGAAATCTCCAAGTACCAGGAATGAAGAGGGAACTCAAAACCAGAGTGATAAGCTCATGCGCAGATGTCCCCATGGCCCAGGAGAAAATTTGACTTTGATAGAGGCCCCAAATGCCTAGGTAGATGGTAGGGTTTAATGCCCAAAGATCTGTCCTTGGGCTACTCAAGGCTGCTGAGATCCCAGCATGAAGCCAGGACCATGGATGCCTGCTCTTTCAATAAAAGGTGAAATTTAAAAACTTATGGCAGCGCAAGGAAGCTCATGAGTACCTGGATTCTATTGAAAAAATACCTCCCACGACAAACTGACACTTCATGAGTGTGCTATACATGAGTGTGGAATCCAAATTTATCCTCCCTGCATCTTGGGGCATCCTAAGCTGAAAAACTAATGTAGAAACTGACTATGGGTTAATCAAACCCCTGCAGCTTCTTTTACAGGAAAACTCAAAATTGTTCTTTAAGAACATTTCTACAATTCACAGAATACAAAACTCACACACACACACATGCCATAGAATGAAATGATGAGAACAAAAGTTAGAAAAATTTATACCCCAGGAACTCAATAAGGCAATATGAAATTTAGGATACTATAAAATAAGTATGTTTAAAATAAAGAAATAAGGGGAAATCAAAATCATGGAACAGAATACTGAAAAAGAGAACAGGCTCATTTGAAATATATCACATAAAACTTTAGAAGGACAGCTATAGTTATTGAAATCGTGCTTCGTAAATAAACATATGTAATGAAAGGTAGGGTTTATCCCTTTCAGATATAATTATTAGTGACTGAAGAGTGAAAGTCAAGCAATGTAGCGTAATAGGCTACAGGCCATACCAATATGCTATAAATGCATTGACTTGTCATGATTTCCCCTTCACCTAATTTTAAGAACAAATTTTTTTTTTTTTTAAGAACAAGTTCTCTTTATCCACAATAACCTAACCCACAAAAAGAATAATCCCAAGGCACCAAAAATATAAATTAAATCTGAAGTCTTCAGAAGTCTCTGAGCCTTTTAGTCTGCTTTGACTTTTCGACTTCTTTTTTGGGGAATAAATTTGCCTGTGGGAATTAGGGGACCCCACCACATAAGTATAAAATCATCCTGAAAGCAAAGGGAAAGTGCCTGTGAAAGCTGAACTATAAACCTCAGAGACATCTTGGGTCCCATCAGAACAGTGAAGAAAATCTCGTTTTGCCTCTGGGATTTGGCTGTTGACTGAGGAGCTGGATCCTGCTTCCCCTCAGCCATCAAGTTGTCCAATATGCTTAGATTGCAAAGGACTTCTAATTGATGGTGGTGCTAATGAAGCAGTTGCTTGTATTCCATGCTGAGGGGACAGCTGGGAACAGGAAGAAGCCCAAAGAAGTTTTATTTTATAATAGGCAATCCAGAGACTCTTCTGAGCTTCCCTTTCTGTTGACTTTGCTGCTGGTAGAACTACACCCTCCTCCTGATTCACTGCAGAAAGGTCTAGACCTTTTCTGATGATCGTCAAGTGTTTTCCTGCTTTTTTAAAATAAGACTCTCCCAGGAATGCTTGTATTTTTGTTTCTACAGCATTAATAATGCCAAGTTCTGAACTGAGCAAAAACATGAAATTTCCTAAGTAAGAGAATATTTATTAGGGTATCAATTCTTGCCAGAACTTTCTAATCCATCTCCTTTGCTTAGGAATGTTTTTTATTGTTGTTAATATTATCCACCAATGAGAATAAAAACAAATGCTAAGTGATTTATTAGGATGATAAAGCTTTAAATTAATTATCATAGGAAAGATAGCTTTTCTAGAGATTGTAGGAAGAGAGTCTACAACTTAGACTTATTGGAAGGCTTTAGAACAAATAAACTGAAAACATTGAAAAAACTGATTTAACCAGCTAAAAAGAAAAGAAACTTAGAATTGGGTGATCCCCCTACTCCACAAAAAATCCTGTTAAGTTCATCTAAGAACTGACAGTAAGACATGCACCATCCAAATTGAAAATAATTGAATTCATATTTAAATCATGACATGTTTCCAGCCTTAAAGACTCTAGACTCAAGTGGGATCTTGGAACCAAATTCAGAGATTGACAGTGCAGGCTGGAAAGGGCGAAATGGCTGCCTGGTGGGAAACATTTAAGTGTAAATAATTCCTTCTGAGCCTCTTTTGTTTTGGTAGAAACTGAATCATGCCATGGTGGTGTGTACATGATGCCAAAACATCTGAGTGAAAGTCAGTGTATAACCCCGATCTACAGGTGCATACCTCTCCTCTGTCCCATGTGTAGCAACAGTCTTTGGAATGGCAGTCCCATTCCAGCCAGGCATCAAGGAATGGCAGTTGGGGAACAGAGGGCTCTTTCCCCCTCCCGGTTGACACCCTTTGGGACTTCCTTCTGTCCTCCATCTTGCTTGTGTTGGCTTTGCTCCTGCTAAGAACTGCACCCTCTTCCGGCTTCCCTTTGTCCATTTTTCTCACTTAACCTCCCTGAGTCTGTTTCCTCATTTCCTCATGCTAAGAACTTAGGAAACATTCATTCCCTTCTTAATGTAACCAATTCCCATGCACATAAATGGAGGAAATGATAATAGCAAAAAGGGAGGAAAATAGGACAAGATGCTGATTCTTCTGTAGGGTTCCCTCCTTTAATATTCATGAAGTCCTTCATGGAGGAATCCTAGTCTCTACTGTAGTGGAGGAAGGCAATTCCTCTACCCTCAAGGTCCTTCCGGCTGGCCTAAGAATTAAACTGACATGAGATGGAATAACAGGAGAAAATCAAACAAAGCTTTATAACATGTATACATGGGAGAAACCCAGAAAAGCTGAGTAACTCGTCAGAATGGCCGAAGCTGCCACCTTAAATACTATCTTCAGTTATAGACAAAGGAGAATGTTGGGGGTAGTGTTTTGGGACTTCAAGGGGGAGGAAGGCAATTTACATAAAGATGGAAATGCAAGTGGGCCAACTATAGACAATGTGACCCGAGAGACACATTTTAGATTACATGACAGTTATTTTATGGTATTAGTTCCTTCCTAGAACAGGCCCTTCTATTTTAAATTCTTTTAGGCAGTTAGGGGGAAGGCCAAAGTTTCTTTCAGACTTTTTTGTTCTTAAAAATAATCAAGCCAAAGAGACACATTTTGGGGTGGCCAATTCTGATCCCCTGCATTACCTTATCCTCTCCCCTCTCTTCTTAGTCTCCAGGAGCCCCAATGATCAGGAAAGTCATTGGACTAGAAAGTTCCTCTGAAATGTAGATGCTTGTTTTTCTTAAGTCTTCTGTACCCACCTGGTTTCTATATTGCCACCCTTGTCTTTCAGTACAGAATATTTAAATTATGAGTGGACTTAAGAGGGAGCTTTTAACTTTCTCTTTCTTTGTATTCCTAGCAACACAAACTCCTAGAAAACCTCAAAAAAAGATTTTGGGCTTTCTATAGGAAAAAAAATGCTTGTGAGAATTTGGGAAATGGGCCAGGGCAGGGGGCAAATCTTGAGGGGTGTCAAAAAGTGGTGATGGCAGAAAGTTGAAGCAAGTAGATCCCCCCCTGGAGGTGCTCAGTGCAGAGTGTCTGGAAGCTGACCAACGCTGAGAAGGTGACAAATTTCCCTAGAGCCCTTGAGTCTTCTGTCACAACTCTGCTGCTATGAGTGTCCCAAGATTGCCATCTGGGACCCTTACTCCTTGCTGCTGGATAGCTGGAGTGAAAGGTGAGAAAGAGTCATGGATCCCACCAAAGCATTCTGAATTCATTTTTTCCCAGTATCATTGTTACACTGTTATATGGTCCTCCTAGCATGGCGTATTATGCCTCAGGTTCCTGGTCAGCTAACTACCACTTAGAGCTTGTTTCTTTGGGAGAATATTTTCTGAGAGCTCCAGACAACTGGGTTGAAACCGGACCTTCAGAACCAAACATTGGGAATAATAGCTGTCAAAAGCTAAGTCCTACTGATAATGCAATCAATCATCCAGATTTTTCTAAATGACAAGATGGAGTGATGCTAACAATTATCATTTAATGGGATAAAAGATTTCAGATGTTTGTGAGTGAATGGCCAATAGCTGAGGACAGAGGGCCGTCAAAGGTCACAACACAACTAAACCAGCCTACTGTAATATCTAAAGTCACAGAAAACAAGCAATCTCTTATTCACAGGAGACGAACTTTATTTGATTCTGGATATCCATGACTGTTTTGAGAAACACAGCTGCTTTAGGTTTCTTTAGTAGTTTATACCATCCATAAATCTTTCCTGATGTTCTTAGTGTTTTCAATTTAATTGGCTGCACTTAAAGTGTCTGATCTTGACAAACAGTAGAGAAGTGCATTAAAATGAGTGCAATCAAATACAAATGGCTCAAAGTTACATTAAAAAGAGAGAAAAATCCATGTAATATTCCGTTTAATGTACTGCACTCAGAATGTCAAATCCTGAAAAAGAATAGTAATTGTGTAGTCATTTGAAAAATGTGTTTTTAAAGAATATTTAATGACTTGAGCATGTGATGCCATTGTAATGAGTGGAAAAAAGCAGATCACAAAACCATATTTTGGAACAATCCCAGTTTTGTAAAATAACTGAATATATGTATAAACATATGTATATACATAGATACATATGTAGCTTACATACACAAACAGAAAGAAAAATTAAAAGACTTGAAATTAATAAAGAATAAGATTGTCAGTGATCGTTCAGGTGGTAGGTTTAGGTATGATTTTAATTTTCTTCTTTGTATTTTTCTGTATAATTCTATAATGGGCAAGTTTTCATTTATTGTCATAGAAAATGAAAATGAATGTACTCGAGCCCTAAGAGGAAAATCCCATTGCAAAGGAAAAAATACTTTCAAGTAAGGACAGAGTCTCCTGAACAGGTGGGGGAAAAAAGAGTAAGAAAGATTATAACTGGGTCAAGTCCATGTACAGCTTTCTCTCCAAAGCTCGGGCATTTTTCGTTCTACAGCTGCACCCAAGCTCTCCAGAGTAAGATTTCCTTTAATCTCTGGAAGGCAAGTTTCTGAACTAATCTCAAGAAAGATCACGTTCGCTCCCGGCAAAGCGGCCCAACTGGCATTGCATTTGTGGGCAGTGTTCGTTTCAGGCTTGCTGACTGTACATGCTGCCTTTTGGGCTGCTTTTTGGCAACTGTCTGAGCTGGTTTTATGCGGCGCTGCCAACAGCTTTTCTGGTTTCCTGGTACACTAATGGGCAGGGTGGAAAACCCAAATCTGATTCTGTCGTGATCCAGGGCTGTTACACTCTGAGGTTCTTGCCTCCCTGCAGCCTGAACTGGCCTCTAGACTCGACAATTCTTCCACATTAACGTGTGGGTAGGTTCCACTTTTTTGTTCCCAGATACTCTCTTATTCAGCTTATTCAGAGCCTCAGCTTTCATCCTGAGATCTGGACGCTAGCCACGTGATGACACTGCTCTGAGGTTGCCCCAAATGCTGATCCCCAAAAAGAAATGTACATGTCTCCTGTCTGGGCATGCCAGTCACACCCGGTGAGGTTGGCCTTTTATATAAAGGCTGGGTTTGCAAATAAGAGCATGAGACTGAGACAAGGGCAACTTCAAGGTTGGGTTTAGAGGACTGTGTTAAATGCTCTTTTGCCTTGTTTCTGAGCCAAGATTTAAAAAAAAAAAAAAACAGTTTCTTACTTTGTATCAGCTACTTTGCTGATAAAGTGACTATAATTACTTTGGTGAAATAATTTCTCTGAGAAGAATAACCTCTATCCTAGATTCTGTGCTCTAGGCATGAAAGTAACAAATCTGTGTTACTTTGTTCCAAACATGATTTTCAAAAGAGATACTGCATATAAGTGCTTAGCTGGTAGAGTAAGCACTCAGTAAATGTTCACTCCTTGTATTCAGCTGCAGTGCTAGGGTTTAAGTTGGCAGCACCAGGCTGTGTTTCCTCTGTGTAAGAGAACAATTTAAATTATAGCAGTGGTCCTTTTGTTTCTAGACTAGAAATCTGTCTGAACTCCAAGGTTTTTATGTTATTCGCATTTTGAGCTCCTTACGAAGACCGTTTTCTCTTGGAGGAATGGTGCATGGGGAAATGAGGACATTGATATAGAATAATCATCGCATCCTGTTTTTTTTGCCTTGTTTTTTTTTTTTTTTGGACTCCATAGGGTGACTCAACTATACAGCTACCTGGAGACAATTTCTCTTAATTAAGAGACAGGCTTAATTCAGGTGTCTTCTGGATGGCCAGAGGGATGTGGCAAATAACCAGGTGAGATGGACATTTTGTTTCAACAGCAATCCTCATTCCCACTCAGTAGATTACTTACTCCACTTTGTTTTAATCCGGCGACTTGGAGGTGATCCACTGCAGACAGGATCCGAGCACTGGGAAGGTTGGAGGATGCCTATCTCTCTTGGAAAGAAGACGCTCATTCCATTCTGCGTTGGGTGGAGGGGGATTAGCATGATTAAGTCTGGTAAATTCCTTCATTAATGTGGCTGTTATCTAGCAGCTGAAAAGCAAAAATTCAAAGAAGCATACATCCTTGGCAAAGCTGCTTCTCAGAGCCTCTCCTCCAGGGCGTGAGGAATCTGCTTGGGGAGGTTGTTTCAACTCATTAAAAGTGGAGAAACGAACAGACTCCCTTTCTTAGGTCTCTCCCATTATATCAGGCTCTTTCTTGAAATCCATCCCTTTTCCTCGTTTCTTCTAACAGTGGTGTACTCAAACGAATGGAATTAGAGCATTCCTTCTTCCTTTCTTCTATACATTTTTTGTTTTGTTTTTTGAAGGAACACACTTTTCGCTCATTACTTGCTTGTTTTTTTTTAGTATCCAGTCTGTGATAGCATCTTATTTCTGATCATGTAAAACAAAACATTCTATCTCCTTTAAACCTCTTTGTTACTATATCTCAGAATATGCCCACTTATTGCTGGAAAAGGCATGTACAGGAGACCAGTGAACATTGCACAACGGATGGTTTCTTTGGGGAAGGTCTTCCCATGAGATTCTCTGCAAACTCCTATTTTCTCTCTCATAGGAGCAGAGTACTCTCCAGAAGGAGAAGCCACCTTAATGGCACCATTATTATAATTGTTAAAATACTTTTGTTTACAGGGGACAGCCCAGTGGCACAGCAATTAAGTTCACATGCTTTGCTTCTGCACACAGCCTGGGTTTTGCTGGTTTGGATCCTGGGCACAGACCTATGTACCACTTGTCAAGCCATGCTGTGGCAGGCATCCCTCATATAAAATAGAGGAAGATGGGCATGGATGTTAGCTCAGGGCCGATCTTCCTCAGCAAAAAAAAAAAAAAAAAAAAAAGAAAACTTTTGTTTTCGCTGAAAAGCTTACATTTGCCAATAACTGAGAGTATTTGCATAGTCACTTAAAAATCTTTAAAAACACCCATCTTTTCAGTAACAACATGTTCTCGTTGGGATCGAGTTTCTGTCCTCCATTAAATAAAGTGGTTTCATTATTTCTGGTTCAGAGGAGAGCACCCCAGCACTGAGCAGAACGCTGGGTGACATGGCTGTAAGGTAGGCAGCCTTTTAGGTGTCTCCCTTCTTTATAGGAAAGGCAGAGAAGTGGAGTTTGATAGAAGTAGAGGGGGAATGCTAGAAGGTGAGGAGTGAGGGGATGTTGTTTTCTAAACATAAAATGTATAGTAACTGTCATGGACATAGAAGGAAATGATTCCATTCACAGAGAAAGCAGGCAGAGTGAACCCAGAAGACCAAGGAATTACAAATGGTGATAGACTGAGTCAAGGCACAGTTTAGAGTTTCAGGAATCAAGGTGTTTCTCTCGGGTGCTGGAGTCAAAGTAATCTTGTAAGCTAATGGAGCTTCAGCCCACTTAATTGCTTCAACAGATCCCCACAGTCTCATCCTGTTTACCCTTTAGTCTTAACTCATGGGTCCTGAGAAGTGGTTCTCACACGTGAGTGTGCCTCAGAATCACCCTGGAGTTTATTAACATGCAGCTTCCTGGGTTCCACTTCTGGAGAGTCTAATTCAGCAGGGCTGCAAGAGGACCCAGGGTGCTGTGTTTACGTTAAGCACTCTAGCTGGTTCAGATACAGGAGTCCATAGAATGAACTATGAGAAAAAATGATTTAGTGGTGCTTGGGATTTATGTAGTTTTGATGGGGCCGGGGGGAGGCGGGAAGTAGATGAAGAATAATGAGTGGGGGCTTGGGGGTGGGTGAGAGGGGTAAAGAGGCACGTGTATGGTGATGGATGGTAGCTAGACTTTTGGTGGTGAACATGATGTACTCTATATAGAAGCTGAAATATAATGTACATCTAGAATTTATATAATGCTATAAACCAATGCTACCTCGATAAAAAAATAAAAAGAAAAAAATAATTGGGAAAGGGTTGGGAAAGGCTGCCATGATCCCATGGAAAAGTCACTTAAAAAATTAATCCACTCATCTGACTAAAGATTGCACACATCTTATAATTACATTCAACACATGATAGAAAAGTGCCCAAAGGTGTTATCCCAAACATTACTGAACCACAGTTTTTAGTAACAGTTGGCTGATTGCTTCCTGGGAATTTCTAGAATCATGATGATTTTGAATACTTCCTAACAGCAATAAGCAGCGTTCAAAATTTGGATTGAGACGTTGAAATGAACAGATTCATAGACCCCTATTTGATTTTAATGAACATTTCCTACATTTTCACCATAAAACATGTCCTGGGTTAGTACCTGGCTTTGTCTTCATGTCCAGTGGTAGGAGATAGAAAGAAAGCATCTCTGCTAGTTACAGAACAGTGGAATATAATTAGTGCCACAATAGATGGACTTGCAAAGAGCAAGGGAAGAAAAAGGAAGAAGCAAGATTTTTTGCCCTAAAAGAAACCTTGGAGACAATTCTCTAGTCTGTCAGAAACTTTTTTCACAAAGAGAAAGTTAGGGCTCAGAATTAGGAAGACTTTAACGTATCTTCATTTGTGTGAAAAGCCTTAAAAATCTACATCTTGCTTTCTGTCCCACCCACGTGAACTTTGTAAGGGTTACTCTGGTATGTGTGTGTGTATGTGTTTTGTATCCAAATAAAAGAAAATTGTAATATTACTTTACTACATTGTTTCCTGTAATTGTTTATTTTACATAGTCCTTTGGACCTTCTGAAATATCGTGGTGTTAGCAAAGCAGGTTTGTTTTTGCCCGCCGCCCAGAAAGCCAAACACCGAGAGGACGAGATTGCAGCAGAGAAAGAGTTTAATCACAAGGCAGCCATGCGAGGAAGCGAGAGCATGAGCCTCAAATTCGCTTCCCTGAAAATAGGGACTCAAGAATTTTTATTGGATAGGGGCAAGGTGGTCTGAAATGTGGAGAGAGGTGATTGGAGGTGAGGAGAGGTGAGGGAATTGATGATCGGCACAAGCGTAGTCAGACTCCACGCCTCTTCACAGGACCCATGTTCACAAAATGGCGACTTTCGCATGATCTGAGGGTGGAGTTTTTAGCCTCTTGATGTCAAAAGGTTGCCTAATCGGACATCTTCGTGGGCCCAGTTGATGGATTGGTGGTCTCAGCTGATTTGAGGTGGACAAGGGCTTCTAATTCCTGAAAAACAGCTCACACACCCATTACCATGGTGACCCAGGCTCCAGGAAGATGTTATCTGTAGGAGCCTAGTGGGAATCAGGGAACATATTGCCTAAACAGCACAGTTAACAATGGGTGGGTTAAACAGCTAAAAGCTATAATCAGTAATTGCAAAAAGGAAAAAAACATTTAGTTCCTAGCTACTTAATCATCAATGGCTAACTCGCTGCTGGTTTTGTTGGTCACTGGGATTATCACACCTGTCTTGTTTTAACTTGGTGCGGTGTTGATACAGTCGTGTTGATCAGCACTCACAGGCTTCCCTAACATGGTTTCCCAGCTAGCGGGGGCCAGCCCTGCAGAGCCATGGAGTTAGTGTCAGAGCTCAGATCTCAGGTTTTACTTTCTGAAACCTCACTCTTTCATGAAAATGAATGCATGTGGGGAGAGGACTTAGTGATATTTTGACTCATGACGTGTCTCCAACCTAGGTACCTAAATTAAGATAGCAACAAACAAAAAGAATGAACAAAAGAAACAAATCTCTCTCTGCACCTCCCACTTCTTGCCAGTCTCTCGCTGTGCTGGAAACAGGCAAGGAAAGATCTTCCGAACTCCACGTTTCTGGGATAGCACCCAGTTGATTTCTGAATAGGAGGCTCCTAGAACAAGGCTGCGTGAGACAGGGAAGCAGGGACAGGGGCTTCCTTCAGAGGTGAAGCTGAAGCAGTCACAAATTGTTACATCTCTTTCCTGGCAAGGACTAATTTGGGGCTGACAGGGACTGAAAGGTTTCAATGGTTTATAGCAGAGCCCTTGGCCATATTATTCTAAAACCGACCAGCTAACAAAATTTAGACTGGGTAAAATGAGCAACTGCATGACTTTGCTTAATCCAAGTGGATTTTGTTTTGTTTTGTTTTTTTGTTAACATTCAATTTGGGGCTTGAGAGCGAAGCAGAAATGTGATAAATGTTGATGATGTGCCTCCCTGGGGCCCGTTTTCTTTAAACTCAGCAGGGAACAGCTAGCTTTGCCTCTCCACTCTCAAAAGGAAGAAGGGGAATTGTTAATTCGCTAAATATTTTCTAATAAATCCTCCACTTCATTTTGGACAGCTAGGCCAATCGTGAACTATTTGGAGAACATCTCAGAGACCAAGAGGGACAGAATAAAACCTCAGAGTGTTCGATCCCTGATTTAGGAATTATGGAATGGGCCCAGGAGCTGGAGGGCCTGGGTTCAAATTCCTGCAGTGTAGGGATGGGCTGGACTTGAACGCAAAGCTTTTGGAATTAGACAGACCCAGCTTTAAATGATACCTATTGCTTCCAGCTGGGTGAACTCAAAGTTACTTAGCTTTCAAAGCTGCGGATTTCTTATCTATAAACTGGCAGATAGAGGGTATTTAGGAAGTGCTTGTTGTGAGCGAACGCTTACCTCGCTGGGTAGTTAAGAGAATTAAAGGAATTAATTCACACGTAGCGTTTAGGACAGTGCTTGGCTTCCATGTAGCAGATGCTCATTAAGGGGTACTTAGTTTTCCTATTTCTAGCCAGAGGTTTTCATAAGTCACTTAATCTGTTTTGATCTCTCTTTCCTTTATCTATATCTTATATTTCCTGGATTTTTTTGATGAGAATTATTGGAAAGAATTTTACAAAAGTGTCTGGCTCACAGTAGGCCCTCAATAGAGGGGGAACAAAAGACCAATGGAGCAATGGAGTCTGCCCCTGGGTATCTGGGGTGCTCAAAAGTTCCAAACATGGAGTTTTGGATGATTAAGTCTTTGTGCAATCTTTCAGTTAGCACTGCTTGAAAGTTGAGAAGCAATACAGAGTATAAAACACTGTAAGGTGAGATGCAAGGATGCGACCAAGAAAAGGAAGATCAAACATATTTGGGGAGAATGAGTGAAGCCACTCAGAGTGAGTGGATTAGGAAGGAGGCCTTAAAACCTCCGGGTTAGCTCCTTGGAAGAGCCTGGCAGAAGTAGCCGTCAGTCTAAAGAGGCCAAGTGAACAGGACCTCAAGGGCAAAGGAATTATCATTTGTTCCTTTGATAGTTTCTACAGTTGTATTAGGAAGGCAAGCCGAGCACACAGCAGGCAATGGATGAATGCTTGTTGAGGCCACACACTGCTGGTTGGGTACCCAGTGGCTGTTCTCTTTCTTCCCTTGCTGGTAGAAACCTGTCTTTGATCAAGCAATAGAAAATCCAGCCCCAGAAAATGACTCATGCTTGGTCTAAATCAGTCCCTGCAATTCTGTTGCTCTCTCCCAGTGACTGGTCTCGAAGTGACCCTGTGACCCAGTTCTGGCCAATAAGACATGAAGAAGACATTTGTTGGCTATTTCTGGGAAATATTTTTCTTCTGAAAAGATGAATATTCATCAGGAAAAAGCTCCTCCCCCTCCTCCCCTGTTTATTAGTTTTGCCCTCCTGCCCTTACTTTACTCTTTGGGACCCTGTTGTCTGCTGAGCTTGTAATTGAGGCAGCCATCTTGTGACTATGAGGGGAAACTGCCAATACAACGACAATAGCAAAGCAGAAGGATGGGAGAAGCCTGAGTCCTTCATAATATCTTCGAGCTATGAACCAACCCTGGGACCAACAGACTTCTTATTAAGTAAATAACAAGGGTTCTTATAATTTAAGCCACTGTTAAGTTTTCTGTTAATTACATGTTAACCCTGGTGAGAATAATAATACTTAAGTGTTCTTACTTTGTGCTGGAAACTTTCTGAGTGGGTCACATGTATTTATTCATTTAAACCTCACAACAACCCTAAAAGCTAGTTATTTTTGTTACTATCCCTATTTTACATTTGAGGAAACTGAGGCACAAGATGTTAAATTGCCCAATGTTGCTACAAAAATAATGAGTTACAGAGTAACATTTACACTAGGCATCTGGTTCCACCACTATATTAAACTACCTCAGCATAACTGAATTATATATAATAACATATTAAAATCTTTAGATTGAGTGACCGTCTTTTTTTTCAAGGAAGATTCGCCTTGAGCTAACACCTGTGCCCATCTTCCTCTACTTTATATGTAGGACGCCTGCCACAGCGTGGCTTGACAAGCAGTGCATAGGTCTGCGCCCGGGATCCAAACCTGTGAATCCCAGGCCGCCGAAGTGGTGCACACAAACTTAACCACTATGCCAGGGGGCCAGTCACAATTCACCTTATTTTTGGCCAGAGAGCAACAGAGAAACATCTGAATACCAATTTAGTAATATAACATTAGAAATATAGTGACCAGGAGCCCATGTAATGGCTATTTCATGTATCTACTAAAAGGAGTTAAACGTAATTTTTTCTGTTTTCAAAAATATGCAAATATATAACCAAAGTACCAGGAAACATCTAATGAAAATGTTATTTTATGGGGAAATGGTTCACTAGTGAACAATGATTTGAAATGGTCCAAAAATGAAGATCATAAAAATATGCTATATTAGAGCAGAATACTGGATATCATTTGATAACCAGGCAATCAGCGGTCCTGGGATGAGAAATGGAAGGCTCTGTCATTGCTTCAGCAAATCATAGTCCTATGGGAAATAATGTAGGCTTGGACAGAGCTATGTGTCTATCTTTTTGATAGGGCTGTACTGAAAACTTGTTTACATTCATTACATTTATTTATAAGCTTGGTTTTTTAATGAATAGAATAAGCCAATAATAAGGTATCCTAATAACAAGCCTAGTAGATGAGAATGAGGTTTTTTACACTCTGCCTGCTCTTTTCTGCTCATAGTAAAGGATCAGAAAGACCCTTACAGGAACCGAGAAGGAACGAACTGCAGTAGTATGTATGGCATTTACATTGTCTTTTGCTATTTTGGCACATGTGCTTAAATGGAATTCTAAAGAGAAGAGGACAAATTAATTGGAGTATTGGTTCAGATGTTTGCAGTAACAAGTAATAGAAATCCAATCAAAATGGCTTAAACCATGAAGAAGATGAATTATCTTACAATTCAAGAAGACATGGTATAGGGACAAATACAGACCCTATCTTATAGACTTGTAATGAAGAAAAAAAGAATGTGTTCCTGTAAAACACTTAAAGCAGGGCACATAGTTAGCATTCAACAAACATTAGCTACCGTTATCTCATTGGCTAGATTTATGTCACATGCCCTCGCCTGAACCAATAACTGACAAAGGGAATGGCATTGTCATGCTTCTCTTAAATTCATCTGGATTTTCTTCTGAGCTGGTCAGCTGGAAATAGGATCCTCTTCCCTGAGAAATGGATCATCAGGGTTCTGTCAACAAAGAAGCAGGAGAATGGCTGCTGGTTGAAAACAGAGCACCAAATCAATTGTGTTTAATGCTACTGGGGAGAAGACCTTTTAAAATGATTTATTGATTTAGGTATATTGACTATCTTAGGTCTATAGAAAACCAATAAGAACAGTAGGAAATTGGAAGAGGACCTATTGACTTAAGATTCTGGCCTATCCCCAGAGGGTGGAAGTAGCTTAGAGCTCAGAAGTACTGTTAAGTTCATGATCAGAAGAGTAGCCTGTGGGAAAGGGAACATGCCCTCTCGTATTCACAGATTAGGCTTCTTTCTTCCTCTGCTTGGAACTCCCAGGGCGAGTTTAAAGGAGAAGGGGGGCAGAAAACTCGTCATTCAAAACCCATGCACTGTAATATGAAGGGACTGCTCCTAAACTAGCTTAAGAAGTTAGAGAGAGAACTCAGTGTCTTTTTTCCTTACAATGACGTTCTCCAACCATGGCTGGCATCTGGCTAAACTTAGTCTCCTGCTTCATTCCGTTCTTCATGCTGGTTCCAGTGGCCATTCTTACCATCCCATTATTCAACACACTTTTCCTTTTTATATTCTCTTAGTTTAGTAGCCGTAAGAGGGAAGAGACTTCTACCCAGAGACTTTTGGTTACAGGGAAGAGAAGCCTACTCAAGCTGGTTCAAGTAAATTGGTTGAGGGATGTTAATTTGAAAATACAAATAAGCTTCACAAAGTCCAAAGAACACCAGGCCTCAGAAGAAGTGGTCTGCGAAAGTGATACTCTGGCTACTCTCTATCTCTTAGGGGCTTGGTGGTGACTTACATTGATCTTATTGCCTAGACCCAACATGGCACCTGGCGTTAACTCTACAGTATTTAGTCTCACCTCTCAGTTCAAGCACTTTCCACTGACTCAGTCTCTCATTGTCTTAATTCTAAATTCCTGAGACATAAATTTGATTAGTTTCTCTTTATTTCAAATTAGGTGTTGGTTTTCATGGAGATGAATTAGTGACTCGATATATAAGGATACTCTATTGTGATTGAGATGGAAAATGAACTACTCAGAATATGTGACAGATTGTGGAAAAATGGACTAAGCACTGAATTGAGAGCTTAGAAATCTGGGTTCTATTTCTGATTATGTCGCAACCTAGTTGTAAGGTCTTAACTCTGCAAAAGATGAAATTGAAGTAGATGTTCTGTAAGATTCCTCTTCCCCTAACATTTTTATAAATCTTCATTTCATAATCTGTTTATGACATGTTATAATTCTTGAAGTTATCAGTTATTTTACCTGACTATGTTGTACCTAGATTGATTCTATACAGCAGTTCAAGAACCTTAAACTCATCAAAAATGCATTTTACACATCCCACTGTGGAGGGCTTACTTCTGGGAATGTTTTCTCTAGACAGTTAATCTATGATGCCTGAATTTTTATTTATAGCTAACAAAGAAGAAGCTTGAGAAGGAGGTATGTCAGAGATAAACCCAGGACCAGGGTGCGACTGACTGAGATACATGGCAAGAGTTATTAGAGTGTTTGTTGTTATTTCGTTAATGAATACATAGTAGACTTTGGATATTTATATCTTACCAAATTGGTAAGGCCTTATTAACATAATTATTACTTATATTGTCATATTTAATAAGATTCATCATAACCAATTTAACATTTTGTGTGTATGGATGCTATTTTGAACATAGAAATAGTCCCAGGATTAAAATTTAATGGTTTATGAGAACATATTCTAAATTCTCTACTTCTATAATGGCACAGGATTAAAAACAGATGGATGGAATTATGAAAGGTTTAAAGTAGAAAAATTTCATATGTTTACTTTTGAGTGGAAAGTTTGAAGCCAGATAGGAGGCCTCACAATGGGGTGATGGGTATGAAAGCCACGTTTGTAACATTCGTGGCAGAAAGAATAGGAGGAGCTTTGGCTGTCTTCATGCCTTTTTGTACAGAGGAAGGAAAAGATGGCATTTCTCTCTCCAGTGGGAAACGTGGATGAGGAAGCAGTACAGGGTAGTGGAGACAAGTGTGGACCCTAGGACAAGACATCCTGGGCGTGTCCCTGCATCTCTTTGTGCTTTCCCCTCCTTGTCCTTGTTAGGTTCCTCCAGAAGTAAACCTGGAGACCAGGTTTCAAGTGTAAATGTTGGGAGACGATCCCAGGAAACGCTGGTAGGGGAGTGAGTCCTTGAAGGTGGCCAATAAGGGGCGAGTTATCAAGTGTGTTACAATTGTGGGCAACCAGAGCTTCACTCCACTGGGAAACCGTGGGAGCCAGAGCAGACCACACACCTCAGAGCCAACCCACTCGAGAGGCAGCCCTCTCAGTCACTGGTAGAGCGACGCTTCTAGGGGGTGTTAATTCTTTGGCACTTCTGTCCAACTATGCTGTAGGAAGATGAGCTCTGGTACCAGAGGGTGGTCTCTGGCCCAGGGATGCAGGCGCAGGTACTGGTGAGTCCTATCAGAATGCACTAAAATGGGGCACCTGCAGGGGCACGGTCAGGGCACTGGCTGCATCTGCTGCGGTTTTTACCTAGAAGACGGACATGATGATGATTGCATTTACCACAGAAGATATTTAGGAAGATTAAATGGAACATGCCAGGCTCTTAGTACAGCATATGGCATATAATAAGCACTCGATAATGTTATTATTATTTAATTTTAAAAATATTATTATTAAAATCAGATCTACTTATGTTTGGCAGAAATGTCAAGCAATGAGCTGTGTGATGATATCATTTGGCTATGTCGAAGGAGGGGAGGAGCAGAAGCTGCCCGTCTGTCAGTGATCTGTCAAAGCAGTCCTGCACTGCATGGGAGGCTGGCTCAGGGGGCCTCTGAGATTCTCTCTTAAACTGAGCTTCCAACGCTGTTCAAAGTTGTGTGCCTGCAGCAGAACACTGTGTGCCCTGAGTCGAATGCCTTTTGCTCTCCTGATTTCTGTTGCAACTTTGGTGGACAAGTCCTGGTGTTGCTGTGGGGGGCCCATCTCAAGCACCTGCTGCAGCATCCCTCAGCTTCCTTCCTTGAGTTTTTTCAAAGTAGGGAGGACTAGATGTGCCCAGGAGGGAGTACTCCCCGGGGTCAGGGGGATATTAAAGATAATGAAGACCTAGTTCTTATCCTCTGAAGGCTGGTGGGGCCTGCATAGAGGTGGTAAAAAAAAAAAAAAAGCAATTAAAGTATATTTGTTAAATTGGAGATATGTTTGAGGTGCTCTGTGTGGAGCTAGGGAAACATTAGAGGGAGGAGAGCTGAATCCTGAAGGATGAGTAGAAGCCAGACAGGCAGGGAGAAGGGAAAGCTTTTCCATTTGGAGAGGCCGGCAGGTGCACAGGTGTGGTGGAGGGAGAGCAGGGCGCAGAGTACAAGGGGCTGGGAACCACCAGAGACGGGAGAAAAAGGTAAGCTGCGAGCCTCCAAGACTTTTAATCAGGCGAGGGATGGGGCCAGATGTGTGCTTCACTAAGTTTGCTCTGCTGGCAGTGGGTATAGTAGCTGGGAGGGAGGTGATGCTAGAGGAAGGCAGCTGAATTAGGAGGCCATTTCAGCAATGGAGGAGAGAAAAATGACAGCCTGACCTAGGGCAATTGAGCAGGTGTGGACTATAGTGATTTACATAATCAATCCTTTTAAAGGACAGGAATCAGGAGGTGGCAGAAAAGATGCAAGCGAAATGGCAGCTTTTCTCTTGTGAGAGCCCACATCAAAGTGTTTAAAGAGAACTGCCCCATCACGTGCTTCCTCAAATGGCTTGCAGATGAAAGACATCCTTTTTTTCCCCCCTTGAAATGGGCCCTAGAAGGACAGTTCTGCATCTGCCTTTTCAGTCTTTTGCCAACTCACACCCACATTCATTTCTAGAAGTCTTTGGTTCAAGTGAACCAACATCAGCATCTCCTTCACAGGTCTTTGGACAGACTATTAGATTCCTTGGCTGGTTTTTGTTTCTTGGTGTGTGGAGCTCTTTCCTACAAGGTACATGAAGAGATGGAACAACATACATTGGAACATGAGGGAAATAACATCAACTCACGCCAACCATTTGCAAGAGTGATGAATGACTTGAAGAAAGATGCTTGCCAAGTTCATCCTTCTACTTGGAGATTGGGTAAAGTATCAGGTGCAATATAAATATAGTCCTTTAGGGAAAAGCCAGGGAAGAGAGTCTCTCTATTGCAAATGAGCCAAAGACTGATATGCAACAACCTCCTGCAATTATACGAAGACTGAAAGACAAGGCAAGGGAGAGTTATTTTTATCATGTGATCCACAGTACCCCAGAAACACATCTGTAACAGCTTATGATTAGAAGAGTACAGAGACACCAACCCTTGGAAACATCTATGTGATACATTCCGGAACAGTAACGTTGTATTTTACCCTTAATGAAATAATAAATTATGATACAGTAAAGGGAAACTTGTCTCAGTCATGCGCTGATTTGTGCTTAATGGCAATAGCTTTATTACTGGATCTTACCATCCCCAGTTGTCTTGGATTGTGCTGTTTCACCTCTAGATGTGCACAACATCTTAGAAATTACACTAAAGTAAATAAAATGATGTTTGACACTTGAATGCCATTTTGTAATACATGCTTGCTCATGTTTGCAATACAGAGAGTATTTTAATCACCTTTATATATCTTAATAAGTATGCGTTTGACATAGAATATTATGGTCTATAGCACTGCTGGGTCTTCAACTCCCTGCTGCCTCTGGTTTTGCTAGCCTGATAGTGAAATTCTGCAGGCCTTTGGGCACCATTTTCAAAACTGGGGTACTCAGTGCATTTGGGGGGATGGCAAGTAAAGCTGGGAAGTAAACACAGCCCAACTTCCTGTAGTGTGTTTCCTTATTTGATTGAAATGGAAAAAATACAGATATATTATGGAATAAATGTAAAACCTGTATGCATTTCGAAGATAACATGAAACCATGAAGAAAGGTGTATCTAGAGCTGGTTGCTTCGAAGCCCTTCCTGGACCTCTAGCCCGTATCCCCTCACTTCCTCTGACCAGGTTAACTTTCACTCTACTCTTGTTACAGGTGCTTCAGAGGAAGTTCTTAAATCACTAGCCTTGGAAAGATGCTAGAACTGGAGTCAAGGGAGCCTTATCTTGTCTCTACTACTTGGGAACCATGTTATTGTAAGCAAGGATGTCAACCATTGTGAGCGTTGCTTCTCCATCTGTAGAATGGAGATGTTCTTACCTATCCCACAAGGTCATTAAGATTGAAATGTAATTCGATTGCTAGTATCAAACTAGACTTTGTTCTCCTCTCCAGTGAAATAAATATAATGTATATCTTTCTAAAAGAAAATCATTTAAAAAGCAGACTTCTTGAAGACTAGACCTCAATTTTCTGTGTGCTGTTCCATAGTTTTTACCTTGGTTTATTTTATACTGATGTCTTAAGTTCTTTTGACACAAATTTTCTTTGCATAGTAAATATATCATAATAGTTTTTTCCTTCCACAAAGAAATATATTTTCTCCATGTTCATTCCTCCCGTTCTTTCAGATCTCTGTTTGAATGCCACCTCATCAGAACAGCCTTCCTGACCATACCTCTGCCCCTTCACCCCATCTCTGCCCTCGATCCTTATCTTACTCCTACTTTTTTTCTTATTACATACCACTGCCTGAAGGTATCTTGTATATTTGTTTATTATCTCTCTCTCACAAACAGGAAGCAACTCCACAAGGTAGCAACATGTCTTTTTTTTCCGCGCTGTTGTATCTCTAGTGTTTAAAACAGTACCTGACTCATAGCATGTCCTCAATTAATAATGGTAACATGCAGGAAAGAATGATTTTTTTCTTAAAAGAAATAGAATCCCTCAGGTCTTTCATGTCCTTGTATTTGATAGTGACTTGGGAAGAAGTTATTTCTTTAGTATAAAATACCAGCATTATAATTGTCATGAGAAATGACAACTGATGAGTGACTTCACATTAGGGGAAGCCGTGGGATGTGGTGGGGACCACGTGTGGGGGTGCAAGGCCCACCTACTTGGGAGGATGGGGTGGAGATCAGAAACTTATCCGACTCTGGCCTCTTGTTATATTTCAGTAATGTAGGACTGGTGTTGCCATATCTTCTGCTTTCTTTTAAAGAAGCTGGAAATCTCCATTTTAAAATGTGAAATCTTTTGATTTTTAAACATTGGGCTGAAAAAAATTTTTTTTCAAGTAATTTTCAAGACAAAAAAATACTTTCTTGGGTTGCTTTGTGACATCTGAGGCATATACATTTCAGTCCCTACAAAGACAGAATGGGAGACATACACGTACCTAAAATGTCCTGATGGCCCTCACATCCCACTTTCAGCCACTCGGGCTGCAGAGTTGATGTGTTCTGGCCTCCAGCGAACGGCGTGATTGGATCCAGCAGAAATTTATAGATTATGGCAGGGACCCGGGGCAAAGAGCCCTAAACTCCAGATTCAAAATTAGCACAGTCCCAAATTGGCTTGCTAGGTTGGCCCCACTTTCCATGCTCCCTTCTCCAACTCCTCAGCGCTTCCCAGTTTGTGTCAACTTGGTTTTGCTTTCGCAAATTTAGTAGTCTCAGACCACTTCACTTGCATACACATCTCCCTTGAGCCCTGACAATATCCTTTTAAAGCTCCTCACATGGCATTGGTAAGAAACTTGAGGATTATCCATGGCTGTGAATTATCAATCTTTGTGCCCCAACGATGCCTAGTGTGGAATCTTGCCCGTATGTCCTGCTCAAGAAACATTGGCTGAACATGGACTCCATCAGGGCAGAGATCTGGTCTGTTTAGTTCCTAGAACAGTGACTGACACTAGAACAGTGTCTTACTGACACTGGCACTCAGTAAACGTTTGTTGCCTGAATGACTGCTCTCCTCACATCTTCTATGTCTTCTGTCAACTGAGCAGCCTTTACTGGCACTGAATTTCCACCATTCATTGCCTCTTCCACACAGTTCCAACCCCTCCATGGTGATGTGGAGGCCAATTAACAGTAGTAGATAAGAACCATGACCTTGAAATTCTTCTACTAGCAGAAGCTCAGCTCGAAGGATGATTTTCTATTAGGATGTGATTTTTAATATTGGTATTTATTAGGTAGGATATAATTGCATACAATGCTCTTGTTTTATGAACTAAGTTGAAAGAAAGTCTTCAGAGCTGAAAACAGTTCCTAATTTAATAGCATCCATTCTCATCACAGGAAAGCACAGGTGATGGTGACCATTAGAGTCAACCATGGTTTGGAAACCATTGTTTGCAAACTCTGTTGGTCCAGTGGCCTGATCAAGGTAGCCAAACTGCTGAGTTACCATCTTTCTGCTCTAGCAGGTCACAGACAGCACCCAAAGTTATCACAGACCAGTGTCGCCCCTGACAGGGTTCACCCAGTAGTTTATTTAGCCTGTGGGTGCTTCCTCTGCCCCCTGCAAGATTTCCTCCTTTCCTGCCCATCCTCCCACAGCTCCCTACACAAATCCACTTAGCAGTGACTTTCAACATCAATTGAATTGGGAGGAGGGGAGTTTTTCCCTGAATGAAAAAAAAATCAGCTTTGCACAGGTGCAACGACCTGCCTCGATAAAGAAAGGCTACCTGGATGCCTAGAACGGAACCCAGTTTTGCACAATACGCCCCGGCTGCAATGTGAGGCTCCCGGTAATGTGATCCTGTTTTCACTCAGCCTAGTATTAGGGTGCTGCTGCCACTCACTGTACAGGGTACTATCTCTCTTTTATTGTAATCACAAAAGCGAACTGCAAAACCCGAAACCTTGCTGGGAAATTGCCTACCTACACAAAGAACACAGAGACCCTATCGTTTCAGAGTTCAGTTCTTTCCGAGCTTCTTTATAAAGGAGTTTTTGTCTGCCTTGCAAGGCTCCAACCACGGAGGAACTGCAAATCCAGGTTAGCTGATGGCTTGGAGTGTTTCAGCGGAGGAGGCCTTCTTTGGAGGTTTGCATAGAAGTGCTTTACAATTTAGCTCGCAAAAGTTAAGGAAAGCTGTGGCCATGATACATCTTAGGTAGCGGGAAGGGGGAGTGGATAAAAGAGAGAAGGAGACAGAGAAAGAGAGAGGGAGGGAGAGAGAGACAAGGGGGAGGTGGAGGGAGGAGGAGAGTTCCCTACTAAATGATGCCTCCTGTTTTTTCAGATCCCATCAGCTTTCCTTGAAGGAGATATAACAGTGGGTTCGTTCTCCTGCTGTTTGCTTTCACCAAGGTTTGAATACTATAATCACAATGTGGAGGGTGTTGGGAGATAGTTATTTTTATGCCAACTGCCAGCATCATCATAGTGTGTGTGATCCAAATTTACACTCTGCCTTTACACAGCGTGTGGCCCTGCTGCCGGGCCAGCTGCTCTCCCTAAGGCTGAGATACAGTTAAGTTTCATGTTTGGCCTCATCAAAAATGTGATAGCAAAAATATGTGAGTGAAACCTACAATCACAGTAACTTACTTAACAAATATTGAGATGTGTTTCAAATGTGTGATTTGTTGTTCAGTGGGAGCCAAGAAGGAAGAGAGAGAGGGAGTCCTAGCTGTTGCAGACACCTCTAATCCTCTAAACCAGCACGGGCTCTCCCTCTATCCTGACTAACAGAAGCTTGCTTTCCCGGGCAGCAACGTGGTCAGCTCAAAGATCTCAAAGATCGGGTTTCCCTTGAGATGGGTGTGGCTGTATGACCTGGCTTTGGCTGACTGGACTTGGGCAGAGTATTCTATGAGACTTCCAGGAAGGCTTCTTAAAAGGGAGGGAGGACAGCTTTGCCCCGAGTCTTTCTGTCTCCCTATGGGCTGGAAAGCTGGTATGAGGTTAGTGCCCAATTAGCCCTTATGGACTCTGAGGTGACCTTGAAGACAGAGGCCTGTGTTGAGATGTGGAGCAGGAGATAAAAGACATCTGGTCCCTGAAGACTTTGCTGAATTGTCACACCATCCCTGAACTGGCTCCTCCAGACTTTTTTTTTTAATGAGAGAAAATACCTTTGTGTGTTTGGGTCACTACTTTTGGGTTCTCTGTCATGGGTAGCCAAATGCAATTTCTAACATACATCAACCTGAGTTTTAATATTACCTGAGGCCTGATTCAATGGGTTAATATACTCACAGGGTGGACAACAGTGCCTGGCACGAAGTAAGTGTGCATAAAGGTTAGCTGTTAATGCCCCTTTGGGAAATTATTAGATTTACCAATTATCTCTGAGTTTACACTTTAATGTAGAAATACTCATTTTAATTTGGGTTTGTGGTGTAATTACAAGGTCCCTATGAAACTGTCGACTGAGCTCGCTTGCCCTATTTGACATGTTTGAACCATGAAATTTGAATGTGTATTGTTGCTTCATTTCTGCATTCAGGAAATACTTATTCAGTACCTGTTATGAGGTACAGCTTTAGATATTGGTGAGGATCCTAGGGGGTGGTTACATAAAGAAAAATAAGAGGGAGATTCTGGCTTCAAACTTACAGAGTGGAACGGAGAGAATTAATAAACAGTGATAACAGCCAACTGTTTGCCGAGCACAATCAGATGCAGTATTTTACATGTATTATCTCTTTTAATATTGATAAGAGCCCTTTGAAGTACACAGAGTCTCGTATTTTTCTCCTAATACAGGCAAGGAGATAGAGGTACAAGGAGATTCAAGTAACTTGTGAAAATCATATGGTGAAACTGGAATTTGCAAAAGGCATTTGTGTCCTCTTAATCTCCATGCAATAACTAGAATAGCTCAACAATTTATTGAGCCCATTTTATGTGCAAGGCCATCCATTGTGTTGTAGGGCAGTGGTTCTCAAAGTGTGGTCCTGGGACCAGCAGCTGCAACATCACCTGGGAAATCCTAGAAATGCAAACCCTTGGCCTCATCCCAGACTTGCTGAATCAGAAACTCTGGGGTGGGGCCCAGCCATCTGGATTTGAACAAGTCTTCCAGGTGATTCTGATGCCCAGTGCAGTTTGAGAACCATTGTGGAAGGCGACGCATAGATGACACTTATGTAAGTTTGTAAGAGGGAAAAACAGGTATAAAAATAACTATAACAAGGCAGATAAGATAATGGGTGGAAAGGAGGACTAGAATCCTATGAGTTTGAGTTTGCTGCCAACTTTCCTGATTTTTCAAGAGAAACTGGGAATCCAGATTTTAATGTAAATCTCCCAACTTTACAAGTGGAACCAAAAACAAATTTTTAAAAAACAAACAGGCAAAATAAAACCTGTCTGCAAGGTCAGTGCCAGCCTGTGAGCCTTCTTGAGGACAAGGAAGAGTCATGGAGGCTTTTGGTGGTCTGCCCAGAATGGCGTGAGAGTTAGTTTACCTGGAGCTATTGAGGACACTGGCTTAGAGCAGTCAGAGACCAGTTCACTGTATTAGTTTGCTAGGGCTGCAAACAAAGGCCCACAAACAGAGTGACTTCATCAACAGAAATGGATTCTCTCACAATTCCGGAAGGTGGAAGTCTAAAATCAACGTGTTGGCCAAGTTGATTTCTCTGAGGCTTCTCGGGGAGTCTACTCTTGCTCTCTCTTAGCTTCTAGAAGCCACAGGCATCCCTTGGATTGTAGATGCAACACTCCAACCCTCCATCTTCACAGGGCTCTTTCCTATAAGGTCACCAGTCATATTGCATTAGGGGCCCACCTTCCTCGAGTATGACCTTATCTTAACTAACTACATCTGCAATGACCCTATTTCCAAATAAGGTGACATCTTGAGATACTAAGGGTTAGGACTTCAACATATCTTTTTTGGGGGACACAGTTCAACTCCTTTAGCTAGCATAGTTCAATAGTTAAGGTCTTTGTTTTCATTATAAGTGGAGGCTAATTCACTAATTTTTTCATTGTCCCTTTCTATGGGAATAGTTAAGAAGACATGACATACCTTACTGAAATGTTATAGGCAATGTGTAGATATTCAGCAGCTTTAAGTCAATCGAAATGTCAGTAAACTAAGACATGAAGCCAATGGTAAAGCAAATAATCCTTGCTTTATCCTAAGTAGAAAACACAAAACAGCTCATTTAGAAGATACATGAGAGACTTGTGATTTTTGAGAACTTGAGTGAAGAAATGCTATTTAAATAGAAATTCAAATATTCTGTTTGGCCTAAGGTGAGGCCAAGGGCCCAATGACTTTTAAGAGCCCCTCGAAACACTTTCAGTGTTTGATTAGGGTCTAGCTAGCCATTGAAATGTGGTGAATTTTCTATATGAGATGATAAATCAAGATAAATTTAGGCACCTGCAGGCAGGCAAGATTCTACACTATGTCATTTGTACCCCAAAGTAATAGGAAAGTCAACCACGAAGGTCAGAAGATGAGCTCATCTGTTCTGAGAAGGTCGTCATTCCTCAAGAGCTAGGAAAAATAAACTTCTAATTTTATCTTACATTTAAAGCACAATCTTTAATTGCGTACTTCTATATTTTTGCAAATATTTGTGTGTGTGTGTGTGTGTGTGCGTTTTATACAACTGAATCCAAAGTCAATCAGCTTAAACCTAGTGTCTGAACTGACATTAAGAGTTTACTGCTTCTGGCTTCCCTGAGGACTTCTATTTCTTTTTGAGTTCTATAAATCTAGAGACCAATTCTTTTTGGTACTATCCACACTTCCATTTTTCCATTTTCTAATATTTTTGTTTGAAATAAATAGACAAAATGCAATAAGAAAGGGAGAGTTTCACATCTTTTTTTTCCCTAAGCAAAAGAATTGTTTTTCAAAGGAAGCTCAACATGTAAAAATAGATGTCAGGGGAGTTGCTCTGCTTGAACCAAGAAGGATTGAGGAGATAGCTTTTGGGGCCCCTACTTGAGGCCCCTTGGAGCATCATTTGAAAATTACTCCAATAAATACTCAAATAATTGCAGAAAGAAATGCTGAAGTCCTAATAAAAGTGTTGTGGTGCCAAACATTGGCTAAACGATAGCAGCATGGCATAATAGCTTGAAATGTTCATTTTTCAACTCACTCATTCAACAAATATTTGTTAAGTGTCCCCGGTATCATGGCTGTGTGAAATCTCAATAATGGTCTATGAAATAAGGGGGTGTCAATGTCTGGCAGATATTGCTGGTTGCCTTCTGTGGTAGCCAGCTTCCAGGAAGGCCCCTAACAATCTCCATCTCCTGGTCTTCATACCCTTGTGTAATTCCCTGCTACAGTGTACCAGGGTGGTCTGGGTGACCAATACAATACAGCAGAAGTGATGGAATGTCACTTCTGAGATGAGGTCATAAAAGACTGTGACTTCCAACTTGGGCATGTTGTGCCTGTCTCTCTCTCCCTCTCTTTCTCTCACAGATCACTTATTCTGGGAGAATCAAGTCCTGTTGCGAGCAGCGTTACGGAGAGCTCTAGATGGTAAGGAAATGAAGTTTCTAGCCAACAGCCAGCAAGGAACCAAGCCCTGTCAACATCCATGTGAGTGTGCTTGACATGCATCCTGGGCCTTTAGGTGATGGCAGCCCTGGCTAACAACTTGACTGTAACTTCCTGAGAGCCTCTGAGCCAGAACCCCCAGGGAAGCTGCTCCTGGATTCCTCTCCCTCAGAAACTGTGTGAGATAATTCATGTTTACTACTTTAAGCTGGATGTTTTAGGGGTAATTTTTTATACAGCAATAGATACCTACTACACCTACTCAAAATCTCTTCTTCCTTTCCTCCTTGCTAACAGGTCCCCAATTTCTTTCAAAGCATCACTGTGCCCAGAATAAAAACCAAACCAACCAACCAACCAAACAGAATTTACCCAAGAAGAAAGGTGGGACTCAGTATACAGAATCAGAACAACTGGGACCTTGGCTGCTGAAATACAAAATACCTTTTGTAGTTGTATTTTAGATGCATACTTCAAAAACAAACATTTTTAACTCCTTCTCTGGGGAGCCTGAGTGATGGGGAAATCATGAGAAACTATTTCAACAGGCTGACCCTGCCTTGTCCCCATCCCAGGAACCAGACTGCTGGGCTTGGCCAAGAATAAATGGAACTTGAGTTTCAAAACCTTCCTACCCAAGTTTCAAATTTGTAGCCTTTGAAGACTGAGAAGATGTGAAACGTGGCAAACTGAATTGAGCATTTACCAAACAGCGGTTTGGAGAATTCTCTTGCTTTTTTGGGCAAGAAACTATTTACAGCCATGATTGTAAGAACCCTCCTTTTTATTCTTCTCAGAAACTAGGACTGCCCAATATCTGAAGCTCTCTTATCTGCCTAGACATTCTTTGATCCACCCACCTTACACAGAACAGGAAAAAGGTTTTGTTTTTAAGCATTGTCACACCCTGTGGAAATTTTTTATGTTGTGTATTAGATTAGGCAAATTAAAAACATCTAAAAATAACACCTCAAAACGTGTTGTTTATAATTTAACAGGGAAATGAACAAAGCGTGAATTCAATCTTGAATTTAAAAAAAATTAACAAAAATTGTCTTCCTTCTTAAATTGCTGAAATGGTCTGTATGTCCCCACTGAATTCAAATCCTACAATTAAATTAAAAATTTGGTATATGCTGAGGTCTGCAAAGGGTACATTATATCGCCAGAGGATTTTAAAAGTGCATTGCTGGAAATATTTTTCAAAAAAAAAAAATTTGTCTTGCTGAAAAAACTCCTTTTTTCTTGATGTTCTTATCTTCTCCAATTCCTTCTCCACCTTCTCACTATATTTGAAATCATAACTAATCTATTGAAATCAACAAAATCTATCAAAATCTATTAAAGTCAACTTCTGGTAGCTGTTGGAATTCTCTTGTCATGTTAGAACTTTAAAAAATGACATCAGCTCAGTTATTTTGATATTATGATTTTGGGGGGAAGGAGGATTAGGAAGTGATCTGAAGAACAAAAGAAGAACCTACATAAGAGTGCATGAAAATTAAATTAATTTCCAGCTGTGTTGTAATCCTAAGAGAAAGCAAATTGCACCTCCTAAAGAAGTTATTATCATATGTCCAACCCATTTCCTTGAAATGGAATAAACTAGCAAGGAAATCTGAACTTTTAATCAATTCTTTGACATTTCCCCAACTCGTGGGTATCTAGTGATATATTCTTAATAGAGGAACTATCAAAATTTTTGGAGCTAAATTATGCCGAAAATATGATCAAACTTTAACAAATTTTTGTTATATTTTAAATCTCTAACATAAAGGATTCTCATACTTTACCATTCAAAGTCCTTCCTCAGGATTCTTAGAGTTGTTTCTTCTCTCCTGGCCTCTCATATCCTTCTTCCATGAATGTCATTTTTCAGCCCCATTCTTCCCTCCTTGATCCTGTATTCAATCTCAATACTGTTTAAACCTCCCATCTTGGTTTTTTCCACCCCATCTGACTTTCTTCTCTTTTCTTCCCTGCAACCAAGTAACTTCTTTGATCCTTAGTGCTTTCTCATTCTTTACTTGTAAAAACACTGTGGCATTACAAATACTTTTCAAGGAAAAAAATCCATTCATATATTCCCTTTCAGTTTCTGTCATATATTTACATTTAAAAAGTGCATTTTGTAAATAGCCAGGATGAAGATGTTCATGGAATAGTGTACAGTGGACAGAGTACAGGAAGAGACAAACTGGTTCCTGTTCCACTCTGGTGACCTTTGGTAGGTTCATTTACTTCTCAAGATCTCAGTTTCTTCATCTCTAAAATGCAGCAGATGGAAAGATTACTCCTGAGGTCCCTTCCAGCTCTGAAAATAGTCTATGAGTTGGTATCTTTATAAAATGGGAATGTTCTTCCAATAGTGGCTAACCCAAGAGTACAGCTGACCACAATATCATTATTCAATTTTTTCCCTCAGTTCCTTTGCATGAGTGTAGAAAATAAGCAGAAGATAGAACCCTGCAGGCACAGATAGGAGTACTTTCTGCCAGATGGATAATTGCCTCTGGGCATCCTACCACTTGGGCCTGTTGACCTTTAGCCACACTGATGCCCTTGGATGGCTCCATGTGAGCTCTCTTGCTTTGTCTGCCTTATCACAGATCTATAACTGACCTATAACTGAATTTGTGAAATGGTTGGACAGGGTTAAAAGTTCAAGCTTTGGCCCCGGCAGAGAAGAGATCTATTGGTTTGTGCTGGGAACAGACTCTGAACATCTCTCTGCTGCAATGAGAAACGGCAGCAGATTGTCACCAGGGTGCTGGTCCAATGCGATGGGTGTATCGGCTTCATGGGGGTGGGGGTGGGGGAGATCAGAAACAAACACATTTAGAAAAATGTCCCCATTTATCCACTTCCTGATTGGGTTTGTTTTCAGAGTACAGTCAAATGCTTCCCTTCCCCCTAGTGACAGTGAACTGAAGAGCCAGCAACACAGAGATTTCTGTGTTAAGATGTTAATGTGAAGTCTTACTGTATTTTGAGTGCTTAAGGAAAAGCTAATGGGAACTTTCCAGGGAAGATGGTGGGTGTTATTAACATGAAAATATGTATGAGAATTCCTAAATGAAAGCTTTATAGGGTGGCGTTGGAGGCTAATAGGACCCTGGCTGGTTGGGGGTAGGCAGGGTGTGGGACTGGGTGGGGTAGGGGAGAAAGGGTAGGGAAGAAAGCCTTCTTTCGGACTCTGGGGACTCCGTGGGCCTGTCTGAAGGGCCTAGAATGAAGGCAGGAGGGGAGACTGAGCAAAATGAGGGAAGTGCTAGAGAAATTAAAATGGAGAGCTGGGGGACAGGAGGGAGGCCACTGGCCAGGGCAAGAATGGGAATCTAGAACAGGAGGCACAAAATACTAGGAGTTATTAAACAAACTAACAAAAAAGGGGAATTTCTGAAGGTAAGGGCCACACTGGGAAAGACCTGTGGATTGAAAGGAAAGTGGCCTCTAGGAGTCCCAGGGAGTGATCTTGGCTTTGAACCTGTGCCAGGCCAATCACTGTAATGGTCTGCTTGGTTCCCTCGGCCTCCAGGCCTCTAACCTTTGCAGCTAAGGCCACAACTGCTCCATCTGCCCGAGACTCTCGAACTAACCCTGTTTTTAATAAGAGACTAGAACCTAGTCTGCTTCCATCATGGTGGCCTGGCTGCTCAGTTCTACTGCAGGGCCTGCTCTGACTTGTAACTGGCCTTTTGCCTTATGTCCTTCTGGCTAAACCTCTGTCTTGGGTCCTAAGAGCTGCCTCTTTTTCTTATAATAGTACTGCTAAAATTTGATTGACTCCAGCTGTTGTGTTGGTACTCACATTCACTATCATGTTTAATAACACTGTGAGAAAAGTAATATTATTTCCATTTGGCAGATGAGAAAACTGAGGCTTAGAGTGGTTTTTTTTCTTTCTTTCTTTTCTTTTTTTAAGGAAGATTAGCCCTGAGCTAACATCTGCCACCAATCCTCCATTTTTTGCTGAGGAAGACTGGCCCTGAGCTAACATCTGTGCCCATCTTCCTCTACTTTTATATGTGGGACGCCTGCCACAGCATGGCTTGGTAAATGGTGCAGAGGTCCACCTGGGATCTGAACCGGTGAACGCTGGGCCGCTGAAGCTGAATGTGTGAACCCAACTGCTGCTCCATTGGGCTGGCCCATGTTTTGCTTTTGTTTTTTTGTTTACCCCAAATCATGGATCAGAGCCAGAGTTCAATTCAGGCAGTTTACCACCAGGTTTGATTTCTAGATGAGTTGAAGAAGGACATCGTTCCCTTCAGTGGTGAATTGGAGTCACATACTAGAATCCTTAGTGTGGCTCAAAGGATTGAAGGATACAGGCAGCCCTTTGTCTTGAGTGTGGCCTGCCGTTGGAGGGCTGTGCTTGATGCTGTGCTCTGACTTCCTGTTTTGGCTAGGGCAGAGGTTCTTAACCTCACTATCCATCACAGTCATCTGCAGAGCTCCTGAGACATGCTGAACCCTGTACTCAGTCCTCAGAAATTCAGTTTCAGACGGTGTGGGGTGATATCCAGGCACCCAAAGTTTTACCAAAAAAGTGCTCCAGAGGATTTTAATGCATGGCACTCATGTGCTGAGTGGTTCTCGGGCTGAGGGTATCAACAGTGCTCTGGATTCTATCGGAATGTGGCCCCCAGGTTGCCTTGAAGCCTTGAACTGCCTGAATTTGTTAAACTCTAAGTAAATCAGAATTGCAAAGGCAGAAATGTCGTGGCGAGAGAAACTTGGTACAGCCCGTGAAAAGGCCAAGTAAGAGCATGAGTCATTGTTTAAAATGGGGTGGGTTGCATGATGGCTGTGATGATACACATTTGATGCAAAAGCATAAGAAAACCAAACACTTTTTCAACAAGATTGAAATATACTTACAAGGTCAAGGGTTTTCTTAGCAGAAAGGTGTCTCTGATATTTATTTGGTTTTTCTTGGATTTTATTTTTTTAACATTTTTGGTTCCTGTTTCTTAGCTTTTATTTTTAAGCCTGTGGACTTAAAAGGGCCAAACTTAGGTTAAGTGATGAATTTTTATCGAAATTTTGAAACAAACCAGGCTTTTATGATTAAAAAGAGAGTGAGGGGCTGACCCAGTGGTGCAGCGGTTAAGTTCGCACGTTCCAATTTGGCAGCCCGGGGTTCGCCAGTTCAGATCCCGGGTGCGGACGTGGCATCACTTGGCTCGACATGCTGTGGTAGGTGTACCACATATAAAGTAGAGGAAGATGGGTATGGATGTTAGCTCAGGGCCAGTCTTCCTCAGCAAAAAAAGGAAGACTGGCAGTAGTTAGCTCAGGGCTAATCTTCCTCAAAAAAAAAAAAAAAAAGACAGTGAATGCCTGATCACTAGGGTTTTCACATCAGATGAAGGGTCTCTGTCCATCCGGAGCTCTGTGGCTATGAAGGCAGGAGTGTGTGCTCCTTCATCTTGATGGGCCTCCATCATCTGTGATTGAGGGCCTTAGAGCTGGTGACTTATAACCATAGAATAAAGGTTGATAAATATTGAGCACTTACTATGGGCCAGATACTATGCTCAATTCTTTGTATGGATTATTTCATTTATTCCCTACCATGACTCCAGCATGTAGGTACTGTTATTATCACTGCCTCTATTTTAGAGAATAGGAACTGAGGTTTAGAGAGGTTAAGCAACTTTCTCAAGGTCACACAGCTGGTAACTGCTAGAGCAGGGATTCTGATCCCAGATTCGCACTTATAATCACTACTTATAATATCTCCCTAAAGAACTTTGCCACCACTTCATAAAATGAGTTTTTTAAGGCCAGCCCTTCATGAGCCTATTTGCTCCTAGGCAGATTGTCTTTTCCTCTGTGCTATGAGATGAATGGTTACATATGATCATGATTGGCCAACAGGCTAAGATTATTCTGAGCATGGATAACTGAATAAGAGGGACTGAGGTTAGGTTTTCTTAAGAACAGGAATGTAAGACTATGTGCTGGAAGGAACACCACAGAGTGCAATTAATTTATTTTAATTAAAAGCAATTTGGGGGGCTGGCCCATGGCCGAGTGGTTAAGTTTACACACTCAGCTTCAGCGGCCTGGAGTTTGCCAGCTCAGATCACAGGTGTGGACCTACACACCACTCATTAGGCCACACTGTGTCTGTGTCCCACGTAGAAGAATTAGAATGACTTACAACTAGGATATACAACTATGTGCTGGGGCTTTAGGGAGGGAACAAAAAAAGCAATTTGCTAGTATAGCCATGTTTGTTCATAGCAGCATTATTCATAGTAGCCTAAAGGTGAAAGCAACCCAGTGTCCATTGATGGGTGAAGGGATAAACAAAATATGGTATATACGTGCAATGGAATATTATTCAGCCCTAAAAAGGAAATTCTGTCACATGCTATAACATGGATAAACTTTGAGGATGTTATGCTAAGTGAAATAAAGCAGTCACAAAAAGACAAATACTGCACAATTCAACTTATTTGAGGTATTTAGACCAGGCAGGCTCATAGAAACAGAAAGTAGATTGGTGGTTGCCAATGACTGGAGAAGGAGGAAATGGGGAGTTATTTAATGGGTACAGAGTTTCAGTTTTGTAAGATAAAAAAGTTCTGGAGGTTGGTTGCACAACAGTGTGAATACAGTCGTGCGTTGCTTAACAACTGGGATACATTCTGAGAAATAGGTCATTAGGCGATTTCATTGTCGTGCATACTTTATAGAGTGTACTTACACAAACCTAGATGGTGTAGCCTACTACACACCTAGGCTAGATGGTACTAATCTTATGGGACCACCATTGAATATGCGGTCTGTAACCGAACAAAACATCGTTATGTGGCACATGACTGCATACTTAACGCTACTGAACTGTACACTTAAAAATGGTTAAGATGGTAAATTTTATGTTGTGTATATTTTACCACAACACGCTAACAAATAACATTCCCCAATAATGATCAGTGTACTGAAAATAGGTCTTAAACCAAAATAACATTCCTGTCACAGAACTCTAAAGAAATGTTCACAATCTCTCTTTCTGTGGGGAATTGCAAACTTAGATTTTGTTATTTATCTTGAACGTTAACTTATTACTCTGAGTTTATGATGCATCTATAGGGATTAAATGGGGCGATAATTGTACTTACCGCATATGGAATACATAATACATTTAAGGCATTTAACATAGTAATCACATAATGTTAATTATTATTGCCATTCTCTCTTGAAAAACAAGATATTTGGGGCACAGGGGGTGAAGGGGAGCACTTATATGGGAACAGACAAGAAATAACGTACAACTGAAACTTCACAATGATGTAAACTATTATGAACTCAATAAAAAAAAGAGACTAAGGAGACACGACAATCGAATAAAAAACAACAACAACAAAACAAGTCATTTGGAGAAACAAAAGAAAAAGCAATTTGCCACTTCTTAGATAGAAATACATAGTTTCTCCAAATTAACGGCACGTAACAGTGACAGCTATCACCAGAATCTCTTTCAGTTCTAAAACTCTGCAAACTTGTGATCTGACTGCATGGTATATTTCTGAGAGACTGACTTTATGAGATTTGCAGAAGGTAGTATACCATACTGATTCTAGAGCATCGGGATATAGGGACTATGAAGAATTTCTCAGGCTGGATTTTGTCAGCAGTTGGCTCTCCATGCAGGAAGCAGCACAGTGCCGGGAGGCCTGGGCTGTCCTTCTAGTTCTTACTGGCTGGGGGCATGGCGCACAGCTCAACAACTCTCTGAGCAATTCACTTTTCTCGTCTGTGAAAAGATAGGGTTGGACTAGATGACCCTTGTGCCTCTTCTTATCCTGTCCCTACTCCTTCTTTAGACATACCCCCAGGAGTTTCTGGGGACTGTCATCCAGAGGGACATGGGTATGCCTATAGGGTCACATTAATTAGAAAGGGTTAGGCCTTAGAAAATTTTTCTTGGATGAAGAGAACCTGTCAATCATGCTTCAAGACCTCTCTAGATTGGATACAGACACATGCAAATGATAACATGAGGATCAGAACTGTCTTTCTGGATAATTTAATACAGAATTATGGCATACCTTCTGGACAGACTAGTGAATAGAATGAGCCTTCCCAGATAAACAACCACTTATCTGCAAATCTAGGTGGAAATTCAGATCCAGCTGTTCACACCCCAGTGAATTGTCATATGGCGGAACTGTCTCATAGTTGCGTCTCCACATTCCTGCAATAGCAGTAGCTCCTTCTGGAATGTATTCCTAATGGACTTCATTCAGGGCTAATTGGGTGTGAGATTGTTGAAATTTTCTGTGATTAAAAGTCACTGAATAACAGATTAGGAAGGAGCCATAAGAAACTGTCTAGTTAATCAGGCCACAAAGGCAGAATGTCTTAGTTTGGATCCTCCAAAAGCAAGCCTGTGAGAAGATCTCAGGTGTAAGTAGTTTATTTAGGAAATAGACCCAAGACGCATGAGTGAGGGAATGGGGAGAGCAGCAGGAAGGAGAAAAAGCTACTATAAGGGCGTGTTATCATGGCTGCTGCTGCGGGCAGCAGATGCTCCATTATACTGGTGTTCCGAGAAGCATACGGGGTATCTCCTGGATAGTCCTTTGGAAGGTTGGGAAGCTGAGGCATTTCTCCCAGTTCCCATGCCCCACTGGTTGAGGACTTCTAAGCCAGCTTAAACATGGGCTGAGCGGGTTCCTGCACTTTCAGAGGAGATCCTGAGGCAGGAAAGCAGAAAGATGGCCTGAGATTCATGGAAGTTTCTGCCAAAACTGTGGCTGAAATCAGAGGTGGGCTGAGGGCATGTGATATGGGCACCAACAAATCATCAATCATCCTGTCTAACCTTTGTCTTTGTGGCTTATACAAGAAAGGCAGTGTTGTGTAGTGGTTAAGCCCATGGGTCTATTTCAGAGGGTCTGGGTTTGAATCCTGATCCCACTAAGTTTTACCAGGCACATGTTCTTGAGCAAGATACTTAACCTCCCTGAGCCACAGTTTCCTCATCTGTGAAATGAGACTACTGAAGTCTTTCTTGAAATGTAAGGATGGACTGTATCATTCGGGTAAAGCACTTAGCATCCAGGTTTGATTTTCCCAGGGCCTCAGAATAACTTAGAATGAGTTCATCACAAAACTTGTTGTGTAGGCTTTTGAGTCAAAATCCTGACTAAGCTCAGACCAATATGCTAGTACTGGCAGGACTACTGACATGGAAGTAAGACTTTTCACCCACTCATCTAGGATGGATTTGGTGGATTCTGCAGAAGATGAACCAGATGAATTGTTGTTTACTAGATTTTCATTCTCACCTTCTTTAGGAATCTGCTAGTTTCACTGTTGATGGCATTTCTTCAAGAAACCATGTCCCAATAAGCCATGTGACAGGAAGAGTTGTCCTGAAGGTGTGGCCGCAGACCCCTTCAGTCTCATCTCCAAAATCATTCTTGATATGGGAGTTGCCTATACCTTAAGGAGATGCACCTGGCCTTTGCTACTAGATTATTTTGGTTTTGTTTATTGTGCAATAACCATTTTCCTGCAGCGCTGGGGGAAAGTGAATCTGAAGGGACTGGTAGGGAATGGATGAGGCTAACGTCTCTAAGACCATAGACCCCTTGCAAAAACATCGCAGATGTCAGCGATTGATGTGAAAAGCCCAAATTTAATTTTGAGCCTGGAGTTAAACCATTTCTCCTACATTGGGAGTTTTTATAACGGAAATTAGATATGAAGCCTTCTATCAAGAAAGGAGCATTTTTGCAGTATACAACTGCTTTTGATTGTAGTGGGTAACTGAGGGACCACCCCAAGGAGGAAGAGAAAAGCTATGGCTCTGCAAAGCCTGGAAAGATGCTGCTGCCTGTTTCCTGGGTGAGCTGTTCTGAGTTTGGCTTATATTCCTTTGTTCTTTGACTTAAGACTACAAAATAAAAGCCAAAGGACATGGAGAAGACTGTGAATTTCCTGAGTATGTGGAATGAAACATTTGGATTTGTTTTGTCAACTTTGATCAATGGATATATACATTTTAGATTATGATAATAACATCTACTTATGACTATGAAATTCTTCTATTTTTGGTTGTCATGTCTGAAACTCTCTAATCCTAACCTCAACACCTTCCTCTTCTGCAAAAACAATTATTTTAATATCATAATTTTTAGGAAACCAGGTTATTTATAGGACTCTACATATCACATTACAGCAGAACAAACAGTACTGTTGGAAGCTTTGAGAATCTAGTTCTGAATGACAATGAGAGCTTCAATCCGTTCTCTGCATTTGTTTGTTGTTCGCAGTGATCCTGCCATGTTTATAACCCATTTATGAATTCTGTTACCATCATGATATGTTAAAGGTTAGTGGTGACTTGATCTATGTTCTAGTGTTGACAGTCATTGTTTTCCATAAAGTGCATACTCACTGATCTGGCTGTGTTTTTAGTTTCTGTCCACACCATCTACTTAAAGCAAAACAGAAAGAAGAGGGACTGAAGTAACAGAGGTGGGGAAGCTGTGGCTGCCATGACAGGGAGTGCTGTAAGAGGGTTTATTTCTGGTGATGATCTTGAGCCACGGAGGGGAAGGCAGCATGGAGCGGATGAACTCCTGGGGAAGATTTGAGCACCTACCATGAGCTCAGCACTGTGGTATGGGGTGGATAAGAAAGCATCAGAAGCCTGTCTTCCATGATCTTAAAGTCTGGGTGGGGAAACAAACAATGCACACCTGGGGAGTGGTTAAGGCCCTAGGCAGGGCTCTGCGGAACTGAGTCGGAATGAGTGATACACGGCTGGTGCCCTAGGAGTTCAAAGACAGGAGGCTCACTGCGGGCTGCTGTGCTCAAGCAGCTCCATGAAGGATGAGTAGAGTATAGCTGGTCACAGATGGCAGGACCAGAGAGCAAATTCCCTGGGAATGATTTTTAAAAAAGTGATATAGTCTGGAATTTAACTAAATGAGTTCATCCCACTGAAGGTGCACACCAGAAGGCAAATCAAATCGTTGTGCGTAGGGTTGTTTCAAAGAAAAAAGAATCACCCCTCTTGTTTTGCTTTAACTGCAACTGGCACAATGCCAGCATGACACAGGATTTTGACTTCTTCAGATGTTTTTAGTTACATTTGCCTTCTACAGATAAGGTGGGAGATTGGAAATATTGCTGTTCTTCTGACAAAAGCATTTTTTCCCATGGCCATGGTCTTCTTGAAGTGACACTTCTTTCTTGCTTATCCATGGCTGGAAAACTCCCACATGCATGTGGGCTTCTTTGAGAACAATAGCAAGTGTACTTGGAGAGAAGCTGTTCACAGGCTAAGGACTCTATCCCTTTATTTGGATTTTCTTATGTAATATTTTTCTTTTGTTGACTACATTTTTGCTTTTTCTTCTCTCCTGTACTTTTGCTCTGCTTAGTGATGTACGCTACCTTGGATTTTTGGCTTCCTCTGTAATTCCATTTTTAGGAGAATTATCATAGAATTTCTAATGTATGGGATATAGCTTCACTTTTCTACCTTTACCTTGTCAAGTCTGAATTTCTAATCTAATGCAAAATGCTACAGCCACTTTGGAAGACAGTTTGGTGGTTTCTTTCAAAACTAACTCTTACCATATGATTCAGCAGTCACACTCCTTGGTATTTACCCAAAGGGGTTGGAAACTTATGTCAACACAAAAGTCTGTATATGGATGTTTACAGCAGTTTTATTCATAATTGCCAAAACTTGGAAGCAACCAAGATGTCCTTCAGTAGGTGAACGGATAAACTGCCGAATGTTATTCAGCACTAAAAAGAAATCAGTTACCAAGCCATGAAAAGACATGGAGGAAACTGAAATTCAAACAACTAAGTGAAAGAAGCCAATCTGAAAAGGCTATATACTATATGACCTTCTAGAAAAAGAAAAATATGGAGACAGTAAAAAGATCAGTGGTTGCTAGGAGTTGAAGGAGTGGGGAGGGATGATGAGTGGAGCACAGAGGATTTTTAGTGGAGTGAAACTACCCTTTATGGTACTATTAATGATGGATACATGTCATCATACGCTTGTCCAAATCCATAGAATGTACAATACCAGGAGGGATGCATAATGTAAACTGTGGACTTTGAGTGATTATGATGTGTCAATGGAGGCTCATCAACTGTAACCAATGTACCACTCTGGCGGGGATGTTGGTAATCGGGGATTCTATGCATGTGTAGGGGCAAGGGGTATATGGGAAATCTGTATCTTCCTCTCAATTTTGCTGTGAGCCTGAAACAGCTCCTAAAAAATATATAGTCTTTAAATATGAAAAAAATCCAAGAATGTCACTGACTTGAAGACTCCCATAAATAGACTCCTGCATAGGCTTTGAAAATCATGTTATTACTCATATCCGTATGTGATGGCTTATCCAAATGTCTTGTATTTGTTAACTCACAATTTTACTTTCTAATCAAAGTTCTGGCTAGGTGTTTTCTGAGCAGCATATTTTTTTTTAAAGAAGAGAATAATAGAAATATTATTTTAAAACTCCATTATAGAAACAATATATACTGTGCAGCTCAAGGAGAAGTAGTTCAGGAAGAGACTCCATAGTGGCAAGCATATAACTCACACTGCCTCTTCCACTGTTTATTGGAAGGATGATTGAAAAGTGTCTACAAGAATTGGATTGAATATTTGTAGTTAACAAATTTTATTTGGGTTTTAAATATCTGTAGAATGCAAAGTATAGTAGGCCTTAGGGTGTAGATTGAATATTAGATATTGTCTACATAGAATTGGCAAGCCAGGTAGACATATAATCAAGAGAAAGTACAAGTGGGCGTGTGTATTTATCTGCGGATGCATGTACTGTATGTGCATCTGTCCCGTGGGCCTCAGAGGAGGACCTCAGCTGTGAATCCACAACGAGAGATGCTGAGGGCTGGTCATAAGGGGGAGGGGTGGTGGGATGAGGAAGGGAGAGGAGTGGGTCAGTTTGCAAGGTGGACTGAAGAGCCTGAGGAGACAATGACAGGCCCTCTGAGCCTCCAAACCTTCAACCCCCTAAACCACCAGAGAATAGACTCTGTGACTGAGCCCTGGACCCAGGAGCTGCACATTAGAGTGACAGGAGATATGGGCAATTGACTTAATCTCCCTGGCCTCCAGTTCCTTATCTTTCCCATGAAGAAGCTCGATCGAAGCAGAGAGTTTTCAAATTTCTCTTTTAGGAGTGGTGCTTTTTGTTTTTTGCAATTTGAAATAAAAGATAAAATATTCACATAGAAACATTTTAAAGGATGAGAAACAAAACATCACTAGAATCCCAGATATCTCCTCTAGTTCCCATCCTGAGTCCTGACTACAGCCTTCTCTCACCCGCCAAAGGAAATATTCTTCAGACTTTTGTGATAACCATTTACTTGCTTTCCTCGGTGTTTTTTTTGCCAATATGTGCATCTCTAAACAATATAGATTAATATTGCTTGTTTTTAAGTATTATACAAATGGAATAATTCTACATTTCTTCTATATCTTGGCTTTTTTCATACATCATGTTTACAAAATTCATCCATGTTGTGGCACAAACCTCTGGTTTATTCTTTCTACTGCTGTGTAGTTTCCCATTGTAAGAATTCACCACAATGTACTGATCCATTGTACTGAGGATGGACATTGGGGCTGCTTCTGGTGGAGCCACTATGGACAACAGTGCTGTGAACATTCATATACGTGCGATATGGGGCACGCGTACAAATTACTCCAGGATATACATCAAGGAACAGAATTGCTGGTCACAAGGTATGAACACCTCAAACTGTTTTCTAGCGTGGTTATAGTAGCTCTTTTCCTCCCTAAACAAAGCCTGCTGCACAAGGCCAGGAAATGAAGGAGATGACAGCTGAGCTGCGCTGCTTGAAGCAGGTGTCAGTCCCAGCATTGGCTTTCTCTGTATGGTGCTCTGTTGGTGCTTTCTTGTGGTTCTAACACACCTTGTTCTCCAACATTCTATTTGCTTCTATTTCTCTACGTTTCTCTGGAAGACAACAGATTCCGTGATTTTCCATTCCAAGAGCAAGGAGAGATTCTGACCTTCTGACCCTCCAAACAGTATCTCTACTCAGGATTATCTAAATTTGGAAATCTAAGATTCTACTTTTAAAATAGGTATTTCCTTAGATACTCCCTAAGGAAATTCTTATCCCATAAATAACTAGCAGATTTTCAAAAAATGCACAAGATACTCCCTCTTGGGCCTCTGTGTCCTTATTATGATCCTGAATTAGCTTGATTTGAGTCTTGGTTGGAAGTAGAAAAATTATATCCAACAATTATGTAAGAGAATAGCTGAAAGCAATTGGATTAAAATATTCAAGCAGTTTAAGCCCAGAGAAGATGAATCAAAATATTGAGTACTGCTGGAGGTATAAGGAGAATCTTTGAATATCATCTGATGTACTTGGATGTTGACTATCTTGTGGTCGTGAAGCCACAGTGGTGGTTTAACGTTTAGAGAGAATTCATGCTGTTAGGAATTATTATCCCTACCAAAATGGCAAAGCATTGAAATGGAGACTTTTCCCAAGGCTGTGCTTTGCCAAAAGCGTAACACCAAAGCAGGAATGATGCTGGAATAGTCTGGGCAGTAGACAGGCCAATGCATGCAATGCATATCATTAAAAATAGTTAGCACAAAGAAACGGTTGTTATTATGCTTCGTCCAAGTCAGACTTAGGAGCTAATTAAGTATAAGCTCCTTCTTTTTTTTTTTTCCCAAAGCCATATGCAGTTTTTGAATTCTTATAACACAAACTGTTTTAAAGAAGAAGTTAAATACAGAATGCATTGAGTTTGGTGGAGAAAGTTTAAAGGTCTGCATTTTCCCACCAAAGCTATTTAATATCAGCTGCAGAGTGGGCGTGTGTGTGTGTGGAAAGGTTGTGACCTCCCTTATTTTTACAACCATTGCCATGATTTCATAATACTGGCAGCAGTCACCCAGAGTGAAGAAGTAGACTTTATTACAGTAATTATATGCCAGAATGTGGGTATTAAAACAGAAAAACTTTTCTACTGATAATAAATGTCAAGGGAAAAATGACTTACCCAACAAATAGCCCTTCATCAGTGTTTTTAATATATTAATGGCCTCAATGAAGACTGAGATGTGTCCATAGGAGAGAAGTTCAGACTCCATATAGTCTTTCAATTTTATTTGCAGAACGGTGAGTAGGGCAGTTAGAGAGAGGCATGTCTTAGCAATTTAGGTTTATTTTTCTCCATGGCATAAAGTCAGATATATTTTCACTCGAGCAGATATAGCTATTGTTTTTGCAGAAAGATTAATTATGACCATAACTGAATGAGTCTTTTGTTTCTGGATCACTTCTTTGCTTTTCTCTGCTATGTTTTCGTGGGTTTCTGAGAGCTGGGAAAAGTAGTGCAGCATGAGAATTTTATCTTGAAATACGGTAGTTTTCTTTTTCTTCTTCTTCTTCTGCTTCTGCTTCTCCTTCTCCTCCCCAAAGGCCCCCAGTACATAGTTGTATATTCTAGTTGTAGGTCCTTCTGGCTGTGCTGTGTGGGTCACCGCCTTAGCATGGCTTGATGAGCAGTGCCCTGTACACGCCCGGGATCTGAACCGGCGAAACCCTGGGCTGCCGAAGGAGAGCACACGAACTTAACCATGGGGCCATGGGGCCGGCCCCAAAATTTGGTAGTTTTCTGACTATTAAAAAGAAAATACTCCAATAAGGACAATAAAAGGTCTGAATAAGTATTAGAATGTGCAACTTTAGGAAGAGCCATATTCTGAACCATAGCTTGTGGCTACTAAATTATATCCATCAAGCATTAATTGTGGGGTTTATTAATACATCTCTGAAGTAATAAATATGGTCTAAATGTAGAAAGTCTACATCAGGAAAACATTTAATCCACTCTGCAATTGAATTTAGTAAAAGGTTACTTAATTCCAAGAAATGCTAAAATTATAGTGTTTTTTATCTTTGATTTCAATGGACTTTGAAGTGGGCAGCTGGACCTTTCTCCAAAGTACCCTCTTAGAAGAGAGAGAGATAAAATAGAACACATGCAGAAAGTCAGTAGCAAAAATCAGAGCAAGGTATGTGTTCCCAGTATCCATCATGTCAGGGTCTAGAGATCACACTTTTCTTGGATTTTTGGCCAATTTCTCAAGTCATACACACCATTTGAAGGCGACCTTGGACTTTTCTCTGAATACCAGTGTTTATTCCTGCATACAGCTGGTGCTTGACAGATGCTTGGGGATGATGAAGATGATTTTCGGTTTGAGGGCTGCTCTCGCTCTCTGCTTGGCCACATGGAAGTTCCAAATCTCCCGAAGTGAGTTTTTCGTTGATGGTGACCTGGGCAGCAGCTCAGAGGAGCCCTGCACGGGGAGGCATCAATCACCGACTCGTAACAGCCTTATGTGCTTGCCACTCCCACTCAGTTTCATTGCTCGAAATCCAGACCAGTCCTCAGAACATGACACTGATTCCTCTTCTGTGTTTTCTCTCTGTTCTCTGCAGTGGGTTTGTCTTCAACAATGAGCCATTCATGGGCACCAGGGAGCTACCCAGGACCAGGGAGACGGCTGCAGGCCCTGCAGGCAACTGGCCATGGTCCAGTCCAGATATTCTTGGGAATGTGGAATTATTTGAATCAAAGGGAAATAAATCTTTTGCAAATGTTAATACAAATGGCTGTGGGAGGGGCTTGGTGCTAAAAGAGAGGCTGAGAATTCTTGGTGCCTACTGAGTTATTTTTTGGCAGGGAATAATACTAAGTTGCTACAGGAATAATGAAGATAAAATAATAGTGTCATATTTTTAATGGTTACTCTTACTGTGTCATCTTCAACTGCCCTTGGTTGAAAAAACTTCTATTTGGATCACTTTGACTACTCTTATCTTATGTTTTTTCTCTTGTATTTAAGTTTGCAAATATCTCTCTCTAAATTAGCTCATGAACCCAGTAGTGCCGTATTGTCTTTGAGCATAAAGGAACCATTACTTTTTTTTTTATGTTTATTTTTTTTAAAGATTTTATTTTTTTCCTTTTTCTCCCCAAAGCTCCCCGGTACATAGTTGTATATTCTTCGTTGTGGGTCCTTCTAGTTGTGGCATGTGGGACGCTGCCTCAGCATGGTTTGATGAGCAGTGCCATGTCCGTGCCCAGGATTCGAACCAACAAAACACTGGGCCGCCTGCAGCGGAGCGCGCGAACTTAACCACTCGGCCACAGGGCCAGCCCCGAGGAGCCATTACTTTTGAAATTTATACTTTTGATTATAGTCATGCGTTGCTTAACAAGGGGGATACATTCTGAGAAATACGTCGTTAGGTGATTTCATTATCGTGTGAACACCATAGAATGTACTTAAAGAAACCTAGATGATATGTCCTACTACGTACCTAGGCTATATGGTACTAATCTTATGGGGCCACTGTCGTATATGTGGTCCATTGTTGACCAAAACATCATTATGCTGTGCATGACTATATATACTTTTGGTGCCGTAGGTTTAAATTAGAAGAGGTGCACTCCAGGGATCTGAAATTCTGTGCACTTTTCTGATGAGATGGAGAGAGAAACTATGCAGTGTGGGGCAAAGGCCACCTGACCTGAGCCAAGTCTCCCCTTTGCCACATCTAGCAGTGCCACCTGGGGAGGTTAGGTAAATGTCCTTGAACTAGGTTTCTGCATTTGTAAAATGGGGATCATTACATCATCACTGAGGTGTGGTGAGCCCTACGGATAAAGGGCTGTATGTAAAGTCCTACTATGGGGATCATGAATACCTGGCAAATGTGATGCCATTCCTCATTCTATGCCCATGGCAGAAATCACAACTCAATCCTTTTCCTTAAGCTAAGAGGCAGCCTCGTACCCATTCTCAACACAATGCTCTGGGTAGCCACTACTGAACTGTCAAAGTTGGCATGGGACATTTGCCAAAGCACAATCCTTGGGACTTGATATACATTCTATAGGTGGAAGTTCTTAATTATTAATTAATTCTTGCTATTATTATTAACAGGAGGCTGTAGATATGATAGCAGGAGACATAGGCAGCTATTTGTTGCTTTTCCCACTATAATTCACCTTGCTTCCAGAATCAGCAGCGTTGGGTAGAGCTGATCATGCCCCTGATTTGGGAATACTGGTATCTGATCTTTCTCTTCCTCTCTGGTCCCTTCCTCCACCTTCTTTGCTGGTTCCTCCTCATCTCACTGACTTCCAAACATTGGAGTGTCTCAGGGCCCTTCTTTTATTTTTTTATCTACTTTCACTAGATGATCTCATTTAGTCTCATGCCTTTCAGAATTGTCCATATGCTAACAACACCAACATTTATATCCCCAGGCTGGATTTCTGCTCTGAACTCGATTGTATATTCAACTGCATTCTTGAGACACATCTCTAATAGAATTGTCTGTAATAGGATGTGTCTATTAACTGGATATCTAATAGGCATCTCCAGCCCAACAAGGTTAGGGTTGAACTCTTGATTCATAACTGTCTCTCCTGCAACCCAAACCTACTCCTCCAGTGGTCTTCCTTATTCTAGCAAATGGCAGTCCCACTCAGGAGTTGCTGAAATGGAAAATCTTGAAGTCACTGATTCTTCTCTTTTCCTCATATCCCACATCCAATTCACCAAGAAATCCTGTGCGTTCTACCTCCAAAAACCTTACTTCTTCTTACCACCTCTCCCAGTACCATCAGAGTCCAAGCCACCATCATCTCTCCCTGGATTATTGTAATAGCCAATAAGCTCTGTGTTTTTCAACACAGAGGCAGCGTGATTCTTTTAAATAGAAATCAGATCATGTCACTCCTCTGTTCCATATCTTCCAATGTGTTTCCATCTCACTTTGAGTACAAGTCAAAGCCCCTCCAATGCCCTATGAGGCCCCACACAATTGGCCTCAATCACCTTGCAGACAACATCTCCTTCCACTGTCCCCTCCCTCACTCTGCTATAGCCACACTGGCCTTCTTGCTGTTCCAAGAATATGCCACTCCTGCTTGAGGACTTGGCACTTCTTGGCTCTCTGCTTGGAAAACACTTCCTCCAGATATACACAAGCTTGCTGTCTCATTTCTTTTACCAGCAAGCCCATCTTAAGTATAATATTAGCAAATCCCCTTCCCTACCTCTTCAGTCTGGTACCCACACTCCTACTTCCCCGCTTTCTATTTCCTCCATGGCACATATCAACATCTAACATATTATGGCTTTACCTTGTTCTGTTATTAGAATGTAAGATCCAAGAGGGCAGCGACTTTGTTCCCTGCTGTATCACCAGCATCTAGAAAGTTCCAGGCACATAGTAAGAAATGTTTGTCAAACTATTAAATGAATGAAACAAATGGCTCTAAAGCTTGAGTTTTTCTGAATTATTAATGGAATAGTTCTCTACAGGACCACATAGAATTTACATACCTTCTTCTTTTTTTTTTTTAAAGATTTTATTTTTCCTTTTTTTCTCCCAAAGACCCCTGGTACATAGTTGTGTATTTTTAGTTGTAGGTCCTTCTAGTTGTGGCATGTGGGATGCTGCCTCAGCGTGGCTTGATGAGCAGTGCCATGTCCACACCCAGGATTTGAACCCGCGAAACCCTGGGCCGCCGAAGCGGAGCCCGTGAACTTAACCACTCAGCCATGGGGCTGGCCCTAACACCTTCTTAAATTTGATTAATTTTCAGCAATCTTATTATCTCAGTATATTTACCACTAAGAGTAGAAGAGCAGCATAGCCACTGTAAGCACAGGTAAAAATACCTGTGTTTATGGTAGTCTTTCAGCACTCTAATTTGTTCATTTTGGTAAACAGAGATAAACTACACATGAGAAAATGCTGAATGCTCCTGGTTGATCTCCTTGAGGCTGACCGACTTTGGGTGGTTGTAAAACACAGGCAGATATTTAAAATTGCCTGGATGCTATCTGGCCATTTTTGCAGTGGGCTGGGCTTGACTGGTGATTCCTGAATTTCTGCAAGGGAATGCTCATCTGGTTGGAAAAGAGATGTGGGTCTTTAACCCTTATTGATGTGGTTATCTGTACAAGAACATCTGAAGAACATCAATAGCTTATCTCGTAGAATGAAAGAGTGGCGAAGGCTGCTGGATGGGGTTTGGGACAGGGAGGAAGGAAGGTACCAAAGCTCTCTCTGAGAAACATAAACACAGGGGATTTAGTCCTACTAAGTAACTCTATGACCTCAAGGTAGTCATTTAATGTCTTTGGGCCTCGGTTTCCTCATCCGTGAAGTAAGGAACTTAGAATACATTATTCATAAGGTCAATTCCAACCCTATCTTCAAGTGGTACCATAAAAGTTCGCAGATTCAGACTCTGAGATGTAACTCCCATTTAAATTGGAAATCTCTCTGAGGTCCAGTTTCTTTTTCTATAAAATGAAGAGTTTCGGCTAACACAGACTCTTAAGTTTTTTCCTAAGCCTCACATTCTTTACTTCTGTTGCACTTTTGGATTTTTTTGTACTCTGGTGAAATGAAACGTCTTACCATTTTTTGTTTGTTTCTTTGAGGTTGTGGTCACACACATACGAAATGCGAGGCTGTGTCACGTACATTTGCAGACGTAGTGCGCGCATTTTGCTGTTTGTGAACACTAACTCTGCCTTGAGGCAGTGTGTGGAGCAGAGACGTGTCCTTGTGGTTTGTTGAATGCTCTAAACTTGACAATGAGAGGACAGGAAATGGTCCATTGAGAAACTGGTGATGAAAAAATGCTGAAATCTGTCTTTAACCTCAATTCTGGTCAATTCACATCGGAAACTGCAGTATTTTTAAACTGTGCATTTCCACTTCTCTTACTTCCCATTCCTCTGGCTTGCTTTATGTATCTAGATGCATGATTCTGGCCTGGAAGCAGTTCAGTCAGCTGAGCCACTCAAAGGGCCTGGGCACACTTGTGTCTTTCCTTCCTGCCTCAGTTTCTACAGGTAAAGAGAACGGAAGGAGATAGCAACTGCTACCTCCTTTCAGCACTATGTTTGAGATTCCCTCAAAGAAGCCTTCACAAAAGGGATTGAATGCTAATTTTTAATAAATGCTTGTGTGTTGGGGGGCACGGAGTTCTTGAAGGACGCCTATCAAATCTGCAGTCCTTCCTAACATACTTTTATAGGTGAAAACTCTCTTTGAGAAGAATTATTGGAATGGAAAAAACAGCAGTACAGCTGATTAATTATGGGTTCAAGTGTGATTTTTGACAAATTTAACATGATTCTCACTCACAAAGCAGATTCTTCTAAATTCAATTTGACAGATATATATATCGAGCATCTACTGTGGGCCAACATCCTCTCCTCCGGCCTTGCACACTCACTGTTCTATTTCATTCTCACACCAACCCTCTGAGGTACCTATTTGTGTTTGTCACCTATGTCTTAAAGAAATGGAGGCTCAGAAACATGAGACTGACCCAAAGCTACACAGAGCAAAGTTGAGGTTGAAACGTATTCTGCCTCCAGCTGCTTGCTCATTCCCCAGTGTGACAGTTGAACAGTCCCATGGGTACACGGGGGAACAGATGTGAACTTAAAAAAACGAGTAATCATATTTTTTATCATTACATGCTGTACCTTAAAGGTACACAATGTTATATGTCAATTATATCTCAATAGAGCTAGAAAAAGTTATTATATATATTTGAATATATATTGACTCTACATATACAAATCCAATCCATTTTTTTTTCTTTTTTGAGGAAGATTAGCCCTGAGCTAACATCTGCCACCAATCCTCCCCTTTTTGCTGAGGAAGACTGGCCCTGAACTAACATCTGTGCCCATCTTCCTCCATTTTATATGTGGGACGCCTACCACAGCATGGCTTGCCAAGCGATGCCATGTCCGCACCCAGGATCCAGAACAGCGAGCCCCAGGCCACCAAAGTGGAACATGCACACTTAACCACTGCGCCACGGGGCTGACCCCCCAATCGTTTTTATCCAGAGTATAAATCATCTGGTACCATAACTAAAATTGTGAGAAATCAAAGTAGCAGAAATTTTTGATTGCCTAGAATGGTTTTATATTTTTCCTTTTCATGGAGTGGCTTATGGAAATCTTGGATTAATCTGGAAATAAACATTAATGTAGATGAGTTGACCATGACTCTGAAGAGCGGTCAGCCTTACCCTTCCTTGCTATGACCTGGCTGAACGAGCAACGACCCATGGGCCTCTTTTTAATGCAGGATAAGGCCTCATTTAGAAGAACTGACATTCCCCCCTGTGTCCCTTGGGGGTACTCTGGTCATTGAGATGTCCCTCCTGAGCGATGAGATCCTGCTAATGTTATCTCGGTGGTCCGGTTTGATGAAGTGAGGTATCCTCATTTGCTTTGAGACATTAGGGCAGACTGAGGTTGATTTTCAAAGAATTCAAACTTGTTTCAGCATTTCTCCCAAAACAGTGGGTGGAGAATTTGGATACCAGTTCCTTCAAGGAACTCAGAGTCACAGAGGACTTTTACACATGGAATGAGGGCTTTGATTTTAAGCATTGTGAACAAAACTACTCCTTTAATGACCCGGTTTTACCTGCCCAAGGTAATCTCTCCCCTTCCTGCATTCTTTCAAATTCTACCTATTCTTTCAGACAGAGCTGAAATCCCACCCTTGTGAGGCCTCTGTCCCCCTCCCCCAAGAGTGACAATATGTCTTTAAACTCCCAGTATGCCCATCATTCAGTCATCAGTTCCTGGATCTTGGACACCTCTCCCACTGATGTATGGAACAATTATCTAGATATTTTATTGTTCAGTTTTGCATAAGCTTATGTTTTATCTCCTTCACTAGATTAGATTATACACCGGTTTGGGGTAAAGAAACTAATCTAATTCTTTGGATGATTCAAGGCCTTGAACATATCTAGCACTCAGTAAATGGGTGTGTTTCTGTTAGATGCGATTAACTGGCCAAGGAGAAAAATGGAAGAGTCATGAATTCTACCCCTAGGAAATAGATTTACTCTGGCTTCTCAGTAATTGCTTCTTTCCTTTAAGTTTTTCCCCTCAAAAGAAATTAGCTGTGAATTAGGTCTCTGCTGGTTCCAGCGTAGACCATAGTAACATATGCTCTTTTGTGTGTGTATGGCTTGAAGAGTTTCAGGGACAAGAAATCAAGTTGGAAAGGAACAAAGAAGAATGTGTTTTGGGGAGTCTTCAAGGGAAGAGGTCACGAAAGTCAATATTTCAGGGATATATTTATGATGTTTACATTTATGATGGGGTAACAGGGTAGTGAGTCTAGTAAAAGATGCACTTGTAATCTGTCCCTTGGTAATTGACTTACTCCCTAGAGTGGTTCTAAAAATGTATGTCCCCATTGCATTTGGGATTGGAGTAAATGCCTTAATTGGAATGAGTTCATTGTAAGGCTGATAAGGACATTGGTAATCAAGGAGCAGAGGCTCACATGCTGTGAAGAGAGACCCACCCCTGATTGGGTGGGTGGCCAGTCCTCATGGGAAACCTGTTTCTGATAACTGTGCTAAGGAAGGTGAGTCCAAAGGATGGGTTCTAGATGCATAGAAATTATGTCCTCTTCCCTTGAAGGCCACGGGCAGTGATAAAGTAATTAGTCATCATAAAGTACCATCAACTTGTCTGCTCAAATTGATGACAATTCTCATGTCCACTGACTCATTTGATGGGAATAAAGATCATATGTCAAGAAAGAGAGAGGGAGAGGATGGGACAGGAATCTTGTAATTTACTGCAGTGTATTTTTCCCCAATATTTTATTATGACAATTTCCAAACATACAGCAAAGTGGAAGGAATTACACACCCGTGAACACCCACATACACACTTAGATTCTACAATGAAACATTTTGTTACAATTATTTTACTTATTTCTCCATTCCTCTATCAATCCACCTTAAGAGTAGCATTCTATGAGTTTTCACAAAGGCTTTCACCCTTGTGTAACCCAAACCCTCACCCAAATATAAAACATAAACTTCATCTCAGAAAGCTCCCCCATGCCCCTTTCTGGGGAGTCCCTGCTCCCCCTCCACCTCTGGAGGCAACCACTATCCAATTTTATTTTTTATATTGGGTTAGTTTTGCCTATTCTAGGACTTTATATGAGGCTTCTTTCACGCAAATAGTATTTTTGAGATTCATCCATTTTGTTTTGTGTCTCTATTTATTTTTTAAACCAAAATAATCTCTATTAGTCTTTAGAGATTCTCAGGTTAGCAGTTTCTTTAGAAAGCAGCAGGGAAAATAAAGGGGTTTTGTTATTGTTTTAAAAAGGAGAGTTGAAAGGGACCCTGGTGACAGCCACTTTTGCCCTTAATTTTCCATCAGAAGCGACTGAGGACCAGTGAATGCTCAGGGTCATGTAGACTAAGCTGCAACTTGACTCCAGGTCTCCTGATTCGCTGCACGAAGCTGTTAGGAAGACAGCTGAGTGGGGTGGTTGTTTTGAGCCAAAGCCATGTGAGACTAGAGAGTTTCGACAGAGCTTTGCTTTGGAGGATGTGAAACTACACTAACCTCATGTGACAAGAAATCCTCAGAGGCCTTGGTGTGGAGCCAGGGGAGGAAGTTTGACGCAGCTTCTGGTTACCAGCTCCAAATCCAAACCCACTGGCCTGAGGTGACTTATGGAGAGCTTTCTGATTTGCAATAAAGCAAGACACGGGAAGCTTTTCTACACCAGTGTGCACAGGCAGGGTAACGCTAAAGGAACAAAAAAGCCAAGAAAGGCACCTTCAGCTGCACAGCCCTCCCATAGGAAGGGACCTGGAGCCGAAAATCAAACACTGAGGGAGGGAGGGACGCCATGTACAGACAGAGCCTTTGTCTCCAATTCAGCCCAGGATGACAATGACCTGGCGGTGCCTGCCTGCCAGCTGTTGGCTGGCCTTTGTGAAAGTCCCCAATCTCTGGGCCAATGCTTAGTGGGCAGGTATCCATATCATGAAGCCAACTGGCACTGCTGGCACCTTTGTTGGTGAAATGAGCCCAGTGACAGGGAACCGAGGCTGCTGGGCCACTCTTGCTACCAGCTGGCAGGTGCAAACCCCATGGGCAGGTGCCCTGGGGAGAGAGAGTTGGAGTTGCCATGGTAACTGATCAAAAAGGATGTTTCTTCTTCAAGGTCAGTTTGACCTCTTTTCTGCCAGGGAGATATTGTGAGGAAGGAGTGACTTTGTGGCAGCTCTGACTTGTGTGTGAATGCATGCCTCGTCTTTTTTAGACGCATTACATCTAAGTGGATCTTATTAGTGTCACCCACTGGGCAAATCTGGAGGTTGGTGGATCTCTTGGGGGATGTCATTGTGAAGGAAGATCAGGTCACCAGAGAAGTCCCAGGAGAGACGATCCAGTGTAAACCAAGCAGGACTGAACAAAGAATTCCAAAGGCTTTTCTGAAAGGCAGCCAGGCAGGTTCAACGGGTTCTTTGGACTATTCCGGGATAAGAGATTAGTGCTGACTGTTTGTGACATGTCACCCTAGATGTCCTTTGGCCAAATTGTCCTGGGCACAGGGGTGAAGGGACCCTTGTCAGCTTGCTGGGTGCCTCACAAGGTTGACACAATGAGTTCATTGTAAAGAACCAGCTTTTCCTTATCACTCTCGTCCTTCTCTCTGTAAATCTTTCACTTGCGCTTTTACTTTGGGAGAATATATTTTCTGGCTTTGATTTACAAGTCCAGTTTCTCCTTGATATTAGTATTTCTCCATCCCATTCTGATAAAAGCTGTTCTGACTCAGGTCATTGGGTTGAGTGTCAATAATTTTCCCATGTTGCTTCTCTCTTGTATGTTCACGTGATGTGCTCCTCTTTCTGTACCTTGAAATTTGTGTTGGGAGAAATAATAGCATTGTAATAATGCAGGGGCTTCCTGAACCCCCTGGAGAATTTTATTCTGTCCTGCCCACTGGGATTCTATCAAAATTATCTAGATGGGCTAGCACTCTGACAGTGAGAAATATTAATTATTCTGGATAGACCCTGAGCAACTTGCTTGCATGTATAATCATGCACATAGACCTCAGTCTCCTAATATGTAAAATGAAAAGATTAAATGATCTCTTCAGGCCCTTGCCAGCTGTTTTTCTATGACTTTCAATTTTAACAAGAAAAAGGAAAACTCTAGATAGATTAAACAATTAATAAACTGAACTTACTTACTCACAAAGTATTGCACTAGATCCTTGTATTCAGTAAATATTTATAATTCATCTACTAAGGCTAGGCACTGGGGATTTAGAAACAAATGAAGCATCATTTTCTGTCTTGAAGGATCTCGTGGTCCAATGAGGGAAGGGTAGCAAGAAAAATTATTCTCAAAATTGACAGCAGTTTGAAGGCAAAATTCTGCTTGGAAAAAGAAGTTATCTTTTGGTTTGGTAAAGCATGTTAGTGGGCATATTTAACGTAGAAAGATGAGCCCCTGCCTCCCACCCCCCACTGGCAGCTCCAGGACCAGGGCGGTATTTCTGCCTTGGTTGCAGAAATAAGAGGATGCCGAAAAACGTAGCGATCAAGATAAATACTATTATAATGTAATATCTAAATATCAAAATTAATGAAAAAAATCCATGATGAACAAAGTATGAAAATTTTAAATAAAGAGAGGATCTGATCCTGCATGTGTAAGATCTTGCCTTGTTTTCCTCACCCTAATTCTGGCCCTGGTTCCAATAAAACTTTATTTATAAAATTCACCAATTTGGTTTTTAAAAAGTAATGCATTAAAATATCTAAAGGTTTAGACAAAGAAGAGTGTAACAGAGTTTAGGGTTTTGGAGTGTTGTCATTAAAGGGAGAAGAGAGGCCATGGAGGGGGATGGGGTCCCTGGAAGATGACCATGAGTACAATAGAGAAATTCCTCATGGTAGAGAATGGTTAATGACTATTTATGAAAGAGATGCCTAATAAAGGTTTTGAAGTTATTCCTTATGCTGTACTGTGGTTACCCACCTCTGCCCCCTACCCTTCAGTTAGAAGTCTTATACATACAACAGTCCTTGAATTTGTGCTGATTTGAAGATCAAGGAAGGAAGAAGGGTGGTGTCCAGCTTGGGAGGAAGTGGTCTAGTGCGAGGAGGGCAGATGGAGGAACCAGGCAGGACCAGGATGTAGCAAGACCCAGCTCAGAAGCCTCACCCCCTGAAATCCTTTGGAGAGAAGATGGAAGGGGTGGTGAGTCTGGACTCTGCAATGCATATGATGCAACCTTGAGCTCCACAAGCTTTGCAAGATAGAAGGAAAGAGAGACCCTCAGGCAAAGAGAGACCCTCAGACACTGGGGCCATGCCTGTAAATCAATAATTATGTTACTGTACTGGATCTTTGGTTTGCCCCTCCAGGTCCACTCACCACCTTTCTCCTTGCTTTACTTCTGGGAGGCTGCCCTCTATGGAGCACTTCAAAGGGCCCTCTTGCCCCCTGCCAATGACGAACACCAGTTGATAGCTGGAAGGAGGGAGGAGAGGGTTTCCGGAGGGTTGGAGAGGGTTTCCGGAGGGTTTGCTGTAGGCTGCTTTCGTCCCTCTACTGATGGTTGCAGCTCCTGTCAATCATCCCTCTTGTTCCTTTTCCAGGCTCTGGGAGCCACTCCCTTGTGTTACCTTTTCAGGCTGGGCATGGTAATAGAGCTCCCTCTTATTTTCCTGGGATATGTACTATCTTTCATGGTTTCCTTAGACCATGCTTCTTTGTATAGGGTCTCTGTAATGAACTCTCTTCAATATAAGGTTGTAATTTATCTCTTGCTGAGATCCTGACAGATACAGGATGTGAGAAGTACCAAGAAAGGTTGTACAGAGAATTATAGGTTGAAGGTGGAGGAAGCAACCAACTGCCCAGTGGGGAGGGAAGATGGGTGGGCATAGAGGGCCTCATGGGTGATGTTTGAGCAGAATCTTGTGGAATGAGATATTTCCTTGGGATTAGGGTAAGACCCAGCCTGAAAATAGTCTTGCATCTGCCAGGCAGGTGTCCATGTAAATAAATCTCAATGGTCTACATGGTTGTAAAAGACTGATTATCCAGTGGGCTTTAAAAAGCACAGGAAAGCTTAAACAATAAAATAGCAATCACCCATACTCCTGTAATCCCTGTTGATAATCTGGAATGCTTTCCTCCAGACTTTTTACAGAGTTGAATTTATACTCTATATACAATTTGGGGTCCCGGTTTTCTTTAGCATTATGTCATGAACAATGTTTCTACAACTGAAAGAAGCTGCAAATATTCACTTGGAGGCTGCTCCTTTTAGAGGAAGCAGAATAACCTTAAAGAGCTGAATGCTATTATATCGTATAGTTGTACTGTGATTTTTGTAAAAAATGCTCCAGTGACTTTGCATCCTTATGTTATTAAAAGAATTATTTTGGGGGCCGGTCCCATGGCCAAGTGGTTAAGTTCGCGCACTTCACTTCGGGGGCCCAGAGTTTCACCAGTTCGAATCCTGGCCACTGCTCATTAGGCCATGCTGAGGCGGCATCCCACATGCCACAACTAGAAGGACCGACAACTAAAATATACAATTATATTGGGGGGATTTGGGGAGAAAAGGCAGAAAATAAGTTATTTTTCTTGCTAAATTTAAAAAATTGCTACTATAAAAACGTGACTGCAGACATATCTGTGTTTCAGGATTGCTGAATTATCATAGATTTTTGGTTAGTTTGTTTTTTTGGGGAGGGAGAAAGACTGGCCCTGAGCTAACATCCGTGCCCATCTTCCTCTACTTTATATGTGGGACGCCTACCACAGCATGGCCTACCAATCGATGCCATGTCTGAGCGGGGATCTGAACTGGCGAACTCGGGGACGCCAAAGCGGAACGTGCTCACTTAACCTCTGTGCCACCGGGCTGCCAAAGCAGAACATGCGCACTTAGCCACTGCACCACTGGACCGGCCTCAAGTTAGTTTTCTTTTTTTTTTTAATGTGAAGGAAGATTGAATTTTCCTTAGTGGGTGAGGAAGGGAGGAAATGGTGCTTGGGACTCCATTCTGAAGGTAAACCCAGTGACTGGGCCAGGAAGGGATTCCTTATAGATGGACATTAGCAACAGTGATGCCTGAGTTGAATTTCATGCTGTGCTATAATTCCTTTCCAAAATTTCCAAACCTTCATTGTAAGTCTTATGCAATATGGCCTTATGTTGGCGGTGCCTTGTGGAAGGAAGGGGCAAGGACAGGGTATGTGTGAAGGACAAAGAGCTGTAAGGAGTAGACAAGAAGGACAGAGTGGATTAGGAGGAGACAGGAGCAGAGGTTTGGAGGGAGAGGTGACTGGTGACCCCCCAGGAGAAGCATCCTGTGGCCAATCCTCTAGAATATTGGGGTGTGCACTAGACTCCCTGCTATTCCAAGAATTATATTGGGATATTAAAGGAAAAGGTGAGCCCAAAGCTTGAAGGACTCAGGTTATATTTCATTCCAATAGGAAGTAATAAGGCAGATCAAAGGAGGGCTGGATGGGAGATATTACAAGGGACGACGGATTTGGTGACTTACGGCACGGGAAGGTGCTGGCCGTTAGAACTGAATGAGGGAAGTGATATTTTATCAGAACAGTTCCTGCAAAATGCTTGAGAAGAGTACACGGTTATTTGAACAGGGTTTTTGGCAAGGGAGAGAAGTAAACCCCTTCTGGGGAGAAGGAAACTTCTTTTTATTGATTTATTTATTTATTTTAATTTTTATTCTTTTTTATTGAGACATAATTAGCATATAACATTATATTAGTTTCAAGTGTACAACGTAATGATTCAATATCAACTTCCTTTCATGAGGCTGAAATGTGACAAGGTAAGATATGATCCAACTTATTATTTGTAATAGGACCTTCTAGAAAAGAGATTAATATTCCAATGGGCTTGAGCTCCAAAAGTACGGAAATTACTTGGGTTTCCCTTCTGGTTGTTCATCCTGTGATTAGACTATGTCAAAACCTGAACTTAGTTGTGACTTTTTCCCAGTTTAATTTTTTTTTCCATTAGAAGCCCCAAATAAGCAACTTATTTATTCTCACGTTATTATCCAACCAATTTTTCAGCTCACACTCAACCTCTGTTAGGCATGAAGCTGGGGAGTGGCTTAGGGAAAACATCTGATTGAGACATGCTTGCATTTTTCACATGACTTTGCCAAAAGGGGTTTCTGCCTTCAAACTCTGAGGCTTCCACCCTGAGAGCTGCCTTAATTTAATATTCCAATCTGCTTTGCAAGAACTTGGAAATGGAATTCGAGCTAGTTTCTGCACATAATTTCTAGACTGGTTCTCTTTTTCCCTGGGAAATGACAACCTAGTGCCTCCTTGGGCAGGGTTTAGAGAACCCCACGAAAATACAAGGGTAAGGTTTTGATGTGGCTTTTATTGTCATATTGACGGGATAGGCTTTGATTCGGGAATCTGTGCTTAGAAAGGAGCACGTAGAATTTTGGCAAGAAGCCTGTTTTAATAAAAAATAATCTTTAAAGATCAGAGAACTGTTACCAAATGCATAAGATAGGTTAAAAGTCCATTGCTTTTGCTGCATTCATAGAATCCTACTTTTGCGGAGTATGAAAAACAATACAGCTCATCCCTATCCAAAATCAACTTAAGGAAAATATAAAAATACTTCCTTATGTCCAACAATAAGGTATTCTTTTATGTGAGGTGTCTTTGGCTTGGAAAGCAGGCCTGAACTCCCAGTGTTCTGGCATCTGTTTTTGTTGTATTGACATGGCTTTAACATGGCATTGCAAGGTCTCTGACATGGGGTTTCAGGATGTTTATCTGAGCTTGCCAGTTTTTCCTTCACTTTTATTAATAATCTAAAGGAAAATATAGAAGACATATTTGGGTGTTTGTAGGTTACATAAATTTGGAAGCTTCTGCTAACTGAATCAATATGCCTAAAAGATCTCCACATGTTAGATTGATGGACTGAAACTAAGGGGATAAAGTTTAATAAGAAGTGAATATTAGGTCTTAGGTTAAAAAAAATAAATTGACTGGAGAAGACCGGCTTAACAGAAGTTCATGTGAAAAGTCTTATGAGTTTTATCACCAGGAAGTTCAGTGGGAGTCTGGCGTCACATGACGAGCATTAACTCTTAGAGTGCATTCATGGAGGTAAAAATCCTCCTATCAAGGATGGTAATGGTTCTGAATTTTAACCATGGCCAAACCTCAGCTGAGTTCCATATCTTTAATAGGGTCCAAGACAAATCAGAGTTTGTCTGGAGATAGCTAACCAGGTAGTAAAAATCAGGCAAATGTATCATTTATCAAATTGTTGCAGGACTTACAGGAGCCATGATATAGTCCAAAGAGGACAAGCACAGGAGGAAAACTGAGTGATTGCTGTGTGGAAATATTTATCTGAGGGGTTGAAGGTTTCCCAGAATTAGAATGTCTAGCTCTGGGGCAAGCCCAGGATCAACGTCTGGACATTGCAGGGAAATTGTTTGGGGGTTGACATAAGGAAGAATTCTCCTAAGAACAAGATTTGTTTGAAAGTGGAATGGACTGGCACAGGAGGGGAGTCCCCTGATCCTGGAGAATGAGACCAGACACCAACCTTCCGGCAAGGAGGTTGTGGAGGATTGAAGTGTGAAGCCGTGCTGGATCCCCCTTCAGATTCCATCCATTGCCAAGTAGGCAAAGTTTGTCTCTGGAGCTGTCCTTCTCCCCTTTATCCCAACTGTTACTCTAGGAAAGACAGGATCACCTGCATCCCACCATGATATTACTCACTTCAAGACTTGATGTTGGAGCCCAGAGAAACTATACTTCAGCGAATTTCTACCAGATGGGTCGGCTTCTAGTCACGCAGACCACACTTGCTTCAACTTACAGACAAAGGAAACATCACAAGAATGGGAGATTTTCATGCTCCTGGAGGCAGAGATTTGGGCAGGGGTCAGCTTCCATTTCTTAGATGAAAACACATAAACAAGCTTCTATTTCCTATGGAAGTAGGAAGTCGGAGAATGTTTTTTCCTAGCCTGTCAGTTCCGGACAGTATCCTGGTCTGTTTGAGGGCAAGAGCAATCTTTACCAAATGGGCACAGGAGAAACAGAATCTTACTATCTACTGTTCTTTTGTACTGTTGTGGGATTAAAAGATCAATAAGAATGGCAGCTGTGATCTTGGTGTTGGATGAGAATTTTTTAGCCACTGCTTCCTACTTTAGGTCACTTTAGCATCAGAAGTGGGCAATAAGGATGGAATATTTGAATATGGCTGCAATCATAAATTCTCAGCTTATTCCTCCTCTTTCGTCTCTCTCCCAGCCAGGAAGGAGGGTGGAAGAGGAGTGAGTCCATACCACAAGAAGGCAGGATAGCAAATATTTTTGAGATGAAGAGCTACCATCCCAGGAGATGGGAGAAACGCCTGGAAGGGAGAAGAGACCTGAAAAGTATTTTCTCTTCCACCCAGGAGGCTCCTGGGGACCACTTTCTGAATCCGGCATCCTGCTTGTTGGTCTCTTTGCAGAGATGTGCAGAAGCCCTGTGGAGTTCCTGAGGAATCCTGCAGCTGCTGGGGCCTTGAGGAGATGGGCAGTGTGTCTCCCAGTCCTTGTTAGTCCCACAAATGGCCCATTGAGGGGAGCAGGAGAAGGGAGAGGCATCGAGGGCTGGCCCTGGGGTCCCTCAATGGGAGTACTGTTCAGGCTTGGGTGGAAGCCAGCCCTGACACCATGCTAGTTGTTAAAGCCTCATTCTTCCCAAGGAGGCGGCTGGAAAGGCAGCAGAGCAGCTGAGGCTCCAGAGAAGGTACTTCTCTTGTTCCTCACAAGGCCTGACTGATACTTGAGAGGAAGCCACTTCCTTTTCAATTATTTTCTGTTGTTCATTACATTTACATCCCAAGCGTTTTTCCTCTTCCTTCTTACTCTCATTTTACTACTCAAGACCCAAAACTGATGGGCTTTTCCTTTCTCTCCCCAATCTCAACTGAAACTTAGAAATGATGTCAAATTTTTCTGTTTTGTACCAATCTCCCTGCAGCCCGTCAGAGAAACACCCTGAGAATGGCTGCAGTTTTCCTGTTTCTCTTGAGCCCCGGAGGATTTCAAAGTCTCTTTCAAAATGAAGAATGGATCTTTGGAGATTGCAAAGTACTAGACGCCCACTGTGGGAAACGTTGCTTTTCCTACCCACCATCCATACTCCTTTTTCCGGTAACACCACTTCGATTGTCCTTTGAGGGCCACCCTTCTTCCACACTCAGCTCATAGGCATTGGTAGGGTTGACCTGACCATGGAGGCTCCCTGATTTCAGGGTAGGCACAGCATCCTGGCCTGCATCTTCTGTCCTCCTGGCTTTGGGTGGGGGGTAGTTGGGACCCAGACTGAGCCATGTCAGAGCCAATCCTGAAGGATTTGGGGGGAAGTATTGGGAAAGAGACTCTGTTTTCACCTAGGTTGCTGACTGGGTAAAGTATAAGTTGGCAGCTGTGGTGATCATCTTTGCTACCACATGGGAAGAGTCAGTAAGAATATAGGCCACAGAGGAAAACTGAGCCAAAGTGACAGACCGCTGATGACATAGGGTGTATACTGGACCCAACTATGCCTGAAGCCTGGACCCTGACTTCTCAGTTATGCTGGTCAGTACATTCCGTCTTATTCCTTTATCTCATTTGAGCTGAGTTTCTGCTCCTAGCTCCATCAGTTTCTGTTAGCTTGACTCTTTTAGTTGCAACTAAAAGGGTCCTAACTGATACTAAGCTTTTTTCTGCTTCCTACTGCCTGCTAAGGTTACCCTTATCCAGTTATTTGCTATAGTGTCTTGCGACTGCTCCAAACTGTACCAGAGCTAAGGTGTACTAACCTTGTCCAAAATTTCAGCCTAGATGAAAACAGGAAGGCTCACTCACCCAGTTCACCTCTGACTGGATGGGGTAACAGACACCACTGAAATCCCCAGCCATGTCTTGAGTCTGTGGTAAGAGCCCCAGCATTGCCCATTCATTCAGCAATCATTAATTCTATGTCTACTACAGAATTCCTTTAAACAGCTCACAGTCAAGCAGAGAGACTGGTGTGAGTGCAAAGAAATATGGCAGGCACTGTGAGGAGAGTCTACTTTTGCCTGCCTGGGAAGACCCAAGGAAGAAGTGGCCAGTTGCTGTCTTAGCAGGATGAAGAAAGATCTCATGGAAGAGGTGATGCTAGAACTGTATCTTCAAAGATGAACAGAGGTTTTCAGCTAAAAAAAGTGTAGGAAAGACAGACCAGCCCAGCCTAGGAGAGAAATGTCAACTGTGGACTATTACCTGTCTTAAAAATCTATTACCTGCAGTATGGAGAAGGCAGTTCAATCTTGTATGATTAGCACATGCCTGACTGGTATGCTATGCTGTCTAGAACATAGAAACTTGTCGTCACACTTGTCGCCTCCTTCCTCCCTTCCCCAAATTCATAAAATACTATAAAATTTTCTTGCTGGTAAGCAAGGCCATATAGATGTTAGAGTTAAGTGTGGTGGGTAGACTCAGTATTCCATGTGTAATCACCAGCTTGGGGGCTGTGAGTCAGTGGTGGGGAGACAGCAGCATCAACAGCAGCACCATCTGCCCTCCTTCTGGATCAAAGTTAGAATTGTACACCCTCGAAATAAGTTGTCCAGTGGTGGCCCCCTGTCTTCCTCTTCAGCTCTTCCAATAGTTTTGTAAGCTCCCCACTCCTTATACTGAATCCCTTTTGGCTGGAAATACCTAGAGCAGGTCCTGGTGTCTGCACTGAATTCTGACTGATACGATTCCCCACTGTGAGGTCTAGAAGGGCCAAGAGCTGTTTGTCTTGTTCTTCACTGCATCCCCAGTACCAAGCACAGGGTTTGGCAGTAGTAGGTTCTCAGTAAACAGTTTTTGAGTAACTGTATTAAAAGTCGTAATATGTAAACGGGCATACATATGTATATACAAATAATTACAACAATTCAAAAGATGCCATAAGGCTGCACATTCATGGTCAAGAGCCACCTTACTAGCGATGAGTGCTATGTTGTCATAGGCTAGTGGTACTGTGGGCTGGAGTGTTCACAGAAGACTTGATGGAGAAGTCTTGGTGGAAAGGAGCTAGGTTCTGATGGATAAACAGGAATTCGGCGGGGGGAAAAAAAGAGTGGGACAGTTTAGATATCAGTCCTTAGTGCTCACGTCACTCTGATGACTAATGTGTACTCACTCCTGAAATGAGGACTAAGTTCCCTTTGAAATGCACATGGACTTAAAAGTGAAGGGAAAAGGTCTTGGCATGATGTTCTCAGGTTCTGCCAAACCCTAATGTTGTGTTTGGAGCCCTCCTCTGCCCCATAGGCCACAAGAATTCCCCTGTCCCAATCCCATACCCACATCAAGCATGTTTCCGAATCTTCTGGGAAGCCACACAGTGAGCAGTCAGATGTCTGATCTTGCTTCAGAACAAGCAAGGCAAGATCCGAGTTCAACCAGCAGAAATTTCCTCGTTGGCTGTCAGTTTCCCTGAGCTCCAGGGTTGGGTGAAAGGTTTGGGGGACAAATCTCTCTTTATCATGCAGTGATTACAAGCAAAGCGATGTGAGTGAGGACTTTTGTACCTGCCAGTCAAGATGATCAGTGTCACCAGAAGGCCACTAGGCTCACGAGCTCTTCTTTAAGTGGGAACCAACCCAACCAATGCCAGTTTCTCATTTCATGGTCTATCTATTAAAACAGGTCATTATTGCCTTTTAAAAATAGAGTACAATGAACTCTCAGGATTGTGTTAAATAAACAAATAAGGATTTACCACAATTTGTAGCCCTGACATTAGATTGGCTGAAGATGATCAAATTAATCAGAGATGCAGCCTTACTATGTAAATGTAAGAGAGAAAGCAAACGTCTACAGAAGCTTTGTAAGGCTGCAGAATCTTTTCTCATGCTGCATTCAGGTTAAGAAAAGGGGCGGATGAGTGAGGCAAGAGCTGTAAGGGTTCTAAACAGCTCGTAAGAAGAGACCTCAATACCTGAGAAGATGAAGACCTGAGAGCTGGGCTATTGCTCTGGACACTCAGGCTTTGCTTGAATGATGTAAGCCCTCTTTTTTCTAAGTCAAAATAAAGTCAACTTTGGGTGCCAAGGGTTTAAAATTAGGAGACTCCTAATTATAGGAGAGAAATATAGGAACCTATAGCTGCCATCCTTGGTATGCTCTGAGACCTTATTGTTTTGTTGTTTAACCTAACCCCTCATTCTATTGAGCTGTTGATTAAATGTCCTAGTCTCTCTAAACTTCAGTTTCCTCATCTGTAAAGTCCTTAGGGACTTTATTGTGAGGATTAAATGAGAAAATGCATGTATATTGCTTAGCCCAGATGCTGACACAGTAGATCCTCAGTAAGTGTTCACCACACTTCCTGTTACTATCAACATATATCAGGTCATCAGTTCAATGAATTGCGGACAAATGAATTGCTGAACCATGCTGGGTTAGAGATCATAAACTTCGAGATGGCTCCCGGTCTCTGCCCTTGGCTTATTGTGTAACTTCAGTCACTTGCATAAGTCCAGGGGGTGGGGAGAGATAGGACTTGGCAGACAGCAGGTCATATGATAAGGACTTGGAGGGGATGTGGTTGACCAGAAGCTCCCAGGACCTAGGTAAGTGGCTCACCTGAGTGACTCAGTCTGAGGCTGCATAGGTTTGTAGAATCCATAATGAGGGAGGTGGTGGTTAGACTCATGCATGAGCACCAGGCTTTGAGAAGGATAGGGACAAACTAGAGGATGTTATGAGATGAGGGATAGTCTCTGAATCACATTTCCTGAGGTCTAGTGGAGGAGATGGAGGGATAGATTTGGGAAAGTGGGCAACAGGGTAACTGAATCAAGCTTCCAATAATTTGAAGGTTGCTCCAGGGTAAAAACTAAGACCACTGGGTGGAAGTTCTGGGGAGGCATTTTCGGTTCTATTGCCAGTTGGGATGAGGGTGATAGATCCTTCTAGAAATTAACAGTGGAATGGACTACCATGCAATGCAGAGTCTCTAGAACTGAGGAAGTTTTCTGTCCAGGAACATATGGAAGGGACTCAGTACAGCCTTGTGGGTGGAAGTGATGGCCAAGGAAGAATTTTCCTGAGGAAAAAGTCCCCAAGAAGGAGTAGACATTAGGCAGATGAGGTTGGGGGAGTGGATGGGGGGGAAGAGAGAGAGCATGATCGGCGCTGGTAACTGTAAGTGCTTTGGTATGGTGGGGGCATAGATGTGACGGGGAATGACTAGTGTGGAGAACAGAGAGATCTTTGACAGCTTTGTATGTTATCTTGAGAAGACAGCGCTGTATTCTGAGGGTTACGGGGAGCCACAGGAAGGCTTTAAGCAAGGGAGTGACATGGTGCCGTAGAAAGTTATTCTCACTCCATCAAAAGCCTAAATAGAGCAAGAAGAGAATCAGCATTTCCTGAGAACCCACTGTGAACTGGATACTTCACGTAAATGATAGCACCCACACTCACAACCACCCTCACAGACAAGGAAACTAAGGACCAGAGAGGTTAAGTGATTTTCTGAACATTGCCCAGTTATTAAGTGACTGAGCAAAGACTCAAAATCAAATGGGTCTGATTCCAAAGTCTGTGCTTTGGTTCACTTTAGTGAAAACAAAACGAAATAAAACAAATATCTCTATTGAAAATATACCCAAATCTCAAATCCCCAGAGGAATATTTCTTAGCCATTCTGTAAGACTGAAATAACACCCAAGGGTGCCACCCATGAGGCTTTCCCCTTTCAGGTGACCTGCTGCTGTAAGACCCTCTTCCTCCTGGCTGGAGAGAGTTAGACAAGGGCCATCTGACACTCCTTCCAGGGAATTTGGGATTGGGATTCTGACGGCAGCCAGTTTGTCTTTTTATGTAGCTGGGTACTTGGTTGCTAAGATGCAGCCACGTCCCCCTGTGTGGATGGAGAAGCAGAGAAAACGAACTGCAGAGAGAGAAGAATGTAGCAGACGGAGAAGCAGAGAGAGACAGAGGATAGTCTTGCCCGGGGCTTTCTGGTTCTTACAGTCCGTTGGAATTTCCTGAGACCCCCTATATCCTTATAACCTACTCTTCTTTTGATTTAAGTTAGCTAGTTTAGTTTCTGTTAAAATGGAAAGAAATGGATGCATCGGAGTTCCTAAGGGGGCGCTGAGGAGGGCAGGCGGTGAGAGAATGTGGACTTCACTCTCCAAAGGGCTGAAAGTGGTGGGGAGCAGGTTTTGGGGGATGGAACCCTGTGATGCCTTCTGATAACTCCTCAGAGAGTCACTAAACTCGTGAAACGCTGAGTGAGCCTAGGTTTCTCGTGGGAACAGAGAAGGGGGTGGGGTCTGAGGACACCCTGATGTGGGGCTTCATGGAGACACTGCATGGGGAGGCAGTGGGGCAACCGCAAAGAGGAAGAAGAGGAATGAAGGCAGGAAAATCTCAAGGAGGGGATGGACCTATCTCAAACCTCAGAAGTGGGGTTCAGGCCAAGTTTAACAAATCCAAAAGAGTAGAAAAGCACATTTGGTTTATAATTAAAATCAGAGGTTTAAGTAATATAATATTACAGAGTTCCATTTATTTCATTTTATTTTTATAGAAACAAGGCATAAAGATATTCTAGTAAAATTCCAAGTTATGAATGTGTGTGGAGTAAGAAATGAAAGCCCCCACTACTTTCCCAAATATTTTAGTGAAATTCCACGTGGAACCTGGCCAGGCCCTGAAGAGTCCATTTGGGAGTGAAAAGTGTCCCAGGCTGTAGGAAGCAGGTGAGAGAAGACAGCACAGCACTCCTACCTCCCAGTGGATATGGGAACAATGCTTGGGACTGGATTTGCTTTTACTTAGCACCTAACAAGCATACATTAAAAATTATCCGTCATTGCGTAAGACCTTTTTGTTTGTTTCTTGAGAAGGTACAGAGATTTCTTGTATACCTCCCTGCCCACATGCCTGCATAGCCACCTCCGTTATCAACATCCCCCACCAGATTTGTGACCATCAGTGAACTGACATTGACACATCATAATCACCCACAGTCCATAGTTTACAGTAAGTTCATTCTGGGCGTTGTAGATTCTCTGGGTTTGTACAAATGTATAATGACACATATCCACCATTATAATGTCATACAGAATAGTTCTACTGCCCTAAAAATCCTCTGTGCTCCACCCATTTATTCCCCCGGCTTCCCCCTCCCCAAACCCTGGCAACCACTGATCTTTTTACTGTCTCCATAGTTTTGCCTTTTCCAGAACATCATATAGTTGGAATCATGTCCTGGAGCAGGATTCTAAGCTTCCTTGACTCTTTTCCACAACAGGTACAGTAGAGAGAGCGGGGCCAATTGGTGTCAAAGCTGTGGGTGCCCCTGAGACTACCAACTGCCCTGCTGATGTGCTCTCAGCCCCACCCAGGCCAGCCCCACCACAAGCAGCAGGGTGAAGGGAGTGACCACTAACTCCAGAACCCCATTTCATTGCCCTGCAACCCAGCCTTCCTCAACTGTTTTTGAATGAGTCACTGGGAAAGGGACTTTCGAGAGATGAAATTTTTGTCTTTTGTCAACTATTCTGACACCGAGCTTTTCCATTTACTGAGAGTTTTGCTCAGTTTGAAGAGTTGGTTAACTGGGGCTGGTTAGGTGAACCCTGTTTGCCTTGGGGAATTCTTGGGCATGAGAGAGGAGTTAGCAACCAGCAGGTATAGCCAGAGTTTCATTTGTTTATCTATTGATTTAAACATGAATGTTTTTTAAAAAAATAAACATGGAAAAAACATAAGACAAAAATTTTAGATACAAAATCAAAGCCTCTCTCTTTTCCTACTTCCAATTCTACTGCTATGATCTGAATGTCTGTCTTCCCCCAGATGCACATGTTGACATCTTTACCTCCAAAGATGATGGTATTAAGAAAGTGGCCCATGGGGCTGATTAGACCATGAGGACAGGGTGCTCATAATGAGATTAATGCTCTTATAAAGAAGGCCCCAGAGAGACCTGAGCCCCCTCCGCCATGTGAGGAAACACATGCTGGCTGTTAACCAGGAAGGGGGCCCTCACCAGAACTCCACCATCCTGGCGCCTTGATCTGGGACTTCCCAGCCTCCAGAACTGTGGGAAATAAATTTCTGTTGTTTATAAGCCACCTAGTCTGTGGTATTTTGTTGTAGCAGCCTGAATAGACTGACACCTACCTTTACCAATTTCTCTCTTAGAATTAAAAAAATCAACATAATAGCCTATATATGCATATTCTTTTTCATTTTTTCGTGTGTGTGGTTTCTTTTTCCGGTAAGGAAGATTGGCCCTGAGCTAACATCTGTTACCAATCTTCCTCTTTTTGCTTGAGGAAGATTGTCGCTGAGCTAGCGTCTGTGCCAATCTTCCTCTATTTTGTATGCAGGATGCCATCTCAGCATGGCTTGATGAGCAGTGCATAGGTCTGTGCCCAGGATCCAAACTTGCAAACCCTGGGCCACCAAAACAGAGTACGTGAACTTAACCACTATGCCACTGGGCCAGCCCTCTTTTTTGTTTTTTGAATTGCAAATAAAGATCCATTGATCATCTTTGTACATGCATCTTTGTGTACTTTTATTTCTACAGAGTACATTTTTTAAAGAGGAATTTCTAGGTCAAACTGCATGTATATTTTTAACTTTGCTAGATGCTGCCAAATTTACTTTTACAAAACTATACCTGTTCAGACTCCCACCAACAGTATATGACTGCCTGTTTCTCCCCATCCTCACCAATGCTGGGGATTGCCAAACTTTAGTACTTTCCAGTCTGATAGGGAAAAGCGTGACTTTTAAAAAAAATAGGTTGCGTGTGTGTGCGTGTGTGTGAGAAATTTTGTCCCTGAGCTAACATCCATGCCAGTCTTCCTCTACTTTATATACACAGCATGGCTTGATGTGCAGTGCATAGGTCCATGCCTGGGATCCAAACCTGCGAACCCTTGGCCACCAAAGCAGAGCTTATGAACTTAACCACTACACCACTGGGCTGGCCCTCAAGCAGTGACTCTTTTGATTTTCATTTTTTAAATGTTGAACAATGTAGTGCACTTATTGTATCTCCCTCTTTTTTTTTTAATGAGTAGATAGTTAATTTCTTTTGCCCTTTGTCTTATTGATTTGTAAGGACTCTTCGTTTATTAAGAAACCAGACCTTTGTCAGTCAGATATGTTACATGGACTTTTCTCCAGTTTTTAATTTGTCTTTGACTTTGTTTATAATGGCCACCATATTTGCCATATGGAAGCTTGTTTTTTATTTTAATTTTTTGTAGACACATTCATCAATCGTTTCCTTTAGGGTGGCCTGAGTATAACACCCCATGCTGAGAGGAAGAACACAAAGAAGCCTTCTAGGAGAGGGAGAGATAAAGCTCAGCTACCAGTTCACTATGATGACAACATTGTGTCACCTGAGACTTCTCTATAATCATAAGAAAGAGCAGTGCAAAGAAACTTGTTTTCTACATGAAGTGGGGATGAGGAGATGTTACAGTAAGGGATGATGAAGAGTTCAGAGGAAGGAACATCCCCAAATGCGGCCCGGCAAGGGAATAGGACAATAGAGCCTAAGTTGGAAGTGAAGGAGGCAGCCGCTCTCATGCTCCCGAGCTTGACTTTGGGCTGTGGAGACGGGTGTGGGTGAGTGGGTGCAGTAAGGAGGTAACTGCAGGTCTGGATGACCACCTCCTGGGGCTTCGCTATCTCTGGTAAGTTGACTCTTCCTCTCTTCTCCCTCCATCTCCATCTCCATTCCCTTTTCTCTGCAGCTCAACCCCAGCCTAGAAAATGAAAAAAGTCACATCCCATAGAAGACACTCTCCCTTGGTCTGAGGTGAGTCCCGCTCTGAGGACCAGTGACCATGGAGTCCTTGGGGATGTGGGTTGATATTGTTGTGTCTCTTCTTTGCTGGTCTTACTGGATGACCCATCTCACTGAAATGCTGAGAAAAGGAAGAAGGAATTTGAGAGATATAGATGCTATGAGAATGAGCCATTTGGAGCCCTGGCAAAATGCTGCATTTGACCCTTGTTCTTTCTTATTCAGAAGTTGACCCACCAGTTTGGATTTTGCTTCTCGTTTTTCCCTAGGTAGCTGACCCTTGGGTGTTTTTCAGCTCAGGCTCATTTCTACTAGAGGAAAAAGAGAAGGTACATTTCAACCAAGCAAGCTTACCACTTACTAACCACTCAAGATTTGGTGTGGCAACAAGCCAACGCTAAGGTCTCAATTCAAGGTTTGGGATTATGTGTGGATTTGAGCTCAAACTCACAAGTGAGAATAGAGGTGGGAATAGAAGCAGGAGAGGAAGAGAAGGGTGGAGCAGGGCTGTGGTGGGCGTGGTGGATGGGAATTGAACAGAGGAGGCTGGGAGGCGACAGCCTGCCTTCCTCAGCAGCTGGAATCACACCTACTATAGAAACAACGAGGATCTTCGAGAGAAGAGGGGCGTTAGTTCCTACCAGTTAACTGGCAGAACTTGCGGGGCAGCTCGTCACCCATGTTGCAAGTAGGAGTTAAAAAGTAAGGAAGAAACGAATGAGAGAAAATCTAGCCCTGCTGAAGCGGGCGGGAGGGCTCAGTGTCAGTCCCGGGGATTGTTGTGAATGCGGACTTTCTCCAAGCTGATTAAACGGAATTAACTCCACAGTCTGGGATCTTACAACCTCCTGTTGCTCTCATCTGCCCAAAGCCTTGTTCTACCTCTTCAGAGCCTCCTGGAACCCTGAGGAATTTATTAATGAGGTCCAATTATGGAAAATGTCAGGTTTTTAATCAACTTTGGATGCACGGCTGAAGAGTTCAGCTCACTGCCCCCGAGAAAATGTACATTAAACGAGATTTCAGATGGACTGCCTACTTGATTTCCCCACCGTTTCCCCACGTCCAGCCCTCTCCCCTTCCCAGTTGTCTGAAGCACCTCTACCCTTGCTCCCCCCATTTCCCCTCTGTCTTCATCTTCCCACCCCCAGCTTTCACACAGGGCAGTGGACTTCAGCTGCCCCCTTGTTTTAAAACCTGCAGGACAAACAGGGCACTGCAGACTGGCGCCCCGGCTGGTTTCTGTCCAAGCCCTCCCCAACTTTAACTTGTGGCTTTCATCTAGGTGTGCTGGAAAGACTTTTCTGAGCCATTTCCACCCTCGTCAACTGCTAGCAAACAATCTTTGTTTCCTCTCCGAGGATATTTTTGAAAACAGATTAGAAGCTTGAAAAAACACTTGGAATAACTCCTTAAACAGGTTTTCCAAACACTAGGGGAAGGAAACAAAGGAGGTGGGTGGGAGCATCAGCCCTGAATACTGTTCTATTTCTCATCCTGTGTTGCCTCCGGCCCTGCAAAGCCCAGGTTCTCCCCAGTCTATGGAAACTTTGCAAACTTCCGGGGCTTGTCTCTAAGGAGGCTGCTCCTCACCCTGGGAGAGACGGGCCCTCCACCAGCTGCTGTGGGAATGGCACATCTGGCATTCTGGCAGCCACTTCCTCTCCAGGGAAAAGCCTGGGCTCCACCCTGTGCAGTTTCACAAAGTGATGCTGAGGCCCCTGGGAAGGGGCAGGAGCGGTTGTGAGCTGTTAACATCCTCCGGTGCTCCTGTGGGGCCTGAAGACTCAGCTCAGCTGATTAAACATTCTTCATCTAAGGAAGACATTTAAAGGGACCATTGCATGGCATGCCCAGGTTTTCCATAGGTGGAAATTTCACTTAACAAGCTGGGAGACCCAGTCAAAAAAAAAAAGAAAACAAAAAGCGACAGCAGCAGCTAGGTAGGCTGGAAGGTTGGTCTGCAGAGGTGGCAGCTTCAACCCTGCCTTTTAGATAAAGCCATCCCCATCCACTCTGGCTGGCAGGGACTTCTTTAATAAGCCAAGATCCTTGTGGTTGCAGGTGACTGGAAAGCAACTGGATTTATATTTATTGGACAAGTGAGGGCACTTGTCAGCTCCTGAAATCAGGTTGGTAACGTAGCTAGGTCTCAGGAATGAATGGAACCCGTAGAGGGCTGGGTCTGGCTCATACTGGTTCCTGAGAGCTGATTGTTCAATTTTCAGGAATGTTGTTAGTTGTTAAACATTGCCATTATTATAAATGAAAGTATATAAACTCACGAGTAAAAATTATATTAAACACAAAGTTAAGAAATTCTAAAACCTCATCGCTTCCTAATTGTTTCACTGCATTTTGCTATTACCTATGCTCTTGAGATTCTTTACAACTATTGTATCATGGTGTGTATTCCTCAGCCCTTTGCAACTCCGTTTCTCAGTGATGTTGCATTGGAAGCTTGAAATTGGTGTGGTTAGAAGCATTTACACCACAGAAATTCGCAAATGTTACAAAGCAGAGCTTGATCTATTGCTTTGTTGGTTGTCCAGAGTCTAGACTTAAGGAAGTGATGGAGAAAACGTTGATAATGAAAATTAAACTTAAAAGTATGTTGCATCTGTAGTTGTCACATTGTGAATGGCATCAAAAAATGAGAAAATATTCTTTCCATTTTTGAATACTATCCCTGCAATCTTTGATCTAGGACAGATTTGCAAATGGCCACTTACCTGAAACTCATGTCCTTAGTTGTGTCTCACTGGTAGGAACTTCACTGTTTTTTATTGCCTGTGTTTTACTTGGGGGAGAGACAACCATTATCCTTTCTTCACCATATGGCATCGCTTTTCTGGTTGGAAGGAAAGAAATTTGAGGGATTATCTTGGTGCCTCTCACATCACGCCATTTTATATGTATATACATATGATCACACCATTGTGCATACAGTTGGCCCTCAGTATCCGTGAGTTCCACAGTCATGGATTCAAGCAATCACTAATCATGTGCTATGTTTAGCAGTCTCCCTTCTGTGTATGTGGGAGCCCAAGGATACCAAGGGTCGACTAAGGGACTTGAGCATCCGCGGTTTGGTGTCCGCAGTGGGTCCTAGAACCAATCCTCCCTGAAACTGTGTGTATATGTAATATCACACTATTTTAAATACATATATTTTTTTCTCATTTGTGTCATATATATATATAACCTCATTTAATCCTTAGAACTAAATGCTTTTCTTAGACCTGCATTGCTTTTCTTGTCAGTGGGAGGGAGACTTGGGGTGTTATATTCGTGCCCCTCAAATCCAAGCCAGTGTCTGTCTATCTCCAAGGAGTCAGGCAGCAAGTTTGATGTGTGCATATTTGTTCTTCTTCACAACCTTGGGCCCATGGCCGTTACCATCATTGTTTTCCACTGATGCTAACAAGCAGACCTGCCCTGTTTCCCAAGCTGGGTCATGAGCAGAGCAGTTCATGACGTTCTTGTTTAGAATCCTGATTATAGATGATGATTTCTGTGAACCTCCTTGAAGGTGAGCCACTTCTGCTGGAAAGGTGTCATTGCTCCTGTGGATTGGCAAAGCTGGCGGGACAGGGCAAGATAGGGCCTCCGTACACAGGTCATGCAACCCAGGACTACTGAATGGGTCATTGAACCCATTACTCTGCCTCCACACTTTCACTGAAACCATTTAAAAAGCAGCATTCAAGAGGAAGAATTTGGGGCCAGCCCTGTGACCAAGTGGTTAAGTTCGTGCGCTCTGCTTCCGTGGCCCAGGGTTTTACCATTTTGGATACTGGGCACAGACCTGGCACTGCTCATCAAGCCATCCTGTGGAGGTGTCCCACATAGTAGAATTAGAAGGACCTACAACTAGAATATATAACTATGTACTGGGGGGCTTTAGGGAGAAGAAGGAAAAAAAGATTGGCAACAGACGCTAGCTCAGGGCCAATCTTTAAAAAAAAAAGAAGGAATTTTAAAAAACATAATTGTATTCAAGAATACATTCCAGGGGGCCAGGCTGGCGGCACAGTGGTTAAGTGCGCATGTTCTGCTTTGGTGGCCTGGGTTTCACTGGTTCGGATCCCGGGTGTGGACATGGCACTGCTTGGCAAGCCATGCTGTGGTAGGCATCTCACACATAAAATGGAGGAAGATGGGCACAGATGTTAGCTCAGGGCCAGTCTTTCTCAGCAAAAGGAGGAGGATTGGTGGCAGATGTTAGTTCAGGGCTAATCTTCCTCAAAAAGTTTAAAAAAAAAGAATACGTTCCAATGCCTTATGCAAATCTTTCCTTCTGTACTGTGAGTTGATTTCTCCTTATTCAGTTTTCCAGGCATATTAAAAAAATCACTGTGTTTTAGACACTGAAGCTTCCTAAAACCCCCTGTTCATCATCACTTCTGAGCAGATTATTTTTTTTACCACCTCTTAAATGTCTCCCACAATGATTTCAAGGCATTACTTTTCAGACATTGTTTTTTGTCTTTAAGATACAGGGCTGGCTCTAATTTTTCTAATATTTTTAAAAAGATTTGGCCTCAATGGAATCTCTTATGCTCTCTCTTATGCTGATTTCTCCTTTCTCTGAATTCTTTTAAAGCTTATGGTCAGTGTTCTGCAATTTATTTGTTTTCTGTGTGGAGTTCTTTTCTACCCTAACCAATATATAAGCTATGGAGGGCAAGGCTATTAACTTATGCTTTTCTGTCCCTTAACATCTGCTAAAGTGCCAGAAAAATAGTTAACATTCAAAATGAACTTGTTGGTTTGTTGGCTTGTTGACTGACAGCTGTAAGATCTCTTCCTCCTTCTAATGTTTACACATTTCCGATTTGCTGCTTTTCATCTGCTGACGATGAAAAAGCTTGGTAGAACTGTGAAGAAGGAAGGTGACTTAGCTCTGAGTGATATTCTGAAAGATCTCTCATGAATGAAATTCGTGACTTTTAGACACAAATGTTTTAAGTATCTATTTTGTCTACTCAGAATCCCCCCTATGCCCCATCATTGTTGTCTGGTCATTACCATGTTTTGAGTTGGTTGAGATTCTTAGAAAGCAATGCCACTATCATCATCTTCCAAGTAAATTTGCAAATTGTGTTTTAAAAAAAATTTTTACATCCAGGGGATAGAGACTCCTTTTGACTTTTAGCTCTTGATTGATAAATGGTTTGGCTGGATTTTTGGTAATATTATGAGAAATCTAATGCAAATGTGATATTTATAATTGAAAGTATAATATTTTGTCTTGAAATAGTGAAAGGACTAAAGCAGTTGCCTTCTAAAATTAATCCAAACAAATCCATAAAGCATGGTAATACATTCAAATTTTCACAAGACAATTTTATATAAGAATTTTTTTTCAACAAATCTCTGTAACAAATAATTTAGTATTTGGTCTTTAACAAACTGATAAAAATCCACAATATTATTTTCCTTTGTTTATAAATACAGGCTATGACAGGATTTGGAAAACCAATGTAGGTGTATTGAAGAGGGAGGGTTACAATTTCCCTTAAATAAATCATTCCCAGGGATTAAAGAAATAACCCAGGGATTAGCATTTATGTGAGGTAATAGTGCACTTGTTCTTATGGAAAACCCAAGTTGGCTTGGGTAGCGTGGGCACTGGATATAGACTTCTCCCATAGCAGGACAAATCCACTAACATTTATTGAGTGCCTATCATGGGCAGTATTCCCATGCAGACTCTCAACCAATATTAATCAGATAAAATATTGCTTTGTGTCAAAGATTCAATGGAAATTAGGGGTATAAAGGATGAAATGGCCTTATACTCCTAAGCAAGTGTTTATTGAGTGCCTGCTGTGTGCCAAGAACTATAGTATTATCTTACCTGCTTGATTATAGATGAGCAAATGGAAGCTCAGAGAGGTTAAGATAATTTATTTAAAGCCATGGTTTGTAGTTAGGTCTAACTCCAAAGGCTTAGCTTTTCTTCCCCTCCCATTGCCTCCCATGTGGCTGAAACCAGTATTTCCTGCCCCTGTGGGATCCCTCTCCCCTTCATTGGGCTGGGGGTGGGGACTGTGACCTGGGGGATGAGTGTCACCCACAAGTACATGGGATGGAGACAGAAGGGCTCAGATCTTACCAAGGGCCAAAAGGTCTTGTGGATGGGAATTCTAGTTCCCCGACTTACAGGAATTTTGAGAGAATTGGCACTGGTATAACAAGAAATACTTTGGGCTCTTTAGATGAAAGGCTCTAGGTAAGTATAAAGTGTAACTATTAGAGATTGGCTTGGAATTTTATACAAAGGAGAGTGCTTACTAATTAGCAGATAGCTACTCATTTGCAGATTTGTTTTCTAGTTTAGTCTCTCATTGGTGCTATTACAATGGATAGAAAAGTGCCCAAATGTTTATGACCAAGTCTCAAAGGCTAAGTGTGCATGTCCTGGGTAGACCTATCTGCTTATAAAAATAATAATACTAATTATAATAAATCTTGTTTACACCTTCTCTTTGCTTGAAAGGCTTCAGAGTCTCTGCAAATTTTAGCCTTTAGAGTCATGTTTGTTCACTGGCCTATGACTTATCTGAGCATCTGAGGACATTTTAGCAATAATAGGAACTGACAGGACCACGGAATTAATTAGGCATTGTCTCCATTTGGAGCATACCTGTTGGGGAGGATGAGAGGGGGAGGTAGAATATTTTTTTTTAATGTAGCCTAGATGGCCACAATCTTCTAATTCCTTTTATCTTCTTAGCCAATCCTGGACTAGATCTGGAGGTTATTATTATAAAGTCCCCCCAAGTTAATGTTTCCCTTTGTCTATTGTTTATTTTTAAATGACCCAGGCAGTGGCTCAGAAAGGAATGCAATTCGCATACAACATTTTCCCACATTAAACAATTAAAAATTATTTGGGGGAGAAAGGGAGAGAGAGAAAGCAAGACAAGGAACTTAGAGTCTTGGAAAAACTTTTATAGAAATGTGGTTGGTATTTTTCTTTTGTGGCTATAAATAGAAAGCCAAGGACAAGTTAAGTGCTATGACCAAGGTCATAGAGTAGATGGGAGCTGCTAAATAGGGACGGAAATAGACTGACCAGGTCATCATGTGCAATAGTACTTCTTTGTTAAAAGCCACATTTTGATATTCTTTATTCTGAGACCTTGGCTTCAAAGGCTAGCCATAGATACTAACTGCCATCCTCTTCTTTCTCCCAGCTGTTTCCACTTCCTCTCCTTATAATTCTCACTTTCATTATTCAAAAATGCAGCCAGTGAGCTCCTCAGTCCTCTCCCCAGCCTCATCTATGCTGTGTTAATTAAGGTAATGACGGCTGTTGTAAGAAACTCACCCTCGATGATATCCTATTGGCTTGAACACAATAGACTTGTTTTTTCTTGCTGATGGAAAGTCTAAAATAGATATCCTGATTGACAGAGTTCTATCCTCTAAGCAGTGATGCAGGAACCTGAGCTCCTTGTGTTGTGGCTTCACCATCGTCAACACGTGGGTTCCAAAGTCACCCTGGGCATGAGCACCCAGCCTCCAGATGGGAAAATAGCATAGAGGAACACAGGTAGAAAGTTTTTATCTGCCTGGTTTCGGGGTGGCCCACATCGTTCTTTTCACATTAGTTTGGCTAGAACTCTTGGTCATGTGGCCACACCTAACTGCAAGGGAAAACGTAGGGGTTGCATGTCCAGAAAGAAGCAATGGAATTGATAAATGATCAGTTGGCCTGGTTTGCGCACTTTCTCCAACTTTGGTTTCTGTGGTTCCTTTTCCTTTCATCAGTTCTTCAGGGACACCTTTCCTGCTCCTCTGCTCATGTCCTCTCTGTAGAGAGTACAATCAACTTTCCTTAATTTACTTTTTCCTTTTAATTAATTAGTTGGTTAATTAATGTAAAAAATTGTAGTAAAACATACATAGCATAAAACTTCTCACTTTAATCATTTTTAGGTATATAGTTCAGCGGGACTAAGCACTTTCACATTGTTGTACACCCGTCCCCACCATCCATTTCCAAAACAATTTTCATTTTGTAAAACCAAAACCCAGTACTCAGTAAACAATCCTGCCCGTTTCCCTCTCCTCTCAGCCCCTGGCAACCACCGTTCTACTTTCCATCTCCATGAGCTGATCTTTTTTATCTTAACATTCCACAAAACATCACAATGGTCCTCCACATTGACAACATTATGTTAATTGGATCTGAATAACAGGAAGTAGCAAGCATTTTATGTTTCTCCACCTGTATTGAGGAATAATTGACATATCACATTGTGGATTTTAAGCTGCACAGGCCCACTTTCTGTGGTAGCCCCTTGGCACCCAGCCTTCTCTCATCCCTGGAATGTTGCATCTACGGGGACGTGGATTCCCTGTTTTCATGCTCCTCTCATTGTATGTACCTTATACCTCACAGGAGAAAAAATAAACTCCTGTCCTCTCACCTGAGCCTCCTGAGCTCTCCTCTTTCCCTTAGTATTCCCCCCTTACCTTCTCCTAAGACCCTTCCAATCTGATCTCCAACACTCTGTATACTTTTTGCCTTATTCATACCCAATTTAGTTGCTCCTTCTGCCCCATCCTCCAAATCCCTTCCTCACATTCTGGGTACCTCCTCCCACTTAACTTTTCAATCTCCAATTACTCCAAATGGGCTTTAGGCTGATGCTCTCCTTACTCTCAGATGAAACATAAGCTTCCGTCTGTGGTCTCCCAAACTCTCTGTCTTACGCCAGTTCTCGGTCCTCAACCACCATTTAGGTAATACTGCTTGCACTCGCATAACCTTTTGAACTGACAGAACCATTTCTCAGATATTATCATATGAATCCCATCAGTAATCTGAAAGATAAGCATCAGTAGTGCCATTTCATCTACGCAGAAACAGATCCAGGGGAAAAGTGATTTTCCCAAAGTCACACAGAATATACAGGATGAAGACTTTAGCTCAAGTTTATACAAAATAAAAGCTTAAGCTCAAAGCTTATTACTCCTTTGAGTTTCTTGTAGCTGTCAATTTTTTCCATCTAAACCGTCTGCTGCAAGTAGTTATTCCTGCTGTCTCCATTTTCCCACTGCTCCAGCCTCTTACCTCCTCTGTGTCTCTGGCCACAAACTTAGAACTCCTTCATGCCCTGCCTTCATATCTTTCAACTCAAGACTTTGCAGAATGGAGTGGAATGCCCCTGGAAGGAGCATATGCTATACAGCTGAAACTCTGAAATGGTGAAAAGGTTTGTTGACTGCTTATTTATTTATTTATTTATTTGTTTAGTTTATTCTAATATAGCAAAAGTAATGTATGCATAGAATGTGGGACTGTAGACATCAAATAAATAAATAAAAAACTTTAATCCGCCACTCAGCCAACAGTTTTTGAGTCCCAGCTAGGTAAAATTTTATTTGCAGTTGTAAATGATGTAGAGAATGAATGAGAGTCCCTGCTCTCCAGGAGCCTTAGGGTAGCAGAAGATAAGACTAAGATCCAGATAATAATGACAAGACATGGGAAATGATAGCGGCAGCAGGAAGCACAAAGTTCACCTGTTTCTTCCGATGATGACTAGCAGGAAAATATTCAGTTGGAGAGGCTGAAGGTTGAGCTAATGAAGGAAGGGAAAATTTGAACTGGTCTTTACATTAATTAATGTAGCTATTAACTTGACAATTAATCTAAGCCCCTACTACCGGCCCGCTGCTTAATTTATGTCAAAGAACACAATACATGTAGTCCCTATCTTCAGGGAACTCACTGTCCAGTCAGGAAGAAAGCCACCCGCTGATGGCTACATATATAAGCATTTAATGGCAGTAGGGATAAGTGTTATGAAGAAAAGAACAAAATGCATGAGAGTGTGTAATAGGGATATATGAGAGGGTTTGCATCAGAAGGACAGGATTTGAATATACCAAGAAAGAGCGGGTGGAGGGGGACATCTGGGTGGAAGGAAGAAAGCATGGAACTACGTAATAAAACAGTGTAAGTTGGGGTGAAAGGGAAGGTAGGAGAAGTATTAGTACCGCCCCCAGGAGGGCCTCCTCAGAAGTCTCAAATCTGAACTTGATTTGTCAGAAAATGAGGAAGCCCACAAAGGTTGAAGCAATCAAGGGGAACACTTGTGACCCAGATCAGAACGAGGCCACATGAGAAGGAATTCCATAGCCCTTGTTTTTGTACATCAAACTACCCTGGTCCATGTGAGAGGCAAGATGAGACAAGATGAGCAGTAGAGCTGGTGGACTCATGGTACCTTTCCATGGAAATCCTTTCTGCGGTTCATGACTGAAAGTCTTGGTCTGTTTGCTCGTCTCACAGTGTGAAAGGCAAGAGGCAGGAGCTTAGAAAGTGGATCAGGAAAGAGCAGGGAGGAATGTATTTTCACATCCCTACAGTTCTGCTGATGAAACGTGAGTGCTTCCCAGCACATCCCAAGGCAGTGCAAGAAACAGCCAAGAGGAACACTCTTCTTTTTGTTTTATAGCTTGGACGGGGCAGAAATGAGACCTTTCTCTGGATCCTGAGAGTTTTCCTTTCTTTGTCCTCCCCAGGTGGGGTGGTTTGGCTGGGCCTACCCTGGCTCTGTTCTGTTACAATTCACGCAGCAGTTTCAAAGTGAGACTATTTATCAAGTGCAGAGAGGCACGCCCCACCAGAGGGAACATCACCAAATCTCCCTGTATGGTTCTTCCTGAACATCTTCTTTAGCAAGGTTACACCTGGCACATAGACCCTATCAGCTACTCACTGCATTCTTTACAAACCCAAACCCACTGGCAGGCAGAGTGGTTAAGATGGCTGGCCGTCATCCAGAGGATAAACAATAGAGGCAATTATTATGCAGCCATTAATCTTGTCAACTATATATTAACCCAGGCAGTGCGTAAACAGAAGCACTATCCACTTCCATTCTTTTCCTTCTCTTTCTTAGCCTTCTCCCCCAGAAAATAAAAAGGGACTACATTCTACCACTTTCTTAACATCATCGCTGCTTCCACTTTTCCATTTGTGGAAACAATCATACCAATATGGGCATTCCTTTAACATGAGTATTGATTTTATCTTTCATTTTTTTGGTGAATTCTAACACAGACGACATTCCAGTGGGTGCATCAGAAGCTGATTTTTCTGTTTTCTATAAATCTATGGTTCCTTTTCCACTTTGAACTCCCCAGTCAAAAGGATCATATTAATATAAAATGTCACCCTGATTAGGTATGATCAATGATCAATAACACAAGAGTATTACATATTTTGAAATTTCTTTCTATACACATGTTTATAAGTAACTACTTCCCATTCATCTTTGTCTAAGTAGATACCACCCAAAGACATCCTTGTCCACTTGAAAACCAATAGCAGTTGTCTTTGTGGTCAAAGTTAACTTAAAAAAAGAGTGAGGAACAGTTCCAGAAGCAGTTAAATGTAGCAGATGGTGAAGTGGGCAGACTTTCTCTTTAATGCCTCCAGCCTTTCTTTTTCCTATGTTCATTCTCCCTTCAGTGCCCTTGACCTCTCCTTTCCCTCCTCCTTTTCCAAAATCAGCTCCAGGAAATGACCCATGTCAGTTATTTACCCCTTTATGTGCATTAGTGAGTCCAGAGAATGCTTAGTCCTGCTATGTTTACCTCTAAAGCCTTATCTTTAAATATGGAATGAAAGGAATTTCAGGTATCGAATCACAGCTCAAAGTTCAAGTGTTCAAGTTCTATTCACATAGAGGTCAGACAAAACTAATTTCTTACTGGAAGTAGGGCAATTTTTAGCAGGTTCCCTTCCCAGACTCTAGAGGTGACCGGTCTGTGCTCTCCCTCTTTGTGGAGCCATCCTCAGAGGGGAGGGTATGAGGCTGGGGTGGGCAGGACAAAGAGCACAGAGTGATTTCTAAAACGTTGCTTCATAAGCTGTTTGAGACTTACGCCAGTGAACCCTAATAAATGTCAGGAATAAGAGGATACCTGGGTCAGGAATGCGAAAAAGATCTGCCCAAACAGGGCAGGGACCCTCTTCCTCCTTGGGATACAGCAGGAAATTCCCCAGGAGGCTTCCGTCTACAGGGCAGCCCTGCTGCCTCATTTTGAGGGGGAGGGACCTGGACTGAGGTCTTGCTTACTTAAATTAAGTTACCACATTGTTTCCAGGGAGTTGGGAACAACTTTGATCTTGGTTCTCTCTCTTGATGTAGGCTGAGGCATTTATTCTGGAGCTCAATTTTGTTAAAATGGAGTTGACTAGTCAATCATTGAGGTTCCTTCTAGCTCCAAAAATCTGATGATCTCTGAGATCTATGACGTAAAATTAATTGGTACATCTCGACATAACGCTATTTCAGCCAAAATGCTTAGAGTCACTGGTAAAAGGTTAGAAGCCAAGGATGCAAGGGACAGTGGTCATTTTCCAGGGATTGTTGCCTCCCAAATTGGAGTGATTCTAGGATCATGGGAAAAAACAGAAGCTGCCGGTAGCAAATCAGTACTCACTGCATCACCATGAGATTGTTCAGGGAAATACGTCTACAAAGGGTGGGAAGAAACAGACTGAGTCCGGGAGAGTTAAGGGAGAGAACAGTCTCTCCTGATGACAGTGGTTTGAGCTGACATACAGCACAACCTCTTTGGTGAAATGATTAAATTGAGCCTTGGGAGGGTTCCCTGAAAAACCAACTCACAAGTCAGCAACTATCGGACAATCAAGGAGTATTAATTTCACAACTGACCGACTGTTTCAAAAATACTCTTGAACAGCCCAGATCTTCAGTTTAAAGGCATCCAGTAAGCACTGGACCTCATAAATAAATAAATGGAAGGACAATAGAGAGAAATTTAGTGAAAGCTGATGATTTTAGAGTTTTTAAGGATTTCTATTTTGACAGAGCATTTCTGTCTTCTACGCTATCGTGGGCAATTTCGTCAGTAGCACAGCTGGTTAAAGAATGGTGTCAGCGAAGCCCAGGTCCAGGGTGAGCCCCACGGGTCAGTCATCTCTAGTTCAGTAATAAATGACCAAATCTCTTGTGTCTTCAGTACTTGGCCAGGAAAGAGAACAAAAGATAAGACACAGTCAGAGCCCTGGAGGAAGGTAGACTTTAGCAGAAATGCAGAAACACACGGTAGATAACAAACTGGAAAGCTTTTAACCTTGCAGCTAAAGACTGTGCCACCAGCCCTGACAAGCCATCTCAGGAACGGGAATCACGAGAGAGACTGAACAAGATAGTTGGACCAGGGTAAACTCATCGTCTCTCCAGAGCTTGTGTACTTGGAACGGTTTGGTGGCATCATTCCATACATGAAGACGCATGTATTTTCTAGTTAGAATGTTGATGGCTATTTCTTTTCTCATTACGAAATATAAGGATTTAGTGATGAAATGACTTTAGAAACTGGGTTCTAGTTCCTCCAACTTCTAAAAGAAAAAAGAAAAGATGAGAAATCTATTCTATGATACGTAGGTAAGAGAAATCTGTTAGTCCGCCAATATTTATTGAAAATCTATTCTGTGAAAAGCCCTGTGCCAGTTTGCGAATTCCTTTTACACTCCTTACTCATAATCCTATGGGATTGATGAGCCATGTGTTTTGATCCTCAGAAAGCCTCTGCCCAGGGGCTGAAGTATAGAGTTTTATTGGCTCTTCAAGCAAAAGCTGGTTTTAGAAGCCAGAAGATTGATGGAAACTTGCAGACCCGCTCATTCCACCCTTGCCTGCAGGCAGGTCTGTTCCTTTTGCAGACCTGGCATGGTGTAACTCATTGAATATGAAATGTGCCAGTGTTGTTCTTGTGGTTAGCAGCTTTGGAAGTTTTAAATGTATTTGGGATTTCTCCTGCTGCTCCCTGCTTAGTCCCAATGAGTTTTCCTCCCTTTAATCTTTATAGAAGAACCCTTGTAAAAAAAAAAAGAAAGAAAAAGAAAATCTTTCTTTTCAGTGAGTTTGAAAAGTATTAAATTAATACTTAGCAAGTTCTTTAAAAAAATCATGACCGAGTTGCATTTATTCCAAGAATTCTACGTCAATTTACATAAGTTACCACATTAACCAAATAAAGGAGAAAAATTTTATGATCATACGAATAAATGTAGTGAAAAATTTTTACAAAAAATAGCACCCATTCTTTTCTCTCTAGGAAACTAGGAATAGAAGGGAAGTCCTTAATTTGATAAACAGCATATACAAAAACCTATGGCAAACATCATGCTTTGTGGGGAAACGTTAACTGTCTTGGTCAGCATCCTCAGAAGCAGAAAGAAAGACAATCATGAGGGAAAGCTGTCAGGTGAAACCTATAATGAAAGGAAGGAAGCAGGACAGGGCAGGGGAAAAGATTAGGCAAAGATGTGGATTCAGCTGATCCCACAGGCAGCTCTGAAATGTGAATAGTACCACAGAGTTATCCCACATTGAGGTACGGGGGCAGGTCTTCCTGGTACCCCATATCTGTTAGTCATTGGCTGCAGGCCCCCCTCAAGGGGCCATAACCTCCCACATATTCTGTGTCCAAGTGGCTGCTGCTGGCCAAGCACAGTTTTCAGGAGGAGAGTGTAGCTGTGAGCTGATCACAGCCCTACCCCCAACAAGCCAGCGGGAGAAAGTACACCAGCCCAGTGAAGGGGGTCTGGGTGGGGCACCAGCAGAGTCTATAGATTGACTTTTTTTACATTAAAAATGACTTCATTCACTCAAAGCTAGGAAAACTTTCATTTTAACTACTTCTGGGGATCTGTCTTGTTTCATATTCAAGTTTTGATCTAGTATCATTTTTCGTCTGTCTGAAGAACTTCCTTAACATTTTTTGTGGTGTAAGTCTGCTGGTAACAAATTCTCTCAGTTTTTACTTGTTTGAAAAAGTCTTTATTTCCCTTTCACTTTTGAAGTATATTTTCTCTGGGAATAATTCTGGGTTAATAACGTTGTTTTTTTCCCTCACATTTTAAAGGTATCATTCTACCGTCTTCTGGCTCGTGTGGTTTCAGATGAGAAGCCTACTGTCATTCTTAGCTTGTCCCTCTGTATGTACTATTTCCTTTTTCTTTGATTGTCTTCAAGATTTTCTCTTTCTCTTTAGTTTTAAGCCACTTGACTAAGATGGGTCTAGATGTGTGTGAGTGGTGTGGGTTTCATTTTTCTCCTTTCTCCTTTTTCTTTACTTTATTATTTAATCTGTTTGAGGTCTTCTGAGCCTCTTGGACCTGCAGCTTAATATATTTCATTATTTTGGGGGAAATTCTCAGCCTTTATCTCTTCAAATATTTCTTCTACCCTACACATATGTTAGACCCATAGTTCTGATGGCTCTGTTTAATTTTTGCTTTTCTTCATTTTTTATTCTCTTTGAGTTTCACTTGGGTAATTTCTTTCTCTGTTTTTTTAATTGAAATATAATTGACATGCAACATTATATTAGTTTCAGGTGTACAATATAATGATTTGATATTTGTATATATTGTAAAATGATCAGAATAAGTCTAGTTAACATTTGTCACCATACATAGTTATAGAATATTTTTTCTTGTGATGAGAACTTTTAAGATCTGTTCTGTTAGCAACTTTCATATGTACAATACAGTATTATTAACTATAGTCACCATGTTGTACATCACATCCCCATGACTTTATTTTATAACAGGAAGTTTGTACCTTTTGACCCCCTTCATCTATTTCACCCGGTCCCCATCCCCTGCTCTGGCAACCACTAATCTGTCCTCTGTTTCTATGAAGTTGATTTTATTTTTAGATTCCACATTTAAGTGAGATCATATGGTATTTGTCTTTCTCTCTCTGACTTATTTCACTTAGCATAATGCCCTCAAGGTCCGTCCATGTTGTCACAAGTGGCAAGACTTCATTCTTTTTTTATGGCCAAATAATATTCCATTGTGTAAGTCTGGCTAATTTCTATTGACCTATTTTCAAGTTCACTGATTTTTTTTCACTCATTTTTTTTCCCTTGACTTGTTGAGTTTCTTGATCAGCCAATTGAAGGCGTTCTTTATTTCTGGTATTTTTTAAAAATTATTTTTAGCATTTTCATTTTTTTCCCTATAGTGTTCATCACTCTGCTGAAATTTTCCATCTGGTTTTGCATGCTGTTCCCCTTTTCTACTAGAGCCTTAAGATATTACTCAGTTATTTTAAATTCCCTCTCTGGTAGTTCTATCATCTGGTTCATCTCTGAGCCTTTTCTGTTGGCTGCTTTGTCTTTTGAAAATGAGTTGTTTTTCCTTGACTTTTTGTGTATCTTCTAATTTCTGATTGATTGCCTGATCTAATGTGTAGAACAGTAGAGACTGAGGTAAACCATTTTTATGCCTAGAAATAGACATATCTCTTTTTCTACTAGGCCATCAGCAGCGGAAGAGGGTGGTAGTGTTGAGTCAGTCTGATCAGGAGTTGAACTGTGTTTGTTTTTTATTGTTGCTATAGTTACTTTCAGTATATCACTGACTTCAAATTCCTCTGATACTACCTTGTGCATAGGGTGGAGGTTTCCTCGATGTTCTTGCATCATCTTCAGCTTTGAGCGTTTCCTGTGCTCTTGTGCCTCAGAGGTTCTCTCTATGCTCCTAACTCTCATCCAGCAGTAAACTCCTGTTTCTTGTTACTTGGTACTCGCCAGCCTGGTGGGGGGAGCAGGGGTTTCTCTGTTGTCCTGATTCAGTTTTTATCTTACAGAGGCCCTATGTCCCTGTATCTTGGAGGGAAGAGGGATCTTTCTTTTTTTTTTTTTTGAGGAAGATTAGCCCTGAGCTAACATCTGCTGCCAATCCTCCTCTTTTTGCTGAGGAAGGCTGGCCCTGAGCGAACATCTGTGCCCATCTTCCTCTACTTTATATGTGGGATGCCTACCACAGCATGGCTTGTCAAGCAGTGCCATGTCCGCACCTGGGATTCCAACCGGCGAACCCCAGGCTGCCAAAGTGGAATGTGCAAACTTAACCGCTGCACGACCAGGCCAGCTCAGGGTGCGGGGGGAGTCTTTTAAAAAGCCTTTCTGTGTGGAAAATATACCCAAACTGATTAAACACATGAAGCCAAAGAAGACTCCAATCTTAGCATGGTGTGAGATCAACAAAAGGACTCTTAAATAGTGCGAGAGGGCTTCTGTCCTTCTGTCGTTCATTCCGCTCTTGTATACAGATGAAGAAACCCTCTGGCGCAGTGCTGCACAACTCCAGGGGAGAACTTTACACAGAAAAGAATATAAATGGTACCTCTGTGGCTGTGCACCCCGTGGTCCTGGGTGAGGGCATATTCTAGCCCAACGTCGGGACTCCAGGGAAGTTGGTTGGAGGTTGTAGTGCACAGGGACATTTCTGGATATTTAACAGACCTCTGGCCAATAGGCTTCCAATTTTCTTGAAGAGGTAGGCAATGGTAGTTGACAGTGAGATGGGCGGAAAGAAGTACTGGACAACTTTTGTGATGCTGCTGAGGTCTTCTAACCTGTGAATCAATATGCTGTACCCAGAGAGAGCTCTCTAGTCTGTCTTTCTTTCAATTGCTTTATGACCCAGATTGAGGGAGGAAAGTGGAGGGGAAAATATACCCCCTTTGCTAGCCTATTTATGGAATAGGAGCTATTTTACTTTTTTCAGACCTGTGTCGTGACGTCATTAATACTACATTTTTGAGTGCTTTTTAAAAATAGGAAAACATTGGAAGCAGCCTAAATGTTCAAAAATAGAGGGCTAGTTAGAAATGTAATATTTTGTACCTATTAATATTTGTGAAGAATTTTTAATGACGTGGGAATGTACTCAAAGTATAAGTCAAAGTGAAAAACCAAGTTCAAAAAAGTGTACATATAGTTGTTTCTTAACTGTGTAAAAATATAAAGTTTGTCTAAGAAAAAGGCTGGAATGGAATCTATCAAAAAAAACTAAGGTCATGAATTCTGGGCAGTGGAATCGTGAGTGATATCCCTGTTTATCTTCTTTATCTTTTTAATTTCCCAGAGTTTCTTTAACGAGCAAATACTACTTTTAAAATCAGCAAAAGAGAAAATGTAATAATGTAAATGTGACATTTAACAGTTACTAAAGACGGGAAGAAGTGGCATTATTTCTTATTTAGTGATTACCTTCATATGAAAGCTCTTAATTTTTGTACAAGTACTGAGAGAAAGCATATTATTTTTGCTTCAAATGTTTTCACTCCTATCTTACATAGTGATATCAGCTGCATGAGTCATCAATTCTGGATCCTGTAGTTTTGTTCAAAGTACACCATTTATACCATTTACATATACATTGAAGAAATTAAAAGATTTCTGTCTTCATATATATTTTCCCCCTCTCTTTTTTGGTTAGAGACCAAATCTGTGTGATTTAAATGATGTATGTGTTTTGTTTTCAATGTGTTTAGCATTAGGAAGCTCTTCTTTCCATCCAGACTAAGTCCCTTCAACTCTTTATTGGGTGAAAAGCAGAACAACCAAGCACCATTTTTGTTTACCAACCTTCCCTAAAGGGAACATGTTTCCAGTGAGTCTCAACGAATATTGCAGAGGCTTCTTTTACTTTTGGAGACACATATCACCAGTAGATCTAGAAGCATTTTTATCCTTAGGAAAAGATCTAGAAGCAGTTGACACAGTGTCTGACCTGCAGGAGGTCCTCAACAAATACTGCTATTATTGTTGATATTGTTATTTTTTATTACTAGTAAATCATTGTGTCTGTAGACCATAACGATGTCCTGTAGTCCATGTGATTTGGGCAGCCTATTTGTTGCAAGAAACAGATCAAGTTTCTTCATTCCTTTTTGTAATCATTGAGGTTCAAGGTTTTATTAACTTTTCTTTCCCCAATATCTGGTCAATTACTTATCTCTGTTTCATTTAGTTTTTTTCTGAGGTTTTATCCTGTTCATTTGTTTAGAACATACTCCTTTGTTTCTTCATTTTGCTTGACTCTCTTTGTTGGTTTCTATACTTTAGATAAAACCACCCCTTCTCCCAGTCTTGAAGGAGTGGCCTCCAGCAGGGGATGAACTTAACTGAAACCGGCCCTCGGTCTTGGTTGTCTCTCAAACCTTTCTGACTGTCCAAGCAGCCTATTTTATTTTGAAGGCTCCCAGTAGTTAACGGTGTGCCAAAACCTGTCAGTGTCCCAAAGAGAGGATCTCAGTCAGCACCTACATTCAGGCTGATTGGACCCAGATCCCTCAGGCAGCAGCTGTTAAAGTATGCAAATATATGCACTCTTGTGGCGCTACAAACATAAGCCCCTCTGGCCACCAGAGCCAGGCGACCTGGAGGTGTCCCTTGGATGGCAATCGCAGAAACCGGGGCTCCAGAGGAGCGTATGAACTCCCTCCCAGGAGACACCCAGAGCTGTCGGGATGCAGACGGGGAGCACCAAGACGGCGCCCACCAGCCTTTGTTCCCTGAAAGCGGCTCCCCAGGCCTCTGGTTGTCTGGCAAACTGGAAGCCGCCCCTCAGGCGGAAGCTCCAGCATGAGCAAATGGCTTTTCACAGAAAGAGTGGAGTGTGTTTCCGTCTGCTGTGGGTGCAGTGCCTTGGGCTCCTGGGAGGAGGTAGCCCGCCAAGAACCATCTCTCCTCTCTGATTGTTACCATCCTGTGGGACCCAAGCACACAAACTCCCCTGGCCGCCAGAATCAAAGGGCACGCGCTGGGCGCCAGAGCACGTAAAGCTCCCTCTCTGGAGACCCTGGCCTCTGGAGCACGAGGGAGAGCGCCAAGGTGGCGGCCAGCGCCCGCAGTGAGGCTGAGGGAGAGTGGGTAGACGGCGCCTGCAGGAGAAAAGAGAAAAAATGAGAAAGAAGAAAGAAGCTTCAAGTTTAGAGAAAAAAAAAAAAGAAAAAGAAAGAAAAGATGGTGCTTGCTGGCTAGAGGGAGGCAAAGGGAGAGCTGAAGATGGTGCCCTCCCGCCGGCGCACCGCCAGATGGGTGCTAAATGAGATGCCTGCCCCTCGGGACGGCGCTTTGAGACTAGCTAGTGAACCCCGTTCACAAAAGCCTGGACCCTCTCAGCTGCGGAGTCTGTGCGGAGCCCTGCGGAGGGTGAGTTCAAGCGCGGCGCTCTTTTCTCAGATTGCTACCACCTTGTGGGTCTCCTGGACAAGAGCCACATTGGTTTCCAAAGCTAGATGACTTGGGGCTGGCTCTCAGGTGCTTGTTTTCTAAGTTGGGGTGCCCAATGTGGGGTTCAAACCTTTGGTTCCTCAGCGAGAAACTCTGGGGTTTTGAGTTCCCTTCTGCCTGTGGCTTGCTCTGCTGGGCGTGGGGTTTACGGCGAGACTGTGGCCCCGCCTCTCCTACCCTGGCTTTGATGCGGGCTTTCTCCCTCTCTTTTGTTTTCTTTTTAAAAATTATTTTATTGAGGTCATATTGGCTTACAACATTGTGTAAATTTCAGGTGTACGTTATTATATATCAGTTTCTGTATAGACTGCATCATGTTCACCACCAGTAATCTAGTTTTTATCCATCACCACAGATAGGTGCCCCTTTACCCCTTTCGCCCTCCCCTCACGCCCTTCCCCTCTGGTAATCACTAATGCGTCCGCCTTATCTATTTGTTTATCTTCCACATATGGGTGAAATGGAATACTATGCAGCCGTAAAAAAGACAAAATTTTGCCATTTGCAACAACATGGATGGACCTTGAGGGTATTATGCTGGGTGAAATGTCAGAGAAAGATGTAGGCCTTCTCTTGTTTGCCCAATGCATAGAGTCACTCGGACAGTTTTTAGGTTTTTTTCAGGGGAAGTTAGTTGACATTTAGCTGTAGATTTGGTGTGTCTGTAGGAAGAGATGAGCCCAGGATCCTCTTAAGTCACCATTTTGAACAGGAGCCTGCTTTTCCAATATCTGTTTCATATATTGGACATAGACTTTAGACATCATTCATTTGATCTGAGAACATTGTAGGGAGGTTGAGCAATACATATAGATGATTCCATGAAGGACACATGCATGTTCATGATTCCTTTAATCTTTTCCCCCTCATCAAGGGACTGAGTCTTGTATGCCACATTATTAATTTCCCCTTACAAGACAAAATTTGAGGAAGAACTTCCTCATAACCTTTTTTTTAAAAAAACAACTTTGGCAGGCTGAGTTTCCCCACTGTCATCAGGAGTCCCTTAGGAATTCCTATGCATAGATTATCCTGGGACACACTATTAGACAGACAGGAAAAAGATTGGGTAGAGTCAGCCTTACATTACAGATAACAGTTCTATTCGAAGGCGTTTCTACATGACTAAAGACAGTGCAAAAATGCAGTTTTTGCACTTTATTTGCTCTCTTTTTTGGGGTAGGAATTGGAGTATGTTGGCAGGTAAGTTAACTGCTGCCAAGATTTAAAAGTTTAAAAAAAAAGCAAAAGGAAGATAGTATTTCTCATGTGCAAAGTGTACAGCAGATTGGTGCTCTGACTCTGTCTAACCACTGTGGAGTGGGAGAATTTAATGTGCTGCAGCTGTGACTGAATTACAGCACAGATAAATGGCCAGGTCCCCTCCTGCATCCATTTTCTTGGGGGAAGCTTCTCCCTGCTTCCAGGGAAAGGCTTGCTCTTTCTGCAGTTACCTCCCTGCTTTTATTCTTGCCTTCCTACGTCCATTCTTTATCCAGAAGCCAGAGTGATGTGTAAGAAAGATAAATCTGATTATGTCACTCCCCTGTTTAAAACTCTCCTAGGACTTCCCACAGTACTTAGAGTAAGATCCAGTCTGTACCTCAACTCTCAGAAAGCCATGACCTGTTCTCTGACCTCCCCTTGGTCGTCTTCTTGGGCCGTTTCTCCTTGTTTGTTGTGCTCTAGTCACAGTGGCCTTCTTTTGGCCTCCAGCAGTGGTTAAGTTTCTTCTTGCCTTAGTCCTTGCCTCTTCCTGCTCCCTGTTAGCAGTGTTCTTCCCACTTCCCTTTTCCTAGCTGGCTCCTTCTTGTCAATCAGGTTTCACCTCCTCAGAGAGAACTTCTGATTGCCCTAGTTTACTCAGTAAAGATCTTATCCCTCTATTTTTAATTCTGTGCTAGTGTTTTCACTCTAAGTAACTTTTCTTATTTATTTCTTTGTTTCTTGTCAATCCTCCCCCTCACCCCTCCAAATAAAGCTTCATGATCACAGGGACTTTATCTACTCTTATGAATTGCTAATCCTACTGCCTAGAACAGTGCCTGGCACATGTTGAGGGTCTAAAAATAATTGTTAAATGAATAAGAAAATGTTCAATGGAGGTAACAATACTGACCACAGAACATTATTATAATTAAATAAGATAATGTCTATAAAGTGCTTATAATAGAAAATGACATATACTCAATAAATGTAACTATTATGATTGTTGTTGTCATTATTATTTGGTAATTTCTTTGGTGAGTTTTTCCCCAGTCTTTATAATTTGGGAATTCCTTTTTTGATGCAATCCAACTCTTTTTCCCACAGTTATCTAATTTTCCTCTCTGTGGGCCACAGAGATTTGTACCCCTTCTGAGGTATTTGAAAATAGCAAGTTTAGCCCTTGGCGGTCTTTCCTCTTAAGTTAAATAATTTTTTCTTATTAAGTTAAATAATTCTAATTCTGTTCATTTTTCTTATACTTGGAGAAGTGACTTAAAAAAAATTCTTGTGTGATCCTCATTGGAGCCCTGTGCCAAGGCTACTGAACAGAGCCATCACCACATGCTAATTAGCAAATTCCTGCACAGCTCTAATTTGTCCAGACGTAACGGAAGCTGCCCTTGCAATTTTCCCTTGAAAATGACAACTTTGCAATAGGAGTTCCACCTACTCTTAAGGGACAGTATCCTCAAGGAGTATCCTTGCATAGACCATCTTATAGGCACTTTTAAAAAGACATTGACAAATAAAGGGTCTGGTCTTTATTCAACTCTCAGTTCACTAGGTGTTTTTAGAGAGCTCCCTCCACTGTGCCTTAGCTTCCCTATTCATAAAAAGGAGACAGTGATTGAAATTAGAATCTGTGAAATTATTTCATATCCAAAGTAAGTACTGTTATATTCCAAAGGATGGGAGGAGTGATCTGGTTCAGGTCCTTCAGCATATGCAGCAAGTACTTATTTTTGGGGGTTTCTTTGTGTTTCATTTATACCTTAAGGATGGAAAACACTATGATTGCCATACCTTTCTTTTGCTATATTGCACAGGATTCTATCTGGGTGCTCTTGACTTTAATAGCGAACAGTGGTTACTTCGTTAAAAAAGAAATAATGATATACAAATATCCTCAATATGTCAGAGGAGTTGATGGGACTTTTAAACAATCTGAACAGTATATATTATAGAATTGTAGAATGGGAAGGAAATGTCACTCTGTGTGTGACCAAACTTAGTCATGTTTGGCTATTTTCCTAAATTCTTCCTCAAAGTGGGATGTACATTTGGAGAAAAGAGACTAAATAAGAGTATGTAAAGACATTACAAATACTAATTTATCCCTTTACATTTACTCTTTTTTTTCCCTTCACAATAAAGCCAATTATGGTTTTCCTTTTCACTCAGAAGTTGTCAAGAATTGTGAGATTATGGCTGTCTTAAATCTGAAATACTGTAGAATATTCATGACTGCAGCCTGACTAGCACTGCCATTTTGTTACAGAAATTTAAATTACATTAGGGCAGCAAAAGAATAATGATACTGTGAAGCACCAAAAACAGTGAGACGAAGGATAGGATTGGGAAAAATCACAAAAATGGCTAAGGAAAAGGATTGAATTGCAAGAGATTAGAAATGAAATTATGGGTACAAAGAATAGCCAACAGAGATCTAAGACACAGAAAATAGCAATTCTTGGACAAGAGAAGAGAAGAAAAATAAAACATTCAAAGACATAATAGAAGAAAATTTTCCTAAAATGAAACATCTGAATCTCCAGATTGAAAGGGCTTATGGTAGCCCAGGAAAATTTAATAAATAATTCATATCAAGATACATTCTGGTGAAGTTAAGTAACATCAAAAAAGAACAGGAAGAAAGATTCTACATCATCCACAAGTAGAAACAGAAACAGGTCACTATCACCCATTTCTCCCCCCACCTCCATAAACCTCTACTCACAAAAACAAAAACAGGCAAACAGTTCAGACTGATCTCAGACTCTTCAAGAACATTTTCAGATGGAAGACAATGGAATAACACCTGTAGAATGCTGAGGGGAAAGAGTGCTACTCAGCCAAGTTGTCTTTCGCATGTGAGGCCAATATGAAAATATTCCCAGGAAAGGGTTTTCATGAACCCTTCCTGGGAAATTTCTTGAAACTGTAACTCAGTCAATCAGAATAAAAATAATTAACAGTAATGCAAAAGGAAAGGAACCCAATTTATAAGTGAAATCAAAACTGGAAAAAAGCATAAAATTGGTTTAGATTTAAAGTTAAAGGCAATATTTTAAATTGAAAGTATAGAGAAATTGCGTATACTCACACCTGAAGTAAATATTTATAAAGGTATGATTGAGCTGGTGGTAAAGTATGGAAAATAGAGGCCGGAAACAGAAGAAAGAATGATTTCACAGGGGGATGTGACCTTCTTATGCTGATCCCTGGTGAATTTTGCCTGGATTTTAATGGGCCAAGTATTCTCAAGGGATAGGAGCAAAAACTGGAACCTAATCAAGGGGAGGGTGGATTGAAGAGTTTTGTATGAATTGGGACTCCTAAAAGATGTCACTTTCAATGCGTACAAGATCAATGAAGCAAGGAGGGACTATTAAATTAAAAGTGGGACAACTGGTTGTCCTTGTGAAGGATAAAAAATGGAAAATACTTTTCACATCTCGCATAAAAATCAATTCCAGATGGATTCATTATTTAAAGATTGAAAGGCAAAATTTAGCCCCTTTTTGGAAAAAATAGAGAATATCTCTGGGATCTCAGAGTAGGGAAAGATTTTCTATATGAGATACCAATAATGATAAAGGAAAAGATTAATATATTTGACTACATTAAAATGAAGAATTTCAGCTCATTAGAAGGCACCGTAAAGAGAGATAATGAAATTCATAGGGAGAGAATGTATTTGCCACATATAACCATTTGACACTAGCCAAAAGGTTAGTAACTAAAATCCAAAAAGAACTCCTTTGAATCATTAAGGAAAAGATGAATAGCCAATAGAAAAATGGGCAATTGTCATGAACAGTCATTTTCCAGAAATGGAAACACAAATGGCTAATAAATGTGAAAATATTGTTAACTTCATTATGTGTCAAGATAGTGTAAATAAAAAACACCATGGCATCTTTTCATATCTACCAGATTAATAAAAATTTAAAAGTTGGTTAATACCAAGTATTGGTAAGGATATGGAGCAAGAGAAATCCTCAAAGACTGCTTGAAAGAATATAATTTGGTACTCTTTGTAAAACAATCTGGCATTAACTAGTAACAAAGTTGAATATGTGCATACCCTATGATTTAGCAATTTGCTGCCTATGTATGTTTCTCAGAAACTTTTATGCACAAGCCAGGATACGTTCAGGGAAGTATTATTCCTATTAGCAAAAATCTGGAAGTAATCCAAATATCCATCCACAATGGAATGGATTAAAAAAATTCGGGATGTACATGTAATAGAATACCACATAGCAGTAAAAAATATGTGAACATGCTGTGCACATCAATATATGTTCACACACGTACATGATGTAGAACCACGAAAGGAAGTTACAGAAAAATACATATAGAATGATTCCATCTAGAAAAAGTTAGAAACTAGACAAAACTAAAAAATATTGTTTAGGAAAATATACATGTGGTAAAACTATAAAGAAAAGCAAGGGAATGCTTAATGCTAGTTCAGTGCAGGATCACCTTGAGGGCGCAGAGGAGGACCCACCAGGAAGGGGCACATGGGGCTTCAGAGGTTGGAGCATGGTGGAGGGTGCATGGGTGTCATTTTATTATTCCTCAGTAGGTGGTATATCTATATACACTATATATACTTTTAGTTTAAATAAACAAAAAAGTTAAACTAAAAACTGTAATAAATATGGTTACAAAGTGCTTTTATTATAATAGATTGAAAAAAATACAAGTGCATATCAAGAAAAATAATTTAGAGTAAAAAGCTTCAATAGGAAAAAAATGAATTTTACATCTCGGCCCAAATACAAAATAAAATAGCAATTACAAGGAGAAGACTTATGAAACAAAAAGAGGCAGATTTCTAAAACAGAATCCCAAAACAGATTCAAGTACACATAGAAGTCCAGTATGTAAAAACAACAGTAATAGCTCACATTTATATCATATTTACTATGTACCTTACTACTTGAACTTGAATTAATTCCTGATGGATCAAAGATTTAAATGTAAAACGAAGCCCTCGATATATAACTCGTAATTCGGGTGTTAGCTTACATCATACTTCTCACAGGAAGCTTTCCTTGAGCTCCCTGGAAGCCTGTGAGTGTCCCTGCTGTAGGCTTCCACAGCAACCTATACTTTCCCCATCACTGCAGGTAACTCTCTTTCTGGCAGTTCTGCCTTCAAATTCTTCACACGCAAACATCCCTCCCTCCCGCCTTAGAAGATCGTGAGCTTGGTGAAGGCTTGGTCCTCTTCTATCTTATTCACAATGTTTACCTAGCACTGCAGAGAGTGCATGGCACAGGGTAGGTGCTCAATGAATATTTGTTAAATTAATACATAAATGGACAAATAAATGAGTATAGTTTTGGTGCGGGGCAGGCCTATGAAATAGCATATAGGAAAAGAAGTCATAAAGCAAATAATCGAAATATTTGATGACCTGAAAATAAAAAACTGAACCTCTGTACAGCAGATGAAAGGCAAAATGGAGGGAAAATGCGTGGTATTGAAATGTCAGGCAGAGTTAATATCCCTAATTTACCAAAAATTCATAAATTGGAAAACAAAAGATGAACAAAGGAATTTCATAATTCGCACACATACCCTTTATCGTTCTCTCGCATGGTTCTGTGGATTAACTGGGCTCAGCTGGGCAGTTGTTGCTTGGGGTCTTTCATGCAGTGGCAGGCAGAGGTTGGCTGGGGCTGCATCCAGGATGGCTCACTTGCACAGCTGGTGGCTACTACTGGCTGTTGATTGGGGTCCAGCTCAAGCTGTCCACCAGACTGCCCACACGTGGCATCTCATGAGGTTTGGGCTTCTCTCAGTATGGAGGCTGAGATTGAGAGGAGGCATCCCACCGACGTGTGTTCCAAAGACCCAGAGGATGCTACAGATCTCTCTAATGAATCAGCCTCAAAAGTCATGCAGCTTCATTTCTGCCATATTTACTCTCCAGCTAATTGATAAGGCCAGCTCAGATTCTCAGAGGGAATTACATTGCACATCTTGATGGGGGAAGCAGCATGCGTGTATAGGAAGGGAAGGCATTGATGGCAGCCATCTTTGGAGAGTAACTCTCTGTTGCCTGCTGATTGAGCTTCTCAGGGGACTGCAGGACTCAGATTTCCTGTCCCCAGGAAAGGTGCACATGTTCTACTGGATCTTGGTTTTAAACCACTTGATGTTCAGTAGCCATGTAATTTGTGCATCTCACTATGTTTTTTTTAAAAAAATCATAATTTCTCTTTCAAAACCAGCTTACTTCTGGTAGTCTATAGTGATTTCCCTTTTGCAAATGACTGGTTTTGATATTCATCCTTAAACTTATCTGGACAGTGGAGGTGGCATTCAAGAAATGGTAGCACCTGCTCCCCACTCTCCACCCCTTTTGAATTGTACCTTACAGTTATGGAGTTAACAGGAAATTTCTCAATGTTCACTTGCCCAGGGGTGTGTGTTTGTGGGGGGTGTCACTGCACTGGGAAAACTTCGGATTTGAAAGACAGTTTTGCATTTATTTGAAACTTTTATTTGTGAGCTTGAGCGGTCCAAAGCGTTCTTGTGTGCAAGCCCTGCCTTTGCTTAACTCCTATTATTATCTTGCTACGGAAGTTCATGCCAACTGCTTAATTACATAGAGAGTTATGAAACAGCCAGGGCACCAGAACATTATTCAACTGTAGGTTCCTAAAGGAAAATAAACTCTTCTTCTTGCGCTGAGGACAGGTGCCAATAAACCAGGCATGTTTGGCTGTTTGTGCCCTCCTGTATAGCTCCCTTGTATAAAGGGATTCCATGGCTGGGCAAAAATCCTAGATTCACCTTTCCTAACAACACTAGCAGTTATAGTACAATAGAACCATTTTAATTCAGAGAGAGATTAAATCTGAGTACTTCAAGTCAGACTGTTCCTTTCATTGAATGTAAACAATAAAACCTTTCCTGCTTCACTCAGAAATAGGCTAATACGTTTCATGGCATACCCCTAATCAAACATCAGGCTCAATAAAAGTGTGTGTTTATTAAAGAGATGATTACATAGCTTAAGGTTCCCATAATCCACCTGTCCCCAACCATCTGCCTTTAGGAGGAAAGAATTTGTGCTAAGAAAATCCATGTTCAGGGGGACGAAGGCTTTTTGTTTGGTTCAACCTGTGCGGTTCCTGTTTGGTCTGACTCTCACCTTGAAAACACTTAGCGTTTGGCATTTCATTCATTGCCTTTGCTTTATCTGCCTTTCTGCAGATAATTCTAAATGAGCTCTTTGCAAAATTAGACGCTGAAAGAGAAACGGAAGCAGACCCCTTGAGAATGAGCGACTCTCCTGAAGGAGTGTTTTTCACAAGGCAGTGACTGAGATAGTCACCCACTCTTGCTTCTACAGGAAACAGCTTGCCCCATTGCAGAGGGTGGGGCCCTCTCTTATTTCTCTAAACACTTTTGGAAAAAAAAAATCAGCCTCAAATGCCAAAAAACAACTTTAACCCTCAAATCCCAGAACGCAAGGTCACCTAAAAGTCACACATTCAGTTCTTAAACCAGAAGGTTGGTGAGCTCTCTCTCCAGGCAGTGTCTTCCTTCTGGAATCTACAGCTAAAATTGAAGCCATGGAAACACTGCTTGCTCATTCTAAGTCAGAGGTACCTGTGATTTATTGAGTGGAATGAGGTGCTGGTCAGGGCATTAAGTTAAATATTGAAAAAGACTCCTGCTCCCACAGCTGCCCCTCCTTTTTGAAACTTAATTTAGACCATATCAAAGTTTTTATAAAGACATTGCTAATACCATTGTGCTGTAAATCCTGTCTGATCCAACCTTCAAATATTTATGTAAACTGAAATATGTCTGGAAAGAAGTCAAAACAAAACAAATATGCCACATCATCTCATTCCAGCAGGTCCCTCCTTCCTCATTTACATTCAGGGGTAAACCTTTCCAACTGGCTCCCAACTGTTAGGGCTGGTTAATTAGTGATAATTGCAGAGACTATTTCTTTGAATGCACTGATGGCCTTATGTCTTGCAACCAATTTAGCCTGGAGTTTTCAGCACGTGTGAAATGCGTTGGTAGCAGTTTGTTAAAATCGTTACACATAAGTGCAATTGGTTTAGTCTCCCTACAACCTGCTGTAGCAATAATGAGTGCTTTTAAAGCGTCTACGGGTTGGTCAGGATGTGTTCCTTAAGCTGTGAACTCAGCCTTTGCAGTCATTAGAGTGGGTTGTTTCTCCTGGGATCATTTTGGGTGAAGTAGTCTAACTCAGCTTCAGATGCAGTTTGCTTATGATAATTTGCGTCACTTGCAAGTTGTAGCAACATTAGGATCTCATGGTATATCTTTTGGCTCATGATACCATGTAATTAGAGAGAGTAGAAAATGGGAATGAATTTTAAAGTGAGTGTGTACTCATATTACAGTTCTGAAACCCAAGGGAAGTAAAGAGGAACCATTATTTATGTTAATAATGGAATACTTTTATACTCTTTGGAAGGTACTTTGTAACCTTTTGATATTGGAAGATAAATGGTCTTTGCCCCCACAAGTTTGACTTATGTTATAGTAGTTTTTGGTTTTTATTCTTTCATCCATTTATTGAATACTTACACTGTGCTGTTCTGAGAGATGAAAATTCTCTCATTACTCTTCTTCAGAAGAGTGAATGGGGCACAGATCTTGCTTCGAGGGTTCACTTTCACATATCAGATCTTATTTGAGATTTACCATAATCCTGTGAGGTGAGCAGGGCAAGGCAGGTGTTCGTTATCCCATTTTACAGGTGGGGAAATTGAAGCTTGGAGAGGTTAAATGACTTGCCCTGGGTCACATAGCTAGTGAGAGCCAAGATTAGGATTCAAGGCTCTGACTCTAAGCTCAGTCTTTCTTCCTTACATCATGAGGCCTCAATGGTGGGAAAATGGGGCAAACACAATTAAGCTTGTAAAAACAAAATGGTAGCCACAGTCACACTTCACTGACCTGTTCAGAACTATATACACCAGAGCTAGATCTTCTGGGCAGTGAAAAATGCAAATAGAACACTAGGGTGATGGGAGTCCCTAGACACAGGACCTGTAGACTTCACTCTGGAGCGTATCCCATGCCAACGCTATGTTCTTATCTCACCTCACACCTCTAGTATCCTGACATCAGTAGGGGGAGTAGCCTTTCTGCCCTTACCATGCCCCTTCTAAACAGTGTTGAGCAGAGCTTTGAATAGACTGGGGTTTGAGTGACCAGGGCACTGCAGATGAAATGAATTGTATGTGAGACATTAGTGTGGGATGATGACAAAATGATTTTCTTGGCTTGAGTAGAGAGCTGGATTCAAGCAAGAGATGGGGTAGCTTTAGAAACATTGGACCAGAGTGGTAGTGGTGGTGGTGATGGCTTTGTGACTAGAAGCAGGGCTGGCTTCACGGGCATACGACCTATGCTGTCACACACAACCCTGCACTTGGAAGAGCCCAGCACTTGGTTTAATGCTCTGCTGTCACCATCTTGAAATTCTTAGTAATTTTTGAACAAAGAGCTCCACATTTTCTTTTGCACAGAGCCCTGCAAATTATGTAGCTGGTCCTTTGTTGTTTATGCTGCTTCATCGTTTGAGTATTAGACCATTTGGAGTATTAGACAAGTATTGAAAATTAGTGAGGGGCCGGCCCCATGGCCAAGTGGTTAAGTTCGCATGCTCCGCTTCAGTGGCCCATGGTTTCACCAGTTGAATCCTGGGCGTGAACATGGCACCTCTCATCAAGCCATGCTGAGGCGGCGTCCCACATGCCACAACTAGAAGGACCTACAACTAAAAATACGCACTATGTACCTGGGGGCTTTGGGAGAAAAATAAAATCTTAAAAAAAATAAATAAATTAACTAATTAAAAAATTAAGGAGCCGGCCCAGTGGTGCAACAGTTAAGTTTGCACGTTCCTCTTCTCGGCAGCCTGGGGCTTGCTGGTTTGGATCCCAGGTGCGGACATGGCACCGCATGGCATGCTATGCTGTGGTAGGCGTCCCACATATAAAGTAGAGGAAGATGGGCACGGATGTTAGCTCAGGGCCAGTCTTCCTCAGCAAAAAGAGGAGGATTGGCAGTAGTTAGCTCAGGGCTAATCTTCCTCAAAAAAAAAAAAAATAATAAAAGAAAATTAGTGAGTATTAGGCCACCAATACTTGGGACTGCATGTTGTATCAACTGGAGAAGGCAGGGAATGAAAGGGAGAAGAGGGGCCCATTTTTATTGTATGCCAATTGATGTAAAGTAACCTTAGCTTGGTGGAACAACAGGAGGGGAAATACAGTAAAAGTACCCAATTCCTGGCTTCGTCTAAAGTTAAAAAGCTGTAGCCATGAGTCTCTGTATCAGGAGAGGAGAAAAGCAAGCACTGAATTGGTTTATTTGACCTATACTTTTCTTATTGTGTGTTCAACATCCAATATAAATAGAGTCTTCTGCTGAATCCCTTGAGTTTCTTAGACATCAGAGGAGTTGCATAGAATGAATGCAAGAGTTATTTTGGCTTCAGAATTTTCTACAGAATAGGCTTTTAGATCAAGATACATGTAGAGAAAATCTGAGGGATTTATTCAGATATTGGTGTAAGGCCAGATATTGTTTCTTTATCTTGAATTAAGTAGACGTTGCTTCAAGTTTGTAAATTTTCTTAGGAAGGGGTTGACTGATGACAATGATGATGATGATACAAGTGACAATAGCAATTGCAACCATAGTCTCAGGTGATATTTAGCGAGTGTTTACTATGTGTTGGCTACTCTAAGCACTTTTCAAGTATTAACTTATTTAATACTCACAGCAACTCTATGAGGTATGTACTAGTATCATCATCCTAATTTGACAGGTGAGAAAACAGAGACACATAGAGCTGTACTCGATGCACAGCTGGTGTGCGTTGGTGTTGGATTTGAACTGGCAGTCTGGCTCCAGCACAATCTCTTAACTGTTTTGCCTCCTAATCTTCAGTTAATGCTTCTCCCAATAGATGAAAATATATGTAAAAAAAAGTTTTCCCATGGTTTCAGCTCTTAGAACTGAACTGTTCTTCAACACTTGCCTCACTACTGCTTTTTACGCAGATGATGCAGGGGAAATGTGAAAAAAAAAAAGTAAATTTGGGTACTTGCTGATGTGGCCTCTGGTTGTCTGAGCAGCTTGGGAGAAGGGGGCCAGTACTAAATGGGGAACTATGAGGTGCTGTCACCATTTTTCCCATTGACTCTCTTCTCCCTGTAAAGTTGCCTGGGGTGGTGGGGGTCACACTGCCCTTGTGCACAGTCAGAAGACAGTCTGAAGAAGACTTATCCCAGAGGGTCAAAGAGGGGCATGTTCTTTGTGACTCGTCAATGTTCTCCAAGTGGGGCACTGAGAAGTAACAGGTGCATTCAAATGGGTGTGGCCCACCCAGGAGTCAGAGTGCTCCACTTCCGGATTTCTAAGGAGCTGCCCTTTCCCGTCTGTTTTAGGGCTATGAGGTCTACAGCATAAGTCTTTTTATGGACTAATGTCCTTTAAATGGGTGCACAATGTACCTCTATTGATTTTTCTGTTGACTGTTGCTCTATCATCCAGTTCAATCAATTTAGCTTTGCACCATTCCATATAAAGAAACAGGTATTGAATTTTACTAGGAGTTCCATTCTAGGCTTATCTTGACCTTTATCTGTACGGTCTCTTAACTTTCAATAGGTATTCAGCATTTAAAATGAATGCTTTTAAGTGGAATGTTTATTCAGTCTCCTCAGGTACTAAAGGAAAGTGGCAGTCAAAATAGATTTAAAAACAGAGAGAGTCAAAACAAATTTGAATAAATGTTTGTTTGTGACTCATGTCTTTGAGTAAAGGCACTGTAAAGAGCACTTAGAGAGTCACTCTGACTCCTTAAGACGTTTGCTCTTGGAGATTGGGGGTGCTTTAGGGTGAGCTTGTGCTCCAGCTCATCACGCTGCTCCCGCCTGGGCTCTGCATTCTTGTCCTCTTCCAGTGTTGCTTAGAGATCAGCTCCTTTTACAGCATCAAGCTAGTGAGACCTCCTGAGCCCATCTATAAAATGAAGGATGATAGTACTTACCTTCCAGGGATGTTGTGATACAAGGTAATGACTTTGAAGTAGCTGGCACATTAGAGGTCTTCAGAAATCATACGTGTTATTGTATTCATCCGTACTCTTCACCACAAAATGTTTTGAGAGCACAGAAAAGGAGACAGGCCAGAACATGGATCTCAAATTCCAGTGATCTAGAACTTTCCTGTTTGGGGGATCAAGCTCCAGTGATTTGTAACTTGTCTTTACTAGGGATTATTCTGCTGTGGTTGTTAAGCCACACTGTGTAACCAAGTCACAGAGCAACCTCAGAGAAGTGCTCAAGACCCCAAATTTCTCTCTGACCTGGACTTCCGAATACAGCATTATTCTACCCTGCGGAAAACATAAAGTCCTTCCCAGGACCTCAGCACCCCTGGACGGTATATGAAGGTATTTGGCAAAATCTCCCTTTTGGCAGTAGAGGGTTTGGGTTGTGGCCAGTTTGGGCATGATAATGCTGTTGAGTCACCCTGCCAGGGGATCAAAGGAGAGAAGCCCAAGAAGTATGCCCTCCCTGTACTCAGCTAACAGCTGGAGGAGTAAGAGCAAGAGTGGGCGGTTAAGTCTGCCGTTTTTCCATAGACCCACACAAGCTTGTCTTCCCTGTTGTTGTCTGTTGGCATCTCCTTTCTGAGATGGTGGCCGTGGCATGGACACATAGAACTTGCGTTATAACTTGGGGGTGCAGTTGCTGCTTCTACTTTTGTCCCCAACCTTCCAGATGCATATCTAAGTCTCTAGTTTGGAACAGGGAGGCCAGAAGAGTCAGGATAACAGGACCTGAGTGAAAAGAACAGGAAGGCCCCACATTACACCTCCATTTCCACTCTTCTCCATCTGCAGTCCTCTGGTGTTAGAATTGAGGTGTGGAATTCCAGGCACCTAGTCAGCTGGCAGCTTTCTGAAACCCAAAGTTCTCACCTCTTCTCCTGCTCCTTCTTCACATCTCTCCCCTTCTTCCCCCATTTAAAAGTGGTTCATAGAAACTCTTCCAGATCTAAGGAACTAATTGTGAAATACCTTTGTGATTACAGTTTATACATTTAATTAGAAGCTGGGAATTAAGCTCCCAAATACCACAAAATGAAAGCTTGAGATTCTCCCAACAAAACCCCAGCTTTCCATGAATGTGGGCTGACTCATCCATCTGTCTTCCACTGCCCCCACCCGCCTTCTCCCCAGCCCTTGCCTTTCATGCTGAAGTCATCCACTTTCTTCACCTGGATTTGGAAAACTGCTGAGGTCTGGTTCGGCCTCATTCCAAAGTTGTCCATCAAAAGCGAGGGCGTGGAAAGTAACTGCCTGTTGCAGGGAACACAGGAGAAGGGCACACCCATTGAGTTTAGGAACCTCAGAAAGACTGTGAATAATTCATTTCTACTAACGAGAACAGACTAAAAATGCACAATTAAATATGGAGCAGAAGGAGTATCTTTTCTTGTGATTTGATTTTAAACGTATCTGGATGGCTGGGTGATATTGAAATACGTGACTTATTTCCTTCCATGGGTTGGGATAAAATGGTTCTAATTTTCTTGCTGTTTTCTGGCGTTAGAGCCCTGTGAAAAAATGTTTCTTCTCTTGCTTTTGGTGGGAATTGGATGTTTGTTGATGTAGCATATATTTAAAATATTTTGGCTTTGGAAAACTGCACTGATAGCCTTTTCCCTCTAGGCAAAATTAATCTTATCTTCCTCTAGCTCGTACAGCATGGGGCTCTAATATAGCACTCTCATATCCTACTTTTTCTATAGTGACATGTTTCTGTTTGTCTCCTACATCAGATCTACAGATCTGTGTGGGGAAAAGTATGTCTTATGCATCTTTGTGTTTACCTGAGTCTAGTCTAGTACCTGACATATGATAGGCATTCCATACATGTTAAGTTGAATTAAATTCTGAAAGATCATGGGGAGAGGGAAGACTGTGAGTGATAGCAGATGCCCCAAGGTTCAACTGAAGACAGTTGCTGTACAAATGGACAACCTCCTGCCTCTCTCTGCCTGAGGGCGTTCTCTCGCCATGGATGTGAGCTTGGGAGCACACAGGTTAGGCTGCAAGTGCCAGGGATTTATTGCCGGAGGAACAACTCTTGGCCAAGGAAGGACAGGCCTGGCTGCGTAAATACCCCAGCTTCCTTGCCCTCATTCTGAGGAACGTTCTACACAGTCTCTTAGAGGGTTCCTGCAGCAGGAAGCCCTAGTCGCCCACAGCTTCTTAACACACTCTTTATTGTCTTTCCTCCTTTCCCTGATTCACGTTCCTTCACTGGGATCAACAGCCAAAGAAGCTACTTCACCCAAATCCTTGTCTTAGAGAAGTGCTACAGGGGAACCCAAATAAAGACCCTCAAAGATTTTAAAAAAGCATTAGGAATGATGACTAGGCTGTCAGTGAGAACAAGGATCAATAAATAGAGCCTGTCTGTCATCTCTGCTCTTCTAATAAAGGACCTGGAGAGGTGTGTAAGCAAGGAAACAGCATTCTGTGCATGAGCCTGAGGCACTGTGAGACTTTTGAATAGGGGGAGAGTGAAATTCTACTTCTGGCCAGGAAATAGAGCTGACGCCTTATAGAAAGGTTCAAAGTGGAGAAGTCAAAGTGCAAACTTAGATCAATTGGTGAAGGAACTCACTGAGGACCAGAACCAGCCTATGTTTCAGACAGACCAAATGACCAGATGTCCTGGAAGAAAGGTCTTCCAGACCCACAGTCACAGCAATCTTCAGGAGAGGGGTAAGGAAGAGGCATGGAGCCCTCGTACAGGAATATCTAAAACCTGGGTTGGTGGGGGCGCAGTTGGGCCATATCTGGGTAGGATCCAAGAGTGGAGGGCAGAGCGCTGGAGAGGAGCTGGGCTCTACTGCCAAGGCAGTCAATTAGGAACATGGGCTTGGGTCTCAAGCCCCAGTGATCTAGAACATGTCTGGTCTTAGCCGTTTTATATTCATTTCTTAATAAAAGTGTGTTTATGTGTGTGTTACTTGTCTCAACTGAAACACAGGGAAAAATGCTAGATGAAACTAGTCCTCTTCTACATGTCTGTCAACACAAATAAAGTCTTAGCACATCCTTAGTCTTAGTGACTGGGCATGGCAGTCTCCCAGAGCCAGGCGGCCTGTGATAAAGGGAGAGGAGAAGACCAGCAGGCAGATGCAAGGATCTGCTATGTGCATACGTGTCCCTTCCTGAACTGGCTTTATTTGGCTAGGAGATCTATTCCTGGGATCAATTTTAAGGTATTCTGTGTTAGGTGCTGTAACGAAAGCACTGTTTTGAAAACACAGATTTGAAAAATAATGGAAAATCCTTCCCTGGGTTTGACAACTACTGGCAAAGAGATTTCTTTTGAAAATGAAGTCAGGTCCCTCATAAGACAAAAATAAAAGAAAACAAATTATCCACCAATTTTAGCCTGCAGGAGTAGCTGGAAGGTATTGGAAAATCTCAGCTCTAACTCACCAGCTCTGGGACCTTGGGGAAGTTGCTTCACCATTTGCCTGTTTCCTCCCCATGAAACAGTGGGGTCGCCAAGCTATCTTGAATGGTGCCTACAGTTCTGTGATCGAAGGTGAGATGGTGGGGTCCAGAGAGGCTGGATTCAGGGGCTGGCCAGGCTGGGGCCTGCTGGTGTGCTCAGGTTCTGCAGGCTGGGGCTTGGATTCAGCACATTTGGTTGACTTGGCCTCCATGGAGATGAAGGTGTGAAAACCTTTCTGAAAATCCTTTTAATTGAAACTATTTGGGGTCCTTTTCTCTAATCTGACTGTGGAGCCACAAGACAATTCCATTTTTTCAACATTTTTTGAGCACCTGTTGTGCTCTTGGCACTAGGGCCACACAAATATTTATAATACACACCTGCCTTTGAAGGAAAGCAGACATTTTTCTCGTGCTGATTTTTAGGGGATTTAAAAAAATGGGAGTTGCTGGATAGGGCTGTTGTTTATGTAGCAAATGGCATTGTTTTAGGAATCTAATAGCTCTTTCACTGTGACCCATAATTATAGTAAGGCTTACATTTGCATAATGCTTTGAAACTTGTAAAGAGATTTTGCGTGTTTAATTGCATTTGATCTCCACAACAATCCTGTGAGGTACATTGCCAGAGTATTGTTATCCTTACTTAATAGAGGAAGGAACTGAGGCACGGAGAGGTCAGTGACTTGCCCAAGGTCAATAACTAGCAAGTGGTGAAACCAAATTTGCAACTCTGATCTTGTGACTCTTCTAATTCAGAAGTCTCGTTACCATTCTGCCTCCTTTAGAAAAGAATGAGGAGTTGCACTGTGACGCACTGAGTAGAGCTTGTCTTGATTACCTCAGATTCCTCCCTGTACCCCAGGCCCCCATCCCCCAGCACAATGTCTGGTACACATCAGGCAATACTGTATGCTTATTGGTTGAAATTAAAGCCCTTCAATGAGAGAGAATAAAGAAATGACCACCTTCACACCTTCTCACCTTCACATTACCAGACTTTAAAGATTCTGATAACTCATTCTACTTTCTTGCTCACCACCCTGCACAGAATTGCCCATGAATATTTGTATGAAACACTTCATTTCCCAGCAGTCTAGGGCATTCCTGGGTAGATGGTAGCCTGAAAGAACATACTAATGCATTCACAGAGCTCTTCATTCACATTGTAGCTTAGCTTATCTTCAGTCCTATGACAACTTTGAGGAGTCCCATAGAGAATTTGGACTTTGTGCCCATTCCAGAGACCAGCCAAGTAGACAATTTTAACAACCTCCCTGTCAATGTCATAAAGGCAGGGAATGGGGTAGGGGTTGCTGTTAAGACTGTCTTTTCACAATTACCACTATGAAGAGAAGCCAGGTACTTGTCCTAAAGTTCAGGGCTCCAGAAAATGCTTCTCTTGTTCCTGTCTTCTGGAATTATCATCCTCAGCAGAGGAGAATTTATTTTAGGCTAAAATAAGCACCTATTTCAGTCTGAAACCACAGTCACTCAACTTCAGGAAATCTGGATAACTTCAGGCAGGTGACAGTTGATGGTGTTTTCCCTTTTGTATAAGATGAATTTTAATTTTTCTCTAAGGTCAACAGGCATGACGCTGAAATCCTTCAGTGGGTGCCCACTGACCTGAGCTGTCCAACTTGTATTCAGCAAGTACAAAATCTATTTCAGATGAGTTTCTGTTCCCATTCTGTCCTGTCAGCAGGGAAGAAAGGGGACAATTATTTGGTGATAATTACTCTGATGGCAGTAATCTCTGGCAGCTGCTAGAGAAGAGACATAATTGCCTCCTACCACCCCCTAACCTTTTAGAATAGAACTCTGAAAGCTTGATAAGAGGGGCTGAAGATGTGTGAACAACCTCGAAATAACTTTCTATCCACTTCCATCACCCAGGCTTTAATTAAGCACAATTCATACCTCTTCAGAAGCTGGAGATGATGCATGTTAAAGAGCTCTGTAAAGGGGAAGGGCATACAAATGGCGTACGTTACTATATATTGTTCACTTCCTCTTATCCAAGTCAGGAGCCTTTCAGGGCTGCTGCCTGGGAGCCTGCTTTTTCTTCCTATGGGGAGAGGGAGGAATTGGAGAAGAACTGAATTTTCTTTGGGAAATTTTGGGAGAAGATTTTGAAGTGGAAGATAAGTGAGTACATATGGAGGATAAAATTTGGGTAATGACCATGACTTTCAATCTTATGCCTTAAAGTTCTTTTGTTCCTCATGTAAATGAACGCCTCAAAAAGTAAGAAGCCAACTTTGGCCTTTCTGAAAGGGAATTTTCAGTCTTTTTCCAGTTTTCTGTGAAGCTGAGCTGTCTTTCTCACTGGAGGATTTGGAAGTAGAAAGATGCTAATTTTATTGTAATTTGTCTGGCTGTTCTCAGAGAGGCGGGGCAAAATGGGGCAAAGAAGCGCAGTTGGAGGCGGGCTGTTCGTGACATAGATTTAGCTGGTCTCCTTTCACATTATAAATATATATGCCTATTTTTATATGTTGCACACACTTTGGGTATATTTTAAAAATCTGATAGAAATCTTTTGGTGTGGCCATTCTTCTGCTCAGTTTAAACTATTTCATCGAATACTCTAATCATAAATTGTCTGAAATTTTCAGAAGCTCACAGGGCCTTAAGAACACATTTGAATTTGTTCAGTAAAAGCCAGAGACTGGTGTCCGTTGTTAACCCCTCTCTACTTTTCCTCATCCCCACCTCAGGCCTGAACCTGCACACATCACACTAGTCACAGTTCCTGTAGAAGTAGTAAAATACCCCTCCCTTTCCCTCCTCTTCCTTCATCCCATGCTTCCATTTCACTGTGTTGCACCATCTCTTATCATTGCACTTTCCAGCACATCCATGTTATGAAATGGCTGCTGGTTGAAGGTTAATGAGTGTGGCCATAAAGAGTAAGGACAAGACAAGCTTACCTCCCAGGCCTTGTGAGCCCTACAACACAATTGTAGGCTTCTCATAGGGGCCATGTGGATCCATGGGTACGTTGACGTGTGAATTGATTGTTCCTGCCTCAAGAGTCCACAAATGAGTTGGGACCATTAATTTATCTGAGTAGGAGTATTGTCAGGGGATCTCTGAACAAAGCTGCCATTCCCCTGCCCTGGTGAGTAATGCCACAAAAAGCACTATCCCTTTATTGTTGTTTCATGACTGTGACAGAATGAATCTGCCTCCCTCTGATTACCCTCAGAAGGAACCTGTGAATAACCCCTTGAGTTTCTGGTGTTCTAAAATAGCCCTTCGCAAAATCTAGTGAGTGCCTGGATCCCCTGCAGACCTTGTTAAAATGCAGATCTTGTTAAAATGAGAGTTCTGATTCTCTAGCTCTGGGGTGGGACCTGAGACTCTGCATTTCTAACAAGCTCCCAGTGATGTCAACCTTTCTGGTCCATGGGCCACACTTTGAGTAGCTCTGTGAAATGAGATGCAGCTTTGGGTGGGTCCCCTGTCTGGGACCTACATTAAATCCTTTGGTGGCCCACCCTTAGCCCTGGATGTAGAAATTGGGCCTCCTTCAAATACTTCAGGAAACTGAGAACTGTTGTTGAATTTTAAAAATCATTTTGTTGACTATTTAAAATACAGTTATTTGTAGACCATATTTCAGAAAAGTGTCTTATTGTGTATTTTTGCTAGTCAGTACATTTAAGCATATGATTTGCTGTTAATAACACTGATCATCTTCACCTTGTTAGTGTTGCTAATATGTGTGCTCTCAGTCCACAGAACAAGTTGTCTTATCTGGAAAACATATCTGGGATGATTAACAATTATGTTCCTTTGGTACTGACAATGAGCCCACAAGTGGGTCTGGAGCAAGCATCAGTCTGTGGCCTGTGGTCTTTTTCAGCTTCAATCCACATGTCACTTGGGGTCTGATTATCCAACGGTCATATCTCTGTCTCTTCCCTCTAAGGGATGGGTGACTTACAAGTAATTTTCCTCCCTCCCCCCAAATGATTCCAATTTCCAATGTGTGTGTGTGTGTGTGTCTGGGTCTGGGTCTGTGTATGTGTGAGGGTGGGGTTTCCACACCACTAAGCAATTCTTAGACACCAGCAGGGTGTCCTACAATTCAATTCAATTATGACACTATCTACTTGAAGATAGATAGCATCAGACCCCAGAGGTTAAGGTCTCAGTACCACAAGACTGCCCCCACCGGCTTCGGACACCAGTTGCAAGCTTTCACCAGCTATAGATTGGGGGTTCCAGTGACCCCCACTGAGGTTTGATTAATTTCCTGGAGCAGCTCAGAAAACTCAGAGGAACATGCAGATGGAAGAGATGCATAGGGCAAGGTATGAGGAAGGGCACGGAACTTCCATGTTCTCTAAGCTCTCTACTTTCTCCAAATCTTCACCTGTTCACCAGCCTGGAAGCTCTCTGCACAACAGGCTTTTGGGTTTTTATGGAGGCTTCATTACATAGGCGTGATTGATTAAATCATTGGCCATTGATGATTGAACTCAATCTCCAGTCCTTCTCCTTTCTCTGGAGGTCAGGGGGGTGGGACTGAAAGTTCCAACCCTCTAATCACATGGTTAGTCTTCCTAGCAACCAGCCCCCATCCTTAGGTGAGGTCTAAAAAGTCATGTCATTAACATGAAAAGAGATGTCTTTATAGCTCTCCTCACTTAGGAAATTCCAAGGGTTTTAGGAGCTCTGTGCCAGGAACAATGGAAGAAGACTAAATATGTATTTCTTTACAATATCACACGTCCATAGATTGAATCTGTACCCATGTGTGAGGATCACCTTCTACCAGCTTCAATTTTAAGTAGAAGAAAGCAGGTTCATTATTTACCTTATTCCCATAGCTTAAGAGGAAAACATGGTGAATTTTCCTTTTCCTTCCTTCTTTCTCAGAATCAGGGAGGATAGACCCCAGAGTGTAGGTCTCTGGAGGAAGGACTCCCCCAACCCTTCCTCTACCCATTTCCTCCCCAGCTCTCTTCCTTTGCCTCCTTTCCCAAGCCCTTCGCAGGTCAAGAGAGGTCCCGCGGGGCTGCTGGGGAGGTGGAGAAAAAAATTGCCAAAACTCCAGGCAGCCTCTGGAGCTTGTGGTCTGTGGTAAGTAGGAGGGTAAAGGCGAGGTGGTTGGGGAGTGAGGGAGGATCCAGGCTGTCATTTCCACAGCTTTCTAGGAGGGTGGTCACCTCAGGCTGGAGGTCTGTGGGCAGGGAAGTCCTGAGCTGACACTCCATGAGTGGGCTTGGAAAGAAGGTATATGAGGGTCTAATGTGGTGGGAGCTCTTGACACGAGTGAGGCACTGCTGCCACCCTTCACACTTACCTGTTGGAGTCCTCATTACAACAGCTCTGAGAAGCTGGTCCTCATAGCTCCATTTTATAGGGAGGAATCCACAGCCAAGAGAACAGTTGGTGCCACTGAACTGGTAAGTAGCAGAGCCAGTATTTGAACCGAGGTCCGTCTCACTCCAAATCCCTTGAAATCCCACCCTGCAAAGCAGGGCATTATGGGAACTAGTAAGACCTTTTGTAAAGTAAGGCAGATGAATGGGGTGGCAGGCAGGCTGAGGCTGAGATGCCAAAATTGGTTTTGTTTACAGTTTACATTTTTTTAAAATCCACCATATCTTAACACACATGTTGGTGGTTGAGAGATTAGTTTTTGCAGAAAACTTAAGTGCCGTTTTAGAATTCTTTTTCTACTCTGCAGAATTGGATTTCTAAATGCTACCTTTTCTGCAGCTGGTTTCAGTAGTACCTTCTGGGTGTGCAAGGGGACAATGGTGTGAATCGCACATCCCTCAGTGCTGGGGGCCAGGGGCTCCCATAGGATATTTTAAAGAAGATCATAGAAGTCAGCTCAGCTTCTCTGTGGCCAAACCACAAAATTTTAAGGTTTCCTTAAAGTCCCAGAATCCCAAAGGGTGTGGGCCCTCCCTGTGAAAGAATGCTGAGCTGTGTAAAATCCTAGAGGGAGGAACCAAATACCTTGCGGGTATAGACACATTTATCTACTTAAGGAAGTTTGGACGTGAGTTGAATTCCTTTAATGTTCATATGGAATTGGAGTTTGTAGGTGTAGAAGTTATCTATGCCAGTTTGGGTCGGACTTCACTGTGCTTAGGTATCACCTCGGAATCTTGTTAAAATGCAGATACTCGTTTCTGGGGGTGGAGTCTGGGGTGGGGCCAATATCCTCCATTTCCCAAGCTCCCTGGTGAAGCTGAGACTGCTGGTCCATGGACTACACTTTGAATAGCAAGGATCTAATGCTATGCCTCCCCTCATTGTCCTTGTTCCCCTTTTCTAAGCCCAGTGCCGGATCACTTCCTTGGTGATAATTTTATTTAGGGAGGCAGGGGAGACACGAAGAAGGGAGCATGAGGAATCTTCTGTGTAGATCTGGAAGAATCTCTGCTGCAGCATATTTTAGATGTGAAAAGCTGTCAGGACAACATAACAATGTGGCAGTGGTTTGTAGTCAAATAAGCCTCGGAAGCTTGGGTTGAAAAATTCAACAGGTTTCTTTACTTCATGATTTCTCAGAGCCTTTAATCGACTAATGTGTATTATGACTCTCATAGGGGAATTTTTCTCAAATTCATTTGGCCAAAGAATACTTTTTTTGAGAACTGTCTTAAGAGCGTAATGTTCACTGAGACCAGCTGTTTCAGACATTGACACAGGTGGCCATATGAGAGAAGGTGCTCTTCCCTGAAATACTATGTAAATTCGAAATTCCTCTCATTCTCCATAGGGTAAGAGTAACTGTAAACTAAATCGAACTTTAGAAATCAGAATGACTTGAGCTGTGGGATGGATTGACTGTGTTCCATGCGTGTAGAGTGCTGGGCAAATGACTTTGGAGGAGGAGAACTGATATAAATGGATGAGGAAGGTATTAGGAAAATGGAAATATTTTAGACTTACAGGGATATAGGGCAGGAAGGAGTCACCTAGAAAATGCTTGTAGGTGGGGAGCAGTTAGTTAGAGTGCTCAGTCCATGAGGCTAGCAAGTGTTGAGTGTGGAGAAACCCAGGAAGCAGGAGGTGGGCAAATTCAGGCAATTGTCATTCCTTTTGGATGCCCTGTGACTGATCACCTCTCTTTTTTGGGGGAAATTGCCAACCTGATCAGGCAGAGCCTTCTTTCCTGGAGAAGCTGAACATGTCAGACCCAGGTTTTCTCAGCCTACTTTGGAACTAGGTTCTGGGCATGTTGACCTGGCTCCGTCAATCAGAAGTGGCGTCCTAGACTTTGACTCAGAGCAAAAACAGGCACCTGGTGGACCCCATTCTGGTGAGGGTGGGACATCAATGACACTATGTTTAGTTTCTAGAGGCAACATGGGCTGTGGTTCCATAGCCAGCATCCAGTGTCCAGTGCTGGCTATGTACATAGTACCAGTCACAGTGTCTGTGCCCAGTAGTGATGGGAGCAGTGCCTCACTGGACCAGCCCTGTAGCCTGATTTGGAGCATTGTTCTTGGTAGAAAGCCTGTGACCTTGTTCCTATTTGCTTTTTGTAACTGCTTTTTCTGCTTAAATGAACAAGAGTTGGTTTCTGTTGCCTGCAGCTTTGAATCCTGACAGACACAGGATGAATAAAACCTCTCAACTCAGCTTCAGATAGCCCCAGGGAACATTTTCAGTCTTGAATTGTAGGGTGGACTCTAGGGTTTAGAAGGAAGGTCTGTGTGGCCTGAAGGTCAAGGTCAAGGGCACCCTTGGGAGCCATGGCGAGCCACCTCAGGTGACAAGGGAAGTGAAGAAATTAGTATTACTGAGTTAGCACTCACAAAGTGCCAGCTAGATGCTCTTATCTATATTTTTCTTATAATCTTGTGAAATCGATATTGTTATCCTCATTTTGCAGAAGGGGAAGCTGAGACATAGGAAGCATAATTAATTGTCCAAACGGTAAGTGTTTGGAGGCAACATTCCTGCCAACGTCTGTCTGGGTCCAATTATTGCTACATCAGGCTGCCTCTCAGTGGTCTGGTCCATAGTTATTTGCAGAGTGCCCTCCATGTGTCAGACACGGTGATACTCCCAGGTGATCCTTTCTTCGTGGAGGTTAAGATGTGGTGGAGGAGATACACAATAACACATAACTACAAACCAGGGAGGTGAGCTACATGAGAATATGTCATGGGGAAACCTGACCTAGATGTAGATGTGTGGAGGGGAATGGTTCCCTGAAGGGTTCCCTTTGAGCGGGGCTTCAAGGGCTGAGTAGGAGGGAACCAGGCTGAATGGGGAAAGGGAGCGGGGCTTTCCTGGCGGGGGGAACTAAGTACAAACCAGACATATCCCATGCTCTGTTCCTACCTGAGATGTCGCCTGCTGTAGCAAACTGGTTTTGCAGAGCAAACGGTCATCTGATCTATTAAAGAGAGATACAAGAGAGCAATGAAAGAAAAAGGGTCAGAGTTTCAAAGTCCTAGTAGAAGATGGAAGAACAGCCTTGTTCTTGGGGAAAATGGTCCTGGAACCACCTGTCTGTACAAGGCCTGTCTTGTTCTAGCTTGGAAATGAGCACCCACCTGATTTCCGAACAGAGAATATAAAGCAGAGCAGAACTCAGCCCCCCACAACAGTGCCAAGCTTTTTGCTGGCTGCTGCAGGCAGGCAGGCACCAGACAGTGAGGGAAGAGAGGGTGGCATGGCTTTCTACATGGGCTTAGGACAGATAGAGTCAGACGAACCGGGCTGCTGCCTTTTATTTCTCTGGACACTCTCCTTTTTCTCTCCTGGTTTCCTTGGAGATGCTCCTTGTCAAGGGAGCAGAATGATATCAGAAATATTATTCCCACTTTTATTTATTTCAAAAATTTTTTGAGTAAAATTCTAAGTATAAGGTACAAATGGACTTTTTTTTTTCTTTTTGCTGAGGAAGATTGGCCCTGAGCTAACCTCTGTGCCTGTCTTCCTCTATTGTATATGTGGGACGCCTGCCACAGTGTGGCTTGATAAGTGGTGTGTAGGTCTGTGCCCAGGATCCGGACCCACAAACTCTGGGCTGCTGAAGTGGAGTGCACAAACTTAACCACTATGCTACCGGATTGGCTCCCAAATGGATGTTTTTTAAAAGCCCAAATCCTCAATCTCCGTCTATTAAAATCCTGTGTTAAGCCCCAGCTTCAAAATCACCCATCTAGGAAGATTTCCTTGATTCTGCCAAACAGAAGTGATGTCTCACCCTTGGAACCTCCCAGTGCCCTGCAGGGCACCATTCTTGGGGCACAGACCATGTCTGCTTTGTATGGTAGTTAGTTGGGTCCACGTCTTATCTTCCCAGCGCCGTTGCAAGTTTGATGAGTAGAGGAACTATGTATCATCTAGCATTGTAATGACCAAAGTGTTTTGTGCATAGGAGATACTCTCTCTGAAAAAATTTGCAAGCAGAAAGGAAACTGAAAGTCAGTTTTCAGTGAGAGCTCTCTTTTATTTTGTCACCCATCTGAGTGTCTATTAAAGTACAGAGTACATTATAGAGAGAGCTAAAAAAAGAAATGAAAAGATAGGGCTTGGTACATATGCCTTGCTTTTCAGTGTGCAATAATCAAAGAATGGAGCCCCTTATTTAGGCCTTTCAATACGCCGCTGGAGTACAATGTGGAATAGGAAATCTGGATTCAAGTTCTGGTCCTGCTACTTGCTTGCTATTTGAGCTCAGGCAAGTCATTTAACCTCTGTGAACTTTAATTTTCTCATTTCTAGTGTATGGGAAATGCTATATCTAACTTGTGGGATTTTAGAGAGAACTAAAGAAATAGCGTAGCGGTGCTCTCCGCCCTCACCCTCAGGATAATTCCGGTGGTGGAGCCTAACAGAATGGATGGAAGGACCCTGGCATCCTCTCTCCTCTTCTCGCAGCCTGAGAGAGGAAACAGGAGTCAGCCAAGTGCTTGGTACGCTGCAGTTTCCAGTCTGGAGCTCTATACTTTGCTTCAAAGCAAGTGTGTCTCTCGTTCATGATGTGCATTTGTGAATTAAAGGGCAGGACAAATTGTCTGTTTTCCAGTCATTTTCACAGCAATTGGTTGGTGTCATAAATTACTGTAAATCACTTGTCCTCTCAACATGGGACCTTCCTTGTGTGGGAGGAGGACACTAATCCCCCTTGGAAAGGGCTGGCCCTAGAGGCCCAGCGCCTCTCAGGAGATGGGATTTGTTAATAAGGGCAGTACCCAGACCCACAAGTGTTGGGGGACAAACTCAGGCCATGGCCTCACCGTGGGAAACTGCCCACTTGACTTGGATTTGGAGTAAAGGAGCTTGTGCAGCAGGTCCAAGGAGGGGCCGCCAGGGTGCTCTCCCCTAGACGGACGTTCTGCTCCATGCATGGATCCAGGCTTCCCACCCTCTCCCTGGGGCGCTGGGGATCAGAGAATTCCAGGCATGCTGGGAAGAGCTCAGTGATCCAGCTTTGAGAACAGTTTCAGCTCAGTCTGAGGATTGGGTAAGTTCTTGGTTTTGGAGCAGATGCTTTTAGGTGGGTGGGAGAAAAGCGAAGCAACCAAGATGCAAAGTCTGGCTTCCATTGGTCAGGGTCAGCCTGGGCTGTGGTGTTAAGGGGGTTTCACAGTCACTGTTGTTTCCGTTGCTCTGGCAACCAGAGGAGAAATACACTACGCCCAGTGCAGGTGCACTGGGGTCGAGTGGGCCGTTTCCTCCAAGCAGTTCTGGACAGCCTAGAGTCAGTGAACTTGGGCTTCTCCCAGGATGGCTAGCTGAAAGTTTGGGGTGTGGAGACCAAAGTATGGAAACGCAGAATTCAGGGGGCTTTGACTATAGGGGCTGTGGGCAGTGCACAGTGGTGCCCTCCCTCTCAGCACAGGACAGCTGGACCCGGGGCTTGAAAGTGTTGCCAGGACCTCTTGCCTCTCCCTGCTTAGCCTTCCTGGCTCTGGCAGCTGCAGCCCCAGCAGTTGCGTTCTGGATCCCACTGAGGAAGCTCAGTGCTGGGTCAGACCCAGGACTTGCAGCTCCGCCCTGGAGCTCTGATGAGAAGCCAAGGAGGGTGTCAGAGCTCTCTCACTCTGGTGCCCACCCTTGCTGAGCCTGTGGAACCTCACAGAGCCACCATGCTATGCACACCTCCAGGGGCTGTCCCTCCGTAAGGGGCTCAGGGTGACAGGCTCTGGGGTCAAGCAGACACAGGTTCAGGTCTCTATCCCTTTCCTTATCTTTGAAGTGGAAATAGTCAAACCTACTGCAAGGACTTGTGAGGAGGAAGTTTCTGTGAGAGTACCCAAGGACACACCTGGCACATAGTTGGTGCTCAGTAAACGGGGCCTTTCCCCTTGCCTAATGGCCAGAATTCAAGAAACCGCCATTTCGGATGCATTTGTACCTCCCTGAACTCACTGCTAGGTCTACTCTTTTACCACAAGTTTCAGGACCAAAGGCCTCCAGGCAACCAATCCATCAGCAAATCCTGCAGCTGTCTCCTCTCGACATACCCAGAAACTCTTCTCTCCTACCACCTCCGCTGTTTCTACCTCGTCCCAGCACCATCACCTCTTGCCTGGATTGCTGTAGTTGCCTCTGAACTGGGCTCCCCTCTTCTGTCCCTGACCACTCAATCTCTTCCCACCCGGCAGCCCAAGTGATCTTTCTACACCGTTAGATGGCACCTCTCCTCTGTTCAGAATTCAGAACTTGCCAGAGTCTGCCAATCTCATTCTGAGCCTACCCCATCAGGGCCCCCTCCTCAAGGACCTTGCTTCCTGCTCCTCCCTCCTTGTTCCTTCTACTCCAGCCACATTGGCCTTCTTGCTGCTCCTGCTAGCATGCTCCCACCCCAGGACATTTGCACTTGCTTTCCCCTCTGCCTAGTGTATTCTTCCCTCAGATATCCTTATGGCTCATGCCTTGCTTCCCTCAGCTCTCTGCTCGCCTGTCTCCTCCTCAATGAGGGCTTTCATAATGGCCTAAACATCATTCCTAATCTCCATCACTTTCTATCTCCCTGCTTACTTTTTCTTTGTATCTCTTGTCATAACTTGAAATATACACTTATGTGTTTATTTTTTTGTCTCCTCCTACCAGAATGTCAGCTCCACAGGGCGGGGAATTTCGTTCCTTCCCTCCTGAATCTCTAGTGCCTAGAACAGTGCTTGGCATATAGTATGCTCTAAATGGATATAAATTAAATGGATGAATGTATGAATGAATGGGATGGAGGAAAGGATATATACATATATATTTAAATAATCTGCATGAAGTGGAAGTTTTCATATATTTAGTGATCTTTTTCTTTAAAATCTTTCTATAGGGATATTTTCTTTGGAGAGATTTTTTTTTTTTTTTTGGCACCACCAATGTGGGAGCACATGCCAGTACAGCCCTGCTATATTTGAGGTCCCCATTGTCGCCCCACCTCAGATGATGATGAGAACACTCTCAGAGTGGTGGCCTGGGTGCAGGGTTCGTGTGGGGTCCCTGCAGACTGTTTCTGGGGCACTGGTATTTTACATGCGGGAGCCCTATTCAGAGCTGTAGTTATATTTGCTGATGATGGGTGACCGAGGCGGGGCTGTGGGGGGAAGGGATGGGGACATAGAGGATATTGGAACAGGCAGGAAGATGGAAGGGAAGTAATTGAAATAATTTCCTCCAACAAGCCCCCCCATGGGTATGAAAATTAGTATCTGCCCGTAGCGAGGTAAATTAGAGGCCCCTACTGGGGCGAGGGAAATGTCTCCAATTAGGACACACTCACGTGGTTTGGCAGCTTCCAGCTAGATGCCAATGGCCCCTGGCCACCCTCTGGTTCTTCCTACACTCCCTCATATTTTTCATTAAGACTTGAGGTAGAGAGAAGGGTGAGAATCGCTTAACTTGAGAACACTGTGAGGAAAGGAGCAAAATGAAAACCCTGCCAATGGCAGGAGAGCTGCAAACTTTAATCTTCTCAAACAAAATAGACTCAGAGTTGCATCTGGAATTGTGTGTGCCTGGCAAACCTAAGGTGGAACCCCTTCGAAAAACATCGGACAGGAATCGCTTCCCCATGAAATGTGAAAAGAAGCTCCCACCCAATTATTAAGCGGCTGCATAAGAGGAAAGGAAAAGTTTGTGCAGCTAACACAACATGAGGCTTGCCAAAATCATCCTGCCCTAATTCTCTTGTCAGCAGAGCCGCTTTTCCGAAGAGCAAGTAACTCGTGATTTGGTTGCTTGATTCTGCCTGCCACTCCTGCTGTACACCCCCTACCCTGCCTAGGACCCCTGCCCAGAGCTCACCCTCTCTCCGTATTTTCACTGGTAGGGTATTCTTTGGGGCTGGAAACCTCAGAAATTCCGTTGAGAGCACAATGATCTACACTCAGGATATGAATGGCCACGAATGTCATCTTGCTTATCTCGCTCTATGCAACACCCAGCAGCTGCTGGCGCTTAACGAGGAGGCGGCACAGGGCTCTGAGAATCGTCCTGTGTGTGCTTTGTTCGTGCATTTTGCAGCTGATTTAAGAGCAAGAAAGGAACAAAACCGATCTGATGTCTTTACTCCAGAGATCATCCACATCCTTCCGAGGGCAGGAAGAGCAGGTGACTGGGACACTGGACATTTGGCAAGCTGGTGGCTTTCCTGCGTTGGCATGCTTTACTGGGGTTTTCATGAAAAGATAATGACCTTTACAGAAAACAATGACCTTTGCGGAGATCTCTAAACCCTGGCAACTCAGCAGCAAGCTCAATTCCAAAAGCATTCCTCTTGTCTTTCCCAACAGAGTTGAACAACTGGAAAGAAAGGAAGGAACTTTTTAAAAAAATCACCCAGGTTTTTGGCAAACCTTAGGCGCTCTTTCCCCCACCCTGTAATTAAGGCAGAAGTAAACAGTAAGAGAATATCAAATTGCAGCTTGCTTCAGTAATAGGTGCCCAGGTGGAGCTGCAGCTTGTGCAGACCTGTGCCTTGAGACAGAAGGGCAGCCTCTCTGGGGAGCACTCTAACAGGTCCCCAGATCTGACACATCAAGATTAAGTCCTGAAGATTTGGAGCTGAGTGACAAGAAAGGGTGAGTCATCTGGGGCATTGTTTGAAAAAAGAAAAAGTTTCTTCTCCTTCAAAGATGCCCTCTCCCCACCAGCTCTGAACTCCATCTCATTTTGGGAGGTCATCTCCTGGATGGTACTGCCTCACCTTGAAGAGGCTGGTGGGTCCAAGGAACCCAAAGGACTCCCTGCTGGTCAAAGTGTGTGTGAGGACTCTCCATCAGCCTGGCATGGTCTGTGTCCTGCTTCTGCCGCTCACCAGCTGAGTGACCCCAGACAAGTTGCTCGCCTTCTCTAAGTTTCAGTTTCCTCAGCTCTAAAAAGAAAATAATACTTACCTTATAGGGTGCCTGTGAGGCTAAAATGAAACCGTGTGAAGTTCCTGGCCTGTAAGAACCACCCAACCATTGACTTTGCATGTATCAATAGTTCATTTCTTTTTATCGTTGAGTGGTACTCCATTGTATGGCTTTACCATAATTTGTTTACCCATTCATCTATTGATTCGACCTTTGGTAGCTCCCAGTTTTTCGCTATTTGCAAATAAAGCTGCTACTTTTTGCGTACAAGTCTTGTATGGACATAGTTTCCCTTTTCTGTTGGGTGAATACTTAGGAGTAGAGTGCTAGATCATATGGTAGGTGTATGTATAATTTTTTAAGAACCTGTCACACTATTTTCTGAAGTGATTGCACCATTTTATATTCCCAACAGCAGTGTACGAGAGTTGCAGTTGCTCCATATTTTTGTCAACACTTAGTATGGTCAGTCTTTCTAATTTTATCGATTCTAATAGGTGTGTAGTGGTAAGTGATTCACATTTACTTTGGGTTGTAGTGAAGATATTTAGGTGAGTGTTCTGGGCAGCTATATCATTCATTCATTGCCTTGTGCACAGGCCTCAAAGCTTGAATATTATCTAAAGACAAACCATCATGAAATTTAATCCTTGGTGCACAGTTGATTGCATCTGACTCAGAAGATTAAGTGAATTTCAAGCAGCAGCAGCCTAATGATTCAGCACTGTAGACCCCTTAATTTTCTTCCCATCTTTCCTACTAAAGCCAAATAATTGCCATCATTTCATTACTTCACTTATGAAGCCCACGATGATCCCTGATCCATATCACCTTTAGCTCTTATTACTAATACTAACAAATATCGTAAGATTGGCAGCTCTATGAATTTTGCCCCTGTCTTTACAATAATGAGGTTAGTGAGGATGTTCACTCCTTTTTTGGATCCAAAAGAGAGGACCCACAAGGAGAAATTTAATTCTAACCTTAGTTCTAGGAATAGCTTTGTTTTTCCTGAACAAATTGTTTGTGTTCACCTGATGGATGCTGTGAATCGTGGGTGTTCCTTTCTTTATACTGGTAGCCAGAGACTCGGAGCCAAATCTTCCTTCTGCTCCATAGCGAGGAGGTGAGACTGTGTGTTGTACATTTTGCAAACTAAGCCATGCCCAGCTCCAGCTTATTTTCCTATTTGGTTTTCTATTTGCTTTACTTTCCTTACTAGTTAAAAGATTTTAAATTTAGATGATTATATATTTTAAAAATATATGTTTATAATCAGAATTCAAAAGGCATAAATTGTCTTCTCTCACTCCTGCCCCAAAGCCACCTGGTTCCCTTCCCCAGGGGCAACTGCTGTTACCGATGTGTTGCGTGTCTCTGCAGAGATAATCCCTGTGAATCTCAGCATCTTTGTGGGGTGTGCAGCACGTATCTGTCAGCAGTTTGTTGAACAAGTTGGAGTCCAACTTGGTGCACACAGAAAGGAACTTTGTTTCTGCTCATCACCAACTCTTGAAATTCACTATATTCTTTACCTGTTTGCCCACAGACAATTCTCTGGTAGATCCCTTAGTTTTACCAGTCACTTTCAGGTATTAACAGGTAGCCTCCTCTTCATTTAAAAAGTCTGGACTAATATAGAATCCAAACCTCAATCTCTCCTCCCAGTGAACACATCTCCCCTTCTCTCACTGGGGCCTGGCTCAGCTCAGATGTGCTTGGGGGCGCAGGCCACCTCCCACCTTCTCCAGCCTTGCTCTTCTGCCACTCCTCCACACTCAGTTATCTCTGGCTCTCCCAGGGTTGTGGGCCGGGTGGCTTGTAACTGCAACTTTGTTTAAGAAAATGCCCTTGGGCTACTGCAGTCTCTTCACCTATAGGTGCAGAGATCTGGGCGTGCCTGGGAGTCTGGGAGTTTGTCTCCCCATTTCCCTCACAGCCAATGACTGATGGAACAGCACAAGGCAAGCCTAGCTGCCTTGCTGTAAAACAGGACCAACTCGGAGATGTAATTTACTCTCTAGAGCTCTCTGTGGGATCAGCCCGAGGCTGGGACTGTGCTGGAAATCTCATCCTCCCTTAGCTTCTTCTCCTCCTCTGTCTTCTTTCCCCACCCTCGTACCAGATTTTCTGAACACTCTTCCTTATAAATCACTGGCTTGCACATGAAGCCTCATTTCAGGGTCTGCTTCTCAGGAACGCAACCTAAGACAGCAGATGTCTGACAGTCTGACGCTGTTGAAAGTCCCTTGAGTTCGCTCACTAAGGCCCTTACCCATAGTTTTCTTGTCGTGGCTGAGGCCTCTCTGGAGAGGGCTACTTACAACTCTCCCCTCACATCCTGGCTTTCAGGGTCCACCCCTTTGACTCTTGATTGGGGTCTTTAACTCTGACTATTCAAGGGCACAGCTCAGTGTACTTCAGTCATCGCACGTCGTCCCTTCTTCGTCTAAAAATGTTGTTAATTATTTCATACATACATGCTCAGGATTTAGAACATTTACCTTCTGTTGTGTAAATAAAATACTCACATTTGTCTAGCTGTTCTCCCTCAGTTAATTGGATGAAATACACATAATAACCAGCAGTTCTTTTAGTGAGGCCTATCTGTTCTCTTCGTTGGGTAATATTTGGTTCTAGTAACGTCCTCAAATGAAAAACTTCAGTCACTGAGCTCTTGCATTTTCAGAAATGTTTACCTATTGTCTTTATACTTCTATTGATGGATAATAAAATTCTTGAGTCACACTTTCTTTCCTGGAGGACTTTGTTGGCATAGCTTCACTGTTTCTAGCACTGATTTTTTTCACTTTCTATGAGTGACTCCGTATTTTTTTCAGGATACTAAAAGAATTCTTTTTATCTTTGAAGTTGAACAATTGTTCTGTGATATTTTTTCCTAGGGACAAGATGTATCTTTCAATTTGTAGATTTAAATCTTTCCTTTTTTATTGGAAAAATTATATGGCTTTTATACCTGAAGGATCAATTTTATTATTCAAAATGTTGCGCTCGCTCCTGAGATTGGCTGATGGAGCTGGATTTGAAGAAGAGCTAGATTTGATTTAACATTTTAGAGAAGGCAGACCACGCTGCAAGGACAGCCTTGTCCTGGGGGAATGCCACCTGTGATACAAGCAGAAGTCACTTTGAATTGTATCTTGAAATATGTTACTGTTCCATTGTTTAGGTTTTCTTTTTCAGGGATGTGAATTTTGCTCATATTTTCTCACTTAATCTCTTCCATATTTATCATCTTTTTCTCTGAACTTTTTTTGGTAGCCATTTGTTTGCTTCCTTTTTGTTTTACTCACTTTTCTCACCACATCCTCCATGTCTTTTACTATATTTGCAGCAGGGTCTAGTCTCCTTAGTGCCACATTCAATGTGAACTTCATTTTTGTGATGCTATAGTTTTTTCTTCCGCTTCTTTTTAGATACTACCAGTTCCTGTTTCATCTACTTCTGTCTTTTTGTATTTTCCCTCAGTGCTTATATGTCTACTCTGTGTTCTTTGTTTACAGTGGCAACTCTGGGTATTTTCTCTTTGCTAAGGAACACATCACTGTATTGTCTCTCCTCTCTACCACTTCCCCGGAACTCCCATGGTAATGGAGCTTTCCAAGGATGTTGGATTCCAGTTCTACTTGGGAGGCAACAAGGACTAGTGGGCTTGAGAGTTGGACAGAATTTTGTTCAAATTTTGACTCTGCTACTTAAAAGTTGGGTTATCTTGAGGAGATTGGTCTCTCTGAGCCTCAGTTACCTCATTTGTAAAACAGATAGGACATTACTTCATAGTGTTGTTGTGAGGATTGGATGAAATAAATAAGGCAAAGGGTCTTGCTCAGAGTCTGGATTACTCAAAGTGCTTAATAAATGTTCCCTTTCTGTTTTGTTTTTTCCTAATTAAACTGATAGATAGATGTAAGCAATTTTACCATAACAAGAAGAGACTTTGTCTTAAATGCTCTTTAATTTAACCACTACCCTAAAGCACCCATCATAATAATAATATTAGAAAATATTTATTAAAGGTTTACTATAGTCTAGGAATTTTCCTAACTTTCTTGCATATATTAGTCATTTAATTGTTCATCATCTCTATGAGGTATGTCATATCATTACATCCATTTTACAGTTGAGGACACTGAGCCTTGAGTAACTTCTTGCTCAAGGTAGTAAGTGACAGATCCATAAATTGGTCCAAACTCTAACTTCAGTGGCCATGTCTTAATCACTAAAAAATATTGTTTATGCAATGGGATCCTTCCCTGTGCTGGGAGCTATAGCAGAAGCAAAAAAGTGTGAGTTATCATGCCTGATCTTAGGAAACTCACAGCACACATGTATATACACATTGCATAAACAGTTTTATAAAAACACAGTTGGTTCACATGCCTAGTACTTGAAGTAAGGACTCTCATTCCCAATTAGATAGAATGAGCTTTGAGATAGTACTTAGACGATGCTTTCTTCCCTGGGGATGAGAGCCTTGAACTACAATTTCTCATCCTTGTCCCTCTATTTTTAGGTGGCCTACTAAAAGTGAGTGACTTCCAAATCATTTAGATTATTGGGTTTTCTCAGCATGTGGATGTGTTAAAAATGTACCCAGGATTTGTTCTAATCAGGTGTGGTAAGACAAACAGACACAGAAATGATTGTCATGAAGGAAGAATTTTGTGCTCACAGATCCCTAGAAACATGAGGCACAACACACCAGGCCATGCAGGCAATATAGGGAAGCAACAGAATTGATCAGGGGTCAGAGAGAGAGCGAGCAGAGGATGGCCCAGAGCCTTTACTAGGGTTTTCCTGGGAAGGAGTGGGTGGGGCAGGGAAGGTACACTGAGTAAGTTTAGAATTGAATAATTTTGGCAGGCTCTGAGCTATAGGGGTGGTCCCTAGTTGTCTGGTTCCTGGCCCTGGGGTGATTTAGGGTAGTGGGGATATTGGTGTGGTGTGTGAGAATTTGATAAAGGAGATGGAGTTGGGAGTGTGGACCCTGCATTGGTTGGTTTGTTTATTAAAGGCTCCCTCCCAGGGGACTCATTTGCTATCTAGGAATTAGCTAGCTCTGAAAGGGGCAATCTCTCTAGGATCAACGCCTCAAATGCCAGAGCATCAAGAATATAGGAAATAAGAAAATGTAGTCAAGACAGTATCCATGATTGTGTGTGTGTATATGAATGCTGTAAAGAAATGATTGGTGTTTAATGCCCTTCTTGGGAGGGGACAGGAGGGGAAGTTGAGGGGAAAATTGAGCAGGTAATGAGGACTCCATCAAAAGAAATAGGCTATGCTCTACCGTTTATCAAAATATTTTTTCATTTGGAAAATGGAGGAAGTATTATCTGACCGAATTGTTAAGGAAATTCCTATAAAAACCCAGAGACTTAATGCTGTGCTTGAAAGGAACTACGGAAAAGCAACACAGTATTTAAATTCATTGTTTAGCATGCGCCGACTTTAAATTGCTCTAGAAATGAGTTTGTGCTTTGACAGTTTTTTGGTGCACATAGCATACACAAAGCCAAAGTGAAAAAGTACAGAATCTTAAGAACTGTATCGTTTGGGTTTCTCCAGACTAAACAAAAATTTCCAAGTAGGGCCAGATAAAAAGATGTTTCTGAACCTCCCATTAGGGAACTGAACTTGCATACAGTGCAAGAGTGTTGGATAAAGGGCCTTGCCCTGTTTCTATTCATGGTACGTCTCTTGCCTTTGGGCAGAGTGTGAGAACTCAGCCATATCAGGGAACAGGTTTGTTGGAATTCAGACAGTGAGTGTTTCCTCTAGATTACAATTGATTCTTTCCATAAAAAATATTTTTCTAGGCAAGTAGTTCCATAATTTATTAGCTTCAAGGACTGACAAAGTCAAATGGAGATAAACTTTGGGAGAAAATGAATAGGAGTTTTTAGAAGATGCAGACCACAGCCCTTTGGAGACCTATCATTTGCTGTCATTGTGGGGAACCCACCATCAGTGTGATATGAATGCCCTGTGAACCAGCGCCATTCTGCCCTCTTTTTGCCACCTGACAGTCTTATCTCCTACAAGCCAGTGCACCAGTGTGAACTGATAATCATAGACATTTATTTAGCTGCTACCAAGTCTTTTGTGCCTTCCTTTCAGTATTTGGCCAACTGAGTTTCCAGGATCCGTTTTACTGCTTTCTCTTAAAGCAGCCCAAAAAACCAGTGAAGATATCCTCACTTCAGAAGCCTTGACTTTACTGACGTTTCCATTGTTTTCTCTTTTAGATCTAGAAACGCTGGGTACTCTCTGAGTGGGAGCAGGGCTCCTCATCTCTGCTCTGGAGGCTGGTTCCCAGGAGCTGACCCTGAGTTCCCCCAGCAGTAGATTCTGCTGCACGTGCATTCAAACACTCTATATCCAGCCTTCTGGCCATGTCTCTTCTGGTTCAGAGCTTGACTTGGTCACCAAATTCTAAGTTAATAACAAGTAGGCTGGACAAGGAATACTTGTGGAAATATTATCTCTTTGGCTGGTTACTTCCTTCCTGTTTTCCTAGTTCCCACTCCATCTTTTCCAATTTTTCCTTCTTCTCTACTTCTACCCTCTCGTCTTTCCTCTTCTCCTCTCTCTCCTATAGATATCAATTAAGCACCTGCTGGATGCTAAGGAAGACCTAAAGATAAATAAGACTAAGTTCCTGCCATTGAGATGCTCATTATAAGGAGAGCTTTATAGCAAATAATGATAAGATAGTATGCATTCAAAAATGGGTTTCATTGTGCATGCCCCTGTTCCTTGTCCCCTACATTCTGTCGGTCACTGGGTCCTACCAGACTTGAAGCTTCCTCAGATCTCCAATTTGATCCTTTCCTCTTCATTCTCTACCTGCTCTTCCTTGGAGACACGACCCAGTCCTATTACTTCAGCCTTCACTATATGCTAGTATCTTCTAAGTCTACCTGTCCAACCCAGAGTGGTTCCTACTCGGTTCCAGGTCCATAGAGTCAGCATCCAGCTCAGTGACTGAGACAGAAGGGAGGGGCATTAGCATGGCCAAAGGAATACAGGAAGATGGTAAAGAGGAAGTACCCTTTCAGCTGGTTTTATATGGATTTCTGCTAACATAGCTGGCGGAATTCAGATGCCGTGTACCTTTGTTGGCGCACAAGTACAGTGATTAATGAGTAAACTTAGATTTAGACTTCAGGACTCTGGAAGGTATTTGTCAAGAATGCTTTCTTCCTTACCTCAGCCCTCAGAGGTAGACTTCAGGGCCCTTGGGAAGAGTGGAGCCTTTCTTTTTCTGGACATAGGTGCTGGCAGGATTGATTGGATTGGACAGTGGCAAGTGGATGAAAGGTTGCAGTGGCTCCCATTCTGTAGTCCAGAGGGGGAAGTTAATAGCACCTCCTGTTTTGTTTTACTCAGGCCAACTTGCCTGGAAAGACAGACAACGCTTGGCTTGCTCCGATCTGTGGGACTTAGCTTTCTGAGCTGGGAAAGGCACTGCTTTTCAGATTGAAGAATCCCTAGTGCCAAAGGCACTCATATGTTTGGCGTTGATTACTTGAGGTCTGACCTGTAGACGGAATGCTGTGACTTGATCCTCCCCACAGTAGTCAGTTTCTACAGGATAAATACTAGTTTTCTGAATGTTAGTTCTCAACCGGCTGGGCCATCTCAGCTTCATCCTAATCCTTTTTAAGGTCATATACAAAACTCACCTTTAAAACGATTAATCTCTTGAGGTGGGATAATAGGTGATTATACTTTCTTTATACTCTTCTGTGTTTTCTGAACTCCAGTTAATTTATATTAATTTATTAACAGGAAAATTTACAAATTACCTTTTATTTTTTTGTTTTTGAGGAAGATTAGCCCTCAGCTCACTACTGCCAGTCCTCCTCTTTTTGCTGAGGAAGCCTGGCTCTGAGCTAATATCCATGCCCATCTTCCTCTACTTTATAGGTGGTACGCCTACCACAGCATGGCTGCCAAGCAGTGCCATGTCCGCACCCGGGATCCGAACCGGCGAACCCTGGGCCGCCGAGAAGCGGAACGTGAGAACTTAACCACTGCACCACCGGGCCGGCCCCTACAAATTACCTTTTAAAAAATAAAAAGAGATCATTCAAAGGGTGGTGACATGATACACGGTATAGATGTGCGCATGTACTCAACTGAAAGAGGAATGTTAACAATATAATGAAATTAGGTGGGTTTCCGTTTTTTTACAATTTCACAGAAAGGTCTTACAAAAAATGACTACTGTTTCCTTTAAAGCATTGCTTGGGAGGCTTGTCACCTATTTTTGTAATACTGCTACTGCTTACTGTACTTTTTTTTAAATCACACTTTTGAATTGTGGATATTTTTTAATTGTCTCATTTATAGCTTATCATCCCTTATTTATTTATTTTTTTGTTGAAGATTTGCCCTGGGCTAACATCTGTTTCCAATCTTCCCCCCCCCCCTTTTTTTTTTCTTTTAGTGTGAGCTGCCGTCACAGCATGGCCACTGACAGACAAGTGGTGTGCTTCTGCACCTGGGAACCAAACACTGGGCTGCTGAAGTGGAGCACATTGAACTTTAACCACTGGGCCATTGGGGCTGGCCCCATATGATCCTTTTTAAGAATGATTTTGATTATGATTGTAAGCTGGACCAACATCTGTCTTAATTAAAGAAAGCTGTAATTATAAAATAATGAGTTTCATTTTATCTGTCATTCTGTTATTTGCTGCTCATGAACTAGCTCTAGGGACAATTTCAAAGAGGAGGTTTTTGTTGGAATAAGTATCTTCCTAGGTATTATTATTATTATTATTATTATTATTATATTTTTTGGTGAGGAAGATTGTTGCTGAGCTAACATCTATGCCAGTCTTCCTCTATTTTGTATGTGGGACACTGCCACAGCATGGCTTGATGAGTGGTATGTAGGTCCGCACCCAGGATCCAAACCCACAGACCTCTGGCTGCCAAAGTGGAGCATGTGAACTCAACCACTATGCCACCAGGCTGGCCCTCCCTAGGTATTATTCCAAAGGAATCAATATTTATAATGGGTATGTTTAATTTAATCTCACTTGGTTTTTTTTTTTTTTTAAATTCTAGAGTATTCTATGTACATTCTTTTAAGGGATTGTACTATAAGCTGATTAAAACAATTATTTGTGTGTGGTTTGCTCCTAAAAGTCTTAAATAGCAAAGTGTGTAATTATAAAAATGCCACAAATACATAATATTTTAATGTTGTTGATACTTCTTGGTATAAGGTTATAAATATTTAAGGTAAGAGAAGGTACCAGCATTCTTAGGAGTTAAGGATAGAGACTGAACAAAGAAGGATAGAATGGGATTTACCGAAGTTTTATACATAACATTGCTTCTCTACATTGAAGCCTAGGATTCTTGAAAAAAGAACCTTGGTTGCTGGCTTATTCAGAGACAGTGAGTACAATCCTTGATGAACACCAATGATATGCTGATTATGCCTTTAGCAACAGAGCCTGGATCTAATTCTGGTTCACAGAATAGGAAAGTTGGAAAATATTTAGGAGGATTTCCCTGGAGACTATGGTACCAGATACCCTCAGCCAGCACATACCCTGGGAACACACTAGGTCCCCTCCCCACCCCATGTAACCCTGTGCTTGGAAAACATGTTTTACTAACCTCCTTCCCTTTATCTACAAGGCTGGCTCTGACCTCGCCCTCAACTAGAAAACCACCCTAGATGCCATCAGTTCCTTGGCACTCCACAGGGAAGAAATGATTCCTATTGAATTATCTCAACTCCTTTGAAGGTGGTTTGGCAACCTTTTGTTTGTCAAGATGAGCCCCCTTCTTCACTCCCCCACCACACGTTCTGTCAAGCAAGCCCATGAGAGAAAGGACAAGGGATTAAATGGAGGCAAGGAGCTCCCATCTACCTACTCATTCTGCTGTCTGTTTGTGAGGCACCTGCCCCTGGATTTCTAGTTAAACCAGAAGTTTGCATTCATAACTGAGAGTTGGCTCTCTTCCTGGGTTCTACTCAGGAGCCTAGGCTGCCAGCCCTGAGCCAATCACGGGGCCAGTGTACTCTAGGATTAAGTGGTGCTTCCCCCATCTCTGCTCTTTGGAGGATATAGTGAATGCTCCATAAATAGCAGTTGAATAAGTGAATTACTCAGTAATTCTCTACAGGGAGAGATGGGAGGATATACTTCTCCAAACAGGACATGGTAGAATGTTGAAGTTTTTCTGGGGGTTCCATGGATGTGGAGTGGGAGATTCTAACTTAGAAAAAGCATTTTCAATATTATTTTAATTTTTTCAGTGTTTATTGAGATGTAATTTCCATATTATAAAATGCAGGCATCTTAAGTGTGTACCTCAAAGACTTTTTACCTATTTATATACCCATGTGGCCGTCACCTAGATCAAGATCTAAAACATTTCCATCACTCCAGAAAGGTACCTCATGCCCCCTCCACTCAATAGCACTCAACCGCCTCAGCTCAGGGTAACGTTTATTCTTATTTCTAGCTTCATGGACCGATTTTGCCTATTCTTGAAAGTCATATAGAATTCTGAAGTTGTACTCTTTAGTGGCTGACTTCTTTGAGTCAACATAGTTTTTTGGAAAATTTTCTATGTTGTTGCAGGCCACCAAGTTCATTTCTTTTTATTGCCATATAGTGTTCCACACATGGAAGGTAGTCGCCTTGTATATTTATAACAATTTCTTTATCCATTCTTCTCTTGATAGACGTTTGTATTATTTCTAGTTTTCTACTATTATGAATAAAACGTCCATGAGCATTCTTATACAAGTCTTTTGTGTGCATATACACTCATTTCTCATTGGTATAAACCTAACAGTCGAATTGCTAAGTCGCAGGGTAGATGATGTTTATCTTGATTAGAAATCACCAAACATTTTTCTAAGACACTTATAACATTTCATTCCCATCAGCAATGTATGACATTTCCAGTTACTTTACATCTTTGACAACGCCTAGTATTGCCAGTCTGTTTTCCCCCTACCATTCTGATGGGTATATTGTAGTATATCATTGTGATTTTAATTTGTATTTCACTGATGACTAAGGATTTTTAGAATGTTTTCACTCTCTTATTGGCCATATAGATGCTACTTTTTGTGAAGCACTTATTCAGATATGTTGCCTATTTTTAAGTTGGATTGTCTTTTTATTATTGATTTTTTTTATATATTCTAGATATGAGTCCTTTGATAGGTATCATATTGTACATATTTTCTTAGAGTATGGCTTATCTTTTCACTTAACGGTGTCTTTTGATAAGTAGAAGTTGTTAATTTGGATGAAATACTATTTATTACTTTTTCTTTTATAATTAATGCTTTTAGTGTCTAAGAACTTTTTGCCCATTCCAAGTTACTGAAGATATTCTCATGTTTTCTTTTAGAAGCTTTATCATTTATCATTTTTAGCTTTCGTTTTAAGGTCCATCTCAAATTACTTTTTGGTATGGTGTGAAGTAGAGGTCAAAGTTGATAGTTTTTCATTTGATATCCAATTGTTCCCACAACCATTTATAAGAACCTTCTTTCCACATTGATCTTCATTGGTGCCTTTGTTGAAAATCAAGCATCTGTATATATGTGTTTCTATTTCTGATCTCTCTCTTCTCTTCCACAGCTCTCTTAATATCTCTTAGTGACACCACCACACCATTTTACGTACTGTGGATTAGCCTACAGTAAGTCCTGAAATCCGGTGGTCTAAGTTCTCCAAATTTTTGTTTCTTCTTTAACTATTATCTTGGCTATTCTAGTTTTTGTATTTTCTTATTTTTATTTAGAATCATCTCTTCAATTTCTCCTTTAAAAGAGCATGTTGGAATTTTTTGTTGGCATTGCATTGACTCTAAGAAATCAATGGAGGGAGAAATTAACTTTTCCCGAGAGATTTCTGTTTATTTAGGTCATTGTAAAAGGAAGAATAATATTTAATGTTAAAAGATAATTTGTGAGGATGGAGTTCCTTTCAAGGAGTGGATTGCTTTTTTTTTTTTGTAACATAAGGCATGATCTGGAAAGAGAATTGGAAGACCCAGGAAGAACTGAATTGCTCTCTGAAATCAAGTGACAGAAAGTCTCTGTGGTGCTTTGAGGAGTGAAGAAAAATGGGGGTACTCACAACCTGGGGTGAATTGTGAAGATAAAACAATAGCCCTCGAACCGTTAGAAACCAGAAGACAGTAAGAGGTAAACTATAACTTAGATGGACTCTGAATGTGGGGCCACCTTTCTTTACTCTAAATAGAAGGTGACCCTAAGAGCTGAGATGGTGTCTAATTCTTTTAAAAGTTTTATAAGTTAAGGAATATCTTAGAGAGCAGAGAGTTGGGTTATTTTTGGAAAACAAACAGAAACAAATGTTATTGTTTTTGAAACATAAATACCAGAGAGGACCTCTGTAGCACCCACTTTTTCCCTTAGGTGGGAGCTCTCTGTGAACTACCCCATCACCATATGAACATAGATAGTAATTCAGACAGAATGACCTATTAACTTCAATTGGACACTTTGCAATTTGTCTGAGTTTACAGAAGTGTACAAAACCCATGCGATATAGTTCTCAAAGGTTAGTATTGTCTTGGAAAAGCTTGCGTCATGATGGGGATGCTGTTTCTAAAATGGCCCCAATGGTCCTACCTCCTTGTATGTGCTCCCTTGTGTAACCACTTTGTTTGCGTGTAGGCTGGGCCTGGAGACTTATTTCTAAGGAGTCGAATACAGCAAAAGAGAAGGGCTGAACATCTAAGACTGGGTTATCAAAGACTGATTTCTGCCTTGTTTGCTCTCTCCCTCGTGCAGGCACTCCCTCTCGCCCTCTCACTTGCTCACTCTGATGAAGCGAGCTGAGCTGCCCTCTTCTGAGCTGCCCTTCTAAGAGGCCCATGTGGCAAAGGACTGAGGGCCACCTCACTGAGAGACCAAAGCCCTCAGTCCAACAGCCCTTGAGGAACTGAATCTTGCCAATTCGGTAACTTGACTGAGTTTGGAAGTGGATCCTTCCCCCGTTTATCCAAGAGATGGCTGCAGTCTCCGCTGACACCTTGATTGCAGCCTTGTGAGAGACCCAAAGCTGGAGGACCCAGCTAAGCCACCGCCAGATTCCTGACCTACCGGAACTGGAATAATTACACAACAACAGATAATTAAGACAAATGATAATGTTCATAACTAGCATTCTTGAGTGTTAGCTGTATGTCAGGCACTGTGCTAAGTGATTTACGTGTGATTTCTCTTTTCATCTTCACAGCAGTCCCATGAAGAAGATAGTAGTAATCTCATTTTATAGATGGGGAAACTGAGGCTTAGAGGAATTCGCCAAAGTTACAGAGCTAGTGAGTAAACTCAGAGTGTAAACCTGTGTAGTCTTGCTCTAGAGCCTGGGTGCTTAAACAGGGTGTTCTGTTTGCTCTGCTACATCAACTAATCCCTCTCATCCTGAATACACTTTTTGCTGAACTGGCTGGTTTTTTAAATGGAACTACATTGCTGTTTTTGAATAAAGTAATCCCAGGCCTGGGCCCTTGGTCACCTCAGAGATGGGCAGGCAAAAGCCAGAGACGGGACCAGCAGCCTTGTGTGAAAAACATATTCCGAGCACTTGTGTTCTTTGATTTGGAGCTGACATTTGTCCTAGCCGTAGTAACGGAGGAGAGGGAAGGATGAGAGTGGGGAAGGGTGATTCATTATTTCAGCTCTTGTGTCAGCATATCAGACTGTGAGGATGAAAACAAATCAAGAGAGAATGTTGTTGGGATGGTTCGGATATGTTTCAGTTGGGACCTACCAAGAAAAAAGGAAATAATACGTAAAGTGTTGTGATGTAAAACAATTATTGTGAGAATAGTTATATTGCTTTTAAAAAAAAACTATTTTGGAAATAGCTTTTATCTCTTTTAATGTAACAGTAGTTATTATTACATGCTTGATATAATAAAAACATGAATAGAACAACTGAGAAAATTATAAGAGTGGATATCACCCCCAGTCCCACCCAATAGCATTAAACAGATGGATAGTTTTTACTGTTTCATAATATGTTTGCCTCTTATTACGGCTATCTTTTCATGTCAATAACTAGGTCGACATCATTGTTTGCAGTGTTCTGCTGTTAAGTATGTTAAATCATTTATCCAAAATAATTTCCTGGATATTTAAGTTGCTTCCAGTTTTCTGTAATAAACAACTCCATGAAAGGTCACTTTGTACAGACATTTTGTGCGTTTGTCTCATGATTTCTTTAGAATAAATTTCTAGATGTGGAAGAGTTAGGTCAAAGGGTTTGCATATTTTAGATTTTTGTAGGTCTTGCCAAATTGCCCTCCAGAAAGGTTGTACCAAAATTAAATTCCCACCAGCAGTTAATGAGAGTGCCGACTTCCTATACCCTCACCAACAATGGGTATTAGCATCTTTTAAACCTTTGCCCATCTGATAAGTGAAAAGTAGCATCTTGTTGCTTTAGTTTGTATTCCTTTAATTACCAGAAAGATTAGGAATTCTTTCTTATTGGTCATTTGTGTTTCTTCTCATATGAATTATCTTTATATGCCATTTTACCATTTTTCCATTGCATTGTTTATAAACTTTTTATTAAAAAGTTTATAAATGCAGGAATTTAACACTTTTTCTTTTCCGTATGCTACATTTTACCCCGGTTTGTAATCTTTCAACTGTACTTTAATTTATTTGTTTAGTTTCTTGCTCTGTTGACATTTAGAATTTTTATGTCATCAGTTCTATCCATCTTTATATTTATAGTTTCTGACTTTGTTATGCCTAGAAAAGCCTTTTTTTCTGGCCAGATAATTTTTTGGTCTGGATGGCTATAAGGAACCAACATTTTGAGGCAGATTTGGAAAGCAAAATGTGGAAGACAATAAATTACAAAAGCACTCTTCACCCTTATAGGCTTCATGTTTCCCCTGGGACTTCTGCATTTGCCATTACTCTGATTAATGACAGTAAAGAAAACACCTCAGGAATTTTCATATATGTTGATTTGAATACACATACCTGCATAAAGTTCAGTGTTTCTCCTTGGGCTACATTCTTCGGTAATAACAAAGAAAAAGTTGTAAATATATTGGTTTATCCCATTATAATTCTAACAACAGAACTATATTATAAAATGACTAACACTCATAGCATGTTCTATACTTCCACAAAGTTATTTCACATACATGATTCATTTAATCTTATGACAACACTGCAAGTTAACTGTTATTATTTTCCTTTTACAGATGAGGATATTGAATTTGCCAGTGGTTAAATGACTTGGCCACTGTCACATGATCAAATGCTGGCAGAGTCAGGACTCAAACTCATGTCTTTTAAATAAAAATCCAGTGTTCCTCCCAGTTATCAAAATAGTAATTATGATTTTTTCAGCTGCTGAATGTAGCCAATGGGAAGTTCAGAATTTTCGTTGCTTTTAGCAACTTTGATCTTACACAAGGAGCTTCTTGGGTTTTCCCCTCAATTTGGTCGTGAGAAGCAGTGGATTGCCACTTGTTAAGCTATGATTGCTGTCTCCTTCCTAACACTGTCCACAACTCAGGGCAGCTCCTTTATTTAACATATCTCATTCAATGGAAGCACACATTCTTTAGTGGATGACTATCCACTGGTAAACTGTGGAGCTGTTGCTACTCTGGTAGAACAGATTGGCAAGGATTTCCTCTATTAATGATGTAGAAAGACCTACCCTGGAAAGATCAAAGTTGGTATGTGGTTTTATAGATGAAACACCTGCCTTTGGAGACTCAAGAAAGTGTTGGAAAGCACATGGCTCTGGTCTGAACACATGCCTTCTCACATGACTGATTCTGCCTGGCTTTCTCCCTCTTCCCCTCCCCTCCTTCATCTCCCTTTCTCTTCCTCATTCATTCACTCATCTATTTGTTCAGTGCACATCTATTGAGCATCTGCTATGTGCCAGGCACGTTGACTGTTGCAGGAGAAAAGGGATAGATAACATGCTTCCCCTGTTTTTGAAGAATGAGGCAGAGAAACCATAACTTACATAAGCTGTGAGTCCAGCCTTGCAGGTGTTGGGTGCTGTTGATGTTACCCACATCAATGGCCTAAACTTGGACAACCCTAAACCTCCATTTGTCCTTCAGAGTGGGAAGTCCAGCTTTCCCCAGGGTTTCCTTCCCCTGAAATGCCCAAGAATCTCCAGGGTATTTATTTGTATCAAAAGGATTAGATAGTACTGAAAGTTCTCATGCCTCTATAATAAATCTAGAACTTAGTTTTCCTACACACAAGAAATCTGTAGGTGTTGGATTGGAAGCTACATACCAAGAAATAGGCCACTTTCTGTGCATTGTTGTTGCTGTTGCCCAACAAAACAAAACACAAAGCTGGAACAGACAGCCGTCTACTTCTGCTTTCCCTGTGTCTTCTCTTTGATAGAGCAGCCCTCCTCACGATCAACGCTTCAGGGGAGCAGAAACTTCATTCCTTTCACCAGGTCACGCTAGCAGGGACAGAACTGACACACAAACCTAGATGCACATTTGCTTCCCAGCTCAGCTCCCTGCCCAACCCCAATGGCCGTGGTCAGCTCACGCCCATCTACTGGAACCAGTTCAGACCTCTCCATGCCGGCGTGTCTAACCTAATTTCTCCAGTCCTTTCCCCCTCTGCTTTGCCTCTTCCTACCCCAGAAGTTACCTATTGCCTGATGAAAGGCGCTAGGAGCATATATACCTTTCAGAGTCACCTACCTCTTCCAGCACAGGGGTGTGGTATCTCCCCCACCCCAACAAACAAGAACAGCATCTTTTGAAATTGATACATTTCCCCCCCAAGTCTGGATTATTTATTCTTATCCATGGTCACCTGTTTATACTCCAATACAGTGTGATCCATGTTAACAGGAACATGGTATTTCCTTCACAGAGGAGATAGTACTTAGGCTGGCTCATAAAGGATGAGTGGGTGTTTCCTCAGGCATACAGGCAGAGAATGTCACTTGTGGCAGAATTATAAGGACATTCCAGGCATAGAGGAAGAACACAGTGGAGGAGGACACATAATTCACTGTGATAGGAGCCTTGGGTGCATGTAGGAATAGCAGGCTATGGAAGAGGAGAGATAGGCATAGGCCACATGTGCATGCCACGGAGGGACCTGTAGCCACTCAGGGTACAGATATAGTGGACCCAGCATCTTTCCATAGCCCAGCAGTAGTAGCTGGGCCCTTCTAAACAGAGGGGGCAGAGGACAGGAAATTGTATCAAAGAATCCTCCTGGTCTTGCTGTGGCAGCTGAACTTTGATCCGTTGGAGCTGCTGTGGCCATTATCTTGTCCTACTCCTTGTTGGCTGGATATTCTCCAGCTAGAACTCTCAGTCTTACTCTGTGATTGAGTGGGGCCACTGAGAGTCACAGAGTTTTTAGCAATACAGATTGTATCTCAGCCATGCTCAAGTGGCTTCCCATCTCCCTAGAATAAAATGTAAAGTCTTTATCAGAGTCTTGCGTGATTAGGCACTTACCTTTCTCTCTGATATCATCGTTTATTAATTTTCTCTCTTGCTGCTTGTATTCTAGCCACACTGGTCTCCTTGCTGTTCCTCCTGCACCCTGAGCAGGTTCTAACCTTCTTGCTTTTGCACTTTCTATTCCTACTGCCGTTCTATTCCTGGGCCATTTTTCTCTTAGGTGTCCACATGGCTTGCTAATGTCATTAAGTCTCAGCTCAAATGCTGTCTCCTGAGAGGGACTTTTTCTGATCACGCTAACTACAATATCTCTCTGTCCCTTTAGCTTGCTTTATTCTACTGCCTGCCGCTTACCACTGCCTGATCCTAAATGATGCATTTACTTACTTGTCTTTTGTCTTTCTCCTTCATTAGAATATAAGCTCCATGAAGGGAGCGACTTTGTCTATCTTGTGCTTTGCCAGATCCTCAGCACCTAGAACAGTGCCCGAGACATAGTAGGTGCTCGATAAATATTTGCTAAGTAGATGAATGAATGAATGAGTGAATGGAAGAGTCTAGCCTCCAACCCCTTGAAGAAAAGAGCATGGTACAGGGCAGAGAGATCTTGGCCATAGGAGGAGAAAACCAAGAGGACACTCCTTTACAGCACCATCTCTCAGCTACAGAGGCAGAAATGATCATTTGCTGGCTCTGGGAACTTGCTGACTAATACTGTAAGGGCTCCAGGGAGCAGATCATTGCATAGACCTGTGCTTTCTGGAAAGTAGCCTTGGTGTGCTCCACATAATCTAAAGATGAAGGGTCAGTTTTTGACCCGAGTGGGAAGATTACCAGGTCCCACTGTATTGAAGACGAGATCAATGCAAGGAAAGGTTGGAAGCGATGGATATAGATGTCCAAACCTTTTCGGTTTGGAAGTATAGTTTTTCTCTTGCTCTGACTTGTCATTGAGTCAGAACTTCCTGAGCTGTGTAGAATTCCTTGCTTAAGCCTGGCTGCTCCTCACTAGCTCTGCAAAGCTCCCGGGAGTCTGCCTATGGCTCATTTACAGGAAAGAACCTGGGGCCACTCTTTCAGTTCACTGCACACGAGCTGCCCTCTCTGGACTTGGGTTTCCCTACAAGCCCTCTGTACAGCCCCAATCAGCTTTCTGTGGTTGGAAGTCCTGTTTACTGCTTCCTTCCATTCGCTGTTTACAATAAATAGACTGGGGCCCTCAGGGCCAGTCATGCTCAATTTGACGCAAGGATGGGTGAGACTGGCTGAATAGCACGGAGTTGGGTAACAGGAGATAATGCATCCCTTCTCCTCCCCTGAGATGCAATTTCAGTTGTTCCCACAGTATGTTTTCATTGTACAGTAGATGCAAGAGCTCCAGCTAGTGTGAGAACCGAGCCCGGATAAGAAAAACACAGTGATGGCACAGTTCCTGCAGGGCTCCCATGCTCTTTTCTCAGCATTAAGAAAACCCAGCAATGTCTGAACAGCTGACCTTGTGGTGTGTTGGTAGGTTTGCACAATTCCCGAGGGTCATGTTAGCATATGCATTTCAAGGGGGAGATCAAGCTGACTTTGGAAAAAGCAAGATTTAGGTGCAATTGAGACTCGACTTTCATCTACATTCTCCCTGAGCCAGAGGAAAACAGTTGCCGAAGTCTCCCCAGGCACACAGACATGCCTGGGTCACAGTGATAGAAGCAGCTCAACTCTCAGTTGCACATGGAAGCTGCTTTTTTTTTTTTTTTTTTTACTATAATTTGTCCCTTTGCTTGTGGATATCCCTGAATGTTTGTTGGAAATACCCCTGGACTCTTCACTGTCTTGCAGCAGCCTCTTTCTTGCTCTGGAAAATATCAGTGAGAGTTGCTCAGTTGCTTGTCGGTAGTGATTAATCCTTCCTCATCAGCTGTGTGGAGTTCCCTGATGGCCTTCTTTTTTCCTGTCCACACAATATTCCCACATCTCCCATCTCATGTTGTAATCTCTCTGGTTACGTTAAGTCTTCAGACTTTTCTTAAGTTGTTGCTTATTAAGGCATTATTTAGAAATTGTTTATAAAGTTATTTTTAGTCAGAAGCCATGCAATGAGCTCTGATTGTCACCTTTCCAAAATTCCAGGAGGCTCGAAGGGCATTGTGCAAAAATTCTAGGGACCAAAGCCAGGGCAACTCTTCTCTGGGGTGCTAGACCACCCTCAGTACTGCCACTGAGCCTGTCAGCCACCACCAAGGCAACTGAGTGAGCCTCCTCCGCTCTAGGCCAACTCTTGGTTGATGAGCTGGACCAAGGACTAAATGCTCTATGAGGCAGGAGCCCTGTCTGTTTTGATCGATGTTGAATACCCAGTGCTTAGCACAGTGCTTGCTGTGTAGTCGGTGCTCAATAAATACATGCTGAGTGAATGAGTAGCTCTCCTACCCATGGATTGCCTGGTTTTACTACTGATGGATTTAAATCACCAAAAATCTGTTGCTCTTGCTGTGTGTGTGTATTTGTTTTTTTCTCTTGGTTTCAGGGATGTGATCTTCTAACACTGTCTTGAAGGATAAACAACACAGTGGTTGAAGTACAACCTCTGCTAATCTATGGTGTTAGAAATCAGCATAGTACATATCCTTAGTCAGGATGGGGTGAGCAGTGTCTGAATGGGGCCGTGATGCTGATAATGTTCTGGAAATGTTCTGGGTGTGTTCACCTTGTGAAAATTCATCCAGCGTACACTTTTTTTTTTTTAAAGATTTTATTTTTTCCTTTTTCTCCCCAAAGCCCCCCGGTACATAGTTGTGTATTCTTCGTTGCGGGTTCTTCTAGTTGTGGCATGTGGGACGCTGCCTCAGCGTGGTCTGATGAGCAGTGCCATGTCCGCGCCCAGGATTCGAACTAACGAAACCCTGGGCCGCCTGCAGCGGAGCGCGCGAACTTAACCGCTCGGCCACGGGGCCAGCCCCCCAGCGTACACTTTTGACTCGAGCACTATTCTGTATGTGTTATTCTTCATTAAGAAGTTTGTTTGTTTTTTCACAAAGACAGATTCTGGAGCTAATTGTCTAGATTCATATTCTGGCTCATTTATTCATTTTCTGGCTGGATGATCTGAGGACAAGTTTCTTAACATTTCTGTGCCTCACTTTCTTCATCTATAAATCAGGAAGGATGATATATCTGTCTCACAGGGTTGTGAATTAAATGACTTAATCCATAGTAAGTACTCAATAAATGTCAATTATTATTGGCTGTTGTTTTTCAGAAGGTGAGAGTTTCAAACCTGGTACAATCAAACACTTGGAAAATATTGTTGGGGGTCATTAGAGTATTCCCCTCGCTCTAGTCAGGGCCACTCTTAATTCCTCAAGTTCTCTCTTCGTCTTAAAGGTCTCTTTTTATGTGCTGTTTTAGTCATTTTCCAAAATAAACAGACCCTGGAGACTGAATAAGCTTTAAGATCCACTATAATACTTGTTTTCCACATTTTTACCTAGAGAAGCTCTATGAATCACAGAATGCTAGAACCAGAAAAGCTGTTAGAAAATGCTCTCTCTGTGGTGGTCAGTATGGTAGCCACAAGCCATGTGTGGTTCTGTAAAATTAAATCTAAATTGATTTGAAATAAATAAAATGAAAATGAAAAATGTAGCTCCTCAGTTGTGCTCGCTACACTTTAAGTGCCCGGTAGCCACATGTGGCTAGTGGCTACCATAACTGACAGTGCAGATATAGAACATTTCCATCAGAGCAGAAAGATCTGTTGGATAACACTGCTAGATCAATCTTCTCATTATATGTATGGAAACACTGAAGTTGAGAGGTAACATGATCATACCAAAGTCACAAAGCTAGTTAAGGACAGAACTTTACTACAATTCATATTTCTTGATTTCTATGCCAAGGTATTTTCCATTTGTCCACAAAGACACCTGCAGATCCATAGGGCTTCCCCTCTCTTATTTCCAGGGACATAATGTTGATGGCTTCACATTATCCATGCTCTCATACTATCCATGTCCCTGAGTTTGAAGGGAGACTATGTCTCCATTTTACTAATTGGGAACTGCATTTCCATTCTAGAGTCTTTTCTTCTAGAAATCAGTGGGTCATGGGGTCACTCAGACACAAAGGGTAACAAGTTGTGGTTAGTTAATGATTATTGCCAACATTTGTTGAGCATTTATCATGGACCAGTCATTTCCTCTAAGTACTTTACATTTAGCTGAAGAATGTAAGATACGGAAAGGTTATGTGGTATGCCCAAGGTCACAGCTAGCAAGTGGTGGGCCTGGGATTTGAACCCCGGGCAGCCTGGCCCCTGTTCTTACCCACTACACTATACTGCACTTGCTGAACAGCAGCCCTGTGTAGAGCATTATGTAAAGTCTAGTTGAGAGCTGAGTGTGATGGCAAAGAATGAGAAAGCAATGTCCGAGCTCTCAAGAAATCAATAATCCAGTTATGGGGTGGGAGTAGAGGAAGAGAATAGCGTAACTACGCCCATGACTTATATATACTTTTTAGTAATTATGATCACAAGAATACTTATGGATTTGGCTTTCTGCACCTCTAAATCTACTTCCTTTCTTCTCTTCCTTCCTTTTTGTGGAAAAACCAAAATTCCCAAAGCAAATCTCTTCCATGATAAATGCCCATCAAACAGTTGACAATTGTTCCCAGGCAGTTCACCTGTACTTAGGTCACCTCTCAGAGCCTTGGATTTGTCTGATGTGCTCCTGAGAATCCATCTTGTTGACTTACCAGGGCTGTAGGTGAATGAAGGAAGGTAAGCGAAGAGATCACTTAATGCTTTGACTATAGTTCTAAGCTCCCACCAGGGGTTTCTCAGTAAGACCCTTGAGTTAAGTATGTTTGTGACAAGCAGGATTTTTGTACAGATTCACTAGGTATGAATAGACAATTTTTTTTACGAGTAGATAGAGTTAGCAGTTGATTTTAGGGTTTGGCAGCAATCATTTTTAATTTCCAAAAAATATCCCTGCCCACACTTTCTAGTGAAATCACATTGGTGCCCAGAGAGCAATGGTGGTGTTTAAACATGCTGTGGCTGGCATCATTGAAACAACAACAGAAAGGGGTTTAGACTCTCAAAGCCTGCTGACTGTGCTGTACAGGGTTTCTTCCAAGATTTCAAGTAGATGAACGAATAACGTACCAAGTTGCAATTAGCACTGTGAATTGGTCCAATCACATGATGCTATTATTGAGTTACTAGTAGAGTATGATTTTTATTATTCATCTTCCATCTGGTTTGAGATTTGAATTTGAATTGTTTGTGCTCAGCATCTTCTGCATTTGGCAAAAAGCCCCAGCCAAGTCTACTGATCATTTTTATAAGATGTTCTGGGTAATGGGTAAGTGGAACTGAGCTTTTAAATAAGCCGTTTCCCTGGACCTGTGCTCCATGGAGTGTCATAAGAATAACTTCATTGTTTAACATGAATTATGCTTTTTTTTTCTTTTCTATTTTTAGGCTAGAAGGTAAATCTTGATGAGTGTTATTTTAAAAACTGAGGATTAGAGTGAAGGCTTTATTAACTGACCTCTGCTTAACCAACTCGCCAGCTTAACTGACATTCGCCACTCCCTCTGTATAGGATACTATTTCCTACTTTTTAGTACCTAGAAGGCCGCTCTGTGGTGTGCTCATTACTTCTGCTCTCACTGAGATTTAACTAACTGACCAATTGCCTGATCCTAATTCTGCTAAATAAGAGAGCCCCAGCTATTTTTTTCATAAATTCATAATCTTTTTCTTTCGTATTCCAAGTTTCATTTACTAGGTCAGGGAGAAATCTGTTGGGCCTAGAAGGTGATACTGACCTCAGGAGGTCCCAAGCTATCAGGAGAAGCTTGGTATTATTCAAATAGTGTGGCTGAGGAAGAACCAGCCAATGTTGTAGCCAGGAAGATGGTACTATGCATCAATTCTAAAGGATAGACAGAGATGGGAATGAAAGCCTGGGTAGAAAGGATGGAGGTTGTAAGAATCCAGAGACAGAATGGAGTGCCCAAATTGAGTCAGGGCAACTGATCTGGAACTAAGCTTGTAACTAGAGTGTCTAGGTTGGAATGCCCTTTGTAGGGAATGCTTCGCATGGGAAAGGCTGAGCAGTGTGAGCTAGCACATTGCCTGAAGGACCCAAGTTAGGCTGCCGTTTAGGGTGTGCCAGTCAGGATTCTCCATTATGCATGTAAGTTGGCCTGAGGTAGCAGGCTGAAGGTTTGGGGTTGTGTTCACTGTTTTTGGATTTAGGCCAGAATACCGTGGTGGGGTACGGTGTTCAGTCCTACACATGTTCAGAGGAGAGAGAATCTTCAAGAACTTGGAGAACAGGAGTCATTGTTTCCAGGGAAGGAAATAGAGGGCAGGGAAAATGATGAGGCAGAGATAAAGGAAGCAGAGTTTGGTCCTTCATCTTTGTTAAGGTTTAGAGTTTATAATAAATCAGGAAGCCAAACACATAACTGAGAAATTGTCTCAGAAAGAAAATCTGCCCAAGGGTCTTGAAAAGACTTGAGTTAAAAGTCCCACAGATGAGTCTCCAGAGAGACAAAAGAGCCAGGAGTGTCTTAGAGAGAGCATCAAGCAGCGGCCAGGAGGAACCCAGCCCAAGAATATTTCCTTCCTCTCCCCATGTGAGGTAAAGGGCAATTAAAAGATTGGAACTGCGAGGTAATTAAGGCTTCCTTATAATCAAAATCCTTAGGTAGGAGTACTAACTAAAAGTCGGGATGGCCATATCAGTTCCACACTATTGTGGTTCCTCATAGTTCTGAAGTAGGGGACTATGCTAGAAAAATCACTGTTCCTTAGAACTAAATATTAAGGGAATATATAGAAGAAAGAAGAGGCACCAATATACGTCTGATCAAATTCTGCACTAGCCACTAGGAAACCAACAAATCAGTCTCGTTTGTATTTCTCTAGCTGAAGTGAAGCATTACATAAACAAGTTTTATCAAAATCACTAGTTTCTCAAATAAATGGTAGGGTGTAAATTTCTACCTACATCTGAATTGTACCTTTTAGCTTTTAACACAGCTCCTTGAATATGAGAAAAGTTGGGTGAAATTTTACTGATGATAATTTCACACTAGATAATTTCCCAGGCTCAAACAATGCTTTTTCCCTATTGACACCTATAATACAGTATAATTTAAGTCATATTAGCTTTTTCAATAGAAGTAGGAACAAAGTTACTTATTTTCTCTTTTATTAACTGTTCTTTCCTTTGGGTGTTAATGAGTTCTAATGGTTTTACTGGGGGCATAGAAAATCTGAAAAACTCACTTTAGACTTATCTGTTAAAAACATAGTTAAAAATTTTTGAAGACCCATGTCTACAGGTGACTCTGGCTCTCTGCTCTTAGTCTGTTAGCAGCAGATGGTTTTGCAATCTGTGTGCTTCTACTTGCAGATCACCTTATCTCATATCCTACCAAAGGGTAACCCGTGGGGCTGTTAGGGATTCATGTTTTACCTTCCAGTCCTTGGATTCTTCTAGGGGAGGGAACCACAAAGGAAAGCACCTATCTTTCTCAAGAGAATGGAAAGGCTTCGGGTCTGCAAGGGTTACTCATTATAGAAAAGAGCAGTCTTAACTGGAATGAGAATGGGAAACTGGAAGGAAAGGCCTGGAGGAGAAATGGACATGGTTTCCTTGCCCAGCTGGAGGGTGCGATGAGGAAGAATTGTGGAGATGTAAGTGAAGAAAGAAGATACTGAAATGGGATTCTGGGCTGAAAATGACTTTCAGAAATAAAGCAGTTGCAGAGACTGATGCTGATGCTGTTGCCTTGGCAGGATGGGAAAATCCTTGGCCCTCTCTGGTCTGGAGTGATGCTCAAGGCAAGGGTGACTGTTTTTTTATGCACAGTACATGGTTATTGCTTGCTCACTGGGTTTTGTGTTCATTAAACCTCCTTCCACGATGCTCTGTGGGCTCCTGGGCTGACCAGGTAGCCTAGGTGGGTGAAGCTCCACTCATGGTTTTGAGGGAGGAGGGAGTGGGTTTCAGTTCCTTGGCTTAATGGCTTTCTGAGAACTGGGGCTTCATCAAACACTCCACTGGTTTCTTCTGAGTCTTTCACATGACCTTTCCAAGGGCATGATTTTAACCAAACATGAGACTAAAGCTAATTGGACTGTTTTAAAGTAATTACTCTGCAGTATCACTAAGGTTTATCTGGCCATTATGTCATTCATACAACATGGCTGATGAACAACTGCTCAGAGCCCTGAGAAACGGAAGAGGCACTGTGTCTTCACTGTGGCCACTTTACTAGCTCAGACCACCCAGACGCTCAAGTACACAGAGAATTAAAATATTTAGGGCAGATTTTGACATAGTGAACCATGTTCAAGCATCACAATCTTATTTGTGTTTATACTGACCAAAGACCTCCTTTTTACTCTATTTTTCCCCTGTTTCCTAAAATGCATCATTAAAATGACAGAACTTGGCTTAGCTTGAAACCAAGGCTAGACCTTTAGAATCTTTGATTTTGAATCAAAGTTCAATACAGCATTTTTAACTTCCACTTAATATAAACATGATGTTTTGCCTCTGCTCAAACCCAGATCTTTCCTCCCTTTCAAAAGCCTTTATGGACTAACTCTCACCAGCCCTGTCCATAAATAGTGAATACATGGGTGTCTCAGGACGCTGTGTCCTGTTGTACTTGTGGATGCAGATTTATGAGGCCTCATTACACAAACTGAGATTTGTCTTATTAGAATGTCAGCTCCTTATGGGACTGGAGTCTTTCCTTTCGTTTGTGTCTACACCAAAAGTTATCTTAAGGAGGAAGGAGGGGAAAGTGGGAAAAGAAGAAGGCAACTCAGTGTGATGCTCCCGGTCTTTGACAGCTTTTGTTGCTTTTCTGCTCCCCAGACAGATAAAGATCACCTTTCCCAAGATCCCTCTCTTACTTGCTCTCCAAGGCTGGAGCCTGTCAGGGAACAGACGGAGTTGGAGTGTCGAGATGGGGGATGTGAGTTGGTTAGAATAGCCTTCTGGTTCCTCCCCACTGACCCCAACCCCCGCTTTCTTTTTTTTAATCAAAAGTCAAAAGTTGCTTTATAGATTTTGTAGACTAATTGCCCCAGTAGAAAATTTCATTGAATAAAAAGTGTTCAGATAAACTTGGGCTCCCATCCTGCCTCAGAGACTGTTGCTGTCTCCACTCTCCAGACAGTCACACAGCAATGAGAAGGAAAATGACTCAATAGAAGCCTTGATCTTAGTCTTCTTGTTCTTGTTCTCAACTGGTAATGATAGGACAGGTTTCCACTCTTATTAAAAGGGATCTGTTGAGGATATTTGTGAATATTTAGGTAAAGTAAGTCCTTTTAGAACCTAGAAAGATGTTATAAAAATATCACAGAACACTGTAGAAGCAAAATATTCTCATGGCTGCAGAATATTACAGTTTCCATAGATTGGACTGGTTTTGATCTAGGTATTTAGGCATGAACAAGAAGCACTTCTATCTGAGTGTCTGAATTCATTTCTTTCTTCTCTGCATTCCCATATCATTTTCCCAGTTATTACCTCCAGAGTAACTTAGCATACCTGTGTTGAGTTACAGTTACCCATGTAGGTCTGTCACACCTACGTAATATTGAGGGCTAGAACCATGTCTACTCACTCCTACAGTCTCAGTAGCAGCTAGTCTAGTCTAACTTATGCATAGTAGATGCTCATCAAAGTTTACTGAACTGAAGCAATAGCTTCTCTGTTGATACTGTGGCTCGTTAGCTCAGGTGGACAGCATGGTCTGCTTCCAATGCCAGACAATCAGATTAGTTTTTCTAAGCATGTTGGTAATTGTGATCACTGTATATGAAAGATACCACATTCACTAACATCTTCTGTAATCCCCTGGGGATAGTTTCAAGTGGACTCTGAAAATCAAGTACAGATATTCATATTTTTATTTATCCGTTCAATAAAATAAGTACAGATTCAAGAAGAAGCAATAGCTGTGACTCACCTTGGCATAGTTTTATCATTTGTTTACTCTTTAATTTTGAAAATTAAGATTATTTTTTACTTATAAGAATGTCATATTCTGATGGTAGAATATTTAGCAAACATAGACATGGATGAAGAAAATAAAGATGAAAGGAATCTCACCAAAGATAAATATTGTGTATACTTTGTTGTATTTTCTTCAAGTCTCTTTATATGCTTGGACAATACACACACACACAAACACAGGTATGTATACATATATATTTTTTGCTTGATGCTCTTCTTACTTAACTTTTCATCATAAACATTTTAACACGTCATTCAAAATCTTATAAACATCACCTGTAATGAGGACCATTGAGTGCTTGTACATAATTTACTGCTATTCCTCTACTAGTGGACATTTAGATTGTTTTGGATTTTTGGCTCTTATAAATAATGCTGTCATGAAAAACTTTGTGCTTAAAATTTTGTTTATATTTTACTTAATTTCCTAAGGATGGATTCCCGGAAGTAGAATTGCTGAGTCAGGTTACATGAATATTTTTAGGTTCTTGATATGTATTTCCAAATTGCTGTCCGAAATGTTTGTGCCAGTTTATACTGCTGCTAACCAGAATGTATTCTAAAACTACCATTATAGTTAGAGGTTTAAAAAACACCCTTCCAGTAAGGGTCTGGTCCTGGAGCCCATTAGTTAGCTATTTAGTTAATTAATCCATCTACTTTTTTCATCTATTGCATTGAATAAAAAAGGGAGGGAGCAATTTCTATGTTGGTTAATAGGTTTATCAAATATTAGAGTTTATAAGAAAAAGGACTTTTTAGTGAAGCTATTTGGTCTACTGTAGATCCTAGGCACATTGCAGGCATATTTGTTTCTTCCCCTCTGATTATTGTAGAGATGCTGTTAGCTCCCAAATTAAAAGTCTAGAAAAAGAATTCTCCCATAATAACATACCATTTTGAGATCCGTGGAAGAACAATCCATCCATACAAATAATGTTTGTTACTTATTGTTGTTATGATCCAATGAAGTCTTGAAACTATCCCTCAGGGCATGGAAAAAGGCTGCGAATTATTTTCATCCCCACATTTTTGCCAAGGTAGTTAAGTCAACCAAAGATGAATAGCCATTTCCAAGCACTCTCACTGGAGATTTTATTTAAGTTCCTTTCAGGAAGACTTCAGTGTCTTCAGCTATAAGATGAGGTTGATGGACCAGATGAATATTTAAGTTCCTCCCAACTGTAATAATATTCTAAGTCTTTGATCAGTTTTCTGAAAGGGATGTTTCAGGAAGTTTCAGATTTGAGATTTAGACATGATGTTTGAGAGAGGACAATGCAATCCAAGTCTGGAAAACACTTGCTTTAACTAGCGTCTTGACCATGAAGCACAGTGACATCTGGGCTCTGAGTGAGGGACCAAGCATACAAAGAGGTAGAAGAACTGGACTGTCTTCTCTGAAGTTGGGGAGATTGGTTTATCTCCCCGATCTAGTTGGATGGAGAACATCCACGCAAAAAATCAATGACAGTACAAGGCGTCACGTGATCAATAGTGGTTCGGATAGGACTGCAAAATCTGTGTTTCTTTGCACAGTAAGGAGGCAGGTAAGGTCCCATGGAGGAGCTCAGTGTCAATGGCATCACCAAGGTTATTGAATAAAACTCAGACTTTAATCCCCAGATGTCATTTGGAGAGAAGAGCATACTCTGGGATATCTGGTGAAAGAACCGTCTGTAACATCAAATGGGATTGAATAGTTTGTACACAGACAACTTCACCAAAGCACTCTTTTGAAGCTTGAAAGGGGATAGGCTTTGGACAATTAAAGAAAGTGATGCTTTATCTGTGAAACCCCCCAATTGCTGAGGTGCAACAGCGTAAAATTACTAGATTCAAAATAGGACAATAGAAGCAGAGGGTACTCTAAAGGGAAATAAAGACACTGAGTTTACAGGTCTTTTTCTGAGAACAATATCTCTAAGGTCATCCCTGTGCTACCTCCCTTCCCTCAGCTCTGCTCTTCCCCACTTAGGCTCTTTGTCCCTTTGGTGGTACCACTGGAGACTGAGCACTTGCTTAGAAAGACCAAGAGTCTGATCCCAAAAGATAAACTTTTGCTTTTAAAACTCTAAGCAAAAGGCCTCACACATAGTAAGTGCCTAATATTGATGTAATCTGGGAAAAGAAAACATAAAGAGAGTCATTTATCATGGCTTAAATTCAAAACACAACAAAACTGCCTGTCAAAAATGAACATAAGTAAAAGTACTAGAACTTAAAGTATGCTATTAGAAACTTTAAAGAGTTTTGTCTCAGATCCAAAGCAATCTGCCTTCTCTTGAGGTTATGAAAATTCCATTGGCTAAAAGAGCTAGCTCCTTTCATTCCAGATGTGGCTTTTTATTTTGAGGAAGATTAGCCCTGAGCTAACTACTGCCAATCCTCCTCTTTTTGCTGAGGAAGACTGGCCCTGAGCTAACATCCATGCCCATCTTCGTCTACTTTATATGTGGGATGCCTGCCATGGCGTGGCTTGCCAAGTGATGCCATGTCAGCACCCAGGATCCGAACCAGCAAACCTGGGCCTCCGAGAAGCGGAACGTGCGCACTTAACTGCTATGCCACCAGGCTGGCCCCAAGATGTGGCTTTCTTATCTACCAAAGAACACCAATGTGAACATGATTTGAGAGAGAATCTCACCTTCCCATTCTGGTAGAAATGGTCTGAGTGGGCTAGGTAAAGGCCCACTTTAGGGTCTTGTGACCACTGCACAAGTTGACTTTTCACTGAGTGACTCTGGATAGACCCCAAAAGGATATGATTTGAGTGAGTGTGCTGTAAGTGGATGCTAAGGCATAAAGTTCACATGTGATGGATTGGTTCAGGGGTCAATGGCAACTTCATTGGGTGTGTTGTGGATTTTGAAACATGAATGGATTCATGCTGCGAAGTTTGACAGCTGTGGCACAAGAAGATAAACAAAATTATAAAATCATTTATGAAACCTGGTCATGCTGGAAAAACAGGAGAACAAGATCTTTCAAGATTGGGCAGGTACTGACCATGGCTTCATCTATCTTGGATGTTCATGGCCCTCCAAAACAGCAGCAGTCAGGCGCAATCATAGCAGCAGATCGGGCCAACCAGCTCTGGCTGAAGGCTTGGTTTTCAGGTGCTTAACTCATGGGAAGTCTGATGGCTCATCAGCACGGTAGCACACCCATGATAAACAGACACCATGAGGAGGGTAAGGACCTACTATCCACTCTGTGAGAGAGGGGAGTGTTGGCAATGAACTAGCTTCAGAAATATGTTAGCTAATCGGAGGAAATTTGTTAGAGTAAGACTCATCCAAGATTGGCATGGGTTACTAAGGAATGCTATTCTGGGACAACCTGAGAAAGATTTAAACTGGACAGAATTTCATATGGGAAAGATTTAAGTATTTTAAGCTTAAGGAAAGAAACCTTTCTTTCTTATGGATAATCTCTGCAGCTATTACTTTTTCAAGTTGATGAAGCTATTAATTTCACATTTACACATGAGTTATTTGGTCCTTTTTTTTTTCTTGTTAGGCTGTAAAGAAGACTAATTATATCTGTGTGTTGGCATTGTAAATGTCTTTTTCTGATTAATTTGAGAAGGCTAGAATTTGAAAACCATTATTTTCTATCTAGATTTGATTATATGGAAATAGAGCTCCAATTTCTGAAAACTTGGATTCTTAGGTTTTCTTGACCATGGTTGGTCAGTTTACCGCATCTTTGCAGTAGCTGATAAAGCCAATGTCACGTGGTCAGAACCACCTCTTCCTGAAATCCCAGTGACCAGCTGAATAGCCTTTGATCTGACTTTGTGTGTGGAGGGGATATCATGGCCCCAGGTGGGCCAGACTGGACCAACTTATGGAGCATCTTAGGCAAGCCTGCGCTTGGCTTCCTTGTCTTCTCTGCTCTCACCACCCTACTCCTGGGCAGCCTCTTGACTTTTCCCAGGCAGTCTATAGGCTCTTCCCTTACTCACTTTGAAAAGAGGCAGCCTAGGGAAGTCAAAAGAGCAGAAGATTGTGAGCCAGGAGCCAGGGCTCAAGTTCTAGCCTCCTCACTAGTTGGTCATGTGACCATCAATTCTTGACTTGGAGTCTTAGTTCACTTGTCTGTGAAATTGGGCGGCTTGGCTATGTACTTTCTAAGGAGCTTCAAGTATAAATTTCCTCTGATCCAATACTTCCATGTTTGCCTGTGTTCATGAACTATAGCGTATTTCCTCTTTCTGCCCCTCTCACTATTGTAGAACTGGCTTAACCTCAAAGATGAAATTTTGGAGGCACTAAAAGAGAAGGCAGGGGGCCTACGGGATGTGCTAGAGATGACTGGACGTTTGGACATGGAATTGATTAAAATTTCTACCATCAGCGCAGCTCAGAGGCTGAGAGGGCTACTCTGTCCTTTTATATCCATTCCTCATGCTGCCATTTATGACTTCTTCTCCCCTTCTAGCCTGCCCTGAATGCTCATTCTAATTTGACTCCACCTGGATAAAAATTGAGAGAAGGCCACGTTCATGACAGGATTTTAGCCAGTCCTTGTACCTTTCCCAAGGATGACACATATTTCTATTTACGTTTGTGGGATAATGCAAGATGTGTTATGCATAATTCTATTTTCAGGGGCTTACAATCAAGTTGGGAAGATAAGACAGATGCATCTGTGTTAGTTTTACCTTTATGTTTCAAATAAAATTATGCATCACTAAGAATATTTTTTTCAGGTTGATGAAAGAAAAATCCGTGGCAACCTTGGGGAGTCCCCTGCTGCTCCTTAGGTGGATTCCTGACTGTGGTTCAGATGAAATTGGTAAGGGCTGGTCGAGATGTTAAGAATGATAGAGATGCTGTCTTTCAGTTCTTTTGCTTTTTTTCTGGAAAAAACAACTTCCTTCATTCATCAAATATTAGGACGTATTATATACCAGGCATTTTTAGTCCTGAGATATAAGATCTTTAGAGCCAGACATAGACCTGGGTTCAAATCTGGCCGTTCTCATGATTTATGTGAACTCGGGCAAATTATTCATCTTCCTAAGCCTTTGGTTTCTCCTCTTTACATTGGGGGATAGCAGTGCCTCCCTCTAATGTTATGAATATCAAAGGAGATAAATTATATATATGCCTAGTACTTGGAAAGCATTCAATAAATGGTAGCTATTATTAAGAAGATACAGTCCTCAGCTCCCAGGGACCCTAAGTATAGTGGTGGAGACAGACATCCAAAGTTATAATCTCATGGAAATCCTGGCTTGTTGGCAATGGCGCCTCATTGGCAGTGCTTGATGCCACGTGAGCATTGGTCTTTCTTGCTTTTCTGTGTGTTTCATGTCAGGGGTCAACACTATGGTTTTTACTGCCTGTGGACGTTTGTGACAGATTGGCCAATGTCCACAGCAGGGCATGGAAGCCCATTCATCTTCCTGTATGACTGCCAGTAGGGAGAAGGGATGGAGATGGATTTTTTGCCTCAATGTGGAATCCTTTCCACTCATTTTAAGTGGCTATTTCAGGACACTTGCTTTCTTCTAGGAATTCTCAAAGTTCAGTTGATGGGCAAGATAAGAGAAAGCGACACTTTCTTTTCCCAAGGAACTTCCCCAGCTCTTTGCTGTTTCTTTCTGCCAGTACAAACCTCACTCTGTAGGGGAATGCAGTGACAGTCCCGTAGAGAGAGGAGGGACCTGACAAGACCTATGAAGTTTTATGCTAAGTACTTTACATGCATTATTTAATCTGTTACACTCTTGTAATCCCCACTTTACAGGCAAGGAAACTGAAGCATAGACCTCAGATAAATGAGGACCATGTGTCCATGGTCACCCAGTTTAGAATCTGGGGAGCCAGAATTTAACTCTGGGTCGAACTCAGTAAATTCTCACCCCTGGGCTCAGTTGGGAAGCTTAGAAAACTCATAGACACTTGCATAAATACCTACCTACTCATGTAGGCCTAGATCCCAGTTCCAGAGATTCGGGGTTAACTGGTAGCCTGGGATAGGGTCCTAGTGTCGGCATTTTAAACAAAGCTTCTTCTGTGATTCTAAAGTACAGCTGTGGTGAGAACCTTTGGCGTAACTCCAAAGTCACACTATACGTTTCCACCCAAATAACATGTTTCCTCCATTAAAGTACCAGGAAGTGCTTCCCAAACCACATGTTAGAAGCAGGAAGTTTCTGGACAGATTTGAACTTTTGGGAAATTTTTAATCACTTCCCTTACTCCTGTCAGTAGACAAGCATGTCTATGCTTCTGTGGCCCAGAAGAGTCGAACAGAATGGTTGTTATTAGAAATTTCAAGGGAAGAAAGAGATCTGTAAAGATCTTCCCTGATCCTCACTTTTTGAATCTCATTCATCAGTCAGACATGCTCCCTGACTGCCCATCATTTCTGGAGGAAATTTTGGCTGATGATCAGCTTCCTCTCCTTCCCTCCTTGCTTGGTGATTTCCTCTTGGGTCACCTGAACTTTGGTTGAATTTCTGTGGCCCACTTGGTTACCACAGGGAACAGTTCATGGCCCTTAGAGGGCAAGAGCTGTAGCCTGTGTCCTAATGGTCATTTGACTTAGGGTGACATGCCCTTGGAAACAGATCAAGTCATTGCCATAGTCCCATATAGTAACTGCCACTCTGGTTCCACAGATACTGTAAAATTTATGTCCAACAAAAATCCCCCATTAAGGTAGTCAGGCCCTGGCTCTCTTAGCAACTGGCCCTTACTGTGCAGGTTATGCTGTCCATGCCGGTTATTTATGTCCTTTGACATTTCCTGCATTTAAAAGGAGGATTTTGAAAACCAAATATTTTCAGCTAGAAGGCAATATTTCCAAATCTTTGGAAGATTATTAAGCGAAACACACTCTTGGGAATTAGAGGTAATTTCCAACTGTGTTGGCAAGTTACCGTGGGCATCAACATATCTATTAGGAAATCTCTTGGAATTGAAAAACAATATGTACAGTATTTTATTTTTGTTTTTTAAAAATTGATATAAGGATGCACAAGAAATTATTAACAAATTTTTTTTCACTAGAGAATGGGATGAGGAAGTATGGGAGACCTTTATTTTCACTTTATATTCTCCTATAATAATAATAACTGCAACCATATTGACAGCTGATATTTATTACTTTCTACTTTGTGCTTGATCATATACAATTTCCCTTACTGCATTTATCATTTAATATTTACAATAACCTTATATGATAAGTACTGCTGTTCTGTTTGAATGCATTCAGCTATAAGTAACTTGACTGGCTTAAACAACAAAGAAGTTTATTACCTTATGTTATAAGAAATTCCATGGTAGAGTGGCTCCAGGGGTGGTAAATTCGGACTCATCAGGATCTGATATTTGTCTCTTTTTGCTCTGCCATTGTCAACATGGCAGGTGGTCCTTAAGCAAGCTCACCTTGTGGACCCGAGATGGCTGCTGCATCACATCCATACCTAGCAACATCCACTGTCTTCCCCAATGCATATCTTGCTGTAAACCTTTCCCAGAAGCTCCTGCTCCCCAAGACAGCGCACACATTTGCTTCACATGCCCATGTGTAAACTAACCGTCCATTGCAAGGAGAAAGGGAGCACCACAATTGGCTTCCAGGCTATTCAAGCTTCATTACCTTCCTGAGGCATATGGAGAAAGAAGGTAGAGAACTGAAAAAAAATCAGTTAGAGCCGTGACAGCAGGTTTGAACCAGAGGAAGAACGTGTTCAAGTCCCCATCTAGACAGGTCTATCAACTAAAAGTGTTTATAAGGAAGTTACATTGATAAACATCAAAATTGCCCCAGGCTCCCTTAAGGGCCATAGGTGGGAAACTGTCCCCTCACCCATGCCACCAGGATCAGAGTTCTATTACAGATAAGGAAGGGGTGGATTAGATTACTGTCGGCTACGCTATTGTTATCCAAATGTTTACAGACGAGAAAAGTGAGGCTGTGGTAGGTTTGACAAATTCCCCAAGGATGCATGGTTAATGCATAGTAGAACTGAGCCCTGAAATTAGGTCTGCTTACCCCAGAGCCTATCTGTGCTTCAACCACTGTTAAAAAACAAAATTCAACTGAGTAAATTTTAAAGATCTTATTGGCTTTCTTGCTTGATTCATAAATTGGGCAGCATCGAGTCTAACAGATAGAAAGGAGCTCTGAGGAACTGTACAAAATGAAAGACTTTTATCGGTAGAAAGGAGCAGGAACAAGGAAGTTATAGTAGGCAAAAAAGCCTGTTGGTTATTGCAAGGTTACCTTCCTTTAGATGATGGCAGCAGTCTATCAGGCAGCTTACCTAACTAGTGCTGATCAGGAGATTCCTGATTGACTGGTTTAAGATTCCATTTCTGGGAGAGTGGAAACCTTAATTAAGTGTTGGTTTGGTGATTTAGCATAAGCATAAGGGTAAGTGACTTAGCATAAGTGACTCCTTTTGGGGGCTCTTGTCTTGTTTTTAACACCACTATGATAGACTGCCTCTATTGTATGCTATCGTATACTGCCTCTCTCGCAACGTGTATTGCTTTACCAGTAATTTAAAAAGTGTTTCTGTTTTTTTAAAGGATTGTGCTTTCAGGGTTCAGTTAATTCTAATCACTGCTCCTCTAGTCTGGGAACTTGGAAAAACCACTTAACCTTTTTGGACTTAGTTTTCCTTATCATCAAAATGAGAGGGCTCAGCTAGATGAGAGCTAAGATCTTTTCTAGCCCTAAATTCCATAAGTGTATGGTTCTCATGTGAAAAATCATTTAGAGTAGAGATTTTGTTTGAAAAAAAGCTTCAGTCATACAAATAACGTCGTCTATGAAAAATCGGGTAGAATTTTTAAAAACAAATGTTACTCTTTCTATAAAATGCACCTGCTTATTTTGCCACCAGTGCAGATGGTGGTATGTAACCCTTCATCACTGGGGGTTTGGCCCGGATGTCCTAGGCTGGGTTTTCTTCTCTCTCTCGGTACTGTCTCTTCCAAAGACTAAGCTCCCCACAGATGAGCATGCCAGGAAGCCCATCTGCTAGTGGCTGTGAGCTGACAGCTGCTCCACAATCCCCACCAGAACCCTTGGTTTCCATGCTGTGTAAGGAAGCCAATCTAAGTGAGCAGATGAGGGTCCTTGTATCTAGGAAATCTGCCCTCTGGAGCAAACGTACGCTGCTCACCTCTTGAGACCTCCAGCTGAGATCAACCTTCTCAAACCACCTTCCAAGACTTGGAGTAAGGTGAGAATAAAGACAACTTGCCCACCCAGTGTTAATGGGTGATGTAAGGGCCTAGGCAGTAGGAGAGACAAAGGGAAGAGGCGCAAGAGGTGTGTGTGTGTTTGCGTGTTTTATTTTTTTCTCATTTCTAAGAAACAAGGAGGAATATTTAGGAAAGAAGAGAGAAAGTTTCCACAGCGTTATTCAGCTCATTATGAGGAATTGAAGTTGAAATGCTAGGAAATATTCACATTTACTGAGGAACTTTTGATGTTGAAACGTGTACAAACTTTACCCTTAGACAAATATAATATTGTCCAACGTCTCTCCTCAAGTCCTGGAAAAGCTGAAGCATGTTAATTGATAGCAAAGATGTCTTCAGAATTGCCATTTATCCAAGAGCTAGATACACGTTGCTTCTATACCAAAAATAGTCATAAAATTCAATAGTTGATAGCAGATAACAAGCAAGACTTGTTGTAAACTTTATTGAATTTATTTGCCTCCCTCATATTAGAGCCAATAGGAGTCAGGCACATATACCAAGAATTAAAGGAGAAAATTATCCATGTTTGTTCATTCTGCCAGCTGTTATTGTGGAGGAGGAGACCCTGTGCATGGGAAGAAAAATTTAAAAAAACATATAAACAACAGCAGCCCATAATAAAATCAATATTCCAAATGCAATTTAGAGAGATAGTTCTTTCTCTTTCTGTCTCTGACAAAGAGGGGGTTTGGCGGCCCTTTGCTCGGGGCGACTGGGAAGGTTCTGGTCACTTTGGATGAGAGATGCAGGTAGGTGTCCAAACTGGTACCCCATTCAGGCACAGCTCCCAAGAGATTTATTTCAAATCAACAGATAACATTTGCACCTGAATTGATTCATGAGTGTCATTTCAGGAGACTAAAGCAAGCATTTGGATTAAATTATCCAGGTAGTTGCTTTGATTTTCATTTTTCTTCCCCATATGAATTAAAGACAAAATTCTTTAGGTGATGGAAGAAATAAGATACATACCACATTGTCACCAAATCCTGTCTAAGATTTGGCCACATTCTCATGGACCAGTCAAGACTTTGGCTTCTGGCCTTCTTTGAAAGTCATGCCCCATGACACATGCAAAGTCCTCCTTCACTCAAACCAGGGTGCTCCTTCAAAGACTCTCAGAAGGCAGCTGCCACCCAGAAGGCCCTTATGAATTGCAGAATTCCATGCGCTCACACCTCTTAATACAGCACCAAAGACAGCTTGGCTGCTGGATGTGCTGGTACAGCTGTGAAGGAGCTAACTTTGGCAGCCATAGATCATGGAGGCTTTGTCTTGGCTTCTCTCAGAATAGCTTTGCATCAGGAGACTCTTCACATCGCTCCAAACAAATGCAGGAAGAAAGGGGGCAAACATAAATGGATGCTTTAAAGAAAGATATTTTGGATCTTTGGGTTTTGATATGTGGCTACAGTCTGTGGAATCAAGCATTTCTGGTTTATGAACAGTTCAATAGAAGGAGCAGTGGATTTGGAGTCCGAACAGTTTGGATTCTCGGTCCAGGCTTGTCTACAGCTCATGCGTCACTTAGTTAGCTTCTTTGACCTTGGTTTCCTCATCTGTAAAACGAGAAGGTTTGGCCAGATGATCTTTGACCTAATGATTCTATGAAAAGTGAATGTTGGAAGCACATGTTCACCATCTCCAGTTACCAGCTGTGAATATGTGACTGGACCAAATGGCACTAACTGTCGAAATGTTTTAGGCTGAAGGGGAAGCATTCTGAAATGGGACAAGGGCACCTCGTGTTGAAACCTGGAGCCGGTCAACTCTCTAAGGCCTGGGCCAACTGTTGCTTCTGCCTTCTACTCCCACTGGTTTTAGCTGGACTGGGAAGGACTCACCTAAGGATAAAAAAAAAAATCTGAATCAATAAGTTTCAATGGGTTGCTTTATGAACAACTATAAATCAGATCCCTGCCAAAAAAATGTTAACTTTATTTCTTGTAACTAATCTAAAATTGCTGTCTGGCTCACGGTCTCACAGATAACCCAATCTCTTCCAGTTTACAACTGTCTCCTTTGGGCAAATATTGGGTCATATCAGAGTTCAAAACCCTCTTTCAGGACCATATCTGACATCTCAAGGAAACCCCTTTCTGATTTTCATTCCCCAAAATGGTTTCTTTAGGGAGAAGCTTACTTTCCTTGAAGGTGGCAGTTGGGAGAGGAGTCCTTGGTCTGAGCAGTCCTCTAGGTCCTCTCTGACCTCTAGTGAGATTTACTTTGTTTTACCTGGCCAATGGGTGACCAGTGTTGGTTTCTACCAGATCTGGTTGATCCCACCTGGACTTTTGAGATCTCATGTTAATGTCTGGCACTTTGCCATTAATTCTGAAGTTGAGATCCTGGCACTTTGTGAATTTGTTTATTCGAACACCAGGCCTTGTTTGACCCACCAGTCTTTCAGTACGTGTTCCCCAGCTTGGGAAATAGGAAATTCTGAATCTCCTACCTGCAACCCAAGACCTTGGGGAAATCACTGACACTATATTGGGTTGTTGCTTTCTGCCAAATTCTTCCATGTTACAATTTCTAGTCTACTTCATCCTCCCTCACTCAATCCCACATTCATGCAGAGCACCCAGTGAAGGTGTCTCCTCTCAGACTTCTAAATAGGAAGACTGACCCACGACCCCTGCCACCCTGGCTCATAGTGAAAGGATGCAGTGATTGATTGGTGGTGCCTAGCATGGATGGGGAAGATGGGAATGGTTGCACTTCTGCTCCGTATTTACCATTGTAACTTCTGCCTTCACAATAAAGTAGCTCTTGTCTTTGAATTGACATCATTTTCCCAGTGAGGCTGGTAAGACTATAAAGGACATGACCTAGAGCAGTGGTTTTCAAACATAAGCATGCAAATAATCACCTAGAGTGCTTATTAAAACAGATTGCTGGGTCAACCCTTGGATTCTGATTCTGTAAATCTAGGCTGGAGCCTGAGGATTTGTATTACTAACAAGTTGTCAGGTGATACCAATGCCGCTGGTCCTAGGACCACATGTACCTATAATCTTCAGGTTTTGGTGCTATGTACAGATGGTGGTAAAAGCAATGCAATTTCTGTGTGTAATTTTGTGCTTGGAAACATGAAGATATACAGTTTTTCAATCTGAGAGATGTTACTGGGGTCTGAATAGAGAACATTAAAAACTTAGTAGATGAGCCGTCTAGTTATATTATTACATCATATATTTTTCAATGATTTCTGTCTTTCCCTTGATGCATTTCCAGATTGCTAACCTGGCCAACCCTGCAGTGAAGGTCATTATAACCAAGGTGTGATGTGGGGTCACTAAAATGGCTTTCTCTAGCTAGGTATGTATCTAAAATACCTAGGTTAGCTCTGAGCTCAGATCCAAGCTCCTCCAGGCTTGCTGCTTTGAGGAGGAAGCAGCAGGGGAGAGCAAGGACCAGCCTATCTGTGGCACAGGCTTAACATATTAGTTTTTTCTCATGTTGTTTCCTGTCTGTTATCTCCTATGTTTCAAATACAAGCTTGTTTTTTTTTTTAATTAATAGCCTTATTTACATACCATAAAATTCACCTACTTTAAGTCATAATTCAATTCTTTTTAGTATATTTACAAAGTTGTGCAGCCATCACTACTATCTAATTTTAGAACATTTTTATCACTCCCTAAAAAACCTCGTGCCCATGTACAGCCACTTCTCTTCCACTCACTGTTCTAGGTAACCTCTAATCTAGTCTCTGTCTCTATCTATACCTTTGCCTTTACTGGACATTTCACGTACAATCATACAATATGTGTTCTTTCGTGTCTGGCTTCTTTCACTGAGCACAATGGTTTGGAGATTCATCCATGTTGTAGCGTGTATCAGGACTTCATCAAACGCTAACTTCTATCGGATCTTCTTTTAATGCGTATGCTTCTTTCTGTTTCTTCTCTGACCCTTTTAGTCTAGGTCCTGGTTACTCAAAGTGTAGTCCCTGGGCCACTTGCATCAGCGTCACCTGGGAGATACTGCATGAGACAATCAGGATCTGCATTTTAACAAGATCCCAGGGGGTTCCAGTACACGTTGCAGTTTGAGAATTGCTGCCCTAGAGAAGTTCTTCACCTCTCTCAGGTGTGAGAGCAGCCTCCTGCTACCTCCTTGCCTCCAGTCTTCCCGCCAGAGCCTGCACACTGCTGATGAGTCCTGAGATTAGTCATCAAATGCCAATCCCTGCCTGCCACGTCCATTTCGTATGCAACATAAATAAACGGCTTCCTATTAACTGTTTGAGTGCTAAGGCCCCATCTCTTGACTGTGATACTCAAAGTTTCCTAAAACAGCCTCTCTTCTACCTGCAGAAGCTTCTCACCTTCAATGCTCCACCACAAACTTTCAGTTCCTGACATGCCAGACCTCACTCACCTTGATCACACTACGATCAGCCTCAACTTCAAGTGTCTTATTAACATGTTCTTCCCTCCATCTATCCAATTCTACTCACCCTCCAAGGAGTGATTTAGGCACCATCCCTGCCTGCCCACCCTACACAGGATCTTTCCCAACCTGTAGGTAAACATCAAACTTTACCTGTTCTAAGCTCTAAGAATACTTATTAAACATCAAATCCTATGGTTACTGTGCAGCCGCTCATGGTATTAACAATGATAATAGCAGTAATGATGATAATGGCAAAGATTCCCACAGCAGTTTATGGTTTATTAGGGACTTTAACTTATCCTGTTTTGCTTATGTAATTTGTATATCTTTTAATATAAAAATATAAGCTCCTAGAGAGTAGGGGTTATTTCTTGTAGGTCATTGACATTGGTTACTAGGAGATCCCTGGCCATATTGTAGGCAGTCCATAAATTCTGGAGGACTGAGTACCAGGCCAGAAGGCAGGATGACAAAGTTTCCCCAGAAGGGAAGAAGTGATTCCAGTAGAGCTTACATATGGAAACTGTTAAAGAACAAAAGATAGTAAGAGTATAACTACCACTATTAGTTGACATTTATTGAATACGGTATGAGATCTTTATGTATGTTGTGCTATTTTCCAATAGAACTCTATGAAGTTCTATATTAGGGAGGCATTCTTATTCATCCCTGTGGATGAAGAAACTGAGGCTCAAAGAAGTTGTGCAACTTATCCAAGACACAGCTGGTAAGAGCAGAGCTAAGACCAAAACCGAAGTTTCTGCCTCTAATTTTTATGCCGTCTCTCCATCCTGAAAAAGGAATTACACCAAGGGAGTATTGGGACATGATGGGGATAACTAGGGTCTTAGAGGTTATAACTATTTTTCCAACTCAGGAAGTGTTTCCACAGGCAATATTCCTGTTTTCATTGGAACACTGGTGAGATTTAAAGTCCTTCATGAATTTCCTCCTTTGCGTCAGAGAGCATTCAAAAGGAACAACCCAACGGATACAGATGGACTCCACCAGCTTCCTAGGCCAAGTTCTTCTCATTCTTTATGTGTTGTGAGAGGCCTAGGTGGGCTGAATGCTCTTTCTTAATGTAACACCTTCACTGTAATTTCATCACGGGGTGACCAGGAGAACAAAGGAGACATTCTCAGATTAGAGCTTTAGTTAAAAGGTAAACTACCTCATCTGGTCAGCTGCCTGCCCAGGGGTCATATGTAATTTGTTCTGCTCAGTACCAGTAAGTTTTTAATATTGTCAGATGGCCCAATCTTGAAAAACATTTATTTCCCTGCTCCATGTTTATACACTTATTGCTTAGCAATTCCCTCTTCTTTCTGATGGTTCCCAGGTCACTAGCCCAAAAAACATGAAGACATCCTATAGCTCACAGCTTCAAATATGATTTCCATAGCGCTACCTTCAGAATGAAGTAGAATGCGGGAATGTAGAAACTTGGAACCAGGAAAGATGGCAGGCACAATCCAGCTTAGAGGTCTCCAAACGGGTCCTCAGAGGGTGGTGCTCTGTGGAGGTTTTTGCCAGCTACCACAGGATGAGGGGAGAGTAATAGTATTGCTGTGCAACAAATCACCATAGACTTAGCAGCTTAAAACAATATCCATTTAGTAGCTCACATTTCCGTAGGTCAGAAGCCTGGCATGGCACGGCGTGGCTGAGTTCTCTGCTCAGGGTGTCTCAAGGATGAAATCAGGGTGTTGACTGGGCTGAGTTCTCATCTAGAGCCTTTGGGAAAAGTCCACTTCCAAGCTCATTCTTGTTGCAGTCATAGGCCTGAGGTCCCTCTTTCCTTGCTGGCTGTCAGAGGGGCTGCTCCCAGCTCCTAGAGACCACCTACAGTCCTTGCCTCCTGGTCCCCTCCATCTTCAAGTATGTGTGAATCCTTCTCGTGATTCAAATCTCTGTCTTCCTCTTTGGCCATCAGCCAGAACAAACTCACTCTTAAAGGGCTCATGTGGTTAGGTCAGGCCTACGCAGATAATCTTCCTATCCTAAATTTACTGGACTTGGAATCTTAAATACGTCTCCAAAATTCCTTAACAACAGTTCTCAGATTAGTGTTTGATTGAATAACTAGGAGAAAGTGTGTCTACACTGGGGCTGGGAATCTTGGAGGCTGTCTTAGAATTCTGCCTACCATAAGAGGAATCTGGGTGGGACTAGACTCCCCCATTTTGCCCTGTCAGAATTGCCTCATTTGATGGGTTTTCTATTTTGTGCCTTCTTGTAACTTTTTCAATGAATAAACAGTTATTTGGTTTAAATAATGATTTGGCCATACCTTCTTCCCCGTCTGCCCCATGATCTACACTAACTCCTTCATTTCAGAGGAGGAAGCTGAAATCCAGAGAGGCTATGGCATGTCAAGGAGGCCCAGTTGGTTAGTGGTAGAGTTAGGACTGTACACCAGGCCTTCTGACTCCTGGGCCATTGATCTTTCCACAGTGCGACACCGCCTTACCCTGAGAAGACTGCCTTCATTTTTCATGATCAGAATACTCTGAAATTCACACTGATTTAATTAGTCCTCTTTACAATCTCTGAAAGGTGGGTATTACTATTATTCCCTCAGGTTGTATCTAATGCAAACCAGTATTAGTACTTGTCTCTGACTTGGAGTACTGTGCAGAATAACTATTGATGTTACTAGGAGCATGCATTAATTTCCTGCAAAGGGATGGGTAATCGCAGGATGCTTGCATACTTCTTTGCTCTCCCACGGGGTTTCTTTTCTTGCTCTGAGTCTTTCCTTGTGCCAAGTAAGCACTCCCACACAGCTCAGGAAATGCCAGGAGCTGAGTTGAAGATGTGGTTTGCTGGGCAAGAAATAAAAGAGAACATTGTGTTCTGTGATCTTTCTCTGAAGTCCAACCTGTGCCATACACGGGCAGAGGCAGTGCCAGCAAGCAGCCATTGACATACCCCCACTGATCGGAACTCCCCAGGCATCAATCACTCATTGGATCCACTGGTTAAAGTGTACCATTAGCTCTGCTCCCTGGACAGGAGATGGGGAGATCTAGCATGTAGCTTAAGAACGCAAGTCTTCCCCAAAGTCTGGGTTTTCACATTCACTCTCAGCTGTTTCCTTCTGTCAAAATACACAACCTGAAAAAGTCATGAAAATAAACAATCAACAGTAACTATTGCTGTATGTAAATTGGGCAAATGCCCATACCAAAAACAATGTCTCTCAAAGTTTTAGGATTGCAACACACAGTAGCAACTATATGGCATTAGATTCAGTATGCTATACTCATGCGTATATATAAAAACACGTAAATGAATATGTATAAATAAAAGGAAACGAAAGTGTAGTGAAATAATGCCCTTAGTACTAGTATTTTCTATTCAAAATTATTTTTTTAAATGGCTGAGACCTAGTTGCTGGCTGTAACCTGGTTAGGAAAAGCTTAGTGAGTTGTTCCTGATAATCCATGTCCCGCTACGGAGCAGCATTATACACAGGTCCTGAATATTGAAGTTCTCTCTGAGAAGGGAGAGTGGAATGCCAGTCTTTGCATTCTAGAGCTCTGATTCATGTGTGCAATGTGGATGCAATGATATATCCTGACTTTATGTATCATTCATTCAATTATTGAACAAATACCTAGTGAGCATTACTATATTCAAGATGGTGGGCATGGTGAACTCAGTGATAACTCTTGTATTGAGAAACTACTCTGAATTACACATTATCTTAATCTTCTTTATGATCCCTGAAACATGGGTATTATTATTATTCCAATTGTACGGATGAGAAAACTAAGGCTCAGAAAGTTTTTGACCTGTCCAAGATGGTGTGGGGGTCAGAGAGCAGAGTCCATGCTCCCCTCTACAATCTGGTCATTGGAAACAAGCAAACAACAGAAACAGAAACAGAAAACAGCATTTGGCTACTGGACCGAATTTAAAAGTTTACATTCTGGCACCCCTCAAATGTTTTAGGAAGGCTCATCCCATTGAAAACCCTGAAAGAAGAATCTTTGTTCCTGCCCTCCAGCTTCTGGCATTCCAGAGACTCCCCGGGCAAGGTCAATCAATTACCTGCAGAAGGGCTGTGAGGACTGGGTGGGGCATGAAGAGGAGGTGGTTTCTTGAACCCTTCTGCTCTTCCCATCTCCCAGTGGCCTCAGCTGCTGCCTCCTGACCCTTGGGCCAGAGAGTGGAGTTGGAGGGGGAAACAGGTAAATTGCCAGGAAAAGGATGAAGGGTGCAGGGCACATATGTAGTTTGGGGTTGTAGTCAAGTAGGCTGGGGTCCCCTTGAAAGTTCTTACCCTCTGATTTTTACCTCCCTCAGCCAAACCAAACCTCACAGAGATCTTTTTTTTTTTATTGTATCAAGTTAGCAATTATTGTATCAAGTAGCCAATTTATGCTGCTTGTCATTTAACAAATCTCTGTGTTTGCTTTCTTCCTTTACAAGGTACCTTATCAATTTATCTCCAAACCCCTAAGACTCAGCTCATAGAGGGAGGAGTCATCTACTCTGAGTCAGAAAGACTGGGTTCTGTCTTGGGACTGTCATTTAAAAGGCGTTTGACTTTCTTTTTTGAGATTGTGTCTCCATCTATAAGGTGAAGATTGTATTAACCATCCTCTGACCACATAGTTTTTTGGATAATGGTGCAAAAGCAAATTTTGCAAAATATATATTAGTCTTTGAAGGAAGAAGCCATTCTAATAGTCTCCAACTGCAACTTGAGTGACCTAAAGGTATTAGTTTAGTTTCATATCCTTATTTTTAATTCTGTTAGGGTCCTGGTTGCTAAGATAAGCTTTCCGTTTTCAGAGAAAGCCTATACATTGTAGAAACCACAACTCAAACATAAGTTGACTAATTGAGCCACTGCAGACATGTCTTATCATCAAGCAGTACCAGAAAAAAGGGCAGTGGCTGGTTTTGCAAAAATCATGAGCCTTCCCTTTTGTCAACCATGCCACTGTGGCTGGAACACAGTTAATGAGGAAGGGTGTGACATGAATTGAGGCGGGAAATGTGGGCAGGAGTTTCATCTTGCAGGACTTTGTGTAGATCATGGGAGAAAACTGGATACTGTCCAACTGCAATGGGACACTAAGTAGTTAAAGCAAGTAGGTGCTGTTTTTCCTGGCAAGAGTGTGAGGGTGGGGGAAGTTTGGAGGGAGTAAGGGTCTCTTCCATGTGAGAAATTTTGCCAGGTTGACAAAGCTAATATATCAACCCTCAGCTTCTTGATGACACTGACCTCTCACTCTCCTGCCACCATCCCTACAGGGGGAGTGCGGTGCACAGGGACAAGGAGAGACCACAAGGAATGAGCCCAGAGCCTCTATGCCAGGGTCCTCTCTTACTCCCTCATCACCCCTGGGATCTCTGCAGACCTGCTTCCCACCCAAGGGGAGGAAAAAAGGGCTGAGCAGAGGTGAAGGAGGGGACCCCAAAGTACTTGCTACAACTATTCCTAGTTCTTAAAGTAAATAAAAAATCCTCTGTAGTAGTGAATAAATGCCCCCCAAAGATATCTACCTCCTGATCCTTGGAACCTGTGAATATGTTCCCTTTTCTGGCAAAAGAGACTTTGGAGATGTGATTAAGTTAAGGACCTTGAGAGGGGGAGATTATCTTGGGTTATCTGAGGGACACTTAAATGTAATCACAAGGGTCCTTGTAAAAAGGTCAAAGGAGGAAGTAGGAGATGTTGAGGACTGAAGCAAGAGGTTGGAGTGACGTGAGGAAGGAATGCAAGTGGTCTTTAGGAGCTAGAAAAGGCAAAGAAATGGATTCTCCCCTAGAACCTCCAGAAGGAACCAGCTGTCGACACCTTGACTTTAACCCAGTGAAATTGACTTCAGACCTCTGGCTTCCAAAACTCTAAGGGAATAAATTTGTGTTGTTTTAAGCCACTAAGTTTATGTAATTTCTAAGAGCGGCAATAGGAAACTAATACGTTCCATTTCCTGTGGTTATCCTCAAACTTGCCAATGGATGGACCTTAAACTCATTCATTCTTAGGAGGACTCTGGTCTTTTGGGAACCAGAGCATGAGTATTGAAGCCTCCCAGAATTGGTTTTAGTCCTAGCTCAGTCACTTGTTTGCTTGGGTAGCCTTGGGTCAGTCATTGACCCTCACTTTTTTTTTTCCCCCTGAGGAAGATTTGTCCTGATCTAATACCTGTTGCCAATCTTCCTCTTTTTCCTTGAGGAAAATTTTCCCTGAGCTGCTATCTGTGCCAATCTTCCTCTATTTTGCATGTGGGTCACTGCCACAGCATGGCTGTCAACGAGTGGTGTAGGTCCACGCTTCAGAAATGAACCAGGGCCACCAAAGTAGAGCATGCTGAACTTGACCACTAGGCCACAGGCTGGCCCCAACCCTCACTCTCTTCATCTATAAAATAGGGAAGATAATTCAGTAGTCTCCCTTATCCTTGGGAGCTATGTTCCAAGACCCCCAGTGGATGCCTGAAACCATGGATAGTACTGAACCCTATTTATATTATGTTTTTTCCTATATATACATATTTGAGATGTGACATCAAAACTAGCATGAATTTCTTTTTCCTTCTTCACAATTTCATGCATAGAAGATTCATTCTTAATGTAAGAGCTTAGCAACCCTAATGTATGATTTTTTCCTTTTCGTTATTGAGTGAAGAACTTTCACCTTTTCGCTTAAGGAAGCACTTTATGGCTTCTCTTTGGCATATCTGAATTGCCAGCATCACTACTCTTATGCTTTGGGTCCATTGTTAAGTAAAATAAGGGTTACTTGAACACAAGCACTGTGATGCTGTGGCAGTCTATCTGATAACCGAGACGGCTCGTAAATGACTAACGAGCAGGTAGCGTGTACAGTGTGGACACGCTGGACAAAGGGATGATTCACGTCCCAAATAGGATGGAGCAGGATGGCTTGAGATCTCATCACGCTACTCAGAACAAAGTGCAATTTAAAACACATAAAAAATAAATAAAAATTATGAACTGTTTATTTCTGGAATTTTCCATTTAATATTTTTGGACTATGGTTGACCAGCAGTAACTGAAACCATGAAAAGCGAAACCGCAGATGAGGGGGACTACTGTAATACCTACCTTGCAGGGCAGTTGTAAGGCTTGGAGATGATGTGGTAAGGCTCATAATGGCCCTGACACGTAACTGGCCCTCACACATGGTAGTAGGAAACTCCAGGATCAGGCAGGCAGGGTTAACAGTCTTTATTGCCAGGGCCTGGAGTGTCTGGCTTCAGTTGAGATACGTTGGTATCCTCTGGTGGAGGGCATGCAGGGAGAAGGCCCCGTCTGTGATTTGGGAGCAGAATGAACTACCCTCACAATACAGGTGCTCACCCCAGTTTCCCTACCAGGATGTGACAGTCCCATCATTGTCCTTGCTCAGCCAGCGTGGACCTGCCAAGTCTTTCTGCGAGGCAGCAGTCCACGTGCCATGAGAAGAGAGAAGTGAGTGTGGGAAGGCCACGTGGAGTCTCTGTACCCACACAGCCCTAGTATGAGTGGAATGCAAAGCCACTGGCTGCAGTAGGGCCTTAGTTGTCTACATTTCCACCCTCATGATGCCATTTTCACAGAGAACATGGGACTGTTTGTGGGAGGGGAAAGGGAACCCTACAACCCTAATTTTGGACCCTGAATCTGAGTGACTTCTGCAGTACTGGCAGCTGTGGCAAGTGGACGTGTCCAGAAAGAAACTTCCCGGTGAAAAGGCTGTTACCCTTGAGACAATATTTAGTGAAACAAAACAAAACAAAAATTCTCTGAATGTTACCTGAAGAACTCCCTTAAAATAAGTTTCATGTCCGGAAACATATCACCTGTCAGAAAAACAAGTGCCATATAAGGAATTCCTCTAGCCAGACATGGCAGGCAGGCAGCCGACACACCTTTTCCGCTGTGTGACTCATCACTAGGCGGGAGCTCAATCATAAACAAGGGCAGACTGTTCTGTTCTACCTAGGCTGAGGCTTCTCGAAGGGAGGGGAATGCCCCTCTTAGGTAAGACACTCCCCATCTCTCCAGGGACAATCTAGCTAATCCTTTCAAAGGTCAATGCAAACTTCTCCTTCTTCTACCTTCAAAATACAACTTTCTCACAGGCCTGTTGTTGGTTTGGAAGCCTAATGCTATAATCTAGAATCTTGGAATTGGGAATGTCCTTGGAGTCCCTAGACTTACGTAGTGTTACACATGAGGGAATTGTGCCCCATCAGGTGACTTGCCCAAGGTTACACAGCCCAGCAGTGACAGATCAAAGGCTAGCTGTGAGTTCTGCTCAATCCTGCATTGTGCTCTTGCCCTGCAGCACGCTGAGCCATGACTTTGGACCCTTCAGGCATCGATGCTAAAATGCAGTGGTATTTAGTTGACCAGATTGACCAACTGTTCCCTAGCAGAAAGCAGGTCCAAAGAGCTGAATATGTTTTTGAGGCTGGAGAAGGGTTTGAGCGGGGAGTGTAGCTACGGGGTGAGGGGCAGACATGGATTTAGCACAAGCAGAACCTGCGAGGCACTGTACCAAGGCCAACTTCTCCCCTTCCCCAAGTCTTGCCCTGAGCTTGTTGGGTGGTTAAACTTCTGTTGTCCTTATTCTCAAACAATTTTCTGTTCTAATCAGTAGTAAACAAGTCAAATTCTAGAGCTTCAAAGGAACAGGCATAGATTCTAGACTTTCCAAAATTTTTATAAGAGGAAAGCACGTTAGGTACATCCACCTAACTGACTTGCTGTCCACAAAGGAGCAAGTTGAGGCTCCAGAGAGGTTAAGTGATTTGTCTGTGGCAGTGCTGTTCAATAGAACTTTTAGCAGTGTCAGGAACATTCTATCTATGTGCTGTCCAATATAGAAATCACTAGCCTCATGTGGCTATTACCACCTACAATGTGGCTAGTGCTAATAAGGAACTAAATTTTTAATTTTATCTAATTTTAATTCTTAAGTAGCCACATGTGACTGGTGGCTGCCATATTGGAAAACATAGGTCTAAGGTGACAGAACTAAGATGCAACACTAGGTTTCTTTGGTTTTAAATCCTTTTCTTTCTTTACTACCCCACCACAGAACTCTAGATCAAGCTGGACTTTTTCTGTGGAGCAGGAGACTTATGATTCCAGATCCCTGGACAAAGCTTCCAGGTGAGCAATAGTGGTTGGAGGTGTCCTGTGAGATGTCACTAGTGGGGAAGAAGATGTCTTACTAGTATTAGAATATATGGGCTTCCCCATTCATTACTGTGGCATTTGCATAATGTAAACTTGCTCCATCCTTTCATGGGTGACAATGAATGCTCCATAGACTATCTTGAGAACAGTTATTGTTTATGGTCCTTATTAAGGGCTCTTAACATGCCTCTGTGTGTGTGGGGGGGAGAGTGTGTTCATGCACGCTCACGTGTACATATGCATTAGGGGAGTAATGATGGTTAAGACATAGATTTTTTTTTATCCTTATAGAACTTAAATATAGTCTGAAAGAGACACAGGTATACAAATAACTAAAATTAAAAGAAAAATAGGGGGCCGGCCCGGTGGTGAGTGATTAAGTTCACGCACTCTGCTTCAGCGGCCCCAGGTTTGCGGGTTCAGATCCTAGGCATGGACCTATGCACTGCTTATCAAACCATGCTGTGACAGGTGTCCCACATATAGAATAGAGGAAGGTGGGCACGGATGTTACCTCAGGGCCAATCTTCCTCAAAAAAAAAAAGAAAGAAAAGTGGTATAAAAGGTAGGCATACCATTCAGGATGAGGAAGCAGTCACTCTTGCTGAACAGAATCAGGAAAAAACAATAATTGGCAAGGTAGCTTTGGAGGTGACCCTTGATTAGTCTGTCAGATGAAGATGGAGGAGAGCATTTCAGGTGAAGATGACAGCAGAAGCGAAGAATCAGAGGCGGGAGAGCTCAGAGAGGGAACGAGGACTAAGAAGCTATACTATCTGATTAAAACATGAAAACTGCAGATGGGCCAATATAGAAAGCTAAGGAGAAAGGTGATAACCTGGGGCCTGATTGTCAGGCTAAGGAATTTGGACTTTACCCTGTGGTCAGTAGGGAGCCTTTGAAGGTGCTAGAGCCCTAAAGTAATATGATGAAGCTAAGTTGATGTCTGTTAGTTCAGTGACAAAAGGATGAGTCATGGTGGGGAGAAGCTGACACTGGGAATCAGTTAGTGGGGATTTCTGCAGTCCAGGGAAAAGGTTATGGGGGTTTGAACGAGAGCAGTGGCAGAGGGGAGTGGGTAGCTACTGTGTAGCTCTTTATCTGATTGAATGAAGGGAGAAGATCAGAGTGGAAAATGATGCTGAGATTCCAAGCCTAAATGACCAAAGAGATGGAGACAGCTTCAAGAAAAATTGAGAAGGCAGGAGAAAAGGCAGGAAAAAGGTAACCATTCTGATGGAAATGTTCAGCACAACAAAAGGGAGGCATTGAGGGCAATGGAGGCATTGATGTCAGGTGCTAGGAAATAGTGGGATGGAGATGTAGCTCTCAGAACTGAAGAGGAGGTTGTTCATGACCTAACCTGAGAAGAGATGGGGCCAAAGATAACTCTTAAGAAATTGCACAAGAGACAGAACAAAACACCTCAGAGCCAAGGGAGGAGAAGTAATACAGGGTGAGTTAGTCAAGAAGTCTATGTATTCAGCTCCTGTTGCTGGAGATTCATTGATGAACAAGACAGACGTGGTCCTTACGCTCATGGAGCTCACCAACCAAAGGAAAAGAGAGATGAAGCAAGTAAGCAAAGAAACTAGTCAATAATTACAAATAATACAAGTGATGAAGGATAAGCTAGATGCTGTGACAGAGGATGTTGAGTGGATGATGCATCCTTTTAGAGGGGTGGTTAGGGAAGATCTCTTTCAGCAAGTGTCCTTTCAGCTGAGATGAGCGGGTGAGAAGAACTTGGCCATGTCAGAGAAGGGCAAGCTTCCTAGCAGAGGGAAGAGCATGGCAAAGATGCTGAGACAGGAAAGAGCTTGGCAGGGCGGAGGTGCTGGCAGGTAGCTGAGATGACTGGAGCCTGGAGACTGAGGAGGAAGGGGACATGAGATAAAACCAGAAGGGTAGGGGGGCTGGCCCCGTGGCCGAGTGGTTAAGTTTGTGCGCTCCGCTGCAGGCGGCCCAGTGTTTCGTTAGTTCGAATCCTGGGCGCGGACATGGCACTGCTCATCAGACCACACTGAGGCAGCGTCCCACATGCCACAACTAGAAGGACCCACAACGAAGAATACACAGCTATGTACTGGGGGGCTTTGGGGAGAAAAAGGAAAAAAATAAAATCTTTAAAAAAAAAACAAAAAACAAAAAAAACCCAGAAGGGTAGGCAGGGGCCATGTGATGTAGGCTCTGGGAATGAAATTTGGACTTTATGGTAAAAGCAAAGGTCAATAGCATGAAACTGAAAACAAAACTTAAAGAGAGTGAGGATTGAGAGAAGATCATCAGATTCAGCCACAAGGATGGGATTGGTGATCTTTAAGGGAGCAGAGGAGAGAGATGGTGGCTGAAGTTAGTTTGCAATGTTGGGGGGTTTGAAGCATCTAGAGAGCCTTTCTCAGAGAAGTTAGGTGGTAAAGAGGGGCAAGGAGATAGGATATTCTCAAAGACACCAGCCAAGACCATACTTATCTTAGATACTTAGTCTTGTTGAGAATCGCAAACCAAGGCTTGTTTGTATCACTGGAACTGAAGTCATATAGGAAGAATGGAACACCTGGCCTCTGTTCAAAGCTGTTCCTAAAGTCCCCCAGGAAGGTGTAGTAGAAAGCCAGCATTCCTGTCAAATGTGAAGACTAGAGCAGAGGTCACTAGCAGGACCGCCCAGTTGCTGGTTGAGTGTCTGGCCTTTGCAGCTCATAGCTGATGTCAAGGCCCTCAGGCTTTGAGATGGATTAGGAAAGCCCCAGGCCTGGTTAGCCAGCTAGGGAACAGACTGTGCCATCCTGACTATCACTTCACACAAAGTGCTTGACTCATGGGTGTTGACAATTGCAGTCTGGTTTTAATTATACTGGGCGATGTTGCATAATACCTCTGTCAACCAATATTTTGTAAAAGGCCATGAAGTTTTAATAGTTGGCTTCTTCAACAGAGCTCTTAGCTTTTAAACTTTAGCTGAAGGAGGCTGAGTGAGATCTGGGTTATAATTATAAGGGTTGAGAAGTGGCTGGGAATACTACAAATGCCAAATTAAAAAGAAATTCACCAACATCCAAGGCCTGCTTGGGGAGAAGTGCTGAGTCAACCCTATGCCTGCTGCCCTGGGTCTTTGAACTTCCTAGGACAAAGGGCAGGAACCAGGTCTCTAGCTGTGAAGGCCTCCCGAGAAAGAGGAATGACCAAAATTTCCCTTCCTTGCATCTCTTGCAAGGCCCAGGTTTGTGTGCCAGGGTCTTTGATTGGAAATGCAGGGAGAAATCAGTGGAAAAGGGAGGTGGGAGGTCCAGCACCAGTGTGCCCTGGTCCGTCTGGAGTAACGTTTCTCAAGCCTCCCGCATGTCACTGTCATTACCAGGGAGCTTTTAATAACACCTATGCACTGGCCTTGTCCCTAGACCAAACATCAGAACCTTCACTGCCCAGGCTTTAGAATTAAAAAAAAAGAATTCTCTGTGGTAGGCTGAAGAATGCTTCCTGCCTCCAAAAGATGTCCGTGTACTAACGCCTGGAACCTGTGAATGTTATTTTTTATGGCGAAAAGAACTCTGCAGGTGTGATTAAATTAAGGATCTGGAGATGGGCAAATTATCCTGGATTATCTGACTTAATCACAAAGTTCTTTATAAGAGGAAGTGTCAGAGGCAGAGAGTGGGCCAGGTGACAATGAAAACAGAGATTGGAGTGAAGCACTTTGAAGACGGAGGAAGGGGCCACAAGCCAAGGAACACAGGCAGCCTCTAGAAGTGGAAAAGGCAAGTGAACAGATTTTCCCCTATAGCCTCCAGGAGGAACACAGCCCTGCAGACACTTTGATTTTGACTCAGTGAACTGACTTTGGACTCTGACCTCCAGAACCATGAGAGAATAAATTTGTGTTGTTTTAAGCCAACAAGTTTGTGGTAATTTGTTACAGCATATTGCTAGTTTCTCTAGGAAACTAATTCAAAATCTCCATAGATGATTCTAATGAACAGCCAAAGTGAAGAATCAATGATGGAGAACCTTGCCACTCAAAGTGTGGCCAAGGACCAGTGGAATCTGCATCACCAGGGACTTATAAATGCAGAGTCTCAGGCCCCACCCTAGAGCTGCTGTAGCAAAATCTGCATTTTAACAAGATTCCTAGGTGATTTGAATGCACACCTAAGTTTGGGAAGTGCTAAATTCTACACCAATGATTTTCTATCCTAGCTTTACTATAGAATATCCTGGACAACTTAAAAAATACAGATCCCAGACCAGGGCATGCTGTTTTTAGAAGTGTCCCAGGGTGCTTTTAATGTGAAGCCAGGGTAAGAACTAGCGATCTGGGACAAAATGTTTTCAGACTGAATAGCCAAGAGAGATTGTTAAAAATTGAGGATTCCTGGGCTCCAACTCAGAGTTTCTGTTTCGGTAAATCTGGGTGGGGCCTGGGAGGATGCCTTTTTAACAAATGTCTAAGGGAACCCCCATAACACAAGTGACCATTCAGGTGAACATGGCGGCCCCCTGTCTGCCTGGACCACATCGTTCTGCTATGATAGTCTGCTTTCCCCTCTTCAATCTGCTCCATCCAGCATTTGCTCATTGTTTAGGCCTTCCTTTACCCACTCTAAGCAGAAAAGCTATATGATAGGCCCTTGGGGACCTCATCCTGAGGAGGCGGCTGGGTAGTAGGCAGGAAGTGCTCCTCCTACTAGCATCATTCTTGATTAGATTATTCATTTTAGGTCCTGAGAAATAGGTGCGGTGGTAGGAGAGGAACTGAACCAGTGACACAGCCAGCATCCAGGGGACAACTGGAGGTGGAGATTTGTGTGAGCAGACCCTGCCTTACCCAGCCTTGTTAAGGCTCCTGCTGCTCCAGCCCTAGGGTCTGATATGCCAGTTCCCTTTGTGGCAGAATGCCAGAATATCTGTCCCCTAGGGCATTGCTCTCAACATGCTTCCCACTCATTTTCTATCAAGTATTTATTTTTGACATGAGTTCTGAAGACAATGCCTTTACCCAAAGGATCGACTTTAATGCTAGAAATTTTAAGCATTGTGAAAAAAAATCTTTCACATCACATTGGTTCCAAAGCTAATCTATTCTTGTCGAGCATTATAGCCTCACGTTTGTTTCCAAAATATTTATTGTTTTTGTAATATTCTTATGTGTTTGAACCCTGGCTCTGCCACCACTTTAGTGTTTTTGGGCAAATCATCTGACCTCTCTGTGACTATTTCTTCAACTGTCAAGCAGGGATAGTTCAACTTACTTCAAGGGCTAGTGTGAAAATTGGGAGAGATGATGTACCTAAAACACGTGGTCTAGTACCTCACTAAATGACAGATATTGTTATTAATGTAGATCCTTTTATCTGGGAATGTAATCCAATCAGATAAAGTAGAGGAAGGTTCTGATCCTGGAGCATCTTTAGAGGCAGTGGAGGTGAAGGAGGGTCTTCACCTGCTCTCCTCATGATAATTTTCAAGAGACTGAGTGTACAATCAGAAAATTTATCTGAAATTTGAAAATAAGCAAAACAGAATACCAGGGATTCTTTCAGAGCTGGAGTTGGCTTTCTATCATCTGGCTATTTTACAACTCTGGAGAAGCAGATGCTTACTTGTAGATTTTGATCTGCTAGGGATGAAAATAATTTCTGTCCAATAGAAAAAAATTACCTAAAAGCTTACAGTTTAGGGTGCTGTTGGCATTAACTAGTTTTGTATCTGACCCAGCAATCTTATCCTAACATTGCCTGTAAATTCGTAGCTTCTCAAATATTCTTTGAACAGTGTTAGTTGGCTAAAATATTTGCATTAATCTTGTATTTGCATGAGAATCATGATTTTACCTTTTTGAAAGTTGTTTTGAAAGTGTCTGCTTCTATGCTGTTTGTCCAAAGCTTGACCCCTTGGAAATATCAGTTTAAGGGGGCATTTGATCTGGGTTCCATGCTATAGGTCTATTTTTCCTGTTGGACCATGCACAAGGGAAAAAAGAAAGGACGATCCATACAAATAAAGTATTTGTACATCGATTATTAAGTTATAATTTTATTTGTCACTCTCTTCTTTGACTTCTGGAGGACTTTATTCATAACGTAACGATAGTGTGTATATTATAGCTAGATATTTATGTGTCTGCCTCTTCCAGTAAATGGTGAGTTCTTTGAGGAAAGTGATTGTGTCCCATGTGTCTTTGATTCCCAGAGCCTAGCACAGAATTTGGCACTTAGAAGCAAATAAATATCTAACTGAAATGAACAAAGCTCTCTAGGTCCTTGCTACTCCAAATATGGTCATAGACCAGGAGGCTGGGCATCAGCTGAGAGCTGTCAGAATTCAGAATCTCAGGCCCGCCTCCAGACCCACTGAATAGTCATTTCAATATGATCCCCAGATGATCCTGTGCACTGTTCCAGGCCATTGTCATTTTGGAGTGGTGGCTCAGCTTTTAATGATGAATGAGATTCAGGCAAAGAAAGTTGAAGTAATTGTCCCCAATTTATAGGAGTTCAGCGATGAATGTAAAATTGAAATCATTACCACAAGAGTATTGTTTCTGGGATCAAAGCGGGACAGATTGTGCTGTCAGGGCAGAATTCCAGTTAGGTCAATAAAATCTATGACTTGTGGGTGGCAGAGCCATTAAGCTTGATTTGGCAGGAGGGGTGTTGCATTCTTTGAGAAAAACTCTATAAGCAAAGACCTCTCTGCCCTTCTCAGTTCTAGCCTGGGCCCTAAAGTGTTTATTCAAGAGGAGAAGCTGACTCCATTTCTGTTGGCTCCAAGCCCAAAGCAATTGGAAGCTCAGGTTATCCCTTCATGGAATCCTGATCATTAATCATACAATTTAAATCTCTATTTGTCACATCCAGAGCTTTAATTGTCAGGGGTATTTGCCCAATATCTTTCATGAAAGAGCCAAAGACAAAGGAAGAAAGACAAACAGAAACTTTTGGGAGAATCTTGGATACAAAATCTTTAAAAGGCGAGGTAGTTGTTACCTGGCTGAAATATGTGATGCCTTCAGCTAAGAATCGCGAGTTACAGAACAGGCATCTTCAAAAATACTTGCAAAAAAGATTTAACTTCAATTTCCTATCGGAAAGTAATGATTTTTCTTTCTGTCTGAGGCATGCTTCAGTTGTTCCTGATAAATCCACAAGCCCAACTGTAAAAGAATGAGGATTTTATTTACTCTCACAACAAAGAGATTAAACAATTCAGCCGCTCGATAGAATCAGCAGAGCAGAGTCTCATAGCTGGAGGAAGCCCTCTGAATCATCTCGCCCAGGATTTGCAAACCCAAATGCTTTTAGGAGCTGTACAAGTGAAGCAAATGTGAGAAGGCAGTTAGCTGGACTGTATTAGGGGTGGTTAAGACTGTGGGAACTGGGAAGTGAATGCTTAGAAAAATCATTCACATTTTTAAAACAGCGTTGGCCAAATAAAACACATCTATGGGCCTAAGTTGGTCTACTTATTTATATTTCAGAAAGCTGAGATCCAGAAAAGCTAAATTTTTTGCCTAAGATCACATAACTATAACTTAAGCATTGAAACAACTACTCCATCTGTGACAGTGCCTCATGTTTACCCACATAGAGGGGATATTCAGATTGTGTTTGTATACACAACTGTGTGTGTGTGTATTAAACCAAACAGGTTCAATTCTAAGAACTGGTTATTTGGAAAATATCTAGTTGCTAACAGCAGAAAGAAAACAACTACTCTAAACCACACAAGGTACTGCCAGGAGAGAGTAAAACCAACAAAACCAGCAGTCATTTCCATTCATCTGGCACACATTTTTACAGGGCTGTAATTAATTGTATTTACACATCTTGGATGTTTTTGAAACAGTAATAAAAATCTGTATGTTTTAAGAAAAAGACTCGTGGGTTTAAAATGTAATTGGTTAATTACTTAGAAAAAGATTGCATGTTCTTCTGAGGAGGTGACGATTAGTGGTTGGAGCCATTACCTTGGTTGGCTTCCTCTGCCCTAGACAGAGCCAGAGTGCACCACTGGGCTTTCCTCAAACTCGAGTTTAGCAGAATACACAGGGATTGCTGTTTCTAACTTCCTGGTCAGTGATGTCTGGAGGCCCTCCTCTGCCAGCTTTCTTTAAGACAGACCAGTCATTAGCAGCTATTCTCTGTAGAAGGTAGAGAAAGAGGCAGGCAACAAAGTCAATCAGAGCCCTTTCACGTCATCCTCACACAGCACCACATTCATTCGGTGGACACAAGAGTTCTCTGTTTAGCATTGTTCTGTGTGTATCCAACGTGGTTTTATTACTTTCCTTGTGCCAGGTACTTTCCACACCTTTTTTCATTTAACCTTCACAATAAATCAAATATTAGTACAATTGACATCCCCATTTTACAGATGAGGAAACTCAAGTTAGAGAGTGTAAGTAATTTGCTAATGCAGTTGATTTGGGATTCAAATGCAGACCTGTCTCCCTCCAGAGCCCAGGCTTTTAGGCACTATACCTCCTACACTGGGCCAAGGCCCAAAGGCAAACTTGACTCCCATGGTCTTTGTTTGCTTGCTTGCCTCTATGCTTCCCATCAATGTGGCCCTTATCCATGGATGAATCAGCACAGGAATCTCCGGCCAGGGCTTTGAGCTCCAAATATGAAGGGTACCAACCTTGGTTCTGGTCCTAGGGGAGAGGTTTGGTGTGTTATTTACCAAGAACCCAGTGTTTAAAAAAAAGTTTTAGGAGCTCCAATTGGTGAGCCAGTAGAAATAGGTGATTTTCAGCACTAGTGTCTGAAAAGCAAATTTCCAGAAGCAAATCCCATTGTTCTTTTGACTCCAGTTATAAAATCAGAAGCACATTCCCACAGGCTGGAACAGAAAAGGCCAGTCCTCGATTCACTGGGTTGAAAACATTTGGCAAGAACTGACCTGGCGGGGCCCAGGGAGGGCATAGCTCGGAAAGTACACAGTCCTCTCTTGACCCTGGAGTCTCCATTCCAAGGCGAGCCCCCTTCCCTCTCTTCCCCTTTCCCTTGACTTTCATCAGACTTGGAAGGTTCTTGGACCATAGCAGCTCTTAGCATTGCTCCCTGTGATTCCATCTACTCCGACTGTTCACAAAGTGGACTCCCAGAGCAGAGCTGCACTGTCATGCTCTAATGTGGGCATAATCCTCCAACACAGGTGTGGTGTGTTCTATCGGGAAAATTCCACATTCCAGACCTAATGCCTTGTTTTATAAATTCTGTAATTTCAAACACCGGTATATCAGATAGGCCTAAAATAAGATATGTCTTTGAAGCAAATGGGGAAATTTTTTTTTTCAGTTTTGTTTTTATTGAGTTATTGATGGGTTACAATCTTGTGAAATTTCAATTGTACATTAATGTTTGTCAGTCATGTTGTAGGTGCACCACTTCACCCTTTGTGACCACCCCCCACCCCACCTTTCCCCTGGTATCCACTAAACTGTTCTTGGTCCATAGTTTTAAATTCCTAATATGAGTGGAGTCATACACAGATTATCTTTCTCTTGCTGGCTTATTTCACTTAACATAATTCTCTCAAGGTCCATCCATGTTATTGCAAATGGAATGATTTTGTTCTGTTTTGCAGCTGAGTAGTATTCCATTGTATATATGTACCACATCTTCTTTATCCATTCGTCTGTTGATGGGCACTTAGGTTGTGAAGCAAATGGGGAATTTTTAATGATGAGTTAGAATTTTTCATTCCTTTAATTGCATTCTGAGGCCATTTTCCTGAATGCAAGTCTTTTGGAATTCACTCTAAGCATGTTTTGGGGTCCCAGCAAATTAATAATAATCTAAATAATAAACCTCCAAAGATTTTGGGTGTCTTTTACTTAGTCTGTCACATCCCTATAATTCCATTTGAACACTTCCACTCTCTCCCCCAATCCTCTTCCCAGGACAAACAAGTGTACATTTTTGTTTTTTAAGGTGGATGATAGAGCTTTTGTCCTTACCTGTTCTGCCTGGAATGACAGTCATTGTAACGGAGGGCTGAATCTCTCTGTAGTGCGAGAGGTCTGCAGCATAAAGCTGAGAGGAATATTGTTCAGTGTACGAGGCATAGGTTTCAAAGCTGAGAGACCTGGCTCTGCGTCCTGACTGTCTCTCACCTCTTGTTTGTCTCTGGGCCTTTATGTCCACATCTGTGAAGTTAGGGCAGTACAGTCGTGTGTTGCTTAATGATGGGGTATGTTCTGAGAAATGCGTTGTTAGGTGATTTCATTGTTGTGTGAACATCATAGAGTGTACTTACACAAACCTAGATGGTATAGCCTACTACACACCTAGGCTACATGGTACTCCTCTTACGGGACCACCATTATATATGCGGTTCGTTGTTGATTAAAACATCGTTCTGTGGTGCATGACAGGAGTGCCCACTCATAGGGTGACTGTGTGCTTTAGAAACCGTTGGCACACAGAACTTGCTTGGTAATTACTGTTTCTTCGGAGAAGTTAAATAATATGGATAATTCTCAAAGTGGAAGTGGAGGCAAAATATAGGGAGACTCGTTAAGGGGTAGGTTCAAGTCCCTCAGTGCACTTTTGCCCCCCTCCTTTCTGATCTTTGTCATGTGTATAAGGCAAGGCAGACCTGCTTCCTTTTTTCTCTTTCACTCTACTCATGGGAGATTCATGTGGTAGGCCAGCTAGAGGCCATACATGATGGTGAAATAAAAGGGCTGAAGGGAATTTCCTTTAAATGGTGATGCACTATCAAATGCCAGAAGAAATGTGTTCACACTCTCTAGTGCACACCCACAGACTCTCACAGCAGTGCATGTGAGTAGGATCATTTTAGCATTCAATATGCTTATTAGAAGCAGAAGGAAGTTTTTAATCCCTACTGCCAGTATCGGAAGAATCAGCATTCTGACACCTGAACCTCCCCATAAATGCTTGATTCTGAGGGCCACAGGAAGCTGTGGGTCTAACCAGATGGAAGAGAAAGCCCTTCAAGTGGCAGAGCAGGAGCCAGCCAGGGCTGCTGAGCGTGGCCTTGCTTCATCTCAGAGTTGGCATGACCTCTTATAGGGAGGGCAAGTGGTGGTTACCAAGACGGAGTGGGTGGAGTGTTATAAGCCAATGCCAAGAGTGTCTAAAACCCAAACAGTTGTCAAATAAGAATGACAAGCACCACAAAATGCAGCTGCCTCACCTCCCACCCACATCTAGCCTTGATACCGTGTCACAGCAGAGCTCCTTGGCAGAGCAGCCAGGAACCGCTCTTTGCCTTGGGCATTCCAGATAGCAGAACATTCTTCTTTCCCTCTTTTAGTGACTAGATGCTTCTCTGGGTGAACCACAGAAACAGACTGAGCTTACTAGAACAAACTAAATTAGGATAGACATCTCTACTGCTAGAGGCAACATAGCCACAGCCCATGGAGGATAGAGGGATGAAGAAGGAAATTTCTTTCTTGGTCTCACTATTGCATCTCCCAAAGAAATGACCAATGCTATTTGGGTTATGCATTGGTGACCACACATCCAGTTAACTCTTATTGTGCCCTTTCAGTCTCAAAAACACAGTGACTTGGATGATAAATTATACCTTATCTGTGGGTCATAAAGTGTGGAGTTTATATGCCTTTGCTGGTTGGTGGAGAGATGAAAATAAGGTGGAAATAGGCAGAATTTGGGAGTAGGTGCTAAGACAGCTGCTTCGGTGAATAGCAACCAAACCCAAGTTATATTCGAAGGATGCAATAGGCTTTTTCATTGGTGTTAACATCAGCCTCCAAGCATGGACTGGTATGATGGAAGAGAGGGGCAGTAGCAGGGTCTGGCTGGTCGGTGGGCAAATTGGCAGCATTGTGATTTCAAAGGTTTAGAGCAGGACTTAAGCCAATGGCTGGAGATTTAGGGAGTAGGATCCCCCTTGGAGTGAAGGATATTGACAGGAAACTGGCTGGGGTCAGAGCAAAGAACTAAGGCAGACTCCAGGTATACAAAATGGGCGAGCACAGCTAAGGTTAGCTATGGGGAAAGGCTGCGGTTCAGTGGGCATGTGGGTCCAGAGGGCTCACTTCAAGAGGAGCCTGCTGCGTTCATGCTAGGCACTTACCTATGTTACTGCATTTAACATTCACAATAGTCTAGGAAATGTCCTGTGTGTTATGTCTTCGAAAGAGGTGAGGCAGCCAAGGCTCAGAGAGTTTAAGTGATCTGCCCAAGATTATAGAGCCAGGAAGTGACAGAGCCAGGAGTATAACCTTGATCAATCTAGATGTAAAGTCTGTGCTCTTCCTTCAACACCATGCTGCTTGAAAGATAAGCAGTTGTTTAGGCCAACCAGTCAGGGAAGGGCATAGATACAGGGTAATCAGAGAGCATGATGCCTTCTGGACAGGGCAAGTAATCGGGTATGTCTGTGATAGAAGAAGCATGTGGGAGAGTGGTGCCATTAGACTGGGAAGGCAGGCTGGGGCAGGACCTAAAGGGCCTTAGGAACTGTGCTAAGGGGTTTGGACTTGAACCTGTAGGCAATGGGAAGAAGCAGAAGAGTGACAGCGTCCAATTTGAATTTTAGAAGGACTGTTTTGGCAGCAGGGTGGTGGCTGGATTCTCAAGGAGGTTTGGGAGTGGAAGAGAACAGGAGATCCTTTCAGAGGCCGGTCTGGTGAAGACATCCTTCAAACATGTGAATAAGATCACATTGATCCCCTGACTCAAATCCTTAGATTCCCCACTGCCTTCTAGATAAAGTAGAAGCTCCTTGGAAAGTCCCACAAGGCCTTTCATGACAATTCTTGATACCTTTCCAGCCACCTCCCCCCATACTCCCAGCTCACTCAGTATCCATGATTCCTGAATACTTGCTGTTTTCTTTGCGAACGGTGGCCTCCTCCAGCTTGGCAAACTTATTCTCAAGCTTCAAATTCCAGTTCACATGTTATCGCATAGGGGAAAACCTCCCATATTACCTGGCAGGGTTTGACTCTCCCTCCTCACACAACTTTTTAAACATGTCTTTATTAAAATGGCCTTTATCTTGTTTTATAACATTCCCCTTCTTGTCTGTTTTTGAGCTTGCTGAGGAAAGTGATTATGTCTGGTTCATCTTAGATTCCCATCATTTAGCGTGGTACTTGGCATATAATCAGCACCCTCCTCCAAACATTTGCGGGGCTGAGGGAAGGAGTACAGTTAGAGGGTTCAGGTGCATAGCTCACCTCTGTTCTCCTTCAGCCTGACACCCCAGCTCTGTCTAGAACCACAAGGAATTTTGCACACGTGTATATATGGACAATCCTGCCCCTTTGTCCTATCCCTACCTGTGTCCCTCCCCCACCGTAAACAGTCACCTCTTGGTCAGCTTCAAGCCTGCAGATGTGCACTCTGGTGATGCAGTATACTCTTGGGAGGATGGATCTGGGAAGAGTCTGTCATGGGCAGGTTGGGCCATTTGGACAGGAAGTCTGCAGTCCTTGGTGCAGAAATATGGCCTAGATTTAGGGTCTGTGGGCCCATGGTGGCAACATCTTTTTGGCCCTATGGACTCCTTAAAATGTGTTTAGGGGTGTGACCAGAGAAAGGACAGAGCAGAGTCCTTTAAAGTGTGGAGCCCAAGTTGTTCAGCTTCTAGGGAGGTACTGTTCATCGTTCTATGAAATAAGCGAGATAATAAAGATCTAAATAAAAAAGTAACATGGGAGAAGCATGGCTACCTTTGACAATCCACTATTTAAGAGAAAGAAAACACAAGCCCTGATGTCCAGTCAGCTGTATGTGGAGAGAAAGATGAGTGGAGGAGCATCACAGGCTCTGCTGGTGGGAAAATGATATTGTGCTATTAGCTCAGAAAGGAGGACTGTGTGTATTTTGTTTTTATACAAAATGAGTGAGGTCAGTGTCAGATAAGGCAGGAAATTCGGGGAGAAATGTTCAATAGTTGGAAATACGGAGTTTCGAACCCAAGACAGAGGTGGAGTTTGGAAATATGGATTTGGGGGTCATCAGCACATAGGTGGTAGTTGTAACTATGGGTCTGGCCAAATTGCGCAAGGAGAGAGTGTAGACTGAGAAGAGGCTTCAACAGCTGACAAAGGGAGTCCAGGAAGAAAATTGAAAAGGAATGGCTAGAGAGATACATGGAAATCCAGGGCAGAGGGTGTCATGGAGGCTATTGGAGCTGGGCAACAGTTTCAAAAAGGATGGAGAAGGTCACACTGCCGACTGCCAAGTCAAGTATGGGAAGGCTGAAGAGTACCCATGGGATTTAAATAAATAAGAGGTCACTGGTGACCTTAGTGAAAGCAATTTCGGAAGAGGGGCAGTGACTGAAAGGTACACTGTGTTGTATTTAGAAGGCAAAGTGGAGACAATGTCAACTTAGTTCTTCAGGAAGTTTGAATGTGTGAAAAAATAGCCATAATTTGAGGATAACACAGGATTAGGAACAGTTATTATGTTTTTGGTTGTGTTTCTTTAAAACATGGGTGAGCCTAGAGCATTTATATGTGCTGAGGGGAAGGAGAAGAATAAGAGAAGGTCAAAGATGTAGGAAATAGACGGGAACTCAGCGGAGCAGGGTCCCTGGTGCAGATGAGGGTCCCCGGGAACCAGATGGGAATTCACAGGCAGGAGGCTGATTAGGCAATGCTCTTGGAATCAATGCCTTTGTAAGAAAGGGAGAGAAGGAGGCTAGGGTGGAGGGAGAAATTGGGCTGCGATGCAGCTGCAGTGAAGGCCTCAGCCAAGCTCATGGGGAGTTCTGAAGCTAGGGCAGCTTTTCAGAGTTATCCAGAGTTGGAGCAAGGGGGCTAGGCCTTTATACCCCCACGACAAGCTATTATTTGATGCAAGATTCTCTGGAAGGTAATGTGACCTAGGGCAGGGTGACTCTTCAGTCAAAGCAATCCCTGAAGATGGCTGATAGTTGAGGACATCTGCCAGCAGCACTCCCAGTAGCTGAAGCAACAGATCCTTCACTTGTGAAGGGAAATCCAGGCTACGTGTCTGGATCAGTCAGGGTTCAGCCAGAGAAGCAGAACCAGTAGGAGATATATATTAAGAGACTTATTGCAAGGAATTGACCTACATGATTATGGGGGCTGGCTAAGCAAGTCTAAAATCTGTAGAACAGGCCATCAGGAAAGACAGTCTAGAACTCTTAGGCATGGGCTGAAGCTGCTGTCCACAGGCCAGGCCGCATTTCTTCTTCAGGTAACCTTCAGTTCTGCTCTTAAGGCCTTTCAATTGATTGGATCAAGACCACCCAGATTATTTAGAATAATCTCCTTTATTTAAAGTCAGCTAATTCTAGACTTAATCACATCTACAAAATACCTTCACAGTGATACCATATTAGTGTTTGATTAAATAACTGGGGACAACAGGCTAGTCAAGTTGACACATCACAAGACCATCAGGCCATCAGAGTATCCATTACAGTTCCAAAAAGGGAGAAGTGAGTACATATTATTTAATTTCTCCTACACACGTAACTGTAGTTCAGTGGAACTCAGTAATTTGTTTTGGTATTTCTGTAAAAAGCCTTTCCTACGGTATCTAAACATTAACTCTCGAATATGTGACTACGACCACTTATACATGGAATGGCCAAAACAACATATCCTGATTTTTATAACAGAATCTCCATGAGGGATGATCTTCAAAATATTTAGCCACAAGTGCTGCTATGACCCTAACCAAGGAAAAAAGATGCCAGCCGTGAACAATTGCTAAAGCCACGAAAGTTCTTACCGGCTGAAACCAATCCTGCTCCCAGCCACCTGGGGAGCCAGCTCTGTCTGAATCCTTATTCCTTATTAAGTCAGTTCATCCAAGGTGGTGAGCATGTAGTATCAATAAGGCAACCAGTCTGGGGTTCAAGCCGCTTCACACATACCGGGTGCCCTCGAGCTGCGTGAGTGCTTTCCCAAATATTGGTAGGAGAAAACTAAAGCTATGTTTCTCAAATTTTTGGTGCCAAAACTGCCCGATAATTTTAGGGAATTCAAAAAGAAGTTTCATCAAAAATTTAAAATCTACTTTTGTCATCAGCAAGAGGAATGATATGCTCTCCAGTCTTTCACTAAGATGTCTATACTTGGCCTCATATTTGGAGTCATCGGTCAAACTCTGCATCTAACCTGGCTTCTCTTCTCAGTGGCAATGTCACTCCCCAAGCATGGATACTCAGTGCCTGTCTGCCCTCAAGGACCAACGTCCATTGCTTCCTATTCAGCGTTTTCTTCTCAGGAGCAGAGGAAACATTTAGTTGCCCTGTACTATCTCCATCCAATCCTCCCAACTTCCTTGTCTCTACCTAACCCAGCTTCCCTCTCCCCACTCCCATCACCCACCTTGACCGCCCAGAAGAACAAAAGGACCCTGTTCCCTGACTGGAATGGCTACTCTAGAACTCAGGGTCCTTTTCCTTCTGCCCTAAGCCCACCTTCAGAGCCTCTGAGTGGAGGTGAAGGAGGAGACCTGACATACAGGCCAGCCTCTGCCCAGAGGCCTGAATGACTGAGTGTAGTAAGAATCCAGCTTTAACTGGAGCCGTGTGAGGAACAGAGCAATGTTATTGGCTACCTCTGGGGCAAATGTAATTGAAGGCCTATTGAATTTCTGCTTTAGACTTCATTTTAAGAGGTTTAAAATTTGTCAAACGTGATCTGCCGCAGGCTGGGATTTGGAGAATAAATAAGGTCACTGTATAATGAAGTTTGTGCTGTTGTTATTTGATCACAGGTTTTGAGGTCCATCCATTTCGCTGAGTTTAGATCAGAAAGTAGTCCTCTGGTACCACATGATTAAGAGGTCAATTGACCGACTCCCCCCCCACCCCGCCCGCCCCCAAAAGAATTCAAATGGCAAGCAAGCCAGACTGTGAATGACTTGGTTACTTTGGGCAGTTTTCCAAGATCAAAAGTAAAACTGCTGAGATGCCAAACTCTAAATGTCATCAGCTTCATAAGCAACTTCCCATACGGATGATTATTCTGCGTGTAGGAGCAAGTCTGTATCATCCGTGCTGTTACTGGCATGAACCTCTTTTTGTCAGCTTCGTGAAATGAGTTTCCTTCTCGTTCCCCATGACCCATCTCCTGACTCTTCCTCTATCTAACAGAAACCTACCCCCAGCTCCTGCACATACAGAAAAGGGATCATGCAAAACTAGCTCTAATGGGTTAGGGATCAGGATTTGGGCAGCAAAGAGTGAAACCTAATCTTGGTAATCTCTGCCTTATTCTTGGTTTCAAAACAGCGTCTTCTTAGACAGCCTGATTCCCCAGAGTGGTGGAGGAGTAAATTTTTCTCCCTAGATTGGATTTTCCCAGAGTCACATATTAACAGGACTTCAAAGCCCTTTTTAACAGGTGAATTATAACAGGTATAGTGTGAAAAGAATCAGCGGAATGGAACAAGTCAAGAATCTGGAGGTTATGTGGTCAGAGAACAAATATAATAGTTAACATGGTTTGGATCATCTTTTTTTGGTGAGCATGTGCTCTTGTCTACAAGTATTTTTTTTCTTAGAGCAATTGTAACTTTTTCTTATTTAAGTACAAACTTCGCTACCTTTCTTCTCCATCTATCTCCCTCACAGCCCTGTTTCCCCATCTCTCTGTAGGTTAGTTCATCTGGGGTAGATAAAATATAAGATAAAATGGAACCTGAGAAGGGAGCTGTTCCTTGTTTGATCTGCCAGTTTGGCTGGGCTCAAAGTTAACGTGTGCTACTGTATCAAGGGCATGAACACAACTAGCAGCTTTTCAAGGCAACCTACCTTGGGAGCAGTGGCGTGTGGGGACAGAGTCTCCAAAGCATTAGCCCTAGAGGCTGGAGGAGGTGAAAAAGAGCTCCATCTAATTGAAGTACAGGCCTCTGAGTAAACCACTTCCAGAAAGGGGATGATCTCCTGGTATTTTCCGTGTTGCTTGAGCCAGGAACAAGTGGGCCAGAAGGCCTGGCCCTACCCTGAACAGCTTCAGTAATTACTTAATTACACCCTTGCCTGCACTGCTTTGCCTCTGGATCTAGGCAGCTTTAAAGGGCCCAGCACGGAGGTACCTGGGGCTGGGCTGATTGGAACACTGCTCTGGCCGCAGGCAGGGGTGAAAGGGAAGCTGGAGCCATGGGCCATCCCTCTTTGCTCTGTCCGCCTGGCTCTGTGAGCTGCAGTAGGTTATGGACCCATTCTGGACCTCCGTTTCCTCCCAGTGAAACGGGCTGTTAGGAGGAGGAAATGAAATAACACCTAGCTCAAATGTGCTTTGAGAAAACGCCAAGCTCGATGTCACACCTCTTCCCCTGTCACGCTGACCCCCACAATGGTCCTGGGCCTTGTAGAGCCTGGGGCCCCAAGAATATTCCAGGGACTCCAGAGGAGGACATCACTATGGAAAGAAGGACACCAAATCTTACTCACAGTTATGCTAAGGCAGTCTCAGTCTATGTTCTTTCACATACAAGAAGTTACAACTAGCTGTTAAAAACCCTATCTACATGGGCCAGCCTGGTGGTGCAGCGGTTAAGTGCGCACGTTCCGCTTTGGCACCAGGGTTCGCTGGTTGGGATCCTGTGTGCGGACATGGCACCGCTTGGCAAGCCATGCTGTGGTAGGCATCCCACATATAAAGTGGAGGAAGATGAGCACGGATGTTAGCTCAGGGCCAGTCTTCCTCAGCAAAAAGAGGAGGATTGGCAGTAGATGTTAATTCAGGGCTAATCTTCTTCTTCTTCTTCAAAAAACCAAAAACACTATCTACTGACACATATCAGAACCAAAACAACCAAATGAGAGCTGGGAAATGCAGTTTTCCTATGATACCAAATTTTTCAAAAACATTTTAGAACTGTTCTTCAGGAATTGCCTCCAGAGCCACTTTACCAGCCACCTAAAGACGTTAATCATACCTTATTTTTAGCCCAAAACATTACCCAGTTGGGTTATTCACCTTGACAATAAATGACTTTTGAAAATTACTAATAATCTGTTTTTCAAAAGAAGTTTTTCTAGCGCTAAGGAAATTCTAAGCAAGATCATTGAGCTCTGAAGGAAATTCCCAAAGAGGAATTTTGAATATTTTGAGTAATGACGACAACTTTCCCAGGGAGGGAAAGCACGCATTGTGGGGGCTTTGGGGCCAGAAGATCTGGGTTTGAATCTCAGCTCCCCACTTTCTAGCTCTTGGACATGTTACTTAACCTGTCTGACCATCAGTCAGAGGAATAGTCCTGAACTTGAGGTTAAGGTAAGGACTCAATAAAATCGTGTATATATAACACCTGGCACACATGTGCACAATAACATTTCCTCTTATTGATACTTTGAATACAACTGTATTCATTTAGATGTATGAAAATAATAGTATTAGCTAATGTGTTGAATAGCAACTGTGTGCTCGGTCCTGTTCTAAGTGCTTTATGTGTATTAATTTATTTAATCCTCACAACAGCCTAATATAGATACTGTTATTATCCTATTTTATAGATGTGGAAACTGAGGCACTGAACATTAGGTAATGTGTCTAAGGTCATAGAGCAAGCAAATTGCAGAGTTAGGATTTCCAAACCTGGCAATCTAGGTTCAGAGTCTCTATTCTTGGCACTGCATTATACCACACTTGTTAGAACATTAGTCATTACTTTGTTATCATATTTTATATATTTATCAGGGCTGTGTGGCTGGGAGAGTGTGTGTGTGCGCGCGCGCACATGCGATGTGGAAAGGAGGGAATCTGAGTGGGTGGGGTGGATGCCCAGGCTGCATGAGAGCTCCTCTTACTGCTCATGCTCCGGCCACACCAGCCAATCTGAATACAGAAGAGCTTTTCCTTGCGAACCTTCATGGGTGCAAACAAAGCCAAGAGCCAGAGCAGAAGGCCATTGACTGTCTATCACCAGCAGCTCGAGCTGCGATCACTCCTATGTCACTTAGGACTGAAGAACAGTTTCTGAACTAACCTAGTTGTAGGTAGAGGGATAGCTGTTGTTCTTTGTAATTTTGTACTAATAATAATCTCATAATCTCATTTTACTGATGATGATATGGAGGAAGAACAGCCCGCCAAGATCACCCAACTAGTAACTGGAGAAAGCTATTGAGTCAGTTCCCTTTCTACCATATTGCTCAATCAAGCTTTCCCTTCTTGGAGGAGTGAAGGTGTCATCTAATTCCTTCTGTTTTTGTTTTGTTTCCACGCTCTTTCTGGAAGCCAAATTGACTCCTAGAAAGGTGAAGAATGTGAAGCAGAGAGCTGCATGGCTTCAAAGAGAAAAGTGGAGGAGCAGGAAAGCCTGGGGGCCGGGTGGCTACCATGGGTAGGGACCCTGGCTACTGACCTTGAATGTCCCGTAAGCAGCCAAGTGACCCATCTTTTTCCAGTTCTGCCCACATGGCTCCATTGTTAATCCTGAGTGGCCATTGGCTGACTGCAGAAGCAGAGCCCCAAATGTTCTGTGCAGCAGTGACCTTGACATAGCACAGGAAAAGCACTTAACTCTGGGCTCCGCACTGTGGTTTTTCACCAGTGCCGCCCGGCCCTGCCCTTCCCCAAGGAAGGAGGTAGACACACAATGCAGAAGAATGCTGTTGAATTTCCCAGGACTTCAGGAACGTTCTCTACCTAGCTGATTCCAGGTCAAGGACCTACATCCATTCCCAAGTTCATGCCGTTGTTTTCTGATTCTTCAGCCTTAAGGTTGGTCTGTCTTCCCAGGGGAGGAAAAGAGCTGGTATTTCTCTTTAAATAAATATTTGTATTTTTAGATGTCTACCTCCTGGGCACCAGACATCATGTTAGGGAACCAAGGAGCTTGCCTTTGTGCAGATAAACCTGGAAGGTGGAGCTGGGAAGATGTATGGCAATATTCCAGGTGGAAACAGATCTTGTTTACATAAAGTTTGCCCTAGAAAAAAAATCTTTTGGGAAAGCAATGGCTTGGGGCTATGAAGTATATACTTTTGTCTAACTCTGTTGGGTATGCTCAACATCATTTTAACATTTTTTAATTAAGCAGTCCAATTTACTATATTATTATAAGTTACCTTATTTTCTAATCATCTCATCTGTTTACCTTGTCTACTTAGGTAAACACTTTTGGGAGAATGGAGAAGAGTCTTTCCTTCTCTTGTTTCCCAGTAATCTATCACATAACCAGATGTGGGGAATCAGAATTAACCACCCCAAAATGTGTCTCTTTGCCTTGATTATTTTTAAGGACAAAAGACTCTTTTGAAACTTTTGAAAAGTTTCCTTTGAAAGAAACTTTGACCTTCCCCATAACTGCCTAAAAGAATTTAAGATAGAAGGCCTCTTCCAGGAAAGAGCTAACAGCATAAGATAAGTATAGTATAATGTAAAACAGGTGTGCTAGAAGGGCACCAATAAGCCCATTTTTATCAAAGTTTTGTCTTTCCAGGTCACATTGCCCGTTGGTGGCCCAGCAAACACTTGTTTAACAAATGTTTGCATTTCCATCTCCATGTAAATTGCCTTCCTCCCCTTTGAAGACCCAAAACACTATCCCCAACATTCTCCTTTGTCTTTAGCTGAAGATGATATTTAAGGTGGTAGCTTTGGCCATTCTGGTGAGTTACTCAGCTTTCCTGGGTTTCTCCCATGTATACATGTTATTAAACTTTCTTTGATTTTCTCCTTTTATTCTGTCTCGTGTCAGTTTAATTCTTTAGACCAGCCAGAAGGACCTAGAGAGTAGAGGAATTGTCTTCCTTCCCTATGCGGATAATTGTCATTCTTTTTGACCACCCATCATCTGAAGCTCCTTCCTTTCTTTGAGGAATCCCCTATCTTACGAGACAGAGCCCAGTCCTCCTATCAAAGCTGAAAATTCCAGACGCTGGATTTCCTAGTCTTCCTTGCAGTTAAGACATGCATATGTGATCCAGGTTTTACCCATCAGATGATCCTTGAATCCACTAGTGGTATGAAGAAGAGAACATGCAGAACCCACGTTGGTGATGAACATTGTTTACAGCAGCTGCCACTGTAGTTCCTGGAGGCAGCAGAGTCAGTGGTTCTAGCATCAGCATCCAAGGACTAGTGCTGCCGGTACTGGCAGTGCAAGCTGTAATGTCCAGACACAGGGTGGCGGCCCTGCTGTCTTCATTGGATGAATCCTGCAGTGGGGTTTACAGTAGTGTTTCTGGCTGCATAGTCATCAAGCCTTATTCTCTGGACCCCCTAGAAATTCTTTGAGTTACCCAATGTCCTTTCAATAAATTCCTCTCCTTCTTAAATTAGCTAGAGCCTATTTCTGTTGCTTGTAACAAAGCATCCTGAGAGATACAATGTTAAAACAAACACTCAATAAATATTTGTTAAGTGACTAATTAAGAATTTCTGACATTGCCCCTAGTCCTAATGAAATTCAAGACCTTCCTACAGAATATGTACACAAATAGGGAGGCAGAAATGGATGCAGACTATTTAGGGAACAAAGAATAGGAGAGTTTTGTTACAACAGAAGATTCACATAGAAGTGTAGTGTGAAATGAGGCTACAAAGCTAGATTGGGGAGATATTGTGGAGGACCTTATAAAGCCAGGCTAAGGAGTTTGGAATTAGTCTCCAGAATGGGATGTGTATGTGCAAAACTAGAGAGTTTGGAGTAGTGGCTGTCAATTACTCCAGAGTGCCTTTAGCACAAAATTCCCAAAATATTATGTGTAGAACCTACATATAGAGAATATTAACAAGCAATAAAGGATCTGTAGTCATATGTGTTTGGGGACTAGTAGATCAATTGAAATTCAGGATATTTCTCTACTCTTCTAGCAGGATGAATTTCCAGGAGGGCGCATTCAGTAAGTAGCACTTCTCAAAGTTATTGGATATAAATTTCACTCATCTAAAAATGTTGATGAGCGAAAGAAGTCCCACCCAAGGGGATTAGTCCTGGTTTCCATTATCAATCAAGTTGCCTATTTGAGTGAACTTTCAGTAACTCAATCCAAAAGAAGAACATTTGAGCTGAGTGAATACAGCTGGAAGACCTGATAATCGCTGCTTCTTGTGGCCGCATCCTGGCCTTATGCTGACCTCATGCTGAGTCCCTCTTTAGCTTTTATGTAACTGTTCCCCAGCACTTTATGACCTCAAGGTTGACACCCTATCACAGTGACTGTCTCAGGGCTGTGCAGTGTCAGCTAATGGCTTTAATAAAGGGAGAACTTTGACAAGGCTCTGAGCACTATCACATATATATTTTTAAGAGTTTATTTTTTAGAATGGTTTTGTGTTCAGAGCAAAGTTGAGAGGAAGGTACAGAGATTTCCCATATATCCCCTGTCCCCAACACCTGCATAGCCTGTTCCGTTATAAACATCCCCCACCAGAGTGGTACATGTGCGACAATTTATGAACCTCCATTGACACATCATAATCACCTAAAGTCCATAGTTTATATTATAGTTCCCTCTTGGTGTTGCATATTCTATGGGTTTGTGTAAATGTGTAATGACATGTGTCTACCACTATAGGATCATACAGAGTATCTCACTGTGGTGAAAATCCTCTGTGCTCTGTCCGTTCATCCCTCCCCTGAACCCTATCCCTTGGAAACCACGGATCTTTTAACTGCCTCCATAGTTTTGCCTTTTCCAGGATGTCATATTTTGGAATCATACAGTATGTCACCTTTTCAGATTAGCTTCTTCCACTTAGTAATATGTGTTTAAGGTTCCTCCATGTCTTTTCATAGTTTGATAGCTCATTTCCTTTTAGTGCTGAATAATATTCCATTGCCTGGATACGCCACAGTTTATTTATCCATTCATCTCCTGAAGGATTTAGTAGATCTTGTTTGCTTCCAAGTTTTGGCAATGAATAAAGCTTCTATAAACATCTGTGTGTGGATTTTTGTGTGAACATAAGTTTTCAAATCCTTTTGAAATACCGATGAGCCCAATTGCTGGATTGTATGGTAAGAGTAGGTTTAGTTTCTTAAGAAACTGCCAAACTGTTTTACACAGCATCTGTACCATTTTACGTTCCCACTAGCAGTGAACGAGAGTCCCTGTTGCTCCACATCCTCACCAGTATTTGTTGTTATCAGGGTTCTGGATTTTGGCTGTTCTAATAGGTATAGAGTGGTATCTCATTGTTGTTTTAGTTTGCATTTCCTTAATGACATATGATATGGAGCATCTTTTCATTTGCTTATTTGCCATCTATGTAACTTCTTTGGTGAGGTGTCAAAGTCTTTGGTCCATTTTTAAATCAAATTGCTTGTTTTCTTATTGTTGAGTTTTAAGAGCTCTTTGTATATTTTAGATAATAGTCCTTTGTCAGCAATGTGTTTTGCAAATATTTTCTCCCAGTCTGTGGCTTGCTTCTCATCCCTTGACATTGTCTTTTGCAGAGCAGAAGTTTTTCGTTTTAATGCAGTCCAGCTTATCAGTTATGTATTTCACAAATCAGGTCTTTGGTATTGTATCTAAAAAATCATTGCCATACCCAAGGTCATCTAGGGTTTTGCCTGTTGTCTTCTAGGAGTTTTATAGTTTTGTCTTTTATATTTAGGTCTGTGATATATTTTGAGTTAATTTTTTTGAAGAGTATAGGATCTGTGTCTAGATTCTTTTTTTTTTTTTTTTGATGATGATTGGCCCTGAGCTAACATCTGTGCCAATCTTCCTCTATCTTGTATGTGGGATGCTGCCACAGCATGGCTTGATGAGTGGTGTGTAGCTCCATGCCTGGGATCTGAACCAGTGAACCATGGGCTGCTGAAGTGGAGCATGGGAACTTAACTGCTACTGAGCTGACCCCTAGATTCATTGTTTTGCATGTGGATGTTCAGTTGTTCCAGCACCATTTGTTGAAAAGCTCTCTTTGCTCCGTTGTATTGCTTTTGCTCCTTTGTCAAAGATCAGTTGACTATATTTATGTGGATCTATTTCTGGGTTCTCTGTTCTGTTCCATTGATCTATTTGTCTAGTCCTTTGCCAGTACCACATTGTCTTGAATACTGTAGCTTTATAGTAAGTCTTGAAGGTAGGTGGTGTCAGTCTTCCAATTTTGTTCTTCTTCAATATCGTATTGGCTATTCTGGGTCTTTTACCTCTCTCTATAAACTTTCAAATCAGTTTGTCACTATCCACAAAATAACTTGCTGGCGGGGGGCCGGCCTGGTGGCACAGCGGTTAAGTTTGCACGTTCCGCTTCTCAGCAGCCCAGGGTTCATCAGTTCGGATCCCAGGTGCGGACACGGCACTGCTTGGCAAAAGCAATGCTGTCGTAGGCATCCCACATATAAAGTAGAGGGAGATGGGCACGGATGTTAGCTCAGGGCCAGTCTTCCTCAGCAAAAAGAGGAGGATTGGCAGCAGATGTTAGCTCAGGGCTAATCTTCCTCAAAAAAAAAAAAAAAGAAAGAAAAAACTTGCTGGGTTTTTGATTGGGATTACATTGAATTTATAGATCAAAAAATAAGAGACAGAGAGGTTGAGGTCGTAAGTGATTTGCCCAAGGTCATACATCTCATTTTAGTAGACCAGTTTGGACCAAAGCTGAACCTAGTGGCCAGTCTTCTGAAATATCCTAGCTAGTCAATAAGAAGAGACTCCCTGTGAGTTTTATTCTTTAAGTTTCAGGAGGTAAGCGGTAAGTCTGTAGTCTGGATTGGAGCTAGGCCAAGGAAAAGGTCAGTCTCTATCTTAACAGATCTCGGGAGTTGTGCAAAAATGACACTGGCCATTCACACCTGGCTTAGAGGGTAATGCTCCAGACTCTCAGAAGCATGGAAGAATCTTTCAGGTAAAGGTCTTGGAAGGAATGACACATAAAATGTTAGAAGATTCCTCAGTATTTGACATATGCGAGTTTTTGTCTCCAATGATTTGGCATTCGCCTTTAGTTCTCTTTCCCATCAGTAAGTGGTAACCTCATAGAAATGGCATTTCTCTCTGTTGCTGCTAGGAATGGCCAAGGTCACATTCCAGAAAAGGATGCTTGCCTTGCAAAGCATACCATTCCTGGGGAGAGACAGAGAGTTAATGTTTGAAGACATTGTCAACTTCATTAACAACTAACAAACTTACCTTTTACTATTGCTATAACTTTGTACCCTTTTCCAGAAAAGTAAAGATAAGAAGTGGAATAAGCCTGTCCAGACAATTAAATAACAATGGTGTTATAGAATTCAATCTAGTCTTTTCAAGACTACTGTTTGTATTTTGGGACTATGTGAGTTTTATATGCCATCTATCGAGTGTCTATTTTTAAAATGAAGTGTGATTTATTCAGATCCTGTACATTCTTTCTGCTTGACAATGCTGGAGGTTAAGGGAGATGGCAAAAAAGGATCAGGAAGGATGTCACTGTGGGTTTCTTCCACTTTTCCTGGCACTGCTTAAGTCAAGGAATCCTTGAATTTTAGAGCCAAATAGGAAGTTGAGGTGATGTAATCCAACCCACTCCTTCCTTCATCCAATTCAGAATCCATTGCCCAACAACCCTAACAGGGAGTTCTACAACTCTGCTTGGGTGTCTCCAATGATATGGCACTCAAAATTGCTGTCATGCAGGGCTGGCCCCGTGGCCGAGTGGTTAAGTTCGTGCGCTTCGCTGCAGGCGGCCCAGTGTTTCGTTGGTTTGAATCCTGGGCGCGGACATGGCACTGCTCATCAAACCACGCTGAGGCAGTGTCCCACATGCCACAACTAGAAGGACCCACAACGAAGAATATACAACTAATTACTGGGGGGCTTTGGGGAGAAAAAGGAAAAAAATAAAATCTTAAAAAAAAAATTGCTATCATGCCATTATTAGAAAAATTTAATTGTTAAAAAAGTTATTTTCTTATGTTGACCCCATTTGACTCTGCAGTGTCCCTTCACTGGCTCTGGTTCTGCTTCTGAAGTTATACGGGATAAATCCTACCCAAGGAGGGTAAACACTATAGCAGAATAATGATCATGGCTCTCGAGCCACATGACCTGGGTTCAAATCCAAGTTCCTCCCCCTCTTCACTGAGTACCTGTGCCTCAGTGTCCTCACCTGAAAAATGTGAATTCTATTAGTGCCAAGAAGAAATGGGTTTATAAGTGAAAGAATTTAGAGCAATCTCTGGCAGTTGGTAGGCACTCAATGAATGTTAGCTATTGACAATGTTATTTTTATTATTTCATCTTTTATACCACTTTTCGAAAAATAGTGTTGTTTAAAGTACTGTACTGAGTGTATCCTGAGGCTTTGTTTGGTGAGTGCCATGATTGATAAGTAATGTCTGCCAAGGGTAGAAGAAGGGGAGATGATGTCACTTATGCCAGATATTTGTGACTTATGATCCAGTCCTGCTTTCTCATGACCCTCTTTCAAATATTTAATGAAATAGGCATTTTTCCTATCTCAGCCTCCTCTCCTGCAGGCTAAACACTTGGTAGAGATATTAAAGTCTATTAATTCTGTAAGCTGCCTAAAGATGGGCCCTCAAAGCATCCTTGAAATAGGCTTAAATTCAGAGCAAGGGAGGACATTTTGTCTTTATATTTATTACCTTTTATTAAATGCTTCTGAATACCCAAGACTGTCATAATTATTTGAAATCTCTCCAAAAACATTGATTCTCCATTTTTACAACTTAATGATGAAATAAGTTTTTTTCCTCTTTACACTAACACGCACTCCTGCATTGATCTTGCTCTTGGCATGCAGCGTGTCGTTATAGAGGGAATCTTAGACTGGAAGTTAGGGTGTAGTATGGACTGAACTCTATCCTCCTAAAATTCATATGTTGAAGCCCTAACCCCCAGTGCGACTGTATTTGGAGACAGGGCCTTCAAAGAGGTAATGTGAGGTTAAATGAGGTCATAAAGGTATGGCCCTAATCCAATAGGACTGTGATTCCCAAGAAAATACAAATCCCCAAGATAATCTAAGTTTTAAAAATGGAGGAAGAAACGAAAGAGAAGCAAAGAAGATAAGAGCTTCATCTTATTATACCTCTTTCCTAAAGACACTGGACCTTACCTGTTTATAGTGTCCCAAAGAGAATCTTGGGACCGTGGGGTATCTTTAGTTAGACAGAGCCTCAGAGGTGACTTGGTCCATCTATTCATTCAATTCAATACTTCTAACATTTACTGGGGCCCTATCAATAAAAGTCATCATTATTATATATTTATACCCATTGGGGGTTCAGAAAGGATTTAGGGTGGCTGCAATTACAATAACAATAGCTCCCAATTAGCAATCTACTATTTAATTCTTTTCTGCAACACCTTGGACCAGTCATTTTATGGTTCAAACATAAGCACCTCCAGCACTAAATGTCCTCCCATCTGTATACCCCCTGATTAGAGTCAGAACCTTAGAGCTGGAAGGGTCCTTCCAAAATCATCTAGCCCATTGGTACTACTCTGAACATGAGGAAAGTACAGTCGAGAAAAATGCAGTGGTTCTCTCAATGCAATGAAAAGGAGTTTGCATCCAAACTCCCGTCTTCTGACACTCACCCAAGACCCTGTTTGGGTCTCTACTCTGTGAGGTCAACCTACCCCTGCTCACCCTTGGGTCATGTCCACACATTCTCATCTGGTTGGCTCAGTCTTTCTTTGTAGCTATATTGGACAGCAGGAAGCAGCTAAATTGCTCAGAGCCATCCCAGGATGAGTGGTGGAAAGTGGGTCTAGTCTTGGGCTCTGTTATTAACACAGGAGATACTTTTATTCCCTCTCCCCTAATTTTGTTCCCAAACCCAGGATACTAGAAAGGGCCCTCATCTGGCAGTCTTTGTAATTAATAGGACTTGGCCATCCACAAAAGGCTGGCTCAAGTTAATGTAAGGGACAAATTGGTGTCAGGAAGAGGAAAGAAGACCCTCCTTCATCCACTGGCCAAGTCCTGCGATTTTCTGTTTTAACACACTCTCCACCTGTGTGTCCTCATAAACTACCAAAGTACCTCAAATTTTAGGATTATTCAGAGACTGATTATTTGACTTAATTAATTTGTAAAAATATTTTCCCTAAGGAACAAGAGTGATTTTCTTCCAAAATAAAAATAGACCTTATTTAGAATTCAATCTGAGTCTCCAGAACAGGATTAATGTCAAATCATGCCTCTGGCTTTGGGACCTGGCTAATTCCTTGATTCTCTGACACTCCCTCCACCTCATTCCCACCCCTCCGGACACTCCCATTGGTTCTTCCTGCTGATAGTGTCTTTAAAAGAATTAACCATAGTATTGTTATCAGTCCTGTAGTTTCATTTCTCCTTTGTGTTTATATTTAGATTGGAAGAAAAAATCTCTTTCCATTGCCCAGGAAAGAAACTGTTTTTACATGAGTTAATGAACATCTTACAGAAGACTTCCAAATGTAGTTGACGACTTGTTGCTATGAAGGATTACGTACTAAAGCTTATGAAATATGAAAGTTGCTTGCTGGTGGAATGAATGTGATTTTAATAGTCAGATCACAGGTGTACAATCACTTACATATTCTCTATATGTATTGGGCAGGCTGTAGGAGTGAGGCAGGGGCAAGGGCTTGGGTGCATGTATGTGGAAGTAAGCACCACTGTTGTGTTCTAATAAGAACACAGGTCCATTTTAGTCAGGAATAGTGTTGATAAACATAGTTCTAAAGAGCAGGTGCCAAAGGATTTCTATCCTAAATAAGAATCATCATCTGATACTAGATTTAGAAAAAATCAAGGAGTTAGGAAGAATCATCGGTTCTAACGGATATCTAACCCAAACATATCTTTTTCATATCCTCCCTTCTGGCTTTGAGGAATTAATTTTTTTCTTCTTTATACCATTTTCACTGAACAATTCCTCCAATAAGAGTCTCCTCACTCTCAGCCGTTCTTGTGTTGAGAGGGAGAGGCCATCCCTTTGTCTAATCTTATCAATGGGAAGATCCATGTACTGATCCAGAGAAGAATAAATCAGGATATGTGGTGGGGAGGAAGTATCAGTAAGATGCTTTCAGGGCCAGCCAAAGAATGGAATTTGTCCTTCCCTTTTTCCCCTCATCCCCAAGGGAAGCCTCCATGCTCTTAATTCGCCTAATGGCTGCCCAAGGCTCTGTACTGAAAATCTCGTTAACTCCTCTTCCTACCTCCAAGACACCATGGTGTGATTGGAGAGACTCTGGAAAAGACTCCATGGCGTAGCCTCCAAAACTCTGCCCCCCTCTCAATATTGGTAACACCTAAAGTCACTTCTTTGAGGAGGATCCCTTTCAATTAGGTTACCTCTCGTCAAAATGTAAATCCTTAGATGCCCAGGGTATTAAACCATAGCAGAAAATTTGGGGGGAAGGGGTGCTTGGGTGGAAGTAGAAAAAACTAGTGGGGACTTCCTTAAAATTTATACATATTAGACCTTGCTTCAGACTTTGCTGCTTCCTTGACCTGACTCACCTTTCAGATATTTTGGCTACATTGATCTCTAATGCAGTTTGATTCTCAGAGGTAATGACAATTGCATTTTATAGCCCCTCACTTGCTGGGGCCCCTTCCAAGGGAAAGGCCCTAGTAATACATTCCCTTGTTTGTGTGTTTTTGCAAAATTTGCAAATGTAAGATAGTTCTATTTTAATAAATTGGCTGATATGACTGTCTGTTTCCACTCCAATATCCCCTCCCTTATAATTATCTTCCTGTAGGGTATTGGGGAGATGAGGATGGAGAATTCTAAATAAATATTAAACTTGTAATTGAATTCACATATAAATTGGTATTTGCTTGGACACCTAGCCATGTATTTGCAATTTTAACTTATTTTTCTTATCGAGGCCCCCAAATTCTTCAGGCTCCACAAAACCTGAAGGTGGCAAGCACCCCTGATTCTAGGCCTCCTGCAATTACCCCTCACATAATTCTTAATCTGATTTTTTATTTTCCTCTGTCCTATAGTCAGTAACATCTAGGTTTCATACAATGCCTTGTTTTCCCCGTCCTCCTTCATGACCTGACATAAATCCAACATAGAAAATTGGGTGAAGAGAAAAGAGAATTAGAATGTAGATATATTGCCAAGTTTTCTCATATGTCTTAGTATTGGTCCCCATGCCTGGAGGGTCAGAGAAGGAGATTCCTAAACTTTTGTTTGTTTTCACAGCTAAAATAAAACATTACCGTGCTGGTTGAGAAGCTAAGTGATATTCCAGCCTGAGATGAAAGTGGGGGTAAAGTAAAGGGAGGTGACAGGATGGGGAGTTGAAATGAATTAAGGAAAACACATGGTCTTCCGAAAAGGAAATGGAGTTATGAAAAGAGATGGAAAAACCAGTTCTTCCAGGATGATGCCTTTTGTTGGGCCCCAACGGGAAGCCCAGTTGAGACATGAGGAAGCTGGAAGGATACAATGGACGCCCAGGTTACCTGACAAGAGGAAAGAGGGCTGAAGGGGAAGGCGAACAGTGGGGGCGAAGGACAAGGGGTCACGTTTTTCTTGGCATTGAAGTATTTTCAAATGAATTATTTTTCAAAAGTTTCCAAGGAGGATCCTCTACCAGTTTCCAACATCCATTTGGGATTTGAAACCTACAGGAAACAAAGCCCCTTCCCATGACCTCTTTCTTCCTCTCTAAATTAAATTTGAATGCAGAGAGCTGGTTAAGCAAAGGCTAGAGCCTTTTGCTGTACCTGGAAGTGTGGCCTCTCCCTAAGGCAGTCTTAGGGGCTGGTTCTGCTCCCAATTAGCTGTTGTTTTGGCAATTTCAAGGAAGTCATTTTGGTTTTTAGCAAGGTGTTGAAAGATTTGGCTTTCAGATTCTTCCATCTGTAAAACAAGGTGTTTGGACTAGAATCATAGATTCTTAACTTTGGTGGTGATAGTTGGGGGTTGGGGGCTGGAGGTCAAAGACTCTTTTCAGAATAGGTTGAAAGCTACAGAACTACTTTCCAGAAACAGGCATCTATGCCTATTCACATGTAATTTTGCATGCAATTTCAAGGGTTCAGGAACCCTGCAGTAAACAGCTCTCCAGTGTTGTTTTCCTCCTTGCAGGAAGATTGCGCTTCTTCACACCTTTGAACTCGGGCATCAGCCAATATAAAGTGAGCAGAAGTTCTGAGTGATACTTCTGGATTGAAGAATGAAGAGCAGTGCTCTCTTTTTGTTCTGTACAGAAGCCAGCAATGTTCCTGATGGTGGCTTCTCCATCAGGTCCAGGAATGAATGGTGCAGGAGTAAAGTCCCCAGCCAAACTTGGATTATCATGTGGCCCAAGTAAGAAATAAGCTTTTGCTGCTTGAAGCCACTGAGATTTGTGGAATCATTTTCTTACCACAGCATAAATTACCCTTTCCTAACTGCTACAACCCTGAATCCATCCACGGACTCTGAAGTTGTCTGTGGGCCCCAGGTTATCAATCCCAAGTCTAAATAATATCTCAAGTCTTTCTCTTTCTGAAAGTCTATGAATCTGTGAGATAAACTTAAAAATGCAATTTCAGATTCTTGAATCATCTGAACTCCTGCCCCAGTTCTAGGGAATGTCCGTTTGATGAGATGGAGTATCTCATTTTGGAGTCAAGTTATCAAATCCGTGATTGTGTGGGTGATTCATCTGAAAGGCCCACCAGACCCAGCTTTGAAAGGCAGGGAGGGGTTGCCCCAGGTCTCCCGGGCTCTGCCTGCAGTAGGGAAGTGAGGGGTTGCTCCACCCGGGGATGCTCCCTGACTGCAGTCTCATGAGCGAAAGAAGGAAAGAGAAATCTGAAAGCTTCAAATGACAAAAGAAGTCAAATCAAGAGGCAGGATGTCTGCACTTTGTTTCTATTTATGGGACACAAAGTTTAAACAGAGCTCTCCATTCAGAATTCATCTGGCTATTAAAATTGCCTTCCAAGTTATTATCTGCAAGGAAACGGACAGCATTCAAATCTTTCCCTGCAGTGAGTTTGTATTTAGAGATGTTTCACATGTGTTTAATTCACTGATCAATTTTACGTTGTCAAAACAGAGAATGCTCTGTCAAAAACAGGATGAAGCTCATTAGTGAGACACAGGAGATAGTACAATGGAGGGGAGAATAAACAGACTACCCAGATATAAGGAAACAAGAGCCTATTCAGGAAGCAAAGGGAAATAGCAGAAAATGATACGGTAGTCATAGTAGACCAAAAGCTAGTGGGACAGCTATATGGTACTGCTACTTAGTAAGTGATACTGAAGAGGAAAAAAAGGAGGAGTTTAGGGGATAAAAGTTTTTAGCCTGGAGAAGAGAGTAGGGACTTTTTTGTGTATAAGAAATACCCTAATATAGTTGTAAGAGTGCCGGTCTGAGTGGGAGTTGGGAAATCCAGGGTCTACACCTGAATCTGCTCTGGCTTTCTGCTCTGAGCCTCAGTTTGCTTGCCCATAAAACAAACAGTTTGAATTAAGATGATTGGTAAGATCTTAGCCAGCTCTAGAATCTAGATAGGTCTAGGAAAATATTGTTCAGTGACTCTCCATTTTCACAATCTAGGAAGTTCTAATATATGAAAAAGCCACTCGACTAAGATAAGATTGAATAAGCATTTACTTGAATAAACTTCCAGAGGAATTTATGACATTTTGGAAACTGCATCCTTGGAGATCTGTGAAGTTCAGATAGAGTCCATCTCTCTGAGGGTTAAGAGATAGGCCAGGAGACATGTTTGAGGTTTCTTCTAGCCACCAAACAATGTAAAAATATTTTATTGTTATCTTTTAAAGGAGACTTTTCCAATGACCAGCCTCTAACAGGAGGGAACAAAATCCAAATCCAAAATTGTTGATTTATTGTCCCTATAACAAAAGGGAGATGGTACTGTCAACCTAAATAAAGAGGTAAACTGAGGCAAGCTTGAATTACCAGAAATTGAGTTTATTCAGGACTGGCAAAGGAATAGAAGTTCAGGAAATACACGCTATAGCAAGCTACAGGCGAGTCTCTTGAGGGCTGGGGGAGGCTATGTTTATGGTCAAGGAGGGCAAAGAGGGGACAGTCCCCTCAGAGTCCAAGCAGAAAGTCCATTGGGTTGAGGATGGGGAGAGATTCTTGGTGGACGTTCATTGGTCAGGCAATAAGTCTTGGTTTTCTGTAAATCAGACATTTACAGGAAATCAGTCTCTAAGTTCTTAACTTCCCTTCTTCTGAGGGCTCGTGCATTAGATTCTCCATTTCATATCCTCTGGTTCCATTTTAGATTGAAATTCTTTCACAGTACACAGAGAAATCCAGCAAAACAAGACTCTAAGTTGGAGCGGTCTGTGTTTTCACTTTGCAGGGCATGGTCATGTCTGACTCACAGGAACCCGGTGAAGGGCAGGGCTGCTATCTGCGGTCCTCCTGCCTCATAGCTGAGCCTGGGTGTTCAGAGGCTGGCTGGTGAACGAGTCACCTCAGCCAGCCTGTAGTGCGGCTAGCACCAGCAGCAACCTAAGAGCAGCCGAGCTTTGATTTTTTTTCCCCAGGTAAGATTCTTCTTTCCTCTCCTGGAAGATGCTGCAGGCCCTATTGTACATACTGGACAGGAATGTCTCCAATCAGGAGTGGCTTCTAGGTATCCTACACTGCAGTAATTACTTTTAAAAGAAAGTAGCAGGAGAGGAAAATCTCGTTACTTCCCTATTTCAACGAACTGTCAGGCATGAGCCTCCATCAGGAGAAAAATGTACAGCCAAGGGTGGAGTTGGGTTGATAGGAGTTGTCCTTTGAAATGCCTCTGCAGGGTTAACTCTAAACTGAGAGAAAAAAGAGCCCCTTTAAACCCTCAAGGTCCTATTTTTGGAAATGGCTCCCTTATGGCCTTCAGCCAAATTGGGATATGTGCCTTTCTGGTGGCCCCTCCTCTCTGGAGCCTCCACTCATCCTCCTTTGGTTCAGCATCTCTCCAGGTGGACTTCCCTTCCTGGAAACTCACAAGGCATACCTGGTATTTCCTAATGGTTTTGAAAATGGCAATACTTTTTAAATTAAAAAATATGTTAATGATTGCCATTTGATGGTAGTTTATGGTCTGGGGCCTGATAAATGAGTAGTCAGCAAAGCAAATTAACTGATTTCCTCCATTCTAGATGGCACGTGGTTTTCCCATTTGAACATTTCTGCAGTCAGGATGTGTCTTATAATAATTAATGTGTAGATATGATGTGATAGAATTCTCCCTGCTCCCAAGGAGAGGTCATTGACTTGATGGGTGGCTTACAACTGAAAGAGTATGAGAGAGAGAAAATATGAAAGTGGAGTCCAAGTGATAATTAAAAAGTCTATATATGACACATGGCAGAAAATACAGGCTTAAGATTTTTTTTTTTTCTACATTATACTTTCACAGAATTTAAAATTCGAAAGGTACAAAAGAAATATATAGCGAAAGTCTCCCTCTAGCTTCTGTCCCCTAACTGCCTAGCTCTCCCACCTGGAAGCTGTGTTACCATTTTCTTGTATATTTTTCCAGAGATAGTTTAATTTTATGTCAGCAAGGATATATGTAATTGTATCCTTATTTATTCAATTGATAGAATACTATGCACACTTTTCTATACTTTTCTTTCTATGCAACAATATACCTTGGAGATTATTCTATTGCAGTGCAATAGAATCCTCTCTCTGTTTTATAGTTGGGTAATATGCCATTGTATAAATGTACCATGACTTATTTAACCTGTTTCCTAAAATGAACATCAAGGTTGTTTCTAATCTTTTGCTATTACAAACACTACTGTAGAGAATGACATTGTGTTCTTGTCATTCTGTGCAGGTGTGAGTAGGATAAATTTCAGAAGTGAAATCACTATGTCAAAGGGTATGTACATTTGTATATTTGATAGATATTGCCTATTCGTCCTCCACAGAAACTGTACCATTTTGTATTCCTGTTAACTATTAATATATGAGAATGTCTATTTCTCCACATCTTGTCAACACAGTATGTTAGCAAACATTTCTATCTTTGCCACTCTATTAGGTAAAAAATGGAATCGCAATGTAATTTTAAAAAATTTTAATTGAACTGTAATATATTCTTAAAAGTACGTGTCATCAGTGTACAGGTTAATAATCTTCACAAATTAAATCCATTCTATAACGAACTCTCAGTTCAAGAAACAGCACATAACCTACAGCCCAGAAGCCCCCTTTGCACGTCTTTCCAATTTGTGTGGTTTTTTCTTTTCTCTTATTATGAGTGAAAGTAACCATCTTTTTAAAACCATGTCTTTTCATTTTGAAATAATTTTAAATTGGCTTAACAGAAATTAAGCATGATTTCATGTGTTTGAGTTATTAACATTTCTGTTTCTCTAAACTGTATATTCATATCTTTCACCTACTTTTTAAAGATTTTATTTTATTTTTCCTTTTTCTCCCCAAAGCCCCCCGGTACATAGTTGTATATTCTTCATTGTGGGTCCTTCTAGTTGTGGCATGTGGGACGCTGCTCAGTGTGGTTTGATGAGCAGTGCCATGTCCGCGCCCAGGATTCGAACCAACAAAACACTGGGCCGCCTGCAGCGGAGCACGCGAACTTAACCACTCGGCCACGGGGCCAGCCCTTCGCCCACTTTTTAGAGTAAGCTGTTGGTGTTTTTCTCCTTGATTTGTAGAACTGATACGGAAATTTCAGTCCACAGTAGAGAAGATATGAACATTATCCTGGAATTTATCAGCTGCGATTGACTCCTGAGAGTGGGTATTCAGCATTTGAAACTCTAGAAACTGGGTAATGAATAAAGCAGCTCAACAGCTGGTGTGGTCAGCCCAGGGCATCTTCTCCTGTGGACCAGGGCCTGGGTAACCCATTGCCTCCTTTTCTTATTTAACTTGCATGCTTGGTTGTCCCCACCCCAAAAAAGCCTGGAACAAGTGTGTTCTTCTGTCACGAGGGTGATTTATCCTCAAGCATTAAACAAATGTTCTTCAGGTCACCAGTTGAAAACTCAACCTGGTCAAGGCAAAGGCCTGTTAAAACAGGAATATTTGAGACGAGCCTCAGGTAACATTTGGAAAGAAGCCTCCTCCAGGGGAGAGCTGCTTGCTCACGAATGATCAGCTGAGCGGCCTCTTCCTAGAACCCTCCACCCGCTCAGCTCAGCCACTACATCGAATACCAGCATCACTCTTTGATGGGAGGCACTGGTTCAGAAAGAGCCTCCTGGGGAGTGTGCACACAGGAGGGGAGTTTCCCTTAAAAACAAAAGCAAGTAGGAGTTTTCCAGTGGGTTTTTTTTTCTCTTCTCTCCCTCTGACTGGACAGTAATCTCACACCACATGCCTTCCAGCAAACACTCATCACCCGATAAATCATGTGACCCCTTCTGTTTACTTAGAGGTGCTTGCCCAGCTGAGGCCTCTAATCCAGTCCCTGGTCTGAGACCGACTTCAGAGTGGTTTTCACTGGAAAAGGGAACTTCTAACGACTAGATAAGGCAACCTATTCATCTGCACAGAGGTACTCCCTGGGTCATTCCCTGGGATGCTGGGAGACGCAGTGAAACAGACAACAGAGTTTATGAAGCTGCCAGAAAGTGTGTTCTAGAGAACACTAGCCTTGTTTAGTTCCTACACAATGTGGAGTAACTATAGAAAGTCTCCTCTCTAAAGTAATATTGGGTTCCTTTTCAAGCCTTCCTTTAATGTTTTGGATTCTGGAATCAACAAAATGCAAATACAGACATTTTTGGTGAGTGCTCTGGCAAAACTTCTGACTGAGCCATTTTAAATCGGATTAAAAAAAAAAAAAGGCTACTTATAATGAGAAGAAGGTAGAGGCTGCTTTTGACAAGATGAAGTGCCTGGCTCCGAGTCCAGAGCAGTGTATCTCAGAGTGGACACATGAAATCCCCACGTCAGAATCTCCTGGGCTTAGCACAGAGAAAGTTCCCTGGACTATACCCCCGCCTGAGAATCAGAATTGCAGGAAGTTGGGCTCCAGAAAGATGCTAAAAACAAACAGAAGAGAAAATACCCCAACATAAACTCTTCAAGTGCATGTTACGATCATGACATGTGACATCTCTCTTCTAAAAACACCATTTTGAAGAACTAGAAATGACCTTTTTGGGTCATGGACAGTCAAGCTGTAACATGAAAACCTTGTGGAGGGGACAGAATCTTCACCTTGTGATCACCTTTGCAGGGCTTTTGTCTTCCTTAAGTCTACTCCCTGGCTAGTTTTTCAAGGTAAATAGGCACTGTTCAGTTAAAAAAAGAAATTCTTGGCCACTAAGAGAGTTCTTGGAGGACAGATGTCTTGTGCCAGGACAAGGGTGTGCTGAAAATGCATCAGTGTGACACATTTGTGGTGGTGCAGATGCCAAGGTCGAGCTGGCGCAGGAACTGCAGAGGGTGAACTGAGTCTTGCAGGGACTTATTAGACCAAACCATTATTTCAAATTTCCAGATGTCATTTTAAAGCCTTACCTGCCCATTGTCTCAGGACCCAGTCTCTCACCTCTGAGTGAATGCATTGGGAACAGAATCCAGTTATGAGTCAGAGCTGCCTATTACTAAAAACCTTGGGAATCTTGGAAGCAAGGTCACTGTAGCATTACTGCTACTCAGGAGCTTCCTACAGGTTCGCAGAGGCAGTCCCGGCCAGTGACAGGGCTGTGGCCGTGTATCGCCCCAGGGACACTGAACACTAGGCTTTGGGGAGGCAGTCTTCAGCAGAGTTCTCTCACCGCCAACGTTGCCCACTTTTGACACTGAAACAGTAAAGCTATCTTGGTACAGGGGACTGTGGAGGCTCAGACAGTATCACTGGTGACCAGGGTGGGTGGAAGACCAGAGGGTGCTCCCCAGTGTTCTGGACTTCAAGGACTGTATAGTGTAAGATGCTTTCAGCTAGTGAGTAATAGAATACCCAAATAAAGGAGTCTTGAAAAATGGAAATTTATTATCACACACATCAAGAAGTTTCAGGGTAGGTAAGCTCAACGACACAGTGATGTCAGGGAAGCAAGTGGCTTCTTCTCTTGCTTCTCCCTCATGGGAACAAGATGGCCGCTGCAGATCCAAGCATCTTGCCTCACATGGATGTGTTCAAAGTCAGGAAGGAATGCCTTTGTTTTGATTCAGGTGGAAACTGTTCCCCTGAAGATCCTAGAATCTGCTGTCACCTGCCCAACCACACTATAGGTAGGAAGGCAGGGTAGGTTTGCTGGAATAGGCTCAGACTAATCATGTTCCATTTCCCTGTGCTTGGGGAAGGGTTCACCTTCCCTGTGTATATTGCTGCCCTGCACTTGAATAAAATTAGGGTTCTATCAGCAAAAAACAGGAGTGCAGTGGCTGCTGAACAGGCCATGGAGGGTGGACAAGATCCTCGCCAAAGGGATGGTACATGCATTATCTTTGATAGGGAGCTCTTTCCTAATGGCCAAGAATAAATGTCCTGCCCTGGAGAAAAGGAGTTCACTTGATTTTAGAAAATAAAAAAGTTAACATTTTTCATCTGAGTGTCTTATTTTGTTTCATTTCCCAGAGCAAAATTCATGCTTTCCTGTCCTAAAGGTAGAAGTTTGTTCTACTTCTTAGAACTTGGGGGATTCGAGTAAACTTCAGCCTTGCCAGAAACATCCTTCCTCTGGAAAACTCCAGTAGGCCCTCCCTGCTCACCTTCCTCCATCTACCTCTCTGCTGCAAGAAGTGTATGTTTGGCTCCTGCACAAGAAAATGCACTGGCGTTTTTTTACCAGGGAGTGTCTAGTAATTTCTAAGTGAGTTTCTGAAACCTCCAAGCTAGACTTTTTTTTTTCCTTAAGCAAATAAAGCCTGAGAGGTGAAGCATCTTCAAAGAGTTGTGTGCACTCAGCAACTTTGGTGTGTTAGTTTGTCTTTCAATCTGCCTTACTCAGGGTACTTATCTCTTAGAAAGGGAGATTATTACCCCCAGACTGGGTTGGAAACCGCTTCGCTGACAGGTTTAAGAGTCTTAACAATTTATTTACAGCAGAAAAGGCAAAACTGTGCAAAATGGCAGACTTCATTCTCCCTGCAAGGGTCAGCTGGGTGGGGAGGGAAGTGGAATCAAAATGGGGAACCTCTCAACTGTGCTCAGAAAGGTTGGGCTTCCTGTGGGAGGGAGGTTGGGGTAGGGGTGAACATTGGCATTTCCTCCTGAGCAACCAGTTATCTCCTTGAATAGAGACAACTGCTAAACTGACAAGCCCTTCACCGGTAACCGTTGATCTGGCTTATGACTCAAGACTTAAAAGAACCCTAGAGTTGTCGCAATTACTCTTCCTGTTTCTCACACCCAGAAAGCTAGACCAATAATAGAATCACGCCGTTGAGTTTCTCCTGACCTTGCTTTTGGTACCCAGTTGAAGAGTCTTTTCCTTGGACGTGGCAGAATCTGAACTATGACTAATACATACAGATTTGCAAGAAGAGGACAAGAGAGTGTGTTTATGTTTCTCTCTCCCTAGCAGCTCCTCCTAGTCTAATATAGGGAAGATACTAGGAGCTCCATAAATGTTTGTCATATGATTGAATGAATAAATGGACAAATACATTTTCTGTCTCGTTTTAACAGTACTCTGGAGTATTGGGAGGTGAAAATACTTCCACATATAAATTTATTCCTCCTGTTTCTAATACTGGTAGCAATATTTCAAGCTAATTTATAACAAAGGAGCAAGTTAGAATGCTTAACACCTAACCCAGGATCCACTGAAATGGAAGGGAGCTATTTAGGTGGGACTTGTTTATGGTTTGAAGAGCTTTCAAGTACAACTAAAACAGTTGTCAGTAACTGAAGTCTTAATTGTTCCACTCTCGAAAGGGTTGGGGAGATTCAGGTCGAACCTGTCATCTCCAGCAAAGTTCAAGAAGCCAGGGTAGAATTCCATTGGCTTCTGGAATCTCCTTTTGGCCTGTCCCTTTTGATCTAGGTGAGAAACCCCTCCCACACCTAGCCTCTGGTAAATAGGCCTGCCGTGGTGGTCAGGCCCTTCCAAAAGGACACAGGGGCCATGTGACCTATTGTTAGGAGATTAGGATAGGAGCCAGGCAGGAATTTGAATCTTACTATGTGATCTTGAGCTGTGGACTCTGCTTTTCTAAATCTCAATTTCCTCATCTATAAAAGGGAGGCTGTGACAGACAGTTATGAGGATTAAATGGGATAACACGTTTAAAGTACTTAGCACAATGCTTGACACTTAATAAGCTCTTGTAGCTGTTTGTTATTATCATCATCACCATCATTATCATCATCACCAGTTCCCCATACCAGAACAAAGAGGTTTGGATAAAGAACATTTTGAACCTCTTTTCTGAGAGGGTGGGTCCTGAATCCATGAAAATGTATTTACTTGGTCATGGACTTCAATCCACTTCATGACCATAGATGTGGGCTGAGGTTAGGTCAGTCAAGGATAAACTCACCAGAAGGGGTGTGCAACCCAGCATGGCCACTCTTTGGCCTCAGCCACTCTGGTAAATGATGTTTTTCTTCCTCAACTTTGTTTTCAAAGGGGCCCATTAGGGAACATTTGATCCCAGTCACGCTGTTTACTACCAATTTCAACCCCCCACCACCAAAAAATAAAGTCAAAAGTAATAAAAGACACCATGTTTAAAGATGGCTTTTGATTGAAACTACCAGTCCAGTGTTAGGGAAGCAGCTGAGCAGGTGTAGAGACGTGGGAGCCTGACTGACATAGATTCAGACACCAGCTCAGCCACTTTCTGGTTGCGTGACCTGGCGCAAATCACTTGACCTTCTGGCGCCTATTTCCTCATTTGTAAAATGGAGATGATAATGCTTATTTAACAAGGTTTCTGTAAGAGTTAGAAGGAGTGTATATAAAGCATAATGAGTAAAGAGATTAGGCCTCCAATAAAAGTGGTATCTCGTTCCAGGATTCTTGTTGTTTTTCAGTCCTACCTGAGACTTAGGAGAAAGGCTCCCCAAAGCATATTTATAGCTAACACTCAACATGCTTATGGTGTGCCAGGCAATCCTCTATGCCTTTTGTACATATTAGCCAGTTTAGCTTTTCCCAGCGATCCTATGAGGCAGGTAGTACTATCAACCCACTTTACAGATGAGAGAAATGAGGCATAGAAAGGCTAAGTGTCTGGTTCAAGACCCCACAGCTGGTAAATGACAGCAGGTATTCATCTCGGTCAGTGTGATGCCAGAGTTCCTGCTCTTGACCACTGTACCAGGGTGCCTCTTTTGGATGACCCACCCAGTGAGGAGGGAGAGGAAAAGCCCACCACCCTCCTCTCCAGATGGTTTGCTGAATGGTCTAGCGGCATAAACATTGCCCCAGGATGCTTAAATGAGGTCAGAGGAAGAGCCATGCCCTCCATAGGGATTTCTCATTGGTCCTACTGGGACAAAGTCAAGCAAAAATGGATACTGTACCAATAACAATTTTAAAATTCCTTTTGAAAGGAAGAATCCACTGCAGAAGTCCAGAGTTCTGAGATAAGAGGCCCCCTCCCCCAGCCCCCATCTCATTTTGGGGAGGCTGTATAGCTTAGTGGAAAGCCTCCTAACCTTAGAGTCAAACAAACTCTATGCATATATGATCACTTTTGGTTGTGTGACCTCTCTGAGTCTTAGTTTACTCATCTGTGAAAGGAGATTAATAAAACTTACATCAGAACACAGAATTGCTGCAGAACTTGCATTGTTCTGGGAATTAAATGAGGTGATGCATAGAAAGCTCCCTACACGGTACCAGGACTCTACTATGGGTTCTCAGTGAAGGAGCATCATACTCTACACCTTCAGCCATCTTACACGACTTCTAGAACAGTTATTATCTTAAGAAACAATTGAGAATTTTGGACCGTTTTTCTCTGACATTAGTGACCCATTGGATTGAAGACCAGACACTTTGCTCTATTATTCCTGCCTTGAACTTTGTCCCTAGACGTTCTGACTTCTGCCACCTGTGATATCTGCTGTTGGCCAGAACTCTGCCAGGCAAGCCTGGCAACAACCAACTCCTCGAACAGTGCTCTCCTGCCTTCAGGGGCAGCTTGGAGAGGAAGATGGCAGGGAAAAACTTTGGATATGGAGCTAGAAGAATGGCCAGGGCTTAAGTTCTGCATCCACAATGAGCTAGGAATGTGACCATCTCTTTGCCATTTGGAGCTCAAGTCCCTCATCTCTAGAATGGAGAGGGGAAAGTATTCGAGTAGATATCACTGAGTATTTGAGTAGATATCCAGCATTCCTCTTTTTCCAGCTAGGTACCCAGCATCCTGAATTCACTGACTGGGGAACTTCATGTCTTCATGGCACAGCATTGATGGAGGAGGAAGAGAAAAGCAAAGTGGCACTCCAAGATGAGTCTCCCAGGCCTCTGTGGACTCACTAGTAAAACAAAATCATGAATCAGTCTCCCTTAGGCACTCCTCAAGAAAAATAGCAAATCTCCTCTGGACTTCCTGCAGCAGCAAATTTAATTTCAGAGCTCCAGCTTTTTGTATACTGTCTCGATGTCCTTTCACCGAGAACTCATTGCACAAACAATAGCAAAGGCAAACGAAAGACAAGCTATTGTCTTGTATTTATATCCCTAATGTAGGAAACAGCATGAAAATATTGTTGAGGAAACTCAGTCTCTGCTCCAGGGTATGTATATAGTTTTGGTGCCAAAGGCAGCAAGGCCAGATGTTGGAGGACATGATCCCCCTGAAAGAACAAAGGAGAAACATGTTGGAATTCCACAAGGGAGGGGAAGAGCCTGGAGCAATCACTCAGGTGCCCTCACAGCAAACTCTTGTAGAGGCCATAGCAAGCAGCATTCTCTTTGAGTGCCCATGCAGATACCAATGCCTGGCAGCTGTGGGGTCTTGGACACGATTGTAATCTCTCTGTTCCTCAGATTCTTCATCTGTGAAATGGGGATGATAATAGTATCTAGCTCACAGGGCTACAGTGGGAATTAATAATTTAATACATGTAAATTATGTAGGACTGTGGCTGGGATGTGCTAAATACCGTTAGCTAATATTCTTATTATATACATTTAGGCCTAGAGAGAAGGTCTTCTTATGATCCCAGAGCTGTAATTATAGATATCTACTGACATTTTAGAGATACTGTGTGGTACAGTTGAACTGCTGTTGCTTCTGCTCTTGGACAAGCATGGATGATCCTGCTTCCATCACTTACCAGCCCTGACTCTGGGCAAGGCTGCAGAAACACTGAGGTCACAGTGGGTCAAGGTTTAGGATTGCCGAGGAATATGGTCCTGTTCAAGGTAATCTGTAGATACTATATTACCCTGACTTGTAGGGCCCCTTTTAAGCCTCTTTCCTTCATCATCATCCTAAGTTATCATCATCATCACTTTGATCAACTAGATAGATGCAAAGTGATTTGTCATTGTCATCTCCTAACTCTTCCCCATTCAGTCTGCCTTCCTCAAAGAATGACCATTAGGGTAGGAAAACCTGAATAAACTGATCCTTCAAAGGTGTAGGAGGATTTTTTATAAATTAAGGTGAAATTCACTTAACATAAAATAACTATTTTAAAGCGATCAATTTGGTGGCATTTAGTACATTAATATGTTGTACAACCATCACCTCTATCTAGTTCCAAAACATTTTCTTCACCCCCAAAGGAGACCCTGTACCCATTAAACAGTCACTGACCACTCCTCCCTCCCTCACAGGCCCTGGTGACCACTAGTCTTCTTTCTGTCTCCATGGATTTACCTATTCTGGATATTTCCTACAAATGGAACCATACAATATGTGGTCTTTTGTGTATGTATCCTTTCACTTAGCATAATATTTTGGAGGTTTATCCATGTTATAGCATGTATTTCATTCCTTTTTATGGCTGAATAAAATTCCTTTGTATGTATAAACCACATTTTATTTATCCATTCTTCCATTGAGGGACATTTGGGTTTTTTTCCACCTTTTGCCTACTATGAATAGTGCTGCTATGAACACTGGTGTACAAGTATTTGTTTGAATACCTGTTTTAAATTATTTGGGGTATATACCTAGGAGTCAAATTGCTGGGTCATAGGGCAATTCCACATGTAACTTTTTCAGGAACTACCAAACTGTTTTCCATAGCTGCTGTACCACTTTCCATTCATTAGGAGGAATTTGATGGTGAAAAATAGTCCTGGTGGTTGGAATTTTCTTTTTCTGATCCAGATTGGTCAGTGGGATGGAGGGACTGCCCACTGGGTTAGAAGAACAGTAGGCTGGGGCCTGGATTTCTCTGCTGCCTCTTTAATCCATTGTTGTAGGAAAACACTAACTCTGCCCTTTGCAAAGCTCATTCTACTAGACTAGTGGAGATCTGGGAGGGGAAAAAAATGGGAGGAGTGTATAGAAGACTCTGAACATGACCGAGTCTAAACAAGAGGCATTTTATAGATTATGTGTGGATGGTTTTGAAACCTAATCACTTTCTTAAGGAAGAACCGCGGTATTCCTGTGCATTTATTCATGACAGTAACTGACCACAATCTTGAGGTCTTCTAGGTATTTTCTGTCTGATGTTTTATTATAAGCAATTTGTAGGGCAGCATGTGTCAGAATCCCCTTTTAGGGACAGGAGCACATCAGGCCTTCCAGAAGCACCTGCCAGAGAGGCCACTGTGTGGCACAAGGAAGTTACTGGAGGAGCCAGAAGAGTAGGACTTGAAGGAGAGTATGGAGGGTCAGGGCCAGGGAAGTTCCACGTCTGCCGTTAGAGCTGAGGGGTGGTGGTAGATTGGGAGTAGGAGACAGCAAGTCATCAGGAGTCAGGGGCCAGGTCTGCAATCCAATAAAGCAGAGACAAAGGGTTCCTGATATGTGGATGGGTTGGGATGCCCTGAGTTCGAAATTCTTCTTAGAGATTGTCCCATTGGCTGTGGGGACAGCCAGAGTGGAAGACAGTCTGGGCAGGCAAAGAACAGCCTTTCTTAATAGGTTCCCGTTAACTAAAGAAGTGTTCAGGGAATAATTTAACTTTACCCAGATGTCTTTGCAAAGATCTGGATATCAAGAATAGATTGTAAAACTTGTGACCTGGAAAATGCGGTCTCCTTCCTCTGAAAATAGTCACCACAGTTCATACTCTTTTCTATATGTCCAAAACTATAATAAGAATAACTGTATCTCCAACAGGGTTTGCAGTTTATTCCTAAGAAGGAGCTACGTTTTATTTTCCTGAAGCGCTGTAGCAAACAATGCCCCATAGTGGGTAGATGGATATAAAAACCCCAAGAAGTTCATTTCAGGCCAAAGGTGACTACTGCTTGCTGCGGTCACATCTTTCTCTGCTGGGAACTCCAAACCTCCAAGATGTGGGAAATCTTGTGGGGGTTTGGAAGGGTCCCAGGACCTGACTGGGGATCTTCAGGCTGACTGGAGGCCAGTTCCCGGTAGGTCATGAAAGCCTTACTTAGTAGGGCTAATGAACTTTGGTCTTCAAACCGACACACAGCATCAGGGGTCTTTCCAGCAACTTCTTTGTTCCTCTAGGTCAACAGACAACTCTGTCGCTTGGAATAGAGTAATGTTTATAGAAGAGTCAACTCAGAGACCTTGTGCCCTTAGGCATGGAATACCTCATCCAGCTCTCCAAAGCACTTCTCTGCAGGCGCTAAATTAGAGGAAATTCCTTCCGGAGCTCCAGCCCAGAGGCCTGGCTATGCTGTTAATGGCAGTATATTGAGTAAGAGAAGTTTGGGAGATGGGAATTTTGGGGTCCAGGATCCTGACAGGAAGGAAGAGATATGGGCTCCTTGGAGTCCTCTGGAGTCGGGGTCAGTGAACTGACCACAGGTAGTGCCTCTTGCCTTAGGGCATACAAGCAGCTAGAGATTTGACCCCCTCAAATCCCCTTGTGGCAGTTGTGTACAACTCGGAAAGCAGATCAAGAACATCCTGACGCCCCACCTGTGGCCTGGATGCCTGGAGACCACTCTCCCGGCCTGCATGCAGAGAGCCTGAGTTCACAGAGCTAGCTCCCTTCCCCATTCCACGCCTGTGGAATGCCTTTTCTAGACTTTTTCCTCCGTAGGCAGCTCATTCCGAGGCGCTCTCAGGACTCCAATCCAAGTTGTTTGGGGAGTGAAAGAGTGAAAGCACACATCTGAGAGCAGCAGGGACCAGCTGCTGGGGCAGCTCTCCCGAAAACAGCTTCCTGGGGAGCGCCTGGAGCATCTCAGAATCCACTATCTGACCTCCTGCCGATTTTGCTAATTGTCTTTTTTAAAATGATAACATCAAAATAAGATGTTTTCACTTGAAAGAAAGGTAGAGAGAGGAAATTAACGATGAAGATTCTCCGTTGCCAGGGAAGTTAGGGGGGAAATTTTAGGAACTCCCAAAAGGTTTTTATTGTATCTACCGGGCCACCCTGCCAAGGGCAGGATAAGTCTTTGCGCCTGGTGCACGATTCAAAGCCCTGTGTGCTTAATAGGGTGACACAAACGTCTATGTTTCTTTTTGCTTTGGACCAAAAGCCGTAGGAAGGGGCCACCCCAGGGGACACTCAGTAAGGGTCTTGCCAATCGGTTCCCCCCACCGAACTGGTTCCCAGCCCGGGGCCAAGCCAGCCCGGCCGGAAGGGCCCGCGGTTGCAGCCGAACTGCTAAGGGCCTGGGGGTCGGGAGTGGGAGGGGGCGTGGAGGCCCTTCCCGCCCGCCCGGCTTGGAGAGATCCCGAGCCCGAGCTTTGCTAGCCTGGGCCCTGCCTGAATCACGCCGTGTGATGCTCTTGCCAAAGAAAACTTTGGGCTGGGACGGGGGGGGGCCGGGGGTTGGAGCGAGGGTGTCGGCGACTCCCTGCCTCCTCCCCTCCCCGCCGCTCTCCCGCCCGCCCTCCTCCCACCTCTTGCCCTCCTCGGCCGGGGAACCGCGCTCGGCCGAGGTCAGCTGGCTGCCTTTGTGGCTGCTTCCCAGGAAGGAAGAAGCGTTGTCTGCAGATCAGTTTATCAGCTGGCTTTCCTGTGCCGGAGCGCCGCCGTTTTCCGGGGACGGCTGCCACCCCCGTGATTCCCAGCCGGGGCTGCCGGCGGTGCGTGAGAGCCGGATAAATAGGCCATTGTGAGGCCGCTCAGAGTCCAGGTTTCTTATCGAATTATCCACCAACGAGAAAAAAGATTCCGCCCCTGCTGCCGGTCATCTCAGCTTCTCTTTTCCCTCTGTGCAATTACAGCTATTTCAGTGTTTAGGTTTTTTTTTTCCTTTTCTTCAGTTTTGAAGCGAATATTCGGAAATTAATTTACTTATGTAGCGTACCCTGTGAGGCAGGGACTTCGGGGGCGTGTCTTCTAACAGTGTTTTCCCCGGGGGCTGGGTTTGCAACCTTGCATTTATTTAGCCTCTGGTTTCGGTGAGTGATGTTTCCACTTGCCCACTCCCCACGCAGGCACGTCATTCCACACCGAGGGCAAGTACTAGGGAGGCAATTCCCTAGGGCTTGAGATCCAGCAGGTTGTGTGTGTGTGTTTTTTTTAAAGATAGCCTTGACCTGATTTATGAACACTGAAGACTTGAAGGAGTATAACACTAGTAGAAACTGGTCCTTTGATGGAAGCCATGAGGAAGTGTGGTGGTTCTGAGAAGAGCCGATGCTGAGTTGTCGTTGGGAGCTGTTTTTCGTTTTTCTGCTCCGGCAGCTGGCCAGACTGTGGAGGGGTTGCAGATTCCTGGTGCTCCACTTAGTGGATAGTCATTGTCAGGCAGGGCTGATTTTAGGGCCTGTGACCTGTGCAGTTGTTCAGGGTCCCTTGCTCAGAAGAGGATGTATGCTTGCTTTAATGTTCTGCCGTCACCATCTTGAAGTGCTTAATAATTTTTGAAAAAGGCTCTGCATTTTCATTTTGCACTGGGACTGGCAAGTTTCATAGCCAGTCCCGTTAGTAGGAGCTCAAGTTCATTTGAGTAAGCTTGAATAACGGTTTGAATAAGTTCTCATTTGAGATAAATTCCTGAAAGTGATTCTCTTAGTTTCCAAAATATTCACTGCAACTGTTGTGATGATTTAGAGAACATTCTACAAACTAAACTGGGTCCCCTGGTGTCGTGGCACCTGCAGTAACCTGCCCCTGCCCACTGCCAGAACAAGAAAATGCATCCAGGCCAGACGGGCTTCATTCTGCTTGCTCACAGCTCTTCCTTTTTGAAAGCTTAGAACGTGCACTCCTCAAAGACCTAGTGATTTCCATAGTGAGATGCTCATTTGTGCAGTTACCGCTTCTCCTTCCTTTTGTTCTCTCTGAAATGCCTGGTTTCCACATCTGGAGAGCAGAGCAGGATTGAAAATGGACTCATCCTATCAAAAATCTCCCAAGGATTTGGAGACTATGTTTAACACTTTCAGCACTGAAACGACTCTCAGGATATGACTCTGAATCTGGGACTTGGCGTTCCTGAGAGACAAAGGGTGGAAAGTATAGAAAACCCATAATAAATAAGCAAAATACTATTTTTCTAGAAACAGTTTGTGCAAGAAACAATTTTTTTGGTTTAATGAGACAAGTATTCCCTTCAAGGGAGTGTTCATTCACTTGTTTACTCCTTCACTCATTAGTTTATGGCTTTACTTTTCATTCATTCAACAAAGATTCTGCAGGACAGGTTCCAGAGGAGATGTTATGCTACCACATAAAAGAGGGGTTCAGAATAGTGGGGATAGAAGCAAGTAAACAAAGGATACAGTGACATGTTATAGGTGCTCAGAGAGTAAGAAGGCTACTTTAAGGGCACGACGGGATTAATAGAATCAACTCCATTTGCTCATCATTCATGAGTTCCCTGGGTATGATTTTCTCTTCATGAACTTTAGTATTATTATTGTTAATAGATAACATTCATAAAGTAATTGACCTGTTCAGACACCATGCTAAGCATTATACAAGCATTTTCTCAGTTGTCTTGAAATATGATGAATCAGGTCTATTTAGAAACCCTGTTGGATGGAAAAAACTGAGGCTGAGACATGAAGTAAAGTGCTCAAGGCCACACAGTTCCTAAGTAGAGTCAGAATTTGATCCAGCTATTCTCGTCTAAAGTGTTTCTTCTCGAGGAAGGCTGCACTGCCTCCAGCAACACAGCTGTAGCGCCATGTGTAATCATGGTTTGTACAAAGTACCAGAAAAATGTCGTATACTATTTCACGTGATCACTGTCTTTTTCATGAAATGCACTAGGACTAGCACCTCCAAAAGCCAGTGGTTTTTTCTCCCCTTTCCTGTAAGATCATGCTTTTTGGCTTCAACAATTTATGGCTGCCAGCACTACTAATGGCTCCCATGAGATGAGAGTAAGTTCCTGAAATGTGGGCTAGATGCAGATTGGTTTGCCATGGCTTCCTAGAGGAGGAGATTTTGTGGGCATTCGAATGCCTCCGGGTAACCGGTGAATTCTACCCCCTGGAAGATAGCGTATCTCCATGTCTACTCCTTAGTGATCAGTTGTAGACTTTCGTGTCAGAAGTGCAAGAAGCCAGCCTTTTGAGACTCATTCCCAGAAACCCCTTTGGGCTGGTTGGCACCAGTGGCTCCTTGTTTTTAAAAAGACCACTTTGGTTTGAGATTTTGGAGAATCTTCCTGAGTCTTAGACCCAATACTGCAGTAAGGAGAGGAAGGCCAGGGGGTGCGGTTTAGCGCTAGAATGGGGGTGGGAACAGGACAATGCCCAGTGACCAGGGTGAGGTCACAGAGCATCAGAATGAGTGCAAGAAATAGAATTCAGGTCTAGCACTTTCCCCTCTGCGGGGAACTGCCTCCTTGAAACCTGAAACAGGGTTAGCTTGGGGCAAAGCAAAATTGGCATTTTCTGAAGGGAGATTTTTTTTTCTTCCTGCTTTTCTCGCCTGGAATCTAGAGACAGACTCCTTGGCTGGGTGCTAAATGTTTTCACTGGGGAGAGGCCCTGTGTGGCTAAATTCAGTTCCTCCCACCCTGAGATAGTTCCTTGCTCTGACCTTCACCTGAATTTAACAAAGCTGTGAAATGGAAGGCAAGACTAGAAAAGACCAGCAAAGAGAGAAAGAAAAGAGTCATTCATTGCCACATTGCGAGGAGCTCAGTGTCTGATTACCAGGCGTTTGGTTGCTGCTTGGGCCCCAGCACTGGAAGGAGCAATCTTGGTTGGACTTTTTAAAAAGAATATTATTATTGTTTGAGTCAAAAACAAAACATTCATTCCAGTGAAATCTAATAATGTTTTTCATGCTACAGGGCTGGTGAATATTAACCTGCAGTTGTTAAGTGGAAAATGTCAGATTTGGAGAGATGAGAAACAAGGTAAATTGTATAAACAAAATCCCTAAGTATACAACATTTTTAGAAACAATATGGCAGCTTTCTACTACCTCTCTTGGAAGGGGTAGGTCACCAAAGAAACTATGTAGATGGGTGTCTTTGTTCTTTTATTCGTTCATTGTCTGCCAGTGAACAGCTGTGGTACTCCGTGCTTTGGTCAAATAAGACACAAGCTCCTCTGTCCTGAGAGGGCTTATGATGTCCAGGGAAGATCAAAAAGGAAGTGGACATAAACTTGAGACTCAGACATGTCAGGGCCTGCAGGAGGGCTGGGGGCATAGGCAACGCTCCCTGAGCTGCTTTGCTTTGGGAGAAAAGAGCTGGCAACTGTAATGTTGGTGCTCAGCTCTTGGGAGCTGGGGGTGAGGGAGAGTGAAGGAGGGCAAGCCAGTGACCGTTCTCCAGACTTGCCCCATAGGTGAGGATGCGTCCTTTTGGGAGAGGGCTCTCCAGCTTCCAGGAAATATGGAAGGGAGCCGTTCTCTGCAGTTCTGCTTGAATCATGGTGAGGCTTTGATCCATAGGGAGAGCCGCTCTTGCAACATGAGGGGCCGGAGGTTGGGGAGCATTTCCTAGATGGTGGCCTCCAGGGCATGGATCTCAGCATGGTAGGTGGGGCCAGGTACCAGCCGTGGAGGCAGTGATGCGAGGCTCCAGAAGAGCCCACTTGAAGGAGGTCTAGAGCTGGAGAGTAGGGAGCCCATGCGAGACGCTGTTTCCTCACTTCTCACTGGGTGAGACTTTAAGGTGAGCTGAAACAGAGGGTAAAGAGCCGGTAAATTCCAGTTACTGCAGTGAGGGTAATCCCAGTGTACCCACAGGCTGGTGAGGCCCAGCAAAGGATTATATACAGAAGACTCTAACTCAAGGCGATGTGAGAGAAACCCTGTGGGCTTTGCAGGGACTAGATGATTTAAGGTCCCTTCCAATTCAAAGAGTTTATTTTATGAAACAAGAACTGTGGAAAATCAGGAAAGAATTCATTCAAGTGATTTATCAGGCATCGGTTCGATTATGTACCTCTCCACACCCTCTCTGGTTTATGCACATCCTCCCAGCCTCGGCCGACTCTCTTTCCAGAGTCACATATTTTACCACAATTAAAAAACAAACAGGAGCTGGCCCGGTGGCGCAGCAGTTAAGTGTGCACGTTCCATTTCAGTGGCCCGGGGTTCGCCGGTTCGGATCCCGGGTATGGACATGGCACCACTTGGTAAGCCATGCTGTGGTAGGCGTCCCATGTATAAAGTAGAGGAAGATGGGCACAGATGTTAGCTCAGGGCCAATCTTCCTCAGCAAAAAGAGGAGGATTGGCAGCAGATGTTGGCTCAGGGCTAATCTTCCTCAACAAATAAATAAATAAATAAAATAAAAATAAAAAAACACGATGATAAGAAAACAAACAATAAGTAATATTCCTCAATAATGATCAGTATACTGAAAATTGATCTTAAACCAAAATAACATTACTGTCGCAGAACTCTAATGTTTACAATGTTTCTTTAGCAGGGAATTGTGAACACAGATTTCATCAGTTTCCTTGAATGTCAATTTACTACTCTGAGATTATGGAAAGAGTTCTTGAGATTGGTAGCACAACAATGTGAATGTACTTAACACTTACTGAACTGTACACTTATTGGTTAAGATGGTTAATTTTATATTATGTGTATTTTACCAAAATTAAAAAGAAAGGTAAAACAGAGCCTTCGAAGGCTAGGAAGTTTCACAACTATAGAGTCAGAGAGAGAAAAAGACACCTAAACATACTTTAGTACTCTGTGTTGTCACTATCTGCCTTTTAGGAAGCCAAGCATACTTCTCTGTCTCTGCCCTTTATTACATGGTAAAGCGCATTTACAGTTTCCATATTTTTCATGGAAGGTTAGAAAGGTGCTTTTTATCCTTTACCACTGTGGTGGAGGCTGCTGGTGCTCACTGACCTCCAAGGTCCCCTCTTCTTCTTGGGTTCCCTATTAATGGCACTTCTCAATCCCTGTGCATCTAGGTGGCCCATGAGACTGGTTCTCATCAGAGTGCATGTGCCTCACTTAAGAGCAGTGGCACCTTTTCCACAGGCTCTCTTTTCTCGTCTGCCGGCCAAATGGAGAGGATTCCACAGACTCAGAAGAAGGTGGAACTGTAAGAAGGAACGAGCCTAGATCCCTAAATGACTGTGTGGAACAGAGCTTTATTGCAATCTTGCATAAGACTGTGACAGAAATGAGAATAAACTTTTGTTGTGTTAAGCCACTGGAATTTGGGACTTGTTAAGTAGTTAGCCTACTCTGACTGACACAACCATAAAAGGTATTACAGAGACAGGATGTATATTGATGTACCTGTAAGCTAAGGAAAGGTCAGGTGGGCAAGGGAAGTGGAAATTACATGTTTAATGATCCCCAGGTGTAAGCGTTTCATGTTGCTCATTAATCATGTGGCAAATATGTTTAAGTAAACATAGACAGGCAATTCCTGTTCAACAAATATCTCAAGGGAAAGGGGTTTTGTTGAGGCTTGGACCAGAATGTCAATGCCTCCCCTTGGGCCCAGCACAGCATTTGCAGCAGAAATCAAAGATAAAGACTTCCCAGGGGAAGATGAAAATGCAGCTCACCAGGAGAGAGTCAGGAGCGCCCAGTATAAGAGTTCCTTTCAGAGTTCTTGTTCCCCCACATCTTGGAGATTTGGAACTTTCTCTAAAATGATGATCAGTGCTGGCAACAGACAAAGGAAATAAAGGTACCTTGACTCTTAGGAGTTCCCCAAGCAGTATCCACCTAGTCTTACTCTTGGTCCCATCCTAGCCTTGGTTCTAAGTTGTTGTCAAGAACAATATGTTGGAGACTGGATTCCTGCCTCTTGACCCAGCTCTGCAGCCCAGGACAAACTGTTTGTCTTGCCCCAACTTGGCAGGAAACCAAGAGCCCTTGCTCTTGGTCCTGGTTTTAGACCTTTAGTCAATGGTACTGTCAACCAGTTTGTCCTTCCCAGGGTAGAATGAGGTTTCAGCTTCATACCTATGGTTCTCAGAGATTAGTAAGGTACATTTTTATGATCCTTCAGTGGAGTTCCTATTCACTTAAAATAAAATCCTTATCTTGCCCCCCAAGGCTCTGCATGCTCTGAGCTCTGCCCTTCTTACTCCAACATCTTGGGCTACCTCACCCCCTTACTCACCATGGCTACCCTGATTTTTCAGTTCCTGAAAGACGCATGCTCTTTTTCAGGGCCTCTCAACATGCTGTTTCCTGTGCCTGGAAATGGTCTTCTCCCTGCTCTTGCTATTCTTAATTCCTTCTCTTCCTTAGATCTCAGCTATAAGTCACCTCCAGGGAGAAGCCTTCTCTGACCCACCCACCTAAGCAGGTCATCTCTTGTGCCTGCCTCAAACTCTCTCAGCCCACCTCTTATGCCAGCCATTGTGGCAGCAATAGCATTATCCAAGTGTCACCTGACTGCGCCTTGCCTCAGCTGTACCTGGCTTCTTCAGGTTTCTGCCAGGGTTTCTCTGATGCTGCAGTGGAGCTTTGCATGCACAGCCTAGGAATGGGAGGGAATCGACAACCCGTGACCAATGGGAACGGGTGGGCCAGTGCTTCTCTCTTCGATCCCTCGGGTGGACAGTTTTGAGGTGCATTCTACACAGTTCCTTAGTGTCCCAACAGGATCGTCCTCAATGGACCACAACAGTGACCAACTTGAGACTATACCCTAGTTTTAGCTTTTTGTCTGTCTTTATTTTTCTATCCCCGGTCCTACTCCTGTTCCCTGGGCTCACTTCCCCAAATAAACTACCTGCATGCAATCCCTCGCCAAACTTTCCCAAGGAGAACTCAGGTGAAGAGAGTCCACTCCCTTATTTAACATCAGGGTCTTCAGTTCTCTCATAGCACTTACTATAGCTTACATTAATTTTATTTATTTCCATGGTGATTTTTGTTCAATTCTAATCTATACAATTAGAATATAAACTCCAGAGGGCAGGAACCTACTCATTTTCTTCTGTCTGTATCCTCAGCTCCTAGTGCAAAGTGCCTGGTAAGAAACACTGTCACTAAATATATATTAAATGAATGAACACATCTCAAAAATGTTGCATTTTATTTTAAGAATGACACTTGTATTCTGGGCGTTGATAGGCAATATAGCATACTGGTTAAGAGTATACTATGGGAGTCAGACTTTCTTGGGTCAGTTCCATCACTCTGCCACTTAAGTAGCTCAGTGGCCTTGAGCCAGCTACCAAACCATGCTGGACATCAATTTCCTCATCTGTAAAATGGGATTAGTAATAGTACCTAGCTCATGGGATTGTTATGATGCTTAAACAAGTTATCTATAAAGCACACAGGACAGTGTCTGACACATAGTAACCACTCAGTATATTTTTTTCTTTCTTTAATCTTCCTCTTTTTATAGTCATTTCATGAAATTTAGACTTGCACAGACGGACTGTCCATTTTAGATCTTCCATATTTATCAGTCCTTTAGCTGCATTTTTAAAGTATGCCTGGGTTGAATAATATCAGCCTAATGACCCATAGGGAAGAATCGGAGGATTTAAGGGTGTGGTACTTTAAACATTTCGCATATCTTTGGGTGCCCCTAAGAAGTGCTTTGAGAACATATTTATATCAATCAAAAGTAGACAAGGACCAACGCTAATGTGCAACATGTCAATTTCCTCAGAATATTTCTTGTCTTTTGCGGGGTCTATATCCATGTGATTACATTTTAAAGTTGTAAACGAACCACCACTGAATGATAATTGTGATCCAAGCTCCTCAGTGTTTTTTTGGAATTGTAATAACTATTTAAACAATGACCAGATGTTATATTAAGAAACGTTGCTGGGGGGCCGGCCCGGTAGCGCAGCGGTTAAGTTCTCACGTTCCGCTTCTCAGCGGCCCGGGGTTCGCAGGTTCGGATCCCGGGTGCGGCCATGGTGCCGCTTGGCACGCCATGCTGTGGTAGGCGTCCCACATATAAAGTAGAGGAAGATGGGCACGGATGTTAGCTCAGGGCCAGTATTCCTCAGCAAAAAGATGAGGACTGGCAGTAGTTAGCTCAGGGCTAATCTTCCTCAAAAAAAAAAAAAAAAGAAAAAAAGAAACGTTGCTGGGAGGTCGGCCCAATAGTGCAGTGGTTAAGTTCCCACGTTCTACTTCAGTGGCCTGGGGTTCACCGGTTCAGGTTCTGGGTGCGGACCTACACACTGCTGTCAAGCCATGCTGTGGCAGGTGTCCCACATATAAAGTAGAGGAAGATGGGCATGGATGTTAGCTCGGGGCTAATCTTCCTCAAAAAAAAAATAAGAAAAGAAAAAAGAAACGCTGCTGGAATGAGGGTTGGGAATAGATGCTGTTACTGATATGATTGCATACCAAGGACTGTCCACACTCCTGCCTGCCCGCTCCCAGCTTATCAGGAGCAAGGCCCTCCTTTTCCAGAAGGAACTCATGCCCCATCAATACTGGGTTTTTGTGGGTCACTCTCATAAGAGAATTTGTGTCTACCTAGGGGCCGGAGAATGTTAGTGTCTTGCTTCCAGCAAGCTCCTCTCCTACAGAGTCACTCCAGAGGAAGAGCAAAACCCAGAAACCACTCTTCTGCTTTGGTCACAAACCTCCCTTCAGGTGACTTTTAGAAACTCTTCCTAAATCCATTCAACTCTTGGGAGAAAGAAGACTTAGTCAGTGGGTTTTAGTGCTGAAAGTTTCAATCCAAGACAAAGAAACTGTGTGTCAGCACGTGGGAGGCGGAGATGTGGATGTTGTTCTTGGACTGCGGAAGGGAGGCAGTGCCAGAATTCTCCTGTCATTGTTACCTCAGCCTCCCGACTCGCAAAGAGGAGCTTGCCCCACTCCTCTCCTGCCTTCCCTCTTAACTTTCCCTTCTGCCTAGTCCCCATGGCATTAGGGCCAAGACAGGTGGCCAGGCCTGTGGGTCAGAGTCGGGTAAGGCAGGTGACAGAGTGGCATGACTCTAGGAAATAAGAGGGTGGTGGAGAGTGAGGAATTCTAAGTTTCAGGAGTTTCCCTCTATTGCGGGGGTGTAGCGTGCCATCATAGAGCAAGAATACTCAAACAGGGAGACCATCAGGTGCTGCTGAGTGTTGAAGAGAGGAGTTCCGAGCCCTGATTCTGCCACTGACTAACTCTTGATCTTCTCCTCTTTGAGCCTTGTTTCCTGGAGATTGGACGAGTGGTTTCCTAACTTGGGCAGCTGGTGATTCTCTGTGAGCCAGGTTTTAGCCCTTTGCTTTGTATGGGCTGATTCTGTCCACATCTCACAGTCAGACGGTCTGTGACCCTACACAAGTCAGCAGGGAAGCTCATGTGGTGGCTTTTGCAATAGGAATCTGATTCTAGATGCCGTTATTTTTCAAGCATGTTAAACGACTATTTTAAGTGTACTGTTTTTTAGTTGTCGTTATTGTTTTAGCCTAGAAGAGTAGGCTGTGGAGTTGCACTCAGCCTGGGACATGGCCTGTGGTATGAATGGGTGAGCTCCATAAAAATGGTAAGATCGCCTTAAATTATGTGTGTACATATACATAGATATGTGTGTGCGTATATGTATACATATCCGTGTGTGTGTGTGTGTGTGTGTGTAATAATGGGTTTAAACAACATACTACTTTCTCAAAAGTTCCTTCTTGCTACTCCATGTAATTTCATTACAATTTTGTTTTGTTATATTCTATTTATCCCCATTGCTTTCTCGCCTCATTGCCATTCCTGTCCATATTGCTGCTCAAAGCAGAATTTTAAGAACACCTCCAGGGGTTTTAAAGGAAGCAGGTAAACAGCTTTAGCCGACACCTCCAGCATGGCACAGTGACATATGCCAACACAAAGAGGGAGTGGGAGGTTTGCTGACGGCTCTGGGCACTGAGACTTCAGGACTGGTTTGGTGAGGCAGACTTGAAATCAAGCAGTGACTCGTGGAGGAGCCAGAGAGGATTCAATCATGTTGTCTCTTGTACCAGCTCCCTGCACAAGGAAAGGAAATTCTAGAAGAGGCTGGGCCCTCTGTTAGTCAAAGGAAGAGAAGAAACATGCGCAGCTGGGGTGGGAATGCACACAGACGCTAACTCAGCACCTCCTGAATAAGGTCTCAGTGTTGTGGCAGGGCTGGGTCCCCGTAGCTTCTTTTGTGTTGGGTGTATGGGAGCCGTAACTAAAACTCCCACATTATCCTGTATATTAGTTAGCACACAGATTGGGCCTTTGACAAGATTCCCAAACACGGTGGCTTAACTAAGAAAAGAGTATTTCTTTTTTGTCTATAAGCTCAAGTATCCTATCCAGAGTTGACTCGTACCTTACGCTGTTGGGGTCCCTGCTCATGTAAAGTGCCTTGCTCCTCTAAACATTCTTCAGTTATCCTGCTTAAAAATGAAGCTATTCCACAGGCATACAGTAAGTCTTAAAAATCTAAGAGAGTTTGCGGAAAAACAAAGGAAATGGAGAAGATCAAGCATGCATTGCAGAGAGTGTTGGCAATATGGTGTAGAGGTTACATGGAGCCTTCCGACATGGTTTATAATTTTTCCTCTGCCTCTTGCTAGCCTGTGAGCTTGGGCAAGTTACTTAACCTCTCTATGACTGATTTATGAAAAGATGATAACAGTGCCTACCTTGTAGGCTCGTTGCTTAGAACGGTTCCTAGAGCATAGTTATAACCCAGTAGCAGACACTGTTGATGCCCTGCCTGAATCCATTGGTACTCACCATTTTGTAAACTCCAGATGAGTTTTTACTGCAAGAATTTGCGACTTTCTGTCTCTGGGCTTCTTCTGGCCTCTGCCGCCTGCAGGGCAGGCCATAAGTGCGAAGAAGTTAAAAGATAGCAAGTAGGCCTCAACCAGCAGGTTGAGCAGTCCTCAACAGCTTTTTTGTCCCTTGGGTGAGACCACTCTCAGGTGTGTTCTACATTACTCCACAGGGGTCCCCAGGGTGACTGAGCCCTGGTTGCCCACATTAGCAACTTGTCATTAGCATAGTCTGTATTGCTTCCTTGCTTTCCATGGTTCATTTCCCCACTCTCCTGGTCTTCCTCACATTACCACTCAATTTAACTGCTTATGTTTAGGATCAACCTCTGGGTAAACCACAACTAAGACACTCTCCCCTTACTACACACTTTTATTCAACTATGATGATCTTAGGATGCACTCTGATCCCGGCAGCACTAACTCTTCCCTTTTCATGTACCTCCATCTCCCAGTGTTCGTCTTCTCACTTTATCATTAGCATCTGCACCAGGATGAGACAAACGCAGACTCCCGTGCCCCTCAAACCCACCCCCACCAGTGTATACTCAGAGTCCCATGAAAACCAGGCCACAAGGGAAATGGAATGCCATGGCAAAGGATATTCACTGTCTTTGGGGCTTGCTGCCCTGCCTAACTTCCTTCAGGCTGGTTCTGATTTCTCTTGGGACCTGCACATATGGCATGTTGCTTAGATTGGTGCCTGGGTTGTGATTGTGCATTAGATCTGAGACGGGGGAGAACCCAGGTACACAACTCTACATCCTGTTGTGATGGATAAGCATTCTCTTTCCATTTCCTCCCTGGGGCAGGGAGAGGATGGAAGTGTTTTCATGAAGACAGGAAATATCTTTACTACTGCTTTGTGAACTAGATGGAATTATCCTAAAAGAGCAGGTCCACTGGGGTGAGGAGAGAAGGTATGTGGGCTGGATTTTCAACGGAATGATTAAACAAACAATAGCGATCTCTGTGGCCACACCCTGCTATTTTACACAATGGAAAAAGACAACTTGGCAAAATAAAATCAGTGTTGCCTTCTTTAAAATGTGCTATCATTTTACTGTTATAATTATGCAAGGCCTGGTACCAAGAATTCCAAAGGTAACACAGGTAGTCTGTACCTTGCAGGATTCCTGTATGTGTGAATTTCAGCCACCACAGTTGGGTTAGTTTAGTGAAATAAAACCAATCCCCTCCAACAAATGGTTGGAGGACTCGCATGAAGTGCAGCTTCGCTGCCAGCTCTTCAATACGCAGATGACTCTGTAAATATGTGCATCACCATCAGTTAGTTACCAGTCATGTCACTTCTTTCAAAGTCTGTTGGTGATTGGTCACTGTGCATCTGTTACTCAGATTACATTCTGACGGTAAAGTGTGTGGTTTTGTTGCCTCCTTGTCATCTAGTGATAACCCATGTGACATTTTACAAAAATGGATAATCAGTGGAGGGAATTGGCCAACAAAAAAGGAAGAGAAGAAAGAAATAAAAGGTGATAACGTGGGAGGTGAAATTCAAATCGAGTGTAATTGGAGTTTAGAAAATAGAGCTAAGCATGGGACTGTTGACCCTGGAGCCATTCTAGGGACCCAAGATAAGCAACCCAAGGAACTTAGTAAAGGGGAACTTCTTGCCATCAATGAGAAAAGTGAGAAAAAGGTTGAAAATGTACCAGAAGAAGTGATGCCAGGGGAAAAAAATCACATTAAATGAACTCTCAGATATTTCATGACATTGAAAGCGCACAGGATAAAATGCTGGAAACTGATGCAAATTTGGAAAGGAGACTGACAGTTTACCGAAGTTGTACGCCAAGGAGGCCAGTGTTGCTCTTACGGCTCTTGGTACGTTTTTACAATGAAATAAAACACTGTAATTCTCAATATTTCCGATCTGTTAAATTACAGTATGCTAAATAAATATTTGTTTTACTATTTTTTTCATTTCCATATACATTTATAACTGTCTACAAGAGAGTTTTTAATATTTTGACAAAAATTTCTAAAGATCATAGAACAATTGTAATTTTTCCCAGTGATTAAGATCCCTTTGCATGGTTTCAGGCTGCACTGTCATTTTAACGGTGCTACACTATTGCATAAGGACTGCCTGTAGCTGAGGTTTTATCCTATTTATAAGGGTGGTGAAAACATGGGGCTCCGGAGCCTGTATGCCTGGGCTCAGATCCTGACTCTGGCGCTGAACTGCTTACTCTCTGCTGTTGGTCAAGTAAACCAACCTCTCTGACACTCACTTTTCTTATTTGAAAAATGTCACACAGAGTTCTTGAGGCAACAGATGAGAAGGCCTCTGGAAATGTACCTGATGTCCAGGAAGCATTCAATAAATAAGCTCCATGAAAGTAGAGACCTTTTCTCTTTTCTTCACTGTCATATCCCTTCTATTTAGAGCAAAGTCATGTAGTAGCTGCTCAATAAGTATTTGGTGCATAAAAGACCGAACAGTCACATTTAATATTCAACAAATGTTAGTGACCTGATTCTCTTCCTCTTTTCTGACTTTCTGGATGCCATACACCTTCAGAGAGTTGAAAAAAATCAGGACGCCCAGTTTTACTGAGAACACAGTAGCTTCTTCAATGGCCCCTGTTATGCTGTCCTCCGCTCGCAGCCATTTCTATCTTCTTTGTCCTGCCCATTTGATTTAGGTGGCAGGGTCACTCCACAAGGTTAATGTCTTTCACAGAAATAATGAACTCATACAAATCTATAGGAAAACTCTGACTTCAAAAATGAGAAAAGAACAATTAATTTGCAAGTGAACTTAACAAATACTTGGAAAAATTCAACCTCACTAGCAGCCAAGGAAATATAAACCAAAACCAGAGAGAGGCTCTCTTTGCAATCACATTTGCACAGATTCCCAGAGTGATGGAGACAGAGAGTAGTGAGAGTGAGGTGAGGAGACCCTCTCCTCAACTGCTCTTGCCTGTGAGAATTGGCATAATCCTTTTAGGAAGCAATTAGAACACAAGGCCCTTGACCCAGTAATTCTCCTTCTGGAAACTGATACTGAGCATTCAATGTGGACAAAGCTTTATGCGTAAAGATTTTCATCACGGTGTTATTTGTAAGGGTGAAGATGGGAAACTACCTATATGCCCCAAAATAGGGATTGTTTATGTGGAAGAGGATATATGCGCTTTTTTTAGGCAGCATTTTTCTGTAAAGAGACAAATGGGGACAGCCCGGTGGAGCAGCAGTTAAGTTCACATGCTCTGCTTCGGTGGCCCGGGGCTCACCAGTTCGGATCCCGGGTGCAGACATGGCACCGCTTGTCAAGCCATGCTGTGGCAGGCATCCCACATATAAAGTAGAGGAAGATGGGCACGGATGTTAGCTCAGGGCCAGTTTTCCTCAGCAAAAAGAGGAGGATTGGCAGCAGATGTTAGCTCAGGGCTAATCTTCCTCAAAAGAAAGAAAAGAGCCAAATGTTTGTGATAGAACATTGTGTATAAGAAATATTTTTAATTACATAAAAAGCCCAAACAACTGATGCCTAATGCCATCCTGGAAGAAAATATGCCAAAATATGGATACCATTTATTATGGCTCCACCATATTCCAGGGGCTCTGTATACTTTACCTTTAATTCTCACAACAATATGCATGGTAGATCTTTTTATGCCCATTTTAGAGAGGAGAAAATTGAGGCTCAGAGGGCCAGGTAACTTTTCTGAAGCACCAGCTGTTTATGTACATCTGTCTGACAGTAAAACCTGTGCTTTCCTGCCAAATCAGGCTCTTTTTCTTGTTAGGTTGATTTTTTTTAATTATGAAATAATGAATGATTTTCTAAATTTTTCTAAGTTTTTGTGTTTTATTTAGAAGCATAGACTAAACGATCGTAAACATGGTTAACAAGAAAACAATGCAACTTTAGTAAGTTGTTTAATCACTCGGAGCCTCAGTTCTTATCGAATACATAGTACCTATCCCTGCTCTTTTTAGAGGGCTGCATATCGAAATTAAAGTGAGATAGCAGATAACGTGTGTCAAAACCTTTTCAAGTTATAAAAGGAAAAGTGCTCAAGTTTTAATTACTCTTTTCCTAACTTGTTAAATCCAAAATTTTATTTACTTCAGTTATTTACGAGCTATCACTATTACTTTAAATATCACAAGAGTTGAACACCTTCGATAAAATGAGTGCTTTCTCAGTCACAGATTTTACTATCTGTCTCAGTTAAGAAGTGAGGGGGGAAAGGTCGTTGTTTTGCACGATTGATGTGGAAAACCTAGCACGTGTCCAGCATTCTTTGGGAAAGGAAGTGGAAGGCCCCTGTATCAGATGTTTTGGAAAGAAGGTAACTGCGGAATAAGCTGGAAGTTCCAGAAGGGAAAAAGCACTTTTGGTGATTCTTGTTGAATATTCATGGAGTTAAAACTTTGTCTCTATTGCCCATATTTTGAGTCTGGTACACTGCAGTCAACGGTTTTCTAGTTGTTTTCCTGAGGGTTTGGGGGTGATGTTTTTGCTGCACTGGGCACTGTGTGTGTGTGTGTGTGTGTGTGTGTGTGTGTGTTATGAGCGTCAACAGATCCTGGGCATTTATGGAGCATTTCCTTTAGGGGCTGTCTACACTGGGCTCTCTCCAGGGTGCCAAGCTGCTCCTAGATGACTCTGTCTGACAAAAGGAAAAGGCACAAAGATTATTCAAATCACCACACACCTCACCAGTTTATTTGGGTTTTACCCTGGGGGCAATCTGGAAGCCCTGGGAAAAACGTGGGAGATGCAAACATCTTGCTCTTTCTGCACCAAGAGAAACACTCCTGGACAGCTTGCAAGGAAGCAAGTAGAAATGTTTGTCTGGGACAGCTGCAGCTTGACTTTCCCAAAAAGTTCGAAAGGTTATTTGGTCAGTGACTCCCTCCTGCAACCTGCTTGTGCACAGCCACGATTTTAAGAGCAGGACTGCCTGCCACCCAGATCATTTAAAGGAAGGTGGCTTCAGAGTGCAGTGCAGTAAAGGGAACATTCTAAAAAGAAGTTGTTTTTTTCTCCTTTAAGAGAGAAAATGTGGGGGCAGACCCACGGCCTAGTGGTTAAATTCCACGTGCTCTACTTCAGCAGCCCATGTTCGTGGGTTTGGTTCCTGGGTGTGGTTCCCGGGTGCAGACCTACACCACTCATTGGCAGCCATGCTGTGGCAGCAACCCACATACAGAATAGAAGGAGACTGGCACAGGTGTTAGCTCAGGGCAAATCTTCTTCAGCAAAAAAAAAAAAGAGAGAGAGAATGTGGCATGGACTCAAAACATTAATTAAATATACAATTGACTCCATTTGGACTACAAACTTTGAGTCCTGCCTTCTATACTGCATAGTAGTTATCTTCCCAGCACGAGATGCAAACTGAAGTAGGGTGCTTCAGTCTTGCCTACTAGAAACTTGGTTTGGGGCCCTTTCTCTCTCAGCTATAACAACATTCACTGTGATGTGAGTTCCACCAAAATCTTTCAGCCCAAAGGAAGTTTAGTTTGGCTGATTTAAACTTAAAATAGGGAAAGAAAAGCTCTTTTTCTTATTCTTCTTCTAGGTTAGGCTGCAGTTTTGAATTAGTTATTGTAATCACCTTTAGTTATTTATATGTGGAAAATGAAATCTCATGCATGACTTTGGCAGACTCTGATAAGATCCCAGATGATCTAGGAGACGATTGTAAATTGTTTCCATGCCTGCATTATTTATTTTCTTATTGGACTCTTTATATGTAGCACTTGGTCTTATATGCAGGAACATGGCCAAGAGACAGGTTTAAAAACTTGCTTAAAGGAGACAATTTTTGGAGAAACTAGAAAAGCACTATCCAATAATAAAAGAATAGTTGTGTTCAAGAATGGCAAAAGTTTGCAAACTTTTTCTTATAGGGCCAGATAGCATAATTTTAGGATTGTGAGCCATTCAACCTCCATCATAACTACTCGACCTTGCTGTTGTAGTGCGAAAGACCACAGACAGTGGTCTGTGGGTGAGGCTGTGTTACAATAACACTTTATTTACCAAACCAGGCAGCTATTTGCAGGCCCATAGTTTGCCAATTCCTAAATTATGGTATAATCCATTTGAAGCATGCATCTGCTATGTTGCTTTTAGTTGAAAGTAAAGGAAAACCTAATTAAAGATATCCTAAAAATCTTGTAATCTCATGTAAGAAAATTACCTCACCTAAGAAGAACTCTCATAATAGAGAAGTCCCAGGGCTGGTTAATTAAAACAGTTTGATGATGTCATCAAAAGCCCAACTTTTTTCCATTTTTCTGCTCTCCCACCTTGTCTTATTGGCTTGTTCTCAGGCCGATGTGCCTCATAGTCACAAGATGGCTGTCACAGTTCTAATGTTACATGTAGGTACAACAAATTCCAGCAGAAGAAATAAGACTTTTTTCCTTCCATGTGTCTGTTTTTAAGAGCAAGCAAATCTTTCCAAGAAGACCCGTCTATTCCATAGACCTTCCTGTCTTATTGACTAGACCTGGGATAGAACGTTTCAAGAAGATCTGGATTAGATCATTGTATTAGTTGCCTGTGGCTGCTATGATGTTAAACTTGGTGACTTAAAACAATGGAAATTTATTCTGTCCCAGTTCTGGAGGTGGAAAGTCCAAAATCTATATCACGGGGCTGAAATTAAGGTGTTGCTTGGGCCATGCTTCCTCTGAAGGATCAAGGGGAGAATCTATTCCTTGCCTCTTCTACTTTCTGGTAGCTGCTGGCACTCCTTGGCCTGTGGCCACATCACTCCAATCTTCAGATCTCTCTCTGCTCCATTTTCGTATTGCCTTCTTCTCTGTGTGTCTGTGTCAAATTTCCCTTTGCCTCTCTCTTATGAGGACACTTGTGATGGCATTTAGGGACCACCCAGATAAACCAGGATAATCGACCCATTTTAAGATCCTTAATTTTAATCACATCTGGAAAGACCCTTCTTCCAAATAAAGTAACATTTACAGATTCCAGGGATAGGACCTGATAACTTTGGGGGCCATTATTCAACCTGCTACAGTCATGGAGAACTCTGATTATCAAAGTCAAAAACGTTGACATTTTCTAAAGTAATAGAGAGCCATTAAATCAGTTACTGGCAATAGGGAACTACTATGATTGTTTTCACTTAATCAAGATTTACTTAAGTCAAATAAGGGAGGCATAGACCTAAAACATTGGAATTTAACCAGCAGAGAAAAATCTGAGATATGACTATAGATAGGCAAACATCAGTATCTGCTATTGTATGCAACTATTGTGCTTAGCAAGAGTTTATCATGACTTCAGAAAATAATTTTTGTAATGTAAGGTAGGAAAAAACTTTTATATACCATGTGGTCACAACACAGAGAGTGAAATACTCTTGTGCATAAGAAAAGATGAAAAGACAATACATTAAAAAGTTACTAGTGGTTTTCTGGAGGTGGTGGGGATATGGGTGATCAATTTTCCTTTCTCTCTGTTTTTGTATTTTCCAAAATTTTAATAAAAAGTATATACAAATTGCTTAAATTAAAAATATATTTTAGGGGCTGGCTCAGTGGTGTAATGGTTAAGTTTGCGACATCCACTTTAGCAGTCCGGGGTTCACAGGTTCGGATCTCATATGCAGATTTCATATGCATTTCAGGCCACACTGCAGCGGCATCCCACATAAAAGAGAGGAAGATTAGCACAGATGTTAGCTTGGCGACAATCATCCTCACAAGAAAAAAATAATAAATTTTAAAAATAATTCAATAGCTTTATATTGTTAGATAATAATACTGGAGTTTTTTTTTTTAAAAGATGATTTCAGTTTATTTTGAGTTACTTCACTTAATTTCTATTTCTCATTTAGTTTACTACATCATGAAATAGTCACTAATTCCATCCAGACAAGTTCTTGCGCTTTCAGAGACCTAGACCCCTCACTTTGTCCCCAGAGTTATTACCTTCCTGAAACACAGGTTGTGAGATCCATCATGCTTCTTATCAAAAACGCCTAGTGTCTCTCTGTTGCTTTAGAAAATGTCTTTTTTTTTTTTAACTTGGCACTCAGAGTTCTCCGTGACCTCGTCCAAATATTTTTTTCCAAGTCTCCTGCACCAGATGTCCACTCCATTCAGTTGTGTATCTCCTGCTTCTCCCTCCCGCCCTGTCATGCCCTTTCATGCCCCTCCCCAGGCTTATCTCTAACTCAGGGCTCCCAGATGGAGGAGCAGCACCTTCACCTGGGAACTTATTAGAAATGCAAATTCTCACACCGTACCCCAGACCCATGGAATCAGAAACTCTGGGGGCGAGCCTATTGATGCATGTTTTAAGAAGCCCTCCAGGTAATTTTGATGCATGGTAGAGTTTGAAAGCCTCTGGGCTAGCTCTCTTTGTCCTACTTCTTTCACTATTGCATTCTTACTTCTGTGGCGATCATTATTGCCAGAATAACCACTCTTGTATTCTTCCTAGAGAATTAATTTGTAAATCAATTTAACAAGCATATATTATGCCAGCAATTGGCCTTTCAAATGAATAATATACCTATATTCCTATGATTTCCTTGCTATATCAGTCATTCTTCCTTTAGGTAATCTCTTGTCCTGTTTCTATGTACTTTCTGCATACAAGTCAATGAATCAAGGCAAGAGTGAACACTCTTTCTTAGTAATCTTCTGGATCACTTATTCTAAAATCATCAAATGCCTACTTTGAACTGAGAGTTGTCTATGATTCAGAGCCATTCCTTCAGCTGTGGTCCATTGAACCAACCTGGTAACACATGACCATCCCTCTGCCTCTCCCTTCTTTCTCTGCTAAACCAAAAACACACACAGAAGAATCATGGCCGGTGTATCTGGAGGCCCAAGAGAGCCCCCCAACCAAGGTAATTTTATAAACTTAGGCAGATCATCTTCCCTTAGTTTTGCATTCATCATTGGTAGAAGTAGAAATGGTGAGGGTTTTGTGCTTTGCATATGTGGACTCTCATGCGCTGGAATTTATGAGATTCTACAGAGCTCTGTGGTGAGAGAGGTCTCAGGTCCTATGCTCTCCTCCACGGCCATCTGAAGGAAGTGTGTTTTGACCTCTGATCAGCACCCAACCCCGTGCCTGGCACAAAGTAAGGGCTTAATAAACAATTGTTAGATAAATGAAAGAAATAATATAAGAAAAGGTGGAAGGACAGAAGGATGGAAGGAAGAAAGGATGGGAGAGAGGGAGGGAGGGAGAGAGAAGAAGGAAGGAAGGAAGCAAGCAAGCAAGCAAGAAAGGGAGGGAGAAGGGAGGGAGGGAGGCAGGGAAGCGGGAGGCAGGGAGATGGCTAAGTATAGATCAGACACAGCTCCTGATGTGGGGAAGTGCTTAAGGGAGACAGGATTGGAACTCTAATATCTGGCCTGTGCCATATATAGACATATATGTGCTCTAACAATAAATTAACTATTCAGTTTGGTTCTTCCCTGGAGGATGTTTTCAGCAGTTCCTCCCAGGTGCAAAGGGCGGAGGCCTCTCTGAGCTGAGAAAAGGGCTTTGTGAATTATAAAGCAGAATGCAAATGGTGATTAACTAAGACACTGCAAGCAAGGGCAAGTCTCCTGAGCAGTCCCAGGAGATACTCTTTTGACTTCTTTTTGTCATTTGAGTTCTCAAAATTGTCCCCAACTTAGACCAAATCAACTTCAAATGGTTTATTATTAAAATTTCCACTCTGAAAATCTGAGCAACTTAGGAATTATAGGAAGTGGACCATCTGGAGATAATTTATAAATAACGCTCGCCTTTTAAATCGGCTCTGTCTTCCCAAAGAGTCCTCTGTCCTGTCATGGGACCACAGCCAAGGCCCAAACTGCTAAATTGGGCCAGCGACACTGAAGTCGCTGGCAGGAGCTTCTTATCTCTGATTCTTCTAAGAATTTGGGACGCTTCATTAAAACATTTGTTTTTCCTCATGTAAAATGTAGGCTAAAAGTTATTGGCTATCTTTAGATTGAGAAAGGCTTTCAGGGCTTTAATGGATATAATTCACTCAGCTTTTACTTTGTCTACTGCTAAAATAATTGAAAATCAAGTCAAATATGAAAAGAACCCCAAATATCCTGGATGCGTAGTATGGTTTGGGGTCATTAAAAAACGACTAAGCCTATTGCTCCTTTTTTACTGAATCCTGTTGACATGAAAGGGAGCCATTACCATCTTCTTCCCTCCCTTTCTTTCAGGTCAGTCTAGTCAGCACAACCTTAGCCACTGCGGTGTGTCTCTGAAGAGCCAGTCTGGCTCTGTTAAACTGTACAGTGGTACTTTCTGGGGCCAAGGCAGATGAGACCACGTGACGTTCATCGGCCTGCATGATTATCCCTGTTACCGTGTGTCTGTGAGGTTTCCACGTTGATATTCTTTACTTGCTTCTGCTGAGCTGGAAAGATCAAAGTCTCATGTCTGGTCACACCCTGGGATTATGACTTGATCACCAGACCTCATTATTGCTCAGGGAGAGGCAAAGTGATCAAGTTCAAAGGAGAGCCCAGCTACCTGTGATATCTGTTCTCTAGCAGAATTCCACCAGCCCCCACTCCACACACCCAAAGTGCACACAACCGCAGCCCTTCCCTGCCGTGGGCTGGAGGCTGTGAGTTAATACATATGCCTATAATTGGGCTTTCTGGACTGGAGGCTTTTCCATTGCTTCTCAAGGATCTACTAATGGCAAATAACAAAATTGAGCAGCTTGTACAGAAGAGAGTCGTATTGAACTCATTACATGAGAAACAAGAAATTTATAAAGCAGGGCTTTTCTGGAGTTGGGGTGAAAACCTTTTCATTTGGAAAAGATACAGCATAACACACAGAGTTGTGCCAGTTTGAACATAATAGGTGTGGGGTACATATTAGCTGAACACATACCCATTTCTGAGAACATCGTTTGGCCTGAAAAGCCTCTGAAAGGCTACTTTCATAATGGGACTCTTCTCAGTTTCTCTCTGGGTCTCCTGGAGTTGTTCTTTTTTGTGTGGCCTTTACACCTTCTCTTTTGTTCCTCTGACATCTTATAGTCTGGTTTTCTAACAGGAAAAGAAAGTTCCTGAGGATGCATATCAGCATTTCTAGAGGGAAATGTATATATACTTTGAAAAAACATATTTCATATCATAATAGAATTTCATAATTTGGGTACCAATGAAAGACCATTGCTCTCATAATGTAAGCAGAGAAAGTAAAGTTTGGAAAGTTCTCTTTGCTGAGGGAATCTGCATCAGTGAGTCTTCAAAGTGGTCACCTGTTGGGAGTGGGTCTCATCTCCCTAGGTGGGTCACGTTGAGTCTTGCTGGGTGGTGGGGCATAACATTTTTGTTTATAAAATAGGAAAAGGATTTTTTTAAAAGATTCAAAACACTTCCAGGTAAAGATAACAGGGAACACCTGTATGTCTACTGTAGGATCAGGGTCAGGTAACTGAGTTGAGACAGGACTCCCTCTGCCAAGTTAGGAGCAGCAAATTCAGGGCCCATGAGAAAGGTGAGTGTTGTGTGTGAAGACAGCCATGACTTCAACAACACAGGCTTTGCCTTCATTGCATGAATGCAATTGCTCTAGGAAAATGGAAAGAGAAAGAAGATTAAAGACAGTGAATCTGGCAAGGGGCCTCAGAATGGGGCTCCTGTGACCTGCAGAGCTGGCAGCCATGACACTGCAGTAGCTTTCCTCAAGAAACAGTCATGAAGCATGTGGGGAAGGAGGGGAGACAGAGGCTGCTTCCTAACCTCCGCTGCTGGTACCCTGGGCAGGAGTGGGGGCAGAGGTCCCACCTAAGCAAGGAAACAGCAGAATTCATTCCTGGCACCCTTAGCAGGGAGGCAGCTCTCTCTGGGCGACTTCGTGGTGTCACTTCTATAGGGCTGTCTGCACCTACCCAGGTGTGTTAGTCCCACATTCTTCAGGAGCAACGGCTCTTGGGAACAAAAAGAGTGAGTTGAATAAGAGTGGTAACACAGGGGACAATATCAGAAACATAGCAAGGCAGATCTAATAAATGAGTTTTAACAGTGAAAAGAAGAGAAAGCCCAGGGAGCAATGCCAAATGCCGCAAGAATCACCATATCCCACAGCTGAAGGTGGGACAAGTGAGGACAACTGGGGCATGATTTTGATGGAGGAGCTGGAAGGAGTCTGTGTTGGTGAACGGTTATGACCTCCCTGTCATGCTAGGGAGGGATAGCAAGCAGCACAGTGGGAGACCAAGCTGCACAACAAAGGGACGAGCCCCTCTGGTAGGGGGACCATTAAAGATCACCCTTGAGCCATCCACAGGCCTTGTGAGAGAGGAGGGGTTTGGGGAATTGCAGTTGGTGAATTCCCTGGTGGAAGCTCAGCACTTAAGACCCCTAGATTATGCTCTCCCAAGTTGATGTACAGGAGGCTTAGAGATGGGGTTAAGTACCTGGAATGGAGGCAGAAACCACAGGAGTGCTGACACTCTGGAGACAGTTTAGGCAATGAAAGATGTCGCTCACTGGTAGTGAGGCTAAAGAGAAGACCCACTCAAAGATTCTCTCAAAGATTTAGGGTGTTGCTAAGGTGGCAGAGGGCAATAGGAACACTCCATTTTAAAGAATACTCAGCCACAAATTAGTAGAAATATAAATAAGCCTTTTGGAAACCTCTTCCCATCTTCTTTGGATATTGATATTTGATGCACAGATTGCTATGACCTCAGCCATACTGTCTACAAACCAAATGGTCCTGGCTCCGAGGCTCAGAGGCAGAGCTACTGAATGACAGCCTGGATATGTTATCTTATCTAAAATAGCAACCAGGAGAGAAGGACCCATGAAAACTTAGGCAGGGAGCACCTCCTCCAGCACTCTGAAATGCAGCCAGTGAAATGCTAACCAGCACAAAAATGTGAGAGCTTGGGACAAACGAAGAAGAGAGGATATTGAGCACAAATAGTATTTTATTGAGAATCGCAATAAATAGTCTCTTCCTTCACTCTCACTAACTAGCTGGGGACATTTTGGAAAGTAATTTAATATCCCCAAGACTTAGTTTCTACCCACACAGAACATGAGAGTTGAAGCAAGTGGTCCTTAGGACATTCTGTGAATCTGAGTTCCTGGGTAGTTCACACACTCGAACACTCTCGCATTTTCCAGAGCGAATACTATTCCTCTGATATGGCCTCGGCCAATAGCATGATCCATCTCCGCCCAGGGAATATCTCCAGTTAGAAAACGTAGGGTTGGATACTTTTGGAACTGGAGAAGAGGTCTCACCAAGCAGTGTTAAGTTTTCCCCACGGCCCTGTGTTTGCCGTGACTTTGATTCTCATCCTGGTACAAACCTCTCCCATCTCATCCATTTCACCCACCAAGAAATGTAATGTGGACTGTGGCATTATTGCCCAACCAGACAGGCCAACCTGTCATTAAGGAGACCCAAACTCTGATGCTGAGCCCAGCATTTCAGAGAAAGACTGCTGAGAGTTTTGCTTGACTTTTGAGCCCAGTGATGAGATAAAGTGTGCCAGGTTGACTTTAACTGTTCCATGACCCTTGTAATTACAGTGCTTTTACGTTGGAGCCCGAGGGAAATGTCGCAGGTCCTGGAGTATGAGCTCTGGGCCACCTGGGCCTTTCCTAGTCATGCCTGGTCTAATATTCAGAAGGAGAGCCCAGATTGCTTTCACTCCACCCACAGCAGTGGACTCAGTACCAGTTCGTTTTGGGTGCATTTTATCTCCTCAGTCTCTTCTTGAACCCAGTATTTGTTCATTCATTCACTCATTGAGTATCTACTATGGCTAAGGCACTGTGTGGGATGCTGTGACAATTACTCTTTTGGTGTTTCTTCAAGTTTATTTACTTGTTCCTCTAACCCAGGGGTTAGAAACCACAGCCCCAGGCCAAATCTGGCCCTCTGCCTGTTTTTGTACAACCTCACAAGTTTAGAATAGTTTTTACATTTTTAAATGGTTGAAAAAGAAATAAAAAGAATAATATTTGTTAGACGTGAACATTCTATTCAATTCAGATTTCAATGTCTATAAATAGAACTGTATTAGAACACAACTGTGCTAGGCAGAACTCTAAAATGACCCCCAATGACACTTGCCCTTGTATAATCTCCTCCCTTTGAGTGTGGGCAAAACCTGTGAATAGAAGCAGGTCTCACCCCCGTGATTATGGTACATTATATGGCAAAAGGGATTTTTGTAGGTGTAATTAAGGTTACTAATCAATTGACTTTGGGTTATTCAATAGCGAAATGATCCAGGTGGGCCTGATCATATGAGCCCTTTAAAAGTAAGAGTTTTCTCCCGCTGGTAGTAGAAGAGGAAGTTAGAGAGATGTGCTCCAGCCAGCCTGGAAGAGAGCAAACATTCTTATTATGAACTGCTTAGACGAGAACTGAGAGAGGCCTCTAAGAGCTGAGAGTCATCCCCACTGACATGTGTCAAGGAAACTGGGACATCCATGCTACAACCACAAGGAACCGGATTCTTCCGACACCATGAATGAGCTTGGAAGTGAATTCTTCCCCGGAGCCTGCAGATAAGAGCCCATTCAGCCAACACCTTCATGTCAGCCTTGTTAGAGCCTAAGCAGAGACGTCAGCCAAGCCCACTCAGACTTCTGAACTATAGAACTAGAAATAATAAATGAATGTCGTTTCAAGCCACTGAGTTTGTGGTCATTTGTTACACAGCAGTAGAATGGTTATACAACAGCTGTGCTCCTCCATGAGCATATCGTTTATGACGGCTTTTGCACTACACCAATGGAGTTGAGTAGTTTCAACAGAGACCTCATCGCCTGGAAAACCTAAAATATTTACTCTCTGGCTCTTGATAGAAAAAGTTTATCAACTTGTGCCCTAACCAAAAATGTAATCTCACCTCAGATGTATTTAGTGAAAGTTTTGTGCCTGACCCAAGGCTTGCAAGCAACAGGACCATGCAGTGAATACTCCTTTCATCAAACTGAATTAGGCCAAAAAACAAGTGAGCACCAGGCTGTCCTGCAAATCAACGCTCCATTGCAGTTTTTAATAGGCTGAGGAGAGAGAGACAGAGAGAGTGTTAATACAGTTAGAGAGGAAAAAAATCGGAGCACTGTGTGCCACATGCATATTGGAGGTTTTCATTTTCTATGTTATGAATTTCTACAATAGTTGAATTGGTGTAATAAATTTGTATTAAATTAATAATTATAACCTTATCATTTTTAAAGGGGACACTGTGCTCTACCGTGTGTCCTTTGGGGCAGTGGCCTGGAAAAGAGAAATTATGAAAGCTATTGCCTTGTGGTCAGAATCTGAATTCACTCCACTGGTTCTTGATTTTTTCCTCCCTTCATAATGTCCCTTCTACCTTCACAGTGGGGTAGGTCAGGATGATCCAGTTCTTCATTCACTATCATTGGTTATTCAGTAGAGTGATCTTCAACCATTTTAGAGTTATAATAACCACTCCTTCTAACACACACACACAAATTAAAAGATTTAGCGTAGTACGTGTTTAGCTTTAAATTGATTTAAAATTCATATGATTCTGAGGATTGGAAGAAGGAGCTGAAGAGGGTGTATTAGTGTCCTCGGGCCGCCGTAACAAGTTACCACAAACTAGGTGGCTGAAAAATAACAGAAATTTGTTATCCTACAGTTTTGGAACCCAGAAGCCCGAAATCAAGGTGTTGGCAGAGTTGGTCCCTTCTGGATGCCCCGTGGGAGAATCCGTTCCATGCCTCTCTTCTAGATTCTGCTGGTTGCCAGCAAGCCTCAGAGCTCCCTTGCTTGTCACTGACTAACTCCAGTCTCCGCTTCCATCTTCACATGCCTTCCCCTCTGTGTGTCTGTGTCTCTAATCTCCCTCTGCCTTTCTCTTATAAGGACACATGTCATTGGATTTAGGTCTACCCTAAGTCTAAGATGATCTCATCTTGAGATCCTTAACTTAATTACACCTGCAAAGACCTGTTTGCTAGACAAGATCACAGTCACAGGTAATGAGGGTTAGGACTTGGGCATATCTTTTTGGAGGACCACTCCAGAAGGTATTTAGCATGTTTCTGGAGTTGATAGGGAAAAACTTTCAATCTCCTAAGTAGCAATTGAAAACGAATCCATCTTATATTATTGGAAGAGTTGTTTTTTCTCTCATGAGGCTTTATGGACACTCAGCTTCTCCATCCATGATCCTCTGGTTATAGATTGGACAATTCCTAAATGATGAGGCATGTGAGAGATGCAAAACCTTCACCACTATCCTATATGGGTGCCCCCACCTTGTCTTTCCCTTTTTACCCATCTGGACAACACCCAAGATGGGGCAACAATAGGAGAAGTGTCAAAAGTCAGAGTAGTTATCCTCCAGTGTTAGGTCCAGGATAGAACCCTGTGGAGCCTTTCTGTAAGTAGGAAGTTGCTTGTGCTCTCTAGCAGAAGAGTATGGGTCTCTCTGGAAACAAGTCCATGCCACTTATTGTCCCTTTGGCCTTGGGAAAATCTGACGCTGTGATCTGGTTTCTCTCTCTGTAAAGAAGACATAACAATGCCTCGCTACCTTACCAGGGTGTTGTGTGAATTTGCTGACACCCATAAAGCTCCCTGAAAATGAAGAGGCTTACATAAGTCTCTGATATTATTCACACAGCAAACGTTTTCCCCTGAGAATAAAGTAATAAATGGTACCATTGTGCAGCTGGTGGAACGTGTTCAAAAGTTTCCGTTCACAACTAGTAGATCAAGTTGTGGGTGGCTGTATGGACTTTCTGTGCTTGTGCCAAGTTGCATCCAAAACAGCCGGCACAATGGGCTATCCTGGAATGAAAAGCTGTACTGTGAAAGAAAGCCAGACCATGGCATCGCATCACAGGACAGTCTTGTGTAGCCAGCGACTTCATATGCACCTTTTCCTTGCAGCAGAAAGGAGCAATAGCAGAAAGAGTGGCCACATGGATACTTAACATGGCAGCAACTGAGAAGCAGCTATCTTCTTCCACTGCATTGAAAAACTTCCCAAGGCTAAGGATGCTCATGATTGTGGAGGATTATAGTTATAGCTTTTTCTTTCTTTCTTTTTTTTCTGAATTCTTGGGCCAGGAAAAGCCAGGGTTCTAAATCAGATGGAGTGTTCAGGTTAAGGGCCTATTTTTAAATATAATTCATTTGAGTGGGAGTGTGTGGGAACAGTCTGGACAGAATGCTATGGGCTAGCATAGGAGACAGGAGAGGATCTCCTTTCCACCATTATAAGCCCAGGAAATACTCCAGGACATGATACAGGGAAAAAACCAAGGTCTGGGACTCTCATCCTTTGGAAGATGACATACTTTAATTAAATGAGGGAAAGATTAGCTACTGAAGATATTGCATTTATTTTTAAAAAGTGATCATGTTCAATAGAGATATTTGGAGATTACACTAACAAGCTTACTTGGATCAAGGTTACTTCCTTAGTAGTAAATATTCTCCCATTGAAAAGCTAAGGAGGGGGGCCGGCCCAGTGGCGCAGCAGTTAAGTGCGAATGTTCTACTTCTCAGTGGCCCAGGGTTCACCGGTTTGGATCCCGGGTGCGGGCACAGCACCGCTTGGCAAGCCATGCTGTGGTAGGCATCCCACATATAAAGTAGAGGAAGATGGGCACGGATGTTAGCTCAGGGCCAGTCTTCCTCAGCAAAAAGAGGAGGATTGGCAGCAGATGTTAGCTCAGGGCTAATCTTCCTCAAAAAAAAGCCGAAAAGCTAAGGAGGAATCCCAGAATCATGGACATTTTGAGCTGTGAGTGACCTACCTTGATATTAAACTATTTGATAACTTTTCAAATCCTATGGACAAGCTGACATTTTTTCTCCTTTCTTTTCAGTGGCAACCATAGGCAAAAAAAAGTCTTGAAGTTAATGAGCTTAGGACAACAAAAGCAGAAAAGAAGATCTAACTAAGTTTGTTAGTTTGAAGTTGGGTAAAATCTTTAGATTTTAATGCAAAGGCTGTGGAGAAGTACTGTGCAACCCACAGGGTGCATAGGACTCCCTCGGACCTCTCTCTCCCACACTCCTGTCGCATTCTGTTTTCAGAGACTTTCCCTCATTCATTCTGTGCCCATACACTGAGCACTTTCCGTGCACTAGGCAGTGTGCTAAGTGCTAGAGGTACAACAACATGAAAGGCTCAGTCCTTCCCTCACAGAGCCCCCTCACCTAGTGAAGCACAGAATGACGAGTGTCCTGATGGAGTCACAAGAGACCTGGAATAAATGAAGGGAATTCCCTCGTGATGCCTTGCCACAGGCCTTCACATTCAAGGTCCCGGCACCTTCTCCTGACTTGTCTTTTCTCCCTGGAATGTCTCTTGCTGTATATGTCACGAGCACCACAGCCAAGACGGCATCACACGGTTCCCTCTGAGTTCAAATGAGCTTCAGTCACTTCCTAGAGGGTGTAGAGCAGGGCAGGCCCTCGGGAAAGAGGAGGTTCTGGGTCCCACTCTCTTGTTTCCAGGAAAGCACACAGAGAGCCTAGAGGACACTGCATGAGTATTTCCGCATGACTGGACCCATCTGCAGGCACTTTAACAGTTGCCAAAGTTTCTTCATCAATGTCCAGTCTGGGGACCCAAAAGCTGGGCAGTGCTGATCTGTGGTGGCCAAGTTCAGAGGCTTGGAAGGAGGTATTTGTCTGAACAAGGCCAAGTATATTTGTGAGGCTGAGAGATGCCATTGTTTGAGCACTATTATATGCTGGCCTTCTGGTAAGCTTCGAGGAAGCAGACACTAATGTCTTGGATGACCTCCCTGAGCCTCAGACCACATGCTGCCTGCTCCTTTCATGTTACTCCAGTGGCCAGGGGCCAGGCCATCTGGGAAAAGAAGGGATGAGATGCATAGAGACAATTTGAGGAGAGGGCTGTGCAATGCCCACTCTGTTCCCCAGGTTTGGGTTCTCCCTTCAGCAGTTTCACAGCAGACCCTGTTACTTACCTAGTTTATATCCGGCACCCGTCTTCTCCCCAGTTTTGTTCAGGGTAGCAATATGCCCAGTTACCTACTTGCTTTTCTTGCCTCTCTTATTGCTGGCAGAAGCTTGTGACATAACCTGAGCCAATGAGACATAAGCTGAAGTCAGCATGGGACTTTTGGGAAAGTTTTTGCTTTTCTGATAAAAAGGGGCCCATGTGTTTGGCACCACTCTTCCCATCCTCCTTCTTTCTTCCTTGGACATGGACATGATGTTTGGAAAGCAACAGCAGATGAAGGCAAAGCCAAGACTCTAAGAGAAGTGGAGCAGAAAGATCCAGTCATTCATTTATTTGACTAATATTTATTGAGTGCCTACTGTGTGCCAGGCACTGTTGTAGTTGCTAGAGATACAGAAATGAACAAAACACACAAAATCCTGTGCCTTCTTGGAGCTTACACTTTATTGGTGTCAGGAGAGAGCGAAAATATATGATATATAATAAATGAAAGGTATAGTAAGTCATGTGGTGATAAATACTATAGAGAAAAGAAAAGGGGGCATTCACGCTGGGTGGGGTCTCAAATGCTAACATAAGGACTTGGGCTGTTCCTCTGAGCAAATCATTGGAGGGTTGTGAATAGAGGTGTGATGTGGTCTGACATATTTTAACAAGATCACTCTGGCTGTTGGATTGAGAATAGATTGAAAGAGGAAAGACAGAAAGAGCCAGGGCCCCTAACAGCATCAGTGAACAGCTAAGCCAATATCAGTAACCACCTGCTTCCAAAAGTCTTGTTATCTGTGTGAAATAACTCTCTATTTTTTCAAGCTACTCTTGTCAGATATTCCATCACTTGTAGCCAAACTCTTTCCTAACTGATACAGTTATCATGATTTACTGAGCACCTATTATGTGCTAGGTGTTGTGCAAGGTCCTGGGGATATAAATATGAAAATACATGTGGTTCTTACTGTCAAAGAGCCTTTCAAGGGCCTTGTAGTCCAATTGTCGGTCCAATTACATTGTAGTGGGGCAATTGCTTTAGAGAGGTTTGTCTGGAAGACAGGGAGAGCACAGAGGAGGAGAGTCCTAAGCTGAGTGAAGGAGACAGAGGCTTCATGAAGGCTGAGTGGGTGTTTCTCAGGTGAACAAGTTAACGGAGGGCATTCCAGCCACGGGGAACTAACTGCATGAGCAATACAGGACATGGAGTGTCCAGGACACATAAATAGATCAGTATTCCTGGGGGAGTGGAGGTTGATGGGGGGCTGGGTGGGAGAGGATTGCAGGAAGTGATGGGAAGTTAGGCAGGAGGTGGACAGGAGAGATGATGGAGGGTTTGTGTGTTGTACAGAGGGATATGATCTATCCTTTAGACAGTAGGGAGGCAGAGGAGTGATCACACTGGCAGAAAGATTAAAGACAGCTCGTAGGGGAGTGAGACTAGACACTAGGCCAATGTAAGGGTCCAGGAAACAGAGGATAACAGCCAGAGCCAAGGCAGAGTTGGGATGGAGAGGTAGGAATGCAGAATTGGTGGTCTGTCTGGGGTAAAAGGTAATGAGATGTTCTAGGATGACCTGACCTACTGCATGTACTTCTGCATGAATAGCCAGATGATATTTTTGGCATAAAGATTATTCCAAGAGAAAATAAACAATTTCTTTATGAACTACATTCAAGCATGACTGGCTTTGATATGAGCCCCTGGAGATTGTGTCTGGCAAGCTGACATCAGGCAATTCCATTCAGACAACTTTGTGGAAGCTAGAGAGTAGGTCCTCACACCTAGTCCAGGCTGTGCTTGCCTTCTTCAACGTGGCTTTGTGTTTTGAACACCAGTTATGCCAGAACGTCTTTTGTATTCATCAACATCAGTCTGCATAGGTTAGTATTAACAACTGCCAGAGTTGTGAGGTTACCATATGACAGACATGTTACATATACTCTTTTAAGATTTCCTAATAGCACTGCAAAGAAAGTATTATTAATTTAAGGCCCAGAGAAGTAAGAGAAATAAAATGACTACCCTAAGGCCACATAGCTAGTGAGGCAGAACGTGGTTTGCATCATGGGCCCCCTGACAAAGCCTATGCTATGCCCACTGTGCTGTAAAGTTATCCACCTCATTATAACCCATCGTCTAGTCAAGTCCCACGGCTCCGCATTTTGTCCACAGTCACAGCGCTGAATAAAAGTGTGACATTTACAAAATGTTTTCATATTCACTAAAGAAAAACTCTTCCTACTGTGCTTTGCCTGATTCCCGTAAAGAGATTTGGGTCTTTCAGGGTTCCAGAGTTTCCAAAGGATTAAAAAGTACATATTAACAAAACGAATTTGAGGAGCAAAAAACCATCCTTTACAACACAAAATAATCCTGTTGATTAATAAAAAGTATGTATCGCCCTTTAAAGAGAATGGAATCAGGAAGAGGTGCCTCAATTCCTTAACCAGAGGGAAGTATAGAGCTTCTTAGAAAATGAACATTCTAGAACCTAAATGTGAGCAGGACATGGGGATGATTATTCTGGATGAGGGATAGATAAATTCGGATTTTATCCGAACCTATCCAATACCACCTCAGTCAGTGGTGTCGAGCCATCACTCGATAAGTAGTTTACTGAGCCTCCACTCTGTTTGGATGGCTGCTTCTTGGTTCTCAGAAGGTGAGAAGGGATGGAGACTCAAGAAGAAACTGAAGTTATGGGTCACATTCCTCTTGGGTCTTTCAGGAGAGGTAAAACACATAGTTATCGACTAAAAAGTTAAAGCAACCTTAGGTATCTCAAAGACATGGCTCAGGACCACAGAGTTTAATAGTGGGGCCTCAAGGATCACCTTGTCCAACTCTTCACAGATGATGGAACTAAGCCCTAAGGAGTTTGTGACTTGCCTGAAATCACAAAGGTAGCTGGTGTGAGAGCTACCTCTGCCGTGAGTTTGTTTGTATTGCTGTTACTTTTAGTCAAGAAGTGATTTAAAATTGTGTAGTACATTCACTTGAGAGGGGAAGACAACCCCTTCTATTTAACTCAGAAAAAAACAAAAGCAACAAAGCAAAGAGATCCTAGCCTTTCATTTGGAAGGGGTGTAATCATGTAGACTTGTTACGTGTGTTCTGGGATCTGCATTGCTACATTTTTCTTTATAACAGTAAAATATAGGAGACAACTTGAATTTCTATCTTTAGAGGACTGACTATATTAGGGTTCATCTGCACAGTGGAATATTATACAGCCATTAACAAAATGAGGCAGATCTATGTGTAATTGATAGAGATTTATTTTAAGTGAGAAAATCAAGATGTAGATCAATGTTATCTATTCCTTCAACCATTTTTTTAATACAGGCTCAGATCAATGTGAATTAACATAAAATGATTAATTTTTTCCAATGATAGCTATAGTAAGTACATCCTGTCATTTGTGTTGCCTCAAATCTATTAAACTTTTTCACATTTTAATACTTTCCCACAATTTAAATCCCAGTTTTCCAATGTAGAATAAAAAACAACAATAACAATCCTATTTTGCCATTTTCCATGTCCCAAGTGTGAGGCCCTATAATTTAGTTCCACAAATAAGATATACCTACAAAAGATTTTGATTTAGAACTCACTTTTGTTTTAAAAGGCGGGACATGGAGCATCCGTTTGGTCTCTCTCAGCAGAAGTAGTGTCTTAGAGCCAGAAGTTGTGGTAGCTTTCTGATTTTTGTTTTCGTTTTTGTGTTTCATTGTGGCAAACGCAGAAACTCTTTTGAGGTCAGTTGCTTGGAGCTCAGCCTGGAGCCTGTTTCATCAATCCTACCAAACTGGCCAAGTAGATAGAAAGATAGATAGGTAGATAGTTTTTACTGTTGCTTTAAAGAAGCAAATGCTACGCTTAAACCCAGAAATTTTACTTTTCAGAACCTATGCTGGACAAAACATTGGCACATGTGCCCCAAAATGTACGTACAAAGGGATTCATCAAAGTGTTATTTGTAATAGTGAAAAATTAAAATATAATCCACATTTCCATTTTTTTGGAAATAATTAAATAAACTACTATACATTAATTTGATGGAAGACTATGCTTTCATTAAAAAGAATGAGATCAATTAATAGGTATTGATATGAAAAATATGTCCAACATATATTCTTAAGGGAGAAAAGCTAGTTGTAGTACAATATACAGAGTGTGGCACAATTTATGCATTAAACAAAAACTCCCACTAAACAAAATATATGTTTTCTTATATGTGAATATATATGTAAATATATATGCTTAGAAAAAGTCTAGAAGGATACATGGTGGATGGATAATGAGGATACACAGTGGGAGAACAGGGTAGGATTAAGGCAGTAGGTGAAGAGAAGTTTTGCCTTATCTGTATTGTTTTAATTTTTATCAATGAGCATCGATTACTTGTGTAATTAAAATTAATTCATTATTATGATGACAGGTGATTAAGAGTATAGCTTGAAAAGCAGGAAAGAAAATGAAAGAAAGATAGATGTAAATCAGGATTTTTTTCTCTTTGAGTGTGACGTTTTATTCATTTCATTAGGGGTAGGAGATTTGGGAGTGGGGAAGCAAAAATCATCTTCTGCCTTTTGTCCTACAATAGTAACAACAAAAAGCACAGCAAGTGTCCAGGGAATGCACACTGTGTCTGGGGTGTGTCCCAGCGTGTTTAGCTATGCTCATTCATGCTGAGACATTGCTTTTTGCCCATAAAAGGAGGAATTACAACATTAGACCTGGATCGTTCTCATTTCCAAACAGCCCCAAAATGTCAACACAAGACTGTCAATCTCTTGTTCTCTCCCTCTCTCACAAACAACTCCCTGGAACCCAAGCCAATAGTAGAAAACAGATATAGGCAGGCACTGTTTTGACAACACTGGAAACGCCTATGATTAGGAGTCAAGAAAGCCTAAAAGTGATTAATATGCTCTTCAAAGAACAGGGAGTGCACCTCTAGAAGAGATCATTGGATGGGTGTCCCTACTTTGTACACTCTCTCATACCCAAACAAGGGCATGTGTTCTCACACAGGTCTCTCCTGAGCAGCCTCTTGTTGAATGTCTCCTGTAGCATCTTCACCATGGCAAGGCAGGTTGGGTGGAAGATTCTTGGAGGGTGGGGCAAAGGCTGGAGGATGGCAAAAGAAGAAATGGAGGTGAAAGAAGTCCCCTACAACAGAAAATAAATAATTTTCAAGTAATAAAGTAGACGTTGGTATCTTGTTCAAACCAAGAGACAAGGGTTCTCTGAATTTAGCAGCAAGCTATGGGATGTGGCCATTGACAATACAGTTACTAGTTCTTAATTTATGAGACAGAAAATCTTTGTTTAGTTCATTGCATGTAAATTAAGCTTGCCCTTGAGTACCTTTTATTACATGCCCATCTCTTTACTAAATAGTTATCTTTTTCCTATAAATACATTTTTAGCTGTGAGTAGTCTGAACTGCAAAGAGCTGTACCTCAGTGAAGGAATGAATCAGGAAAAAATTCCTACCAACCAGCACAGGGAAGCTTGCTATCCCCCCAGAGCTCTATGTAGAGACAAGATTTTCCCTGATAGTTTGTACTCTCAAGTCTCCACATCATGAGTTTGAGGTTGACTATTTTTATATCTATATAGTCTTAGAAATTCTGGATGAGAAATTATGTTAAAGATTAGTCTTGGACCTATGGTTCACCAGGGGTACCTGATAGAAGCAAAAGGAAAACCTTTGCAAGCCAGTCTACACAGATCCACAAATAAAGTCTTGTGAAGATGAGCTCACAATCTAAAATTACAAATTGTTGAGGAAACAACCCTCTAAGCGATAGAATTAGGCACAGACAACAAAATTAGAACCTAAGAACTTTAAATAACTTAATAATTTGATTAACATGAAAAATTGTGTGATTAAGGACATTAAAAAAATCCAAATCACAAGAAAAGATACTAAAAAAAGAAAAAGTGAGCAGTGTGGAAAAGATAAAATTAGATCCCTACCTCACTCTGTATACAAGATCAATTCCAGATATTAGGATTTAAATATGAAAAAGCAAACTTTAAAACTATTAGAAGAAAACATAGGAGAATATTATTATGACATTAGAACAGGAGAAATTTTCTTGTACAGCACACAAAAATCATAAACCATAGAGGAAAAGATGGATAAATTTGAACTTGATTAAATGAACAACTTCTGTGGAAAAAAAGATACTGTAAACAAAGAAAGTAGAAAGAAGAGTCTGGGGAAGACTCTTGCACCCTATTTAAAAAGAAATCCCATAACTTAATAAGAAAGAGACAGGAAATACAATTGAAAAGGATATTAACAGTTCACAGAAGAGTAATATAAATGGTTAACATATGAAAAGATGCTTCAGTTCACAAGTAATCAGGGAACCGCAAGCAACAACAAAAGTTGGCAAGGATGTAAGAAAACATGAACGCTTATGCATGCGAGTGGGTTGCATGTTGGAACCGCCATTGTGGAGAGAAATTTGGCAGCATCTAAGATGTACACACCGTCTCTCCCACTTGTCCACAAGGAGACAGGTGTGTGGTGAATACCAATTGACTTATTCTGAGCAATAGGAAAAAGATGTTTATGTTGCTGTGCATGGAGAGGACTGTTTTTCTGAATAACTTTTTAATGACCTGCTATGCCTGCTAACAAGAAGAGAAAAGCCACTAGTTAAAATTGTGTGTTTCAAAACAAATGGGCATGAGAAGGACTTCTTTGGAAGTGAAGACGTTGCAGTGTAGTCATTTGCGTTTAACAACTGAAGACAATAAAATTTAGAGGCACAAGGAGAGGAGCCAATTAGCCTATGAGGTCAATACAGAAAGGCAAAATAAACCAGCTCCAAAGCTGTCTTACTTGGCAATGAAATGTATTCAAAGGTGCAATATGGATTCTTCAGGGCAGTCTAATCATAAGATTCTTGAGATTTTAGCTATAAGATGAATAAGATGAACTTCTAAAATGCTTAAATAGATTTGCAGCTATTGCATAGCCTGATTTTTAAAAAAGAGTTCTGTTGTGTGTGTGTGCTCTATAATTGACTCCTAAGCATCTTAATTTTTCTTGAATTGGCCCTCCAGCAAAAACAGTTGTTCAACACTGCTGTTAAGTGTAACTGCGTTGGATTAGGAATCAAAGCTTAAAGGGACAGGATTCATCTCATTGAGCAATATTGGAGACAGTGGGAAGTATCTTCAGGAGCAGCAGCCTTTTTGTTAACTCTCAGAAAGTATCCCCAGGGGCTGGCCCAGAGACGTAGTGGTTAAGTTTGCGTGCTCCACTTCGGCAGCCCAAGGTTCACAGGTTCCCATCACCCGCATGGACCTACACACTGCTCATCAAACCGTGCTGTGGCGGTGTCCCATATACAAAATAGAGGAAGACTGGCACAGATCTTAGCTCAGGGACAATCTTCCTCACCAAAAAAAAAGTCTCTCCAGCAGCTGTGGAGCACTATCCTGCAGGCTGACATGCACGTGCATATTTATGAAGCCAATCATTACAGGCACATGGAAAACAAAAACGTGCCTTAGCAATTTTGAGAAATAACTAAAGGAGAACGACTTCTCCCACTCCTAAGCCTCTGCACACGCATCCCTCTGAATGAAGGAAGGGACATTTTATCTGTGTGACCAGCTGGAGGCCCTCACTAGGTTTCACACTCAGGGAACACATGCCCCAGGGTAGGGGCCTTCTCTACCCTAAACAGCGGGGACCTGGCCCTGAGGCTGTATTTGATGAGGTCAGAAGGTTAGAAGGGCTAAATGAGGAAATAATGAGTGAGGCGGGAGGGTTGGGCGGGGCCCGTGACTCCGTTCATCTCCCTGCAGTGCTCCTCCAGCAGTTTGCGGGAAGGGGCTTGGCGGAAAGACTCCTTTTTTCACTCAGGCTGATGACTGATAAAAATAATTGCCCTATTCCAGTCTAAATTAAGCAGAGTTAAAGTCTGGAGTGACAGCAAGGTGACAGCTACCCTTTCAGACCCTGGTTTTCAGAAAGGACAAGGAGAGATTTAGGGAAAGGGAGCTTTCTTATTATGATAATGTCAGGCCTGGGGAGAAAGAGGTAGAAAGTGTTTGTGGGCCTTTGGGAAGAAAGAGTTGTCGAGTCACGTTCTTCAGGCTGACAGGAAGCAGAGGCACGCTTTCAGGGGCCCCCCGAATTAGGCGCCTTTGATGACCGCTTCATCAGGGGTGGCTGCTTTAGACGCTGGCTCTGCCCAGGTGGGCCTCAGCACACAAAGGGCGGCTTGCTGGGCATTCTAAAGAGAGGGGAGTAATGCACCCTCCTAAGCCTTCACCGTCTAGTAATACTTTACAAATCCTTCTGAGCCTTATCAACGCCTGCTGCCTGAACATGCCTCTCCATCGAAAACGCCTCCTGTTCTGAGCCCTGGGAGCACATTCATGCTGGATGGTGCCTGCTCCTTCTCACCAGAGCTCAAGGATTTGCCTGAGGTCACATTATCAAAGCATGTTAGAGCTAGAAGAAAACTTAACATCTTTTGGTTTAAAGAAGGATTTTGCAAATGAGGAAATAAGGCCCAGAGAGGTGACGTGACCTGTGAAACTAGTCATTGGAAGAGCCAGCTTCAGAACTAGCTGTCTAGACTCCATCTTGCGTTGGGTGCCCTACCCTCCATGTCCAGGGTTGGAGGGTGTCCTAGGCCCAAGAGAAATCTTTCAGGAAAACAGCTGATTCCTGTCCTCCCTCTCCGGTCCTCCTCACTTCCACTGTCCCCACCCCCTTGCAATGCCCCAAGCCGCTTCCAACCTATTAGAGAAGGTCCTCTAACTTTAAAGTCCACATAGCAAGAGACCTAGAAAATCCTGAGACCATGAAGGAGTCCCGGCAAGAACAAAACCAAGTGCCCGTAGACCTGGCACCCCAGCTGGTAAAGTTACATCTCTGTGCAGTTTAATTACAAAGTACTCCTTGTGACTGGAACATAGGGAGACGTTATTCTTTTTTTTATGAGCCGGTCTCCTCCCCTTGCCTGGTGCCCCCCAGGCATAGTCAAGGCACTTCAGCTCCCGAGCACTTTCAGGCAGAGTGGACCTCTAAGTGTACTGCAGGAAAAAGCATCCGGACTTCACAGACATTTCCAGTGGGGCAGCTGGGGTCCAGGAACTCTCAGAAAGACGGTGTAGCATTGGGGTGGAGTGGCATTTCTCGCTGAAAGTTCTGGTTCTCATCATGTTTTTCTCAGTGTTTGTTTATAAAGTGTAAGGACTTTATGTATTTTCAGCGCTTAAAAAATGCATTAATGGCCTTCAGGGGCCTTAGGCAGTATTGTTTATGTTTCTTTAAAAGGCAGACCTATGAAATATAGGGCTCGGCTAATTAGAGCCAGAGACCAGGCTGGAGGGAGTGGCTGAAGGATTCCTTTGCTCCTCTGGGATTCCCACCCCTCTGCCTCTGCTGTCGCTCGGAGGGAGGAGAAGAAGGGTGGTGAGGTGATTTATCTTTTTGCCCATTGAAGAGGTACATGGAGTGTGGGAATGAAATCATTGATAAACAGTGTCTGACCGTCATTGTAAGTAAAGAGTAGATACTCCTATATCCAAAAATCGAGATGTGTGGTTCACAAACAGACTGACCATTTGCTGCTTGAGAACAGTCATAAAATTTTTACAAAGAATTGAATTAGAGACATTTTTTATACGCTGTACTTACTCATGACACGTTATTTCCCACCACTCCACAATGCTAGCCCTGGGGTTCTCTTGTGCAGGCCTCTTCATTATCCCCCACTGTGAGGTGCTTGTTCCCATCTCTGCCTTCCCTCAGGCTTCTCTCTCTTGCCTGGAATGAGCACCCCATCCTCTCCCTCCCTCTGCCTCTGCCCAGCCAAGCCCTGCCTTGGCTCCAACCTACTTCCCCAGTCACCTTCCCCTTTGGATGGATGCTCCTTTAGCCAGTTGTCCACATTCATAGTCTCAACCCCTCACTGCAGTAGACAGCTACTGGCTCCTGTTTCATTCATCCAATGTCTCTTTCCCTCTTCTCCTGATGAAGTTACCTCTCCATTCTTCGGGGGAACTGTGTATCACCCATTCTGTGGGGTTTCCCTGATGGACGTTCCAAGAATCCCCATTTCCAACACTTATTACACTTTTTCAGTGGCATCCTTAATAGAGTGAAAGCTGCTAAAGAGGGTGACTGTGTCTCCAGGGTTCTCCCCTATGCCTCCATGCCCACCTTGCTGGTCGGCACATAGTAGGTCCCTGAGGAATGCTTGCAGAAGGAAATGAATAACCAGGGCTCAGAGCTCCCTGACTAGCAGAAGAAGGTAAATTCGTTATTCAGATGATTCAGGCAAAACTTCATGATCTCATAAACAGATCAATGCTGTTCTCATCCACACACGTCAAAATTTTTCTTCTCTGTCCTTCAGTTTCACTGCCATGATGAAGTCAGAATGAGGCCTTTAGAGCTGAACACCTTTGTAGATGGGACCTTCTAGAAGGAAGCCACAGTACAGACCTGAGCAGAGCTTCTGTGGGAAGCAAAGGGAAATGTCAGGCAGGTAGGTCGGCAGATAAGGGGGACGGGCCAGCGTGGAGGAGGTGTGGGCAGGAGGACGACCTTGCAGTGCGCTGCCAGCAGAATCTTGAGATGTTTACAAGTGTCCACTCTGAACCATCAAGCCGTGGAGAAACCACTCTTGGGCCACCCCTCTCAGTTGGCTGCTTTTTTATTTACATTTTTTGCATAATATGCATTTCCAGTTTAGGGGCTAGAATGCAAAGGGCTTTTCTTCTCCCCATTGTGTCCCTGGGGGTTTATTTGGAAAAGCTGTGAATAGCAGGACAGGCTCTCTCTCTCTCCTCACCCTCCCCTACTTGATTTCCAAGCTAAAGTGGCCAATTGGATCCGCATCTGAAAACATCCACACTCTCTGGGATGGAGTCTCAATTTTCCATAAAACTTTTTTTAAAAGAAAAGCCAAGTCAGAGAAGGAATGATCAGAAAATCATAGATCGCCTACCCTTTCAGGAATTATCTCAGCTGGCTCGGAGCTGACCCTAAGCTAAAATGTGAGTCACCTCAGTGTCCCTCAAACTCTTCATGGGTGCCCATTTCTCCTCCCTCCCCTTCTTCCCACCTTTCTTCAGGTCCCCAGAACCTTCACGATGGCTCATTTTCCTCTTAAATGGTGGAAAAAACATAATGTGTTGCTTCTCAGGGAAATTTAGCAAGGTACAAATCCTTAAGCCAAGGAATGAATCTCAAAGTGTGGGATTTAGGCTCCAGAGGGATTTTTCTGGGGTAAGAGCCTTTTCTAGAGCTTCTGAAATCATGCAAAGTATGTGCCTGCCTATTGGCCTATTCTTGAGACCAGCCTTCCTTATAGGATGTTCCTATCCATGATTTTTATTATTTCTGGGTAAGATGGCTTTTCAAGCATCTTTCCAACCCTAGGACCCTAAATCTAGCAGTTTGGGGCAAAGCAGTCCTATTTCCCCAAGAAAATACAATATCATCTGAAAGTTTCAGACCTTTCCTTTAAAATTTACTGAACAGGAGTTTCTCAGATCAGAGACTATTTCTTTTTTTTATCCTGCTCTATCTCCCCAAACCCCCCCTGTACACAGTTGTATATCTTAGTTGCCTGTCCTTCTAGTTGTGGGATGTGGGACACCGCCTCAACGTGGCCTGACGAGCGGTGCCATGTCCGCGCCCAGGATCCGAACCCTGGGCCGCCACAGCGGAGCATGCGAACTTAACCACTCGGCCACGAAACCAGCCCCTATTTCTTTTTCCTGTTCAAGTTCCCAGACCTAGCTCATAGCCTGGCACATAATAGTTATTCTGTAAATATTTAGTGAATTGAATTGAAGTGACTGACCACACCAGTATAATTAGCCCTTGTTCTGTTTAGAACAACTGTATTTGTTGGGAATCTGCATAAGCAAAACAGACTAGTGGTTCTTTATTAATTTGTCAGCTCCTGAGGACAAGCAACAGAATACCTACCTAAAAGTTGTTTAAATAGAGGGGTTTATTTTCTCTCTACCCACAAAAAGTCCAGAGGTAGGGTCTGTTCTGAAGACTGAAGAGGACATCAAGGAGCCAAGTCTTACCATTATTCCGCTGTTCATTCTGCCATGGGTCAGAGCTGTCTCCTCTCCTGGTCACAACGTGGCTGCCACAGCTCCAAGCACCACCTCCACAACAACTTCATTCAAGGCAGAAAGGAAACATCAGGGTAATCATCAGGGAGACATACTTTCTTTCTATCCTTCATCAGGGAGGAAATTTTCCCCAGAAGCTGCACTGCACTTCCCCTTACACCTGATTGGCCCAAAGTGGATCACATGGTCCCTCTACACCAATCATGGTGCTGGGGAATGGCATCAACCTCAAGTTTCCACAGTCTGAGCCTTCCCTGGCCCAGGGGAGCAACCCCTCTTCTCTGAGTGCATTGACACCAACACCCGAGCAGAGCGGACAGAGGGGGAATACTTGTCTGGAAAACAACCAAGAGTGTCAGCCCAGACTCCACCTCAATCATAGCAACAGTCCTCTCAGGCTTTTTACCAACAGATATAAATGCAAGCTGTCTACTTCCCAAGGCAGATAGCCAGTTAGTAGAGAAGGAAGAGACTTGAAGAGACCCAGGACTGTATTGTTACCTTGAATCCATGCCTTTTCAGAATTTATACAGAAAGTGAACTACTCTGCCACAAAGTGATTTTATTTTAAGGAAAATTGTCTGGAAACGTTTTCTTGAGGTTGAAGATCCCACCCCAACTTACTTTTCCTCTTAAAGGAGAAACAACACAAACTTTATTCTGAGCTATACTTAATCCATTTAGATGGGAATACTTGACATTTTGACTGATTTCAGATCTTTAATATTTGAGCCTGTAGTTTTTACAATGCAATTTTTTATTCCATTCTAAATTCAATAGGAAGATGTAGGAACTCAAACTGCTGCCAAATGTAAATTTTTCCAATATGCTCTAAAATAGCAAGACAGCCTGTTTTAAAGATAAGTAGGCTGTTTGAAAAGCAGTAATTTGTTGGGGTGTAGATGAAACAAGATTGACCATGAGTTGATTGATTTTGATGGGTACATAGGGGTAACAGTCTATGGAGATTCAGTATATTAGTCTATCTTTCATAATAAAAAGCAAAAATGTAAATTGAAAGAGGGATTTTTAAAAATCAATGATAATGAAAATTAAAGTTGAATATCATGCAAAATTTCCATACTGGTCAATAAACTTTTCAATGTATAAAATGAAAGATAGAGTTTTGAAGAAGCACTAGAAGGTAAAAACAAATTCTCCAGTTGTGCAAAGATTTTCCCACAACTTCAATTTATTTTATAGCTCTAGGAGCATAAATATTAGTTAGATAATTAGGAAGTGCAGTAATTCAGGAATCTACAAGCTGATTAAAATGTGATCATTTGGAATACTGGGTTATGCAAAGAAATACCATAAGGCAGAAGAATGGGAAAAACATCCACCAACTACCTTTTTGGTTACCTTGGTTTGGGAGAGTTTAGAATTTAACCTGAGACCTCTGAGGCCATTGAAGAAAACATGCTTTCTGCTAGTTCTGTGTGTTGCTAAAGGTATAGAAGGAAAGGAGCATGGTTCTGTGCAAGCACGTAACAGAAGAACCTGACCTAGACACCAGGGACCAGGCAGGCTTCCTCGAGGAAGTAACACCTGGGGTGAGATCTAAAGGGAGTGAAGGAGCTAAGCAGGTAATGGGTGGGGTGAGGAGGAAGGAGAGCATTGCAGGCAGAGTGAACAGCATGTGCAAACGTCCTGTGGTGGGAGGTGGCAGTGTGTTTCTCCAGGAACTACGTAAGGCCCTGGGTGGCTGCAGGGCCTGGATTGAGGAGGGAGAAGTGGGAGATGAAGCTGCAAAGGAAAGCAGGGGTCAGACCATGCAGAGACTTGGGGGCCACGTCAAGTGAAGCAGAGGACCAGGAGCAATGGGAGAAGGGGCTCTTTACTGAGAGTAGGTCCAGCAGGCATAGGCCAAGAAAAGAGAAAGCCAATACCTTTGTCTGTCAGGCTGCCATAACAAAATACAATAGACTAGTGGCTTAAACAACAGAAATTTATTTCTCACAATTCTGGAGGCTGGAAGTCCAAGATTAAGGTGCTGGCACATTCAATTCCTGGTGAGAGCCGGCTTCCTGGCTTGTAGACAGCCGTCTTCTCTCTGTGTCCTCACAGGGCAGGGAGAGCTCTGCTGTCTCTTCCAATAAGGACACTAATTCTATCAGATTAGGACGCCACCCTTATGGTCTCATTAACCCTAATTTTTTCCTTAGATGCCCTATCTCCATGTATAGTCGCATTTTGCGTTAAGGCTTCAGCATATGAATTGGGGGTGGGGGGGGGGCATAATTCAGTCCATAACAGTCAGTAGGGGAATCCCTATGATGATATCGGCCAATTCTCAAGGTAGTTCTAGGCCTGAAAACCCATTTTGAAAAATTCCCTGTGTGCTGAGCAGAATCCCCCTTTGGCATGCCCCAGCTGTGTGCAGGGCTCTGAGATCAACCTTGAGAGAATATCACCTTGAATGAAGATCACCTCTAGTGAAGCTAGAGCACGTGGAGGACAGGTGGTGACATGGCTAGAGTGTCTGAGGAGCCGGGACAGGAGGTGGAGCGTGTCAGATGGTAATCAGAATCTCCTCCTAGATGGATCTCAGATATAATGGGGATGCTTCAATGCCAGCAGTCAAAGCAGAATGGGGGCCTGAGTTAGTTCATCTGGTTATTGGACAAAGGGGTGGCACAAGAAGGCAGGAGGACCAGAGGATAGTTGGATTAAAACAGTCTGGTTTCTTTGATTCTGTGACTAACTTTTTAAGATATTTTCTGGAAGATACAGTTTATAGGAATTATTTCCTCTCAACTGTGGAATGCATTTGCTATTTCTTCTCTTTTATGCATAAGACATATCTGTTAGACCCGCCACAGGATAGAAATTCCAGGTATGAAAAAGCGATGTGAATTCTGTGGAGTAATTATTCTGAGCCACGAGAGGAGGCTAATTAGCCTTCTGGGAGTGACCTTTCTCAGTTATGAGACTAACAGCTGACCCAGGGTGCATATTAGGTATCAAATGTCTCCAGAGACTGCTCGTGATTGATGCCCCCAGAGGAGAAAATTATGCAGAATCAGAAAATATTGGCACTGGATGGTTCCTTGGGACCCTGGCCACTGAGGATGATAAACCTGAGAAAGGTTTGTGTTTGAGTCAAGGTCACAGCCAGTCAGTAACAGAGCAGGGAGAGGAGCCCCGGGCCTCTGGGTCCCAGTCTCTGCTCTTTCTCCCAAACTCCTTCTGCCTGTACCAAGTGCCTGCTCAGGTCTAGGAAATCCCTGCACACATCGATCTCCTTCTTCCAACAGCCTCTTGTTCGGAGGTTTTCATTTCTTCTCCTAAACAACAGAATGAGAAAACCAAAAAGTTAGACAACCTTGCGAAACCCAGAGAGAATCTATGAATGGAAGAAAGATCAGGGTGAACTGAGATCGCTAGAAACTAGCTTGGGCTCCAAATAAACTAGGCACAATTTTTATTTTTCCCTTGGCTTATTTTTCTCACCTCGTTTGGTATTATTATATTTTATTTGGTTAATTGCATTCTTGTAAGACATTCTAAATCTTTTAGGAAACTGGTTTGAGCGAGCACATGTGAGAAAGAAAAATATATCTGTATATCTATGGACAAGGAGCAAGAAGAAATACAGAAGGACAGAGACGCAAGTCCCTCTCTGCATGGGAGCTGAGTGGGCATAGGCATCACAGACTTCACCCTCAGGGGTGAAGATAGATGCTGGAGCCCTGGGTTACTTTTGGTTTCCCATTGTCTTGCCATTTATATGGCATATGTGTTTTCCAGGTTAGTCCAGTTAAATCAGCCATTAGGACAATGCTTCACTGTGTATATATAGTGGGGTGTGTGTGTGTGTGTGTATACACTGTATGTATTCTTAAAAATATATGGAACTTGTTCAAGGGTTCCAGACAAATAGACAAATGGAATAGAATGGAATGGAGATCTCAGAGAGAGAGAGAGAGACCGTGGACAGTACGTCAAGGAACTTGATCTGTGAAAATGGTCCTAATCCAAATCAGTAGGGAAAGGACAGTGTTAGTGATGGTGTTAGGAAATTTGGGTCACTATATGAAAAAAGCAAAACAGACCCTTACAAAGGAAGACTCCAGCTGGATCAAAGACCTAAATGTGAAAGTAAAACCATATAGCAGGATAAAATGTAGAAGAATATTTTTGTGGCTCAGAATGGGGAAGGGCATTTTGAAAAGACCCAAAACACTCAATCATGACGGACAGAGATGGATGGCAATTCGAGGAAGGATTACTACCATCATCAAAATATTTACAGTGACTTAACTGACGAGGGTTTATATGGAGAGTATACAGGATTCCTGCAAATCAATAAGAAAAAGACAAAAAATTCAATACAAAAATGAGGAAAGTATAAAAAGGCACGTCACATAGGAGGAAAGCCAAATGGTAAACTGGGTAGTAATCAGACAAATGCATATTAAAGCAGCAATGATCTACTGCTGTATTCCCATCAAAGTCATAAAATTAGAAACTTGATAGTGTGAAGTGTGGGGGGAAGTACAGGGCAAAACCAACTTTTGTGTGCTACTGGTGGGATGCCAGCCCGGTACAGACCTTCTGGAGAGCAGTGTGACAGTGCCCAGTCAACTGGTGTGCAGGTATCTTACTTCGTGCAGGAATACACTCCTGAGAAGTTCTCACGCGGTCCTTAAGAGTGCAGATACACACGGGTGTCATTGCAGGGTTTTGGCACGGGGAGTTGAGGGGCGAATTAGGAGTCTATAACCAGGGAAATAAACTAGATACATGCACAAATAAGTTAAAAACATAATGATGGGTGAAAAAAATAAAAGAATAAAGCTTTTCTTAGCACAACATAATTTATATAAAGTGAAAATATATACATGCAACAAATACCAGATAATTTACAAGGAAACACAATTTCAAAGATAGGTATCAAACACCATCAGGATGTAGCATGAAGTGGGGCTGGAGATGGTGGTAGTTATTAAGGACTACCTGGAGTACATTTAAAAATGAAACCAGAGCAGGGTATGGCGTGAGTCATGATGGTCATATGTCATGAATTGAGGCTGGCGATTCAATCAACTCTCGGGATCTGAGGTCCAACACAAATATATAAAATAAAATATAAAATAAAGTAAAAAATAAAACCAACAAGGGATCTTAAATGTTCCCTTTAATTCTAAGGGCTGCAGAAAAAGTAAATACTTGACGACAGGTTCATTTAATTCCCCCTGTTCTTCTCTGGTTTTCTGCTTCTTTATTAGTAATAATTCAAAAAAATTCTAATTTGGGAGGCAGCAATTTCTAGCTATCTTCCAGTATTGCTTACTCCTTCTTCTATAGTAAAAGTGCCCTGTATTATAGCTGGACATGTGGCTATCTGGAATAAAGATGACATCTGAAGACTCCCTTGCAGCTAAGTGTGGCCATGGGACTAAGTTCTGGTCAGTGAGGTGTGAGAAACACTTTGTCCCACCAGCAGTGCATAAGGATTTTATAAATCTCCACATCCCGCTCCCTAATACCTATTATTTTCCAGCTGTCTGACTTTTGCAAGTCCAAGGATGGATAGATCCTGGCACAGACTAGTTCCTTAACTTTAATCACCTTTGTCAACATCATAAATAGCACAAATACACTTGACAACATCAAAAATACCATAAATATGGAAAAACCAAAATTCACAGACTGATTAAGAATGCTTCCTTGGGGTGGGTCATCCTTGCAGACAGTGTCCTCAGTGGCCAGTGGGCGGGAGTTGGTCCTAGGGCACTGAAGTTGTAATTCTAGTTCGGGCACTAATTCCCACTGGACCTTAAGCAGGTCACTTCCCTCCAGTCAGCAGATTGGAGAGACTAATAAGACCTCTCCCCGGGGCAATGAGAAGTGAGGTTTGCGAAGCACTTTGAGAGGAGTGCTGCTGTTACAGTTGGCAGAGAGGGAAACACTCAGACACAAGGCCTTGGGCTGAGCAGGGACAGAGAAAGTCAGCATATCCCAGCCCGTGCACTGATCTAATTAATCACCGGGCAACCCTCCCTCCAGCCAAATGCAGATATCTGTCTCTCCAGATAGTGCCTAGAAAGGACAGATGAATATGAAAGAGTCTAAGTTTCTACTGAGAGGTTAAGACGCAGTACCCCTTTAAGTGTGTGTGCACGTGCATGCATGTATGAGCGTTATGACAGAGTTGCAATGTAGGTCAGTATGCCTCTCTGGCTTTAAGAAGATCTTCTGGATTTTTGCCTACACTTGAAACACACTCAGGGCCGCAGGTAGCATTGTCTTTGGCTGTGATAACAATAAGAACCAATAAAACATAACGATGATTGCAACCCTGTATATAACACCCTGCCAGAGGCATCAGTCTCTTCAAACTAATGTGAAAGTCCAGTGCTTTCTGGAAAATGTGTATTCATGTTTTTTTGCTATATAATTCCATAGCCTTGCCGTATTAATTTGTTTTGTCTGCTTCAAAAGACTTCCTTTTTTCACTTATACTTTTGTTTTGAATCTTAACCATTGAATTCTGTGTTTCCTTCTACTCTAGTGTCTGTTCTCTGCAGGACACACTTCTGGGCTTTTCTTCTCCAGGTGAAAACCCTATCTACCTTTCACCTTCGCACATGGAGAGACTTGCCAGAGCTATTCTCTGGGGAGAAGGAATTTAAGTTATGTGTAATCTGTTCCAAGGGGCATATTCTGTGTCTTGCCAGGAGAACAACTTGTTTTTTTTTCTAGGGAAATAAACTGAACCCTGAGACATTCTGGCTTTATTCAAAGCATTTACGAAAGGGAGACATTTATTATGGTTACTATAGTCCTGCTTTATCGAGCAAAATGTGTTAATGTGCATGTGCCTGTGGATCTAGTCCTATGAGCTTCCAGAGGGAACTGACCAAGTATAAAAATACCAATAATGTGAAAGTGCTTTGTAACATTAGCTGTCCCCAAAGTAAGGTTAAATTTGCAAAGTATGCGAATGAGGATGGCTATCACTTGGTTGTACCAGGAGTTATTGAGTCTTAGTGGAAGATAACTAACTTATGATAAACTGAATGTTGCAAGTATGAATTTTCTTTTTAAAGGTTTGCCGTAGATCTTTTTTTAAAGATTGGCACCTGAGCTAACGTCTGTTGCTAATCTTCTTTTTTTTTTTTCTTTTCTTCTTCTCCCCAAAGCCCCCCAGTACATAGTTGTATATTCTAGTTGTAGGTCCTTCTGGTTCTGCTATATGGGACACTGCCTCAGCACGGCTTGATGAGCGGTGCCGTGTCTGTGCCCAGGATCCGAACCAGCAAAACCCTGGGCTGCCAAAGCAGAGCACATGAACTTAACCACTCAGCCACAGGGATGGCCCTTTTTTTATGTATTTAAAAAATATCCTTCGAATTGACATAGCTGCAAAACCAATTTATTCATTCAACAAATATTTTTTAGGAAAGTACTTTATGCCAGATGGAGAGCTTCAGCTTAGAAATAAAAACTCTATAAAAAGACCAAGCAGAAATTAGCTGAAAACTTCAATATAAGAAATGAAGAACCATCAACAAGATGAAAAGACAACCTAATAATCGGGAGAAGATATTTGTAAACCATATATCTTATAAGGGGTTAATATCCAAAATATACAAAGAATTCATGCATCTCAGCAACAAAAAATCTAACACCCCAATTGAAAAATGAGCAAAAGATCCGAACAGACATTTCTCCAAAGGAGAAATACAGATGGCCAACAGGCACATGAAAATATGTTCAACATCATCAACTATCAGGGAAATGCAAATCAAAACTACAATGAGATATTACCTCTCTCATCAGAATGGCCAAAATTAACAAGACGGGAAACAAGTGTTGGAGAGAATGTGGAGAGAAGGGAACACTCATAGACTGCTGGTGGGAGTGCAAACTGGTGCAGCCACTATGGAAAAAAGTATGGGGATTCCTGAAAAAATTGAGAATAGATCTGCCATATGATCCAGCTATTCCACTGCTGGGTATTTATCCAAAGAACATGAAAACACAAAGGCATAAAGATACATGCACCCCTATGTTCATTGCAGCATTATTCACAATAGCCAAGACTTGGAAGCAACCTAGGTGCCCAGGAAGGGACGAATGGATAAATAAGATGTGGTATATATATAATGGAATACTACTCAGCCATAAGAAATGATGAAATCCACCATTTGTGACAACATGGATGGACCTTGAGGGTGTTATGCTAAGTGAAATAAGTCAGAGGGAGAAAGTCAAATACCATATAATCTCATTCATAAGGAGAAGATAAAATGACAAGCAAACACAGAAACAGAGATTGTATTGGTGGTTACCAGAAGGGAAGAGGGGAGGGAGGAGGGCAAAGTGGTGATTAGGTACATGTGTGTGGTGTTGAATTGTAATTAGTCTTTGGGTGGTGAACAGGATGTAATCTACAGAAAAATTGAAATATATAATGATGTACACCTGAAATTTATATAATGTCATAAACCAATGTTACTACAATAAAAAAAAAAGAAATGAAGAATTCAACAATGTGTTTCACTATAAGATTGGACACAGAAGAAGAAAGAATTAATGAATTTGATGACAGGTCGATAGAAATTATCCAAACTGAACCACAAAGAGGAAAAATAAATGAAAAAAAAAACCCACTGAATAGAATGTTCCAGAGGTGTGAGACACTATCAAATGGTGTAATATACATTTAATTAGTGTCACAGAAGGATAACAGAGAATGGGGCAGAAGAAATCAATTGTAGAGATAATAGTTAAGAAATGTCCCAAGTTGATGAGAGACATTGACCCACAAATTAGAGAAGCTATCAAAACCCTCCAAGAGTTTCCTGTTCCCCCTAGAATAAACCCAAGTTCACAGAGTAAAGGACTGCATATGGTCTGGCTTTTGTCTACCTCTCCAATCTCATGTCTTGTAGATTTTTCTCTTCTAGGTCACTCCAGCTGCTCTTTCAGTTCTCCTTCAGATTTTCCCCTAATTGGGACCTGTGGCTATTCAGATTTCAGTTCAAATGTCAACTTCTCAGAGAGATCTTGTCTTAGACTATTGTCTCTAAAGTTGTCAAACCTCAGCCCCCATTCTTACCTGCCTGTTATTCTCTATTTAATTATTTTGGTGGGGTTTTCTTTCATAGCATATATAATTATTTGAATTTATCTTAATAATTTATTTTTTGACTTCATTATTTTATTTCTTCACACACTGGAATGTAAGCATCCGAAAGCAGAAAGCGTGTATTTCTCATTCAACTGCATAACTTGAACTCTTTGAAAAGTGTCTGGCACATAGTGAGAGGTTGACGTATATGCACATACATATATCCGTTGTAATACAATGCGTGCATGTGGGTGTGTACGTAAAGCAGATACTGAAGGTTTCAGGAATTACTGGGCCCTGCTAAGGGTCTGGGTAGCTCAGCTCGCATTTACTGATGCGGCTCATTCTTCCAGCCCATCCTCACTTCCTCCTTTTGCTTCTCCTGTTGGCAGGGTAAAAGAACACAATATTTTTACCACAACAGACACTTAAGGTTACCCCGTCCACGCAGATGTCCATCAAAATCAAACAGAAAAGGGAAGAGAAAGCTGGAGATGTGTGGTTAATTTGTTTTAGATTTATTGCCTGCCTAACTCAAACTTCTCTCAGATCTGGAGCTGACTTTTCCATAACTGAATTTTTCAGATCTTTCTTATTGACCACTTTTTCTACTCAGAGCTGAGTTGGGGCCAAAAAAGGAAAAATAAACTATTTAAATAAAATAGTATACATTTGAATAGGTCTCTTAATTTTTCCAAGTATTTTATCTCTATAAACTTTATTCCTACAGCACCTATATGAAGAGATAAATAGGCCAATTTAAAAGTATTTCTTTTGAAGTTAGAAAACTGAAGTTCAGAGAGGTTAGGTGACCTTTCCAAGATCACACAAGAAAATACCTAAGTTTCAGATACCTAAAATTAACTTGTAACATTTTTCTGCCAATATTCATTCCTTTGACAAACACATTTTCAATCTCTAAGTCTTGGGTTATCTCCTAATAATGTTTTCATAGATTATGAGGGAGTTGAAAATTAGGCTATTTAAGATTTCTGATGGCAAAAGATGAAAATAGAAAGAAATAGTTTTTCTACAAGGTCAGAACTAAGATGTTAACGGTCTGAAGTTCATATCTATCCCAGCTTTCCAATACAGATACCTTACAGGCTTGTTATCTTGCTTTCTTCCAGAGACCAAAATCCCAGACAGTTATTCTTTTTGTTTCTTATATTCTGCTCATCGGGTGGCTTAGTGTTTTTAACCAACCGCCCATGCAGTGGTCATATATGACATAAGAGGAAATAATTTCCAAGTCCCTTTTGAAAGGAAAGAGTTGAGGAAGGCATATTAATGAAGTACTTCAGATGCCATCTTACTGTTCAAATCTGTCTTGATTTTGTTCAAATCTGTCGTAATATTTCTGAAACCTTAATCACTGTTATTGTGAAACTAGCACCCCTCAACATGAAACTTAATTCTCCAGTTTGCGCCACCTAGCAATTTTGTGTTTTTATCAAACTTTTCATTTTATAAAGGATGACGCGAAACCTCTTTGATTGTGGTTTCAAGGAGTCATGATGTGGCTAGATAACACGGCATTGTCCCAGTTCATGCTCTACATCCAGTCTGACATTTTTCCTGGGTGAGTTTCAGCCAAGTGCCTTGTGTGATGAGAGCAATGCTGGGCGCATGAAAAGGAGGTAGTAGAAACAGCCTTCAGTTACCAACCAGTAGGGGAAATAACTTGCATACATGTAAGGTGAAGTTGTTCATTCAAAAATCACTTACATACACTGCCAATTCCATACATACCTAGCCCTGGGTGAGATTCTAAAGATATAAGCATTAATAAAACAGGGTCAGGGCCGGCCCCGTGGCCCAGTGGTTAGAGTTCCACACTCTCCGCTTCAGCGGCCCAGGTTCACAGGTTTGGATCCTGGGTGCAAATCTACTCCACTCGTCAGCCATGCTGTGAAAGCATCCCACATACAGAGTAGAGGAAGACTGGCACAGATGTTCACTCAGGGCGAATCTTCCTCAAGCAAAAAAAGGAGGATTGGCAATGGTTGTTAGCTCAGGGTGAATCTTCCTCACCAAAAAAATAACAATAATAAAAGTAAATAAATAAATAAAATGCAATCTCTGCTCTTGAGGAGTTTTTAGTGAAGAAGACCTTCTGAAACTATCCAAACCCTAGAAGTGGACCTTTAACTACACAGTGTTTACAAAAGTCCTTTGAAACCTATAAAAATGCTAGGGAAATATGAAGGCATCTTAAATAGTATAATGAATGGAAAACAACCATGAAAGATTTTGTTTAAATCTCTTTATTAATCAATGTATTTTCTGGTTTTTCCTTACTCTTATCTAAAAGAGGTTTCAGATTCCTGACATTCTATGAGGTTCTACCCAATGCAAGGAGGGTCAGCTTGAATTGTTAGAGTGGTACCAGAGACTAGCCTCCAGTTTCTGGAACATAGTATACACTCAACAATTTTTCTTGAACGAATGAAAGAAGGTATGATTTGAGTAATAAACAGATGGGATGGGATACAGGAAGGCAGGATATGACAGTGGAGTTTCACTGAGCGTAAATATGCACCGCAGAAGTTTCCTGCTTTCTTGGGGCCATCATCTCATGAGAACAAGCCAAGCCTCATTCTGCTTGTTCCAAATGTGATATATATGAAGTAGAGACTTCATGGTACAGAGTAGGAGCTTGCTAGCCCTTCAGGACTGGGAAAAGAAAAATTTTCCATCAGATCTTCTAATTCGAGGGGAAATACCTCTAATTTCTTCTTCCTTCTTTCCTTTTTTTTTTTTTTTTTAATTGTGGAGTCTCAGATGCCTAACTCAATGTGCTTTCCCTCATGGACAGTTACACAGCTACTCTAGGGACATGGAGCTATCTAATTAGTTTAATAAATAAATCTCGAGGTATATTATCTTGTTTTGGCAAAAGAAGAAAGGTGAGAATCACAATGAGACCCAAGGATAATGATGCTAACAGGGCCCTCCAGAAAGGCTGGATTTACCATGTGATGGCCATATCTGAGGAATTTAGTTCTAGAGACAGAGATCCTTCTTTGGGCTCAGTTGCTGGAAACTCCGGGAGAATAGTTGTGGTCGTTTCTGGGCATCAATCTCCTAAATTCTAGAGATATATGGAAAGATTAGATGAATTCAGAAAATAGCCACTAAAACAATGAAATCCCAGGAGGGACAAGGATCGATTCTGAGAAAACATTTCTGTTTGTATAAATTTAGAAAATCAAGGACAAAGAAAGAACAAAACTATTTCAAAGATCTGAAAAGGTTAAATGCTCTGAAAAGAGGGTTAAGATATATCTTAAGATTTAAAATCCCAAGCTAGTAGCTAATAAAGGGAACAGTGAGTTGACAGTGCCAATCAAGGGAAATTTCAGCCTTGAATTGCAATCTCTGGGTCCCAGGGATAGGCCTCACAGATGCTCCATAGCTCTTTGGTTTTGAAATGATGCAAACAATAGCCTGGAAAGACATTCCTGAAAAGTAGACAATAACTGGCCATCAGATAAGAAGCGGGAACCAAGGCCCAGGCCAGTGTTCTGGTTGTGTAATCTACTTCTCTGTGAAACTTAATTGGGAGTGGGAAAGTTAGAGGCAACAGTTGGAAGAACTCTCTGTCTCTAGTGAGGGCACCCTGCCCAGACTCTCCTATCAGAATGCTGTGGCCCAATTACTGCTCCCCTCTTTATGACTGTGGGCAACTTTCATCAATCTCAGAGCCTTGTTTTTCTCCTTTGTAAATTGGGATGATGATTTCAGTTCTTGTCTCAGTCTTCTCGGGCGATTACATTGTCCACAATCTAGGACGTGGCGAGTGCTCAGTAAACAGTGGTTACTTAATATTGATGCAGTGGCTGCCACAACTTAAAAATGCGTTGGTAATCAACATTTCATTACTATAGGGCTGGGGAGAGTCGGCTTTAATAGCAGGAGAATAAATCAGTAGCGCAGAGACTGAAGAGCATCCAAGGCTCTCCAATAGTACTGCTGGCAAAGGTCCACAGTGAACCAGCCACGGGCCAAAGGCAATTGACTTTCAACCTGAAGAACTGCCTCTGACCAGAGAACCTAGGGTAAGGAGTCAAGCCAGACATGAAGTTTCTCATCCACAGAGAGACTAGGAATAATGATTGACCCCAGATTTTTTATAGTTCAAACATTAGCAGGAGCTTTCTCAGAAGAATAAGTGCTAGGCCCCTTGCTGGCAGAGCACTCTGAAGCAGGGAATCCTGTGGGCCAAAGGTGATTCTAAGTGAATAAAGAAACCATAAGATTCTAAGATGTGGTTATTCCAAAATAAACCAATATAACCAAACATGCTGAGGTTTCTTAAAAGGATGCTTAAAGGAGTTCAGCATAGAATGCAAGCTTTTTCTCTGATAGGATCAGCAGCCTATTATTCAAACATGGGGAACAACCTTCAGCAATGTTTGTCTACAGCTCTGGGTCAAACTTTCCATGTGGTGTTAGGGGCCCTCATTAGTTGAACCTACTGTGCCTTTTCAAGCTCATTTTCTGCCCCTTCTCTTAATGTCCAAACTGAGCTTTCGCATTCAGGTCTCACGTTGTTCTACCTCTGAGCCTTGGCTCGTGCTCCTCCTCTACCTGCAAAGTCCCTCCCTTCGTCACCATAAGTCAACATCCAACCCATCCTTCCACGTCTAACTCAAATACCACTTTGTAGAGTCTGAGAGGAACCAGCTGGAAGGAACCCCTGCTTTCCCTGTGCCCTCTGCGCTTTTTGTCTCTCTCTCTTTCATGGAATCTACTTTCTCCTTTGCATTGTAATTATTTGACTAAATATATGATGCAGCTTCCCTCTTAGATTATAACTCTCTAAAGGCAAGGTTCACTTCTGATATATCTTTAACTCGATTCAATGAATGTTTATTAAGTACCTACTATGTGTCAGGCACTCAGCTGGTGCTCTGCCTCCTTCACAAGACCCGTTAGTTCCCGGGATATGGTTACTAAATGAATGAACAAGTGAGAGAGTTCACCAATCTTAGCCTGTTTCCTTTGGCCCTTTTTCTGTTTGTCATCCAAATGGTCCCTGTGAAAAATCAATCATACCCTAGGACACACACACACACACACACACAGAAGCACTATTACGCCATGCTTCACTCTAGGTAAGAAAACCCACACTGTAGTTTATCTGGCTACAGCCCGAAGATGGTCAAGACCTGCTAAAATAGAAACTAAATCCTAACCACATCAAAAATGTATCTTTTATGTCCTTTTACAAAGGGATATTATTTGGTTATTGCCTTTCCAACTAAATCGTAAGCTCCTTTCGGGTGGAGACTCACTTACGCCTTTTTATCTAGTGTCTTGTATACAGTAGGAACTCAGTAATCTTTTTTTTTTTTTGGTTTGTGTGGTAAATTCAAATTTGTGTTATGCAGTAATGTTGCACCATAAGAGGTCTATCATGTTCTATGAAGAAAGAATAATTGGAAATAGGAATTTTTTTTTTGGCTTTATTCAATTCTGTCATAGATGTCTTAAAGTAATTAGGGTTGGTCCATTGGCTGATTTCAGGTTAATTTTAAGAAAAAAATTAATTCAGATGTTTCAAGATTGCCACAAAATATTGGTGGCTAAAAAAGCCTTGTATACCTTAAACATTGAAAGTTAGTTAGCTAGGCCTCACGAAAAGAAAATTACACTTGCTGCTATGTTTGATACCTCTCCAGAAGGACCCAATTTTCCTTATACAGAGCAGCTGAAATGAATTATGAGTCCTTTTGGAGCAGCGGGAGGGAAAAAGTCTTTCCCTCGGGATACATTTTTTAAAAAGTTCCTCTTTCTGTTTGAAATGCTTCCTGACTTGACAGTTTGCAAGAATTTCACAATCAGATGGGTGTAGGGAAGACCAATTCTGCAGAATAGTGGAAGAACATTTCTTGCAAATTAGAAAATTATTTGATTCTGTTGCTAACCCTGTTCAGGTCTTGCTCAAAGGTTTACAAATGCCAGTTCCTCTTGGTTTTCTCCTTCCAATGTTTCTGTGAATGGACATGGATTCACTGTACACTGTATAAAATCATCAATGCGAATACAAGATTTGGGAGTCCTTAGTATTAACAGAGAGACATCACAATCCAGGTGTTTGTTAATCAGTAAATTAAATGTATGATACAAAGTCAGACTTCTAAGAGTTGTCAAGTTATAATTTTCGGAAAGTTAAAACATATCTGTCTGGCAAATATAAAAATAGTGAGCATGTGTCAAAGATTTATTAAACTTGTTAATAATAGAATTAAAGGAATGACAAAGCTGATGCAAAGAGGAGTATGAGAACTGACATTTGGAAAGAAAAATTCTAGAAGATTGCAAATTTAGGCGCCCCACTGGCTAATGTCTTACAGGATAATAAAGCCATAACCATGGGAGTTACCTTTTTCCTAGACAGAAATTATTTGCAATATATCAACTTTTTATAAGATGACATTTAACTTTACAGAGGCCATGCCCTACTTATAAGTCGATGTTACCTTCCCCTAGAGTGTCAAATGACTCTTAGGCAACCATATTAAAAAGACACACAGTAATCTGTTTTCCTTTATTTTCAAGTTTTTGATAATTTTTCTTAATGAATCTTAGAGAAAGATGCAGGAAAACCCAGAATTTTCTAGCAAGAATTCCATGTTCCTATTTTTGTTAATCTGGCTTGGCTGGCATTTTTATTTTCGCAGTAGAGACTCAAGATAAAGACAACAAAATTAGGAAAACTTTGTGGAGAATTCCCTCGCTTCATAGCAGCCCCCTAAATGTAGATATTAACTTAAAGTCAACCAATCTAAAATTAAACAGGAAATTGAATGCAGCCATCCTCAGAGCCCAGGGCTCTCTCATGATCCCCTCCAGTGCCAGTGCTCACTATTCTGTAGAGTCTGGAAGTCCTGCCCCGCCCAGCATGCGTGCCTCCTCATGCCTCCCTCTGCACAACACAGGCTCAAAGTGGCCCCAGCCCCTCCTTCCAGCCTGCTTCCTCTGAATTACCTGACTTACCCTCACTGCATATTCCAGTCCTGTTTTGCTGTTTTCCTCCTATTTTATGGTTGCATTATACTGCTTTATAACCAGCATAAATCAATACTTATCGACTTGGTATGTTTTGAACACTTTCTTTGTACAAAGCCCAGTAACAGCTCTTTCATCTCTTTTTCTCAAATCAACAGGGACCTGGCTTCGTTGTCACAGATATATGCAAGGGACCTTAAATTCTTATAAACTGCTAGTCCTTTCACCGTCTGTCAATGAGGCCAAGTACACTGGTTCCTTGGAACTAAAGATCAGATATGAGCTTCCTCTCACGGGGTTTCATCCTTTCTTCAAGGATGAAGAAAATTGGAAAAGCTAGAGAGACACACTGACCCATCTTTGTTTTTTTAAGCCCGTGCTGAAGAACATGCATTCAAGTCACTGACTGGGAAAGGGTTCAAGCCTAGGATCTGCTCGAAGAGCAGCAAGTAATCAACGGCCACTGGGGTGGGCCTTCTTGGGGTGGGTAGCTTTTCACACTCACTGGGAATGTCTTCGCTCTCTTTTACGACCTACCTGAATCTTATTCTCAAGACTTAAATCTCAGTTCCTTAAGAAACTTCCAGTGGTTTTCTATCGCACAAACTCTTGTTGCGCTCATCGCATCCAGCTTGTATTGTACACATGGGATGTGCTGTCCGAATTCTCATGTTGTAAGCATGAATCTTTGCTCCTGGTTGCATCTTGTACCTTTTATACAATAACCCTCACAGCTCTATGTTGGAACTCAGTATAAATTATTTATTTGAGGCTAGGACTGGGCTATGATATTAGGAAGAGAAGGATGACGTTTGGAAAAATGAACTGAAAAATGGTGAAGCAAAGAGAAGGGAAACATGTGCGTTTAGGGGTGACTGTGTGGAGTGTGGAGGAAGGGATTACTTAGGAGGCAGGAGGCAGCTGCAGTGGAGAAGTGTGGAAGGGTAGCTAAAATGGGATCACACGAGCTTGGGAGAAATGTTAGCTATTATTTGATCTCACAGTGCCTGGTACTATGTTAATGAGCCCTTAGTAGTGTTTAATGAGAAGCAAATAAGTAAGTGAATGAGTGAACGAATGAATGAATAATTTTTTTTTAATCTAGACTTCCTGCAAGCTCACTATGATTTCCACTCTGAGATTTAATGTGTATTTGTTCTATCATGCTTTCTCTCTCCTCTCCCCAACTCCTTGTCTCCTGGTTTTAATTCATTTCAGTCTTGTTTTAGATGATGTTATAATCTCTTTCCAAAATATCATGAGAATCATCATGACTTGCTGGTAAATGGCATAATAGACAAATTTCACCTTATAAAATTGCATAAGCATGTGGTTTTAACTAACAGATTGTTTTTCTTTTGGTCTAACGTATAATGTGTGCACAAAATACTTAGAAAATGCTTTCTGGGTCCCTCAAGCTGTAAAGCTGTCTGCCCAGAGCTCAGAATGACCTAAAATGAATATGATGTAGTTCCATCCACCCATCTGATTGATTAATTATGTTGCTTTGGAGGAAAGACATGGCCAAAATGTTGATTAGTTTCCTTTATTCCAAAGGTTAGTTGAAAATTTTAAAAAATAAAAATAACTAAGTCAGAAAATGTTCCTAATTAGTAGTATTTAAAAAAAACAAAACTGCAGTTTTTTCAAATATGAGAATTTGATGGATTTTTTTATTTTTTTCCAATTTTACTATGGAACTCACACATCTAAATTTCTATGACAGGATCTATACTTTCAGGAAAGTTTCCAAAATCTTTTTAAGCAGGAGTTAAACTACACAAAAATGGGCAAGTGTGAAAATGCCCCTGTGATTGTCTGAAAATATGATTCAAAATTTGTGACCCATGGCATGGTGATGTTTTAAAATGGCACAGATGAAGCATATTATTCAGTCAATTAAGGGTGTAAAGAGGTCTGCTCCAGATCCTTTGAGCTCCTGTCTATAAAGTTTACATTTTAATTGGTCAAAGTCAGCCTCTTGCACACTTCCAGGCAGCCTGACTAGTGAATTGTCTTTGACAAAACGTATTTCTAGACACCTGGAACAATGCAGAGTACACAGGAGGCCCTCAATAAAAATCATTGGAAAACTGAATAAATATGATTCATACATGGAGAAGTAGTGGAAATAAGGTTGCTAGACACTGCATGTGGAGTTGGGCAGGCAATCTCAAGCCCTTGCTATGCTGGTGCCCTCTGTATGTGTTCATACCCTGCCATGAATGGTTAGCAGTCTTTACACGTGGACAAAGCATTCTCTGCCCACGTTTCAGGATCATGGAAGTCAGAGCCATGTTTCAGCAAGCCTGGTAGGAGAGCTGGCACCCCCCGGCATGGCATACCAGATTCAGCTCTGTCCCCTGCCCAGCCATTGGTCTCCTATTCCTGAGATGGGGGCTGAATGGAGAAAAGAGTCCAGGAGAAGAAAAATTTAAAAAAACATCAGGGGAGAGTGTGGTGTGATATCAACTGAGAGGAAGCAGACAGGTCAGGACAGGCAGCCTGAGGGGGAAAACGTCACCTGGGCCGTTAAAATACTGCAAAATGAAATTTTATTTTCCACAGCAGTTCAAAAAACATATTTGGGAGCTACTGTTCTTCCAGAGGTGAGAGGAGCAACTCACACTAGAAGAATCTTTCTTAGTCAGATGAGTGCGTGCGTCCTTTTTAAACAAATTGGTCCAACATGCATTAGCAATGTAATCTGACCGCTAAAAAACAACAGCCGCAACAACAAACCCACACAAAAAACCCCAGCAATATGCCGTAGTTCCATCCACCCATCCTCTTAGCCCCCTTGCGTGACAGAGCAACCAGCTGCCTGGAGGAGAGGACTCGGGGGAGTGGGTAAGGGTCTTCCCTCATGGCTGAGGACAGCATCCTATGGGAGGGGGCAGGGGGTGGGGGTGCTTGTTGTATTTTCAAGCTCTGCATTGCTTATCTGGTCCAGCTCTTTGGCAAAGAGAAGGACACCAACCGGGACCTTGCAGTCCCTCGACTCAGCACAAAGCTTCCTTAGATTAGTGCCCAAACTAATTTTTATGACATGTCATTCCAGTAAGGGCACTGCTGCATTTCACAGATGGGCTTCCCCCAGATAGCGACTGTTGATTGGCTGAGTTGGGATCTGGCTGGATTAGGGAAATTTAAGCTGACAGCTGGTCTTTTTGCATGAGAGCATAAAGCCCTTGTTGTTGGAGGAAGCGATGGGGGCTGGTCAGACTCCCCTGGCCAAATAGGAGGCTTGCTCTTAGCCATGGCCAACACTTCCCAAGCTAAGATGACTTTTTAAAAACAAGGATTGTGCAAATACAGTTATACTGTGCTTGCCCAAATGATCTCAGGCCCTGCCTAAAAGACCAGAGCAGACAAGAAAACAGCCCAGTGGAACATGGTGTGGAAACAAGAAACAATTTACAGAAGTCATCTCTAGGTAGAAATCCCAGAAGTCCTACTTGCAAGGAGCCTGGCTTTCCTGGAGCAATGAGTCACCTCTAAGTCTTCGCTGGAAGATTAGTTCACATTATCAGTGGGTCTTGAGCAGGGATTTAAAAGGTTTATTTAGCCAAGTAAAGTCCTGGAAGTGTTTAGAAATAAAACTGCTAACAAAAGCATGTGTGTATGTGTGTGTGTGTGTGTGTGTGTGTGAATGTGTGCCAGGCATTGTGCTTAGAGCTTAATGTGTATTAACTCACAGCTACCCTATGAGATGGGTACCATTATTATCCTCTCTTTACGGAGGAGGAAACTGAGGCTTAGAGAGATTAGGTAGCCTGTGGGCTACTCTGAGAGCCGACCTGCATTAATAACAGTGTTTTCCAAACTACTGGTCACAATCCATTGAAGATTATAAACTCCATTTAGTTGGCGACAACTAGACTTTAGGAAAATGGAATAGAAAAAAAATCAGAGTGCATTACATATAGTAAGAGTAAGAATTGTTTCATTATCCTTTCAATTCAGTTATATACGTGCTACACGTTATCACTTGCAATATAAAATATAGTAGCCTGACATCTAACTCCATGGATTAGTTTTGCCTGTTTTTGAACTTTGTGTAAATGAAATGATGTAACATGTATTCTTTCATGTCTTTTGTGTCTGGCTTCTTTTACTCAACATTATTTTTGAGAGAACCATCAATATTGTTGTCATTTGCTCATTCTCATTATCATATTGTATACAACACATATATTGCATATTATATGACCACATGTAACTTTTTAACCAGTTTCCTGCAGATGACATTTGGGTTGTTTCCCCTTTTTACCTTTACAGATAGCACTGCTATGAAATTTCTAGCATATCTTTTGGTAGACATACGTACACATCCCTATTGGGTTTGTACCTAGGAGTGGAATTGCTGGGTCTTCCGGTGCTGGGAAGTTCAGCATTAGTGGTTTTTTCAAAGTAGTTCTATCAATTTAAATGTTTTTCTTGAAGTGAATCATGGTCAAAGAGGTTTGAAAAATACTGATTTGTGACTTCTATGGGAAAATGCTTTCTTCAGGGTACAAATACAGAAATGTTTATGTATACATCTACCCTCGATCCTCTTTTCTTCCTGCTTGCACCCTCCATCTATAATCCTGAACAAGGCTGAGGAGGTGGGGTGTTGTGGGGGGAGACTGCAGTTTCTGAAACAACTTCAGAACAGAAGTGTGCACCTGTCGGGTGTGCAATAGCTGGCTGCCCAGTAACAGGTCCTGCTCTCTGTGACTCGGAGGAACCCTCCTGACACCCCTGTAACCTTCCGCCAATAGTCAACCCTTAGACATCCAGGACACTAGGGAGACCACCCGGGTCCCTAGGCCACTGCCCTGCATCCTGTCCTTTGAAGCTGACCTCATCCATTAGAGCACTTGCTCTCCCGCAGCCCTCTCCTTCCAGCGGTAAGACCAAAGGTGGTAGAGGCAACCCCAAAATCCACTTGAAAGGCTGGCCAATGAGTGAGTTTTTCATGATCTAAAAGGTTATGAAGTAAAAGAGAGACTGAGCCTGCGGCACCAGAGAGGCCTGTCGTTAGAAGGAGGGAAAAACAGAGCAAACACATATAACTCACCCTGCCCAGGGTGCTGAGAACTGGAGACCGCCTCCCTGCCTTTTTCACCCTGGCGGTGATGAGCACAGGGGACATCATTCTCTGTCTAGACAGTGTCCTGTGGCACAGGGCCTCCCTATGACAAGTCTCCTGAAGGTCCTGCTCTCACTTCCCTCCTGACGGAAACACTCAGGCTGGCCCAGCTAACCTCACTAAGTGCCCACACCCAAGAACTGCCCGTAGGGGCGGCCTCTCCCGTGTCCCCTGTGCCCCCGGCCCAGAGCCTTCTCCGGGAGCCCACAGAGAGCTGGAGAAGAAGGAGAGCATCAGGGCCACTGCGTGTGGGTGTGGAGCTTGGCCTGAGGGGACAAGTGGGGCTGCTTCTGTCAACTGGAGGGGCCCAGTCATCCCAGAGCTGGCCCTTGTTCTAACAGCCACAGAGGCTCCAAGAGGGTGGAAGGGGGCTGATTCCTCCAGTTCTCCCAGAAACTGCACACCAACCCCCTTCACTACGTTTCTGCACTCAGAGGCTGCCTCTAACCAAAGAGAGGGGCAGCTGCAGGGTTGGCACATCGCCTGCCGTAAATGAGGACATTCAGAAAGGCGGCTCAAGACAGGTAGACCCTAGCCACGTGTGGCTTCAGGCTCTTGAAACACGGCTGGTCCAAATGGAGATGTCCTGTAAGTATAAAATACACAGTGGATTTCAACGGATTAGTTAAAAAATGTAAAATATCTCACTAATAATTTTTATATTGTAACATGTTGAAATGATAATATTGGGGATACACTGAACTAAAGAAATAATAATATTATTAAAATTAATTTCGTCTATTTTACTTTACTTTTTTAAAAAAAATGTGGCTATACATCATTTAAAATTACATATGTGCCTCCCGTTGTATTCCTTTTGAATAATGCTGCTCGAAATCAGACCACCTGGGCTTAAGCAATTGCTCTCTCTCGGGAAGTAGCTGAACTTCTTTGTGTCTCAGTTTCCTCCTCTGTCACATAGGAACATTCATGTGCCTCCCCGATAATGTTGTTATAAATAAACATGTTCTTATACATAAGTGTTGCAAATGGTGCCTAGCACAAAATCAATGTTAGATATTACTACTCTTATCATCCCTGGTCCTCTATGAAAAAACCCCAACAACTTCAATACTTCTACCCTCCTCTCCAGGGAAACTCAGTGTAGCCAGCTTCAGTCAACATAGGTGGAATCAATCATTTGCACTCCTGAGATGCTTACAAGATTAATGATTGTATGTCTGGGAGTGTCTGTCCTTTGATACAGGTGCCATACAGAGACAGGATTCATGCTGCCCTTTATGTTGAGCTAGATCCTGACCCACACCCTTGACGAAACCAGATTGTGTCCTATTCTCCCCAACCCGGAGAATGCTGGGAAGAATTTTCCCTATGGTGACGGGCCAGTGATGCATAGCTGCTGTGGAAATATGCCCCCGTTTCTAGTGAAAGTGATTACTACCAATGTTTTTAATTTATCGGAACACTGTGATCTTAAAAAAAAAGTCATGATTAAATTTGGAAATAGATATACTTGTTAAGAAAGAAATTGGAATCCATCTGGAACCCAAGAATATTTCATCTAAATCTTGGGCTTACATATAATAGTCCGTTATGGATGTTTTTCCCCCTGAACTGTATGTAAGACCCTTGCTTTGAGCTACAATGGTGCCTGTTGTTCTCAACTCATTGAAAAACAAGTTCTGATCTTTTCCTTTTAAAGTATTCTGTTTCCAAATGCTTGTCTTGTTTAAAAAAAAAAAAAAAAGGACAAAGAAAGGAGAAAAAAGCATATCCTGGTGCCATGAATTGGAGGCTGCATTTTTTTCCAGTTAATGGCACATTATTTACTTTCTAGATGTGCAAATGAGTAATGAGTCCCTCGGGGGAAAGATAGTATTGAAGAGCAAATAAATTCCATGGATGAGATCCACAGAATTTTAAAAAATGATTGTAAACTCATGCTTTCAGCTAATAATAGTAAGGGTTTTGTTGAAAGATAAGAACACTGAATTGAATTACACAACTGGGGAAAGAGAAATGCATTTCCATAATTCACTTTGAATTGCAGAGGTTTGATTTCTATGTTCTGTTGTTCTGGTTTCAAAAAAAAAAAAAAGCCTAAATTATAAGGAGAATGATTTTATAGAGAAGGCAAAGTTCTTTTCTGTGAGATTCATAAAGCCGGGATGTTGGTTTTTTTCCTCCCACTCTGGGCATCACAAATTGCTTCTGTGATCCTGGTAAAATATCTCCAGAGACTTATTAGCAACAGGCATGGCTAATTAACACAGCCAGGGAATGAGGCGCCTTCCCTGGGTTCCTGAACCCTTTAATCCTGAGCAGGACCCACACTTCTTTGCGTGTCCCCAAGGCCATTAAGTACTTATCAGAGATCCAATTACTGTAGATCCGGCCAAAAGGCAAAGCCAGACAAGGAATATTGAATTGGACACTGTTCTTGAAAGTTTAAAAATTAGAATGGCTATGACAACTCAGGAAATGGTGTCATTTATGCAAGATTTTGAAGGAGGTAGTCAAAGGAAGACCTAAGGGAAATGAAGACAGACTTGTGGCGTGACTTAATTGGAGATGGAGGGACAATGAAGTGACCCGTTCAGGTCCATCCAACTTTACAGCTATACCACGACTGGTGGAGTGCCATTATCTTTACCGACCCTTTGGTGTCACATGAATTTAACTTCATTACCCTAGACTCAGACATTTTGTCTCTACACGATATGTAATAATGAGTTAGTACATATTACATGTGACATATAATATTAAACTGCAAATGGAAACTACAGAAGCACTATTCCTACCTGAATGGTTTTTGAAAATCAGAATGCCATTATTTCATTAAAGCATTAAAGAAATAATTTGTAGTATCTCCGTTGACAAAATAGAGAATTGTACCGTTGTTGGATTTTGTAGCTGATGAAACAAGCTACCCACAGAGACTGACATAATTTGGGGGTTGTCCCGAGGGTGCAGTCCTCACCAATCTCTGTCCTCTCCAGTACAGAGGGCAAGCTTATCAAATTTAACCTGGCCCAAAGCTGAAAGGAATAATAACTAAGCCAGATAACAAAATCAAGTTTTATTTTTTGAGAGGAGAGGGAATTACAAAACTACATTTAACAAATTTAAATGCAAAGACATTTAGAAAGCCACATTTGCAAGTTCCTGGTGAGGGCAATCTGTTTGGCACCGTTGATGTGAAAAGGACCTGAGGGCTTTGTGTTTCGGCCCAATATTCATAGAAAACATGAAGCAGCTGAATTAACAAAAGAATAAAACTCTAGTGAGGTAGCAAGATTCTAGCACACTTTGTGCTTGTTACACCCCATCTGGAGTGGGGTTTTCCTTTTTAGACACCACATTTTATGAGACACAAGGTACGATCAAAAGAAAGTGACCAGAATGATATTATATAAGGAACAGAAAGAAGCAGAGAAGAAAGGACTTTGGGGTTGGCATAAGAGTTGTCTTCAGATTTTCCAAGGGGCATCGAGTTGCAGAGATAATACTAGGATCTATCTGAGAGCGATGTGTGCTCTATAAAAGCAGAGCGTTCACAGGAAAGCAGCAGGTTCCTAACACATATCCTTTGCATGTGTGCTAGCTTTCCAGGCAGCCACATCTGCCCACCGGGGGTTGTAAGCTTCTGAAAGGTAGGGGCCTCCTCCTCTTTGGCAGCCCTGCACCCCTCATCTGCTCCCTCTGGGCTGCTTCAACGCCTGCAGAGGCTTTTACCATATTAAGCATTTTGATGCCTATACGTCTTACATTAACTATAATTTTTAGAAAAAAAATGAAATAGTTTTTAAAATAAAATAAACCTGCTTTTGAAATTATTTGGCTATGAAAACTAATTTCATTTGTAAGTAGAATATTTGGGAATCTTTGAAAAGTGAGAAAGTCTGCCTAAAAATTGCTCCCAAATGTAATGGGATTTTTAAATGTCTGCAATTAGTTAAGTTGATGTCATGTTGCTGGTTGACATTTAATTAACTGTTTATTAATTTTGTGTTTACAGGGTTGTAAGATATATATATGTATCTATATAATTTCTATATACAATATAATATAAATATATCAGGTCTAGTGTTTTCATCATCCTTTTCAAGGCTAAAGGTCCCGGGCACGGTACCCCTGATGAAAAGTGGATAAAAGATCACCGCCTGCCTCAGTGTCTGTTACATAGTAAGTTCTCAGGAGGTATTTGCCAAATCAGTTAAAATACACCAATTTATCAAATAGAAAACAAAGATTTCTAGTTCATTTCTCTGCTAAGAGCTTGAGAGGGGGCATTAACAGGAGAGTGGGATGGGAAGGGAGGGCAGCAGCTGCCCTGGAGTTTCTGGTGGATCCCTCTTGCCAAGAAAAAGTACATCCTAATCTGGTGGTTAATTGCAGGTGTGATCGTGCCCAGTGCTGCACCAGGGACATCGCATGTTAATAGCAGGAAGTGTGCTGTGATCAGAGGAGCAAACTCCCATTTATTCCAGGAGTTGAGTCACTGCTCTTCTAAAAAGGGAGGATTCTAAATATATTGAAAGGGGGAGCTAGTGCTGGATACTGGGGAGGGTGTCTTGTTGCTGGTCTTTTAGAAAAAAGGCAACAGATTAAGCAGTGGATCAAAATATAAGTGAAAGACTTGCCCACCAAGTTAAAAAGCAAAAAAGAACTGAACTAAAATAAAAATAGCTCCAACTCAGAGATCAAGAGGACCATTTTGTACAACGAAAGAATAGAAGTGGTCCGCTTACACTGCGCCAAGCCACTAGCTTGAAGTGCATCTTTGTGCTGATAGCCGAGAGTCTGAAAGGCTTCATTATGAAGAAGTTAATGCTTGACAGCGGCCGACTCCACCACAGCAAAATTGCCCGCCTTCGAAAGACAGCCTCCTATGAGTCTTGGGTTAATTACTCAAATCTCCAAATTATCCTTCAGGGAAAAAAATGAAGCATGCAGAATTAAAAGCAGATCTGTAGCTGAGATTATGAAAAGGGAGTGGGTTCCTTTCCATGTTAAAAAATGATTATTTCTATTGCAGGAACCTCAAGAGGGGAAAGGGAAAAAAAACCTGTCCATGGACCAAGCAGGCAGTAAAGGGCTGGCAGCTGTACAGCCCAAGGGGAAAACAAAATCTGCTCGTATAACTACTTACAAGGCAGTTTTCTCTAAATTTCCAAAACAAGTCACCCCAAATCAAATTGCTTGAGAAGAATGGGGGTGCTGAAATAGAAACACCCCAAGTCTTGTTGCTGAAGAATGTTTTTCACAAGGCACCATTTTCTAAAATAGCTGAATGTGCTACATCAAGCTACCTACTATCTACTGAAAATAAAATAACTACTTAAAAACAATTTCTCCCTCCATATATACACATATTTATTTCCTAACCCCACTTCCCATTTAAGGATGTAAATTTATTTTAAAGTAATTTGCTTTTGTTGAGAATCATCACCACCACCACCACCAAAACCTTTCATTTTCTTTTTTTCCTGCTTTTTTTCCCCATCAGAGGCTCCCAAAACTTTATAAGAGAAGTATTTCTCAAACTAAGGTAGGTCCCTGCGCATGGTCTTGAATGGGGGTAGGGGGGTGTCCATGAATTATAAGAAATTTTAAAAATTCTTAATTTGGTGTTTTCATTACGGTGATATTTTAAAATTTTATTTTTCTCAGTTAGAAAGGCACAACTTCTGCAGTGGTAATTTGCAACTGCACGGCAGTTTCATGGAAGAAGGCTTCCGTTGTTTAATTCAGTTTCTCAAATAGGGTCTATGAATTTATTCTCAGGGGTAGGAGAAAAGTTTTATTCCTTTAAAAAGACCCTTATGGTTCAAAGTTTGAGAAAGAGAGCTCCAAGGACATTAACATCTGTTTCGCCAGCAGCTGGCCCTCTGTCTCACCAATACATATCTGCTACTCCTGAGGCAGGTTATTCAGGTCACCTGCAAGGACTTCAGGTATTAGGTAAGAATTCTTTTTAAAGTCAGACCAGTAAGTGTCTCTTCAGCCCTGGGCTGAATAAACTATAGACAAATGGTAGGTCATTATGCCTGGCACAGAATATTAATGCTAATATCATATTTAGTCTTATTGTTCATCTCTTTATTCCCCAATCCTATCCTCTCTCCAGAGCAGACCTGGGTCCTCCATATTTATAGTGGCTGAGAGAATGTGGGCGGGGCACTGGGCAAGCTACAAGGTTTGCCAGATGCTAGAACAATATTGACCTCCTATCAACTTCTCCAAGCCATTTGGGGCCAACTGCTAATTAACTCATTCACAGTGTTTTTTCTTTCTTTTTTAAAAAAATTGTGATAAAATATATCTAACATAAAATTTACCATTTTAACCATTTTTTAAGTATACAGTTCAGTGGCATTAATTACATTCACATTGTTGTGCAACTATCACCACCATCAGTCTCCAGATCTTTTTTCATCTTCCCAAACTAAAACTCTATCCCCATTAAACAATAGCTCCCCATTTGCCTCTGCCTCAACCCCTGGCAACCACCATTCTACTTTCTGCCTCTGTGAATTTGACTACTCCATCACAGCCTTTTTTGAATAATGCTCTGATTCCTAGATCAAGGTGAGCCAGGAAAACTGTATGGTCTTTCCCGTGATCTTCTTTGGACAGGGGAGTTACCTAAACCCCAGTTCTTGGGTGCAGTTCCTTGACATCTGAAATGGTTCCCCACAATTGTCTCCTGAATTCTTATGTTGGCCCAACTAGGAGGACTGATTTGTTTGCAAGGCTGTGCTGCCTCTAAATGACCCACAAAGGAAGTGCACTGTACACCAACACAAAAATGGAGCTGCTTTTCCTCAAGCTTGTGGAGCAGCTATGTACAATTGTTCTGCCCTAGAAGCCCTGGTTATGTCAGGTTGCAATTTGATATGGGTGGATTAGAGATCCCAGTCTCCTTTTTTCGCAGCCTAGCTTTCAAAGGATTCCTCTGGCCCATGCAAAGCTGAGAACTGATAAGAATGGCACTACCATGATCTTTGTTTTGGAAATGGGCTACTGGATGGAGTGCTGTTTGTTAACATACAGGCTGGGATAGCAGCAGGGATGGTATGAATTTCACTTTTTCTTACTCTCTGCTGTTGATTATTGAAGGTCACCCTGTTCTATGCTAAACTCTGACTTGATGAGACTCGATGACGTAATCCACCTTCGTGATCAAGATACACTGCATGCAAACTAAGATTTAAAAGCTCATGTTACAGTTAATGAAAAATGAGGGGGCACCCTCATTTTTCTTATTCTTTTTTTCTTCTAGTTTCTAAAATTTTTCTTAAAATTTTCTTATTCTTTTTTTTTTCTCCCCAAAGCCCCAGTACATAATTGTGTATCCTAGTTTTATGTCCTTCTAGTTCTTCTATGTGGGACGCCACCCCAGCATGGCTTGACGAGCGGTGCTAGGTCTGCACCCAGGATCCAAACCAGTGAACTCCAGACCACTAAAGCAGAGCGCTCGAATTTAACCACTATGCCACCAGGCCAGCCCCAATTTTCTTTTCCTTAAGAGACTTCCAATTCTTTTTATACCACCTTATTGAATGAACACCCCTCCAAAGACCCTCTGCTTGATCTCCCCTATCTCCACATCTCTGTTTTCATTTGTTGTTGATTGACAAGGGAAGTGATACCCAGACAGTTTCGGGGGTGGGGAGGAACGGAGGAGGTAAATTGGTTGAGGGAGATACTGAACGAAAGGGAAACTGTAACGGAAGCAGAACCATGCATTTTTTTTTTTTCTTACACATTTTATAAATAATATGCCAACCCATATGGGAAGAAGAGGCATCTTATAAATAAAATGAGCCATTAGAGAGAAAAACCTTGTAGCTAAGAAATAAGATCTATTTAGTTATGTAAATCATTGCATTAACCATCAGGCATCCATGCAATATATTTTACTTAATCCCGACTTTGCTTTAAGAGCAATAGACCAGAGTCTGAGGACCTGGCTCCTAGGGTAAGCCAGGCCACCAACTTGCTTCATTACCTTGGTCAAGTCAAAGAGCCTCTTTGAGCTTCAGCTTTCCTCTGTATATAGCAGAAAAAATAACATCTGTCCCCTGTCTGCCTTGAATTCGTATTATGCCACTTCACATATAAGGATTTACAATAGTATGCTTCCATTTATTCCTTCCCATTCTTTATGCTATTATTGACATATATTTTGCTTCCTCATATTTTATAAACCCCACAATACATTTTTATTATTTTTATTTTCAAAAACAGTGTCTTCAAAATAAACTAAGAAGTGAGCAAAAAATCAGTTATATTTACACACATAATCATCACTTCTGGCACTTTTCATTCCTTTCTGTAGATCTGAGTTTTCACCTGGTATCTTTTCCCTTCAGCCTAAAGACCTTTCTTTAGTGTTATTTTTATAGTGCAGGTGTGCCATGACAAATTATCTCAGGTTTCATTTTCTGAAAATATCTTCAATTTCACCCTCATGTCTGAACAGTATGTTCACTGGATATAAGATTCCGGGTTGACAGGTTTTGTTTTATTTTTTCCTCTCAGCACTTTAAAGATATTATTTCATTGCATTCTGAATTGCATTGTTTGCCATGAGAAGTTAACTGTCAGTCATATTGATATTATCCTATGTGTAATATGTCTCTTTTTTCTGAATGCTTTGTAAATTTTTTCTTTGTCTTTGGTTTTCAGCAATTTGACTTTAATATGCCTAGATATAGTTTTCTTTGAGAGTTGTTGAGTTTCTTGGACTCCGTTTTTGGATCTGTGGGTTGATATTTTTCAAAATTTTAAAAATTTTCAGCCATTATTTTTTGAAATGTTTTTTCTGCTCAATTCTTTGTCTCCACTCCTGCTAGGACACCAATTACATGTATATTAGATCTGTTGATATTATCCAACAGGTTATTGACTTCTTTTTTCAGTTTTTTTGCTCTCGTTCATTTTTACTTTGAATTATTTCTGTTGACTAGTTTTCAAGTTTACTGATCCTTTCTTGGGCAGTGTCCCATTTAGTGTTAATTTCATCCAGTGATCTTTACTTTTTAGAGATTATAGTTTTTTGTCTCTAGAATTCCATTTGGTTCTTTTTTAGATTTTTATTTCTATTTCTAGAGTTTCTACCTCTTTACCCAACATAATCACCTTTCTCAGTAAATGATTTAATGTTTATAATAGTTGTTTTAAAGTCATTATCTGCTTATTCCAGTAACTGTGTCATCTAGAAATCTATTTCTAATGATGGTTTTTTTCTTAAATATGGTTTATATTCTTTGGCTTCTTGGATGTAATGTAATTTTTAAAATTTATTTTTGGATATTGTATATGAATGAACAGTGGATACCAAAGTATAAACTTTGTTTGCTTTTATTTCCCAAAGACTGTAAGACGTTCCTTTCTGTGGTGGTAACCAGGGGGAGGAGTTGATAATTCAGATTTCTTCTTGTGTTGGGCTGGGCCTGGGTTGGGTCACAGCTTTAACTATATAGAGTACACCTGTGTTCAGCCCAACCTCCGCCATCCCATCTCCCATCTGCTATTTAACCTTGTCAGTAGTGGAGCTGGGTGAGAATTGGCTGAAGTTTCAGATGTTTCTAGTTTACCTTTGGATTAAATTTAGGCAGCGCTCCAGAATGTGCAGAGTTATACAAGTTCTCTCTGCTCACCATTCATTCCCCCAACTGCTGTTTTCCTCAGCAAACTTCAAGGGGTGGGGCATTATCAGGAGGAGAATTGTTGGTCCAAGTGCTCTGTCCTTGCTCCTCCAGACTCCAGTCCTTCTAGCCAGACCACATTGTTCTGCAGAGCTTAGCCAATTTCCCTCCATCCCTGAAAAGTCTCTCCATCTGTACCCAGTTTCTGCCTGTACCCGTACCAGGTGCGTACCCGAGGTATGGAAGCTGTCATAGCTCCTTGCTCACTTATAAAAAGCTTATTTCTCTTGGAATTAAGCTCATCAAGGCTTGATTGGATCCATCCATCTTCCCGTGCTCTATAGAAAAGTATAATTTTTGTTTTATCTGGGGTTTTTTGTTGTTAATAAAGGAGTGACAGTCTTTAGCATCCTTCTACATCCTGACCAGAAGCAGAAGTCTCAAAGGAAGAGGATTGTTACGTAAACACAATGCTCTGGACTGGCGCATCACTGTGTGACCCCGGTGTCTGAGAGGTACTCATTTGGGAAGACTGTCTACTCTCAGTAGGGAGCTATTTTATTTGTGTAGAGATTGGAATATTACCTCAAGCTTTCTCCTGTCTGGTTTGCATCTCTGGCCAAAGCTACCCCTTGTATCTTTCCATGTTTTCCCTTCATCTAGCCAGTCTCTGATTTTTAAAGCAAGATGATTTGTAGTAAGTATGTAGGTTTATCTAACTGTAAAAGCCCAGGGGAAATCTGCAGAGCTGTGTTTCTGCTCTATCAGAAACAGATGCTTATTGCTGTGGTGGAAAAACAGGTTGAATGTCTGCTTCTCAAAAATACTGTACTCTGGGCCTGAAGTCGCCCTTAGGACATCTCACAAAACCTTTCGAGGCCTCAGTCTCCTGGTTTCTAATATGAGGTTTGCACTAAATGATCTCTAAAGATCTTCCGGGTCTAAATCTGAGATACAGGCAGCTCTAGATCCTCTTAAGAGTTTCAAATGACTGAGTCAATAAAATTGACCAAAGCAGTGCATGCTGTTGCTCTTTAAGTCGCCCTACTTCTGATTTGGCTGGACCTGTGGCTAGAACTGGCCTGACCTGGTCTTAGACTGGTGAGTGGTCCCATCCTTCTATTACCTCTTTTTTCCTCTAGCCCTGGGGATACAGAATAGGAAGCAGTCTCTAAGTCCTGTCAAAAAAAGTTTTGCCAGACCAGAGTCAAATCACCAGATATCAATTATTCTCTTCTGGTTTGAACCTCCTTATACCAGAAAAAATCAACCGAAAAATTCTAGCATCCCTTGAAGATTTAAAAATACCATTTTTGTTCAAATAAGCAGAATACGTTTTTTAACATCATAGTAATAACACTATAGTACCCCCGAGATATGGTACAAAAACTTAGGTAAATTCCTGAGTGATAGTTCATAAGAGGCACTTCAGGAAAGCCAGGGAATAAGAGCTGCACCCTTAATATTTCAAGGAATTCGTCACTGTTGCCAACTGCTATGCTTTCCCACACACTTCTCTTTCTCCCGTGAATCCTCAGTTCTGCTGGGACCTTATGAAGCTCTTAATAATCAAATAACAATAACTCTTTCTAGGTACTTTATGAACCCTAGATTTTAAAAAGCATATGTGCACACCTTATCTCACAGACTCATGAAAGTCTTTTGATGATAGGATACTGGAACTGGCCATGGATCTGGTCCAAAGTGACATCACTCATGGAATTCAATCGAGTCAGCAAAATTAAGGTTCTGATTTGTGCTGGAGCGAGTGTGAATGACTGACACAAGCTGTCAGTTAAAATTTGACTGTGGCATGATTCGTTGCAGAACATGAGATTATTAGAGATATTCTGAATAAAGAAAAGTCTTCCAAGGTGAGATATCTTTGGAAAATGATCCTCCACTCTTGAAGAATCACAATGGACACTATTTGTTAATATTTGTTAATGGCTCTTCAATAAAGAAAATTATTTACATTTTTGTTCAGTCCAACTATTCCCAAAATTGTTTGATTATAAAAATTTTTGTCCTACTTTAGAAGCACTGGAATCCCCTGAGGTTAAATTAACCTGACAAACCCTGAGTCAGAACCATATGTGGAAGTGCTGCCAAGTGTGTTCTTACGGGATTCTATCTCACGTGTGAAGGCATCTTCATTCAAGCACAGGGGTAGACATGGAATAGCAGAGTGGCTCTGTCAGATGGATAGATGGTCAAGAGACGCTGTGGCCCCTAAAGCTTACCCCTCTCTCTCTCTTCCACAGTTAACCTTGCAGACGTAATCTTAGGGCTACATTTTTCACAGATGTATGAATTGACAAAGCCAAGATAAATAACACTCTAAACGTAAATGAAAAAACTCGCCTACTGCTGCTCTGTGCCTAATGCAAAAGTTCTACACTTCATCACTTTTGTAAGTAGCTATTCCTACCTGGGCTTCCCAGGGGAATAAGAAACCATTTTGTTAACTGTTGTGCTCTATAACTCAGGAGATATAATTTATGAGCTGTTCCAGAGGCCAAAAACAGAATTGTCTCCAGCAGAAGATACAGTGCTTTAAGAGCAGTGAAATTCCCTCTCTGTAGCAAAAGGAAAAAGCAGATATTAAGAGTCTCAGAATCTATTAACAAAATATATTAAGTGCACATGTACTGAGGTGATAGCTAATGTGAAAGTTGGCCTAAGTTGCCTATTGATGTTTTAATGTTTGGACTAGTTTGCTTCTTTCCCATGTCACTCTCCCACAGTTAACCTTGACTCTGTTGTTGACCTAACCTGAGCCTCGCATACTTTCTGCTACGTCAGGAAAAGGTTAGGAATTTATAAAGCAAAGTAAACAAACCTCCAAGATTGGTGACTGTAATAGTTACTTTCCTGTTGGGAATTCTGATTCTAAAACAAACCAGGAGATCGGGCTTGTATATGGCAGGCGTCTTGTAAGTCCACAGCACAGTTTATGCACAAGGCCCTGAAGGGGAAAATTGGCAGGAATGGGACCCGTTCGCAGTATTCAAATGGCCAGTCTGTCCCCGACCCACACATTTCTGGACACATATCTTGAAATGAATTAAACATACATTGACAGGATATTAAATTGCTTAGATACAAGCAAATTAGAGAGAAATGAGAAAAGAGAAGCATGGAGAACATATCTGTAAACACAGTTCTAAACAGTACAAATGACCTTTTTGATCTCTGATAGGTAATGATTTATTGGAAATATTAATACAGCCCAGGGATTATTGTAAAAGTAGAGAACTTATATTGACTATCAGAATGAATCTGTGTATTTAGTCCCATGAGTGGAGAATGGCTATTTTTGTTTCAACAAAGACAAAAGCAATTAAACTTTGCATCTTTGCAAACGTAGATTAGTATTTGAGTACCTGGGTTAGCGTGAGTACTGAGCAAGCTGATGAGAGATTTTCAGGGCGAAATTCATGGGTCTGTTGGGATTGTCTATTTCGATGACAGGCATCCCTTTGTTTTATTTGTACTAGCTATTCTCAATATGTAGGAAGGCCAAAAAATGCTGGATGATTAGTTACCAGGCCTTAAGTAAAACTAGTTGAAGTAAACAGTGTAATTCTGCCAGAAAGTATTTCTTCTTCTACAAAAGTACCTCTTCCCATGTTCTGGCTGATGTGTTTAATTCTACAATTAGAAATATGTTACCTTGGGTTAAGACATCAGTCTCTATTAAAGAGTAAACAGGAGAGCTATTGCAGTGCATTAAATCATTTCTGACAACTGGAAAATAGGTCAATGTGTTGCAGTAAACTCTTCAGTTATTGAAACTCAGGGAGAATGAATTTGCCAGATCCTTTCCTGCAATCAGCCTTTGCCAGGGGACAGTAGAGTGATCTTTAGAGCAGTGAATGCTGAGGAACTCCCAGCAAGGGGAGGTGAGAACACCCAAGACCATCTTTCCTGTTTTTATTTTTCCAACGGGGCTTATTATAAATACTCCTTTCCTCCCATTTTAAGAGTTGACTCTAAAGAGTCTCTGTGGTTGTGTTTACATTTTTAGAACCATCATATTCTCAAATCTTCTCAAATAGCAGCACTATGCTCACCTAAGAAACTCCTGAGATTGCCTTAGCATCATTCAGCCCAAGGTTTCTGTACTCCTGGATACCGCCATTCATTCAACAAATACCTGAGGATGCTAAGACACTTCCGTAGTCCTCCTGCCTGGAGTGGGAAGACAAACTTGTTAGCAATGCATTGCTGTGTTTATGACCTCAATACCTAGTCCTCTCTGAAATCACCATATATGGCTCTTTAAATGTTTGTCTTTTTTTTCCTTCCTCTTATTCTCCCCAAAGCCCTCCAGTACATAGCTGTATATTCTAGTTGTAGGTCCTTCTAATTCTGCTACATGGGACGCCACCTCAGCATGGCCTGATGAGTGGTGCTAGGTCCACACCCAGGATCCAAACCCGTGGAACCCAGGGCCACTGAAGTGGAATGCACAAATTTAACCTCTTGGCCATGGGGCCGACCCCTCTTTAAATGTTTTATTTGTTTTGTTTGGAAAGTGCAACCTTTTAAGTTAGACTATTTGCAGCTTAAAGAAAAATTCAAAGGTTTTCCTAGGATCCATTGGGCTTTCTTGTTGACCATCAAATCAACAATAAGCAAATAAACATGATTCTAAGAAATTTATTTTGAGATTTGATTACATACAGACTTACATATAAATTCAACTTCACGATGAGTTGACCCATGTGCATTGTCTGTGAAAAAGTTTTGCAAAGACCAGAAGAATTTTCTTGCCTAGTGACTGGACTCAGCTCCCTCTGGGAGGAAGCCACAGCCTTGCATTCTTCAGGTGTGGTGCCAGGTGGGCTGGACACTGAGGACTCCCAGGAGTCCTCTTGCTAAATGTCCTGGTTTAGAACTCATTTGGCAAATGTGGTTCCCATTTATGGAAATAATTCACAACTATGCTGTATTTTTTATTTTTGCAAATATCAAAAAGCACAGCCTGAGAAGGAAGAGTAAATTTGAAGCCTGCTTGATTGATGAAAAAACTCGGGCTCAGGTATTACATAACCAGAACTATCCACTGGGCCCAGAGCTAAAATCACAGCTTTAATGGAAACTAACATCAGCAGGACCTAGAGCCACACAGTTTCCCACCCAGACTTTTGGTTCACGTCCAACAAAGAGGGCTTCATCCGTGAAGGTTGCAGGCTGATGAATTCAAGTAAGGGTGAGAAACCTTACGGCTAAGTGTACCTACCTGGTAAATAGTGGACTGCCTCAATGACTTTTGGAAATTGATCTTGTGTTATTGTAATACCCTAAAGAATTAGAAGTCACCTAGTTAAGGGTGATCTTGAGAAGACTTGGGCATTTTAAAAATTGTGTCATGAGATAGAATTCTTTTTAACTTTATTTGTAAAATTAGCTATATTTACCTAAGTAGGTATATACCTAAATTTGTACAATTTTATTCTTCCTTTGATCATCAAGACAACATATTTTAATTGTCCTTTGGACTGGAATGATTTGGGGAGAAATTTTTCCAACATGGATGATCTTTTAAGCCAATGTTTGCCTGCTGCTTTTTCAACTTCCATTAGGTTCAATTTGTAATCTCAACTGTAAATTGGTCCTATTGCTATTCAGAATGTCTTTATGTCAGAAGCAGACTAAAGTGCCAGGCTGATTTGAGGGAAAAATAGTTTTATCCCTGAGGCAAAACTTGTAACATTCTCCATGTCTTCTTCCCAGCCTGAATCATTCGTTTACTGCAATATATTGAGTACCTAACAATTACTTCCTGGAAATTTATGCTTTTCTTAACATATAAAGGTGACGAACAGTTATTAGTCCATCATCAAGATTAAAATGTTTTTTCTTCTAGCCTCAACGGTAGCACCTAGTACTATTTTCAAGATTGCTGCCTAGGAAGGCAGCGTTTGAAGCCACGAAAGAGAGAAACTGAGTGATCCATACAACCACCAAACCCATGACCTTTCACTCATCGTGGTCTGGCCAAATGAATTTTCTTGGAAAAAACACAAGCCTTTTATACAGTGCCTTTAACTGTGGTTTATTGGTAGAGATTAAATTATGGAACCACTAGCTATATCACCAAATTTAGTCAAAGCACTTACAGTGAACTCTCTCTGATTCAGTAGTACTGAATTCCATTTTATTTTTTCCAATTAAAAAAAAAAATGTCTCAAGCATGACTAGAAAAGGAGAGAGGGGGAAACCAACCACTGGATCTTTCTAATATCTGGACAAACCTCAAAGGACTTTTCAGATTATAAAATATATGTATAGCTGGCTTGATTTCTGTGTAAGTAGGTGTGTATATACTTTAAAGCCTGAGGACTTGGAGCTGGAGATGACAGAAAAGAAAGCATTTGTTCCAGGGGTGGACAGCAGGCTCTCTTTGTTTGTCCTGTGTGGTCCAGTTCCTGGCATTTCCCTTGACTGTGACAAATTCCAGTGGCTCAGACTTCGATTAGGCTTCTGAGCTTTTACGGTTCGTGTGTTGAAAAGTCTGTTTCTCTTGCCGTTTTCCTTCACTCTGGTTCTAATTCCTATGTTGCAGTCTGACAGTACAGCAGGAAGAGTAAAAAGAATTACACTTTTGAAGCTCTGTTGCCTAACTAGGCTTTGCACAAACTGGGTTGGTGACATGTTCTCTAGACACCACCCAAAACACAGGATGGTCTCGTCATGAATGGCTACTTGCAGAGATGGGTTTGCCTAGTTTTAGCCAAAAGATGCATGGAGGTTTCTATGTAGCTTATTTTTTTTATTTGGGTAAATTTCATATACATAAAATTCACCATTTTAACCATCTGAAAGTGTTCAATTCAGTGGCTTTTAGTACATTCACAACATTGTGCAACCCTCACCACTATCTAGTTCCAGAACATTTTCATCACTCCATAGGGAAACCCCAAGTCCCTTAAGCAGTTACTTCCCATTCTCCATTTACCCCAGCCCCTGGCACTACTAATCTGCTTTCTCTCTCTATGGACTGGCCTATTCTAGATATTTCATACAGATGGAATCATACAATATGTGTCTTCTTTCACTTAGCATAATGTTTGCAAGTGCGTCCATGTTGTAGCATGCGTCGGTACTTCATTCCTTTTTATGGAAGTATAATATTTTATTGTATGGATATACTACGTTGTGTTTATTCGTTCATCAGTTGATTGACATGGGCTGTTTAGACCTTTTGGCTACTGTGAATAGTGCTGCTGTGAACATTCATGTACAAGTTTTTGTTTGAGCATCTCTTTTCAATTCTTTTGTGTGTATACCTAGGAGTGGAATTGCTGTGTCATATGGTAATTCTATGCTAACTTTCTGAGGAACCTCCAAACTGTTTTCCACAACAGCTGCACTGTTTTACATTCCTACCAGCAACATATGAGGGTTCCAATTTCTTCACATGCTCGCCAACACTTTGTTAATTTCAATATTTTCAATTATAGCCATCCTAGTGGATATAAAGTGATATCTTATTCTGCTTTTGACTTGCATTTCCCTAATGATTAACAATGCTAAATATTTTTTTCATGTGTTTATTGACCATTTGTATACCTTCTTTGGAGAAATGTCTATTCAAGTCCTTCTGTGTGTTTTTTAACTGTTTTTGTTGTTGAGTGGTAAGAATTCTTTATATATTCCAGATATTAGACTCTTATCAGCTATATAATTTGCAAATATTTTCTCCCATTCTGTGGGCTGTCTTTTCACTTTTTTGATAGCATCCTTTGATGCTTCTGTGTGACTGTTACAGAGCTGACCCTATGTGAAATTTGAAGTAGTCTGTAGTCAGTCTCTCTCCCCACTTCATGCCTTTGCCCCTTTTCACTTTTCTTTACTCATTTCCAATTGCTTCATTTCTCTTATACTAGACTCTCCAAGGACCAGAAAAAAAATGCTTTCTGGTAAATTCATTCATACTGGGGTTTAAATGACTGATAAGATCTAATGACTTACACTCCCACCAAAGGTATCGGCGTCTCAGCAGGCAAAAAGAAAGCAAAGGAATTCACTAAATCTCAGGCATTGATGAGCACAGTGGGCTGGGATCTCGAGATGCCTTTCTGTTGCTCCTGAGATCACACTAAGTTAACACCTCCAATTCTACTTAAAACAAAGATTCTAGTCTAAGATTTTACAAAAGCCAGTGATGCCCCCTGTGAAACTTTCTACTAAGCCTCTGGGGCCCTTGTGGGCAGCCACTGTGCCAAAACATTAATAATTAAATCTCAGTGTATTCTGTTCTTAAAGAGTCTGTGTTTCAGATGCTTTTGGAAAATGGACCATTTCCTTGAAACTCACCTCTGGGACCCTAAGATCACCTCTGAGCTCTCTTCCTTGTATGTCTTCATGAACTCCTCTGAACATGATCACATTTTCTTTTTCAATATTCCTGAACCAGGTTGTCTTGGGATTGAAACGAATACATAGCCTCTTAGCCTGCCATGCCTGCATGGGCACCCATTTGGGTCTTCTCCATCATTCCCTGGACATGATTCTTCATTTTAGCATCACAGAGGCTGCTGACAGCTCTAATGATTATGCTTGAAGACAAAACCTAAATTACCCTAATCAGCCCGCACTGAGGCTGGCAGGTATGCAGTGCTGTCACAGCTAGTTGGTGATATACAATCTGCCATGAACAGAGCTCTTTTTCAGCTGCTCTGGCAGGGCCACCTGCCGTCTGTGCCCCACTTCCTGCCAGGAAGCTCTGTGACCTTCAGCCGCCAAAGCCAAGTGATTAGAAAACTGGTAGCATTCGTGCCAGGAGCTTGGTCTCTGGGGGTTTTGTTTGCCGCCGGCAGAGAATCAGGAAGCTCCAGAAAAGAACCACAGAGAAGTGTTCTTAGCCGAGAGACAAGGAAGGGATTCTGCCTGCATGAAGGTAGGAAAAGAAGCTCAGAGTGAATCTTTCCCTTCCCAAACCTGCATGAGTAGGATTTGGCCAAGTTTCTCAAAATAAACAAGCACCTTTGAGGTGCTCACCCACTCAGCAGTGAGAGAGGGGACAGAAGTATCCAACATGATAAATCTAAATGTTAAAAACCAGACTAGCTTAGCAATGAATAATTGGAGATTGGAATTTTTAAAAATACTATTCAAAAAATATGAAATAATAGGGATGTCTGACAAAAGATGTGGAAGACCTGTGCAATAAAAACTGCAAGACATCACTGAGAGAAAATAAAGAAGATGAAAATAAATGGAGAGATACATCATGCTTCAGATGAGTCAATATAGTTGAGATGACAGTTCTCCCTAAAATGATTTATAGATTCGATGCAATCCTAATCAAAATCCCAGTGGACTTTTTTGTAGAAGTTGACGATTTGATTCTGAAAGTCATATGGAAGTGTAAAGGACCTAGAATAACCCAAACAACTTTGAAAAAGAACAAAGTTGGAGGACCAATGCTACCTGATTTCAAGACTCACAAGGCTAGAGTATGAAGACATTGCGGCAGTGCTGTGAAGACAGACCAGTAGAACAGAATGGAGTCCAGAAATAGACCCACGCGCAAAGGGACAACTGACTTCTGACAAAGACACACAGACAATTCAGTGGAGAAGGGGTAGTTTTTTCAACAAAAAAGTGCTGGAATAATTGGATATCCACATGCAAAAATATGAACTTTGATCCACATTTTGCACAATATATAAAAGTTAATGTAAGTGGATTATCAACTTAAAGGTAAAACCTACAAGTACAAAATTTCTAGAAGAAAACACAGGAAAAATCTTTGTAACTTTGGATTAGGCAAAGATTTCTTGAATGTGACACCAAGGATATCAATAGAAGAAAACATCGGTAACTTGAACTTCATACATTTAAAACTTGTGCTCTTTAAAGACACCATTAAGAAAATGAATAGGGGGCCGGCCCCATGATCGAGTGGTTAAGTTTGCGCCCTCCGCTTCAGTGGCCCGGGGTTTCGCCGGTTCGAATCCTGGGCGCTGACATGGTACCACTCATCAAGCCACGCTGAGGCGGCATCCCACATGCCACAACTAGAAGGACCCACAACTAAAAATACACAACTATGTACCAGGGGGCTTTGGGGAGAAAAATGAAAAATAAAATCTTTAAAAAAAAATGAATAGATAAGCCACAAACTGGGAGAAAATATTTGAAATCATATCAGATATCATGTATCTAGTAAAGGATTTATATCAAAAATATATAAAAACTCTCAAACAGAATAATAAGAAAATAAGCAACACAATTTCAAAAATGCACAGAAGATTTGAATAGATGATGAAGTCCAAAACATTTAAAAAGAAACCTATTATCATAGTGTTAAGAAAAAGCACACCCACACTCAGCGCTGTAGTCCCTTTGTCTAGAACAGCAGCAGCAGGAGCAGTAACAACAAGCAGCTCTGACTTTGGGAGAGTTTCCACCCAATCCGTTGTTTCACCTGAAGGTCCTCAACCTTCCCAATGAAGATAGCAATAAGCACATGGAAAATGCTCGACATCATTAGTCATTAGCAAAGCGCAAATTAAAACCACAATGAGATACCACTGCATGCCAATAAAAGTAGCTAAAATTAATAAGACTGGCCATACCAAGTGTTGATGAGGATGTGAAAGAACTCAAACTTTCATGCACTACTGTTTAGAATGTAGCTTAGTATAACCACTTCAGGAAACAGTTTGGCAGTTTCTTAAAAAGCTAAACAAGGAAACGGCCCTGTGGCCAAGTGGTTAGGTTTGCACACTCTGCTTTGGTGGCCTAGGATTTTGCCGGTTTGGATCCTGGGCACGGACATGGCACGACTCATCAAGCCATGCTGAGGCAGATTCCCACATAGCACAACCGGAAGGACCTACAACTAGAATATACAACTATGTACTGGGGGGCTTTGGGGAGGAGAAGAAGAAGAAAAAAAAGAGAAGATTGGCAGTAGATGTTAGCTCAGGTGCCAATCTTTAAGGAAAAAAAATGCTAAACAAATACTAAGAGATATTTGCACACCTGTGTTCATAGCAGCATTATTCATGATAGCCAAAAGGTGGAAGCAACCCAAATTTCCATGGACAGATCAATGCATAAACAAAGTGTGGTGTATACATACAATGGAATATTATTCAACCTTAAAAGGGAAGGAAATCTTGTCACATGCTACAACATGAATGAAAACTGAGGACATTGTGCTAAGTAAAATAACCCAGTCGCAAAAAGAGAAATACTTTATGATTTCGCTTGTATGAGGTATCTAAAGTAGTCAAATTCGTAGAAACAAAAAGTAGAATGGTAGTTACCAGAGGTTGGGGGGAGGGGGAAAAAGGAATTATTGGTTAATAGATATAGACTTTCAGATTTGCAAGATGAAAAAGTTCTGGAGATCTGTTTCACAATAATGTGAATATTCTTAATACTATTGAACTGTACACTTAAAAATAGTTAAGATGGTAAATTTTATGTTATATTTTATGTACCACAATAAGAAAATGAAAAAAAAATTAAACGTATACTTATTACATGATAAAACCATTCCACTCCTAGGGATTTACTCGTGAGAAATGAGAGCACATGTCCATACAAAGACCTGTATACAAATGTTCATAGCAGCCTTATTTGTAATAGCCAGAAACCAGAAACAACCCAAATATCCATGAACAGATGGATGGATAAACAAATTGCTTATAAATGTAAGGGTTATTTCTGGACTCTCAATTCTGTTCCACTGATTTATAAGTCTATCCTTATGCCAGTCCCACACTGTTTTGATTCCTGTATTTCTGTAGTAAGTTTTGAAATCGCAAAGTATGAGTCCTCCAACTTTGTTCTTCTTTTTCAAGATTGCTACTTATTCTGGGATTTCATTCCGTCCATGTAGCAATAAATCATCAAAGACAGAAATCCAACAGTCTCTCCCAGAAACCTCTCCAAATAATAAACATGTCCTTTCACATTTGATCATTTGGCTAATACAAGCCATTGTCTTTTCACTGTGTCCCTAAACTCTGGTTAATCTCCTTCACTGACTTAAAGGACTTTCCTAAATTGACTTTTAGCTTTCTTGTTTGACATGATTTATCTCAGTTACTTTCATATTTCATTAAAAACCAAGCCTTATACTTTTAGTCACTTTTAGGTTTCCCTTGGAATCTGCCGCAATAGATCAGAAAAGAAAATGTTAATATATGGCTCTGAAGCCCACTGCCAGTGTTTCTTCTTCGTTGCTGTGTTGCCTTGATTTGAGACCTTTGAAGATAAGGACAATGTGGGAAGAGCTATTGCAAATCCAGCTCAGATTCTGTTATGTTACTCAAGAGCATCCTGAGAATGCCAAACCTATGTGTGGTAATGCTGGCCTTGCACAGGCTTACTGTGTCTCCCTGGGGAAGCTTCTTGACAACTTTGAGACTTGAAAATACTTGGGCTGCAAAGGGGAATGGTGAGACAAGTAGACCTGGACTTGTGGAGACATTCTCTTAATGAAGCCTTTGACCTTCACTCACCCATAAAACCCCAGGGTCCTTTGTCTGTCCTGTGCTGGCAGAGGCCCCAAGACATAGCAGTGTGCCTCACCAGGAGGCTGGAGTAGCAGAGAGACAAGCCCAGAGGAGAGGACTGAAGGGAGCTGCAAAGACAGAAAATTAGTCCTTATGAAGCAGTTCTCCACCCTGCCTCTTCTATGTTGTATCCCAACCCAAGCCATGAGGCAATTGTGCAGAAATGGGAGGGTTTGTTGTTGGCTGGAGGTCACCAAAAATAGAAGATGTAAGAAACCTAATATGCAAGGAGTGATGATAAAGTCCAAAACGTTTAAAAACAGGGCCATTATCATAGTCAGTGTGAAGGCAGAACACACCCACTCAGCCCTTTGGTACCTTTGTCTAGAACAGCTGCAGCAGGAGCAATAAAAACAAGCAGCTCTGACTTTGGGAGAGTTTCCACCCAATCCATTGTTTCACCTAAAGATCCTCAACCTTCCCAACCCAGAACTGCACCATCACATACTCATCCTTCCTCCCAGCCTTAAGGAGGAGAGCTGCAGCCCAGGACATGGCCTGACAGCTTCGCCTGGGGAAGACTTGCTCAAAGCCCTCTGAAATCTGGGCTGCTTTCTTTCCCTAAGCAGTTTGCCTGCCAGGCTCCGATGGTCCCAACACCACAGCATCTGCTGACCCTATGCTCACCTCAGGCAGCGTGTTGCCTCTACTCTGGACCAATTGGCCCTGAGCAGAACTCCAAAGTTTGATTTCAGTCCTCGTCCAGCTACTTCCCCTTTTTAGGCCCTCAGTTTCCTCAGTGAAGAGGTTGGCCTATGTTGGTTGTGAAGTTCTTTGCACATCATGTGTCTCATGACATTTGGAAAGTACCTGGCTTGGCATCTGGAGCCAACTATTGCCTGGCTGCTCCAACAGGCTTGATTTCCACCCAGACTTTCTGACCAGCCCCTCCTTTCCCTTCAAAATTTATTCACCCTGTGTCCCATTGCTTCAGGGTCTTATTCAAGCCATTCCGCTTACCTGGTATCCATGCCTTTTCCATCCTATGGTGCCTATCAGTGGGTTGTCCAGACAAGAAGCAAATCAGAACTACGCACCTACGTTATGACCACAGTGCTTCTCTGACCGAATAGCAGTAACTTAAAAATGCTTCGAAAAATCTAGATAGATTTACTTGAGTATTTGTCTTGGACCTTCAGATTACTGAATCCCAAATCTCAATTATGGTTTCTCAAACAAAGAATTTCCAGCTATGGAGCTGGCCCTGTGGCCAAATGGTTAAGTTCGCGCGCTCTGCTTTGGCGGACCAGGGTTTCACTGGTTCGGATCCTGGGCGCGGACATGGCACCACTCATCAGGCCGTGTTGAGGCAGCGTCCCACATGCCACAACTAGAGGGACATACAACTAAAATATACGCCTATGTGCTGCGGGGCTTTGGGGAGAAGAAGGGAAAAAAGAAAAAAAAGAAGACTGGCAACAGTTGTTAGTTCAGGTGCCAATCTTTAAAAAAAAAAAAAAAGAATTTCGAGCTAAAAATGCCAGCCACACAAATATGTTCAAGACACAGAAACGAAGCTGGAGTGGATTTGCCACTAGTGAAATGGCAGTGTTCTGCACCACTAGGTGTACTTCTAGCCTGGGAACTAGCAATGCAGACCACAACTGGAACATGGTCCCTAGTCATGCCGCTTCCAAGAAATATCAGGTTTAAGAAATAAGGAGCAAATGTCAGCTGAGAAGGGGATGAGGGTGATGAATGGGGGAAGGAAAGCATCTGATGCTCTATACCTCTGTATTTCCATGCAAGAAAGAACCTGCTACTCCTCGTTCCATTCATCAAGTTAACAAGCATTTCTGAGAGGCTTCCAAGTGCCAGACTCTGTTCTAAGCAGTGGGGGTACAGCAGCAAAAATGCAAACAAAAATCCCTCCCTTCATTGATCAAACATTCTAAGGTAGAAAATTAACATAGCAATTAAATAAAATATATAGTGTGGTGGAAGTAATATGGAAGAAATAAAACAGGGATAAGGCATAGGGAGTGTTGGGGGACTGCCATTTTAAGTAGGATTGTCAGGGCAGGCCTAGTGAGAAGGTGACAGTTGAATAAATCCCCAAGGGAGGTGAGGGATTGAGTTGTGTGGACATGTGGGATGAAGTATCCAGGCAGAAAAAACAGCAAGTGCAGAGGCCCTGAGGCAAGTGCATGACTACACTTGAGGATCAGCAAGGAGACCAGTGTGGCTAGGGCAGGGCACAGGGAATCAAGGGGGAGCTGGGGAGTGATGAGTACAGAGAAATCATGAGGAACTAGTGTAGGTAGAGTCTTAAAAGCTTTTGAGGGCTAGCCTGGTGGTGTAGTGGTTAAGTTCATGCACTCTGCTTCAGTGGGCTGGGGTTCCCCAATTCGGATCCTGGGCACAGACCTACTCACCACTCATCATGCCATGTTGAGTTGGCATCCCACATACAAAATGGAGGAATATTGGCACAGATCTTAGCTCAGGGACAATCTTCCTCATACACACACATACACATGCACACAAGCATTTGAAGGTGCTCGGCTCCTACTCTGAGTGAAATAGGGGGCCTCTGAGGGTTTTAAGTGGAAGAGTGATGTGACCTGATTTACATTTTAATGGGATCACTCTGGCTGCGAAGTCGAGAATTGACTGAATTGGGGAGGAGCAGAAAGATCAATGGCGAGGCTGTTGCAATAGCAGATGAGAGATGATAGTTACTCTCAATGAAGTGTCCAGAAGTGGTTGGATGTGGGATACGTTTTGAAGATGGAGCTGACAGCATTAGCAGCTGGATTAGACAAGAGGTGAGAGAGAGAGAGAGAGAATCAAGGTTGGCCCCAAGTCTCTAGTCTGAGCAGCTGAGGTGGGGAGACATCTGGGAGGAGCAGGTTTGGGGAGGGGGAGGATCAGAAGCTCAGTTTTGGACTTTGAATCTGAAACATGTTTTAAACTTCCGAGAGGTTCAAAAGGCAGTTAGATATATGTGCCAGTGCCTGTGAGGAATGACAAAATTGTCTGTGAAAAATAGTCTTAATGACGAGAGACTATACACAGGAATTAGAGGTTGAATCAGGTGTAAAAACTGTTTCTCAATTACTCCCTCCCTCTTTCATTCATTTACTCACTTAATATCCATGTGGTCCAATCTCTTCATGGAGTCACTTTCAAACAAGCACAGGTTAGCAACAAAACTAAACTTAAAAATGAGCCAATCTTTACTTTTGATTAGAAAAGAAGGCCCAGAAGATCCATGTAGCCCCCCGCCCCAATTCCGTCTCTTGCTCCTAAGGAGGAGAACACATACTTGGAAAATGAATTTTTCTTTCTCTCACATGGAGATTTCCCAGTGAATAAAATTGCCCACTTTCTTATGTGATATAGTGATAAAGAGAGACAATGAACCAACGTTTACAAGTAGCTCAGAACCATTATGGAGATATGTAGAGTTACACTCTAAAACAGAGGTCCTCAACACTGGCTACAACTTAGCATCACCCAGGGATATTTCAAAATGTACTGAGGGGCCTGCCCAGTGGCATACAGGTTAAGTTCATGTGCTCCGCTTCGGTGGCCAGGGGTTCACCAGTTCTGATCCCGGGCGCAGACCTACTCACCGCTTATCAAGCCATGCTGTGGCAGGCATCCCACATATAAAGTAGAGAAAGATGGGCACAGATGTTACCTCAGGGCCAATCTTCCTCAGCAAAAAGGGGAGGATTGACGGCAGATGTTAGCTCAGGGCTAATCTTCCTCAAAAAAAAAAAAAAGCACTGATGTCCATACCCACGCTAGATAATCAGATTTCATTGATCCAGGGTAGGCCTGGTTATTAGTGTTTTTTAGAAACTCCTCCAGGTGGTTCTAATGTGTACCAGGGTTAAGAATGAATGGTCTAACCAAAAACTCTAACCCGGTCTATCTGTTAGGCAGCTGAAATGCAGTGCTTTGAAATTGAGACTGAAGCAATAGCTAGATGAAGTGGGCTGTAGAGAGATGAGCGGAGGGAGTACTCCAGGTGAGCGGAATAGCCTTGAAAGACACGCCAATAGAAGAAGTCCTGGCCTTGGAAAGCCAGGAGCAGCTTCTGTAACCATTTGAGCTGTTCTTTAAGGTGGAGGAGTCATGCCCAAAAGAACATTTGCTTCTTAATTTCCCACAAAGCCATATGGGAAATGATCTAAAGAAAACGCACCATCAAGAGAGCAGGCACTGTGGTGGGAATGGTTGGGAATGTAGATAGCAAAAGAAATAGGTCTTTTCACTCCGCTGGGTAGATACAGATTTGGTTTGCAGTTTTTGCACTGTGTTTGGGACTAAATTTATCCATACCTTGGTACCCCTCAGAAAGAATACCAATGAATATAATTCTGCCTGACTGTATGGGTTTTCAGAGATAAACCTAAGATTCTCTGGAGAAAGGATGCTGGAACTATCACATAGCAATGTGTTCATTGTGAACAGTTACCCTATTTGGTGAGAAAAGAGATAGAAAATGTCATGTTAACAAAAAAATGCAAGATTTGACCTTCGTGTTACCAAAAACTTACAGGAAAGAACGGCTTTATTACACTTTCCCCATCTTCTGAGGAGCAGGGGCCGTATCTCAGTACTCATGTAACCCTCACAGCCTCTGAGCAGGGCTTTGTTCATAGTATCATCATCTCTGGGGCCCACTTTGACTGGTGCTCACATCTCCAATCCCCTAGTTCCAAACATTATTTGCTTATCTTCAGCCTTTGTCCTTGTCTTCCAATTGCTAATAGTATGGGGGAGTTAATGGAGCAGGGGATAAACAGATTTTGTTTCTGAGCATAAAGAATTTATGGCCTTGGGGCCGGCGCCGTGGCCAAGTGGTTAGGCTCCCGCACTCTGCTTCCATGGCCCAGGGTTTTGCCAGTTCAGATCCTGGGTGCAGACACGGCACCGCTCATCAGGCCATACCGAGGCGGCATCCCACATGCCACAACTAGAGGCACTCATGACTAGAATCTACAACTATGTACTGGGGGGTCTTTGGGGAGAAGAATAAAAAAAAGAGAAGATTGGCAAAGGTTGTTAGCTCAGGTGCCAATCTTTAAAAAAAAAAAAAGAATTTATGGTCTTTCCAAAGAATTTTTTTTTCCTGCACTATGTATTTCCATCTTTTGCTGATGACAAAAATGATGCTTGCCAGGAAATATTTGTCTTTTCGTATGTTTTATAGTAGTCATGGTAGAATAGAAATTAGAATGACCTTAAATCCTTTCACCACATTGTGTCTTTACTTCAACAACACATGCTATCAGGGGTTAGGCCAGTGGGAGAGGAAAGTTGTTAAAATAATGTGAACTTGGGGTAGACTTTCCAATGTAAACATCTTTTGAATTTCTTCTACACTCTGAAATGAATTATTTGAAACAAATCACTCTGCTATAGCAAATTTTTGTCTGACCAGGACAAAGAGAAGAGATTTATTTTCAAATTGAAGCAGAATTTGGGGCCATAAACAACCCTTATAAGTGTTCAGTGCTCTTTAGAACACTGCTGATGACACCTCTTTGAGTTCATATAGTCAATACAATGTTTATATTGAACTGATATAGTCAATATATTTTAAAGAAGCTCACCTTCGTATATAGTCATATGCAGGCATTACCTTCTGATCAGTTGCCTTGAGGTAGGAATGAGATATTGATGGAGCTGCTTTCACTGGAAAATATTTACAAAGTAACTTTGCTTTGGAAGTAATAGAAAGAGATACAGTCATTTTATTTAGTAAATATTTGGGTACCTATTATGAAACAGATACAGTGCTAGAGATTAAAAAATAATGAATAAGACATGATTCCTGCCCTCGAAGAGCTCTTATCTGAGCTAGGTCTTGGAGGCTGGGTAGGGGTAGTCAGCAAGCAAGGAAGAAAGGGTGTTCGGGATGGGGGAAACATCATTTTCAATGGCACAGAAATGTGAAAAGCTCTGAAAACTCCCAGGAGTGAAGAGCTCTTTAGAGTAATTGGAACACATGACTCAGGTAGGAAAAGATGGAGGTTGAGTCTTGATGATAACTTGAGAAGAAGCAGAGTGTAGTGGTTGACAGCACAGAGTCTGGCCTGGGTTCAAACCCTGACTCCTTCATTGACTAGCCACTTAATCTCTGTGCACCTTATTTCTTCGTCTCTAAAATGGGGATGATGATAATATCTCATGGGTGCTAAGAACAGTGCCTGGCGTGGTTTGCCAAATTAAGGCAGTAGGTGTTTATCCTGAGGTGATGAGGACCAGTGCTAAAATGACGTGAGCTATAAGGAGAAGAGAGGCCGATTGCAAGAGATGTTTCTCAGGTGTGTTTAAAAGGCTTGTCAAGTGTTTGGATTGGGGTGAGTAGGAAGAGAACAGGAAGGAAGAGGCCAAAAATGGCAACCATGTTTCCAGCTTGACAAACCTTAGATAGTAGGGCCTATGATAAAGATCAGAATACAGGAGGTGGAGAATATCTATTCTGGTCATGTTATGTCTAAGGTTCCCACATAGCAACCAGGTAGAGGTCTCTCTTAGGTAATTAGTAATAAGAGTATGGAGTTTCAGAAATAACAAAAATAATGGATTTGAGAGTTGTCAGTGTAGAAATGGCAGTTGAGGTCAAAGAAGAACCTTAAAATGAGAATATGTGGAGCAGGTTTTCTCAGCCTTGGTGCTAGTGACATTTTGGGATGGATAATTCTTTGTGACGATAGGAGGTGGGCTGTCCTGTACATACTAGGATGTTTAGCAGGATCCCTGGCCTCTAACCACTAGATGCCAGTGGCAGTTTCCTGCTTAGTTGAGACACCAAAGAATGTCTCCAGGGGTAGTAGGGGGTAGAGAATGGCCCCCTGTTGAGAAGCACAGGTATAAGGTAAGGGTGGTAGATAAAGAACTGTGGGCAAATTATACACATGCTGAGCCTCCATTTCTGAATACATTAATTACAAATCATTATAGCAACAGCACAGATACTGTTGTGAGAAGCCTTCCGAAGTAGTCAAGTGCTGAACAAATGGTATCTATCATGATTAGCCAAAGTTTTAAAATCTATATGTGAAATAGGTGAAATGGTGAGACTTTTGAGACCCCCTTCTCATTATGAGAGTGTTTTTGGTCATCACAGAAGATGTTCATCCACCTTCGCTAGTGTCAGCAGTCACTCCTCACATCACAGGCAAAGGCTCGATTTCAGATGGCAAAGCAGAGGGCCAAAACTCTTCAAGGGTTTTTACACAAGGATCCTCTGGCTGTTTATCTGGATGAAGTATTTCAAGTCTCACTTGCATTCTCAGTTTCTCCGTTCTTTCTGCTCCTCTTCCGTCCCCAAAAGGAGAAAATTGACACTAATGTCAAACAACATATTCGTGGCTGTGCATGAATTGCTGAAGTGTGTTGGCTGTCACAATTGCTGAACATGAGATTTGTGGTATCATATATTTTGGTGTTACTTGGAAACATTTTTAAAAAGGCAAGCAAAAGCCAAGTCAGACCCTGGGTCCTGGTTTTCAACAGCAATACTTAATTCTCTGTGTTCTGTTTTGCACTAGGCCCTTGTACCAGTATACTCAAGCTAGATCGCAAAGGAGGTGCCTGAGCCCCAAACGGCTCCTGTAAATCAAGTGAACTTGCTGTAGAAAATGGCGTAAGCTCTATCTAGAAACTATTCCACGCAGCCTTTTGCCTCGGGGAGTAATCCATTAGTGAAACTGAAACATTGTTCTGCTTATTTTATATCTGTTTCTCCTCTTGAATATATCTGAGAGTTTTGGGGTTTGGGTTTTTTCCTCTCTCTCTCTCTCTTTATTTTGCTCTCCCCTCTCCCCAACCAAATAATCTTGAGAAGCAAAGATTTACTGCCTGGAACCAAGAGTCACTGTTCATTCAGCCGACAAAATCTGGTCTCCAGCTAAGGGTGAAGGCAAGTGGCTGTGAGTGCCTCAACCTGCTGAACCTGCAAAGGTCCCTCCCCACCCCCCCGCCACCTCCCACACCACCAGCCTTAGAATGGAAAATTCCTGGGCACAGAAGGGTCAGCCTACGGACAAGGAATCGGCCAGCCGTGCTCCCCTGGGCACAAGGACCTTGGCGTCTGGCCAACCACTGTCATTAAGAGTGGGGGCTTTTATGTTAGTTTTTCTTAAGTTCACGTTTCAGGCAGCTCTTTATTATGATGTGATTATTTTTTTCTCCAAGGCCAGGCCTCCACCCTCACATCTTTGGTGGAATGTGTTAATAATTTGCTCCAGGGAGATGAAAGCCTCTTTGATACAAGTAGAATAAACACATGGAACACTGCTCAAAGGTCTGATTTCCACAATAGGAGCTGAGTTTGGGGACTGAGAGTTGAATGGAGAGAACAGTCTCATTTCTGAGTCACTTTTCCCCCACAGTGTCTGTCCTTTGCCTCTGCAGAGGACAATGCCACATCTACTCTAGGACTCTCCAGACAGTTGGCAACCAACAAAGGCCATCACTAACTGTGGTGGTAAATCCCTAAACAAGTCCTGAAAGAGACAGTAAAGGCAATTTTCTTCTGGATGGGGCCCCTTTGTGGGGGCTGAGGATCCTTCTAGGTGCTAAATTAAGACTTCCTTCATGAAACCGTAACATGTTAGAGTGGGAAGGACCTCACTGAGTCCAACCTCTTCATTTTGTAGATGAGGATATGCATGCTCAGGGAGGTTACATATCCTGTCTAAAGTCACACAGATCTTCCAAATCTCAGCACAGCTTGTCCTCAAGCACTTGTACTGTTATATTCTCGTGATCTCCAAAGACTGGCAAGAGTAAAACAAAACAAAGCAAAAATGCTTTTCAGGATTTCTCTAACCCCCTCTTTCTGCACCCACCCCCATTTTGGGGGGCCTCTCCCCACCAAACTCTGAGCAGCACCACAGGAGGCCTCGGGCTCTCTAGAATCCCACTCAAGTGCTTGTGTCAGTGGTCTGGCTGCTGGGGGGTCTTACCCACAGCTCTCCGGAGTCCTCATCCCTCGCCCTCAAGGCCTTGCTTTCTGAAGCCGAATGAAGGCATGAAAAGGCTTCCAGCAGATGATGAACTAATGTGCTATCCCTCTCAGACCCCTAGCTATTCATGGGAATTCTTCTCTGTTCATAGAAATTCATTTGAACGTTCTGAGGCCAGTCTGGGGAAGACTTGAAAATGGCTATAGATTGTATTTCTTAGTTCCTTTTGCACTTGAGGCTCTTTCAAGTTTCGTTTTGATATTCTTTCATTGGTAGGTTTGCGTACTTCGAAGGAGTTGGTTTAGGGGCAACTCATGGTCTAGTGGAAAGTCTCAGTTAGGGATTCCAAAGGCCAAGGTCCTGGGAATGCTGTCAACTACGCTTGACCTTATGAAGCTATCTAACCTTCCCCTATAAAATGGGGGTAAAACCTGCTCTAACTAATTTCTCAGGAGCCATGTGAACATATAAACAATAGACATTAAAATAATTCTTTAAGTAAATGGAGGAAAAAGAGTCCTATATATTTATATGGTGGTATATTTTTCATCTAATAATTATGGATTTGTAAACAACAGATGAAGATTCCTACTTACAGTGGCTATTTCATTAATGGTAGACTCCTACTTTAAACTTCTTTTCATGCAACATGAATTCATGTGCCTTTTCTACATTATTATGATGGATTTTGTATGCGTAGGTTTGCAAGATTCTGTTTTTTTTTTTTTGTTCGAGGCACCCAAAAACCCACTTTCAGCCATGTGATCCAAAGGTCATTCCATCATTTCTTTTCCAAAACTTGAAACATGACAGTGATGTTCTTTTCATGCTAATTTTGCAGCTTTGATCTTCATTATCTTAACATTCAAAATATATAGTTTTTTTTTATCATCAAAGTCATAACCGGTGTTTTGGCCCAGACACCTCAAGAGATTGAGTTCATTTCTTCAGTTCCTCTGTCAGATTCCTCCTTTGTAGCAATTTATCTGAGTATCCTGAGGCCACATTCCTCAAAGATGTGTCCTCCTCCTCAATTCCTCTCCTGCTTCTTCCTCTCCTTCCACCCCATACACACAGTCCTTTCTAGAATGCATAGTTCAAGGATTATTTGGGAAAAATCCCACAACAGCCAATTGTTTAATTCCTTGAGCCTTCATTTTATCTCAAAAACAGCATTTAATTTGTGTTTCTAAATTGACACCCTTTCCAGAATTGAAATATCCCTGAGAAAAATTAGCAGTTCTTTTAATCCATGGGAAATTAGTGGCATCTTGCCCCTTAATACTTGGCAGTCATGACAGTTTGAAACTTCTCCCCGAAACTTCTTACTGAAATCAGCTCTTTGGCCATTTATGTTCAACAAAATGTTAAAATTCTTGGATTCTGCCCCCAAATCCTATCCTCGCTGCATATCCTTTGAGAATAAGCTTCCTTCCTCAATTATCCCCGTGGAGAAATGACCCACAACATGCTGCTCTTGTGGGAAGACACCATCAGAGCCTTGGAAACCAAGGGTGCTGGGGTGCCAAATGGGGCAGGAAGAACAAAAATAAATCACCAAAAGGACACCAGAAAGAGAGATGAGTACCTTCCCTGAGCCCAACTGCAGGGTTTCCCTTCAAGTACTGGGAACACCAGGCATTTGTGTGTGTGTTGCCTCTACCTATAGCCGTCTCCTCCTAGCTGCTAAGCAAATTGGCGTGTGGTTTCTAAATCCAGCTTGGTGAGCATCAAGCTACAAATTAGCTTGTGATTAATTAGTGATCTTCCCAGAAACAGAGAAATCGCGCTGACCTCCAAGGAGGCTGTATGAATTCACTCTTGCTTTGTAGTTTGCTTAAAAGGGACAAAGCATTCTGTAAAATGTTAACAAGGTTCAGCGTTGGGGATTTACAACTGTTTACCCAGCGCTGTTGCTCCCACTGCTAATATGTCTTGTCACTTGCCCAAGTGCTGCCCTTGTCTCATCCTCCCCTGACCTGATACAACATGGGAATGTCAATATGATGACCCTACTAATGGTTCCTTTGTGTTTATATCACTGCTTTTCACCCAAAGAGCCTTCAAACACAAACTCACAAAGCTAGGAGCCCAGTGACATCAATATCGACCTGCTGTGCCTCTAGAATGTGGAACACAGGCTTGTTAACTCATACAAGACGGGTGACAGAATATATTTCCCACATGTGGCATTGCTGGAGTTAAGTGATTAGTCTGAGATCAGAGAGGGAGTAAATTGTGGCAGAATTCAACCTGTGTCACAATAGGCCCTGTCTGTGGAGTTATCTCCAGAAGTCGCCCCCTTTTAAATGCCAGATAAATCGTTGTTGATACTCACTATTAATTGATAACTGGCTGGGACTTTCCACTACGAGGAAATGGTGGAACAATAAGCATTCTTTTGAGCTGTACTTTCTTCTGAATCAAATCAACTCTGGAGTCATCATTTTGAGACAGTTCAAGTGCCTTCACCCATTCAATTTGCATTTATTAAATGTCTGCTTCATATAGGAACTTACACGTGGGAAAATAAAAGTACCTTCAGGTAAGAAACTTGCAGTGTCACTGAAAAGAGAAAAGATCCATATGTAGAAATAATAGTTCCAGGCAGTACATGATAAAATGTCAAAACCAGTGGCTTACTAATGGATGCTGTGAGGTTCCCAAGAAAGGGAAATGAAGAGGAGCCGAAGAGGTCTGGGAAGATTCATGGAAGAGCGGACTAAGATCTGGGGTTTAAAGAATGCTGAAGACTTCCACGGTGAGCTGGGGAGCAGACCGCCAGGAAGGGCTACTGAGTATACCATGTCTTTACAGCAGACTAAGCAAAATTTGGATAACTTAGGTTGAGAAAGAAAAATAAACATGTAAAGCTGAGATTCAAAAGCAAAATCATTTCCTTGGTAGGAGGAGAAGCTCAAAGCTGTCAGTGTTTGGCTGGAAGTGCCACACTGGGTCACAGAAGCCAGCAGGCATTTTTCTGAATGTATTTTGGTACATGCGTGCTTTACATGTCTGAGAGACTTGGTGAGACCAGACGAAGAGAGTTGATGACATTTGCTGTCTCTTCGTTGGGTTGAATATATTCGAAATTGATCATCAAATTTAAAATTTGTAAAATACTCCCAGAGAGAAACTTTGTTAAAGTCCTGGAGAACCTTTGCTAATGAAGAGTTAGTACCTAATGACACTGATATTTATCAGAGAATTTATACCTAGAGATGGAAAAAAATAAGATAGAGGTATAGAGACATTTCAGGATGTTAGATGAGAAAATTAATTCAATACTTTACCAACCAATATAAGGATGAATATGCCAGAAAATATTAAAATGTGCCTCCTTGGATCTTGAAGCAGAGGGGAAGAGATGAGAGATGCTGGATTGAGATAGGCCCACCAGGAGAGAGGACCAGACCTGTGCTAAGTAGAAGCAGGTCAGAGAGGTGCCTCCAACAGGTGTCCTGGGCAAACGGAGAGCTTGTGTCCCCTGGAACGAAGCCTCCACAGCCTTGGTCACTGCGCTGGAAGTGCCTGGGGCTATGGCGCAAAGCCGTGACTTTACCTCAACAGGTCAAATCTGATGAAATCTCAAGCAGGACTACAGATTCCCTGCTCCGTCTCCCCTCTCCTGGGGATCTCCCAGGTATTCGTGAATGTCAGATTTCCTTTTACAATACAATTACTAAAAAAAATGCACAAAATATGAGTATGTAATGTCTGAGGTCTTTCAGTGTGAATAAGTTCCAGGCAAAGTATAAGCAATCCCCACAAACTGCCTGTCCTCTGCAGGAGGAGGGTGATGAGGACGAGAGGGTGTCTGAGCGTCTGAAGGGGAGGAAGGAAGGCCCACAAGGAACTCAAAAGCCTGTGGGAAGAGGAGGCTGAGGAAGAGGAAACTTCACAACTCTTCCTGGGGGTGAATCCGGGTCACATTTGCCCTCACACCCAGGTAGGGACTAAAGTGTGCCATCTCACTAGGCAAAGGCAAGCAGTCAGCCCCAGAGTGGGGAAGATCTGGCTTTGGTCTTGAGTAGAGCTAAACATTTTAAAAGGAACTTATCCCGGAGGGATTTGCTCATCCAGGCATCACTGTAGGTGACCAGGCATAATTCTTATGTATAAATGATGTCTAAGTGGTGGCATTGGAACAGTTAAATGTAAGAAATGTCCTTGGGTAAGGTTGCGGAAATTTGTGCCTCAATTTTCTGATCTATAAAATGGGAATGAGAATAGTTCATACCTCACGGGGTTGTCGGGGTGAGTAAAGAAAATAACACATCTAACTGGCTTAGCCCAGGGCCTGGTGTGTGGTAAATACTCAACGAATGTTGGATCTAATGAGCCACTTCACTTTTCTTCCAACAAGTACATTAAACACCCTGATGCTTTGCAACACTTTGATGAAATATCATGGAAAGTGAAGTGAACATGGTTTCATCTGCATCCCACGCCATTGGCTGTGAGTCACATCAGCGTGGAGCCCCGAGAACATAAAGCACAAAAATTGAACTTCAGAAATACTGGAAAATTTCCTAAAAGTGTTGTCTTCAAAAGAAGCTTGAAAAAAGGATGGTGTAGTGGAAAAATCATGCATGGGCTTTGGGGCTAGCGACACATGGTCTTGAGTCTTGGCTTAAATCCTTAGTTCATCTGTGCGCCTCTGTTTCTTCATCTTTAAAGTGAGGATGATATTAGCACCATCTCCTAGGGTTGCTGCAGAAACTGACTAACACAGTCATGTAAAGCATTTAGCAGAGAATAGTGAATCCTTGGTGCGGAGTGAGAGGAACTGGCTGTGAGTAGCGGTAGTGGTGCTGATGGTGGGGGAGAGGTTTGCCTTACCCTACACTTGCAAATCTCATTTGGGGAGGTGGGCTGCTATATTCAAAAGAGCACAGATCAGGGAGCTTTAGTTTGACTCTGCCATTAGGATCCAATGAGAAGAAGGATATGCAGTGTTGAAATGTCTGACATGATTGCCAATATATATATTTATCAGTTTGTTTTGGACCTTCTGCAGTGTTTTGGTTTTGGATGTTTCCTGAAATTTCTTTTGAATGGGATGAATGTGTCACCCAGCATGTTCCCAATGAAACTCCTTTCCTGCCACACCCAAGACACACACACATACACAAACACACACACAGCCATCCAGGATAAAAAAGCAAATGAAACAAAATCCATTCACACTGTAGTCCAGACAGAATGTAAGGTGTCGCTCCTTTACTCTGTCTATAGCTAGTCTGACTCGATACCCTTCCTATTGCATAGTTAAAATTTAACATTTAGTCCTATCTGATTTAGGACTTAGTATTAACCTATCGTTTAAACAGTGCCTGGAGTAACACTTGGTTATTCTTGGACACAAATTCTCAGTCTTCCAGAAGGTTTCCTCCTTCCCTTCCTGTTCTCACTCTGCCATGGCTTACATGACCTTGAGGTGGAGAAGAAAAGACAGAGCCTAGTGATGGGGGTCCCCCAGCTGCTCTGGTCTCTGGCCCAGGCCCCTTGTCCACCTGGGGCTCTGTGGCCAGTGCACTGGTAATCTGGTCTCTCTCTCAGGTTGGCTAGGGCCTCGTGCACTCCAAGGCTGGCCCAGACTCACCTCAGCGAGCACTGCCTGCCTACCCAGAGCCCCCCATCTCCATCGCATCTTCCATCCAAGCCTAGCCTCTGCTGCGAGGGCCCCTCATGCCGCAACAAAGGGACCCAGGAGGCTCACAGGCTTTCCTTACCACCCAGAAACTGAGGCACAAAACCTCAGAGCCTCCCCCGCCTGAACACTCTCTCCTGCAGACTGGCTTAGTGGCAGCCAGGAAGTTAGTTTCTTTCTGGAGTCCTGAGCAAGTGGGAACCTCCCTTCTCTGCCCTCTGTGTTCCCTCCACCTATTCAAACACCTCCTAGGCCACAAAGGTCTTTTTATCTGGCTCTTTCCTGCCCTCCTGACCCCCTATAAGGAGCAAGACTCTTACTCATGTCCCCTGCATCCTATCACCTTCCACCTTAAAGCAGCAAATCCATGGCCTTACTGTCCTGAAAGAGGGAGTCTATTCTACCCTCTGGGAAGAACCAGTAGGGTCTCTAGTCTTGGTTTCTTAAAGGAGAAATTTAAATTTTTTCTTGAAAATCTTCTATCAAGACAACAGCCTTATAAATAGGTCCTATTTTGAACACCAGAAGTTGAATATTATCTGGGCTTTTGTAATCGACAAAAGTCCAGTTTTTATCCAACCCCTCCCATTTCCCCATTCCCCCATCGCCACCCACATACAAAGATATCATCACTATTTGAGCATACCCGTGGCCCAAAGGGAGAAAGCAATGAAGTCCAAAAGCAAAAAAAATAGTGCATTCATATTTTCCAAAATTTTAAATGACATATGGAAAGAAAGTTGACAAGCCTTCTTAAATTAACTAACCCAGCCCCAATGAGATTTCGGAGATTATGTGGAAACTAGTCATCCGAAACACCTAAGTGTTTGTTTTCTGTAACATGAAAGTAACATAGGAAATTATGCAAACCATTTGGAAAGAACATGTTCCTTCTGCAGAATGGGCCCTTTCCTTTCCAGATCTTTTACTTTTAGGGCCTTGTTTATGTTCTGAAATGCCTTGGGTATTAGGAGCACAATAGCCACCAAGACTTATTTTTAGAAAGAACACCACCACCCTATATTCCAAGACTCTTTTCACTCTGCTTTACCAAGAGATCTTATCTGTTATGTTTATCTGCTCATGAGCTACATAAACACCTGATTTGCAGCCCTTTGGCCATTACTGGTCTAGGGATGACCACAATCCACAGAAAATTTGAATGAATCGTGAGTGAATCTCTGAGATACCTGGGCCTCAGAGTAAAATTCAGTCCAGGCTAGCCAACTGTTATGGACTGAATCACATCCCCCCAAAATTCATGTTGAAGCCCTACCTCTGAATGTAACTGTTATTGGGAATATGGCTTTTAGATGATTAATGTTAAATGAGGTGGTGAGGGTGGGGTCCTAATCCAGTAGGACTGGTAGCCTTATAAGAAGAGGAAGAGAGAGAGAGCTCTCTTTCCTCCACATGCACCCAGGAGAGGCCATGTGGGGACATGGTGAGAAGGTGGCCATCTGCAAGCCAGGAAGATAGTCCTCACCAGAAACCAAACCCTGCCAGAACCTTGATCTTGGACTTTTCCGCCTCCAAAACTGTGAGAAAATAAATTTCTGTTGTGTAAGTCATCTAGTCTGCGGTATTTTATGGCAGCCATACAGACTAATACACCAACCAAGATGCTAGGTAAGAAAGCTTTGCTCAGTGTCATCTTTGAAGATGGTCTTGAACATCAAAACTAGAGTTGTGTGTGTGTGTGCATGTCTGTGTGGTGTGTGTGTGTAGAGAAGACATTTTATTTTGCTCTGAAGTGTGCTTCTGGATTTGTAAGCATGTTTACTGAAAGTAAACTTTTAGTGGTTTCTGCAGGTTTATTTTTTTTGATTGGCAGAACAGAGCAGTTTCTTGAATAGAGATGGGAAAAAGGTACTAGCCTAGGATAAGGTACGGTTCATAGCTCTTTTGCAAATAATCTCTATGAACTTTAGATAATTTGGGTTAAAAAATAAGGAATACTGTGGATTACTCTTACGCAGGATGTTGACAGTAGAGAGAATCATTCGTTTACTGGAAAAAGAAAGAGATGATGATTGGGGCAATTGGAGAGAAAGTTCTCCCTTCCTTGCCTTTAGTTAAAAAAAATAAGCATATATATTTTATTTGCTGGGCCCTAATACTCTTAGCTGCTTTACCTCTAGTAAGCCCCACAACAACCTGAGGAGGCAGATATTATGCTGCCTCTGCCCTTTCTAATCATATGGCCCTGGCAAATTCCTTAACTCTCTGTGCCTCAGGTTCCACACCTGTAAGATGGGGACAATGTTAGTACCTAAATCTAGGGTTGTTGTGAAAGTTACATGAGATAACTTGTGTAAAGTCTGTTGAACAGTATCTGGTCAGAGTAGAAGCTCAATCAATGATAGACATGTTAGCATTAGCATTACTATTTATTTTTATTATAATTGATCTGAATGCTAAGTCTCAGAGCAATCAAGCATCCTGCCTAAAATCACATAGCAGTGATCAGATCCAGGATGCAAATCCAGATCCGTCTGTTGTCAAAGTCCATGCTCTTACCTTACCCAGCACCTTATCCTGCCTCCAGCCATCTAGACATGGGCACCATGCTCTTACAAACACTGAGCTGAAGAATAACCGCTTGACTAGAACTCCTTGCTTACTGAAAGGGAGCTGGACCATGGGCCCTTTCTTTTCGCTGGTGGGCGGCTTGGATCACCGCCTCGGAGCAGCAGTGCTGAGCCACCCTAATCTTCTCTGTCTTGCTCACAGTCTCCCTTCTCCTCACCCCACCTTCTGGATGTTGATAAATCAAAGAAATGGCAACAAACTGAAAAGACTAAATAAATATTTTCTGTAAGAATCATATGAGAGGGGATTTTTCTTTTTCATTAAATATTTGATAACATCGTCAAGAGGCTTTTTGGTGTTGCTTGGACTGGATGAAAGTGTATGACTCATAGAAATGACCAAGGGAGGAAAAGCAAATGAGTCACCTTGCCCAGCCCATTTGGATCTCCGGTCGCCTGCTTCTGGGAGCAGCATCCCAGAGGGCCAGCCCGGCCAGTCCCACCTGCTGCAGTGGGCTGCATAGGAAAGGGGTTTCTCCAGGAGACGTTAGGACTCCTGGGAAAGGAGTGAGTCAGGAATGTGCGAGCCTCGAGGAGTTACCCTGTAACTTTTCCAAAAAGCATTTCTGCTATCAGCTTCGAGATTTCTTGTCCACATTTCAGCACTTTCAACTCCTGGGTATACGCCACCGCTGCAGGCTAATCACTCCTTAAGTGCTTCACACACTTCAAAGAGTTGCCGACCGTGGTATCCTCCTCCCCATTCAAGGAAGCTAAAGGTACTCAGATTTGTGTATCTTTCCAACAGATAAATCTCTGTTCCCTTTATTGTTTTGAGTGCTCTGTTGGAATCTGTCCAGCGTGGATCCTTCTGGTACCAAAGTGCCCTGGGTAGGCCCACACTTGCGGACTCAGTCTCTGAGAGTTGGGGGGAGAATTGCTGCATTCCTCAGCTCACTTTGCCACAGACCTTTTGAAACTTCCTCCTTTTAGTCATCTAGTCAGTGAACCGCATTTAAAACCTAAGCTCGCTGTTGATTTCCTTCTAATCTGACTCTCTCTCGGCGCGCTGTTTCTCTGTGTTCACCCCTTATTTTTCTCAGCTCAGACTTTGGTACCTGGGGGCCTTGAACTTGAATTCCTGCAGCCCCACTTATTTAGCTTATGGACTTTGGGGAAATTGACCAGTCCATCTGAGCCTCAGTTTCCTGATCTGGGACGAGGGGATAGTAATTCCCGTTTCCTAGCGTTGAGTGAGGATTTAGAGCTGGGTGAGTAATTTGAGAGCGTGGTGGTCTTCCTCCTCAGGCCTCTCTCAGCCCACATCGTCCAATAACCTTTTTTGCTCCAGGGACAGTCCTCCGGCCCCCTACTCAAGTGATTTTTAGAAAAATTTCCGCTTGTGTTTTCTCTCATAGGAGAACTTTTTTCCCCTCTGTCTTCACAAGGATTTGTAATTCTGCTGCTTCTTTCTTCCCTGACATCCAGGGCTGATTCATCTGCAAAAGCACACTGGCGGTCTATTCCCCTCACCCAAATCCATAATAAAAACAAAGTCAGTTCTTCTTTCCATCTTTTTTACAAATCCACTTAAAATGTCTCTCCACAGAACTTATGTAACTTCTGTATATATCGAGGCAAGTGAACTGAAAAGTGGTAGAAAGGCTGCCATTGTGCACCTAAGAAACAAAATACCCTCAAGTGATTTTTAAAAATAATGCTTTAATCTCTGCTCAGTTAAGAAAACAGCAAACAAAAAGGATAAAGCTCTCAATATAATGTTGTACTTTCATTCTATAAGTGTTAAGTGCCCTTCGGTGTGTTTATTTTTTTTCACCTGTCTAGGGTGTTAAGAGGTGTTTTCTTTGCAGTTTGTTCAATTTTTTTTTGTTGTTGTTGTTTTTGGTGAGAAAGATTGTCCCTGAGCTAACCTCTGTGCCAATCTTCCTCTATTTTTTGTATATGGGATACCACCACAGCATAGCTTGATGAGTGGTATGTAGGTGCATGCCCAGGATCTGAACCCGTGAACCCCAGGCCGCTAAAGCAGAGTGTGTAAACTTAACTGCTACGCCACTGGGCCAGAACCCCTGCAGTTTGTCAATTTTAGGCTTGATAATCTATTTCTTTCTTTTTAGAATGACATACAAACTGCTAACTCTCAACTCTTAGATATTTATAGGCAGAGTTCTCCAAAGGAACAAAGCAATTATATCTGTCACTTAAAATTCACCCAGCACCCCCTTCAATATAACTTGATTTTCCAAGTTTCAATTGTGGGAAAATTTCAAGTTCAGCTAAAAAAAACCACAAGGGAGCTATATTGGGATCTCTCTTTTATTTAAGGTGGGTTTTTTTTTATATATAACCATACCAAATCTACCCTACCCCACCCCCTCCCCGAAATAGCCGAAGATGAATAACCATGAAGTAGATTGGGTTTCTGTAAACTGTTCTGCTGTCAACCTGAGGACCGTTCTGTTGCTTGAGTGTGAAGGACTTTTCTGTGAAGGGCTCTTAGTCCATAAAAAGGATCTTAAAATTACTAGCCCAGTAGGAGCTGGCCTGTGGCCGAGTGGTTAAGTTCGCGCGCTCTGCTGCAGGCGTCCCAATGTTTTTTTGGTTCAAATCCTGGGCGCGGACATGGCACTGCTCATCAAGCCACGCTGAGGCGGCATCCCACATACCACAACTAGAAGAACCCACAATGAGAAATATACAACTATGTACTGGGGAGCTTTGGGGAGAAAAAGGAAAAAATAAAATCTTTAAAATAAAAAAAAAAATTACTAGCCCAGCAAGCATCAGTCCTTGGAAGAAATAGAAAAACAAAGTTTTTACATTCAACAAATAGTGTTCCTCATAGATTACCATCCCTATTCAGAACGTGAATTATAACTAAAAAAATGATTAGGCTAAAAACCAAATATCTGCATTAATTCATAATGGGACATCGGCCATTCCTTCCACGGAGAAAGGGAGCTTCAGATGGAGTCAGCTAGTAGTTTTCTCCATGATGTAAAGCATAATCTAACTGCAGACCCAAATCAATCCGGTGTAGTCAATTGCTGTTATTAATGTCTTAATGACGAGGTATAAAATACAGAAAAGATTAAATCATCACTCAGACCAGAGAAGACAAGTGTAAGCTGCTTGGAGGGCGGGGCAGATCAGTGAGTGAAGCGGGCTGGAGGGTCAGCTGGAGAGCTGGCCCCTGGCTGGAGGGACGGCTGCTGCTTCATTCCAGCCATCTAATGTCGAGTGGGAATGCAAGTCCAGAAGATCTGTTCGATCTCCTGATTTTTTGAGAGAAGCCAAAAATATTAGATTTTTTTTTTAGTGTAAATTCTTCCTATATTCAAATTTTCAAACTAATTTGAATTTTTAAAGGATTTGCTGCAGGCCAAAAAGAACCACAACTGGGGGTGACATTCAGCTTGCCGGCCACTAATATGTGATCTTTATTTTTTTTTTAAAGATTGGCACCTGAGCTAAGATCTATTGCCAATATGTATTTTTTTCTTCTTCTCCCGAAAGTCCCCCAGTACGTAGTTGTGTATTCTAGTTGTAGGTCCTTCTGGTTGTGCTATGTGGGACACCGCCTCAGCATGGCCTGACGAGCGGTGCCATGTCTGCACCAGGATCCGAACCAGTGAAACCCTGGGCCACCAAAGCGGAGCGCGTGAACTTAACCACTCGGCCATGGGGCCGGCCCCTGTGATCTTTAATTTTAATTATATGTCAGAGACTGGCCAGAAGCGCACCAAACCTGTTTCCTCTTCTTTCTTGAGCACACAGCTAAATTATATTTTCCAATCTCCCTTGCAGTTAGCCCAAAAAATTGTGATGGAAGCAATAGACATCACTGCCAGCCTGCATCTTCCTTGCCCTCCCTCCCTTCTCTTCTCTGCCAGTGAATGCACAGCATCCAGGAGGACTCAGGGCACTAGAAGATGGCAGTACCTCCAGACGTAAGGAGCCCAAGTGACAGCATGCAGGAGTTCCTCCCTCCCCAGCCCACACCTCGAAGAGACTTGCACAGGACTGTAATGAGAGTGAGAAATAAACCTTTTTAAAAGCCCCTGAGATATTGGGGTCATGTATTACAACGCTTAGCCGTTCTTGATTAATATAGGTTAAGAATTCCTCCATTGTTTCAATAGTGGTGTTTGTTAGCCCAATTTGATCTTTAAGCAGTGAAACTTCAAAAGTAACAAGACAATTTTTTTCACGCTGAAGTGGTAGACACAAAATAATACTGATATTTTAAGTCCACTTTTTTTTTTTTTGACATCACAAATGGGCATATGTTTTCGTAGTGAAACTGCTCTCATTAAGAAGCTTTACTGCTGGAGAAAATAAGCCTTCCCTCTGTCTGAAGCGCTCCAACAGCAAAGACAGGCTGAGTTAGAGATGCTGGCATTCCACAGCCATATCCTCAGGCCCTTTTCTTCATCAGGTTCTCTCTCGTATGTGCGGTTGACCTAAAATCCCATCCCCTCTTGAATAGCCTGAACGGCCGTGTGTGGAGTAGGAATTATAGTGCTTCCTCCCTCCCACATTTAGTTTTTCTGTCTCTACCTTCATAACTTTTAGAAGCTTAAAGCTCCTTTTTTTTTAACATTCAACCCAGAGAGAAATACTAGTGCATTAGAATGCTTTGAGTATTCCTCTTGAAAAGCATTTCCTCTTTTGGAAACTTGAGTAATTTCTAAATCAGTAAGGCAGGCATGCATAGCGAATAGGGAAAATACTGCAGAATGCAGTTTTCTGGCCCCTCTGGTTCATTCTCAGGATGGAGAATTCCATTCTCAGCAGTGGATAAGTCCATCGGAGCATAGTAAAATAAAAGAACGTGGCAGAGCAGCCTTTGTAAAAATGATAGACATTTTTCAAATGAACTAACATAGTGGCCATGTACCTACATATCTAAATAAAATACTTGCAGAATCAGAAAATACAGTTTGAAACTCAGTAGTCACGTAGTCTTATAGTTAGCTTGGGCACTAAATGGGATGTTAAGAGAGGAGCATAGAGTTGTGAGAATCTTATGATCACTGTCTGTCAGACCCTTGGTAGAACAGCACATCCTGCTGTGGTCCATGATGCCGAAGAACGTGTACTACTTGAAGAAAGTTTAGAGGAGAATCACAGACGTGCTTAAAGAGAACGACGACAAGATCTACTTGGAGAAAGAAAACCTGTAAAGTAACTAAACCACAGTTTCCAAGTATATAAAGGCTTTGCTTCCTTTCTTTGGAGAGAAAAAAAGACATACAAGAAAAAATGGACTCAACTCCAACTCTTTGGAGACTTGAGTTAGACAGTGGGCCAGCGAGTGCTGGGGGAGCATTCCTACAGCAGTCCTGTAGCAAATCCTGTTAGAGACACATCTCTGAATAGTGTGTCTCTAGCAATGTGACCGTACTGTTCTCTGCTCGTCATGCTGCCCACCTCCTAATTCATATTACTCCCTACTTCTCGGGATACGCCCATCTCCCTAGAGGGTTGAGTGTTATCAGAAGTGAGTTGCTTCCTCACTATTCAGTGTTAACTCAGAGGTGGCCAGAACTGATACCCTAGACCTGAAAAGAATTAATGGTAATCAAAACAGTGGCAAATATTTCGTGATTTCTAACTATATTTTGTTTATCATCCCAGTGGATGCTCAGCATGACCTTACAAGGTAGGGCTTCAAGGTAAGCATTATTATCCTCACTTTCCTGATGAGGAAACTGAGGCACAGAGAGGTTAAGTAACTTGCCTAAAGTTATAGAACTAGCAAAGGTGAAGTTAGGAGTTAAAACTGGACAGAGTGATTTCATTATTTTTTATTTTTTTCTCCCCAATACCCCCAGTCCATAGCTGTATATCCTAGTTGTAAGTCCTTCTAGTTCTTCTATGTGGGATGCCACCACAGCATGGCTTGATGAGCAGTGTGTAAGTCCCTACCCAGGATCAGAACTGGCAAACCCCAGGCCACCAAAGCGGAGCATGCAAACAGCCACCACCACCAGGCTGGCCCCAGCAGAGTGATTTTAAAATCATCTTAACTACTATACTATGTTGACGATGCTACACAATTACTGAGACTGGAAAGCATCAACCACCGCTGTACTTTAAGTCATTTGTGAACTAGGTTTGTCTCCGCAGACAAACCTGGAATGGGAGACCCCTGGGGTATACAGGAGGCTGAATCATGAAAAGGTTTGGTTTTTAAGGCATTCGTCACCTGTACTTGAACTGGGCGAAATATCAAGAAATGTCCAGGAAGATCTAGATCAGTTTCTAAGTACTGGGAAATTATCTGGGGATGCCACAGACAGCAACAAAGCATGGCACCAAACAGAAATTGAATGTCTCATAAATAATTTTGATACTATCAGATCAAAAAGCCAAGCTTCATAAATCAGATAATTGTGGATTTTATTATTTCCTCAGTTATTCCGCTTTTGGTTTTCATAGCTCTTGGAAGAAGCCTTTTGCCAATAGAAAATCAGAAATTTCCTCAATTAACTGGCTTGTTTTGAGGCTAGAGGGTAGAGAATCCTGGATGATGCAGGGGATAAAAGGAACAAGAATAACAAGGGGACGTTGGTTTTGCCCACGCCTGAGCCCTAGAGGGAAAAGAGAAGCAGGGGGTTCATAAGTAGCAGAGGAGGTCAAAGTGGAAGAATCCCAAGGGTGGGAGACACTCAAGTCAGGGACTGCTTACCCACACATCATCCCATGAAAGACTTCCCCCTGGAGTGGCACTCAGCTGTGCAGGCCTTGGAGGGCCCTGAATGTTGGTAGAGAAAGTTGTTCCCTTTTACTTTCACCCACACTCAGCCTTTCATCACAACTGAATTATGTCACAGGAGAGAGGAAATGAAGATCCATCTCCCCTCCCTGTACAAACGCATCAGGGAGATGGGTCCTCCCAAGCAATGACTTCCTCAAAGGTCAGGATCAAGGAAAAGAAGACTCAAAGTCTAGACAAAACACCAACTGGATGACAAGGCCCTAAGAGTCCAAGTTGACTTTAAAATCAGGTGATGTTAGTCCTCTAATGTCATTTTTCAAGATTGCAACTATTCTAGGTCCTTTGCATTTCCATGTGAATTCTAGAATCAGCTTGTCAATTTCTACGTACAAGAAATGTCTGATGGATTCTGATTGAGGCTATGCTAAATCTATAGATCAGGAGCAAGCGAACTTTTTTGCTATAAGATCAGATAGTAAATATTTTAGGTGTTGAGGGAAAAAATAGCCATAGACAATAAGTAAATGAATAGGTTTTGACTGCATTCCAATAAAACTTTATTTACAAAAGCAAAGAGCAGGTCAGATTTGGCCCATGAGCCATAGTTTTCTGACCCTATTGGGGAGAAAAAACTTTTTCCATCTACTCTCCTAGGTTCTACATCTGGAGCCCTGGAAATCAGACTGACAGGAGACAGATAACAAGAGAAAAACCAACAGAAGATTATAAACATGTACAGCACACACACACATGGGAGAAATTCAATGATGAGTAACTCAAAGGGGTGGTTAGAACTTAGGGCTTATATAGCATTTTAACAAGGGACAATAAATTTGTAGAGAAGTGACAAGACAAGGGAAAAGGATTTTAGGCTTCACGGGTGGCAAACTGTGGGAAGGTAAATATATGGGGCAACTAGTGGATGATAAGGGCTAGTTAGTACGACTGGTTTATGTAGACTCTTTCTCAGTGCCATCTCATCTCTGGGGATAAGGTTGTTGTCCCCTTCCTGGTACAAGAAGTGGGGAGAAGGTCACCTTCACAAGGGGAATTTATGTTGTTTTCAGGCAGATAGGGGGAGGACAGAGAGCTCCTCCTGTTTCTGCTTTTTCATAACTGCCTTCAGCTCAAAATAATCCTTATGCCAGAGTGGCATACTTTGGGGTGGCATACCCTGAACCTCTTCAACCTCTACTATCGATCAATTGACATCGAACAATGTTGAATTTTCCAATCTATAAACATAGTATATCTCTCCTATTGATTTAGGTCTTCTTTATTTTAACTGAGCAACGTTTTGTTGTTTTCAGTGTACAAGTATACATTTTTGTTAAATAGATGCATACTTCATGGATTTTTTTTTTTGCTATTGTAAATGGATTCAAACTGACTTTGTATCAATGAAGTTTCTTTCTATAAAGTCTTTTTTCAGGAGTATAGGACTTCATAATTTGTTCCTTATTGTTAAGAAGAATATTTTGGTTACTAAACAATGTTCAAAAATAGAATTAGAATAAAATTAAAAATCAATCTGGACCAATCTACATTTAAAAATCACATTGATTTTTCCCTCTTTGATTTAATGCTTCCAAATAACGACGTTTTGGGGGCAGGGAAGGGTGAGGAAGATTGGCCCTGCGCTAACATCTATTGCCCACCTTCCTCTTTTTGCTTGAGGAAGATTAGCTGCTGAGCTAACGTCTGTGCCATCTTTCTCGATTTTGTATGCAGGACACTGCCACTGCATGGCTTGGTGAGTAGTGTGTAGGTCCTCACCCAGGATCCAAACTCATGAGCCCTGGACCACCGAAGCAGAGCATGCAAATTTAACTGCTGTGCCACCAGGCCAGTCCCCAAAATAAAGGCTTTTTAGAAAAGAAACCAAGGAACAGAAAATACAGAATTAAAATTACGAAGAATCAGCTCTCCACACGTCGTTCTCGGGGAGGACAAGAACTACTGCATGTTTTGTTTTGAATGGCATACTTTAAAAAAACCTAACAGATCATCGTAATTATATTTTGCTTAGAATAACCTTAAGATGAGTTTGTAGGATATGTATCTGCTTCTGGATGGCCATGAAACTAGGTCTGAGATTAAGATGTTGCCACAAAAATTCCCAAAGTAGAAAGACATAAACAATGACAAGCACTTTGTGCCAGGTCCGTAACATGATTTTGGAGTCAGAGAGCCCTAATTTAAGTCCTGGCTCTGCTGCTGTCACTCTCTGAGACCTTGGGCAAGTCATTTAAGCCTTCTAATTTCCAGCCTTCTCATGTGTAAAATGAAAACAGTTTTATTACCTACTCCATAAAGTTGTGGTCAGTATTGAATGAGATAATGTGTGAAAAGTTCTTCAGACAGTGCCAGGAACATAGTAAATGATGAATAAGAAATAGAAAGTATCATAATGTTTTTCTTTCTGAAGATGCTGAAATTGGTGATGATGATGATTGTTATAAAGCTTATATATATGACGAGTTTGTTCTGACTTCTCCCACCAAAGACCTTAATACAAACAAGAAAAGCAGCTGATAAATGTCTTTAGATTTCAGTAGTCAGCTGGAGGGGGTGGAGTGTGGAGATGGGAGATTGATGGTGTGGAAGCAAACAAACAATAATTCTTCCTTATTGGGCTTCAAACTGAGAAAAGAAGGCCCAGAAAAGAGCAACAAAAGGCCAGTCCTGAGACTCCTTCTACTCCACAACAACAGGAAGAAACAGAATGAGACTTAAGGGTTTCGTCTTCTGGTCTTCTGGATCCCAAATCCACTATTCTCTGTTTTATGTCAAGGCCCAAAATGCAGCCTAAGATATTCCTTAAAAATGCAGCTCAGTAGGCTTCCCAGGAATTGGGATTCCCCCAGGGAGAAGCCTTACTGTTGGTCTCAGCTGAAGGTGAGCCGCTTCTCCCTGTTCACATAATACGAAGACTAGGGGTTAAACTCTGAGAGTTTAAGGAAGGTGATGCGTTTTCAATAAAGTCTTTATAGGAAAAGCAGTGAGCAAGATCATGTTTTATGTAGATAAATTTAGCCACTTTTAGTACAAAAAATGGCCTGCCATGCAATATAACAATTTGTTATACAACTACTTTTTTAAATATGTCCATTTATCTTTCATCATGTTTTAATACTGCTACATTTTATTATAAACATTATGAGCAGGATCATTTACAGAGGAAAAGAGTCAAGAAAGTAGCACTTACTCGTGAGAGGCAGTGATGAAATGCTGATATAAACTTTGTGTGTGTGTCTGTGTGTCTGTGTGCGCGTGCAGGTTTTCACATCCTTTGTCTGCCTTTGCATGTTCTAGGTTAATGGATCTCCTTGTGTAGGATTTCTATTGGAGATGCTTGTCATTTCTTCAGAACTCTCAGAATCCTTTCCTGAGTCAAGTAGTGTGCCAAGCACAGTGCCCAACATATCCTTCACATTTATTTAAATTTTCTTTCATCTAATTATGTTGACTTGAGCATCTCTCTAGAAACCAGGGGAAAATATCCTTTTGATATCCAAATCATTTCATCTCACACATACTCAAGTTCAAGTCAACAAAATCTTGACAATGAATACAAAATTCTAGCTCTTTCCACCCCTCAACTCAAACTTCCAGATAACCTAAAAAAAGATTGATGGTAATCTTTGAGCCTGTCATGACGGGAAAAATCCTTCAGTATTCAAAGATGGCGCTTCTGAGCATGCCATGCCCACATAGTCTGTGAGTAGCTCCACCTTCTGCCATTCTCTGCTACCCAGTGCTCTTTCTCCTGACTCATAGGCTGCTCTACACCTTCCAGAGTTCCTTTACTCTCCTCCAGAAACTTGGGGCCTTCCCAGAAGAATCCTGGGAGTTGGCTCCTAATCTATGCTCTACCCCTACCGCCCACCACAGGCAGGTATTTACTAAATGCCTGCTATGTTGGAGGCATTATGCTAAGCACCAAGGATTTGATAAGACATATTTGGGGGTGGGGGAGGCACACAGGAAATCAACAATTATAACAATTTCATGAGGTTTATTATGTAGGAGTGCATGTCTAAATATAGCTGTGAAGGAAGAGGTTAAAGGAATGCGTCTCAGAGAAGGCGATGTTTGAGAGACAGTGTTTTGAAAGAGAATTAGGAATTAGTCAGCTAGAGGAGAGGAAGAAGGAAGAACATTACAGGCTGGGAGAACAGCATGTGCAAAAGCCTGGAGGTATCAACCAGTGGGGCTGTGTGAGGAACCGTAAGTAACGCTGAATGACTGAACGGAGAGAGATTTAAGAAGTAGACGGAGGGGCTGGCCTGGTGGCATAGTGGTTAAGTTGGCACACTCCACTTTGGTGGCATGGGGTTTGCAGGTTTGGATCCCAGGTGTGGACCTAGCATCGTTCCTCAAGCCACACTGTGGTGGCATCCCACATAAAATAGAGGAGGATTGGCACAGATGTTAGTTCAGCAGCAATGTTCCTCAAGCAAAAAGAGGAAAAATTGGCAACAGATGTTAGCTTAGAACCAATCTTCCTCACAAGGAAAAAAAGAAAAGTGGCAGGAGATGAGGATAACACGGAACTGGTGTACTGACTGCATGACTTATGGAAGGTGATTAGATGCAACCTTGTTTTTCCCTACCAATGACCCTTCCAGATTTATTTAATGGGGTAATTTTCTCCTGCTTATGAAGGACATAAGGTCTAAATTCATGATTTCATTGCCTGCTCATTCCTAGGCAAAGGATAGTCTTAAACCCACGGTAAGTTCCCAATTACAGTTTCTATTAGGAAATTACAATGTCTAGTCCAAGCTACAGTTCAAAGGTTTTAAAATTCGTTGGAAGGTGGGAGTTCTCTCCATGCACCATGCTGAGCCCTGGTTCGTGGCCGCCTGCCTCTGGCGATATGGATGTGATTGACTTCAGCGCTCTCTGCTCCCCACACTCTCTCCCATTTACTACCTGCTGGTTCTGGCCCAGCCAGGATTGAACAGGGCGTGAGGCAGAGAAGTCAAAGGAGAGGGCGATTCTTAGTTTGCCAGGTAGAGTTGCACTTTTGGGCTCAGCAGAAGGTTAAAGCTAACTCTCCCTGATGGGCCGTTTTCATGGGTCCCTTAGAGATTTACGTCTCTGGGCATCCGTCCCTGTGCTTTCTTGATTCACGCAGCCGTGTCTCTATTCTGATGGTCATTTGCAATTCCCTCCTGAGCCCTTAGGACTCCAGCAGTCTGGCAGTGACACGGACATATAGATCTGTAGAGTGGGAAACCAAATAGAGACCCAGGTTATAAAATTCATATGTGATTGAGGCCATATTATGAATCAGTGGGGAAATTGTCCAAGTGACTTTCATCTGGGAAAAATGAAGGTATATTCCAACTTTGTACTATTCTCAAAAACGAGTTCTAAATAGATTAAAGATCAAATGTGAAAAATAGAACTTTAAGATAATTGTAAAAAAAATGTATAAGAGAGTCTTTGTGACTTGGACGTAGGGAAAGATTTCTTAGGTAAGACACAAAAAGTATAACTCATAAAGAATAAATCTGATAAATCTTTGAAATTTGATAAATCTTTAAAATTTAAAGTTTCTCTCCTTCAAAATATACCATGGTTAAAAGATCCAAAGACTTGTAGAATATATTTGAACCATAGGTAACAGACTGAGAACTAGTATTCAGAAATGTAAAGAACTACTGAAATAAAAAAGAAAAATATAAACAACCCAATAAACATGCATGGAAATGTGAACAGGAACCTCACCAAGGTGGAAATCCAAATGGCCAAGAATCATGCAAAAATATTCTCAACCTCACAAGTAATCACGGAAATGCACATAAAATAACAATGAAATACATTTCACACATTTTGGATTGGCAAAGATTTTAAAGTCCAACAATATCAACAACTGGCAAGGATGTAGGAAATGGAAAACATCCTAGGCTGCTGGGGGGAGTGTAAATTAGAAAGCTCTCTAAATGTCTAAATAAAGTAGAACATGTACATATCCTGTGACTCCTAAGTTTAAATCCTGGAGAATGACTGTACAATGTAATATACTTAGTACATTATACAATGTATGAGTTTCCTGTGGCTGCCATAATAAGTTACCACAAATGGGTAACTAAAACAACAGAAACTTACTCTCTCACAGGTCTGGAGGCCAGAGTTTGGAAATCAAGGGATAGGCAGCATTGTGCTCTCTCCAGAGGCCCTGGGGGTAATTTGTTCCTTGCCTCTTCCAGGTTCTAGTGGCTGTTGGCGTTCCTCAGCTTGTGGCTGCCTCTCTCTCTCTCCGCTCCGTTTCACATTGCCTTCTCTTCTGTATGTGTGGTGTTGAATCTCCCTCTGCCCCTTTCTTGCCAGGATACATGTAATTGCATTTAGAGCCCACCCAGATAATCCAGGATAAGTGCCTTCTCTCAAGATCTTTAACTTAATCGCATCTTTTGCCAAATAAGGTAATATTCACAGATGCAAGGGATTGGGACATGGACATGTATTTGGGGGCCACCACTCATCCCACCACAGGAACATATACAATGATGTTTATTAAGAATTACTATTAATAGCGAAAACAACATAAATGCCCAAGCCATAAGATAATGCAGGAAATGATTAGTTCGTATGATAGAATTCTATATGGCAGTATAGAGTCAATTTCATCTTTATATCTATCAAAACACATAGATCTCAAAGACTTGTAATGAAGCAAGTTGTAGGTACCATTTATTAATTTTTAACACTGGAGTACATTTATTTGGTAAAAGTATAAAACCGTGAGCTGAACAGATACATACAGATAGATGACAGTGTTAGAGACTGGGAAGCATCAGTGGGGTCGAAGATGGGAAGAACAAAGATGATTTCATTATAAGTTTTCTTTTTTAAAAAATATGCCAAGTAGAGGCCGTTAAAGACCCCACGGTGTTCAGCCGCCGACTCTGTCGCGTTGTGACGTGTGCTGAATCGTGGGAAGGACCCCGGGTCCCCGGGAAACAGCAATGGAGTCAGTGGTCATTGAGGACGTGGTTGTGAACTTCACCCCAGAGGAGTGGGCTTTACTGGATCCTTCACGGAAGAAACTACAGAGATGTGATGTGGGAAACCTTCAGGCACCTGGCCTCAGTAGAAATCATAGGGTAGGGAGACTCTGAGAAAGCGAAGAGGGTAGTCAGTGTGGAGAAAACGTCAGCCTTCTTGCAAATCTCAGTCTGAACAAGAAAACTACAGGAGCTAAACCATGGGGATGCAGTGCATGTGGAAGAGTCTTCACGCATCATTCATCGCTTAAAACGCACATTAGATGTCACACTGAACATAAAACATGAGTATCGAAAATATGGAGAGAAACCATATCAATGTAAGGAATGTGGGAAAGCCTTCACTTATCTCACTTTAGTTCAATCACGTGAAAGAACTCATACTGGAGAGAAACCCTATGAATGTAAACAATGCAGTAAAGCATTCACTTGTTCCAGTTATCTTCGAGTACATGAAAGAATTCATATGGGAGAGAAACCGTATGGATGTAAGAAGTACAGTAAAGCATTCACTTTGTCCAGTTATCTTCGAATACATGAAAGAACTCACACTGGAGAGAAGCCCTACAAATGGAAAAAATGCAGTAAAGCTTTCACTTGTTCCAGTTCTCTTCAAAGACATGGAAGAAATCATACTGGAGAGAAACCCTATGTATGGAAGAAATGCAGTAAAGCGTTCAGTTCTTCCAGTTATCTTCAAATACATGAAAGATCTCACACTGGAGAGAAGCCCTTTGAATGTAAAATATGTGGTAAAGCGTTCAGTTTACTACTTGTCTCTCAAGATGTGAAAGAACTCACACAGGAGCGAAACCCTACAAATGTGAAAAATGCAGTAAAGCATTCAGTTCTTCCAGTTATGTTCGAGTACATGGAAGAATTCATACTGGAGAGAAACCGTATGAATGTAAAAGATGCAGTAAAGCATTCACTTTTTCCATGTCTCTTAGACTCCATGGAAGAACTCACACTAGAGAGAAACCCTTTGAATGTAAAATATGTGGCAAAGCCTTCGGTTATACTGCTTCTCTTTCAAAACATGAAAGAAGTCACACAGCAGTGAAACCCTATGAATGTAAAATATGCAATAAAGTCTTCACTGCTTCCAGTTATCTTCAAATACATGAAAGAACTCACACTGGAGAGAAACCCTATGAATGTAAAATATGCAATAAAGTCTTCGCTGTTTCCAGTTCTCTTCGGGTCCATGAAAGAAGTCACAGTGGAGAGAAAACCTCATGAATGTCAGGAAAGTGAGACAGGCTTTACTTCTCGTGCAACCTTTTGATGATGTGCACACTAGAGGAAATACCACGTAGATATATGTAAACAATTTGGGAAAGACTTTCGTCATCCCTGTTCTTCCTGAAGTCATGAAAGGACTCACTTGATAAAAACGTCTTGAATGTAAACAGCATGAGAAATTCTTCAATTTACCTACATCCTTCTATGTGAAACTCCCACCAAAAAGAAATGAAAATCTAAGTCATGTGAGAAAGCTTCATGGAAATTAATTTGTATATGAGGTTGTGGAAAACTTTCAACATGACAGAGTTTTTATATAAGTAATAAATAGATTGTATTTATCAAGCCTCTTTCCTAAAGTGCAACATTGGACTGTGGATTTCTATTAATTACTGCAGATACGAATATTGAGTTGAGATGATTCTGCTAGTCATCCTTCATAAATAGTAAATAAGATTCATAGGTAGTGCATTTCCCTGAAATCAGTTAATAATATTTTATCTTTAGTTTTTTAATAATGTTTTAATCATTCTGTGTTAGGGGGCTATTGAAAAGTGACAGTTTCTATTTGTTGTGATTTTCTTACTGGCCTTGTATTACACTTCCTGGATGAACCTCATTTATTGTATATATTGTACATTTTCTAGAGAAAGTTCCCTTTTGTAGGTTGTGGGTTGAGGAGCCTGTTTTTATTTTCTGTACTATTAAACAGTTGGAAAAAAAAAAATATGCCAAGTAGAAATTCCAAAGGTGAAAAGTTCTTAATTCTGGATACAGAGATATTTGTGATTCTATGTATGTTTTAAAAATATTTTTAAACGTTTATAGTTTTTTTATATTAAAAAAGTAGAAAACACTTAATAGTTACTCTGAAAACAGTGTGGAGGATAAATTAGAACAGGCAGGAAATAGAGGTAAGGAGACCAGTTGGAGGCCACTAAAAATAACGTATGGATAAGATGTTTGAGGGTCTGACCTACGAGGGTGACCATGAGAATAGAGAGAAAAGGATGATAAGGAGCCACATTAAAGGATGGAATCTATAGGACCTGGTGACTGAGTCATGGGACAGGGAGGAGTGGGAGAAACAGGTCCAAGGGTGATGCCAAGTTACTTAGTTGAGGAACCAGTTGAATGGGAGTTGTTCAGTCACAGGCAATACTAGTCTGCTTTCTGTCACTATAGATTAGTGTTCCTTTTCTAGAATTGTATATTAACGGAATGCAATATGTACTCTTTTTGTCTGGCTTCTTTCTCTCAACATAATTATTTGATAGTCATCCCTATTGTTGTATGTAAAAATAGTTCATTCTTTTTTATGGCTTTGTAGAATAAGTCTTGTTGATTGCCAATCGCCCTGGACTGTCCCTTCCGTGCTGCGCCTGTCCGTGGCATGTCACCACACGAGATTTAGTCCTCTCTCATCTACCCACTGTCCTCCCACGTCAAAATCTGCAGCTGTGTTCCTTTCCTCAATCTTCTTGTCATCATCTGATGGGCAATGATAATATTAGAGAGACTTCCTGGTGGATGGTGGATTGCAAAATGTTACAATAACAGAATATTAAATGAGCAATACTCTCAAGGGGATTGGATGAGGTAATGTTCAAAGTTCCATCTTCAAAAAGTCTCTCATTTGCTGAATTTCTGCTTAGTTCATGATTCCACAAATGAACCATCATTTCTAACATGGATTTGCTAAAGACGTAAAGATAGCAAGTATTAGTGAGGCAAAACTAAATGAACACTGTTGTTACTAGGTTTGAAGTTGTCCCCAAATTCATCTTTTGGTTGGCCTGTGCAGATGATAAACCACCAAAAAAAAAAATAAATATCAATGACCAAAATTCCACATAATTAGTATTTTGCCATCCCCAGAGCTACCATATGGATCAAATTCAATCGGTGTCCTGAGGACTCCAGTTCTGCTTTAGAGAAATGATCAGTCTGGCATGCCCACATCTGGGAAGTCTGCTGAAGCCAGATTCCAGGAAACAGGCATGTTGACAGACTTATAAGCACTCTGCCCAAGGGAAGGAGAAGCCCTGAAAGAAGAGTTGTTTTAAGTAGCTGCTAAATGATTGAGCACCAGGAAATGCTTTCACTTGTCAGGGAGAAATTACACTACCTAGAGATGTCTGGGTGGCATTTAAAGTTGACAGACAGTAATGAGTGCTGGTTAAAAAAAAAGAGAGAGAGAGATTTTAGTGCTCTAGCAATTGCTAGACCTTCCGAGACACATCTCCATTCTATATTTTCACCGGTATTAAAAAAGAAAAAAAGGACAAAGCCAAAAGAAAAAGAGGTGGAGAGACAGAAGGAAAGAAGGACAGAGAGAAGGAAGGAAGGAAAGAAAGAAAGAGAGAGAGGGAGAGAAAGAGAAAGAAAGGAAGGAAAAGAGGAAGGAAGGAAGGAGGAAGGAAAGAGTTTCTGCCTTAGTCGCCTGTTTCTGAAGACTCCAGCATCATTTTAAAAGCTAACAGTAACTGATCTCTACTATGTGCCAGGGTTCTTGCCTGGGACTTGCATATATCAGCTCATTTAACCTTCACTACAACTGTGTGAGCAGACAGCTCTATCTCCCCCTTCTTAAACCCCTAACACCAGGAAAGTCCCAGGCAAACAGGTGGAAGTTAGTTATCCTACAAGAATGCACCCAGCCCCAAGAGGATTCAAACTGCAGACCGTCCTGGTGAAGGTAAAGGAGGTGGCAGGGGCATGCCCATGCCCCTCCCAGTGTGTGTTCACTGGGCCCACATCCTTATCCAGGCAACGATTTAGCTGTCACCCAAGATAAGAAGTAAAAACAGCTCAGGGTCAAAGACAGTTTTCAGTGTAGAAAGTACATTCACATGTGTTCTTTCCCTTGGCTCCCCATTGACACCTTCGTGAGGGGCACAGGGCAGACACTGTTATTAGCCCCATTTTACAGATAAAGGGAGAGAGGCCAGAGAGGCTGATGAGTTGCACAAGGTCCTACAGTCATTTCATGGTGGAGCTGGGTCCCCAAACTGAACTATCAGGGGGTAAAGGGGCATGTGGATCAAATGAAATCGTGTTTGCTAAAGCATTTTGAAAGCTGGAAAGTACTATTCCAATGTATGCTATTTGTATTAGTTTCCTGAGGCTGCAGTAACAAATTACCACAAAGTGAGTGGCTTGCAATAACAGACTTACTCTCTTATAGTCCTGGAGGCCAGAAGTCTGAAATCCAGCAGGGCCGCTCTCCCTCAGGGGAGCTTTAGAGGGGAAACCTCTTCTTTGCCTCTTCCCATTTCTGGTGGTTGTTACCATTTTCTTTCCTTGAGGCCACATCACTCCAATCTCCACCTCCACGGTCATGTTGCCTCTTCCTCTTCTCTCTGTGTTCTCCTCTTCTGTCTGTCTCAAATCTCCCTCTGCCTTTCTCTTTGAATGATACTTGTCATTGGATTTAGAGTCTACCTGTCTAATCCAGAATGATCTCCCTGTCTCAAGTCCTGAGTTTCATTACATCTGCAAAGACATTTTTTCCAAATAGGGTAACATTCGTAGTTCAGGGATGAGGACGTGGACATATCTACAGTGTTTAAGTCTATTGCTGGGGCTGATGGTGACCATGATACTGCTGTGGGTGTGGCAGAGCCCTGGCACTGTCCACTAGTCCACACAACTCCCTTTCTTCTAGGTCTAGCAATCAAGTTGGGGCAACATAGCCTAGTAGTTAAGAACACAGACTCTTAGAATCAGCCTTCCTAAGGTTCATATCCTACTTCTGCCACTTTGATGACTGTGTGAGAATGAACAACTTCCTTCAGGAAGTCGTTCAAGCCCCTGGATCTTCATTTCTTCCCCTACAACATGAAGTTAAAAAAGCCCTCTCTCATAAAGTCGTTGGAAGGATCAAATAATTTAATTATGTGTAAAGTGCTTAGACCAGTGTCTACACTACAGAAATGTTAATTGTAATTATTCCTTGGGTGGCACCGTGACTAAGGCCAAGTCCTCTCACTTTGCCTGTTTATCATTCAATAATAACTTGGATAAACAGAGAACGGATTTTCTTCTCTGGAGGGGCACTCCCGAATCATTCACTAATTCTAAGCATTTCCAGGAATGTTTTCTAAAAATTGATCTTCTAAATTGTGTGTAGAAAAAAAAAAAAACCAGAACTAAATGCAGTGAGAAGGGACCATTGTTTAAAATCTGCCATTAGCTTCCCACTTGATCCTGAAACTTCTGAAGTCTTTCAAGCTCGTTGTCCAATCTAAAATTTCAGTTTGTCTCATGATATTTCGAAGAGTTCTGAAGGCTGGAAAGTATTTAAAATATTAGGTGGAGAAATGTTCATAGAATGCAGTGGTTTTTAGAAAGGACTGGGTGTTTAAGCAAAACGTTACAAATTAGGATGATGTCAGATCAAGTCACTTGTGTAGCTTCAACACAAACAGGTAATATTAGGTTGCCTGGGCTAGACTGGGTACTATTGTGTTTCTTTTTGGGTTTTATTTACTTTAAACTCTATGTTTTCCCTAGACTTCGTTCGATATCCCCCGCTTTAGTCTCAGCCTGAGGCATAATGTCAGAAGCGAAGTGAAGGGTGATGACTCTTGCTCCTGAAATTAGATTCATTAAGATAAGCATTACGTTTGGCAATCCCATTAGTGTATCTAAAAGAAAATGATAAGAAAACACCAAGACTGCCGTCGAAATAAATGTTGACAGAGAATAGACCAGCTGGAAGGAACCTTGGGTATCAATTTATACAGTTCCTATAACTTTATTTTTTATAACTTTTTTATTGTAAAAGTAAAGTATATTCATCAAAGATTTTGGAAATGATGGAAAAGAGCCAAAAAAAAACCTAAGTAAAATTCTTTATAGCAGTCTTACTATCCAGAATTAACCACTGTTAATATTTGTATTTCTCTTCTTCCAATATAAAATACAGTTTTCTTTCCATGGTTGGGACCATGCTGCTGAAATTAGAAATGTCTCCTCTCTCTAGAAAGGTAGTACTTTGATTCTTTTTTAACAAGATGATAACTTTTGTTAAAAAGACAGAAATGGATCAAAAGGGTCTCCCTCTCCTTTGAGTCCTATCTCATTACAATGCTAAGCGATACCCATCCGTTATCCATAGTAATTCTGTCCTCTGCCCAAGGACGGAACTGTTCACCTGCTGTCCCAGGTCTGGCACAGGCCCCTCAGGTGGACGACACGTGGGCTGTCTTCTACTTGCAGCCGAGTAACAATATTAGAAAGCAGTCATGGATAAGTTTCTTTTTCTAGGACAGTTGAAAACATTATTAATAACAATAAAGTTCATTGAGGTCTTACTGTTCTAAATATTCTGAATCTAGTAACTCATTTAATCCGTAGAATAATCCAATGGGGAGATTTGCCCTCAATAGGTGGCAGAGTCAGGCTTTGAGCCCACAGCCTGGCTCTGTAGTCTGTGCCTCTCACCCCCATAGAAGAACTCCTATAGAGATGCTGACAGCATGAGAGTGATTCTGAAGCTGCAGAACATTCTAGTGCTATAGACAGACTGGAGGAAGTTCCAAACTGAAAATCTGAGAGTGAGTTAGAAATTCAGGTTTTACTCAAGTGTGAGGTGTTACTACACTTAGAGAAAATGAGTGAATTAATTACATTGAGAAGTGCTTAGCTTTACTTTAAAATTAGTATCATCCATTGAAGTAGCATTATAATATTATATAATACTTAGGTTTATCTTTTTTCATATTTTTTTATTGATATAAGGAATAATCAGATAGAAAAGCATGCTAATTTTGCTGCGGCTGATTTCCCTAAGGGAAGCCCACAGCCGAGTCAAAAAGCGGGAAGACCTGGACTTCATATTCACATTCCTGCTCTATCATTTGCTAGGTAAGTTATTTACTAGGCGCTCCTTGTTCATCCTTAATTTCCTAAATAGGGAAATGGAATAAAACCTCCTTTGCAGTGCTTTTGTGAGGATTAAATAAGACACTGTATATAAAGTACCTGGCAACAGAAGTCAGTTAGGAAATAGTAACTTTTATTATCTGTGCCTCCTCGTGATGGTTTATTGAGTTCAAAACACAGTACCCAAAGAGGAGAGAGCATCCTCCTAACTTCTAGCATTGGCAATGCAAAACCTATCACGGTGGATGTGGGAAGAGCAGGATGAACACAGAGGGTGGAGAGAAATAGTCCATCCCCCTCCCCAACGTGATGCCCCTACTTGCCCAGGCAGGGAGCAGCAGCTGGGCCAGGAGCCTGGGAGCTGGCTGGCCTCCTCAGGCCAGTTGGGATCAGATAAAAGGAGAGCAGAGAGGGGAAGAGAATCTCTCCCAAATGCTATGCTAATCAGCTCCTTTAAAGCCTCTGAACCTTCCCAGGCTCACCCTGATCTCCAGTCTACACTCCCTGTGTCCCTTGGGCATGCAGATGAAGATAGAATAGTTGGGAATATGACTCAGCTACATAATATTGCAGATTAGACATCTGGTACAGAAAGGCTGCAGGGTGGTTGAGAATAAAATAATTACAACCCCCACAGGATCCTGCCTTTGACATCTCTCATCTGAAGAGTCCAAACAGCCTTGCCAATAATACTCATCCTTGTTCCCAACATTGCTAAGGAAAGGAAAAGGGACAAAAGGAACTGAGAGACTGTTCCAGGGTCCCAGTCTGTGAACACCAGTTATGGGGCTCTAAGGAGTACTAACAGCCGTGGAGCGGCTCACAGATTTCAAGCCTCCAAGTTGCTTGTGGGGCTAAAATAAATCTAAGAGCTAAGTGACAGAAGCAAAGGGACAGTGGAGTAGTGAGGCTCCTCTGAGAACTGCGTTATGATTGTAGCCGAGTGGGATGAAGCTTGGATTTTTTTAGAGACCATTGAAAAGTGCAGCTCAAACTTTTCTGAGAGGCGGGAGCAAACCTGTCTGAGAACCCTGGGGTGTCTCATGAGGGGAACCCAGGGTCAGTAGGTGACCACAGTCACGACCTGGGGGAGAAAGGCAAGGAAGACCCTGACAGAAAACTACTGTGAGGGAAGAATGGGACAGACAGGAGCGAGGACGGGGTCCTGCTCCGAGCCACCTGGTTGCAAAGAGAACAGCAAAGGAATCTTGCTCTGGGGGGCAGTCTGGGGCCTCGGAATTTGACCATGTGAGTCAGGCCAGGGTTGGGGTGGAACCCTCCTGACTTTGAGCAGCACCAAAGGGTCGGGGGAGGGGTCAGCGTCCCTTCCTCCTGAAGAATGGTGGCAGCCCCAAGAGGTATCTGCATGGGATGAGGGCTGCCTGGAGGCCCAGCCCAGCCACACCACAACAGGGAGCACTCTCGGCTGTGCAGCGAGAGAACCTCTGCAGCCCCTCTGGGCTTCAGCTGCTTCCAGGGTCCACAGAAGCACCGGGGCCTGACAGCTGGGGGAGTCCCTGCCTCAAGGGGCTCCGCTAAGACAGAGAGTGGTTTGCCTGCTGATCTGGACAGGAGTGGGCTTGAGACCTGTGTTTTCCGAGGCCAGCTAAGTGGCAGGCATTTCTATCCCCAAACGGCAAAGTAGTTTAAATGTTAAACTCATTCAACGTTAAACTCATTCAACAAAGGAGGAGATGATGAGAGCCTTGTGGTTTAGAACTTGGGCTCTGTGGTCAGACATACCTGGATTAGAATTCTGTTTCTGTTGCTCAGTAATAGCTGTGTGTCCTAGAACAAATGGCTTGAATGTTCTCAGCTCATGTCCTCATCTGTTATCATCCTGAAATGGGGATGATAATGATACCTGTCTGTAGGGTCGTCATGAGAATTAAATGAGATAATGCATGTAAAGTGCTTGGCGCCTAGTAAGCCTGCATAAACATTAGATTAAACAAACAAATACAAACCCAAATAGTCCCCAGCGTCATTCCATGGGAAGAGAACTGCGCCTGGCAAGCCCCTGGGATGGATATGGCAAGTTGTAGGTGAGCAATGGCCAGCAGTGGACTTCACTAACGCTGAGAGAGAGTGCTGAGAAATAATGAGCGATTTGATAAGAAAAAGGCCAATGAGTTTGGGACTGGCCCAGAATATTCAGAAGGAGGACTCAGATGATGAGTTGATTTAGACAAGAAACAAGGCATCCTAAGTCCAAAACGACTATGCCATTTCGAGTGTCATTTTTTACTCTCCCTAAAGATTTTCAGCTTTGTACGAGGACATTCTCTATTTCAGTTTTCCCTCCACTTGTTTCTCCCTTCCTCCAGCCCTCTCCTGAGAATTCTATTTCCATTGCTCCATTCTGTCTTTGGATTTAAATTCTCATTTGAAAATAATTATACACGCTATTATTTACTCGGTGTACTGGTCGAATATGCTCTACTTAGGACGTGAGAAGGCACTCCTCTGAAACATATCACGGCGGTGAAGAAGAGCAGTGCTTCTCAGGATGGTGGGGGTAGAGACATAAAACTTCGTACGTCAGGAATCTTCTTGACAGGCCTTACTAGGCCTGAGTCCAAAATGGAGCTGAGAAAAATGAAAAGGGATTTGGCTGACAAAGCAGATGACAGGCAGAGAGAGCCAGTGAAAGGGAATTGGCCAATGGCAAAAGGAGAATTGGCAAGGCTTTGTGAAACCCCTTGCTGGAAAACCATAAACCTCAGATTGTCCGTCTGGCGCATCAGTCCTCAGAGGCAAATCATTTTTGCCTGTGGAAGGTGCCTGCCAGGAAGCTGCACCTCAGGGGGCGCCTTTGGAAAAGTGGATCGTGTCTGGATGGGTGCCCAGCACTAAGTGGACGGGGATGAGAAGAAACCGCACACAATGAGATCTCTAAGGGCTGGGAGAAGGGGAGGCGCTGCGGGGCTGACACTTGTGAGTCAGAACGATGGGAAAAGACGTTGAGAAACAGAGGCAGAGGGACTGGACGCTGGGGAGGGAGGTGGTGGGAAGCAGCTTTGTTTCTTCAGGGGGGGACTGTCAGGGCCTGTCTCCTTCTGTACGAGTCCCCACTTGAAATGACTCATCCACCCTTTCGAAACTCAACTCTGCCTTCTTCCAGGTGAATAAGCCACTTATCTGGGTCTCCCAAATGCACAGCTACACTGTGAAATCTCTCTCAGAAATAAAATCTGTTTGCACACGTGATCTGGACACAGGCCGAGCTGACTCCTGGGAGCAGGGCTGATCCTCATCAGGCGGGAGAGCAGGGCCTTCACTTCAGAGCCTCCGGAACCTTCTTGGAGTGTCCTTTTTCTCTTGTCTCAGTGTTGTACCTGTTGGCTCCAGGCCATCCAAAATCCCACTTCCGGCCTTCTCCTGTGGCCTCCCACTCAATTTTTTCCTTCCTGAGAGGGCTGGCTTATGACCCATATTTCCATTGTCTCCTCTACCAAGATTTGCGTAGTAGATTTCCTTCCCAAAGAGAAAAAGTTCATCAGAAAAGTTCATGCTAAGGTGTTAATAACCAGCAATAATTTAGTTTGATAACCTCTGTCAAGTATAATTCCCTAGTCTAGTAATGTTCCCCAACCTTTTTTCACGTGCAACACACATAGAAGAAGAGAATGACTTTACCATAAACTGTGATAAATGAAAATGAGAGACAATGGACCACAGAGGGCTTGGCCACAACCCTATCCAGGCCCCTCAGTCCCCATCACTGAGTGCTGAAGGGATCGATAGCTCCCAGCTTCTATAACCCTATGTCCACATAAATTGGGAAGCTCACCCTTTTTTTTTTTTTTTAAAGATTTTATTTTTCCCTTTTCTCCCTAGAGCCCCCGAGTACATAGTTGTATATTTTAGTTGTGGGTCCTTCTAGTTGTGGCATGTGGGACGCTGCCTCAGCATGGCCTGATGAGCAGTGCCATGTCCGCGCCCAGGATCTGAACCAGCAAAACCCTGGGCCGCTGAAGTGGAGCACACGAATTTAACCACTTGGTCACGGTGGCCCTTGGGAAGCTCATCTTAACCCCACGGTTTTTAAACATACTTCAGTGAGCCGTAGCAGTCTGCGGATGTACCTCAGAGGGAGTGAGGGGCTGACCCAATGGGTCACGTCCGTCAGCTACAGCATTCTGCTTTTATCTGTTTATTTATTAGACCTCTGAATAAACTTTTATTAGAAGGAAGCGTGTTACAGTTTAAAGGAATTAGAAAATCACTATCTTAAATCCAACAAATAAAATCTTTAATAGTAGAAGCTCGGGCAACCATGACGAGTAGTGAGGGAGATATTCTGAGGACAGAGGGGTTTTCTGGTGCCTTCCACCGTATCATTCAGGCAATATAGTCTTCTCTGTACAGATGCTGCACACAATCTGGGCGCATCCTGCCCCTCCGGCTAAAGGGGTTTTGTTTCTTTAAAGTATCTGATGCTTGAAAAAGTTCTCCTAACACCAGGTAGCTTGATGCAGAGCCTGCCAGTGTCTCAGCTCAGCGAAACCAAAAGCACCATCACCGTTCCTGCCTGCCACCTTTTGTATTGTATCTTGATTTATTTCCACCATTTTTCAGAAGCCATGAAACATCGAGGAGATCAAAGCTGCTGAAAGAAAGTCTAGCAAAATGAAGTGCTTGTAGGTTGGCTGAGCCATTTCATAAGATGGCGAGATTGGTTTACTTACTATTAGTGTTATCTGATTTTGTTGCTATTCTTATACGTATTTCCACCCCGCTTTGTTCCAAAAATGACTCAAAATGGGAAAGTGTGTTCTGCAGAAGACATTTAATCTCAAAGTTTAGGTTGCTTGATGTTTGATGAATGACATCATTTCAAAACTATCAAGGTTTAATGTGAAATTATTTTAAGATTTCAATTGCCTGATTTTAATTTTAAACCTTCATTATAATAAAATATCAATGAGAGTTACAGTTTTGTGTGTGTGTGTGTGTGTGTGCACGCACGTGCCTGTGTGTGTATTTTTCATTTCTATCCCATACTGTTTTATAAAGGATTTGAAGCGCCTCACAAAGGATTCGAGGCAGCAAGAACTATAGTTTTACACTTTAGGGAGGTGTCTAAATTACTGGTAAAGTTTTATCTTTCAACCAGGATTCACCAGTGACATTTTTCTGCTCACCAATGGAATTTGAATAACACATTCAAAATATGCTTCTTCACCTTCAGATGTTTCTCGACTAGAATTTTTTTTAATTGCCTTTCAGCAGCGACAGAGGAGAGCAGAGATGCAGAATTGGATAGAACAGACTCGTTTCTGTGACCCTGGCCTCCAATTCTCTTTTTAAGGTTCTAAAAGCTCTGAATACAGTTGTCTGATTTATTCTGGATACTTCTGGGCCAGTGAAATTCTTGTCCTCAAAATAAAAAGTTTTAGAAAAAGCCCAATCAAGATTTATTTCTTGTAAAATAACTCAGTCTCCAGCAAAGAGAGCCTGTCCTTGCATGGGATTCAGCCCCTGCTGACACAATATTCATGCTCCTGAAGACGAAGCAGAAAGTCAGCTGATTGAGACTGTTTCTTTTGCTTCCAACACTACTTACTCTCTGCTGCCTTCTCACTGTTCCTGTGTGTTACATTGTCTGTGTGGCACTTTCTTTTAAAATACTTCAATATGAACAGTGTGATGTATTTGTACATACAAGTTAACTCTATCCTCTAAGAGCAGTTAGCTAGCATTTAGAATACCCCGTTTGGGGCTCTACCCTCCAGAGTTGGTTAACTGTCAGATGAAATACCCTAGCCAGAGTCAACATCTTCTAAGATGGTCATTTAGTGTTTTAAATGTAATTAACTAAACCTGCACCAGAAGGCCTACTGGTTAGCATAAGGGATGTTAAAAATAACTTTTAATTGGTGAGATGAGTGGTATTCAAAACAGGCGATTGGTTGTAGTGCCATACAGGAGCCACTGCCCTTCCCTGACTGAAGCAAAGCCCCTGGCAGGCCCAGCTTGCCGAATACAAATGGTTCAAGCTTGCGTCTAGATCTCTGCACTGGCCCTCCATTCCTCCACTTTGCCGAGCACCCTGTGCCTGACACAGCACAAAGCTCCCACACCTGCCGTCAGAATACGCTTGCCTCAAGTTCAGTCAAGCCTTTTGTGGGAAAGGCTAAATCAAAGGCCACTGGGTAAGAGAGGGGGTAAAAGGTAGGACTCCCAGCCACAGAGCAGGCTCAAGACTTTTTTTTTAATAATGCTTGTATAGATCTTTTTATTTATTCATTTATTTATTTTTGCTGAGGAAGATTGGACCTGAGCTAACATCTGCGCTGATCTTCCTCTGTTTTGTGTATGGGATGCCACCACAGCATGGCTTGATGAGTGGTGTTAGGTCCACACCCAGGATCTGAACCTGCAAACCCCCGGGCCACCAAAGCAGAGCACACGAACTTAACCACTATACCACCGGGCCAGCCCCTCAAGACTGTTTTTGAACCTTAATGTGAATAAATATCTAGGTGTTGTCAGTGTATTGTCTAAAACTTGTTTTCGTCATAATACGACTCCTGGTAGCAAGATTGTGGAGAAAGGAACATATAGGCTCCCTCAGTCTCCTCAACTTCTTTTTTGTTTTGTTTTGTTTTGAGGAAGATTAGCCCTAAGCTAACTACTGCCAATCCCCCTCTTTTTGCTGAGGAAGACTGGCCCTGAGCTAACATCCGTGCCCATCTTCCTCTATTTTATACATGGGACACCTACCACAGCATGTCTTATTGCCAAGTAGTGCCATGTCCGCACCCGGGATCCGGACCAGTGAACCCGGGTCCACCAAGAAGCGGAACATGCGAACTTAACCGCTGCGCCACCAGGCCAGCCCGCCCCGACTTCTGGTGGTTGGAGGCTATTGACATTCACCAGGAAAACTTCCTATTTGCCAAAACGCCAAACTGGCTTGGGTGGATTGCCATGCATGTACATTTCAAATCCATGCTTCAAAGTCTGGAAAGGACTCACTTGCAAATATGGAAGGTTTATTTAGATAAAGATGTTTAGTTTAAGGTTGTGTTTTTTTCTTGAAATTTTGGGACACTGATTGCATTCCGTAAACATCCCTTACTCAATTAATAGAAGTCTTTAGTGGGCCTTACACTTGTCCCTGAACACCCTGTTACTGTGATTTACAGGATATTTTCTGAATCTCTTTAAATTCTGGGACGCTGAGAGTTGCCTGCTTGAGTAATAACTGTGCTCCTTTTCAGTGGTGTTTTCTTAAAAACACTGGATTCTAAAAGGGTGGCAGTAGAAATCCAGAGCCACCGAGGGAAGAGTGAAAGGTGGATAGAGTGTTCCTCCTTCTGGGCTGGCTGTGACAGGATCAGGGAGAGGCCCACCAAGGACCCCAGGCTTTGTGCCTGCAGTATTTCTTTTGAGATTTCATGCCCATCAAGTTCATCTTCAAAGAACACAATGCCCTTCTGATTTTTTATCATTATTTGAATGAGAGTCAACCACTGACTAATTGTGTCTGGGACATGTCAGGCCGAAGCCTGCCTTGGGGCAAGAGGTGGGAGAAGATGATTGTACGGTGAGGGGGAATTGAGATGCCTCCTGTGGAAGCATCAGGGTGGAAGGAGGTAACACAAAATTTGGCATCAGTGGTGGTTTTTCTTTTATTCTCCTCTCCGAATTGTTTGGAACACTGGGAGCCTTGGAGGAACCAGTTAGAGTGGATGAGTGTCCTCCCCAGAGCTGCAGGGCAGTGCCTCAGAGAACCCCTAGGGGGCAGCACTCAGGCGCAGGTCTCAGTGAGACTCCCAGCTGCAGCTGGGCAGGCACCCAGGGGGCACCATCTCCGGCTTCTCACACCATGATTAGTGCACACACAAAGATAAGAAACGTTTTCCAAGCAGGAATAAGACCTTGAATACAGGAAAGCAGCAGACCAGCAAGAAAACAAGAACAGACTGGTGTCTGAAGAAACACAAGTCAGGTTTCACCAGGTTTTTACTGAGAACAAACTAGATATTTATATGAGAATCCTAGTGTGCAATAATCATAATTGGATAATAATTATGCTTAACATTTAGTCCTCGTTCCATAAGTGGATTCAGTCATTCTCTGTCATTTTGTTGTTTTCATGAAATCTGGAGTTATATAACCATCCTGAGTTTATTACAGAGAATGATCTGGAAGGGTTGGCTTCTCCCTGCTTATGGAAGTGACAGTTCTGAGGGCAGTAGCTGAAAATAACTGTAGGGCATTTATTTCTGGGTCTTCATCATGTCCCACACTCACCACTTTTAATTCTCTTCAGAGAATTGCTCTTACATCCTGACCAGGCTGAAAAGTGAATGATCTATCGCTTCAAATATTGTGTGAATTTTCTTAAATAAGGAGACAAATCTTTAGATTGCCTTTGGGGAAGTTTCAGCTGGGTTATCTCTGACACAAAGTGGTTTTCTTCCCTTCAATACCTGGAGAGTATTCTAGAACCCAGCAATGTTTTGGCCATCACTTGATTTGCCTATGATTCAAATATGGACTGGGGCTCCTGCAGTCTCAAATGTCTGGGGACATTCACCAGGTTCACAACTATGAAACCCCAGGCTTTGCCCTTGATTGATTTCTGCTAATTCTCAGGGGGCTTACACTTTCATGGTCCCTCCTACCTCTGGCTCCCGGGTCCATATGTGTCGTCTCTGCCTCAGCCTCTCTCAACCCAGATATAATACTCAGCCCTTTGCTGTTTTATACAAAAAAAAATCACTCTCTAAGCATTTCGGGAGTAATACATTGTGTTGAAGGTTTGGGACTCATGGGTCAGAGGTGTGGGTGAGTTATGTCACATAACTCAAGGCCTCACAAGGTCCTAGTGGCTCTCTCTCCTCTTTCCCTCCCTACCTTATGTCCCTGGGAGCTCCATGATCTCCTTCTGTAAGGTAAATTAACCCAGTTCCCCTTAGCTCCCACCGCTACCCTTCCATCAAGGACATCACAGAACAAAGTGTCCTCTATTTAACAAAACCTATGCTCCTTAGAAGATAGCTAGAAATATAAACAACAACAACAACAACAATTCGGTTGCATGTATTTATTTATTACTTGATTAAAACCAGGTCTGAGTCTCTGCCTCCATTGAAAGGCAGTACAATATTTTAGAAAAACAGCTGAATTCGGAGTCAGCTTATTGGGATTTAGAGCCAGCAGCACCCTTCAGTGGCCATGAAAAAGCCAGCAATCCATTTTGAGCCTCAGTTCATCATTTAAAGAGTGAAGATGTTTCTATTATTTTGAATCGTTATGCAGATACAAGGAAATAATTTATGCGATGCACTCTGAAACGTTAGAGCAATGCTTCTCAGGACATTTTAGCTTTACCATGACTAACGAGTGCTGCTGCCGTTTAGGGATGCAGATGTCCTACAATGTGGGGCGATTCTACAAACACAGAACTGCCGGATCACCAACGGCATCCCCATGGAAAAACTCTGCATTTGAGCACAGGATAAAAGAAAAGTATGTTACCTCTGACCTTCTGCCCATCACACAAAATGCAGATGCATTTCTACATGGTGAAGATAATTCTTTAAAAAGATTTTCCTCATTCTGGATTATTTTAGCCCAATCTTTGTTCCAAGGTGATAGTTTCTCTGGCATCTGATACTGCTGCCAAGGTTTTAATTATAATCTTGAGCTTCCTCCTATAAGGAGTGCTTCCATTTAGGGTATCTTTGTTCAATCTTTCAGTTGAAACTGTATTTTACCCTCCAGAAGACAAAAAGAAGGAGGACAAATTATGGGATAAAGGCTGGGGGAATTTTCCACATGGTGAAGGTACAAGGAAGCAGTAAGCAACTCTTCAGAGCACAGTAGCTGTCTTCCCAAGGCCAGCATTACCTGGCATAAATAACTGTTGAGTTAAAGGCAGGTCAGGTTTCAAGCATATTTCCCATCCCTCCCCCTCAGTTGGCAATAGGCAAGGTAGACCTAAATAGGGCCCAGACCACCAGACACCCAGGCTCCCATGCCCCTGGACCCCTAGACCTCCATGAGCAACACAGTTCTGATTCTCTGGCTCTCCATCTGCCCGTGAAGCTGTTGAGAGGCCTCACATCTGTAGACCAGACTCCTGATTTGTTGTCCTGGCTGTGGTGAAGCACTGTGGTCAGCCATCTACACTCTCCCTTCATCCTCAGGTGTAGACTTGGGGCTGCTACTCCTATTGTAGAGGTGGACCACAAGAGGCAGAATTGAGAGCATTGGCATATATTGTCCATGGAGCTAGATGAGCATTTGCATTCCTCTCACTGACTGCATCCTTGGGGTTTAATAAGCTGTTTTGGAAGATGCTTGATGAGGTGATTTTTTTCTCATAGATATTGTGTCATTTATATGAAGGGAAAAAAATTCTGCCTCTATAGGCTTAAAAAGGAACGTGCTTCACATAAGAGTGGGAGGGCCTAGCTGGCCAAGAGGATATGGCACCTGTAAGCCAGTTGTAATTCTATCTCCAGTCAACAGGCTGAACCATAAATTTTGTTCCTAGAGCACATCTCTGATTACTTTGACAAGTCACTTCTCCCTCTGAAACCTTCAATGACTCTATATGCCCATAGAAATATTCCAATTCCTTAGCCTTTCATCTAATCTATCCATAATTTGAGTCCAACCTACTTTTTTAGCCTTCTCTAACTTCTTCACAAATTCTATACTTCAGATCCCTTAAAAACAACAACAACAACAACTTGTCTTTCCCTGAAAACAGGTTCTCCAGCTGGTTCAGCTGCTAATTAATGAGCAGTGTGACCTTGGCTAATCATTAACATCTCCAAGTCCCAGCCGTCTAGCTTGTAAAACCCAGGGGTGAGGCCCAGGCTGATGAATTTTTCACAAACTGCCCAGGTGGATCTAACACACATCAAAGTCTGTGAATGTCTCGCCCTAAAACCTCCTCCAGCTCTGGTTTTCCCACACATTATCCATGCACTGCAATTCTCTGCCTCTGGGTGTTTACTTAATAAAGTGCCTTTTCCTGGAATGTTTTACTTTCCCTCTAGTAACCCCTGCACACTTGTGTGTACTTGCGCATGTGCGCACACACAAGTCAAGGTCCTTCAAGATTAGCTCCAATACCACCTCCTCCAGAAACTCTTCCCTGAGGGCTGAGCTTGCCTTTCCATGTTCCTTCTTCAAACACCTCTCCCGTAGCACTTACCACAATCAGTCTTAGTTCTTGGTGGATTTTGTTTAACTCATTACTGATGGACTGTAAACTTCGTGAGCATAAATATTCCTTCTTGTTCATCTTTCATATTCCACGTTATTCATGGGAGTAGCTTGTGAGAGTTGGTTGAATTGAATTAACTTGATTTGACATTAATTAATCAAGAGGCATCTTGGTGAAGGTGATGAGTTGGAGGGGCTTGGGAAGACGGCTGATTAGGGTTGAAGGCTTGTGTCTCTCTATCATGAAACCTTTACTAGTCACATTCCCTGTCTGTCTCTAACCACATGTGATTGTGAACTCAAAATAGTAAGAAAAGTTGCAGCTGTTTTTTGTCAAAATCGGATGATTGTATATCTGTAATCTTGCAACCAGAGCAGTTGTGCCGATATATTTAATGACTCTCTAGAAAGACGAAAGTTTCTTCTTGAGAAATGAGAAGGGGGAACCATTAATCTTTTCTAAAATAAACAGAGTTGTAATGACTCCTTAATTGAAAGAGTAGAGATCTACTCTTGGAATGCAGCACCCAAGGACCCGCCAAATTCTCTGAAGAGTGAAGAGTCCTCAGATGATAATTGATGGTGGGATCATTTTCCCTGTGGTCCCTGTGGTGATACTGATGCACAGTATCACCAGCATTTACAGGGGCCTTATCAATGTAGCTGCCCCAGCTTCATAAGAAAAACAGCTCGTTGTCATCTGAGGCCTTTGGGGTACTTGTTCTTCTAAGCTTGCTTCAAAGGTTTAGGATGTCCACTCAGTCAGCATTTTGCTCTTGGTTGCCTACCCCTGTGTCATATCCAGGCACCTCCCACCCAACCACCCCCATCCACAGGAATCCCCACTTCTCGCCAGGCATGGGGGAGAGAGATTCTGTCTTCTCCTTTCCCAGTATTCACTTATTCTCTAATCCCTGAAATTGGGCCAATGCTACCCCCAAGGTCATGAAGCATTGCCTTTCTTTGCTGCCAGCCAGGCTCAGCAGTCTCTCTCTCCTGCATCCTGCTTGACTTCCCAAGGGCAGGTCAGACTTCTGGATTCCCTTTGCTGCCTTGGCTTCCAACCTGATTCACCCCTGCTTCTCCTCTCTTACTTTCTCTGGTGATTCTTCCTTGCCTGATACTTAAAGATTGGCTGCTCCAAATTTCTTTCTCAAATCAGCCTCTCTTTCCCCTCTACATTCTCCTCCTTGACAATGTCATTTATTTCCACAGCACCTCAATGCCATGGGCTCTCAAGCCTACAGCCCTCTCCCAAACTACAGACTCATTTCTTAAACGCCCTGATGGACATCACTTGGACATTTTACTGGTATTTCACTCACCATTTCCAAATCTAATGGATTCTTTCTGAACCACCCCACCCCCATCCCTCTTCAAATAAGCTTCAGTGACTATTTTCTGTTTCCCTATTTCCACCACAATCATCCCAGTCACCCTGTCCTCCAAATCCTGGAACATGTATGACTCCCAAGCTCTTTTCCATTCCTCTCCCTGACACGTCACTATTTACCAAATTCTTAGAGTTCAGTCCTATAATTCTGTGTCTGAATTGTTTCTAGTAAATCTCTTCTCCTTTCCACATCCACAACCATTGTTCAGGCTCTCACTGTTTTTTGTATCACAATAGCCTTGTTACTGATGATCCTACTTCAAACACCTTCATGTTTAAAAACCTTAAAGATACCAAGGCTCAGGGGAGCTTCCCTGGCTGGCAACACTTCACTTGTGTTGTCACACTTCATTGCTGGCAAATGAAGCACATCCCCATGCAACTCCACTGGGAGGGGACACCGGGCAGCTTGGATCTGGTTCTCCTGGACTTCACCCCATGCGCCTTTCCCTTTGCTGATTCTGATCTGTATCCTTTCACTTTAATAAACTACAACTGTGGGCATAACAGTTTCTGAGTCTCGTGAGTACTAGCAAATCATCGAGCCTGAGGGTGGTCTTAGGGACCCCCAGCACAGCACATCAATCACAAACCACGAAACTTTAATATTAAAGTTATAAATTGCTAGTGACAACTTCACAACTAGTGACAACCCACCAGTGAGTCCTAACTCATGGATTTTACTTTGTGAGGGAAGGGAATATGTCTTTCTCATCTTTTCATCCCCTGCTATGCTTTGCACAGAGACTGGTTCACAGCAGGTTCTCAGGTAACATTCAGTTATAAGTATTAGAAGCAAGATGTTGAGCAAATATTAGAAAATATCTCCCTAGTTTGAGTGTCATTCACACGCCCAAGAAGCACTGAATAAGGCTAACCTACATAACAAAGAGACCCAAATATGCAGAGGCTTAAATAACTCAGAATTTTCGCTTGTTTATTTGTTTTCCTCATGAACCAGTCTTGAGAGAAACAGTCTGGATTGGTGGTTTTTTCCCATGTGGTCATTCAAGAACTCAATTTCCTTCCCTGTGTTACTTAGCCATCTCTTAGGGCAGAGGTCAGCAACCTACAGCCCACAGGACAAATCTGTCCTACCACCTGCTTTTATAAATAGTCTTATTGGAACACGGCCATGCTCATTTGTTTATGTATTGTCTATGGCCGCTTTTGTGCTCCAAGAGCAGAGTTGCGTAGTTGCAACAGAAACTCTATGGCCCACAAAGTCTAAAATATTTACTACATGCCCTTCACAGAAAAAGTTTGCTAAGCTGGCAGGAAGAAGGAAGAGGAGTGGAAAAATACACATCCAACATTTTAAGGCCAAGGCATAACAGTGGCATATGTCACTTTCACTCACATCTCCTTGGACCACAGCTAATCACATGATCACACCTAGCTGCAAGGGAGGCTGGAAAGTGTCATGTTCAGCTCTGGAGTCATCAAGCTTTTTCTGTAAAGGGCCAGATGGGAAATATTTTCGGCTTTGAAGTCTGCATAGTCTCTGTCACAATTCTCAACTCTGCCAATGTGGCATAAAAGAAGTCATAGACAATATGTAAATAAATGAGCTTGGCTGTGTTCCAATAAAATTGTATTTACGAAAAGAGGCGATGGGCCTGTTAGGCCCACAGGCCATCATTAGCCAACTCCTTCATTAGCTGGATGGCCATGTGTCTATCTTAAACTCTGAGTGTTCCTGTCATTAATAGAAAAGAGAAAAGAAAATGAATATGGGATGGGGAGTGGTCAGTCTCTGACATAAATACTTTTTATGCCCAGGCAAGTCTTGAGAATGGTTGTCCTCATTCTTGATGTATTAGTTGGTGTGTATTGTATGCTCATTCTTGTTGCAGAAGTCGTATGTGTTGGAAAAATTGATCCATTTACCATTTTTTAAAAATAGTCTGCCATAGGCCTGAGTTTGGCTCCATGCTAAAGAAACTTGACAGCCCTCTCTGTTCAGCATTCCCAGTGGTCTTCAGTTAATTCATTATGCTTGTTAAAATCTGTGAAACCCAAGGCATAACTGTGCTGGATATGGCTGAGTGGGACTCTCCATTCATTCCACACCTTTCTATGTGGCTTCCTGTACTGCAGAGCCTGGAAAGCTAAAAACTGCATTTCCAAGACTCTCACCTCTAAGTTCCTACATGCAAACTATCTTCTACCAACTGTGGATACACTTGGACAAGATCTGGACCACCGAAGCTTTCTCCAAGCTGCCACTTCTGCTGGCAAGCAGGTCATGGAGATGTGTCACAGTAGTTGAGACAGCTGGATTCAGCATTTGTGATTTTGTCACCAGCTTTGTAGGTATCAAGAGGTAGTTGTGGCTGCCATGCTGGTACCAGAAAGCCAGGATCAGGAAGCTACTGCTGGCCCTGGAGCAGGCAGAGGGCATCTCAGCAGACAGCTGCATCAGTGCTAGAAATGCAGCATGGGAATATTCCAGATAAGAGCTGCAGGATGCGGGGAGATAAGTCACCAGAAGCAAATCACCAATTTGCAGGACCATAAGTAGGCTTTCTTCCATGAGTATATTTCCTGGCCCCAGGGAAGACAGTCATGTTTTCATCCTGACTTTATATGCAAGAATATGTAGGCAAAGTCACCTGTTTCTGATGAAGTTCTGACTATATGCCTCACTCTCAGGTTATTATTATGTCTCATAGTTTTTTAGGTTTGTGGATGTCATATCACATCTTTGCGTCTCAGTTTCTTAATCTGTCTGACAGCATAAGATAAGATGACCTTCCTAAGTGTCTGTTCTGTTCTAAAATCCTGTGAGCTATTAGTGTAATTAAAACCAGGGATCTGCTAAATCCATTTTCTTTTTTTTTTTTTTTTTTTTTTTTTCCCTACAGGACTGAGCCAGCCAATATTTCAGCTTAATCTTAGTATTACTGGTGAATGTTATGGGCTGAATTGTGCCCCGCCTCCAAATTCATATGTTGGAGCCCTAACACCCAGTACCTCAGAATGGGACTTATTTGGAGATAGGACGTTTAAAGAGGTGAGTAAGGTAAAATAAGGTCATATGGGTGGACCTCGATCCATTATGACAGGCGTCCTTATAAGAGGAAGAGATTAGGACTCGCACAAACACACAGACTGAGGGATGAGTGTGTGAGGACCCAGTGAGAAGATGGCCATCTGCAAGCCAAGGAGAATAGCCTCAGAATAACCCAACCCTGCCAACACCTTGATCTCAGATGTCTAGCTTCCAGAACTGTGAGAAAATAAATAAATTTCCGTTGTTAATCCACCTAGTATATGATACTTTGTTATGGCAGCCCTAGCAAACCAATACAGTTATATGAAAATAAGACTTTCCAGGAAGTTTTTTGACAGCAAGAGAGGAAAGCACTGAGGAATTTCACAAGCCACCCACATTGTGACCCACTGGGCCTCGGCCTCTGCAGCTAGCAAGCCTACAGCTGGGACCCCTTAGCTTCCACCTACAGCCTACACCCTCACTCAGAGATGAAGCTTATTTTAAGCCCAGGTGCTATGGTCTGAATATTTGCATCTCCCGCCAAATTCATATGTTGAAACCTAATGCTCAGTGTGATGGTATTAGGAAGTAGGGCCTTTGGGAGGTGATTATGTCATGAGAGTGAGCCCTCATATATGTGATTAGTGCTTTTATGAAAGACCCCACAGATCTCCCTAAGCGCTTTCCCCCATTTGAAGTTGCAGGGAAAAGTTGAAGTCTATGAACCAGGAAGCAGACCCTCACCAGAATCCAAATCTGCCAATGGCTTGATCTTGGACTTTCCAGCCTCCAGAACCATGAGAAACAAATTTCTGTTGTTTATAAGCCACCCAGTTTATGGTGTTTTTGTTACAGCAGCCTGAATGGACTGACACCAACTGAATGTAAGTAACCTTGTTAGTTCAGCATCAAGTAAGATTTGGTCCACGTGTCTTAGATATTGGGATTCGGAGAGTGTAGTGTCCTGCCCAGGGTTGCCCACGGAGCTAGGGGTACCCTGTTTTCCAGGGCAATTTCACTGTACTAGGAATTCCCAGCCTTTTTCATATTCTGTCATGCATGGAAGTTATAATAGTTTACAACACACTGTTGTGGGGAGGGAACAACCCAAAGGCTCCAGCCACCCAGAACCTGCCTGTGTTCCCAAGGGTTAAGGGGATCTTTTACTTGGTCATACCTGTAACCCACTCCTATCAAGGCACATAGATTGGGGACCATGATGCTGGACCCCACGGCATCCATTAAAGGCAATAGGTAGAACTGTGACTATACATTTTCTACACTATACTAGTACTTGAGGGTGACTATGAGATGCCTACTAAGAACTGGGAAATGAGTGAAATGATGTTGCCTTCTCCACCTTAAATGATCAATACATAGTAGGCTGGAACAGGGATATTCAACTCACTTGAAAAAGCTTGTTGCCTAGGAAACATTGTTGATTGTAACTTGACTAAAAGCATAGAATATGTAAAGAAATAATGAGTCATCAGCATAAAAATCCAGAAAATGCTGGGAAGGATATCAGCTGAGACTATTCAGGCATGGGGAGCCTTTGCTATAAGCGTTCAATTTCTCTCTTTGTTAAGACTCTTTGAATGGTGATATGGATATGCCCAGCTATCTTGTCCTGGGGCTATTAGTACACGTTCCTCTAAAACTCCTTATCTTGATTCCATGCACACAAAGAATCCTTCTCATTTTGATTTCATCTCCCATGTAAGTCTGTCTTTGGAAAAAAAAAAATAATGAACTGATTGTAGGAACTTTCAAGTGTTCTGGTCCCTGAGAGAGAGATGTCTCCTGATAAATCAGTTAGATGACTTTTGATTATGACTTGGCTTCCCATGAAGCTTCTCGCAGGGAGAAAGTTCTCTGGACCAGGCCAAGGAGAGCCTTCCTGTCCATGTGATAGCAATATATTTCATGTGAATTAATTTTTTGACGTCCTTGAGTCTCATGAAAACTATTGTTTGTTTTTCTTGGCATGGATAACTCCTGTGTCCTGATCACTAGGCACTGCCAATAATGAGATTCTGAGTCTTTAAGGGAAAGGGTAGACCCTCACATGAAGCGACCTAATTGAGGGCCTGTAATATGATGATGTGTCCATCTCCAGGGGGCCCTTCTGAGACCACAACAACACTGTTTCCACCTCTGTCTCTCAATTTCTGCATAACTCCTGTCTCTTTTAGAAATAAGATATAGTCTTGAAACAAGTTAGTTGTGCTGGGTGGTTCTGGTTTCCATGTTCAGATGACTCCAAAAGAATTATATTCATTTATTCAACAAATCTGGTCTACCCCAGGTCTCTACAACCAGATAAAAAGACAACATGAGCGTTTTTCCTTGTGACATTGTGCCTTGCCAACTGTTCACCTGGTACTAGGAAATTGAGCTTTTTTTCTAACTCTAACAATTCTGTGTTCTCTAGGGCAGTGCTTCTCAAACTTTAATGTGCATATGAGTCTCTTGAAGATCTTTGTTAAAGTGCAGGTTCTAATTCAGTAGGTCTGAGCTGAGGCATGAGATTTTGCATTTTTAAAGGTCCTCAAGTGATGCTAGTACTACTGGTGGACCACATTTAAAATAGCAAGGCTCTGGGGAACATGCATAAGTAAACCAGGTGGTCATGTGTATGCTGGGCTTGAAGGGGTAGAAATTAAGGCTCTCAGTCCTCTGCAAAGAACCTATGCCTCAACCTGTCATTTCACCATCATGGTTTTATACCTTTGTCTCTAGGAAATTTTTCTGGTCCCAGGGATCCTTTGTTAAAATGCAAATACTGTTTCTTTTAAGACAGCTACATCTCAGAACTATGAAATTCCAGATCTACGTCATCAAACACACAGCTCTAACTTGGAACACGTTTTACTTCTCCTATTTACCCCTGATTCTGCTCCACCAGTCATTGTTATCATCCTCCTCTTACAAAATCATTACAGGTTTATTGAGGGAAACACGGAACTGGGGAACAGAAACAAAAATTCACTGGAGGGCTACATTAAAATTTGCAGCATTATCTATGCCTTCGTCAATTTTCTTGTAATTTTCCTACCCCAGATCCCTCTTTACACCAGATATGAAAAGCTTTCCACCATCTCGTAGGGCATCTTGTCTGATGGAACTCCAACTCACGCAATTACAGAATTCTAGCAGAGGGAACCTCATTTGGGTCAGCTTGTCTACTGATTTGTTTCTTCCCCCATTGATTAAATTGCTTTTGAGTTGCCTCCAGCAATTCGGCATCCAGATCACTGAGTAAAGGATCAGTGCTGTGAACCCCAAGAGAAACAGAAGCATGAGAAACATGTAGTGTTATTTTAACTTGGGGTCCCTTGGTTCTGCCTGGTGGGGAAATTGCTTGGCTTCTGTTGGTGCTGTTGGTCTCCTTGGCCTGCGGATACCTGGGCCAGACTTTCTTTTCCCTTTTCTGAGCTGCAGCAAGTTTTTGAATAGGATGAGAATGTCGCACTCCTTGGCACAGTTCTCATAAACATTTATCTCATAAACATCATCAAATCGAGGTGCTAGATTTGCACAACCTTTTCAGGAGAAATAAAAAGCAGATAATACCTTTTCTATAGTGCAGATATGAGCTATAGCAAAAGGAAAAAAGGAAGGATGAGGATGAGGAGGTAGAGAAAGGAAGGAAACCAGTGCTCACTATGTGGTAGGAACAGGTCTAGGCATTGTGTCTACATTATGTCATTTCATCCTCACAAGCCAGGGAAGGAAGCACTATTTTTACATTTGACATATGAGAATGTTGAGGCCCAGAGAGGCTGTGAAATTTGGCCAAGTACACATAGTTTATCAATGGAAAATCTGGCATTTGAGTAGTCTCTCTAAGCCCAGAGCCTCTTTCCATAAAAATTTGGTGTTTGGGCTGCCTAGGACACTGTTTACAAAATGGAAAATGGAGACTCTATCCTACTACTTCTTCTATAGATTTCAAATTGTCTCAGTGTCTCCAGCAATAACATGTAGATGATGATCATGATGGTAAAAGCACTGCTCCAACATGCTGTGGAAAGTCAAGACATGGCTTTTTAATCCTTTGACTACAAAGATTCGAGCATAGCAGCGTAATATCCCTTAGCAGTTGAGGGACTCAGTCTTTGATCTGGCCAGACCCCTGGCCCTGGCTCTCTCCTCCTATTTACAGGCCCAGAGCCCGAGCTCAGCTGGGCTGGGAGTCACAAAACTGGAAAGAGAGGCAGCCCTGGCCTTTCTGGCTGTCCCTTGCATACTTGGGAGCATCCTTCTCACTTCTTATGTTACCTCCCTTTCAATTCTATCTTCTGACTCTATGTGGGTACAACCTTCAATTTACCAGCAGCTGAAGCTATTCAGCAGAGCCAGCTCTTAGAAATGAGTTATTTGAGAAAAGCATTGATGCTGAAAACAATTATTGCTGTGTTTTACCTTTCTGTACTCTCATCGTATCATCTAGACTCATTAGCATGAAGTATATATCTGTATTATACACACACACACATACACACATCTTATATGCATAGGTTTATACCACTTACTGAGCCCTCACCCTGTGTTAGGCACTATGCTGAATTTACACACACACATGCGCACACACACAGTCCAATTTTATATGGAGATATATTTCCTTGTATTTATGTGTGTATCAACAATCCTAGGCCGAGTGAACACTCTGCCGTCTGAAGAAGCCCTTTGGCTGTGAAGTCTCAATTGATATAATGAGGTTGGAGGTGGTGGGGAGATCAGGTACAGAAATTATAGAAAACTCATTGTGACACTCATCAAGTCAGCAGAGCAAGCCCCTCAAGGAAGCAGGGGAGCGTAAAGGTAGAAGCAGCTACTCTTAAGTTGAAGAAAACTGGGTCAGAATCCTATCCCACCACTGACCATCCAAATGGCTGTGGACAAGCTCCTTAAACTCTCTGAGCTTTAGCGCCCTCACCTTTTAAATGGGACCTGCAATCTCGACTTGACGCTATGTTGGGAGAATTAAACAGAATAACCATTGTATGCAGCTATGGTCGTTATTATAATGATGAATATTTCATGCCAGGTCACTATTGTCCTGCACCTATTGTTCTTTCCACTTCCCCTGTAAACCTCTGAAAAGCACAAACAGTGCAAATTTGCCCTTGGGTCCCATGGCAAGTGCCCTGTTTTCCTTTGGGCAAGCAAAGCCCTACCTGCATAGTTGTTGTCAGAGTTTGGCATGGGATATTTGAGACAGAGTGGATGAGAAGGTATGTCCTAGTGGTTAAAAACAGTTCACTGTTTATACTATCAGAGAGCATTTTTTCCTATATCATCCTTCTCCTTCCCATATCATTCCACTAAACGGCCTGGTAGGTGAGATACAGCTCTAGGAGCAAGAAACAAATGGACTTGTATTAGGAACTGAGCTTGAGGCACCATCGGACCTCCTCAAACCCAGCCTAGCAGTCTCCTTGGTGATAGGGAGGGGGTCCAACAGAATCCACACCCATGGCAAAGGAATGAAGGCTGCTGGATAGACAGCAGGGCCCTTGTGGAGAAGGCAGACCTTACCAGGGTGTGTCCTGTTGCCAACCTCCAGCACGCTTCTAGGGAATCCTAATTCAACATCTGCTAAGTGGCTCTAAGACATCTGGCCAGAAAGTACACAATAAGCTCCTCCATGGTTCATCCACACAAGCCATGTGTAGCTACTAGGGACCAATGCAAGCCAGGGTTGACTCTAGGGACCAGAGGACACATGCGGACACAGACAGCACTGTTGGCTGGAAGTCCACACAGGACTGTTGTGTGATCTGTTCCCACAATGTGAGAAGTAGGGGAAGCTCCAAATTTCCAGGTAGGAGAGGCCAGGCTGTGCTTCAAGGAGAGAGAGTAGCATCTGGTGCCTACCTCCTGTCTCTTCTTCATGGAAATTGGGATACATTTTCTGCTGTTCTCTGTATTGAAACAAGAGAGAATCTCAAGAACAAGATCAAGAATAAATGCTTCAGAGGCATCCTTAAGACCAAGCAGAAGCCGCTGAAAGTAAACTTTAGTCTTAGTCCACTTAGGGACACAAAAAATACAAGACCTAAATGCTACTCTGAGGACAAACATCTCCAAAGTCAAATAGTGACTAGGGAATGCAAAATGGTAAGAGAAGGAACGAAACTCAGCCTCAACATGTGGAATCTTTGCTCTAAATTAGATCAAAGTATGCTAATCGTAGAATTGTTTAATCAGTTCTTTTAAGAGCTAAAACATAGAAATAATAAGGCCTATCAAACTGAGGGTCATTCTGCCCAACAATTGGCCTAGACACTTAAAAATTTCAATGCCATGAAGAACCAAAACAGCTGAGGAGTATTCTAGATTAAAGGAAACTGAAGAGACATGACAACTAAAAGCAATATTTGATTCTGTATTCGCTCCTGGATTAAAAAAAAAAAAGCTACAAAGGGCATTATTAGGACAAATGGGGAAATTTGAATATACAATGAATAATAGATAGTAGTACTGTATTAGTATTAAATTTCCTCAATGTGATATTTATAATGTGACTTTGTAGGAGAATGCCCTTGTTCTTAGGGGAAATGTGTCGAAATATTTAAGGGTAAAATGTCACAATGTCTGCAACTAACTTTCAAATGATTCAGCAAAAAGTAATGATGATGATGATGATGGTAAGCTAAACACATACACACAGAGAAAGAATTAAGTAAATATGTAAAACACGAAGGTAAATGGGCGTTCATTGCACTTGTCTTGCAACTTTTCTTTAAATGTTTCAAATATTTCCAAATAAAATAAGGAGGGAGAGGAAAGGGGAATTGTTATAGATCAAAAGATACTTAAGGTGTAAACTATCATAATCTTAATAAAAAGAAAAAAAAACATACTTAAGAGACATAAACAAATGTAATGCCTGGGCCATATCTGCATCCTAAGTGGAACAAATCAACTATAAAAAGGATATTTTTGAGATTATCTGGGAAAATTGAACATGGATTAGGTATTAGATAATATTAAGGAATTGTTAATTCTGTTGAGTGTGATAATGATGTATTGTGGTTGTGGAAAAAAAGCTTTTATCTGTTAAAGAAAGTAAACCTATCATATTTTACAAGTAAAATGATATGTTGTCTCTAACATAGTCCAGAGGAGAAAAAAAATAAATGAGATGAAAGATCAATGACAGAATCTGGATAATTGTTGAAGCTGGGTAATGGATATATGAAAGTTCTTTACACTGTTAACATCTCAGCTTTGTGTCCAAAAATCTTCATAATAAAAAGTTGTTTAAAAGACACGCCGAGGGGTGCCAGAGAATAAAATCATTCTTTCTAAGGGATAGGGATAAATCATTTATATAGATTTGAAATTGTAGCCTTTGTATCTTACCTTTAGGAGTCTGAGGTTTGGCGTACACATGCATGCACACACACACACACACACACACACACACACACGCACACACACATTTCTTTTTAAGTACCTCAAGGCACTATTGTCCACATCCCAGCCCCAGAGGTAATGCTATGATGAGTAGTCACTTCCCATTGCCAGTTGATTACTTAGCAAGTCAACAACAGCCTTCTAAGGTCACTATTTTCTTCAATTCACTTTATGTTACAGTCTTTCTCTCCCTCCTTCCCATTCCTTCCATCTTACTCCCCAAAACAAAATATATGAATATAACTCCCCAAAGAGCTCCAGCAAAGGTATTTTTCACTCTTGTTTAGTGAAGGCAGGACTGCAGCACAGGGAGTAAGTTATGGACGGGTTCACAGTGAGTCTGTGGTTGGGCAAAGACTAGGACCTTGGACCTCAGACCTCTGTTCTAACTGTTAGTCAACGTGTCCTCTCTTGACCATCCATAATGAAGGCGGCTCTAGTCTCTATAGTAACCAATCTGCCTAAAATTAGAATTATGTGGAGAACAAAACATTTAAAACCAATTGGATCCATTCACATCCAAACAGTGTCAATTTAAGGGCTGTTACCCAAGTTGTTGGCTTTTTGAATGGCCTCCCACCAGGGGCTCAAGGAAAGGAAGTGGAGGGGGCGCTATGTGGTCCATGCCATACAGAATCTTGCCCCCTGTTATCCCCTTTCCCTTCTTCAAACATCTCTTTATGTCCCACAGTCATAAGCCCTTAAAACAAACTTTTCATCAAGGCAGTTTTATGACCACAAGACCGGGACAAAAGTGGAAGTCTGAGAATCCCTTATAGGCAAAGAACACTTCCCAAAGAAGAAATGGGACTGAGTCCAAATCCCTCACAGAAACCTGGCAACTTCATGCATTATTTTCCGTTTACAAGGTGGGGCTTGAACAATTCTCCGATGGAGTCAGCTCCCCCGGGGGTCTTTGGGAAGGAAGTGGAATAATGTTTGGAACCAGAGCTAACATGGCACAAAACTGGGTAGGGAAAGAGTGCCGCCCCTTGCAATGAGCACCTGCCTCAACCGGTTTTGTGAGGGTTTAATGGAGATGCCCTGAAAGTATATTGATGGGGGTTCCACAGAACTAACATTATTTCATATTATCATTACTTCTACATATTACTCATAACTTTTGGTTTCCACACCGGAAAATACCCATCGACTCTGCCCCTCATTTTGGAAGAGTTTTTTGACTTCCAAAATATTGTTAGGTATAGGGAGCACTATGACCTGTACCTATCAAGTAGCCCAAAGTCTATTTTTTAACATTCCCAAGTGGGAAAAGACAAGCAGTGACATTCATTTATATCTTTGATCTTTCTTTCTTGTTTTTCTTCTTCCATTCAGGAAACATTTATTCAATAAGAGCCTGGTGCCAGGCCTGGACTCTAATTGCTCACGTGGCTACAGAGGCTTCAAGAGCTCACTCACAGGAAAGTGTAAGTGACAGGCATGTGCATGGTGGAATTATGGCACAGCCAGGCTTAGCAAATAGAAATTAGGATGCTGAGTTACATTTGAAATTTAGATAAATAGCAAATAATTGTTTAGTATAAATATGTTCCAAATATTGCTCGGGACCTACATATAACAAAAATTATTCATTATTTATCTGAAATTCCGAAGTAACTGGCCATCCTGTATTGTATCCGAGGATCCTAATTTACACAACACAGTAGCTACTCTCAATGAATATAAAAGAAAGAGCTGTGGGAGCACAAAGACCTGAATGAACAGCACTCGTCCCCCCCACAGAGGAGGCAACATAGAGGAGGTCTTAAAATAAAGAACAGCGTTCCCCAGCTAAGGGAACCAGGAAGTTACCTGCATCTACCAATGACCTGAAGGATAAACCAGATCACAATGTTTGGGAAACTGTGAAAATTTTATGAAAGCTGGAGCACAGGTGTTCATATGGATAAGTGGTTTGAGGTCAGCTAAAGAGGTTGGATATTATACAGGAGGCCATGGGGATCCTCAGAAGATTTTATTCTGGGAGGTGACAAGGACAGACTTGTTTTTAGAGCAAGAGCTCTGGAGGAGAAAATGAACCATAGTTAGAGAAGAAGGTTAAGATGAGCACTTAGGAGGCTGTTACAGTAATTCAAGGAGAGTTCCTAATAAGCCAGTGGCTCTGGAGATAAGAGGAGAAGCCAAATTTGAGAGATGATCACTCAGTTAGACTTGTCAGAATCTGTTGACGGGCAAGGCAGTTAGCCATGACAAGTGTGCCGCTACGGAGTCGAGCTTGGGAGATTGGGAGGAAACGATGCTGTCTTTGGCTATAAGCAGTATGACATATGTATACAAATTAACTCCAATCTAGCAGCAGTTAGTTAACATTCAAAGTGTCCTAATTAGGAATCTACCCTTCAGGGGTAGTGAATTAGCAATTGGGAATCCCAATCAGAAACCAATACCCTTCTGAGGTGTTACTTAGCACTTCAAATAGTTTGTCTAAATCTACCCTAGCGGGTTTGTTACTCAGTATAAGGGATAGTTGAGGAGTTAGCAGTAAGAACCGCGTGTGTCCAGCTTCAAATTTCAAGTCCCATTGGTCCTGCACCTTTTAACTTCATGAATAACATGACCCTCTTACTAGGTTGGCCCATTCTGCCTTTGAAATATCTTTACATTTGTTTTTCATGCTCATGAATCAATATTAATACATCTGCCAAAATTTGACCCAATACTCACTTTCATTTTAACATACCATACTCTCTGGTAGTGAGGTTGTGAATAAGGGATCATATAGTCCTTCCCACACCTACTCTCATCATGGGATGCTATTATAATATTCATGAGTATCAAAAGAACATTAGGTATTTGCTGAATGACCCAAATTTGCCTAAGTTTATTCGAAACAGATGGCACTGGAAATTGACTCTAGGTAGAAGTGAGGAGTTTCCTTTAAAAATCGTGGAACTCAACTTGCACCCCTGCTCTGCAGGTTTTAGACACATCCAGAACATGCCGTTTACCTCATGCCTCCTGTGGGGATACCCCTTATTCGACCCTCAGTGAGCCAGACTTAATCGATGAAGTTCAGCTGAAGAAACATGATCACGTGATGACTTTCTCAAAAGTCTGGAAAGACTTAAAAACTAAAATAAAATATACCCAAGCATCCCATTGCAAATGTGGGCTCCAAATAGAAGATTTTATTGTAAACCTTCCAGACGTTCAGACTCCACTGTTATTTTTGAAAAGGCATTCCAATAACAGATGCCCCTTCAATTGGGGCATGGTTTGATAGAAAGCAGCAGGCACTATTTAAAAGAAAAAAATAGCTCCCTTGCGACACGTCAAAACAAATTAGCTGTGATGCTGAAATTATTTCCTGTTGGGTTTAATAAAGTTAACAAGATAAGTAAATATGAAAAACAGCATTAGGAAGCAGGAAATAATTTCCTCCCAAACATAGAGCTCTTTCAGACATTGATAACAATAGATATGGAATTTCATTTGTCTATTTTTATTTACCACAGTGCCCCCATTGCATTTCTATTTTTCACAATTTTCTTGATTTCTTTTGAGATGAGCTTATTTTTGATATTATGACTCTGTTTTGAAACCTAGTTAGAAACCTGTGATTCAAGCAGTTCTCCATTTTTCATGTTCTATTTCTGCATTGAATACAGTACCTCCAACAAATTGATAAGCCATAATCGAGGAAAAGGTTGAAGCTGTTATTTAAATGGCATTTGGAGATTCTGTGTACCTTTCATCTAACCAAGTTTTCTTGGCCCCAATTAGCATAGATAATTAAGACTCAACAGCAAGTTAAAGAGACACAGTCCCTTCTCCCAGTAACTTACAATCTAAAAATAAACTTCTCCAAAGATGGTTTTCTTACTATTTCCGGTCATTACTCCCTTAGCTCTGTATAAAGGGCCTTCAAGATTTAGGAAGGCACATAGGTCTGGAAGTCATCAGGCTGGATTCTAGTCCCAGCTCTCACTATTACTTCATCACTTTAGTTCTTAGTTTGACCATCTGAAAAATCAAGGAGTGGAATCCTTGATAACAAGTATCATTCACTGAGCATGTAATAAATGCTAGGCCCTCTACTAAGAACCTTACACACATCGTCTAGTTGATGCTGACTATAACCTTTTCAGATACTATCTCTATTTTACAGATGTGGAACTGAGGCATAGAGAAGTTAAGTAAATTTCCAAAGGTCACTCAACAAGCAAGAGACTAAGCCACATTCAAATCCAGCTTGACTCAAGTCCAAAGGCCACACATGCTCTTAGCCACAATGCCTCCCACTATGAGATACCCCCTCCAGCTCCATTCCTGATCAAAGACCCCAAGGTCCTATGATTCTTTTTGAGTAACTGTTACAAGGAAGAGAAAATACCTTGAGTGACAGGGATGATACAACGGACAGAAATATGGAACACAGTGGGAGAAGAAGGAAAAATTTTGTATTCTTTTGCACATAAGGAATTTGATGTTTTGGCAGAGATTTCCAATAGGCATTTGGAAATTTAGACTAAAGCAAGGGACAAAGGTCAGAGCTGAAAATAAAGACATAAATCCCCTGCAAGATAAAGAACAGATCAGAAGCCACTAGACTGGACCTTGTAGTTATCCTCAAAGGGGCAGGAACAGTGTGCTGGGGATGAAAACCTGAGCACAGAGGGCTACAAAGAGAGACTGGGAGGAACAGAGCTAGAGGCAGGAAGTGTGTGGGTTTCTCTTTCTCGGAAACTGGTGTATTAGACAAGAAGAGAACTGGAGGGATAGAAGGAAAGGAGATGTCAAGAAAAGGCAATTTTTGCATGACGCAGACTTGGGCATTTTTTTCAGACTGCAGGAAAGGGGCCACAAGGAGGAGGGGATAATTGAGGGGCTGAGGTCCTGGAGTGTGCTGGGGAGGCCAGAGTCGGGGACACCAAGAGACCGCTAGTCTTGAAGAGCAACCACCTGTAAACACCCGCCTTCAATCATCTAGAATCATTTCATCTCAGGCTGAGCTCCTGGGCCATCAGCCCACAAGGTTCTGTTTCTGGCCTCCATCAGGTACCACTTAGTTTTTAAAATTATTTTATTATTTGTAATAAAAATTGTACATATTAAAGGTACACAACATGATTTGATATTCATATACATAGTGAAATGATTACTATTGTCAAGCTAATTAACACAGCATCTCATCACAGTTACCATTCTTCTGTGTGTGATGAGAACACCTGAAATCTACTCTCTTAGCAAATTCCAAGGATGCAATACAGTATTATACTCTAGTCATCATGCTGGACATTAGAGCTCTAGATGTATTCATCCTACATAACTGCAACTTTGTACCTTTGACCAACATCTCCCCATTTCCCCCACCTCCCCTCGTAACCACCATTCTACTCTCTGCTTCTCTTTATTCCACTTTTTTAAGATTCCACATGTAAGTGAGATCATACAGTTTTTTTCTTTCTGTGTCTGGCTTATTTTACTTAATGTATATACTCTAGGTTCATCCATGTTGTTGCTAATGGCAGAATCTCTTTCTTTTTCAAGGCTAAATAATATTCCATTGTGTATATATGCCACAATTTCTTTATCCATTCATCCATCAACAGACCTTAGGTTTTTTCTATATCTTGGCCATTGTGAATAATACTGCAATGAACATGGGGGTGCAGATATCAATTTGAGGTACTGATATAATTTCCTTTGGGTATAGACACAGAAGTGGGATGGCTGGATCATAAGGTAGTTCTATTTTTAGTTTCTTGAGGGACCCCATACTATTTTCCATGCTGGCAGTACCAATTTACATTCCCACCAACAGAGTCCAAGAGTTCCCTTTTCTCAACATCCTCGCCAACACTTATTATCTCTTGTCTTTTTGTTAATAGCCATTCTAACAGGTGTGAGGTGATATCTCATTGTGGTTTCAATTTGCATTTTGCTGATGATTAGTGATGTTGAACACCTTTTCATGTGCCTGTTGACCATCATGTCTTCTTTGGAAAAATGTCTATTCAGGTCCAAGTACCACTTCTTTAGAGAATCATAAAATGCTATGATTTTCAGAACCAGAAGTAACCTTAGATATCAAAACCTACCCAATTTTGCATTTAAGAGAACTGGGGCCCAAAGTGGTAAACCTGCCCAGTGTCGTAAGGATAGTTAGCTACAGAGCCAAGACAAATACTTGGATGCATTAACTCTGAGCCCAGAGCTTCTTCCGTCATACTTCCACATATGTAAAGGGTTTTTTTCAACTTTCTTTCAAATAATTTATCTATTAGACTTTGTGATGCGTGTGGAGGAAGGGATAACTATCCTATAGATGTCTGGATTTGTGAGATTAATATCTCCATTTTCCTCGTATACATGAAGCTTAACGAACCTCACCATGTTTTGCTTCACTGTCACCTCCCTAAGGCCTGAAGCCACAAGTAAGAAGTTTATTCAAGAAGCGACTAGCTGGATCATTGTTCTTGCAAATAGTGAGTTATATGCAGTATTTCTTTAGAATAAAACACTAGCTGAGAAGAATTTAAGGTTTCCTGATACTAGGTCACAGCTCCTCCCCAGGTCAGAGACCCCGTTCATTAAAGTCACTTCCTGAGCTGCTCTCTCATTGTGCCCCAGCATTCGGGACCAGTGGCCCTGGACTGAAGCTTTTATTAATTTGCAGGATTTGTTCTCTCTCCCTCCCTCCTTCCCTCTCCCTCTCTCTCTCTCACACACACATACACATACAAACACAACACAAAACACATATAAACTTAGCATCTTTCAACTCAAGTCAAATTATCAGAGCCTGTCTCTATCATTCCACAAATCATCTTGACACATTTATTTCTGCTGCTCCAGCTATGACTTATAGAATGCTGTGATTAAATTCGAACCTGACACATCAGATTTTCCTGACAATCAAGATAGAATTGCATTAGCCTGAGGTGGACGTGAAGATTACTGTGGAGTCAATGAGGAGCCGAAGTGTAGAAACGAGAGTGAGCTCCAGAGTCAGACAGAACTGCAATGGGTTATGCTCGTCATTGGCTAACTGAGACCTCAGTTTAGATAATTAACTTCTCTGTGCCTCAATTTACTCATCCATAAAATGGGAGTGAAAAGATCTCAGAAAAATGCTGTGAGGACTAAATACAGATTGCATGTAGATTCCCTGGCACATAGTTTGTTACGACTCAATCAATGCCACATTTTCCCCCTTTGGACTTGTTCAGTTTTCAGGTCCATCTCCATGTCCACCTTGCTCTGGGTGATTTGCTGGGCCCACTGGAGTAAGATCTGGTGTGAACAGCATCTTACAACACTGCAGAGGAGGAAATCCTCATGGCTTAAATACAGCGTGAAAGACTTAGAAGGGGAGGCAAGGATCTTGGGAAAGGAAGAGAGGTGGAGAGGTGCAACAAGACCACCTTTAGCATGATGGAGAGGGAAGGAGGAGATGATGATAAAGCACAGTGACAGGAAGAAGGGCTGGGAGGAAAAGAAAGAAGCAGACCCAGCAAGGCAATCAACCACAGCGGAAACAGCAAATGGGCCGCCCCACACGAGTCACCCATCCCTCTCCTCCCTGAGGGAGCCAAGGGTCCCCTCAGACTCAGCTCACAAGAAAGCTCACACTGCCAGGGAAGACCCAGGCAGCCCTTACCATGGGTCCCCTGGCTCCAGGAGGAGAGGTAAGAGTGGCTATGATGTTTGTTCCCATGGCTGGGCTGCTGAACACCAAGTGTGGAGATAGGGCAAAAGAGAGAATCTAGATAAACGGAGACTCCAACTATCAGGGCTAGCTGTAATGTGGGTCTAAATTCCAACTGATTTGAATATAAGGACCCACATGTAAGTCTAAATGACATGCCTTCTACATGAAAGTACTTGAACTTAAAGTTGCCTGGCACACCCATACTGCTTAGTGCCAATGCAGATTTCGAGGGCCCCTTTCAGTGTTGTACACACTCTGCAGGGATCCCAGCTCATGGATTTGGAACCTCTGGTTCAACATAAGGAGCAACTCCATGAAAAAGAAAACCCCACACATCTAGGCCTCTCTTCTTCAGCTTTACAAAGAGAGAATTGGGGTCATCATGTCAACTTTTCCTAGGGAAAGGACCATTCCTCCCCTCTTCGTCTGCACCCCAGAGTGGCAGAATCTGACCCTCATAATTACATTCTTCCCTCACTCACTTTCATCCCATTCATTCCCCACCCACATTCCCCCTTTTGCCAAATTCCTCTTCCTGATGAGTCAGGGATTAAAAATGCTTGGCATCCTTGCTGAGTAAATAGTATTTGTCCACAGTGATACTCGTCTGTGCAAATTGCCTTTGCTCTGTGATGACAAGGAGGTGTGAGCACACAATTTGCGAGTTGACTATTCAGGAGAGACATGGCCAGGACAAGGAGCAGGACGCTGGTCCTATATGGGCATCAAACTCCTGCCCTTGGCTTTGCTTGTATGCTGTTCCAACTAGCTGGGCTGACTTGCACAGAAGGGAAGAAGAGAAAGAAGAGGAAGGGAGAGAGGAAGGGAGAGGAAACAAACATGTGCTGGTTTCATAAATCTACCATTTGATCATGCCTGTGATGTTGATATGATCATTCCCATTATACAGGTCCAGAGAAATCAGATCACTCACCAAGTCTGCAAGTGTTAGAAAAGCTAAAATTTGAACTCTCATATTCCTAGTGGGAGCCTGTTGTCCTTTCCACCGCAACAGGCCATTGACAGAAGTGAGCAGGAAATTGACTGCAACTGATGGCTGTTCTGCCTGCCTCCAGGCCTTTAGGAGACGGTCTGCCCAGATACAATGGAAGTGGCAATGGGCACCAGACAGCATTTGCCTCTTCCCCCTCAGCCTGGCGTCAGGCTGCCCCAGAGGGGGATCTGCTGTGTTTCAGAGAGATCTGCTGTGTCTCAGGCAGCTGTAGAAGAGGCATTTCCCCTGTAATGGTGGACGCAACAGCCTCCTGCTGCCCCTGCAAATCCCACTGGGGTGGGGTGGGAGGGGCAGCCACGGCAGGAGTAGTTCACTTCCATTTCCCTTGGCAAGTTCCGACCATCTCAGGTGCTCACATTGGATCAGGAAGCTGCAGTGTTCTCTGCCATGCAGGCTTTTGCTATTTCTCTCCTTTTCACAGCTTCAAGCACCTCTTCAAGTGCTTAAAAATATTCAGGGGCTCATGGGCCATCCACTCCCAAAGATTCCATTTGTGCTCAAGCCCAACATTTTACAGACAAGGGGACTAAAGTTCAGAGAAGTAAAGGGGCTTCATCAAGGTCACACAGCCAATGAGTGACATATTGAGGGGGTCTGACTATTATTTAGTCATTCAACAGATATTCTTTGAGTGCTGGTTGTCTGCTAGGCACCATTCTGGGTGCTGGGTGCCCAGTGTTTTAATAGAAACATGTCATGCTGTGCTGCTCTTGCTGGTGTTTCCCTGCTCACCTCTTCTGGATGTTTTCCATTCCCAGCCCTAGAGTCTAACCCCAGGACCGCCAGGGCCACTCAGCACAGCATTCCTAAAGACTTAGAAGAGGTGCCTTTGTTGTGCGGCCTTTTCCTCCAAGACCCTGGAATGCACGGTACGGGACTTGCTGATTTATAGCCATGTTGCCTTTCAAAGAATTCCCTGGCCTGCGTTAAGTCAACAGATATGAGAAAAGGCTTGTTAAAAGTTCCGTCACGGCAGCCAGTTGTTCCTTGTGTTAGCAGGATGCTTTCTTTACCCCTGGGCCCCTCAGCCCCCTTGGTCCCGGGTGTCTTTAACAGCACACCCTGGTCCCACAACGAGCTGCTCAGGATCTGCCTGTAAGACTTGGAAATCCCTGCAATACAAATTTATTCAATGCCCTGTCCAACCTGGCCACTCCCCACAGCAGCCTGGGCCTCTCTTCTCTCATTTGCTACTCTTTGTTTTTCACAATGCTGCAACTGTCTTAAAGGTTTCTCTGATCACATTGGCCTGTTTTCTATTTTTACACTCTTGTCATTCTGCTTCTCAACTGAGAACAGTGGCCACATCCTTTCTGTGCCTGCTGACCTTTTTGGAAAGAAATTCATTCATTCATTCATTCATTCATTCATTTATCCACCCATCCAGTCAACAATTCTGACCCTGTTCTGGAAGCTGGGAATACCACAACAGACAAAGATCCTGCTTTTGTGGCTGCTGCTGGGTACAACGCCTAGACCTCTGTTCAGGAACTGCCCTTGGCCAAATGCAACTGTGTCACCCAAGGTAATGCCCCTTCTCTGGGGCAGCCTGCATCCCATGATTGGTCATTGTGGGGTACAAAGGTCCAATTTTGTCTCAATTCAGGCCATAGCTGAGGCAGTGCTGCAGCTTCTGAGCTCCCCTTGGCATCAGCTGAGACCTCTGTTGCAACTGCAACTCCACTCTGCCCAGTCCTGCTTCCTCAGTCCCTTGTGGCTGCTGTCCCTGAGAGCACACCATCACCCAGGGGCCTCCTGCACACAAATCTCCGGCTCAGTTTTTTCCCAGGGAACTCAGCCTATGACACCTGCCATTATGAGCTTTATACACTGGAGGAGGGGCATAGAAAATAAGCACAATAAATAGTAACACAGGATGTGAAAACTGACGTTGCCACAGGAAAAAGTAGAGTGGAGTCAGGCGACCAGGGATATGGAATGGAGAGATGATTAATTTTGATTTTTGATGGAGTGATCAGAATAGGCCTCTCTGAGAATGTGATGTTTGAGCGAAGACTTGGAATTAGCAAGCAGAATGTCCAAAAGCTTCTTAATCCAAAATCGCTACTGTATCAGTCGGGGTTCTCCAGAGAAACAGAACCAATGCGGGTGTGTGTGTGTGTATGTGTAGGTATATGTGTATACATGTAATATACCTAATATGTAGATACATATAATATACCTACACACAATCCTAAGAGATTCGTTTCAAGGAATTGGCTCAATTTGGATTTGTTTGCTGCTTCCTCAAGATTAGATTCAGGTGTGATTATGCGTTTTTGGCAGGAGTATCACAGATGTGATGCTGTGGTCTTTTCATTGCCTCTCATAATGTGACACATGATCTTGGTTTATCCTATCACTGGTGGTGTAAACTTTGACCTCATGAGTAGTCTGGTGTCTACCAGGGTTCTCTACTATAGATTACTCTTTTTTCCTTTGCAATTAATAAGTGTTTATGGGAAGATACGTTTAGACTATCTTAAATATTTCATTCTTTGTCCAACTTTCACTCACTAATTTTAGTAACTATTGATATGTTTTGCCTAAAATAATTACGCTGTGTGTCTCAAATTGTGCTTTTCTAATTCCATAATTCCTTCAACATTTATTAGCTGGTATCATACTATAGGGAAAAGTATTCTCTTCCCATTATGCATTCATTTACTTCTTTATATCAGCATAGACTAATGGATGCCTGTGTTAGTCAATGGGCTATAAGCTGATACTTTCTTTACTTTGGTACTCAAATTATCCCAGACTGGGCCAGTTGGCACTCCTTAGAGCGGTCTTCTGTGTCCTTTGGATGTGTCTCCATCATTCTTTGATTACTTGCTTATCCTCTAGAACAACAACATGTTCTAAACTTGTCTTATATTTTCCCTATTCCAGCCCTGGAGTAAACTATTTTTCCAAAGAACTCTGTTTCCTTTTAGTGGAGAATGGTGCTTAGAACCCAAGATCTGGACTTTAGGTAGGGTCATCAGTATTGGAGTTTCACTACTCCCAATCTCTCTCAGGGACAGAGCTAGGAAATATATATATTTTTGGATGAATGTGCATGTTAATGCATATGCATATATATGAGGATATGTTTTTGCATATATACACAGAAAGATATGTTAATATTTATTTTTTTTTAAGATTGGCACCTGAGCTAACATCTGCTGCCAATCTTCTTTTTCTTCTTCTTCTTCTCCCCAAAGACCCCCAGTACATAGCTGTATATCCTAGTTGTGAGTGCCTCTGGTTATGCCATGTGGGACACCGCCTCAGCATGGCTTGATGAACAGTGCCATGTCCGCACTCAGGATCCGAACTGGTGAAACCCTGAGCCTCCGAAGTGGAGGGCAAGAACTTAACCACTCCACCAGGGGGCCAGCCCCCAATATTTATTTCTAGATCTAACTTTACATATTGAGAACTCTAAGTTTACAACAAAACTTCCAATTCTAATCCACCACCACATGATTCATTTCAGCTTTTTCCCTTTCTATAGTCATTACTCCCTTCTCTTACGGTGAGAAACCTGGCTCCCATCAGCTGATTATATTGACTTAGTTCCTCAATTCACCCTGTCTCTTGCTTTCAATCGATCTCCCAAGCCTAATGAGCTGCCGCTCCCATCTGGCCATCTTCCTTGAGTTGCCAGAACCCCACCAGGCCAATACTCTTATTTAAAACATTTAATTACAGGGGCTGGCCCGGTGGTGCAGCAGTTAAGTGCACACGTTCCACTTCTCGGCGGCCCAGGGTTCACCGATTCGGATACCAGGTGCGGACATGGCACTGCTTGGCAAGCCATGCTGTGGTAGGCGTCCCACATAGAAAGTAGGGGAAGATGGGCATGGATGTTACCTCAGGGCCAGGCTTCCTCAGCAAAAAAAGGAGAACTGGCAGTAGTTAGCTCAGGGCTAATCGTCCTCAAAAAAAAAAAAAATTTAATTACAACGATAAAAATATAAACTGTGAACTAATAGCCTGAACACATTTCGTTTGTAGAAAATGCTCCTAATATTATGGTATAGCAGACACTTTTAATGTGTGTCTTCCAGCAATTTTGATGGATTGGCTAGGGAGAAAGTCCATGGCTGTGAACAAGTGTTTTTAATTACTTTATGGGCTTAAATCCATGAGTTGTACAACAAATACATAACAGGAGCCACTGTTCAACAGCTTGTGATGTGCCACAAGAAAGAAAGGTGGCCACTGTTTTCTTCCAAATTTTCATTTTGTAAAAACAATAAAATGGATGTTATAAACATTCTAAGGAGGCTCACATCTTTCTGAAGGCCCAAAGTTCAAAAGGGGAAAGGGTACATGGCTTCATGGTCCACTTAGTATTGCAATCCAACAGTAAAAGTTATGTGGGAAAATGCTACTTAATTTCTTGCTAGCCCTTGATAGGAAAGACATCTTTATGGAATTGTTGACTATAGTTTCTGGAATGGTTCATACTGGAAGATCTTCTGGACTAATCAGATATTGTTCCTTCACTCGATGCATTCTGGTCTGAGCACGACGGTGCTAAATGATTTACTCTTAAACCTGCCCTGGAATCACTGGTGTGCTTATCTGTTTAACAAAGTCAGTTTTTTAGGAGAAAAAGCCCTGATTTGCAGTATTTGCCCATTTCTGTGGTATAAATACTCCCATCATGACTAATGTCAAGCGACCCACATGACTTCACTTAACTAGGTGGCAAGAAGAGATGCACAAAATTGGCTGTCATGAGTTTGTATGAGCACGTCCAACCTGGATGCCTGTCTACACCTATAAACCAATTAGACACCCCCCACACACACACATACCCCATCCCCACTTGAGCTTTATTTTCAAACCGCCACTGACTTAAAAAGAAAGTCCCACACTCTGAAGAGATAAGGGTTGGGGAACTAGCCTGGGGTCCTTGCTTCAGAGTTCACATGCTTAGACATGACTGCCCTGCATCCATGACCAACAGAGGGGTTTTTGTTGGAAGCAAGTGGGCTAGGAAGACGACAAGTGAAAGAAAATTTAAAGTGGGCAAATTGTATTCAAGTCAAAACCAACCTTTGTGGTAAAGCATCTGAGTTCGGCCACCTCCTGTTTTCATGGTTCTGCTCTTCCTGGAAAGAAGTGCTAACTCCAAGGGAGTTCCAGCTGGGTTCCTGTTAGCAGGGTTTGTAGGTCTTGGGGTTAAAGGTGCCAAGCAGTAGACGCAGCCTAGACTCTCTCTAAGACATAGAACTCCTCTGACCCCCACTGGCTGCTGAGATGTGTTGCATCTCGGGGATGGCCACGGCCCCTTCGGAGCACTGCCCTTTCCCTAACTGCATATGAGTCCTCCTAAGGGGTTGCCCAACCAGTTTCGCTTTTGCTATATTATCAGAATTTTCTACCCTGTGCCATCTATTTCTCATTGATTTTCTTTAAATTTTTTAAACTCTTCATCTATCCCTCCTCTGAAGTAGTAGATATTTCTACTGTCATTGTATTGTGTATGGATTTCATTTTCCTTTTCATTTCATTAGAAAATGAGCTGGGAGAAGGTTTAAGGTTGTTACATGTGTGGTTGGTTTTGATTTCTCTTGTTCTGGTTCTTTGGGTGGCAAACACCAGGCTTGTTTGTTTATAAGAAGCCCTTCAGCTACCTATTCTCAGTCAGCACCTGAAACCCATGCTGTCTTGCGGTTCCTGCAGTGGAGCAAAAGCAGCAGCCACAGCAATGAAACAGGCACAGGCCAGGCCCTAAATCTCTGCAGGGGGCCAGGGCAGTTAATGAGACCTCGGGTCAGGGGGCCATAAAGCCCAGCCTGTAATCAGAATGCTCCATCAATTGGGCAGCCCAAGTGTCTGATTCCATCCATTCATTTTGGTATTTCTATGGTATCTCTCACCATGAGTCAGATTAGACTCATGAATTAGACTAAAGCAAGCTGGTGAGGTGGGGGGGGGGCGGTGCGAGGTGGGGTACTTGTGGGTCAGGAGCATGCCTTCCACTGGGTTCACTTGAACACATTTAGCAAACCCCAGTGATGCTGACCTTGTGCTGAAAACAAAATAGCAGTTGTACATTAAAGGTATTCCCCAGGGGCCAGCCCAGTGGCCGGCCCAGTGGTGCAGCAGTTAAATGTGCATGTTTTGCTTCTTGGTGGCCCAGGGTTCACTGGTTCAGATCCTGGGTGCGGTGGTAGGCATCCCACATAGAAAGTAGAGGAAGATGGGCACGGATTTTAGCTCAGGGCCAGGCTTCCTCAGCAAAAAGAGGAGGACTGGCAGTAGTTAGCTCAAGGCTAATCTTCCTCAAAGAAAAAAAGAAGGTATTCCCCAAAAGAGATTTTTTTTTCAGTACCCTGCATTAAATTCATTTCAATTTTCGATCAATACCTGAATCCGATTGTTAATTCTCTTTATGGAGGGAGACTTGTATCACTATTGCCAGCTTAGTCTTCTCTCACCATTTTATAGCATAACCCGAGTGTGACCACTTCTACTGAAGAGGAACATTCTTGCCTTTCTATGCGTTACTGTCAAAGACAAAATTGAGGCTTTCTTATCCTAGGGAACTCCTTTCTGCTCTTGTTTCTCACAGCCAGCAGAGGGCCCCCAGGGTAAGGCTCAGACAGAGCACAAGATTAGGCTACTTTGTTGTAATGAAAGATCCCCAACTCTCCAGAGAAGCGACATTTCACCCTAGGGTTTCCCAGCACACATACAAAAGGCTTGAGAAATAGAGCCGAAGCTCCTGGGACCACAGGTACAATCATCTTTATTTGGGGCCAAGGAGAGCTTTGCAACCACATCCACCCCTGGCAGGGAGAGAGAAAACAGTTTAGTTCTTCTTTTGAGAATCATGGAATCTAAAGGAGAAGAGCAGCAGAATTCTGGACCCGGGCCATTATTCGTCACTGACATCACAAAATCCCAGAGCTAGGGTGTGGGGCGAAGAGATATCCAGGAGATCGGCAACCGACGCAAGCTCGTGATGCTCTCTTGGTTGGTAAACTTTATTAATGTCCTATTTTTCATCGATATTAGTTTGTCACTTGTCACATTTTTCTCCTGTTTTGTTTCTTCCCTATCCTGTAGATAATCCCCAAATTATGTAGAAAATAATCTCTTTGTCTTAATAAAATGAATACTACAGTCATACAGACTATTCTGTGAATTTTGAATGGCCAGTGTCTGATGATCAGAAAACTTTGTAAAGATTTTCGGCATGTGGCAATGGCATCTTCAACCAGTGTCTATGTGGCTTTGCTAAAAACTAACTTGAGGATCAGTTTTACTTTCTTAATACTACGTAAGACTGAGCAATAAAAAGTTGGGGTATACCCATCAGGTTCACGGAGTGCACAAGGCAATGCAGGGGCCATAGATACACACAAAATATGGTCCCTGAAAACAGGAAGATGACTGTCTTCTTAGGAGGAGGAGGCATAACCTAAAAAAAGCGATAAAGAAGTAGCAGGTAATCTATTTAGTGATAACAATGGTAATAATAATAGCTGCCCTGCATTGAGTGCTTACTCTGTTCCAGGCATTGTGCTAAATGCTTTATATGCATTATCTCAGCACATCCTCAAAACAACGTTATGAGGTAGGTACTATTATTATTCTCATTTTAAGGACAAAGAAACTGAGGCGCACACAGTTTAAATAGCTTGCCAGGATTTGATTCCAGCCTGTCTGACACCAAAGACCATGCCCTTCAATACCCAGTGGCCTACACGGCCTCATGAGAGCCACGGGAGTTCTAAGGTGGGGGATCAGTGTGCGCTGGAGGAGGCCTTCTTGGAAGAGGGGTCGTGAAGAGCGAGTGTGGCTCAGGGATAACGAGAAGAAGGGGAAGGAGAGGGAGTGAGAGCACACACAGGCCAAGAAGCGAGAAGGCGCTTGGCATGCTGGGGTTCCAAGAGTCCGCCTACTGCCAACGCTTTGTGCACGGATGTGAGTGGGTGGAAAATGGTGGTGAGGTGGGAAAAGCAGACTGAAGCCAGATTATGGAAGGACTTCCTTGAATAACACCTTTAGAAACCAGGGACAAAGAAGGTAGAATTAGAGTGAAGACAGACAGTGAGTAGATCACTTCCATGATTCTCCATGTGAGGTGTGGGCAGGAAATGACAACCAGAGGTGAGATGTCCCCAGTGGGGTCCAGCTAAATTCTAGCCCCAGGCGCTTTATATTCTAATCCCTGTCAGGAAGTATCAACCACCAATATATTTTGCAACTTTGGCCCAGTCATCTAAAAATAGTGACTATCTCTGATAGGTATTGTACCAAGTCCTTTTCATATAACCGTCATTCTCACAACAAGTGAGCTTAGGAATTATCATCATCATCATCATCATCATCGTCATCGTCATCATCATCGTGTAACTGATTAGGAAACTGAGGCTCGGAAGGCAAAGGACTTAATAAGAGCCTCCCGAAGAGAAAATGAACAAGACAAAGCTCAAACCCAGATCATCTTACTCTAAGGTATTCATGAATACACTCTACAAATACTGACTGAGCAGTCAGAATAGAGCAAGCACTGTGCCCCAAGTCAGGTGCCCAAAGATAAGTACCACATCCCTTCTGCTTTAGGGAGCTCATGGCGATTAAGCGAATAGAATGATCGAATTGATGACAATAGGTGACAATACCTGTGCTAAGTGTCTCAACATTTGCAATTGGGATGAATGTGTATAAAATATATGAGCACTTTTCAAAAGAAAAGTTAATTAAATGTAGTTTATTTCCTCTGTCACTTCATGCATGAGAGTAACTGAAAAGGGTCAGCTGCCCTTCTGCAGAGTGAGACCAAAGAGTGACAAGTCTGACTTCTACAGTTTGCCAAGAAAGTCATTCCCACAACTTTAGTCGCTTCCTTACAAGAAAGGAGGCAAGCGCTGACTGATACCAGCCTGCCACCTGCTGGAGCCGAGCAGAACTAGCCCAAAGTTCCAGGGAAGCGCAATGACCATCATGGGCTATCTAACAGACTGTTCTCTCCTTTGAACCTTAGACTGTGAGGTGAGGCGACGCCCTGCAACTGTTCTCGATCGCCCCTTTTTCATAGGTTAAGCTTGTTGAACTGGAACACTGAGGAAGCATTCAGGAAAGGACGTCATAAAGGATTTGCAAGCAGTGGAGTCAAATGGAGCTAAGCACATATCTAACTTGGCCACTTACTAGCTATGTTACTTTGAACATGTTATTCAACCTTTCCAAGCCTTAGTCTCATTGTCTGTAAAATGAGGTTACTGGAAATAAAATATATGTCGACTAAATGAATGAATGGATCAAGAGAATGCATGAATACATTTTTGTTGATTAGAAAAAATATATGTAAAGCACCTATTGTAGCCTGTGACACCAAGTCAAGAAATAAATGGTAGTATGAGGTATTATCAATGGAGTAGAAGTTATATAGAGGAAGAGAGGCTGTTCTACCTGTTTGGCTGGATACACTTTAGTAGGACTTGCTGTCCATTATTGTGTGTGTCTATGAGATACTCAGAGATTTTAAAAACAAGTCTTGAAGGAGTTTTTTGAGGAATGATCGATAGATTATTGCATATAATCCTTATAACAACCCTATAAGCCAGATACTATTATTCCCTCATATTGCAGATAAAGAAAATGAAGCTCAGCAAATTTAAGTGTAGCAAACACCAATGGTTGTCTACCCAATACCCTCCTCCTTTGTTGGCAGTTCAATTTTATTCAAATATCCATCCCTCCCCAGGTGGCTCTGGCTTATATACAGATTCCGGAGGCCAATCACAGGAATCCCATTCTCCTCTCTGGGGATTGGCTTAGGGGGAAACAAGTGACCTAGTTATGTTCAATAATTCATGAGACAAGGTCTGCTAGGGGGTTCTGGGAAAGGATTACCAGCTAATAAAAAGAGATACATGGGAAGAAAAATTTTTGTTTCTTCCATCACATATTGTGTCTGTATGTGACTCAGGGAACCAAGAAAAGTAGCTAAAGGTGATATTGATATGTAAGATGGCAGAGTAGAAAGACAGAAAGAATCTGGGTTCTTCATGATGTTATCAAGCCATTGAATTAACCAACCCTGAAGAAGTTCTACCTTTGACTTCTTAATATATGAGATAACCAATTCTTCTTCTGTTTAGGCCTTTAAGGCCTGGTTTTCTATTACTTGCAATCAAAAGCTTCTTAACAGATTGATTAAGTAACTTGGTGAAGTTCACACATCCAGCAAATAGCTGATGCATCGCTCTCCCTACTGCCCCACTCCAGCCCTACCCCCAATCCATGTCCTCTGACTGGCCTGGGAGCACAGGAGTGGGAATCCTCACAGCATCAGAATCCTGGGTGCCTCTGGAGAGTCACAGACTGGAAGGGAGAAGACACAGGAAATCAGACTGGATCATCCCTGAGTGACTCCTGCAGCCATTCTCATTCCCTATACCAATGCTCTTCCAGATCTGAGAAACCCACTTCCCTACAATTTCTTATCGACTCTTTTCTCTCCACTTCACCCTCCTTACATTGCCCATACAAACTTTCTTGCCATAACTCTGAATTCTTCTAAGTTGATTGCTTTATATTACTTTTATCTCAAAGTTCTAGGACAATTATTGTTATATATGCTTCTCCTTTTGACCATTGTTAAGCACTGTGGATATGCCCAACTAAAATCATTACAACTTATTTTTTTTAAATAATTTTCAGAAGAAAGTTGTAGAGCCATATTTCCTTTGAAAATGAATACCAAGCATCATGAGTTTGATTCATTAAATTATCAGGGTTAACCCTTTAACTATAATTTTCATAATATTTTCAAAGGTTAGAAAGTCATTTGTGCATTGCCTAAGCTCCATCTTCCAGCCTGGTTATCCTGAATGAACAGTAATTGATCTTTTCTTATTTCCCCCTATACCCCACCCTGACCTCAGATCTTGGATGAGTTGATACCATCTGAGAAAGGGGTTTTAGGCAAGTTTCACTTTATTTTCCTGCAAAAACTAGTTCTGCACTACATAGCCACAATGGGATAGCTGGCATCATACTAAGTCTGACTTCAAAACCAGCTATAAATATGCGACAAAATACATAAAGCAATTGTCTGAAGGCGTAGGAGACAACAAACACAGACTCGAAGGAAAGCCCACGCCATGAGTTCCACATTCATCCCAGATATTTTCCTGAAGACATTTACAAATTGCAGAATGGGGATATATAAAACAATGATCTTATTGGGCTGAAGAGGCAGAAGTCAGAGTTTGAAGTAGTTTGGAGTTTGCTACTTGGGGAGCTAAGTCCTGGAGAAGGGAGGACAACAGAGAAGGAGACTAAACTTCTGCATCCACATTTCCCTAACCTGAATTCCTAAGCTGAGCAGGCACAGGGTGAAACCAGAAAAAAAAAAAAGAAAAAAGCCGCTGGGTAGCTAAAGAGCTGATCAGAGATTTCAGCAGTACAAGGGAGGCTGAAGTCATAATTAAAGCCTTACTAAGGTGGAGGTAGCTTGGTAAATATCCCAGGCTTTGAATTGAAACTTCAGAAGGGCCACACCCTAAGAGTAAGAGCCATGCCCTAGGAATAAGGACCAATCCATAGGAATAGGGAAAAACTGAAATAGACTAGCCAAAAAAAGCATAAAATAAAGTTTTCACACGATCTTGACTATCAGCCTGCCAGAGGAAAACTTAACTTTGGAAGAAGATAGTATCATCTAAAGTCTCTATAGTTTTTCATTTATGACACCTGGCACTTAATCAAAAAATTATGATGCATGTAAAAATGTAATGAAAAATGAAAAGGACCAAATTACCAAAATCCAAGTGAAAATATGTTTAACAGAAAAAGATTTATGGGTGATTCAGATATTGACATTAATTGACAGGGAGTTTTAAATACCAATAATTAACATGTTCAAGAAAATGTAGGCAATGGTAGTCAAAATAGAAGAAAAGTTGGAGAATTTCAACAAAGAAATAAATCTATTTTTAAAAACAAGCTAACAATTAGACAGTAAAATTTTAAAACCATTAAAAACATCGATTTCATAGAGTAAATCTAATGAAAGATGTACAAGACCTCTACACTTAAAACTACAGAAAAGGGGCCGGCCCCATGGCTGAGTGGTTAAGTTCGCACGCTCCGCTTCGGCGGCCCAGGGTTTCGCCGGTTCGGATCCTGGGTGCAGACATGGCACCGCTCATGAGGCCATGCTGAGGTGGCATCCCACATGCCACAACTAGAAGGACCCACAACTAACATATACAACTGTAGGGGCTTGCCGGTGGTGCAGCAGTTAAGTTCCCACGTTCCTCTTCTCAGCAGCTCTGGTTCGCCGGTTCGGATCCTGGGTGCAGATGTGGTACTGCTTGGCAAAAAGCCATGCTGTGGTAGGAGTCCCACGTATAAAGTAGAGGAAGATGGGCACGGATGTTAGCTCAGGGCCAGTCTTCCTCAGCAAAAAGAGGAGGATTGGCAGTAGTTAGCTCAGGGCTAATCTTCCTAAAAAAGATAAAATAAAATATACAACTGTATACTAGGGATTGGGGATAAAAAGCAGGAAAAAAAAAGATCGGCAACAGTTGTTAGGCTCAGGTGCCAATCTTAAAAAAAAAAAAAAACACTACAGAAAATTGCTGAGAGAGGTAAAAGAAGACATAAATAAATGAAGGAGTATACCATGAACATGGAATTCAAAGATGTAACATTTTATCAATCCTCTCCAAATTCATCTATAGATTCAATGCAATCCCAATCAAAATCCCAGCAGCTTTTTTTATTGGTGGAAATTGATAAGCTATCTGTAAAACTTATATGGAAATCCAAAGGACCTAAAATAACTAAGACAATCTTGAAGAAGAAAAGCAAAACCAGATATCAAAACTAGAGTAATTGAAACAGCATGGTATTGGTACAAGAATAGACAACAAACAATGGAATAGAATTGAGTTTAGAAACAGTTCCACCCCTGTATGATCAATCACTTGACTTATGACAAAGACACCACAGCAATTCAATGGAAGAAGGATGGCTTTTTCAGTAAATTATGGTGGTTCATATGGAAAAAAAAGAATCTTGACCCTTACCTCACACCATACACAAAAATTCATTCAAGATGGACCATATACCTAAAGGTGAAAAGTAAAACAATAAAACTTCTAGAATAAAACACAGGAAATATCTTCAGGACCTCAGGGTAAGCCGCAGTTTCTTAAACAGGACCCAAGGAAATATTAATAAATTGGATTTAATTAAATTAAGAAATTCTACTCAACAAATGACTTTATTGAGAAAATGAAAAAAACAAATCTTACCCTGGCACACACCCTCCCCCCCCTCCAACACATCTAACAAAGAATTTATATCTAGGGTATCTCTTTAAAAATTCTATAAATCAATAAGAAAAAGATAAGACAACACAATTTAAAAAATTGGGCAAGAATCCCAAGCAGACACTTCACAAAAGAGAATATTAAATTGGTTAATAAGCAAATGAAAAGATACTCAACATCATTACTCATGAGGGAAATGCAAATTAAAACCACATCTTGATACCATATGTTGCTTATAGTCCAGAAACGCCAATATTGCTCCTTAAAAAAGCAATTGCAAAACCACAGCTCTGAATACCAGAAAGTGAATTAGAATAGGTGTCAATAATTTAAAACAGCCTAGTTTAATTTAAAGAGTGAGGTTTCTGTTAAAGGTTTTCATCTTGCAGTGAAATGAATTTTAATTCCCCCTTGCAGTTACATAAGTTACTCTTGGCAGCCCAATACCAAAAGTGAAAGCTGTAATAAAAACCTCACTCTTGAAATTAAACATGACTGTTCACAGTTATTGAAATCTTTACAAATTCACTTCTTGATATTCAAAACTGTTTTACAATTGCTTTTTCATGAGGAAACATTAGAGCAAAAGGCTATACAATCTTTCAAGATAAATTCTCTGAGATGGGGGAATTTAGTCCCAAATAGATGTGATAACATTGCAAGAATGTGTCTATTTAGTGGGCAATGAGAAAATCTATTTATTACGGAGGAATGAGAAAAACTAGTACATGGAAATGCATAGCACAATGAAAATATGTATGGTTTGCACTCCCTGGGAATGAGACGTTGGGTGAGCTGTAGATATGAGAAGCACTGTCAGTCTACAGCCACTTGCTTCCTACAGCTCTGGCCCCTCAGTAGCAACTGCTCTTCTCCTCCATGTCCCTGGTTCTCAAAACAGTGATCTTTATGATGTCTTATGTCTTGATTATTTGAAAAAGAGAATTTTTCCATTACCATGTGGTTGAAAGCTACTTTCCAAGCCCATTAGTGTTGTAAAAGGGAACACACATGGAACTGAGAAACTGAGGAACCAGTGGAAGTATGGGTTAATTAATGGTACATCACGTAGCAAGCCATTACTCTCTCTGCCTAACTGCAAAATGGCTTGATAAAATATGCTCTATCGTGTTGCATGTTATGACATGGATAAACTTTGAGGACATTATGCTAAGTGAAATAGGCCAGTCACCAAAAGACAAATACTGCATGATTCCACTTATATGAGGTACTTAAAGTAGGCAAATTCATAGAAACAGAAAGTAGAATGGTGGTTGCCAAGGGCTGAGGGGAGGGAGAAATCAGAATTAGTGTTTAATGGCTATAGCGTTTCAGTTTTGCAAGATGAAAATTCCTGGAGATCTGTGACACAACAATGTGAATATACTTAACACTACTGAATTCTACACTTAAAATTGGTTAAGATGGTAAATTTTATGTTATGTGTTTTTTAACACAATTAAAAATAAAAGAAAGGGGTCAGCCAAGTGGCATAGTGGTTAAGTTCACATGTTCCACTTTGGCGGCCTGGGGTTTGCTGGTTTGGATCCTGGGTGCAGACCTACACACAGCTCATCAAGCCATGCCGTGGTGGTGTCCCACACACAAAGTAGAGGAAGACTGGCACAGATGTTAGCTCAGGGACCATCTTTCTCAAGCAAAAAGAGGAGGATTGGCAATAGATGTTAGCTCAGGGCCAATCTTCCTCACAAAAATAAATAACTCAATCAATAAATAATAAAATAAAAATGTGATAAAAAATAATAATATCAGCTCCCTGGGGTCTCCAGACCACAAGTGATTCTTCCTTCTTTTAAATTACTTGAGCTCTTAACTTGGGGTTCAAGACTACCTAAGATGATGGCATTCAGGGGATACATAAAACTTGAATGGGAAAAAATTATGTCTCTATCTTCACTAGCCTCTAACTGAATGTACCGTTTACTTCAATTACAAATTACAGTGGCATTAGATGTAATGTGACTTTGTCACCAACAGAAATCACAAATATTTTCATATTATATATTTCTTGTAGATATCCCAAAATACTGTTTATGCTCAGCCCTACCTCAAAATTACTGTAGTTATCAAAGCTACCACTAAATCTTGCTACATAGTGTGTTAATAGAGAAGCTTATATAATACTATATTACAATATTTAAAAACCTTTTTTTCTATATTACTATGTAATTAATTTCCTTTGCAATCCTATGCTTGTTGTTTTATGCATTTATCCTGATAAGGAGTCTGTAAGTTTTACTAGTCTGCCAATGCCCTGGAACACACACACAAAAGATTGACTCCCACCCTAACCTATTACTGACTTATTATTCTTTCATGCTCATCATATAATGTGTTGTTAAACATGCGTTATGTAAATGTCCGGATAACTCATCTTGGTTGGAAGTCCCATCCTTCATAGAGCTTGGCTGAATGTCTTGCATGTAGTTGTTGCTCAGAGTGTTTCTGTTGATTTATTCGTTGTATGTTCAGTACTTAGGCCTGGAGTTAGACTACTGCTGTTCAAAATCTAGCTCTTGTAAAATCTAGGCAAGTGACTTCACCTCTCCAAGCCTTAATGTCCTGGTCTGCAAATGGAACTATTAATCTTACCTATCTCATGGGGCTCTTAGGAGAATTCAATGAAAAAATACACATAAAGAGCCTAGCATAGCATCCGCCCCATAGTAAACTCTTAATACAAATTATCTGTTAATTGTGAACATATTATTATCCATGGCAGTTTTTTGTTTTTGTTTTTGTTTTAAATCTTAGAAATTTTTTTTTTCAAGATTGGCACCAGAGCTAACAACTGTTGCCAATCTTTTTTTTTTTTCCTGCTTTATCTCCCCAAACCACCCCCCCACCACTCCCGGCACATAGTTGTATATCTTAGTTATGGGTCCTTCTAGTTGTGGCATATGGGATGCCTCTTCAACATGGCCTGACAAGCAGGGCCATGTCCATGCCCAGGATCCGAACCAGGGAAGGCCTGGGCCACCGCAGCAGAGTGCGTGAACTTAATCACTTGGCCACGGGGCCGGCCCCTCCATGGGAGTATTGAGTGAAATACTGAGGGTAGGATAGCAAGCAGGGGTCATGGAAATTAAAGAGCAGAGAAGAGGCAAGGGGTTTGGTTGGCTCCTTCAGAAGTATTCAGAGTTAGGGGGCCAAAAGGAGCAATCAAGCCTTATAGGACTGACTCACACATAGTGGTAGACAGATCTGTGTGTTGAAAAGTGAAGTAAATGATTCCTGCTCCTTCAGATTGCCCAGCTCTCAAAGTCTCAGGTCCTTGGCTAAGTTATCATCCCCATAAGGCACCTGTGATAATAAACCAATGTTGATTTCCACTCACAGAGCAAGAGGCAGCATGGAGAAGTGGAGAAAGCACTGGGCTAGGACAACATACCTCTGTGGCCTTGATATTCTCCTTTGTAAAATCAGGATGTTGAACCAGATGTCCTTGAAAGTCCCTTCTACTCTAAACCTCTGTGGTGCTCTGGAGGAATCTGTGTTTATTTGAGAGGATGATCATGTTGTGTTCACAGAGCTGGGTCTTAGAATAGCTGACCCTTGCCAGCTGACTCACAGACACTGGCCTTGAAGGGTAAGTATAACTGATCAAGTGGCAGGAACAGTTCTGAGCACATGGGCCTTGTTCTGGAAAGTAGTCTAAGGAGATCATAGTGTAAGACTCATGAGCCAGCAGAAGAGGTAGATGGAAAGGAAAATGGAACATCAGAAGCGGAACGATGGACAGGGGCCACCCTAGACAAAATGTATATTTAGTTTGTACCTATCCATGCATAGGAAATTGGATTTTTAAAAAGAGAAAATAATTCTCTTCTCTGATTACTGGGGTGTGCAGTAGGTCTGAGAATTGGCAGCTTATTTACGAAGCATGTTGGGATCGTAAATAATGACACCAAGCATCAAGCCAGGCACTCTACCAGTGTCCAATACGTACTTCTTGATTAGTAGTCAATGGATGATCTCATCTAATACACCATTCTAACTCAGCACTTTGGTTTTTCACAAAGAGAAAAACTAAGTATTCTGATTTGGATCCCTATTTATGCTTGGTAAGCACAGAATTTAATACACAGGAGTCTGTCACATGCAAACAATTATGTGAGCATTTGTTCAAGCACTTAAACAGGCTTATTTCTTCTTGTGGAGTCTATCATCACCAAGAGGGGATTTAGAGATCACCACAGCCATGTTTGGCTCCCATCAAATATTATTGGTAGCCTGATATTGAAAATCACTTCTCTCATATCTCGGTCTATCAAGCAAATAGCTGAAACCTTTCCCAGTATGCTTTTTATTTCTTCAATTATAATAAAGAGAATATTATAAAAACATGACAGCTATGTTTCTATGCCCATAGAGTTTTAGTTTGTTTATTTGTTTATCTAGATGAAAGAAAGCTTAGGCCTGTTGTCTGATTGGAGATTCAAAGATTAATCCAGATTTAGCTCTTGAAAATTATTGTTTTGTCTCTCTAAACCTAGTCAGGCCAAAAATCTCCCGGGGCAAATTGAGATTTATTTTTCTCCCCATTTCTCAATTTGGATTTCAATAGAATTTCTTTTCCTTAGGGAAGGAGGGGAAAATGTCAGAATATAAGTTCTGGAAGCTTAAATCCTGCAGATAGGTGAAATATTCCATCAAGCTAAACTTGCCTAGAGGCTGATATACTGCTGAACGTACATCTCCTACAGCAAATCTCGCACAGACAAATAGGACTTATCTGGCCAAAGACGGATCCAGGCATTGCTTCACCCAGAAACATACAGGCTGGGTCTGTATGACACCAAAAAGATGGTCACTTTAGGGACCCAAAGCCTATTAGACAGTTGATTAGCATAATGTGTACCAAATAAAATAAATGAGGGTTTACTAAAATTTTGATTTTCTGCTTTATAAACTTAATATAAATCTGTCTGTTCCAACACCATTTTCAGTGGGGAAGAAAATAGATTTTTTTTTTCAATTGTGTCTTACAAAAAGATTGTGAAATCAAAAAAGGGATTGCTGGGTATCACTCAGTATTTCAAAACTGTTATCTGGCACAACCACATGTGAAAACATCCTTTTGGACAGTGTGTAAAGGAAACCCCCAAAGCCTTGATGTGATTAAATCGTTGCTGCTGTATTCACCCAACGGGAATGTCGCCTAAACCAGCCAAGCAGTAATCCAAACTTCCTTATTTTTCTTCCTGCAAATAAAAGAAAAGTATCTTCTCTGATGACTATTGGTTTAGTTATCAATTTCCGGGTCTGTTTGTAAAATGAGGATGGTTAAGATAGCTTTTTGCTCTAATGTGATTTATGATTCTCTGAACGTTGGCGTTGGGAGTCTTTTTCAAGACATATGACAGGAGGAATTTAGAGGTTAAAATTCTCCTGAGAGGAAAAAGAGATTAGAGGGCAGGGCTTGAGAGACACAAGACAGATAGAGGATACCAGAGAAATACTAGACTAGCTTCAAGCAGGTGAGAATTTCGCAGAGCCCCATTTCTCTGTTTAAGGGCTCAGATCTGGGTCCTGTGGCCAACTTCATCAATGCTTCATCTCCCCGCCTTCATCTTCCTTCAGAGAGAAAATTCTTTTATAGTCCCTGAGTTTATTCATCCCTACACATAGAAGCCTGAGTTACAGAGCCAGACACCCAACCTCTGGCCAGGCCCCATCAGAGTCAGACCCAAGCTGGATAGCTGGTGCATTAGCATAAAAATAAGAAGGCAACAGTTCTGAGTGATTTGCTGGGCAAACAGCTTATTTCAGTTAAGCAAGTATTGATTGAGCATCTACCACGCGTCGAGCAGATGAGAACTTGAGCCCAGGTCCTGTGACATCAAGTTCACCTTTCCTTCTACCACAGCACACTCCCTAAGCTCATCTGCCAAGGATCCGCCTCTACCCCCAAAATAACGCTGGATGCTTAAGTGGTAGAACCCCAGAGATTCATGGAAAATATTTTTTGAGGCTGTGTGTTTTTCAAAGCAGGTGTTACCAATCAACTCCCTTAGCCATGAAAAGCCTAAGAGCGACCATAGGTGAAGTGGAACCCAACATTTCCATCAGAACAGGTGTCCATCGAGCATCTGCACAGTGGTGCCTGCACTCAGCAGCTGTGAAGCTGAGATTGTACTGGCTCAAGGAGAGGTTGGGTGGGGACATTTTTTCCCCAAAAGCATGTTGGGAAAGGAAGGATAGACCCATTTGAAGAAATATCACCATTTCGTTTTATTTTGTTTTGTTTTGTTTTTAAGGATTGAAAGATGTGAGTATACATGAGGCTAAGGAAGGAGATCTTGAGGAGGGAAAAGGATGAAGTTGCAAAAGAGGTGGAATAATTGATGGAAATAATAATAGTAAATGTATATAAGAATTATTATGTGTAAGCATTGCTCTAAGAGCTTGACATATTTAAATCAATTTAATTCACTCAAACACCTATGAGGAAGGCACTTACATTATTCTGATTTTGAAGATGAGGAAAATAAGGCATGTCTTAAACAGTGTCAAGTTATAAGAATGGGATTTGAACCTAGACAGTCAGGCTCCAGAGACAGTGCTCTTAATGTTTGTGCAAATCGCTTCTCTAGGGAAAGTGTTTGTGTAGGATGAGGTCACTAAGGGTAGCTTAGAATTCTTAAGGAGAAACACACTTCTTTCTTTCCAGCAGAATAGAATAAGGAGAGGCTAGGTGAAGGAACAGAGAAGTTTAGAGGAATAGGAGAAAAAAGTTGAAGGCATTCATTCACATTGGATGGCTAGGCTGATTCTTAAGGTCCCTTATGTTCAAAACCATGTTGTCAGCACAAAAAGACAGGGAGATTATCTCCATACTTGCTATGGCAGGTGTCATTTTCCAATTAATCTACCAGCTACAATTATTTAGATAAATGTGGGAACACCTGTGACTGGGCCACAGGCCTATTCCATAGCACTCATATATATTCTGTTCTTACCTGTTCTGATACTTATCAGTGGATACTTGTCATTAGGCAAACTCTGGAGAGGCATTAATATTGCAGGATCTATCCTGAGATTGTTCAGCTTGGACTCTGATGTGGCCGGTGGAGAGGATCAAAGCTGTTGGAGCAAGGAACTCCCAAACTTCTGAAATTATGTTCAGTGGTTTCCTTCGAGAGGTGAAAGAGCAAGGTATTGATCAATCATGGAATATGGCAGAATATAGTCACATCTTTGCGGCACTAAGAGACCCAAACTCTTGAGACAAGCCCAATTATAGAATTTATTAAGAAGGAAGCTAGTAGAGAATATCCAGTGCTAAATGATGTGTTTCAAACTAAAGGGCTGTAAGAATTCACAAAAGGTAGCTAAGATAGTAGTAATTCACATTTATTGAGTTCTTTAAGGCACCAGGTACTTTACATAAAGTGGTATGCTGGTAAATCAGAGCTCAAAAAAAAAAAACAAAAACCCCTGACTAGTAGCATTTGCCAAATTCCGTGGTGTAAATACTCCTACTCTGGCCAGTTTAAAGCTACCAAACCACCTCACAAAATTCTTGAATATTTATCAGTCAGCTATAGAGAGCCAGTAGGAGCTGGCTCTAGCACACCACCATTTTGTTATCCCATTTCATCCTCACAAAAACCTTTTAAGGTGGGTACCATTATTATCTCCAGTGTACATATTGGGAGAAATATTTAGAGGAGTTTAACAATTTGCCCAAATGCAAAGAACTAGAATGGGGGCAGAGCTCTGAAGGAAGCTCAGACTATATGATCCTATTAACATCTAGCCACAGGCCTACTTCTTCTTTACCCTAAAAACAGCCCCAGAGATCCAAGGTGGATGGTTGCCAGGCACTAACCAATCTCCACCCCTGGCTCATTTCTGTTACAGATGCATTTTCTGAGGCACCTTGGGGGCTTAGTTCATATTTCTAGGTTTTTATTGTTCAGTAGAGAACCTCTGTGTAAAAGCCCATAAGTATATATTTTACTTAGTATTTGAAAAATATTCTAGCCCCTTGCTACACAAAGGATAGACCAACTACCAGCATCATCTGGGAACTTGCTAGAAATCCAGAATCTCTGTCCCCTACCCAAATCTACTAAATCAGAATCCGCACTTTAAGATGATCCCAAGTGACATGTGTGCCTGTTAAAATTTAAGAAGCATTGCTTTAGCCTACAACCATCATATTGGGCCTCTCACACACCAAGAGTATCTAACATTGTATGTTGTTCTTCTTGCAATTGGCAGGGACTGACAGTGATACAACAACACACTCCATCTTGTTCTGTCCCCTTTGTGGCTGTTAGGGGTACAGTCTGGGGTCACAAAACAGAGCAACTCTACAGAGTGAGACTTGGCCTCATTAGCAACTATTCTAAGCAAACAGCCACAGGCTTCTACTCCATTAACCTGCTTAGTAACCTCAAATTTTGTTTTTCTAACTCTACAAGAAATTTTGGAGAGCCAAGTTCAACTGGATTCCTCACAAGGATTTCCTCTCAGAAAAATTAATGCAAAGAAAAATATCTTCTAAATACTCCAGAGTCTGCCAGGAAGGGGAGGAGTGAGATTGCTGGAGCCAGACCTGTGTGACATGCCAACTTAATTCAAACCACAGGACTTCATTTGAACTTGGCCAATTATTCACAAGTTGAAAATAGAAGGAAAGGATATACGGCCAAAGTTAGAACTTTTTAAAAACACTTTTGAGATGTTCAGCAAATTCACCATCCACACAGACATTTAAAAGCATTGCAAGTTGGGTTTGTGTTATATTTTCTTTTCTGTATTTTCCAAAATCCATTGCATTGCTGAGGAAGTGGCCACAATCCAGATACAATTGAAGGTAAATCCCCAAGGTTTCCAGTTGCGGTGGAAATCTAGAAATGAAACAAATGCAGTTCAGAGAAAGAAAAAATTTCAAAATTATCTATTTGGGATTTTAAAATAAAGGCCAAAATTATTCTGTTCTGTGGACATCCATAGTAAAAGCAATGCCTACCAGCCAGGGTGAGCCTAAATACATCCAACTGGGATAACAGGGTGAGAAACTCATCCACATTTTTCATCTGGGCAAGGTAGGCCAGCAAACCTGCCTATTAGAGAGCAGAAGAGCAGCATTTCTCAACAAGGCAGAGAGATAGAAGGAAGAGCATTCTGTCTGCCCAGTTATGGGCAGGGTTACTGTGTTCCTGCAGAAGGTGGTCATTCAGAGATATTTCCTCAGGCTCCTGGTGACCAAGAATAGTATCCAACAACTCCAAGATGACAGGCGGCCACAGAAGGTAGCCTCCTAAATCATCCCTAAACTGAAAGTTTCTTGTGCATAGTGACCACATGCCTATTTTGGTCACCACCATGTCCCCAACACCAAGACCATTGCCTGACACATAACTGGTGCTCATTAAATATTTATCATACAGATTGATGAATGAATAGAGTCATTGCTCTAAATTAACCTCAGCATGCTAGAAATGCCTGATAAATACTCACCAACTTCCCCCATCATGATATGCATGAAGATAAAAATTTATAGTGGCCTGGAAACTAAAAATAAAAGGAGAACGTAGGGCAAAGTCAGCAATGGGGATGTCTACACAAACTAGGAATGAGACTGTACAGACTGGGAAGGGAGGAGTAGAGGAACAGTCACTGTGGAGTCAGAGGCTTCCATCATCTACTTTACCATTTTGCCAAGAGTTGGACTTGTCCATTTGGGCATTTAACATTTACCACTTAACAAGCCAATTTTATCTATTACCGGCTACTGACTATGTGTGCAGCATTGTTTGGGCACTATGAGAGTCAGAAGACCTATCATTCAGCTCCTGCCTTCTGAGAACTTAGAATTTAGTTGGGGATATAAGGCTAACAAGATTACACAACAACAAAAAAAACACAGTGCAAAATATCAGTAGGATACCAGTAGCATCCAAAGCTAATTTATGATTAAGTGCCAAATAGGGTAATGAATGTTGAGATGGTCAAAGAAGCCTTTATAAAGGAATGATATTTTGAGCTATAAGAGTCTCTGGCACATAGTAGGTGCTAAATGTTTGTTTGTTTATTTGTATGAGTAAATAAGTGAATGAATGATAAAAAGTAGGCCTGTAAGACCAAAGCAGTATGAAAATTGTCTTAAGGATAATTATAAACAATATTCATTAATTTTAAAGGAACATCCTTAGCAGCTTGGAAACTCTTTGACTCCAAGGGTAGCAGCAAGGACTAGTTTGTCATGTCTCCTGTATTGGTCTCATAGAAGCATCCAATCAAGGATCAGGTGGGGAGCAGTATCAAGGTGAGAGGTAGTGCTGGATGGGAGGGGATGAGGCAAGAGAGGAACAACTTGGAGTGGTAAGAAGAAACATACATCACCAAGAAGCAACTTCAGTTCACAGGAACATAAGCTAAAGCAGCCTGTAGATTGACACAAAGGGACAGTGGTGCTTGAAGAGTGGGTGATTGACTCTTAGGTTATAATAAGGATGGTAATAATGAAAATGATGATAATGATAATGATGACCTTTCAGCTTCTCTGGGCTCTTCAGTGTTCCAAGTTCCACAGTGTAGCCATGATTCCTTCCATCCTCCTCTGCCCTCTTTCAAATTGTGCCCCATTGGTTCTCCTGGAAATATGGCTGAGCCAGTCAATTGCACAGCCTTTCCTTAAGATCACTCCAAGATCCTACAAAATAGCACTGTCCAGTAGAAATAAAATGCAAGCCACGTATGTAATGTTAGGTTTTCTAGTAGGCTCATTCAAAAATAAGTAAAAAGAAAGTGACATCAACATCATGGCAAAGTGAGCTGTTCACTTAGTCTTTCCCTCCTAAGATACAATGAAAAGGAAATGCATTAACTAATAGAAGATATCCACACAACACAACAGACATCTGAGAGATCCACGCAGCCATACATCTGAAGGTGGAGTACTGGATCCCCCAGGAAGCAGTGGAGGGAAGTAAGCACATCTCCTCCCCCTTCCCAACAGCAGTGATCTAGGGGGCAGGACCTCACACAGTGGCCAGCATGAAACTTTGAGAGGAGATGGGGGGAAAGGCAGCCCTCTGTGGGAATGCTTTCACTCTCAGAGTTGTGTTCCAGCCCATGGGAATGCTCCACATTGAGGCAACTCAGTCACTGGGTGGGCACTCCCACCAAGCTGAGCAGCCCAGGCAGGCCACCAGTGAGTGCAGAGTGGGTGTGTGGGTGGGCAAGAAAATTCCCTCTTCCCCCCATTCTGCCTGGTGCACTAGCTCAGCTGGTCAACCAGGGCAGGGGATCCACACCAGAGCACCTGCACCTGCATGTGTGAAGCTCCCATGTCCAGTGGACAAACACAGACAGGCCCTGTTGGCACAGCTTCCAAGAGATGGGCACAACTGCCAGTGGATGTGCAGGCTCAGAAAACACAACTCCTGCCCCCCACAGTGGTGGCAGTGGAATCTGCGACCAGATACTACCACTATATGCCAGTAAAGGTCCACCCCATCAAACAGCATGAAGAAATACATTAACACTCCAGACCAGAAGGATAATGACAAATGTCCAGAAACTAATTCTGAAGTCACAGAAATTTACACTCTAAATGATAGAGAATTCAAAATAGTTATCATAAAGAAACTCAATGAGTTACAAGAAAACTCAGAAAGTTCAATGAACTCAGGAATAAAATTACTGAGCAGAGGGAATTCTTCATAAAAGAGATTGAAACTCTAAAAAGAAACCAAAAAACAAACAGAAATGGTGGAGGTGGAGGACACAATGTACGAGATTAAAAAACCAATCTAGACTCCTTAAAAAACAGAGCTGAAATTATGGAGGACAGAATTAGTAATTTAGAGGACAAAAATATAGAAATGCTTCAGGTGAAGCAGGAGAGAGAACTAAGACTAAAAAGAAATGAAGAAATTCTCGGAGAAATATCCAACTCAATTAGGAAATGCAAAATAAAGATTATACGGATTCCAGAGGGAGAAGAGAGAGAGAAAGGAGCACAGAGCTTGTTCAAAGAAATAATAGCTGAAACTTCTCAAACCTGGGGAAGGAGCTGGAATTACAAATAAATGAAGCTAACAGAACTCCTAATTTTATCAATGTAAAAAGACCTTCTCCAAGACACATATTAGCAAAACTGGCAAAAGTCAATGACAAAGAAAAAATATTAATGGCAGCAAGGTAGAGAAAATAACCTACAAAGAAACTCATATCAAGTTTTCAGTGGATTTCTCAGCAGAAACTTTGCAGGCCGGGAGAGAGTGGAATGATATATTCAAAATACTGAAAGACAAAAACTTTCAGCCAAGAATACTCTATCCAGGGAAACTATCCTTCAGATACAATGAAGAAATAAAAACTTTCCCAGATAAACAAAAGCTGAGGGAGTTCGTCACCACAAGACCCCATTCTACAAGAAATTATCAAGAAGGCCCTCATACCTGAAAAAAAAGGGTTTACAAAGTCTTGAGCAAGGTGATAAATGGACAGACAAAATCAGAGAATTTCAGCTGTCTATCAGAACAGGTTAGCAAACACTTAATTATAACATTAAAGATAAGGGGACTAAAAGCACCAAAAATGACAATAATCACTTCATTTTAGTCACAAACTCACGATACAAAATGGAATAAGTTGTGATAACAATAACTTAGAAGGGGAAGAGGAGGGAGTGGAAACTGCTTAGGCAAAGCATATAAGAGGCTATCAGAAAATGGACTACCTCTTCTATGAGATCTTTTATACAAACCTCATGGTAACCACTAAACAACAAATCAGAACAGAGACAAATAATAACTAAAGAGAAAATGGAGAATACCATCATAGAAAATCACCAAAATTCAATGGCAGTCAGAAATACATGGGACAAGAAACAAAGGAAATACAGAACAACTGGAAAACAAGGGATAAAGTGGAAGTATTAAGCCCTCATATATGCATAATCACTCTAAATGTAAATGGATTGAATTCCCCAAACAAAAGACACAGAGTGGCTGGATAGATTAAAAAACAAGACCCAACAATATGCTGCCCCCAGGAAATACATCTCAGCTCTAAAGACAAAAACAGGCTCAGAGTGAAGGGATGAAACACCAAGCAAATAGTAAATAAAAGAAAGCAGGTGTTGCCATACTTGTATCAGTCAAAGTAGACTTCAAGATTAAAAAAGGCAATGAGAGAAAAAGAGGGGCAGCATATAATGATAATATAATGATAAAAGGGACATTCCAGGGGCTGGCCCTGTGGCTGAGTAATTAAGTTCATGTGCTCCACTTCAGCGGCCCAGGGTTTCGCTGGTTTGGATCCTGGGCGCAGACATGGCACTTCTCATTAGGCCATGTTGAGGTGGCATCCCACATGCCACAACTAGAAGGACCCACAACTAAAATATACAACTATGTACTGGAGGGAGGGATTTGGGGTGAAAAACCAGGAAAAAAAAGAAGATTGGCAACAGTTGTTAGCTCAGGTGCCAGTCTTTTTTTTTAAAAAAAGGGACATTCCACCAAGAGGACATAACACTTAGGAACATATATGCACCTAACACAGGAGTGCCAAAGTACAGAAAGCAACTATTAACAGACCTAAAGAGACAAATTAACAGCAACACAATAATAATAGAGGACCTCAACACTCTACTTACATTAGTGGATAGATCATTCAGACAGAAAGTCAACAAGGAAATAGAGGATTTAAACAAAAAACTAGACTAAATGGACTTAAGATATATATATAGAACACTCCATCCAAAAACAGAAGAATACACGTTCTTCTAAAGTGCACATGGAACATTCTCAAAGATAGATCATATGCTGGGAAACAAGGCAAGCCTCAATAAATTTAAGAAGATTCAAACTATATCAAGCATCTTTTCTAACCATAATGCTATGAAATGAGAAATCAACTACAAGAAAAAAGCTGGAAAAGTCACAAATATGTGGTGACTAAACAACATGCTACTGAACAACCAATGAATCAATGAAGAAATTAAAGGAGAAATAAAAAATATCTGGAGACAAATGAAATGAAAATACATCATACCAACTCATATGAGATGCAGCAAAAGCGGTCCTAAGAGAGAAATTCATAGCAATACAGACCCACCTTAACAAACAAGAAAAATCTCAAATAAGTAATCTTAAACTACACCTAATAGAACTAGAAAAAGAAGAACAAACAAAAAGAAGCCCAAAGTCAGCAGGAGGGAAATAATAAAAATTAGAGCAGAAATAGAAACTAAAAAAACAATAGAAAGGATCAATGAAACTAAAAGCTGGTTCTTTGAGAAGATAAACAAAATTGACAAACCCTAAGCCAGACTCACTAAGAAAAAAAGAGAAAAGACTCAAATAAATAAAATTAGAAATTAAAGAGGAGAAATTACAACAGGTACCACAAAAATACAAAGGATTATAATAGAATACTGTGAAAAACTATATGCCAACAAATTGGAAAATCCAGATGAAATGGATAAATTCTTAGGCTCATACAACCTCCCAAAACTGAATCAAAAAGAAATAGAGAATCTGAATAGACCAATCACAAGCAAAGATATTGAGAAAGAGTAAACAAAAGCCTCTCAAAAAATAAAAGTCCAGGACCAGACGGCTTCTCTGGAGAATTCTATCAAACATTCAAAGAAGATTTAATACCTATCTTTCTCAAACAAGTCCAAAAACTTTAAGACAGAACGCTTCCTAACTCATTCTATGAGGCCAACATCACACTGATCCCAAAGCCAGACAAGGACAACACAAAGCAGGAAAATTACATCCTAATATTGCTGATGAATGTAGATGCAAAAATCCATAACAAAATATTGGCAAACCCAATACAGCAATACATTAAAAGGATTATATACCATGATCAAGTGGGATTTACACCAGGCAGGCAGGGATGGTTCAACATCCACAAATCAATCAATGTGGTACACCATATTAACAAAATGAGGAATAAAAATCACGTAATCATCTCAAAAGATAAAGGGAAAGCAGTTGACAAGATACAACATCCATTTGTGATAAAAACTCTCAATAAAATGGGTATAGAAGGAAACTACCTCAATATAATAAAGGCCATATAGGGAGCCGGCCCGGTGGCATAGTGGTTAAGTTTTCGCACTCTACTTCGGAGGCCAAGGGTCCACAGGTTCGGATCCCAGGTGTGGACCTAGCACCACTCATCAAGCCATGCTGTGGCGGCATCCCACATAAAATAGAGGAAGATTGGCACAGACGTTAGCTCAGTGACATTCTTCCTCAAGCAAAATGAAGAAGATTGGCAATGGATGTTAGCTCAGGGCCAATCTTCCTCACAAAAATAAAATAAATAAAGGCCATATACAACAAACCCACAGCCAACATCATACTCAGTGGTGAAAACCTGAAAGCCATAACTCTGAGAACAGAAAAAAGACAAGGGTGCCCACTTTCACCACTCTTCTTCAACATAGTATGGGAAGTTTGGGCCAGAGGAATTAGGCAAGGAAAAGAAATAAAAATTATCCAAATTTGTAAGGAAGAAGTGAAACTCTGTTTGCAGATGACATGATTCTAAATATAGAAAACCCTAAAGAACCCATCATAAAACTATTAGAAATAATCAACAACTACAGCAAAGTTGCAGGTTATAAAACCAACCTGCAAAAATCAGTTCCATTTCTATACTCTAATAAGGAACTAACAGAAAGAGAACTCAAGAATACAATCCCATTTACAATTGCAACAAAAAGAATAAAATATCTAGGAATAAATTTAACCAAGGAGGTGAAAGACCCATACAATGAAAACCATAAGACATTGTTGAAAGAAATCAATGATGATGTAAATAAATGGGAAGATATCCCATGCACATGGATTGGAAGAATAAACATCGTTAAAATGTCCATACTACCTAAAGTAATCTACAGATTCAATGCAACCCCAGTTAGAGTCCCAATGACATTCTTCACAGAAATAGAACAAAGAATCCTAATATTCATATGGAACAACAAAAGACCTCGAGTAGGTAAAGGAACCCTGAGAAAAGAGAACAGACCTGGAGACAATCCCTGACTTCAAAATATACTACAAAGCTATAGTAATCCAAACAGCATGGTACTGGTACAAAAACAGACACACAGATCAATTGAACAGAATTGAAATCCCAGAAATAAAACCACACATCTATGGACAGCTAATCTTCGACAAATGAGTCAAGAACATACAATGGAGAAAGGAAAGTCTCGTCAATAAATGGTATTGGGAAAACTGGACAGCCACATGCATAAGAGTGAAAGTAGCCATTATCTTACACTATACACAAAAGTTAACTCAAAATGGATTAAAGAGCTCAAGGTAAGACGTGAAACCATAAAACTCCTAGAAGAATATATAGGCAGTACACTCTTTGATATCAGTCTTAGCAGAATCTTTTCAAATACCGTGTCTACTTCTGCAAAGCAAAGGAAACCATGAACAAAACAAAAAGACAACCCACCAGAAAATATTTGCAAATCATATATCCAACCAGGGGTTAATCTCTAAAATATATAAAGAATACATGCAACTCAACAACAAAAAAACAAACAGCCCGATCAGAAAATGGACAGAGGATATAAACAGACATTTTTCCAAAGAAGATATACAGATGGCCAATAGGCACATGAAAAGATGTTCAACATCACTAATCATTAGGGAAATACAAATCAAAACTACAATGAGATATCACCTCACACCTATTAGAATGGCTATAATTTCCAAGACAAAAAATAACAAATGTTGGAGAGGATGTGGAGAAAAGGGTACCCTCATACACTGCTGGTGGGAATGCAAACTGGTGCAGCCACTTTGGAAAGCAGTGTGGAGATTTCTCTGAAAATTAAAAATAGAAATACCATATTGCCCAACTGTCCCACTACTGGGTATTTATCCAAAGAACGTGAAATCAACAGTTCAAAGAAACTTATGCACCCCTATGTTCACTGCAGCATTATTCACAATAGCCTAGACATGGAAGTAACCCAAGTGCCCATCAACTGATGAATGGATAAAGAAGATGTGGTATATATATACAATGAAATACTACTCAGCCATAAAAAAGACAGAATCTTAACATTTGCAATAACATGGATGGACCCTGAGGGTATTGTGTTAAGTGAAATAAGCCAGACAGAGAAAGACAAACACCACATGATTTCACTCATATGTGGAAGATAAACAAACACATGGACAAAGAGAACAGGTTAGTACTGACCATAGGGAAAGGGGGTTAGGGGAGGGGAAAAGGGGTAAAGGGGCAGATATATATTGTGACTGATAAATAATAATGTACACCTGAAATTTCACACTCATAAACTATTATGACCTCAATAAAAAAAAATAAGTAAAAAGAAACAGGTGAAACCAATCTTAATGATATTTTGTATTTAACCCAATATGTCTAAAATGTTATCACAACATATAATTAATATAAAATTTATTAAGATGTTTTATTATTTTTTCATACTAAGTCTTCAAAATTGAGTATGTATTTTATACTTCCAGCACATCTCAATTTGGACTAGCCACATTTCAAATGCTCAGTAGCCACATATATTAACTGATAGCTACCATGTTGACCAGTACAGCTCCAGAAGCTCTTAAATGACAACTTACAAGGATCCAATTAAAGTCTCAAAAGAAAATGTCTTTATAAGAGCACTGATCCTATTCATGAGGGCTCCACCCTCATGACCTAGTCATCTCCCAAAGGCCCCACCTCCTAATACCATCACATTGGGGATTAAGTTTCAACATATGAATTTTAGGGTGACACAAACATTCAGTCTATAGGAAGCACTGTGGAAATAATTATGAGAAAACCTGAATTATTTAAGTCAGTATCGATTAAAATTATAGTTGAAAATATGCATCATGAATCTCAGTGGAAAGTTTTATATAAAGAAGGTGTTGACCAAAGTACTTTGAGAATGCGAAGTGCTTGTTAGTTATTACCCTTGAAGCAGATTTTAAAATAAGAAGGTTCAAAAAAAATTATGTGCCAGTTACCATAAAACATAAGTTTAATCTACATTTATGTGTCATCTTGGCACTATAAAGTTGAGTCTGCTTAGTAAAGGGGGAAAAGAGATATAATATTGAGTTTTGTTTTAATAGATCCAAGGACTTTTGGCTTTACAACCTTTTGTTTGTTACAAGAATTTACAAGTTTTAGAAAGTTTTGTGGTAGAGAACTATATTTGTTCACTTAAAGTCGTAACCCTGTTTAAGAGATTGATTTTTCTCATGAGTCATATGAATAATTAACCTAACTGATTTCTTTGGTCTGTTTTTAATTAACCAGCCAGGAAAAAAGACTATGCATATACTTCTAAAATCAGAAACAAGCCTAACAGCATTTTTCAGTAAAATAGATAAGTGACTTCAACAGATTTCTTTAAAACCAATGCGTAATGTCAATTTCCCACAATACATTATTGGGTTTTAATTCTTACAACAATTCTATGAGATAAGTATTTTTTATGCTCATTTATAACTGTGGTTAAGCAATTTGCTCAATATAACAAAGCTAGAATTGTACTTGAGCTGACGCTTGAACTTCCTGCTGTTTCGTGGCCCGGTCCTTTGCCACTACACTGCCGCCATCAGAGCTCTCGCTTCCTTCATTGGAGCACATTTCTGGGAAAGCTCTGGTTTCACCTGAATAAAATGTAGGACTAGCTAAAATCTTTCTGTGAGTTCACCCTTGGTTTACAACACAATCAGAATATCATTAAAACGTGGCAGCACATCTGAAATGCTCAAATATAGGGTTTCTTGTTTACATGGGAAGATTTCAAGGTTCTCGAAAGTTCTTACCAGAAAGTTCTTAATATGGAATTACCCCAATGAGCGATGGTTAATTTGGTTCTAATGTAACATTGTCAATGAACAAGTCATCAGCTTTGGCAAGGAAAGTCCTTCAATGATGTCCTTCATTCACAAAATATTAATGAAGTCCTTCATTCACTAAATATTTATGAGCACCTCCTTTGTGCCTCACACTGTGCTAGACTGTAGGGACACAGAGTGGACAAAGCAGACAAGGGCTCTGCCCTTATGAGGTTTACCCTCCACTGGAGAAGTGTGTGAATTTGGGTTTCCCCAGAAGCAGACCCTGGGACAATGATTCCAATGCAGGTAGCTTATTGAGAAGTGCAGGAGATACCAGTAGGAAAGGGTGCAAGTCATGCAGAGGGAACGCAGCTCATAAAAAGTTTGTTATTAAACCAGTTATTGCAGGTAGTATTGGAGCTGAATCCTGAAAGGGAAAATCTAGGAAACGGTATAAAAAAAACAGCATGCTTCAGAACCATTACATCCAAAGGCAAGGCAGCTGGTGTCTATAGACAATCGCCCAAGAGTCACTGGCTGAGGGCTGCTGTGGGTTGAGACAGGAGGCAATTCATCCCCTGCGCTTCTGGCCTACCCCCAGAGGTGGCAAAGTGGCCTTCTGCATCCTGGAAAAATGCCCTCAGACCAAAATACAGATATGGGCATTGAAAGCCAGCTGCAGCGGATTGAAAACTCTGGGGACTGACAGCATTGGCTACAGGGAGACAGATAATGAAGATGTAGTGAAGTACAAGTTAATTACAGAGAATGACAACCAGAAGAAGGAAAAAATGAGGACATTTGATTAACTGTAATTGGGATTGGGCAGGGAGGCGGCTGCTGCTTAGGTGGAGTAGGGAGGTCGGGTGAGGATGGTAAAAGGCCCTCCATGGTGAGTGTCAAGGGAAGAGACTTAGACCCGCCATGTGCAAAGTGCGGGCCACAGCTGGGGCCAGTCCAGGAGCTGCTTGTGACCCATTTGAGACAAGGTAAGCACAAAAATTGAGAGTATTTCTAAATGTAACCATTTAGAAATGGCTACAGCAATTTGACATTGCCACAACCTCCTAGCCTGTAGTGACCAACTTGTCTTCTTGCATGTGGTGTAGACCAGTTTGGGTGTTATCAAACCTGCATGGAAAGTCGTGCACGGCAGGATAGTGTTAAATACATGACATTTTAAGTTTGGTTTGTCAACTATAATCTAAAAATCCGAGGAAAGTAGGCACTTATTTTTAAAACTTGCTATTTTCAATCATTTTCATTTTAAAATTTAGGATAACATTATTAGTTAAATTATAGAGGTAAAATTTGTATTGTTTCTTCTTTCAGGTTTATTGAGATGTGATTTACATGCAGTAATATTCACCCTTTTGAGGTGTTTAGTTCTATGAGGTTGACAAATGAATACAGTAACCATCACCATGACCATGACTTAGAGTATTTCCATGGAAAATTCTCTCTGGCCCCTCTGTAGTCCATTTTCTCCCCTGGAAAGCACTCCTCCAACTTCTGTCTCTGCATCTTCTGCCGGAATGCCTTACACATGGAATCATGCGGTATGTGGTCTTTCGTGTCTGGCTTCTTTCACTGAGCATAACGCATTTAAGATTCACCCATTTGTTGCATGTATCAGTACTTCATTCCTTTTTATTGCTGAGTAGTATTCCCTCACATAGATGGACCAGTTTGTTAATTCATTCACTAGTTGATGAACATTTGGGTTGTTTCCAGTTTTGGGTCATAATAAAGCTGCTATAAACATTCACATACAGGTATTTGTGAAAAGAGATGTTTTCATTTCTCTTAAGTAAATGCCAGGGAGATGGTTTGCTGGGCCATATTCACGTTTAACTTTATAAGAAACTGCCAAACTCTTTTCCAAAATGGCGGTGTCATTTTGCATTCCCATTAGCAATGTGTCAGAGTTCTAGCATCCTCACCAGCATGCACTTTGTTCTTAGCTTTTTAAAAACCATTCCAATAGGTGCGTAGTGGTATTTCATTGTGATTTTAATTTACGTTTTCCTAATGATTAATAATGCTGAGCATTTTGTCATATACTTATTTGCCATCTAGATCGCTTCTTTGATGGCATTTCTTGTGCATCTTTGCCGTTGGTTCGCGCGCTCCGCAGCAGGCGGCCCTGTTTCGTTAGTTCGAATCCTGGGCACGGACATGGCACGCTATGTACGGGGCTGGGAGAAAAAGGAAAATATGAGTTATTTGTTACTTACTAAGTTTTGAGAATTCTTTGGGTATTCTGGATACAAGTCCTTTATAAGATGTGTTTTCAAATATTTTCTTTCTGCTGTGGTTTGTCTTTCCATTTTCTTACCAGCATCTCTCAAAGAGCAAAAGTTTTTAATTACGACAAAATAAAATCACAGTAGCTATTGTGATTGAGGAAATAAATTTTTAATTTTATTTAATTTTAATGAAATTTAAATAGCCATATGTGGATAGTGGCTACCATATTGGACAGCACAGCATGTTACCGCCTAAATGTACTAAATGAACAATGTGTACATTTTTTATAATTTTTTATTCTATGTTTTGCTTACATTTATTGACATGTAACTTTATGCCTGCTGAATTTAATAATAAAAATTGGGGCTTTCATTCTGTAAATCTTCTTTTTTCTTTTTTTTCTATTAATTTTTATCATATTTTATTAATGTATCAGTCCATGATGTTTTAGAAATTTAAAAACCTGGTCCTTCACCACAGACAGTCTGAGAAGCACTGAGCTAGACAGATGTCATAACATGGACAAAGGCCCTGTCTCCCTGGCTGGGGTATTTTTCCTTGTAAATCCACAAAGTGGCATTCTGGAGAAGGGCTGATGGGGTGAAGGAGTGGGGGCCTATTTTAGATAATGTGGTCAGGGTAACCTCTCTGACATGGTGACGTTTGGGTGGGGGATAGAGCACTCCAAGTGGAGGGACAGAATAACAAAGTTTGGGGAGACTGGGGGAGGGCATGGCATGTTCCGGGAACAGAAAGGAGACCAGTGTGGCCAGATATGAGAATGGAGGGAGAGGGGTGAGAGATGAGCTGGAGAGGAAGCAAAGAGCCAGATTTTACACAGTGTTACAGACTTCCTCTCTTCCCCTCCCACATTATAGATAAGAGTCAAGAACCACAGGCACCCGATATATATAAACAAGTGTGTGAATATGTCTGAATAAAGGCTTTATTCAAAATGTGCTTGAAGAAACAACCAAATGTTATCTTACATTTGGCTTTGGTTGTATAGAAAGAATTATCTCTATGTTTGCAGCCCAGGAAGTGGACAATAATAACTCTCACAAGAATTTAGGGAGTGGGGTTCCCATGCCACAGATTAAGACTTTGAAGCTCAAAATGTTATGTAACTTGCCCAAATCACATGGCTAACAAGAAATAAACTCAAGCTTATGTCCTTTCCACTCTATTTGACTGCCTTTCTTCAAAATGAGCCCAAAACAGCCCTTTTACAAACCTGAAATTTTCTACATTTTAATTTGGTTTTAGTAATGATACAAATGGGCACAAAAATGTAACAATTATAGAGACTTTGCATTTATTTTGAGAATTCCTCCTCTGTCTTAGTTTCTTGAAGCCACTGTAGCAAATTAGCACAAACTTGGTGGCTGAAAATACAAAAATTTATTCTCTCACAGTTCTGGAGACCAGAAGTTCAAAATCAAGGAGTCGACAATGCCACACTCCCTGCGAAGGCTCTAGGGGACAATCTGTTGCTTGCCAATTCCAGCTTCTAGTGGCTCCAAGTGCTCCGTGGCTCATGGCTGCATCATTCCAATCTTGGGTCACGTGGCCTCCACTTCTCTAAGTTTGTCTCTTATAAGGACACTTGTCATTGGATTTAGGGCCCACTCAGATAATCTGGGATGATTTCAACTCAAGATCCTTAATTACACATGCCAAGACTCCTTTTCCAAATAAGATCACATTCACAGGTTCTGAAGATTAGAAGGTGGATGCATCTTTTTGGGGACCACCATCAAGCCCCTCCACCTTCCCTGTGCTTCGGCCTGGAAACTCTCCCCAGGCTGTAAGCTGGACACTTGTCAGGCTGAGTTCGTCCATTTCTTTTCTCCCAGAGGCCACTGGCCTGCACTTGCCTGCTGTCTGAAAACCATTGTTTCAGACATTTTGCCCAGTTTTCTAGTTATTTAAGCAGGAGGGTTGATCCAGTTCCCATTACTCCTTCGTGGCCAGGAGCAGAAGTTGCACCCAAGAGTCTAAGTTCATTGAGTGGGGAGAACTTTTCCGTCTTCTCACAGTGGCATCATCACTGCCCGTAGAAATGACTGGAGCATAGTAATCCTTCCAAGCAGTTGATGAATTAATGAACAAATGAATGAAAAGGAAGTTAACCTAAATCCTTTGTTTTTTTCTTGTTTGGGACCGAGTGGCCACAACTCTTTTTTTTACCTCAGTCAGTTGGGTGAGCTCGAGCCGTCTCTGGTCAGTTGAGTCTCTGCTGGTGTCAATTGAAGTTTCTTCACCAATCCACTCTCAGCCCCTCAGTGTGGCTTTCACGGTTAATGCAAAAATCCAGCCTTGGGAAATTTGAGATTTACCTATGAAGCACATTTTGGGTAATGATTTATGAGAAGTAGGTTCTGCCTGTGTTTTAAATAAAAAGAGCACAGGGCATCTTGTGGGGAGGGGCTGACGAGGGGAAGGTAAGTGGGTAGTAGTGTTGTCACAGGGAACTGAGGCCAGACGATGTGTTGATGGAAAATAAATGATGATGCACCGAGAAAATGAGAGGCAAGAGATAAGAGAGAAGCTTGCCTACTGAAGAACACAAATTATAAATTATATCAGTCCATATTAAAACACATGTGGTCATAGATGAAGAAAAATGGTTTCTGCTTTCGTTTCCACATTCACACACTAATTAAATTTAAAAAGAAAACAGTTATTACCATTATCAATAGCATTTATGAGAGCATCTGCTATATGGCTGTTTGACTTTCTAAAAATCTGATTGTGTCTTGAATGAAGAGCTTTGCTAGTTTGTTTTGAATTTATTATATCAGATTTTTAGTGACAAATATAAAATAATAGACACTTGTTATAATAAGCCTAAAAATACAGAGGTAGATAAAGAACAAGTTAGAAATCTCTTACTTTAATTGCAATCCCCTGAGAACCAATATTAACAGTTTAGTGTGTATCTTTCTACATCTGCCTCAGCATTCTTATGAACATATGCAAATATATTTACATATACAGTGGGTGGTTGCTGGTTTTATAAAAATGTGAACAAATGAAATATATAACATTTTTTTTCATTTAACAATAGATTAGAAACATTCCACCAGATAAATATACATAGATTTACCTCAGATTTTTAAATCTAGAGTATGAATTTACTACCGTTTGTTCAACTGCTCCCCAAATGATGTACATTCTGGCGATTTTCAGGTTTTTGCCACCACCTATCATACTGCACTAAACACCCTTGTGACTGCAGACTGTTTTAATTTTCTCATCATGGATAGCTGAGCATTGAAATATAACCTTTCAAATGCCACTGCCTTCCCCTCATCCTCCCTGTCTTTTGGAGAACGGAGCTGAAGGGAGACTGAAGATGAGCTGTGAAAGCCGATAATTACTCCATACAGCACATGGCCAGCAGCCTCCTGCTACAATATTTACGTCCTATTCCATTGAGATGGCACTCTCTGCTCACATGACCCAAATGCAGTTCTCACTCCATCAGGAACACAGCCGAATCCACACTGCATTGGCAGCTTTGCACATGCTCCGTCTGGCCCTGTGAATCCTCACTCACCCATTGAGATTTCTTTGGGTTTAAAGCAACATTCCAGCTGCAGAAGCTCCGTGACCTCCAGTGTTTTCCTGGTCCAGATCCAAGGCAGGTGACCCCCCACAAATACTGTTTCTTAGGGTTTGAGCTTTTCTTTGTATTTGTTTGGGGGTGGAGGATGTATAATACTTACACACAAGTATAGCTGATGCATGAGGCCATAAGAAGTAACTCTTTTCCTGGCAGGTATTACAGGAATAACATTCACCTACTTCCATTATTTGCCTTGACAACAACCTGCAGCTCTAATGCATGCTTCATTCTCAAACGGAGGTCTTGGCAAATGACGCTGTATCTGACTTTTGTGTTGACTGTAACGTGTGAGATGGTGTTTTCTCTTCTCTAGGGCCCTGGATGCTTTTTGCCATTCTGATGGTAAATGATGAGACAGGCAACCATGGATTTCAGCACTCCATCTGTCTTTGATCAGCAAAAAGGTAAAAACGCTGCTTTACTGCATCCTTTCGTTCTTTGCATCTTCAGTCCAACAGCAGGGATTTGCAGTTCTAATGGGAAAGAGAGTAGTGTGTGTGTGTGTGTGTGATGTGGAAAGAGGATTTCACATAGAAAACAAACCTGTTCTAAATGTTCACTTCTGATTTGATAAGCATTTGGAAGGGGAAAATAAGCTTATGGTCCGCTTGTCTTGTTAAAGTGCTCCTACATACAAATTTTAAAAATTGTTTCAAGCACACCAGCAATTGCAAGTAGTATCATCTTTATTCTCATTAGTTTTTTTTCAAATCTTTAAAAAAATGTATTGGAGTAAGTAATATAAAAGAACAAATCATGTGTCTCTTTTCTACCTATTAACTCCATCTATTAACTATCTATTAACTCAATGTGTCATTGCTATAGTTTCATAAATATGTTTGGATTCCCTTCAGGAATAGATGTTGCCCACATTTACGCTGTCGTTGATAGACTATTTCACCAGAGGTTGTGTAATGACTTCTCACTATGTTATTATTTGCAGTGACAGGATATATCTTTCTTACTCATAATTTCCAGAGTGGAGGTAATTTTCCACATGAAAAGATTGCTGTGAAAACAACCCATCCTCATTAAAAACACTTATTCAGCCATACGGTCTATGTGTGTACATTTTGTTTATGAAGTGTGTATATATACGTACACGGAATACCTAAGTGTAATTAGGCATCTTTTCTATGTATGCTTAGGAAATTTCCCACTTTGTAAATGTAATAAATATTTTTTTTAGGATTTTTTTTTAAATATCTGACATCTAAACCACTTTCTATAGTCTTTCTAGTCTCTGAATTTTCTTCAGAATCCTAAGATCCTTTGGTCATTTACTTGTTTTGGCTACAATGTAAAAATGGTGGTTTGTGAAAGCCTCATTAAGAAAATTCATTGCTTCTTTTTTTTTCCCTTTTCCTGCTCTAGGCCACAGTGTGTTTACCACCCTTCAGGCTACATCTGGTTTCATGGGGGAATTCTCTTAGCTCAGTGCTTTCTCAAATAATAGATTGACGTTTAGATTTCTGAATAACTATGTGTACTTGTGCATATATATATAGTTTGATATCCACGTCCTAACTCATTTTGAAGTGTGTGTGTATGTGCTGGTTCATGCTGCGTTTGGATATGAACACCATAGAGAAAGTGATTGCTACAGCTGTGCTCACCACCGTCCCCTCCCCTTTGTACATTTTGTATCACTGATGGCAATCAGCAAAAGCGAAAATATGCTTACATCCAAAGACCTCATATTGTTGAGCTGTGCACTCCAAAGAGGAACATGATGAGTTTATTTTTTAAGACTAATCTGAGGGAGCTGGAACTGACTGCAGAGAACTAGCCCTTCATAATGAATTCATCTGTTCCAGTGTCGTATCCTAACAGGACTGAGCCCAAAACATAGTTAAAATATTAATTTATAATATTGATTTTTGGGACCGGCCTGGTGGTGTAGTGGTTAAGTTTGCAGGCTCCACTTCAGCAGCCAGGGGTTCGTGGGTTCAGATCCTGGGCGCAGACCTACACACGGCTCATCAAGCCATGCTCTGGCAGCATCCCACATATAAAATGGAGGAAGATGGGCACAGATGTTAGCTCAGGGCCGCTCTTCCTCACCAAAAAAAAAAAAGAAAGAAAGACGGAAAATATTTATTTTCTGCTAGCACCTTTCACGTGAGCAATTCACAGCAGTTTCTCCACGCTAGGCCTCATGCTCCCTCCTGTAAGTTAACTCTCTCCCTGCCAACTCTATCTCTATTTCTCAATCCTTTCTCTCTAGAGGTGGTTTAGTGGAAATAGCATGGGCAACATAGATTGGAATGGCAGATCAACTACTTCTTAGCTGTGTGACCGTAGCAAGTTACCCAGCCTTTCTGGGCCTTAGTTTCCTCAGCAATAAAATGGAGGAAATGATGCTTGCCTAGCAAGGTTGTTGTGAGGATCCAAAATAATATATAAAAAGCACCTGCCACATTGCCTTATGTGCAATGAGTACTTTCAAATTGTGCCTGATTTTGTTATTGTTATTGCTCTTATAATTATTACCACCCTGGACTGTAAGTTCCTCAAATGTGAAAGACTATTCACCTGTCTATCTCCAGCTTGCACTTAGCAGTCCTCAGAATAAATGAGCGTTTAGTTAATGCTGGTTGACTGGATAACATTATTTTTCAAGACTCCAAGGTACCGTTTAGACCAACCCCTAGAATAATTATTAACTAAATGTTATCTGAATGGCTCTGTTATCTCACTAACCCTTCCACCTTCTTAAAAGCATGAAGGGCCATAATAGGTTTAGACCATTATGTAGATTTTTGAATACGATATTGTTGGGCAAACCACAAGATGGCTCCCTCTGGAAAAGTTGAATGTGAGGCTGTAGTAGAGGGTTTTCCATGAATTCCAATTTCTGGGGAATCGAAACTCTAGTGGCCACTGGCTTTTTATATGTAGATGTTGACAAAAGACATTACATCTGGAAGGATCTTAGAAGTCACATAACGCACTGGTTCTCAAACTTGGCCACATATAAGAATCCCCTGGACAGCTTTTGAAAATGCTGATCCCTCCGTTTTACCCTTGGAGATTTCAGTTTAATTGGTGTGGAGTATAGCCTGACAAAAGCTCGCCAGGAAGTTCTAATGTAGCACAAAGATTGAAAACTACTCATCCAATCCATCCCCCTAACATCTCAGGTGGGAAAAGGGAAGCACAGAGAGGTTAAAAAATGGGTCCTTTTTATAATAATAACACACAGCTAATTAGTAATAGAGGCGACTGAGACCCAGGTGTTCTCTATCCCGAAGCAACAACAGGCAGCCTCTTTTCACAGGCAATCTCTGGCCCTAACAGCTACTCTGGGTGAGGGTAGGGCTCAAGCAGCTCTGACTTAAGCTTACCCAGAGAATGGTTAGCATTGTGCACTTGAAAAATACGATGCATGATGACCTTCAGAGCTCAGATGAGGTGGATTTGGTGAGTCTGACCTCCAACTGCATTTTTCTCCATTTCTCTTTAGTAGAGGTAACAAGACATCCCTGTGGTAGGGACTTGGGGACAGAGGGACATTTGCTCATGTCCTGTCTCAGTCCTCTTCCCAGTTGCATGAACTTGGACAAACTGATTGATCTCCTCATCTGTAAAAGGTGGATGATACTGTATATTCGTGGGGTTGCTGCGAGGCCTAAAGATGGGGTTATGTGAGTGGCCAAGGAGATTAGGGCCACGTCTCTGGCCTGCTTCGTGAAATTGCGAGGGAGGAAGCCCGGGTCTTCGGAGCTCCCCACTCCTGTTTTGTGCTTTTCCATTTCACCATAGCAACCTCTCTTCCGTCCCACGTGTTCTTCCTGGCTGTCTTCCCTCTCAGAGCAGAAAGGACCCATAGTAGAATCATTTACTACAGAACACAGAGTTTCCTATTGAAGTTGAGAGATTATGTAACTGAAGATGTTTGCATTTTAAGCTTTATTTCTAATTGTGGAAAGGAAAGCTTTGCTATCCCTGAAGGAGGAACCCAGGTCTCAGAGAGAGAATGGGAGCAAGAAGTGTGGTCCCAGGAGCCTTACCCACGCCAGGCCCTGCCCAGGTTCTGTGAGGAAATGTATTGGGTGAGGCTGAGCAGTGTGTCTGTGGGCACCTGTGGGTGCTGTGGCCCACCTTCTCAGGTTTTCCTCTGGTAGAGCTGCTGAGAGAATGAGAGGAGGGCCTCAGCCCTCCTGCCCAGATCAATACGGGGCCTTGGTGGCCTAGGGCTGCCAAAACAAATTACCACAAGCCAGGTAGCTTTAAACAACAGAAACACATTCTCTCACAGTTCTGGAGACCAGAGCAGGAAATTAAGATGTCAGCAGGGGGTGTGTCAGGGGAAGAACCTTTGCTTGCTTCTTCCAGTTTCCAGCTGCTTGCGGCCTCATCCTTCCAATCTCTGCCTCGTCGTCCCGTCACCGCCTCCTTACGTGTGTCTCTCTGCTGTGCGTCCGTCTCGGAATTCCCTCTGCCTCTCTCTTATAAAATACATGTGATTACATTTAGGGCCCATCCAGATAATCCAGGCTAAACGTCTACTCTCAAGATCCTTAACTTAATCTCATCTTTTGACATTTAAGGTGATATCCAGTCTTTTGCCACATAAGGTAATATTCACAGTTTCTGGGGATTAAGACGTGGATCTATCTTCAGGGCCATGAGAAGATATCAAATCCTAAGTCCTTTCTCAGGAAGTATGCAGCCTCGTGCCCGGGTTTTTGGTAAAATCCATTCTCATTTAAGCTAAAGGGAAATTTGACCTTTGGGAGGTGGGTGGAAAGGGCATCTGTTTGGTGTAGACTCTGTGCAGACGCCCTGCGTAGATTACATCTGGATAAGGGCAAATGTTTACTGAGCTCTTAGCCAAGCCGGGCTCTGTGCCAAGGACTGTACCTAGATTAGCTCCTTTAATCTTCACGTCAGCCCCACGATTATTTTCACCCCTGTACAGATGAGGAATCTCGAAAAGGTTGTGACTTACCCAAAGTTACCTCAAGACAAAATGGCAAAGCGAAGATTCTAGCCTAAACCTGCTTGACTTCAAAACCCAGATTCTTTCTACTACAGTACTCTTCCTGGATCAACCATAAATTTTAATGAAGAAATAAGACATTAATGAAAATTCAAATGAACGAAGCGTATATTTTTATAGTCAGGCTGTTGTCTCATTGTGTGGTGGATTTTGAAACCTCCCCCCCCAATGCAGATGTGCTAGTTTTTATTTCCAAATTCTCATCCAAAATAGGAAAGCTAAACAAAAGAATTTAGAGTGCACAGATTTGCACTTTGCTGAAAAAGCAGAAGTTAAAATTCTGATGTGACAACCAGATGCCTCCAAAGGAAGAATAAGCAAATTTTGAAAGGGGTTTGGGATGAGAGCAGAGAAAAGGCAGGCAAAGGAGACAGGAAAGACAGGGAATGATTTGGGGTCAGTTGATGATTTTAGGCTGACAGACCTTGAATGAGTGCCTGGAATGAAACCCAGGAAGATTGAGGAGAATTCTGTGCTGATTCTCAGATTGATGGTCCAGATAAAGGAAAATTAGCTGGCAAATGAACAACCCACACGTTTAGAAGCAGATTGTCTGTTGCCTCTGGGAAAATGCTCAGCCTTCTCGGTCTTGGGCAGGAAAGAGGAGCAGAGGGAAAAAGAGATAGGAGAAGAATTCTTTTTCCAATGTTCTGGCACACTCAGGACCAAGCCGAGGCAAACATGTTTGCTGGAAGCCTACCCGCCTCCCTTCTCTACCTCCTTCTTTGTTCTCCTCTCCACACACAGGAACCTCCCTCCCATCAACCACCTCCTGGGAAAGGTTGCGACAGACCAGTCCACTCCTGGCCCCTTCTATGGGCCTAGCTAGAGGGAAGGGAAGCCTTTGACTGATTTTATCCAAATTACCATTCACGGTCTTAGAAAGCCATGAAAGTGCAAGTGATTCAGTGGGTTGGGGGGTAGGGGAGTGGTCTCATTGTCAGTATTCTCTGCCACAGGACAGCCCTACTTTCCTGGGGAATGGGGCCTCTTGCCCACGTATGTATCCCAAGAAGGAGGATCCCGGAGTAGTATCCAGGGGGAATCAAGGTCCACCTGGTCAGCCAGATCTCCTGAATCAACCCTGAGATTGTGTCCCATAGCTGAGCCAGATGAATTTCAGGAGGCAAACCCTCAACTCAGCCCCTGGTCCAAAAATCAGCTGGGTCACTATACTGAGATTTATCCTACCATCTCTATTAATGTTCAATTTCCTTAACAATTATTAAGAAACTGTGTGGGTAACTGATATCCATAGCTTTTCCCTTTGATACAACATTTCGATGCAAGGATATTTTAATGGAGCCTAAAGAAAAATCACTAAACCGCTAGCTGTTTTTATTACCAAACAAGTAGGAAACAAACGTCTCGCTCGTCCTCAAATATGGGACAAGGCGGGAAGGTGAGGATCTAGATGCACTGAGGTCCAAGGCTGGTGTAGAAGATGTGTGGCTAGACACTGCCCACATCCCACCAGCAGTCCTGTGTCTAGCACACTTGTACTGCTCAGGAAGCCTGTCAATCATTCAATGCAAAGTCTTTGCTGATTCTGAGAATTCACTTATATCATGAATGATCTACATCTCATATTTTCTGATTTATCTCAAAATCATGGTGGTTTTACCTAATATTAACTTTCAACTAAAAATAAGTTTTTGTGTTTAATAAGAGGCCTTCATTTTTCTCTTTGTAAAACTTTAAAATGTCACTTGCTCATGGGTGAGGCTATTCTTGTTCGATTGGGTGAAGACGAAAAGGGAAGGCATTCCGGTCTACACAGGAAGTATTTCCATTTCTAAACATGTCCTCAGAATTTTAAAATATACGTATATAACGTTTAATAGCATACTCATCCTTTTTTAACTTTTAGTTTGAAAATAATTTCAAACTTAGAGAATTGTTGTAAGAATAGCATAAAGAACACCTGTATATTTTTTACCCAGATTGACCTAATGTTAACATTTTGTCCCATTTGCCTTATTGTTAGCACTTTCACCGTGTCTGTCTCTCGCCATCTATCTTTCTGTGTCTCTCTATCTCCCTATATATGCATATATGTGCATGTGTATACTTTTATCTAATCTGTCTGCATTCCAATTTTGTGCATTGACCCAATAATTTCTTTCAGCCTGTTTTGCCCCCAGTACTTGATCTAGTCTAGGATTAGGTATTGCATTTAACTGTCCTGTCTCTTTAGTCTCTTTTAATCTGGAACATTTCTGTTACTTTCTTTTTCTTTTATGACATTGACATTTTTGAGATTATAGTCTCTCTCTTTTTAATACTGAGTTCCTCCTTTTAGGTTTGTCTGACGCTCCCTCACGACTAGACTTAGATTGTGCATTCCCAGCCAGCATATCACATGGGTGGTGTATCCATTTCAGGTTATCACTAAGTTGTTAAATCCTTTAAATGGTAATTTGAGGTTACAAGTGTTGCACTATTAGATATCAACTGGTTCTCACAGAGTTTTTAAAATACTGAGATTTTTTTCCTAATTGTACAATTAATACCACCTTCTTCAAAATAGTCAAGCAATACAAAAATGAATTCAGTATAGAAAGTGTTGTATTCCCTTAACTAGCAAGGTCTCTGTTCCTCAGTCTCTTAGCCCCAGCCTGTTCCCAGCTTCTCAGCCACCCAGATGGACCCATGTCAACTCACCCTCCATCCTGAGCCTGGGGAGTAGCTTTGGAAGTAAAACAGAGGAGACAGAGCCAAGAATATTAACCAGCACCAATCGAAGAAGAGCAATAGCTCTGGTTTATTAAGCAGTTCCCATGTGCCAGGGACTGTGCTAAACTCTTTATTCCTATTATCTCACTTGAACCTCAACACAACTTGAGAGATATGTTCCATTTCAAGTCCATCTGAGGTTACACAACTTGCCCAAGGCCACACAGTCCAAGGGCAAAGCTGCCATTTTAACTTCAGCTTCTGGCCCCACATCCTCCTCACACTCCCTTTTAACACGAAGTTATACTTTCTGAATTCTGACAGCCCACCCCATCCACCCCTTCGTGACCCCCAGCAGGAGAAGGATAAGAAAGGCAATAGTGCTTAGATTTGCTCAAGCTAGGCCAGCAGGAGCCAACAGCCACCAACCACAGTGGCTCCCTGGGCTGGACTTCCATTTGCAATGAGCTCTGCCCAGTGGGCTCAACTCAGTGTGACAGCCCAACCTCTTCCAGGGTAGGGATGGATCCAGTCTCCATGGCAGCTTGCCTGCCTTTGGAGCAAAGAAGGCACCAGCATCCTAAGAAGAGGAGGAAGAGGCTAAAGGGGGTTACACTGGAATGTGACCTGTGGAACTGATGTGATGGAAACCGGCAATTTGCAAGGTCAGAGCTTGGGTTCCATCACAGAAGCTTCTGAAGCCAGGTTCCTTATCATTTTCCTACTCAGCCCATCTGTTCTGTGCAGCAACAGGTTGATGTTTCTCCAAGAGGCAGTTCAGGGAGCCCTTGTAAACAAGGTCACACATAAACAGCAGTGGATAAGAAGAAAAAATAATTATTTTAACCTTGACATCCTATGCTTTGATTGTGGGTAACTTTGAGATCATTTCTTTGCTCTGTAACTCACCACCATAAATCAGCACACAGACTGCTATTTTTAAAAATCTTATTTTTAAATAGAAATACCATATGATCCAGCTATCCCACTACTGGGTATTTATCCAAAGAACATGAAATGAACAATTCAGGGGCCAGCCCCATGGCGCAGCAGTTAAGTTCACATGTTCCACTTCGGCAGCCCAGGATTCACCAGTTCAGATCCCTGGTGCAGACATGGCAACACTTGTCAAGCCATGTTGTGGCAGGCATCCCACATATAAAGTAGAGGAAGATGGGCACAGATGTTAGTTCAGGGCCAGTCTTCCTCGGCACAAAAAGAGAGGAGGATCGGCAGCAGATGTTAGTCAGGGCTAATCTTCCTCAAAAAAAGAAAAAAAATGTTTTGGGGGCTAGCCCCGAGGCTGAGTGGTTAAGTTCACGCGCTCCACTTCGGCGGCCCAGGGTTTCGCCTGTTCGAATCCTGGGCATGGACATGGCACCACTCATCAAGCCAAGCTGAGGTGGCATCCCACATGCCACAACTGGAAGGACCCACAACTAAAAATATACAACTACATACCGGGGGCTTTGGAGAGAAAAAGGAAAAATAAAATCTTTAAAAAAAAAACAACTCAAAGAGATTGAGATTTATGCACTCCTATGTTCATTGCAGCATTATTCACAATAGCCAAGACATGGAAGCAAGCCAAGTACCCATCAACTGATGGTTAGATAAAGATGTGGTGTATATATATATATACAGTGGAATACTACTCAGCTATAAAGAAAGAGAAAATCGTCCTATTTGCAACAGCATGGATGGACCTTCAGGGCATTATGTTAAGCAAAAGAAGCCAGAGAAAGACAAACACTATATGATTTCACTCATGTGGAAGATAATCAGACACATAGATAAAGAGAGTAGATTAGTGGTTACTAGAGGGGAAGGTGTGGGGGGTGGGCAAAAGGGGTAAAGGGACGCATATGCATGATGATGGATAAAAACTAGACTATTGGTGGTGAGCACGATGCCGTCTATATAGAAACTGATATGTAATAATATACACCTGAAATTATACAGTGTTAGAAACCAATATGACCTCAATAAAATAGTTGAAAATAAATAAATACATAAATAATCACTAAGTGTTTAAAAAAAAATCTTATTTTTAAGAACCAGGAACAGAGCACCTGAAATTCATCTCAATTGACACTTACCCTTCTGATTACTTAGTGCTATTCAGAAATGGTGTCCTAGAGTTTTGGCCACAACTCAGCTGACTCCATGACCACTGAATATAAAGGGGAATCCAGACGGACTCGTAGGTGTCTGGTTTCAGCTGGTCACAGCAGAAACCAATTTAAGGATGGATCCTGGAAGTGTTTTGCCTTAGAATAGTAATACTTTTAGAATTGGAAGGAAGCTCAGTGAATATGTAACCCAACTCCCTCACTTTTTCTATGTGAAAACTGAAACAGAGGGTGTGGCAGTGGTGTGGTATAATGAACTTTACGGTTCAAGTCCCAGTGCCGCTACTTACTGTGTGGCCCAGCTGCTTACCATCTCTAGACCTCACTTCCCTGCCTTGTAAATTAAGATGGTGCTACCACAAAGGATCGCTTATAAGGACTGAATTAATGAATACATACAAAGCACCTGACCCATAGTGCTAGTGGTAGTTACAGGATTGTTATAAAGATGGTTACACCAATCTTCAGAGGATTGTTATAAAGATTTAATGAAGTGATCCATACAAAGCAGTTGGAACCATGCCTGACTTAGCAAGTGCTAGTGAGTCTATAAATGACTACCTAAGCTCGCAAGGACAGCTGGTCTTCCAGGTCAAGGGAACACCGGCCGCTCGAGCTGGCTCCTCCTCTGTTATGAATTCTTGTCATGGCACCACGGTTTTATTTGGAAACTGGAAAGGGCAGAATTTACCTGAGCAGGAAAAGCACATTGGAAGGGAGTGAATTGTCCAGGGAAGCTCCTAGGCCTGGAGCGCGTCTACTTTCCCTTTCCTCCGTTTCTGTGCGCTAACCCGAGTCTGCGACTTGCCTTCTAGATAAAACTCTTTTCTTTGCTCAAAAGCCAGCCTACCTGTTAGCTTCCACTTTCCTAGCCGGTACCAGGCAGGCTTCTGGCCTCTCCACACTGTTCTAGGAATCTACCTAGTTTTGAGGCAGAACCTCACTTTTAAAATTATTATCGTTTCATAATGTTTTACTATGGAGAAAGGAAACCTCCTTCAATACTCCTTTTTTTAAAAAAATTTTACTGGATATTCTTACCCATTCTTTGTTTCCTCTTCTTGTTTGTTTCTGCTTTTGGAGTGATAATACATTCACACACTTTCACGGTGTAAAACACTGTACAATGAAAACTCTCTCCCCTCACCCCTTCCAGCCACCCAGTTCCCATCGCTGGAAACAAAACTGCTTAAGCAATTTCTTATGCATTCTTCCAGAGACAGTCTATGTATAGATAAGCAAATACTTAAATATATTCTCTTTTTCTTCTTTAAAGTATAAAGTTAGACATTCTTTTTACAAATGAAAGTTAATATAATTTTCCTGAGAAACCCCCTCCCCCTCAAAAATTGTTGGAACTTTGATTGAAATGACATTCAACTTAGAAATTAATCTATGTAGTAACATAAATTGGTTATACTATTTAGTCTTCCTATCTGGAAACATGGTGTGTATCTTGCTGATTTCAACTCTTCTGTTATATGCCTCAGTAAAGTGCTTTAGCTTTCCTCATTTAGATTCTGAATATTTATTCTTGACTATTTTATATTTTCCTTATAATGTCATTTTCCTCCTTATACTATTTAACATAAAAGAACTAATTTTATATTTATTTTTAAATCAGACTAAGTTAATCAAATCTTATTAATTCTAATGGTTCTGTGGTTAATTCTCTTGTACCCTCCTGGTCAGATGGACTAGTTTCAAATCCTGCTCTGCCACTTAATAGCTGTGCAGCTTTTTGGAAATTATTAAACCTCTCTGTGCTTCAGTTTCCTCATCTATAAATAAGGATAAAGATACTACCTACTTCATAAAATTATTAAAGTAAATAGCCTAATTCAAATGCAACCATTAGGACAGTGCAAGAACATGTCACCTGTAAAAGTTAACTATTATTAAATTATGATAATTTTGCTCTTTCTTTATGATTATTCTCTCATTTCTTTTTTGCTTCAAATCTTATTACATTAGATAAAGTTTGTCTTATTTCTTTCTCTATTGTTCCACTACTAGGTGTGATGTTTGCAATTGATTAGAAATAAATTTACTTAATCATATTAAAAGTATAATTTTTTATTATTAGGTGTTAAGCATTTTTTTAGGAATGGATATCAAATTTTATCAAATGTCTTTCTATTCTTTTCTCGTATAATCATATATATCCCCTTTGTTCTATTGTCGTGATATATTTTATTAATGGATATCCCCAAATCAAAACATCCTTGTGACCTGGTGGCGTTTCACTTAAAACTTAGAATTCTGTGTTCACAAATTGAACATGTCTATAGGTCCCTCTGTGTGTGTATGTGTGTGTGTCTTTACAATTTATGCTAGCCTTCGAAAATAATTTAGAAAAACTTCACTCTTTTCCCATGCTTTTTAAAGAACATTTTTAAAGCATTCACTCCACCTCTCTTTAGAATCTTTATGCTATTACCACTGACTTTAATTCTGCCTGGAGTACAACCAACTCTTCACAGATGTGTTTCCAATTTTGGATTCGTGTATAAATTTTGTTTTTGCTACAAATGAGTATAAACTCTCACACAGTGATGTCTGTCAGGCAGAATGCTGAGTCACACAGCTTGTGCAACAGAGTGGAGAGTGGGGTACAGGCTGCTGTGAGTAAGAGAGAATGGAATGTGGAATGTCCGTCCAGCACCAAAGAAAGGTCACAGGTTCACTGGACTAGGTGAGGGCTTTGCTCCCAGAGCGAACGGGCAGTTATAGACAACAGCACACCTGGTTGGAGGGGGCCTCTGAGGCCTACGGCCTGCAGCCTTATCTGAGTTTCACCACTTACTGCCCATGTGAGTTTGGGTAAGCTCACTTTCTCGCCCTCAGTTTCCCCATCCCTAAGATAGGAACAATTCTAGAACCTACCTGATAGAATTAAATGAGTTGATTTATGGAAGGGCTTAGCACAGTGCCCAGTGCATAGTAAGCATGATGTTAAGTGTGGATTATCATACCGATTGTTATTCAGACAGTGACATGGGGCTGAAGAGACCCCCGTAAACCATGCAGTAACAGTGGACACTTTCATAGCTGCTGGGAGACACCGTGGTGCCGTGGAAGTGATTGTGTGGCAGTTTTTGCTAACTTTAGGGTTGTTCTGAGTCTTTTAATTCCTTCAAATGTGCCACTAAAAATTCCAGAAGTTGAAAGTGTGCAGGAGACACCAAAAAGCTAAGGACCTTGACTGTGGACTGACCACAAGACTCTCTGGAATGTGACTGAGGTGCCCTTTGGCTGCATCCCCAAGTTCATGAGTACACCACTGCAGAGAGGGTAGTTCTGGGGTCCCTGCTCCTCAAGCCACAGTGTCAGGGAACGGGTTGTAGGAGGAGCCAGCCCTACAGTGTTCATAATGATTTAGTATATGATGAGGTTGCCATTGAAAATTAGCAATGGGCTATTTTGAAAAAAATTGTGGATACAAAACTAAGTTTAAAAATTCCATATTAGTTATAGTTAAATGTTAACAAATAAATAAGTATAAGGTTCCACAGGGATGACTTTTCTAGTCATAAAAACAATGAAATAAATTTTTTAAATGCAATATCTATAGATTTGACTATACAAACACTAAAAATGTATTTTCCAAAAACAAAGTGAGAACTGAAGTGGCCAGGAGGGAAAAGTCACTGCAGCATAGGTAACAGATGAAAAGTTAAGTGTGCTTACTGCATATAGAGCTCTTTTAAATCAATTAGATAAAGACAAAGACCTTCACTAATAAGATATAAAAGAAACCCATAAATGATTCATAAAATGGCCATAAACGTATGAAAAAAGTTCTCTCTCAGGAACAATAAAAGAAATGGCCATTGGAAACGATATGCTATTCACCTTCTTTCACATCAGCATTAATTTTTTTTTTCCTGAGGGAGATTCGCCCTGAGCTAACATCTATTGCCAGTCTTCCTCTTTTTGTATGTGAGCCGCTGCCACAGCATGGCCACTGACAGATGAGTGGTGTAGGTCTGCACCCTGGAACCAAACCCAGTCTGCTGGAGCGGTGTGCACCGAATTTAACCACTAGGCAACTGGGGCTGGCCCAGCATTAATTTTTTAAAAACAATAATCACAGTGTCATTAAGAATAGGGTGAAATGTTTGCTCTCCAGCCCTGCTTGGGGCAGATGTCTTGGTTCAACCTTTCTGGAGGGCGATTTGACAGAGCCAAATCCATTGATTCCCAAGTTCACTTCTAGGAATGTATCCAAAGGAAATAATCAAAGATACACAAAAGACATATATGCAAGAATGTTATAGCAATAGTTGGAATAACAACAGATCTTCTAATTCCCCCAAAAAGAGAAATGATTTAAATGTCCAATAATAAAAAATTGATTAAATTAGTTCTGTTAAGTTTAGCCAATAGGACTTAATGCCGCATTTTATAAACAACATTTTTAGATCTTACCTTATGATATGGGAAAATATTTATGATCTAATACTAAGTGAAAAAGAGCAAAAATCAAAATTGTATATATAGCATGATCTTATTTTTGTAAAGAACAAATATATATGTATAACTCCAGCACTATGCTCAGAACTATTAGCCTTGGCTGTTACAATCTTAAAACATCTCTATACCTTCAGATCAGTAGGGATTGCCCCATCCTTGCTGCACAGACCATTCTCCAGGAACACACACACTACCCACAATCTAGCAGCTCAAAAGTTTTCCACCCCACTCCAGCTGTTGTTAGGTCTGCCTCCATTCTGATGGGGGCCTTGACAAGCCAGTTGTTGGATCGTTTTAGTGTTACCCTTGACCTGGTCCCTTACTGTGGACGGGGAATTTGGAGTGGGGAGTGGGACAAAGATCCGCTTAATAAGTGAGCAATAAAATGGCTTTAGTGTTAGCCAAACTCATACTAGATCTCAGAAAATTTTAGTCACCCTCTTCAGCTTCCATCACTGTATTCCAATCCATAGAAAGACCACAATGTGGACCATCTGGGATTTGTATCACTAGCTGGGTCAGCTAGTCCTGCCCCAGCAGCAGCCACTGCCTCCAAGCTTCAGCCACAGGCATGAGGCCTCTGTCGTAATCCCTGAGGGTGCTACCCACCTCAGGCTGTAGCACCTTCCAGAATTTTCTCCTGCCTGTTCTTTGCCTCCTAGCCTTGAGGCTGTTTGGACTTTTTAACCTCCTTCCTTGCTCTTGGGAACATACCTTCTCTTTTATACGGAGAGTGTGTTGAGTTATCACGAATTCCACCATGTCCATTTTGGGTGCAGGAGAGGGGGCAGGAGACAGTTCAGATTTTGAGCAGGAAGATGGAAAGGGCAGAGGTTCGTGACTGCACACTCCGAGGCAACCGGATCCTTCAGGCTTCCAAGCCTTACCTCCTGCCAGCACTTCTCCCCACTCCCACATTCCGTTACACAGCCGGCGGGGGGGAACGGAGGCTCCAGGAAAGAAGCTGGGTGGGAAGCAAGCCCATCCAGCCTCATAAATCAAGTACACACAACACACCAACATTTTAATGGTGATTATCTTTGAGTATATATTTTCTTCTTCTTATCTGTATTTTCATAATTTTTATAATTAGTGAGTATTATAAGTAAAATAACATATAAAATGACAGATGAATTGAATCACAACATCTGGGGATAGCACTCAGGCATCAGTTGTTTTAAGCTCCCAAGGTGATTCTAATGCATAGCGGGTGTTGAGATGCAGGGATGTAGTCAACCTCTCATTTTACAAAATAGACAGCTGAACCCAGAGTGGTTCACAGTAACACTCTGGGCCAATATGTTTGTTGTTCAAAAAGAGAGTTCTTTATGAGATTCAGATTTAACTGAGAAGTGAAATCTCTTAGTCATTTCTATTGTCGCTCTTTTAGATCTCACAATATTACATGCCCAGAGCCCTGATCTGGTGGTTTAAATCAGCCTTACTTAAATCATATATCCATAACATATGAGAGTTGAGGGAAGCTGTTCACTTGCTTCAACTCTACTTAAAATGCTAGTGATATGCCTCATAAAATTCCAGAAGACGGGGCCGGCCCCGTGGCCAAGTGGTTAAGCTCACGTGCTCCGCTTCAGCGGCCCAGGGTTTCGCCGGTTCCGATCCTGGGCACAAACATGGCACCGCTCATCAGGACACACTGAAGCGGCATCCCACATGCCACAACTAGAAGGACCCACAACTAAAATATGCAACTATGTACTTGGGAGATTTGGGGAGAAAAGGCAGAAAAAAGAAAGAATATTGGCAACAGTTGTTAGCTGAGGTGACAATCTTTTAAAAAAAAAAATTCCAGATGACTCCTTCTTCCATTACTTCTCCTAACACTTTTCCCAAGGATTATGGAGAAGAAACCTCTTCAATTTGCCAATTGGATAAGAATATGTTAATTAAATCAATAAACATATTTGTCAAGTATCTACAACATATCTAACACTACTCTAGCTTCTACTATCTGATGTTCAGGGTTTTGGGGTTTGTTCTGTAAAAAAGCAAAGCCATACTGCCAAAATTCTAGTGGGGTCATGTGAAGGGTGATTATTCACTAGGTTGGGTTTTATTCTGTACCGTTTATAAAGCAACAACGAAGCCAAGGCAGGAACCCAGCAACAACCCCAGTTGCCTTCAAGCATATTTAGGAACCCATGAGACAGTCATTTATGAACTGCTGTCAATCTGTGACTGTGAACAGAAAGCACACATGGACACATTTCAGGGTCAGCGCAATTTTAAAGAAAAGTTAAAGAAAGAAGAGATTATGTCCAATCTGGGAATGAATTATTGATAGAGAGAAAGCAAAGTCAAGACAGCAAGGACATCCACGGAAGGGCAGCTGGCAGATTGTGACAGCAACAGGGCTTCAGGAGCAAAGAAAAGCTAAAGGACCACACAGAGATAGACTCAATCAGTCTCTGATGCCTCAACCAACCACCCCAATTACATTTATTTCCTTAAACTATTTTCAGAAGATCAAGGCATTAGGGGCAGTTTTACGAATGGCCACAGTAGAGGGCCACGAGGAGGATGTCTTTTAAAGAACCCAGGAAAGACCCCCTTCTCCAAATTCCTCCAGCCCAATAGCCATTGTTCATCAACAATAGTTGATTCATTATTTGGTTCTCCAGAGACATGAGAAAGACACACAGACTATCAATCATGAAAGAAACCTTAGAGGTCAACCTTCTACTCAGTACAGGTTGTCTCCTCAAGAGCATGCTGAGATATGTTTGGTCAGAACCTGTTTAAACATGGGTAGTGATGAAGAGCACACTGGCTCGCAAGGTAACCCCTTCTAGTTTGGAATAGCTCTAGTCATTTAAAAGTTTTATTTATTCCAATTTCCGCCCATCAGAATGAGTGCTGCCCTCTGGAACTACAGAAAAGAAGTCTAAACTCATTTCTAACTTTCCCAATATTTGAAAACAGCTGTCATGTCCCACTGAGTTTGCTCTTCTCCAAACTAAACAAACTCTGCTTCTTTATATATTCCTTACCTTATGGAGTCCCAACAAAATGGCAAATAAACTGCAAACAACTTGTCATTTCTGGAAAATGAAAGAGGTGAGTGGAGTAAAACATTTGATTCAGAAGAAAGCAAGGGAGATTGGAGGGAAGGTGGTCAAAATAACAATACTTGGCTTGCTTTTCAACTTCCAAAGACCAGGTAGGCCAGCACAATCCTTCATAAAATCCACATAAGATTTATACCTGCCTAATTGCCAAGGAAATTCTTGACACAATATTTTAATATCAAGGAAATTTCCACAAGATTCCAGTGGGTGAGAAAACCCATTGAACATGCATGCTACATCAGTCAATCCATTTATGACACACATACTAAAGGCTCTATGCATTAAAGATTGAGATCTTACTTTTTAAGAATCAGTAGTATTAAAATGAAAGTACATTCTGCGAAAATGCCTTCTAGAGAGGCATCATTACTGCAGTTCAACACAGACATGCTGCTTAAAACAGCAAATTCCCTTTCCCAGCACCACCCCCACCTCCCCGAACCCCTGGCCAATAGAGATGCTAATCATGAAATGGCACTCACGGGTCAGAAGACTCACCCCCGAGGAACACAGTGATGCTGAGATTCAAAGAAATGCAACATGTGTTGCATCACAATTCTGGTTATGAAGAAAGATCTGATTGTGGTGAGATATTTACTCCTGAGATAATATTGTTGCAAGACTTCCTCCCCACAGAATGAAATCCCTTCTTTTCCACTCCTACAGCATGAAGGGGACTTTGAGTATTTATTCTCTCAGCTGGTACATGCAGAAATCTTGAATCTATTTTCCTCTTTAAAATGTTAGGAGGAAAACTTTTTCCTCCTCCCCTATGACTGGCACGTTATAAAACACTCTTAAAGCCTCAGCCAATACACCCTAAGGGACTAGAGGGGAAAATAGGAGTGATAGCAAAACGTTTGAGCTCACAAAACCTCTACAGCCTGCTGAGCAAGGCAGAGGGTCTCATTATGGAAAAGAAGACAGAGGGTCCCACCTATGTCACAGTAGTGATATTGATAACTGACATGCTCTGAATACTTTGTGCCGGGCATTGCTCTAAGCACTTTACATGGATCAATTCATTTAGCTCTCAACAGCCCTAGGAGGTAAATACTATTCTTATGCCCATTTGACAAGTGAAGAATGAGAATAGAGAGGTTAAGCAACTCGCCCAAGTCACACAGCTAGCAGGTAAGTGGTAGTGCCAGCAATCAAACTCTGGAGGCTGGGTCTCTGTGCCTATGCGCTTACCATTTTTCTATATTGCCTCCCTGTGTGAATGCTATGTGTCACACGATGTATATGATGAGTCACATGAAACTAATTTTGTTTCAAGACCAGCCATCTGTATCAATGAACTTAAACTTGTTCCTGCATGGCCAGAGTGTTCCAGACTGGCTTTTAGTTCTACCCAGCAGAACTGGCACCATCCTGGTTCAGGGCCGAGGTCAAGGCCCAGAGAGACTCTTTATCACCAGTGGGTGGCAATATTGTTACATGGAGCCGTTGGGGTACAGTGAAGGCCTGGCACCCTCCGTAAAAGTGGAAAGGCTGCCTTATGGATAGGTCATTCCAGGCAACCCCCAAAATGCAATTTCTCTACCATCCGCAAAGCATCCAGGATCACACTTTCAGAATCGAGAGGAATCTGAATCAGGAGAACACCCAGGAAATGATTCCTCGAAGGGATTCTTCCTCTGTCCTGCCACAATATCCCTGGTATAGCTCAGTCATAAATTACACATGTGACTTCCTGCTAAGGCATGTCTTTCTTAGGGACAGAGACTCTATAGCCTTTATACTTGCAATTTCAGTCGCCTGTGGGAGATGTTGAGGAAATGGATGAGTAGTTAAATTTCAGTTCCTCAGAGGCAGTCAGTCCCACGCCGTGGAACAAGGTAAGAAAGATCTGCAGAGCCCTCTGTAGTTGACCAAACTGAATCCAGACTTCATGGGGGACTGACTCTAGGGTGGGTTCAGCCAGCCAAGGATCGTCAGAATAGAATGAACCAGAGAAAGCGTCTCAAGACCATGATGGTCCGGGCTCTGGCAACTGCAATATGATCTATCCTTACATTGACCTGGCCCTTCCACAAGGCAGTCGCAGCTTAAGCAGAACAAGCGTCAAGCTGACCTCTGGGTAATTTCAACAAAGTGGTCCCAGGAACTGATGCAGTCAAGGGCTTTCCCTAGAAAATAAACCAAGGATAGAGTGACTATATGAAACCCTAGAAGAGGAACCTGCATTTGTATCCAATGTGAGAAGCTCTAAGGAAGGTCTTCGACTGCAAAGCATTTCTAGTCTCGTGTCCTACGTCTGAAATCCCACTATTAAAGAGCTAGGCCCTTGGGATTAGGTGGATGATTTATGACACATCCAGACATCTGCTAGGGGTTTTAACCATGAAAAATAAGGCAAATAGATGATTTCAAGAATGTCTATCCTTCTAATTTTTAGGTAAAAAGTAATTAAAAATTTAAAATATTGTAGCTTTTTAAAAAAGATCTAGGTTATTTATAAAAGTCAGAATTAGAAAAATATATTTTTTCTTTTTCAGAACTCTGTCAGATATTAAGGACTTGTTTTCTCAGTTAGGAGCACACTAAGCTCTCTATCCTTTTAGTAATAGCATATTAATGTAAGGCTAGTGAGACACACTCCTCTCTCACCACTGAAGGAAAAAAGAACAGTTTACTTTGATGGTTATAAAAAAATATTAATTCATTGTAGAGGATTTTGAAAATATCGAAAGTTCTAAAAAAATCAGAGATCATCTCTATTAACTTTTTCATGCATGTTCTTCTAGTCTTATACATATCTCATATATATACATATACATACATGATTTTTTATAAAATATAATCTACCTCTGTTCACATGCTTCTTTCTTCCTATTTCTTTATGTCTCTTTTCCATTTTCTCTACTTTCAGTCTTTTTCCCTTGTGTAAATTCTGGAATTTTTCTTTATGTGCTTATACATAAGTCTGTTTAATTTTCACAAAGTTAGAGAGGCAAGAACCATTCAAACCTTGATCCTCCCCTAAGGTGAATGGAAAGAAAGATAGATAGGTGGTAAATAGATAGATGGTAAGTATATAGATGATACTAGATAGATATGTAGATAGACAGACAGACAGATAGATGCATAAGGAAAGAAGGAAGGAGAGAAGGAAACATTTGTGTATTGTTTGTTTATGTAGATCTTTCACATATCTTAAATGGTTCTGTGAGCTTTGGTAGACAAAATTTTTCTTACCTCATTTTAGATTCCACAGGGACCATCAGTCACCTTCCTGGAGCTGTTGTTTCTACATCCCTCTTCCTCATTTCCATGGAAATTCTTTGTGTAGTCTTAAGTTTAGGCCTAGTTATTTGCATTGACCATAACTTAAATGGGCTGTTTCTACACAACTTCTACAGAAACCCCTTCATGTTTTCTGTTTCCTGGTGGCTCTGTAGTTTAGTAGGGTATCTCAGGGCAGGGAGAAGCTCTGAAATACACTCTGTTCTGCCTCACACATCTTCCCTTCCCGCTACCTTGTGCTTCACTTTGTGTCTGAATTCCTTTTATGATACACTTCTTTGGTGGCCACCCAACAAGGATTGGCCATCTTCAATGACAGGAAGCTCACTACCTCTTGAGGTGACCCAGACATTTTTACAGTGTTCTAACAATTCAAATACCTGTCTCTCTGTTGCTCTCACCCACTGCTGCTTCTAACAGCTGGGGTTTCACAGAACAATTTAACCATCAAATGGTCTGCTTAAAAGTTCTTCAAAAAACGATTCTGTTTTCAGTTGTGTCAAAAAAAATAAAATACTTAGGAATAAACTTAACCAAGGAGGCAAAAGACTTGTACACTGAAAACTAAAAATACTGCTGAAAAAAAATTAAAGACACCAATAAATGGAAAGACATTTTGCGTTTCATGGAGTAGAAGAAAATATTGTTAAGATGTTAATACTACCTAAAGAAATCTACAGATTCAATGCAATCCCCATCAAAATTCCAATGATGTTTTTGCAGAAATATAAAAATTCATCCTAAAATTCTTATGAAATTTCAAGGTACCCCTGTGAGCCAAAACGATCTTACAAAAGAAGAACAAAGTCAGAGGTCTCACACTTCCTGATTTCAAAATATAAAGTTACAGTAAACAAAACAGTGTAGTACTGGCATAAAGACAGACTTATGGATCCATGAGATAGAGCTGAGAGTCTAGAAATAATCCCATATATTTATGGTCAACTGATTTTCAACAAAGGTGCCAAACTATTCAGAGAGGAAGAATTGTCCTTTCAACAAATAGTGCTGGAACAACTGGACAGCCACACACAAAAGAATGAACTCAGACCCTTACCCTAACATGATATACAAAAATTAACTCAAAATGGATCAAAGATCTGAACATAAGACCAAAAACTATAAAACTCTTAGAAGAAACCATAGGGAGAAACCTTTACAATATTGAATTTGGCAATGATTTCTTGGATATGATGACAAAAGCACAGACAACAAAAGAAAAAATAGACAAATTGAACTACATTGAAGTTAAAAGCTTTGTGCATCAAAGAATACTATCAACAGAGTGAAAGGCAACCCACAGAATGGGAGAATATATGTGCAAATTATCTATGTGGTAAAGGGTTAATATTCAGAATATATAAAGAATTCCTACAACTTAACAACAAAAAAAAAACAACTCAATTAAAAAATGGGCAAAGGACCTAAATAGACATTTCTACAAAGAATATATACAAATGGCCAATAAGCATATGAAAAGATGCTCAGCATCACTACTTATAAGAAATGTAAATAATAACCATGAGATTTCACTTCACACCCATTAGGCTAGCTACTATTAAAAAGACAAACACACAGAGGCAGCCCTGATGGCCTAGTGGTTAAAGTTCAGTGCTCTCTGCTTCAGCAGCCCCAGTTCAGTTCCTGGGCGTGGAGCCACACCTCTGGTCTGTCAGTAGCCATGCTGTGGTGGTGGCTCACATAGAAGAACTACTTCTTCTTCTCAACAAAAGAATTGAGAGCAGGATCTGGAAGAGATATTTGTACACCCATGTTCATGGCGGCATTATTCATAATAGCCAAAAGGTGGAAACAACCCAAGTCTTCATCACTGGATGAAAAGATGAACAAAATATGGTAAATACATGTAATGGAATGTTATTCACCCTTAAAAAAGAAGAAAATTCTGAGACATGCTACAACATGGATGAGCCTTTTAGGACGTTATGCTAAGTGAAATAAACCACTCACAAAAGCATAAATACTGTTGATTCCACTTATATGAGATTCGGAGAGGAGTCAGATTCATAGAGACAGAAAGTGGAATGGGGGTTTCCAGGGTCTGGGGGGAGGGATGAATGGGGAGTTATTGTTTAATGGGTCAGAGTTTGAGTTTTGAAGGCTGAAAAGAGTTCTGGAGATGATTGATGGTGATGGTTGCACAACAATGTGAATACAGATAATGCCACTGAACTGTACGCTTAAAAATGGTTGAAATGCAAATTTTATATGTTTTTTACCACATTTTTTAATTTAAAAAAAATCTTCAAATATCTGAAGGCTACTGTCATAACCCCAAGTAATAATTTCGAGAGTAAACATCTATTTCCTTCAATTGTTGCTCATGTGACATGAATGAAGTCCATTCATACCCCATTCTGGTCACTCTCCTCTGAATGTTCTCCAGCCACCTATAGCCCATTTAATTCATGGGCCATAGACCTCAACATGACCCTGATCAGTTAACATTGGAACAGATCTATTACTTCCCTCAATCTGGTTACTAGACTGTTATTAATGCAGCCAGAGTTCCTACTAGTTTATTGTCACACTGTTAATTCCTGTAGAGCTAACTGCCTAACTAAAATCCTGAGTTCTTTCCTAACGTGCCACTGCTAAAAATTTTTATCAATTAGAACTTTTTCAGTGATTAAAAAGAAAAACAAACACATAAAATCTATGTAAACTGACTTAAGCAAAAAAGGAATTAAATGGCTCATGTAAATATTCTAGAGACGGTGCTGGTTTAAGGTGTGGCTTGATTCAGGAGTTCAAATGATGTCTGCAGGTATCAGTTATTTCCTTCTCATAGCCCAGCTCTGCTTCTCCTTGTATTGTCTTCATTCCTAGGCTCCATAAGATGTCTCCTAGTAGCTCCCAGTTCGTGGGTGTAGAACAAAGAAAGAATATTGCTCTCAGCAATCCCAGTCAAAGTATCATTACCTTTCATGGGCTCTGATTGGGGCACATCCCTGAATCAATCTCTGTGGCCAGGATAACGCTAGTGCTGGGTGGCTTAGTTCTAGGTCACATGTTCTGCTCCTGAGCAGGGATGTAGTCAACTCCACTGAATTCAGCCCATAGGCTGAAAGTGGAGAGGAGGCGTTCCCTACGGAATAGTCAGGTTAAGATCCCAGCAGGGTGAGGGGATGTTAGGCAACAAAAACTACAGGTTCAACACCCTTTAATTAGTTCAACTGGGTATTTTATGGACTAAGAGACATTACCCTACGTTTATCCCTATTAAACACACTCTTACTAGAATCCTTCTGACAAAGTTATTTGGGGATCCTAATTCTATCAGGCAGTATTCCTTGTTTCTCTCAGCTGGATGTACTCAACAGTATGATGAATGTGCCTTACAGATTTTATTGCACCCAGTGATGACAGGTTATAAACATGTTTATATAACATATATATGTTATATATTATATACATATAACATATATAAACAGGTTATATAAGATATAAACAGGCTATAAACACAGAGTTCCTCAGCCATCCACCAGCATCTTCCTTCTAAGATGACACCACCAGCATCTTTGGATGGGGTCATACAGCCACATACCAGGCCCATCTTTGTCCTTGAGCCTGGGCCCTATTTCTTGTGCCCAAAGATATTGTGAGCAATTGTAACAAAATGTCTAGACTCCTGGGAAGGTTTCTAATAGAGAGTTAGTGTTCTATTCAAAGTGTGGATTCTTTATCTGGCCATCATCAGAGAAACCTTTTTCTCTACATGCCCCAGATTTCAAATGCTCTCTAAACATGCAAAAAAAAAAGCAACAGGAGTAGTAGCAAAGTATATACAGGCTTTACTATGTGCTTTGCCCTGTTCTAAGGGCACATAGGATAAAATATTAACTCATTTATTACTCACAATAAATTATGAGAGAGGTGGCTGTCATAATCAGCATCATCTCCATTTTAAAGACAAGGAAACTAAGGCCCAGAGGGGCTCATTGGCCCAAATTTATACAGCTGGTTAATACAAACCAGGACTTGAACCCAAGGGGTACAGCTCCAGAGTCCTTGCACTTCCACAGAAGTGGCATTTGACCTTGTTGTCCCTCACCTCCCACTTCCAGCCCTCAGGACAATGTACCGGTGAGTATGTGTTGGAAACAACAACAAACCTACCGAGAATAAATCAGGGAGCAACCACTCACTTTACAAAGCAGTTTGTTGTCATAAGTGAATCATTTTCAATAACAAGTTTCTTCTGGGACAGGTCAACTGCTTAAAAAATCATTAATGATTTCCCAGAAATACTGGGACACATAAACCAAGCCAAAGTGTTAGGACCACTGCCAACCACAGATTAATTAGAACTGTAAAGTATCTCGGGCATAATGTCCACATCAGTAGAAAAACACAACTTCAAAAACTTTTCTTACATCCATATATTTTCCCTAAACAATTGCTTGCTATGCTTAGGGAAAAAACACGCGTTGAAGCATTTGTATAGGTAGAGGGGCTCGGCACAGTGTCTCACAGTGGGGCCCCCTGTAAACAGAACTTGCCTCCCAGCATTTCCAGTGCTCCCCTGGGCTCACTTGACCCAAAGTGTTATTGTCACCTTTAGGAATACTGTTAGTGGGTTCAATCACACACAGAGGTATAATACAGGGTGCTACCAAACTCAAAGGAGTTGCATACAGCTCCGTTCCTTCTGGAAGCAACATGTTATGAAACCCCAGATGGTTCAAATCAAGGGGCTTTCAGAAGAGACTACATACAGAGATGTGGCAGCGTTGAAAGAACAATGTTTATTACCAAAGGGAGCCCAGTGAGAACTGGTGTTGGCGAGGAGGAACCTGCTGGTGGGAGAGAAGCATCTACTGCTAGATACGGCACCAGGGGAAGGCAAGAAGAAATGCCCATCTCTCTCTTCTTCCCACCAGTCTCCTGCCAGTGCCTCCCACAGCCCAACCAGAGAACAAGGCGGCCTGGGAGATGCAGTCAGCAAGGGTTGGCCTTCAGGGTACAGAGCAGAGGGGGAAAAGGGTGAAGAGTGCATCTGGAGGACAGAAAATGAGGAGCACAATGTCTCTTTCGAAGGGGGGTAAACTGGGTCATTGAAAGGAAAAGTAACATGTTTCAGATCAAAAAGGGAAACCCAGAGCCAACATGAGGGCCCCACTCCCCTCTCTAGTCTCACTGATTTCGAGAAGCCTAATGCCTGGAGAGAATCATAAAATCTTAGAAGACATCTAATCCCTCAGGCTCCTTCCCTATACAGTAATTAGCCCTTATCCACAGTTTCGCTTTCTATGGTTTCAGTTACCCAGGGTCAACTGCGGTCTGAAAATATTAAATGGAAAGTTCCAGAAATAATTCATAAGTTTTAAATTGCACACTGTTCTGAGGAGCATGATGAAATCTCCTGCCGTCCTGCTCCATCCTGCCTGGGGTGTGAATCATCCGTTTGCCCAGCGAATCCACGCTGTATATGCTACCAGCCTGTTAGTCACTTAATAGCCAACTTGGTTATCAGATCGACTGTCCTGCAGTATCACAGTGCTTGTGGTCAAGTAACCCTTATTTTACTTAACAATGGCCCCAGAGCACAAGAGTGGTGACGCTGTAAATTCAGATATGCCAAAGAGAAGTTGTAAAGTGCTTCTTTTAAGCGAAAAGGTGAAAGTTCTCTACTTAATAAGAAAAAAACCGTATGCTGAGATTACTAAGATCTATGTTAACTTTTATTACAGTGTATTAATTGTTCTATTTTATTATTAGTTATTGTTGTTAATCTCTTACTGTGCCTAATTTATAAATTAAACTCCATCATAGGTATGTATGTAAAGGAAAAAACATAGTATATATAGGGTTTTGTACTATTCATGGTTTCAGGCATCTCTTGGGGGTCTTGGAATGTATCCCCCCCAGATAAGGGTGGACTACTGTATATGGCGACATTACAACATGGCCCACAGTGATCCACCTTTCTTCAGAAGTGCTGAGGGTGCACGTGATCAGGATGACTCAGCCTTCTGCCTGGATTCACAAGACAGGTTTTCATGACTCACTTGTATGTGAGTGACGCTTTGAGTGCTATTTGCTCAGTGAATTTGCTCCACACACTAAGTGTGTCTCTGTTTGATTCATGAAGGTGACTCATCAGAGGAAGTTGATCTGACCATGGTTTATCAGGCAGCATCTAATGGAGATGTCAATGCTCTGACTTCAGTGATTCGGGAAGACCCCTCCATCCTAGAATGCTGTGACAGTGAAGGTGAGCTATTTGTGCATGTTGAATCCTGCAGAATGTTCTGCTCTATCCTTTTAGAGACGGTCTTCAGAGGGGAGCGATGTTAACAAAATTGTATCTGACAGGTCACTTTGATACTGGACAGACAAGGAATACCCTGCCTGTGACTGTGTGCAGGTCCCTCAGTATTTCTCTACATGAGGTTCTTGAAGACAAATATTCAAATTCTTTTACATCACCTCTTATAATGAAGCAGTTGGTTTGGGTTTGTTTTCAACTTCTTTGTAGGAATGACTAAGTAGAGAGATTAAGTAGTTAGAAAAAGGGTATGGAAAGAGGAGGCTATTTTTGGTAGCAATGGATATTGAGAAAGTGTGACTGTTAAAGCCAGAGAGCAAGGACTTCTGCTTCTGGGAAGATGGAGTAGGCGGGCTTTTTTCTCTATTCCTTCTGCTAAATACAACTAAAACTTCTGACATTGTATGTAAAATAAACATAAGAATACTCTGGAAGGTGGAGAGAAAAGGACAGACTGGCTAGGGCCTTGGGACCCAAGGAATGACATGGCAGTAAATTCCCTGGGTATTCTTCTTGCCTTGCATATCCCAGAATTGGAGTTCAACAGGCACAGACCAAAAAAAGCCCCAACAAAAGCCTGCCTTCTAGCCAAAGAACCAGGAAAGGGACCACATAAGACAGAAAACTGTTAGACAATGAAGAATCTACTCCAGCCAAATACCACAAAAAATACTAGGGCCCCAGCATCCCCCATTCCAGCAAGGACCAAGTGGTGACTCTGGACCTCCACCCCCATCTGGTAACGAGGCCCCCTCCCCCTACCTGTTGGGGTAGCGTCAGAGGAGGCCTTCTTGAGAATTAGGACTTTCACCACCACCCAATGATGAAGAGTCTTCTCCCTCAGATGTCAATGGAGGCCATGTAGGGAACCTGGACTTCTAATCCCGTCTGGCGATAAAGAGGTGGCATCCCCCCACTTCCCCTGTGGAGCAGTGTCAGAGGAAGCCAGCTAAAATGGAAGGCTGAAGTAAGATTAGGCAACTCATAACACAACCCCCAAATGTCCAAGTTTCAATAGAAAATCACTTGTCATACCAAGAAACAGGAAGATCTCAAATTGAATGAAAAAAGTCAACCAATAGATGCAAACACCGAGAAGATAGATGTTAGAATTATCTGACAAATATTTTTAAGTAGCCAGGAAAAAAAAATGCTTCAATGAGTAATTATAAACATGCTTGAAACAAATGAAAAATAGAAAACCCCAGCAAACCAATAGAGATATAAAGAAGAACCAAATGGAATTTTTTTTTTTTTTTTTGGTGAGGAAGACTGTCACTGAGCTAACATCTGTGCCAGACTTCCTCTTTTTTTTTGTACGTGGGACACTGCCACAGCATGACTTGATGAGTGGTGTGCAGGTCCAAAATTGTGAACTCCAGACTGCTGAAGTGGAGCACGTGAACTTAACCACTACACCACTGGGCCAGACCCAAAATGGAAAATATTAAAACTGAAAAATACAAGAATCATAATTAAAAACTCAATGGATAAGCTCAGCAGCAGAATGAGGAAGCAGAGGAAAGGATCAATGAACTTGAAAATAGAACAATAGAAATGAGCCAGTCTGAACAACTGAAAAAAAATAGGCTCTAAAAAAAAAAAGCCAAAACAGACTCAGGGACCTATGGGACTATAACAAAAGATCTCTCACTGGTTTCTCTGTCCCAGTATTTCTGGGAAGTCGTTAATGATTTTTAACTACTCGACCTGTCCCAAGAAGAGCTTGAGATTCCCTTATCATGACAACAAAGTATTTTGTAAATGTTTACAAGATGTTTTGTGAAGTGAGTAGTTGCTCCCTAATTTATCCATGTACTATGTTTGTTTGTTTGTTTTTAAAGCAGATTTAGGGTCGGCCCAGTGGCGCAGTGCTTAAGTGCACACCTTGCGCTTCGGCAGCCCAGGGTTAGCCAGTTTGGATCCCAGGTGCAGACATGGCACCACTTGGCACGCCATGCTGTGGTAGGCGTCCCACGTATAAAGTGGAGGAAGATGGGCGCAGATGTTAGCTCAGGGCCAGTCTTCCTCAGCAAAAAGAGGAGGATTGGCAGCAGTTAGCCCAGGGCTGATCTTCCTCAAAAATAAATTAATTAATTAAATAAGGCAGATTTACTTGTACATCTGCCTTGAGGCTGGAAAGGAAATGAGGGGAGTCAATGGTTAAATACCACTTGCATGATAAGCACAAGAAAGATTCAGACTGATTGGGTTCAATTCTGGTTTGTACTGACTGACTGTGAATGGAAATGAAGATACAGCATACCAAAATCTGTGGGACACAGCTAAAGCAACACTGAGGGAAATGTATAGCACTAAAGATATTCATTAGAAAAGAGGTAAAGTATCAGTCAATAATCTAAGTTCTTACCTCAAGAACCTAGAAAAAGAATAGCAAAATAAACCCAAGGCAAACAGAAGGAAAGAAATAATAAAGAGAAGAGTAGAAATCAATGAAATCGAGAACAGAAAAGCAATAGAGAAAATCAATGAAGCAAGGAACTGATTCTTTGAAAAGATAAATAAAATTGACAAACTTCTAGCACTAGTGACAGAAAATGAAAGAAGTCACAAATTACCACTATCAGGAATCAAACTGAAGATATCACTGTAGACCCTGCAGACATCTAAAACATGATAAGGAAATACAACAAACAACTCTACACACACAAATTTGACTGTTTACATAAAATGAATCAATTCCTCAAAAAAGAGAAACTATCATAATTCATCCAAAAGGAAATAGATTATCTGAATAGTCCTATAACCATTAAGGAAACTAAATTCATAATTTTAAAATTTCCAGAAAAAGAACTCTTCAGGCCTAGAAGGTTTTACTGGAGACTTCTACAAACTTTTAAATAATAATTAAAATCAATTCTATATAATCTCTTCCATAAAAGATAAGAGAAGAAAACTCTTATCAGTTATGTTTAGGAAGCTAGTGTTACTCTGATATCAAAACCAGAAAAAGATGATATAAAAAAATAAACCTACAGACCAATACTCCTTGTGAATATAGATACAGAAAACCTTAGCAAAATATTAACAAATAGAATTCAATAATATATAAAAAGAATTATACACCATGACCAAATGGAGTTTGTTCTAAGAATGTAAATGTGGTTCAATATTTGAAAATCAATGAATGTAATCCATTATATTGAACAGCTAAAGAAAAAAATTGCATGATCATATCAACTGATGCCGAAAAAACATCTGACAAAATTTTACACACATTCATTATTAAAAACTCTCAAAAAAAAAAAAGGAATAGAGGGGAACTTTCTCAGTTTGATAAAGAGTATCTATTTTAAAAGACCCTAGGAGGAAAAAAAAAAGGAGCCTAGAGCTAACATTTTACTTAATGGTGAAAGACTGAATGCTTTGCCCCCAGGATCAGGAACAAAGCAAAGATGTCCACTCTCACTCATATTCAGCATAGTGCTGAAAGTTCTAGCCAGTGCAAAAAGGCAAAAAAAAAAAAAAAAAGAAAGAAAGAAAAATCATACTACTGAAAAGAAAAAAATAAAACTGTCCCGTTCTGCACAGCTTGATTATCTACATAGAAAATCCTATGAAAACCACCAAAAAACTCCTACAACTAAGTGAGTTCAGCAAGGTCACAGTGTACAAGATCAATCCAGAAAAACAAATTGTGTTTCTATATACTAGAAATAAACACATGATAAACAAAATTGAAACCACAATGCTATTTAAAATCACTCAATAAAAAAATAGGTGTGAATATGACAAAATATGTACAAGACTTGTACACTGAAAACTATAAAATGCTGGTGAAAGAAATCAAAGAAGATCTAAATAGAGAGACATACCATGTTCATGGATTAGAAGACTCAATATAGTAAATATGCAATGCTCCCCAAATTCACATACAGGTTTAATGCAATTTCTATCATATCCCAGCAAGATTTTTTTGTAGATATAGATGATTATTATCTAAAATTTATATAGAAAGGCAAAGGAACTAAGATAGTTAAAAACAATTTTGAAAAAGAAGAATGAAGTAGGAGGAATCAGTCTACCCAATTTCAAAACTTACTATATAGCTACAGAAATCAAGACTATGTTGTGTTGGCTGAGGGATTATGGACACACAGATCAATGGAAAAGAACAGAGAACTCAGAAATAGACTCTCATGAATATGCTCAACTATCTTTGACAAAGGTGTGAATGTAACTCAGTGAAAGAAAGCCTCTTCATCAAAGTGCTGGAGCAATTCAACGCCCAAAAGCAAAAAACAAAGAAAGAGAGAGAGTGAGAGTGTGGGAGGGAGGGAAGGAAGAAGGAAAGAAAAAGGGAAGGAAGGTAGGAAGAGGGAGAGGGAGGGAGGAAGGGAGGAAGGAGGAAGGAAGCAAGGAGAAGATAGAGAGAGAGGGAGAAAGAAAAAAGGAAATGTTGCCACTATTTTGGACACAGCACTTCATTGTTTCTTTTATCCAGTACAGATGTCTGAAAGAGTAATAGAAAGGAGAAATTTGGCAAGAAACTGGATCACTGGCTGCAATCTTTCAGTGAGAACAGCAGCCCTGGAATTTATTCGTTCTCAGGGATCTCTGAGAGTCATAGCTTCAGTTCACTTGGAGAAGAATCGCAATCTCAATGTGAATTTCCAATCAAAAGACATCTTAACAAGTCTCAGCTGGGCAAGGGGTCGTGTCTGAGGTTTGGTTTCTTCACCTGAAGGAGTGTGAAGCCCCTGGATTCCACCTCACCAGGCTGGCTTGTTCCAAAAGCTCTGCAAAGTTAATCAGATTGTGTAATTTCATCTCCATTTTTATTCAGGAAGAAAACACATGAAAAACCAAATGCCTTGGCCTAGATTGGTTCCAAAAACAGAGAAGTATTTCAGCCAAGTTAGTTCCTTTTAGCAAGAATTTGTGCAACCCAAGGCTGAGCTACTACCACTGCCCTGTATCACCCACCACCTCCAATGAAAGTGTGGTGGACCTGACTGCCTGGCTGGAGTTGCTTTCCAAAGACCCTTCTAGATTCTTCATTGTTCAAGCCAAGTCAGGATAAACCTGCCTGTTGTGTCCCAAATTATGCTGATTCCCAAAGTAGTAATAAGCAAGTTTTATCAGCAGCACAAAATGTTTTAATCAACCAATTACTTCAAAATTACAGAAGATGTAACCTGGCCAGCAAAATACATAGTTTATATAACTGTAGCAAGGATCATCTTCATGTCTCTTCAGTCCCGTAGAACTCAACAGCTGGGTTTGTGTTGAGGGCAGTTCATTTATCTGCGAAAAGCGTAATAAATGAACAGGGAAATAAAGTCTGCTCACAAATTTCACAAGTCAAACATTTTTAAAGACTGTTGAAATATCTCATTCCAGGATGTACACCCTTGATGCATGCGGTTTCTGGGCGTCAAGTGGACACCGTGAAGCTGCTGTTGAAGATGGGAGCCAATATTAACATGCAGGATGCATATGGCCGCACAAGTCTATGCCTGGCGACCTATCTGGTACCAATTGCATCTGTCATGGGCATTAGGGAGTGGGGTGGGCTAAATGTATCATTATGTGGTCTCACTTGCAGAGGAGTGTTCTTGGATTTATGCAGCCATCCAGTGGAAATAGAACTGGAAGCTTTGCCACCACTTAGAGTTGGTTTCATGGATTTAAGTCATTTGGCTCTTCCTGACAATTCTCTAAGATAGAGGTGATATCACCATTAGAGAAATATTCTTTTCTATCTCAACTGCATCAGAATTTTCCTTGTGACATTTCTGGACACACTTGATACTCCTTCTAGGAATGCCCTCCATTAACACCCTGAGCAGGTAATAGCACTTGAAGCTGCAGTTAACACGGGGTAGGATTAGTTGAGTAGAAGCTGGAGGATGAGGAAGGTGGGGAATGATGAGAACTGGAATGAGTGGAGGCTAGGGAGTAGGGGAGAAATACCAGGCTCTTAAGGGACACCACCAAGCATAAGATTCAACCCACAATCAGTGCTCAGTTTAAAAATTGTGTACATCCAGACCTCATCACATTTCCCAGCATTAGAGCAAGTTTGGTAGGCCTTACTGAAAATCTCCAAGCCTCTCTTCTCTCAAATCCTCCCTGCAACCCTTCTGGGAGACCCCACGGCTCCCGTGCATCCGTGTCAAACAAGTCCTCCTTAGTGCCATGTAAGGGTCATCATTCTCTTTCCTCTCCAATGAGGCTCCTGGAAATCTTCACGATAACCACCGTTGCTGCCAATGCAGCTGCTCACATTTGCTGTTGCTGCCTATTGACAGTGGTGGATTCACGCTGGGCTGGCCCCAGGACGACCTGAAGCTGCCTTCATGAATTAGAACACTTCCCTCCCCCAAACACCACACCTTCCTGCCAAGATCTAGCATAGATTGCAATGGGGCATTGCCCAATTCTCACAGAGATTTTCTTTAGAAGCTACTTTTTCATTTCTATTTGCATGCTCTCTTTCTCTGGGACTCACAGCTGAATCTGGGAAGAATTGTTCCAAGTGTTGGAGTGCTTGTTTTAAATGCAGGTTCCGGGAGTACACCCTAGACCTCCTGAATCAGACGCTGGAGCAGGGCCAGGGTGGTGTGGGAGGGGGGATGTGTCTGCGTGTTGAACCAACCTCCCCAGCAATTCTTAGGCCCACTCCAGTTTGAAAACCACTGGTCTGTGAGTATTCGATGAAGTCCAATATCTCAGAGAGACACAGGACCCTCCCAGGCCCCCTCCTTTCTAGCACATGCCCTGATAACTGCTCTTGCTATGGAGTTTTTTGGTGTCTGAGCTGCAGAAAAGAGAAAAATATGGATTAGGAGATGGAGGAAGGGAGTAGAGATAATTTCTAAAATTGACTGCTACTAGCATGCAGAATAAAGTAAAACCAAGCTGTATTTCTTTCAAAATTCTAAAATTCAAGGGGCCGGCACCATGGCCAAGTGGTTAAGTTCGCATGCTCTGCTTTGGTGACCCAGGTTTTCACCGGTTCAGATCCTGGGCGCAGACCTGGCGCCGCTTGTTAAGCCATGCTGAGGCGGCGTCCCACATGCCACAACCAGAAGGACCTACAACTAGAATATATGACTAGGTACTGGGGGGCTTTGGGGAGAAGGAGGGGGAAAAAAGAGGAAGATTGGCAACAATATTAGCTCAGGTGCCAATCTTTACAAAAAAAAACCCAAAACGTTTGTAGCCTTGATGCCTAACACAGTGCCTGGAACAAAGGAGGCATTCTAAAATGCAAAAAGAAAAAAAATCTAAAATTCACAATTTCACATTTCTTGGGCTAGACAGCTGCGTGAGGGGCTGGGAGGAAGTACTCCTCTGGACCGCAGTGAATAGTAAGCCTGGAGATGTGCCATTTTTGCAGATAGCTCTTTCTAGGACACATTCTGGGGAGCTACATGAGGAAAGTACACCTCCATGACAGCATGTGGCATCACCCTCTTAGTGATGAGCCACCTCTGTGTGGCAATCCAAGGCAGCACCCCTCCCTGGCTCACCCAGTCTCCCTGGGAAGGGTGGGGCAAGGGTGTCCTAGAGATTGCACTGTGAAGTCCACCACTCCCTTCTGGCAATGTTTGAATTCAAGTATTAAAGAGAAACTTGGCAAAGAGAGCACTTTGAAATTAAGTCTCAGTCATAGCTCTAAACTCATATGAACAAACTTACCATAGATGTGTGACTTAGGAAAATCTCTTCACCTCTTTGTGCCTCTTTCCTCATTTGTAAAATGTAATAAAAATAATACCCTAAGTTCATCACAATTGAAGGAGAAGAAGAGCACACAGTAGGAATTACCCAGCACTTAGTAGGTACAAAATGTGTTCGTTGGTTCTGAATAGTGACCATGGGTTCCAGATGTATTCAATGGTTTGCCAATTTCTTTTCTGAAGAAAAAAAGAAAACCACATACACACAGAGTTCCAGGAAATGTTGCAAAATGATAAAAATGTTTCAAACCCTCCCCCATCAGAAGATATGTTTTTGCAAAACTGTAAAAACTTTGGCATTTCTGAAATTTGTCCAGCATAGCTTACTTTTGGGTCTCCTGGTCATATTTTTCCTTTTAATCAGAGAACTTGATGACTAAGCTATTAGCAACTAAAACTAGATTTAATACATTAGTAAACTATGACTCAAGATTGAAAAATAATTCCTTTTACTTAAGACTTAGATATTATTGGTCAAGTCTACAAAACCACATTCAATATTATAACCTATGAATTTTGATGTCCTTTTGTTGAAAGATTTTTTTCCAGACTGTTCAGACCAAAAGGTTCTTTTCTTGTCATTATCTTTCTTCTTCTGCATGCATTGAGTAACATTTTGATTTTTACCGTGTTCCAATATTGTGAGGGAAAATCTTCAGTCTTCTTTCTCATCTAACTGAGTAATCTTGAGGCTTGCCTATACAGGAATGGAGGAAGGTAGGAGAGAGAGTTATATATTCTTCATAATACTAGTTTCATCTATTTATAAGTCTACTTATAACTGAGTGAGTAACTTAAGTGGTTCTGGATGAATGTAGGAGGTATTCTTCTCGTCGTGGTTATCAGTATGGTTGGGTCAGTTATTTAAAGTAATATAGAACAGAAAGGGAGAACCAGTCTGCAATTGTAACTGCCCTTTGAAATGAGAGAAAGAGTGGGAGAAATGACCCAGCTGTAAGTGTTAACCAAGGAGTGGACACACGTGAGATGTGGCAATATCAATCTCAATCTGGAGAGTTACTAGACAGCAGAGAGGCCACACAAAGTTTCTTGGGGAATTCATAGGTGGGTAAAACACAGCCATGGAGAACCCTTAGAGGATGCTAGTGATACCTCATATTCAACATCAGAAAAATAAGTCAACAAGGTGGCAGGGTCCCAGCCATTGGAGTAGGGCTTAGGTTAGGATTCTAGGCATTGGGAGGGGGGCTGACTAGAATAAGCCGGATGTTGTCCTTGTGGTTACTAGAAAGGGAACTTGAAAAAGAGGATGAGGCTTTGGTTATCAGATATAGATAAACTGAGGCATAGAATGGAGGCTGAGACTCAAGAGTGACACAGGAGCCCAATTTTTTAAATTGGACCACAGCATCTAGGTCAGACCATTGACAAGCATGAATTGGAGCAAAACCCACAGAATGAGAGGCTAAAGCTTGTTAATCACCCCCTATCATTTGCCACATTTGTCCCTAGGAACTGAGTATGATACTGGAATACCAGCAAGTGGCCCTAGACATGGGGAGGGGGAGAAGCAGAAGAGAAAGTCTAGGAATTAGTCTGCGTTGGACGTGGTAAATGTCCCCAAAAAAACTCAGGAATCCACCCCTCAAGACCTTCACCCTCTGTTGAGGCGTCTAAATTGGAGTTGTGGTCCTTAATCATTTCAAGGCAAATAAAACATGTTTTTAGCCAAACCAAAGAAGAAAGGGAAAGAAAATTGGAGAAAGTTTATTGGACTGTGTTATACGAGCTTGTGTTACATAATGACGCAGTTGCTCTTGTATTTCAGGGTTGGCTGGAAGGCTGTGTGAGTCTGCTCAGAAATGGTGCCAAGCACAATATCCCAGATAAAAATGGCCGTCTGCCACTGCACGCCGCCACTGCTGAGCCCGATGTGAGGTAAGGAGCCAGGTTCACACGACGCTCAAATTGGGAGGAACCCAACTTGGATTAGAAGGTCATCTAATCCAAGCCTCGGTGGCAAATAAAAACAAAACCCATCCATTTTTTTTGAAGTTGCAGCAGACAGGACCATATCTCAGTAAATCAAAATATCCTGGAAGAATCTTAAACTCTAATCTCTTTCCCTTCCTACTTTGATAAAACCGTTTTCTCTTAGTCTCTGATTTAAGAAGAAATGCTGTTTGTCATCTAAATTCATATATTCATTCATTCAATTAGTCAGTCAATTATTAATTCAATAACTGTTTATTGAGTGTTTATTATGGACCAAGCACTGTTTTCGGCCCTGGCAGTTCAACAGTAAGCAAGACAGCGTCTCTGACCTCCCAGAGCTAACACTCTAGTGAAGGAGTTAAGTGGCACACGAGTGAACAAATAAACTGGATGATTCCAAAGAGTGATGATTGCTGTGAAGAAAAATCAAACAAGGTAAAAGACCACTGAGTAGGCAGAATGGTTAATGTCTGAACTAGAGTCATGCCAACATTTATGGGTTGGAAAGAGGCAAAAGACCAAACCAAGAAGACTGAGACAGAGAGACCAGTGGGTTTGAAGGAAAACCGGGACTGTGTGCTGCAAGAAGCAATGGGAAAAGTATATTCAAATAAGTTGGATGATCAAGAAGGTCACATTTTTGTAAGACCATTGAGCAACAAAGGAAAAAGTTTTGCCCAGACCAAGCGTCTGTGTCTAAATGGCCTCAGTCTCCAATCTTTTGTAAACCTCTCAGAGCAACTGATAACAGCATTTCCCACTGTGGAATCAGCAACATTCTGGACCCTTCCTTAACCTCTGCTGCACAGAACATGCCTCAGACAGGAATTTAGTATTCCCCAGGGCCAGGCCAGAACATGCCTTGGCCAGGAATTTAGCATTCCCCAGGGCCAGGCTGCAGGCCGGCACCACAGGAGGTGCATTCTGGTGCCTCGTCCTCTATACCCTGCATCCAGGACAAAACTAAAGATCTGTGGGGTTGGAGGAGACCAGGGCCTCTTTCAGGTTGACAGGTAACAGGGTTTCTTCATTTCATTCTGTTTCAGACTAAAAGAAAAGGGCTTGGGAAATTCCAGGACTGTTCCCAGCTGAGTGTGGCCTCTTATTATCATTGGATCCTATCCAGGAATAATAGAAAGCTAGGATTTACTCAAAGCCCAACAAAACAAGGAAGTTTAGAGAAGAAACAGCAAGCCCAGAGCTAACAATCAATAGACATCATAAAGCGATGACTCTCTTTTGACGTATTAGGGGAAAAAAAGAATGACTCTTCTAGATAGCCCACAAAAATATTTAGTCACAAAATCATACTGGTTTCCCAAGAGTAATCTTTAGAAAATATGTTTAAAATGTGCCTTTTAAGACTGTTCTCCCTTGATTTACCTGCCTCGGTGGTCATTTCAAAGTCTACCTGATTCTGGAATATAAATGCCTGCTGTAGTTACTAGGGTAATTATAGCTGTTGTAACAATTAAAACCCTTGGAGCCGACCTGGTGGCGCAGTGGTTAAATGCACACGTTCCACTTCTCGGTGGCCCACAGTTTGCCGGTTCGGATCCTGGGTACAGACATGGCACTGCTTGGCACGCCATGCTGTGGTAGGCGTCCCACATATAAAGTAGAGGAAGATGGGCACGGATGTTAGCTCAGGGCCAGGCTTCCTCAGCAAAAAGAGGAGGACTGGCAGTAGTTATCTCAGGGCTAATCTTCCCCCCCAAAAAACAATTAAAACCCAAAACTTCAATGTTTGAACACATTAGAAGTTTAGTCCAATGTAGGTGGTCCTGGATGGGAACTCTGCTTCATATGGTGATTCATGGACCCAAGCTTCTTCTGTATTATGGTTCCACCATCCTCTAGGATCACAGAATCCTCTTTGTTCAGCCTGCAGATGGGGAAAGAGTGTAGAGAAGCCCACTTATTTCTTTAAAATCTCAGCCTGCAAATGACAAAATTCACTTCTGCTCACATTCCATAAAAAGCACTAGTCATTTGGCCACACTTGGGTATAAGGAGCGCTAGGGAATATAGTCCATGACCAAGAATTCGCCTCCTAGCAATGAATCTAATCCAAGAAAGAGGGGCATGAATTTGGTGAAAACTGACTCTGTCAACAAGCCATTGCACCTGAAGGGTGAACTAAGCCTTGTCAGTCAAAATCACACTGAAGGTCAATTTAGTCAGTCACTTAGGCTCATCATCTGAAATCAATGCAGTAGTAAATTGAAAACCAATCCAAGTGTACTTCCCCTTTTGTGGACTTAGTCTATTTCTTATTATGCCCAGCAGTGCCACTAGACTAGTGTCTACATTACATCACTGTAACTGAGATAACAGAGTTGTGGCTTCTCCTTCTCTAGAAATTGTATGTAATGACCCAGACACCACCTTCGGAAGAGCTGGAGCCAGAAAAATAAACATCCTTCTGTGTGCTGATGCTATCATTTTATTGTCCTGAGAGGAAACCTAGCTGATTCTGGAAGATAAAATCGTGCTTTAGTTACGGTAATGCAAGCTGCTGTAACTAGTAAAACCCAAAGGTTAAGATTAACTGTTCTAAAACCAAAATCATTGGTTCTGATAAATGTTCTCCAAAAGTGAATTGGTTAACCTTAATAACCATATAGCAAATCATCTGGTTTGGTTACTTAGAGAACATTTCAAAACTGGCTTACCTTAAAGGATTCCCTATGGAATTGCAGTGCTTAAAATTAGGGATTTTATCATTGCCTGATTGAGAAGTTTTATGGCCATGGCAGACTTTGACGACATCTGCATTCACTGTTTCAAGCAGAAACTAGCCAAGTCGTACTCTGTAGCAGAGACGTTGGGCTTCAGTCGCCCATTGGTTTGTGTGTCAGCATGAACTCAGAATTGTTTTCTGGGGAAAAAAATCTTGGTCCCACTTGTGGGTACTTCCTAATCTTACAACCACAATGCAGAAGGGAGTGACTTTCTATTAGGCCATGCAAACCTATTTGACTGCTTCATTTTCCTAAGTGGACGCAATTTTCGGCCAGCTTTGCTGACCACTAAAGCATGTAGGTCTACACTTACAAAAATAATCATGATGACAAACAGTGCTGATTATTTACCGTGTTCTGCATGCTTTCCATGTACTGTCTCATCTAATCCTGACCACACCTCCATGTGGTAGGTAATATTTCTATCTCCATTTTATAGATGAGGAGATGGAGGCACCAGGAAGATAATTAATTGCCTAATACATGTGTGAAGATAAGTAACTTGCCCAATGGGTCTGCTGTGCTCTCACCATTGTGGACCTCATAGAATTTATTTTAATGGCTACATTTTGTCATTAAGCCCTTGGCCTACACTGAGAGGCCTTATGAGAAACAGCCTTACAAAACTCCTTATTGTCTCATTGTCAGGAAATATTTTGTTCATTACAGCATCCAAAAATCCTTTATGAGAAACCACAAGAAAAACTTCTAAAGGAGGCATGCTGTGCTTCTCCTAAGAAGTTATTTTTCATTTTTACTATGTGGACAGTGTGGCATATGATTGTGTTTCTTTCTTTGCATGTTTAGAAAACTCAAAGCACAAATTGTGTCCCACCTCCAGCATACATGTAGGACCACGATTACACCTTCTTTACCTTGCCCTTGTTTTCTTTTTACCTAGGTTCTTCACTTGTAATCTTGTTTTACTATATGTATCTGAAAACTACCTAAAATCCCTTTTGGATTGTGATAAAGGGTGGCCATGAGTGCCAGCTCAGGAGTCAGACTGACTGAGTTTGAATTTGGCTCCATCTCTTGCCTACTTTATTGTCTTTGGCAAGTTAACATGTCAAGGCTCAGCTAGCTCTCTCTTCTAGAAAGTAGGGATAATACAGCACTTGCCTCACTGGCAATTACATAGAAGTAAATGAGAAAATGTGTAGAGAGCACTGAACACTGTCAATTGTCAGTGTTCAGTAAGTGCTGGTGATAGTGTTGATGGTGATGACGATGGAAGATAGAAAGAAATAAAGAAACACCATAGATCAGCGCTGAAGAATGAAACCCTGCTACTGCCACCCCACCAGCTCTCACCCTGGCCTTCTTTACCTTAGAACACACAGGTCCACAAAAAGTGTGTCCACACATACAGGCGCCTGCACATGTAGTCCTGCACCCACCGACCTGCGCACACCTTTATTGCAAAGGTCGTCAGGGTATGAGCAGTGCTCCTTTTGTATTGGCCCTGGGACATAGAGCACTGCTAGACTTTAGAACCCAGTGAACATCAAACTCAGCCATTCAGTTCCCCTGAAACTCCCTTCCCTATCTTTGCACACACATCTGTATTTCCCCCTAATCGTAAGCACTTGTACGGACTGGACCGCTTTTTGGCCTTTTGCTCAGGTATTCATACTCCTTGTAAAATCCATTAACCCTTAGGTTTCCAAACAGCATGCTTCTTCCAATTTGTGCTCACTGGAGCCTATTCAGAGGGAAGCCTCAAACTGAAGCTGCTTATAAATAAGCCAAAGGGACACTTCAGTTAGCCCTTTGTCTCCAGAGGAATTTTGTTCTCTGATGGAAACAACTCAATAGCAAACCAATCAGTGCCAATATACAGTCTTGGCTAAGCTGCAGCACAGTGGGGCTGCAAGCTGCTGCAGGGACGAGGGATTTATAATTATAAACATGAAGGCAAGTTGGATGGACAAAAGTAAAGAAGCGCAGTTTCATCTCACGATTCCCCTTCCTGCTTTGATCCCTCAGCTTCTCAGCAGGTCCAAATTTTCTCTCTTTCAGCTCCCCATGGGTTTTCTTGCTTCCTTGGCTGGAACATTCAGAGTGTGCCCGTGTGAAAGAGGGGGCATAATCATTAAGACAAAGCTCCAAAGAGCACAGAGTTGTGTTTGTACAACGCTGCACATGCTAGAGTTGGAAGGCAAGCAGCGATTTCCTCTGAAAGCAGCCACAGGGCTCTCTGAAGGTCTTTTTCATGGTCTCCATGGTTACCAGCAGATTTTTTTTTTTTCCTGCCAGAGTGCCAGCAGCTCTGCCTCTTTTTATCACCCTAGACTACAGCCAGAGGGAGGAAGGAAATCATTTCTCTGCGGTCCTGTTCTCTAGTTATTAGGTGATGCGTTCTAACCTGTGGGTGGATGTTTCACTACAGCGTACTCTCACATCCAGGCAGCTTCAGGGATAGGAGGACAGGAGGCTGGCTTGGGGATCCTTTTTCCTACTCATCCCTGGGCTGGCCAGTTCCAGAGCTGTGAGCCCAAGGGGCCAGCTAAGCAGAGAAGCTCAAGGAAATAAGCTGCTCGCCAAGATACATCTAGCTGTTCTCTCTCTGACCTACCAATCACCTAATGGCAATCAGGGGACCCCAAAATATAAAGTGTAGGAGCTTTTAAAAAAATCATTATATAGAATTTATTATGGCATATAAAGTCCATTCTAACTGCTTTGGATGCATTGACTCAAAGTCATGATGAATCTTTTAAGAAATAGGTGTTATTGTTATCTCTATTTTGCAGATAAGAAAATGTAGGTACTTAGAGTTTCATAGCTTGCCCAAGGTCACTGGCTGGTTGGTGATGGAGCAGAGATTCCAAAGGAGGCAGTCCGGCCCAGCATCGGTGTTCTTCTCATTCACCACGCTCCCTGTCTAGAAATGTTCCTGCTGTGCCTACTGTCCTGGGACCAGGGGTGAGGTGGGCCTTATGCTGCTGCCTGGGCATCTGAGAGCAGGATGGTTTGAACTGGTGCTAATAGGAGATTGGGCTGGGGTTTTGAGAGAAATACAGTCATGAACTACATGATCACATTTCCATCAACAACAGACCACATGTACAGTGGTGGTCTGTAAGATTGGTACCATATAGCCTAGGTGTGTAGTAGGCTATACCATCCAAGTTTGTGTAAATACTGTAGGAGAGGAAGAAATTTTCCTTCACCCTTCTAGGTTCTTCTGGCTGGTCTAAAAATTAAATTGATATGAGATAGATTAACAGAAGAAAAACAAACAAAAAGTTTAATAACATGTATACATGGGATAAACTCAGGAAAACTGAGTAACTCAACAAAATGGCCAAAGCCCTCACCTTAAATACCCTCCTCAGCTAAAGACAAAAGAAAATGTTGGGGATGGGGAGAATCAGGGACTTCAAAGGGAAGGAAGGCAATTCACAGGTAGGTGAAAAGGAACAAACGTTTGGAAAACAAGTGTTTGGCCACATAGAAACAGAAGAACACAGGGAGCCCCACAGACAGGCTTTTCTCAGTTCCTGCCTGTCTACCACCTAGTTCATGTTATGCTAAGGTGATGACACTTCCTGAGACAGGTTTTTTTGTCTGAATTCTTTTAGTGAGTTAAAGGGGAGGTAACAAGAAAAGCTTTTTGAGGCTTTTGTTTCTTAAAAATAATCAGCCTAAAATAATCCTTTTGTTAAAGAGAGAGATTTTGAGCTCACAAATTTTGTTACCCTTCAGTATACTCTATGATGTTCATACAATGGCAAAATCACCTAACGAGTTTTCAGAACGTAGCACTGTCATTAAGCAACACATGACTATACTCCTGGGCCACCTTAGCACAAAACAAGAACTCTGAGAAAACAAAACTAAGAGGTCTGCAAGTCCTCTGGTAATTAAGACAGATGTGGGACAAGTGTCTTGTGGATTACCTCTAAACGACAAAATAGCATGGAGGACCAGGTTGGAAACCAGACACCTGACTGCTAGTCCAGGCTGGACCACCAAGGCGATGTGTGATGGCCTTGGCAAGCAATGCAGTACCTCAGGTCGTTTGTGGTCATAAAATAAGAGAGATAGAGAGAGGGAATATTTCTGTATAAATTTGTATCCAGCTTTGAAGATCGATGAGTCTTAGAGACTGAAGAATCAAGTGGAATCAAGCAATACATAGATTGGCATATATCAATTAGGGTCATAATAGGGAAGACATGGAATATTTTAAAAAGTAACTAAAGAAAGTTGAATGATAGACCATTTTAAATTAACCAACAAGAGATGGTAATATAATCCTGCACCCTCACCAACGAGAAGGAAAGTGTTCCACCCCTAGGCCACAAGGGTCAAGGAGGGTGCTGTTATTGGAACCTGCTGAGAGCTGTGGAGATAGCTGTAGTTGTAGCTGTAGCTGTCAGAGAACGGCCACCTGGCAGGAGCCGAGGCCTTTGGTGGAGGAAAAAGTCATTGTCAGAAAGGAAAGTAGCTTCCCTCCTTCCTCCTGCCAGTTCTCCCACTGGCCAAACCCAATGGGAAGTCAGAGGGCCAGGAAGCCTGGGTGATGATGTTCTTGGAGGCCAGCCTCAGAGCAGGACATTGCAGGGCAGAGAATGGATTTGAGAGACAAATGGAGAAATATCTTGCACAGGGTTCATCCCATGACCTTTGGAGGCCCATTCAGAATGTGACAAGAGGTCTTGCTCTCCCCACCCCTATTTGTATCTGGTCAGAGCCTGGCATCCCTCAGAGTGGTCACTCTGCTCTGGAACTCCCCCAAAAGATCCTGTCTAACTACAGATGATCTCAGTCTGCTCAGGGTTAGCTGAGGATAACCAGAGTGGCCCACAACTGACCTCTTGCCTTTCCCTCCCACTCTCCCCCATCACATCAGACCAAATGAGCTGTAGGGATGAAACAATGGCCAGTAATGAGATAGAGACAGAGAAAGAGAGAGAAAGATGACATGGGGGAGGAAAGAGAGAAAGAAGAAAGACAGTCACCAATTACCCTTCCCCCATAAAGCAGCTATAAGGGAAAATATTAAATATTAAAAACAGTGTCACCCAAATTGCAATTATTTTTGTAGCATCATTCCACCAGATGGAAGGACTCTAGAATTCAGAAAGGACAAAAGAGATGTGCCCCTTGCGGTTATAGGCACTGGTCCTTTACAGTCCATGTTTGAAGAGCTTTACATCTGATATTTATTCAGTCCTCCCCACTGCCGCTGTTATGGTCCCCATTACAGAAGCTCAGAGAGCTCATGCAGCGGTGAGGCCAGAATTAAACCACAGCATTATCCTGGCTCCCCAAAGGCAGTGATAAGACTAGAGTTAAACCTAGGCTTCCTGGTTATTTCACTTCCACAGCAAATAACTAGAAGGCCATGCCCATTTATGCTCCCCTTGTATTACATTTACCGCTAACCCAATATGCTTAGTTCCTCTTTCTTTTCTTCCATTGCAGGTAGTAATTTAATACTTAGGACTTTAGATGTCATCTAAGCTGAGAGGAAATGAAAATCTGATTGGGGAGGAGGCTAAATCGTTTCGTTTTTCAGATAACTCTCCCAAAAATAATTTCTAAATTTCCTTCAGTGTCTTCCCGTAGACAATCCTTTGTCATCTCAAAGAGTATATTAGTTTGCTGGGGCTGCCATAACAAAATGCCACAGACTGGGCGGCATATACAACAGAAATTATTTTTTCATGGTTCCAGAGGCTGGAAAGTCCAAGACCAAGGTGCCTGCAGGGTTGGTGTCCTCTGAGGCCTCTCTGGCTGGCAGATGGCCACCCACTTGCTGCCTCTTCAAGTGGTCTTTCCTCTGTGAGCACGCACCCCTGGGGTTTCTGTATGTCCTAATCTCCTCTTCTTACAAGAGCACCAGTTGAATTGAATTAGGGCCCGCCCTCAAGGCTTCATTGTAACTTAATTACCTCTTTAGAGGCCCATTCTCCAAATATAGTCACCTTCTGAGACACTGCGTATTAGAGCTTCAACATACGAATTTGGAGGGGGAACACAATTCAGTCCATAACAATGAGTGCCCATTGACTAATTCAGTCGCTAAGTTTCTCAGTGGTTTCCAAACCTGACTGTTCACCAGAATTTGCTGAACAGCTTTTTTAAACTATAGAAGTTGGGCTTCCCTCCAGACGTACTGAGTCAGAAACCCCAAACACAGTGCCCAGGTATCTGTGGTTTTAAAAAAATCTCCCAGGGCATTCTGAGATAGAGCCAGGGTTAAAACTTCTCAGGTTAAGTCTTATAGAAATAACACTTCCTGTGTGCCAGGCATGCTTTAAATGCTGTATGCCTAGTAACTCGTTTACTCCTCACACTGACCTGTAAGGTAGGCACGTTTTATTACCCTTATTTTATAGATGAGGAAGCTTAGGTACAGAGAGGTTAAGTTACTTGCCTGCGATCACAGAGCTGGTCAGTGGCGGGACTGGGATGTGAACCCAGGCCATCTGACTCCAGAGTCTAGGCCCCTAACCACTACACTCAACTGTCTCTCTTCCACAGATGGAGTGTTGACCTCAGTCCACCAAGTATGGGACCCAAGTGGGATAAGAACGTGAACTTGAGAATCATTGATAGTTGTTTCACACTGATTGCTGTCATTTCATGTTTAGATATTTGCATGTTTTACAAAGAATAAGCAAAGTTGTAAATCCTGACTTCCTCCTGGTATAATCTGTACATTTAAAAGGCATGACTCGTGTACCTAGTGGTGAGGCAGCCTGAAAGCTTATGTAAAATGAATAAAAATGAGTAAAATGAAAGTTTATGTAAAATGAATAAAAAATAATCACTTTGGTTCTTAAAGAGTATGCATAGGAACACAGATCTGGTGAATAAGATGAGCCAAGATTCACTTTCTCCACTCCGTTTGGCTCCTCCAGAAGCACTAAGCTGGAGAGGAGGTGGGAGAAGAGGAGACAGAGGTACTCCTCCTCCCCGGTACCTTCTTACTTATCATGCTGGTTTCCTTCCATGGATCTTTCCCCTAGATAGATGGAGAGCACCCATCTTCATCTGGAAGCCTTCAACGGACCACATTTCCAATGTGTTCATACAGATTTTGTTCGTTTGAGCCACTTCTCCTGTTTTTCTTTACAGGCTCCTAACAGTTTTGGTGCAACAGTCAAATCTCAGCGAGATTAATCACCAGGACAATGAGGTGAGCTTGCCCTCTCAAGGTAGAGTTGGCCATTGTGCATGTTAGGGTGCGAGGAAGGGCTTTTCTGAACCACTGTGCTTCCTCTCAGAAAGGTGCAAGGAGGGGATGGAGCACGTTTTTGTGTTCCTACCCTAAGAGGTATTAATCTCCACTATTAATCCTCAGGCAGAAATTTATAAACCCCCACCCCGCCACCCACCACGTGGTTGTGGATGGCTTCTAATAGGGAAGGATGTGTTGCTTAAGTACTTAAGCATTTATCACACCACTGAAATTTTGTAATTTCCGTCTGGACATTGAGAAATAAATATTACTCTTTCCTGTCTTCTCGAGTCCCAGAAACTTCAATGGCAAGCTCTGGCTGCCGACGGTCTCTCTTTGAGTGAAAGATGACAGATAATAATGCCAGGCTCCCTCCTCCAGCAGCCACATTATTAATGCCAATGATGACAATTGCCATTTCCTTCATGTTGCAAATGCTGTCCTGTCCAAGGCTTCTAAGAAGATGGTGCAGCCCTCTTGAGCAAAATTCCTGAGGGAGGGTGGATCAGACCCAGGCAGAGCTGCCCCCGAGTAGCTTAGGGTCTCGTTGTATCATCTACTTACCTCTTTTAAAAAGCAGAGCACATTTTCACAAGCCAGCTTGAATCTTTCTTTTAAAGATTGGCATCTGAGCTAACATCTGTTGTCAATCTTTTTTTCTTCTTCTTCTTCTTCTTCTCCCCAAAGCTCCCCAGTACATAGTTGTATATGTTCTACTTGTAGGTCTTCTAGTCCTGCTATGTGGGATGCCACCCCAGCATGGCTTGATGAGTGTTGCCATGTCTGCGCCCAGGATCCAAACCAGTGAAACCCTGGACCGCCAAAGCCCAGCGTGTGAACTTAACCACTCAGCCACGGGGCAGGCCCTAGGCTGATTTCTTTAACAAACTTCTTAACATCAATTTAAATACCTGGGGTTTTTTTGTCCTTTTTTTTTTGAGGAAGATTAGCCCTGAGCTAACTACTGCCAATCCTCTTCTTTTTTGCTGAGGAAGACTGGCCCTGGGCTAACATCCATGCCCATCTTCCTCTACTTTATACATGGGACACCTGCCACAGCATGGCTTGCCAAGCAGTGCCATGTCCACAGCTGGGATCCGAACCCGGCGAACCCCAGGCCATCAAAGCAGAATGTGCACACTTAACCTCTGTGCCAACCAGGCTGGCCCCTAATACCTGGTTTTTGATGGATTTTTTTCTAAATATATGCTTGGTTTGGCTACATTCTACTAAGAATGTCTGTAAGAAAATCTGATAGCACTGAAAATGCATATGCCCCAAAATGCTAAATTACGTTGTTTTCAAGGAAGCCAGGGGGCCATAGACAACGGAGTGAGAGGGAGCTGCCTGACAGGGCTGGGACCACATTTTTCTCCTGGTTCCCCACCCTTGTCCTTTTCGAGCCTTCTGATTAAAGGCCTCCTTCCAGCTGGCTTGGCATTGATGAGCACACCAAAAAGCCCCTGCTTCGCAGCCTGTGTCTGAGGTTGGACACATCCCAGATTTGGTGGTCACACGCTGCTTTCACTCCCCATGTCTTCAGTGGTGTAAAGCAAAACCCCAGAAGAAAGAGGATTGCACTGTTTCAAACTTCTGCTTTAAAAACAAGAACCGGCGACTGGAAAGCACACTCCTGTCACTCTGCCCGTGTTGTGAAAGCAGGGAGCTTGAGTGGTTGCAGTTCGTGTCAGCTGATCATGAACTTCTAGACTTTGGGCAAGTGGCCAACCACTTCCTCCACCTCCACCTCCTACCCCCAAACTCAGGCTTATTAGAAAGGGGGCAAATTCAGTCATTCATGCCCTAAAGCTAAATTCCCCTCGTAGACTCCAACTGTGTCTACCCCTCAGCTGAACGAATATCCCCCAGCAAAGTGATGGCTTTCTATTCTTCCTCACCCTGGGAGGGTCCTGGCTGGTGGAGACAATGAAAATAGACACAGTGGTCAGTGTAACACTTTTCAGATGAGATGTGGTCAATATTGGAAAAGTCTCCGGTTCCTTCTCACGCAAAGTGACCTCTCAGAGAAGGTTCCTCCTGCTGTTAGAGCAGCATTGTGACCCATTGGCTTTTAAGTGCAGAGAGTAGGGGGCTCGAACAGGACATTCCCACCCAATGTCACAGCTTCCTCTTTGGGCCATGTTGCAGCATGCCTGCAACCTGTCTGAAGCCACCTGCTAATGCTTGCCGGTGGTTTTTGTTTTTATTTAATATATATATATATATATATATATATGTCATTGCTAGTGTGAGCTAATCCATATAAATTTGCAAGGGCTAGAAGCTCTTTGCCATTGGGAAATAAGGACAATTCTGAAATGGAAAGTGCAGCCAGGCTTTCTTTTTCATTCATTGCCTTGGTGGAGTTCCGGCATTTGGCTTCTCAGTGTTCTGAACATGCAATCGCCTACTCTTGCTCCTCCTCAATCATTTTTCCAGTGAGCTCCAAGCAAGTGCAGTCTCCATTATATATGAGGGGGTAACAGTTAAAGCATAGGTGCATGCACAACCTAAGTCTGCTAAATAACGGGAAGCAAAAAACAGCAAAGACAAAAGAGGGAAAAGGAAAGTTAGCGCATTACAATTTCCTAATGACAACAAGAAAGAGCAAAGTGTACCCCTACATAGTTTGAATGAACTTATTTTCCAAGAATAACTGAAGGCTTACCAAGCTTACCACAATAATTGTTCAAGTCTAAAGGATCAATCAGTGGAAATCTAACTTCATTAAGAGATATATTAGGTTATAAACTGAAATTAAAGAGTGGAGAGAGGAAGAAAAAAGTCCATTTCTGAAGACAATTCTCTCTGTAGCTGCTCAAGTAAAACAAAACGTAATTCTGCTTTCTATTAGCGAGGTGAATATCACTTTAGAGGCTGTCCTGATCTGAGCTCAGTAACTTAAAACAATCTTTTTGTATTAGTTTTTACTTGTGTAAGTAATAACGAACACATTTATTATTAAAAATTTAAATATTACAAGTAATACCAGGAAGTCCCTGATTACATCCACCTCACCCCTTTATCCCGAAGCAATCGCTGTTTCATGTATCTCTTTCCCAATCTTTTATATATATTCATAGACACTGTGGAGTATTACATAAAAGGTGTCACACTCGATGTTGCTGTTCTGCAACTTTGTTTTTTCCCTCAAGAAGTGTCTTACAGCTCTATCCATGTTGATGCTTATAGATCTGGCTCATCATTCCTTTTAATGGTTTCAATGTGTTCTATACTGTGAAAATACCTCCATTTATTTTCTATTCCTCTATGAATGGATCTTTAGGTTTTCTCCAATTTTTCACTATCGCAAACACTACTCCAAAGAGTGCTCTTGTACAAGCCTTGTGTTTTAAACAAGCGTTTCTATAGAAGAATTGCTGGATAGTAGAGAGTGTACATTTTTATTTTTAATACACATGCCTGATTGTTCTCTAAAATGGCTATATCAATGTATAGCTTTACCTACAGTATAAAAGTGTGCTTGTTGTTTTCCCATAGTTGGATTTCTTCTTGTTGTTTTGCTTTGTATTTCCTTGATAACCAATGAGATTGAGCACCATTTCATAGGTAGATGCTCATTTTTATATCTTCTTTTGTGAATTACCTGTTTACTTCCTTTGTCCATTCATCTGTTGGATTACTTGTCATTTTTGTATGGATTCAGAGGAGTTTGTTATATATTCTGAACATTAATCCTCTGTCTGCTGTTGGATTGCAAATATTTTTTCACAATCTCTTGCTTATTTTAGTACTGTTCATGACGTATTTTCTTTTACAGAAAATTTAAAATATGATATAGTCAAAAGATCATTCTTGTCCATTATTGCTTTTGCTTTTGGTGTCTTCTTAAAAAAGGCCTTCCCTACTCCCAGGGACAGAACTACATTTTGCTCAATTTTCTTTTAGTTTGTTACAAGATTTTTTTTTTTAATATGTGGTTTCATTTCTGAACTCTTTGTTCCATTCCAATGATCTGTTGGTTTTCCTGCTTCATTAACCCCACTGCCTAATTATAAAGTGACTTATTTAGAAGCTATCCGCCCTGCAGAGTTGAACACTGTGGGAAAGACAAGATGGGTCAGGTTGGCCTTTGTGCCTTTGTTCTTCTGGACCTTGGGGGAATCATGGACACAGAGAAAGACTTATCTTTTGCAGCTACAGGGAGTTAACAAGTTGCTAAACGCCTAGAATCTAACCTCTCCTGCTCTCATTCTAGCTTTGACAGGAAGAGTGCCCCATCAAGAGGGGCTATGAGCTATTGGCATCTGGGTTAGAACTAATGCATTTATCCAGAGAAGCACTGTTATGCGTGGTATTTAGGATATATTGTTCATCCTAGATTAAGGCATGTTCTGATTGAAGTGGATTTTTGTGAGTGGCCTGACAATCCAAACTTTCATTATAACAGCATTCTGAGCAAATAAATCCAAGTGGCAGAAATAGTTGTGATCCTTGGGTATAATTCTCAGCACTAAATCTACTCACAGCATTCCTAAAATATAACCACAAGCAGACATTTTGCACTATAAACGCAAAATCAAAGAAACAGTCCCCAACTCTAGAAGACTTTTTACTCTACAGTTAGCAAAAGGTAAAATAATAAAGCAAATTTTTTTTAAATGCACCAGAATTTTTACCCTAAAAACAAACACCTTGAAAAAATGGAGTCTCTACTACTTAGGTGCCCTCACTTCAGTCTCTCTCCCATCCCCACTCCCGATCAGTTGCTAGAGGCAGACCACGTCTTTCTCATCTTTGTATCCCTAGAATATAGTTCAGTAACTTGCACAAAGTAGAGGCCCCCCAAAATATATATCCATATATAATTAATAGATAGATAAGGAATTAATTAAACTCAAGAAAAAGTCATATTATTTTATTTCATGGCCCTTTCTCTCTGTTTTGTTGACCCAAGTCAATTACCATTTATCTACCAGGCTTGACTCCAGGTGACTTTTAATTATTTCCAAAATCTACTTTCAAAAAAATTAAGATTTTTTTTTTAAAGGATTTTATTTTTTTTTCCTTTTTCTCCCCAAAGCCCCCCAGTACATAGTTGTATATTCTTTGTTGTGGGTCCTTCTAGTTGTGGCATGTGGGACACTGCCTCAGCGTGGTTTGATGAGCAGTGCCATGTCCGCGCCCAGGATTCAAACCAACGAAACAGTGGGCCGCCTGCAGTGGAGCGCACGAACTTAACCACTCAGCCACGCGGCCAGCCCCCAAAAATTAAGATTTTATATCATTTGAGGTCTTCAAAAAATGTCCTGTAGGGGCTGGCCTGGTGGTGCAGTGGTTAAGTGTGCACATTCCGCTTTGGGGGCCCAGGGTTCACCAGTTCTGACACCGGGTGTGGACATGGCACCACTTGTCAAGCCATGCTGTGGGCAGGCGTCCCACGTATAAAGTAGAGGAAGAGGGACACGGATGTTAGCTCAGGGCCAGCCTTCCTCAGTGAAAAGAGGAGGATTGGCAGCAGTTAGCTTAGGGCTAATCTTCCTCAAAAAAAAATTCTTTTCAAAAATGTTCTGTAGACTCTAGGGCGGGAGTCCTCTCTGTTTCTATGACATGGACACCTGTGGATCCCTTCTCAGAAAAGTGTTTGAAATTACGTGAAATAAAATACACAGGATTGCATAAGAAACCAATGATATTGCAATACAGTTATCAAAATATTTTAAAGAACAACTTGGTAATAGTAATATGCAAGCTTTTCTTTTAATGCATTAAGTAAGATTTAGTGGTGGGACCAATGACTACTGCAATTTTGAAGTTGTGATGCATGTAAAAGATATTTTGAGATATATGCAATAGCTAATGTGATACAAAAGTATCTGCAATTCGTATTATTGGCAAAGTCACAGGTATGGTTGACACTACTGTGGATTGTTGCCTATATTCATAATTGAAGAAGATGCTAAATTTCAATTAGAAGTTAGTGGAAATAGAGATATAATTTATTTCTCTAATCTAAGCTCACACAAAGCCTGATTTCTATCTAGAGAGAGAATCCCTGCTGTAGTGGTAATTCCAAAAAAGACCTTCCAAACACATTTTGAGCAATAAGTGGAATGATTGCAGAGCCTCCCAAGGTGATCTGCTTGGAATGGGAGCACAGTCTTTTATTCATTCAACAAATACTTAAGTACCTGTGACATCTCATTGCAGGCTTGATCACAGCAGAGTTCACAATTTGGTGTAGAAGGATATAGATGCTCTGTTTTGTTGAAAAATAAGTGTAACAACCTCGGCCTCTATTCTAGAGGCTGTGTTTTATGAATTTGTCCTTGTTAGAATTTGCTGTCATACTTCCATGACCTAGTTAACTTACATTGTTTTTCTTGCATTAGTGTCTCATTTAAATTATGAAAATCTCCACTTCTAAATTTTTTGTCGGTACGTTATTTTTGTCATTATTATAAGGAGACTGTGAGAGTATTTAAAGAAGGTCGTTGTTAGTAGCCATTCCCAGTATCTTAAAATCCAACCTCAGATGATTCGTAGTCTTTAACTAAAACCTTTGGCTATGATTATGATGTGCACTGTTTATCCAGGTTAGAAAACTCCAAAACAAAGACAATGAGTTAATTTACTAATCTTCGTGATCTATAACTGTAAGATTTTTTCCAAATAAAAATTAAAGAAAATGGCTTTCATTATTGCACTTCTAATACGTTCTACTTTTTAAAGAATCTTTTAAAGCCCATTATTTATTCCAATTTTTTGTCCGCAGGAGACCCTCTATAACTTTTGTGAGAGGTGGTCATATGTTTAAAATGTCCACCAGAGCCAAACTGGACTTCTGTGAAATTCCAGATCCTTCAGAGGATTTAGAATTGTTTTGCTGATCTCTCAGCCACCTGCTATAATTCTCTCCCCCAGTGCACTAAGACGAAGGAGGCACCAACCCCCCAGCCACATCACACATTTTTCTCTCTGTGCCTTTCAGGGTCTGCTAGATCTGGGCTGCAAGTGCCGGTCTGAAACACAGAAACTGCTAAGCACTTAATCAGATTTCTGGTTCATAAAACACAAAAGTTACAGTGGTTTTGGAAAAAAAGTTCTGAGATGCTGATAGGACTTGTAAGCCCTTAACTGAAATTTCGGTGGCTCGGGCCCAAGGCAAGGAATTACTCATCTGTACAAGAGCGCTCTTCCAAAGCAAGGCTGCTGTGCACCCAACAGCTATGACATACAGCTGGGCCTATCAGCAGTCTAGAAATGGATCCTAAGTCAACTAAAAGTAAACATTTCCCTTCAAAACATTCTGAAGAGATGTGTTCTTAAATGAATGTGAGTTACACTTCAGTCTTTGAGTCAATACTTCTTGTTTTTCAACAAAAAAGGGAATTCTTCTATCACCAGGGACATCTAGATATTTGTTGCAATATGTCTGCAAGTGACTTCTAGATTTTCAGCCCCAAGATGCTTTGAAGGCCCCACTGAGCCCTCAATGAAACTCAAGAAGGAACTGGTAGGAAAGGTCACCACAGTTTGGACACAGAGGACTGGCTTGCATTTGACAGATTCTGGTATTTTATACTCCCCATGAGTCCAACGGAGCTTTGACAACCTGCAATTCACTAGATAGTTCTTCCTGTAAACATTTCTTGAACACCTACTGTGTGCTCTGCGCATTGGGCATACCTCAGTGAATAAGCCGCAGCCTCTGTGTTTCAGTGCATCACAGCTTAATCATGATCTCTGTCAACTCTCAGTGCCAAGCCTGAAGTCTGCCCCTTAAGAGGCCACACGAGCCTTAACATAACACAACTACAATGACTGCCGGCCCAACAGAATCCGCAGGAAGGAGAAGGAGGCAGTTGCAGGAAAAAGTTCCTAAACTAAGTGTGTTGTGCAATACCAAGAGCTGCACTTGAGCTGATTTTGAAACTTTGGTTTTCATATTACTAACTCTAAGAGAATTTATTTTTATTCCTCATTAGCCCAATTGAGAAAAATAGCAACAGGAAGTTTCCCTTGATTTGACTGAATGTTTGCAACATGTTTATATTGTAATATAAATATATGATATACTTATATGTAATATATATAGTAATATATATTATTATTTAGAGAAGTAATGGAGCAATTCAAGTCTTGATCTGGGGTCATTCAGAGGATCAACAGTTATTTCTAACAGTGATTCCAAACTCCAGGGTGGGAGTCGATATATTTCAATACCTTACAAAAATAAATACTTGCCAGCTCTTCTTTTAAGAGGAGCCTAGAGGTGATGCCAAATGAAACAAAGAACAATATAGGGTGGCAACCCTTACCCTAGTGAAAACCACCATTCTAGAAAGTGAGAAGACCTTGAATCCAGTTAAAATCACAAAGAAAAGAATTTTCCAGCACCTGACCTCATTTCCAAAATGAAAGTCTACCAGCATAATGTATGGAGAGCATTTTTCTCCAGAGTTGGAGAAACCTGGATCTGACTCCCAACTCTGCCATGTCCCCAGTCAATGGCCTTAAGCAAATTACTTAACCTGTCTGTGTTTCAGTTTCCTCACCTGTAAAATGGTCCTAAAAATACCTACCCCTTAGGATTGTTGTAAAGATTCGAGAAGGTAACATATATAAAGCTCTTGGCACCCAGTAGGTATACAAAAAATGATAGTGCTCCTCCCCACCCCATCTTTTACCAAAGCATGCTAGTGTTAGGGTGTTTTTTGGTGGGGGAGGAGGGAGGCTTGTTTTTGTTTTAAGAGAATAACTCCTGAAGCCTAGCAACTGTGTTTAGGAGACAAGGAATAACATGGCATGCTCACGGTCTAGTTCACAACTACACTTTCACACTGAATTATCATATCGTTAAATCATATCTCTGCATATGGTGATTGCCACCTACCTCATTTGGAGCACTCATCAAGAATTTTAACAGGTTTCAATTGTCAAGTTGGTAACAATGACCGTATCAGACAAGTTCATTTTCTATAAAGAAGTCACATTCTGCTTTTCTTTCTTGTGTGTATGATTTTAAAAAGCAAAGCCAAATTGGGGCTGGCCTCGTGGCCGAGTGGTTAAGTTCGCGCGCTCCGCTGCAGGCGGCCCAGTGTTTCGTCAGTTCGAATCCTGGGCGCGGACATGGCACTGCTCATCAGACCACGCTGAGGCAGCGTCCCACATGCCACAACTAGAAGAACCCACAACGAAGAATACACAACTATGTACTGGGGGGCTTTGGGGAGAAAAAGGAAAAAATAAAATTTAAAAAAAAAAAAAAAAAAAAAGCAAAGCCAAATTTTACAAAAGAAAAAAATTCAATCAAGAACAGTGAGAAGTCACTCATTTATTCACCAAGTATTTACTTATCATCTACAACATGCCTGGCACTGTTCTAGGCTCCAGGGATTCAGACAGGCAAACAAGGGCCCTGCCTTCATGGAGCTTACACTCCAGTGACTTCAAAATTGTCTTTGATGTCTTTACCCGTGGATACTGTTGGCACTTCATGATGAAGTCAATGACTCTGAAGCAAAGGGGGCTCAGCACTAGAATGGGGAAGTCCATGCATAATAAAAAGATTCTGATTCCCATGAGTTCAGATGTCAAATTCCAGTGGGTCAAATTCAAAATGAAAAGGACCCACTGAAATGCATTGAGCTATTCTGAATCCCAAGTAAATACTCAGCTGTTGGAATAAGAATAGGAAGTTCCACTGCTTTTAGACTAGCATTCTTTTCCATGTGGAATCAATTTTTTGAAATATCTTCAAGAATATCTCTGGATGCTCGGTGTTATAAGACACTTGAAACTTGGAAGCAGACCGTAATTTAGTGATTTAGAATATGGAACTGGTCGAGGGGATTTAGCATTCTAATCCCAGGGCCCCACAAACCTCAAACCCTAGATTCGGTTCCATGCTCACTCACAGACTTGGGAACTTCTCTAGAGCTCAGCTTCCTCTTCTGTGAAATGAGAAGGACACTGGCACCTGTCAGAGTTGACTAACTACCGTAGCAAACAACTCAAAATCTTAGTGGACTGACACAATAGACGCTTATTTCTTGCCTGTAACATAGTCCAATGCTGGACCTCATGAATCAGGGTACTGGGCCTTTGAATCAGCTGGTTCCAGCACCTTCTTAAGCCTTGTCTTCTGCGTTCATTTTCAGATGAGCAAAGAGAGAAGATGTGGTAGACCACATAGGTTTTCTTTTCTAGGAGGCCTGGAGGGGGCTTCCGTCCCTTCCGTCCTTTCTGTCCATGTTGCAATGGTCAGGACTCAGTCTCGTGGCCACATCTATCTGCTGGGAGGCTGGGGAATGTAGCCAGCTATGTGCCCTGGAGGAAGAGGAAATAAAGTTTGGTGAACACATAGCAGACTTCTTCATAATACTTAACCCAGCATGTTGTCTGGAGGAGTAAGTGAGATAATATACGTAAAAACTGATAAAGTTCTCCTGATTAATAAATATTAGCTCTGGGCTGTTATTAGCTGTGCTCTCCTAACTAGGCTGAGGCCCTGCTCCTCCACTCAGCTCATCATGGATGGAGCAGAGAAGGCCAAGCTAGTGACTCCCATCTTTATGTTATCTGCAGAGATGACTCTAAAAAGAGAAGCTTTAAAGCTGCCTATGCCCTTCGCCCCTTTACCAGGCGTCTTAATCCAGAGTCATTTTAGATACATTTCATGTAACTGAGAGGTGTGGGCAACAGAGGAGGCCATCTTTTCACAGTAACTCCCAAATAATACCAGTTCTTTTTGGCTACCATTTCCCAGCATAAACTCATTTTGTTATGAAAGTGTGCCTAAACTTTGTGATGTTAAGCTCTGAAAGAAGCTGGGACTCAACAGGCTGACTCATCCAGATCTGCTCTCCGAGCTGCCACAGAGTGATTTCCTCTAAACAGTGTAAATCAGATCATGTCAGCATCTGCTTAAAACCTTTACTGTCCTTCCATTGACTTTAGAATAAGATCTAAATGCCTTATGCAGGGTCGGTATCCCCCATCCCACATTCCCAAGGATCAGCCCTGCCTCCCTCTACAACCCCTTCAGTCATGGCTCTCCTCTGTCCATTCATTCATGCATTCATTCAACAGCTATTTACCTAGACTCTGATGTAGTCACTGGGGATACTGCACTAAAACAGACAGTGTCCCTGCCCTCATGATGGGAGATGGCATCCTGGTATGACTCCAGGCACAGGTGCCTGCCTCTGTGACTTGGTACTTACTGTTCTCTTCCCCCAGCCTGGCTAGCAGAGGCCCAAGTGGAACAGTTCCTCCCCGGCGGTGACTTTCTCACAGCACCCATGTGCGTTCATTATAGCATTCAGCAATCTGGAAAATCCTTTGGCTTGTTTGTGAGCATTTATTGTCTGTCTTCCTCTACCACAGTGCAATTCCCATGAGGGTAAAGATCTGGTTTATCTCACTCACTATGGTATCCTTAACACCTGTTTTCCGGCACAAAGCAGAAGCTCAGTAAATGTCGGTTGAATGAATGGCTTGAGGAATAAATGAACTGACAGGCAGCAACTGACGTATCTGGTGGTGGCCCTTGGGCCTGAGGAGAAAGTGTGTGCTGCATTTTCCTTTTTAATAGACCGTGCTCATCTCCACCCCCTCTGCTTATGGTTTTGTAGGGGATGACACCACTCCACTGGGCAGCTTTCCACAACCGGCCTCAACACACCCAAATGCTGCTGAAGAAGGGGGCAAACCCCACCCTGGTGGATAAAGACTTTAAAACAGCTCTCCACTGGGCAGTCCAGGTGAGGACTTGTCTCAAGTTTTAATGGTGTAAAGCAATGTTAACAATTCTCTGAGTATGTCAGACCTGAAGGGAGAGATTAAAAAAGGTACAACCCCAGCACTGGTAAGGGGTTTATATGTATGACAGAGCAGGTAAGATTCACGCTGCCCTCCTCCCCTACGTTCACGTCCACAGGGGCAACAGGAAAACTGTCACTTCAGAGGACTTGGGGGCATTAGTTGTAGAGAAGAAACCCTGCCAAGATGAAGAGGGGGAGGAGTGATAGAATATCAGGGAGAACCTGCCTTGGCTGTCACACACACACACACACACACACACACACACACAAAGACACACCTCTCCCCCTCTCTCTCTTTCTCTCTCTATCTCAGTGCTTGCTACTGGCTCTCAGTGCACCGGGATAAACTTTCAAAGACTTACTAGGAAAATCCCTTCAAAGTCTCTGGACCATGACTCTCTTTTTCCTTCTAAATCCTCCAAAGCAGAGTAATTGCAGGTGACCCTGAATTCTGCGCCGAACAGTGAAAATAGTGGCTCATGACCCTGCCTCACGATCCCAAAAAGGAATCTGTATCAGCACACACAGACAAAGAAATCAGAATGGGCCCCAGAAATCGATCGTCTAAAGAGGGGGAGGCTGAGAAGAAGGAGAAATATTGACCGTAGCTCTCATTTATTAGGTGCTTTCTCTTTTCAAGGGGACTGATTAACTCAGAGCGATCTGTTCCGTCCTTAAGAGGCGAGTGGTGTTGGGCATCCTTTCCACAAGCTTGCTGGCCCATTCTGTCTTTGGATGCCCAACACAGACATCCCTGCTGTTTATTCCCATCAGCCCAATAGGGGCCCCCTTGCTGAACTGCTGCAGCATCCTTGCGAGAGGGGTTTCTGTCTGCCCTGACCGTGGTTTCACTCAGGTGTTTTCACGTGCCACACACGGCAGAGACGGGCACCTGGCACTTTCAGGGTTGACATATGTGCCTGAGGTAAGGGGAAAACAGAAGTGATTTGGAAACTGCTCTGTTTTTGTCCCTCCAAGCTTAGCTTTAGTAACTCTGTACCAGTGCCAGCCCTGGGCAAAACTGTGAAGCGAGCGAAGCTTGTTTTTGTCATCTCCACCTGCCCTAACAACCTCCTACATACTTTCAGTATCTAATCCACGCCCTGTCCCCCTCAAGCCAGTCCCTGCGCAGGACTCAGTCCTCTGGCTGGTCAAGGGTCGCGATCATAGCAATGACCCCGGTGACAACCTGGCTGGACAACCAAGAAGTGTTTCACGTGTGTTGGTTCTGAGGGGAGGTGAAAGTGGTATCAGAATCAAGCATTTTCTGTGTATTCACTCTCATCACCCCTGCCTTCTGATTCCATGGGTCTGGGGTGGGACTCATGTATGTCCCTTTTGAAAAATCTCCCCAGGTAATTCTGACTGAGGTGCCTCCTCTGCTCCCCCTTCCTCCACCCCACCCCCAGTTCAGAGCTGTTGCTCTAGACCTGGCCTTGCAATGGAATCAGCAGCAGCGCCTGTAAAAGAATAGACTCCCAGACCCCACGCCAGACCTTCTGCGTTGTGCTCTTCACGGCTGGGAACCCCTGTTCTCTTCCTCGATGAGGCAGTTTGGCAAAATTTAAAAAAACAATGTACTCAACTCAGAAAATCTGAGTTTGCATAGACAAACCTGGCTTTGATCTCAGAAAGGTCCCCAGTGCCTGCTTGGCTTAACAGTCAGTGTATCTTTGGGGAATGAATGAGATCGTGCATATGACGCGAGATGTAATGTACTGTGTAATTGCAAGAGATTTTCATTTTTATTATGGTTCCTGATTCCTCCATGACAGCTTAGTTACTATACCCTCCATCTTCATATTCTTTCTCTCTCTAAATGATACAGCTTTTAACCTGCTACATTGCCTTTAGTCCTCTCTGCACCTTAGAATCATCTGAAGAGCTTTTAAACAATACTGAGACCCAGGCCCCACACCCTTAGGTTTTCAGCCAATTGTTCTTGGGTGGGGCCCAGGCACCACCATTTTTTAAAGCTTTCCCTCCTCCAGAAGATTGTATGCAGCCAGGGTTGAAAACCACTATGGTAAATGAATTCATATTAATGGGTGCTAAAAGCTTATCTACTCCTACCTAAGATATTTGCATTTTGACCATGATTTTGGGTAAGCATAATGTCTCACTCATTTATTTACTCAATTGCTTAATAAATATTTCTGGAGCACCTACTGTGTATCTGGCACGGGGGGTAAAAAAATTAACAACATAGGTCCCTTCTAGAACCCCTACAATTGTATGTTGTATGTGTAAGTGTGTATGTTAGTATACATTTTTCTAAGGAAGGAGTCCACAACTTTCCTCAATTCTTCAATGAAGATCGGTGACTATCCTCAAAAGGTCAAGAACCACAACTCTAGGGAACTGTGCACACTCTCCCTGCCTGTGGTTAGCAGTAAAATTCAGAAGTGGTGTGTTCTGCCCTTTACATTACAAAGAAGACTACGGGTAATTCCAAATGTCAGCTGAAACCATGATTACACTTGCTTCCTTTAGACTTCTCTCTCATTTATAATACAGGACCAGCATTGTGCTCCTTTTAGAGTTTTTCCACATGAATGAGTATATTTCCCGTTGCCATTTATTTCTTTCACTGAACTTCCTGCTTTTTTCTTGGACCATATGAGACCACATTTAAAGCTATAGCACTTCGAGGGGGCCAGCCCCATCTGTGGCCAAGTGGTTAAGTTCACGTGCTCCACTTCCACCGCCCAGAGTTTCGCGGGTTCGGATCCTGGGTGCAGACATGCACTGCTCATCAGGCCATGTTGAGGCAGCGTCCCACAAGCCACAACTAGAAGGACCCACAACTAAAAAATATACAACTATGTACTGGGGGGATTTGAAGAGAAAAAGCAAAAAAAAAAAAAAGAAGATTGTCAACAGTTGTTAGCTCAGGTGCCAATCTTAAAAAAAAAAGATGCTATGGGAATTTGAAATCATAAAGCCTCCATATTTGACCCACATAACCAAAGCAGGAAAGATTTGAAACACTGGGCACATGAAGTAAACTAAGTTCAAATTTTGCTCCCATTTCTCAGGTCGCCTGTTAGCTGGTGGTGGCCTCCAGTGGGCCATTGCCCTCATTACCCTCCCCCATCTGCTCAAGAGACCCCAGTGTGTGTCTCTATGTGGGCTAACACTGAGTAGAGCCCTGCCCCCATACAATCTCCCTCGATGGCATCTCAGTCACTTAGAGGCATGTTCTTGCTCTATCTCTCTGGGCCTCATCTCCCTTTCAGTCGTCAACTCTGCCAGGAGTTTAGTCAGCAATCTTTTCCTCACTCTCTCTCTTCCTCAGAAAGCCTGTCCATGCCTAGGGCTTCAACTATCATTCTACTCTGAAGATTCTCAGTTCAATAACTCCAGCTCTGATCTCTCTCTTGAACACTAGACTCACATTTCCAGCTCTACTAGGCTTATTCCCATATTGCACAGACACTTCAAACTGAAACTGAATCCTTGGTCTCTCCTTCCCATCAAACTCCCATCCTCCCAGTAGCCAAAGCCAAAGACCTCCATGTGGTCCATGAACACTCCTTCCTCCTCAGGTCTCACTTCTCTGTTGCCTCCTTTCTGTCCTCACTGGGCAGGTCAGGGTCCCAGAAGGAAACAGCTCACTCAGATGGTAGTAAGTGAGGAGAGATTCATAAAGAGGCTGTTTACACACAACAGCAAGTTGTCATTTGAGCATCTGGAACTAAAATGTCATGGGAGGGAGTGGTTATTGAGACATAGCAAATACAATATCTCAAGGAAAGGGCCCAGGACAGAAACTGTAGCCTTTAATGGAAAAAACAAACTGTGGCCCAGCAGGTAGAGAACTGAAGGATAAATACTCTGACCTCTCTTTCTTACCACATTGTCTCCTGTCAGTGCCACTCATTGGCCAAACCCAATGAAGCCAAAGGGCAAGCGAGCCCATTTGAAGCAATTGATCCATCCTAAAGGGTGGAGAGCTGGATGGAAAAAGATGGAGAATAAACCTGGAAGAACAAATGGAGACAATTTAGCACACCTACCATCTCTTCCTTAGATTCACCTCCCACCATCACTCACCTGAACAGTTCCATATCTGCTTTTCTACTTTCAGCCTTTTTCTTCTCCAATCTATTCTCACATTGCCACCAATCCTCCTTCTACAAATCACAAAGAAATGTATGAACGTAGTTGTTATTACACCAAAGCAATTATGGTCACTGTAAGTTCTTGGGTCATAAACCTTCAATGAGTTCCATTTGTGGTAAAGAAGAAACTCCTTGGGCTAACACTTACTGCTTGAACAACCACTCCCCATCCTTCCTCCCCCCCGACTCCCTGACCTTTCCTCTTCAGCATATATAGGATCTACTGCAATCACACTGGAATATTAATAATCCCCCCAATACACCATAGAGATTCATTCTGTCCCCCCCTTGGTCACACTCTTCCTTTTTGGTGAAATACTTCTTTCTTCTTCAATCGCCTCCTCATCCCTTCTAACTGCAGAATTTCTACTTATACTTTCTTGTTCCTCTAGGCCCAACTAAATGTCACCCTCTTTGTTGAGCCTTCTTTCAGAATTGTTCCCTCCATGGTGTCCGTCTAGCACTTTCTTGTTTCTAGGACTGGTGTTACAGTCAGTGTGATGCCCATGTCTTCCCTTCTAGACTACATGCTTAAGGGCAATGTGCCTTATCCATCTACATGTCTCTCAAGACCCAGACAGATCTTTGTGAATCTTAGGTCCTCAAAGAGGTGTTCACTGAATTCAGTCTAATAAACTCATCCATGTCAAGCCAATGGAATTATGGTTTATGGAGTTCTTTCTGTGGCATACCATTTTCAGCTTAACTGAGACTTCTAGGAATGCAATTCCTTAATACCAAGGATATTTTTCTAATGAAAGGAATTCTAGGATAGATATGATGGCGGGTTAGTGAGAGGGGCAAGTATCTACTGCCCCTCAAATCTCACCACTACCCCCTTCCTCCTCTTCCTAGAAAATGTCTTTATTTGGAAGCTTCCTCAGCAGTATTTTTCTATCAGTGCATTTTTCAAGGGAGAGAAGAAAGAAAAGAACTGAACTAATTTAAAACAACTAATAACTAATTTAAAACAACTAATTCATGTTTGTTCATTCAGTCTGTGGTTATGTGACTAAGGAAATTAAACACACACACACACACACATAAACCCTTGGAGCTCTAGAATATAACCTTCAAGCCCCTAGGACTTGAGACTGGTTTGGTCCAGCATGGAATCCTCTTCCTTCCTGTGGTGGCCAAGATCTGTGGTCAACTATTTGAATTTTGTCAAAATACTATATAAATATACTTTAGCCCTAAATATATTCAGAATGCCAAAGGATAATTATAAATGTCATATACCAGTGGATCCAGTTCACAAGGTAAAAGAAGCTTAGAACTGGAAGGGACCGTGTAAGTCATTTAGTCCAACCCCTTAGTTCACAGATGGAAAATTAGTGCACAGGGAGGTTGTCATTTGCCCAAGTATACCCAGTGCCCACGCAGGCACCCAGGCCACATGACTCCCAGTGCTTGATAAGAGGAAGGCTACAAAGCCACATAAGCCCAAAGTAAACAAAGATAAAGCCAAGTTTGCAACATCAACCCCCATTACCCTGGGAGCAAAGACTGACCTGTTTAGAAAACTGGAGTCTTGAAGGGTCACCTAAGTCAAAGTGGCCTTCATGTCCCAGCTCCCAGTGCTTGGTTATAGAGAGGAAGGGGGTTGAATAGAAAGAGAAAAACAGCGCCTCACCAAGGAGTAAATACAAGTAAAGAAAGAAGTGAAAAGACAGGGAAAGGAGGGAGATAATGAGAAAAAGAAAGAGAAGCTAAAGGGGATGGGTGAAATTCTATTCTGTTTGGCTTTGCGTATAGTTCATAACGCTTGCTTTACTCATTTATTTATTTATTCACTGTTCAGCAATATTTACTAAGAGTTACTCTTTGCTAGGCTCCATTGCAGCAGAAAGATTTCCAGTCATAGGTTTGGTAAGGACAAGGCAGAGTTATCCTGGAGACCTTCATCTTGCCAGACAGCTAGAAGCAGAAGCTACACCTTTTCTACACACTAACACAGCAAGAAAAGAAGGTTTTGTTTTTTCATATAAACATTAGAAGACCCGTGAAATGAACTGGTTCAGCAGCTAAGGGTCACCATGCCTCACTGCGCCCCCCGACAACCATTTCTATCTTCCACTTGCTCTCCAGGGGAGTCAGCCCAGGCTTTGGGGTACAGCAGCCTCTGGAGTCAGGCTAAGCAGAAAGCCTGGTCCAAAGGGACTAATCAGGAAGATGGTCCAGACTCTAAACCAGGATATTGGGCACCTCTCTCTCCTGGCTTGCCCCAAACTCTCAATCCTCAAGTGTTCGTGCTGTGTAGACTAGAAGATCTTCCCCTCCAGCTCTATCCCAGCATAATGCATCTGGCTCCAGCTGAACAGATGGGTCACTCTTCTTCTCACGTTGCAAAACCACCCAGCCCTTTAAGAGGGCCATGTGACCTAAAACCCTAGCCTCTGCTTTATATAGTCACCTTCAAAGGGCAAGTGATGCAAACAGACCCCTACTTCCAAGAGAAGGAAGGAGATTGGAGTTCCCTCCAAAAAGAAGCCACCTAGAACTAATACTCCAGACATATGTTAACAAATAACCAACTAGTCCAAAAGCTCCCATTGAGACTCCGTGGAAGGTCACCTAGAATAAAGAGGATCCACAATCAAGATATTGGAATCTCATTTTTTGTCACTCTGCCCATACCAAAATTACTGTACTTAATCCCACTTTCTTCTCAGCAAGGCTTCTTAGGAACTCCTCTTCCTCACAAGGTATAAAGAGAAAATGACTATGACTCAGTATTTCCCAGAAGTTTTCAGAGTACATGAAGGCAACTTTGGGGATTACCCGTGACAAGAACAAAACAAGTACAACAGAAACAGATAAATCCACACTCCTCATCTGGCCACTCAATGCAGAATTCGAGAGCTCCAGTAGAGAATAGGATTTGTTGTTTTTTTGTTTTGTTTTGTTTTTTAATTTTTATTAAGATTACGATAGTTTACAACCTTGTGAAATTTCAGTTGTACGTTATTGTCAGTCATGTTGTGGGTACACCACTTTACCCTTTGTGCCCACCGCCCCACCCCCCCTTCCCCTGGTAACCACCAATCAGTTCTCTTTGTCTACATGTTTAACTTCCCCCTATGAGTGGAGTCATACAGAGTTCGTCTTTCTCTCTCTGGCTTATTTTGCTTAACATAATACCCTCAAGGTCCATCCATGTTGTTGTGAATGGGACAATTTTATCCTTTTTTATGGCTGAGTAGTATTCTATTCTATATATATACAATATCTTCTTTATCCAATCATCAGTTGATGGGTACTTAGGTTGCTTCCACGTCTTGGCTATTGTAAATAATGCTGCAATGAACATAGGGGTGCATGGGACTTTTGGAATTGCTGATTTCAAGCTCTTTGGATAAATACCCAGTAGTGGGATGCCTGAGTCATATGGTATTCCTATTTTTAATTTTTTGAGAAATCTCCATACTGTTTTCCATAGTGGCTGCACCAGTTTGCATTCCCACCAACAGTGTATGAGGGTTCCTTTTTCTCCACAACCTCGCCAACATTTGTCACTTTTTGTTTTGTTTATTTTTGCCATTCTAACAGGTGCAAGGTGATATCTTAGTGTAGTTTTTATTTGCATTTCCCTGATGATTAGTGATGATGAGCATCTTTTCATGTGTCTATTGGCCATCTGTATATCTTCTTTGGAGAAATGTCTATTCATGTCCGCTGCCCATTTTTTGATCGGGTTGTTTGATTTTTTTGTTGTTGAGTTGTGTGAGTTCTCTATATATTGTGGAGATTAACCCTTTGTCAGATATATAACTTGTAAATATTTTTTCCCAGTTAGTGGGTTGTTTTTTTGTTTCAATCCTGTTTTCCCTTGCCTTGAAGAAGCTCTTTAGTCTGATGAAGTCCCATTTGTTTATTCTTTCTATTGTTTCCCTTCTCTGAGAAGACATTGTGTCCAAAAAGATCCTTTTGATACTGACGTCAAAGTGTGTACTGCCTATATTTTCTTCTAGAAGCTTTATGGTTTCAGGTCTAATCTTTAGGTCTTTGATCCATTTTGAGTTTATTTTGGTGAATAGTGAGAAAGAATGGTCAATTTTCATTCTTTTACATGTGGCTTTCCAGTTTTCCCAGCACCATTTGTTGAAGAGACTTTCTTTTCTCCATTGTAGGCCCTGAGCTCCTTTGTCGAAGATTAGCTGTCCATAGATGTGTGGTTTTATTTCTGGGCTTTCTATCCTGTTCCATTGATCTGTGCACCTGTTTTTGTACCAGTACCATGCTGTTTTGATTACTGTAGCTTTGTAGTATGCTTTGAAGTCAGGGATTGTGATGCCTGCAGCTTTGTTGTTTTTTCTCAGGATTGCTTTAGCAATTCGGGGTCTTTTGTTGCCCCATGTGAATTTTTGGGTTCTTTGTTCTATTTCTGTAAAGAATGTCATTGGGATTCTGATTGGGATGGCGTTGAATCTGTAGATTACTTTAGGTAGTATGGACATTTTAACTATGTTTATTCTTCCAATCCATGTGCATGGAATGTCTTTCCGTCTCTTTATGTCGTCATCAATTTCCTTCAGGAAAGTCTTGTAGCTTTCGTTGTATAGGTTTTTCACTTACCTTGGTTAAATTTACCCCAAGTTATTTCATTCTTTTTGTTGCAATTGTGAATGGGATTGAGTTCTTGAGTTCTTTTTCTGTTAGTTCATTGTTAGAGTATAGAAATGCTACTGATTTATGTATGTTGATTTTATACCCTGCAACTTTGCTGTAGTTGTTGATTATTTCTAATAGTTTTCCAATGGATTCTTTGGGGTTTTCTATATATAAGATCATGTTGTCTGCAAACAGCAAGAGCTTCATTGCTTATTTGGATTCCTTTTATTTCTTTTTCCTGCTGAATTGCTCTGGCCAAAACCTCCAGTACTATGTTGAATAAGAGTGGTGAGAGTGGGCACCCTTGTCTTGTTCCTGTTCTCAGAGGGATGGCTTTCAGTTTTTGCCCATTGAGTATGATGTTGGCTGTGGGTTTGTCATATATGGCCTTTATTATGTTGAGGTCTTTCCTTCTATACCCATTTTATTGAGAGTTTTTGTCATAAACGGGTGTTGGATCTTGTCGAATGCTTTCTCTGCAACTATTGAGATGATCATGTGGTTTTTGTTTCTCATTTTGTTAATGTAGTATATCACATTGATTGACTTGTGGATGTTGAACCATCCCTGTATCCCTGGTATAAATCCCACTTGATCATGGTGTATAATCTTTTTAACGTATTGCTGCATTCAGTTTGCTAAAATTTTGTTGAAGATTTTTGCATCTATGTTCATCAGTGATAATGGCCTGTAGTTTTCCTTCTTTGTGTTGTCCTTGTCTGGTTTTGGGATCAGGGTGATGTTGGCTTCATAGAATGTGTTAGGGAGTGCTCCATCTTCCTCAATTTTCTGGAATAATTTGAGAAGCATAGGTATTAATCTTTGAATGTTTGGTAGAATTCTCCAGAGAAACCATCTGGTCCTGGACTTTTATTTTTGGGGAGGTTTTTGATTACTGTTTCGATGTCTTTACTTGTTATTGGTCTATTCAGATTCTCTATTTCTTCCTGCTTCAGTTTTGGGAGGTTGTAAGAGTCTAAGAATTTATCCATTTCTTGTAGGTTGTCCAATTTGTTGGCATGTAGTTTTTCATAGTATTCTCTTATGATCTTTTGTATTTTTGTAGTATCCAGTGTGATTTCTCCTCTCTCATTTCTAATTTTATTTATTTGAGTCTTCTCTCTTTTTTTCTTAGTGAGACTGGCTAAGGGTTTGTCAATTTTGTTTATTTTTTCAAAGAACCAACTCTTTGTTTCATTGATCTTTTCTACTATCATTTTGTTTCAGTTTCATTTATTTCTGCTCTAATTTTTATTATTTCCCTCCTTCTACTGACTTTGGGCTTTGTTTGTTCTTCTTTTTCTAATTCTGTTAGGTGTCATTTGAGATTACTTATCTGAGATTTTTCTTGTTTATTGAGGTGAGCCTGTATTGCAATGAATTTCCCTCTTAGGACCACTTTTGCTGCGTCCCAAATGAGTTGGTGTGGCATGCTTTCATTTTCATTTGTCTCCAGATAATATTTGATTTCTTCTTTAATTTCTTCAGTGATCCATTGTTTCTTCAGTAGCATGTTGTTTAGTCTCCACATTTTTGCCCCGTCCCAGGTTTATTCTTGTAGTTGATTTCTAGTTTCATAGCATAATGGTTGGAAAAGATGCTTGATATTATTTCAACGCTCTTGAATTTGTTGAGGCTTGCTTTGTTTCCCAAGATATGGTCTATCCTTGAGAATGTTCCATGCACACTTGAGAAGAATGTGTAACCTGCTGGTTTTGGATGGAGTGTTCTAAATATATCTATTAAGTCCATCTGGTCTAGTTTTTCATTTAATTCTATAATTTCCTTGTTGACTTTCTGTCTGGATAATCTGTCCATTGGTGTTAGTGGGGTGTTGAGGTCCCCTACTATTATTGCATTGTTGTTGATATCTCATTTTAGTTTTGTTAATAGTTGCTTTAATACTTTGGTGCTCCTCTGTTGGGTGCATGTATATTTATAAGTGTTATGTCTTCTTAGTGGAGTGTCCCTTTTATCATTATAAACTGCCCCTCTTTGTCTCTCTTTATCTGTTTTGCTTTGAAGTCTACTTTGTCTGATATAAGTATAGTGACACCTGCTTTCTTATGTTCGTTATTAGCTTCAAGTATTGTCTTCCAACCCTTCACCCTGAGTCTGTGTTTGTCTTTGGGGCTGAGGTGTGTTTCCTGGAGGCAGCATATTGTTGGGTCTCGTTCTTTGATCCATCCTGCTACTCTGTGTCTTTTGATTGGAGAGTTCAGTCCATTTACATTTAGAGTGATTATTGAAACGTGGAGGCCTAATGCTGCCATTCTATCACTTGCATTTCCTTTGTTTCTCATCCCATGATTTTTGGACTACCAATTCAGGTAGGTAGTTTTCTATATTGGCTTTCTTCTTATTTGTAATTTGTGTCTTTATTCTTGATATTTGTTTAGTGGCTACCATGTGGTTTGCATAAAACATCTCATAGATGAGATAGTCCATTTTCTGATAACCTCTTATTTCCTTTAATTAAGCCATTCCATCCCTTTCCTCTTCCCCTTCTAGGTTGTTATTGTCAGATTTTTTTTTTCCTTCTTGTGTTGTGAGTTTGTGGTTAAAATGACAAGATTATATTTATTCTTGGTGTTTCCTTTCCTTTTATCTTTAATATTATACTTAGCCTTTGCTAACCTGTTCTGATGGAGAGCTGCAACTTTCTGATTTTGTCTTTCTACTTATTTCCTTTGCTGTGGGTTTTGTAACTCCTTTCCTTTGTTTGTTTTTTCAGGGATGAGTGTCTTCCTGAGCATTTCTTGTAGAGGAGGTATTGTGGCGATGAACTCCTTTAACTTTTGTTTATCTGGGAAAGTTTCTATTTCTCCGTCATATTTGAAGGATATTTTCACTGGATAGGGTATTCTTGGCTACAAGTTTTTGTCCTTCAGAGTTCTGAATATATCATTCCACTCGCTTCTAGCCTGTAAGGTATCTGCTGAGAAATCTGCTGACAGCTTTATGGGGGTTCTTTTATAGGTTATTTTCTTCTGCCTTGCTGTCCTTAGTATTTTCTCTTTGTCATTGACTTTTGCAAGCTTCGCTACTATATGCCTTGGGGTTGGTCTTCTTACATTGATAAAGTTTGGAGATCTATTAGCTTCTGTCACCTGGAGTTCCATCTCTCTCCCCAGGTTTGGGAATTTCTCAGCCATTATTTTATTTGAACAGGCTTTCTGCCCCCTTCTTCTCTTCGCCCTCTTGGATACCTATAATCCTTATGTTGCATCTCCTAATTGAGTCAGATATTTCTCAGAGAGTTTCTTCATTTCTTTTTAGTCTTAGTTCTCTCTCCTCCTCTATCTGCAGCATTTCTATATTCCTATCTTACAAATTGCTAATTCTGTCTTCCATATTATCAACCCTACTGTTCCAAGAGTCCAGATTTTTCTTAATCTCTTCCATTGTGTTCTTCATCTCCAACATTTCTGATTGGTTCTTCTTTATAGTATCAAGCTCTTTTGTGACACAGCTCCTGAACTCATTGAGTTGTCTATCTGTATTCTCTTTCATCTCATTGAGTTCTTTAATGATGGCTATTTTGAATTCATTGTCATTTAGGTTATAGATTTCAGTGTCTTTGGGATTTTTTTTATGGGTACGTGTCATTTTCCTTCTGTTCTGGAGATTTAATATATTTTTTCACAGTGCTTGATGGTGTGGACTTGTGCCTCCACATATAGATAGAGTTTAGTTACTGCTTCCCCTTGCTTCTACTGGGGCAGGCGAGGGGAGCAGCAGAGCAGCAGCTGTGTAGTCTGCACTGACCAGGATCCCTGTCAGCTGTTGCTGACCAGACCTGGGCCCCTCCTCGTGATCACAGTGGTCCTGTGGGGTCTCTCGTCAGCTGTGGGGACAGTCGCAAGGGGGCCTTCAGGTTGCTGGTGCCTGCTGTCACAAACCAGCTAGACATGCTCCCTCCTTAGGGTCTGCAGTGGTGTTATGGGCTTTCACAGTGGCCAAGAGCAGGTTCACCTAGACTTGCAGCTCTGCCACCGTCAGGGCCCTCAAGACCTCATTTGTCCACTATGGGCCACAGCAGAGCTATGGGTATCTACTGCAGTCTGTGGCTAGCTCACCCAGCTGTGCTGCTTCTGCCCCAGGGCCTTCCAGCTTTGTGATTGCCAGGTGGGGTCTCTCTGCTAATGCCGAGTAGGGGCTTTCCCTGCGGTTGCTGTGGGGCCATGGATATTCCCCCTGGACCATGGAGCACATTCACTGGGACTCCAACCTGCCGCTGCCCACTCACACAGTCTCTCTGGGTCTCCCTTGCCCCCTCAGGGCTACAGCAGGACTTTGAGTGTTAGAGGCGGCTGGCTGGTGGGTTGCTGCTCACGCTGGGCTCCTTTTGCCCCAGGGCCTCCCAGCATTCTGAATGCTGGTTGGGGCCTCTCTGCTAATGCTGAGTAGAGGCTTTCCCTGCAGCTGCCGTGGGACCATGGATTTTCCCACTGGGGTACGGAGCAATCGCGGGGGACTTAGGTAGGGCTGTAGTCACCTGTTTCTACCATCACGCCACTGATGTGCGCAGATGCCCGCCCTTGGTGCTGTGATGATGCTATTAGTGTGTCAACCAGTAGAAAGTCACTTGCAGATACTAGGCTGTCCAGGGGTCAGAGAGTTTTCGCTTATCTCCACCTCCTCCCAGGGAGAAGTCCGTCCACCTTCCAGTGTATAGCAGCGCGGGTCTCTCTGGCATCCTGAGATGCTGTGTGGATATCCTTAGTTGACCGGTGAATGTCCAATTAGTTGTAGTTCAAAGGGGGAGAGATAGAGAAAACTGCTCACTCCACCATGTTGCTGACGTCACTCTGTAAGAATAGGATTTGTAATGTTCTTACTTCCCATATTAATGATATTCCCACCAAACGAAAACCACTCTCCATTCTTCCTAAGGGCCCTTCTGGGCAGCATCTCATTTCTTCTCTCTGGTGCTTCTTGGTCTCTGTGACCCTCCCTGGCCTCCCAGGCCTGGATCCTGCCTTTGGCTGACACTCAGCCCAGCTTGCCAAGAAGGGAATGCTGTTACCAAGAGACCACTGAGCTGGGGCCTCAGCTTGCAAACTAGTGCACTCTAGAGCTCTCTCAAATTCTTGTGGGAGTAGACCATGGCAACCCCCCAGGAGAGGCTTTTAAAGCACCTAATGTTTTAACTCTAAAGGTCTCAGTTGGCAAGACACACACCATTGCTACTGATGTTGCTGGTCTAAACGGCAGTTTTCACATTCATTCCCCAGTATGAACATGCAGGATCAACAAATAGACCATTCCTTTTATCAGAGACAGATTGGTGTAGTGGTGAAATGCAAAGACTCTGCAGACGGTCAGTCCTGACTCTGCCACTTCTTGGCTATGATCTTGGGCAAGCTACTTAATCCCTCTGTGCCTCCCTCTTTTCCTCTACAATATGGGGATGATAAGCACACCCACTTCCTGGGACTGTTCTCAGAATTTAATGAGTTAGTACATCGAAATGCTTAGAATGATGCTAGCCACAGAACATTCACTCAGCAGATGTAGCTATCACCATTATTCCTGGGAGAATCTTCTTAGAAAGGAAAATAAGATACAATGATAATGTTACAATTGAGGGCCAGGTATAGAGGCAAAGGAATTGTCTGGAAAATTCAGGACAAAGGGCATTTTGGAGGGAAAGTGTAAGGGGTGGGAGTGTCTTCATTTATCCAGAGAAGCTGTGTCATTCTCCAGCTCCCAAGGTAACTGCTCCGTTGGACTGGCTGGTCGGGATCCAGAAGAGGCAGGCTCAGGGGTCCTGGGCAGCAGCTCCTATCTCGGTTTGCCACTTCCAAAATGGTCCCCCTGAGGCTCAAGTGAGGAGAGGAAGAGAGAGAGTGAGGAGAGGGGTTTTGCTTTTTCCATTTGTGCTTGATGCTCCTTCTTCCCACAGAGGGAGAACCAAGACAGGGCATTTTGCCCTTTGAATAACCTTGGCAACCTGAATTTCTTTACTCTTCCAGGAAACTGTAAATAAATTCATTGAGCTGACACTCTTTTTGCTTCTGCTTTTCTTCTCAAATGGCTAGTGCTTTTTAAAAGGGAGGGAGTCTGTTGATTGCTTCAAATGTGTTTTAGCCCCCTTCAAAATATGTGTAAGTAACACCAGGTGAAAGAATCTTGGAAAAGTTGATAAAGCAGGCATGAAAGCTTAGATGTGTTTAGTGTGGCCAACTTCTACTGACAGGCATGCCATAGAACTTAACCAATTGATCCAGATTATTTAAAAGTCATTGTTAGACAAGAGAAGGATAGAGAGAGGAAGGGGAGGTAAGAGGGAAGGTAAGAAGAAAAGAAGGAAAAAGGTTGTAGCAGGCCTGCTTTATGAGCAAGCAACCAGTAGTGGTACAGAGGGTCCCATGCTCAGAAGAGAGCCCTGTTCTTGGGGTATAATGCTCCATGGCTGCCATCCAGAAATTCTCAATAATTGTATCTTTGAGTTTGTGTTTTGTAAATGACGTCTGTTAGGACACTGGAGCCTCAGCTCACACAGTCCCACCTCCCTGCCTCCCTGGGACAGACTCTCTGCACCCTGGCAGAGGCCTGGGCCCAGACTGGGAAAGGGTCAGGATCGAGCATGTACTAAATTGCAAGAAGGGGCCCTGGGAACCTGTGAGAGTTTGTGTTCAAGGTGAGAATCCCCAGCCTAAGGGAGCACAACACTAAATAACAAATAAAAATCACCATGACATGTCGAGAGAGATACCACAGAAAAAAGGAATAAATTCTTTCCCTGTCATATGAACAGGGGGCTCCACATTTTCATTTTGCCCTGGACCCCACAAATTAGGTAGCTGGCCCTGGTTTTAGCATTTAACACCCACTCAACATTCTTCCGGGGCTCAAAGTTGAGAACTTCAAATGCCCCTGGCCCTTGGTCCCACAAGAGGTTTCAGGACTGGCGTCAGCTGCTGTCCCCTGATACAGTAGGAGCACACTCGAGGGCTCACTGTGCAAGCGTTCATTGTGAATCCAGTGGCAGGCTGAGTAATGAGATATCCGGAGAGCCGTACGTGCAAACAGACAGCAGGGAGGGAAAGGAAGAGGGAAAGGGAAAGCTAGCAGGTGCTGTTCCACAGAACTGTGAAAACTGACTCAGAGGTTCTAGGACAGCCCTGGGCTCAAACAACTAGAGACAACACAGTGGGAAGCATACCAACAGGAAGTTTGATATGGGAAAATTTATTATGAAGTGACTTTTGAACAGCATTTGGAGTATATCAGAATTGCAGCTTTTTAAAAATCCAGCTCTCTCCTCTTTCCCAGGGTCCCTGAGCCTGGCACATGGCCCAGCTGCTGGTTCCCGGAATGACAGGGTCTCTCTTATTTCCTTACTCTGCTCGTCAAGCCTCCTAGGGACCTCCTTTCTGCCCATAAGACCGTGTTCGTGGAGTTATAAGGTCTCTCTATGGACAAGTTGAGAAAATTAAAATGCTAATGAATTATTTGGATTGTTTTCTAATCTTTCCACAGATAGCAGGAGAAATCTGAAAGATAAGGCTTTCCATTGTATAATATAAAGGCAGAATTTTTTTTATGGGCCATTGAAGACTGATTGTCATCTTAAGTCCAAATATTTATGCAGCATTTCTTGATTTTTCAGTCCAATGAAAGGTATTCAACACCAATAATATGCTTCGTATTTACTTATTCATACACGCTGAAGAGATGTAGGACACTCTCAGGGAGGAGCTGGTGGCTTTTAAGGCTGGGACAGGTTACCAAAAAGAGTGTAAAATAGCCTCCCTTCAAAGATAAGATAAAAAGCTTATTATAGGGGCCAGCCTGGTGACATAGCAGTTAAGTTTGTGCACTCCGCTTCTGCGGCCCGGGTTCGCTGATTGGGATGCCGGGTGCAGACATGGCACCACTTATCAAGCCATGCTGTGGTAGGCGTCCCACATACAAAGTAGAGGAAGATGGGCACGGATGTTAGCTCAGGGCCAGTCTTCCTCAAAAAAAAAAAAAGGCTTATTGTAGACCTGTACAGATGGACCCAACTTAGATGATTGCCTGAAGTTCTTTCCTTCTCATACTTTTTTATCTCTTTATTGATCAGCTACTTCATTATGACCCATTTCCTTTCACAAAGAATTTTCTGTGATTAAATTGAAAGCAATTTATAGCAATATGAGCATTATTGGATCATTTTAGTTGCCACACCACCGGTCAGTACTCATCATAGTCATTTTGTTAACGTTAAAATGAACTCTGCCAGTTTCTCAGCAAGAGAGGAAACAGAACAAACAGACTTAATGAGCAAGTTGTTGTCTAGGTGGCTCATGCGTCCTGCTGGCTCTGATGTCAGTCAATTCTACCTGTATTTCATAGAAGTCCTCCTTAGTTCGCTAATTATAGAAGACAATTTAGCTCTTATGGAAGACAGAAATCCCTGCAGGCACTTGAGACAAGTGGAAATTTGTTGGAGTATTTCTAGAGAATGTATTTTCTTTTCTTTCTTTCTTTTTTTTTTTTTTTTTTTTTGCATCGTTCTACTTTGTATTTTTATCTTAGCATGCATAGACAGGGAAGAGCACTGGGTTATACATAATGAGCTTTCTTTGACCCTGTTTTCCAGAGTGGAAATAGAATTCTGTGTTCCATCATTCTGAGCCATCACCAGGGTCCAGCCATAATCAACTACGATGATGAGAGTGGGAAGACATGTGTGCACATCGCCGCGGCAGCAGGTTTCTGTGACATTATTAACGAACTGGCAAGAGTCCCTGAGTGTAACCTGCAGGCTCTGGATGTGGACGACAGGTATCCATGGCAACTCAGAAAGTGGGGGGAACTCCCACATATCTCCTCCAAATGTTAATCTCAAAATAAAGAACATGTTTAAGGAGTTATCCTATATGACTATATCCTTACTGCCAGTAATATTTACACGTGTGCTGTGACAATAAAAACTGCTCTATTTTAGTCAGGGCAGGAAAAATCATTGTTGTAGAGAGACACGCTGTGACTGTGCAGTACTGTCAGATTTTCCACTTTTTGCTAAACATCCCCAGGGTTCTCAGAAGGCTTTCTGTGTATCAGCTTCCTGCTATATGCACTTATGTTCTTAACAGTAAGTCTTATTTTTTTCTTCATTCCTGGATTATGTCACAAAGTCAACAAGTTCTTGTTATCCAGACAAAAGCATAACAGAGGCTTTGTATTCAGAACTAGATGTGACCTTATCGATTTGTTTGGTTTTTTTCAATCATTAAAGATGTATTGGCATAGAAAAGGAAGCTGGGTCCAGAAAGGTGAAGAGACTTACCTCAGAGGGAGTTGGCAACTAAAGGAAGATTTGTACCCTTTTCTTCCAAACATCAAGCTTTTCACATATCATGCCCTTCATCCATAATAAACTTTGAGAGCTTTTTAATTCCAATGCTTATCTAACCTTTGCTTGGGTTAGGCATTGACTCAATGGAAATGTAGGCCTAATATAACAACAAAGACTAATGAGAATAGGTATAAGCCTTGTACACCATGTATGGTCTTTTCACCCTCTTCTATTGAAGTACAAAATTAGCCATCCACTTCTCACGATTTTAGATACCCCAAGAAGCATCTCCTACTCCCTGATGCCTGAAGTCATTGTAACACATGGGAAAAAATTCTTGGGTTCCACACAAGTTTCAGAAGCTGGAGACAGTTAATGATAACTTTCATTAAAATGGAAGTGTGTCATTGAAAGCAGACCTTTTCCAAAGAACAGATGTTGTTACCCGACCAGGTAAGACAGTAGAAGGACTTCGGTTACATGAGGAGAAAAGGTAAATGATCCAAAAAGAGAAGAAAGGAACACATTTAAGAAAGGAAGCCTGGAGAAAAGTTTGCCTACTTCAGAATACTTCTAGAACCAGCTCTGAATAGAATATTTCTCATTTTGTATTATCACACACTTAGCGAAGAAAATCCAGTTCCCCAGGCCTCAGGGGAGAAAGACCCAAGGGGAGAAAAAACGTGCAAAAGATAGGATCTTATGAGGGTTCACAGGGAAGCAAAGTCTCACAGAAAGTCTAGTTCCTGCTCCAAAGCTCAACCCGTATGTTTCAGGCATGGAGCAAATCCCGCCCTCTATTTTGTTTCATATTTTCTGCATTATGCAACTGTACCTTCATGTTGAGACTATAAGCTTGTGTTTATAGTAGAATTTTTCAAAATTTTCATAGATTTTAGTGCTTTAAGCATTTACAATAATTGTGACTTACCTTTTCTTCTTCTTTTTCCGAGTGGAGAGAAAGGGAAGAAAAATAAGGCAATGCTAAAAAAAAAAAAAAAGAGAGAGAGAGAGAGGGAAAATATGGGGGAACTCATCATCCTCCTAGATATTACAACACTTCGTAAATCTGTGGTATTTAAAACATGGTGGTACAAGCCTAAGATTGATGGCATGGAACATATAACCCAGAAGTAGCTTACACAGCTTAAATGTCTCAAATTTCATCAGTTAGGAGGACACACTTTCTTTTAATACCCAACTCATTTGTCTTCAGGAAGGACAGTCTTTTATCAAGTTCTCCTCCCGAAATATTTCTGAGAATTCTCTAGGGAATATTTACATGTTCATAAATCATTCCTCGGCTACTGATACCTCAACCAACACTGCATTCTGGTACCCATCATCTCCTGACATCCAGAGATCACCTCCTCAGACCATTGCTCATCTCTGATGAATTCTTCCGGCTCATGGGTCGTGACCCTCCAGCCCTCACTGTGATAGCTGAGACCAGTCTGCTGTGTTTGCAGGAAAATCCTGAGCTTAAAGATAAGAAAAGAACTACAGCTTCAGTAACTGGAAACTGGATTCTACAGATTGCCCACAAAGGCTCCATGTGTGTTATTAAAAGTTATCTATATGCTCTCCTTGCTCCTTGGCAAGATAATTTAAGTTTTCTCCCTGTTCTTCTGGACCTGTTTTTCCATGTTGATGGTCAGAAGAACTAAAACAGTCTTAGCAATCGTTGTAAAGAAGTATTTCACCATGCTCCAAAATGAATTGTCACGTGTTAGTAACCCTGACTAGATTGATGTCCAACCCTCCATCTACTTAATTTATTGGCAATTTATTTTCTCAACAGGAGGCCATAATCTGGCTGGTGCTTCATCTTGTTTCATAATAAATATTGTCTGGCAAGGCCTCTCTCATGTGGGATGGAATAAATCATATCTGCCACATATTCAAAGAAGCAATATGATTGATCACTAGATTGAAAAAAATATATGGTCCTATTAAGTGTTCTCAAATTGCTGCGTATGGCATAACATGAGGAGGAGAAGGTTGGATTGACAGAGGACACAATCTAGGCATGGGGACTCTGGCCATATCGTGCACATGGCTCCACTCCAAATACTAAGGCCCAAGCTCCTTCACAGATAGCCCCAACTGAGCCCTTCTCTGTCCATTCCACAGGTGGCCTCCATGTCTGAGAGACCACTTGGCTCTCTCAGGAATGCCCTTCTTCCTAGGGTTCAGGCCTCAGCAAGAGGCCAAGAAGAGGCCCTCCATGTCCTCTTTTCCTACGCCAGTGTTGATCCTATGGAAGATTAGCCTTTCCCTTCAAGGGAAACCCCATTTATAGGTATGTCATCTTGCCCTGCGCCCCTCCTTAACTTCCTCTGGTCCCATTGCCTAAACACATCATGCAGACATCCCCGCCTCCCACTTCCCAGCAGCTCTGCCAAGGAAGCAAAGTTCTGGGCCCCTTGGCTCTTGCGTCGAGTGGTCTTCTCTGCTCCTTTATCACCACTTATCTTGTCTGCCTTGACAGCTGAGAGGGGCCCCTTTCTACTGTTGGCGGACTACTTTGCTCCAAATCTGCTCTCGGTTCTGGGCTTGGCTTTCTTCGGAGACAGAAAAACACTATTTCTCTTACCTGCTCTGCTACATCACTGCCCTGAGGTTGAGCACGATGTCAGCTGCCTCATTAAACGGGGAAAGAGGAAGGACAGAAAAATATGCATATAGGTCAGGATTTCAAAATATGGCCCTGCCACGTTAATAAATGGTGTCGAGAAAGTTGGCTATGTAATCGGAAAAACAGTCCCCTTGGCTCCACAGCTCACCACACACTTCAAAATACACATACAGACACATGTGCATGCAGGGGTTTTTTCTGATGCAAATAAATCTAGAAGAAAACACTGGTTTTCTTTTTATTTCATTCAGTAAAACTTACTTTTTGGGGGTGTACAATTATATGAGTTTTAACACGTGCGTAGATTTATGTAACCACCACAAACAAGATTCAGAACAATTCTATCAACTCCGGTGTCAACTCAGGTTGTCCCTTTGTAGTCCAGTACTTTCCCATCTCTAAGATCTGGCAACCACTGATTAGTTCTCTTCTCTACAGTTTTGCCTTTTCCAGAATGCCATGGAAATGGAAATATGCAGTGTGTAATCTTTTGAGGCTGAATTATTTCACTTAGCAGAGTGCATTTGAGATCCGTCTATGTTGTTCCACATATCAGTAGCCTGTTCTTTTTTATTGCTGAGTAGTATTCCACTGTATGGATGAACCACAGTTTGTTTATTCATTCACCTTTTGAAGGGCATTGGGTTGTTTCCAATTTTGGGGTGATTATGAATAATGCTACTATAAACATTCATGTACAGTTTTTTGTGTGAACATAAGTTTTCATTTTTCTAGTTAAACATCTAGAAGTGAGATTGCTTGGTCATATGGTAAGTATGTGTTTAACTATAGAAGGAACTGATAAACTGTTTTCCAGAGTGGCTGATACCATTTTGCATTCCCACCAGCCATGTATGAAAGTTCTAGTTGCTCCTTATCCTCAGTGGCATTTGATATTGCTAGGATTTTTGCTTTGTTTTGTTTTTTAGTCTTGGCCACTTTGATAGGTATGTAGTGCTATCTTAGTGTGGTTTCAATTTGCTTTCCCCTGATGACAAATGTTATTGAGCACCTTTTCATGTGCTTATTTACTAGTCATACATCTTCTTTGATGAAGTGTATGTTCTGAGCTTGTGCCAATTTTTTTAGTTGGCTTGATTTTCTTATTGTTCTATTTTGAAAGATTTTACATACTCTGAACATAAGGCCTTTGTTTGATATGCAATTTGCAAATATTTTCTCCCAGTCTCTGGTGATTTTTTTTCCTCCATTTTCATAAGAAAATACTGATTTTACAGTGTAATAAAGATTTAAATACTGATGAATATTTATCTACCCTCTGGCTGATGAAGAACTTTGTAAGCATAAAATCATGAAAGAAACAAAAAATGAAGTGGGAATTAAATGAGATTATTTTTTTTAATTTTATGGAAAATCACTAAAAATTAAAAGTCAAGTAACAAATGAGAGAAAATGTTTGTGTAAACATAACCTATAAAAGATTGATACCTTTAATATATAAAGAGCTCTATAGATTAGTAAGAAAAATTATCAGTCTAGTAGAAAAATGGAGAAAGTACACTTTATTAAGAGTCATTTCAATAAGGAAACTCAAATGTCAAACAAATATATATTTCAAAAGTTCAACCTCACTATTAATTAAAGAAATGCAAAAGATAGCAACACCGAAGTGTCATTTTGACTGCCACTTGGCAAAGACTTTTAAAGATGGTAATGACACTCAATATTAGGAAAGGAATAGGGACATAGCTGGTAGGAGGATGAATGGAGTCAATCGTCTTAGAAGGTGGTTTGGCACTATGTATAAAGAACCTAAAATTTTTCATACCTTTTACCACCACTTCCTCTTCTAGAAAATTCTCAGAAAGACCAGAGAAAGCGAAAGGGCAGAGAATACTCAGAGCTAGAGGAAAGACCCCTCCACATGTACACCATCACCCTCAAGCCCCATTTAGTCTATACTCTTTCCATGCTATAAATAGCAACAAGTTTTCCCTGCCATGACCTGACTTTGAGCAGGAGCTGTTGCCAGCTAAGCAGCCTGTACCATTCATGTGCTCAGACTTGTGTTGTTCCCACATGGTCCCCCAGGACACCCCTGCACTGGGCCGCAGCTGCAGGGAAGGCAGACTGTGTGCAGTCACTGCTGGAGTTGGGCATCGACAGCAACCTGCGCGACATCAATGAGAGCACGCCCCTGGCCTACGCCCTGTACTGCGGCCACACGGCCTGTGTCAAACTCCTCTCCCAAGAGAGCAGGTGAGCGCACCAGGAGGCACTCATTTTTTTCTTCCTCTCAGAGATTTATAAAATTGGGTGAAATTTTTTTAATTGCTGATGTGCAAAACCAGCAATAACTTAATAATTGTGTTTGCCATTATTTAACACGTAGTAATGTGTTCTCAACTCTGTGGAGCAAAATGATAGCAGTAGCCTGAATCCATCAGCCTAACAGTTACTGGATTTTAATCCTTCTTTCCTTTTTCTCCCTTTCCCCTTTCCTTTATACCATGTTCTCTTAATCTTCTTTTTGCCTAAACCAGCAGTTCTCAAACTTTTTCTTCTCAGGACTCTTGCACACTCTCGAAAATTATTGAGGACCCCAAACTCCTTTTGTTCATGTGAGTTACACCCATCAATATTTACGGCATTAGAAACTAAAACTAAGAAATTTTTAATAAAATATTTTAGTTATTCATTTAAATTAATAATAAACCCATTACGTTTACATGTTAACATAAATACTATATTTTTAGTTAAAAATAACCTATTCTTCAAAACCGAAAGGAAATTTAAGGAGAAGAGCAGCATTGTTCTACATTGTTTGCAAATCTCTTTGATATCTTAATAGAAGCTTAATAGAATACAGCTGGATTCCCACCTCTGCTTCTGCGTTCAATCTATTGTAATATGTTGTGCTGATTGAAGTATATGAAAACAATCTGGCCTCACATAAATATGTAGTTGAAAAGGGAATATTTCAATAGCCTTTTCAGAAAATTGTGATACTTTTCCTTTGATATTACACCAAACTTAACAAGTAGTAGTTTCCTAAAGGTTAGTTACAATGTGAACTCTGTCACCATATCAATGAAATATTTGGACTCTGTTACATTAAAATTCATTAGTCAATCTTGCACTTTAAATAGGTCTTATATCCATGCATGATTTTGTAACATCTTGCTTTGCTCATTAGGAAAATATTGGTTCAGTTAGTCATGAGTATCTTCCAAATGACACATTTCATTATACAATATCAAAAAATCACATTTGTTGATATCACCACTGATCTTATCAGAAAAACCTTTGTGTATCAGGAAGCTGTCAAGCTGACAGTGTGCATATGAGCTTTGTAAAATTCAAATTTTTTTTAAATTTTTTTTTTCCCTTTTTCTCCCCAAAGCCCCCCAGTACATAGTTGTATATTCTTCGTTGTGGGTCCTTCTAGTTGTGGCCTGTGGGACACTGCCTCAGCGTGGTTCAATGAGCAGTGCCATGTCCGCGCCCAGGATTCGAACCAACGAAACACTGGGCCGCCTGCAGCGGAGCGCATGAACTTAACCACTCGGCCACGGGGCCAGCCCCTATAAAATTCTAATTTTTACTTGAAAGCTAAACTTTTGTCATTGGCAACAATTACTGTCAATTGTTTACCTTGAAATGACAGGCTCACTTAGTTCATTTTTGAGAAAATTTCTTCAAATTCCTAACTCCAAATAACCATAGTCTGTCTGTAAGTCATAAAAATGGTGTTCTGTGAAAAAAAGTATCTAGTTCAGCTGGCACAAGTGGTTTACCTCAAGACAACCATCATAATTCAGTATGTAGTAGAATTGCTTATGAGTACTTCCTATTTTGTAAAAAAAAATGTGTATTTGAGGCTCAATATTTAATAAAGTTAACATTGGACATTATTAAGTCAAATGACAATTTTTTAATGCAAGTCCATTGATGCTACTGCCTTGATTGGTGCTAGTTTCACCCACTATCTGTATTGCACACGTTGGTACAAAAGGCAGCTCAGCAAAAAAGATGAATAACATCCTGGTAATTATTATGAACATAGTTTTAACCTCATGAAACCCCTGAAAGACTGTCAGGGACCCTGCCCCTGGGATTTAGTGGACCACACTTTAGACCCACTGGCCTAAATCACAACCTATAACAAGAGCAGAAGATAGAGTGTAGAAGATGCTGAAGCAGCATGAATTAGCATAGGGGCGTATTCTGTGTAGAGAAACGTGACAGAATGTTCGAGATCCCCAGGGGTTCTGTCTGGTAGTATTAGGAGTTCAGAAGCTCTGTTGAATATTTCAAAAAGCCTATTGGAAGGTGAAAGAAGGAAGATAAAAATACATCGTAGGAATAAAGATTCAATTATGCACTGTGTGACCTGCAGAGAAAACATTCATTATATGAAACCAAAATAAGTGGTGATGTTTTTCAAATTACAGAGTACAATATCTCACGCCAAAGAGTAATGCTGCAGTCTGGCTTTTAGGGCATACACATGGGTCAGGTTTCATCATTAACTCATACCACAGAAAGCATTAAGTCAATTGTGGCCTCAAAAGAGAATAACAGAATTTTCCAAGGAACAAAAACAGATTAGTGCCTCAGGGAAACTCTCCACAAAAGAAGAGCCAGCCGGACAACTGCTGACCTTTCTTGCTTTAGAATTTGCCTGCCCATTGGGCATCGCTCACTTCTCTTCGGCAGCCACACCCGACCTCTGGCATACACACTTCCTCTTCTGCAGCTCGAGCCCAGACAAAAGCTTCTTTCCTTGACTTCCTTTAGTATACTATTTTTAAAATATTTTTCAATAGAAAATTTAGTAAAAACTGAAAAGGAAACAACGAACACACAAGAAGCCTAAAGTGGCAGGCTTCCTGAGGTGGATAATGTCAGCGCTCTGCCCGGGGCTCCTGGGATCCCTTTCAGAGAAAGCCTCAAGCCACACTCCCCCACCTCTGCAACCTCCACCATTTCTACTGAACTCAACCCTTGGCCTTCATCTCTTTTGCTTAAAGTTTACATTCCTACTGATTGTCCTTAAGAAGTCAGAATAGTAATGCTTTAAGCTACTTTCAGCTTGGTTTATCCCCTGCTGAAAACATTATCTAGGGGTAAATTTTGAAAGAACGGTTCCTGAGGAAGCAAGAGGAATCCGGCTAAGAAATGTTCTTATTGGGCTGAGACGGACCATGGCAAGGAAGGGGATTGCCAAGGGTGTAGCGAGTTCTTGCACATCACCTTTGACTTGAGATGGCTTTGGGGTGTCTTTGGATGATCTAAGACAACTTGCTCAAGCAGATGGAGTAGAGGGAAGTATTTTGTTGGGTTCATGGTGCTGTCTCCACTTCCTATGCTCACATAGCATCCTTGTTATTTTATATTCCCACAGAACAGAGTCTGCTCAACCCCTTCCTTCCGAGAACAGTAGACCCCAGAAGAAGGAGGGTCGGTTCAGCATGCTCAACCAAATCTTCTGCAAGAACAAAAAAGAAGAGCAGAGAGCCTATCAGAAGGATCATAGCAGGGACCGACTCAGTGGGGAGCACACCTTCGGAAGTTGATGACATCATCACCACCTTTGACAGCATCGTGGATACCAACTGCCAAGAACGGCCTGGTAATCAGGTGGCTATGGTCGACTTTAAGAAGAGGACCTCAGAGAATTCAAAATATCTCTTGCCAGAAAAGAAGCCTCTGGCTCGGAAAGGGCTTCCACCAATCAGAACGCAGAGTCTCCCACCCATCACCATGGGCAATAACTTCCTAACAACCTCCCAGGGGGCCACTTCCCATGTCGGCCTGAGCTCTGGTACTCATCATATGGCCCAGCAATCTCAGAAAAGTCGAAGTGAGCAGGATTTATTGAATAACAGAACTGGCTGCCAGGCATTGCCAGATAACCCCTGGAAAGGTGATTCTAATCAGGTGCTCTACAAAACTGGGACTGTGTCTTCTTCTGATAAGCTGCTAGACAGATTGCTCGCCAGCAGGTCCAGTCACCAGGAGGTCTCAGGGCCACCACACCTTCCTTATCTACATAATCCATCATCAGGTAATGTTCTTGCTTCCTTCTTCCTCTTTCCTGGCAGGCTCCAGACAGGAAATGTCTCTGGCTGGCCTTGTGGCCTGGCATAGTGGTAATGTTCGGTGCATCTGCTTCAGCAGCCTGAATTCGCAGGTTCGGATCAGATGTTAGCTCGGGACTAATATTCTTCAAGCTAAAAAAGAGGAAGATTGACAATAAATATTAGATCAGGGCTAATCTTCCTCAGGAAAAAAAGTCTCATACAGTTCTGGGTTGGGACCTGGAGTGACAATAGCCTGGATGACAGGGCCAGAACAAAATGGGCCCCCTTTTTTCCTTGAATCCACTGGATTCAAGATTTCCGGGCTATGGACGCATTCTGCTTTTTCATCCTGAGAGCAATCATCAAGTAAAAGTATGTGCCTTATCTTCCCAGAAAATATGTGTGATAACTGGCAGATTAGAGCAGAAATATTACTTTTTCCACTAGCAAGGATTCTTAACCAGGAGTGCGTGGCAATATTACCTATGAAGGGTTGATTTGTCTGTTTTATTGTTTGTTCTTAAATCAGGTGTTCAATCTCCACTCCAGACCTACCAAAGCAAAATCTTGGTGAGGGAGGAGGGAAAATGGCAATGCCTTCTATCTACGTGTAGGAAGAGAAGACAACCAAGCATTTAGGATTCAAGTCTCCACACACACCAAAGGGCTACATGGCAACTCTCCTTCCTGCCTCTTCCCCCAGCTATCCAGTGCCCCTCATCCAAAGCTACCAATGGCATTGATTTTTTGTTTATCCTTCCAAAAATACTTTATACACATATCTATACATGAAATATGTATACATATGTATATATAGTCCCCTTTTAGATAGATGTATCACACTAAAGAATTTATATGTTTATACACATACAAGCAATATATATCTATTTCTCCCCTTTTAAAATAAATGCATCGCCCTGAAAAATTTATTTTTATTTTTTTAAATGGTGCACAAGTGATTCTGATGCACACCAGAGACTGGAAACCATTGTTCTAAAGCAGAGGCTACAAAACAGCCTTCCAAAATAAGTTCATTACTGCGTCTCTTGCTTTATTTTTAAGTGAATTAATTGCTAATATTTAAAAATCATAAAGTTTTACCCAAAAATATAAAATTCCAGCTTCTCTGGAGAAATTGAAAAGTTTGGCACCACAGGACCCAAATGCCACTTGGCAATAACTGCCCGGATCTGAGTGACCATTATCCCCTTGGACACCACGTAGACATCACTATCCCCCATCCAGCCCAGTCCATACCACTCTCTAACATCTCTCCGTGGAGTGTCAGTTCTTTATCAATGTGTTGTTGTTTTCCTTATGCTAGGGTTAAGAGGAAAAAATGATACATTTCTTGAACTCATATTTCTGCCAAAAGTAGAAGAATGAAAGACGAAGAGGGCTATGTGTATTTTAAGAAGTGGAGGAGGGCCATATATCTTTGGAAATAGGAAACATTCTGTCCTGTTTAATATGCAGCACGAGTCTGGCTCTCCTCACTCTCTTATGTGTGCCTGGTGTCTCAAGCCTGTGAGGTAGAGTATGGCTTCCCTCCATATTCATATGCATTTAAGCACAGGATAAATATGGATAAGCACATGAAGGCTATTTCCTAGTGCTTGAGAAAAACTCCACTCAAGATTTTACTTCCTCCACAAAACACTGAACCATTTCGTTGGCGGCATGGGTAATGTTTTCACTTTTGTTCCGCGGAAGGATAAGGAAGGAAAGATATTGGTCTGCCATCTTTTGTCACTTTAGTGGCCTCCAGGGCCTTGACCCAGTCTGCTTTCTGGAGTTAGTCCTGTCCTGGCTAATACCCTCTCTTTTGAAAATCTTTTGAAATTTTTGAAAGTCTTGTTTTTTTCTGTTCCCAAGACAACCATTGGCTGTATTTCTGTTATCAGTTAGGATTGGGTTCAGCTGCCTGTAGCAGAAATCCAAAGTAAGAGAGGTTTAAGCAATGTAGAAGTTTATTGCTCTCATATGAAAGAAGTTGGAAGTAGGTGGTTCCCGGGTGCTTGGTGGCCCCATGATCACCCAAGAGCCAGGTTCCTCCCATCTGTGTGCTTCACAGCTTAACATATGGCTTCCATCCTTCAGGTTATTTCACAGTCCATAATGGCTGACAGAGCAGGAGAAAGGAAGTGGAGAGAGGGAATGAGATGAATGGCTCTCAGCTGAATCAGCTCTCATTAAGAAGTCATCTCCCATAAGTCCCGTATGTCTGCTTACATCTCATGGGCCAAAACTTTAGTCACATGGTCATGACTATCTGCAAGGGAGCCTGAGCATTGTACTCTTTTATCTGGGCACATGGCTGTCCCTCCAAAATTGGATTTTTGTTTCTAAGAGAGAGGAGAGAAGAGATATTGGATAGAGAGCTAGTAGATTCTGTCACATGAGCCACCTAAAACTTCCTATATTATTTGAAATAAAAGGAAATTCAATAAAATTGGTTTGAAGATTTGCTTCACTTTTCCAGTGAAAAGTAACTTGAAAGGTCCTGGGGGGGGCAGAAAAGCAGAAACAAAATTCTCCATGGGGAAACTTAAATAATCAGCTGTGTCTTTATCAAAGCATTTATTTTTTTTGGCCAATGTTCTTGAGTGCTGATAATAACTAGGAGCCATTCTAGGCAACTGAGTCATGATAAGATAACTCCCCCAAGAATCTTCAGCCTATAAAGGAGCTTTAAGGGATATGGATTTGCTAAAATGATTGTGCAACTGACTTTGCATTGATTTTCTTCTCAGGTTTAGATACAAGATCATAGGGTTTTTCAATGGAAAGCACCTTAGTCATTCACTCATTTATTAAATGATTATTGAGTGTCTGTCATCCTAATTTATCAGGAGGCGGCATACTCCAGTGGGTGAAATGGGTTCTAAAGCCCACTGTCGGGGTTTAAATTCTGGCTCCGCCACTTACTTGCTGTTGCTCAATCTCTCTAAGCCTTTGTCTCCTCATCTGAAAAATGGGAGGGAATACCTAATTCATAGGGCTGTGGATTGCTTTTAAGATTAAATGAGTTGATACAGGCAAACTACTTAGAACAGTGATTTAAACATCGTACTAAACACACACACACACACACACACACACACACACACGCATTGGTTTTCTTTTTAAAACTATGCCAGGCCCTATGCCCTAGAGATAAGCTAGAGATGACCTTTGTTTTGAAGATGATGAAATTTAAGTAAATGTGCTAGTCAACTGCCTGTTTGCTCTCAGACCTAGTCTTTTCCCTCCACTCTACGCTGAATCTCAGGGAACTACACTTCCTAGGCTCCCTTGCAGCTGCTTCCAGGTGCTTTGGGCCAAGTACTAGGAGGCACACAGAAGAGTAAGGGCAGGAGAAAGAGGGAAACGGTGTAGTTCTACACAATGTCCCTCTGCTTCCTGTGGAGTCTCCAAGAGTGGCACCAGCTCCTCCTAGACAGCCCCTACTCTCTGGTTCTGGCTCCCACCAGCTTCTGGGCCTTGGTTTTACCACCTCTTCCCCTTATCCTTTCAGGCTAGATGTGGTTGCATCTTCCTGCTGTGGCTTGTCTCTAAATTGTCCTTCTACCTTGTCCTCTGGCCTCTCTGCTTTTCTATCACCAGTATAAGCAACTTTCTGTATGAAATTCCCTCTGTTTCAAAGACTGAGAGAGGTCTCTGTTTTCCTGGAGCATCCCTGATTGATAAAGCAAAACATGTCATCTCTCTGGGCCACAGTTTTCTCACCCTCTGGATACAGAGGCTGGGACCATTTTGTCTCATGGGGCCCTTTCTAGTTCTAGCTCACGTGGCCTAGAGAAGTTAAAATGGTTTGCTTAAAGTCTCCCAGCTAATTAGTGACATATTTAGAACTTAAATCAAGATCTTCTAAAGAGGAAGGCATCACCCTGGCAATGTCTTTCTCTCTTTAAATCTCAAAGTCCAGTTGTCACTATGCTTACCAATTACTTACAATGCGATTTTCTTGGAAACTATATTGTCCTTCCAAAAATAAAAAAGATTTGCCCTCCTTTATGGATTTATTTCTGTGGACATTTTTTGAAGTATTGTTTTTCGAGTTACTGAGGCTTCTGGACACAGTTGGGAAGGTTCCTTTAAGTGGTTTAAGTTGTTAGTCTAAGTGGGTTGAAACTCAGCAGATTTCTACACTGAGCTTCCATATTTGACGTGAAAGCTAACGTGGTAGAGCAATCGAATACTGTTAATTGTACTGGAACCTAGATAGCCCCTTAACTCTGTATTTTCTGCTTTCCTGCCCTAGGTTTAATAGAAATAATAGGGGCTAGCAGTGCTACTGTTTGAATTCCTGGCAGCCGATATCCTGTGCTTGCGTCAGCAACCCTGAACATTTAGCTATAATGATTATTGCTTAACATTTATTGAGACCTGTCAGTGGGCTAGATGGAGAGAGATGGGGGGGTGAGGCACTTATCCTAATGAGGGAATTTGGAGCACATCAGCTTAATTCATGGCCAGCAGCTTTCAGAGAAAATGGAACAGAAAGCTCTGTGGTGTTTTCTACCAGCCTGGTTATTTACAAGCCATCACAAGGAAAGTAAGAAAGTGCTGGCTTCCTCTCTCCCTCAAGAGAGAACTTCCTTCTCCAGAATTTTCTAGACTATCCTAGGAACAATGCCCTCTCCTCCCTGTGTGTGTCTGATTCCATGACCCCTCTATTTAAACCCAGCAGAGGCTTTGCATCTTTCCGGGACAAAGGCAGGATTCTTCAGCGTGGCCTGGCCTCACTTCCCATTCTCAGTTTCTGCACCTCCCATGTTCAATCCTCTTCCCCCATCCCCTTTAAACAGTTCTTGGAATAGCTCTCAATTCCCTGACAACCCCACACCTTTTCACTCTATGACGCCTTTGCCCATGTTATTTGTGTTCTATCCACTGTGCTTGTCCTACAAGCTTTTAAGAACCAGCTCAAAACTTACCTTCTATGTGAAAGTCACTCTGACCTCTGTAGGAGGTGTGGCTCTTTCCTAGTGTTCATCATAAAAGAATAGCTCCACCCCGTTGAGCCTCTCCTAGGGCAGTGAACTAGGTACTTCCCCTTCAACAACACTGCTGGAGAGGAGTTTTTACCCCATTCTAGAAATGAAGAAATTGAGGCTTAGAGAGGTCAGCCCACCTACTTAAGGCCACAGAGATAGTTAGGAAGTGGTGGAGCAGACATTGGAGCGAGGTGTATGGGAATCAAGACACCTTGACCTCTCAGGACCCCGCTCTCCTCTGTGATGCCCTCACAGCTCTACTCTTGAGTTTCAAAAGTACGAGTTTACCTGTCTGCTTTCCAACATATACTGGGAGCCCCTCCTGAGCCCCTTGCCTCCTCCTCTTTGTATCCTAGGCTCAGGAATACAGTGAGTACGCAGTAGATGAATGCTGAATTTATTTATTTGTTATTATTATTATTAATCTTTCATTCACTTCTGGTTCCTTCCTATAACTGTGAAAACCTTTCCTGCCTTTTTATTCCAGGCGAGTGGGCCTCAACTCTGTCCCCACAGGCTGGACACACTGTAAAGGTGCCTGCAGCGCAGATAAGAGAGCTTTGGGCTGTGCACAGCTCCACCCTGTCCTTCAAACCTGAGCAAAGTGCAATGTAGAATGAAGTTTAACTCTCCTCCCACCTCCCAAATCGCTGCCACAGCCCCTCTGGGCCCACTTCTCTCATCCTATCAATATTGCTTTGGCTCTTAGGGAGGCAGGATAACATGGGTGTTAAGGTCAAACAGGCCTAAGTGGGAGCCTAGGCTCTCGGGCTTCCCATTATGTGACCTGGAGCACATTTGAGAACTCCCCCAAACCACAGTGTCCTCATTTGTAAAATGGGGCTGATAACAGTATCTATTCACAAGAGAAGGTGATTGTTAGGATTCAATGAGATTATGCCTATAGCATTTAGCCGTGTCCTTGACAATAGTAAGTGCTCAATAAACGTTATCCATAATTATCATTATCTCATTTCTTAGTTTTGCAAATTTTTGCTCAAGTATTCAGGGATGAAAAGGGGCTGAACTGATAAAGGTTTACTGTCATTCTACTCAGGAATGTTTCCTTTTACAATAATCGCTCAGGAAGTTATTTGACCTTCAGAGTTCAAAGGAATAAAAATATAATGGCAAAATGTCCACCAAGGAGACTGGAAATTTTGCTCCAGCTTCATCAGATGACGCTGCTCAGGTGGCTGCCCCTACAAGTCTACCGTTGGACTCGCCTAAGCAGGTGGAAGGTGGATCTTGGCTAATGCTTTTTGAAAATTTTCCCTTATGTTAAGAATTCCTTCGCCCAAACAGAAGACTAAAACCCTTAATGAGTGTTACTATAGTGATTCTGGTTCCACTAGGGGACTAGGCAAAAGGTCAAATGAATACCTGCCCCATGTCCAGGAGATTGTGTTAAGTACTCCACAGAATAAAACTATAACTGCTAATGTTTATTGAGTGTTTACCCTGGAAGCTAAATGCTTTACATTTGTTCTCCTATTTAATCTTTATGACCACTGAAAAACACAGATACAATTCTTTTCACCATTTTATATATGAGGAAATTGAGGTTTGCTTGCCCGAGCTGAGAATCACGGGAGCCTAATCCTGTCAGATCCCGGAGCCTGAGCTGTTCCTTATATCATTCGATCACTTTTTTAAATGGACTTCACTTTTGTGTACTCTCTTTTATTTTCAGATATTTGGAACATTCATCTCTTGTAATCAGTAGTGTGTTGGTAAATATTTAATAGCTGGCTCCCCAGGAGAAAATCAGTGCTTGCTGATTCCCATGGTGTAGATACTTCCACCATGGCCAATGTCAAGCCACCAGTGTGCTGTCAACCAGCTCACAAAACCCCTGAAAATTTAACCCAACGGCTCCCAAGGGCCGGTACGCGGGGCTCCAGCACAGCGAGGCTTATAGTCTAAATTAGACAATGGCAATCTACCAGGTGCTTGCACCCAGCTCCCATCTTCTGGGTCACTGATTCTCAGTCCTGGCTGCATATTAGAATCACCTGAGAGCTCATAACACTCTGATGCCCTATCCCAACCCTGGAGATCCTCATTTAATTGATCTGGGGTTTAGCCAGCGCAGCATTTTTTTTTAACTCGTCGCATAATTCCTATGTGCAGCCAGGATTGAGAAACACTGCTCTGCAAGAATACATCCTATTCATCACCTGCTCATTCATCACAGATTTGACAACTATGTGATGCATTAATGCCCTATTTTAATTTTTCAAACTTTTATGTTTCATAGAGTGGGTGGCCAACTGTGCTTGTTTATAAAATGTTATTTAAACTAGTTCATCCAAGAAATGACTTCTGAAATCTTTTCCTTCATTTAAACAGTGACTGCCATATAATAGAAATAATAGTAATGTGTAGCTATTGATGAGGATTTTTAGGCTGCTTAATTTTAAAATGGCTTATGATGAGGATTTTTAGGCTGGTTAGTTTTAAAACTACAGATGAGATTCAGGCTCCAAGGAGTGGAATTTGTTTACCCCTTTGTTGGGAAACATTTACATTTCTAAGAGAAACCTCTATCTGTGAAGATGCCTCCCTCTCTGTGCCAGGAAGAAGAGGAGAGAAGACCTTATCCCTAGAAGCTCTTAATGGGGAAAGCAAGAACTTAAGTTGGTTGCTGTCTGGCAATCTCATGTAACTGATTTAGGGTGGTGGCTTCTGACCTTTACTTAATCCGATTTGATTCTTGTCTAAAAGTCATGGGATCACCCAATGACCAGACCCCACCTGCACTGATACCATTTTAACTTTTTTCATGTTCTTTCCTTTGTCTTGTAAAGAGATGAATCATATACCTATGCCTTAAATTTAGCCCTAACCCTCAACTCGGGGCAGCAGCAGGAGCTCTGACTGCCCGTGGGTCTTGTCCCCACGCACCAGCTCTGACTGCCCATGGGTCCTGTCCCCATGCCAGCGGGGGCAACAGCAGAAGCTCTGACTGCCCATGGGTCCTGTCCCCATGCTATTCCACACTATTCTCTAAATAAAAGAGCACTACTGCCAGATCTTGAGAGTCTAAGAAATCTTTCTTTCGACTCCTCGGCTCACCGACCCCGCATCAGCTATTATTATTGTTTTTGTTGTAAGTGTCTTAAATTTAGTAATCTCTAACGACTTTTACGATTCTCTTATCCATTGGATTTTATATTTGCACTTGAGTCTCAAATAACTGATGCAAATATGTTTGTCTCCAGGACAAAGTTTTCAGCGTCTTTCCCCAAACAGACCCAAAATCAGGGACCTTCCTTTCACCCGGAACAACCTAGCTCCTCTACCGGACCAAAAATGTAAGTATTGGGAATCTTCCTCAGCTTCCTTTGCAAGTGTTAACACGTCTAGACACAACTAAATGTTATTTTTTCAGTTTACTTTCATTTTTGAAGGGAACATCAGGCACCAAAACTTGAAAATTACAGGAAAATAGAGTAGAAAGTCTTTAAAGCTTCATCCAACTTGGTAATGTTTGTTTTAAAAAAAATAGCCCCCCCCTTTGAGGAATTTTTGTGCTTGGACTATAAAAACAATAACAAGTTTATTTTGCTATGTACTATTTCATGTTTTTAAGAAGGTGCTTTAAAAATTCTTCTGTTAAGACTGGCCTCTTGACATTGGTTTCCTTACGATGTCGGATGGATAGAAATGTGTGCCACCTCTGTGCTCACAAGCTGTAGATTCCTAAGCAGAAAGGAGTAATCAAGTCGATGCTGTTCATTAGTATTACTTTTGGCATTATTGATTCACTTTGTATTTTATACAAAAATGTCTCACAATATAAAATATTAATATATGCTATTTGGCCAGTGATCTTCAAGTTTGAGTGTGCCTCATTATTACCTGGGATGCTTGTTATAAAGTAGATTCCTGAGTCCCACACCCAGAAATTTGGCGTTTGTATATCCTCCTATCTGTACTCTGAGGCGTATTCTATTATTATTCCTGTTGTACAGATGAGAACACTGAGTTCAGAGAGGTCATATGACTTACCTGACGTCACTTAGGCAGTGAGTAGCAGAGCCAGGAGCAAAACTACAGGATACTGAGTCAGCTACTTCATGAAACAAGCAGTACCAAGTGGATTCTAACTTCCTTCCTTCCTTTTCTTCTTATCCCACCCCACACATTTATAACATGTGCACAAGCGTGCACATGCTTGTGCACGCACACACACATACCCTCCACATCCTCTTATCTGCAGGTTGGATGATTTAGGAGCAGCCCTAACTTTTTCAGACAAGTTCCTTAACCTTTTTTTTTTTTCGAGGAAGATTAGCCCTGAGCTTACATCTGCTGCCAATCCTCCTCTTTTTGCTGAGGAAGACTGGCCCTGAGCTAACATCCATGCCCATCTTTCTCTACTTTATATGTGGGACACCTGCCACAGCATGGCTTGCCAAGCAGTGCCATGTCCGCACCTGGGATCCAAACCAGTGAACCCTGGGCCACCAAAGCAGAACGTGCAAAGTTAACCACTGCGCCACCGGGCCGGCCCCTTCCTTAACCTTTTTATACTGCTTTTCCTCAGTTTGCATCTAACAGTGGCGCCAGCCTGATAAGATTAGTGGGAGGATTAAATGAGATAATGTACGTAAAACTCTTGGCAACTGCTTGCACAGAGTAAATATCCAGTGTCTTCCTCCCCCAGGCTGTGGTTTGGAGGAGACCAACCAAGAGTTCTAGAACTCTTTAGGTAAACATGATGAACCATGACGTCTTAGTATAACCCCATCTTTTTGCAGATAAGGAAACAGAGAGGAGGAAAGAGATATTCAGTCACACAAAGAGTTAGTAGCAGAAACCAAGGTCTCTTCCTTGACAGATCAGTGCCTCTGCCTCTACTGATTTGTGTAAAGTGAGAGTTTTGGATGGTGTGAATTTAGTCATTGAGTGAAATTCAAGCCTGATCTGTCTTTAAGCAGAAACATAGTCACAAGAACATCTAGTTAAGGAAAGAGTCACTCAGCCTTGCATCCTGGGGTGGGGGGAGCCAAAGAGAGAGGATTTTCTTTGGCAGAGCCCAGGAGCTTTGCTTTTCACAGTTAAAGTTAAGGAGAGAAGGGAAGATAAAGATCATTGATCAACTTTAGCTCTATGAAAAAGAAATGGAAAGGTACACATTGCTTTTCCTATAAGAAACCTGAGAACCTTCTGAGGTTTGCATAAAAGCACAGTATAAATGTCTTGGGACTTGTTTAGAGCCTTGTGCTGACTTGGCCATCAATGGCTACTCCACCCAAGGAAGAGAGAGCTCTGCCAGGCACGCACAGCCCAATCGTGTTTTGATCAATCTTGGCCCAATCTTGCATTCGTGCATATTTGACATCCCTGACTACATGTGGAAAGCCTGAATAGATTTATAGACACTGCTCTCTCCTGCAGTCTGGCTCTCACCAAGACAAGCTTCTCAGAAATGCCTGCATTCCTTAAGAAATAACACAGTTCTGCCATCATTATTCGTGAGACTGGGAGAGAAGCACATCCTGAAAGTCTCTCATTCTGTTCTTTCTCCCCAGTTCTATCAGGAGAACCTCTACGGACAAACCGAGTGCTTCCTGCTATTCCAAGCCAACGGGGGCACAGCACACCAGCCAAGGAGAGCGCCAACTCTGCCGGTCCTACCAAGGATGAAAATTAACCATGGGTCGCAGACTGCGGAAATATATTTAATCTATATTTTCACTGTCAAAGGATGAGATTACTCTGGTTTGTAAGAACAAAGACTAATTTAGTAAATTGCATTCTATAAGCCATTCACAGTTTTATAACTCAAAATTCTGTATTCCAAATAAAGATATTGCCCAAATAAGCACTTAGAAACTTTGTGCATATATTGTAAGTTTGTGAGTTTCTGTGACCTCTACATGCCAAAATAAAAAGTCAAAACGTGTTATCAGCAGGGAAACTTAGCTCTTTGGTTTGCTTTGTGGGACGTTTGCCTTTTTTTTTTTTTTTGGCTGAATGATTTTGTGTTTTCAAAAAATGTTTTGCTGAATAAAAAGCAAAAAAAGCACATTCTGTACTTGTTCTTCACATTTATTGTAATTCTGCTGTGGATTGATGAAACAATTAAAATGAAAATAACAAATTCCTTTAATCAGCCACCGTTTAAGTCTTTTAAATGCACCATCTTCTGCAAAATACTTTCTAACATTGTCAGTTCTTGGCTGCAGCCCAAATCACTTGACAGTGTTTATCTGTCTTCCTTGTTATTTAATTATTTCCACCTATTGTCATTTTCAGATACGATTGATTGTTCCAACAGTAAGAAGATCATGTGAATTGGAAAGGTCCACATCCTGGCCTAACAGAATAGAATAAACATTTCTCACACATTCCTCAAATACTCTATGGATGTAATCATTCTTTTTCCTGTTTCAAAATAACGGCCTCTGCCTACTCAAGACATTCCCAAATTTATGACTTAGCAAAGAATGAAAGATCTTCTTACTAAGATGTTTGCGTGTTGTTTGGATTGATATAAAGTTCAAGGCTTAGCCATATAAGCTCATAGTCACTCCATGTTATTTCCAAGCCTGCATGTTATTTTGTAAATATCTCAAGTATAACATTTACCATTTTATATCAGTATTAATTGTTTAGCTCTCTAAATGATGTCAGACTCTGCCACCAACCAAATAGAAGCAGTGGCTTTGCACTTCTAGAAATTTGTTACAGTACATAATGGGCACTCAATCATTTAATTTTTTTCAGGAAAAGAAGGAAGGGAAAGAAGTAGGGAAGCAGAGAGGAAGTTCCATGGTAGAGAGATGCAGGAAGTGGTAATGAAAGAGGTTATTAGTCCACAATCTCATTTGGACAATGATACTTGTCTGAATCAGAGATTATCATATGGATCATAGTATCCACATGATAGTATGGATCAACCTCCTGAGCTAGACAGAGCCTAGAGGGAGGACAAATCCTGGTACAAATGGAAGAACTCTCAGAAGTATAGATTCTGAAGGGTTTTCTTTTCTGTTTTGTTTGTGGGCTGTTTTTGTCTTTGAAGAGTCATTCTTTGTATGCATCAATTGGGCTGTTCAGTTGTGTCGCTGGCTACTTCTGAATCCATGTCCCTCCATGAGTGAATACCTGGCCCTACAGTGAGTAGATTAGTCAGGATAGGCTAGCGTGTGCTTCGATAATAAACAACCCCAAAATCTCATTGGTTAACACAATTTTTTTCTCGTTCACAATACATGTCCCACAGCAGCTGGCAGAGTTGGCAATGTAGATTCCATTTCAACATGTACTTCCTTTGTGACCTAAACAAAGGAAATGAGAGGTGAGTCTTATCACTTCCTCTTACATTTCATTTGCCAAATCAATTCACATGGATATGCCTAACTTCAAAGGAGGTGAGAAATGCAATCCTTCCATGTGTCAGGAAAGGAGAGAATTGGAATATTTATGAATTATCCAAAAGATTATCACATGAACCAAGCCTCAGGCCCTAAGTGCTCATTTAACTACACTGGTATGCTCCTCCACTAAGTAGATAGCCAAGAGGTCAAAGCAATTTTTTAAAAAACGTGTATACAGCTATGGAAAAAAGTCACCATCCCCCAACATCTGCACTTATACACACACACACACACACATACAGAATTTTCTAATGTTGGGCCTTTCCATCCAAGTTGATTTAAGAATCTTTTGTTAGCTATGGAGAAGCAATATGCTGTCCGCTACCATTTCTTTAAATGAAATTGTCCTTGTGCTACCAGGTAAAGTTGCTTATTGGGGTAAATTCATCTTCAGCAAATATTTTACTAACCAAATCAGATATTAGGTAATCACCAACTTTCAAAAATTTCAAGCAACTTTTTCTTCTAAAAGGATTTTATTTCTTATTTTACCACTTGTGTTTCCCTTCATTGCTAAGGATATATTTATTTACACATATAAAAATCATAACCTTGCATACGTTATTTCATTTGGATCATTGCATCAACCTCCAAGTACAGACAAGGAATGCAAGGTAGAGAGAGAAGTTAAATAATTTGCCCAAAGTCACACACCTAGTAAATGACAGAGCAGGGCTTGGAAGTGATGTCTCTCTCTTGTTCCCTAGTCCACACACATAATTCCCAAATCATCATTTTCCTGTTCCAGAAATTTCATAGGTGTGGTATACCTTTGGCAAAGCCTCCTTTCTGAATTTATTTACTCAGCCTATACACTAACCAGGCAAAGTGGAACTACTATTAATATTTGTGAGAAGAGTCAACCAACCCAGTAATTTGTGCTAAACCTGTTAGAGTTGTTGAAAGTTAGGGTCTTTCCACCCCAGAGTTCTTGGTTCCCTTTGGTAGTCACCTGGTTTAACACAGGTGTTATTTCTTTCAGTAAACACTGAACTCCAATGCTCTCATCTTCCTAGAATTAAGCCAATATAAATAGATTTCTGCAACTCCAGGTTATTGTCCCTTCCAGCTCTACTAGATCACAGCTTGACACACAATATGATTTTAGAAAACCCCACCAAGTCACTGATTTGACATACGGTGCCTCCCAAAAAGACAAACATAACCCTTGATTTTGCTTTTGCCCCTACTCTTTGAAATTTACTGGTGCATACCTCTAAGCAAGTGCATCCTGCATTTTGAAGGTGGACTTTTGACAACAACCCTTTGGAATCCACCTCTGGCTTAAATAGAGTAATTAAGAAGGAACATATTTGACCTTAGCATGAAATATTTCACTCAAGCCAAAAACTAAATTAATAAAGGAACATGATAGCAGCTCTCACATGTAGCAGTTAGACTTTATTGCTTTCGGGGGGAAATGATATTTTAAAATCAGGAAATTTTATCAGAACCACATATTCCCTAGACGTTGACATAGAAATATTAGTACTGGTAGATGAGGATTGTCAACAAACTATGTTTCTATCAAAGCTATTGTTTTTCCAAAGCAAATGTCTTCCCATTCTGACCACTGTTTTAGTCCAACCTTGGTCTTTTGGGCAGTTGAATGAGTCCCAAGACATCCTGAGAGGCCAAATCTGGGAAGTCAATGAGTAAATTGTCTCAAAAATTGAGTTTCCAGTCAGCATGTTATACTAGCACAGTTGTCAACAGAAGGACAAAGATAGTTTTCACATCGATATGTGAAAAACAGGAAATAACTTGTTCGTTATTAAATCCCCAGTAAAAATTTTATTAATGGTGAATGGTAAATCATCTTGCAATTGCTAGTAATCCACAGACTAGGAAAACTGAGAGCAAAACAAAGACTGACAGTTCCCTTAGGAGGGCAAGGTAGAATCTAACTTGTTGACTTGAACAAAAAGAAGCTGAAGTTTTGGAGACTTGGAGATGTGGAGCCAGCTGTAAGACGAGAAGGTGGGGTGGAGGGTGGAGGAGACTGTGGGTGGCCCCACATGGGCAGGAATCCCAGAACTGAGCCCAGATACAAACAGGTGGCCATGAACAATATTTGGCGCACTAAGGTTAACATAAAGGAATGAAGGAAGAAATTATCTCTGTCATTTGTATTCATCTAACGTATAAAGGTACACCAAAAAGCTTTTTAAAAGCTTTTTTTATATTTATATAAATACAACTATATTTACAGACTATATAAACACTGATAATAAAAAGACAGATCATGAGGAAGCAAAGGCACATCTAAAAGCCCAAAGAATTTTCCTCTGCAATGAGCAAACCAAGGCCTGGCCTCACCCTCAAGAGGCTAAGAACCATTTTCCATGACTAACACTTGAGACGTGGCTCACCCATGATACCAACCATAACTTCTTTACTGCATCAGGGCTCAAGAGTTAGATTGAATTGAATCCTGCCTATTGATGAGAGGCAGAGCTACAAGCATTATGCTCCTTCAAGTTCAAAAAGGAGCTCAAGACCATAATTGGACTTCAGGTGCATCACTTTCAAGCCAAACATTAACTGAATTTGAAAGTATAACTTATTCAAGCTGCTGAGCTAGGTGAGAAGAGCAGAGTTTCTGAAAGTATGTAAGAGAAAAACAACGAACAGAAGGTGAGGCCAATCAGCATTATGTTTTACAGTTAGGAGGAGGCTACTAGAGAAGTTTTCTCAGATCCATATGACAGCCAAGCAAGACTTTGAATTTGAGAAAAGCTAAAAACCAAGGCGATGTTCTCATGTGCCTAAGTAGCTTGCTCTAAGACATCTATCCCAGCGTTTTCTGAACAAGTGACTTTGAAGGAGAAAAAAACAGAAATACGAAGAAAAAACAAATTGAAAATATCTAAGGACTCTCCCCTCCCTTGAATCTCTAGTCCCTGAGATCTAGCCCATCAAATCTCCACAGCAGGAAGTTTATTGAGCACCACTTCCTCTTTGCCACATCCTATCAGCACAGAACGAAGATTCAAACTTCCATAAAGCCCCTTGAATTATTCCAGTCAAGGCTTATAAAGTGAATAATAGTTTGTTTCCATGGATGTGCTGGAACCAGCTCTTAGCCACTTGAAAAAATGGATTGTTAAATCCAGCATTCAGGAATTTTGTGAACCGGTTGTTCAACCATTGGTAGCTTGAAATCAGCCACGGTGGAAATATTTACACCATGGAATTTGGCAAACATTACAAATCAAGGCTTTCTTTTATTTGGGATCTGGTTTACAAGCTAACACCATATATAAAATTTTTTTGGAAGTCTTTCAGAATTAAGAACACTTTAAATTAAATAACATTTTCTTTTAAATGTGCCTTTGCTAACACTGATGCTGGAGAACAGGACTCTTGTCTCAAGAGTAATCATGACATGCCTAGGTTTTACTGTATTAAGTTGTAACATTTCATGGGAAATGATTTAATCCAAGGGTTAATGAAATGCACATAGTATGGGTTGCATGCGTGCCTGCATGCCTCAAGACTGCACCCAGAATGGGATCTCCCCTCAGAGCTCCTCATGAGCCAAATCACAGCTTAATGAGTATTCATGGGTGAACGGTGTTTTTCCCTGTTACCTTCTGAGCCTATTAGTCAGTTCTTTTCAAGATGTGTAGTCCGGTTTTAATGTAGGCAGCACTATCTGTGACCTCATGTCTGCTCTTGTTACCACACTCACACCCCATAACGCTCAGGAAATGCACATGTTCCCCCTTAACTGCCCTGGGAGCTAAGAAATAAACACTAACTCGTGGTAAGGGGTGAAAGTTAGGAAATGGACATGACAATAACTTTCTTTAGGCCAGCTCTCCCGGAATCAAGGAGACGAACAAGGGTTCTACTTCTGTTTACAAGCCAGGCAAAGTCTAGATATTTTGTGCAAAAATGGATGTATATGGGTCTGAATTATTCAACTAGATGCATAACCTTTCACAATTTGTTACCAAGGAGAAAGGTCAGTTTAAAGCACGGGGCCCAGGACTCAGACATCACTCAGATAGGCAGGACGGCCCCTTAGGTATTCAGTTCTAATGCCAAGATCTAGAAATTATCTCCTTTTCTGGCACCTGCTTCTGTCCTTGCCTTGGCTTGCTCTGGATCAGCAGCAGACGATTGTAATGCATTTATACATTCACTCATTCTTCCAACAAACATTTATTGACTGCTCGCACTATGGTAGGTGCTGTAGGATAAAGAATATATACAGTATAAAGGATATAACAAATTTATATGAGGTTAAGTGATAAGGACTTTCTATATTTATTAGAGGAAAAAACTCGTTATTTAAGCTATTTACTCTGGTTTGGTTCTTTATTTTTTTGTGATTTGAAGCCAATAAATTATCTTTTAATAAAACCAAATATTAAGTCTCAAAATTGTTTCTCTACTTTTACCCTTCCATTATAAGTCCACAGACTCCCAAAGTCACAGTCTCAGAGCCTAAAAAAAAAATAGACTCTAGACATGAACAAAGATCCTAAAGCTCTAAGCCAGAGTCTTTTTGTAGCTGGTTCAAGGTCAGAGTATGGGGAAATCTGGACTGGTTCTATGAAGTGGTAACTCTATTGGTTACACAAAAAGGAAATCTTAACCTATTTGACAAAGCTGCCCTGGTCTCAAAAGTGTGGGCCTCACTGACTACTTCTTTCTCAAAGTGATACTTCATGCTAATTTGACCTCATTTCTTCATCAGTAGATCTATTTGGGAGAGGAGAGCTGATCTCAGGGACTCTGCAGGAAGCGGGGAAGAGAAGAAGAGGGATGCGCAAACTAATCCTTTCACCAGCCAGTCAGTCCCACACCCAGCGGGAGCCATTCTCAGCCCAGCCCAGGAGCCAAGATTAAGTTTCTCAGGGTGGAGAGGCAGGAGCAGCACGATCCAGCAATTTCCCTCCAGGGTAATCACCCCAGCAGAAAGTAGAGAGGCGTTTATGGTACTCCTGAGGCACAGTGTTTTAATGGATTACCTACTACTTTCTCTCTCTTCACTCAAACCTTTTAACACAACTGCTCACAAGAAGCAAAACAAACTGATTCGCATGTTCCCATTTCTCTTAACCACTTACCCATCGTGCAGGGGTGCTCACGAACTCCAGAAGACGGAGAGGGAAGCAAAGGGGCCTAGAAGAACTGTCAACTTTCATAGCTGTCCCCCGACGATCGAGAATTGGCTGCATGTAACGCAGACCCAAATACGTGCACGTACAGACATCGAGCACAAGAGAAAAAGAATCAGTCTCTTACAGTGTTTTCAGCATAATGCTGGTTCTTATAAGAAGCTGAAAACAAAACATAAAGAAGCATCTTAAGTGTATTTTATCTTTGGCATTTGAAAGTTAACTTTACAGACCATTTTAAAATCAGGATTAATTTAATAAAAAGTAATGCTTTGCTCCGATTTTTCGTTACCTTAAAATTTCACCAATATGACCATATGAGTAATGGTCTTTTTTCAATTAAACTCAATCTGGAGAATGTGTCTTCTTGATAATTTTTAAGAGAAAATGAATAATGTGATAAATAAGAACGATCATTTAGATCCTGAAGACACATGTTTTTATAAAATATGCTAGCCCTTCCAACACTGCTAATGTCCTTTTTTTTTTTTTTTTGAGGAAGACTGGCCCTGAGCTGACATGCGTGCCCATCCTCCTCTACTTTATATGTGGGACACCTACCACAGTATGGCTTGCCAAGTGGTGCGTAGGTCTGCACCAGGATCTGAACCGGCAAACCCAGGGCTGCTAAAGAGGGAATGTGTTCATGTAACCACTGCACCACCGGCCAGCCCCACTGGTGTCCTTTTTAATGCAAAGAAAAATACTGTTAATAATGACTGTAATCCTTTAATTAAAAATACCGGGGCGGGTGGTGGCACAGCAGTTAAGTGCACACATTCCCCTTCTGTGGCCCGGGGTTCGCTGGTTCAGATCCCGGGTGCGGACGTGGCACTGCTTGACAAGCCATGCTGTGGTAGGCGTCCCACATATAAAGTAGAGGAAGATGGGCATGGATGTTAGCTCAGGGCCAGTCTTCCTCAGCAAAAAGAGGAGGATTGGCAGCAGATGTTAGCTCAGGGCTAGTCTTCCTCCCAAAAAAAAAAAAAAACCATAAAAAGTAGCAGTGGAGAAAATCAGAAGAAACTAAGTAGTGTTTAATAAATGTTCCCTTGTTCCCATTTACCAGTTCACTTTTACTGCTAACTCTCCTTTCTCCAGATAAAGATTGATTATTTAAGCAAAAAAGTTGTGAACATCCATTATGTGCACTGTTCCTGGTGAGGGAGCTACAGTTATGAATAAAGCAAAATGCCTACTCTCATAAAGCTCATTGTCTACAAGGATGCCAACCCAAATTCTCCAGATTGCATTTATACAGGTAAAGCAATTACAAAACCTGTCTATAGGGGCCAGCCCATGGCACAGCGGTTAAGTTCACATGTTCCGCTTCAGTGGCCTGGGGTTCTCTGGTTCGGATCCCAGGTGCAGACCTACGTACCATTTGTCAAGCCATGCTGTGGTAGGCGTCCCACATATAAAGTCGAGGAAGACGGGCACATATGTTAGCTCAGGGCCAGTCTTCCTCAGCAAAAAGAGAATTGGAGGCAGATGTTAGCTCAGGGCTCGTCTTCCTCAAAAAAAAAAAAAAAAACAAAACCTGTTCATTATCTCAGGTTCTATTTTCTGACTCTGTCCCATCAATATCGCAGAAACCCCATAAAATCTGATTCTCAATTACTGGCATTGCTGCTGCTAATAGCCCTGATTCTTCTGGGTTTTATTTCCTGTGAGAATTGATGCAATAGTAGAAGGAAAAAATAAAAAACCAGAGGGGACCATTCCAATTAATATAGATAGATTCTTTAAATGGGCAATAAAGACAATGTTTCATTAGGAGGAAGTTTTCAGGAGGTATTTGATGCTGGGGCGGGAACTGGAGGCTACGGGGTGGAGCATAAATAAAGAAGACTTTTACAGCTGGAGGGTGCATGATGGAGAGGGAAATAAAAATCAGGAACAGAAAGAGCCATCCAACTTGCAGCAAAGAAGAGAACAGGACAGAAAAGGAGAAGCAGGTACAGGTCAGTGGAGGACCTTGAACATTAGAAAATAACATTTGTGGTTGAAGTCACAGCAAGAGAAAGGAGAAACAATAGCCACTAAGTATATAGGAAAATCTCAGCAAAAGTAGTTATTGACTTTGCTTGTAGAGCTCACACTTCTGCAGAATTCTTAGTGACCAGCAACCTGGGCAACTGGGAACCTGTGCACTCCTGGAGGCCAAGGAGGTTTATTAGCCCAGAGCTGGTACAAGTTGAGTCTCTTAGCAGAGTCAACCTGAAACCGTGCTGGGGAAGCCCCAAGGCTGAAACAGAGATCTTTGTGTTCAGGCCTCCTTCTCCTTCAGTCTCCCAGGTCATTAAGACACTGGACTCCTGGGATTACATATCACCCAAGGAATTGCTCCAGGAAAGTTACACGCTCTCTCACTGCTTTCAGTGTTTGTCTGACTTATTCAAGGCCCTGACACACTGGCAGCTCTAGACAATTGCCTCTTTACCTTGTTATTTGAACCACTCAATCACTGCTGCCATTTCTAGACCATTGGGGGCCTAAGAAGAGAAGGGGCATGGGATTGGGATCTTTGGTACGCTATCAACCGTGGAATGTTCGGCAAGCTGCAAGAGAGATACTTCTCTCTTCCCACATCCTGCCGATCACCATAATACACATGATAAGTGGTTCATGAGTCGTAAGAGAAAGGCAATTTGGTGATGTTAAATGGACAACTCAGAAGGAAATGAGTTTAATGGAGTATAGCCATTGCCTACTCCTCTGTTTTCCTGCCTAAAAGTCTTTGAAAGATCCTTCTGGATTTGCCTCTGTCATTGGGTTGGGGAGAAAAACTCAGGGATGCAGAGCCAAGGTTCTATGGAAAAACTGACATCTTGGAAGCCTGCAAGCCCAAATCCCTGGACAGGATAGGACCCAAACGTTCTCTGAAGGTGAATAGAAATGACCTTGTCTAAAACAAGGGCAATTTTTAGACTCTGTCTTCGGCCTTCCAGGCTTGGCTCTTGGTTAAGTACTGCAGTGTTTAGGCTGGCAGATCCCCAGTCTAATTTTGAAAAAAGAAAACAAAAGTAATCATCTTGTGTCTTCTGAAGAAGCAATGAGCCAACTAGTATCTTGAGTGCCTCCTCAACATCAGAGGTTCCTGCACCCTGTTTTAAGGTAGTCTAATGCATAACCCTAAGAGAAAAGTGTGACTTATTTCAATATCTTCTATGAGTAACTGTCAATACCGTAAAATCATAGAACTTTGGAACTGGAAGAGATCTTAAAGAAACTTTCCTCATTTATGAAGTAAGTATGTTAGACGAGAATATCTTTAAATATTCTTCCAATGTTAAAGTTCTATAATTATATATATACGATACACACAAAAAGAGGTTATTAAGCGTCAAGCTGAATTTTTTTTAGCAAACATTCCAAAATGTATATGTGACCCATTTTTCGAAGAGTAAGTCTCTAAAGAGTGTGAACATAGGAGCCAGCCGGGTGGTGCAGCGATTAAGTGCACACATTCTGCTTCGGTGGCCTGGGGTTTGCCGGTTTGGATCCTGGGTATAGACATGGCACCACTTGGCAGGCCATGCTGTGGTAGGCGTCCCACATATAAAGTAAAGGAAGATGGACACGGACGTTAGCTCAGGACCAGTCTTCCTCAGCAAAAAGAGGAGGATTGGCAACAGATGTTAGCTCAGGGCTAATCTTCCTCAAAAAAAAAAAAGTGTGAACATGAAAGCAATTTTAATCTCGCCCACCACTTTAGAGCAAACATAGACCGGTTTTCCAAGCCCTAGATGAAATCTCAGGCAGGTCCCACAGCGTTTCCAGGCCCAAGATCAGTCTGTCGTTTTAAAAGTTCAGAACAGTTTAATTTCAAAACTCCAACCTGATTCTCATCTAAACTTCTAGCTTGAGTTGGCTTTGGGCTTGGAAGCCTGCAGTGGAGAACTGGGTGTGGTTGGCTTTTACTCTCCTCCTTTCTCCACCTCTTTTCCAACTCCCTGGCAAATGTTTTAGACCCCTCAGAGTCAGACCCCTGGAGAGAGGGATGAAGGAGCAAAGATGCAGTCTTCCAAGGTTAATAGAGTTGCACTCTGGCCTCTGCCCTCCAAGTGCTAGCTGTGGCATAGATACCTCTTTCTCCAGTGGGACTTCTTAGGGTTGATCTCCCTCAATCTCCCTTGCAGGGAACAACTCTCCTCTGGCCGGCAGCTTATGTCTTCCCACCAGCCCTGAGATTCTGACTGCCCATCTTTCTATTGGGGTCCTTTCTCTATTTGAGGCAGTTCTCTTGGACAAGATCCATTTGTCTTAGTCCGTTCGGGCTGCTATAACAAAATGCCACACTCTAGGTAGCTTATAAACAACAAATTTATTTTTCATAGTTCTGGAGGATGGAAGTCTGAGATCAGGGTGCCAGCATGGTTGGGTGAGGGCCCTCTTCTGAGTTGCAGACTGCAGACCTCTCATTGTGTCCTCACATGATGGAAGGAGCCAGGAAGCTCTGTGGGATCTCTTTTATAAGAACACTAAACCCATTCTTGAGGGCTTCACTCTCCTGACCTAATCGCTAATCACCTCCCAAAGGCCCTACCTACTAAAACCATCTCCTTTTACTAGGTCAAGGGGGGAGCCCTCATTAAAGGGATTAGTGCCCTTATAAAAGAGACTCCAGAGAGCTCCCTTGCCCCATCCATCATATGAGGACACAGGAAGAAGACAGCTGTCTATGACCAGGAAGCAGGGCTTTACCATACACCAAAACTGCCAGCACCTTGATCTTGAACTTCTCAGCCTTCAGAACTGTGAGAAACAAATTTCTGTTGTTATAAGCCACCCAGTCTATGGTACTTGTCACAGCAGCCTGAATGGACTAAGACAACGCTTTGTCTCCCCAGTCTGAATGGTGGTCTGAGGAAGCATTAAATGGTACAACTTCTCTATGAAGATGAAATGGATTACTTTAATCCAGGAGTGCCTGGCTGTTCCTGCTAAGTCTTTGTAAACTACTTTATAACAAATGTGAGCATGGAGTCCTGAGATGGTAACTACAAATGTCATATATGTTAATACATTGTTATTTACAGCCTCTGCCAGACATGCTCAAAATTTCAGACATGTAAACATCTGTTTGCTTCAGGAAGCCATCAAAAATTCCACCAACTCATAAATAATGACTTTGTTGTGCCCCATGATGACCCCCTTTTTCCAAGTACACATTAGCAATTGCATTCCTACAAACAAACCAAAAGATGGCTCATTAGTTTATTACTCATTTAATTACCAGAGATGGGAAACATGTGGTCCAGCTTAACAAGTTTAACAACAATCCCTAAACAAGTACATATTAAAGCGGTGGTGTTCTGACATCAACATTTCCAGATATCTAATGAATGGCTAGATGCATATGGTCAGTGTATATCATGGATAACCAGGAAATCTATCACCCTGAGGTCAGCATTGCTTAAAGACAGTGATAAGTCTTTGGGGCTTTTATACACCAACCCCTGCAAGAATGATCTCAGTGTTAATCATCACTGAAATAAAAGAAAAGAAACAAGAAAGTGATTTTACTTAAATAGCGTTTAATGGAAGAAATAAGGAAGTGGTTTGGCTTCTTTCCCTCCCCCTGGAAAAATAGCATGACACACAGTAAGTGTTCAACGAATACTATTCTTGATGACAAAAGGAGCATGAAGACAATCATTTTAGTGTTCTCAGGACAGGCCATGTCATTGAGCCACTATTGCCCACAAGCCTTAGTTGGCATCACAGTCATTTAGTCAGCAACTATTTGCGCCAGCACCATGCAAAGTGTTGGAAATGGTACAGTCAACCAGACACAGTCCTGCCCTACAGAGACTTATAACTGTTAGGAAAACAAGCAAGGAGGCAGGCACTGAGAAGAGAGTGTGGTAAGACTTTTGATGGAGGTTCTCCGTTGGCTCTGGGAGCACCTAAAAATCAGAAAAGCCTTTAAGGAAGGATTCATGTCTCTCACCTGGGATCTAAGAAATGAGCTCAAGTTATCCAGGAAGAGGAGAAGGGAGGAGAGTCCTAGGAACTGCACAGACAAAGACTAGGAGATGAGAAAGGGCATTCAGGACACTGCAAACAGTTCAGTATGATGGGGTGGGGATAGGGGTGATGAGAAAAGAGAACAGAGAGGCAAGCAAAGAACACAAGAGGAAAGTCCCTGAAGGTCATGTGGATAAATCTGAACTTTGTCCTAAAGGTAAGGAGACACCATCAAAGGGGTGTAAAGTGAGGAAAGGGGGCCGAGGGTTCTGATGTGATTGTGTAGAAAGAGCACTGGCTGCAGTGTGAAGAATGGACGGAAAAGGACAAAAATGGAGTCAGAGACTAGTTAGGAGGCTATTGCATTAACCAGGTGAGAACGACAGTAACTCGAACTAACATGGGGCAATGAGGGTAGAGAGAAACAAACGAATTTGAAATAATTTAAGAGGTAAAAGTGATGGGTCTTGGTGATTGACTGGATGTGGGGAATCCAGAGGGAGGATTGACTAGATGTGGCAGAGGGAGGAGCCAAAGATGACATCAGGATTCTGAGGAGGACACCTAGAGGGATGATGGTGCCATTTACTGAGAAACGGAATACAACGGGGGAGTGGGCTCAGGGGACAGAGATAATGAGCTCAATTTAGGAAGTGCCCATTCTAAAATGCCAGTAGGATATCCATGTGGAGATGACAAGTGCACGATTGAATTTTCTATGGATTCTACAATGAACAGATAAACAGAAATGAAACCCACCAAGGACTCTAAGAAGTTGGGGTGAAAAAGATGGAATCACTAAAACCAAGGGAAGATAATTTCAAAAAGACAGTGACCACCAGTGTCAGATGCTGCTTAGAGCTCAAATCAGATAATGCTGGAAAAGCAGCCTTAAAATTTAGCAACAAGATTATTAGTGATCTTGGCAGCAGCAGTATCAGAGGAATGTTGGGACAGAAACCAGATTTCCAGGAGAATTTCAGAGTGGAAGGTGAGGCAGTGGTGATGGTGAATATAGACACCTGTTTCAATATACTTGACTGAAGCCAAAAGGAACCAGATAAGCAAATGGGTGGATGTTTTAAAATGTAGGTTTCACTATTACACTAGTAATATGAGGCCAACAGATCAGGAGACAACTGCCATTGAAGAAATAGTTTGTTACTCACAGTTCCCCAGAGGAGTGGGCACGCCAGGGCATGCAGGGTCACATGGGGGAAGCGCCATGATCCCTCAGGAGGCAGAGGGAGAGAGGGGAAACATGGACAGAGACCTTATTGTGGTTTTCACAGGAAGGCAAGGCAAGGCAGAGTAAGCAGGCTTGGGATTGGCTAGTTGGAATAATTTCAGCAGGCTGCGGAGCATAGGGGCTGTCTCTAGCTATCTGGGACCCAGCCTTGGGGTAATCAGGGCAAGAGGACAGTGCTTCAAATATAAGAGCCCTGTGAGAGGCCATTAAGTGGTGCATGGGGTCTGGGCTCTGCTGGTTAGTTTACAGAGGAAAGATAGACTTTCAGGTGAGTGGTTTCTTATCTCTAGGAATTAGCTAACCCTGGGAGGGGCAGTCCCTCGCTGGTCAGTAAGGCCTCAAATGCCAGAGCATCAAAAATACAGAATTATGAAAATATAGTTAATACGTGGGAAAGGAATGTGGAAGCAAGGGAGGGCATTATTTTTAGGAGAGAAACTTGGGGTTGTTTAAATGTTGATGAAAGGAAGTGGTATCAAGGGAGGCAGCAGGAGAGAGAAGGGACCTACAACAGAGCAAAGTCTATCAGACTGCAAGAGAAATACAGAGCCTTAGAGCTGACCTTGGCAATGAGCAATCTCTTCCACTACAATGGAGGGAGAGGAGGAAAGGATGCGCATGTCTGCAGGCAAGCTTGTGCAAGAATTTGAGGGAGTTTCTCTCCGATGGCTTTTTCTCTTACAAAGTAGAAGAAAAATTCCCTAGTGGAAGATTGATTAAAAATAGAGTGAGAGAGATGCCAATTTTATGGTCACAAGTTTTCTCTGATTGTGGTTTCACTTACAAGTAGAAAACAAGACAAAACAAAACTTGTCATTCAGTTATTCTCTTTTCTTCCTTTAAGGTAGGTGTTAACTCCCAGCCACCAATTGTAGGCCCCGGAGATGCCTTTGCCAAACTCCAGTGAGCAGTGTGGGGACCACAACAGCTTTTGATGAAGCTTGGGCGCCACCCCAGATCATAGGTGTGATGGCTGTGAGACTTCAATCACTGGAACATTGAGAAGGACAGAGAAGAGGGCTTTCTGAAGCCCAAGAGGATTTGGTGGCCCTAGGAAAGGATTATTGAAAATGTAGGGGCTGACCTCAGAAAAGCAAAAGCTAAAGAGAAGGAAACAAGATAGAGATACTTCTGAAGGTAGAAGTCCAGAAAGGGCCAGTGGAATCCACTCTTAGACCCCAATCAACTTCCTGAAACCCCCACCACAGGGTATCCAGAATTTAAAGATGCTAACTCATCTCCTCTCTCTCTCTCTCTGAGTTGCATGTTTGTTTTATGATTCTTTAGACCAGTTTCTGTATTCACTGGCTTCAATAAAGCACTAATCTGCTTTAAAGCCCAAGTGATTATTTCCTGTTATTTAGTTGGCCTCATGACATACTCTCAGAAAGTTGAAGCTGTTTCAGACTCCCAGGCTCTACTTCCCATTGTGGCTTTACACAGGAAGGGGAATGCCCACCCCACATAGTTGACACCAGAAGGCTGTAGGTACCTCTGCATGCAAGGTGATCCAGACCCCATCCCAGAGTGTGCCTTAGGAGGGCCCTCACTTAAGAGCAGTTTTCAAGGTTCTGGCTTTCCTTGTCATTCTCAGCAATCTGCTTTCCAAATCAAGCACATAACACACTGGTGGCCAAGTTATTTGCTGAAAGGGCCAGGCCTCCCACTGGATCTTGAGGAGGAAACACAGACGCTGCTTCCACCCCGCCCTTCTGCCCCGACTCGGTCTAGGAGTTTTGTGTACCACAAAGAGGGGAGTCCTTGAGAGGTCACCGGATCCATCTGTCATCAGCACCCCCACCCCAACTCCCAACACAGCCACACTCTCCTTAAGCTGTTGTGAAAAAGAGAGGCTCAGTAAGACCTACTTTAGTAAAATCTCTGGAGAACAAGATTTCATAAACTTCCGCAGTGACTATTTCAAAACCAAATAACGTTCTGATTTTGCCAGCCGCTTAAATCAAAGTAGGGAAAGAGAGTGGAGTGGGTGGGGGAAGGAGGGCAGCATCACAGAAAAAAGGGAAAACAGGAAACAGACTTATTAAGAGGAAGAGCCAGAAAGTGAAAAGGTTTAACTGACCCGTACATTGAGAATTTCATGTAAAATCGTAAAGTTCTCTCTTTTCTCCCCTTCATTACCTTCTGAGCATCTTCCCACGTCCAGCAAGAAAAAAACAGGGCCTACTCCACCACTAGAAATGTAGCTGTTGGAGAGTTTTTTCCTCATAAAAATAAATAAATAAACACAAATAGAAATCCAATGAGCCAAAGTCAACAGTTAGATATTCATATCAGGCTGGGAGACTGTCCGCTCAGAGTTTCCAGCCCACACCCGCTGCTGCCCTGACTCCATTCCTCCAGTTCTCTCTTGACCTAAAGGGGGACCAACACTTTTAGGAATCCTCTCTGTGCCCATAATTTTCATGTTCTCTGCCTGCCTTTGCCCCAGGGCCTCCAATCTAAACTCATGGCTGTTCTGAACCTCCCCGCCAACTCCGCTCTCTCCCTGTCCAGTGCCCACTCCCACCCCTCCTCCTGAAATGAAAAGTAGATTCTGCTCTTCCTGGCTGATTGCTGGAGCATCTCAGCCAAGACAATTCCCTATTGACATTACCGCAGAGATTATGGCCCAAAGCCCTCACATTTCTCAGTCAAATCAATGGAAACATCTTGGTTTTTTTTTTTCTTTTTTGCCTGCAGGACCATCCAATGTGAATGATTTTCTGCCTGGAAATAGATCCTATGTCTGGGGCAAGGTGTCACTGCTGGATCTGACATCATTTAGAAAACAGGTTGTTTTTCTGGGATAAATTTAAGAGGTTTATTGAGTCCATGGAAGTTAGGAGGACAGAGTTTTAACTTCATTCAAAAACAGGGGCTGCTGGTTGCTGCCACCCACAATGAAGACTCAGAGCACCAAATTCAAAGCCTTTCTCCCCAGCGTGTTTTAAGGGTGCTCGGGCTTCATGTGGTTGTTGCTGGCGGCTGTAGGGAGAGCTATGCGAGTCCCTGCTTTACTGGAAAGTTCACACCCGTGGACGGCAAGGCCAGGAAAGGGATATGCAAGCAGAAGATGTGAGAGCACAGGGCAAGTCTTGAGTCTTAGTGCCCTGAGGATTTGTGCTTGGATGACGCAAACAAAGAAGAAGCGAGAAGTGGAGGGCCCCTCACGAGGAGGAGACTCCCTCAGTGGTGGCTGTGGGTCTTCCTTAGGTCAGCTCCATGTCAGAAGTCTGAGGAAGTCAAACAGCACCGTGAAAGTGGGACTTCCAGCAGAATTGGCAGGATTTCTTCAAGTCAATAAGATGGGAAATCAGGGAAGGGACTGTTTTAAGTTCAAAGAGATTTAGAGTCATGACAACCGAATGTTTCCAATTGACTGGTCAGGGACCAACCAAGGTGTGATCCCTGAGTGGATTCTAGTTTGAATAAACCAGCTGCAAAAAACCTTCTGGGATCAATGGTGATATTTGGGAACTATGGTTTATTTTATTGGGTTTTTTAATATGAATATGGGTCTGATAATGGTATCATGGTTCTGTCAGAAAATGTCCTTATTTTTAGAGATGCATACCTGAGTATTTGAGGGTGAAATGTTATTATATCTGAAATTTACTTTGAAATAGTTAGGCAAAAGGAACAGGTGAAGTAACTATGGCAAGATGTAAGCAATTAGTAAATCTAGGTAATTCTGGGCAAATGAGTGCTCATTACGTATTATTCCATTTTTCTGAGTATATGAAAATGGATGATTTAAAAAGTTTAAAAGCATAAAAAAGTCTAGGAAGGTGGGAAGAGAAAACTCCTCATGCAGATCAATTATTCTCCGAAACATTGTTTGTGGGAGAACGGGCAAAGATGAATAAAATCCAGTTGCTGAGGTAACAGCCCAGTGTGAAAGGCAGACAAACAGACAGACCGTGTCCCAAACAGAGCAATGTGTCAGGGGCTATGGGAGCAAGGGGGGAGTATGGTCCCAGGTGGACTGGGAATTGAGGACCCGTCTTGGGGCAGGGGGTGGAGGGGTGCTTCCCGAAGGAAATGATACCTGGGCTGAGGCTTGATAACCGTGAAGGCTTACTGGGTGGAGAAGTGGCAGGATTGGACTTCCTCCTCCAGCGGGGAAGCACTCTAAGACTTGGGGGGTAAGGTTGAAAGAGTGAGTGGAAAGGGGGGCTGTAGGGAAGAGGTTGTTAGAGGAAACGGCTTTTTAAGCTCATTCCTGGCAACCTAGCTTAATACGCCCCTGAGAAGAGGAGAGAAAGTTTAACCGAGGGTCTCTAGGTAGGGGGTCACAGGCCAAGAAAGCCGTTTCTTAGAAAAGTCAAAAATGGGTGACAAGGCAAAGACAGCTTTAAAGGGACACAGAGACTATCAGGCAGCCCCAAGGGTCGAGGCAGGGGTTGGTAGCCTTCCCCAGCAAATCTTCATCACCCATCCCAGTGTCTGGCTTTCTTAACCAAGAGGCCATGTTCTTGAGCTCCAGATGTCTGTTCTGCTTTCAGAGAGGGCTCCAAAGTAAATCTTTACTCTGCTTCGGGTTCCAGGGTTCAAATATTTTCAAACAACACTCTATCCTTCACTTTAACTAATCCACTCCTGTGGATACATTGACCTAACAAGAGGCAGACAAGAGCAGTAAGTGCTGGGGCCCCTCCTGAATAAGCAAGTTAAGTCTGTCCTCGCAGGTTAGGGTCAGGCAGTGGTCCCCACAGCCCAGTGTCGCTAATGATGCAGCACCCTGTCACTTCCAAAAGGACCGAAAGAGCCAGTCCTCTGGAGAGCAGCTCATGTGCCTGGGTAAAGGAAAGAAGAGCCATAAATTATTCAAAAGACCTTTTTAACCAGGGCCTTAGGGCTGCTGGAATACTTCTAGAGTGTGAGGTTTGGGAGGAAAGTTGGGGAACTTCTAATTCAGTCTTCCAACCAGCAGGAGCCCCCTACCTCAAAGTTAACGCTAAATTGACCCATCATCGGAGTGTGCTGCTGTCTTCCTCTGAAGGAGAGGCCACACCTAGGATTAGGGTTAGTTTGCAAGTTGAGATCATGTACTGGAGACAGAAAAAACAAACAAAAACAACTCCATTTCACAAACAGATCTTTTTTCACTGTGGAAAGTAGTTTCCAAGTTTATTTGCCCCATTGTTAGTGTGTAAACTTGAGGGATCTGAAGTTTTTCTGGCTAGGGACCATCCTTTAACTGTAAGTACAAGGTAGTCACATCTCAGATTGGGGTTAGGTTCCAAAAATAGAAACTGTGTATGCTCAAATTAAAATCCCTTAATTTCTCTAAAAGTAGGACATGTCGTTGAATTATCTTCCAGCATTGAACCCAGGTCAATGTCCTCAGTTGAACACCAGATAAAATAGTTAACTTGTATTTAGAGGCTGGGTTGTATTTAAAAAACAAAAACCAAAAAAAAGCACAAGGAAACAGCAGAGCCACATTCAAAGAGCAGGTACATCACTCTGAGAAGCCCTTAGAATGGAGACCCCTCCAGTGAAGGTGAGTCCCAGACTTCTGGGATACGCCCACCCGGAGGCAGGATCGCTGGGAGAGCAACGACAGACAGAATCACCGTGCTAAGTTGCCCTTTTTCCTCTTTCACGTTTTCTAGTGTACAGATAATTGATTTTTTAAAAGTTAAATGTGCTGATGACATAATTCCAGAAAGAAGTTTAAAGAGTTCAATTTTCATTAGTCCATTTTCTTGTTCTATTTTGTAAGGTCTCGTTAGGATTTCTACAACTGCTCACATGGAGCTAAAATGTTTTTTATAATAAGTAAATTAATTGCTTATTGCACACTTATCATTCACCAGGTACTTGCTAAACATTATTACCAAGCATTAAAAATAGAATCTTTGCTCTCCAGGAGCAGACAGCAAAGTAGGAAGAGAAGAATCTAGAATGCTGAATTGCCAGGAAATAGTACAGGACAATTTGCAAGCAGATATCATCTTGGTTTGTGAGGAGAAGTGTTCGGGCTCTCCGGGAGGAGTGAAATCACTACAGGCTGCGGGGGGCGCGGCGGGGGGGGGGGGGGGGGGTGGGTTGGGGACGGCTTTTCAGGATGAGTGGGTCCGAGATGGGAGTCAAGAGCCTCAGATCAGACCATCGCCGCTGAGTCTTGCCTCGGCTGCTTACTAGCTGTGTGACTTTCTAAGGCTCAGTTTCACTTCTGTTAAATGAGGATAATAATAGCACGTACCACATAGGGCTGTTACAGGGATTAAATAAGATCACGTATATAAGTGCCTGGCACATAGTAAGCACTCCATAAATGCTATTATTATTATTGTTCTGAGCAGGGCCCTGGAGGATAGGTATGATTTAGACACACAGATGGGGAAAGAGAGAGTAGAGTCCAGCCTTGGAGGCCATCTGGAGTGAAGATAATGGGGAGGAAGTTCAGCTGTGATGAAACGAATGTGAGATCTGATCCTGGTTCTCCTATTTTCTTGTGATCTGGGTCAAGTACACCCTGTGCTACAATTTCCTCATCTATTAATAAAGATGGTAATAGTAGTTACCACGTGAGGTTGTAGCAAGGATTAAATGAGATCATATATTTTAAATGCTCGGCGTAATAGCTTGGAAGGCAGATGTAAGAGCCTGGTGAGCTGTGGTGGACTGTTGGGGCAAGATTAAGGATTAAGAACAGAAGAAAGACATCTTATGTACATCTCACGTACATCTTATACACATCATCTCATTCTAGGCCCTTCAATTTCTTTTAAATTGTTTAGTTGGTGGAGGTTACTAATTTAAAAAAATGTAATTTCAAAAGCAAATCCAGAAACAGATCAGTACGGGAGCCTTACAACCTAAGCGGGAATCATTGTTACATTGTGATTGCTACAATAGACTAACATATTCCAGACAGAATAAGACTACATTCTTTCTCAACCTGCTGAAAAGAAAGAGTACAGAATAATCTCAAGAGATAGTCAAAGTCTGTCAAAGAAACATTTTGAAGAGTAAGATGTGCAAAACAAATGCTGAAATCATGTTTATCCTTTTGAAGGAAACAAACTGTTTTCAAGTACTGATAGTAATTTTAACAGCATCTATTTAGACAAGAACATTTAACTGACCCAATTACAATCTTTTTTTCCTTTAGGCAATTAAGCAATCCCAGGAGGATTTCTACTTGTTTCCTCAGCTATTTAACTGTTAAGGAATATGCCTTAAAATAATGAATTTATGTTTACTTTAAAAATTAATGTATAGTTTAAGTTTTGATCCAGATCAGACCTCTGACACTATCCTGAGTTACTGAGGGTTCGTTGTAGTTGTATGTTTCAAAACAGTCTGTCAGTGTTTCTTCTCCATACTTTGGGCTTGAACTTATTTCTGCTTTCTTTCTTCCTTTTTTGATTCCTTCCTGTGCGTCGTCTCCCACACATAGTTTTCTATAAGACACATTTGTGGATCAGCTCGATGTGTTCTCATTGGCAGCTCTGCAGCCTCCTGAGCAAAGACGTCAATTCTAAAAGGCTTCCCCAATTTCTCCAGAGACCCATGGACCAGGAGATTAAATAGTCAGCCCTGAGAATCCCAGGCTTTGCTTTCCAGCCTTGGCTCAGAGCCCTGCCTCCCCTGGGCCCTCACGCTCACCAAGTTTCCCATCACATACAGCTTCCAGGGACCTGGAGGGAATCACTGCCATGAAGCAGCTGCCAGGAGCTCAGTTTCTCCAAAGCACCATGCCACGTAGGGGAATCTTCCTGTGTCCAACTAATTGTTGACTTTTTAAAAATCTGGGGGCTGGCCCCGTGGCTGAGTGGTTAAGTTCACGTGCTCTGCTGCAGCGGCCCAGGGTTTTGCTGGTTCGGATCCTGGGCGCGGACATGGCACCGCTCGTCAGGCCACATTGAGGCGACGTACCACGTGCTACAACTAGAAGGACCTGCAACTAAGATATACAACTATGTACCAGGGGGCATTTAGGGAGATAAAGCAGGAAAAAAAAAAAGATTGGCAACAGTTGTTAGCTCAGGTGCCAAGCTTTAAAAACAAAAATTAAAGATAAAAAATCTGACCACTTTACATTTTGTGTTAATCATCAGAGGACCTTGCCTTCCTTTAGATAAATTCAAGCTATGACTCTTTCCTCTTACTACAGGAAATCTATTGTGTAGCAAATATGCTAACACTGCTTAAATCCCAGAGTGAAATTACAAGAAGCAAAGAGGAAACACTCTCAGCACAACCTGTGTGCTGGAGGTTTCATTTTTAAATAATTCTAATTTTTCTCCAAGTCATATGCCATATTTTTCTAGAAGTAAATTTTACTTTTTACTTTTCAGATTGGAGATTGTTTTTCCATCTGGCTCTTCCACTTTCTAATTCATTAGTTACAGAGCTGAAGTCAAAATTCTCACAGCATATCGGTGGCAACTTGATTATAGCTCTTCATCCAAGAAATACAAGTCAAATTGCTTTGAATAGAGGACAAGATGTAGAGAGAATACATTCAGAGATACCAGACTTTCCCAGCTTCCTGCTGTTTGTTTCACAGAGCAGAATAGATCTCACGTTCCTTCTGTTTGACCCCAAAACACTTCTCTGGAAATTCTCTTGTGTGACAGCCAAGGATACCCATATTTAGAGACTGATGTGGAAGTGAGGGCAAACGATCACTTTAAAAAGAACAAAACTGGGAGCTATTCTTTCTTCCAGATGGATATGAAGTCATTTCCAAAGAAATAAAGGCGTTGATTTTATTTGAGGTCTTGTCAATAGCAGTTCAAAGTTTTCATTATCAGAGGAAGGGAGAAGCTTCATTTTCTAGGAAAAGATGATGAATGTAGTGACGGGAACTGAGAAGATTTTTCTATAAAGCCACGAATTAATGAAGGTGAGGTTGTAGGGCCCCTCCCTCACTTGCACAGGTCGCTGTGACTGCTGGGGGTTTGTTGTTGGTGGGAAAAAGAAAACAGGTTGCAATCAGGAAACACTTCTATGCAAGCATTTCTGGTAAATCGCCTACTCTCAGAAGAAAAAGACTCGAATCTCAATGGCTCCAGCAGTTTGTTATGATTTATTTTCTCTTCCTGTATATTTATTTTCATGCAATTTTTATAGTCATAATTTTGTATTATTTTCCTTAAAGAGAGTGCCCAAAATTGTATAAGCTTCAGGACTCACAAAATCTGGCTCCACTATTGTAGAAGAATGAATCATTTTTCATTATAATTTATTGCCTAGCTTCCTTAATTGGTGGCTCCTTTTTAATGTTAAAAACAGTTATTATAGTATAAACTTTCCTTCACTCAGCCAAGCCATGAAATGAGAATTTAGAGGAAAGTGTGTGTGTGTATGTATGTGTGTGTCTTGCTGGGGGAAGGGAACAGTGATATTAGGACTCCAAAGGCAGGACTTTCTCCTTCTTCTAGAAAATGGGCAGTTATGTTTTTTTCTCACTGAAACATCAAAATGTCCTAGACTGGAAATGTGTTTGTGGCTCTTCAAAGTATGAGCACACATTGATATTTCAAAGAAACCACCACCACCACCACATCCACCCTGCCCCTGAGGAGAATTTGCTACACTGAAGGATGCTGTTAGAAGGAGCTTATCATCGGGTCTCCTAGAAGGATACAGTTGAGCCCCATTGTTTGGCGTTTCAGACTGTCCTATTCCGGGAGACTCTCCAAAGAATATGTCTGGTCTTAGTCCCAAGAATGATTTAGTTATTTGGGGCCACTGGCCTTTTTATCTTATCAACTGTGTGAACTGTATAACCAGCTGCACTTCCCACATTGAATTGGTTGCTAGTAAGCCTAATGTTACATTTGCAGCTAGATCAAGCCTAGTAATTATGGTATGCTTTTGTAGTCATATTCCTGGCTCTGTTTTATGTTGTGTTTCTTCCTTTATTTCTAATTGTTCATTCTATACTGTTGCATTTTATATATCCTTTCTCAAGAGAGTAGGAATATGAATTAATAAAACATTCTTTCCAAAGCATTCTGGTTATAGTTTTATCACAGGTGTATGGATTTGTTGCAAAAATTTTTTACTTACTGCACCCCCAAAAAAAAATTCGAAGGAGAAGTATTGACATATGAAGCATCCTTCTTGTTCCTTCCCATTTCCCCTCTTCACGCTCATACTGCTGCTTGCTCACCGACTGTGTCAAGTGTGCCTTGCACATCCTCCCAGCGTTCTGTCATTTAATCTCAGGAAACACTTATGGTGGCATCTACTTCTAACCCATCTTTGCCACACTCAGAATTTACCTGATGCTCTGAGGGTACTTACCAAGATCCAAAGTGTACTCAGGACATCAATCAAATGCACTCGGGGCAGACAGATACAGATGAAGTTTCAGAGAAAGTTCTCAAGAATCTGAAAGAGTGTGAAGATACTCTGGCCCTAAGAATGGCATCACAGATCATTCAGACAGGAAAGACATATGACTATGGAAGAGGGAGGCCCAACCTCCCTGGACCTTTGTCAAGACTTGAGCTACCATTGTGGAGACACTAGACCTCCTTGAAGAAGAAAGCAAGGACTGATGTGCCAGGGTGGCCTGAAGGTGGGGAAAGCCACTACTTAGCAGAGACAGGGGCTAACTCTGCTAGGGTCAACTCTGGTCAGGTCAGTCTTCCTCTAGACTAGTCTGACCTTAATAGCCCCCATCTCAAACTTCAAATCACTCAGGAGTTCAGATCCAGGTCAGAATGAGAAGAGAGTCTAAAGAGGAGACGCTCACCATTACCCCAAATTTCTAGCTCTAATTTCCTTTTGCCCCAACTGCCCCTATTATGTAAGTAGTCAGGCCCCAGACTGCCCTCTTGTAGCATCCCCACCCCCAAACTTCACTCTCCTAGAAGCCCTCTCATTGATACCAGTGATCTCTTTTCCCCATTTGAATCAGAGTTACCTTTCTCAGACTTTTTCTCCTATTCCTAAAAAGAGGGGGTAGGTTAGCTGTGGGTAAATTTGAGATTCTGCATGAACCAAATTGATCTCAGTGCTTTCTTTCCACCCACAAATGGAGATGACTACTACTGAGTTATGTCACTTAAGAAAGGAAAGTCAACAATCAAAAATACTTTCTTTAAGACCCAGATGGAAGGAGACACTGAGTGGTGTCTTAGTCACTTAGGGCCACTGCAACAAAGTACCAGAGACTGGGTGACTTAAAAACAACAAAAATTTGTTTCTCACAGTTCTGGAGGCTGGGAAGTCCAAGATGAAGGTGTTGGCTGATTCAGTGTCTGGTGAGAGCTCATTTCCTGGTTCATAGACAGCCATCTTCTCTGTGTCCTCATGTGGCAGAAGGGGCAAGGGAGCTCTCTGGAGTGTGTTTTATAAGGGCACTAATCTCATCATGAGGGCTCCACCCTCATGACCTAATCACCTCCCAAAAGTGCCACCTCCAAATACCCTCACATTGGGGATTAGGATTTAACATATGAATTTGGAAGGTACACAAACATTCACTCTGTAGAAAACGGGCACATTAGACATTAACACATTGAATCTGCTTCTAAAATCTAAGCTGCATGGTGGCTGGTGGTTTTTCTGTTTAATTAACTGCTATATCTCCATCACCTGGCACATAGTAGGTGCTCAATAAAGACTTGTTTCTCTGCTGATTAACTGCTGGTACAAATACATCTGTACTCATGATTTAAACTGATTTAAAGTCTCACAAAATATGAAGCTTTCTTTCCACCATTGGAGGAAACTGGGGAGAACACAGGATCTCTCTGTATTACTTTTTTTTTAGTTGTGGTAAAATATACATAACATAAAATTTATCATTTTAACCAATTTTAAGTTCACAATTTAGTGGCTTTGAGTACATTACAATGTTGTGCAACCATCACCACTATCCATCTTCAGAACTTCTCCAGCTTTCCAAAATGAAACTCTGTATCATTAAAAAATAACTCCTCATTCCTCCCTTCCCACAACCTCTTTTCAGTCTCTATGAATTTGATCATTCCAGATACCTCATATAAGAGGAATCATACAATATCTCTCTTTGTGTCTGGGGTTTATTTCTCTTAGTATAATGTTTTCAAGGTTCATCCACATTGTAGCATGCATCAGAATTCCATTCCTTTCTAAGGCTGAATAATGTTTTATTGTTTGTATGTACCACATTTTGTTTGTCTTTTCATCCACTCATGGACATTTGTGTTGTTCCCACCTTTGACTATTGTGAATAGCGCTGCTAGGAATGTGAGTGTACAACTATATGTTCAAGTCTGTGCTTTCAATTCTTTTGGATTTATACCTAGAAGTGGAATTGCTGGATCATGTGGTAATTCTGTTCTTAACTTTTTGAAGAGCCATCATAATGTTTTCCACAGCGGTTGTACTATTCTACATCCCCAGTGGTGCCCAAGGGTTCCAATTTCTCTGCACCATTGACAACACTTGTTATTTTCTAATTTGTTTTGTTTTCCTGATTTTTAATAGCCATCCTAATGAATGTCAAGTGTATCTCATTGTGGTTTTGATTTGCATTCCCCTACTGATTATTGACAGTGAGCATATCTTCGTGTGCTTATTGTCCATTTTTATATCTTCTTTGGAGAAACATCTATTCAAATCCTTTGCCCATTTTTTAATAGGGTTATTTGTTCTTTTGTTGTTGAGTTGTAAGAATCCTTTATGTATTCTAGATTTAATCCCTTATATACATGATTTGCAAATATTTTCTCCAATTCTGTGGGTTGCCTTTTCATTCTCCTGATAGAGTCCTTTGATGCACAAAAGTTTTTAATTTTGATGAATCCAATTTAGATACTTTTTCCTGTATTACTTCTTATAACTGCATGTTATTCTACAATTATCTCAAATTTAAAAGTTCAATCAATCAGACAAAATGTAAAAACCATTCTTAGCACTTGGGTCACATAAAAACAAGCAGCATTTAGCCCAAAACCTCTGCAACAGAATAGAAAATAGAGCTGTTGTAACTGTTTCCCATCCTGCTCCTAACCCACTCCTTCTGGGGCTCAAGAACTTAAACCACTTCAGCCACATATATTGCTATATATGTGAATATATATATGCACATGGTTCCATCTTATTTGTTCCAAAAATCAAAGGACTTGTCAAAAAAGTAGCTACAATTCCACAATTAACTGTAAGAAACAAACACTTCACGTTTTTAAATGCCCCTTGAAAATTTTGCTCTTAACATATATTTATTCTCTTTATTGCATCGTGGCAGAGGATTTTAGGATTGGCAACTTTGCAGACATCCACCCAACCTTCCTGCCCTCCTGGGAATCCTTCATCCACATTCTTACACAGACTGCAGCTTGGCCTCCCGCAGCCTCCTGAGGCAGCCTCTTCTATTGCTTAAAAGCTCTAATTGTTAGAAAGTCCTGATATCACTGCATTCCAAGGAGAGTTTTCAATCCCTTTTTAAAATTGAGCAAAGTCTTGTTTAAGAAGGTTTTCATGATCATAATGTTCTAGTTCTGAAATAGGGAAACGAGTTCACATACTTTTTATTATGTTCTATAATTTACCTTAATGTTGCATAAATTCTTTTTTATATATGGAGTATTTTATAACAAACAAATTTTAAAGGAAGCAGTTAGTCATTCTTGTTTCTATTAGAACTATTACTATACAAAAGACATCAGTGCAAACCAATTCAGGGATTTTGGGGGGGACAAAAGAGAACATCTCTAAGGCCACAACCCCAACTCAAGGCACATCGTGATTTCTCCCAGACAATTCAACCGCCTCCCCACAGTCATATTTGCCTCCCTCCAGTCCATTCTCTGCACTGCAGCTAGACAGCTCTTTTTAAAAGGTCATATCTGATTATGTCATTCTCTTGCTTAACACATTTTGATAGTCTCTCATCAATCTCAGAATGAAGACCAAAATGCTCCCCATGGCCCACAGAGCCCAGCACTGGCTGTCTCCAACCTCATTTTGTTGCCTCTACCAGCCCTCCATGTTCCATATGCTCGGTTCCTCTGACTTGTTACACTCTCAGAGTTGCTGTTTCCTCTGCCTGAATACTCTGTTCCCACTTCACGCTCTGCTCCCTGCCGGGAATATGTGTTTTCATTTTCCTTGAATAAATACCTGGGGGTGAGATTATGATGTTATACACTAAGTGTATGCTTAACTTTATAAGAAACTGTCAAATTGTTTTCCAAAGCGACTGTACCATTTTGCATTTCCATCAGCAATATATGAAAGTTCCAGTTGCTTCAAAGCCTTGCTAGCACTTGCCTTTGATAGTCTTTGTTATATGCTGTATTTTTCACAAAGCAGAGAATAATATCTGATTATGAGATTCTGCTAAAATGCAGAGGTAAGCAGCTCCTTTGAACTCATTTCAGGGACAGAGCTCTGGTCTAGGTTATCTCACACTCACGCTCCAGCCCTTGTAGTTATAACCTCCAGCAAGCCGCTATGAGAGCACAGGGGGATTAACATGCTTAACCACAGAGATTGTTTTTCAGACTGTACTGATAAAAGTAGTGCAGCTTCAAAGTCTTACCTTAACATCTCTATAAAGCTCAGCCTTACCCCTGACCACGCCTTCTCTGCTGGAATCAAAGTAGTGAGTGTGAAGGTCACATGTGTGGAAATGTCACAAAGGGCATAGTCACAGGGAGCGTGAAGACTTCCGGCAACGGAAATACTTTTGAAGGCTGGTTAACATATTTTCCAGATCAACTGCTGGTTAAACTCTTCCAAAGACTACCAGCGAATTCTTCTTTTGTCCTTAACACAAAATCCACGTGTTGGTAAGCTCTGAGAGATGCAAGTACCTTTGACAATTGTAGTTTGCAATACTAAGTGTAAGTGTGGCTAATATTATACCAATTAAAAGGCTGATGTGCAAATTGCTGGGAGCGTTTTATAGACAATTTGCTATTTATTTCATCAGAATACTCCAGTGGGAATGTATTTGACTGAAAGGTAATAGAAAGCTGGCTCCAGAGCTAGCCTTTGCTAAGGTAACATATTAATGAGTCATCAGAAGCTATAAATAGAACTCAGCATGAAATTCTGTCCACAATTACACCACTCTTCCCACAAAGAGAGCTGTTACTAATGACAGAACATGGCCTGCTAGCCACTATTACAACCAAGGAGGGGTGCAGACCCAGGGAACCACAGTCTTGTGGGAAATGTGCCCTGAGGTACGATTTGCCAAGATGTCATTATGTGCTTTCTTGGTCTCCCTTACAGGCTGTAAGGTGGTTGTATTGTTTTCTTTAGGGGCTTCATTGTGTGTGCCAGCCAAGATTTTCGAATTCTCCCTCAGATGATATAAATCCCTGTCTTCTTTATCCATGTCTCTTCACCTCTCCTTCCCTGCCTATAGTGCAGTGCCTCATATAGCACAGTATTACGCACACAGGAGGGCTCCAGAATTATTTATTAAATGGATGGATGAACAGAGGGATGGATGAGCATGTTAACCCTGTGCTTCCACAGAATACTCTGGAATTTTGACCTTTAATCTAATTTGAAGTCAATACATTCAAGTCAATTTCCTATGTAATATGCATCTAAATATTCCCTTGACCAAAAAAATATCTGTGCCAACAGTCTTATCATGTTTCCTCACACTCTTGTCCTATTCTTCTCTTCAGGTAATAGGGAGAGAATAAAGAATAAAATGTCACCTGGAAGCAAAGAGAGGGCAAACATGTGAAGACTCTGCCATTCATAACACCTTAAGTCCAATTTCACGCTAGCCCTAAAGGGAGGATAGGAAACAGGAAAAGGAAGATCGAGGAACAAGAAGTGGTCAGAAATGAGGTACGTAAAGTCCTGCTGGGGTAGACAGCCACAGAGCTCTCCACCCTGGGAGTCTGTAAAGGCACCAAGTTCTGGGGGAGGAAGTCCAGAAAGGGAGATAAAGAGGAAGCCACGCAGATTATCTCCCCTACAAGTTTGCCTCAGCCCCACAGCCAAGTCTCTAGTAAATGCTCCCACCCTGAGTCAGCCCAAGAAAGCAGGGGAAGGTGAAAAGGCAGGCATACAAGGTGGGGCTGTAACTTCCTCTTTCTGCTCCTGCTCACATGCAGTCTAGGTGGATGGTGGCAAGTTCAATCAATCAGTGATCTCTTCTTCAGTTTAGGTCTAACCTGTAACATCCTTGTGATGCCACCTCTGGTCACCTCACCTCTCTTTTCTCCTCCCCCACATCATACACTATACCCTTCCTCTGGGGCCACCCCTCCATCTCTGTTTCATTTTAAGTGCAATCCTGTCTGCCTTTCTGCCCTTTCATGATTCAACCCATGAAACCTAATGGGAAAAAGGCAAAGATGGCCAGGCAAGTTGAGAAAACAATTGTCAAAAACTCTACAGTATTGAGACTAATCTACCTCAAGAGGCTTCCATTCCAGGGAGCAAGGAAAGGGAGGGAAGAGACTCCCTGGTAGCCTGAGGCAGGGTCCTCCAGAGCTAGTAATAAGAAGTCCAAGCTGTCTTTTCGGATTCTAAGACTCAGTCCTCTCTGAGACACACTGGGCTTGGGGTGATGCCTGCCTTTCCAAAGGACTCCCTACAGCCCACTGCAGTGGCAGCTTAGGAAAACCCAGAGGGACAGAGCCCAACTCTGAGCTCCAACTCTCAACCATCTTCTTCCTTTGGCTTATTCCCTCATCCTCAAAGTGGCTGGAACACACGAATCCCAGAAGAAGGTGTTCATGTAAGAGGAACGTCTGGTGTAAAAGGTGGCTAGAGGTTCAAGTGATACAGAAAAGACAAAAACAGGAAGTATACGAATACAGGAGTGTCTGGGGCAGCAGAGTCTGAAGGAAGATTTGAATGGGAAATGGACAGCCACAGAGACCCGGGGAGTACTCTCTGTCTCTCTCGCTTCTCTTCAATTAGTGCCTCTGCTGCAGTCTTTAGAGATAAGTCCAGAAGTAAGGTTTCTCATATCATTGTCCTGTGCTCTTTTTACCTCACAACTCTGTCTCAAAAGAATGTCTGGCTAACCTTTCTTGTATCTGCAGGCTTAGCCATAGTCTGGGTTATGAATTTAAGGTCTTCTATGGAATATCTTGTGCCAGTGCAATGAGATTTGATCTATCCAAGTGTTATAATAAGCAGCTGTATCTCTGCCGGTGAAAAGTAAAAACCCCAGAGGGATAGGAATTGATAGCCAGCCCATCCCACGCATCCAAAATGATTCTGTAGACTGTTTCAACAGATGCTAGGTCTGGAATGTCCTTGATAATCCTCTGGTGAGAAAGATCTTGGCCACACTGCTTCACTCCAGGAGAAGCTGGACCCAGGCTCCATGCAGATCCCTTGGAGTTCTTTCATCAGAGCAGAATTCTGATGACCTCAGAATTCTGGGTCCATCCAAACCAGAAGCAACCTCCAAGAGTGCACATAAGCTACAGGCTTACCTTCTAACCGCTAAAAGTTAAGATTCTCCAAACTTTCTAAAGAAAATTCAGTTTGTTACACATTCACAAGTTGAAAAACAGACCCAAGACCCAGTCCATTCTCCTGAGACCAGCCTCTAACAAGAGTAGACATCTTGAATATGAAAAACACCCCGATACAGCCTCCCAAGATCAGAACTTCCAAACATCAGAATCATCTGGGAAGCACTTTTTTTTGTTTTTTTTTAATTGAGGCAAAATTCATATAACATAAAATTAGCCATTAACTTTTTTTTTTTTGAGGAAGCTTAACCCTGAGCTAACATCTGCTGCCAAACCTCCTCTTTTTGCTGAGGAAGACGCCCTGAACTAACATCCATGCCCATCTTCCTCTACTTTACATGTGGGATTCCTGCCACAGCATGGCCTGCCAAGCAGTGCATGAGTCCACACCCAGGATCTGAACCAGCAAACCCTGTGCCACCAGGCCATCCCCAGCTGTTAACTATTTTAAAGTGTACAATTCAATGGCATTTTGTACAGTCACAATGTTGTATGTGTCACCTGTATCTGTTTCTAAGACATTTTCATCTCCCAAAAGGACACTCCTTATCCATTAAGAGGTCACACCTGGGGAACATTTTAAAAGTGTATTTTTGGGGGCCAGCCTCATGGTGTAGTGGTTATGTTCACACCCTCTGTTTTGGCAGCCTGGGTTTCGTGGGTTTGGATCCCAGGCACGGACCTACACACCACTCATCAAGCCATGCTGTGGCAGCATCCCATATACAAAATAGAGGGAGATTGGCACAGATGTTAGCTCAGGAACAATCTTCCTCAAGCAAAAAGAGGAAGATTGGCAACAGATGTTAGCTCAGGGACAATCTTCCTCACAAAAAAAAACACATTTTCCAAGGCTCCACACCCAAGAGACTATAATTCAATGGACACAGGAATATTTTTCAAAACTTTCCAGGTATCTCATTCCTAGATTTTTACCCAGAAGAAATGAAAACATATGTCCACACAAAGAGCTACATATGAATGGTTATAGCAGATTTATTCATAACTATCCAAATTTAGGAATAACTGAAATGTCTCTCAATTGAGGACATGTACACCGACTGTGATACACCTATGTAATAGAATAATACTCAGCAATTAAAAGGAATAAACTTTTTTTTTTTTAGGAAGATTGGCCCTGAGCTAACATCTATTGCCAATCTTCCTTTTTTTTTTCCCCCCCCAAAGCCCCAGTACATAGTTGTGTATCCTAGTTGTAAGTCCTTCTAGTTCTTCTGTGTAGGATGCCACCACAGCCTGGCTTGATGAACAGTGTGGGTCCGGTCCCAGGATTCAAATAGGTGAACCCTGGGCTGCCAAAGCAGAGTGCGCTAACTTACTGCGTGATGGGGCCAGCCCCAGAATAAACTTTTGATACACGGCAATAAGGATGAGTCTGCAGTGCACCACACAAAGTGAAGGAATCCACTCTCCATACTGTCTTCTATCTATACGACATCTGGAAAATACAAAACTATGGTGACAGAGAACAGATTAGTGGTTTCCAGAGTTTAAGGGTGGGAGGGGCTATGGGTTTTGGGTACAAAGAGATAGCACAAGGGAATTTTTGGAGGGATGATGAAATGGTTCTGCATTTTGATTGTAGTGGTGGAAACAAGCATTTGTCAAAACTTGTAGAACTTGACACCAAAAAATGAATTTTATAGTACTGAAATTTAAAAATAAATTAGGAACATTTTAAACCTCTCTGTGTGTTTATAATGTGCAACCTGTTTGAGGAACCAGTGCATAGACTATGCATGACAACCTAGTTAGTCTATAATCAGTCAAGTTACACTTTGGACACCTGGGACCCGCGGACTTACTGTTACTATTTCTCTGGTTATCACCACAGCATTTGGACATTTCCACAGAGTAGAAGTACGAGAGTAAGTTCTCATGCCCTGGAGTATGGTATGAACCTGCATGCATGACAGATCACAGGACATGGGCTATGCAGTGGTTTTGTACTGGTATTTGTCAAACCGAAATCACCGTGCCAAATGCGGTGACTTTAGAACCTTCTTTAAAATTATGTTGTACTTCATCTCTTAATCAGATTAATTTTAATCAGATTAACAAGAAATTCCTTTCCACTGATGGAGATTAGAATGCAACCTATGAATTTACCACAAAATATCATGTTTAACAATTTATTTTAAAAATCAACCTCAAATCAGAAACCAAAACCCAGCAGTTTTTTTTGTTTGTTTGTTTTTGTTTTTGTTTTTAAGATTTTATTTTTCCTTTTTCTCCCCAACGCCCCCTGGTACATAGTTGTCTATTCTAGTTGTGGGTCCTTCTAGCTGTGCTATGTGGGATGCTGTCTCAATGTGGCCTGATGAGCGGTGCCATGTCTGTGCCCAGGATCTGAACCGGCAAAACCCTGGGCCACCACAGCAGAGGGCAGGAACTTAAACTCTCAGCCATGGGGCTGGCCCCAACCCAGCAGTTTTTATGTGATAAATCCAGTGATGCTAAACAATTAAGTCATTTTGGTTATTTTCAGAAAATTCTATACCTATTTTATAGAAAAGAAAACAAGATCCACTTGTTTACTTACTTGACCAAGATCCAATGTGAGTCAATGACATATTTGACCATAGACTCCTCATAGAGCCCTGGATCCCTTTATTTGTGAAAATTTACAACGACGCACAACAATAAAAATCACAGGCATATGTTTATGTGGGTAACCAGCCTCATAAATTGTGAGGCTAACCTTGTGCTCCATCTCACTTTAAAAAAAAAAAAAAAAAGCCATATCCTGCCGAGGCTGATTATCTACTCAAACAAGCTGGCTAAAATTCAAATGGAAACTCCCAGGTATAAGATGAAAAGAAGCAAGAAGTAGGCAAGGTTCAGATTGGAAGATAAGGCTAGCTTCAACTGTAGGACAAAGGACAAAAATCTCCCTGTGTAGTGAGGGAGACCAGATCTGATGTTTCTGTCTCACTAGAGTGTGTTTTCTAATTTGCAATTCTCTTTGCTTGCCCTAGTCTCAAACTATTTCGAACACTCTTGTTCTGCTTCCTCATCACTTTGCAAACAATAACTACAACTCTTTCTGAGGCGGTCTGTTCACACTGCTTCTTTTTTTAGAGCTGCTTGTGCCTGAGAGGAAATGGAGCTACAAGTGTTTCCTTTCCATTCAGAACTGGCACTTTTTTGTAGTGGGGGAGGGAGCTGAGGACTTACAGCTTGTTCCCAACAGCTTGCGATAGCACCGAGTTTTCCTATAAGCCTCTCTTGCAGTCCTTGTGTTATAAATTATTTATAAATTTTATCACAACCTCCAAGAAGCAAGCTGGGCAAATTCTCCTGATGCCAGATGGCTCAGCAGACTTTTCAGATGTTGCTACTCTATTGCACATCTCTGTTTCTATTGCTCCACACCCCAAAATACATCCAACTAGAAAGTGTGAAAAAAGCTCATTATTTTACAGGTCCCCAAGCAAAAGTTTCTCCTTGGACGAGGAGTAACTTGACCCCGCCCCAAACAATAGTGAGTGTTCCTCCGTGTTTCCACCTAAGCAACTCAAGGTGGGGAGTAGTATGATGTATAGCCCCGGGGACCTAGGGTATAGCCAGGCATTCTATTCAATAATATGTATGTATGGTTTAAAATAAACATAATGTTGAGGAGTTGCACAAATTTGATAATAAAATATGACTTCAGGAAAATTGCCATGTTTATTGTATAAATCAGAATTCTTTTGGTTGTAAGTGACAGACCATATTTGAGCTAGCTTAGAGAGAGAAAGGCACCTATTGGCTCATGTAAGCCAGAAAAGACAACGGAAAGAGTGATTCAAGGGCTTGAGACCGCCAGTATAATTTTCCTCTCTGCCTCTTGCTTCTGCTTTTCTCTGCAAGTGGAGAACATGGCAGGATTTGGGGACCCATATTTCAGTTTCACCATAAAAGAGGAAAGAAGGAATGCAACACGCACCTGTACACCCACATGTGCGTGCATACACACACACAGCACAATCGTATTTAGAAGATTTAAACTGCATACTAGAGCAATGGAGTGCAAACGAACAATTCCCCAAAAGGTGGGGGAGAGCACAGACATGGGCCCTGGGGGAATTGTTCTGAGCCAGAAAAAGGTTATTTTTATCTTGAGCTTTCGTGTATTTCCAGGCATAAGGCCTCATACTCCCAAGAATACATCTATCTCAGCTTGAGAAGTACAGAAATATGTCATATGGTATCTGTCTCAGAGGTCCTCAAATTTGATGTCCTGTGAAGAATTCTCTAGTGAAGAACTGTTTTTGTCTGATAGGACATTTAGATGGACGCTGAGATCCTCACAACCTGTGGGAGACAAGACAACAAGAAAAAGTTAAAAACCCTTTTTAGAAAAAATTAACAGGAAGTTTGGGTTAGGGAAAGAGAGAAAAGTATGGAAGGAATAAAGTGGAGAGAGAAGAGTCGGCATGAATCTGGGCATTACATTAAAAATCTCTAGTAGTGAGAAGGCCAAGGAATTTCTAAAAATTAGGAAATGTAACATTAAATTTTAAATTCTTTGTGTTGCTGTGGTATAAATCCTACAACAGAGAAAGATTAGGTGTTCTACGAAACCCATTTTCTTTTCTTCCTGGGCTCAAAACTAGACTACGTTTTCCACCCTCCCTTATAGTTAGGTATAGCTACTAAATAGTTCTAGTCAAGGGAACGTGGGCAGAAGGAACGTGGGCCACCTCCAGGTCCGGCCAAGATAACTCTCACATTATCCTCCACACTCTTCCCTCCCCTGTAGTCTGGTTGCAGAGGATCTGGTGGAGGACTCCATGACCCCAGAAGATGCTGGAGCCGTTAGATGAGAGAAGCCTTGATCTGTGAAAGACTGCATGGGTCAACCTCCATTGGACTGTGATATGAGTAAGAAATCACCCTTTTATTGTTGTTATCAAATTAGTGCAAGAGGGATTTGTTTGTTATAGCAGTTGACTGATCCTGACTAATACAAATTTCTTCTTCACACCATCCCCTCTCAAATCTTCAAAAAGGTCTTCTAGACATACAAATGTCCTATGAGAGTGGGAGCTCTGTGGCCATCATAAAGGAGGCTGAGTTTCACATCTGGATTAGTATAACATGGAAGAGAAACCACACTTACAAGAAAGCAATATGTTTCATAATCTAAATCCATTCACAAAGGCAGGAGTTTGGGCCAGGAGTGACCAAGAGACTATAAATTCCCAAGGAATTTGCAGAAGGATTGGAACCAGCTTTGAATTCTACAGAGGGAGGTTTTAGGAAACCTTATCTAGGTCTGAAGGGAATGACATGTAGATTACGTTGTTATTTTATGTGGTAGAGGAGTGCGAGGAGTGAAAAAGACTTTGACTCACGTGCCAAGAATGGAGATTTAATAACTCTTATGATCCCAAAATCCTGAAATAATACTTAAATCACCTGGATGCTTACAGAATTATTTCACTCTGAGAAATCCCTGATAGACAGCTAAATATGGTCTATTTAACTGGTAAGGAAAAGAGCAGCCAGGATCTACACTTCCCTGGCTGCCTAACCTAAATTGGATTCTCCCCATTTTTGTGTCTCACAGCATGCTATTCTTTTCCTTAAGGCATTCATGAGGTATTTATTACGGCATTTATTTTTTAGCCATGTTTCTCTCATTGGACTCTAAGCTTGATGAGGACAAGGGCTGTGTCTATTTCATCCCCTGATACACATCTGGCACTGAGCACTGTGCCTGGCACACACTTCATAAATATGTGTTGGGAAGAAATGAAACCTGTGTGTAGGAGCCTCAGATAGTCACCTGTTGGCCTCAGAGAATTCACCTCCAAAGGTAGTTTTGACAAATTAAATATTTTTAACTATTCAATAACTTGAAAATGCATTTATTACCTTTCTTTATGTAAAGAACAAATTGCATTTGCCAATATGAATTTGATATGAGTTCTCAAACAACAGCTATATAGGGTTGTTACTATTATTACTATAAAAATAAATGTACTTTTGTTGGTATGGGAGCCCCAAAAATGCGACTCAAAAAAGTAGCCAATGCAGGCAACTTTTATACTTTTAGACAAAGAAGCAATTATTTGTGAAAATTCCACAAAACAAAGGGGTTTGGGCGTCCAGTAGCAAGTTAATGAAGACGTAACAGTTTGTTTATACAGTCTTCTGGCTTTACTCTGGCGATAAGGATGCCTTCAACACTCTTCGTATAGGGAGCAGATCTTCTCATGGGAGATTTATTTCCTGGTTTCACGGGGACAAAGGATGGTCAGAGTGTCCTTCTTGCACTGGTTATTTCTTAAGTACCTTTAATTCAAAATAATCAATATAGGGGCCGGCCCGGTGGCACAGCGGTTAAGTTCGCATGTTCCGCTTCTGTGATCCGGCGTTCGCTGGTTTAGATCCCGGGTGTGGACATGGCACCACTTGTCAAGCCATGCTGTGGTAGGCGTCCCGCATATAAAGTAGAGGAAGATGGGCACAGATGTTAGCTCAGGGCCAGTCTTCCTCAGGAAAAAGAGGAGGATTGGCAGCAGATGGTAGCTCAGGACTAATCTTCAAAAAAATTTAAAAAATAAATAAAAATTAAAAATAAACAATCAATATGCCAAAGTGACATCTTTTGAGGTGGCATAGTTTGCTCCCCCTCAAGTCCAAATCTCACCTTAATATCTTCTTAGCCGGTTTTAATAGTTTTGTGCACATATATACTGAATATACACATCTCTTTTCCTTTGTTTGCTTATAAGCTCATTGTGGCAGATGCAATAAATACCTACTGATTTTCTTTTTTCCTTCATTTTGAGAGCGAGTCCTTGGGATAACTGTGTTTCTTAAGAGTGGGAAAAATAAAGAATAAATCCTACATCAAACTCTCTATTTCGTAGATGAGGCAACGAAAACCTAAAGTAACCAAGTTTACTTGCCTGATGTCAGACAGTTAACTGGCAGCAGATCACTTCCCCACTGATTCTACTTCAATGTTGTAATATGTTTATATTTCCTTAGTACACACCTTTGCTTACATACCAAATGATTACTTTGAGTTCATCATGAAATTGCAAAGTAATCTACAAGATACCGTTGTAAGCAGATACACGTCACTCTCAGTGCAGAACTTTTAGTAAATTACACTAAATCTCTTGCAATTTCTCAAACATGCCACACGATTTTGTTCAACAGCCATGCTATTACACACAATTTTTACCTCAGTCTGGAATCTCCTTTCCTACTTGGTGAATCTTTTTCGTCCATCAACATCTAGTTCTAAGGCCATCTTCTCTTTGCAGCCTTTCGTATCTCCTCAAACCCTCTCTTCTGTGCTGCCATGGTTCTTTATTCTAAGTTTATACCCCATGAAGCTGAACACCTTGAAGCCAGGACCTTGTCTGTATGCCTTTCTGTATGTTTATATGCCACTCTGAGTACCTAGCATTGGTATTTGAACTGAATAGATAATAGCATTGAAGTAGTAAATGAATGAATTAATAAGTAAACTGAATTAAACATCCTCTGCTGGGCCAGCCTGGTGGCACAGCAGTTAAATTCCTATGTTCTGCTTCGGCGGTCTGGGGTTCGCCGGTTGGGATCCCAGGTGTGCACCAACTCACCACTTTGCAAGCCATGCTGTGGCAGGTGTCCCACATATAAAGGAGAGGGAGATGGGCACAGATGTTAGCTCACAGCCAGTCTTCCTCAGCAAAAAGAAGAGGATTGGCAGCAGATGTTAGCTCAAGGCTAATCTTCGCCCCCTCCCCCCTCGCCAAAAAAAATCCTCTACCGAAAGTTATTCGCTTCTCGGGAGGTACAGCAGAGAAGGAGGAAAATTAAAGATGCTTTATACATTCTGTCAATGTGGTTCTTCTAGCTGCTAAATGACATGAAGTATCTGTAGTTTCCTGCACAGTGCTGACATAGACACTTAGTAAATGTTCTTTTGCTTTTCTTCCCCTTGTCCAGCCTCCATTACACACATACATTTATTGTAGTGGAATGAAGATCGGAGGAGCAATATTTGAAGTTTTGTCAAATACTGTAGGGAGAGAAATGGGCTCCTTTGTCCCCTGAGTGACTGACTGGACTGCCCTGCGGAAGCGGCTGAGCAAGCTGATATCCAACCACAGTGGAAGAATATCTTGGCTCCTGACACAAAGAAGAGGATGCAGATCTGTGTGGTTGGAATAACTAGGATTGAATTCTGAGGTGACGCTTGATAAAATGCTTAGCACATAGTTAACCCTCGATAAATATTAGCTTATTGTTAACTCCTCTTAATGACTGTTGGCTTTCCAGAGCCTAACTATGAGAAAGATTGTAAAACTACTTCTAAACTCAGAGGGAAAAAAAATTCCATGATCAATTAGCCATGTCACTTTGAGTGCAAGATAGGGAAATGGAACTTCTTGTCCTGGATCTGGAATCTATTGCCTTAACCTTAAGCAAGCTTGAAATAACTTACTGAGTTAGTGAAACTCACAAAGAGATTGAACAGAAGTGAACTTTGGATGAAGTTTAATGTCGGTAGAGTGTCCAAATGTTATTTACTATCAACAGCTGCACTATGCAATACAGGAGCCTCTAGCTACATGTGGCAGTTTAAGTTTAAATGAATTAAACTTAAGTGAAATTTAAAATACAGTTCCTCACATTTCAAGGGCTCAATAGTCACGTGTACATGTTGGTTACCATGTCAGACAGCATAGACCTGGAACACTCTCATCCTCTCAGAAAGTTCCACTGGACAGAGCTGCTCTCTAGGATGCCTGAGAAAATTATGCTAATGCATAAACTACATAAACTTATATGTAGCCCACAGTACTACAAATTTGTTTGGTTAGTGTGCTCACTTTTTTAATCCTTGAGGAACAACGGCTTGAGTGGTCCCTGTGCTGACCAGTTGATATTCAAAGCAGACTGGTTTTACTTACTAGGGGATAGAACACAGAAGAATGAAAATCAAAAGATTAAATCTCTTCTCTTCTTGTAAGCAATAAAAAGTAGTCACCTTAGGGTTTTTGAGGCTAAGTAGGTGTTTAGAGTTTGAGGGCTAGTCATAGCCACATGAGCAACATGTCTATTAAATAATAATACCACTTTAATAAGTCATCCAAAATGTTCTACAATCAGATAATCGTACTGTGGAGGGATTTTTCTAAAGATTGAATATTCTCTCATTTACTTCAAGGTGAACTAACTGGAACCATTAACCACCTTTTCTGTCTATAATGTGTATGTAAATGAATGAAGCTGATAATTATTTGTTGATATATGTGCCTAACTATATAAAAATACTGAGAATTTTTAAAAAATAAACTGTAACTATATGTCTTGCATGAGTAGACTTTCATCCAAATTTCAGTAATATCAAAAAATTAATTATATTCAGCCTATTCTACTTGTTAGGATTTAAAATAATAACAGGTAACTTTGTTGAGCACCAGTGTGTGCACCATGCTAGGTGCTCATACTTTCCAGGCACTCATTTGAAACTTACAACAACCCTGCAACTATCATTACCCTTCTTTTATCAATAAGGCGACAGCATTCAGAAGAGTCAACTTTCTTCCCAAGATCACACAACTGATTGGGGAGGGCAGGCACTTAAGTCCAGACGTGTTTAACTTCAGAGCCTGGGCCTTTACTCCTGCTGCATGTTGTCTTTCCTACACTTTAGACAACTTGCAGAAACTAGGTTTAAAACCAGAAAGGCTTCTAGCTAATTCTCTGTTGATCAGAAGAGTAAACCAGCCCTTCTTCCCATGTAGTTTGCTCCTTGGGATTGCTTTATATGACAGACCCATTCTCACTTTGATCTGATCTTCAGCTCATCTCCCTTGGCTGTGCTGAGGATATGCTAACATATATACTGTGTACTTTGTTACATATGCGATATACTTAGGAATAATGGAGACAGGATTGCCAGATTTAGAAAAAAAGAAAAGATGCCCAGTTTACATTTGAATTTCAGATAAACAACGAATAGTGTTTTAGGGTAAATATATCTCATGCAATACTTGTGTTTTATCTGGCAACTCTAACTGAACATACTACTAGTTTCATACCGAAGGGATCAGTTGTCCTGCTATGTGGTTTCTAAGAAACTTTAACGGGAGCATGGTAAATTAAAGATGGCTACAAATTCTTTGCTATTCCTTCCATTGAGAAGATCAGTTTATTCTCTTCCTTTTGAATCCAGGCTGGCCTTAGAGACTTGCCTGACAAATAGAATGCAGCAAAAGTGACATTCTATGATTTCTGGGGCTAGGTCACAAGAAGTCTTGCAGCTTCCTCCTGGGACCCTTTAAACATTCTCTCTAGAGCCCTGAGTCACCAAGTAAGACATCTAACTACCCTGAGACCATCGTGCTAGAGAGGACATCTGTAGGTGCCCTGGTTGACAGTCCCTGCTGAGCCTAGACTTCTAGCCAACCCTACTGAGATGCCAGCCATGTAAGCAAAGCCATCCTGGGCCCTCCAGACCAGCCTACCCAATAGTTGAGTGCTACCAAGTGACTCAGTTGACACTACACGGAGAAGAAATACCTGGCCAAGCCCTGTCCAAATTCCTGAACTACGAAATCATGACCTAAAATAAAAGGTAGCTGTTTTAAGCTACTAAATTTCAGGGTCCTTTGTGACATAGCAATACATAACCAGAACAGAATAAAATAAAACTATTTTATTATTTAATTTTTTTTTTTGAGGAAGATCAGCCCTGAGCTAATATCTGCCACCAATCCTCCTCTTTTTGCTGAGGAAGACTGGCCCTGAGCTAACATCCGTGCCCATCTTCCTCTGCTTTATATGTGGAATGCCTGCCACAGCATGGCTTGCCAAGCAGTGCCATGTCTGCACCCGGGATCCAAACTGGCGAACCCCGGGCCACCGAAGCAGAACATGCGCACTTAACCACTGCAACATCGGGACAGCCCCTATTATTTAGTATTTTAATAATTAATTTACAGAATACTAGGAATAGGGTGTTTTCTCACATAATAAATATAGCCTCATTTAAACCAATACCACTATCATATTTTATGGTGAAGCAAAAGAGAGATATCCACTAACATGAAAAATATGAGAATAATTACTCTCAAAATTCCCATTTAGGTTTTCTGGAATTTTAGGCATATTTCTTTCTTTTCTTTTCTTTTTTTTGGGGGGGTGGGGAGGTGAGGAAGATTGGCCTGAGCTAACATCTGTTGCCAATCTTCCTCTTTTTGCTTGAGGAAGATTGTCCTTGAGCTAACATCTGTGCCAATCTTCCTCTATTTTCTATGTGGGATGCCATCACAGCATGGCTCGATGAGCGGTATGTAGGTGTGAACCCGTGAACCTCGGGCTGCCGAAGCAGAGCACGCCAACTTAACCACTGCTCCACCAGGCTGGCCCCTAGCCTTATTTCAATGAGCAGTAGCAACACTAAAGTCATTTATTCTTTTGGTATCTGATACCTCTAGTGGCCAAGCCTGACATCATCTCAGCCCACGTTTTGCTCCAGCCACTGCTGAGCAACCTGACAGCACCCGGCTTCAGCTTCACCTCCACCTCATCACTCTAGCTTTTCTGCTCTGGAGCTTCTCTGATACTCTGACATCAGTGGGATGCCTGCAGGAATCTGCTTAGCACCCAGGCGTACACCTAGGGCATGGGGCTTGGCGACAAGACCTGTGCAGTGGCACAGAGCCCTGTGCTCAGAAGGGTCCTAGGCTCAATTTAAGGCTATGCTATCACTGTCTTGAATTTCTTAATACTTTTTGAACAAGGATCTGTAATTCATTTTGCACTAGGCCTCACAAATTATACAGCTGGTCCTGTATGTACCCATGGAAATGTGAGCCCTTGACCAGAGCTGCAATAGAATCTGGGGGTAGATACCCTCTTCTTTTGTCCCTTAAATGGACAGTTCTGGACACATTCATCATGATTCCACAGAAGATGCCCATCACCATAATCCGCTGTCTGGAATGGTCCACCACAGCAGCCACTTGAGAACAGACATTTGTATTGGCTTTCCTTCCTCACTGTTTTACTTCCCCAAGCCTGCTCCTCTTACATGGGATTGCTTTCCAAAGTGCATGCAAGCCCTGTAGCAGACTCCATTTTCCACAGTGTTCTTCAAGTGCCTTCTACGCCACAGTTCTAGATTCCAGGTATTCAGACATAAACGCAACAAGATTTCCTGCCATCGGAGAGTTAACATTCAAGGTGTCAAACACACTGCAAATAAGTAAGCAAACAAACAAGACCATTACAAATTGTGGTAAATGCCATGAAGAACACAAACAGGATGCTCTGAGAGCAGAAAAGATGGAGATATGGAAATTGGATATGAGGCCTGAATAAAGAGGAGATGAACACGTGCCAAGGGCTGGAGGAAGAATGTTCTAGGAAGAAGGAGTAGCAAGTCCAAAGGCCCTCAGGTGAAAATGCTCTTGGTGCATTCTAGGGACAGAAAGGAAGGCAGAATGGTGGGAGCCCAGAGAACAAGGAGAAGATAGAAAGGGACCAATCACACGGGGCCACATTCAGGAGTTAGTGTTTTATTCTAAGTGCTGTGGGGAGCCACTGAAGGTTTTAATAAGGGAGTGCTTTCTGATTTTGGTTTTTAAAATGTTACCCTGTGAGGAGAGCAGATTGGAGGGAGCCATTTAGGGAGCTATTATAGGAGTCAAAGTGAGAGTTGCTGGTGGCTCAGAGGAAGGTGGGAGCAGGCAAGACAGAGAGAGGGGAAGAATTTCATCAGGGCAGGTGCACTAAAGGGCCTTTGCAGCTGATCCAAGGTCTGATCTTCTGCCAAAGATGAACAGGCTCCGACTGGAGCAAGAAGCATGTTACAACTTCTCTCCTGGGTGCAGAGGCTGTGGCCACTGCCATAACCTCATCGAGGGAGGAGGGAGAGGAATGGGCAGGGCTCAGGTGGAGGGAAGAGAAAGAAGGAAGGTGGCAGATCACCAACCACAGTAAATCAGGAGCCAGCACTCAGGGCTGCAGAAAGTGTTATCTTTAGCCCCGAGGCATCCTCTGCCTGTTCTCAGATAAGATCCATTGCTCACCCCAACCCCACCTTAAACTCATCCTCAGCTCTTCTGTTACAGGAGTGGAGAGAACAGGGAAGTAGACATTGCTTTAGACGTTGCATTTTCCACACATTTCCAGCAACTGACAATATCCGTGAAATGAGAGATAATTATTTGAGAAAGATTAATGTTATTTCCAGAAGATCTGATTAAGTACTTAGATAACCCAACTGACTCAACCATAAACCTTTTGGAATTCCTAAGAAAGCCTTTCAGAGTTGTCAAATATAAAATATCCAGAAATCTGTAAATGTCCCTTATGTCAGCAATAAGTTAGAGAATATAGTGGAAGGAACAAGCCCACTTACAATACAAAAATATTAAAAAATGTAGAAATAATCCTAGCAAGAAATGTATGGGCCTATATGAAAACAACCACAAAAATAAAAATAAACTGCAAAACTCTAAAAATAAATTGTAATAAATGAAGAAATATTCTATGTTCTTAAAACAGAATTAATTTATAGGTTTAATCTGAACCTAACTAAAAGGATTTTTCATATGTGGGAACTTGACGACATGATGTTAAAATACACTGAAAGAACAAGCATTCAAAAATTTTAAGAAATTTTGAAAGAGAAAAGCTATCAAATGTTAAAACATAAAGCTAGAATAACGAAAACGTTGTACTGATGCAAAAATGGAATCTTTTAGTGAATCTCAAAATAGACCTTAGAATATATAAAAACTCAATTATTAATGATAAATTGTGTATTACCAACTAACATGGGAGGAGGGCTGGATTTCTAAACATAAAAGCAATACAAAATGATGTCAAAGGAAACATCATATTGGATCACATTGAAATTTAAGCATTTAGACAACAAAAAAATTATAAACAAATATTAAAAGCAAATTACAAACTGTGAATAACAATTGCAGTACAGATGACATGCACAAGGTTTTCTTAATATATAAAGGGCTCTAAACAAATCTATGACAAGAAAACACCAACTCCAATTGAGAGTAGTCAGTAGGTATGAATAGACAATTCATATACACACACACTGGCAAATAGGCATAAAAAATGTTTGTCATCACTAGTAATCAAGGAATGCAATTGCACAGCTAGAAGAACCCACAACTAAGATATACTACTATGTACCAGGGGGGATTTGGGGGAGATAAAGCAGAAAAAAAAAAAAAAGATTGGCAACAGTTGTTAGCTCAGGTGCCAATCTTTAAAAAAAAAAAAAAGAATGCAATAATGAGATACAGTTTTTCATATATCAAATTGGAAGAGAATGTTATTAACGATAATAGACCAACATTTATTGAGTACTTACTATGTGACAGGCACCCTTCTAAATATTTACTTGTAATACATCATTTAAACTTCATAATAACTCTACAAAGCAGGCAGTATTGCTATACCCACTTAATAGAAGAGAAACCAAGGCACAGAGCAGCCAAAAAGCTCTCCCTAGTCCACTCAGCTAGGAGGCAGCTGAATTGGGATTCAACCCCAGGCAATTTGATTCGAGAGCCTGATCCCAGTGCTAAACCATCAGGCAAGGGTTAGTGTTGGGAGGATGTGGTGAAACAGTCACTTTATGCTGCTGGTAGTGGAATAAACTGGTAATGCCTCTTTGAAAAGCAATTTCACTCTAAGTATCAAGGATCTTAAAAGGATTTGTAGTCCTTAATCCAATAACTCCACGTCCAAGATACAATACCAAGGATTTAGAGATAGAAATAGAGAATCATGTTAAGAATATTTATTATAGAATTGTTTACAAAACTGAAAAATTAGATGCAAACCTAAGTGTTCAACAACAAGAAAGCATTTAAATAAATGGTAGTATATCCATAAAATAAATATACATATTTTTGAAAATATTTAATGACATGGGAAAATGCAATAATATATAATGTTAAATTTTTAAGAAGCAAGATATAAAATACTGCGTATATAGTATGGTCTAGATATTTTACATATAGAACAGAAAGACTTGAAGAAACACATCAAGGTGCTCAGTGATTATCTCAGAGAGGTGGAATTACAGCGGAATCTGGTTTCCTCTTTGTACTTTTTTGCATCTTCTAAATTTTCCACAAAGAAATCTGGAAGATTTTTTTTTATAATCAGGAAAAAGCCAATGAACATTAGATTATGTTTTAACAGAATTATTTGGAATATCATTTTGAGTGGCTTTTACTACTTTCAGGAGATAAACTGAATACTGGTTAGAGATACCCCCCAATCTCATCCTCTCGACCTAAGCGGCAGTAGCCCTTGATTATTTCTGTCAAAGGTAGAGCAGCAGAGAGAAAGGAGCCACAACTCTGTCCTGGAAACACAAGAAAAGGGTCTGGGAACCACCTGGACTATCCAAGCTGCTAACAAAAGATGTCCACAAACTTAGAACCCTATTGGGAAAAAAAATATATCAGCCTTCCTTCTTAAAATAATTGCATTTGATAAGCACAGCCAAGGTCTGACTGAGATATGTTCATACTCTCCGGCTGTTTTATTTTTACAGCATACTACAGAGGAATTGAAGCCAGAAGACATGAGCTCAACTCTTAATTTATCAGCTGTATGACTTTGGGCCAATCATTTAGTTAATCTCTCTGAATCTTAACATTGTCACTTATTAAATAGGAGTAATAAAAGTGTATGGCCAATCAACTCAAATGCGTTCAAATGTGTAGAAGTCATTTGAAAATGAAAAAGCCCAGATAAATGAAAACTATTATTATAATTAGACCTTTTTCTCTGCCTGGAAAGACTGTCATTGTGGAACAGTTTGCCTATTGCCAAAGGAAGCACAGAAGCTGCATAGAACTACAAGTGTGAAGGATGCTAACCTATTTCCTTAAACTGTGATCTTCTGAAGTCCCAGCGGCCCCCCCCCGAACCCCGGACCCTCAGGAATGGGAGAGGATATGAGCTCCATGACTGAGCTACAGCTTGGCCACCTCTGCTGGCTCAAAAGTGCTTCCTTCATGTGACCTGAGAAGACTTTTAATGTCAACAAACATTGCGTTTGAACCTCATAGGACTGTATTTGCTGTTAGTCACATGTTTGTCTCATGGGGGTGAATGACAGTCTGTAAATATCCAAAGCCTCACCCCAAAAATGTTATTATGCACTTTTTCTTTAGTTAATAAGTGTAAAGAGAAAGGCAAATAATTACATGGCAGCTATGTATGCTTTTTGACCAAATGCTTTTACCTCATCAAGCCTGGGTCAAGCAGACGTGAGTAGCTGTGGCCTGCAATGAGGCAAGAATTCTTAAAGCATTCTCCAAAGTTCTTCTAGCAAATTCAGCAGGTCTCGGAAAGTTAATCCATAAATTGGGAAACTTAACCTAACAAATAAAAGAGTCTATGCCTAAGATTTTAGAGAGCCAAGATCTTAGCAAGGTTCTACACAACCTGTGGAAAGTGTGTAGACTTCCGTTTCTCCATCTGTAAATGAGGGCTACACGACCTTTACAGTAATTTCTAGCTGAACAGTCCATGACCATAACTGTCAAGGTCCACTTTGTTCTTGGCCTAAATTCCCACACTGAGTCTCTCTGCCTAGACCAAGTACAAATGAAATTCAAAGTTTCTCTGCTTCTCTCCAATTGCTTTTGGGGAAAGGTACCATGCTTGGGGCTCAAGGGTGTTCCTGCCCTGAGGCTTCCTCTCTAGAGAGACTCCAGCTTTTCTCTGGTTGCCTTTTCTCCACACAGATCAAGGAATCTGCAGGGCCAAGGGATACACCCACCAGGAGCCCATCCCACACTCCCTGTAATAGTCAGCTCGGGCTGTCATAACAAAATACCACAGACTAGGGGTGTTTTAACAACAGAAATTTACTTTCTCACAGTTCTGGAGGCTTGAAGTCCAGGAGACCAGGGTGCCAGCATGGACGGTTTCTGATGAGAACGAACTCTCTGGCTTGCAGATGGCTGCCTTCTCTCTGTGTCTTCACACGGCCCTTCCCTAGTGCATGCACACAGAGAAAGGGAGCGAGCAAGCTCTCTGGTGTCTCTTCTCATAAGGACACTAATGCTATCAGATCAAGGCCCCAGTCCTAGGATCTCATTTAACTTTATTTGCTTCCTTAGAGGCCCCATCTCCATATACAGGCATACTGGGGGTTAGGACTTCAGTATGTGAATCTGGGGAGGAACACAAACATCCAGTCCATAACATTTCTCCTCCAGAATGAGTTCCTGGTACCCAAGAATCTGGAATTTTCTCCCCAAAGAACCCAGGCCAACTTGTAGAACGCTCCCTGAAAACTGCCAGGTGGCACGTTGACACCACTGGGATGTGTATGGGGCGGGAACTCTGGGGTGGACCTTGGACATTGAGGATGGGTGTAGGAAGAAGCTGGGCAAGAGACGAGGCTGCAGTCCAGGGCATGGTGGTCAGGGGTTGGATGCTGGCTCTCTCTGTACCTCCAACTTCTGGCCTGGAGCTCTGAGAATTCTGCATTCCAACTTGAACTTCCAGGTTGTTATGAAGGCGTATTTGTCAAGATAGAAGGATAGAAAATGCTTTTGTTTTTTTTTTTAAAGATTTTATTTTTTTCCTTTTTCTCCCCAAAGCCCCCCAGTAAATAGTTGTATATTCTTCGTTGTGGGTCCTTCTAGTTGTGGCATGTGGGACGCTGCCTCAGCATGGTTTGATGAGCAGTGCCATGTCCGCGCCCAGGATTCAAACCAACGAAACACTGGGCCGCCTGCAGCGGAGCGCGCAAACTCAACCACTCGGCCACGGGGCCAGCCCCTAGAAAATGTTTTATTTACCAGTTTTTTAGCTTGATGTATAGCATTCAAGTATTTAAAATATGGTAGGTGGGTCTCATTTACTTTCTCTCCTGGTGTCCTACAAATGTGAGGAGCAAATCTGGTAGCATGTTGTCCCAGTTCCCTCTGGACTCCTTTTTCAACTCCATCTCTGATGAATCAGCCAGTGTTGATCAGGTAATGAAGTTACGGAGAGTAATATTAATCTGATTCTGCCTGAGATCAGGCTTCTGACTCTGGTTCTGTGTCATGGTTCCTATGTCATAGTATTAACTAATATTTAATCCAGGCTCTCTATGTCCCAGTTACTGTTCTAAGCACTTTACATGTATTAATTCATTTGATCCTTTCAGCAACCTGTGAAATAACATTGTTACTATCTTCATTTTATAAACAAGGAAATATAAACATTCAGAGATGAAGAAATTTGTCCAAGGTCATCTAGCTAATAAGTGGTAAAGCAAGGATTTGAACCAGATAGTTTGGCCTTAAAATTCTGCTTTTAGGGGCCAGGCCAGTGGTGCAGCGGTGAAGTTCACGTTTTCTGCTTCTGGGAGGCCTGGGGTTCACCAGTTCAGATCCCAGGTGCAGACATGGCGCTGTTTGGCAAGCCATGCTGTGGTAGGCATCCCACATAGAAAGTAGAGGAAGATGGGCACGGATGTTGGCTCGGGGCCAGTCTTCCTCAGCAAACAGAGGAGGATGGGCAGCAGATGTTAGCTCAGGGCTAATCTTCCTCAAAAAAAAGACCAAAGGAAAAAAAATCCTGCTTTTAACTGTTATGCTATAGCCTCCCCAGATAAGAGCTAATATTTATTGAACCCTCTCTATATACCAGACTCTGTGCTGTTGCTAATACTATGAGGTCAGTACTATTATTTCTCCATCTTACAGGTGGGGAAACTACTTTAGGAAGGTGAAGAAATCCATCCACATATACACCACCAACAAGCCATGTTGGTGGATTTGAACACAGGTGATTTGATCCCAAGAAGAAGCTCTTAACTAGAACAATTCTGCTTGCTTGCTAACATTTCCCTGAAGGAGAACACACAGGTGGTGAGGAAAGCCTGGACATATCATTGGATTAGATGGTGACAGTTACCACAGAGGAAATTCATCTGTGCTCAGTGAAGAAATAGACTGTTTTGAGTAATATGGCAATTTGAGGAAGTTAAATGGATTAAGATTACAGGTCGTGTTTCACATTGGGAAACATACTTGCATTTTAGTTCCTGTGGCTTGACACGAAATCTCAGAGTGAATCATTACCATCACGTTCTGACTATAAGCATGTCTTCAGTCCCAGCAAGAGTGATGATTCCTCAGGAATTTATGAGCTGTTTGAAACAGGTGCACTTGAAGCAACCTAATCCTTGGGTCTCTGATATTATAATAGCTTCCTCCATGAGAAAGAGGCTTCTCCTATGATACCACAGTTCTCCTGCTTTCGGACATTGCTCAAATCTTCATGATATGATTGAGAGCTGGCAACAGGATGATATGAAGGATGTCTGAAAATACTCGTCATCTCACTTCCAAAGATCATATATAAAGGTTCTCTCAGAGCTAAAGGGGTCACTGAGGGACAAAATGGATGAGAAAAATTCACCCTTCTGCCACAATTCTGATGACCACTGCAGTCTGGAACAACATCATCCGTGTTACTGTTGTAGCCAAGGACCAGGTGGATTCCCACGAAGACGTCTTGGCTCAGGATGGCTTTGAGTGTTTACCAGTCCTTTTGTCTAGAGGAAGGCTTTATTTGCTAATCTTCACTGTCTTGGAAAACATTGTTTGGTTATGGGGAAGAGCCTGCCTAGAGTAGGTTAAAATATAAACTCACAGCCAATGCAAAAAGAGATTTAGCTCAAGGGGAGAAGATGGCTGCTCACGGGGGATGATTTCCTGGGAAGGAGCCTATATCCCGAAACAAAAAATATTATGCAATCTTTGCCCTAACCCCCAGAGTCCTCCCTAGGTAATGCCTGACATTTCCATCGCCACACTTGAATTTCTTTAGCTAAACAAAGCCCTATCTATGCTCATGTGTATATAACTAGAATGTTCTCTTTATCAGAAAGGATGGGTATCTAACAATTATATTCAAATTGCAAGTTCAGAATCCTTTAGGTTAGATTAGAACAGCGGATCTCAAATTTTACTATGCCTCAGAATCACGTGGAGGCCTTTTTTTTTTTTTTTTTGAGGAAGATTAGCCCTGAGCTGACATCCTCTGCCAATCCTCCTCTTTTTGCTGAGGAAGACTGGCCCTGAGCTAATATCAGTGCTCATCTTCCTCTACTTTATATGTGGGACACCTACCACAGCATGGCATGCTAAGTGGTGCCATGTCTACACCTGGGATCTGAACCGGCGAACCCCAGGCCGCCCAGAAGCAGAATGTGTGCACTTAACTGCTGTGCCACCAGGCCAGCCCCTGGAGGGCTTTTTAAACCATAGATTCCTGGACCAGATCCTAAGAGTTTCTGATATAGTAGGTCTGGATTCAGGCCCAAGAATCTGCATTTCTAAGTTCCCAAGTGATATTGATGCTGCTGGTGTGTAAAATATACTTTGAGAATCACTGGATTGATGGTTCTCAAGCTTTTTTCTCCACACTCACACAGCTGGGGGAGGACACCCTCCTGTCAGTAATAGGGCATCAGCAGGACAGTGATTCTGGTTGCACATTAAAACCACAGGGAGCTTTAAAAAAATGTAAGTCAGGATTGTACTTCAGACCAAAGAACTCAGAATGCCCAGAGGTAGGCCCCAGGCCTGGGTATTTTTTTTAATTATCCAAGTAATTTTATTTATTTATGTATTATTTTTTTAGTTCTGGGTCCTTCTAGTTGTCGCACATGGGACACCGCCTCAACATGGCCTGATGAGCGGTGCCATGTCTGTGCCCAGGAGTCAAACTGGCGAAACCCTGGGCCACCGAAGCAGAGTGGGCGAACTTAACCACTCGGCCATGGGGCTGGCCCCTATCCAGGTAATTTTAATAGGTAGCCAGAGTTGAGAACTTTCGCTAGCATGAGATCCTCTTGTGGAGGAGGAAAGGAGGCAGAGATGCATATTTTAACACCCTTCTCCCAGGTGTTTTTAATACATCTCCATGGCTTAATATTCCTTCTGCCCATTTTGTAACCAGGCTAAAAATTCCCAGATAACAATGTCCAAAAGTTAAGACCTGAGCATGACATTCCCAAAAGCTAAATGGTCAGGGTCACATATCTAGACCTCTTTTGTGATTATCATTTTTCTTTTTTTCTGTAATTGGATAGAAGAAGGATAAGTAGCAAGTTGGGAGCAGCAGTAAGATAAAAGATCTTGAATAGGGGCTGGCCTGGGGGAATAGTGATTAAGTTTGTGTGCTCCACTTCAGCAGCCTAGGGTTTACAAGTTCAGATCCCAGACGTGGACCTACACACTGCTCATCAAGCCATGCTGTGGAGGCACCCCACATACAAAAAATAGAGGAAGATGAGCACAGATGTTAGCTCAGGGCCAATCTTCTTCACCAAAAAAGATAAAAATAAACAAATAAAAGATCTTGAATAAACGTGGTAATCAGTTTTTTTGGCTTTTTCTCCAGCTCCCACTTTCATCCATACACCCTCCTTCTGCACTTGCTTATACTAGACCAGAGGGAGGGCTGAGCCCCACTGGCTGAGACGGATGACCTGTGGCACTCTGAGAACTTTGCATACCTGAGGTCTTTTGATACCAAGGACATGGACCCCAGAAACAAGGGAGGTCTGGGTGGGTATCAGAGTGAAGGCCCCTTGGCTCCCAAAGAGACCTGGAGCCAAAACTGTGTGACCTCTTATACTAATTGGCTCGAGTTAGATGTTGCTAGGCAATGACCCTGAAACCTAAGGTTGCCATTCCTGTATTAGCACTCCCTAAGTGACTAAGGTTAAAGTAACTGTCTTCCTGGAATCTCAAGTTCCCCCACATATACAATGATGAAAACATGCTAATCTATCCACCAAAGCATGCTGATCTATCTACCAGGGAGGTATTGTGAAATCAACTAAAGTATCCTTACATAATTGTAAAGCAAAAAAAGAAAAATGCTCATACCACAGCTATGTTCTTTGGATTAGAAAATACTGCCATGTTTAATTTCATAATATTTCTAGGCACCTAAATCCACCTTTATAAACACCCAGAAATTCTAGAGTTCATAATTCTGTAACTATAATTTTAATACATGTACATATAATTCAGCCTTCTGCATAACAAGCAGTCCATAAATATTTGTTGACTAAATAATGGATGCCTATCAATTGCTTAAATGAAGACTTTTTCAAAATCAGATATATCACTAATAAATAAAATCACAAGGTGCTGTTCTAAATGAATAACTCAGTGACTGTTTCCTAAACTGAATTAATTACCATAGTCTACAACAACCCTGCATTAGAGATATTAAATATGTGAAATATGTAATAAATTTCTTTTTTTTTTAAAGATTTTATTTTTCCTTTTTCTCCCAAAGCCCCGGGTACAAAGTTGTGTATTTTTAGTTGTGGGTCCTTCTAGTTGTGGCATGTGCGATGCTGCCTCAGCATGGCTTGATGAGCGGTGCCATGTCCGCACCCAGGATTTGAACCGGCGAAACTCTGGGCCGCTGAAGTGGAGTGCGCGAACTTAACCACTTGGCCATGGGGCTGGCCCCTAAATTTCTGAATTAATCAATTTACTCATGCCTGGGTTTGAGGCAGCAGAAACAGAAAAAGTGACAATCATGTTAATGAGATCCAGTGCTTCTTGCTATGAGGTAATCCAGAAGAATGTAGTCCCCAAACCTCCTACTCTACTCTACTTTTTCTTGTTTTCCATAGCATTTAACACCTTCCAAAACAGTATATAATTGATTTAAATATTATGTAAACCAACTGGCTCTTGGAGTTTGAATCTATATGGTGAAATATCAGTTTTCTTTAAACTTCTACATTTTCTCATATGGTCTCATACTCGGTAATCTAAGACCCTACTGGATTCCAGGGCCCAGAAAGAAGCTCATCTAAAAAATTGGCAGATATTAGGTGACCACAAGTTTAACCTACATATAATGTGTTTCTGTAAAAACGAAACCAACATATATTATGTCTGGCGCACAAGAAGATATTGCATAGAGCTCTTAGAAAATAATGCTTTAATGTATTCTGCATTGCTCAGAACGAACTTAGAATATTGTGTTCAGTTCTAGGCAACATTATTTTGATTAGACAGACACAAGCTGGAGTCATCTCAAAATGGGCAGTCAGTATGGACAGCAATCTGGAAATTGTATCAGATAAAGAAAAAAGGAACTCATCATGAATTTTCATTTTAAAGACTCTGCTAAAATGGGCATGACAGCTGCAAGCTATGGTATAGAAAAGGCAATACATATGGTCTGTCCTAGTCAGCTCAGGCTGCTATAACAAAATACCATAGGTTGGGTGGATTAAATCACAAAAATTTATTTCACACAGTTCTGGAGGCTAGAAATCCCAGATCAGGTGCCAGCCTACTCAGTTTCCGGTGAAAGCTCTCTTCCGGTCTTGTAGATGGCTGTCTTCTCACTGTGTCTTCACATGGCCTTTCCTTGGTTCGTGCAGTGGAGAGAAAGTTCTCTCTCTCTTTCTCTTCTTAGAAGGCCACCAATCCTACCAGATTAGGACCCTGCCTTTATAAATTCATTTAATCTTAATTACCTCCTAAATTCCCTATCTCCAAATACAGTCACATTAGGGATTAGGAATTGAACATAGGAATCTTGAGAGGACACAATTCAGTCCATAGTCAGTGTAAGAAATTTTCTAGCCAAATCTGTTCAACAACGAAACCAATTGCCCACCCTCCAAACTGTGGCCTTCCTATCACTGGAAGTAGTAACTCAGTTTAAAGAACCCTATCTCAGTGATGTTGGGGAGAAGATTTCTACAATGAATGGCAGTTCAGAACAGAAGATTGCTAGGATCTCTCTAACTCAAAAATTCTACCATATTTAAGCTTTTAAATTGTTGCTATTTTACTAGATTCACCCCAAATTATCCTTCTCTCAAAAGATTGAAACCATATGTGGTTATTTTGGCATACGAAGAAAAGGCTAGTAAAAGGTTTAAAACAACAAAATTCAAACAATTTCGGATTAAGTAAAATTTCACAATTCTTGGTTTTGCAAAGAGCAATGAGATGTCTATGATTCTCATCTGGATTTTGCTTGGGTTTATGATTTTGTGCGGGGTCGAGAGGAAGTGGTTTAACTAAACTCTTAAACTGCATCCCAAACACTGCTTGTTATCAATTTCTTAAGAAACCCAAAGAGGTTAAATTGGATTCCATGAATAAGATTGGAGGTTTCTAATATGTAAGATCATTTCAAACCTAGTCTTTGGTAGCCTTTGGTAGAAAAAGCCAAGAAAAAGAAACTAGATTAAGAAAGAAAAACAGGAATATTCTTTCACTACTTTTCTTCCAGAAATTACACAGCCTTCTGCTATGACTGCCAGATGTAGTAAATTTCAGCAAAAACTTTTAGTTCTGGATGAACCAGAAATACTTGGCAACCAACACTATTTATTAATTCTGAACTCTGTTTTACTGTGAGCTGCATTATGGCCAAAGTTTTTAAAATATAATACTTTAGCTTAATACAAAATGTTTCATATTTTTGTAAAAATTGTAAGTCAACAAACATAAGACAAAAATGAGTTCGTTATAATAGGTGCCTTACTATTTAGTAAAATGAATTATATTGTTAAGAATGTTAAACAAAAAGGATATCAAAAGCTATATTTATGATGCATAGAGAATAGTTTCCATATAAACTAAGGGCAATGCTCCTAATGCATATCAGTCAAGATCAAGCAGTGTAAAATATCATTGATACTGATGGCTTTTTTCTCTCTCTCTCTTTTAGATCCCTGGACACAGGGACAAAGAAGAGATCTCCCAATTCGAACACACATTTTATTGATGAATCCTAGTTCACTGGCCTGTGCTCACTTGTAGAAAAGTGTCCTTGACTTGAACTCAAAGCACCCTACAGTAAAGTGATCATGTAATTTATATGCAAAAATGACTACAGCACTTTTGAGAGTGAAAGGGGACATAATTACACTATCTTGACAAGCATAAATAGGAACTATGCCAGGCAAACCAGGTCATTTAGTGGCCATATCTATAGGAGACATTGTGGTTGATGCCCCAACCTTCATTCTACCTCAAATGATTATTGTAAGATAGTAGACCTCAAAGTGTGGACCCAGACCAGCAGCACTAGCATCACAGGACAGCTTGTTAAAAATGTAAATTCCGACCCCACACCTACTGAATCAGAAACTCTGAGGTAGGAGTTATCCTAATATGTGTCTTTACAAGACCGCCAGGTGATTCCAATGCAGGCTAAAGTTTGAGATCTGCTGGTGTAAGCCAATCATAACATTCCATTTCCTTCATCAGCGATGGGTTTAGGAACAGGCAGACATAAGACCAGTTTGAGCCAATGAAATACAAACAGAGGCTAATTTGGGATTTCTGGGAAAGATAAATCAATCTCTCTTTAGTTGGATGTGAACAAGGGAACATATTGCCTGACTGTTGAAGATGACTCTGTGAACTGTTGAGTAGAGACATGAAAAGAACCTGGCACTTTGGCAGCTGGATCAAGCAATCCAGAAGCCCATCCAACCTCTGGACTATGTGAAAGAATTAATTTGTTGAAGCCATTTCTGTTTCCACCAGCCAAAAGCATCATACACCAGTGCTCATCCCCACTTGTTCTGAATCGACCTTTGCAGTCTACCTTCTCCCACAATGCCATCCTCTCACACATTTCTCCCTCTAACCCCATAGTCAAATCCCACTGCTCCTTCAAAGTCCAATTCACTCTCTCTCTCAGAAAGGCCACCCTCACTGTGCCACCCCAAATTGTATCCTCCTCTCCAAAATTCAGTTTTACTTACTTTCTGAGCCACTCATCTGTTTTTATCACATACTGCCTTCTACTGCTTTCTCTCACATCTAAGTGCCTTATCATGTGTAAGTGCCTGGCACCTGGCATTGAACGTGACACGCCAACAATGCTCAGGAAATATTTTCTATAGATGGTGATTCCATTGGTCTATGAAGATGAGGACTTGGTGTGGTACCAGTCGCTGTCACTGTTAGCAACTGCCTCCTATTCCCAGGTCACAGACATTCCTTGGCTGTGACCACCACACCAAGCCCTGTCTTAATTACAACCCTATAATCCTACTGTGCCCTAAACTACTGTGACAACTTCATGATATCTATTAGCTAGAATCTCCAGGAGCAAAAAGATACAGGCTACCAGATAAACGCTTGGTCACTCCCCAGAACAGGACATTACTGCACTGAGGAAGGTATATACGGTGAGTAGGAAATGGAGTTGCCAGACCATCATTAGTACCCAACCCCCTCCTTCTCTGCATTTGCTGTTTTGGAAACTGGATACCACCAATGGGATTGTGTTTGGTAGCAGGATGCTGAGAGCATGAGAAGGCATGCGAGCCAGAGACTACTCTGGCTTCTAAGACAGCATAGATCTTTGAGGATGTAGGTTTTAGAATCAGACCATCTGGATTTGACTTTTGGTGGAGATTGCCATCTACTTAATATTTTGGGCAAGTTATTTGACTTCTCTGATTCTTAGTTTCCTCATCTGTAAATAATCATACCGACGTCATTTTCTGTCGAGAGAAATAAAGATTATGTATGTAAAACACTTAGCATCACGTCTGGCAGATAGTAAGCACTCAATAAATAGTAGTTAGTGACCCAACCTCTCTGTTGCTCAGTGCTAGCTTCCCTCCTCCCTGTGGTTGTGGGAAGTGAAGGGCCTTACACTTCCCTGTTCATAGGTAGAGGAGTGAATGAATAGTAAAGTAAGAAAACCGAAGTCTCAAGTGCAGCTAGAGAGAGTAGTCTTGGCCTGGCTTTCTGCTTGCTCAGCAGCTGTGGTTTAGCATCTGAATGTAAAAACTACCAATATCCTCCTTAGCACAATACGTCCCCACACCACCTCCCCAACCTGCCACCTTATCGCAGGTGGTCACACACAAATCAAGGAAGTTCTGTGCTGGAATTAACTCCTTACATCTGCCCAGTGCTTTCTAATTTAGAAAGGCTTTCCCTATCTGTTCTCTCATTTGGCCCTCATACCATCCTTGTGCCGTAGCCAGGGACAGACTTTGTTAGTCCCCTGCTACCCATTAGGAAAGTGAAACTCAGAGTGATTATGTGACTTGCCAAAGGCTGCACAGTCAGGAAGTTACAGAGCCAAGACTCAGCAATGTTCTGACTCCAACTTAGTCATCTGCCCACTCCTTTCACAGCCCATGTGCCTTGCACATGGAATGTGGTTTTCCAAAGAAAAGCATAGTATTTATGTTCTACATATAAGATTATTTAAAGCAAATTGTAGAATCATGAAAAACTTCTTATCTTTCTTTCCAGGATCATTTGCTTAATGGTCAAGTATGTATAAGTTTCCCAAGAAAAAGAAAGGACAGGCCTGTCTTGCATTTAGTTATCCAAGAACTACTTATTGTCATGCCTTAACCCTAAGCAGTAACCAAATTCTACTTGAGTCTTTGCCCAAATTTCTACTTCTACGTTTATTAACCAAGCTTCCATATTTGACTGTGTATAGTGCTTCTTTTCCTTCCCTTCACTTTCAAGAAAGGAACCTGAAGTGTTTATGAAAATTGCAAAAAAGAGGACAAAATCAAATGGAGAGATTTGGAGAGCTGGGATGAAAACTGTGAATTCACTGTAAAAGGAAGGATTCTAAGCACATGTTTGCAGTAGAGAATCTTAACAGTGTGTATTGTGTTGAGCAAGCAACTCTGGTTTAGGATAGCCAGTTCTTGTGCAGAAGTTGTATTTTTAAATTAGCTAGGAACTAAAGATGTGGCCATGAATGAAACAATCAGTCTTAGTCTCTGAGTCATCCATACTCACTAACTGAAAGCAGTGGAAAAGTCTGGCCTTCAATGCCTTACAGACCTGGTTTAGAATCCTGGCTCTGACATTTACTAGCTCTGTGACCTTGAGGAAGTTCCCAAGCCTCTCTGAGCTTTGATTTCATCTGTAAAATGGCAGAATGGTGTCAACTTTCCAGATTGATGGGAGGGTTAAGTTATCTAACTTAAGTAGAATCCGTGGCACATAGTGTATGATTGGTAAATAGTAGGTACAATTTCTTATTCTAAGCTATTAACAAGAATTATACCATGGGAATCCTTTTTAAACAACATCCTTACAGATAATACAATTTAATGATATCAGAAAAATAACAAAAATCCATTGGAGATTCTCAGCCTTCTCGATGGATCCCTCTCTGGCCTCCACCAAGCTCAGCCAGTTACTCAAGAACCTCAGTTATTTGCACACGAAAGATTCTGTATTTCCAGGTGACAGCATCACTTTAGGGTTTAACATCAGATCCAGGCTACTCCAAGTCATTCTCTTAAGACTGTGGGTTGTCATCCCAATTCTGCCATTAACTACTTGTTTGAACAAGGGACTAACTGGAATCAGAACAAGTCTCCATTTCCTCATTGGTAAAATAAGAAGGTTGGACATACAGTCAAATTTCTGAGGTCTCCATCAGTTCTCAAAAGCTAAGATGCTGGAATCTGGAAAGAATACTACCTTAACTACTTGGCAAATGGGAAGCAAGAACTAGAAAGTTAAACAAAATCTATCCATTGTTACCAAGGGCACCAACTAAACAAATTGCAGTATGTGTGTGTGTATAAAATAAGAGTCTGACATTCATGTTTTCATCATTATTTTGAGACACTAAACCACAGATTCCTACTAAGCTATCACAGTTTACTAGGCAATCTGTCAGTCTTTCCATGATTAAACTTAACCGTAATAATAACCATAACAATAATAATAACATACTTAGTTACAAAATATTTTTACACTTAAAGCACTTTCACATATATTATCTTATTTAGAGTTTATAATAATTCATTGAAAAGGATTGTATTCCATTTTACAGATAAGGAAATGGAATTTCAGATGAGACAAGTAACCAGTCTAAAGTTACAGAGCTAATAGGTGGTACAGCCATCTGGTCTTCCATCTCATCATCCATGATTCCTCTCAGATCCATCATCATAAATAACAAAGATGTAAACCAACCAACAGTTAAAATGTGTTGTGCCTGCCTCTCTTTGCCTAGTTGGTTGCTTTCACCAAAGCCCAGCAGAACAGAAATCAGAGTGAGGAGCCATCCACCCCTTCCTTCGTGCCTTGCACCTTCGCGCATGATGCAATCGCTGTGAACTTCACTTACAGACTAACGCACACAACGTCAAGTCACCTGAGGGCACAAAATAGCAATTATTAATTCTCCGTACTGGTATGGTCCCCTCTCTTCATTTTCTTTACAAATGCTATCATATAATTTCCTCCAAGGCAGTTTTAATGATGTGATCTGTTTCCTTAGGAGAGAAAGGCTCAAGAAGAATATTGGAACACGTTACTTGCCTCGAAGAAGAAAATATTTTGTTTGGCACAATGTCCCCTGTTAATCCACAAGTTCAACCTGACTATTCTACTTAGAATAAGCACAAGTGAGTTTGGACCCACAAATTCAGGATCTGAAATATTCTGGCCAAATCCTAAAGAAACTGGCCCTCTTACAAGTGAAAATTCCAACCAAATGAAAAACATCTCACACAGAGGCAATACTGTGTGTCCTCAGAGACTGATGCCAGGGCCTTGCTGAGGCTTTTCAGTGTCATACAATGGTGGCTCCTTGGACTCATGATCTGCCATAATTCTAATTAGGTTTTTTCCCACTATTTAGTCTTTTCACCTAAGCTAGAAAGTTTCTCAGGTCATGAGGGAAAACGTGTAGGTATCTGGTTTTTCTATTGGGAGATTGTGGGAACAGGGCAATGTGGGCCAAATGCAGATGTGAGGTTTGAGCCCACCTTCTCCTCATCCTCTCCCCTCACAAACCAAACCCCAGAAGCCATGCAGACAGGGGCTTGGGGCTCGGCTGTAGGAGAGGCCGAGAGTAGTGGGGAGCAGCCAGGTGGCTGCCTCCTTCCAAGATTATACGCAGCCTAACTTGAAGTTATCATACCCTCCAGCTTCGTCTACTGACAGTATTTATATCCATGAATCTATTGGAAGATTTCATTGAGCTAATAAAAGGATTATGAGTATAGTCAGTAAAATGAGCTTTTAACAACATGGCAAATTGCTTAAGCCATAATGATAAATGAAGAAACACAACAAAAAAAATATGCAAATAAAAATATTTAGGAAATAAGTTTTGATCTGAAGGAAATATACCAAAATATTAACAATTATAGGCATAGGAGTGTGGGTGCCATGGCCAACTGCCGTTTCCTGCCCAGTGTACGTTTTCCCTCTGCAAAATAATCTCCTGTATTTGCTTTTGGGAACCACCCTCCTCTCATTCTGAGACATGTGTCTTGGGTGAGTTACAGAGGTGGGACCCAGTGAACTGAAGCTAATCTGCTTATCTCATTCCCCTGGCCAGGGTTTGTGCATGGACACCTAACCTAATTAGAGCCAATGAAATACAAGGAGATGTTTGCTAGAGCTTTTGGGAAAGGCAAGCTATCACTCTTCTCCCACTGGAATGGTGTGGTGATGTTAGGTTTCGAGCCGCTGCAGTCATTTTGTCACCATACAGCGAAGTACAGTAATGACTCAGGCAATCACTGAGTAGAGCCCAAGGCTCCAGCCATACTGTGGAAGCACACTAGAGAGACAGAGAGAAGCCAGGTCCTTGATGACATCTTTTGAGCCATCAGACCAAAGCTTGCCTAGAGCCTCTGGACTTCTCAGAAGTGGCATCGGGTTATTTTGTCACTTGCAGCATAAGGAGCCTTAGCTGATATAGAAATTAGTATTGGCTGTATTTTAAATTATAAAAGTAACTTTTTATCCTGTAATTTATGAATAGCCACTCCCATAGTGTTTAAGAGCACAGTCTTAGGATCCAAATCCTAGAGACTCCATTTAGCAACGAGACCTTGGGAAAATTGCTTCACCATTCTGAGACTTGGTTTTCCCATCTCTAAAACAGGATTTCATAGGATTGTTGTGAGAATTGATAATTAAGACATAAAGCATTGGAAAAATGTCCACACATAGTAAACACTGTTTGTTATTATCACTCTGATTTTCACACCGTAATCCTTACTCATAGAAATTACCCACATGACACCCTGATCCAGAGGGAGCAGCATGACAAAGCATTGTGGTAGAAAAGAGTTTTCTCTCAAACCTCTCTATCCATTACATTCATGACAAGCTCAAAATCATGAAAATTGTTAGAAGGTATTTGTGAGACATGGGGTGAGGTGACAATGTGGTATCACGAAAGAGCATGATTTTTGAGAGCCATAAAAACTTAAATTTCAGTCCCTGTGGACAAATTTCTAACTGTGTGGCCTCAGGCAGTTGTTTAAACTCTCAGAGCTTTTGCTTCCCCATGTATAAAATAGGAATGACAACATCTTCCACACTTGTTTACTGCAAAGATGAATCGGGATAGAAAGTGCCTAGTACAGTGAGCCTATATCTGTGCATTCCGCATCCGCAGGTTCAACCAGCCACAGATTGAAAGGCCTGCTATGGTTGCATCTGTACTGAACATGTACAGACTTTCTTTTCTTGAACTTTTTTCCTTAAACAATACAATATAACATCTATTTACACAGCAGTAACATGTATTAGGTATTATAAGTAATCTAGGGGTAATTCAAAGTGTATGGGAGGATGTGCGTAGGCTATATGCAAATATTATGCCGTTTTATATAAGGGACTTGAGCATCCATTGATATTGGTATCCAGGAGGGTTCTGGAACTAATCCCCTATGGATACCAAGGGATGATGGTATAGTGAGTTAGTCACATAGCTGGCACTCAAGAAAAGGTAGCTCTTACAATTATACCTATTATTCAGGCATTGACACTTTGATCAGTTAGAGAAAACAGCATAACTTTATTCTTACTTGGAAAAAAAATCACTTTATCTTTTTTTTTAATTAAAATCATCTAAACCATTCTAAATGGTTTAGAATAGTTTTCCTCATTTGAGGTTGGATCATTTAGTCCATCTCTAGTGAGATGCTAAGGAAGTTTAAAGACATAGTTGGTTTCCCTTTCCCACCTCACACCCTTACAGGTAAACACATGAGAACTATTGTTTATTCTTTCATTTCTTGTTCTGCCTTCATTCATGCAGAAAAAGTCAGTGTATAAAAAAACATTCATGATATTGATGTTAAGAGGTAAGAGGGTGGAGAAGAAAGGAATGCATGAAGAAATGGCCAAAAGGAGGGAGATGTGTAGGGGCGCATCTGGGCATTGGCAACCCTCTTTCACACAGCTCCACAAGGTGGAACCAGAGCTGAACACAAAAAGAAGTTCAGTGCCAGGCAGCTTTTTTAGTTTTTCCTTTTGTTTACCATAATAGAGAGTGTGGGCTCCCTTGAAGGTCACTGGGAAATTTTCTACACGACCTCTGAGGCTCAGTTCCCAAGTCAATCAGCCCTTGGGAAAATATTCAGTTTTAAGCTCTGGCCCCACATACTTGAAAGCAAGTTTTCATCTGCTTGATCTCTCCCCTCTTCTCATTACCTACACAGCAGGAATCAGATTTAAAAAGCAGACACTCTTCCTTCTAATTTGGGGTTTTTACCTATGACTGTCTTGGCAGATGTGAGAAGAGGGAGCATAAACTTGGGAGAGCTAAAAACTTTATTCTGATATGTCAAGACATTTTAGTAAAGTATTCATTCCAGATTATGTTTTTTCTCTCTCCACTCCCCATTTGTTAACTCTGCCCATTGCTTTAGAAAAATTACCACAGCTTTAGCAGAGAATAAAACTATCAATCTTTTGACTTTCAAGTTCAAAAGCCTTGGTCCAGGTATAAGACAGAAAGATTTGGGAAGTGTTTTTGCTGACTAGTTTTAATTGCCCATGCCACTAACATCAACCTCCCACCTCTATCTAGGCTACATAGAGACTTTCCAAGTTGGAGAGGGCAAACGTAGAGAAATGAGTGTAAGCAAGAGAACTAGAGGTAGTGAAGATGTAAGAAATGGCTCTCACTTTGAGGTTAGCTCCAAGGTGGGGAAAGATGATGGAAGCTCATGATGATGTTGGGGATCTGTTACCATGTGAAATCCTAGGAGGCAGCAGCCTAGCATGTTTCCTAGCCCAGTAGTGACAGTAGTAAGGTAAAGATGGCCACATAAAGTGCCATAGGTAGGGGAAGCCTCAGGCAGCCCCTTTGAATCTCTGACAGCCCCAGAGAGGCACAGGCGAAGAGCTCAGTTGTTACTATGCCCCCAAGAAGTGCACAGAATTTAGTTGACAAAGGGCCCAAAGGGTCTCATAGTCATGATAATGAGTCATGAAAGTGGAAAGTGGCACAGAAGGTACATCCAGAGTCCAGGTGGAAGCAGGACATCTCAATAGGTGCCTAATGTGGGAGTGATGACACCCAAGAATCACATGGGGCTATTGTTCATCTCAACAGATGCAAGGGCATGTCAAGACTGAGGACAGAAGCCCTTGCCTACTGACCCAGAGTTAGCTCACTCTGGAGAAAAGGAGGTAGAAGAGATCATCTGGAATCATTTGCATTTTTTTTGTTATGAGTTCCTCATGGCCTGGAGCAGGGAGAAGTCAGAGAAGGCTTCTGGGAGGAGCAAATAACTCCTAAGATGAATATTGAAAGATGGTGATCAAGTTAGGTGAAGAAAATGAAGAAGCCAATAATAAGCCGAGGGAACAACATAAGCTTTTTTTTGGCATGGAAGCAGGAACAGTATATTGGAGGCTGGCCCAGGAACCATTAGCAAATTGGTAATATGACAGCCTGGAGTTGGAGGTTATATTAGAAATAAGGCTGGAGAAGTAAGTACAGGTCAGGTAATGGAGGACGTTCACGACATACAAAAGAGGCTTAGATGATGGAAAGGTACTGGCAGACCTTGAAGGAGAGTGAGTTGGTCTGATTTTCAGCATTTTGCATGATGGATTTGAGAGTTTCATCCTGGTTATTTATTGCTCTCTAACAAAACTTAGTGACTTAAAATAATAAACATTTTATTATATCTCACAATTTTGTGGGTCAGGAATTTGGGTAGGGCTCAGCTAGGCAATTCTGCTCTGCGTGGCAGTGACTGGCATCACAGTAGTATTCGCCTGGTAGGTGATCTAGTCTGGAGGTTCCAAGATGGCTTTACTCACATGCCTGGTGCCTGGGCAGCTGAGCCACTATCCCCCTCCCTGTCATCCCAGCCCTCTCCATATGGTCTAACAATATAGTTGGACTTCTTACATGGTGGCTTAGGACTTTGAGAGACCAAGATGAAATCTCTTCTTAAAGGCTAGCCCCCAAACTGGCATAGAGTCACTTTTTCTGTACTCTACCCACCAGTACAGTACTCAAGCCTACCCAAATTCAAGAGGAGGGGAAGTAGACCTCCTCTCTCCACAGAGGAGTATCAAAGAATTTATGACCATTTTTACTTCACCACAGGGGTTAGCATGTGAGATTGGAAGTAGAGAGAGGTACAGAGTTCTTATAACCCCCAGTTTCTGAAGTATTCCTGCATGAGCACTCCTGGAATATTCTCCAAACACTTTCCTCATAGCATTATGACATTGCTATAATTGCTGGGTTATTTCTCCCTCTCTCTCTTATTAGACTTTGAGGTGCTCAAGAAAAACGCTTTTCCTATTTAGATCCATATCTCAGTGCCTGACACATGGTTGATGTTCAATAAATGTTTATGGAATAAATAAATGAATAAATTGGAATAAATTGGACCCCTTAATTCCTGGGTCTTCAGGACACCAGAACAGCCTCCTGTTTGATGTAATTTTATTCTCCAGATCCAGATCTTCTTATTAACTTAAGAAATGCTTGATTTGAATGAGTAAAAATAACATTCATTATGAATGTTTACATGAATAGCTTTCAACTTTTGCCTGTACATTTGTTTTTGTTTTCTTTTCAAAGATTTTATTTTTCCTTTTTCTCCCCAAAGCCCCCCAGTACATAGTTGTATATTTTTAGTTGTGGGTCCTTCCAGTTGTGGCATGCAGGACCCCACCCCAGCATGGCCCAACAAGCAGTGCCATGTTTGCGCCCAGATCTGAACTGGCAAAACCCTGGGCCACCGAAGCAGGGCGCACAAACTTAACCACTCTGCCATGGGGCCGGTCCCAGTATGCATTTGTTTTCTATTGCTGCATAATAAATTAATACAAACTTAGCAGCTTAAAACAACACACATTTATTATCTCACTTGTGGGTCTTGTAGGTCAGGAGTCTGAGCACAGCTTGACTGAGTTGTCTGCTTTGGGTGTCACCAGGCTGCAATCAAATTCTCGGCTGGGGATGCTGTCTCATCTGAGGTTTGACTGGGGATCTGCTCTGTTAGCCAAAATTAGTTCCTTGAGGTTGTAAGACTGAAGGCTTCAATTTCTTACTAGGTTTTGGCCAGAGGCCACCCTCTGTTCCTTGACACATAGATCTCTCCATATGGCAGCTCACAATATGGCAGCTCGTGTCATCAAAGCCAGCAAGGGAGAGAGAAAGAGTCTCCTCACAAAACAAGCATTACAATCTCATGTAACATAGAGGCCACAACATGGCAATTTGATTTTTCAAAGCCATCACAGAGACACTAGCAAGATGGACACTATAATCTTATGTAACATAGTCAAGTACATACTTTCACATTCATGGGAAGGAAATCACACAAAGAATACCAGGAAGAGAGAGGTGACAGAGTTCACCCTAAGAGTTGGTCTTTCGTGCCTGCTTACCGCAAAATAATAATTCTCATAATTTGAAATATGAGCTAGATTAGCTTTGTTTTCAATTTCATTTGACTCTGACACTAAACTCCATTTGTTATTTGTTGATCATGGAAAATGATCAACCCCTAAAATTCTAAAGAGAAATCAGAGAGGACAATTTTCAGAAAATTCCAGCTATCTCAACAAGCATGTTCATTTAATTTTGCCTTTTCAGTAGGCACTGCCATCTTTCCCTTGAGGAGACAGACACACAGTTACCTAGCCATTATTTAATACAACTAGTACTATGTCTTTATCCAAATCCTAGGCAAGGATCTGGGAATTCTTGGCCATACAAGAATAAAAAATAAATATATTTTTAAAAAATTCATATTGGTACTGTCTCACCTATCTGGTTTTAGTGTAAGTATCAGACTTGGAGCCAAGGAATCTATTTTGTAACTGAAGAGCAGTCTTTCAAACAAGGGTCAACAAAGGAAAGCCCTTGCTTCTGCACAAGTTTTGTCAGAGTTAACAAAAGCAACATATGCTCAAACTCCTCAGGATGGTGTTCTGAAGCTAGTGTGGGCCATTCCAAATCTGCAGTCACAATACTTGATTTCCTTACCCTATGTATGTATCCGGGAATAGGATACATCTAACTGCTGCTCACACTTCTGCACTGGCCTTTCTTTCTCTGAATCCAAGCTCCCTCTGAAAGAGGGTAACACAAGAACATTGACCAGCTCAGGGCCATCTCACAGGGTTTCCCCGAGGTCTGGGGTAATGAGAAGCTAGATTCCCTCTGGTTCAATTTACATCTGTGCTTAACCTTTATACAAAGCAGTACTTATTTCATTCTTTTTTACTGTTTTTTTTTTAAAGATTTTTGTTTGTTTGTTTTCTCCCCAAAGCCCCCCAGTACATAGTTGTATATTCTTCGTTGTGGGTCGTTCTAGTGGGGTTGTTCTAGTTGTGGCATGTGGGACGCTGCCTCAGCGTGGTTTGATGAGCAGTGCCATGTCCGTGCCCAGGATTTGAACCAATGAAACACTGGGCCGCCTGCAGCAGAGCGCGCAAACTTAACCACTCGGCCACGGGGCCAGCCCCTAGTACTTATTTCATTTTAAACTCTCTTGCTCTACTAAATTCATTAAAATGAAATAAAATAAGCAAATACTAATAACATTAAGAAGTTTCTGCTAACTTCTCAATTTTAAAACAATAGCCATAAAACTATGGTGTTAGAAATCAGCACAGTGGTCACCAGTGGGCTTCCAATAACTAGAAGGGAGGAGGAGGGGCCCTTTGGGAGATGGTCATGTTCTGTTTCTTGATCTAGATACAAGCCACATGGCTGTGTCCAGTTCGTGAAAAATTTTTAAGTTAGACTCTTACAGTATGCTCATTTTTTGAATATATATTATTCTTCAGTAAAATTTTCAAAATAGAGTCATAATCTTGCTTAGTTTTGTTGCTATGAAATGAAGTTTTCCTGTTTTCTAGCTTGGATATTTAGTTACAATTCGATTTAAGTTCATATTTCATCTCAAACTTATTTTATTAAATGGATTACGATGTGGTTTAAACTGCTTCATTTTTGAGACGTATTTGAATTAACTACTTTTAATTCTATTTGGTGAATTAAATGCTATTATTTTACAAAGGTTTCAACATATATAGAAAAGCTGTCCTCCACTCACCATTGAGTTAGTATTTAATTTTTAAAATTTTCCAAGGTATTTTATGCGAATCATGAAAAATATAAAACTAGGAGATTGAACTTGGTAGGAGTAGGACCAAGAACATAGAAAGAGGAAATCTTTTCCAAGGATATGGGTCGTTCTTCCTGTTAGGCAATGCGAAAAGAGGAAAAGGCTAAATATATAGTTACCTCCTAAATTGGAGAAAAGTTAAGGATGCTTAAAAAGGATGGTCTTGGTTTTTCCAGGGAATAATGAAACAAGGTTCTGTACTAAGAATAAATGTTGGGGTGGGGCTGGTAGTTTAAGGAAAAGGGAAATAGGAAACAGTACTGACAACATGGCTGAAGGTCAAGGGAATTGAAGTTACTCGTGAGAGTGCAGCAAAATGGTTGATAATATGTTCTCACAGTTTAGGAAGAGAAGAGAAGATAGGAAATAACTGATAAACTCTGAGAACAAAGATTGGAGGTCATATTGAGGACAAACTGCAGACTCAATGGGAGGAGTGAGAGAGATAGAAGATAAGGTAGCTCTGGGCAGAGAGGGAAATTCACAATCCAAAATTTTGCAGGTGGAGTAATTTCATCTGATGACTTAATTCAAGCTATGGTTACACCTGTGGGTTTCTGATAAAGAGTGAAGATGAAGATCATTTGAAAAGAGAAGGATGAGAAATTGTGAGGTCAGGGTGCTAATTGAGTCATTATAATGGATGCTGAAGTCATCAGGTTGATGCAGGATATGGAGATAGTTCCAACGCTGACACAGAGTTTCAGAAACACAACTGGGCACAGGCAAGGAAGTAAATGGCTATCCACGTACTTCCTGGTCAGGGCCAGATTTAAATAGAATGCAAGGCAGGCAAAGTTTGTCTTCAACATTTATCACCTTGCTTCTGTAGCATTTTTTCCTAGCTTTGTTCACCTACTCTCAAGTAACCTCAGCGTCCTCATGTTGCCCTCTCACAGTACAAGTTCCCCACCCTCTGCTTTTGACATATCTAAATTCTCAAATGGTCCCAAGGTATAAATGGAAAGTTCTCGATTGGTATGTCACTTTTCCTCACTTATCTTTACCTTTTGACAGGGCTTTCTAATGACAAATCCTTAACTTGAAAGTGATCATTTCAGGGCCAATACCCTACAGAGGTATCTGTAAAGTCATGTAATTCTAGCTGAGGGGAGAAGGGCTCTTGCTGTTCTGAAAAATCTTTCTCCAATATTGACTCATTCTTTTAGCCTAGGACTTTAACCACTCCCACAAATTGTGAGTTTCTTAGGGGTTAGGGCCAGGCTAAGCCAACACTAAGATATCCACAAAAGGGCTCATTCAGTCCCTTGCTTTCCTGACCAGTGTGCAAGGCAGCCTAGTGTGCTGTGAGAGAGTGATTCCTTCTGTCTACTCCATGCCACTGAAATAGCATCATTTTCAATATATGCTGTGATGCAAAAGGTTTGGGAAGCACTGACATAGTGGACATTCAATAATGATAAGAGCTGACATTTACGGAGCACCTATGTGCCAAGCACTTCATGTATTTTAACTCATTTAACTCTTGCAGCAATCCTATTAGCTTGGTACATTGCTGCCCAAGGTCACAGACAGAGGCATTAGTAGCACCAGGATTCAAATTCAGGCAATTTGGAACCAAAAAGTATACAACCACTATACATTGCGCTGAATAAATGTTCACTAGATCTAAATAAATTTTTTAATTTAACAAAATCCTTCAAAAGTTTTTTGTTTTTAAGATTGGCACCTGAGCTAACATCTGTTGCCAATCTTTTCTTTCTTCTTCTCCCCCAAGCCCTCCATTACATAGTTGTATATTCTAGTTGTAGGTCCTCCTGGTTCTGTGGGACACCGCCTCAGCATGGCTTGATGAGCAGTGCTAGGTCTGCACCCACGATGCGAAGTCGCAAAACCCGGGGCCGCTGGAGCGCGTGAATTTAACCACTCTGCCACTGGGCGGCCCCTCAAAGTTTGTTTTAAAATAAACATCTATATAAATGGCCAAACTAGAACACGATCCAGTCACACTCTGTAGGTTAGATATAGGATGACAGAGAGCAGCAAGAGCTGAATGCAACGGAGCCTTGTCTCCCCTGCAGCACCATCCCCAAGCTTGCCTGGGACTTCTTTAGCATGACACATAGCAGGCCCACTTTTCCGTGTCTTTTAAGAATTATCTGGTCAACAACTAAGACATCATAATTTGGTTTATGTTTCACTCTATCTGAATCCTCAATATAATGAAGAACCTTATAATTGTCTGTTAATTTATGGGTATAATTTGTCCAAGCCCATTAAACCATTATTCTCCTCCTATAGCCTGCCATTCTTCCACAAAAGGCCCCGGCCTCGGGTGTGCTTCTTTATACACACACACACACACACCCCCTCCCCCCCCCCCTTATCTTTTAAGCTTCTCATCTTGTTTTGGGAAAAAAATACATCAAAGTGAGCCTGAAGGGCCCTTTTACAGGCTGGGGGTAGGAGAATGTAATGAAATTGGTTTTTACTCGGTATTTTTATCACAGATTGGAAGGTACAACCCGCAAAGAAAAACTAGTTTCTTGGCGCGTCACCAGCTCTGGGGTTCAATGATAAATCACACCCAAACTCATTTACTAACTTAAAAATATATATAGTATTAAGTAAGGTCCGTTTACATAAGACTTGGACCGAAGCCTCCACTGCCACAATCTGCGGTGATCTCCTGTGGAGTCACGACCACCGAGCCCTTCACTCTTCCCGAGGAGGTCCCACGCCTTCTCTGTCCCCAAGGGTGCCCGGCGGTCCCTCGCGGCTCTGAGTCCCTCGCGGAAGGTCGCCAAGGGAGGCCGAAGGAGCCGCGGCGAGAAGGCAGGGCGGCCGGCGCGGGCAGAACCCGACCTTCAGTTCACGACCCCGTTATTCCACGGGAAAATGGAACATTCCGCTCCTTCCGCCCGCAGAGAGGAGGTGGGGGGAACCCTTCGATCTCGTCTGGGAGAGGCGACGCGGGCGCTGCCACCGGAATCCGGGACGCCGGGAGCCGCGTTACGGGAATCGCAGCCGCCTAGCGTCCCGCCCCCTCGCCGACGGGTGGCCGCTGGGCCAATGCCCGGGCGTGCCGGGTCTCGCGGGGGCCAATGGGCGTGCAGGCCCCAAGCCCGTGGGCGGGGCGCGCCGAGGGCGCCGCGGGGCGGGCTCAGGGGGGCAGATCGCCCCGCGGTGGGAGGAGGCTTGCGTGCCGCGTCTGCGGGAAGGAGCCTGGAGCCAGCCCGAGCCGGGGCGAAGAACCGAGAGGCCCGCGGAGCCGCGAGGAGAACGCTCGGGCGCCGCTGAGCTGGGGGCCGCGGCCGGCCGGCCTACGGGCCCAGCCCGGCCTGGCGCTGAGGGGGACGTGCGCTGTGGAGACGTGGAGGAGCGAGGCGCCGCGGCCTGAGGTGAGGAGGGGCCGGGCTGGGGCGGAGGGCCATGTAGCGGAAGGGTAAGGGCTCGGTCGGGGCCGACCGGCCGGGAACTGGGGGCCCTCGCGGGGGCCCCCGTTCCCGGGAGAGGGGCGCCCCGACACCGCGCACGGCCCGGGCTTATTCGCCCCAGCCTGGAAATTCCCGCATTCCTTCCTCTCCCGGTTCCCACACCTCCGAATTTGATTTCCCCAACTTTGTCACCTCGTTTCTCGACCTTAGGTACAAACCTTACCTCCAACACACCACGCACACACGCCCCCGCCCCAAGACTACCTTCTGGATCATACTCCTTTTTGGTTACCAAATCCCTGCTTTTTCCACAATCTTCTTTCCGTCTCCCCTTAAATTCCACTAGCCCCGCGCTGGACTCTTCATTTTCTCCCCGAAGGTTAATTTCCTTTTCCCAAAGCCATCTTTTCATCCTTAAATTGTAACGTTTCAACATTGCCGAAAGTTCACCGTACTTATTAACGTTCTTAACTAACGTCTGTTTCCTTCTTTTGATCTTTTATTGTGTGCCGGTCCTAATGAATCCCGCAGACCGCTGTATCCTAAAGGCTCCCAATCCAGGTCTTTAGAACTTCACCCCCTCCCCCAAGCTTAAAGGTTATGCCAAGCAGCAAAGTTCTGTTTTTTGGTAGACGGACAGCATTTTATTCATAACCCCAAACTGAAAAAATATCACAGGTTCAAAATAAGACTTGTCGCTTTTGTTCTTTTTTCCTTCAGGAGGAAATCCATTTCGGTTTAATTTGTGTAGTATTGGGCATTTCAGCAATTATACTGCTTCAAAATAATTAATTGTTGGAGTGCCAGGAGGAATCTTCTAAAAGATTGGAGTGTTTGGTTTAGTCAGTGCTGTAAACAAACCCTTTAGACTGTATGACCGCCAGCGTCAAGTTGGAACAACTCTTAATTTGAAATTACTGACTCAGATCATCATATGAGCTGTTCGCCATTATCTTCATTTCTTAAGTTCTTGTTAATTCTTGTTTGGAAGTATATTTCGGTTCTAAATTGGAATACTACATTTATAGAACCAACTTCGTATTAAGTTAAATTGTGCTTTGCAAATATTTCTCTTCTGGGATAATTTTGAATACTTGTTTTTAATCACAAGTGAAAGAAAAAGATTACGGGATGGAGAAAATGTCAGAAAAAGAGGATAATTTTTGTAGTGGAATTTTCCCCCCTTCTCAAATCTGTGTAATTGACAATACTGTAGGTGTTTAATTTTCTCATAGGTGATTTGGAATATTATAACTACTGCTGCCAGCTAATTTAATATGTTTTCTTCTGAAAAATGTGTTCAGTGTCCTCATTTTTATTTATGAATTGCAGTGTTTTCAGTTTCTTTAAAATTTTTCCCAGGAGAATTTGTGCTTCAGTTAAATGTTAGGGTGAATGTGATTGTATATACCTGTAAAGTAGGTGTTAAAATAACAATACCCACCTTTGAGAGAAGGAAACTGAGGCAAAGGGTCCCTGTGAAACCTTCATCTGCGTAATTCCAAATCCTGTCCTCTCAATCGTTTTGTCCTGCTGACACATTTGTCATAGAGGATACACTATTACAGAGTGGTTTGGGAACGAAAGGACTCCCCATAACTACTCTACAGGGAAGGTTTTCCCCCCCCCAGAAGCTATTTCAGAGCTTTTCGTTTTAGTGCGAGAATTCCCTGGCCCTGATACATTTGCATCTTGGCTCCAAGAAGCATGGAATGTTCTCACAGTCTTCTCCATTTCTTTGATTGCAAAGGCAGTATGATCAAGCTGATGTTTCTGCTGAGCTTTATTACTTTACACAACAGATACTAAGCACTTACTGCTGGCTCTAGGAACTCACAAAGATGCACGAGATGTCATCAGGACCTACGAAGGGTTTGCAGAAATTGGGTTGACAAATGTTACGTGAAAAATTACAAGGATGCAAGGCAGTCTTAATTAAATGCAGAATGTTAGAGAAAATGCTATAGATACTTAAATTAGGGAGTGATCGTTTAAGGGTTGGAATGATTAAAGGATTTACCAGAAATCAGCCTTGAAACCTGGGTAAGACTGGGTAAAGGGAAAAATGAACGGAGCCCATTCCGAATAGAGGTCTATGTGGAAAGGGTAGGAAATAACCAAGGTATGTTAATTATAATAGCCAATACATATGTAATGCTTATTTTATTGCCAGTCACTACTCTGACTGGTGTAAAATACATTAATACATTTTCCCTGTAGTAACTCATTTGATCCTCATAACATTACAAAACAGATCTTATTATCCTCCTTTTACAAAGAGGGAAACCAAGGCACAGAGAGGTTAATTAATTTTCCCAGTGCCACACAACTCATAAGTGGTAGATCCAAAATTCATATCTAGACAGCCTGGCCTCAGAATCTAAGCTCTTAACCATGATACGTATACTGCCTCTTCGTATAGTATACTTGAGTGACAGTAACTGGAATAATATGGCCATACCAGTGGGTCTTTTAAAACCCACTCTTAATTGTGCCTCAGCGACAGGGATATGGTTTAATAAATATGTCCTTAGGCGATTTCATCATTGTGCGAACATCATAGAATGTACTTACACAAATCTAGATGGTATAGCCTACTACACAGGCTATATGGTACTAATCTTGTGGGACCACCATCATATATGCAGTCCGTTGTTGACTGAAATGTCGTTATGTTGAACATGACTGTTGGATTCTGAGGATATCAAGACATAAACAATTACAGTACAGTGGTATGAATCCTATTAGGGAACTATATACAAGTGCATTGGGAGCAAAGATGTTTGCGAGAGTTGGGAAATTCCACAGAAGAGATGATGTTTCCATCTGAGTTATAAACAGTGTAAAGCAGAATCCAGGAAAAGACATTCTAGAGGCAGGGAATAGCATATGGAGAAGCACAGACTCTGAAATAAGTGTGTTAGAGAAAGTCTAGTCATTTGCTGTGACTTGAGCTTGGAGTCCATAGGGGTGGCTAGTAAGGGAACAAAAGGTAAGATCAAATTGTGAATGGCATGGTGAGGTCAAGTAAAATGAAGAGCTTAAATATTTGCTTTGCATTTGGGAAACTACAAAAATAATTTCAGCATGATTAGAGTGGAAACCAGATTGCTTGCTATTCTCTAGAAGTATAGTGGTGGAGTAGCTTGGGGGAAAAGTCTGAGTAGAGGGGTGTTTTTTAGAATGGACTTTAAGTATTGGAGAAGATAGATTGGACAGGCACACTGAAGCCAAATTTTTAGGTTCTTAAATAGCTAAAATACTTGGCATTATTATTCTCCCTTTAAAAAGCTTTTGAGAAAAACAGTGACAAGTTTAAAGTAGTGTTTTAGAGAGATTCATCCACCAATAACGTTCAGACTGATTTGGAAGGAGGATAGAGACTGGAAGCAGGAAGGCAGTTGTAAGTAATGAGGTGATCAATGCCTAAATTAGGTAGAAAAGAGGAGACAAATGGGAAAGACATTATGAAAGAAGACTGCATAAGATTTGTAACTGAGAAAAGCTTAATGTAATAGACAGGTAAGAGACAACAATGGACCCTATTGACTTAGGCAATTCAAGAAGGGTGAGTATTTTTAGATGAGGGAAAAAGATAAGTACTGTGATTGAAAAAAACGTGTGCATTTATGTACATAGTCTGCGTGACCCTGTGTATGTGTGTGTGTGTGGTTTTTAGACCTGTTAAATTTATTTGAGTCAGAGGCAGAATTTCTAAGATATGTAACTGAAGTTAAAAGAAAGGTCCCAGCCAGAATTCTTGAAATTATTTTGTTTGAAGGTAATAGTGGAAGTCATATGTTTTCAAGATGTTGGTATTTTAAAAGAATAGTAGATGCCAGATACTTTGGGGTATGTTCATAGTCAGGAGGTAAAACCTAGCAGAGAATTCAGTAAAGGAGATAGTAAAGTAGATAAAGCAAAGAATTCAACCACTTGATATGATTACATAGAAGCCAGGAGATAGGAGAAATTCAAGAAGCAGAGATGGTCAATAATGTAAAATGCTTCAGAAGCACTTATAATATTGTCACAATAGCTACAGTTTCTTTTTTTATTCTGTGTCTATCTAGTATATCTTAGTGAGATTTAATGAGAAATGAGTTAGCTATTTAATCATGAATAGGAGATCTACATCTATGGAAATGTGGCTATAATAGAGATTATTGTTTTAAAGCTGCATGTGTACATATCCAGAGCAGGAGCTTCATTTCTTTCAGCACGATAAATCCCTTGCCCTGTTAAAATTTGAATATTCTGCCTCTAAATTTTTATTTTTTCTTTACTCAAACTAATCAGTTTCATGCTTTGCCCTAAAGTAGATCGGTTTCATCATTACTTCTGAGTAGTGCATTTCATATCTGTCTTCCGTACAGTCTGTTTTTGTTTGGATGTTCTGTTGTGTGTATTCCCTACCCCCAGCCCCTAACACAGAGTAAACTCCTCAGAGCTGTGTTTCAGATAGCACTGCTCTGGTTTGTAGACTGGTGTGTGCTGGGATTTTGCTGTTGGTAATCTTCATTTGACAGTTAGAATCAAAGATGCTGTATAGCTCATATGTATTCTGTTTTCTTTGTCTAGAAAGCCTTTACTCTTAATTTCATAGCTGGGCTCTTCTGGTTCCTCTCTGAATTGGGTATTCTGTGTGTTCCTCTAGTACTCTGTGTATGTTCTACCTCTCTAAACTTTGAACTTCTGAAGTGCAGGAACTGTGTATTTGGCTTCAACTATGTTTGTAATGTTTTATTTCTTAAGCTATGGTGAGAACACGGATGGTCATTAAAGAAGTAGTCTTTAAACTTTTCCTATGTCTAAAACAGTCAGTGATAATTTGTAAAAAGCCTTCTGTAACTCTAAGGTCATAAGCATACTCTGTATTTTCTTCCAATACTCTTAAAATTTTACTTTTGCATTTAGGTCCTTAATCAGTCTGGAGTATATGCATCTGATGAAGTAGGGCTCTTTATTTTTTTGCTTGTGGAGCCAGTTGTTCCAGTACTATTTGTTGAATAGTCCTTTATTTTCCTAGTGATATGAGATACTTTTTTTAAAATCACATATATTAAATTCTAATATATCCTTGCGTCTGTTTCTGGACTTTTTGTTTTGTGCCATTGATTTAATTGTCTATTACTATGCCAATTCCATGTTTTGGGGTTTTTTTTATTTTTGTTTTTTGAGGAAGATTAGCCCTGAGCTAACAGCTGCTGCCAATACTCCTCTTTTTGCTGAGGAAGACTGGCCCTGAGCTAACACCCATGCCCATCTTCCTCTACTTTATATGTGGGACGCCTGCCACAGCATGGCTTGCTGAGCAGTGCCATGTCTACACCCGGGATCTGAACCAGCGAACCCTGGGCCGCCGAAGCGGAACATGTGAACTTAACCGCTGTGCCACAGGGCAGGCCTCCCAATGCCATGTTTTAATTACTGTAACTTTATAGTATGTATTAATAGATGGTACAGCAAGTACTCTGTTTATTCTTTTTGAAAATTGGCTTTTGGCTATTCTCTAATATTTTATGTGAAATTTTAAATTGGTTTGTAAAGTATGATAATAAACCACTTTGCAATTTGGGTTAAAATTATATTGCATTAATATGTTAATTTGTGAAGAAATGATGTCTCTACTATATATATATTTTTTTCATCCCATAATATTTAGATCTTACTAATGAACCTTTTAGTAAGGTTTTATAGTTTTCTCCATAAAGTTCTTTTATAGTTCTGAGTCGATCTTTTCCTAGATATATTATAGTTTTTGATGTTATTGTGAATAGGATTTTTTCTATTACATTTTCTAATTAGTTGTTACTATAGGACAGCCATATTTTCTTGTGATCTTTTGTTCAACTATTATGTTAAACTTTCAATAGTCCAAATAGTTTGTCATTTGATTCTCATTCTTTTTCTTGATAAGTGATCATATCATCTATAAGTTTTTCTTTTTTCATGTTTATATTTTATTTATTTATTATATTCTTGGTTAAGCCCTCTAGAACAGTGTTGAATAAGTGATGACTCCAGGCATCTTCTTTGAATCCTGACTTTAATAGGAATGCTTCTAATTTTTATCTTTAAATATGATGTTAATTATAGGTTTCTGATAAAGTACTGTGGCAGCAACAGCAAGAACTGCACTGATAATAACAGCTTTTTAAATTTATTAAGTACATACTATGAGCCAGACAGATTCTAAATAATTTATGTGTATTGACTTATTTAATCTTCACAAAAGTCCTAGGTGTATGTGGGTAAGCGATGGTGTTATCCTCATTTTTACAGATAAGGAAAATGAAAGCAAAGGATATGAAATAACTTGCCTAAGATGTTTTACAAAAAATAGAGGAGTTGGGATTTGAACACAGGCAGTCTGATTCCAGAGTCCATCCTTTTGTGTTTGTTATACTTCATCAAGATAGGAATGGTCTCTTTCAGTCTTAGTTTCTGGCACTTTGTTGTTTTTAAGTTTTAAGTGAACAGTTGTTGAGTATTATCAGATGCTTTTCAAGTGTCTGTTGGAATGATTGTGTAGTTTTCTTCTTTATTAATAAATATAGTGGGTAACATTGATATCTTTTATGTTGAACCATACTTGTATTTTTAGGCTAAATACTTGTTATTATTTATGGTTTAGTTTGGTTTTCAAATACATTGCAAGAATAAATTTGCAAATACTTTAATTAGGCTTTTTCACACCAATATTCAAATAGTTTGACAGTAGTTTTCATTGTGTAATCCTTTTTTGATTTGATATTCATATGACTATGCAACTTGCACTTCTGGCCAAAAGGTGTAACAAGGATAAGATTTACTCTCCTGTCTAAAACAACCATAAAACAGAAAAATACATGAAACAATGATAATCAAGACACTGGACACTGGATGATAAAAGGAAATGGATCTTGAGAGATGGGAAACAAATAATGTGAACCCTGTAATTGCACTAGCCTACTACCTTGAAAGAGTTTTCAGACCATGGCACAGGTAGGGGAAATCCAGGCTAAGCTCAGTGGACACTCTTTGAGTCGAAGGGATGGCTAGGGACACCGAAGTCTGGAGTTCACAGAACAGGATACTGAAGAACTCTTGCAGTTCTTGAAACAAGAGAACTCTTGAAAGATTCAGAGGTCCCCTTCAACTATTCAGCTGAGTACTGACCAGTGCATATGTGTGAAGAAACTACTGAAGGCCAGGGAAAGAACCTCCTGAAAGGATTAGAGATAACTGTGCTTGGTGTTTCCATAGGGTCAGGAATGGTGCGGGTCTTCACCAACCAGATTGGAGACCATCTTGATTCATGAACATTGGATAGAGTACACAAAAGGGTCTTATCTCAGTAGCAGGGAGTAATTAGCCCTAGAATAATCACTTCTCCAGTCCCACCCAGTGTATCTTAAAAGCAAGACCTGAAAGAATACAGCCTGTTTCCAGTGAACTGTGTCCTAGGACAAAGTTTGAGAGTATTTATAGGAATACAAAAATATCTGACACCCAACAAGGTAAAATTCACAATGTCTGACATCCAGTCAAAAATTACCAGACATGCAAAGAACCATGAAAATACAATGTATAAGGAGAAAAATCAATCAATCAAATCTAGCACAGAGCTGATGTTAGAATCACCAAAGACATTAATTAAAACAATTGTTATAACTGTATTCTATGTTCAAAAAGTTGAGTAGAGTTATAGAATATATGAAAAAGAACCAAACTGAATTTCTAGAGATGAAAAATACAATGTATGAGATGAAAATACACTAGTTAGGATTAATGGCAGATTAAACATTGCAGAGGAAAAGATCAGTAACCTTAAAGACCAGCAGTTTTATCATAAACAAAACACAGAGAAGAAAAGAAAAAAAAATGAACTGAGCATCAGTGAGCTGTGGAAGTACTGTAGGCGTCCTGATATACATGGTTATTGGAGTTCTCAAGGGTGGGAGAAGGAGTGGCAGAGACAGAAATATATTTAAAGAAATAAAGGCCAGAATTTTTCTGGATTTGATAAAAACTGTAAATCAGCAGATCTAAGAAGTTCAACAAACTCTAAGCACAAGAAACAAGATGAAAACTACACTGAGGTGCCTCACAATCAGATTGCTCAAAAGTAATAATGAAACTAGCTGTAAAAAACTTAAACACATCCAGAGGGAAAAAAAGAGACATTTTATACAAAAGAACAAAGATAAGGATAAATTTCTCATTAGAAAACAAGGCAAGTAAGAAGTTAGTGGAGCTACATTTTTAAAGTACTGAAAGAAAAAAACTATCAATCAAGAATCTATACTCAGTTGAAAATATCTGTGAAAATGATAAAGTTTTTTAGATATACAAAAACAAAGAATTTATCACTAGCAGACTCACACACAGAAAAAGCTAAAGGAGTCCTTCAGGCAGAAGGAAAATATCAGATGGAAACATGGGTCTATGTAAAGGAATGAAAAACTCTGGAAATGGTAACTACATCAGTAAATATACAGATTTTCATATTATTTAAGTCAAAATAAGTGACTCTTTAAACGAAAATAATAACAATATAGTTTATAACATTTGTGAAGTGCATGTGAAGTTTATAACATATGTAAAATTAAGTTGTATTTCAAAAATAGCACAAAGGTCAAGAGGGGAGAATTGGATGCATACTCTCGTATAGGTGTACCTCACTTTATTGGGCTTAGCTATATTGCATTTGGCAGATACTGCATTTTTTACAAATTGAATGGTTGTGGCAACGCTGTGTCAAGCAAGTCTATTGATGCCATTTTTCCAACAGCGTTTGCTCACTTTGTGTCTCTGTGTCACATTTTGGTAATTCTCGCAGTATTTCCAGCTTTTTCATTATTATATTTGTTATGGTGATCTGTAATCAGTGTTTGTTGATGTTACTGTTATAATTGTTCTGGGGTGCCACAAACAGCACCCATAGAAGAAGACAAACTTAGTTGATAAAATGTTGTGTGTGTTCTGACTCCTCTACCTATCCGCCATTCCCCCATCTCTCTTCCTTTCCTTGGGCTTCCCTATTCCCTGAGACCCAACAATATTGAAATTAGGCCAGTTAATAACCCTACAGTGGCATCTAAGTATTCAAGTGAAAGGAATAGTCACCCATCTCTCACTTTAAATCAAAAGCTAGAAATGATTAAGCTTAGTGAGGAAGATGTGTCAAAAGCCAAGACAGGCTGAAAGCTAGGCCTCTTGTGCCAAACAGTTAGCCAAGTTGTGAATGCCAGGGAAAAGTTCTTGAAGGAAATTAAAAGTGCTACTCCAGTGAATACATAAATGATAAGAAAGAAAAACAGTCTTATTGCTGATAGGGAGAACATTTTAGCAGTCTGGATAGAAGATCAAACCAGCCACAACATTTCCGTAAACCAAAGCCTAATCCAGAGCAAATCCAGAGCAAGACCCTAATCCCTTCAATTCTGTGAAGGCTGAGAGAGGTGAGGAAGCTGCAGAAGAAAAGTTTGAAGCTAGCAGAGGTTGGTTTATGAGGTTTAAGGAAAGAAGCTGTCTCCATAACATAAAAGTACAAGGTAAAGCCACAAGTGCTGATGTAGGAGCTGCAGGATGTTATGCAGAAGATCTAGCTAAAATAGTTAATGAAGGTGGCTATACTAGAAAACAGATTTTCAGTGTAGACAAAACAGCCTTATTTTGGAAGAAGATGCCATCTAGGACTTTTATAGCTAGGGAAGAGAAGTCAGTGCCTGGCTTCCAAGCTTCAAAGGACAGGCTGACTCTCTTGTTAGGGGCTAGTGCAGCTGGTAACTTTAAGTTGAAGCCAGTGCTCATTTACCATTCTGAAAATCCTAGGGCCCTTAAGAATGATGCTAAATTTATTCTGCCTCTGCTCTATAATTGGAACAACAAAGCCTGGATGACAGCATGGTTTACTGAATATTTTGAGCCCACTGTTGAGATGTACTGTTCAGAAAAACGGATTCCTTCCAAAATATTACTGCTCATTGATAATGCATTTGGTCACCCAGGGGCTCTAATGGAGATGTATAATGAGATTAATGTTTTCATGCCTGCTAACACAACATCCATTCTGCAGCCTGTGGATCAAGGAGTAATTTCAACTTTCAGGTCTTATTGTTTAAGAGATACATTTCGTAATGCTATAGCTTTCATAGATAGTGATTCCTCTGATGGATCTGGGCAAAGTAAATTGAAAACATTCTGGAAAGGATTCACCATTCTAGATGCCGTTAAGAACATTAGTGATTCATGGGAAGAGGTCAAAATACCATCATTAACAGGAGTTTGGAAGAAGTTGATTTCAACCCTCATGGATGATTTTGAGGGTTTCAAGACTTCAATGGAGGAAGTAACTGCAGATGTGGTAGAAATAGCAAGAGAATACAATTGGAAGTGGAGCCTGAAGATGTGACTGAATTGCTGCAGTTTCATGGTAAAACCTTAATGAATGAGGACTTACTTTTTATGGATGAGCAAAGGAAATGGTTCTTGAGATGGAATCTACTTCTGGTGAAGATGCTGTGAAGATAATTGAAATGACAACAAGGATTTAGAATATAACATAAACTTAGTTGATAAAGCAGTGGTAGACTTTGAGAGAATTGACTCCAATTTTGAAAGAATTTCTACTGCGGGTAAAATGCTATCAAATACCGTCATATGCTGTGGAGAAATTGTTCATGAAAGGAAGAATAAATCAGTGCAGCAGAGTTCATTGTTGTCTATTTTAAGAAATTGCTACAGCCACCCTAACCTTCAGCAACCATCACCCTGATCAGTCAGCAGCCATTGGCATCGAGACAAGACCCTCCAATAGCAAAAAGATTACGACTTACTGAAGGCTCAGGTGATGGTTAGTATTTTTTAGCAGTTAAGTATTTTTTAATTAAGGTGTGTACTTTTTTTAGACATAATGCTGTTAGTCATTTAATAGACTACAGTGTAGACTATAGTGTAAATGTAATTTTTATATGCCCTAGGAATCATAAAATTTGTGTGACTTCCTTTATTGCAATATTTGCTTTATTGTGGTGGTCTGGAACCAAACCCACAATATCTTTGAGGTATGCATGTATACTTTACTATGCATGAAGTGGTATAATATCACTTGAAGATAGACTGTGATAAGTTAAAGATGTATACTGTAAACCTTAAAGCAACCACAAAGATAACAAAACAAAGAACTATAGTTTATAAGCCAACAAGGAAGACAAAATGGAAATCATAAAAAATATTTAGTTAAAAATAAAGAGAAAAAGAAGACAAGGGAAACAAAAAACTAAGTAGAAAACAAATATGAAGATGATAGCTTTAAACCTACCTGTGTCAGTAATATTAAATGTAAGTAAATTAAATACCCAATTGGAAAGCAGAAATTGTCAGATTAGATGCAACTGTCTGCCACCCACCAAAAATAATACTCTTTAAATATGAAGAAACAAGCAGGTTAAACCTAAAAGGATGGGAAAAGATATACCATGATAACACTAATGAAAAGAAAATTGGATTGGCTATAATGATTTCAAAGTAGATTTCAGAGCAAAGAATGTTACTGAGGGTAAAGAACATTATTGCACAATAATAAAAGTCAGTTCATCAAGAGGAACTAATAATTATGTGCCTAATAACATAGCTTCAAAATACATGGGGCAAAAACTGAGAACTGCAAGGAGAAATAAATAAAGCCACACTTATATTTGGGGATCTCACTACCTCTTTTTCAATAATTGATAGAGGGAGTAGACAGAAAATTACTAAGAATGTAGAAGATTTGAACAACAGTATCAACCAAATTGGCCTGATAGACATTTATGTAACACTCCACCCAGCAACAGCTGTGCTTTTTAAGTACACACAGAACATTAATTTCTTTTAAAGCTACATTGATGACTTATAAAGCTACAGTCACCAAGACAGTATACTAGTAGCATAAAGATAAGCACATAGGTCAATGGAACAGAATAGACCAGGAGTTGGGAAGTTACAGCCCACAGGTAAATATTGTTAGAATACACCCACACCACTTTGTTTATGTACTATCTGTGGCTGCTTTTGTGTGACAATAGCAGATTAAATAGTTCCAAGAGACCCTATAGCGTACAAAGCCTAAAATATTTACTTTCTGGCCCTTTAAAAGTTTGCCCACCCCTGGAGTAGAGAGTACATTAATAGACCCATACATATATGGACAACTGATTTTTGACAGAAGTGTAAAGGCAATTCACTTGAGAAAGGATAGTTTTTCAACAAATAGTTCTGAAACAATTGGTTATCCACACGTAACAAAATGAACTTGAATCTCTACTTCATAACATATATAAAAGTTAACTTATAATAGTTCAGAGACCTAAATGTAAAACCTAAAACTAAAGCTTTTTTTTTTTTTTAAGATTTTATTTTTTTCCTGTTTCTCCCCAAAGCCCCCCAGTACATAGTTGTATATTCTTCATTGTGGGTCCTTCTAGTTGTGGCACGTGGGATGCTGCCTCAGCGTGGTTTGTTGAGCAGTGCCATGTCCGCGCCCAGGATTCGAACCAACGAAACACTGGGCCGCCTGCAGCGGAGCGCGCGAACTTAACTGCTCGGCCACGGGGCCAGCCCCTAAAACTAAAGCTTTTAGCTAGAAAATATAGGAGAAAACCTTTGAGACTTTGGGTTAGGCAAAGATTTCTTAGATACAGCACCAAAAGCACTAATTGATAAATTGGACTTGATTAAAATGAAAACTTGTGCTCTTTAAAAACACCGTTAAGAGAATGAAAAGACAAGACACAGGTTGGAAGAAGATGTGTACATACCAATTTTCTAATAAATACCTTATATCCAGAATATGTTTTTAAAACTTTCAAAACATAATAATGAGAAAGCAACAAACCAAGTTAAAAAGTGAGCAAAATATTTGAAGAGACGCATTACCAAAAGAGGATGTGGCTAAACATACACCTACCATATGACTAAGTTATTCTACTCCTAGGTATTTTCCCAAGAGAAATGAAAGCTTATGTCCATGCAAAGACTTGGGACTGGTTAAATTATAGAGTATTTATACACTAATAAATATATTATGCACCTGCTCGCAGCAAGGGAGTCAGTGTGTTCATCCAGAAAATAATATTAAGTACTTATTATGCTGGGTATGATTCTAGATGCTAGGAATATAACAGGGAACAAAACAGACAAAATTTCCCGCCTCGTTTGCTTACATTGTATTTTGGGGCCACAGACAATGTATTCGTTTCCTAGGGCTACTGTTAACAAAGTACCGCAAACTAGGCGGCTTGAAACAACAGAAATTTATTCTTTCAAGGTTCTAGAGGCCAGAGCTCCTTCTGAGATTCTGGGGAGAATTCTTCATTGCCTCTTCATAGCTTCTGGTGGTGGCTGTCAGTCCTTGGCATTCCTTAGCTTACAGCTGCATCACTCCAGTCTCTGCCTCTGTTGTCACATGGCGTTCTTCAGATGCGTCTCTTCTTATAATGACACCAGTCATACATATTGTATTACTACTCCAGTATAAGATCTTAACTAATTACATATACAACAGCCAAACAGGGTCACATTTTGAGGTACTGGGGGGTGGGACTTCAATATATGTTTTTAGAGGGACACAATTCAACCCATAACAGACAATAAGCAAAATAAGTAAATTAAATAGTGTTATAAATTTTATTTTTTTGAGGAAGATCAGCCCTCAGCTAACATCTGCTGCCAATCCTCTGCTTTTTGCTGAGAAAGACTGGCCTTGAGCTAAGATCCATGCCCATCTCCCTTCACTTTTTATATGTGGGACGCCTGCCACAGCATGGCTTGATGAGCCGAGCCATGTCTGCACCCAGGATCCAAACCGGTGAACCCCAGGCCACCGAAGCGGAAGATACAGAGTTAACCGCTGTGCCACCGGGGCGGCCCCTATGTAGTGTTTTAGAGCAGTGGTTGGCAAACTGTGGTCCGCAGACCAAATCTGGCATGCATCTTATTTTTGTAAATAGAGTTTTATTGGAATTCAGCCACGCCCATTTGTTTACATGTTGTCTATGGCTGCTTTTTCATACCAATAACAGAATTGACTAGTTACAGCAGAGACCTTAAGGCCCACAAAGCCTAAATTTTTATTATCTGGCCCTTTACAGGAAATGCTTGCCAACCTATTTCAGAAGGTGTTAAGTGCTATTGAGAAAAAACGGGAAGGAGGGAATAAGTAATGAGTGTAGTCAGGGAAGACCTGCATGAGAAGGTGAATTTGAGGAAAAGCTACAAAGAATTAATCTTCATGTATTGAATTAGATGTCCAATATGTAATGTTAAGTGAAAAAAGCAAGTTACACAACATTATTGTGATCCCGTTTTTGTAAAATAAGAAAGTATATATTTATACAATATAAAGTTATAAGTATATACATTGAAAATTTTACAAAATTATCCACTAAATTGTTCACAGTAATTCTCTCGGGATTATAGGAGACTTTCACGTGATATATTTTCAATTTCTATTCATTTGTAAATTTTTAAATAATTATGTATTTCCTTTGCATTTTAAAATATTGTCATAAATTTAATTTCTTATGTGCTTAAATTATATCAAAGGCTTAGTGTGTTTAAAACAATAATGGAGGATTCAACTCCTTCCCTAAATTTGAAGTTATCTTGTTACATTTAGAAGAGGAACCACCACTACTTATGCTAGAATTTAACCTACTACTGAACAAATCTTAAAATGAATTTTTACATCTCTATGTATAAAATAGTTTGGCATAGCCTTAAGTTACTGGTAGTGGAAGACAAAAGGTACGATTCTGTTAAGGATTTACTTTAACTGCTTTTGTCAAATTCAACAAAATGTTCCTTTCACGTTTCTATGATGTTACTTGGACCTCAGGGAAGTTCCGATTAGGCATGGGGGAGCTAATAATGTTTCCAAGTTATGTATCAAAACAACAGTAGGATGTTTGAACACTCTTATACAAGTATTTATGGGACTGTGTGATCTGAAGCTCACAAGATAGTCTGAAATGGGATACTTTCTGAAAACCTGAAAGCTTAATAGCAGGCAGGGATTTAAGAAGTACACATATAATGTGTTATCTAAGCCACCTTTCTGAACAAGGCTCTCCTCTCGTTACAGTGAGACCCAATAAAAAGAGCATGACATTTGGAGGCAGAAGACTTAGTTTCAAATCCCTGCTCCTTCACTTACTAATTTTGTGGTTTGGGTAAGTAACTTTGTCTAGTTTTTTTCTTTTGTGAAGTTCCAATAGTTAATTCCTGCCATTCCAAACCCATAGAATGTACAACACCAAGAGTGAACTTTAAGGTAAACTATAGGCTTTGGGTGATTATGGTGTGTTAATGTAGGTTCATCCTTGGCAAACTGTACCATTCTAGAGAGTGATGTTGATAATGGGAGGGCTATGCATGTGTTGGGGCAGAGGGTATGTGGGAAATCTCTGGACCTGCCTCTGGGTTTTGTTGTAAACCTAAAACTGCTTTAAGAAAATAAACTCTTTAAAAAAATAAAATGTTGGGGCCAGCCCAGTGGTGCACCAGTTAAGTTTGCACGTTCTGCTTTGGTGGCCCGGGGTTCGCCCATTCAGATCCCAGGTGGGGACCTACTCCCCGCTTGTCAAGCCACACTGTGTCAGTCATCCCACATATAAAGTAGAGGAAGATAGGTATGGATGTTAGCTCAAGGCCAGTCTTCCTCAGCAAAAAAGAGGAGGATTGGCATCAGATGTTAGCTCAGGGCTAATTTTCCTCAAAAAAAATAAATAAATAAAACATTAATCCCTGCCTTACCCACCTGCTTCTTTAAGATATTAGGAGAATCAAGTAGAATAATTTACATGAAAGCACTTTGTAATGTAAAATAGTATACAAGTGTTAGTACTTATGAATTTATAATTACTAGTAATGGAATAAAGCAGAGTTGGATAATATTTTAAATAATTTGATAATTAGTTTATACAGTCTAGGCATGAACAACTTTTTGCAAGTTTGTTCAAAGTAATACTGTACAATGTAACAAATGTAAAAGATACCATATTGAAATTTTCCCCATTCTGATCCCTGCTCAGCTAATTCATTCAACAAATTTTACTTTGCCTTCTGTTTGGCAATTGTAGTTCATCTGCTATTCTACAATTATAGTAGTAAAGTTAGTATAGTAACAATGTTTATACTAGCATTCTTCCTCACATGCAATGTAAATCTAAATGTATTATTCATTCTTTTTCATTCTGTTCTTGTGTCAAATTAAAAATAAAAAGAACAGAAACTCAAAACTCACAAGCCATAGATAAGAAAAATAATTTATAAAGGGCAAAACTATTAAATATTTATCAATTATAACTCCACTGCTTTTTCTTCCACCTGAGAAAATCCATGGGAATGAAAGCGAATGAGAATGAACAACTATAGGGATAGTATTGAATTTGTTCTAATTTCTTTAAGTAATCATTCATAAACTTTGTTACTTTAACATTAATAGTAGTGAATCACTTATGATGCATCTTATAGCTCCTTTCAAAACATGAGTGTGGTGAACCGGGTATACAGGAATTGCTGCTGTAGAAGAACTACTCTGTTCCTGGAATAAACCTTCCCTGTATATGTGATTAGTAGTCATGCTTTGACTCCATAGAAGCTGCCAGGATAACATGCAGATTTCAAGGAAAATTAATGTATGCAATATGTAGCTGTAATCTATGCATAGGAAATTCTGCAAGAGATGAGGAAAGAGGATAGTGCTAGAAATATATCTTAAATTGAATATTTTCTGTCAACAGAATGAACGGAGAGGAAAAATAAGCAGATACTGTCAATTCTGTCAATTTTAAAACAAGATAAGCCCCAAAATGAAGTTGACTATTATTACATATAATATTTTAGATAACATTGCTGTGTCTCCATCTCTTAAGTTTGGACTATGAAATCAAGTTCCTTAATCAGATGTTCCTGTATCACGTGTCAATGACAATCCTTTAAAAAATAAGGAAACATTACTTTCTAACTGTTAAAATGTGAAATCTACCTTTGCCGTTTTTGCTTTTACTGTCATGCACCGTATAACGACATTTTGGTCAACGACAGACCACGTATGCAACAGTAGTCCCATAAGATTAGTACCATATAGCCTAGGTGTGTAGGCTATACTATCTAGGTTTGTGAAAGTACACTCTGTGATGTTGGTACAACAATGAAATCACCTAATGACACATTTCCCAGAATGTATTTCTGTCATTAAGTGATGCATGGTTATACTTGTGTTTCATGGCACTGCTCGGATATATCTAATTGCTTTGAAGAAATCATGAATACCTTCATGGGACCTCTGGTTTTTTGTTTTCTTATGAGAGTATAGTACATCGATAGAAAGATTGCCAATTTTAAGGAACTGTAGAGGAACCTCTCTACAATGTGAACAAGGTACTTGGTAGGGGGAGTAGTCCGGATGGCATGACCACATATACTCTACCAACGTACTAAGATATTTTATTTGTTTTGTTATTTTGATGAACAGTAGAATGATGTGGTGGATTTTTCTAATATGAGACTTAAAAAATTGGAAAGTAAGGAATAAAACAGGTGGAGGAAAATGGTTCCTGGAAGTTACTTCTTTCATACCTTTACCTGAGACAGTCTAAACAGTTCATTATCAAATGATTTTGTTACAGTGACTGTTACGTGGTTAGGGAGTACAAAAAGTCAAGTTAGTATTTAAATTAAAAGAGTACTGTGTTCCAAATGTAGTATGTGAAGCCCTCATCAAGAAGTTTTATTTAGGAGAGAAAATTTACACATGAAGTATTTTTTAATTTAAATTATATTTATTTATTTATTTATTTTTCTGCTTTATCTCCCCAAACTCCCCCGTACATAGTTGTATATCTTAGTTGCAGGGAAATTATATTTATTTTTTGACTAAGTACTAGAGTCACATGGTACAACATTGGAAAGGTGCAAAGAGTGTATGGTAGAGAGTCTCCCTACCACTCTGGTGTCTCAAACACCCAGTGACAGCCAGTATCTGAATTTTTATCCTTCTGGAGGTATTTTATGAATATATAACGAAATTAGTGTATGTTTTCTTTTTCGTTGTTGTTTTTGCCCACAAATAGCAAATGATACTCTTCTGTACCTTAGCAGTGTATTTTAGATATCATTACATATCTGTACATATAGAGCTTCCTCATTTTTTTTTGGTGGCTACTTGTATACTGTATTTGGATATGCCATAATTTAACTATCCTCTATTCACAAACATTTAGGTTGCTTCAGCCTTTTACTATTAAAAACAAAGTTGTAGTGAGTAACCTTGTACATGTGTTGTTTTGCTCATATCTATAGGATAAAATACTGGAAATAAAATCATTAGATTTAAACATATGTATATTTTAATTTTGAGTGATAGTGCAAAACTGGCCATTCACCTTATCTGGATAGGGTTTTGTTGGTTTTTAATTGAAATCTAATTTACGCAAAATGAAATTCACAATTTTATGTGTACAATTTGTTGGGAAGGTTATGTCAGTTTACACTATAACCTGCAGTAGATGAGATTGCCTTTATGTCATAGTCTCACAACACTGTGTTGATAACTCTAGTTTTTATATTTCTGCTGGTACTAGAGGTGAGAAGGATATTGGGATAGTTTTTGTTTTGTTTGCTTGTTTACTATGTACAACTTACATACAATAAAGTCCACAGATCGTAAATGTACAGCTTAGTGAATTTTTACTACTATCCAGATCAAGATATAGAAATGTCCAGCATCCCAGAATGCTCTCTTTTGTCCTCTTCTCCCCCGAGAAAGATAACCACTATTCTGACCTCTCTTACCACAGGTCGTTTTTCTGTTTTTGAACTTCATATAAAGGGAATCATGTAGAATATACTTTTTTATATCTGGTTTCTTTCTTCTCTATCATATGTGAGATTCAGTCGCGTTGTTGTGAGTACCTGTAATTTATTCTTTTTATTGCTGTGATTCAACTACTTGAATATACCACAATTTATCTGTTCTGCTGTTTATGAATTTTTGGTTCCTTCTACTTTTCAGCTTCTATGAATAAAATTTCCATGAACACTCTTGTACATGTCTTTTGGAGGAGTTAAGCACTCATTTATTTTGGCTATACCCCCTGTCTGGGTAGGTTTTGTTTGTTTTTTATTGTGGTCTGATTTATAAACAATAAAATTCACCAATTTTTAGTGTACAATTTTTTAGGAAACAATTCCCTGTGGGTCTCTTGCACTTCTGCATGTCTTATGAACAAAAGCCCTTACTGCATTTTTTCAGACTATCTTTTCAAGGATATTAGAAGATAGAAATGGTGTCTCTCCATAGAGCAAAGGCAGGCTTGCTTATAGCCTTGGAAAATAGAGGTAATGGCTCCTTCCCGAATAAAGTATAAGTCTTCATGTGGGCACATATTTTTATTTCTCTTGGGTGTATTCTTAGGAGTGGAAATGCCGAGCCTTATGATGTGCTTTTAACTTGGTAAAGAACTGCCATATTGTTTTCCAGCGTATTTGTATCATCTTGCATTCCTATCTGGGTAATTTTAATTTGCATCTCTTATTATGAGTGAGGTTGAAAGTATCATTTCATATGTTTGAGTTACTTGTATTTCCTTTTCTATAAATTGTCTATTCAACTCATCTGGCCTGTTTTTCTACTAGATGTTGGAATTTTTTAGTGATTTATAGGCATTTTTCATATATTAGGGGATATTTTGGTCATACTATGAATTGCAAACTTTTTTTCCATTGTCTCAAGTATCTTTTGAGGTTGCTTATGTTGGGTTTTGCCATGCAGAAATTTGTTTCTCTGAAGTTCTCAGTCTCAGAGTACTTATTAATAGTGCAAGACTTCACATAATAAAGAAACAGAATTGCTCTTTTAATTGTCCTTAAAGTATAAGTTATGTTTTCCAGCAATATTTTACATAGCATTAATTTCAGGAGGAATAAAGAACAATATTCTGAAGACTTAGACTTGTTTTCTGCATTCTCATAAGAATTTTACCACCTTTTAGAAAACAGCTACACAATGGAAACAAGAGAGTTTTAGAAATTGTGTCTTAACTTATTATGTGTAATGAGGAAAAATATTAAAAATAATATTACATGTCTTTACAGAAATATCTGTGCAAGATGTTGACGTTGCAAACTTGGATAGTGCAAGCCTTGTTTGTTTTCCTCACCACTGAATCTATAGGTAAGATTTATGAAATACCCCACCTCCCAACCCCACAGATTAGGTTTATGTATTTTTATATAATTATGTAGTTAAGTTTATGCTTAATAATTATGCTTATATATTTATTCTTTCTAGGATCATTATTGAGAGAATAGTGTTGTTTTAAAAATTATTTTAAGCAGTAAAAATACTCTTGTTAAATTATAATTTGTATAATTTGAGTTGAAACACTCAGTCACTCAGTAATCCTAAATGCTACTTAACTATACTAACAGAATTTTAAGGTAGGGAAGGAAGAAAATATATAGCTTTTTTCTTTAAATAAAGAAATAGAAAATCTTTTAACACTTTGCTCCTTAATGATCAAGGGTGTCACTGGAGCAGCAGGGTGATTGTGATACCAAAATAAAAAGGTCACTTAGAGCAGTACTGCTTAAACTGGTCCACAGCCTGATGTCTGCCTGACTACAGGCTATTACTGGTCCACAGTGAGATAAGTACAGAAATTAACATAAATGTCTAGAAACTCTCTTGAACAATTTGACATAGCTGTAACATTCAAGCATGTGATCAGTGGACTTGTCTCATGGAACATAGTGTAGAACAAAAGTGCAAGTTTGCAAAGGATTGGGAAAAAATAATACCAAACCAATCCTTCACCACAGATAGTTAGAGAAGCTCTAAATCAACTCCTCTCCAAATCCAAGAATGCAACTTCTTTTGGAACACTTCAAGTGACAGAAAGCTTACATTGAAAATCTTTTTTATTTAGAAAGTCTTTCCTTATTCTTGAACCCAGATTTTCTTCCTTTAATTTTTTTTCCATTGATCCTATTTCTAGGATTAATCCTAGTTCTGGTTCTCTTCCCACTGCTCAATTCTTCAAGCATTGAAGGACTGCTTTCATGTGTCTCTAAGCCCTCTCTTCCCCGAACTAAACTTACCCAGTTATCCTAATCATTGTTTATGGGACTTGGCTTCCAACCCTGTACGTAGTGATTACCCTCCTGATTGTGCTCTTGGTTGTCCATGTCACATTTAAAATATAATACCATTCTACTTCTCCCACTTACCAGCTGTAGGACTTTGGCCGGTCACTTAGTCTGTGCCTCAGTTTCCTGGTCTATAAGATAGGGATAATAATGGTTCCTACTTTCTAGGGTTATTGTGAGGATGAAATGAATTAGTATACATTACAAGATACAGAAGGCGTTTGGACAGTGCCTGGCCCACACTAAGCATTATAAAAATGGTAGTAACTATATATTTATTACGAAGGTTTGAATAAAATGCATTTAAGAAAAAAAAGTAATGTAACAGAATTAGGGCATGGTCTGAATGTAGTGACTTTAGTACTTACTTTGATCTGAACATCATTTTTATTAAAGCAACATAGTTTTTTACCAGCTGAGATAAACCATAGTTTTCTATTAAGCTATCAGTCAGTGAAAATTCTCAGGTTGTTTTCAGATGAATTACTTTTAAACCATTTCCCCTCTACCCTATGTTTTTTTCTTATCAACCTAAATAGATATTTTCCTCTCTGGCAGAGTTCATTTTATTACTTTTAGGCTATCTGTGTAATCTTTTAACATAATTTTGAATCCTAACATTGTCATCCAAATTGTTGGCATTCCTTCATAGTCTTGTCCTTTGCTAATTTGGTAAGTGTGTGTGTGTCTCTTGCTCTGTTTTCCCCGAAGTTGTTGATAAAAACGTTGAAAATAAAAGGACTACATTATCTGTTGCTGCCTCACAAAACTTCATGGCTTAAAATGTTATTATTTCTCATGGTTTCTGTGGGTCAGGAATACCAACAGCACAGCTGAACTGGTTCATCTGTGCTCTGTGATGTCTGGGGCCTCAGCTGGAGTATTCAAAGACTCGGGGCTGGAATCATCTGAATGCTCATTCACTTCTCTGTCTAGTGTTGATGCTGGCTGTGTAGGCTAAGGGCTTTGCTGAGGCTGTTGGCCAGAACTCCACACCTGGTCTCTCCATGTGGCCATGACTTCCTTACAACATGTGGCTGGGTTCCGAGGGCAAATGCCCCAAAACAAAAAGAAAGCTAGTCGGAAGTTGTATTCTTTTATTGATCTAGCCTTGGAAGTCCCGTAGCATGCTCCATTGGCTGAGGTGGACATAAGCACCCACACAGATCTAAGGCAGGAGGAGAATTGAGACTCCATTTCTTTGTGGAAGGATTATCAGTCACATTGTAAGAAGAGCCTGTGGGATGGGATATATAGGTGTAAACGTCTTGGGACCATGGGAAAATACAGTCTGCCCCAAGGACTGAGATAGGCACTTCAGCATACTCTACTCAAGACCTTCCTCTCATTGCCTTGTTTCTAACTCAATACTTTTTGTATATGAGTAATCAACCAGTTAAAAATCTCTTAGTTTGCACTTATGCAATTTCTGTTTTTGTAGATCAGGAACAACCAAGTATCAACAGTTTCATAATGCTCATTCTAATATTTGTTACAGTATATTCTAATGCACATTTCTTCATCTTCTCCACATGAATACCCCAATTAACTTTATCAAATACCTTTTTTAAAATTAAAATTCTCTCTTTCTACAATTTAATCTCAAATAGCCTGGTAGCCCTATAAAAATAGGATTAATTTGGCATGGGATGGTCTTATTTTTTAATTTTTAAAATTTTTTTAAAGATTGGCATCTGAGCTAACATCTGTTGCCAATCTTTTTTTTCCCCTCCTTCTTCTCCCCAAAGCCCCCCAGTACATAATTGTGAGTGCCTCTGGTTGTGCTATGTGGGCTGGCACCACAGCATGACTTGATGAGCAGTGCCATGTCCATGCCCAGGATATGAACCGGCAAAACCCCTGGCCACCAAAGTGGAGCGCGTGAATATAACTGTTCAGCCATGGGGCTAGCCGCACATGAGATGGTTTTAACGAGCCTGTGTTTCACTTTGACAACTGGAACATTTGCCCATTTCTAGTATTTCTCTTATTCTATGTGATTAAAAATTATTAATATTGCGTCTCTGGATATAGCTCATGTTCTTTAATACTCTAAAGTATATTTTCTATTTACTGTTCCCTATAATTATTTTAGAGAAGGCAAAACAGGAATAATTTTACGAAGGAATAATAAAGTGAGGTCTAGGAAGTTTTAAGGACTAATATAGTCACAGGGTAACTTAATACTCCGCAAGATGAAGTTCTATACAATTGAAAATTTAGAGTAATATGTGCACTGGGACTACAGTAGACATGTGTAAATAATGGCAAGGTCATGTAAACAGGCCTATTATAAGTTTTGAAACAAAGAAATACATATTCTGACTCTGGGTCTTGAAATACGCTTTGAGAGGTCCCAGGATTCCATTGAAGATTCCATTGATGGTAATAGGTAGCTATTAAATAATTTAAAATAGGGAAATGGGATAAACAGAATTTTGAACAGTAACTTTTGCAGCAGTATGTAGGATAAACTGGAAGGAGGTCAGACTCGTATAATATGGTGGCCTGAGCTTCAGCAGTCAAATAGGATTGGTGAGAAGAGGTTAATACACATATTAGGAATATAGAACCAGCAAGACTCAGTGCAGTGTTATTAAGTTGGAGGTAGGAGGATGCTAATTAGAGATGTTGAAGATGACTACAAAGTATCTGGCCTAGGGAATGGTGCTGTTAGCAGAGGTAGAGAAATAAGAAATAATAAGAAATAAGATAGAATAAATTTGAAAGTGACTGTGATGCATACAGTTTTAGACGTGTTCATTTTAAACAGTAACATGTTCATTTTAAAGTACCTACAGAATATCTCAGGTGGCTATGTCTCAAAAGCTATTGAAAACATAGGAAGGTAGAACTAGAGATAGGGATTTGAATGTCATCAACATGGAGTAGGTGATAGTTAAAGCATATAGTTGTGGGTTTTTTTAAAAACAGTCTGATTCTTTGTTTTTTGATATGGGATTTTATCCCATACAACTTATTGTAAAAACGAATGTATTTGGTCATCTTGTTTTATTCATTTTGTTTTTTATTGCTCCTTTGCTGTTTCCTTTGTTATCTGAGTTTTGATGTATGAGTGATGTATGCTATCTCTCCGTGCCCCCATCTGCACTCCCAGCAGCATTCAGGACTGGAGAGGAGCAGAGACTACCACTGCCTGTTTTCTGGAAGGTTTAATTTAGATCTCGGGTTTGAGTTGAGGAACAGGGTTGATGGTGGAGCAAGTATGAATCATGCTGCAGGCAGCCTGTATTTTCTAAAGCAAAGTTAGAATATAAAAGGGGCCGAAGCTTACATAGGGTTTTTTTAATCCACCTCCATCTGCCTTATAATTTGTGTATTTCTTTACAAACTTAGGCATTAAATTATGAATATATTAATTTTCACTGTGTTTCTTTTTCTGTGTCTTTAGAAATATTTTAGTGAAGATTGAGGGATTGCCTTGATATAAAATATCATTTTGTACCAGAAAAATTCAATTCATTTTTATCTTTTCTATTTTTCTTTTTCAGGTGGACTTCTAGATCCATGTGGGTATATCAACCCTGAATCTCCAGTTGTACAACTTGGTTCTAATTTCACTGCAGTTTGTGTGCTAAAGGAAAAATGTATGGATTATTTCCATGTAAATGCTAATTACATTTTCTGGAAAACAAACCATGTTACTGTTCCTAAAGAACAATATACTGTCATAAACAGAACAGCATCTAGTGTCACATTTACAAATATATCTTTATTGAATATTCAACTCACTTGCAACATTCGTACGTTTGGACAGATTGATCAGAATGTTTATGGAATCAGAATAATTTCAGGCTGTAAGTTTTGTTTTGTTTTTGTCTTATTACAGATTTTGTGATGACTGTTGAATTACATTTTTAATGTCTGTTGGTCTCTGTGAAATGCAGTAACTTGTAGGCTCAGTGACTTTTATACATATATATTTTTAAAAAATAAGTTCAGAAGTGGAACTGCGTTTGTATTACTAATATATGAAAAGCGTAAAGAGTAACGCGTTTTATATCTTTACTGAAAGTCAAGCATCTGTCAGTATTCTAGAAAAATATTTTGATGTGAGACTTCCAGAAAAGTTTTGTCCAATTAAAATCTGTGAATGTATTCACAGTAACTTTCAGTATCCTTTAATTACTGAGAAAATGCACATATAAAACAGCTACCTGAAGAAATGAGTAAGTACTAGAGAAAGTCCTTCTTCTTTGTCAAAGTAAATAAGTAACAGTGATCCAGGAGTGAATTATCAAATTTGTGGATCATCCGAAACTGCAGTTTTGGCGTTTGCTTTTCCTTCGGTAGAGTTTGGGAAGGCAATAGGAAGAGAAATAAAAGGAATCATTTTTGCTTCTATTTAATTGCCTCTTCGTAACATGCAAATATTACTTTTTAAAATATACTTAATAGAGAAATCATGTGATCCAGTCATAAATGAAAGTTGAGTTTATATAGAAAATTAATTTGATACATATTATTTAATGACAATTATGATAGAAAATGTATATTACTATCTGAAAAGTTTGAGTTTAAATAGAAAAGAAATTAATTTTTTACTCACCAATCTTTCATTATGTCCACAGTTTTTGCTTGGGTTTCTTTTTCTAATTTAGGTTGTAAATGTCTTGGGTAGTATTAAATTACATGTTATTTGTGGATATAAAACTTTTTGAAAATTGCTAATTTTTCCCTTTTAGTGCCTCCAGAAAAACCTAAAAATTTGAATTGCATTGTGAATGAAGGAAAGAAAATGATGTGTCAGTGGGCTCCTGGAAGGGAAACGTACCTGGAAACAAACTTCACTTTAAAATCTGAATGGCAAGTTATTTTAAGTTTGTTGTATGTTGAATTTATTAAGTTAATCATTTGTGCTGGAATTTTTATCTCAGTAAGTAGTAATATTAAATGGAAATTTTTCACCATTTTATTTAACCTTTTATAACATCTGAAAGATATAAAAGTAGAAAGAATAGTACAGTAAATCCCCATTTGCCCATCATCCAGTTTCAATAATGATCAGCTTATGACCAGTCTTACTTTATATATACCCCACCCCAGATTGTCTTAGAAAATCAGATATTGTATCATCTCATCCATAAATATTTTAGTACATATCTCCAAAAGAAAAGGACACTTTTCTAAAAAACGTAACTACATCCTATTATTACACCCAAATATACAGTCTCGCACCATGTAACAGCCTTTTGGTCAACGACACACCGCATATGCGACAGTGGCCCCGTAAGATTAGTACCATATAGTCTAGGTGCATAGTAGGCTATACCATCTAGGTTTATGTAAGTACACTCTGATGTTCGCAGAACAACAAAGTTGCCTAATGACGCATTTATCAGAACATTTCCTTATCGTTAAATGACGCATGACTATAACTGAAAATACTCTAACGTTGTGACATTTTTAGTTAGCGTTCAAATTTCCCCAGTTGACATGTCTTGTAAGTCTCCCTTAACCATAGGTTCTACCTGCTTTTCTCTTCTTTCTTTTTCTCTGCAAGTGAGTTGTTAAAATAATGATTATACATTGTTTAACATATTCCTCTGTCCCTTTATTTCCTAAATATTGCTATTAGATCTAGACACTTGATCAGATTTGGGTTTGATTTTTTTTTTCCCCCAACAATAATCCATAGGAGTGATGTGTACCTCCATCAGGAACCACTGCATAATATTTGACTGTTTCTTTTTCTGATACTAAGATTAAGCAGTGGTTTCAGGTGTTGTCAGCCTATCCCCTCATTATAAAATTCCCCGTTAGTTTTTTTCAAACATAAAGAAAAGTTGAAAGAATTGTACAGTGATTACTTGTACATACCCATCACCTGGACTCCACAGTTAACATTTTACTTTATTTGCTTTATCACATACCTATTTATGTGTGCATCCTTCTCTCCATTTATCAATCCATCTCTTTATTTTTTTATCATTTCAAAGTGAGTTGTAGACATTAGTGTGTACTTCACCCTTGAACACTTCAAAATTTACATCATTAATTAGATGTAATTAACTAGATGTTTATAGGTATGTTCTTGTTTTTAGGTAAAATTTATATATATCTTAAAATATACTTAGGTATCTTAAATCTATTATTCAGTGAGTTTTGACTAGTGCATATACCTGTGTAACTCAAACTGCTGTCAAGATATAGAATGTTATTAACGCTCGCAGAAAGTTCACTGATGCCCATTCCCAGTTAATCCCAGCCACTACCATATCCCACCCCATCCCACAAGGCAACCACTTGTCTGATTTTTCTTCACTGTAGATTTTTGTGTGTTCCAGAATATCATATAAATGGAATCATACAGTATCTCCTCTTTTGTGAAAGGTGTTTGTGACTCAGCAGAATGTTTCTGGGATTTAACCATGTTGCTTCCCCTTAGTTTCTCACTTTACGATTTGAGCAGTCATCAGTGATCATTATTTGTATATGAAGTACAAAACAGTAGTATTCTGTCTTTTTTTTAACCTGGAAAACTTCACTTTGTCAACTGTTGCTTAACCTGAGGTACAGTTCATATAAGAGAAGCAAAATTGTATTAATATTTTCCCTTTATAATTAAACAATTTTTAGTTGATTGGTTCCCTAGTGTCCTCCAAAGGTAGATAATGAGGGGTTTTTCCTCTCATTATGAATTCTTATTTAAACACATTTGATATATTATGGTTATTATTCTTCTTGATATTTAAACTGTTCTATCTTTGGTTAGTGGGAACTTATTTGGATTGGCTTGTCCTTTTTTTTTTTTTGATTTTATTTTTTTCCTTTTTGTCCCCAAAGCCCCCTGTACATAGTTGTATATTCTTCGTTGTGGGTCCTTCTAGTTGTGGCATGTGGGACGCTGCCTCAGCGTGGTTTGATGAGCAGTGCCATGTCCGCGCCCAGGCTTCGAACCAATATGAAACACTGGGCTGCCTGCAGCGGAGCGCACGAACTCAACCACTCGGCCACAGGGCCAGGCCACAGGGCCAGCCCCCGGATTGGCTTGTCCTTTTGATACAACTTCATTACTCTTTGTTAGCTTCCTTGATTTCTGATATGACATGATTTTGTAGGTTCTTCTTAATATATTTCCTGCCCCAGACCTATCTAGTGCTAGCGGAACTCCTTGCTCCGTGTTTGTTGTTGTTTCTGGCCCTTTTCAGTGGAAGGAGCTAAGAAATATTTTTAAGGTAAAATACATCATGAAATTATACTGATAGTTCCAATTTAAAATCCACGCTATGGGTGTTTACTTAATTTCATCTAACGTCTACATCTTCTGTCTTCTGTGCTGAAAACCTTCATTTCCAGCAACACCACCATATTTATTTGCTTTATCCCACAATAAACACAACTGCAGAATAACAATGCCAATATTAGGACCAACAATATGATTACTAAAAAGAATTCTGTGGCAGGATCCCACATGCAAAGAATGGAGGAGGATTGGCACAAGTGTTGGCTCAGGGACAATCTTCCTCAAGCAAAAAGAGGAAGATTGGCAACAGATATTAGCTCAGGGCCAGTCTTCCTCACCAAAAAAATTAAATAAAAAATTAATTTAAAAAAAAACAAATTTTAAGATTTTTTTTTTTTAAAGTTTGGCACCTGAGCTAACAACTATGGTGAATCTTTTCTTTTTCTTCTTCTTCTTCTTCTTCTTCTCCCCAAAGTACCCCAGTACATAGTTGTATATTCTAGTTTTGAGTGCCTCTGGTTGTGCCACGTGGGCTGCCACCTCAGCATGGCCTAATGAATGGTGCCCTGTCCGTGCCTAGGATCTGAACTGGCAAAACCCTGGGCTGCCGAAGCGGAGCGTGCAAGCTGAACCACTCAGCCACAGGGCTGACCCCTAAGATTGTTTTTAAAGTTACTTGAAATAGTTCCTTTCTATGTTTTATACCACCAACTCAATACAAGAGTTCATATGTTTCATTTTGCTTTTTATTTTTAGGAATTTTCTTAATTACATCAAATAATAAATTAATACAAAAAGTCAAATTTATAAAACAAAGTATATTCACAGAAGTTTCAGTTCCCTGTCTCCTATACCTTATTCCCTCTCTCCCCCTAGAGGGTACTTGTTTCGCTTTTGATTTGTCCTTTTATTTCAAAAAATAGTGTGTTATAGATGAATATTCTTAAGTGATGCATACTTTGAATATATATGAGTAAATAAAGTAATATCACTTGAAACTTTCTATGGTGATCAAAATCAAAAAGTGGTTGCCTGGGTTTGACTGGAAAGAGGCTGAGGGAATTTTTTGAGGTGATAGAAATTCTTGTCCCTATCCTCCTCTCACCTCCTAGCATATTGCCCTTAGAAAAAGCATACTGTGCCTGAAGAAAGACATTGCTGGTACAGTAGGATTCTCTTTCAGGAAAGGAAAGAAACAGTACTAAGATCACAGGAATTAGATCATTTTTGGAGAAGGGTCAATGGAAATAGAGCGTAACATTCTAAATGTAATATTTTTGGACTGAAAATTTGAAAATAATTTTGTGTTTTAAGATATAGATCAAACTCAGTTTTAAAGGAAAATGGGTTACTTTTTAAGAAATTTTTATTTGTTTTTACTTTTTAAGAAATTTGTTATTTGTTTGTAGTGATCACACTTTATTCTAAATTTAAGGGAGTTAAGTTATTTATTCCAAGCTGTGTTTATTCCAATCTGGGTCTCATCAAATCTTTTCAAGTAGCCTTTTTCCTCTGATTTTTTCAAATCTATTTTTAGTGAGTGATTCCTCCTTTTTTGCATTTAGGGCAACAGAGAAGTTTGATGATTGTGAAGCAAAACGTGATACCCCCACCTCATGCACTGTTGATTATTCTCCTGTGTATTTTGTCAACATTGAAGTCTGGGTAGAAGCAGAGAACGCCCTTGGGAAGGTTACATCAGATCATATCAATTTTGATCCTATAGATAAAGGTAATTATAAACCTGAATTTGAGAATTTATTAGAATATACAGTGGTTTACAAATTAAAGTAGTTTTTAGATTTTAGTTAATGTAGAAACAAGCATTTTATTATCGTAGTGACTTTTACAAATTCATTTTATCAACAACATTAAAAATAATTTGGAAAAAGAAAAATATGTATAATCCCACCACACTCACAGCTGTTTTCACTTTGCATATTCTGGTATTTGTCCAATTATCAAACATTTTACAGCATTGTAATCATAGTATACATGTTCCTTTTTTTATTCTTTTTTAAATTTTATATGTCATAAATATTTAATTATCTTTTGATATCTGAACCTGAAAAGATTAACAAATGTAATAAAGTGACAAGGAAAACTAAAGTTTCTCTAGAAACCTTTCTTTCCATTATAATACTATGGCATAGCATTGTTTTAGAGAGTTTCGTTCACTTTCTAAGAATAAATTAATATTGTGAAATTAAAAAAAATATGAAGAGTGTATTTGAGTTTGTATAAGAAGTTGTGACAGTAAAACATGATAAACATTGGAATTTATTTTATTCTTCAGTGAAGCCCAATCCACCACATAATTTATCAGTCAGCAACTCAGAGGAACTGTCTAGTATCTTAAAATTGACATGGATCGACTCAAGTATTAAGACTTTTATCAGACTGAAATACAACATTCAATATAGGACCAAAGATGCTTCAACTTGGAGCCAGGTAAATTGAGAGTTACTGTTTATTCAAGTAGTCTTTCTTGCAACCCTCTAACCTAAAAGTCCCAGTAATTTTCTGAATGTCTTAAGTTTCTGGTTATGTGAAATATTTTACTTGACACCTCTTTCAGATCTGTGTTCAAGCTAGGGCAGACAGACATCCAGATAGAAAATACAGTTTTCCTGAATATAGTAGCTTTTAAGTGAAGCTATGGAAGTGATGCAGAGTGATGGGGAATAGCATTTTTAATGGGAGGCAAAAGGAACACAAATAAAAGCAAATTAAGTGAAGGAGTAAAAATGAAGAGATTACATGGATGAGGTAGAGCAGAAGTTGGCAAACTATGTCTGCAGGCCACATTCAGCTTGCCACCTGTTTTTGTAAATAAAGTTTTATTGGATCACAGCCACACACGTATTGTCTCTAGATATTTTTGTGCTACAGTGAAAGAGTCAAGTATTTGCAACAGAGACTATCTGGCCCATAGCCTAAAATATTTGCTATCTAGCCCTTTATAGAAAGTTCACCAACCCCTGAGGTCGAGAATGGGGTTGATGGGGAACTTGTAAGACTGAAAAGGAAAAGAACAATGTAACCAAAGATGATACTGTCAGCAAAAGGAATACTTGCAGATTTTTAAAAGGCTATCACCATAACATTGAACTCCCCTTAATATTCTTTCTTATAACTTTATTTATTACTAACAGTGTGCTTTTGGTTTGTTTCTCTGGTTGCAATAATGAGCTTATAAGGGAATGGAGCCCATGACCTTACTACTTCTGTCCTCCATTCCACTAATCTAAAAGGCTCAGAATACAATCAGAAAAAAAAACAAACCAAAATGGATTAATGCTTCGTGTTGTACACAGAGGATACTATACCTGAAGTTCTTCAAAATATTTTTTAATATCATAGCATCTTAGTTCATTGATACAAAAGTGACTGACACCTATTTTGTTATCCAATATTGAAATCCCAGAGTAGTAGAAAGGACCAATTATTTATCTATATTTAGTCTCCTTTTTTCCTGAATACTAAGTTTATCTACAATAATAGCTTTAGTTTTTCTTAGTTGGGCTAGATATCTTCTTTTTGCCTCTCCAGATCTTACACTCTACCCTTCTCCATCCTACTCTTTGTCTTAGGATGCTGACTTATATGGATTTCGTCTGTGGGTTCCCATTGCCTCTAGTTCCCCCTAGCAAGTTTAATGGGAGGAGGGGTCCTGGCAAGAAAGAAAAGAGGTAGAAGTGAGATCAGCGCTTTTGTTTTCCCTGCTTCCTCCGTGGAGCTGCCCCATATTTCTCAACCTAGGGTCACTGCTCCTCTCAAGTTAGTCCTAGCTGACCCCCTTCCAGGTTCTGGTCCTCCACTCATCCCGTTGGGCCTAGGAGTGGTAATAGCTACAAGCCTCAGAGCACTGACTACACTATCTAAGGTTTCCCTACATCCTGCCCCCTTTCCCTTTAGTAAACTCTCCTTGAACTAAATGCTAATGGGAGTGTACCATATTTTTCCTGCTGAGACCGTGAGTGTTATAGGCCCCATGGAAGAAAGGAAGAAAAAAAGGAAGAAAGGATTAATAATAGATGTTTTCATACTTCCCAAATCTATTAACTTTACTGATTTTGACTGCTTTTTAACTTTCATTAATCTCCAGAGCTTATTAGTCTTGTTTCGTTAAATTAGTTTCTAAAATCTTTTGCAATTTACAAGACCGATAATAAATACCTTTGGATTTATTGTTGGTCAATTTGCTTTATTTTCAGATTCCTCCTGAAGATACAGCATCCACTCGATCTTCATTCACTGTCCAGGACCTTAAGCCTTTTACAGAATATGTGTTTAGAATTCGTTGTATGAAGGCAGATGGTAAAGGATTCTGGAGTGACTGGAGTGAAGAAGCAAGTGGCATCACATATGAAGATAGTAAGTCAACAAGTATAATGAAGTAATAAAGCTAATATTGGAATTCTGGCTGTGAATTGTGTCTCATTAGTCCTCATTGCTTCTTATTTTGTGATCATTTTATCCAAACTAGTATTTTACACTTTTCTTTTTAAGGACATCAAGATATAAAATTTAATGTGCATTGTTGATAGTATAAATCTATTTGATACCTAAAAAATTATCATGGGGTGGTGTCTTAGATACCATGAGAAAACCGTTGACTTTAATGGTTGATCAGTCCAGAACATTTTTTAAAGGAGTATGCTCCAGAGATATCCCTAACTAGAGAATTATATCCTGAATCATCAAAAGCAGTCTATCTAGCAAAATATACCTTAGACCTTCACTGTCAAAAGATATTTTTACTCTATGTTTTCTTTATATTTTTCTGCTAGCACTTGATCAGCTCCTGGAAAGAGATCCTGGAGTTTTGGTTGGTTGGTTGATTTTTTTTCTTTTTATTCCATCATTATACAATGTATATAGTATAGAATCCAAAGGGCATAAAAGGGTGTATGGTCTAAAGTAAGATTCCTTCCCCAAAGCAGCTAACATTACTAATTTCTTCTATAGCCATCAAGAAATAGTCGTATGGCATATAGATTTTTTTTTTGAACATTTTCCTATCACCGTCTCACACTTTAGGTGTCAATGGCAGCAGCTATGCTTTCAAACCTCGGCTACCACCTATATCCCTTCACTTCCAGCTCTACTAGAGGTCTAGATAATTATATGAAGTGAGAATGCCAAAGGCAGAAAAGTAAAGTCCCCTTCTCCACTGAGAATTTTCTCTCATTCTTATAAATGCCAGGAAAGAAAGCAATCCTGCTACTGCTGGTTTGGGGTCCTCAACCAGATTCCTTTATCTTGGCCAAGAATTCTCAAACTGGGATTCTTGGGGCCTTTAAAGGTACTTGGCTCAGTTTAGGGGAGTTCCTGAACTACTTTAAAATGTAGACAAAATATTGTGGTTAATGCTTGTGTACATTTTCTGAGGAGATGGTACCTAACCTTTGTGAAATCAAAGCGATATCTGGAGCCCAAAAAGTGAACCATTGGATTAAGCATTTCTTCACCTTAGTGAGTGAATCCTCCAGGTTCTCTTTATGTTAGAAAATATTTCTGGCCTATAACATTTTCTTTATAATTTCTTGTTCTTTATTTTTTTTGGGTGTACACTGTACTCACAAATATATCTGTTTGAACCCCCTGTATCGGCAAGCCTTTTCAAAACCCAGCTTTCCTGGTCTGCTTTTTCTCTTTTCTCTGTTTTGTCATCTGTATAATTGCCTCTTCATGATCAACACATCACTGCTTAGATTTTATTCAGATCCTTTTTTAATCTATTGAATACCAAATTTTTCAATTTATAAAAATTTTGAAAAATTAGTTGATCCTACAGGAATTTTAAAAATCTAATTGCTAGCATTTGATACTTTGTTTCATAAAGTGCTTTTTCATGCGGTTGGTGATTAACACAACAATCCTGTGAATTCATTTTTATTTTATCCCATTACACTGAATCATTTCAATGTAAGATAATAGACTTACACTACATTTACTTCATTTATTTTAATTTGTTTTAGGTTCTTACATATATACATTTGGGGGTTTTAATCATGTATTTAAATATGATTTCAGTTTGATTTTTTGCAATAAGTAATAGTGATACGTCTTTGGTTATTGCTTAGGATTTGTAGCTTTATAATTTTAAGCTTAGAAAAGAGTCCCAATGTAATCTAAATCATCAAGCTATTACCTTGAGTAAAGGAAGACCCAGGCATATCATCCTGGGATGGGAAAATGCTGGTATGAAGAAAGAGTTAAAGACACCATGTGATTGACGGGCAAGAATGTTATAATTTCCAAGATTTTATTTTATTGTTATAATAAAAACTTTTATTTTAAAAAGCTTATGTCATTCCTTTAGGACCATCTAAGGCACCAAGTTTCTGGTATAAGATAGAACCATCCCATACTCATGGCCATAGATCTGTACGACTCATATGGAAGGTAAAAAAAAAAAAAATTACATATTTTTATTTTTTAATCTCACAAATACATTGTATATGGTATTATGAGTGGACTTTTTTTTAACTTTTTATCTAAATGTCAGCAAAGCATTTGATAACTTTTAAATAAATAGACACACTGAGCTTTATATATACTATATGGAAGTCAGAGTCATAAACTGCATGTAATAACTCATAGATAGTTCAGCACAGTTCTATGAAAGTTCTATCAGGAGAGGGCCCTTTTTTTGAACTTTCCTGAGTGCCTCATAGAAAATAATTAATAAGGGTTTTGGGTAACAAAATGTATGCCAGTAATAGGAAATATAAAGTTTTTGTGCACTCCATAGATGTGCATGAGTGGATCATACTAAAAAGTAGAGAGAAAAATACTCAGGCATAGAATAATTTGAGTCCATGTAGCCACAGTGCAGAGTTGTATACAGAACTAAAAGCTAACAGAATGTTGCTACTTTCCCTCTTAGTTGAAGTCATGCCTTTACTCTTCATTCAGTATGTAGTCGTTTTACTTTAGTAGTGAGTTCAAAATGAGGTTGCCAGCCCCTTCCAATTAAATATTTAGAGATTTGACATTAAAAGCAGAATTTGTGATCATGAAATAACTGATTAGCTTTAAGGTTCATGAGATATGTTTGTAAAATAAATTATTTTATTATAGACATTGCCTCCTTTTCAAGCCAATGGAAATATTTTGGATTATGAAGTGACTCTCACAAGATGGAAATCACGTTTACAAAATTACTCAGTTAATGACACAGAACTGACGGTAAACCTCACAAATGATCGCTATATAGCGACTTTAACAGCAAGAAATCTGGTTGGCAAATCAGATGCATCTGTTTTAACTATCCCTGCCTGTGACTTTCAAGGTTTGTGTCTGTAAGATGGAGTCTGACTTATGGATGGGAAAAGGTGGTTAGGTATGGTGAGAGCTCCCATAAAAAAGCATAAGTGTTCTAAGACTGTCTCATCAGTATCAACGATGATCATACTTTTAGAAATCAGTCAGCAGCCAAATAATCTGTTCCATCATTATGTGGCTCACTTAAACTTTTCAGTAAGCTACTTAGTTCATTTAATCATTTTCTGATTACTTATCTGGTTTTTTAAATATTAAGGTTTTGTGAACTTTATATGTGTATGACTTAAGTATATTGTTTTTCTATAGCTTTATCTGTAGCTGTCAAAAAAGAAAAAGTTGCAATTTCCATGCACAAAACATTTGAAGAATTTTGGAAAAGGAAGAATTTAAGTTTCAAAATAAATTGAGTACTTTACATGTAAATTATAATGAAGTGCTTTTATTTATGCAAATACATGTTAAAATTATATGCTACCAAAACTGATAGCAAGATAGAGCACGTGGTTATGGAAATGAATGTAAAATATCAAAATTTCAAATTTTTAAATGTTCATTTTATCATATCAGTATTCAAACTTTGTTTTAAAGCTACTCACCCCGTAAAGGATCTTAAGGCATTTCCCAAAGATAACGTGCTTTGGGTAGAATGGACTGCTCCGAATGAATCTGTAAACAAATATGTACTTGAATGGTGTGTGTTATCGGATAAATTGCCCTGTAACCCAGACTGGCAACAAGAAGACGGTACTGTCCATCGCACCTATTTAAGAGGTATACCTGGCTAGAAACATTTAAGTTGGTATGCTTTTTCTAACTCTTTAGACAGATTTTTCTTTTACATATTCTTTTCTGCTTTATAGGTATTGTGGTCCATTGGAAAGACTTCCAATTTATCATTGTTACCAGTTACATCTAGTTTACTAGATGTGTGACTCTTCAGCAAGTCACACTTAATCCCTCTGAACTGCAGTCTGTTTATGGACAAGGCGGGTTAATACTTTCTTCTTTCTATACCCCAGTGTTGTTTTGATCATCAGAGGAACACTTAAACATGTAAAGTAAGACAGAAATATTAGATAATCCATCCTCTGCTTCCAACTAGTTGTGTATTCTCTACACCTGAGTTAACGTCCTCATCTTTCAGTGAGAAAGTATTTTCCTAGAGCATCTGGGTAACTTACTGACTTCTTACAGCTGTTGAATAGGGGAAGCAGAACTAGAGCTCAGATTTTCCTATGTCTGTTAATTGTACTATGTATTTAAAAGGACTAATGAAGGATAGAAAGTAATGAGGATACAGAGCTCCAAAATGGATTGCTCTGCATTGTAAGGTACTACTTAAGTGGCTTTAAAGTGATACAACAACTTCAAAGAGAAAACAGAAACACTCAACTTGTGTGTGTGTTTTAAGTAAAGAAGGATAACCATTAGAATTCAGCTATAAATAATATGATTAATCAGAAAAAAACTCTAATCAAAGATATACATGCCATAAAGTTTGTGAGCTTTATTCATAAAATAGGCTCTTTGGTCCTCATTAACCTATTATTTAATATACTATTTATTTATTTATTTTTTGGTGAGGAAGATTGTCGCTGAGCTAACATCTGTGCCAGTCTTCCTCTATTTTGCGTTTGGGAGGCCACCATAGCATGGCTTGATGAGCGGTGGGTAGGTCCGTGCCCAGGATCTGAACCCACGAACCCCAAGCTTCTGGAGTGGAGTGCACAAACTTAACCACTACGCCACTGGGCTGGCCCCTGCTGTGCAATTTTAATAAACTTTGTTTCTAGTTTATCAACCTTATCAAATTAAAAGCATGGTGGAACTAGAGAGGAGACAGATTGGTAGTAACTGGACAATAGAAACTTTTTAAAGTATATCGTAGACTCTAGAGACCTTCAGGTTGTAGAAGTAGCCCCATATAGCTCAGTAGCCCTGATTATGTCACTGTATTACAGCAGAATATAAAAATTATTCATCTTCTCGGCATTACTGAGTCATCAAGAATAGGTAAAATTACTCTGTTTAATAAGTTAAAGGGGCATATGTAACTTCATGAATAATAGGGAAATACAAGTTCTTGTTGAAGGTATAAACTTCAGTATACAAACACCTTATTTTCTGATGTGGACAGATAAAATGCTGTATAAAAAGAACTTTACTATTGCATGCTAAAGGAATAGATGGATTACTTTGTTAATTTGGAGAGATATGGGGCTGGCCCCATGGCTGAGTGGTTAAGTTTGCACGCTGCAATACAGCGGCACAGGGTTTCGCCGGTTCAGATCCTGGGCACGGACACGGTACTGCTCATCAAGCCATGCTGAGGCAGTATCCCACATAGCTCAACCAGAAGGACCTACAACTAGAATATACGACTATGTACTGGGGGGCTTTGGGGAGAAGAAAGGAAAAAAAAAAAAAGAAGATTGGCACTAGATGTTAGCTCAGGGCCAATCTTTAAAAAAAAAAATTGGAGAGATTATAAATACAGGAAACATTAAAAGATAATTTTTTCTTTTAAAATTATGTTACTGTCTGGGAGAAATAACACTAATTCTTTTTTTCCCAGTCACCTGAGAAACCAGGGCCATTAGTGTTTTCGCTAGCTCTTACTAGTGGCATCTTGCTCATTAGGCAGTCTTCAGCGAATTAGGTAAGATGTAGAGAAATTGTCAAACTAGAAGTAAGACCCAGGATAATTTGAGACCACTGTTTTATAAATCCTGAATAGAAATGCAATTATTACTTTTTTTTTTTTTTTTTTTTTTTTTAAAGATTTTTATTTTTTTCTTTTTCTCCCCAAAGCCCCCCGGTACATAGTTGTGTATTCTTCGTTGTGGGTTCCTCTAGTTGTGGCATGTGGGACGCTGCCTCAGCGTGGTCTGACGAGCAGTGCCATGTCCGCGCCCAGGATTCGAACCGACGAAACACTGGGCCGCCTGCAGCGGAGCGCGCGAACTTAACCACTCGGCCACGGGGCCAGCCCCTGCAATTATTACTTTTATTGACAACATAAATTTTTTTTTATCCACTGTATTGGCAATAAAAGTAACCGTTTACTTTCATAAACGGTTTTACTTTATTAAGCTTGAGTCTGGTATACGAAAAGCAATGCTTACTTAAAAAGCTGCAGTGTTAAAAGTTCAGTGGTCATGATATTATAATATAAAAATAAATACTGGAATTAAACTTTTTTGTTATAGGAAAAAAACTGCTTAATCTACTATTCTTACTTTAGGAAACCTAGCAGAGAGCAAATGTTATTTGATAAAAGTTACTCCAGTATATGCTGATGGCCCAGGAAGCCCCGAGTCTGTAAAGGCATACCTTAAACAAGCTCGTAAGTCCAAACTCACTTTATTTGAAAAATGTTGGATTTTGTATTAACAAAGGCATTTTATCATTTTTAAATAAGAATATGTCTCATTATGTTCAAATAATTTCATGATGAAATTTTACTAAGTTCTAATGATTTTCAGTTAGCAAATACCTTTATTCTGTTCTAGCGCCTTCCAAAGGACCTACTGTTCGGACAAAAAAAGTGGGGAAAAATGAAGCTGTCTTAGAGTGGGACCAACTTCCTGTTGATGTTCAGAATGGATTCATCAGAAATTATACTATATTTTATAGAACCATCATTGGAAATGAAACTGGTAATAAAACTATATCAGTTATTAAAGAATCAGATGTTTTTTTCTTAAGCTTTTAAATACTAATTTAAGTCTCACCTGCTTATGTTACACATCTCAGTATAGTCACATACCGCATGATGATATTTCTGTCAAGTACAGACCACATATATGACAGTGGTCTTGTAAGATCAGTGTCATATAGCCCAGGTGTTTAGTAGGCTGTACCACCTAGGTTTGTGTAAGTACATTCTGTGATGTTCACACAACGACGAGATCAGCTAATGATGCATTTCTCAGATTCTATCCCTGTTGTTAAGCGACAATTACTGTATGGTATATTATCCTCAAAGAAGAAACACCTGAGAATATGCATTATGGTTGTACTGTTAAAGAAATATTGTGTTGTGCTTATTGAAGAATATTGTCAGAGTATGAAAATCGTTTTCTGATGAAATATATTTTTATTCGTTTTTAAATACTTTCTCAGTGTCAAATATAAGCCAGATGAAGCAAAAACACTTGAGTAGTTGAATAAAGCACACTTACTGATTTCTTTCAGCCGTAAACGTGGATTCTTCCCACACAGAATATACACTGTCCTCTTTGACTAGTGACACTTTGTACATGGTACGAATGGCAGCATACACAGATGAAGGTGGAAAGTATGGTCCAGAATTCACATTTACCACACCAAAGTTTGGTAAGAAGTAATGACTTTTGATCTTTTTTTTTCTCTATTTCTTTTTAAAATTTAATCATGCTAATAATTGACTTAGTTTATATGCTAAAATTTTGTTAAAAGTGCATCTTTGGATTCATAGAAATGCAGTGTTAATAAATTATGATTTTTATATTGTTGTTTATCTGGTTTTGATTCTTCCTTTAAACTATAGAAAATATTTTTCCTCAACTTTTTTGTTGTTTGATTAACTGTTTCTAATTTCACCTATACTCTATAAATCCCAAAAGAGTTTTTATATCTTTCTGAATGGGTTCATTTTTTCACTGGCAAAACTTGGGTGTTGTCTCTTTCCTTCTTCCCTTGTTCCTTCCTTTTTTAGGCAGGTTGCTGGAAAGACTGCTCCACCCTTACTGTCTCCTCTTCCATACTTCCAGCTCAGTCTTTAACCTCCTGGAACCAGGCTTCCAGCCCACCAGTCCACTGAAACCTCTCTCGTACCACTCATAGAAGACCTCTTAGTTGTCATATCCAGTGCATGGTTTTTAGTATTAATCTTTTTTTCCTACACTTCTCAGTATTTGACTCTGTTGGCCTCTCCATCCTTGAAACTACCTCTTACCTTGGTTCGCTGAACTTTTCTTTGTTTTTTTAATAGCATTCTCCTGAGTCTCCTCCCTTCTGGTACTTCTTTCCTGATTTCCTTTTCCACTCTGCTTTTAAATGTTTTGTATTCTCCAGAACTCTGTTCCAGAGCTCTTTTCTTACTGCCTATTCAAACTCCCTGTCCATGACTTTATCCATCCTCTCTTTCCTTCCCAAATACATTTATCTTTCTTTGTTCCATGCCACAACCATCCAGCTCTTTGCCAAAACCAGAAATGTAAATGCAATTTCTTCATATCTTTTTCAGTTAGATAAGCCAAGGATCAAGTCCTGTTGATCGGGCCTCCTAATTACTGTTTGTCTTTGCCCTCTCATAATCCCTTTCTTTGACCCTAAGTTTCTCATCATTTTCTCCACCTTTCTCTGTCTTTTCCTAGTGTGTTGCCCTAGGTTAGCTTCTCACCGTCTTTTGTTTTGTCTGTTTCTGTAGCCTCCCTAAAGCAGACTTAAGCTGTATTCTTTCTTGTTCTTACTACATTTTGAATAATTATAGAAATTACCTTATTTTACTGTAATTGTATTTGTAGTCCCTACCCCCAAGTACCAACACAATGAATAATAAACACTAAACTCCATATTCCTTGTTGGTTGAATGATTGCTGAATGGGAGAATAAACGGATGAGTGACTACGTAAAATAGATCCTGAGCTTTGCTGTGATGGCCAATAGTGAATATAGTTTCTGGGATAAGATTTGTGGTGACATGTTAATAGAACATATATGTAACAAATAGTATTTGAAATAAAACTTTGTGCCATGATCTTTAGAAAAATAAAAATAATAAACTTTTCAATATTATCCTGATTATAAAAGTAATGTTCATTATAGGGAATTTATACAGTAAAAATACAAAGAGGAAGAAAAATCACTCCTAATCCTTCATCTAAGATAATCTCTTAACGTGTTTGTATATCCTTCTAGTTTTTTCTATGCATACATTTTTTCCAAAATTAGATCATACTTAGTAGTATTACTTCATCATCTGCTTTTTTCACTGACCTGTCTGTTTTATGGATTCATTATGGTTTCTCCATATGGCATGGGCCTTGCTCCTGGGGACCTTAGTTGAAGAAATACGGCATAAGTAAACAAAACAAATGGAGAGCCATTTGGGTGATTTAGACGGTAACTAGAGTAGGAATTTAAACATATCGGTGGGGGGAGTTTCACCTTTAAAGATTTTGTGGAGCAGATAATATTTGAGCCTTGAAGTTAGAATGTGGACAAATAGGAAAAAGAAGCCATCTTAGAGCAGCATGAGTAAAGGTCCAAGGCATGAAAATATAAGCAGAAGTTTAGCAGCAGTAAAGGAAAGGTTCTGCCTAAATTTGATTTGGCATATATCTATGTATATGAGAACCTTAGCATTCAAGAGTTATTTACCAACCTATAGTTTATTCTCAAGCATTGATCTGATTTGATGACTTCCTAGGCTTCATAAGATGTAAAGTTACTGGGGCCGGCCTGGTGGCCGAGTGGTTAAGTTTGCACGCTCCACTGCAGCGGCCCAGTGTTTCGCCAGCTCGAGTCCTGGGCGAGGACATGGCACTGCTCATCAAACCATGCTGAGGCGGCATCCCATGTGCCAGAACTAGAAGGACCCACAGCTAAGAATATACAACTATGTTCTGGGAGGCTTTGGGGAGAAAAAGGAAAAAATAAAATAATTTTGAAAAAAAAAAAGATGTAAAATTACTTACAAAGGGATATATGTGGTAGAAAGATAAGACATAGTGAATATTATATGACTGCAGTGTTACTTTCATATATTTTTTCCTGTAAAAGACTAATTAAAAGGGGGCTGGAAGAGTCAACAAGAAACAACCATAAGGTAAATCATTAAAAAATATCTCCAATATAGGGACCAGCCCAGTGGCACAGCTGGTGAGTTCACACATTCTGCTTTGGCAGCCTGAGGTTCGCCGGTTCAGATCCCGGGTGCAGACCTACACACTGCTTGTGAAGCCATGCTGTGGCAGGCATCCCACATATAAAGTAGAGGAAGATGGGCATGGATGTTAGCTCAGGGCCAGTCTTCCTCAGCAAAAAGAGGAGGATTTGTGGCAGATGTTAGCTTAGGGCTAATCATCTTCAAAAAACAAAAAAGATATTGCCAATATAAATTTTCCCAATTAGTGGATTCAGTTGATTAATAAGCTCTCTTGTAAATGCAGATAAGGATTCATGTGGTATTTAGGAATCTTAGACTTGTTGCTTTTTAAATGATGCTGTTCCTGCTTTTGCCACTCCTTGTGCCTAAGATTCTCCTAAAATTCTTAGCCCTATATCAGATACATCGTCTTTTTGAAAACAGAAAATAACTATTAAAAATTTCCCTAAAGGTTACATTTTTATTCCTTGTAGGTTACATTTGTAGTTCAATTATTAAGATTGCTTTAGAGCTTTTCCAATTCTGCCCAGTACTCACAGAACTCAAAGATAAGCTTTTGCTAGGATTCTGCTGAGTGCAGATCATAAATGTAATAAAGGGTTAAGTTTGAAAGCTCTAACTTACCAGGTTAGCCAATAAACTGAGCAAATCATTTTATTCCCCCAACTGACATCATAATTTATGCGTACTATGTGGCCTTGCTATGTAAGGCATAAGTGGCTAGGATATGATCTTCCAAGAGGGGGGAAAAACACTCTGTAAAGGCTGTAAAAAGAATTAGGACAGGATTTCATCTTTTCAAATGTAATCTGGTTGGGAAGTTGCATTATTTCTCTTTAGCATATGTGTCAACAATTATTTTCCTTCTTACCTCTTTCTGTCTTTTAGCTCAAGGAGAAATTGAAGCCATAGTTGTGCCTGTTTGCTTAGCATTCCTCTTGACAACCCTTTTGGGAGTATTGTTCTGCTTTAATAAACGAGACTTGTAAGTACCCTTATTCATATTTTTGCAGCTTTCCCCCAGCTTTATTGAGCTATAATTTACACGCAATAAAATTCATTCCTTTTAAGAGTACCGTTTGATGAATTTTTATAAATGTATACAGATGTGTAACTACTACCACAATCTAGATAGAGAACAGGACTATAACCCTAAAATGTTTCCTCATTCTGTTTTGTAGTCTATCCTCTCCCTCAACCCCTGGCCCCACGCAATCACTGATTTGCTGTCTGTGACTGTAGTTTTGCCTTTTCTAGGATTTCATATAAATAGAATCAAACAGCATGTAGTCTTTTGTGTGTGACATCTTTTGCTTAGAATATTTTTGAGATTCATCTGTGTTGTTGCATATACTAATATTTTTCTTTTTATTGCTGAAGAGTATTCTGTAGTGTAGCTGTATCAAAATTTATCCATACATCGGTTGTGGAAGTTCAGGTTGTTTCTTTCATTTTTGGCTATTATAAATTATGTTGCTATGAGCATTTGCATACAAATCATTGTGAGGGCATATGTTATTTATCTTGAGTAAATACCTAGTATTGGTGTTGCTGGGTCATATGGTTAAGTGCATACTTAACTTTATAAGAAACTGTTAAACTGTTCCTCAAAGTGGCTATACCATGTTGTGTTCCCAACAGCAAATGTGAGAGTTCCAGTTGTTCCATATCTTCACCAACACTTGGTACTTGTCAGGGTTTTTAATTTTAGCTGTTCTTTCTCATGGGTGATAGTGCTATCTCATTATGGCTTTAATGTCCATTTCCCTGGTAACTAGTAGGATCTTTTCATGTGCCACTCACGTATCTTCCTTTGTAATGTGTTGTTTGAAATCTTTAGACCATTTTTAAGTTGGGTTGTTTGTCTTGTTAATATTGAGCTGTAAGAGTTCTTTATTCTGGTTACAAAATATTTGTCAAATGTATATTTTGCAAATTCTGGTCTGTGGCTTGCATTTTTGTTTTCTTAACTGTGACTTGAGAAAAGCAAAAGTTTTTCATTTTGATGAAGTCCATTTTATTTGGGGTTTTTGTTTTTTTTTTTTTCCCACTCAAAGTCCCATTGCAATTTATTCTAAGGAAATTTAAAGGAAAACAAACAAAACATGGAGTGGTTAGGATATATAATGTAGTCCCATATTCCCACATGCCATTTCCAACAATCATCTGGTAACCTGACCAACCTCAGTCTATAGTTTTTACATGATCCTGTTATTTCTGTTCTTGGTTGAAGTCAAAATTCATGAGATTATTCTAAAAATAAGATGAGACTTTGCAAGGTTGCTCAGGCTGGTTTTGAAATCACTCATCCTATGCATGTACTTTGTAATGCTTTTCCCATTGTTTTTAATAACTTCCTAGCTAATTGTTGGTGTTGAGGTTAAAACACCATAGTCTCTGCAGAAATTATTCATAAAATTTTCCTGGTCACTCAGTCTCACATTCAGCATTTTGCATTTTTCTGTTTTGTATTTTTTTTTTATTAATGTTATGATAGATTACAACCTTGTGAGATTTCAGCTGTACATTTTTGTTAGTCATGTTGTGGGTACACCACTTCCCCCTTTGTGCCCTCCCCCCACCCCCCCTTTTCCCTGGTAACCACCGATCTGATCTCCTTATCAATATACTAACTTCCACCTATGAGTGGAGTCATATAGAGTTCGTCTTTCTCTGACTGGCTTATTTCGCTTAACATAATACCTTCGAGGTCCATCCACGTTGTTGTGAATGGGCCAATTTTGTCTTTTTTTATGGCTGAGTAGTATTTATTTGGGGTTTTTTTATGGTTCTTAGATTTTTATCTCCTGTTTAAGAAATCTTTGCTTAACCCAGTGTCAAAAATATGTTCTCATGTGTTTTCCTCTTGAAGTTTAATCATTTTAGCCTTATGTCTATGATCTATTTAGAATTTTTGTGCATGGTGTAAGATCAGGGTCAAAGTTCATTTTTTCCCATAGGTATAGGTAGCCATTCCAGCATCATTTATTGAAAAGACTTTTTCCTGTTGAATTCCCTTGATGCTTTTGCCAAAATCAATTGTCCATGTAAGTCTGGATCTATTTGTGAACTTCCAATACTGTTCCATTGATCCATATGTCTATTCATGCCAATACCACACAGTCTTGATTATCATAGCTCTGTATTAAGTTTTAAGAGCAGGTAGTGGAATTCCTCCAACATCTTCTTTTTCAAAATTATTTTGGCTAGGTTCTTTGTCTTTTCATATAAATTTTAATATCAGCTAATCAATTTTCTAAAAAAAATGTTAGAGTTTTGATTGAGATTTTATTGAATCTCTAAATCAGTTTAGGGGAAAAATCCAGTCTGAACATGAGTTCACATGTTCATGAGTCACGTGAGTCTTTTAGTCCATACACATGATATACTTACTGGGTTTTCTTTAATTTCCTTTTGCAATGTTGTGTAGTTTTCAGTGGATGGGCCTTGTATATCTTATGTCAAATTTATTCCTAAGTATTTTTTATACTATTGTAAATGGAATTTTAAAAAATTTTTATTTTCTAGCTGTTCATTGCTAGCGTATAGAAATGCAATCCATTTTTTTAGTATGTTGATCTTGTGTACTGAGACCTTGATAAATTCATTTACTCTAGTGGCTGTTTGGATTCCTTAGGATTTTCTACATATGCAATCATGTTGCCTGCAAGTGAAGATGGCTATTCCAATCTTTATGCTTTTAGTTCATTTACTTATTGTACTGGCTAAGACCTCTCCAGTACAATGTTGAATAGAAGTGGTAAGAGCCACATCTTTCCACTATTCCTGATTTTAGGGGGGAAGGCATTCAGTCTTTCACCATTGCATGTGATGTTAGCTGTAAATTGAGGAAGTTCTCTTGAATTTCTTTTTGCTGAGAGTTTTTATCATGAATCATTGTTGAATTTTGTCAAATACTTTTTCTGCATCTATTGAAATCATGATATTTCTCTTTTCTTCCATGAATGTGGTGAATTTTATTCATTGATTTTCAGATGTTAAACCATCCTTTCATTCCTCAGATTTTGCTGGATTCAGTGTGTTAATAATTTTTGCATCTATGTTCATGAGTGATATTAGTCAATACTTTTTTTTATGATGTCTTTGTCTAGTTTTGGAATCAGGGTAATACAGATTACCTCATAAAATGAATGGCCTCAGAAAATTAATTGGGACATGTTACCTCCTCTATTTTCTAGGAGAGTTTGTGTAGGATTGGTATTTTTCCTCTTTAAATGTTTGATAAAATTCACAGATGAAGCCATCAGGGCCTGCCATTTTTCTTTGTGGGAAGACTTTTAATTAAAAATTTACTTTCTTTATAAATATAGGGCTATTGAAGTTTTCTTTTTCAGTCTGTTTTGGTAATTTGTGTCTTTCAGAGAATTCACTCATTGCTTGGTTAGTTGTTCATCTGGGTTGTTAACTTGATTCCTTTTCATGTTATGTCCAGAGTTTATAGTTGTTCCCCCAGTAGCGTCAATCTGGTAGGATCTTATTACTCATCTTTATTTTTATATTTGAATTTATTCTTAGATTCCTCACTTCCTGTATACTTAATTTACACTTACAAACTTCTAACTTTGGGCTAGGAACTATATTAAGGTAAAATACTTATGTTGGCTTTTGATGATGGGGATATTCTAAATTAATTGGGTATTTTTAATATCATTAGCCTTTCTTCCTTGTAAAAAATGAAATTTATCTTATTTTAGCTGGTACCAATGTGAAAATGTATTTGTTATCTGGCTTCTTTCAGTTAGAAATTGAACATTTTTGCTTTTTCTATTGTTCTTGGGAGGAGGTGTACCACAACAGTTTGTGATGAAGTGGTTTTTATTATAGGATTTGTTTTCAGAGATATTTTTTAATTGAATACTGATAACTAGCTTTAGCCTTAACAATTTTTTAATTGAGGTAACGTTAGTTAATAACATATAAATTTCAGGTGTACATCATTATATTTCAATTTGTGTGTTGTTGTTTTTATCTTCTATTTACAAGTAAGATCATACAATATTTGACTTTCTCCCTGTGATTTATTTTGCTTAGCATAATACCCTCAAGGTTCATCCATGTTGTCGCAAATGGCAAGATTTCATCTTTTTGTTATGGCTGAGTAGTACTCCATTGTGTGTACATACCACATCTTCTTTATCCATTCATCCCTTGATGGGCACCTAGGTTGCTTCCAACTCTTGGCTACTGTGAATAATGTTGCAGTGAACATAGGGGTGCATGTATCTTTACATATTTGTGTTTTCATGTTCTGTAGATAAATACCCAGCAGTGGAATAGCTGGATCATAAGTAGTCCTATTCTTAATTTTTTTAAGAATCTCCATAGTTTTTTCCATAGTGGCTGCACCAGTTTGCACTCCCATCAGCAGTGTGTGAGAGTTCCCTTTTCTCCACATCCTCTCCAACACTTGTTATTTCTTGTCTTATTAATTATAACCACTATGGCAGGTGTGAGATGATATCTCATTGTAGTTTTGATTTTTGTTTCCCTAATAATTAGTGATGTTGAACATCTTTTCATGTGCCTTTGGCTGTCTGTATATCTTCTTTGGAAAAATGTCTGTTCAGGTCTTTTGCCCATTTTTTAATTCGGTTGTTTTTCTGTTGTTGAGATATGTGAGTTATTTATATATTTTGGATATTAACCCCTTATCAGATATATGGTTTGCAAATATCTTCTCCCACCTGGTAGGTTGTCTTTTCATTTTGTTTGTGGTTTCCTTCACTTTGCAGAAGCCTTTTAGTTTAATGTAGTCCCATTTGTTATTTTTTCTATTGTTTCAGTTGCCTGGTCAGACATGGTATTTGAAAATCTGCTGCTAAGACCTATTTCAAAGAGTGTACTGCCTATGTTTTCTTCTAGAAGTTTTATGGTTTCAGATCTTACATTCAAGTCTTTATTCCATTTTGAGTTCATTTTTGTGTATGGTGTAATAAGATAGTGGTCTACTTTCATTCTTTTGCATCTATCTGGCTGTCCAGTTTTCCCAGCACCATTTATTGAGGAGACTTTCCTTTCTCCATTGTATATTCTTTTCTCCCTTGTCAAAAATTAGCTGTCCATGGATGTGTGGGTTTATTTCTGGGCTCTTAATTCTGTTCCATTGATCTGTATTTCTGTTTTTGTGCCAGTACCATGCTGTTTTGATTACTACAGTTTTGTAGTATATTTTGAAATCAGGAAGTGTGATACCTCCAGCTTTGTTCTTTTTCTCAGAATTCTTTCAGCTATTTGGGGTCTTTTGTTGTTCCATATAAATTTTAGGATTCTTTGTTCTATTTCTGTGAAAAATATTGTTGGACCTCTGATAGGGATTGCATTGACTCTGTAGATTGCTTTAGGAAGTATGGACATTTTAACTAAGTGAATTCTTACAATCCAAGAGCATAGAATATCTTTCCATTTATTTGTGTCATCTTCAATTTCTTTTAACAGTGTTTCATAGTTTTCAGTGTATAGGTCTTTTACCTCTTTGGTTAAATTTATCCCTAAGTTTTTTATTATTTTTGTTGCAATTGTAAATGGGATTGTGTTATTAATTTCTCTTTATGCTACTTCATTGTTAGTGTATAAAAATGCAACTGATTTTTGTATGTTGATTTTGTATCCTTAACTTTACCGTATTATTATTTCTAAAAGTTTTTTAGTGGATTCTTTAGGCTTTTCTATATACAAAATCATGTCATCTGCAAATAGTGACAGTTTCTCTTCTTCCTTTTCAATTTGGATCCCCTTGATTTCTTTTTCTTGCCTGATTGCTCTGACTAGGACTTTCAGTACCATGTTAAATAAGAGTGGCGAAAGTGGGCATCTTTCTCTGGTTCCTGTTCTTAGAGGGATAGCATTCAGTTTTTCTCCATTGAGTATGATATTAGCTGTGGGTTTCTCATATATGGCCTTTATTATGTTGAGGTATTTTCCTTCTATACCCATTTTATTCAGAGTTTTCATCATAAATGGATGCTGTATCTTGTCAGATGCTTTCTCTGCATCTATTGATGATCATGTGATTTTTATTCTTCATTTCATTAATGTGGTGTATCACGTTGATTCATCTGTGGATGTTTATCCCTACGTCCCTGGAATAAATCTCACTTGATCGTGGTGTAGGATGTCTTTAATGTATTGTTGTGTTCGATTTGCTAGTATTTTGTTGAGGATTTTTGCATCGATATTCATCAGGTATTGGCCTGTAATTTTCTTTTTTTGTGTTGTCCTTTTCTGGTTTGGTATCAGGGTAACGTTGACCTCATAGAATGAGTTAGGAAGCGTCCCCTCCTCTTCAATTTTTTGGAACAGCCTGAGAAGTATTAAGTCTTTTTTCAGTGTTTCGTAGAATTCACCAGGGAAGCCATCTGGTCCTGGGCTAGTTATTTTTGGGGAGATTTTCGATTACTGTTTTGATCTCCTTACTGGTGTTTGGTCTATTCAGATTCTCTATTCAGTTTTGGAAGGTTGTCAGATTCTGTGAACTTATCCATTCCTTCTAGATTATCCAGTTTGTTGTTGTATAGCTTTTTGTAGTATTCTCTTATGATCTTGTGTATTTCTGAGATACCTGTTGTAATTTCTCCTCTTTCATTTCTCTTTTTCTTGGTGACTCTAACTAAAGGTTTGTGAATTTTGTTTATCTTTTCAAAAAACCTTATCTTCGTTTCATTGATTTTTTTTCTTTTTTTTTTTTAGCCTCTATTTCACTTATTTCTGCTCTGATTTTTATTTCCTTCCTTCTACTGATTTGGGCTTTGTTTGTTTTTCTTTTTCCAGTTCCTTTAGGTATACTGTTAGATCGTTTATTTGAGATTTTTCTTGTTTGTTGAGGTAGGCCTGTATTACTCTAAACCTGTCTCTTAGAACCACTTTTGCTGTATTCCATAGATTTTGGCATGTCGTATTTTCATTTTCATTTGTCTCCAGGTATTTTTTTATTTATCCTCTGATTTCTTCATTGACTCAATAGTTGTTCAGTAGCATTTTGTTTAATGTCCACATATTTGTGGCTTTTCAGTTTTATTCCTGTAGTTGATTTCTAGTTTCATACCGTTGTGGTCATAAAAGATGCTTGGTGTTATTTCAGTCTTCTTAAATTTATTGAGACTTGTTTTGTGGCCTAATATGTGATCTATCTAGGAGAATGTCCCATGTGCATTTGAAAAGAGTGTGTATTCTGTGGTTTTATTGTTTTGTTTTTGATAATTTTCTTATTCCTATTGATGGTCTTTTCCACTTAAAGTCCCTTTTGCATTTCTTGTAAGGCTGGTTTATTGGTGATAAACTCCTCTAGTTTTTGCTTGCCTGGGAAACTCACTCTCCTTCCATTCTGAATGATAACCTTGCCAGGTAGAGTATTCTTGGCTGTAGGTTTTTTCTTCTCAGCACTTTTAATGTCTTGCCACTCCCTAGAATTCTAGCCTGTAAAATTTCTGCTGAGAAGTCCGCTGATAGCCTTATAGGGTTTCCTTTGTATGTCACTTGTTGCTTTTCTCTTGCAGCTTTTAGGATTCACTCTTTAGTTCTTGACATTTTAATTGTAATGTGTCTTGATGTGGGCCTCTTTGGCTTTATCTTGTTTGGTGCTCTCTGTGCTTCCTGTACCTGGATGTCTGTTTCCTTTCTTAGGTTAGGAAAGTTTTCAGCTATTATTTCTTCAAATCGATTTTCTGCCCCTTTGTCTCTTTCTTCTCCTTCTGAGTCACCTGTAATACAGATGTTATTGCACTTGATGTTGTCCCAAAGTTCCCCTTAGACTGTCCTCATTCTTTTTAATTCTTTTTTCTTTTCAGCTTGGGTGATTTCCTCTAGTATTTCGTCCAGCTTGCTGATCTGTTCTTCTGTATCTTCTTCTCTGCTATTGAGTCCCTCTACTGAAGTTTTCATTTCCATTATTGTATTCTTAGTTCTGATTGTTCTTTTTTATATTTTCCAATTCTTTTTTGAAGTTGTCACTGAATTCATCCATTCTTCTCCCAAGATCAGTGACCATCCTTATGACTATTAGTTTGTGCTCTTTATGAGATAGATTGTTTATCTCTGTTTTCTCTTTCATTTAGTTCTTTTTCTGAGGATTTGTCCTGTTCCCTTATTTGGAACATATTCCTTTGTCTCCTCATTTTGCTGCTTTTTCTGTGCTTATATCTATATATTAGATAGATCAGCTACCTCTCCCAGTCTTGGAGAAGTGGTTTTATATAAGAGATGCCTTTTGAGGCCCAGCAGTTTGCTTGCATCTTGTCACCAGTTCCGGATGTTCCAGGAGTGTCCCCTGTGTGAGCTACATGTGTCCTTCTGTTGTGGTCGGGTTCCTCTTGCTGCAGGTGCCCAGGGAGACTAGTCTTTCCCCCTGGCTGCCTGGTTGTAATGCTTAGCTGCATGCAGCTGCTACACTCCCTTCAGTCACTTTATCAGGCACAGGGAGCCCCAGCACAGTTGGCTTCAGGGTCTAATAGCTCATTCCTACTGCAGTTTTTCTGTTAAGGGAATAGGCCCCCAGCATGGCTGGTTGCTAGGCTCAGATGCTCCAATTGCTATAGGCCTCCAGCCTGCAAAGCTGTTTTCAGCTCTCTCAGTAGCACAGCTGGGTGGGGCCAGTCCCAGGCATGAGAGCACCCAGTTGTTTCAGGCATTGGAATGTGGGGCTGATCCTCTGTGTGGCTGTTTGAGAAGCACAAGTCTGCTGCAGCTGACAAGCCCCACCACCCACAGGCCCATACACTCCATAAACATAGTTCTACCCCAGGCACATGCCTTGACTCACTGAAGCAGACCCACTCGCCCTGCTGCAGAAGCCCCAGACACGTCCTGTATGTGGGCCCACAAGTTGCCTGAGGGCTTACTGTTGCTTGGGGCCAGTCCGTAGGATGGGCTGCCTGCCCTGGCTGAGTTGGATTAAATCAGTGCTCTAGTGAGTGGGGCAGACTCCTGTGCTAATAGGCCAGGGGAAGAACTCCAGTGGTGTCCGCCAGCATCTGTGTCAGCATACCTGAACTATGTCACAATAATGGCTGTGGCCAATGTCTGAGTCCCTGGGGAGGCGGTCTCAGCCACCTCCTGCCTCGCTGAGAAACGCCCAGAGCCTATCAAGTGAGTCTCTTTTCACCAAAGGACTGCGCACCTTTCTTTCTGGTGATTTTAGGTTTCTTTCCAAAATGGGTGAATTTGTGCAAGAGCCTTTTAGAGCAGACTTTTCTTTCTCTTATGTCTGATAGCTTTTCTGGGGGTATTCCCCATTGTTGTTAATAGCCAGCAAAGCCAGATATTATGACACTCATCTTGGTTGTGTTGAGTTCAAAAGCTGCTTATTGTGGCAAAGCTGTCCTTTTCAGATCCCCCACTCCTTCAGGGAAAGCTTCATACCTTAAGATTGGTCCTGGCTGTGAAGTGTCACAGCTGAAATGTGGCTTTTTCCTCTCCAGAAAGGAGTTTCTGCCTCTTCCACCTCATCCAGTACTGTCCATTATTGTGGGGGTTCTTTTTATCCAGTTTTCAGTTCTCTCTCAGGGGTAATCGTTCCAAGGGTAGTTGTAAATTTGTTTTGTCTGTGGGAGGTGAGTTCATAGTCTCCTACACCGCAGTCTTTCCAGGCTCCTCTCTAGCCTTAACAATTTTTTATTATGACTAGATTAAGATCCTTATGCATTTTTAACAGTATTTTTATATTGGTTATAAGAAAAATAATTTTTTTGTTGGGTTTGGGGTATAGTAGGTATTTTTGGGTTTATTTAATTGGTTTCATTCTTTTTTTTTTTTGGCTTTTTCCTCCCAAATCCCCCCAGTACATAGTTACGTATTTTTTAGTTGTTGGTCCTTCTAGTTGTGGCACATGGGACATCGCCTCAACATGGCCCAATGAGCAGTGCCATGTCTGCACCCAGGATCTGAACTGGTGAAACCCTGGGCCGCTGAAGCGGAGTGTGCAAACTTAACCACTCGGCCACGGGGCCAGCCCCAGTTTGATTCTTAAGATTCTTTGATGAACATGTTTAGAAATAGGGCATATTCATTGTTCATTATATGTGGGTCTACATATGCCGTATTTCTTTTCTCTCCAGAATAAAAAAACACATCTGGCCTAATGTTCCAGATCCTTCAAAGAGTCATATTGCCCAGTGGTCCCCTCACACACCTCCAAGGGTAAGATAAAATGTTTCTGGTTTGTTTATAATACACAGCATATTACAATACAGTTGTACAGTTCAACCAAAAGAGAGACTGAATCAAAAAGTAAACACAAACAAAATAGTACATAGATGAAAATTTTAAATAATACCTACACATTGAAGGAGTTTATCATCATCATAGTATATTTGTTCTAATTCCTAATTTTATTCAGTAAACATTAAAAATATTTAAGTTTTCAATTTGCAAGTCCAGAGTGTTAATACTGCTATGTGTTAACTCTGTTCTAAGGCAAGCATTTTGGATTGGATGTTAAAATCTAATTTAACAGTCTACCATTTTAACATTGATGATATGATTTCTGGAATCCTACGCTAATATCTTCGAACTTCCTTAAGGAGAAATGATTTGTATTTATTACCTTCTAATAATCCTAAATTTTATATTAACAGATTAAAATGCATCGTATATTTCATATTCTATGAAATTTCAGTCATTTGAGTTTGATTTTTCTTAATGTTTCCTAGTTTTTCTGTCGAATTAATCCTAGTCTAGGCATGAATAAAATGTGAAATACTATTTGTAGACCCTTAACTTATCAAAATGTAACACCAATTATATTGATTTGGAATTCTGGGGAAATACAGCCTGATTTATACTTTTTAGAATCATTTCACAATATCTGTGATTCAGGTAGTTGACAGTGATTTAGTGATATAGCTTATCCCTGTACCATGGAAGGTTACTGAGAAGTTTCAGAGATGCTTTGACTAATATTTGCCATATGTATGTATTTCAGTGTTTCTGAATGAATATATACCAGTGTATAATCCTTTTTCTGTCTTTCTTAGCATAATTTTAATCCAAAAGATCAAATGTATTCAGATGGCAATTTCACTGATGTAAGTGTTGTGGAAATAGAAGCAAACGACAGAAAGCCCTTTACAGAAGATCTGAAATCATTGGAGCTATTCAAGAAGGAAAAAATTAGTACTGAAGGACACAGCAGTGGTATTGGAGGGTCTTCGTGCATGTCATCTTCTAGGCCAAGCATTTCTAGCAGTGATGAAAATGAATCTGCACAAAACACTTCGAGCACTGTCCAGTATTCCACTGTGGTGCACAGTGGCTACAGACACCAGGTTCCGTCAGTCCAAGTCTTCTCAAGATCCGAGTCTACCCAGCCTTTGTTAGATTCCGAAGAACGGCCAGAAGATCTACAGCTGGTAGATAATGTAGAGGGCAGTGATGGCATTTTGCCCAGACAACAGTATTTCAAACAAAACTGTAGTCAACATGAAACCAGTCCAGTTATTTCACATTTTGAAAGGTCAAAGCAAGGTTCATCAGTCAATGAAGAAGATTTTGTTAGACTTAAACAGCAGCAGATTTCAGATCATATTTCACAGTCCAATGGATCTGGGCAAATGAAAATGTTTCAAGAAGTTCCTACAGCAAATGTTTTTGGTCTAGGTACTGAGGGACAAGTAGAGAGATTTGAAACAGTTGGGATGGAGGCTGCGCTTGATGAAGGAATGCCTAAAAGTTACTTACCACAGACTGTAAGACAAGGTGGCTACATGCCTCAGTGAAAGACTATTTCTGTTACAACTTCAGCAGTACCTGTAAAGTAAAGCTAAAAATATTTTATCTGGAATTTCAGATAAAAATAATCTTCACCCACTGAAGATGTTGAAAATGTACTGTCCTCCCACATGGGCTGTTTCCTTTCCAGAATATCTGGGATTCTACTTTAAGCACTACATAAACTGACTTCATCCTCTGAATAGCTGAATGACTTTGTGCTGTTTTAGGATGTTTGCACTGAAGAAGAACAGAAAGCTTGTCTGAAATTTATAAAGTAAAACTTTTTGTTTTGCTACCTAGAAAACAGAGAGTATTTAAATAGTAAGCAGTGAGCACAGCTATCCTGATTTTAGTGATAATAGTCATCAAAGTGGCTTCGGGAGAGTTAATAGAAAAAATTAGGGGAGCAAAGTCTAAACCCACTACTTCAGCTGCCAACGTAATTTAAAAAGAGGTTCAGACGGCATAACTATATGAGCGCAGCTTTTATTGTCTGACAGAAAAATCCACAACAAATGGACTCATTTAAAATCATACCAACATATAAAATAAGTTTTCTTCCATTGGTAATAATGCTGCCAGTTACTGGAGAAAAGGAATTCAGGAATTTTAACTTGGCAAATTAAAAATATTAATTTTTGAATGTTACATAATCTTAACAAATTTTAACAGATTTTCAAAAAATTTTCTATCATTATTGACAGCCTCTCTGAAGATCTATTTCACAAAGTCATTAGAGTGTCCAGATGAGAGCTAGGAAGGAATGCCACAAGCTATCTTAAGCATTTAAAAAATTCTTTGTCATTTATAAAGGTTTAAATTGTTAACATTTTCTATGTGTGTATATAAACATTATTGAGCCTTCTTGTTAAGACTTCAGAGAATTTGGTTGATGAAGCACTTTATATAATATGTCTTTGGCTTAAAATGTGTTTTAATTTAATATTCTTTGTTTTTATTTTTAAGTAGGCTGAGATCAAAAATGTTCTTTTTTTCTAGTAAGTGTTTGAAGCAAACTAATTAGAAGACTTGGGCGATACTCACCAAAACACAACCCCCAAAATGTACATATTGATCTTAGTAAATATCACGGTTAGCAAATATCCTTATTGTAGAGGCACTTAATGAATAGTGTTTTAATATCTGCCAGTTCTGAGGTAGGTGGAACTTAGTTTTACATTGTGATTTAGTAATATTTTAAACCCTTTCCACATGTTCTGTTCTTCAGTGGAGAAGTGAGCCAGGCCTGCAGAGTTTAGTGCTAAACCCCCTTTTGCACTTATGCCATTTCCATTTGACAAGGAGGCAGGGGGTTAAAGATAGGAGCTGAGTAAGTGAGAAGAAGTTGTCATAAATCATTAGTGGTTGACTACTGCTATCAAGTAGTTTGGAGAATATAGGTTTTGTTTTTCTGTCATATTTAAGTTAAAGAAACCAGGTCAACTTAAAATAGTTTGTAGAGGTTATGAAGAATAAAATGCCAAGAAACATTGGTACCCATTTACAGTTGAAATAGGATTCTACTCATTACTCTTTCAGAATATTGTTCACATGAGACTTCCTGTTACACTTTATCCTTTGTATTCTTGCCTAATAATTTTCATGAGTTCTTTCACAAATATGGTCTTTGTGACACAGAGCAGATGCTTTATTCTGATATATCCAGTTCTACTTTCGGCACAACCAGCATGAGATTTGTAGAATTACAGAATTAGAAGTAGATGAGGAAAATTAGGCACAGAGAGGTCAAGTAGGGACAGAGAGACTCCAGACACACTACAGGACAATGGCATCACCACCATTTAAGTTGGTTGTCAAAATCTGGTCCAAATCAGGACTACATTTATCTTCCTAAATGTCTGTCATGAAATTTATATCTAATCTATTAAATTTTTTATTTCCTCAAAATAAGTAATCGCTTGATTGTAATCATGTTTAGCTCTCACCTTATAACAAATAGGAGAGTTGAGAAGAACATTCTAGTGTGAAGTTTGTACATGGTGGGGGGCACTTTGAAATGTGAACTCATGATCTAAGGGAATAAGAATGAAGAGTCATTTAAGAAAGGACATTGTGCAAGCAAATTTGTCTGTTGAAACTTGTATAGAACATGGTGCAGTGAGGGAATGCCTCCCAGCCCCAAGATCACTTTGGACATTAAATGGATACGTGATTACTGTGTAAAAATCCACTCAAGAAATAAATCTATATTTGGTCACCAATATATAACATACATCTTTTGCCCAAAAAGAGAAAAGCAATCATGAAACTTGTTTTAAGTACAAAATTACTTTCCTAAGGCATATCTTAGAATAATCTATGTTTTGATGCATGTAAATTGTATTTTAGGTAGGCAGAGAAACAAATCTGGTTTATTTATGTGAAAATTAGTCTACGTTAGTGGATTTATTACTCATTAAATCTTTATATCCAAAAATTTAGTTTAAAGTAATGCTACCATATCAGAAAACAGCCTCTTTGTGGACAAAACTAATTTACTGTGTCTGATGCAGTTGTCCGCTTGTAGGATTAAAAAAAATAAGCATGTGTTACATGTACTGCTGTTGTAATGTGACTGTTAGTTACTGATGTCTTTGGTGTCCTGTCCCCATCCCTCATAAAGGCATGATGCTGAATAACTATTGGAGAACTATCCAACTTCAAAACCATTAAAATGTAAAAATTTAATCCTTTTTTAACGTGGATCAGTCAGCACTCACAAACATACCCAACATGTAAGTAGATGCAGGAGGAAAAGCAAAATCATTCACGTTTTGTGTTCACATCTGTTCTCTACCTAGTTGTCTGTATAATTTCAACATTATTCCTTTTCTTTTCTTTTTTTAAGATTGGCATCTGAGCTAACAACTGTTGCCGATCTTTTTTTTTTCTTCTCCCCAAAGCCCCCCAGTACATAGTTGTATATTCTAGTTGTGAGTGCCTCTGGTTGGGGCATGTGGGACGCCGCCTCAGCGTGGCTTGATGAGCGGTGCCATGTCCGCGCCCAGGATCTGAACCAGCGAAACCCTGGGCCGCCAAAGCTTAACCACTTGGCCATGGGGCCAGCCCCTCAACATTATTCCTTGATAAGAGATTTTACACGTTATCCAGTGACCCTAGCTTATCGTGAAATTAAAGGTTAATGAAGTCGAAGTATACTTTAAAACATTTATGAACGCTCATAAAGTGGAACATCTAAAACAGCTTTATAAACAGAAATCAAATTTTAAAAGATGTCTATTTTCTACCCACACACCCTTAACTAGTTAAAATCATGCCTTAAATGTAGAATAATTACATAGTCGAATTCCCTGAAATATTTCTATTACCTGGCTCACATTGACCAGTGTAAATTAAGTAGGTGAGCTCTTCCTCCATTCTCTTCTATTTCACATCATTCTCCTCCTCCGTTGGATTTTGAGAACAAATTCCTAAACCATACACTTCTGTTTCACTAGTTTTATTTTGTTGAAATGGGTAAAATGTCAAAATAATAAGCTACAGAAAACTTAAAATTTCATTGTTAAAAATTCTTTGGATAGCTTTGTATTGTAGGTCGTGTCAGGTTCTATTGCCCGGGTAAGATTACTTTAAAAAAATTTTTTGCACTTTTCTGTAAGTTGAGAAGATGAAGCCATGAAATAGCAAGGTATTTAGGTTTAGCCTAAAACTGGATATTTTCATTGATTTCAAAGAAAGTATAAACCAGGAAGCCTAGAGCCTAATTCTTTGGACAAGTCCTTGACAGCAGTTCCTTTTCAGTCTTTCCATAAACAGAATTCAGATGTAAGACAAAATAAAACTTTCTAAAGCCAGATGTCATATCTTTCGGATTAATCTATTTCTTAATCATATGTGCTACTAGTATGTGTCTTAGCATGATATTCTAGCATACACTGCATTAAAAATAAAGGGAAGGTAGCTCTGGGTGAGCTCTCTGTTAGGCATTTTTTCCTAAATTTTTAAGAGTTTCTTTCAGTCAATAGTTCCTTCAAATGGGTTAGTTTCCCTTCGTTACCCAGTCGTTCTTTCAAGTTGATAGATGATGATGGAAATGCATTTAAGGCCAGTGGGGATAGATGGTCCAGGTCTTTTGTCCCATAAACACAAACTTTGGATGATAACTACGTGTTTCAAATGCTGTTATATGAATAGCAAAATGTGATGGTCAGAAATAAAGGGATACTTTAAAGGTGGATGTTTGAAATTCTTTAGTCTTAATGTATATGTATATTGAATAATATACTCAAAAAATAAGTGTGCAATTTGCTAGTACTACAATACAGTGATTAGCATTAGGTGTGTCTCCTCTTTTTAAATACTAGCTGTGTCCCATTTACTTCTAAGTGCAATCCTTTCAAGTTCACTTGCTCTTTTACCCCCGTCTAATCTAACTTCACATAGAAGCCTTGTCTAGAGAGAGTAATGTACGTATTTTTACGTTTGCAGTGAATTGCATGTGCTATCGTAACCACAGCTAATTGCTTTTATGTTGACATAACTCTAAAAGTTATTGTAAGTGTTCTCCTATATATCAGCTCTAATCCTTTAAGTAAATTTAAATAAATTCTTGTTCAGATTTTTTCTGTGTGGTCGCTACTATCTGATCTCATCACATGTAACGTTTGAAGTAACAGTAGTTATCACTACTGGTGTTGAGTCTTAGTGTCAACTAGATGCTTATGAGTTCTGTGCCTTTTTAAATGCTCTTGTAGCATAATGGAATAGGATTCAGAAGAAAATAAACATACTATCTTGGCTTTAATAATATATAGAGTGGATTTGGAGATGGCAAATTCATTTACCGGTTTTCCAGACTTTTTAAGATGAGTTCTAGAATCCCAACATCCTACCTCCCGGTGGATATTTTTTCCTACTGGGTTACTAAGGGACCAGCCAAGTACAGAGGTGCTGCGCCATCTTGTGGCCTGTTTGTGCCCACACTGCTGGAGTGTAGTCCTTGTCACAGTGAGGCATGAAGCCAGTTGATGCATAGCACCCCACTGCAACCCCTGAGGTTGCTGCGTAGTAGTGTATGAAACTAACTTAGTCAACAATTCCACCTGGAAGAATATTTGAACTGTTGGAGTTACGTGTCTTCACATTGTGATTTTATCTAAACTATGCAGTGAGTCAAAAATAAATTCACAAACCAGAAAACAAGTTACCTTCATCCCTTCACGTATATACTAAAGGCTATAGAAATAATACCTTGGCTTTGGGGTTCCTTTGTTTAGAATCATATTTGGCTATGGCGCTTACAGGCTCAGCCTGACTTCTTTGTGGTACCTCTTGTCTTCTCCTAATTTGTTTTATGGATCTAGTCCATCCTGCTTCCAAGATTACCAGGCTCCCTCAGCATTCTCTTTCCCTAGCCTAGAGGCAGAGAAACAATTTTAACTTTTTAAAGTAATGTAAAACATTTCTTCCATGCTTTCAGATTATAAATATAAAACTTAGTACAACAAACTGTGCTCTTACGTATTTAAGTCCAAGTCTTGGGCTAGTTGATAAACAGACGAGTAGGAGAAAAGGAGAACTGGGGTGGAAAAAGAAGAAAGGGCAGGAAGCAGAGGGAAGATAAACGCCTCGAGTCCCTGTTGCTGCTCACTTAGGCTGGCTCTTGGATGACCCAGAAAGACCTTAGAAAGGCTACTTGGTTTCTCAACAGCTTAAAACAGTTCTGTCTCCATTGAGGGAGAAAATCTACCTTTAAATTCAAAGTTTAACATTTATTTAGATTATAGTTACTTTCAGCTGCTAAAGGTTTTAAACACATGGGAAGGCATAACGTGGTTTTAGAAATCTGTGGACATTCAAAACCTCATTCTTTTACATTTATTCCTTGTGACTATGGTTATATCATTTTATACGTTAGAAAAATGTAACTAGAATTCTTACCATTCTTGAATATTTTTAGTGAGGATTATCCCCCACTTAAATTTTTTTATTTTTACTTTTATTTGGTTTATACATTTATGCATTTGTATGAAATTGGAATCTTACCAGGATAACATGGTGAGACACATGGTGGGAATCCTCACATACAAAATAAAATTGGGGAAAACAACTCAGATCAAGTGTTTTTCACTCCCACTGCCTCTTCAGCCAGGGCTGTGGACAGTCGTTTCCAGAAAGTAGCCAGAGTAACTGAGAAATCAGAAGTAGTTTATCCCTGAAAGCACTTAATTCAAACACTGAATGAGACCCACGGTATGACTCAGTTGAGGCCCCCTTTGCTAGAACAGTCTTAATGGGTCCAAGATACAATCTGGATCCTGTCCCTATGAGAAATTGTTTTTCCCGCAGTTTTGACTTTTGCCAGAAAAAAGCCTGTTGGCTAGTGATAGCTTTTATTTTATTTATTTTTTATTGTGGTAACATTGGTTTATAACATTATATATTTTAGGTGTACATCATTATATGTCAATTTCTGTGTAGGTTACATCATGTTCACCAACCAACGACTAATGACAATCTATCACCATACACATGCCTGATCACCCCTTTTGCCCACCTCCCTCCCTTCTTCCCCTCTGGTAACCACCAATCCAATCTCTGTCTCTGATTGTTTGTTGTTGTTTGTATCTTCTACTTACAAGTGACATCATATGGTATTTGACTTTCTCCCTCTGACTGACTTCGCTTAGCATAATACCTTCAATAGTGATAGCTTTTAAATGAATATAAATTTCTCTGGAATTGGTTCTATAAGCTTCCAGTAAAGGGATCATCCTTTTAAATGAATGGCCTAAAAGAGAATGTTTAAGTAAAAAGGTAAAAGCACTGAAATTCTGACAATAGAAAACAATTCTGTGCAAGCATTCAAAAAGTGAAAAGGCAACCACTCCTCGCGATAGGTCAGAGGCGGTGTGAATTTTGCGCTTCCTTCACTCTAGACTTAAAACACCTGGGCTGCCCAGCAGCATCAGAGCCTGGGAAAGGACTTCGGAGAAAAATCTAAGTTCCGCTCTTTAGGATTGTGACTGGAAATTGTTGGCTGCTCATGTTGCTGGGGTGAGGGGCTGTTCCCTGCATGCCCAAGACATTTCTGATTACCTACTGGGGGCCACATACTGGTGCGGCGTGTAGAAAGGTGAATAAACACATGGCATCTATGGAATGTTTTCATTGGGTCATTAAATCCTTAAAAACTTATGAGAGAAAGATCAGAACCATTTACAGACTCACAGGCTCAGAGAGGTTGAACGACTTGCCTCAGAGTCAGATGGTTGACAAGTAGCAGGATGGGGTTCCAACTCTAACCAGACTCCAAAGCCCACATTCTTGGCTGTGTGTAGTCACTGTACCCAAGCACTTTTAGCAAAAGCCTTGATGATCAGATGCCCGAGGCCTGCGGCCCGCTTGTATAGTCCTGCACTGCGGCTTCCCTCTCCTTTCTGAGTTTTCTCTCCCGCTCCTTGTCTGCCTCTGTGTCTCCCCACCACCATCTAGTGCCCTCAAGCTTCCCCCCTCACTAACTGCCTACTTCAAAACACCCTGAGCCTGGAGCTCAGAGCAGTGTTTCCTAGAATCTCTCGCTCTCTCTGCCCTCGTCTGAGTTAGCTCTGAAGCCTGCCCTCCCCGCAGCACGTGCATTTGCTCTAACCACATACAGCAACACCTGAAGGGGAGGTCTCTCTTTCTCAAGCAGAATCCATTTTCACATAACTTCTAAGTCTCGTTACTTCGGCCAAAGAAAAGATCCCCTGGGGTGGAATCTGACGAAAGGATCTGGCAGCAAGGCATCTTTCCTGAGTGCTCATATCACACTCCTCCTGTGCTGGCCGGTTCTGCCAGACTTCCCAGGTCTGCTGCCAAGCGCACCCATCCCCGCCTGTCCTTCTCTGGGGCCTCTCCTCTTCAGTGTGGCTTCCAGCGGCTCCTGCCCATCCCCTGCGATCCACTAAGGGGCAGCCCTGGCAGTGCAGGGCCTGCTGCGTCCAGTGGTTCTGACCACTCCGCCCACATTTGCTTTTCAGCTCCGTGGTCTTTACTGATCCTGCTGTGCCTCTTTCCAGCTTCACAGAACCTGCTCTCCAGAGAGCCACTCTCTCGTTTCCGGAACATACTGTGTTTCATCTCACCTCTCAGCCTATGCACGAGGTTTCCTCCCCTAATGTTCTCTCGGCCCTAATCCCTTGTTTACCTAGAAAATTCCTACCTATTCATCAAGAATAGACTCAAACAGGTCTTCCTGGGTGGGACCTTCCATTCTCCTCTCTCCTTCCCCTTGGAGTTAAGGGCCTTCTGTGTCCTGAGACCAGACAGACTGGCTGGTGTGTGCCTCTCTCTGACCCAGGAGCTGAGCCCCCAGAGGCAGGTTCCCCATCGTATTCATCTCTGAGTCCTCAGCACCCAGCACAGTGCTTGGTATCTACAGGTGGTGGGTAAATCTCGCTTATAGGAAGAGATGGATGGATGAATAGAACAGATTTTTAAATTTGTTAACTTTTTTAAATTTTTAGCATGTGTCTTGGGTTTTATGATGCCCAGAGTTGCATAGTACCATGAGCAGTCAGGAATTTACCCTCTTCTCCACCTCCAACATTCCCATCTCCAGATTCCCATCCCCACCCCACTCCTAACCCCACCAAAGGCAAAAGCTTTTTTAAGCAATAGATGCATTCAACAAATCAAAAACAAAAAATTCAAAAAAATTAAAGCCAGGGTGGATCCTTACAGATTATCTTGTTCCATCTCCTCATCCTGCAGACAAGGAAAATGAGAGGACAGACCAGGGAGCTTTCCAGTACTGCAGGAGGACAAAACTTGATTTGGGGGGTTACAATAGAAAAAGAAGACCTCCCTGCCCTCAGAAGTTGTCTGGAAAGGAAGATGAAATAAACACTTAGGATCAGGCTCAGTCTTAAAAAAGAACACATCAGAAAAGGCAAGTACGTGTAGGCTGCGTAAATGAGGCTCTGAGGGACCTCCAGGCTTGAAGATAAGGCAGCCCGAAGCATAGAGTGATCCTCCAATTTCTCAATGAGAAAATCCTAAAGAAAAATTTTTTGACAAATTGAATATATAAACTTTAGAGAAGTTGATTAGTCAGTTGTCTACCTATAGATCATATTTCAAGTCAGAGTAGATAGAATACAGGAATATAGACTATTGGGGTTTTTTTACACATACCTTATGAAATAATTCTATCCAAATCTTAATATGCCCTGGGACAATGGGGTCTTTCCTCATCATCACTAGCTCCCCTTTTTGAATCATCAACACAAGTTTTCCAGAGCTCATCCCTGTCACTTCCACCTAGTTGTTTGGGACACAGCATGATGAAGCTGTCATCGGAAACTGTGTTGCAAGCCCTTAGTACCTGCTTGTATGATATTAACCGTTTCCCCCAATTATCTTAGAAGCACATATGTATCATCTCCACAGTGTAACCTCTTACCATTTTGCCTTCTAAAAGGATCTTTAAAAAACTCATTTACAAAGAAATCTAATATATTTAATATTGAGATCATACCCTAGGAGTAATTACTAAAGCTTTGTTTTTTGCCTTTGGCTCCTTTTACGGCAATTCTCCTGGTGATCTCCACAGGCCTCCCAAGCTGGCATGGATGAGGTCATTTTGGTGAACAGATTCTTCCCAAACAGAAATCTTATTTTCAAAGTAATTAAGAGAGAATTTGTAATATAAGAAACTTTCTAAGGAATTAGCTATTAGGAGACTCCTTTTCTGGGAAATGATTTTGAAGAAAACACTCATTTTATATTCAGGCAAAAACTTGTTTCATCAGGCATGCCTTCCTGGAAGAAAAGAATTTTCTGTGGAATTTTGAAGAAGTGAAAGGAGAAGGACCAGTGTGTGCAAACTGTCCTCAAGTCAATGTTGTCTTGGTTCTCTGGGTCAGAGTAAATCACAACTCTTTTTGTCGCAATGCAATTTAAATTTCAGGATTGGACAAAAGAATTTCTGTTGACCTCTCTGAGCAATATCCAGACATTACCTTGGCCTGAAGTATGATTTCCTCAAGCCATCGAGGCCCTCCAGTCGTCCTATCTCCATTCCTCTCAGCATGGCTACAATCAGATTGATCTGCAACCCAGTCAAGTGCTGGGGGAGGTAAGCCTACTCTTTTTCTACTCCCAGGACAGAAACAGGAATGCCAATATGACATCTAAGTATAGATCTCCGACCTCAATCAACAAAGGTTCAACAGAGACATCCAATTGCAACTTTTTTTTTTTTTTTAAAGATTCGCCCTGAGCTAACATCCATGCCAATCTTCCTCTATTTTTTAGTATGTGGACCGCCAGCATAGCACGGCTGCTAACAGAGCAGTATAGGTCCACACCCAGGAACGGAACCCAGGCCACCGAAGAAGAGTGTGCTAAACTTAACCACTAGGCCACAGGGGCTGGCCCCAGTCACGATCTTTTTACTGAATTTCAGACAAATGGAGGTCTCTTTCTTCTCCAACAGAATCATGGAAAGCAAGCCAGCTCCATTTTTAAACAAGGAGGCTTTATGCAAGTAATTCTCCAGGTGTCAGATTCTCTCCTGATCCCATGATAAACGAAGTGTCATGATTTGGTGATGTTGAGGGCCTCCCAGGGCCTCCCATAGCACAAAGGGAACAGTAAGAAATGAAGTGAGTAGGACAAACAGGAGTTGGTATCAGGGCTGGGGCTAGGGTGAGGCCAGAGACACACACAGAGCACATGACTGAAGGAGGCACTCAGTGCACACACAACCCTGGGGGTGAGCAGACGCCTTGCTGGCCACTCCAGTTGCCACCCTGTCTGGTGATGATGTAGCGGGCTGCGGGGCCGGGCTTTCTGTCATCACATGTGATTGGGCGTTTTCCAGTTGGGCAAGTGGGATAACTTTGAGAAGATTATTCCAGCATTTGAATGAGGAATGGACAAGAGAGGGTAGAGCCTGGGATGGGAAGTGGTAAGAAGGATTTCTCTGATGCTGGTGAAGACTGAAGGGGGCTTAGACCAGCAGGAAAATAGGAAGACAGTGACAGCTCACAAGACATTTCAGAAGCCACATTGCCAGTCAGGAAAGAGAGAAAGGAGGCGTATCTGGGTCAATGAGCCAGGGAGGTGAAAGAGAGGGTACCCTACTTTCGATGCTGTGGACAAGGCGAGACATCCCTCAGATGATGAGGGAAGCCTGAGGTTCTAGCTCCCTGCCCTATGACACCAGACATCATCTCCCCTCTTTAGGACCAACAGGTTTCTGTCCTGGGGAGGACAATTGGTTGGTTTCAGGGGCCCATGTCCATGCCATGTCTCTGGCCATGCCTACAAGTTGGGGAGGGTGGGGCCAATAGCAAGGGACAGTTTCCAGGGTATGACTAGACTGAGGACCTCAGCAGGGTGTCTCCAGACAACCACCAATGGCAAACAGCTGAAAAATACCACATTTCCTCTTTTAAGGCAACTGTAGTCAATCCCCTGCCCAATCAATATCTGCCTTCATCCCCCTTCCTATATTCTGCCCCTATCAATTGCCTAACCTCCCAGCATGCTGCCCTGAGACTGCAAGCCTCATCTGAGGTTCTGTTTGTGGACAGCATCAAGGAAGATGGCATTGATGGGAGTAGGAACATGAGGGACTCCTGCCCCAGACATTCCCCAGGTTCTCAGTAACAGCTGGGTCAGACCCCGTCCAAGTTTAACCCTCCCCAATTATACAGATAGACCCAGACAGAAATGAACAAACAATGCAAGGTTACCCATTAGAAAAAGCATGCGCTTTGGAGGGAGACAAAACTGGCACAACTTCTCTGACTCTCATTTATCTCATCTGTAACAATAACAACAACAAGCATATGCCAAGAAATTGGACAGCCTAGAAGAAATGGATAAATTCCTAGAAACACAGAAACTATCAAGAGCGAATAATGAAGAAACAGAAAATGTGAACAGACTGATTACTAGTAAGGACAGGAAGTCAGTAATCAAAAACAAACAAAAGTCCAGGACCAGATGGTTTCACTGGAGAATTCTACCAAATATTCAAAGAATTAATACCAATCCTTCTCAAACTCTTCCAAAAAATAGAAGAGGAGGGAGCACTTCCAAACTCATTTTACAAGGTCAGCATTACCCTGATACCAAAACAAAACATGGACACTACAAAAAAAGAAAATTATAGGCCAATATCCCTGATGAACGTAGATGCAGAAATCCTCAACAAAATATTAGCAAACCAAATTCAACAATACATTAAAAGGATCATACACCATGATCAAGTGGGTTTATTCCAGGGATACAAGGATGGTTCAACATCCACAAATCAATCAACATGATACACGACATTAACAAAATGAAGGATAAAAATCATACGATCAACTCAATAGATGCAGGAAAAACATTTAACAAAATTTAACATCCATTTATGATAAAAATTCTGAACAAAGTGGGTGTAGAGGGACTCTACCGCAACATAATATATCTGACATGCCCATAGCTAACATCATACTCAACAGTGAAAAGCTGAAAGCTTTTTCTCCAAGATCAAGAATAAGACAAGGATGCTCACTCTTACCACTTTTATTCAACAGAGTATTGGAAGTCCTAGCCAGAGCAACTAGGCAATAAAAAGTAATAAAAGGCATCCAAATCAGAAAGCAAGAAGTAAAACTGTCACTATTTGCACATGACATGACTTTATATACAGAAAACCCTAAAGACTCCACCAAAACAGTTACAATCAATGACTTTAGTGAAGTTGCAGGATATAAAATCAATATACAAAAATCAACTGTGTTTCTATGTTCTAATAATAAACTATCAGAAAGAGAAATTAAGAAAACAATCCCATTTACAATTGTATCAAAAAGAATAAAATACCTAGGAATAAATTTAACTAAGGAGGTGAAGGACCTGTACACTGAAAACTTTAAGACATTGATGAAAGAAACTGAAGAAGACATAAATAAATGGAAAGATATTCCATGCTTATGGATTAGCAGAATTAATATTGTTAAAATATCCATACTGCCCAAAGCAATCTACAGATTCAAAGCAATCCCTATCAAAATTCCAATGGCATTTTTCACAGAAATAGAACAAACAATCCTGAAATGTGTGTGGATCCACAAAAGACCCCAAATAGACAAAGCAATCTTGAGAAAGTACAACAAAGCTGGAAGCATCATGCTCCCTCTGACTTCAAACTATGTTACAGAGCTATAGTGATCAAAACAGTAAGGTATTAGCATAAACACAGACACATAGATCAATGGAACAGAACAGATAGCCCAGAAATAAACCCATGCATATATGGTCAATTAATTTATGACAAAGGAGCCAAGAATATACAATGGGGAAAGGATAGTCTCTTCAACAAATGATGTTAGGAAAACTGGACAGCAACATGTAAAAGAATGAAAATAGACCATTATCTTACACCATACACAAAAATTAATTCAAAATGACTAAAGACTTGAACTTTAAGACATGAAACCATCAAACTCCTAAACTAAATTCACGTAAGCTTCCAAACCACTTTGCAAAACACTGAAATTAATTGTGAAGATAGAGGGAGGCATTAAGTTTGTTAAGAACACAGCTTTCTCAGACAGACCTGAATTTCTCTGTACCCTCGTTCCATCACTTTCAAGCGTTATGACCTTGGACAATGTCATCTCATTTGCCCTATTTTTTTATAATGAGAAGAATAACTGAATCTACCTCACAGATATGTTGTGAGGCTTAAGTGAAATAAGACATATGCAACGTTTAGCACAGTGACTGGTCCCTAGTAAGTACTCAGTAAATGGCATTCAGTGTTAGTAAAATTATACGGAAGGTAGGAAGAAAGACCGTAAGCCTGGATTTCTAAGTTTTCTTTTCCTTTCTGATATACCTTAGGAAGACTGAACATCAGTTCCAAAACACAGTGGATGGGAGTTTTAATTTATCAGGAGGTTAGGAAAGGTTCCACCACTGTTGCTCCAACATAATCTTGAAAGGAGTTCAACAGGCAGAGAAGGAAGAGGAAGCACCTGCCTCCTGCACCGAGACAAACATCCTGGCACGCTTCCAGGACCGAAGATGGTCTCAACAGCTCGAGGCACACGAGGGCCTTGGCAGGAGCTTGGGTTGGAGGGGCTAGTGGCAAAGTTGGTGCCACTTAAGTCTGTTAAGAAGGGATATGACCTAAAAGGTTAAAAGACTGCTTTGTCTTCAGGAGAAATGCTTGGGTCTAAGGTAGGGTGTGAACAGACTCAAGGAGAGCAGTGGGAGGTTGTCACTGGAACGCAGGGGGAGAGTAAAGGCTTGAATATGGCAGGTCAGGAAGACCAAGAGGAAGGAACGGACAGGGAAGGGTCTTAAGGAGGGAGGCTCGCCAGGATGAGCTCCAGGGATTGGACAAGGAAGGTGAGGGAGAGCGGCCACTCTAGCTGCTTCACCAAATGTAAGAGGAAAGGTGGTCACACGGGAAGAGACGTTCAATCCAGTTGGGGACGTTCAATCCAAGCTGGTTTTAGAAGTGTGAGTAGCACCTGAAAAGAGGAGTCTGAACTGAAGCGATATCTGCGCTGGAGGCAAAGGCTTGAGAATCATATGCAGAGGTGGTAGTACAGGTTTTTCCATTTTCTTACAAAGAAGATGGTAATTGTTTTCCAAGCTCTGAAGAACAGGGAACGGGAGGAAAAACGCTAAGATGTGCTGAGACCAGGCCCACAGGCCTGAAGCAAACGACCCATCTGGCCTCCGAGTTCCCCGCCCTCAGTCTCCGGAGCCCTTCCTCTCCTTGCCCTCAGCCCACCAGCACTCCCTGAATCTGACTCCACCCCCAGCACCTCCAAATCCCTAGTCCTATATCTCGAACCACCTCCCCTTCCAGCTCCCTCCACACACCCGCAGGAAAGCTCCGGGCCTTCATGAGGCCTCCACTTCCAGAACCAACGCCCCGCTTCTCTATCAGCCTTTTCTGCTTCGCCCTCCCCAAAACTCTGCACAGGCCTGTCTCTCCCTCTGCCCCTTCAGCTGGAAGTCCACACCCTGGATAACCCTAATTACCTGCTTCTTCTCCATGCCAAATAGTTTTGGGCAGACCAGCACCATGACTGACCAATCTCAAATGTAAAATTCTTCTTTTATCACAGCAAGAACGATTCCTTACCTTTTGTTTACTGCCCAAAACTTCCATAGCCATTTACTCTCCTGTGAGATGAGCTTGCCTCGCATTCAAAATACAATAAAAAACGTTTTAAAACACAACAATAAGCACATCTGTTATTCAGTGGGCGCTTACTCTGTGCTGTGTGCAGCTCAGAACAATCATGACTTCATTTAGGCTCCCCTAAATTGTAGGCAGTGGTACTACTATTCTCCCCCATTTCAGAGATAAAGAAACTGAGGCTTAGGGAGGTCGAGGAGCTGATGCAAGGCCACAGGCAAGCAGGCAGCAAAACTGCGGCTCAAACAGGCCCCACTGCAATGCTCCTGCTCCAAACCACCAAGTGCCACCCTAAAAACCGGGGGCGCCCCTCACAGGGCCACCAGGGGAGTATTAAATGACAATCTTTGACAAACACACAGCATAGTATCTGGTGCATGTTAAATAAACACGAGCTCTGCATTTTTGGGTGAGACATCTGGCAGCCCTCCCCAGGCGAGCTCTGCTTCCTGCCGCTGTGTCGCCTCCTGGGCAGATGGCCTCGTCGGCTTCCACACAGAGTCAAAAGTGCCTGGAAGTTCCCCGCCCCGTGGGGAAGCCCTAAGCAATGAGGGGTTCAGGAGTGTGAAAGTCCAGGCCCCTTGCCTTGGCAGGGGACACACTCTGGGGACCAGTCACTTACCTCCAGTGGCCCCAGAAGTTTCAGGCTGGGGCTGCCCTCTGCAGGACTTTGAAATTCCACTCTACTTGGCTTCTTCCGCATCCCTGTCAAGCTCCCTCACTCCTTTACCAGTTTCTCCTGGAACGCACCCATGATAAATCGGTTACACCTGAATTTGTGTCTCAGGGTTTGCTTCTGGGGACTTAGCCTAAGCCACCATCCCTACCCGCACCCTGCTCCGCTGCAGCCTTCAGTACTCTGACCCTATGGACCTCTCCTTTACATGGTATGAGAGTGGGCAGGTGTCCAAGGAGGGGCCCAGGTCATGAGTGGAAGCAAACTCACTCAAAGGATCAGAGTCACCTGGCCCCAGTTTACCAAACTCAGAGAGGGCCATCGGGATTAGCTGTTCATACATCCCATTTAACAGCCAGGCTCCATCTGGAAATAGGGACGGAGGGGAACCAACAGCTGGATCCCATCAGCCCTGTGGGTTCTACCCTGCTTCTCCACCCACGACACATGCTGACCCCAGAGCCCCAGGCCCTCCACCTGGAACCACCCTGCCTCCCAGTAAACAGCATTGCTTCCTTTTTGCTCCACGTCCTGTTTTAAAGATGTTGGCCTCTGCCACAGTTTCCAAGAAGATGCCAGTGTGTTTTCGATCACAACACAGCCAGAGATGTTCTGTACTGTGGCACAAGTAGGCTCAGTATCCAAGGCAGGTGAGTGTATGAGGGACCCAGGAAAATATACAGCAACCTGAGAAAAACAATTATTGGCTAACAACCAAGAAAAGAAAACTGCAAAATTCAAACCGGATATTTAATTAAGTGGATATAAAACATAACATAATATCAACTTCATGTAGAATTCATAAAAATGTTATTACGTGTATAAACATTTTGCAAATTGGATTAGAATAGAGGGATCTTCGCAATTCATAAGAATCCCTATAGATGCAAGATGACTGCTGAGAAGTCATAAAACAAAATTCCGTATAGTCAATTTCAAAAACAAACCATAAAAACACTTCTAAGATTTTTATGGCAAAAAAGTTATAATTAGTGTGAAATGTGGAAATTTCAACATATTTGACAGTATGTGGGCTCCCTGGGGTCTGTGAAAGCTCTCAGGGGCCCCAGCTTTTAGCACATGCTATTCCATCCCCACCTACTTTCATGCCCAACTCATCAACCACAATTCTGGCAGACTGCCAGAAGTCACCCTATTCTCCAACCTGGTGCAGGAGATGGGACATTCGACCAATCTAATCTGAGGGTGCTGGTCAGAGCCTCAAAGTGAGGACAGGATGGACACAGCAGACTTTGCCAAGGGCTTGACAGGGCTCTGGTCCATTGGGAGGAACCAATGCCTCTATGACACCAGTGCCCTTCAGGGAGGATGGGGGGGCCTGTGTTTAGGGTCCAGGTCATCCTCGGAGATGGGACAGAGCGAACCCTGAGGTCTACAGTCCTACACCCACCTGGCTCAATGGTAAAAACAGGTTAAAATGGACATCGGTCACAGGGGTGAAGCCAGGAGACAGTCCAGTTTGGTGCTGTTATGAGAAAAGGAATGAATGTTTCATGGGGTGGTTCTCTGTGACATGACCAGGTGTACTGAGGGGGCCAGCTAGGGTCACAAGGATGTCATGGGAACTGGGAGGGACACTGGAGCCTTACAGGAGGCCGATGGACCTGGGGAGCAAGCCTGCCAAGGAATAGGGAGCAAGAGCCACCCTTTCAGGCCAGCTCGTGTTCCAGTCAGGGAGGGGCTCCCTAAGGGTAGAGTCACTGGGCACAAAGCTAGCTGAGAGTCTGGGGGCAGCTGGATGCATCACACTCAAGATAACACCAACACAAGGAACATAACTTTTAAAGAGGAGACAGGTCCAGGAACTGTAGTAGAGGGTCACACCATCCCAGTTCGCCTGGGACTTGCAAGTTTTAGCACTGCAGGGCCCACGTCCTGGGAAACCCATCAGTCCCACACAGCTAGGCACTCTAACCAAAACCAGTGCTCCACACAGCCCTCAGGAGCTGGGGGCAGAGCAGACTGAAGGAGGGAGAAGTAAGCCATGTAAGCCTAGAAAAGAGGGCTTTGTTGCTAGAGTTCTGTAGTCTTGCTGGTGAGCAATGTGCCAGAGAATTCCTGGTTACTGAGCTCTGTCCTAATCCCAAGAGGGTGTGGCCTGAAGGAGCTAGGTACCAGTGTGCAAATGCCCCCAAAGCTTGGCCATCAGTTGCTTCCTCCCTGCTGCCCCTCACTGGCCAAGGAGGCTGGGTGCCAAGGCCGGTGGGGAGTAGGAAGGAATCCAGGGTGACCATTGGTATTCGCGCACCCTGAGGGTGGCTCTGGCGCCTTGAGGACTGTGGCTCCGATCCCAGACACCACTGTGACCTGTCCCCAGAGCCTGACTGCCTTCCCGGCCTGAGGAGTCAGGAAACTCCTACAAGGAAGTGCCTGTCTGTGGGCCTGCACATTCACTCAACCATGGGCAGCATAGCGACGGGTCCCCAGAGCTACCCTGTCCTCACCTGAGAACACAGACCATGGAGGGACCGTGCCCAGCCTATCCACTCACGGCTCTTTCAGCCAAGGAGGGCAGGGGGACTCAAATGATGATGTTCAGACAGTAGTTTGGAGTTTCATTTCCTTGTTTTGTTTTGGGGTTGCTCTTTTTAGAAGTTTTCTTTTGGGGGTTTTTTGCTTCTTTTGGCGTTTTGTTTCTTGACAGGGGGAGGGATAGCGAGAGGACTGGGATGTAGGAGAGAGAGAAGTCTGACTATGATGGAAAATATTGCTTTACGTCCCAGAGACACTGCCTTTGGATGGAGCATTCTCCCTTTGGTTAAAGTATAAAGTGTTCTCGGCAACCAAACCAGGAGATGTCACGGAACTGTCAGCGTAGAAGCCTGTCATCTTACCATCAGGAAATCAACATCCAGGAAGCCTCTCAGTTTTCCTGGAACTCATGTTTTTTCCTGGAAGACAACCACATATTTTCCTAATAAAACATGTCTTGGGAGGGGCTCGACTTACATGCTGACTCTCTCATAGAGAAAACATTAACTTAGCTTCTAAGGAAATACTATTTATTTGGAAACAATTGGAAGTTTTTCTCACCCTTTGGGTTGTTTTCTATGAAGGAAGATTTGGAGTAAAGAAGCTCTGAGATGTCTAATTCTGGGTTGACCATTAGCAAGCCCACTGGGCCACAGAGAGGCCCAGGTTCTCTGGGCAGCTTTGTCAGCAATTAGATGATATCTTGACCTCTGTCTAGGCTTGGTTCCTATCTAGCTCCCACTGGGCTCTGGTCTCAAACAAGGCTGGTCCATGGCCAGAAACACTGAGAAGCAGACACTGGCATCTCAGGACGAAGTTAACGGACAGAGAGCGAGGCTTTGGTTGGGGCCTTCATGACGTGCTTCAGGATTCAGGCTGAGCCTAGCCCCAGCAAGCAGAGAGAGAGATGACTGCAGAAGAACTGTCAGAGAGATGCAACGTGGCTAGCTTTGTAGATGGAGGATGGGGGCCACACGCCAAGGAACAAAGGGAGCCTCTAGAAGTTGGAAAAGGCAAGGAAATGAATTCCCTCCTAGAGCCTCCAGAAGGAACACAGCTCTGCTGACACCTTGATTTTAGCCCACTGAGACTGTGCTGGACTTCTAATCTACAAAACTATAAAACAATAAATTTGTGGTGTTTAAGGTGCTAAGTTTGTGATAATTTGTTACAGCAGCCATAACACCTATGAACCCTTTGGACTCCTTAAGAGCGTAGCCCATGAGCCAATAATTTACAAGAAACCTCACCCATTACCATGCTAGAGTTTGGACTTCACCTATAGCTCACAGGGAGTTAGGAAGCAGACAAGAGATGGAACTAGATCTGTGCATGGAAAGCTCACTCTGGAAGTAACACAGAGGACGGATTTGGGAGTAGAAAATAGGACTGCAGGCAGCGAGACCAGTGAGGAGGCCTCTCAAAGATCCAAGTCAAAGATGACGAAGGCCAGGGCTGGCACGGCATCAGGGGGAATGGAGTGGAAAGGACTGATGGGAGAGAAGTTTTGCAGAGAAGTTCTAAGATAACAGAAAATATATATTGGTCTCTCCGCTGGTTCCTGGCACAGAGCTCCTGAAAGTCTTGTAAATTCCTAACTGATAAGGACACTAGAAGCATCCTTTGTTCTAATGAGGTGACTGTTGGTGGGCTCATGGATGGAATTGGTCACCAGAAAGACCAAGCCATGATTAGAAGCTTGGAATTTTCAGCCCAATCTCCCATCCTGCAGAGAGGGGAGGGGGGCTGGAAATGGAGTTTATGACTGATCATGCCCACACGAGGAAGCTTCCATAAAACCCCAATAGCAGAGGGTTCAGAGAGCTTCACCTGGCCGTTCATCTGTATCCTGTATCATTTCCTTTAATAAACTGGTAAAGTAAGTAAGTGTTTCACTGAATTCTGTAAGCCACTCTAGCCAATTAATGGAACCCAAGGAAGGGGGTCATTGGAACCTTCAATCTATAGTTGTTTGGTCAGAAGCACAGGTGACAACCTGGGCTTGCAAGTGGCAGCTGAAGTGTATGAGGTGGAAACCGTCCTGTGGGACTGAGCCATTAACCTGTGAGATCCGATGCTATCTCCTGGTAGACAGTGTCAGAATTAGACACCCAGCTGGTGTCACAGAGAATTGCTTGGTGTGGGGAAAAACCTCCACACGTTTGGTGACCAGAAGTTTGAGTCTTCCATGTAAAAGTAAAGGAGACCCACAGGAAAGAAAGAGCAGGGAAGAACTGGTTTTTTCTCTACACAGGACGTAGGCTGAACTGAGTTTTTCCAACTCAGGAGTGTAAGGAATTGGTGACCCATTGGATGCTGGTGGTGAGGGAGGAAGGAGTTTCAGTGACTCCAAGTGTCCAACTTAGGTAACTAGTAGAATGGAGAGATAAAGCACGAAAGAGGAAAAGTGGGTTGGAGAGCACAGTAAGAGTTTATCTTGGACATGTTCATTCCCAGTGGAGACCTCCAGTGAGCAGTTGGAAAGGCAGATCCAGGGCCCACTGGGGATGGAGATTTGGGCATGACGCAGATGCAAGTGAAGGCTGGATGTGGAAAATGGAGAGCTTGTGGAGTGAGCTGTCCACCAGGGACTGAACCTCAGGGAACTCCCAGGTTTAAGGGGCAGGTCAGCCAAGAGGAGTTTGAGAAACAAACAGCAGAAGAGTGATTAGGGAGGACTAGGGAGAGGGGAACAATGGGAAAAGAGAATTAGTGGGAAGAGGAAAGTCATAGGCAGGGCCCTGTTCCAACCATCATGGGAAGTCCCTTCTTCCACCACACCTCCCTTTGCCCTGCCCAAGTCCCCAGGGTGCTCAAGATTCTATCACTCTTGTCTTGGGACCTCTCCTTGCTTCTGCAGCCATCCAAAACCCATCCGTAAGCTCAGGCTGCATTGGGTCTTCTCTCTTCTTGTCATTCCCTGTGCTGAGAACAAGAACATCGTCCCTACCCCTACCCCGACTCCTGCTCTAAAACTCTTCTCAGGGGTCCTGACAGGCACTCGTGAGAGAGAGGAGGGGTCCAGAGGCCCAACCAAGAAGAGATTCTCAATGGCCCTCCACACCCTGGAATCTTCACTCCCCTTTAACTCTCTCTGACCTCAGTAGCCATCTTTATCATTAACCAGAAGCAGAATAACACAGGGGAGTCAGGCAGCTGGGTTCCAGCCCACCACCTCCTGGTTGCAGAACCTTGACCAGGTCACTTAGCCTCTCTGAGCTCAGCTTCCTCATCCGTAAACTGGATAATGGTACTAACTCTGTGTAATGGTACCCATGTTTCTGTAAACTGAGTAATACTACCTTACAGCATTGTGAGGATTACTGGATAATGCATGGAAAGCCCTTGGCACAGCAGTTGGTACAGAGTAAGTGCCAGTAAACATTAGCTGTCAGTGACCTTAGTCAGGAAGAGAACACAGCCTGAGGTAACTACGCGTGAAATACTGCCCTGCTCCGGGGCTTCTCCAAGAACAGTGGGTGGATAAGTGCCTCGTATTTGGGTACTTAGAGGCTGTTCTGGTATCCTTGCCCCTGTCCCAAAATTGTCTGTTCTGAAGTGCTTGCTTTCTTTATCTCTAGAAAGTTCAAACAGTGCAATTCTCTCACTACCAGAAAAAAAAAAAAAAAAGGAAAAGAAGTTCAGCGGCCTGGGGAAGCTGCTACATGGGATGGGGCCCTAAACCACAGGTGGCTGCAGAGAGTCTGCAGGCAGCTAGAGGGAGACGAGATGGAGGAGCGCCCATTTTCTCTTTTCTTTTAAGATGGAAGTGACCTAAGGGGACGGAATTGCTCGAGAGGGAGAAGGTGAAAGAACAGGAGAGGCCAAGGAAAGGAGCAGTGCCATCTCCACTGCTGAGACCTTCCCAGAAGTCTGGCCTGAAGAGGAGAGAAAGACCAGCTGGTGGCGCAACCTCCGTGAAGTGGGGACCACGTCTGCTGAGAAAGGGGAGGAGGGCCGGGGGGGGAACTTGAGGAGCTGGAAGGAATTTAAAAATGCTGCCATGAGGAACAAAGTAGAAAGATGGTGAGCTCGGATGTGAGGCCCGGCTGAATCCTCGGCGGGAGGTGTGCGGGCAGGAGTAATTCCCTACGTCTGACTCCTGGTCACCTGCAGCTCTTCTGTGTTTTCTGTGGCCACAAGACTCCTCTGATCCCTAACGAAGTTGGATATTTACATTATGAAGTCTTATTTTAAACCTCTGAGCGGGGAAAACTTTAAAACAGAAGCATAGCATTACATAAAAATGGTAATACAGCTTTATTATTTGAAAGGTCAAAATACAAATGCATTTATAATAAGGCATTTTAAAGACTATTCCCATTACAGTAACTATGTTGTCATGCTCTACTTAAGAGTCCAGAACTTTCATGCACATGCATTATGTATGCATCGATATATGAACAATATATGGAAAAGACAGCATGCACAGCCTACCAAGAGACGGTTCTCTTCCTCACCGTGATCATCATTCAGAATATTCTGCATGTCCATTCTGGTTTGCACTCTCTGACTTCTACGTCAGAGTCTAGGCCTCAGTATACCTTCCTGCATTTTAGCCCAAACATATAGTGAAGTAGAGCAGGACAGAGAATTCCTTTCCTAAAAATGAAATCAGCAGTACAGGCGTCTAGATTCCCTTAAACAACCATCTGAGGCTTGCTGACTGCTGGCTCTGTGCTTTTGTGGAGTTATGCTGCTCTCCTCTCCCTCGCCCTCACGCTTCTCACCAGCACCGGGCAAGCATCTCAGACAGGATGGCCTGCATGGAGCTCAGTGCTGAGGGCAAGGGTGGCCTCACAGGTTTGCAAATATATACAGGGGCTGTTTGTGCTTCTGAGCAATCTCTGCCCACTGACCCCAGTGTCCAGTAAAAGCGGCAGAGGGAACAAGGACTGCTAATGACAGTGCAAGACACAGATAACACCACACACTTTGATTACAAATAGGCCTTGTTGCTAATTAATGTTTACATAAAACAATTAACAAAATATTTCAGTGTGAAATTTCTCTTTTAAAATGCACTACAAAAACCACATATTTTAAACAGTCAACTAAATGACAAAGTCTACAAATTTGTCTATAGTCTGCTGAGTACCTCTAATTTATAGCAGCTTAGCTGGTCTCTCAATGCCCCCTGGAGCTTAGAGGTAGAAGATTCTATAATGTCAACAAGAGGACATGCAGACAGTAAAATATAGATGGGAAAAGTTTAGCTTCACAATGATTTAAGCAACACAAATAACTATGAAGTTTCATTAACTATTCCCAATAAATTGATAAAATCCAGCTTACAGCAATAAACAGCTGATTATAAGTGGAACAGGACAAAGGACACCTCAAACATCTCTGATGACACTGCAAATCACCAGATATTGTAACCTCTTTGGGAGCACAGTCATGCAATACGTGATAATAACCAAAAAACTCTGACCCAGCAATTCCACCTTTGGAAACAGCCCCAAGGAGTTAGGACAAAGGTAGGAAAAGAAAATTCTGTACAAAGACATTTACTAAAGTTGCTCTCCATACGAGAAGGACATGTAAGACAATCCTATCAACCAAAGGGTGTCTTAGCAAACCACAGTATGCAGGCACACCATGAATGTCTGAGGGGCCATCATAATGCTACCACTGTCAACTGAGTCCATGCAGGGAATTTTATATGTGAAATAATAAATGAAAGTAAGGGGAGAACACAATAGAATCAATATGTAACTTGCAATAGATGAAAATGTATATGGGTACACAGATCACATCAGGAGTGAATGAAGAATGGTATAAATAAATGGTATTTAGAGATTTCTGTTGTTGATGTTGCTGTTGTAAAGTTGAGTCCAAAACAAACTTTAAATTTACAAAATAAAAAGGGACACCTAGAGCTATCCATGGATGCTGAGTCATACCCATGGTGAGTGCTTTGGGCCCAGAGCAGACCTTGGCTCAGCCAGGATTTCTCAGCCTCGGCACTACCAACATTTTGGGCCAGATAATTCTTTGCTGTGGGGCTTTTCTGTTCATTATACATGACTAACAGTTTTGCTGGCTTCTACCCACTAGGTGACAGCAGCACCCTCCCAAAATGTCTCCAGGCCTTGCCAAATGTCTGAGGGTTGGGGGATGGGGGCTAAAATGACCTGGGTGCACTGGAGTAAGTGATAAACAGCCACCCACTCTCCACCTTAGCTGTGGGCAGGGGACAGGAAGTTCTGAGGGTTGGGGGGAGCCAGAGAGTATGCACCCTTCTAAAGGGGGCAGCCCCTACTTGCTTAAAAATCCAGAATGACAGACCCTGATTTCTTTTTTAATTAGAAGCTAATTCAAAGTGAATACACTTTGTGGGCCAACACGGTGCAGTCTGAGCCTCGTTCTGTACAGGGCCAGATGGAGAACACTGTAAGCTTGTGGGAGAAACTCTGTCACAACTACCCAGTTGTGCCTTGGGAGAAAGCAGCCATAGATGACGTGTAAATGAGGGGCCTGCTTGTGTTCCAATTAAGCTTCATTTATGGACACTGAAATTTGAATTCCACAGAATTTTCACGTCATTAAACACTCTTTTCCTTTGATTTTATTTTCCAGCCTTTAAAAATGTCAACATCAGTTTTTAGTTTACAGGCCCTACAGAAACAGGGCCTAGATATGGCCTGAGGGCCGGTTTGCAGACCCCTGGGATGGAATGTGGCCAGCAGCAGCAGGAATGAGGGGCATGCTGGAAAGAGGACACAATCCCCTTGGGTGGCCTGGCAGACCAGCACAGGCTTCCCCTACACGATGGAGGGGCAGCAGTGGGGACCACTGGCATCCATGCTGGCCACCTCTCCCGCCTCAGCTCTCCTCATCTCCCGCCTCTTTCAAAACCCCGCACCGTGTTTTTACACTGCTGCCTCCTGAGAAACCAGAACAAAGGTATCATCTTTTTTTTTTTTTTAACCACAGATTGGCTTCTCTGCTGTTCTTTCAAAATTTTCTGCTATTATTGTAAAAGAAAGGCCATTAATAGGGCATGGTTCCCAGAGCCCCGGAAAACTCTTAACAGGAATGTTATCAGTTTTTAACGACGTTGCTAAAATGCAAGCTTTCCTGTTTGTGTCCTCTCAACATCTCTTTGACAGTAACAGAGAAAACGCAGATGGCTTTCTCTGGACACAGAGGCAGCCCAGGATGCTGGGGGTCAGGATAGTTCATGACTCCATCCCAGGAGGGGAAGGTCACCAGTGGCTTCTGAGCTTTTAGGCCTGTGTTCCCTGAATCTGCCCTGGAGAGCAGTGTGTGGCCCACTGAATAAGTGTCTGGGGTTCGTGGGAAAACTGCTCCTCTTACTGGCAGGAAATGCTGACTCTCATAAACTACATCTAGAACAAAACAGAGAGTGCCAATTTTCTTAGCCCTCAAACGTAGCAAAAGTAAATATAGGTAGAAGGAGACTGATGGGAAGCGGTAATAAAATGAAAAGAAACAGGAAAAAAAGAAAAAAAAATGGGTGGAGTGAAGAAGATGAGAAGCTGCTGGGAGTGGTGGAAAAAGAAGCAAAAGATAAGAGGCAAGAAGGAAAGTGAGAAAAGAGAAGAAGAAATGAAACAGAGGAAGGACCCTGACTGTGACATTTGCAAACTGTCCCTCAGAAGACGCTTCAGTCGTTAATGAATGATTAAGGGAGGGGGAGCAACATCTTCATCTCTGAAACCCACCCATGGGAGCCATTAGGGAGCCCTTCTCTCTCCCCAGCCATCAAATTTTTGGATTTTAGGATCAAAAGCCTAATCCACGTGTGAAACAGACAAGCTTGGGAGGACTCATTCCAGGCACTCCCCTCCCCCACCCACCTCATACAGAATTTGAGAAGATCCCTCAGCTGAAGTGGGTAGAGCGTCCCAAGAAAGAGAGAATAGTTGTGGAGGACAAGGCTAGGACCTCCCTATGAGTTCACAAATCCAAAGGCAGAGGTCCAAAGGGCCCCATCTGGAAGGCTGGGGGTGAGGAGCTCATAGAAGTGCCCAAGTCACAACAATGTGTGGGCAGAGGGGAGGCAATGAGGCAGGGAGAGTCCCACCATGGCGTGGGAATCTGGTGCATCCCTTTTGTTTGGTCCCTTTCTACTGTTCTGTAAACTAGGAACAAAGAATTGAGGGGTGGGGATTGCTGCAGACACTTGAAATTTAACTAGGAGAGAGTCTGGGGAGAGAAGCCCCACCTGCCTGCGCCCACAGTAAGGATGCAGCAATTGGCTGAGGAAAGTGGCAGGTGACCCAACAGCGACAGGTGGGGCTACAGGAAAGTCCCAAGACCAGTGTTGGGCAGAAATCAAATGAGAGACAAAACCCTGCTTTTCCACTGAACATCCTCTGTTGCTCACCATCAGTCCCAGGGAGGACGGGGGTCAAAATCCCGAATGTGACTGAGTTCTCAGAAATCACCAGATTGGGCTGCAGTTACTTCAAAATTTTAGTTATAGGAAAGTAAAGCTGGCGGCTTGTGAAGTTCATGGCTGCTACACAGGTACTGACTCCTCAAACTCTCCTAGAAAAAATACCGCCAGCCTTCATGCTGACAAATGCCAGGTTCACTGCACTCACCGCTCACTCACTGCCAGGCCTCCCCGGATCTCAACAGGCTCTCAGCGACCTCCCCCAACAGCCAGATGAGTCACAGCCACATGTCAGGAAGTCATCTGATGTCAGGGCGCGAGCCCAGTGCTAGTCATAAGTTCTCAGGTCTCAGCAGCTGAACCCTGCCACCAGCATGTGGGCTAAAGGCTCCACGAATTATCACAAGCTCTGTGCTTAGCTGGGGCAAGGAAGGAAGCATCCTGGTATAGGAGCAGAGAAGGTGCTAACCATTGCATGCTCCCAGGCCCTGCTCAGCTGCTTCAGGGAAGAGGCCTTCAAAGGGTACGTTCAATAAGCATTCCTGTGCTCTGAGCCAGTGAGGGACGGGAGTTCCTGTACAAAAGCCACTGCAGTGTTTGGTGTCTGTCTACTCTCAGGCTTGGATGTAAGATAGAGGGGCAGCAAGGGCCTCCAGGAACTGCTTCCAGGGCTGGGCAATGGCAGACTGGAGAGTAAGGCAGACCTGCCGACTCAGTCTGGAGTCCATCCGCCAGTGCCCTGCTAAGCATGCCCCTCACTCCTTGATTCACCAGCAGCCAGCATGGAGTGGACTAGGGGTGAAGAGTCCTGGGAGGGGGTGCTGCTGCAGACACTTGAGATTTAATGAGGGTAACGAGAGCCTCAGGCACACCATCAGGAAGCCCACTCCACTTTCCACCTGTATGTTGAGGGAGAAACATAATCTCAAAAGTAAGGTTTCAGGGCTATCCCAGAGGGAGAGCCCAGAACCCAGGGGAGGCCAAAGTGAAGGGAGAGAGACTCTCCCCTCCCACCAGAGTGCCCAAGTGCCAACTAAACAACTGGCATCAGGGAATTCCGAGGTGTCGCCCCAGCAAAGGCGGTGATGGTAACCCAATTCCTAGCGAAGGCCAGGTATATCCAACTCAGGGATCCACTGTCCCTCCAAGTCAAGCTGTCAGAGGCCTCGGTGAGAGCTTATCTGAAGAAAAGAAAACAAATTGCTTTGCCTCTGCAAAGCGCTCAGTCTTATCACCATCGCTGCTGCTTCTCAGGCAAGTTAACCATCTGTGCCAACCAACTTCAACCCAGGGGCATGCAAGACTTTCTCTAACACAAGCAGGAGGGGGAGGTGGCCAAGGAAGCTCTTCTGGCTAAGTCTTGACAACTTCTCTGCAAGAGTCACCCACGCTGAGATGCAGAAATATTCAAGCCATGGTGGCATCTAGACTTCTCTCTTGGTTTGGTCTGGAAGTTTTTCAGGCACAAGAAATTCTCTGGTTGTTACTGAATTTTTCAAATATGGATTTGGTGCTCCTTCCTCACAGAGATGGTCTAGCCCTAAACTTGAAGCAGAAGAGAGAAGCTGCTCTTTGTCTTCCGAGGAAGTCCCCTCTGGCACTCCAGAACTCAGGTACTGGGATTTTCTGGATGGAATCTCAGTTGCAAGGGGGAGCTCCTTGAAATGCTTCCCAGTGGGGCAGTAAGGCCTATAGGGAGAGGTCACATACTCATTCTTTTCCCCTCCCAAAATATTTTCCTGACCCTTTCCAGGTTCCTCTGTGGAAAACTCTTCCAGAAAATTCTCAAAGTCCACCACTAACTTGTCAATAAGGTCACTGGGGACAGAACATGGTTTTAGAATCCTCTCTTCTTCCATGTTCACAGAGTCATCAAACTCCTTCACATTTAGCTTGTCCTGGAAAAGAGAAAGGGACACTCCAAATGGTCATTTGGGGACTACATATGATTAGCCAAAAGCTCAAAAGGCTTTAGACACCCAACACCCCACCTCTTAACCAGCTCCCTGCATTCCCTCTGGAGTCCACAGTGTGGCTAATCACCTCCACCTACCCTTCCATAGGAGCTTGGTAAGGGTAGCCCATTTCCTGAAAAGGAACACACTGTATTCAATCAATTTCTTCCAGAGAGCTCAAAGCTATTTTCTATAAAATCATACGCTCACAAAACCCCAGTTGAGATGGGAGCATCAAAATTAGAACTCTTACAGATGGAAAAACTGTAATCATAAAGACAACTGACTTGCCCAATATCTCCAGAAAATCAAAGGTGGCCCCATGGCAGAGGCAGTGTCATCCTTGTCATCTTTGTAACACCAGAGCCTAGCCCAGTGCCTGGCATACAGTGAGTGATTAATAAGTGCTTGCTATAGAGGCCAAACCTACAGATTATTCAAAAAGCATTTTAGATATCAGACAATACTGCCTTTGAACTCATTTACTCTCTTAATAACTTTTAATAAGTAGGAAAGTAAATAGAGCAATACAAAACTGATAAAAGAGATAAGAAAATACAAACAGAAATAAAAATCATAACAATTAAATAAACAAAAATAAAATGTCCATATTAAAAGGAGACTTCTGAGTTGAAACAAGGGCTAATATTAAAAATTTCTGCATCAAGAAATACTGGTATATGCTTTCAATAGCAAAGATTTAAAGGTTATATCTGATGGGGCTTATTTCGACTTCAGTAAGAAATTAAACCTTAAAATTTTCAGAATAGTTTTCAATTTAAAAACTTAAGAAAAACGAGAGTTTCTACTTATGGACAATTCACTAGAAAACCCCATTGTCAGTTAAAGTTTGACTTTAACTTCCCCAATCTGAGAAAAACAATTCAAGGTAGCCTGCCCAGCCTTTGGACAGCTATGCACTCTGCATCCGATCAGGGTCTCCAGGTGGTCTCTAGATTAACTTGCTCTTGGCTGCTTTTTAATGGTCTCAAATCTTAGAGCCAGGCTCTCTCACGCTCTCTACTTAGACAGTCAGGTGCTTACAGGCAGAGCCAGTGTCTTTCTTCTGTGGCTTCCTTTAAACGACCAGTTCCAGCCTGGTGCACACTGGGTCCTTGTGAGCTGGTGAAGCCTTTCCCTCTTGTTCAAAGAATGAAATCAGAGTCATTCCAGGAAGGCTGATTCCATCTGCCCTGCCAGCCACTCCCGGGACTTTTTAACCTCCAGTTCTATCTGTGTGAACCCTGTACAAAGCTCAGCCCAAGCCTCTTCCCCACCTCCATCACCCTTGTCCACCTCCCACAACCAGCCTGCTCAAAGATTTCTTTAACAAAAACAGGGGTGTTTACCTCAAAATTATCCCCACGCCACATGGCTATACTGCTTTCAGCGGGGTTGGGGACATCGGGCCAACACAGGTGCTTCAATTTGCTAACAAGAGATAAGATTTTAAATCAGGAAGTGAGTCCAAGAAGCATTTTACTTGCAGTATATGGCCAAGCCAAAAGGGTAGGGCTTTGCTAAAGATAATTGTGTGGCTCCCTATTAAATAAGGGCCTAGCCTCCTGACTAAAACTGGGAAAGCAAAGTAATTCAGAGGGTGAAATTGCAAGTCATTTAGGGAAGTGATGGGAAAAGACCTCTCCACATGCAGAGCTATTCTTACCCTTTCTGCTCTCCCGCCCCTGCATCTACACCCCTGGTCCCGATGCCAGGAACCACAGCATCACAGAGCCATTTCTTTGAGATTTATTCCACAGGAAGGGTAACACTCTAAGCCTTATAAGATACCCACACTTTAGTGCAGTGATTCCCAAAGTGTGGTCTCAACCAGCAGCATCAGCATCACCTGGGAGCTTATTAGACAAGCAAAATGTACAAGAATTTGTGCTGGTGACTTAGTTACAACTTCCAGCTGGGAACTGAGGTTGACATTAGCTTAACCATAACTAAGCACAGCTGCTTGGCAAAGAAGGCCCACAAGTGTGCAATTCTGGAGAGAAAGGTCTACCCGTGAGGAAGTCCTTGACCATCAAGGTAGTATGAGACTCTCTGGGGAGAGAAGCACAAGACCCTAAAGACAAGCTTCTTTCCCCACAGTGGCCAGGGCAGGCAGGACAAATGACCCTGCAGCCAGTTCTCCAACTGCACCACAAGCAAGAACAAGTCTATGCTAGGCATACAACTGGTCAGGCTCTAATGTTATGGGTATGCAGCTCCCTGCTCCCTGGGAGAGAAGCTAGTGGCCTTGAGGCCTTTGCTGCTGGGATGGGCCCCCTCTAAACAGTGAGAAAAAGGATCTTCTCCCCAACTCTAGACTCGGATACGAAACATAGCTGATAAAGCCTGTGGGGCAGCTGGCCCTCACCTGACCTCAAAAAGGCTTAACCCTCATACATGCGGCTGAGGGGGTGGGGTGAAAGTCTTATTGTTTGGTCAGAATTCTGATGAGCCACAAGGTACAGCATACAATGAACTTAAATACATACCGAATTAATAAATGAATGAACACCCCCTCTTCCATCCCTGATGCCTTCTACCCTTTTCCATCCCTGATTTTGAGGGCACACGCTGTTGCCTACAAACTCACTTGGGTTTTTTGAGACCATACGCCACCGTTGGGATGATGAGAATAAGAAGGCTTCCTCCAACCAGAGAAGTTATAAGGAAAATCTCGAAGACACCTTTGGGAAAAGGAGAATGAGAGTCAGTAGCAGGTTGAACTCCTCACTTTCTTGACAAAAATCAAAGATTATCTTTTTCTTCTAGTAGTTCAGCAACACATTCCTTATTAGTTTTCTTTCAATTCAATTCAAATTCATTCAATATAAAAAAAAATTTTTTTATGTGGCTGCCCATCCAGTTCTTTTCTCCCTGAATAATACTGACAGACATTGTGTTCACCAAGTTTATCCTGCAACTTCATTCATTTAGTAAATATTTATTGAGCATTTAGAATTTGCCAAACACTATTCTGGATAATAGAACAAACAGCAATAAGCAAGAAGTACAGGATCCTTATTCTCATGGAGCTTACATTCTGGTAGAAGGATTCAGCCAATAAATAAGATTATTTCAGATAAAACAGGGTGATAGAGAGGAAAGTTAGCAACTTTAGATATGGTGGCAAAGGAAAACTTCTTTGACAAGTGAAATTCCAGCTAATGTTAATAATGAGAAGGAACTAGCCCTGCAAAAATATGGGGAAAGCATTCTATGTAGAAGCAACAGCAGATGCAAGTCTTGAAGCAGGAACAAGTTAAGGAACATAAATGGAGGCAGAAAGTGATAAGAGATGATGTAAGAGATCAGTAAAGGACAGATGATGAAGGATCCTGAAAGCTATGGGAAGGAGTTTGGATTTTATCTAAAATACAACAGAAGCCGCTGATGGGTTTTAAGCAGGGATTCTAGGGTTTTAAACTGGCTGCTGTGTGGAAAACAGATTGTAGAGGATCAAAGATAGAAGCAAGGAGATCTATGATCTGTAGACTAAGGGTAAGAAACCTGTAGGCTCCAAGACAAGATTTGCCTTCAAATGTGACCCCTGGAGAAAATTCCATCAGATAATGCAATTTGTGTCCACTGTTGTGAAAATACAACGTGATTTTAAAATATTTTAAGGAACACTATAAAAAATAACTCCAAAAGGTAATGTTCGCCCATAAAAATAGAACGTTTTCTATGTAAAAAACACATGCTATACTCATATTTTCCAGAACCATAAAGCTATTTTTATTCTTTTGAAAATGTGATGAACAAGAGGCTTTCAAGAATCCTTATTTATTTATTTATTTATTTATTTATTTGAAGAAGGCTGGCCCTGAGCTAACATTCGTGCCCATCTTCCTCTACTTTATATGTGGGACGCCTACCACAGCATGGCTTGCCAAGCAGTGCCATGCCCGCACCCAGGATCCAAACTGGCGAACCCCGGGCTGCCGAAGTGGAACGTGCAAACTTAACCACTGCACCACTGGGCCAACCCCTCAAGAATCCTTAAACAAGACTATTTTTACTTTTACTGTAAAATTTGGCAATGTTTCTTTACTGTTCTTACAAAACGTTCATTTCTTGAAACAGTTTTGGTATATCCTTAAAATCAAATCTTTGCCACTCAAAGACTTGGAAAAATTAACATATTTCTCTGTTTCTCTCATTCTCGTTCCTTCTTTCTTCTTCATCTCCTTCCTCATTCCATCTTCTTTTCCTCTTGAATATTTCCCATAACATCATATGAAATGACATTGTATTTTACACTTTTGTTGTATTTATTAAATTTTTCTTACTCCTCATTTTTTAATGTAAAAGCTGATAAGTAGAACATATTATACATTTTTTGCTCAAAAATCTCTACAAAAGATGAAGTTAAGTCCCTTCATGTAGGCTGATGGTGCTTGTTCAAACAAGGTTTTCCCTCCAAGGCCCCACTGTACACACTGAAACTGGTGACTGTGAACTTGGGGGCAGCCCTGAGGCGGGAGCTAGTTGGAGGCTGAAAGTAAAGTTGGCATTAACTTTATCCCTCCTCCTCAAGATCACATGGGCTACCCAAGAGGAAGGAGCAGCATGACCAGTCTTTCCAAATGCAGCTCTCAATTTGCCTGTTCTCCCTACTCTCTCCTCACCTGTACACCTCCCAGGAAGGTCAATAAGCCAGAGAATAGATGGTTCTCCTCACTTAGGTACTGTTCTTTCATTTGGCTTCCCCCACCTCCTTTGGCAAACATCATCTCTTATTGGCCCAAGGGAGATGCCAAGGAGACATATCCAGGGCTTAAAGAAAATACTTACTAATTGACAATGTCTTGAAGTTTATCCTGGTGCCATTGATTCCCCCAGCACTGGTGCTGGCCATGACCTGAACAGTGTAAGAGGTCATTCTAGTCAGGGACTCCAAGCCATACTGCAGGATGCTGGAGTTGACTGTCTTGGCTAAAGGAAAAATATAGAAGTCAAACACCACAGCTAAGCCCGATTGAAAACTGTGCTTTAGTGGCACTGAAATAAGAGTGTTGGAACCTGTACTGCCAAGCTTGGCTGTCTCATACCCCAATCCCTTTATCCATGTTCTGCTTAAAATTAGCCTATCAAGATGGATCAAGAATCTAAATATAAGAGCTAAAACTATAAACTCTTAGAAGGCAACATAAGGTAAACCTACATAGCCTTGAATTTGGCAATGCTTCCTTAGATATGACACCAAATACACAAGCAACAAAAGAAAATAGATTAAACTGGACTTCATCAAAATTAAAAAGCTTTTGTACATCAGAAGATACTAGAGAGTGAAAAGATACAAGAGAGTGAAAAGACAGCCCACAAAATGGGAAAAAAATACTTACAAATCACATATTTGATAAGGAACTTGTATCCAGAATATAAAAAAACTCTTACAACTCAACAACCAAAAGACAAAAAATCCAATTTAAAAATGAGCAAAGAGATTGAAGACTTTCTCCAAAGAAGAGATACAAATGACTAACAAGCACAGGCAAAGATGCTCAACATCATTAGTTATTAATAAAATGCAAAGCAAAACCATACTGAGATACCACTTCATGTCTACCAGGATAGCCATAATAAAAAAATTTTTTAACAAAAAATAATGTGTTGGTAAGGATGTGGAGAAATTAGAACTCTCATACATTGCTGGTGGGAATGTAAAATGGTGTAGCCACTGTGCAAAACAGCTTGGTGGTTCCTCAATAAGTTAAACTAGAATTACCATATGACTCAGCAATTCCACTCCTAGCAATTATACCCCAAAGAATTAAAAGCAGGGACTCAAAGAGATATTTGTGCACTAATATTCATAGCAGCATTAATCATAGTAGCCAAAAGGTGAAACAACCCAAATGTCCATCATCTGATGAATGGATAAACAAAATGTGGAATATCCACACGTTAGAATATTATTCAGCCATAAAAAGGAATGAGGTACTAACACACGCTAATCATGGATAAACTTTGAAAACATTATGCTAAGTGAAAGAAGCCAGACACAAAAGGCCACATGTTGTATGATTCCATTTAAATGAAATAGCCAGAATAGGTAAAACCATAGAGACAAAAAGCGGTTTTGTGCTTGCCAGGGCCTATGGGAAGAGGGCCACAGGAAGTGACTGATTAATGGGTACAGAGTTTCTATTTGGGGTAGAAATAGGTAATGGTGATGGTTATACAACATTATCGATGTACTTAATGCCACCAATTTGTACTCTTTCAGATGTTTAAAGTGGTAAATTTTATGTTATATGTATTTTACAATAACAAAAAAAATTAGCCTGAATAGGAATCCAAGCCTAGCCCGGAATTTAGGATGTCAGGAGATAGCGTGGATTCAAGAAAAAAATACGACTTGTCAGTGGGCAGTAGGAGCCATGGTAGGGTCCTGCACTGAGGTAAGTGCCACCAAACCGGGTCTGTCCCCACTCCACTCTTTAATCCAGGCATGCTCCACTCTGGAATAACGGTTGGGAAACTCCCAGGAGGCCAATCTGTTCACAGCCTGACCAGGGCAAATTATAGCAACTCCACCTGTTTCTACAGGACTCTCAGGTACTGTCACTTCACTCTCATTTGACTCAAAAAAACTCAAGAGGTGAGTGCTCTTGGCTCCATTTTCAGAGTAGCTCAAAGAAGCTAAATGACTCATGTGGGGTTGCAGGGCACCAACCATGTGGGGTTGCAGGAACCACTCCAGTGGCAGGTCTATCCATAGCATCTACTTGGGGTTTGGGGGATATTTCAGTGTAGCTATAAGCACACTTACAGAATTCCTTTCCATCTTCGGCTTGGTAAAATATGGTGTAGTTGCTGATGAAACCATTTCTCCGACTCGTGGGAATTTCTTTCCATGTGATTGTGACTGTCTTCACGCCAATGTTCTCCACCTTGCTCACAGGACCTACTGATGGAACTTTACAGGACAGGGAGATAAACAATAAACACTGAATCACACCCCAGCAGATCCCTGCTCTACAAAGGCTCTGGCCAGTACTCAGACCAAACTCAGTGCTGGAGATGGGAGGTGGTAGCAGAGTAAGGAATCGATGGATCAACTTGTTTGGAAAAACTGCTTTCTGAAGTCATTCATCTCGAACAGGTAAAGAAGCAGTGTCAAAGACCAGAGAAAAAGTACTCTCTTACAGACCTTCTCACTGTAATTTGGCACCCAGCTCTTTCATTCATATGTTTCATAGCTATTATCAAAGAGTCGAAGAGTATGCCTTCATGGGCTACCTTTGAGCAATAGAATCTTGTTCTTAATGTTGAATCTGGAAGATATTAACTTGAAAAAGACAGTCTGAGCAGTTCCCCAGTAAAACCCTTGCGTATTGCTACACAATTAAAAATAATTTGGGGGGCTGAGTGGTTAAGTTCACGTGCTCCACTCCTGCAGCCCAGGGTTTCACTGGTTCAGATCCTGGGTGCAAATACATGGCACTGCTCATCAGGCCACGTTGAGGCAGCGTCCCACATGCCACAACTAGAAGGTCCCACAACTAAAACATACAACTATGTACTGGGGGGATTTGGGTAGAAATAGCAGGAAAAAAAAAGATTGGGAACAGTTGTTAGCTCAGGTGCCAATCTTTAAAAAATAACAATAATAATTTTTTAGCATTTCCGACTTATGATAAACTCTGTAGGGTCCCTAACTTGATCTTAACTAATTGTTATTTCTGCTTACAACGCTATTTGCACTAAGTTTCTTTGTGAGTTTAGGCAAGTTATTTTACCTCTCTGAGCCTCAATTTTCCATTTGTGAAATAAGGGGCTTGGACTTGATGATCTCTAATGTCTACCCTAGCTTTGAAATTCAGTGAATCTATAACCTGACTACAATTGTGTCAAATATACATAGCTTACTACAAGCTGAAGGTGCAGCACAGACGAGCCCTAAGACAACTGTGAATGAACGACAGGTGTTCACAGCCTTGTCTGAATGTTGGGCAAGCCCCAGTGTTTCCTTTTCCCCATGGGACCTTGTCCATACATACTGCCTTCTTTGACATAAGCCTGGATGGAATATGGCTCGCCCACTTGGTCTTGTAACATTGGATACACAGAGATGTTATAGCACCAGAAAGGTTTTAATTCATCTGTAATAAAAAAACAGAGAGAGAGAAAGAGGGAGAGGAAACAAGCATTAAGTGCAGAGTATGGCATAGTAGGAGGAAGGAATGCTAGACTAGGAGTTAACGGCCTAAGATTTACAGCAGATATTCTATTTCTCTACGGTTTCCACATCTGGAAAATAAGGAGGTCCAGCTGGATGGTCTTTAAAGTCTATTCCAGTTCTAACCTTTTAAAATTAATTCTTAGAACTAAACCCTGGACCACTCTGACAAAATGACAGAGCTACCCAGGTAGGGAAAAGGGAAAAGTAAGAGATCCAGTCCCTCCCCACCACATATTTTGTTATATTATTTGGGGGCACTGCAGAATCAACTTAATCCTTCTGCCAAACGCATATCACCCTAGAGAACTCTGATACCATGAATTCTAGCTCCTCTGTCTGCCTGCATCCCTGCATGAGTATAATTCTTCATATGGATGCTATTAAGTATTAAGAAATGGTTGGACTGATAGGATTGGGAGGGTGAAGCCCCCCTCATGTGTCTTACATGGAGCAGGCACTTTCTTGAAAAGAAGGCTATTGCCTCTATCAATCACTTGGGGAAGGGACCCAGCTCCTAAACAGGCAACCAGAACTGAAGAGGGTGCCCTGGGTAGGACAGATGGGATATAAACTCTGGTGTTATCCACACGATCAAGATATCTGAGAATGGCTCTCTAATGGCAGGTGTTAAGATGGTGTTTTTCACCTGGAAACAGGCCAGAGACCTGGTCTGATACCCATGGCTTTCTGTCCCAGCCTTGCTGGGAAATGCCAAGAAGTGTGTCACTTTACTAAGCTTGCACTGGCTTGTCAAATGCTATTAACCACATTTACAGCTTCAAAGCCAAAGTTAAAGATTTAAAAACTGATGAAAATGAAACTAAATCCTACGGGAACTTGTGGGATCTGCACTGGTTACCTTGCTGGATTGTCCAGTTCCTGGCCCCAGACACAGATTCCCAGGAGAAGATGGAGGGCTCTGAGTCCAAAACTGGAAACCACTCGACCATCCATGTGTCCACCTCTGAAGCAGAGCTTTGCCACTCCACGACCAGCTGGTCCTGAGTAAGGCAGGAGTGCATGGCCTCAATGCACTGAAATGCTGAAAGGACAGAAAAAGACAGCTTCACAGCTACCTAACTCATCCTCCAAATGCACCAACCACACTGGCATCCATTCACTGCCCAAACTGTAAAGAAGGTCAAAGTTCAGGACCTCCTCTGCAGCCTCTCCCTATGGTACTCTTTTCACCCCTTTTGTTGTATCCCTTTCCTCACCCGTCACCTTTGATAATTAAGTGCCTTCTTAATCTTTTCTTATCTCCCCAAAATTTACCTATTTCCAGAAAAGGATCTCACTAGAGAGTTGCTGACTAAAAAGATTTAACCTTCCACAGGTGTCTCTGCAAGTCAAAACGAAAGCAAGCCTGAGAAAAAGAAAGAATCTCTAAAGGGAGAATTTCAGGCATCAGGAATTCTGTGTCTGGTAAGCTGGGAGATGGCAACCCTAAAATCATACCAGGGAGATGGCTTCAAATTTCAACTGTCTAGGCTGGCTCTACACAACCTAGCTATGGATTCCTATTCCCAAGGGAGTAAGAATTGTGCCTGTACTAGAAAGATACAAACACACCCATCCAAAGCACCTAGGTAAGGACCAATATGTAAATGACAACATTTTCTGCAGGCCTAGTAGAAAACTCATGTCTGGAAACAGGCACATGGATTCTTTTAACAGAAAAGTTGAACATGTGGCTTCAAATCCACTATCTGGGATGTAATCAGAATTAGAGAGCTATCTTGTTAAAAATGCTCGCACTATGCAAAAGAGAGAACCACTGGAGGTGCAGTGAGGCAGAGAAAGAGGGCACGAAGGGGTGGGGCTCAGAAGGTGCATAGGCTGTGGCTCTCCCCTTGCACCCACTCCTCACCACCCACAACACAACTGAGCCTTCAAAATTGGAATCCACAGGCAGTTTAAGTGGATTTTAACTTATCCAGTTTATGTTGAAATAAACATCAAAGACAGTCCTGGAGAGGGCAGAAGAGACGGTGTTCCTCAAAAAAACTAAAAAGGCTTTTGAAGCTGGAAGCCTAGGCAAGTGTATGGATTTGAGGCAGGGACTGAGGTTACCGAATCCTGCTATTTCTGGGCAACAAGCCCCATCAGACTGTGTGCATATTTAGGAGCCTCTGTTCTCAAAGGCCACAGTTTATGAATTCCTTTCCCAAACTGGGCCTTTATGAGACACTCCAGCTGCTAGTCCTCCAAGTAAGGCCAGATAATTTGTCAACCTGAAAGGGTAGCTCTGAGGAAGGACGACTGAGGCATGAAGGAAGGGGGAAGCTGAGGAAGGGGTGGGGCTGGGGCAAGGCACACAAGCCAAGAAATCAACCCCCACTAATCCCCAGGGCTCTAACTTTCTCCTCCCGGCCCTCCCCTGCTCATAGCCTCTAAGCATCCTCAATTGCTATTTTGGTCAGGCTGAAAGTCATTACTAGAGCATATGGACCCTTACCTAGCCTCTTGTGGCAGATAATGTTAGCACTCCCAATCTTCTTAGATTCCTTCTTATTGTTTTTGTGTGTTTTGCTTGGTTGGGATAACTTTGAGATGTAACTTACATCCCAGAGTCCCCCTGCAGTGTCAGGCTAGAACTACTCTCCCCAAGACTCTTATTGCAGATCGCATCTGTTATGGGTTGAATTGTGTCTCCGCAAAAAGATATCCTCTTTATAGATATACCACAGAAACTAATCATATTTAGAAATCAGGCCGTTTTTAGATGTAAGTAATTAAGCTAAGATGGTGGCCCTTAACCCAATACAACTGGTGTCCTTACAAGAAAAGTAGAATATGGACACAGAGGCAGAGACACAGAGGAAGCTGGCCAGGTGAAGACGACAGAGGCAGAGACTGAAGTTATGCTGCCACAAGCCAGGGAACACCTGGGGCTTCCAGAAGCTAAAAGAAGTACGAAGGATCCTCTCCTAGAGGCTTTTGAGGGAGCATGGCCTTGCCAACACTGATTTCAGACTTTCAGCCTCCAGAACGAGGCGACAATAAGTTTCTGTTGCTTGAAGCTATTCAGTCTGTGGTCCTTTTGTGAGTAGCCGTAGGAAAATCAAACAGAACCTTTGGCTTGGCCTCTTCCCCTTCCCTGGCCTTGCTTCCTCTGCTTCCTTTTCTGGTCTCTCTGGAGGAACTTTCTTAATAAAGTACTTGCACACAAGCCCTGACCTGAAGACCTGACAGAGTGTTGGTTCCTAACACCACACTCCTTCTCATTACCAAACTGGTGCTCTGAGGAGCAGGAGTCTGGTTGAAAGAGCCAAAAGTGCTGTAGGGACCAAGGGAACAAGCCCACGCTCTGGACCACAGTGGGTGTGGTTCAGTTAAGCCATGAGTCAGCCTTGAAAGACGAAAGGGCCTGGGCATCATTAAGGAGTGTTGAAAGAGAAGTTTCCAAAGCATCACTCTACTAAATATAAACTAATGGCTGTATCCTTTCATCATTCAACAAGAACTTTTTGAGCAATTTCTCCCACCGCAACACACCCCTAGGGGAAGTAGGAAATATAGAACCTTCCTGGGAAAAGGGGGAAGGGGGTTGGCTATGAACACCATTAATGTCTTGTGATTTGCATGAAGGCAGTCACTCTAGGCTTATCAAATACAGCTCTCAGATGCTGGTGGTGCCTCACCTTGCCAGCTGTCCTAGCCCATCCTGAACGCTACCCCAAGTCAGTCCCAGACTCCTCCTCAGCGGCTATTCATCACACAATCCAGGCCCTGCCTCAGACCATTCCATAGCTGCCTACTGGCTAAGGCCTCCTAGAACTTGGAGGATGTTCAGGCCAGAAGGAACCTGAAGGTATATCTATTCCAATCCCTTATTTTAAAGATGGCAAAATAGAGGCTCACAGAAGTAAATAACCAGTTCAGCGTCACTGATTATTTACTGTGACCAGAATTCTAAGTCACTTTATTAATACCAAGTCCAAGGTTCTGGATAAAGTATAGTATACAAGTTTGGAATCATGCAGATCTGGGCTTGAATTCCACCTGAGAGACCTTGGGCAAATTACCAAGCTTTCCTGAATCTCAGCTTCACCATCTATAAAGTGGGTCTAATAGCATCTGCCTCATGGGTCATTTCAAGGCTAACATTAGATTAACCTATGTCATCTTAGCACAATGCCTAACATATACTAACGGACAATATATGATAATTATACTTAATGACTATTACACTTACAACAATTCTTATTACTATAACTACTCTCCAGGTGACCCCACTTTATTAAGCAAAATTCTGTAGAACATTATTTTCTTATATGTCTAGGACAGGAGTCTGTAAACCTTTTCTGTAAAGAGCCAAATAGTAAACATTTTAGGTTTTGCAGGCCAGATAGTCTCTGTCACAACTTTCAACTCTGCCATTGTTGCACAAAAGCAGCCATGGACAATACATAAACAAATAGGTGTGGTTGTGTTCCAATAAAACCTTTTATACAAAAACAGGCATCAGGCCAGATTTGGCCCACAAGCTGTAGCTTGCCTACACCTAGTCTGGGAACATTATAATTGATGATCACACTGATACTTCTGACACAAAGCAAGTACCTTCAGAACTAGGGAAAAGTTTCTTTTTTTTCCTTTTTCTCCCCAAGTCCCCCCGGGTACATAGTTGCACATTCTTAGTTGTGGGTCCTTCTAGTTGCGGCATGTGGGATGCCACCTCAGCGTGGCTTGATGAGCAGTGCCATGTCTGCGCCCAGGATTCGAACCGATGAAACACTGGGCTGCCTGCAGTGGAGCGCATGAACTTAACCACTCGGCCACGGGGCCGGCCCTAGAACTAGGGAAAACCTTTGAAGTTTCAGAATTCGGAAAAATTTTTAAAGTTGATAATCCAGGTCTAATAGAAATTTAATTAATCAAAAATCATATTAAGAATGATAATAATAATTAGCACTAGACAAAGAATTTTACATACATAATCTTATTTAATCCTCACAACAGCTCTATGAGGTAGGTATTATTACATAATAGGCCCATTTTACAGTAGCTAAGTTTCAGAGAGGTTAGATAACTTGCCCAAGGTTTATGGTATCTAGTGAAAGAGCAAAGATTTGAATCCAGGGCTGTTGGCCTCCAAAGCCCATGTTTTTATCCTCTACTCTTTACTGCCTCCCACTCCAGAGCCACACCAAGACACTGAGATTACTATGCAGCAGCACCTCTTTTAACAACGAATGTATATTCAATGACATATATTTGTCAGAAACTTCATCACTAGGGTATTTGATAGGCAGGAACTAGGATGCCAGGAACTAAAGACTATGGAAAATACCATTAAATAGTAACTAAAATAATATCAAATGTAGCTCAAAACATAAAATACGTATATCTAAGAGTTCTAAAATGAGGCAAGGGAAGAAAACAGGTTATGTTTAAGGAGAAGAGCTAAAATGGAGCATAGGCAGACAAGTCTAGGGCTGGTAGTGGAAATGCCTGAAGCAGTCTGGGTCTAAGCAAATAGAGAGAGGTGACGAATCGGAGAGTGCATTCTCTAACTATGATGTGTTTCAACAGACAGTTACTAACCACCTTCTCTATGCCAACTGCTCTTTGCCTGTTCTGTATGTTGGAATAAAGGAGGAGGAAGGAGGAGGGGATGAGGAGGAAGAGGAAAAAGAGGGGAAGAGAAAAGCAAACAAAAATCTCTGCCCTCATGGAACTTGCATCCTATTGAGGGAGAGAGAGGTAATAAACAAAATAAATGAGAAAATCTATAGAATGAGGAATAGTAAGATTTATAAAGAAAAATAAAGCAGAAGAGTAAGTCCATTACCTGCAATTCCTTGAATAAGAATCAAAGAAGGTATTTTATTCCAAAACAGGATATAACATATGAGTTTGCCTGGGAGCAGTAAAATGTTAAGAACTACTTAATCAAAAGGGTAATGAGCAATTTATTGGCAAGTATAAATATTAGAAATTTTCCTAACTTGGTATTCAAATGTAAGGGAGAAAAGGAAGAAAACAGGAGAGTGAGCAAACCAAGGTAGGACATGCTCAATATTGTGAGGGGAGGATTTCAAAAGAGAGGTTTCAGCCACTGAGGACAGATATGGCAGATCTGATAGTTTTATATGGCTCATTCCAGCTTACATTCACTTAGAACAAAATAAATACAAGCTGCACATAGAACTCCTAGGGTTATGACTTTGTATCACATGATTTATGAAGTCTCTGATTTTCAGCAAAAGCTTTGTTCCAAAGGAACTTTATTTCAAGGAGCTCATTAACTACCAGAGATTTTGCTCTCCTCACCATGACCTAAAAAGTTCCAACTTCATTTTCGTTTTGACTCTAGAGAAATAGCAACCCTTGAGAGGATAGGGACTACTCCTTGGCTACCTGGATGGGACCAGGCATCTAAGTAAGAAGTTTACACTGTACTTACGCTTTTCATCAATAGCTGGAATCCTCAGGGTGGCCAGTGAAGACTCCCCAAGAGAATTATAAGAAATCACAGACACCCAATAGGTCTCGCCTCCTAGATACAGGTCAAGCTGCTGGTTAGTGGTATTCACTGTCTTTGTGAGGTTAGTGTTGTTCTCTGGAAAGTACTGTATGTTGTAGCCAAGTGTTTTCTCCAGGACTGGGGCTCCTCTTGCCTTCTGAACCCAAAGGAAACAAAATTTATTACCAAAAACAAAAAGAGAAGGGCATTGAGGCAGCGATAAATAGTGAGGATGGGGTTGGGAGGTAGTGTTAACTATGAGGTGCTAAACCACAATCAGGTAATTGCTTTCCAAGAATGAATAATACACTCTGTGCTGTGATATTAACCCTTCAAGTGCCAGAAGAGGGGACTTGATAAATGTCTCCTTGGTGTCAACCTTTAACATAAGTTTAACTCCATGAGGCTAAACTAGGAGAATGTCCAAGCCAATGTCAGCAAGCCAACTCCATTTCCTTTTGGCTGTATCTTTCTCTTCATCCCACATGGGCAGAGAAATATAAGCTAAAAAGTTGAGGCATTTCTACCGAGCCAATCCCAAGACTGTTCTGGCCCTGGGTCATCTCTCACCTGGAAGCCCCCAAGGGTTGGAAAGGACCTCTGTTCTTGCCTTTTATCTCCCCAACAGCCCTCTGAGGAGGGGGCTGGCTTCCCTGGACCAGGCATTCCAGCCAAGAGGACCTAAACATTCCGGGCTGCCCTACCAGAGCCAGATCCTTGGTGAGAAGCCTAAGGTGACTCCAGGGGCTCCAGCTAAACTCTTCTTTTCAGCCTTGAACCTGAGCCCACTAACAGATGTTCTGTCAAAGGATCAGAATGCTTAGTATTTCCCAGGAATTATAGGGCTTTCCAGTTGTTCACTTTCTGTTACTGATAACACATATAAATGGAGCAGAATGACTAAATGTAAGGCCAGACAGGAGTTTAGAAGTCATTTTGTCCTGTTGCCTTTCCAGTTCAGGAATTTCTTTTGTAGCTTCCATGACATAAAATGTCAGCTAGAACCTTCTTAATGACTGGGAGCCTTTTCTTTATCAAGGCAACTCATTCTCTTTTTTTGAAATAACAGCTTTATTGAGAAATAATTCACATAACAGAATTCACTGCTTTAAAGTGTACAATTCAGTGGCTTTTAGTATATTCACAGAGTTGTGCAATCATCTTCACTATCTAATTTTAGTCCATTCTTTTTTAACCAACTCTGATTCTTAGAAAACTCTCCTATTGAGACAAAGGGAAGACCAGTCCCCAGGCGAGAGGGAGGAGGAGGGCATTGAAGTCCATCTCACTTACTTCACAGCTTGGCCTACTTGACCCACTGCTATGCGGCTAAGACCACACGTGGGTATATGCCATTGTTTGCTTTGTTTCCCCAAAAATATGTTGACAGAGTCATTTGTTTCTACACCTGATCACTGAGAAAGAAACCACAACATCTGGAATTGATTCTCAAAGATTTCCCAACACCAGTGGTTGTGCTTTCCCCTGCCTGCTGCCTCTGTAACCTAAGGGTGTCCCACAGCCCTGAGGGTGTGAAGGGAGAGGAGAAAGGTAGAAGGATGCTCTCACTCTGAAGTAATTGGTATTGGAATGTCATTTGGCAAAGCAGGGCAAGTTTTCCATTTTTAAAAGGATTTTAAACTTGCCTAGACTTTAGCAAGTATGAGATAACATGATGAGTATTTCCTGAGAATTTTGGAGACATCCTAAAGAGTTTGGACATCTTACTGGTCTCCTTCCTCTCTTCTTCCCCCCAACTCTCCCATCTTTTCTCCCCTATTTCCTGGCTGGGGTTTTTTTCCCCTCTATTTCCCATTTTACTTTCCTGTATTATTCTCTCTTCCCCCTTCTTTTCAGTTCTTTTTCCTACCTTCTTCTCTCATCTACTCCTTCTTTCTCCTCTTCTCAGCTTCACCCACCTGGCTTCTCCTTTGTTCCTCACTCCCAGGCCTCCATCCTAGAATGGACCATTTGGCCCCTGTTCTGTCCTTGTACCCCACTATGCCAGCACTCAAAGGGGCACATGTGCAATATATGCCCTAAGGACATCAGTGAGCTGACTCCAAGTCAGGGCTCTTCTCCAATGTGGGGCTGGGGGCTACAGAATTTTACATTGACTTCTAGTGGAGGCCAGACAGCGATGGTTTTCTCCAGGAAGTTAAGTTGCTTCCTGCACTTGAACTTTTTGTACTTGTCTCAAATATTAATCTTTCATGCCAAAGAAGAGGGGGAACAGGGTCTGTCATACATCTTCATGCCATCTACAAGATGATCAATGGGGCTTTTTTGAGCTTGGAAACCACTGTGAGATTTGGGGCATCATAAAGCCTTTAGAGAAGAAAATTCAGGAGGCAAAAGTTCAAGAATCACAGCTCTTGAAGATGTAAGAGATCAAGAGTTTTAAACAGAAAGAAATATATATATCCAGAGGGAGGTCACCTTCCACAACAACTGCACTGGCCTTCTTCCATCCACCATAGCTGGTCTCAGGACTCTCCACAGATCCAGGCCATGTGGAGCTGTAAGGAAAAAGAGTGAGGTGCTCAACTCAGACAGAAGGAAGTTGCAACAGAAGATGATGAAATTAGCTGGGCTGCCTAATGTGGGTTTTTTTTTCCCTGAGCTAACATTGGCCCTGAGCTAGCATCTGTTGCCAATCTTCCTCTTTTTGCTTGAGGGAGATTGCTGCTGAGTTAACATCTGTGGCAATCTTCTTCCATTTTGAATGTGGGATGTTGCCACAGCATGGCTTGACGAGCAGTGTGTAGGCCCATGCATGGGATCTGAACTTGCGAACCCTGGGCCACTGAAGCGGAGTGTGCAAACTTAACCACTATGCCACCAGGCCCACCCCTGGGTTGCCTGTTTAGAAGATCTAGTTGAGAAGGATTTGCTTGAAGGAGCCAGGAGCAGTCAGTGGAGAGTGGAGGGATGACAGCATTACAATGACCAATGATGTCTTCATTTTGTGGCTGAAGGATTGAAATCAACCAAAAAGGTAAAAAGTAAAGCTGCTCTTGGATCTGATGACTTAATGTAAGGTAAAAGAAAAGCACAATAGACTCCATTGTAGTATAATTTATAACTCAAATCTGGATTGAAATGTGACATCTCATGTCCTCTAAGATAGAACACTTACATACATTACAGCTAGGAATGACACAGATAACTGATAAGGAGGTGTATATATATATATTTTTATATATACACACATGACTATATATATTATATATACAATATATAGTATATAGTGTGTGTATATATATTTTCTATATAGATATAATATATAGTCATGTGCTGCACAACAATGTGTTGGTCAATGACAAATCATATATACGATAGTGGTCCCATAAGATTAGTATCATATAGCCTAGATGTGTAGTAGGCTACTCCATCTAGGTTTGCGTAAGTACATTCTATGGTCTTTGTACAGCAACAAAATCGCCTAATGATACATTTCTCAGAATGTATCCCCACTGTTAAGCAATGCATGGTTGTATATATAATTTAGGCCATATCTACAACCAAAAAGGATGAAACTGCATACTTACAATGTTATAAAATATAAGAAAGAAATAAAGAATAAAGGAACAGAGAAATAATCTTTACTAGGTCCCTCCCTGAGCTCTAAATTTAATGCTGATCTTCCTCACAAGGAAAGTGAAAAAAAAGACTCATACTGAGTTGCATATTTCTCATGGTCTGATAAAAAGGAAACAAAAAATTCATAAGAAGAGGTCAGTATTTTCTGGCTATGGGCACTGAACTCATAAACAAAATTTATCATGTGAATCCTCTCAAAAAAAGACACAGGGCAGCATACAGACCAATGTCTGCAACTGCACTTGAGCAAAAGTACAGAAATATTGCCAGTGTACCTTTCTCATGATTGTCTTCTATAAAATGTAGGGGCATAATGTGAAACCTGATTCATGCATTTCTTCAGCGAACAACATAATCTAAGACAAGATAGTTCAAAAGTGTGTTAGCTTCTGATGATCTAACCATACAGGGATAAACAAAACAAGAGGGATGCACATTTTACTTTATCTCTGGACTATATGTCTCACATATCATGTCTCAAGCAAGTTTTGGCAAGGAGTGGATCACTGGCAATTTATAGTTGAATGCTCTGACATGAGCTTGAAATTTCAACATGCTGAGCTTCTGATTAAAGAATGACCCACACACTTTGGCCATGAAAGGAAGGCAGAGTTCTAAAGAACTGTCCAGATGGCTAATGGCCTGTAATTTGGAGAAGCAAGGAAATGTCTCTAACTAAAGCCACAGTTGACACACTCTGATTCTTTTCTCGAGGAAATCACATGGCTGAAGATAATGTAATTAGGTCTGCAAAGAATGGGTCCACCACTCAGGCCAAGATCTAAACTATTTTAGTACTGAGAGATCATTTTCAGGGATCTTTTTAACTTCAGGTGATTGAATGTCTTAAAGTGAAATTGCTGAACTCCAACTACAGACCACTTCATAAGGTGGAAATATGTACCAAAGGGCAATTAAGTCAATAATCTGTCTTGTCGTCAATGGAGAGTCACATTTCTACAACTACTCTTGCAGAAGCCAAAGTGTGGGTAACACAGTCTGTTAGGCTCCAAGTCACCCAATGAGATCTACTGTAATTTCATGTAAGCTGGATATAAGGAAACTGGAACTGTTTAGACTTCACATATGACTTCATCTGCATTCCACTGAGATGCTGTCTTACAAGGTCTGCCAGGAGTTTTCTGATTTCCCAAAGGTCTTTATTGAATCAGAAGATGGGACAATCGGTACTCAACTTTCTCAGACAGGGAGCAACAGGCCTGGTTTCAGCCTATCTACAACAAGTGAGATGTGAGCAGAGACAGACTTCTTCCAAGAAGACAGACTTATCCCGAGGCTACCTTCAAAGGTGACCCACAGAACTAGAAGGACTCTCACTCCATTTCTTACTTGCAGAGCTTCTCTATTCTGGTTATGTGGAAGTCAGACTCAGGGATAATAATATTGAGAGTAAGAAATAAAAAACCTAAAGGTAAAATGTTCATACAATCCAGTCCCACATATTCATCTGAAGGATAGAGAGAGGTAAAAATAAACTGATTATTAAATAATCAATCTTTCTAGTCACTTGATTAGAAATATGAGTGAAATTCTCCTTAGATTTAGGTGGTCATTTAGTGTTAGCAAATGGTGATGATGAATGAATATAATCAGGTATTTTTTTCTTTCACTGAGGCCACTTTTTCCTGCAGATATGGTCCAAAGAGAAACAGTCTTCCCATTCTAGACTTTCCACAGATACAGCTTTTAGTAACACCACTGCCTGACTAGCATGCAAATGTTCTATAATTATTGAAGCCAATTTTCCATTAACCATGAGTTAATAATGGATTTGCAGTTTAATCAAAGGGGGAAAAGTAATAATTCTGTATTTGCGAAAAAACAAAATTAAAATTTTCCAAATCCATCAAAATATCCACATATTCAAAGGCATCAATTGTTTGGACCAATATAGTAACAATTTGATGCTACATTGTTTCTGTTACAATCTGGGAATACTGACAACTATCACCACCTCAGACATATACTGGTGTCCTTGCTGAAGACCTAAATAACAGCTAACTTTTGGCAAATGCCACTGCAGTAAGCCTTTTACCTGAATTATCTCATTTAATCTCCACAGCCCTATAATTAGGTACACGAATATTATTATCTCCAGTTCTGAAGCACAGAGAAGTTAAGCAACTGATAAATATAATAAGCTTTTAAGTAATAAAGCCAGGATTTGAATATAATGATATCTGTGTCATATAGTAGACATTTACATGCTTAAATGTGGGTAAGTAACCCTAATAATCAATACGTTTAAGTCCAAAAGAAAATAGGCAGTATTTCACATTCAACTTAGAATAGAAATAACCAAACACTTAGAAAAGGTTTGAGGTGGTGTGTATTAAAAATGCCTTTCTTTGTGAAAATAGTTTATGATTTGGAAAAGGAGAAATTAGGATTTGCTGGGAGGTGGGGAAATATTCATCGGTTTCCTCTGGGATCCTGAAAAAATGAAGAAAAACAAAAGCAAAAGTTCTCTAGTGGTAACTTTGATAAGTCTTGATTTCATTTAATTAGTAAAGGACACAGAGAACACCAGCATCTCTTGTTTTGCTAATTAATCTTAGTCAAGATAGCTGAAATAATAAATCAGTTGAAATGGCAGATCTTGTTTCTGGGAGCAAAAAATGTGGATGAAACTGACATCAGAGACTGGCTGGACTGTGATGAGCTAACTTAAGACACTGAGCCATACGGGCACCAGGAAGTCACTTGGGAAAAGAGTGGCAGCTACAGAGAGAAGAGGTGTGCAAAACAAGATTGCACCTGAGGTAGAACTTCATCTCCCAGATTGTCTGCTGAAAGGCATAGCAAAGGGAGAGGACAGTTTGCTCAATGATATCGCATGTGTTTCATTCTAATATTTTTTTTTACTGCTTTTTCTCCCCAAATCCCCCAGTACATAGTTGTATATTTTAGTTGTGGATCCTTCTAGTTGTGGCATGTGGGACGCCACCTCAACACGGCCTGATGTGTGGTGCCATGTCCGCGCCCAGGATCCGAACCAGCAAAACCCTGAGCCACCGAAGCAGAGCATGCGAATTTAACCACTCGGCCACGGGGCCAGCCCCTCATTCTAATATTTTAAAAGGGAGGCCTCAGCTAAGACGTAGACAACAATAACTGACTACTCCAACAGACTGTAACCACTGGGCCATTTTTTACTGTGCAATTTATGTGCTTTTTGACATTTGTAAATTATTATATTTGCATTCATTGGACACTTTGAGGTGATCTCTGTAGAATGTAAATACGTTCCTAAATATTGTATATAATTTTAATCAAAAGTTTACATTAGATCCACAACTTGACTAGTTTTGTTTTAACCATGCTTGCATTTCTATTTATTTAAAATTTATATAGCCCTTAACATTTGTAAGGCACTATTCTAAGCACTTAAACACATAACGATTTGGGATTTTTACTATACTGCTACAGGCTGGCATAGAAGACTGGATGCCTGAACTGAATAGAAGAACAGAATCTTAGGGGTAGTCCAGACTAAGCATGAACATCTCCACTGGGGATAAAAAAACTCACAAGACACCATATTGTTTCCAGACATCCAACCATACGGGAGGACGTGCCAAACATCTGTTAACACCAGCATAGTCTCATGGGAAAACTCAACCAGTATCCAGAGGAATAAACTGTTGTCATTTGGACCAGGGAGCACACAAGTTGACCTAAATGTTACCTGAGACCAGTGTGGGACTTAGCTATGAGATTGAATAAGAAGGGCCTGAAATCATGGCTGGGGTAGGGTGGGGAGAAATTCATGGTCTAAAACCCACATGTTTTATCAAGAAATAAGGTTAAAGCCTCAGAAGTCTAGAAAGGTCAGCATTTTTGCCTTTCTTTTCCATATTTTGGAAGAAGATGTGTGGACATCACTGAGTATTCATCTAATTAGTCATGCATTTATTTATTCATTGTGTTAGGCTGAAAAACAGACCCCCAAAATTGAAATCCTAATCCTTGGAACCTATAAATGTTACCTTATATGGCTAAAGGGACTTTGCAGATGTGATTAAATTAGGATCTTGAGACAGGGAGATTATCCTGGATTATCCAGGTGGATCCTAAATGCTACCACAAAGGTCATTATAAGACAGAGGCAGAGAGATTTGACAGAGAACAGGAGAAAAAGGTTCTGCAAATGCAAATCAAAACCACAATGAGCTATTACCTCACACCCATGAGAATGGCTATTATTAAGAAGACAAGAAATAACAATTGTTGGCAAAGATGTGGAGAAAAGGGAGCCTTCATACACTGTGGGTGGGAATGTAAATTGGTACAGCCACTATGGAAAACACTATGGAGATTCCTCACAAAATTAAAAACAGAACTACCATATGATCCATCTATTCTACTTTTGGGTATTTATCCAAAGAACACAAAAATACTAATTCAAAAAGATATGTGCACCCCTATGTTCACTGCAGCATTATTCACAATAGCCAAGGAAGCAACCTAAGTGCCCATCGATGGATGAATGGATAAAGAAGATGTGGGGGGTGTGTGTGTGTGTATATATATATATATATATATATATATATATATATATATATATTCAGATGAAATCTTGCCATTGCGACAACATGGATGGACCTTGAGGGTATTATGCTAAGTGAAGTCAGTCAGACGGAGAAAGACAATATACCAAAAGATTTCACTCATATGTGAAAGACAAACACACACACAGATACAGAGAACAGATTGGTGGTTACCAGAGGGGAAGGGGTTGGCAGAAGGGCAAAATGGGTAAAGGAGCACATGTGTACAGTGACAGATGGCAAGTAGACTTTTGGTGGTAAACATGACGTAGCCTACACAGAAGGCGAAATACATTGTTGTGCCCCTGAAATTTATACAATGTTATAAGTCAATGTGACCTTAATTTAAAATAATTAATTAACACTAAAAAGTAGGTACTACTATTAACTCAATTTTACAAATTATATTTCATTATGGAAAAGGGGAATAAATAGTGAGAAAACTAAGGATTAAAGATTAGATATCTTGCCCAAAGTCACTCCAGAGCCAGGCTGGGATTTAAGCCAAGCCCACAGACTTGAATTATTAATCTTAATTACCACATCTGACTCATGGTAAGCACTTAACCCATTTCTTCCTCTTTCCTTCCCTAACTATCATTAAAGATGTGACTCTTTTTTTCTCCTTAGTTATACTTTTATTTATTTTTTTAGTAGCAGCTCCAAGGTTTACAATATATATCTTTAATTTATCATAGGATAGCTTTAAATATTACACTGCTTCATATACAGTACAAGAACTTTATAAGAGTATTAAAGATGTAATCTTTTGCCTTTAGGGCAAAAAGCTGCTAATGTAACTATAACCATCAGAGGAGGGCCGGTGTCTCCTGTGGGCTCAGATGGGTGCAGTGAGTGCCCTTGGAGAGGGAATGTAGACTCCCTAGGCTCTGGGATTGAGGGAGTCCATGATTCCCATGAATAGCCCTTGACAAAACCCACAAATGCTAGGCCCACGCCACCCAACCCAGAGCATACAGAAAAGGAATTACAAGGGACCAGCTTGCCTTCTTCTTCAGTTGTTCCCATTTTCTCTTGGCTCCAGCCACTCCAGAACACTGACTCCTCAGCCACACATTGCAGAGCTACGACATATTCTGTAAAAGCCTGCAGCCCAGTGAGGTTGTATGTTGTGTCTCCATTGGACCCTTCTTTGAAGTTGACTTCCATCTAGAAGACAAAGACAACTCTGAGCTGAAGGGGAGACCACATGCTATCTTTCCATGTTTCTTCTTCACTCCCCAACCCTCTCCTACCTTTTCAGAACTAGTAGCATTATATCTCAAATTTTAATACTGTAACTTTCATAAATAACGCTCCATGCATACCTGGGGACCATTTGCACCTAAATAGATGTGAGTCACCCCATGAACCATCACCCTCTCCATTTCCTGTCTCTAAGCTTGTGAAGCAGAGTTTCCTGCCTTTAGGATGGATGTGAGTGAGCAGAGTCTTGCTGTTCTGGAAGATGTAAGGTGGAGTCCTGGGACCCAGGGCATCTTGGGCCTCAATTTAAACTGTGGAGGTGACTCCAACACCTAGAGATAAGGTCTCACAGAACAGTAGGTAACACAGACCTTAGCTGTATTAAATACAATCTTATGTCACGGACAAGACCCAGAAAAAATTAAGTGACTGTGGACTACCTCAGCATTTGTCATCTGCAGAACTAGGACCAGAATACAGATTTCCTCACTCCTAGACTCCCTTTACCCAAATCTTCCACTTCGAATTACTGGTTTTTGGGTGACCAGTCAAGCTGCTAAAGATCTTAGCAGCCTGGATGCATAAACTCATTTTGATACTCTCTTGAGGTGGGGAGGGAGGAGAGGTAAATAAATCACTTCTCCTTTTTAGACTTCAGTTTCCTCATTAGTATTGCTTTATATTATCTCTAAAGTCCTTTCTGGACCTAGCCCTCCAAGAGAACCTGAAAATTCAGCTATTTCTTTCTGAGTATGGTCACTGTTACTACAATATGAACTTTTAACTGTTGGTTTATATAAACTTACATTGAGTTAATAAAAATAAACTGCACTAATAGGCATGTCCATTTTGTGAGTACGCACACTAGTTCCAAAGAACCGTGAGAGAGAAGGAAGTCCTGATATTTCTTATGTATATATAACAGATGTGAAATAAGTACATAATTATACCTCCTGGGCCTAAAGGAAATTGGGCAAAATGAGGATGTGAGTATGTGGCAAAAAGCTGAGCCTCCCAGCTGTATCTGGACACTTCTGAACTCCCAGCCCAGTGAGATGGCTTTGGAGCAAGGAACTGGGGACCAAAGGTGAGGCAGTTTCACTGCTGAATCCCAGGTTCCCTGAGCACTCTCCTCCAATAGCCCCTGGAGATGTTGCAGAGGCAGAATAGGGTTGTTGGGAACACAACTTAGGACAAGCCATTGTCTCTTGGAAAATAGCCTCCTCAATTTACCTTGGTTATGGGGCCCAGTTGGAACCAGATTAAGACCCTTAGAAGGTCAACCACATGGTGCCCTCCATATGTAATTTAAAATAAAAACAATATGAAGCCATAAAATATGTGCAAGGAAGTCTAATAAGGTTCTATTTTGCCTTTCATGATTTTTAAGTTATATAATATATTTTTTCTAAAACTCTCTCAAATTTTTCCTCCTGCTTTTGCTAGTACCCTCAGCACGTGCTTGGCCTGCTTCCTGGGCCTCCACGTTCATGCTCAGAAAGCTCTGCCTAATGTAGCTATGCAAGCCTGTTCTTCTCAGCCTTAACCTCAAAGGGAAAAAAAATAACTGTTCAGTCTTTCAAATAGTGTGCCTCTAAGGCTTCTTTAACTTTTGCTTTTTGTCCAGGCGAAGCGCCTTTGGCCCTCACAGGGTCCAGGATCAGTTGTTCCTCCATATAAAGGCTTAAATCTAAAACTTCCCAACCCAACACAAGCAATAGACTCCTACCAAAACACTAATTAACTTCATCAAGTTTGTTTCTCACCATCTACACTTTGTGCCAAATCCTAGCTCATCCAAAGGGTTTATGTCTTGAGATGAGTCAGAAGTTTTGGTTTCAAGGCCTAAATCAAACTCTTAAAACAGTCTTGAAAAATAAAATAAATAAATAAATAAAAAACAGTCTTGGGATCCTTTTGTAAAGTGTTCACATGGCTCCAATTATAAAGGTGGAAACCATTTAGACTATGGCCACAGGAAGGTGGTCTGGAGGTTGCTAAAGTACGTCAAATGAATGACTGAACTTGGAGTCAGAAAACCTGGGCTCAGATCTGCAACTTACAAACCTTGCAATCTTGGACAGGTGATTTAAACTCTCTACATTGCAATTTCCTAATCTGTAGAAATAAGTACTGTGATGCCTCATTTATAGGATATTTGCAAAGATTAAATAGTTTGGAGTATAAGAAAACTTTGTAACTCATATAGCATCATATATATGAGTCTTGCTATATGGACATATTGGGATTTTAGCATTAGTTTTTATATAGTTTAGTTTAGTTAAACATTTATTGAGCCCACATGCCAGACAATGAGAAAACAAAGATGAAAACCAAGGTCTCTGTGTGTGAGGAACTTACAGTCTAATGCTGGGAGAGATGACTTTAAATGACTGTGTTGAGTGTGACATGCAGTGACAGAAGAGGAGCCCCTAGCTTAGGCTCTCCAAAGGAAATATGTCAGACCTGAGTTCTGAGAGATGAATAGATTTAGGAAGGTTTGGGGCAGGAGTAGAGGTACAAAAGCAGAGGGTGTTCTAGGCAGAGGCACAGAATAGGAAAACGACATGACAGAAGGGAAACTTGCAATTCAGAATTACTTGAGAAGCAAGAACAAGATGAAAAGATGAGGCTGGAGGGGTTAATAGGGGCCAAATCTTGGAGGGTTAAGGATCTGGACCTTTTTCCAGAGACAATGGGAACCATCCATAGCAGTTTGGGTTGATTTAGTTAGATTTAAAACTGAGTAGACTTAATTGTTTTGGAAAGCTGAAAGGAGAGAGATATTGGCTGCACGTTCCACTTTCCTTCCTACTTCCTCCAGGAGAGCAGGAGGAAAGACCTCTGACCTCAGGGACTGGAAGCAAGGAGGCAAAGATGAGTGTAGATGTAGGTGAGTTTGTCAAAGAGGTGGGTATAGGATGCTGGGAGTTGGGGTAGTTTACACATCCTACCTTCATTTAGTGTTGTATAGGGTTTAGTAATTTTTTAGAGGGACATAGATCCTGGTTTAGTTTTCTTCTTGAATCCTATTCCAGCAGCTGCAGGACTCTGAGCCCAGACAAACATAAGAAATTAAGGGTTGCTAGACAGTAGATTATTTTAGAAGCTCCTCGGGTTCACTGAGACCATGACATGTGGTGTGAAGGAAGATGAGCTTATGTTGTGCCAGGGACTGCCCTGCTAAGGGCTTCCTTTCTGAGTTTCAGGAACTACAAATCAGTGAGTCTTAAGTTACATGTAGTCAGGTTCTAGGAAAATGGTTCCAGAGCTGGCATAGAAGGAAAGCTGAGAGGAGGAGTGGACATCATTATTTCTCTTGTCTTGAACACAAGTGAAACTTAACCAATTTTCTCTTCTGAAAGAGTTCTAGACTAGGAGAGAATGCCACAGACATGGTATCTATGGGTTTCAGCAAACAAAAAAGTCTAGTGATAGTCTCATGAACAAGATAAAAAAAAGTAGGCTGAATGAGTCTAGTGGTAATTAGGTATATTCAAAGAAGCCTGAGTAAATGATCACACTCAAAGAAGGAGAGATTGATGTCTCTGAATGGTCTCTACTGATTTACCACAGGGCTCTGATGTAGTCACTACTTTGATTAATGATTAGATAAAGGTATGGAAGTGAGTGTTATCAAATCTGAACATACCAAAAAATTAGAAAGTTAACTATAAGTTTGAAGTGATAGAATAAAGATTCTAAATAGGCTGAAATGATGGATAAGACAAATATGAAGAAATTCAATAGGAATAAATAAAACACCTGCATTTAGGTTAAAAACCAACAAGTTATAAGACAGTGGAGGTGTGTTTTACTAGCAAATCTTGTGTGGGGGAAAAAATTCTTAAAGATTTAGCTAGATTGAGCTGGCTTGGAGGTAATTAAGAGTCAATATGCAAGGTGTTTGCCACAAAAAATGTTGAAATAATTTCAGGCCGCATTAATGGAAATATGAAAATACCTTCTGAACTCTGAAGAAAATATTTCTTAAGATACAAAAAACATTAAAAATAAAGGAAAAGATTGATGAAAGTTGACAGTACTAAAATTAAGAAGTTCTATTCATCCAAAGTCACCATTAAGGGAGTGAAAAGGCAAGTCACACAATGAGAGATGTTTGCAACACATATAACAAATAAAAGACTCATAAATATAATATATAAGGAATTCCAACAAATCAATTAAAAATTCAGACAGATGATCCAATAGAAAAAATGTGCAAAAGATTTCAATGAACACTTCACAAAGAAGAACTCCAAATGGCCAATAAACATATGAAAAGTTATGCAATCTCATTTAAAAAGTCAGGTAAATGCAAATTACAGCCATCATTCCATTGTGTTCATACAATGGAATACTACACAGCAATAAAAACGTATAAATTCCAGCATTATATAACATGAACGAATCTTAAAAGCACAATATTGAGAGAAAAAAGCCAAACATAAAAAAAAATACAAAATGTATGGATTTCATTAATATAATATCTCAAACTATGTTGATCAGGGATGCAGGCTTAAATGGTAAAATCACAGTAAAAAGCAAAGAAGTAATTACCATGAAAATCAGGCTAACAGTTAGCTCTATGGGAGGAAGGGCCTATCATCAGGAAAGGGTAGGCAGAGGGCTCTGGCATGTTATTTTTGACCTCACTGGTTTTTACATGAGTGCTGATAATAATTTGTTAAATGCAATATTTATGGTTTTTTAACTTTTCTAAATGTGCGTTATATATCACAATTTCATAAAAGGTTGGAAAAATTTAAAAAGAAATGGCCAAGCCGTAGAATCTCTGGTGGTCAACGTAGTTAGACACAAACCAAGGTGAAATGCAAAAGTAAATTTCTCACTCTTTAATAAGTCCCTGTGCTCAGAATGCAAGATGCCTATAATAAAACACTTTTCCCATCTAAAAGGCCCAAATGGGAAACTGGGAAGAAAAGTATTCACTATTGTCTACCCTGTATTTTCAATGTAGAAAATGGAAAAAATGATTCCAGGTCAAAAAAGTTGTCAATAATTCTCTTCTTTGGGCCCTCTAATAGAAATATTACAATGGTATAACTTACCCAGCCGGCACTATTTACTGTTCTGAAACGAAGTCTGTATTTTAAAGTAGTTGATTTAGGCGCCAACACAGGCCTTTTCCATTTTATTTGAACCATTCGTTTGATGCCCAAAACTGGTTTCACACTGTAAATCTCAGGTGGTTCGGTTTTTACTGAAAATAAAAATCATACAGTTCCAATATTTGCAAAAGATCAGAAGGTACTAATAGTATCCACCCAAAATAGGGAAAAAAAAAAAACTAGAAAGGAAATGATAGTGCATATTTTGTGATCTACTCCACGCGGATGGCATTAGGAAGGCAGCGCAAAAGAAACGCTGCCCCTCCCCCTCCCCCCCTCCCCTGCCAAAATAGGAGCATCCAATGAGGAGAGGATACATTTCTATGATTTTTCTGAAAATCAGCCTTTTACTGATCCTACGCTGAGCAGAAGGGAGGTAAAAAGCAAAGACCACATGACAAGAAAATGGGCTATTCCCCTTATCTATTCTCCCTTCCCCTTGCCCTCTCTTTCCTGGACCTCCAAGATGAAGAAGTGCCCAGTACAAAAGCACCTCTCATTTCCTGTGAACACTAAAACATTCTTTTCCAAAATCTCTCTCCTTGAAAATATGTATTTTTTTTCTGGTTATAAAAGTAACACACGCTAATTGCAAAAATTTTCTAAATATAGAAAAATACAAAGAAAAACTTTAAATCATCTATAATGCCATCAACCAGAGATAACCATTATTAACATTCTGGTGTATATCTAGGCTTTTTTTCTATGTAAGTATTTGTATATTTTTAAAACAAATTTAATGTTATGCTAAATAAAGCTTTTGTCTTTTTTAATAACATTATGGAATCAGCACATACCCCCTTGCATTAAAAATTCTTCAGAACATGGTTTTTTCAAAGCTTCATAATATTCCATCTTATGGATGTACAAAACTTATTTGACCCTGTCTCTACTATTGCACATTCATAGTGTTTTCAATTTTTCATTTTAAAGCTCCCTGAGAACAGAAGCTGGGTCTTGATCACAAAACCTAAAATTAACACCTGGCACTGAGCAGGCATCAGATATGTGTTAAGTGAATAAATAAGTGGACGACAGTGCATCTTCATCTGCAGCTATGATGGTTTCCTTAGTATAGAGTGACTAAGTAAAAGAGTATGAGCATTTTTAGGGCAGCTTCTACACAGTGCCATTTTGCTTTCCAAAAAAACTCTACTAATTGCAGTTTCCATCAACAGTAACTGAATACCCATTTCACGACATCCTTGCTAGCTAGTATTGAATAGTATTATCTTTCTCATCTTTGTAATCCCTGAAGGCTTTTAGAGAGCAATATCCCTTCTTAGACCCATGGAATTAAAAACATTGGGTAAAAATATTCAGAAAGCACTTAGTAGCTACTCAAAAAATAATATGTACTTAGCATGCCTGGACTAAAGGGTAGTCATCAATATATGTGGCCATTCAGTGGATGAAGCTGTAAACAATAGATATATGAAGTAATTTTCATAACATTATTGGTATTTATTGAGCACTTGATAAAGCGTTTTTTGAGGAGAATCATTTTGTTAACTCCTCTCAACCACCTATCATTTCATATACTCATTTTTCAGAAGGTAAAACTGGGATTTTGAAAGGTTAAATAACTTTCTCATAAAAAGCCAAGCCGGGATTCATTTGTACCAACTCCAAAATTCCTTCCCTTAACCATTAAAAAGACTGCCTCTAGTTAAGAGTAAACACAAATCCCTTTTTTAGCTCCATCCAATTCTACAACTATATCACCAAGGAGATATAATGTATTAATTTTTACTCTGATTAAAAATGGCTCTCAGGGGGCCGGCCCTGTGGCTGAGTGGTTAAGTTCACGTGCTCTGCTTCAGCAGCCCAGGGTTTCGCTGGTTCGGATCCTGGGTGCAGACATGGCACCGCTTGCCAGGCCACGTTGAGGTGGCATCCCACACGCCACAACTAGAAGGACCCACAACTAAAATATACAACTATGTACCGGGGGGCTTTGGGGAGAAAAAGAAAAAATAAAATCTTAAAAAAAAATGGCTCTCAGAATTGTTCATTAAGAAACTGATATATATTTAGTGATGTCAGCAAAACGATGGACTAGAAAACTTCAAGTTTTTGTTCCCCCATGGAAACATAAAAAAATAAAAATAAATAAAATAGAAACTGGCTGAACTAACATGGTTGGTGCTCTGAAAACCAGTCAAAGGTTTACAGCAAACAAACAAATACCCAGTCAAGAAAAAGTCACCTTTCAAAGTGTTAGGGAAAGTTCTGTGGCAGTCTTACCTGCCCTTGTCTTATTCCCCACCCCTCAAGCATGTCAGTGGTCTGGAGGATGCAGAAACCCAGCTCCCACTTCCCTTCCTCAAACCACAGAGCAGAACAGACCTTATTTGCAACATTCTAATCTCTCTGGAGGAAGACTGAAAGATTGGTCTCTGTTTTGTCTAACTCAGATCTCAAGTAGGAAAAGCATCAGGTGCTGCTCATGAAAGCTGCTTGGAGACTGGGTCAAGAGATTATAGGTAGAGACATACAACAGGACATCTAAGGTCCTGAGAAGTCGGGCGAGACTTTTTGAGAACTTAAGACATTCAAAAGCAGGTATGTATAAAGAGGAATTAAGAAAGCAACATGCAGGCCAAGGCAAGTTGCACACACAGAAAAGACCCGAGAAGAATTTAAGCTTTCACCTGAGACTGATCCTTAGGCTCAGAGCAAGCCTAGCTAATCTGTGAAGGACTGCCCCAGTACAACTCAAAGTGGATCAAAAAATGAAACATAAGAGCTGAAATAATAAAACTCTTATGGGAAAATATAGCAGATCTCTGTGAACTCAGGTTAGGCAATGGTTTTTCAGATCCGACACAAAGCACAAGCAATAAGAGAATAATAGATAAACTGGACTTCATCAAAATTAAAATTTTTCTGTTTCAAAAGACAACATCAAGAAATTAGAAAGACAGGGCCAGCCCAGTGACATAGTGGTTAAGTTTGTGCCCCCTGCTTCAGCGGCCTGGGGCTTGTGGGATCAGATCCTGGGTGCGGACCAACACACCACTCATCAAGCCATACTGTGGTAGCATCCCACATACAAAATAGAGAAAGACTGGCACACAGTTAGATCAGGGACAATCTTACCAAAAAAAAAAAAAAAAAAGAAATTGGGAAGACAATTGGACTTCAGCATCATGGCAGAGTGAGTTGTTCCCTTTGTCTCTCCCCTCTAAGTTACAACCAGTAGGACATCCACTGGCGAACAAAGGACTCTCTGCACAGCACACCAGCACACCGGAGAGATCCATACATCTATATATCTGAAGGTGGGTGGACTGGACCCCCTGGATGGAGTGGAATTAGGGGAACAGCGGCAGCTCCCCAAACTGGAGGTTCCAGGATCTATGGCCATGCCTATGAACAGAGGCCCCAGAAACTGAGGTAACACCCACGAATGGAGGCCCCAGGAATCCAGGCAGCCCATGCTCACGGAGGTGCCAGGAATCATTGTGGGCCTGTGACTGGAAACTCCAGGAACTATGAGACACTTGTAACCCAGCCTCCACTCCCTCCCCTGACAGCAGTGATTCTGACACTAGCCCTTCCAGCAGTCGGAGCTGCACCCAAGATGCAAATACCCCTAGCAGTGGTGGCAGTGCCCATGACCTAAAGTTTCAAAAAGCATACTAGCACCAGAGACCAGAGGCTACAGGAGCAGTAGCAGCACTCACAGCTCAGCTCCTACCCCTCCCCTAGCAGTGGCAGATGGCACCTGCAACCTGAGATTTCAGGAAATGCAGTGGCACTTGTAGCTTAGCCCCTACCCCACCCCCAGCAGTGGTGGGTGTCAACTGTGACCTGAGGCTTCAGGAGTCACAGCAGTAACTGCGACCCAGCCCTCAGTGGCAGTACCCCAAATACCAGCCCTACCAGCAGCAGGGCCTGCATACAAGACCCCAGGCCCCTGGCAGCAGCAGTGACATCTGCAAACCCAGCACCTCTAGCAGTAGTGCTGCCAGCACCCCCAGATAACCCAGGAGCAGCAGGGAAGGTGGTGCATGTAATAGCAGCACTTGACCTCGTGGAGAGTCTGCAGAAAGCCAGAGGGGAATACGAGACCCAGGTGACCCCAGAAGCAGCAGAGGTGCTCACAGTCTGGTGAATCCAGTGGCAACACCCACGACTGCAGTGACATTGTAAGCAGCAAGGCACCAGCAAACTCAGAGGCACAAGCAGCATGAGGACACTGACAACTCTGGCAGAAGCAGTGGAGAGTGGAAAGCACAGGTTCTCAAATACAACCAGAAGAAGCTCAGAATCAAAGTAACCAAAACCTACACAAATAAGGAAGTTGTTTACTATCACAAATGTGCTGGCAGAAAAACAACTCATCAAGCACTGTGAAGAAGTAAAGTAACAGGCCAGCACAGAAAGAAAATGACAACTCTCTAGAAACCAAACTTAAAGTGACAGAAGATTGTGATCTGACAGAGAATTCAAAATAACTGTCATGAAGAAACTCAACAAGCTAGAAGAAAGCTCAGAAAGACAGTTCAATGAACTCAGGAATAAAATTAATGAACAGGAGGAGTACTTCACCAAAGAGCCATAAATTTAAAAAAAAAAAAAATCTGGAGACGAAGAACACAATTAATGAGATGAAAAATAAAGTAGAAAGCATTGGAAATACAGCAGACTACAGGAAAGAGAGAATTAGCAAGCTTGAAGATAGAAACCTAGAAATAATTCAGGTGGAAGAGGGGAGAGACCTAAGATTTTTTTTAAATGGTGAAATTCTACAAGAAACATCTGACTCAATTAGGAAAAGCAACATAAGCATAACGGGTATCCCAGAAGAAGAGAGGGAGAAAGTAGCAGAAAGCATATTTAATGAAATAATGCCTGAGAAATTCCAAACCTGGGGAAGGAAGTGGATTTACAAGTACATATAGCTAAGATAACACCTAATTATCTAAATGCAAAAAAACCTCTCTAAGGCACATTATATTTAAAGTGTCAAAAGTCAAGGACAAAAATGAATATTAAGGGTGGCCAGAGAGAGGGAAATAACTTATAAAGGAACATACATTAGGCGATCAGAGATTCTCAGCAGAATTCTACAGGCTAGGAGAGAGTGTAATGATATTTTCAAAATGTTGAAAGATAGAAATTATCAGCCAAGAATACTCTATCCAACAAAGTTTTCCTTCAGATATGAAGGAGAAATAAAGGCTTTCCAAGACAAACAAAAGCTGAGGGGATTGAGCACCACTAGACCTGCCTTTCAAGTAATGTTGTAAGGAGCCCTCCTATCTGAAACAAAAAGGCAAAGGCATACAAAGATTTGCATAAGGTGATAAACAGATAGACAGAATCAGAAAATTGCAACTCTGTATCAGAATTAGTTAGCAAACACTTAATTATAACATAAAAGCTAAGGAAAGGAAAGCATCCAAAATAGAACCACTTCAAGTTGGTAACAAACTCACAATACAAAAATGGATAATTTGTAGCAACAAAACCACAGAAAGGGAAGAGGACAGGGAAGGAATCTGCATAGGCTAGTGGAGATAAGAGGCTATCAGAAAAAGGACTATCTAAAAAAAAAACAAAAAACAAAAAAGGGGCCAGCGACGTGGCCAAGTGGTTAAGTTTGCACGCTCCACTTCAGCAGCCCAAGGTTCGGATCCTAGGATGTGGCACTGCTCATTAGACCATGCTGAGGCAGCATCCAACATGCTACAACTAGAAGAACGTACAACTAAAAAAATATACAACTATGTACTGGGGGGATTTGAGGAGAAAAAATCAGGAAAAAAAAAGATTGGCAACAGATGTTAGCTCAGGTGCCAATCTTTAAAAAAGAAAAGAAAAGAAAGAGGACTATCTCATATATGAGATCTTTTATACAAACTTTATGGTAACCACAAAACAAAAAATCAGAGCAAAGTCACAAATCATAAGAGGAAACTGAGAAAAACATCACAGAAAACCACCAAACTGAAATAGCAGACAGAAATACAAGGGGAAAGAAACAATGGAAGTACAGAACTACCAGAAAACAAAAGATAAAATGCCAGTATTAAGCCCTCATATATCAATAATCACTCTAAATGTAAATGGATTGAATTCACCAATCAAAAGACACAGAGTGGCTTGATGGTTTAAAAAACAAGACACAACAATATGCTGCCTCTATGAGACCCACGTCAGCTCTAAAGACAAATATAGACTCAGAGGGAGAGGACAGAAGATGATACTCCAAGTAAATGGCAACCAGAAGAAAGTGGGTTTGTGATACTTATATCAGACAAAATAGACTTCAAGCCAAAAAAGACAACAAGAGACAAAGACGGACATCATACAATGATAAGACAGACATCCCACCAAGAAGACATAACATTTATTAATATAAATGCACCTACCGTAGGAGCACCAAAGTATATAAAGCAACTATTAAAAGACCTAAAGGGAGAAAGTGACAGCAACACAATAATAGTAGGGGACGTTAATACCCCACTAACATCAATGGATAGATCATCCAGAGTCGACAAGGGCACATTGGCCTTAAGTGAAAAACTAGACCAGATGAACTTAATAGAGATATATAGGACATTCCATCCAAAAGCAACAGAATACACATTCTTCCCAAGTACACGTGGAACATTCTCAAAGATAGACCATATGTTGGGTGGGAAAACAAGTCTCAATAAATTTAAGAAGATGAAAATCATATCAAGCATCTTTTCCAACCACAATGGTATGAAGCTAGAAATCAATCACAAGAAAAAAGCTAGAAAAATCAAACATGTGGAGATTAAACAACATGCTACTGAACAACTACTGGATCAATGAAGAAATCAAAGGAGAAATAAAAAAATACCTGGAGACAAATGAAAATGAAAACACAATATACAAAAATCTATGCGATGCAGCAAAAGCACTATTAAGAGGGACATCTACAGGAGAAGGGGCGGAGCAAAATGACGGGATGAGCTGACCTGGGATTCTCTCCCCTCCAAAATAAAAGAAAGGATTGGAAAAACTGAATTTCAGAGAATAAATCTAATGCCAACACATTAGAGACCTACAATACCAAGAAGGCGGAGATCATAAACCTTGCTAACGGCCTCGGAGGTGCTGTAACAGGTAGGAGAGACCGTCGCTCCCCCCCCCCAGAGTCTGCGATCCCTGCTGCACGGTCCGGGAAGGAGCAGGGGAGGGGCCGTGTGACCGGGGGATCATCCAGGACTCCTGACGCTGGTTCAGTGGAAACCCACTGACGGGGGAAAGCTTCCGTGTGCGGGGACCCCATAAACCCAGGGCCTCGGGAGATCAGAGAACAGAACTGATCTGAATCCAGATCGGCATGAAAGAATAGCAGCCTCTCCCTCCCAGCAAAGCGCACTGGGCACTGCCATCTTGCCCGAAGGCAGAGAGCTCAGAACTCGAGGCTCTCAACCCCCATCTAGTGGCAACAGACTGTAACTGCAACCGAATTCTACCACCATGTGAAAAAAACGCTCTTCTACCATCCAGCACTTTATAAAAGCCCCAGACCAGAAGGAAAACAATAAAAACATAGAATTAAGTCCTGAGGACTTGGAATTAGGTAAACTAAGTGATAATGAGTTCAGAGCAGCTATAATCAAAAAACTCAATGAGGTAGAGAGAAAGACAGAGAAACAAGCCAATGAGTTCTGGAGTTACTTCACAAAAGAGATTGAAATCATAAAGAAGAATCAAACAAAATTACTAGAGATGAAAAACACAATGGACCAGATAAAACAGAATACGGATTCCCTGAATGACCGTGTAGACACCATAGAAGAGCAAATTAACATAATTGAAGACAGACAGGCTGAATGGCTCCAGACAGAGGAAGAAAGAGAACTAAGAGTTAAAAAAAACTGAGGAAAATCTCCGAGAGATAGTGGATTCAATGAGGAGTAAGAACTTAAGGATCATAGGAATTCCCGAGAACGTGGAAAAGGAAAATGGAGCAGAAAGTGTGCTTAACGAAATTATTGAAGAGAACTTCCCAAATCTAGGGATTGATGGAGAAATGTGTGTAGAGGAAGCTTTCAGATATCCTAGATTTGTCAATGTAAAAAGACCTACTGCAAGGCACATAGTAGTACAATTGGCAAGAAGGAAATATAAAGAAAGAATACTCAGGGAAGTAAGAAAAAAGAAGAGAATAACCTATAAAGGAGCCCCTATCAGACTTTCAGCGGATTTCTCTACAGAAACCTTACAAGCTAGGAGAGAATGGAGTGACATATTCAAAGCTTTAAAAGATAAAAATCTTCAGCCAAGAATACTCTATCCAGCAAGAATTTCCTTCAGATATGAGGGAGAAATTAAATCTTTTCCAGACAAACAAAAGTTAAGGGAATTTGTAACTAAAAGCCCTCCACTACAAGAAATCCTCAAGAAGGCTCTCATACCTGAAAAAAGAAAAAAGGGAGAAAGGGGTCACAATCCACAGACTAGGGAGACCGATGGGTAGAACCAGAACAGGATAGCAAATATTCAACTATAGCATTAGTGTAAAGGTAAGGGGACTACCAAACCAAGGACGATCTTATCACTCTAACTACAAATTCATAACATGAGTTGGAATAAGAAATGAAAATAATTATTTAAGAGGGGAAGAGCAAAGGGTCTAAATCAGTATTGGCCATGTAAGTAAGAGACCACCAGAGAATAGACTATACTATACATGAGATTCTAAATACAAACTTCAGGGTAGACACTAAAATAAAATACAGAACAGAGTCACAAATCATAAATAAGGAAAAATCTAAGAAACCCAGAATAAGAAATTGCAGTATTAAATGGGTAGGCTAAAGCACACAGGAAAAGAAACACAGGAAAACAAGATAATGAGCGACAGATTGACAGCATTAAGTCCACATGCATCAATAATCACTCTCAATGTAAACGGATTGAACTCTCCAATAAAAAGACACAGAGCAGCAAAATGGATTAAAGAACAAGATCCAACAATTTGTTGCCTCCAAGAAACATACCTCAGGCCCAAGGACAAAACACAGGCTCAGGGTGAAGGGGTGGAGGACAATACTTCAAGCTAATAGCAAGAAAAAAAAAGGCAGGTGTTGCAATTCTTATATCAGACAAAGTGGATTTCAAAATAAGACAGGTAAAGAGAGACACAGAGGGACAATATATAACGAGCAAAGGGACACTTCTTCAAGAAGAAATAACGCTTATAAATATCTATGCACCCAACACAGGAGCACCAAGATTCATAAAGCAACTATTAACAGACCTAAAGGAAGATGTTAAAAACAACACAATAATAATAGGGGACCTCAACACCCCACTCACATCAATGGATAGATCATCCAGACAGAAAATCAACAAGGAAATAGTGGAATTAAATGAAAAACTAAAACAATTGGACTTAATAGACATATACAGATCACTTCACCCTACAAGAGCTGAATACACATTCTTCTCAAGTGCACATGGAACATTCTCAAGGATAGACCATATGTTGGGAAACAAGGCAAGCCTCTACAAATTTAAAAAAATTGAAATAATAACAAGCATCTTCTCCGATCATAATGCTATAAGGCTAGAAACTAATTACAAGAAAAAAGCTGAGAAAGGCACAAAGATGTGGAGACTAAACAATACACTACTGAACAAGCAATGGATCATTGAAGAAATTAAAGAAGAAATCAAAAAATACCTGGAAACAAATGAAAATGATAGCATGCCATACCAACTCATATGGGATACAGCAAAAGTTGTATTAAGAGGAAAATTCATTGCAATACAGGCACATCTTAACAAACAAGAAAAATCCCAAATAAGTAATCAAACTACACCTAAGTGAACTAGAGAAAAAAGAACAAATAAAGCCCAAAGTCAGCAGAAGGAGAGAAATAATAAAAATCAGAGCAGAAATAAATACTATTGAAATGAAAAAGGCAGTAGAAAGGATCAATGAAACAAAAAGCTGTTTTTTTGAGAAGATAAATAAAATTGACAAACCCCTAGCCAGACTTACAAAGAAAAGAAGGAAGAAAGCTCAAATAAACAAAATCAGAAATCAAAGAGGAGAAATAACAACAGACTCTGCAGAAATACAACGGATTATAAGAGAATACTATGAAAAACTATATGCCAACAGAATGGATAACCTACAGGAAATGGATTAATTCTTGGACTCCTACAATCTCCCAAAGCTCACTCAAGAAGAGGCAGACAATTTGAACAGACCAATCACAAGGAAAGAGATTGAAACAGCAATCAAAAACATCCCAAAGAATAAAACCCCAGGACCAGATGGCTTTCCTGGGGAATTCTACCAAACTTTCAGGGAGGATTTAATACCTATCCTTTTCAAGCTATTCCAAAAAATTAGCGAAGATGGAACACTTCCTAACACATTCTATGAGGCCAACATCATGCTGATACCAAAACCAGACAAGGACACCACGAAAAAAGAAAACTACAGGCCAATATCACTGATGAACATAGATGCAAAAATTCTAAACAAAATTTTGGCAACCAGAATTCAGCAATTCATCAAAAGGATCATACATCATGATCAGGTGGGATTCATACCAGGGACTCAGGGATGGTTCAACATCCGCAAATCAATCAACGTGATACACCACATCAACAAATTGAGGAATAAAAACTACATGATCATCTCAATAGATGCAGAGAAGGCATTTGACAAGATCCAACAGCCATTTATGATAAAAACTCTGAACAAAATGGGCATAGAAGGAAACTACCTCAACATAATAAAGGCCATATATGACAAACCCATAGCCAACATCATACTCAATGGGCAAAAACTGAACACCATCCCCCTGAAAACAGGAACGAGACAAGGATGCCCTCTATCACCACTCTTATTCAACAGAGTACTGGAGGTCCTGGCCAGATCAATTAGGCAAGAAAAAGGAATAAAAGGAATCCAAATAGGGAGGGAAGAAGTGAAACTCTCGCTGTTTGCAGATGACATGATCTTATATATAGAAAACCCCAAAGAATCCATTGGAAAACTCTTAGAAGTAATCAACAACTACAGCAAAGTTGTAGGGTACAAAATCAATTTGCATAAATCAGTAGCATTTCTATACTCCAATAACGAACTAACAGAAAAAGAACTCAAGAATACAATACCATTCACAATCACAACAAAAAGAATAAAATACCATGGGGTAAATTTAACTAAGGAAGTGAAGGACCTATACAATGAAAATTACAAGGCCTTTCTGAGAGAATTGGATGACAACATAAGGAGATGGAAAGACATTCCATGTACATGGATTGGAAGAATAAACATAGTTAAAATGTCCATTCTACCTAAAGCAATCTACAGATACAACGCCATCCCAATCAGAATCCCAATGACATTCTTTACAGAAATAGAACAAAGAATCCTAAAACTCATATGGGGCAACAAAAGACCCCGAATTTCTAAAGCAATGCTGAGAAAAAGAACAAAACGGGAGGCGTCTCAATCCCTGACTTCAAAACATACTACAAAGCTACAGTAATCAAAACAGCATGGTATTGGTACAAAAACAGGTGCACATCAATGGAACAGAATTGAAAGCCCAAAAATAAAAGCACACATCTATGGACAGCTTATCTTCGACAAAGGAGCTGAGGGCATACAATGGAGAAAAGAAAGTCTTTTCAACAAATGGTGCTGGGAAAACTGGAAAGCCACATGTAAAAGAATGAAAATTGACCATTCTTTTTCACCATTCACCAAAATAAACTCTAAATGGATCAAAGACCTAAAGGTCAGACCTGAAACCATAAGGCTTCTAGAAGAAAATGTAAGCAGTACTCTCTTTGACATCAGTATTAAAAGGATCTTTTCAGACACCATGCCTTCTCAGAGAAGGGAAACAATAGAAAGAATAAACAAATGGGACTTCATCAGACTAAAGAGCTTCTTCAAGGCAAATGAAAACAGGATGGAAACAAAAAAACAACCCACTAACTGGGAAAAAATATTTGCAAGTCATATATCTGACAAAGGCTTAATATCCATAATATATAAAGAACTCTCACAACTCAACAACAAAAAATCAAACAACTCGATAAAAAAATGGGCTGGAGAAATGAACAGACATTTCTCCAAAGAAGATATACGGATGGCCAATAGGCACATGAAAAGATGCTCATCATCACTGATCATCAGGGAAATGCAAATCAAAACTACACTAAGATATCACCTTACACCCATTAGAATGACAAAAATATCTAAAACTAATAGTAACAAATGTTGGAGAGGTTGTGGAGAAAAAGGAACTCTCATACACTTCTGGTGGGAATGCAAACTGGTGCAGCCACTATGGAAAACAGTATGGAGATTCCTCAAAAAATTAAAAATAGAGCTACCATACGATCCAGCCATCCCACTACTGGGTATTTATCCAAAGAGCTTGAAGTCAGCAATCCCAAAAGTCCTATGTACCCCAATGTTCATTGCAGCATTATTTACAATAGCCAAGACATGGAAGCAACCTAAGTGCCCATCAACAGACGAATGGATAAAGAAGATGTGGTACATATATACAATAGAATACTACTCAGCTGCAAAACAGAACAAAATCATTCCATTTGCAATAACATGGATGGACCTTGAGGGAATTATGTTAAGTGAAATAAGCCAGCTAGAGAAGGATAATCTGTGTATGACTCCACTCATATGAGGAATTTAAAAATGTGGACTAAGAACAGTTTAGTATGGTACCAGGGGAAAGGTGGGGTGGGGGGTGGGCACAAAGGGTGAAGTGGTGCACCTACAACATGAATGACAAACATTAACGTACAACTGAAATTTCACAAGATTGTAACCTATCATTAACTCAATAAAAAAAAAAAGAGGGACATCTACAGCAATACAGGCCTATCTCAACAAACAAGAAATATCTCAAACAATCTAACACTACACATAAAAGAACTAGAAAAAGAAGAACAAATGAATCCCCAACACATACAAGAAAGGAAATACTAAAAATCAGAGAAGAAATAAATGAAATAGAGACTAAAAAGACAATAGAAAGGATCAATGAAACTAAGAACTGGTTCTTTGAAAAGACAAACAAAATTGACAAACTCTCAACTAGACTCAGTAGGAAAACAAGAGAGCAGGCTCAAATCAATAAAATCAGAAATGAAAGAGGAGAAATTACAATGGATACCATATAAATACAAAGAATTATAAGAGAATACTATGAAAAACTATACACCAACAAATTGGATAACCTAGAAGAAATGAATAAATTATTAGAATCATACAACCTCCCAAAACTGACTCAAGAAGAAATAGACGATCTGACTAGACTAATCACAAAGAGAGAGACTGAAACAGAAATCAAAAATCTCCCTGGGGCCAGCCCCATGACTGAGTGGTTAAAGTTCTGCAGGCTCTGTTTTGGTGGCCCAGGTTTGCGGGTTTGGATCCCAGGCACGGACTTGCTCCACTCATCAGCCATGCTGTGGAGGTATCCCACATACAAAATAGAGGAAGACTGGCACAGATGTTAGCTCAGGGCTAATCTTCCTTGAGTGAAAAAAAAAGGAAAATTGGCAATGAATGTTAGCTCAGGGAGAATCTTCCTCACCAAACAAAAAGAAAGAAAAAATTCTCCCACGAAAGTCAAGGATCAGACAGCTTCTCTGGTGAATTCTACCAAACACTCAGAAATTTAATTCTTATCCTTCTCATACTTTTCCAAAAACTTGAATAGGATGGGGACACTTCCTAACTCATTTTATAAGGCCAGCATTACCCTGATACCCAAACCAGACAAGGATAACATAAAAAAGGAAAATTATAGGCCAATATCACTGATGAACATGGATGCAAAAATCCTCAACAAAATATTAGCAAATAAAATACAACAGTACATTAAAAGGATCATACACAACAAACAAGTGGGATTTATTCCAGGGACGCAGGGATACAACATCCACAAAGCAATCAATGTGATATGCCAAATTAACAAAATGAAGAATAAAAATCACACAATCATCTCAATAGATGCAGAGAAAAAACTGGACAAGATTCTACAACCATTTATGACATAAACTATCAATAAAATGGGTGTAGAAGGAAAGTGCTTCATAATAAAGGCCATATATGATAAATCCACAGCCAACATCATACTCAGTGATGAAAAACTGAAAGCTATTCCTCTAAGAAGAGGAACAAGAAAAGGATGCCCACTTTCACCACTCTTATTCAACATAATATAGGAAGTCCTAGTCTGAGCAATTAGGCAAGAAAAAGAAATAAAAGGGATCCAAATTGGAAAGGAAGAAGTAAAACTGTCATTATTTGCAGATGACATGATTCTATACACAGAAAATTCTAAAACATCCACCCAAAAACGATTAGAAATAATTAACAAATAAAGTTTCAGGGTATAAAATCAACATACAAAAATCGGTCACATTTCTATACAGTAACAATAAACTAGCAGAAAGAGAAATCAAGAATATAATCCCATTTACAATCACATCAAAAGAATAAAATACCTAGGAATAAATTTAACGAAGGAGGTGAAAGACCTGTACACTGAAAACTATAATATATAAGTGAAAGAAATGGAAGAAGATATGAAGAAATGGAAAGCTATTCCATGCTCATGGATTAGAAGAATTAACAAAGGTAAAATGTCCATATTACCTAAAGCAATCTACAGATTCAATGCAATCTCATTCAGAATTCCAATGGCATTTTTCACAGAAATAGAACAAGGAATCCTAAAATTTATATGGAACAACAAAAGACCCCAAATTGCCAAAGTAACCCTGAGAAAAAAGAAGAAAGCTAGAGGTATCATACTTCCTGATTTTAAAGTATACTACAAAGTTATAGTGATCAAAACAGCCCACCACTGTGAGAAAAACAGACACCCAGATCAATGGAACAGAACAGAGAGCACAAAAATAAACCAATACATCTATGAAAAGCTAATTTTCAACAAAGGAGCCGAGAACATACAATGAAGAAAGGAAAATCTCTTCAACAAATGATGCTGGGAAAACTGGTCAGCCCCATGCAAAAGAATGAAAGAAGACCATTATCTTACACCATACACAAACATTAACTCAAAATGGATTAAAGTCTTGAAGGTAAGATGTGAAACCATAAAACTACTAGAAGAAAACATAGGCCATTTGCTCTCTGACATGGGTCTTAGCAGCATCTTTTTGAATACCACGTCTCCTCAGGCAAGGAAAACAAAATAAAAAATAAACAAATGGTACTACCTCAACCTAAAAAGCTTCTGCAAGGCAAATGAAACCATTGATAAAATGAAAAGACAACTCAACAACTTGGAGAAAATATTTGCAAATCATATATCTGATAAGGAGTTAATTTCCAAAATATATAAAGAACTCATACAACTCAACAACAAAAAACCAAACAACCCGATCAAAAAATGGGCAGAGGATATGAACAGACATTTTTCCAAAGAAGATATACAGATGGCCAACAGGCACATGAAAAGATGTTTAACATCACTGATTACAAATGGCTATTATTAAAAATATAAGAAATAAGTGCTGCAGAAGATGTGGAGAAAAAGGAACTCTAGTACACTGCTGGTAGGAACGCAAAGTGGTGCAGCCACTATGGAAAACAGTATGGAGAGTTCTCAAAAATTAAAAATAGAAATACCGTATGATCCAGCTATTCCACTTCTGGGTATTTATCAAAAGAATACAAAAACACTAATTCAAAAAGAAATATGCATCCCTATGTTGACTGCAGCATTATTCACAATAGCCAAGATATGGAAGCAACTTAAGTGCCCCTCAACAGATGAAGGGACAAAGATAAGATGGTATACATATACAATGGAATAGTACTCAGCCATAAAAAAGATGAAATCTTGCCATTTGCCACAACATGGAAGAACTTTGAGGGTATCATGCTAAGCAAAATAAGTTAGATGGAGAAAGACAATTACCATACGACTTCACTTATATATGGAAGATAAACAAACACATAGATACGAAGAACAGATTGGTGGTTACCAGAGGGGAAGGAGGTAGGGGGAGGGTGAAAGGGGTAAAGAGGCACATGTGTATGGTGACAGATGGCAACTAGACCTTTGGTGGTGAGCACAATGCAGTCTATACAGAAGCTGAAATTTAATGATGTACACCTGAAATTTATATAATGATATAAATCAATGTGGCCTCAATGAAAATAAAGATATTGAAAAGATAACCCACAGAAAGGGAGAAAATATTTGCAAATCATATATCTGATAAGGAACTTGTACCTAGAATAGATAAACAGCTCTTAAAACTTAACAATAAAAAGACAGCACAACCTAAAAATCGGTAAAGGATTTGGATAAATATTTCTCTAAAGAAGATATACAAATAGCAAATTAGCACATGAAAAGACGCTCAACATCATTAGTCATTAGGTAAATGCAAATCAGAACCATATTGAGATACCACTTCAAACATACTAGGATGGCTATAATCAAAAAGACAGGCAATATCTAGTGTTGAGGATATGGAGAAGTTGGAACCTTTATAAATTTCTGGTGGGAATGTAAAATGGTGCAGCCACTTTCATAAAGTTTGGCAGTTCTTCAAAAAGCTAAAGACAGAGTTATCATTATTACCCAGCAATTTCACTAGGTATGTATCTAAGGGAATTGAAACATATGTCCACACAGAACTTGTACACAAATATTCATAACAGTATTATTCATAATAACCAAAAAGTGGAAACAACCCAAATGTTGATCAACTGATGTATAGATAAACAAAATGTGGTATATCCCTACCGTAGAATATTATTCAGCTATGAAAAGGACTAAAATACTGATAAATGCTACAACATGGCTGAACCCTGAAAACATTATGCTAAGTGAAATAAATCAGATCCAAAGACCACATATTGTATCATTGCATTTATATAAAATGTCAAAAACAGGCAAATCCATAAAGACAGAAAATAGACTAGTGGTTGCCAAAGGTTGGAGGAAGGGAGAAATAAAGTACTGGGGACTGGCTATTATGGGTATGAAGTTTCTTTTGGGGGTGATGAAAAGGTTCTGGAATTAGATACTGATGACGTTTGCACAACTTTGTGAATATGATTTAAAAAAAACAGTGAATTGTCATTTTTAAAAGGTGAACTTTTAAATGGCATGTGAATTATATCTTAATAAAGATATAATTGGTGAAATATGGTGGAATAAATATGGTGAAAACAAGTGTCTGAAAAAGAATTAAAAAGGTAAGAATTAGTAAGATTATTACTTTTTTTTTTAAGATTTTTATTTTTTCCTTTTTCTCCCCAAAGCCCCCTGGTACATAGTTGTATATTCTTCGTTGTGGGTCCTTCTAGTTGTGGCATGTGGGACGCTGCTTCAGCGTGGTTTGATGAGCAGTGCCATGTCCGCACCCAGGATTCAAACCAACGAAACACTGGGCCGCCTACAGCAGAGTGCGCGAACTTAACCACTCGGCCACAGGGCCAGCCCCAGTAAGATTATTTTTTAAAATAAGAGTTTTACTCTCTTTTCCTACATGAGCAATGATATTTTGAGGGGAAAAACTCTGTTTCTTTGAGTACAATTTATGGTACAAACTGCAAGAGGAAATCAGGGACCAGCAAAAATGTTTCTTCTCATGCCTTTTTTTTCAGTGATCAATTCCTTCTCTCCTTCCTTTTTTCCTTCTTTCCTTTCTTCCTTCCTTTATTTCTTCCTTCCTTTTCCCTTCCTTTCCTCCATCTCTCTCTTCCTTCTTCAATAAGAAAACAAATTTTCTGTATATCCATAACACACACCTACTATATCTTTGAGCTTTGAGTCTACTTTTGAGTCCACAGATATCTCTTTAAAAAGAAAAAAGAAGGGGGTATCTCTTAATAAAAGTATATAAGAATATCAAATGACACTTACCTATGGTATCTAATCTCCATTGTGTTATATCAGATTTAATTATACCGTCTGCATTTTGAGCTTCCACTTGAATGGTGTAATTATCTGGTATTGTTATTGGTGGAGGATAAAAAGAGCATGAGGTACGAGCTGTACTTGTAGAATTACCAGTAGTACAATGATCACTTTTACGTCCAAAACAGCTTTGAAAGAAAAAGTTATTCAACACAACTTTAGTACAGCAGTTTGGAATATATTAGCCATACTTAATATATTAAACACATATCTGTTAGTTTCACTCTGGGTTTCTCTTGAGAAGTGTATAGTCCAGAATTTAGTGTCCCTGTCTCCAAACTCCTTCCTCACCTCCAAAGAGAGATAAAAATTACCTGCTTCCTGCCTACCTGAGTTGCTATGAACCGTGGAGACCTCCTTGAAACCCTATGAGTCTATCAAAAGCTACACTCATAACGCATTTCCTATTGATAAAAAATAATGACTAGACCCCTGAAAATCCAAGATTCTAGCCTTGAGAACTTATTCTTAAAAAATAAAATCAAAGACGATTTGTTAAATAAATTATGGTAAATAGATAAATTTTAAAATGATAGTTTTTAATACATCTATATTTATTGACATGAAAAGATACCCATGCTCAATTGTTGGTGAAAAAAAGCAGGATACATATTATGTACAGAATGCTCAAATTTATAGAAACATATTTACATAACTATTCTTAGAGATGTCTGGAAAGATCATCAAAATGTTAATATTGTTACCTTTGTTGGTAAGATCTGGGGTGATATTTTATGTTCTTTATATTTTTCAGATTGAATTTCTTGCCACTGGTATATATTGTTTTTGGAAAACTCATTACAATTATTTTCCTAAAGAGATAGATAATTTAAACCCTACCAAGGTGTAACTTAATGACAACAAGAACTCATATTGGTAGGAATCACATGCGTGGATATAGCTATCATCCACGTGGCTCTGGGGATTATGTAGGAGACGGAGTAGGCCGAGAACAGAAAAGGAGGCCCTTCTTACAAGGTGCCATTGTTTGCTGGGGCAGGGGGTGAGGGAGCAGAGCTTGGACACACAGCATCATGGGATTTTGAAAGTAGAAAGGACCTCAAGGGTTTTCTACGGTTATTGTGCAGTGCAGAAATGGCCTCCAGGGTAATGCTGTGTCCAGGTTACAAGTACAGGCTCTAGAAGCAGACCAGGTTTGAATCCTGGCTTTGCCCCTATTAACCCTATGCCTTGGGCAAATTTCTCAACCTCTTTGTGCCGTAGTTTTCTCATCTCTATAATGAGAATAGTAATATACCTATAGCATAGGTTTGTTCTGAGGATGAAAGGAGTTAATATACATAAAATACTTTTAAAATGTCAAGCACATAGTCTAAATGTGAGGTAATATTGTTGCTACTAGTACTATTATAATAGTTGAATATTTTTGTGTTTATTCATGCTAGAACCTTTGAGAAATACTCCTTCATCCCTTTTCTACACCTCTAGAGATCGTTCAAGTTTCAGTTCAAAAACCACTACTTCCATGAAGGCATTCCAATCCCTCTTTTTCTTCTCTGAGGAAAAATCAATTCCTATTGTTTCTGGGCATCAGTAGGTTTTTGTTCATACTACTGACCCACTGTAATCCACCCTCAGAGTTGACTAACCACAAGGAAATCCTTCCATTCTGCTTGGAAGAGATGGTCTCAGTGATAAACTCACAAAAATACAAGCCAGTCTGGGACTCTTGGAGAACCTAGCAGGCCTGGGGTCATCAACTGGGGCTGTGTATAGGTCTTAGGACACCCAGGGGTTTCCTGCTTCTACATGACCAGCTGGCAATAATAATGACAATCCAAAGGAAGCAGCGGAGGGGCAGGGGAAGAAATGACTCTTTAAAACAGAAATATAGGAGTAAACCTACTGAGGCTTACAGATTTTCATTCTACAGGCTCTTCCTATTCAACATTGGGCTTAGAACCAACAAGTCTGGGAGAAGATAAGTCATTTGGACTATGGATTATTGGGCTTTTATCATCCTTATTTTCTAAAGGAGGGGTTAGCAAACTATAGCCTGCAAGTCAGATATAATCTACCTCCTGTTCTTGTGTGGCCCACAGGCTAAGAACAGGTTTTACATTGTTAAATGGATGGGGGAAAACAATAATAAGAAGAGTATTTTGTGGCATGTGAAAATTATATGAAATTCAAGTTACAGTGTCCATAAATAAGGTTTTATTTAGGACAGTCAGCTCCATTGTATGTTTTACATACTGTCTATAGCAGCTTTCCTGCTACAGAAATAGTGTTGAGTAGTTTGACAAAAACCCATGTCTCTCCAGGCCTAAAATATTTACTATCTACCCCTTTACAGAAAAAGTTTGCCAACCCCTGTTTTAAGTCATCTCTCTGATATATTCATTGATATGCCAGTGCTGCAAAGAACACTGTTTACTTCTTTTCCTTTCTTCTCCTGTAAAACATGAAGTGGACCTTTCCTTACAACACCACTTACCAATTTCCAAGGAGTGAAAAAAAAAGGAATATATATGAGATCTTGCATTCAAAAACAAAACAAAACAAAAACTTGGAACTATAGACTTTCTTTTTGGAATGGAAAAGACTTAAAGATCATCTTTCAATAGTCCCCAACATGGGCCTCCTTATTCCTCGGGGAACATGAAGGACATTTCAAGAGCTATTTTAAAAATTTCAAAAAATCCTTCTCTAAAATATCTAGCTTTTGGCTAGGATTATAATAAAAATTTTATATTTACATTATAATAGAATTAGAATAAAAAGGGATATTTGTGGTAGTGAAGAATTGGGATTCACTGTCCTGGTGGAATATTGTTTGAGAGGGGTCACACAGCAAATTAGTAGCAGTCTGAGGTAGATCTGCCTCTTAGTTTTGGGTCTATAACCCTATTTACTATATCTGAATCCATGAATAATGGACAGTTTATAACACATTCTGGAAAGAGGAGGAATATAGTTGAATATAGTAAATAAACAGATTTTTCCACTGTGCTTATCACTGGTGACGACTCTCGCCAATCCAGCAGCTCTAGGAGGAAGCCATCATGCAGCTATACCTGCCCTCCCTCTGTAGCTGCAGATCCTGTCAGCATGGCTGCAAGTAGCCAAGATATCACCCCAACCACTGGATGCATATCGTGGTCACCCAGAAGCTGTAACTGAGAAAACATTTTACTTCATAAGTGACTTGAATCATGAGTGAGCCAGGAGCCTCCGCCTCCCCTCTTACTCCCACTGAGAGCACACAAGCTCCTGTACTTACTAAGTTCTCTTAACTGTGTACCATGTATCACTGGCTTCTTTTTCTGGACTCCAGGTGCAAGTAAAATTTCTCTCGTAGTAGAAGATGCAAGAAATGTTCTCAGGCTTAGCCAGCAGAACTAAAATAAAACACACAACTTCAGTACATGATAAATACTGCCAGCATTGAATATTTTGATGAAAATAAGCTAATCAAAAGCTGGATTTGTTGGTTAGTTGCTAGGTATAATACATTCTCCTCATCAGGTCCATGGAAAAAAGTCTAACTCAATCTCTTCAATTATTCCCTATGAAGAGCTGGATTTCTAATTTTTACATTCTTACTCAAAAAAGCAATATTTGAGGAGCAAACATTACATTAAGACACTGGGAAAATACAAAGTGTTAGTGAAATACTAAATAAAGCATCAAATGATAAAACCACTCTGGATAACTGGGCAATGGATGATGTAGGGAGAAGAGAAAAATACAAAACGTTGAACTATGCCACACTTCGACCTTATCTATCAATAATTTTTTACCAGGAGAGTGTATAAAAGAGAAAATTTCTGAAATATCTTCAGCTGTATTTTCATATCTTATAAATCTTTCTCCTTCTAGTTCCCCATCCAATAACATCCATCCCTTCATACAGAGAGTAGATACTACCTCTAGAACAGGGATCTAGACCCTCAAGGGGTCCAGAGATAGAATTCAGGGGTGCATGAAATTAAATAGGAAAAATTATGCATCTTTATTTTTCCTGAATCTATCGTTGACATTTACAAATTCCTTCCATCATGAATGTGGTCAGCAACCTACAGTAACATCACTACTTGTAACTTTGTCACCATTAAAAATCACAGTTACTTTCTGTTATATTTCAGTTGTTGCAGATACCATGAAATATCAAATACTATTGTCACTATTACTAAATTAAGGTAATTATGAGGTCTTCTTATTTAATGTGTTAATAAAAAAACACATATATTACTATGTTACAAATTTGTTTAATATTTTGATAATGTTGTTTTAATATAGTTGGGTTCCTTTGTAATCCTATACATCTTATTTATGCATTTACAAGTATTATTTTGAGAAGCGGTCTACAGGCTTCACCAGATGACCAAGGGGTTCACCATACCCAGGCACACATAAACACAATTAAGAACTAAGGGCAATTTTAAACCAAGGGCAACGTTCAGCTTTGAGGCTCAAACTAACTTCTTTTTGAGCCTTTGGTAAGAGTATAGCCTTAAGAATTAGGCATTTTTGAGAGAGGAAGGCAACTTCTTAAGTTACCTTCAGATGTTAAAGCAAAGCTTTAATGCTTCTAGGAAGGTAGTCCCTACCAGACAGGAAGTAGGGAAAGGCACATCACTTCTAACAAGTAAAATATTGTAGGGGTTGGGGGGAAATGAAAATAAGGTAGAGTAAAGGGCTCAGTTGTGAGTGTTCTTGGTGGAGCAGTACAAACACATAGATGGGTCTCATGAACCAAGGCCATCTGGGCTGGTGGCCTATTTCACCAGGCACAGCCTGGAGGAGGTTACAGGCCTGTAGCCTAGAAGCCTCATGTTCTGTTCAGCACCAACTCCAGAGTGGCAGAGAAGTCTTAACACTGCACTGAGGGTAGGCTGGGGCAGCTCTTCAGGTGCACTCCATACAAGTGAGTGCAGCATGCAGAGATCCAGAAGTTCACTGTGTCTCAGAGTAGGTGGTAAGGGGTGGGTATAGATGTATGGGGCTGGTCCAGGCCTGAGATTCAGATGAAGAAGCTTCTGTGCACAGGGGGACTTCAGAACCACAGGCAAACAACTGGGGTATGAACTTCAGGAGTAGGTGCCAGAATGATGCCCCAAAGCCAAGATAAAGCCAGTTGTCCTGCAGTAGATAGCAGAGGAGGGATAAGATCACAGCAGACAGTCCAGAGAAGACCATAGGGCAACACAAGGACTGCTCACATGATTCAGGAGCCCCTGCCCAAGACTCTGAAGTCACATAAACCCTGCTCATATACCCAGACACCATCTAAGCAGGAGTGGGAGAAAGGCAGGAACTCTGAAACAGTAAGCATGTACCCCAGAGACACTGAATTAGCTAAAAGACACCATAAACCAGAAGAAACTAAGACAATGTTAACAAATGTAAGTGCTACCCACTCCTCCCCTTTCTCAGCCCTACCTGGCTTTCCAAGGGAGAGGGGATTTTTGAAATTGATTAACTTGATTATAGCAAATAAAGATGCTATTAATTTTCTCTGCACATCTGACTAATACTGTATACATTTCAACTCTGTCAGAGGTTTTACTTTCTAATAGGAAGGCAGTAGTAAAGGGTTCCAGAATGGGTGGCATTCATTGTTTTGTTTAGGTTTGAGATTTTTTGGATTTGTACATACATTCACATATTTGCTCTACAAAATGCACACTGACCACATGGGTAAAGGAGCCCCTGGGAACGACAAACAAGAGTGAGGGAGAGCTAGGTGCCTCCATGTTGTGTCAACATTTCCAGCTCTTTCTTGAGAAGCTGCCTTCCTCTGAGTCCTGCACATGAACCTGAACCCTGCAGGTGACCCCTCAGTCAGCAGTTAAGTCAAAAGACTTTCTGTCTTTGCTACTTGCATGCTGAAAACCATGACAAAGCTGGTGATCTCTAATTCCAAATGATTAAAAAGACCAAAGTTAACCGAACCTGAACCAAATAATACTGCATTATTAAGTGGAGATTAGAAGCTAGACCAGTAACACATTCCTCGAAGAGCCCACACAGCTTGAAACTCTCCTTGAGGATTCCTTGGGTCAGCAAGCAGAATATTAATGATTTGACACTTCATAAGTGCCACTGGGAACATGGAAAATCCTACAAGACAGCGAACCAAGGGTCAGCCAACAACGCCCCTGGAGGAACAACTTTCACACTGACCGACTCACTCCCTCTTTCCATGGCTCAGAGATAATGGCTGTATGTGTGTGTGTGTGTACATGTGGGTCTGTCTCTAGTCCTTTGGTCAAGTTTCTTACAAATAGTCATCCAATGTTAGCCTGCCCCCCAACCTCCATTTCACTAATACCTGTCACACTAACTCTTAGCAGGATTTCCAAGGTGATCCTTTGCTGGAGATCAAGGACACAAAAAGCCTTTCCCTATCTCCCCAGAATATTCTTTGGTCTTGTACTACTCTCATTACGGCTCCCTACGCTTTTTTTTTTCTTTCTATTTCCTTCTTCATTCTCACGCCACCATACATTGGCTGAATCCAAAGCTAGCCACCAAAAAACTAAGGCAGGAATAGATCCTCATGGATCCAAATATAGCCCTACAAAACCTTGGTGAACCATGGTCTTACCAGTTTTTCCTCGAATACCTGTCCTTAGCTCTTTCAGAAGCTTTGATTAAGTTATATAAAAGCCGTAAGTCAGTAAAGGAGTTAAACATCTGGGTTCTAGAACCATCAGTATCCCCAGGTATCAGGAGAAGAGAAGGTGGTTCTAAAAACAATTTTCCACTCCACCTGAGCTTTTTATGGAGTTACATTTGTTTTGCCCTTACTGTTTGGCACATGGCAAGAGACAGCAACATTCTTACAGAGGCCACTTGATATTGGTATAGGGAAGGAAAAAATTCTTTTTCCTTTAACTTCCTGGGTTCTACAGCTGGGGTCCTGCAAAATTAGACTGACGAAAGACAGATTAATAAGAGAAAAAGAGTATATTAATGCATGCAATGCATATTATGCAAAAGAAACCTCAATGAGGAATAACTCAAAGGGATGGTTAGAACTTGGGCTTATATAGCATCTTAAGGAAAAAAACAACAAATTTATAGAGAAGAGACAAGAAAAAGAAAAGAAATTTAGGTTTTCAAGGGTGGCAAACTGTGGAAAGGTAAAATATATGTGGGAAATTAATGGAGCAAGGTTTGTATCCGTGCAGGTCCATCTTGGCACCAACTTTCTGTCTTCTTCATGGCCATAAAACTTCCCCAGGAGAGGAGGTTTTCAGCAGTCCTCATTTTTCAGAAGTTTCTGCTTTTAGTCAGATAAAGGAAGAACCAAGAAGGCTTCATTTCTTCTTCATCTATTGAGTCTCATTTGCCTCCAGATCAAAATAACCCTTATGTCAAAGCAGCATATTTTGGGGTGGCATATTCTAATCCCCTACACTGGTATTACAGAAGAGATCAGTGATAAATAAAATGAATGCTCAGTAATACTTCCAGTGCTTATCAATATCTCCCCTTCCTGGACATATGAGAAGAATTTACTTCCTTGCCCCCTTGAAATCAGGCATGGCCATGTGACTTGCTTTGGCCTCTGACATGAGAGGAGAACTTAAGTGCTGGTGCATGATTCATCTTTCTCTCCTCCCTCTGCCCCTGCACAACCTGAAAATCGATGCTGAGCTGGTAATATATTAGGATGGTAGAGCCTGCATCAGCCTAGGTCCCTGCTTACCTGTGATGGACATATAAAGTTTGTTGTTTTAAACACTAATATTTGGGGCTTGCTTATTTCTGCAGCATAAACAATGCTCCCTGATTAATGTAAAAATAGAAAGCCTAGTCTGAAAATCTAGGATTCTAAGACTTGGAGGAGGAATTAACTTTAACAGTTTTGCTGCTTCTTCTTGTGTGTCCTCATGACATTCTAATTGTGCATATGTATCTCAGGTCATTTTAGCTTCGTTTTATCACAAATTAGGGGGTTGGGCGAAAATGGAATAAAAAGGACTAAGTCAACAAACAATATTAGGCTTTACTTTAACTTTCTTGCTTTACTTATGGTTACCCGTTCCAGTTTCAGTTATCTGGTGTGACACACACATCTGAACTGCCTTAACGTTATGTAACAGAACTGCCATGGCTGGCAGAGCTTACACATCTATTGTCCTGCCTTTTGACTTGCTGGCAACCAGCATGTCTATTTTAAATCTTATTCAACTTATCTCTAATTAGAATTCAACTCTTAAGTGGAAGGAAATTGTGACCAAGCAATGAAGGGCACTTCACCTCTGTTATATTTTTTACAAAAACCCAGTAGTACTGGACAGTACTCTTCATGACTGTCAAGGTCATGAGAAATAAGAAAAAAACTAGGAAACTATCACAGACCAGCAGAGACTAGCGAGACATGACAATTCAATGCAATATAGTACCCCAAATTAGATCCTGGAACAGAAAGAGAACATTAATGGAAAAACGAGTGAGATCCAAATAAAGCCTGTAATTTAGTCAACAGTAATCTGCCAAATATCAGTTTCTTAGTTTCGGCACATGTACTGAGGTATTATAAGATATTAACAATGGGGGAAAGTAGATGAGGAGTACACAAGAACTCTCTGTACTATCTTCACAATTTTTCTGTAAATCTAAAATTATTCAAAAACAGAATTTTTATTTTTAAAAAATAGGTAACTGAAGGCTAATTTGTCACTTGCACACATCTATCCTCCCACAGCTTCAAAAAACTACATAACTATATTCCTACATTTCTAGAAATAACTATTTCCCCTATTTTTAGAAATAAGGGGTAATAGTCATAAATTTCTTCTAAGAAAGATTAGGAGAATGTTCTTGCTTTTCAGAGAATTTCCCACATGTAAGAGGAGCATTTTTCAAAATTAAAAAGATGTTCTCAATCCCCCTTCTTTTCTCTACGCTCATATCACTTTGGTGCTGTTGCTGTCAGTCTTTTGAAAAGTGTCTTGAAATAGAAGAGTAAGGCTGAGCAGAGACCAAGGGAATGATAGCGCAGAAGGGAAGTAGGCTGGTAACTGAAGCCAGTTATGTAGGAGATGGTGTAAGTAAAAGGTGGTAAGAGGAGAAGACAAAGACGAAAGATAGGAAAAGACAAGCTGAGGGAAAAGGTGCTATGAGGCACATAATAAGAACTTTAAATTGGATAACTGGGAGCAATTGTTGATTTATGAGCTGGCCAGGAGAGGCTAAATGAAATGGGGAGACACAGGCCTCCCTGCCTATATTGTCTATAAAGCTCCTGGGTGCCACAGGTGTAACCCAAGGGGGCTGCAAGCCAGGCCATGCCAGGACAGAGGTCTGAAAAACATTATCTCTAGGTCATGACTGCTCTCTTGGTGACCCCCACTTACTACATGTTATGGGCTGAATTGTGTCCTCATTCAAAATTCATATGTTGAAGCCCTAATCCCGAGTACCTCAGAAGGTGACTGTATTTGGAGATAGGGCCTTTAAGGAGACATTAGCTAAAATGAGGCCATTAAGGTGAGCCCTGATCCAATCTAACTGTAAGAAGAGGACATTAAGATACACAGAGGGATGACTACATGAAGAGGAAGCAAGAGAAAAGCCAACTGTGAGCCAATGAGAGAGGTGTCAGGGGAAATCAACCCTGTGGGCACCTTGATCCTGGAGTTCAGCCTCCGGAATGATGAGAAAATTAATTTCTGTTAATTTAAGCCCCCAGTCTGTGGTATTTTGTTATGGCAGGCCTAGCAAACTAGTACACTACAGGATGCCTTCCCTACCTTCCCATGCCCATTCTTCACTTTTCCCCCCTCTGGTCTTAATTTTTTTCCTTTAATGTAAGATGTGATCAAACTAATGGACCTTAGATCTGGAAGGTACTGTATGGATATTAGGCCCATAGTCTTGAGTTGGACCGTTGTAGAAATACATTGTTTCATCATTTCCCACATCCTTGGAATTTATTACAAATAGTGCAAAAATTATATATTTTTGTTTTTATGTATTTACGTTTTATATGAAACCACTGCACTTAACACAAAAACTATTGAGATAAGCACTTATCATTACTCTAAAACAGTAGATCTTGACCTTTTGGGGGGGGTCATATCTCCCTCTGAAAATATGATAGGCCATCTTGCCAAATTTGCATATGCATAAGTATATACCAAAATGCACACGCCTACCCACACAAATTCAGGGAGTTCACAAATCCTCTGTTGCCCATGCACATGTGCCATGTCCAGGTGTCCCTTTGTTATCAGGTAACAATTCTTGTCCAAAGAAGGCAGTAAGAATCACATAATCCATAAAAGGCCACAGGCTCACCTACCTGCCAGGCTGAATTTGCAGAGTAGAGGGAGCATCCACAGTGTCCAGGCCCACATAGTCTTCTAGCTATCTCAGGCAGGCTGGTGAGAGAGCTGAATATGTCATCAGTCAAGAGTTACTGTGCTTCCTGTCCCTTCTCAACAACTCTATTTCCAGTGACAAACAGATTCTGGGGATTTTGAGAAAAGGTATTTTATTTATTTTTTTAACTTTTTAATTCTTTTTTTTTTGGCAATCATCACATAGATCCCTTCATAATTACTCTATCAACCCTAGTCAACATTTTATTTTGTCCACAATTCATTCCACTATGTAACATGAAAAGTATACTAACCACCAAGAATATATCCTCCGAAAAAAAGTACTGCCCTCTGGCCTCCGTCTCAGTTCCCAACATTCTGGCCAAATGGAACAACTAATAATTTCCCAAAAGCACGGTGGTATTTCACATCCCCATGCTTTGCCCATGTGGTTCCTTCTGCCTAGAATGTCCTTTCTCCCTTATTCTTGGCAAATCAATCCATCCTTCCAGACTTATCTCAAGGCTAACCTTCTCTAAATGCCCTCCCTGAACTCCCAGACAGGGTTGGCCAGCCAGTTCCTCCCTGTGCCCCATCCACCGTCCTTGCCATCTTTACTGCAGCACGTGACACACAGCATGGCATTTAGCAGTTTACCTATTGGCTTCTCTACATATAGGAAGCTTCCAAAGAGTAGAGCTTGTCTTACTCCTCTTTGAAGCCTTAGTATTTAAGACAGTGCCTGGTACATGGTAGACATTCACTATTGTTCATGGAATTAATTAGACTAAAAAGACTGTTGGCTCCTCATCATATCCCAGGTAAGATGGTGAGATAGTCTAAGGATAAGCAAATGTAAAAGCAATACCTCACTTTCAGGAAGAAATAGATGATGCTACATTTTCATCTGACAGATCATTATGGGAGGGGGGAAGAAGAGTTCTCAATAAAATTAATCATTTGAGAAAAATTCACATGCAGCATTTCTGGAGAAAACCACAAGGATAAAATTTTCTCATGTACAAACCAATTGAAATACCTAACTAACTGAAAATGCCTAAGACAATAAAGCAGAATGAGAACTTGGAGCTATAATAATAAAAATACTATCATGAAACAATAAGAGGCTGGTTACATATCAGCAATAGTTAATGACTGTTACTCAATAGCAGTAGCTATTCTTTCAAGAAATAACTGTTTTGATTTAAATGAGTCCAAAGTTTAAAGGGAAAAATTTTAATTTTCAATGAAAAATAAATGCGTTGTTTAAAAATTAATCATAATACTAATAGCATTTTTTAAAGTCTAATCATTAAAAATATTCTCTTAATTTTTTCCATCTCCTAGCCAGAAGGCATGCCCTTACAAGTCCCAAAAGTATACTGCAAAGGGAGGGAGCCAAACCATGAAAACTCTATAGAAGCTATGATGTTGACAGTCTCAATAATTGAATAAATGAATAATTACAGATGCTAAAGCTAAAAATGCTATTCTGGGTTTTGCATTTTATAAATCTTATCAATATTAAATGTTGAATAAAATATTAACATATAAAATATTTTTAAATTAATAGTAATTATTGCTTGACTCCTTTACAATGAGAATACTCACCTACTATTTGGGAAATTAAAAAAAAAAAAACCTCAAAGAAAATCAACAGTACTAAATTATATGTAGAGACAAAGCTGGAAAAGTTGCAGTAGTTGAAGAGTGTGGCATTCTAGAAGTTCACACTGCCTGAGTTCCAGCCCTGGCACTCTCACAAATTAGCTGGTGACCTCAAATATTCTCTTATTCATTCAGCACTGTGCCAGCCACACATTAGATGCTGGAATAAAAGAAGAGCCTGTCCCTGACTTCATTCTAGTTCAATGGTTTTTAAGAAGGAGAAGGGGGTCAGAGGACAGAGAGGATGTAAAATTCCAGGGTGAGCTACTGTCATTGATGGCTCTGTGTCATACCCCTCAAATGGGTTTGAGGAAAAAAAGGGTTGAGAACCACTGGTCTACTTGCAGAGACAGAAGCATGGACACTAATCACAAATATCACATGCTCAGTGCTGTAATTATAATAGTGCAAGGAGAGCATAGAGCATCTCAGGAGAGGAATGACAGTGGAAAGCCGATAAGCATTGCTATTATGACAATGCCCCTCATTCTAATGCTTGCTTACCCTCCAGTGCCTTTTCCACTTTCCCTGACACACCGGAGGACCACCTCAAAGTGATTGCTCATGGGTGGTAAATGCGAACAAATGTGGGGTGCCTCCCAGGAACTTAGAAATAAGTTCAATTGAGAGTTCAACTAGCAAAATCTGTGCACAAAGGTGACCCTAGTTATCTGTGGGAGTAAATCAAGAATATACGGGTAAATGTTCAGTTGAAGAGCTTGAGTTCACTCCAAACCCCAGGCAAGGAAAACTGGTATAATCTCAGAGTTGGATCTGGAAAATCATCATTGTCATTCAGCGGCAGGAATCTGTTCGACTAATTGAATCCTAAATAGAAGGAGATTTTCAGAACAGAAAGGAGAGGTCACCTCTGAATGTAAAACATCGATAGTTAAAAATAAAACAGTAAGTTGGCAGTGTTTATCCAGTACTATCTGCTCGAAGAAATGATGAAACTTCCTGTTACTGGAGCAATATATTCTATAACAGTGCAACCATCAGGCTCACCACAACCTTGATGAAAGACACCTCAAAACCCCAAATCTCTCTGATTGCTCTGATTCTGTGAAGCCTTCTCTGATTACTAATTTAGCAGAAGGGGAGGCCCTGAACAAGAGATGTGAGCCTTCTAGGGGGAGGGCGAAAGGGGTAAAGGGGCACAAAAGCATGGTGATGGATAAAAACCAGACTATTGGTAGTGAACACGATGCGTCTATACAGAAATTAATATTTAGTAATGTACACCTGAAATTTACACAACGTTATAAGCCAATATGACCTCAATAAAATACATAAAAACAAAAAAGAGACGTGAGCCTTCTAGTTATTAGAAAGACTATCCCCCTTTGGTTAAATACATCAGTTTCTTGAATCTTAAATGATGTGAATCAGCCTCCCCAAATCTGAGCAGTTCTGGGTGCAGCAACACTGTGGGTCACAGGAAATTCACAAAGATTATGCCATACTCTTGGGGAGAACCATCAAATCATTTCCTGCATTCCCTGGGTCATCAGCCCCAATTTTTAAAATGCAGCAGCTTTTAATAACTGGACTTCAATGAGGTCACTTCCTAGAAAGACACAGTTTCTCAATGGTAGGACCTCATTTGAATACAGCATTTAATGGAGGCCTAGAATTCTCAAACAACACTATGAATATTCCATGCTGGACTAAAGGACTCAGAATATACAGTGATGCCACTTAAGTAATTCGTGGGGTATTATCTTTAAAGTACTAGCTACTGTTTGGAGTATAATGAGTGGAAACAAATCCATGCAATTATTGCTGGCTATAGATAGTCGTTGGGGACAAAGCAAGGGGGAGAAAACAAAGGAGGAGATACTGCCTTTGCCAGTTGATGCTAAAAATTTCAGCATGTTAAATTATCCCTGCCTCCTCACATCCTGTCTCATAACCAAAGCAAAAGAAATAGAGTGTGGCTGTTCTACTTTCTAGCAATCCCCCACTACACACACAAGTGCGTACACACACACACACACCCCCACAGGCTGCCCTCTGGCAATTCAGTTCCTACTCAAAGCTGCAGCCTGGATGCTGTTTCATCTGCTTTCACTTGTACAAAATGTACCACTATGTGATTTTTCCCAGGTCTGGCCCTACTTTCATTCATTCATTCATACATTCACTCAACTAATGTATGCTGATACCCATTCTGTCCCAAGAACTGTGCACACTATGATATTGGGTTTTTAAATGATGAGTAAATTCGAGGAGGAGTAAATTCAAGATGCTGTCAGCTCTATCACTGGAAGGAAGGTAGCAAGCAGTTAGCTGCCTGGCCTTATTCAGTGTCCGCAAATTCCTTACAGACCAGTAGAATTCGGTTTATAGTTTTACTTTTATTGATCAAGTAGAGGGGTCCCCTGTTCTCATTCTCTTTTAAATGTAGATTTGGAGCCTGCAGTGATGATGATAATAATAGTAATAACAGCCTTTTATTTACAAAGCACTTTTATACATATTGTCTCATTTGATCCTTGTCACCTTTGAGGTAAATGAGGCAGATATTTTTAGATTGAATCATATGAAATTGCTATTTTCATAAGTTTAATAGTCAAATATTGGCAATTTTAGTCTAATAAACTAATACTATCCTTTCTTTTTGGATGAGGAAATTGATTACATACTCTGCCAAAGATGAGATCAAGAGTTATCAGTATAGTGCCTATAGTTAATAATACTGTATTGCATATTTGAAAGTTGCTGAGAGAGTAGATCTTAAAAGTTCTCATCACAAGAAAAAATATTTTCTAACTATATATGGTGATGGATGTTAACTAGACTTATTGTGGTGATCACCTTGCAATATATAAAGTATCAAATCACTATGTTGTACACCTAAATCTAATATAATGTTCTATGTGAATTATACCTCAATTTAAAAAAACAGCTGTCAGATAACTACATTCAGTTTCAAAGTCTATAAACCCATTTGAGGCACACGCTACCTTTGTACAAAGAACATTTTGAGATGGCAAGCAGGAGGATTGCCAAAACACAGTGATGATGTGACACTGAGACTACAAAATACCAATTGTGTTACATAAATTATATCTTGTCCTTCTAAAAATCCCTGTAGAGTTGGCATTATTATCTCCACTTTACAGATATGGAAATTGAGGCTCTGCAATATTAAGTAACCAGTCCAAAAATCAGGCAGTTTGTAAGTGGCATAGCTAGATTCAAACCCATGACTGTCTTATTCCAAAGCCTAGACTCTTTCTACCAAAATCAAGCAGTAGCTATTAGTGATTTACTCTTCCTCAGCCCTCCTGCCACAAAACACCAATACACACAAGGATTTTCCTCCATATCTCCTACGTCTAATTTTCTGTAGCCTAGAGTTTCAAGAAAGATAGATCCATTATGTTCATTTATTTTCCCCAGCCCCTGACCTCTGCCCCCCGATTCTCCACCACCACCCCAGCATTTTAAAATACTTACAGCCAAAATATAGATTCCCTGTGACAATCAACAATCAGTCTAGCTAAGGAGCAATTCATGTGGTGGGTTCTCACCCATAATTTCACTGAAGAAAGCAGAAAAAGACTCTTGCATAACAGAAAAAGAGGCCTAATTTGCAAGGGTTTGAGTTATCAGACTTCTGAATGAGTGTGGCGCTCACCTGCCTGTATCAGGCGGTGTCTCACAGATGTCCTGCTGGTTCACAGGATCCGCATCAAAGGTGCTCTGTCCCTTCTGCACAAGTCAGGACAGGGAGGGCGATTTGGAATTTATCTACAAAAAATCGTGTGAATATTTCCTCTCTGGTTGTCCAAGGGCTCTTCCTTTGCTTTTAAGCCCAGCCCCAGCCAGGGTAGCACTTAACCCACTTGTGCTGGGAAGTGAAGTGCATTACTGTAACTAAAAAAAAGAATCTGCCTCCATGGGACCACTCAACTTTACAGGAAAAGTGACATCTGAAAGTGCCATAAACAACTAAAAGGAATGATTAAATTTTAAATTTTAAATTCAGGAAGTCCTTACAAATGTGGTAATGGGTAAAATGCTGAGAGTATCTTTAGCTCGAAAAGAGAAAGATGTAATCATGTAATTACTTTTAAATGAAGAAGGAAATATGGTAGCTAACTCAGAAAAGAGGTTTACAATTCTTATTTATGTCTCAAGGAAAGCATACTGAACTGAGAGTCTGAAGCCCCAGCTAAGCCACTAATTTAGCAGATTATGAGAGTTAATGATAATTAATAATATGAGGAGCTCTTACTACGCATCAGGCACAGTACTAAGAACTTTGAATTAATTATCTCATTTAATCTTCACAACAATCCTATGACATCAGTAGTATTTTTTCCCCACTTTACAGATGAGGAAACTGAAGCCAAAACAATTGAGAAACTAGTCCAGAGGAAGTGGTGTAACCAGGAATTGAAGCAAGGCAGCCTGACTCAGTTTCCTATGAATCAAAGAGTAAAATTTGATGACTTCTGGGATCCTTTTGAGCACTAAAAGTTTACAACCTTTTGTAACTAAGTCATAAAATAGACAGACTAGGGAAGAGATTATGAGGCAAAAGGAAGGAAACCCAATCTAAACTTTAAAACAATATGTGCTTTCCAGCCTCATATGTTTTATTTTGAACCCACTCCCCATCTCCCTTAGGCAATGTTCCATAAAGTAAAAGAGGTTAGCAGAAATGAGGAGGAGAAAGAGAGGTAGTCTTCTACCTAGTAGATCATGAGATATTAAAAATCTCATTATAATGTACTATCTAGAATAGCTACGTTAGCATAAAAATGGTACTTCCTTAATTTATTCAACCAATATTTAATAAACATCTGTTATATGTGTAATACTGACTAAAGGTCTTGTGTATGAAATAGAATTCTGGTTAAGACATGGCTGACTGAACCTAAGCATTTATCTCTACTGTCTCAGGAAACTCCAGGAAAATTAAAGGTATAGGAAAGGTATAGAGCCACAAAACAAATGGGAGAAGAGACAATGAGAGATGTCAACACATTTTTGCAATATGAGAAGTGAATTGTGTGGTAAGTGAATTGGTAAAGACAAGAAAGCTAAAACCTAAGAACACCCAAACAGGATGCCAACAAGAAGCAAGAATTGTGCCATGGAATCTCATAATGGCTCAGGAATTTGAGACACCAGATAGCTATAATTGATCCTCATTATTCATGAATTCCGTATTTGCAAATTCATCTACTTTCTAAAATTTAACTTGTATCCACAAGATCAACACCTGAGGTGCTTTTGCAGTCATTCGCAGACATGTGCAGTGGTGAAAACCTTGAGTCGCCTGAAGCGCACATTCCCAGCTGAGGTTGAACAAGGCAACACTCTGCTCTCATACTGTACACAAGTGTCTTTTTGTTGTTTATTTAGTGCCACGTTTTTCAGGTTTTTGTGTTTTTAAAATGATTTTGCTTTTTAAAATGGCCCCCAAGCATAGTGCTGAAGAAGAAAGCTGTGATGTGCCTTATAGAGAAAATACATGCATTAGAGAAACTTTGTTCAGGCATGAGTTATACCGCTGTTGGCTGTGAGTTCAGGGTTAACGCATCAACAATATATTAAATAAGGTGTCTTTAAACCGAAACACATATAAAACAAGGTAATGTATTGATGGGTTGACAAAAATGTTGTGACCAGAGGCTCACAGGAACTCAACTCTGTATTTCCCCTAGAGAGAGAGGCTCAGTATGTATTCATTAATTCAGTGTTCGCAGTGACTTTATAGAACATAATTACCACAAATAACATCTGTGCAATATGGTAGATTAACGTGAACTGAAGGAAGAGAGCAACTTGAACCTGCAGGTCCCAATGAAGCTATGGCAGCAGGATTTTGTTGATAAGGGCTAAAGTAGGTGGTGGCAGCAGGGAAGGAAGAGATGGGGAAGGTCTGAGTGTGTAACAGAGGGCATAACAAAGCACAAAATCAGAAAGAACTGGGTGAAATGGATAATTAATAGACTTGAATAAAGTAACACTGAGGTTAGAGGGGAAGAGACTCAATCCACACACTCCAGTCTTTCAACTCAATTCCATAAACATAATTCAATGTCAGGTCCTGTGCTTGACACTGTGGAAACAAAGCCCAGGAAGGCAAACGCCCCACCCAGGAAAAGTTCACAACTTAAGTGGGAAAACAGACATGTAAACAAGATGCTATAAGCCAGTGGCAAGTGCTGTCAAAGAGGTGTGTATAAAGTGCTACGGGAAATGGGAAAGGGAAGCCATTAATTCCACCCTAAGAAAAGTGGATCCCAGAAAGTAATGAAGAGAAAGAGACATTTTAGTGGAACATGTCACTTGGAAGTAAATGCACAAAATTATAAAATAACAAATATTCCTGGCAGAGATGTGTAAAAGCCAGACACTTACTGGCACCTGGGATGGGGCCTAGAAGCCATGCTGGTAGCCTTTGACTACACTTCCTGTAGTGGGTCGAATAGTGGACCCTCAAAAGATATGTCTACCTGGAACCTTAGAATATGGCTTTATTTGGAATAAAGATCTCTAGATGTGATTATCCTGGATTAAGGTGGGCCCTATAGCCAATGACCAGTGTCCTTATAAGAGACAGAAAATGAAAGAGAGAGAGACACAAGAGAAAAGCTATGTGACTACAGAAGCAGAGACTGGAGTGATGCACCTACAAGCTAAGGAACACCAAATGCCAGAGCCACCAGAAGCTAAGAGACAGGCATGGAACAGATTCTCCCTCAGAGCCTCCAGAAGGAACCAACCCTGCAGACAGCTTGATTTTGGACTTTTAGCCTCCAGAACTGAGAGAGAATAAATGTATGTTGTTAGCCACCAATTTTGTGGAAATTTGTTACGATAGCCCAGGAAACTAATACACCCCCTGTCCCAGGTCACAAGTGATTCACAGGCCAGGCTGACCCATCAGATTCTCTCACCTAGGTACATGGAACTGAGTCAGCTAGATGGTAGTGGACCATGGGGCTAACAGGTCATTGGTGCTAGCAGCCATATTTTAGATGTGCAGGAAAAGAAAGAAGGTTAAGAGGAGACTGACGGAAAGCAAAGAGAGAAGCAAGGGTGATAGTCCACATGATGACATACAGTTCAATACCCGACTTCCCATATGCTTGTGTGGAACACACGAGACCCTGATGTATTCCCTGCCTACGATGTCCATGACATTATCTGTTATATCACTGCAATAATCTGCTGATTAAAGTTAGATTAAAGTTCCTTGCAACCAGATTATCCCCAATTTAACAATGATGTTTGGGAGAAATATAGTTGTAAGAAAATATAAGGAAGTGGAAATAAAATAGTAATTACTAAACAGATGAATAATTTCAAAGTGCAAACTGATCAGGACAGACAAAATAACAATTGGGAAATTTTACCAATACAAAGGCTCTCTGAATAGAAAGCAAAGAAGTTTTCTCTTATAACACAGCATGTTGTTTCAGGTCCCAGATTGGATATTCAAATCAGGGGAAATGATGAAAAAGGAGAGACTATCAAAAGGCGAAGAGACTGAACAAGTACAGCTCTACTGACCACCATTTATCCCTCCATGGGGTCGATATTGTGGTGCTCTGCCCTGATCAGGTCTCAATATCTTATATACCAGCTTAATTACCTGATTCCTTCAGTCTCTAAATATCTATTAGCATCTAACACATGCCAAGGATTATGGTAGGCCCTGTGATACAAAGATGAAGATCTCAGTCACTAACATTCTGTGGACTAGGTGTAAGACAGACGTAGAAATGGGGAATCCTTACATAATGAGAAAAATACAGGACTGAGGAAAATGGAATGTTTAGGGAAAGCATTTAACTTTGCCTAGGAAGTTCAAAGGCAGCTACATAAAGGAGTAAACATTTGAGCTAAATCATGAAGAATGAGTAGACAGACGTACACCAGCAGAATAAGGCATCAAGGGGCATTCCAAATAGAGACTGCACAAAGTTGAGAAGGTGGAGAGAATGACACTTGCAAGAGCAGCAAGTCCTTCAGGCAGGGACCAGACTATGATGGTAGGAATTTTCTGTTCTGCTTACTGGTAAATCCCCATTGTTAAAATCTACACTCAATAGTCAGAATGGAAGTTCACAAAGGCAGTGATTTTTTTTTTTTTATCACAGTAAAATCCATGTAGCTTAATCCAATGGTCATTTCCTAGACCTCATCTTTGCAGCATTTGACACAACTAATCACTTTCTCCCTGATACTCTATCTTCTCTTGGCTTCCATGCAGTTGGGTCCTGGATGTTTAACAAGCTCTCCAAGAAAAATCTTAAAAGCCCTGATTTGTAGCATTTGCTGATGTCTGTAGTATAAATAGTTCTACCATGGCCAACTTTAAGCTACCAATGTGACATCACTGAATGCGGAGTTGGAAACAGATGTGCAATAGCACACATCATTATATGGTATTTCCACCATACAGATACAAAAGACATAAATAATCTCGAGAGCATAGACAGTAGTAAAATGTAGTAAAATAATTAGAAAGTGATTGACCATTACTTTTATTAAAACAATTTTTTAAATTAAGTTTATATAATTTTTAATGATGGCCATACTTGACAACCAGCTCACTAAATTCTAAGCTGGCACGAGGACACCACTGCTTCCAGAGCACCGTGCTCTACTGGTTTTCCTCCTGCCTCATGAGTGTTCTTTTCAGTCACCTTCACTTAGGCCTCCTCTTCTCCCTGACCTCTACCCTCTACGTTAAAGTGTCCAGGGCTTAGATGGAAGGAGATGAGAAGAGGGAGGAATATCTACAAACGAGTTATTTTAATTTTATTTTATAGTTGTATATTTTATGACACTGAAAATAAAATTTTATTTTACTATTACTTGCATAATCTTTTTAGCACTTATGGCATCTCGAGCTGTGCTGTCCAATGCAGTAACCAAGTGGCTATTGAGCAACTGAAATGCAGCAATTTCAAATTGAGATGTGCTGGAAGTGTAGGATACACACCAGATTTTGAAGACAATACAAAAAAAAGAACGTAAAATTCTCATTAATAATTTTTATATTGCTTACATGTTGAAGTAACATTTTTAATACATTGGGTTAAATAAAATATAATTAATTTTACTTTCTTTATAAAATGAGGCCTTTCCTGTTGGATTATGGCTGCTTTAGTTTTAACGCAGCCTTGCCTCTACCCTTCTTTTCCCCTACTCCTCCTCTGAAAATCTTCAGCTATACTATTACTTTTATCTTCTCAAAGGTTTGTAAGTTTTACATTATTTTACTTATGACATACATGCTTTATCTATACGTTGATTTTAAAACAACAAATAGCATTTATAATACTAATCAATAATTACAACAGAATCAAGTAGTGTTTTGCACATATAGAAAAAGTAACATAATCCCATTTCCCTCAAACTACAACGCCAGATTGTTTCAAGAATCAAAGTCAACTGGATTATCTTTTCCTAAACTCTAAGGTTTCCTCAAAATAATGCCACACTTTTTCTTATTTAGACGATGACTTTCTAGTAGAGCTTTTTATTTTTCCTGAAGTTTTGTTTCCTATTTTCTTGTTGACGTGAGGAGCCTATACCTTCATCTAATACTAAAATCATCCAAATTCTTCATTACACACTTTGTTAAAGTAAATCCATTTTAAATCCACTTTGTTAAAATAAGTCCTCTTGGAGCCATCTGCAATGAGATTTTGGCAGCAGGAGCATGGATGCAGCAGGAGGAATGCATGGGAAGTGAAGAGCAGCATGTCTCTTGAAAGAAGCTTAATTCTGAAATTAAGGCTGTGAAAAATGGATACATTGGTGGGATGCCTGATAGAGGAGAGGGTACGTGTTTATTTGTCCTCTCAGAATGAAGAATGAACTTGACTGCAGATGTGTTTGTAGATTGGAGCCCTTTCCACCGATGGCCTCTGTCTTCCCTCTAAAATAGGAGAAATGGCCATCTGCTAATAGAAAGGATTTAAAGACAGCAGTAACATTTTGGAATAGCTAATGAGAGGAATGTACGAGGAACCAGATCCTGCTGAGGACAAAGACAGCTGAGTGGAAGCCAGGATCCCACATGGCTGAAAAATGAAACATTCTTATTCTCAGATGCTCATTGCTGAAAAATATATTTATTTCTATGGCATTCATCTCAAAACTTAAGCCCTTTCATATTATTTCAAGAGAAAAGACCTATGGCATCAAATCAATAAATATTTTCCTGTCACAGCTCGAAAGAAGATAAGTCTGTTACTGTTTCTTTAACTAAACTCCTGACTCCATCCCTCTTCCCACTTTAATAACTACCGCAGGGTAATTACACAGCTCATTGTTGAATCCCATACTCCAACACCTGGCAGCTCAGCTCGCTCTCTCCAGCTCAAGTGAGTGCCAGAAGTCACTACTCAAACCAAGCACAATGCAGTAAAGTAATCTGAACACAAAGCATGGAAAAGTCAGAGGTTCGTAAGAGGTTTATCAGCCAGGATTTCTATATTGTTCTTGTTTTCTGTGTACAGAAGAAAATGTTGAGCAACTACTACTTATTAAACACTGAGTTGGATGTGCTAGACATGTCAAAACTCATTAAACAAATGGAAAAAATTCATAACACTATAGATATATATTTGAAAGACAAAATATTTGGTTCTTATGAAACAGGAATTCAGGGAAGAGAAGCAGAACCATGAACTATAGTAATCTAGGAAGACTTTTGTGAAAGAAGTAAGACTTGAGTACAGCATTGAACTACTAAAATTTGGGTAATTAGTGGAAAAGACATAAGAATGCTAGAGTATAGGATCCCTATTCTCAAAGAATAGAGAGTCCTTTTTTCACACTCAGGACCCCGTTGCTGGTTAGATTTTTTTGAAAGTTAGATGTGTATGCCCCTATAAGAACAAAACAGCTTTCTTTGAAGAGTGACATGGAATGGGATGTATGATTTGCAGAACTTCAATCTTAATTTCTTTGACTACATTCATTTTCCTTTAGTTTATATTCCCTGAATTCAAACCAATGGATTATAGAAAGAGCAGCTTGAATATTTCCCCCAATAATTGTTTAGCTAAACCACTATGTGGCAACTGACAAGCAACTTGACCAGAGTTACCAGCCTTTGGACTTGGAAAGAGACATCTTCCAAAAAGGTACAGCCATTCTGCTCTAAAAAACTGGACGCTGAACGCTTATTAGAAATAATTAAGTTTTAGAAACAAAGTAGCTTTGGAAGCCTGGCTTCCCTCCACCTGTTCAATTACATTTGTTTATTTACTCAGCCTCACGTTCAATTCTACCTACTTTCAAATAGGTTTGATAACATTTTCAAACCATAAATATTTCTTGAGCACTTTCTCAGTGCCAGGCAGAAGTCCCTGCCTTCCTAAACCGTGTAGTCTAAAGTTAGTCTAGACTCCAGAGTTACACTGTCAATATAGTGACAAAAGCCAGCGGGTGCAACTGAGAAACTGAATTTTTAATTACACGTAATCAAAATTTAAATTTAAAAACTGAGACTTGATTCAGCTATTGGGAAACTTTTAAGTCTGTTTGGAACAACTTGGGTATGTGAGTCTCTACTGGGTATGTGAATCATAATGTAATGTGTATTTTATAAAATCTAAATACTGATCAAGTATTTCCAATGAAAACAGCATTCAAATTGAAATGTGAGGTAATTGTAAAATATGCAACGGATTTCAAAGATTTAGTACAAAAAAGGTAAAATACCTCAATAATTTTTATATTGATTACATGTTGAAATGATATTTGGGATATATTGATCACATATGTGGCTCACATTATATTTCTATTGGTCAGCAGTGCCCTAGAGCAACAATTTCCCCAAGGAAAGCTTAAACACAGAGCTTCTTAGGATGATCTACTGCAGCTCAACTCATGCTCCTTTTCTTTCTGTTTCCTCTCTTCTTTCTTCCCTTGCTTTCTTCTTCCTCTAACAATGATGTACACTGGACTCTTAAGAGCTAGAAAGATTGCTGACCCAGGGTTTAAATGATTTAAGGCAACCTCTCTCTTATTGGTTGAGGATTTTAACTACAAAAGAAAAATGGAATGACTTTAGCAACTCCAATGTATTAGGAGTATCTTAGTAGCTCAAGAGAAAGGTGTCAAACAGCTTTGCACTTCCCCATAGACAGTCTTAGAAGTAGTTTTCTAATAAGTCACTAAAAACTACTTAAACACTTTTTTAAAGTTTTAAAATCACAAAGTCCTGAAATATTAATTTTATTACTTTATTCTAAATTACATTTATCTTATAAATATCAGATATTAGACAGATAAAATTATAATGGAGAAGAGCTTTCACCAAAGCATTTTAAGCCTTCACAGAATGGATTTATTAAGTTATCATTATCTGTACTTCCACAGTCACTCTCTAACTCCTACAGCACAGTCAGGCTACAGACAACACAGACTGCGAAGGTGTCTTATTTAAGATCCTTTAGCAGTTTACACAGATTCCTTGCTATCTGAAGCAGATCAGGAAGTTAGTCTTTGTTCTGACTGACTTTAGTACAGAATCCATTAACTGTTCCTGAGAACATCTCATTTCATCAGTAGTGGCAGAGACTGCTAGCTGATTCCCAGCTTTCTGGGCACGCAGATAAGGTTACATTTCCCAGTCTCCTTCACAGTTAGATGTGACTAAGTTCTCAACAGTGGAATGTGAGAAGAGATCTATATGCCATTTCCTTGTTTGATCCATAAAAACCTTCCATATATTTACCTCCTTCTTCCTCCATCCCCACTCTTTCCCTGGCTTCATGAAGAGCAGCATAAAGATCTTGGAAGCCATGTATCAAAGACTGCAGAGCCACATGACAGAAGAAGCCTGGAGTCCTAAGTAACTATTTGAGAGGCCATCTACCTACCAGGAACACCCTCCTTAGATAGTCGGGTGAACAAAAACATACTTCTACCTTGTTAAGTCACTGAAGTTTTGGGGGTCGTAACCTCAGCTACTATCACTCTAAGAGACATAATCAGTGACCCAAAGGACTGTAATTTAGCCAAAAGATAAACCATTTTCACAACTCTTGGTGTCACCACTCCACTGACCAGAAAAATAGCACCCCATCCCTTGATTCCATCTTTTCTCCACCCCCTTTTATGACTCAGGTGTATTTTTTGCAAGATCATGACTGAGTAGACATGTAAACAGGTGAAAAAAGAAAGAAATGGCCAACAGACGTAAGAAATCAGGTAAATATAAATTAAAAATCACAGTAAATGGCTAGAATTAAAAATACCAGCAATAACAAACAATGGTGAGGATGTGGAGCAAATGAAACACTCTTACAATGCTAGTAGCTACGTTAAATGGTACAAGCATCTTAGAAAACTCTTTGGCTATTTCTAATGAAGTTAAATATATACTTACCCTATGATCCAACAATTCCACTCCCAGGTACACGCCTAAGAGAACTGAGTGCTTATTTCACCAAAACACTTATAGAGAAATAGTCATAGGAGCTTTATTCATAATAGTAAAAAACTGAAAACTTAAATGCCCATCAACAAGAAATTGGAAAAACAATTTGTAGTATATTCACATGACAGAATACTGCACAATAAAAAGGAACTAACTAATACACACAACATGGATCAATCTCACAGATGTTATGTTGAACAAAAGTCAGACACAAAATACTCTATGACTCCATTTAGATGAAGTTGAAGAACACGCAAATCTAATTTATGGTGATAAAAATCAGAACAGTGGTTGCCTCTGGGCAAGGGAGTTGACTGGAAAGGGGCAAGAGGGTGATGAAATGTTACATATCTTGATTTGGGTGATGGTTATAAGGAGTACGCATAGGTAAAAATTTAAGCCATACACTTAAGATTTGTGCATTTCGTTATGTGTAAATTTTATTTCAAATGAGAAAACTAAAAAGTTAACTTGTCCCAGAATACAAAATTAGTAAACAGTTGAGCTGGGATTCAAACTTAGGCCAATTTGAGTCTTTTCACTAGAGTAGGGTTCATTTTCCTACCGAATTTTTCTATACAAAGATGAGAAAACGATGAGAAGTCTCTATTATTACTTAAATACACAATAAGCATCATTCATGTCGTATATTTTATTCATAACATCCACAATATGATAAACTGTACTTATTTTGGCACCAAAACATTCTATATTCTAGTTCGAATGCTGATATTAACTTTGTGGCACTATACCAACAGTAACTTTTTATGGAATTGAAATAAATTGTTGGAACCAAACTTCCCACCATCCCAGATGACTGGTAACCCAGTAAGATAATTCAGCTGAAGAACAAACATGTTAAGATGAAATTGTCAGAATATGCATTTCCTTTAACTGGCAAGAACACATTAGCTTATTGGCATTTGTGAATTATCATTAATAAATCTCCAGTGGTTGAACATCCTAAGATTGATGAAACAATTTACAGATAGACAGTAAGATGCCAAAATGTCAATTAACAAGCATCACTTATGCCTGTGTGATATTTATAATATTCAACCACTACAGTTGCAAATATGATCTCTAGCTTGTTTCTCAAGAATCAACTATGTAACATTGAGAAGGCAGCTAATGCAATATTAGAATAAGACTTGAACATTAAAATACCAGTGCACCAGCATTCAGCTATGATACCCTGCATTCTTACACAGGATGCCTCTCAAAAAATATTTTATTGTGGGGCCAGCCCGGTGGCGCAGTGGTTAAGTGTGCACGTTTCACTTCGGCAGCCCAGGGTTCACCAGTTCCGATCCCGGCTGCGGGCATGGCACTGCTTGGCAAGCCATGCTGTGGTAGGCGTCCCACATAGAAAGTAGAGGAAGATGGGCACAGATGTCAGCTCAAGGCCAGTCTTCCTCAGCAAAAAGAGGAGGATTGGCAGCAGATGTTAGCTCAGGGCTAATCTTCCTCAAATAAATAAATAAATATATATATTTATACATTTTATTGTAACAGCACGCAGTGTGTGACTTCTCCACTGGATGCAGATGAACATGGAGAAAAATCCCCTTCTTTTTTATAAGCAAACTGAGGCCTAAAATAGAGCAATGATACTGCTAGGCATCACACAAGTCAACAAATAAAACCAATGTTAAGGCTACTTCAATTAGATCTTTATTATGAAGCATCATGCCCACCTTGTTATACAGGAGCTTCTCCTATACATAAAATTTTTAAGTATTTTTAAGCGTTTTGATTTCTGTTGAGAATTTTTATCCTCCACAGGGTAACTCTCCCCCTCCCAAAAAAACTGAAAACGAAAATCAAGTTAAAATAGATATATCCAAGACTTTGGGATAATTAGTAAGTTCATACATTAGAAGGTGAGGAAAAGTTGGGTTTTGTCCTGAATGGTGAAAAAGAATCCTACAAACACATGAGACTCCAAATCTAGAAAACACTAACTGATGGAGACAAAAGGAATTCTCACACAAAACTCCCCACAGAAAAGTAAATTCGTGAGGAACACGATGCAGTCTATACAGAAACTGATATATAATAATGTACACATGAAATCTGCACAATATTACAAACCAATATGAATTCAATAAAATCATTTAAAAATAGATATATAAAATAAAATTCCAATGCCCTACTTTGACGGTTTGACAATCACTCCCTAAATTATAGCTTCAAACAATTAATGAATCACTTAGGTAAAGGACTAAAGAATTTACCTGAATCGCCATCCCCCAACTCTAGGACAAATCTCACTTGCTCACTTCAATCTCCAGCGTCCGCAGTGTCCCTGGCACTAACCAACCCTGTTGTCCCGTCCTCTCAACTTGGAATTCCTCACCATCTGTCTCTAAAACAGGAGTCTTAATTTCCGGTTCCTGGGCCCTGGGGGTGAGTCTATGAATGAAGTTTACATAAGTTGATAAATCCCCTGAGATGTTACGTAAAACTTCGGTCTACAAATTATGTGACCAAAAAGATTAGGAAGTGTAATTCTAAACGGAGAACCCGAGGAAAGCCTGGTCACTCACCTGGATGCGGCCGGCCCAAGCTCCTGGCGACAGGAACCCCTTCGCGGGGGCTCAGCCCAGTTCCCTGGGTCCCATCGGGCCAAACTCAAGCTCCGCCCCGGGGGAAGGCTCCCGACGCCCCACGCCCTCACTAGCTGTCATTCCCAGATGCGGAGCGAGCGCTGCCAGATCACGAAGAGCGGAAGGACCACCCGGTCACGGCCGCCCCTGGGAGCCGCCTGCACGAGGAGCCGGACGCAGGTGGAAGTTGCTTTCCAGCACTGGCAGCTTCACAGTACCACTGCCGCACACAGCCGCCGACTCCCGAAGCTTGGCTCTCTCCTGGCCGGATTGTAAAGGGCAGAGTGCCCTTCCTCACCGCCAGGGCCTCGGGATGTAATGCGAGTCCATTCCCGACTAATTTACAAACGAGGTGCGCGGGGCGCGGTGGGGTAATCTAAAGCCCACAGTGACCATAGCAGCTTCTGCCGACCATGGCATCATGCGCGGTGGCGAGTGGCTGAAATTTTCAGAGCCATTTTCAACACACTCAAAAAGCTATGAAGAGCACACAAACCAAACAAATGAAAAGCTGTCTTCTCTCACATTAGGGGACCAATTAAGAGAGAACTATGCAAACAGCACAAGTGTAAAGCTATGGGGAAGGTGGGAGGGGTCAACTTCTGATCAATGCTGCTGCCCTCTATAAAAATGTTATCCGCGCTGAACAATTAAATCAGAAAAACAGTTATTACTCTACGCCAAGACCCTTGGGACAGATGGAGTACCTAGGTCGTCTACCTGTATGAAATCAGCATCATTCACTTCATTCACTACCACCATTGCCCCACACGTATAGCTGACCTTGATATTCCACATTTTGAGCTTCCTACCTTAGCTTTGGCCAGAGCCTTAGACTCGTTAAAATGTAAAGGGAACAAAAGCTAAGCTTTATTATTCACATCTCAGTCTATGCCTTCTCTTGAGAGCTAGGTCTTGATGAAAAGAGAGACGAAAGGGCTAGACTCTGAAAGGTACAAAAATGGGATAGACTGCTGAACTTGACTAAAGCTAGAATTCAATATACACACAACTTATAAACTGATAAAAGCTTAAGATTTCTGATGCCAAGCAGCAGAAAAACAAATGTTTAGTGTAAAAAACAAAAAAGATTTCTTGGGTTAAATTCCAGGGATTAAAAAAGTTTCAGTGAAGCAGAAAACTATTAAGCAACATTTGGAAAAAACGAAAATTAGATAGCTCTTGGGAATAAAACATAACTGCTAAAAAAAAAATAATAAAAGGGTTGAAAGACAGTAAATATTCTACCAGAACATAACAAGCAAAAAGATGAAAAAACATGAAAGAGATAATAAATTACTTCTGCAGTTCTAGCATCTGACTAATAGAAGTTCCATAAAGAGAAAACTTAGAAAAAATTGTCAAAAAAGTAATACAAAACAATCCCAGGGCCAGAAAAGGATGATTTGCAAAGTGCATCACATCAAGTACTATCAAAAATTCACAGGCCTACTCATTACAAAATGTAAGAACACCAATATCTTTTGGGAGCAAGCTTCCAGAAAACACTAACTTTGGAACCTAGAACAGTAATAATATAATGAAAAAGCCATGTCTTTTCTCCCAGCAAGAAAAAAGGACGATCAAACTGCAGAGTAAACAAATTGCTCAAAAATAGTCCAAATTTAAAGCAAAGTGGTACATGGAATGGTTTTGATCAATTTTCATCTGACCCTGGCATTTATAATAATAATTCTCTCCGGAAATACAGCGGTCATAAAACTGGAAAAATAGTAAAGAAAAGGTAGTAAGACTGTGTTAATTGGCTCATTCAGAGAACAGTACCTATAAAATGTAAACCCTGCCTATTGATTTCCAATTTTAGAATCAATCTGCAGAAATAACAAGGGAGACTTGATGGTTATAGAATAGAACGCAAATATTAACTTTGGAAATGTAAATATACAGTTTACAGATGGTACAATGTAAAAACAGAAATAGAGGGAAGGAAAAAGGTGCATTTATCATCATCTCACAAGGTTCTTCTTGTTCCTGTAGTTCTTCTAACTATATTAGTTACCAATTTTTTTCCTTTTTTCACTTTCTCTTTTTATTGTGTCTATATGAGATGATGGATACTAACTAAACTTACTGTGGTAATTATTTCACAATATATGTAAGTCAAACCATTATGCTGTACACCTTAAACTTATGCAGTGATGTATGTCAATTATATCTCAATAAAACTAGAAAAAAATAATAAAGTTACCAAGGAAGTGAGAATGAGGTGAGTTAAATCCTTCCCTGTCACACAGAAAGTCAATGGGAGTTTAAACTTGGTGAGACAAAAATAAAATATACAATGGCAACCACCAGAAATGGTTAAAGGCAGTTGTGGGAGGTAGAATAGCAATTTAGAAAGAGAAAAGCAGAATATTGCTGCTTCTTATAAACCCTTCTGATGCATTTTATTTTCTAATCATATAGATATCTGATACCTTGACATTTTTAAAGAAATCATTCAAATCTACACCCAGAAATGAAGAAAATAATTGAACACTGAGACATTTACAGTTGGTGTGTAATGATGGTAGGATCATGTATGATTTTCTTTTCCTTTTACATTTGATTCAGTAACGCTGTTATGGTAATCTGACAAATCAAGTAAATGCAAAAAAAATTTTTAAACAATCAGGCTATGACCAAGAAGCTCTTAGAGGAAATGGAAAAAAGGAAAAAAAGATAGAAATGGCCTATAAATGCCCTTTGTAAACAAAACAAACTGGAAGAGAAAATTAAGACAGACACTACAAATAACAATGTGAACACCTTCATTCATTTAGCCTTTCCCAGAAGCAAGGTTATAGAATATAAATTAAATATTTCCCATATTTTTATCAGTTGAACTTCCCTTTTTGAGTTGTCTATTCTTTGTGCATTTGTCTACTGGTATTCCTACATATCCACATATAAAGGTCTACACATTGAAATCCACTGTAGTCACAGTAATATTTTTCCTTGTCTACTGTTTATGTCATGATTTCTGTCCTTTGAGCTTAAAGTCAACTCTCATTCTCCAATTCAAAGGTTTAATATTTAACTATATTTTTTGTAGTTTTAATTTTTTAGAACTCACATAGAAGTGATTTTGAATATGGCATGGAGTAGGCATCTAACTAGTTATCCTAACAATATCTGTTGAATACTCCTCTTTTCATATGTGATGCCTCATTTATTAACCAAATTCCTATAACAAGATACATGTCAGGGTCATGTTGCTTTGGATTTATGTTTTTTTTTTGCTGAGGAAGATGAGCCCTAAGCTAACGTCTACTGTCAATCTTCCTCTTTTTTTTGCTTGAGGAAGATTAGCCCTGAACTAACATCTACACCAGGCTTCCCCCACTTTATATGTGGGTTGCTGCCACAGCATGGCTGAGGAGTGGTATAGGTTCACACCCAGAATCTGAACCTGTGAACCCAGGCCACCGAAGTAAAATGTGCCAAACTTAATGACTATGCCACAGGGCCGGCCCCTGGATTTTTTTTTAAGTGAACAATAATATACACTCAAAACTGATCATTTTTGTCTTCCTAATATTACACCTCACTTGTCTTAATGTCTTAATCTTTTAGTTCATTCATTTAATGATTAAGAACTTCTTACATTCTAGACATAGTAAGTTTAAGATATATAATAGTAAATGAAAAAGACAGGGTTCTTTCCCTCATTAATCTTAAAACATCAAAAAATTAACTATGGCAAGAGTCAACAGCATTGTTTTATGTTGATATAGTTTGAGTTCAAAGAATGATTTTCCTTATTACATCTGTGTAGTAATGTATATTATACTTATTTAATTTATGTAAGACTTTTTGTTCACTTCATTGGTTTCATAACACTCAAAATTTCAAAATATAGGAGTTGAGAACTACGATACATAAACAAAGAAAAATTAAAAGCGCTGTTGGAAAACTTAGGGGGAAAAGTGTTTCATCCTTTATTTTCAAGGAAAGTCTGTATATTATAAAAACAAATATTTGTTATGACATTGAGTACAGAACTCACATTGCAAACATTTAACCATTTTCATTATGTATCTGATGATCTAAAATCAGAATCACCTTGAAAGGCTTATGTCTTCCACTGTTTGCTTCGTGAGAATCATGTTATCACATTTCAGTGACACTACTGTTTTAAAGACTCCTTTTATGTAAAAATGAGACCCAATAATTTTTAACCAAAAGTGTATTATATATCCTACTGCCTGTTATAGGATCAATAAAGACTATACTAAGACATAGCATTTAGACATGAAAAATGTCTAAATCCCTGAAGAATACGCTAGAAATAAGCAAGACATTTACAATGCTTTAATCTTTCCAGTTAACACTATTTGTATCAGTAACTGCAACGTTGTAACTTTTAGCATTTCACATAACTAGTCAGTAAGGACTTTTTTTTAAGGGTGGGAGTAAGAACAGAATGACCGAAGATACCAGAGTGTCAGGTTTCACACTTCTGTTAAAAACTCAAAAATCAAAACTATTTTCTTCTCTGCATCAAAACTGTACCACAAACTTGAAGGTTGTTTTAGCTTTAATCCCATGACTCATCATCTACTGGATTGGGAGCTTGTGAAGAAGAAAACCCTGCTGCATTCAAAGTGCTCTTGCCCTGGTAATTCTTCAAAAAAAAAAAAAAAAAGAGAAAGAAACAGTTAATTTTATGACAGCTTTAAAGTTACATTGCCCAGACTGAGAGCAGGGATTCAAGCTTTCTACCATGTCCTCCCCAAATCTATGAAGAACTATTCTTACTAAATCCAATCCATTGGAAAAAAGGCCCATAGCAATCTGGGAAGTCTACATTGAATAAAATATTTCAAGAAAAAAACTTTAAGCCAATGGTTTTGGAAAGCAGAAAAAGCTTTCAATGAATAAACATAAATATTTAATGATTAGTAGGCTCACTGTTTCTGTATAAAGGCAGTGTTGCCCATAAAGTGACACATGCAACTCATATCTCTTGTATTTTATCTTACTGAATAATGTGGTCAGAATTCCAAAAATCAAGAATTCCTACAGAGAGTTCAGAAGATCCCAAATTGGAATTTAAATGCCAACACATTTGGAAAAGGAGGATGTTGGAGCATAAATCTCAAATTTGTCAACTTTAAGACCAAAACTATACATGTACATAAAATTTGAGAAATATTAAAGATATTGTAGGTATGAAAACAATGATTTAGATAAATTATCGAATGTTATATAGTTAATTCACAACATTAAGCACAACATTTATAAGAGTAACTAGAAGCCAACTGAATTTTTCCCCTCAACTAACCTTTCTAGTATCAACTGATGCAAACACACTTCCTCTTGTACTACCACTGAAGCCAGGAACATATGTACTAAAGGCAATTTCTTCCAACCATGCAGGAACATCCTGTTGAGCCTTTAAAAAAAAATAATAACTTCATATACAACACTCATAAATAAAGTCTCAAAGATTGGAACAGTCTACCTTTCCTGAATATACTATCTATAAAATGTCTATTTTCAATGATAAGGTAAGAACACTACCCACTCAGTTTTAAAACTTGACAACTTACATCCGACAGTACTTTCACTAGAGGCTGTGCTAAATGGCTATCTGATTCAGGATCAAAAAAGGAAACAGCTCTGCCAGTATTTCCACAACGACCAGTACGCCCAATTCGATGAACATATTCATCAATGGCAGAAGGAAGATCAAAATTGATAACATGTTGAACATTTTCAATATCTAGCCCTCTGGCAGCTACTGATGTAGCAACAAGAACTGGGCATTTTCCACAGCGAAAATCTCCAAGAGCTTGCTCTCTCTCTCTCTGCTCCCGATCACTTGAAAGAAAAGAAAGCATGTATAAGGACAGCTTAAGAAAATTATTATAGAGAACCATTACAGTCCAACATATAAATTTCTTTTTAAAAACAGTAAAAACAGCAGCATTTAACATTAATGTCTACTTACATACTAGGTATTATACTAATTCCTTTCAAGCCATAATTTTACTTAATTCTCACAATAATACTTTGAGGTTAGAACAATGATCCCCAATTGCAGATAAGGTAATAGCTAACATGTAGAGCCAAAATACAAACTCAAGAATGACAAATATCCAATCACACTTATTAATAATCTCTATTAATCTCTTTCTAGTCTTGACAAATATATACAACTGTTTGATTAGAATGCTTTCTCAAAATATACAGATTTTTTAAAAGTATAATCTCAGAATTCTACATATTCATTGATTAATATTTTAGATCCACTAGTAAAGTGCCAATAAAGTTCTGTTAATATGACATTTTTAAGTACTCCAATTAAAAAAATGGCAGGCATCAGAAAGATTAGATTCAGCAGATGAAACACTTAGATCCAAAGACTAAAGAGCCTTAAGTGAGATAGATCTCTTGAGAATTTACCACTCCTCATGATGAGGAGTCTAAGACAGACCTTTAAGTTGTCCATCCCCACCACCCAGTTCTTATAAACACTTAAAATGAAGATGAAGAATAACAGTTTAGATCTTGAGAATGATGAATCCTAATCTCAGAATTTTATATTAGTTATATATACTAATGTTTCTTAACACATGACAAATAGAAGTCACCTCCCTACTAAGAAATCACATTAATCTACTCACCCATGAATACTTGTTGTTGATATTTTTTCTTGACAAAGAAAAGTGGCAATAAAATCTGCTTTCTTCTTAGTTTCAACAAAGACCATAGTTCTTTCATCACCTACAAGACAATGAAACAATGATTAACATTCAAACTACAAGATTAGGAAAAGGAAAAAAGGGCAGGGTGAGTAGGAAATTGCCTCATCCACTACTGTATTCCCAGCACCCAGACCCAGGTCTGGTAGGGAATAGGAAAAGAAATATTTCCTAAATAGATGAATGTCAAAGATAAAGAGACAAGGACAGTTTTCCTACTTTAGGGACTAAAACAATTAGCTTGCCCTTTGCCCTCCCAGACCAACACCAGAAAGTAGAGCCTTAGGGAAAGATAAATTATATCTATCTGCCAATTCTTAGTGATTTCAAATTTGTCTCAGGCCCTTCATTTCCCTCTATATAAATAAATACCTTTGCTTTTTATCTCCCAAGATAATCCTTCATTCTGCCTTGACTGCCCAAGGTATTTATAATAACAGCACCCAAACCAGAGCTGACAAACTCTACAATATTCCAGGTGCCAACTTTATCTCTTAATTCAAATCCTTTAATCCCCAAAGTATCTGACACATACAGAAAATTAAATAACATTATTTCAAGGTCTTAACACATTAAAGAATATCTGTTAGCTTAAAGTATTTAACTAGTAGAAATTCAAGCATAAGCCAGAGATTTTTCCACACAAGGAATTTTCCTATACTATGTTAGACAGGAAAGATTCTAATTTATAGCCTTAATGGAAGGAAGAATGCACTATTGTTCATAATTCCTTTCCCCCATCTCTCTATCAGCTGGCTTCATTTATTCAACAAATATTTAGTGCCTAGTAGATGCCAGTAACTACTCTAGGTGTTGGAAATACAGCAATAAAACAAAGGCCCTGTTCTCATTGTTGGGAGGCAAACAGTAAACAAATATTATATAATAAGTCCTAAAAAGGAAAAACTCAGCAGGATAAACAGTCCCAAGAAGGTTACTTTAAATGTACCCTCTCCAATTAGATGACATCTCAGTAGAGACATGAATAAAATAAGATAGTGAATTATTCAGCTATCTGGGGAAAGAGCATTACCAGGCAGAGGGAAGAACAAATATAAAGGTTCTGAAGCATGGGTGTTCTTGATGTGCTCAAAAAAAACAGAAGAGAGTCCCCCATGAGCCTCTACATTCTGGGCAGAGAGAACAGCAAGTGCAAGTGTCCACGTGCTCTAGAATATTAAAGAGTACAATGAAGAGGACAAAACTTGGAAAACTGAATTTTATTTGCACTGATTTATAACATGTGAGTTTTAATGGAAACTATGAAATGTGTTAAAATTTTACAAAATTCACTTTGGACAGAACTACTTCTTGATTTACTGTTTAATGCCTTTACTTATAATAGTAAAGGTTATTCTTTCTCTTCCTTGTAATGAGTCTATCTAGTAGAGATTCTGTGGACATTATTACGTCTTTGATTATTTAAAGAAGGAAAAAACCCAAAAGCCAAAGATCTTTATTCTTTACAATCACATTACCTTCTACACTGATTTTTAAATATTTTATTGTCACTTCAATTAAATTGGTAACCAAGTATTGTTTCTCAGACACCAATGGTCCTACATTTATCAAATACTCAACTCTTCGTTTTTGCCTTTTTAAGATCAGACCATAAATTTAGAAAAAGAAATCCACCTAACCTACCTTTGAGATTTTCCAGAGAACCCCAGGAAAAGTAAAAAGGGTTGTTATAAAATAAAAGAGAGGCTAAAAATAACTAGGCTTGTTTGATGTGTTACTATTTTTAAGAGTTGCATGGCAAGAGTTGTCCAATCATAGGAGACACAAAGCTTGCCCCACGTTAAAATGCATAGGTAAAATCTTGTTAATACATTTCAAAAATGTATCATTTGTGGAAAGTCCCTGGAGATGTGTAAATTCTTTTGCTGTTCATAATAGGTTTTTACCTTCAGGAGAAACACCAACCAAAACTTAAGAAATCTTAACTCTATAGAGTTTTTCTATATTTTCAGAGGCCTGAAGGTACACTGCCTGATACAGAAGTATAGTGTTGCCAATCATAATTTCACTTATTATTTAAAATATTTGGCTACAACCTTACTTCTCTCTTAACTTGAATCTAGCATCTTCGAGGCCAGTGGTTCTCAACTAGGATGTACATCAGACTTACAGCATTTTGTAAAATACAGATGACTAGATCCTATTCTACACTTACTGAATCTATTTACTTGATATTTTTGGTATGAAAAATTGTATCTACACATTTTCATACACAGGATATTCACATCAAGTAACATTCACATACTTCTTTGAAAATAGGCTTAATCATCATCATGAGAGAAATTTTGTCTATAATTTTTGTATGTGGGTTGCCACCACAGCATGGATGCCACTGAGTTGCTATCGGTCCATGGCTGAGAACTGAACCCAGGCTGCCAAAGCAGAGCATGCCAAACGTAACCACTAGGGTATGGGGCTGGCTCCATCTATAATTTCTTTGGAATGGTTTTATTACCTTTATTTTACATGCCACAGAAACAAGCAAATTTCCTTGTTACTAGCATTATTATGATGATCCCACATCAGATCTTCCATATTTAACAATTATCAGTAATAAATTAACCACAATCATTAAGTCTCTGACAGCTACACACAGTTGTTTTCTTTCAATGCTTGCCCAAAGGCTGTGCTATAAGCTACAGAAGGATAAACTCCTTCTGGATGGATATTCCACACAAAGTAAAAAAGAAAAAAAAATAGCAATAAGAGAGCAATGACCTGTAAACTTTCACAAGAAATTTAACAGTTCAAATAATACAGAAGTATACCAATAGTGCTCATACACTGATCTGAAAGGTTTCTCAAAGGCAAACTAGTACTTTTGAGAAACTGCCTTCATTAGGATTATTCTCAAAATAAACTCTATTCCACAAATTCATATATAAAAAATCTTAAGGTGTTTAGAATAGAAATGTGCTCTAATTTGAGCAAAACCATATATTGCTTCTCTCTTCTGCATCTGAAGCTTCAATTAATATGCGCAAGTTACTTGACCTCTCTGTGGTTTCAGTGTCCTCATTCTTAAAATGGGGATAACAAAACCTGACTCAGAAAGTTGTTCTGAAAATTAAATGAGCTAACACATGTAAGACAATCAGAACAGTATGTGGCTCATAACAGTTATTATTTTTATTTTACATGCTATAGTACATGTTATGAAACATATGATGAAGCAAACCAATAACATTTCTCAAACTCAAGATGAGTATTTGGTTTTAAAACTTTTTTTTAATAAAACTCAGTAGAAAACTGAAGACTAAGAGCCTTTAAAAAGCGTTTTCTAAATCAACTTCCTTTCCTTTTTTTTTGCACTTGGAAATTAGATGGTTTCTTGTCTTCTCATTCCCCTATCCCAACACTGACATTCAAACTGAAACAGAATTGGTAAAATGGAGGACAGGGGGAATGGACCATATGTAAGTACACTTAGCCTATGAGATAACTAAAAGATATTAAAATGGTCATATTAGAAATTTTTATTTCCAGGCAAAAACTAAGGCTATTTCAATCACACAAAGAAATATGACTTTCTATAAAAATTGTTTTGGGAGGGGTGAGGGAGAGATTCCTCACTAGTATTGTGAAGGACGAGAACTAGATTTTTAAAGTCCCTTCCCTCTCTAAAATTCTTTCAATCTATAAATAAGGGAAGTCTTAGGAAGCAAACACTGGGAAGTATAAATATAAGAGAACTCACTTTTGGTGGAATAAATAGAGCTTGATGTCAAGATATATTACATTTTTATTTTCTAAAACAGAAAAATATATATTCCTGCTGAATAGCTTTCAGTCAAACATTATTAAACCAAGTCTCAAATCCTTCCTATTTTTAACATTTATGGAGGAGAAAGGACTATAATGCTATATAATTTACACAGAAAATTGAATCATAAAACCATTTTTAAAAAGAAGTTTAGAGAAAGGAAATAAAAACTTACTAAAACTCATGCCAAACAATTCTTAGAGTAATTTTTTTAACTAGTCATTTTTTAAAAGTCAAAATTATGATAAAAAAAGAATTAAATTAATGTAAGATACCTATGTTTCGTAGAATTTCGACAAGTTTTTCTCTTTTTGAGTACTGGCCAACTTGGAGAATGGTCTGCTGAACATCTCTACATGCTCCACCCACTTGTCCAACAGCAACAAACAAGTATTTCGACTTTAAAAACTCCCCAGCCAACCTTGAAAAACAAAAGATTATTCCTTAACTTATCCTCTTCCATTAATAAATATTCACTGAATTCCTACAAGTGTTACTTCAATATTAATTAGACAGATTATAACAGCTGTAATAAGGTGAATACTTATATCATCCAAGTACTATTTTCAAAGATCAGTAAAAAAAATGTTAAGATTTTGCAAAATACAAAACAACTGCTAGTGAAAAAGTGTGTGTCAAATTATGGATACAGTAATTTCAAGTGTATGCGCTGACCATGCAAAACTATATAAGATGTGTATATAATAATAATAAACAAGTATGCTAAACTAAGTATCAGACTACAATAAGCAGCAATTTTTATTAAAAATTGAAATGCAAGCCTATGCCAAAAATTCTCTTTTTCACTCACTGCTTTTATATATGTTATTGCTAGGAGTTGTTTTCTAAAAATATTACTTGTTAAATTACTATACTTCAAATGAACGTTTATAAGCAGTGCTTTTCACGTCATGACACACAAAGAGAATGATGATATTTGTAAAGCACAATTTGGCAAAAAAAATGAGACACAAGGTGAAGGGTCTAGGGGGTAGGCCACACAAGGCTGCATATGCTCACCCCAAAAGTGGAGGGCATCAGCATCTCGACACACACACAACTCACTGACACACACAACTCACTGACAGCATACAATTAAGAAGCCCCGCTTCAGATCACCCAGAAACACGGGGGAGGGGAGAAGGGGAATTGCCATTGAGAGAGCTAGTTTTCTGGGATAAAAAGGGAGGTCCAAATCTATCTTCAGTCCTCCTCGCTCCTATGTAGGAGCCTCTTATTTTCTAGCTGCCTTCTAGAATATCACGAAAATAGTTCAAACTCAGCATATCCAGAATCTTAATAAATCACTGATTCTTCTTTCCCTTCACCTGCTCTCTTACCATAAAAGAAAAATAAAAGCTTCTTTTTGATATACCTCCTTCTAGAGTCAACAACCCTCTCATCCAGGCACAAACATTGAAATTATCTGCAGTTCTATATTGTCCATCATCCTTTTCATTCACTAAAACATACAAGAAGTGCCTTGTGTCAGGCATACATGGTACAAGGTACTGGGAGTACAAAGATGAATATGATGGTCTCTGCCTCTGAAGTGCTCACATCTAGTAGGATAAACGTAGTTATATAAAAAGTAATTACTATAATTTAAAAATATTTAATTATATTTTAATATTTACTTATTTTAATTATATATTAAATATTTTAATATCTTATGCTTTAATAATCTAGTTTTAGAATAGTTAACATCTACTGAACATTTACTATATTCCAAGAATGCAAAGTGTTTTAAATAGTTTCTTTCATGAGATACATTGACAAGAAATGGATAAAATGATGTCTATTTGGAAAAGCCTTCAAGTTTGAAGATTGATCTAAGAAAGCAGCAGGGAAGAATGTGGAACAGTGATGACTGGGTAATGGGCTTCTACACTGAAGGAAAGAAGAGACAAGAATAATGAGGAAGGACAGAATTTGGCTTGCTCACCCAACAGGAAGAGTCTTAACAGACGACAGACTATGCCATGTGTAAAAGAATTTGAAAGTTGGTTAGTTTGTGGAGATGGGAAGACATGGGAGGGTTTATTTTGAATAAATATCCATAAGGATCAGACTTTATTTTGGAATCATTACACACCCAAAAGGGAGACTAGAGCCAGGGAGACAGGTTAGAAAGCTACTGCCAAGGAGCAGAGGGAAACCCAAAAGGACTCAAATTAAGATGGGAAATAGAGAAGAAACTAACATATTTGAAATATTTTAGAGATAACTGCTATGCTGAATATTTTTAAAGGGTAGAAAGTTAAAGGAGCATGAGGGAGGAATCAACATGATTCAGAGGATTTTGGCTTAGAAAGACCATGATGCCAATACGGAAAATTAGAAAGGAGAGAGCTGAAGAACAGGTTCAATTTTGGATGTGATGAACGTGAGTTACTGGTAATCAATCTAAAAGGAAAAACATTCCTAAAGAGTTAAATCTGAAAGTCTGGAACTCAGGAGAGAGATCAAGGATACAAGTAATAAGTTTGGGAGAGTTACAGGTAGAAGAGCAAGCCAAGGAAATGGATGCTGCTATGGTTCAGCAACAGGCAGAATGAGAAAAGCAGACTTTAGGGGCCGGCCTGGTGGCACAGCAGTAAAGTTCGCATGTTCCGCTTCAGCGGCCCAGGGTTCACCAGTTTGGATCCCGGGTATGGACATGGCACCGCTTGGCAAGCCATGCTGTGGCAGGCGTCCCACATATAAAGTGGAGGAAGATGGGCAGAGATGTTAGCTCAGGGCCGGTCTTCCTCAGCAAAAAGAGGAGGATTGGCAGCAGATGTTAGCTCAGGGCTAATCTTCCTCACAAAAAAAAAAGAAAGAAAGAAAAGAAAACTGGACTTTAGACAGAATAAAAAGCAAACACTGGAGGAATTAACAAGTCATGAGGAATTCAAGAACATAAAACAGCTCAAGGTCAGGGACTCTTATCTTGTTTACCATATATCCCCCCAAGGCATTTAATCAAATATGACTCATAAAAAGTCCTCAACAAATATTACTGACTGATGATAGTACACATTTAGTCATTTTGGCTGGTCAATATCCAAATACTTTTCTATTTCAGGGTAAATCAAAAAGTAGAGATAGGCAGCAGGAAAATTACCTGCTAATTAGGTAGGTAATTCCCTACCTAATATAAATTACCAAACATGATGATGGGAATGTAGATACACCATTGCAAATATAAGACATCTTTTAAATATAAAAAACTTATTTTATGTACCACTAACAAAGAAAAAGATCTTGCCAAGTGGCCAAATGCCTTCTTAAGATTTAGACTTTTTCCTCCATAAAGAGCTCTTTATTTTTTTTTCTAATGTGGTTTCTTCCTTAATTGAGTTTATAATAGTTTACATCATTGTGAAATTTCAGTTGTACATTATTTCTTTTCCAACACCATGTAAGTGCTCCCCTTCACTCTCTGTGCCCACACCCCACTCCCCTTCCCCTGGTAACCACTGAACTGTTTACTTTGTCCATGTATTTGTTTGTATTCCACATGTGAGTGAAATCATATGGTGTCTGTCTTTCCCAGTCTGCCTTATTTCACTTAGCCTAATACCGTCCAGCTCCATCCATGTCACTGCAAATGGGATGATTTCGTCTCTTCTAATGGCTGAGTAGCATTCCATTGAATATATATACCATATCTTCTTTATCCAATCATCAGTCAATGGGCACTTGGATTGTTTCCATGTCCTAGCTATTGTGAACAGTGCTGCAGTGAACATAGGGGTACATATGTTACTTTGGTTTGTTGATTTCAAATTGTTTGGGTAGATACCCAGCAGTGGGATAGCTGGGTCATACGGTATTTCTATTTTTAGTTTTTTGAGGAATCTCCATACTGTTTTCCATAGTGGCTGCCCCAGTTTGCATTCCCACCACAATGTATGAGAGTTCCCTTTTCTCCACACCCTCTCCAACATTCGTTATTTTTTGTCTTAGTGATTATAGCCATTTTAACAGGTGTTAGGTGGTATCTTAGCTTAGTTTTGATTTACATTTCCCTGATGATTAGTGATGTTGAACATCTTTTTATGTTTTTAGTGGCCATCTGTATATCTTCTTTGGAGAAATGTCTGTTCATATCCTCTGCCCATTTTCTGATCGAGCTGTTTGCTTTTTTGTTGTTGAGTTGTGTGAGTTCCTTACATATTACGGAGATTAATCCCTTGTCAGATATGTGATTTGCAAATATCTTCTCCCAAATTGTGGGTTGTCTCTTTGTTTTGATCCTAGTTTCTTTTGCCTTGCAGAAGCTCTTTAGTCTGATCAAGTCCTACTTGTTTTTCCTTTGTTTCCCTTGTCTGAGAAGACATGGTATTCGAAAAGATCCTTTTAAGTTTGATGTCAAAGCATGTACTACCTATATTATCTGCCAGGAGTTTTACGGTTTCAGGACTTCAAGTCTTTGATCCATTTTGAGCTTATTTTTGTGGATGGTGTGAGATAATGGTCTATTTTCATTCTTTTGCAAGTGGTTGCCCAGATTTCCCAACACCATTTACTGAAGAGACTATCTTTTCTCCATTGTTCTTGGCACCTTTGTCAAAGATCAGCTGTCTGTAGATATATGGTTTTATTTCTGGGCTTTCAGTTTTGTTCCATGGATCTGTGTGCCTATTTTTGTACCAGTACCATGCTGTTTTGATTACTATGCCTTTGTAGTACATTTTGAAGTCAGGGATTGTGATGGCTCTAGCTTTGTTCTTACTTCTCAGCATTGCTTTAGCAATTTAGGGTCTTTTGTTGCCCCAAGTGAATTTTAGGATTCTTTGTTCTATTTCCATGAAGAATGTCATTGGGATTCTGATAGGAATTGCATTGAATCTGTAGATTGCTTTGGGTAGTATGGACACTTTAACTACGTTTATTCTTCCAATCCATGTACATGGAATCTTTTTCCATCTCTTTATATCACCATCTATTTCTTTCAATAATGTGTTGTAGTTTTCACTGTATAATTCCTTCACCTCCTTGGTTAAATTTATTCCTAAATATTTTATTCTTTTTATTATGACTATAAAGGGAATTGCATTCTCGAGTTCTCTTTCTGTAAGTCTGTTATTAGAGTATAGAAATGCAACTGATTTTTGTAAGCTGATTCTGTACCCTGCAACTTTACTGTAGCTGCTAATTATTTCTAAGTTTTCCAATGGATTCCAACGGATCATGCCATCTGCAAACAGCACGAGTTTCACTTCTGCACTCCCTGTTTGGACCTCTTTTATTTCTTTCTCTTGCCCAATTGCTCTGGCCAAAACCTCCAGTACAATGTCAAATAAGAGTGGTGAGAGTGGGCACCCTTGTCTTGTTCCTGTTCTCAAAGGGATGGCGTTCAGTTTTTCCCCATTGAGCATGATGTTCGCTGAGGGTTTGTGATACACGGCCTTTATTATGTTAAGGTAATTTCCTTCTACCCCCATTTTGTTAAAAGTTTTTATCATAAATGGCTGTTGGATCTTGTCAAATGCTTTCTCTGTGTCTACTGAGATGATCACATGGTTTTTATTCCTCATTTTGTTAATGTGGTGTATCACACTGATTGATTTGTGGACGTTTAACCATCCCTGTGTCCCTGCTATAGATCCAACCTGATCATGATGTATGATCTTTGTGACGTACTGCTGTATTCCGGTTGCCAATATTTTGTTGAGGATTTCTGCATCTATGTTCATCAGTATTACTGGCCTGCAGTTTTCCTTTTTTGTGTTGTCCTTGTCAGTCTTTGGGATCAGAGTGATGTTGGCCTCACAGAATGTGTTAGGAAGTGTTCCATCTTCCCTAATTTTTTGGAATAGCTTGAGAAGGACACTTATTAAATCCTCTCTGAAAGTTTGATAGAATTCTCCAGGGAACCCATCTGGTCCTGGGCTTTTATTTATTGGGATGCTTTTGATTACTGTTTCAATCTCTTTACTTATGACTGGTCTATTCAAATTACCTATTTCTTCTTGATTCAGCTTTGGGAGATTGTAAGAGTCTAAGAATTTATCCATTTCCTCTAGATTGCTCATTTTGTTGGCATGTAGTTTTTCATAGTATTGTCTTATAATGCTTTGTGTTTCTGTGGTATCTGTTGTTATTTCTTCTCTTTCACTTCTAATTTTATTTATCTGAGCTTTCCCTCTTTTTTTCTTTGTTAAGTCCGGCAAGGGGTTTTTCTGTTTTGTTCACCTTATCAAAGAACCAGCTCCTTGTTTCATTGATCCTTTCTACTGCCTTTTTTGTTTCAACTGTATTTATTTCTGCTCTGATTTTTTACTTCTCTCCTTCTGCTGACTTTGGGCTTTGTTCTTTTTAATTCAGTTAGGTGTAGTTTGAGACTGCTTATTTGGGATTTTTCCTGTTTGTCAAGGTGAGCCTGTATTGTGATGCATTTCCCTCTCAGTACCACTTTTGCTGCATCCCATATGAGTTGGGATGGTATGTATTCATTTTCATTTGTCTCCAGATATTTTTTTATTTCTCCTTTCATTTCTTCAATGATCCATTGGTTGTTCCACAGGATGTTGTTTAGTCTCCACATCTTTGTCCCTTTCGCAGCTTTTTTCTTGTAATTAATTTCTGGCTTCATAGTATTGTGATTGGGAAAGACGCTTGTTATTATTTCAATCTTCTTATATTGACGCTTGCCTTGTTTCCCAGCATTTGATCTATCCCTGAGAATGTTCCATGTGCACTTAAGCAGAATGTGTATTCTGCTGTTTTTGGATGGAGTGTTCTATATATGCTTATGAAGTCCAACTGGTCTAGCTTTTCGTTTAATTCCACTGTTTCCTCCTTGATTTTCTGCCTAGATGATCTATCCATTGATGTGAGTGGAGTGCTGAGGTCCCCTACTATTATTGTGCTATTATTAGTATCTCCTTTTAGGTTTGTTAATAGTTGCTTTATGTACGTTGGTGCTCCTGTGTTGGGTGCACAGTGTCATATCCTCTTGGTGGAATGTCCCTTTGATCATTACATACTGTCCCTTCTTGTCTCAATCTGTGTTATCTTGAAGTCTACTTTGTCCAATATAACTATTGCAACACCTGCTTTCTTTCGTTTGCAATTAGTTTGGAGTATTGTCTTCCATCCCTTGACTCTGAGCCTGTGTTTGTCATTGGAGCTGTGTTTCCTGGAGGCTGCATATTGTTGGGTCTTGTTCTTTAATCCATCTCACCACTCTGTGTCTTTTTATTGGAGAATTCAATCCATTTACATTTAGGGTGATTATCAATATATGAGGGCTTAATGCTGCCATATTATCACTAGTTTGCCAGTTCTCCTGCATTTCCTTTGTTTCTTGTCCTGTGTATTTTGGTCTCCTAATTGAGTTACGTAGTTTTTTATGTTGTGTTTCTTTGTTTTATCCTTCTTTATTATTCTGTTCTGCTTTTTTCTTTAGTGGTTACCATGAGGTTTGTATTCAGAGTCTCATAGATAAGATAGTCCATTTTCTGATGGCCTCTTATTTCCTTAGATTAAACCCATTCAGTCCCTTTCCTCTTCCCCTCTTATGTTGTTTTTCTCACATCTTATTCCACCTTGTGTTGTGAGGTTATGGTTAAAATGACAAGATTATCTCTGTTTTTGTTGTTTTCCTTCCCTTTATCCTTAATGCTATACTTGAGTACTTGCTAACTTGTTCTGATGTACAGCTACAATTTTCTGATTTTGTCTACCTATTTATCTCATTCTATGCTTTTTAACCCCTTTCTCCATTTTTTTTCAGGTATGAGGGCCTTCTTGATCCTTTCTTGGCGGGGGGGGGGGGGGGCTCACAGCTATGAACTCTTTTAGCTTTTATTTAAATTTTAATTAAAATTTTTAAAAATTTTTATGGGAAAATTTTTATTTCTCCAACATATCTGAAGGATATTTTCACTGGATAGAGTATCCGTGGCTGAAAGTTTGCGTCTGTCAAAGATTTGAATATGTCATTCCAGTCTCTCCCAGCCTGTAAGATTTCTGCAGAGAAATCTCCTGAAAGTCTGACCGGGGTTCCTTTGTAGGTTATTTTCTTCTGCCTTGCTGCCCTTAGTAGTTTTCCTTTGCCATTCATGTTTGCCAGTTTCACTACTATATGCCTTGCAGTAGGTCTTTTTACATTGACATATTTAGAAGATCTCAGAGCCTCTTCCACATGGATTTCTACTTCCTTCTCCAGGTTTGGGAAGTTCTCTGCTATTATTTCTTTGAATAAGCTTTCAGTTCCATTCTCTTTCTCCTCTCCTTCTGGAATATCTATAATTCTTATGTTGCATTTCCTAATTGAGTAGGCTATTTCTCGGAGACTTTCTTCATTTATTTTCAGCCTTAGGTCTCTCTCCTCCTCCATCTGGAGCATTTCAACATGTCTATCCTCAATTATGCTGATTCGCTTATCTATGATGTCCGCTAGAGCATTCAGGGAATCCATATTTTGTTTTATCTCATCCATTGTGTCTTTCATCTCCAATATTTCTAATTGATTCTTCTTTATAGTTTCAATCTCTTTTGTGAAGTAGCTCCTGAACTTGAATTGTTTCTCTTTTGACTCACTCAGTTTTTTTAATGACAGCTATTTTGAATTCTCTGTTATTTAGATTACATATTTGTGTCCTCAGGACTGATTTCTGGGTACTTGTCATTTTCCTTCTGAAGATTTAATATAATTTTTGATACTGCTAGAGGGCATGGCTCTGTTTTTGCACACTGTGATATTATTTGGTTGTAGTTACCACCTATCACCACTGGGTGGGGGTCAAGAGCCACGTACTCTGAGCCTTTTGCATTCCACCAGGATCCCAGGCACTGGAGCTGGTGCTTGGCGGGCGGGGGGAGTGGCACTTTCTTCTGTTTGCTTTCACGGGCTTACTCGCTCTGCTCTTGCTATCTGCTCTCCTGGGGCGTTGGTTTGATGAGGTCACCCCCTGCGATAACTTTCACTCTGGTAGAGGGCGTCCCTCTAGGCTGTTAGCGCCCTCGGGAATCTTTGATGTTCACGCGAATGAACATCCCCTCCTCTCTTCTTCCCTCTGAGAGGCTGCACACATTCCCAGATCACAGTCTTTTTGGGAGAGAGGGAAGTTTCCTCTTACCCCATTCCACTTCCTCCAGATAGGGTGGGGGGTCCAGCCTCTCCACCCTCTGACAGGTGGCTTCGTGGGTCTCTCAATCTTCTGCGTTGTGTGGATGTCCTCTGAATGTCTTTTTCATTGTATGGTAGAGGGGAGAGATTACCAGGAGAGCTCACTCCACCATGATGCTAATGTCACTCCAATAAAGAGCTCTTTTTAACTTTACAGCAGACTTTTTAAAGCACCTAATAAGTAAAACAAATTGCTAGCCAGCACCACTATCTGAGGGCTTGCGAAGTGTTTGACCCCACATAACATCCTATCAGATTGGGGACCCACTTTACAGCCAAGGAGGTATTGGAGTGAGCCCATAACCACAGGGTCCACAAGTCATATCATACCACAATACCCAGAAGCTGCCAGCCTGACAGAAATTCAAACCATCCACTGAAAGAATAGCTGAAGGGCCAGCTTGAAAGTATTCTTTATGAGGATGGTACATCATTCAACAAAACACAGTAACTCCTTGAATCAAAGATCTTTATATGGTGCATGGTTCTGGGAACCAAGGGATCCAAGCAACAGTGGTCCACTTACCATCACTCTCAATGACCCACATGGGAAATCTGTGATTCCCGTCCCCTCATAAGTATAAGTTCTGCAGGTCTGGAGATCTTGGTTCCCAAAGAGAGAACAGTTCCACCAGAGAAAACAAGAGTCTTACTGAATTATAAGCTAAAGCTGCCATTCTGGGCGCTTCAGGTTCCCTGTGGCCAAAGGACCAGGAGGCAGGAAGAAGAGTCATCATTCTACGAGGGATATATCACCCTAATCTCAGAATTCACCAGAAGACCTAGTATACAGTATGATACTCAAATACTTGTCAACAATGAGTATGTGAATTTTCTACCAAAGGCCCAATTCTTCCAAGCTCTATAATTTTGGTTTGAAGGGAAGGCACAATTATAAAAATAACTTCATATAGCAAGCACTTATTAAAGCCTAGCTAAGTGCTTACAGCTAAGTGCTGCTCTGTAAGACCCATACACATACACATTTTAATAAAATGCGATAGTAATGCAAAGGCAGGAATAAAGGTAAGAAAACGAAGAATATGGTAAACTTTTTAGGAATACATCTACTTTTCGAACTACCTGTGTTAAAATCTTAAGTTAAAAAAAAAAAAGCTCTCAAAAATAGGATATTCACATTGCTTCTCCTTCCACAAAAGCATTCATGTACATAACAATTACTTTAAAGAAGAAAAAAAATTTACTTTTGAATTTCTTCTGGAAAAGTTGCACTAAACATAAGGGTTTGACGCTGTTCCTTTGATGGCATTCCTGGGCAGGAAATTAATTTCTTCATTTCTGGTCCAAAACCCATATCCAGCATGCGATCAGCTTCATCCAAAACTAAATACTTGACTTGTCTGAGACCAATCTTAAACGGTATTTTTCAAGGGTTAGAGCAGAAAATGCATTCTAGTTAATATATTAAACTAAAATATTGTCTACAATTCCAACTGTTAATATATTCTTAACCATGAAGATTAGAAATCAATGTATAAAATGATGAAAATTGTTATGCTTAGATAATACTACTGATGCTCATTTCAGTTCTCAATTTTCTGTTATAAAGCATTTTATAAGACTAAAAGAAACCAAGACATCTAGATCAATACTACACGACAGATCTGCAATTACTTAAAAATTCTATTTCTTCACTGTCTAATACCTTAGCCACTAGTGACATATAGCTATTATGCACTTGAAACTTGGCTACTGTGCCTGAAGAAACGCATTTTTAATTTATCATTTTTTAAATTTAAATAGCCACATGTGGCTAGTGACTACTGTATTGAACAAGGCCGATCTAGACTGTTAACTGGTAAAGTCAGATTCTTTAATGTAAGAAATAAAATTTCCTATCAGCATGACATATTCAAAGTCTTATAACGGGTAAATTTATTTCTAACTTCTTTAAATCCTTAATAAATTCTCCATTCTCTAATCACTCAGGAATAACTAGGAAACTTCTCTTACCTATGCATGAACACTTATTTCTATAAATATAAGCACACATTTGAAAAAGGAAACAAGTGACTTTAGTACCACCATGGAAGATGGTTAGTGAGAAATCAAGGTGGATTTCTCTGGATACTATTAACAAGTATCCTAAGAAAAGTGCCTTTATGCAGAAAGAACATGTTTTGAGGAACCCCTTTAGAGAAGAGCCTAAAAAAGCAAATCAGGTTCACGAAAGTGAGTTTAAATAATGATTTAGAGACATAATAATGTGGTATGCGAATACCTAAAGTAAGTACATAGTCCTAAAACCTCTTTTTAAAGACTTAGAAAATTAACAACCCTGGCTAATATCACTCCCATGCTAAAACAGGATATGAAATTACTGATACCACAAAGGCTTTCTTTCAGGGAAAAAATATTTCATTAAGACATACACTAAACTAGCTAAAAGCACTTACAGCATTTTTCTCCTAGTGTAGTGGGGTATAGGATATGGATTCTGGAATCAGAACCACATTCTAACCCTAGCTCCACTACTTACTAGAGTTAACTGAGGGATTTTTAAGTAAAGTACATAATCTCACTTAGTTTGTTTCCCATTATAAAATGGAAAATACTATTTATTTCCTGTTTGGATTATTTTAAGAATTATATGAAAAATCATAAAAGAATCTGATGAGGGCCTAATATATAAATGGTGCTCTAACAAATGTATCTATCTCTGAACCATTCTTTCCAATTTCCATACAAAAAAATTAATCAATCCCACAACTCTGTTATCCCTCTAGGGCCTACCTTTTCTTTACTTATGATATCCATCAGTCTCCCAGGAGTAGCACACAATATATTACAGCCTTGTACTATTTGTCGAATTGAATGCCCCAACTGGGTTCCCCCATATATAACAACAGCTCTTACACAAGTCCTATTGACAAGAAAAATAAATGTCATTTTCTAGTTATTTGAAAATTAGACATTTCTTTCTAACAAGACATAAAACGAGGGGCCAGCCCCGTGGCCGAGTGGTTAAGTTTGCATGCTCTGCCTGGGCGGCCCAGGGTTTCGCCGGTTTGAATCCTGGGCACAGACATGGCACCGCTCATCAAGCCACGCTGAGGTGGCATCCCACATGCCACAACTAGAAGGACCCACAACTAAGAACAGACAACTATGTACCAGAGGGTTTTGGGGAGAAAAAGGAAAAATAAAATCTTTAAAAAAAAAAAAAAAGATATAAAACGAAATCCGTAAGAAACTGATACATTCAACTATCTGGAAAAAAAAAATTAAATTCATCCCAGGAAGAAGTTGAAAAACGGTAGGGAAAAAAAATATTTTGCAAATCTAACTGATAAAAGGATCTTCAGAAACAATGTAAACACCATCCACACAAAAATAGGCCCAAAACATGAACAAATGGTTCATAAAAAATACAAATGACTTTTAAACATTTTTTTAAGTTCAACGCTACTTTAAAAAGAAAAACAAGTGAAGACTGACACTGTTTTTTCTCAAGTGTGATCATATCATGTTAGGGTGCAGAGAAATTGGCACTCATGAGGGTAAACTGAGAAATCCCTTTCACAATTTTAGTCTCTATTAAAATTTAAAAACTTATCTTTTCCCCAATAAATTCGCATCTAAGAATTTAGCATTCAAATATGTCCCCACAAATAGGCAAAGATGACTGTACAATAATATTCATTGCCAACATTATTTTTAGCATCAAAAGACTGAAAAACAAGTGTCTAACAATAGAAGACTTAAAATTTTAGTCCACTCATACAAAAGAATACTGTGCATTCATAAAAAGAAAGGGGTACAGTTCTAGATTAAGCATTACCTCCAAAAAACAACATTTAAAAAATAGGGTGACAACAGCGTAGTACTTCATCATTTGTCAACAGGAGGATTAAAGTGCATACATGTGCATCAGCTATTTCTATAATAATTCATATGAAACTGCTATTAGCAGATAACTCTGAAGAGGAGAATCAAAGTACTGGGGATCAAGAGTATGGGAAAATTTTATGTTTTATTAAATAAACTCATTGCTTTAAATGGAGTGTTTGTTTTTCACTATTGTAAGGACTAAAGAGTTAACATACATAAAATACCTAACTTAGCACATGCTAAGTATTCAATAACTTACTTATTACCATTATTATTCTAAATGTACCATAATTTAACAAGTCCTCAAATGACATTTAGATATTTTTCAGTCTTTTGCCACAATGTTGCAACAAATATCCACATACAAATATTTATTTTGTGCACACATATTACCTGAAATTACCATGCACATTTTCATCTTTAAAAAAGAAAACTATTATCTTTTACTTGATTTAAAAGCCTGAAGAGCAACATAATACATGCAGATTAGCCAGAAATAAACACTAGTATAAGCAATATACATCTACTTTTTCCAAAAGATCTATCCAGCTTGACATTAAAGAGATTTTAAGAATTTTAGTTTTTTCCTCTCATTTTAAATAAGCTGATTTATAGAAAATAAAGGTTAACAGTTTCTACATAGAAAGGTCTAAAAAAGTTGTAAAGAAAAATACTGAGATTCCAATAGAGAAACTGGTAAATAACAAACAGATAATTCACAAAGGAAAAAAGTAGTTAAACTTCTTAATCGTCAAAAAAACAAAAAAATGAAGATCACTGTGGTGGTTTTAAAATATGTACACAAATTCTTCAATATTCCTTCCTTCCTTCAAATATGGATCCTAACTCCCTTCCTTCTTAAGTGTGTGCAAGGCTGGCTTCACAGGTGTGCAACCTGCACAGTCACACATAGCCCCAAGCTTAGAGGAGACCCGAGCTTGATTTAATGCTCGACTTGCTGTCTTAAAATTTGCAAGAATTTTTGAACAAAGGACCTTGCATTTTCATTTTGTACTAGTTCCAGCAAATTACATAGCTAGTCCTGAGTATGGGCTAGACGTAGTGACTTGTTTAGCGATGAACAGAATATGGCAAAAGTGACTGAGACTATTTTATACATGCGCCATTGCAGCCTCCTCCTTGCTCTTTTCTCATTGACCACTCAATCTAAGGGAAGACAGCTGCCATTGCTAAGGACAACCAAGCATCCTCATGGACAAGTCCGGTCAAGCTTTCAGATGACTGCAATCCTGGCAGACATCTTGTGTGCCAACTCATAAGAGACCCCAAGCCAGAAGGCACCCAGCTAAATTGTTCTCCAATTCCTAACCCTCAGGAACTGAGATAATATTTATAGTTTTGAGCAACTAGGTTTTAGAGTAATTTGTTAAGCAGCAATAGATAACTAATACTAAATATAAATACCAAAATGTATAGTGAAACTGGCATTCTCACATACTGCTGCTTTAAAATAAGTTTATACCTTTCAACATTACAATAAAACTGTAATGAACAGCCTGCTGTATAAATTTCTATAAATCTACTCTGAGGAAATACTTAAAACATAAAAATAAAAAAGTTTTATACAGCAGGCTGTTCATTACAGTTTTATTTATAGTATCCCCAAATTAGAAACAACCTAAATGCCCCAAAATAGGAAATAAAATATATACACATGAACAATCTTTTAAAGTCATTAAAAATTAGGCATGATAATGAAATAAGCAGTTTTCCATACTATGGAAGTTATGTGTAAAAGAATAGAAAATTATCAGGAACACCCTAAGTTAATATTTTAAATACGCATTGAAAACTGCCAGAAAATACACTAATATGTTCACTATTGTCTTATCTTTCTACTTCTGCTATCATCTAATTTTTAATAAGCATGTTTCTTTTTAAAAATAAAAAACATGGATTCCATAAACAAGATTATGAAAAAGTACACTTCAATCAAGTAACATTAATTACATGAGTACCTTATTACTGAGTTCTTCCCAAAAGAAGTGAGAAAAAACTCTAAAGAAAAACTTGTTCGCAAGTGCCATTCCAGATGTACTCACCCAAAAGAAAATTTTCTGGCTTCCAAATAGATCTGATTGATCAATTCTCGAGTTGGTGCTACAATAATACACTCTGGCTCCTGCAGCTCTTTAAAACGACTGGCAGTTATTCCATCACGCATCATATGAGCCAAAATTGGCAGAAGAAAAGCTGCCTAGAAGTTAAATTGCATAATTTACAAATTTATACTGCATCATCCTTCCCTATGGAAACCTATTCCTCATGTCCTTTATAGTCTTTAGATTCTTCTTCCATCTTGCTGGTAAATTTAAGATAAGAAAGGAAAACAATTTTTATTTCAATGAGTTTTTAATATCTAGGTCTTTATACTCATAGCTAACACAAAATGTTTGATAAAGTTAATCTACTCTTTCAAAATATTTTTTAGTTCTTTTTTCTTTTTATGGTAAGGAAGATTCACCCTGAGCTAATATCTGTTGCCAATCTTCCTCTTTTTTTTCTGCTTGAGGGAGATGAGCCCTGAGCTAACATCTGTGCCACTCTTCCTCTATTTTCTATGTGAGATGCTGCCACAGCATGGCTTGATAAGCAGTGTGTAGCTCCATGCCTGGGATTCAAACCTGTGAACCTAGGATGCCCAAGCACAGTGTACCAAACTTACCACTACACCATGGGGGCAGTCCCTTTTTTTTCAGTTCTTTTAAAAAAAACAACATACCCATGGATTCTAAATAAATCAACAACACTACTTATTTATAGAGAAGAATGTAGATATAACTTGATAGAAATCACTGCACTCAGCAGTTATTCTAAGTGAGTGCTTCTGGAGTAGTAATAAAATGCATGACAGAAGTGGCCCACAAGCAGAGTAAAAATTGGGAAATCATTAATTTGGATTACTAAACATATCACCCTTATTGAAGTTACATCTGTCAAGAGAAATTTTCTGCTATACTCTTCTCATTGAATAAGACACTAAAATCTACCTCCAAAACCATGTTTAAGTCACACATCAGCTGCAGTATTATACCTACTGCCCCTTCTACTCTACTATGGAGGCTGATTAAGACTAAAATAGTATGAACCAAGACTCTATGATCCTGGAAATGATCGTCTTTAAGGTTTATCTCATGGAACTCTATTTAACAGACAAATTCCAGAGAGTAGTCCTAGGACCAACCTGGTTTCATCAGAGTTCTTTAGAATTAAAATAACCTGAAGTCATTTGATAGTAAGGACCACATACAGTGCATATAGCTATTTCTCACTGCCTGACTCCAAAACTGTGATTATCAGCTATATTACATGAATTTTTTTCTCTCTTTCTCTGTGTTTTATAACCTCTGGTGCTTTGATCCTCAATCATTTTGTTTTAAATACTACCATGTTCCAGAAGAAGTTAAACACACATACTTAGATTAAACATCTATGAACTGCAACACTACTCTAGAAACAGTTTAAAATTCTTTCTTCAGAAGTATAAAAATCCCAGTAAAATCAGAAAACAGAAGCAAAAACATGAATATTCATCACATTCACTGAAATCATTTACAAACTTTTCTATCTAACAAAAGAGATTCAACCAACCTGGGAAGAAGCAAAGTTCAAAACACTTAACAGTCTGCGTTTGGGACAGAATACATACGGGAAAATGACTTACAGTCTTTCCAGATCCTGTTTGAGCACAAGCCATCAAATCTCGTCCTGCTAGTATAATAGGAATACTGTATTTTTGCACAGGAGTAAGCTTAGTATAACCAGCTTTAGCAATGTTGTTATTCAGTGTCTGACACAGATTAGCTTCTTCAAAAGTCTAACAAAAAAAAGGGAATTAAATTCCATATCATATGCAGATCATTCCATAAATATATTCCATTTGAATTAGTTTCAAGTTTTTGTTAATTACACTTTATATATAATGCTGTTTTACCAATATATCCCCACTCAAAAGTAATATCCAGAACCTATATATCATTACTTGATAGAATTAAGGAGTATTTCCTACGGACAGTGTTTCTACAAATGTTTTTTCTGCCCCCTCAAAACCTGTGCGAGATAAATAACTGACCAGTAAGAACAGCTGATTACCAACAGGGGACTGGGGGCTCTCCTATTCCTTAGAAAATCACTCCCCTAAGACACACTTTCTCACATCCTTAGAAAGCAGAAATCTTGACTCTCTAGGAAAAGTATTCTTTTTAATAAATTTAAATAAAGCTCTCTTCTTGGTTTGTGGAGGTGGGGACGAAAGATAGTACCCTCCCTTTTGACATTATAATTCTATTGTTGATGGTAGACACAGTTTGAAATTTCCAACCTAAGATATTTGATACTAAAGATGGAATTTTTATATTCTTATCAACTTACAGAAATGTACCATATATTTTAAAACTAAAGTCTGCTACATAGTCAATACAGAAATAATTATTAAACTTACCAGAATTGCTGGTGGGGCATCATGTCCAGATACTTCTACAAGAATATTATCATATTTGTCAAAGTTTATGCCTGTCTGATAATGTGCAAAGATGGAGTCCTCATCCTCAGGTGGGGGAGGTGGTATGTAGGTCACTTTTGGGCCTTGAAGTTTAAATAAAAAACAGAATTTACACTACAAGAATTAGAAGAAATAAAGAAAAATAAGAAGAAAAACATAAAAACTGACAAAATCAAATTTTAAATACCATGGAACTTCACAATGTTTATGATTAAAGTTTCCATTTCAAATAAAAAAGTTAACTTTACTTTTAAATTATTTGGCATTTTTACTAAAATGCAATAAACATTCATGTGGATCACACAAAAATTAATATACCTTGAACGTCACCACCTTCTCCTCCTTCAGCTTCTGACTTCCAAGTATCTTAAAGGGAATCAAACCCCAAAAAAAGATAAATGTTTTTAAAAATCAAAAGGCGAAAGAACTCACTATAAAAAATTAACTACCTTATCTAAAGTAAAACTTACTCTTTCCAGAGTCTGTTATTACTTCTTCATTTAAACCTTTGTAACCACCTATTAAAGAAATCCATAGGGACAATCAGTCAAGATACAAGGCTGTGCATATCTTTATTTTCATTGCTTGTCTTCAAAGAGAACAAGTTCTAAACATAGACAGACATCTTTAAAGTCTCTTCGTACAAACAATACTTGAGACAATTAAGATAAATGGCATCCTGAACGTTTGAAGTTTCCTTAGTATTCAAAATGCTGAGGTTTTGCAGATGACCCTGGTATATAGTATTTTTTTGTTTAAGCTCTCTTTCCTGTTTTCCTCAGCAAAGCAATGTATTTTCTAAAAGAAACGAAAAACCCATGTGTGTTGGACTATTCCTACTACCACTCACAGGTTCAATGATTTGCTAAGACAGAATATAGTAGTCATATTCATGGCTATGACTTATTACAGCGAAAGGACAGGGAGCAAAATCAGAAAAGAGAAAAGGTGCATTAGTTAAAGTCCAGAGAAAACCAGGCATAATTTTCTCTTGCACTGATGTCCCACTGATGCTTAACTCCCCCAGCAATGAGTTCTAACAACACACTGGAAATGTTGCCTATCAGAGAAGCTCATTAGAGACTCAGTACGCAGGGTTTTTATGAGGAGCTGATAATGAGGCACTTTATGCCTGACACATACCAAAATTCCAGACTCCCGGAAAAAAAGCAAGTATTCAGCATAAACCACATTGTTATACAAACAGTTTGGGCATAGTGAGTCACTCTTAACCAGTTAGGGTGGTGAGAGCCCTCCCGAAATCTAAGTTCCTAGATGCCAGGCAAGGGCCAACCTTGTAAGCAGGGCTTTCAAACAACAGCAGTCAGGCCTGTTATGTTAACTCTTTCCTATACACTACCTTTCTGATTTACAGACAACCAGTCATCTATTGTACCACTTTCAGTTACTATCACAAAACAGAATAAGGACTGCATTAGATTTGAAAAGCTAACTAGATATAACATATTTATAGGTGAGCTCTTTAATTTTCTTGTCCTGTATGCCCACAGGTCTTGAAATCCTCTTTCAAACAAGATACAAGCATTTGTAGAAGATATGGTTTGAGTAGCAATTAATAATCTCTTTCTGTAATGAAGATTCCAAAAATGAGGTGGAAGGCAGTTCAAGGTAGTTGTCACTTTGAAAGTTATCAGACTAATGATCACTGAGAATTTTTCAGTGACATCAAACAAGCTTTATTGTTTTACTAGTCTGGAAAGCATTTCAACTTTTATATGACATTTAAGTATTTCTAAGTCTGAAAAAAATTTTCATAGTACAAAATTATATATACTGAACTTTATTCCCATACCAAGCCAAATAACTATCTCACGATTTAAAAAACATTGTTTTAATAAGGATTTGTAGATACAGATGTATCTCAATCTTTAATATTTGCACAATATCCCACTTTATGGTTATATTATTTATTTAACCATTATTTACTGATGAATTTTAGGTGATTTCTAGTTGTTACTTACTATAAACGAAGCTTCAGGGAACACCCCTGTATACGTGTTGAGCAAATACATCTCTACAATATATAATTTCTATAATGGAATTGCTGGATTAGAGAATATTAAATAACTCTCCAAAACAGGCTGTGCAAATGTATACTCCTCAAAGTGAATACTCCTCAAAGCATATACTCCTCAAAGCAATAACAGTTAAACTTGGATTACAATAATTTTAACCGCTTATAGGTAAACCAAATAAGAACTCACCTCGTCCACTTCCACTGCAACTTCTGCTTTGATAAGTGTCACCATTACCTGTAAGGTATTGTTTGCAGAATATTTAGAGAAAACACAGCTCCTCCTCAAGCACATAAACCATATAGCTATTTCTCTTCAAACACTGAGTAATTACTCAGGATTCCTAATCCCCTCATCCATCCATCTCTTAATTATACATTTAACTTAAACCTTTTTCTCATTTGAACATTTTGTTTAAAGACTTCTTTTTTTAGAGCAGTTTTAGATTCACAGCAAAATTAAGAGGAAGGCACAGAGATTTTCCCATAAACCTTCTGTCTCCACACCTGCATAGCCTCCTCCGTTATCAACATCCCCCACCAGAGAGCTACATTTGTTACCAATGATGAGACTACAATGACACATCATTATCACTCAAAGTCCATAGTTTACATTACAGTTCACTCATGGTGCTTCACATTCTATGCGTTTGGACAAAAGTACAATGACATGTATCCATCATCGTAGTATTATACAAAGTAATTTCACCACCCTAAAAATCCTCCATGCTCCACCTATTCATCCCTCCCCTCTAACTCCTGGAAATCACTGATCTTTTTACTGTCTCCACAGTTCTTCCTTTTCTAGAATGTCATATAGTTGGAATCATACAGTATGTAGCCTTTTCAGATTGGCTTGTCACTTCGTAATATTCATTTAAAGTTCCTCCATACTTTTTCATAGCTTGATAGCTTATTTCTTTTTAGTATTGAATAATACTTCATTGTCTGGATATACCACAGTATATCCACATTTGAGTATTTTTCACCAACAATTATGTTTTTTTTTTCCAAGTTCCCTAAGTCAGAATGCTTTCTTTGAAATCAATGCAAACTTCATTTTCCTTCCTCCAATTAAGAGTATAATTTATGGGGATGGCCCAGTGATGTAGGGGTTAAGTTCGCATGCTCTAGTTTGGTGGCCTGAGGTTCAAAGGTTCAGATCCTGGGCATGGACCTACGCACCATTCATCAAGCCACGCTGTGGTGGCATCCCATATACAAAATAGAGGAAGACTGGCACAGAAGTTAGCTCAGGGACCATCTTCCTCAAGCAAAAAGAGGAAGATTGGCAACGGATGTTAGCTCAGGGCCAATCTTTCCTCACACACACAAAATTATAATTTATATCTCAAATTAACTGGTAGCTAAAGGGGAAGAAATAATCCACAGTGTACAAATTTTATAAGAGAGGCAAAAATGTCCATTTATTCTTGCCTATAGATCTAAAAAACAAAGAAAATCATAAGCCAACCTAGTACACTTAAACATACATATTAGGTTAACTAATCCTAGAGACAAAAGCATGTATGAATGATTAATATTCAGTAATAAAGTTTTACTTCTCACCTGCACCACTTAATGCTGGTCTTCTAGAACCAAAGAGGCCACCAGTGCGCTGTGTCCCCTCATCTTGTTCATATTTGCTATCTAGATTTGTAGATAATAAAATGAGGCTGTTAGTTTTAAAAAGTTTTTAAATCATGCAATTAAGAGAAAAAAATCAAGTTATGGTGCCAGAAGTTAAAAGATGTGGGGTAAAATACTTTAACAGGAATCACAGTATTTTTCTAAGCATCACAAAAAGGCTTTCTCCACAAATTATTTCCTTCAATTACAAGTTACTCCCTCACAATTTTATTGTATTAAAATTATTTTGTAAAAGAAGTTAGGGCCAATGTTATGCCAAAATATGATATAAGCAAAAGTTAAATCACCTCTGAAAAGTAGCACCATTACTGCCCCATAAATTTCACATTGCATCATCTCACTGCTTATTGTCCAGAATAGCATGCCTTGCTCCCACTGTTGCCAAATCAAACCTTAGCAGTCCTGCACACCAACCCTCCAGATCCCTACACTTCTATAAAAGTGACAATTCACTAATCTTCTATACATCTATTAAATCATTATTACAACTTTATCTTTTAGCTCCCAAAGCCACTAATCTGTCCTCCTCTGTTAAAAGACACATACAATCCAACAGTGACTTCTAAAGACAATACCTTAACTCCAAGGAATGATGGCTGGAAGAATTTAAGGTAGAAAGCCACATTGTGGGGTTGGGCAGTTGAGCCACAGAGAAGGCCAGCTATTTATAAGGTCAGCCATTATTATCAAGGCTCTAAAACACTTGATAGTATTTAACATAAAAGAACTGAGTCACACAAACTTCTAAAAGGATTCATACATTTCAACTTAACCAGTATGCAATTATATGTATGTCTAAAAAATATTATATACGATGCAGGTGATTATGTATCAGCCACTGTGCTAAACTATTCTCATACAATCCTTATAACAACCTTATGTGATAGGTATAATTTTTTTTATCATTTCCTTCTTAACAGATGAAGCACACCATTTGCAATCCACTACTAACTTGGACTTCCTAGACCAAATCCTCCACGGCAACCTCGGAAACTACCTCTTCCACCTCTTCTGGATGCCCCTGGAGCTTCTGAATCATTTCCATCTTGATAGCCTACAATATCAAAACATACACACAAGAACAACACAAAACAACAACAAAGAAATCTTGTGGACATGGTGGCCAAATTAATTGAAGCCTTCCATAATTCAACGACTTTACATAAGTATTTTAGGGCATTAATGGATAGTTACTAAAAAGAAATGTCATATTTGACCTATAAAAGTTCAACTTTATTGATATAAATAGATAAGGCTACAATTTAAAAAAACCTACCACTTGCTTTGGGGATCAGAAAATGACTAAAAGGAAAAAGTGAACTTGTAAAACACTGGAAGTGGCCACAACTGCACCATTAACAGGATTTCTACAGTCCACACAGGATTAAATAAATCTAGACTGATATTTGCTCCCTACAAAAAATAATAAACATCTTACTCAAAGCACAGACATATAGGCGCAGAGTTTGATTTCCTGTTACAAACAGTACATTTTTAATTCAATTGAATACCAAACAATGCAATCGAAACAGTTCAAAGAAAATTTGATCCCATCTGGGGCAGAATGGGATCAATTCAAAACCAAAACGCCAACTGGGCAGGAAATAAAGAAACTGAGATTATTCAGTTTATGAACTTGCAACTATTTATAAAGAAACTGATCAATAAAGGTAAAAGTTCTACATATGATATTTCTTGATATTGAATTATATGGTTTTTTTGCAGGGTGGGGGGCGTTGAGGAAGATTAGCCCTGAGCTAACATCCGCCACCAATACTACTCTTTTTGCTGAGGAAGATTGGTCCTGAGCTAACATCTGTGCTCACCTTCCTCTACTTTATATGTGGGATGCCTGCCACAGCATGGTTTGATGAGCAGTCTGTGCCTGGGATGCGGGCCAGTGAACCCCAGGGCACAGAAGTCAAACACGTGAACTTAACCCCTATGCCACCAGGCTGGCCCTGAATTATATATAATGTATTTTTAAAGTCAGTTTATAAAACGGGGCAGAACTATCACACAGTAGATTTATAGTTATGCATCTATGACCTAAACCTTACAGAATACTCTTCGACCTAACAACAAATCTATTTATCAACACTTACATCCACTTTTTATTCTAAATTATTTATTTGTGCCTCTTTATCTTTTAAGAAACCTTGTCAGGGTTTATCTCTTTTCAGAAAAAAACAGTTTATCTTTTTGATCTTTTTTGTTTTTTTGGTATAAGTTACTTTCTTATATGTGTGTACATAAGTAAACATATATAATATATATGTAAGTTTAAAATATAATAAAATGAAAACCTATGAACCCACCATCCAGCTTAAGACTAAAATGTTCCCAGTACCTGTGCAACCTATTTGTGTCCCTGCCTATCATGTTTCCCTTCTTCCCCAAGACACTTGGCCCCCACCTAACCAATATCCTGAATTGTTTTTCATTTTCTTGTTCTTATTTTATTTTACCAACTATGTATATACCTTTATGCAATGTATTGTTTAGTTTTGTTTTTGAGTTTTATATAATGGAATCATACAGAAAATATTTGTCTTGCTTCTTTTATTCACCTTGGTTTTTGTTGATGGGCGAAAACGTACCTTATCCACTTTACTGCTGAATAAAAATCCACTGTATTTATTTCTAGCATTTATGTCTATTATATTTTTTACTTCCTTCCACTGAGTTTTCTTTATCCCTTTTGTAATTACTTAAGTGGAACACTGAGTTAATTTTTTTCTAGTGGACGTATTTAAAACTATAAAATTTCCTCAAAAAGCTAGCTGCTTTAGCTATATCCCATAAGTTCTGATATGTTCTGTTCTTACTGTCATTCAGTTCTAAATATTTCACTATTTCCAAAACTGAGAAATTCAGTTTCCAAACCAAAAGGATTAAAGGTTTTGTTTATGATTTCTACTTTAACTTGAGGACATAATCTATGATATAAATTCTATGGTATATTTTGGGACTTCCTTTTGGCATAATAGATGGTCAAATTGTACATATTTTCCATATGCTAGAAAAGGATGTGTAATTTACAATGTGGGGGCATATTATTCCAAATAGAACTATTAAATCAAGATTAGTAACTGGTACTCAAATCATCTATAGTCTTAATCATTTCTAGTCTGCTCAATCTATCAGTTTCTGAGGGAAAAAGTGTTTAAACCTAGGATCAATGGTTTAACTATGATTTGCAAATGTTTCCTTATAATTATGTCTATTTTTGCTTTATATACTTTAAGAATATGTTGTTTGGGGCCAGACCGGTGGTGCAGCGGTTAAGTGCACACGTTCCGTTTCAGCGGCCCGGAGTTCACCCAGTGGGATCCTGGGGTGTGGATATGGCACCGCTTCGCACACCATGCTGTAGTAGGCGTCCCACATATAAAAAAAGTAGAGGAAGATGGGCACGGATGTTAGCTCAGAGCCAGTCTTCCTCAGCAAAAAGAGGAGGATTGACAGCAGTTAGCTCAGGGCTAATCTTCCTCAAAAAAAAAAACCCAAAAAACATGTTATTAGATTCAACCCATGTTAAGAACTGTAATGTCTTCCCAGTGAACATGGATGGTATCATTAGGTAATTATTTCTTTATCTGTAACATGTCTGCCTTAGAGCCTATTTTATCTATTTCTATACCAGGTTTTTTTTGGTTAATATTGGACCAACATTTTTTCTCTTTATTTTCAACCTGGCAACGAAATGTTTACATATATTATAGCTATTGATACATGGATTTTTATTTTCTATCATCTTATTTTCAATTTTCTCTTTACTGAGTTTTTCCAATGCTTCTTGTTCTCCTTTCTGTCCATTAGATTTCCAAAAATGCGATATTTTATTTTATGCTTTTACTGATGTTCTTAAATTCCACTATGAATATTTAACATTTAAATTATTTTCAACATATTCTCTTCCTACAAAGTATTTCCTCCACTAGTAAGTTAGACATTTTATCCTTTTTCTGATTCCTCTTCAATTTTACCATATTTAAGAAATCTTGAAGTTAGTTTTAACCTATTCTCCTTCCTACTGCGCTGGTGAAAAACTTTAGTCTTTTCATTTGCTAGTATTTTAGTTCTTTCTTATTTCTAAAACCCTGAAATTAATCATCGTTATTATTACTAGCTTATACAGTCAGTACTTACTTAGGTTAACCAATATGCTTACCAATTTTAAATTTTTCATTTATTTATTTTGGTGCATCACTGCTTCCCTCTCCTGTCTTCCTGCAATCAGTTTCCTTCTTACTAATATATATGATTTAGTAGTTCTTTCCTCAAACAGCCTGAGAGTATTAAACACCACCTTTATCTGAATGGCACTATTTCTCCCCAACATTTAAATTATGTGACTACAGCAGTTTGGATTCAGAGCTATTCTCGCTCAGCATTCTGAATTCTACTATATTCTTATCTCTACCTTTACTGAAAAAAAAGCTCTGCTGTTAATCTCTCGTTCTTTTACAGATGGATCTGTCTGTTTTTCTCTGGGAGTTTTAAAGATTTTTTATCTCTGTAATCTCATAATTTCAATACATCATAAGGGTGTAAATTTGTTTTTACTTTGTTTGCTCGGGACTCTTATACCTCTTGACATCTAGAAAAGTCTCATCTATTCTCTTTCAATAGTCTCCTTTCCACTGCTTCCCCTCCCCTCATTTTCTCCTCTCTCTCCTCAGAAGATATTTAGATATATGTTGGAATAACAGAGCTTCTTATTCTATCTTCCATATCCATTAGCTGCTTTCATATTTTCCATTTCCTCAGATCTTTGGATTCATCTATTCTCTTCAACTGTGTTTAATCTGTTTAATCCATCCATTATGTTTTTAATCACTCTTTTCTTTCCTGTAAGTTCAACATGGTTCCTTTTCAAATCTATCTCTTCCGCTGAGCCAATGACTATGTAATACCTCAGTATCGCTGGTATCTATTATTCCACACACAGCAGAAACTCAAACGTTTAAAAGAAACGCTCTTCTTTTCCTTTAATTGATGCCAATTCCAAGTTCTATAAAGAGCCTAATAACTAGCGGTGAAAAGAACATGGATGTTATGTAGAATTAAAAGTCTACACGACCTTCTTCTTCCAAGGTAGGGGCAGAAATTCCACGTATCCTGCACTGTCTTGAAAATAATGATCTTTGTTAAAATAAATAGGTTAAAAAGTTAGGAAAACACTATAGAACTTAAAATGAATGAAATAGATCTACACTTTCAATAAATAATCTTTAAAAATGTTGACTAAAAAGGTCACAAAAAGAAAAGTATATTAAACTTTAAAAAAATATGAGCAGGAAGTACACACACCAATGTCAAAATAAGTTACCCCTCGGAAGGGGAAGACGTCAAATATAAAGGGAGGACAGGTCTTCCAACAATTTTGTAATTTTTTTTCTATATTTGAAGTAAATATGACAAACTGTTCCTATTAAATCCAGGTACTAATATACAGGTTTTTGTATAAGAGAATATTCAGCGCTTTTCTGAGTTATTGAAATATTTCAAAGGTTACCACTTTAAATGCCACTTTTCATAAAATAACATTAATATATTTTTAAAGGTGACATGAGTCCTTCCATGAGGTATATTCTGCATTTCATAAGGGAGAACCAACAATCTTTCATGGTTCTTAAAGACGTCTGATAACATCCTTCAAAAAGAATGAGTTTAGAAATCATTTAAACTTTGTGTAAAAGAAACATAAACATCTTTTTTCATTTAAAAAAAGTACTTACCATAAATTTAGTGAGGTCACTGAAACTTCAATATACAAAAGTCAACTGAATTTCTATATACTAGCCAAGAAAGTGAAAGTTTTTAAATGATATGGATCACTGACATCAGCGAAAAAGGCAAAGTAAGGAACTCCAAATTCTACGACTCCACAAAAGAAAAAAATGGACAAAAACTATCAGAATTAACATTTTCTTAGCTCTGAAAATTAATCAAAGACTTGCAGCAACCCAGGGAACATTTATTTTTAAAAAAGGCCTAATTCTCAGTAAGAACAGTGAACTTTGCTGCATATTTTAACTTACCCCAGCCCCAACCCCTGGTAATTCCATTTCTAGACATATACCAAAAAGATGAGAAAACAATGACTCAAACAGGTAAGTGTATATGAATGTTCACAGTAGCATTATTCACAACAGCCAAAAGGAGTTAAATACCCAAGTGTACATCAACAGACTTATGGATAAACAAAATGTACATACAATGGAATATTATTCACCCATAAAAAGGAATATGGTTCTGATACATGCTACAATATGGATGAACATTAAAAATGTTATGCTAAGTAGATTAAGCCAGACGCAAAACAGCAAATGTTGTATGATTACACTTGTATGAAATACCTAGTACAGACAAACTCATAGAGAACATAGAATAGAGGTTACCAGGGACTGAGAGGAAGAAGGTATGAGTAGTTATTGCTTAATGGATACAGGTTTCTGCTTGGGTGATGAAAAATGTTTTGAAAACAGACAGTGGTGACAACTGCAAAACAGTGTTAATGTACTTAATGCCACTGAATTATACACAAATATAGTTAAAACGGCAAATACTATAGTTATTTTACCACAATAAAAAAATACAACAGCAGAAAACTTCCCAAATTTCAAGAAGAATAGGAATCTACACATCCAACAAGCTAAACAAATTCCAGGTACGATAAATATAAACAGATCTACACCAACACACATCAACATAAAACATGAACAAATGGTGCTGGGACAACCAGATATCAACATGCAAAAGAATTAAGTTGGACCCCTACCTCACACCATATGCAAAAATGAACTCAAAATGGATCAAAGACTTAAATGTAAGAGTGAAAACTATAAAATTATTAGAAGGAAACATAGGTGAAAATCTGCATGACCTTGGAATAGGCAAACGGTTTCTAGATATGACACCAAAAGCACAAACAAAAAAAAAAAGGAAGAAATTGGACTGCATCAAAATTTAAAACTTTTGTGTTTCAAAGGAAACCACTAAGAAAGTTAAAAAAATAACCCAGAGAAAGGGAGAAAATATTTGCAAAGCACAAATCTGATGACACTTGTATCAAGAATATATAAAGAATTCTTAAAATAAAAAGACAAATAATCCAATTTTTTAAATGGGCCAAGGATCTGAACAGACATTTCTCCAAAGATATACAAATGGCCAATACACAAAGGAAAAGCTGCTCAAGATCACAGTCATCAGGAAATGCAAATCTAAACCACAATGAGATTACTACTTTATATCCACTAGGATGGTTATACTCAAAAAGACAGACAATAACAAGCACTGGTGAGGATGTGGAGAAACTGGAACCCTCATACATTGCAGGTATGAATGTAAAATGATGCAGCTGCTGTGGAAAACAATTTCGCAGCTACTCAAAAAGTTGAACATAAGAGTTGCTACATGACCCAGCAATTCCACTCCTAGGTACATATGCCAGAAAAATAAAAACATATGTTCACAAGATGCATCACAAATGTTTACATCTTACTCATTATAGCCCCAAAGTGGAAACAACCCAATGTCCATCAGCTGATGAATAAACACTGTTTATTGACACAATGGAATATAATTCGGCCATTAAAAGGAATGAGGTATTACCACATGGTACATGGATAAAGCTTGAAAACCTCACGTTAAGTGAAAGAAGTCAAACACAAGAAGACCACATAACATGTACTTTCCTTTATAGGAAATGTCCAGAATCGGCAAATTTACAGCTACAGAAAGCAAACTGCTGTTGCCAGAGGAAGGGGAGGGGGGAATTGAGGAGAGGGGGACTAACTGCTAATAGGCACAGAGTTTCTTTTCAGGGAAAGGGAAATGTTCTGGAATTAGACAGTGGTGATGGTCACACAACATGGTGAACATATTTGAAACCACGGAGTGAACATATTTAAAACCACTCAAACTCCACTTAAAAAATGGTGAAGTTGGAAGAGTGATGTCAGCATCACAGCAGAGGAAGCTCTTCCGTTACACTGTCCCCACTAAGATACAATGAAAATGACGTTCATAAACCAAGAGAGGACACACACACAACACAAAAGATGTCTGAGAGATCCATGGACCCATACATCAGAAGGTGGACGTGCTATATCCCCTGGGAGGAAGTGGAAGGAGGTAAGGGGAGCTCCTCTCCCTCCTCAGCAGAGACCCAGGGCATGGGAACACGTGCAGCTCTGAGAAAAGAAGTGGGAGGGGCAACTCTCCACAAAAACTCCTTTGCTCTCCAAGTTCTCTCACAGCCTGTGGGAAAGTTCGACACAGAGGAGGCAAAGCTACTGCAGGAGTGTCTTCATCAAGCCAGTAGCCCAGAAGAACAGATAGCAAGGATAGATTGAGAAATTCACCAGGGGTCTAGCCCAGTGGCACAGCGGTTAAGTTCGCACATCCCGCTTCTCAGCAGCCAGGGGTTCGCCAGTTTGGATCCAGCGTGCAGACATGGCACTGCTTGGCAAAGGCCATGCTGTGGCAGGCATTCCGCATATAAAGTAGAGGAAGACAGGCATGGATATTAGCTCAGGGCCAGTCTTCCTCAGCAAAAAGAGGAGGATTGGCAGTAGGTAGCTCAGGGCTAATCTTCCTCAAAAAAGAAAGAAAGAAAGAAATTAACCAAGATTGCAAATGAAAAAGAAAGCACCCTTCCTCCCACCAGTGCTCCAGCTAAGTCTGTCAGCCAGAGTGCCAGTGCATATGTTAGAAAAGCAGCAGCTGTAAGCAAGTGAGCCGGGAATCACAGACTGGCCATATCAGCACAGATGCCAAAGGACAGGCACAGAGGCCAGAGATCACAGCGGGCTCAGAAGACACAGCTCCTGACATCCCCACTCCCAGTGGCAGTAGGTGGAATCTGAGACCAGATACTATCACAATGTGAAGGTACAAATCCACAGCAACAAACAGTATGAAAAAATATATTAATACTCCAGACCAAAAGGAAAATGACAAGCACGTAGACATCAATCGTGAAGGCACAGAAATTTACAATCTAAATGACAGAGAATTCAAAATAGCTATCAATAAAAAACTCAATGAGTAACAAGAGAACTCACAGGGACAGTTCAATGAAATCAGGAATAAAATTAATGAGCAGAGGGAATTGTTCACAAGAGAGATTGAAACTATAAAGAAAAACCAATCAGAAATGTTGGAGATGAAAAACACAATGAGTGAGACAAAAAAAAAAAAAAAAAATCTGGAGCCCTTAAATAACAGAGCTGATATTATGGAGGACAGAATTAGCAATTTAGAGGATAAAAATACAAAAATGCTTCAGATGGAAGACGAGAGAGAACTAAAACTAAACAGAAATGAAGAAATGCTCTAAGAAATATATGACTCAATTAGGAAATGCAATATAAGAATTACAGGTATTCCAGAGGGAGAAGAGAGGGAAAAAAAGAGCCGAGTTTCTTCAAAGAAATAATAGCTGAGAACTTCCCAAACCTGGAGAAACAGCTAGAATGACAAGTAAAAGAAGCTAAGAGAATTGCTAATTACACCAATGTAAAAGGACCTTCTCCAAGGCATATATTAGTAAAACCGGCAAAAGTCAATGAGAAAGAAAAAATATTAAGCTCAGTAAGACAGAAGAAAATAACCTACAAAGTAACTCGTACCAGGCTTTCAGCAGATTTCTCAGCAGAAACCTCACAGCCTAGGAGAGAGCGGAATGATATACGCAAAATTCTGAAAGAGAAAAACTTAGCCAAGAATCCTCTATGCAGTGAAAATATCCTTCAGATATGACGGAGAAATAAAAACTTTCCCAGATAAACAAAATCTAAGGGAGTTCATCACCACAAGACCCCCCTCTACAAGAAATTATCAAGAAGGCCCTCACTCCTTAACAAAAAGAAAGAAAGGGTTTACAAAGCCTTGAGCAAGGAGATAAAAAGGCAGACAAAATCAGAAAACTGCAGCTCCCTATCAGAACAGGTTAGCAAATCATTGTAACATTACATATAAAAGGAAGAAAAACATCAAAGATAACTATAATCTTGTCATTTTAACCACAAACTCACAACACAAGATGAAATAAGTTGTGACAAGAATAACTTAGAAGGAGAAACAGAAAGGAGTGGCATCAGCTTAAACTAAGGAAACAAGAGGCTATCAGAAAATGGACTGTCTCATCTATGACATTTCTTATACAAATCTCATGGTAACCACTAAACAAAATATTCATAACAGAGACACAAATGATAAATAAAGAGAAAATCATCATAAAGAACTACCAAACTGAACTGGCAGTTGCAAATACATGGGACAAGAAACAAGGGAAATACAAAACAACCGGAAAACGAGTGATAAAATGGCAGCATTAAGCCTTCATATATCAATAAGGACCCTCAAAGTAAATGGACTGAATTCTCCAATCAAAAGACACAGAGTGCTGAGATGGATTAAAAAACAAGAACCAACAATATGCTGCCTCCAGGAAACATCTCAGCTCTAAAGACAAACACAGGCTTAGAGTGAAAGGATGAAGACGATACTCCAAGCTAACGGCAAACAAAAGAAAGTGGGTGTTGCCATACTTAGACAAGGCGGACTTCAAGATAAAACAGACAATGAGAGACAATGAGAGGCAATATATAATGATAAAAGGGACACTCCACCAAGAAGACATAACACCTATAAATACATATGCACCCAACACATGAGCATGAAAGTACATAAAGCAACTATTAAAAAACCTAAAACAGCCTATTAAGAGCATAATAATAATAGGGGACCTTAACAGTCCACGTACATCAATGGATAGCTCATCCAGACAGAAAGTCGACAAAAAAATAGTGGAATTAGAGCCAGCCCAGGGGCACAGCAGTTAACTTTGCACATTCCACTTAAGCGGCCCGGGGTTCACCGGTTCATATCCCGGGTGCAGACACGGCACTGCTTGGCAAGCCATGCTGTGGCAGTTATCTCACGTATAAAGTAGAGGAAGATCGGCACAGATGTTAGCTCAGGGCCAGTCTTCCTCAGCAAAAAGAGGAGGAGTGGCAGCAGATGTTAGCTCAGGGCTAATCTTCCTCCAAAAAAAAAAGTGGAATTAAATGAAAAACTAGACCAGATGGACTTAAAAGATACACAGAGAACACTCCATCCAAGAACAGCAGAGTATACATTCTTCTCAAGTGCATATGGAACATTCTCAAGGATAGACCATATGCTGGGAAACTAGGCAAGCCTCAATAAATTTAAGAAGACTGAAATCAAATCAAGCATCTTTTCCAACCATAATGCTATGAAATTAGATATCACCTACAAGAAAAAACTTGGGGAAGCAACAAATATGTGGAGACTAAACAACATGCTACTGAACAACAAATAGATCCTTGAAGAAATTAAAAGAGAAATCAAAAAATATATGGAGAAAAATGAAAATACACCACATCAACTCATACAAGATGCAGCAAAAGCAGTCCTAAGAGGGAAATTCATAGCAGTACAGGCCCACCTTAAGAAACAAGAAAAATCTCAAATAAGCAATTATAAACCACACCTAACAGAACTAGAAAAAGAAGAACAAAAAAGCCCAAAGTCAAGAAGAGGGAAATAATAAAAATTAGAGCAGAAATAAATGAAATCAAAACAATGAAACAGTAGAAAGGATCAATGAAACTAAGAGCTGTTTCTTCCACAAGACAGACAAAATTGACAAGCCCTTAGCCAGACTCACTAAGAAAAAAAGAGAGAAGGCACAAATAAATAAAATTAGAAATGAAAGAGGAGAAATTACAATGGATACCACAGAAATACAAAGGATTGTAAGAGAATACTATGAAAAACTGTAAAGCCAGCAAATTGGACAATCTAGAAGAAATGGATAAATTCTTACTCATACAATCTCCCAAAACTGAATGAAGAAGAAATAGAGACCCTGAATAGACCAATCACAAGAGAGTCAAACAGTAATCAAAAACTTTCCCCAAAACTAAGAACCAGATGGCTCCTGTAGAGAATTCTACCAAACATTCAAAGAAGATTTAACACCTATCCTTCTCAAACTATTCCAAAATGTTGAAGATGATGGAACACTTCCTAATACATTTTACAAGGCCAACATCACCCTGATCCCAAAGCCAGACAAAGACAACACAAAGAAGGAAAATTACAGGCCAATATCACTGAAGAACATAGATGCAAAAATCCTCAACAAAATATGGCAAACCAAATAGAGTAATACATTAAAAGGATCATACACCATGATCAAGGGGGATTTATACAAGGGATGCAGGGATGGTTCAACATCCACAAATCAATGCGATATACCACATTAATACAATGAGGAATAAAAACCACACCATCATCTCAGTAGATGCAGAGAAAGCATTTGACAAGATCCAACAGCCATTTATGATTTTAAAAAACGCTCAAGAAAATGGCTATAGAAGAAAAGTATCTCAACATAATAAAGGCCATATATGACAAACCCAGAGCCAACATCACACCCAGTGGAGAAAAACTGAAAGCCATCCCTCTGAGAATAGTAACAAGACAAGGGTGCCCACTCTTTCCACTCTTATTCAACATAGTACTAGAGGTTTTGGCCAAAGAAATTAGGCAAAAAAAAGAAACAAAAGGAATCCAAATAGGCAATGAAGAAGTGAAACTCTCACTGTTTGCAGACGACATGATTTTATATATAAAAACCCTAAAGAAGCCATCAGAAAACTATTAGAAATAACCAACAACTACAGCAAGTTGCAGGGTACAAATCAACTTGCAAAAATCAGTTGCATTTCTGTACCTGAATAATAAACTAACAGAAAGAGAACTCAAGAATAAAATCCTATTTACAAGGGCACCAAAAAGAATAAAATATCTAGGAATAAATTTTTTCTTTTGAGGAAGATTAGCCCTGAGCTAACTACTGCCAATCCTCCTCTCTTTGCTGAGGAAGACTGGCCCTGAGCTAACGTCCATGCCCATCTTCCTCCATTTTATACGTGGGACGCCTACCACAGCATGGCTTTTGCCAAGCGGTGCCATGTCTGCACTCAGGATCCGAACCGGCAAACCCCAGGCCACTGAGAAGCAGAACACGCAAACCTAACTGCTGCACCACTGGGCTGGCCCCTCTAGGAATAAATTTAACCAAGAAGGTGAAAGACCTATATGTTGAAAACTATAAGACATTATTGAAAGAAACAGATGAAGACATAAAGAAATGGAAAGATATTCTATGCACATAGATTGGAAGAATAAACATAGTTAAAATGTTCATACTATCTAAAGCAATCTACAGATTCAATGCAATCAGAATCCCAATTACATTCTTCCTGGAAATAGAACAAAGAATCCTAAAATTCATATCAGGCAACAAAAGATCCCAAATAGCTAAAGCAATCTGTGGAAAAAAGAACAAAGCTAGAGACCTCACAACCCCTGACTTCAAAATATACTACAAAGTTACAGGAATCACAACAGCATGGTACCAGTACAGAAACAGACACACAGATCCATGGAACAGAATTAAAAGCCCAGAAATAAAACCACACATCTACAAACAGCTAATCTTTGACAAAGGAGCCAAGAAGATACAATGAAGAAGGGACAGTTCCCTCAATAAATGGTGGTGGGAAAACTAGACACCCACATGCAAAAGAATGAAAGCAGGTCATCTTTCACCATACACAGAACTTAACTCAAAACGGATGAAAGACTTGAAGGTAAGAGATGAAATCATAAAAGTTCTAGAAGAAAATACAGGCAGTAGACTCTCTGACATCAGTCTTAGAAGGATCTTTTCAAATACCACGTCTACTTGGGCAAGGGAAACAAAAGGAAAAATAAACAAGTGGGACTTCACCAGACTAAAGAGTTTCTGCAAGGCAAAAGAAAGCAGAAAAAGACAATCCAACAACTGGGAGAAAATACTTGAAAATCTTCTATCTGACAAGGGGTTAATCTCCAAACTATATAAATAACTCACACAACTCAACAACAAAAAAGCAAACAACTTGATCAAAAAATGGGTAGAGGATATGAACAGACATTTTTCCAAAGAAGATATACAGATGGCCAACAGACACATGAAAATATGTTCAACATCATTCATCATCAGGGAAATGCAAATCAAAACTACACTAAAATATCCCCTTATACTTATTATAATCACCAAGACAATAAATAATAAACGCTGGAGAGGATGTGGAGAAAAGGGAATCCTCATGCACTATCAGTGGGAATGCAAACGCATGCAGCCACCATGTAAAATAGTATGGAGATTTCTCAAAAAATTAAAAATAGAAATACCATACAACCCAGCTATCCCATTACTGGATATTTATCCAAGGAACATGAAATCAACAATTCGAAGAGACTTATGCACCCCTGTGTTCACTGCAGCATTATTCACAATAGCCAAGACGTGGAAGCAACCCAAGTGCCATCGACTGATGACTGGATAAAGAAGAAGTGGTGTATATATATACTACTCAGCCATAAAAAAGACAAAATGGTTCCCTTCGCAACAATACAGATGGACGTTGAGGGTATTAAGTTAAGCAAAAAAAGCCAGAGAGAGAAAGACAAACACTGTATGATTTCACTCATCTGTGGAATATAAACTAATACAAGACAAAGAGAACAGATTAGTAGTTACCAGGAGAGAAGGGGGTCAGGAGGTGGGCATAAGGGGTAAAGGGGCACATTTATACAGTGACTGACAAGTAATAATGTACAACTGAAATTTCACAATGGTATAAACTATTACAACTTCAATAAAATTTTTTTAAATGGTAAAGTTTATGTTATATGAAGTATGAGCTCAATAAAAAAATATGCATCACAAATAATCAACTACTCAAGTATAGAAATACGTACAAAAACTCAATAGTGAAAACACAGTAGTAAAAATTAAAGACCTAAACAAATGGCCATATTTATGGTTTGGAAGACTCTATACTGTAGAGATGTTCATTCTCCCCAAATTAATCTACAGATTCAACACAATGCCAATAAAAATCCCATTCGTGTTTTCTGGAAATTAGTAAACTGATTCTAAACATCACATGGAAATGCAAAGGACTAAGAATAACCCAATCTTGAAGAACGACAAACTTGGAAGACTGACTTACCAAATATCAGGACCTATTCTAAAACTACACTAATTAGACTACATGACAATGGTGCAAAAATAGAGAAACTGACCAATGGAATGGAACTGAGTCCCGAAACAGTACAACATATATAGTGCCACCTAATTTAGGATAAAGACAGCCTTGTAGTGTAGACTGGAAAGTCTTTTCAATAAGCAATATTGGATCAACTGGACAGCCTTATGGGGAAAAAAACTGTACCCTGATCCCTATATTACGCCACAAAAATAAATTCCAGATGAATTATAATCTGAAAGTGGAAGCTAAATAGATAAAGTTTTAAAAGGAAAATAGAAGAGAATATCTCCATGACTTTAGGAGTAAAGAGTTCTTAAACAGGACCAAAAACAAAAGCACTAACCATAAAAGACAAGGCTGGTAAACTGCACTTGATTAAAATGAGTAACATCTATTCACTAAAAGACTCCTAATATAAATGTCATACAGGAGTTACTTGTACTATTCTTGCAAATTATATGTAAGTTTTATTTACAAGTAAAAAGGTAAAAATGAAGATAGCCAACAGAAACGTGGGCAAAAGACCTGAATAGGCATTACATAAAAAATGAAGCCGAAATGGCCAACAAACATATGAAACACTGCATGTTTTATTAGTCCATCAAGGAAACGCAAATTAAAAACACAATGAGATACACCACCATGCACTCAGCAGAATGGTTAAGATGAAAGCAAACGAAAATGCTAAGTATTGGTGAGGATGTGGGAGTGCATCTTAGCATATTTACTTTGAAAACATTTGACAATAGCTATTAAAGCCAAAAACATACATAATCTATGAGCCAGCAATTCTACTTCTGAATATATACCAATGTTACCAAAAGAAACGTAGTAGAATGTTCACAGCAACAGTTTCAAAATAGCCCAAAACTGGAAGAAATACAAATACCCAACATTAGCAGAACAGTAGAGCAAAGGCAATGATAATCTACAACTGCAACCAACAATACGAATGAATCTCACATATACATTAAGTGAAAGCCAGACACAAAAGAGTATACGTATGATTCCACTTATATGAAGTACAAAAACAGACAAATTAATCCATGCTGCTAAAAGTCAGAAGAGAGCTTAACCTGGCTGGGGGAGGGTGTTGCTAGTGAGCGAAAATGAGCATGAAAGGGGCTTTTGAGGTGCTAGTAATTTTTATTTCTTGATCTGGATGCTTGGGAACACATCGAACACAAGTGTGTTCAGTTACTGAAAAATCACCAAGCTACACATTTATGATACATGCACCTGTCTGGTTCTATATCATGTCATACTCAATGTAAACTTAGATACACTTACATTTACACACACACTCATTATTCACCATGTGCAAATTTCCTTCTCTCAAAATGTATTCACCTACAGAGAATAATGACTGAAAAATGACTGTGTCCCTGCTAGTTACCCTATACTAGTCAATAAGCCAGGATCAAGCACACAGAGCTAGCTGCAACTGATTTTTGATTGTCTCACTTAAATATGAATTAAATTGACTTAAAGAAAATGTAATAGTAAGGAAGATATTCACTGCTCTGCAGAAAACAAAAAAAAAATTTAAATAGCTACATTTTGGGAACATTAAGTGTCAAAAATTGCTTGTTAAAAAGGGGAAAAAAGCAATCCTAGGAGTCTGGTTTTTTCTTAGCTAAATTTCTTCCCCATCATTACACAGCCCCTTGAAATTATTATAAAAAGACTCAATTTATATGACAAATGGCCACCCCTCACTCACCACCAAATTCCTCCCCACTTCATGGCCCCAACAAGGCTACACTGAAAGCCACAGCAAGTGCCAACTTCACTATGGAGGGCCTGCCATTCAACAAGCTAACCATCCAATGAGCAAGGAAAAACGATGTCCTCAAGTTGCAGCAAAAACACTGATTTCTATGGAGTTCCAAAACAATAAACTATTTTATCATAAGTAGACTGGCATATCTGTAGAAATTTTGTGATAAATTCACTATTTTTTGTGGGTTTTGTTGTTGCTATTTTAACATGTCTGTCTATAGATAATCAGGAACTAAGCATGATAATTTTTATACCATCTCACCTCAACTTCATTAGAGGTACAACTAACAGAGTACGGTGGAGTACTGCTAGAAAAAGGTAATCTACAATTTCTTCCCTCCTCAACATCTCCAATGATCCTATTTAGAGACGAAGACATTCCAGTTCATCTATATTGTGACTGACCATGATTCACTCAGTCCCTCTTCTATACTTCACAGCACATTCTGGGGATCTTAGGGGAAAAAAAATCCAGTGACATTAGAAAGTAGAAGGAGGGACACCGACTGAATATTCAGTCAAGTATTAATAGCACAAAACACATGGCAAAGTATTTTTCTTCAAAGTTTCCCCCCCACCAAGAATTTTTCTTTCTTTAAGCTCTTCCAAAATCAGTTTTGTCAGTTTAGTACCTCTGTCTTAAGTACAAATTGTTCCAAAACATGGTTCTTACCGCCTCTCCTGGAAAACCCTCTGTTCCGTGTTTGATTATCTTCACAGTCATTATTAGACTCTTGAATAAAAATTTAACATGTGAATAGCATCTAAATAATTAACTTTAAAGATGTAATATCTAAAAAATAGCACTGTCACAAGATAAATTAGTAAGAATAACTATTTTCATAAGTTAAAATATGAACAATTCTTGAAATAATTTTAACAAAAATTTAAAGACATTATTTAGTCAATTCCCTATACAAATCACCTAACATATCCAAATATTGAATGATAAGCGTATGACTGAGAACCCACTACTCTCCAGGTGCTAGGCACAAGCCAAAAAATAAGAATTTCATAAATGTCAGTTTGACTTAAAAGGGTTTCAGAAATATCTAAACTTTTAAGTAGTCAAGTGGCTCTCAGATGTGGTCCACAGACCAAATTAATTCTATTCTATTCTTTTTATAATGTCATTATTTCTGTAATTTGTCTTTCTTAATAAATCTGAGACATTGTTTTTTTTTAATATATGCAAACTTTTCCCCATTCACCCTAAAGAATCTGGGGACATCCTTGTTTTTCTGTTTTTAATGACACATACTAAGGTTTCTAAATAGTGGTATGAGGATCTACTCCAAAAGCTGCCTAAGAATTATCTGGCAAGTTTGTTAAAAATAAATTCCCAGAAACCACCACAGAGATGTTTATTTTCAAAGTGTAGAGTGACAACAAGAAATGAGTAATTTTTCAAAATTAAAAAATTATGTTATTAATACAACTTTTAGCAATAACTTTAAGCTTTCTAGAAGACTCCAACAAAGCCATGATTGGGAAATACAGAGATGGTTTCAAGGGATCTTTGTATATGTCATTAACGTTTAATATATGAGAACTTTAAGCCAAAGTGATGACAGCAAGTGGCTAAACAGATTACAAGAAATCAGTTAAGTTTCTGTGCAAAAGTACTAATCTACTTAATATTGTTTTACTATAAACAATGACCCAGACATCTTGTTGCAGGCTCCTATTTGAAGTGACATCAACAACTGACAAATATTCCTAAAGAGCCATCTAACATCAAGACAATTTTCTCAGAAGCAGGATTTAATACTACAAGAGAGCTGAACAGGAAAGAATGAATTCTGGAAAGAAGAATGGTCCTAGAATAATGATAATAATAGCTAACATTTATTGCCTTATAGAAAAAACCTATGAACTAATGTTAGACCTCTTTCTCCTTGCCAGGTCCCAAATTATCTGTGGCCAATTATTCCCCTAAAACAAACCTACAGTTACTTTGACCAACTCAGGAATTAAAGTAAGCTAATGACATTAGAACTAGGGTGAAGGGTACAATTACAGTACAAGAAGAGGGAAGGAAATCCTCTGTACTATTTTTGCAACTTCTTTCAGGTCAAACTATTTCAAAATAAAAAAGTTATTAAAAAAGAGATAATCTTGGGCCAGCCTCGTGGTATAGTGGTTAAGTTCAGCATGCTCTGTTTCAGTAGCCCGGGTTTGCAGGTCTGGATGCCAGGTGCAGATCTATACCATTCATCAGCCATGCTATGGCAGTGACCCATATATAAAGTGGAGGAAGACTGGCACAGATGTTAGCTCAGGGCTAATCTTCCTCAGCAAAAAAAAAAAAAAGAGAGAGAGAGAGAGAGAATCTCTGCAGGATTAGAAAATAAAGCCAAGCACAAACAAAAATGAGATAATATCTCAAGATTAGTTACAACCTATTAATTACATAAAGATAATAGTAATTACAATGCCTACAGAATTTAGTCTATGTCTGGCACTGTCCTAAATGAACTGTATATATTAACTTTTTAAATCCTCACAAAAACCTTGAGGTGGGTATTATCCTCATTTTATAAATAGAGAAAAAGAAATATAGAGAAGTTAAATACATTTTTCAAGATACCACAACTGACAGGAAGAGGAGGAGGATCTAGATCTAAAACCTAGGGTGTCCAACTCAAAATCCGAGCTCCTTAATCATTACACTATACCAGGTAGGGGAAAGTAGACTGCAAAGAAAATAACCACCACAAAACACTATACATTTGCGTGCAGAGAAAAAGTTTCTATCATGCTATCTAAACCTGCTCCTGGGCTTGCCAAAAACAATTGTGAGAATGAAAAAATTCAATCCTTATATATAATTTTTTATTTTAGGGGAACTAAGAATGAGAACAGAAGAAAGTAGACCAAAGGGAAGAAAGGAAACCATTTTGGAAAACACGTTCTCTCAAGTGCAGTAAGAAACTGGAATTTGTGCTCAAGAGCACTCTGGCCCCAAGTTGGGAGGAAGATCTTTGATAAGTGGAAATGTTTTTGAATATTAATTAAAAGTTGGAAAATAGAAAAGAATAAATATGGTGATGTGTTTCTTCTCTCAAACATTAGTTCTATGTTATGCATGTTTTCATTTGAATGGGAAAGGAGAAAAAGAAGACAGAAGCAGAGAGAATGAGACTGGCGGTAGTTTGAGGAAACAGCCTGATTTGATATATTAAAACCCTACCTTATTCCCAAAGGGTTTTAAGGTGATCAGGTCTGGGTTTGGTTCGGATTTTGAGAATCAAAGATAATACAAAGATCAATTTTCAAATACTTAATGAAGATAGATGCCACTTATTGTTTACCATGAATGTGTCTGGTACTAAACTCCATGCTTTTACATGCATTCTCCCTTAGTCTGCCTAACAACTCCTATAAAATGGGTGACCTCCATTCTACAGAATAGGAAACTGTGGCTCCAAGAAATTAAGTAATTTGCTCTAAGTTATTCAACTAGCAGGTGGCAGAGCAAGGACATGAAACAAAGTTTGGAACTCCAAAATATATCATGCTACAAAGATTCCATAGATCAGTGGTTACCAAACAAAAGAGGCATCAGAATCACCAGGGATGCTTTTCAAATACAGGTTCCAAGGCCTCACCCAAATCCACTCTCTCAGGTTCTCCTGGCAAAGCACTGTTAATTATTGTAATCTATCTTCTGATAACATTACTCTATTTTTATCATTCTCTGTATTCCTCCAAACCAGAGTGTCAGTAACTTTCACAGAAACGTCTTTGATCTCAGCAGTGATTCACATTCTCATGAATCTTTTCCCACTGTCAAGACTTATTTGAGTCTGAAGAGGGACCTATATGTCCCAAGCTGTATTTATATACGAAAGTGGAGCTTTGATTCTTTACTTGCTCTTTCAACTGTCCCCTTTTCCTTAAGGTAGCAAAGCATTCAAAAGCTGCACCTCATAGATTCAGGGAGGTGGCAACAGGCCAAATTAGGATGCCTGAATTCTTGGGTAAGGATCTGGCTATAGCTGCTTTATAAAATCGCTTTATAAAACTTTATAGAACTAAAATAAAACTTTATTTATTAAATAAATCAGAATTGGAACAGACTAAGATATTTAACCTTAGTTTCTCTTTAGCATGTACTCTGGACAATAAATTTTAAACGTCACTACAAAAAACACTAAACTTACCTCTCCAGAAACCAGAGGTATCACCTTCTTCAAACTTGTTTGAAAAATCTATAAAAAATATATAATTAAACTTGCAAATTTCTTAAAACAAGTTACCTGTACCTCTTTGGAGGGAAAAAACCCACACAAACAAAAAAACACTTTACAGGACTACTAGTTAATGACGCCCCTTTAAAATAGGATAAACCACATATAATTATATACATAAATAGTGAATGAGAACTCATACAGGTTGTATTACAATTTCTGCCTTGTGTCAATTTAGTAAAGTTAAAATGATAGCCAAATGTTATATCACCTCAAATGTCATATATTCCTCTATAGGTACATGAGCAAAACAGGGGCATATGTCAGTATAACCATTATAAAATTTCTATTCAAAATATTAACATTTTTTTAATTTTATAAATTAACTCAATCTCTTCATCTGCCAGAGGACAACTAAACTATAATCCAATATTTAATAATTTTTCCCTTCTCAGTAACAAGGAAATTTTGCCAACATTTTTTTGTTTACAAAATTAAAAACAATCTTTCATCCAGCCCTGACTTCAAATTTCTCACTTAACAAAACTCTGTGGCTAGATTTATACATCTCTGGAGCACAGAGACATGTCTCTAAAATTAATTTTAAAAGCATCCATCAGCAATATTTCATAAAATCTTAAAATGCTGAGCCTTAATAAAATGCTCTTTACTGCAGAGATATTCAGGGACTAATACACCTCAAAATTAAATGTCAATCTACGATGCCTGTCAATCACTATTTAATCAAAATTATAAAATATTAAATATATTAAACTATGGCTGCTGTAATACAGAGACTAATCAATTACTGTTTGACAGATGTTAAATTTATATGCAGAATGTAAACATATCAAGTCACTTAAGATGTCAGGTTCAACAAAATCTAATGTCCCTTCCAGCATAAAACTCCATGGAAATTTAATACAGAATTAGCATATAAAAAAGTAAGTACCCTAAAGCATCAATATATGATTGTATGACAAAAAAATTTTTCCTTAATCAGATACATAATTTGAAAATAAAGATAATCCCTAAGAAAGGGTATCTTATCACAAAACCTAAGTTTTGAGTTATTTTATTCATTTAAATATTTGCAATCTTTGAAGCTGGTTCAGAAAAGAATTATATTCTACTGTCCTCTACAACTGCCTCTTCCCCGCCATACTTCCCGCCCCAAGAGAGTCAAATTCTGGGTTTCCAAAATGCGTGGGAAAGTCTTCCACCTACAAACTATTGGTCTTGATCGTAAATTCTGCCTAAGTTCTGATCTATAATCTTTAAGGAAAAAAAAAGTAATTTCAAAGCTTCTACTGGTTCTTTGCTCAACTCAAGATGGAGACTCAAATTCACCTTCAGGAGCATAAAATGGATCTCTTATGTGGGGGTTGGGGGAAGAGAGTCTTGAGTACAGAAGAAAAAACTGGGGTTCACCTATAGGGTAAAACAATTTGAAGAGATGCTGCAGCAAGTAGCATGGCTATCAAAAAAAAAAACGCTAAATGGAATAGCAGACACATCCAAAGCAGCATAGACTGCTACTCTAAACTATGACTAAGAAAATGAAAGCCTTCTCTTATGATCCTCACAAATTCTCGGGAAAGGCACAAACTTTCTATGCATATTAAAGGGAAATATGAACTCAAAGACTGGAAAACTTGGGGGGGTCACAAGTTTTAACCGTAAGATATAATAAGCAGGTTACCTCTGTTTCCAAAACCCTTTCCAGCTCCAAAACTACCCACTGTGGTAGTATTCTCTCTTTTATTAGACTCACCAGCATCTGAAAAAGTTCAGATAGAGTTAAAATTCTTTAACACATAAAATTGTGTCCTCAAAAACTAGGAAGTAAATGAATCTTAGGGGTAAGGGGACTTCCAAGGATGGGGAGAGAGTAGTACAGGAACTTATAAAGATACAATATATGTTTCTTGTTTTTTAAAAACTCTTAAATTATGATACCAAGATAAAAACATAAATATACTACTGGTGAAATACAGCTTTTCACTAGTTATCTTTCTAGTGACCTTTAATCAAGAAATTCAACTCTCTGATTTCCTGTATATTGAAACCTCACCCTGACAGAGCCAGCTATTTACATTATGTCCTTGTGTGAAAATCATTGCTACAGAAAACTTTATACTCTTGTTTTATTTCATTATTCTATTTATTATGTATTCATTATTCTAGTATTTATATCACTCTCAATCTTTCCACTTTTAAAACTAAAATTAGGAAGGGACTACATAATAAAGGGAAAAAAAAGTATGAATACCACTCCCCATCACTTCCTGATCCCTCCATAGTATTTCCCTGTATTAGCCCTCTTAGCTTTATCACTACACAACTCTGAATACCCAACATTTTAATTCATATCAAGCAACTTCCTATACTTCACACTGTGAAATTCTAAACTTTCGTACCTTCCTACATGATGTTCCCTCACCACGGCATTCCCTGCTTTCCTATTTTGCCTATGAAAATTCTTTTCACTCTTTAAAAGCCCAGTTCAAAGGCCACCTCTTCGGTGAAGTTTTCCTTTAGTCATCTAGTCATAATCCTTGCTGCACAATCCCACAACATACTATGTGTATCTCTTTCTAGTAATATTTCTTTCCATGTGTTTTTCTACCACTAGATTAAGAATTCTGAGGGCAGAGTTGCTATAGCAATGAGAGCGGTTACTTAAGACAAAAAATTGGAACAAGAGACATCCACAACATCACAAACTGCCATTTACACTATGACTGGGAAAAATTAAAGCATTATCTTGTTATCCTCATAAATTGTTATACTTATCTCTGCAGTACCTTAATACAGGGAATCCGTGAAACTCCTAAAGCCACATGCAAAATTGTCTATGAGAAACTATCAGTATTTTTATCAGATTCTAAAGATGTGTGTGATACAAGAAGTTAAGGCCATTTAGACCATACTTCACAGATCATGAAAAGCTAATCAATATTATATTTTAAGCAATTAAGGGTCAATTTCAAAAACATTATTAGCTATGCAAGATAGAAAAAAATCAGACATTGAAACTAATTAAAATGTTAGATGAATTATAAGGGAAAAAAGTTGTACTCATGGGTCTATGAATTTTCAGGATTATATGTAGTATAAAGACAACTTTTTAAAGTATTAACATTCAATAAAGAGTTTTGATGAGAAGTTTAATGTGTATTTCAACCTAAAACATATGGAATTAAAAATTTGTAGTAAAATCTATCTTTAAAAAGCCTTTATTCTACAATGTTTAGAAGTCTGCATCAAAAAGTATCACATAACCTAAACTAGGATTTTAAAATATATCTAAATATTAAAAATTCCCAAGTATAATATTAAGATATTTATTATCTCTAATGTTGGTAGTAACAAATAAAACCCACACTTGAACCTCTTAGCACAACTACAGGGTCCAAATCATCAATATCTCTTAATTAATACGAAAGCTTAAAAAACAAAACATATATGCATATTTAAAGAATTATTTCCATTAGTAGCAGAAACATGTCAAAATATAAAGTTCACATTTGTGTTATTATATCTAAACAAGAAATTAAGTTTTCCAAATAGCAAATGAAACACCACACATCAACCTCTGGTTTCCAATGAATAAATAAAAGATCTAGAAATATCAATAACGTTTTTCAAAGAATAACACCTAATAAATTCAAGAATAAGTGTTATGTATATTTAAACCTACCAATCAGCCCTAGCTTATGGCATCCCATATAGAAAAAAGTGGTCACATGGATAGTTAAATAACTTTACTTTGAATTTCTAATAATATTTTATTGCACTATCAAAAAACAGTGCAGAATATTTTCAGCTTTTTAATATCAAATCTAAAAACGGACTGTAGGCAGCTATTTTGCTATGTCTTTATCTGTCAAATCAAGTGTTGGTTGTTCTAAAAGTAACAATGAAAAATTCTAAGCCTAGGAAAATAACCTCTTAATGCTAATGAGCTAACAGACATGCTTCCTATACTGTCTTTTCTTAAGAAGTACAAAACTTAAAGAAGTCCTTCTCTGAAGCTTTTACATTTCTCTCAAGCCAAGTGTCAGAAATCAATCACCACAAACACATTAAGAAGTACCTCTGTGAAGCAACTATCTTTTTAACCAATCTATCTAATCAATTTAACTATTTCCTACTATCCCAAAAAAATAAAACAGCAAAGACATTTGAAAAAATGATGAACTCATTATCCAAAAAAAATCTACTGTACACTGAGTTATAACAGATTTAGCTTTGCAGCAAACAGCCATAAACGCCCCTATTCATTCCACTATTCAATAGTCGAGAAGATTAAAGAAAGACAAAGATATTTACCTCTGTTTCCCAAACTCCTCCCAGAGGCAAATCCACTTCTCATGAAATGATCTCTTCGAGAAGGTCCACCATCCATTTCTAAAGCAAATAACATTTGAAGCAGTCAAAATAACAACAAATGTCTTAGTGGTATGCAAACTTTAAACCTTTTCAATTTGCCACCCATGTGGCAAAGACGGAATTTTATACAACAAAAAAAAGACCAATAGCCTCGTAGAAAAACAGGCTATGAATAAGAATAGGTAGTTCTCCAAAAGAAAAATAAATGATGACTAAATCTCACTCATAATTAAGGAAAGTGGAAATCAAAAGAAGGAGATAGCTTTTTGCAACCACATGATTGACTGGAAAACAGAACTAAGTTTGCTAATATTTGAGAATAGTTAAGGACGTAGGGAAACACACACAAATCACACACTACACTGAAGCAATAAACTGAATCAATCTTCATCCTAATTTTAAAAGAATATACTTTTTGAAAGTACATTATTGTGAAGTTCTCCTCTGCATATTCTCACATGGTAACACAGATACACATAAAGATGTTTTTATAAGCATTGTCTGTAATAACAAAAAAAAGTGATCAAAGGATAATAGGTATACTATAGCCATCCACAGAATACTGTGCACTTTCACAGAACTATAGCATCCGACATTAAAGAACTGACATTCTTCAACAGAATGTTTAAAAACACTGACCACATGGAAGGCCACAATACAAATCCAACAACAAATTTCAAAAATCAGTATCATATAACCAAAATTCTCTAATCACAATGCAGTCAAATCAGAAGTTAGTAAATTCCAAAAAGATTTGTTTAAAATCATCTTTTATTTGGAAATATGTTTTTAAAACACTTCTATATAACCCATAGCTCAAAGAAAAAAAATTACAATGGAACTTTAAAAATACTTAGGATTAGGGGGCCAGCCCCGTGGCTGAGTGGTTAAGTTTGCCCGCTCTGCTTCAGTGGCTTAGGGTTTCACCAGTTCCGATCCTGGGCAAGGACATGGCACTGCTCATCAGGCCATGCTGAGGCAGCATCCCACATTCCACAACTAGAAGGACCCACACCTAAAATATACAACTATGTACTGGGGGGATTTGGGGAGAAAAAGCAGGAAACAAAAAAAGACTGGCAACAGTTGTTAGCTCAGGTGCCAATCTTTAAAAAAAAAAAATACTTAGGATTGTATGATAAAAATGTTACTTATCGGTACTTAAAGTTTTATATAGTCGCATGCCACATGACGTTTCAGTCAATGACAGACTGGATACAGGATAGTGGTCCCATAGGATTAGTACCATAGAGCCTAGGTGTAAAGTAGGCTGTACCATCTATGTTTGTGTAAGTTCACTCTGATGTTAGCACTACCATGAAATCGCCTAAAGACACATTTCTCAGAGCATATCCCCTTTGTTAAGTGACACATGACTGTACTAGAAAATAAGGACTCAAAACTAACAAGCTTAACAGCCATCTCAACTAGTAAGAATCTAAAAAAAAATAAATAAGCTACACAAAAGTAAAGGAAGAAAAAAAACTAAGAGCAGAAATTAATAAAATAGGAAACAAACATATAACAGAGTAGATCAACAAAGTCAAAAATTGGTTAGGAGACCAATAAAGACTCATCAGAGTGACAAATCACCAGAAGACTGATAAAGGAGGGAAAAAACAGAGAAAGGACACAAATGAATAGTAATAGGAATTTTTTAAAAAAAGGAAAAGGAAATAACCTCAGAAACAATGGGAGTTGCTGTTCAATGGGTATAAAGTTTCAGTTATGCAAGATGAAAAAGTTCTAGAGTTCTACTGTACAATAGTGTGCTTGTAGATAATAATACTGTACTGTACACATAAAAGGTTGTATGAGGATAGATCTCATGTTATGTGCTTTTTATCACAATAAAAAATAAAAATTACCATGAACAACTTTACACTACTAAATTTAAAACTTAGAAGAAAAGTTCTGAGAAAATTAACTCACCAAAACTGACTCAAAAAGCAATAAAAACTAAATTATCCTATATAAATTTAATCAGTACTTAAATCTCTGCATTACGCCTAGATATAGTTTTACAGGCAAGTTCTACACTAAAGAACATTCCAATGTTGTACAATTCTTCCAAAAATAAGAAGAGGAATTATTCCCCAACCTATTCCACAAGGCTCCAGGGGAGCAAAATTTGCCAACCCACAGTGCATCTCTTTGGCATGAGGATTATTTTGGGCTGATTATTTTTAAGAAAAAGAGAACTTGGAAAGTTTTTCTTTTTACCTCCCTCTTAACTACCTTAAATAATTTAGACAAAGGGCCTGCTCCAGGAAAAGAGCTGTAACTAGAGATAACTACAAAGAATATGAGCTAGGTGTGGTAAACTGGGGGAAACTTAGCACGGCCTGCTTGTTCAAAGTTCTCTGTCCCATTGTCTCTGCATGGCAGAATCAACATCTGTTTACCAAACATTCGCTCTTCCCATCTTCCTGTAAACTGTCTTCCTCACCTTTGAAGTCTCAGACTCCTACCCCCTTTTCTCTTTACCTCTAGATAGCATATAAGCTTCAACTGCCTGACTACCTGTGGGTCTCATATTCTTTTGGAATTCCCATACATATGTAATTAGTTTTTCTCCTGTTAATCTGTCTTACATCAATTTGATTATTTGACCAGCCAAAGAACCAAGAAGGGCAGATAGAAAATTTCTCCTCCCTTACAAGGCCAACATAAGTTTGATATGACAAGGATAGAAGAAAATTATAAACCTCCCTTACTCATAAGTAGATTCAAAATCCCAAAAACAAATATTAGCAAACCAAACTCAACAGTAACCTGAATAGATACAACATTATGACCAAGTTGGGCTTATTCCAGCACGCAAGGGTATTTTAACATCAGAACATCTAACAAAGATAATTAACAACACTAACAGATTTTAAAAAACTAATTATCTCCATAGATAAAGTATATGATATAATTCCACATCATTCATGACTTCAAAACATACTTAACTAGAAAAAGAAGGGATGTTCATGGCAGCTTTGTCCATGACAGCAAAAAAGGAAACAAATGTGCATCCAGAAGAGAAAAAAATTATATGGTACAGTCACACAACAGAGTAGTATATACACTATGTTCTATATTATATAGTATTATACATCTTATGTATATGTGGCATATTCACACAACAGAGTATGATTATAAATGAACTACAACTGACAACATGGATAAACCTTAGAAACAATATTGGCTGAAAAACTCAAATCGCAGAACTAAGACTATATAGTAAGGTACCATTCTTGCAAAACTCAAAGAAACAAACTTAAATATAGTGTTTGGGAAGACACACACATGCAATAGAGTTTTTTGAAAAGAGGAAGGGAAAGAAACAATGCAGGATGAGGACTGAACAGGACAGAATCGGAAAAGAGAACATAAACTATGTAACAGTACTAGTAATGTTCTTAAAATGGGTGGTGGTTCAAAACATTTATATTAAGCTTTACAATTTACAAATGTGACGTTTTTAATACAGTAGGTATTTCCTTTTATGAAAAGCTCTTCAATAAAAGTTCTACAATAAAGTCACAGGTAATACATTATTCCTTAAAGTCTTAACTCTCACTAGTTGCTACATATTTAACAGGGCAAAAGAAATAAAACTTCCAATAATAAAATATGCTGAAAAATATTTAAGTCACATATCCCTCCTTCTATATGTTCCTCCTCTTGATAAATTCTGGCACCACAATTCATACCAGTTTCCTTCTCTCTTGACGAGGCTAGACACTTCATCAAGTAACCTAAAGCTGCTGAATTCCAGGCTGCAGTAACTAGGTTAAATTCAAATGCTCTCAGATCATGGAAAACTCAAAGCCAACTTAAGAAAATCTATTCACAGGGCCAGCCTCATGGTGTAGCAGTTAAGTTCATATGCTTTGGCAGCCTGGGGTTTACAGAGTCAGAGGCCGGGCACAAACCTACACACCACTCATCAACCCTTGCTGTGGCAGCGTCTCACATACAAAATAGAGGAAGACTGGCACAGACGTTAGCTCAGTGACAATCTTCCTCAAGCAAAAACAAGACTGGCAACAGATGTTAGCTCAGGGCCAGTCTTCCTCACCAAAATAAATAAATAAATAATTTTTTAAAAAATCTATTCAAAATCTAATTGCTCCAACATTCAAGGGATTCCACAAGAAGTACCAGTTTCATTATCACTGAGTAGCCTAGCTTTTGGCAATGAGTTAAGAGGAAAGAGAAGGTAACATTACAAGGACAAGGACATTCCAGGCAAAGACTCAGCCAGAAAAATTAACAATTCTCCAAACACTAGTTTCTAATGTTTGCCAGGCTTTACCCAAATACACAGGATAAGAATAGCTATGCCTTAGCTGGCTCAAATTTTAAAGCTATTCTGTGTAATACAATAGTCCCTAGCCACATGCAGCTTTTTAAATTCAAAATTAAATAGAATTAAAAATTCAGTTCCTCAGTTGCAGTAGTCACATTTCAAGTGCTCAACAATCAAATACAGTGCAACTAGAGACTATTTCCATTGTTGCAGAAAGTTCTAATGAACAGGACTGGTCTAAGATTGGTAGCTCCCAAGCTGTGAAACAAAGACATCAACAGAAACGAGAATAGCGTGCTCATTCATATTTCCATCCTGAATCAACATATAAAGCAGACTTTAGCATAGTGGTATTCAAATACAGAAGAAAGTAACTTATGTACAAGAATAGGTAGGCTCTTGAGAGTCAACAGGAATTGTTTTAGGCTCAAGAAACAGCCTAAAACATCCTTCATTCCATTAAGTTAAGTTTCTGTATAGGCTTCCCAAGACTTCCTCTATCTTTCAGCATTTATACCATTTAGCCACTACTGATTTTTTTCCTCCTTCATCTCCTATAATTTTAAGTAACTCTTCATCTGACTCATTTTGCACTTAAGATCCACGAGATATATGTCCATTTGGTTTTCCTATGGTATCTACAGCCACACTTGTCCCCATTTCTATGACAAAAATGCAACTACCAAGACAGAAGGCCAAAAATTAAAATTACCATACAAATAAGGGGGGGGTGATTTTATAATAATAGCATGGAATTTTATATTCTGAAACCTCACTCATGTCAAGCAAATTTAATTAAATTTGTGCTAGCTATATTTTACTACCAGTAAAGAAAGGTCACTTACAGAATGTAAAGGCTTTCTGAGAAATGCAGCTCCTTAACTAGAATGCCTATGATATCATATCACACAAACCTTAATCATGCTTGGAATTTAGGAAAAAACCTGATATGGTTATATTCTTATACAGCTTCATCCATTTTAATAAATTGTCAACTATGTCTGGAGAGAAAAGCAAATTCTCACTATATTTAAAGTTTCTTTCCCCAACAATTGTGGGACTGTTTCGTCAAATAAAATAGAAAAATTATAGTGGATATAATTAAACAATGCAAAGCACTGTCTCCAATAAAAGCATTTTACACTGGTATACAGCTTTATACTTTACAAAAGGACTTTCATATACATTACCTCATTTGATCATATCCTTATAATAACCCTATTAGGAGGCAGGGTAGGTGTTGCTGAGTTTGTTAGTTTTTAGAAGAGATTAAACTAAGGGAAAATCCCAAAATAACAGAACCTCTAACGGGTAAGCTCAGAATGCAGGGTTTCCATCCCCAAACTGTGCTAAATTATATTCATTCCAAAAACAATTTAAAAGATCAGAACTAGTAGGAAACATGGAAAAAATAACATACAAAAGAAAAGTTAAGATTCAACTAGTCAATGATAGTCGTAGATTAAGTAAAATTAGTTGACAACTAAAACAAGTGGTCAAATTCAAGACAGCTAATTGTTATCAGATGTAAACGAGAAAATTCTCATTTATTGAGTGCCAAGAGGTACCAGGCACTACATTAGGCCCTTATGCATATTAACTAGGTTATTTAACCCTCATAAACTTATGAGGTTTATTCTCATTTTTTTTTTTTTTTTGAGGAAGATTAGCCCAGAGCTAACTGCTGCTGATCCTCCTCTTTTTGCTGAGGAAGACTGACCCTGAGCTAATATCCGTGTCCATCTTCCTCTACTTTATATGTGGGATGCCTACCACAGCATGACTTGCCAAGCGGTGCCATGTCCACAATGGGGATCTGAACTGGCAAACCCCAGGCCACCGAAGCAGAACGTACACACTTAACTGCTGTGCCATGGGGCCGGCCCCTATTCTCATTTTAAAAACAAGAAAATAAACAGTTTAGAGAAGCTAGGCAACTTTGCCAAGGTTATTCAGCCAGTATGAAGACTGGACTTCAATTTGAACCCAGTTATCAGATTTAAAAGCCTACTTATTGGGCCAGCCCCGTGGCCCAGTGGTTAAGTTCACACACTCTGCTTCAGTGGCCCAGGGTTTCACCGGTTTGGATCCTGGGCACGCACATGGCACCACTCATCAAGCCATGCTGAGGTGGCATCCCACGTGCCACAACTAGAAGGACACACAACTAAAAATATACAATTATGTACCAGGGGCTTTGGGGAGAGAGAGGAAAAATAAAATCTTTAAAAATAAATAAATAAATAAATAAGCCTACTTACTGAAGTCCTGTACACATTCTCTACAGCAGATATAGCAGAAGCACCTTGCCATCTCCAGATGGTAAATCAGATGACAAAGTTATAAATAAGTTTGAAAAAGATCCCACTTTGTCATTCAAATTTAGTAAGTAAAACATAGGACAAATACAATTATTTTTAAGAATTACAGGAACCAGTATGCAAGATTTTTAAAACTCTCGAGGTGAAGTCTAAAAATTATGGTCTAAAATATGTATTAAGTAAGAATTAACCCATCTTGCCATCTTTGCTATTAGCACCCAATAAACATGAAATATGTAATTAGTTTCTTTACATTTAAATTTTTTAGTAGTTTTAAACCTCACAGTAGTTTCAGGGATTACTGCTCTCACTTTCACGAATGTAATGATATGCTGTCAGTGAACTCTATCAGGTCAATCTCCATCATAATAAATACACAGCAACAAAAATATCAATAAAGAATTGAATAATACTAATAAATGAAGGAGTATAGCTACTTTTCTTGAATGCTCTGAAACCTGTCAGACAAACCAAAGGAAATAAAAATAAACTGCATTTAAAATGAACTTAAGTTAATGAAAGCAATCCCCAAGAACTGACCACAAAGAATATCTCCTACATACAGTCACATTTGGAACAGATCCAGGAAGAAGTACCAGATTTTGAACAAGAACTTAAAAAAAAGAAATCCACATATTCAACCACCAAGACAAAGAACCAAAAGCTATAAGACTTCAATTTGAGCTCTAATCCTCTATAATCTTCCAACCTTCCTCCAGAGTGATCTGCTTAACCCAAGGTAAGGAAGAATAAGGGAGGATGAGAAAAGAGTTAGCAGCAAAGACTTCTGAAACAACCTATCAGTACTTAGGACTACCAGCTGTCCTGACTCTAATCCCCTTCATTATTTCAAGTGGCTGAAAGATTGAATATTTATAAATCATCAACATCCAGTCTTCCAACTAGAGAGCATATAATTACAACAGTAGTGTGCATAGAAATTGCCTGGGGATCTTGTTAAAATGTAGCTTCTGATACAGTAGTTCTGGTGGAGCATGAGACTCTGCATTTCTAAGAAGTTTCCAGGCAATGTCAACGCTATTGGTCTGCCAACCACATTCTGACTAGTAAGATTCTTATATCCACCAAAAGATATGTACTGGAAAACATTCATAATAGAAATATACTGGAAACTACACAAATGTCTATCAATATAATTTATTGTATATCCAAACAGTGGAATACTACATATCCATGAATAATCTACAACTACTTCTAGCAATAGGGAGAAAAACTTGAACACAAGAGAACATAATGTATAATTCTATTTCATATGATTGCTATTTATAGGGAAAGCTGATCCATGCTGTTAGCAATCAGAATAGTGTCTTGAAGGAAGACATAAGAAGGTTTCTACAGTTCTGCTAATGCTGTTTCTTAATCTGGATGCTGGTTACAAGGGCATATTCAGCTTGTCAAAATCCAGTGAGCTGTACATTTGTGATGTGTATCTTACTCAATTAAAAATATTGAATGTGGGTGTACACTATGTTTAAGGAAAAAAAAAAAGCAGCAGCAGAAAAACCTGGCCTGGCCTAGACATTTCTGTGGACCAATTCGACTAAACCTGTAATAAACAGGTAATCTCCACGTTCCAGAGCTTATTTTTTAAAAAGATGAAAAGCTTGAAACCAAAATCAAAAGGGGATATGAGAAAAGAAAACTACAGGCCAACCTTAGATTGATTCAAAAGTGCTAAATAAAACATCTAATTTCATCCAATAGTGCAATAAAAAAGCTATGTAGGGCTTATCCTAGGAATACAAAATTAGTTCAAGTTAAAAAAAATCCATTTATTTCACCACATTAACAGATTTAAAGGAGAAAAACAAGAGAAATCGGTAATTTCCAAAAAGGTATTTGCTAACATTCAACTGCCATTACTGAACAAAACTAACATTCAAGCAGAAATGGAAAGAAACTTCCTTGGCATGATTTAAAAAAAAAAAACAACTAACAGAAGCCTAAAGCAAACATATTTTAATCATAAAAATTTTGAAGGATTCCCCTTGAAATGAGGAAAAACCTAAATGCTTGTTATTTCTACTCCTATTCAATGAACAGATTTTATCCAGTACTTTAAGACAAAAAAAGAAAACAAAAAGAAGTTACCATATGCAGAAAAAACTGGATCTCTATTTCACACCATATTCAAAAGGATGTATTCAACTATACACTTAAAAATAGTTAAGATGGGGAAATTTACTCAACTTGATAAAGAATATCCACAAAAAACCTAGAGCTAACATATTTAATAGTAAGAAACTCAAAATTTTCCCACTAAGATCAGGTATAAAGCAAGGATGTGCCCTCTCATCACTCCTTTTCAAAATCATACTGGAAGTTCCAGCTAATGTAATAAGCCAAGAAAAGGAAATAAAAAGTAGACATACTGAGAAGGAAGACATAAAACTATCTTTCTTCACAAATGACATCATCATTTATATAGAAAATCCAAAAGAACTGACCAAAAAACTCCTGGAACTAATATGCAATTACAGAAAGTTTGCAGAATACAAGGTTAATACACAAAAGTCAACTGCTTGCCTATATACCAGCAATGAACAAGTAGAATTTGAAATTAAAAACACGTTACCATTTACATTAGCATAGTTGAAATAGCTGAGTATAAATCTAACAACATATATAGATGATCCAAATGAGGAAAACTATAAAACTCTGATGAAGGAAATCAAAAAACTAAATAAATGGAGAGATATTCCACATTAATGGCTAGGAAGACTCAATATTGTTAAGATGTCAGTTCTTCCCAACTTGACCTATAGATTCAATATACAATCCCAATCAAAATCCCAGCAAGTTATTTTGTGGATATCCACAAACTGATTCTAAAGTTTACATGGAGAGGCAAAAGACCCAGAATAATCAACACAATACTGACGGAAGAGAACAAAATTTGAGGACTGACACTACCCAACTTCAAGACTTACTCTAAAGCTATAGTAATCAAGACAGTGTGGTACTGGCAAAAGAACAGATGAATAGATCAACGGAACAGAATAGAGAGACTAGAAATAGACTCTTATGGTCAACTAATCTTTGACAAAGTAGCAAAGGCAATACAACAGAATGAAGACAATCTTTTCAACAAATGGTGCTGGAACAACTGGACGTGAAAAAAAATGAATCTAGAGGAGACCTTACATCCTTCACAAAAATTAACTCAAAATGGATCAGAGACCTAAATGTAAATGAGAAATTATAAAACTCCTAGAAGGTAACATAGGAGAAAAACTAGATGACCTTGGGTATGATGACTTTTTAGATAAAACATCAAAGGCACTATCCATGAAAGACTTAACTGATAAGCTGGACTTCGTGAAAATTAAACATTTCTGCTTTGCAAAAGACAACATCAAGAGAATGAAAAGATACGGGGGGGGGGAAATCTGCAAAAGATATCTGATAAAGGACAAAATACACAAAAATCTATTAAAATTCAACAGTAAGAAAACAAACCCCATTAAAAAAGAGGTCAAAGACCTTAATAGACATCTCATCAAAGAAGATATACAGACAGCAAATAAGCACAAGAAAAGATGTTTCAACTATGACATCAGAGAAATGCAAATTAAAACAATGAGATACCACTACATAATGAAAAAATGGCCAAAATCTGTAACACTGACAACACTAAATGCTGGCAAGGATGTGAAGCAACAAGAACTGTCATTTATTACTGGTGGGAATGCAAAACGGTACAGACACTTTGGAAGATGGTTTGGTAGTTTCTTACAAAACTAAACATACTCTTATCCTACCATCCAGCAATCATGCTCTTTCGTATTTACCCAAAGGAGTTGAAAACTTATATCCACACAAAAACCTGCACATGTATGTTTACAGCAGTTTTATTCAGAATTGCCAAAACTTGGATGCAACCAAGATGTCCATGAGTAGGTGAATAAATAAAAACAAAAACTGTGGTATATCCAGACAATGGAATATTATTCAGCACTAAAAAGAAATGCACTATCAAGCCATAAAAAGACATGGAGGAACTTTAAATGCATATTACTACGTGAAAGAAGCCAACCTGAAAAGGCTACACACTGTATGATTCCAACTATATGATGTTCTGGAAAAGGCAGAACTATGGAGACAGTAAGAAAATCAATGGTTGTTAGAAGCTGAAGGAGTAGGGAGGGATGAATGAGCAGAGCAAAGAGGATGTTTTGGGCAGTGAAAATACTCTGTATGATACTACAACAATGGATATATGTCATTATACATTTGTGCAAACCCATAGAATGTACAACACCACGAGTGAACCATAATGTAAACTATGGACTTTGGGTGATGATGTGCAATGTAGGTTCATCAATTATAACAAATGTACCACTCCACTGGGGGATGTTGATAGTGTGGGAGGCTGTGCATATGTGGGAACACGGGATATTAGGGAAATCTCTATACTTCCCCTTCAATTTTGCTGTGAACCTAAAACTACTCCAAAAGAATAAAGTCTTAACAAAATATCTTAAAATTTTAACACATGATTAAGATGGTAAATTTTATGTTTATTTTACCATGATTTAAATTAAAGAAAAAAAAACTCCACTATAACTGCTGAAGACTCAAGGACCACATTGACCAGAAAAGTCCTAATGTCAAAGATTCTCTTTTGTGAGTCCTGTATGCACATTGATACTGCATACGCTATATGGCATTCAAATAAACATGGTGACAATGAATTTTTTTTAAAAAAGACAGATTAAGATGATTAAAAGCTAAATGTAAAAGGTAAAACTCTAAAGATAACTTAGATGGTTACTTTTTGACACAGAGGTAGGGAAGAGCTTCTTAACAAACTGCAAAAGCAAACCGGAAAGCAAAAATTCATTTGACTTCAGAATTAAAAGCTTTGATCAGTAAGGCATATCATAGACAAAGTTGACAGATAACAGAACAAAAGGAGATATTCAACAATGTCTAAATCAGAAAACAGCATAAAATCTAGAATGTAAGAAGAATGCCTGCCAATCAATAAGAGAAAGAGAGTAAGCCCAACAGAAAAATGGACTGAAAATATGAACAGGCAACTTACAGAAATGGAAACCCAAAAGAATAACAAGCATATGAAGAGACAGTTAAGCTCACAAGTAATCAGATAAATATATGTTAAAACAATGAGATTTTACTTTATATACTCAAGAGACTGGTTAAAATTAAAAGACTGAATAATGTCAATGGGGATATAAGACCCCTCATGTCCTACTGATGGGAGTATAGACTGGTATGGCTATTCTAGAAAGCAATTATTAAATATTTAGTCAAATTAAATACACGTACACCCCATGATCCTATAATTCCTCTTCTGAATCTACTACCCAAAGAAATTCTCACTCTGGCCCACAAAGGGATATGTACAAGAATGCTCATCCTTGTGGTGGTAGAGGGAAATAGGTAATCTCAGCGTCCATCACGGGGGTAGAGAATTAGATAAAACTTGGTGATAAAGTGTATGAAATACTATGCAGTAGTTAGAAAAGATGAAATCAATCATCACTTAGGAATATATCTTGAACATAGTGGTGGGTGTTGGGGGGAAATACACGCACACAAAAAAATATGCACATGAAATAACATGTTTTAAAACACATAAAAAAGAATGGCTCCTTCAGGGAATGAGAGAGATTAGAAGTCCCTGACACTTCCCTCTCACAAATACTTGCTCTAAGAAGAATTCAAATCATTCAAAAATAAACAAGAAATAAGCAAAGGCAGCACAGGATGTGTACAATACTACAGTGAGGAAAGAGAGCGAGGGAAGGAAGGATGAAACAGGAAAATGAAACAGAAAACAGTTTAAAAAACTTAAACACTCTAGACAAAGACTAGATGATTCCTCTCTAGGGAAACTGCTCTCCCCTTAAAACAGCCCAGGCCTAGGCCAATCAGTAGAGCTCATGAGTCAACAAGTTGTATCCATGCATAAGAGTTAAGTTTCCAATTAGTATTTTAACGTTCCACTCTTATAACACCAAAAGGCGGGCAAGGATCACTAGACTTTTTAAGAAAGCCACCTACATAAAAGACACAGACTAAAACAAATACAGGAAAAAAAACATTCTAAGAAACAATAAAGGGAATAGAAATAACCTTTAAATGAAATTACAATAATCCTCAGAGAAAAAATAACACAAGAAAATGTCTCAGAAATGAAGGATATGAATTTCAGATTTAACAGGCCAACTAAGTGTCTTGTACATAAATAAAAAGCCCCACATCAAGGTACATAATCATAAAATTTTCAGAATACAGAAAACAAAATAAGATCCTAAAAGCTTTAGAAGAGTTTTAAAAAACTGTCATAAACAAAGGCCAAGGACTCATTGTCAAACTTCTCAATAGCATCACTAGAATTTCATATACAATGAAGCAACATGAAGTTTGGGGGGGGAATTATTTCCAACCTAAAATTTCACTCAAACTATTAATCAAGCAGGAAGGTAAAGACACTCGCAGTATCTCAAATCTTAAAAAGCTGCAGGAAAATGGGCTCCACTGAACATGGGGGTGGGGGGTCAAGAGAGAAAAAACACGGGATCCAGGGAAAATGAAATGTGACACAGGAAAGAGATGAAGGGTAATTCTTGCGATGAAAGCTTAGAGAGCAGTGAGTCTATATTGGAGTAGATGGAGGCATCAAAGATGAGGCTTTTATAAAATGAAACTAATAGGGGCTGGCCCGCGTGGCTGAGTGGTTAAGATCGCACACTCCACTGCAGGCGGCCCAGTGTTTCGTTGGTTCGAATCCTGGGTGCGGACATGGCACTGCTCATCAAACCATGCTGAGGCAGCATCCCACATACCACAAACAGAAGGACCCACAACGGAAAATATACAACTATGTACCAGAAGGGCTTTGGGGAGAAAAAGGAAAAAATAAAATCTTTAAAAAAAAAATGAAACTGATAGATTACTGTATGTGTTACAAACTATGAATATAGATAGTGTGATGGATATTTGTGGTTAGAAAGATGTATTATAAACTAAAATATAGATAGGAATGTATATCCGTGCTTCTGATAGAGGGTTTGGGAGTGAACTGGCAATAGAAACACAGAAGATAAAGTAAATAAAACAAGGTAATGATTAACTCTAGTAGAAACAAAACAGGAGTTGAATAATAAAGGAAATGTAACCATAATATACTGCATGGCTCAAATGTGAATGATATATACACAGCCATGATGATATAAAAACTGAATATACACTTTTAAGCAAAAAATGTGATAAGTATTAGGAGAGTGGGAAGGGAAGAAGTGTAGTAGGGTGTACAGAGGGAAAAGGAGGAGCTAAATATTCATGTTCCATACTAGAAAGCCAAATGATGAGTAAGAAAGCGGACTAAATATTTTCAGTTATAAGCTGTGAAGTTACTAGTATTTGACATTGTAAACCCAGGTAATGTGAATTTTTTTCACTGATTTTTGGAAAGCATTAGATTATATCAGTTGACTTAGAAGGGTTTCCATGACTAACATTAAGTAAAAGCAAGATGCAGTATAACAGGATTCCATCTTTGTGAAATAAACAACGAAAATAAACATATCTAAATACAATTTTAAGATCATGAAAAGGGTATGAAAGATAAGGGCAGGTATGCAAAGGAAAAGCAGGACAGGTAATTATGATAGAAAGGAATATATATATATATATATATAAAATATGCCAGTGGAATATAATTACATATGTGGGAATATATACAGCGACCTGAAAAAATCAGAGTCAACAGAGTGCCAATGGTGGCTAAATCTGGAGCCAAGATTTCAGATCATTTTCTTTCTTTCATTTTACTTCTGTATTTAAGGATTTTTTCCACAATAAGCAAATTCAGGTATTGGCTTAGTATACATTCATTAGCCTTGTATATATTTCTGTAACAAGAAAATTTTCATGAAAAAAAATTTTTAATCAAAAAAGAGCTACGAAAGTACTTACTATCCAGAAGAAGACAAGCAGGCAATCTTGTATTTTTCATTACCTGATTTCACCTCATTAGCCTTTGCCTTAAGAGATCTAGTGCTAAGAAAAGTCCTAGCTTTTAGTTGGTGGTTATTTCAATCTAGCTTCTTGAAGATTTCACCACAAAACAATGTTATGCTTTAATATACTATAAACCTAAACTTGCATTCCTTTACAAAAATTGGTTTTTGACACCTCAAAGAACAAGGTCTCCCCTGATTACACAATGATCTACACAAACAGACATATTAAGAAGTACAGATTACCTTTACCCATTTGTCTTTTTCGAATATTTCAAGTACACAGGCATGCATGAGGTTCACATGGTAGAAGCAAAATCAGCCTTTTGCTGGGGTTTCAGCAGGTAGCAATTTCATGAACTTTGGAGAATCTGAATATTCTATATTAAACCACTGCATTTAAATGTTCAAGAAAGACAAATCCACCTTGACAACAGGAAAAGCAAAAGTTTTCTAAACTTAACTTCTATCAACATAATTACTTCGAACTTAAGGTAAACACGGGAATTAAATTTGCTTTAACCTGATGAACTCTTTCAAACTCTCCTTCCCATTCTAGCAATTACCTTTCCACAGGTTTTTGCACTTTAATACAGGCCTCAGTGAGCCAGCAGCTCCCTTGACTATAAAATGTTTTACCTCATCCACTAATTTTTGCTGACAGAAATGATGAAACTACCTGGTGCCACCAGGCCCTTTCTCTCACACTAAAGACTTAAAAGTAGTAGTTACTCAAATTCGTAGAGACTCATGATAAATTCATAGTAACTCAAATTCATAGAAAGTAGAATGGTGGTTGCCAGGAGCTGGAGAGAGAAGGAAACAGGTAGTTACTGTTTAATGGGTATTAACGTTCAGTTTGGGAAGATGAAAAAGTTCTGGAGGTGAATGGTAGCGAATACCACTTAAAAATCATTAAAAGCGTAAATTTTATGTTACATGTATTTTACCACAATAAAAATAATTGAAAAAAATATAGTAGAAATAGCATTTCAGCCTACTTCGGACTTCAAGAAAATGAAAGAGTACTACCCTGAGTTTAACTTCCTAGGCCAGGTCCTACCGCTTCCACCCATCTTCCCATCTACTTCAACTCTATAAAACATTTAGGCAACCCAGCCAGAAACAAGTGGTCAGGGAAAAACAGCAGCTCCCTTATCTTGATTTGCTTCTCTTGCCCTCCTAGGACCCTTCCTAAATTAATTTTCAGATCTCAAAGAAACTCATATCATCTTGATGGTTTGTTTTAAATAACTGTTACCCTGACAGGTCACCACAACTGTAAGCTGCTCAACAGCCTTACAATCCAATCTCCTACTCCCTTATGTCAGGAACCCTGACAATTCCATAGCAGCCTGAAAGCCAAACATGCAACTTCCACATTGGGCAAAGATTTTACAGCAAACCCACTAAATCAAATAATACAGTCTATATAGCACTACACTGTCACCTCTCTCCCCTCCTCTAGCTAGAAGTGGCCCCCATCCCAAAATATCCACAGCAGGATGAATTCTCACTAGGAAATTTAAAAATCACTCTCTACAAGATGTCTACTAGTCTGCTCCTCATTCACTAGATGAAGCCCTTAACCTAAAAAGGGTTTCACCTTTTTGCCTTAACACCTACCTGATGATGAAGCAGGAGTCCTGTTAAAAGTGTCTCCATTTGCTCCAGAAGAATACCTATCCTGTAAGAAGGAAAAAAAGACTAGTTTTCTACTTTGAATAAGAATGTGTCATCTATTTCACAAATATTTAAAAATGTTAATAACTGGGCCTTGTTCAAAACAATTGTAGAATGTAAGATTTTCTGGGTCACTAGACGTTCCTTTATTAATTATTCCAAAACATCTTCGCTCTAACATTGTATGCATAGCATATTAATATATCACTTAAAACAGTGGTCAGTAAACTACAGCCATGACCCAAACCTGGTGGGCCACCTGCTTTTGTAAATAAAGTTTTATTGGAACACAGCCACCCTCAAGTCATCTAGGTATGTCTATGGCTACTTTCACTACAAACAGCAAAGTTGCAACAGATACCATAAGGCCTGCAAAGTCTAAAATATTTACTTTCTGGCCTTCTGTGAAAAGAGTTTGCTGACACCTTACTTAAAATAAAAGTTTAGCCTACTCACACACTTGAAAAGTATAATCAAATACTATCACTATATAAATAAAATCTGACCAAAGTAATACATGAACAAATCAACGTCTGACAATATACAATTTACAGAATTCAGTATCTTACAGTACACTTATCAATACCGTACAAAGCACAGAAGAATATTGCATAACCGTTTCTACAGTAAAGTACTACAGAAATTTATTTTTTAAACTTCAAATGTGTTTATATAAAGTGAAACAAATTAACGTCTCCACATGTTTTAAAAAGGAACTCACTCTAAAGAAAACCTCACTTATGTACTATAAACTATGTATCTATTCAGTCACGTGTAGCTTAATGACAGGGCTAAATTCTGAGAAATAATGCATTAGGCGATTCCGTCATTGTAGGAACAACATGCAGTGTACTTACACAAACCTAAATGGGATAGCCTACTACACACCTAGGTTATATGGTACTACGCTTATGGGACCACGGTTGTATATGTGGTCCGTTGTTGATGGAAACATCATTATGCGGCACACGACTGTATATGTATCTTGCAGGTTCACTACAAATCCAATAAAGTGGTGTATGTCAGCTATAGAGTCCAAATATTCACGGTTAATTTCAATCAAACTTGTCACAGAAATAGGTGAAGACTGTCTTTGATGCTCACAAATACTGACTGTCCCGTTTTCCCTACTTTAGTCTCAAAAAAAAATGTATTCACCATCAATGCATATACATTACATTTGCAATGGTACGACCGTTGGACTCAGAAAAATAACTATGTTTTAAAATCAATAACTTTCAAAGTAATTTTGGAACTTTCCAACATTCCTCAGGGTATCCTTGGGTTAACAACAACTTGAGTTAACTTTTTTCTCACTTCTAACTCCTAAGGTGTCCTTATCATCATTAATCCACTCTTTTATGTCCTCTCACATAAGCTTCCTATACTTGGGGCAACCTTTCAGAACAGAGCTCTGAAATGTTTTCAAATGAAAATCAGAATTCAAAAATTCAAAAAGGAAAGGTGATCTAAAAGTTACAGACAATACCTTAACTTACTGCAAACAGTCACAGTATTCCTTCAAATAAGTTCCTTTAAATAAATCCAAAGCTGGAGGGAGTGCATCAAGGTAGATATTTCAGGTAACACTTATTTTCTAAAATTTCTTTCACAAAAGACACTAAATTTAAAAACTACTTTTATAAAGCTCAAAAGTCATCTGATTATTTTTCTGAGTTATTAAGAACAGAAAGACAATGGTATCCTTGAAATGCCTTGGGCTTCTAACAGTAAAAAGTTCCAACTTATGATTACCACAGACATTAACATAAACAAGAAGAGTGATCCAGTTTTCCCTACTTAAAGTGAAACCCTGAAACTTTTTTCTCTTTTCCAGTGGCCTAAGTGTTATTGGGCGAATAGAGTCCCAAAAAAGGCTGGTTTTGTAAGTGTTACAAAGCTGATAAAAGGTAATGAAACACTCTGGCACTAAAGAACTGAAAAACTATTATTATTAGACAATCTTCAGGCTGTGGAATTTAATATCCCATATATATGGAACTTACAAATTCCAAGGCAAATTTTGAAATAAGACATCAAAAAATTCTTTCAACCGAATTTCATCATAAAAAATTCTTAACCTCTTCCATTACCTTTTAAAAATAAATTAACTTCATATTCCCTTCCAGCAAATGGACCACTTCTCTGTCCTCTTTAAAACAAAATCTCTTGTCTACAGTTGCTGTCTCTACTTTCTCATATTCCATTCTTCCCTTAAGCCACTCGTCTAGCCTCCATCCTTACCTCTGCACTGAAAATGCTTTTAAATAAGGAAAATATATAATAAAATAACTACTTTTATGTTTTATCCTACCAGAGCTCTCAGTAGCATTTGAAATGACAGACTATTCCTTCCTCTTTATAACATTCTCGTCTTGTCTTAAGGAACACACACTCCCCTGGTTTCCTCTTGCCCCACTAGCCACTCCCTCCTCAGTCTCCTTTGCCGGCTCCTCCTCTACTGGACCTCTAAAGGTAGAGTGTCCCAGAGCTCATGGCAGAGCCCTTTAAGTGTGTCTTACTCTATCCGACCTTATCCAATCTCACAGCTTTAAATCCCATTAATATACATATAATACCCAAATTTCTATCTATAGCCCTGATCCCTCTTCTGAAGCAACAAATTCATATAACCCACTGACTGGCATCCTTACTTGTTTTCACAGGCATCTCAAATTGAACACAGCAAACAGAGAACTCCTGATTTTTTTTTTCCTTCCTAACTTGTTCATTATCTATATATTCCCCATCAGTAAATGGCACCATCATCCATCTAGTCGCCTAAATTAAAAACCTAGCCATCACCCTTGATTCCTCTTTCACTACCCACATCCAGCCCTATCAACTCTATGTACACAACTATCTCCAGGGTTCTCTCCCTCTCCTTTTCCCTTTCCTTCTTGGATTTCATTTTCTACCACTCTTGTCTTATCTCACTGTGCTTTAGCCAAACTAGACATAGTAGGCTAAATAATGGCCATCCAAAGAGATCAAGCCCTAATCCCTGAACCATGTAAATCTTATCTTATTTGGAAAAAGAATTCTTGCAGATATAATTAAGGATTTTGAGAGGAGGAGATCACCCTGGATTATCTGGGTGGGCCTTAAATGTCACCACAAGTGTCCTTATAAGAGAGAGGCAAAGGGAGTTAACACCAACACACAGAGGAGGCCATGTGAAGACAGAGCAGAGAGATCCAACCATGAGCCAAGGAATGCCTATAGCCACCAGAAGATGGAAGAGGCATGGATTCTCGTAAAGCCTAGAGGAGGACAGCCTTGCTGACACCTTGATTCCTAACTCCTGGCCTCCAGAACTGTGAGAGAATAAATTTCTGTTGCTTTAAATCATCCAGTTTGTGGTAATTTGTTACAGCAGCCATAGGAAACTAATACGTTGTACTTCTTCCTGTTCCCTTAATACCCCAAATTTGCTCCCTCCTCAGGACCTTTGCACATGATGTCTTGTTGAGACTCCTTCATGTCTCAGGGAAGCTTTCCTCTCTACCTGATCTAAAACCTTCCCACCCTAGTCATTACAACAAATCTACTGAGAACCAAGGAAAAAAAGAACCATAAAATATCGTTTGACCAAGTAATTCCATTTTTGAAAAAAATATTCTCAAATTAAAATAAAGAATAAGCTGTATATATTCATGACAATAGAGTGAAAAGCTAACATCTTAAATTCCCACCAACAGAAAATCAATTATATATGATAGATCTATTCCATGAAATATTACGTAACCATAAGAAAGTACTTTTACATAGTAATATGGAATAGTTAGTGAAGAGTGCAAAAGCTGGAAACAAAAATTACTATTAAGTACTATCATTACATTCTATATAAAAATATGTTTGGGAAAAACAGAAGAAAATTTGCCAAAAATTTAACAGGAGTGTTTGTGCTAGTGAGCAAGATTGTTAGGTGACTTTTCTCCTCTTTTCCCAACGTTGTTACAATATTTTTATGATGGGAAGAGGACTATAAAAAGCTAGCATACAAAAAACGTTAATTCTAAAATAAGTTCCAAAACAAGAAACACGATAAAGTCAGATTAACATCTTGGGCATTTTAATGTAAACTTTACATACAGATCAAATCCAATTAAGACAAAGGATTACATATTTTATACTTTTGTTTGAAATAACTTCCACTAAGACACCACTTGAAATCAGAAAGTGTGTGTCAGAATTGACTAACAAACACTAACGGAAAATTCTAAAGAAAAAAAAATCAACTTTTGGAAACATTTTCAAGTAGGTAACACTTACGCAAAAACAGTCCCTTAAAATACAGTATCTTCTAAGTAGAGTCTGTTAACTCTTTTTTGAGTCAATTTTCAAGTCAAAACTGAAACCCAAAAACCTACTGAAGGATGACTCCTTCTGAATCTCAGTGTAACTCCCCAAATTCCATTAAAGAAAAAAATCTGATGACTCATACATTTGAAGATGAAACTGATAATATCATATGAATCAGCATAAAGTATTTATCTTGAGAGCCCTCCCTGTATAAAACTAATTTTAAGAATTCAAAATGTCACCCAGAACCAAATTATATTAGTTTTCTATACAACTGTCTCTCAGGGACATTCAACCACATCTGTACAAGCCTGCTTTCACCCACAATAAGTCCTAAGCCACTGAGACTCCAATTAAGTTAATACTACTACTATATGTTAGTTTTTAATTATCAAATTACCTCAGACTATTTTAATCTATTTGAGGCTTAACATGCCCCATAAAATAGTTAATAACAGTCACATGGAGATAAGCTGAGCATACTGAAACAGACTACAATTTAGAACTTTCCCACCACAGTAATGTTCAACTTTGATAAAATCTGTAGCATTTAGTAATTTCAAACTTTTAATTTTAGTACCTTCTCAAATACAGGAACGTAGGAAGACATATGAGGTTTGATTATTTCCGCTTCCCAGTCTTCATCTCCCATGGTGGCTCCCTGTCCTATTTTAATACAAATACAAACGTGCACATTTGGCCTTAATTAGATGAGAACCGTATCTTTATAAGCACAAACCATCACTTCACATACACCCCTTGAACCTACTCAACCAGGTGCTGATCTTCCCCAAAAGTCTTTGCAAAAGGGGGAATTAACTTTTGTTTCTTACCTAGAGGCAGCATTGATATCCACCCTTTTTATCTTTAAAAATTAGTTGCACCACTTACCTAATCACTCTAGCAATCGCTATGTCCCCACTGATACTTAAGCTTTACCCCAAAATCTGTTCACAGAATTTATCTTCTTCAAAGAGTCCCCAAACGGCTTATTAGGATATTAAAGAGAGGGGAAATTCTGAGACTACTCAAGGTTTCTCCCCTCAAAGTTGGATAAGATGCTCGGTTTGGGGTTTTTGACAGTTTCTTGGGGGAGGGGGACCGGGCCCAAGGTCTTGAAGTCTGGCGGGGAAGGGGAAAACGGGTTAGGAGCCCCAAATCCCTCCAACAAAGGACAACTAATTTCGCCAAGGAGCGCGTGTACACAAAAGGTACTACAACCAGCCTTGTTCAAGGAAAAAGCCATGCCGGGGCTGGGCCAAAGGCTCCTTCACCTCCTCTGCAGGCCTCGAGCCCAGACTTTAGGGGTCCACAGGGCGTTCGGATCTCAGGCAGAAAGCCAAAAGGCCCCAAAGAACGACTTCAAACCCCCGCCCACTCTATCCGTTCTTCGTTTAGCCCAAAGTCCAAAGCCCAGCTTCTGGGGAAACCCAGCGTGTTGAGCGGGTTGGGGGAGACGCCGGCGCCCCAAAGAAAGCGGCCAGCCCACTCACCCCTCAGCGGCTTGCTCTCCCGGCCTTCGCAGGCAGCCTACGCCACTTAAACGGCTGCACGTGCAGGACGCTGACTGCGTCAGGTGCGCAGTTCCAACAACAAATAGCACCACGCGCACGAGCGCCACCAGCCAATCAGCGCTCAGGCGGCCGGTATCGTCCCGCCCCCCCCACCCCTCCCTCACGTCCAGCCCTCGTTCCCTACTTGCTTCCGTTCGAGGCCGCCCTGGTAGGTCAGTGGGCTCCTCGCCGAGTGGCCCGTTGGGCCTGTGGATACAAGGCTAGCTGCGGACCATTGTCTCTAGATTCTTGGGTGGGGTCCTCAATCTGGAGAGGCTATAGATTCTGGCGCTGCAAGCCAAAAAAGTCCACCTCCCTTTTACCAAAGGAAAAACTTAAAAGGGAAGAGGTCTAACGCCCTCTCTCCTATCTCTTTAGCTTTCTCTCCCCCTTTACCTACCGCGCTCCCTGGCAGTTGGCCTCTCTGGTTCTTTTGTTTCTGAGGCGCTTGCTTCACATCCGGGAATCCCAGGTACCTCAACTTGTCACTGAGGCCGATGGAGGTGCTGCTTTTCCTCTTCAGCCCGGTGAGGGCAGAGTTAAGACTCAGTCCGGCTGGCACCGCCTCCAGAAGGTGTAAAGAAAGCCTCTTGTAGAGAGTTAAGGATCTAACTTTTGGGGAAGAAGATGCCCTCTGATCCAGAGGGAAGAAGGAAGTTGTGCTGGCGTAGGTTGTTCATCAGGGCTTGGATTTGTGGTGAACCTGTTTATATCCCTAGGGGTACTGAGCAAACTGGAGTGTGACCGAGGCTCATTTCGGTACTTAAATGCTTGCATCAATCGGATATTCTAGTTCTGCCCCACAAAAAGTGGAGGGAATCCCTTAGTATTTTCCCAGCCCTCCAAAAAGCATAACAATGGACTGCTTTAACAGTGTAGTTTTCATTTTCGGCATTTTTTGTTCTCTGAATCTTTGAAGAAATTCCTGAATATTTCCTTCAGGATGTAATTCCCAACATAGTCTGACGCTCCAGTATAGAGGATAAGGCACTTGATGGGCTCAGCTTACTTTATGCTTCTTATCTCTAGGACCACCGTTATTGGTTCTGTCTCTTCCACCAAGAATGTGTCGGGATTTATTAGCAATAAACTTTGTCAGACTATTTTCAAGGTGAATTATTTTTTAAAAATTTTATTTAACGAAAGTCAAACCGTAATATATTTTGACATAACTGTCATTTTTAATAATTTCCATTTTTAAACCAAGTCTTCACATCATACCCTTGAGGTGGCTGGTACCTTAAATCACTGAGGATGTTGGGGGGGACCACCAACACCCCTCCTCATGCTCTAAATTGTGTACAGAGTACCCTGAGGTATTTCAACCAAATGAATGTTGTTCTTTCAAAAAATTTTGATGTCATGGGAAAATAAGTGAAAAGAGCAATATAAGAAATCATGTAGATAGAATGATAACCAATTAGATTTTTTTTTAAGTATGGAAAACTTGGAAATATTTTCTCAAATGAACGTGTTTTTTAAAACACTTGGTGAAATATTCTCTCCTATTCACTCTTGGAGAGAACAGATTTTTGTTGCCTTCAGGTATTGTAATGAAATAGTTCTTTATGAAAAATTCAATATATATAATTTTTGAGAACTAGCCCTGGTTAAGAAAAAGTGAATTCTGGTGAGAACTGAAGTTCAATATTGAGGAAAGGGTTGATAACAATAGATGAAAATAATATAATTCAGAAATTGAACATAAACAGTGGAAAAGGACAAACACAGTTCAGTAAACGCTTGCTCCTTGATGTGTGTCCCAGGAAAGTGAGCCCAGTATATTCTATATTCTGTTTCCCTCTGACAGATCTTAAATTAGTGGTGGCAATACACTGCAACATAGAGAAAAGGCAGGAATTCATTCAGTTGCTAGATAAGCTTTAAATGAACACCTACTATATGCCAGGTACTATGCTAAGTGCTGCAAATAAAATTAGCCCATCTCTCAAGGAACAGTCTAATGAAAAGAATGGCAGTGGCTAATGGAATTTAAAACCTTATCTCTTTCTCAAAAGATTCACTGGAAAGCTTGTATATGGTTTTTGCAAATTCTCTAAATCCCATATAATAAGGTAGGACAAGAGTTTTCCTCAAAGATGTCTCACAGTTTGGAATCAAAGTTTGTAGTTAAAACTCTTCACACTTCAGAAAGACATGCTAAATTCTCCAACATAATGCAGATAAAGATATTCAAACAATGATTTTTTTATTGATGTGGAAGGTACCTAGCACCATGCCAAGGCTGTGAAAAATTTCTTTTAATCTACGAGTAAGCCAAAACTGGAATGCCTCAAATGGGGGACAGTAGATGTTCATTCTCAGGTACTACAAATATTTGAGAATCTCCTCCTATGCACATAACCATACAAAAGATTTAAAAGATTAAATATTGCAGCTTGGAGCCATAGAACTCAACAAAAAATGGAGGACGGGTTTATAATGTCTCCAAGATACCATGGTTCTAGTAACACATCTAAGGAAGAAAGTCACCAGAGAGGGGTTTTCAACACACCAAGCAGGGTTCAAAGAGACAAAAATCTCTATTTTTCCAATAATGGCTAAGGCAATATTTACCAAAGCTTGGAACGTATACCACTGATTTTAGACAATTCATGGACAATTTTCATTTTGATAGTTAGTTTAGTGTCTATATTTAATATTTATTTTAAGGTGTATTAGAAAACTATAGAACATCAAACCTGTGATTTCAGAAATATACTTGCTTAGAATGAGGCTATAGTAAATATTTAAGTTTAAAAAAAGTTTATTCAGAAAAACTATTAACCGTATACAGGAATGAGGAAAATCATGAAGGTGGTGTTCAAATGACTAAAGTGTGGGAAACATTGATGCAAAGGGAAAAGACTCTGCATCTGGGGGCTGGTCACTAGAGGGGCTTTCTCTATTGTGAGGTAAAGGTATTTCATCAGCACCTGTTCTGATTCCATGATCACTTAGCAACTCCCCCAAGTATTTTGATACTGAGAAAGGAGATGCAGTGGATGAGACATATAAGCCTTACTTGGTCCCCATTATGAATCAATATATTCAGATTCTGGTTTAGGAGTCCATCTTGTTTGAGTTTAACTGTTGTTCCTGATCCTGCTTGTAATCAACCAGACCTCACAGATGACATAATACATTCAGTGCCCCTTAGCACGCTTAACAAGGGTACTTAAAAGAGAGCTCAAAGTGAGTGAAGGATAAAAAATCAAATACTGTGACAGGATATCTTGGACAATCCTTCCTAAGACTAGGGGGTCCTCTTGGCCCTTTGCTGTGAAACAATGGTTCATCAGTAAATTATGGAATTTAGTAATAAACAGCCACTAGGAAAGCATAGTCTAGCCCTTTCCATTTCCACTAGGTGTTAGTTATACCTAACAAAGAAAACTGACTTCTCTGTGTCCCAAATAGCAAAAGAAAAGTGATTTGTCAGTATCATCACTGTCAGTCATCCTGGGTATAAAAGAGTGAAGTATTTCACCTCAAGAGAAACAGTGACCACATCCTGTCCATGAACTTTGACCAGGGATGAATCACTTTTTGTCTGATTCTCCAAAGACTAAAGTGTCGGAGCTTTCAAACAGGGAGGAAGAAATCACTAGCAATTGGCTGAGAAGTGACCATTGGTAATCTCTGGTTGTCCATTTATTAACCACGTGATCTTGAGCAAGTTATTTAATCTCTCTCTGTGTAAAATGGGGATAGCCAGAGCCACCAGATACAGTTCTCGAGGTTGAACCCTGCACAAAGGCAGAAGCCAAGAGGCAAGAAGGAGCTGAACTCAGCCTGCACGCCACTTACCAAGTCCTGCTCCTCCAGAGCCACGTCTACCCATATAAGGTACCATTTTCTAAGTTTCACAAAGGTTAAATTCCTTCCATTTTAAATATTTATAATGCTTTCTGCTTTCCTGGTTGGTTCCTAACTGATACAAGGATTTACTAGAAAACATTTTTGCCTGAAATCTGTCTCTTAGAATTCTAAATCTTTTTTATGGTGACTAATAAAAAGACTTTATTAATTTAGGACCTCACAGGGAGCTATATACGCTTGTTCTTTCCACTTTTCCACCTTCTTTCATTCCTGAACCCATTGCAGTCTTGCTTCTGACCATTACTTCATTGAAACTGCTACTGGCAAGGTCACATTGACCTCTTTGTTTCTAAACCAAACGGACAGTTTTCAATTCTTAACCTAGCAGATCTCTTAGAAGTCCTTGACACTGCTAACTACTTCTTTGTGAAAATACTTTATGTGTAACTGGATAGCCATGTGGAAAAAGACAAAATTGGACCTGTTCTGCACACCAAATAACAGGATAAGAAATTCAAATGTAAAAACAATAAACCCATGCAAGTACTAGAAGAACACATTGGTGAATTCCTCTATACTTGGAAAAATATTCCTGCCTATTACCCTGGATTCAAAACCCAGAAGTAATAATTTCATGTAGTGTGACTACATATACATTAAAAAATAAAACTTTACATGACAAAAAAAATAATAAAGATAAATGACAAACTGGAAACAAATATTCCCAACATAATCCAGAAAAAGGGTTAATATCTTTAATACAGAGAGAGCATCTAAAAGTAAAAAAGGAAAAGATCAACAAATCTAAAGAAAAATAGCAAGAGTATAAAAAAAGAGTTAACAGAAAAAGAAAAGCAAACAGCCCTTAAATACATGAAGAGGTGCTCATTTTAATTCATTTTATGAGCGATGCAAATTAAAACTACACTAAGATACTATCTTTCACCTAGTAAAATGGCAAATGTTTGATAATGTACTCTGTTAGGCAGCAGGGTAACAGGCACCCTTATAGTTGCTGTTGGGCATGCACCATGGCCTAACTCTAAGAAAAGGGGATTTGAAAATACCCAGCAAAGTTACATGTGCATTTGCCCTCTGATCCAGTAATCCTACTTCTAGAATTTATCTCAAAGATACACTGGCAATAAATATAAAAGGATATATACACCAAGTTATTAACAGCAGAATTAAAAGCTCAAGACCTGAAACAACTCAAAAGTCCCTAAATAACAAACTGAAACACCCACCCATGGTGTTGTAGGGGTGGGAACATTTTCCCTTCTTCCCTTCTAGGTTCTTTGCATGGTCTAATAATTAAACTGACGTAAGACAGATTAACAAGAGAAAAATAAATTTAATTTTGTAAGTGCAGGAGCCCCATAAAAATATGAGACTCAAAAAACTGACCAAAGCAAGAAGATTTTATACCAAGAAACAATAAATTTGTGAAGTAATTGACAAGACAAAGGGGTTTAGGCTTGGGGTAGTAAATTGTTAAGAAGTAACAAGTTTTGTTTATGCAGCCTCTTCACCCTAAATTCCCTAGCTCTGATAATAAGCATGCTCTCTACCTTCCTGGTACAGGGAGGGTGACTTTCACATGGTAGCTGCTGCTTTCAGGGAGACAAAGAAGGGTCAGAGTGGCCTTGCACAGGCTATTTCTCAAGTACATTTAATTCAAAATAGTATACCAAAGTGGCATATTTTGGAGTGACATAGTCAGCTTCCCTTCAGAGTACTCTGCAGCTGTAAAAAAGGAAAAAGGATTATCTCTATATATTGCTATGAAGTGACCACTAGGATATATTATTGGAAAAAAGCCAGGTGCAGACTAGTGTGTCCAGTATGCTAGGTTATATCTAAAAAAGAAATACATTTTCGGGGCCAGCCTGGTGGTGCAGCAGATGAGTTCACATGTTCCACTTTGGTGGCCCGGGGGTTCGCCAGTTCTGATACCGGGTGCACACATGGCACCACTCAGCAAGCCATGCTGTGGTAGGCATCCCACATATAAAAAAAAGCGGAGGAAGATGGGCACAGATGTTAGCTGAGGGCCCGTCTTCCTCAGCAAAAAAAAAAAAAAAAAAAGAGAAGGATTGACAGATGTTAGCTCAGGGCTAATCTTCCTCAAAAAAAAAAAAAACATTTCCTTACATATTTAAAAAATGGATAGATAAACCAAAAATGTATAGAGGCCGGCTTGGTGTTGTAGTGGTTAAGTTTGCACGCTCCACCTTGGCAGCCTGGAGTTCACTGGTTCGGATCCTTGATGCAGACCTACACACTGCTCATCAAGATGTGCTGTGGGGGCATACCACATAGAAGAACTAGAGGAACTTAAAACTGTGTACGGGGGCTTTGGGGAGAAAAAAACCAAGGAAGATTGGCAACAGATCTTAGCTCAGGGCCACTCTTCCTCACCAAAAAGCATCCAAAAAAAATTTATAAAATGACTACCCATGAGAAAGAAAAGAAGGAATAGGTTGAGAAGGATAAGAATGTGGGCTAGACTTCTCTGAGTGAATGGATTGTGAAACTATGTGACATGCGAAATTATAAAATCAAAATTTATAAAGCAATGTTAAAATTTAAAGCAAAGGAAACAAATACGTATAAATAAGTATGTATTGAGTTAGTGGCTTAACCACACAGAGAGAAGTTATTTACAATACAGTAATTTGACCATATGTCCCTAGGGTGGTATATCATAAGGCAAAAATAATGGCAAAAGACAGACGAATTCTGTAATCATATGGTTAATAATAAAATGGTATATAATTAAGTTAATATTGTTTAGTAACAAAGATTTTCAGTGTGAGAGAAAAGAAATTGAAATCGAAAATTAGAGAAGTTAAGAAATAACTCTTTACTGCTGAATTTGAATAGGAGATATAAGTATGAACTCATGATATGTTATCTACTTAAAAAAGGATTTCCTAACTCTGTCCACTGACAAAGCCTAGAAACAATGACCAACCCATTAGCAATGGATATGCTAGCACACAAACTGTGGTCTCTAATACCACTTCCCAGTATGTGTTAACCTAAAAATAAAGAGCCTAAATGAGAGGCAGAGAAGCATTTATTTGGAGATCAAAGAATTGCAACTGGGGTACATATGTGTAGGTGGCAACCCAAATAGTGTCCCGCTAGCGAGTAAGAGGCAAGGATTTGTAAAGGCAAAAGAGGGAGGTTTGCCTTACAAATAATGCTATTGTGGTTGGTGGCAGAAGGCTAACCTTGGCGAAGCATAATTGATTGCTAAGGCTAGCTAGAGAGAGGAAAGAGTCCATCACTGTAATTACCTGCAGGTTTCTTGCAGCGTTACTCAGTTCAGAAGTTCATGTTCTACCTGATGAGGACATGCATAAGACCCATTTCCTTGATGGCTTCTCAAATCCATTTTAAATCCCTTACACAGAAGTGACCCCATTTTGTTTCACATCTCACATTTTTCCCTTTTGATCAAGATCTTTCTTTGAAAGTGTTGCTGATCAACCATAGATTTGTTTAGTCCCACATTTTTGGGATGGACCTGTCCCAGAAAGTCATGTCCCACATCGGGGAGAAAAAGGTTTTTTCCTTTTTTTCAATGGTCATTCCAAGGAGTCAGTATCATAAGGGTTTGCCCATATTTGAGCAACAAGGAGGTAGTCAGGAAATAACTCTTAGGTAGTTTATTTGCCGGAGAATTTCTTCTGGTTACTTGAAGGTTCAGGCAAATAAGCCTTCTCTATCATTTCAATACACTGAGGGAACATAATCTTGGCGTTTGTAGAAGTTCTGGAGCAGATCTGAGTAGTAACATAAGAAGTTTAAATATAAGCACACATAGCAAAATTTCAATAATAATCATAAACAATATTTGAAGTCCTATACCCGAAGGAAGCCAGCTGAAAACATTGAAATCAGGAAGGTCCTGTGCAATTTTCCCAAGTTCTAACTCAACTTCACCAGAAGAGTTGATCCAGATACAGCAAGTATCTACCCAAGATACATACCCAAGTGTTGGGTATGGCAAAGATGCTGCCCTGTTCTGCAAAGAGATAATCAAGTGCCATTTAGTTATCTAATACAACCCTCACTGGAGAATCCAGAGATAGTTGTTGTTGAGCCAGGGCTTGAGCAGTAGAATTTGCCAGTTTAGCTACAGTTAGGGATAAATTTTGTTTAAACAGGTCATGGACCTCACCAATCCAAGGGACAAACACTTGGCAATGATAATCAATAGAGAGTAGATGGGATGCAAAAAGGGGGTCGTCAATTCTCACCTAGACCTATGATATTGCAGTTGGGTTTCTTCTTTAATAAAAACTTGAAGTGGATACTGTGGAATCCTAAAAGGCATTGTCCTGCTATATACCAGCTGTCTAGACAGTCATAAGCCCATGGTTCCCTGCTGTAATGAAACGCAAAGGTATACCCAAAAGGGACATGAGATGTACAATGTCTTCTAGTTCTGTAGCAGCGTCAGTGGTCAGGAGGACTTGCTATGGTCCTTTCCAATGGGGATCAAGGGCTATCCTCCTCTGATGACACTTCCAAAATACCCAGTCAGCAGGATCTAGATTATGACCAACAGGATCCTTTAAATTGGAATCCAGGAAAGCTTCTTTAACCTGTTGATGATAGGCTTGAGCATTAGACATTAGAGACTTACAGTAGCTGGTCATACTAGCATAAGACAATAAGGGATCAGCAGAAGGTTGTATACCAATAGACGTTGGTCTACCAGTGATTCTCTTGTGTGGAGTGAGTTTATGTTTTCCAAAGGGAGTACTTCAAACAGTCAGCGAGACCAAAGGCAATACCTTAAGCCAGTTGAGTCCAGTATACAGATATAACAATACCTCAAAGAACATTAACTGGACTAGAATATAATATCTACAAAGGTGCAAATGTAATTCTTCTCTCTATGATTGTCCCTCCCTTTTTTTTTTTTAACCAAATATGGTCACAGTAAAACTAATCTGTTTGTATTAAAAACTTGGCCTGATTATTTGTATAAGTGAGAGTTTCTGAATTTTGGAGGGATTAAGTAGAGAGAAAAAGCAAATGTTTCTTCTTTGTTCACAAAGGTATCTTGCAAAAGAGAAAAGATTTCTCTAAATCTGAAAAAATGAAACAGAACAACCTCCTCAGTTTATGCAGTCGCATGTAATTAATACTTTATCCTACCTGAATCCAGTTTTTTCATTAGTTTTCTTGACTTTGCCCGATGATTGATGGTGATAGGGACAGTGATAATTCCAAGAAGTTTGCAAGGTTGTCATTAAGGCTCATATGATTTGCCCAGTGAAGTGGGTGCTTCAATCACTGGAAGCTACGGAAGGGATAACCAAGGGGGGAAATACATTTTCTAACAATTTCTTTGCCATTGTGAAAGCATCAGCTTTGTGGCAAGGAAAAACTTTACCCCATCTGGAGAACATGCATACAATAACAGGAACATGTTGATAACCCATATTAAGTGTCAGTTGAATGAAATATAGCTGCAGCTGTTCAATGGTCCCAGAGGGTGAAGGTCTGAGGCCTCTAGGGACAAAAATAGTTTTTCTTAATGCACTATGGTGGATGAAGGAATGCAAAAAAATGAAAAATAGGGTTTTCCTGGAAGCGCCAAGCAGCTGTCTTGGATTTTCCGTAGCCCTGACTGTTCATTCAATTTACGACCATTGTCTACCCTTCTTAATTTCTCTGATTTAGGAGCAGTCTGTTACCATGTTACAAGGACATCAGGCTGGCGAAAGTCAGGCAATGAGGCATTATTCTTTCCAGAGGCAGAATGGACTTCATTCACACATGCCAATTGTTATAGATTCTGTCATTACTGCCTTTATGTGAAAATCAGCTAAGGCATTTCTCAGATATTCAGGTTCAATTCTTTTAGTGTTAGACTCAATTTTGATGAAAGACATTTTATACTATGAAATATTAGACTTCCAGGAATTTCATATAATTTCTGGAACTCTTATAACATACATTTATAAAAAAAGGTTTAATGATATTTGTTATTTGACAATGCTTCCCACATAACACATCAAATAAGCCTAATATCTCTCTTTTTATAAGGAGAGAGAACAAATCTTTTGAGATGTTTCAGGAATCCTCTGAAAAATCCCAAAGTTAGCTGGAGGTCAAAAAAGGCTTTGTTTAGTATCTGATTTGGGAAAGTTTGTCCAAAAATATCAAAAAATAGTTTTTAGGGGCCAGCCCAGTGGCTCAGCAGGTAAGTTTGCATGTTCCCCTTTGGCAGCCTGGGGTTCGCTGGTTCATATCCCAGGTGCAGACCTATGTACCACTTATCAAGCCATGCTGTGGCAGGCACCCCACATATAAAATAGAGGAAGATGAGGACGGATGTTAGCTCAGGGCCAATTTTCCTCAGCAAAATGAGGAGGATTGGCAGCACATGTTAGCTCAGGGTTAATGTTCCTCAAGAAAAAAAACGTTTTTAAAATACTTGCCTAAATAGGATCACAGATCATTATGAAACTTAGTATTTAATTATCTATTTAACCAAAGTGACAAAAAGATTTCAAAGACAAATATAGAAGGTTACATAGCTGCAAAACCTTATTCTTTTTAATAGAAAAGACTCAGTTTTTAACATAAAGCACAGAAAGTTATTTTGATAAAACATAAAATTCCTGCCATTTGGGCAGATTACTTGAAAGTAAAGAAAAACCTTTCATAATATCTTTATGAAGAGTGGACTAAAAGCCCAAAAAGCTTTGCCCTTATAACAAAAAGAAACCAAATTCTAATTTGGCACCAGATTACCTTTGATATTAAAACTCATCTATTGGGGGCTGGCCCCGTGGCCGAGTGGTTAAGTTCGCGCGCTCCACTGCAGGCGGCCCAGTGTTTCGTTGGTTCGAATCCTGGGCGCGGACATGGCACTGCTCGTCAGACCACGCTGAGGCAGCGTCCCACATGCCACAACTAGAAGGACCCACAACAAAGAATATACAACTATGTACCGGGCGGCTTTGGGGAGAAAAAGGAAAAAAATAAAATCTTTAAAAAACTCATTTGTTTAATTAAATTCATTCCGATCTTAGCCAGCTTGACTATACATAAAGCTAGCTTCTTTTCTCACAGTTCCTTTTCCATAAACCTTCTATAACTTTCTAGGTCCATTTTCATTTGTCCCTTGTTCTCTTTTTCATTCAGAAATAAACAGCTTTATTTTGGGACACAATTATTTTTTTTCCTCAACAAAAATGTATCTTCATTCCTAATACTTTTTCTTACCAAAAACATACATCTTCTTCTTCTTGCACACAGAGATTTTTTTCCCTTATTATTTTTAGTGGCTTTAATTACATATATTAATTAGAATTCTACTTTTTTGCTTTTTGAGGAAGATTAGCCCTGAGCTAACTACTGCCAATCCTCTTTTTGCTGAAGAAGACTGGCCCCGAGCTAATATCCATGCCCATCTTCCTCTACTTTATACGTGGGACACCTACCACAGCATGGCTTTTGCCAAGTGGTGCCATGTCCACACCCAGAATCCCAACCGGCGAACCCCGGGCCACCGAGAAGTGGAACGTGTGAACTTAACCACTGCACCATCGGGCCAGCCCCTAGAATTCTTAATCCTTAGAAACTAAGTGAAAACTAAAAAGTAAGCAATTGTGAACTGTATTGTTACTGGTACATTGGGTTCTTGTTCTCCCCCAGGATAGAAATCAAGAGAGATAACAAACGGGAGTAGAAAAGTAAAAGTTTATTAGCTTATGCACAAGGGAGCCAGTGCAGAAAGGAAAGGGGGAGGTGGCCTGCTTGTGAGGGAGCAGGATTGTGGGGCTTTTTATTAGCAAAGGCTGGGGTAGAGTGCCTCATAGAGTGCATGTAGAGATGAGGTTTTTCTTGGGCTTACGCTGTTGTTTGACATGCCACCACATGCATTGTGTGTATGACTAGCGTGCTAGTTCTCTACCCCTGGGTGTGATTTTTACTATGGTAATGCGGTCACCTTCAGTCAACTCCTGGGTGCTAGGGCACAACCTAAGCCTGGAAAGTCCCAAGGCTAAAGAATGTGCATCTTGGTGGTCTCTATCTCATTCTCCTAGCTTGCTGATTTGTGGGGGCCTTAATCTTGTTAGGCCAGGGGCCTTGCAGATGGCCCTATCTCATTAGGCTAGTTCCTGTCACAGTATGTTATGCTCATATTCTTTAAATGAGTAAATCTATGAATACATTTTATAATTTCTAGAAACATATGTTTCTTCATAGTGCAATCTTTCAGTAAAGCACAAAGATGTTTATTAACAGACCCAAATTTATCTTTTAGTTTCTCTGTAATAAGAAGCCAAAAGTAGATAAACCTCTGTTCAGTAATTAATGTTTTATTATTTTATCTTATCTGGGAATGATCTAGATATTCAATGAATTTCCCATTATTTAACTTAACTTAGCAAACCTCTAAAGTTTTAAGTTACCAAAAAAATTCAGGGAAGCTATTTTTTGTTTTTTTTTCTCTTGAGGAAGATTATCCCTGAGCTAACATCTGTTGCCAAACTTCCTCTTTTTGCTTGAGAAAGATTCACCCTGAGCTAACATCCACTGCCAATCTTCTTCCATTTTGTATGTGGGTTGCTGCCACAGCATGGCTGCTGATGAGTGCTGTAGGTCCATGCCCAGGAACTGAACCCAGGCCACCAAAGTGGAGCACAACAAACGTAACCACTAGGCCATGAGGCCAGCCCCTTGGGAAGATATTTTTAAGTAAACATATAATAAAATATAATTATTGCATCTAAAAATTCTTATTTCATTAACATCTATATAATTCATTTGTTAACAATTGTACTTAAATTATTCATGAAAATTTCATGAGATTAAAGCAGTTAGTCATCATCTTAAGTTATTATTTTGTTGTCATTGACAAATTTTATAACAGAGATAACATGAGCTTATTTGACTAATAACCCAGGTAGAATAAAAGTTGCCTGTCTGCATTATATTTAATGTTAATAAGACATGCTTATTTTAATTAAACCAACAAACTTAAACAAGCTTTTATTTATGAAAGACTTTTATGTCATGTTAACTTGAAAAACATTTGAGTTAGTTTCTATTATATTTAGAAATAATTTATATAACAGCTTACTTTAAGTCAATTAAATAGAACTCTTTTTAGAAATTAATTTTGTTAATATCATCCAGGGGTAGAAATATCACACATATATAATGTACATACATATATATAGACAGATACAGACAGAGATCTTATAGCTTTTATTTTAAAATTTTACCTGTGAATTTGGTACAATGCAAAATCACTAGTTTATAAATAATTGTCTCTAGCAGATGGAACAAGTTAAGGTTACCTGCTGAAAAGTGTTTTTTGTTGTTGTTGTTAATATTTGTATGGAAGACTTTTAAGATTTATCTGCCTTAGACAAAGAGGCTGTAAATTAGATTTTGGACATGAGAGCTCTTCCAGCAGCCTGCATTCTAAATGAAACACTTGTAGGGGAGGAAGACATTTCCTCTACCCCTCTGGGTCCTTCTGGCCAGAGAATGAATTAGATTCACATGAGACAGAATAACAGGAGAAAATTAAACAAAGCTTTATAACATGTATACATGGGAGAAGCTCAGGCAAACTGAGGAACTCACCAAAATGGCTGAAGCCACCACTGTAAATACCATCTTCAGCTAAAGACAAAGGAGGATGTTGGGGGTGGGAGGAGTCAGTTATGGGAGGTCATCACACATGTACAGTAAAGGAGGGTAAGGTTATTGTGCAGATTTAAGTCCTTGCCTTCTGCATTGATAAGAGTTTCTAGAGATAAGCTCATCCCCTCTTCTTCCTGGTACGAGAGAGGGAGACACCTTTACAGATGGAGATTTCCCTTACAAATGTAAATGTCTCTTATCAAAGGGTAAGTAAGTTCTACTTTTCAGAGTTTCTTTCCTGTCTGCAGTTCTTAAAACTAACCAGCCCAAAATAATCCTCATGTGAAAGAGACATATCTTGGGGTGGCCAATTCCGGTCCCCCACGCACTTTTCCCTTTTTTTTTTTAACTTCTAGTTTTACTGATTAAGATAACCAATCTTAGTCTCAGGTGATTGTGGGCTATTATCTTCTGGGGTGTTTACGTTCCAAAGACATGGTAAAACTTACAACTTCAAAGGACGGAGAGGTTTTCTCCCCCCTAGGAGTTTTGGGGCAATTGATAGTTAAAATTTTCCTTCAGTCTTAGGAATTGAGGATCCTCTAGATAAGAGTTCTCAGAGAGATTATAAGTCTTTTGAAATAAGTAGGGGAGGTTTTGGGATTGGTGAAAGAAAATGGGTAGAATCTGAACCCCTCTAGAATTGCATTTCCAGTTTTGCAAAGATTTGCAAGATAAGGAGAGTTGCTCTCAATTCCTCAGGACATCATAGGTTGTTTACCATTTGAAACATTGTTTACCAGCCAGCCCTGTGGCCAAGTGATTAAGTTCGCATGCTCCCCTTTGGTGGCCCAGGGTTTCACTGGTTCGGATCCTGGGCGTGGATCTGGCACTGCTCATCAGGCCATGCTGAGGCAGTGTCCCACATAGCATAACCAGAGGGACCTACAATTAGAATATACAACTATGTACTGGGGGGCTTTGGGGAGAAGCAGAAGAAAGAAAATAAAAAAGATTGGCAATAGATGTTAGCTCAGGTACCAATCTTTAAAAAAAAAACATCTGTTTAAACATTGTTTACCATTACCAATTTAAATGGCATCATAGGTTGATTTACCCATCCAATTACATTATCTCTAATTTGCTTCTTTCCCTCAGGGTACATAGTTTCATTTTATCCTATCAGGCTCTGAATATCAGCTTCCAATTTGGCAAAGTTTCTGATTATAAAGTTATTAAATCCTTTCAGATATCTTATCAAGTTTTGTTTGGGACAAACAGTAAATATTTCTGGCATTATTAAACAACCCCATTAATTCTAATTTTGGTTTCCCCTATGCTATTTAAGGGAATAACATAGCAGTTTACCAGGAACACCCTCAGAGTCTCATCAATTCTGGGAGGGGCCCATATGGGAGCCCTCCTACTAGAGGAAACATAAGGGCAACTGTAAGGCCACTAACTTGGTGGACTTTTTTTTTTTTTTTTAAAGATTTTATTTTTTCCTTTTTCTCCCCAAAGCCCCCCAGTACATAGTTGTATATTCTTCGTTGTGGGTCCTTCTAGTTGTAGCATGTGGGACGCTGCCTCAGCGTGGTTTGATGAGCAGTGCCATGTCCGTGCCCAGGATTCGAACCAACGAAACACTGGGCCGCCTGCAGCGGAGCGCACAGACTTAACCACTCGGCCACGGGGCCAGCCCCCATAACTCGGTGGACTTTTGTTTGCAATTGTGTAGTCTTTTCTTTTAGGTACCTTAGAGCCTTAATTTTTCATTAGTTTCTTTGCAACAAAACTTTTGACAAAGCTACTTTACAATTTTGAAGCCTTTGCTTTTAAGTGTACCTTTTAAATGATCTTACCTTATTAGGACATTCCTTCTCCTGGCCACTGTAATTTTAAACCATCCTTAGTAATTTTGGTCCCCTGAGATAGAAATTATAAAGAGAAGGGATCATAGTTCTTAAACATAAAACCAGCTAGAGTTCCCAAGTGAGAAACTTCTCCAGAAACTTTAGAAAGTGAAAGTCCTATGTTAAGAAAAAGTGCGCAAAAAAGAATGACAATACGGAAATCCTTCTATTACGTCAGAGTACACACCAGTTGGGGGAAAAAACCCTCCTGAGGGAAGCCCTTCCGATGGCAATGAGTCATGCTACACTGAGACAACCATCTCCTGCACAGTCGCCCCCGTCCCTCCAAAAACGGTACTGACCTTGACCAAATGGAGGGAGGTCAGAACCTTGGAGGACTCATGATCAGAGGAGTCAGTGATCCATGGAAACAGTGAGCCCAAGGGGCTCATGTAGGTGCTGTATCCAGTTCTGTGGAACTCCAGTCCACAAAGGAAGATCACTTCAGGTCCTGTTTCTGGCACCATGTATTTTAACCAAAACATAAATAGCCTAAGTGAGGGGCAGAGAGGCATCTACTTGGGGACCAAAGAATGCAATTTGGGGTACATATGTTTGGGTAGCAACCCAAATAGTGTCCTGCTAGGGAGTAAGAGGCAGGGATTTGTAAAAGCAAAAGAAGGAGGTTTGCATTACAAAGAATGTTGATTGGGGTTGGTGGCAGAAAACAAATCTTGGCTAAACATAATTGATTGCTAAGACTAACTAGAGAGAGGAAAAAGTTCATCACTGTGATGAGTTGCAGGTTTCTTGCAGTATTAGTTCAAAAGTTCATGTTTTGCCCAATGAGGACGTGCATAAGACTCATTTCCTTAATGGCTTCCCAGCTCCATTATAAAGCCCTTAGACATAAGTGACCTCGTTTTGTTTCACATTTCACACAAGAAACCAACATCCTTGGAAAAACACTGATACCAGACCTGGGGCAGCAAATATAGAAGATCAGCCTGAAATATCAGCTCCTAGCAAAAAGCAAGGAAACTTGCAAAAACTACCAAAGCACTAAGGAGCCAACTGATATGGGCTCCCACTGGCCAAATCTGAGACAATTAGAGCATCAAAGTAAACAATGATAGTAACAGATGGTAACCCATTAAATAAAATAAGAACCCATGCACATATACTGATAATAAATAAGTAAACATTAAAAAACAAAATTCAACTGAGTAAATTTGAAGATCTAATTGGCTTTATTCAACAATTCACGAATTGGGCAGCATCCCATCTAGAAAGTGGAAAGGAGTTCCGAGGAGCTGTACAAAATGGAAGTCTTTTATAGGCAGAAGGGGATGGAAAAAGGAAGTTTCTAGAAAAGAGTGGATCAGGCAAGATCATCTTCCTTTTGGGGAAAGCAGGGAGTCTATTAGGCAGATTACCTCACTAGTGCTGACCAGGTAATTCCAGATTGAACTATTAAAAGTCATATTCCTGAGAGAGGCTGAAACTGCAGTTAGGTTAGGTATTAAGTCTTAGTTTGTTGACATGGGGCTTAGCACAAGTGACTCCATTTTGGGTCTATTGTTTCTTTCTTTTTTTTAACATAAATAAGAAAGAAGGCAAAGCTTTTTCTTATAGCAGAATGCTCGCTAATACATGTAAAAGAACTAAATAAAGTTTTTTTATAAAGTCATCATTTTGCAACCATCACGGTAATATTTGATTCTGGCTTACTAAAACTAGTAACTGAAAGTTTGATGAAAAAGACATTAATAAGGTCTTAAAGTATCTCCCCACAAATTATTTACCAATTATAAAGAAAAATAGCAAATGCAGAATGGAGAAACGTGGCAGATACTGTCTTGACCAAGGGATCAAAGTTAAAATCACTATTCTGGTTATCTATTGTTGTATACAAACACCTTCAAAATAAATAACAATTTATTATTATTTTTCACAGTCCTGTGGATTGAGTGGGCTCAGCTGGGATCATTCATGCAGTTACAGTCAGATGTTTTCTGGGACTTATTTCATCTGAAGGCTCAATATCAATTCAGTTAAATATTCAAGATGGCTTATTTACGCAGATATCTGGTGGCTGGGATAGCCGAAACAGTTGGGTGCTGGCAAGGCATCTCTCTTTCTCCAAGTGGATAACTTGAGCTTCCTCACAGGTTGGAGGTCTCAGCAGATTTCTTATGGCCACTGCCTACCTCCAGAGTGAGCATTCCAAGTGAACAAACATTCCAAAGACAACATTCCAAGAGTCCAAGTCAGAAGCTTCAATGCTTCTTCAGACCTAGCATAAGAAGAAACACAGTATCATATCTGCCACATTCTATTGATTATGAAAAATCATAGAGCCAGTGGAGGATTGAAGAGATGGGACTATATAAAGCCACGAAAACTGGAAACATGGTTCACTGAAGAACCTGGAAACTAGCTATTAACGATGACCAATATGTACCAGTGATAGTGATTTATAGCAAGAAATATATATTTGGTCTTCAAGCCTGGCACAGAGCTCCTAAAACCACTGGAATGTCTTAAGCGAAGAGAATAATAAAGGTGTCTTGTGTTAACGAGGTGACTTTTGGACCACACCTAAGGATGGATGTTGGTTGCCCATGGAACAACCATGTGATTAGAAGGTTGGAACTTTCAGTTCCTCCTTCCCCCAACCTCTGGGGAGAGGTGAGGGACTGGAGGTTGAGTTAAAAAGCCAGCATCCAATGATTTAATGAATCGTTCCTATGTAATGAAGCCTCCTTAAAACTCCAACAGGACAGAGTACCGAGAGCTTCTAGGTTGGTGAACATGTGGAGCTGTGGAGAGAGTGGTGCACACAAAGAGCAGATGGAAGCTTCGTGCACCTTTCTGCATACCTTGCCCTATGCATCTCTTCCATCTGGATGTTCCTGAGTTATATCCTTTTATAATAAACCAGTGATCCTGTAAGGAAAATATTTCTTGAGTTCTCTGAGCCATTCTAGCAAGTTAATCGAACCCAAGGAGGGGAGCATAGGAGCCTCTGATCTACAGCTGGTTGATCAGAGACACAGCTGACAACCTGGAGTTGCAACTCGTATGTGAAGTGGGGTAGATGTGGGCAGTCTTATAGGACTGTGCCCTTAACCTGTGGATCTGACACTATCTCTGGGTGGATAGCCTCAAAATTGAGTCAAATTGTGGAACACCCAGCTGGTGTTTGAGAATTGCTTGGTGGTGTAGAACACCCTCCCCCTACAACACACACACATTGGAAATTGGTACTAGAACCTTAAGCATCAGTCAACATCATGTGCCTCCCGATGTGATGTAGTGAGAAAGACACTACAATACTTATGTATTATTCCTGCCAAAAATGCATAACTCAATTCTTTTTCTTTTTTTTTTTTTTTGAGGAAGATTAGCCCTGAGCTAACTACTGCCAATCCTCCTCTTTTTCTGAGGAAGGCTGGCCCTGAGCTAACATCCATGCCCATCTTCCTCCACCTTATATGTGGGACGCCTACCACAGCATGGCGTGCCATGCGGTGCCATGTCTGCACCTGGGATCCGAACCGGTGAACCCCAGGCCGCCAAGAAGTGGAACGTGCGAACTTAACCACTGCGCCACGGGGCCAACCCCATAACTTAACTCTTATCATGAGGAAACAGTGGGTAAATTCAAATTGAGGGATATTCTACTAAATGGCCTATACTCTTCAGAAATGTCAATGTTATGAAAGAGAAAGGCTTAAGGAACCATTCCAAATTAAAGGAACCTAAAGAGACATGAAGACTAAATGTAATGCATGGCCAATCCTGGTTCTGGATGAAAAAAAAAATTCTATAAAGGACATTATTGGGACAATTGGTGAAATTTGAGTAAGGTCTGTAGATTAAATAAGAGCATTATATCACAAAAAAAATGTTCTAAGGCGCTAGCCTGGTGGCACAGTGGTTAAGTTCGCATGCTTCGCGGCCCGGGATTTGTCGGTTTGGATCCTGGGTGTATACCTATACACTGCTTATCAAGCCATGCTGTGGCAGGCGTCCTACATATAAAGTAGAGGAAGATAGGCATGGATGTTAGCTCAAGGCTAATCGTTCACACACACAAAGAAAAAGTTCTAATTTTTATCATTGTACTGTTAAAATCCTTCTTCTTAGGAGTATACACTGAAGAATTTAGGAGCATATTTAGGAACATATAAAGGCATATTGATTGCAACTTAATCTCGAATGATTTAGGAAAAATGTGTGTGTGGAGATAAAGAAAAAACGAGAAGACAGAGAGAAAGAGAGAGGAAAGGAGAGAAGGGTAAAACAAATATGGTAAAATGTTAACAACTGATAACTCTGAGTGAAGAGTATATGAGAGTTCTTTGCACTATCTTTGCAACTTTTTTGTAAGCGTGAAATTATTTCAAATTAAAAAATATATGTATATATCTTCAAAGGATTGAAACACATCAAATATATTTTTTAACTCCATGAGTTCATAATGATACCAAAAAAAAAAACCCTCAAAATAAAAAATCTCATTGGTCACCTTTGCAAGATGCTAGGCAACTAATGCATTTTGAAAACTGGTAAAAAGAAAGATGCAGTGTTTATACATACTGCATTTCCAAATACACCTTACCTTGGGGTAACAAAATTGTTAAGGGAAAATTCTTCTCCTTAGAAGAATTCCAGCTAATAAATGAAAATCTCTACTTTGTACACTGTAGGCCAGAAGTCAGGAAAGTATGGTCCTGGGGACAAATCTAGCCCAACATCTATTTCCACAAACAAATTGGAATACAGCCACCACATTTGTTTTCATATGTTGGTTGCATTCACATCATACAGGCAGAATTGAGTAGTTGTTGATAGAGACCATATGACAACAAAGTCTAAAATATTCACTGTTGGGCCCTTTACAGAAAAAGTTTGCCAATTCTTGCTGTAGGCCAGGAAAATAAGGGCTAGTGACCTGCAGCTCCCCAACTGTGAGGGTACCACAGGGATATCAAAGGAACACAGCAGAGTATTTTAAATTTTTGAGGAAATCCAGTGACACCTGTCAGACACCATGCAAACTACCAGCTTGAGGTATTTCACAGTTTCAATATAAGATCAAGTTAATCCTTTTGGATAAAATCATATTTTTACAAAGTCAAGTTTTCAGCAGTTGCTATGATCTCAGGCAAGAACTGTGCAAATCCAATGTGGAACAAGAAGTGAGGATAGTGTTATCCTATCTAATTTCAAGGTTTGAGAAGGTATGCAGTGCCCAACAGGTATACACATCCCATTAGTAAGCAACTGTGGTTACTTAAGAATGAAATAAAATATTTTTGTCAATTTATGTATATATTTTTAAATGGCTACTAAGTTATTAGGATATAAACACATATTAATTTGTTTGGACCTAACTACTTACTACACAGAAAGTAAGGGCACTGAGAAAAAAATTACTTACACTAAGGGTGACATGAACCTCTTTATCTAACAGTTGATCGTCAATGGCTACTGATCATCAATGGCTGTTGGAAAGCTGAAGGGAAACTTTGTGAGAGACAATATTTGAGTCCACTAACCAGCCTTAAAACCACAAATGATGGGGCTGGCCCGGTGGTGCAGCGGTTAAGTTCGCATGTTCCGCTTCTCGGGGGCCCGGGATTCACCAGTTCAGATCCTGGGTGCAGACATGGCACTGCTTGGCACGCCATGTTGTGGTAGGCGTCCCACATATAAAGTAGAGGAAGATGGGCATGGATGTTAGCTCAGGGCCAGGCTTCCTCAGCAAAGAGAGGAGGATTGGCAGTAGCTAGCTCAGGGCTGACCTTCCTAAAAAAAAACATCACAAATGAAAGATCTCCAGAAAGCATGTGTTTCCTGATGTGATGGGAAGTACAGAACACCACCTATAAAGGCGTGATTTAAAAACTCAAGTTTGAATATGATCAAGCTTCTAGACTAATCTACCAGTCTACTAATTCTATAAAGTTTGTATTCTTTGTTGTGTGGCCACTGAAGTCTCTGTTCCATTAGTTCAGAGGTCAGATAGTGATTTGTTTTTTTTGTTGAGGAAGATTAGCCCTGAGCTAACTACTGCCAATCTTCCTCTCTTTGCTGAGGAAGACTGGCCCTGAGCTAACATCCGTGCCCATCTTCCTCTACTTTATACGTGGGACGCCTACCACAGCATGGCTTTTGCCAAGTGGTGCCATGTCTGCACCTGGGATCCGAACCGGTGAACCCCGGGCCGCCGAGAAGCAGAAAGTGCAAACTTAACCACTGCGCCACCAGGCCAGCCCCTGAGATAGTGATTTAACAGAGATGTCCTTATTAAATGCCTGGAAGCAAAAATTTTAAAAACAGCCAATATGCAAAGAAACTCTCTCAGTCCTTGCCAGTTAGCTATGTGTTGGGGCACTCCTTCAGTGCTTAGCCAGACAGTTTACAACTCTGCCTTAGCCTTCACTTCCCACTTGCACAGAGCCTGAAGGTCAGCCAGAGGTGAGAGCTTAGGATCTTCTCAGGTCTTTTCTGAGCATACCTCCAGACCAGGACATGCGTGTGGCCTTCTAGATTCCCCAGAATAAGAGGGAGCTTTTCAAAACCCTTATTCCTCTAAGTATCTGCTTCTCCGGCCTCTTCCTTTCTAGGACTTTTTGTCTGTTTATTGCTGGCCCTGACAGTTATACCTTGCCCTGGTGGCAGTAGCTAATACATTTGCTTTAAATGCTTTTGACAAACACTGCTTGGGAAGCTGCCTCAGCCCTAGGGAGGCTGCAAGACAGGAGAGACAAAGGCAAGACCTTGAGCCAAACCTTCAGGGAACCACTAGATAGGTTAAAACACGCAATTACAATTCCTTGAGAATAAGGTCCATATTGCTCCCTTGGTTACTAGCAACTTATACCAGGAATGTAGGCTGCCATCTTCAAGGCCACTGTCAAGCCGAAGAGCGGAAAATGATCACAGATCTCTTTACCAAAATTCAACTATCTTTTCTTAAGCGTTCCCCTGGCTGTTTTAAGGTTTTTATTAGATTCCGAGTTCCAAAAAGAAAGTTGATTCTGACAGTTTTGCCAGCTTATTTGCTGCTTTTATGGAGGGACAGTTTTCAAGTTCCCTACTCTGCCATTTTCGCTGATATCACACCATACCATTTACTTTTGTGCTTCTCAGCCTTGCCTAAAATTATTTTCTCAGCCTAGAATGCAAAGAAAGAAAAAAAAATCGCCATCACTGAAGCAATCAAAAGAATGTGCTGCTGATTCGAAGGCAGGCCAAAGAGCAGTTGAAGTTTTTGAATAAGGACACCATCAGCAAAATAACTTTTATCTGCCTTAAAGGCAAGATTAATTACATCACCTGTCTTGTATTTGTAAAACCCTCAAAAACAGAGGCAATGTTTGGTGGTGTTTGAGAGCACAGGCTTTGGCATAAAACCTCAGTTTGAATTCCAGCTCTTCTGCCACTTAACAGTTGTTTAGCCCTGAGTAAGTCACTTAAATTCTCTAGGACTGTTTCCTTATCTGTAAAATAGGGATAATATACACTTCTACAATATGGTAAAGATTTAAAGAGACATTATATGTAAAATGCTTGTCATTCAATATTAGCTTTTTGTTAAATTCGGATTCTTTAATATGGGTTCTTCATCACATTACAAGATGTTGTTGTTGTTTTCTGGTTGTTTTGTTAAAAAAAAAAAAACAGCCACCGGCTTCCTATGTAAGAAGGACTTAGGTGTTGCCACATGCTTCTCAGGACACTTACACTGAGCTGACTTTTTATAACAAGCACACTAATTTTACTTAGATTGTATATTTATTTGGGCTGGCTTTGGGAGAAACTGCTAGGGATGGGAAGGGGGTGCTAAAATCCTCCCAAAGCCGCTCTTTTAGCCTAGAGACTAATTTGTCAACACATTAAAAAAAAAACAAAAAAACAAAAAAAACCTAAGTGTCTAGACAAGAGAGGGAAAATGCCAATTAAAAAATATTTTTTCAAACCAGCTTCTCTTGGTGTCCATAGGGTTCAAGCACGCGACAAGCGTACAGAACACCAGCCTGGAAAGCCTGAGAAGAGAGATAATGGAGGTGACCCTTAGATGAAAATGCCACATCAGCCCTTTCTTATGGGGCCTCGGGGGCTGTAAGGACTGCAAGAGATCGCGGATCAGACACTGGCGTGAAGGCCAGACGGCGGATCAGAAGACACCTTGGCGGCCCTCCTCCCGAAGCCACTGGGCTGGGCTCTGCGGCAAGGGGCGTGTTGGCTGTCGCAGAGGCCTCTGGGAGTTGTAGTCCGTGGCGGCGGGAGTTTTGACGGCTCCGGCCGGTTTACCTCTCTCAGAACTCCATCCCCCGCCGGCCCCCGCGGCCTGGGCTGTTGCCTCTTCCTGTCTGGGGGAGAAGCCCCGCTGCAGCAAGTTGAGAGGATTTGGGAAGGGGTCGCCGCGTTCCTGTCGGGTCGTCCGAGCTCGAGGGCTTGGCCTGCTCAGGTAGAACACGTTTTCCGGTCTTGCAAACTCACCTTTCGGGAGGGGACGGAGGGAACCCAGGGGAAGCGGCGGGAACAGCTGAGCTTGTGGCCGAGCCAGCTGTCACCCCGGAAAGTTCTTTGGTGAATCGCGTCGCAACAGTGTCTTCTTGCGGGAGCGGTGAGGCCAAAGCCGGGGGCCGCGGAGACCGCTCCGCAGGGGCGGCGCGCGCTCCTCACAAGCTTCGGGTGCGAGAAAGTCAGCGACTCCCATTCGAGAGGCAGTGGGAGCCGGCGTCCGCTGGAGCCTTAGGGAAGAGGTAGAGTCAAGGTAGATGAACACCCGGCTGAGAGAAGGAGAATTGGGGGACTTGCGGGAATGAGAGCGCCCTTCTCTATCCCGAGTGGGGAAGAGCTAGGGAGGGGAGATGGGGGAGGAAACCCCCTTGTGCCTTGAGCTAGGACCACAGATGGGGTGAGGCCCAGACAGGTAGGTGCTTGCCGCGCTTTTCCGTGGCTCAATTGTGAGAGCGAGTATCTTGATAGTAGGTGGCTTGACATCTTAGCTGAATAGAATGATGGAGCTAGAAGGCGTCTTTGAGAGCGGACTGAAGTCCACCGAGTTGGAGAAGCTGGCTCGCTCAAACCAGGCAACCAGTAAATGGCCACTTAATTTTCATGACTTCCAAGCAATGCCTTCATCTATTGCTGAGATCTGCAAACTCCAACCTATTCCCCTTCCTTTTTTCTTTTTAATGCTGACATGCAGGATAACAGGCAACTGCTGAGGGGAAAATTTTTAAACTTTTCCATAGTCAAAGAAATCCCTGTCTTAACTTGAAGAAAAATCCCCTTGCCTCACAAACAACTACAAACTTCATATTAAGATAGAAGACCGGTTGCAAACTATGATGTCACCTATATTTTCTTTGTCTCTAGGAAAATAAAGTTCACCTTTCCTTTCCCAATGTATGCTCACCAGAGCTCTGAGAACAGTTAGCCTTAGATTTTTTCTCTCAATAAAAATAGTATGCTGTTGTGATTTTATAATACCCTAAATATTTGCAATAAAGAGTTAACAGCATAAGAGGATGAGAGTATGTATCAACCTGAATTACAAATTAAAATAATAATTTATAGTATTTTTTAAAAAGGAGATATGGGCATAAAAGTAAAAAAAAAAAAAAATCATTAAGAGGTTAACACTTTCTCCCAGGCCTTCAGTTTGTAATACACTTAAATTTCATTCCTTGCGGCTGGCCAGGTGGCGCAGCGGTTAAGTGCACACGTTCTGCTTCGGCGGCCCAGGGTTCGCTGGTTCGGATCTGGGGTGCAGACATGTCACGGCTTGGCACTCCATGCTGTCGTAGGCGTCCCACGTATAAAATAGAGGAAGATGGGCACGATGTTAGCTCAGGGCCAGTCTTCCTCACCAAAGAGGAGGATTGGCAGCAGATGTTAGCTCAGGGCTAATCTTCCTTAAAAAAAACCCAACAATTTCAGTCCTTTGCCAGTGTTCTTTTTTTCTTACTGCCAAACAACTGGAAATTAATAAACAGGAACCTTGTTAAAATGGAGTCAGGAGGCCAAAAGGGGACGCTCTGACAGCCTGCTTCATATCCAATCCCAACAGCAAGAAGAAAGACTTCATCTTCTTGACCAGGAAAGAAGCTCAAGCAATGAAATGCCACTATACCTTGAACTGTTGTTTAAAATAGCCCTCCTAGCTTCCTCTTCCCTTCTGTAAAAAAGTTTCTCCTACTTTTGCTGCTGTGGACTTGCAAGTGGCCAGCGATGGTTGTGGAGCCCAAATTGCAATTACTTGCTGATCCTGGATAAACCCATTTTTACTGAAGAAATAACTGCCTATTTGTTTAAGGTCAACACAACTTAGAACATTGTCTTCCCAGTGTAGAAGGAGAGGTTCTTCTGTGCCATTGCATTGTTTTAACTGGTTTAGACTACATTGTCCACCAGCAGTGTCAAATTTAACACTTTTTGAAGCATTTATTGATAGGGTTGGAAGCATGTTCCAACTGTCACATCAGAATTGGAGCCTTATAGCTCCTACTGGCCAACCATTAAATGATTCATAAGAAAGGTTTAGATAAGTTTCTTACTGGACTTACAGAGTTATCGACTTATAGAGAAGAAAACAGACATAGCATAACTGCTTTCATCAGGCTGCCTTTTTTATGGTATGGATCCATTTGCTTTTATATTGGCATACTACAGAGATGTGTAACTTTTACCAAATTTGACCTGTTGCCAGGTTTACTTACTTTTTATAAAGTTTCATTGGAACACAGCCATGCTCACTCATTTATATATTGTCTTTTCTGCCAAAGGCAGAGTTGAGTAGTTGCGAGCCATGTGGTTGGTAAAGCCTAAAATATTTATTATTTGGCCATTAACAGAAAAAAATTTGTCAACCCCTGACCTAGTAAACTGAATGTAAATAGACTCTCTGAAACTTTACCCTATGTAGAAGTATTCGATTTTACTAATTTTCAGTCTCTGAAAAAGAACATATAAATACATTTATGCAGGGGAGTCCGTAATTCATTTCTTTGGGCAAAAGCTCGTGTGTCCTATTGCAGATTGATGCTAGCATCTTGGCATAGATACTGTAGATTTGCTTTTGCAAAAAATCTCGAAAGGAAGTTTCTGAGCCTAGTGTGGAAAGGGCTGACATTCTTTGAGATATACTGGTACAGTCAATACCTTTTAAAAATAATGTCATACAAGCTTTCTTTGGTTGCTCTCTATGTCCTTTTTATGGAAATAAGTCCTTCAGCCAGGCACTAGCAAGCAAGTCAGTAAGCTGCTGTTTTCCTGTTTAGACCCATACTGAAATCAATCTTAAAGTAAATGATTAGGGACTCATTATTAAATGACTTAGCTTTGACATTAATAGTCTTGCACCAGAGACGTTGTTTTAAAGCTTGGATGATTGAGTGAGATTTGAGAAGTGAATATATCTGTTTATGTCATCTTGCATATTTAGCTTCCTATATCAGTGTTATGTCTTTGAAAATTAATGCTATAGGAGTATTTAACATTTTAGTTAATCACTGATAGCACTATTTTGTGTTATCATCTATGATATATTAGCTATGAAACTCTTCACCTCTCAACCTAATTAGTCGAACTTTGTAATATCTCATAGTTCTGCTCATCAAGACTTTCAAAAGGCATTAAACTTCTTTTGAAACAGCATTCTTGGGGAATTTGAAGTTGAGGCTAATTGACTGAGGCAACTGAAAATTACCAATTTCCTTATAATTATTCATATTTACTTGAATATTATTAAACCTTTAGTTGAAATGCACTAGGGACTTCCATCTCATTCACAACTTATTTTAAATCATTGAAATATCAGTTTTCTGCTTGTTTGGAATAAATAGCTGGTTTGACAATGCCACAAAATTTCAGATTTGCTCAGAACAAATTTGCTCAGTATGTGATTAAACTGGAACCTTTATGTCAATTCCTGAATATCCCTCACATTTTCCCCAACCTTGATTATCGCTTTTTGGTGATACTGACTGAAATCTAAGGAGCTTTGTAGATTTTCCTCTTTCCTGGTTTCCCAACATTCAATCTTTAGTGAAAGTATTAATCTCCAAGAGCTAAAAGAATCCTCTGTTTCTAAACTCAACCACATTCTCAGTTTAGTTTAAGAACCAATACTGCAGAGGGTATTCGTTAACAAAGTCAGTCAGAAAGTATAGTTGGGGGCTGGCCCCGTGGCCGAGTGGTTGAGTTTACGTGCTCTGCTTCATTGGCCCAGGGTTTGCCCGTTCGAATCTGGACGCAGACCTATGCACTGCTCATCAAGCCATGCTGTGGCGGCATCCCACATAGATAGAACTAGTATGACCTACAACTAGCACATACAACTGTGTACTGGGACTTTGGGGAACAAAAGAAGGGAGATTGGCAGCAGATGTTAGCTCAGGGCCCATCTTCCTCACCAAAAAGTATACTTAGAGAAAAAAAATTCTTAAAAAGAAAGTATAACTGTATATTTCTGCCATTGTTTAAGCACGTATCTTTTTTCCTATTCTCACTTGGCTATTGATGTTTCCTCTGTTTCGCTGCCATTGGAAGAATTGTTGCTGGCTAAGGAAATATCTAGCCTTGATACCAAAAAAGTTTGCATCAGGAGAAACAAATTCATCTAAGCTAGTTTGCTTTAAGAAAAACATGTGTTGTGTTAAATTTGTAATCCAGATACCTGGGCACATATTTTCACTCTTTCTAGTCCTAGCTGTATTTTAAAGAGTTTAAGGCCATTGGCATTCTAGGTCTTATTGCCCTTTTATTTACAAATCTAGACAAGACCTGATTTTCAGATGCTTCTTTTGTCTTCCAAATAGCCTATCTCCTTTTTAAGCAGACATCACAGTCCAGCTGGCCTTTCTTACCTGCGGGTTCTGCATATGTGGATTCAACAAAATGCAGACCGAAAGGCCTATGATGGTTGTGTACTGAAGGTGTACAGAATTTTTTTTTTTTGTTATTCCCTAAACAGTACCGTATAACAACTATTTACATATCATTTACATTGTATTCAATATTATAGGTAAAGATCATTTAAAGTATAGGAGAGGATTGCATAGGTTATATGCAATTACTATACCATTTTATATAAGGGACTTGAGCATGCATGGATTTTGGTATAGGAGGGGTCCTGGAACCAATCCCTCACAGATCCTGAGGGATGACTGTGTAGTGGAAATAGCATTTGGGATCAAAGTGACCTGGTTTCAGTCCCAGCTGTGCTTTATTAGCTGCGATTTGGGACAAATTACTTCTGAGCTTCAATTTCCTTATTTGTTTTTGAAGGTAATACTTATTTCCCAAATTCTAAGGATTAGTTGCAATTAAACAACCTGTAAAACGTTAGGCCAGTAGTAGACATTCAATAAGTAAATGTCAGTTCCATCTCCCACTGCCTTTCTGTTGACTTGTCTTTTTCTCTGAATTTTTCTCTAAAGTGACACCCAGTTTTCTTCAGAAATGACTTCTTTCCCTTTAGATCTGTTCTGTTTGTGACAGTTCAATAATTCAGTGAAGCTCAACTTCTTTATCTTTCTTACCTCAGTGAGTTTACTCACTTAATACTAGAGACTTGTAGATATGTCAGCTGGTTTTATTCAGGTCATTGAGTTAAGCCAAAATATAATTTTGCTAGTTACTTTTAAAGAGCCGAATTCCTAATAAAAATGATAGCTGTGTTTATGGAGCACTCACCATGGGCCAGGGATGTTATGTGCATTATCTCATTTAAATCTCAAACCCTGTAAGACTAGTACTTTTATCATTCCCCCTACCACCCCCCACCTCAACGAGTGTGTCTTAGGGAATTTGAATGAGTTGCCTGAAGTCATACGGTAAATAGAACAAAGATTCAAATCCAGGCAGTCTTACACATGAGCTATCAACCAAAACACTCTATTTAGCAGAACCAGAATAGGCCATACTCCAAATTAACCATTGTGTATATTTCAAACAAATGAATACCGAGGCAGTACTACTTTCTGCAGATGGTTTTATCAGTTTTTGGAGATTTAGGAGCAATAAACTTCTGCCTACTTACCAATATTAAAATTTTTCTATAGCATTTCTTAGTAGTTTTATTCATGACTTTTTCCTTCTACAGTGTAAAGGTTTCGTTAAGCTCATTTCATTAAGCTTAGTTTTATTAAGTTCACAAATAATAATAGAAAACTCCTATATAGAGTTTAGTAGTGCTTAACATGGTTCTAAATAATTACACATATGAATTTATAGATTTAATAAAAATTTTTTATGTGCTTTACATTTTCTTGAATAAATTTCTCCCATGTTTTGTTTGTTTTGTTTTGTTTTGAGGAAGATTAGCCCTGAGCTATCATTGCCACCAATCCTCCTCTTTTTGCTGAGGAAGCCTGGCCCTGAGCTAACATCCATGCCCATCTTCTCCTACTTTATATGTGGGACGCCTGCCACGGCGTGGCTTGATGAGCAGCGCCTAGGTTTGCACCCAGGGTCTGAACCAGCAAACCAGGCCGTTGAAGCAGAATGTGTGAACATAACTGCTGTGCCACTGGGCCAGCCCCTCTCCCAAATTTTTTCTTATTCTTTTTGATGAAAGGATACTAGCTTCCTGACAATCAGTTTTTCAATTTCTAAATTATTTAATTTCCAAATTGAGAGAATGTTTTTAAAATTCTGTAAAGCTAATAACTTCTCTACAATATATTTTTTTTAATTGAGTTTATGATAGTTTACAATCTTGTGAAATTTCAGTTGTACATTATTGTTTGTCTCTCGTGTTGTAGGTGCACCCCTTCACCCTTTGTTCCCACACTCCAATCCTCCTTTCCCCTGGTAGCCACTAATCTGATCTCTTTGTCCACATGTTTAAATTCCTCACATGAGTGGAGTCATACAGAGATTGTCCTTCTCTGTCTGGCTTATTTCACTTAACATAGTTCCCTCAAGGTCCATCCATATTGTTGTGAATGGGATGATTTTATTCTTTCTTATGGCTGAGTAATATTCCATTGTATATATATATACCATACCTTCTTTATCCAATCATCAGTTGATGGGCACTTAGGTTGCTTCCACATCTTAGCTATTGTAAATAATGCTGCAATGAACATAGGGGTGCGTGGGACTTTTGGAATTGCTGATTTCAAGTTCTTTGGATAGATACCCAGCAGTGGGATGGCTGGGTCATGTGGTATTTCTATTTTTAATTTTTTGAGAAATCTCCATACTGTTTTCCATAGTGGCTGCACCAGTTTGCACTCCCACCAGCAGTGTATGAGGGATCCTTTTTCTTTACAAGCTGTCCAACACTTGTTACTTTTTGTTTTGGTTATTTTTGCCATTCTAATGGGTATAAGGTGATATCTTAGTGTGGTTTTGATTTGCATTTCCCTGATGATCAGTGATGATGAACATCTCTTCATGTGCCTATTGGCCATCCTTATACCTTCTTTGGAGAAATGTCTGTTCATGTCTCCTGCCCATTTGTTGATCAGGTTGTTTGATTTTTTGTTGTTGAGTTGTGTGAATTCTTTATATATTATGGAGATTAACCCTTTGTCGGATGTATGACTTGCAAATATTTTTTCCCAATTAGTGGGTTGTTTTTTTGTTTCAATCCTGTCTTCCCTTGCCTTGAAGAAGCTCTTTAGTTTGAGGAGGTCCCATTTGTGTATTCTTTCTATTGTTTCCCTTGTTTGAGAAGACATGATGTCTGAAAAGATCCTTTTAATACTGATGTCAAAGAGTGTACTGCTTACATTTTCCTCTAGAAGCCTTATGCTTTCAGGTCTTACCTTTAGGTCTTTGATCCATTTAGAGTTTATTTTTTGTGAATGGTGAAAAAGAATGGTCAATTTTCATTCTTTTACATGTGGCTTTCCAGTTTTCCCAGCACCATTTGTTGAAAAGACTTTCTTTTCTCCACTGTATGCCCTCAGCTCCTTTGTCGAAGATTAGTTGTCCATAGATGTGTGGTTTTATTTCTGGGCTTTCAATTCTGTTCCATTGATGTGCACCTGTTTTTGTACCAATACCATGCTGTTTTGATTACTGTAGCTTTGTAGTATGTTTTGAAGTCAGGGATTGTGATGCCTGCAGCTTTATTCTTTTTTCTCAGGATTGCTTTAGCAATTCGGGTTCTTTTGTTGCCCCGTATAAATTTTAGGATTCTTTGTTCTATTTCTGTAAAGAATGTCATTGGGATTCTGATTGGGATTGCGTTGAATCTGTAGATTGCTTTAGGTAGAATGGACATTTTAACTATGTTTATTCTTCCGATCCATGTACATGGAATGTCTTGCCATCTCTTTATGTCCTCATCCATTTCTTTTAGGAAATCCTTGTAGTTTTCATTGTATAGGTCCTTCAGTTCCTTAGTTAAATTCATCCCAAGGTATTTTATTCTTTTTGTTGCAATTGTGAATGGTATTGTGTTCTTGAGTTCTTTTTCTGTTAGTTCATTATTAGTGTATAGAAATGCTACTGATTTATGTAAGATTATTTTATATCCTGCAACTTTGCTGTAGTTATTGATTATTTCTAAAAGTTTTCCATTGGATTCTTTGGGGTTTTCTATATATAAGATCATGTCGTCTGCAAACAGTCAGAGTTTCACTTCTTCCTTCCTCATTTGGATTCCTTTTATTCCTTTCTCTTGCCTAATTGCTCTGGCCAAAATCTCCAGTACTATGTTGAATAAGAGTGGTGATAGAGGGCATAGATGTCTCGTTCCTGTTTTCAGGGGTATGGCATTCAGTTTTTGCCCATTGAGTATGATGTTAGCTGTGGGTTTGTCATATATGGCCTTTATTATGTTGAGGTAATTTCCTTTTATCCCCATTTTGTTCAGAGTTTTTGTCATAAATGGCTGTTGGATCTTGTCAAATGCTTTCTCTGCATCTATTGAGATGATCATGTGGTTTTTATTCCTCAATTTGTTGATGTGGTGTGTCACGTTGATTGATTTGCGGATGTTGAACCATCCCTGAGTTCCTGGTATGAATCCCACTTAATCATGATGTATGATCCTTTTGATGTATTGCTGAATTCGAGTTGCCAAAATTTTGTTGAGAATTTTTGCATCTATGCTCATCAGTGATATTGGCCTGTAGTTCTTTTTTGTGCTGTCCTCGTCAGGCTTTGGCATCAGCATGATGTTAGCCTTGTAGAATGTGTTAGGAAGTGTTCCATCTTCCCTAATTTTTTGGAATAGCTTGAAAAGTATAGGTATTAAATCCTCTCTGAAAGTTTGGTAGAATTCCCCAGGAAAGCCGTCTGGTCCTGGGGTTTTATTCTTTGGGATGCTTTTGATTGCTGTTTCAATCTCCTTCCTTGTGATTGGTCTGTTCAGACTGTCTGCTTCTTCTTGACTTAGCTTTGGGATATTGTAAAAGTCTAAGAATTTATCCATTTCCTCCAGGTTATCCATTTTGTTGGCATATAGTTTTTCATAGTATTATCTTACAGTCTGTTGTATTTCTGCAGAGTCTATTGTTATTTCTTCTCTTTCATTTCTGATTTTGTTTATTTGAGCTTTCTCTCTTTTTTCTTTGTAATTCTGGCTAGGGGTTTGTCAATTGTATTTATCTTCTCAAAGAACCAGTTCTTTGTTTGATTGGTCCTTTCTACTGCCTTTTTTGTTTCAATAGCATTTATTTCTGCTCTGATTTTTATTATTTGTCACCTTCTGCTGACTTTGGGATTTGTTTTTTCTTCTTTCTCTAATTCAGTTAGGTGTAATTGAGATTGCTTATTTGGGATTTTTCTTGTTTGTTAATGTGTACTTGTATTGCAATGAATTTCCCTCTTAATACAGCTTTTGCTGTATCCCATATGAGTTGGCCTGGCATGTTATCATTTTCATTGGTCTCCAGATATGTTTTGATTTCTTCTTTAATTTCTTCAAGATCCATTACTTGTTCAATAGCATATTGTTTAGTCTCCACATCTTTGTGCCTTTCTCAGCTTTTTTCTTGTAATTAATTTCTAGCTTTATAGCATTGTGATCGGAGAAGATGCTTGTTATTATTTCAATTTTTTAAAAGTTTATAGAGGCTTGCCTTGTTTCCAAACATATGGTCTATCCTTGAGAATGTTCCATGTGCACTTGAGAAGAACGTGTATTCTGCTGTTTTTGGATGGAGTGTTCTATATATGTCTATTAAGTCCAACTGTTTTAGCTTTTCATTTAATTCCACTGTTTCCTTGTTGATTTTCTGTCTGGATGATCTGTCCAATGATGTGAGTGGGGTGTTGTGGTCCCCTACTATTATTGTGTTATTTTTAATATCTTCTTTTAGGTTTGTTAATAGTTGCTTTATGAACTTTGGTGCTCTTGTGTTGGGTGCATAGATATTTATAAGTGTTATTTCTTCTTGATGAAGTGTCCCTTTGATCATTATATACTGACCCTCTATGTCGCTCTTTACTTGCCTTATGTTGAAATGTACTTTGTCAGATGTAAGTATTGCGACACCTACTTTATTTTGTTTGCCATTAGCTTGGATTATCGTCTTCCACCCCTTCACTCTGAGCCTGTGTTTGTCATTGGAGCTGAGGTGTGTTTCCTGGAGGCAACAGGATCTTGTTCTTTAATCCATCTTGCCACTCTGTGTCTTTTTATTGGAGAGTTCAATCCGTTCACATTGAGGGTGATTATTGATGCATGAGCGCTTAATGCTGTCATTCTGTCACTCATTTTCTGGTTTTCCTGCATTACCTTTGTTTCTTGTCCTGTGTGCTTTGGCCTTCCCATTGACATCTGCAGTGTCTTATTTCCTTACTTATTTTTTGTGTCTCTGTTCTGTTTTTAAGGTTAGTGGCTACCCTGAAGTTTGTATTCAGAGTCTCATGTATAACATAGTCCCTTTTCTGGTGGCCTCTTATTTCCTTAGCCTAAACTGATTCAGCTCCTTTCCTCTTTTCCTCCTTAGTTATTATTGTCATCTTTTATTCCAACTTGTGTTGTGAGTTTGTGGTTAAAGTGATAAGATTGTCTGTGTTTTTGGTGTTTTCCTTCCCTTTATCCTAATGCTATAGTTGTGTATTTTCTATCCATTTGTCTCCTTACTCTGTGTTTTGTGGCCCCTTTCTCCCTTTTTTTCTTTTTTCTGCTATGAGGGCCTTCTTGAGGATTTCTTGTAGGGGGAGGTCTTGTGGCTACAAAGTCCCTTAGCTTTTGTTTGTCTGGGAAAGATTTAATTTCTCCCTCATATCTGAAGGATATTTTGCTGAGTAGAGTATTCTTGGCTGAAGATTGTTATCTTTTAAAGTTTTGAATATGTCATTCCGGTCTCTCCTAGCTTGTAAGGTTTCTGCAGAGAAATCTGCTGAAAGTCTGATAGGGGTTCCTTTGTAGGTTATTTTCTTCTGCTTTACTGCCCTGAATATTCTCTCTTTGTCATTCACTTTTGCCAGTTTTACTACTATATGCCTTGCAGTAGATCTTTTTACATTGACATATCTAGGAGACCGGAAAGCTTCCTCCACACATATTTCTCTCTCATTCTCTAGATTTTGGAAGTTCTCTTCTGTCATTCCTTTGAGGACACTTTTTGCTCCATTCTCCTTTTCATTGCCCTTGGGGATTCCAATTATTCTTATATTGGATTTCCTCACTGAGTCGGCTATTTCTTGGAGATTTTCTTCATTCCTTTTTATTCTTAATTCTCTCTTTTTCTCTGTCTGGAGTCATTCACCCTGTCTGTCTTCAATTATGCTGATTTGCTCCTCTATGGCATCCACATGGGCATTCAGGGAATCCGTATTCTGTTTTATCTGATCCATTGTATTTTTCATCTCTGGTATTTCTGATTGATTCTTCTTTATAGTTTCAATCTGTTTTATGAAGTAATTCCAGAACTCATTGGCTTGTTTATATTTTCCTTTACCTCATTGAGTTTTTTGACTATAGCTATTCTGAATTCATTTTCGTTTAGTTTACTTATTTGTGAGTCCTCAGGGCATAATTCTGGGTGCTTATTGTCCCTCTGGTCTGGAGTTTTTATGAATTGTTTGATGCTAGAACGGTTTCTGTGCATAATATTATTTGGTTGCAGTTACAGCCTGTCGCCACTAGATGGGGATCAAGAGCCACATATTCTGAGCCCTCCGCCTTCAGCGAGATGGCCGGCACAGCGTGGGTTGGTGGAGGGAGGGGCACCTTCTCTCCCTGCAGACCCGGTTTTCTGATCAGCTCTCGCTATCTGCTCTCCTGGGGTCTTGGCTTGCTGAGCTCACCCCATGCAAAAGCTTTCCCCCGTTAGAGGGCTTCCATCTTGGCTGCACGGCTGTGGGATTCCTGGGTAAGCCTGTGGATGTGCTGCCCCTCCCCCGCTCCTTCTCTCTCAGACCCTCCCGCTGCAGTGATCTCAGTCTTTAGGGGAGGGAGGGAAGATCTCTCTTACCCCATTCCAGCTCCTCTGAGGGCAGCTCCAACCTCTCCGTTCTCCGTCGTTTGGCTGCTATGGGTCTCCGAAGAGTTCCGTGCTATTATGATATTGTTTTGTTGGAATATGGTTGCTCTATTTTGTTGTATGTTGGAGGGGAGACAGTCCCGGGCAAGCTCACTCTGCCATAACACTGACATCACCTCCTCTACAATATATTTATTTCTTTCCCAAGCTTTCAAATTCCTATGCTATGTCCACCTTAATTTAAAGTGAATTTTTCATTGATATTTTATACAGAATGTTTTCACTCGTTATATCCAGCAAACACTTTTTTCAAGTTAATTAGTCAAATTGTCATTTTTAAATTAAAGACATTAATAGGACTATCAATCTTAGTTTTATAAATTAGTGAGTCAAAGTAATCTTGAAAAATGCAGCCTTTTAGTCTTAAAACTTGGCTAAACAAGTCTAACTGAATTACTAATGTTTTGTTACATAAAAGAAGGAACTGAAAGATCATGCTTCTGTTTTTACTTCTCACTTAACTTTGTTTTGGTGAAATAACTTTATCTCAGTTACTTCCATCTTAATGAGGTTGTAATAACAGTTGCCATTAAATGATGTATACTTTACATTCAAGAACATTTCTGATGCTCCACATTTGAATATGTACAATACATTATATGAATCTATGTTTCAAACAGTCAACTAAACTTTTTACCTTAAAAGAATAAATCTTGCACTGATCTATTACAAAGCTAATTTGGGAGCTGGGACCAACAATTTGTGTAGAGTTGAGCTAAAAGTGAAATGATGAACTGAAAAGCAGAGTTGGTTATTAACATCCTACTAGGTTTTATTATTTAAGTGATTTAGAACAAAGTTACCTGACTTCTGGGCTTCATAAATTATAATATTTTTTAAGTTTATTGAGGATAATGATCATGACTTTTTAATTTATTTTTCTCAGTACCTCAGTACATTGTAGAGGCTCACTGAGAACTTGTTGAATGGTTATATCGTTCAGAGTTTACCTTATTGACACAAATAATAATAAATCTATAAATCAAAATTGGAGTGAGTTTATTATGAGCCAGGTTTGAGGACTATAACTCAGGGCCTTCCTTCCCAAGGAAGGAAGGGCACCAAAGAAGTGGGGTGTACTGCGTAGTTATATACCTTCTTGGAACAAAGAGCGTACAGCACATTTGACAAGAATCTGTCTTTTGCTACTCTCATAAGATGCTTAGCTGGCACAGCAGGTCAATGGTCAGCAGGTCAATGGTCACAGAGTGAGCACAGCAGGTGGGTAGTTAATCCTTAGTTTCCAGGAAGAGATGCTTATCCTTAAAGAAATGCCAATGTAGGGGGAGTTACTTCCCTATCTTTAAGGGCATCATTTTTGTCTTTGGGACATAGTAAGTGTTTAAAGCAGATGTGCAATACATGCTCAACAGGACACGTCAGGCCCTTTTAGAAAAACAAGGTCAGACCAAATTAGTTTTACACCAAATGGCTTCCTCATATACTCCAGTATATTCTATTGCTCTTCATTATTTATCAACCATTACTCAGTATTTTAGTTGTCTCATCTTAAAATGGATAATCATTTTTATCTTCATACTCTCTTTGTAAGGTACAGAAATACAGTCCTGGATTGGAAACGGTAGTATTTTGGTTTTGCTTTTTTTTGAAAAGTTACTATTATAAGATACTACTTTAACATTTTTCTTTAACATTGTTTATTTTCAGTAGGACTAAGTTAATGAGAGTTTTGGCTTAAATGTTGGGCAGGAAAGCAGTAGAACAGAAGGGGAAAATGGAAAGGAAAGAAACAGAGAAAAGAAAATGCACATATTTGGGGAATAGAACATGTTACCAACATCTGTGTCACATAATAGTGGCACATTGACAATATTTACCTAGCTCTTCATTACTGAAGAAGTTTTCACTGTTAAAAAAAAAAAGGGAAAACCTCAAGAGGCTGCATATGTGAAAAAAAAAGGATTTTCATTTGGTTTTTGAGAGGAATAATAATACACTTGAACATTTATTTTCTCATTACAAAGTGCTAAGTATAATACGCATCATCTCACTGAATTCTCAAACACCCCAGTGAGGTGAATGTTAACTATTTCAGTTTTGCAGATGGGAGAATAGTCTCATGGAGTTAAATGGTTAGTGTTAAATTACACAGGTAGTGAGTGGCAGATACAGGATCGTTCACTCAAAAACCTCATTTTCAGGGGCTGCCCCATGGCCAAGTGGTTAAGTTTGTGTGCTCCAGTTCAGCGGCCCAGGGTCTCGCCATTTCGGATCCTGGGCACAGACATGGCACCACTCATCAGGCCATGCTGAGGCGGTGTCCCATATAGCACAACCAGAGGTACTCACAACTGGAATATACAGCTATGTATCAGGGGCCTTTGGGGAGAAGAAGGAAAAAAAAAAAGATTGGCAACAGATGTTAGCACAGCTGCCAATCTTTTAAAAAAAAAAAAACCTCATTCTCTTTCTACTGTGCCATAAATGCTATATTTAGAAAAATAAGGACAGTGTTCATAGGATTTCATTAAACAAATACAGCAACAATAAAACTATACTTGTTAAGTAATCTGGGCTGTAGCAAAAAATAGAAGAAGGTGAAAGATAAAAGAGAGCGAGAACGAAAGGGCAAATAACAGGAAAGACAGCACAGTATGGAGTACAGGTTCTGGACTTAAACTGCCTAGGTTTGACTTCCACCTCTGATGCTTGCGAACTTTGTAATCAATTACTTAACTTCTCTCTGCTTTCTATCCTTATCTATAAAATGAGGATAATAGTAACTTACAGGGTGAGGAATAAGGGTAAAGCACATGTTTTAAGTGTTAAAATATATTTATTTCATTTTATGGAATTCCCCATTGCTACTTTTTTTTATTGTGAAATATAACATCCATATGGAAAAGTGCATAAAATATATGTATATTGAAGAATTATAGAGCAAATGGCATATAACCAGAATCTCGTTGAAGAAATAGAATATTGCCATCACCATATACGGTCCCCTCTTGTCCTTCCCTATCACAACCTCCTATTTTCTCCCCTAGAGAAGGTTTCTCAACCTCAGAACTATTGACGTTTTGGGCTGGACAATTGTTTGTTGTAGGAGGCTGTCCTGTGCATCATAGAATGTTTAGTAGCATCCCTAGTCTCTACCCCTGGGTACTAATAACACGTCCCCCAGTTGTAACAACCAACTGGGTAAGACCAAATCTCTTACTATACCTCTCTGCAACTCTCTGCCTGCTGTGTGTCTAAGGGGATAAAGGTACAAGCAGGGAGCTTGTAGAAATCTGTTGTAGAAATCTTGGTAACAAATGATGGTGGTCAGATTCTTTTTGTATCTGAAAGAAAAGCCAAGATTTCCTGATAGAGTGAATGTAGACTGAGAAAAAGAAGTCATGGGTAAGGCTGGCCCGGTGGCGCAGCGTTTAAGTGTGCATGTTCTGCTTTGGCGGCCCAGGGTTCACTGGTTCAAATCCTGGTTGCGGACTTGGCACCACTTGACAAGCCATGCTGTGGTAGGCATCCGACGTATAGAGTGGAGGAAGAGGGGCGGGGATGTTAGCTCAGGGCCAGCCTTCCTCAGCAAAATGAGGAGGAGGATTGGCAGCAGATGTTAGCTCAGGGATAATCTTCCTCAAAAAAAAAAAGTCATGGGTGATTCCAAGGATTTTGAGATTTTATTTTTCTTTTTCCTCCCGAAAGCCCCATGGTACATAGTTGTGTATTTTTAGTTGTGGGTCCTTCTAGTTGTGGCATGTGGGATACCGCCTCAGCATGGCTTGATGAGCGGTGCCGTGTCCGTGCCTAGAATTCGATCCGGTGAAATCCTGGGCCGCCTAAGCGGAGCTGGAGAACTTAACCACTTGGCCACGGGGCAGGCCCCTGGTTCCAAGGATTTTGGCCTAGGCAAGTAGAAGGATGGTGATGTCATCAACTGAAATCAGGAAAAAAATGGGTGGGACAGTACTGGGAGAAAAATCAAACGTTCAGTTTTGGATATGTTAGGTTTGATTTGTCTATTATATGCAAGTAAAGATGTTAAGTAGGATATATATATATACACACACACATATATATATACATACATATATCAAATCAAATCATCTAAAACTAATATGATGCTATAAGTCAATTATATCTCAATAAGAAAAAAATGTTAAGTAGTCAGTTGGATATGCAAATCTGAAATTCAGGAGAGAAGTTTCAGCTAGAAATATTAATGTGGAAGTTGTCATTGTCTAGATCCATAGGACTTTCTACAATTATGGAAATGTTTTATATCTACACTGTGCAGTATAGTAGCAACTAGCCATGCGTGGCTATTGAGCACTTCAAATGTGGCTACTGTGACTCAGGTACTAGATTTTTTTAAAATTTAATTTTAATTAATATAATTTAAGTAGCTACATATGACTAGTGGTTACTGTATTGTATAACGCAAGTGATGGTATTAAAATCATAAGGTTGGATAATGTTACCTAGAAATTGAGGGTAAATAGAGAAGAGGAACAAGACTAAACCTTAGGACTCTACAATTTTAAGAAGTTTGGGAGACAAGGAACAAATGGTAAAAGAGACACAGAAGGAAGAGGGATCAGAGAGATAGTGAATCTAGTTTATTAAGGAGGAGAGTCATCCCTTGTGGCAAATATTTCTGATAGGACAAGTAAGTTAAAGAATGAGAAATGACCATTGGGTTCACCAGTGTAGAGGTCACTGGTGATCTAACGAGCAGTTTTGTGTAGTGATGGGGAGGATAGCTTGATTAGCATGGGTTTAAGAAAAAATGAGAGGATCTTATCTATTTTATGCTTTCTATTTGTCCTCTCTCTTTTGTGTTTTCTTTTTTTCCTTTCTTTCTTTTTTTAGGTCAATTATTTTTTATCATTCTCTTTTCCTCCTCTCCTAGATTTTAAGTTGTACACTCTTTTCTATTATGTTAGCAGTTACTTTTAAAATACAACATGCATCACATGAAAGTGTCATATTGATCTGGACAATAGAAGGACCTTAGAACACTTTAATTCCAAGATCTTCCCTTGCCTTTTTTCCCCTTTGGTCTGGAATTTTAATTCTTTTTTTCCAACCCTATAATACATTGTTTATTAATTCTGCTGGGATTCCATAAACTTCTTGAACCTGCAGATTTTTTTTTTTTGAGGAAGGTTAGCCCTGAGCTAACTGCTGCCAATCCTCCTCTTTTTGCTGAGGAAGCATGGCCCTGAGCTCACATCCGTGCCCATCTTCCTCTACTTTATATGTGGGACGGCTACCACAGCATGGCTTGCCAAGTGGTGCCATGTCCGCACCCGGGATCCAAACCCGCGAACTCCGGGCCGCCAAAGCAGAACGTGCGCACTTAACCACTGTGCCACTGGGCTGGCCCAGAATCTGCAGATTGTGATGTTTTATAAGTTCTTGAAAATTCTCAGCTATTATCCTTTCAAATATTACCTCTGCCGTCTCCTCTCTTTCTGGTTCCCCAAGTACATGCACATTAGGCCTTCTCATTCTATCTCTCATGTCTTTTAACCTCTCTTTTACATTTTCTCTTTTTTTTCTTCTCTTTGCCACATTCTGGATAATTTCTTCTGATTGATCTTCTAGTTCATTAATTTTCTCTTCAAGTTTTAAACCCAACTTTTAAACTTTAAATTTAAAGTTTTAAATTTAAACATATACATATTTTTTTTGGTTTAAAAATTTACTCCCACGTTTTCAAACATGCTAACTTACTTTTTGAAAACATCCGCTTTTTCCTTTATTTATTTAAACATCGGAAGCATAATTATTTTAGAATTTTATTCTGATAAATCCTATAGTTGAAGTCCTTGTGGATCTCTTTCTGCTGTTGTTTCTTCTGGTTCTAACTAATAGTACTTTATTTCTTTACACGCTATGTTGTTTTTGACTGTGCACTGTTCATTGTCCTTGAACATTGTTAACATGTCTTCTTTGAGGCCTAGGATGAAGGTGAGTCCTCACAGAACAGATTTACATTCCCTCTGCCAGTTGCCTGGAAGCCCTGCCAATCAAGTTAACTTTAAGTTGTATTCACAGCTTTAGGTGTTCTTTGACTGCCTTAGAAGCCCACATGAGGTGAAGTTTGTGGTATGTATCTTTTCCCCTTGTGCTCGTGCACACACATAGACACTGGTTGTGGTCAGTGTCAAAAAAACTTGTTTGTAGTTCCCTTCTCAGGGAGTGAGGCACTTTTACTTCTTGTTAACCCCTAATCTGATAGTAAAGCTCTTTGTAGTTCCAGCTATATTATGGGAGGTAGGGAGAGGGGATGATTTCCTACTACAGTCATTCCTTACTTTGGGTGAGTCCCAGGTTTTGTCTTTTGTATCTTCACAAGGCCTTGAAAACCCCAGCCCAGTTTCTCCTGGGACAGTAAATACTCTCAAAGCAGAAGGAACTTCCTTGAGCTATTTACCTCTCCGGGTTCCTTAACTTCACTTGCAAATGGCCTGATTTTCCTATTTTTGGTGCATTTCAAATTTAGTTCTTTTCTGCAGGAAAATGGGTCCAAATAGCCTAATCTGTTTTATTACTAGAAATGGATTACCACACTTATTTTTTATTAAGCTGAAAAATAAACAGTAACTCCATTTCAACTTAGCAAGTTTCTGATAAAATAAATATTTTAAGTATATACCTCATTAAGATATTTTCAGCAGGGGCCAGCCCGGTGGCGCAGCGGTTAAGTTTGCATGTTCCGCTTCTCGGTGGCTAGGGGTTCGCCAGTTCAGATCCCAGGTGCAGACACGGCACTGCTTGGCAGAAGCCATGCTGTGGTAGGTGTCCCACGTATAAAATAGAGGAAGATGGGCATGGATGGTAGCTCAGGGTCAGTCTTCCTCAGCAAAAAGAGGAAGATTGGCAGTAGTTAGCTCAGGGCTAATCTTCCTCAAAGAAAAAAAAGATATTTTCAGCAAGCTCCCATGTTTTTTCCAATTTCTTATGCATGCAGATATATTACTTATTTATAGTAAAATAATATTTTAATTAAACTTTAAATTATTTGTCTTTTCTGATTTATATAGGACTGACTTCTTCAGTGCTTAGAGTCTGAGAAAAATAGCAAATATGGATAGTGATTCTAGACATCGTCTCATCCCTGAGGTAGATCATGAAGTAAATCCTGGACCCATGAATATCCAGTTTGAGTCATCAGACCTAAGATCCAAAAGGTAAGTGTTTAAAATAAAATACTAATTTCGTAATTAGGGTTTTTAATTATTAAAATAGAACTAATTATAACCAAACGTATATAGTTTTGATTATAAAATATTCAGTTTCTTACAGGATCTGTATGTTTGCATGTGGGAGGGAATAAATATTAATACTGTTTCCTCATTTATATTTGACTTTTTTGACTAAACATCTCTGTCAGAGAAGGGGTTGGGGTAAGTTTTGTGAAGTAAGACACATTCATCTAATTCGTTTAACAAATATATGTTGATTTGTGCAGGTAATATGCTAGGTGCTGGGGATAGAACAGTAAAAATAATACCCAGCCCTTACCTTCACTGAGCTTAAATTCCAGCAGATAGTTTAAGATAATTTGAGTTTAAAATTTATTTCACTGCATACCTGGAAAACCCAAAAGAATCCACTGAAAAATCATTATAAATAGTAAGAGAATTCAGTAAAGTGGCTGTTTACAAAATAGGCAAAAATAAATACTATTCTGATGAGAAAATGTAGTGGAAGAAAAGATAAAATACGTAAGAATAGCCTTAAGAATGTACAAAATCTATATGAGAGAAACTTTAAAATACTACTGAGGGACCTAAAATAAGATTTAGAATATTCCTTCAAATCTGAGATGTGGATTGTAAATTGCACTTTTTTTTTTTAATGTAACACTAAGATAACCTGCTGCCAATAGGTCTGATGAAATAATCTCTTAGTATTTAGAACTTTTTTTTTGTATTTATTGAAAGAACTCTTGGATTTATTTGGTATTTTATCATGTCTCTCTTGTACAATTATAAAAATGAAAATATAAACAAAATAGTTAAGATATTACTAATCTGATTCTTCAGAATCACTTTTTGACTTGGAGTCATCAAAATTGGTGTTTTTTCCTCTCACACAAAATTGTCCTTTGTACTATTAAGGGCATTGATAGTGTAGCATTTCTTGAAAGAATTTTCTTCCAAATCACTGACACTTTCTTTTAGTTTTGATGCTCGCACTTTCCTGGTCTTACCAGAAGGTGTCACAGAAGGTTTTCTAACAACACCATGGCTCATATTTACTGAAATGACCAGAGATGACAGTTACCTGTCACGCCACCAAGAATAATTGCTGTCATGACTACCACATGGCTGACAGTGATTAAAAGATGTCCTGGATTATGAGATGCATCCATATTTTAGAAATGTTTAAATGTGTATATTAGAATTTCTAAAACATGACATGTAGCAAAAGGGCATATTCTGCTCTCAGTGGGAAGACTCTAAAATAAAATGTCATGCTCTTTAAATTTTAATCCATAACTTTAATGTCATCTCCCCCGAAAAGAAAATGCCAGTAGCCAATTGCAAAATGCACATTGCCCAGAAATTTCTTCTCTAAGATTTAATTTGCAGTGTCAAATAATATATGTACAAGGTGGTTTAATGCAGTGTTTTTTATAATAGCAAAAGATTGAAAACAACCAAAATGTCTCTTCTTACAGGACTAATAAATAAATTATGATACATTGATACAATGGAATATTTTTCACCCATTAAAAATAAGGAAGTGGCTTTATTACACATCAAAATGCAACAAGTCTTCAACTTATTTTGTTGAGTGAAAAAAGTGAAGTGCAGAGCAGTGTATATAGTATCCAACCATTTGGGTAAAAATAAATCTATAAATTATGTACAATAAAATATGTATAAATGACTCTGGGGGAATAAACAGGAATTGTAAGAGTTGTTGACTCCTCAGAGGGAGACGGAGTGCTTGAGGTGGGAGGCGTGGCAGATACTGTTAGGTAAATACCCAAGAATTATTCAACAACCCCACCTCTTCCTTGCCAACAGAATCGTAATTTTGTTAAGGGTCACAATAGCTTCCAATCCCGGAGATGAAGGAGGATTGTCTTAAGCTAGTCTTGATAATCCTGTTTCTGTTTTCCAGATACTTAATTTTTCAGTCTTTCTTGAAGCTAGAGGTGGTAATGTGTAATTTATCACATGAGAAATTTATCATTGTTATTTAAAGTGGCCATCAGAGAAGATAATGAAATGAATCATGTAATTTTCACTTATATATTCCAACATTAGTGAATACAAAAACTAATGAATGCTGATTGAATGCTCAGGATTTTCTTGAAACTTCTAAATTCTATGATAAATAATTGACCACTGTGACAATAGAACTTGGTCATTAAAGTACATTCCATTGCAATAAGTTGGCAGGAGTTCAAACAGTTCTCTGAGAATTTGTTTAACTGTGTAAATTAAATGGAAATATATTTTCTATAATGGAACTTGTCAAAATGAAAGAGAATCAACTATTTACAATCACGGGATAACTACCTAGGTAAGCATGTTTTACGGAAGGCAAATATTTATAGAGACTTAGCAGTACTGAATGCTAATGCTAATTTAAGAAAACAGAAACTATTATTTGATGAGAAAAAGGTAGGAGTACCTTAAAACATTGTTATTTCTATTAAAATATGGATTTTTTCACTTTATATACAGAAATAAAACTCAGAAACACTGAGGGAAAAGTATTTTCCATTAGAAGAACCAGCTTAGACAACTATTTCCAAAACTTCAGTCATTTTAGAGTCACTGTATGACTTTGGTGATATCCCATTACCACCTGTGTATAATTATAATTTAATATATATTTTTACATTTATTAACTTTTAAAAATTAGGGTTAATTTAACCTCATCTTCACGTATTTGTGAAATGATTGAAGTATTGTTTATACTTTTTTCTACTATGCATGGCAATAAATATCAAGTAATTAAAATAGCGTTCATCCTTCTGCTACCTAAAATCATCTTACATATAACCACACTTTGGGAAACTGTCTTCAGCTGTCAGAGTATTGAAAACAGTATTTGATACTTACAGATTGCTTCTCCTGTTTAGCTTGTGGTTAATTCTATTTCTTCCACTAGGTGGCAATCAAAATTATGTATCAGTTCAAATTAAGAATTTTAAGAACTCCTTTGGACTGAAAGATAGTGTGCTGGATCTGCTTATTATTTTGGTGGAACTGGGGTCTAATTAAACTTAAGTGGAGGGAGGAGCTTGTCACTGTAGAGGAAAGATATATGTCGCAATCATTTGGGGAACTTTTGCAAACTACACAAGTCCATTTTCCCCTCTGCATACCTCCCCTCGTCTTCCTCATCAGTTTTTCACCTGGTTTAGGGTGGAGTGAAGAACGTGTGTGGAGGGACGGAAAGAGTAGAGATCTCCTATGCTGTGTTTGATATATTCCATTGTCACTCGGTGATCTCAGAAATTGTTCTGCTTTTCCCAGGCCTTGTTGTAACCAAAGATAGAACTGGTATTTAGGATTGCTTTATACTCTCCTGCTGCTCTGGGATTATACCCTTTGAGAGTTGACCATCCCAGCAAGCCTGAAACCAAGTGTGAAGTGGTTAATTTGTTTTTGAGCTTCCTTTTTTCAGTTTTCTCTAACTCTGTTTCCTCTTCCATTTTCCCCAGGACCTGGGGCTTTCATGCTCCTCTCTGTATGCCCAGTTTTCCCCAGGGCAGGGATTCCCTCTAGCCAATGCTTTGTAAACCATATTTTTCTTCCACCCCTTATACACCAGTAGTACTTACCACTTATTCTTGCAGGCCTTTGTTGTCTACTTAGTGTTATAATGGCAAAATGTGATGTGTCAGAGACCTAGTCTATTACTTTTCTGTGGCTATTTACATTTTAATGTGGAGAATTCTAGAAATATAAAAGCCTAACCTAAAGCTTAGATTTTTCTGATTAATACATTTCAAGTGCTCTGGTAAGCCAGTGGGGCGGAGGTAGATATTTAAAATAGGTAGCATTCCTGGTGCCCTTCAAACATACTATGTATGCTATGGCCCCTGGTTTTTTAGAATGTCTGCTAGTCTGTGCATCTATAAACTAGCCTCTCTCACTTTCATCTGCCAGTAATGCTATCACTGAGTAGCAGCCTGAATTGACTCTTTTTGGTACTTTTGATCCCAGGAGAAAGAGGCAATAACAAAGCAAAATGAGTTTGTCTCTTCATGTGTGAGGGTAGATCCTGGCCCAGTAATAGTGATTGGAAGTGATTACTGAGGCTTGGTAGTTTCATAGTTGGGGATTATACAGATCTACAACAAAAGGTAGAAAAGTAGTTTTCCCAGGAGGGTTGGTTTCTAAAATGCATAAATTGCGTTTTGAAGAACTTGCCATTCATGTTAAGGAGATGGGATTAGGGTCTTGACCATTTATCACTGCCATGGAGCTGATGGCTGTTAACTTAAAAGCAAATTCACCTGTTATTTTATCCTCAAAATGAGTTTATTTAGGAATAGCCAAAAGAATAACAATTTGGGATATGCATGGTATGGCAAACCATAGGGAAATCTAGAAAACAAAAGAGGGAAGCTAATTTTATAGAGAAAAAGGAGGAGTAGGGAGGGGCTGTTTAAATGAAAATCCATTGGAGAAACTAACAGTTCAGAGCAGCAACACCTTCTCATTGGCTGAGCTGAGGTGTTTCTCATTGTCAAGGCTGGGGAGAGAGATTTTCCTTCAGTAGTAAAATAGTGTTATTTCCTGTCCAAAATGCAAGGGTGAGTCTCTGCCTGTTTGGTGTAATTGATGATGTATGATAAGGCATGAGAGCTCCCCCTATAGGCCCTCCCAACTCCAATTTAGTTAAGGTTTCTTTTATCAATTTCCACATTTCCCCTTTTTAATGAGATCTTTTCCCAAAAGCATTGATCAACAATTAAATTCTTTGCACATAGTGGTCTTGTCCCTCAGTGTCAGGAAGCACCTTTCCTGGTTGTCATGTCCCATGTTGGAGGGAAAGCTCATAGTGGTTGGAAACTATTTAGGCCACATTTGAGGAACAAGGAAGCTTAGAAGGGAGAACTCTCAGGCATTTCTTATTCAAAGTTTATGGTTGTCCGAGATTGTAAGTGTTGAAAATCACTTCAAATTGTTGAGCTAACATCACTGTATTAGATATGTCATCTTTACAAAGTTTCGACAGGCAATAGGTACAGCTCTTTACAATAAATATTCAGAATAAGATTAAGATCAATTCCATAAGCGCAGTTTGCAGGATGATTCTAAACCAGGAGCCCAGACCTGAAGGTAACCAAATAAACAAATCAAAAGACAGCGGATTGTTAGGTAAAATTTGTTGTAGCCAAGGTGCTTGCCCTCTAATCTTATTAATTGGGTTTTTACTTCCCCAGAGGTATTTATCCGTGTGCAACAGGGGTGTTCACCACTGCGCAGACACTGCCTTGCTCAGCAAGTAGATAAGCAAGGGCTGTATGATTATCCAAAACAACTTTGGCCAATGAGTTAAGTGACTGTTGCTGAGCTGAGATTGCTTTGGCTGTGGCAACAGCTAATTCCTCTAGTTTCAGGGAAAGATTCCTGGTCAGTTGTTCGTTGGTACTCACTCTGATCCATGGGAAGAAAGCTTTCCCCATGGAGGCAAACCCAGAGTCACGTACACCTCCTGGGAGTTCTCATCTAAAGCAAGTTTGGAGGTTTAACAGGAGAGACCAATGAGAGGTCTCTGACTATGCTGAGGGAACAGGACAGTGAATATGGCAAGGGCACACTGTCCTTGTATTCTCCAGCTGTTAAGGCAATGAGTTGCCCAAGCATAAAGCCCATTACTGAAACCTCCACAGATGAAGACATGACCGGAGGGTCTGCATAAGGCCCCTGCATAAGTGATATCATCTATAGACTCATCATCAGCATAGAGGCATTACCGTTAGGTAACTCAGATACTATGCTATTACATACTGAGAGGTTGCCTAAATATATGGGTTTATCAAGAAATTTACAGATGGCCTGGGTTACTTTGGTGGCCTCACAGAATTTTTCATACAAATATTCAAAAGATCTTGTTTTCGCCTTCCAAGGCTGGGTTAAATTAAAGCAAGGAACGAATTTAGGTGGGCTTAGCACCCTGACTTGGTACAATGGGCCAGCAGAGCAATTTAGACAAATAATAGCATCTGGAATCCCAGTGAAATTACTTATAGGGTGAACTACGGGGTCATTACTGCCTTTGACAGACAGGTTTCTGATGGCAAATCCATCAGAGATGTTTCCCCATTTCACAAGGGATTGGGAAATGCAAACAAGGGCATTGTCCTTCCAGAAAAGGGAGGAATAAAATTAACTAAGAAACAGCAGTTGGAAGAGGGTATACAGGCCTGGTCTGGTCATCCTGGGGAAACTGTCTGCCTCAGATGTCAGCTGCATCTCTTCCTAGTCAGTTTACTTGGAGGTCTCCAGCATTTGTTCAGGACCAGATATCAGGTGGAGTCTTCTTTAGCTGTGAGATGTGCACCCAAGACTCGAGTCCCTGAAGTTTGGCTGTCATCTGGGTAGTGAGGAGGGCCTTCCAAGAACATTTCTTGGAAGTAAAATTGGAAACATCAGTTTGGAGTATGATATCCAGACATTTAAGGAAACTGGAAGACTTTAAGATCCAGTCCAGTTTACAGGTATAACAAAACCTTAAAGACTATTAACAGGACTAGAATTTAACATCTACAAAGGTGCAAACATGAATTCTCTCTCCACAATAACCTTCATTTTTATTAAAGATAATCATAGTAAAACTAATTTGTTTGTATTAAACTTGGCCTGATTATTTATACAAATGCAGCAAAAATAGTGATTGACTATATAAGCTCTTTTTTAAGATTGTTTTGCTGAAACCTTATAAGCAGGGTACTAGCCTGATTTTTCAAGCAGTAACTTAAAGCTGTCTGGTCTTATCTGAGTCTGTATACATCTTTCTTGAATATAACATTTTAGTCAAAGCCTTGGTAATGTAGCCAACACTTTCAGTTGTCCTGTTACAAGGATACTAGACCTTCACTGAACCCATGCAAATGCATACATTGTCATGAAAAGAATACTTAAGAGTTTCCAAATTCTGGAGTGATCAGCTAGAGAGAAAAAGATAAATATCATTTCAATACTTGTTGCAAAGATACACTTTACCAAATTGCTGTAAGTTATATGTAGCTTAACAGAAAGGAGAGAAAAAAGAGTCCTTTACAACTGGAAAACAAAACGTTAAAGCAGGCAGTCCACTTGAGTTCCAGAAATTCTCATCAAGTTCAGTGTTATGATCTTAAAGTTATCAAAACCTGTATTCCAGAATACTTGTCAGAGTCTTTATCATGAATCTCTTTGAAAATGAGACATATCTGTAAAAGCATCAGAATTAAACAATAACTGTCTGTAACTGACAAAAGACTTTTTAAGAAGGCAATGGGTAAATATAATTGTCAAGAAAATTTGGGTACTTTTGTGACATACATTTTAGATAGTAACTAGAACTACAGGTCATACTATATTAGAACATACCAGATATTTAGGAATTTTATACAGTTTCTAGAACATTTCTTAGTAATATTCACCCATGCTATATAACCTTAAGAGGTTTACTATTGTTTATTTGACCATGCTTCTCATGTAATTTGACATACGAATAAGCCTAATTAGTGTAATCTCTCTCTTTTTATAAGGAGAGGGAATACATCTTTGAGATGCCCCAGGTGCCCTCTGGAAAATCCCAAAGTTACATCCAGGTCGAAAGATGTCATTTAGAATTTGAATATTTTGGCAAGCTTGTCAAAAATATCAGAAGGTCTGGATGCTTGACCAAATAGAATCACAGATCATTATGTAATAATACTTAAGTATCTATTTGACCAAAGTAACAATAATAGGTTTCAAAGGCAAATACAAAAGGTTACATAGTTGTAAGCAAAACTTAACTCCTTCAGTATTAAGACTCAGTTCTCTTATGTAAATAAAGACCTGTAGAAAGAACACAGGAAATTATTTTGACAAAACACAAAATCTAGGCATATTGCTTAATGGTAAAGAAGTTTTCAGAGTACACCAGCAGACCAACAGCCCAAGAAACCTTGTCTTTTCAACAGAAAAGAAAGCCAAATTTTAATTTTGTATCAGTTTATTTTGATATTGAAATTCATTTATTCCAATCTTAGCCAGTCCTTACTGCTCATAAAATTCTTTTCCCGTCTCTAGAATGCATTTCCATTCCTCATGCCTTCTAATACCAAAACATCATCCTACTTTCCTTGCTTAGAGAGATGTTTTCCTTTTTGTTTCTAGTAGTTTTAGTTACAGATATTAGAATTTTTAACCCTTAAAATCCCAATTCCTGGTAAAAGCTTAAGACGTAAGCAATTGTGAGCTATATTAGCATTTTGCAGCTTGGTGAACTTAAAATACCTTTTATAAATTTCTAGAAACATGTGCCTATTTTTACATAAAAGATTTCTCAGCATGGTCTGTTCACTAACAGACCCAAATATTTTTAGTTTCTCTGTGATAGGAAGCCAAAAGCAAAGGAGTTAATGTTTTAATATTTTATCATGTTTGGAAAATGATTTAGGTATTCAGTGACTATCCATTATTTAGTTTAACTTAGTATAAACTTTAACCTTATTTACATTTACTTTTAATTATTTGCTTTTAAAAATCATGCTTGGATTAGACATTAAATAGCAAACCATCATCTTTTGTTTTTTAAGATTTTTTATTTTTCCTTTTTCTCCCCAAAGCGCCCCCGGTACATAGTTGTATATTTTCAGTTGTGGGTCCTCTAGTTGTGCTGTGTGGGATGCTGCATCAGTGTGGCTTGATGAGCGGTGCCATGTCCACGCCCAGGATCCGAACCAGCAAAACCCTAGGCCGCCGAAGTGGAGCACATGAACTTAACCACTTGGTGACGGGGCTGGCCCCCAAACCATCATCTTAGGTTACTTTCTTGCTGACAAATTTTGTAACAGACAGCATAAGCCTACTTGACTAGTAAACCTAGACAGAGAAAAAAGTTGTAAATTTGCATTGCGCTCATTACTAACAACTGTGAAGATATGCCTGTTTTTATTTTCACCAAAACCTTAACCTAGCTTTTATTTACTAAAGATTAATCCTAGATCATGTGAAACTGAAAAGCATTTAAGTTAGTTTTTATTATAGTTCTGAGATTTAAGAATACTTAATTTATAAGCATTTAATTTCAAGTCAATTAAATAAAGCTTTTTATGCATCAATTCTAGCAATACCATCCAGATGTAGAAAAATATCACATCTCTATAACATACATACATAGGCGCATAGACAGACATAAACAGAGATCTCATAGCTTTCATTTTAAAACATTTAACCATGTCTCAGGTACAAAACTCAAAAGAATAGTTGGATCCAAATTGTATTTCTGTCAGATGGACTAAGTTAAGGTTACTTGTTAAGGTGGCCAAAGTCTTTTCCCAAAGATTTTTATTTGCAAAATGTAAAGATCCTTTAAAGAGCTGTTTTTGGAGTCATTTTGTATATTATCAAAGGTCTAGGGTAATTGCTATTTAAATTTTTTCTTCTAGTTTTTTATTTGTTGCCGTTAACTTAGTAATTCGGGGTTTAGCATTTGAACCCTCAGAGGGTCTGATTTTTTTGTTGTTTTTGAGGAAGATTAGCCCTGAGCTAACATGTGCTGCCAATCCTCCTCTTTTTGCTGAGGAAGACTGGCCCTGAGCTAACATCCATGCCCATCTTCCTCTATTTTATATGTGGGACGCCTACCACAGCATGGCTTGCCAAGCAGTGCCATGTCCACACCCGGGATCTGAACCGGCAAACCCTGGGCCACCAAAGCAGAACATGTGCACTTAACTGCTGCACCACTGGGCCCCAGAGGGTCTGATTTTAAAGGGTCAGGTTTTCACAGAGGGGAAGAGAAGAAAATAGTGTCAGAGCAGAGCCTGGGTGCAAAATGGCTGCTGGGATGGGGTCTGAGACAAAGAAGTCTGGGAAGACAAACATGGTTGGCACCTGAGACAAAGAAAAAGTGGCGGAGGGGAACATGAGGCTTCAGAAGCCATTTCGTTCTCCCTCAGTTTTTCAGTTGTTTTGGCTAATTTAGACAAGGTATTTTATAGTGCAGCGGTTTTAGAGCTTTGTGCCTTTCCAGAAGCCTCCAGATACTAGTGAAAATAGACATACCATTTATTTTGCTTGATTTTAGAGCCATGGTCTTCCACTTTGGTTTTAAGAAAAGGTGGTTGGGAGAGACTGAAAATTCCTCATGTTGGCCATTGCAATTCCAGACTGCTTTTGGTCTGTTTGACCCACTTAGTTAAAAATGAACTTGTAGGGGGCACAAGGTTCTTAAACGTAAACCCAGCTGGTGTCTCTGAAGGAAGGTTTCCCTCAGGACATTTAGATGACTGAGATCCCACTTCTGACATCATATATATCAATGTAAAAGCAAATTCACCTGTTATTTTTATCCTCAAAGTGAGTTTATTTGGGAATAGCCAAAAGAATTACAATTCAGGATGTGCATGCTATGGCAAACCATAGGGAAATCCGGGAAAACAAAGGAGAGGAGCTACTTTTATAGAGAAAAAGGGGAGTATGGAGGGGCTGTTCTAAATGAAAGTCCTTTGGGGGAAAGTACAGAGAAGCAATGTGTGAGCTGAGGCACTTCTCATTGGCTGAGCTATTGCCAAGTGGGAAGAGAAATCTTCCTTCAGTGGTCAAGTAGTTTTACTTCCTGTCCAATATGCAAGCATACGTCTCTTCCTGTTTGGTGTAACTGATGATGTATGATAGGGCATGAGAGCTCTCCCTACAGGCCTTCCCAGCTCCAATTTAGTTAAAGTTTCTTTTATTAATTTCCACATGGCCAACTTGCTGATTGTATTACTACTTCTATACCCATCCTTCTCCTTCCTTTTCCTCCTGCTCTCTTCCCTCTCTTCCTCTTTTCTCTTCCTGTTCAGTCCACTTCTCTCACCTGTCTTCTCCCCACTTTACACCGTTACTTTTTCCCAGTAGAACTCTTTTGCTAAATGCTTAAAGAGGACAACCCAGGCCATGAAGTTAGAGCTGCTTTAAATCTAGGTATGGACTTTGTTAGGATGGGATCTTATTTCTAGTCCCATCAGAATCCTTTTATTCTCTCACATTCATAAGTTCTTAAGTATTTTTCCTTCTTGCTCTCTTTCCAGATATCTTTGTTTGTTTAACTGCTCTCTTGTACCCATACACATTGCCTGAGCTGCTTCCATTTCTTTCCCTAGATCTATCTATTCTGTCTGGTTTTGCTATTTCTTTCATTGCCTGTAAGCTAGTTGTGCTTTATTTTCTTCCTTCCCTTCCTCCCTCATTAACATTAGTTGGAGAAGCCTGAAGAAAGAGGGAGCCTAGTAGGCTTTGACTGGTGCTCATTAGGGCCAAGTCAAAAGTGTGTTTTGTTGGGAGGAAAGGGTATGAAGAGTTGGGCTAGCATCTTTCTCTGTCTGCTCAGTATTTTAACATCCTCAAGTATATAGTCAAAAAGGGTTTTAGTGGAAGTGACACCAGCAACATGGCAGAGTGAGCTGTTGCCTTTATCTCTCCCCCTTCAAACTACAACTAAATGGACTTTCATTGATCAATGGAGGATACCCATGCAACACAACAGGACACCTGAGTGACCCGTGCAGCTATACATCTGAAGGTGGATGGACTACCCCCAGGGAGGTAGTAGAGATAGGTAGCACTCTCCAGCCCCCTGACAGCCCTGTGCACATATGTGACTGCTCTCCTGGCTGGAGCAACCATAGCACTGCTGTGGTCCCATGGGTGGGAGCATGCCTTGGTGTGACTGCAGGAACAGGTGACAGCAGCTCTAGCCCCCGTGTGATTGCTTTCCCATCTGGTGGTAGAGCCCACAGTGCCATCACAGTCCCCAGAGAGTGGCCCAGGCTCAGACCTGGTGGGAAGGCCCCACTCACCAAGCACAGCAACCAGTATGACCTAAGAGGAGATGCTGGCACATCTACATGCCCAGATGAACGAGTTCCCAGCTGCTGTGAATGCCCATAGTACTGCTGTGACCTCAAAGTGGGGAGCATGTCTCAGCAAGACTGTGGGACAAGGTGGCAGCCCTGAGTCCCTCCATGATCGCTCTCCCATCTGGTGGGAGAGCCCACAATGCTACTGCAGCTCCCAGGGAGTGACCCAGGTTTGGATGTAGTGGAGAGGCCCCACCCACCAAGCACAACAGCTGGTATGACCTAGGAGGAGACAGTGTGAATCTGTGTGCCCAGGTGAATGAGTTCCCGGCTGCTATGAATGCCCATAATACCACTGCGGCCCTGAAAAGGGGAGGGCATCTCAAGGGGATTGTGGTAGCAGGCAGCAGCAGCTCTGATCCCCCGTGTGACCACTTTCCCATTCAGTGAGAGAGGCCACAGGACCACTGCAGTCCCAAGGAGTGACCCAGGGTTGGACAGGCACAGCTGACAGGGATTGTGGTGGGCTCAAAATGCACAGCACCTGTTCCCCCCTGTGGCACCAGGTGGAATCTGTGATCAGATACTATCACTATGCAAAGGCACAAATCCACCCCCATCAAATAATGTGAAGAGACATGTTAATGCTCCAGACCAGAAAGAACAAGAGAAACATCCAGAAATCAATCCTGAAGGCACATAAATTTACAGTCTAAATGACAGAGAATTCAATATAGCTATCATTTAAAAAGTCAATGACTTACAAGAGAACTGAGAGGGACAGTTCAAAGAAATCAGGAATAAAATTAGTGAACAGAGGGAATTCTTCACAAAAGAGATTTAAACTATAAAGAAAAACCAATCAGAAATGTTGGACATGAAAAACACAATGAGTGAGATAAAGAAAAATCTGGATCCCTTAAATAACAGAGCTGATATTATGGAGGACAGAATTAGAAATTTAGTGGATAGAAATAAAGAAATGCTTTAGATGGAAGAGGAGAGAGAACTAAGACTAAAAATAAATGAAGAAATTCTCCAAGAAATATCCAACTCAATTAGGGAATGCAACATAAGGAGAGAGTTTGTTCAAAGAATAATAGCTGAGAACTTCCCAAACCTGGGGAAGGAGCTGGAATTACAAGTGAAAGAAGCTACTATAACTCCTAATTGCATCAATGTAAAAAGATCTCCAAGGCATATATTAGTGAAATTGGCAAGAGTCAATGACAAAGAAAAAATATTAAGGGCAGCAAGGCAGAAGAAAATAACCTACAAAGGACCCCCTGTGAGGCTTTCAACAGATTTCTCAGCAGAAACCTTACAGGCTAGGAGACAGTGGAATGATATATTCAAAATTCTGAAAGACAAAAACCTTCAGCCAAGAATACTCTATCCAGCGAAAATATCCTTCAGATATGATGGAGAAGTAAAAACTTTCCGATAAACAAAATCTGAGGGAGTTCATTGCCACAAGACCCTCCCCCACACACGAGAAATGATCAAGAAGGACCTCTTACCTGAAAAAAAAAGAATGGATTTACAAAGCCTTGAGCAATGAGATAAATAGGCAGGCAAAAATCAGAAAATTGCAGCTCTCTATCAGAGCAGATTAGCAAACAATTATAACCTTAAAGATAAAGGGAAGGAAAACATCAAAAATAACTGTAATCTTGTCATTTTAACCACAAATTCACAACAGAAAACAGTAAGTTGTGACAACAATAACTTAGATGTGGAAGAGGAAAGGGATGGAACCTGCTTAGACTAAGGAAATAAGAGGCTATCAGAAAATGGACTATCTCATCTATGAGATCTTTTATATAAACTTCGTGGTAACCACTAAACAAAAAATCAGAACAGAGACACAAATGAAAATAGAAAATTGAGAAAACCATCAAAGAGAGCTACCAAACTGAATTGGCAGTCTGAAATACAGGGGATGAGAAACAAGAGAAATAGAGAACAACTGGAAAACAAGTGATAAAATGGCAGCGTTAAGCCTCATATATCAATAATTACTCTAAATGTAAACGGATTGAATTCTGCAATCAAAAGACACCAAGTTGCTGGATGGGTTAAAAAACAAGCCCCCACAATATGCTGCCTCCAGGAAACACATCTCAGCTCTACAGACAAATACAGGCTTAGAGTGAAGGGATGGAAGACAACACTCCAAGCCAAGACAAACAAAAGAAAGCAGGTGTTGTCATGCTTATATCAGACTAAGTAGACTTTGAGATAAAAAAGGCAATGAGAGACAAAGGGGGGTAGTACATAATGATAAAATGGACACTCCACCAAGAAGACATTACACTTATATATGCACCCTACACAGGAGCACCAAAGTACATAAAGCAACTATTAATTGGCATAAAGGGAGATATTAACAGCCACACGATAATAGTAGGGGGCCTTGACATCCCACTTATATTAATGGATAGATCATCAAGACAGAAAGTCAACAAGGAAATAGTGGAACTAAATGGAGAACCAGACCAGATGGACTTAATAGATACACGTAGAACACTCCATCCACAATCAACAGAATATATCTTCTTCTCAAGTGCACATGAAACATTCTCAAAGGTAGACCGTATATTGGGAAACAAGGCAAGCCTCAATAAAGTCAAGAATATTGAAATCATACCAGGCATCTTTTACAAATCCTAATGTGATGAAACTAGAAATCAACTACAAGAAAAAAGCTGGGAAAGTGACAAACATGTGGAGACTAAACAATGTCTGCTGAACAACCAGTGGATCATTAAATAAATTAAAGGGGAAATCAAAAAATATCTGGAGACAAATGAAAATGAAAATGCACCATACCAACTCATACAGGATGCAGCAAAAGCGGTACTAAGAGGGAAATTCATAGCAATATAGGCCCATCTTAACAAACAAGAAAAATCTCAAATAACAATCTTAAACTACACCTAACAGAACTAGAAAAAGAACAGACAAAGCCCCAACTCAACAGGAGAGAAGTAATAAAAATTAGAGCAGAAATAAATGAAATTGAAACCAAAAAAATAGTAGAAAGGATCAATGAAACTAAGAGCTTGTTCTTTGAGAAGATAAACAAAATTGACAAACCCTTAGCTTGACTCGCTAAGAAAAAAAGAGAGAAGGCTCAAATAAATAAAATTAGAAATGAAAGAGCAGAAATTACAATGGCTACCACAGTAATACAATGATTATAAGAGAATACTATGAAAAACTATATGCCAACAAGTTGGACAGTCTAGAAGAAATGGATAAATTCGTACTCATAAAACATCCCAAAACTGAATCAAGAAGAAATAGAGAATCTGAATAGACCAATCATAAGAGATTGAAACAGTAATCAAAAGCATCCCCAAAAATAAAAGTCCAGGACCAGATGGCTTCTCTGGAGAATTTTACCAAATATTCAAAGAAGATTTAGTACCTATCCTTCTCAAACTATTCCAAAAAATTGAAGAAGACAGAACACTTCCTAACACATTTTACCAGGCGAACATCACCCTGTTCCCAAAGCTAGACAGGGACAACACAAAGAAGGAGAATTACAGGCCGCTATCGCTTATGATCATAGATGCAAAAATCTTCAACAAGATATTGGCAAACCAAATACGGCAATACATTAAAAGGATCGTATGCCATGATCAAGTGGGATTTACATGAGGGATGCAGGGATGGTTCAACATCTGCAAATTAATCAATGTGATATACCACATTAACAAAATGAAAAATAAAAACCATGTGGTCATCTCATTAGACACAGAGAAGGCATTTGACAAGATCCAACATCCATTTATGATAAAAAAAAAAACTCTTAGAAAAATGGGTATAGAAGGAAAGTACCTCAACATAATAAAGGCCATATATGCCACACCCACAGCTGACATCATACTCAATGAGGAAAAACTGAAATCCATCCCTCTGAGAACAGGGACAAGACAAGTGTGCCCACTCTCTCCAGTCTTATTCAACACAGTACTAGAGGTTTTGGCCAGAGCAATTAGGCAAGAAAAAGAAATAAAAGGTATTCAAATTGGATAGGAAGGAAGAAGTGAAACCCTTGGTGTTTGCAGAGACATGATTTTATATATAGAAAACCCTAAAGAATCCATTGGGAAACTATTAGAAATAATCAGCAACTACAGCAAAGTTGCAGGGTACAGAATCAACTCACGAAAATCAATTGCATTTCTCACTCTGACAACAAACAAACAGAACTCAAGAATACAATCCCATTTACTATCACAGCAAAAAAATAAAATATCTAGGAATAAATTTAACCAAGGAGGTGAAAGACCTATACACTGAAAAGTATAAGATGTTATTGAAAGAAATCGATGATGACATAAAGAAATGGAATGATATTCCATGTACATGGATTGAAATAATAAACATAGTTAAAATGTCCATTCTACCTAAAGCAATCTACAGATTCAATGCAATCTCTATCAGAATCCCAATGACATTCTTCACAGAAATAGAACAAAGTATCCTAAAATTCTTATGGGGCAACAAAAGACCCCAAATAGCTAAAGCAATCCTGAGAAAAAAGAACAAAGCTGGAGGCGTCACACTCCCTGACTTCAAAATATACTACAAAGCTATAGTAATCAAAACAGCATGGTACTGGTACAAAAACAGGTGCACAGATCCATGGAACAGAATTGAAAGCCCAGAAATAAACCCGCAGATCTACAGGCAGCTAATCTTTGACAAAGGAACTGAGAACATAGGATGGAGAAGGAAAAGTCTCTTTAATAAATGGTGTTGGGAAACTGGACAGCCATATGCAAAAGAATGAATTATTTTATGTTTTGCCATACCCAAAAATTAACTCAAAATGGATTAAAGACTTGAAGGTACGATGTGAAAGCATAACACTCCTGGAAGAAAATATAGGCGGTACACTCTTTGACATCGGTCTTACAAGGATCTTTTCGAATACCATTTCTACTTGGACAAGGGAAACAAAAAATAAACAAGTGGGACTTCATCAGGCTAAACAGCTTCTGCAAGGCAAAGGAAACCAGAAACAAAATGAAAACACAACCCACCAACTGGGAGAAAATATTTGCAAATCATGTATTCAACAAGGGGTTAATCTCCAAAAAATATAAAGTACTCATACAACTGAACAACAACAAAAAATAACCTGATCAAAAAATGGGCAGTGGAAATGAACAGACATTTTTCTAAACAAGATATACAGATAGCCAACAGGCACATTAAAAGATGTTCAACATCACTAGTTATTAGGGAAATGCAAATTAAAACTACAATGAGATGTCACCTTACACCTGTTGGAATAGGTATAATTACCAACACAAAAACTAACAAATGTTGGAGAGGATGTGGAGAAAAGGGAACCCTCATGCCCTGCTAGTGGAAATGCAAACTGGTGCAGCCACTATGGAAAACAGTATGGAGAGTTCTCAAAAAATTAAAAATAGAAATATGGTTCGACCCAGCTATCCCATTACTGGATGTTTATCCAAAGAACTTGAAATCAGCGATTCAAAGAGACTTATGCACCCCTGTGTTCATTTCAGCATTATTCACAATAGCCAAGGCATGGAAGCAAACCAAGTGCCCATCAGTTGACGAATGGATAAAGAAGATGTGGTATATATATACAGTGGAATACTACTCAGCCATAAAATATACCAAGTCCTATTTGCAACATGGATGGACCTTGAGGATATTATGGTAAGTGAAATAAGCCAGACAGAGAAAGAAACACTGCATGATTTCACTCATGTGTAGAAGATAAACACATAGACAAAGAGAACAGATGAGTGGTTAGCAGAGGAGAAGAGGGTTGCGGGGTGGGCATAAGAGGTAAAGGGGCATATATATATGATGACTGACAAATAATAATGTACAACTGAAATTGCAGAATGTTATAAACTATTATGACCTAAATAACAAAATGTATTTCAAAAAGGGTTTTAGTGCAATGGTATAATTACTGCAAAAGCAATGAAATCAATTCCAAGTATACAACAAAAGAATTGAGACTCTTTTTAACAGACTTAAAAACCAAATGTTTTAAGATTAATGGAGGCATATGAAATGCAGGGATCTTATTAAAACCCAATGGATGGCTGTAGCCTAATCATAAGGAATTGATGTTGTAAAAGTAACATTGAGATTATGTATCTTTGGCTTGCCTGTTATTTTTTAGTCTTAGTCTGAAATTGTCCCCAAAACTGTATTACATAACTTGTCTATGGCTTCTTATTTTAAGATTTCTTCTTGCAATCTATTCTCTATTCATTTGTCAGAAGATAGGATTTCTAAGGTCTTTTAAATGTTAGAAGATAAATGAATGCTTCAACATTTCAAGTTAGGAAGTACATTTTCTGTAAAGTAACATAGGAAAATACTTCGGTGCTATATTTATTTTAAAAAGAACATCATATTTGCAAGAACATCATACTTCATTTTTTTACTGCAATAGTTTATAATTTATCTTGGCATGTTATCATTACTGCAATTAAGGTTCTTTCTCTCTTTTATCATATTCATATCTGACCTGTTATTATTTATTCTAACACTGGTTTTTATAACACTGGTTTTTATATCTCTGCTTTTTTATTTTCCTATACTTCATATATAGAATAGCTTCTAATCTTCTTTTAAATCCTTGCTTATTCGTTATAAATTGATGAATCTTTTGTCTTCTTTACTCTATCTTTGAGTGTAGCTATGCCCAAGAATTAACGTATTAAAATTCATATTTTATTATGTTACTTTCATTTTGTTTCTCCTTTATTATAGTTAGAGAATAATTTTTATCTTTATGTCTATAGATAGATATATATTTTCCATTTTATTCCAGCTTTCTTGAGATATAATCAATCTTTTAATTTTATTAAAGTTAGTAAGTTTGGGTGTTAAAAATAATTGCCTTAAAAAAGGGCATGGTTCTCAAGCATTGCTAGTGGGATTGAAACATAGTATAGCCACTTTTGAAAAACAATTTGACAATTCTTCAAAATGTTAAATATAGAATTGTCATTTGACCCAACAATTCCACGCCAAGGTGTATACACCCAAGAGAATTGAAAACATATGTCCACACAAATAGTTATAAACAGTTTGTAATGTTCATACTAGACAAAAGTGGAAATAATCCAAATGTCAGTCAGTTGATGTTTACAATTAAAATGTGGTATATCCATACGGTGGAATATTATTTGACCATAAAAAAGAAGCAAAGTAGCAGTATATGGTACAATATGTATGAACCTTGAAAACATTGTGCTGTGTGAAAGAAGCCACACAAAAAAGGTCTCATATTGTACTATTCAATTTGTATAAACTGTCTAATTTAGGTAAAATCATAGAGACAGAAAGGAAGTAGACTAATGGTTACCAGGGGCTGGAGAGAAGGGAGACTAGAGTCAAGAGTTTCCTTTGGGGGTGATGAAAATGTTCTAAAGTTGATTACGGTGATGGTTGCACAACTCTGAATGTACTAAAAACTACTGAATTGTAAATTATAAATGGGTAACTTTTATGGTATGTGAATTAATATCTTAATAAATCTGTTATTAAAAAATAAAAGAGGTGGGGTTGGCCCTGTGGCTGAGTGGTTAAGTTCACATGCTCTGCTTCAGCGGCCTAGGGTTTTACAGGTTCAGATCCTGGGCACGGACATAGCACTGCTCATCAAGCCATGCTGAGACGGCATCCCACATGCCACAACTAGAAGGACCCACAATTGAAAATATACAACTATGTACTGTGGGGCTTTGGGGAGAAAAAGGAAAAAATAAAATCTTTAAAAAAAGTTTTAAAAATAAAGGAAGGCATGGTGGACTTCTGCTTATGATAAGGGCAGGTTAAGGAATTTGGACCAATCAACTGGCTAAGAATAACTAGAAAACTGACAAAATTTTTTTAAAGTCGACTTGAAGACATGGGAGAACTAATAAGACAATGAAGAATAATGACATCTAGATCAAGAAGAAGAAGGAAACCCAGAAAGGGGTGTCACAGCATCTCCTCAAGGGTTTTTGGCAATTCTAGTTTATTAGCTGAGAGAACAATAAATCGAACACAGCTTTTGACAGCTTTACAAGGCTAGAGGGAGAAAAATTAGAATCCAGGTCTCACTAAAAGTAGACCCCATGCAAACTTTGGGTTGGAAGCCCTAAAGTCTATAAGCTTAGAAATATGAGTGAACTTGAAATAAAATGACCTCCTTGCAGGGACTGGAGCTCAACTTTAACTCATCTCAATCCCCAAAACTGGATTAAGATAATGTAGGATTGCTGGCTTTCTCAAATTGGCTCCCAAAAGCAAGTGTAAACCTTTTCTAAAGAAAATAGTATTTTCTAGGCTTCAAATTATTTATACTATTTTCCATATACAGATGGTCCCTGACTTATGATCATTTGACTTAGGATATTTTTGACTTTGCGATGGTGTAAAAGTGATACACATACAGTAGAAAGCATATTTCAAATTTTGAATTTTGATCTTTTCCCTGGGCTAGTGATATGTGGTAGGATACTCTGCAGTGGGCTGCAGCTCCCAGTGAGCCACGTGATCGTGAGGGTAAACAACCAATACACTTATGACCGTCTGTACCCACACAACCATTCTGTTTTTCACTTTTAGTACAGTATTCAATAAATTACATGAGATATTCAATACTTTATTATAAAATAGGCTTTACGTTGGATGATTTTGCCAAACTGTAGGCTAATGTAAGTGTTCTGGGTATGTTTTAAGGTAGGCTGTGCTAAGCTATGATGTTCAGTAGTTAGATGTATTAAATGCATTTTCAACTTACAAAGGGTTTATCAGGATGTGACCCCATCAAAGGTCAAGAAAGGGGGGCCAGCCTGGTGGCGAAGCGGTTAAGTTCACATGTTTCGCGTCAGTGGCCCAGGGTTCGCCCGTTCGGATCCCGGGTGCGGACATAGCACCACTTGGCAAGCCATGCTGTGGCAGGCGTCCCACATATAAAGGAGAGGAAGATGGGCATGGATGTTAGCTCAGGGCCAGTCTTCCTCAGCAAAAACAGGAGGATTGGCAGCAGATTTTAGCTCAGGACTAATCTTCCTCAAAAAAACAAAATAAAACCAAAGGTCAAGAAAGTTCTGTATTGTGGAATTCCGTAAGTACAATGTCAAGTACTTAATCAAAAATAGCTAGGCATAAGAGGAGACAAGACAACATGATTAGAAATTAAGAGATCCAATACAAAATAGAGATAGAAGTGATCCAGATAATAGAGTTATCAGGAGCAGACTTTTAAAGAACTTTGTTTAATATGTTCAAGGAAATTGAAATAAGGTTGAGAATTTTGGCATTGGCTAGAAATATGAAAAAGAACCAAATTCATGGAAAATGTTTGTTGAATAAAAAAAGAATAAATGGAAATTTTGGAAATAAATCACAGTAACCTAGGATAAGAAATCAATCAACGACAATAACAAATGTTAGCAAGGATGTGGAACAGTGGGAATGCTCATACAGTACTAGAGTGAGTGTAAATTAGTACAATCATTTTGGAAAAGAATTTGTAATTATCTACTAACATTGAGTATATAACAAGTTTGTAATCAATAGAAATGTGTGCACATTGCACCAAGAGACGTGTACAAGAATATAGATTGCAATTTATGCATAGGAGCTCCAAACTGGAAATAAACCAGAAACCCATCAATAAGAATGGTTAAATAAATTGTATTTTCACATAATAAAATCTTACACAGCTATGAAAATGAACAAACTACAGCTACACACAAGAATATAGATGAATCTCATAAAGATAAAGTTGGCAAAAGAAGCTAGATGGAAAATACATATCGTGTGATTCCACTTTATGTAAAGTTCAACAGCAAGTAAAATTAATTGTGTGTATGTGTGCCTGCCTGCATGTATGTGGGTCTACACTCATTTGGAAATGCACTGAAACATTAGCTGATTATTTCTCCTGAATCTTTCCCTGAACCTCATGCCCCTGCAGCAAACCGAGAGTCCTTTGTCAGGGTCATCCAAGGATTTGAACTGCCATAAACTCTAGGGATCACAACTGAGGCTGAGAATGATATATAAGGGGAAAGTACCAGGTTTCAAGGAGTAGTAAAAAGTTTCATGATAAAAAATTGTCCATAAGAATCACTGAAATGCCCCCCAAAAGCTATATTATAAGCGGTTTTCCATATTAGGAATTCTTTCTAAACATCGCTTTAAAAAATATGTATTATTTAAATATATCATAATTTAATAATGTTTAAATATTAAGCTGTTTACAATTTTTAATTATTTTAAATGATGCTGTGATTAGCAGCTTTCTATATACCATATTTAGATTTCCTTCTAATAGAGTCTCAAAAGTATAATTATTAAAATAAAGGTTGTAAGCACAGTTAAGCCTCTTGATGCATATAGCCAAATTGTTTTCTAGAAAGACTATGCCGCCTTATACTGCTACCAGCAATGCATGACAGTTCCTATTTCAAAATCCCCTTTCTAGCACTATTTCCTTCTTTTTACCAAAATATCTCTTATATTTTGTTTATAAAACTTTCATATATGTAAAAGTTAGTTGATAGGGAGGCAGTTGGCAGGGCAAGTTTCACGTTGGACTCTTGCCTTTATCAGTCTAGTCTGTTATTCTGGGATTGGTCTGCTGAGTAACATACTGTACAACTAACAATGGATTTCTGTCAAGCTACTACAGTATTTGCCATCTGGGTTGAAAATATAGCCATTGTCACCTGAAAGACCAGTTTGTGTAGACCTTTTTTTTTAAAAAAGATTGGCACCTGAGCTAACAACTGTTGCCAATCTTTTTTTTCTTTTTTCTTTTTCTCCCCAATCCCCCCAGTACATAGTTGTATATTTCAGTTGTGGGTCCTTCTAGTTGTGGCATGTGGGATGCCGCCTCAGCATGGCCTGATGAGTGGTGCCATGTCCGCACCCAGGATCTGAACCAGTGAAATCCTGGGCCACCAAAGCGGAGCACGCGAACTTAACCACTCGGCCACCGGGCTGGCCCTGTGTAGACCATTTGTTGCTAGTGTCTTTGCAGTGGCAGAGCAGAAGTTCTCTTAGCCCACCTGCCTTTCTTGAGAGCCATGATGAAAAATTCTAAGGCTTGATGTGTAGTATCCCTTTTTTAAGTTATGGGAAAAATAAGAAAGAGGCTCTTTGTCTTTGGTGATCTGTTTAAAAAGTAAATGAGTTTTGGTTTTGTGTTTTAAATTTCTAGATAACTGAATTAAGAAAACAAGGAAAGCAATTTTAATCATTTGAAGAATCATATATATTTAAAATAAGATTTATCTCAATATGTATACTTAATGAATTCTTTACCTTCTTTCATTACCTTTTCAGTTTTTAAGAAAAAAGAATTTTAGTTAAAATGCTGGCCTAGCGTTTTTCTTCTTCTCTCCTATTTTTTTTTTTTTTAGTGGGGAATAGTTAGGTTACGAAACTGGAAATTTTAGAAACTGGAAATTTTATTTCTTTTCCAGAAATTCTTTTGGTAGATTTGTGTGAGAAGGAGAGTAATAATTGGCATGGCATTGCAGACCAAAGCCTACCCTTTATTTATAATTAAGACAAGCTCTTTATTTCAAAATATTAAGTTAATACTCATTCTTTATTGCACTTAAGTAAATTGAGACAATTTGTGATTTATTTTGGCATTCTCATAAAGTGAATAAAAAGAGAGCTGCTTGGAAAACTGTGCCCTCTTGGGAATTTTTCCCACATTCCTAATCTTCCTTTGTGGAATGTCACTCAGTATGTCTCATTTGGAACTGGGTTTTTTTTTTTTAGATAGAAGATAGGATGAGGTGGTGGTGTTACTGTTTTATATCAACCTAGAGAAAAACTGAAGAACTATTATGTTGGTATTTACTTACAGATGCTTCTAGTATCTTAACTTGTTTGAAATGTTCTTGGTGTTTATATAGTTCCATTAGCCTCATTTCACTACTGATACTCAAAACAAAACAAAGCAAAACCTTGCATTTCTGTTACTGATTATTTTGTAGCCATAAAAGAAGAGATTATTTGTTTTCAGGACAGTAAAATTAAAGTAATTTATGGATTTTTTAAAACCAAAATTTGAAAGCTTGAATTTCATTTAAAGAATTTTGGAATTCATTCTTAGCAAAATCTGTATTTAATTAAGATACATGGGCCTGAGAATTAATATTCAGGTCATGTTCTTTGTCCACATGTCATTGATGAAGATGTTTACTTGCAGCTAAGTAACAGCTCAGAATTCTATAATAAAGGATCCATAACCTTCAACCAGGTGTTTATTAATATTTACTTTTTCGTCATACCACCCTTATCAGTTAAAAAAAAAGTCTAAAAAAATTGAGACTGCATATATATATGTGTATTTGTGTGTGTATTCATTTGCAAATTACATACACATACTTCTATGCTTATGTACATTATAAAACATAAAAATAGAAATTTCAAAATTATAAGATGTGATCTTCATAAAATTAACTTTTAATTTTATTAACAGTACATCAGAACTTTTGTTTTTACTTTATAATATTTTCAATAACAATTAAATATGCTTTATTATTTTTGAAAACCTTATAAAACTTTGCCACATAGTAAGTGAAACTGATTTGAAGTTCATTTCAATCTCATCCAACAATTATGTGGAAGTTTTTGTTGAAATTTGCCTGGTAAATTTTCATCCTCCCTGGTGTCACTCAGTTCTTACATGTAGTGATTGGCAGTGCTATTTTGCATATTTTGGTATCCCCTGCTATTTTTAAAGTCCAAAATACTAGTGTGTTGGTTTAATACTGTTAATTTAGAAACAACCTTTCGCTTTGTTCACCTTTCTTGATTCTCTCTCCAGTCTATCCTCCAATCTCTCCTTCATTTCTGACACCCTCCTGGCTTTACTTTGCCATTCAATTCCAGCAGTCATCCCCAAAACACACACACCCCCCAGAAGGGGAACAAAAGCATTGATTTAGAGAGAGCCTTCAGAAAGTGGCTTATCTCTTTGCTCAGGGAAGGGGAGGAGTTAATAGACAGAACCATCCTTCCCAGGTTAACTGGGAGAGAAATCAAAACTGCTATGACCCAGTAGGTTCTGGCCAGAGTGGAGGAGCTCCCTAGCGATCTGAAAGCCCACTTGAGGGGCACCAAGCGCTTCAGGAAGGTCCTGAAGTCTTTCTGGACCAATTACTTCAAAAGGGTCAGTTTGGAAGGTATCCTGGGCAGAAGGATACAAAGGGGAAAGAATCATTAGATATAGTCATATCTAATAATTTACATTAGAGTTATAACTTTTTAAGAAAAATTTTTTTATTTTTTATTTTTCCTTCTTCTCCCCAAAGTCCCCCAGTACATAGTTGTGTATTCTAGTTGTGGGTCCTTCTAGCTGTGGCATGTGGGACACCACCTCAGCATGGCCCAAGGAGTGGTACCATGGATCCGGGCCCAGGATCCAAATGGGGGAAACCCTGGGCCAGCGAAGCGGAGTGCGCAAACTTAACCACTCGGCCACAGGGCCAGCCCTTAGAATTATAACTTTTGAATGTTTATTTTTATAAGTTGTTTTATTTGATGATTTATAATGTTTGTAAATTTCCGTATTTGAAATATGAGTGTTTAATTTCCCTGATTTTTAAACATTTTATATTCTGAACACTTTTTAGTGAAAATACTTGTATTAATACTTGTGTTACATGGAATGAATACCAAGATACTAGTGTTGCCATTTGCTTCATTATTACAATTGTTATTTTTTTTTATGTTTAATACAGGTTCAAAGACCATTCACATTCTTTGTAAGTTCTTAAATGTTAGAAAATTTTTAATCTATGTGTATAAGATTGCAGGTATGAGTTTTTATTGGTGACAGACATCATTTTCAGCAATACGTGTAACAATGGAAACATTTATAGACATCTGTTATTAGGATATTCTCTGTACAACATGAGTTTTTTTTAAAGTAACTACTTTCTCAGTCATTGTTAAAATATCTTCTTTACCTTGAAAGGAGATAGATTAAGTATCTGGGGGCTTTTTGGCTTTTAATACGTGCTGTGTACCTATGTAGTATACTGTCGACAGCCACATGTCATCATAAAAGAGGTCAACAAATTTGGAACAGTTGTCTTTTTATATAGGAAAAGTAGGTAACTCATGTTTAAGTTTGACAAATCTTTAAGGTATTTTGCCACAAGATAACCAGCAAATTTCTGAATGGTACAAAAGATGTTTTGCTCCCTCTTGATCTCATTACTAAATTTTGAAGGAATATGTTAATTGATTTTTTTTTTGTTTTTTTATCACATGATATATGTATATATAGAAGAGTGCATAATACGTATGTACAATTTAAAAAATAATTATGAAGCTGACACTCATCTAACCAACACCAAGGTCCAGAAGTTAGCAGCACCCCAGAAGCTCCCCACGTGTCTTTCACCAAACACATCCCCCATCTTCCCTACAGATAACAACTCTCCTGACATTCTTGTGATCATTTCCTTACTTTTCTTCATAATTTATTGTCCTTGTATCCCTAAATACTGAATTCAGTTTTACCTGTTTTGTGTCTCATGTAAAAGGAATCATACTGTATGCAGGGCTTTGTGGATTTTGTTCAGCACTGTAATTCTCATCCAAGCTGTGTGTAACTCTACTTTCATTCCAGTGGTTTCTAGCATTTTATTCTGTGAGTATCTGAAGTTTATTTATCTGTTCTACTGTTGTTGGACATTTGGGATGTTTCTAGTGTGAGGCTCTTACAAATAATGTTTCCATGAAAATTCTTGCATGTATCTCCTGGCATACATGTACAAGAACTTTTCTAGGATTATGCCCGAGAATGGACTTGCTTGGTAGTAGTGTTTGTGCATATTCAACTTAACTAGATAATACCAGACTTTTCCACCGGGGTTATACCAATTTATATTCCCACTAGAATGTAAAAGGTTTCCATTGCTCTACCTCCTTAGCACTTGTTATTGTCAGATTTTAAAATTTTAGCCATTCTGATGAACATATTATCGTATCTCATTTTGTTTTTTTGCAAGAGGACGAGGTTGGCAACATGTTATTAATGATCACTAGTGGTGGGGTTATAGGTGATTTTTGTATTTTTTATGCTTTTTAAAGTATTTTCTAGAGAATTTACACTTAGCCCTTCAACTACCACTCCATTTCTCTCATTGCTCTTTACAGAAAATTCCTTGCAAAGATTATTTATACTCACCATACCCAATTTTTTCTTGAACCTGATTCAGACAGAATTTTTCCCTTTTCACTCACTGGAACTACTCCTATCCAAGTCACCAACAGTCATTTCACTGATCAGTCCTCATCTCATTTGACTTAGCAGTATCACTTGACACAATTAATCATTTTCTACTCCTGTAAACAGTCTTTACTTGGCTTGAAGATACCACACTAAATGAATTTTCTTACAGGTTGCTTCTTCTCATTTTGTATAGCGTTTGAGACCTTGATAAATCCTCCCGTCATTTCTCTCTCAAGTATTTATTTTTTAAATTTTAAGCCTACATGAAAGTTGAAAGCTTTATTCCCATAATTTATTAGCTTTTTTCCTGATTATAAAAATAATAGAAGTTTTGATGGTCATACTATGGTTATATATGATGTCATCATTGGGTGAACCTGAGTCAGTATATGGGAACTCTCTGTACTATTTTTCCACCTTCTGTGTGAGTCTAAAATTATTTCATAATAAACTGTTTTTCTTAAAGCAATGCACCATATTATTCACCATACTTTATTTATTCACTATATTTTGCTGAACTCCTACAATATGCCAGGTACTATTCTAGGACCTGAGAATATAGTAGTTACCAAATTGAGAAAAGTCCCTGCCCTCATGGAGCTTATATTTACTGGAGGCACTCGATAATAAATAAGAAGTATATATTATGTTAAATGGTATAAATGCTAGGGAGAGAATGAAAAGCAGAGAAGGTGTATACGAAACAACAAGTGTAGACAGGAGGAGTTGAAATTTTAGATATGGTGACAAGGATAGCCAAATGCCTCATTGAGAAAGGGACAATTGAAGAAAGACTTGAAAGAAGTAAAGAAGCAAGTCATGCATATATTTAGGGGGAAGTCCTTCAGAGCCTTTGTGTTTACCTCAAATTAATAACAAAGGTCTTGAAGTAGGTGCTTGCTTGTCATGTTTCAGGAATGGTGAGGAACAGTTGAGGAGGCTAGTGTGAGGAGGCTAGTGTGGTAGGCAATGAAGTCCAAGAGATGGGATGCGGGAGGGGTGGCAGGGAGCAGTTTGACATATGAATCAGGAGTTCAAGCTGGAGATAATCGTTCGAGTGCCATCAGCATATACATTAGAGTTATGTGATTAGATGACTCCACCAAGAGATTGAGTATAGACAGAGAAGAGAAAATGTCTATGGGTTAAACTCTGAGTTACTCTGATATTTAAGTGTTGGGGGTTTCAGAAGGAATCAGCAAAGGAACTGAGACTGAGGGTTCTTCCATTTAGGACTATATCCTTTATTGGCATATGAAGTCCTCCACGTAGTGGCCCAGGTTTAACTTATCTCTTACCACTTCTCTTTGTACTGCTTAGAGTTTTAAGAAATATATCATGCTGTCTCTCCTGGTTCTTTCTACATCCTTTTCCATTTCTCAAAACACTATTTCTTTCCTCCTTTTCCTCATCCCTGACTAACTCCTTTGTATCTTTTAGGATTCACCTCAACCGTAACTTCCCTAGTGGTCTGCCAGATGTCGTTTAGCTTCCCCTTCTATATGCCCTACACATACCTAGCATCACATAACCTCTCTACTCTTTCTTGCTCCCATTGTTGCTCATAAGCTCTTTCTTTTTCTATTTTTCTCTCTGGATTGGAATTGCTTATTTAGCTATCTCCTCCAATAGATTATGATCCTTGAGGTTCTATGTCCTATTCATCACTTAATGTTAGGCACTGTGTTTAATACTTGGTTGGTGCTTAAGTAATATTTATTAAATTTGAGAACCAAAATAAATTAACTTGCCATAATAGAAAGAGAAGAGCCTTATATAGGCTCAGTCTTTGGAAACAGTGAGTAAAGTTGGAGTGTAGAGCAGAGTTTTTGTGAAAGAGGATGTTGTATAAGCATCGGGAAGTGAGAAACATGTCAGTAAGCCAAAGGTTACCAGTATTTTTCTTGTAGCAGCAAGGAATTTCTAGCTGCAATGGCTTGATTAACATCTTTTCTGTCTTTTCTCTTGAAAAGCTGCCTGGCAGACATACAGTGTTTTACCAAGCAGATAGAAACAAGCACAGTGGGTTCATTATTTTGAATGTTTACTTGCATAAGACTTGTATTTTTAATACTTGATTCACTTTTCATTTTTTAACAAACTACCCCAATCTGGCAGGTGTTTAAGTGCTTCAGGTTTCATAGGGATGTGAATAAAGGAAGAGTTTTAAGTCAAGGGTCTTCATATTGAGTGTGCACCTTCTTAAGGGTCATGGAATTGTTTTTAAGCTTCAGAGAAGCATAACTGGTTGGTAGAAGGGTGGAGACAGATCTAAAAGCCAGAAATTTTTAAGAAATTTAAGGAGTGGAACCTAGCAAAGGTGTTAGATGGAAATAAGGTTTCTTTGTTTAAGTGTATTAAATGAAAATATGAGGTTTTGAGTCACATTTTAAAGTATTTTTAAAATTTTGCTGAATGTTAAAAGCATTTTTTCTATAGCATGACCATAAATATTTATAAGGTGAGACAAATATAACTTCTACATGAAATATCATAAATTATTTTCAGTGTGGCACAGCTGAGCTACATTTCAAATGGGAAGTAACGTCAATAGGGAGTAGTCATGTGAAACTATTCAGAAGAAAAAGCGCAAGTTTCAAAAGTCTTTTATTCTGAATATTGTTCTCTGTATAGCATTAATTTAAAATGTGTTTTCAGATTCAACTAAAGTTCAATTTAGAAATAGAATTTATATTTTTTGCTCTCTTAGATGAAGGCTTAAGCACATGTTTCTAATAATTCAGTTAAAATATGCTGAGTTGTATACTTTTAAAGAGAATCTGTTTTGAAAAGATTCCAAAATATTTGTTTGAACAGGCACTCAGCATCTCGATGAAAAGTGTTGGAAAAGAAAAACTTTCAGAGTCATTCTGCTCTCAGAGTACCCAAGCCAACTCAACTGGTACAGTTAACACTTCTGTAAGAGGCCAGGAGCCAAGAAATGTAGCACTTCCTGGACTGCTTTTCAGCAGGCCTTCAAGCCAACTTAGTGGTTGATATTAATATCATTGAATTTTCAGAGTAATAAGCTACAAGTAGAAAATCTACATCTCTTTCTATCAACATCATACTTATTAGTCTCTTTTAGTAATCCCTGATTAGCTTCAATCTCTATGTTGACATTAAAGCTATAATTCCTTGTTAAATTTTGTGGGGTATCATTCTTACAAAACAAGAAGGGAATGCCCTGTAGAGTACAACTTCAGGTATGATTAAACTGTCTCCTAGACTTAAATATTTTTACGTTGCTTTTTAGTACTACTGAGTGTCACAGTAGAGATGTAAATTATGTAGAACACCATAGTGCTTTGAGAGGATTGGTAGTTATCTCAGGCTACCGAATTTATAAGTAGAGACAGTTTATTCAGCCTTTCATTTTCTGACCCTTTCATTTTCATTTCATCCCCTTGAGATTTATTGACACCACTTAATTCACTTAGCAATTATATGCTTAGTATAGATAGTATGTCATGTTGATCTCTGTATCCACATATTTGATCAAATAAGTGCTCTAATTAGATATTTGTTGGATTGAACTAGAAAGTACCTATCATATTTAGGTACTGTAGTGGAAAATAAATAATAAAGACTCAAAAATTCTGTTTGCTAACTAGTGAGACAAGACTAAATTTAACATCTATACTACCATTTCTCTAACATCACAGGGTTAGTTGGAAAATCAGCAGAAACCAAAATTTCAGTCATTTGGTTTTTCAAGTGCTTCCCACAAGATTAGATTAATAGTGTCTCTAGAAATGATGAACATCCTTTAGTAAATTTTAAGCTTCTTTCAGAACCATAAGTGTCAAGGAGTTATGTGGAATCAATAATAAATCTCCTTGCTTTTTTTCCCTTTATTGTTTGGATCTGTGTATAATCTGAAATAGCAAATTATATAAAATTTGGGGACACAGTATCATTTCTAACTTCAAGGGATCTAAGAATCAGCAGAGGAATGCAAGCCTTTCATACAACTCTGCCTGGTCTTTCCATTTGAGATAGTACATTACTGGAAGCTTAGAAAGCAAATGGAGTGAGTTTCAGGAAGGAACTGAAGGGGTTAATGACTGAAAATGATGATTGAAAACCAGAATCTGCAGTTGGTTGGGACATGGTTATGGGAAGGAAGCATATGCAAATAGTAGCACAATAGGGTATGTTACTGAAATCCAAGAAAAGTAGAATGAGGCAAAATATCTCTAGTGTCTTAATATTTCATTTGATAGTACTTTGGATATGTTTCACAAGGTAAATGGTTGAGATCACTAATCCTTAGTATATGAACCAAGAAATAGGAATTCTGTTTATCATAGGAAGTAATTTTGCCCATAAAGAAGGAGTAGAAACTCTTTATTAGAGGAATATTTCTGTCTATAATTTCTGTGATTTAGTGCCAAAAGCTTTTTGAGAGAATATTCAAAGCTGTGTCTGTTTGATCGTTGAAAACTGACAGCTGCTGTATTTCTTTGTAATAACTGATTGAAGCTCTTTCTGTTATATCTCTTCTATTGCTAAATTCCTTAAATTTAAAAAAAATATATTTAAAGTAATAGTATTATGAAACAAAAGCTTTATTCTGTGGATTGGATAATACTTCTTTTGTGACATTTTCTTTTCCCACCAAAAGTGAGAAGTGAATGCCTTGCCTTGGTACATCCCATGTCTAATGGAGGACAAGAAGTTATTTTCTTCAATGGCTGACTTCCAGAATTTCTGGCTGAACATTCTTTGTCAAGTGTATATTCCCTTCTCTAGGCCTTTCTATATAGAGCCCACAAACATCGTCAATGTGAATGATGTCATTCAGAGGGTTAGCGACCATGCCTCTGCCATGAACAAGAGGATTCATTACTACAGCCGGCTTACCGCTCCTGCAGACAAGGCACTGGTAAGGGGCAAAGCATTGCTCATTGTCTAAGGTTAAGTTGAAATGAACAGTGAACAACATAAACCAGGGCAACTCCCAGTGGTTGAACTTCTGGCTGGCCGTATTCCCAGGGTGGCATCATGGAAAGTCAAAGATAGTAATTAAGACATGTTCTACGTCTCAGGCTAGTTCATTCTTATCTAGCCTGACGTAGAGAGATCTGAAACAATTTCTCTGTGTTAACAACAGCCAGAGATTTGTTGGATTAAGTTTTGCTAATCCCCAATCGTAAAAGCTCTGAGGAGGATAAACTACTCTTGAAGTAGTTTAGGTCATTGATTAACAACATAAATGATAACAGGTTCTGGTTAGTCTGTTCAATTTTTAAGTTTGAAGCTACACGGGAAAAATGTTTTTAGAAATTTGCTACAGGAGTGGGACACTGAAATATATACATATATATATATATATATGATATTTTCCTATTTAGCAGTGTCCTTTTATAGATCAAAAACAAAGGTCAAAGGACAGCCACTAAACATTTTAGGCCTTGTGGGCCACATGTTGTCACATAGTCTTCTTCATTTTTGTTTTATAATAACCAAAAATACAAAAGCTATTCTTAGCAAAGGGACTGTAAAAAATCAGGTTTAAGGCCAGATTTGGCCTATGGGCCATAGTTTCTTGACTCTTTTTTTTTTTTTTCAAGAAGATTAGCTCTGACCTAACATCTGCCAGCAATCCTCCTCTTTTTGCTGAGGAATACTGGCCCTGAGCAAACATCCATGCCCGTCTTCCTCTATTTTATGTGAGGCACCTGCCACAGCATGGCTTGGTGTGTAGGTCCGCATCTGGGATCTGAACCGGTGAACCCTGAGCCGCTGAAGCAGAACGTGTAAACTTAACTGCTGTGCCATCAGGCCAGCCCCCATAGTTTGTTGACTCTTGATCTTCTAAAATCTGTGTCATTATTTTAGGATTAAAAATATATAAGTAATTTGGTTGCTTATAAGAATTACCACATATAAGATAATCAGAAACTTGAAAGCTTAAAGAGAAATGGAAACATTCTGGAAGAAAAAAATAAATGATTTTTTTATAGGTAATAATAAAAAGGGAGAAGAGAACCAACATTCTTTAGATGCTTACTAAGGGACAAGAATTGAACTAGTCACTCGAACATAGATACCTTATTTTAAGCCTGTGAAGTAGTAAGATCTCCTCTTGTATAGCCAAAGTAGAGACTTCCAAAATATTCTAGTGGCATAATTTTTTAACTTTTTCTTTCCCTAGGCCTTTACATTAGTGATTGTGGTAAAGTCTGGGTTCCATAAGAGAATTATCTAATCCCTCTGGGTAGTAGAAGTAATCTAGTATCTCCGGATCTGGTTCCAACCTCCTAGAGCCTCTACTTGTAGAATCAAGCTTCAGAGATGCTACCTGGGTCATTCTAGGCCTGACTGTGTTATGTGCCTGGAAGTTATCAGCATCGTACACCAAGTTGAATTCCTTTTGTTAACTGAAAGTGAGATGACTCTAGTAAATCAAGTATAGAAACAGTGATCTAAAATTAACAATGACCTTTTTTAATGAACGTGTATGTACATTCTCGCTTATTTTCTGAGAATCCCAAAATTATTTTTCCTGAAAGATTATTAAGGGAAGAACAATATGAATCCACAGGTCTCAGGTCTATACAGAGTTATAGCTTTTTATTTCTGAAAATTTCCCCATTTACCTTACTATTTTTATTCTAAAATGGGGAAGGGAAGAAAATGATTTGGCTGCCAACATCTCCTAGATCCTTGGTAATAAAAGTGTGGCCTGCACAGGCCAGCAGTATCAGCATCCCTGAGATCTTGTTAATAATGCAGAATTTCAGTCCTTACGCCAGACCTACTGAATCAAAATCTGTATTTTAACAAGATTCCTTTGTGAATCACAGGAACATTCAAGCTTGGAAAGCACTGCTCTAGAGACCACTGTCAGAGTGTGAGACCCAATCCTCCAATTTTTCTGTATCTTCTAAGAATTTGCCACTTCTTATCCTCCAGCTTCTAATCCTGCCCTCTATAACTTTTGATTTTCTCTTTTTCTGAACTTGCTTTCCTAGCTGTTATGGTTTACCTCCTGCCTGATGCAAACATGATTCTGCCCCTTTTTTCTTCTAACTTTATGGCAGAAGACAACAGAATTCAGACCCAAGAGGATTGAGGGTAAAGAGAAAGCAGCGGACCCATTTCCGTATATGCTTTTTTATCTTTAGGAAGTAGTTGTTTCCAAAGCCACACCAGACATAGCATTCAAGACATTCTTTGCCCACAAGACACCACCAATCATAGGCATAAAGAGAAAAGGACTTGACACTTTTTCTTTTTGTATCAGTCTATAACCTGTCTTCCTATTGAGGCCTAATGTTCCGTTACTTCCTTGAAGTCTTCCCTGACTGTTCTAGTCTCCATTATTGTTTTCGTCATACAGTATACCATAGAATTGAACACTTAATTTTCATTCTATCTTATAGCCTTGTCTAATTGCTTTATATGTCTTTCAACTGGAATTTAAACTTCTTGAAGTTAGGAGCTGTATATCATTTTTTTCTTGAACGCTAGACCTAGCGCAAAGTTGTAGATGTACATAATAGGTGCTAAATGTAAAAAACTATTGATTTATACCAGTCAGCTCCTGTGTCTTTAACTACTATATGTAAAGATTACATACCCCTCAAAGGACTGTTCTCAGGGAGATAGGCAGAATTCCATCAGGAGGCTATATTTTTTTCCCTGTAGAATTAGGAAGAAATCTATGGGGGTAGATTGGGATCTCTCTGTGTGTAAAATAACATGTGTCTCTTCAGTTGTTTTCTCTGGCTCCTTCCCTTTTGCTTACATCGTTCATCTTTAAGAATCCTTGCTTTGCCTTTTCCTTAAGCCAACTCAGCTCACCTTTTTTTTCTGCTACCAAGCATTTACAAGAATATTCTATATTTATTCTTTCTTTCTTTATTTTCTATTGACTCCTCAATTCTTTATAGTTTGAGTTCCCTACCTGCTTCTTTGCTAAAACCACCCTCACATAGGAGTTCAGTGACTACTTGATTCTTGAAATTCCCCTCTCTTAAGGCCCAAGTCTCCTCCATCCAAAATTCCTTTCTTTGCTGGCTCTTCATCCTCCTTTCTGATGACAATGAAGAGAAAAATGTTTTGACAGTCGCGTATTCTAGGAATTCATTCTCATTTCAGATAAACAGTTTATTGTTTATAGTCTTTAAACTCTTACTCCTTTAGATCTTCTACTACATTTGAGAAAGAATTTTTATATTCATTAATCAGGGATGTATGGTATTTATTTGTCCAGGGTATTTAAAAATATGTCTAGATTTAGGTACTATGATGTATAGAAAATACCCTATTTTGCACATTTACGAGTCCTAACATTTCTGTTTCTTTTTTTACCAGATTGCCCCAGATCATGTAGTTCCAGCGCCGGAAGAGTGCTATGTGTATAGTCCTTTGGGTTCTGCTTATAAACTTCAAAGTTACACTGAAGGATACGGTAAAAACACCAGTTTAGTAACCATGTGAGTAAAACTACTTTTTGGAGCATAACTTAAACTATGTGTGAATGAAAATTACTGATTATTTTAACTTTTGTCTTAATTAAAATGTTTGAAGAGTCAAACTCCATATTTTTACTGCTATTACTCTCTGTTTTCAGTTTTATGATTTGGAATACCATGATGGGAACATCTATACTAAGTATTCCTTGGGGCATAAAACAGGTAATATAATTTTTCAGCACACTCTTTGCCTGAATTTTTTTCTTTTTATATTGTAAGTTTTATGATAGAGGTTTTAATAAATCTACACAAATTTATTAAATAAAATAGATGATTATATTTAATTTTCAATTAGTTGTCATGTTTCTATCATAATTATTTAGGGTAACAATATGGTTGCATATGAACTCATTCTAACATGATGATATATGTTGTTCTGTATTTTTATTTCTAACAGGCTGGATTTACAACTGGAATGTGTATCATCATACTGATGGGCCTTTTAACACTTTATTGCTGCTACCGAGTAGTGAAATCACGGGCTATGATATGTAAGAATTTGCCACAGTAAAAATAGATTAGTGATGTGGGTATTAAGAAGTATTTCCTGTTGAGGTAGATCACTAATGTGAACATTCCATGTATGTGTTAACTATCTGTTTTGTGCCTAAAGATTTAGTTCTCTAACTCATAGCATTAGCTGAACTGATATGTTAATGAATTAGTGGCTGCCTTTGAAATTCAGAAAGGGTGGGAGTTCTTTGCGGAATGCATTTACTTTGGTGCCAAGTTCCTCATAAGAATAATTATAAAAGTCATAATGTTAAAATAAGGTCTTTGCCAGAACTAAATTGAAAATTCTATGATTCTTAACAGCTAATAGTGACTTGTTTTGACCTATCCCTACCAGAAGACTTAAATGTTAGAATCTCCTAAAAGTAGAAATTATAAACAGAAAAATATGAAATGAGCAATGTGTCCTTTGTAGTGAATTCTTAGTTGTACCAACGTGTTACCTCCACTCATCTCTGTGGATTCTGGATCAGGGAAATACCTTTTTATTTATTTTATTTATTTATTTATTTATTTTGAGGAAGATTAGCCCTGAGCTAACTGCTGCCAATCCTCTTTTTGCCGAGGAAGACTGGCCCTGAGCTAACATTCTTGCCCATCTTCCTCTGCTTTATATATGGCACACCTACCACAGCATGGCTTTTGCCAAGTGGTGCCATGTCTGCACCCGGGATCCGAACTGGCAAATCCCGGGCTGCCGAGAAGCAGAACATGTGAACTTAACTGCTGTGCCACCGGGCCAGCCCCAGAAATACCTTTTTAGATTGTTTCAAAGTTGTTGAGGACCTAAATAGGCATACAGTATTTCACTGAATCTTAGCAAGTATGAATCAACAGACCAGGCTTTGCCTCCAGTTTTTTCTGTCTCTATTAAGCAGTGGTATATCTTCTCTTAATTGTATTATTTATTCGTATCCCTTTCCTATTTGTCCACAAGTCCCTTGGTGCTCTTATAGATCTGTCAAGTTCTTTATATGATGTAGGCATTAGCCCTTTTGCTGTTACTTATTGTCAATTTCTTTCTCATTCAGTATTTGAATGGCTTTTGTGTTTTAGGCGTTTGTTTATATCTGCCTATCTTTTCTATTATAATTTGTTTCTTCAGTTGATTAAAAAGGATAACTTTTCAGGTTCTATTTTTACATTGTCTTCTAACTTTTCTGTTATTTAATTTTTAAATTCTTAACTCAGTTGTCTGAAATTTAAGTTGGCATATGGCATAAAGTATGACTCAAGAAAACTTTCCTTCATATTGTTATTTAAGTGTTTCAAATATTTATTGGATAATATCTTCTGTCCTTTACTGATGATTTTGTCTAGCCATGGTTTATTACTTGTCCGTATTAATTATAAAGTTTTATATTATAATCTATTTCTCAGATTATCTGTACTATTTCATTGACTTACATTTCTTTTTATGTGTTTGTTCTATAATTAATTTCTGTTACTTCATGATATGGTCTAATATCTGGTGGTGGAATACCCTTATTCTTTCGCTAAATATTTTGAGTCAATTTGGGGAACACAAATTATGAATATAGAAGATATAACTAACATCTAATTTTACTCTTCCTCTTTTATTTTTTTCTAGCATCAGTGGATACCACTACCTGGGAATATCCAGATGTCTGCAGACATTATTTTGGCTCCTTTGGGCAGTGGTCAAGTCTCCTTTTCTCCTTGGTGTCTCTCATTGGAGCTATGATAGTTTATTGGGTGCTTATGTCTAATTTTCTTTTTAATACTGGAAAGTTTATTTTTAGTAAGTATCCATATCATATGCTTTAATGGTTACTTTCAGATACAATAACTACTGTAATGTTTTAGTTTCAGCCTTAAACTCTGGACTTGGGCTCAAGTAAATAGTAATACTTGTAATTCTGGAAAATATACTTGATTCAATTTGTTTTCTGTAGTTATGGTCTCAAATATAATATATATGTTCATTTCCAAAACTAATTTTTGAATAAATAATATTTTTTCAAATTCTCTAATTAATATAAAATATCTGTAAGTCCCAGCAGATGTTTTAAGCATTGTTTTAATCTTTACCACAAAATTTTAGTGTAACAGAAAAGTTTATGAAGTTCATTGGTGTTTGTTGCTAAAGAATTTAATCTGTAGAGTCTCAAGGAAACATTTCAATCACTTATTTTCAAAATATTAGAATCTAAAATTAGGAAACAGAATAAAGGAACTTATGTGGTAAATATATTATTTACATACCACAGAACTGTAGTTTTCCCAAATCGGCTACTTGAATTCTGAAGAGAGCCTTATTCATTCAGACCAAATACTCTTTATAATATTTTTAAATTGGATGGAGAAAGTTTATTATTTGTTGAATGAGATTCCAAATTTATTTCCCCAATGACTGATTACTTAAAATTTAGTATATTTTAAGCTGACTTTTAAGAAACTCTATATATTAAAATCTAGCTTTACATGAAAACCAAATTTCAAAATAAGTTGTAACATAATCACAATAGCTAATTTCCCTAAGAGCTTTTGAGGAGAGGTGAGTGGGTGGGATAAATTCTGTTTTTATTTTAAACAATAAAATTAGCATTTTAACTTTTTTTATTACCAAGCATTTTTATTTTATGAAAAATTATGAAATATTTCAAACTACCAAAAAAATGCAGTCTAACGTAAATACCAGTGCAACCACTAATAAGTTTTCGTGTCTTAACATTTTTCCATATTTACGTTAGTTCTCTCTTCTTACAGACATATAATTGAGGCCCCATATATATTCCTTCTCAATCTCATTTTCCTTCTTCCCTAAATTTGGTACATGCATGTTTTTGTTCTTTTAATACATAAATATATAAGCAACATATAGTATTATTTTGCATGTTTTTAATCTGTATGAATGCTTTTGCAACTTTTTGTCTGTCATCATCTTCATTAATACACAGTTATAGTTCATTTTAATAGCTTTATAATGTTCTGTAATAGGAATGTACTATGACTTTTTTATCCATTCTCTTGTTGATAGATGTTTAATTTGTTTTCAGTTATTTTGCTATTACAATCAAGTCTTTATTAAAAATTTCTGGAATTTAGGATATTCACATTTTCAACTTTACTAGAAATTACCAAATTGTTCTTTGTCATTCTTGTACCAGTTAGACTCCTACCAACAGTTTATGAAAGTTCCTCTTGTTCCACATCCTCACCCACACTTGGTATTATCAGACTCAAATTTTACCACTCAGCATGTGGGTTTCTCTTCATAACGAGTGACATTAGGCATCTTTCCTTGATTATACTGGTCAGTAGATAGGTTGTTCATACTCTTTGTCCATTTTTCTATTGGATTGTTGGTCTTTTTCTTATTTATAGGAGCTCTTTGTAAAGTTTGGATATTAATCTTTTTTCTGTTATTGCATTGTAAATATCTTCTAATTAGTGGCTTATCTTCACTTTGTCTATGGTGGCTCTATTGTTTAGAAGTTTTTTATTTTACTTTCAAATTGCTCAGTCTTTTCCATTATGGCCTATAACTCTTCGCAGACATTTTAGAATTAACTTGTCAAATTCCACAAAAAAATCCAATCAGAATTTGATTGAAATTGCATTGAATTTATCAGTCAGTGTACCATTATGTATGTACCAGTACAATAATTGATGTCATTAGGGTACTGAGTTTAGGATTTGATTGGAATTGCTTTGGATTCATTGATGTGGAAAGAATATCATTATATACTAAGTCTTCCTATCCACGATCATTTCATGACATACTTCTCCATTTATTTAGGTATTTTTTAATGTCTTTTAAATTTTTCATGATTAAGATCTTTCGTATCTTCTTTTTAGACTCATTCTCAGTACCCTAAAATGTTTTTTGTAAATATAGTTTTAATTAATATACGAACACACACACTTTTTATTATAGAAAATTTCAAACACATACAAAGGAAACAAAACAGTATAAGGAACCTTCATGTTCCCCTCACCTAGTTTCAACAATTATCACCATTCTGCCATTCTTGAATCATCTATGCCAGTGTTTCTCAACCTTTTTTTCATTATTACCCCCTTAAGGAGACTTTTTAGACATTTTTTTCCTAATCACTCCTCCAATGAAGTTTTAATATCACAGATATACTGTATATCTCTTTATGAACTGTGTACATATCTGTGCTTTGTATGTAAAAAGAGTAAATATTTTTCACTCCCTAGGGATGAATTTTTTCCCTCTTCAGAGCAATATTGTACCCACTGAGAAAATATTATCTATGCCTATACCCACTCCTCACCCCAATTAATTATTATTGTATCTACAGTTCTCTTTTTTTAGATAGAATTTGCATTCATTGAAATACACAAATCTTAACCATACAGCTTTGACAAATGGATACATCCAATGTAATCTACACCCCCTTCATGAAATAGAACAGTTCACCTCCCCAGAAAGTAGTGATATGCTTTGTAATAATAAAAAATTCAAATTATTTATTACTATCTTTAAAAAACCTAATTAATTTTTGACTGTTTATCTTGAATCTAGCAAAATGTTGAACTCTTGTTAATTCTGATTTTGTAGATTCACTTTGGATTTTTTATTTAGATAGTTATATCATCCATGAATAATGAAAACTTTTTCCTATCTAGTCATTATCTTTTAAATGATTTGTATGTACACATATATCTATATTAATATACATACACACTTATGTTTATATATATATACACACGCATGTATGTTTACATATACACATATACAGACATGTTTATCTTTTTTAAAGTGTAAAATTGCATAGATGCAGTGCTAGTAGATCTCCTTATACTGTTCCTGAGGAAATTTTTCTAATGTTCCACCATTAAATCTTATGTTTGTCGTGAAATATTGATTGTACCCTTTAGTCATTTAAAGATGTTCCTGCCTGTTGTTTTCTTAAGCATTTTTATTAATGTGTGTTGAATTTTATCAAATACTTTATCTATATCTTTTGAAATGATTGTAAAGTTTTTCTCCTTTAAATTGTTAATAAGGTGAATTAAATCAATACAGTTTATAATATTTAAGTCATTCTTATATTCTGGGATAAACAAATTAGTTTATTAATCATGATGTACGTTTTTAAATTTCTTACTGGATTCAGTTTACTTTTGGGAGAGGTGGGGCTAATATTTTATTTAGAACTTTTGTGTCTTTTCATAAGAGATATTGGCCTATCGTTTTTGTTTCTCATACTGTCCTTGCTGAATGTTGGTGTCTTAGGGCTGCTGTAACAAATCACTATAAACTGTTTGGCTGAAACAAGAGAAGTTTGTTTTCTCACAGTCCTGGAGACTAACAGTCTGAAAAGAAAGCATCTGTAGGGCTTTGCTCCCTTCAAAGCCTCTAGGGAAGAATCCTTCCTTGCTTCTTCCTAGCTTCTGGTGATTGCTGGCGATCCTTGGCATTCCTTGTAGCCGTATCACTCCAGTTTCTCCCTCTGTTTTCACGTGGCTGTCTCCCCTCAGTGTGTCTGTATCCAGATTTCCCTCTTATTAAGGACACTGGCCATTGAACTTAGGGCCTACCCTAATGCAGTATGACTTCATCTTAATTTGATTATATTTGCCAAGACCCTATTTCCAAATAAGGTTACATTCTAAGGTTCCTGATAGACGTGGATTTTGGGAGACACTATTAAACCCACTACACTTGGTATTAAGATTTTGCTAGCCTTATGTAAGTTTTTGGCATCAGAAATTACATAAAGCTACATACCTTCCAATCTTAAATCACTAATAACCCTTGGAGATATGTAAAAACGTACAGCACTGAACTACTTCTGTTATTCTATCTTGAGAAGCATAGAGTGGAGGTTAATAATTAATATACTTAACTTACTTTATGACCTTAAAATCTAATCCAGCATTTTTTACCGTCTCATTTAAGTTTCATAACATCACACACTTTATTATTAATGCTTACTAAGGTTATAAAAGGTTAATCTCAAATAGAACAAAGTAAATTCCCTCAGGCTAGCCAGAAAACACATTTTTTAGTTATTCCGTCATTCACTATAGAATGCTCAGGTATTTGCACATGCTTTTTACTTTGCTACTTCCTCTAATATAACTTAGTGGTGCTTGTGATCAATAGTTACTATATAGCCTTTGGTTTATAAAAAGCATGTAATATACTTTGTAAAAACTTTAAGTGATTTTCCAGATAAGTTTGGCTGTTACGAGTGTTGGTTTTCCCCTTTTGCAGACTTTAGAACTTTATATAAGATGTGACTATATTTATATAATATTGTGAGTGTAAGAAAAGAATTGTACACGTTATCTTTATTCCAGGGCTTTTAACTAAATTCAGCCCTGTGGGTAGATTTTTTTCAAATTCTCAATTATGTAAAAATTTTCCACATTGGGACTGTGAAGCCAATGACTTTCGCATTGCTGTAAGAGGAGAGTGCTGAAGAAGGTGAAGCTGTGTTAACAATGAAGTAGTCTTGGTTCAGTGTACCAGATAATAACAGTAGATCTTAAAAGATTTTTATAGATAAAAGACTTTAGAGAGTAATTGATTTAGCATCTTTCATTCAGTATTAAATTATATTTTTCCCTTAACTTTTAGATTTTATTCATCACATTAATGACACAGACACTATACTGAGTACCAATGATAGCAACCCTGGTAAGTAGTTTGGAATTTAAAGTTTATCTTGTATCTTTATTCCCCACTTTGCTCCAAAAAGGATTTAAGGTAGAACCTATCACTTTATTTTAGGCTAACGATTAATGCAAAATCACTATCATTATGTTAACTGAGTCACTGTTACATTGTTGGCGATCAATGTGTTAAAAAAAAGAAAAACTCCACTAAAGCTTGTGTCGCTGTGAGCTTAACAATATTTAGTTCGCATTATACAACTCACAGTTTCAGCCCACATTTATAGTATCCATATTTGCCTATGAATAATCGATACATATTTTCAAGAACCTTTATTGCTGCTAATTGTTTTGGAAGTCTAGAAACATAATTCTCAGTTTGTTAACTTAGTTTTTGACATTTATTGTTTTAGTTACTAATATTTAAGATACCCAAATCTGTATCTCATCAAATAATTAATTTTCTAATAATGAACAGAGGTTAGTAGGTATGGAAAAATAAATTGAAGGTTTGGCCAAAAAATTTTAATTCCTTAGAAAAGTTTTTCTTTAATCAATTTATTTATTAAAAATAAATCTTTGTGGCCTATGGATTTATCCAGTATGGCAATCATAGGGAAAGTAAATATAAAAGCTAATGTAACCTTGTTAACAGGATAACACCTAAACCTTTTGTGTATTTAGATTCCAAAGATACTAAATTGATATATTTTTTTTTTTCTTGAGAAAGATTAGCCCTGAGCTAACATCTACCACCAATCCTCCTCTTTTTTGCTAAGGAAGACTGGCCCTAAGCTAGCATCCATGCCCATCTTCCTCTACTTTATATGTGGGCCACCTACCACAGCGTGGCTTGCCAAGCGGTGCCATGTCTGCACCCGGGATCCGAACTGGCAAACCCCAGGCTGCCAAAGCGGAACGTGCACACTTAACCACTGCGCCACCAGGCCGGCCCCTAAATTGATATTATTTTGATGGAGGTATACATTGATCACTAAGAGGACAATTTATTCAATACATATTTACTAACACTGTTATGTGTCAGGAACTGTTCTAGGCTCTGGAAATATAATGAAGAGACAAGTCACTCCTCTCATGAAGCATGTATTCCAGTGTTTGCTGTTCAGTGTATTACTTTTCCCTTTAATTAAACTGATTAACCTGTCTTTAGTTAACACTAGAAAATGAGCCAGTGAAATACCAGATTTTATTCCTGTGGATCCACACAAACACACACACACACACACCCCTACCTTTGAATAATTATACTAAAAGATTTTAGTATAATTTTAAAATATATCTCTTGTAACCTATCCCTTACCTCAGAATTTTCAAAGAACTGAGTAACATCCTTGTCTTAAAATAGAAATTTATTTTACTATACCTATTCTGATACCAGTTGATAAAACTTGTTTAGTAATATCTAATAGGATTTCTTCAGTAGGGAGTCAGTTCGTTGTTGAGTTCATAAATATCACAGTTACACTGATGATTTGGAGAGCACCATCAGTCAAGTCAGTTACTTTGCATAGTGATATCTTATGTTGATACTAGTGCTTCTTGATTCTTCTTCTGTTTATTTTGAACAGTGTGTTAAATAGTAAGAATATGAAACAATCCATCTCAGTTAGTGTAAAAAATTACGACTGACATTTATTGAATACTTACTGTGTACAGCCATTGTTCTAAATGTTTTACAACAACTCTATAAGATAGCTACTGTTATCTCCACTTTCTAGATGCAGAAACCAAGGCACAGAGAAGTTGACTTGCCCCAAGTCACATAACTATTAAGTGACAGAGTCGGGATTCAGTCAATTTATTTCCATAGCCTGTGCTCTTTACCACTGTAATTATTAGCACAAGAAAAATTCAAGTCAATTTACTTCTGTCTAGAGCACAGGAAAAAAGTGCATATTAAAATGCTGACTAAGAAGGAAGGAGAAAGAAAATTAAATGTTTGGCTTTGTGGCATGCCAAATAATGGATAGAGAGTAAAACTCGAAACAGAATTTACAATGAATATGTTGCTTTCTCTTTGACTAGTGATGAGTATAATTGTTGCTCAGTATGTGTATTTTTCACAGCATTAAGAATTCTTTACAAAGAGCTGATTATTAGCAAAAGCACTATTAGGAAATTAGAAACACAGTGAGAATAATTTCTGTTCCATCTGATTAACAGAAGAAATTGCCACTTGTAGATCAGTATTAGGAAAAATACAGTTTCCTCATTTCCTGGTTCTCTGGATAACATCTAGCCTCTTAGGCTGCTATCATATGTGATAAACTTCCAGAAGAATTACTCTGGAGTGCTGGAATTCAAGATTCCTAAGCTATAAGCAGTAATTAGGTTTCGGCAATACCATGGCAGCCATATCAGTGATGTTCAGCTTTTATTCCAAACCCATAGATTTTGTTTATCATTAGAAGAAACCTGTTCTTTTACCTTTGTATGGGTTATTAGCACAATGAACAATTACCCTGAGTGATATTTCTTATATTATTGTATAAATAAAACCAAATACCATCCAGCCTAGTATTTTCTCTCTGGCAATAGAATCAAGGGATATTTAGTGGGATATTTTTATAGTTTCCAGTAGGAATTAATGATATACTTCAAAGTTTTCTAAGATTCCCCCACCTTTAATTATTTACAGATAAAAGATTCCTAATATATCTAAATGTAACTGTCTGTTTTTTCCAAAAAGGAGAAGCTTAGTATTCATGGTAAAAGCTGAGGTTGGTAGAGCAAGTGTCAGTCTCTGGGAGTAGTCATTTTCTGTTCTTCCTGGTCTTCTCTAATCTGATGCTTTCCTATTGCAGTGATTTGTCCAAGTGCCGGGAGTAGTGACCATCCTGACAATGGCTCCATGATTTTCTACGCCAGTGACACAGGACTTCAGCAGTTTGAAAAGTGGTGGAATAAGTCCAAGACAGTGCCTTTTTACCTCATAGGGCTCCTCCTGCCACTGCTCAATTTCAAATCTCCTTCATTTTTTTCAAAATTTAATATCCTAGGTAAGTCGAGGCACTGTGTTGTGGAACCTCTGTGCAGCAGATAAATACGTGCTGAATTCTGTGGCTGGGGAGAACATTATCTTCCAGGCTTGTTCATCTGTGTTTAATTTGTCCACTCATATGTTACCCTGCTTTTTTATTTTCTTTATGGAGTTTGGCACAGAGAAAAATGTGGATGACCATTTCAAGTCAGGTTCTCGTTTTTTTTTTTTTAGGACTAGTTATTGGGTTTCCTATTCTATCCTTACTGAACAACTCTTCCTCATTTCTTCTGAAGGTACAGCTAGAGGAAATAACTAAGATTTCAGGAGGAGAGATTCAAAGTGATTATTATAGGAATTCTCAGTTCTGAGAGTTGGAAATATTAGAACCTACTAAAGGAGGTTATGGAATATTTCTTCCTACAATTTCTATTTAAGAGTGTAGAATAGAATTATCACCTGGCTTTCAACCTGGGATATCCTCTAGTTCAAGCTCCTTAGGTTTATTCTGCTTTTACTCTCTTCTTCAGTGCTTTTTCATTCTTGGAATACTCTTGCCTCCTTAAAGAAACAGACTCCTTTCTGTGAGCCCTGTTTTTTAGGAATTTCTAAAATCAATGAAGAAATTTCAGAAGTTTTCGAATCACTGAAGGAATATTTTGACCCTATCTTTTTTTACAACACTGAGCCTTAAGATGGCAAAAGGAACCCCCAACAAAAGCTCAGATCTGGTTAACTAAAGAGAAGGATATCATTCATAAAGAATTGATAACCCCAAATAGACTATAGGATTTCACTTCCTCCCTGTAGACCTGATCTCCTGGAGTATAAAATACTTAGATTACTCATCACATCAAGGGAGGTGGCTTTTGGGTTTCCAGAAGACCAAAGGAGGAGTATAGGATATTTCTTTATACCTCTCTGCCTCACAATAGGATTCATTGTAAGACTGCCACAGACACACACAGGAAATAAAGAGTTGTGATTTTATAAGCTTTGGCTTCTCATTTTCATCCCTTCTGAAGCAGCTAAGCTCCAAACCCACAGTAGAGCTTATATAGCTCATTTGTGGTTTCCTGATTTGCTTGCTGACTTTCCTATGACACAGATCTTGTAGAGTTAGCATATGGACTTAGAGAAAAATTTGGTCAATTGGGCAAAACAATCATCAGACTTCTAATCAGGTTGATTATTCTCCACGTCCTTGAGGATATTCTGTTTTGGCCCTTTTTTATGGTGCTTTCCCTTTCTTTTAAAATGATGGCTTCTTTAGAGGAATTAACATTTAATTCCTATGGAAACCTTTTTGGATTACCTAACTCTATTCCATTAAGACTGGACTTAATTCCTTAAAAGGAATAATCCTCTAACTTCTAGACTACTAAAAAATTCCAAGTGCCCACTTTACCCTGTGTATACACCTGTGAATGGAATCTAGAATCTTTCCATCTAGCAAATAGTACTACCCAATCAAAACCTCATCTAGATACTAGATCAGATTGTTCACGGATTATTTGGCTTATTGCCTTTCTCACGTAGTTTTATGATCCACATTCACTACTTTTCTTTCTTTATCTTCTTAAACTAGATATTCTGACAGACTTTAACAACTTGTTGATCTTCTCTAATACTTCCAATACAAAGAATAAGACTCAGTTTTATGTTGTCTTTTTTTCTCCTATGTAACCTTGCTATTTTGTAATGGGCTCTCTGCATGTTTCCTCCACTAAACTCAGCTCATGAGTAAATCAGGCAGTTTTGGATTCAGCAATATGAATATCTGGTTCTTCTTAGGCCTGCTACATAGTTTTTTGCTTTGTTTTCTGATGACTCACATAGCTTGTTTCTGTTCTTTACATCCCACCTGGGTTTTAGTGGGTTTAATCAATGAAGGTAATAATTTTCCAAACTTTGCTCAGAATGTAGAAACAAAGCTTGATTTTGAAATAGTCTGTAAAGTACACAAAGGTGATAAATGATAAAAAAAATCTGAATTTTTTTCTCACAGGCACAGTGTCCGTTCTCTATTTGATTTTCCTCGTCACCTTTAAGGCTGTTCACTTGGGATTTCATTTGGAATTTCACTGGTTTATGCCAACAGAATTTTTTGTACCAGGTGAGCTGTTATAGCCAAATAAAGAATTAATAAATTACAATAATGTGATCTTTAAGTTAGCTATTGTTAACTATTGATATTCTAGAACAAGTAGTGGTAATTTTTTATTATGAGTTTTTTTATTAATGTTGTTAAGCTAAAAAGAAAAGTACAGTTGAAATTACTCTGGTTTTCTTGCAGTTAGGGGTAACCAGGGCCCTTTGTCATTTATATTTGGGAGTTGAAGTTCATTGGAGTTACAGTGCAATTGAAAAATCAAGAACTCATTCTCTCGACTTTTCTGAGAAAACATACCCCTAGAATTTCAGAGACTGAGAACATGGTCAGTGATTAATATATGTGGATAACGCTGCTCATTAACATCATTGTTCTCCTTATGGGTTATTTTTTTTTTTTTACTATTGCCTTTTTCAGGCTAATTAAGATGGTAATTATTAAGTGTTCCCTCCCTCCTTTCTTTTTTTTTTTTAAAGATTGGCACCGGAGCTAATATCTGTGCCAATCTTTTTTCTTCTTCTTCTTCTCCCCAAAGCAACCCCCCAGTACCTAGTTGTATATTCTAGTGGTACGTCCTTCTGGTTCTGCTATGTGGCTTGATGAGCAGTGCCATGTCTGTGCCCAGGATCTGAACAGCGAAACCCTTGGGCCACTGAAGCAGAGCACGAGAACTTAACCACTCGGCAACAGGGCTAGCCCCTCTCTCCCTCTTTTTTTTTTTTCATGTTATAACTTGGCAATTTCTAAAATTTCACCCAAATTTAGAGGATTTGGGACATGATAAAAGCACCGTGAAACAATGAATGGATAATGCTACATGAAGAGTCAGATTAGAAAATAGAAGTGACTCTTAGACTAGTATCTTGAAAACTAATAAGGAGAAAGTAGTACAAAATTCCGTTGCTGGTTTGGAAAAACCACTCTCTTTCCATTCAGGTAGTCTAGAATTTCAAGTCTCTATTCTTTATCTGGTGTTACTCTCTAAAGTTTTATAGTTTTTGTCCACTACATCTTTATTTCTTTTGTTACAACATTCCTATGTTTTCCAGGTATACTGAGTTGGTAGTCACTGGAAGTTGTTGTTTACGTTACCATGGTTACTTGTTTTCAGATTATCTTGGCTGTATTAGCTTTGATTTTTTATTTCTATTAGAAACCCACAAAGACTAAAAGGTCAGTGTAAATTCAGGATAAAGGAAGTACCGGGGCTTGAAAGGCATCCTTCTCTCTGTTTGTATTTAAAATTGGACACTGATGAAAATGGCAACTTTAAGCTAGTTCTTCCATTGATTGATAAAAATAGTCTAGGATATTATTTCCTAAAATTAGATCCACATTGATTTATGTTGAGTCTTAGTGATAAAATTTTCTGCTAATGATAGAACATTAGAGATAAATATGAGGGAAGCAGAGAATATAAATAGTTATTTAGAAGATGGAAAAGAGAACATATTTAAATAGATATTAAGCCATTTATTTCACTTTACTTCATTTCTAAATGATATGAAGGGAGAATCATGAGGACTAAAAGAGGCTTGTGTTAATATTTATGGTCCTGAAATTAATTACTCTATTGCGATTGAAGAACTTCTCAAGAATAAAAATATGTCAGAAAATCTTTTTAGTAAAAGCTTATTAAGAATCAGAGAACTTTGGAGGGTGTGAATCTTTACTGTCCTGATGAAGAATTCACATAAACGTGTAGTTCTGATTGAATCCTTTTTTATATACTCTTGTTTCTAAAAATTTGTTTTTCAACGCAGTAGATCCCATTGCCCGCCCTCCCGGGTAACTGGAAAAATAAGGAGAAAAAACGTACTCATGTATTTCATCCTATCCTTTCCTGCCTACTCAAGGACTTTACTTTTGCAGTTATCCATTCTTTCTCCTTAATCATATCATCAAATTTTGCCTTTACTGAACTATTCCTACCAGTATATAAACCTGTCTCCCAATCTAAAAAGAAAAACTCATATAACCCCACATTCCCCTCTAGCTATTGCTTCCTTTTAAAGAAAAACTGAAAGAGTTGCCTATGCTTACTGTCTCCACTTATCTTTCATTTTGCCTTGAATTCACTTCTGTTAGGCTTTTGCCACAGTCATTCCACTCATGGTCCAGTCTTGATGACCCATGACTTCATCTTGCCAAATCTAATGACCAATCCTCACTTCTCTTCTTACTCAACCTATCAGCAGCATAGGGCACATTTGGTTACTCCATCTTACAACACTTTCTTTACTTAACTTCTAAAATCCCATTCTCTCTTGATTCTTCCACATAATTGCTCCTCATATTTCTGACCTCTAAATGATGGAATCATCCAGGGTTTACTATCCTCACCTCCTTCTCTCTACCTTTATTCCCTAAGTAATGTCATCTAGCCACCTGGGTTTATATTGTCTATATGGCAACTAGTCCCAATTTTATATTTCTAACCCAGATCTCTCCACTGAAATCCATAGTCATATATCTGCCTGCCCCTTCTACATCTCTACGTGGATGGCCAGCAGGTATCTCAAAATTAAATTTACAAAAATCAAATACTTGTTTCCTTCCTTATCCACTCCCATCTCACCAACCTGCTTAAGCTGCTCTTCTCTATGTCAGAAAATGGTAGCTCCAATTTTCCATGTGCTCAGGCCAAAAACTTTGGAGTCATACTTGACCTTTTTTTCCACCCTCTATATCTGCAAAGCATATAAGCTCTACTGTCAAAATAAACTAAGACTCTGACTACTTCTTAGCGTTTCCACCAAAAGAACTGTGGCAAACTACTAATCTCTCATCTGATTATTGTAGTAACCTCTTAACTAGTCTCACAGTTTCTACTCCATCTCCCCCTTCCATAGTCTGTTCAACACCTAGCAGCTGAAGTGACGTTTTTAAAACAAACTTCAAAAGCCTCTAATGGTTTCCCATCTTATTCAGAATAAAGTCCACAGGCCCTATATGATTCGACTCCTGACTTCCTCTCTGATTTCATCCCCTACTACTTTCCCACTCATTCAGTCCACTCCAGCCACACTGTCTTCTTGCTGTTCCTCAAAATACCAAGCACACTCCTAACTCAGAATCTTTGCACTTACTGTTCCCTGTACATGAAATTCCCATGTCCTCTCTCGGGTATCTGCATCGTTAGTATCGTTAGAGAGGTCTTCCCTGACGTCCTGCCCACTCCCACCCCTCCTTCTTTTTCCTTATTTTTCTTTAGAGCTCTCATTACTACCAAATCTTATGTGCAAGTATCCCTGGCTATCTAAATTTATTAAGTTTCTGATTTTGATAATGAGTTGGAATATTATTGAGTGATATCTATTATTCTAATCTGCTTAGTTCCTGAGTTTCAGATAGAAAGTAGCAGAAGTTAAGGTAACAAGGGACTTAGCCATAAATGTTTCCAAATCTACTTGGTTCTTGAATTTTGATAATGAAAGTTCAGACAGTAAGGAATACCTTATTTATTTTTTCCTTGTGTATCTGTCTCCTTTAAAAAGTTAGCTTTCTGAGAAAAGGGATGTTCTTTGTTTTTGTTTTTTATACTCCTCTATTACTATTGTATCTCCAAGGCTTATACTACTTCCTGGCATATAGTGAGTACCCAGTAAATAATTGTTGAATGAATAAATGTGTTTATCTCTACTCCTTCCTAAATCCCATTAAAACAACAGTAAAGAAATAGATGTAAAAAACAAACACAAAGAGCCTCTATAGAAGAAACAATAGCAGACAAGAGAGAGCAACATAGTTTTAGAAGCTGGAAAACTGATAGATGGTTGGTACTGCCAGCAAAGAAGAGAAAGCTGAAGTGTAAGGACCTGTAGAGAGGGATTCCAACACAAAGGAGGCCAATTTGAGCCATACAATCCTTGAAAGCTTCAGCATTTGGAGGCATTTGTGTAACTCTGAAAGCAAGGGTAAAGAGAACTTAAAATGAGAGAATTTCTTGAAATTTTTTATCAGGAATGTTAGATGTAACCCTTCCTTTCCCTCTTCAACCTAGCAAGGGATGGAAGAAACTGAATCAGTCTCTGAACTCAGGTTTGACAAACACAACAAAGAGGGGGAATAAGGCTAGTCTGAAAACAGGGATTAAGCAAAAGCGTATATGCTGAATGGTGAGACCATACACTCACCTATACCCCTCCAACTCTCTTGTCTTCACTCCTTTGCTCCAAGAATGCTGATAGCATAGGATAATAGAGGATTCTCATCTGGAGAAACTGACAAGCCCAAGAGAAAAGACCTAGAGTCTCAAATATTTGGGTTCTACCAAAGCAGGTACCTTGCTTGTGTCAGACTATTGAGATATCTACTAAGTATACATGTTTTTAGTGCTTCACTTTTAAATATAAACAAATAGACACAGATCACTAGATATTTGTGGAAAGCCTCTTACATGAAAACAAAACAGAAAAGAAAAAAGGAACTTGAAGGGAAAAGAGAGTAAGAGGGAACAAAAGAAAACTTCCCAAAAAATTACACCCTCATAGTGACAGAAGAAAGTGATAGATCCATGAAACAATACTTGGATGCCAAGAAAGAAAGGAAAGTAGGGAGTTTGGTCTTAGATCAAAAATATAATAGAAATCAGAATTCAAAGAAAATTTGGAAGATAAAGCTAACTTCCCAAAAAATAGACTAGAAATCTTGGATGAATGGATGGACAGTTGGATGGATGGACAGAAAGAAGGAAGGGAGGGAGGGAGGGCAGAAGGAAAAATGGAGAAAATATAAGAAAATTAGAGCATTAATTTAGGTGGCCCAATGTCCAACTAAAAATAGTTCCATAAAGAGAGAAAATGAAGAGGAGGAAATTATCAAAGAGATAATTTAAGAAATTTCCCCAGAACTGAAGAACATGGGTTTCTAGATGTAAAGGGCCTGAAGTGCCCAGCACTGTGACTAAGACTCACACCAAAGCATATCATCATAAAATTTCAAAGTACCAGGAATAAAGAGAAGACCCTTAAAGCTTCTGGGGATGAAGAGTAGGGTCTATGCAAAAGGTCTGAAATCAGGATAGTATCAGACTTTTTAACAACTCTGAAAGCTAGAAGACAACAGAAGTGTCATCAGATGTCTCAGAATAAGTTATTTTAACCTAAAATTCTAATCCCACCAAACTCTCAGTCAAGTGTTAGAGAATAATATATTTTCCGAAAGTAAAGTCTCACAAAATTTTACCTTCCATGCACTCTTTCTCAGGAAAAAACTGCAAAATGTGCTCCACCAAAAAGAAGTAGTAAATCAAGAAATACCCAGAGTGATGGTGAAGGGAAATCCTAGGAAACAGCTGTGCAACAGGCCTAGAGAGCAACCAGCCCAGATTACAGCAGGTAGACAGATGGCCCCAGGAGGCATTTTTTTCCAAGAAAAAATAAAATGGAAAATATTATTTAATGTGTTGTATAGCTAGAGTGGAGTTGTATCATTTTTTTGGAGAGTTGGAAAAGAATTACTGTTAACTAGAAAATTAGGCAGCCAAAAAGGAAAAAGTCAATTATTACCTTTAGAAAAACAGGTCAACAAAAGTATTTTTATGTGAGGAAGAAAATGTAATAATACAGTCCATGGCTTAACAATGAATAATATATAATCACAAAAATTAAAACATTGAATATTGATTTTGAAAAATCAAAAGTATAATTATATTGGGGGAATAGGAGATGGGAAAGTATGAGTGGTAGTAGTGGTATAAATTAAAGCCTTCTAGTGGAAAACCAATGAATTATGTCTAAAATTTAAAAATAAAGGAAAAGGAATATAAGCATATTACTTAAAAATAAGCTAGATTATAAATTTAAAATATGCTGAAGAGTTAGCAGAGTTAAAATTAGTTGACTCTGGGAAACAGGATGCAGGATGGGAGGTATGAAGCAAGAGAATGCTGGTTTTCATTAGAAACCTTGTAATACTATTAACTTTTAACAATTAGTACGCATTTAAGACTACAGTTGATTACATTTTTTAAGTGAAAACTGTTAAATGCTTTGAGACTGACTTCAAAGAGACTTCAGACACTGATTATCAAGGATTATCAGGTGATTTGCCATTTGATAGCAGCATTGTGTTCATTTGTAACCAGAAAAAATAATTTTCTAACCACATATGCTTTAAATAGTTTTGTTATTCACTTTCCATTAGGAGCAGACTACATTTTACCATTCACTTGTTGATACCTAATAATGCTTCCAAATATAATGGAATTTCTGTCTTCTTATTTTTTACACGTATGCCCCACTGTTTCTTTGGTTTTGCTTTTGAACTTTTTATTGAAGTATAACTTACATAGACACAAGTGCACAACTCTAAGTGTACAGCTCGATTAATTTTCACAAACTGAACACACAAGATACCCAGCTCCCAGATCAAAAACAGAAATTACTAGCATCCTGGAAGTCCCTCTCATTCTCCCTACCAGTCACTATCTCCCTGCAAAGATAACCACGTTCTAACTTCTAACCCAAAGGTTAGTCTTGCCTGTTTGTTTAACTTAATAGAAATGGCATATACAGTATGTATTCTTTGGTGTCTGGCTTCTTCTAATCAACATTATATTGTCATATTTATCCATATTATTGTGTGTATTTGTAGTTCATTCGTTCTCATTGGTATTTCATTGTATAACTATGCCACATTTTATCTTTTACTGTTAAGGGACAGTTGAGTAGTCTCCAGTTTTTCACTATTATGTTTATGGCATTAGTCTTCATTCTCATACCTATCTTTTGGTGAACACATGGCTGCTTTCTCTTGAGTATAAACCTAGGAGTGGAATTGCTGGGTCAAAGGGCGTGCATATATTCTGCTTTGGTAGATATTGCCAAACAGCTCTCCAAAATGGTTGTACCAATTTACATTCCCCACCAGTAGTGTTTGAGTGTTCTAGTTGCTCCGCATCTTCACTAACACTTGTATTTTCTGTCTTTTCCATCTAGCCTTTCTGGTGGGTATGTAGTAGTATTTGGTTTTCATTTGCATTTTCCAGTGGCTGATGAAGTTAGCACCTTTTTTATGTTCATTGGCAATTTGGATTTCCTCTTTTGTCAAGTGTCTCTTCAAGTCTTTTGCCCATTTTTCTAACTATTTTTTTCTTATTGATATATAGGAGTTCTTCATACATTCTAGATATGTGTCCTTTGTCATATTAATGTATTGCAATTATCTTTTCCTTCTCTGCCTACTTCTTTTCTTAATATGCCTTCTCAAAGGAAAAAAGTAGGCAGTTTGAAAATGATCAGAAGTTTGAGTCTTCTTTAAAACTACTTTGTGAAGAAATCTCTCTTTAATTTACTGTGCACTGATCATAGTGTAAATGTCTCAGGTCTTTAAAAAGGCATATTTTCCATACGAAAACTTGTACAAGAATGTTCATAGCAGCATTATTCATAATAGCCAAAAAGTGGAAAGAACCCAAATGTCCATCACCGATGAGTGGTTAAATGAAGTGATATATTCATACAATGGAATATTATTTGTCAATAGAAGGGAATAAAGTACTGTGGTGATGGTTGCACAAGTTGGTTAATCTACTAAAAACTATTTATTGTACATATTAAATTGGTGACATATATGTGAATTATGTTTCAGTAAAGCTGTTAAAAGGGATCTCAAGTTCTCAAGAAATTCACTCAAAAAGATAGTTTTGTTGGCTAATTGGAAAAAGCTGGATAGCTACTTAATTTGACAAGTTAGAAACAACGGTGGTATCACCTGCCTTAGAAAAGGATCAACTAACAAGTTCCTCAGGAGGCATCTTAGGGATAATGGAGGTTGATTGCTCTGAGAGACAGGAAAGATCAACTAAATTGAAGAGAACTTATTGAAAACCAATAGATCTTAGCAAAAAGCAAAATCATTTTTAAGAACAGTTTAAAGTAGAATTTTTGACCATTTCCATGGTTGAAAGTCCTTCATTCTGAAAATAAATGAATGCCTCTGATTATGTACCATACGTTGTCAAAAAAAAGACATGGCCCACTGTCGTCCAGGAACTTACAGTTGAGCAGTAAGACCAAGTTGTGAATTAACGATCATAGTACAAAGATATATACATGAGACATAGTAATATAGAGGAATTCATGTAAGTAAAAATTGGGAATGAGAGAGGGGTTCTAAATAGAGAATGTTTTAAGGGCCGAAAGGAGTTCTTTAAATGAAGAATTGGAGGAAGGGGTGTATGCCAGGCAAGGGAATAACAAGTTTACACAACAGATAAGGCCTGAGCTGATATGACCCATTTAGGAAATTACAGGAATTTGTATGTCTGGAATGAAAGAATACTTGCTGGGAAAGTGATGGGAGATAAGGATAAAGAAGCAAAGGCCAGATCATGAAGAGCAGTCTATTTTAAGCTAAAAGTAACTCTCTGGCTGGCTATCAGACTCTCCTTCCCCCTTATTTGGGGTTAGCTGAACTAGGAGACAGGCTTCTAGGTCTTCAGGAGGTCAATATGGTAGAGGAAGAATAGTCCTGTATTCCCTGCCTAAAAATAGGATTCCTAATGGAGCTGCTATAGTCAAATACAAAGAAAATTTAAAAAGATAAGTTGAGATCATAGGTGCCATAGCCTCATTTATTCATTCTCTCTGAATCAACAAGAATATGTAGAAAAACAATGATAATGACAACACTGTCAGAACCTTGGGATATGGCTGAAGCACTGCTGAGAAGATAATTCAAAGCTGGGTGATAAGTGATCCAGTGCCCAATTCCTATTTCACTGCCACTTTCTTAGACCACTTCCAGTACCAGTTGTGTCAGTTCAAGTTCTCCAGTAAGCAGACATCAAAATGGAGTGACAAGTACAAGTAATTTATTGAGGGAGCACTTATGAAACATAGAAGGGAGAGCAAGCAGGAGTAGGTGGCTGCATCAGACCACAGTGTAGCTCAGATCTGTGAAAGGAGAGAAGGAGAGGAGAAGGACTGGGTAGGAATAGACTCAGAAAGTTTTAGCCAACCCAATGTGAAGCTCTGGCAAAGATTGTCTGCAGAGGAGTCCAGGGTTGGGGAAAAGTGGTCAAGCCGTAGTACTCTGCTTGCTCAGTCATTATGCCAGGAGCTGCCCAGGGAGCGTGTGACTGCTGCTTGAATAGGTCGGCAGATCCCAAAGGGGCTGCAGCTGGAGGCTATCAGCTAACTGCACCCTTGCATCAGGTTCTCACTTGAAATGAGATCTGAGTAGTACACTTACATGGCTGCCACAGTCAAGTTTTATAATATTTTAATATAAATTTGGCATGTTATGGCCTAGGAATAACTTTAACAATGTCTGTTTTGTTAGCAATGTCTGTTTTGTTATTGTGAATGGTACCTTTTAATTTGTCTTTATATCTTCTAACCAGTTATTACAGGTATTATAAGATGTTGATTTTTTGTATTTTTTTTCTTTCTAGCTACCTTACTTTGAATTTTTTTTCTCTGCTTTATTGAGATATAATTGACACGTGTCTTAGCTATTGTGAATAATGCTGCAATGAACATGGGAGTGCAGATATCTCTTTGAGATCGTGTTTTCATTTCCTTTGGACATATGCCCAGAAGTGGGATTGCTGGATCATATAGTAGTTCTATTTTAAATTTTTTGCAGACCCTCCATTCTGATTTCCCTAGTGGCTGTACCAGTTTACATTCTCACCACCAGTGCACAAGGGTTCCCTTTTTTCCACATGCTCACCAGCACTTATCTGTTGTCTTTTTGATGATAGCTATTTTAATAGGTATTAGGTGATATCTCATTGTAGTTTTGATTTGCATTCCCCCGATGATTAATGATGTTGAGCAATATTACGTGTATCTGTTGGCCATTTGTATGTCTTCTTTCTTTTCTTTTCTTTTCTTTTTTTTTTTTTTGTTGGTGAGGAAGATTGGCCCTGAGCTAACATCTTTTGCCAATCTTCCTTTTTTTTCCCTCCCCAAAGCCCCAGTACATAGTTGTATATCCTAGTTGTAGGTCTTTCTAGGTCTTCTGTTGGGGTTGCCACCACAGCATGGCTTGTTGAGCAGTGTGTAGGTCCGTGCTCAGGATCTGAACTGGCCAACCCCAGGCCACTGAAGTGGAGCACACAAACTTAACCAGTCAGCCATGGGGCTGTTCCCCTATTTGTATGTCTTCTTTAGAAAAGGGTTATTTAGTTCCTCTGCCCATTTTTTAATCAAATTGTTTATTTTTGTGCTATTGAGTTGTATGAGTTATTTATATATTGTGGATATTAACCCCTTATCAGATATATGATTTCAAACATTTTCACCCATTCTGTATGTTTCCTTTTCATTTCATCAATGGTTTCCTTTGCTGTGCAGAAGTTTTTTAGTTTGATGTAGTCCCACCTGTTTATTTTTGCTTTTGTTGCCTTTGCTTTTGGTGTCAAATCAAAAAAATCACTGCCAAGAACAATCTCAAGGAGTTTATCCCTTATGTTTTCTTCTGGGAGTTTTATGGTTTCAGGTCTTACATTCAAGGGTCCAATCCATTTTGAGTTGATTTTTGTATATGATATAAGATAAGGGTCTAGTCTTATTTTTCTTGCATAAGGCTGTCCAGTTTGCCCAGCACCATTTATTGAAGAGACTGTCCTTTTCCCATTGTATATTCGTAGTCCCTTGGTAATAAATTAATTGACGATATAGGTGTGGGTTTATTTCTGGGCTCTCCATTCTATTCCATTGACCAAAGTGTCTGTTTTTTGCCAGTCCCATACTGTTTTGATTACTATAGATTTGTGATATGGTTTGAAATCAGCAAGCATGATGCCACCAGCTTTGTTCTTTCTCAAGATTGCTTTGGCTATTTGGGGTCATTTGTGGTTCAATACACATTTTAGGATTGTTTGTTCTATTTCTGTTAAAAATACCACATTTTCATATGAAAATTGGAATTCTGATGGGGATTCCATTGAATCTGTAGATTTCTTTGTAGTATGGACATTTTAACAACATTAATTCTTCCAACCCATGAGCATAGAATATCTTTCCATTTATCTGTGTCTTCTTCAATTTCTTTCATTATTATCTTGTAGTTTTCCATTTATGGATCTTTCACTTCCTTAGTCAAGTTTATTCCTAAGTATTTTATTCTTTTTGTTGCCATTGTAAATGGGATTGTTTTCTTAATTTCCTTTTCTAATAGTTCATTGTTAGTGTATAGAAATGCAACAGATTTTTGTATATTGATTTCGTATCCTGCAACTTTAGTGAATTTATTAATTCAACAGTTTTTTTGTGGAGTCTTTAGGATTTTCTATATATAATATCATGTCATGTGCAAATAGAGGCAGTTTTACTTCTTCCTTTCTAATTTGGATGACTTTTATTACTTTTTCTTGCTTAATTGCTCTGAGTAGGACTTCCAATAGTATGTTGTATAAAAGTGGTGAGAGTAGGCATCCTTGTGTTTTCCTGATCTTAGAGGGAAAGCTTTCAGCTTTTCATGGTCAAGTATGAATTGAGCTGTGAACTTGTCATATATGGCCTTTATTATGTTGATGTACATTCCGTCTACCTAGTTTCTTGAGAGTTCTTATTACAAATGGATGTTGAAATTTGTAAAATACTTTTTCTGCCTCTATTGAGATGATCAATTTTTATCCTTCATTTTGTTAATGTGGTATGTTACATTGATTGATTTGTGCATGTTGAACCATCCTCACATCCCTGGAATAAATTCCACTTGATCATGGTGTATGATTCTTTTAATGTATTGTTGAATTCAGTTTGCTAATATTCTGTTGAGGATTTTTATGTTTTGTTCATCAGGGATATTGGCCTATAATTTTCTTTTCTTATAGTGTTCTTGTCTGGATTTGGTATCAGGGTAATGCTGGCCTTGTGGAAATGAGTTTGGAAGTGTTCCCTCCTCTTTTATTTTTCAGAGAGTTTGAGAAAGATTAGTATTAATTCTTTTTCAAATCTCTGGTAGAATTGACCAGTGAAACTATCTGGTCCTACCTAGACTTTTCTTTATTGGGAGATTTTTTTATTATAAACTTCCCTCTTCTGTTTTTGCTGCATCCTTTATCTTTTGATATGTTATGTTTCCATTTTCATTTGTCTCAAGATATTTACTGAATTCTCTTTGGATTTCTTCTTTGACTCATTGGTTGTTCAGTAGCATGTTGTTTAATCTCCACGTATTTGTCATTTTTCCAGTTTTCTTCTTGTAATTGATTTCTAGTTTCATACCATTGTGGTTGGAAAAGATGCTTCATTTAGTTGCAATCTTAAATTTGTTAACACTTGTTTTGCCACCTAACATATGATCTATCCTGGAGAATGGTCCATGTACACTTGAGAAGAATGTGTATTCTGCTGCTGTTGAATGGAGTGTTCTGTAAATGTCTTACGTTTATCTGATCTAACATGTCATATAAGTCCAATGTTTCCTTATTGATTTTCTGTCTGGATGGTCTGTCCATTGTTGAAAGTGGGTTATTGAAGTTCTTTTCTATTATTATATTGCTATTTCTCCTTTCATATCTGTTGATATTTGCTTCACATATTAAGATGCTCCTGTGTTAGGAGCATAAAAATTTACAAATGTTATATCCTTTTGATGAATTAATCCCTTTATCATTATAGAATGATCTTCCTTGTCTCTTGTTACAGCTTTGGCTTAAAGTCTATTTTGTCTGATGTAAATATAGCCCTGCTTTCTTTTGGTTTTCATTTGCATGGATAATCTTTTCTCATCCCTTCACTTTCAGTCTATGTTTATCCTTAAAGCTGAAGTGAGTCTCTTGTAGGCAGCATCTAGTTGGGTCTTGTCTTATTATCCATTCAGCCAGTCTGTGTCTTTTGGTTGGAGGATTTAGTCAATCTACATTTAAAGTAATTATTGATGGGTATGGACTTAGTATTGCCATTATGTTAATTGATTTATGGCTGTCTTGTAGTTCTTTTCTTCCTCTCTTCCTTTGTGATTTGATGACTTTGAATTCTTACTAAAAAGTTTTTTAGTTGTTTCTGTGCAAAGAATATCTGCAAATAATAAAGTCATGTGTAAATAATAATTTTAGCATCCTCCCAAAAATGGTGCCTGTATTATAATTGCATATGTATAATGCTGACTGATGATGTGAAATGATCAGTCTTTTTCTTATTAAGAAAGCATCCTGCTATTCCCAATTTATTAAGAGGTTTTTTTAAAAAAAAAAAAAAAAAACAGAAATGAGAGTTGCTCCCACATTTTATTTTATTGCTGAAATGCAAAAAATTTAAAAGATTGTAGACAGAACGGGGGAAAATTTTCCTAAGAAAAATACGCTTTGAATTGCTCCCACAGATAAAAAGTTCAGATGAAAGCTAACAGACAAACAAAAAACTTGATGGGAAACAAAAGTATGTAATTTTTTTGACCTTACCTCCTGAATTCTTTTACAGCTAGCACTTGATTCTTAGTTGTTCTCACTTCCCTTCCTAAAATATTATAGCAAAAAATCAGTGGCTTCTCTTTTCTCATTTCTACTCTTTACACTAAGAAAGCCCTGAGATGCGTTGTTCTCCACTTTGCCACCTACTTTGGCTAGATCCAGCACTGTTTTCAGGTAAATCATGGTCTTATTCTACATAAAAACAATTTTTTCATTTTTGTATTAGCAGACCTCAAAGACAGAAATTGGCAGTGCTTTTGAAATGTGTTATTATTCTTATTTCAAAATAACTTTGTGTTTATTGTAGAAAATTTAGTGAATATGGTTAAGTGGTTAATTTAAAATAAATCCCATTAGCCGGAGATAACCACTATTCATACTTTCGTGGATACCCCTCCAGTCTTTTTTCTTTGCTTACGCATATATATACACACAGACACTTTTTAAAATAAGAGTAAAATCATATTTTACATGCTATATGAATCATGAACATTGGCTGTAGCATAAAATCTTTCTCTAGGACATAATTCTTACATACTGTATACCACTGAGCAACTGTATCATAGTTTAACCATTCCCCTCTATGTAGACATTTATTTCCAGTATTTTTAAGCAATGCTTTTTAGATTAGCCATTGAAGAAAGTTAAGTAACCGATTCTCCCATCCCTGATTTCTCTTCTAAAGATATTTTTGTGGCAAATTCTGCTATTAGAAGAGGAAGAACTTTAGAGCCAGACAGACTCTGAATTTGAATCCTTCTCTGTCACATACTTGTTCTGTAACCTCAAATAGGAGCAACTGATATAAAGTACCCTCACAGAGTAGTTGTTTCTTGATTCTTTTTCTTTCCCTTTCAAGTGCTTTGCTCAAATATAATACTGACCTTCAGGAACTTTGTAAAGACATTTTAATATTCTTATTCCCTGGACAGAATAGAGACAACTGATTTTTAGTAATCAATTTTTCGCTACTCATATTAATTTTCTAGTTGTCAGTTTTAATGTGTTTTTTCCCTCTCTTTTTCTCCTAGAGATAAGATTTCAGTTTCCACAGCTGACTGGAGTACTTACCCTTGCTTTCTTTATTCATAATTGTATTATCACACTCTTGAAGAACAACAAGAACCAAGAAAACAATGTGAGTAATTAATTGAGGAATTGACTTTTGTTACTGGATCTTAATTTTTAAATTTAAACCATAGAGCAGTGGTCAGCAAACTTTTTCTGTAAAAGTTCAGATGGTCAATATTTTATTTAACAAAGACCACACGGGTCACGTGGTCTTTGTTACAGCTACCCAACCCTGCTGTTGTGGCATGAAAGTAGTCATAGACAATATGTAAACAAATGAGTGGTGGCTGTGTTTCAAGAAAACTTTATATACAAAAACAGAAAGTGGGCCAGATTTCACCCATGAGCCATGGTTTCCCAACTGCTGCTATAAAGCTATCCCTGAAAAAACAAAGAGGTATAGCCAGTAGCCAATAGTGATGATAAAAGTGTTTTAAAAAACCCAAGTGACCTAAAAGAAGACAGGAAAAAGGAAACAAAGAATAGATGGGACAAATAGAAAACAAATAGCAAGATAATAGATTTAAACCCACTCATATGATAATTATGTTAAATATAGTCTAAACACTGCAAGTAAAAGACAGAGATTGTCAGACTGATTAAAGTAACAAAACCTAACTGTATACTTTCTATAAGAAACTTACTTTAAATGTAAAGATATATCACACAGACAATAAACATAAGAAGGATAGAGTAGGGGCCAGCCCTGGGGCCAAGTGGTTAAGTTCGCGTGCTCTGCTTTGGTGACCCAGGGTTTCCCCAGTTCAGATCCTAGGTGTGGACATGGCATCGCTCATCGGGCCATGTTGAGGCGGCATCCCACATGCCACAACTAGAAGGACCCACAACTAAAATATACAACTAGGTGCTGGGGGGATTTGGGAAGAAAAGAAAAAAAAGATTGGCAACAGTTGTTAGCTCAGGTGCCAATCTTTAAAAAAAAAACAAAAAAAAAGAAGGGTAGAGAAGCTGTTTTAATATCAGACAAAGTAGACATCAGAGCAAGGAGTATTGCCAAAGATAAAGAGGAACATTACCTAATGATTTTTAGGGATCACTTCATCAAGAAAATCATCATCATCATCCTATATATGTATGCACCCAATGACAGAGCTTCCAAATAAATGAAGCAGCCACAGTCAAAACTGAAAAGAGAAGTTGATAAATCCACAATTATAATTGGAGATTTCATCACTCCTCCCTTAATAATTGATAAAATAAATAGAAAATAAGTAAGGATATAGAAAACAGAAAAAATACAATCAATCTACTTGATCTAATTGGCATTTATAAGAGTCTTCCTTCAGACAGCAGCAAAACATGCATTCTTTTCAAATGCACATGGAACATTTACCAACATAGACCATATGCTGGGTCATTGAACAAGTCTCAATAAATTTAAAAAGATTGAAATCATACCAAGTATGTTTTTTAACGACTGTGAACTTAGAAATCAATAACAGAAATTACTTTGGGAAATTGACAAAATGTGGAAATTAAACAACTTACTCCTAAATAACCGATAGATCAAAGAAGAAATTACAAGAAAAATGAGAAAATACTTTGAGATTACTGAAAATGAAGACACAACATACCACAACTTGTGGGATGCAGCTAAAGCAGTGCTTAGAGGGAAATTTATAGCTGTAAAATGCCAACATTAAAGAAGAAATATCTCAAATCAATAACCTAACCTTCTACATTAAGACACTGGCAAAAGAAGAGCAAACCTAACCCAACGCAAGTAGAAGAGTTAACCAGTTACTTGTGGCCGTGTCTGCAGATTTTGAACCCAATTTGATAACTCCTAACCATGTAAACAAAAATCATGATGAAGCTCTAATGGTGGTTTATACAATTGTTACTGAATACAAGAGAAGGAAGAATTCACTGTGCCTGGGGCTTCTGAGACGGCTTCAAATGATGTTTTGCAGCATTGTTATGCAGGGAAAAATCTTTCTAAGTAGAAGGAAGTTAGCTCTCAAATTAGACCAAGAATGTAAGTCAAGCTCTTCTGTTTTTGTCTTTACTATTACCTGGTAACACATCTGACATGTTACCTGTGAATGGAGCTGAAATTGAGTAAATCTGGATTTTCCAAACATATTTTATTTTCTTCATGTGTAAAAACAGCATTATTTGATAACTACCTCTCAGGGTTTTAATCATAATTAAATATTATAAAATAGGAAAAATGTTTAACATGCTCTGGTGTATAGAGGGGGCTAGAAATTTTTAGTTTCTATACCCCTCTTACCCTTTCTCTCCCGACGTTTACAGACTGGATCTTTCTGTTAACAGGAGAGACTGTCTTCTCCTTCACATTCTTTCTAGTGCCTTTAAACTTGCTTTACAATGAGAACATATTAACTCTTCTCTAAGATTTCTTCCTATGATGGTAACAAGTTAGATTGCCAGAAAAATACATAACTGAATCACTTCCTTCTTTCTTTCTCTCTTCTCTCATCACTGTACTAGATTTTAATGTTAAAAGTGACTCATCACCATGGGTTTATGGTATACAAGAAAGCCATGTGTACAATGTTGCTTTATTGTTTTATAATAACCGTAATTGGAATATGCTTGTTAAACTGCTCACCATCCTTTATACAAAGACTGTGGAGAGAAATTTTTCTCTGTTTTCAAGTCTAGGAAAAAGTTTCTCTTAACGAACCCATTCTTATTATTTGACAATAAGGGTCATATAACTATTCTTGTTTCTGTTTTTGCCATGACTTTTGGAAGACAGGAGGATTAAGTTCTCTTAGCATTTGCTATACCTTTTCTTAGGCAAAATATATTTTTAGAGTTTTTGTCGTCCCCCACCCCCGCACTTTAGATTTGGTTTTTATCTTGGGAATGTTTATCTTATTGTACTTATACTTTTATCATAAACAGTTTTAAATCTTTTGAGGGAATAGGAAGAAAATCTTACTTATCCTAAGTAAACATTTGGAACTTTGAAAATTGAGGACATACTTCATACCCTTTACCTCTAAATCGTTTCCTACTCCTTCACAAATTCCCTGACTCATTGCCACTTGAACTAAGCTGTGTACTCCAAATTTTAGGAAGTTTAGAGAAATATATCGAAAATATCCATTTCATCTTCACAAGAAATAGTGCATATGTCACTAATAGAAGATACCTTGATGCGAACTAAGTCACCTATATATCCTAATCAACTGCTCTCTTATGCCAACTTAGACCAAGTACCCTAGAAACCCATTTTGTGAATTGGGATTCTCATGTATTGAACCATTCTATTCATAAGGCTGTGCTTCTCAAATTTTGCCACCAAAGTTTCCTTAATGACAGAGGAGAACACCTTGTGTACCTGGGAATCTGGGGATGAAAAACACAATTTCAATGAAGTCTCATGTTTTATCTTAAACACTCATGTGTATTTTATTGTGTTCATCATTAGTTTGTCTTACTAGAAAGCAGTCTTAAAATAATGAGTTGGGGCCAGCCCTGTGGCCGAGTGGTTAAGTTCATGTGCTCCGCTTCAGCGGCCCAGGATTTTGCCAGTTCGCATCCTGGGCGCAGACATGGCACTGCTCATCAGGCCTTGTCGAAGCGGCATCCCACATGTCACAACTAGAAAGACCCACAACTAAAATATACAACTATGTACTGGGGGGATTTGGGGAGAAAAATCAGTAAAATAGTAATAATAATAATAAAATAATGAGTTAAATTACAAGCAGATCTCACTTTTCACAGCTCCTATATCCATGAATTTCAGTTACTATGGTTTAGTTAAATTACATTAGTCCTCCCTAACAACATGGTTCAAATTTCAGTTACCATACGATCTGAACTACAAGTACTTGCAATAAAATAATAGCTACTAGCCCTTGAGTTCACAGATCACTACATAAATAACAGATGCATGTCATAATTAGTTACAAATCACATCACTTCTTTCAAAATTTGTCAGTGATTGGTCACTACACATCTGTTGTTCACTTTACACACAGACTGCAAAGCAGATAGTTGAGTTGCCTCCTTGTTGCCCAGTGGTAAATCCACACAATATTTTGCAAAAATAGACATCAAAAGAGGGAATTGGCAAATAAAGGTGAAAGTGCAACAAGGAAACAAAAAGTGATAATGCTAGAAATGAAATTTGAATCAAACAAAGTCGTACAAGAAATATCGTACAAGAAATATCTATGGTGGAAACGTTGGCACTGCTGCTGTTCAAGAGACTCTAGATATGCAGCCAGAGGATTTTAGGGAAGGTGAACTTATCAATATAAATGAGAAAAATGATTGCGATGAAAAGAATGAAGGTGTCCCAAAGAAAGTGACACTCTCAAAGAACTTCACATTGAAAGAATTCTCAGAGATTCCTCACAACATTGAAAACACACAGGATGAAATGTTGGAAGCTAGTGCAAACTAAGAGGAAAGGAGTATGACAACTAACCAAGGCATGGAAAAAATGCTTGCTCTATATCGTAATTATACCATGAAAAGGAGGAAGCACAGTTCAAAACTCGTGGTAAGTTTTTACAAAGAAATAAAACACTAATTCTCAGTGTTTCTGATGTTTTAAATTAGTAAATAAATATTAGTTTTACTATTTTTTTCATGTCCTTATATGTTTATAACTGGCAGTGAAAGAGTTTTTAATGTTTTGATAAAAATTTCTAAACATCATGGAAAATCATAATTTTTCCCATTGATTTTTATGATCATGTTACACAGTCATTTTTTTAAACAATTGATAGTTTATTAAAATAGTTGATATAAGTATCTGCAATGCTGATTTCAACCACTCAGTTCAGATGGAAGTAATCTGCTTGACAATCTCTGGAGGACTGTGCAACTCAGTGAGTCGCTTGTGGATCCTCATCTGGAACGATTTTGGAAAATCTAGATGGAAAATCTAGAGTCTTAGAATCTTCTCCACAAGGAGTTTTTCTTATAGCAACTCTCAGAGTCTTGGTAGACATTTGAATTTGTCCTTTCATTTTGAGATTCTTGTCCTTTGTGCCTCTGATCAAGTCAGCATGCACCTTCTGCAGAGATTTTACATTGCGACTGGTTGGAGTAATTCTCATTCAGTGAGCCACCACCTCTGATTTTGCATGTGTCCTTCCAGTATCTGTAAGCTATTGCTGCAGCATACCTTCCTGACCAGCTTGTTCCTGGGTGAGAGCGAACAGCAGTGAGGCGGGAGCAGGAGCAGGTGGACCCCAGCTGTACTGCAGCTGCACTGCCTCTTCCTCAAAGAGGTGTCCAGGCATTTTTACAGTCTCATACTACCATAAAAAGAGAAAACTGTCTGTACTTAACTTTTTGTTCCCTAAAATTCTTAAGTAGAATTGCTTTTCTGGAAGTTCACACCAGTTTGTCTGGAGGTGTGCTTTCCCCAGTGTGAGAAGCTGAGGACTGGATAGAGAGATGGATGTTTCAGTTCATAGTCCCCCAGGGATGGTAGGAAGAGTCTCTGCCTTTCTTACTAGAACACAAAGTGGGCCTTGAAATCTGTGTTTCTTATGTAAATACCATAAAATGAGTTCTTGTTTCTACTGAGTTTTAGGACCAGCACTTTATAGAACTAGTATGTGAGGTTTAGCTAATGAAATTTGACTCAACTTTTGTTGCTTGTGGAAAATATTTGAAAAACACAGTCTTACCCAAAATCAGTAGAAGGAAGAAAATAATAAAAATGAGAGCAGAAATAAATGAAATAGAGACTAATAAAAACAATAGAAAAAAGTCAGTGAAACGAAGAGCTGGTTCTTTGAAAAGATAAACAAAATTGACAAACCTTTAGCTAGACTCACCAAGAAAAAAAGAGTGAAGGCTCAAATAAATAAAATCAGAAATGAAAGAAGAGAAATTAAAACAGACACCTGAGAAATACGAAAAGATTATAAGAGAGTACTATGAAAAGCTATATGCCAACAACTTGGATAATCTAGAAGAAATGGATAAATTCTTAGAATCATACAACTTTCCAAAACGGGATCAAGAAAAAATAGAGAATTTGAATAAACCACACACCAGTAAGGAAATCGAAACAGTAATCAAAAATGTCCCAAAAAATAAAAGTCCAGGACCAGACGGCTTCCCTGGTGAATTTCTACCAAACATTCAAAGAAGACTTAATGCCAATGCTTCTCAAACTCTTCCAAAAAATTAAAGAGGAGGGGAAGCTTCCTAACTCATTCTACAAAGCCAACATTACCCTGATACCAAAATCAGACAAGGACAACACAAAAAAAGAAAATTACAGGCCAGTATCACAGATGAACATCCATGCAAAAATCCTCAACAAAATACTAGCAAATCAAATACAACAATACATTAAAAAGACCATACACCATGATCAAGTGGGATTGATTCCAGGGATGCAGATTTGGTTCAACATCCGCAAATCAATCAACGTGATACACCACATTAATAAAATGAAGAATAAAAATCACAATCATCTCAATAGATGCAGAGAAAGCATTTGACAAGATACAGCATCCATTTATGATAAAAATTCTGAATAAAATGGGTATAGAAGGAAAGTACCCCCACATAATAAAGGCCATAAATGAGAAACCCACAACTGATATCATTCTCAATGGAGAAAAACTGAAAGCTAGCCCTCTAGGAACAGGAACCAGATGAGGATGCCCACTTTCATCACTCTTATTTAACATAGTATTGAAAGTTTTAGCCAGAGCAATCAGGCAAGAAAAAGAAAGAAAAGGGATCCAAATTGGAAAGGAAGAAGTGAAACTGTTATTATTTGCAGATGACGTGATTTTATATATAGAAAACTCTAAAGAATCCACTAAAAAACTTTTAGAAATAATAAATGAACATGGTAAAGTTGCAGGATACAAAATCAATATACAAAAATCAATTGCATTTCTATACACTAAAACGAAATAGCAGAAAGAGAAATAAAAAATACAATCCCATTTACAATTGCAACAAAAAGAATAAAATACCTAGGAATAAACTTAACCATTGAGGTAGAAGATCTGTACACTGAAAACTATAAAACATTGTTAAAGAAATTGAAGAAATCACAAAGAAATGGAAAGATACTCCATGCTCATGGATTGTAAGAATTAACATAGTTAAAATGTCCATACCTCCTAAAGCAATCTACAGATTCAGTGCAACCCCTATCAAAGTTCTAACAATGTTTTTCACAGAAATAGAACAAAGAATCCTAAATTTATATGGAACAACAAAAGAGCCCGAATAGCCAAAGGAATCCTGAGGAAAAAAAAGAGCAAAGCTGGAGGTATCACACTCCCTGATTTCAAAATATATTACAAAGCTATAGTAGCTGAAACAACATGGTGCTGGCACAAAAACAGACACATAGATCAATGGAACAGAATTGAAAGCCCAGAAATAAACCCTCACATCTGTGGACAGCTAATTTTCAACAAGGGAGCTGAGAACATACAATGGAGAAAGGAAAGTCTCTTCAATAAGTGGTGCTGGGAAAACTGGACAGAATGAAAGTAGACCCTTATCTTACACCATACACAAAAGTTAACTCAAAATGGATTAAAGACTTGAGTGTAAGACCTGAAACCATGAAACTTCTAGAAGAAAACATAGGCAATATGCTTTTTTTTATGGGTTTTTTTTAAGATTTTATTTTTTCCTTTTTCTCCCAAAGCCCCCGGATACATAGTTGTGTACTTTTAGTTGTGGGTCCTTCGAGTTGCGGCATGCGGGACACCGCCACAGCGTGGCTTGGTCAACAGTGCCGTGTCCGCGCCCAGGACTAGAACCGCGAAACACTGGGCTGTTGAAGCACAGCGCACGAACCTAACCATGGGGCCAGCCCCAGGCAATATGCTCTTTGACATCAGTCTTAGCAGTATATTTTCAAGTGCTATGTCTGACCCGGCAAGGGAAACAATAGAAAAAATAAACAGTTGGACTACATAAACTAAAAAGCTTCTGCACAGTAAGGGAAACCATCAACAAAACAAAAAGACAACCTAACAATTGGGAGAAGATATTTGCAAACCATATATCTGATAAGGGCTTTTATCCAAAATACACAAAGAACTCATACATCTCAACAACAAAAAAACCCAACACTCCACTTAAAAAATGAGCAAAAGATCTGAAGAGACATTTCTCCAAGGAAGATATACAGATGGCCAACAGGCACATGAAAACATCATTAACTATAAGGGAATTGGAAATCAAAACTACTATGAGATATCACCTCACTGTAGTCAGAATGGCTATAATTAGCAGGAGAGGAAATAAGTGTTGGAGAGGATGTGGTAGGAGTACACTGCTGGTAGGAGTGCAAACTGGTGCAGCTGCTGTGGGAAACAGTATGGAGATTCTTCAAAAAATTAAGAACCACCATACAATCCAGCTATTCCACTGCTGGATACTGATCCAAAGAATATGAAAACACGAATGTGTAGATTTATGTACCCCTGTGTTCATCACACCATTATTCACGATAGCCAAGACTTGGAAGCAACCTGGGTGCCCATCAAGGGACAAATGGATAAAGAAGATGTGGTATATATACACAATGGAATAGGACTTGGCCGTAAGAAATGACGAAATCTGGCCATTCCCTGACAACATGGATGGACCTTGAGGATATTATGCTAAATGAAATAAGTCAGAGGGAGAAAGTCAAATACCTTATGATCTCACTCATAAGTAGAAAATAAAAACAACAACAAACTCATAGAAACAGATTGGATTGGTGTTTACCAGAGGGGAAGAAGGGAGGGAGGAGGGTGAAAGGGGTGGTCAGGCACGTGTATGGTGATGGATTATAAATTAGTCTTTGGTTGGTGAACATGATGTAATCTACACAGGAATTGAAATATAATGATGTACACCTGAAATTTATATAATGTTATAAACCAATGTTACCACAATAAAAAATAAATTAATTTAATTAAATACATAAGAAGAAAGGCAAAAACGAACAAGCAAAAAAACAGCAAAGGCTTAAAAGTAAAAGTTTAAATGGATGATGTTTTCTTACTGTCTTAATTGAAATTAGGGTATGATGTATGGTCTAGCTTTCAAAAAATCAGTTATACTTCATGTTTACTGCTTAAAATATCAATAATTACTAATAATAAAGCTAACATTTATGAAGAACTATGTGCCAGCAAAATTCTAAACACTTTCAATTCATGTAAATACATACACTCTCCTTTTGATTATACTGAAATGGGCTTATATATTTGTGTAAATTAAGCTACATGGTTCCTATGTTCTGAGAAAAACTTTGTCATTTAATTTTTTAATGATTATACTTTTCAACAAGTTTCAGTAAGTAATTTGACTCTTAGAAGTCTTGTTGATATCATGATGTAATATTTTCTTGATATTTAAGTCAGAAATGTGAAGCTTCTCAGGGACTCAATTTTTTCATTGAAGTATAGTTGACATACAATACTACATTAGCTTTAGGTGTACAACATGGTAATTTGATATTTTTATACATTATGAATTGATCAACACGATATTTCTAGTTACTATCTGTCACCATACAAAGTTATTACAGTGTTACTGACTATATCTCCTATGCTGTACATTACATCTCCATGACTTATTTATTTTATGACTGGAAGTTTGTACCTCTAATCTCCTTCACCTGTTTCACCCATCCCACCACCCCTGTCCCCTCTGGCAGCCATCAGAGGGGCTTTTTCTCTATCTATGAGTTTATTCTCTGTATCTGTGAGTCTGTTTCTGTTTTGCTTTATTTGTTCGTTTTGTTTTTTAGATTCCACATATAAGTGAAATCATAAGGTATTTGTCTGTCTAACTTATTTCAGTTACCATAATACCTTCTAGGTGCATCCATGTTTTTGCAAATGGCAAGATTCTGTTCTTTTTTATGGCTGAGTAGTGTTCCATGTGTGTGTGTGTGTGTGTGTGTGTACACCCCATCTTTATCCATTCATCTAGTGATAGACACTTAGGCTGCTTCCGTATCTTGGCTGTTGTAAACAGTGCTGCAATGAACATAAGGGTGCATATATCTTTTTGAATTAGTGTTTTCATTTCAGGGACTCTGAATTCTTAGGGTTGATGTTGGGTTACTCACTCAGAGCTCAGTAGGCAAAGACTTGAAACTAGACAAGAAGACAAAAGAATAGAAAAGGCCTTGTTCTCTGCTATGTAAACTGCAGTTGGACTTGGATCTAAAGACATTTGTGAAGGAGGAGAACAGTGAGGTTCCTAAACAGATATAGTGATCAGATTTCCTAGGTCTTCCAAGTTCAACTTAACTTCATGGGGTTTTTTTTCACTGAACATAATTTTTTATTATGTATAAGTAAACAGATATTTCTATTCCTTAGTAAGGCATACCTTACCAAAAACAAAAGAAAAAGTTGAAAAGTTGAAGATCATCCAACTTATTCCTTATTATCAAAATACAGAGTCTCTATACCCACCCTGGATATTGGACTAACCTCTTGGTATTTCCTCATCATGTTTGAATCAGAACCTATACAGTGCTTTTTAAATTTTGTTTTGCCTGTGTTTATTTAGTTTTGTACCCTGCTTAGTTCTTTAAAAATGATTTGAGATGCCTTATATCTTAATTTGTTATTGACTTTTTGCTTCTTAATATAAATCTGTGTGGTTTCCTTAACTATACATCAGCAGAAGTTTTTCTGTACATGTTTGGGGTAGGTCTGTGTGGTCGGTTTCTGTCATTTTTGTTAGTAAATGCTCCACTGGATAGTATTGTCACTGTGAACAGTACATGGAACAAATTCTAAACCATATTTGAGAAACAGAATGTGCTTCCAGACCCACTTGTGCCCCATTGTAAACCCAGTCCTCATTCTGAATTGGCATTCTTCCTGTCATTAGTCCTTTAATCAGCCCTGCCAGCCATTGCTTATTCATGAGGCAGAGTAGGTAGCCTAATTAATGTATAAGATTCTTGACACATTACCAGTTCATATTATCTCTTGTGCCTCTTTGTAAGTATATTTTTTACTTTGAGCCTCATTTTTAAAAGCTAGCATTTTTCCACCCTTTTCTATTTAATGGACTTTTAAGAGGCTATATCTCGAGGCCTAGTACAGTGATGGCTTGTTTTCAAGCCAGAGAATAGCAAAACCCACATGTGTGGATGCTATTCATAGGTGGCATGTTTCCCAGGATCATGCTAAACCTCAGCTGCTTTTATATTAAAACATCGTTTCTGCTCATTAGAGTATTTTAGATGAAAATAGATATGCAACTCTTGACCTAGTTCTATTGAATGTACATTTGGACTACTATGAAATAGAACTTTTCTGATTTTAGTATTTCTCTTGCATCCATGTGTATACTCTGTCGTATCCTTTGTTACTTGTAACTTGTTAGCCCTCTTTCACTGTTTTCTTTATTGTTATTAACTGTGACACAAATGCATTACAGACTGGTCATTTCTCCATTTCTCCAATTGTGGCTAACTAAGGGCATGCCGTTTGTAGCCAGAAAGTCTTCGGTTTGAATATTGACTTCACCAGCTACTCACTTTCTAACCATAAACAAGTTTTGTAATCTTGCTGCACTAGTTTACTCATCTATAAAATGAAGAAAGTGATTGTACCTACATTAAATGAGATAATACTTGTAATGTGCTTAGCACAGAGCCAGCACCTAGAAGTACTTAAGAATTGTGCCCATCATGGTTATTATTTTTTATCTACACTTACTGAGTTCCTACTGTGCACCAAGTGTTGCCCTGGGTATTGGGGATAAAGATGAAAAGACTCAGTTCCTGTCCTCAGGGATCTCATAGTCTTAGTGATATGGACCAACTCACATACAGAAAAATTAAAATACTAACATGATACAAGAACTATTAACCTTGGCTGCTTTTTAGGTGTTGAGGGACATTTTCTTTCCACTTAGAATCCACAAAAAAAAAAAAAAAGATTGGCAACAGTTGTTAGCTCAGGTGCCAATCTTTAAGAAAAAAAACAGCACAATCCTTCAGATCATAAACATAGATTACTTTTGTAATAAAGATTACTAACAGTTACAGTACAGTGTAATTGATGCAGTATTTCAGATATGTATACAATGCTGTAAGAACAGGGAAGCAGAAGGGGAAATTATCTTATTGGGAAGCACTTGCATCTTAGCCTTTTCATCTTCACCAGGTTTTCCCCAAAGTTTGCTAAGGTACCACATATTTCTGGAAGCTTGACCAAAATAATGTGGTCATCAGGTGGTATATAGGGTAAAGACTGTCCGTGTAATGGTAGCTGTTCCTCTTTATATATAGCTCTCTCTGACTCAGCTGTTTTGGCATCCCGAGGTTTTGCATTTTACAAGACTACCTCTGTTCTTGAGCGGCATTGAGTAGGTTGAGGGTAGAATGACTTTCAAACATCATAGTGGGAGACTACTACCCTTTGGTATTAAAATAAGAATTGCCTGGTTCATTTCTGTTCATCCTACACAAAACCATGAGTCAACCCTAGGGATGCCTGAAGTCTCTCTGAGATGGGCCCTAGAGTGTCATGAACTAAAGAGGAGAGACTTTGAAACCCCTTGGAGGTTTGGTCAGCCTCTCCTTCCTCAACCCTAAGTAATTAGAAGTTCTTTGAGAAGGCTGGAACCAATCTGCGTTATCCAGATTCCTGTAGCTCCTATAAGCCTATCCACTATCCACTTTAGAGTATGGAATCCCTGGTTTATTTTCAAGCTATTGTCAACTTAGATCTGACCTTAGGATTTCTCTTAGTTCGTTGCTTGCTTTTTAAGTGAATTTATCAACGTTCAAGTTTATAATTCTCTGCTGTTGCTCTAGTCCATTTAAGGAGGAAAGTTGTCAAAAAATCAGAAATGTTCCCTAATACCAAATGTCCAGTTTTCTTTTTGCATTAGCAAACTAAAATAAAATTGTATATACTTTTTTTCTTATCTGTTTTCTTAGCTTTCAAAGTAATTTGTGTTTAAATGAAAAATGAATAGGCTTATTGCCATAATTCAGTTGTGCTGCATTGTTTGGCCATAACTTTAGTGGTGATGGAGAGCAGATTTTTGAGCTGTGGGATCTGTTCTGTTTGGATCTGACAGCTGGCTGCATCACATATCTTGGAGCTTTTTACTTTGCATGGGGATAGGAGGTTGGCAGGGTGGGAACAGCAGTGGAAGAAAGCAATCCACTTTATTTAATGTTCTGCATTTGTTTGCTGATTCCAGTAATAACATTGTGCAGCTGTTTGAACAGCTGCCTTTGGATTTCCTTTTGTTTACTGTTTAGCTTTAATAAACTTGTCTTTAATACCTGCTTACTATCTGCTCTTTAACTAGCTCTCCTTCTTTATTAAATATATTTTAATATGTACCAATCTCTTTTGGTCTAGGCATGCTTTGATGATTTAAAAAGTTAATTTACTCAAAGAAAATTTTTTAAAATTCTGTAGGTCCTACCGAAGGTGGCTTACTCTTGCTTTTTTGTTGTCCCTTAACTTTATTATTTTAGTTAAATATTTTTTAATTTGGTAAATAAATTACCTTTAAAATTGTCAGAATTTCAATCATGTTAAACCACCATTTATGTTAACTTACTAAGTCTCCCAACAGGTAGCTTAGTGTACATACTCCAGAATATTTTTTTTTTAATTGTCAGACTAATTGTAAAATCTGTGAATTGTGTTTTAACTACTTTTTGTGAACAGATTGGTTACCTAAAAATACATACACAAAAACACACACACAGCAAAAAGTTGTCTTGTATTTACGTATTTGTCTCTTCTTATTTAGCCTATTGAGGCAGACTGACTTACTGCAAATTTATTCAATATTGTGGAAATTTTATTCTCTGTTTACAGGTGAGGGACTTGTCCATTGCTTATATGCTGGTGACATTAACTTATCTCTATATTGGAGTCCTGGTTTTTGCTTCATTTCCTTCACCACCATTATCCAAAGATTGTATAGAGCAGGTAAGGCACTGCCTATCCTCTTCGTGTGACTGTTTACACCCTCCTGTCTGTGGAGTGGGCAGGGTGATACAGTAGCAAGTTGTAATACCAGACAGTCCTGGGTTTGGATACCATCTCTACTATTTACTCTACTTGGGGAAATATAGGCACCTTTCCCATCCTTCCTGAACTTCAATTTCCTCTTCCATTAAGTGGTATGAAGCATACACCATAGATTTTTAGATGGACCCTTGAGAAAACATACTGCATGCTGGCACCTTGTGGTGCTCAAGTAAATGATTCCTATTATATGCATAGTATTTCCCTTTGTGTGGAAAACTGTTACTAGTGATAGTCATGAAAATAAAACCTCCACTAAGAATACATTCAACTTCCTTATTTTCTGAAGCCCCGATCTAGAAATGTCCTGCATAAAAAATGTCCTGGCATCTTAGTTCGTCAGTCCCTAATGATAGCTCTGGCACCCATTTTGGTACTGCGTGGCAGGCAGTAAAACAAGGAAAGACTACTATTTGGCTGTTAAAAAGAGAGAGGGAGAGACAGAAAGAATGAAAGAAATTCTTTTACTAAAAGGGTGCCATAAGTAATATTTTATTTGATTTGACCTATGATAAACTTAGGAATAGTACAGTCTCTTAGTTTAATGTGCCTGAAGAATATCTCACAAAAAATAGCGTTTCACTGGTGACTTTCCCTCTAGTCAGAAGAAATTCCTCTTATAGAGTGGTGGAATCTGCCCTGTGATTTATTATGGATGAATTATAAATATTCTTTCAGCATAATAGTGTTAATAATGTTCTCATCTTTATAAGAGAAAAACATTTGATTTACTGCTGTTATGATGGCTTGAAATTTTCTTCTCTTGATTTCCTTGATTCCAGAAGTTCTTTGGCAGCCAAATGTTTGCTGAAAATTCCCCTGATGTGAACAATCGCATGTAAAGCCCACTCCCCTGGGAATGGGAATATCTGTGGTATTTGTATTTGAAAAGAAAAAAAAACAATTCTGAGTGATTAATTTTTTTTAAGGTGCCAAACTAAAGTGGAGAAAAGAATCATGAAAAGAAATAGGAATGAATCCTTTTCTATTTAGTGATAGGCTGTAAATAATGTCTGTAAATAATAAGTGGTAGACTGTAAATAAGACTGTAAATAATCATGATACTAGGTGATAGGCATACTCTCACGTTATTCTGTAGTCTTTACTTTGAAAGTGCTGCACATGCTTCAGAGAAAGAAAAGGAAGAGAACTAGTGAGGATGAAAAAGCATTGAATTAAATTAGCCACTTAGTGGTCGCCCGGCTAGCTCAGTCAGTAGAGCATGAGACTCTGAAATTAGCCGTTTAAATATATAAAGTACATTTATGTTTGAAACTTGTAGAGCAGTGATTCTCAAACTATCTTGGTAAAGGACAAGGTTTTCTTTGTTCTTGTTTTAATGTCAAATAAATTACAGATTGACACTTTTGTAAAATAAAATAAAAATGTGGCAATGTCAAATTTTTATAAATGTTTCTAAACACTTACTTTGAATTTCTGTACTTAGCTCATTGAAGAATAATAGTTAATAAGCAGTTCATGGACGGGCACCAGTCCACAAACCACAATTTGAGTGGCACTTATGTTTAAACTAAACAAAAGGCATTCCATTTTATAAATTTGTATATATTGAATTTGATTTCTAACATGACTTCATTATCTTTCTTGGATTAGAATTTTTTAGACAACTTCCCCAGCAGTGACATCCTGTCCTTCATTGCAAGGATATTCCTGCTGTTCCAGATGATGACTGTGTACCCACTCCTAGGCTACTTGGCTCGTGTCCAGCTATTGGGCCATATCTTCGGTGACATTTATCCTAGGTAAGGGCTCTTCTCTTGACCAGCAAGATGTGCCAAGCAACAAATGACTGTGCAAACAGGTCAGTTTAAAATGTGACTGATCCTTTTGCTATAAAAATTTGCCTAATGAAAATGGTTGCTAAGGATAGATCATTAGTGTTCTTTTCCCCGAAGAGCTTTAAAAATAGAAGCCACTCCCTAGTCTAGAATGATTTAAAGTTAATTCCATCCAGTGTAGTTATATTAGGTCTGATACCAGTTATATTTATCTTATGATTTTGTTCCTAGTAATCTACTCATTGCCAAGAAGTTAATAGTATATAGTACCTGTGTTACTAATGTATTGCTAATGAGATGCAACTTTTATTTTAATTATTGGTTATTGATATTTACTTGTATATTTATTAACATTTATGCATTTTTACGTAAATAATAGTTGTTTAGAATTGAAAGTGAGATATATAACAAGTTTAAATTCTTATTTGCTTCTGTAACTACTACTGTAATTTTTAGTCTCTTATTGATGATGGAGGAGTTATGAGTCCTTTTGAAAATTTGTTCAAAGCTTGTCACCCTCCTCCAAGAGAAATTTCCATATTATGCTTCAGGGTTTCCCTGAAACTTCATTGGAGACCCCTGGTTAACTCCTATTCTTATGTTAAATTTTATTACAGATTCCTTCTAGTATAAAGTGCCTAGTCCTAAATTATTTTATTGGGAATAAATGATCTCAAATGAAGAAAACTTTTGGATAAAATTTGAAAAAAATTACATTTACAGTAACCAACTAAATAAATTGTCTTAATCAGTTCTTGTCTAAAGTGAATTGATTCTGTCCCCTCATTAAATAAATAGTTATAAATATGTTGGTTTAAAAATATAAAACTTTTTTTTTTTTTGAGGAAGATTTGCCCTGAGCTAACATCTGCTGCCAATCCTCCTCCTTTTTGCTGAGGAAGACTGGCCCTGAGCTAAAATCTGTGCCTGTCTTCCTCTACTTTATATGTAGGACGCCTGCCACAGCATAGCTTGACAAGTGGTGTGTAGGTCTGCACCCGGGATGGGAACCAGTGAACCCCCAGCTGCCAAAGTGGAGCATGCAAACTTAACCGCTGCGCCACCTGGCCTGCCCCAACCTTTTTTTTTTTGAGGAAGACTAGCCCTGAGCTGACAACTGCCTCCAATCCTCCTCTTTTTGCTCAGGAGGAGTGGCCCTAAGCTAACATCTGTGCCCATTTTCATCTATTTTTTAATATGTGGACACCTGCCACAGCATGGCTTGATAAGCAGTCTGTAGGTCCACACCTGGGATCCAAACCGGCGAACCCTGGGCCACTGAAGCAGAGCATGTGAACTTGACCACTGCACCACAAAAACATAAAACTTTTAAAAGCAAGTCAAGAGTTACCAGGTCTCTAGCATTGACAGTAGCAGCAGCTACAGTTCTAACATTGCTCATCTAGAAGATTAGATTTCAGTAAATGTAAGATTTCTGTTATGTGTATACCCTGTGCTGTATTAACGTTCACCAAAATAAAATAAACATTGTGAAGTAACGGAAGAAAAAAATTCTTGGTGAATGCATTATTCCTGTTTTCTGCCATTATTTTGCATAATGTTGGCTGTTAGGATGTTTTTTCTTCTTGGAAAAAGTCTGGAATTTCTGTTTTGTGTTAACATTACGTTTCTTCCCCTACCACCAAGAACACACTGTCATTTATCCTACAGATAAAAGTACTCTACAGACTGCATACTTTGGAGCATACTTTTTGGTCTCAAGACCCCTTTACACTCTTAAAGTTTTTGAGGACCCCCAGGGACTTTAGTTTGTGTGGGTTGTTTCTATCAATATTTAACATATGAAAACTTAAAACAGAATTTTTGAAATATTTATTAATTTATTTTAAAAAGCAATAAAACCATCACTTAACATAAATAACATTAATGAAAAATAGCTATTTCCAAAAAAATTGTTTTACATTTTCAAAACTCTTTAATGTCTGATTTATTAATAGATAATTGGATTCTCCTATCTTCTTCTGCATTCAACCTGTTGTAATGTTGCTTTCATTTAAATATCTGAAAATAATCCACCCTCACATAGACACATTGGAAACAGAAGTACTTTTAATAACCTTTTCAGATAATTTTGGGTATTCTTCTTTGATACTATGCCAAACCTTGACAGGTAGTAGTTTCTTAAAAGTTAGATGAATCTAGGGGCCAGCCCCATGGCCGATTGGTTAGGTTTGTGTGCTCTGCTTTCGCGGCCCGATGTTTGTCAGTTCGATCCTGGGCATGGACCTGTGCACTACTCATCAAGTCATGCGATGGTGGCATCCCACATAGAAGAACTAGAATGACTTACAACTAGGATATACAACTATGTAGTGGGGCTTTGGGGAGGAAAAAAAAAAACGAGGAAGATCAGCAACAGAGGTTAGCTCCGGGCCAGTCTTACTTAAAAAAAAAAGGTGAATCTGAAACTCAGTTACGTTAAAACCCTTTGGTCTATCTTACACTTTGGATCTTTTACCCACACATAGTTTTGTACACCATGTTTAGTCATTTGGAAAATATTGGTTCACTAAGGTCTGCAGATCTTCCAAATATGGACATACTTTCATTGTATAATATCAAAACCCATATTGATTAATATCACCACCAATTTCATTATAAAAGTCTTTAAATATTGGAAAACTGTCAAGCTCTCAAAAATTCTAATTTTTGCTTGAAAGTTCAAATTTTATCATTGGCAACACATACTACCAATTGTTTTCCTTGAAGTGACAAGCTCATACCATTCATTTTCAAGAAAATGTCTGTCAAATACCCAAGTCTAAAGTACTATAGTTTGTCTCCCTTTCAAGTGACAATAGTGTTCCTTGGGGAAAACGCTGGGTTGCCCTCCATCTCAGTGGCACAAGTACTTGTCCTCAAGACAACCATTGTGCTTCAGTATGCACCTGACATGCTTTTTTATGTGCTTCCTATTTGATCACACAGAACATTAAAAAGATGTGTGTTCAAAGCATGTGGGATTTAATAAAACTAATCACTTTTACTCCTTTATTAAAGACAATTTTTAATAAAGCTTTTTTTTTTTTCTGAGAGTGTTGGCAGTAAAGAATACAGCAAAGCACACAGATAGGTGCACCTGCCTCTACCCATGCTAGGGGGCCAGCAGTCTTATCCACCATTGTTTTTGCAAAGCAAGGAATGTCTTGTATGATTATGAAAATAATTTTTACCTCAGGGACTTCCTGAAAGGGTATTGGGAACTTCCCTGGGGTTTGTGGTTATACTTTGAGAACCTCTACTCTGGAAAATACACAAAGTTGTTTCCTTTTACAATACAGAAATAACAGAGGCCCAGCCAATGTCCCAAAGCTTTTAAGCAATTTTAAGGTTGGAGTTTCTGGATAGTAAGATCTGGAAGCCTGAATATCTCTCTAATTCATCAGGATATATGACTAACCACTTATTTGTGTAAAAAATTTTCCTTATTTTTAATTTTGTCCTGGGATTGTACCTGGGATTAATTAACCTCTGATAACTTGGGCTCAAAAGGTTGCTTTGAGGTGTAAATTTGGCTTTTGAGAATCATTTTTTTGAGAAATGGAATTATTTCTTGAGCATCAAATTCCATCTACATTATTTTTATTTGTGTCCAAAATTGATCTCAAACCTTGAATTGTTAACATCTAGTTCAAGTGTTTAGTAGATATTCTATTCATGGTAAATACTGAATGACTTTAAGTGGCTGAATCTGAAAGATAAAAACCTGCCCGTTGTGCCTTTCCTTTAATATAATTTATTTCTCTAATTATAAAAGTAAAATAAACACTGTACAAAAAACATAAAATATAGAAAATTTGTTAAAATTAGAAAAGAGGGAAAATTACCCCAAATCACAAATTGTAACACAATCACTACTGCCTTTTCAGTGTATTTCCTTGTGATATTTTTTTAAATGTTTTCAGATTTTCTTGTGTAGTAAAAACCTAGCTAGCATTTTCCCAAGGTGCCTGGATGGATTTTTACCATCTAAGTAACAATAATAAGTTAATTTTAATATATTCCACCAAGTAAATTGTTACCTTGCTGTGTATCTAGGATACTTCTGCTTTTTCTACACGTCTTTAGGTTAATAGCTTTTTTCATGGTTTTGATTATTTTCTTAAGATATTCCAAATGGAATTATGGATCAGAGTGTGAACTCTGATATACCCTGCTAGTTTTCTCCTGTGAAATTTAACCTATTTACATAATTGAACAAAAGGGCCAGTGTCACTGTCCCATCAGCAGCATTTTTCCTGTGATTTTACTGTCAAGTTTAAGACATTCTCATTTTAAAGATGTTAATGAATTTTAGTCTCATATTAATGGTTATAATTTGCCTGTTTTTATATTTCTTCTTTCCTCCAAACTCTCTCCTCGACTTCTAGCATTCTGCACGTGCTGGTTCTTAATCTCATTATTGTGGGAGCTGGAGTGATCATGGCCTGTTTCTACCCAAACATAGGAGGAATCATAAGGTACTACTTTAAGAGAACTGTGCCCCTTCAGATGTGGTCTTTATTCTTATGCTTTCCCTGTTGTTGTTTTTTTTTTTTTTTTTTGAAAGATTTTATTTTTTCCTTTTTCTCCCCAAAGCCCCCCAGTACATAGTTGTATATTCTTCGTTGTGGGTCCTTCTAGTTGTGGCATGTGGGACGCTGCCTCAGCGTGGTCTGATGAGCAGTGCCATGTCCGCGCCCAGGATTCGAACCAACGAAACACTGGGCCGCCTGCAGCGGAGCGCGCGAACTTAACCACTCGGCCACGGGGCCAGCCCCCCCTGTTGTTGTTATTGTTGTTTTAATTTAATTGTATGAAATTCCTGTAAGTATTTAACACTGGTAACATTCAGATGTAATTCCCTGGTTCAGTAAAGGTGCTCATTATCTTCCATTCCCTTTAAGTCTTGACTCCAGAAGCCCCTTTATTCCTTAGTCTTAGGCACCTTTCCCTTTCTCTTTTTCTCCTCATTTTCCACTGTATTCCTTTCTCTTTATCCAAAATAAAAAGTTATTTGTAATATATAGTATATAACTTCTTGAGGTATCTGAGAGGTGTCTTATATGTCAAGGCTGTGTCGTAACTTTCTTAATCTGTTTCTCCTTATGAACATATTCAGTGCCAGTTGTAGTCAGAAAGTAAGAGTTTAGATCCCAGACGGGTCTCTCCTTAATATCCTTTCTCTAAAAACGTTGTGATAGCTTGAGTAGATTGGGAATAAAGTTGTGACCTCATATTCTCATGAGAGACTGGGGTTTAGAATTGTGATGTCTCTTTCTTAACCTATAGACAGCAGAGCTGAGTCACTTTTTGGAAGACCCTTACCTAAGAAAGTAACAAGAAACAAAAGGGAGATTATTAGCCTGGTGCTTATTGAATATAATGGATTTACAAGTTCCTGTTGAGCTCTTCTTTAAGAAAGCTGAGTATAGAGAAAGGGAGAAGAAAGGACAGGTTCTTCTGTCAGTCTCATGTTTAGATATTTTTATTATCTTTGATAATTATGCTGAATGCCACAGAGACACTCATCTGTTCTCATTCTTAAGCAGATGCTAGCAGTCCTTCAAAAACTCAGAATGTGTAATTAGTTTATAAAAGATCAAAGATAGGAAGCCTTTCTCCAGATGTTTCTGAGGAAGTTGCCGTAATCACTGAGACACAGAGGGACTATGGAGATTTGAGAGATGAATAAAAAACTCTTTGTCAAGCAGATGCTATAAAGATGAACAGGAAATAATATTTTATATTAACTTAGCAAGTAAAATAAGTTTTAAACTCAAATGCTTTATGTCAACAACAAATGAATCAAAAATAATTTTGTTGCAATACCAAACTGATGAGGGTTTAAACTGTACTAAATGTACCTTAATTGTAAATCAGGAAAAGCAAAATGCAAGATGAATATTAACCCAAAAGGTTTTATTTTGCAGATATTCAGGAGCAGCATGTGGCCTGGCCTTTGTATTCATATATCCATCTCTCATCTATATCATTTCCCTCTACCAAGAAGAGCGTCTGACGTGGCCTAAATTAATCTTTCACGTTTTCATCATCATTTTGGGCCTGGCTAACCTGATTGTTCAGTTTTTTATGTGAAATACTCAACTGTCTTCTCAAGATCTTTCATGGTATTTTGAACTTTGACAACAGTTCCATATAAATTCACTTGTAAGTGCTGTTCTTGCTGTAACTCTAAATGTTTTCCTAAGATAATTTGAAAACAGGGAATAGTGGTTCATTAATAAGTAAATTTGATTAGAGTAGCGAGAGAGGCAATAGTAATGTTAGTCTCTTTACCTTTTTCATTTTCACTCGCCTCTTCATTCTCGTCTTTCCTGAGTAGAAATATACGCTCTTAGGAAAAATCATGCTGGGTTTTGCTTTTAGAGATATAAGGTGGGTGGGCTTATTTTAGCTACAATAAAGATTCTCAGGGTGTCAGAGCAATGTATTGCCAGATCCTGTTTCTGTTTTATGTTTCAGAATATTCAGTTTCATTTTGTTGCTTGCTAGACCATTTTTGCAGTTTGCCCAAACCTGTACTGTTTGGGATAGTAAACCAAATACCTCATTTTTAAAAAGAAGTCTCCAGTGTTTATAGAGTGAATTCTTACCTGAGTCCTTAATCTCTATTTTTAAAAAAGAAAAGAAAAGAAAAAAATGTGAGTACAGGCCCCATGGTCATGAAACTTAGGCAAAATAAATGAACTAGGACAGCTTGTTGCTGTCAGACTCCTTTTGTTTCTAATCTAGTACCAGTGACTTAGGTCAAAATTATAGGTTCCGCAGACATATTTTTGCATAGGAATAAGTATGATTATCCCCGTAGGTCCAGAGGGGTTCTTTTGCTGTTTGGGTCCCTGAGCATTGCATAGGATGTCATGACAGGACCAATGGGGAAGAGTGTAGGAAGCATAACAGAGAGGCATACATGAGGCCCTACAGGGGATAAAGGGAATGGAGAAGTGGCCTCCCTTCCAGTGTATTCTCTGGGAGTGAAAGTGGTTTCTTCACCGCAGGAAAGAATTAATTTTGTTTGAGGTATGACTTCCAGAAGGAGACCGCCCCCCCTTACTTCTGTAAATAGAAGGATAGAGGTTAAATCCCCATAAGAAAAACTCCTTGGATCTGAGAAAAGGATTAGGGAATCTGAATTCTTGGAGTTAACACTGTCCTCTTTCTTTAAAGCTGAAAACTAAACTGGAATCCAAATCCATGTCTTCCCTGTAATACAGCCTCTGTGTTCAGCTGGAAAAGTTAGATTTCTCCAATTTTAAGCTAACATTAAACATTACACATCCCACATCCCAGAACAGGGTGTGGATTTGTGTTCTTTCTTTCCTCTGAGAAAGACAGGTGAAATGATTTTTTTGAACCTAGTAAAGAGTGCCAGATTCGAGACCAGCTGTAATTTCTTTCAGCAAAGCTTTCTGTCCAGTCCATAGACTCATTGCTATATTGATGAACTATATTTCCTAAAGCTCTTTTCTAAAAAGTCTCATGAAAATTCTCAAGCATACACAAAAGTAGAGAAAATAATATGATAAACCCCCCATATACCTATGCCCTAAATTTAGTAATTTTAAGACTTTGCTGCATTTGCATCACCTGTCCCCTTTTTATCCTTTTCCACTGAAATATTTTAAAGCCAATCTTGGATGTCATGTCTTTTCACCTCTAAAAACCTTAATATGCACTGATAGCCTTTTGAACTTAGTTATATTTATTGATGGAGACAGTCTTGAAAGTTTTTGTTAGCAGAAACTACTGGTATAAGTTAGGTTAATTGGAAAATTCTGCGTTAGGTGTGTGGATCCCTGTGTTAACCTCTCTTAGCACGGGAGTATAATGCATGGAGAAAGTGTTTCTCTGTGCTTGGGAGCCCCTGCATCTTATGACTTCAGAGTTCTATTCAGTCAGAGACATAGGAATCAAAAGTTAGACAGCTCCTTGAGAGATCTAGGCTTAATCCCTGTGTATCCCTGGTTGCCTCCGTCGTCTTTAAAAACTTCAGAGAGAGTTTTCATTGCCTCTTTTCAATAATGTACTTGAATGTTTTAACACATGGAAAAGTGATTTGATGTATTTTTCTGCATTTAATGATCAAGTAAATATGACAACAAACGCATTATTTACTAAACTATAAAGTAATGTGGATGTTTGCTGTTTGTTTTCTTTAAAAGACTTGATAATTTAGAACTTCCAAAATCCTACGTTAAACTTATGCTGAGTGACCTTGTGTTCTTAAGTTTCTTTTCACAAAACTGACTCCTTTGGACTCTTATTTGGCTCGGCCAGAAAACTGTGTGTGTGAGTGTGTATGTCCTGCCTCAGACTTTAGAATGATGAGAGATGAACTCATTCAGATCCCATTACAGTTAATTTTAGACTTTCTCGACTGTCATGTCTTTGAATTTTCTTTAAATTTATTTCAGTTTTTGCTGTAATGTGGTTAACCTTAGTTTCTTTGAATTTAGCTCATTTAACACACAACTGAAGACATTATAAAATTTAAAATAGCTTATTTAGAGAAGACTTCCTTAGAAAGGCTCTGGATGAATATATGGTATGCTAATACTAAACCAGAAAGGACAAAAAAATGCCCTTTGACATTTGACACCTGTGGACGATCATCCAAAATGAGTTTTGTCATCACACCCAAAAAATATATTGGAGTAAGGAATAAATTTACACACAGAAAGGGAATAAAGGGAAATATTCACATTATTTACATGAAGTATATTTTGCAAATACAATCATGTGTCACTTGATGACAGAGATACCCTCTGAGAAATGTCTTGTTAGGTAATTTCATCATTGTGTGAAGATCATAGAGTGTACTTACACAAACCTAGATGCTACAGCCTACTACACACCTAGGCTACGTGGTACTAATCTTATGAGACCACCGTTGTAGATGCAGTCTGTCGTGGACCAAAATGTCATTAAGCAGTGCATAACTATACAATACAGCTACTAGATGTAGATGTGGAAGAGTTTTCTGTTTCTACTTGGAGTTCATTATGAGAATTTTTGATCTGTATTTTGACTTATTCATCTCCATAAATAATTGACTAAACTACAGTTTTCAGTGCTTTGGAAGAGACAAAGATGTATAAGACATCATTAGTATCCTAAAGGAACTTTTAGTCTAGTAAAGGATCTGTGCACATAGTTAACTATAATGCAAGGGACTATTAGAGAGAAACAGATCCCTTCCAGTTGGGTGCTCAGGGAGGGCAGGTATAGGAAGCTGAGTGGAAAAGCAACAAGGACCCGTTTTCAGGCTTCTCCTAATAACTGTCCAAAAGTTTAGATATTTGATACATTCATCATCAAATGGGATCATATAAAGTGTAATTGCTTTTACTTTGGCAAATTTTCTGTAAGATAAGTTTTGTGAGAAATGTTTAACTGCTTCTGTATAACGTTTATTGTTTTTAACACTGCACTCTTCACTTCTGTGAATCTAGGACAGCAAAGCACGATTGATCAATAAGGGAAATAATTAGTAACACATTGAGCAGTACAAAAAGAAAGATTTTACAAAACTTTCTCTCCGTAAACTTGGCTTATTTAAATATCAGTATTCAAAATGTCAAATGTTTGAGCTCATTGATAAGAGCGCAAAATATTGATGCTGCATGTTTTCTTTACAAGCACTAACCTATTGCTTTTTAGAATCTAGTGGTGGTGATTTGTTTTCTCATCCCAATTTGAATGTCTGAAACAAAACACAAATCTAGTTGACACCTAAACAATAGAACGTTACATTAGTTTTTGATCCAGAGTGAAATGCGCAGAAGGCGGCCTGGCTGACCCCAGTTTCACAGTCGACTGCCGACTTCACTTCAGATTATGTAAACACGTATTGCAAAACAGTTCTGACGGGAACCTCATAACCTAAACAGTATTCTCTGAAATGTAATTTGTTGTCTTTTTATATAAAAGAATTAAATCAAAATTATTTTGAAGAAAAACAACTCTGGGATTTTGTTTTGGGATTTTGTTTAATTGAATTTTGCCAGGAAATGCTATTGCCTAGTACCACTGACCCCAGGGCAAAAAGAAGTTGGAGTCCCTCTTTTGCAGGGTCAAACTTCTCAAGTGACTTTGCGTGTGTCACATCAAGTCACTCAAGTGACTGATGCCTCTGTTACATCAGGCCGCAAGGAGCCCTCCCTAGTGTTCTGACCCTAGAGAAAGGTGTGTGCTACTTTATGTTAACTGAAACCTAAAATGAGCATCCATTTCAGACAGTAAACTGTTGTGACCTCACCCTCCAAGAACATTTCAGAATGAGTGTGACTTCAGATAAGTGCAGCCCAGTTTCTGGCAAAGAGCTTGGTGTCATAATCTTCCAGACCCATTTAAGGCAATAAAGAGCTCTAATTTTCTGCCTTCCCTAAGTAAAATTCCTTTTTTTCCCTAATGTCTTTATTCTATATTTCGCAACTCTTCTATGAAGGTTTTTAAAAAGGCTATGTCTTTTTAAAAGATTAAAAACAACTCTGTTCTTCTTGTTCATCTCAGGCCAAAAGTACAGGACTGAGGTAGGATTAGAAAGTGCACACTCTCTCCAGATTTTTCCTCCTTCAACACTCTCTTGATCCCACGTTATCCAGTTATGTTTGGTCATAGCAGGCACTTAATATACTCTTGTTTTTGTAATCAATTAATGATTAATCAATAATCAATTAATTAATGAGGCAGGATTCTTCTTTAATGGAAAACAGTAAGTTAATTGTTATTTTCTAAGATTTTGTTCCATACTTCCCCCCCGCAAAAAAAAATCAAAACAAAATTGGGCCGGTCAGGTTCAGGATTAGTCCTTCAGTCACTATTTAGGTCCTTACCATATGACAGACCCTGTGCCACAGAGCACACAGTGGTGAACAAGCTGGATGTGGCCCTGACAGCTTAGCATCCTTTGCCCCGCCTCCTGAGCACCAGCAGCTGGTCATTTTCCCTACGTGCTACTGAGGTGCCTGGCTTTGACCCTTTCCTGCTATCCTGTCTCTGCTGAATGCTGTGAGGAAGCCACATCATACACATTGAGAAGAGATAAGCATAGGATAGTGGTGCGATAAAGGCAACTTTGTGAAGTGAACCATGTTTATCAAGATAAAACTTTTTAAAATCCTAAGATAACTATAATCACATAAAATTCTGTAGACGTGGACAAAAACTGGAAGGGGCCAAAAGGAGAGTGAACCTGGGTGACCTGTTGAGGTGATGGGATTCTAGGTGAATCTTTTATGTTGTTACTTTATTATTTGCACGATGTATTTTCTAAAAGTATGTCTAGTATAAATCATGAAAAAGGAGGCTTATAGAAATATATCTACATTCAACCCATGGAGTAAAGGAGCAGCCTACAAAGAACCCTTGGAACGGGTGAGAGAGTTTGTTGATTACAGGGGCAGATCCAGGTTTTGGGGGTCTGAAGCTTATATAGTTTGGAGTTCTCTCTTAGAGAAAAACATACAAAATTAGGAAGGTGCCCATACAAGTGAGGAGCCCTGACTAGCTTCTTTAGCTTTCAGGTAATCATCCACAAACCGCTCTGCAGGGCAGAGATTTCGAAGGCTGAAAGAAGTGTCATGAAGAAAAGTTTCAGGCACTCTGTGCCAAACTTTGAGTTTCTCTGCTACCTTTAAAAACTGCAACTTTTACCAGATCTGAGCTTTTATTTCTGGAAGAACCAAATTAGATTTAGCAGAATAGCATAGCGTACAAATTCAGTAATGGTTCGTTTGGGGTCAAAATAGGACTTTTTTTTTTTTAGATTAGAGTTTTTACTTGGGGATGGGTCTTGCAGGATTGTTGGGGTTTTCTTTTCCTTTTAATCTTTACAGAGATAATAAAGAGTTCAAGGAATACTGTTTAATTGTCAAACAGCTAGTTGATGAATCTTAGGGACAAGGAACTTTTTAGAGACTCGATGCAGAAAACCAGCTACCAAGAGTAACATTAGAGTAAGACAATATTTATTTATTTATACTCCATCTCATTCCAGAAAGGATTGATTTCTCTTACACTAAAGTCAAGTCAACTTTGAAGGATTAATTTGAAAAATTTTTAGAGAATAAATTAGAAGTTTATGACACTCCTTAAGGAAAGGAATCTAAAACGATTCAAATAAATAATTACTCCTCAGTGCCATATAATTGCCCTTTATTGTACATAGATACAGCCTAATCCAATGCAGTAAACTTTTACTGACTGTCCTAGATTTGGAAATTCAAATATAGAATCATTCTTCCCCGTGCTGCCAGAATTCTCTTTAATATGACACTGATTGTGTCCCTCCTCTGTAAAATCCTTCAGTGTCCCAACAGAAAAATCCGTAAGGGCCTTTGTAACAAACAGCTTTCTGGAAACACTGCAAATAAACATGAAGAGGAAAAAAAGTTTGGGGTCAAACTATGATCTATGCTAATGGATGACCCCAAAATTTTATGTAAGGGAAAGACGAAAAAGCCTACATATTGTATGGTTCCATTTACATGAAATGTCTAGAAAGGGCAAATTTATAGGAAGGGAAAGCAAAACTGGTTGCCTAGGATTGGGGGTGGGAGCAGGAATTAACTGTAAATGGGTATGTGCAATCTTTCTAGAGTGATAGAAGTGTTCTAAAAGTGGATGGTGGTAATGGTTGCACAACTATGTTATTACTAAAATGATTGAATTGTACACTGACATTAGTTGAATTTTATGGTATGTAAATTATCCCTCAAAGCTGTTAAAAAAAAGTTCAACCTCACTAGCAGAAAAGGGAAAGTAATTTGAAATGCTTTCTACTTGTCAAATACTAAAATAATAATAATACTCTGACACAGATGTGAAAAAAGGACACTCATACACAAATGGTAGGTGTAAAATTGGGTGCCGACTTTCTGAAGGTAATTTGGCCATAGGCATCAGAGTGAGCCTTTGACTCACTTTCAGAGGTATATCCTAATGAAATGATTGGATGGGTGTGGACATACACACACGGAGATGTTCTTCTCTTTACTATTTGTAGTGGAACATTAGAAACAACTAAATATCCAACACTAGGAGATAAATTATGAATATCCATCTAATAGAATACTGTGTAGCTATTTAAAATGATGATGCAGATGTATATATGTTTTGTCAAAAAGATGTTTATAAATGTAAGTGAAGAAAGATTACAATTAAATATGTATAGGATTAAAAATATTTGTTTATACATATATAAAGGGCTGGAAGTTTATGTAACAAAAATGAACATTAGGTATCTCTGGGTGCTAGGACTATTGGGTGTTTCTTTTTTATTGTCTTTTATTTGTCTGTATTTTCTAAAGTTTTAAAGTGAAATGTGTCATGTTTTGTGAAAAAAAGCAATAAAATTTTTTCTTAAAAAAGAAAATATATTTCACTGACTTCTCATCACTTAAAACTAACTATAAGGATCCCTTTTGATATTAATAAAAATCCTTTGGACCTTCATACACTAGGACTTTTAGTGTTTATTGATTGATGAAAATAATGACAAAAGCTGTAACTTCTGTACCACTTATACATGGCTTTGAATACATTATTACAGTGTCTGCAGACATTTAAACAAGTACACACACATGCACCTTTCAGGCTTATTCAGTCTACACTACAAAACTCTTTGAAACAACTCTGGTCTGCAGGTTCAGAGGGACCAACCTAGAGAATAAAGTCGAAATACGTTAACTTGGTATCCAAGGCCCTTTTTGTTATAATCTTCATACCTTTCCAACTTCACCCTCACAACAGTTCATACAAAACTACTTGTTATTCTCTGACTGGCCATGCTCTTTTATTCCATCTGCTTTTGTACGTGCTCTGATCTGGGCCCTGCATGTCATTTTTCCTTTGTACACTTGACAAGTTTTTATCTTTCTGGACATTGCTTGAAAATCACCTGTCTTAACTGCCTCCCAGGGTAGTGTAGGTGCCCCCTTTTCTGTGCTTTCCAGCATGTTTATTGCAGCATTTATCACACTGTAGTGTAATTACTGACTTGTGTACATTTCCCTAGCTGGATGAGGAACTTCGCCGTTCTATCCAGGGGTTTTGGCACATTGTCTGCAACAGAAGAGCTGCTGGCAATAAATCTCAGTTGGATGGGTGCATGAGAAAGACCCAGTCCTTGCCCGTAAGGCACTCGTAGTCTAGTCAGGGAGACAGATGTCTAATATATGATTAGTCCTATAATAACAGATGTGAATGAGCACACAGAGGAGATGGTGATTAGTTTGGACTGGGTGATTAGGAATTGCTTCCCAGACTTTATTTTGAATTTAGACTTATTTTGAAAAGTTGAGAAAGAAGAAGGGAATAAAAGCCTTGAGTCCCTTGCTAGACTTTAGAAATTCATTCTACAGAAATGTGGGGATGACTCAACAGTTGCTCCCTGAACCTCCAGCTCTCCAGCTGTCCTCAGCACTAGCTGGGCCTAGTTCCCACTGCCCCAGCTTCCTTTTCCTCTCTGTCAAAAATCACTGACAATAAATTTCCTTAGGATGCTGACTTGGCACTCTAATCTGGCAAAGAGTTTGCTTACCTGGCCAGATATATGTTTGGGTGGTAAGAAAAACTTCTAGGTGAGGCATGGAAGAACTGGTTTCTGATCCTGGCTTTGCCGCAGACTCACTGAATAGACCAGTTGTATAACATATACATGCTTAACTTCTTGATCCTCAGTTTCTTCTTTTGCAAAATAGAGGGAGTTATAATCATACGTCTGTTACCTAACTCATATAGTTATTTAGAAGAATTTAGAACACTATACATGAAAGCACTTTATTAAATTGTGATACACTGTACAAATGCTCAGTTTTAGGATTATATCATTACATTCCCGAAAATACTTCATAAAATTGATCAGACCTCTTCTACTGAGGGCCTTTTCAGCTTAAGAAGAGAGCCATGGCAGTGGGTTGGGAAAAGAATTCTCATCTCCCTTGTACAATCGGATGACTGGTTTTCAAGTGAGTGTGGGTGGTAAAACATCTGGAAATCATCGAAACACAAAATATTGGTGTATTTAATTATATGACACAAATCAGGACTATTTAGTCCTAATTTGATTGACAAAACCATCTTACATGTATGCAAATAAAAAGTAGTAGAGATATCTACTCCCCAGTTCTCGCCTCAGTCTATGCCCAAAGTAGGGTTACTTAAGCTCTTTATTCACTGTAGTAGCCAGGATTCTCCAGAGAAACAGAACCAATAAGAGAGAGGTTTATTTTAAGGAATTGGTTCATTTTTGTAGAGGCTGGCAAGTCCAAAATCTGCAGGGCAGGCTTGAAGGCTGAAGACCCAGCAAAGAGTTGATGTTGTGACTTCAGAGTCTGAAGGCAGTCTGCTGGCAGAATTCTCTCTTCCTCAGGGGATGTCAGACTTTTTCTTAAGGCCCTCAAGTGACTGGATGAAGCCCACCCACATTATGGAGGGTGATCTGCTTTACTCAAAATCTGTTGATTTAAGTGTTAATCTCATCTGAAAAATTCCTTCATAGCAACCAGACCAAGTTTAACCAAATATCTGGATACCACGGCCTAGCCAAGTTGACACAAAATTAACTATCCCGCTCACCAACTTACAAACCACAGCAGCAAATGGGAAACAGTTTCCCCTCCCTTTCCTGTCAGTTTTCCAGGAATTTCCTAAGGCTATGAATGTCCAAGGTGATGCTGGGTGTGCCGTATTAGGGAAACACCATTCCATGTGATGGCAGGACCAGTGGACAGCATCTCTGAAGCACTGAGGGATGAGGCCCAACTGGGACGGCTTACCTGGACCAGGCAGCCCTGGGACCCACAAGAAGGTACGTGAATGGATCCTCTGGTCAGGCCATTTCTCAAGGCACAGCAGTAAACAGTGCCCCCACAAAACAATTCTAATCTCGGTCCACCGGGCCCAGCACCTTCCAGGCCTCAGACTGAGCCCAAAGGTCAAGTTTAGGTGACAACTCTCTCATGGAACACTAAGAGCCTCTTTGGTTACAAGTGAGAGTTTTTTTTTTTTTCACATTTACTGGTTATTTTGAGATTTCCTTTAATTGTTTATTATGCAAAGGCCAAGTCTAAATCATCTCAGACAGCCCTGCTACTCTGAATCCTGATCGGAAATCTTACTGAAGGTATATTTTGTAGTTTTTCTAAGTCCTTTACAAATCGTTCTCTTGGTTCCTTCGTGTCTAAGGACTTTTGGCCTCATCACTGTAGCGTGATTAATGCTCTACGGTTGATCCGATTTAGCCTGCTGCAAAAATTGTTTTAGTTTATCAAGTTAACTCAAGGGGGTTCTCTGAGAAAAAAGCTAAGATTTGGAGAGGTTCCAGTGGTTCTCAGTCCTGAGCGACGTCACAAGGCTCCATGGTGCGTGGAGGGGGCCAAACCGCCGTGCCCAGCGCGCACGCCTCACCTGCGCAGAAGCTGCCGCGTGTTCCTCGCTCCTCTCTCCTGCTCTCAGTGTTTTGGTTCCTATGTTACCTTAAACCTGTACCTGGTCAGACACAGGTGGGAACTCAGGAAATATCTGTTGATGGAATAAATAAAATATCTAATAGAATAAAGAATTTGTTGTAACAAATCAAACTACAAACAAAATAGAAGAAACTATGGGTGACTGTTTCTCTCAACTCTGTGTGGGTAAAAGCTGTCTTAAGTTTAAGAGCCACGGCAGAAATCACATGTAAACTGATTACATAAAACTGTTTATAGAGCTAAAAAATCATAAGCTAAATTAAAAGAAATATCAAACGGGGAAAATATTGACTACATATCTGGCACATCAATATGGAAGTAGATAAGGGAAAAAATAGAAGATTCCAGTTCAAAAATGAGAAAAAAAATAAAAATAGACAATTCACAAAAGAGCAAGTACGAATGACTAACAGTATAAAATAACAAAGAAAAATCATTTTCTAACAGCTAGTATTAACCAAAAGAGAAAAAAATCAACTACAGTACTCATTGCTGACTAAGGTGTGGTGAGTTGGGCACACCTCTTCCAACTTCGCTCTTGATCTTCAAAGTCAGGTTTTTAAAACTCAAAGTTGGGCCAGCCCGGTGGCGTAGTGGCTAAATTCATGTGCTCTGCTTTGGTGGCCCAGGGTTCCCAGGCCAGGATCCCGGGCGTGGACCTAGCAATGCTTGTCAAGCCATGCTGTGGCAGGATCCCACATAAAATAGAGGAAGATTGGTACAGATGTTAGCTCAGTGACAATCTTCCTCAAGCAAAAAGAGGAAGACTGGCAATGAATGTTAGCTCAGGGCTAATCTTCCTCACCAAAAAAAAAAAACCAAAACCCTCAAAGCTAAGCATTGAATCAGTTTCTTTTTCTGCATTTTAGCCTGTTCAGACCCTACATAAGGAGCCAGACATAACAAAAGCCCTCACTGCCACTAAAATGTTGGGAGAAGGGTAGGAGTACAAAGAATTGAAAACTATAACAGATTAAGTATTATGCTAGTAGAAGTAGGTAGAGATCAAATATATTTTATTAATTTGAAAGGTGCCATCTACATTGGTCCACCAACACTTTAACTTAGTCATCTAAACCTTCAATGAAAGAATCGTCATTGACCACAGATTATTATGAAATTACTTTTATTATTGATACTGCTTTTTATTGGGTATTGGTTTCCCCAAGGTCCAGAGAGAATGATGGAATGAAGCATCAACTTTGTCATGTACAGCCACGTAATACAAATAAAAATTTCTTCTTTCAAAATCTTTTCTCTCTCTCAAAAAGCCATCAGTTTATGCTCTCTGAGTAATTTTAATAGAGGTTTTTATCATTAGCACGGGCCTTGAAACTGAGAAAAATTACAAATCATGTCAGTTTCAGAATCTCTTTTTTTTTTTTTGCCTTCCTAATCACAAACCACAACATGAATTTCTGCAGGAGCAGGATGCCACGTCACAAAATATCAGTCTGGCTCCAGTCTCTTCGTATTTTCCATGCATGGAGGACAGAGATTTTTTTGTTGAATCAGGGCCATAATTTGCATCTAGTAGGACAATGGCCATATTCTCTTCTCCCATCCACACACAGAGCTACATTCACGACAGCAAGAATTGCCCAGCGATAGAGGCAGAATTTGGCTCAGCCAGGGCAAAATTTAGCCTGATTTTAAAAAGTAAATGGTCCAGTTAACATCCAGCAAAGAGCAAACCAGCTAGTGGATTTGGAAGGTTCCCTTAAAATTTCTTGAAATTTTCCTTTGAAATTTCCAGCCCAGTGTATGAAGTAATTCCAGACACTAATGAGCTTCAGAGGCCTCTCTGGCCGTAAAAAAGAACTGAGATGATCGTCTGTATTGGATTCAGGACTTTCTTAGGCAGCGGATCATTTATATTGTCATGTCCTGGTTTTCCCTCAGTGATTGATGTGTTCTCTTTTGTTTTCAGAAGGCTTTTCTACTATTCGCCTTTTGTTCAAAAGTGACCCTGAAAGATGAGTCAAAACTTCCATACCTGCTTTCCATATGGAGAAGCTGGGCGCCCAGAAAGGTTAAACAGATTTGCCACTTATGCAACAAAGGAACTCTGGGTTCTCACGTGGTTGTGTAAGTCTAGTCAAAATGGAAATGAAACTTCTGCTTCCTTATCTTTCCTGTTTGTTTAAAATGAAGTCCTTTGCACTTATCAGTTCCTAGGAGATTGTTTTTCGCCACATGTAAATTTGAAATCCCCTCTAATCAGAACCAACTTTCTCCAGGACGCCCCAGTCATGGATTATGAGGAGCCACTTCTTAGGCCTCTCTTTCCGGACACAAACACAGTGCTCTTCCAGCTGAGCAGATCACTGTTGAGGAATTTCATCAGCACCGTTCAGGGGTTTAGAGAGTGGTCCCTTTAGTTGCTGGCTCTGGAGTATATTGTCTTTGAAACCCATACATTCAGGTTTTTTTCTTAGTAAAGCTGTTTGGACATATTTACCTTCAGAGTTTCCTTATTTACTTTTAGGTTCCAAAATGTTTTGATCACCTAAATTGAGAAAGAAAGCAGATTTAACCTTGAGAAAGGAGAAAAAGTGGAGAGGGAGTCGTCGGCTTTGTGAATTTTAGATTTTCCCAAGAGAAACGATGAAAAAGGAAAATTGTATTTTTTAAGAGCACAAAATCCCTGAGCTATGTGACAGACTTCCCTTTTCGTAGAACGAAGTTAAAAGAAATCTTCGAGGATCTTTAGTTCAACCTCCCCGTCTTACAAATGAAAAAATTGAATTCAAATAAGTTGTGACATATCTATTTCCATGTCAATATGTATAAATTTACCTTATTCTTTTGTTTGTTTGTTTTTTAAAGATATGCCTTTTTTTTTTTTTTTTTTTGGTGAGGAAGATTGGCCCTGAGCTAACATCTGTTGCCAATCTTCCTTTTTTTTTTTTCCTCCCTGAAGCCCCAGTACATACTGTATATCCTACTTGTGAGTCTTCTAGTTCTTCTCTGTGGGATGCTGCCACAGCATGGCTTGATGAGTGGTGGGTAGGTCCACACCCAGGATCCAACCCAGGGAACCCCTGGCCACAGAAGCAGAGCACCGCAAACTTAACCGCTACACCACCGGGCCAGCCCTTACCTTATTCTTTTCAAAAGCTGTGTATCACTCTATAAGGATGTATCTTAATTTATGCAGCCCTTTTTCTTTGAGGAGTATTTTGGTTATTTCCAGTTTTTCACTATTATAAACAATGCTGCAATGAATAACCTTGTACGGCTATCTTAGTTCAATATATGAGTATGCTTACAGGATAGATAACCAGAAATGAAGTGACAGTTTTAGTAGCAATAGCCCTCTGATGAAATTAAACCTGTGACTGCACATCCTTGCCAACTCTAGATATTATCAAACTTTTCATTTGATCTAAGTTTTCAAAATGATTTTGGTCTTTTACATTTAGCTCATTAATCTGTCTGAAATTGGCTTTCATGTATTGTGTGAGGTAGAAACCTAACTTTCACTTTGTGAATATTTAACATGAGAAGGAGAGCAGAGCAGTAGGCGTGGGGAGAGTAAGGAGGGCAGCTACAGGCAGCCACCATTTCACACAATCCACTCGGAAAAATAAAGGGCCTACAGCCGACCAGACCTGCCCCCGTGGCCACCTGAGAAGGCTGGTTGGTGACCACCTATTATTACAGTAGAGTTGCAACATATGTGCACTTGGGGATTTAACTATCCCGGCTTTTCAGCTTCTGAGAGCCCAGATACTAGAGACATTAGGACATTTTAAGAGACTTTTAAATGTAATTTTGCCTACAGTGGTTTTTACCTTCTATGTTGACAGTAGAACCTAGACTGTCCGCCCTACCCACAACAGACAGACCAAAGATGTGACTAGAGCATGCTGCAGTTTCATTGTGTTCCTCATCCGCTACTCCCGAGGACCTTATAAAAATATTCCTTCCAATCGTATATATATACACATGTAGTATGTTCCTGAACGGATCTTGAAAATACAGATTTCTCCACCTCATTATGTTTGGAGTTTTGAAGTTTTCCAGTGATTTCTTCTTCTTTTTTTTTTTTTTTTGGCCCCTCTTATGGATTGGTACCTAACTGCTCTAATCCATACCCAACCCTCTCTTTCTCCCCACGCTTCAGAATTCTTCTCAACACAGTACAATTGACTGATCAGAGTCGGCACACGGGAGGAATCAGTTTGCCATCTCTGGTCTAGATCATTGTTAGTTAAAGTCCTGTGGTAGTGGTAAGAGATTTTTGTCCTGAACGTATGCATTTTATCACCGTGATGTCTATCAGTGGTCTCCCCTATGGGTGTGAGACGAGGATTATTGGGGATGGTCTGGCGACTCATGGAAAAGTGGGCTGCAGCTCTTTGGGGAAGAAGGTCTTTTTCTTTTTCCTTTAAGGGCAAAAGTGAGTCATAGAACTTCCTACTTTCTATATCGAAAGTCAGAGTCAGTGATATGACCCTGTATTCAATCAGTGTCAGAGATATGACCAGTGATACAACTTGTGTATTCGTCTCAAGAGTTCAAAGGTTGCAGAAGTGGGTATAGCGATGCCTTGGGTGCCCCACCTACATCCGCTAGCACTCCCTGTTATAAAAGCAGATGGCATCTGTGACTCTGCCTGAAGACTGGCTCTGGCTGTGGGAGCTCACGTGGCTTGAGCACAGGGCAGGTGGCAAGTGCTGGGAAATCCATGCCCTCAGGAGCAGAATTCAACCAGTAACAGATGGGAATTATGGTACAACACTCTAAGGGGTACTCTGCAGTTTCCCAGGGGTCTCCCAGCTGCCCCAGTGATAATGGGCTCATTAATCCTTCCTCTCTGTGGGCTGCCTTTCCTTCCCTGTCTCACATCCCCATTCCTCTACTGAGATCCCCTTCTGAATAACCTATTTGCATTCAGAATGGGCTTGTCTCAGAACCTGCTTCTGGGAGAACCCAACAGAAGACAGGAGGGGCATCACCTTTGTAGCAGGGGATGACATATCCTTTTGATAATTTATACCGGCTAACAAAGCATTTTAAGGAGCTATCAGGAAGTAATAACGAGTTTTAATTCTTCACTCTGTAAAGAGATACAAAGACTCTTTGGGGAAGGGCATCTGTTTTGGTAGAAACAAGGGAGCTACAAAAAGGAGGGGATGCATCTTAGGGCAGGGACTCCCTATCGTCCCTGACACCGTCCCCTGAAGCAGTGAGGGTGCTGGGGTTGCTAAGAGAACTCCCCACAGAGCCCAGGACCACAGGGACAGGGTCCAGGCTCAAGTAGCAGGAACTGTACCAGAGGCGGCAGTGATAAATAAAACATTATGTTGTGATTTTTCCATTTGAAAAAACTTACAAATATATCCTTTTTTCAAAAAAAAAATGTCATTTCAGGATCACCAAATGTCATTTGATGGAAAGACTGTCATTGTTCTTAGGATTTGTCTTTTTAATTTAAAAAATTGTTAAAATATTCATATTTTTATGAAATAATGTGGGTAGAAGATACTATTTTTTATATACTATTATTATTTGACAGAATTAAAAGCTACCAACCATTTCTCAGTGCCCCTCTTTTACTGGGGGAAGGGTCATGAAATCCTAAACTCTAGGAGCCACTGATCATAAATCCACATGGATACACCCTTTCTGTGACACAGGGGTTTATGTAAGCCACATCATAAAGCCAGTGTAGTGGTCAGTCCCTGGCAGCATAGGCCGGTCTGATTGACATGGTTCCAGGTGGCAGCAGAGGCACAGATTTCTCAGAGAATGTTCGTCTGGGGCCAGCTGGCTAATCACCACTCCTGCTCAGTGCCTGTCCTCAGGCTCTTCACCTGTCCACCAGAATTTCTGTGGGATGTCCCTAAGCTTTCCCTAGATAGTCCAAATGCTTTTCTATATCTGCCCCTCCCTCAGCACTGAGCCATGAAGGAGAATAGAGCCTTCTCATGTTCTCAGTCAGTCCCCTGATCTCCTAATGCCCCCTTTAGGGGACCTCACTTTGGAAAAGCACCTGCCTTAATAGTGAAGGCTATTTTTTGTTGTTGTTGATATTGTTTTAACTTGAGGTCAGAATTTCACTCCGGTGTGAAAAGTTATTGCAAATTATCCATATCACTCCATTCCTCAAATATGTTTCTCCACTAATATGGTGCCATGGTTTATCTGCATAAAAATGAAATTCAATGGGGGCTGACTCCTTGGTCTAGAGGTTAAGTTCAGTGCGCTCCACTTCTGTGGCCCAGCTTTACGGGTTCCGTTCCTGGGTGCAGACCTACACCACTCATCAGCCACACTGTAGTGGCGTCCCACATACAAAATAAAGGAAGATTGGCACAGATGTTAGCTCAAGGTTAATCTTCCTCAGCCAAAAGACAGAGAAAAAAAATTAAATTCAAGCCCATTCATAATATTAAATTGATAGAAACCAAAGGCACCATTAATGATAAATAAGGAACACAACTTTGGACGTAATAGAAGATGATAGCTACTAAACAGAGAATGTCCTCACAAAAAGAGAATGCCCAGGGAATTTCTTAGAGAAATTGAAATAAGTACTAAAAATGAGGCAATCGAATAAAAAGAGAATGCCTATTTCCTGGGGGCTCTGAGGAAGTGAATTAAACGGTGGCAGCTTTTAAAACTGAATAAGATGGGGGTAGACGGGGAGCATCTTCCTGCCTCTGTTTACACGCCCAGATTCCAGCATGGAAGATCAGAGACTCCGCTCTTCAAATTCGTAGACCAATTGTCCCTCTTGAAAAGTACTCGCATTTTCCGTAAATAGTAATTTCACAGCCTATCTCAAGTCTAGGGGGCAATGCGATTCGAGGAGTATTAGTCACGGGAGTCAGGAGACCAACTGGCTGGGCCATTCTAGAACCGAGATTCCAGGTGGAATAGTTTGCTAGGGCTGCTGCAACAAAGTAGCACAAACTGAGCTTAAACAACAGAAATGTATTGTCTCACCGTTCTGGAAACGAGAAGTCCGAAATCAAACTGTCAGCAGGGCTGTTTCCTTCTGAGGGCTGAGGGGAGGATCTGTTCCCAGCCTCTCTCCTTGGTTTTAGATGGCCGTCTGCGTGTTCACATGGCATTCTTCCTGTATATGTGTCTCTCTGTCCATATTTCTCCTTCTTCTAAGGACACCAGTCATACTGAATTAGGACGCACCCCAATAACCTAACTTTAACTTATACCTTGTAAAGACCCTGTCTTCAAATAAGGTTACATTCTGAGATCCTGGGTATTAGGATGTCAATAAATGAATTTTGGGGGGACACAATTCAACCATAACACCAGGCCATCTCTCTGGCTTTAGTTTCTCATCTTCAGTGGAGAATGTGGACCTTAATGCTCCTTGAGGGCTCTTTCAAGCTCAACTTTGCAAGATTCCCTCAGCCTTTTGAAGCTGCCAAGCCTAGCCCCTCTATTCACAAGACTGTAAATATAAGAATTTTCCTGAGCCAGGCCGGCCGGCCAATCCTGGAGGGCGGGAAACATGTAGGGAAATGCTGCAAGGGTGGAGTTTTTCCCTTTAACCTTTTGTCATTTGCATGAGTTCTTGTAATCAGATAAACATTCAGGGTGTGGTGAACTGGGGATCCTGACATCCTGAGGCAAATAAACCAACTCAGATGACATTTGTTCTTTTCCAAATCCCGAAGTTTTTTGTGCTCCAAAAATGGATGACAAAATCGTTCCAGGAGCGCTGCAGTGTTTTGTTCTCCCTGCCAATTCATTAGCAACAGAACGGTCGCCGGGCTATAATCCAGCCGGGCTGACATCAGTTCTCCAGTAAAAGAAGGACAGAAGTGGAGCCGGGTCTGTGCAGCCAAGAGGGATCAGGAGGGCTCAGCTGTACTGACACGCTGGCAAAAAAAAAAAAAAAAAAAAAAACCAAGAAGAGAAGAAAGTTGGGAAAGTTTATAGAAATGAAGAGGTCATCTAGCTTCCTCAAGTGTCTCAGACAGGAAGGTAGGAAGGAGGGACACTGGGCATGGTGATAAGACAGATTACGGTCTGGCCAACTTTGTCTTCAGAGAGTATTTAGAAAAATTGGGGTTTGCTTAACCTATAAATAAAAACCATCGGTTTTAGAAACCTAAACTAAGCATGTGTACAAAAAGAAACCTATATAAGGAAGCCAAGCTGGACTGTAGTTATGGGAGGCCCAGGAACAGCCCACTTCCTTTTTTTGTGCCTTTTTTATTCATCTCTAAATGTGGGAATGGTAATACAATTACACTCTTCTCAACTTAAAAATACTTTTCTTCTGAATCACCTGACAAGTCTTTTTTTTCCCCCTGCACAGTGTTTATATCCATTAAGACATCTTCCAGAGCCACTTTATCAGTCTAGCAGGTCTTGCTGGAAGCTTCCAATACTCCAGAGGCTGAACAAAGCTCGCAGCTTGGTCACTGACCCCTCACTTTCCTCCTTGTCTCAATAAAGTGCCAAACCTATACATTTAAGCTCTGCTTTTTTGGGAGCTTTCTGGACTTTTTCCCATGGCATTTCTCCATTCCTACTTCTGGACTTTCCTCCCAGCTTTTATGATATTAGAGAGTGAGCTGTAGATGCTACTTTATGGCTTTTGAAGAGCCTGGATGTTATATAAGTGTGTCCACATCTTACCTTCTGTTTCTACCACGTGCAGCAGGGCAGGGAAGGGCAAACACCATCCCGGTGGCCCCACTTCCAGCTTCTTGGAGGCAGAACGTGTGCCTGATAGGGTAAGCATGTTCCTGGTACACAGTGGCTGAATAAAGGGTCTGTACATGCAGAAAATCAGGACACCAATGAGCTCATTATCAAAGAAAAGTCTGAAGTTAGGTGGATTGAGGACGAATCATGATACATTCAATAGCTTGCTATGGTTCAACCCCATTTTACAACTGGGTTATCCTTGACTTACGTATTCTCAAGATGCTACATTTGTCATCTCTACCCATCTACACCCTCAGATACTGACTCTTAGATCCTCCCAATTAAATTGGACTCTTGGATACTAAACCTGGTCCTGCTTCTTTAGAAATCATATCCATTTATTTATTCATCCATTCACTCATTCACCAGCAGGAATTGGGTGTCTCCCACGGACCAGGCATAGTGCTGTATCATGGGGGTGCACAGAATAATAGGAAAAGCTTCTTGCCTTGGAGGAACTCCTAATCCAAGGACTCCTACAACCCACGAGGGCTTCTGGATTTGGGTTTTGACTTTGACTTCTTGAACTTACAGTACCCACGCTTCCTTTCCAAGGAGGAACTTGGCTTCCGTGCTAATGCAGAGCACGGATATCTGCCAAATCCCTGTACTCAACCAGACTTCAGTCTTGACTCCCAGCCCTTCCTCTCTGTCTGAAACCCAGCACAACAGCCCCTTTGCCTGCAGTTTCCACTTGAATTCAGAAGCTCTGTCCACACACTGAAGGTTATATACCAGAATCTTTGAGCCTATGGAGCCTCTAAGATGTTGCTTCTGTGGAATCTGCCCCGTTTGTTCCCTCTTGGGTCCACCCTCAGCCTGACCAGCACTGTAGTCCTATTACAGAGATCTAAGAGCCCATACTATGTGAGAGCCCTGGGACAAATAAGTGTGGGAGCCAAAGTGGAACGCTTAGCTGTTTTCCTTCTGAACCAATCCTGTCTGACTGACTTGTCAGAGTGGTGCCTGGTGGCAGCAACCCTGCCAGGCCCCCCTGGGAGCCCAGGTCTACGCAGCACGAGTCTCTCTACCACCTTTGCTGCTCTGCCTTTTGTCAGGGGCAGGGGGAGGTGGCTACTGTGTGGTGACGTGCAGAGGAGGCACATGGGCACTGGACGCAGCCTATACCTGGGGAGTATTGCTGCCAAAAACGCTTAACCTGAATCTGAGATAGTCAGACATCCAAATTGTGGACATCCTACAAAACAGTTGTCCTGGACTCTTCAAAAACATTGACCTCAAGGAAGATTTTTTAAAAAAAGCAGGGGAGTTGTTCCAGATTAAAGAAAACTGTAGAGACACGACAGCTAAATGCAATGCATAATCCTTGACTTAATCCTGAATTGAAAAATATATAGCAACGAAGGACATTAGTGGGACTATTACGTCTCTATATGTGTGTGTGTAGAAAGAGAAAGAGAAAAACAAATGTGGCAAAATGCTAACAATTCATAAATCCAAGTGAAGGACATATGGTTATTCACTGTTCTGTTTTCTCAACTTTGCTGTGGGGTTAAAATTTTTCAAAATAAGTTTAGAACTCTCATGTAGTCCAGTTGTGGGCAAACAGACAGGAAGAGGGAGAAGATGGCATGAGCAGACTAGCAGGAGCCAGGGGAGGCCTGGCAGCCCCAGACAGCTTCTGTACCAAGTTCTAGTCCCAGAGACAAAGCAGGAACCAGGCAAAATACTAGGCAAGCAAACTGGCCACAAACACAGGGAACGTGCAGCTTACTGCACACCTGGTCGTCTCGGGACAGCCCTAAATCTGGGGACCAGATGTGGGGGCGGCAGGCAAATTCCAGGCCTAATATCAAGCAAAGAACTCCCAATAATGCCACGTGTAGCCTTTGGAGGCTCAGGGAAATGCTCAATGATCAAGTGCTTGGCCGTTGTTCCCAAGGCCAGACAGGATGGAAGCCAGCAGGAACCGACACGTCTGCCTGTTGCCCAAGGATCCCAAAATCCGAGAAGGGGGTGGGGCTTATCAGGAGGCAGTGACCTCAGCGGGTTCTGTTTGCTCTAACGGGTTAAACTTTGCATTGCCAGACAAGTCACTGATTAAGCCCGCACATGTCACCGTAATTTGCCTTTTTTCCATCTTTTCTGTCTTCTATTCTCTATTTGTAATTCTTTCTGGCTGTCCCTGTTCCTCTCCTGGTTTTATGCCATTACAACGTGTGGAAAACATTAGAAGACCTCTCTACAGTGTCTTAGTGAGTACAAAGATGCAAAAAAAAACAACTATCTTAGCTGGTTTTGGACTCACTAGTGTGACACGTCATTTCCAAAAGTCAGGGAGCTGAACGCTAAGGTGTCCAAACTTCCACGTCCTCTGGCTTTGTTATCTTTCAGCATTTCTGTAAGTTTTCTGGCCCTTAAAGGAACTGCTGATTTCTCCTTCCTGACTCTCTTTTAATCTCAGCTGTGCTGAGCAGAGCTTCTCAAATTCTGGACAGGACCCTCAGCTCAGCCCTCTCCTCTCCGGGCCTCCTGAGCTTTCTTCCCCTGTACGCGGAGATGTACAGTGTGGGAGGTCAGCCAGGGGTTGGTGAGATGGATCCAGCCAAGGGCTCTGCTCATTTTCCACCATGCGGCTCAGTAACAAAGCAGCCATGACAAGCATTGCCAAGACCACGTGTTGGGAGCCAGAAGTAGATGAATTCCCGGTGTGAGGAAGGAAAACAGCAACCGAGTTTGCTACAACTGTGATTCATATGCAGGATTCAGCCTGGAGAAGGCTCCTCCTGAGAAACCATAACGTTTGCAGAAGTGGAGTCAAGCAGACTCCAGTGGTTTTCAATCTCAATCTCTTTCTCTCTCGCTCTTTCGTGCTATTTCTCTTTTCCCTTTCATTGAGCAGCAAATCCCTATGTTCAAAAATAAATTTTAGACAAGAACCAATATACCAAAGAGATCAAAACTCAGCCTGCCTGGTTTTTCGTGGTAGGCTGTGGACCTATGTGGCCCCTCCTCAGTCACTCCAGGATAAATTCAGGATATTGCTTGGGCCCCACCGAATGCAGGGTTTGAAAACCATTGCTTTGATCTGTCTTCCCCCCATATGGAGGAAACCTGGTCTTCTCTGGGATGCCTTCTCAGGTGCTCCTCAAACAACACCTCCCCACTCCTCCCCAAGTTGTTTTCCTGCTTCCACACACACCAAGAACTTCATCAGGTGAGATCTGCTGTATATCTTTCTTAAAAGTCTGGAGAGTGGCCTTTGATGGAAAATGAATCTAATGATAACTTGTGATATCTTCAAAAAAGAGCTTTGGCCTGAACTTAATGTATTTCAGCCTACTGGAAAAATAGAGGTGTGGTCATGGGGTTTCATTTCCGTGAATTTGAAAAGGCAGTGTCTGCAGATCCTTCCTTCCTTCGCCTCCGTGCGGTGGGAGAACCTCTTCCTCACAGGTTCTACTGCATTGGCGTTATGTTAACTCAACATCTTGGATCCAACTGAACTTGTTTCAATTTGGATTGTTACACACTGTATCAGCTGCTTACTTTTCCTGCCACTGACCACTAGTCACACATTCATCTATAACCTCAAATGTCATGGGATAGAAAACTGTGGGAAAGTTTGTCTCTGAAGCAATGGAAAGTTCCAAATGTGAGAACAACATGGCAACCTATGGTGGGAAAGGCCGTAAACAGTTTTATTGCATCAGCTGTCACAATAGCGAAAACTCTGGGGTGGCATCCCAAAAGAACAATGTGTTTTTAGTCATTCATTTCAAATTTGTTTGACTCATTCCTCAGCTACCTAGTTGTTTTCCATTTTATTTAATTAAATAAATAGCAGTGGTATAGCTTTCAGCATCACAGCAAGACACAGCCACCACAGTATGACAACTGACAGACAGGTGGTGTGGTTCCCTGACGGGGAAACGAACCTGGGCCACAGTGCAGTAAGAGTGCCAAATATTAACTACTAGACTACCAGGGCTGGTTATATGCATTTTAGGGGGATACAAACATTCAAACCACAAAAATAGTGCTTTCAGATTCTACACACCGGCCTTTCTCTTCTGGGACTCAGTCCTGGCTACATGGATGCAAGATTACGGTTTGGGGAGTTGTGTGTATTTGGAACTATACCTCCCACCAGAAGCCTTAACAAGCTTTTCTGTTTCAGTCTCTCTTCCTTTAAATGAGTTCTCTCTCCCAAATACATTCTCCCTCTTAAAAATCAGTTTCTGGCACTCAGTCCGCCAAACAGGCCCAGACACATCTGAACCCCAGCAGGGGATGGCTTAGGCTTTAAGCTAAGGCCACTGCTGCATAACTTTCAAGTTTAAATTTACTGCAGGCTCTTTACCCAATATGTATGCATTCTTTTTTAACCAATAACTTGGGTTACATTAATCATTCCCTTCTAAGTTAATCATAAGTCTTTTCTTTTGCCTTGTCCTTCTGTGCTCTTGGATATCAAATGGCAGATTGGTGAGTTATTACTGATCATTTGATTCATACACATTCAGCACATGAGTATGAAGTGCATCGTTCCTATTTCTGCATGTCAGCATTTTGTTTGCCTAAAATAAATTTACTCAAATGTATCTTTACTCAGTTGCGGAGAAATTGCAACCCTTGTACACTGCTGGTGGGAATGTAAAATGGTACAGCCACTTTGGAAATCTGTTTGGCACTTCCTCAAAAAAGTTAAACATGGAGTTGCCATATGACCCAGCAATTCCACTCCTAGGTACAATATATACGAATGAGAATTGAAAACATATCTTCACACAAAAATTTGTACCCCAACGTTCATAGCAGCATTACTCATCATAGCCCCAAAGTGGAAACAACCCAAATGTCCATCAACCAATGAATAGATAAACAAAATGTGATAGATACATGCAGTGGAATACTATTCAGCCATATAAAGGAATGAAGTAGTGACACACACTTCAACTTGGATGAACCTTGAAAACGTTATGCTAAGCGAAAGAAGCCAGACAAAAAAGGACACATAATGCATGATTTCACATATATGAAGTGTTCGGAATGGGCAAATCCATAGAGGCAGAAAACAGATTAGTGATTGCCAGGGACGGAGAGAATGGAATGGGGAGTGACTACCAACAGATATGGAGTTTCTCTTTGGGGTGATGAAAATCTTCTGAAATTAGATAGTGGTGATGGTTGTACAACATTGTGAATATACTATGACCCACTGAATTATACATTTTAGAAGGGTGAATTTTATCTCAATTTTTTAAAATAGATCTTTACTACATATTAAGCATTCCTCACCAAAAAGAGCCCACTTTATTTTTATTAACTGAAGTCCAGTCTTTATTCAGATTTCCTTAGTTTTGACTTAATGTCCTTTTTCTGTTCCAAGAGGCTGCTTTTCAAAGAAAAAATTAAATAGTTGCTCTACTGATCTATGTTTATAACAAATTGCAGCTTTCTAGTGAAAGGCAAAATCCTTGTACAGCCCAAGCAGAAAGGACAAATGCTTCTTTTATTCATTCATTCAGCAATGTTGAGTCGTAGTATGGCAATGTGCCAGGCACTGCAGAGATAATGGTGACCAACGAAAATGTGTCCCTGCCCTCACAGGGAGATACGGGCAATTCAACGCAGAAAGCACACGGCTCCGTGGGAGCACATGGGAAGAACACCACTCAGACCTGAGGGACCAGGGAAATCCTTCTGGAGACCAGATCCTAATGGAGACCTAAAGTTGAGCCAGAGTCAGGGACACAAAGAACAGAAGGAGTGTTACAGAAAGGAAATAGTATTTGCAAGGACCCTGAGGTGGGAGAGAACACAGAATATTCTGGGATCTGAAAACAGTTCAGAATGGTTCACTTTAAACATTTGGTCTCTGCTGAGTCAGGCTGTTGTGTTTAGGAATTCAGTACTTTCTTCCAACTTGTTCAAACTTTGCTCTGTGTGTCAGAATGTTTTCAGCTGCAAGTAACAGATTCTGGTTCCCAAGGCATAAAGATTAGGACATCTATTATTTTATATGACAGGAAGACTAGATGGAGGGTGGATTTCAGGTTTGATGGATGCAGAGACTTAACATCGTCCGTAGGGACCCAGTTTCTTTCTGTTTCTCTCTCTCTGCTATCCACACATTCTGTTCTTTCTAAGGCAAGTTCTCCTTGGGGCCACACCACCTGGGACAACACGCTTCCCTTCAGCAGGACAGGCACTTATTTATCTTTTCTGAAAGCCCCAGCAAGCCTTCCTGGCATCTCATTGGCACAAATTCCTGAATGGATCCCTGGTGAGGGAGTAGTTACCATGAGTGGCTTGGATTAATTATCCAGCAACAGATTGAGTGTTGGGAAGTCAACCTCAGTGCAACCACAATGGGGACCCTAAACATAGTTGAGTGCTTTGTATTGGCACTGCATTTACCAGCACCTGCCTTCGTGTCCATCTCCCATGTTTTGGGGTCCATTTCCCACGTTTTTATCCAATAATAAGTTCAAGTCCAACTTCAAAGCATGCTGAGTAATGTGGTTTTTATTGCCACAGGTTTTGTGGGAACTGGCTATCATACTGACAAACTTCCTAAAAATTACCTTTAAGCCTCTTTCTCTTTCCTCAAATTTCCACTCCTTACCACAGCCACCACATCTCTTTGTCTCTCTCCACCCCATCTTTCTCCTCAGACCTCTTACAGCCAAACTGGCTGTTGCCATTTTCCCCACTCCTTTTCTTTAAATCACTCAGCTTCCATTTTCCACTCACCCCTCCCCCATGCCAAGGAACAGAATTTCAGGTCCCTTACTGTTCCTCCTGCGAGCTCCTAAAGGCCTTGATTTGCCAAGCCAGGAATTCAACAGGAGATCTGCAAGCTCATGTTGGTGTTGCTACACACAAAAACCTGCATCATGGTCCCTCCAAACCCTTTCAACTCAACAGGCTTATTAATCATCAATCATTTTTAAAAGTTATGGATAGTCACAGAAATTGTTCTATGCGGGAAAAAAATGACTTCAATATGGTTAAAAAAATACCACAAACCACATCCAAAGACAAAAAAAAAATTGGGAAATATTTGCAAAATACATGACAATTTCTTTAATGTACATAATTACTTTTAAAAATCGCTAAGAAGAAGATGAACATCCCAAGGCAAAAGACATGAGCTGTCAGTTTACAAAGGATGGAGAGAGAGAGAGAAAGAGAGAACATTTATTTTATTTTAATTGTTGCCCATCAGATTGGCAAAGATTAAAAAACATATAATACCCAATGTTGGCAAGAATATGGAGCAATAAGCACTATTGATGGGAATGTCAATTGGAACAACTTTTCTGAGAGACAATCGCATTTGTATCAACATTTAAAATATATTTACTTTCAATCATCTAATTAACACTTCTAAGAATTTATTCTACAGAAATATTCAGGCAAGGGCATGAAAATGAATGTGTAGCATATTTATCTAACTCTTCTTATAACAGCAAAATTGAACAATTTCACTGTCCAGCGACAGGGGGTTAAGTGAATCATGGTAAATTTGTGTTTGCAAAGACTTTCTTACCTATGATTGCATCTCCAGAATCTAGCTCAGTGACTGGTCAATATATGAATATTTACTGAATAAATTAACACACAAATAGAGTAAATATTCTATAGCCATTAAAAATGATGATGCTTTTTTTGGGGGGGGGGGGCGGAATATTAGCCCTGAGCTAACATATGCCACCAATCCTCCTCTTTTTGCTGAGGAAGACTGGTCCTGACCTAACATCCATGCCCATCTTCCTCTACCTTATATGTGGGACACCTGCCACAGCATCGCTTGACAAGTGGTGTATAGGTCTGTGCCCAAGATCTGAACCGGCAAACCCTGGGCCACTAAACAGAATGTGCAAACTTAACCGCTGTACCACTGGGCCAGCCCATGCATATTTATATTTATCAAAACGGAAAGCTATCTGTCATCTATTGTTAAAAGGCAAAGCATGTTACAAAACTGCATGAATAGAATTATCTCATTTTTGAACGAAAAAGCATGAGTGAGCATATCCACAGAAAAAAATTTAGAAGGATTTGTACCAAAACATAAGGTGTGGTTGTTTTTAAATGGTGAGATTATAGGTGTTTTTTGCATTGTTATCTATACCTTTAAGTAATGGCTGGATTTTTCAGAGTAAGCATATATTGCTTTTATATCAGAAAAAGAAAATAAATATATAAATTTAGAACAACAATAAGTATTGCTCTCTATGAATACATGTGCTACTGAAACACATATACATGAAAATAAGCATAAACTACTTTGTAGTTTTATATATCTTGCTGGGATAAGGGAAGATGATAAAGTTTTTGTAGAATCTTGCCACCAGGAAAACACAACAAATTTGTCAAAATTTTTTCAAAGAAAATACGGAAAGAAAAGCCACAGGGAGTTCCTCAGCAACACACTGTGTGACGATGCAGTAGGTGGACAAGCAGGCAGGTGGTACCACCTTAGACCTGGTCAAGAGAGACCTACCTGGTCAAGAGGGACCTTTCCTGGGCCACACTCTATAGAGGGCCTGGCTGTGGTCCTCCTCTAACCACTGTTCTCCCCACAGGGCCAGGAATCCAAGGAGTCAAGCTTATCCACTTCTCAATCATGCTCCAAGTAAGTGGAAACTAGAACAGTGCCCTGTGCCTACTTCCTGCACAGATCTCTTCCCCAGTGTGGCCTCCAGATGGTCAACTGTGCCTGGAGTGTGCGCTTTCCAAGCCCAAGAGGTGGCCAAGAGACAGTTTTCTATGGTGGTATGTGTGACTGGGGTTTCCACACATGAGTATGCAAGAATCCCAGGAGAGGAAGCTGGGGTGTTTAAGGGGTGGAAAAAGAACGGGGAGCAGGCCAGAAGCTGGTTTTCCTATATTTCCACATTCCAGCATGGAACTCCAAGGACTCTGATCATGCCAAATTTGAAGCCAGCCTTCCAGGTCATTTTGAAGGTATATTTGTAAAGGTAGGAGGGTAAAATATGCTATTTATAGTATGTTGGCTTGATTTATAACTTTTAATATTTAGATACCTGGTAAAGAGGATCCTCAAAAAATTAAAAATAGAACTACTGTATGATCCAGCCAATCCGCTTCTGGGTATTTATCCAAAGAAAACAAAAACACTAACTCAAAAAGATATGCACACCTCCATGTTCATTACAGCATTATTTACAATAGCCAAGATCTGGAAATAACCTGTGTCCATCAATGGATGAATGGATAAAGAATAGTACAGTGGAATATTACTCAGCCATAAAAAAGAAGGAAATCTTGTGATTGGCGAGAACATGGATGGAGCTTGAGGGCATTATGCTAAGTGAAATAAGTCAGACAGAGAAAAACAAACACTATATTATCTCACTTATATGTAAAATATAAAAAAAATACCTAGATCATAGAGATGGAGAACAGATTAGTGGTTACCAGAGGCAGCAAGTGGGAGAAATGGGTTAAGGGGATCAGAAGATACAAACTCCTAGTTACAAAATAAATAAGTTATGGGGATGTAATGTACAACATGGCAACTATAGTTAATAATGCCATATTGCATATTGGAAAGTTGCCAATACAGTAAATCTTAAAAATTCTCATCATGAGAAAAAAAATTCTCTATGTGTGGTGACGAATGTTAACTAGGCTTACCGTGGAGATTGTTTCACAATATATACAAATATCGAATCATAAGGTTTTACACCTGAAACCAATATAATGTTTTCTCTCAGTTACACCTCAATAAAAAAAAAATATTTAGACACATGGTATGTGGGCCTTCATTTGTATTCTTGCCATGGGTTCTATAAATGTTAGGGATGGGTGGAGACAGAGAACAAAATCAAGTAGCCCAGTTGTCATCTGAGGGGCACCAAATGTCATAGGAGAGGGTCTAGATGGTGCTCTCTAACCCCATGGACAATTTAGACCTAGATCTGGCTTAGATGACATCGATGGCTTCCCAACAGGTCCACTGGTACCATCTGGACTCTAGTGAATAACGTGAAGCAGAGAATCAGTGATGAAACGCCTAGAACATCCCCAGTCCATGACTGGAGCAGAGTGAAAAATAACAAAGGACAATTTATAGAAAAGGAAATGCAATTACATTTTAAATACATGAAATATTTTCAACCTCACAATAAGAAAAGTAATAAACTTAAAGTATACTTCTCATGTGCATTATCAAAGATCAAATGATTTGATAATATGCAACATTAGGTTAGATGTCGGACAGTTGGCAATCTCATGTATTTTTAGTGGAAGTGTAAAGTGATACATCGTTTTTGAAGTCATGTTTTGGCAACATCCATCAAAAAGCAAAATGTACATAATCTTTGACACAGCTATTGCATTTCAAGAAGTTTATCAGATAGATACACACCTCCTTGTATGTTCGTACAAAGAAATTTGCACATTGCATATAGAGTGTAGTAGGGAAATATGGGAAACAACTTGAAAGGTCATCAATAGCATACTGGTTTAGTAAATTATGCCTCATAATAGTTGTTTTACAAACTGCTTATAATATGCTTCAAGGTATGTGGAGAAAAAGAATTGTCACAAAGTATAGTATTGGGACAATGGGAAAAATTTGTATTTGGATCATATGTTAGATGGTAGTATTGCATCAATGTATCAATTTCCTGAATTTGATAATTGTATCATAGTTAGGTAAGAGAATGCTCTTGTTCTTAGGAGATACACAAACAAGTATTTAGAGATAAAGATGTCTGCAACTGGGGCCAGCCCAGTGGCACAGCAGTTAAGTTCGCACATTCTGCTTTGGTGGCCCGGAGTTCGCCGGTTCAGATCCAGGTGCAGACATGGGCACTGCTTGGCAAACCATGCTGTGGTAGGCGTCCCACGTATAAAGTAGAGGAAGATGGGAAGATGTTAGCTCAGGGCCAGTCTTCCTCAGCAAAAAGAGGAGGACTGGCAGCAGATGTTAGCCCAGGGGTAATCTTCCTCAAAAAAAAAAAGATGTCTGCAACTCACTCTGAAATGGTTCAGCAATACTAATAGTAACAATAAGAATCACATTTTATATATATATAAAAAGAAAGAATGCAATTATGGCAAAATATTAATTGATGGATCTAGGTGAAAGGTATACAAGGGTTCGTTTTACTGTCATCATAATTCTTCTCAAAGTTTGAGTTTTTATAAAAAGAAAAAACTTAAAAAGAAAGAAACAAAGATGTAAAACAGTTTATAGTATATTATCTTTTAGGAGAAATGCATACACTACTTTTGGAAGGAAACAGAAGAAACTGATACCAGTGGTTGCTTTTGGGAAGAGGAATTGCCCTGAGGGTTGAGGGAGATTTGCTATGTTTTGTCTCAATGTACTGTTGCGTCTAAAAAAAATTTTTTTTTTATCTTGTGCACATATTGTCTATTCAAAATGAGAGAGAAGGGCCGGCCCAGTGATGCAGCAGTTAAGTGCACACATTCTGCTTCAGCGGCCCAGGGTTCGCCGGTTCGGATCCCAGGTGCAGACATGGCACTGCTTGTCAAGCCATGCTGTGGCAGGCATCCCACATATAAAGTAGAGGAAGATGGGCACGGATGTTAGCTCAGGGCCAGTCTTCCTCAGCAAAAAAAAAAAAAAAAAGGAGGACTGGCAGCAGGTGTTAGCTCAGGGCTGATCTTCCTCAAAAAAAAAAACTGAGAGAGAGAGCACAAGTTACAGTCATGCGTCACTTAACAACAGGGGTACATTCTTAGAACTGTGTCATTAGGTGATGTTGTCTTTGTGTGAACATCATAGAATGTACTCACACAAACCTAGATGGTATAGCCTACTACACACCTAGGCTATATGGCACTAATCTCATGGGACCACCGTAGTATATGCCGTCCCTCGATGACCGAAACCTTATTATACGGCGCATGACTGCATTTAAAAAGTAGCCACAGCAACTAACCAACAAACACGACTTCACTTCTGTTGCGCAAGTGGTTAGAGAAACCATCACTTTTCCTAATCTATTTTAGGCATTCCCACGTACACTGATCAAAATCAGTCAGTGTCCTTATAGAAAATGAAGGGCAGAACGAAAAAGGCTGCTGCCCAAAGACAGCACAGGTAATATTTTCCTCTGCTTCCTTGTAGCCTTTTCCCCATACACATTTTTTTTTTAACATAGTTGAGATTAGAGTTATATAATTTTATGATCTACTGCTTTCTTTTGGCTTAATATTATATCAAACATCTCATATCCTTAAAAACTCTTTTTAGACAAAAATTCTAATAGCTGCATAATATACTGCCCTATGATGCCTTACAACTTATTTAACCATTCCCTATTGTTGGCCATTCAGGCTGTTTGAAGTTTTTTTCTATTATAAGTAAATCTGCAGTAAACATAATTACTTAAAATTCTTCATATCCATTTTGGTTATTTCCTTAAGCTAGGTTCCTAGTAGAGAAACTACTGGGTTGTGCGGTACTAACACATTTAAACACTCTTGAGACATATGGTCAAATTTATTTCTCTACACATGGTTCTGGCTGCTTTTCGCAGTGCCAAGGGCCTTCTAGAACCTGTACTGATGGGAGCCTCACTCAGTGTGGACTGGACTAGCAGTCAGGAGAGCTATGTTGGAGTCCCTGCTGTGCCACAAACCCGCTGTGTGATCCTGGGAAAAGCAATTAAAAAAAAAAGATTTAAAAATATGTGTAAACCTTACATGATTTTTAAATCACTTTCACATGGTTTGTGTTGTTTTCTCCAAACCTCACAACTCCCCCATGAAATAACAGGGAGATATAATTCCCATTTGAAAGATCACAAAATGAGTCCCAGAATGGTTAAGCAATTTTTCCTGAGTCACAACTGGTAAATGACATGAAACGCACATATTTCAGAATCATTTTCCTTGTCTCCCACTGACTCGTTCTTTTCACCTTGTTATGCAATCATTCTGGATCTTGAGGTAGACATTGTCCTCATGCTTCTCAGATGTTACTGTGCACACATATCCCCTGGGGAACCTTGTTAAAATGCAGGTTCTAATCAGTAGGTCAGAGTGGAGCCCAAGAGCCTACATTTCTAACAAGCTCCCAGGTGAAATGATGCTGGTCTGTGGCCCTCATAGACTAGCATTTGAGTAGCAAAGTACGAGACAGTCTCTTAAACTCCTTTCAGCAATATTTCATATTTCAGTATTTTTCACCTAAAATCAAATCGTAGCATATATAGAAGCCATTTATCATAGAGAACCCACCAGATTCCAGAATGTATAGATCAGTGGATGAAGATCAATAACTTACCCACAGCTTGGATTCCATAGTTTTCTGCCACAGGGTCAAATAACGAAGCTTTAAAAACAGTGTAAGTCTAATAAAGAAGCTCTTCAAAACCAAGAACGCAGATTGCAGGACCAGCCCAGCACTGAGTATGAGCTGGGAAGGCAAAAGCTGTACACACAAGAAGTTAACTCGGAACTCTGGGGGGCATGACTAAGCACTGGCAAGGGAGGGCATTCCAGGCAGGGGCCACAGCCTTAGAAAGACGAAAGAAATAGGAATGAGTCCAATGTTTTAGGGACAGTGAATAGACTCATTTGGGAGGAATGTATAATTCATGTAGGGAGATAAGATTTGAAGGGCAACTCCAGGTCAGATTTTTATAGCCCATGGATGCTTGGCTGAATTTAGATCTTTATTTAATAGTGCAGAGGTATTCGCCACTGAAAGCTTTTGAGCAAAGGAGTGACGTGATGAAATGGTGGAAAGAAGATGAATTTTCAGAGGGGAGTGACTGCAATGTTACGCCAAGTCTATATTTAGGCGTGAGAGAATGGCAGTGCAACTGAACATGAACAGTTACAGATATGAGAGATGCTGTGAGAAAAAAATGATAGATTGACTGTGTTGGTTAATTACATGTGGCAAGTGGTGGAAGAGTTCAAGGTGAGTCTTTGAGATTTCAAAGCTGGATTATAGGTAAGTGATGATATCATGAACAAAAATAGGGACATAAGAAAATGTGCTGACTAGATAAACAACCACAAGAACAACTTCCCCCCGCAAATTTACATCCTGGCATGGCCCAGAATACTGTGATCACAGTGGCAGAAGAAAGATTAATTTGAGATAATTTTGCCTTAATTTTCTGATTATTAGTTAAAATTCTGTCTTTTGACAATAAAGACAGCTGCTGGACTTTTTCTTGGTTTTCCAGGAGAAATGAGCATGCATAGATTTCTGCCCCCTTCCCACTTTTCTGCTTTCATTGGTAACAAAGTTGACTAGGAGTAGAGAGAAATGTACATGCTTGGACCAGGGCCAAACCAACTGGTCTCTGTGGGGTTCAGGCTTGAAGCGGCGTGTGAATTCCTGCTTTCTGCCCATTCCCAGCATATACAACTTTATAAAGGCATTAATCTGATTTCATCCTGATTTAGCATGGTCCACTAGAAACTTCCTTGCTGGAATCTGAAATTCTTCACAACTGAGTTCAGCTCACAAATGCACTGGTTTCATTCCCTTGTAGAGGCCAGGATGCCCTCAGAATAGCACAGTTATTTGCGGCAAAGGGCAGACCTTTGTGCTCATTGGCAGCCTCTTCTTAGTAGAGCTCATGGGAGCCTGAGAGGAAGAAGCCCAGACACGCACGCAATTTCCTCCTCTGCTCATCAATTCATCCCATTGTCTTCTTTGGTGATTTGACCTCATGGCACAATTGTAAAGTATCTTGAGACATTCTGACATATAATTCATAGCTCCCGCTGTACACACAGATTTTTAATTAAAATGAAAGCAATAATAGAAACATATTTTCAAAGAAGTGGGTTGGGTTTTGTTTAGGCCACATGGCTTCGTCAAATTTCAACTGGGATGGTTCCACCTGTGGATCTTTTTCTTCTCACTTCTCACCACAGATAATTAACAAGAATTTGTGGAACACCCACTCTCTTCGAGCACAGTAATAGTATACCAGTGTTTACAGTTCAAAACAAGTTGCTAACTCAATAAACCCAATAAAAGAGCTTATTTTTTCCCTCCCTTTGTAACAGCCATTTTTATCTGAGAAATTGACTATATTTCCATGGTAGAATTATATGGCATGATATAGCATGATTTATCATAAATTTGCAGTTTACTACCAAATGAGATGGGACTGTGATATGAAGCCACCAAAAAAAGAGTTTCTCTCGATTCGCTCCTTCTTCGGGTTTTCGTGGTGGAAGAGATGTGCCAAGACTAGAGAAAAGGCAAATTCCACGCCAGCTTCTGGCACAGTAGAGGTGAGTAATGAGTTCTCAGGACAATTCTACTTTTGTTTGGCTGTAAAAACCTGCCCTGTGTTTTGTTTTGCTTTTATTGAGGTAACATCAGTTTATAACATTGTATAAATTTCAGGTGTATGCCATTATATTTCGATTTTTGTGTAGACTGCGTCATGTTCACCACCCAGAGTCTAACTGCCATCTGTCACCACGCACACGTGCGCTTTACCCCTTTCACCCTCCTCTTCCCCCCGCCCTGGTTATTATTATTCTTCTCTATCACTTCTTAAACCAGTAAGCCTCATAGAGACAAAGAAATTAGTTCAGAAATGTTTTCAGTCACAGGACTGCCTTGGAGAACAGGCAGCTGATTCAGAACAACTGATTATTCCAAGCAGACTCCCACAGCAGGAAGATACCCCAGACCAAATAAATGCCATACAACTTTCATAAGAACAAATTTACAGAAAGAGAAGATAAAACTCTGCAGGAAACCAGCTAGATTTCATTTGTCACTTCAGCTGTGTGGCAAGATCTTCTTGACATACACTTTTGAAAAGTTTCTTATCTATGGAAACAGCTGAGGTCTTTGGAATGTTACTTCATCTCAACATTCAATTAAACCCTAGTTTACTAGCTGTATCCAAACACAGGCTGAAGGGGAGAATGTAGGTAAAATCTTTGGATGATTTGGGCCCCAAAGAACTCTTTTGGTAATCTGGAGTCCATTTCAGTTATGTTTCACTTTCAGTGATGAAGTAATGTGGATGAAGGCTAAACAATTTGTGTTGCTTCAAGCTTTGCATTTATGTTTTGGGATATTCTACCAAATATTTCAAAATATCCAATTTATTAAGTTTTACAGATTCAAAATATCATTTGAAGGTAATATAGCTGTACCTTTTTTCATAAAGTTAAATCCATTGGCCTCAAAACCTCAAACTATTCATTTCTATGACCCTAGAAACATGGTTTAAAATGTTCAGGATGATGTGAATATATCCCCAGTTGATATTTTCCTCATCTTGCAGTTAGTGTAAGGGCATCATAGAAGGTAGTCTCAGCATCAATGACAAACTGCATTACTATTTTTTATTGAATTTTTCACTGAGATAATTGTAGATCCACATACAGTTGTAAGAAATAATGCAGTGAGATGCCTCCTACACTTTGCCCAGTTTCCCCCAATGAGAACATTTTCTAAAACTATAGTGCAATATCACAACCAGGATATTGACATTGATACAATGCAGTGATCTTAGTCATGTTTCCTCAGTTTACTTGTACTTGTGTGTGTTTATTTACACAATATCATCTATGTGGTTTTGTGTATCCACCACACAGTCAAGATAGTCAGTTCATCACCACAAGGATTCCTTATGTAGCCTTTTTGTAACCACACACACTTCCCTCTTACCCCCTAAACTGTACACATTATTTTTTGACCTATCAGTTAGTTCTCCATGTAGATGGAGAGCCAGTATATATAATGACCAAGAGCAGCTCTGAAGTCCCACTGCCTGCGCTTGAATCCCAGCTCTGCCATCAGGCTAGGTAATTTATATACAAGATCCTGTTTAAAGCTCACAAAAGCCTCGTGAGAGGGGTATCCTTGTCCCTGTTTTCATATGAGGAAAATAAGCCTTAGAGAAATACAGTGTTTGCCCATAGGAACACACTAGTAGACATTTGAACTAAGATTCAAAACCGGGTCTGTCTGACCCCAAAACCCATGCTTTTCCACAACAGCAAGCATATTAATTACAAGTGTTCCAGATAGAGCAGTGTGCTGGTTAAGCTATTGTCTCAGCCTCGTACTCGCCCTTCTATTCACTGCTTTGTGACACAAACCACAATTCTCTGCCAGCTTGCTCTCCCCACCCATAGGTTCTGCCAAGAGGAGGAGCTAAGGAAACAAGTTACTTGCCCCTCCCATTTGTTTCCTTTTCCTGTCGTGTCAACCTGGAAATAGCTCTTCATCCTGGCAGCGCCAGATCCTTCTAGTAGCAGCAGTTGATTCCACTTTGCAGTTTGTCTACATTCTCAGAAGCAGCCTCACTGCACACACCCCCGGCCAGTGATTCCACACCTTCCAATCACACTCCCTCCTCAGAGATCTGGCTCCCAGCTCCTCAGTGTCCCTCCTCTGAGGGACAGCATCTTAGATCTTCAGGCCCCACCCTCGAGGTTCTAAATTTTAATAATCCAGCCTCTACCCTTTGTACCTCCAGTCCAAGGGTGATAATCACTTCCTGAAGTTACTACTTCTGTGGTATCTTAATGTTCTCCATTTGTCTTTTCAGTTCCCCAGGAGTTGGTGAATAATTCTTTATATTCAATTCTCTCTGTTAAAATAATTGGTATGGTTTCTGACTCCTGATTGGACCCTGACTGGTGCAAGTAGCTAGCTCATAATTTGGAAATTTATTTGCAAAACTGACCAAAAGTCTGGCAAAATTGTTTACTCCAGCAAACTGGACCTGTTATAAGGTTAAGAAAAAATACTTGAAACTTAAAACTATGGCAAAAGGATGACTGTATGTCTCTTCTTTCAGTGTCACACAGGCATTGTCTAACAGGCCTACCCACATACTATATAATTCTCTAGGGAAACGCATCATTGTTTAGTTTACCATTTATCATTGTTTAGAGCCCACACTCTGTGAAATTAGAAACGAACTTGTAGAAGATTGATAAGTGGCAAATGATTTTTCTAGAATAGAGTTGTAAATAATTTCTGTCAGATAGCAAAAGGAATCCCAAAGGCTATAGTTTTATTATCCTATAGGGCATTAAACAAATGTTTAAAAATTCATAGGCTTTATTTTTTAGAAGTTTCAGCTTTACAGATAAATTGGATCGAATAGACAGTTCAATATACCCTCTCTCCCCTTCACCTCAGCTCTGCTGTTTCCCCTATTAATAACATCTTGCATTAGTGGGGAACATTTGTTACAATTGATGAGCCAATATTGAAACATTATTATTAACTAAAGTCCATAGTTTACCTCACGGTTCATTCTTTGTGTTGCACAGTTCTGTGGGGTTTAACAAATGCACGTCACATCATGTATCCACCATCACAGCATCATATGGAGTAGTTTCACTGCTCGAAAAATCTCCTGTGCTTCATTTATTCAGCCGTCCCACCTCCCAGGGCCCCCTGGGAACCACTGATCTTTTTACTGTCTCTACAGTATTGTCTTTTCCAGAATGTCATATAATTGGAACCATATAGTATGTAGCCTTTTTAACCTGGCTTCTTTCACTTAGTGATATGCTTTTAAGGTTTCTCCATGTCTTTTTTGGGTCACTTCTTTTTATTGCCCAATAAAACGCCATTGTATGAATATATCACAGTTTATTTATTCTTTCACCTATTGAGGGACCTCTTGGTCATTTCCAGTTTTTGGCACTTACAAAGAAAGCCGCTGTAAATATTTGTGTGCAGGTTTTGGGTGGACATAAGTTTTCAACTCATTTGTGATTGCTGGATCGTATGGGAAGGGTATGTTTCTCTTTGTAAGAAACTGCTAAACTGTCTTCCAAAGCGGCTGCACCATTTTACATTTCCATTGTTTTAAAAAAAATCTAATTTAGCAACTTTATTCCTAGATTCTTTCTTTTATAAAGTGTATATACTGAATCCCTTGAATTCTCCTATGAACCAGTTTTACCATCTTTATGGCTCCCCAATTAACAAAGTAAATAAATATTTGACATGTGCTCACTTAAATATTTGTATTAAAGGCCATGTTTCTCACTTTCTGAAAATTATACTTTTGCAATAGTAGCCAACCATATTTCCCACATGAAAGGTGACCTTACAGATCCACCACAGGAAGAGAAGCCTTTTGTCATTTTTCTAAGTCATGGTAATGACCTTTACAGTCACACTCAGATTGCCTAAGGGTCAACTCACATGTAAACTGGCTCAACAACTCTACTAAGAGCTAATATTTTACACGTACAAAAGAGTACTTGGTGAACATTCCAGCAAACTGATGGATAGACTCGTTTAAAAAAAAAATTTTCAACTTGGGAACCAATTCCTAAATAAATCTTAAGTCACCCTGGTATAAATCCGAAGAAAGTGAATTTTTTAAGCCACACTGTCTCACTTTTTCTATTTTTAATTTGGTGGCCTCTGTTAAGGGAGAAGATTGAAATCAACCATCTGCAACTGGGTCTTAGGCTTATCTCCAAGAAACAGAATCCTCACAGGGTTTTGAGGCCTACAGGCTGAAGTCTGACACTGCACAGAATTTCCACAGGCAGGGTAGAGAGAGTAGAATTACGTGTCTGGTAGTCAGGGAGGCTAGGGTGCATGGTTTGAATGTCAAGGGCATTCTTGGGCTTGCTGCAAACCTCATTCTGATTTGTCCATTTTCAGATTGTTGAGCTGAAGTCTATTTCTCTGCAGTCTTAAATTATTCCAGACCACGGACAGAATGGTTCGCTCTCCTCAGATTTGCAGCCCCCGGGGCAGCAGCTGGCACTGGGCACATGTAACTTGCATACACACCCCCCTCAACTAATGTAAAGGTCCCAACATAAACATAAGTTCTCACCAATGTTCCAAGAACGTTAAAGGCTTTGGTGCTGTAAAAAAATATTTAGTCAGCTTGTGACAGCTACAATCCTGCTCCTGTTTCAGCTTTTAAAAAAAGAAGAAAAAAAAGGAAACCATACTCATTTCTTCCTTCCACAGCTCAGTGAAGTTCCAGAAAGTAGAAAGAATCCCTTAGCTTGCCTCATTGGTAGAAATTCCTGGTTGGGACATTCCTTTGGCCACTTTAACTGAAAACTGCATACCTCTGGGACTAAAGCATCCTTGCTCTAGTCTCCTGTCTCAGAACTGACTGAGAACCATCTACTAAGATAGGAGAATTCTGTGCAAACCCGCCCCCCTACCCCAACCCCAAGAAAACAACACAAAACCACACCTGGCCTTAGAAGGAGGTTGCATTTCCAGAGAGAAAACACAGCTACTGAGATAGAAGCATCCCTCAGGATCTCTTTTTGTTTTGGCTGCTAAGCAGGTAACCACCGTCTCAGGAGTGCTTGTCTCTGTTTCCATCATACCCGCAGAAACGTAGGGACCATCCTTTCTAGTTAAGGAACCCTTCCTATAGGAAACGGAAAAGCTGACCAAGCCTTTTCTATCCAGGATACTTATGCTCCTGGCATTTTGCTGCAGCAGCTTGTGCTTACTTCTTTGTTTTATTTGGCAATGAGCAAGTGAGGAAAACAAGGGTATTAATAATGATAATCGACATTTGAACTTCCTGGGTACACCATGTGCTTGTACCCAACTGCTGAATAAAATTTTTAAAAAGGATTATTTGTGTGTGTGTGTGAATGAGACTAAAATTTGCCACAAACTTAAATCATTCATTTTCCTTTGTCCCAGAAAAACACATTTGAATTAACTGTGGCATTTGAATCAACTCTTCTTTCCTTTCCTTATTTTGGCGTTTGAAAAGGTTGTATGTCATGAAATGACTTACGTATTCTGCAACTCTTGCCACAAAGCCTTAGGCGTGCCAATTAAACACAACAGCAAAGAAGTGAAGCAATTTGATGATTTTCCATTGATAAAATAGTTTCCATCAGCAAGCTTCTTGCAAAGCCATATTGTTATTTCGTGACTCAAATGCCAAAAATCTGGTCGCCTTTCTGGTTTTGTGCTGAATCCCACCTGCTGCAGTCTTGGTTGATGACTTGCAGATTTTGGTTTGGCAGCCGTTTTTTTATCCCTCTCCCCCAACCCTCCTTTGATAGAAAGGTGGAAATCAGCAAGGGCTGTAAGTGCTGGGAAAACAGGGGTTCTGGTAGGAGTCTCCTATGGGTGGTAGCATTTATGGACTATGAGCTATGGAATTCAAATTCTGGGGCAATTGAAGTCTGCTGCAGAAGTTTTCTTGGCATATTAAAATCTGCCCACCAGAGAGTTTACCAGAAAAGGAATCTCTGAGGTGAGTAGCTGGTGTCTACATCTTTGTCTCAGATGGTCAACATTTCTGAGAAAAGCTCAGCTGGGCACTCTTCTGAGAAATCAGCTCACACTGTAGGGTTAAAGCACTGTTGCCTCAAGACTCTAATGCTCTAGAAACTTGCCAAAGCCACTATTTGTTTAAAATTGACTCTAGCTTGGAGTCACATGCATTGATGCCTCCTTACAAGCCAATGGAGGAGTCGTACCCCAGGAGTAAGTGTCCTCTGCTGTGAAGGACTCCAGCATGAGCTGTTTGTACGATTAATACACCGATAAGAACACATTTGGTGGAAACTCCCAGCAAAAGCAATTTATATATCTATCTCCGATGCCTCTTCCCCCATAATCTGGCCTTCTTAAATACTCCGATCTGCCTGATTGCATTTTTAGCATTCTGAAAATGCAACATTATCAGTGACCAAAGAGAGTAAATTGAAGCTAGAAGATGATTAGGTGTTTAAATGACCTAATCCAATCCCTAACAACTCCTTGCCTCAGTCCCTACCTTCTTCTTCTTTTTAATTGCAAAAATGTGGCATACACGTGGCATAAAATTTATTAGAGCACAAATAATTTTCTAAAATCTTTCATGGATCTATCAACTAGAAACAATTATTGAAATCATGTTAGTACATTTTCTTTCAGTCTTTTTTTATTCTAAAATTTTATGTATTTTGTATTACAAATCATATGTATTATAATATAGTGTAAATCAGCATGTTTACTATAAACAATTCACATACAGAAATGAATAAAGGAAAAACTAACATTTCCTATAATCTCAACCCGCAATCATTATAAAGCTAACTATAGTGAAAAATTTGATAATATTATCTATTATATATACATTCTATATGTTATAATATATACAACCTTGATACGTAGTATCTAATATACATCTATTACATATTATCTATTATATATATTGACATGATATTTTTATCAAATGGCTTACACTATACACTCTGTTCTGTAACTTGCGCTTTGTTTTTGTGAGGAAGACCGGCCCTGAACTAACATCTGTTGCCAATCTTCCTCTTTTTGCTTGAGGAAGATTGTCGCTAAGCTAACATCTGTGCCAACCTTCCTCTATTTTATGTGGGATGCCGCCACAGCGTGGCCTGACGAGTGGTGCCAGGTCTGCAACCAGGATCTGAACCCGTGAACCCCAGGCGGCCAAGGCAGAGCATGCAAACTTAACCACTACACCACAGGGCTGGCCCCTAATTTGCTTTTTTTTTCATGTAACAATACATCTACACATCTTTCAAAGTCCAGATATGTGTATCTACTCCATTCTAAAAATGACTAGATAGTATCCCATTGCATGGATGTACCACACTTTATTTATCTAATCCCTACTGACGAAGATTTGTTGTTTCTAATTTTTTGCTGTTACAAACAATGCACTGGACATTCTCATGTATTTATCTTTGCCCACATGTTTGGAAAGTGAAATTGTTGAGTCAAAGGCTATTGTGCACATATTTTAAAATATGATCATAATTACATCATATATAATTATGTCCTCTGCTTCCACTAAAGATTATATCATTTCATGATAGCACATTAACTTTGTATCATTTTAATGGCTGTATATCCTACCAAGTGAATGCAAACTTCTGAGCCATATGTATATTGTACACATGAGACACTGACCCTTCACTGTTTTTGTGTGCATGTGTGTGTGTGTGAGGAAGATTGTCACAAAGCTAACATCTGTTGCCAATCCTCCCTTTTTTGGTTGAGGAAGATTGTCACTGAGCTAACATCTGTGCCGATCTTCCTCTGTTTTATGTGGGACGCTGCCATAGTGTGACTTGATGACCAGCGCTAGGTCCACATGGGGATCCGAACCTGCAAACCCTGGGCTGCCAAAGCGAGTGCGAACTTAACAATTATGCCACCAGACTGGCCCCACCTCCCACTGTTTTTTTTTTTTAATTAAGATTATGATAGTTTACAACCTTGTGAAATTTCAGTTGTACATTATTGTTAGTCATGTTGTGGGTACACCACTTCCCCCTTTGTGCCCACCCCCCACTCCCACCCCCCTTTCCCCGGTAACCACCAATCAGTTCTCCTTGTCCATATGTTAACTACCACCTATGAGTGGAGTCATACAGAGTGTGTCTTTCTCTGTCTGGCTTATTTTACTCAACATAATACCCTCAAGGTCCATCCATGTTGTTGCGAATGGGACGATTTTGTCCTTTTTTATGGCTGAGTAGTATTCCATTGTGTATATATACCATATCTTCTTTATCCAATCATCAGTTGCTGGGCACTTAGGTTGGTTCCACGTCTTGGCTATTGTAAATAATGCTGCGATGAACATAGGGGTGCATGGGACTCTTGGAATTGCTGATTTCAGGTTCTTAGGATAGATACCCAGTAGTGGGATGGCTGGGTCATGTGGTATTTCTATTTTTAACTTTTGAGGAATCTCCATACTGTTTTCCATACTGGCTGCACCAGTTTGCATTCCCACCAACAGTGTACGAGGGTTCCTTTTTCTCCACAACCTCTCCAACATTTGTCACTCTTGGTTTTGGATATTTTTGCCAATCTAATGGGTGTAAGGTGATATCTTAGTGTAGTTTTGATTTGCATTTCCCTGATGATTAGTGATGATGAGCATCTTTTCATGTGTCTATTGGCCATCCTTATATCTTCTTTGGAGAAATGTCTGTTCATGTCCTCTGCCCATTTTTTGATAGGGTTGTTTGATTTTTTGTTGTTGAGCTGTGTGAGTTCTTTGTATATTATGGAGATTAACCCTCTGTCGGATAAGTATCTTGTAAATATTTTTTCCCAATTAGTGGGCTGTTTTTTTGTTTCAGTCCTGTTTTCCCTTGCCTTGAAGAAGCTCTTTAGTCTGATGAAGTCCCATTTGTTTATTCTTTCTATTGTTTCCCTCATCTGAGGAGTTATGGTGTCCGAAAAGATTCCTTTGAAACTGATGTCAAAGAGTGTACTGCCTATATTCTCTTCTAGAAGACTTATTGTTTCAGGCCTAATCTTTAGGTCTTTGATCCATTTTGGGTTTATTTTTGTGAATGGTGAAAAAGAGTGGTCAATTTTCAATCTTTTACATGTGACTGTCCAGTTTTCCCAGCACCATTTGTTAAAGAGACTTCCTCTTCTCCATTGTAGTCCTTCAGCTCCTTTGTCGAAGATTAGCTGTCCATAGATGTGTGGTTTTATTTCTGGGCTTTCAATTCTGTTCCATTGATCTGTGCACCTGTTTTTGTACCAGTACCATGCTGTTTTGATTACTGTTGCTTTGTAGTATGTTTTGAAGTCAGGGTTTGTGATGCCTCCGGCTTTGTTCTTCTTACTCAGGATTGCTTTAGCAATTTGGGGTCTTTTGTTGCCCCATATGAATTTTAGGATTCTTTGTTCAATTTCTGTAAAGAATGTCATTGGGATTCTGATTGGGATAGCGTTGAATCTGTAGATTGCTTTAGGTAGTATGGACATTTTAACTATGTTTATTCTTCCAATCCATGTGCATGGAATGACTTTCCATCTCTTTATGTCGTCATCAATTTCTTTCAAGAAAGTCTTGTAGTTTTCATTGTATAAATCTTTCACTTCCTTGGTTAAATTTATCCCAAGGTATTTTATTCTTTTCATTGTGATTGTGAATGGGGTTGAGTTCTTCAGTTCTTTTTCTGTTAGTTCATTGTTAGTGTATAGAAATACTACTGATTTATGTATGTTGATTTTATACCCTGCAACTTTGCTGTAGCTGTTGATTGTTTCTAATAGTTTTCCTATGGATTCTTTGGGGTTTTCTATATATAAGATCACATCATCTGCAAACAGTGAGAGTTTTACTTCTTCATTGCCTATTTGGATTCCTTTTTCCTGCTGAATTGCTCTGGCCAACACCTCCAGTACTATGTTGAATAGGAGTGGTGAAAGTGGGCACCCTTGTCTTGTTCCTATTCTCAGAGGGATGGCTTTCAGTTTTCATCCGTTGAGTATGAAGTTGGCTGTGGGTTTGTCATATATGGCCTTTATTATGTTGAGGTACTTTCCTTCTATACCCATTTTATTGAGGGTTTTTATCATGTATGTTGGATCTTGTCGAATGCTTTCTCTGCATCTATTGAGATGATCATGTGGTTTTTCTTTCTCATTTTGTTAATGTAGTGTATAATGTTGATTGACTTGTGAATGTTGAACCATCCCCGTGTCCCTGGTATAAATCCCACTTAATCATGGTGTATAATCTTTTTGATGTATTGCTGTATTCGGTTTGCCAAAATTTTGTTGAGGATTTTTGCATCTATGTTCATAAGTGATATTGGCCTGTAGTTTTCCTTCTTTGTGTTGTCCTTGTCAGGTTTGGGGATCAGAGTGATGTTGGCTTCATAGAATGTGTTAGGGAGTGCTCCATCTTCCTCAATTTTCTGGAATAGTTTGAGAAGGATAGGTATTAAATCTTCTTTGAGTGTTTGGTAGAATTCTCCAGAGAAGCCGTCTGGTCCTGGACTCTTATTTTTGGGGAGGTTTTTGATTACTGTTTCTATTTCTTTACTTGTGATTAGTCTATTCAGCTCCTCTATTTCTTCCTGATTCAGTTTGGGGAGGTTGTAAGAGTCTAGGAATTTGTCCATTTCTTCTAGGTTGTTCAATTTGTTGGCATATAGTTTTTCATAGTATTCTCTTATGATCCCTTGTATTTCTTTGGTATCTGTTGTGATTTCTCCTCTCTCATTCCTAATTTTGTTTATGTGAGATTTCTCTCTTTTTGTCTTAGTTAGTCTGGCTAAGGGTTTGTCGATTTTCTTAATTTTTTCGAAGAACCAACTCTTTATTTCATTGATCCTTTCTACTGTCTTTTTTGTTTCAATATCATTTATTTCTGCTCTAATTTTTATTATTTCCCTCCTTCTACTGATTTTGGGCTTTGTTTGTTCTCCTTTTTCTAATTCTATTAGGTGTTGTTTGAGGTTGCTTATGTGAGATTTTTCTTGTTTATTGAGGTGAGCCTGTATTGCAATGAATTTCCCTCCTCCCACTGTTTTTAACTACTAACACTAGTGGCTGGCTTAACCACATCCTGAGTGAGCTTCAATGTAGCTATGAAATATATCTTGCTGGGGGCAAAAAAGAATACATAAGCGATTTTTTAAAATTGCATTGTATCTGTTAAGGTAGGGAAAAGATACAAAAGAGTCACGTTCCATAATTTTACTAAGGGAATAAACCAATATTTCAGAGATGAAAAATAATTTCTTGATAGAAAATCCAAGCCACCTAAGATTTCAGTGAAAAATCTCTTTAAAAAATAGTCATGTCAGAGCAAGAAGAGGTTTCTAGCTAAAACAGTTCGTTAGCAGTTAATCTAGGAAATCACAACATTTCCTGATCGTAATGTTTGCTGACTGGTTTCTCATCCCCTGGTTTATTACTGGCTAGCAGCTGTCAGATAGTTTCATACCATTGTCATCTATAAATCCTATGGTTAAAATGCAGACTAATGAGCCTACTCAAACCTATGGCTCCAAGTGGCACTAAATTACCCCTCTAACCAGAGCTTGCTTCCCAGAAACACCAAACATATGGGATCCTGCAATTCTGGAAACTTTTATTAATTTGCTCTATGTAAAGCAGTGTCCAGAATCTAGAATTTTCAAAAGTGAGTAAGTGGAATTCTTTTTTCAAATAAAATTTTATATGGAAACCTAATACGTAAAACACTAAAGCAAAATCTGCTCAGGTCCAAGCCTGATCTGGGCTCAGAGCCTCACTCTTCTTCGTCCCTCTCTTCCCCTAGTACTGTGGTCCTTGAGGTGCCTCCTCAGACTGCATTTGGGTCTACAGTAAGTAAGAAACGAAACAAAATAATAGACGAGATAGTGATAAGAAGAGGAACCAAATCTGCAAAAAATGAATCCTATCTTCTATAGATGCATGCGTCCGACATTTAGTGCCTTTAAAACTATGTGAAATATACACAATTATGGCTAAAGTCTAAAGGGGCTAATCTCAATATTAACCAAAATCAGATCACAGAGAAAGTTTTCTTTTTTAATGCCATGTTTAATTCAATTTAAACTAGAAAAATAGTGTATTCCCAAGTATTACTAGACCGTATCCAGTTGATAAGAATGATATTGAAATTAATTCATCATTTTGATTTCAGTGATAACGAAAATATAAAGTTCAATCTATTTTTATATGTTAAATATTGTGTATTTGTTCAGAGACTGCCCTCATTCTACAATCCAGCTTGGCATGGTAGGTTTAATTCTAGCAGGAGGAAAGAGAACTTGGAGGGTCCAGAAATTTGGAACTAGAGTAGCTCCATCTTTAAGCACTGCTTTTAAAAAAATGAGTCCAAAGACCACTTACATCAGAATCCTCTTGAGATGTTAAAAATATAGGTTTTTCTACTTCAGCTCCAAAGATTCTTACTCAGTAGCTGGGGAGAAGCCCAGGAATGTATACTTTCTCAAATGATCGCCAGGCAATTCCAATGTGCACTCAGGCAAGAAGCTGGCAATAGGGAGTTGTAGCAGGAGGTAATAGGAAATTCTGGTGGGCTAGAGTACAGAGCTCAGCTGCAGGTAAACTATAAAATGGGTAAGGATCTGGCATCCATAGAGACCCGTATTTGTCCTGTACCAGTCCAGGGTTACTCATTCTCAGATCTATTCTTCAACTTTTTCTCTGCTCTGCTTAGTGTAGCAGGGTGTCTGGTTTCTGCAGGTTGTTTCCTAGGCTGCTATAGACTGACTTCCAGCTGGGGTCAACAAATGAGAGGTACTCACATAAGTCTGGAGGGCAGAAGAGAGAAGCCAGGGCATTTCTCTTGCTTCTCTGCCTTAGCCTCCTTCTCTGGCTGCAGTTGTGTCTTCTTCATGGTTTCAGCTTCCCTCAGACAGGCCCACTGTGGTCCTTGCTTCCACTAGCTGACTCCCAGCTCTAACCGTATCACCTTCAACCTCTGTCCCTCCAGCCTAGAGGTGGAAGTGCCTTCCTGCTGCTAATATCTGGGATGCTATTAAATCCCCTATTGACTTCTCAGCTACTCTTTCACTCAGGTAACAAATTTCCTTCATTAAATTCTATTTTAAATAGTCAGAACAGTTTCTGTTTTCCTTGTTGGATCCTGGCTGATACAAGGCCCCAGCCACAGGGCTAGCTAGGGTTCAAACCAGGCTTCCAGTCACTCCTGAGGCAGGTGAGTGAGAATAAGATAGGGAGGGCCCAGTCATAGGGTGGGTCCCTGGGGTCTATGCTTCAGGATTCTCCAGCTGTGTGATGAAGCTTGGTGGCTCCCCTTAGGCTGCACCCAGTGATCTTCAAAAAAGGTCACAAGGGTACAATGTTTTCTGGAAACCATACCACTGGAGTGTTTAGCATATAGTAGCTCCTTAGTAAATATTTATTGAGTGGATGTGCATAATTTGCAAGGGAAACTATCTGATCAGATTTAGGGGGAAGAATTTGAAAAAGATTATTTCACCCCATCCAATGAATATTTCTAGCATGAAAAGGAGATTAAAGGTTACTTTTCTAAAGGTATTTATTTTTATTTTTAAATAACTAGAATTTTTTTTTTAGCTGAATAATATCTTTTGGGGATTAAGTCAAGGTTGTCATTTTTTTTTTTTTAAGTAGAAAACCAGGCCTATGAACTAAGAATTTATTTTTATCTACCCGGCAATGAACATTAGTCAGTATCTTCCTTTTACAAAAAATGCATGTTAATGAGATAAGCAACATCAGATGCCCGTTACGTTTGATTTCCACCCCAGTTTTGTAGTGAAGTGTTAACACTCCCAGGAAACTGAAAGTCTAGTAGTATTCCTGGGAGAAGAATTAAGACTCAGGAGAAAGCGAAATGTATTGAGATTAATGGGTCAATTTTTCAATGTAGGTTGGTATATTAAATATTTTTATGTATTAAAGTTCCATGAAGTCAAAATTTCCATGTAGTTAGTCTCACTTAATAACTAGGACATATAATTTTCCAAGTCAGAAAAGTTATAAAATATTATCTTTGTTTTGAGGGTATTGAATTATGGTTGATTTTTTTCCCCTCTTTTCTTTTTCTTTACCCATAGATTTCTAACATGAGCATTCGTCCTTTTTTAAATTGAAAAGAAAACAAAGTTTAAATTAAAATATAAGACAAATTTTTTTTATAAAGGATAGCAAAAGTGCTAACCTTAAAGGGAGAAATTGACAAATTGCTTTGGACAATATTAAAATTAAGAACTTCTGCTCATCAAAAGACAATCAATTGATATATCCAACAAAGAGATTGTTTCCAGAATGTACTAAGACCTCCTAAAAATCTATAAGAAAAATAAAAACAACCAAATAGAAAAATGCACAAAAGAATCGAATAGACACTGTATAAAGGAGGATATAAAAGTGTCTAATAAATATATAAAAAGGTGTTCAACTTCATTATTCACTAGGGAAATGCAGATCAGAACCATAATGAAATACCTCTATGTAGCCACCAGAATGCCTATAGAGAAAAAGTATTGGTGAGGATGTGGAATAGTTGGAATTCTCATACATAGCTAGTAGGAATTGTAAAAACATTCTGGAAAGCTATTTGGCAATCTTCACTAAAGCTGAGCATATGCACACCTTATGACCCTGCAACACCACTGCAGGTGTAACCCAATACAAATGCATTCATAAGTACACCAAAAGAAGTGGACAACAATGTTTATAGCAGCACAAGTCATAATAGCCCCAAATGTGGAAACTATACAAGTGCCTATACACAATAGAAAGGATAAATAAATTGTGGTATATTCACAGAATGGAAAACTCTGCAGCAATGAGAATGAATGATTTAGAACTACATGCAACAAATGGATGGATCTCATAAAAATAATGTTGAGTTAAAGAAGCACATATTGTATAATTCCTTTGATAGCAATATAGTCCATTGATATTGAGAGTTGTTGTTGTTAGTGCTGCGGAGTCAATGCCGACTCCTAGTGACCCTGTGTACAGCAGAGCAGAACCCTGCCCAGTCCTTTTGCGCCATCCTTTTGCTTTCTGGCACTACATCAGACAATTCTCTGCTGCTATTCATAGGGCTTTCACGGCCAGGTTTTTGGAAGTAGGTGGCCAATGTCTTCTTCCTAGTCTGTCTTAGTCTGGAAGCTCCGCTGAAACCTGTTCACCACGAGTAACCCTGCTGGTGTTTGAAATACCTGTGGCAGAGCTTTCAGCATCACAGCAACAAACGGCTGCCACAGGATGACAACCGACAGCTGGGTGGCATGGTTCCCTAACAAGAAAACAAATCTGGGCTGTGGTGATGAGACCGAGTCTTAACCACTAGACCACCAGGGTGGGCTGATATTGAGAGTACCTACTATGTAATTCCATAGACATTAAGTTGAAATGGAAACAAAATTAATTTATGACACTAGAAACTAGAACAGCAATTATCCTTGCCAGGGGTGATGACTGGAAGAGGACACAGGAGGGATTTCTGAGGGATTTCTGCAGTGCCATCAATATTCCGCCTCTTTATCTGGGTACAGGTTACAAGGATGTGTTACTTTATAAAAATTTTATCCACCAGTATTTTGATGATATGTGCACTTTTATGCATGTAGATTATACTTCAATAAAAAGTTTTAAATGGAATGAAATGCTCTAATGGGCCCTCTGAACAACAGTTTGCTTATATGACTTATATGTCTATAGCACTTGCAGCTAAATAAGCATAGTATTTGTCCTGTATTTCCCTCTTTAAACAAGTTTTCTGTGATAGGTGGAATATTGCCCTCCTCCAAGATTTCCATGTCCTAAGTACCAGAACCTGTAAATATGTTACTTTATATGGCAAAAGAGACTTTGCAGACGTAATTAAAGTAAGGACCTTGAGATGGGGAGATTATCCTGGGATATCTGGGTGAGCCCAATCTAAAATCACACATGTCCTTACAATTGGAGGACTTCTCCCTGATGCGGCCAGAGGGAGATATGACTATGGCAGAATGGTCAGAGAGATGCAGTGTGGCTGAGCATGAAGTTGGAGGAGGGAGACCATGGGCCAAAGAATGTGGGCAGCCTTTAGCAGCAGAAGAAGGCAAAGAAATGGATCCTCCTCTGGATCCTCCAGAAAGGAGCACAGCCCTGCCAACACCTCGATTTTACCCTGTGAGACGCATGTTGGACTTCTGACCTACAGAACTGTAAGATAATAAATTTTTGGTGTTTTAAGCCACCAAGTTTGTGGTAATTTGTTATAGCAGAAATAGGAAACTAATATAACTTCCTTCTCTTGGTTGTTGGAAATGCAACATTATTTTTTAAATAGAAAACGAATATACCTTCCTTCTCTTGGTTGTTGGGAATGTAAACTTATTAAAAATCTCATGCTTTCATCCCTTATGGGCTGCAACTGTCACCAGCAGCAGGAACACTGATCCTAGAATGTTAGAAGTTTGGCAAGACAGAGAGTTATGAACTGTATTGAATCATAACAGATACACAAAGAGTAAAGGGCAAGCCTGGCTTATCTGCAGTTCAACCTCTTCTCTGTCCTTGGAGGCTCTGTCATGAGGAGAAGTGCTGTTTCTGCAGGGTGCAGAGGCCAGGGCAACGTTCCAACGTAAACCTGCTCTTGTTATAACAACAAAAATAGTTTCATAAATAGGGAAATCATTCAAGTAAACATATGGCACACCAATGATCCAAAAACCCATTCACGCATCTGAGAACTGGTTATATCTCCCTGACCTGGGAACAACAAAATGATCTCTCCAAGGTCCCCACAACAGCAAGAGAATAATATAACCAAGCAGAAAAGTCGGCTGTTACCAGTCGGTTGTTTTGCAACCTGTAAAGTAATACTTGACAGTGTGCCAATCAATGGCGACCCACTTCTCCACCCAGATTCTTTGATAGGGACCTTTGAATTTTTTTCCAGTTGTTTGTAAAGTCTTATGTAAATACAGCTAGCTTCAAGATACGTTTCCTAAGTCCTCTTTATACAGGAATTCTGGAATCAACACTTGAGCTAATATTTGATACATGACATTGACACGTCACTGTTTCTGGATGCTTGCCAATTTTGGTTGAAAATAGTTGGGCATTATCTTGTAAAGCTGAACATATGCATAATTGTATCAGTTTCTCACGGCTGCTGTAGCAGACTGGATGGCTTAAATCACCACAAATTTGATGGCTTAAAACAACAGAAATTGATTCTCTCACATTTCTGGAGATCAGAAGTCCAAAATCAGTTTCACTAGACTGAAATCAAGGTGTTGGCAGGGCGCCTTGCCTTCTTCTCTTCTGTCTGGAGTCAAATTTCCTTCTGCCTCCCATTTATAAGGACACTTATGATAACATTAGGGCCCACCTGGATAATCCAGGACAATCTCCCCATCTCAAGATCCTGAACTTAATCACATCTGCAAAGACTTTTTTCCATATAAGGTAACAGTCACAAGTTTGGGGGAGTAGGATGCGGACACATCTTTGGGGGCTACTGCCAGCCTCCCACCAGACCCTAGCAATTCTACCGCTATTAAGCGCTCTAGAGATACTCCTGCCTACGTGCACCAGGAAACACAGACAAGAATGTTTACAGGTGCAATATCTGAAATGCCTTTTAAAAGTTCAAAGGAAACCATCTAGATGTCTATGGGTAAGCGAATGGATAAAAGCAGCGTATTCACACAAACAGAAATTTGTCCATCAGTGAAAATGGTTGATCTACAGCAACAGGAAACAACATGAATAAGCATTGGAAGCAATGATGAGTGAAAAAGCAAATCCTCACTTACTAGTGTTCATGGTATGTCACTGTTTTTATAAAGCTCAAAACATGTAAAATATTGACTAGGGATAAATAGGGTAAAGCCATGATTTTCTTTTAAATAAAGGCAATGATAAAGACAAAATTGAGAATGTGGGAGATGGAAAATAGAGCAGACGTGGGGTAGTGGATTGCGAAGGAACACTCAGGTAACTTCAACAATATTGGAGATGTTTCAGCTCTTATGTTGGGTCATTAGGTGTTTACTTTGTTATGCTTTACAATTTACACGCATTACAATTGTTCCTTTATATGTATCAAATACTACATTTGAAAAAACACCAAGGTAATTAGTGGCATTGTGTAGGCATTTTTTGCAGCTGGGTATACAGGCCCAAGCTTGCTCGAGAAAGAGGGATTTACCGCAAGGATTCATATAGTTATGGAACGGAGAGTATCTGGGATTTGAAGCAGCCTAAGTACCAACTACCCTCTCCTCTGCTCTTGTATGCAAAGGAGGAAAAGGCTGCTGCAGGAAGGCTCCTTCAGCTATAAACAGATTATCTGAAAAATTCTTCACTTGACTTTATCTTTGAGGGCCGTGCTTCCTCCCTAAGTATAACAACCCAGAGTACTTTAAAAAATCACACAGGGCCAGCCCTGTGGCCTAGTGGTTAAGCTCACATGTTCTGCTTTGGAGGCCTGCGTTAGGTTCCCACACACAAAATAGAGGAAGATCAGCACAGATGCTAGCCTAGGGTGAATCTTCTGCAGCAGAAAAAAAAAAAATTTACCAGATTTAATGAACCAAAATTTCCAAGAAAGACACCAGATAATCTGCATATTTAATAAGCAGGTCAGATGATTCTCGTTAGGGAAATTTGGGAAATTGCTGGAGCTATACTTCTCAAAGGTTAAATGTCACAGGAATCACTTGGGAGCTTGTTGAAACGCAGATTTTGATTCAGTGGGTCTAGGGTGAGGTCTGAGTCTGCCTTTCTGAGAGGTCTCAGGTAATGCAGACACTGCCAGCTGAGGGCACTATCTGAGCAGCAAGGTTCTCGAGCTCAGAACAATGTCACAGACCCCCTTTGAGAATCTGGGAAGAGCTACAGATCCATTTCACAACAAAATGCACAAACACAGACTTTAATATACAATTGCAAAGGGTCTGAGGGCCTCTGAATACTATCTTTAGGTCAAGGTTAATAGGACATACCATCAACTAGGTTCTGATGAAGGAAGGTGGCTCTGAGTGCTACAAAGTTCCTAAAAATGCATTGCTGGCTCTGATTTTAAGAGGAGGAAAAACAGAGGAAGACCTGTAAGTTTCCTTTGCAGTCCAATCAGAAGTATTCCATGACATAGACACTCAGAAGGGGATAGATCCACTTTTCAAAGTAGTTCACATTAGGTGCCGGCCTGGTTGCTGAGTGGTTAAAGCTCTGCTTGCCCTTCTTCGGTGGTCCAGGGTTCAGGGGTTTGGATCCTGGATGAGGACCTACTCCACTCGTTGTCATGCAGTGGAGGCATCTCACACACAAAGTAGAGGAAGACTGGCACTGATGTCAGCTCAGGGTGAACTTCCTCACACAGAAAACTTCTTTTGAAAAGTAGTTCACATTATCCAGGACATAAAAAAATGTGTATAAAGTGGTGCTGTGGACCTGTAAGAATAGTGGCAGGAAAATTAACCCTACTCCCTACCTCTACCTCCAGATAAGCTTAAATTTTGGGGGGAAAAAACCCCCTAGAATAACAGTAACAAAAATGGATGGGGGGGCACACCTTGACTCTCTCTGAACTCTTGTTTATTTTTCTTTTTCTCATTCATTTGTTTATCCCAGCAATTTTTTTTTAACTGCATGTGACTTCATTGTGCCAACTACAACTCTAGGAGCTGGGAATACAGAGCTGCAGAAGGCCTATTCCCTTCACTTAAGGAGCTCAGTTCACCAGTCATATCAATACAAAGATGAGGGTTAGGGGAGCACAAACAGGGTTGTGAACAGAAAAGGAATCAGAAGGTGAGAGAAGGGCGAATTTTAGTATGATTTCTAAAACAGGTGAACATGCATTCTGACCAGTAAGAAGACCAGTAACTGGATGGCAATCCTACCCAAGATTTTTTTAAAGAAAAATATATGCCATGTCTTTAAGAGTATAGATATTTTATAGGTAATTAACTTCTATATCTCTGGCAATACATTTTTTAAGAGATTGTTACGGAAATAATTTGCGCGCATCCTAGAGAACGGAAGTGGTAATTACCAGGGCCAGGTGTGGATTTACTAAGAACAAGTCACGTCAGAGCAGCCCCCTTGCTTCAGTAGACTAAGGAACTATGGTAGATTTGGGGTTGAGTGGGCGGTAGGAAAGCAGAAATAATGGATGTGGATTCACAGAAATCTTTGTTCTGGAAAAAATGTGTATCGTATGTCTGCCTAGACCAGACAGCTGACAGGCAACTGCACCTACGTTTTTGTATTTGATCATCACAAGTCTATTAAGAAAATACTGTCTTCCGAAAAAAACAACGACAACATAAAACTAAGGCCCTCCAAGTGTGACCCTGAAGGAGAGTCTTGGTGCAAAAATATCTTGGTGGAGCTGGTTTGCCGATCCAGGAGGCCGCAACTCTGATCCTAGAGATTCACCTCCTTTTCATGATATTTCACTAGCCCTTGCGACTACTTCCTCACATTTGTAGACCGGCTCCAGTGTTAACAGAAGACTTCTCCTTTAATACCCTGCAGCAAAACTGGAAAAGGGCTGGAAGCCATAAATCAGATTTTAGGAAAGACAGAAGATAACAAAATAGAAACAAACACAGAAAAGAACTTGAAATTAGATAGTCTGGTTTACAAAGCAAAGTTTACCCATCTTTAGTTTACAGCCCACTGCAGAGATCATGACTTCCTCTAGATAACTTGTTTTAAATGACGGTTTGCAGCACGTCACTATGTATTTTCAGGGATTTTTCTTTGCCTCTAGATACATTTTTTAGCTCTAGACTACTATAACCTACCTTCTAGAGCCTTATCTTCCACTAATCCTCAATGTGAGTTCTGTTTCATAGCCTTTCCTACTCAAAGACTTAAGAAAATGTCATTTGTTTTGCCTCTATGCTAAAATCATTCTTCATTCTTCAAAGTCCATTCTCCCTCAACACTCTTTTCTATCTACCCAAATTGTTTCATTCAGGTCTTTGTGGTTTCAAGGACCAGAAATTCAATTAAGTTAGCTCAAGTAAAACGTTTTCTTAGAATAATTATGACATGTGATTTCTCAGAAATGGGAATCAAAGTACTCTTGAGCCAGGTATCAGTTGTGAATATTTGAGGCTTAAGCAATTTTCTTCCCCCTCGTATAAGAAGACATCTTGAGGTAGCTAGTTGCTGGTTGTTTTAGTAGCTCAACATTATAAAAACCAGTGACACTATTCTTCTTGGCCTTTCCCTCATGATCACAACATGGCTGCTGTAGCTCTAAATATCATATCCATATTCAAGGAAGGTAGAAAAAGGAAGGGAAGCCAGTCTTTTCCTTTGGTCAGGAAAGCAAAAACTTTCATGGAAACCTGCCAGCAGACTTCTGCTTACATTACATTTACAAGAACTCTGTCACATAGCTACTCATAAAGGAAATGAAATGACAATCCACATTATCGGAAGGAAAAATTTACAAAACAAAGAATTGAGAATTGTTGAAAAGAACTTCAACAGTTTAATAAAAATAAGATAAACATCCTAACAGAAAAATAGGCAAAAGATGTGAACAGGCAATTGACAGAAGAGGAAACATTTTCATAATCAATTTAGGAAAAGATGCCCAATCACATTAGTGATCAGGGAAATGCAAATTAAGACTACATTGAGATATACATTATACCCAGTAAATTAGCAAAAATTAAGAACCTTAAAATATTAAGTGTTGAAAACGTGGAGTCTTATCCACTGCCGGGAGGGGTGGTAAAATGGCATAACCACTTAGTAATATAATCTAGGATTATCTAATGAGGTTGGATGTGGGCATACCCTATGATTCAGCAGTTCCAGCCAGCAATTCCACGCAGGAGACATGTACCTGAATGTTCCCAGCTGCATTATTTGTAACAGCAAAGATGGAAATAACTCAGATGGCCATTATCATAAGAATGAATAAAACGATATATTCATATGATAGACCTATAAGAATTGTGGCAACAGGAATGGGTATAAGAATTATAATTACGAGTGAAAAAAATCAAAGGCAGAAGACTATATAGATGGCATAATGTTTTAGAAGACAAAAACAAGAAAGCTAAACAACGTATATGTTTAAAGATACAGATACATGTGGTTATACTTTTTTCTACAGGGAAAAAACAAAGCAAGGAAAAGACACACAAAATTCAGGGTAGTGGTTACTCCTCCTGAAGCAGGAAACAAGAAAGGGATAGAACAAATGGGCAGATTCAATGATACTGCATTGCTCTAGGTATTAAGTTGAGTAGCAGATTCACAGCTGCTTATTTTATTATTATGCTTCACAACTTACTTATATGTTTTATATATTTATGTATCAAATATTACATAATAAAAATTTGTAATACGGTAAGAAACAAATACTTTGACAATAAGTGTAAAAAGGATTATAAATATGCCATAGTGTGGTAGTTTTTTTGAGGGCGAGGCACATGCCTGAGGAACCAGATATTTACATTTTTAATGGTTTTAGTTTTACAATTTGAGTATAATAAAAACCACATTTGCTTCAGTCCAGGTGGGGAGAAAGGACGTGAGCACAAACACAAATACTCTAAGGAAATTTATTCTTATTTCTTTGCAGATACTTGATGAAATAAAAATGTAGTTGAGACAAGAAGCCCCGTAGAACAGAGAGAGTGAGACTTACCAATAATACTATGTTTAAGAACAGTGCAAGTAGAGGACGGGGGACAGAAGTGAGAACACAGAAGTCTTTAAAGAGAACGTGGAAATGAAGGATGTATTACTGTCTCCTTTCAAAATGCTTAGTAATGAAAGAAGAGAGGAAATCAGTGTCTCTCGTCTTCAGGACTATTCTTCCCAAGTCCACTTTACTTTGCTTTTTGTGTTTCATGCCTGTTTACAGAGAGAAAAATATAGGTCCATGGATAAACTTTGTTAAGCATTTAAGAAAGCCTCTGAGGTCTCATGTCCAGTCCAGAGACACACTAGTACCTACCCTGAGGGGGGTGTTAAGGGTATCATTATTCAGTGTGTCCTTTTTATTATTTTCACCATTGTTTCAAGTTATTTCACTCATTCTTGATTCCAGTAATCACATCAGAATCCAATCATGACAAGAGACTAAAACGAACACCTCCCTCGACAAAAAGGAACAAAAATCCCCACTCCAAAACAAAATGACATTTCTTTAGTCATTCTCTCTTCATCTGAGGATTTACTAATTGCTTATAATCTGCACATAGCACAGATCCCATTTAAAATTACAGGAAATGACACACATCTTAATGGACTTTGCTTTGTTGACCTATTTTTACAGCTATTATCTGTAACTCCTCCAAAGGTCAACCAATCTGTTAATATATCAACTGTTTTTCTTCTTTCTCACCTAAGAAAACGTCTGCTGTTGTGGGAGACAGACAGGAAAGAACAACATAAGTATCACCTCCCTAAGGAGTGTTTCAGGTAAAACTCCCAGATGCTTCTAACACAATATTCATTTAATTACATGCCGGTCTTGCTAAGTGGGCAGCAGGCTCCTGGACGGCAGAGATCTTCTCGTGCTCATCTCAGTCGCTCCACAGCTGTGCACTGGGTCTGGTATATATTCAGGGTTCAACAAACATGGAATGAATGAATGATTAAATAAAAAACAAACAAAATCATTAATTAACAAGGTTTTTTGAGTGTCTACTTCTGAAAAAGCATTTTAAAAGTAAATGTTTACTTCAAAAGGTGTTTAAATAAAACTCTGTGCCTAGACTCAGCCAGGCACACAGTCATGATAATTGTTTTTTGAATGAATACCTAATCCTTACATATCACAAGTAATTTCAATTTATTGTGGCCTTGCAATTTGGGGTCCTTGCAACTCTGGAAGTAAGGGAAGCCACAGAATAAACAATGAGACATCTTTCTCAGGTATAAATTGTTTAAAGCTTTTAAAAGATATTCAAACGAAAGGTGAAATCTAAAACTCACATTCCTTTTAAAGAAAAACATGCTTCTTCAAATACATTTCTTGAGGGGGACTACTTGAGGCTCTATCTTTAGACTCCTTGAGGGTAACGTTATCTCTTCACTGTTTCTGGGGGTGCTTTATAGGAAAAGTCTGAGAAGTAGCAGATACAGTTTTCGATTTGCCTCTTACATCTTTGTCTAAGGAAGTAAGATATGACTAAGGAGGAAAGATACAAGTCGCTAACATCTGTAGAGAGTGTAACCTTTTAGAAGACACTTTCATATTATCTTTTCCGGGCTTTGCCACTTCTTCACTAGAACAGAGAGCAGGGATTATCAACATTTCAATTTTACAGATCAGGACACTGAGATTACTAAACCTTCAGTATGGTCTTCCAGGAACCTGGGGTGAGAGGATTACTCACTGCTGTTAAAGAAAGATTACTCTGCCGCTTGTTAAAAGGGTGAGGAAGACATTATTCAAGACTATTGCAGGAGGGGGTCATAACTCTTGCAATAGGAGAGAAATTGTGCTCAACTCTAAATACAGCCAAGACAGCTGGGAATTCACAGCCAACAAACGAGCAAAGTGAGGGGAGTTAGTGGATGGAAAATTACTAAGAGGAAACAGGATGGGTAGGGGGATTCTTGCTAAAGGCAGACTATATCAGAAGTGGAGGATAAAGCAATTTGATTACCTATCAAACACAATCAGCTATCAAGGGTGACGGGATGACTTAGCAGGATTCGGGCTAATACCGGGCCGGACTGGAAGGCCTAGGTGGAGGCCTAGGCGAGAATAGGGCTCAAAGGAACCTAACTCAAGTTTGGACAAGGCGAGAGTCTTTGTCACTGCCTACCGCGGACCTCTTTATTACCCAGTGCCCTCGGGTGGGCAGGGCTGGCACCGGCGCTCCGGGATCCGGGGTCGGGAGCCTAGCTTTCCCTCCGAGGCATCCACGACCGGCAGCCGGAGCTGACAAGGCCGTGCTTGGAGACCAGCGGAGGTTCGCGGGTGGGAGAAACGCCCCTAGCACCGCGTCCCCCTTCGGGGGCGGGCTCTGCAGGTCGGGGGGGCGGGGCCCGCGGCGCTGATTGGCTGGCGCGCTGCGGCCTGGGGTTCCCCTACCCCGCCCCACCGCCCCCTGACTGGCCGCCCAGCCGCTGGCTCGCTCCCTCAGCCCGCGCGGCCGTACGCTGGCCGGTCCCGCGCTGCCCGGCGGGAGGGGCTGGGCTCGCGTTTCTCCTCCCTACCGGTCCCCATCCTTAAAGCACGAGTCCCGACGCCCCGCCTGTGGAGAGGGCGCCGGGATCCGGACAGCGAACAGCCAGGGCGTGCGGAGGTCGACTGAGGAGGGCCTGAGGCCACGGAGCGGCGGCGGCTGGCACGCGAGCGTCTCGGCCCCGACCGACTAGTTGCGGGAGCTGTGAGGGGAGGGGTCCTGGGCGCCATTGCTGGCCGTCCAAGCGCCGCCCGGTGCCAGTCCGCCGTCGGCTGCTCTCCCCCGACTGGGAGGCGCCGTAGCTCGGGGCCGGTCTCGTGAATCAGTGCCTCGTCTGCCGCCCGCGCCGGGGCGCCCGCGCCGAGACCATGTTTGACAAGACTCGGCTCCCGTACGTGGCCCTCGATGTGCTCTGCGTGGTGCTGGGTACGTACGCGCCGCCCGCCGGAGGGGCGTGTGTGCGCGAGCCCGGGGTGGGTGCCCCGGTAGGTGCGGGCGTGTGTCTCCTGGGAGGGGCCTCGCGGAGAGCCGCGGCCCGGCGTGGGGGGTGTGCCTGACGCGCGCCTGTGCCCGGCGGGACGCTGAGGGTGGCTTCCGCAGCTCGGGAACCCTGCTTTGCAGCCTGCACCCCGGCTCCCGTGTGGCCGCTGTTGTCTTGTCTGTCGCCCAACGGTGCGCTCAGCCCAGCCCTGCTTGGACGCTGTTCACGCCCCTGCGCTCGGTCCCTTGCTCCTGTCCTCTCTTTCCCATTCCACTCGCAGCAGAGCAGGGTGGGCTCCTGCCCTCTCTGCTGTCGAGAAGCCTGGTCACTGGCTTATCAGGTTCAGTACCGAAACTGGAGGTTTAATGCGCTAGGGGTTCTCAGTAACAGGCTCCAGTGCCTAGTTGATCTTATTTGTGGGAAGCAGGTTAATTTTTCGTCTATTAAAGGCTAGAACGTTCCTGATTAGAAGGTGTTACCAGGTTGTAAATTGTCAGGTTGTAAGTGGGTGTGCGGGTGCCAAGCTTCTGCCCATAGGTCAGAATCAGAAGCAGCTTGTGTTTTGGGGGGATTGGGAGAGTGCCCCAAACCTGCTGTTTCCTTCTCTGGACAGGACTTGTCATGGTGTAGCTTTCCATCTCCTGTAACAGCCCGCAGGGAGGACTAGACATTCTTTGGTTGCAGCAAATTTGGCGTTGTCTTCCTGATGAATTCAGTTATGGGGCTTCTGGTTGCCAGTTTCTCCTTTCTTTGGACGAGAAAGGATTGAAGTCATCTGGATAAAGGACAGACTTTGGAAGGAGGGACTTCCATCTTTTTTATATGTATTGTGTAAGGCAGTATGTTGTGAACTGTTTATACGTTGTGGAAAAAAACCCCAACAAGACCTGCTCGAGGTTTGGGTAGTCCTACTTATGTTTAAGTATCAAAGTAATGGTACTGGTAGGTTGGCAGGGTTGGAGAGCTGTGACTTTAGTGTCCTAGATGCAGGTCTGCGTAATGGCTTTTCAGGGATAGGAAGTCCCCCAGGTTTTAATCCAGTATTTCGCTCTCCTGCCTTGAACCTGACCATTTAGGCGCTTGCAATCTTGCTGAATACTTATAAAATGTTACCTGTTTTTTGCAGAAAAATCTTCTTTTAATGAAATTTCTTTATTGTTTACCAAGACACTTCCTGTATAGCTCCACCATGAATTTTAGGAATTAAGTTTAGGAAAGCGAAACACAATTTTGGAACACTTTTTATAGAAGCACAAGTAATCCTTTCAGATGTCAGGACATATTAATAATTACATTAAAATATATTCAGATTTATTTGCAGTGAAAAGTTTACCTTTGGTAAAGATGTTAAATTTTGAAACATATTTTAACTTTTGCTCAGTTTCACTGGAGCCTTGTTAACCTTCATTTGTCTTTTAGTGAAGGGAGAGGAAAATTTGATCAGAAGTAATTTTGATAATTCTAACGTATTGGATATTCTGTCATTGCCACATATTGTGTACTCTCATAATTTTATATCAGCTTCCCCTTTTCCTACATTGTGGACGTTATTAATTTATAAAACAAACGTGGGTTTTCTTTGGGCCAAGCACTGTACTAGGACGCATGAAACATAATACTGCTCTGAGGTAGCTGAAGCTACTGTCGTTAAACACAGCTATATGGTAGATCTATGTTTTTTTGTTTTTTAATTCATATATAATGGAGGAACCTATATGTAGTATGATTTTATAAATTACAGGTTCTGGTAGTCTATATTTTCAATATGATGGAAACATCACATAATTGTCCTCTAGCAGTAAAAGTAAGGTTATTGCTACATTGATCTGACAGTTGCAGGGTTTATGATGGCTCTCAAAAAGATAAAATTGTGTTTACGATTTTAATGTCTTTGATGGTTTTGGAAAAAAGCTTGTTTTGGGGACTTATGCATTAAGTACGTTTCAGGAAAAGATACCTGATCTATTTGAAACACATTTTATCTGTTCTTGTATTATTAGAATTTCTTTTGAGGTAGTTCAGTGTATTGTCAAGATAAGCCCCAAATTCCCTTTTCATAAATAGAAAATGAAGTATTGACTTAGTTTAGTTTGATATATAAAATGACATTAGACTTAACATCAACTCTCCATTACAAACAGCAATGAAAGAGAATAGTGGTACAAGAGATACAAAACTTTTTCGTGCTGAGTTTTGGAAGACAATATAGTTTTATAGCAAGCTCATCTTTCTAGTGGAGTCTAAAGGTCGTTTTAAATTTAGTTTTTATTAACCTTATGGACTGCAGGAGATTGGCAGCGTGAAATCATCATAGCCTGAAGAGGGTTATCAACTTGGCATTAACTTTTTTCTTTTTCTGTGGAGAATCTACAGGTAAGAGTTGACTATACCAACAAAAAGATGATTAAGCACTTCATAAATATAGGGTTATGTGAAAGTGATTCATAATTATAATGTGAATATGTTCCAGGTTCTGTTAATGACCACTCCAACATCGTACAGTGTATTCATTTTAATATGACGATGTTACGTGATTGTGCTACGTGGCTACTTTATAATTTTACCAAGGTGTTGTCTGTTGAAGTGATCATTAACCGTGTCCTGCGTGTGTGCGCACATGTGCGTGCAAGCATTTCTACCCCTAAGTCAATGTCGTCTTCACTATGAAACATGAATTCCTCTATATAATACATCCAAATTATTAGTTCCTCCTTGGTAAATTCTTGGAAAAAGAGTGAGAATTTTGAGGGATGATGTGTATTCGCTTCCTTTCTGAAATGAAGCGTAGTTTTCCCATCTTTCTCTGGCTCTTTTGATGATGAGTCTATGATTGTAGAAAAAGCTATAAATATCATCTGAGCACTCAAGAAAAGCTGCTCTACAAAGAGTGATAGTGGGCTGGTACGAAAGGAGCTATGTTTTTGCCCAGTGTATTAAACCATATCCTGAATAAAACTTGTTAGTGTTTAGGGGCTGGCCTGGTGGTATAGTGGTGAAGTTTGCACACTCTGCTTTGGCAGCCTGGGGTTTGCAGGTTCACATCCTGGGCACAGACCCAGTACCTCTTGTCAAGCCACGCTCAAGCAAAAAGAGGAAGATTGGCAGCAGACGTTAGCTCAGGGCCAGTCTTCCTCACAAAAACAAAAAATGAAACAAAACAAAAAACAAACCCAGAACCTTCTTAGTGTTTAATTGCTGAGGGTCATTCCAAATTTTATCCACCGTGGCATTAGGCTGCCAATTAATGGACACTGAGTCCACCAATTGATCCAGTGCACATTAATTGAAGGCTAATTCTATACCAGGTCCATATGAGGTGCTAGGGATACAATAATGAGTAAGACAGTCCCTGCCCTAAAGGAGCTCAGAGTCGAATGAGGGAGAAACAAATAAACAAGAGGTTACAATATGTCATGATAAGAGTAATAATGGAGGTATGGAGTAGATGCTCTTTGAGTACAGAGAAGGGAGTTGTTTTAGATCTAATAATTACAGATGTTTGGGTTGTGTGGTTACTCTTAGAGATGCAGAAATGACAGAAGTTACCTGGGATTACTCTTAGAATCTTTTTTTTCTTCCCCAAGGGCAGTAGGAACCCAAGTAAGTACCTGTGTTTGTGATTCTTTTTGCAGGCATTCCCATGGTGCCTAGAAGATTCAGGTGGAACTGGCAAAACCTTTTTATGTGCCTGTGTTTTGCTGGGCGGCAGTCATTTAGAATAAATACTCTTCTGTGCTGCATATTCTTTTGCTCCTCCAGATCTTTTCTTCACCCTGCTCTGTGCTGAGAAGCGACTTCTGTGGACTGCATCAACAGAGCTCTTGCTTTTAGTTTTTGGTTGGCTTTGGCTAATGGGTCATCAGCAGGAGGCCTGGAAGAGCCAGTTCCTTGCTCCTGGATTTATGTTGCCAGAGCTGTTCTGTGTTTTGTGAGTAGGTCATGGCTTCTATTCAGTGGCCCCCTCTGCCAGCCTGCTACAGTTACAGATCTTTCTGAGTTCTGGTAACCCTTTATTTGCCCCTTTAGGCCTCAAGATGATAATGGCTTCCTCATGCTGCTGGTCTGGGAGTATGCCACCATCCCTTGCTGCTTTCCCTAAACCCTGCCTATGCCTTTGAAGATGGTTCCTTCATTAAATTCTCTTGAATATTTTATTTGAGTGTGCTGTTTTTTTGCTGGGACCCTGCTGATAATACTCATATAGGCCCAAAACAGATCTGAGGTAGCTTCCCTTTCTGGACTTGACTCCAATCATAGCTGCCTGTAATACCAGGTGCAAACAGGAGCTCATGGGCCCTAACATTAGCTTTCTTGGAAAGGGAGGGAGTCATGGTTTCTTTAGCTTGCTTCATATGCGGTATTACCATTACGCCAAATCAAAGTCAATAGATTTAGATTAAAATCTGGCAGCAAAAAAACATTGGCAGCCAATACTAGGTGGTTGTGGAATCCCAGTTACTTACTCTTCTCCATTAATTATCTCAAATTCTGATGCCATATGTCATCACCGTAATACTGACATCGTGCTGCCCCATAAATATTACCTGTAAGGAGCGGTCCCTTTCTCAAGGAAGAAAAACGCAAATATTTAGTGAAAGATTCTCTCTTGCTAGATAGTCTCAAGCATTTTGAGCCTTCCCTTTTCTCGTAACATTTATGTTCATTGACTCATTATTGAGTACGTATTTGTTTAATATCCAATAGGTGCTGGGCATTGTGTTAGGTACTGAAGATACAAATAGTAAATAAGTATAAACAAATAGGACATAGTGCTTATTCTGATCACTTGCCATTTCAGCTTACAACTTCTATTAAGTTAACTTTTTTGCTTCTGATGAAAGTTTCCTGGGTTTATTTCTTTGTTTTATGTACCTTTTCTCTTTCCTCTCAGCCAAAGAGAGAGGGAAGGAATCTCAAAAAATGAGCAAAAATTTGTCAAATTAGCATATTCTTGGGTCAGACTGGAGTCCTGTTGCAAGGCTTTTCCTATCTTTAAGTGGCCACTTTGGGACAAAAGCAGAAGCCTGGAGGAAATTGCTATTCTTTGGCTCTAGTTGGTTTTATACAGTTGAGTTTTAACTTAAATTTACCTTGCTTGGAATAGAGTATGGAAATGTTCAGAGAATGTTCCCCTCTATAGATTTTATGCTATGTGGTTCTTCCTTTATAGTCTCTTATAATTACATACTTTTGGAAACTCCTGGATATGCTGTGAATATTTATTATTTTCTTTCTTGTTTAGTTATTTTTGGCTGAGCTCTACCAAAGTTTCCTATGTGTTACTCAGCTTGGGGAATTATTCTGATTCTTTTGGATAAGAAATTGAAGTTTAATTGTTACCCTTTACCCTACTGAAAAAGAGAGAAGTTGGTAGAAAGTCACTGAACTCCCAGAATTTAAGGGAATCACTTAACATGTACCTTCAGTTTTATGGAAGGGAATTGGAATGTTAATTGTCTGCTTCCTCCTAATTTAGGTGGCTTAATCCAGCATTTGGGATGGTAATGTACCGTATATGTAATAAGCTAGTTAGAGATTATAGAGACACTGTCTTTTCTCTTTTCTTATTTTCTTTTCAAAAAAACATTCACCATTCAGATATTGTGAATGGTGGTTACAAGTAGCTTTTGTCTTTCCTTCTGTCCCTCTATTTTCTCTATTTACCTAATTTTTCATTTTTACTACAGTCTCGCCAGCCCCCCCGCCCCCCCCCCCCCCCCCAGCCCACCACCTTCTTCCCTTCAACCTTCTTTCTGTCTAGGTTTAGAGCCCAGATGGCTCAGAGTTGTTTTTTACTTAACTGAAACTAGTCTAACCTTGGGATTGACTTGTTCTTCATAAACTGTAAATTTTTCTTTAAAACATTAGAGAGACAGCATAGTCTAGCGATGGGCCCTGGATCCAGACTGCCTGGGTTCACATTCCAGCTCCTCCATTTACTATCTTGGTGACCTTGGGCAAGTCTCCTCTTGGTGCCTCTGTTTCCTCAGCTGCGTAATGATAAAAGTACCTGCCTTATATGGTTGTCTTGAGACTTAAATGAGTCAGTATGTAAAGGACTTAGAGCAGTGCGTTGCACTTAATATGCGTGAGATGGTTGTCAAATAAAATTAATCCTCTATAATCCTACCAACTATAACAATTATTTTAGTAGAAATAACATCAACTAGTTTTGTATTAGGGACAAAAACACTAACACACTTTAAAATGTTTCCCATGAGTACTCATGGAATATCTTTGAAGCTTACAGAGCATCTTGAAATAGTAGTGTTTTATCAGTCATGTGTAAAAACCACATATATACTCTCCAAGTAGTGGAAATCCCAGCTATGGTGGAAATTGATCCACCATATAGGTCTGTGGTAGAGTGTAATTAAACAAATGGAAAAACTGTTACTTGATAACAGTGGTAAGTCCTGAATTTCACCTTAATCAAGAAAATAGAATTAGCTGCACTCTAGTCACTATTTTTATTGTCCAGGTCTTGGAAATATTCACCCCCCATTTAAAAAGTAGACTTAATATTCCTAAAATTTTTGAATGACCTTAATTGTACGTCCTCATTTGTGTAAATTTTATTATTTGAATTCCTCTCTGCAATTAAGCAGGCAGCAAAGAAAAACTGTTGTGTAATATCTCTCCGAACCCTCCTCCCTCTTACCTTGTTTTTTCAGTCAGATGTTTATTTTGACGTGTGTTAACCTGAAATTGTTTTTTATGTTGTGTGAGCACAATGTTAAGTTTTTATAATATTTTATTTTATATCATCTTTCATTTGTTTATTAAGCACCCATTATGTGCTGAGTACAATGCTAAGACCTGTAACTATCACTGTGAAAAAGATAAAAGTATCTATACTAATATACAAGACAATTACAAATGTTTGTAAATGCCATGAAAGAATTTAAACAAGGTTAGAAGAGTGAGATGTTGGGAGTGGCAATCTCAAGGAAGGCTTCTCTGAGGAGGGGATATTTGAATTGAGATTTAAGGATAAAAATATGTAGGCCATGGAGGAGCTAGAAGATGATTCCAGGCATAGAGAAGAACAGATGTTAAGGGGCAAAGGACATTTTGTAACAGAAAAGAAGTCACTGTGGCTGAAATAGTATGCATCCGTGGTATTCTGAATAGTGAATTTCGTAACTTATTTCTAAACATCAGAGTGGATAATAATCAGTGGCATTTATCTAGTGCTCCCTAGACCCTGTGCAGCCTGGGAGGTCTCTCATCACTTGCTCAGGGAGGGTAACCTGGCCATCTTCATTCTGCAAATGATGGAACTGAAGCTTAGAGTAGTTGGCAAACTCTCCCAATGGAACCCAGCTAAGAAGTGATATGGTCAGGCATTGCGAAGTGCATTTTTGAGGGTTATAACTTTTGACTGCAGATGACTGCTCCAGGTTTGGGAGAGGTGGTAGTACATGGAGAGGGTGAGGAAAGAGGGATTGGGGGAATTGGCTGTAAAAGCAATGATTATTTTAGGTGGCCTGAATGTTTTATGACTGTCTTAATTTTATATGATGTAGCTTCAAAGTCAGTTTCTGTTTACCATATTTTGAGCATGTGTCTGCTGTCTGAAGAAGGCAGTTTAGTTTTTCATAACTCAGACTCCTAATAACTACTAAGAATTTTCCAGAAAGGTATATCATACTGGAAGATGTAGCTAATTTGCCTTGTTCAGTAATATACCCACAGAGTTTTTCTTCAAACAGTGTTGTTGTTGTAGGCGTTCCTACACAGGAGGGAAGACCTTTGTCCTTCACTGTATTTCATATGAGTCATATGTATAGAGTTCAGAGTCACCTTAGGTAACTCATTCCAGCGGATATAGTTAGAACCTCGTGGTTTGGTTCTCAGTTGTCACTGCTTGGAGATGTTTCCTGAGTCTTTTACAGGGTGGGGTTCCCAGGAAAATGACATATAGGAAATGTGTAGCGGATGAGCTCTTGAGTTAATTGGCAGCTTGTTAAGCCAGGTTCTGCCTTGCCTTTTGGTTCACTTACGTCAGCAATAAGAGAGATGGGTTGGCTGCCTAGGTGCTGGAGAAGAAAATGAGGAGAAGAGAAGAAAACCATTATTTATTGAATGCCTAAATGAGCCTTAGGTAAATGGCTTACATAAACTCATGCAGTCATCACAAAACTCTGTAAAGTATTAGCCTTATTTTATGCTCCAGCACTGGGGATACAAAAATGGGTGAAAAAAGAAAACAAAACCCATGGACCTCAAATAGCTTCTTGCTTATTGTAGAAGACAAACTCATAAGAAACAATGACAATATTCTATGGTATGTTGAGTGCTTGATAAGTCCCGGCACTGAGGTTGTTAAGAGTGAGTGAGGCAGGTTCTCCATTCTCAAGAGGTATGCAGAGCCTTGTAAGGGGAGATGGGTAGGTATTTTAATGAAATCTATATTTCAGAAGAATTTCTCTGAGACAGTCTCTTTTTACTTTCCAGCAGAGAGAATGTAAACCTTTGGGAACATTACTTTTGGCTAGTGCTAAATTCTGGAAATAATTCCTATGGATAGTTCAGAATCCATCTATATTCCTGGGTGAAAACACTGTGGTGAGGGTACTTAGAAAGTGTGTGGTACATAGGCATTCAGGTATTTGTTACATGAATGAATAGGCAATGTACTTGAGTCAGTCACCCTTCTGGGGTGTGAATTCTAGCTCCATCTTTTACTAACTGAATGACATTGGGCAGTACATGTCAACTCTCTGTGAATTTCCTCATCTAATGAGGAAAAAGATGATGCTCAAAGTGCCTTCCTCTTAGTGCTGTGAAATTAGATGAGATAATGAATGAGACATGTATGTGAAGTGTTTAGCATAGTCTTGGCTTGTGCTGCTGTTGTTATCATTATCATTATTAAGCTAATAAACCAATTTGGTACAATTGACCAAGTCTGTTTAAATTTGATATCACATGCTGGTGACTTTTCTTTTGGAACATAATTTAGTGTAGTTCTAGCTTCAGTTTAAACAGCATTGAAATGGGAGTCTGGTTTGTATTTCAGTAGAATGTATTGCAGCATTTGACACTACTAGACTCAGGGTTTAAAAGGGGATATTTTGAACAACTGCAGCAGACCTGTAGGAGATCAATTATAAATTTAGCCTGGCCAAGAATGGGGTGAGTGTTGTCAGCAGGAAATAGGAAAAAGCTGAAGACTGATTGAATTATTTAGGAAGTAGTGATATAGGAAAAATGGGTCCTGATACAGTGTAATGTAGGCCCACTGCTTGAGTTTCTTCTTTTGCCATGCATAGGTACACGACTTTATCAGTGATCAAGTGGCTCATGAAAACTTGCAACCAGTTTGTTATTCCTATGTCAGTCATATTATGAGAAATGGTGACATATGCTACCTTGAGAAGAGAAAGTAAAATAGAATTTGGTCAAACTCACTGAAATTTCAGTGAAGGGAGATTTCCAGTTTTAAAAAAGAGAAAGATTAATGTTCACCTACCATTTTAATTAAAGAATGAAAACAAAAGAATAGGAACCACAATGGTAACTTAGTCTGCTGAATATCAGCAGATTGTTATATGTTTCAATAGAAGTTTGTCTTCAGTGAAGTATGTCAAATTCTTTTGGCAAAGATCTGACACACCAAGGGGATCTCTTCTAACAGTTTAATCTGCTTGTGCTATATTCTATTCCAGTCACCTGCAGAATGATAAATAGGAGAGAGATGTCCTTTGAAATAATTACATTATCTAGGATTATGTTTCTGTTTTCCTCAGTACTAGTCTTGCAGGTCATTTGTTAGCTAATTAATGATTGGAATGGTGAGACCTCAATGCTACTGTGTAGCTGTAGCTGGCAGAATGGTTTATTAGTATGTAAGGCATTGGGATACAGATGTCATTAAACAGTTAAGGAGTGTCATCTACCTAGTAGCCATGGAAACCCAACACCAATTAGAAATATGTGCACCATGGGCAAAGTTGTAAGAAAATCTTGACAAAATTGAGTCCTATTTAAGAGCCATATTTTTTGCTAATAATTTAAAACTTACATTTAAAAGCGTTAACCTATTCACTAGTCATGCCTGAGATTTCAAACTCAAGTGAGCCTCTTTAGAACAAAGGCCTTGGTGTGACCTTTGGCTAAATAAATTTCTTCCGATAAAAAGGGAGGCAAAGAGGAGAGGGAGGAAAAAGAAAATGAAAAATGGAAGAAGTAAATATTGCTGGATGATGTGTGTTTTTGCCTTCCATGAGGAGTTCGGGAGATGATGAAGCTTCTTTGAGAGGAAGAAGGAGAATGGAATTAATCAAGAGGGTGTACTTCATAGGGCAAGAGATTGCTGCCCAGGAAAGAGATTGTGGTGGAGATTCTGACTTTCACTTGGATAAATCTGTGTCGCATCTATATGATTTAAATTTCCTTAAGTAAGGAATGTGTCCTTTAGGTTGGTTAATTCAACCTAAATTTAGGATTTACTAGGTAAAAGGGGCAGATTTCTGGAAAAAATTTGTGGTAGTTACCCTTATTTCATGTCTTCAGACTTTTCATAATTAAGAATGAAATATTGAGATTGGGAGACAGTATAACTTGGTTGACTATTTTGGAAGTTAAAGTTGTAGTAAAAGCAGAGGAGTTTGAAATTTTGAACTGTCAGATATATCATAGAATTGTGGCAGAAATGTATAGTTCATATAAGGGCTACCATAAACATGTTTTAGTGGATTATCTGAATATAATTCAGGAGAAGGTGTTTATGCTATAGGAGATAAAGACATATTAATACTTTCTATAATAAAGGGTGAGAATGGGTACTTTTTGAGTAGATTAGCATCATATTCCCAAAATAAGTGGGAAACAGACTGTTGTACCATTTTAAAGAGATTAGAATGTAGAGTGAGTCTTACCTTACAGTTTCAACAGAACTTTGTTAAAATATTTTGTATTTTATCAAGATATGAAATAAATTTCCACTTATTTTTACTAATGTGTAAAAGTTTAATAGATTTGTTTGTATTCATGGGGCACACAAAAGTTAAGAATATGGACACTGGAAACCTACAGGTCTGAGTTTGAATCCTAGTTCTATCACTTGCCATTAGGGTAAATCATTCAAGTTCACAACTTCAATGACTTTATCTGAAAAGGGCTGGGTCTTCCTTGGTATATTCTCCTTGGCATATGGCCTGATATCTGCTACATAGTAGGCATTTGTTTATGCTACAAATTTTAGTTCCTCACATATTGTGTGTTAGGCTCTGTTTTAGGCAGTGGAGATACATATAATCATACAAATAAATAAAAAAAAAGAACTAATGAGTGCTAAGAAGGAGAAATAAGGGTACTATGAGAGTTTATAAAAAGAGTTTTGAATAAGGAAAATGAGGTAGCTTTTTAAAATGATGACTTTGGCTGCAGGGTGGAATGATAGATTAGACCTGGAAAAGAGTGGATTTAGGGAGATCAGTTAGGAGGCTGGTGAAACAGTCCAAATGAGGTAATGGTAGTGAGACTAAAGAGGTGGTGGTGGAGATGGAGAAAAGTTGATGGATTTGAGAGGTATCTGGGAAGTAAAATGGACAGGTTTTGGTGACATATTGAATGTGGGGAGTCAGGGAGAAATATCAAGGATAGTTCTGAAAGTTCTGGCTTGTATGATCATATGGATATTGGTTCCTACCAATTACTGAGCTCGGGAGCACAGGAGAGAACCCGATTTAAGAAAGAAAGGGGAATGGAGAGGAGATAATGAGTTTGGTTTTGAGCATGTTGTGTTTAAGGTGCCTTTGAAATTTCCAGGTGAAAGTATCAATTCCTCTTTTGGATAAATGGGTCTATAGCTCAGGGGAGTGGTCTGACTTTGTGGAGTCGTGGGCATAGTCATGGTTGTTGAAGTCATGAGAAGTGATGGAATCTCAGGAAGAAGTTTTAAAGTGAGAAGGAAAGAAGTTTAGCACTGAGCTTTGAGAAACACCAACATTTCAGATTGACTGGAAAAAATGAAGACCACCAAGACTGAGAGGGAACACTTTAAAACCCAGGAGGCTATTTCTTGAAAGCCAAGTGAAGAGAGTGTCTCAAGGAGAGAGTGGTAACAATGTCTACGTTCTGCTGAAAAGTCAAGTGACATAAAGTCTAGAAAATGTCCTTTGTGTTTAGTTATACAAAAGTCATTGATAACCTTATGTAAAGCCATTTCCAAATAGGAATTGGCTGAGAAGTAGGTAGTTGGTGAAGAAATGGAAATTGTGGGTATTGGTCATTATTTTAAAAAGTTGAACTGAGAAGGAAGAGTGTAGCAGCTTAAGAGGGAAGACACCCAAATATTGGCTGAATAAATAAATGTACCTTATGGGCCTTCTTGAGAAGATTCTAGGCACAGGCCAGCAGGATCATTTCTGAAAATGGGAAGAAGATCAGTTAGGGATATCAGCTGAAACGCTAATAGTCTGGGATAATAGGTTGTCATAGTTTCCTATGATGTGCTGGATAGGGGAGGGATGATCTTGCTGGATAGAGGAATACCATTTTTAGATTAATGGTATGGGAATAGTTGAACAACTCTTACAGAACCCTCTTTGCTGAGAACAGTGGATTACTTGATACTGTTGTTTTCCCAGGTAACTGTTACCAAGTCTGGTCGGGTTTGGGATGTGGAGCCTGGTAGACTGGTTTCAAAATTCTGCTTTGCTGTATATTCTTGCTTCAGGTCACACACCTGGTGTGCTTCAGTTTCTTTACTTGCATAATGGAGAGAATATTGTCTGCCTCACAGATTTGTTAGGAATAAATGAGAATCTATGTAAATAAAGCTCCTGGTACTTAGTAGGCACTCAACAAACTAATATCTGCCTTTCTTTTTTTCTTGCTTCCCATGGTAGCTGCTCTTTATTGTCTAGTTTCAGCATTATATGTTTGCCCTTAGCCTTAAAGGAATAATTTGTGGGAGTCCTTCTTTTTTCAACTTACCTTCTGTATAAAATAACTTGAGTGGTACAAACATACATTTTTGGGAAAATGGATATATGATTTGCTACTGCAATAATCATAACCATTAAGAAAAAGAATTTTACCAAACTTTTCTGGCTTATGTGCCTTTAAAAAAAGTGTGTGTGTTTTAAACAAAGCTTACCAATTTAGATATGCCACTTTAGTGACTTCCTGCCAAAGTAAGAGTTTTTATGTTTTTGTTTTGAGACACACCTTAGTATAACTTTATTTTAGTTTCTGGACCCTTGCCATTTGGCATAATTTCAGACTAGACATGATAGATCTACGTAAGTACTTTAAATATTTTAAAATACACAATACATTTTTTATTGGGGTATGTGAACTGGTAACAGCAGTTGAGGTCTCAGGTCTGTATTTTATTTGGCTGTTTATTTAACATTTTTTATTTGTAGTTTTGATTCTTAAATTATTTTCTATGCATATTTTGAGCAATGAGATAACTAATTTTGTACCAAAATGGTGAAATTAAGTGAATCTGATTTCTTTTCTTTACGTTTGGTTGCTAAAGCAGTCTCCTTAAAGGTTTTGAGGGGCTGGCCCAGTGACACAGTTGTTAAGTGCGCACGTTCCGCTTCTCGGTGGCCCGGGTTCGCCAGTTCAGATCCCGGGTGCAGACATGGCACCGCTTGAGAAGCCATGATGTGGCAGGTGTCTTGCGTATAAAATAGAGGAAGATGGGCACGGATGTTAGCTCAGGGCCAGACTTCCTCCGCAAAAAGAGGAGGATTGGCAGTACTTAGCTCAGGGCTAATCTTCCTCAAAAAAAAAAAAAAAAGTTTTGAAATCAGCTCCCAACCATCCATCAACGTACCCAGCCTCTTAAGAGGCATTTCTGTATTTACCTTTGTAGAAGATAACTATCCTAGAATTTTTATAAGGGCGTTACAGTTTGTCAGCCTTATTCAAGAGTCAGTGTAATAGTAAACACACACTTGTTATTCTTTGTATTATAGGCCTTAACTGCTGAATGGAAGACATTATCTCTTGTCCAGCTACGAATAAGGGAGACTTCGTTGGCTAAGGGAAATTTGTGGATGGGATTGCCGGAACTAGAATTCTCATTGTTGGTTCAAAGAGAGAAGTAACTTAACCAGGTGTTCTCACCTGAACACAAAATGCTTTGTTTTACAAGTTTAAATAATACCCAGATAAAGCCCTAGAGGTCGTAATTTCTTTCAACTAAAGGTTAAATAAACGCTATAGAAACTATACTTCAAAGAGGAAACTTCCCCTTGATTCGCTATCCTATATTGTCTCTGAAATTTGTTGGCTATTTACAAGCCTTTAAAGAAAGAGAAAGACAAGTAAAATACATGTAGTTAATATTTGATGAAATATTCCTGTGCGTATAGATTTTCCAAGTTAAAAATTACTTTTTCACTAGAGGAGCTTCTCATATCTTGTTTCTTTCTCCAAAGGTATAGAGTTTGTAATATATTTTACTATTTTGACTTTGGAAATACCTGGTTTTTCATTGTGTGGATTTAGCATGATGTACTTAACTCTCATACATGAATTAAGTGTTGTGATAGATGTGTGTATTTATCAGGTCTGTGGGGACTCAGAGAGTGAGCAGGGGTTGTGAGGGCTGTAGGCAAAGGAGAAAGAGAGGGAATAAGCATTTATTAAGCTCTTTTAATGTGCCAAGTGCTGTGTTAGTTTACAGCCATTCTGGGAGGTATGTAAGTAGGCTCTTAGTTTACAGCAATTCTGGGAGGTATGTAAGTAGTATTTATTTGAATTTATCATATGAGGAAATCGAGCTCAGATAGCTGAGTAATTTGCCCATGCTCACTCAAGTAGTAACTGGGAAAATGACGAAGTAAACTCAGCCAGGCGTATCTGACTACAAAATCCCAGCTCTATCCAGGACCCCACCCTGCCATACCAAAGACTCCAGAAGCTGAACAGAAGCTAGAATGAATGGCAAGTAGGCGTTAGCTAGGTGTAGGGATGGGGTCGTTGCATTGAGCATGCAGGAAGTTTGAAACAGGTGAGGGGAGTATGAGAGGCAATATGAGGCTTAAACCAACATTTAGGTTTTTTAAAAAAAATTCACATATATAGTAAAACTCATTCTTTTGGTGTACAATTCTATGAATTTAGAAAATTCAGAATTTAGTCCTGTAACCACCACACAATCAAGATACAGAACTGGTCTGTTAACCCCGAGAATTCTCTCATGCTGCTCTTTTGTAGTCTAATCTTCCCACCATCCTCCACTTCTGGCAAACTCTGATCTGTTCTCCATCTTATAATGTCATATAAATGGAATGTCATATAATGTCATATAAATGGAATCATACAGTATGTGGCCTTTTGAGTCTGGCCTCTTCACTTAGCATAATGCATTTCTAATTAGGTAACCATTTATGATGTAAGTGTTACTCTACAGTTTTGCTTTAATTTTTTGCCTCTTTCAAAATGTTCTTATATTGCCCCCAACTCCCATTTCATGTAAACAGAATGTCTTTTGGCTTGAGAAATTATTATAGTTATAGCTTCAAATACCAAAGAAGCCTCAAACAGATTCCTGATAAGTTCCCAGGAGAAAGTAGAAATAGAGAAAAATCAGCTGTCTCTCTCCACACCCTTGCCTTTTGCATATAGAAACCTGAATGGGAAGTTTGCTATGAATTGTGGCGTTTGCCAGCTTATGAGAGAAAGGGAACAGCTGTTACCAGGAGGGGGTGGAAGGAATTAATGTTGTTCCTGGCCAGTTGGCACTGTGTGCCTTTCTAGGGAGGGAACAGCAGGTGACCAACTTTTTGCTTTTTATTTTTGTTAGTGTATAAATAAATAGACTGACTTGTTTTTTTGTGTAGAAATATCACAGTCCATAGTAAAATAACCTGCCTTTACGGTCTTTCTGAATTTTTTTTTAAAGCTGTTTAAATATATACGGAGATTTATTTTAAGTGTCTTAATGAACTGAGACTCCAAGGTTGAGGATATTATAGGTAATTATTGACACAAACCACAAAAAGTAAAAACCTTCTTGGTAAATGTCACTTATATCTAAACTGCCTTTTCTCCTTTTTGCCCAACTTAAAACAAAACAAAAACCCAGCAAGATAACTAAGTACTTTTTATAGTAAAACCATGTCACCACAGAGAGGTGGTGACCAGAATGTAGATGTCTCTAACAGCCAAGGGTGCACTGTTCTTTGAACTCTTGCACTTGGATACTTTGCATGCCATCTCTGTGAATCACACCCAAATATACAGTGCTGTCTACCACCCACCCCTCCCACCTGGCTCCTGGCTCTTTCCCTTCTCCAGCTCTACCTTGCACAAATTCATCTTCCTGCAGTGCATCTTTGACCAGATTCTTTCTTGCTTAAGAGTCAGTGCTGATTTTTCATTTCTTATTGAAACATATCCAGATCACTTACCTGGAATTGAAAATCCTCATACTGTAGTTTGCTTTGCCCATTTGTATTTCTTTCTTTTCTTTTCTTTTTTTTTTTTTGAGGAAGATTAGCCCTGAGCTAACATCCACTGCCAGTCCTCCTCCTTTTGCTGAGGAAGACTGGCCCTGAGCTCACATCCGTGCCCATCTTCCTCTTCTTTATATGTGGGACGCCTACCACAGCATGGCTTGCCAAGTGGTGCCATGTCCTTACCTGGGATCTGAACCAGTGAACCCCGGGCCGCCGAAGTGGAACATGCACACTTAACGGCTGCGCCACAGGGTGGGCCTCTCGTATTTCCCTTATTCCGCCTTTCCCTTTACCCTACTTTAGTCGGACCATTCCTGTTTTTTTTTTTTTTTTTTATTGTCTGGCAACAGATTGAGTTAAGTTATCAATGTTTAACTTATTTCTAATTCCATTTCCCATTGCAGTTGTTTTGAATGTTTTTCTACTCTATTAAAACCTCCAGTTATCCCCTGCTCTACTCATTTTTCAGCAAGTGGTATTGTTTCCCACTTGATTTAGAAGGCTTTAGAGTCAGACATGTTTGAATCCTGGTTGCACCACTATCAAGGCTGATAGCAAGCATATGTCTGAATCTGCCCTTCCCCTGCCCATAACCTTCCATTCTCCTGGTCCCTCCTGTGGACCTCCCCAGGATCTCACAACTGAAAGGTTAAAGCAGAATCCAGCTCCTCCAGCCTCGGTTGGCGTCTCTTCTGAGTGGCCTGTGCTGGTGCAGCACTAGTTGTTAAATATTTTTAATTTCGGCCTTATTATGTGTATGACTTTAATTAAGTTACTTATCCTCTCTGAGTCATCCTCTCATCTTTAAAATGGGGATAATAATACCTGTTTTACAAGATAATGACTCTGTGTTCATTCATCAAATATTTGTTGAGGGCCTGCCTTGTTGTAAGCACTGACTTAGGTGCTTGGGATATATCAGTGAACAAAACAAAAATATCTGTACCTTCTCGGAGTTTGTGTTCTAGTATTGTGAAGATTAAATGAGAATTAATGTTAAATGTTCAGTATGATGAGGCACATAGAGGTGCTCCCAGTGTCCCCTTTTGCCCCCTTTGCAACACTGTTTTCATCAGGACCAAAAGGCCAAAGGGAGTGTGTGTTGGGGGGAAGAGTAAAGCCAATACTAATAACTGGGCATGGCTTCCCCACAGAGGACCCAAGGTCTGACTGCATCCATATAGGAAGCTTTTTTTTTTTGTAAAAAATGCTAGCTGACCATCAACTGATGATTGGATAAAGAAGATATGGTGTATACACACACACACACACACACACACACACACACACGCACAATGAAATACTACTCAGCCATAAAAAAGGATAAAATCGTCCCATTCACAACAACATGGATGGACCTTGAGGGTATTATGTTAAGTGAAATAAGCCAGAGAGAGAAAGACGAACTCTGTATGACTCCACTCATAGGTGGAAGTTAAACATAGAGACAAAGAGGACTGATTGGTGGTTACCAGGGGAAAGGGGGGGTGGGGGGCGGGAACAAAGGGTGAAGTGGTGCACCTACAACATGACTGACAAGAATGTACAACTGAAATTTCACAAGGTTGTAAACTATCATAATCTTAATAAAAAGTTAAAAAAAAATGCTAGCTGACTCTGCTCTTGACGGTCTTGGTTGTCTACCTGTGCTTACATTTCTTCCCATCTCCCTTGGATCTAGCTCTGTCCGTTCATCCTCATTCTCGAGTCGTTCTTCCTTCTCCCCCATTCCACCACCCCAGCTCACTACTGAATCTTTTGCTCTATAGACAAAAACAAAAAATTGTTACCCTTCTTCTGCCCTTTGTCCTTCAAGTGTGGACCAAATTCTCCCCTTCCTTCCTTTTATCAGAAGACATTTTAGAGTTGTCTGTACCCGCATATTCATTCCTTAATTCTTTTAGGTCTTTTGTTCTTACTCCAAGTGTTGCAGTCCTTCTATCAGGGTTCATCAGTGCCTCTTGTCTCTTTTTCTCCTACTCAGCTTCTTTGTAAGCGGCATCCATTATTGTTAAGAACATGTGAACTCGGTGTGCTCATGGCCTCATTTGACCTACCTGGGTTCAAATCCTAATTCTACAACCTAAGTGGCCTCGGGCAGGTTTCTTCATCTTCAAAATTATGTAATAATATTTAGCTTTTAAGTTATTGAAGGATTGTAAAGCTACAACACCTAGCACACTGTCAAGATATACGATGAGAGTGAAGTAAAAAGTGACTACTGTTTTTGACATTTAAAAAAAAATGCCCTTTCATTTTCCCTGCACCATCTGTTTTTTTGTGTTCTTCATCTTGGTTTCCTGATAGTTCATTCCTTATTACTTGGCTATATTGACTTTCTGTTTTCTTTCCAAGTTTATGGCTATCACTTACTCTGAGTGATCTTAATAAAACCTCATGGCTTCAACTATCTCCTTTATAATTGATAATTTTAGATATTCATCTTTAGTCCACATTCTCTCTTGAGTGCCAGATAGGAATATTTAGCTGTGTGCTAGACATGAAACATTTGTCAAATGATCAGGAATAATAATCAGGAAGGAGTGTCTACATTTGATTTGTAGTGGAAACAAACTACCTTACCTGGCAAACATCACTTTTATCACTTGTTAAGTTGATAAAATTTTGAATGACTGTCTTTACTTTTGGACCTCTAACGATGCTTTATAAAGGAGGGGAAGAAAACCCTTTCTGTTCAGAAATAACACACAGCCCCTGTCAATTAGCAGGAGGATTTTTCATGTGATTCTGGAAAGATTTTGCAACACCTGTTTCCAAAGAAGGCAAGAAAAATATTGCATTTTTTTCCCCCAAATGTATTTTGTTCAAACCGAATGGACACCAAATAAAGAACATTCCTTGAGTTCTGAATGAGGAGAACTTTCTAAAAACTGCTCAGGTAACGCAAAGTAGTAAAGAACCAAAAAAATTTTGTTTACTTTTAACCTTGGACTGCTAAAAGGAGAAAATGAAAGGGTTTATAGAAGCAAACTTCACAAAAGTAACCGTAGACTTACTTGTTAGACCCAAATATACATGTAGAAAAATACACAAACATGGTTAAATTTACATATGCTGGACTTTTGTTTTTTTAAGGGAGAATATTTCTTACGTATGGGTTTTATCCATTACTTTTTTGGTAAAACAGCAGCTCCTAGAAGCAGTTCCCTCACTGTTTATTTTTCTTGTAAGTTTTCCTGAGGTTTCACATTTCTCTTTCATAGTTTGCGGCAAGGTGTATTTAGGCATCAGGGTGGCTCAGTCGGCCCAAGTGTATGGTTGATTAAGATGTATCTTAGGTCACACAGAGCCACTCCACCTTCACCTGGAGTCTAACCAACAGGAGGAAATCAGTTGTTTGTCTACGTACAGGCCAGCTTAGGACTTGAAAGGGACCTAAGAGAGAGTGTCATTCTTCTTTCTCATTTGTAGATGAGGAAACTGAGACCCTGCTGGTTAAACTCTTTTCCTAAAAGAGAGGTGATATGATGTAGTGAAAAGAAAAGGAACTTTTTGTTAAAATCCCGGCTTCCCTTGCTTACCAGCTGTGTAATGCTTGTTATCTGCCCTAGTTCACAAGAGCTCTTCACAAGAGCTGTGTACTCTTGGGTGAATTACTTAGTGTCTCTGAATTTCTGATAACATTTAGCCCAGAGATATAGTTAGTCCCCTTTAAAAATTTTAATAATTTGTTGTATTTTTCTTTTGTTTTCTTAAACCTTTAACAAGACAGATCATTTCATTAACCTGTAAAAACTCATTTGGGTTTGTTGATCTGATTTTTCCTCTGTTTTCTACTTCATTAATTTCTGTTCTGTATTCCTTTCACTTTAAAAAAATAAGTTATTGTATTGAATATTTGTTTCATTAATTTCTAGTATGTAAATTTAAGTCTGCATTTTCATCTATAGTATTTTAGCTATATACTTCATTTTGATTTGTTGTATTTTTGTTGTTCATTTCAAACTGTTTTGTGATTTACATTTTGACTTTTCTTGACCTACAACTTAGTGACTTCTAAATTTTCAAGCATACGGATTTTGGGGACTGTCTTTCTTTCCCTTTCATAGAATTGTTAGAATTAGATATAATATATAGGCAAATACCTGGCAAATAATGGATATTCAACAAATGTTTTCACTTTTCCTTCAAGAAATAAACTTCTGCTTTTGAAATTAGAACAGGAAACATAAAATTACAATCAGCATAAGTAATACTAAAAATGACCTTAGTTCTATAATATATCCAAATAAGGAGACAGAGTATAGACAGCGTAGAGGGATGATGGGAAAAGGGTAAAATTAGGAGGAGGGAACGGGGGACAGAATTAAGGAAAGATGTAGGAATAGCAAGTTGAATTAATTCTAGTCTTCTTTGAGGTCATAGTCTACTGATCACTTCGGTCTGGGGGTTTTAGGATATTAATTATTATATTTCTTATGCCTTTATAATAGAAATGTCCATAGATGACCTTTTTTGGGGGTGTGTTTGTGTGCACGTTGTGAAACTGTATGGCAAAAGTTTGTATGTTTTTGGGGAGAGAGTCCATAGTTTCATTAGAATCTTAAAGGGGTCGATGAAGCCCCTGGAAGTTAAGACCTGCTATTTTAGCGACTTTACCAGGTGGGACACCTTGAGAAGCCTACCGGAAAAGACTTCTGTTTTTTCTGCTCTAACTCTATTGACTACTACCCTCTTGAGAGAGATTGAGTGTTCCTTCTAAGGCCTTGGGTGAGAAGCAGATGACCAGGCAGTATACTAAGAACAGAATTTGACTTTTACTGAGGTGAAACTTAAAACTACATGATATTTTATAAGCATAAATATTGTGATACCTGTTGTGAATTACAAAATCTGAAATCTTTTATTACTATTATTTTTATATAGCTAAGCCAAGTGTTCTTGGTCTCTTCTAAGGGTAAGAATAATTCTGGGAATAAGAGGAAGCAGGTGGTAGTGCTGTGGAGATGGTGTGCTATAAAGGTGACCTTTCGCCATCCAGAGACAAGAGGGTACTCTGCTGGGTTCGAGATGAAGGGACTTACCCCAGGACAGAAGAGTAGGGAAGATGAGAGGTTGGTGAGGGAGGTAGGAAGGTACACCAGACAGACTTGACAGGCCTCTTGCTTCTCCTTATAGGAAGGCTAGTTGCCTAGAGAGAGAAGCCAGCTCAGGATTCTAAAATTTGGGAGATGCAGTAAGAATACGTTCTTTAAAGGAAGCCAGCCAAGAGGGTACATGTAGGGGAGTTTCTTTCTGAGCTCTGGCTCACAGTGAAATCCATGTTTACTGAAGTACTTCATAATTATTTCCTCAGGTTTCTGCAATCAGAGTTAGTTTTGCTGTGTATTAAGTGTTAGTACAATTTAGAAATCTGATGGTTCTCACTTGTTAATTTGTAATCCCCTAAATCTGCATCATTCAGTACGAGAGCCTCTAACCATATATAGCTATAAGATGAAATTAATTAAAACTGAGTAAAATTAAAAAATCAGTCCATTGTCACTAGCTGCATGTCAAATGCTCATTAGCCATATGTGACTAGTGGCTACTATGTTAGTGCATTGTATTGGACTTTTTTGTCATCATAGAAATTTTCTCTTGGACAACACTGCCCTAAATGAAATTATTTTCTTTTTCTCTTCTCCATCAGACTAACGCTGGTTTATATTAATATGTAACCAATTTTGAGATTTTTTTAAAATAAAAAACTTGACGGGCTCACTAGAGTAATATTCCTTTGCTTGTAACATAGTTAAAAAGACATTGTCACCCTTTCAGGTTCATCTGCCTGAGTGCCATTATTTTACAAGATTTTTCAAGAAGTGGTGACTAAAATAATTATATTCATTATGGCTGGTATTTGACTGCCTCTACTAAACTGATAACCCTCAGGATTATTTTTACTCTCTATACAATAAGCATGCTCTGGAAGGGCCTCCAATGTCATAACAAAATTTCTAAGGTGAAAACCAGCTTTGTTTCATACACTTTTTAGGAGATATTAGACTTATTATGATTCATCTACTTCGTATGTGATTGATGATCATAGTTCTCAAAAGTTGCAAGACAGGAAAATCTCAAAAAGTAATTATTTCACTGTTGCCCTACTTCTCTGAGATCTTATCACTCAGGCTAAAGGATAATTTCTATTGCTTTGTTTTTTGTTTTAAACAGAATAGAAAAATAGGCTTTTTCCTTTGCCCTCCTTTTAAACAATCTCTACCATAGGTAGGACTTTTTCAGGTAACTTGCATGTACAGTATAATTTCAGGAAACACAACAAAAAATTTTTTCATTGTGATAGAGCATTTCTTGAAATTCAAATTAATAATCTTTTTTTTTTTTTTGAGGAAGATTAGCCCTGAGCTAATTGCTGCCAATCCTCCGCTTTTTGCTGAGGAAGACTGGCCCTGAGCTAACATCTGTGCCCATTTTCCTCTACTTTCTATGTGGGACGCCTACCACAGCATGGCTTGCCAAGCAGTGCCGTGTCTGCACCCAGGATCCGAACCTGCAAACCCTTGGCTGCCAAAGCGGAATGAGCGAACTTAACCGCTGCGCCACTGGACTGGCCCCCAAAATTAATAATCTTGATCTTTTGTTTTATTATAAAATGTTCAAACATGGAAGTGTATACAGTAGGAAATGCGTTTTCTACCCGATTTGTTTTAATGCTATCTCTGGAGATAACTACTTAAAAGCTAGTTAAGTATTCTTCTAGGCTTTCCAATGTATATTTAGACATAAGCACAAATAATTTGTTTTATATGAATGAAATTATACTAAATATAATGTTTTTTGCAGATTATTTTGCCTATTTAACAATGTAATGGACATATTTCTGAGTATATGATCTATGCTCATACTGTTGATTAGGTTTTTAAAAGTTTTTTCTATATTTTATGGTAGGAAATCTGGAGTATAAATATGTTTTTATGTAAAGATGATATCCAGCTATAATGTGTGAGCAAGTGCCTTAGCATGATGGTGACCTATAATAGGTGCTCAGTGCATGTTAGTTTCCATTCTTCCTCTTGGACATATATGAGAAGGGCCATGGAACGTGAGTAACTGTTTCTTTTGAGTAGTGAAACTCTAAGAACTCACAGTAAATATCTACAAACAACCATGGTATTAATCTTTTCACTATAAAACAAACTTTTCTCTTAAGTGTGTTTGTGTTTTGTGATTCAGGTTTATAAACTGCTACAAGACTAGCAGGATTGCTATTTAAGAGTTTTGTAAGCTAGGCTGCCCTGATTATTTTAGGTGCTTCTGGTAAGAGCAAATATTTTTTACTGGTGAATAAGAGACCACATTACGATTTATCCTTTTGACTGAGTGCACAGTCAAAATATGTACTATAAAGCTGTACAGTATGTGAAAATGTGTTACATGAGAATCTTGGAACAAAGTCCTTTGCTAACTTTGAAGATGTGTAGAATGGTTGCTGAGACGGGAAATCCAACACTTCTATCTTGGAGTAGGATTTGTAAATATGTGCTGTGTGATAGCGTCGAAGATCTCATTGTTTCTAGTCGTTCTAGAGAAGAGACTAGGAAAAGATGAATCTGGAGCTGATTGTCAATTATTTGTAGAGTCCTATTTTTAAGTATTATTGCTTTATACTCTTCATCACCTCATTTGGAAATCTGCTCCTTCTGCTTTCCTGCAGGGAAGTTGTGGACCTTTGTTTTGGGTGGATCAGTAAAGCAGATTGAATTGGGGCCCCAACTTCTTTTCTCCTTGAGGACAGAGTGAGGGGTGCTGCTGAGAGAAGTGCCTCCGCAGTAGCCTGGGCTGAAGCTTGGCTTGGAGGTAGTGCTGGACTGTACAGGAATTTCCTTCGAGATTCCAGGAGTTTGTGAATTATAAATTTCTTTTAGCAGTTAACATGGGTATATCAGTCTGCAAGCTTGAGAAATAATTGTTAGAATATAGAATTGGAAGTGCTTCCCTAGCATCTTCCTGGACTTTAGATTGTTAACCAGTTTTTTTGGTTTTGTTTTTTTTTGGTCTTTTCTTGGCTTATTTGTTTTAACTCTGGTCTTTTGGAGAGAAAAATCACTTAAAACTTTTTAGAACCTAAATTTATAGTTACACAAGATAATTATTTGTGTGCCTCAGAGGCTTTTGCTCACTTGTTTATTCTTTTGTTCATTTATTCATTCAACAAATATTCCTTGAAGTACTTACTGTAAGCAGGATTGTGGAAGGAATGCTATCAGATAGTAATCTAGTCAGGGTAAGGGAAAAATGGAAAATGTATTCTACAGAGATACCAAAGGCTGAAGGTGGGGGTGTGTTTGTGTGTGTGTGTGTGTGTGTGTGTGTGTGCATGTGTTTAAGAGAGACACAGACACATGTCCATATATACATGTACAGAGACATGGTCCATAGTGCTGTAGGAACAATCTCCTAAACACTTTTAGAATCTGTCTATTCTTCTATTCCCACTGTTATTCCTTTCTTTTGGGCCCTCAACATCTCTCATATACGCTAGTAGTTCTTGCCTCTGGACTGTCCCTCTGTTCTAACTTTTCACTGCTTTTTCCTTTATACAGCTGTTTTCAGAGTTTTTCCCCCTAACTAAAGCACAGATTTGATTGTGTGTCTCCTGTTAACCACAGAATAAAGTCCAAACTTGTTAATATATAGACTTAATATAGATTCTGTAAATAGTCCCCTCATTAAACTCTCCTGAGTTATCCACTTTTAGTTACTGTCTGTCCATGCCCAGACCCAAATGGTCTTACCTTCTGTCTCTTGGTTCTGGATATTTTCTGTTGCCTTATGCAGACCTGCTCTCATCACTGTCCACCCTCTCCTCAGTACCAGGAGGCTGACCTTGCCCTGTGACTTCTACGTGAGTTTGGACACTGGGAAGCACTGGCAGGAGGAGAGTGGGGTTGCTGTGTTTATTCTCCCAGCTTCCTCCTGCCAAATCATGTCATATTGGCTGTCCCAGAGGTGGTAGCTCCTATGAGGCGGCCCTGATTGTACCTTTAAGGCCTAGGGTTGGTAGCAGCTTCAGGAGGTTGCACTATCTCTTGACTACCCACACCTTTCAAACCTTGTAAATAGTCTTTTATTAAGTTGTTTGTAAATTACCCAGTTTGTTTCCTGCTGGGATCCTGACTGTGGCATTGTCCAAACTCTCTAAGCTTCAGATCTGCCTGCAGTTACAGCTGTGTGATTTTCCTGTAGCGCTTATCTCTCTCTTTTATTCAGATTTTTTTGTGAGTTTTTTTTCATTCCTTCCCTCTTTTAGTCTGTTTTCCTTTTTCCTCTCCCGGCACCGTAGCTGCCATATAATAGAAATTGAAAAGTTGGAATGAATAAGGAGCGGAGATTTTCAAGAGGATGGACATTTGAATTTCCTTGTGATATAGCATAATATTTATTTAGGTGTCTGAAATGAGATCTTTTGAGAAAGGAGGGGAAGTTATGGGTACTGAAGTCAGTATAATCATTTTAACATCTAGATTTTTATTTCGTTCTTTTCAAAAAGTAAACTTAGCACTTGTTTTTCTTTACCTTTGTTTCTACATATTAGAAATAACACTAGTTTACTTCTGTTTTTCTCTCTCTCTTTAAAATTTATTTTATTTTATTTTTTAAAGATTTTATTTTTTTTCCTTTTTCTCCCCAAAGTCCCCCAGTACATAGTTGTATATTCTTCGTTGTGGGTCCTTCTAGTTGTGGCATGTGGGACGCTGCCTCAGCGTGGTTTGATGAGCAGTGCCATGTCCGTGCCCAGGATTCGAACCAATGAAACACTGGGCTGCCTGCAGCGGAGCACGCGAACTTAACCACTCGGCCACGGGGCCAGCCCCTTTAAAATTTATTTTAGATTTATTCCATTGGAATATTTTGTAATAGCATATCTTTAGGGAAGTATGTACTATATATAAAATGAGATAGATTTCAATTATCACTTAGTTGGAGAATATAGGAAACATTCATCCATACTTATGTCTATCCAGGTATTCATTTATCTATCTTTCTCAATATATCTTAGAAAGGATGTGTTAAGAGCAGACAACCATAGCTAACAAATGCATTTAGCAAGATTGAAATGTGTTTAGCAAGATTAAACTTTTTTTTTTTTTTTTTTTTTGACTGAGGAGAATTTGCCCTGAACTAACATCTGTTGCCATTCTTCCTCTATTTTGTATGTGGGTCGCCGCCACAGTGTGGCCGCCAACAAGTGCTATAGGTCCATGCCCAGGAACTGAACCAGGGCTGCTGAAGTGAAGTGCACTGAACTTAACCACTAGGCCACAGGGCCGGCCCTGCAAGATTGAGCTTTTAAAAAGTGACTTCTCTTAAGAAGAGCGTTTTAATTAAGAGAAAAATATCTTAGAATTATGATTAGTAATTCTATAGAATAGTGTCTATATCCTTTATACATTAAGGAAAGGATATATTTGTCCTGTGAAAGGGTTTATTTTGAGAAGAATCTTACTATATAACACTAACTTTGACGCAGAACTTTCCATTACTGGTGTAAAAAATTACCATTGAAAATAATCTCTATAGCAGATAGAGAATATTCCGTTGCTTTTTAGAGTAGAGGTGTCTGTTTACTCTAAAGGGATGGATATGCCTCTGTGTGTGTGTGTGTGTTTGTGTGTGTGTGTGTCTTAGCCTGTTTGGGTTGCCATAACAAAATACAATAGACTTGGTGGCTTAAACAACAGAAATTTATTTTCTCACAGTTTTGGAGGCTGGAATTCTGAGATCAGGGTGTCAGAATGGTTGGGTTCTGGTGAGGGCTCTCATCCTGGCTTGCAGATGGCCACCTTCTTACTGTGTCTTCACATGGCTTTTCCTTAGTATATGCATGTGGAGGGAGAGAGATCTCTTTTTATTCTTCTTCTTATGGGGCCATCAATCCTATTGGATTAGGACTGTACTTTTTTTTTCTTTTTTGAGGAAGATTAGCCCTGAGCTAACATCTGCTGCCAATCTGCCTTTTTTATTTATTTTTTTTTTTGCTGAGGAAGATTGGCCCTGAGCTAACATCCATGCCCATCTTCCTCTACTTTGTATATGGGACGCCTGCCACAGCATAACTTGATAAGCAGATCTTGATAAGTAGGTCTTCTCCCGGGATCCGAACCAGTGGATCCCAGGCTGCTGAAGCACAGCATGCGACTGTAACTGCAGTGCCACTGGGCCGGCCCTAAGACCCTACTTTTATGACTTCATTTAACCTTAATTACTTCCTACAAGCCCTATCTCCAAATACAGTAAAATAGGGGGTTAGAACTCCAACATAAGAATTTTGGGGGTACACAGTTCAGTCCATAGGGGTGGGTGTGTGTGTGCACATGTGTATATATAAAACATATGAGCAATAGAGGAAATTATTGTGATATATTTAGCTTGAAGAAAGAGACTCATGCTTAGACAATGACAGCCCAATATTGAAGCTCATTATTGAAGTTTCTTTGTAAAGATATTGTTGTGTTGGTGGAGGTTGTGTAATACACTCTCACGGGTTACCACTGACACTCTTTTTCCTCAAACCTTGTAGTCTTTACTCAGTTCTCACTCTCTTTGATGTCTTGGCATTTGACATCCTACGTTTACCTAGATGTAGACTTGATACTCTAAACTACTTCCATTGGCTTTCGTATCACAACATTGTCCTACTTCTCTGTTGTTCATTCTTTTGTTCAAAGAATGGCCAGTATGTGCTGCTGAATGAGACAGATGAAGTCCTGACCTCTAGAGCATGTAATCATCCTTTCTTCCTCTCTCTACTGCAGTCCCTTTTCATGGTTTCACCTTGGAGATTAGTCCTTAGCTGATTGTTTTGTCTCTGTTAGTCTTGACTTTAGACTTTCTCTGAGAACTGTTTCATTTTCCTGGCTTAAGTTACCACCTCTAATGTCAACAACTTGCATATCTCTCTCTACTTCTGATTTTTATCCTGAATTTTATTCATTTAGCCATTCAGTGAATTTTTATTCAGAGCCAACTGTGTCCTTGGTGCACAGGATACAAGAATGATATAGTCTTTGCCCTCAAGTTGCTGACAGAATGCAGAGAGCAATTTAAAATACACTGTGATAGATGTATGTACAAGGTACCCTAGGACAGATAAGTAGGGAGTGCCTGGCTTGGACTTGAAAGGGAATTGAGAGGGCAGGTACCCTCAGTAGAAGGCTGAACATATATGAAGGCACTTAAGGTTTTGAAAACATAGTATGTTTAGGCAACAGCAAGAGGTTCAGTATGATTGGAGCTTTAAGGGCTGCATGGGGAAGAGTAAAAGTGGAGCTGAGCATTTAAGAAGGTGTCAGATCACGTGAAAAGCAGTGTTCTCAATATTAAACTAATTTTCTTCCACCATAAATCAGCTCCCCTTCCCAGCTTCACATTTATGTCAATAGGACCATCATTCTCCCTACTTCTCAACCCTGAAGTGTCATCTTCAGGTCTGCTTCAGCAATTGTGATCAGGTATCAAGTTGAGTCATTTCTATATTCAAAACACTCTTTCTTGCATCCTTTTCTATTTTCACTATCAACATACTACATATCACTTAGTTACTGGATTATTTCAAAGCTGTATTAAATGCTCCCCTTTCTACTTTTTTTTTTTAAAAGTTAATGTCTAAAAGCCCTTATTTTATCCTGTTGCTGACTCTGAGCAAAAGAGGACAGTGAGGGACCGGCCTGGTGGTGCAGCGGTTAAGTATGCACTTTCGGCTTTGGCGGCCCGGGGTTCCCCGGTTGGGCTCCTGGGTGTGGACATGGCACCACTTGGCAAGCCATGCTGTGGTAGGCGTCCCACATACAAAATAGAGGAAGATGGGCACAGATGTTAGTTCAGGGCCAGTTTTCCTCAGCAAAAAGAGCAGGATTGGCAGATGTTAGCTCAGGGCTAGTCTTCCTCAAAAAAAGAAAATAAATAAAAATAAAAAATAAAAGAGGACAGTAATGTTTTATTTCCTACAGGATAAGTCCTTTCTTAGGCCAGTAATTAAGTTATCTTTTTAGTAAACACAAAAATCTCAAGCTTCATTCTCCCATTAAAACCCACAAAATTGCAGAATTAAGAGTAATGTGCAGCAAAGAAGATTTTGTTCCATTAACTTTGAGTTTTTATTAGGTCCCTCTCCCTCCATTGTATCTTCCTTGTTACATCTCTAACCTCTTAATTTGGCCAGATCGCTTGCCTCCACTGACTCTAGAAATAGATACCCTGTGTTGGGATCCTGGGCACTACTTACTAGTTTCAGCAAGGTTCCACATTTCTCTAAGCCTCATAATAACTTTGTGTGAAAATGGGGGAAGTGATAGTACCTACTTCGCAGGGTTGAGGTTAAGGGTTGAGTTAATCTTTGTAGCCTAGTGCCTGGCATGTGTGAGCACGTGGTACCTGTTGGCTATAAAATGTTACATACCTTGAACACTCCTTGCTCATTCCCTCTGTGCTCTTGTTCTTGCAACTTCATGCTGTCCTTGCATCCCTCTACCACTAAATGCTTTCCTTGAGCATTTCCTTTTCCCTGTTGCCTTTGATTTACCTGCTGTTTTCAAGTTCAACTCAGTTGCCTTTTCTTTAATAGTTTTTTCTAACTGTTCCAGTTCGCATTGACCTCTGAATTTCTGTAGGACCTTTTATACCATTTTAGAAAAGTCCTATTTTTTGTCTTTTATGGTATTTCTTTTAAAATTTACATACAGTAAAATTTACCTTTTTTGACAGATGCTTAGAGTTGTGGGGTTACCATCACAGTTGAGATATAGAACAGTTTAATCATGCCCCCAAAATCTATCTTGGTATTACTTTTTCAACAGTTTCCTGAGTATGCATTCTGTTTCTGCATGTACAATTTAGGCTCTTGAACCTTGTGTCTGTTTTACAATAATGTGTCTCCCCTATGTATGGCCTAGTCTAGTATTGAGCATATGGTGAGTAGATGCTTGAGCGTTTGAATTGTATAAAACAAAGCCTAAAAGCACGGTCAGTTTGAACATTTTAAGAAGCTACTGATCTAAGTTATTTAATTTCTCTTGGTGTTTAATTTTATTTGGGTGAAAATTACAATTGAAAATTATTTCTCTACAACTTAAGTGATATTGGAGCCTTGCCAGGGCTAATGAACACCATTTTAATTTGTCTTTGGAAAACAAAGGGCTTGTTTCTTTCTGTTTTTGTTATCAAATGTACTTATGGTTTCTGTTTTTTTCCTAACCCTATTAATTTAAATTTTGATGTGAAATAAAATTTTATATCTTTACCCTCCTTAACTACATTTAGCTGTTATGATGTTACTAATTATTAAATATATTTACTGAGTTTTCCCTTTTCTTCTTAAACATATTTAAGATATTGAGCAATTCAATTAAAGGTGAATTGGTTACAAAATATAAAATATAAAGCCTTCTTGTTTTCCCAACTTTATTTTACCATGGGCCAATTTTCTTCTCTTCCCTTTGGGTTTCTTTTATTGATTGTCTCTAAAATCAGAGGTCAACGCAAGTAAGAGAATTTTTACTTGAAAGTGGGACTGATGTGGACAACCTAATGCTGCATGGTTTCCTCAATCTTCACTCTTGGATATTATGGAGTATTGATCCTTCTTCAGAAAGGGCAAAATTTGGTTAAGATTTGCATCCCATTCAGTAGACTTTACTTCCTAACAGAGTGAATTGAACTTAACCATGTGTGTCTTTTTTTCCCTTCCCCAACAGCTTCCATGCCTATGGCTGTTCTAAATTTGGGCCAAATATATCCATTTCAGAGAGGCTTTTTCTGTAAAGACAACAGCATCCAGTATCCGTACCATGATGGTACCATCACAACCACTGTCCTCAGCACAGTGGGGCTTGGTTTACCCATTTCCTCTGTAAGTAAATTAATAAGTAGGTAGTGATGGGTTTGTTGTGCTGGAGGTTGGATAAAGTGATGGAGTTGGGGTGGGGGTGAATCCACAGTACTGTCTTCACCAGTGTTAATGTGGTGAATGATTGCTTGAGGAGTCTGCCCCCTGTTTTAATCCAGGGGCATTGTTTCTCTACTTAAAGGGGAATGTTACCCAAAACAGCTTGATGCCGTCATGAACAATTATAGAATGATTATTTTAGAGTGGAAGGGGTCGTTTAAGTTATTTGGGCCAGCTCCTTTTGGTATACAGTGGAGAAACTTAGGTCCAGATACTTCCTCAAGCCCAGTAAGCTATTTTATGGTAGAGCTGAAACTAAGATTATACTTTTTTTTAAATCTTATTATTAAATGGAAATTGAGGCTATGAAAAAGGAGATAGATTTCTTTATTAAATTTGAGAAAACTCAACACTAAGAATGTAAATACATATGCAAAATAAAATCCTCAGAATACATGGAGACTAAAAGTTGTCCTGTCTTTTAAATAGTCCACCAGTTTGTAGGATAAAATCGGGTTTCATTATTTTAGATAACTGACAACTTTCCTTCCAGGTTAAGTTTTACAAGCTAGGTTAAGATTGGCACTTGAGATATTGTGCTTACTTTCTTTATCCTTGGCTCTGATTCCTGAACTTGACCCTATGTCTCTTTATGTGACTTGGAAATAGAAGGGGAGCTGAGTAAAGATGTACCTCTCTGAGCGTCTTGGGAGTGCAGCAAGTCATGCTGTATTTCTCCTTTGACCCCCTGGCTCTTGTCAGTTGTCTTCCCCAGATAGGTGACTTAAAAAAATTGTATTGTCTTAGCAAACTCAGCAGCCTTATTTCCACAATAGGACAGGCTGGCTTTTCTTTCTCTGTTGTGCTTCCAAATAGGTTAAAATTAATATCCTAGTTCTTTGGTTTACTAGTTCATGTCTAAGTTCATTTTTTTCTTTTTAGCTAGCAGATTTTTTATTTTTTTGATGGTCATTAGTACAGTATCCTGAAGGTGAAGGGGAGTTGGATTTTGCTATGTTCCAAGATATACTACATATTTCCATATATAGTCTACATGTTCTGATTTGATTATAACCACTTTTTTTCCTAAAGATTTTATTTTTCCTTTTTCTCCCAAAGCCCCCCAGTACATAGTTGTATATTTTTAGTTGTGAGTCCCTCTAGTTGTGGCATGTGGGATGCTGCCTCAGCATGGCCTGATGAGTGATGCCACGTCCACGCCCAGGATTCGAGCTGCTGAAACCCTGGGCTATCGAAGCAGAGCGCGCAAACCCAACCACTCAGCCACGGGGCTGGCCCCCTATAACTACTTTTATAGGAGTAAAAGGGGAGAAAAATCTGGGATTTAGTTTAAGAAGATATTTACTTTTTTACTAAGAAATAAGTTCCACCGTAACTGGTAACTTCTATTTTAGCCTTTGGGCTTATGAAACAATGTGCAGGAAAGCATATAGTACTGCCACTTAGATGATAATAGACAATGTTACTGCACTTGTTTGAAGTACAAGGTATTTTTTGTAGTTATTATTGTGAGCAACTATTACCAGATAAAGTTTTTTTAAACACTGCCCCTGATTTGAGGAGATAATTGCTTGAGAATCAGGAGTTGCTTTTAGTTACTTGACTTGGTACATTTTATCTTTTTCTAAAAAAAGTTTAATTATAAAAATAATACATATTCATTTATGTATTTAAGAAAATCTGTTATAAAGGAAAAGGGGAAAAGAAATCCTCCATAATTCTACTAGCTGAAGACAACTACTGTTAACATTTTGATGTTATTTTCTTTAGGTGGATAGTTTTTTAGATCATTATGAGCAAACTACAAATTCAATTTTTTGCCTTGTTTTTCACTTACTTTTATAACAGATATTTTTGAGTTATTATAAATATCAAGCAGCTTAAATTAAAAGCAGTAAAGCTAAATTTAAAAAAAAGTAGAAAAAGACTTGATCTGAATCCTTGATATTAATTCCCATGAGTTTGCTACTGGAGAGGAGTGACTTGGAAAGATATTTTAAGTCGAATTTATTTATATTAAAATAAGAAGTAGTATTTGGCCAGTTTCTGGGCCTTAAATGTGCTGGTGACTTGTGGATTAATTAATAAAATATGTAGGGGCCGGCCTGGTGGCGCAGTGGTTAAGTGCACGTTCCGCGCTGGTGGCCTCGGGTTCGCTGGTTCGGATCCCAGGTGTGGACATGGCACCGCTTGGCAAGCCATGCTGTGGTAGGCGTCCCACATAGAAGGTAGGGGAAGATGGCACGGATGTTAGCTCAGGGCCAGTCTTCCTCAGCAAAAAGAGGAGGATTGGCAGTAGTTATCTCAGGGCTAATCTTCCTCAAAAAAAAAAAAAGTAAAGGGATTCCTGCAAATTCCTAGGGTAGACTTGTTTGTTTGTTTTTTAAAATAGTTAATATATATACATATACACAGCATCAGATGTAGAAGAGAATTTGCTTTCTGTAAGTGGTTTATGTTTGATGTAAGTTCATACACACACATACTTTATAATTCGATGATGAATAATAAGATTGTGGATGATAGAACATTTTAAAGCAGTGACTTTTTTTTTTTACAATCTAAGGTTCATAATCTTAAAAAAAATAGATTCTGTACTGTTTCTTCATCAGCTAATCAAAAAAGATGCAATATTCAGAAAACTATAGATTTGTATGCTTTTTGCATTAAAGTTTGTTTTAAGGATCCATTTTTTATTTGACACCAAATTTCTTTTCCTCCTCTTTTGGCTTTATGTAGGTTTACCTTGTTCTTCTGCACTTCCTTATACATTTACTTTTGTAAATTTTTACATTCCTAGAAAATGGCAAAAGCTTGAATTTGTATGCAGACTTTCAGAGTAATGATAGTAACAATAAACTTAGTGTTAAATCCCAAATCCTTATGTTGTAATGAATAAGTATACATTTTCTAGAGTTTAAAATGTATATAGCTTGGGAATAGAAAACTCTAATCTGTGTTTAATAGGTTATTTTACATTGAGTTGAGTACTGACTGTGAGTAGTTGCTTTACTTAGGTCTTTATTATTCCATGATAGAACCTTTTAGTAAAAATGTTTAGCCTTAAAATAATAATATAGTCAATGTTTTTTTGTGACTATCTTATAAAGCTCCTAAAGAGACATTGTCTTATTCACAGTGACCTGAACTGCATCATGACAAACTAGGAATGTATGTGGATGTATGTGAAAAAGGCTTAATCCCTTTATATATGAATTAGTGAGAAACATGAATGTCCCAAAGCAGAATGGACAAAAAGAGCATGAACGGAAAGTTGTCAGTGGAAGAAAAATATTGACAAAAAATATTTAAAAAGATTTAACATTCTTAAGAAATCAAAGAAGTTCATTTTAAAGCAACACTGAGAACATGCCTGTTACACTGGCAAAGGCAAGAGCTTTCCCAGCTTGTCAAGTGTAGAAAACAGGTATTCTCATACACAAAGCTGGCAAGGGTGTAAATTGATATTAAAAAGAATATATCGTTGGACTTAGAAACTATACTTCAAGCAATTTATTCTAAGAAAATAACAGTTTCATGCAGAGAATTAGTTACAAGAATGTTTATCACAGCATTATTTTTTATAGTAGGAAAATTGGAAATAAATTATTTGAGCTATAAGGGACTATTTATGATTTACCCCAGTGATGAAATGTTATGATCATTCATCCATTTTATAATTTCTGAGGATATTTATTGACATGGAAAGATCTTTATAATTTTTTTTTTTGAGGAAGATCAGCCCTGAGCTAACATCTGCTGCCAATCCTCTTTTTGCTGAGGAAGACTGGCCTTGAGCTAACATCCTTGCCCATCTTCCTCTACTTGATATGTGGGACACCTGCCACAACATGCTTGACAAGCAGTGTGTATGTCTGCACCCAGGATCCCAACCGGCAAACCCTGGGCCGCCGAAGCGGAACGTGTGAACTTAACCATTGCGCCACCAGGCCGGCCCCAGATCTTTATAATATGTTAAGTGGAGATGGGAGGGAAAAGAGTACTAATGGTTCTCTCTGAATAGTGGTATTATTAGTATATGAGATTATTTTCATTTTATTTTCTACATTTTCTATTTTTTTCCAACCTTGAACACATACTATTTTTCAAATAAGGAAGGCTATTTTAAATTTTAAAATCCCACTAGAAACTATCCCAATTTCGTTTTGGTAAATGTGAAGTGTAATTGCCTTAACTATATATCCATCTTCTCCTAGTTGTTCTAGAAATGTAACTGTTCTGTATGTAGGTTAGTTTTGTCTGTCTCCAAGACAGTGCCAAAAGAAAAGATTCAAATAATAATATTTTGAAAATGTACGATAAGTCAAAATCAAAACTCCTTATTCTGGGGCTCAGCAACCTATGTAGCTGATTAGGCTCTTTTAGCAGTGATGGATTGTCTGTGGGCTTCAGTGGACCTACAGATAAACATACAATTCCTTGAAGATAGAAAGTTTGTCTTGCATGTTGCAGTATAGAGTAATCCAATTCTGATGCTAACCACCCGGAGTTAGTGTCAGACTCCACAGGTTTAAGGTCATAGTCTCCAATAAGACTGCTCTCACTTTAGGTGTCAATTGCAAGTTTGAGGGTCCCCAGGCCATCCATACTTCTGACCAACTGGCTACAAGTCCAGGGGATTCCCATGACCTTCCTCCCCCACAAGACTACCCTCACATCAGATGCTAGCCACAAGTTTGGGGGTCCCCAGGCCACCTGTACTTCTGATCAGCTGGCTACAAATTTGGAGGTTCCCATGACCCCTTCAGGTTTAATGATTCACTAGAATGACTCATATAACTTAAGAAAGCTCTATACTTATGATTACAGTTTTATTATAAAAGATACAAATCAGGACTAGCCAAATGAAGATAGACATAGAGCGAGGTCTGAGAGTTTAGGGGTGCCTGAATGCAGAGCATCTGTACCTTCTCTCAGTAGATTCAGAGCTTGTCACCTTCCCGGCACACTGATGTATTCACCAACCAGGAGGCTCCACCAAGCTTTAATGTCCAGTGTTTTTATTGTGTAGTTATGATTGATTGAATCATTGGCCATGTGATTGAACCTCAATCTGTAGCCCCCCTTCCCTCCCTGGGGCTCACAACCTCATCCATCTAATAACTTGGTTGGTCTTTCTGGTGCCTAGACCCCGTCCTGAGTCATCTTGTTAGCGTAAACTCAACTGTGATCCAACAGGTTCATGGATAACAAAGGTACTCATATTACTCAGAAAATTCCAAGAATTAGAGTCTCTCTTCCAGGAGTCAGAGACAAAGGCCAGTCCAATTCTTTTACACATGTCTTTATATCTTTTAATCTATCGACAAGGTACCGTGAACACAGTTCAGCACGCAGATGTTGGTTGATATAGATGTTTGGTGAGGAAGCTTGGCCCTGAACTATCTGTTGCTAGTCTTCCTCTTTTTGCTTGAGGAAGATTATTGCTGAGCTCATATCTGTACCAGTCTTCCTCCATTTTGTACATGGGATGCCACCACAGCATGGCATGATGAGCAGTGTGTAGGTCCATGCCTGGGATCTGAACCCACGAACCCCAGGCTGCTGAAGCAGGGTGTGTGAATGTAACCACTATGCCACTGGGCTGCACTAATATAGATTAATTTTAAGAAGAAGTTTTAGTTTTTTCCCTTCTTTCAGTCTGCCAACCAAAGTTTACTGAGGAATTGGAGGTTTTCTCCCTAACAAGGTTCCTATTGTTAAAAAAAAAAATTATTCTGACTCTTGTTAAAACCGTGAGGAAGACTTTATTTAAGACTATTGCAGTAGGGGTGAGAGATGGAGCTCAACTCTGAATGTAGCAAGGACGTGTGGGGAGCATTTGGGGGTCAGTGGTTGGAAAATTACTAAGAGAAGACATCAGGGTAGGAGGATTCTTGCTAAACTGACCTAACGGGATTCTTGTTAAAGGCATACCAGGACCTAGACATCAAAAGTGGGGGATAAGGAACTTGATCAGGTATCAAGTATGATCAGATACCACGAGTTGGGGATTCTTGCTAATACTGGCCTTTGTAGGCCCAGCGAGGACGGCATGGACACAGAAGGCCGAGGTTGAAGCCTAGTTGAGAAGAGGGCTCAGAGGAGCCTTACTAAAGTTTGGACAAGCAGAGAGTCTTTGTCACTATTTATTATCATGAATAATGAGCTTCATCCTAAGTCTGTATTATATATTGTTATTAGCTGATGATAGAAGAACATCTGTGTAAGCATATCTTAATGTGCAAAAAACCTTTACCCTAAGTTTGTTAAAAATATCCATTATTTGAAATCCTATTATGTCTCCATTGTTTGAAGTGTTTGGCTATTAACATTCTCTTACTCTAGGATGTGCACTGTTCCAGTTTTTGGTTGGAGATTTTAGTGAAGTCATTCTAGGTGATTATTCTAAAAAACACAGAAATGTCGATAGCCTCTTAAACCAAAATTTAGAATAAAATACTTTGGATTATCCTTTTCAACTGGTGTGGTGTGGGTTAGCATAACAAAAAAATGTCTGGCTTTTATGGCATTCAGCCTTAGTGTTTTTCTAGCATTGTTTATTCCTCAGATTTTTGCTCCAAGTATTATTAGTGTAATAAGTAGATTATTCACAGTATTAAAGGATAACTTGGAAAAAATATTTTTCTATGTTTTTGGTAGTCTAATTGCTTTCAAGTTTATTTTTTAAAATCACTTTTGTTCCTTTTATTAGTGCCCCAGGAAAAAGACAGTACAAGATAACTTTTTTGGTTGAATTGTTATGGAATACTGCATCTGTAAAGTTTGAGATCTGATAATATTTGGGAAGTTGAGGGAGATCATGTACTATGGATACATGGATTTTCTGAAAATTTTTTTTCTGGCATATAGTTTGAAAAATATTTTTTTAAGGTGACTGTCTCGAAGAAGATAAGTGAGGCCTAATTTTTATTATTTTTGAGTAGCTACTTCGATGGTTATAAATTGCTAGTCTTGAGGAAGAAGGTATGGATGAGTTATGATGTTTATTTTTATTAACATTATTATTTTATTTTTATTATTTTTATTAACTGTGAGGTACTATAAAAGTAAAGTGTTATTTATGGCGAAAGTGGCCATAAATACCCTGCTGCACTCTAGGAGGACATTGGTGTTTGTTGGCTTTTATGGCATGGCAAGTCTCTCCAGCCACTCTTTCCCTGTGGTAGTCCAGGAAGCTGGTATCAAAACAGTATATTGTCCATACTTGGTTGTTGTAACCCCTTGTTCCATGTTGACATAGGTGCTGTGCTGCCTTTTCCCAGTTTAACCCCAATAGGCACAAGGCAATAAACTTTACTAGGGAAGGGATGGTCTGCTTTGCTCACCATTGTATCCTCAGTGCCATGCACACTGCTTGGTATGTAATAGATATTTGGTAAATATAGGTAGAAAAATTTAATGAAAAGCTACTAAATGTGAAATGGAATAAGATTGTCATTTATGTTTAATAATAATTACTACCATGAAAATTCAACTTAACTTTTTGGAAATGTGTTTCCAAGTCATCTCTTAATCTCAGATGCCTCATTAAAACAGCTTTTCAGGAAAATAATGGGACACTATTATATTGAATATATATCCTGATTACAGATATCTTAAAATATGGGGGAAATGTCTATTTGAATTAAGAAATAAAATATTATGGAGCTTGGTTTCTTAGATTGGAAAAAAGTTTTATTTTCTTGTTTACTTATTTCCATGTAGAGCTGCATTTCTTGTCTACGTTGTTATAGAAAATACTGATTCAATCACTTCTTATGAGCAGTTGTTCCAGCACTCTTTCTTTATATAATTGTCACAAAATAAAGTAATACCAAATGCATCTGTAAGTAATTTGCTGTAATCACAGATGTTTTTCTTTGTTTAAAACTGCTTTTCGGGGCTGACCCTGTGGCCTAGTGGTTAAGTTTGGTGTGCCTCTGCTTTGGCAGCCCGGGTTTGGTTCTCCAGGTGTGGACCTACACCACTCCTCAGTGGCAGTGTTGTGGCGGTGACCTACATACAAGATAGAGGGAGATTGGCGACAGATGTTAGCTCAGGGCGAATCTTCCTTGGCAGAAAAACCCCCCAAAAACAAAAAAACTGCTTTTCATGCTACCTTTGGAAGAGGTAATGTGTAGATTTGGTTTATTGAGTATTTGTCATACATCCATTTTACAGAACACTTGAAAATGTTTTTTGATGAATTTTAATTTATGTCAGATGAACTTAAAGGAAAGAAAAATTATATAAATATTGAGTGTATGCTGCCAATAATGAAAACTGAAGCTCTATTAGTTTCACATTAGCCAAGCTTACTGAATTCCATGGTTATTTTCCTTAAATGCTGTGCTCTTTAGGGGATTCATTGGGAAAAATTGCTGGTCATAAAGTCTTAAAAATAGTTTCAGGGCATGTTATGGAATGCCTTTGCTAAGATTAAGTAGTTAAGAGCTGTTGGTTCACACACCGAGTACAGGTCTACTAAATTAGTAGAAATTATCTTCTAACTTTTCTATTGCATATATCTTGAGAAATCTGCAAGATTTGAATGGGTTAAATATTATTCCTAGATGGTAACTCATTTTTGAGAAGCCCTGAAAGCTCTTACTTCTACTAAATGAGCTTCATCAGTGAATTATATGTGATAAGAAGACAATTGAAATTAAGATGTTCATTTTGCCTACCACCAGCAATTGTCTTCTTATGATCTAAACTTGCAATCAGAGTTACATCCCCCTCCCTCCCTTTTCAAGCAGAAGTTGTATAATTTTTTAATTTGTTAAACATTGAATTGGCAAAATGGCTAAACAAATATATTTTTTATGGATATAATGAGATTATTATACAGTTATTTTAAAATACATGAAAAAGGTCAAATTTATCTCCTTTCCATTAATTCATAACCTTTCGTAAAACAGGACAAATCTTTTTTTTTCTTTTTACCAACCTTTCATCTGAATATATGAAAATATTAACATGATGATATCTGTATTTTTCTGTTGCGGACCAAAGAGTTTGAAAGCAGAGTATCCCAGTATGACTTATTTTGGGAGTGTCATCTGTCATACTTTAGATAAAAGTGAAGTGAAGGCATTTGTGTGAATATTTTGTGAATTTATTTTTATGTTTCATAAATACTATTTTGAAAACTCTAGCTGGGGATGTTGTGTACTTCACCTTTTTGGTCCTTAGAAATTGGTTGAACTCCAGATGTTGTTTCTTTGACAATTTTTTATAATCAAAAGATAAATTTGCACCTTGAATTTGGCAGTGAGTTTTTAGATAACAACACCAAAAGCATGGTCCATGAAAGAAATAATTGATAAGTTGGACTTCATTAAAATTAAAAACTTTTGATCTGTGTATAGCAATAGACTGGGGAAAAATATTTATAAAACGCATATCTGATAAGGGATTTGTATCCAAAATATACAAAGAACTCTTACAACTCAACTATAAGAAAACAAACACCACAGTCAAAAAGTGGGGAAAAGATCTGAACAGATAGACAGCTTACCAAAGATGATGTATAGATGGCAAATAAGCATATGAAAAGATGTGCAATATCATTTCATTAGGGAATTGTAAATTAAAACTGGTGAGATAGCACTACACACCTATTAGAATGGGTGAAATTCAAAACACTGATGACACCAAATGCTGGTGAGGACGTGGAGCAACAGAAGTTCTCATTCATTGCTGGTGGAAATGTAATATGATACAGCCACTTTGGAAGGCAGTTTGGCAGTTTCTTACAAAACTAAACATAGTCTTACTATACGATCTAGTAGTCCTGCTCCTAGGTGTTTACCGAAATGAGTAAAAAACTTATGTCCACACAAAAACCAGTACACAGATGTTTTTAACAGCTTTATTCATAATTGCCAAAATTTGGAAGCAACAGAGATGTCCTGTAATAGGTGAATGGATAAACTGTGGTATATCCATATGATGGAATATTATTCAGTGCTAAAAAGAAATGATCTATCTAGCATAGAAAGACATGGAAGAACCTTAAATGCATATTGCTAAGTGAAAGAAGCCAAGCTGAAAAGGCTACGTACTCTGTGATTTCAACTATATGACATTCTGGAAAAGGCAAAACTAGGGAGACAGTAAAAAGACCAGTGGTTGCCAGGGTTTGGGGAGAGGACAGAAGAGGAGTGAGTAGTTGGAGGATTTTTAGGGTAGTGAAATTATTCTGGATGATGATGTAATGGTGGATGCATGATATTATGTATTTGTCAAAACTCATAGAACTGTGTAACATGAAGAATGAACCCCAACGTGAACTGTGGAGTTTAGTTAATAATAATGTATCAATATTGGTTCGTCAATTATAACAAATGTACCACACCAATGAAAGATGTTTATAATAGAGGAAATTAAGCGTGGTGGTTGTGGAGAGGGAGTGTATCTTTTACTTTCTCCTCAGTTTTTTTATAAACCAAAACTGCTTTAAGAAATAAAGTGTATCAGTGTTTAAAAAAATGTTAAAAAATTTGCTCATAAAGTTTGGTAAAAATGTCAGTGTTCTTTGGCTATATACTATTAGTAATGATTGCTACAAATGATTATCCTCCCAGTTAGTGAATATTTATTGCTAGGAATTGGATTATCTGATAAGATATAAAAAGTAAAATTTCAGGGCTGCGATTCATAGTATTTATCTATTTGTTAACTCATAAGAGTATTTGTTTTGACTTGAGATAATTCGTTCTTACCAAAGAAAAGGAGTGCAAAATTGGTTGATAGTTTAATAAATAGAATAAACTTTTACTTTATAAGACTTAATAATCTAGTGAAGACTTAAATCTAGAAAGCATGATAGTACTTACAAATTCAGTGCAAGTTTTCTGTATTTTTATAATGGAAAAAAAACCAAACAGGAACTGAAATCTTGTGGCACTTACAGTCCTATAATTAAGAAAATATATGTGTGGGATATATTTAGTGCATTTTATCTAAGGGACCTAAGGGACTGTTTCAAGTTTTATTATGCAATAGATCTTTAATACATTAAAAATGTTTTGGCTCTCTGAAAAATAATAGGTTGAATTTAGAAGCGTCTTTTAATAGTAAAGACTTTATCTAGATACAGGTTCATAGTCCATCATCCAAAACTCTTGAAGCCAGAACTTTTTGAATTTTTGAAAGGTTATATGATTCATATACCTTATGTAACACCCTCAGCAAGGTCTAGGACAGTACCTCATAATCAACACATTAATATTTATACAGTGAAATATGACTAGTCTAACTGGGGTAGGTAAAGGCTAGGGTGGTTCCTTCATTTGTTCAGGCTAAGTTTTGCCATTAGATAAGTTCGGGTTGGGTTTTGGCACCAAATGTTACAAAAGAACTAGGATTTTGAGGGCTTTGGGTCTTAGAATAAGGGATTATGGGCCTTTGAATGAGAGCTGATTTTAAATTATTTAGTTTCTTAGTCATCTTATGTGGTTACTTTAAACAAATACTTGAAAATCCCAAATTTAGTTTTTGTTGGGGAGCAAGACCTAAGGTTAAAAGCATAAGCTTAGAACTTCTTGTGTGAAACTAACTCATTTGTGATTGGAGTGCAGGATTGGTGATGCAAGCCATGAAGAATAAACATGTCCAATGCAGTACAGCGATTTTGAATATCACCTTATTCAGTAATTGTGAAGTGTGAGCAGAAGTAGTGTCCTGGGAAGAAGCCACTCATGAAACACTTCAGTGTTTCCCTTTAGCTACAAATAACTTGTCGCATATCTGGCTTTCTGGAAAATCATTTAATATTCTATTGTAGCCAAATTCCTTTGGGCTTCATCTTTAAATAAGAATTAAAAAAATTCTCCACCATTTTTGTCAGTTATCTTTAAGCTTTCATATTTAGAATAAGAATGAGATAGTATCTTTCTTAAAAATGGCACTTTACTGCTTTGTCATGAACCTGTCTTTCTAACATCAAGAAATGGAATTTTGTTTTACTTGTGGCAAGAAAACTTTTTGTGTTTTTCCATCTGTTTTTGGACTCTGAACAGTCAGCATCAGTTCAGAGCCTGATACTAGGGCAAGCTGCTCGCAGAAGGCAGTTCCCCAGTTGCTGCCTCTCTCGCACCAGGGTAAGTAGCAGCAGTGAGGAATCTTTTTAGTCATTAAATGACTTTCCAACGGCTGTCTTGGCTTAAAGGGCTGGGTGGGGATGGGGGAGATCCAATCTGGGATCTTATTCTATCTAGGGGGAATGTAAGCAGGGGTCACTGGCAGGGCGGTAAGAGCGGGGAGAATGGACTAGTGGTTCACTGATTTTCTCTGGGAGTTTTAAAGCACAATGCACCAATCATGTGTTTAGTTAAATATGCAAATGTGTTCAATCAGATACATTTTTTAAATTTAATTTTTATTGAGTTAATGGTAGGTTACAATCTTGTGAAATTTCAGTTGTACATTATTGTTTGTCAGTCGTGTTGTAGGTGCACCCCTTCACCCTTTGTGCCCACCCACCACCCCACCTTTCTCCCGGTAGCCACTAATCTGTTCTCTTTGTCTGCATTTTTAAATTCCTCATATGAGTGGAGTCATACAGAGATTGTCCTTCTCTATCTGGCTTATTTCACTTAACATAATACCCTCAAAGTCCATCCATGTTGTTGCAAATGGGACGATTTTGTTCTTTTTTATGGCTGAGTAGTATTCGATTGTGTATATCACAGCTTCTTTATCCAATCTTCGGTTGATGGGCACTCAGGTTGCTTCCACGTCTTGGCTATTGTAAATAATGCTGCAATGAACATTGGGGTGCATGGGACTTTTGGAATTGCTGATTTAAAGCTCTTTGGATAGATACCCAGTAGTGGGATGGCTGGATCGTATGGTAGTTCTATTTTTAATTTTTTGAGGAATCTTCATACTGTTTTCCATAGTGGCTGCACCAGTTTGCATTCCCACCAACAGTGTATGAAGGTTCCTTTTTGTCCACAACCTCTCCAACATTTGTTACTATTTGTTTTGGTTATTTTTGTCATTCTAATGGGTGCAAGGTGATATCTTAGTGTGGTTTTGATTTGCATTTCTCTGATGAACAGAGATGATGAACATCTTTTCATGTGCCTATTGGCCATCCATATATCTTCTTTGGAGAAATGTCTGTTCATGTCTCCTACCCATTTTTTAATCGGGTTGTTTGATTTTTTTGTTGTTGAGTTGTGTGAGTTCTTTATATATTATGGATATTAACCCTTAGTCGGATATATGACTTGCAAATATTTTTTCCTAGTTAGTGGGTGGTTTTTTGTTTCAATCCTATTTTCCTTTGCCTTGAAGAAGCTCTTTAGTCTGATGAAGTCCCATTTGTTTATTCTTTGTGTTGTTTCCCTTGTCTGAGAAGATATGGTGTCCGAAAAGATCCTTTTAATACTGATGTCAAAAAGTGTACTGCCTACATTTTCCTCTAGAAGCCTTATGGTTTCAGGTCTCAGCTTTAGGTCTTTGATCCATTTTGAGTTTATTTTTGTGAATGGTGAAAAAGAATGGTCAATTTTCATTCTTTTACATGTGGCTTTCCAGTTTTCCCAGCACCATTTGTTGAAAAGACTTTCTTTTCTCCATTGTATGCCCTCAGCTCCTTTGTTGAAGATTAGCTGTCCATAGATGTGTGGTTTTATCTCTGGGCTTTCAATTCTGTTCCATTGATCTGTGCACCTCTTTTTGAACCAGTACCGTGATGTTTTGATTACTGTAGCTTTGTAGTATGTTTTGAAGTCAGGGATTGTGATGCCTGCAGCTTTGTTCTTTTTTCTCAGGATTGCTTTAGCAATTCGAGGTCTTTTGTTGCCCCATATGAATTTTAGGATTCTTTGTTCTATTTATGTAAAGAATGTCATTGGGATTCTGATTGGGATGGCATTGAATCTGTAGATTGCTTTAGGTAGAATGGACATTTTAACTATGTTTATTCTTCCAATCCAGTACATGGAATGTGTTTCCATCTCTTTATGTCATCATTCATTGCTTTCAGAAAAGCCTTGTAGTTTTCGTCATAAAGGTCTTTCACTTCCTTAGTTAAGTTCACCCCAAGGTATTTTATTCTTTTGTTGTGATTGTGAATGGTATTGTGTTCTTGAGTTCTTTTTCTGTTAGTTTGTTATTCGAGTATAGAAATGCTACTGATTTATGTAAATTTATTTTATATCCTGCAACTTTGCTGGAGTTGTTGATTATTTCTAAAAGTTTTCCAATGGATTCTCTGGGGTTGTCTATATATAAGATCATGTCATTGGCAAACAGTGAGAGTTTCACTTCTTCCCTCCCTATTTGGATTCCTTTTATTCCTTTCTCTTGCCTAATTGCTCTGGCTAAAACCTCCAGTACTATGTTGAATAAGAGTGATGATAGAGGACATCCTTGTCTCTTTCCTGTTTTCAGGGGGATGGCGCTCAGTTTTTGCCCATTGAGTATGATGTTGGCTGTGGGTTTGTCATATATGGCCTTTATTATGTTGAGGTAATTTCCTTCTGTCCCCATTTTGTTCAGAGTTTTTATCATAAATGGCTGTTGGATCTTGTCAAATGCTTTCTCTGCATTTATTGAGATGATCATGTGGTTTTTATTCCTCAATTTGTTGATGTGGTTATCACGTTGGTTGATTTGTGGATGTTGAACCATCCCTGAGTCCCTGCTATGAATCCCGCTTGATCATGAAGTATGATCCTTTAGGTGTATTGCTGAGTTCGAGTTGCCAGAATTTTGTTGAGAATTTTTGCATCTATGTTCATCAGTGATATTGGCCTGTAGTTCTCCTTTTTCGTGCTGTCCTTTTCAGGCTTTGGTATCAGCGTGATGTTGGCCTCGTAGACTGTGTTAGGAAGTGTTCCATCTTCCCTAATTTTTTGGAATACCTTGAAAAGGATAGGTATTAAATCCTCTTTGAAAGTTTGGTAGAATTCCCCAGGAAAGCCGTCTGGTCCTGGGGTTTTATTCTTTGGGATGCTTTTGATTGCTGTTTCAATCTCCTTCCTTGTGATTGGTCTGTTCAGACTGTCTGCTTTTTCTTGACTTAGCTTTGGGATATTGTAAAAGTCTAAGAATTTATCAGTTTCCTCCAGGTTATCCATTTTGTTGGCATATAGTTTTTCATAGTATTCTCTTACAATGTGTTGTATTTCTGCAGTCTGTTGTTATTATTCTCTTGCATTTCTGATTTTATTTGAACTTTCTCTCTTTTTTCTTTGTAATTCTGGCTAGGGGTTTGTCAATTTTATTTATATTCTCAAAGAACCAGCTTTTTGTTTCATTGATCCTTTCTATTGCCTTTTTTGTTTCAATAGCCTTTATTTCTGCTCTGATTTTTATTATTTCTCTCCTTCTGCTGGCTTTGGGCTTTGTTTTTTCTTCTTTCTCTAATTCAGTTAGGTATAATTTGAGATTGCTTGTTTGGGATTTTTCTTGTTTGTTAATGTGTACTTGTATTGCAATGAATTTCCCTCTTAATACAGCTTTTGCTGTATCCCATATGAGTTGGTATGGCATGTTATCATTTTCATTTGTCTCCAGATATTTTTTGATTTTTCTTCCGTAATTTCTTCAAGATCCATTACTTGTTCAATAGCATATTGTTTAGTCTCCATATCTTTGTCCCTTTCTCAGCTTTTTTCTTGTAATTAATTTCTAGCTTTATAGCATTATGATCAGAGAAGATGCTTGTTATTATTTCAATTTTTTTAAATTTATAGGGGCTTGCCTTGTTTCCCAACATATGGTCTATCCTTGAGAATGTTCCATGTGCACTTGAGAAGAATGTGTATTCTGCTGTTTTTGGGTGGAGTGTTCTATATATGTCTATTAAGTCCAACTGTTTTAGCTTTTCATTTAATTCCACCGTTTCCTGGTTGATTTTCTGTCTGGATGATCTGTCCAATGATGTGAGTGGGGTGTTGAGGTCCTCTATTATTATTGTGTTATTTATTTTTTTAAAGATTTTATTTTTTTTTCCTTTTTCTCCCCAAAGCCCCCCAGTACCCAGCTGTATATTCTTTGTTGTGGGTCCTTCTAGTTGTGGCATGTGGGACGCTGCCTCAGCGTGGTTTGATGAGCAGTGCCATGTCCGTGCCCAGGATTCGAACCGACGAAACAGTGGACCCCCTCAGTGGAGCACGCGAACTTAACCACTCGGCCACGGGGCCAGCCCCTTGTGTTATTTTTAATATCTTCTTTTAGGTTTGTTAATATTTGCTGTATGCACTTTGGTGCTCCTGTGTTGGGTGCATAGATATTTATAAGCCTTATTTCTTCTTGATGTAGTGTCCCTTTGATCATTATATACTGCCCCTCTATGTAGCTCTTTACCTGCCTTATGTTGAAATCTACTTTGTCAGATGTAAGTATTGGACGCTTGCTTTATTTTGTTTGCCATTAGCTTGGATTATCGTCTTCCACCCCTTCACTCTGAGCCTGTGTCTGTCCTTGGAGCTGAGGTGTGTTTCCTGGAAGCAACAGATTGTTGGATCTTGTTCTTTAATCCATCTTGCCACTCTGTGTCTTTTTATTGGAGAGTTCAGTCCATTTACATTGAGGGTGATTATTGATGCATGAGGGCTTAATGCTGTCCTTCTGTTGCTCATTTCCGGTTTTCCTGTGTTTCTTTTGTTTCACTTTCTGTTTGTTTCACTTTAGCCTACCCGTTGACTTCTGCAATTTCTTATGCTGGGTTTTTTAGCTTTTTCCTTATTTATGTTTTGTGTCTCTGTTCTGTTTTTTAGTTTAGTGGCTACCCTGCAGTTTGTATTCAGAATCTTGTGCATAACATACTCCATTTTCTGGTGGCCTCTTACTTCCTTAGCCTAAACTGATTCAGTCCTTTTCCTCCTCCCCTCCTAAATTATTATTTTCATCTCTTATTCCAACTTGTGTTGTGAGTTTGTTGTTAGAGTGCTAAGATTGTCTTTGCAATGCTATAGTTGAATATTTGCTATCCTATTCTGGTTCTATCTGTGTGTCTCCCTACTCTGTATTTTGTGACCCCTTTCTCCCTTTTTTTCTTTGTACAGGTATGAGGACCTTCTTGAGGATTTCTTGTAGGGGTGGTCTTGTGGCTATGAAGTCCCTTAGCTTTTCTTTGGCTGGAAAAGCTTTAATTTCTGCCTCACATCGGAAGGATATTTTTGCTGATAGAGTATTCTTGGCTGAAGATTTTTATCTTTTAAAGTTTTGAATATGTCATTCCAGTGTCTCCTAGCTTGTAAGGTTTCTGTAGAGAAATCCGCTGAAAGTCTGATAGGAGTTCCTTTGTAGGTTATTTTCTTCTGCCTTGTTGCCCTGATTATTCTTTCTTTGTGAATCATTTTTGCCATTTTTACTACTATATGCCTTGGAGTAGGTCTTTTAACATTGACAAATCTAGAAGATCTGAAAGCTTCCTCCACACACATTTCTCTCTCAGTCCCTAGATTTGGGGAGTTCTCTGCTATTATGTTATTGAGCACACTTTGTGCTCCATTTTCCTTTTCCACACCCTCAGGAATTCCGATGATTCTTAAATTGCATTTTCTCATTGAGTGGGCTATTTCTCTGAGATTTTCTTCAGTTTTTTAAATTCTTAGTTCTCTTTCTTCCTTTGTCGAGCCGTTCAACCTGTTTATCTTAGATTATGCTAATTTGCTCCTCTATGGTGTCTACATGGGTATTCAGGGAGTCTGTATTCTGTTTTAGCTGATCCATTGTATTTTGCATCTCTAGTATTTCTGATTTTCTTCTTCTTTATAGTTTCAGTCTCTTTTGTGAAGTAACTCCAGAACTCGTTGACTTGTTTCTCTATAGTTCCCTTTATGTCACTGAGTTTTTTGATGATAGCTATTCTGAATTCATTGTCACTTAGTTTACCTATTTCCACGTCCTCAGGACATACTTCTCTGTTTTTATTGTTTTCCTTCTGGTCTGGAGCTTTTATAAATTGCTGGATGGTAGAGGAGTGGTTTTTGTGCATAATGCTATTATTCGGTTGCAGTTATAGCCTGTCGCCACTAGATGGGTGTTGAGAGCCATGCCTTCTGAGCCCTCCGCCTTCAGCTGCAATGGCGGGGCACAGCGTGGGTTGGGGGATGAGGGGCACTTTCTCTGGTGCGCAGACTGGTATTCTGATCAGCTCTCACTCTCTGGTTTCCTGGGGCGTTGGCTTGATGGGCTCCCCACACATGAAAGCTTTCCCCCATTAGAGGGTTTCTGCTGCTTGGGTCTGTGGGAGTCCTAGACTATCCGTGGATGTGCGGCCCCTCCCCTGCTCCTTCCTTCACCTGCGCAGCGATCCCTGTCTGTAGGGGAGGGAGTGAAGTTCTCTCTTACCCCGTTCCAGCTTCTCCCAGGGAGACTCCAGCTTCTCCGCCTTCTGTCATTTGGCTGCTGTGGGTCTCTGATGATTTCTGTATTAGTAGGATATTTTTGGTTGGAATGCAGGTGCTCCTTTTGGTTGTAATTTGCAGGGGAGAGAGTCCTGGGTGAGCTCACTCCGTCATGTCGCTGACGTCACTCCAATCAGATACATTTTTCTACTTGAGTATTAATCTTCTAATATACCTGAAAGCGTCCTTTTAGAAGCTATCAAAATTTGAGAGAAAAAATGAGATTCCTGTCAAATTAGTTTCTCTGTAACTTGAGGGAGTATATTCTTGTTTAATTTTAGCGGTAGACACCTGTTTCCAGTGTGGAACTCTGTTCTGTGGGACCCAGTATTAATATCGTTGGGCAAGGAGACGAAAAGAGTGACTGGGAAGGCACTCATTTTGTTTACTATAGAATTTTGATTATTCTCTTTGAAAATGTTATAATTTGGATGCTCATTGTTTGGTTTAGAATTTTTGCCATGTATGGTAAATGGAAGGCTGTGTTTTGTTCTATTATTTGTTGAGTGTCTATTGTGTATGAACTACTACTGTGTTAGAGATTCTTTCTCTGCTCGTAACAACTCTCTGAGGTTGGTAGGTATTTCTCTTTTACACCTACCAAGAGGCCGAGTTGGGATTTTAACCCCAGCAAGTCTGCCTTATTGTGTTGTTCACATTCTTTTTGACGTTCGTTATTGTCCTCAGTATAGAGTGGGTCTGTTTTGATGGATGTGGATAAGTCCTGTAAGCTCTTTTGTTTTGGTTGAAAGTTATCAATGTGAGTCTAGGTGGTGAAGATTGGATTAGGAAAGAGTGGTGGGAAATGGGTTAGTGTGATAGCAGTCATCAAAGAGAACAGTGCAACCTAGCTTGCCTGTATCTGCTGGAAGAATTTCTGAATCCTGATCTAGACTCTTTAAGAGTGAAAATTTGAATTTGAATCTGTTTCTTAGCTTCACTCCTAAAGTTCACTGTAACTTTATACAAGTCACTTAATCTGTTCATATTTATTTTTCTAACTATAAAAAGGATGCTTTTCCATTTATCAGAAGCCATGATGGGAAAAGGGTTTGTTTTGTTGATGCAAACATCGCACCTATCTTGAAGTTTGTCTTTGTTCTTAAGAACAGAGTTCATTGATTTAGCTCCAGTACATATAACAAACCTCTCTCGTATTGTACTTTGGAGAAGGGCACTGCCAATCATTCACCTTTTAATAGGAGTGAAATGCTTTGCCTATATTTCTTTCCCTGCTCTTTTCTATCTTTACTACTTATTTAGTGCTTATTAGCTTTTCTCTGGACCTCACAGCAACTCTATAAGGGTGCTTGGTTGCTTGTTTTACTTGATGTGGTTTGGTAGCCTCCTTGGGAATCTTTCAAGAATAAGGTGATCCTCCACCTCCCTAAATTTATTAAGAAATTCTCAGTTCCCTTTTCTTTTATACCTCAAAGCTCCTGTCCTTTGTCTGTCTCAGCCATTTACTTCCTGTGGTTATATCTTAGTTGATGACATTTCTGATAAATACACTCCATAACAAACCTCGGTAATGAACCCCTCCATAATCTGAATTTTAAGCATTCTATTCTCTAATCACCATCTTCGTGGAAACAGTTCTGTCAGTCGCCAGCAACGTGTTAAAAATCAAGTTGTTAAATCCAGTGGTCTTCATCTTATTTGATCTATCAGCAGCATTTTAAAAACATTTAAAAAATGTTTTATTTTGAAATAACTTTAGACTCACATAGAAGTTGCAAAAATAGTTCAGAGTTACTATGTACCCTTTACCCAACATCCCCCAATGAAACGTCTTACATAACTATGACAAAATTATTATTTACCTATTAACTAAAGTACAGGAGTATGATGATAGTTGTAATAATTATGTAGTTATAATGGTTATAAAATACAGTACTATGATAGTTATTAACGAAAATACAGACCTTATTCAGATTTCACCAGTTTTACTTGCAATCTTTTTTTGTGTGTGCATAATTCTATGAAATTTATCATATGTGCAGGTTTGTGTAACCATTACCACAATGAGGGTTCAGAACTATTCATCATTCTTGGGAAACTTCCTCATATTATCTCCTGATAGTCACACCCTCCCCCAAACCCAAACCCAAACCCAAACCCTTACCCTTGGCAATCACTGATGTATTCTCCATCACTGTAATTCGGTCAAGTATGTTATATAAATGGATTCATACAGTATATATCCTTATGAAATTTGCTTTTTTTTTTTTACTTAGAGTTATGCCTTTGAGATCTATCCAAGTTGTTGAGTGTATCAATAGTGTGTTATTTTTTTAATTGTTGAGTAGTATCCCTTTATATGGATGTATCACAGTTTATTTATCCATTGTCTATTGAGGGGCATCTTGGTTATTTCCAGTTTTTGACTGTTACAAGTAAAGCTCTATGAACATGTGTCTACAAGTTTTTGGGTGAACATAAGTTTCCATTTTTTTGGAGTAGATACCCAGTAGTAAGATTGCTGGATCTTTTGCTAAATGTTTGTTTAAATTCATAAGAAACTGCCAAACTGTTTTCCAGAGTGTCTATTACCATTTTGTATTCTCACTAGCAATGTATAAGGGGTCGAGTGTTCTGCATCTTCACCAACACTAGTATTTTTTTTTTTTTTGAGGAAGATTAGCCCTGAGCTAACATCTGCTGCCAATCCTCCGCTTTTTGCTGAGGAAGACTGGCCCTGAGCTAACATCCGTGCTCCTCTTCCTCTGCTTTAAATGTGGGACGCCTACCTACAGCATGGCTTGACCAGCAGTGCCTAGGTCTGCACCTTGGATCCAAACCGGCGATCCCCAGGCCACTGAAGTGGGAAGTGTAAACTTAACCGCTGCACCAGTGGACGGGCCCCAATACTAGTATTTTTTATTTTAGCCATTCTAATTAGGTGTGTAGTGATATCTCATTAGGACCTTAATTTGCTTTTCTGTAATGGCTACTGATGTTGAACATCTTTTCATGTGCTTGCTTTCTATCAGTGTATCCTCTTTGGTGAAATGTATGTTCAAGTCTTTTGCTCATTTTGTAATTAGATATTTATTTGTATATTCATTTAATTAGTTAATTATAGATGATAAAATTTTTGCTAAGAGAAGTAATTTGCCCCAGGTCCAATATCTAGTAAATGACAAAGCTGGGATTTGAAACTGGGATGAATCAAGTTTATTGGTTTTTTTTTCTTTTATAGACTGTGCTTTTGGTGTAATGTCTAAGAATTCTTCACCTAACCCTATTGCAAAGGCTTTTCTTTAAATGTTTTCTAAATTACACTTATCTGTATGATCTATTTTGTGTTAAGTTTTGTATAAAGTGTGAGGCTTAGGTCGAGGTTCATTTTTTCTGTGTGTGTATGTATGAATGATCAGTTGTTCCAACATCATTTGCTGAGAAGACTCTCCTTTCTCCATTGAATTGCTTTTGTACCTTTGTTAAAAAAAAAAAAGTTAGCTGGCTGCACTTTTTCTGGATTCTATTCTTGTTCCATTGATGTTTGTGTCCTTCCTTCCTCTTATACCGCACAGTCTTGATTACTGTAGCTATCTATATATTGGGCAATAAAAACAAAAATGTATTGAGTAGCTTACAGTTGAGTAGGGGGAAAACATAAAGTATAGCTACATTTTCTCAAAAAGATTCAAGGAGTGTGACTCCTCCAACTTCATTATTCTTTTTCAAAATTGTTTTAGCTGTCTAGTTCCCTTGCTTTTTCACGTAAATTTTAGAATCAGTGTCTACAAAAAAATCTAGCTGGAATTTTGATAAGAATTGCATTAAAGCTGCAGATCAATTTGGAGGAGAATTGACATCTTTACCATTAAATCTTCCAATCCGTGAAGATGGTATCTCTTTCCATTTATTTAGGTCTTTGATGTCGTTTATCAGTGTTTTGTAGTTTTCAGCATACAGATCCGATACATATTTTGTTAGGTTTATGCCTAAGTATTTCAATATTTTGAACTATTATAAATGATATTGTGCTTTTAATTTTGGTTTCCAATTGTTTATACTACTATATAGAAATATGATTGATTTTTGTGTGTTGACGTTACATCCTAGCACCTTGCTGCACACACTTATTAGTTCTAGGAGTCTGGAATAAGTTTTTTGGGATTTTCTACACTCTCTTGGTTTTAATTCTATCTTACTGGCTGCTTTTTCTCATTCTGCTTTGCACGTTCCTTCTCTTCTTCCTGGTCTTTTAATTTTGGAGTACTCCTGGGATCAGTCCTTGGGTCTTCTTTTCTTCTCCCTACTCGCTCCATGGTGATGTCATCAAGTTTCGTGGCTCTAAAACCACCTCTATGCTAAATTTCTATCTTCATCCTGGACTTCTCCCCCAGTGGACTTTATTTCCAACTGCCTAGTTGATATCCCTGCTAATAGGCACCTCAAATTTGATGCATCCAAGTATGAACTCTTGGATCTATCCCTTGTCCCTATTCAGTCTTCAGCCTTCCCCATCTCAGTTATTGCAACTTTAATCTTCTGGTCTCTCAAATGGAAAACCTTTAGGTCATTGTTGACTCCTCTTTTCTCACATTCATATTCAATCCATCCATCAGCAAATACTCTTGACTCTACTTTCAAAACAAATCCAGGATTTGACCACTATAGGACTTATGGCATACCTGTGATCCCTACCCCCACTCAATCTTGTGCCTTGTACAGAGTAGTAGGAACTCAGTTGATCATTGAACTGAATTGAATGATTACTTCTTTATTAAAGAAATGATACTCAGGACTGAGATCTTACTTTCTCTAGTTGAATTATAATGTGCCTTAATGTTGACAAAAATAACGATTGTTTTTACGTATTCCTTGAGTTTCCTGAATTCTTAAGAGTTCTATTATAGGTGAAGTTTCTTAACCTTTTGGTCTGTATACTGAATTGTGTTCAAATGTAGTTAATATTAAACTGTTTCAAAGTTTTCCTTTAAGAGATGGTGATAGAGTTTACAAAAATGAAAAAGTTCTAGTTAGGTTATTTTAGTTATAATTTGTTAATGCAGGTTGAAAAGAATTATTTTTTAGTTTTTTAAAACCCTGCCTCTAATAGAGATTAATATTAATGAAATATACTCAGATAAGCACTCTATGTAACATGAGAGTACATTATGTATAAGGTAACTGCTCTTGTTTACAGCAAGAAAAAAAAAATCATGTTTTAGGTAATAAAGGAAAGTAGTGGTCCAGGTATCTTTTCGGTTATACAGTATTCATGATCTTAGTTCTCTCTTCTTGGCTCTTGTTTTTTGGTATAGTTCAGTAGTTATTTTTCTTTCTTATTCAGTCCTTCTGTTTCCTGAACTACATTTTATCATGTACTCCCATTTACCCTAGTGCACTTCAGTTCATGCATGAATGGGGTAAAGTAACTTCACGAATTCTCTTGAATAGTCATCACAGTTTCATTCTCTTAAATATAAGCAGAAGGAAAAGAAATAAGGCATTGGCATATTCTTTTTACTATCTTATTAAATATGATTGTATTTTAGGTACTCACAAGCATCTTTTGACAGCTTGTATTTTCAAAATTGACTTTTTCCTACTTGGAATTTTCCCCATTGGTAAATAAACAAAGGACCTAATAAAGAAGGTAGACTAAATACACACACACCTCACATATCCGTTTAGCCTAGGGGTATGGTCAGCTTGCAAAAATAATAATAGACCCATTATTCTACAGTATAGCCTGTACCTTTGCATTCTTTAGGTTTCTGGTCTCTTTCTATATCCTTCCCTTCTTGTTCGGGCATTAAGAGAAGAATGTGATCTCTGACATATTTCATAAATGGACATCATCCTCACTTTTTGATGGGGTCTTTTGTTCTGCCAGTGGGGTCTTTTCACCTTCCAGGCTATTGAGGTGTGGTACTTGACCCTGAAACAATCTCGAGGTGCCTGACATCTTTGGGTCAGGATTTCTCAGGCTGTTGCTTACTGCTGTTAGCCCTGAGGAAGTGTGTCCCTTAATGATTTGCTGCTGTGGACTCTGTGGTTACATGTTGCTCTCTCCTGGGCATCTGATATGTTTTATATCCATATAATGGAATACTATTCTGCAATAAAATGGACCAAAATACCAATCTGTGCTACACCATGGGAGAACTTTAAACCTTTATTTTGTGGAGGCATTTGTGTAGTTTTCACTATTAGAAGAATTTCCTTCATATGTAAAAAAGTTTTTAATTACAGTTTCTCAGTTTTTCTGGACAACTCACCACCAATCTTTCTAACTAACTCAGTTGTTAGTATTTGTATTATGGTTTCAAGATCTTGAGTATTCATGCAAGAGGAACTTAAAGATGTTGTGTGACCATGTTCTTATGTTGTCTTTTCCTGTCGCTGATAAAGGATGGAGAAATTTTCTTGTGGTATTTAGTTTGTAGAACTGATGAGTTACAGTATCATAACATGCTCTCTTTTGAACTGTTATAAATGTTCACTGGTAGAAGGCTATATTTATTTGTGAGTATGAGTTTACTGTGCAAGAAATCCAATTCTTAAATGGGCTATTATGACTAGCCACTGGAGCATGTTAAAAAGCAGAATGTGGGAATGTAAAGTGGTGCAGCCACTTTGCAAAACAGTTTGGCACTTTCCTAAAAGGTTAAATATAAACTTAACCATATGACCTGACCATTCGCTCCTAGGTGTCTACTCATTAGAAATGAAAATGTATGTCCACACAAAGACTTGTACATGAATGTTTCTAGTGGCATTAGTCATAAAGACCGGAAACAACCTAAATGTCCATTAACTGGTGAATGGATAAACCAAATGTAGTATGTATATAGATGCAGTAGGATACTATTTAGCAATAAAAAGGAACAAAATGCATGCTATGAACCTTAAATGCATGGGTGAACCTTAAAAGCATTATGCTAAGTGATAGAAGTCACTTATAAAATACCACATATTGTATGGTTCCATTTATATGAAATATTCAGAAAAGACAAATCTATGTAGAGATGGAAAACAGATGAGTGATTGCCTGGAGCTGGCGGTGGGAGCAAAGATTGAATGCAGATGGGCTCATGGGAATTTTTTGGGTAATGAAAATGTTCTGGAACTAGATTGTGGTGATGGTTGCACAACTCTATACATTTACCAAAATCACTGTATTATATACTTAGAGTGGATGAATTTTATGGCATGTAAGTTATACCTCAATAAAATTGTTTAAAAAAAGGGAATGAAAATGAATTTTTTAAATTGAAGTATTAGGAGAAACATTGATAAATGTAGTCATTTGACAAATGATGGAAAGGGATTGTTTTAGAAATGTAATCTTTCAGGTAAAAGGGAAAAGGGTGTTTAATTTAAACTGATGAAAGAGTTAATGGGACCCTTAACTTTTGCCTTGAAATCTATAGTAGATATAGAAGATAGCATCAGATATGTTTTCTTAAATTTTTGTATTTCTCCATACTTTTGTACACTGTGGCTGGTAGAGTAAATTGGTGGTGTAAAATAACCTTTCTGGAGCAGTTTGTTGAGGACCTTAAGGTTTATGTCCTTTGGCCTATAATTCCCCCAAAAATTATATTCTAAGGAAATAATTAGAAATGCAAACAAGGATTGGTATTTGGATTCACTTTGACATTTGTATGTTAATCAGAATGTTAGTAATGACCTACATGCTCTCAAAGGGGAATGGTTGTAATTGTTCTAGTTATGGCTCCGTTGGTTGCAAGGAGTGGAATCCCTTTCTAACTAGCTTAAGTAAAATTGGTTTTTAGTGAAAGGATATGAGGCACTCTCACAACCCCACAGCAGCAAGATCAGTGAGGCCGTTTGGCAATGGGGAACCAAAGCTGCTTTCTCTGTTTCTTACTCGTAGGGATCTGGCTAGTCACTTCTGTTTTCTTTGCAGGCCTCCTTTGTCTTCAGCCTGTTCTTCAGCCAGTCTTTGTTGTGCGTGGCCCGGTGCTGTTTGCCAGCTCTGACTCAGTCTTTGTTCCAAGTCCAAAATTTTCAGAGCAGGAATCTGGACTGTCTCATCTTTTTGAGCCTTAAGTGAGTCAGTGAACCACCAGTGGTTTGGTTTCCCTCTCCGTTCCCCTTCTGGGGGGTCTACATTCAGGTTTAGTTGATGCGAGAAAATGAAATGGCTTTGGGTAATGACTGATGTGATACATCTCATGGGCTCAGATGAGAGGTTGCAAATGTTAGATATTACTATAATTTAAAAATATTTCTGAGCCTTCTGTGATACAGTCTCTTCATTCAAACTCTCAAAAGAATAGTATACATTTGTAGTAGATTCATGCTCATTTTCTTATAATTTCTTATGGTCTAATTTCTACCCTTTCTTCCTTATTAAAACCACTTTTACTAAGTCTGGCAATTGAAAACCCACTGGACACTGTGGACCAATCACCACCTCCTGGGATGCTATCTCTGCTCTTGACCTCAGTGACACTATTCTCTCCTGACTTTCCCTCAGCCCACCAAGTCTGCTTCAGTGGGTCTTCTTCCTCTGCTCATTCCCTGTGCCTCACCCTCCACTTCTTTTCACTTCATATCCATCCTGCACAATTTCTTTTACTTCTTGGCTTCAGAGATCCTTTGTGTCCCCAAATCTCTATCTCTGTACCAGACCCCTTCTACTGAGATTCTGACTCTGGTACCCACCAGCTTTTTGAATATCACCACTTAGAGCCTCACCAGCTCTCATTTTCTTTTGAACCTTCATAGATCTTTGTACCTCTCTTTATTCTCTGCTATAATTATGTACTGTGCCTTATTCAACTTTGTATTCCTGGTAGCAGAATTCCTTGTACAATGGATTTACTCATTTTTTGCCCCCTTGAATATTCCTATTATAAAAAATGGAGTAATTGTATCTGATTTTATTTTGTTTCCCTCCTATCCTAAAAAATACCCACACACTTTTTTTATAAATCTAAGAATAATTTCTAACATAGTTTTTATGGTCAAAGAAAAAAAAACCCAACTTAATGTTAATGGATATGCTTGTTAAAAACCATTTTCAATGTATTTGGGTCTATTAATATGAATTTTTCCTAAGAATAAGGATATAAAGCCTACTGGGTTTTGGATACTAATCATATGTGCATTTAATTTCTGTGCTAGATTTCTTTTCTTACTTCAAAAGAGAGAAATGCTCATTGAAAAATTCAGTCAATTCAGAAATATGCAATGTAGACACCGAAAGTTTCCAGTGTTATGTCCGGAGTTCTTACAAGTAAAGTGTATTGTAGAAGTGGTGATTCTTTGTAAATACAAAATAAATTTGCTCATTGGGTTAGAGTATGGTTATTGGTTGAAGGATGAGCATTTATTTACTGTGTAGGGCAGTCAACAACTAAAATCACAGATCTGAGTATTCATCTCCACAATGTGTGCTGATTCAGTGCAAAAGGTTCGTGCTGTTACTGTGGTATTTATGTTAAAGAATTGAGCATTTCACCCCATTCCTCTGAATTCAAGCAATTTGGTAAATCAGAGGATAGTCTGAATTCAAATGAGAGAGGGAGTATAAGGATCAATTAGCAAAGTTAGCTCTAGTTAAAAAAATATTTTTTAATGTAATATTTACTAGGAGTATGGCTTTGGGAACCCTGTGAGCGTCTTAAAGACTTGTAATGGGTTGACAACTATTGGCAAATTGGCTAACATAAAGAAATAAACTTTGGTTCACGTATTCAGGGTCTAAATGAAAAACAGAAAGATAAATAAAAGAACTAGGAATGTGCTTTTCCTTTTCATTTGGCCCTTGTAGATTGAACACATTTGATATTTGTAGTAAATACACTCAGGTAGAGTGGCAAAGGCTTGGTTGTCCTTCAGCCTGTAGGGCTTTACTCAGTTAATGAGAACTGTAAATGGTCATCAGGACTTGGTGCTTCAGAGAAAGAACACTTGAACTTCCCTTGAGTATGTTAGCTTAGTGGTTATGGTGTTACTGCTCGGAGGATGGGTCACTTACAGAGAGAATCTTCCATGCTTGGATAAGTCTTGAGGCAGACCTCATGTTGAGAGTTTTTCCTAGACTGTCTCTCTTTTACAAAGCAATCCTACTCAGTATGCTGCACTATTAATCAGTATGCCAGGTTCAGTGCAGTAAAGGAGAACTGAATTCTTGAAGTTCACATATTTAGGCAAATGTTAGACATTTTAGGAGATGAGTGTGAGACATGATCTTAGGGAAAACATTGATGATGAAAACAGAGAGAGCTGTGTTTTAGGTGCTTTTGTGCTTGACTCCATTGTCCATCTTTTCTTAAGAAACTTGGTTTAAGTTCAGACTCCTTTTTACCGCGGCTCTAAACTTACTGTAGACAGTACAGAAATGAGTGGATAAAGCTTCATTTAGATACTCTGATAACTTAGCCAGTTACCACGACCTGTCTAAATGTGGTAGTAATATAAAGATAAAATGGACAGTGTCAAAATGCTGTTTTCCTTTTGGAAGCAAAGTATGTGACAAATAGGTTTGGAAATAGTGTTGAAAACCCTGTGCATTAAATGACAACGAGAGCATGAGAAGAGATTTTTTTCCCCTAAAATCCATTTAGTGTATTTAGGCAGAAACAAAAGGAAGAAGGTGCTCTTGGTTAAATTGGTTAATAGAAGACTTGGAAGCATTGTTTCCTGTAGGAAAAAGATCTTCCCCCTGAGCTGTAATCTGTCTGACCTCTGTTGCATGCATTGCTGCATTTCCTTTTTACATGTGCTCCTCTTCATTTTTATGGCAAATGCATTTTTAAACACAGTCTCTGGGATAATTATTGCCATTAATTAGTTTTGATATTTCCTTTTTAATGATATTTTCATTTATTCCTTTTGCTAGCTGGATTGCCTTTTGCAATTCTTACTTCAAGGCATACCCCCTTCCAACGAGGAGTATTCTGTAATGATGAGTCCATCAAGTACCCTTACAAAGAAGACACCATACCTTATGCGTTATTAGGTGGAATAATCATTCCATTCAGTATTATCGTTGTAAGTTAAATCCACTTTTCCAAGTTTATCACTTTTGGGTAATTGGCTTAATTTTGTATTAATCTGTTAATGATTGAATGCATACCCCTCCAAAACAATGTGTTTTTTTAACTTTTAATTGAAAGTGTTATTTGATCAAGATAATCAGCTATTCTAAGTGGGACCAAAAGATTAACAGTGTATATTAGAAGAACCTTACTGAATATGTGTAGGTTTTTATGCTAATCTTGTCTAAGTCACTGTGATTTTTAGAGCTCTAATTTTCTATTGTTTCAGTAATCATGCAATAGTTGAATGTAATATCAATATATTTCTAGCATACTTTATACTTAGGATATTATTTTATAATTTGTTGAATCTGTGTGTAGGTATCTACTTTCTAGTTACTGAATTCTAGAAAACACAAATTGCTAACTGATGTTAAGACTTCATTTAACTCATGTTTACTTTAAAGAATTTTTAGATAATGCCAGAAATGGGAGAGAAAAGCTAAAGTTCTATGTATAATTAGCAGTGAACACAAAAGAATTTTGACTAGTACTGAAACACAGTAGTAACTGTTTTTTAGCATTTCAGGCAGAAATTATTAGAGAATCTGCTCCAGGGAAGACTTCAAGTGATTGGACTAGATGATATTTATAATCTCTTGACCCAGAGATACTATGACTTAGATTAAGTATTTTTATGCTCCATAACTTGTAACTTTAGAAACAAGATTTATGTTAGTTAAAAGCAGAAAATGTAGTCCCATCCAGGAAATAGGCCAACATGATAATAGCATATATATCTTGTCTGTTTTGGAGTTTACTATTAAAAAAAAAAAGAAAATTCTTACTTTAGAAATGTAATGTCTTATTCAAGAATGATTACAGCTCCTTATTAACACTAAAAGTTAATCAACTCATAATTTGTGGTGCATAATTAATAAAAGAAAACCTCTGCCATACAAGTATTTGTTTCATGAGACTGTGAGCTCCTTGAAGGCAGAGAGGGTGCCTTGTTCATCTTCGTATCCTCGTTGCTTGCCCTGGAGCCTGGCATGTCCCAGGTGCTGGAATGGAACAGAAGCAGTTACACAGTAACATTGGTGACTCTCCTACAGTGTGGTGACGTTTTCAGATATCAGTGGATCCCTTTAATCTAAACAAATCTTTACACTAAGTTTTTACTACTAAAAGAAAGCCAAGCCTGTGATTCTTGCATTAAGGAGGGAGTAAGAGTAGGGTCTTTTTTTTTTTTTTTTTTTTTTTGAAGTATATCTGTTTCTGAGAGATTACTAATTATTTAAATATAAAATTTTTAGGAGGACTCTTAGTTGCAAATAGTAGCTGATTTCAGACAGGCTTTGAGTACTCAGACACTGCTACAAATGTACCTGTCTTCCAATTCTACACAATTTTCTTTGTGTCTCAGTAAAAAGGATGCTGCACAAGCAAAACTACATAAATCTGCTACAAACCAGAGGCCTGCAGTGGGGCTGCCAGGCACTGTGCGGGCACTGCGCGGGCGTGCAAGCCCACACAGCAAGTGCAGGGCCCGACAGGGCACTCAGCAAAAACTCCATATTTATATTGCATTAACTTGGAAATTTTGACTATTTCAACATCACCTGTGAGAAAATTATCTTTATATTTAATAAAACAGCAAGTAAATTGAGTGTAGTTTTCTTTAAAAAGAACAGACTGTGTGAAGGTGCTATAAAAGTACTGTTTTCATATCAACCGTATCAACAAATACACACACTGCTTAGGGCAGTGGTTAATGTACTAATTTAAAATAACCTAAGTTTATTCATTAGCTCAGCTTCTTTCAGGCAACACTTAGACTTGTATATATTTAATCTTATTTACTAGAAAGTAAATCATTTCTTTAAATCTTAAAATCAGGATGATTCAGATTTCATAGCAGGCCTTTGAGGTGACTTGCAAATGATCTACAAATACGTGAGTGCTTGAGGGAGCCTGGGAGAGAACCAGAATTAATATAGTTTCTCAGAAGCCTTTCTTCAATAAGGTGGAAATGGTCAGTGATGTTAAATACTACTGAGAAGGTAAATGACGGTTGATAAAAATCTGTTTTAGCTGATGAGACCATTTTAACTTTTGAGAGAAATTCAGTAGAATAAAGGGAATGGACATAGTTAGAGATATTTAGGAAGGAATGAAAGTATGCTAGTGATTATTTAGACTATTCTTTTGGGAAGGTAGGCCCTGAATGGAAGACACGTAACTATAGGGACAATATACAGATGTATAAAATCATCTTGGTTGGTGGAGATATAAAGGAGATGGTGAGAAAATATTGTGGTGCATAGGTTTTAAATGGTTGCATCACACTGATTTAGATAATTATTAGCTTTGATTTTTAAAAGTATTCTGTTTTACTCCCCCAGACATTATCTTTAGTTCTTTAATAATTTAGCCTATTTTTAGAATCTGAGTAAATAACGCATGATAAGTCATTCTAGCTCTATGATTAGGCCACAGTTAGCTTAAGTGTGGACTTTACTAAAGGCTAAGAATTGGCATAAATGGCTTGAAGGGCATGATAAGGTATTAAAATAAGATAAAAATATGGCTGTCATGTGTAAGTGAAATGCACAGACACATCCCTATATTTAGAAGAATCAATTTAGAACTTCTCTATTGTCTGTTTCTCTCAATAAAGATGGAGCACATAATAAAAAATGATGTAAGTTACCTACCTTTTGTCAGCTTTAGTGTCCCCCTACCCTTCCCCAGTATTAAGGGTCAAGTTTCAGCTTACACTACTTCTGTAGGTCAGTTTTTAATCCATGCCCAGTGCTTAGAGTGCTCCTAGTGAGCTAACTTTTAGTCAGCAGTGGCAAGAACCAGAGTTTTGGTGGCCCTAAACAATGATCATTATGACCAGGAAGACACACAGATCAGTTCCTGGTCCTGGAAAATAGATGAGTGCTTCCGCAAGAAGAACAGCTGACAGCTGAGATGTGGAAGGTTCGACTGCTCAAATTGCGGTTGATTAATATACTTGGCATATATTTTAATTTATCAAAGATCAACTTCATAAAGAATCATTAGAGATCCTTTCTTGCTGCTAATCTGTTAAGGCAGTTCCTGGACCCCGTACAGTGTGAGGAGACAGTGTTTACTTTATATAAGGCCATCGGAGGCAGTGGGGCAGCAGCCCTGAGCCAAACTGCAGAGGGGTAGCACCCCTAGAAGTACACGTGGTTTTCTCTCCTGTGAGACCTGTTCCCAGAAAAGCATCTGTCATTCCCATTAAGGCCTATGATGAGGAGAAGATTTCAGTGGGGCTTATTGTGTTTCAACTAAGAATGTCTGCCTTTTACCCAAGAGGCAGCACCTTCAATTAAAATTTATTGACCACTACCCTGCTTTAGATCCCTGTGGTGGTTCTACCTTTCTATTCAATAACTAAAATTTTATTCCTGCTTTTGTAGAGTTCATAGTCTAGTTGTCAAAGTTATGACATTGGAATTCTAGGAACCATTGAAGTCAGATAAGGAAATAATTTTTGGTCAGGTTCTTGAAATCCATTTCAGGAGGCAGCCATTTATTTCACCTGTGGTAAGGCTCTCCTTGAAGAGAGTTAGCCTCACTAAATGGAAATGTTTGAATGCTTTGTAAAGTTGTTTGTTTAAATTTAAGCTGAGGCAGTGGAACTAGTGTGTATCTTAATTGAAACTTTGTGACTTCTATTCCGCCAATGTAAATTAGCAAGCAGGCTGTTCTTAAGTGTTTATTGTGGTCTCAGGTAGCTACAGTGTGGCTTATTTTATCAGCAAATGTAATTTTTTATAATGTTGTTATTCAGTATCTTTTGAATTTCTCAAAGTATTGGTCTGTGAACTTGTAAAGTATTTGGAATCCTTTTTTATGCCTACTTACGTGGCTCACATACACACTCTACTAGAATCTGGGGAGGCATTAATTCCAATTTTGCAAAAATCAGTGAAAAATAAAGAGGAAAGAGTCATTTCAGATGTTTTTTTGGAAAGGAGAGCATCAAGTGTGTGTTTGGTCTTTCAGTGAGACTTCTTAAGGAAGCCAGGCCTAAAGGTCTCCTGAGAGGCAGGACGGGGGCGCCCTGTCAGCTCATCTCTGCCCTCTGTACACTTCGGCCGCAGTGTTAGATCCCTATGTTAGATCTAACTACTACATTCTATATTAGATTCTATATTAGACTTTTTACTCCCTGAAACTGTTTTACTCTTTTTAATATGATGGATGTCTTTGATTCAAAGGAATGTTTGATAAAAATGAAGACTCGCAAATAAAAGTACTTATATAAGGGATGTTCTAATTGGGGAAGTTTGTGTTCTTTGAACAAAGCATGGTTTTTGCCCCTCGTGATACATAATTGCCCTTCATGATACATAATTTAACAAAAAACACTTGTTAAAACTCAGTTTGTTTGAATACAAGAAAAGAAATAAGGTCTTCTTGTTTCAGGTAGACTTTTCAATTATTTTGGCTCAGCCATTGCTTTGTAAGCAGTATCCACAATTGATCTGACACCTTGTTTTGTGGTTTAGAATTAGGTATTGTAAGTTGGCTCTCCATTTATAAAGGAAAAAAGGGAGTGTTCTTAAAACAGGTTTTGTGATTTACCATTTTCTTTTCTATTTTTTATTTTGTTTAAAATGCCTGGTTGCTGCTTTAACATATTGTTTTCTGTTTCTTTTTCAGATGATTATTGGAGAAACCCTGTCTGTTTACTTTAACCTCTTGCACTCAAATTCCTTTATCAGGAATAACTACATAGCCACTATTTACAAAGCCATTGGAACATTTTTATTTGGTGCAGCTGCTAGTCAGTCCTTGACTGACATTGCCAAGTATTCGATAGGCAGACTGCGGCCTCACTTCTTGGATGTTTGTGACCCAGATTGGTCAAAAATCAACTGCAGTGATGGTTACATTGAAAACTACATATGTCGAGGGAATGCACAAAAAGTGAAGGAGGGCAGGTGCGTGTTAAATCTTTAATGCCTGTTTTATCTTGTGTATTTTTGGGATAGGAAGTTTCAGTGACTGGAAGATGAGCCATGCACTAGCTTAGAGAAAGTAGCTAGAGTAATCACTGGGAGGTGAATTAAAATCATATGTTTGATCTATTCACTCTAGTCATTCTTTTTTTCCCATTTTATCCCTATTCTCTATGTAAGAGCATTTTAATGCAACTCTTTTCATCTCTAATGTATAATAATGTGAAATGAACCTTGTAGATTATATACAGTAGTCTCCCCTTATCCACTTTGTGCAGTTTCAGTTACCCATGGTCTACTACAGTCTGAAAATATTAAATGGAATATTCCAGAAATAATCCGTAAGTTTTAAATCACATACCCTTCTGAGTAGCATGATGAAATATTGTGCCATCCCACTCCATGCCACTCGGGACATGAATCATCCCTTTGTCCAGTGTATCCATGCTGTGTATGCTACTTGCCGGTTAGTCACTTAGCCTTCTCAGTTATCAGATCAACTGTTGTGGTATCACAGTGCTTGTGTTCAAGTAACCCTTATTTTACTTAATAATGGCCCCAATAACAGCAAAAGAGTAGTGGTACTGGCAATTTGGATATACCAAAGAAAAGCCTAAAGTGCTTCCTTAAGTGGAAAGGTAAAAGTTCTTGACTTAATAGGGAAAGAAAAAAAATTGCATGCTGTTTGCTAAGATGTACAGTAACAGTATATTTATTATAGTATATTGTTATAATTGTTCTGTTTTACTACTAGTTATTTTTGTTAATCTCTTATTATGCCTAATTTATAAATCAAACTTTACCACAGCTATGCATGTATAGGAGAAAACAGTATATATAGGGTTTGTACTATCCAGGGTTTCAGGCATCCACTGGGAGTCTTTGAACATATCCCTGGCAGATAAGGGGGGACTACTGTAGTCCAGGGTCAGCAAATGTTTTCTTAAGGTGCTAGATAGTAAATATTTTAGGCTTTGTGGTTCATTTGACAACTATCCAACTCTGCCTTTGTACAGGAAAAAGCAGCCTCAGATAATCCTTGAATGAATAGGTGTGGCTGTGTTCCAGTAAAACTTTATTTACATAAATAGTGGCTATCCCAGGGGTTATAGTTTGCCGACTTCTGATCTAGTCCAACCGTGGATGAAGCTCTGCTAGATCTCTTAGTATTCTTAGACTAGATTTCTTGTAAGGTAACTGCATTCATTTCTTGACAGTTCTAGGTCCTCAGATCCTTCTTATAACACCTTTGTTGGGCTGCTTTCTGTATCTGGAGTTAGACATGAATGAAATAGAATGTTTGAAAGCCAAAAGGTCCAACTCCTTTAATTTATGGATGAGCAAACAGAGGCCCAGTAACATTAAATAAAGACATTAATTAGTCATCTCACTAATTAGTAGGCTTAACTCATGTCTCAGAATTGTCAGCCTTACCTTTTGTATATGATTATCCTATTTTAAGATAGCTGTCATTTTCACTTATTTATTCATCATCCAACAGATACTTTCTCTGGGTAAAACATCCTTTGATTGTTTTGTATATATGATTCCCAGACACTTTATTGTTCTTGTTGGTTCTCATGTAAGCTACACAGGCCTGCTAGTAGCCCCCAATCTTTGCATTTCGGGGCATGAGAAAACACCTTATTTAGCTAAGGGTATACACTATGCTACGTGCTTGGGATTCAGCAGTGAAGAAGACAGCACTGGTTCCCACCATAGAGTTTAGTCCAGCAGGGAGCACTTAGAGTAAACAAATAGAGCTTAGTCCAGCAGGGAACACTTACATTAAACAAATAGAACTTAGTCCAGCAGGGAACACTTACATAAACAAATAGAGCTTAGTCCATCAGGGAGCACTTGCAGTAAACAAATAGAGCTTAGTCCAGCAGGGAACACTTACAGTAAACAAATAGAGCTTAGTCCAGCAGGGAGCACTTACATTAAACAAATAGAGCTTAGTGCAGCAGGGAGCACTTACAGAAAACAAATAGAGCTTAGTGCAGCAGGAAGCACTTACAGTAAACAAATAGAGCTTAGTGCAGCAGGGAGCACTTACAGAAAACAAATAGAGCTTAGTCCAGCAGGGAGCACTTACAGTAAACATATAGAGCTTAGTGCAGCAGGGAGCACTTACAGAAAACAAATAGAGCTTAGTCCAGCAGGGAGCACTTACATTAAACAAATAGAGCTTAGTGCAGCAGGGAACACTTACATTAAACAAATAGAGCTTAGTGCAGCAGGAAGCATTTACAGTAAACAAATAGAGCTTAGTCCAGCAGGGAGCACTTACAGAAAACAAATAGAGTTTAGTCCAGCAGGGCGCACTTACATTAAATAAGAGAGTTTAGTCCAGCAGGGAGCACTTACATTAAACAAATAGAGCTTAGTCCAGCAAGGAACACTTACATTGAACAAATAGAGCTTAGTGCAGCAGGGAACACTTACAGTAAACAAATAGAGCTTAGTCCAGCAGGGAGCACTAACATTAAACAAATGGTAACAATGGAATAGAACCTCATTGTTGATAATGAAGCCAAAGAATCAAGAGGCTTTGAATAGCAAGCTTTGAGGTGATAATATGAGGACAGATATGGGTATAAACTCTTAATGAATGAAGAAGGGAAAAGTGACTAGAGCGGTAGGTGGTTGAGAAGTAGATAGTAGAAGGTGGTATTGATTTGAGCTTAGATGAGCAAGCATTTCTATAAGAGGGAGAGGGGAAGAATGGTCCAGAAATGGCATTGAGGAGTGATGAAGGTTCTGGTACCAACACTGGACTCTTAAGATGTGAGATGTGGAGATCTCATTCTCTGCTTTGATAGCACTGCAGGGCCAAGCAGTGTCCTCGGGAGAGGCTGTTTAATTTATTGACTAGGATATGTAGTGAACCTTCAGTGAAGAGTTTGAAGACACAGGGGAACACGGAGGACTTTGAGAAAAGAACTGGAGTTCCAGAGTGTACCATGGAGGAGTTGGGATGGAGGGGATGAACAAATAGCTTGGTTGGAGAAGAAGAAGTTTATTTTGATAGAGATTGCTTCTAATCTATAGATCATTTTGTGAAGAATTGCCATCTTGATATTAAGTCCTCCAATCCATGAATGTGTTATATCTCTCCATTTATTTAGGTTCCCTTTAGTTTCTCTTAACAATGTTTTACTTTTCAGTGTCCATGTGTTGCACACATTTTGTTAAATATATCACTTTTTAATGTTTTTGATGCTATCATGAAAACGTTTGAAAAAATTTTTAAATCTATTTCCAATTGTTTGTTGTGTTTAGAAATACAGCTGGTTTTTCTATTGGCTGTGTTCTGCAACCTTGCTAAATTTAACTAATTTATTAGTAGGAGTAACTTCTTTTATAGATTCCTCAAGATTTTCTCTGTTCCCATTCGTAGTGTCTGTGACTACAGAGTTATACTTTTCCCTTCTATATTACCTTTTATTGCTGTATTATACTGGCTAAGACCTTTAATAAAACCTTGAAAGAAGTGGTGAGAGCAGATGTGCTTGACTTCTTCCTGACCTTAGGTAGAAAGCACTCAGTCTTTCACCATTAACTGTATCACCTGTGTGTTTTTTATAGATGCTCTTTGTTAGGTTTTTATCATGAATGTGTGTTGGATTTTATAAGAGGGGAAGGGGAAGAATGGTCCAGAAATGGCTTTGAGGAGTGATGAAGATACCAGTGCCAAGACTGGACTCTTAAGGTGTGAGATGTGGAGATGTGTGTTAGATGCTTTTTCTACGGCTATTGAGATGGTCATATTTTTCTTCTTTATTCTGTTAATACAGTATATCCCGTTTAGAATATTGAAGCAACTTTTCATTCCTGAAATAAACTCCACTTGGTCATGGTGCATCATATGTTTATCTTAACTAGATTCATTTGCTAATATTTTGTTAAGGATTTTTACTTCTGTGTTCATAAGTGTTATTTATCTATAGTTTTCTTGTGAAGTTTTTGTCTAGCTTTGGTATCAACTATTTGGTATGAAATGTTTGGTAGAATTCACAGTGAATCCATTTAGACTTGGAATTTTCTTTGTGGGAAGATTTTAAACTGTGATTTTGTTTTTTTGAAGAGATGTAGGACGATTCAGGTTGTCTATTTCTTGTATGAGCTTTGGTCATTTGTCTTTAAAGGAATTTATCCATTTCATCTAAATTACCAAATTTATTGGCATCAAGTTGTTCATACTGTCTCCTTACTATCCTTTATTGTCTATAGGAACTGTGAGCTAGCCCCTCTTACATTCTTGCCATTGATAATTTGTGTCTTACCGCTTTTTCTTGAGTGGTCTGGCTGGAAGTTTATCAACTTTATTAATCTTTTTATTAGTTTCATTGGTTTCTTTTGGGTCCATTGATTTTTCTCGTTTTCTGTATTCAATTTCATTTATTTCTGCCCTTATTTTTATTTACTTCCTTCTGCTTGCTTTCAGTTTTATTTACTCTCCTTTTTTGTAATTTCATAAAATGAAAACTTAGATCATTAGCTGTGTCACAGATTTTGATATGTTTTGTCCTCATTTTCATTTAACTGAAAATACTTTCTAATTTCCCTTGTGTTTTCCTCTTTCATCTATGGGTTATTTATCTTTCTGTCATTGATTTCTAGTTTAATTACATTTTGGTCAGAGAACATAATTTGCTTGATTAGAATGCTTTTAATTTATTGAGGTTTGTTTCATTGCCCAGCATATGGTCTGTCCTTGAGAATGTCCCATGTGCATTTGAAGAGAATGTGTGTTCTGTTGTTTTGTGGGTGGAGTGTTCTGTAGATGTCAGTTTGGCCAAGTCGATTGATAGTGTTATTCAAATCTTCTATGGATCTTTATGAATATTCTACAAAGATGTTTTGTCAGTTATTCTTTAGGAGTTTGAAATCTCTATAATTGTTGAATTGTCTTTGTTCTTTCATTTCTGTCAGCTTTTGTTTTATTTATTTTGTGATTCTGCTGTTCAGTGTCTAACATTTATAAGTGTTCTTTTTTCCTGCTGTATGTGCCCTTTTCTGTATGAAATGTTGCTTGAAATATTTTTTTGCCTTAAGTCTGTTTTATCTGATATTAATATTTAGCCACTCCAGTTTTCTTATATTTATTGTTTGGATAGTAATATTTTTCATAAGTAACACATTCGGTTTATTTGACCGAATCTGAACTTAAAGTGTTTGTTAGCTATTTAAAGTATATGGTTGAATCTTGTTTATCTTTTTAATCCAATCTGAAAAATCCCTGCTTTTTGATTAGAGTGTTTAATTCACATTAAATGTATTATCCATATGGATTTATGTCTGCCATTTTGCTATGTGTTTTCTATTTGTCTCATCTCTCTTTTTAAAAAAATTGACGTATAATTGACATATAACATTATATTAGTTTCAGGTGCACTTTTCTTTATCTCTTTTCTGTTTCTCCTATATTGCTTTCTTTTGTATTACGCAAATATTTTTTAGTGTAACATTTTAAATATTCTACTGACATTTTTTCTATTTTTTGGTATTTTTTAGTGTTTCTCTGGGGATTACAGGATACATCTTTTTATCATAATTTACTTCAAATTAATGCTGACTTTCTTATGGCAAAATTAGCCCTTTGTATACAGTATAGCTCTCTGCCCCCAACTTCCATACACACTTTGGGTTATTATTGTCGTATATATTACATCCATATACATTGTAAACCCAACAAAAGAGTGTTGTAACTTTTGATTTAAACAGTCATGTTTAAAGAAATTAATAGAGGAAATTAAGTGAAGATCTCTTTAATGATTAGGAGATTAGTGAATCTTCAGTGAAGAGTTTAAAGAAACTTATTTATAGAATTGGAGTTCCAGAGCCTGCAGTAGAGGGGTTGGGATTCAAGTTACCATCTGATGTTACTTCTCGCAGCCTGAAGAAATTTCTTTAGTATTTTTGTGGCTCATGTTTGCTAGCAACACATTCTTGAAGTCGGGAGGGAGGAGGGCTAAAGAGATGATTAGGCACGTGTGTGTGGTGATGGATTGTAATTAGTCTTTGGATGGTGAACATGATGTAATCTACACAGAAATCAAAATATAATGATGTACACCTGAAAGTTATAATCCAATGTTACTACAATAAAAAAGAAACCAAAACCAAAACGAATTCTCAGTTTTTGTTTATCTGGAAACGTCTTGATTTTGCCTTCATTTTTCAAGAAAGTTTTACTGGATATAAAATTCTTTGATGGTGCTAATTTTCCTTTCCATGTATTGAATGTGTCATTGCACAGTCTTCTGGTTCCATGGTTTCTGATGAGAGATCATCTGTTAATTGTATATGTGATGTATTATGTTCTCTTGTAGTGCTTTCATCAGTTTTACTGTGACGTGTCTAGGTGTTGTTCTGTCTTTACAGTTGTCCTACTTGGAGTTTGTTGAGCTTCTTAATCATTTCACCATTTGAGTCTGAGTTTAGTACTTTCCACTGAGCACCATGCCTGTGTCTCTAATAATCTCTCTCCTACATCACCTAACACAAAATAGACAGGAAAACTCTTTTTTCTCTCAGCAAAAGAATTTAAGGAAGTTGAAACTCCAGAAAATGTCATTGCAAATGATTCTTAAAGGACACAAATTTTTCACACATGTATTGTTTCTCTGGTTCAGGTACATAAATCTTACCTCAAAATTTTCTTCTGACAACATATCTTATTGATAGATTTTTCTTTCTTACACAAGCCATTTGGACAAAATATGAAATAATATGATTTATTTAAAATGATATAAAATAATTACATTTTTCAGTCCATATGTGTCATACTATTTCTTCCTAGTGATCTAAATTGGCCAGCATGTACTATTACTCTGATGGCACTTTTGACTTAAGTACACTTACTTGCTTTACCCATTACCCTTTAAAGTTTCTACACCAACCACATCTAGTTGTACACTTACAGTCATATGGAAGGGTCAGGAAAACAACCTCTTCAAAAGCAGTGTGAATATCTGGGTAACTCAAATTTCAGAACTATATACGTTAAAAATAATTATTTGTAGTTTTCATTTGGAAGATCTGTTGGGCTTCTAAATCAAGGAGAAAGGAAAGTCAACACAGAAATGAAATTTTAAGACGACTTTGTACCTTCTGAGAAAAATGTGATTTCCATCAGTGTTTCCAGAATGAGTTAGTTGTGCCAGTTTCAGAGCCATATAACGTGGTACGTTACAGTGGCTTTGCGTTGCTCTTCTATTGTGGAGCATAGTCTGGTTGGATACAGACTTTCCTATTCCTTTTCTGTTGAATTTTAGAAGTCAGTATCTCAAAAATGCAAAAACATTTCAGACTAGACATTGTCCTATAATCCTAATAGTGTAATCTGTTCTTTTATTTATCTCCACAGCCTGCCCCCTCTAAGTTTTAAGTTTTAAAACTTAAAGGAGAGAAGGGAATGTAAGCACCCAGAATGAGTCATTTTTGTTGCCTAGAAATGAGTCAAGAATTACACCTCCTACAATTTTGGTTTTTGGTCTTGATTTTTTTTCCATTTGTTCTCTTACTTTCTTTTTCTCCTCCTCCCTTCCTGCACATGTGCATGCTCTAGTGCTCTGTCTGATATCACTGATGTTACAGGACTTTTACTGGGTTTCATTTGTGGTGGCCATTGGGTCCAGAACATAGAAGTGAGAACATAAATGGACTAGAATGGAATACTTATTAATTGTAATATCCAGAGAGCTCCTATTCATTATTTAAAATTCATGCCTGGGAATTTGCTGTGAACTAAAAGGTGCTATACTTGTAACAGTAGGGCATCCAACTGCCATGCTTATGCCAGTGGGAATAGCATTACTTTGTTTTTTGAAAAAATTACTAATGAGGCCAGGTAGTTTAGACCTGTAACTCCCTTCCCATGTCAAGATTCTCTTTAGAGAATCTTCAGATCAAATGGCTCTCAGACATTTCTGGTTCATCAGAATCACCTGGAGCACTTAGTAATACACAGATTTCTGGGCTTCATACCCAAGTGTTTGATTTAGAAGGTTTGAGGTGGGGCCTGAGAATTTCTATTTCTGACATGTTCCCAGATGCTACTGCTGCTGTTGATCTTGGGACCACACTTTGAGAACCACTGCTTTATATCACCTGGATTATGGGAACACAACCTTGCATCGCATCTACTGTCAGGATGCAGGAGCTGGTATTCACCCTGTTAGGTAGGGTGAATTTAAGATTCTACACAGCTAGCTGGTCATTTGTGATTATACAGCGTAGAAACTATTGGCTTCTTTAAGAGATTCACTTTTTCCTGGCTTTTATTTAAGTTACATTTATTTAAGCATAAACTCAGTGTTCCTGATCAATTCTGGGTGATTGCTCTCTGGCTGTATGAATCAGATATTTGAGACAAAGTTATTTCTGTTTGGATGATGGCAGCTTTGTATGTTTAGGTGTTTAATTGCAATATGTTGGGTTGAACGTGAGAAATGATTTTCCTCTTCTGTTTTTTAATGCAACCCACATGGAGGTAAATAAAGCTGAAGTTTGAGGGAGTGCCTTCTATAATAGTGAAAATCCATTATAACGAGATTGACTGGTTGTGGTACTAAGTACCTGGTAAAACCTGCTTTATACTTTGAGAGAATGGCTTCTTCTCTGTGGTGTAATTGTAGACATTATTGGATAAGCCTTTATGCTTGTCATTTATTCAGGCTTCTCTGTATTTCTCACCCATGTGTATATCAGTAAACTAGACAACATTCTTTTTAGTCTTATATCTATATGGAAATGTCAGCGTATAGAATGAAAGAGGGGGGATGATTTTAAAAGATCCTTCATCTGTGAAAGGACATGAGTTATTAGTGTGTTTAAAAGGAATGTGACTGCAAGGCCAGCACCTCTTTTACCTCTTCTGGTCTGAATATCACTACCTGACACTTGAGGTTGTAGCTGTGACTGCTTCCTCAGCCCCACACCACCCTGACTCTTTTTGCCCCAGTGTTTCTCATACTTCAGCTCCATTGGTATCTTGTCAGGGGGGTTGTTAAAATATAGATTGCAGGGCCTCACCCCCATAGTTTCTGATGCAGTGGGTCTGGGTGGGGGTGAGGGTGGGAGCAAAAATTTGCATTTCTAAAACGTTCCCAGAAGGTGCTGTGGCTTCTGATCTGAGACCTATTCCATGAAGTTACTAAATTCAACTAATACCTGTTGCTCTTAAGTCCTGGTCAGTGTAGGAGCTACTCAGGTGTGTGTGTTGCTCTTGTGCTGCTCACTACATAGGAGCTGAGATGTGTTTGAAGGTTGTGTGGGTGATAGAAAGTGATACATGCCTTAAAGGAGTGAAGATAAAATACTATAGGAAATCAGAGGATGGTAATACTGCTTCCAGAAGAGGACGCATTTTGGAGGATGAGTAAGGTTGGAATGTGTAGAATTGGGATGGACTGTGTTTCAGGTCCAGGGAGAAGCATGATCAGAGGCAGGCAGGCTGGAGGGGCTCAGGGTATACAGCTCTGTTTTAGTAGACTTAATTTCAGTATACCCTATTTGATTTTTGGAGTTTTGTTTGTTAATTGTTTAATTTATAAAGGCAGTCTGGGGCATTTAAAGCTAAGGGAACTTTGCTTCTTTGTTTAGAAAGTGAAAATGAAATTAGACAACATAATATGTACTTAACTACATACATTCTTATGCAGACTTTTAATTACATTATAAAATTATGCAGAGAATATATGTTCCTTAGTTTTATTTTATGCATTTTACAGCTGTCAAAATACAAGATTGTTAGGGTGTACTTCTTGTGGAGCCACTAAAGTGATATCTTATTCTTGTTTCATGATGGAAGTGGGAGTAGGGAAGGCGGATTTGTTTGTGGTATTTAAAATATGAAAAGTATAAGAATTTTATATTTTCTGGGATAACTAAATAAAAACCCATTTATTATTCAAGAGAAGATTCTACTTTTGCTTGGAAAAAATTGAGCATCTGCTTTATCTTGGTGGTGCTGGGTGTTAGGGATAAAGGTGAATGAAGATGTGATCTCAGTCACAGAGGATGGGAGTTTACCAGAAATTTTTATTTTTTTTTGCTGTACCTCCTGAATTTTTTATAATGAATGTATCGTATGTAATAAAAAAAATTACAGAAGGGGCTGGCTGGGTGGCGTAGTGGTTAAGTTTGCACACTCTGCTTCGGCAGCCTGGGATTTGCTGGTTCAGACCCTGGGCACGGACCTAGCACTGCTCCTCAAGCCATGCTGTGGTGGTGTCCCACATAAAACAGAGGAAGGTTGGCACAGATTGGGCTCAGCGACAATCTTCCTCAAGCAAAAAGAGGAAGATTGGTAACAGATGTTAGCTCACATTTTCTCTCTCTCTCTCTCTTTCTCTCTCTCACACACACACACACACACACACAATTATAGAAATTGCTGTTTAACAAGTCTTGTTCCACCCCTGCTCAGCTTTCAATGTAATGGAGGAAGAAAGTACAATAACAGATGAATTTACGGTAAGAAGGTTGGTGCTGAGTTAGATGTGTTCACTGAGTGCTGTGGGTCTCTTTCCTTTGTGGAGAAAGGGTGATAACTTCAACCCAGCTGTTTAAAAAAGGTTTCTTGGAGGAAACAGTGGTTGAATTGACTCTTGTGTAATAATTATCAAAGAAAAGTGGGAAGCTGATTCCAGGTAGAGGGATACATACACACAGAGGGCAATAAACGGGGTGTGTTGGGAACTGTAAGTAGTTTGGTAGCAGATGATGGTTCTGGAGAGGTTGGTGGGGCTCATGAAGGGTCTGTTTCTCTATGCTCAGCAGTTTGTGCTGGAGAAGGACTTGAAATAGGAGAGGAACATGGTCATGTTTTGTTCTTGTACTTGTAAAACATGTTCAGTTTTCCTCCACTTAATTCTAATCTAAATCTACTAAAATGGGCACCTAAATGTATGATAGGAATTGCTGTAGCTTCCTTTTCTTTTAACAGCAGAAGGAGGTGAGAATCTACAGGAAATGTGACTTTTTGCCTCCTCTCCATTGGGTAGAAAGCTTTCTCTAAGTATTGCAGCATTCTGCTAGTCCTGTGGTGATACGAGCTCTAGTGTTGTCATCTGGTCTAAGCTGAAAGGAATCGACAGTGACCTTTCTGGCCAGCTTCCTGTTGGGCTCTAAGAATTTTACATCTGTGTGGGACTCTGCCTCTTCCCTCACCACTGGCAGTGTCTGCTTCAGCTCCAACCTGAAGTTCTGTATGGGTATAATACTGAAGACGCTTTTATTGATGTCCTGAGCCTCATCCTCCTGGACACTCGTGACCAGGAGTTAGTGGTGATTTTATGTCTGCATTTGGGTTGGAAGTGGAGCGTTCTGGCCGGGTGGGAATAGGCATTCTCGGCCTTGGTGCTGTCTTTCTGGGGGAGGGCTTAAACCACAAGTCTCAAGATCTTGCCTCTAGCTAGCAATCATGCCTCTTAGAAAAATAAACACCTTAGAAAGCGCTTTAGAATTATCTTTCCTTCTGTTTTACTCTGAAATCTTTTTCCTTTCATCAAGGGTGGTCTCCTTGTTCAAGGAGTTTTAAAAGGGGGGTGGTAGGCAAGGGATTATTAGTGACCGCATTGGGATGCTTTACAGTAGTGTGTCCTCATTTAATCCATCACTTGCCTCTTGTTTCTTTTCTAATTGTTTTAGATAGGGTGGCTTTAGTTATTTGGAGTCCTTTTGCGGCAAGTTAGGAACTTTTCCCTCATGCCAAAGGAAATTTGTGACCTTTCTTCCCCCAGCTAGTACACCTATGTATGTTTTACCTTCAGTAACCTTTGTCACAACGTCATCTCTCCTCGTCTCTTGTTAGAGTCACAGTTTTCCTGCTGAGACTTTGGAACCATTTCTTCCCCAGTCACCTGATTTTTAAGACACACCCACTTCTACTTTCCTTTATCTCAGAGTTCCCAGCGACTGCCTGCTTTCTAGAGTCCTGGTTTTTTGGGTAAGATTCTTCCATAAACAGAAGATAGATGATCATTTGTTTTTAATCATCAAATGGTTCACTAAATCAGGAGTTGGAGATACCCTACACTCATAGCGATTATGTCCTACTTTTTCCTCCTCCTTTTTCATGGTTCTGCTAGTTTCTTTCCTTTAAGGTTCATGATCTCATATCTGCAGATATTAGATTGTTCAGTATATGATTTGCTGATGTTAGTAGCTATGAGGTGGTATTTGATGCATTAATTTTAATGAATTAAATAGAATAGTCACATCTATTTTATTCAGATAGGCATGTCACTTTTATGTATAAAGCAGCCTTGTTAAAATTGGCCCTGTATAATGTAGCAGAGCTTTAAATAGAAATATAATAAAATCATTGTAAAAATAATTGAAGGCATATATGACAAGGTTTTCACTGCTGATGGAATAATTTCTTAATCTCTGGGTGGTTCAAGGAAATAAGATGAATTTGCATGATTTTTTGTTGTATTTTGTTTAAATTAAATTTGGTTGGGACCAACTTATATTCCTTTACCATTTATTACCTTCGTCTTTGTACCCTTTGGGAGGAGAGAGACCCTGTGGTTCTTATATTTCCAGACATTTCTAGAAATCTGATCTCTTTAAAAAAAATCTTCCCTTTCAGACACACATAACATGTTTATTGGCTCTGTTGCTTGCAGTAACCACAGAGTTAATATACTGAGTTTCAATGGTTTTAAATTGTGTGCACATATTTTTATTGGCAACACAACTTGTGATATATAAAAATACTTATAAATGTGACAGCATTTTATTGAGATGTGAGAACAGGTTTCAGGACCTGAGTCACTCTTGGGTTCTGGGCATGAGTTTGTAGGTAGGGAGCTGCAACTGTTCTCCAAATAGTGGCTCCCTCAGCAGAGCCACACTCAGGGAAACTACTGCTCAGGAAGAGGAGTTGGGGGGGGGGGGAGGTGTATGTGTGTATGTGTATATATTTAGTGGGGAAGAGGTTTGTAGGAAGTTTTTAGCAGGCATATCAAAGATATTTTGATTGCTTTTATGTACTTTTTTTGGTGAGGAAGATTGGCCTGGAGCTAACATCTGTGCCAATCTTCCTCCATTTTGTAAATGGGGTGCTCCCACAGCATGGCTTAATGAGTGGTAGGTAGGTCTGCACCCAGGATCTGAACCTGCGAACCCTGGGCCACTGAAGTGGAGTGCATGAACTTAACCACTACACCACTGGCTGGCCCCTTGATTACCTTTAAAAAATTTTTTTCATTTATATCATCCTTGTAGTAATAAGGTTGTGTTTCCAGTATTTTCACTGGAAAACGTGAAAGTTTTTTTAACCCCCGTTTGATATCTTTCCCTAGAGCCACTATTAACAGTTTTGTGTATCCTTTCAGTTATTTTTCTATGTATTTTTATATTAAATGTGAAATTATATAGTTTCTGTGGTTTAAATAAATGTCATATTTCTAAGTATGTCCTGGAGACAATTTTTTTTTTGTCAGTTCACATAGAGTTATTTAATTCAATTTAGCTAACTTATGGCATTCAGAAGAATAGTGACAGAACCATCTTCTTGGGTCCTAGCTAGCGGTGTTGAAGCAGACATCTTTGTGCTCGTGTGTGTTTCTCTAGGATAGATGCCTTTGAGTGGAATTACTGGGTCAAAAAATATGTTGTTTTTACAGATAGATACTGCCAGACCACTCTCTGAAAAGCGTGTGTTCATATCCGTGCAGGGTGAAAGTACCCACTTTCCCCATTCGTCGCCTATCTGATTCCCCAAGTGCCTTAGATGTAATACTCTTTTAGGTAATAACCTGATGTCTCATTGCTTAAGGATTTAGCATAGTTATTTGTTGTAAAAATCCTTTTGAAATAAAGTAGGACTAATACTTGGGAAACTGTTCACTAAAGGTCATTGTTCATATGTGCATTTGTATGTGACATATCTTAACTTTTTTAGAGATCAGTCCATATTTAAAGATTATCACAATAAGGGAAACTTATGTCCTTCAAGTTAATTTGCTGTTGTGTAAACTTTAAAATCAGACAATAAAATTTGGAGAAAATGCCTCATATTGCAGTTTGACTTCCTTTTATTTGGGCTTTAGAGTGTACAAAGGACAAATTAGTATTCTTTTAAAATGACTGATTACACATTGACAACATTTGTTTTTTCACAGATTGTCTAAGTTCTTCTTTGTCTCTTTCATTCACACGTGTTGCCATGTATAAGCTGTGACTCCTTTCTGACGGGTGCTTCCTGCCCAGATATGGCAGAATTAACGTTGCTGCTGGGTTTGCCTGCCATTCACAGGAGTGGAATCATGGCATGATGGGAAAGAGTTGGGAAGACTAAGATTTGAGCCTCAAAGAGATGTGACTTTCGAGCAAGTTACTGAACCTCTGGGAGGTTCTATTTCTCTATATGTAAAATAGAATTGACAGTCCCTACCATAGGGGTTTTTGTAAAGAGTGGGAAGACTGTGCATTGAGTACGTCCACATAGAAGGTACTCAGTGGCTTTTAATCGTTAACAGTCTTTTGACAACCTTTCTGCCTTGGAATGCTTTAGGAATCAATTTCAGGATGATTTTTAGGAGAAAAAAGGAAGTTCTTCTAATTTGCAGCAGAGCCAACTTTGGCATGCCCAGTGAGTACTGGGTGGAATAGCAATAATTGGAAACATCTGTGAACACTGGCCACTTTATAATTAAGAAAATGTGCCAAACTCTTTTGTCTGCTAGTAAAGCAACTGATTTTAGATAACATTTTATCAGTCCTGTTTAAAAAAAGCCTGCTTCCATTTATGGCAGACATGGAGGACTAGAAATGCTTACTGATACAGTTCAACTAAACGTGCTGGATAATATTTTACACATACACATATGCACATGTTTGTATGTATTATGTATTAAAATATAAGTCTTAAAACACATATAAGTCTCTTAAATAAATAGCTGAGCTGGCAGGAGAGTAAAGGAATTTTTATGAGGCTGAGATCAGTTAGTGCTATAGATCTCATGTGTGCCCTGAAAGTACGTGCCAATTCCTGGTAGCCTAGAGCCTCAGTTTTGATAGGCTCTGAACATGGGCACAGGAGGTAAAGGCTGAGGCCAGAGCAGAGTAAAAAGACAGGTGAAAGGCCCATGGATAATGTAAGGACTTCCCAAAGGGCAACATCCTCCCAGGAAGCACTATCGAAAGAATTCTTAACCACAATACCGCACTCACACTGTTCTGGGCCAAAATTCATACTATGTGGCTTAAAAAAAACACAAAACCTTAGAAGTTTAAAGTGGATTGGTAGTGAACCCAGCAGAAGAGAACACACATCTTCTGTGGAAGAACTGTCTTTAAACCAAGGCCTGTAAGATTTCCCACAGATAGAGTCCCAAGGACATGAGCTCATATTCTAATATTAATGAACGTACACTGAAACAAGCTACCCTAAGTGAGAGTGAGGAGATACAACAAACTACATAAACTCTCAAAGACTGCAAGTGTTAGATACCATATAGAATATAAAATCAGTATGTCTACTGTATAGATGTACATAAGAGATTGAGAATATGATGTCGGATGATGAGAATCAAAATTGACCAGATAGATTTGAAAAAGAACCAAAGAGATCTTCAATAAATAACATATATAGTAATTTAAATAAAAAAATAGACTGATTAAGTAGATTAGACACAATGAAAGGGAGGACTGAAATGGAAGATAGGCCTGAAGAGACCAAGATTAAAAACACAAAAGAAAAGTTAAGTGATATGGAGGGATAGAAATGAAAATATCTAACATGTTGAATCAGAATCCCACAAAAAGATAATAGGATGGAGGATACACAATATTCAAAGATATAATGACTGAGACCTATTCAAAATTGGTGAAGTATACAAATCCTCAGATGTAGGAAGCCAATGAATACTAAATCAGATAAATAAAAGGAATACGTGATAGTGAAACTGCAGAATATTGAAGACTTTGTCGGGGAGAGGGAGTGATTACAGACAGATAACTCAGAAAGGGATGGCAGACAGATGGCCTATATCTTAACAGTGAAAGTAGAAGCCAGAAGATAGTATAATGATATCCTCAAAGGGATGAGGAGAAAATCATCAACCTAGAATTCTATACTCAGGAAAACCATCATTCAAGAATGAATGCAAAGGAAAGACATTTTCAAACTAAAAAGAATAGCTAAAGTTGTAACTGTTTTGTGCTTTTTAACTGTGGGGAGGAAAAGGGGAAGAAAGTTGGGTGGTAGGGGAAGAGCAGCAAGATGTCGTTTATTTGTGATTTAACCTCCCTATGAGCACCAAAATACTTATTAGTAAATTCCATTTTAAAAAATTAAGAAAGACTTTATGTGAGTTGATTACCTCTGATGACTGATAACGGCTGGATTTAGTTGTCTTGATGTGGATGTTGGAATAGAGACGGAAGGATGAGGAATTGAGGAGTGGGAACTCACAGACACTGTAGGGGGTGGGTGGATGGCTGTGTGGTTCAGGCCGAGTTTCACGAGCTCTGCCAGGAGAAAGGGATGCCCTGGCTGACAAATGTAAGGAAAAAAAAAGCAAACCTAAATTTGCCACTGGGGAATAGAATCCCATTCACAGTAACTTATATAGTCAAGACGAGTCTACTTGCTCATTGTTTAATAGACCATGCCCCAGAGTTAGTGAAAACAGGTAGATTTCAGAATACATTTTTATCTCTGTAAATTTTGTTTCTGAAAAGACTTTCCTAAGTTTTGATGGAAAGCTGGCTTAAATTGTTAGAATCGGTCTGCCTTCATCAGAGGGGCTATAATGAATTGAGATGGTAGTCTAGGATTGGTTAAAATCTAAGAACAGGGCAAGGTTCTTAGGTCAAGGCCAAAATCTTAAACATTTTGGTTCAGGTCATGATGAAAATACTGCATTTCAATGACTCTTTGGATTTTATTAAACTATCCATACAATTATTTGTTCATTTGTTAATTATGGACATAATAAGATGCTCTTAAGAGCTATGTTTCCTAGAGACTCCAATAAAGAGTTAGATTTGTATGGAATATGAAAATAATTTGAAGTTATGTTTTTGGTGTTTTATTCTGATTTCTTTTTAATAGAAATAAAAGTCCATATTACCATGACCTGTTTGATAACTTACTGTGGGTGAAGATTTAGAGATTGAGGTTGAGTAGAGTTCTCCCTTTACATTTTTAATCCCTGTCTGTCCAAGTCAGAGCCAGACTTCCTTGGCGGATTCTCTGCTGAATAAAATACCTGTTTCTGTATTCAAATAAAAAACTGAAAGCATTTTGTTTTCAAGTAATGAAATTACCCTATGACTGCGTTAGAACTGTTCAAAATTATTACATGAATTTGGAATTTATGATTTTGTGGCACAGTGTGCCATGAATACTCTGAACATGGTTTTAGTTGAAACCTACTTGGCTTTGAGAACATTTCTATCATCATGCTCATGTTGGCTTGATGGGATTTGACAGTCCTTGAAACTGGCTTTTATTAACTTGTAGGCTCTTCAATATAACTTCTGAAACTAACTAGAAAATATGTACAGAACTCTGCTCTAATTATCTGATTTAAAATACGGATTTGTATGGATCAATTCTCTACGGCCTAATAGTTGGTATGGCTGAAAGTGATTTATTTTTCTTGTTTTACACAGATGAAACCCAGAATAACTATCAGGTTTAATTATGTGATTCCTGGTTGGCACAAGGAGTTAGAATATTCTCTTTCATAGGAATGTATCTGGTTACAAAAAAGACTATCACAATTCTTGGTAGAATCGTCGTCAATATATGCTTAAGAAATCTCCACTCTCCCACCTACCGTCACTTGCTAAACATGCACAGACTTTCTGATGTGTTTTAGGAGTCTTTTCTCCTCTCTGAATCCAGTGAACCAAATTCCTTTTGAACCAAGCAGGGTGTAATAAGTCAAATACTGAAGAGCCTGTTCCTCTTTTGTTCTTATTCATACGTAGGGAAAGCAGTCAGGAGAAACATTCTAATTATTTGCATGATACATTTTTTGCACGGCATACTTTTACTGCATCAACGTGCTTGCCTTTTCTGCATCAGTGGCTAATACTATGTAAGCAGAACTTAGATCATGAGTGTTAGTGAGCTCTCTCTTTTTCCAAAGTGCCGTAAAATTAAATTTTGCAAGCATTCCGTCATTTTTAGGTAGGATGATGGTACTCAGATGTTTATAGAATATAATATTGAAAGAGGTGATTCATCTGGTACAGGACTGTCAGAATACAATGTTAATAAATGTCAAACAAAGCACTTAATCTGGAGGGAAATCTAAGCCAAGATGTGTGCCCACTTAAAATGCTAAAATATTAAATTTTAAAAATTGCTATTTATTTTTTGAAAGTAGTCAACTTTTGAGTGTTCCAAAGGAATTATTACTGTTATTCAGGGACAAACCCTTCAAGTAGAAAATAAAACTTAAATCATGGTCACATAAATTTATATGTAATAAAGTCAGGCCATTTATGCTAGTTATGGCTTGTCAAGTACTACTTTAGAAATGCTTGGCAAGTTGGTTCTCAATGACTCATTACCCATCCTGAAAGCTTCAATAACATGTTACTGTATAGAAATTAGACCTCAGACCCTCCTAGGACTCTAATATTCCTGTCCTAACTGCCACTCTACCCACCCTTCTAATTCCTAAAGGTGAAGGGAGGGAGCTGTGTGCACTGGGGAGGTAGGGAGATTTATGAATCAAGAATATCCTCTACTTCTAGGAGAGAAAATTAACTTTTCTTTTCTTTCTTTTCTAGATTGTCCTTTTACTCAGGCCATTCCTCATTCTCCATGTACTGCATGCTGTTTGTGGCAGTAAGTACTCTGTATCTGTTGATAGTGGGTTACGTGCTGCGTGCAATTTGTGTTCAGTTGTGGTGTCCTCTCCTGCGTGGCCACCTTCAACATTCTCGTGTGCCTTAGCTTCTCAGTCAACTGGACTCCATTGCTGGTGGCAGTAAGTTCGGAGGAATGGATGCCTGCGCTTCTGTCAAAGCCAGTTACAATTGTTTGAAAGTATTTTTGTCCTTTACTAAGAGGTAGCAAACAGGCACAGTGTATGCATTGGGAACCTTCAGGATAATAGGGAGTTTTCACTTTTGAAGTAGGTTTTTTTTTTTCACAGTTAATCAGCAAGTCGGCAAACGTGGTGCTAAGAATTAGTTGGTGTGTGCCCTTACTTTGGGAATATTTCCTGAGGAGGTTTTCTGGAACATACAAAGAGCTGCTGTGTAATCACAGCAGGTCACTGATCTGAAATACCAGGCCCAGGAGACGCTGCTGCTTGATAACCGCACCCTAATTGGGCGCCCAGCATTGTCTGCTCAGTGTGGGCATGGAACAGCCTGGCTTCTTTCCTCCTGAGGGTGCTGGGGTGAGAAGTTGAGCTTTGATTATTGGATGTGAAGGCAGCTGCTGTTGCTCCTATTTGAGCAGGGTTTATGGTCCTTCAACTTCCTGAAGCATTTCCCAGACTGCTTTCCATGGGACTTGAAAGGTTTCAACTTCTGGGAGAGCTACTTGCTGCTTCAGAAGGAGCCTGTCATTATACAGTTTCCAGGTCCAATTTTAATTGCTAACCCGTACAGCAGCATGGCAGTTTGCACTTGCATTATGCAAAGTGAAGAGGTTAGAAAAGATTTGTACCCACGTTTTGCATATCAAACTAGAGATGAATGTCTATGGAGAGTGACTGATGGGAAGACCACGCTTTAGGGCACATGTAAGGGGTCTTTAAAGTTTGATTTAATTGACTTTTATTTTTTATAATGTCTTCTCTGTGTGTCTCTATGTATAAAATTATCAGAATTTGATGGGAAAAGAGGGGGGAGAAAATCTCGATCCTAACAGATCAACTATAATTTTTGCCATAATTTTCTTTATAAGTGGATTTTTATATAGTTGTGCTCTGTAAATTTGCTGTTTCCTGTTTTTTCCTCCCTTGGATTACAGTAAGTGCTGTATGAGTATTTAATGCTTAGATTAAAAATCCCTCATGTGTAATAATAAGAGTAGACTGCTGGGAATTAACTGGTCTCATTTAGAGAGAATTTAAAATAAGTTTTACCAGAATCTTGCTTTTATTTGAAAAACCAGTTCCAAAAGTTAAAAGAATGTAAAGTTGCCGTTGTGTTATATAAAATTCAAACCCACAACTTCAAAACCATTATAATAGAGCTAAATTTTGGCTTCTTCAGCATTTCTGGAAATTGCAAGGCTTTCATCTTATGTTAATTTAATTTTGTGAGGAAGCAACAGGATACCAATTCAGCAGAATTTAGGGCTTCCTTTTGAAAACGCACACCCAAATCTTTCTGAAAATGTGCATGGGAAATGTGACCTATTTGAAGATAGTAACAACTACTATTCTAATATCCTCAGTTCATTTATCTTATTAGGAAAACTTCGCATTCTTTCTACAAGGAGCCATCGTATTTTTTTCTTTTTAAATAGGGCATGAGGACTGGAGGAGAAGGGGAAGGCAGGGCAATGGCTGGAGCCATTAATATCCTGAGAACTTTCCCCAAAGCAGACATTTGTGACTACACTAAATGGCTTTTGAAGGTGTGGACATGTTTTGTGTGCCCCAGAGCCAGAGCTCACCAGGGCAGCTTTTGTGGTTTGTTAGTCACTCACCTGTGTGTCAGTATCTTTATGCGAGAGACCTAAGAATCTGAGATTTAGTTGATATTGATGATTGGAATTTACACTACTTGAAATTTTGACTCATTCTGATAACCCCCAGGAGGTAAGTGAGGAGGGATGATTGCCACCCTTTTACACATGGGGAGACGGGGGCTTTGGGAGGAGGGTGCTCAAGTCTGTAAGCTCTCTCGTGGTCTCTTGTTACTCAGGCTCCCGTACTTTGTTGATTGATTACTTGATCTGAACCCTAGCCCACTAATTTTGAAGAAGGTCAGGTGATGCAGATCTCTGGAAGTAAAATGGTGACTTGACACACAACTTTGACCCACTGTTTTTAATTCTAAAGAATTATCTCACATATATCATATTCCATACCTTAGAAGTTTTTGCTCTTCTTCTTTGTTCCCTTGACCCTTCTCAAAACATGTGTATATATGGTCAAATAGAAACTTTCACTGAGGGCTCTTTTGTGAAATATGATAAACGTATAGAGGGTCTCGAGGGTAGGCCTGCTCTGTGGACACCCAGGAGCATATGAGGAGGCAAATTAGGGATATAAGCAGAGGGAAGATTACCTTACTGTAGTTTGGTAATTGGGTCAGTATAAGCCATTTAGATGTAAAGTTATAATGGAAAAACAAATTTAGATAAATAGGTTTGTCATAGACCCAGGCCTTTCTGCAGCAGAAAGACCAGTGCAACCATGCACTGCCTTTCACTGACTGTAAGCAGTGGAAATATTTACTTGATGTGAGTGTAGGCCCCAGCTTTTATTTCAGCCCCTGAATACACAGATGTCTTCTTGCTTTCCAGCTTTTCACATTTATGTACAACACTTCACCACCACCAGCCTCCCCCCTGAAGAAAATTCCCTAGGCGATGACTCATCCTTTCCCTAGGCATCTTGGCATCATAGGTTAGTCCCAGATTTGGGTGGAGATGTAGTCATTTAAATCCTCTCTGAAGACAGTCTTTGATAGCCAAAACTTCCCTGTCAAGAATTTCGGACACCCAGAAATTAACTTCTAGTTAAAAACATCTCTTAAAGAAAATACCCTGACCATTGTTGTTCTCCTGGCAGGCGGCCCAGCCCTGCACACTTCACAGTGCCGGGAGAGTCGGCCCCTGTGAGAACCACCTAGGCTGTCTTCTTCGCACATGGCCAGTTCGTGTGCTTAGTGACTCCCCCTGAATTTGGGTGAATGCCCAAGATTCCAAATTCACTTGGTTGTTCAGGGAAAGAGGCATGGTGTGAGACTGTCCTTTGTTCAGTACAGTGAGGAATATACTAAAACACTTTAACCAGCACCATCCTATTGAGGCTGAAATCCCAGACTGGTTATATTACTGCCTGTTATGAAATTCCTGTGTAAATTACTATTGTGGGGGCCCAAGCACCTCTCAGTGTTTTTGCTTCAGCTAGACTCCCCTCCCTGCCACAGGATGCCTCGTATCTGGGCCTTGCCCCCTCCTCTGTGTTTGGACAGTGCTGCCTGCCATCTCAGTCTTCCTGACTCTTTGACACCACTCACTTTCCTCAGGATTTGTATAATCGCTCATCTGGCATTGACCATACACTGCCTAGCATCGTTGATATTTCATGAAGATATTTCCCAAAGTGTGGATTAATGCTAAGCATTGGGCAAATGAACAAGTCATTTTAAGGTGGGATTCGAGATCTAAGTTTAAGAACTCTGAATCCTGAAGATGGTAAAATTGAAGTCTAGAGATGACTAAACTGAGGCCTGCCTTACAGTGTTCATCTGTCATCAGATGTAGGTGGAACGATACATTGGTTTGCCTGGCTTGGTCTTAGAAGCAGTGTTTGAAAATAAGTCGACCAACCTATGTTTCTTTGTGTTGAGCATGCTATAGTTAGTCTAGTTCAGGGCTTGGCAGGTTTTTTCAGTAAAAGATCAGATAATATTGAGGCTTTGTAGGCCACATACAGTCTCAGTTGTATATTTTCTTTAAATAAAGCTTTAATAATGTGAAAACCATTCTTAGTTCACAAGCAACCCCTTGACTCTAGTTGAAAACGAAAAAAAACCCCCTATTTTTAAGAACAGAGTATTAAGAGACTTCATGAGACAACAGCATTTTTCAGTTAAGTGTTACAGGGTCAGTCAAGGTAAGGCAAAATAAAAATAAAACCAACTTCAAAAAATATCTTGTTTAAGGGGCTGGCCCCGTGGCCGAGTGGTTGAGTTCGCGCGCTCCGCTGCAGGCGGCCCAGTGTTTCGTTGGTTCGAATCCTGGGCGCGGACATGGCACTGCTCGTCAGACCACGCTGAGGCAGCGTCCCACATGCCACAACTAGAGGAACCCACAACGAAGAATACACAACTATGTACCGGGGGGCTTTGGGGAGAAAAAGGAAAAAATAAAATCTTTAAAAAAAAAAAAAATATCTTGTTTAACAATCAGATTTTAAAGGTGAGATAGTACAGTTAGATCCTTTAATGGAAGCTAAATGTTTTTTCAGAAATTTTGGGCAAAAAGATTATATCCTACCCTTTGATGAAAGTAATGAGAGAATGCCAAAGCAGTGTCACAGACACTGAATTTCCTTACTTAAAAGAATATGTAATTATTTTTTACACAAAAGGAAAAGTGTATATACATTATTTTTTTCCAGTGTGGCTCTGTGCAATGAAAAGTCCTTCCTGTTTATTTTGACCAGGTCTTCTCTGTATACCCCATAAGACTATTGTGACGCTCTTCATCAAGTGGTCCACAAGTGTCATGTCAAGATTCTCCACGGTTAGGAGGAAGGTGTGCATCTGGCAGTGAAGCATTTGCCGCCTGCATGGTGGGGCTTCTTCCTACAGCCTTCCTCCCTGGGCTTGAGTATCTGGTTATTTTGAGCAAATCGACCCCTTTTGTCCTTATTGCTTCAAGGAGTAAGAAATTGCTTTTACGAATCTCTGGTAATATCCCAGCTAAGACGCTTTTATTTCTTTAAAAATATTGGACATAGTAGCTTATTTCCAACCCATTTTCAGTAGAAGGTTTTACTTTGCTTCTACTGAAGTGAGTGGACACTTGACCCTGCACCGAGCAGTAAGATTGACCTGGGGTTTTCCCTTGCTCTCTGCTCTTCTTAGAGGCAAAAACTACACCTGGAACCTTCCTTATCACAAGGGCTAGTAGTGATGGCTAGTTTCAATGAGGACATTCCTGGAGGACACTGGTGGATTCCTAAGGTGACTTCTCAAACTAGTTTGTGCTTTCTAAAACTGGGCTATGCACAGTCAGTGGTTGGATGTGATTTGCTCTGAGCTCTTGATTTGAATCCCTGTCTGGTCAGGTTCAAACAGTTTCTCCTAGTAGAGACAGGGAGGAATCGAGATAGGCCACACTGTGGTTTTCTTCTGAGGCCTTGAGGTTGACTCCCTCTCCGTATCACATCGTCCTGTGGTATTTGTCTATCTTGCCCCTTTTATTAGATGAAAACTGGAGGAGGGAGGAGTATCAAGGTTGATGAAGTGTATGCTGTTATCCTTGTTTTTCCCATTAACTCTTCTTCATTCCCAGTTTGGGTTTCCTGTAGGCCACATGCCTCTTGCCTTTTCCTGTATGCTACAATAGGGTGACACTAGTGGCAGGCTGAATTTATAAATATGATTGTTCTCTTAAATATTTCAGGACAGTGTTCAAATTTGTGGGCAGAGGTAGGCATAGGAGGTAGTCTTTTCTAAGTAAGCAAAGCCTTTTTGGTCTGGGCAGTTAACTGGGGATTCTCCCCCATCCATTCTCTCTGTCCTGGGCTGACTCTTTGCTTCTCCTCTTAAAAACTCAGCTACTTCCCCTCAGCTTAAGTCCCTGGATTAGGCCCTCTTTTTCACCTGCCTCTTTACCTCAACCAGGAAGTCTGCCGCTGGCGAGTTTTGTGGATTGCTCTAGTTACAAAACCTCCTTGCCATGATTGGAACCCTGCCAGCTGCATTTGTTTTCGTCCTTGTTCCCTTTGCTGTCCTGCACTGGGGCTTCATGAAGCCTTCAGTATAAGGTATAAAGCCTTGGCCTCTGTGGCGCTGCAGTTTATTGCTTCTGTTTTGCCTTTTCCAGCCTGTCTCTTATTTCTAGTTGTGAACTTTCTACTTTGGAGCTTCCTTCACCAGAAAGTTGGCAGTTAGGATTGGGAGGGATCCAGAGGTGAGAATCTTTCATCAAGTAGTATCTCCTGCCACCCCGCCACCGTCCCCCAGTTGACTGAAATACTCACTGGACAAGTCAGTTGGCTAGGCCAAACTGAAGCGTGTTCAGAGAAGAATCTGAGAGGAGAGAGTGACAGAAAGAGAGAGACCAGACAGATGAGCCATTTGGTTTAGGGACTCTCTCTCGTAGTGTTTGTAGAAAAAAGTCATTAAAGTAAATCCCATGCCCAGTGTCACAGTTCTCTTATAATGGCGCCTTCAGTGGACATTCAGGATGTTTGCTCTGATAGGATTTTATTTTTCTAAGTTTTTCTCAATGTTTTAAAACCCAGGTACATACAGACTGTTTTCCTTCTCAATCGAAGGAAGTACTTTTTACTTTTAAAAAGTAAAATTCTGTATCATTTGAATCACAGAAATCCAAATTAAAAAAAACAAAAAACAGAATTTGGGTTAAACACATAGAGGAGGCTGTTAATTGGCTTTTCTGTCTTTTGTTTGAAAACAGCTGACTCACTCACACTTCCTAGAGAAAAAGATGGTTTATAGTAAAGATATACATGGATTAGGACTAGCACACACTACCAGGAACTGAACTTTCTTCACGTGTCTCATTGGCCACTTGAATTTTCACAGTATGGCTGCCACTCTGCTCCATTCTTTCCTCTACCAAATTGCTTGCTCTCCTGGCCTACACACAGCTTTTGCTTCCTCATAACTTTGGTTTGCAAGTAGCCTATCGTGTATGTATTAGGTGCCCTTTCTATAACTTCTGAAAATGGAGAACTCCTTGATACTTCCAATATAAATTCCAGAGAGAATACAGCCCGGCAGATCTCTGGTTCAGGTATGTCATAAGTCATCTTGTCAGTGCCCTCCCAGAAGAGAAGGCAGGGCTATGTGGTCCAGATAGGGCTACCCATTCAATTGTGCCTGTGGGTGGGCAGTTTCCTCCAGAAGGGGAATCTGAAAGTTGTAGACACTGCTGCTGAGCCTGTCTGGTACCATACGCAATACTGGATATGGAGTTCTGTAAGTTCTTTTGAATCTTGAGATAAGCAACCGAATGGCTTACCATGAATGGCTTTAGTGCATACACGATTAACATATGCCTGTGTGGGGAGTGGGGAAGAATGGAGGTTGCAAAGGTGGGGACCTACACAGCCTTTTTCTTCTTAGCTCTGGCATTAAAGCATGAGCTGTATCCCCATATCTAGTTCTAATAGGACAATGCCGAGAAGCTTCATACATTCAATTTCTCTGATGCAGTTAGGGAAAGATGGAGGATCAGAAACTTCTTTTTAAAGGAACACATACTTTACTTCTCCCATCTCAAAAGACAAGGAATATAATAAAGTTATAAACCCACAAAGTCAAAGAAAGGAAAAGGAGACAATAAGCAAAAGGTAACGATTTTGGAAAGTGGTCAAAGGAATGGCAGAGGAAGCCCAATCTCTAGTGCCTCCAGAGGGTGGGAACTTAAAGATTTGCACTGCAGAACCTGGGAAAGGCTGAGGAAATGGAGCCACTGGAAAGACAGCATTGTGTGCTTTGTTGTAGCTGCTTCTATAGGAAATACTTTTGACTGGTAACATGAGAGGGGAGTTGTCAAAGTACAGAGTTCTGGACATGTCAACTGTGGAACTCAGGTGACCCAAGGTCCAAGAAACTCAATGTGTTTACCTCCTTGGGGTCTACTGAAATGGAAGAGTCTTCACGGGGAAGACCAGGGCTATACATAGTGCCTGGCCTGCGCAGAGCTACAATGAGTAACCTGGACTCAGGGAAACACAAAGTAGGCAAATACGAAGCACACTCAGTTAGCCAACGTCTCCCAGAGCTGAGAGTTGTTCGGTGACCACAGCCTGCACTCAAGCCATGGCCATTAGTCACCAGAAGAACCAGAGCCTAGAGCAGAGTGTAAGGTTAGGTGTATAATCACAATCGGGGAATTCCAGAAACACCTCAGGGTGAAATAATCTCTGGGTCCACACAGATGGGGGAAACATCTATACTTGGGTAGATGTGTAAGGAGAAACTAGCTACTTGGAGGCGTAAAGGTTTCACCCAGAGTATACTGGAGCTTATTTGATTACTGATCCCTAAGTGACTTTTCACAGGGATGCTGAGGAGGAAGAAATTTGGGCAAAATAAATACTTAACATATGTCTGTAGCTACCTAAGTCAAAGTCAGGGTTCTCTGGCAGGAAAATATTGTTAGAGGGATTTTAGAATCCCAAGTGAGGAAGGACCTCAAAAGTCCTGTCTCTTGAGTTTCCTTTAGGTTGGAAGTACCAAAACTAGGACTAGCTTAAGTCCCTTTAGAGTTATATTTTTCTTGCTATGTCCTTAGCAGCAATGGACTTCTCCCTAAGCTGTCTGCATTCATCTAAGTATCTGTGATTCCTAGGTATAAATTTTTGGAGTCTGAATAACCCATTGTATGAAAAGGCAACTAAATAAGCAGGAAGGAGACAGCTGAGCTTTTTGACAGTAATATCAAAAAAGTGGCTTCAGCCCCAGGCAAGGAACTGTTCTCCTTAAAATGAATAAAAAGTTTCCAATTAAAATAGAACGAATGAGGTGAATCTTATCTGGCATGATTGTTACCTAATTGGCTTCAGTTGTCAGATGCCAACTTTGTTTCAACCAGAACCAACTATCTCCCCCATTCCAGACTCTTGACACAAGCTTCTTACTGTTTGCTTTTGTATAGTTTCAATAACCAACAAAAAAGGGGGAGGGGGCGCTGCAGAAAGCCAGTAGCACTTAAACCAGCTAATGAGTTCGACTCTGTTACACAGAACTGGTATGCTCTTTTAGAACTAAATGTTTATACTGAGTACATGATAAAATTAGATAACCTCTGGGTCTTTGCCAGCTGCTGAGAACAGAACACTCACAGCAGTGCTCAAAGAACTGGGAATGGATTTGTGTATCTATTTTAAATAGGCAGCACCAATGGGCACAGCCACATAAATTTTCTGAAGACTGCATTTAAAGTATATGAATCATAAATTATTGAACAGAATCTTAAAAATGAATGTTAAAAAGTATATTCTTACTGGATAGAAAGTGGGCCGAAAAATTTTTTTTTAATGAGACCAGATTTGCCGAAAGGAGTTCATAGGAAAACTATCCAAATTCCTTTTACAAAACCATCTTTAGGAATGCATCCAAAGTCAAAAGGCAAGCTGACAATGGAAGAGGTCTGATTAGTGAATGGAGAAGTCATAGAACTTAAAGGGTAGAGGTGCTACTGAAAGAATGAGACTCCTTTGCTAGATCACGACTAAAACTACACAATCTGTTTTACTTGTTTATTTATAAAATAGAATAATCTACCTACAGACTATTTATTTAGTCTCAGTTGCCCTGTTAAGTAATTTGAGGCTAGAGGAGCTCTCAAGTGAATTTTCAGTGAATTAAGCAAACTTATTCCCTAGATAGGCTGGGCAGAAAACACAGTAGCCTGGCCCAGGGTAAGGGCAACGTGTCCTCGGAATGGTAGGAGGTTATCCCAATACTCAGAACTAATGACAACACTTATCTCTGAATCAGGATCGTTAACACAAATTGGAAGTGGAGAAGCTGCCCCCAAATTCTAGGAAGTCACAGACATGGAAACCCTTGCCTTGTTTAAAATTTGAAGGGTAGTCTAGTTAGATAGGTAATAAATTTCTTCTAAACACAAGTTACTGGGGCAATAGTTTTTTTGTTTGTTTGTTTTAAAAGTTAAAGGATTAACTTTTTAAACACCAGTGCTTTAGAGGTGTAGTGATACTTAATATAAAATATAATTTCCAGTTGGTATGTTAAAATCTTTTCTTTATTCTTATCTTTTCTGTTAGCTCTATCTTCAAGCCAGGATGAAGGGAGACTGGGCAAGACTCCTGCGCCCCACACTGCAGTTCGGTCTTGTTGCTGTTTCCATTTACGTGGGCCTTTCTCGAGTTTCCGATTACAAACACCACTGGAGTGATGTGTTAACCGGACTCATTCAAGGAGCTCTGGTTGCAATATTAGTTGTAAGTATACAGGGCAGCAGCCTACATTTTGATACTGATAAACACTTGGATAAATAAGTAGAAAAAGTTTCCCAATGAGAAAACTACGCAAAGGCAGGGACTGTGGCTCAATAATTGCTACTGGGTAGGAACCCCACTGTTAGTCTTTTTAGGATAGACAGCAGATAAAAACTTTTTAGGTTACTCTTTGCAAAAGTTATGAAAGTCCTACTACATATTTTTACTATAAAAGGCTCTGACTATAAACAGTTTTTTTGGTATGAATTGAAAAAAAAATTTACATGAAGCATAACTGTGCTCAAGAGAACAAAGCAACTCTCAATTTGAAAGAATCTCTTAACAAAAATTCTGTCAGCCACTAATTTTTTGTACCCTTAATCTGTACCCCATAATCTATATCCTTCTTTGTTTATATTTATTTTTGCAAACTGCTTATTGCAATTTTTTAATATAGTTTTTAAACTTATTTAAATTATATCATTAAATACTTTGCCTCATTCTAAGTATAACCTATTCTATACAGGCTGTATATGTATCAGATTTCTTCAAGGAGAGAAATTCTCCTTTTAAAGAAAGAAAAGAGGAGGACTCTCATACAACTCTGCGTGAAACACCGACGACGGGAAATCACTATCGGAACAATCACCAACCTTGAAGGTGGCAGAGTGTCCAGATGAAGCTGGCCTGCTTTCTAAAGGAAAATGATTGCAACCAGAAGGCAAGAGGATGCGTCTTTCTTCCCGGTGTATAAACCTTTAAGGGACTGCTGCTGCTATACCTCTTGGATGCCCACTTTACCTGTGTGTATATAGTTACATTTAACACAATGGTTATCTGACAGCTCTAAATTCATTAAAAGAATTTCAAGCCTTTCACTAAAACAATGCCCCCCACCTGTACATTTTTTATTAAAAAAATGTAATGCTTACGTACAAACGTGTATGTAGAATGATGCTTGATTTAAATATAATACATATTAAAACGTTTGAGGACAACTGTCTTGAGATGGGAGAACCAAATCAATACTTGCAAGCATTTGCAGTTAAATGTAATCAGACAGGTGGTGAACAACTTAAACCCCCACATTCTTTTAGCTGACTCATTATAAGTAGAGGCTGGCAGCAAACACAATATCTCTCTTGATTTTGGTGATTCCTAAAAGAAAAGAAAATATGATTTAAACTTTCAAGACCACAAAGAGCATAATTCCCCTCTACTGGGGTTTTAAAGACAGGATAACAATTCTGATTAAATTGGTGAGAGCAGCCTGGAAAATACAAAACCTTGCTGGTCTGAAGGATACCTAGAGGAGCTCACAGCCACATCTGAGACGTAGGAAATTTACAAACCAGACCCCTGTTCTTATGGCTCTTGACTCTAAAGTATCCTATATGTGTGTGGGGGGGTGGGGGTAGGAGGGGCTAAAACTATTCAAAAAGACTTATCTAGGGAAGGACTAAGCTGTCAAAAGAAGTTAGTTGACTCAAAAGCATGAATTTTCAACCTACATTGGAAGACACTATATTTTCAGTTACCATACGAAATTCTTTCTGGACTAAGGCAGGACAAAAATCTTACTATTTAAGAAGTTTACATAACTAGGCTTAAACTCTGAGTGATTAAATAGGTCTACCTCTATCAACAACATGGAAACACTTAGGACACTGAGTTATTAGCAGAAATCACTAAGGTTGACTGTGAGCAACCAACTCAGAGCAACAATGTGACTGCTATTCTTTGATGGTTTAACTCATAGTTCTTTTTCATGGCCAATATTCACATAAAACGAAACTATTTACAAGCATGAATGTCCCGTGTTGTGTCCCCCACCCCCCCACCCCCTCACCATTACTACCACCTTGGTCTAGCCACCTTTTCTTGGTCTGGTCTTCCTGCTTCCACCTTGCTACTCTACAGACTTGCCTACAATGCAGCAGCAAGAATTGCCTTGAAAAATCCAAGTCAGAGCACACCACTCCTGTGCTCAAAACCTCCAGTCATTCAAAGGGAAAAGCCAAGGGCTGGGAACTACATGATCATTTCTTTTCTCTCCCATCCCCTACTATTCTACTCATTGCTCACCTTGCTCCTGCCACACTGGCCTCTTGCTGTTGCTCAAGTATGTCAAGCATATGAAAGGCTTAAATGCCACCTTCTGAGTGGAGGCCCCTAGGCCATCTCATCCAGTGCCCAAATTACTTATTGTCTCTTCCTTTGTTTTCTTCTGTAGACTTACCACCACCTGATATATTTCAATTATTGACTAGCTTATTGTCCATCTCCCCACGCTAGAATGTAAGCTCCATGAAGGCAGGCATTTGTGTCTTTTTCTTCACTGCCGTTATCTCCTAGTTCTAAAAACAATGCCTGGCACATAGTAAGTGTACAATAAATATTTGTAAATGAATATATATAAAATCTCAAAACTTTTTCCTACACAGACCCTCTTTTTAAAATTTTATTTGAACACTACTAGAGGGGCCCTTCACAGCAATCCAGTGAAGAGCATCTGAAAATTTCCCCCTAGATTGTGGTCAAGAGCTCAAGTCTCACAAGATTTGCCTAAATGACTAGAAGAAGGTTACAGACTGGATACTGACCTTCTGCAAATTTATTTTCCAGCTCAGTGTTTCCAATGGCTTTTGCTGCTTGACACATCTGTCGAAGTAGTTCTTCCAGACGCCTCATACAACGAATTATGCTGCCTGGATAGAAAAGGAAGCAAATCACTTCTAAAATGGAAATAATCAGGAATAGCAGAACTTATGTTAAGAGGCAAGGCAGGAGAACTTGGGATGATTAACTAATAGTACTCTGAGGGACTTCTCATGTAGTAAACCAGCTAGCAAACTTAACTGGCTGACTGCTAGGCACTAGAAAGGCTCTAAAGATGAAAAATTTAATTCCCATCTTTCTCTAATGGTAGCATTATGGATTTATTATAATGTGTTGACACCTGCTCTTACAGAGGTAAGTAAACAAATTGCCCTGAGTGCAGAGGAGAGAGCAATTTTGGGGTGAAGGCTGGCAAAGATGAAGCTGGGTCTATATGAATGAGGTTGTCTATCAGGCAGTGACAAGGGAAGACTACTGAGGCAATGCAGAAAAGCCTGACAAACTGCAGCCATTTGAGGACCCTGAGTGTGGCCTACTGAGGTATCCAGATACCATCCTGTGAAGAGAATGCAACAGGAGATTTTTAAGCAGGGGAGTAACGATCAGATTTGTCAATTTAAAGATGCAATCATTCATTCTTCTTGCCCTTAAACAGACTCTTTCATCAGTGCTTTCTTCACATAGTGTGTCCTCAGGGAAGCACAAAAGAGGACTTAAGCCTCCTCTCATTGCATATGACTCCCCATCTGAGACAAATGTTTGTATCAAAGCTGAACCTATAAACATAGTTTTATTTCTGTCAGATTTACACAGAGGGGCCTGGGATCCTTTTTCTAAGTGCTAACCTGCCTAAGTTTAAAACTGTTGGGACTTCATTTTTGGTTTTTTGGTGAGGAAGACTGTCCCTGAGCTAACATCTGTTGCCAATCTTCCTCTTTTAGCTTGAGGAAAATTGTCCCTGAGCTAACATCTGTGCCAGTCTTCCTCTGTTTTTTGTATGTGGGACGCCATCACAACATGGCTTGATGAGCCATGTGTCAGTTCACACCCAGGATCTGAACCAGCAAACCCTGGGCTGCCAAAGTGAAGCACACAGACTTAACCACTATACCACTGGGCTGGCCCCTGAGACTTCACCGGCCCCTGAGACTTCATTTTTCTTTTCTTCTTGAGGAAGATTAACCCTGAGCTAACATCCACCGCCAATCCTCTTTTTTGCTGAGGAAGATAGGCCCTGGGCTAATATCTGTGCTCATCTTCCTCTGTTTTATATGTAGGATGCTGCCACAGCATGGCTTGATAAGTGGTGTGTGGATCCGAACCGGTGAACCCCAAGCTGCCAAAAAGGAGCCCGTGAACTTAACTGCTATACCACGGGGCCAGCCTCCCAAGATTTCCTTTTTAATGTCTGAAATAAATTAGGAATATCAGTTCCCTCTGATTTGCAAGCTGTGAACTCACACTTTAACTAGGTCCTTATAAACTCTTTGCAACAGTGGAATTAACGTTTATCAAGTTCTTGTAATACACTCATTGTGCAGTGTTGAAAGTTCCTTTTTACCTTTTAATGCCCTCCAACATTATGTTCCAATGTGCCCAAGGGGGAGAACAGTGGAGATTTAACTCAGAAAGCACAATGGAATCTGAGCCTAGACAGAAGTACAATTACAAGGCATTTGCCTAACAGAGTCAGCACAATCCAGCAGGAAGTACCCATGCCCATGCCAAGCACCTTCTCTCCCTGTTGGAAAATCCCAGGAGCCTGGGAAAGTAGCACACGAGGGCCTGGACCAATAAGGACAACACGTCTGGTTTCTGAACCTGCCTATGGGCCAGAGCAATGAAGAGAGATGCTATTTCTGTTAGTGGGAGGTTTATGGGATGAGACTGGTCATAAAGAAGACCACTACCAGCACATAGGTCACCTTATAAGGAAAATGGGGATACCCCTTTAAAAAAGGACAATACCATCTCCTACATATAGGATGTTCACCTACTGAGCCAAGGCACCAGGAGTTAGCACCTCCTGGGTTGGAGACCTGGGTTCTAGTCCAGATTGTGTTGCTAAGAAACTACGTCTGCAATCTAGGCCCTTACTCTACTCTCATTTCCCTTTCTCATCTGTAAGATAAATAATAACAATTTAAACAGAGGGCTTGCTCTTCTTAACCCTGGATTTGTCTTACTTGAGATAAGAGACGTACAAATTCTTTGACAAGGGCAAAGCTCTAAAGGAATGTAAGGTCGGAATACGGCCCTTTAGCCAAAATATAAGTCCACTGCTTTTTTGTCCTTCCTTCTCTCCTCCCATTAAAAGTTCCATGGAGTTCTTGGAAAAACCTCCAGCACTCAATTACAGCCTATTTCCAATACACAATTCTATCAAAGTTACTGGCTCCTAGCAGAGAAGTTTACTAGATGAGAGTCAACAGCCAAAATGGCAGCCAGAATAGAGATACAATTCCATAAAATCTAACCCTGAAACACTAGAGTCAAGAGTGAAACCTCACCTTCCATACACACATCTTACAATAACCCTGAGGGCTTTCTTGTAAAGAAAGAGTAAAGTAATTGACGTTTATAATGACATCTGGGCATCAAGGAAAGGTGAAATTTGGCTGAATTAGTTTTGAGGAAAAAGTGTGATGTCCAACATTTTCTGAGCACTTATTTTGTGGTAGGTCTGTAACCTGTATTTTATATAAATTTTCTCCTGTTTGACCCTTACAATTCCATAAGGCAACTACTGTTATTATCCCTATTTTACAAAAAGGAGAAACTCAGAGAAGTTACACACATAACTTGACCAAAGTCAGAGCCAGAAGTACATGATTTGAATCCAGACAGTAAGATTCTAAAGCCCAAGCATTTAACCTTATTATATTATAGTGCCTCAAAGAAATAATTTATTTTCTAAATTTTCTATAATAAATATGTATTACTTTTATAAATTTCAATTTATAATTAAATTCAGTTTATAAATTTAAAATAATATTTTTTAATTGTAAATATTTTGTAAGTTTTCTAGGCCTTACTCTAAGTTCTTCACTTCTCTAGAAATCTTCTTTGCCAGGTAATGCCAAAGAATTTATATTGATGGGTTTTAAGAAGTAGGAAGTAGTAAAAGTTGGGAAGTAGGAGCCAGTCAGATAAAGGGTTTGTTTTCTGAATTTGGCAGATAGTCATTCGTGACTTGTGGTAACTTCAGTGAAAGAGGGCACCAGGTTACTGTGGATCAAGAAGGAAATGAGAGGTAGGGAACCGAACATGGTCTATTCTTGACTACTCTCTTTCCAAGCCTGTCTATAAAAGGAATGAGGGTTTGAGGGTGATGATGACAACAAAATAACCCTTACTAAAAAATGACTGCAGCAGCTAAGATTTATTGAAAGCTCTATGCCAGGCACTATGCTAAAGGCTCTACATGCACCATGTTATCCTCACAATGAGGTAGGAATTATTATCCTCCCCATTTTATAGCCAAAGAAACTGAGGCACAGTTAAGTAACTTGCCCAGGATCATTAATCTAGTGAGCGGGTAAGATTTGAGCCCAAGATTTGTGCTCTTGCTCTTAACTATGTTGGTGGCTGGAGAAGGTGTGGATGAGAAATATAAGCATATTTATATGCTAAAATGGCAGCAGGAAGGATGTGATTCAAGACTGAGGAGGGTAAAGAAAAGTGTGGAGAAGGCTCTGGGATTCAGAACAATGGGAGAAGGGCCCTTCCTCTGAAGAGGAAATAGGGGAAAGGACATATGCACTTGAGTTTCTAGGTAAGAAGACAGGCCTAATGGCTTCTCCCTTTCCTCTGTAGCAGGACTGATCACCTAGAAAGCTTGAGCAGAGTTGAGGCAGATGCTTGAGGAGAGCAGTGATGATCTGGAAGTGCCTCTAAGAGAAGTAGCAGAGGAAGCCCAGAGAGAAGTCCTGCACAGACGACACAGTCTCTGGAGGTGGACAGACCAGGGATCAGCTGTGCCATTTAGTACTTAAGGGACTGTACTAGCAAGCTGTGGGAAAGACTAAATGAGGTAGTATGTTCAAGGTGCCTGGCACATAGCTGGTGCTCAGTAATTTTCTACTACTACTACTACTACTGCTGCTGCTACTGCTACTACTGCTTTTACTACTACTTCTTCTATGAAAGCATAGGAACAGACAATGAATTATTAGACTGATCCAGTTGGTGGTACATAAAGCAGATAGAAGAACAAGAATTTCAGTTGCTTCCTAGAAATGGGGAACTATCTGAGGGGCTCAGAAGGAAGGTTCTTTCGAAGCAGAATGGCTATGTCCTCTCCACACAGGCCTCCAAGAGAATGAGGAAGTAGCTATGTGATATCTACCTTGAGTTTACTTTTTGTTACTGAGCTAACTCATTTTGCCCCTAATAAACTATTCCAAAATTTTGAAAATTAACAGAACAGGTGAAAAATAAATAAGACTTGCTGCTGCTTCTACTAGTAACCTTTAACAAAGAAAACTGATTTCACACAAGATATTGTTTCCAAGTAGGAGAGACTAAATCATTAGTCACTCCCAACATTATTCTACCATGTTACAAACGGGAAACCAAAGAGGTGGTCAGTGCCTTTCAAGTTCAGGTTAACAGTTCAGATCTAGGATTAGAAACGAAGTCTACCGATACTGCTTTGTTGGAAATGACAAAGATAACTGTCTGTATTAGCTACTCTTGAGAACAGCAGCTTCCCTTTCAACTGTGAGGCTAAGAGTTCTTGGAGAACTTGTAAAAGTTGGAACCCTGTAAAAGTTGAAAATACTATTTTGTTTTTTTGCTGTGAACTTGGCTGAGGAAATTAAATGTGAAATGAAGAGACAGGACCAAGGAAGGAGAAAGCTCACTTAGTGGCTTAAGTGAGAAAAAAAATAAAGCAGGTCTTAATGGCACCTGAAGGATAGGTACATAGGTGAGACAGGGAGGATAAAAATACACAAAACACCCTGAGGTTACAATATGGAAGAGGATGGGGCTGAAAGCCAAACCACGAAGCAAACACAACCAGCTTCACAGATATGGGTAAGAAGAGGGTTAGCCTATTTCCTGGGAACAGGAGGCAGCCAGGGTGGCCACTAGCCATTATAAGATCAGAAGGCAGCATCCTCTAGGTCCACGGCTAAATTCATGGCTTGACAAATGGACAGCACCTTTATCTCTTCCTCTGGATGGGACAAGATTTCAGCTTCTACCTCCCCTTCCATTGGGTGCCCTTGTGCAGGGCAGAAGCAACGTTAACGAGAGGGTGGCAGTCCCACAGGCAGCTGGGTAGCCTATGCCCCTCTGCATCCCAGGAGAAACAGGGCTCCTCTAACTGCTCAAAAACCTAATACCATTCATTCAAATGCCCACAGGAAGCTGGGGTGAGTCTGTTTCGGTCCTGACTCAAACATAAGGTTCTGGATGGTCCACGTGTGATATTTTTATATTAGGATAATCACTTGTGGACCCTCAGTTATATCTTTAAAAGTATTATTTTACAAACTTCAATCATTAGTGTATCACTCACATTTTTGCGGTAACACTTTTACTTAAATAAATGACCTTAAAAAGAACTCGTTTTTTATAAATAGGTCATAATTAATAAAAACAAACGTTACAGGAATAAAACAATGCTATTAATTCTAGCTAGATGCTGCTGCCAACAAAATGTTGATCACCCAGACATATTATAGGCACCTCAAACTCAACATTTCCAAAAAGTGAACCCATCACTTTCCTTCCAAATCTTTTCCATTAGCCTAAGAAAAATTTCATTTTACTCATTTATAAAGTAGAGATATAATAATAATTCCTACACTGATGGGGTTATTGTGAGAAATGAATGAAGTAATGTATGTAAAGTGCTTAACAAGTGTCAACAATACAATAAGAGCTCAATAAATATTGGCTACATTTGTTAGTTCTATTTGCAGCTGCTAGGAATGCTGGGCTCCAATACTGCCTTGCAATGAAAGGGGAAATCCAGTTGCAATAACTTTTGGGTGTCTAAAGAGAGGGTAGGCGTTGGGATGGAGAAGGTAATTAACATCGTATTACCTATGCAACCAGATATTATGTGTTTATTTTGCAAATGCTTCTAATCAAAGAGAATTAAATTAGGTAGTGGCTAAAAATGTAAATATATAGTGCTTTAAAAAAGGAATAACAGATTCTCACAAATCATTTAGGATTGAAATAAAATTCTTTTCAAAGTCGTCTGCTATGTAGGGCATTGGAGAGCCAGGTACCCTCTCTCACAAACAAACTTTATTTTGACTGATTTGAATTGTGTACCAGGAAAACACAGATAACCTAATATCGTCTGGTGTTTCTACAAATTGAGTAACTCACGTTAATAACCAGAATCTACAAAAGGTATCAGAGAGGCCAAACCATATGAAGTAAATTGCTAAGATAAGGTATAAACTAAAGCAACAGAACTAACGTCCAAGCCAGTGAGCACTGCCGTGTTACACTTTAACACTCCAACTCAATTTCTGGAAATTTTAGTGCTGACAGTTTCAGATGACATGAGAACAGTTAAGAAAATGAGGCCAGGAGGTACAGGGTTGCACATATAATGGCTGTGGCTGTTGGCCAGAGTTTTGTCAACAAATCACCGTGGGTGTGTATGTGTGTGTGTGTGTGCACAAACACTGTCCAGAGCTGCCTGCAGCATAAACGCTATTCCCCAAGGGGATTAATGAAGACTACTGTGAATTATCTAGCATGTTTCCTACCTACTACAGTTCTCTGTAGTCCAAGGGTTCTCTTTATTCCCAGCTTTGCAAATCATTCTGCCTCATCAATTAGGACCAGCTAGATTAACTGCTAGGAAAAAAAAGCTACAAAGCCATAACCCACCCCCAGACTATCTGAAGCTGACCAAATGGAAATAAACACAGTAACATAATGGTTTGTTACAAATCTTTTTTTCTAGTCTTGCCAAAGTAGTATTGAGTATTAGAAGCAAAATTGAATTCTTACTAGTTACTGCCTTTTCAAAAAAAAAATATTGTGGGGGCTGGCCTGGTGGCGTAGTGGTTAAGTTTGCGTGCTGCGCTTTGGTGGCCTGGGGTTTGCAGGTTCAGACCCCGGGGGGTGGACTTATACACCACACATCAAGCCATGCTGTGGTGGCATCTCACATACAAAAAAATAGAGGAAATTGGCAATGGATGTTAGCTCAGGGCTAAACTTCCTCACCAAAATAAATAAATAAATAAATAAATAAATTGTGGCAAGATACACAGAATGTAAAAGTCACCATTTTAACCATTTTAAAGTGTACAATTCAACGTCACTGCCCTTTTCTATACTCGGGTTTTACATCACCATTCTGGAAGAACTCATATAAAGATTTAATTCACATAGCATAAAATTTACCCTTTTAATTACTTGTACAGTTCAGTGGTTTTTGGTATATTTGGAGTTGTACAACCATAATCACTATCTAATTTTAGAATATTTTTTATCACCCAAAAAGAAACCCACACCCATGAAAGCAGTCACTCCTAGTTCTGTAGCACTGTCCTCCCACCCATGGAAACCACTTTTTGTCTGTCTCTTAACTTTCTGTCTCTATGGATTTGCCTATTCTGGATATTTCATATAAATGGAATCATATAATAGGTGGTCTTTCTATCTGCCTTCTTTCACTTAGAACCTTAATGTGTTCAGAGTTCATCCCTATTTTAGCATGAATCAGTACTTCATTCCTTTTTATAGCTTAATACTGTTCCATTGCATGGATATACCACAATTTAATTATTCACTCACTGACATACATTTGGGCGCACGTGCTTTAAGGGCAATTTTGCAAATATCAGTTTCATCTGGTTCTTGAACAAAATAACATCATTCTCATTGAGGATGGAAAGGAACACATTTCTCTCAACAGTATTTCTACCTCCAGCTTTCTAGCATTCCCAAAAGTGGTTCCCCACAGTTCATGCCCTGCATCTAATTTAGTACCCCTAAATAGGCAGTTTTAATGAGTTTGGCCTGAGGTTAGGATCACAAATATATTTTCCTGCAATTATTTACCACTAGATCCCAGCTTAGGCTGAACTCTTTTTGGAGGGCATACCCTGCTGCTCGCACAGTGCCTGATCCCCACTAGGGCCTTAGTAATTATGCATCAAATGAGTAAGTATCATGTACTAATTCCTAAGTCATTTAGTACTAAAATTGTGTCAAAATTTAAACACAGAAATGATGCATATTAATAACATGTTACTTTCTTATTATTGGCAAAAGTATTTTTAAAATTAAATCCATTGGAAAATCCCTTATGACACTGATGTAGCCTTTCCTAGAGAAGGGTAAAACCATGCCAGCTGAAAGGCACTTGAGAAGAACATGTGGTGAGGGCAGAGTGCGGAAATGCACTACACAGCATTTGTTTTAAAAACCTATGGCAAGCAGAAGTAAAGTAAATACTTTTAAGTGATAACTTGTTACAGGAGCCTTCCTGATGACATGTACACTGTGGAAAGAAGTCTTTCATGCATAATGAAGAGTACAATATTGTTTTGGTATAGACAGAAATAAATAGTAATGGGCTCTGTCGAGGTTACAATGGATCTACTACATGGATTAGTAGACTGAAACTCTAGGCTTTAGCCTATATGAGTTATTTTTTAAAATTGCTATTCAAGTTGAGTTTGATGGAAATAAGAAACATCTATGTTCTATCTTTTTTTTCAGGGTGATAAAAGAGGAAATAGTTATTTATATGAAGTCTTCAACATTCCACAAGTGAATCACAGTATAAATTCTTCTCTTGCATCAAACATCCCCCAAAGACATTATAGTGTTAACTAGCTCCAGCTAATATTTGAAAAATACTTAAAACTAATTCTGAGGTTCATGATATAAAATGATTAGACACTTTTATTTTCATATAAAAAGAAAATTAAAACTCTAATTAGAAACAAATATGATTTGAGCACAGCACATTAAAAAGTTTTAACATAATCATTTTCTGCCTGTAAAAATAAAAACACTAGAGTTATGGGCTAGAGCTCTGATTACAGTATTTTCCCAATTATATAAAGCATGTACAATAATAAGATGAGGAGAATGGCTATTCTGAAATGGAAAAACTACGTAACAACATGATTAAAAAAGGGGGGGAGGGTGGAGAGAGAGACACAGTATGCTGGAAAAAGGAAATATTATCCTAAATAAATCAAGGTTCTCAGTTCCATTTTTTGTTTAATTAACATGTTTATTTTTAAGAGCTAATATATAGTCTATTCCAATTTTAGAACGAAAAAGTGTAGCTGATATACTGGCACCCAGACCAGAAAAACATGAAAATTGTGCTGTTAGACTCGATTTCAAGTTATAAACTGAATTCCTCGTAGTTTCAAACTTAGAATTCTCAAGCAAACTGTGATGTAGAAATAGCCCCAAGGAATTGAAAAAGGGCAAAACAGATTTCAGGAGTGCTAGTATGCTGTGGAAAAGGTTAACTCACAGGTGCTAAAATCTTCAATTTTAGCAGTTTAGGGTTTATCTTCCATACTGTGATAACTTTTCCATTTAAGTACAAAGAACAGAAAAATAATCCACAAAGACAATTTTATGGGACTCCCTATTCCAGGTCTATTGCTTCTTGATTTTTCCTAAAACAAACAAAGAAAATAAAACAAAACCTACTCTCCACATTGCACCACTATTGTTTTATGTCATTGTACTTGACTTCTCAAGAGAAGCAGAGATTATATAAATATGAGCTAATACATTAACAAGTCTTGGATTATTTAGGCATAGAGCAATCATTAGTTTCATTCTTATGTTTCAAGATGTCAGACTGAAGATTGGTGGTGCTGTATTTGATTGCCTTGGCACCTCTGAAACATACAAGCCATCATACATCTACCCATGTGTTAAGCAATGTTCGCAAGTGAGGTAGGTCATGCTTCCCTCTTCTCACAGCCTCAACTGTAGCTACCCACCATGAACATCACAGACCTTCCTACCATTCCTACGAGCATGAATTTTCAGTGGATGGAGATGCTATAAGCTAGGGTATGATTTAAGAAGTCTCTAGGTAATCCAAAATTCAAGGATAAGGTATTATGGTACTTAGATGAAGTTATCAATTACCATGTGACTTGTAGTCACAGAGGCCAGGGTTCAAATCACAGTGCCATCACATACTACACCTCCATGGCCTTGGCCAAATTATTTACCTTTTAAAAAATTCAGTCTCCTTGTGCACAGTGGAAACAATAGTATCTACCCTGAGTTGCTGTTTTGGTGATTAGATATAAATTATATAAAGGGCTTAGCACAATGCCTGGTACATAGGAATTAATAAATAATGACCTTCCCAATAGCAGAATATAGTATTCACAGGAAACTTTTTGGGACCATATTACTAAATGATCATTTAATAGAAGCTTAGAAATAAACTTTAGGGAAAGGACTAAAATAGCACATCATAACAAAAGAATAAGGTACTATGAACTGTAACCTTTGAGACTTTAAAACCCATAAAGTTCAATGTAGTGAAGTAAAGGCTCATAATTGAAAATTTTCATATTCTGTTGCAGAGAGGTTTAACTTACACATCATAAAAATCATTGATTCATAAACTCAGTAATCTATTAGTCTTAAATAATATCAGTTAAAAAGCATATAATATTTGGTGTATTAAAATATAATTTTTCTAAACATAGAACTATAAGCAATAGTAAGTTATTTTTAAATATTATTATAATCTTTATGACGTTAAAGATAATTTATTTTCCTTTTTAAGAAAGTTCAATATAAATATCTAATTTACTAAATGAAATTCTCTATTATAAATATCTACATAAACCAATCTTTTGGCAATGAATACAGCATTTCTAACTATGGTCTTCTTTAAATTTTGCTCCTTGAATTCACTTGTAATTATTCCTTATATATTCCCTTTGCCTTTATTTTTTCACTTAAAATTTCTCTTCAATTGAGTAATAGTTATTCTTCAGTTTCCTGAAATTCTGCTCATTAATCTGATTTGTGCTGACGTAACAATCTGAGGGAAGCCAAGTTTGTCATTAGAAGTGCAATGATGGACAGCATTTTCAGCTTTGCTATTTTCTAGTGGAATTATACAGCAAGCCATTAAGTTATCATGCAAATAAAACCAAAAAGTAAAAATATCCACACAAATATGTCTTACCAGGATCATCTGTTTATCTGTGATTGCAGAGACCTTTCCACATGATTACAAACTGTTAAAACAGTTCCCTAAGGAATTTATAATGAGCAGATTGTGCTTATTAAATAATACAAAGGATTTGTGAAGAATATTTTTGATCTACATAGGCAGAAGATTCAATTATTTTACCAAAAGTTAAAAATCATATATTCTTGTTTAGTTAAAAAAATGCCACCCCCTAAGTATATTTCTTACATCAAAAAAAAAATGCATGTATACAAGTTGAACCATACCTTCAAAGACATCTGTCATTTTGCAGATATGAGCAAATGTAGCTCCAGTTGCCCAGGTATATACTACATCCATCAAGTGAGGTTTGAATGAGCTTAGATAAGTTTCCTCATCAATTTCCAATTTGGCTTCTGCTGAAACTTTTGCAATCCTTTTAGCACATTCCTTTGAAGACAAAAGATATACTTAAAATTTCTTATTATGATCTCCTATATCACTTTTTCTTTAGGTTTTCAAGGCCAGTATTCCACAAGCTCCTTTTGTCTTCCTCAGTAATATGTCTGCAATTTGGATATCTGGCTTCTAAGTAGCCACAGTGCCTGTTCCATTGCTAAGAGATCAAACACCGAAGTTTTCCTATTACACTGAAGTAATTAACTAAGAAAAATATATCAAGGGCATGATTTTCACCCAGTTATACCTTTTCTACGAAAAACAGAACTCTTCATTAAAATTATTCAAGAGTATCATTTAATTAATCTCTAACTGTTTAATTAATAAAACAAAAACAACAAAACAGATTTAGAGAAACACGAATCCCATGGCAAAATGATGCTTCTCCACTAAAAATACTTTAAAAAATGTAAATCTTGGGGCTAGCCCAGTGGCATACTGGTGAAATTTGCATGCTCCGCTTTGGTGGCCTGGGGTTCGCAGGTTTGGATCCCAGGCACAGACCTACACACTCCTCATCAAGCCATGCTGTGGAGGAATCCCACATATAAAACAGAGGAAGACTGACACAGATGTTAGCTCAGGGACAACCTTCCTCACACACATACAAAAAAGGTAAATCTTTTCTTTTCCCCACAATGAGAAATTTAGATTCATTCTTTTCTTCTTGGTAATCTAAAAGGTCAAAAACTCCTAGGTCTAAAAAGACTTCCCCGGTTCTGGAAGTTTAAATTTGTTAGTAATATTAAGGGATGCTAAATGTTCTATTGGAGGGGCCTATTTTTATGATCCACTTTTTATTCCTCTCTTGCAATGTCTTATAGTTCTTTTTTCCCTGTCTTTCTGTCTAATGTTGAAAAGGTAGATAAAAATTAATGCATCCTAAGAAAATAAAAGACACAAATTTATGACTATAAACTACTATGGCTTTGAGGACCCAGAGATAAATAATTTCTTAGGATAAAACAGATTTTAAAATTTGTTGTAAACTAGGATGGAAAAGTGTACAAAATTTAAGCTAACTACATCCTACTCCATCAAGATGCGATTCTTAATACCAAGGAAAACAATGCAAGCACTGAACTGCTGGTATAGCCTATCTACATTATGCAGTGCTAAATCTGCACTCATAGCAACTCTATACAATTTATTACATTGGTGGGAAGGAATCTTTAAGTATTAAAATAAAAATCACAAATGATATTATCAATAGCATTAAATGTTAACATCAAGAGACATATTTAATCTCAGAGGAAGTTGTCTCTGTGGAATAATAAATACTATGATAAGACTGTCAAAAATGTTTATTTTATAATATTCTCTTCATAAAATATATAGTTGGAAAAAATCTTACCTGCATTTGACGAAGTGGTCCTGCTAATTGCTCTGTTAATTTGGGCATCTCACTAGACTATAAAAGAAAAGATATAAAAAGATTAGATGTAATAATCTTAAGTTGAAAATGCAGTATATACTATCACAAAGTTTTCATGATATCCATTATCAAATTATAAGACCTTAGTCATTAGCATTTAGTTTCTAGTCAACTCTAAGTTTATTTAAACAAAATTACCACTCCTCTCATTCTAAATTATAATATTATTTCAGAAGAAAATATTACACTGCTAAATTTGCAAACTGTGCTAATCTAGCTATTTTCTGTGACCATAAATGGAACTGAGGGAGAGCAAATATTGTAAACATGCGTAGCAGTTTAGTTACATCAACATTATTATTATAAACTTTTTATCTCAGTTTGACTCTGAAACAGTTCTGGCTTCTAGGGAAGTCAATTCATGGAAACTAAAAATCTGGGCTCAAGAATGTTAGAAATAATGCTCTCAATTTTAATGTTATTCAGATACTTCTAGCTCTCTAATCACGTATAAGATAGTTAAAAGTTTAATCTGAATTTCAGTGTTCTTAATATTGCCTTCCCAATTAGTGAAAAGTTCATCAATTTCTCAATTAGAATAATAGGAGTTTCAGGTCTATTACTAACTAGCCAAATGAAGTTGGACAAGCTGCTTGAATTGTGTGTGTTGGTTTCTTACCCTGTCAAAGAGAAATAATAAGGTCAGATCCTCAAAACCTATAGCCTTATGATTAGAACAAAGACATTATTAGTGCACAATTTTTGACAAAGATAAACTTTTATCAAGATTAGTATGTGTGTGTGGGGGGAGGACAGGGACAGGATTTAAAGTAATTATAGGCAAATTTTCAAGAAAGCAATTATGGGTTAGTTCCAATAGATCTGTCTCTGTTTTAAGCATCAGTATTTATACAGAACTTGGTTTTGATTTGCATCATGTATATATATATATGTGTGTGTATTATATAATAAAATCATGACCCAGGTTCTGCATTATTCCTGTTAAAACAAAAAATCATGACGAGTGATGAAAAAGCAAAATGGCTAGAATGAACTCACTATCTCAGTTTAACAGTGAAAACAATCCAAGACTGCTAAATGTCTTTGATATTGTATCCATTCATGGTCAACAGTTACTGAGTTCTTCCTCTGCTGGGCACTATAAGTAGCAGGCACTGGTCCTGACATAAGTAAACTAAGTGTGATTTTTACCAATGCTTTCCCACCAGGTATGTGCACAGTTTGCTCCCTCATTTCTTCTTCAAGTTGCAATTCAAATTTCACTCTATCAGTGAGGTCTTTTCTAATCATCTTGTTTAAAATAGTAACCCCATCCCCCAAGGATTTCTATCTGTCTCCTGTGCTCCACTTTTCTCCAAACCCCTCCTCACCATTTGACATAAAATGTGTGTACTTTATTTCTTTACTGTTTATCTTCATTCACTAGCATAAGTATCATGAAAGCAAAAATTTTCACTGTATCTCTAGTGCCTGGACCTGTGCATTGCATACAGTGGGTGCTTAAAAAATACTTGTAGATACTTGATATTTTTATTATAAAGATTGTATGTAACATTTAAATTACTTTTAATGATATGAAAAAATGTGGGGGCGCAGTTTTAGAAAGAACACATTTTAAAATAGAAGTTAGGGGGCTGGCTCCGTGGCTGAGTGGTTAAGTTCACACGCTCTGCTGTGGCGGCCCAGGGTTCAGATCCTGGGTGCGGACATGGCACCACTCGTCAGGCCAAGCTGAGGCGGCGTCCCACATCCCACAACTAGAATGACGTGCAACTAAGATATACAACTGTGTACGGGGGGGAGGGTTGGGGAGATAAAGCAGAGGAAAAAAAAAAAAAAGATTGGCAACAGTTGTTAGCCCAGGTGCCAATCTTTGAAAAGAAAATTAATTAATTAATTAAATAAAATAGAAGTCAGTATATCAAGCAGACTTTATTGTATTATTTTTTTTTGCTGAGGAAGATTCACCCTGAGCTAACATTTGTTGCCAATCTTCCTCTATTTTGTCTCTGGGTTGCTGCCACAGCATGGCCTCTGATGAATGGTGTAGGTCTGTGCCTGGGCTGCTGAAGCGGAGTGTGCCAAACTTAACCACTAGGCCTCTTGGGCCGGCCCCAGACTTAATTATATTTTTAACGAGTATCTTACTATATTTACCTTTCTTTCTGGCTAGAAAACATTCTTTTAGAAGTATCAACAAAATTCCATGTGACTTTTAATACAATTTTCCATCTAACTGTTGAAAGGCACCACAAGAATTGATGACGCTTCTTATAACACAGTGTAGCTTCACTGAATTTATCTTAAGCACACATAGTGATATCTTGCCCCAAGATTTAAGGGTTCTCTTTTGGCTAAGGCAACTCCATTGTAGAGGTAACCTACTTGACCTCTCAGAAGACAGAATTCTTGTAGTGCCACATTAAAAAGAAAAAGCTCAATGCAAGAAATTAGCTACAAGGCAAAGTCTGACAAAGGCAGAAGACCACCAATCCCCAAGCAATCTCTTAAACCTTAGATCTGTTCAAAGAAAATCTGATAAATATTCTTAACAATTACTTGGAAATTAATGTAATAAAATTTTGAACCTAAGAAAAAAAACAGCCAAACATAATGCATTCTCCATGTACAAACTACTTTATAGGTGCATAGTAGGCATTCTCAGGATAGCATAAATTGTTTTGGGATTACTGTCCTGTTTGTTATAATCGGCACTATACCTGTAATTCTGACCTGTAATCAGGGAGCTGAGAGAAAAGTATCTTCTACATCAAGAAGTAATGTACTTGATCTGATTAATAAATAAGGAAATAGTTAACAGGTAAACAGATCAATGGCAGAACTGAAAAAACAATTTGTTCTTTCACAATTTACTTAAAAGTTAATGTGTATATAGTAAAAGGTCCTCTAAAAATTTAGATAGCAGTGTTAAAATTATTTTTAGAAGGCAAATGTCCTTATCTTACTGTTATTTTGTCCATGTTATCCACAATGAATAGTTTTAAATTTGAAATGTGAAACATGTGTTTTACTTTTTAAAACAAATCACACTGGTTTTTGGAATAACCAAGTGTGATTAGTATTCTTGTGGTGCTCCATCCAGCACTTCATTTTTTGATTTAAGAGCTGCTGAAAGTGAACTAACTACTCACATGAAAAAATTATTGCTAAACCGGCAAGGAGAATCTTACGCCCACTATCTCAGACCTTGCCTATGAAAACTAAGACTTCAGCTGCTTCAGAGTTATTCTCCAATACTGGGAGGAGGAATATTAATTTAACTTTACTATCCCCTTTCACTTTTACTAGTTTTACCTAATCTTACTTTTTCTTTTTCTTTCTAGGACTGTCTGACTAGGCCAGAGGTTCAAGCAACGCATTGGGTTATAGAACAAACTTAAAACTTGGAATCTGGTTAATGATGACTGTCCACAAATAAAATCCTATTTTACTCTCCTTTCTGATGATACACATTTAATTATTTCTCTTACTAAATTTGTGTTAAAGTTGCACTGATTTCTAATTAACATTACCCATATGTAAATATGAAGTAAATATGAAGTAATATTTTTATAATAAAAAATAGCACAATAGTATTAAAATTAAATTATAGTATGTGTGAATTAATGAATAAAATGTGCTAAATCTATCAACTCACATTCTCTTGAAACACAAAGCAGCTTAGGAGTGCCGTTGCCTGTTCTGCAGATAGGTCATTGAAAAGGCCATTAAACATCATCTCAGTTAGAAGGAGCTCATCAGCACTACACCGCCACAAAAAAAAAGAATAAGTTTCAAATGTCAGGATATAAAAATATACACATGCACTCATACATCCTTAAAATGCAGTTTTAATAAAATGTATTATTTGACCATGAAGAGTAATCATTGAGGAGTGACAAAGATTTATTTAATTAAGGAACCAACAGGTCTCTGTATTTACCAACACACAAATAATAAATGTAAAATGGGTATTTTATATAAAGATCCCATTCCAAAAACACCAAAATGCACATATTCACTGAAATAAAGAACCATGTCTTAACTCTCAATATACCAGGAAAAATAGTCATCAGCATTTATTATCTGGATCCAAGGACCCTTTTAATTATTTTTCACTTTACTTTACAAATAATTTATAAAGAGATAATGAAAAACTTTATTAATAACCTTAATTAGAATGTATGCATAGCAGACACACATTTTATTCCATAGTTTCCTAGTGCTGAGAATGTATATAACCAAGATGGGCAGTGGCCTCTGAATGCAACAAAGTGCTGCTCATCAACTGTCATCCACGAATCTGGACTATATCAATCTAGTAAATACTATCCCAGATTTCAAATATGCCTCTGATAGGTACTAGCTCACCATTACTTCTCTTTCTTCTTGCATTTGCCTTGTTAAAACATACTACTGACTACTTCAGAGATTTTAAATACATCTCTTTCAGGTTCCAGCTTATCGTTATTTTTGATTCCTCTTTACATCATCAAAATACAGTATTTTAAAAAACTTTGAGAAGTCATAACTTCGTTGAAGAAAGGCCATCTTCTCTGCTCCATAACTGTACAACATTTTCACTATTCAGGTTTATATTACAAAGATAGAAGACTTACATTATAAAGATTAGAACGATCAATCCAACATTTTTTTTCATCTCTTCATCACCTGTTTAACAATTCCCCTATATTTATAACTATCTTCAGTATTTGACCACTTAAGAACCGTGCAAGGAAAATTTAGTGTACAAATCATAAAAAATGAAAGACTATTGTCACAAATCCTTTTTAGCAAAATGAGATGATCCAAGTTCTTATCATAAAACATTACGTTACTAAGTCCTTCCTGTTGAACAGAAAGGAGAGTAAAATAAGTAAGAATCTTAGAATTTTCTTTTTGTTCTTAGAAATACATTATTCCCTCACTGATTCTTGAGTTTGAGAATTTACCTAGGGTCTGAGAGTTTGCTTATATGATCAATTTCACTATCATCACTGTGTCTAGAGTACTTTTTGTCTTTTTGTGTAATCGTCTGATTTGAGTAATAATTGTAAAATATCTTTCTGTTATTTTTCTCTTTGGTGGGTGGAAAACAAAAAATTCTGAATTCTCAATCATGTTCAATGAATGCTAAAAAAAGACTACAAAGAATGTCTCTAGAATTCTATAATCAAAGTTCCATAAAGTATCTTACACATATAAAAGGGTTTAATGGACCCATTTAGCAACTGTAAGGGTTTTATCTACTTAAAAAAAGGGCAAATATTTTTTTTTGGAAGACTTCTAAAAAAGAATAAAGTCATGAACTATCAATCTTTATAAACAGTTGTAACTATTCAAAAGTAAAGTCAAAAACTAAATTTGGGTTCCTAATGGTAAACTGAGAGTTAAGCCAAGCAAAGAGGACAATAATACAAATAAGGCAAGACGATTTCAAGGAACTACAGACAGTCTAATGTGGGTGGCAGACAATAAAGATAATAATCACAGGACAGCAGTTTAACTGAAGTTTATACATGCGATTATGCAAAGAAAGTTGAGGAGCCTCAAGACAGACTGGAGAAATTTAGAGCAAATTTCAGAAGACCTTGGAAAAAATATGCAGGAATTATTAGCAAGATGTAGGGTGGGAGTGAGGGAACGGTCATGCTAAGTGAAAGAAAAACTATGTGTGGGATGTGGCAACAGATAGGCTAGAGAGAAAAGGGCAAGAATACACCAAATTATGGAATTTATTCTAAAAGCAATAGGAAATCACTAAGAGACTTTTACCAAAAGAATGTCATGACAGGACTTGTGCTTTGGAAAGAATACTCTGAAAGCATGAGTATACAGGATGGGTTGTAGAGACTCAAGACAGGAGGCAATGAACAGTTAGGGGGACTGCTGCAGACTCTAAGCAAGAAATAATGCAGGATGGGCATTAGTCAGTGAGAATACTTAAAAGAGCATGGAGGTAGAAGAAACAATCAAGAAAATGTACGAAGAGAGAGAAAAGGGAGAGAACCAGTCTAGGGTGACTTCCAAGTTTCTGCCTTTAGTGGCTAGGTCTTATTCAGCAAGATAGGAAAGCAGAGGGACGGGGCCAGCCCGGTGATGCAGCGGTTAAGTTCACATGTTCCGCTTTTCTGCAGCCCAGGTTCACTGGTTCGGATCCTGGGTGCAGACATGGCACCGCTTGGAAAGCCATGCTGTCGTAGGCGTCCCACATATAAAGCAGAGGAAGATGGGCATGAATGTTAGCTCAGGGTCAGTCTTCCTCAGCAAAAAGAGGAGGATTGGCAGCAGTTAGCTCAGGACTAATCTTCTTAAAAAAAAAAAAAAAAAAAAAAAGGAGAGGGAGAAGCAAATTTTGGGGAAAGGTAATATACTTTTTGAAATTTGTTATTGTTTTCTCTCTCTAAGGATTCTATTTTAGCATAAAATCAATACTCATTCTTCCAAGACTAAATCTAGCTGCAGACACCTAAGAGAAATTAATTTATGTATTATTAAATACTACATAATATCACAAAGAAATAATTCCAATAACATTAATTTTTGCATATGAATCATGAGCCCACTGTTGTGGTCTAGATTCAATCCTGGGTAAATTATTAACTTTATGGTGCCTAGGTTTTCTTTAATTACAAAGTAGCAAAACTGAACTTTAACACAAGTTGAAGGAAAACTAGAAGCCTGCGGGCCAAATCTAACTTGAGGAATGTTTATTTGGCTCACACGGTGACTAAAAAAATAATTCTAAATTAGTTTTTGAACATTTAAAAAATCAAGGGATTTCATCTAAAATTCTGGATTTTTGGCTTTTCTAAATTAGAAAATCTGATATCACATTATTCTGTAATAACCCATTGGGGCTGACTAGTCACTGTCCCTTTGTAGTAGCCAAGAATTGTCATTTGCCGCAATCTCCTCTTAGCCCCTGTGGAGATATGATAGTTCATGACATCTGAACTAGATCATCAATAAGAACAATATGAATAAGTCTTCACCAGAAATGTCTGAAACCATATACAAGGCCTGTAATTCTCTGGCCCTGTCCATTAGGGACATGGAGAAGACATAAAAAACTGTTTCAAAAATGTCTTTTATGGACTCATTGAGAATAATGGTCATAGCTATGGACAAAGCAAGCTATACCTTCAGGCTATTGGCAACCACTTGAGACTCTGAGCCAGAATTGTCCAACAGGCTCTTCCTGAATTTCTCACCCACAGAAATCACTAGCGAGAATGAAATAACTGTTGTTGTTTTAAGTCATTTATTTAATTTATTTTTATTTTTTTTTGAGGAAGATTAGCTCTTAGCTAACATCTGCCACCAATCCTCCTCTTTTTGCTGAGGAAGACTGGCCCCGAGCTAACATCTGTGCCCATCTTCCTCTACTTTATATGTGGGACGCCTACCACAGCATGGCTTGACAAGCAGTGTATAGGTCTGCAGCCGGGATCCGAACCAGCGAATCCTGGGCCACCAAAGTGGAATGTGCAAACGTAACTGCTGTGCCACCAGCCTGGCCCTGCTTAAATCATTTAGTTTTAAGGTCATTTGTAATAACGGCAACAGATTACCAAAACAGACAATAGCTTATATCCAATTTTAAGCTGTGGACTATAATATGCTGTACTATAATACCTTATTGTTAGCCCAAAACTTTCATAAAATATGTTACACATATAAAAGGATAATGGCTATTAGACTACATTTCAAGATGGAAAAATGTTCATAATTGTAAAAGAATAAAAAGTATACAAAATTGTATATAAACCAAGATTACAATTGTATAAAGATTCTACAATGCATTAGAATAAAAAAAAAGGAAGTACATCAAAATGCTAAGGGTGTCTGGGTTAGTTCTGGGATCCAAGAGACTTTTTTTAATCTCCTTTTCTAACTTCATGGTCAAAACCTGCAGTTAATATGTATTAACTACATATAATATAATATATTGTATAAACTTCATATTTTTAAGACAGCTCTTTTCCAAAAGATTAATAGTCCTCATTTAAAAAACAGTATCCCATTTAAAAATCAGTTTTCTAGAACAACCAGGTTTTACCTGCTTATCTCACAAGCCACTCGTCCTTTCATCTCTATGACATCAGAAGAAGTAGCAAATCCCAACCTCCTTAAAACACGTTTGCGACATTTGAGCTCATCCATTTGTAGGACAGTTCTTGCTTTCTTTAGTTCTCGCTTTGCAGATTTAATATCCATTGCAATCTAAGACACATAAGAACATAAAGGAAGTTCAGTAATAAAGTGAAAAAGTAAAATGGGATTTACTCATGAAATGAAACCAAAAATATTCTATAAGGACATCCTACAACCTCTCTGTTTTAGCTTCTCTTTTACTAAAGCTTTAATGGGGTGGAGAGGGAGGGGGTGCATAGGAGCTTCTCAGATACTTTCCCAGGATATTATACAGGAGGAATGATGTATCTGAAGTTCCTAAATACTAGTATCTGAATTCTTAAAAAGTGGCAAAAATGTTAAATACGTGGAAAATATAAAATGTCCATTTGAAAAATTTGAGGCAGAGCAGGGAGATTTAGAAGTTGCTAAAAACTTAAGAAGTTGAGGAATACAGCACGGCTCTTGCTTCAATGAGAAGGGGTAAGGAGGACAGTCTAGGAGGAGGGGAGAGTTGGATAGCCAGGAGCTGGATCAGATAACCAGCAGGAGGTAGAAAGTCAGTGGTGAATTAGGATAGGCTGTCTCAAGACAGGATTCATTTGACAATTAATCATGCTCCTAAGTAGCAATCCCATCAGCTGTAGCTTTTCATCCTTAGGGAATTAGGGAGTAACTGAGAGAAGAGGAAAAGAAAGATGAAGGTATATAATCTTATCTCTTGACTACTTATATTTTCCCCATGATACCCTGAAAAAGCTTCCTTCTCTTGGTGTCAAATTACATCACAAATCTGCCTAAGGTGGAAATGGCTTTAGCAAAGACAATAGGTCTTTATTCTATAGACAGAGATGAAAGCTTAAAAGAAAACTGTACTGAGGTCATCCCAAAGAGTGGATGAGTTTTAAAATTCTGTTAATCAGTAAATATCACATACTTTTCAACTGTGATGAGTATGATAGTACAAGAGCAAGAAAACACTGGGATCCTGAAGAGGAAGTTTGAAGTTCAGAAAAACACTGATGGAAAGAAAAGTTTAGGGATTGAGAAGCTGAAATTCAAAGACTGGAATTTTGCAGATAATTTATTACACTTCAATTTAGGAGTAGAAATGATAAAGGCAATGATGGTGTTGAGTAATTCATATTTATTGACAGCTAAGTACTCTATTTCTAGTGCTTTACATTATTTCATTTGATTCTTATAGCAATAGTATAAGGTAGGTAACTAATATTAAATCTGCATTTTACAGATGAGAAAACTGATGCGTTGAGAGATTACTAAGTAAACTGGTTAAGATCACAGAGCTAGTGAGTCATAAACATGGGGTTCAAACCCTGTCTATCAGACTCTAGAATCCAAGCTCTTAATGACTATTTATATTGCTATGGACAGACGTGTTGTCATAATGCTAGCAATGCTTTCTATGCAACTCTATGCTACCTAGTGTGACTTATCAGGCCTATGGGAAAAAAAAAAACTGTTTTCTAAAGTTTCTTTGAGGATGTCCATGTGAGCAGAGCAGAAGACTGTGCTAAGTACTCAGAGGCATATAAACCTTACTAGTTAGTAGAAGAGAGCCCACCATTTAAGATATATTTCTCAATATATACATATTTTTTTTTTGGTGAGGGAGATTGGCCCTGAGTGAACATCCATGCCAATCTTCCTGTATTTTATGGGACGCCACCACAGCACGGCTTGATAAGCGGTGCTAGGTCTGCACCTGGGATTCAAACTTGTGAACCCCAGGCTCCTGAAGTGGAGCGTATGAACCTAACCACTACAGCACCAGCCCCTTCTCAATAATTTTTTTATTTTTAAGGATTGGTACCTGAGCTAACAACTCTTGCCAATCTTCTTTTTCTCCCCAACCCTCCCTAGTACATAGTTATATATTTTTTAGTTGCAGGTCCTTCTAGTTGTGGCATGTGGGACACCACCTCAGCATGGCCTGATGAGCAGTGCCATGTCCATGCCCAGAATCTGAACTGGTGAAACCCTGGGCTACTGGAGCAGAGAGCGTGAACTTAACCACTTGGCCATGGGGCTGACACCTCAATAATTTTTATACTGATTACATGTTGAAATGTGTTTTGGACATATTAAGTTAAATAAAAATATTATTAAAGTTAATTTCACCTGTTTCTTCACACTTTTTAAAAAGGTGGATGCTAAACAACTTAAATTTACATTTGTGGCTTGCGCTATATTTCTATTGGATGATGCTGTTCTAGATCTTTTTCTACACATTTTAAAAGAACATAGATAACCATGTCTGTAAATACATGGATACATAGGTATAGGAGCTTTTCTCCCATAGAAGTGAAATCAGCTTGCTTTTCCACTGAATACATCAAGACTTCTTTTCCAAAAAGAACACAGAAATTTACCTCACTCTTTTTAATGACCATGTTGATTTCCATTGTGTCAATATGCATAATTCATACATCTAATTCTCTACTGGTGAACACTGAGGTTGTTTGTATTCATTTACTTTTTCAAACAATGCTACAAGAACATCTCTGCATTGCCTCATTTTGTAGTCTCCATTCTAGACGTGGGAAAGCTGGGTCCAAGAGTGTTAAGCGGGTCGAGACAGTACAGATAAGCTTAAAATGCTGACAGCTGAGGAGTCAGATTTTGAAGGCAGGGCTAAGGGATGTGAAATTTATTTTGCAATCACTAGGTGGCCATAAAAAGATTTGTTTTTTCCCTAAGTTATTAACTCTTTGTAGTTTTCTTTCATTAAAAAATGCAGTACAAGCACATTACAGACAACTGGGGGTGGGGAACCACTATAATCTCACTGCCCAAACACAATCACTTAAGGTTTTGATTCATAAAAGGGTGAATGTTATGCTACATGAATTATCTTTCAGTCTTTTCTTGTGTATGTTTTTATTTTTGCTAAATTGAAATCATAGTTCACATAAATTTTAGATCCTACATTTTTTCATCTAACACTCCTGCATAAGCGTTTTTCCATATATTGCACAGTCTTCATAACAAGTTTACTTAGTCAGTCTCTCAGTCAGACATTAGAGCCTTTTTAGCTATATATGAGTTGCTCAAATAATGCCTCTCTCTCTGGCTTCAAACCACCTTCTCCATGGATGTTTTCCAGTCACCATTCAAACAAGCTCAAGTCTCTCTGTTTTCGTGTTGTGGAACTGTTAAGCTTGACTCTCTGGTGGCCATGTAGGGACTAACTGGAAGCAGAGAGGGAGCCGCTGCAGTGGTCCTGGTGAGAGATGAGCAGGCCAGGATCACAACTGAGTATACGTGTGAAAGTTATTAAAGCTTTTAGTATCTCAGGTTCCTCATCCTGAGAAGTACCTTCATGGTGGGCCTGAGCATAGTGTACTAGATGTTCATTGAGAATACAGCTGTTGTGCCCCACATGGCACAGGGCCACACTATGTTAGTTCACAGAAAGCTAGAAACGGGCAGTATTGTAAAACTGTAAACTAAACACATTAATCTATTAAGCCAAGAAGTTTCTATTCACATATTTATTAAATAAATACTAGATATCTACTTTATAAAGATAGATCATTATGGGAGACATGTGACAGTAAAAATAAGCTAAAATGAAACACCTGACCCTAAGGAGCTTAAAATCTAGTTCATGAAACAGGAAGACAAACATGATGAAAGTGGCATGCGATAAAAGTTGAAAAAGCATAACAGCAAGGAGTTATAAAACTTCAAGGAAGAAGTGACATTTGTGTAATACAAAAGACTCTAGCTGAAGAGAAGTGGATAGTGGAAAGAAATGTGTTCACTTCAAAAACCTTTTTCTAAATTCATTATTCAGAATGGCTGTAAGAGTGATTTTATTGGTTAGAGATTACAGCTAATTACCCTAAAAAGCTGACTGTTACAACTTTATACCATCAGAATGGCTATAATTAAAAACTCAGACAATAACAAGTGTAGGTGAGAAAATGCTAGTAAGAGTGTAAAGTGGTGCAGCCACTTTGGAAACCAATTTGGAAGTTTCTCAAAAAGTTAAACACAGAATTACTATATGACCCCCCAATTCTACCCATGTGAAATGAAAACATATGTCCACACAAAAATTTGTATGCAAATGTTCACAGCAGCATTATTCTTCATAGCCAAAAAGTAGAAAGACCCCAAATGTGCATCAACTGATGAATGGTTAAAAAAAAATGTGGTATATATAAATGGAATATTTTTCTGCCATAAAAAGGAATAAAGTACTAATTCATCCTACAATATAGATGAACCTTGAAGACATTATACTAAGTGGAAGAAGGCAGACACAAAAGGCTACATACTGTATGATGTTATTTAAATGAAATCTCCAGAGCAGGCAAATCCAGAGGCAGAAAGTAGATACATAGTTGCCAGGGGCTGGAGGGTGAAGCATATTGGGAGTGACTGCTAACTGGTATGAGGTTTCTTTTGGGGGTGATAAAAATGTTCTGGAATTCGATGGTGGTTATGGCTGCAGATATCTGTGAATATTAAAAACTACTGAATGGTATGCTCTAAAAGGGTGAATGCTATGCTATGTGAGTTGTATCTCAATAAAAGAGTAAAAAACTGGGAAAAAAAAAGGAATATATCAAATCCTACAGTAAAATGATCTTCATCTTGTCTTGCTGGTAAGAGTAGATAGCTTAAAACACAGCTAGACATTTCTTAATACGAAAAGAAAATGAAAAACATATATTCATTTATTTAGTGAAATACATAGAATTCTACAATAAAAAGTAAGTTTCTGCCATACCTGTGCTTTTTTTTCACAAAGTGTATACACAGTTTCCAAATTGGGATCATTGTGAAGTGGATGAGAATACATTCGATGCTCAAAAGCCTCTACTTTCTGGATGACTTTTTTCAGCCCTTGATCTTGAATGCCCATATCATCAATAGGATCTAATAAGGGAACACCATCAGGAAAACGTTTCTGAACTTCCTGAAACAAAAGATTTAAAATTCATTTTTCATCTTATAGACAAAATTAGTTAAGACTAAACTAAATCAGCCTTTCTTCTAGGGGGCCAGCCCCATGGCCAAGTGGTTAAGTCTGTGCTCTCTGCTTTGGTGACCCAGGGTTTTGCTGGTTCAGATCCTGGGTGGGGACCTAGTAGCACTCATCAAGCCATGCTGAGGTGGCATCCCACACAGCAGACCCAGAAGGACCTACAACTAGAATATACAACTATGTACCGGGGGCTTTAGAGAGAAGAAGAAGAAAAAAAAGATTGGCAACAGATGTTAGCTCAGGTGCCAAACTTTAAGGAAAAAAAAATTTCCTGTTTTTTTCCTATGCACATAGATGTAAAAATAAAAAGGACGCCACATATATAATTTCGTCTTTCCTACTTAAAATGGAGTGCATTTTCCCATTGCATTTGTTTTTGAAAACTCCTTTTGAATCATTGTACTATGATTTACTGATATAGAGAGATAATTTACTAATAATTCTAGTACTTAGAGTTCAATAATCCGGGATGTGGCACAACTTATTGATAAACTCATTACTGTATATTTAGATTGTAACTTCTTCTCATCATTAATAATCCTGTATCAAACATCTCTTAAGTGTAAATTGTTTTCAATTTTCTGATTCTTTCCTTGGGGCTGATTCCTAGGGAGGGCACTACTGAATTAAAAGATACAAACTTTTTAAAGAGTCCAGATCCCTGTCACTAAACTTTTTTTTACATTTAACTGTTAAGTACAGTGAGGGATAGCTCACTGGAGGCTGCTATCCCTGTGGGAGACTTCCAGGGTCTTAGATAGGCCTTAAAGGCAAGATAGGATTTGGCTAGTTAGGAATTTTTTAAAAAAAGGTTATCCACATAAAAATTTTGTAAAACTGCCCAAGAGATGTATTCATTTCAGGAAACCCACCCACGGACCACAATTAAAAATTCCTACCCTACAATGAAAGCATCCTGCTTATGTATGCTTGTTTTCTCAGATTCCAGCCTTCACTGAATTGTAAATGCTATTCAAATGCTTACTGACTAAATAACAAAGTCTCTCTTTTTTTTTTTCCTGCTGGGAAATAAAATTTCCTAGAAAGTCATAATTTTTCCTATTGAAAATAAAACTAGGGGCTGGCCCCACGGCTGTGTTTAAGTTCGCGTGCTCCTCTTCAGTGGCCCAGGGTTTCAATGGTTCGGATGCTGGGCACAAACATGGCACCGCTCATCAGGCCATGTTGAGGTGGCATCCCGCATGCCACTACTGGAAGGACCCACAACTAAAAAAAAATATACAACTATATGCTGGGGGGATTTGGGGAGAAAAAGCAAAAAAAAAAAAAAAAAAGGAAGAAGATTGGCAAGAGTTGTTAGCTCAGGTGCCAATCTTTAAAAAAAAAGGAAAACTATTTCATCCATTTATTAACTATAATAAAAAATGGTTAAAAGTCCGGCACATGATTTTATGCACAAAATTTTCCAAAGCCTATAGTTATCTTCACTCAACAAATAGGTGAACATATTCAGCATATAATAGTGGCCACGTTTTCCTTTGTGAACCCTCCTTTAGTAACCCACTTTGTTGGTAGATTGAGAGAGGGAACAATCTACAGGTAGATCTGAGGTCACTATTTTTATTAAAAAGAACTGCTACTATTGGTAGTACTTATAGTTTTTCTGAAAGAAAGCAATGTATTTAAATGCATTTCAGTTGCCTCATTATAAATCCTATTTATATTTACATAAAATTTATATTCAATTTATAAAATTAACGTGTATACCTGTATTGATTTTAAAACACTCTGTCTATTGTCCATTGGTCGAAGGTCTTTAGGAATGTAAAGCCTAACACTGCTGATAGCAGACAGGAGATGCACCAAAACTGGAACAACCTATCAACAAAAAGTTATATATACATTACAATTAAAATTGCACACTTTCAAATTCTGCCATTTCCTAAATTTAGCTTGAATCCTTAAAAGGAACCTATATTAAAAACATATGACAGGTATAATAAGTAGATAATAATCATTGTGGAAACTTACATCTTAGTAGGGACTATATTTAAAAACTAATTCAAACCCCTTAATAACAGGCAAATAAAAAATAAGTGATTCCCTCAATACAGAATCCATACTTTATTCACTTTTGTGTCCTCAGTATTTGGCACTTGTTGAATACCTAAAAGTACTATAGCACTACAGAGGAAAGAAAGACTCCTATTTGGGTTTAGACAGCCAAGTACAGTTCACGTAAGCTATGGATGGGCCAGAATGAAGAGATGGAAAAAAGATTTCAAGCAGAGAAAACAGTATATACTCTATTAGACAATCTTCAAGATCACCCATCTTCAAACTTTCTTCCATCCTTTCTCTGGACAAGAATACTCTTCCCTCATCATCAAATATGCTATTTTGCTTTCTTTAAATTCAGAGGGCCTCTATAAACTGAAGAGAGGTTAACATTTTCTCAGGTCCAAATTCACGAGTATACTGCTCTCCTATGACCACCTTTACTCTGATCACCACTGAAAAAACAACTGTCATTCGTTTTCTGCTAACAAACATATTCATAGTGCTTTACTGAACAAAATGGCACAGTGGTTAAGCATGGGTGCCAAAGTCAAGACTGCCTGGGTTCAATTTAGTCTTCAGCTAATTGTGTGACCATAAGCAAGTCACCTAGCACTTTTAAGCTTCAATTTCCCCATTTTAAAAATGGGGATAAAATTATAGCTATCTCATTAAACTGTTGTGAGAATTAAATGAGACAATGCATGTAAAATACTTTAAAATAGTGCCTAACCACCTTTTAAAAATACTATTTAGTGTAATAAATATTTGTCAACAAATCTTCATATACCAGTGTTAAAACAGCAGAAATCATACTGAAATACCAAAGAGAAAAGGTAGATAATTAAGTGTTAATAAGTGAGACAGATGGAGACTGAAAAAATGGAGAACATGCACTGTTTAAAGTGGACAAGTACAACTTTCTATTTGAAAACTGAAAAAAATAATGCAATAAACTGTCCACTGTATTCTCTCAATTAGATTTTCCCGACTGTTAATAGTTTGCCATATGTGCCTTTATCCCTCTCTAGATAAGTTTTTGAGGGGTTCTTTGGGGGTGTTTTTTCTTTCTTTCTGTCGTTCTTTTTCTTCCTCTTCTTTTAACCATTTGAAATTAATTTGCAGACAACAGGTTACTTCACCTCACCAGCAAACACTTCAGCAGGTATCTTTTAAGATCAAGCACATTCTCCTGCATAGTCACAATATTATGAGCTCATAAAAATTTAACAATAGAATATCATTTAACATACAGTCCATATTAAAATTTCCTCAACTGACTCAATAATGTCCTTTATAGATCACTATTTCTACTGCCGCGACTATAGTTATGTGCTGCACTAGGACGTTTTGGTCAATGACAGACCACATATACAACGGTGGTCCCATAGAATAGGATCACATAACATGGGTGTGTAGTAGGTTATATCATCTAGGTTTGTAAAAGTACCACAGGGGAGGAAGAAATTTTCCTCTATCCTTCTAGGTTCTTCTGGCTAGTCAAAGAATTAAACTGACATGAGACAGATTAACAGGAGAAAAACAAACAAAAGTTTAATAACATGTATACCTGGGAGAAAGCCAGGAAAGCAAGTAACTCGTCAAAATGGCCAAAGCCCTCACCTTAAATACCATCCTTAGCTAAAGATGAAAGAAGACATTGGGGGTGGGGAGAGTCAGAGACTTCAAAGGGAAGGAAGTCAATTCACAGGTAGTTGAAAAGGAGCACAGTTTGAAAAACATGTGTTTGGGCACACAGAAACAGAACAACACAAGGGGAGCCCAACAAACAGGCTTTTCTAGGTTCCTCTCTGTCTAGACTAGTTTATGTTATGCTAAGGTGGCAGCTCACTTCCTGAGACAGGTTTGTATATCTGAATTCTTTTAGGCAGTTCATGGGGACGTAACAAGAAAAACTCAGCCTTTTGTTTCTTAAAAATAATCAACCTCAAATAGTCCTTATGTAAAAGAGACTCATTTTGGGATGGCAAATTTTGTTCCCCTTCAGTACATGCTATGATGTTCGCACAACAACAAAATTGCCTAATGACATTTATCAGAACATATCCCCGTCATTAAGCTACGCATGATGACTGTGCTACTTTTGGATCCTGTATCCAACCAAGGACCATTTATTGCATTTAACTGTCAAGTCTCTTTAGTCTTCTTTAATCTAGAATACTACTCACCTTTTTTGTTCTTTTATGATACTGACATTTTCATATAATTTCAAATTTACAGAAAAGTTACAAGAATAGGATAAAGAGCTCTCATATAACTTTATTCAGATTCACCAATTATTTACATTTTGTCCCATTTACTTTATCATTCTCTCTCTCTCTCTCTACACACACACACATACACACTCACATGTCCACAGTATAAGTATTAAAAGGGGGAAATTTAACGATGATATAATGACATTATCTAATCTGCAGTCCATATTTAAATTTCATCGACTTTCCCAATAATGCCTTTTATACCATCTTCCTTTGTCCCCCACCACTTCACAGATCCAAACCAGGATCATACATTGAATTTAGCTGTAATATTTCTTTATTCTCCTTTAATCTGAAACAGTTCCTCAGTTTTTCTGTGACTCTCAAGACAGTGACATTTTTTAATACTATAGGCTATTCTGTAGAATGACCCACAATTTGGGTTTGTCTAATCATGAAGAATCATCATATTCAGGTTATGCATTTTTGGCAGAAGTGATTTTTTTCCCCTTCTCAGTCCATTGGTCAACATCACTGGTAACAGTACTTTTGATCCCTTAATTAAAGTGGTATCTGCTAGCATTCTCTACTGTAAAGTTACTACTTCCCCCTTTCAATTAGTAACAAATTTGTGGGGAGATTCTTTAGAGAATTTGTTTTTTTTTTTATTGGCACCTGGGCTAACAACTGTTGCCTATCTTTTTTTTTTTCCTGCTTTATCTCCCCAAACCCCGCTGTACACAGTTGTATATCTTAGTTGCAGGTCCTTCTAGTTGTGGGATGTGGGACGCCGCCTCAACGTGGCCTGATGAGCGGTGCCATGTCCGCGCCCAGGATCCGAACCCTGGGCCGCCGCAGCGGAGTGCGTGAACTTAACCACTCGGCCACGGAGCCGGCCCCGAGAATTTGTAAATATCCTATTCCCCATTAAACTTTCAACTCACGAGTTTTAGCATTCACAGATTATTCTTGCCTGAGTCAATTAGTATTTGAGGTAGTTGCCTAATGGTGACTTTCCTAATATCACTATTCCTTTCACATTTTATCTATCTATCCTTCTATCTATCTATCTACCTACTATCTCAGTCTGGACTGGTAGATTCTTATTTCATTTACACTTTATTATTATCCTTTACTATCATTATTTTTATTCTCAAACCGTCAAATTCATTTTTAAAGAAGACATTATGTGGGCTGAAGTGGCTTTTGAACCACCAGTTTGTGATCTATGCAAATCCTAGATGCACTGTCTGGCTGGAAAAAGACGAGTCAGGACATGAAAAATAATCAATAATGTACTAAGCAGCCAACACTCAAAGGGAGAGATGCACAAGTTTTCTACACTGAGGTACATGTACATAATCCAAAATGGCAGAAAAATAAAAAATAATTCACTTGGCTTTAGAGAGCAAGTATACGCTTTTTGTACTTGCAGCTGAATTCATTACGCACAAGTACTTGAGAATTTCCTTAAAAACAGAATAAACATTCTCTGCGAAGACTTGATTGAGAAGAAAAACAAACTGTCCAATTTCTAACACTGCTTACATAATAAGCTCCATTCAAGAAACAGTCAACTAACTCTCACATTAACAAGAAAGAGACTACAAAGGCTCTTCTACAAGTACAGGAAAGGGAGATCCTAAGACTTAAGTTTTGTAAATGAGAAGTTAAATGTTTAAAAGCCAACTGAATAGTTGCCATGAAATTATAAATCTCTACACTCACAGGGATTTTACTTTTTGCTGAGGAAGATGTGCCCTGAGCTAACATCTGCTGCCAATCTTCCTCTTTTTGTATGTGAGCTGCAGTCACAGCACGGCCACTGACAGATGAGTGGTATAGGTACGCGTCCCAGAAATGAACCCAGGCTGCTGAAGGGGAGTGCACTAAACTTAACCACTAGCCCACTGGGGCTGGCCCAATTTAAAAACATATCACAATATTTGCACGGAGCAGTTTATTCAACTTTCTAAACCTAATAACCTTTATAAAGTAAATTAGAATTCAGGTTCACCATGATGCAACACTGGTCTATACAAATCCAAATAATTATGAGGGCAATTATTAGAAACTTGTTAGAATATCAATAGGAGCAAGTATTTTTATTCTTAGACCTTTTGAAACTTTGCAAGCTAGCCATAAATCAATTTCCCCTTTTAAGATAAGCAAATGATAAGGCAGATAATATCAGAAGTCAGTAAGTTTTAAGCCAATACATTCTGTGAATTTCAAGCAATGTCATTTCTTCAAATCAAGACTATTAGCTGAACACAATTTTTGAATTTTTTATCCAAACCAGAAAGATGTTTTCTAAAGCAAATGAATTTCAATCAAGTCAGACAAAACTTAAACTGATACTAAATTTTAGATTTTTAAAAACTGAATTTGTGTCTTGATCTAAGTTAAAAGCTGATGTAATAATCTACTGAATGTACTAGATATTTTCTCTACGTTTATTCAGAAGAATGTCAGTGAAAACAGAGGAGTAAGAACCTCCAAAAACTCCATAAAAGCATTGAGAACACTGGCAAAAAGGGTCAAAGTCAAGTTCTTCAGAACTCTGAAAATTAACCAACAACTTACAGCAATCTAAGGAGAGTTTAGCTTTAAGGTGTTTTAACTTACCTTCATCTCTCCTCCTCTACCCACTCTACAGTAGCCTTCAAAACCAACAGCCTACAATCACAGTGAAAATTAGTCTAGTAGCCACTGGAGGGGACAAAGCAGGGTTAGAACTACTTCAAAATCCCATTCCCAGAGAAGTGTCATTATTTCACCTGTCTAGTGGTCCCTAGAAGACTCCATTCACAAGGCTGTCTTTATTTGACCTGACTTCGGGCTTGCCCAGAGTAAACAACCTTTTTGCTGGGGGCATTTGTTGAAAATAGAAGAGGCAACTGTTTAACATCATGGCTTCCTGAGATGGTGGATAACAGGGCAAATAGATTAACCGAAAAGCTTAAAAAGAAAAGCTGGGAAGTAAAATGTTCATAGGGGAATCTGAAAGGCTCTGACACATTCCTAGGAATCTAGAAGGCCACATGCATGTGTAGGGCTGTGCTCATGCTCAAGAAAGAACTGAGAAGGCCCTAATAAGCTCTCACTTCTGGCTGACCTTGAGACTGTGTACACAAGAAGTGAAGGCCAAGGTAGTGTTGTCAACTGCCTGGCTGAGTGTTTAAAGGAATACTGCAATATGCCTGCAGAGCACCTCAGCAAAGACTGGTAAACTTAACAGTTCTGGGCATTTAAGGAAGTCTCTGTTTAATTATTAGCTGACTACTAAGGTAACCAAGCAGAGACTTTAGCAGCCATACACAACAAAAAGTACAGGTTTAACAGAATCAATTCAGAAAAGTCCACTAAACAAACAAGCAAGCAAACAAACAACAAATAGCAACATAAATAAACTCTGGGCGGGGTATCTGATTTCTCAAGTTGCCACGTGATATCAACTAAAATGTGCAGCAGTGTTCAACAAAAAAATTACAAGCGTGTATAAAAACAACAAAGTGTGGTCTATACACAGGCAAAAACAGCAGTCAATAGAAACTGTCCCGGAGGAAGTCCACACATTGGACTTAATAGCCAGAGTTTAAATCAGCTATTTTAAACATGTTCAAAGTCTACCCCCGCCGCAAAAATCCGATTTCAATTTGTAATAAATAGTATACTTTTGATGCAAACTTTAAGTGACAAAACAACTAAATCTCATTCCATCACAACTATTAAGGGGTATCCTGATTCTCCAACAGTTGTCATATATGATAAGTGTATAGTTGTAACCTGTAATGTGCTATTTTATGTCCTTTTATAGATGTTTTTATCTAATGCTGAATGATTCTAGTAAGTTCTTTGCCTAGGGAAACAAAACAGAAATCACTTATCTAGACCCTATATTTATGGTCTTCATTCCCTGACACCAAGTCTCATTTAACTCTCATGAAGAGGCTGTGATAGGGGCAGTGGTTACACATACTTGAAGCTGGCAACGCAACAATGACAAAATTGCAAGCAATCTTTAGAATACACTGTCTAAAGTGTTAATCTCTACTAATGAACTGTAATCCAGAGCTGGCTATATTCTAAGCCATTTTATTTTCCTGGAAAAAAGTTCAAGAGTATTTATTTCATAGTTAAAAGGAAAAGTCACTTTAGAAAGTAGTCTTGTACAAAGGCTAATAAAAAGCTAAATTTGGTGTTATACAGACTCAGAGTTAGAGAAGTGAAAGATAACTATGGAAATTCTACTTCCTCCTCATATCTCATGCAAAGGAAGTCTGGTCCAAACCTTCCCTGAATAGTGCTACATAGTCACTGCAGTTGAGAAATGAGATTTTCTTATAAACTGCCTCTGGAAGTATTTCCCTATATCCAAGATTCCTATTCAAAATATTAATTTACAAAAGCAAACGATATTATCTATATATTCTGTTTCTAAAGATAACAGTCCTCCTCTCTGTTTTATTCTTACACCTATGTCATTCAACCATACAGAAGAGAACCTGGGAGTTCTTTTTAAAGAGGGATGCTTCATGTTCTGCACATGTTGCTTCCTCTGCTGGGAATGCAATTCTTGTCTGAAAAAATTCTAATATTTCTAGAAGTTTGTTCAAATCTCACTACTTCTTTTATAAAGCTTTCTTTACTAATCCTCCCTCCAAACACACCCATCCTACCTCTAGAGATTTATCTCTGATGTTCATCTAGCTCTTTGAACACAAAATGCTCTCCCCGTTAAGCTGTAAACCTCTTGATGTCAAAGACTATATACATAATTTATGCTAACACATCTCCCCCTTAATTTCTTTAGCAGCACATGCTGAAATCAACTGAATAAAAAATGTAATAGGAGTAGAGGAAAGACACTCAGTTTGCCCAGGGTCCAGTGAAGCCTTCACAGTAGAAGCTGTCTATTAAACTGAACCAAATCATGATTATTAAGTACTGCAAAGCTTCTCAGTATCTTTAAGTAAAACAGGCCCAGCTGCTAGGCTTACCAAAATTTGGGCCTAGAATGGAGACAGACAGCAGACAAGTTTCACCTAAAATGCTAATTCCAATGAATCAGTCATTACATCATTTTCTTTGAAAAAGAGTCTAGGCTTTCAGTGTGAAAGAGTTCCATGACTTATTATCAATGTTTCCCATGAGAGAAGGAGAATGTTGGGATGTGTGCCACATATTTGCCATTCCAAGCTGCAATAACTTCAAAGGTCCCTTTGGGTACATGAATATATGCCCAACTGTGGGAGTTTTCGCCTCATTTATAGTTAAGCAGTCAGTTGGTAAAATAAACATTGGGGGGGGGGAACCCTACAAGTTTCAATGGTGGTGGAATTCAGGAGGAGAATAAATTAGAAGATTGAGGACCAGAGACCAAAGGCTAGCTGGTGTTTACAATTATAAATAACTATACTTTTAAACCATTATTTAAAAATGTTTAATAATGAACAGTCTTCTTAAATACTGCCAACTCTGAATCTCATAGTTATCAATTGATCCAAAGAGGTAGCCTATGAAGTTGCAGTGGCAGATTTTACTTTCTACAAACAAAAGCTTATCATAACAAATACCATTACAATGACATTTCCTAAAAGACCTAGCCAATATGCCACATACTTAAAGCAATGTTTAAAAATAACAAAATTCCAGTATGATATTAGCCTTCAAATAGATACTTGGAATGTCTACAAGAAGATTTTACCTACAATTATTTTAAAATAAAATAAAACAGGAGACATTTAAGAAATATGGGTATCTCATGTAGCAATCTGAATGTTTTGCATTTCATTAAAAGCACAAGTAAATTAAATGATTTTAACTAAGGAAACTTGGGTAGGAATTTTTCATTATCAAAACACTGCTTCAATTGTCATTTTCACAGGAATATAATAAACAGCACGGATGGAATAAAACTGTAAAATTATTTGGCCACAAAAATGATGAAACATCTTTTTAGCCCAGATAAAATCCAGCTTCATGGAAAAATTTATATTATTAAATTCTCTTTATCTTTCACCTTGTCATTATTTACCACGCCCATAATTTGGTAAAAGAGAAAGAGAGCTTAAATCTCATTAATCATCCTACCGATATTTTAGATGGCTTTAACACACCTTAAAATACCTTGAAAACTTTCAATTTAGAAATCCTGACAGTATGTTCATTATAATCACAATCAGGAAATTTAGTGATTATAAATAATTCACAAAATATCTGAAATCCAAAGATAAAAAATAAAGTACAAACCTGCATCTCTCCTTTCTCATCTGGTTTAGCTGGTTTTGCAGCCTCAGTAGCTGAATTTTTCAGGCTCTCTTTGCTACAGCGCAGAAGTACTTCTACTACATATAAAGGATCCAGTTCACCAGAATTAGGCTAGAAAAACAAGATAATAGGTATTAATTCTTAAAAATTGGCCCACAAATTTTAAATTCCATATATACAGGGACTATATTCTCAGCATTTAGCATTATGACTGGCACATACTATACAGTAAATGTTTATTTCGTGAAATGAGAGCTGTCTCTCTTCATGCTTCAACATGCTTCAATGGAAGAGAAAACAGAAATTACTTGATACTTATGTATTTGAATAGTATGATCACAGTTGACAGTGACATAAAATGCCACTTTAAGTTTCGAATGGTCAGTTTATAATTTTATTTAATTATACTAGAATTAGAAAAATAAACTAAAAGAAATGATCAGTATTAGAAAATGAATCTGTATCTTCAAATCACTCTAATTAAACAACATGAAAAATATACTGAGAGTAGATCATTTTATTGCTTAGTGGCACCTCTATAACGTGGTTTTCATATCATTTTATTAAGTTTTTTATATTCTGTAATAAAAACGTGATCCTCAAGAACTAATCACATCTTCTGCACTATGACAATTTATGTTTGAGAGCAGTGTCTTTCAAATAGTAACAGAAGACTTTTTTCATTAGTAAAGAATTTCTCTCTACTCTTTAATATCTGAATGATTTCTTCTGTATAAAATAGATAAAAGGGAAGTCATTTTGATTGAGGGGGGAACACGGCAAAGAAGTGAGTGCTTGGTCACCCCCTCAACACAGCTCCTGTTCAAAAATGAAAAACTGTCAAGAAATGACAATGAATCCATACCCACAGTCTATTTCTGCAATAAACTACCAATCGTTTAACAATAAAATCTATTTCCAAATACAAACCAAAAATACAATCATAATTATCTTATATCACTCAGTTCAAATTTCCTCGAAGAAAGCATAAGCTCCATTTCCAATCCAAAAGGAAAACTAGTTTTTTTCCTCAGCATACATTTTTGCAAAATGTTATTTTTAGTTTCAAACCATCATTCAACTTGCTATTGACACAAAGCAAAGCTGTATAGTATTTTCAATTAGATCTGTATCTGCAAAGATTACGCATATGTATAGCTTAGTCAATATAAAATGAGTTTCATAAATAATGAGATAAGTAAATAGTTATGACCAACTGCCAACTCTTCCATGTGGTAAATGATTATAAAGAGAATTACTAACTATTATATTTAGCTTTCCAGAGGGGAAAGAACCCTCTGAGTAAGATGCATTCAATATTTGATGAATTAACTCCAAAGTGTTAAGAGGACGTGACAGTATTTGGACAAAAATAACAAGATTTATGAACAATCTAGATAATCTAGAACTAGAATGTGGCCAAATAATCCAGAACTTTGTTGTTGGATTTAATTCCAATTCTGTAGATTTTATTTGTAAATTTAACATTCTCATTCTATAAGATACAACAATCACAGAAATGACTATTAGAACTCAGGCGTATCTTAATCATCTCTTTGTAGAGTTACCAAAGCCACTTACAATAACATTACAGAACTGTCCTCAAGTGTTACTAAGAAAACACACTCAAAAGCCTTCTTCATTGCAAAATTAGATGAAAACTTGCTGTTAAAAATATCTCCTAAGATTGTAAAATTTTTCTCAAGGAACTTCTTCTAGTTCTGTACTCTGATAAAGATGATCAACAGTGTCATCCTTCACATAAGAGAAAATAGTTAACTAAATGTTCTATTTGGCTTTCCAATGATTGTTTTAGCATAACTTCTTTAAACTTTTGCTCATATGTTCTAATTTTTAACTTCTTTATCACATAATTGAACTTTCTTTTTCCTAACTTCTCTTCATTCCTTTTAAAACGTGGCTGATATCTTACTATAAAGGGAAATTACCAGATTAAAATATAATTTTGATAATCTCAAGATTGTAGAAAGGAAAGAAACAAGATGAAATAAGTATTGACAATTACATTTTTCTCTTTTTAAAGTGCTTCAAACTATTTTCTTCATTGGTATCTATTTACCCTCTCTCTAGCTAACACTCTTGGCTACAAAAATCTTTGAATTAGTATCTGACCTAGATTATGAAATCAATAAAAACATACTTCACATTTTTAGTAAACAAATGTAAGCAGGTCAGTGGAAAAATCATTTTCATCATCAATTTAAGCAGAAAAAAATGAATGTATTCCTCTCTATTCCCCATCCCATCTCTGCCTAAAAGAACTCTCAACAACTGACACCACTTTTATACATGGATTAAGGACCAACAGAGGCAAATAATTAAGAAACCTGTTCACAGTGTGTGTGCATGTGTGAATGTGTGTGTAATTATGTTAGGCATAGTTTTTCTCCCTTAAAAATGTAAAACCTGAGATCAACTACCAGCATGACAACATGGGGAGCTCCACAAACCAGTTCCCCAGAAAAACTGGAGAGAATTATAAAAACTCAACCATTTAAATGGTTCTGGAAATGGTTCCAAGGGCATATAGCAAGTGAAGAAACATCTATTCAAGGAAATGTACTAAATTCAGTAAGAACGCAAGAGTCTGTGATACCCAAACCAAGACTACGCCCCTCCTCGCTCCTAACTCAGACAGAAACTGCAGACTGGTGAAGCCAAGAACAGGGCTCCTTCTCCCAGAAGCAATCAGTTAGAGGTCTACTTTCCCAGGAGGCGCAAGATGTCAGTATTTCTTATCCCGCTTCTACCTACCTGTTGCTCAGTCTAAGTTCTGGGCAATTGAGGCTGAGATGTGGGGCTCCCTTCTTCTGCCCAGCCCCCAGTGGTTGGCCAGAGGCTATATCTAGGGTGTAGTGCTGCTGAGAATACTGGGGCTCAACTGCCCTTGTCCTGGCTTATAAGGCATTGGTTCCATGCTGGGAGAGGCAAACTGACGAGACTTGAGGCTACCACCTCCATGCTCTACCTAGCCCTTAGGTCTTAAAGCAGGAGTGCTGCTCAGAGAGAATTGTGCCATTGTCCCCACATCAAACTTTAGAACCTTGGCGCAGAGATTTTACCAGGGCGGAGAAGCAGGCCTTAAAACAGACAGCTCTTAATATCTTCCCAAAGAGAGTGACCTCATTTGCAATCAAGTCTGGGGAAGTTCAAGTCTAAGAGCACACTCAAAAATAGTGAAGGGAGTGGCGGAAGACAATTGGGAAGAGATCTGCAGAATCACTGGAGATATAGACTAAAAATGTGGGTCAGCTAGTTTGCGGGACAGAATCTAGGGCAAAAAACAGCTAGAGGGAGCTGCCTGAAATTAGTGAGGGTTAACAGCAGGGTATGTTTAGGGGAAGATACAAATAGACCCTTCTCAAAAGCACTTTCATTCCAGGGTAATTGTGGGCATATCCAAGGCTGTAGAGGGGAGAGGAGGGCTTAAGTGGGGCGGAATAGACTTCACTCAAATAAGCTAGCTAGTCATTAACAAATAAACAAGCAAATAACAATAATAAGCCTGAGGGGAGAAGGGGGACCAGTACCAACAGCACTGCAATAAATTATTTAAAATGTCCAATTTCCAACAAAAAATTAGACAGAAAAAGAAAAGTATGATCCATGACCCACATACCAGAAAAAAAGCAGGCGACAGAAAGTGTCTGTGAGAGTGATCAGATATTGGATTAAACAAAGACTTAAAGGTAGCCATTGCAAATGTGTTCAAAGAACTAAAGGAACCATAATAAAAGAAGGAAGGTGTAACAACAGGGTATCAAATAGAAAATATCAATACAGAGATAGATATGATAAAAAATAACCAAAAGGGAATTCAGGAATTCAAAGGTACAATACCTGAAATGAAAAAGTCACTAGAGGGGTTTACAAGCAGATTTGAACTAGCAGAAGGAAGCATCAGCAAATGTGAAGACAGACTGGTAAGAGATTATGCAATCCAAAAAAACGATGAAGGAAAATGAACAGAGTCTCAGAGAAATATAGGACACCAATAAGCACAACATATCAATAATGGGAGTACCAGAAGAAGAGAGAAAGGAATGAAATAATATTTAATGAAATAATGGCTGAAAACTTCCCAAATTAAGTGAAAAACATTAATCTACACACCCAGGAAACTCAATGAGCTCCAAGAAAAATAAATGCAAAGAGATACAAACAGCCACATCATAGTAAAAATGCAGAAAGCCAAACACAAGGAGAAAATCTTAAAAGCAACAAGAGAAAAAAAAGACCTCTCTTACAAGGGGATCACAATAAGATTAAAAGCAGAAACTTCTCAGCAGAAACAAGGGAGGCCAAAAGGCAGTAGGGTGGCATATTCACAGACAAAACAACAGTTAACCAAGAATCCTTTCAAAACCAGACATTCCCAGATAAACAAAAACTAAGAGAATTTGTTGCTAGCAGACCTGCTTTACAAAAAATACTAAAGGAAGTTCTTGAGGCCGAAAGCAAGGATGCCTGACATTAATTTGAAACCACACAAAAAAATAAACAACACTGGCAAGTATGTAATTATAAAAGATAGTATAAATGATTATTTCCGTTTCTCCTAAGTGATTTAAACCAATTATATCAAACAATATGGATACACTGATTTGTTGAGCCTGTAACATGTAGAAACGCAGCATATTTGTCAATAATAATATAAAGGAAGTGGGTGGGAATAAAGCTGTACTGGGCTAAGGCAACAACTCCAGATGGTAACTTGAATCCACAGGAACTAATAAAGAGAACCAGAATGATAAATAAGAAGGGTAATATAACAAAAGCTATAAACATATACTTACTCTCCTTTCTTCTCTAAGCTTCTTCAAAAGTCATAAAATTTTACAAAGAAATAACTATAATATGTATTGTTGAGTTTGTAACATTTATCGATGTAATATATAACAACCATACCACAAAAAGAGGGAAAATGGAACAGAGGTATATAAGAGTAATGTTTCTGTATCTCACTGGAATTGTCAGTATAAATCTGAAATTATTCTATTATGTTAATATGTATAGGGAAAGCCCTAGCAACCACTAAGAAAATAACAAAAAAGAAAATGTAGAGGAAAAAAATAATTAAATAAATTAAAATGTTTACATTAGGAAACACAAACTTAACACAAAAGAAAGCAGTAAAGGAGGAATAGAAAAACAAAAAGGAAATGAGACATAGACAACAAAAAGTAACACGACAGACATAAATCCAACTATACTGATGATAATATTAAATGTTACTTAATATAAAATATCTAAATATTTAAAATATTTAAAGTATAAAGTTAAACGCAATCAATAGGCAGAGATTTTTCAGATTGGATAAAAAAAGATCCAGATATGTTGTCTACAGGAGGTACACTTTAAACTCATTAATAACAAAAAAGACAAAGAAAAAAGATGGAAAAAATTATGCCACGTAAGCAACAACCAAAACAAAGCTTACTTCAGTAGCTGAAGTCTATTAATATCAGACAAGATACACTTTAACAAAGCACAAAAATATATGAAGCACAAAGTGACAGAAGTGAAAGGAGAAATAGACAATTCAACACTAATATTTAAGAAACTTCAATATCCTACTTTTAGTAATGCATAGAACAACTAGACAGAAGGATCTGCAAACAAAGAAACAGAAGACCTGAACATACTCTAAACTGGCTAGACTCTAATAGACATCTATAGAACATCTTACCCCAAAACAGAATACACATTCTTCTCAACTACACATGAAACATTCTGTAGGATAGACCATATGTCAGGCCATTAAATAAACTTCAATAAATTCAAAAGGAAAATAATACCAAGTATGTTCTCAACAACAATGGAATGAAATTAAAAATAAAAAATAGATATTTTGGAAATTCACAAATTTGTGAAAATGGACAGATTCTTAAATAACAAATGGGTCAAAGAAGAAATCAAAAGGGAAATTAGAAAATACTTTGAGATGAACAAAAATGAAGACACAATATACCAAAACTTATGGGATGTAGCTAAAATATTTGTAAACAGAAATTTATAGATGTAAATACCTACATTAAAAAAGAGGATCTCAAATTAATAACCTAACCTTCTATTTTAAGACAATGGAAACAGAACAGCAAACTAAATCTAAAGAAGCATAAAGGAGGAAATAATAATGGGGTAGAAATTAATGAAACTGAAAAACAGAAAAATCAATGAAACCAAAACCTCGTTCTTTGAGATCAACAAATCTTTAGCTAGATGAAAGACTTCAAATTATTAGAATCAAAATGAAAGAAGGACCATTACTAATGGCCTAACAAAATAAAAAGGATTATAAAGCAATATTATGAATAATGGTAGACCAGAAAATTAGAAAAACAGACTAACTCCTAAAAAGACATATCACTGAAACTGACTCAGGAACAAACAATCTGAACAGACCTCTAACAAGTAAAGAGACTGACTTAGTAATAAAAAAAACTACACACACAAAAAAGTCCAAGCCCAGGTGACCTCACCACCAAATATTTAAGGAATTAATATCAATTCTTCAAAAATTCTTCCAAAAAACAGAAGAGGAGGGGAACACTTCCTAACTCATTCTATGAGGCCAACATCACCCTGATACCAAACCAAGACAAAGATATCACAAGAAAACTAGAGACCAGTATCTCCTATGAATATGGGTATGAAAATCTCCAACAACATACTAGCAAACCAAATCAAGTCACATAAAATTGAGTGACACAGCTTGACCAAGCAGGATTTATCCCAGGAATCTAAAGTTGGTTTAACAACTGAAAATCAATTAATGTAATATACCATATCAGAATAAATACAAAACAGAATAAAAAAACAACCACATGATTATCTGAATAGGCATATAAAAAGCATTTGAAAAAATACAACACTCTGTCATGACATAAACACTGAACAAGCTAGGAATAGGAGGGAACTCCCTCAACTTGATAAAGAACACTTATGAAAAACCCACAGCTAATATCATACTTAAAGGTAAAAGACTGGATGTTTTCTCCCTAAGACTGGGAAAAAGACAAGGATATCTGTTCTCATCACTTCTATCAATATTGTACTGGAGGTTCTAGCCAGGGCAGTTAAGCAAAATGAAGAAATAAAACACATCCACAATGAAAACAGAGCAGTAAAACCATCTCTATTTATAGAAGACACATGACCTTGTATACAGAAAATCCTAAGGAATCCACTAAAACATTATTACAACTGATAAATTAGTTGAGCAAAGTTGCAGGATGCAAGATCAATATATAAAAATCAACTGTATTTCTATATATCTGCTATGAAAAATTAAAAAATGAAATTTAAAAAATCTCATTTACAATAGCATCAAACAGGATGGTTGACAATTTCAAGATAGTCATTCTTCTAACAAATTAATGAAATCATCCTGGATTTTATATAAGTAACTTTTTGAAAGTATTTATATAAATAATGACCAAAATCAACTGTATTATTGCCTTCATTTAGAGAGAATAAGTAAAGCTGACCAGCTCCCCTAATTTCTTTTCTTTAAGTCTCTAATATATACCTAAATCAAAATTCTAATTTGCAGTGTCAGAAGCTTATTTTTTTCTAATATTCAAATTAAACAGAAAAATTACAAAAGAGTCATGAACTCAGAGAAGAAATTAAAATTTGTCATGAAATTAAAATCTATTGTTCAGAAAATAAAAATACCATTTAAAGACAAAATGTAAGATTATTCAAAAAACTAATTCCTTATGGTGGAATTTATTACAGCTTCTCCTAAGGTAGTACTGTTTCTACTCTGGTCAATTTCATGAGTCTGAGAAAACATTTCACTGGAACTTTATAAACAATTCTACTTTAAGGTCAACGGTTTACCTTAACATTTGACTTTTTTGAGAAATTCACCACTACACCCCAGCCAAAATCATCTCCTTCATTCTTTACCTGAAAAGAAAGTAAAGCAAGTAAACAAGAATATTTATGTCCAAAAGGCAATTTTAGACTTCCATGTCCACATTATAGGTTAATAAAATTTTTTGAGTTTTCCTGGTAAAATGTTTTTTGAAAGATCACAATAAACTTAAGGAAAAAGATATTAACCCTACAGAAAGAAATCACTGCCAAACTTCATAGGTCTCTAAACAGCAAGAACAGGAATCTCTCAACTGGCAAGCAAATGTTAAAAATGATATGATATATTTGTTCTGAGAATATTGGAAGTCTTTTACAGCTAATGAACTCACCCAGGACTTAAAACTGCCTTATTTTTAGGTAGCATTTTATAACTGGAAATATTTTCATGTTAATTCCAAAACTGTCTACTTCAATTTATATCCCCACAAATGAAAATCACTGGAGAGTAAAAGGTTCCCTCTTAATCAGTACCATGTGAAACAGGTAAAACAACATAATTAGTATAGCTCAACTACTGTAGCAGGAAAGCAGTTTATCAACAGAAAAAAATTATCATCTTTATCCAGAAATAATGACATACCTTTACCAAACGACCTGGTTGTAGAAATGGTAAGCAATATTTTGGTTTGTGAATATATTCTTCAATTTCTTTACCCAGTTTGGCAAGCTGCTGTCTAATCTTGTAATAGATGACAACACTTTCTTCATTTGGTATTACTATTTTATTATACTGTTGTTCTGAGCTCTTTACCTCTGTAAATAAAACAGATGTACACTTTCAAAAAATTATACACCTTATGTAAATTATACCAAAGTTACATCTTTTTTCCTACTACAATTGTAGGAAACAAAGTCAGTTTGCATAAATTAGGAGGTTTGGAGAAAGCTTCAGAGACGACCTGTTGTCTAGTTTCTCCCTTCTCCATTAAGGTTCACCTTCTCTTATCTCTTCCCACAGTTCTCCAATTCACTGACTGTGAATCCTCAAAGTGAGTCTGAATCGGCAGTACTTATATCTGGTGAGTTAATTCTTTCCTATGGATGGGGTAGAGGGTGTTATCTTTGGGAATTCTGGACCTACACTGTCCAACACAGCACTGTGCTACAAAACTTTATGTGATGGTAGAAATGTTCTATGTCAGCACTTTTCAGTATAATAGCTAGTAGAACACCAGCCATATGTGGCTATTTAAATTAGTTAAAATTAAATATTTAGTTCTTCAATCACATTAGCACCATTTCAAACGCTCAATAGCCACATGTGGCTACTGACTTCTGTACTTGAATAGCACAGACATAGAACATTCCCACCATCACAGAAAGTTCTACTGGGACAGTACTATTTTGGACCTTCTAAGTAATATGCTGATTTAACTCTCAGCAAAGAATCCAGTATACTAATATCACCAGGCTTCCACCACGACTTGGTCTCTAAAACTGAAGACAGGCAATTTAACCATAGTTATTTCTCTACACAGTCAGTGGTCAAAACACTAGCACTTTTCAGCAATTTTCCTCTTATTTAATCTAACCATCAATAACACCATTCCCTGCTCCAATTCTTGCATCTAGTGCTGACCTCCCTTCCTCACTCATTCCATTATGCCTCCATCCCACTGTGAACAAACACTATTTTGTTATAATATTCACCATTAATGACATTTAGTATGCTCACAACATATGCAACCATCACCACTATTAGTTCTAGAATATTTTCACTACCCCAAAAGGAAATTCCAAATCCATTAAGCCAACATTCCTCAATCCCTTCTTCCCCCTGCCCCCAGCAACCTTTCTGTCTGTACAAATTTGCCTGTTTTAGATATTTCATATATATGGAACCATACAATGAGTGGCCTTTTCTGTTTGGCTTCCTTCACTTAGCATAATGTTTTCAAGGTTCATCCACGTTGTAGCATGTATCAGTACTTCATTCCTTTTTATAGTGGAATAATATTCCATTACATAGGTATGTCATTTTGTTTTCTGTTTATCAGCTGAAGGACATTTGAATTATTTCCACCTTTTGGCTTCTGTGAATAGAGCTGCTATGAACATTCATGTACAAGTTTTTGTTTGAAGATATTTCCAGTTCTTTTGATTATATCCCAGGAGTGGAACTACTGGGTCTTATGATAATTCTATATTCAACTTGCTGAGGAAGGGCTCAACTATTTTCCACAATGATCACACCATTTTGTTAACTAACCTTCTGAAAAAGTGCCCATCCTAGTGAGTGTGATGTAGCATCTCAATGTGGTTATGATTTGCATTTCTCTAGTGACTAATGATGTTGAACATCTTTTCATGTGCTTGTTGGCAAATTGTATGTCTTCTTTGGAGGAATGTCTATTAAAATCCTTTGCCCATTTAAAAATTAAATTGTCTTTTTGTTGTTGAGTTGTAAGAGTTCTTTATATATTCTATATACTGGACCCTTAACAGATAGGTGATTTACAAATATGTTCTCCCATTCTGTAGGTTTTCTTATCACTTTATTGTTGGTGTCTGTTGAAGTGCAAAAGTTTTTAATTTTTTGGGGGGGAGGAAGATTTACACTGAGCTAACATCTGCTGCCAATCTTCCTCTTTTTTTGCTTGAGGAAGATTAGCCCTCTGCTGACATCTGTGCCAATCTTCCTCAACTTTGTATGTGGGATATCTCCACAGCATGGCTGATGAGTGGAGTAGGTCCGCACCTGGGATCTGAACCTGTGAACCTGGGCTGCTGAAGCAGAGCACGCAGAACTTTAACCACTCAGCCATATGGGGCTGGCCCCCAAAAGTTTTTAACTCTGATGAAATTCAATTTACTTATTTCTTCTTTTGTTGCTTGTGCTTTTGGTGTCTTATCTAAGAAACCATTGCCAAATCCAAGGTTAGGAAGATTTATACCTATGTTTTCTTCTAAGAGTTTTATGGCTTTAGTTCTTATATTTAAGACTTTCATCCATTTTTTGTTAATTTTGTATATGGTGTAACAGTTTAACTTCATTCTTTTGCATGTGGCTATCCTGTTGTCTCAGCAGCATTTGTTGAAAATCAATAGCCCACAGATATGTAGGTTTATTTCTGGACTCTTTCAATTCTATTCCATTGATCAAACTCCTCTATTTAACCTGTGTGCCTCAGTTTCTTTATCAACAAAATAAGGATAACAATAGCACCCAAACCCCACAAGGCTATAGTTAGAAAGTAACTGACAAGAGATACGAAAAATACTTAGCTAACAGTACACAGCACACAGTAAACACTTAGGAAGTATATTACTACTGTATTATTTTTATTATCATCTTCAACTTTCTCAAAGACTGTTCCCTCTAACTTCTGGTCTTCTGCATTCTCTTAAGCATATTGCATCATCCTGGTTATTTATTTATCTTTTTGGATAGAAGTAAAAGGAAAAAGAGAAAGCCTAGGATCATGATATCAGGCATGGGAATAAAGAAAGCCAAGTTTTCGATTTGTGAACATTCCCTAATACACCACACTTTTCCACCTTCTGGCCAAATTCCCAACCTGCACAAAGTCATCCTTAAACAACAGCAGCAAATACAATCTCCTACTACACGGAGACAGAAGGTAAAGATGCTGGTCACCAACAACACGATCTTCTAACTTAAAAAGAAAACAACAAAACTATTACAAGTTTGTTCCTCTCTCCAATTTCCCAGGTCTTTTCCCTGTGCATCTTCTCTAAGTAGATGATACCACCTTCAAAAACTCACTTGCTTAGGAGGCATCCCATTAAAGAGAAAATAAAGAAAGAAAATATTTACAGGTCTCTTCTCTCCCTTCCCTCTGAATAGTGCCCACATGCCTCATGGGCAGCTCCTAATTCCCACCTGCACCCTGCCGCTGTGAACTGACCACCAGAGAGCCCTGCCTTAAGCATTTTCCTTCCTGCAGACTCAGCTTCAAGCTCCCTTGCCAGGCCAGGCCTCAGCTTACCTGTGTGCCCCTGGAGTTTTTATGTGAGCTCCTGTAAGCCCACCCTCATCTTGGACATCCTTATATCCTCAGTACCCAGCAAAGCCTGGCCCCCAGGGCCTCAACACTGACTTCATCCACACTCCTCTCCAGCAGAAGGTGCAGACACCTCCCATAGCAGGAGGACTTCATCCTGCCTCATTTCACTCTTAGTCCTAGATAATTCCTTATTTTTGGAAAAGATTATGCCTTACAAACAACTCTTGACTATTCTTCCAATCACTGAGGATTTCTCACCCCTGTGTTCAGTTTTAGTCTATAGAACTGAGGCATGAAAGAATAATTTGGGGGTATGAGGGGTGGTCCAGAATAGAACAACCAATATGCATTCAGAAAGCATCCCAAGAGGAAAAAAAAAGTCAACTCAACAGCAATCTCCCATTTATAAAGAGATAGAGAACAACCACCTGTGGCTGGTTGCTTTTAATTTTTATTAAAAACAGGCCTAGGAGGGTTGCAGGGGCAGAACGAGGAGCACAGATTAGCTCCACAGAACATTCTGACTCAAACTGAAACCCTGAAATACAGAGCCAACTGAGGGTGTGCGCTGGCAAAGGCAGCTCACACATGCAGAGGACTTAATAGCTGAGAAAGCAATTTTTTAAAATTATTTAATCTGATCTTCGTAATCTTTTTAAGTACCCAAAGTAGATACTATAATATCACTTTTATTCTTCTTGGACTTGAGTCACAATTAGGAAACCCAAATCACATGCCACATGGGAGCACAACCAAACATTAGAACCCTAAGATCCAGTTCTGCGATCTCCCTCATCCTTAACAATAAACAAACCATCTCCTTTTATCTCCAGCTGCTCAAGAATCTTTCCAAAATAAGTACCTACGTATAAATTTGCATCTGTTGATGATGACCATCATTTCACAAATAATTTTTGTAAAAATTCTAAATCTATAATTTTTTTCCGTCTGTTAAAAAAATAGATATCTGTAGCTCTATAATGTACTATATTATTAAGTACTATATTATTATGTACTATATTATTAAGATCCTGCGCTTCAACAGGTTTGGCTTGGGGAAAGGGGGCTTAGATCAATTTGTGCGAAGAATTTCAGTATGCAATCTACTGGATCAACAGTGGGACAGCAACCGCAACACTATTCTCTCTACACTCTTCTCTCTAGCTCTCCTTGTACTTGACTTCTCTCTCTTAGAAAAGTCAACAATATTTCCATTGTACTTATCCCTGGTCAGATCTGACATGGAGTATATGATTTATCTCTGGGCACCACATTTTAAGAGAGACACATCTAGACATTTAAAAAAGGACTGAAGGAGATTGAAATATTATCAGGGATGTGGGAGGAGACCCAGAGTTTGTAGAGCGTTCCCTCCTCCTCAAAGCCTATCTATTTTGATTGATTGATTGATTATTTTAGTGACACTAGAGTCAGATGCTGCCAAAAACTCTGTTGGAAGTACTAAGACATGTTCTTTGGATTTTTTTTCCTTTCTTTTTACTTCTAACTTCTAGTGTTTTGGACTCTCTTGGGCATTTGGCATCATCCTGGTTTTTTCAAATGAACTGCATCACTTAGAGGAATTGTATTCCATTCATTGAAGACTAGAAGGCTACTCTTACCACATATTATGGCAGTAAACATTACCAGAAAAAGAAACAAAAAACCAGAAAAGAATATTTGAAAGACTAAAGGCAAGAAGAAGTTACATGAGAAGGAAAACTATACACTGAAATGCTAATCCTGTTGCCCCACCTAAAGTTACAAAGCAACACTGCTTGCAGGAATCAGTGGACCACTAAGCACTGACTAGAGTTGTTGATGAGAGATGATAGACAAAGAAATCTGGTTGGATGCTTAAATATTGCCCCTATCTTCTATTCCAAGTCACTTCAGTACTCAGACTACTCAACTAAAGAATCAAAAGTTTGAGAGACATTTTTAAGGAGTCACATGTATTTTGTATCTAGGGCTCTAACTACGGCTGTACACCACTCCCAAAAGTTAGAAAGTGTAGGTGCAGTCTGCTTTTTCTCCAAATTAAGGATCACATCTCTTGCAACCCAATCAAAGAGCAGACGAACCTCAGTATAAGAAGCTGGTTTCACTGCAGTGCGCCACCACAGGAAAGCCTCAGTATCTTAGGAGACAGCATGTGAGATATGGCCATAAACTCTTAATAGAGTTTGCAACTAATTTCCTCCTTTTGAGAGAGAAGGGAGGTGGTGGTTCCAAAAATGTATTCTTATCCTACAATATGTGCAATAGATACAGACCTTTGGATGATGGGAAAATGGACTGCTTCTCCCAGTATCCAGTAAATTTTGCAATAGGTTAAAATTTAAATGGCTTTACTGATCTATGGCAATACTATCAGTAACTAAAACAAGCACTTACTGAGCATTTAACACAAATTATCTCATTTAATTTTCATGAATTGGATGAACTAGATATTATCCCAATTGCATAAAAGAGCAAACTAAGGATAAGGTAGTCTTGATTCAAACCCATGTCTAACTCCACAGCTCTTGCTATTAACCATGGCATTACCTATTAATGAAACTAAACAAAAAGAGTAAAATTAAGACAGCATTTTTCTTTCCAGGAAAGGAACAGTGAAATTCTGGAAATTTTACTGTTATGGCTCACTGGAAAATCTACTGTGTATTCAGTAAATCAAAATGAAAAACATCTCATGTATGCCAGTCATCTAAGTTCATTATAAAAAATAAAGCATTGTATTTGTAGAATACAGATTAATTCTCTATTTCCAAAGACAATAGTCTACATTTTAATTTTGATATATTTAAGGTGGTAAAAATAATACAAGGTCTCTTGAAAAGGTAGTATCAACAGCAAAAGGAATTATACTCTTCCAAGTAATAAGTGAAATGGGAATAAACTTCATTCAAGATGTATTCTATATCTTAAAAGCACACAGGATAGCCCCAAAAATTTGGTCACACCACTCAGCCCGGCAAACTGGACTAAAGATGTTGTAATTCCCTCATCAGTTATCTCATTCATCACTTAAATTCCTACCTCTTCCATTAAAAAGTCTGTTATGCTTTTGATATTTAGTTTATTGGTTTCAAAATATTAGAAAAACAGGCCTTGCCCCTTTTGAAAACAGAGGTAGGGAAATGCAGGGATAATTCAATCATGAGAAGATTCAAGTGTATTGTGGTAACACCAGGGATCAGACTATGTCACTCACAATCCTTTTAATAGTTAAGTCAGTTACACCCACACTGAAAACAATAGCAACAACAGCTGGGGCTTGGGGAGATAGAGGACAGGGATGGAGAAATAGTGGTAACATTTAAGTTCATAGAGTGGGTAGCAGAACCTTGGTCAAAGTCATACTGAACAAACTGAGCCTAGCTAGAAGTTATAAAAAAGGCTTTAAATAAATGGGAAAATACTCAGAGTTCTCCCTCTATCTCCCACTGTATCTTGGATATTTCCTATGAAATTACAAATGAATAATATAAGTGAAGTTTAAAAAGTAATTTACGAGGGGTGAAGGGGCATACTTATATGGTATATGACAAATAATAATGTACCACTGAAATCTCACTATGTTGTAAGCTATTAGGACCACAATAAAAAAAAAATTGATATTGCAGAGAGAGACAGAAAGAAAAGTAATTTACTTATTGTTGGAAGATACCATTTTTACAAAGAAGGGGGGCGGGAAGCAATGGTAGGTGCACCAACGTGCACCCTACTGCTCTTGATTATTTAGTCTCAAAACCAGTCTAACTGCTGGCTGTGTGTGTATGCATAATTATTCTAGTCATGCAAGACATAGTGATAACTGCCTATAAGGAATATTTTAAAGTTTATTTCTTTTTATTTAAAGTATTAAGCTGATTTGTAACCTTGTACTTGTTTCTTCTTTTTTCAAAAGACTGGCACCTGAGCCAACATCTGTTGCCAATCTTTTTTCTTTCTTTCTTCTTCTCCCCAAAGCCCTCTGTACATAGTTGTATATTCTAGTTGTAGGTCCTTCTGGTTGTGCTATGTGGGACTGCCTTGGCATGGCTTGATGAGTGGTGCTAGGTCCGTGCCCAGGATCTGAACCAATGAAACCCTGGGCCGTCGAAGCGGAGTATGTGAACTCAACCACTAGGCCACCGGGCCGGCCCCCCTTATACTTGTTTCAATGACAGCATCTGAAATTTATATAAGTAATGAATTTCCTTCTTTAGTACCAATCTGATTTCAACCCCATCTTACTCCAAATCTAAATCCATACTAAAATACTGTTGATATTTTTAAATTCTAATTTTTTTTTTTGCAGGAAAAGAACGAATTTATAGCTCCTTTAAAAATATGGTTCTCTGAGACTAGAATCATTATCTCCTTTCTCTTTGCTACTGCTGTAGTTTATCACCAAGATAAATGGCATTAAATACTTCACAAGAAAATAATAAAATGTAGTGTGACCTGAAATTATACATGTGTGACTAATTTTATAAGGTGTGTTTTAAAAATTCAACAGCTTTGCTTGTGGAAATTTAAGTAAACGTTAAGTCTTAAAATCAGCTAACTCAAGTTTTTAAAATCACCTTTTCCTTGTTTTTTTTTTTCAGTCAGAGAAGTTACTACTTCTATTCTCACATTAAAAAGGGATGACCCATGCCTTAATAAAAATAGCACAGCACGGCTTAGGAGTACAAGATTCCAATCTCAATTCTGGCATCAATAAATGTGTAATCTTAGAGACACTGACAACATCTGTAGGCCTTTTTTTAAATCTGTTAAATGACGCCAAAGTTCCTTTCAGCTCTGTAGTTTGTAATGAAGAAGCCTCTCTTAATTAAGAGCTGAGAAATCAAGGAAAGAAGAAATAATTACTATCTATCATCCAGGTAAGGGTAAAAAAAGAGAGAGAGAGAATTTAACTCACTTCCATATACTACGACTTTCTCATTTTTAAAAGGCACATTACTATACTTCATTTACTTTTGGCTATATAAAAACTGAGTGGAGGGGCTGGCTCCATGGCTGAGTGGTTAAGTTCGTGCGTTCCGCTGCAGGCGGCCCAGTGTTTCGTTGGTTCGAATCCTGGGCACGGACATGGCACTGCTCATCAAATCACGCTGAGGCAGCATCCCACATGCCACAACTAGAAGGACCCACAATGAAGAATATACAACTATGTACCGGGGAGCTTTGGGGAGAAAAAGGAAAAAAAAAAAAAAAAAAAAAACTGAGTGGAATGCCCTATCCATCATGCCCTATCCTATCTATCATGATAGAAAGGTATCTCAAACTTGCCATTATTGTTAAATAAACCATAGTACATCTACAAAGTAAAAATATCATGCAGTCATTAAAAATCATACTTTCAAAAGATACTTGAAATTAAGTTTTAAAAAGTCAGAATTAGTGAGTTAGTGAATGTAAAGCATTTAACACAAGGCTGTGCATAGGTAAATATTTAACAAATGATACCAGTTATAAATATCATCATTACTATTACAGAAACTGCATATTTGATTCTGCCTTAAAAAAAAACCCAGCACATTGGGGCTGGCTTGGTGGTGTAGTGGTTAAGTTTGCATGCTCTGCCTCAGTGGCCTGGGGTTCATGGGTTTGGATCCTGGGTGCAGACCTACACACAGCTCATCAAGTCATGCTGCGGTGGCATACCACATACAAAATAGAGGAAGACTGGCATAGAAGTTAGCTCAGAGACAATCTTCCTCAAGCAAAAAGAGGAAGAATGGCAACAGATCTTAGCTCAGGGCCAATCCTCCTCACCAAAGAAAAAAAAAAGAGTTTATGTACGAGAAAGAAAAATGATAGAAGAACTACAAAGTATTAAACAGTGGTTGTGTGGCTATCTCTGTGTGAGATCACAAATGATTTCAAATTTCCTCTGTATCTTTTGCTGAATTTCCAGGTTGGTCTTTCCCTTTACAATGACTATGCATTGCTTTTATAAGATTTGCCCAAACCAGTATTTTATTTTTATTTTTTTAATTAATTAACTTTTTTAAAGATTGGCACCTGAGCTAACATCCTGTTGTCAATCTTTTTTTTTTCTCTTCTTCTCTCCAGAGCCCCCCAGTACATAGTTGTATATTCTAGTTGCAGGTCCTTCTAGTTGTGCTATGTGGGATGCTGCCCCAGCATGGATTGATGAGCAGTGCTAGGTCCGCACCCAGGATCCAAACCAGTGAAACCCTGGGCCGCCAAAGCAGAGCGCATGAACTTAACCACTCAGCCACGGGGCTGGTCCCCAACCCAGTATTTTAAATCTTTGCCTCTATTATGAATTTTAATCAGCTCTGTATGATGATCAGCCACAATATCCTCTAAGATAAGGATAAATACATAATTCTACTTGAATGTAGTTACCATAGAACACTTACTTTGTGGACTTTAGAAAGTATTATCTTAATATTAGGAGCTAGAAATTCTAAAAAAGCTGAACTTAAATCCAAGTTAAAGTATTATGTTTCCTTAATCATTCATAAACTTATGCTATGGTACTCTTTTATAATGACAAAATGGGAAGAGCAAAACTAATATATACATGCTTCTTACAGATCAAATTTTAATATACCAGGCTTTTTGTTTTATCATTATTGATAAACATGAGTTATCATGTAGTACATCTATAACAATAAATTATACTAAATTTGAATCAACTGTAGAAAGGTGTGCTGTCGGGGTTTTCTTACTTTCACTTGAAAATGTCCTAGTTGTTTACAATGAGCAGACTGTAGTTCTTACTTCACTGTATGTAACGACCAAGATTTGGCTTATCAGATAAAAACAATGGCAAAAGCAGCAATAATGCAGTGATCTTGCTATTTAGTATCCTAGCTAAAGGAGGCTCTGTTACGGTTATTTTATACTTACTTTCTACTACTCCTGGAATGGCTCTATAGTGCTGAAACTGGTAGAAGGATTTTTCCAACATGTACTCTGGATTAATTTCTTCTACACGTAGTAAGTTCAAAACCATGTTGTAGGTCAAATGAAAAGCACTATTTAGAGGATCAGCTGATCCCTAAGACAGAAAAAAAATGTTAATATTGTAGGTTTTTCAAATAAATTTACACAAATATTTTTAACCTGTTAAATTGCTTAATAATTTAGTCTATGTTAAAAAATACTATACAAATATATTAATTTCTTTCCTTTAGAGGACCAATACAAAATGACAAAACTGTTCATCTCTGGGGAATTGAAGAGAAAAAAATTACTAAATAGGATAGTAGTAGTTAAAATACTATCTGCAAGTATGTTTAGCTCTCTATCTTCTTGGCACTTGACAGGATTATACATTTTGCCCCCACAGTGGTTGGGGGAATTAAGCTGTGGTGATGTATTACTTCCAAGCCAAGCATTTAATTGCCAGTATGAAAAGCTATCTTCTCCCTTTTGGCACAGTGACTGACAACGTTCAAGATGGTGGTTTCTCTATCAGCTTGCATTCCTAAACAGTAACAATGAACAGAACCTCCCCTATAAACCTGCAGTGAACAGGTAAGAGAAATAAACTTGTAAGTTACTGAGATTTAAGTTTGTTACTGTAGCATGACCTAACCTGTGCTGACGGAGCACACTAAATTTATTTCAGAATGATACTGAGATAAAAATTAGTATCTGAAACTCTCAGCTTCCTGGAATGACATAAAACTGCTAGTGCTTCCCCCAAATTTGCAGACCATTCTTTATCTACACTTTGAAGATTCCTCTTTCTTCTCCTAACTCTGGCTATTACCAAAGAAGGGCCAGGCTAATGATCTGGCAGAAAAAGCATTTGTCTACAATAATGTGACCTTAACTTGAAATAAGATTTATATCCAAAATACTTCTTTGAGTTCTAAACTTTTCCTTCAGGAATGTGTGTTCAGGAACTTTTTTTAAGGATTATTCTTCCTAAGAATAATCATGTAGTTATGTGGGAGAATGACCAAATTCTTGGGAGATGCATGCTGAAATATTTAGAAGTAAAATGTCACAAAACATGCTACATATTTCTAAATGGCATAGAAAAATACACAAATACTCTTACAGTAGCTGACTGAGGTCCATAGGCCAACTTTATTGCATTCAGAATTTTAAATGTATGCATATAGGATTTTATGAGGAGAACTTTCACCAGTCTCAAATGGTGGTACTTAAAAACCAAAAAATCAAGGCCTCTCACCCTAGGGGGATAGTTAGTTAAGTCCCTAAAACCTTGATTTTTATCCAGTTTCCTTGAAATAGGGCCAAAGGCAGATGTGAAGTCAGTAGGAAAAGCACATTCTTGGGGAAGAGAGTAATTAAACTTCAGCTACTTCATAATTTTGCAAACAGACAAAGACCTTATTTTTCTGTTGTTTTTCTATTATTTCCCCCTTGAAGAAATTCTGGGGCTTTAATGTTGCAAATGTTTATTTCCAACTTCAAGCTTTGTTACTATATCCTCAACTGCTGTAGAACACACCTATCTGACTTCTCAGTCACCTGAAACTCAACATAGCATTTTGACATCGTATCCAAGTGAGCCCAGAATAGTCCCAATTTATACCTACTATACTAATGCAATTATTAATAGTCTTCTTTTTCACTCTTACAGTATCCTAATTTGGGTGCTAAATAATACAGTTATACTATCTAAAATGAAATTTCTCTCTCTTGCTCTTTCCCATTCCTGAGTTTCCCTCTTGCATAGATTAATGGTTAGCGAGATTACTCATTTAAGTTCCAATTTTAGAGTTCTCTGTTTCTTTCTTCTGCTTTATCCGTTTCTTTTATTTTAGTCACTCAACTGTTGCAGATTATTTCCTTAATACATTTTAAGATTAGTTCTTTTGTTTCTTTACACTGCCATCACCCTAGTTCAAAGTTTCATCAAATCTTATCTAGATTACTACAACTATCATCCTTACTAATCTGGTTTCAATTTCCCTTCCAATTTATTTGGCATGCTGCTGCCAGACATGCTGAAATATTTCACTGAAATATGATATCCTATTAAGAAATAATAAATCACTACTTAACATCTCTGTAGACCCTGAAATTTAGTAGGTCGTACCAAATTTTATTTTCTTCCCACGAAATAGAATGGAAAATATCATGACGTCTCGCCAAAAAAAAGGGTAAATATGTAAGGTGACGGATGTGTCAATTAATTAACTTGATGATGAGAATCATTTCAAAATGTATATATATATATCAAATCATCACTTGAAATAAAATTACAATTTTATTTGTCAATTATACTTCAAAAAGTTGAAAAAATAATGCATTGTGATAGAAGTGTGTTGTTTTAAGAAACTTTTATTTCAGATACACACACACACATCCATACACAGAAGTGAAGTGCACTGGACATAATGTAATGAACTGTTTCATTTGATAAGGATCGGGGTAAAAAAGTTTGAAAAATACTAAGGCTCAGGTCCAAATACCCAATTTAGCAATCAAGGTAATAAACTCACCTGTCTCATCCATAAGTATCCATACATCTCCTTTGATCTAGTAAAACTAAGGAACACAAATGCGTGTTAACTCTTGATTCTAAAGCCCCTTCTCTTTTCTGAAATGGCTTTCTTGTTAGTGCTGGAAATCAAATTGCAACTTCCACCCCTGCTTTATACCTTGAGGGCTTGCCTCAGGCTCTATTTCCTGCATAAAGCCTTAAATCACGATCACCTAACCTAGAATTACCTCAAATCTCCCTAAACCAGAGTTATCAGAATAATCTATATTCTGGCATCTAGCTGTATATTGCGTCTTGTTCACTTTTTGTTCTATGTATACAGGTAGTCTCAGTTTAAAAATGGTCACCATCTACTTAGGACGTAGCACGTGCAAATCACTGTACTAAGTAAGCACTTTAATAAACTTTCAATTCACAATACTCCTAACAAAACAGATTCTGTCCTCATTTTAAATAAGAAACAGGTTACAAGAGGTGAAGATGCTTGCCCAGGCTAAATAGTTAGGAGGTAAAACTTAGGACTCTCTGGGCTAAACCCCTCCCAAAGGGCAAATACAAATTGCAACTTAGTTTACAGCCCTGTCTTTTCAATACTCGCATTAATAAAATCATAGGAACCCTCAAATGTTGGTCAAGTAATTCTCTACTTTTTATGTATTTAACTTGATCAGTCAACTTATAAAATTCTTAAATAATATATCAACAAATAGCCTAATAAAAGGGTCTACCCAAAATTTAACTGGAACAAGACAGGTAGCCAATGATAAGTAAAGACTTTAAACTAGCTTCATTCTAGACAAACTCTGAAAGATTCTTTCAGTTGTCAAATTGCTCAATGAAAAGATGTTAAGATTGAGAAAGCCAAACATCAATGTTAATTCTTTTTTTTTATGATTGGCCCTGGGCTAACATCTATTGCCAATCTTTTTTTTTCTTCTTCTTCTCCCCAAAGTCCCCCAGTACACAGTTGTACATTCTAATTCTACTATGTGGGACACCGTCTCAGCATGACTTCATGAGTGGTGCTAGGTCCGTACCCAGGATCCGAATCTGTGAAACCCTGGGCAGCTGAAGCCGCTAAAGCAGATCGCACCAACCTAGCCACTAGGCCACAGGGCTGGCCCCACAACATCAATTTTCTAAGTAGTTTTTGTAATATTACCTTTTGTATGTTATTCTACTTCTAATGCTCTCTTACATTTCAGAATATATAGTTCACTCAGGTAAGTAGTTTAAAAAATTGCCAGTCTAAATATTTTTACATTTTGAACCATAGTGGTAGAAGACAGAATAAAACAAATAAATGTGGGTCTTCTTATTCTCCAAAAAACGTCCATAAGTAGTTATCTTGAGTACCTCAGAGAACTAACCTTAAGGGAATAGGTATGGTCTTTCTGAAGTTCCAAAGACTTCAAATAACCAGTAAGGTCAAAATTATTTTTCCTTCAAATCAGTTTAATTCTCCTTATCCATTAACAATGTGGTTCATTGTTCAAATGAACACACAACTGACTAGGAGCAGAAAGCCTGTATAGTCTCCTAGAATTAGCACTTTATGTACTGTAAGAAACTAGTATGTTTATTTCATCATTTTAGAAATTATAGAAATAGCTTTGTTTTGATAAAATCAATAAGGACATTTACTCAAAGTACTGTGATATTTTTACATTCTTTTGAAAATATGGACACTATATTGGAATGCTTATTTCTTCTGTTTATACTGAAGAAATTCAGAGTATCTCTTTACTGGAAAATAAAAGAAGCCTTCACAAGTCTTTCTGGAGACTGTTAAACACACACTTTCCATCTGACTCAACTTTTCATTTGGGCCAACATTATAATGAATTGATTTTTTTTTTAGTTCATATCAAGTATTTCAAAAGAACAAACTGCTGTCCTATGTCAAATTTTGTTTGAGCTCACAGTTGAAAAATCTGTCCTTAAGGAATGGATGCGAAAGTATTAAACAAAAAGAGGATACTGTTACAACAGCAGGGTTGGAAAAGTTTAATAGCTTTCTATACTGCTCCTCAGAAAACTAGTCAAGCCAAAAAGCAAAGGAAAGAAATTACTAAAGTATTTTAAATTCAAGATCACCAAATTATTTACATGCACAAATATGTAAATGTGTGTATCTTTGTACTGAGATATTGAAAATCACTACAAATAATCTTCAGCCAACAATCAATGAACACATGTATTTTACCATCTTTCTGGCTAAGACTACTTAACCCAATAATAGGAAAAATGATTAAATATGACAAACATCTGAATTTTATTAATGTACAAAGTATACTAAATATTTTTATATTCAATGTGACTGAATAAGCTGTGTATTTTAATTTTTACTTGAGAAAATAACTTTATTCTTTCTATTCATTAAAGTCCTATTACTTAAGAGTGAATCTCAATCATTTTTGCTTAAAATAAAACAGACCTGACATTATAATGAATTGATTTTCTTAGTTCATATGCTATATTAAGTATATCAAAAGAACAAACTGTTGTCACACCAAATTCTGTTCAAGCCAGTAACTGAAAAATCTATTTGTATGAAGTACTGAGCTGCAGTAACAGATGGTGGACAGGAGCATGGACTCTGAAGCCAGGCTGCCTGAGTTCAAAAGCAGGATTTGCCTTTTAACAACAACACGACTTTGGAAAAATTATCTAATCTCTGCATGCATTACTTATTTATAAAATGGGGATAACAGTAATCATTTGCTTATATAATTGCAGTATTATCAATAAACAGGTACTACATCCTTTCAACCTGTCAAATGATATAGTATTCAAAGTGAAAGTTACCACTTCACGCTCAGTAGGAAGGTTATAAATCAAAAGGATAGATAATAACAAGTGTTGACTAGAATGCAGAGAAGCTCGAACCCTCATAACATTCCTGGTGGGAACGTAAAATGGTACAGCTGCTGAGGAAAAACAGCCTGGCAGGTTATAAAAAGTTAAACAAAAAATTACTGTATGAGCCAGCAATTTCACTCATAGGTATACACCTAAGAGAAATAAAAACATGTTCACATAGAAACTTGTAAACACATGCTCATAGCAGCATTATTCACAACAGCCAAAAAGTGAAAACAACCCAAATGTCATCCACCTACTGATGAATGGATAAATAAAATGTGATATATCCATACAACAGAGCATTATTCGCCAATAAAAAGGAATGAAGTACTGACAGAAGTTACAATATGGATGAACCTTGAAAACATACTAAATGAAAGAAGCCAGATGCAAAAGGTCACATATGGTATGAGTCTGTTCATGAGAAATTTCCAGAACAGGGAAATCTATAGAAACAGAAAGTAGACTAGTGAATTGCCTAGGGTTTGGGGGAAGGGGAAACAGCTTGGGAGGAAATGGAGAGTGACTGTTAATGGATACAAAGTTGCTTTTTGGGTTGATGAAAATGTTCTAACATTGATTGCAGTGAGGGTGGCAAAACTCTGTGAATATATTAAAAACCATGAAAATGGATGAACTGTATGATATGTGAATTACGTATATCAATAAAGCTGTTTTAAAAAGTTAATTTTAGAATTAATGTACAATTGAAATTTCACAAGATTGTAACCTATCAATAACTCAATTAAAAAAAAAAAGTTAATTTTAGAAATGATAGAGAAATTAGAACCCTTGCACACTGCTGGCAGGAATGCAAAATGGCACAGCCACTATGGAAGTTTCTCAAAAAATTAATAGAACTACCATATGATCCAGTAACCCCACTTCTGGGTGTTTACCCAAAAGAACTGAAATCAAGATACGGAACAGATATTAGCCGCTCCCATGTTCAATGCAGTACTATTTACAATAGCCAAGATGTGCAAACAATCTAAATGTCCATTGACTGATGAATGGATATAGTTAAGTGTGGTATATACATACAATGGAATAATATTCAGCCTTAAAAAAGAAGAAAATTCTGCAATATGCAACAATACGGATTAACTTTGAGGACATTATGCTAGGTAAAATAAGCCAGTCACAGAAAGACAAATACTACATGATTCCACTTATATGAGGTATCTAAAATAGTCAAATGCATTGAATCAGAGAGTGACATGGTGGTTGCCAGAAACTGGGAGGAGACATAAAGGGGGAGTTACTAATCACAAGGCATAAAGTTTCAGTCGAGCAAGATAAATAAGCTATAGAGATCTGTTCTACAACACTGTACCTACAGTTAACAAAAACATATTTTACAACTTAATTTGTTAAGAGAGTAGATCTCATGTTAAGTGTTGTTTCCATAATAAATTTTTTCTTTTTTCCTTTTAGGAAGACTACCCCTGAGTTAACATCTGCTGTCAATCTTCCTCTTTTTGCTGAGGAAAACTGGCTGAGCTAACATCCATGCCCATCTTCCTCTATTTCATATGTGGGACGCCTAGCACAGCATGGCTTGCCAAGTGGTGCCATGTCCGCACCCGGGATCCAAACTGGCGAACCCCGGGCTGCCAAAGTGGAACGTGTGCACTTAACTGCTGTGGCACTGGGCTGGCCGCCATAATAAAATTAAAAAAAAAATTTTTTTAAATGTCATGAAAGATGATAAAACTTCACACTTAAAGGGTAATAAAGCCAGAAATGTCAAATAAGTGGAATGAAAAATCTACACTAAAGGAACCAGAAGCTGTCATTAAAATTTCACCTCCTACAATTTGGCAACCTGATTCAATTGTTCCCATATACAGAGTACAAGAAAAATAGTGTTTACCATATCTGGCACAATCTAAAGAAAAGAATACAAATATAAATTTTCAGTCTTGTTTCACTTTCCTTACATGAAGAACTAAACTTATATGAATGCTTAAAAATAGGTTTCCAAGTACTAATCTCTAAAACTGAAAATAAGACACTATATGATTCCTATGTACATGTACAGACAAGCTTCACCTTCACTCATATAAAAACATACACCTTGACCTATTTTTGCTTCGGCATACCAGGCTTCCCACAATCGTATCTCAAATTCTCCATGCAGTTCCCAAGTCTTAGAAGTTGAGCACAGTCTATTTCAGAAATACTGACCTAGGCATGTCTTAACATGTTTTGAAGCTTTAAGTAGCTAATAAGCTAGAAGTTAATTTTACATTAATTAATGTTACGTTTCCTATCTTATTAATAGTTTTCTCTAGGGATTTATTTAATAACTTCCTACTACATGAGAAGGAGAAGGAAAGCAACCAGGTCTTTGAGAAGATTTTCAAAACAAAACAAAAATAAAAATCTTAGACAATCCAAAACACAAATACTAGCAAGCAAAATGAACAGATTAATTTGAAATAAAGCTTAAAACTTTAAATTATTATTGAGATATTTATAATCCATCAATAGGATGAATTAGAATGGTAGATTGTAGAATTAATTTATTAAGCTATCTGGGCTTGCAAAGGTAGAGGAAGATAACTGCCCAAAACACTATTATCATGTAGCCTACTTCCTCTTTTGATAGGTGAGGAGCAATCTGTGCAGTGAAGGGGGCAGAGGTATCTCAAACTTAAAGGGCAAAGTAAACATTTCTGCCCTCCCTGGGGATCTTCCCATCCCTTCCAATCACATGAGTTGCTCTTTGCCTATAAGAACAGAAAGTAGGGTACAGGGCCGGTGCCGTGGCCGACTGGTTAAGTTCGTGCGGTCTGCTTCGGCGGCCCAGGGTTCGGATCCTGGGCGCAGACATGGCACTGCTCATTAGGCCACGTTGAGGCGGCATCCCACATGCCACAACTAGAAGGACCCACAACTAAAAAAAATATACAACTATGTACTTGGGGGATTTGGGGAGAAAAAGCAGGGGGAAAAAAAAGAAAGTAGGGTAGAAAATATCAGCACTCTAAGCAGTGACCCTCTTCTACCTCCCCAGGCTCAGATAGTTTAGTAAATTAGCTCAGCTACTTAGAAAGGTATCTGAATGGACAAAACTAATTTCGAGGCGGCTCCTGATACATGTTTCTCAAATTCCTGATGAAGGCACATAAGCTTAACTCAGTTACCTTAAGCAGTTGTTTTCCAATCGTTGGGCTCATCTTTTCATCCACCATAAGAATTACAATCCCTCTATCATCCATTCCCCTCCTTCCAGCACGACCGGACATCTGAATGTATTCACCAGAGGAAATCTGAAAGAACATAATTAGAAATTCGAATTTTAGGAGCAAACCTCATAAAACACATTTTCTTAAAATTTATCTTATCAGAAATACACAAGCACAAGTTATACATTCCAAGGAAGGAAACATGATTAAAAACACGAACTTTTAGTAGGGTTTAAGAAAGAACATGAAAATGCAAAATGCTTAAGAATAAATTTTAGCTCCAAAATGAACAAATATGCCATAGCTACAGGGAAATATTGGCTAATTCTCTGACATAAAAAACATCTGTGAGCTAGATATTCTGGAAAACAGTCAAGTTTAAGAAAGCAATGACTCAAACTCTAAATATCAATTCTGATTTGATCATAATAAATTTTTTAAATTTGCAAAATGAGATTAATATAAAGTTAATTTATAAAAGCAAAATTCTCTCCTATATTCTCAGTATATGTCCGTGGAGTTCCGTAGAATCCATTCATCACTAAGAAAAACTGAGGGGAAAAAGGTTAGTAGGCCTCCCATATAGACTCCTAGGGTGACACTGAACCACGAAAAGTTTTATCTGTAAGTCCATGTGTACTTTCCTCCTGTGGAAAGGTTCTAGAGGTTTCAGAGTCTCAAAAATATCTGACTCAAGAAGAGTTAAGAATCACTATGCTACAAGAAGGCATATAATCATACACCACTTAACGTCGGGGACACATTCTGAGAAATGCGTTAGGCAATTTTGTTGTTGTGTGAACACAATAGAGTATACCTATATACAACCTAGATGGTATAGCCTACCACATATCTAGGCTATATGGCCTTAATCTTATGGGACCACCACCATATACGAGGTCTGTCGTTGACTGAAACATTGTTATGCAGGCCATGACTGTACATTTAAAATGCTTTCAAGTGTTCATGAATCATTTGCACACTTATCCCTCATCACCAAACTCTTTCATCTAAAGAAGATCTTTTTACCTAAAGGATAGAAATATAAAGGATCTGAAGTTTAACCTTGATGAACTTGTACTAGCTCAGGTACAAGTTCTTGAGAATTCAGAACTGAAAATCTCAAAGACTACATGAGCCAAAATCACCTTAAGTAAAACAATTAAAGATAAAAGTTATTTCAATACATGAATTATTTTACTTACCCATCGGAAATCTTTCCCATCAAATTTTCGGGCATTTGTAAATAAAACAGTTCTAGCTGGCATGTTAATTCCCATGGCAAAAGTCTCTGTGGCAAATAAGGCCTAAATAAATGAATAATTATACAAGTAAACGTTTTTATGCCGAAAAACTAGTATTGTACTTTTCAAGTGTAAATAAACAAATCACTAATTTTTAAAATTAGTTGTTAATGACAGAATGCTACTCGTCAAATAGACAAATCATTAGACTGTAGAATATTTTTCTACACACGGTCACATTTCCTAGTTTTCACTGATGATGCAACAGTTTTAAAGACAGCTTTAGAATCTCCGAGGGAGATCAGAATCAGTGGCTCTTTAAGTTTACCTCTAAGATTTTACCAACAAACACTTTACTACACAAAAACTGTGTGTGTTTTAAGCACACAAAGGTATATGTACAAGTAAAGTCACTGACGTACTATTAAATAGATAATAAAGATAAAAATACTTTATTTCATCAACTCAACAGAATGGTATTCATCTGTTAGAAAGAACGAAGAGCTACGCATAAGATGAAATTGGATAACATTAGTAAAATCACTTTGTTTAAAAAATAAATCATGTATTATTTGTATGTATGCTAGTGAACGGCAATGATGAGAAATGAACGGCAATGACGGTCTTTTATTTTTTACTTTAGGTACAATTTTTTATTTGAATTTTACAACCCACAAGTATCACTTATATTTTTAAGAAAAGATTCTTTACAATGGGCCTCAGCAGGACTGAAAATTGGTTAAGTTCACGTGCTCTGCTTTGGTGGCCCAGAGTTCACAGATTCGGATGCTGCGTGTGGACCTATGCACCGCTCATCAAGCCACGCTGTGATGGTGTCCCACATACAAAACAGAGGAAGACTGCCACAGATGTTAGCTCAGTGACAATCTTCCTCAAGCAAAAAGAGGAAGACTGGCAACAGATGTTAGCTCAGGGCCAGTCTTCCTCACCAAAAAAAAAATGGGGCCTCAGCAAAATATACAATCTAGAAGAGACTATGAATAGGGCCTTACCAGGACCCAAGTACAAATAGCGACCAAGTCTTTATCTAAAATCCCTCCAGCATATTCTTCAGGGTGAGTAAATCTCTTTTAAATATTCTATATAGTATTGGCATTCTCATGATAAATCTATAATCTGATTTTTAAACATAACATAATTTATGAGTCATATATAGGCTTAAGACTACATTTTAGAGACGTTTCCCATTTTTAATATCCCATTTCTGGGTATAGACATCAACATAATTTTAAAAATTAAATCAGACTCTCTTTGGTTTAATTTAGGACATCCTAAATAAATCTCTTTCACAAGTCTAATCAGCAATTCTCCTGGTCTGCTCTAAACTACTTCTTTACGTCTGTACATAGAAAGGAGTCTACCTATAGAATCAAGTGCAGGTCTGATAATTAAATAGCACCTCCTGCAAAATTCCACATTGTATCCAAGAGTGTCAGCATTTCTTAAGGATAGAAAAGCAAACAAATGATTTTTTACCTATGGCCCAAAATTTATAAAGTATAACACTATATAAAAATCAAGTTCACTACCTTAGTGATTTCATCTGATTAGTTAAAAAAAAATACAAAACCACCTATAAACAGTGTTCTTGACAATTTTCAAACTACTCACACAACAAAATTTTTTTTTTTTGGGGGGTGAGGCAAATTCTCCCTGGGCTAACATCTGTTGCCAATACTCCTCCTTTCTTTCTTGAGGAAGGCTGTCCCTGAGCTAACATCTGTGCCAATCTTCCTCTATTTTGTGTGTGGGATGCCTCCACAGCATGGCTGATGACTGGAGTATGTCCACACCAGGGATCCGAACCTGTGAACCTGGGCTGCCAAAGTGAAGCACGTAGAACTTTAACCACTTGGCTACAGGGCTGGCACCCACAACAAAATTTTAGAACCTAACAAATAAAATCATACCTTTATCAATCCTTCGGAAAAGAGAATTTCTATAGTTTCTTTCAAAATAGGAAGTAAACCACCATGGTGAATACCAATCCCACGCTTCAAAAGAGGAAGTACATGTTCAACCTGTAATTGGAATAACATTTATTTTACAATGATATGAGGAAAGGGAAGTTAAAAATGCTAAACTAACCAAAATAAGAAAAATGGGTAATAAAGAAAGAAAGCTGTTCAAAGAAATGTTATATAATCTTTGCAGAATAAAAGTAAAAACCAAACCCACATTCCCAGAGATTATTACACTCAAAACACAATATAATTTTGTCCTAGCTTTCTTTAATATGAAAAGCATGTTTTAAATAAACTACAAGCGTCTGGCTGCCTCATTCAAATTTTCCAGCATCACTTCATCTCCTCCAAAAAATTAAAAGTTATGAGGGGAAAGTTTGTATCTGCACAAAATAAACTTAAAAAATACAGGCCAACTCAAACCAAAAAGAAATAATTATAAAGCAGATTTAATATAAATATGTACTCCATTTAAAAACAAATGGATTACTGAAGAGTTCATTCTCAATAACACTATATCAAATGCCATTAAATATCACACTATTAGAAGTGTGCTAGGATAACAAAGATGTATAAAGACATGGCTTAGCCCTTAATTCAGCTAGAAAATTTACAAAAAAATGTTATAAATTAAATACTACTTTAAATAGCAAGAAACAGGGGCCTGCACGGTGGCACAGTGGTTAAGTGCGCGCACTCTGCTTTGGTGGCCAGGGGTTCACTGGTTTGGATCCCGGGTGTGGACGTGGCACCACTTGGCATGCCATGCTGTGGTAGGCATCCCACATATAAAGTAGAGGAAGATGGGCATAGATGTTAGCTCAGGGCCAGTCTTCCTCAGTGAAAAAGAGGAAGATTGGCAGCAGTTAGCTCAGGGCTAATTTTCCTCAAAAAAAAAAAAAAAAAAGCAAGAAACATGCTACTGCAGTCTTATCATAAATCCCTTATAAATCAAAGCAATCACTTGTAAGCACAGCATGACCTCTCCATTTTTCTTTTCACAAAACAAAACTTTCACGTATTAGGTTGGACTAAAGAATTAGCTTTCAGGTTTGGATGCACATTAGAATCACCTGGGGAGCTTATGAAAGATTCTAATGACCAGGACACACACTAGACCAGTTAAATCAGAATCTTTGGGAGGGGCACACAGACATCAGTATATTTTACAACTCCCCAGGCAATTTCAATAGTCAAAGGAAAAAAAACCACCGTATTAAAGCAAAGTAGACATTAAATCCGTCATTAAACACATGATTTTCATTAGATATGCTCTACTGTTTTGTTTGGTAGACTTATAAATTACAAAATATAGAGCCTGAATACCAGCATTAAAAATTTTGTAGTATTAGGAAGAGGAACAGTAATTTCCAGACCACGCTAGCTTTCAAAGTTCCCTCAGGCAACAAATCTTTCCTTTTGTCACCTTTTCAGAAGTTTAAAACATAAGTCAAGTTATTACTGCAGTGCACAATGCAACATATTTACTGCAATGTGCAAATAGTAACCACCAAGAAATGCAAAGTGAATATATGCTATTTACTAATATCCATACTACTTAGGGACATCAAACACACACCTGAGGGAGCTTCTTATCTTCATCAGACAAGCAGTCAATTGCATTACTGAATACTTCTTCAACCATCTTCTTTTCTTCATCTAAGAGAGAAAATCCAAGGTACATAAATATCTAAATGAGTCAGCAATACAAAAACCTCACACAGTGCAAAGAATGAGAGTCTATAAAGAATAAAAATAAAGAGTCAATATTTAAGATAGTCAGAAGGGAAAGCAGACAAAAATTACTACATAATGGTTTAATAAAATTCGCTGCCTTTCAAAATATATCTAGCAGAGTTAATCCATGAATAAAAGTACTATCTTACCAAAATAGTAACAATAACTACACTAAGTGCTCTACATGCAACATTTAAATCTAACAATTACAGGACACAGGGATTAATATCCATTATTGAGGAAAGCGAGGCTTAGAAAAAATAATGGGCATTGCCATTAACTGTTGGATCAACAATTCCAAAGCCTACGCTCTTAACCATTATACTACCTTCTTATATAGTGTCTATTAAATAATAGGCAGTCAATAAATATTTGTTCAATGAATCAATATATAACCCTGCAACATTAAGCATATTCAGCACAGGTAGTTATAAACATTTCTAAGCAGAGCAATTCATGTAATCAAAACACAAGCTATTATTGGCTTGAAGAAGTAATGTGGGTATTATCTGTCATTTGTTACTTTTATCCATGGATAAGTAAAAATTAGCTTTGATATGCAAGTATAGTTCTGTGCCTTGATAAAGAAAACAATACAACTGAAATTTGATTTTGGATGATTGAAGACATTATTTACTTCTCACTGTACAGGATTACATATACAAAAGACTGAAATGAATGATGGTTTGGTTGGTATTTATCATGCTGCAATCTGTAGCCAGGCTGTGCAACTATCTAGCTGTGTGACTTTAAGTGAGTTACATTTATAGTTAATATATGAGAATCATTTATTAATTTGCTAGAAGTTATTTCACATTATTCAAAAATTATACCACAATTAGGTAAGGGCAGATCTTCCCAGTTTGGATTTCTAGAAGAATGGAGCACAGTACTTTCTATACAGAAGGTGGTCTGACTAAGAGATCTATCCTTAAGTAGCCAGAGAACTACAATAACTAAGGAGCTTATAGCAATGATGCATAAGAAGGTATGATTCTACTATTTCTCAGTGGCCTTCTTTGAATTTTACACAGTGCATGTACTTACACCTTCCAATAAAAGAAGACAGAAGAAAGGAAAGAAATGATAAATCAAGGGCCTCTTAAAGCTTTTACAAATGTGATGAGTACCTACCACTGTGCCTATGAGGGGAACCGCATATCCTAGTAGTACACAATAGACAATGTCTTACCAGAAATATATTTATACCCATTTTCACATAACATTAAAACTATACTGAAATGACACAGTACCTGTGTTGAAATCTAATTTGGTCATTTGAAGTGCATAGGCTTCACAATCTTTCTTACTAAAACTGAATATAATTACAGGTTGAAAATTTCTCTCCATAATCATCTTCACAATCTTGAACACATTTGATGGTCCTGTAAAAATAGTATATAAACCATACCCAAAAATTAACTCAATCATAGACATAAACGTAAAAACTAAAACTACAAAACTCTTAAAAAATATACAGGAGTAAATCTTCATGATCTTGGGTTAGGCAGAACATTCTTAGATATGATACCAAAAGCACAAGCAAAAAATGAAACAGATAAATTTAATTTCATCAAAATTAAAAACTTTTATACTTCAAGATACACCAACAATAAAGTGAAAAGACAAGCCAAATGCACAGAATGGGAGAAAATACTTGCAAATCGCACATCTGATATGAGTCTTTATATATATCCAGAATATATAAAGTATTCTTAAAACTCAACAACAAAAAGACAATCTAACTTTTTCTTTTTTGCTGAAGAAGATTTGCCCTGAACTAACATGTGCTGCCAGTCCTCCTTTTTTTTCTTCAGGAACATTAGCCCTGAGCTAGTATCTGTGCCAATCCTCTTCTATTTTTTTGTATGTGGGACACGCCCACAGAGTGGCTGGTGAGTAGAATAGGTCCACACCTGGGATCCAAACCTGCAAATCCCGGGTCACTGAAGCGGAACATGAGGAACTTTAATTACTTGGCCACCAGGCTGGGCCCAGACAATCTAATTTTTAAACAGGCAAAGAATTTGAATAGATATTTCCTGAAAGAAGATAATACAATAGCCAATAGGCACATGAAAAGATACTCAACATCATTAGCCACTAGGGAAACATCATAAATCAACACCACACTGAGATACCACTTCATACTCATTAGGATGACTACAGCCAAATGTACAGAATACATACTAAGTACTGGTAAGGATATGGAGGAAATGGAAACCTCATACCCTTCTGATGGGAATGTGTAATGGTGCAGTCACTTTGGAAAATAATCTGGCAGTTATTCAAAAGGTTAACTATAAAATTACCATATGACTCAGCAATTTCACTCCTGGCTATATACTCAATAGAAAAGAAAACATACGTTCAGACAAACACTTGTACTACTCATAGGTTTTCAGCAGCATTATTCACAACAATCAGAAAGCGAAAACAATCCAAACGTCCATCAACTGAAAGGATAAATAAAATGTGGTGTAATCATACAATATAATGTTATTTGACTATAAAAGAGAACGAAGCACTGGCACATGCTGTAACACAGATGAAATTTGAAAACAAACTAAGTGAAAGAAGCCAGTGGCAAAAGACCACACATATTTTGATTCCATTTATATGAAACGTCCAGAAAAGGAAAACACAGACAGAAAGTAGATTAGTGATTGCCTAAGGCTGAAAGGGTTGGGGAAGAGGCTGGAGGAAAATAAGGAAAGACTGCTAATGGATACGGGGTTTCTTTTTGGGTGTTGAAAATGCTCTGGAATTAGTTGCATTAGTAGTTGTACTGCAAAGTAGTTGCACAACTTTGTGAATATACTAAGATCCACTGGAAATGGTGACTTTCATGGTATGTGAATTATATCTCAATAAAAAATTTGTTGTGATGGCTGCATAAACTGTATACTTTAATGGGTGAACTGTATAGTATATGAATTATACCTCAATAAACGTCATATAAAAAAAAGAGTTCTACCTTTACTTATCCAATTTTATCATATACTATCTAGATCTTTATATACCTGCCTAAGTTAAACAAAATAACAAGAAATGCAATTTGAAAATACAATTTAAATGTAAAATTCTCTCAAAATAAAGTTCCAAATTACCTTTTGTTCCTCCTTTCCGCCCTTTCTGATCTCCTTTTGCCAAATCACCAGCATCTCGAAGTACTTGCATTGCAGTATTAAAATTATCTTCTCTAAAGTCACCCTGGAATCAGATATTTTTCTATGTAACTTCACTAATATTTAATCGAAATCTAAACATTTTTCATACCTCAAAACAAAGCCTACTCAAATAACAGAAACTCAATAATAATTATAACAAAGGCACTAAAATAGTTCAAAAATGATGTGTGCTAAGAGCTAATAAAAGGTGATAAAGAGATGATAAAACCAGGAAAAGCAAGCATAAGATATGTGAAACATGTTAGGGTCCCCATTCTCCAGGCATTTTAAAATACTGGGAAAGGAAGGGAATCTAACTCATTCATAACAAAAACACAAGTCTTAAATATAATTTTTGAAATAAAAATACACACACACAAAAACAACTTTGGATAGTGAAACTATTTAGGAAAAGAAAAAGGATCTCTGCCATTCTTCCCTAGATTGAGACAGATATAAACAACAAAGTATGACATTATAGATATAGGAATGACAATTACTCCCTTACATTTTCATCAACCACAAGGTGCAGGCCATCTCCCCCTGCTGGAAAAATGTAGTGTTGCAATGGAGTAGGCCGATAATCTGTATAAATGACATGACAAGGCTGTAAAAAGAAGGAGAAATAATGAAAATATATATTTTATTACTTCAAAATAATGCTGTGTATTTGACCTACCTAAAAGACCATGGGGAAATAAACTTCTGAATTCAACATTTCAAAAAGGAAAATACTTTTAAAAATACTTAAAAAACCAGGCAAAAGAAGAATATGGAAAAATTAGATCTATCAAATTATTCTACCATCTGTTCAATTTCACCAGTTCCACAACCAGGGCCAAATATGTGATTTGAGCTTCAATAATAATCTTGGATCCATACCCTCGACCTGTGATGCTGTAAAGAACACGCCTGTTTCTACAGAGCAGTAGTATGGTGACAGATAATGCCCCGAGGTAAAATAGGACTTTTCTGTCCCACAGAGGCTTTTCAAAGCCTTACTAAAGCAGTAGATTGACCTAGCTACTCCAGAAGATCCACTGGGTTTCTATCCTACAGAAGCAACAGGGATGTCACAAAAATGCCATCAGAGAGCTTATAAACAGATAAAAGTAAGTTTCTGAGGATACTGCTGTAGAGGAAAATTAAGGGGAGGAAAATAAAATGAAGAATAAATTTAATACACATAAACAAACGGTCTTATAAGGTCCTATCCCACTGTTAAACTGGACTAGAAATGCAAAAGGAAACACAGTCAAGTTTCACTATATTCACTTAAGAAAAATCAAATCATATGCTCAGGAGATGCCTAGCTTTTCCTTGGTACTGAGGTCTTAGAGGAAATTCTTTACTGTGTACTCACGGCTCTCTGTAAAAGTAAAAGCAGTAGTTTCAAAACCTGGCACATCGTCAGGATCAACCTGGATTCTCCTCAAAGTCAGAACTTTCAAAGGACCCCTCCCTGGAGCTGGGCGCCCCAGCCCAGCACCTGGGCACTGTCCTGCAGATCTCAGTGGGCTCAGAATACCCAGCTCTTGACTCCCACCCAATGGAAACAGGTGGAAGTGGCAATCAAATACTACCGCAATGCAGAGGCACAAATCCATGCCATATAGCAGTATGAAAAAATGTTAAATCTCCAGACCAGAAGGAAAATGACAACTGCCCAGAAATCAATCTTGAAGCCACAGAAATTTATAATCTAACTGACAGAGAATTAAAAATAGCTATCATTAAAAAACACAAGTTAAAAGAGAATGCTAGACAGTTCAACGAATTCAGGAGCAACTTCACAAGACATTGAAACTATAAAGAAGAACCAATCAGAAACATTGGAGATGAAAAATGCAATGGATGAGATCAAGCAGAATATGGATTCCCTGAACAACAGAGCTGGTATCATGGAGGAACGAGTCAGCAAAACCAAAGACAGAAATGTAGAAATGTTTTAGATGGATGAGAGAGAACTAAGACTAAAAAGAAATGAAGAAAGTTTCTGAGAAATATCTGTTTCAATTAGGAAATGCAACATAAGGACGACAGGTATTCAAGAGGGAGAAGAGAAGGAAGATGGAGCAAAAAGCTTGCTCAAACAAATAATACTGGAGAACTTCCCAAACCTGGGGAAAGAGATGGAAATCCACGAGAAGGACGCCAACAGATCTCTTAACTATATCAGTGTGAAAAGACCAACTGCAAGGCATATAGTAGTGAAGCCAACAAAAGTCAATGACAAAGAAAAAATACTTGGGGGAGCAAGATAGAAGAAAATAACTTACAAAGGAACCCCTATGAAGCTTTCAGTAGATTTCTCAGCAGAAACTTCATACACTACGAGAGTGGAATGATATATTCAAATATTTCAAAGACAAAAACCTTCAGCCAAGAATACTCTATCCAGTGAAAATATCCTTCAGGTATGACAGAGAAATAAAAACTTTCCCAGATAAACAAAAGCTAAGAGAGTTCATTGCCAAAGACTCCTCCTACAATAAATCCTCAAGAAGGCCCTCATACCTGGAAAAAAAAGGAAGAAAGGGGTTATAAAGCCCTGAGTAAGGACATAATACATAGACAAAATCAGAAAATTGTACCTATCCATCAGAACAGGTTAACAAATACTCAATTAAAACATTAAAGATAAAGGGAAGGAAAACACAAAAAACAAAGATAATCTTGTCATTTTAACCACAAACTCACAACACAAGATGGAATAAGGTATGACAAAAACAGCTTAGGAGGAGAGGGCACAGGGACTGAATTGGCTTAGTCTATGGAAATAAGAGGTCATCATAAAATGGACTATGTCATCTACAAGATTTTGCATACAAACCTCATAGTAATCACTAAGCAAAAAAGTAGAACAGAGACACAAACAATAAACAAGGACAAAACTAAGAAAACCATCATCAAAAACTACCTAACCAAATTGGCAGTCCAAAATATACATGAAGAGAAACAAAAGAAATGCAGGAAAACAAGTGATAAAATGGCACCATTAAGCCCTCATATAGCAATAATCACTCTAAATGTAAATGGATTGAATTCTCCAATCAAAAGACACAGAGTGGCGAGATAGATTAAAGAAAAAGACCCAACAACATGAAGCTTCCCGGAGACACATCTCAGCTCCAACAACAAACAAAGGCTCAGAGTGAAGGGATGGAAGACTGATACTTCAAGCTAATGTCAAACAAAAGAAAGCAAGTGTTGCAATACTTGTATCAGACATAGTAGGCTTCAAGATAAGACAGGTAAAGAGACACAAAGAGAGGCAGTATACAATGATCAAAAGGACACTCCATCAAGAAGACATAACACTTATAAGTATCTGTACACCTAACACAGGAGCACCAAAGTACATAAAGCAACTATTAACAAACATAAAAGGGGACAATAACAACAACACAGTAATAGTAGGGGACCACAATACTCTACTCACATCAATGGACAGATCATCCAGACAGAAAGTCAACAAGGTAACATGAGAATTAAATGAAAAACCAGACCAGGTGGGCTTCATAGATATATATAGATAGACAGATATGTCATATATATATTTAGACATATCATGCAAGAACAGTAGAGTACACATTCTTCTCAAGTGCACATGGAACATTCTCAAGGACAGACCAGATGATGGGAAACAAGGCAAGCCTCAAAAAATTTAAGAAGATTGAAATAATGACAAACAGCTTATCCGACCATGATGCTAGGAAACTAAAAATTAACTACAAGAAAAAAGTGGAGAATAGAGAGGGAAGAAGTAAAACTCTCACTGTTTGCAGACAACATGATCTTGTATATAGAAAACCCCAAAGAATCCATTGGAAAACTTTCAGAAGTAATCAACAACTACAGCAAAGTTGCAGGGTATAAAATCAATTTACATGAATCAGTAGCATTTCTATACTCTAACAATGAACTAACGGAAAAAGAACTCAAGAACACAATACCATTCACAATTACAACAAAAAGAATAAAACACCTCAGGGTGAACTTAACTAAGGAAGTGAAAGACCTATACAACGAAAATTACAAGGCTTTTCTGAAAGAAATGGAGGACGACGTAAAGAGATGGAAAGACATTCCATGTACATGGATTGGAAGAATAAACAGTTAAAATCTCCATTCTACCTAAAACAATCTACTGATTCAACATGATCCCAACCAGAATCCCAATGACATTCTTTACATAAATAGAACAAAGAATCCTAAAATTCATATGGGGCAACAAAAGACCCCAAATTGCTAAAGCAATCCTGAGAAAAAAGAACAAAACGGGAGGCATCACAATCCCTGACTTCAAAACATACTACAAAGCTACAGTAATCAAAACAGCATGGTACTGGTACAAAAACAGGTGCACAGATCAATGGAACAGAATTGAAAGCCCAGAAATAAAACCATACATCTATGGACAGCTAATCTTCGACAAAGGGCTGAGGGCATACAATGGAGAAAAGAAAGTCTTTTCAACAAATGGTGCTGGGAAAACTGGAAAGCCACATGTAAAAGAATGAAAATTGACCATTCTTTTTCACCATTCACCAAAATAAACTCAAAATGGATCAAAGACCTAAAGGTGAGACCTGAAAACATAAGGCTTCTAGAAGAAAAGGTAGGCAGTACATTCTTTGACATCAGTATTAAAAGGATCTTTTCGGACACCATATCTCAGACAAGGGAAACAACACAAAGAATAAACAAACGGGACTTCATCAGACTAAAGAGCTTCTTCAAGGCAAACAGGATTGAAACAAAAAAGCAACCCACTAATTGGGAAAAAATATTTGCAAGTCATACATCCGACAAAGGCTTAATCTCCATAATATATAAAGAACTCTCACAACTCAACAACAAAAAATCAAACAACCCAATTAAAAAATGGGCAGGAGACATGAACAGATATTTCTCCAAAGAAGATATACGATGGCCAATAGGCACATGAAAAGATGTTCATCATCGCTGATCATCAGGGAAATGCAAATCAAAACTACACTAAGATATCACCTTACACCCATTAGAATGACAAAAATAACAAATAGTAACAAATGTTGGAGAGGTTGTGGAGAAAAAGGAACCCTCATACACTGCTGGTGGGAATGCAAACTGGTGCAGCCACTATGGAAAACAGTATGAAGATTCCTCAAAAAATTAAAAATAGAGAGCAGAGGGCCTACAATGGAGAAAAGAAAGTCTCTTCAACAAATGGTGCTGGGAAAACTGGACAGCCACATGCAAAAGATTGAAAATTGACCATTCTTTTTCACCACACACCAAAATAAACTCAAAATGGATCAAAGACCTAAAGATTAGGGCTGAAACAATAAGTCTTCTAGAAGAGAATATAGGCAGTACACTCTTCGACATCAGTTTCAAAAGAATCTTTTCGGACACTATAACTCCTCAGTTGAGGGAAACAATAGAAAGAATAAACAAATGGGACTTCATCAGACTAAAGAGCTTCTTCAGGGCAAGGGAAAACAAGATTGAAACAAAAAAACAGCTCACTAATTGGGAAAAAATATTTACAAGCCACTTATCCGACAAAGGGTTAATCTCCATAATATACAAAGAACTCACACGGCTTAACAACAAAAAAACAAACAACCTGATCAAAAAATGGGCAGAGGACATGAGCAGACATTTCTCAAAAGAAGATATAAATATGGCCAATAGACACATGAAAAGATGTTCATCATCACTAATCATCAGGGAAATGCAAATCAAAACTACACTAAGATATCACCTAACACCCATTAGATTGGCAAAAACATCCAAAACCAAGAGCGACAAATGCTGGAGAGGTTGTGGAGAAAAAGGAACCCTCATACACTGTTGGTGGGAATGCAAACTGGTACAGCCACTATGGAAAGCAGTATGGAGATTCCTCAAAAAGTTAAAAATAGAAATACCCTATGACCTAGCCATCCCATTACTGGGTATCTATCCTAAGAACCTGAAATCAGAAATCCCAAGAGTCCCTTGCACCCCTATGTTCATTGCAGCATTATTTACAATAGCCAAGACGTGGAACCAACCTACATGCCCAGAAACTGATGATTGGATAAAGAAGATATGGTATATATACACAATGGACTACTACTCAGCCATAAAAAAGACAAAATTGGCCAATTCGTAGCAACGTGGATGGACCTCGAGGGTATTACTTTAAGTGAAACAAGCCAGTCAGAGAAAGACGAACTCTACATGACTCCACTCATAGGTGGAAGTTATATTGGCAAGATCTGATCGGTGGTTACCAGGGAAAAGGGGGGGTGGAGGAAGGGCACAAAGGGGGAAGTGGTGTACCCATAACATGACTAACAATAATGTACAACTGAAATCTCACAAGGTTGTAATCTATCATAACATTAATAAAAAATTAAAAATTAAAAATTAAAAATAGAACTACCATACGATCCAGCTATCCCACTACTGGGTATCTATCCAAAGAGCTTGAAATCAGCAATTCCAAAAGTCCCATGCACCCCTATGTTCACTGCAGCATTATTCACAATAGCCAAGATGTGGAAGCAACCCAAGTGCCCACTGACTAATGAGTGGATAAAGAAGATATGGTGTAAATATATACAATGGAATACTACTCAGCCATAAAAAGACAAAATCATCCCATTTGTAACAACATGGATGGACCTGGAGGGTATTATGTTAAGTTAATAAGCCAGATAGAAAAAGACAAACACCATATGATTTCACACATATATGGAAGACAAACACACAAAGAGAACAGTTCAGTGGTTACTGGGGTAAAGGGGATAGAGGGTGGGCACAAAGGGTGAAGGGGAGTACTTATATGGTGATGGACAGATAATAATGTACAACCGAAATTTCACAATGTTGTAAACTATTATGAACTCAAAAAAAAAAAAAAAAGTCAGAGCTTTCAAGACCCTACCCCCGGAGATTTTGATATATTGTTTGAGAGGGGACTCAGAAATTTAAACTTGTAGAAAGCTTGTCAGTTGATTTCGATAAGCTTGCTTGATTTGAGCAGTAATTTCACATTAAAACGTCTTCTTTATTCTAGACAGCATTAGGAACAAAGTATAGGACATAGTAAGGCCAACTTACAACATTTTAAATATTAAAGACATTAAAAAAAGAGAAAGAAAATACCTGTTTATGTAGATGGCAAATCCATTCAGCAAACTGTCGAGCATTTGGAATAGTAGCCGAAAGAAAGACATAGTGAACATTATCAGGAAGCAAAATAATAGTTTCTTCCCATACCACACCACGCTCTGAAAAAAACAAACATACCTTCGAATTCAGTGTCACTTTATTGAAAAGTATCTAAAATTATTTTCTCTCAAGCTCAATAATTAGAAATATAGACCACTTTAACAAGGATATTTTTAGCCACAGACCCTTACTGAAAACTACTTTAGTACTTACCATGAATCTATCCAGCAGAAAGATAGCAGACTAAACCACTATAAACACAATGTACTCTGAAATAACACCCTGCCATGAATAGCTCCAGACTGAATCTTTTTCAAAGAGCCCAACAAGAATCCCACAACAATGGAAATAGTATTTCCATCTCACTTTGAGAAGCAGAAGTTAATGGCTTCTATAAAATTACAGAAACAAACTTAGAAGAAACACCATTACTATTCCATATGGCATCTTTCATCCAAACTACCCTCATGATCTCTAGAGATGAAAGACTTGAACAGAAAAACTGTAAGTCACTTTTCACCAAAATGGAAAAATAACCAGAAAGGCAGTTGAGAATTTCCCCCTAAAATAAACAAATCAATACAAGATTCACGACTGACAAACATTAATGTACAACTGAACTTTCACAATATTGTAACCTATCATTAACCAAAAAAGAATAAATAAATAAACACAACTCTGTTCAGAACTTAATTTTATGAATTTGAAAAGGGTAAGTGATTTCTTAAATCGCATTACTTTCACTATGAACACAAATGAACTCAGTGCTTCACTTTAAATAAAAACCAAGTTTTGGGGCCGGCAGCATGGTCAAGTGGTTAAGTTCGCCCGCTCCGCTTCGGCAGCCGAGGTTTTCGCTGGTTTGGATCCTGGGCGCAGACATGGCACCACCTGCCACGCCGCACTGAGGCGACGTCCCACATGCTACAACTAGAAGGACCCACAACTAAAATATACAACTATGTACTGGGGGAATTTGGAGAGAATAACCAGGAAAAAAAAAAAGGAAGACTGGCAATAGTTGTTAGCTCAGGTGCCAATCTTTAAAAACAAACAAAACAAAAAAATCACCAAGTTTTATTTTAAGTGCACACAAATTAAACATTTAACTTTTAAACTTGTTTGTTAACATCAGCCCTCCCAGTTCCACCTAAAATCCAAAGTACACTTTCTTTTCCATTATAATAGCGTAAGAGTTTAAAAGATATTTATAACTTCTCTTTTGGCTCATGTTTATTTCATAATCCTCATTTTATTTATTTTTTACCATAAATATGCATTTCTTAGTTTTTTAAAAAATTAAAAATTACTTAATAGAAATCAAGAAAGTTAACTTTGTAGGCTAGACAGTTTAGAAACTCTTTAACATTAGTCATATTAGACAGCTCCGTATTAAAAGCAAACAAGTTTTAATTCCATTTGTTTTATTTGAATTTGCGTTTTCTCACCCAGAACAATTACTATTAAGAAGCTATAGTTGAATGAGACCCTACTGGAAATATTATATCATGTCCACAATTTAGTTTACTAGAACTCTAGCCACATGAAAACTCAAAGCAATATTTAACAACTACTTGTTCTAAATTCTTAATGCTATTCTTAAGGAAAATACATGGCACACATCTCAACAATACGACAGAATATACCTGAATCTCTCATGTAATGAATTTCATCAAATATGACCCAAGCAACTTCTCGCATAACTTCAGAACCTCTGTACAGCATACTTCTCAAAATCTAAAGAAAAAATAGGAGACTTAGCAGGATTTGACATAACAAAAGCTCTTCTTTCTAACAAGGAATCTTGGAAATTCTTTTAACGGAGAAATTAAAATAATTTTAAGAGTTATGTATCTTAAATATATTTCATAAATCAAATTATATTCCTTTTCTCATAAATCTAAAATAATGACTTCTCAACAGTTAGTAATCAGATACAATCCATGGAGATAACTATCACCACCTCTACCTTCATATATCTTGAATATGAAGCCACTTTCTTATATCTACAGCATTTATCCCAAGATTCACACTTATTAGGATACAACAGCAACTTAAAATTATCTTCTATCCAACATACTGGATCTCATACTGCTTATCCATTATTTTCTGCCTCATCTCACAAAATGAATAACTTTCTGGCAACTAGTACCCTGATTTTTTTTTTTTTTTTTTTTTTGGTGAGGAAGATTGACCTGAGCTAACATCTGTGCCAACCTTCCTCTATTTTGTATGTGGGACGCTGCCACAGCATGGCTTGATGAGCGGTGTCTATGTCCGTGCCAGGGATCTGAACCTGTGAACCCTGGGCCACTGAAGTGGAACACACGAACTTAACCACTACACCACCTGGGCCAGCCCCCCATTATCCTGGTATTTTTTTTTTAAAGATTTTATTTTTCCTTCTTCTCCCCAAAGCCCCATGGTACATAGTTGTATATTTTTAGTTGTGGGTCCTTCTAGTTGTGGCATGTGGGATGCTGCCTCAGCATGGCTTGATGAGCAGTCCTAGGTCCACGCCCAGGAAGTGAGCTGGCAAAAACCTGGGCTGCCAAAGCAGAGTATATGAACTTAACCACCTGGCCATGGGGCTGGCCCCCCATTATCCTGATTTTTGAGTTAAAGAAAATCTTCCACAGATGGAAGCAAGTTTTGAGAAGGCAAAATAAATTTACTTTGGGCACCAAAGTGAAAAGTGAACAATGCTTTTAGTAGACTCTGTAGATCAGAAGCTAATTTATGGTCTCTATTGTACTGTGTCCTCATAAAATGCAAGGATATAATTCAAATATATACAAAAGTAGTTAGTACAGTAAAGACAGCTAATCATGGCCAAATGTAAAATGTTATAAGTATATGTAAAATTTAACTGTGATTATAGGAAGAAGCTAAACATACTTGGGCATTTTTTTAAAAAGTTAGCTGTTTATCTATTTGTATTAACACTCAGATGCAGAAGAAAAAAATCACAGGGAAGAGTCACTATGTAAATGAAACTATGTATTCAAATCCATCAAAGTATTTTCATGTCACTGACAATAAGTCTTTAAAAATACTTGAAGAAAAAACTATCTCTATTATATGAGCAACAGAAATATTTGTAATTTACAACTAAATTTATATAATTGCTAGAATGTTTTAAGATGAACCTTAAAACTCTTTGAAGTAAATCTACTCAGAAAGTAAAGTATTACATTTTATCTATATAGAACAGGTGATAAAACATTAGATATTCTAATTGAATAGACACATTAACTAAATTAAAAAGGAAAAACTGGATGAGGCACCACATAAATTACCTCTGTGGTCATAACAAGACAAGATGCTGTAGGATTAATAGTAACATCTCCAGTCATCAGACCAACATCTTGAAATTCTTCATACATTTCACGGTATTTCTGGTTACTCAAAGCCTTAATTGGGCTGGTAAATATTACACGCTGTTTTTCCCTTAAGGCTAATGCAATGGCATACCTAAAAATGTGAAAACAAATAAGAATAAAGTATTTACAAAACCTTTTCTTAAAAGCATATGAGTTGAAAAATTCTATTAATATATAAATAATATCCAAATTTTCCCTAATTACTCATCTTCAATGGACTTTGCAAAACACTAATTAATATCTTATTCTATTTGCTACTGACAAACTATTACAGTAATTATTATTATTATAAGTCTGAAGTGTAGTGCTCTAAATGAACATTTTTAACTCTGTTCTCTTAGATTTAATGTAACTTAATTACTAATATCAATGGATTACCAATGGGTACCCCATTTCTTGTGAATAAAACACCTTTGGTTCTATACACGTGCCTCCAAAAGTTTAGAGCTTCGGCCTGTCAGTTTATAAAACAATGAGGAAACACTGCAGTCCTCTGCCTACAGAGGGTCTTGCTGTCGGAGTTGGATTTGGAGCTGTAGAAAAGATGGCATCTGCCACCTTCGAGAGTGCCAGGAAATTTAGCCACTGGAATTGCTATCCAGAATTTTCCAGAGGCCCTTGCTGTCAGCCTCCCTTTGTGAGGGGCTGGCTTCTCTACCTGGAGAGTCTTCTGGTATGGACAACTAAGTGGTATGGTAGAGCCTCTGGCTGGGGTCTTTGGTGCGTTTGCTGAGGTGCTGGCTGAGCCCATCCTGCCCTATGCTCTGGCCTTTGCCGCTGGTGCCATGATCTAAGTGGTCATGGACAACATCATCCCCGAGGCTCAGATTAGTGGTAATGGGAAGCTTGCATCCTGGGCCTCCATCTTGGGATTCGTGGTGATGAAGTCACTGGACACTGGCCTGGGTTAGTGCTGAAATGCTTCAGACCCCAGGAAAGGCAGCGTGAGGAAATGACAATGGTTGGCTTCTATTGGACCACGTGCTCCTTTCTTCACATTAAAACAATTTTCCTTTCTCTCCTTTTCATCTCATTATCCTGATTGACTCTGATTATAATATGACAATGTTTACTTTTCTTTTGAGAGAGAGACTGATTTTACTTGGAATTTCAAGGTGTCATGGAACCACAGATTTTTGCTGAGTCACTAAATGGAATCTTTCTTCATGGGATTACCAAGGACATACAGATGAGGAAAATCTCTGCTTTGTACCTTCAGTCTCCCTCACTAGACTCAATGGCAACTCCTCAAAGTCACCTACAGAAGCAAGCTACCAGGAGAGAAGTCACCTAAGCATTTTTGCATGGTGACTAAAAGCACAATGGCCAGGACATCTTTCGTCTGTCCCTCCTGATCTGCCACCATTAATACTCTACCCCTCTAGACCAGAACTGGAGCATCGTGGACATAGCAAGTACTTTCCAACGCCAAGCCAGCCCAAGGAGGAATGCACCTTCGCCTACCTCCCCTAGGAAGAAGTTGTATGGGAGGGGGTAAAGAAAAGGGAAAAAAATAAGTTAGTCTTTTTCGCTCTCTGTTTAAGGCAAAGATTGACACTATTGAAGGTAGGGGAATTAGGAAAACTGTGAACAGACAGGGAGCCTGTGATAAGAGGACAGAGTGTGGCTTTGATCTCTAGGGTTTCCAAGAGCAAAGTGGTTTGTCATGGTGTCCAAATCCCCTAGATGTTTATTTTGATAAGTTTATAGCCTTCATTTTTCTAACAGGCTTGGGGGTCACCAGCCAACTGCTAGAACCCAAACCCTTCATTTACTTATGGAGGGAGCCACTTAAGCTAATTTAAGTGACTGAAAGACATTTGGAATCTGCAGTGAAATTCTTCTCTGTTACCATTTGGTAACTTGTAACCTGACCCAGAACTCTTAAGCTGCAGCAGGCTTTGCTGGAGTTTGGCCAGAGAGTTTAGGATTAGAAAACTTTAGCCAAGTCACCATTCTGAAATGACCCTAAAGAATGACTTTAAGTAGACTAGAAGCAAATGTACTCCTTCATTCGTACAGCTTCTCCAACAGGGGTGATATAACATGTCTGCTTCAAACACAGTAAGGCCTGCAGTCCTCACTGGTCAAAGGAGCATATGGGACCATGACTGGGCTCCACTGCCAAGGCAGGCTGCCCAAGAGCTAGGTATTGAGGCACTGTGTTACCAATGCCTGCCCAAAGTTTACATGTTTCACTACTTTCAAAGGTGAACACCTTGTGCTGTGAATGCTCTAAGACCCCAAAAGGCCAACCCTGTGCTGAGTTTACATATGTTCTTTCCAAAGCACTGATGATCAAAATTGAAGACACATTCAAGGGTTGACTAGTTGAGATTAACTGGTTGGTGTATGTGTATTTTTACGTCTTTATATGTAGTTGTGCATAATGCAATTTTTTTCTGATGTACAAGACCTCATACTTTGATTAATATCAATAAAAGGGATATTGCCATGGAAAAAAGGAAACCTGAGAAGCTGAACATCAAAATTAAAATCTTTTGCTCTACAAAAGACACCATTAGGGTACTATAAAGAACTGTTTACAATGCAATAAGATCAACAACCCAATTTAAAAAATCAGCAAAAGAGTAAAATAGATTTCATTTAAGATATACAAATGGCTGATAAGCACATGGAATGATATTTAACATCATTAGTCATAAAACCACTACATCACATCACTACATACTCACTAAAACAGGTATAAAAAAAGATAATACCAGTCAGCATCATGGCAGAGTGAGCTCTTCCCTTGGACTCTCCCCTCTAAGACACAACCAAAAGGACATTCATACACCAAGAAAAGACATACACACACCACAAAAGACGTCTGGGAGACCCACGCAGCCATACGCCTGAAGGTGGTCGTAGGGCTGGATCCTCTGGGGGAAGTGGAAACTGATCCGCAGGAGCTTGGTGGAGAGGGACGTGCTGTGGTGGTGGGAAGTGCACAGGTAAAAAGGGTGCCCTGTCCCCATCCGGTACTCCAGCCCCAGTATCGTCCAGAGCACAGTACAGTGAGCGTGGTAGTGGCACCAGGGAAAGGGTGCAGGTGAGGAGAGGACCCCCATCCCCACTCGGCACCCCAGCCTGAGAATCATCTAGAGCATGGTGCAGAGAGTGTGACAGTGGGGGCAAGGAAAGTGCACAGGTGAGGGAGGTGCCCTGTCCCTGCCCAGCACACCAGCCCCAGGATCGCCTAGAGTAAGGCGCAGAGAAGTTGGCGGTGGGGAAAGTTCGCAGCCCCACAGTCGTCCGGAGCACGGTGTAAAGAGTGTGGCAGCCACAGAGGGGAAAGTACACTGCCGAGAGAGGCGTGCCGGCCCCTGCCTGGTACTCTAGCCCCAGAATCCTCCGGAGCATAGTGCGGAGAGCTTGGTAGTGGCGGCACAGAAAGGGAAAGAGCAAAGTCCTGCAATGGCCCAGAAATCTGTTCAGAGACAAGCAGGGGCTAGGGGAAGTGCTGGGGAAGGAGAGTACCCCTCCCCCTGCCCGGTGCTCCAGATCTGCCATTGATCAGTTGCTCAGAGAGAAAAGAAGTCAGTGGCTGGAGCTGAGGAGCCCCTGCTGGTGCCAGGCCCAGAATACACAGTGCCTGATCCCCAGCCTGTAGTGGTATGTGGCAGCTGCGACCAGATAAGAGCACCATGAGGAAACAAAAATGTACTCTATCAAGCAGTATGAGTAGGTATATTAAAGCTCCAGACCAGAAGAAAAGTGACAAGTACCCAGAAACCAACCCTGAGGGAACAGAAAACCATAACCTAAATAACAAAGAATTGGGTATCTACCCAAGAGAAATGAAAACATGTCCAAAGACCTGTACATGAACATTTGTATCAGTATTATTCATAATAGCTAAAAACACAAAATAATTCAAATGTTAGCGACTAAATAAACAAAATGTCATGAGTATCCATAAAATGTACTACTACTTATCAATTAAAAGAAATGAACTAGTGATATATGCATCATGAACGAATCTCAAAAACATTACGCTACGTGAAAAAAGAAAGACATAAAACATTCCATATGATTTCATTTATATGAAATTTCTAGAAAAGACAAATCTACACCTACAGAAAGCTGATCAGTATCTGCCTAGGGTTGGAGGCAGGAATAGGTCTGAAAGCAAACACACACAAAAGAACTGTATGGATGAAGTCTAAAACTGGTGAGGGTTCTCCACAACTGTACAAATTTATTAAAACTCACTGAACTACAGTTATGATGGGTGAATTAAATGGTATGCAAATTATATAATAATAAAGCTGTTTAAAAAAGCTTTACATGGAGGATCCAGCCTGGTGGCACAGTGGTTACGTTTGCACATTCTGCTTCGGTGGCCCAGGATTCACTGGTTTCAGATCCTGGGTGCAGACCTACATACTGCTTGGCAAGCCATGCTATGGCAGGCGTCCCAGACATAAAGTAGAGGAAGATAGGCACGGATGTTAGCTCAGAGCCAGTCTTCCTCAGCAAAAAGAGGAGCATTGGCAGCAGATGTTAGTTCAGGGCTAATCTTCCTCAAAAAAAAAAAGCTTTACATGGAATAAAAAACCAGCAGTGCCAGGAAAACTAATCAATTGCATAGATAAACAATCTGGTACCAACATGTTTATTCTAGTACCAGATTTACAAATAAAATGTTATATTTGCCACAGTTAACAGCTAAAGTTGGAGTTTACATGAAGTCCTTGAATTCTGACAGGAAATTTTTATCTGACATCCATGAACTACTCCTTGAAATCATAAAATCCGGTACACATATACAAATATATACCAGATTTTTTGCTTGTGGTGAAATTCATATAACACCAAATTAACCATTTTAAAGTGTACAAATTCATTTAGTACATTCACTCTTGTGCAATTACCAGCTCAACCTGATTCTAAAACATTTTTTATTGCTCTCCTCCAACAAAAAAACCCTGTATCCATTAAACAGTTATCCGTTGCTCCCCTCCTGTCAACAACCCCTGGCATCCTGGTCTCTGTCTCTATGGATTTACCTATTTGGGATATTTCACACAAATGAAATAATACAGTATGTGACCTATTGGGTCTGCCTTCTCGTACTCCACATGTTTTTGAGGTTCATCCACATTGTACCATGTATCAGTATTTCATCACTTTTATGGCTGAGTAATGTTTCAGTGTATGAATATACCGCATTTTATTTATCCATTCATCCAGTGATGGACTTCTGAGTTGTTTCTATCTTTTCACTATTGTGAATAGTGCTGCTACTAACAGTCTTGTATACAAGTATTTGAGTATTCATTTTCAGTGCCTTGGGGTATGAAATTGATGCGTCACATGATAATTCCATGTTTAACTTTTTGAATAACTACCAGCCTGTTTTCAACAGCAGCCCTCACCAGATTTTCAAAACTGTCCATAACCCTAATGAATTTCTTAAATTTCTTTTCATGATTTTCTAACCCAAAGTTTAAGAGCAGGTTTCAGAATATTTGTGAAAATTTCTCTCCTCTTGTAGGAAAAATGAAAGCAAGGCTACATGAATGCCCGGAATTCTAATGACTATATATGTTGGCTTCATAAGTGGATAATGCACCAAACATACTCTGTGCTTCTCTAAATGATAGAAAATAATTGAACTAAAAGTAGTCAAACCTCTTCTAAATCTTTGCCTTGGGAGGAAACTAGTTTCTGACTTGAGCGCTTTCTCAAAAGGGGTGAACTATTAAGTAGTCCTACTCTACTGTACAGAACTGGGGCCGTAAAGGACCATAAAGTGTTTGAGGCTGAAAAATGGATCAAGACTATTCTGCAATTGGCTGATAACATTAGAATGACACTCTAAGATCCAAGCTTCACTCCTCTAACTCTCCCTACAAAAAGAAAAATTGTGAGTTATACCTAAGCCAAGGTTATGAAGGAACTAATAATATATAGTGACCAGATAAGCCCTGACTATCCCAAGGGAAAAAAACATTCCAGAACCCATGAAATATTTCCACCAACATGCCAAGGTAAAGAGAATGGATGGGGTCATTGGCGATTTTTGTCTGTCTTTTCTCTATGTTCTTCTCTATTCTTTAGGTGCTTAGAGTTAAGAGTACCTAATTCAGGTGTCCAATAGAAAAGCTACAATTTCTCCATAACGGATAAATAAAATATGCTATAAATTGCTAAAAGTTAGCACATAAACCCAAACTGATTTTCAAAAAGGGTGCAAAGACTATGGGGAAAAAACGGTCTTTAAACAAATGGTGCTGAGACAACTAGATACTCACATGCAAAAGAATGAAGTTGTACTTTACCTTACAATTTATACAGAAATTAACTCAAAATGAATCAAAGACCTAATATAAGAGCTAAAACTACAAAACTCTCCGAAGGAAACTTAGGGATAAATCTTTGTGAGCTTGGATTAGGCAATGGTCTCTTAAATATGACACAAGCAACAGAAGAAAATATAAACTGCAGTTCATCAAATTAAAAACGTTTGTGCCTCAAAGGACACTCTCAAGAAAGTGAAAAGACAACCTACAGAATAGGAGAGAACTTGGGCAAATCATATAGCTGGCAAGAAACTAGTATTCAGAATATAAAAGAACTATCACAACTCAGTAACAAGACAGCCCAATGAATAAATGGACAAAGGACTTGAGCAGACATTTCTCCTGGCATACAAATGGCCAATGAGCACAGAAAACATGCTCAATATCATTAGTCGTTAAGGAAATGTAAATCAACACCACAATGAGCTACCACTTCATAATCAATGGAATAGCTATAATTTTTTAAAAAGGTGATAAGTGTTGGTGAGGATATGGAGAAATTGGAACTCTTGTACAATGCTGGTGGGAATATATAATGATGAAGCTGTTGTGGAAACAGTGTGGTGGTTCCTCAAAAAGTTAAAAATTAAATATGACTCAGTAATTACATGCCTGGTATCCTGGAGAAAGTAAGAACAAGTGTTCAAACAAAAACTTGTACACAAATGTTTCTAACAGCATCATTCATAATAGAGAAAAAAATTAAAAACACCAAAATGTCCACAAATTGATGAATGAAACCAAAATGTGGTATATCCATACAATATTAATCAGCCATAAAAAGGAATGCAGTTCTACATGCTCCAACATGAGCGAACCTTGAAAACAGTATGCTTAGTGAAACAAGACAGAAACTAAAGGCCACATATTATATGATTCCATTTATATGAAATGCTCAGAAAAGGGAAATCCATATGAACAGCAGATAGGTGGCTGAAAGGAAGTGGAAGTAAGGGAATTGGGAATGACTGCTTAATGGACTGTTTAACGCCATGGCGAAGATGTTTGGGAACTAGATAGTGGTGATAGCTGCAAACATCAAGGAAAAAAAAAATGATAACTCACAAAAGTGCATCTACAACAGATTGCAAAATACCATCTACAATAAAGAGTACAGTCCACTTTCAGAATGGCCCAGTTCCTCTCAAACTTTAAGGACATATTCATCACCTGGTAATCTTGTTAAACTGTAGATTATGATCCAGTAGTTTTAGGGTGGAGCCTGAAATTCTGCCTAACAAGTTCCCAGGTGATACCCATGTGTCTGGTCCAAGTATCATACTTTGAGTGGCAAGACTCCAGAACCATGGTCCTTAAATACATTTTAGAAGAAAAGATACCTATTAAAAAAATTTAGAACATAGACAATACGTATATAATTCCCTATAAATTAGATATGTGAACGACTGTAGTAATACAGAATGTACATTAAAAATAATATCGGGGGCCGGCTCCGTGGCCGAGTGGTTAAAGTTCACACGCTCCGCTGCAGTGGCCCAGGGTTCGGATCCTGGGCGCAGACATGGCACCACTTGTCAGGCCACGTTGAGGTGGCGTCCCACATCCCACAACTAGAAGGATCTGCAACTAAAATATACAACTATGTACAGGGGGTTTGAGGAGATAAAACAGGAAAAAAAACACAAAACCATCCATTTACAGCCTAGATGCAGTAACAGGGGACTGGCTTCACCTATCCACCTGAAACAACTATAAAACAGGAGAAAGTATACGAAACAGTGATTTCACTGGATATAAGCATAGTAATTCCTGAGAAGGGGGAATCAAATGAAGGAATCCCAGATTATTTCCTAGAGAGTTTCCAAGCCAGGATTCCAGGAGGTAGATCCTGGAAGTTTCCCTAAGTTGAACAGACAGAAGTGGGAGTCTGGGGTGGCCAAGGGGGCTGGACTCCAGTGAGGAGAGAGGAAAGAGCTGCAGAGGGGGAGAGTGCCGAACATCTGCTGAGCATCTGCATGTCTTCAGGTAAGTAATAATCAGTGAGTAAGTATTAGGAAACCACCCAAGGTGAGGGAAAAACCAACCGAAAGGAGCAGAGATAAAAATGACCAAATCTCACACATGGCTGGAAATAATTCAGATTCCTACAAGACACAGTGGAAAAATTGGTAATTCACAAGATACTAAATAGAATACCAAGAAGTATATTGATTAAGTAATGGGGAAGATCAAACCCAGACTAAATGCTGCTCTAGTCCTGCCTAAAAATATCATAAAAGCAAGCCTTGAAAGGATTACATATTTTTCAAATAATTTTATCCCAGGACAAAGCTCAAAAATATTAATAGAAACGCAAAAATATTCATCACCTAAGAAGGTAAAATTCACAATGTCTTGGCAAGGAATCAAAAATAACCAGATATGCAAAGAAAGGCAATAAAATGCAACCTATAATGAGTAAAAAAAAAAGAAAATCAGTAAAAACACATCCAAAAAATGAGATAGAAGATAGTACACAAGAACACTGAAAGCTACTATAACTATATTCTATATGTTCAAGAAGACTGATTAGAGATTGAATGGTTTGTATAGCAGAAACATGGGAAACATTAAAAGAACCAAATCAAACTTTTCTAGATGAAAAATCTAATGTCTGAGATGAAACACCCTGGATAGGACTAAAAGCAGATTAGATGTTACAGAGAACAGATGAATAAACTTGAAGCCATATCAAGAGAAGCTGCTCAAAAGCAAATACAGAAAATGAACACCAAAATATAAAATAATAAACAGAGTATCAGCAGGCTGCAAGACAACTTAAATTGGTCTGATTTAAGTATAATTGAAGCCCCCACAGGACTGGGAGGAGGGAGAATTATTTGAGACAAAAAATGGCTGAAATGTTCCCAAATTTGATGAAAACTATAACAAACCCACAGCTCTGAGCAACCCAACAAATTCAAACACAAGAAACATGAAAACTATATAAAGTCACATCATAATCAAACTGCTTAAAGTCAGTGATGAAGTTAAAAACAGCCAAACATCCCATCAAAGCAGTCTGCAAAGAAGCCGGAAAATGCTGACCTATAGCTAAGGGAAACATCCATCAATCAAAACAGATTAGGAAACAGCATAGATGAAAGTAGGAGTAGCTAAGGGAAACATCAATCAATCAAAACAGATTAGGAGACAGCATAGATGAAAGTAGGAGTAACAAGGACATTTAAACAGTTTTTAAACTGTATTCCATCTGCTCAAGAAGCTAGAGGAAAGTTAAGAAGACATGGAAAGCATAAAAACAAAGCAAAAAGACCCACACACACCAATGAACTTCTAACAAAACTACGTCTGAGATAAAAAATGCACTGAATGGGATTAATAACAGATCAGACAATGCAGAAGCAAAGATTAAAGAATCTGAAGATACTGCATTAGAAAAGACCCAAAATCAAATACCAGGAAAATGAACATAGCATCAGTGAGTTGTCAGACTTTTTTTCTTTCTCTTTTTTTTTTAAAGATTTTATTTTTTCCTTTTTCTCCCCAAAGCCCCAGGGTACATAGTTGTATATTCTTCGTTGTGGGTCCTTCTAGTTGTGACATGTGGGACGCTGCCTCAGAGTGCTTTGATGAGCAGTGCCATGTCCACGCCCAGGATATGAACCAATGAAACACTGGGCCGCCTGCAGCAGAGCGTGCGAACTTAACCACTCAGCCACGGGGCCAGCCCCCAAGTTGTCAGACTTTAAGTGGCCTAAGTAAAACAACTGTAATTAGAGTTCTTAAAGGAGAAGAGCCCTGGGGAGCACTGAAAAACAAACCCAAAGCACAAAAAAACATGCAAAAAACTACACCAAGGCACATCATAAACTAATTGCTTAAAATCACTCATAAACTCTTAAAAGTAGCCAAGAAAAAAGACACATTATTTACAGAAGACCAAGGTAAGGATGACAGTGGATTTCTTGTCATAAACTATTCTAGTCAAAAGACATTCTTAAAAAAATTAGAAATCTATACTGAGTGAAAATATCTTTCAAAAATGAAGGCAAAGTAAACAACATTTTATTTTTTTCGCTGAGGAAGATTAGTCCTCAGCTGAAATCTGTGACAATCTTCCTCTACTTTATATGCAGGAGACTGCCACAGCGTGGCTGGCATGTGGTTTAGGTCAACGTCTGGGATATGAATCTGCAAACCCATGCCACCAAAGTAGAAAATGCCCAACATAACTACTATTCCATGGGGCTTGCCCCAAAGTAAATGACATTTTAGATACACAAAAGTTGAAAGAATTTTTCATCAGGAGACTTGTCCCACCATAAATTTTACAGGAGTTCCTACAGGCAGATGGAAAATGATGCCATATAGAAATGTAGATCATACATTTCAAAACATATCAAAAACATTTCCCAGACACATCAAATCAAACATAACAGAATTCGTAATGCAGCCACAGCAATATTAAAGAAAAATCTATAGCACTAATTGCCTGTATTAGAAAAAGAAAAGTCTCAAATCCATGACCTCACCTTTCCTCCTTAAAAAAACTAGAAAAAGAGCCAATGAAGCCCAAAGTAAGCAGAAGAAAGGAAATAAAGATGAGAGTCTACATCAATGAAATAGAAAACAGAAAAAAAAAAATGAAACTTACAACCTGTTCTTTGAGAAGATCAATATGATTCATAGAACTCTACCAGACTAGTCATGAAAAAACAGAGAAGCAAACATTACCCTCATACCAAAACCAGAAAGAAACATTACAATAAAACTATAGCCCAATATCCCTCATGAACATAAACATGAAAATTCTTAGAAAACTTGAGCAAATGTAATCCAAAAATATATTAATAGGGTCATGTATCACGACCAAGTGGAGTTTATCTCACGATGGTTTATTACTTGAAAACCTATCAATGTATTCATCACAGTAGAACAAAAAAGAAAATGTATCATTTCAATACATGCAAAAAAAGCATCTGATAAAATCCAATAGCTATTTTATATGCATATATACACACATATACACACAAACTCACTGCAAACTAGGAATAGAAGGGAACATCCTCAAACTGATAAAACTATTGAAAAACCTACAGACAACAGCATGCTTAATGATGAAAGACAGTGTTTTTCCTGTAATATCAGGAATAAGGCAAGAATGTCCTCTCTTATCACTTCTATTCAACATTTTACTGCACATGCTAGCTAGTTCAATAAAGCAAGAAAAGAAAAGTAAAGGTATCCAAAATAGAAAGGAAGAAGTAAAACTCTCTTTACTTGCAGAAATCAAATAGAAAAAAATTTAAACTTTTAAAGGGTGAGATGAGGAACAAAGTTATTTTAAAAATTTCATTTAAAAACCACAAAGGAAGAGAGCAAGAGAAGAAGAAACAGAGAGAAACTAAAAAACAGCCATAAAACAGTTAACAAAATAGCAATAAGTACATACATATCAATAATTACCTTAAATACAAATGAGTGAATTCTCCAATCAAAAGACACAGAGTGGCTGAATGGATTAAAAAAAATAAGACTCGGCTACATGCTGCCTACAAGAGACTCACTTCAGATGTAAGAACACATACAACTGAAGGTGAAGGGCTGGGAAAAGATATTCTATGCAAATGGAAACCAAAAGAAAGCTGGGATAGCTATACTTATATTAGACAAAACAGACTTTAAAACAAAGATTGCAATAAGAGACAAGGGCATTAGAAATGATAAAGTGGTCGATCCAACATAAAAGATAGCACATTTCTAAGTATTTTGCACCTAACATAGGAGCACTTAAAGATATAAAGCAAATATTAACAGACCTAAATTTCATTTATAAAGAAATCTTCCTCAGAGCCACAAATCACAAAAAGAGAAAAAACTGAGAAATCTCTCCCAGAAAACCAACAAAATGAAATGCCAGTCAAAACTACAAAGGAAGAGAAACAGTGGGAACATAGAACAACCAGAAAACAAGAGATAAAATGGCCACATTAAGCCCTCATATAACAATAATCACTCTAAATGTCAATGCACTGAATTCTCCAATCAAAAGACACAGAGCAACTGGATGGATTAAAAAACAAGACCCAACGATATGCCGCCTCCAGGAAACGCACCTCAGCTCCAAAGACAAACATAGGCTTAGAGTGAAGGGATGGAAGACAATACTCCAAGCTAATGGCCAACAAAAGAAAGCTGGTGTTGCCATACTTTTATCAGGCAAAGCAGACTTCAAGTTAAAAAAAAAAAACGAGAGAGACAAAGAGGGGCAGTTTATAATGATAAAACGGACATTCTACCAAGAGGAAATAATGCTTATTAATATATATGCACCCAACACAGGGGCACCAAAGTACATAGAGCAATTACTAACAGACCTAAAGGGAGAAATGAATAGCAACACAATAACAGTAGGGGATCTCAACACCCCACTCACTTCAATGGATAGATCATCCAGGCAAAAAGTCAACAAGGAAATAGTAGATTTAAATGAAACACTTGACCAGACGGACTTAATAGATATATAGAGAGCATTCCATCCAAAAACAGAAGAATATACATTCTTCTCAAGTGCCCATGGAACATTCTGAAAGACAGACCATATGTTGGGTAGCAAGGAAAGCCCCAATAAATTTAGGAAGACTGAAATCATTCCAACCATTTTTTTCTGACCATAATGCTATGAAGCTAGAAATCAATCACAAAAACGAAAATGGGAAACTTAGAAATACGTGGAGACTAAACAACATGCTATTGAACAAACATTGGATCATTGAAGAAATCAAGGTGGAAATTAAAATATACCATGAGACAAATGAAAATGAAAACACAACATACCAACTCTTCTAGGATGCAGCAAAAGTGGTCCTAAGAGGGAAATTCATAGCAATAGAGGCCCACCTCAACAAGCAAGAAAAACCTCAAATAAGTAATCTTAAAATGTACCTAACAGAGCGAGAAAAAGAAAAACAGACAAAGCCCAAAGTCAGCAGAAGTAGGAAATAATAAAACTCAGAGCAGAAATAAATGAAATAGAGACTAAAAAAACAGTAGAGAGGATTAATGAAACTAAGAGCTGGTTCTTTAAGAAGATAAAGAAAACTGACAAACCCTGAGCCAGACTCACCAAGAAAAAAAGAGAGGAGGCTCAAATAAATAAACTTAGAAATGAAAGAGGAGAAATTACAACAGATACTGCAGAAATTCAAAAGGAGAGAATACTATGAAAAACTATATGCCGACAAATTCGATAACCTAGAAAAATGGATGAATTCCTAGACACATACAAGGTCCCAAAACTGAATTAAGAATAGAGAATCTGAATAGACCTATCAGAAGTACAGAGATTGAAACAGTAATCAAAAACCTCCCAAAAAACCAAGTCCAGGACCAGATGGCTTCTCTGAAGAATTCCACCAAACATTCAAAGAAGAGTTAGGGCCTAACCTTCTGAAAGTATTGCAAAAAATTGAAGAAGATGGAACACTTCCTAACACATTCTATGAGGCCAATATTATCCTGATACCAAAACCAGACAAGGACAACATGAAAAAGGAAAACTACAGGCTAATATCACCGATGAACTTAGATGCAAAAATCCTCAACAACATATTGGCAAACCAAATACAGCAATACATTAAAAGAATCACACACCATGATCAAGTGGGATTCATTTCAGGGATGCAATCTGGTTCAACATCTGCAAATTAATGTGATACACGACAGAAACAAAGAGAGGAATAAGAATCACATGATCATCTCAATAGATGCAGAGAAAGCATGTGACAAGATCCAACATCCATTTATGATAAAAACTCTCAATAAAATGGGTATTGAAGGAAAGTACCTCAACATAATAAAGTAGGCACTGAAGAAGTGAAACTTTCCCTATTTGCAGATGATACGATTTTATATATACAAAACTCTAAAGAATCCACCATAAAACTATTAGAAATAATCAACAACTACAGCAAAGTTGCAGAGTACAAAATCAATTTAAAAAAATCAGTTGCATGCCTATACCCTAACAATGAACTAGCAGAAAAAGAAATCAAGAATACAATCCCATTTATAATCACAACACAAAGAATAAAATACCTAGGAATAAACTTAACCAAAGAAGTGAAAGACCTGTACACAGAAAACCATAAGATGTCATTGAAAGAAACTGAAGAAGATATAAAGAAATGGAAAGATATTCCATGTTCATGGGTTGGAAGAACAAAAATAGTTAAAATGTCCACACTACCTAAAGCAATTTACAGATTCAATGCAATCCCAATCAAAATCCCAATGACATTCTTCACGGAAATAGAACAAAGAATCCAAAAATTTATATGGAACAACCAAAAGACCCCAAATAGCCAAAGCAATCCTGAGAGAAAAAAAAAAGCTGGAGGCATCACAATCCCTGACTTCAAAACATACTACAAAGCTATAGCAATCAAAACAGCATGGCACTGACACAAAAAGAGACAAACAGATTAACAGATCAGAAATGAAAGCCCAGAAATAAAACCACACATCTATGGACAGTTAATCTTTGACAAAGGAGCCAAGAACATACAATGGAGAAAGGCAAGTCTCTTCAATAAATGGTGTTGGGAAAACTGGACACCCACATGCAAAAGAATGAAAGTAGACCATTATCTTGCACCATACACAAAAATTAACTCAAAATGGATTGAAGACTTGAAGGTAAGAACTGAAACTATAAAAACCCTAGAAGAAAATATAGGCAGTACACTCTTTGACATTGGTCTTCAACACTGGCCCCATCTTTTCGAATACCATGTCTACAAGGGTAAGGGAAACAAAAGAAAAAGTTAACAAATGGGACCACATCAGACTAAAAAGCTTCTGCAAAGCAAAGGAAACCATGAACAAAATGGAAAGACAATCCACTAACTGGGAGAAAGTATTTGCAAATCATTTATCAGACAAGGGGTTGATCTCCAAATTATATAAAGAACTCACACAACTCAACAACAACAACAAAAAAACCTGATCAAAAAATGGGTAGAGGTATGTAAAATGAACAGACATTTTTCCAAGGAAGACAGACAGATGGCCAATGGACCCACCAAAAGATGCTCAACATCACTAATTATTAGGGAAATGCAAATCAAAACTACAATGAGATATCACCTTATACCAGTCAGAATGGCTATAATTACCAAAACAAAAAACAACAAATGTTGGAGAGGATGTGGCGAAAAGGGAAACTCATACACTGCTGGTGGGAATGCCAACAGGTGCAGCCACTATGGAAAACAGTATGGAGATTCCTCAAAAAACTAAAAATAGAAATACCATATGACCCAGCTATCCCACTATTGGGTATCTACCCAAACAACTTGAAATCAATAATCCAAAGTAACATATGTACCCCTATGTTCACTACAGCACTATTCACAATAGCCAAGACATGGAAACAATCCAATGACTGGATAAAGATGATGTGGTATATATATACAATAGACAAAAACACCCTATTTGCAATAACGTGGATGGATATGGGGGGTATTATGATAAGCAAAATAAGCCAGACTGAGAAAGACAAACATTACATGATTTCACCCATATGTGGAATATAAACAAAAATATGGACAAAGAAAACAGCTCAATGGTTACCAAGGGGAGGTGGGTGGGGAGTGGGCACAGGGGGTGAAGGAGAGCACTTGCGTGGTGACAGACAAGAAATATGTACAACTCAAATTTCAAAACAATGTAAACTATTATGAATTCAATAAAAAAAATTAAACCATTAACAACAACAACAAAAAGAAATAAAGCTACTTACTCAGCACATACAGTTTTTCCCGCTGATGTATGTGCAGATACTAAAACAGACTGATTGTTATCAACACACTGAATGGCTTCTCTTTGAAAAGCATCAAGAATGAACGGGTATTCCTACAAAAACAAAGTATTAATATCTGCATGAAAATACCCTCCCACATCAAAGCACACTTAAAATCAAGAGACACTACCCCCGGAAGCATTCTGGGAGCATTTCTTTATGATTCTATTTAGGAAATATGCCACTCACTAGAGAAAATTAGGAAGAATAAAAAAATCTTTAACCAGACAACACAGAAGCTAATTCTGGTATCTAATGTTTCAATTATTATATTATGCTTATATATACACAACTTATTAATTACAATACAATAATCATTACCATTTATCAAGGACACACTTTGTGGTAGGCATTGTGCAATACATTTTCTGTATTAGTAATCTTCACAATAACCTGTAAGATAGGCATTACTTCCTTTCACAGATGGGAACTCTGAGGCTCTGAAAAGTGAAATTCCCTACTTCGGTTCACTCAGCAGAGGCAGAATGATACATCTATTAGACTTTAAGATTTTGTGTTGACCCCACCATACTGCTTTTTTTATTTAGAGAAAATGACTTAGAAAATTTATATTAATCATTCAAGGTCTATCAGAACCTGAAAATCCATCTAATACAAGCATTCGAGTTTAGGTTTCATTAGAAGATTGTTAAACTCCTAAAACTATATGCAAACTTATTATACACACGCCTTTTTTCTTCCTAGAGAAAGCTGATAATGTTCATTAGACTCTTTAAAAAGATTGAGAATCATTAATTTTTAAAAATCTCATAACATGATGGTTGGTTTTCAGCATGGCTGTTGACTGATTAAGTTCTCACTATATTTGACTTCAGGTGGCTTCTTCTTGGTAATATACACAGTAGAAGTATAAACATCTCATTTGAAAGAGTTGACCTTTAAGATTTTTAGGAAAAAGAGAGACTCAAAAAACTGTACAAACTGTATTGACCAAAGTACAGACCTTTGCAGCTTTTCCAACTCGAGGTTTAAGTGGTAAATAATCTTCATCTGCAGGAAGTGCAACCTGATTAAAAAAAAACCCCACTAACTTATTATTCAAGAAATGATGCATTCAACACAATAATTAATAATGTTTTGAAAAATAAAAGTGAGGAACTAGAGTGTACTGCCTTTAAGAACAAGGCAAAATGATAAAGCTACAACATTCAAAAACCCTCCACTAATGTTTATTCAACATAATTCAATATAATTAAAAGTTTATAAGTCTATCTCCCTGAAAAAACTGTATTTATTAAAGTCTAGGGCCTACTTTGGCTATCTTGGTATTTTCCATTTAATGTACTGCCTGACATTAATGAATGCTCAAAAACGCTGAATGGACATAAAAAGGGACATTACTATATGAAAGAAAATTATGTGGAATAAAATGATAATCTCTATTCCCTGGAACAGGAAATTAATTTTCCTCAAGTGAAGAGTAAGATATGGAGAGCAGTTCACAATTTATCTAAATTCCCAGGACTTAAACCAATTAGCATATAAATAATCTACAGGGGAAAAGTAGGGTACACAAATTAAAAATAATTTCTAAGAGTAAAACTTCAATAAACACGTATTAGATGAGATTAACTGTCTTAGAAACATTGAGGGGCCGGCCAGGCAGCACAGCGGTTAAGTGCGCCCATTCCGTTTTGGCGGCCTGGGGTTCACCAGTTTGGATCCCGGGTGCAGACATGACACCACTTGGCACGCCATGCTGTGGTAGGCGTCCCATGCATAAAGCAGAGGAAGATGGGAATGGATGTTAGCTCAGGGCCAGTCTTCCTCAGTGAAAAGAGGAGGATTGGCAGCAGTTAGCTCAGAGCTAACCTTCCTCAAAAAAAGAAAGAAAGAAATATTGAGATTTTGGTAGATTTGCAACTTAATTACAATCAAGATGATGTGAGTAGTATTTCAAAAGGGAATAACTAGAACCTGACTATAATTAAGTGAAACTTAATAAATAATACCCAGTATGATGAATGTATTAGAAGAAACTGTGATATTCTAAATGGAATCTGTAAAGGGGAGACAACTCAGAATTTGGTAGTACATCCAGCACACATCAGGAAAGAGTTAACTTATGAGTTGTTTTTATTAGTGAATGAACACTTATGGGGGAGAGGAATAGCTTCCCTTAAGACTATATATTTCCTTTTTTTATGATTCTAAGAAACTTCTAAGTAGTTTCTGATTCTCAGGTAGTTTGATGGTGAGAGGACTACTTGCCCATGAAATGAAGACAATGACATTCTTTCATATACCATACCAGGAGTATGATAAAAGTGAGTCTATCCCAGAGAGCACAATCCTTGGTACACTGATAAAATCAAATTTCCAGATCTGAAAATCTGAAGACTAGATCGTAAATCATGGTGTGATCCCCATCAAGGTGTGATCAACCTGTGGGGCCATATCTGGTGAGTTGGTTGACCTCCCTCACATCTCTCCTGATACTTTCTATGACATGAACAAAAAATGGTTAGCATGAAGCAATTAAAGATTTTAGTGAGTCTGAGATTTAACAGTAGCAACAACAAGTAATTGTGTTTCTCATGTATCAATATCAAAGAGTTTTGTTTTCATTCTCTGAAAACAGTCTGGGTAACACTCACACATAACAGACAGGTAGAAGAGAAGAAGTCTGCAGGGACTAAGGAGTCAGAAAATCAGTAGAATTAACAACAGTCAAACAGACTTAGCAAGTAGTCACTGGTGATTTTTGCCAGAGCAGTTTGAAAGAAATGGAGAGAGACGAAATCTAACTGTAGTAGATTAAAAGATGAATGGAAAGTCAGGAAGTCTAGTAGGGATTTTCCAAGCAGAGCACTCAATAGCAACTCTGAAAAGGAAGGGATCGTCTCTCTTTTATCTCTTTATACTCAGTGAATAATAAAATGTACCGGCACTCAAAAGACTTATAAGTATTGAATGAATGACTACAAGGGAGAAGGGAAGAAGAAAAACAATATAGCGGCCAAAAAGCAACCTAGAACAAAAGAGAAGCTTTTGGATATTTATATGCTGGTAAGAAAGGGGAAATACAGAAAATGAGACTCCAGAAACAGTAAAGGGAAAATGGAATGATTGATGTTTTTATGGAAGCAGGATAAGATACAATCAAGAACACCAACAGAGTCACTCTTCCTAGCCTAAAGAGGCAGTATCTTTTCCTTTGAGTGGATGTGACAGGTGCAGACACCCTTGGTGAAGGAGGTTATAATCAGAGGACATTCCCAACTTGATATCCTCAAGCTTCTGGATTAAGTAAAAGGTAAAATTACCTGTTAAAAAAGTGAGAGGTGACAGAATGGAGGGCTTGGGAATAAGTGTGAAGGAAGACAGACAAAACTTCGACCTCTTGAGAGCAAAATTTGTGTTTTGTTTTTTCCCTCATCTTTTTCTTTTCTTTGAGGAAGCTTGGCCCTGAGCTAACATCTGCCACCAATGCTCCTCTTTTTACTGAGGAAGACTGGCCCTGAGCTAACATCCACATCCATGCCCATCTTCCTCTACTTTATACGCGGGACACCTGCCATGGCAAGGCTTGACAAGCGGTGCGTAAATCTGCATCCAGGATCCGATCGTGCGAACTTAACCGCTGTGCCACCGGGCCGGCCCCTTTTCTCATCTTTTTAAGACCAAAGAATTTAATAGGGTCTAACATAAGGGTTGAATGAATGATCAAACGGGTATTACATCTGTCAAACTAAGTGCTATTCTAAAGGAACATAAGGAACTTTCAGTAAAAAAAACAGGTATTCAAAGAAATAAGGTTCTAAATCTTTATCAAAAGCCTTTTTTGTTAATTTGGAATTACTCTGCTTATTCAACAGGGTTTTAATAATAAGATTCCCCAACCACTTGTAAATAATAACTTGTAGGTTATATTGTAAAGAGAGAAGGCTTAATAGAAAGAAATAGTGTTACAGTTTCCTTATATCCCTCATGTTTATAAGCTCTCACTTTGAAAAGCTATCAGTGACCACCATCTTGTGGCAGAACAATGAAACTGCAATAGATCAGTCGTCAGAACAAGAAAGAAAAAGCATGTGACCTGCAAAATGGCACTGTTACTTGACTTCAGGAATATAGAAATGAACACCCAACTTTGTACTGGGTACTTTACCTAATTCTCTTATATAATCTTCACAACCGCCTAATGATGTAAATCCCACTATTTGAGATTTTACAAATTAAAAAACCAATGTCAAAGAGGTTAAGAAATTTATCTAAGACTATAGTTAGGTCAAGTGCCTGAGCTCAGGCTTGAATACAAAGCTCCTTCCATTAGACTATGTGCACCCCACAGAAACAACTTATTGTTTCCAAAGCCCTTACGGCTAACCTGCTTGCCAATCATATTAGACAGTCCAAAGCAAAATCCCATCTATAACCCAAAATTACTGTATACTCTTTGTGCTTACCTCATGTGTACAACCTTCAACAGTTTCAACTGATTGTACTTTAACTCTGGGCATCAAATCTGCCAAACTTAAAAAAAGAAAAAAGTTACACTTACATTAAAATAAATTATTTTTCCATAATTAGATAATAAGCCTCCCATCTGCACTGTTAAGGAAAATGACACCGTCTAATTATCAGGATTCCAAATTGGAAAAAGTTTGACTATTAACAATATTCAGAAAATTTTTCACATCACTCAAATACATGCTGAGAATTGAAAATGGTCAGTTAACATCTTTTATTACATATACAAAACAAAGAGACTTGAAGTGGCTTATTTAAAGAATTATGTCAGCTTAGTTTCATAACTATTTTGTTGTGTGTGTGTGTGTGTGTGAGGAAGATTTGCCCTGAGCTAACACCTGCGCCAATCTTCCTCTTCTTTGTATGTGGGATGCCTCCAGAGCATGGCTGATGACTGGAGTAGGTCTGCATTCAGGATCTGAACCTGCCAACCCCAGGCCACCAAAACAGACTGCACAGAACTTTAACCACTCGGACATGGGGCTTGCCCCCCAGTAACTATTGTGAATAAAATAAAAAGTACCTCTCGAAAGCACTGCCCCTACTTCAAAACACAAAGCTGGTTATAAAAACCATTACAAGATAGAAAACATAAAATAAACTAGTGTAATGCAGATGTTGCTATATAATTCATAGAAGTCTTCCCTATTGTTATTGAAATCCTAAGTTATACTCACCTAGGTTGAATTAAAGAAAAATAGATGTATTTCTGTGCTAGATTCATCATTCTCTTATTGATTATACTTTTGATTTTTATTTTAAATCAATAATCATACTTTGGATAAAACCATAGGGTTACTACAATAAACAGCCATTTTAAATTGCCAATATTATCTAGTAACCTATACCACTGGCTTGGGCAAATGGTTCATCTTAAATATTTCAGTGACAAATCTACCACCATTTATAGTAGCTACTTTTGCCAGCTACAACAACAGCTAAATGGTTAAAGAAAAATCACAAAAGAGTAAATTCCTCATGGAAGTGCCAAGCTAGAATAGGGCATACAGGAAGGGAGAGGCAAAGCCATGAAGATCATCACCACAATAGGAAACAGGTCAACCTAATAATTTGGCATCAACTTCTAGAAAGTTCCAGCTTTCAAAATCAGAGAAATACCAGCTATTTCAGCTATAGATATCTATGGGTCTCCCTCATTGACAGTAGTGTTGAGATTCATAGCCACTCTACTGCTACATACGACAGTGAATATTTAATTCCTCCTAATGTTCCTTTGTGCTTATTCCTTCCACTGGGTCAGTTTTATTCTTCCCTTTTATTCCATTCTTTCAGTGATGTGCTTCTTGGGACGTTATGAATACAGGAAATGTGTCACTTCTTTTAAAAAATCAGGCTTCGAGATTCCTTCTCAAAATTGGATTCTAAAGCATTAAAAGATGAATCTCTTCTATACTGTCTTTCATTTCCCCAAACATTCTATATTTATAGGCTTACATGAATAAAGAATATTTATCTTCATTTCTCTATTCAGCAAATACTTTTACAAAGCAACAACATATAAGCAATTTTCAAAACTTCCTGCAACTACCTAACTTACGAAGTTACTAACACTTATGATAGTGGAAATCCTACCTTACGTCTTCAGTTATTGACTCTTCTACCCTGGGCTTCTTTCCAAAAATGGGTTCATCTGTGCCGTCGAAATCTGCATCTCTCTTGGTTTTCCCAATATTTGTTGACTCTGATTGTGATTTTTCATCAAAACGTTTCCTGAAAAGTAAACATCTTAGAATGAATTCTGCAGTATCAGTTCTTACTTTAAGGATGACTCCATAAAATATTATTCCATATATAATATACACCATTGACAGAAAGAAAAGGTCATGTAAACAGATGTACAAACCAAAACTGGCTAAAGCCCAGAATACCCTAATTTAACTAATAAAACTGAACACTACTCCTTTTGCATTTTGTATTTTCTTGGAAGTTCTGTTTTAAAAAATATTTTGCAACTCACGTTAACATAACTATTAACATAATATTTTTTAAAAATTGCATATTAAAACATCATTAGACATTTACATAAGCTCCTTCAATAAACATTTAACGCTTTCTCTAATGAACATTACTATCTGGGAAAAAAATTGTTTGTGTGGTTGGATTCGCTGGTCAAGAGTCATGACAACAAATGATGCTTGGTGAACTGGATATTCATAGCGGAATTCAATCTGACCCCTACCCTTATTACACACAAAAATCAATTCCTTGTGGATTTTAGATCTAATTGTGAAAGGTAACAAAGCCTCTAGAAGATAAAATGAGAAAATTATCTTCAAGTTTTATTAAACAGGGCATACAATTATTAACCAAAAAGTAACTTTGATAAATTGGACTCCATTAAAACTAAGAATTCCTGTTAATCAAAAGGTACCATTAAGAGAGTAAAGACGGGGGGCTGGCCCCGAGGCCAAGTGGTTAAGTTTGTGTGCTCCACTTTGGCGGCCCGGGGTTTCGCTGGTTCCGATCCTGGGCATGGACATGGCACTGCTCATCAGGTGATCATCACGGTGAGGAGGCATCCTATATAGTAGAACCAGAAGGACCTACAACTAGAATATACAACTGCGTGCTGGGAGACTTTGGGGAGAAGCAAAAAAAAAAGATTGGCAACAGATGTTAACTCAGGGGTCAGTCTTTAAAAAAAAAGAGTAAAGAGGTAAGACAAAGAGTGAGAGAAGATAGGTGAAACACATATGACTGATAAAAAGCATTTTTCTAAAATATTGGGGGAGGATTACAAATTGAACAAAAAAGACAACCCAAGAAAATAATGAGCACAATACTTGAACAGGCACTTTACAAAAGAGGCTATCCAAATGGCCCATAAGCATGTAAAAAGGAGTTCAAAATCATTACTTATCAAGAAGATGTAAATTAGACTCTACTAGGTCAGTGGCTCTCAAATTCTTGGTCTCAGAATCCTTTCCCAGTCTTAAAAATTACTGAGGATTCCAAAGAATTTTGCTCATATCTACTGATATATCTACTGATATTTACCATATTAGATTATATCTAATCTACTGATATTCTACTGATATATCACTGATCTATATCTACTTATATCTACTGATATATCTACTATTATATCTACAGTAGATCTATCTACTCTAGATAAATCTACTGATATCTACTGATATTCACCATATTAGATATTAAAACTGGAAATTTAAAAAATATTTACTTATCGATTCATTTAAAAATGGGAATAATAAACCATTACATGTTAACTAAATAACACTTTTGATAAAAAAAATTAGTATTTTCCAGAAAGAAAATTTTTAATGAGAAGAGTGACACTGTTTTACACTTTTGCAAATCTCTTTAATGTCTGGCTTAATAGAAAGCAGCTGGACTCTCATCTATTTCTGCATTCAACTTGGTGTGATATACTGCTATTGGCTGAAGTATCCGAAGAAAAATCCAGGCGCACACAGTAATATATATAGTTGAAAAAGGGCAGACTTTTAAGATAACTGTGAATATTCTGATTGCACACTAAATCTCAAACACAATGACAGTCACTAAAGCTACAGTCATGAATTTTACAATGTTGAGCCAAAGCCAGACACAAAAGAATATACTTTGTATGATTTCATCTACATTATAGTTACAAACAGAAAAAAACTAACACATGTCGTTATCAGGACAGTCACTTTTCTAAGGGAAAAAGAGAGATTCCCGCAATGTTCTATTTTTTGTCCTAAATGGAGGTTATGTTGGTGTGTTCATGCAATAAAAATTTATCCCATGACTTTCACACTCTTCTTTATATGTTTTACTTCAATAAAAAAGTTTTCTTTAAAAAAGAATAACAAACAGTACTACTGATCTTTATGCTTGAACAATCTTTCCATAATGAAGTTCATTCTTTGATGCTTGGCAAAATCTGAAATTTTGCAAATTTTATCACTCCCAATTTAGTGGAAAAGGTATTCATCCTTGTCTTATTTGTTGCTGACTACTGATGTGAATCTCCTTTGGACAAACCATCAATATCCTTGGGCCTCAGTCAAACGAGACATTTAGATGATAACTAAGATCCCTCTAGTTCTAAATTCTATCTCTGAATTAGTAAGCATCAACAAAACCACTGTAATTAAAACCTACTAGGAGCTGGTGATGACTATAGAACAAAGAAACAGTTCTATAACTTTTGAGAAACTTAAAACAAATTCATAATACACTTTCCTTCAGAAGAGCTTAATTATTCATTAATATTATATGTTAGACTTTTAGGACTCCAATTATTTATTTCTCTGATACCTTGCTATGTATGTCACATGTGGAACTTGCACACTTGAAATACGTGAAGTATACAGAAAGACTGGAAATTAAGTGTTGTAGACAAACTTACTCTTAAGAATAAAGTTCTGATTTAAGGAAACTGTCTGAAAATGTTATTTCTAGACAATCAAATCGTGGAATCTTATATAGAATCCTTTTCTTATAAAGAGTTTTAAAGCAATTGGCAAAATCTGAATGTAGATTAGATAACAGTACTGTATCAATGTTAATTTCCTAGTTCTGATCATTGTTTTCCGGATTGGAACATAGACATCATTGTGGGGGCATCACTCTGCCTACCACACTTTTGAAAACACAAGTGAATCTCCTATGAAGAGGAATTTGGCCACACCTAGCAAAAGTACATACACTTACCCTTTGACCTAGTAATTGCACTTCTAGGAATGTATCCCAAAGATAAAATGGTAAAAAAAATTTAAAAATCTTAAAAAACAGACATGTACAAGGCTATTCACTGATACATCACTTGTAACAGCAAAGGACTGAAAATAATTCAATCTCTATTAAGAGAACACTGATTGAATCAACTACATTACATCCACAGATGGATTACAACTATGCAGCTGTAAAAAAGAAAGATCTCTATATACTTACTAATAGAGTGATCTCTATATTGTAATGTTAAGTGAAAAAAGCAAGATAAGCAACAGTTTTTAAATGGCACCTTTTGCATAAAAAGTGAAGAGTGGAGAAGACAGCGATGCATGCACACACACGCACAATTTGAGGAGATTTTCAAAAATAAATAATAAAGGACAAACCAAAAACTCAAGGAGAGGGAAGAAACAGGGCAGAAAGGGCAAGGATGAAGGCAAGAATGTACTGTTTTACACTTTTGATTTTGGAACCATAAAATAATATTTTACATAATTTTTTAAAAATTAAATTTTTAGCCATCCTTAAAAACGGAAAGTAAATGAACAAATGAACACACTAAGTATTAAGTTAGTAGCATAAACATTTAGCAAAGGAACTACTACAGAGTATTTTCATTGTTAGTGTGATATACTCTAAGGACAAAAAGAACCACAAATTGCATTCAATATCTTATTCTAACTACCAATATTACTAGTGTTATTTTTATACTATTACAGGTATATGTAAGATAAAGCTTAATTGTCATCAGGAATGAAGATTTTCAGCAAAAAAGAAAAAGGATATACTTACAAAAATCAAGAAGTTAAATAAAAATCCTGTATTATTACCTATAACGGAAACGTCAGTATCATCTGTTTTTTCTAAAAAAAAAGATTCCTCAGTTCTTTCCACTGTAAAGGCCTAAAAGCAATGAAATCCAGTAGCAATGAGCATCCTAAGCACTAAACAACATTTCCCACTATAAACAACTAGAGATTCCTTAGAGATGTGGCTGATTCCAGGTTTGGGGCTGAAAATATATACTATGAGTCAAGAAAATCTTTTGCCAAAAGCACAGAAGCTATCAAAGACTGACAAGGTCTTGTCAAAAGAACACAAAAGACAACGTGAAGAGTTCTCATTGGTAGGAGTATGAAAAATAATAAGGGAAACAACTCAAATGTCTATCAACAGATGAAGGTATAAACAAGTATGGTATATCCATAAAACAGAATACTACCTAGCAATAAAAAGAAACTACTGATATGCCACCCATACATCCCTGGCACTCAAACATGCATTCTTAATAGAGAAATAGCCTTGGCCCATACTTCACATTTTCCTTTGAGATGTTTTTCAGCTATGCTTCAAAGAACCCACAGCTGTAAACCACCCTAAAACAGTTCTAGCCCAACCACAGGAGTAGTGTCTGCACAGAAGAACCTGGAGTCACTTTTGCCTCATTACCATGCTAGGATCCCTGCCCCAGGGGTGGCACACAAAGGATTTCAGAGGCACCAACTGTTCCTGGAAATCTCTGGCGCTTTCCCAGAATCCTGATGAGGCCACAACCCCTTGTCCTTTAAAAACTCCCCTTTTCCCTGTCTTCAGAGAGAAGTGTTTTCAGAGCACAAGCTCTTCCTTCTCCATTCCTCAATCAATGAATAAAGTTTCTGTTCTATTCAAGACTAAACCCAGTCTTGTTCTATTGGCATGAGCGACTCTGGGCAAAAGGACTTACTTGCATGTTATGGGTCCATTCAGGCTTGGGAACAGATACATACCACAACGTGCATGAATCTCAAAATCATTATGTTGAGCAAAAGAAGCCAGGCAAAAAAAGGAATATATACCTTAGTATGCCGATTAAATAAAATTCTAGAAAATGCAAGCTGTCCAATAGTGCCAGAAAGATCAGTGGTTGCCTGGGGGGAGGGTTGGAGAGAGGGATGCATTACAAAGGGGCACACAGAACATTTGGAGGTGATGGAAATGTTTGTTATCTTGATTGTGGCATTGGTTTAGCGAAGTTTAATTATATTCCAATAAAGTTTTAAAAAACATAAAGGAGGCGCCAGCCTGTGGCAGAGTGGTTAAGTTCTCGTGCTCCACTTCAGCGGCCCAGGGTTTCACTGGTTTGGATCGTGGGTGCAGACACCACATGGCTCATCAAGCCATGCTGAGGTGGCATCCCACATGTCACAACTAGAAGGACCCACAACTAAAAATATGCAACTATGTACTGGGGGGCTCTGGGGAGAAAAAGGAAAAATAAAATCTTTTAAAAAAATAAAACAAAAAATAAAGGAAAATGAGTGCAAAAGAGCAAAACGCATTAAATATATAAAAATCCATCCATTCAGCAAGAAACTAAACACATAATCACACACTCATGTTGGTCACCATTGGAGTTCCTTAGGACACAACTCATTTCTCTTAAAATTGATAGAGAATCAAGTATTTATCCTGCCTTTCCTCTATAAACTGCATTTGAAGGTAAACAGCTGATGAGGGGGTGTTCTTTTTTCTTTTTCTTCCCCTGAGGAAAATCCGCCCTGAGCTAAGATCTGTTGCCAATTTGTCTATTTCGCTTAAGGAAGATATGCCCTGAGCTAACATCTGTGCCAATCTGCCTCTATTTTGTATGTGAGTCACCATCACAGCATGGTTGCTGATGAGTGGTATGGATCCACGCCCAGAAACTGAACCTAGGCTGCTGAAGCAGAGTGCACCAAACTTAACCACTAGGCCATGGGGCCGGCCCCAGGAATGTTCTTTTTTCATAGATGGATTCCAAGTAATAAATGCAGAAAGAAATCATAAAAATAGAAAAATCAACATTTCACTACTATTGAAATGAATGGATCTAGGCAATCATCACAGATGCGAAAGCCATTATGTGAAAGGTTGATGAGGGATCAGGCTGACGCTATCTTAACCCTCTGATCTTAGAAGCGTAGAACAACATCACGTCCGTCTTATGATGTAACGCAATAGGAACTACACAGCACCACATCTCAATTCTGACGAGCTACATTTTAAGTGCTCAATAGCTACAGGTGGGTAGTAGTTATTACATGGGACAGTGCAGTTCTACATATAAGAACAATTTACAGTAAATACTTGAGGATAGAAGAGCCAGTTAAACTACAGTATAAGAAAGCAAATTCTTTTGTGGGATGTGGGCAACTATAGAAGCTAAATGACCTGGTTTCTCCTCTTACCCACCTCTCCATAAAAAATCAATGACATAAGGTAAAAAGAGGGAGACTGTTGTAGAAGAAAAGACTTAAGGGATGTAACAAACCAAAACAGTGTGTGGGCTTTGTCTGGATCCTGATTCAGATAAACCTTTAAGATAACTGGGGAAATTTCACTCTGGATTGAATATTCAATGATATTAAGGAATCAGTGTAAATTTTGTTGGGTGTAATAACGGCATGATGGTTATGCTAGAAAAGAAAGTCATTAACAATAAGAGATGCATACTGAAATATTTAGGGAGAAATAATATGATGTGTAGCATTTGATTTACAAAAAAATGGTGTGGGAATAGATTGACCATGACTTGATATTGCTGAAGCTGAGTTATGGGTACATGACGTTCTTACTATTCTCTCTCTCTATATATGACAATTCTGATAATATAGTTTTTAAAAAAGCACTGACTTGGTCTAGAATATTAAATACATAAGACAAGTGCCTCTAAAGTTCCATGAATTTGCCCTCCTATGTTATACAAATCAGATGTAAATCACCCTATACATATTGATTATGATATGAATAACTATGACAGTATGTATGATCGTTGGAATCAGGCAAATTGGATTTTTTCCTAAGAACACCTAGCAGAGTAGGCCTAGCCAGAAGTGTTGTTAGTAAACAAAGTCTCTCAAGTTACTAATATTCTCTATTTTTTTATGTAGTTCTCCTGCCTTATGTTCACATATTTCCTAATAAAATCAAAATGTAAATTAGATTATTTTTATATCCTATAAATTTTCACTTTGGAAGGCTGTGGAAATAGATTACACCTACTACACTGCAAACTGAATTAATTTTCCCATAGTAACTTTGAAGCAAATTATTTATTAAAGTAGGAAATTATATATGTATTGTCTTCATAATATCATAGTTGCCCATTCAAACTACAGCAAATATTAATTATTCCTATTGGAAAAAAACATTAATGGAAACAACCTATCCCCCTTTCTCATTTTCCCTGAAAAGTTCCCGCAAACTCTCCTACTCCCTCTAACTCAATGAGAGAAGACAACTATTTTTCTACTTTGTTTCACTCTTCATGTGACATTTCACTCCTGATTGTTCAGCTATCCCTCTAGTCTCTGTGTTAAGTGTCACTACACTTTCCCACAGGGATCTCCACCTCAAGCAGTACCATTCAAATAACATCCAAGTATATACCTCCAGTTCTGCTGTTTCTCCAAACCCTGATTAAAACTGCCCAATGAACATTTCTATATGGATACACTACCACCACTTCACTTTGTCTCAAGCCAAAGTAATTTTATTTCCAAATCAAAATTTCCTCTAAATTTCCCTATTTTTCTTCTCCCTGACATCCAAATTCAAAATCTGCCTATTTTGCCTCCTTTTCCATTGTTCTCCTTAATTAAGCCCTGTCAATTTTTTTCTTCACATTTTCTCTTTCCTTTTCCTTCCAACATCCCCTTGAGTTAAGGTTCTTTTAATTTCATAACTAGATAAATTAAATACTTTCCTAATTTACTTTTCTTATTATCAGTATCTTTTCTCTTTTCAATATACACTGACAACCACGACCAAATGAATTTCCCTAAACCATCACTCTACTTATCCAAACACCCAGTTAGGAAAAAATAAAAACCTTGTTCACCAGAGTTTTAAAAATAAAATCAAAACTCATCTGCTTGATATTCAAGGCTCTTCATGATCTAAAACCAATTTATATTCTTAGCTTCATCTCTTGTAGTCCCTTAGCAAACAATCCCTCTAGCCCAATTTGTGCTACTAAAAAAAAAATCTGCGCGCAAATAACTAATCATTTCCTCTACCGAGAATAGCCTCTTGGATGTAAGGCTCCCTGGACGTCACAAATCGAGACCTTTTTCCTGAACTTTTATAGCACTTAGTTGTATATACAACTTATTTTATCTCAATCACCTAGTAACTCTTTAAAATATGTATCGGTTGTACCTCCTTACTCAGACTAAAAATTCCTTGACAGCAAAATCACGTATAATTGGGTATCTCCCCCAATGTCAAGAGTAAATTGTTGATTAAGAACGAATCGTGTAATTTTACCTAATTCAAGTATTAGGTCTTCCATGATCTATAAACAATTCTGCACACCTTCTGGTGGTTATATGCATCAATCTATATATACATATGTTTAGGGACCAGCAATTTTCAAAGATTTTCTTAAACTCAACGATAGGCAGCATTTGAGAATTTATTACGCTTGTTTTTCATATATTATCTCACTTACTCCTCACAACAACCCTAGCGATAGGCACTATCATCTCCTTTTTATGGGCAAGAAAACTACAGCCTGGAAATTTCTCTCCCTTCTGTTGCTATTTGCCCTTTTCCTCTCCAAGTCAATCTAAGTCACTTTCTCTTAGCTTCTTAACCCTTTACTCAACTGATCATTCGTTTCGTTTAATTATTCGTTATTCGTCTCGTTTACTACGCGACAGGTATCATATCAGGGTGCAGAACCTAAAAGAGGCCTTACCCACCCACACGACCCCACCGCACGGACAGGCGCGGGGTCAGCAACGCAGGCGCAAGGGCTGCGCGGCTGCATGAGCCACGCTGGTGGGGCGCCGGGAAACGCCAAGACCCCGCTTCCCCAGACCAACATTTGTTCTCCCTCGTCAACGTTTCTCAAACCCCATCACTTCCCGACGCCACTCATTGTACACCCCACTTTCTCGTGCTCTTCAAGAGTCGTGTTTTCTTCCCTCAGCACTGCAGAGAAAAATACAACCTGGACAGCTTCCTTACCCGGCCTTTTCCGCAGACCCTGACGGCCCCTTCCATTTCCCCTTCTCCTTTTCCTTGTCTTTTTTAGTTCCGGGCGCAGTGGTCGAGTCGTCCTCGAACACGCTGAAGAGCTCATCCCCGAAGGCGTCCGCCATCTTCCGGAGCTGTGAGACCGAATCTCCCTCCTGCCCACGATGCTCCGCGACCGCGCCGACAGTGACGCGAAGTGAAGCCTCAACAGTGGCCCGTGAGAGACAAAAGTAGTCGAGTCACACTGCCGCCGAGAATACTTCCTTGACTCCTTTTTTCTTTGGAGTGGATGGGCAACTCGGTGGCTAAACAGGCAGCGCAGCGAGGGTGCCCGGCACACAGCAGGCACCTGGGAGGCGGCGAGGAGGCGGGACCTTGGTGAACTGGACCAATTGCGAGGCCAGCGGTCGCTTAGGCCCCAGAAGCCCGGATAGAGGAGGCAGGGTGGCTGCGCGGTACCCGGGGAACGTGAAGAGTTCTTGGACGCCGTGCTGGGGTGGTTCCGGGACCTAGACCGGGAGGAATCTTCTGCTGCAGCTGCAATATGGGCGGCAAGAACAAGAAACACAAGGCGCCGGGGGCCGCGGCGGTCCGGGCTGCCGTGTCTGCTTCCAGGGCCAAGTCCGCCGAGGCCGGAGCTGCTGGGGAGGCCCAAAGCAAGAAGCCTGTGGCCAGGCCGCCCCCGGCCGCCGCCGCCAGCTCCAAGGAGCCCCGAGTCAAGCAAGGTACGAGCGGTTGTCGGGTCCTGGGCTTTCCTCCCGAGCCGCTGCTGCTTGTCCCGAGAGAGAAGCCTTCGCACCTGGGTGGACCCTCGGTCTCAAAATTTGCTTCTTCCACGGAGCTTCTAGCTCCCCTTCGGGTGGCCTTGTTTTAGATGAGTCTGAGCTGTTTGGGCCTCCCAAGTTAACGACGGTAGGCCTGTTGCAGCCTGACGACTCCCACCTAACCCCCACTTTTTCTCTTTGCAAGAACAAAACAAAAATTACATTGGCTCGACTTTCAGCAGGAATCAGTCCTGAGCCATCATCTGAACTAGCTAGGCTAATAGAGTAGTGTGTGGACTTCCTGCCCTCCTGGAGCCAGACCCATTTTCTGCCTGCTCTTCATAAAATTTTCAGCCACGACGCAGTGTTCCCATGTGTTATGGAAAATAAATACTTAAGAATTTCAGTACTTGCACACCGAATATGTGTATAACCTATTGTAAAATTATCTGCAGTCTTTACTGCAGCCATGCACTTTTTGCCTACAGTGCGGTTTGGTTTGATAACTCAACTTAGAGCTTGCCCATTCCTCCTGCAGATGGGCAGGCCACTACTACAGCTGATTTCAAAAGATGAACAGTTCCACACTGTGGTGTTCTGCCTAGTTTGTTTGTTTGTAGTTCTTACTAAAATGTTCATCCAACAAATATTTATCGAGCACCTACTGGTTATCTGGTATCATCCTAGAGATAGGATGAGCAAAATAGACACATCGCCTCTCAGGGAGCTTGCCAGTCTAATGGTGGACACAGGCATTAAACATACAAACATTGCTTTATAATTGATTAGTGCCACAAAGAGAATCTAAGGAAGAAAATTTGACAAGGTCATCTAATTTTTGCTGAGGAGGAGGAGGGTTCATGGATGGTCTCTATGAGAAAGTGACAGTTAAGCTGAGATCAGGAGGATGAGTAGGTGTTACTCTGTAAAGAATGGGGTTTTAGTATTCCTGGCAGAGGTAAGGAACACCCGTGCAAAGATCTTGAGTTGGCAAAGAGCTTGGGCTTCTGAGGTACTCATAGAATGTAAGCATTGCCTAAAGAGGAGAGGAGATGGGACTGAAGAAGTAGGCAGGTACCAAGCCTTGGTGAGAAATAATAATTACCACCAGAAAACAATAATTACCACCAGAAAGTGGATAATAATTCTTTGCTCTGCAATTTATTGTAACATTTTAACTACAAAACTATTATGCCTGTAATTAGCAATACATAGAATTTCTCCTTGACTATTCTATGGCACTTTTACTCTGTGAATCAGCCTCTTTCTGACTCTGTCTTTTCCTGATATTCCCCTGAATTCTTTGAACTCTCTAATAGTCATTAGTGGTATTCTTTGGCTTCCTGTTAGCCCAGCCTGAAGGTGTGACCCTTACCGAAGGTGTCGGTCTGTGACAGTATAGTTCCCTCTTTACAGCCCTTCTAGGAGAGTTCATCTACTTCCATTACTTTTTCTGTCTTTTCCTTTGTAGATGACTTCTCGATTAACATGTCCAATCCTGATCGCTAGTCCAAGCTCAAGTCAGCCATTTTTATATTTTCTTGGACTTTTCGCTCTATTTTGCAAGCATCTCAAATTTAACACGGCTAATGTTGAACTACACTTTTCTGCCTCAAAGTAGCTTCTCCTCTGACTTCCTTGTCTCTCTTCTTCCACAGTCCTCTTTATGCAATGTCAATAGTTATTTTCGATGCCTTCCTTTTTTCCCTACGTTGAATCTACTGCCAAGCCCTGTGCAGTCTTCCCTTATTTATCTTCTATGTATACGCTTTTCACTTCTCCTTTGTACTGTTCACACCTCAATCTAGGCACTCATGAATTCCTGGAGTACCAGCAAAGCCTTGTAATGGGTCTCCCTAGCTCTACTCTTCTGCCTCCTCCAGTCTGTCCTGCATGCAAGCATAAGACTGATCTTTCAGAAACACCACTTTGATCATAGTGCTTCCCCGTTTCTTCCACAGCATCCTCACTGACTTTGTGATAAAGTCCAAATCATTCAGCTAGCATGTAAGACCCCCTTTCCAGCCTTTTCTTACTAACTCCTATATTCAGCTATAGCAAATCTGGTGTATTTTCACTGCTCAAATGCAGCCATTGGCTTTTTGCCTACTCATGTTTATTCTTGCCATTTTCTCTTAATGGAATGCCATCTATCCCGAACACTATTTTCCAAAATCCTATAATACACACCCTGGATGTCAACTACTTTGTGAATTCTTCCTGTATCCACAGTTCATGTACCATTGTTGTTGGAATCTTTCTTTTTGGTGTTTAAATCTTGCCTATGGTATGTGAGGAATTATACATTTTATTTATCCTACAAAATTTTAGGGAGTAGGAACTGTTGCATGGATATGTATTAATGTCCCTCAGTATCTACTCCAATGCTGTACCTATAGTCATTCAGAAAATTTCTTGGATAAGTGACAAGGAGAAATTCAGAGGAATTATTAAGACCCAGAAATCAAGAGAGAGAAAATGAGAGGTCATTTACTAAATTTATAGGGAATTTTTTATTTTGAGGAAGCTTAGCCCTGAGCTAACTACTGCCAATCCTCCTCTTTTTGCTGGGGAAGACTGGTCCTGAGCTAACATCCATGCCCATCTTCCTCTACTTTATATGTGGGACACTTACCACAGCATGGCTTGACAAGCGGTGCTATGTCTGCACCCAGGATCCGAACCGGTGAACCCTGAGCTGCCGAGAAGCCGAACGTGTGAACTTAACTGCTGTGCCACTGGGCCGGCCCCTATAGGGGATTTTTTGTAACTATAAATTAATATATATAGCAGTGTAAATAAAATGTTGCACGGATTACCACATGATTTTTTCTGTTTGGGTATTGTTAGATAACGTGTGATAGGCCTACTTTGGAGAAAAAAGTAGAAAAATACACGAAAAAACGTTATTTTGAACTCTTTGTAGTTCCTAATGTCCATGTCCCCCACTTCCATCTCCCTCTACCTTTTCAAACTATTTGAAGGACTGTACAAAGCATACTTTTTCAAAACCTGTACTCATGTCTGAAGGTAGAAAATCACTAGTGCCACAAAATGGCTCTTGGTGCAGTTCTAGGTGTTCTGCCACTCCTGTTTTTTCATTTCATTTGTTCATCAAATAATTTTTGAAGAGCTGCTATGTGCCAAGAAAGGTTTTAGGCACTGGGAATAACACATGAACAAAACAGATTCCTGCTTTTAAGGAGCTTGCATTATTGGGCGCTGGGGTGGGGGTGGGGGGTTCTAACCATAAGGCTTGTGTTTGTGAAAATTCTTAAGCCTAGTTTAGACTTAAAATCTTAAGAGGGAAATAAGACTGGGAGACTGATGTCATGAGTAAATTCATAAAAAGCCATTATAAATATTTTTTAGAATCACCAAAATGGAACAGAAAAAGTGCTATTGCGGTCAAACAATAGTGATCTGGTAAAGAATTGAGTGATTGGATCTATTTTGGTTTAAAACAGGGATGGCTTCCTGAGGAAACATTTATGCTGAGATGATTTGATGCAACCAGCCATTGGAAAATCCAGAGACACTATGGTTGAGGCTGAGGGAACAAGGACAGAGGCCCTAAGATGGGAACAAGCTTGACATGTGCAAGACGACAAGAAGAAAGTCTCTGTGGGTGGCGTTAGAGAGAGGGGTCTAGTGTGGGTATTAAGTGGGGGAGAGACCTTAGCTAGTTGGCGTTTTTAAAGGATTAGTCAGGTGGTTCTGTCAGTATGGACTTCCTCACAGAACCAGACTGCTCAGATTATATCAGTTCACCCTCATTTATTCTCTGGATACCCTGTACTTCCCCTTCATGGCTTATTTGGATAATTAGTTGCTCAATTATTCCACCAGAATATGAGCTCCATGAGGACAATAACTAGGTCTTATTTATCCCTGTTTGGATCCCTTGGCTGGTTTGGATCCCCTTGCAGGTGTATACTGTTGATCAGGGAGCTGGGGTGCCTTAGTACACCTGTCACCAACATTAGGAACTCAAAGTGAATGTCTTAGTGGTAGTGGGTCATTACAATCACCATCTGATGTAAAATGCAATACAGTATAAAAGGAATATATTCTAAAAGAAAGAGTACTGGGCAACAAGAAATTGATTCGGGTTGATGCTTTTTTTTATTAGCTGAGTCATCTTGAAGAAATCACTTGGTTTTTATGTGCTTTGACTTTAATGTAATAAATATTTTTGAGAGCCAGTTATGTGTTGCATTTTCCCATGAACTATCACTTATAAATTTGAAATCCATAATACTTTTGCCTTAGAGATACTACACACTAACATTTTTACTTCAAGTCAGATTTCCAGTAATTCCTTCCATCTGAAACAGAGAACCAAAACTTATGGATAAAGGTTTCTAAGCAGCAGGGAAACTAGCTGTCATAAATCTTATGCACTTTACTTGGCAAAAATAAAGATGGGAACCATCTTTATTCCATGGCTTACTGACTTAGAATTGTATTTGAAAATAGGGTTACTCATTTATAAGTTTGAATATCTGTTTTCTTCTGCTGGCTCAGCCTTTTTGGTAGCCTGTGCAAGCCTCTCAGCAAAGTAACAGATATTCATAATAAGTAATGCATCATAAAAAGCTTTCAATTTTGCTTTGAATTTGGCAGGAAGTATAAATACATTTTAGAAGGATTTCCATCAAATTGTTTAAAAATGCTTTTCACATTCTGCAGTTTTCATTCACACTGGTTAAAAATCTTATATGAACAGGTTTTAGGAAGAATTTGAAAGTGAAAGGGCCTTACTGGTTTACTTGATTTAATTGGTGATATCTCTGTGGCAAGACCTCTTTATTGCTTCAGTTCCTGAGTATTGATTAAAATGAAAACACACCCACTTTTAGAGACCCTGATTGACACTCAGTGAATGCACAGCAAATTTTTGCGTATATTCCCCTTCTGATTTTTCTGGGACTCAGCTCTTCTTTTATTTGCCCTCTGGAAGTTTGCAGTATAAGCTGACCTCAAGGAAGTGATATGATTGGATGTCTTAGGTGGAATGGTTGGAGGAGACAAATGAGAGCTTATTGCAATCTTCAATTCACTAATTTAAAATACAAGACCAAAAAATGTTATTAAAGGAATTTGCAATCTCACCTCTGTCAGTAACACATCAACCTTGTGCTGTTTCTCAGTAGACTCTTGATAATGAACTGTTCAGCCATCTGTAGCTTTTCAAAGAGTTATAACTGGGGCCCCTTGGAAGATTTAGGGACCTCTAAAACTCTGGTTAGTATGCTAAATTTGTGAATGAGTTTACTACAACTGTTTAGACCCTTAGAAATGGTTAAGGACTACTGATATATACTGTTCTTTTTTACCACTGACATGAGTTTGTGAGCAAAGTTACTAGGATTAAGGTAAAGTCTGAGACTAAAAGATACAGAAACTAACCATACTATACCACACTTGTTATTATTTTTTAACATATTCCAGGTAACCTTAAGTACTCCTATATAACTATAGCACAGAAGTAATTCAGGAAACCACAGATGTCCCTAGTTCAGACTGCCCAAATGTAAATAGTTATTCTTGAAAACTTTTGAACAATCTAATGTAAGTCAACAGAGACCAAAGTCCTTGACTTTTAAAATCATAATAAGCTACTCTTAAATTTAGTGCTTAGGTTTCTCTCTGAAAGTGAAAAAAATTTCCCATTTTAAGGTGTTTAAAAGCAGAGTAACTAGGTTTTATTAGATTCTAGGATTATTCTTACACAGCAAGTGGTTCTCAAAGTGTGCCCAGGGGGTCCTGGGGAATTCTTGAGATCTTTCTGGCAAGACTACTTTCATAATAGTTCTGAAAAGATGTTTGCCATTTTCCTGCTAATTTTCTCATAAGTGTACAATGGCATTTTCCAGTGGCTACGTGGTGTGTAATATTACAGAAGATTGAATGCAGAAGCCAGACATTAAGAGATTTGCAAAAATGGAAAACAATTTTTTTAATTGCGGTAACATTGGTTTATAACTATAAATTTCAGGTGTACGTCATTATATTTTGACTTCTGTACAGACTATATTATATTCACTGCCAAAAGTCTAGTTGCCATCCCTCGCTGTACACATGTGCCCCTTTACCCCTTTCCCCCTCCCCCTACTCCCCTTCCCTCAAGTAATCACCAGTCTGTTCTCTGTATCTATGTGTTTGTTTGGAAAACAATTTTTTTTGTTTTGGAAAATGTAGTTATTTTTCATAAAAAATATTAATATTAACATGTAGCAGATTTATTATTTTTAATGAATTAATGAATATTTTTAAAAATTTCCTGTTTTATAGTATGGTAAATATCAATATTATAACACACGTTAACAAAAAGTGCTTGGGATCTTCAGTAAATTTTTAAGAGAGTGAGGAGATCATGAGATCAAAGGTTTTGAAAATAATATTTATTCCTTCCTGGTTACTCATTGTTAGGGGTAAGATACAGTATTTCTGTTGACAGGAACAAACTTGGCAACTGGGTAGTGGGTGGAGTAGTATTCCCTCCAAAAGTTCCTGTCCACCTGGAACCTCAGAATGTGACTTTATTTGGAAATAAGGTCTTTGGAGATGTGATTAGTTAAGGATGTTGAGATGAAATTGGCCTGGGTTTAGGGATGACTAGAATCCAGAGAAAAGAAAGGGAGATTTGGATACAGAGAGACACAGGGAATAAGGCCATTTGAAGACCCATGTGAAGAAGGAAGCAGACAAGCCAAGTGATGCCTGGGGTTACCAGAAGCCCGAAGAGGCAAGAAAGGATTCTTGTCTAGAACCTTCAGAGGGAGTGTGATCCTATTGACACCTTGCTTTTAGATTTCTAGCTTCCAGAATTGTGAGAGAATATTTCTGTTATGTTCAGCCACCAATCTGTGGTAATTATTACAGCAGCCCTAGGAAACTAGTACAGTGACCTTGAACTCAATAGAAGATGATAGGAACTCCCATCTCCTTTCTACCTTGGGAGTGCTTTCTCTTCAGAATTACCCATCTTCTCTGCCAGGAATCTAATATCCTCTGAGATCTTTTTCAGCTGTCAGGCAGAAGAACATATGGTTTTAAAAACATGAGGATGAAGACAGACTTAATCTAGAAGATATACGTACAAGCATTTGCACCTTATGAGAAATTGGTTAACCTAGAGAATGCTAATTGGTAAAGTATTTTCAAAAATTTAGAGGGAGTTTTGCTGACTTCTAGATTGAGTTATTTGGTGAAGTGGGGGAAAAGCTGAAATCAAATTTTTAATATTTAGCAATCTTTAGAGGAAATTAAAATAGTGTAGTGGATATTAATCATTAAATTGCCTTGACTATTGTCTGTTATATACAGGTCCAAAAATTTATAGTTTTAATTCTGCAAATGATTCTGGTGGTCCTGCAAATCTGGATAAATCTATTTTGAAAGTAAGTACCAAAGTTTTGAGTCATTTCAAGAAATGTTCTGTTTAAAAAAATGAAAAAGATATATTCTTAAATATAAGAAAATGGGGTATTTTAAATTTGTGTAAATAGTACACTAATTGCTAATCTATACTAAATAGGAGTACATCATACACATATGTCGAGAGCCTCTAAGAAATTAAGGAAGATCTGGATAAGGTCCAAACTTCTAAGCATAGCATACACATACTTTCAGATCTGACTTAGTATATCTTTCCAGCCTCCTCTTCAGTACTCTTCTCCACTTAAAATTTTAGTTCACATCTCATTGTCCCCCCAAATCCCACGTGATTTTCTGACTCCAGGCTTTTGCCCATGGGCTCTCTACCTAGAATGCCCTACTTCCCCTTCTCCATTTGTCACCTCTGTGACCTCTATGAAGTCCTTCATAACTTACCAGGTTGATTTTCCCAGTGGTCCATTAGCACTTCATATTTCTGTTTAAATAATTGCCATGCTGGGTTACAATTTATCTTTTTATATATGTTTACTGTGCTAGACTGAATTCCTGAAGTATAGTTTTGTGTATGGCTCATAGTAGGCCTTCAGTAAAGATGTAATAAAGGGAAAGTATTTTTGTAGGTAGATGCTATTGTACTCTTAGGTTAAAAATTTGGAAGCAACAGAAGATAAAATGGCTAATAGGAAAAAAACAGGAGTGAAACTCTGGAACCAAAAGAATTTGTGTAATCTAATTATTACTATTTATATAGAGTTTATTTGATATGCACCCTTTTTGGTGTAGCCTCCGTTTGTTCAGGCTGTGTGCTTGGGCCTGGTTTACATTAAAGGAGATTTCTGGGCTCCATCCCCAAGGGTTCTGATTCAGTATGTTTAAGATAGGGCTTAGGAGTCTGTCTTTGTGATCGTAATCCAAAGGTAGTCCAAGGACAACGTCTTGAGACTTATGGCTTCAAGAGGCTTTATAAAAGGAATGTTCTCTTGCCATATTTTGTTGCCTTTTTCATATCCCATTTTTTCTGAAATATATGGTAGGAATGTGTTCCAAAATATGATAATTAGTGTATTTGATTTTAGCTGAAATTCTGGGCTTGGTTTTCAGGGATATAGAAAACTATATGATTTGCTTCTAATTATTTATTAAATATTATTTAATAGTTTAGCTTCTAATTGATGTGACTTTTGGCCTCAACAGGTGGTAATTAATAACAAACTAGAACAAAGAATTATTGGAGTGATCAATGAGCATAAAAAGCAAAATAATGACAAGGGAGTGATTTCTGGAAGACTTACTGCCAAAAAACTACAGGTATTTTGCACACATTTTTGAAGTTCCTCATTTTTACTGGAGCATTTTTAAGACAGCTCCACATGTGAGCTAAAGTGACTTTTTCAACTTCCATTTAGGTTTCACGACTGTCATTTCCATCTGCAAGAATAGGGAAGGAATTGTGCTAGATACAACTACACACATTAAAATGGTGATATGAAAACTTACATTCCCCAAAGTATTTTAATCTCTGTAGTGGGCACTTTGCTTACATTGTTTCTGACACAACGATCCCAGGAGGTATTTTGCCCCATTTTTCAAGTGAAGGAGTTCAGGCTTGGAAAGATTACATAAATTATAGGCTGAGGTTGTTAATTAGTAAGTAGCAGAGTGAGCAGAGTCTGGATTTGAACCCAGTTCTGCCCAGCTCTAAAGATCATGCTTTAGAAAGTACATTAAAATGCTTTACTTTATGTATGAATGTGTTCATTGAAGCACTGCTTGTAATAAGAAAAAATCCTAAATGATCACCAATAGGAGGATGTATAATTAGATTATGATGTGTCTGCCCAATGAAATATTATGTAACTATTAAAAGTGATGAAGAGTCTCTAATAACTTTGGAAGATACTTATGTTATAATATTAAACGAACTTTGATTTTACAAACCGTAGAAAAATGACTGAAAGGAAACATATACTGTATTGCAAACAGTATCTTTGGGTAGTGAGATTATGAGCAATTTCTCCTGTTTTTTTTTTAATTTATCTGTAGTTCTCAAATTCTCAATACAGTGAGCACATTTAAGTCTGCTAACTGAAAAAGAAAAAGAAAGATATTTTTGAAATTAGAATCTGTGTCAGAGTTTCTCGTTTAAAATGAACAGGAGGATAATATTACTAATGAAAGGAGAGAAAATTGACAAAATGACTTTTTTACATTTCCCTTTCATAGGATTTATACATGGCTTTACAAGCATTTTCATTTAAGACTAAGGACATTGAAGATGCCATGACTAACACACTCTTACATGGAGGTGATCTTCATTCTGCCTTGGATTGGCTCTGTTTAAACCTTTCAGATGGTAAGCAGTATTGTCATAAAATTCTTTCAGTTTCTAAAACCTTTTGAAATAATTTCAGATTTGTATCAAGCTTTTGACCTGTACTTAAAATTTTACCACTGTGTTGTAATTATTTATTTTTAGACTATCTTATTCTTTTCTACTCTTGTCAGTAAATTCTCCTTAGAGGTTGTAGTCTATGCAAGAAGAAATTATTTTTGTGTGTGTTGCTTTCAGTTGTTGATACTCATTTTAGAATGTACTTAATACAACAAATTCTCAAAGTTTGACTATCTGTAATTTATTAGGCTGTATCTCCTGGTTTTAGTCTAGAGATTAGGGCCATCTGACCTTGGATTAATAGTATTTGACTAAGTGGAGGGTCAAGGTTTTAATCTTTGGCAAGAACCTGCAGTGCAAATTGCTTTCATAATTGAGTAAGGATACTACCATATGCTGTGACAGGCAAGCAAAAGGTGGGAAGAGTTAAGGTCTTTTTATGAAAATTTAGGAGCCTAACACATTGAAGGTGAAATAAATGGCCAAATAGAGGTGGGCTAGCTATCATCTGATGAGTGGTCTCACTTCTGGTTTGACAATAAACCAGGTTCATCGTAGGGTTTCTATTTTTAGGAGAAGAGAAGTGGGATAAAATTAGCTGTTCTTTGTCCACGCAAGGTTTCTGTGTATGTTTAATAAATATTTGTGTGTTTTATGTATCATACGCATGTTTATTTTCATCCCAATTTCTTTTAAGATGCACTTCCTGAGGGATTCAGTCAGGAATTTGAAGAGCAACAACCTAAAAGTAGGCCAAAATTCCAGTCTCCTCAAATACAAGCCACTATTTCACCTCCAGTGCAACCTAAAACCAAAAAACAGGAAGAAGATCCTAAGATTAAGGTAATTTAAGAATTAAAAATTTAAAGTTGTATAAAATCAGAATGAAGCATATGTAACAGTTTATAAGAGTATAAATATTAGGTTGCCACAACATTTTACTTACTGAAATTAACTAATTAGTTTGCCAAATTTTTCTATCACAGTGTGTTTCAGTTATCTATTACTGCATAACAAACCACCCGAAAATGCAGTGACTTAAACCAACAATTTATTATTTCTTATGATTCTGTAGTTTGGGCTGGGCTCAGTTGGGCAGTTCTTCTGTTCCATGAGGTGTATGTTTTCAGGCTGGAACATCTAAAATGATTTCTTGACACACATGACTAGTGCCTCAGCTAGGGACTAGCCAGGCATCCCTCTCTCTCCATGACTAACTTGGGTTTCCTCACATATGGTGATTTCAGGGTGATTGGGCTTCTTACATGGCATCTGGCTTCCAAGAGCAAGTATTTCCAGATGATAAGCCCCAATGTACAAATTTTTATCAAGCCTCTGCTTGTATCACTCTTGCTAATGTCCCATTGGTTGAAGCAAGTGAAATGGCCAGGTCCAAAATCTGTGTGGAAGGAGATTACAGAAAGGCATGAATACTGGATGGTTTGTGTCATTCGAGTATTACACTTGAATACTCTGCATATTATAAAATATCTGTGAACATGGATGAACCTAGAGAACATTATACTAAGTGAAAGGAGCCAGTCACAGAAAGCCAAGAACTGCATGATTTCACTTATAAGAGGTATCTAAAATAGTCAAACTCAGAGAAGCAGAGAATAGAATGACAGTTACCAGGGGCTAAGGGGAGGAGAGAGAATGGGGAAACGTTGCTTAATGGTTATAAAGGTTCAGTTATACATGATGAATAAGTTCTAGAGATAAACATAGTCCCTATAGTTAACAATACAGCTCTATACAGTACAGATCTCATGTTAAGTGTTCTTACCACAACCACCCCTCCCTACCACCAACACACCCACAGACACGCACAAAAGAACACAAGGAAATTTTTGGAGGTTAGGTATGTTTAGTACCTTGATTGTAGTGATGGTATCATGAGTATATGCAAATATCCAAACTCAGCAAAATGATAAGTTTATATATACATTATCATTAACATTTAATTAATGAATTAATGTGACATTAACATATATATTTAGTATGTGCAGTTTTTTAATATGTCAGTTATATCTCAATAAAATAACAAACAAAACAAAAACCTATGGAAGCATTATCCCCACAACACCATTGTTCTTAAGTAATAACACTAGTTTTTAACAATTCTTTTTTTTGCTTCTTTATGTAAACATATTCTTTGAATTATGCAAGTTTAGACTTCCTAAAGTAATGTTGAGTTCAATTCATTTGTCCTTCATTGAACAGTAGAGAATATGATTTTTGAGGCTTATATGTCTGTTCCTCCTGAGTATAAAGAAATTCTAAAAACAGTGACACTGATGATAGTTTTGACACCTTTTTCTAACTTTGGTTTTTCAAATATTTGTGGTTTTCTTCCTAGCCAAAAAAGGAAGAAAAAAATTTGGAAGTGAATATGAAAGAATGGATTTTGCGGTATGCTGAACAACAAAATGAAGAAGAAAAGAGTGAGAATTCTAAAAGTCTAGAAGAGGAAGAAAAATTTGACCCTGTGAGTAGAAATTTATATTAGACTTCTAGCTAGATATTCCTAGGCAAAATATGTAACTTTTTTGAAACTTAATTCCCCCATTTGTAAATACCTTAAGGGGTTGATGTGAAAATTAAACAAAATAACACTTAGGGAAAAACGTCACACAAAATAACTGCTCAATATATATTAATTACATTCCTTCCATGTTTAAAGAGATAATCATCAAATATTTTTAAATGATTGATATGTGTAAGGAATATGCTAAATTCTTTGGATATTAAAAATAAAAGGCACCTTCCTTTCTAGAGGAAACCTGTAGTCTGGAGAGAAAAAAACCTAGATATCAGAAGATAAACTGAAAATATGAGATTAAGTGAAAAAAGCAAGTTGTAGGAAGAAAATATTACAATACATATATCTGACAAAGGACTTCTATCTATAATTTATAAAGAAGTTTTAAAAGGACAACAGACACTTCACCGAAGTAGATATATAGATAGCCAATAAACAGGTAAAAATAAGTTCAACATTGCTTGTCATCAAGGAAATGAAAATGAAAACTGCAGTGAGATACTACAATATATCCATCAAAATGGCTAAAATTGAAAAGATCAACAATACCAAGTGTTGGGAGGATGTAGAGTGACTGGAATACTCATACATTGATTGTGGGATTGTAAAATGGTACAACCACTTTGGAAAACTGGCACTTTCTTATGAAGTTAAACATAAACTTACCATATGACCTAACAATTTCATTCCTAGGTATATACTCAAGAAAAATGAAAACATGTCTGAAAAATAAGACTTTTACACAGATGTTCATAGCACCTTTATTTATAGTAAAACACTGCAAGCAACTCCCAAAAACATTGTATAAGAATGAAAGAAGCCAGACACAAATGAGTACATGCTGCGTAATTTCATTGTATTAAATTCCAGAAAGGTCATCTATGCAAAATCAATCTATGGTGACAGAAAGCAGATCAGTGGTTGCCTGAGTCCAGGAGTTGGGGAAGGAGATTGACTCTAAAGCATCATGAGGAAACTTCTGGGGATGATGGAACGTTTTATATCTTGATTATGATAGTGGTTACGTGGATGTATACATTTATCGAACTCATTTACCTGTACACTTAAAATGGGCGCATTTTATTGTAAGTAAATCATACTTTAATAAAGTTAGTTTAGAAAGAATAAAAAGGAAATTATAGAACGGCATGAATAGTATGATGAACCCATTTGTGTAAAAGAAAAGCTATATATATACATATATATGCATTCATATGTATGTGAAGAAAACATCTGGAAAGATACACCAGAAGCTGTTACTAGTGATTAGGACTGGGGCGGTAGGGTGGGAGGGAGACTTCTTTTTTATCTTCTTCTGTATCCTATAAGTTTGTTTTGGTTTTTTGGTTTTTTTGATGAGGAAGAGTGGCCCTGCACTTAGTGTGTGCCCATCTTCTTCTATTTTGTATGTGGGATGCCTCCACAGCATGGCTTGATGAGTGGTGTAGGTCCATGCCGGGGATCTGAACTTGCGAACCCCAGGCCACTGAAGTGGAACGTGCTGAACTTAACCACTGTGCCAATGGGCTGGCCCCCTATAAGTTTTTTTTGACTGTGTGACTGTCTTAAAGTAATATAAACAAAAAGAATTTAGGACAGTACAAGTCTACCTTGAGTTTCAGAGAAAGAGCGTCTCTTCTATTTGGAGCATTAGGTCAAGACTTCAAAGAAGAGAAGTGGGACTTGAAGGGTGGGTAGAGTGTGCATAGGCAATGAAGGATAGGAAGATGGTCCAGATGGGTGAAATAGTGTGAACAAGGGTACAGAGGTGGGATTGTGCAAGGAGCCTTGAGTATTAAACAATAGATGAGTATATACAGACAATAAAATGTGTAGGTGAGTACTGGCAGATAGGAGTAAATAGGTGAGTTCAGCTGAGACTAAAAGATTTTGATGCCCAGAAAATTAATTTGACTTTTCCTCTTGATTGTGAAGAGCCATTAGAGGTGGGCAGGGCAGATGACTGACAAGAAGAATTTGACTTTTTAGGTGAAATTTAGTAGTGTTTAAGGTGGTTTGGAATATTTAATAGTGTTTAGCATGATTTGGAAAGGGTAGGGAGGCCATTTGGTAGCTACTTCACTTATTCAGGTCTGAAATAATAAGGTCCCAAATCAGAAATTGGGCAGCCAGCCGGTGGCGCAGCAGTTAAGTGCACATGTTCCGCTTCGGCGGCCTGGGGTTCACCATTTCGGATCCCGGGTGCGGACATGGCACCGCTTGGCACGCCGTGCTGTGCTAGGCGTCCTGCATATAAAGTAGAGGAAGATGGGCATGGATGTTAGCTCAGGGCCAGTCTTCCTCAGCAAAAAGAGGAGGATTGGCAGCAGTTAGCTCAGGGCTAATCTTCCTCAAAAAAAAAAAAAAGAATTTGGAAAGGAAGAGAAACATTTAAAGCAAGAATCACTAAAAATTGGTGATTTACTGAATATAAAGGTTAAGGAGCAAAAGACAGCAAGAGATTCGTAGGTGGAGGGATGGTGGTATCAGTGCCATAGATGGGAAAGATGGAAAGAAGAGTTATGATTTGGGTGAATTTGAGGAGATGGCTAACCCTCCTCTCTGTTACGCTATATCGATGTTTGCTTCTGCACAGAATGGTCCCAGAATTCAGCGGGTTGTGTTGCGTTAGTTGTCTCTCTTCCCTTCCTCCTAACAGTTATGGTTTCAAAGTAGCGCTACGCATGCCCTCATCTTCTTACCCCAGGCTTTGTTCCTACACATCTCCTGTCCCTTGTTAACCTAACCTGAGGAAAAGACCAGTAATTTAATTTCCCTGACTATCCTTCTGTAAGATGGAGATTATGAGAAGGGAACTTTCAGATGAATATTATTATATTATTGCCTATGCAATCCTTTAAATATGTATATTTATAAAATGTATAAAAATAAAAATTTAATTTTTCTCTTTACAGAAATGAGCTTATACTTACTTTTGATTCTGTAGTTTGCCTTATTTAAGTTGATATAATACATTGACAATAGATAAACTAATCTTGCTCTTATTTCCTTATCATCATTTTATTTGGAACAGAATGAAAGGTACTTGCACCTTGCAGCAAAACTTCTGGATGCAAAAGAGCAGGCAGCTACCTTTAAACTAGAGAAAAACAAGCAAGGCCAAAAAGAGGCTCAGGAAAAAATAAGAAAATTTCAAAGAGGTAAACACTTTAAGATGCTTAGATGTATAAACGTCTTTTCTTTATTGGCCTTTCTGGAAGGAAAGTTGCCTCTTTTTACTATGTCTCCTCTTTTCTAACAGTTTATACCTGGGATTGGCAAACTTTTTCTATAACAAGCCAAATAGTAAATATTGTAGGTTTTGCAAGCCATACAGACTCTACTACAGCTACTCAGCTCTCCTTGCACAGCATAAAAGTGGCCATAGACAACACATACACGAATGACTATGTTCTCATAAAACTGTATTTATGGGCACTGAAATATGAATTTCACATAATTTGCACGTCAACAAATATTTCTCTTCATCTTTTTCAACCAGTTAAAAATATAAAAGTCGGGCTGGCCCGGTGGTGCAGCGGTTAAGTTTGCACGTTCTGCTTTGTCGGCCTGGAGTTCGCAGGTTTGGATCCCTGGTGTGGACCTACGTACCACTTGGCAAGCCATGCTGTGGCAGGCATCCCACAAAGAAAGTAGAGGAAGATGGACACAGATGTTAGCTCAGGGCCAGTTTTCCTCAGCAAAAAGAGGAGGATTGGCAGCAGCTGTTAGCCCAGGGCTAATCTTCCCCTGCCCCAAAAAAAGGAAATTATATATAAAAGTCATTCTTGGCTCACAGGCCGTACGGAAATAAGCAGTGGGGCTGGATTTGGCCTGCAAGCCATAATTGTCAGCCTCTGATGTACACCGTAAAATAACATCTCCATTCAAGAAGGAGAGGTGGACACAATTCTATGAGTAATTATTTCTAATGAAGATGCTTCTCCAAGCCGTCTACATCTGTTAAATAATTTATTTAAAAAATTGCTATATAATGTCAAGGTAGATTGCCTCCGACTTCTAACACAAATTCCTACTAGGAAGTATTGAATAATTGGCTACAAGGAGAAAGAAGGAATGCTACTTTTTTAAAACCATCTTTGCAAAATAAAAAGGCATAAAAAACAAATACGGAAAACTAAACCTCATTTTTTTCTCTTGGTAGAAATGGAAAGTTTAGAAGACCATCCAATATTCAATCCAGCCATAAAGATTTCACCTCAACAGAATGAAAGGAAAAAGCCTCCAGTAGCCACAGAAGGAGAAAGTGCTTTGAACTTTAATTTATTTGAAAAATCTACAGCTGCTACTGAAGAAGAGAAAGGTAAAATGAAGAGAAAGCATTCTGGGGTATAATTTGTAAATAGTAAAATGTCAGAGAATATATAATTGAGAAATTGTTACTTTGTATTCTAGCAAACTACATAAGATGGCAGTAAAGTTTTGCTTCCACAAGCTGTCTTAGAAAAGTAATGATTATGATACTACTTGTATAACTTTTTTTTTTTCATCTTCACCACCAAAAGTTGAGTTGCCACCTGTCACCGTTCAAATACTGCCCTTTACCGCTATCGCCCTCCCCCAGCCCTCTTCCCCTCTGGTAGCTACCAATCTATTGTGCGTTTATTTGTTGTTGTTTTATCTTCCACATATGAGTGAAATCATCCAATATTTGGCTTTCTCCATCTGACTTATTTCACTTAGCATCCCCTCAAGGTTCATCCATGTTGTCACAAATGGCCAGATTTCATCTTTTTTTATAGCTGAGTGGTATTCCATTGTATATATATATACCACATCTTCATCCATTCATCTGTTGATGGGCACTTAGGTTGCTTCCAAGTCTTGTCTATTGTGAATAATGCTGCAGTGAACATAGGGGTGCATATATCTTTTCAAATTAGTGTTTTTGTGTTCTTTGGGTAAATACCCAGAAGTGGAATAGCTAGATCATATGGTAGTTCTGTTTTTAATTTTTTGAGGAATCTCTATATGGTCTTCTATTCCTTGTCTTTTGAATAGCCATTCTGATGGGCAGGAAGTAATATCTTCTTGTAATTTTGATTTGCATTTCCCTCCCATAATTAGCGATGTTGAATATCTTTTCATTGTGCCTGTTGGCCATCTGTATGTCTTTGGAAAAATGTCTGTTCAGATCCCCTGCCCTTTTTTTGTAAGCAAAATTAGCCCTGAGCTAACATCCACTGCCAATCCTCCTCTTTTTTGCTGAGGAAGATTGGCCCTAAGCTAATATCTTTGCCCATCTTACTCTACTTTATTTGTGGGACGCCTGCCACAGCATGGCTTGATAAGCGGTGTGTAGGTCCACACCTGGGATGGTAGGTCTGTGCCTGAGATCTGAACCAGTGAACACCAGGCTGCCAAAGCGGAACACGCAAATGTAACTGCTACACCACCAGGCCGGGCCCTGTTGATGATTTCTTTTTTTTTTTTAAACATTGGCACCTGAGCTAACAACTGTTGCCAATCTTCTTTTTCTTTTTTTTCTTTAATTGCTTTTTTCCTCCCCAAATGCCCCCAGTACATAGTTGTATATTTTAGTTGTGGGTCCTTCTACTTGTGGCATTTGGGATGCCACCTCAACATGGCCTGATAAGTGGTGCCGTGTCCGCACCCAGGATCTGAACTGGCAAAACCCTGGGCTGCTGCAGCGGAGTGCACAAACTTAACCACTCTGCCACAGGTCTGGCCCTGTTGATTGATGATTTCTTTTGCTCTGCACAAGCTTTTTAGTTTGATGTAGTCCCATTTGTTTATTTTTTCTTTTGTTTCCCTTGCCTGAGAAGACATATTGAAAAAGATACCACTAAGACCAATGTCAAGGAGCATACTGCCTATGTTTTCTTCTAGGAGTTTTGTGGTTTCAGGTCTTACATTCAAGTCTTTACTCCATTTCGAGTTAATTTTTGTGTGTGGTGTATTATAGTGGTCTACTTTCATTCTTTTGCATATGGCTGTCCAGTTTTCCCAACACCGTTTATTGAAGAGACTTTCCTTTCTCCATTATACGTTCTTTGGTCCTTTCTCAAAAATTAGCTGTCCATTAATGTGTGAGTTTATTTCTGGGCTCTCAGTTCTGTTCCATTGATCTGTGTGTCTGTTTTCCTGCCAGTACCATGCTGTTTTGCTTTTTGTAATTACAAATATCTTGCTTCAGCCTCATCTCTCTCCAGTCTGTCCTCCAAACTCCTGCCAGAATTATCTTTCCGTAACACAGATCTAAATATGTTTCCTGTTAAAAACCTTTAATCAGTAACAAGTCCAAGCTCTTTATCATGGCGTTGAAGATCTTTTGCATTCTGCCACAGTCTGCCTTTCCACTGTGTTCTCCCAGCTATGTACTACAGCCACTTCTTTCTTTAAAATATATGTTGTTTCATGGCTCCATGACTTTGCTCATCCTCTTACCCCCTACTTGGCCAAGCTTTCCCTCGCTTCAAGGCTCAACTCAAACAGCACCTCTTCTTAAAGCCTTCCCTGATTCCTGCCATGCCACCAGATGTGTGGAATTGTGTGCTTCTTTGTGCTCCTAAGTACATTAATGATATAGCTAGTTTAATATTGATCAGTCTGTAATGTAGTCAGTCAAGTCCCACAATAAATTGTCAGTTCTTTTAATTATATATTCTTTCCACAAATATTTATTGAAATATTTATTGAATTCTTATTGTTCACAATGTCAGGTGCTATGTGTGCAGTTATTAACAAAATAACCTAGTGTCTGCCCTCTTCAAGTGTACACTCTAGTAGAGAAGGTGAGCTTTAAATATACACAAATATATAATTACAGATTGTGATGTGTACTTTCTTTTCAAAGAAAGAAAACTGTCTTCTAATAATGGAGATAACAAGGGTGCCTAATTTGGATTGGGGACACCTTGCTGATGACTTGCTCTGAGATCTGACAGATGATTAGGTGTTAGCCTGGTGATGAGATGGTGGAAAGAGCCTTCGAAGGAGGGAGGCAGTACCTTGGGAGTCTAAGGTTGAAGAGAACTTAAAGCGGTACTGTTCAACAGAACACTCTATGATGGGAAGGTTCTGTATCTGTGCTATCCAATGTGGTAGCTACTAACCAAATATGAGTATTGAACACTTGAAATGTGACTAGTACAACTGAGAAATCAAGAATTTAATTTTAATTAATTTAAATTTAGCCACATGTGGCTAGTGGCTACTGTATTGGAACAGGCAGGCTCAGAGCATTTGGGGAATTAACTGATGGCCAGTGTGGCTACAGCATAGTGAGCATGATGGAAGAGTGACAACAGACAGGCAGAGGTGGGCCATGGAGGGCTTTTAGTCAGTAGTGAAGAATTTGGACTTTATTCTATATGTAACATGAAGCCATTGAAGGTGGTGGTGGTGATGGTGGCAGCTGTTAAGCAAAGAAATGATATCTGATTTATATTTTTTCAAAAGATTACCCTTTCTGTGTGGTAACCTACCAAACATTGTAATTCAGAGTATCCTGAATAATTTTTTTCATAGATAGTATCATAGATATTTTATAAGAATACATTTGATACTCAAGATACTTTTTTTAAAGATTCAGATTTTTCAGTGGTTTTATCCATCAAGAAGATTTCTTTACATCACTTATAGAAGACCAAGGCTTTCTGTCTGTCCTTTCTTCACCTATTCTCTTCTAAAAGTCTGTTCCCAGAAGTAAGAGGACTTTGAGCACTCAAAAGAGACTGTATATTACTGTAAAACCATTTTTAAAGAACCAATCTTTGTCATTTTAGAGAAAAAGAAAGAACCTCATGATGTAAGAAATTTTGACTATACTGCTCGAAGCTGGACTGGAAAATCTCCCAAACAGTTTCTGATCGATTGGGTCAGGAAGAATCTTCCCAAGAGTCCAAATCCTTCATTTGAAAAAGTTCCAGTAGGTAGATACTGGAAATGTAGGTATGTTTTTTGGTTAGCCAAATGAACTTTTAGAAAAATCTAAGATGAAAATCTTTTTATTTCCTAAGAGTTGAGTAGACGTTTAGGAAGCTCTCTAATTCCACATCTCACAGTGATAGAGTTTATAAATCATTATCTAGTACAATGTCTTCCATGGAAATATCTAATTTAAATAATTAATGTAAACTTAAATTCAACGTTAATGGGCTTCTAACTTTTACTTCATATTTTTATTAAAAAGTTTTTTTTGGCTTCTTTGTAGGGTAAGGGTAATCAAATCTGAAGATGATGTACTGGTAGTGTGCCCTACGATCTTGACAGAGGATGGCATGCAGGCTCAGCACCTGGGAGCTACTTTAGCTCTTTATCGTTTAGTGAAAGGGCAGGTGAGATTTTTTAGACCTTGGTGTTTAAAAAATCATATGTGGAAGAATGGGTATACTATTTTTTATCAACATAAAACTGTATCTGCATGTGAAAGGTAATATTTAATTATGGCCCTCTGTCCCAGTTACCTCTTTACTGACTGCTGCATCTAATTTTTCCTTGTTTCTGCTTATTTATAATTTTGACTTCTTCAGTCTTTCTCTCCTTGGACCAGAAGTTCTGAACCATTTGACTGGTGCGACTTTTCAGGCTATACTAATTTACAGATTAAAAATAGGTGTGCTAGGGTGGTTGATTAAGGAGAATTTTTAAACAGTTTTCCTTTAATGTTATATTGTCTCTCAACTTTAAAAAATGGTAGACATTGGTTCCAGTTTTCAGTTTTTGGTTATATTAACTATAAGCTTCCAGTTTAAGGAACAATTAAAATAAAGTACTACTGAAGGAAGCACTTTTAAGAGAACACAGTGCTTTTTGTATTTTGGGTTGTCAAAATTTCCTTTTTACAGTAAATGTATGTATCTTTCTTCATGGGAAATTAGAGCCACTGAAAATTTTAGACACTGATTAAGTGGAACTCCAAACAATAGTTCTTTTCTAGTTTCTGTCAGTAAAAGTTCTTACTGTCTTTATTTCCCTCATTTTGCAAAATAAAGTGTCATAAGCTAAGCTTAATTGATAGAAATGATTGTCAGTGTTACAGAGTTATAGAGATAATTGTGGGCTCTTGTGTAGCATAGAATTAGGATAACTTAGATTCCATCCAATGTAGTTTATTTAAAATGCTTTGACCTGTAATATACAACTGCCAGAATCTCAGAGGGAGCTTTATTTTAGAAATGCTTTATGGATCATCTATATATTTAAGTAGCACCACTGTAGGAATAAATAATAAACTTTTTTTATTTCTTTTTTGAGGAAGATTAGCCCTGAGCTAACTGCTGCCAATCCTCCTCTTTTTGCTGAGGAAGACTGGCCCTGAGCTAACATCCGTGCCCATCTTCCTCTACTTTATATGTGGGACGCCTAGCACAGCATGGCTTTCCAAGTGGTGCCATGTCGGCACCCAGGATCCGAACCAGTGAACCCTGGGCCGCCAAAGCAGAACGTGTGCACTTAACCGCTGCGCCACCAGGCCGGCCCCAATAATAAACGTTTAAAGTTTACCTCAGAGTATACCTATAAGGGAGGTAGTATTATTAGTCCCATTTTACAAATGTAGAAACTGAGACACAGGTTAAGTTATTTGCCTAGGGTCAGAAAGCTATTAAGTGTAGAAGCCTGAATATGATGTGCTGTTTATAAATTTGCATCATATACATGTATATCTTAAAGTAGTAACTTACCAGTTTAAGACAAGTTATATTTTAAGAGGAAGATAGCTATCCTTCTAAGTTCTAACCTATTGAATTTTGGTATCCAATAGTTAGTGAAAATAACACACTGCTGTTTTTTTCCTTTTATAGTCAGTTCACCAGTTACTTCCTCCCACTTACCGAGATGTTTGGCTGGAGTGGAGTGATGCAGAAAAGAAAAAGGAAGAATTAAATAAAATGGAAACCAATAAACCACGTGATCTTTTTATTGCCAAACTTCTGAATAAATTGAAACAGCAGCAGCAACAGCAACAACAGCATCCTGAAAATAAGAGAGAAAACTCCGAAGATCCTGAGGAATCTTGGGAAAATTTAGTTTCTGATGAGGATTTTTCTGCACTGTCCTTGGAATCAGAAAAGGCAGAAGATTTGGAACCTGTTAGAAACCTCTTTAGAAAGTTGCAAAGCACACCCAAGTATCAGAAACTTCTAAAGGAAAGGCAACAGTTACCTGTGTTCAAACACAGGAATTCAATTGTCGAAACCCTTAAAAGGCACCGGGTAGTGGTAGTGGCTGGTGAAACAGGGAGTGGTAAAAGTACTCAAGTGCCACATTTTCTTTTGGAAGATTTGCTTCTAAATGAGTGTGGAACAAGTAAATGTAACATTGTCTGTACTCAGCCCCGAAGAATCTCGGCAGTGAGTTTAGCCACAAGAGTGTGTGAGGAGTTGGGCTGTGAAAATGGACCTGGAGGAAGGGTAAGATGGTGTTCAGCTCCACCTCAGTGAATGGTGACATTACTCATCTTTGCTCTTGGGATCCAAATGGAACCTGTACCGTTTATGAGTTTTGACTATTACTTGTTGTTCAGTAGCACATCTTAGGCACTTTTCATGTTTTCTCTGATGTGGTATTATGCCACTCTCCTTCATATGAAAAGGATTATTAGTAATTCTGTCATTAAAATTCTCATATAAAAAAAGAAATATATTAACTTTAATAATTGCATATTCAAATATTACATAATAAATTAAACTTTCAAAGAATACAGAGAAATACAAATTTGACTCTAATATCATATATCTCAGGTTTTTTCTAATGTCTTCTGTGGAATGTATTCCTGAATGATTTTCATTTATTCCTTTCAGTGAGCACAAAGGAAAAGCAATATAGAAGAAAATGCTAGACTATTTTCAAACTCCATATTCAAAAAAACATAGAAAAAGTACTTAAATATCTTGTTTTGCAAGTATACACAAAACTGGCCAAACTTTAACCAGAGTAACTAGTGTAAAGTAGAGGAATTAATAAAATTGGTTGGAGCCAAATATAATGAATTCCAAGTTCATATAACTCAGCTTGATTATACTTTGAATTGTTCTTTCTAGAGCTGATATTTAGCATTTTGGTCTCTATATTTAGGATAGGTACCTGATCATTAAAAATTTCTTATGTAGCAAATTAGGTTTCTCTCATGGAGTGTAAGAGGAAAAAAGACACAATTTCTGTCTATTAAGGAACTTATGTTAAGGGGATAACAGACATGTACACAAATAAAGGAATGGCTGAAGGAGTAAGAAAATGCAATAGGAATAGAAGTGACTTCAAGATTCCCATCAGGCCCACTGGTGTGATATCAACTACTTTTTAATGATGGCAGCTTTTATGAGATCTTGATAGAAGAGTAGATCAAACTGTAGGAGCTACTCTCAAACTCTGTTCCTGAGACCTCAATATTTTGCTCCAAGATAATTTAATAAGAAATTAATTAAACATCTGTTAATATTTTCATAATCATATTAATGGTGCTTGAAGCCGGTGAACAGCTTTTTGTCTCAACATTTTGAAAAGAACAGTTTTTCTTTTTTAAAATTACCGAAACAAATGGTATAATTTTATGTAATTGAAGACCATGGGAAAATAATTTTGATAGTAAACTCCACTAAATAGATTTACTTGGAGTATTCCATACAGTAGCAGGAGCAGCACCTGTGCTTCACTCTTTAAAGCTCATTTCCCAGATCACTTGTGAGAATCTGATCTCGGCCTTGTGTTCTCCCTTCAGAATTCTTTGTGTGGATATCAGATCCGAATGGAATCTCGAGCCAGTGAATCTACTAGGTTACTCTATTGTACAACAGGGGTTTTGCTACGGAAACTTCAAGAAGATGGCCTCCTAACACATGTGTCTCATGTTATTGTAGATGAGGTGAGTAGATTCCATAGTTGTGTTCAGATAAATTCTAATCATTTTTGTATTCAAAAGATGTTACATCTAATACTAGCTAATGTTTTCTTTGGACTTACTAAATGTCAGACACTTTACATACAGTAATTAATTTCCTCTAACAAATGTGTCTCATGTTGACTTAGTAAATGCTATATAACATTTGCTTATGCCAGATGCTATTGTAAGGACTTCATATGTATAAATTAATTTAATCCTCTAGCAATCCAGTGAAGTAGATATTATTATCTCTATTTTACAGTTGAGGAAACTGAGGCACAGAGAGATTAAATAGCTTGAAAAAGTTCACATAGCCAGTAAGTTCTGTAACTGAGGGTTCAAACTGGGTTCAAACCCAGGCAATCTGGCTACAATCTGTGCTCTTACCAGTATACTGCCTCAATTATATTTAGTTATTAAAGGATTTTCTCTGATTCTTACAAAACATAAGCAATCTTCATCAATATGTCATTTTCTTTATAGATATACTGCTACTTGAATCAAATTTGAATGTACACTTAACTTGAATTATGCCAAAAGTTTCATATTATAATTATTTTAAATGGCATGCTAACCTAGTGTATGTAAACTGATTAGCTTTGTACATAATTTTTTCAAGAATAAATAAGATATATAGCATTTCTGTTATTCAAAAAATATTTTCAAAACTTTCTCAGTTGTAAAGTTTTTATGAATGTCTGTTAATTCACCATGTTCAGAAGGCAGTAGTGAAAATTCAGTCATTCACTGATTTTTAATCAATAGACTACATATAGATTATTGGGTTATTTTCCTCTTTTTTGTTATAAAACATTAGAAGTATAGAGATGTACAAAAATGAAAATAAAAATGATCTATAATCTCATGACCCAGAAAAAAAAATCATCGTTGACATTTGTGTGTTTGTGTATGTGTAGATTTAGTATGTATATATTTATAATTCTTTCATATTATTAGTCTACAAAAACACGATTTTTTTAATGGCTTTATAGTAGTATATAATTTGGATGTCCCATAATTTATTTAACCATTTTACTTTTGTTGGACAAGTTTACATTAAAGTTTTTGTGTGTGTGTGCAGAAGATTGTCCCTGAGCTAACATCTGTAGCCAGTCTTCCTCTTTTTGCTTGAGGAAGATTGTCCCTGAGCTAACATCTGTGTGAGTCTTCCTCTATTTTGTCTGTGGGACGCTACCACAACATGGCTTGATGAGCAGTGTGTAGGTCCACGTCGGGATCTGAACCCGTGAACCCTGGGCCGCCAAAGTGGAACGTGTGAACGTAATCACTATGCCACTAGGCCAGCCCCATTAAGATGATTTTAAATATAATATTTTGGTAATAGATAAGTGATCAGAATTCATTTTTATCTAAGGAGTCTTTAGTGTTTATTCTTTAATGGGGGAAGAAATTGTACTATGATCACTAAGGTGTCAGAAAGAAAGAGGATATATAGCTCCTTGAGAGGCCCATGAGTAACTGTTCCTGGCAGTGATGGGTGAGGGATGGAGTGTCACACTTGTAGCTTTGCATAGCCAACACCTAGATTTTATCAGTATCCACAAGAATCAACATAAGCCAAAATGCTAACTTATCTATTTATAATGAGAATTTTTATTGCTGGGTAAGTTGAAATATTTGTATCAGCTAGTCAGTAAGTTTTCTTGGAGTCCCAAAGTATCAGAAAATTGCTTGGTAAATATATGTCGGGGTGAACCCTAATTTAAAAGACCAATTCAGGAAGCTGTTCTTTGATGGGTTAGTATTAGCAGTCTGCAGACGTGATTTACTGAGTTGTGCTTCAGTGTGATACTGTCAACCTCTTGAACAATACAGTAAGAGTAAGAAAATAGTGAAATTCATCATTATGTTAAATATAACAATGTAAGGCATGTTGGGACAGAGTTCACAATATAATTCAGGACCTTCTTTATGAAAATGCTCAGGATATTATTTCTGGCCTTATTATTAAGAATAGTTGTGTGGTTTGTTTTAGTTTATGGTCAATGTGTGAGTTAAGTAGCTTTTCCTGCTGGTTGCTATTGTGTTTACAGCCAAATTTTTTGCCCACTTCTACCAGTAGTGTACATAATAAAATATACATTTGTATTAGTTCTATTTTATGTTTTACCCTTTTTTTTTTTTTTAAATCAGTATGTATAAATTACCATCTATTTGAGGAGGTTCCCAAGATCTTTTTTATTTATCAGGAAATCTCTCTTCTGAGCTTCAAACATAAATATCCTGGTCAAACCAGCATAGTAAAAAGATCCAAGTTTATTCCTTCTTCTTTCTCCCACATCCCCTAAATCCAGTCACCTAGCCTTGTTGATTCTACTTTGATTCTTAAATTCACTTTCTTCCATATTCATTGGTATTGCCTTCATATAAGCCACCATATCTCTTTAATTACTACAAAAGCCTCTAATTAATTAAACTTCCTGCTTTTATTTTGCTCTCCTCTACTACATTCTTCACAATGTAGCCAGAGTTATCTTTTTTTTTTGCTGAGGAAGATTCTTCCTGAGCTAACATCTGTGCCAGTCTTCCTCTATTTTGTATATGGGTCACTGGCACAGCATGGCTGTGGACAAGTGGTGTAGGTTTGCACCTGGGAACCAAACCTGGGCCATGGAAGTGGAGCGCACCAAACTTAACCACTAGGCCATGGGGCCGGCCCAGAGTTATCTTTTTTAAAACAAAACTCAGACCATGTGAGTCTCCTGCTTTAAAATGTTTTAATCACTGCCCCAACTCATTAAGATAAAGTTTCAACTCCTTAAATTGATTTACAAGGCCTTACACAGGTAGATTACTGAGTACCTTCCTAGCTTTATCTCTTGCCTGTTCCTCATCCCATACTCAAGGCATCAATTTTGTTTTTCCGGTTCCCAAAACGTATTATGATCCCCTTCTCCTCCATGATTTTGCACAACTTGTGTCCCATGGCCACTTTTCTCCCTTTCTCATCCTGTTCCTTCCTCCTTTTTTTCAAACTCATCTCTCAGTTCTCAGCATCGATGGCAATTTCTCTTAGTAGACTTCCTGACAACTTGAACTAGCTCTCCTTTAAATGTAATTTCAAACCATCCTGTACAATATCCTCTTTCTAGACCATAAATTCTGAAATGAAGAGAACTGTCTTGGTCATTTTTTAATCCCCAGCATCTAGCACGATGCTGAGTACTTCTATTTGTTGGGCTCTGTTCTCAGCACTTTGCATGATCTTATTTGATTGTCCCAATCACTCTATAAAGTCTGTATTATTTGTATTCTCATTTTATAGAAAAAAATAGACCCAGAGATAGTTAAATAACTTTCCTAAAGTCATACTGTAAGTGGCCAAAGAATTGAACCCAAGCAATTGATTCCAGAGCCTGAAGACTTAACCACTGTTGCCTCCCTTCTAAGCAAATGAATGATCAAACATGTTTTAATTTATTATCTTGATATTTTATCTCTGTATGCTGCCTTAAATCTTATAAAATAAAATGGGGTAGAAGTAAGTCAGAGTACAGAAAATTGGAAGATAGACGGGTACCTTCAGCAGATAGTAAGTTCTGGCAGTGTACCATGTTTATTATGCTCTGTAGCAGATTTACAGTGCTCTTTCCTATAATGCATGTGTTGGAAGGGCACAAATCCCTTTTTCTTGGATAGCGACCTGTCAGATTACTATACTAATGAACTCCCCTTTTTCTACACAAGGAATAAACCATCTGTCTTGTGGTAATGGTGACAGTACAGTTTATATTAGTGGCAGAGCTTTAGGAGTCACCCTGGCTTCTAAGTGAAATTTGGGAGATAGCCTAATCTTATCAGCTGCACACTTGCAAACCATCTCCTAAGGTAGAGCCCTACAATTGTAACTATTCTTGTTCAGTATATGCTGATTTTTACTGGCTTCAATTTTAGAAGATGACTTTATTTTCAATTCTGAAGACCTGCCTTATTTGAATCATACAGTTTCTCTCTCCCTCCACATCTACTGACTATATTTAACTATTGATTAACTTTTAGTAGATTTGAATGTCTGATTGCTTTAACCTCTTACTAGACCTTATATATGATTGGTTTTTTATTCCCTTTATACTAGGTTCATGAAAGAAGTGTCCAGTCAGACTTCCTACTAATTATCTTGAAGGAAATTTTACAGAAACGTTCTGATCTACACTTGATTCTAATGAGTGCCACTGTAGACAGTGAAAAGTTTTCTATGTATTTCACACACTGCCCTATTCTCAGAATTTCAGGAAGAAGTTATCCTGTTGAGGTAAGTTTTCTTTATAATGCATATGTAAACATAAACTACATTCTTACCAGGGAGTTTCCCAGAAGATAGGCCCTTGTAGTCTGAGCCCAGAAGTGTTCCTAGGGTATTGCAAGTCAAGAGGGGACCTGGAGATGGCCTTGGGAATCAGATGGCTGGTGCTGCCTTGACTCAGAGTAGGTGGGCTGGAAGGGAAGATTCTGCTGAAAGACATACCTGAGAAGTACAGAACATAAAACACATTTCCTTAGCAAAACCATTATATCCAGATTGAGGATAGTTGCCTGGCAAGAAGGAACTCCTTTCTCACCCACCCTTCAAATTTAGGGCTGTCTTTGAAAGCTTCTTTTCTGCCTATTTTATTCTTAATGTTTGCACTTTGGGTTCAGCTGATAAAGACTGCTCTTTTAATTGGTTTTCACATATAAAAAATATATACCACAATGTAATTTGTCCTGAGACTTACAGGGACAGACCCATCTCTGTCAACTAAGTTTTTCATTCCCAAATAACGCAGGAAAAAGCTTTTTTCACAATATTCTAAATTAGCATTTGGTGATATTCAAAAGGTGACAATCCCCTTGTTCTCTTTAAGATGATATTTACTGAAATGAATTTGAGTTCACCAGTTATATGCTTTAATCTATGCAGGTTTTTCATCTTGAAGATATAATAGAAGAAACAGGCTTTGTACTGGAGAAAGACTCAGAATATTGTCAGAAATTTCTGGAGGAGGAAGAAGAAATAACTATTAATGTTACAAGCAAAGCAGGGGGAGTAAAAAAGTATCAGGTAAGAAGAAAACATTTTTAAAGACCGCTGATAATGACATCCAGGGCATAACCTGCTGTGAGAGTTTTAAAATCATATGGCTGGCACAGTGGATTCAAGTATAATTTGGTAGAAGGGGAACAGAAAGAATTATGAGCACATTTTGAAGGTCATTTCTTTAATCTTTGTTTCATGGACTCCAGTCTTTGGTTTATGATATTTTGTCTCTTTACACTATTATGGGCCTTATAGATACACACAAAAAATCAAGAACCATGTAAATAAGAAGCAACTTTTATTGTTTCATAGCAATGATCGGTTACTGAGGAGTAAATTTGTAATGATTTTCTCTACTTTATCTGAACATCTTACATGGTCAGGATGGGGCAGGCCCAAAATGTAGATCCTTGCCATTGGTTTTCTTAGCAGCCTCTGTCCTGACGTGAGCCAACCTTGGCTCTGTAGTGAAGCTGTCCAGGGTAAGCACAGTTCTTCCTAGAGAGTTTCAATGACATGTTTTTAGAAATATCACAAAAGCTGTATTATCCCGTATTTTAGCCAATGGTACTATGTCCAGTATTTTCATTGTATCTACAATATTTCATACATGTATCCAATCCAATGGAAGCTTAAAGTTACTTTATCTTTTAATTAAGCAGATAAACCAAGAAAGCAAAAACTAAAATCTTTCCCTAAAACTCCAGAGGTAGAAATTAGAAACTAAAGAAAGACTTCAGAAAATTAAAGGTATTTCAAAAGAGGTGATTGGAACTCAGCAACCAAAGTAGAATCCAGAAGGAATGAGGCAGGTATAAACTACTTATTAAAGTTATTATTGACTTCTCTTTGCTTGGCCCCTTTTCATTGCCACAGAACAATGCAGACATTGTTCTGTTTTTCTTCATTTCTTCTTTAATTTAGTATATACATGCCAAGACAAAAAGTTTTGCTATAGTTAGGGGGCTAGATAAAATTAAATTATAGGAGAGAGGTGAAATTTTATAACAGTTTTTTCCACTGTTAAAAATTGCACTCTTACTATATTGTAAGAAAATGATAGTCATGACAATGAGAAAAATATAGATTTGAATGAATGCAAATACCTCTTTTTTTCCTTCTTTGTCTTGTAAAAATATTTAATTTTTTTGTTCAGCTTTTTCTGATTGTGTTTCTTTTAGGAATACATCCCAGTTCAGGCTGGAGCAAGTACGGACTTAAATCCATATTACCAAAAGTACAGCACCCGCACCCAGCATGCTATTCTCTACATGAATCCTCATAAAATCAACCTGGATCTCATTTTGGAACTTCTTACATATTTAGGTATATATCTGTTTCTAATGTGTCACCTTTTCTTTTGATAAAACGTCCCTATAACTGGAGATGTTTTATTAATATCTTACATGGTATTCCTTGTCTTTATTTTGAATATTGTATTTTTTTAAAAATTTCAGACAGAAGCCCCCAATTCAGAAACATTGAAGGAGCAGTACTGATCTTTTTACCAGGCCTTGCTCACATTCAACAATTGTATGATCTTCTGTCAACTGACAGAAGATTTTTTTCTGAACGGTAACTAAATCTTCATTATATTCCTGGTAGTTTTAAAATAGAAAAATGTTTTCGTACGTTAAAACTTTTGATCGTAGCTTTCAAAGTCTTTTCACCTTTAGTTAAAATTGTCCATGGTGAAGCAAGTTTATTTTTTAACATTTCTGTTACAGCATTTTACCTACTAAAAGGTTTAGGTACTATTTCTGCATTTGTTCTATTTTCTTAATATGGTTAAGCAGAGAGAATCCTGTGGTTAAGAGTAAGATGTTGACTCCTATCCGACCTACCGGGTGATACAAAACCTCAACAGGGTTGCAGTTCATAATCTGTACATAATGAATTGACTGTTTACTATATCTGTTCTGATACACTTTATTACTGCTGTCATGGTTATCATCTCAACATCAGAACATATTTTAAAAATTCTTTAGACCCTATATTCCATATAATTCATTCACATTAAACTTTTTCTTTTTGCTGCACATATATAGGGTTTCCTTATACTATTCTCAGAACTTGTGTGTGTGTTTAAAATTTTTCATAATAAAAATTGAAAAGTTGCTTCCTATTTGCAAATAAATTTTGTTATTCTTTGCAGTGTCTTCTAAAGAGAAACTCTTGCTAAGAACTATGATTTTAACTTTCAGATATAAAGTGATAGCTCTGCATTCTATTCTTTCAACTCAAGATCAAGCTGCAGCATTCACACTTCCCCCACCAGGAGTCAGGAAGGTAAAATTCAGTACAGCAAATTTACGTATCATCCATCTGAGAGTATTTTATGCAAGTGTTATGACTTTTTATCATCAAAGACACTTACTATGTACTTTATAGTGCATGGCGGACTCCAAATGCTCTGCACCTGAACATAATCAGAAGTGAATCCAATATTAAAATTCAAGTATTTGAATATTTATATTATACGTTATTAAAGGGACAAGACTCTTTAGGGGTGTGGTAGTTGAAAAATATGGCATGGATGTTGCTTGTGAAAAGAAAAATCAGTACTTTTCCTCCAAGAAGGCATCATGAAGGATGTTGGGCGTCAGAAAGCTATTTGAATCCTGGGAGGATTCTTTGTTGTTCTCTAGGCTATTCATCCCTGACAGTTTTTGTAATACACAAGACCATTAGGTTAGGAAACAATCTCACTATTTTCATTGTCTCCTCTGTTCAGGATTCGGAATGAAGCAATACTAGGCAAAGAGAGTTTCTCAGATTTTTAACCCTCTCTCAGAAGAGGAAAGAAGAACACAATGTAGAAACTATGGGGAACACAGAGCACCCAGAAAGAACCCACACTATAATGCAGGAGGCCTGGGTTCTCATCCCTACGTTGCTACCATGTCTGTGGCCTTTGGCAGAAAGGCCACTCACTTAGCCTCACTTTCTTGTCTTTAAAAGGAATTGGATTAAACTGATGGTTTTCTAACTGTGCCTGAGAACTCCAGGGATTCTGAGGCTGTGCTGTGATCTATAATATTTGGGCTTCCCTGTCAGATTTTCTTTGAAGAAAGGAGTTCACCTCTTAAAAAAAATCCGAACACCACTGAGGTAGAATGATCGTCTAGGTCCCATCTAAGTCTGACTAATCTGGGTTCTGTTTTCTAGGATAAATGAATAAGAAAAGCAAGCATTCAATACTGAAATACAGAGTTGAGATAGAGCAATACATGTTGAATTTGACGTAGAATTTCCTAAATGTTTTACCTCTAAGGACTCAACAGAAAAAAATGTGGAAGGTTGCACTATTCAGTCATCACCATTAAGAATTTTAAAGCTAGAAAAGACCTAAGAAATCATCTGTTTCTACCTCCTAATTTACAGCTGACATAACTGAAGTCCAGAGAGGTAAAATGACTTCCCCAAGATCACAAAGCTAATAAGCAGCAGAGCCAGGGCAGCAACCCAGTTCTTATTGGTGTACTGGTTTTTCCTAATTAATTGTGAAGAGTTGTACTGAGCTGTCTCCATTCTCTGACCCAATTCCTATTCTATTTATGTCATTTTTAAGATGACTGATAAGAATTAGGGGAACGGTATTTTTTGTTGGAATAAAAATCTGTAACTTTAATTAGCAAGCTGAGGTGATAAAACTAATTGGAGTAAATTAAAATTACACAGTAATAGCAAATAGATTGTGATTTTTTGTAAATAAAGTTGAAACTCACTTTTTAAAATTCATAGGCTCAAACTCTCTAAAGAAGTTTAAATCCTGGCACATTGCTAAAAGTTGTCACCTAAATATTTTGGCTTTTTGTTTATTTTCAGATTGTCTTAGCAACAAATATTGCAGAGACGGGTATCACTATTCCAGATGTTGTATTTGTAATTGATACTGGAAGAACAAAAGAAAATAAGTAAGTTTGAATTTCCCAAATCAAAACATTTTTAACCTGAAAAGGGTTTGGGGCTCTTGAATTCTCAGGAGAAATCACAGATTATATAGGGAAAACCCCAGATGTCCTAATTCTGCCCAAAGCAAAAGCCTCAGAGAATCTGTAGGAAACCTTAGAAGGTCTGAGAGTAAATGTCAAATTTTGTCATGGGTTTTCCCATAAATAATGCTAATGTACTGCTACTTTTAGAAAAGTGCTCCCTGAGAAAATCTTCAGAACATAAATTTTTGTAAATGTGTTTGTAAAACAAATTGTTTTACAATTTCTGTAAATTGTTTTACAGCATTATTTGTGTGATTATAAAAAAGAGCGTGGATTTTGGCATCAGATTTAAATCTCTGATCTGTAATCTTGAGCAAAGAATATAATCATCAGTTATAATCATCAGCTTCCTCATATATAAATGTGGAAAATGAAAATTTCATAATTGACAGTGCCAAGTACAGTAATTGGCATGTAATAGGTAACCTTAAGTGAATCTCCACGAAAAAAATTACTACTTTATAAATGTTTTAATGTTTATATTGCATGAATAGGGGAGACCACCTGAGTAGTCTATCATAATTGATAGCCTGTCCCTAATATTAGAAAACTTTAGCAATATTTGGAAAAGAGTACGACTATCCAGTATAAAATAAACTCCTGATCTTTTAAATTGTACCTTTAGAGGAAGTGTTTTCAGGTTTAACTGTATCCTGTGAAAGGTATTGTGGTAATGTTCATAGTGGCATTTCTCAAACTCAAAGAATTCTTGTTGCATAATTAATAGGCATTCCACTTAAATCAAAAAGGGGTCCGTGGTCACATTAATTTGGGAAAGGGTAAGTTAAACAGGTGTTTTTCTTGTGTCAGAGCTTTTAATTTGGTAGTATGAGATTTAGTATGCAGTGTTTGCTAAATTATTTAAATATGAAACACAATTTGGGAAATATTGGTCCACAATGATAATGGACCTTTTTTAGCCTATTTTCAACTAAATTTTCAGAGTCAAATATCTCCAGCTTTTTCAGGTTTTGATTTAAGTCACTTAGCTACATATTCTCTCCTAAAACATAGGTACCATGAAAGCAGTCAGATGAGTTCTTTGGTGGAGACCTTTGTCAGTAAAGCAAGTGCTCTGCAGCGCCAGGGGAGAGCTGGGCGGGTCAGAGACGGCTTCTGCTTCCGACTGTACACAAGAGAAAGGTACGGCCAGCACTGGAAATGAACACACATGAATCAGGACAGTGTGGCGGTTCTGATAATATGTATTTAGTATCATTTGATTTTATTTTTTAGATTTGAAGGCTTTCTGGACTATTCTGTCCCTGAAATCTTACGCGTGCCTTTGGAGGAATTATGTCTTCATATTATGGTAATCCCAAAGGAACTTGGATGAATTTTCTGTTCTTCACCCCTTTCTAGATAAAAAAAAATGAAGACCTAAACTTATCTTACCTTGTGTTCCTCTGGTTTTTCAAGTATTTTATTTACTCTTCTTTATGCAATGCCCTTCCTCCCATCTTTTTATAAGTAAACCCACTGGTGCTTTAATTCTGCCACAGGCACTCAAACTTCATAGAATAAAATGCAGTCTCATAACCTAGACCAGTAGTTCTCAAGCTGGGGGGCGATATTGCTCACCAGGGCATGATTGGCAACGTCTAGAGACATTTTTGGTTGTCAGAACTGGGGTGAGAGGGAGGCCATACTATGGGCATCTAGTGGATAGAGGCCAGGAGTGCTGCTAAACATTCTGCAGGGCACAGGGCACACTAAAACAAAGACTTATCTGGCCAAAATAACAACAGTGGGAAACCCTGACTACACCAAGGGCTTCCTAGTCTGAAAGATCTATAATATCTTTCATTTCTTTGATTTTTGACTCTATAAAAATCAGGCATGAAGAAATTAAAAATAAGGACTGGAAGATCTCGTCCACATGTTCACCCCTTGATCGCTCTCTCTCTCTCTCTCTCGTACACACACACACACAATTTTACTTAAAATTTTACTTGACTCAAATTTAGTTCCAATTTGACCATGTCTTTTGGTAATGTTAATTCTTTCTGATTGTATACCAATTTATCACTCTTTTTCAATCTGCAGAAATGCAATCTTGGTTCTCCTGAAGATTTCCTCTCCAAAGCCTTAGATCCTCCTCAGCTTCAAGTAATCAGCAATGCAATGCATTTACTCCGAAAAATTGGAGCTTGTGAACTAAATGAGCCTAAACTGACCCCATTGGGCCAGCACCTTGCAGCTTTGCCTGTGAATGTCAAGATTGGCAAGATGCTTATTTTTGGTGCCATATTTGGCTGCCTTGACCCAGTGGTAAGACATACGATGCTGCTGCTTCTCCACTTTAAATATCATTTTGGGTGGGAATTATTAAGTTTAGAAACAATTAAAAAATATTTTTTAACTAAATAGAATGTCTGTACCAACATTAAAATCTGAATAGTTGATGAGAATTTTTTAATATTTAACTTTTTATATTTATATAGAAGAAAATAGATTCATCCATTTACTAAGTGTACTGTAGATACCGTTTTGTAAGTGGGTTGGCTTGTCTAAACTTTTGCTATCAAACATCCCACTTGAAATATTTAATTGAATATGTAGTGAATGATACTTAGGAAGCTTTGAACCCCACAGACGTTATAAGTAGAAATCAAAACTTCCTTCCTTCCCTTTTTCTGGCTTATCTCTCTGAGGCAGCAATTACCAGCAGTTCTGTTTTCTCCCGTTATATCAGAATTAACAAATTGTGTGCCTCTGTCTGAATTGCTGGGCTCATACACCTGATGTTCCAACTTTATCAAGCTGTGGCCTTTTCTGGGACTACAAATCAAGTCTGTTTAAAAACAAAACAGAGAGAGTATGACTTACTCTAGTCTCTTTTTCTCTAGTATTAGAAATAGATAGCAGATTGTGCTAAGTCCAAAAAATAACCTCTACCATGATAGTTGATCTGAAAAGCTGCATCAACAACAAATGGGTGGTTATGTAGTCTAAATTATTTAAGTGTTTAAAGAGCATTGCATGCAGTAGAAATTCAGTAGGCTAGGAGTCAATAGATTGGAGCTGTGACTCTGGCATTGCTTCTAACAGTGTGACCAACTGTACGTCACTTAGACAGACATTCAGGTTTTTTATCTCTGATTCTGTAATATTACCTCATCTCACAAAAATGGTATAAAAGTGATACATTTTTAAAATTCCATGAAATGAAAATGTTACCTATTCTAGAACATGGTAAATGTATTGAAAAGAAGAAACACGCAACTTGAAATGGAGATTCTTTTATGATTTGCTTTCTTTTACAAATCAGCTTTCAATGTATACCTCTTTAATGATAAGTTGTTTGGTTATTTATGGATAGGCAACACTAGCTGCAGTTATGACAGAGAAGTCTCCTTTTACCACGCCAATTGGTCGCAAAGATGAAGCAGATCTTGCAAAATCAGCTTTGGCTATGGCAGATTCAGACCACCTGACGATCTACAATGCATATCTAGGGTAAAGAAATAATCTGGGTGTAATGATCTGAGGTTTAGTTTTTTAAAAATTTATCTTTGACTTTCATTAAAAAGATATATCTAAGATTTAAATTTATTTTTAGTTACTTCATCTGTCAAGGTATAATGAATTATTTTAGAGATGTATGTATTTTTTTAAATCTTTTACGTGATTTTGTGTGTGTGTGTGAGGAAGATTGGCCCTGAGCTAACATCTGTTGCCAATCTTCTTTTTTTTTTTCTCTCAAAAGCCCCCCAGTACATAGTTGTATATTCTAGTTGTAGGTTCTTCTAGTTCCTCTGTGTGGGACACCACCTCAGCATGGCCTGATGAGCAATGCTAGGTCCGTGCCCAGGATCCGAACTGGCAAACCCCAGGCTGCTGAAGCAGAGTGCATGAACTTAACCACTTGGCCACAGGTCCAGCCCCTAGAGATTCATATTTTGATAGTCCTTCCTAAAACTTAAGAACAATGTACTTTGTACTATTATATGTGTATTACCTTGTTTTTGAAGTTAATAATTTAGTGTTACACATAAACAGAAAAAATATCTGTATTGACGTTTAAATTCTTACATACAATTGCTAGCTCGTATAATAAGCAAGACCTCTCCTCTTTTTTTATTTATTTATTTATTTATTTATTTATTTATTTTTTTTAAGATTTTTTTTTTTTATTTTTTCCTTTTTCTCCCCAAAGCCCCCCGGTACATAGTTGTGTATTCTTCGTTGTGGGTTCTTCTAGTTGTGGCATGTGGGACGCTGCCTCAGCGTGGTCTGATGAGCAGTGCCATGTCCGCGCCCAGGATTCGATCTAACGAAATACTGGGCCGCCTGCAGCGGAGCGCGTGAACTTAACCACTCGGCCACGGGGCCAGCCCCAAGACCTCTCCTCTTTTTAAATGATCATAATTTAATTAAAGCTTACTTTGGTTAGTACCTCTGAAAAAGAGAGTTTGTAAAGAAAACATGTCGAGCTTTGATCATTTTATTTATGTAGATGGAAGAAAGCACGGCAAGAAGGAGGCTATCGTTCTGAAATAGCATATTGCCGAAGGAACTTTCTTAATAGAACATCACTGTTAACCCTAGAGGTAAGTCTTAATACAACTGTGTAATTCAGGATCATATGATTGACTACAAGGTTTATTTTGGAAAAGGAAGTGCCTAGGATAGTGTTTGACACATCGTAAGGGTTTAGCAAACGTTTGCTGAACTAATAAATTTGTAGTCTTTGGTTTTATTGTTTCTCCCAACAGGTAACTTGTATGTATTACACAGTGATTTAAAATAGTGTTTAAAAATCATAATATATTCAGGAAATGATAAAAACAAGAGGCAACATGATTTCATAGAAGTAACACTAGCTTGGGAATTAGGATAGTTGTCTATTCAACAGCTGAGCTTGGGAAGGTTAATTAACCTGCGTCTCAGTTTCTCATTTAAGAAGAATTGAATGAAGATAATCTACAGTTCTTCTCAACTCTGAAAATCAGTTGTTACTTTTCTTTAATTATTATGGAAAATTTCAAACACACATAAAAATAGACAAAATAGTATAATGATCTCCTGTGTACCCATTTCCTGTGTACATGAGTATCAGCATGTGGTCAGTCTTGATTTATACTTCCCTTATTCCACTGTCTGCCCTCTAGATTATGTTGAAGCAAGTCCCAGGCATCAGATTGTTATGTATCGCTGAGTAGAACTTTTTTCTTTAACATTATCATGCATTAAAAAAAAATAATTCCTTAATATCATCAAATATACAGTATTTAAATATCCCTGCCTTATAATTTTTTTTTTTACAGCTAGTTTAAATCATGATCCAAACGAGGTCTACAGGTTGAATTTGGTTGATGTCCCTTAAGTCTCTTAATTTATAGTTAGCCCTCTCTCTTACTTTTTTCCTATTTGCTATTTTTTGAAGAAACCAGGTAACTTGTCCTGTAGAGTTTGCTGCATTCTGGATATGTCTGATTGTATCCCTGTGGTGGTGTTTAGCACATTCTTTGTTCCCCTGTATTTCCCACAGAGGTTTAATCCAATTCAGGTTTTCATTTCTTTTTTGGAGTTGTCTCCCTTTTTTTAATGTTAAGATTTATTATTGGGGTCAGCCAGATTCATCCATTGTAAAATTGCCCATTGGCTTTTCATGTAATTGTTTTGGCAGCCATTAATAACACTGAGACCGGGGCTGGCCCCATGGCCGAGTGGTTAAGTTTGTGTACTCTGCTTCAGCGGCCCAGGGTTTCGCCAGTTCGAATCCTGGGTACAGACATGGGACTGCTCATCAAGCCATGCTGAGGCAGCATCCCACATGCCACAACTGAAAGGACCCACAACTAAAAATACACAACTATGTACCGGGGGGCTATGGGAGAAAAAGGAAAAATCAAATCTTTAAAAAGAAAAATTAAAATAACACTAAGACCCATTGCTTCATTGGGGTTGCAAAATGGTGATAGTCTAATTCTGCTTGTTAGCTAGATTCTTTTATGAAGAACTTTTCCCTTATCAATATTTGGATATCCTGGGGCTGGCCTAGTGGCATAGTGGTTAAGTTCATGTGCTCTACTTCAGTGGTCCAGGGTTTGCAGGTTCAGATCCTGGGTACAGGCCTACATATTGTTTATTTTCTGAATAGTTTTATAGCATATCTGTACTAAGTACCATTTCCCATGCACCAAGCCATGGGAAATGTGTGCAGCACATGCTGTGTGCGGCATCCCACATACAAAATAGAGAAAGATTGGCACAGATGTTAGCTCAGGGACAATCTTCCTCAAGCAAAAAGAGGAAGATTGACAACAGATGTTAGCTCAGGGCCAATCTTCCTCACACACACACACAAGGATGTCCTGAGGTGCAGTTTGTACAAGAAAATTAGGATAAATGATTCTTTCCTTTTACTTAGCAGTTTTCATAATGAGTTGATTCTCAAGCATCTCCAAAGGTAATCAATGAATGTTGTTTTTGTAAAAATCATTATGAACTTAGTGACTTAAATATAGTTGATATGTTTCAGTCCTCTGTGGATATTAATTTTCTGATACTCAAATTGTCCCCATTGGCCAGTGAGAGCCCCTTCATGCTTTTCCCTGAGTCCTTTTCATGTAACCTTAGCAATCTTTGATGGCTTCCTTGTTTTTGTTTTGACAACATGTTCAGGCTTATTTTGTGCATTTTATGCTCCAGCCTTGGAGTCAGTCATTTGTCCTAAGAGCCCTGATTCCTTTTAATGAAATTCTTTTATATTTTCCTATATATTAGACAGCTACTTAGTTGCTCTATGGGATGATAGTTATGAAAAGGCATCCTGGGCATCATATCCTGTGGCTCATTGTGACCAGGTTTATAAATCTGCTTTTAGAAAGGAAACCTGATGATTTTGCCCATCACTCAGGTTTTGAGTGCTGTTCAGGACCAGTAATATTTCTGGGAGGAGGGAGTAGAATTGAGGTAAAGTGATTGTGAAAAGCCGGCCTCCTCCACACTTATCTTTTTGTTCTTGGCGCATGGGAAATGGTGTTTAGTACAGATATGCTATAAAAGTATTCAGAAAATAAACTTACTTTATCTCTATTCTATGTTCATATTTTAAAAGGTTAAAAAATATTTTATTCCCATATAATTTGACCCGTTATTTTTTGTGATTTAAAATAACTGCTTTGATGACAGCAAGGACTTCTCCAAGTGGAGTGAACTTTGTCCTTCTCGAAGCAGATAAAGGGATAAATTGAAGAAATAGTCGCCTCTGGGCCAACTGACTGGAATTCAAGATGTGGAGAGCTTATCAACACTCCTTTGTCTCCACTCCACTTCCTCCCAGCCTTCAAGTTGCCTCCCACCCCCTTCCTTCTGTGAGCCTTTTCTTCACCTCCCCTGGGCTGGAAAGTTTTCCATCTCTTCATCAACCCTGTGGTGTTACAGCAGCTGTCTGTTTGGTCTTTCCTCCCCTGGCATCAAAGTCCTTTAAGCACCAAACCAGACACCTAAAGGAAATCCTAAATGTAAACATCACCTTTTAATCACTAGTGTCCTGTTTACTTTGAAAAATGCTCATCCTTCCTGTAGTATTTTAGCTGATTGGCACTACTAAAGGTAGAAAAAGATTTTTGGCAACAGTTTTAGATAAATGAAGTTTCCATTAATAAACTTTGTCAGAGTTCTTTAGGAAATTAAGATGAGATTCCCAGAGACAAATGAAGATGGTACTTGCAGTCTAGGATCAAGATTCCTCCATAATTCTTCTTCAGTGTTGTTCTCTGTGTGACCGTCCTCACTGAGTAAAAACATTGCAAGGAGAGCTACTATTGAAGTAAATACACCAAAAGAAAATGTGTTCAGGCATATTTTTATTGCTCTCACATTTTAGACATTCTTATGTTTTATGACATCTAAAGTCTTGGGATAGCAGAAACAGATGACTGTTTAATCTTTGACTTTCCAGTATCTTTTTTTTCCCTAATTAAATTTGGGCTATAGTTAACCAAATGATAATTTGACATTCTATCCATTTTAATAGGAAACAGTAATATAAATTACAAGATTATTTGGCAGTTTCTCTATTTTAATTGATTATGATCTTGTCTCTTTCTAACATAACCAATCTAGGATGTAAAGCAGGAGTTAATAAAGTTGGTTAAGGCAGCAGGATTTTCATCATCCACACCTTCCAATGGCTGGGAAGGAAACAGAGCCTCACAGAACCTTTCCTTCCAAGAAATTGCCCTTCTTAAAGCTGTGCTGGCCGCTGGACTGTATGACAACGTGGGGAAGATAATCTATACAAAATCAGTCGATGTTACAGAAAAATTGGCTTGTGTTGTAGAGACTGCCCAAGGCAAAGCACAAGTTCATCCATCCTCAGTAAATCGAGATTTGCAAACTTATGGATGGCTCTTATACCAGGAGAAGGTAAAGTGCTCATTCTTAAATTCCAGTATTCAGGGCATTCTTCTAGAAGTCCGCCATAACAAGTTAGGATGCCTCAACAAGTATTATATTTGGTTCTTAAGTTGAGCTATTCATTTTTGTTTGGATTTGAAATCAAGATGTACATAGTTTCTCAACGAAAAAGAAGTCCTTATTTCTTTCATTTAATGAAAGAAAAATATTAAGGTTTCTACTCTGACCATCATCATCTTTTCTACTTGAAATAAAGATAACTATAGGAAATAGATGTTGTTTAATAATGTATCGGTTCCCTGAGATTTCACTAAAAGGTGCTATCTCAAAAGGGAAAAAAGACATGTTATATGTACATTCCCAAATAAGGGGGATATGGGATGGGATGGTAGAACTATATGTGATATGGCAACAGTTTGAGTCACAATGTAACCTAAGATAATTTAATGGTAAATATTTATCAATTACAATTAAAACAGTCAACCTTTTGAATCATAGCTTGTGAAAGTAACAAGGATCCATAACTCACCCACTGGCTTGAATAACTGCCAGCATAGCATCAAACTTAAAAGTAAAACACGAGTGGGCCGCCCTGGCGGCTCAGCTGTTAAGTGCACACGTTCTGCTTCGGCAGCCCAGGGTTCGCTGGTTTGGATCCCAGGCGCAGACATGGCACCGTTTGGCAAGCCATGCTGTGGCAGGCATCCCACATATAAAGTGGAGGAAGATGGGCACGGATGTGAGCTCAGGGCCAGTCTTCCTCAGCAAAAAGAGGAGGATTGGCAGCAGATGTTAACTCAGGGCTAATCTTCCTCAAAAAAAAAGTAAACCGTGAGAAATTACTGATTAATGGCCATAGCCGATCATTGGTCTAGAAACCACCTTGAAGCTTAATCATAATTTTATTTTTGCATTAATTAATTATTTAACAGCATTAGCATTATAAAATTGCTTGTTCATAGTTTCATTTATGTTCAAGGTATATAATTCAGCCTTACAATTAATGTTTAAAATGCCTTTTAATAGTATAAATAGACAAGTGGTGATTGTGATTATTATAAAATTGGCAAATTATGCACAAGAGGATGTGAACATGCAGCTTTACAAAACTTATGACTTAAAATACAAGTAGCAAATTAAAGAAAAATGCTTACATGAAGTAGATAAATTAATTTATTATATTTTTAGACTGTGAAGTTTCTTTTTTCTCTTTATTCCTCTGCAGATAAGGTATGCTCGGGTGTATTTGAGGGAAACTACCCTGATAACCCCTTTTCCAGTTTTACTTTTTGGTGGTGATATAGAAGTTCAACACCGGGAACGTCTTCTTTCTGTTGATGGCTGGATCTATTTTCAGGTACAGGCTACAACTGATCTTAATGACTACATTAAAATTTTTGTTTCCAATACCATTGAGATTTTTAAAAACTTTATTTGAGTTTGTGTAATTTCTTCCTATAATTTGACTTAAAATAGATGACTAATTTTATCTTTCCTCTATGGTTTTAAATCTGTTAAATTTGAAAATCAAATTATATTGCTATTACAGAATGCATTTATTATCAGTAACAATTATAACTTGCCATGTGTTGTGTACTTCAGTAGTTAACCTTGTTAGATAATTTCTATAGTTGCCTTTGTATAACTTAAGGCACTTAAGCTCAGGGAGAAGTTAAATAACTTGCCTAGATTACATAAATTGTTCTTGGTAAAGCAAGATTTAAACCTAGAACTAACTATCTTCACACTCATGCTCCTTCCACTACATTGTGCTACCTATGAAAAGACTCAAACAGATTCATAGCTTTTAATGTATATTGTCGAATTCTTCTCTGGAAGAATAAGGCCAACCAGTGCTACTGGCAATAGGTTTATTTCTCTGTTACCTCATCAACATTGACCAGTTTAAATTAAGCAAATCTAATACATTCTGCTATGGTATACCATGATAGCTGTTTGTGTAAGACTGGAGATGGAGAGGTAAATTTCAAATGCAACTTAAAAAATATATGCAGTTCTTGCAAGGAGGCTAGGGTGGTAGAAATGTTCTGTAACTAGATTGTGGTGATGATTGCACAGCTATAAATTTACTAAAAATCACTGAATTGTACACTTGAGTAAATTTTTATGGATTGTAAATTATACCTCAGTAAATCTGTTAAGAAAAATTCCATTCCAAAAGCTGCAGTTTTCATTCCTACAGAGTTCATATAAGAGAAGAAAACAAACAATGATTGAATAATGGTTGATATTGGAAAGATGAAGTTTATGGGTACTTCCTAAGGAAACTGAGGTTTGTGTAGCTATATGAAGTAATTTGCCTGTATTTTTACCATAACGTTTTATATTAAAATTAAGATGTGTTAAGGCAGACTGTAAGATATACATAGTTACCTTGATTTATTTAAACACATTCATACTCCCAGGGATTAACTTTGTCCAATTTATCATCTCCTCAACAGGCTCCTGTAAAGATAGCCGTCATTTTCAAGCAGCTAAGAGTTCTCATTGATTCTGTTTTAAGAAAAAAACTTGAAAATCCTAAGATGTCCCTTGAAAGTAAGTGTTTGATTATAATTTAGGTAGAAAACAGTATACTTTTAAACATTGGAATACACTATAGCACACATTGCAGAAATTCCATGTGATTAAAAATTGTTTTAATAAAATTTATTTTAGGCAGAATTCCATCAGACTCATAGACAATTCTTCATTCTTCACAACCTCTAATTATCCTCTTAAGATTTAATTTCTCCTTCCTCTTCTAAGCTTCACTTCTAAACTTCTGGCCATTTCACAGAAAAAAGGATGATAAAACTGAGCATTGTAAACTTTGCTACTTATTAGCATACGAGTAAACTAGTAATATAGTCATTATAAAAAATAAGAATGAGGGATTTTCTGTGAGGTTCCCAGCATGTTTTCTCTATCATTCTCACAAGTGCAGAACTATTAGTTTATATAAAATAAGCACATGATTTAACAGAAACCTGCAATGGACAGTTGAGTTTCCAGTTAGTCTGGTGGCGTGTTTCCCAAACTTGCCAAATTATCAGAATCATCCTGGCAGTTGTTAAAAATACAAAGTCCAAAGACCTACCCCAGCCATGCTGAATCTTCCCTATGGGAGAAGCCTGTGGCTGGGTTATTATTTTTTAATCTCTTTTAATCTATAACACTTCCCCTCTATTACCATCCCCGATTTTAAATGCAATTATTTTTAATAAACTGCATTGTTTTTCTGGTAGCATTTCCCAAATTTAGGATTTGGTTCATTGCATCTTCATGCTTTGATTTAACGTGTTTCTCTATTTCCTACAAACTGGTAGTTATATCCAAAGGCTTGACTAGAATCAGATATTTAGGGGAAGAATAGTTTCTAGGTGGTGCTATATTGTCTTCCCATTGCATCACATCAGGAAGCACTTCAATTCAGTTTTCCTGCTCTTAATGATGTTACGAATTGATCAGTGGGTTCGATGTGATTGTATTTAACAAGTATCCCAGTTAATTCTCATAGTCAGGCAAGTCGGGGAGCCACTGATCTGGTGCTGCTACCCTGAAGCCTCGCACCCTGTTTATTTGTATAACTAAATGTGAATGCGTAAGCATGTAACTGTGTTAATTTTCCTTTACTGCTGGAAACTTAGATCAGGTCTTGACATATTAAGAGATGTGGGCTCTTTTCTTAGGCAATTTTGTGCATTACAACTGAACCTTCAAAAGAATTACATTATATAAAGTACAGGTTGAACTTCAACTTTTACATTAAGAAAAATGAATTTTAAAATGATTTCAGGGGCCAGCCCCATGGCTGAGCCGTTAAGGTTGTGTGTCCCACTTCAGCAGCCCAGGGTTTTGCTGGTTCGGATCCTGGGCGCGGACATGACACTGCCCTCAGGTCATCTTGAGGCAGCGTCCCACATAGCACAGCCAGAGGCACTCACAACTAGAATATACAACTATATACCAGGGGGGCTTTGGGGAGAAAAAGAAGAAGGAGAAAAACAAAAGAAAATTGGCAACAGATGTTAGCTCAGGTGCCAATCTTTAAAAAAAAAATGATTTCAGTGTTTGCCATAAAAGAGAAAGCAGAACTTACCCTGAGATGAAGCATATAGTTTTGACTTGAGAGGGAAGATAACGTACATTAGTGTCTTCTCTTTCTGGACTTTATAATAAGAAAAGTTGTGATATAATGCCAAGCTTTTGAAAAAGAAGTAACTAAAGTTGCTCTTGTGCTTTCTTTTACTCTGTTCTTCCTCAGATTAAAAATCACATTTCTTTCTAGACCTACCATTGTTCCCCTTGCAGCAAGTGACCTTTATTTTCTCTCTCTTTTTTTTTTTTATTGCCACGGCCTCCAGGAACCTGAGTGTCATGCCATGGGCCTAGTTCTCAGAATTCCCCAATGCAGCTGTTGAAACTGCAGAGCATTCTCTTATTGAAGCGTCTAATATAAATACAGAATTTCAGGCTTGCAGTCCTGATGATTACAGCTATGTCCAGAGTGGTGATGCCGTTCTTAGGAAGTCACAATATCAGAGCAACTGTTTAGAAGTAGAAGCAGCTGTTAAGAAAACCTCCTTAACAAATAACGCAGCCTCTCTTGCTCTATTTGTCAAATTAATTGGTGTTTGAGTCCTTTGTTGTGTAGGGAGGTCTGTCACTTCCCCATTGACACCTCTCCAAGAGCACTTCCTTGTTAAAATTTTTTCTTTCCTTTGGACTAAACATGGAGAAACTGGTGACAGTTCCTTCTTCCTTGCCCGTACTGTGGACATCCTGACACACTGAGGAAGCTGGAAGAGTCAGTAGAGCCTTTAGTATCTTTGAGTCAGGTGAAAAAGTCAGGACACTTCTTGTCTTAAAGGAATTTTTAAAGAAGTAACTCCTTAAAAAGGACTGACAGTTACATCACATCATCTCTTGGAGTCTTAGCATATTTTTTGTCAAAGCACGTGTAGTATAACTATAGCAATACTTAAAATAATATTTGTAGGCCAACAAATTATATATGTGTCTCTAGTTTTATAGTGGATATTGCTAGTGTTAGTTTTGTATTCAAATTTAAGAGAATCTTTTTTGAAGTATACCTGTTGTTTACGTGTGTATGCATTGGAAAATTAGCCAGTGATGAATTTGTTCACGGGTTGTTTTTTTTCTTCCACTCAGATGACAAGGTTCTACAGATCATTACGGAACTGATAAAAACGGAGAATAATAATTGAAACTGAAATTCATGATCAACTACTTTAAAAACTAAGATGAAGATACTGTCATAAAATTACGTGAAAATGGACCATCCCATTGAGTATTTCAGTACTTAAAATGTTGGTACTAGCCATAACTTAAAGGTGGTGGAAAAAAGCACATACTTGAAACATGTGTAATTTTCTAGTTCCTTTTTAATGATTATTCTCAATGTATTTGCCACTACATTTACAATAAATTCTTTGGTATCATCCATGTTTTATGCATCATTGTGTGCCTTACGAGCAAGGCCTCTGTCTGTGTATCTGTAACTTAGTGTTGTGATTCCCTGTGTACCCGCCTCATCCTCCCTCAGTCCTTGACATCTGGAGAGTTTAGACCTTCTTGACCCAGAAGAGAAAATGAGCTCCAAAACCAGTGGTAATTAAATTTCCATGAAAAGGAAGTCAGTTATTTAATATTTGATACTCAAAATCAAAACCTAAATAAGTATACACTATTTATAGATGCCACTATTTCAGTACCATTCACTAAGCATAAAGATGTAGTGCTGGAGGACAGGCAGGAATGACTAGTGCTACTGTCGACCTTGGGATGAATAGCTTGCACCATTTTCCTCAATCCTGAGCTTTGATATCACTGCCCTTGAACCCTTTTTGTACCCATAATTGAGTAGGTAAGGTCGGTAACCTTGAGATAGTACAGCATGCTTAGATATTTTTCAATGGTTTCATTTGTTTCACTTACTGAGGATCTTCTGAAACTCCATTTTGAATATGTAGAAGAATTTTCCCTTCATTTCCTATCAAGATTGTTGAGGAACTTCAAATGTAGTCCTGTGTAGACTAAATGTCAGAAATTGTATCTGAAGGACAAAAGATTAGAAGTTACTAGGAACCTAGTCCAATTGCTTCACTTTCATAATAGATACTCAATGAATATTTGTTGAATGAATAAAAGGAAGCTGTAACTTTCACTTTATGTGCAGATGGAAGTAAAAAATAGTCGCAATCTCTAATTTTAGGTTTCTACTTGCAGTGTAATAAGGGAATTGAGAGCAAGGAGTCAAAGGTGACTGCAGTTTGGAATCTCTAGTTAGTGCTATTAATAGAAATGGAGATTTCAGGTGGAAGAGCTAGGTTGGGTGCTAAAGGCTGTTCAGCTTGTGACATATGGAGAGTCCTGCAGGTGGAACTAACAATCAATCACTTTGTGTGTGCCAGCTAGTGCCTAAATTTTTTGTATTAGCTCATTTAATCTTCACAACAACCCTGTGAGATAGGTGGTACATTATCCCCATTTACAAATGAGGAAAGTGAGGCACAGAGAAGTGATAGGGGACTTGTCCAAGATCACACTGATAGTGGCAGAGGCATTATGGCTCTAGAACCATTTAAATTTCTGAAATGTAACCATAATTCCTTTGAAAATGTGAAACAATGGCTCACATCAGGGTTAGGGTCATAGGGCTAGAATCTTCCACACAGAGGTGATAGTTAAAGATGTGGAAGTGGAGATAATCACCAAAGGAGAGAGCAGACAGAAGATAAGTGAGGTTGAAATCTTTCAGAACTCCATATTTCAAAGTCCATTTACTTCATTTCCTCAAGTGTACAGTATGTACACTTGAAAATTTTGTAAGAGGGTAGATCTCATGTTATGTTTTTTTACCACAATAAACAAAAAAAAAAACAGGCAAAAGTATTTGAATAGATATTTCTCCAAAGAAGATACACAAATGACCAGTAAGCATGTAAAAAGATGTTCAGCATTGCTAGTAATTAGGGAAATACAAATCAAAACCATAATGAGATACCTCCTCACCACTACTAAGATGGCTAAGAAGACAAACAATAACAAATGTTGGTGAGAATTTGGAGAAATAGGAACCTTTGTTACCGTGGGCATGTAAAATGGTGCAGCCACTTTGGAAAACAGTTTGGCAGTTCCTGAAAAAGTTAAACAGTTACTATATGACCCAGCATGAATTCTGCTTCTAACCATAGACCTAAGAAAAATAAAAACATGTCCCACACAAAAACCTCTACTGTATGTTCACAGCAGCATTGTGCACAATAGCAAAAAAGTAGAAATAATCCGTGTCTATCAACTGATGAATGGATGAAAAAATGTGTATTAACACATTGTATTAATACAATGGAATCAATTCAATACAATGAACCAATACATTTTTATCAATACATGGAATATTATTTGGCCATAAAAAAGGAGTGAAGTACTGATGATGCTACAACATGATGAACCTTGAAAACATGCTAAGTGAAAGAAGCCCATCACAAATGACCATATATTATTGTATGGTTCTATTTACACGAAATGCCCAGAACAGGCAAATTTGTAGTAACAGAAAGTAATTAGTGGTTTCCAGGGGCTGGGCAGAAAGAGGGGTGGGGAGTGACTGCTAATGAGAATGGGGTTTCTTTCCGGGGTGATGAAAATTTTCTGAAATTAGATTGTGATGAGTGCTACACAACTCTGAATAAGCTAAAAACCACTGAATCATATACTTTAACAGAGTGATGTGTGTGTTTTACTCTATATGGTTTTTTCGTTTATGTAGTATTTGTATCATTCTAAGAAAGCATAAGTTACAGTGGTAAGGGATGGATTAAAATAGAAAAAAGGCAAGGAGATTGGTCAGAAAGCAACTACTTTGCCATCCTTTCAATGAACACTTATCCAATGCCTACTCAGGGCCAGGCACCGAACCATCAGGTGTTCATTCAGCATATTTATGGAGCGCTTCCCTACACTGTGCTGGGTATGGGCTATAGAGCAGTGAAAGAAACTGACAAAAGTCTCTTCCTTCATGGATTCTGGTGAAAGGAGACAGATAATAAACAAGTAAAATCAACAGCATGTCAGAGGATAAGTACAAGGGGTAAAAGCAGAGAAGAGATACAGTGTTGTGGTGGAGAGGAGAGAGGAGCACTTTAGAGGGCTCAGAGAAGCCTCGATGAGATGATGACAGAGAAAAGCCTTGAAAAAGGTGACAGAAGTAGCCATGAAGACACGGGTGAAGAGAATTCCAAGTAGAGTAAACTGCCAGTGCAAGAAATGGGCTGGCATATTCAAGGATTTGCAAGGCAGCCAGTGTAGCTGGAATAGAGAGAGCAATGGAGAGAGTGGTTAGGAGATGTCAGGAGGTTAGAGTGGCCAGGTCACATGGGCCGTTTATGCCATTATAAAGACTTTGACTTTTAAAAAATTGAGATCTAATTGACATATAACTTTATATCAGTTTCAGGTGTACAACATAATGATTCGATGTTTGCATCTATTGTGAAATGATCACCACACTAAGTTTAGTTAACATCCATCACCACACACGGTTACATTTTTTTTTTCTTTTTCTTTTCTTTTTTTCTTTCTTGTGATGAAAGCTTTTAAGATCTACAGGACTTTGGCTTTTATTTTAAGTAAAATGAGGGTGGGTTCTGAACAAAAGAATAAAATAGTCTGACTTGGAGTTTAGAAGGATCATAAAGGACATTGTGTAAAAAATAAATGGCGTGGACAAGGGAGAAACTGCGCGACTCTTTAGGAGGCTATGGCAATCAGAGACGATGGTGGTAGGACCATGGTGATAGCCCTGGACGTGGTGAAAAACCGTGATTCTAGAAGATACTGCTGGTAGGATTTGCTAATGGCTTGGGTGTGAGGTGTGAAAAAAAGAGAAAATTTAAGGATGGTAGGGACAGAGCAGATTTGGGAGTGAAGATCTGGAGTCCTGGCTCTGGACTGCTATGCTCAATAGAGTCGAAGTCCCAAAAAGTACACAGCAAAAAGCTAAAGGAATGGATTGGGTGTGAGAAAAGGCAGAGATAAGCTTTATAAGAAATAGGATGTTGAGAAGGCTAGAAACACATTAGGAGCAAGGAAAGGTTAGTATGAGTTTACAAAATATTGTCAGAGAAGCATAAAGTTCTGTGCCATCACAGGTTACCTGTGGTCTTCACACACCAGCAGAATGCTATTCCTAAGAGTAAGGCCACATAATACTATCTGACAATGCTGAGCACGTCGACTCTGCAATCTCAGAGTCATCCACCTCAAGTTCCCCACAGCCCAACAAGCAGCAATGTCATAGAAATTTTTCTTCCACAACTTCAATTTTCTGTTAATACTCCCAAAAGGAAAAGGTGACGTGACTCTTCATCGTAGAATATTTAATGAAAAACAAACAGTAGTAAAAGCCTATTAAAGAGTAGAGAATGGACACTGAAGAAAATAAACCTCCCACCCACCCCTACCCCGTACCTCGCTTACATGTACTGTAATGCATTACTGCTCCTTCCTAACATGCCTCCCTCCCTGCTCCAGAGGGAACCACTATCTGACTTCTGTCTCTGTTAGTTTGTCTTTTAATTGAAGTGTATAAGTCCACTTACATTTGGCGTTGTCTACCATCTTACTATTTGTTTTCTATTTATCAAATCAGTTCTTTGTTCCTTTCTCATTCTATTCTGATTTCATTTGGATAAATAAGTATTTGTGTTATTCCATTGATATACTCTATTAACTTAAACTGTTTTGTATTATTCTTTTAGTGAATACCCTAGAGCAGCACAGTGCAATAGAAATTTCTGTGTTAATAGAAGTGCTCTATATCTATGCTCTCCAATATGGGAGCCACTAGCCACATGTGGTTATTGTGCACTTGTATGTGGCTGGTGTAACTAAGGAACTAAATTTTTACTTTTGCGTAATTTTAATTAATTTAAATTTAAATACAAGGAGCCACACATGACTAGTAGCTACTATATTAGACAGCATATCTACAGATATTAAATATGCATCCTTACCTTCTTACAGTCTACCTTAAATTAATACATTTACCACTTCCTGAACAATGCATGACTATATTAATCAAGTTTTTTCATTTTCTGTATCTTATGATGTTTCGACATGTTAAAAATCTTGCTGACCAGGGAGAGACTGGCTTCCCAGGACTAGCCAATTCTTAGAGATAGTAAAGGGCTTGGCCAGGAGCATGCCTTTCATACACAAAGCAATTAATCCCAAGTTTATACCCCCAACAATCCCCTTTATCTAACTCTCAAACACCAAGCTAATATTTCCCCTGCCCCAAATCATCCCAGGGCCAAGTACCAGGCAATGAGAGACCACCCCTATAGCCCAAAGCCTACTAGAATTATTCCAACTAGCCAATCCTAAGCTATTTACTCTGCCCTACCTGGCCTCTCCCATAGAAACCCCAATAAAGGATCTGACCTACTTTCCCCTTGCTCCTGCTTCAGTCTCCTGAGAGAAGCCTGCTGCTATCCACATGACCTGGCATGGAATATACACCCCTTCTCTCAGGAAATGTAAGTAATAAATCTTCTTTCAATGCCATCAGACTCTCTGTGTTGTCACTCAGACGCCTCCATAAATTAAAATCCCACGGTTACAAATAAGACAATGACCCTTATAACATTTAACTTCATTCAACTCTCCCCCACTCTTAGTGATACTGTTGTCCACATATTTTACTTCTACATATATTATAAACACCAAAACATTGTTGTTATTATTGCTAGTACATTTTATACTATAGGTCTGCTGGTAATGAATTCCCTCAGCTTTTGTTTGTCTGAAAACATCTTTACTTCACCTTCATTTTGTAATGGATATCTTCACTGGATACAGAATTCTAGTTTGGCAGTTTTTGTTTTTTTCCTTTCAGCACTTTCAAGATGTCATTCCATTGTATCTTGTCTTTTATGAGTTCTATTGAAAAGTCAGCTATTAATCTTACCATTACTCTTTTGAAGGTTAATGTATTTTCCCACTCCTCCCCTACACACACAATATCCAGCTTTTAAGTTTTTTTCTATTTATTGTTGGATATTACCTAAAGCAATCTATAGATTCAGTGCAATCCCAATCGGAATACCAATGACATTCTTCATGGAAATAGAACAAAGAATCCTAAAATTTATATGGAGCAACAAAAGACCCTGGATAGCCAAGGAATCCTGAGAAAAAAAGAACAAATCTAGAGCATCATAATCCCTGACTTCAAAATATACTACAAAGGCATAGTGATCAAAACAGCATGGTACTGGTACAAAAACAGACACACAGATCAATGGAACAGAAATGAAAGCCCAGAAATAAAACCACACATCTGTGGACAGTTAATCTTTGACAAAGGAGCCAAAACATACAATGAAGAAAAGAAAGTCTCTTCAATAACTGGACAGCCACATGCAAAAGAATGAAAGCAGACTACTATCTTACACCACACACAAAAGTTAACTCAAAATGGATTAAAGACTTGAATATAAAACTGCAAACCATAAAACTCCTAGAAGAAAATATAGATAGTACACTCCTTGACATTGGTCTTAGCTGCATCTTTTTGAATGCCGTGTCTACTCAGGTAAGGGAAACAAAAGAAAAAATAAACAAATGGGACTATACTAGACTGAAAACTTCTGCAAGGCAAAGGAAACCATCAACAAAACAAAAAGACAACCCACCAACTGGGAGAAAATATTTGCAAATCATATATCTGACAAGGGTTAATTTCCAAAATATATAAAGAACTCATACAACTGAACAATAAAAAAAAAAGATCAAAAAATGGGCAAAGGATGTGAACAGACATTTTTCCAAAGAAGATATACAAATGCCCAACAGCCACATGAAAAGATGTTCAAAATCACTAATTATTAGGGAACTGCAAATCAAAACTACAATGAGATATCACCTTACACCTGTCAGAATGGCTATAATAACAAGACGAGAAATAATATGTATTAGAGAGGATGTGGAGAAAAGGGAACCCTCATACACTGCTGGGGGGAATGCAAACTGGTGCAGCCATCATGGAAAACAATATAGAGATTTCTCAAAGCATTAAAAATAGAAATACCATACAACCCACCTATCCCACTACTGGGTACTTATCCAAAGAACATGAAATCAACAATACAAAGAGATCTATGCGCCCCTTTGTCTATTGCAGCATTATTCACAATAGCCAAGATGTGGAAGCAACCCAAGTGCCCATTAACTGATGAATGGATAAAGAAGATGTGGTATACATATACAATGAAATACTACTCAGCCATAAAAAAAGACAAAATCGTCCCATTTGCAACAACATGGATGGACCTTGAGGGTATTATGTTAAGCGAAATAAGCCAGACAGAGAAAGACAAACACTATATGATTTCACTCATATGTGGACAATAAACAAACACATGGATAAAGAGAACACATTGATGATTACCAGTGGGGAAGAGGGTAGGGGGGTGGGTGAAAGGGGTAAAGGAGCAAGTGTGTATGGTGACAGATAAAAAGTAGACTATTGGTGGTGAGCACAATTCAGTCTATACAGAAACTAATATATAATAACGTACACCTGAAATTACACAATGTTATAAACCAATATGACCTCAATAAAATAATAAAAAATCAGAATCCAAATGAAGCTCTCACTTGTAAATGGTAACAAACAACAACAACAAAACACTGAATCATGATGAAATAGAAAATCTGAAAAGATCGAATACTAGTAAGGAGATTGAATCAGTAATCAAAAACCTCCCAACAAACTAAAGTCTAGGACCAGCTGGTTTCACTGAAGAATTCTACCAAACATTCAAAGAAGAATACATACCAATCCTTTTCAAACACTTCCAAAAAACAGAAGAGGAGCGGACACTTCCAAACTCATTTTACAAGGCCAGCATTACCCTGATACCAAAATCAGACATGTACGCCACAAGAAAAGAAAATCAGAGGCCAATATCCTTGAACATAGGTGCCAAAATCCTCAGCAAAATATTAGCAATCTGAATGCAACAATACATTAAAAGGATCATGCACCGTTATCAAGTGATTTTTATTCCAGGGATGCAAGGAAGATTCAACATCCACAAACCAGTGAATGTGATACACTACATTAACAAAATGAAGAATAAAAACCATATGACCATCTCAACAGATGCAGAAGAAGAATTTGACAAAATTCAACATCAATTTATGGTAAAAAAACTCTCAACAAAGCAAGTATAGTGAGAACATACCTCAACATAATAGAGGCCATATATGACAAACCCACAGCTAACATCATACTCAGTGGTGAAAAGCTGAAAGCCCTTCCTCTAAGATCAGGAACAAGACAAGGTTGCCCACTCTTACCACTTTTATTCAACTTAGTATTGGAAGTCTGAGCCAGAGAAATTAGGCAAGGAGAAGAATAAAAGGTATCCAAATGGAAAGTAAAACTGACAGTATTGACAGATGATGTGATATTATATAGAGAAAACCCTAAAGACTCCATCAAAAAACTGTTAGAACTAATAAATAAATTCAGTAATGTTGTAGGATACAAAATCAATACACAAAATCTGTTGCATTTCTATATGCTAATAATGAACTATCAGAAAGAGAAATTAAGAAAATAATCCCATTTACAATTGCATCAAAAAGAATAAAATACCAAGAAATAAATTTAACCAAGAAGGTGAAGAACCTGTATATTGAAAACTGCAAGACATTAATGAAAGAAACTGAAGAAGACACAAATAAATGGAAAGATATTCCACGCTCATGTACGTATGGAACCATAAAAGACCTTCAATAGCCAAGCAATCCTGAGAAAGAACAAAGTTGAAGGTACCACACGCCCTGATTTCAAACTATATTACAAAGCCATAGCAATTAAAATAGTACACTATTGACATAAATCAGACACATAGGCCAATGAAACAGAACAGGGAGCCCAGAAATAAACCTATGCATATATGGTCAATTAATTTATGACAAAGGAGCCAAGAATATACAATGCAGTAAGCACAGTCTCTTCAATACATGGTATTGGGAAAATTGGACAGCCATATGCAAAAGAATGAAACTGGACCACTATCTTACACCTTGCACAAAAATTAACTCAAAATGGATTAAAGACTTAAATGGAAGACCTGAAACCATAAAAATCCTAGAAGAAAATACAGGTGAGAATCTCCTTGACATAGGTCTTGGAGATGATTTTTTGGAACTGACAACAAAAGCAAAAGCAACAAAAGCAAAAATAAACAACTGAGACTATCACACTAAAGAGCTTCTGCACAGCAAAGGAAATCACCAACAAATGAAAAGGCAACCTACTAAATGGGAGAAAATATTTGCAAATCATATATTTGATAAGGGGCTAAGACCCAAGATATATAAAGAACTCATACAACTCAATAGCAAAAAACAAACAATCTGATTAAAAAATGGGCAGAAGAGGGGCTGGCCCCGTGGCCGAGTGGTTACGTTCGCGCGCTCCGCTGCAGGCGGCCCAGTGTTTCGTTGGTTCGAATCCTGGGCGCGGACATGGCACTGCTCATCAGACCACGCTGAGGCAGCGTCCCACATGCCACAACTAGAGGAACCCACAACGAAGAATACACAACTATGTACCGGGGGGCTTTGGGGAGAAAAAGGAAAAAGTAAAATCTTAAAAAAAAAAAAATGGGCAGAACATCTGAATAGACATTTTTCTGAAGAATATATAAGATGGGCAACAGATACATAAAAAGATGCTCAATATCATTAGCCATCAGGGAAATGCAAATCAAAACCAAAACGACATATCTAGCCATCTGTTAGAATGGCTATTATCAAAAACAGAAATAGCAAGTGTAGGTGCGGAGAAAACAGAACTCTTGTGCACTGTTGGTGGGAATGTACATTGCTGCAGCTACTGTGGAAAACAGTATGGAGGTTCCTCAAAAAATTAAAAATAGAGCTACCATATAAGCAAATGATTCCATTTCTGGGTATTTATCTGAAGAAAATAAAAACATTAACTCAAAAAGATATCTGCATGCCCATGTTCATTGCAGCATTATTCACAATAGCCAAGATATGGAAACAACCTAAGTGTCCACTGATGGGTGAATGGATAAAGAAATTGTGGTATACATACACAATGGGATATTATTCAATCATAAAAAAAATGAAATCTTGCCATTTGTGACAACATAGATGGACCCTGAGGGCAAAATGCTAAGTAAAATAAGTTAGACAGAGGAAGACAAGTACCATATGGTCTCTCTCATATGCAGAATTTAAAAATAAATAAATAAATACAACAAAGATCATAGGTACAGAGAACAGATTGGTGGTTGCCAGAGGTAGGGAGTGGAGGATGGGAGAAATGGGTGAATTGTTTTTGATTTTTTTTAGTTTAAATAAATTGAATTTAAAAATTGTTTAAAATTTTTAAAAGTATATATAAAAACATATATGTATGCATTGTGTGTATGTGTTTAGATATACACACAGGTACCTGAAAAAATTTGTACCAAAATATTAGTGTTTTCTATTATAAAACTGTAATATTAAAACACTCTATTCAACATGAAAATTTTCTAATTTTATTGCCATAAACAGGTATTACTTTTCTAATCGGGAATATACAATAAATGTCATTAATGAAAAAGTAGCTGATCCAGGCTCAGGGCAGACACTGAATGAACATTGGTGGATGAACTGAAATGTATCCCTGTGGTGAGTATTCTGATCGCCATATTGGAGCAAGGGCGCATGCTATGGTTGTCGCTCTTCCTGGAATGCCTATATATTTTAGAGCGATTGTACATCCCCAAAATAAGTCAGGAACATTCTCTAAATATGTTACTTTGGTGAAAATAATTTTCACAGTTCCGTGTTAAACTTGTATGTGCATATCACCAAAAATACATTTTCCAGTTGGTCTTTGAGTTAGAAATTGATTTTAAATTACAGAGTAGAGGCGAGCACAATGTCTGGAACAAAACAGATGCTCCACAAACAGTTCACATGTGTATTCCTCCAACTGATACAGAAACAGCAAGTATGATAATAATACAGAAATTTGGGTTATGATGCTGAAGGAAACAGAATTTGTTTCTCCAAAATTACTAAGAAACATTGTTCTTGAAGGATGAAACTTTAACATCCGGACTTGCCACACGGGGAGAAAATCCAGCCACTCCATCCATTCATCTCAAATCCGCATAGTTGAACACACTTAGAGACTGGATCCTGCCTCTCAGCAGGGCGGCCTAACCTGCGACACGCTGAGCGCTTTTATTAACTGTAGGCCCTTGGTGCCTTTTCTCATAAATTCTAAGAAACGTATGACTAGGCAGCCCTCAACAGCTGCTCTGTTTTGATCCGCACCCTGTGATTTGACATCCAAGTAGGCGCACTGCATATTGTGCCCTTCAGCCTGCCCCTTTGTTGCTTTTCAATAGGACCGGCTTTGCTTTACATTTGGGGCGGGGGTTATTTTACCATGGTCTGAAGATACTAATTGCTGCCCTCTTTGTTTTCTGTATGGTAGAGAAAGAAAAGACACAATGGATCTGCCCCATCTAACAGAGAAGGCTGAGGTTTTGTTAACATAGGATGCCTCACCGGAGATAAGACAACCTGTCTGCAAGCTGGACCTTCTTCATTTAAAATAACAACAACAACAATAATAAACACAGGGCTGCATTAGCTTTATCTTGCATTTGGTTGGAAGAATCCGCTGTATACAGTGAGCTACTTCACACTCTCGCTCCTTTGCAGAGCGCCTCGAGACAACTACTTTAGGAGAATTTAACTACCATTATCTAGACATTTGTAGGATCCCCTCCCCACCAGAAAACGTTGCTCCCCAAACAATGACATATCAACTTAAGCAACAGTATGAGAAATCTCACTTAGGGAATGGACTTTAACAACATTAAAAGAAAAAGACTGATGTTTTGACTTGCAAACACTAGCCACACATGCGAACTCTCTTCAAAGAGGCATTGCTGACCCTCCAGTTTAAAGCCATCCATCCACATTCTAGGCCAGCACGCTTTCAAATCTCTGCACAGAGCTTACTATGGTCTGATACCGTTTATATACTGTTTACTGCTTTACTTTCAGCCTCCTGCCTCCCTCCCTATGTGAGAGGGGCCTTGAGTATCTTATCCACTGATGCAAATCTAGAGCAATGCCCAGTGCTTAGTAGGTCCTCATTAAATAATGGTTGTGGATGGGGCTGGCCCAGTGGCGTGGTGGTTAAGTTCGCGTGTTCCCCTTTGGCTGCCTGGGTTTGCAGGTTCAGATCCTGGGCCAGACCTACATACTGTTCATCAAGCCATGCTGTGGTGGTGTCCTGCATAGAAAATAGAGGAGGATTGGCACAGATGTTAGCTCAGGGACAATCTCCCTCACCAAAAATAATAATAATAATGATGATGATGATGATGGTTGTGGAAGAGCAGAGACTACAGTATTCAGGGATAGTTAAATTCTAGTAACAGAAGAACTTTTTAAAAGCTTCCTTTAGTGGTTTGTCTCCGATCTGCTACTTCATGTGAAACATATGTTTGCACCAGGAATGGAAGGTGAAAGGAAAGCTGCACTTTTTAACAGGCCATTAGTCACAGCTAAAGAACAAAGGCAGCAGCTTCCCTCACTCCTCAGGCCACTTCTTACTTCCAGCAGGCTGCTAGATATCAGAACTTGCACACTCCAGACAATTTAAACTCATCTATTCAGCACCAGTGTTCTCTCTGAGAAGCTAAGAAAACTGTCACTTCCTCATGTGATCACCTCCTAAGAGGCAGCTCATTCATAGACACTAGATAGTCTGTGCTCATCACATGCGAATGGCTTCACACTTCCTTTGGCCTCAGAGCCTTGCTTCCTTTTGTCCACTACTCCCTGTTCCAGCTCAACTTGTACCTCCTGGCGCACACTGGGACAAGGCAACTCTGCCTGCCTTGCTAAACCACACCACAGCCTCCAAGGTTTATCACAAGAAAATGCAACAGCTCTGGTCCTGTGGGCTCCTCCTTCTTCTGGGGGCTCTATGCCCTCAGCTTTGCTCTCCTTTCCAAGCAGCAGCCCCGGGGTGGACTCAGAGTCTTCCCTTGGTTCTCCCTTAGTATTTAATACATACAGAACAGCATAGAGATGAACGTCCAGACTAGAATTACAGACTTGGGTGTAAGCCCTAGTATTTCACTTACTAGCTCTGTATCTTCAACCAAGCTCCTTATCTCTCATTTGTAAAATGAGGACAATAATTTTACCTATCTCATATGGTTGAGGTGATAATTAAATGCTACAAGAGATTTAAGTGCAATCTAACAAAGCGTAAGAACTGAATGAATGCTAACAATAACAAGGTCCTACAGATCTGGCCCCATTACATTTCTGACTTCATCTGCTACTCTCCTCACTCCTACTCCAGCTACACTGGCCTCTTTGCTGTTACCTCCACACGCCAGGCCTGCTCATGCCTCAGGGCCTTTGCGCTGGCTATTTTCTCTGGCTAGGATGTTTTTCCCCCAGCTGTCCACATAGCCAACACCCCCACTCCCTAGAGGTCTCCACTCAAATCTTCCCAATGGGCTTGATTTGACTAATGTATTTAATACTGCAGCCTGTCTCCAGCACTCCCAGTGCCCCAGTCCCTGTATTATTTGTCTCTCCCTGCACTGCCACCCTGTATAAGCTCCATGAAGGCAGGAATGTGTGTCTGTTCTGTTCACTGATATAATCCAAGTTCCAAAATAAAAGTCTCATGTATGAAATTACACAACTTAGCTCCCAGAGTGCCCAAGCCCTATTTTATTCTATCCACTCTTTTCTGATGTCCACATATGAAGGTCATCATCCCTTTTCAGACCTTGCCTGGGTTCCCTGCTTTCTAACTTTCAGCCTATCTGCATATGAAAAATGCCATTTTAAAAACAGATAACATACATGCATAGTTCAAAATTCAGGAGGTAGCTGAAGGTATACAGTAAAAAGTCCCTCTTATGTCTGTCTCCCAATCTCCTGGGTCTTCTCCCCAAAGGCAACCGGTGTCACCTTTTTCTTGTGTATTTTTCCAGGGAGATTCTATGCATATATAGGCTATATGTATATATTCCTCTTTTTACTCATATGACAACGTTTGACATACTGTTTTGTACTTTGCTTTATTTTACTTAACACTCTATTTTGAAAATCTTTCTATATCAGTCCATAAACCTCTTCATTCTTTTTAATAGTTGCATAATATTCTGTTTTTTTAGATGTCTCTTACTGAGCACAATGTTTTGCTTTTAACAAGGATACTGTAATGAATATTTTTATAAAGTCACTTTGTATCGATGTATAATAATTATCTCAGAGTAGAATTGCTGAGTTAAAGACTATGTGCATTTAAACATTTACAGATCTTCACAAATCATCTTCCAAAATGGTTGTACAATTTACACTCTCACCATATTGAGGCCCTATTTCCTTACATCCTCTTATCAAATATTTGGACTTTTATCAATCAGATTGAGTGCAAAATAATATCTCATAATAGTTTTAATTTGCACTTTTCTTCTTATGAGTGAATTTGAGCATTTTTTCACCTAAGACATTTTTTCCTATGAACTATTCAAAATATTTGTTCATTTTTCTGTTAGGTTGTCACTCTTTCCTACTGATTTATAGGAGTTCTTTACACTTAATTAGACCTGTGTCTGTGATATAAGTTACAAGTATTTTTCCAGTTTTGACTGGAAATACATTTTTCCCAGTAAATTTTTTTACTTTTACATAATCAAATTTATCAACTTTTTGTTTACAGTCTCTTGGTTTTGTGGCATAATTCCCTATTTTGAGAATATCACAGAATCTGAGGCATACCACTTTAACAGCCACCATGAATGAACAAGTCTGCATGGATATCTCAATGCCAGGGTGGGGACAAGTACAAGAAAGAGACATTTCCTTATTTGCAGATTATCAACATTTTTCCTTTTATTCTGGTCTCTTTTGGGGAAGGCACACCTTTTCTCCAAGCAAATGACCTCATTCTTCAGGTAAGACTCTGCTCTCCATCACTGGTAGTAGCTTAATAAAGCTACATAATAAATATCCAAAACAAGTCTGATAGTATAACATCTTGACTGTATCACAAGTGAATGTCAACGCCCTAAATGTTACACACAGAGTGTTAGGAGTGCTAGGAGGGCTGCTCCGTCCTGATATGTCTGAGTCCACACGGGCAACCCCGCCATCTAAAGGGAAAACAGCAGAGTGACCATCAGGCTGCGAACACAGTTTGAAGAACGCTTTCAAGGCCCACCGAAGGAAGTCACTTAGTCTCCCGTATCTTGAGAGAGCTGGGGCCTGGGCTGACCTCAAGCATCATTATGCTACTGTACTTACTACTCTTTTAGTTCTTCTCAATGTCCACTTCTGATCCAAGCCCTGGAAGGACAGGCTGCTGCTAGAGACCTCCCACCCCGATATTACATCTTCCTTCTAATAGCTGAAATTCAGCATCTGAATGGGGCAAAGAGACATATACTTTACGGAAGCAGAACTTCTTAAATGGTACCCCAGGTACCCCTGTTTGGAGGGCTACATCTCTAGTCCAACACCTCAGAGACCAGCCTTGCATCGCAAATGAAATCTAGTGGAACTGTAATATGAATAGCAGCCTCCTTGCTCCTTACAACTATAAACATGTAAGTCAGATATGCATTTTATATATGACATAATATATATTATACGTATATATCTCTCAACAAACTGAATGATGGATAGTATTTTCCCCAGCCACCCTGGCTGGCAAAAATACATACCTTAGCTAGATAAAAACATAATTATAGCAGCAGCTAACTCATATTGAGCACTATTTGAGCACATTATATGCCTTATCTAATCCTCACAAAAATTTTTTTTTTTTTTTTAAAGATTTTATTTTTTCCTTTTTCTCCCCAAAGCCCCCCCGGTACATAGTTGTGTATTCTTCGTTGTGGGTTCTTCTAGTTGTGGCATGTGGGACGCTGCCTCAGCGTGGTCTGATGAGCAGTGCCACGTCCGCGCCCAGGATTCGAACTAACGAAACACTGGGCTGCCTGCAGCGGAGCGCGCGAGCTTAACCACTCGGCCACGGGGCCAGCCCCCTCACAAAAGTTTTATAGAATACTCTTACTACTCCACTTTTTTTTAACAGCTAGGGAAACGGAAGAATAAAGAGGTTGAATAACTCACACAAGTTTACAGAGCTGGTGTGCTGCAAAGCTGGGCTTCCAACCCAAGGATTTTGACTCCAGAGCCGAAGCTCTTACAGGGTACCACCTGTGCTGGCAGATTGCCACAAGTAGGTGTGAGTTGGGAGAAAAAGAACATGTATGCATGAGGGGAGAAGAAATGCACTTGAATGTGTGTACTGAACCCTTGATGAACTGGTAATTGGCAAAACACCAGGAAGGCAGGTAAACAAAGAGATGGCCTTTTACCCAGGTGTGGATACTGGTGGACATTTAGACGTGTAAATCAAACGTCTGGCTTTAAAAAATGGGCTAAAAATTTCTGCCCTTTGTTTACTAAATACCAGCAAAACTTGTCTGACTTCATGTATCTTAAACACTTCTCAATTTGGGTGCTTAAATATATTAATAGAAAATAGAGTCTTAAGTAAATAGAATTTTTAGTGACATCAAAACTGAGTTTAAGGATCATTTGAAGTGCTAACAAAGTTGTCCACATTTAGGTAGCAACCCACTTGCTTTGTTTGCTGAAACAAAGTACTGTCAGTAAATGCATTCTTCCTACTTCAATCCCAATCCTAGACCTGGGGCAGAGTGAGAGTGGGGGCTTTTGACAGAAGTCGAAGTGCCAAACTGGAGGAAAAAGGACAACTTTGGTTCCATTATATTAATACTCTCTTGCAGATTTTATAAACCACACCTAAGAATTAGCAGGGTCAAATTGTAGCTAAGCAGCTTTCATTAGAGAAGCCTGGGTTTAATTAGGTTTTACATTTTTAAAGTATTTAAGGCTTACCTAGTGCCTTTAAGGTACATTGGGCCCAGGTCCCAGAGTGATTAGAAAACAGAATTTAATTTTAAAGACTCTTCATAGGGAAGATAAAAAGCCCTTAACTTTGGGGGTCAGCCCCGTGGCTGAGTGGTTAAGTTCACATGCTCCACTTTGCCGGCCTAGGGTTTCACCAGTTTCGCCATGGCACCTCTCATCAAGCCACGCTGAGGTGGCGTCCCACATGCCACAACTAGAAGGACCCACAACTAAGATATACAACTACGTACTGGGGAGATTTGGGGAGAAAAAAGCAGAAAAAAAAAAAGTTGGCAACAGTTGTTAGCTCAGTTGCCAATCATTAAAAAAACAAAACCAAACCAAAAAAAGCCCTTAACTTGGACCATGTTGTTCATACCACAAACACTGTCCCCAAAGGGCCTTGAGTCTTGCCCTCTCCAATCCATTTTTCACAGATCAGCCAGAGTAATGTCTTAAAACGAAAGACAGATCATCTCTCTCCCTTGGTTCCCCCTCTTCAATGGCTTAGGGTAAAGGTTAAACATTTAATGTAGCCTACAAGGCACTGATGATCTTGCTGTTGAAGCAGTAGAGCATGGGAAGCATGGAGCAAAGAGCCAGGCGGTTTAAGTTTGACTCCTAGTTCAGCCATTTACTATCTGTGTGAACCTGGGCAAATTACTTTTCCTCTCTGTACCTCAGTTTTCTTATCTGTAAAATGGGGACAATAATAGAATCTGTCTCATAGAGTTGTGAAGGTTAAACGAATATATTATACACAGAGAACATAAGACAGTACCTGGCACATAATAAGTTTTATAAAGTGCTAGCTATTATCTCCCCGACTTCTCTTCTCTTCCCTCCAACTATGTGTTCCAGCCATTCTGAATCAGGTAGGCCCCAGAATGTCCCAGGAACCATGATTCCAGACCCTCCCACAGCCTGTTCCTACACTTGGAATACTCTTGCTTAAATCCACCTCTTATTTTCTTTCCACCCCCGTCTGTCTGTCTCAGCTTAATCACTGCTTGCTTTGGGACTCCTTTCCAGTGCAGGCCAGTTGCTCTTAGTATGGGCTCCCATGGCACCCAGGTAGGGCTGCCAGATGTTAGGAGGCACAGCTGAATATGAATGTCAGATAAACAACAAATAATCTTTTAGTATAAGTATGCCCCTTGCAATATTTGGATTTCAGATAAAGAATGAATAATTTTTTAGTATAAACATGTCCCATGCAATATTTGAGACATACTTATACTAAAAATGTATTTGTTGTTTATCTGACCTTTGAATTTAGCTGGGTGTCCTGTATTTTGTCTGTCCACCTTACACTCAGGAGATCCTCTATCATAACCCTTACCACACTTCAATAATTTAAAAGGTGTGACAGGTGGTTCTGTTTCCCCCACTAGAACGTCAGCTGTGGGAGGTCAGGGCCCATGCCGCCTTGCTCACTGTTCTAGACCTGGCATGGCAGGCCCTCCGCGAATACTGAGGAATAGATCTATCGAGTCAAAGCTCAGGCACCCCCTGCTGGGAGTTAACTACTGCAGGCAAACTCCTGGGAGAGCAAAGCATTTTCAACAAAGTACCACTGGCCTCAGGTCCACAGGTGGCGGATAAAATGAGGGTGCTGCTTTTCAGAATATCTCCAGTGTGATAATATTGTTGACTCCCCAGTGAGCCTTAAGGTGACCCCACTATTGTATATTCAGAAAGGACTTTGAGCTTTCATATCTATTTCACTTGACCCTCGAGGCAAATATTAAAATCCACATTTAACAGATGACGAAATGGAGGCTCAGAGAAGGTAAGCAGCTTTCCCAATGATCAATAAATGGGAGCGACAATTTTGAGCCTAGGAGTTGACTTTGTGCTCTTTCCACTGTACCACGTTGGCTACCTGGGCGGGTTTGAAGAATCAGAATTCCTGGGTTCTTCCTCCTCACCTAGGCAGCCTCTCAAGGAGGAAGTCTGATATCTGACCCCTCTCCACAGATTTAATTGCTCCTCCCACAGTGGTTCCCCAACAATAGACTGAGAGGAGACAGGGAGGCCTGGCACCTGTATTTTGAAATAAAGATGATTCTTAGCTAATCTCTCGTTACAGATGACACTATTTAGGTCTGAAGACGAAATACCTTGCTCAGAGTTACAGGGAAATAGGAGTCATACTGACCAGAACCTGAAATCCTTCCCTTTTCTTCTACCTGCATCTCTAGAAGACACCACCCCAAACCCCACTAAATTTCTGGGGACAAAGATTTTCACTTTGATTACATACATTTGTCAGCTTTCTTCTGAAATGAGGCGAGAATGGCTGAACCTGCTCTTGGCACCTAGTAATCTCACCTCTTGGAGCACCTCTGAAAAATGTTCATCAGGCGGATGCCGCGTGGGCTTTCTGCCACTGAGAAATGCCTATAAGGCTGACTACGTGCTACTTGTGCCCCCAATGTCCCTTCTCCTAAGGGATCTGAGCCCCTCAGAAAGATTCACTCAGGCCAGAGAAGGACTCCAGTTTCTACCAGGACAGGAGTTTAGGACTAAAGCAGCAGTGACCTGAGGAAGCTGACACTTCCAGTCCAGTCTCTCCTGCCTGGACCGCCCTCCACTCCAGCTCTACTTCCGTGAGCTTCTTCCGTGAGAGGAAGCTGAACTTCCTCTGAGGAAGCTTCCAGTCTGAAGGAGCAAGAAACAGGAAGCAGGGAATGACCAAGCAAGGTTAGGCCGCTCCGGGCAAAGGGTCAAAAGCTAATGACCTAAAACAGAACAGGCTGTGAGCAATTTGATAAAGCTAGAACTGCCATCCTCCAACGTTATGTTCTTAAACCGCTCCAGCTGACTTGGCTTGGGGTGGGAAGTGGGGCGAAAGTCTAACAGGACAGCGGAGCTGCTGTCTGAGGTTCCTGGGACAGTCTTGGGTTTTGTTTTGAGCACGAACGCCTGCCCGTCTGCCTGGCGGGCTGCTGCCCCAGCTCCTAGAGACACAGCATCGCAGAGGAACCTCCGGCGGAAGGAAGGATCCTCGCTACTCGGGACCCACCTAAAACAAAAATCACAAACGCAAGTGAATTAGGATTGTTGCTTGTATGGGTCACTGAAGAAAATTTCTCTTGTGCTGACAAAATTCTAGCTGGAGCCTTCGTTTGGAGCTCGGAAACGGACTTTTGGCCAAATTACCAACGTGGGTTAGAGCCCGCATGGAAGATGCTCGCGCGTGGCGAGACGATCTGGCCAAGGATGGGGAGATGGGCCCCGAGAGAATCTTCTCCCGGGAATGGTCGAGAGCCTCGGCTGGATCCGGCGCTCACCTGGCCTCGCGGCCGCCGCCGCCCCACCCCCACTCCATTCCGCGCGCGCAGCTCCCGCCGCGACCCTGGCTCGGTTGCCCGGGGAACGCGGGACGCGCACGGAGCGGGCTGCGCAGGCTGTAACTCCTCCTCCCGTTTGCGGATTGCGGAGGATAAGCGCTGCCGGTAGCTCACCTCGGAGCGGTTCCTCAGCCGGGAAAGCGCGGCTCTCGTGCCGCTCTGGGCTCAGCCAGTGAGAGGCCGGGGGTGGGGTAGAGGGAAGGCACAGGCCGAGTACTTAGGGCCTCAGCGCCCATCAGGCCTGGCCCCCTTCGCACTCGCGCTTCCAGCCCGCCGCAGCCGGGCAGTAGTAGGGTGGCCACCCGGCTGCATCATGGTGACGCCCTGCCTTACCAGCCCTGTGAGCCCCGCCGCCCGGGTTGGGAGGCGGGACAACGCCCAGAACCTCCGTGCCCCAGTGAAGAAGAGCAAGCGCCCACGTCTTCGGAGGAAGCAGCCGCTGCAGCCGCTGAACCCGTGCCCGCTCCTGGGAGACTCTGGCGTTCGCGACCTGTTTGAGTCCCCCAGCTCCGGCTCGGACGGCGCGGACAGTCCTGCGGCGTCCGCGGCGCGTGGCTGCAGCGCCCTACCCGGCCCTGCCCAGCAGTTGGTGCAGCTAGATCTACAGACCTTCCGCGACTACGGTCAGAGCTGCTACGCCTTCTGCAAGGCGCGGGAGAGCCACTTCCACCCGCGGGAGTCGCTGGCGCGGCAGCCACAAGTGAGGCGCTGGTAGAGCCAGCTCCCCACCGCCGCTCTTCTTCCTCTCCCGGGCTCTCTCCTTTTCTGCTCTGTCTGCCCTCTGCGGCGCCCCGGCCCGCGCGGGAAGGGGCTTTGGAGGGCTGGGCCACCGGCCTCATTTTACAGATGGAGAGAAGTGGGGCCTAGACGGCTTAAGTGACCTGCCCGAAGTCTCCAAACTCGTTAGTGGGGACACAGTAGAATGCAAAGGAGTTAAGACAGTTTCTAGGTTCGAGTCCGGACTCCTACGGAACCCGGGCAAGTTATTTAATAATCCTGAGATTGTTTCTTCATCTGCAAAGTGGGGATCCCCTCCCCCTCCCGAATTGCTGAGAGGATTACACGAGGTAATGTGTACACGCGCTCAGCACAGGGCCAGCCACCAATCCAGGCGTCCCGGCTCCTAGCCCAGCCCGTGCTCTTTCCGCAGCAGCGCTGCCCGAGTGTTTCCTAGTTTCCAGCGTATTTAGCTCTTTCCTTTCTTCCTGCCTCCCTCCGAGGAAGCTCCCTGGGTCTTCTTGGCCTGTCCCTTCCGCAGCCCTTCTCCGCCCTAGGCTCAGCCGGCCCGCCTCCCTCCTCCTGGCAGGTAACGGCGGAATCCCGCTGTAAACTGCTCAGCTGGCTGATCCCCGTGCACCGCCAGTTCGGCCTCTCCTTCGAGTCGCTGTGCCTGACGGTAAACACTCTGGATCGCTTCCTTACCACCACGCCTGTGGCTGCAGACTGCTTCCAGCTGCTCGGGGTCACGTCCCTGCTCATCGCTTGCAAGCAGGTACCTCCACGCGGGGTCGGGGGTGGGGGGTGGGGGCAGCCAAACTCCCAGCCACTCTCTGTCTGGCTGTCCAGGGCACACGATCACATGACTTAGTGCTGGATTCCCTGAAGTCGTTTAGGTGGACGTTTGCAAATTTACACATCCCACCGTCTTAACTTCACAGTTCCTCCACAAACTAATAATCCTTTCATCCCGCACCCAAAGAAATAGGCTGAAGTCGGCCCCAAAGTAAGTCCCAACAGCCCTTTGCAGCCCTGCTATTCCAATCTCCGGGAAAAAAACCCTTCAGAATTTCTCAAAGTTTTTTTTTAGCTGGGCAGTAGTTAGAGAAACTGCTCTGGAAGTACACTCCAGGTGATTAAAGAGGAAGTAATGGAGAGGCGAAGCCCCAGCTGTCTCGTTGGAAGGGATTGGGGGGGAGTAAGTGGGGGTAAGAATTCCTGGTTTCTCCCGGGTTTAAGACTGGGGCGGGCCTCCGACTCGGGATGCACGGCTCAGAGGGGCCTGAGCGCCCCTGTGTTGCAGGTGGAGGTGCACCCGCCGCGGGTGAAGCAGCTCCTGGCCCTGTGCTGCGGCGCCTTCTCCCGGCAGCAGCTCTGCAACCTCGAGTGCATCGTGCTGCACAAGCTGCACTTCAGCCTGGGCGCGCCAACCATCAGCTTCTTCCTGGAGCATTTCACACATGCCCGCGTGGAGGCCGGGCAGGCCGAGGTCTCTGAAGCTCTGGAGGCGCAAGCCCTGGCTCGTGGGGTGGCGGAGCTGAGCCTGGCCGACTATGCCTTCACTAGATACACCCCCTCCCTGCTGGCCATCTGTTGTCTGGCGCTGGCTGACCGTATGCTGCAGCTCCCGCGCCCGGTGAACTTGCGCCTGGGCGGGCACCCTGAGGCGGCGCTGCAGGACTGCCTGAGCAAGCTGCAGCTACTGGTGGCCATAAACGGAACCTCCCTGGCTCACATACTGCCCCTCCAGATCTGCGAGAAGTGCAGCCTATCCCCGAGCTTGAAATAAAGTAGACTCTTGGTCTCCTTTTATCCCCTGCTGGCCCTGTTGCTGGACTGCTCCCATTGCTTTGAAAGTGCAGTATTGGCCCCCAGAGAGGTGTTCAGGGCTCCCACCTGGTCACCAGGTCATCATGCATGTTGTATATAGTGTACGATAGTAGCGTCTGGTCGTTTATTTATTTTGCTGGAAAGCACACGAGAGAGCTGAGTCTTTCTCCAATAAACAGGCTATCTGTCCTGGTTTGTCTGCGTGCTGCTGTTCCGCGTTCCTCCCCAGAGAGGGAAGGTGAAGGCAACCCTGGGAACAGTCAGGTAGTAATGAGCAGGGGTCCTCTCTCCCTCCAGGTCTGTAGTTGGCATCTCTGTGGGAACACCAGGTCCCCGGAGATTTCAATTACAAGATGAGTCAGGGGCACTTGTAGACCTGTATCCCATGGCCCTCTTGTCAGGAGGCTGAGGACTGCTCACTTCCAAAGGTCCAAGGGGCACAGTAGGGTGTGAGGCCTAATAGAACCCACAGCACTCCATGTTGTCTAGAGGAGTCAGGGAGCACATATGGATGTGGATGATGGCCAGCTGGGAAGCTTTGGGAAGCACACACTAACTAGAAGGAAGCAAGAACTACTACAACAGCTAACAGATGCTGGCAGCGAAGGCTTTGCAGGCAGTTATGGCCATTACAAGTGGAGTCAATTTACCCTGCAATCACACTGTTCAATGTTTCATGCAAGTCTTAACACCTGCTACATGTGAGTCCGGGGTAACAATGGTATAATAGTAATCATGGCTATCATTGAGTGCTTACAAGTACCAGGCACTGTGTTCAATATTCATTACTTCAATCCCCCAACAATTCTATGAAGCAGAGTCTATTTTCCCATTCTCCAGAGAAGGACACTGGACCACAGAGAGGTTAAACAACAGTGGAGCAGCCAGGATTTGAAGGCAGGTGATCAGAATCCAGAGTGCCACCCTTAGCCACACTGTTCAACTTCCCGCACTTACAGGTTTCTGGAAATGCTCAAAAACCCCTCTTCCTGAGGTATGTATGGGACAAATCTACTCAGTGCCATCCATTCAATAGGGACTACAGAGAACATATCTGGAGAGCCAGCACGGTCCCCCCCTCCAGTCATGTTGAAGTCATTTTACAAGATGGGAAAACTAAGAAATGAGACAGGCTTGCTGGAGCTGTGACTCCACAGCCATCTCATCATCTTCATTCTCACTGTGGTGAATCTGCTGTAGGTCCTGGATCTCAGCTTTGTCACCTCCAGCAAGTTTCTTAACCTCTCTGAGCCCAACAATTGATACCAGGGCTGTTGCGAAGCCCGAATGAGAGTGTGAGGTGTAGTATCAAGCAGTGATTAAACAAGTAGGCTCTGGAGTCAATTGGCTGAGTGACCTTAAGCAAGTGTTATTTCTATGCCTAAATCTCTTCTGTAAAAATGGTAGAACAGTAGCACTTGTTTGGTAGGGCTGAGGTATGGATTTAATGAGATGTTCCACACAAATCGTCCAGCACAGGTCCCGGCACATAGCACATTTTCAAGAGATGAAGGCTGGCGGCAGCCTGCACAATGATCGGGGGTGGGTACACAGAAAAAAACTTGGGGAAGGAAATAGAAATAAAGCAGATATAGGAAAATGTTAACACTTGGAGGTGAACATACTGTTGTTCATTGTACTGTTTTTTTTTCAAATTTTCTGTACGGTTGAAAAAAGTTTTTGGGGAAAAAAGTCATGTTCTCTAACTCTATTTAGGATAAATCCAAATGTATGACAAATTCTCACAAATAAAAAGCAAACAAACTCAAAGCAAATTTAAAGAATCTTCCCTGCACTTTTCTTCACGTACATGGTCCAAGTACTCTCCAGTGCCAGGAGCACCTAACCCTGGGCTCCTGATATGTTGATATGCCAAGCGCTCCAGGAACTTTCTCCTCCTCGGCTCAGGTAGAGGGAAGTGATGATCCCCAAGCTATTTGAGAAGAAGCTGGTCTGCAATGGTGAAGAGGAGCAGGAGAAAAGTCATATCTGTCCCAAGTCCCAATACATCTGGAGCCCTCAGACTGGCTGTTGGGGGTGGAGGGCAGCAGCGACTTGCCCTTCTGCAAAAAGAGGGACTTTGGGAGGAATTGTCTTCACCACCATTTACCCCATCACTCAGCCAAGGTCGATATGGGTGCTATGGTTCTAGAGTCATCCAGACTAGGAGTCACATAATCATGCTATTCCAGCTCCTGTTGCCACAGATAATCTATTGTACATTTTTACGTACAATGCCTATACTTTTCTACCCCAATTTGGAACTCATTGATGAAAAATGGGCCTGTTCGGGAAAATCGGTGATGGTCTCCATGGGTAGAGATCTCCCCAAAAACTCAGCTAAGAGCTCCCCTACTCCTTTGACAGACTGCAAAATCGGTAAAGATGGGTGTGGAGGACCAGGGCTCTAGGCCAGTGGCTAGCCTACTTAAGAATCAGAGGAAGCAGGAGACAGAGCCAGGAAGAGGCTGTGGGAGGCTGGAGGTGCAGCTGAAAAGGCTCCTTAAAACAACAACAACAACAACAACATTAATTTATCCACACCAAGCACCAGTCACATTACATAAATAATCTCATCTTTACAGCAACTCTATTGAAGTCATGTTATGTTTTTCCTAAAGAACTAGGGCTCACTGATCTGGTTCAGATCCTCAGGCACTCTGATGGAAAAGCCAGAGCTCCTCACCATCAGCGATACCACACCAACTCTAGCTGGCTGCCCTGTCGGCAACTGGGTTCCGGCATCTACAGATGGGTCAGAGAGTCTCTAAGTCTATCCTAGCTCTACCATTGAGTTACTCTCCATCGCTGTTAGGGGTATCTTGTTTATTAACCCAGATAATAGGTGTGAATAAAAGAGGATCATGACACTTTAAAGAGGATCTTTCACTACTACTACTAGGTATAAGGAACAAACAATGTGCCCAACAGGAGGTCACAAAGATTCCAATTTCAGATGATTGTTCAGATTGGATGGATATAAGAGTAGTCTTGAGAGGGGGCCCCCTTACTCAAGGGTCTGGAGATGCCCCTTCCTGGGAGAGGCTTCGGGCTTGGGAAGGGCAGCCAAGACTGCGGCAGAGCAAGTGAGGCCGGCTGTACAAATGCTGCAGTGGGCAGCTGAGGGCTCCAGGGGAGACAGAGACCTGGGTTTTAGAGGATTTGGGACTGTCCATTTGTGGCATTTTCAGAAACTGGAGGAGAGTTGGTAGAGGTCACGTTTTCTTTCTTAATTGACCCTCTTTTAAAGGCTATGCTTACGCGCTGCTGCCCGGGAAAGTGCGGGACTAGGGGTTAAGGGCGGGTCTCTTAGCATCAGGCCAAAGGGACCAAGTGGAAGTCGGGGAGTCAAGACCAAGGGTGCACCCCAGCACTGGGGGAAGGGGCTTCTGTAATCTAGGGGCTGTTCTGGGAATTCCTTGCTGGAATTCTACATCCCCACCAAATCCTACAGGACAGGGAAAATGCGGGAGTCTGGCTTTGGCGAGCGTCTCTCCACGTTTATTTCGTGGCTTGTGGCTGGATTGGAAGAAAATAAGAATCGTTAACTTTTCCATCCCCACTGTCCATAAACGGGAAGGCGGCACGCAGTGTTAGGGACCGGTAGGGCTCGTCCGCCCCTCCTTCACTCCCTTCCTCTGGCGCGGCCTGGAGGCGGGGGCGCCAACCCTCGCCAAAAGGGCGCTCGCGGGCCGGGGCCCCGCGCTCGCGGTTCCCGGGGGAAGCCGCGTTGCCAGGTTGGGTTTAACGCCTCCGCCCGAGCGCAGATTGTCCGGGGCTGAAGGCGCCACCTCTGGCGCTCAGGCGCGAGCCGCCCCTCCCGCGCAGCGGTCTTCCCTCTCCACTTGGCCCTCCTTCCGCACTTCCACAGCCGTCCCTTAGCTCCACCCCGGCCACGCGCCTTCCCCGACCTCCGGCCGGCTTCTGAGCCTGCAGGCTCCGGGCAGAGCGCAGGGTGTGGGTCGCTATCGCAGCCTGGCCTCCGACTCCGAGTAGTCGGCGTGGGGAGACAGGATGCAGGCAGGCGGGGGCGCCGCGACGGGACGCCGGGCCTTCGATAGCATCTGTCCCAACAGGATGCTGGAGCTGCGGGGCCGGCCCTTCGGCAAACCTGAGAAGCTAGAGAGGAAGGTGGGGCCGTGGGCCGAGGCCGGAGCCGGGTGGGGTCCGCACGCTCCTGGCCCCGAGGGCTGACCCGCGCTCACCGTTTCTGTGCCCGGCTAGTTCGCCTCTCCGCGGAAGTTCTTTCCTGGCTGCAGCGGCGGCAGCACGGTGTTGGTGTATGAGGATCCCCGCGACGCGGAGCCCGCTGCGCTGCCAGGTGAGCGCGATGGTCCCCGCGAGACCCCTGGGGTTCCCCGCGGCGCGTGGGGGGGGGGGGGGGGGAGGCGCGCGGCTGCCCTGGCTCTGACATCCTGGCGGGGATGCTAGCGGCGAGCCCTTGCGGGGAGGCTCAGGCTTTGAGGGGCGCGTATCTCCGGTTCTTCCTGCGCAGCCCTCACCACCATAGACCTGCAGGACCTCGCCGACTGCTCCTCGCTGCTCGGGTCCGACGCGCCGCCTGGTGGTGACTCGGCCACCTCGCAGGTACCTCCCCTTCCTCGTGGAGCCTCGCGACCTCCGGTAGCCCAAACTCCAACTCCGGAGTCATGGTTTCTTTTCCGCAAGGGCTCGTCTCGGGTGGGGAGCGCAAGCACGTCTGGATACTGAGGGGAGACATCGTGCCGGAATCTGAGCCTCCAGGATCAGAACTTCTTCTTCCCTCCTAGTATGTTACGAAGGCCTCATTCCCAGAGCTGTTCTGGCCTACTCAGGACAGGGGGATTCACCTGGAGGGCTACCCTGCCAGATGGGTCTCCCCATCCCCTCCCCAACTATACCCTGGAGCTGCGACAAAGCAACGTGGAGATTGCGCACTGTGGGAACGGGCGGGTAGGTGGGTGCAAAGTTGCGCGCTGGGTACCTAATACGTGTCCTGTCTGTGCGCCCAACATCCCCTTCCTGGCCTTTCACTAACAGCTCTCATTCCCTGGTATCTAAGGAATGTGGAGATAGGAGGATAATTTTTCTATCAAGACTGTAAAAGAAGAGTTTACGTTTAGGGGGATGCCGAAAGAGGGACAAAGGATTCTGGAAGAAATCTGACAGAAAACGTTTCTCTTTTTAGGGATGGTCCTTCAGCAGTTGGGCACTTTTAAAACATCCTTTTCTTCCTCTTCAAAGCCTCCTGTCATTTACTTTTACGGGGCAAAGAGGCTTTTGACTTTTTTATTTTCCGAAAAAACCTACCTTCTTGATTCCACCCCACTTCTACCACTTGCCAGAGCTGATACTCCTCAGCAGAGGATGGAGCCTCCAGCACTGGTGTCTGGGAGGCCAGAAGCCTGGCTCATCCGTGGGATATGAAGTGCCCAGAGGACAGGAGGTCTTAGCCAGATGCAGCCTACAGGAAGACTGCCAGTTTCTTTGCAGCAGATGCTGGGGACATGAGGTCCCTGGGGACAGGCCCAGCACAGAACTCTTCTGAAGATACGACCACCTCCCAGAATTGGGGTTGGTGATGGAGCAAGGCTTCCCAGACCTCCTCTAAGGGCCTCTTAGAATTGGGATAGAGTGTAGCTGGACACTGACAGCAAAGATGGTTAGGTCAAAAAGTGAGAGTGGGCATTGCCCTGCAGAGGCCATTCTATTCTTTTTAGGTCTGGATGTTCAAACAGGGGAAAGACAGTGCCTGAGCATCTTTCAGTTGACCCAGAGGCCTACATCACTCCCTTACTCCAACATGTTTGTTTTGCAAGTAGCAAAAATCAAGCAGGCTCTTGCTGAATTTTGCTTAAGTATGCAGAACTTAAACTGGACATCAGGTTCTGTGTTAGTCTTATTTTCTTTTTTGGCTACTGTTATAGTTGAAGAAATGCCAGATATGGATCTAACTGGGAAGGTAGGATTCAAAGTTTCCAGGACAGAGCTCACACCAGATAGCCCAAGAGGTCCAGGGTGTTTCCTGGGGAAGATGGTTGGTGCAGAGGGAGAGGGACCCTTGGGGGAAAATGCCCTGGAAAGACCCCTGGCCAGTGCACACTCAGATAACATTTCCCAGCCTTCTTCCTGCTGGGGAAGGTGAACAGAGAGAGGAATGCTCGAGAAGTGTTTGAGGTCCAGAACGGGCCAAGACCTGGGGTAGCATAGGAGGAAACATCTCCTGGGCCCCAGTTCCTGAACTGGCCTCCAGTCTCCTCATGGTAAGGGCGTTTCTTCAATCTCTACTGAGAGGGAAACTTTTCAGCCCTTGGGAAATGAGTTCGTTTCTGACTCCTTTAACCAGGGCAGAACTTTTGCTTCAGGATTTATCTGGGCCTTTCAGTCCTTTCTTTCTAAGCTCCTTTCCCCTTATAGCCTCAGTTTCCAACTGATGCTAGAGGCCTCCCTGATTGCAACTCTCCCCCCTGAGGAGAACTGATGCTTGTCCAGTCTTTGAAGTTAGGGTCAGAATAAGTTCCTCTCCTCAGAAATATTTGAATAGTAAAGAAGGGCTTTTGGGAGAAGAGTATGATTAACACTAAGGAATAAATCAATAATAGTGGAATCAGTAGACTAGATATGGGTTTATTTGATCCATCCCTCACACCATGCCCCTGGAGAGACTTCTTTCCCCTTCCCAGTGCTCTCTTCGTTGGAAGCCAGGCTTTCCTAAAAGAGAGAGAAAAGCTAGAGGCAATGAGGTATAGAGGAAAGAGAACTGAAATAGGCACCAGCATTCTGGGGCAGGAGCCGCAATTCCACCATTTCAGAGCTAGGTAAACTCTGGGCAACCCAATTTCTCTGAGCTTCAGATTCTCCATCAGAGGAGGAGTCACCTCCTGGGCCCTGCCTGCTTTCCACATTGCTGCGAGAATTGACAGAAAAGACTCTACCTAAAAGAGTTTTGGCAACTCTAAATGGCCATGAATTAAGGGAATAAGAAGGTTCTTGGACCGCCAGCCCTTTACTGTCTCCTTCCGCCGCAGGCACCCAGGCACGTTGCGGGAACCCGGGAGAGTGTCCAGTGCGAGATGCTGGAGGCGCGTCACACTGTACAGGAAAAGTCAACTCCGACTTTTTTAAGAAAAGGAAGAGCAATAGGGGCCACGCCTGCGTGATGAACACAGGCACTTTCCATAGCATCCCTGGCCTCTCATCATAGCCTACCTTTTCCCTTCCTTTATGGGGAGGGGGTGGTTTAGTTGTGACTGAGCCTTGGCGGGATATATGGCCTCGAATTACTGCTTTGGATGACTTTGCACGCTGTAGGATCTTGGGAAGAAAAAGAGTGTTCGCACGCCCAGCTTCCTACTCTTAGAGTGGTGGCTCCTAGGCCAGTCGGAGGTAAGTCGGCGCCGAGGTCCAGCGGGCGCACGAGGACCGCGCCGGGCCGCACGGAGGCAGCTGGTTGGCTGGTGGCTGGCCAATGAGGCGGCTCAGGGGCTGTGCCTGCTGTCCGAGGCTGGGCGTGGGGCCGCTGCGCTGCGCGCGGAAGGCCAGACGCCGGCCACAGGCGCGCAGTTTCGGAGTGCTGCTGGGCCCTCGCGGAGCCTGTCCCCGCTTTGTGCGTCCCGCTCCCCACCATGGCAGTGCAAGCCATGTGTCTTCCGTGTCTCGGATGGGGTTTTGACTTTCAGGTATGAAGTTCGGGTGCGAACAGCGAGTGCGTGCAGGCCCGCCCCGGAACCCGGGGAGGACAACTGTCGATCTAGGAAGTGTTGCAGGCCTGCCAGACTCGACGGTAACTAGATTACGCCTCTGGTTTATTTCAGAACCATTCCCTGCAAACCCCAGCGGACTTCGACCTGCAAGATTTCAGAGACACCGTGGACGATCTCATTGCAGGCAAGGCCAGTCTCCTTGCAGTTTAATAACTGCGGGGTTGTCCCCTACCCCCCAAATCAGACTAGTGCAGATTTCGTGGTCGTGAAGGTGGTAAACCCAGCAATTTATCAAAGGGTCAGATTCTTCCATGTTTAGGAGACCCCCACCCTTCCTAATGGAGATGAATTACTGGATCTATATGGCTCTCTCAGTTGGTCAGTATGAGTTCTGGGGGAGGGAAGCCTGCGCTGTGATGTGGTCGGGGAGAGGCTGAGCGATAGGAGTGTGCAGAGCAGCGGGCGTGTGTGACTTCGGGCAGTTTGCCCTGGCCACCGTGGAGATTCAGTTCAGATCACCTCAACAGGCATATATTGAGCGACTGCTGTGTTCGTACAGGATATTAAGAAGGGCTTGGGAATTGTAGGGTTTGCAGAGTGAGGGGTGCTTTACTTAATAAAGAAAAGTCTCCACATAAACCCTACGCCCAGCGTGGCATTGTCCCTGTAGCTAGCTGGGCATGAGTCTGAGGCTGTAAACCCAACTCCCGCTCTTCCTCAGACTCATCCTCTTTGATGTCGCCTCCCCTGGCCGGCGGAAACTTCCCCTTCTCTCCTTGCGATGTATTGCCCTTCGGGTCCTGTCTCTCCCCGCCGCTGGACCCACGGGCCCTGCAGTCACCGCCGCTTCGTCCTCCGGACGTGCCTCCGCCAGAGCAGTACTGGAAGGAGGTGGCCGACCAGAACCAGAGGGCGTTGGGGGACGCGCTCGTTGAGAATAACCAAGTAGGGACCCTGGGCTGGCGGCCAGGACTCCTGGGGCGGAGACAGGGTGGAAGCGGGGGTTACAGGAGCGGGAACGTGCCCTTGTGGACCTCAGAACCAGTGGGCCGAGTGGTTCCTGTAGCTGCTGTTGCTCCAGCGGCTCTACCTCAGTTTCCAACTTCACTAAGTGGGAAGGATCCTACCCCCCCTTAGATTTTTAATAGGGCTACGAATCTTTATTGAAAATTTTCTATTTGCCTGGTATTGTGCTTACCAATTTACTTTCTCTTCTCATTTAATACAACCACTGAGATAGAGATACTCTTACTAGCTCCATTTTTTTTTTTTTTGCGGATAAAGAAACTGAGGTGTAGGAAAGTTGAACTTCAGAGGCAGAATCTAGATCTGCCTGTTGCCCAAGTCAGTACTCTTCACCACCATGCTACACTGAGGTTTAATTGAGAAACATTTGTCTAAGTGCTTGGTAAAAAGAAAAGAAAAGAAAATTGACTATTATTCTCAGCAGTGTGAATGCCCTCGGGTCCCCTGTTCCTGATTAGACATTAGGATCTGGGTTTAATTCATGCAGAGTATGCAGACGAGACCGAGCACGGTGGCCTATCTCTGAATGTTTGGGTTTCCTCCTGTAGCTGCACGTGACGCTGACCCAGAAACAGGAGGAGATCGCCTCGCTCAAGGAGCGGAACGTGCAACTGAGGGAACTCGCCAGTCGCACCCGGCACCTGGCCTCAGTGCTGGATGTAAGTGGGGCGCGGCCACGTGGGACACTGCACAAAGTCGAAAGTATTCCTGTGCACCCCCTACCCTGCTCCCAGTGTTGGGACCCGGCAGGGGTCAGGGAACGGAGAGGACCGCTGGGAGCTCGCTGAGCCACTTGCCGGGGGCGCCTCAGTCCTCCCGGTCGCCCAGGTCCGCTTTGCACGCTCCGCACAAGGCGAGTCCAGCTGGCCCCAGGGCGGCGCTCCTCCCCATCTTTTGTAGAAACTGATGATCACGCAATCCCGGGATTGCGGGGCGGCAGCAGAGCCCTTCCTGCTCAAGGCGACCGCCAAAAGGAGCCTGGAGGAGTTGTTCAGCGCTGCGGGGCAGGATTGCACGGAAGTGGACGCCATCCTGAGGGAGATTTCCGAGCGCTGCGATGAAGCGCTGCAGAGCCGCGATCCCAAGCGGCTTCGGCTGCAGCCGGAGCCCGGGAGCACGGACGGCAGGCCCGGGAACCTGCACGGCGCCTTCCGGGGGCTGCGCACAGACTGCAGCCGGAGCGCGCTGAACCTGAGCCACAGTGAGCTGGAGGAGGGCGCCTCCTTCAGCACCCCCATCCGCAGCCATAGCACCATCCGCACCCTCGCTTTCCCTCAGGGCAATGCCTTTACCATCCGGACAGCCAACGGGGGTTACAAATTCCGCTGGGTCCCCAGTTGAGCTGGGCTCCAAAACACTCCCCTGTATCCTGACTGAAGCGCCTGGAAGCCAAGCGGGAGTAGCTGGTATTGTTTCCTGAACTTGGCTTCTCAGAACTCCCCCTGCAGGGGGGATGCCACCCTGAAACTTACTTTTTTCAGGAACAGAAATGTCTTGACACTGATGCACTGTAAAGTTCTGGTACGAAATGTTGAATAGTCCCTCCCCTTTTCACAGCAAAACAGTGCGCGCGCGCGCGTGTGTCTGTGTGTGTGTGTTTGTGTATGTATATGTATACTTATACACACACATATATCACAGTCAATTTTAAAAGTATTTATTTTGAATTATGTACTTTTAAGAGCTGGAAGGGACTTACAAACCACTTGTCTATTTTATAGTTATATAATGCCCTACTTTTATAAAAAGGAAAAGGCGGCTCTAAGAGGTTAAGTAATTTCCTACAATTAGCATTATTGGAACCTTCCAATGGCTCTCACTAGACATTTAAGGGTTGTAGGCCCAGAAGCCAGGTCTCTGGGTGAACACATCACTCACCTTCCCCTGGTCCTGGGAGGACATTTAATTTTGTTACTATTGAAAACTTTAATTCTAGCTGCCAGAAAAAAAAAATTAGGAGAAGCAGCTTAAACACTTGCCTTAGGGCAGGCCATAAACTAAAGAAAAATGCAAATTCTCCGAGGCAATGGGCAATCGACTGAACAGGTGCTAAACGTGTTTGTTTGTAATGATTATTCATACAATTTGGTAAGGTTTGTGGTAAATGTTTATATAAATTATAATACAGTTTTATTTGTCTAAACAGAATAACCACGCAAAAAGCAAACTTTGTTAATAAGAAACAGTTGTTTTAAGAAAATGGGATATCTCACATGAGAAAGAGCCTTCATAATTTTTTTGCCAGAAACCAAATGTGGAAATCTTGGTAAAAGTAAAATTACCTATTTGAATTCCGTGGATAAAACTGGGGTGCACATTCATGTTTTATATTTCTTGGCTTGATCTTCTAAGAAACCCTTACGTGTTATATAGTGCCTTCACTTCAACTTTTCTTCTGTTCCCTTCTGTCTGGGGTTCCTTTTTCTACTCTTTTGTGAAATTGTGTGAGTAGCATGTAGTAGTGATTTGTCTGGATCTCCACAGTTCTCAACATGAGGGCTGCTCCTTGCATTTGGGGGCTCAGCTTGGGCAGGTTTCCAGCCTGTTACACCCCATTGCTGGTTCTGCCGTCTGAGTGGAGATATCAGGTAACAGCAGAGCTGAGCAGGGTGGCAGAACCTGCTCCTCCAGTTTGTCATGTGTACTGTTATCTGTATTTAAATAGCCATTTAGAAACCAAAAACAGCGATAAAATAGACCACATTTCCTCATATTATGTCTAACAAATGGACTAAAAAAATCCACTGGACGGTCCAGATTTTTTTTTTTTACCAGGTCAAGTATAGTTACTGCAGTTCAGGATCAGAAAAAACAAACAAACAAAAAGAACAAAACAAAAATCTTTAACTTGTCCCGAGAAACAACCCTCTTGTCAAAAGTTCTTTTCCTCTTCACTCCTCAATTGGTATTTTCAGAATGCGTTAGCTTCAGTGACCAAAAGGTAAAAAAAATTATGTGTTTTCTTCTATTTGTCTTATGCCTGGACTTTTAAAAAGTTGCAGTTCTTACTGCCTTTAAGATTATAGACCTATAATTATCTTGTTAGCCATTGGCAACTCTAACTGCTTAAGTATCTTCCATTTCTGGGAGAAAAAAGCTCTCCTGTGAACTAATGGCACAAAGTACCAACTTTGCATTGGTTAGCAGTAGATGAGTTAAAAAATTAAATTCATTCATTCATTCAGCAGATATTTATTGAATGTTATTGAGAAACTCAGTAATACAGATACTAAGAAAACAGCGAAGGCACAAAACACAAAGACTCTGCCCTCATAGATCTTACTTTCGCCTGGGAAGAGATAAATGCTTAACACATAAATATATAAGTAGTATGAAGAAAACGAAGAAGAGTAAGAATAGTGTCTTATTCAGCTTGGGCAGCTATAACAAACACCACAGACTGGTGGATTAAACAAGGCTTTTTTTTCTCATAGTTCTGGACACTGGGATGTCCAAGTTCAGGTGCCAGCACGGTCAGTTGTGATGAGGACTATCTTCCTGGTTTGCAGATGGCCGCCTTCTTGCTGTATCCTCACTTGGCAGAGAGAGAGAGAGGGCTCTGTCCTCTTCTTATCAGGTCACTGATTCCATCCTGAGGGCTCTGCTCTCATGACCTCATGTAAACCTAATTACGTCCCAAAGGCCCCAGTTCCAAATACCATCACACTGGGGGCTGTGGTGTGGCTTCAGCATATGGATTTGAGGTGGGGGGGGGTGCACGAACATTCAATCCTTAGCAGATGGAGAATATCAGGAGCAGCTGATGCTAAGATAGGGCAGTCTGGTCAGGGAAGACCTTTCTGATAAAGTGACATTTGAGAAGAGACCTAAAGAAGTGAGGGAATAAACCTGATGGATATCTGAGGGAAAGGCATTCCAGGCAGAAGGAACCAGAAGTGCAAATTTCTATTTTTGTGTGTGTGTGGGGTGGTGTGCCTGACTGAGAACAGCAAGTAGGCTAGTGTGGCTACAGCTGAGTGAATAAGGGGGAAAATGGGGACATTGAGTAGAAGGAGATAGCCCCTCGAGGCCTTGTCGAGGACTTTGGCTTTATTCTGAGTGAGATGGGAAGCCATTGGAGATTTTCAGCTGAGGGATCACATACTTAAATTTTCAGTGGAGTATTCTTGTTTCTTTGGGAGAATTGTAGTAGAGTGGGCATGGGGAAGCAAGGGTGGAAGCAGAGAAACTCACTTGAAGACTACTGGAATAATCTAGGTGAGGGATAATTGTAATTTATACCAAGGTGGCTGTGGTAGGCAGAATAATGGCCCCCCAAAGATGTCCATGTCCTAATCCCTGGATATTTGAGTGTGGAGTTCAAGAGAAAGGTTGAGGTTGGGAGGAATCAGTTTATGTATGGCATCTAAGGCTACATGACATGATTAAATCACAATTTATGTCTCACAGTTGTGTAGATCAGAAGTCTGGATGGGCTCAGCTGGGTTCTCTGCTCCAGGTTTCTTGGAAATCAAGTTGTTGGCTGGGCTCTTATTAAGAGGCTCTGGTGGGGGCCGGCCCCGTGGCCGAGTGGTTAAGTTTGCATGCTCTGCTTCAGTGGCCCAGGGTTTCGCCACTTTGGATCCTGGGTGCAGACATGGCACCACTCATCAGGCCATGTTGAGGCGGCAGCCCAAATGCCACAACTAGAAGGACCCACAACTAAAAGTATACAACTATCTACTGGGGGGGATGTGGGGAGAAAAGAAAAAGATTGGCAAGTTGAAGAGGCTCTGGGAAGACTCCATTTCCAAGTTCAATCAGGTCGTTGGCAGAATCCAGTTCCTTACGGTTGTAGGTCTGAGGTCCCTGTCTCCTGGCTTGCTGCAAGCTGGGGGACTTGTCTTTACTCCTAGATGTCACTCTGGTCCTTGCACTTGGGCCTTTCCATCTCAAAGCCAGCAACGTGTGTCAAGTCCTTCTCACACTGCAATCTTGCTGACTTCCCCTTCTGCTGTATCTCTTTCTTGCTTCCAACTGCAGAAAACTGCCCAGGAAGTAAAAACATAGGCATGAGTTAGACGTCAAAAGTGGGTGCATGGGTTACCTGGAGAGCAAAAATGGTGTCCTTGCTCACAGCTGTATTCTGGAACCTATTTGTCAAATGGAGGAAATCCAGAGAGCATCTTTATTAAGAAGTGCTGGAAGACATTCTCAACAATTTCTTAATACTTCTAGGCAATTGTGGGGAAGAAATCCAGAAATAGGGAAGTAAATCCAGTTCTTGCGTTCCAGTGGAATTCCCTGCCTTAAGGTACCTCAGATGGAATTATTTAAGTTGAGAAGAGAGCATTTCATGCACATCTCAATGTCTTGCAACTCTGACCTAGCCTAAAAATGCGTTCTTCTAATGTCACCACTGGCCTACTAAAAAAAAGTTATTAAAAAGTTCTACATTTTTTTCTCTAAATCATTGGGTTAACAGAGTTTTTATTGTCATCCTATGTACCTAACAGATCTTCCTCTGAAAAATTCCATTCTCATATTAAGGAATGTCATCTTCATCCAGTACCTCTTTCTATCTGGAGTGAACTTTGACTCATTCATTCATTTACTGAGGCCCTATATATTATTTTCATCTAATTGTTTATATTTTATTGCCACTTATATCCAAAACTAATCTGAGACCATTTGTAATGAACACTCACATGAAATAGGATAGTTAAAATTGAGTACCACTAAATATAAGGAAATCAGCATAGTTGGGGTAGTAATCTGCTTTGATTCAACCATTCCTACACTTAAACACCTATAGCCTTCCTTTAGGCAAAAACCTGCTCAAACTTGCATAACTAACAACTATTTTCAATATTTACTTTTAGGTGCTTATCAAAATACTAGGTAAACCACGTATCACAATTATTTACATTTATTTGTTTTATACTGATGTAAGGGAAAGGAAACTCCATAGCTTTACTTTGGATTTATATGGGCAACCAAGTAATAATTAGAATTGCATTTAGGTAGAGGATATGGAAAATTCAACTATTTCTAAGCCATGTCATGGTTTAAAGCAAATACAAATACCATCTTCTGTGAGTGATGATGATAATAGCTTTGAGCACTTGCAAAAGATCATGCCTAACTCCCAAGGTTTCAGGATTTGTCATTCATTTCTTTCTTTAACATGGAAACTCTTAATGCAGAAGATACCTCTCAGGGTTGCTTCCAACCTCATCATGATTGCCCCTTTTCTGGAAAGAGACCTGAGTACACAGGGTTGGGTCTGTTTAGTTTGTGTTATCATCACCCTCTTGCCCTCATCATCCACATCACAACCAGTAGCTGACGGAGCCAGGAGATTCTTTATTTAAAACAGATTTATTGAGATGTACTTCACATACTACATAATTCACCCATTTAAAATGTACAACTGAATGTTTTTTAGTATATTTACAGGGTTTTGCAACCACTCCCACAACCTAATTTTAAAATATTTTTGTCTCCTCTATAGGAAACCGTGTACCCATTAGCCGTTACTTCTCACTCTCCTCCCTCATCCTCCAGTTCTAGGTAACCACTAATTTATTTCCTGTCTATATAGGTTTGCTTATTTTGTACATTTCATATAAATAAGATTACATAATATGTGTTTTTTTGTGACTCGCTTCTTTCACTGACCATAATGTTTTCAAGGTTCATCCCTGTTATAGCACACATCAGTACTTCATTCCTTTTTATTGCCAAATAATATTCCATTGTATAGACACTGCTATGAACCTTGTTGTACAAATTTCTGTGTAGGCATATGTTTCATTTCTTTTTTCCTTTTTTAAAAATATTTTATTTTTCCTTTTCCTCCCCAAAGCCCCCCAGTACATAGTTGTATATTTTTAGTTGTGGGTCCTTCTAGTTGTGGCATGTGGGATGCCGCCTCAGCATGGCTTGATGAGCAGTGCCATGTCTGTGCCCAGGATCCAAAGCAGCTAAACCCTGGGCTGCCAAAGTGGACCGCCTGAACTCAACCGCTTGGCCACGGGGCTGGCCCCTATATTTTCATTCTTTTGGGCATATACCTAAGAGTGGAATTGTCGGGTCATTTGATAACTCTATGTTTAACATTTTGAGGAACGGCCAAACTGTTTTCCAAAGCAGCTGCACCATTTTACATTCCCACTAGCAGTGTATAAGAGTTCGATTTCTCCACATCCTTGTCAACACTTGTTATTGTTTGTCTCTTTGATTATAGCCATGCTAGCAGGTATGAAGTAATATCTCATTGTGGTTTTGCTTTCCATTTCTCAAATGACTAATAAGGTTGACCATCTTTTCATATGCTTATTGGCCATTTGTGTATCTTCTTAGGAGAAATGTCTTCAAATCCTTTGCCCATTTTTACATTAGGTTGTCTTTTTATTTGTTGAGTTGTAGGAGTTCTTTATATACTTTGGAGATAAGCTCCTTAACAGATATATGATTTGCAAATAATTTCTCCCCTTCTGTGGTTTGTCTTACTTTTTTGATGATATTACTTGCAACAAAAATGTTTTTATTTTGATGTAGTCCAATTTATTTATTTTTTGTTTTGTCACTTGTGCTTTTGGCGTCATAAATAAGAAGCCATTACCTAATCCCAAATCAAAAAGGTTTACTCCTATGTTTTCTTCTGAGTTTTATAGTTTTATCTGTTAATTTAGGTCTATGATACATTTTGAATGAATTTTTGTGTATGTTGAGTGGTCGAACTCCATTTTTCTTGCATTGGATATCCAGGTATGCCAGTACTATTTGTTGAAAAGACTACTCCTTCCCCATTGGATTATCTTGACATCCTGCTTGAAAATCAATTGGACATAAATGTAAGGGTTTATTTTTGAACTCTTGATTTTACTCCATTGATCTGAACATCTAAGCAGTACCATGCTGTCTTGATGACAGTAGCTTTGTAGTAAGTTTTGAAATCAGGAAGTGTGAGTTTTTCCAACTTTGTTGTTTTTCAAGATGGATTTGGCAATTCTGGGTACCTTACATTTCCAAATGAATTTTAGAATTGTCTTATTTTATCCAAAAAAGCCAGCTAGCTGTGGTTTTGATAGGGGTTGCGTTGAATGTGTAGATCAATTTGGGAGTATTACCATGTTAACAATACAAAATATTCTGATACATGAATGCTTTCCCTTTAGATCTTCTTTAACTTCTTTCAATAATGTTTTGTAGTTTTCAGTGTACAAGTCTTATACCTCTTTTGTTAAATTTATGTCTAAGCGTTTTATTTTTGATGCTATTGTGAATGGAATTGTTTTCTTAGCTTCATTTTAAAATTGTTTCATTGCTAATGTATAGAAATACAACTGATTTTTGTATATCGATCCTGTATACTACAACCTTGTGCACAAGATCAATATGTAAAACCTTGTATACTGTAACTATTCTAATAGTTTTAAAAAATAGATCCCTTAGGATTTTCTACATGCAAGATCATGTCATCTGTAAATAAAGATAGCTTGACTTCTTCCTTTCCAATTTGAATCTTTTATTTCTTTTTCTTGCCTAATTGCCCTCACTAGTACATCTAGTACAATGTTGAATAGAAGTGAGGTGAGCAGACATCTTTCTCTTTTTCCTGATTTTAGAGGGAAACATTCAGGCTTTCCCTATTAAGTATGAGGTTTACTCTGGGTTTTTCATGGATGCCCTTTATTGGGTTAAGGAAGTCGTCTTTTCCCCCTAGTTTACTGAGCATTTTTAATGAAAGGGTGTTGGATTTTGTCAAATGCTTTTCTTGTATTTATTTAAATAATTATGTAGTTTTTGTCCTTTATGCTATTAAAATGTTTTATTACATTGATATTTGGACCCAGAGATTCTTGATGTAAGATAAGCCAATCAGAATTCCCTTTCCTGGGAAAACTCAAACTTGGAACTGAGGTTTAGAGACTTATGGTCATTTTAATGGCAAAATGCTGGGAAGAAGATCCAAAATTTGATAATATCAAAAATTTGGGGGGCTGGCCCAGTGGCGCAGCGGTTAAGTTTGCACCTTCCGCTTCTCGGTAGCCCGGGGTTCACTGGTTCCAATTCCGGGTGTGGCTATGGCACCACTTGGCAAAAGCCATGCTGTGGTAGGCGCTCCATGTATAAATTAGAGGAAGATGGGCATAGATGTTAGCTCAGGGCCAGTCTCCCTCAGCAAAAAGAGGGGGATTGGGAGTAGTTAGCTCAGGGCCAATCTTCCTAAAAAAAAAAACAAAAAACTGGGAGGTAGGCACCATTCTGGAAGAGGAATGTAGTGGAGCATTCCAGGTGATGACCATCAGTGAAGTGAGCTCTGAACCTCCGAAGAGCTGTCCGTGTCTAAGAGAAGCGCGTCAAGTGCCGCAGGGGGGCAGCTACTTTGCGGGGAGGGGAAGGGTAGAGGGCAGAAAGATACTGATAACTAAGTTGCAGACAGACAGCCCCTCTCCTTTTTCCCAGTATAAAGAGGAAGGAGACCTTCAGGTTAGGGCTGATTGTCAAGGGGTTGGTGCCTGGGTGAAACAATTCTTCCTTGGTGATCTCAAAGCTTTGGGGGAAACCAACAGTCCCTACTTACACTGAAGTCAGGAACCTGTGCAGTATAAAGTCCTCCTAAAAAAACCTTACAAGAGTCAGAGACTTTATGATATTATTAACTATGTTGTTTCTATACATAGTTTTTAAAAAATTCCTCTTTGCATTTCTTTTCTTGGATTGTTTTTTTTGAGAAAATGATAAACTTTAAAAACTACCATAGCTTTAATTGCTATTGATCTTTGTGAATATTATTTTTATGCAATTGAATGTCCTTGGCCTCCTATAAATCTTAGGTTTTAGTTAATTCCAAAGGAAATAATGTATTGCTCAACGTTTAAAACAGAAAATGTGGCTTTTGTTGACAGATGATTATGCTCTTTGGTTTGCCACACACTGCGGACGGTAAACATACTTGCTCATCAGCACGCTGGAGACCCTTGTATACTTGCTGCAAAGCAAAACCAGTCCATCGTGTACTCTGCTGCCTCCTACTCATAATTTGGTGTGAAAAGAGGTCATTTATAAAGCTATGACCAAAATTAAGGCATCCTCTCTTTGTGAATATTAATAACATTTGAAGAAATGTAATAATCCAAAAAATTTACTTTTGATTGGCCTCCACCATTTGCTGTATTTGTGGGAGGAATCAGAGGGAGGCAGATGTCTTCCAAAGGTCACTAGGTCGAAACAGCTGTCATTCACTCCATGAACCTACATCAACTTGCGTATGTGGAGCAGAAAAGAGAAACGAGTGGGAGAAATCTTTTTTGATATAAACCAAAAATGAATCTTTCCCTAAAAGTAGAAAAACAGCAAGTCATCTACTAATCGAAACCAACACATGTATAGAATTACTTCTAAACATGAAGATTTAATCTAAATGTCTCCATTTTCTCCACAAATCTTTAGATTTTATAAAAATATTTATGAGTAAGAAACCATAAAATAAGAGCATAAGACCATAGAAAACAAGAAAGCCTGATATAATTAATGTAAAATAAGCCTTGAAAATTGCATGGTATTTCTCTTTTCATTTTTTAAAAAAATTCAGCTTTTTGACATATAATTGACAAACAGAATTCTAAGATCTTTAAAGTTATGTTGTGGTGATTTGATATACATATACACTGTGAAAAGATTGCTCCCATTGAGTTAACTAACACATCTATCACCTCACAAATTTATCTCTTTTTTTTTTTTTTTTGGTGAGAATCTCTTTCTATCTTTAATTGACTGAACCAGGAAAGGAACTTAAGCAAGCATGAATGTGGATACCACTGTCATTCCAATTTATGTATCTATTTATCTTAAAAATACATTATTTTTCTTCACATGACAGTAATACATGTTTACTGTAGAAAAGAAAAATAAATCCAGCCATTTAATAATTCATTTAACTAACATATAATGAATACCTACTGTATGCTAGGTATTGGGTATATATATATTGGCGAATAAAACAGGTGTGGAGGGAATGAGACAGATGATAAACAGTAAACACAAAAATACATAACTTAACTTGGAATAGGTACCTTGATGAAGACAGAACCCAGAGAATCCACTTACATAAGGGAGCTCAGGGAATGCTTCTCTGAGGAAGAAATTATAAGTATTCAATTTGAAATTTTATCAAAGCAATATATAAACATGGTTAAAAAAATCAAATAATAGAAAAGAACTTTTATGAAAGATAATGATCTCTCTCCTGACATTCCCATCCCCACCCCAGTCCCCAGATGCAGCCATTTTTCTCTCTTTTGGCTGTTTCCCTTGCTAGTTGCTGCCATACTTCTGTCACTGGTTTTCAACCCTGGCTCTCATTAGAATAGTCTCGGGAAGTTTGAAAACGTTCCAAATATGTGGGCCTCACCTGCAAAGATTCTACTTTAACTAGTTGAGATGATGTCAACATTTAATTCTGCTTTGGTTAGAGAACATACTTTGTAAGATTTTGATCTTTGAAATCTCTTGAGATTTGTTTAATGGCCTGGCTTATGGTCTAAATTGGTGAATGCACCATATGCATTGAGAAGAATATGTTTTCTGAGGTTATTGGGTGTAGGCTTCATTTATTCGTGTCAATTAGATTGACATGGTTGATATTATTGTTCAGCTCTTCTATATTCTTACTGATTTTTGCTTTTTTGTCACGCTAAATGCTACTAAAATCCCCAACTATAATTGTGGGATTGTCTATTTCTCCCTTTTGTCTTATCAATTTTTGCTTCATGTATTGTGAACCCTATTATTAGGCACATATATTTATAATTATTACATATATTTTAAGACAGTGGCCCTTTCTATCATTATGAAGTGTCTCTCTTTGTCTATAGACATATGCTTGTCTTGAAATCTATTTGGCCTGGTATTAACATACCTACTCCTGCTTTCCTATGAATATTGTGGGCATGGACTATCTTTTCTTCTTGTTTTACTTCCAACTTATTTGTTATTTATTTTTTAATACTTTTCATTATTTATTTTTGCAATAGTTTAGTCTACATGCGAATGCTATTAATCTTATTTTACAGATGACGGAACGCAATGGTTAGATGCCATTACTAAGTTCTCATAGCAAATCAGTGAAGGAGCTGCCTCTACGTTCGATTCCTCACTTCGCCCTCACTTCCCTAGGCCTTGTTATGTTTAGTTATCTCTTTGTAAATTTTAAGTCTTTTAAGAAAAAAACCAAACCTCGCGTTAGTTTCTTGCTTTTGATCCTCTAGTTTAAATTTTCCCGTGTCTTTGAATGGTGAACTTAAAACAAACTTTAGACTGGAGGGGAGAAATTGAAGCTAGGTTTTTCTGCAATGCTTAGGAAACCACTAATTAGCAAAAACTAAAAAGTAAAATCAGAATGTTACTTTGAAAGCAAGATGAACACCAGTATTGCACAATCAAAATGTAAAACTGCAAATCCAACAACAAAGAAAGAACTTACAGGTGTTACTACTTAGAGAAACCTCAGCTTTAGGTTCTTTTGTTTCTGGATTGAAAGTACGACACGTTTCTGTTTAAATTTGGAAAGTTTTGCTGATACCTATTCTTAAAAGTAAACACTCCACAGTAAGTGGCTTAACCATAATGCATGTATACCAGGAATGGAGAGCTCTGCTGCGTGGAGGGGATGGAAGGAAGAGAATAAGTGGAGAGGGAGCTTGGCACAAAGAGCGAGGTTGAGGAAATGGAGCTGGGTGTTAAACTTACTTTTATGGGAATTTAAAAATGAATTCAAAGTTGTTAAATGAATAATGAAAACAGCTATAGTATAGAAAAATCTTTATATAGTCATGGTATAAAGAAGTTTGAACATCTAAAAGGCACATCTATAACAGGAGAATGGTTTTTGTATCTGAGTTTAATTTAGACAATGACTTACTCAAGAAGTATTTTATCTTCTGAACCAAGTACTTAAAGGACCCAAAAGCTAGCTTCATGATGGCACAAAAATACTTAATAGATTTATACTGGAGGGAAAATTTTTATAGATTGAAAACCTATCAACTAAATGGAACTTCTAGATCAAATCAGAATGACAAATTAAAACTAAGGGCACACCAATAACACACTGACAAAATGTAAAAATATAAATTCTTTTATTATATAAACAATAATGTCCTTATTCTATTAAATGTATTATATTTATTGGTAACACATTTTTATCAGACCAGCTTATGGAATCTACTATAGTACATAATACGGTTAGGTGATTTTCAGTAATCAGTAATCAGTAATTCAGTAATCAGGTAAATAGCGGCCTGTTAAGAGGTCTTACAATCTCTTAGCCTAAGTTTGTTTTTATTTAATTTTTGGAGGTATAGTTACAGTGAGAAGATTTTGGCTGAACGCAGATCTTGCCGGGGATGGTGTCTATGAATATTTGTTGGCTTTACTCATTTAGAGTGCCTCTCCTTAAAAATACCTGAAGAGATTCCTTTATCTTGAGAAGTTATAAAGAAAACTGATTGAAAAGAAGACAATGCACAGTCTATGAATAAATCATGCATAATTTATAAATAGGTATTTGCACGTCTGCAGCAGATGACAAAGGGTATACAGCTGCAGCATGTGATTGAAGTTAACAATTAGTCATCTCTCACTAGGGTGGTGATGAAGCCCTGGGCCAGGCTGCTTCACATAACCTGCCCTTGATCTATTCTCTTTTTAAAATGTCCCTCTTTTGTATCATTCTTCGGCCTATTTCTATATTCCCTGATCCCTTACACTGGCCCTTGAGAAATTGATTTAGTTCTCTGTATCTGAATTGATATGCTAACTGCAGAATTTGCAGTCTACTTACAGTTGCTCTAACGTTCAGTCTTTCAAATACAGACTTTCTACTTCAACCTGGAGTATTAACTATACTCTGTGGTGCTGGCTATGTCTGTTCTCATTTTCTATCACGTAAACTGATGTAATGTAGGAAATTTATAAATTCATATAAAATCCTTATGAATTCAAAGGAGAGTAGAGTTGTTGGGAAGCAGAAAACATTTTCTTTTTCCTTCAAATCAAACTAATGATCACTAAGTAGAAAGACATTTAAAAACACTTGGTTATCTTGGTTTTATCTTAAGAGCGTTTGTTATCGCCATTGTGAATGTTGAGGACATTTTATTTTTGCGCGCTAGAACAGCTGATAGAGACAAATGAAGATGTAAGTCAAAGGAAAAGACGGAGAAGTGATCATATTTTGAATTTAAGCCTACTTTTGTGTGAAGACAAGTACACGATGCTGAATAAAGCCTACAAATGAGGGAACTGTGGCTGCCTATATTGCTGAAAAGTTTGCTTAGATATCATCCATACAGAAGAATGTAAAGGTAAAGTGGGCAGACTAAGTTATTCCTATACGTGCAAAGTGAAATCAAGAATTGAGGCAATTGGTTTTCTGGAAGTTTTCAGAAAAAGCAACTTTTGACTTACAAAATTTCGAAAATTGCTTCAGTGATCCATCTTACTCTCTATACAAAGAAAGCATCTAAAATATTTTGTAATGGGTTTTAATTTATTTTTTCTAATTTTAGCTTTCAAATAAAAAATAAGAAATCTCTATATTATTACTATAGTTCAGGGACTCTTCTCCTAATAAAATGCTTTAATGTCTGGAAACAGGTGGGCTTTTTAAGGAAGATTTTTGGTTTCAGAAACGGAGTCAGGGAAAGAACTATGAAAAGCAGACTTCACTTAGGAGAGTGGACACCAAGCCAAGGGAGGCCTCCTGCTCTGCCCAGCTCTATTTCCCATCAAATCTTTTCATTTCACTTTGATACATGGTCTGACTTTCCTCTGATTAAAGATTAACTGAGGTTAATAAAGAAGTCTCATTTAAAAATTTTTTTTCCATTACAACAGTAGTATGTGTTCATTAATGCAGTTTTAGAAAATAGAGAAAGTAATGAGAAATTATCTCTAGTTTCACTTTCCAAATACAATCATTGTTCACATCTTGGTGAATTTCATTCTATTTTTTTATAACCACTGGTTGTATTTTCCTCAGAGCTGTGATCATCCAGTCCACAATATTTTGACTCCTTTGTTCCACTTATTTATCATAACCTTCCCTCCCCCAGATGAATAAGAAGCCTCTTTAACTTTCCCTGGGAGGAATCTGGTACAGTATGGCATTCATAATTTAGTGAAATTTTGTTACGCTGGGTTTTTTTCCCTCTTTCTTACCCGAGGTCATAGGCATTTATTTATTTGACAGGCACATTGAACGTCTCCCAGGTGTCTAAAGGCAAGGAAGGTAGAACCCCTATCCCTGTGGAGCTCAGTCTACTTGGGGGAAGTTGGATCAACAAAAGAATGAGAGTATTGACTGAAGGAAAGGGAGACAGGTCACTTGGATCCAAGAGTACTTTGGACCCAGGACAGGTCAAAAGCATGACAATTTCTTCCCCCAAGGTAACCAGAGAAAGGGATCCAGAATTGGAGGTGGGAGGGTGACAAAGATAAATTCTAAATAAAAAGTTGTCCTAGGTAAAACTCATTGAGGGTTTTGAAGTCAGAGAAATGGCTACCTATGGTGAGGGGTATTGGCTTGGGGAAGAGAATGAGGAAATCTCCTGGGGTGATGGAAATGTTCTATGTCTTTATCTGGATGATGGTTACACAGGCAGATTCATATGAAAAAAAATTGTCAAGTTATACGCTTAAGATTAGTGCACTTTATGTGTGTTATGTATCAGTAAAAAAGTAAGTTTTTCCCCATAGGCTTGGCCCTCTGCCCTCGGTAGGAGAGGTTTAGGAAAGTTCTGCTTGTCCCACCCTCTGCTGTACTGCAGCGCTCTGTTAAGAGGACCTAGCATTCAAACTTGTATTATTAATGCCATGGTTCTGCTACATTATAGGTTAAAAAGGCTTGTGGATTAATTTCAGAAGTTAAATGCCATTTAAAATTAGTTCCATAGGGGGGCTGGCCCCGTGGCCGAGTGGTTAAGTTCGCGCGCTCCGCTGCAGGCGGCCCAGTGTTTCGTTGGTTCGAATCCTGGGCGCGGACATGGCACTGCTCATCAAACCACACTGAGGCAGCGTCCCACATGCCACAACTAGAAGGACCCACAACGAAGAATATACAACTATGTACTGGGGGGCTTTGGGGAGAAAAGGGAAAAAATAAAATCTTTAAAAAAAAAAAATTAGTTCCATAGGAAAGTGCAATTGACTTATAAAAGAACATCGGGAGTGCGATTCAGCAAACATTTATGGAACACCTCTGCTATCTAAATAATGGTACTTTGTGCTGAGAAAGTCTCCAAGATGAATGAGACCTGGATCCTGTTGTCAGGAGCTTGATCTTTCCCAGGTTAAGGTCTGTCCCATTTTATTATTGGTTCCAGTCTTGAATTTCTAAGTTGTAGAAATAAAATATGGTGTCTTATGAAAAGATACTCAACATCATTAGCCATCAGGAAAATAAAAATCAAAACCACAGTGGGATACCACTTCAACCCACTGGGACGGCTATAATAAGACAGACAGATAAAAAGCGCTGGCAGGGATATGGAGAAGGTAGAATCCTCATATACTGCTGGTGGGAATGTAAAAGTGGGTGCAGCCACTTTGGAAAACAGTTTGGCAGTTCCTTAAAGGTTAAACAGAGATACCATATGACCCAACAATTCTGCTGTCAGGTATCTACCCAAGAAAAAGGAAAACATGTCCACACAAAAACTTTTGCATGAATGTTCATTGCAGCATTATTCATAATAGTCAAGAAGTGGAAACAAGCCAAATGTCTATCATCTGATGGATAAATAAAATGTAGTATGTCCATGCAATAGAATGTTACTCAGCAATAAAAAAGAATAAAGTACTGATATCTGCTATAACATGAGTAAACCTTGAAAACATGCTAAATAGAAGAAGCCAGTTACAAAGGACCACATACTGAATGATTCTATTTACAGGAAATGTCCAGAATCGACAAATTCATACAGACAGAAAATAGGTTAATGGTTGTCTCCGCTGGGGAAAGGGGGCACCAGGAGTGACTGCTGAAGAGTAAGGGATTTCTTGCGGGAGTGATCAAAATGTTCTAAAACTAATTGTGGTGATGGCTGCACAATTCTGTAAACATACTAAAAGTCATTGAATTGTACACTTCAAAAGGTGAAGTCTATGCTACATGAAGTATATCCCTAGAAAGCTGTTAAAACAAAAAAAAATCATACTGTCTTTGAAGAAATCAACAAGAAAACCTTAACACTAACATTTAAGGAAAAATATTGAGTGGTTAAGAGCTGTCTAGAGCAGACCATCTGGATTTTAATCCCAGCACAACCATTTACTAGCTGTGGGATCTAGCACGTTAATTAACCTCTCTATGCCTCAGTTTCCTTTCTGGAAAATGGAGGTGCGGGCATGGCCTACTTCACTCCAGGCTGATGTACACAGGTTTTATGCTGAACTGAACGCGTTAACTGAGACAAGTACAGCGCTCACGGTAGAGCTCAATAAATGTTAGCTATTATTGAAGAGAACTCTAACATTTTTAAAGTACTCTTACATACATTTTCTCACTTGATAACACAAGCACGTGGGAAATTTACATTCCTTGTGCCTCAGTACAATTTTGAGCAGCTTGTTTTTGGCCCTGGAAGCTCTGCTGATGTCTGTCGCTCTCTCTCGCCTCTCCTCCACTCCACAATGCCAGGGTTTATCCCTGTTTTATTCTTGCTTCTAATTTTCCATAAGATGTTAGTAAATAGCACTTAGTGTGACTTAGTCGAGGAAATTTCCACGTTAAAAGAGAAATCTTAAAAACCAAAAGAACTTGTACAGTCCAAAGATATGGCAACTCTCCAATCATATCATTACGTACAATGACGTATCATTGCTGAGGCAGCCTGACTGCGGTGGGGTCTGATTTTTATGATTTAGCTTGTATATTTTGCCTTTCCAAAACTAGCCTAAAAGTCCTAAAACTGTAAGAATTCTCTCATAAACACTTCTTTTCTTTAGATTTTTTAGGCCTCTTGTGGTAATAAACCAAGATTCTAAATTTGCTTTAATTCTGAGAATTTTATTAAAAATTGAAGCATCTTATTTTTTTTCTTGTTACAAAATCAATGACTGCAAGCAAAAAGAGTAACGTAAAACACTCATATTCCTCTCACTTTGATGGAGACTTCTAGACATTGTTGTAAATATGCATACAAATACATACTTAAAAGAATAGAAATCAGGGGCTGACCTGTGGCAGAGTTGTTAAGGTCACGCTCTGCTTCAGTGGCCCAGGGTTTCACAGGTTTCTGGGTTTGGATCCTGGGCCCAGACATGGCGCCACTCATCAGGCCATGCTGAGGCGGGCATCCCACACCACATCCCTACAACCAGAAGGACCTACAACTAGAATATACAACTATGTACTGGGGGCTTTGGGGAGAAAAAGAGAAGAAAAAAAAAGACTAGAAACGGATGCTAGCTCAGGTGCCAATCATTAAAAAAAAACAAAAACCCAACAGGAGTCATACCCCATGTGCACCCATTTTTTGTCCTAACAGTATTTATGAATTTTTTATGTTTTATTTCTGAAATATTTTAATAACTTCATTTCATTATATAGATGAGGAATAATTTATTTAACCAATACCCTGTGGCTGGATATTTAACAAATCTGCACGGGAACATGAACATTTCTATAATTATTTCAAAAGTGAATGAAATGCTAGGAAATTAAGGGCAGTACGGCATTTCTTCCAAAATTCAGTCTTTCAGGCATTTATAATGGTGGTAAAGTTTTGGGTTCTATAATCTAAGATAAATATTGAAATCTGAGGATTCAGAGGAGGACAGTAAACACAGCATTGAGAAATAGGAATTGCAGTTATTTGAGAAAGCTTACAGATGCCTATATTTATATTTATTTATACAAAAAGAATATCCCATAACATCTTGTATTTTTGTTATGTCACTCTCACAGTCCATCAATGTAGAATTATCATGTATGTCTCCTCTTCACTTCTAGTCTGTGAGCTCCCAGAGGGCAGAAATCATCTCATGTCTATTTACCCCATAGTGTATGCTGTTTGAAGAGAAAATGTCCATCGAATAGGAGTTGAGCATAATTGTGACATCTCAAAGGAAGGGGGAGCAGCGATAGTTCAGTCCTGCCTGCAGTCACTATGCTCATTTTCATAAGCTTCTACAGGAATTGCCAGGCATGTGACTCTGTAAATACTGCTAGTGTGCTGTTGCGTTTCCTATTCCCATGAGGAAGAATTGAAGAGCTTCTCCTCACTGCCTCACTCCAGTAAGTCAGGTCCCTGTGTATAATATTACTGAAATGTCAACATAATTGTGTTGAAATTATGATCCACTTGCTAATCTGAACTGTATGAAATGTTAACTAAATGTTTCTGTATTTACACAGCTATGTTTGCCTGCTGGATGGCCACGGTTGGAAGTGTTTCATTGAAGTGTGATGATCTGACACTCTTGTGGCGCAGCTGAGGGACAAGTTTTCCATAGTGGTGACATAATTCAAGTTTTCTGGGCACTTTTTGGACTAAGTATCTAGGAGATGAAGCTGTGAGATGTCTAAAGAAAGATCAAGAATGGTAGTGCCTGTGGAGCACAGTGAATCCATGTATTCAAATTATGCTGCCTCAAACTTCGAAGGCTGTGAAATTTTACTAGCCTCTTGAGCAGTAAGGTTACTGGAAATTTTAGGTTGTTTGAATCACAACTTCCCACATCTCATGACAAATCAATTTAGGTGGCTTGTGCCTTGCTAAACTAGGTCTGATTCTGGTGAGGGTTGGTTGGCGTTTGTTAACAGGAAACAGAAAATGTCCTTAATTAGATCTTTTTTTTTTTGGTAGCGGGTAACAAAATAAAGGCTCTTAGTCAAGTCTCCAGTTAATAGAGAAAAACATCGTATCTTGTCTCCTTACATGTTATGCCTCCCCTCCCGCCTCAAAATCAGAGAAACATGTTTATAAACTCTTATTTTCCCTAGCAAAATCAAGCAAGTTGGAGTTGTGGGAGTTAAATATTCTTTTAAAATAGCTCCTTTCTTTATTCCACTGCTGAAGTTTGTATAAAATTGCTATAATGTATTTAAAGTGCTTAGGACCATGACTGAACATAGCATTCAATAAGTTTCAGCTATTCGTTTTTTTTTAAAGAAAACAATATCATAATATAAAAGCTCACAAAGCTTTTGGATGCAGTCACAATAACTAATAAATTTGATCTTAAAAAGGGAGAAGAATCAAAATTAAAGTAGCAATTAAGATAATGAAAGGCACGAGAATAACCTAGATGCGTATTATGTTGTATTTTTTTAACCTAATAAGATAACACTATAGTTCCTGAATGTTAGTGAGCAGAGCTAATTACTTTTCCTTGTTCACAGTGCCACCTTCAGGAAAGAGAAGTTTCATTTTAATTTAGTGCAAATGTATCCTTACTGGATTGAGCCAGCTCAGGTACCTAAAGATCAGGCATAATAAAGACGATGTTTGTTTTAATTTATTATTATGAGACTATCTCCTCTGATTCTTTCTACCTGGCTGTGTTCAGTGCAGAAAATCAATCTGTGGGCTTTTACGTTTTGATGTGGGGCATTTAAAAAATTGATTAGAAATAAAATGCATGGGGCTGGCCTGGTGGCATGGTGGTTAAGTTTTGCTCTTTGCTTTGGTGGCCCTGGGTTCACCAGTTCGGATCTCAGGCGTGGACCTAGCACTGCTCATCAAGCCATTCTGTGGCAGGCGTCCCACACAGAAAATAGAGGAAGATGGGCACAGATGTTATCTCAGGGCTAATCTTCCTCCAAAAAAAAAAAAAAAAAGAGAGAGAGAGAAATAAAATGCATATGGTTTCTAATTTATTTTCCTTTGGAACACCATACTTAGCTTATAATATATAAATTATGCAGTTTTTATGTTATCTCCAAGAGATTCAATAGTTTTCCTTGAGAATTTCTGCCTTTAACCAGTCTCATAAGGAAATTTTCCATTATATCAAATAAAAAATGGAATTAAGCAATTATTTACTTCTAGTAATTAAAATATTACCCAATGGATGAATAATTGGTTGAGGAAGCTGGAGAAGGTCAGATTAAACAACCCGAGGGAGGGGAAGGGGGAGAGGTACTAGAACTTTCCAGGGCTGCATTGTCCAATGTCATTTGGGGTGGGGTGAATCGTGGTAAATCCTAAGCAGGAAAAGAAGAGGGTGCTATGACAGCAAATAATTGGAGGTTGGGATATGGCCTGAAAAGTCAAGAAAGGAAGTAATGTTTGAATTGAACTCTCGAATAAGGTCAGAAATTAACTAGGTCAAGGAGGAGGGGCAACAGGAGGAACAAAATATACAAAAATCTTAAAACGAAAGGAGTATGGTTTCTTTAAGGAAAAGAAAGGTCGCTGTAAATAGAATGCAAGGAGATGTGTAGTTCCAGGTAAGGCTGGAGACAAAGCAGAGACCAGATCATACAGGGACTTTTAGGTGTTGTGAAGATTCTGGTCTTTAGGAAGCCACAGAGGACCTTTAAGCAGATCTATTCTTAAAAAGAGATCACTCTGGCTTTGCTGTAAAAAATGGATTAGAGAAGAACAAGAATGAATACGGGAGAGTAGCCAGGCAGCTATGGCTGTTGTTAGGTCAAGAGGTGATTGTCACTTATAGGGCTTCTCTATAGTTTTGCAATAAGAGCTTGCTTAAAGGAAGATGCTCACATGCTTACCTGAAGGCATCTCCAAGTGGTGGGTCCCCATCCTAGTCTTATAGCCTTGGGCCTTAGGGTTTCAAATTCCAGACTTTTATTACCTCTTCCTTTGGAAACCTTTAGCCCTTTTTCTCATCTTTTGTGTCCTGGCTTTCACCTGTCAGGCCATAAATGATCCATAAGTGATGGAGTTTCTCTGCTCATCTTGATATTAGCAGAACAAGACCTCTTAAACTTATATGTGCTTTTTTTCTAAGAGGGCAACTGAAAAAGATCATTTTCAGATTAAAATTCCAAACTGTTTGATTTCAATGGAAATACATCCAACTAGGAAAAGACCAGCAAATTCCTTGTGATTTTTTCCCAATTATTTACTCTTGTGGCTGTTTTATCACCTTTTTTTCAATTAAAAAAAGACGTTATTGGGGCTGGCCTTGTGGCTGAGTGATTGGGTTCATGTGCTCTGCTTCAGTGGCCTGGGGTTTCGCTGGTTTGTATCCTGGGCATGGACCTAGCACCACTCATCAAGCCATGCTGTGGCAGCATCCCACATAGCAGAGCCAGAATGACCTACAACTAGAATATACAACTATGTACCAGGGGGCTTTGGGGAGAAGAGGAAAGGGGGGAAAAAAGAGAAGAAGATTGGCAACAGATGTTAGCTCAGGTGTCAATCTTTAAAAAAAAAGGACTTCATGGTATCTTGGACTAAGATGATGGCTATGAAGATTTGAGCAAAATTTAGAAGGTAAAATTGGCTGGACTTGATGATGGATTGGACATGCAGAGGGAATGAGAAATCAAGAATGAGTCCTAAAATTCTGGGTTGTAATGGGATGGATTATGGCACATTCAGTGAGTTAGTGAATATTGGAGGAAGCCAAGCTTTGGAGGGAAGGTCATTAGTTCAGTTTGGATAGAAGTTTGAGGCACCTGTGAAGCATATTGTTCTGTATTAGGTATGGGTCACTGACACCATGGACAAGGTTGAGATTACCTATGGAGAGTACAGTGTTAGAATAAGCCCTTCAGCGGTGGGCTGGAGCTGGTTTGTACTGTTCAATGAACCGATTCTGCTCTTCTCGTCCCAACTCTGCATGATGTTATGTTGGTAGTTTGAAATAGGCAATGGTGGGAGTATTTATGCCACAGAGAATGGCAAACATTTAGAGTTTTAGGTCTCCTCCAGCCTTCCAGCTGATTTATCAGCATACCACTGCTAAGACTGAAACATTTCAAAACCTGGTAAGAAAGATGAACCAGTAGTGATTATTGAGAAGGAAGAAAATAAAAAACGTGTAGTGTTGATGAAAATGGAAAAAAATTCAAGGAGAAGGGAATGATAAATAATCTTAAATATTGCTTACTTTCATCAAGTAAGATGAAAGGAGACACCTATGAGCTATAGCAATGGGGAAATGATGGCGAATAGGTTGAGGAGTGAGCTGGAGTCGGGAAATTGAGACTGTGGGTACAGACAAATCTGAGAAACTCAGCTGTGGGGAGGATAGTAAAGAACAATAGCCAGACAACTGCACACATTCCAGTACTTATTGGAAGAATCCAATAGAGAGGGAGAGGTGGCAGAGAGGGACAGGCAGGGAGGGCGGGGAGGAAGCTGCCACAGTATGGGCCCTGAGATGATGGCAAAGTTCCTGGAGAAATTAACTTTAGGAGAAGGGCTATTTTCTCTATTGCACAGGAGAGAGTGAAGAAGGACAGTGTCACAGGTTGGACTGCCCAGGACTCAGACTTGGATTTATTCTCCTCAGATTTACCCTTCAGTTTGTGATTTTTTTTTCTGACATGATTTTTAGATACTTTAATATTCTTGTGAGATTTCTCTGGATATGACTGTCAATAACCATTATGAAGTGTGATACTCAAGTGTGATACCTGCAGATAGGGTCGGCCTCATACAAAAAGGAGTAACATTTTTCTCCTGAGGACATTACAGTTCTATTAATGGAATCTACATTTTTTTGGTAGCCACAATAACATCATCCTATTTATTCATACTAACTTGCAGTCAAATAAAACTCCCAATTTTTTATTATATGGTGGTGTTTTTTAAGCGTTACTTTTCTCTCTTCATCATAATCATCCTTTGCTGGAAGAATATGATGGGCTTTTTTTTTTCAGTTGGTGTTTTTCTTAAGGGTTAAGTATAGATTTTACATTTAGCTTGATGAAATATTATTTTGGTAACTTTGGCATGTTGTTACAGCCTGGAGAGGTAATTTTGGATTTTGACACTATTGAATTAATGCTTCTGGACATGTTGACTTTTTCACATCTTATGAGTATTTTGGATGATTGAAAAATACTTTAAAAGTGACCAATATAATGATAAGTTACAAATGATTAGCCCATAATAGCTAATGGGCTAGTGAAGTTTTAAAATAGGTAGACTCTCTATAATATCTTGCCTTTAAATTTTCAAAGGTGAAATTTGGGACATTAATGACCTCAAGTACCTAATTTGATTTCAAATAATAAGATGGATTTTTTGGAGCACTTAAATTATTTAGTGCTTTAATAATTTCTACATGGAACAAAGTCATCATGTTATGCTTCATGTAGGCTTAAATATTTGAATGAACATTTTTTTTAACCAAGTACCATATGCAGATTTAAGTTAAAAAAAAAGACGAGGTCTTTCTCATATGCAAAATAAGTGTTTTAAAGGTAACGTTATATTCTTAAGAAATAATTTCAATTTAAAAAATACAACTAAAAAATTAAGAAAAATGGTTAATATCCTCATAAGGGAAAATCCTCTAATAAATAAAGATATTAATGTTTTCTAAAAAAAAGTCATAAAATGCTTAAAATTTCTTTTGGTATTTCTAGTTCTCAGTACCAAGAATTGTTCCGAGTAAAGATCGAGTTGCAGTGAAGCAAATGGGAAGTGAGATGAAGCGAGAATGAATGAGTGTATCTTTCCTGTGTCATTGGAGATGGCTCAGCCTGGGTTTCAGAGGGCCATGCCTTCTTCCTTCACTGAACAGAGACTAAGCTCCCCTCTTTTCCTGCCTCCACGCCCCCACACTCCATAAATTACTGAAGGAGTAAAAAGACCCACATTTAGTCTTTGGAAATACCTTAATTTGCTAAGTAAGATAATACAGAATTGAAAACAAAAACAAACCAAGGAGAAATGCTTTTGTTGAATATGACCTCACTATTTCACTAGTGCTACAATGTGTGTAAGAAAGAAATAAAGTAAAAATTTTACATCAGAAAATATAGAGTGGAATAGGCCAGTTTGGTCCTTTGAACATGTTATTTCAGTTAGAATGATTAGAGGATACAATGGCTTAAATGGAATTGCATTAAAAACTTCAGCCATGGAACAAGTTTCATGTATTTAGAATGTAAATTGTTAATGCATTTTATTGGGCTTTTTATTCTGATCTGTCACATTTGAATTAACTGACTTTATTGTGTGTGTGTGTGTGTGTGTGTGTGTGTGTGTGTGTGTGCCGGGGGTGGGGCGGGAATTGGCCATTTGTAATAAACTTTATTTCAAGGCTTTCCATATGACATTAGGAAGTGTTTAACTAAAGAAAATGTTTTATTGCTTTAAGACAGGTTCTTATACAGATGTATTTTCATCATCCTTTAGAGTGCTCTTGTTTGGGACAAAGTTCTGAGTCATATCCAGAAATGAGAAATAGACAGAGGGCCCTATAGAGCTGATGTTAATATTTTAAGGGTTGTTAATATTTTATCACAATGTTATTTTGTTTGCATTGTATGTGACACTGAATGGTAAATTTTTAAAATGTGCTTTTAAAATGTGATTTTTATTGTTGAAAAATCAGATTGGCTTAATAATTTTCTTCATGGATAATTTTGTTAGCTTACATCTACTCTCTAAATTGAAAGTCTACTAGTACAAATGGGTGATCTGTAAATAAGGTTTAATTTTCTTTATCGAGGTATAATTGACATATAACATTATGTTAGTTTCAGGTGTACAACATAATGATTTGATATTTATACATATTGCAATATGATCGCCACAATAAGTCACTAACATCCATCACCATATGTAGTTACGGAATTTTTTTTTCTTGTGATGAGAACTTTTAAGATTACTCTCTTAGTGACTTTCAAATATACAATATAATATTATTGACTATAGTCACCATGCTGTACATTACACCCCCAGGACTTATTTATTTTATAACTGAAAGTTATAAACTGGAACTAATTGACTTTTAATGAAGGTATCCAAATAATTTCAAAACTTAGAACTAAATCTAATAAACTAAATGAATTGTGCAGAGATTGAAGTAATAATTTTGATCTTAATCTTATACCAAGCCTGTGGGCTACCTAAATTGCTCTGATATATACATTTCTAGCCATCTGCAGATATCTTGAAATCAGACTATGAAAATGATGCAAAAGAGAAAGCATAAAAAATTCTTTGACTATATGGGACTCAGTTCTCTGCTCTTTCAGTCTCATGAAATTTGTCACTTAAGTACATGGGTCTGGGATTTGATTTTATCCTATTTACAATCTAATAAGTTAGCCTATTACTGTTTCATAGATGCTGGCAGAAGTCACGAGATTCCCTTGTCAGAGACAAAGGACTTTATTACTCACAACACAGTAAGCAGCATGAGCATCATGTTTACAATTCACTTTGCCTCCAAATCCCACAGGGGCAATGAGGAGGGCCCATATAATGCCTGCCGCCACAGTAGGTTGGATTAGAGGAGAAGAATGCTTAGCCTGGGGAATCCACTGCTTTCATAGTAAGCAGAAGCAAGCCTGCTCTTTGTCCTCAATGGAGAGGTTACTTATCCTTCAAGATTGCTTGCTGCAAATCAATTGTGAGAAATGCCTAGATAAAGAGTTGTCCAGACTTTGCATCCTTAGTATATTCAGCAAGATGTGCAGGAATGTGAAAGACACATGGAGGAGTGTCTTCCAAGACAAATGTTAGGGTTTCTGCTCCTAATAAATTTTATTTTGATTGAGTTTTATTATCTTCTTTAAACTTAGAATGACACAAAATATGTGCCTTCTTGCCCTTTTGCTCCTTTGGGAGTGTAGAGTTGTGACAAGACCACAGGCTTTGAAGCTAGAAGACCTGGGTTTGGAATCCCAACTTTTCCATTTACTAGCTGGGTGAACTTGGCCAAGTCATTTAACACTCCCTCCCAGAGCCTCAGCTTCTTCATCTGCAAAACAGTAATAATATCTACTTCACATGTTGCTGTGAAGATCAAATGAAAAAGGGGCTGCTCCCTGGCTGTGTGGTTAAGTTTGTGCACCCTGCTTCGGTGGCCTGCGGTTTTGCTGGTTTGGATCCTGGGCACGGACCTAGCACCACTCATCGAGCCATGCTGAAGTGGCTTCCCACATAGTAGAACTAGAAGGCCCTACAACTAGGATATCCAGTTACGTACTGGAGGGCTTTGGGGAGAAGAAGAAGAAGAAGAAAGATTGGCAACAGATGTTAGTTCAGGGCCAATCTTAAAAGATAAAATGCAAGAAAAAAAAATCAAATGAAAAGGAAACTGAGGAAAAAACTTCTGAGCCAATTACTAAAAATTGGAAACAACCCAAATGATGGGGCTGGCCAGGTGGCACAGTAGTTGAGTTTGCATGCTCTGCTTCAGCAGCCTGGGGTTGGCTTGTTTGGGATCCCGGGCGCGGACCTAAACACTGCTTATCAAGCCATCCTGTGGCAGGTGTCCCACATAAAAAATAGAGGGAGATAGGCACGGATGTTAGCTCAAGGCCAATCTTCCACAGCAAAAAGAGGAGGATTGGTGGCAGATGTTAGCTCAGGGCTAATTGTCCTCAAAACAAAACAAAATAAAACAAACAGAAACAACCCAAATCAGCCCAAATGTCCTTCATCTGGTGAATGAATAGAAAAACTGTGCTAAATCCACATGATAGCCTCAGCAATAGAAAGGAAAGACCCATTGATACAAGCAGCATTTCAGATGTATCTCAAATTCATTATGGTAACTGAAAGAAGCCTGACTCAAAAGGCTACATAGCTTATGATTCCATTCATATGACATTCTTCAATAGACAAAACTACAGGGATGGAAAATAGAGCCATGGTTGCCAGGAGCTGAAGGTGGGAGGAGGAGCTGACTACAAAGGGGCACAGGGGAACTTTTGGAGATGATGGAACTGTTCTATATCGTGACTATGGAGGTAGTTACAAGACTGCGTGCAAGTGTCGGCACTTATACTACTGTTCACTAAAAAAGAGTGAAGGCATTTGAGTTAGGACAGAAGAAAACTGCAGCTGAATTGCTACGAAGACGCCTGTATTAACTTTGCCATATGTGCAGCTTACTTACCTCAGCCCATATTTCAGATCTATGTTGTAAAGCCTAAAGATACACAGGCTATTCATAGAGCTCTATACAAAATCACAGAGAACCATTCCCCCAAGTGAGTACATTGGTGGGATGATGTTCCCTCCTTGGTTTCATGAAGCTGTTTTCTAAGTAATCCCCTCCTTTTACCACATCAACACCCAAATTGCTAATTATAGGGAGAAAATCCAATGCAACATACCATAATATAGTCAGTTCCCACTTATACAGCTAATGAGGAAAAATAGCTTTAAGTATTTAGAAATATAGAAACAATGTTAAAATCTCATTTTTTAAGCCATAGTGTCAGCCACATCATCATACCATCGTTTGTTCTATTTTGCAGATGAAGAAGCTGAGGCTCTGGGAGTGTTAATGACCTGGCCAAGTTCACCCAGCTAGTAAATGGAAAAGCTAGAATTCCAAACCCAGGTCTTCTAGCTCCAAAGCCTGTGGTCTTTTCACAACTCTATGCTCCAAAGGAGCAAAAGGGCAAGAACGCACATATTTTGTGTCATTCTAAGTTTAAAGAAGATAATAAAACTCAATCAAAATAAAATTTATTAGGAGCAGAAACCCTAACATTTGTCTTGGAAGACACTCCTCCATGTGTCTCTCACATTCCTGCACATCTTGCTGACTGGACGACTCTTTATCTAGACATTTCTTAGAATTGATTTGCAGCCAGCAATCTTGAAGGGTGAGTAACCTCTCCATCTAGGACAAAGAACAGGCTTACTTCTGCTTACTATGAAGGCAATGGATTCCCCAAGCTAAGCATTCTTCTCCTCTAATGCAACCCGCTGTGGGGGAAGACTTCTATTTGGACTCTCCTCATTGCCCCTGTGGGATTTCGGGGCAAGGTGAATTGATATGAACATGTTGCTCATGCTGCATGCTGTGTTGTGGATAATAAAGTCCTTTGTCTCTGACCCAGGAGTCTCGTGACTTCTGCCAGCATCCATGAAACAGTAATAGGAGAACTTATTAGATTGTAAATAGATAAAATCAAATCCTAGACACCAAGGCTTGTATCTAAATTAAAAGTGGTCCCTGGAAAAGTTGGAAAAAAGAAAGCATAAATGCAAGTAATCATAAAATAGGTAATAAGAGACAAGTATAGATTTTTAAATTAGTCAACTTTTTGCATGGATTTATCTAAACTTCCCCTCCAAATCTTCACCCTCTGGCATTATAAAAAGAACCCTTGGTTTTAGGACTTAAGTCTCCAAATTGCTCCTTGACGGTACTCTGCTTCCTTGCACGTTAAGCTCTAGGAAACTAACTTCTCATGTGTTGGTGTGAACTTTTCCAGTGGGCATTAGTGTTGCCGCAATCAGACATGTGAAAGGATGACTGGCTGTGATTTAAGGCAGAGTTTCCAGTCGGGTAGTAACATGCTGAGGTCACTTTGGTTGGTAATTTGTGAACTGCATGATGCAGAGATGGGAAGACTGTAAGAGCTCCCTCAGTCTACCCTCCTCATTTTATAAGTAATCAGACTTTTGGGAGAGGACTAACTTGGCCAAAATCACACTGTAAGTTAATGGCAGAGCAAGAGTGCCTGGCCTGGAGAAGAACTCCACTCTTCTTTTCACCACTCCAGTTCTATTCTACTTCTCCAGAACTATTCTGAATTCATTACACTTGGGGGGTAATGACTTACATTAGCAAAGCTCAAATCTGATGGATAAACCAGAATTCAATTCACTTTCAATTGTAGATATGCAACTGTCTAGAGTAGAGACACTTCCCTTTCAGGAGATGTCTTCCTAGACTTAAGTTTAAGTCATAAATCAAAATGTTGCTTGGTGAGCACAGAATTGGAACACATTTAAATGTGTATTCTCTAGTGACATAACCATCAAACTAGAGTAGCTATATGGATTCCTCTTGATTTAGTATATTTATTTAGATAATGGGATTGAAAGTTTAGAATTCATTCACTCGTATACTATTTATTGACCACCTACTATGTGTCAGGCACCTACTGAGGATACTGTCCTCTGGACAAGAGCTTTATAGAGATATACTTATTATCCAAATACTCTTTTAAATTAGCCATCTAAGTACCATTTACTTTATCTCAAAAGAAAAAATTTCTACTTTTAGGGATTTTATATTATCTCTTGATTCTCATCACAAATCTGTACAGTAGATAATAATTATCTCATTTTTCAGATGAGGAACCTGAGACTTAAAGGGGGTGAAGTAACATGTTTCACGTTACACAATTAGCATGTGGCAGCCTGGAGGGACCTACGTTACCTTACTCCAAGCACCTTTGCTTCCCATCACACCTTTTAACTCATACATTTCTTAAAATTGGGTTTATCATATTCTAAGCATAGCCATAGCAAGGTCTTTCTTTTGTGACTCTATAATCCTAGTTCCATGATTTGGGAAAGGTCCCAATGTCATCTGCAAATCAATTCAGCAAACATTTACTGAACACCAACTGTGTACAAACGTACTACATGCAAAGCATTGAGCCATTCTCTGAAGAGGACACAAAGATGAAAAAGACAAGATCCTTGTATTTAGTGGAGAATACATTATATATATATATATATATATATATATATATATATGTATGTATGTATATATGTATACACTTGTATATAAAATATGGAGTTATGTAGACCAGCAGTACAAATGAAATAGTGTGAGAACATAGGGAAGAGGAAAAAAATTCCAACTAGGGAGATTTGAGAAGGCTTTTTTGAAAAGGGAATTGAAATTTGAAGGGTAAGATTTTTCCAGAAGATTAGGGAAAAAGAGCCCAGAAGTGAGACAGCCTCAGCAAAACCTGAAGGCAGGAGATTGCTGAGCACCATCAAGATCGTGGGGGACAGGATGTATTGGCAGTATTGTGGGAGATGATGCAGGAAAGGTAGAAGTTAAATTGTAGAGGGCTTGTCTGTGAGCAAGAGAATTTGGAAGTCGATTTTATATGTAAGGAAGATTCTTCCAGGGATTTCAGGCTGCGGGGATAGATGATCAGCTCAAGATAATGCTTATTGCCTTTTATAACTTTATCACTAGATCTCCACTGCTTTGCAAAGTGCAATGCACTTGCTGGGTGCAAATAAACATGTTAAATGAATGGGCTAGAGGGCAAGAGACTAGAGGTTGAATTATCAGTGAGGTTATAGTAATTGTTCAAGAAGAGGGCAGATATAATCAACACTGCAGAGGTGAGAATGACAGACTTTGATAGCTGGATTTGGGAATAAGGGAAAGGGGAAAGATTTAAAGAAGGCTGACTTTGCACCACCAGGAAGATGGTGATATTGGGAACAGGGTGCACGCAGGAGAAATAGGTGGCTGGCTTGGGGAGAGTAGGAATAAGGAAAGACTCTCAATTCTGTTTTGGATTAGATTGCATTTGAAGTGCTGGTAGGATATATAGTAAAAAGATTTTCAAGTCTGGACCATTCACAAGACCACTTTTCTTGGGGGGGGGGGCGGTATCATGTTCATATGCCCAATTTCATCCACTGTTATATACAGATTTGTACTAATTTAGTTTGATATTTTCCTTACATTGCCCTAAAATTGTGAAGTACCTTATTTTCTTAGTGCCCTGTTCAAGAGCTACCCTAAGGAGAAAGAGAAGGAAAAATTACACTAAGGAAAGTGGTTGGAAGAAAGAGATCTGATTTTCATGCTTTAAACTGGACAAACTTTACCTTCCATCTTCATTAATTGGGGAATGGATAGAGAAATACATTTTAAAGGACAGAGCCTGTATTTAGAAATCAGGCAGTAACGGAGACACATGCATATATACAAACTACTTATAATTGAAAAAATAATAAGCCATAGCCAGAGGTGATGTGCTACTTTACTGACTCCTCCTCTGAGTGAGGCTGTTACATTGCTAGAACGTTTTGCAAGCTAAGGTTTTAGAGTCCCACTGATGGTCTGAATTATGAGGGATTCCTTCTTTCCTTCCCATGCGCTATTTTGAGCTGCATACTCCACGGAGCAGATACGCTCAGAGTTTATTAGCCCAGGACACGGTGGTTTCCTTCCCTTTCTTTTCCCTTCACGGCTTTTTCATCCCACCACCGCGCGCACATCCAGAACCCTCCTCTCCATCCAGTCTTCTCCCTGCCGCCTAGGCTGGCGCTGCGTTAATCCCCGCCGGCGTGGCGCCTTCCCCCGACCCCGACCTGGCGGGGCACGTGCCCGGGGGACCGTTGCAGCAAACACCAACGGTCTCTTTCGTCCGGTACGCGCGCGCGGGGGCGGGTTGGGCGGGCGCGCCAGGGCCGGCGGGCGCGAGCGGGCGGGCGGGCGCGGGAGGCGCCGGCGGGAGCTGGGTGGGCGCGCGGGCCGGCGCGGGAGCAGCCGCGGGCCGAGGGGCGCGAGGACAGACAGTTGGAGTTGGGGATGCGGAGCTCTCCGGTTTGCGTTTCTGGAAAAGCAGTTGAATACATTGAAGTAGAAAAAGCAAGTTGCAAAACGATAAGTATAATAAGATCCCATTTAGAAAGATTCATAGCGCCAAACCGTGTGTACGCACGTGTGCATGTAAATGAGTAGAAAAAGGTCTGACAAAGCTCTGGGGGAAGGAGGAGGTTAGAAGAGCGGATGAGGGGAGCTTACTGTGTCCATTGGATATTTCGGAGATATTAAACATTATTATTATTTAGAGCGACAATGTAATTAAAAAAAATCTGCATTTGGGAAGCTTGGATGTCCTCCTGCCTCCCGTCGGTGGGGACCTGCTCAGACTCTGAGAGCACCGGCAAGAGCTGAGTCAAGAAAAGCTTTTTCACAAGAAACTCACCCTTTTCCCTTCCTCGCTGCGCCCCCTCGTCTCCCCCTCACCTTACTGGGAATCCTTCGAAGTGGCCTTTGCGGGGGGCTTCTTCCTCACAGCCTTTCTCATTATTACAAATCTACCTGCAAAGCCCACTCTCGGAGGAAACACTTTGAAGATAGTAAATTGCTCACAGGCACCCGAACCTTTGAATTAGACATTGTTCTCAAACCGTCTCTGGTAAAAATTAAGATAAAATGTTTACAGGATGTTTCTATTTTCTATAGTACAGTTGTACTATAGTGTTCCTATTAGTATGACCACATGATGTTCAATTCAATTTTGTTTTCATTTTGAAATAATTTAACTTAGGAAAAAGTTACAAAGAATTCTATTATATCCTTGACTCGGCTTCCCCAAATGCTAACATTTAGCATAACCATAGTACAACATAACATAGTTACAATGGTCACAACTAGGAAATTAGCAATACTACTACTCTGTTAACGAATCTACAGATATTATTCAAATTTCTACCATTATCCAAAAAAATCCTTTTTTTTTTTTTTTCTGATCTGGGATTCAATCAAGGGTCTCACAATGCATTTAATTGTCATGTCTACTTGGTTTCTTCTGATCTGTGACAGTTTCTCAGTCTTTCTTTTTTCATAACTGGCACTTCTGAAGAGTACTCTTGGCCAATTATTTTGTGAATGTCGTTCAGTTTGAATTTGTTTCATATTTTCTTGTGATTATATTTAGATTATGCATTTTTGGCAAAAATACACAGAAGTGTGCCCTTCCCAGTGCATCATATCAGGAGGCACTTGATGTCAGTGTTTCATTGATGGTGACATTAGTCGATTACTTGGTTAAGGTGCTATATGCCAGGTTTGTCCAGTGAAAAGTTGTGATTTTTCTTTTTGTATTTAATCATAGGAGGCAAACATCTTCATCATATGTATACCGATTTTAGCATTGATGAATCTTGACTGCAAGTTAGCCCTGTGGTGTTTGCCAAATGGTGATTTTTCTGTTTCCATCATTCTGCTGTCATATTTCAATCTGAATATTTAAATGCACAATAACTTTTTAAAGGAAAATATTTGCCTAATACTTTTCTACTTTACATTAGGGGAAAAAAGGCATTTGGAGGCTGTGATATGCTGTGGAATTAATGGCTGAAATGGAATTTATGAGTGAATTACTTAACAGATAACTGAATTCTATTTTACTTTTTGGTGAGGAAGATTGGCTCAGAGCTAACATCTGGGCCAGTCTTCCTCTATTTTGTAGGTGGGACGCTGCCTCAGCATGGCTTGATGAACGATGTGTAGGTCCACCAGGGATCTGAACCCACGAACCCTGGGTTAACAAACTTAACCACTCCAGCACCAGGCCGGCCCCAAACAACTTCTGAATTTCAAATGAATAATTCACTATTCTTAGTACTTGTAAGAACTTGGATTCTAAAATCTCAATTTACATGGATTTATAAGCTCATTAATTGTATTGGTTTGTAGCCATTCTCATAAATGGGTGTGTAAAATGGTATTTAAAAGTGGAACAAAGACAGAAGTCTTTAATATTATTTCCAATGTATTGCTAATTTTAGTTGGCATTTGCAAAACTGACCCTTTAACAATACATCTGACTCTCATCCAATGATATTTCACTTTATTTAGCCTCAATGTTTGCTGAAAGGATTTACTGGCAGTTGAAATGAGTACTCGTTTGAATGCATTGCAAGGAGAGTAGAATTCTTTTGGGTGAGATCTTTTAATCTGAGGGTTATTTGACTATCAAGCATTGTGATAAATCTCATTTGAAGATTAAGTTATCCTGAGCAGCATTTCCCCTAATCTTTATCATGGTAGATGGAAAACTGGTCTAAGATTGAGTCTTAGCTTTGATGCCAGTTTTTCTTGCTTTCAATATGAAAGAAAGCAGGAGAGTGAGTTTAGGTTTTTTTTTTTAAAATCACTGATCTTTTTGCGTATCTGATATCTATGAACATTTCCCCTGGAAAATACACAAGCCCACGTGTTGCATTCGAGCAAAAGCAATCCAACATCAAGTGGGGGTGGGGGTGGGGTGGAGGAGGTAATGGGGAGGGAAAAGTGGACTGCCAGACTGTGAGAAGTTTCCCAGACAGTTTCCCCTCCTGCCATATGGCATGTGACACAGCTCGCCTCTCTTGGCAGCTTAGGTGGGCACCTAACGCTGCACAGACCATCTGGCTTCTTGTCATTTCCCTCCAAACCCCTCCCTCAACCCCCAATATCATCCTTTATCACTTAGCCCCCAGTCTGCTCAGCTGTCTTGCTGGCTCTTCACTCCTAATCAGGTCCTCCCTGGCGCTCTCACCTCTCTCACTAGCCTATTGTTTGGGAACATAGCTCAGAAGCTCAAGTGAGAGAAACTGATCACTTCCAAAGGGCTCGAGCAGAGAATTTATTGAATAAATATGTCAATGCTTCCCCTTCTCATCAGCACAGAAATCTTGCCAGGTTTTCCTGTCTGTTCGAAGATGAAGAACTGATGAACACGTCTAAAATCAACAGCCTACACAAACGGTGATCATTACCAATGGAGAGAAGGCCGGAGAGTCACCGTAGCCCTCTGACCCCTCAAAGGCGGGATGGGGCTGGAGAAAGAGAAGTGGGAGCCGAGGAAAAGGGATCAGGATCCGTTATAACGAAACACTTTTTGTTTCTGAAAATGGAAAGAACGCAAGCTCCCAGAACCCGCTTCTTCGCCCGCCAACCCCCTCGCCTCCTGCCTCTGTGACAGCCCTCGGCTCCCGGCCGAGCTCAGGCCCGCCACCGCCCGCGGCAAAGCTTGGCGCTCCTGCGCGCGCCTCCGCCGACAAAGAGCAGGCGGCTGCGGGGCGGGGCCGCCGGCCCGGAGGAAGACAAGGGGAATCCCTCCCGGGCTCTGACGTCACCGAAGCGCTGGCCAATGGGAAGCCGGAGAGGGGGATTCCCGCTCTGGCTGCCGCCCCGCCGGCTTTTTAAACAGTACCCTGGGGAAAGCTCTCTGGAAGCCGTGGGAGGAATGGGAGCATTGAGGTTGGGGGTGAAATAGGACGAGACTCTAGAGGTTTGACGATTAGGCATCAAGACGGGCTTAGACTGAGGGGAAAACAGGAGGCGGCCAAGGAGAGGTCAAAGTCCTCCTGAGATGGAGTGGAAACTGGAGCGCACCGCCCCGCGGCGGGTCCGGACCGAAGAAGAGATGCTGTGGGTGAGTAACGCCCTTTGGCTTCCTTGTCTCAACTCCCTAGAGGGGCTTCTTATCGAAGGCACCGTTCGTAACACCTGTTTAGGGCCAAAAGGTAGTATAAAACTCCAAACTCTGACCTTAATTTTGAGTTGTGTAATTTAGTTATATCCTGGAGCTACCTGGTTGCTTAAAAAAAGTGAATGTGATTTGACAAGCTAATGATCTGGAAACATTCCACCCCTAACATTATGGTTTTTAAAAATAGTTTCTCTTTCGTGTGTTATTTATATTTTCAAAGGAAAATGTCATGCGGGTGCTCGCTAAAGACATGAAGCAGAAGAGAAGCCAAGGTTCTTCCAAGGTGAGTGTCTAGTGCTTGCTCTACTTCTTTGTGTTAATTCTGATCTTGATCAAACTAATTCTTTCGAAAGAAGATATTTGTTGGAAGTATAGGCTGGTCTTAAAATATGAAAATTTAAAAAATCAATCTCTTATTATATCACTGCAGAATCTAATTATACACCACTAAAAAAAAAAATTCTGCAAGAAACTGAAGATCCCTGACAAATAATGGTAATCATCTGCACCTGAATGGTGCTTTCTAGTTTCAACAGCAACAGATGAAGCTTGGATGTGTCAGGTAGGCAGTGCATTGCTAGCTGGCTATTTCATTTTAACAGTTGCTGGTTGCGCTCCCCTCTGTTGCATTCGAAAGCTTGCCCCCAAAAGAAATGGAAATGCTGCCATCTTGTGGACAATGAAGAGAAGTGGCCTAATCCTCGGCCCTTAGGTTAGCAATTTAAAATTTGATCCAATGTAGTAGCACTTTTTCTCCTGAACCCCAAGACCTTTAGCTTCTCTTGAAATCAGTGTAAAAATAAAATCTAAATGATTTTTTCTTTTCTTTTTCTTTTTTTAAAGATTGGCACCTGAGCTGACATCTGTTGCCAGTCTTCTTTTTTTTCTCTTCTTCTCCCCCAAATCCCCCAGTACGTAGTTGTATATTCTAGTTGTATATTCTGGTTGTGCTATGTGGGACGCCGCCTCAGCATGGCCTGATGAGTGGGGCTATGTCCATGCCCAGGATCTGAACCAGCGAAACCCTGGGCTGCCGAAGGGAAGTGCACAAACTTAATCACTCAGCCCTGGGGTGGCCCTGATTTTTTCTTGTTTTTTCCTACGTTAAACAGCCCTCGTATACTGTGAGTCTCTAATTATCACCATTACCTTGCTTCTCGCTATGCTAATTTCCTTTAATTTTTACTCATAGATTCTAGTTTCAAACTTATTATCATTTTAATACATTTTTATATCTTCTGATAAATCAAACACAGGACTGCACTTTCAGAATGCAATGACTAATGTTATTTATAGCGGGAGATAAAGAATAACGTTTAAGTCTTTAAATTCCTAAGTATTTTAATATTGATTTTTTCCCCAAGCATAGCTAGAGTTTTTTCTTATGCCCGGCTTATGTATTACCATGAGTCCTAGATATTTTACTGCCTAATATAGACAACTGGTCTTTTGGTCAGTAAATAGAAGTAATTGGAAAAGCTATAGTTAAGTATAACTTTGTTAATTCACTTGAACTGCAATATCATATTTTCATATCCAAGCTTTTAATTTGTAAAAGCTAACTGTAAGTATTCTCAAGGTTTTTCTTTTTTAAGTTTTTGAATGGGCTAAATATTAGTTTTATTTCTTATAATAGTTTTGGAGGAACAAGTTTTGTCTATAAGTTTTCTTTAATATGACTATTAAGATTAAAGTTCTGCCACTGTGTTTCATATATAAATGTAACCTCGGGCCGTGGAAAGCAGCAGTGACCTGAGTCAGGTAGGCAGTGTGTTGTTAGCTGGCTGCTTTAGGTCAATTCAGCAGCCACAACTACCCTGCCACTTGCTTCTGGATAAATTCTTCTCATTAACAAAGTGCATTCGTTACCTGTGTGTGATGGGTTGGCAGTGTATTGTTAGCTGGTTGAATATATGAATGGCATCAGCTAACAAGCAACTGCTATCTTATTGCATATACAATAAACATCAGAGTATAATTAAATCTGGAATGTGAGTGTGTGTATGTGTGTGTGTATATTTTTTGCTATGAACCAGGGCACTATTGCACTATTTACCATTACACTTGTTATTGCTGTTCAGTTACTCAATTATAATACAATAGACAGTTTTGTAATGTGAAGAAACTACTACAATTAATTATGAAAAAAATTTCCAGGTAATATTTTTGAAGTCTTGTGTAGATAGTATTAAAGTATTTATGAAATTATATATTTATTTTTTAATATAAAATTTAGAATACAATGACAATTTAGAATGGAAAGCCTAAAATACTTCCCCAAATTTTCAAGTAAGTCTTTAGTTTTCTTTCTGGATGATCAGTTTCTGGGTCTGTGTGACCATATGTGGCAACCAGCTGAAGGGAGAATTGAGGTAACGTTCCAGATGAGTCAGTCAACCAAAACGTTTTCACTTGAATATCAAGAAAACTGGAGATTTTTGGGGAGTGGGGTTGAATTTGTTTGGAAGATTTGCCTCAATTCTTCGCTTCATTTTCCTTAAAATAACAGAATCATAAAATATTTGGAAGAAAGCATGAGATTTAGTTTGAGAAAGGAAGAACTGACTGTACAATATGATTTCAAATATTTTCTCCTTCCCTTGGAGGCCATGTTGAGCCGTGGAGCAGGGTCAGGTATGTGCCGGGTCCCAGACTTACAGTCCGCACTCCTGTAGACATTTGCAGCAAATTCGTGGACATGGCTTTGGTGGTCTGGTCAGTTAGTTACACCCTAAATGAGATGTGAGAAGTATATCACACTCTTTATTGTGTTGGAGTCTAAGTTATTGGTAAAATAACTTTTATTCTTACCTTATTTCTAGAACCATGGGTTAAATAGATATCTATAATTAGATTCTATGCATTTTACTACTTTAAATCTCATTCTCTTTTTATTATTGCCCAATGTCATTCCATTTTCATCATCTTTACGTTTGAGTATCTGTTCCATGTAAGTATTGTTTTCCTTTTGTTTTTTTTAAAGGTTAAATTTCAACATGTTATTTTCTATAGGAAGTCACTGACCTGTTGATAAAAATAAAACCTACTAAGTTTAGAAGGCTTGGCCTTTGTGTTTTAATTTTTTTAAACTAAAGAGCAAGACATAAAATGCCAACATTTATACTCAATAAATAGAATACATATTTAAAGCTGTTGTTCAGTTCCATAGTATTGAGATGATGAGAAAGGAGGGAAAGAATGGAATTCAATAAAGATAAATTAAGGAGATCAACAGGTAAGGAGGAGAATGAATATACACATTCAAAGAGAAAATGTTTCCATAGGAGTGAGAGGGAAGGCGAGGGATCCACTCCTGGGACCTCAAAGGAAAAGAAGAGGGAAAGGGGGTTGAAAAAAGAGGAGGAGAGAGGCTCTGCTGGCTGGGAAGCATTTTCTCTCCCCGGTGTTTTCTCTTGGGGCAGCTGCTATGCTGTTCAGGGTGCTGGGGAGTAACTGCTGCCCATCACTACCCTCTGGAGGGCTTCCTCCTTCCTGGCTGCTTCACTCTGCAAGGCATGGCTTAGCACTGCAGTGGGAGAAGGGAAAAGCAAGAGTGGGAAGGCGTGTGATGTGTTAGTTTCTAGGTGTACCAGTTATTAGAATTGCATTATCCCATGGGAGGATGAAATCAAGCTGAAGGATCAATACAGACACAGCGTCTCCGTGTTAGCTCCACCCAAACGTGTCTTTTTTCTTTCAAAGGAACACCGTGAATGAATGTGCAGGGACTGCTCGACACTTTTTAGCTCGTGTAAGGCAGTTTTTTGAAACACATTTAAAGAAAATACAGTTTTTTTCTTCTCAGGCTTTCTTTTTCTTTTTTTTTTTTTTTACTGGAGTGTTTTCCTACTTGAGATTACCTGCAGACAATCCAGTTAGGCCATTCGGTTTTAGCGTGATTACGCAGTATACTGTTAGCAGCTTTTCATAATTCAGTAATTGCATATACTTTCATGTTTTTATATAACCTGTCAAAATAGTATATTTATAATAAAGAGTATATATGATATATTTTTGCTCTAGGTTTTTCTCTTTGGAAATCCTTATGATACTCTGATCAAGTCTGATTTTTAAGAATTTTGGTGTGCTGGAGCCAGCTCGTACTGATTTGTGAGGACCGATGGTTAGATTTTCAGAAATTTTGCAAGCCAGTTATGAAACCATTGGTAGGTTGAAATTGACCATGTGGGAGCATTTACACCATGGCAATTGGCAAATACTGCAAATCGGGACTCCTTCCCCAGAGAGTTGGTTGTTAAATATTTACCAGCCACCACTGTATATGTGCTATATATACTCTAACTCTTAAGAATTATATATATGCACATATACAGATACTATGGATACACTATAGTTATTAAGCATTTTCAAGAATGAAGTTTAACTTTCAGGGTATATTTCAGGCAAATTCGTATTTATTTCACTCTCCAATGCTATTGCTACATCTGCCGTGAGATGATCAGGAGTTAGTATGAAGTACTCCTCTTCATCCCCCAAATAAAGCAAAGCACCAATTAATGCATTTTGACCAGATTTAATAATGACCACAATTAAATGCATTTTATTTTGTCCCCTTCCTTTGTCATGAGGACAATAGCTGAATACCCTTTTATGTGATGCCTGCTATTTTTTGTTATACTCCTGAGTTCAGGCGGCCCATAGTAGTCTATGTCTCAGAGTTTTTGATGCTTAGATAGGGAAGGTATTACACTCAATTCGAGAAGGATGCAATTTTTCCTCAGTGTATATTTGCCTGGGAATATTCACACGAGACATTTGAGTTATGGGTGGCAGCACGTCAGCAAATGGCTCCACTCCCTCTTCCAGCACACACAGCCTAGTCATTACAGAACACTGAGTGGACACCTACATGGCACACTTTCCAATCCCCACCTGCCTTCCCTGTACCCAAAGGGTCGAGGGGAGAGAATCAAGCACTGACGATAGTAGAGATGTGCAGGTTGCATAAGGCAACCAGTGTTGGAGATCTGTAAGTGAAAACCCCACTTTATGTGGCTTTGGAGAGAACTGGTGACTTGGGGCAGGACGGACAGCTGAATTTCAGTCACCGGGATGGGCCTGGTCGCTCCCCAGCGCAGCCTCATTACCCTCTGTCAGCAGTGGGGAGTCTATGTAACCTGTGTAGGGCTGGCATATACGCTGCTGCTCACACCCCTAATGTGACCAGATAAAACACCGCAGCAGTCCTGCAGTACTGTTCAGAACTTGTGGGAGTCATAAGTGGGGGTATATGGCAAGAGTGCTCTGGAAGCAACACTTGGAGGGGTTGCCCCAACAAAATTTTCTTTAGAACCTTAGAATTCAAATTGCTAAGAGGCCTTTGGGGCAAAATTGCAAAGGACACAGACTTGTTAGGTGGCTCATATTGCTTTGACAACAGTCCAGGTTGCTACTGGTTCCTTTCCTGATCCCTTGAAACACCTTGGTAAGTTGGAAGGGGATTCTGTTCAGTTTGACCCCTTCTACCCCCAATTTACAGGAGAGGAAACTGAAAGGTAGTCACATGACTTGCCCAAAGTCATGCTGCTCGTGAGCGCTGGAAGCAGCTTTGCTGACACACCAATCTGGCATTCTCGAGGCTGTCCCTGTAAATCCTCTTGGCCTCTGATGGAAACTACACCTCCAGCCCCACCAAATATCTTACTACAGACATTCGGAATGGGGTGGTTGGACATATACTGTGAAGCAGAAAGTATTCCAGGAAATATTTTTGGTTTCTCTAAGAACTTTAGTCTAAACACTTATGCAGAATTATATACTGAGGCTGCATTACTGATTGCACCATACAAACAGAATCTTCACTTTCATTAATCAGATCAGAATTTGGGAGCCAACTCAGCTATTTGGATTGGGTCTTCCTTCTTAGGTAAATTTTACATGACTGTATTTTAACCTTTTTTTTGCCCCAGTCTTCCTATTTAATTCTTTTATGAAATGAACATACATTTTATGGGGCAATAATTAACCTTCACCAACTTGGCAATTTGCTTTGTTAGCCAATAATTACAAGTCTGACAACATGGAAAGATCTTCTCTTTGGGAGAAAAAGTGTGTTGTGACTCCATCACAAGGTTCAGAGGTTGCTGAGGTTTAGGACGTGTCATTGCAGTCACTCCCTTTTTTACCCTGAGTTTTGGCTCTTGGAGTTGATTCTTATTGTTTCAGCCATGAGAACGCTGTAGCCCTGGATTCTTTCCAAATGACTAATCTAGTCTGAATATATTAGCAACCAAAATTAACCTGTAAGGAACCAAGCTAAACGATCATATACTCATGGCATCTTTCTTACAGTGGGATTTTCACTCAGAAATAAAGACTGACTCAACTGTTAATATTCTATTAATGGAATTTTAGTTGCTTCTGGAAAATAATAGAGAAATACTGAAAATGATGAAGGATTTTTCAAAGGTTATGATAATGTCATTTATAAATGACTATTTGGCCAGATGTAGTAAAACATACTATAAACTTGTACTTAAAAAAACAAACAAAAGCAAGCCCCAGTGACCTAGCTTAAGTTCAGCGTACTCTGCTTCAGCGGCCTGGGTTTGGTTCCCAGGTGCGGACCTATACCACTCTGTTAGCGGCCATCTGTGCTGGTTGGCCCACATACTAAAAAATAGAGGAAGATTGGCATGGATGTTAGCTCAGGGCGAATCTTCCTCAGCTAAAAACAAATGAAATCCTGTACGTGAAACAAGCAAAAATATATAAGGATTTGAGTCTATATATGTATTTTACGTTTTCAATGTTTATTTTGTGTTTTATTACATAAAAATAGCCATTTACAGTCAGTTACTCCAGAAATTTCAGTCACACAGTGTCCTGAATTCAAAACAGTGGTCTAGTGTGCTGGCATTTCCAACAAGTACCATCCTAGAAAATGTCAAGTTGAACAATAGGTTATGGAAGCACATTGGCAACTGTGTGTTCTGAATCATTTGGTGTGTTCAGATGAAGTATTTAGTATATTTTATTTTGATTCTTTGGCTACTCTTTATTTTTGCTGTGGGTAACATCTCTATCATGAGGACGTTCATTACCATTCACTAGCAAGGTAACATTAAAAAAATCCTCCTTCACTGCCACATTTAATTGTCAGAGTATTTAAAATGAGACCAAACCCTCCGTGGAGGCATTTGCGTATTCTGACTATTGCACTAGAGTGGTTCAATGCCATTTTCATAGATCCTCTTTCTTTTTTAAGATCATTTGTCTAATCAGAGCTGCTATCTCAGGCCTGATGACGTCAATGGGCTCCTCTGGCCTCCAGAACTTCACAACTTGACCCTCAGGGTTGACCAGATACTTCCAAAAATTCCACCTTGGTTCCTTCTTTGAAGAATCTAAAAGATCAGAATATGTTTTCGTGAGAATAATTTTATTCTTTGTCAAGATTGTCATTTCTATTACTATCTACATAAGTGATAACTTTAGAATTAAGTTCTAGGATTGTCATGTGAAAAACAAAACAAAACAAAAAGCAAAACAACCAAACAAGGCAAAACTCAAGGTTTGAGTAACCAGCTGTCTATATATACGGCGACTTCACTGATGATTCTGCTGATGTAGAATCACGAAATAAAGTGGGTTATTTTAGATTTGTTGATCTAAACAACAAAAAGTTTACCTTGTCACTAGCTCAACACTTTCAGTTTCTTAACATTATTGAAGATAAAATGATGTTCTAAAGGTCACTGATAATGGAAATGTATGGATTACTTTTCATATCTATGTTTTTAATTTGCATATGACATAACTGGAAGCAGTAAAGAGTTCTAAATAATCATTGGAGAAATTATGACATCCTTTTCATACATTTTAATTTATGTAAGAAATATGGATTTTTTTCCACGTATATCATCCAGGATTTATCTGTATTATTATTGGCTAACATTAGAAAAAAATATAAATAACTGTAACTAAAATTTACTAAGTGCCTACTACGTGTCTAATCATGTATCCTGAGTGCTTCAAATGGATCCTCTCATTTAATCGTCACAGCAACCCTGTGAGGTGGGTATTTTATTATCCCCGCTGTGCAGATGAGAACAGTGGAGGCCCAGACTCACGGTCACGTGGCGAGCGCGGTGGAGCCTGACTGGTATCTAGACCTTCCTACCCCACAGCTTGTGCTCTTCATCTCTGGGGCTATATTTTCTCCACAGGGGACATGGCAAAGCATGCAGATTTTAGGAGGAAGATGACAAATTCATTTTTGTGCACAAGGGAATTCAGGTGTATGTGGGACAGCAATCAGAGGAAGCAGCTGGGTCTCTGGCTCTGGATCTTAGGAGAGAGAGCTCCCTCAGGGAAAGGGGACAGAATAAGAGCCCAAGTGGATTGTTGGCAGAATCCGGAGGATCAGTAGGGTTAAGGGTGGATGGAAAAGAGGGACCTGCAAAACAGAAAGGGAAGAGCCAGAGTGGAAGTCAGTGGTACCACAACCTGCCAGGTTTGGGAGGGTCACAGAGTGAGAGGCCAGATACAGTGATCGAAGAAAGAAACAGAGGCAGGGATGTGGAGAAGACACGTGTGAACTATTCTTTCAAAACAGTGATGAAGCAGGTAGAAGGAACACTGCAGAGAGTTTTTGAAGGTGGGGAATACTTGCTTTATGCTGGGAAAAGAACCAGTGAGGAGGCATAGGTTAAAAATAATAAAAAGTAGCCTAATATTTACCTATCCGTGCTTTACCTTGCATACTGTGTCAAGCATTTAAATTGGTTATTTCATTATTAGTATTCCTGATCAAACGTCAGTGACTCAGTATGAGCATCATATTATTACCTTAAAGCCTTCTTAAAATCATTTTAAAAAATAACCCTTTTCTATAATGGAAAATGTTTCTAAAGACAATGCCCATCGGGGCAGGGTTCTCTCTAACTGATGTAACATCTTGTGAATTAGAAAAAGAAACCCTTCCAGGTGGAGTCCCTCAGCATATGCCTTGCTGCTGGGCTGGGTTTCAGCCTCCACTTGCCTCCTTACCCAGGTGCCCTGTTTAGTGATCAACGTGCACACTTGTACGGAGCGGTCCTGTTTGTGACCACATGATCAATTACCGTCCATTTTGGCCACTTTAAAAGATCTAATTTTCATTTGGCCATCATTTCATAGCCTTTGTCTCTGAAGCTTCCTCTGACTTCAGTGAAACCTTAAATCACTGTGACCTGTTGATTACACACCATCAGCAGAGTTTCAGAAGCTTTTTTAGCAATAAAGGGGAAGAACCTAGGAGCTATTGTGCCCAAGTATCTGGCTGCTATAACTGAGGGATGATCACAAGGGCACGTGCTCTGGCTTTTCTTTCCTCAGTGTGCCCTGGAAGTAAAAGGGATGAAGACCTCGCTCTAGTGGCCATTCATGGTGTTAGTAACTGTATTGAGTCTCCCTAGAAACTAAATATAACGTTTTTGGAAGATTCTGATTTCACACTTAAATGAAATATGTAGAACATCATTAGCTGGTCTGTTGGAAGCTTGATTGCCTGACTGAGGTCAGAGTTTTATCAAGACTGAAATGGTCTACAGTGAAAATGGGACTTAGGGTATTATCATCTGCATGAGTTAGATGAGAGGACATTAGCTCAATGTCCTTTACAATAGCATCTGGCACAGTGGATAAGTACTTTATTTTTCTTATTAATGTACTTAATCCTCCAAACAATCTTGGGAGGTAGATACCATAGATAATCTCCAAATGAGGAAACAGGCACAGAGAAGTTAAGGTATGTGCCTGAAGCCACACAGGAAAAGCAACAGAGCAGGGGTTTGAACCCAGATAGACTGGGGCCAAAACTTATCTCTTACTCACTATACCACACTACCTTTATGCTAACTGACCCTGGAAAATCTTTATATGGATTTCTGTAGCTAGTCTAATTGCAGAGATAGCTTAACACTAACCTCCTCCAAAAAATCAAGATATATTCTGTTTTGAATTTTAGCACAAACCTGATAAACTGAGATATTATTCATCCCTGAGGATAATATCTCCGATAAGTAAGACAACATAAAGTTAACCACAAAGATATGTTTAATAATGTTCAGCAACATTCATGAGGGATGTGCAGCTTTAATACTGGGGAGGGGCATTTCCCTAAGTGCTAGTTACATGAGAGGAGAACTGAGATATTTTGTGACAATAGCTATGCTGACAATTCAAGTAAATTGTTCAGGAAAATGATCACAAGGAATACAATACATTGGAGTAAATTTATGTTTCCATCCGAGAAATTAAAACATTGATTTCAGGGAGGCATAACTTCTAGAAAGTTACGAAGGATGAGATTCTGGCACTTTGATAGTTTTAGAAAACTTTCCCACTAAAACATTTCAAATGAAATAGGTAAGTGTGGTCCTCGTATATTTGTTTTAAAAATGAAAAGCCATTAAAAACATTATATTGGTGAGGCAAGGTAGATATTTACCAACGAGAAATCTAAATGCAGGGTCTGCTTCAGATCCTAGAATCTTAATCTTGTGGAAGATGGGGAACGTTGCTCCATAGTTATTTCTTGCAAAAGATACTACTTCGTTGCTTGGGCGGGGCTCCGATTCTCCAAACTGATTGCATGGAAAAGCCAGGACGCTGAAGTGGAATGGTCCAAACTCTTTGTGCAGTTCCTGCAGTCCTAAGTAATTTCTGTCTGTGAGTTGGCAGTCACTAGCCACGTTTACAACTAGTGCAACCTCCCGGAAAAAGAAAAAAAGTGCAACCGGAAAGTGAAGCAAATAGAAGATTAAAAAAAAATTCCGCAAGTAGTTAAAACCCTAAACTATTTTGGGGGAATACAATCTTTGATAGATGGTTATTTCACATTTTTAGACATACTCAACTTACTGAAAATCATGACCCGGATGCATGAGTTAAGACGGAAAGATCACTACTCTTAAAAAAGCATCTGGTACTCGCAACAGTTTATTTTGAAATAAAAGTTAATTATATGATCATCGATAGAGTTTATTTTAATGTTGTTAGATTAATTAATACTTTTATTAATAAATGTCTCTGTATTCATATTACTATAAGAATTTCCTAAACAACTTAAAGTATTAGTTCAGCACATAAAGCATTTTAAAACAGTTAAGACAATCAGAGTTGATCAATTAGAAGTATATAAACTATGAGAACTCTGAAACACCAATAATATTAAAGACTATAACTTAAGACAATTTAACAGTGAAAACCAGGTTCTATTAAGAGAATAAACAGAGAACGTGGACAAACAATAGACATAAAACCAGAAGATGCAACTTACTTTGCCTTTAAACTTTTCCAGAGAAACCATTCTTCCTCTTGCATCTTTCACTTCAAAGGCATAAAAGCTGTTGATTTTAGGTTTTAGAAATTTTAGTTGTAGAAGAAATAGCATTACTGTGCACAGAACCATTGACAGCAAAACTGCAAATACCTTTGCTTTGGGCCCTGAGCATCTTAACGGGTAAGCTGTGAGAGGCTCCATTTTGGATGATTCTAGAGGGAAGTCTCAGCAGGCTGGAATTCAAGGAGGAGCTGAAACTTGAAACCGGCTCAGTTTAACGGAAAAGCAGGAAGGACAGACTAGCTCCTTTCACTGCTAAGGAATAGAAAGACCCTTCTCAGCTGGCGAATGGAGTGAAACTCTTGAATGAAGTCAAGAGGTCTAAAGAATTTCAATATATTTATGCTGTCAATTACGTTTTTTGCTAGAAAAATTAGGACATTTTTGGTAGCTCTTTAACATCTTCCCAACAAAGAAAATATTTCACCAGAAGGTGGTGCCCTTGTGGCTTGAAAGATGTGAAGGGCTCCCAGCAATTGGTGCCATGCAGAGGATTTAGGTACATAATACCCAGGAATAGTTCAGAGTGTAGATTAAATTGATCTTTAATAGGATGTATGACCCGAAGGAATTTAATATTATATGTATGGATTAAATCTGCCATATGAGTTCCAGGAATTTAGAGTGGAAAGGCCAGTGAAGTATCTGAAAAGGCTACTTACTCTAACTTCATCTAGCTAAGGCAATGCTGGGTGAACATAGTGAAAATAAATACATTAACAACAATGATGACTTTACAAAACCCTCCTTGATCATAAAGCAAACCGTAGTCCAGTGTTTTTCAAATTTTTGATTGTGATCCACAGTAAGAAATGCACTTTACACTGTAACTCAGTACACACAGACATGGACACATGTAACTGAGAAATTTCATTAAACAATGAAACTTTCCCTTTGAACTGCAGTGTACCCTGGTCTGTTGCATTTACAAAACAGCTTGGTTCTGACCCATGAAAATGATTTCATGATTCACAAATGAGCTGTGGATGGAAAAATACTGAACTCTATAATAAAGTAGGAATTTAACAATTAAATATGATAATTCTATCAAAAAAAGCAAAAACAGACATAAAAAAACCCAAACCCACCTCTACTTGAGTGCATCATCTCATTGCTTCATTTTTAATCTTTATTTTTCCTGTGGCTGTTGCCTTCCTTAAGAGCCTAACTTTCCTGTTGAAAATTTTAGGGGTAGGTGTGGAGAGGAAATTGAGGGTTGCATATCCTGAAACGTGTGGTTCCTTTAGTGACCCTAGAAAATGCCTTAAGATACACAGCAAGTTTTGAATTAAGGTGCTTTGTTCCACTTGGACCTTACTGTTGGTGTCACGGTGTGTTTCCAGACAGTTCTGGGAAAGTGCATGGAATGACCCGGGAAGCTTGTGGGAGTGCCCTTCCCATCACTATTAGATCTTTGGAGCTTTGGAGGATGTTTTAAGGAGGCTGCCTGCTCTGCTTCTGGTCCCCGCTGTTGTGGTTTGTGTGTTTGCGGGTAGTTGAGCACAGCTCACAGCTTAGGTGTGTAAAACCTATCAGAGACAGATAAACCACTTTACTCCCACTCTCATGGCCTGATCAGAATGGACACAATAGAAAAGTATTCTCTTGTAAACATAATTTCTAGTAAAGAACAAAAATGTGCACAAAAAGTGTTCTATCACTTCCTGTGATCGTTTTACTTTGGTGTTCTCTGGCCAACTTATTGAAAAAGTCAAAGTCCTTGTGTTTCTATTACACCCTGACACTACTATGTAACTTCAGTTCTCTGGCCTTGCTGCTCTAAGTGGGGTCCTTGGGCCAGGAGCGCTGCCATCAACTGGGTGCTTGTTAGAGATGCGGTGTCTCAGGCCCCACTCCAGACTTCCTGAATCAGAATCTGCATTTTTACAAGATCCCCTCGTGACTCAAGTGCACACTTATGTCTGAGAAACCTTAGACCTCAATCTTTTTGTGGTTTTCAGAGCAAGAAGTTCTTTGGTTTCCCTTTGTCTTCCACAGTATCTATGTTTCATGTCTCTGTGTCTACACTAGATATTTTAACTACCTCCTCAGGCTATTCAAGCAAAGGGCTTTAAAAGTTCATTCATAGAACACCTGCTGTAATTTGAACCATGTAAACCTACCCCAGCATAACTATTTTGAGGGAGGGGACAAGTCTGGGAGGGATGTTGACTGACCATCCCCCAGGCAGGGCCTTAAAGGGTGATATTATTTTGATAAAATCATTATGATAGTTTTTAGTCTGTTGTTTTATAAATACAGAAACTCCCGTCAAGTGATCCAGAGCTGAGTGGACTTGAGAAGGCCAAAATTATATAACTTTGCAAGACATCTATGTAAGCCAGCATGCCAGCTTTTACAACCAGAAATGGAACTGTTGTGCAGGCTGATGTTCCACATTAGTTTGATCAGAAAATTCAGTCTATATGAAAAAGTACTTTGAAAGCTTAAGTAAGTCTCTTTCCTAGGATGAGATCAGAACCTGTTTGTTAATTTTATGATTCTTAAGGCTTAAGGGCATGATATATAAATGTATATATTTATGATATATAAATATCCATACTGGCCCATTAACCAAACATTCAAGACAACAGTTTGGGGAACTCCTGCCCTGCACAGTGGTGAACACAGATAGATTTTGGCCCTTAGAAATCTCTTCTTTCTTCATTGGCAGAGTCTTTCTCTGTATATATTTTGATATCGTCATCTCTCAGTTTTCTGGGCGTCTGTCATCATTGCTCCGTGTTCTGTCTATCCTAAAACCATTCTCAGATTATAAATATGTTACGGTTGCAGATTTGTCTGCATAGGGGATGGTATGCTAGAAAAACCACTGGAACTCCTTCAGAAGACCGAGGAAGTCTTTTTAAAAGAGGGGAAAAGATTGATGAGGTTGAAGGTCAAGGTTAAGGGAAACTGCTGGGTCAAGATGGGATAAAGCAGTTGACTCAGTTAATCAACTCGGGCACTCACTTTAGTAGAGGATACTAAAGTGTAAGTGGTGGAGCCAACCTCATACAAATTTGAGATCAATTTTGGAGATGAGACATGCATGAAACAATTAGGGAACAATTATGAGATAGCAAATAACCAAGTGCTAAGTAAATAACTTGTGTTTGTATAACATATATATAAATATATGTTAAATGTAAATATAATAAATGATTTGTTTGTAGAGTGCTTTATACTACACATGATTTATTTACATATTAAATAAATATACATATATATTAAAGAGGATCATGTGTAGTATGTATAAAGCTCTTTTCAGACATAATGCAATAATTCTTTGAAATAGAAAGTTAATAACTTGCCCAAGATCATGGAACTGTTAAGTGGAATAACCAAGACTAGAGTTTAGGACTTTCAACTTCATAAGCAAAATTATTTCAACTATATTAAACCATTTCTCTGAATAAATAAAATATGTTTACTTAGAAGAAAACGTGGTAGGTGAGATTGCTGTAATACTCTGATGAAGGAGTTTTATTTATCAGGAGACATTTAGTTCTGTAAGAAATCTCTGTAAGAGTCTAAAGAGGAGAGGAGTGGAGAACAACAGCAACAAAGCTTGTCTGTGTGTACTGAAGTTATCTGGGAGGGGTCACAGGAAGTCTGCGGAGCAACGAGTCAGGCTCAGAGATGACTTAAGGAAGACAGCGTTGGTCATGCCCTACAAGGGAAGGGATAGATGCTAAAGACACTCTGGAGCCCCCAGTGGCAAGTGCTGGCAATGGAGAATAAAGAATATCTGATCTTGATGGTTTTGACTTGGGTTGTATTGCCCACTAGGATGAGAAGGCATCGGAGGTTCAAAAATGAGAAGATGAACATTTCGGTCTAAATAATTAATTTGAAATAGTATTGAGACCCTGGCTTTGCAATGTCTTATGGACAGAATGCTGCTGCTTTAGGCAGGGGGTGGTGGGATAGGTGGGAGGGACAGATATTTGGAGGCTAAAGAAGGGGGCTTGAGGGATAATATGCCTGAGTGCTGATGGGCCATCTTTGTTACTTTCGTCCCTGCCGTGAGGTTCTAGAAAGACCCTGGCATCACCAGCATGTCTTTCCTCGGAATGTCCAGGTTTTTCCCACCCCCTGAATATTTGTGTGTCAGACTATTTATCACTCGATATATATTTGTTTCTATTTTCCCAGTTGTTTCATTTTGTTACTTCCTGACCTTATTTTTAACCTCTCTAGGTTCCTTTCTATTTATTTTTTGGCCCCGCTGCTCTGAATTCCTCCCGATTTAGTGTCAATATGATGTGAACTCTAAAGGTAAACAAAACAAGCTGATGTGCTTGGAGTATCAAGTCGTTCATCCTTTTTCCCTTCTTTGTCTTATTTTTCTTATCTTCCTCTTCCTCTCTATTAATAAATACTTGAGTCATTTAAAGCTATGCGACAGGCATTTCCTCAGCAGGAGAGAGGTCCTGGGATGAAAATTTAAAAACACCGAAGATGAAATAGCACAATCTACGGTGTTTCCTAAGCTGCGGTCATTTGTGTAGCACCTCTGTGATTTCTGCCATATCTGCATAGCATTTGTCAGTTACTTAACATTTTTTGTTCAGATGGACTCATTTATTTCACTCTAATTTTTCTGAGGGAAAACTTTATATCAACATCGAAAACTTTAAAACATTTAAAAATGCACCTTAAAATACATACTATTAAAAAATGTTCATCTGTACTGCTATGACCCGTATGTCCCCAGTGGAGGGACTGACTGAGAACTGTGCTTTATATTCAAAATGTTATTGAAAATTGTGCTCGAACTCTTTGAAAGTTCTTTGTGTTGAATAAAAATTCACCTCCCCCCATTCACTGGCCCTAGTTTTGTTACAGGGAGCAATACAAGGTAAGTTTTTCTTTTTTGCAAAAACTGCCTTCAATATTTGAAGATGGTTCCTTTTGGGGCTTCTTTCTTCCAGACTAAAAGCCGCAGGAGCCCACACTCCATTCGCGTGTTGCTCCGTTACTGTATTTTCCCTGACCTCCTGTCACTGTGGTTCTTTCCCTCTAAATAAACTCAGGTTTTGAATCCTGGCTTGTCCATCTCCTTCTTACAGAATTGTTCTGAAACTGGACATGGTTCTCCAGATCAGTTCTGACCAGTGCAGAGACAATCAGGTTTTGCCTGTACTTGTTCTGGACACTTTTTTCCCCCCTTAATGAGACCTAAAATTGTACTGCTCAAAAAAGAGTAATTGCATGATACTGTAAACTCATATTCTGGGTGGCTGCCTGATACTGCCAGTCCTTTGCACTTTGTATCAACTCTCCCCCATGTTATGTCTCTGCAGGGAAAAAATATCTCAATGGGGAGATTTTTCATGTATCCTTATTGAATTTAATTTTGCCAATTTTGGTCCTTGTCCCATATTTTTTATTCTGAACCCTACTTCTGTCCTTTAATATTTTAACTACCTTCCTCAACTTAGGATAAACAATTTTGATTAATAAATCTCCATTCAAGCCACTGAGATCAAGTTGGACAGCGTAACACCAGGGACAAAAGCCTTGGGGTACAATGCAGGGGGATTCACATAGGATAGATCCCTGAGACTTGTGCCATCCGGGGCACTGGCAGCAAGCTACTTATTTCTGGTTACTTGTTTCTCCTATTGGAAAACATTTGTCTATTTTGGGGGACACTTTTCTCATTTGTCATGTTTTTCGTAGATCACTAACTAACATCCTTTCTGGAAGTGTTGTCAGTTCTCTGAGGTTTCATTTATCTGGTCCCAGAGACTTCAGCTTATTTAAAGTGCCCAGATGAATACTTACTGCTTAACTTATCTCACTCTCCAGTTTCTGTAGAAATGTTTATTATACCCCGCCTAACTTGAAAATCATTCTTCTTAATGGAGAAGAAAGAAAGGAAATAGCTTAGTTCTTTGCCTCTGGATTCTTTCTTAAGTCCCTTGTACCTCTTTAGCATTAATTGCCTCTAGGGGAAGAGATTCATTCATTTATTCATGATGGATTCTCCTAGATGCCAATGAATGTCCTCTGCTCTGAGGAAAGTAAGATAAAAGACAACGTCCTTGGTCTTAAGGAATTTGTAATATAGTAGGAGAGAAATAAAAATAATCAGAAAAGTGGAAAATGAGCTATCTTAGTCCATTCGGGCTGCCATAACAAAACACCACGGACTGGGCAGCTTATAACAAACAGAAATTTATTTCTCACCGTTCTGGAGGATGGCAGTCTGAGATCAGGGTGCCAGCATGGTCGGATGAGGGCCCTCTTCCGGGTTGCAGACTTCTCGTATCCTTGTGGTGAGAGGGCTGGGGAGCTCTGTGGGATCTCTTTTATTAGAGCACTAGTCCCATTCATGAGGACTCCACCTTCATATCCTAATCACCTCCCAAAGTCTCCACCTACTAATATCATCCCCTTTGGGTCTTAGGATTTCAACATGAATTCTGGGAGGACAAAAATATTCAGACCATAGCGTGAGCAGAGGTGCTAAAAGCAGAGGGACTGGATCGATTTGTGAGTTCAAACCTTGGCAGGGTTTCTCTGGTTGGTTGTGGGGTTGTGCACTGCATGCTCCAGGGGGTGCCACTCATAAAGACAACGATGTGTACAACTGCATGCAGTGGCTCTGTATCCTTGCTCCAGTTATTCTTGCTCAAGCCTATTAACCTTCATTTTCCAACTCTGTAGAATGGGGGAAATAATAGTACCTACCTCGTGAGGAAGTTTAAATAAATAATCCGTCCAATGCATTTATCCCAATGCTTAGCACATATTGAGCACTTGATAAATGTTGTTGTTACCAATAAAATGGGATAGTGCTCTATTGGAAGCACACACCGTGAGCTATGGAAGCACACAGAGGGCTATTATTTTCCAACGACTGATGTAACAAATTACCACAAACTTGGTGGTTTAAAACAACACACATTTATTCTCTTACAGTTACGGACGCCAAAGGTCCGAAATCAGTCTCACTGGACAAAGCCAAGGAGTCAGCAGGGCCTTGCTTCCTGCACAGGCTGCAGGGGAGAATCCAGTCCTTGTCTCTTCTAGTTTCTGGTGACAGCCAGCATTTCTTGGCTTGTGCATCACCCCAGTTTCTGCCTCTGTGGTCACGTTACCTTCTCCTCTTCTGTGTAGTCAGATCTCCCTCTGCCTCCCTCTAGAAAGACATGTGATTGCATTTACAGGCTGCTCAGATAATCCAGGATAATCTCCCCATCTCCAGGTCCTTAATTTAATCACATCTGCAAAGCCCCTTTGCCATATAAAGTAGCATTCACAGGTCCCAGGGATTAGGATCTGGATTTATTTTAGGGGACCATTATTGTATCACTTAGGATTCTCTAGAGAAACAGAACCAATGGGATATATATAGATGTATACAAGAGGCCTATGAGATTATGGAAGCTAAATCCCGTAATCTTCCATCTGCAAGCTGGAGAACGAGGAAAGCTGGTGGTGTAATTCAGTTGGAGTTCAAAGGCCTGAGAACTGGGGGGCTGCTGATGTAAGTCAAGGAGTCTGAAGATCTGAGAACCAGGAGCTCCGATGTCTGAGGTAGGAAGAGAGGGACAGCCCAGTTCAAGAAGAGGGAGAATGCACCCTTCCTTTGTCTTTTTGTTCCATTTGGGCCCCCAATGGATTGGATGATGCCCACCCATGCTGGTGAGGGAGGATCTCTTTACTCAGTCTCTTGAATCAAATGCTAATCTCTTCCAGAAACACCTTCACAGACACATCCAGAAACAATGTTTTACCAGCTATCTGGGCGTCCCTTAGCCCAGTCAAGTTGACACATAACATTCACCACCACAGTTATTTAGCCTACCACGGGTTGCCTAACCCAGTTTAGAATGGAGAAGAAGAGAATGTCAGAGACATCTTCTTGAAGGAATTGGTGGCTGATCCTAGCCATGGAGATAGGCTAGAAGTTACCCTGGCAGAGAATCGTGAAAGAACATCTCAGTGGGGGAAACAGTATGGAGAGAGTGACAATAGATGAGCCAGAGAAACAGAGACCTGCCAAGGCAATGTGAGATTGTCAATGTGAAATTTTTCGATCATTTTTCTTAGCTGACATTTTGAATTCTTCTTTATTTTCCTTCTTTTAAACTTAGGATTATTTTTTTTATTACTGTATGTTTAAATTTGAGACTCCAAGGAAAACTTTGAGCAAGTGTCTCTTTCATGTTTGTTGCAAATCAAATGTATATTCAGATATGGTGGCTCCTCCTTTTCTTGCTCCCTAGAAAGGTGAGGGCTACTTATCTAGTGCTGCAGAGGACGCAGACATAGCCTATAGCCTGAATGTGGCCCACAGACATGCTCTGCTACAGTGTTCTAAAAAAAATCTGAATTAGTTGAAAACTTTACAAAGTGGGGAAATTGATATGAGAAGTTTGAATTTCTAACTTCTCTTATTACATGGGACAACATGCTCCTGTGACCCTCTTTCTTGCTGAGGCTGAAACATGAGCATTACAGTTTTAGAGAGATTCCCACCACCCTCTGTCTGGGGCCCAGTCTCCCCAGCCATTGAACTGGCATTGCAGGTTTCCTTGGAGGAGAGAAACCGAAAAGTGGGAGGATGGAAGTCAGAGTGGGCCACGTTTCTCCCTCCAGGCCTGCTTCTCTCATCACCGTCCCTTCTGCTCCCCTGTCTGGGCTTCAGAGTTCGAGACGCCTGCTTTACATTTCCAGGGCTCTATCGTTCCCTCTTTCCAGCTTTCCCCTTCCTACTGAAAAACCAAGAATAACAGCAGAACATCTAAAAGGCAAAAAAAAAAATAAGAAGACCCCTAACAACACTGATTACAACAGCTGAGGTCTCGGGCTCCTGACTTCCCTTTTTCTGGGGAAGGTGTCCTCTTCGGTGCAGTTTCTGGAGGAAAACACAAAGCAGCAGTGAGGAGAGAGAGCTCGCTTCATCAGATGCAGTGGCTGCAGGCGGGCTGGGTGATCACCTTCACACATGCTTATTAAAAAAACGCAATGTTGGGGCTGGCCCTGTGGCCGAGTAGCTAAGTTCGTGCGCTCCGCTGCAGGCAGCCCAGTGTTTCGTTGGTTCGAATCCTGGGCGCGGACATGGCACTGCTCATCAAACCATACTGAGGCGGCGTCCCACAAGCCACAACTAGAAGGACCCACAATGAAGAATATACAACTATGTACCGGGGGGCTTTGGGGAGAAAAAGGGAAAAAAAACCCCAACGAAATGAATATTTACTGCCCCAAATTCTGGCATGTTTCCTTCCTATCTTTCATTTATAGACAGGAAATGAGACCATATTGGAATACTCTTCCACAGAGTCTCCATTTTCCACTTGGCAATACATTGTGAGTATTTTAATGTTTGATGGAATGTTATCCTATGTTATCATTTTCTTATTAGTTTTTTTATTGAGATGAAATTCACATAACGTAAAATTAACCATTTCAAAGTGAACAATTCAGTGGCATTAAGTACATTCACAATGTTGTGCAACCACCACCTCTATCTAGTTCCAAAACATTTTCACCAACCCCAAAGAAAGCTTTGTACCCATTAAGCAGTTTCTCGCCATTTCCTCCTTCCCCCAATCCCTGGCAACCAGCAACCTGTGTTCTATCTTTATGGATTTACCTATTCTGGGCATTTCATATAAATGTGTCTGGCTTCTTTTTCCTAGCATAATGTTTTTGAGGTATGTTCCACGTTGCAGCATGTTATCAGTACTTTATTCTTTGTTATGGCTGAGTAATATTTATATATTTATAATGTATAATGTATGTACACACACATATACATGTATCCCCCACAATTTGTTTATGCATTTATCCACTGATGGACATTTGGGTTCTTTCTACCTTCTGCCTATTGTGAATAGTGCTACTATGAACATCCTGTACCTGTATTTGTTTGAGTTTGAGTACTTGCTTTAATTTCTCTTGGGTGTATACCTAGACGTGGAATTGCTGGGTCATGTTATAATTCTGGGTTGAACTTTTTGAGAAACTGCCAAACTGCTTTCCATAGCAGTTACACCATCTTACATTCCCATTAGCAGTGAATGTACAAAGGTTCCAATTTCTCCCCATCCTCAGCAACACTTGTTATTAATTGATTGATCGATTATAGCCGTCCTTGTGCATATGAAGTGGTACTTCATCGTGGTTTTGATTTGCATTTCTCTAATGTATGTTATCATTTCTAATGGCTGCAGAGTATTCCGTTTTACGGATGTCGCATAGTTTACGTAGTCAATTCTCCAGTGGTAAACATTGAGTCTCCCCATCTTTTTGCCCCATAAACATATACTGCAGTGACACCCTCATGTTCTCAGTTGAGAGTGTGGACTGTGGAGTCAGACAGATGAAGTTAGGGTGTGGCATTTCCACCCTGTGGTCTTAGGCAATTCACTTTACCTCTAAATCTTAGTTTCTTCATTGGTAAAATAGGATTAAGTAACAGACCTCCTTCACAGGGTGTTTCTGAGGATTAAACATGAATGTGTGTAAAACCTTTAACATATGGGCTCGTACGTGGTGAGCACTCAATAGATGCTGGTTGGTTTTGTCCATCTTTCCTTGCATCTGTAATTTCTTTCTTAAATTCATAGAGGTGACATTGCTGGGTCAGTAGAGGTCATGCACATATTTGAAGGCTTTCGACAGACATTGCCAAATTTTCATTTCCAGAGACTAATTTACACTCCACCAGCAGTGTATGCCAATGTTTGCTTCTAGCACCTTCAACACTGGAGATTATAATTAAAAAAAAGTCATTGCTTGTTCTCATTATTGTTTTAAATTTGCATTTCTTTGATTACTAGTAAGGTTGAATATTTTTGGGGCATTTATATGTCTCTTTTGTGAATTGTCTTTTTTTATGTTCTATGCCCATTTTTCTTTTGTGTTGGTAAACTTGTTTAAATTTCTCTAAAAGCTCTTTATATTAATATAACATGGCTTTAATTTATTAAAAAGTAATTCATTTCCAGTTTGTCACTTGTATTTTAATTTTGAATAGCTGCGTGTCATGGCTCACTGCTATAGGATCTGTAAATACCAAACTCCTGGTGTTTCTCAGAGGGATGGACAGATGGTGAGCAAGTTAGGCCTCAGTTTTCCTATCTGTGAAATGAAGGGGTTGGACTACAAAACTGCTCTCTATTTCCAGATTTGAAATTTTATAATTTTATTTATTTATTTTTTTAAGGATTGGCACCTGAGCTAACAACTGTTGCCAATCTATTTTTTTTTCTTTCAGTTTTTTCTCTCCAAATTCCCCCAGTACATAGTTGTATATTTTAGTTGTGGGTCCTTATAGTTGTGGCATGTGGGATGCCGCCTCAGTGTGGCCTGATGAGCGGTGCCATGTCCGTGCCCAGGATCTGAACCAGTGAAACCCTGGGCCGCCGCAGCAGAGCGCGCGAACTTAATCACTTAGCCATGGGGCCGGCCCCCGAAATTTTATAATTTTATATAAACATTTTGTGTTTAGTATATAGTGTTATTTCAACTTCATACTTTATATTGATATGTAACAGTAATAACTATAAACATAATTACTCCCTAAGCTGCTGCTCTAAGTGTGAATATATATATACATATAATATTCTCCCAGGTCACAAAAATTAAAAATCTCTTATATATTTTATTTGTGTTGTACTAGATGAGTCATTTCTAATCCTCTTTTAAGGAATTTCTACTTCTGCATCATTGAGGCCACTATAAATTACAGCTCTTTTTGTTGTTAAATAGGTATTTGATGCTGTTAATACTACATATTCTAACTTTAAGAGCAACTTTGTGAAGAGGCTGTCAGCTGAGGTTCCCGTTGCCAGTAGCCCAGTTACCACAAGATGGCGGCAAAGCCAAACCAGGGATCTGGCAGCCTATTCCTTTGAGGAAGAGCATTCAACCACTGAGCTCCCAGAAGCTTCTGCATCTGTGCTGAAAATAACACCGGAGAACCAGACCTTGATTCTAGGTGAGGTGATAGAAATGCCACAGGCCAGTTTTGAAATGTTAAAAAAGGATATATTCATTCCTGAGAGAATCTTTGTCTTACAGAAATATCTAGTGTCACATTTAGTCAACTGCTTTTGTCTTTTTTCCCTTTGAATAAGAAATTTCCACGGTGGGGGTGGGAAATGAAACAAAAACAAAAGAAAGTATTTGTATTTTAAATACATTTCTGAGAATTGCATTGGTAGATGACTACTTTTGTAAAGATTCTAAGTATGTATGAATATGTGTGTGTGTGTATATATATACACACACACAAGTTTTGCAAAGTATAGAGTTTTAATGTCTTTGGTAAGATTCCTGGTCTACTACAGTCTGGAAAAAGATATGTTAGTAATGAAATAATCAGGTGTGAAATAGGAGAATAAAAAGATGAAAGCAGGAGAGGATGAGAGGAAGAGAAAATAAAACGAAAGAAGAGGAGAGGGGAGGAGAGAAAGACAGAGAGAGAGAAAAGAGAAAAAAAGAGGAGAGGAGAGAGAGAAGAAAAGGGAAGGCGAGATGAGAGTGAGAGGCAGTCTGGCCCCTGCTCTGGGGTAGAGATGGGGAAGGGGCACCAAAGCTCTGATGTGGTGGGCAAGGATACAGGATCAACAAGCTCTCTTTCTAAAATATGTAACTCTCGTTGGGGCACAGCCTTTTCTATTCCCCTCTTTCGGAAGCAAAACTTGCCACTATAATCTAGTGATTTAATTTCTGTTCTCCCCTTTCAAAATCCTAGGCCACATAAATCATTATCTTATCAGCATATTTAAGACAAATGTTAACAGCGGTGCTCTTTTCTCAATGACATTAGACACAATGAGACAGTGAAGTCCCGTAGACTATAGGACTGAAATGAAAGGGAGCCCAAATCATTTTTAAACCAATGATATTCCCATGTAATGATGAGTATCTATACTGAAAGTCGCTGGTTGAATGAGTAGGAAATATAGGGTTGTAAGAAAGGTCACCGTTATGGCCATCTTCTGAAATAAATCTTTTGTATCCCATTATAACTGAGGGGTGATTTTTATGCTGATTGTTTTAAAGGAATTTCTGGCTAAAATTAGGGGATCCTTTTTCCTTTCTAAACCTTAATTATTTTTTTTTTAAAGATTGGCACCTGAGCTAACATCTATTGCCAATCTTCCTTTTTTTTCCTTCTTCTTCTCCCCAAAGCCCACCAGTACATAGTTGTATATTCTTGTTGTACATCCTTCTGGCTCTGCTATGTGGGACGCCGCCTCAGCATGGCCTGACGAGCGGTGCTAGGTCCGCGCCCAGGATCCAAACCGGCAAAACCCTGGGCTGCCGAAGTGAAGCGTGTGATCTTAACCACTTGGCCATGGGACCGGCCTCTCTAAACCTTAATTAATTTATTGGATTTTTTCTTTTTGTAAGGCATTGCATGAGAAATTCAGAATTCTAAGAGACAGATTATTGGTCAAAAGGACTTTAAAAGAAAGTCTATTTTGTACTTCAGCTAATACTGTGTATTAATAAGATACATTGGTTTCTCACTGCTTTGCTGGTAGGGTTTCTTTCATTTTTGCTGCAGAAGAGTGAATACTGAAGATCCTCCCATCCTAAAGGGGATGTATGCAGAGAGGTTCCCTTGCAGACATGCTCTGTAAGCAAAACCTAAGAGGTACCTGCTTCCTTAGGCTGGTGGACCCGACCTCTTTGTTGATAACTAGGATAATTGTCAGTACTAGCATCCAACTGCAACTTTTTCTTTCTCATTTGAGGTTCTGAGAGCTGGCTTCTTCTCTTCTATACTCATCTACAAATAGCACAGCAAACAAGCATGCATCATTTCTCAGGACAAAGAGCAAGTTCTAAAACTTTGCAGCTATTTCCTGTTTTCATCCTCCCTTTCCCTTTGATGTAAGCTGTATTTCTTGGATTTTGGATAGCCCAGACTCGAGGTGCTGGGCTTTAGGAACATTAATGACAGTTTATCAAGCCCATGTTTGTCCAAGTGAAGAAGGGATTGCCATGTTTGCAAAAGGCCAAGATTTTCCAATAGTCCCTTGGGCCCTCTGATGATCAAGTAAGTGATATGGCAGATACTTAGTTTTAGAGGATAACTCAATCTTGAGAGCTTACTCAATCTTGAGAGCTTTCTTAATCTTGAGAAGAGAATAGATATGAATAATAATGATGCAAATAACATTGACTCTTCTATTAGTTTAACAGAAAGTATTTCAATGCTGTCATCTCAAATTAGCCTTACAACAGCTTTCTGCAATAGGAAGAGGGAGAGGCAAAATGACTTGCTCTTGATCATGTAGTTAATATAGATGATTGGCAAAGCAAGCATCCCATAGTGATGTCCTGGCAGGATGATCATAGCCTAGGCAAGCCAGACACTCTTGGCTCTATCACTTTAAACTATTGAACTGTTTGTTTCTAGTCTTCAAATGTGCAATATGTTCTTTCCATGCAGAGATAAAGCATTTCTTCGGCTGCTCTTGCAGTTGGGGTCAGGCCTTTAATTTTGGCATTTCCATTTGATTTAGCTCTGGAACCCATTGATGTAGTTTTTCATCCAGTGTTCACTTATGAGCCCAGTACTCTGGATAGGGCCCTGTGCCCTTCCTCCTCCCTGCTGCCCCAGGATTTTGGAGAGACAAGGGCGTGTGTCCCCACATTTTGTTCTACTGTGAAAGATGCCATGGGCTGACCTCCAGTCAAAGTGATTATCGTGTTTTAAAAACCAAGTTCAAAGCTAAATGTTTTTCTGACAGGATCCTACGAAGAACCACGGAATACCCCCATCAAAGGAAATTTCGAAACAAATTACTCTGCTCTCCGTTTTGGCAAGGCACCTCATGCCCTGGACAGAGGCTGGAAGGAAAACATTGCCTCAAAAGGCCAGGTAGGTAAAGACAGAAAACTGAAGATCTCTTATCTTGAGAAGCTAGACAACAGAGTCCCAAATGCGAGGAAAGAGCTATCTTAGCTGCTCTTGCATTCAATGAGGAAATGATGAATTCCTGATAGAAAAAAATGAATGAGTGAAGGACACGAATAGAAGTGCTTCATAAAAGAAATAAAATAGCCGACAAATAGACAAGAAAGTATTTAGTAAGTGTGGATCAAAAGAGTGAAAATGAGAATAACCATCAAAAAGGTAAAGATTGAAAATACGTAAAATTATACATACTGTGGTGTGCTTTTTCTAGCCAAAAGATCTCTTGGGCCATCATTTCCAACCATTTGGTGACTTGATTTGTCCTTTGGAGTCTCTCAGGATAAGTTCAATTTTTCCTTTATAACATGGTTTTTTAAACATTTCCTCTAAGTCTTTGTTGTTGTTTGTTTGTTTCTTGACTCAGTTTATTTAGTTCTTTTAGGTGTCTCTTATTTATGATGGATTTAAGATCCTAGGAGTTCACCCTAAATCCTTTGGGCATATTAAATATCAGCAGCATGTTTTCAAGTTTATCAAAGGCAATGAAGAGCCCCTGAAGAAATCAATTTTCATTTAAAAAGCTTTGAACTAGGAAAGTGTAAGTTCTCAGTTTAGGCAAAATTACTCATTTAGTGTGTGCCTCCAGTGTTTGGCATATATATCTTGCTAGAGGAACAATAAAATATTGTGAATGTAAAACTTTGATTATTTAAACTCTTATGCAATTGGAAACACATGTATTAAAGCAGGTCTTTTGCTGGGTGATTTATTGTTGGGTAAGGTTTGGGGATGGGGATGGCCAGGGAATTCTACTGAGGTAATTGGGGCACTGTTGACCTCATGCCCAGGCTAGGGCATTAGCACCACTGTCCTTTCCACTCTCTTGGAGTTTTTACTGCCCCGTCCTGCAGGACTTCCCTTTTCCTTGCTCTTATGCTGTTTGGTAGCTGGTGGCAGCAAAGTTGGTGACTCTGCGACGTCATAATGGTGTCAGCAAGTTACCATTGTTACAGCAATTGTTATCCAGCCAGAACATCGTTACAGCGTCACTGAAGAACCAGGGTAGGAGATCATGGAAACTGTTTTACTACAGTTATGTGCCGCATAATGACGTTTTGGTGAATGATGGACTGCATATATGATGGTGGTCCCATAAGACTAGTACCATATAGTCTAGGTTTGTAGAAGATTATACCATCTAGGTTTGTGTAAGTACACTCTATGATATTCACACAATGACAAAATCACCTGACAGTGCATTTCTCAGAACATATCCCCATTGTTAAGAGACACATGACTGTACTGTATCTAGAGCATTTGTTGTCATGAATAATCTGAAGTCAAACAGCATCAAGAATGGTGAAGAAACAAAGTGAGGACTTTCACCTTGACAGTAAATGTGTGTCTTCATGTGGTTCTTAGAGATCATCTGGAGGGTGCTTTCCCAGCGAAAGCCTACATAGCTGTGGAGACATGCAGAATTCTCATATCCAGTGAGCTCTATGCCACGTTGCTCATTTAAGTCATAGTAGATCTCGCCTAGGGAAGAGCACTCCTGGGTACGTTGAACAGAAGCACACCGTGCTGGACAATGCCTTGGTGAGCTTTGTGGTAACTATGGGATTCTGAAGAAGCGAGTCTGTGAAGAGATACAGTGAGCTACTGGCCAGCAGGCCACTTTAGGAATGTTATTTTATACCAGTGATTCTCAACTTGGGGTATTTTGCTCCCCAGGGGACATTTGACAGGATCTGAAGACATTTTTGATTATCACAACCCAAGAGGAGGGCATCTAGTAGATAGAGGCGGGGGATGCCGCTAAACATCCTATAATTCACAGGAGAGCCCCCACAATAACAAATTATCTGCCGCCAAGTGCCAACAGTGCTGAGACTGGGAAACTCTGCTTTATACTTAATGTTCTGCTTTGAATACCTCAAAACCCATGATTTACTTGACTGGCAATGCCTGTTATGTGACATAATATTTGGGAAGAATACCAAAATTTCAAAATGATGCCTGTCAGAGAGACTTCTGTCTGAATTACGGTAATCCAGTGATTGTTGTACATTTAAGATGAAATATATTGTTGTGAAGAAGAAAAAAGAATCTTCTCTTCTTTAACTATTCACTATTACATTTTTAGAAAATTCTGACAAATACTTTTCTTTACCCTTATTACTAATTTTCTTATCTGGTTTTGATTGAAGTTGGATATGAGAATGTCAGAAGTGCTCTTTATGTACTGGTCCAAAGAAACAGCAACCAGATTTTTTTGCTCATGGAAATTTAGGCAAACTATTTAAGATCTCTGGGACTTGATGTTCCCATTTTTAATGGTGTTAATGGACAAGAACATTTAAGATGATTTAGTTCAATCCCAATGTATTACAGATGAGGAAAATTGAAGCCCAGAGAAAAATCTCAGTAACAGACTGAGGGAACATCTCTGAGTTGAGTGCTGAGAGGCACCCCTTGAAAGAAACCTTTCTTGAGAAAAGTAGCCTTACTAATGATCAACTTTATTATGTTGGGAAAGTCTTTTAATTTCAGAAAGTATTCGAGATATCATGACATTTCAGCTCTTGTAGACTTTGATGATATCACTGGTCTATGGTTGATTTGTGGGCTAAAAGGATTTTTAGGCTAGAAGGATAAATGAGGATTTTATTCTAGCTGAGTAATACCTGCCCTATGGAGTTGTTGGAAAGGTTAGAAATAATATATGCAAAATGCTCAGCACTGTGTTTATTACATGGTGGTTAGATAATGAATAATAACAATTGTTATGGTGTTGGTTTTGATAATGTGGAATCTTTGAACTTCCTAGTGAATTATCAGTTTTAGCTCTGTATCATACATCACATCTGAGATGTACAAATATGTTTCTAAAGAATTATTCTCTTTATGTGTTTGTTTTCAGAAATGCCTAAATCAGCTATTTTCAACCCAGAAGGTAGCTCACCAGGTGAATGGGAAAATGCAGCTCTGTGAGCAATCCCAATGTGTTTGGAAAGGTATGGGCCAAAGATTTTCAGTTTGTCTTTTCCTACCCTCCTCTCTCCCTGCGTCTTTCATTTCTTCTTCATCTTAAAATATATTATTTTTATATTTACTAGACTAAATCAATATAATTGTAAAATTTAGATAATTCTCATAATTGTCTGCTTTAACCATCCCCACCCCCAAGTCCCGTTTCCCAGAGGCAACCGCCCTTAGCTCTTCGAGCTAGTCCCCCTGGTATTTACACCTATTTTCTAAATAATATTTGTAAACTACTATTTCTTCAATTTTAGACTTTATCATGACTTTCTAGCATAGTAGGGAAGAACTTATTTCTCCTCCTGCCTCATTCACTTCTTTCAGTCTACTTATATCACACTTTTAAGAGGCAAAATTAGTAGTCAATGTTTACATCACATTACACTACAACTGTTATTCACTGCCAAGCCCAGTAGTGTACTATAACTATGCCGCTTTTCTAGGGTAACTCTTTGTTTTTCTTGAAGTTAAAAAGTTACTTTATTTTTTCACTTACTTGATGCCTATGAAACCAAGACTATTTCCGCCAAATGCGCCCATGTTTTGTTCCAAAGCTATCAATGACCTTTTGCATGTATCCGCCCATATCAGTTTGTGTTTTCCATGGTGACCTCCCACCCAAGCCTGTTGAACAGTTGTAATTCTGGGTCTTTTCTCTCATGTTAAACCCACTATTTCCTAGCAGCTGTGCTGTGCTCTTTCTGGGTTTGCTGGTCTGAAATGTCCTTATTCTACCCTTATACTTGATTCATAGTTTGTCTGGCTGTAAATTCTAATTTCACTTATAATTTTGAAGTTATTGCTTTATTGTTTTCTAGCGTCCACTATTGCTGTTGAGAAGTCATCTGCTATTGTGAATTCCTGTGCTCTGTATGCCACCTGCTTTTTCTCTCTGGAAGCTCTTAGGAAAATCTCTTATCATTAGTGTTCTAAAATTTCATAATAATAAGCTTGGTGTGCTTTTTTTTTTTTTTGAACTCGTAAGTGAAAAGCCTATTGGTGGATCTTTTCAATCTTAGAGACCAACTTAGTTCTTGGAAAGTTTCTTGAATTATTCTTTAGAAATTTCTTTACCTTTGTTTCTTTTTTCTTTCTTTCTGAAATTATTATGTTGGTCCTTCTGGATTGACTCTCTAATTTTCTTGTTTTTTTCTATTCTATTTTTCATGTCACTGTTTTTTTTTTCCCCTTACCTTCTAGGTGGTTACGTCAACCCTGTCCACTAGCCTTGCTATTAAATTTTTTATTATGGCTATTCTAGTTTTAATTTATAAATTTCTTGTACATTAAAAAAAATTTTTTTAACAGCATCCTCTTCATGCTTTATGGATATACTATCTTCTCATTTCTCTGATAGTATTATTTGATAGATTTTGGAAATATTCCTCTTCTCCATGAATTGTCTTTCTTTGCCTTAGTTTTTTTCCCTCCCTATTTGTTTAGATTTCTCCCTTTCAACATAAAAGCTTTCTGAAATGTGTGGTGTTCTGGAAATAGTACCGGGATAAAGAGCTATGGGCTACTCAAATCAGTATAAAGATTTTTACTCAATCTCTAATTTTACAGGCACCATATATCCATCTCCATGGTGCCTGGTGTTCTTGAGTTAAGAGATTGTTATTTTTTATTTGTCCAGGGAATAAACATCTGGTTTCTTCTGGCATGTGCACGTGTGTATGTGTGTGTGTGTGTGTGTGTGTTTTGGTGGCAGCATTAAGATTTCAAGGGGAGGATGTTGGAGGCAGAGACTCATTGAGAGGTCCTTGGAATATTCTATATAGGGCTCTTAATTCCTTTAAGGGGATTTAAAGTATGAAATGGATCCCATATAAGCCAAGTAACTGATCTTAGACAAGTAGATCACTGGTACAAATTTTATCCAGGTGCTGTGTATATAAAGTTCTTCTTCATGTCTTATCCATATCTGATAAGACTGAAACTTCAGAGTAAGTGTACCAATTAGGCCTAAAGCTGGTGGGGATCTTTGGATGGTGATGCCATGAGTGTATCAGGGCAGCTCTGCAGCCATGTACTGGGGAGAGAATGGTTACTGTTGCAACTTCCAGAAGATCCTCCTTCTGTGCTGCATTTAAAGCTCCCAAAGTCAATTTTACTTTGAGCCCCACATATTCTCCTTCCAACTTTCTCTCTCCATCTTGGAAGTCTTTGTGTTATTTATGAAATTGTTATCCTGGTTGGAAAGTAATTGATTAGGTGCCTGAGTTTTGTGAGAGAAGCTTGTTGAGAGAGCTCATTTCATTAATGTCAAGGAAACTTGCCTGTTACATTTCCCTCTGTGATAAGTTCTGGTGAGCAAATCCATTGAGTGCTTTGGGAGGGTCTCAAATATAAATGTGAACAACAAAGAGAAATCTTTAATGCTAAAGTATACCTCTATTTTTACATTCTATCCTAATTTTTCATTTAAAATTGTTTTTGGAAATTTTCTTTTAAAAAATTATATAGATAATACCAAGATACACACTTTTTCCATCTAGAACTTTGTGCAGGTTTACTCCTCAAGCCTCTGTTTCCCAACTGTGTAAAGGGGACAAAAACAGACTTAGATGCATTGAAATGAGCACAAAAAGTTTCAAGCCTGCTGAGTATTCTTTTGGAGGTTTGGGAATGTACAATTGGGGTGAATGAGTGACACTTATCCTTTTCTTCTTTCTTCTTTTCTTTTGGATGATATTTAAAAAAAAATCAAAATAAAATATTTGGGGACATGTCTTCCTTTAGCTCTCTAATCTTCTTTTGATCTGACCAGCAACAAGTTTGTGTTTTTGTAAGATGCTAAATATTTCATGTAGAACAAAAATTACATATTCTATCAAGGCAGAGAGAATGTACTTATATTTATATTATTCTGGTATCTTAAATATATATTTGTATATACATACATGCACCACATAATGATGTCTCGGTCAACTATAGACCGCATGTATGATGGTGGTTCCATAAGATTAGTACCATAGAGCCTAGATGTGTAGTAGGCTGTGCCATCCAGATTTGTGTAAGTACACTCTACGATGTTTGCATAGTGATAAAATAATCTAACAACACATTTCTCAAAATGTATCCCAGTCATTAAACGATGCATGACTGTATATAATTTTTTTGCAAAAATTTTGGGTTCACAGAAAAATTGAGCAGAAATTACGGAGAGGGGGGCCATATATCCCCTACCCCCAGCACAGCCTCCCCCACTGTCAACATCCCACACTAGGATGGTACATTTATTATAGTTGATGAACCTACATTGACACATCGTTATCAGCCAAAGTCCATAGTTTACATTAGGGCTCACTCTTGGTGTTGTATATTCTATGGAATTTGACAAAGGTGTAATGACATGTATCCACCAGTAGAATAAAGAGTAGTTTCACTGCTCTAAAAATCCTTTGTGTTCCATCTATTTATCCCTCCCTCCTCCTCTAACCCCTGACAAGCTTCTCACTGTCTCCATAGTTTTGCCTTTTCCAGAATGTTACATAGTTGGAATCATACAGCATGTAACCTTTTCAGATGGGCTTCTTTCACTTAGTAATATGCATTTAAGTTTCCTCCATGTCTTTTCATGGCTTGATACCTATTTCTTTTTAGCACTGAATAATATTCCATTGTCTGAATGTACCACAGTTTATTTATCCATTCACCTATTAAAGGACATCGCTTGCTTCCAAGTTTTGGCAATTATGCATAAAGCTACTAGAAACATCTGTGTGCAGGTTTTTTTGTGCGGACATAACTTTTCAACTCATTTGAGTAAATACCAAGGAGTGTGATTGCTGGATCGTGTGATAAGAGCATGTTTAGTTTTGTATGAAACCACCAAACTGTCTTCCAAAAGTGGCTGTACCATTTTGCATTTCCATAAGCACGTGTTGTTCCACGTCCTTATCAGCATTTGGTGTTGGTGTTGTCAGTGTTGGATTTTGACCATTCTGATAGGTGTGAAGTGGTGTCTCGTTGTTTTAACTTGCAGTTCTTTAGTGACATATGATGCTGAGCATCTTTTCTATGCTTCTTTGCCATCTGTATATCTTCTTTGGTGAGGTGCCCAGATCTTTTGCCCATTTTTAAATCAAATTGTTTGTTTTCTTATTGTTTGCTTTTAAGAGTTTCTTTGTATATTTTGGGTAATAGTCCTTTATCACATAAATTTTTTGCAAATATTTTCTCCCAGTCTGTGGCTTGTCTTCTCATTCTCTTGACGTTGTCTTTCACGGAGCAGTGGTTTCCAATTTTGATGAAGTTCAGCTTAGCAATGATTTCTTTCGTGGATCATGCCTAGTGTTGTATCTAAAAAGTCAACGCCAAGCCTAAAGTCATCTAGATTTTCTCCTATGTTATTTTCTAGGAGTTTTATAATTCTGTGTTTTACTTTTAGGTCCATGATCCATTTTTATTTAATTTTTGAGAAGAGTGTAAGGTCTGTGTCTAGATTCATTCTTTTTTTTTTTCACATGTGGATGTCCAGTTGTTCTGGCACCATTTGTTGAAAAGACTGACTTTTCTCCATTGTGTTGCCTTTGCTCCTTTGTCAAAGATCAGTTGACTATATTTGTATGTGTCTATTTCTGGGCTCTCCATAGATCCGTTGATGTATTTGTCTATTCTTTCACCAATACCACACTGTTTTGTACTGTAGCTTTTTAGTAAGTCTTAAAGTCAGAGAGTGCCAATCCTTCAACTTGGTTCTTCTCCTTCAATATTGTGTTGACTATTCTGGGATTTTTACCTCTCCATATAAATTTTAGAATCAATTTGTCAATATCCACAAAATAACTTGCTGGGATTTTGACTGGGATTGCACTGAATCTATAAAGTTGGGAAGACATGACATTTTAATGATATTGAGTCTTCTTATTCATGTACATGGAATAACTCTCCATTTATTTCGATTTTCTTTGATTAGAATTTGGAGTTTTCCCCATATAGCTCTTGTACATATTTCATTAGATTTATACCTAAGTATTTCATTTTTTGGCGTACTAATGTAAATAACATTGTGTTTTTAATGTGAAAGTCCAACTGCTCATTGCTGAATTATAAGAAAGCAATTGACTTTTGTATGTTAACCTTGTGGCCTGCAACCTTGCTATAATCACTCGTTAGTTCCAGGAGTTTTTTGTTGATTCTCTAGGTATTATTATTTTGTAAAATCTTTAGTGTTTCTTTTCTGGTAGTGCTTGAGTATTTCTAGTAAGCTTGCAGTTCTTTCCACAGCTGCACATTTCAAAGCTAACAATGAGGCTATGAGTAACAATTTGGCTTCTTGGTATAGCACTGTGGAACTCTCATGCTTTTATCAGAAGTTATCTGGTCATAGAGACCACAAGTCACCTAGGTGGGGTCACTTCCTGTTGATCATGTAATTTTCAGTTTGATCATAGGTCAAGTGGTTGGAGAGATGAAAAGACAGTGGTCTGTGGTTTAGACTTAGTGGGGTCTTTTGATGAGAATTAAAACTGAACATAAGATATAATTGTGAACCCAGATAATCATGGGTAATACAAGCCAAAAGTAATTTTGTGTGCTCTGGTACAGAAACAGAGAGAGAAAGAGCCAAAATCAATGAATCAACAAATATTTATTGACAAAGACTCAGAGTGGGATTTAGGTCTAGTGGGTAGTTGTGGATGTGATAGACATATGGATATGCAAAAATTACTTTTATTTTAAAATCTTTGAGTAAATATTCAAAGCAAGATGTAGTGTCTCTGTGTGCTCCCCACAAGATCTGTCATTACATTTTGGTTTGGCACTCAGTGATTTTTGTTAGAAAATGCTATTGAATATTTAAAAAATGTATTTGTTTAAATTAATACTGAAGTTTTCTTTTTTCCCTTTCTTCCCCCTGCAACTTGTAATTCAGTTTTATTACAATACCACTTTATTTTTCACTTTGTTATCTCTTAATATCTGAAAGGATAAATATTATGTTTCCAGGATCATAGAGATGTGTGGAACTGTTTGTTTCTTATAGGCTGCAGAGATGGAGTCAGAGATGAATCCTTCTATCTTAAAAGGTTCAGTGATATAAACTCTTCCATACTCCAACCAGAGGTGAAGATTCATCTTACTGGTCTTCGAAATGACTACTGTAAGTTATTGTTTAGATCATGAAATGAAAAGTTGGTCCTGTGCTCTGCCATAAACTTGAAACTTGATTCTGGAAGAACCAGATGGGCCTTTGCTTCATGTCCAAATAGTGTACCATCCAAATATGATTAAATAGTTGATTTTTCCTTGTGCAATTTTTATGTTCAGGAATGGGTATTGTTGGTATTGGAGGGGCATGAGAATATACATTTTGTTTTACTATATTAGAATGAACTGTACAAATGGTAGCCTTTTCTTATGCATATATTTTGAAGCTGGGTAAATCTAATCAGTCAAACAACCACAGTGGGTTTTCTTGTTACGTGCCTAGCTTGTAAGTAAGTTGGAAAGACAAGACTAACCCACATGTAACTGCTACCAACATGCCAATGTAAAATATAAATAATAAACTGTGCATTATAAGGAGATATAAGGATTAGGGAGCTCAATGATCTTTGGAGTTGTCTAGAAAGACTTTGTGGAGATACTCAGAGTTGAGCTGGGTCTTGAAAGATGGGTAGGATTTGGAGGGGGTGTAGGAGAGAATGTAGAGCATTTTCAGTGATGTTAACAGCATGAGCAAAGGCAGGATGTTGGTAATTAATGATAATTAATGGCAATGAAGAGGATATATTGGGAACTGTTGAATATGTAGGTGAATGCAGATTATGGAGAATCAAAAGTTGGGTGTAGATTTTTATATTTGCTGTGGGAGTTGTTGACTATGAAAAAAATCAAAGGAAAATTCATGGCAGAGGATGCAGAATGCATTCAGTAGGAGAGAGCTACCAAAAGGTAAGGGACTTTTTTCTCTCCATGAGGAAAAATACCTGGAAAGAGGGATGAATTTAAGATTATTTCAAGTTTTTGAAGCAGGACAAAGGTGATGTCACTGGGAAGACAGGTTAGCAGTGAAGTGCTTTGGGTAGGAAAGACCCCATTCTTGCAATATTACATTTGAGGGGACAGTGAGACATAGAAGAGGTTCCAGCAGATCATTAGAAGTGAGGTTGGTAGTTGAAAAGAGAGGATAAACTAGAGGTCAGATAGTTATGGCTGAGGCCAAGAGCCAGTGTGTGATCTCCTGGTGAGGGAGAAAGGAGCAGAGGGAAGGGGTCTGGGTTCTGTGAACATTCACAGAGAACAATGAGCTGGAAGAAGCAAAATCATTCAAGGGAACAGTTCTCCTACTTTTCTTCTCCTATAGCTCCTTCTCTAAGAGACTTTATTGTCGTGACCAATGACAGTTGGAGGAGACATTTCAAGAGATGTTTAAAAAATACCACACTCATATTTAAAAAAAAAACCTTTTGCGGGGCCAGCTCCGTGGCCGAGTGGTTAAGTTCCCGGCTCCGCTGTGGCGGCCCAGGGTTTGGATCCTGGGCGCGGACATGGCACTGCTCGTCGGGCCACGTTGAGGTGGCGTCCCATGAGCCACAACTAGAAGGACCTGCAACTAGGATATACAACTATGTATGGGGGGTGGGGGAGTTGGGGAGATAAAGCAGGAAAAAAAAAAAAAAGATTGGCAACAGTTGTTAGCTCAGGTGCCAATCTTTAAAAAAAACCAAAAAACCTTTTGCTCCCACTTCTGCTTCAAACCATAGCCCCTTTTCTCTCTTCCTTTTGACAGCAAAACTTGTCAAAAGGTGTCTATATTCACAATTTCCTGTTTCTCTCCCCACATTGTCTTTGAATCCCCTCTAGTCAGGTCCTTAAAATTTTTTTTTTTTTTTAAAGATTTTATTTTTTCCTTTTTCTCCCCAAAGCCCCCCGGTACATAGTTGTATATTCTTCGTTGTGGGTCCTTCTAGTTGTGGCATGTGGGACGCTTCCTCAGCGTGGTTTGATGAGCAGTGTCATGTCCGCGCCCAGGATTCGAACCAACGAAACACTGGGCCGCCTGCAGCGGAGCGCGCGAACTTAACCGCTCGGCCACGGGGCCAGCCCCTTTAAAATTTTTTTTTAAAACGAAATATAGTTGATATACAGTATTGTATTAATTTCAGGTGTACAACATAGTGATTCAATATTTATATATATTATACAATGATCATCCTGATAAGACTAGTAACCTTCTGTCATCATATAAAGTTATTACAATATTGTTGACTGTATTCCCTATGCTGTAAATTACATCCCCATGACTTATTTATTTTATGACTTAAAGTTGTACCTCTTAATCCCCTTCACCTATTTTGCCCTTCCCACACCCTCCTCCCATCTGGTAACCACCAATTTGTTCTCTATATCTATGAGTCTCTTCCTATTTTTTTTTTTGTTCATTTGTTTTGTTTTCAGATTCCACATACAAGTGAAATTATACAGTATTCTTCTTTCTCTGCCTGACTTATTTCACTTAGCATAATACCCTCTAGATCCATCTAGGTTGTTGCAAATAGCAGGATTTTACTCTTTTTTTATGGCTGAGTATTATTCCAATATGTGCGTGTATATGTATCTACATGTATATACCACATACCACATCTTATTTATCCATTAATTTACCAATGGACACAAGTTGCTTCTGTATCTTGGCTATTGCGAATAATGCTGCAATGAACATGGAGTGCATATATCTTTTTGAATTAGTGTTTTCTTCAGAATTTTAATAAGGATTATTTTAATAGGGATTGCATTGAATCTGTAGATTGCTTTGGGTAGTATGGACATTTTAAGAATATTAATTCTTCCAATCCACGAGCATGGTGTATCTTCCATTTATTTTTGTTGTCTTCAATTTCTTTCATCAATGTCTTATAGTTTTCAGTGTACAGGTCTTTCACTTCCTTGGTTAAATTTATCCCTAGGTATTTAGTTCTTTTTGGTGTCACTGAAAATGGGATTTAAAAAAAAATTCTCTTTCTGCTAGTTTGTTGTTAGTGTATAGAAATGCAACTTACTTCTGTATATTTATTTTGTATCCTGCAACTTTGCTGAATTCATTTATTAGTTCTAATAGTTTTTTGGTGGAGTCCTTAAGGTTTTCTGTATATAGTATCATGTCATTTGAAAATTGTGATAGTTTTAATTCTTCTTTTCCAATTTGGATGCCTTTTGTTTCCTTTTCTCGTCTGATTGCTGTAGCTAGGATTTCCAACACTGTTGGTATATTTGTCTTAGTTAGGTTCACAGCTTAAGTTTTGTCTTGCCTTCCGTGGATGGTGTTCCAAATCTCAGATCAGTTTCTTAAGCCTTGACTATGCTGGTTTGGGTCTATCTCCCATGTATGTGGATCAGAGTCTAAGCTGAGACTTGTCTGGATGTTTCAAAACTTAGTTCAGTTCTCAAAGCCTTTACTAAGCTGATTTGAGTTTTCCTTGCTGTTCTTATGTGACTTCAGGGTAAAGCTGAGTTGTGTGTGGGTTCATACACTCACAATAAGAGGATGCCTTTCTGTGGCTCTCTCCCCGCAAGGACTTTCCTCTCACACTTTGGCCATCTTAGGCTCCTTTCCATGGTTCCTCTGACCAGAAAGATGGTGGGCTTTCTACTAGAGCTTGAGCTGCGGGTGCTAATCCATGACTGGGGCCCAACCTCAGGGCAAAGCCATGTGAGAAAAAAAGTGGGAAACTCACCCCTGGGCAGGTTGCTTCTCCAAGTTTTGACTCCTTCACTTAGTTTACCTGCTTTTACTTATTTTCCAGAGTTCTCAGATGTTTATTTTTTATATTTTGTTCAGAGTTTACAGTTGTCATTAGTGGGAGGGATGAGTTATAGGGGGCTTAGACTGCAGTATTAGAATTGGTGTGCTTCATAGTTTCATACTGATATGTGTCAATCAGGATAGGAGTTTCTGTCTTATAAGAAATAAGATAAGGTAGATTTTAATACGTGGTCATATAAATATGGTTTCTTTTAGCAGTCAAAGCTTTCTTATAGTGTAAGCTAGAGAATACTACTAAGAACTTTTAGGTATCATAAATAAGCCAGTGACCACCTGTTCTAGATATACTGGGTGGTATTTTAGGTTAGAAATGATGGTGACATCTCCCATGGATGTCCTAGGTCCAAGGATGTCTCCATAAGAACTACGTGCTTTTAATTTCAGTGATCTGTTAGATGAAATCCATATATACTAAAAATGGCAGATGAAACTGCCAAGTTTTCTAAATGCCTTTAAATAAATATAACTGAGCATAAATGGTAAGCATTATTGCTTATTAGACTGTGACACAAGTTTCTATTCCAGTTTTCATTTTTGAACTTCTAGTGATCTGGTTGGATTCGTGATTCTGTTTTCCAAGTGACCATGGGGAAAGTAGTAATCTTTGTCTTCTTCCTATAAATAAAGTTGTTTACTTGAACATATTTTTATTTGGCTGCATAATTACCCTAATTTGAAATGCTTTTCTTGTAGATCTGAATATCCTAGACTGGAATTTTCAAAATCTTGTTGCTATAGCCCTTGGATCTTCTGTATGCATCTGGAATGGGGAAAACCACAATAGGATTGAAAATATGGACTTAAATCTCACTTGTAACTATGTATCTTCTGTGTCCTGGATAAAAGAGGGAAGCTGCCTGGCGGTTGGCACCAGCGAGGGAGAAGTGCAAGTACTGGACAGTTTTTTCTTTCTCATAATGTGCTCTGTGTAATTGCTAGATAACTAAAATTGACTTTTACTAACAGGTTAATACAAAAGAGAGAAACTATATTGGGTGGGTGTGTACTTGAAGCTACGGGGGATGAGAGGATATACCATTCTGGTTCTTTTCTGAATGGCATTTCATGAGCACTTTGGGGTACTCTGCTTAGTTTTTCCACACAATCTTTCTTTTTGTCACATATCCTTTTTTTTTAGTCTTTTCTCTGAAACTAAAGTTGAGCTTGTAGAATCTCCAGTTTTAGGACTTTGGAGAGAAGAAGACAACCTTTCACTTCTCCTTTCTCACCTCAAGCCATGATCAGGAATAGAATTACTTAAAATGAGTGAATTAAAAAAACATGAATTTGTAAATTCATTTAGAAAAGGATTTTTTTTTTCTGATAGGCTTTCTGAAATGGAGATTTACCAAGTTTCCATCAATCTATGTAATTTCTTATTGTCATTATTATTGTTTTTTAGCAACAGTGTGAACAATATTCCTCATGTATTTGATGACTTTGTGGGGGGCCACAGATGGCTCTCACTGCTTTCTCATCTCTGCAGTGATGTTGGATACTGTGAAGGTTATGTCCTGATTTCTTCTTACACCAAAGTTCTCATTCCTCATATGGGTCAGAATATCATTTATAGTTGGCAGGAAAGGAGTCCCTTAGCAGTAAATGGAAATCCTGACTCTACAAAGTGTCTAGGTACCCAAATTTTGTTGTAACTGTAGGTAGATTTCCAGGTTTGAAATTTCAACTATTTAGAAGGAACCAGAAGTGTGATAGTGATTCTCCACTCATGGCTGCCCACTGAATTCACGTGGAGAACTTTAAAGTAAATGCCATATCCCCAGGTTCTACCCCCATCATTAAATAGAATCGCTAGCATCCATAGCACGCTCCCTAGGTGATCCTAATATGCAGACAGGGTTGAGAACTGCTGACTAGGGTTAAAGGTGCTGAACTTTCACTTGGTTCAAGGACTGGCTATATTAGCATTAATTGGCTATCGGGCTTTTCAGAAGACAGCGGACTGTGAACATATCAGTGCTGCATAACTCTGCTTGTTCACTTTTTCAGTTATGGGATGTGGTAACTAAAAAGCGGCTGAGAAATATGCTTGGTCATTTGTCTGTAGTTGGGGCTCTGAGCTGGAATCACTGTATCCTCAGCAGGTAAGAAGCATTTTCTTGGAACGAATTATATTTGTACCACCAATTGATTAGGGGGGCTGAGTGAACAGAACCATAATATTTAAAACCAAAACTGAAACAAAAATGAAACAAGACAAGACATTAGTTAGTATCAGTTATGATCCTACCCTCTCAGGCATTCAGATCTTCTGGTGATGGAGGTGGTGCAGCGACCACGTGTACCGTGGTGGCTGTGTGCCCACAGCATGTGCTAGTACTGCAGTGTGAGGTGCAGGATTCACTAAATTGTTCAGACAAAATGTAAAACTCTGTTTAAGCGAAAAGTTTCTCTGTTCCAAATAATACTTACTAGAAAGATATTTGGTTGCAATTAAATATTTATTGCTACCAGTATCAATAATTTGAATATATTAAGCTTTCTGGGGCACATTTCCAATTCACAGACCCACAGAGGTTAGAACTGAAAGTAGCCTCAGAGATAACCAGTTCATTGGTTCTCAAACTTGACCATGCATCAGAGTTACCTGGAGGGCTCCTTAAGATACAAATTGCTGGCCTCACTCCAGGAATTTTTGATTCTGTAGGTCTTACGGTATGCTGAGAATTTGCATTTCTAATTTCCTAAGTCATGCTGATGCTTCATCACTTTTGAGAACTACTGATTTAGTCTAACTGCTTCTTTTTAACCAGAAAAGTTGCGACTGTCCCTATGATCCTACATAACTGATTTAAATATATTTTGCTTTTAATAATAGCCATTCATTTTTGTACTGTATTTCTTAAGGTAGATTTAAGTTAAATTAATTCCAAAGCCTTTTGCAGTTTTTTAAAGTAGCTCAGATGTAGATTTGAGATTTTAATACTTTGTGATTGTAGGCCAAACTTAAAACCACTTACGCAAAACATCCTATAAAGGCCTAAATATTTACCCTGAGAAGTTGTTGCTGTCAGGTCAATTCTAGACTCAGGTTCCTTTTGGAGTCTCAATTGTTTAAGTTTAGTTTCAGTACCCAGGAGGAATATGAACAGATCCTTTCTTACAATAACAGCAGCTAACATTTTTGAAGTACTCTGTGCCAGGCATGGTGTTGTACTCTTTGTGTACGTAATAGTGTTTTAATTCCTGCAATAACACTGTACAGTGGTTTCTTATCTCCCCCACTTTTGATGAGTAGCCTGAGACACTAGCCTGAGGTCACCTGGTTAGTATAAGGGAAGAGTCAGCCTTTGAACCCAGGTGGGCTGGCTGCGGAGACCATATTGTTGTTCATCAGAATGCTATTCAGTGTTGTGCCTGAATAGTTTTTAAAAATATGACACTGAACTTTGAGAAATTTCAGAAAGAATTATAGGCAGTCATTTACTTGCTCCTTGGAGAAAATTAAATTAGTTCGGAAAGAGTTCATTATCTTTGACAGAGTGACAGGATCTTTATTGTTTGGATCCAAATCATTGAGAGTGAGCAGAGATGTTATCCACTGACTTTGAATCATTGCGGTTTGCTCTGACATTCAGATAGCTTCATACTCTTTTCAGATATTAGCAGCATTAGCAAAACTAATAGTGGATCTATGGATCAATAGAAAAAGGAAATAATAAATTTCTATGTCTAACATTTTACTATGTGTGTGTGTGTATATATATATATACACACACACACACACTAAAACCATTCATTGAGATAATATGAAATATTCTGAATTCCAGAAAAGTAATATTTCCTAGGTTCAGCATATATACTACTACCTGAGAAAATCTGGTAATCTTCTAAATTTATCTTTTCCGTGGCTGCCTGCATCATGTTAAAGTCATTATAGACATCTATCAAAGGATATCTTCTCGATATCCAGATGTGAAACTCTGCCAGACAAATCTATTTGACTTGTGAAAAGAATCACCGAGCCAGAATACTCTATCCTCATTAACCCAAGGAATGCCTACTGTCTTTTGAATCTTTCCTAAGGGGTCTTTCAGTAGTTTGAACTATGTTTTCCTTCACATTTTCAAATGTCTATGTAGTATTAGGGCTCGAGTTTTCTGTCATAAAGCTGCCCCTTTCCTCTGTGCAGTGGGTCGAGACTGGGCCGTGTTTATCACCACGATGTTCGGGTAGCCCAGCATCATGTCGGAACACTTCACCACAAGCAAGCCGTGTGTGCTCTGAAGTGGTCATTTGATGGCAGGCTGCTTTCCAGTGGCTGTAGTGACGGACTGCTGACCATATGGCCCCATGATCCAGGTGTGAGTGCACAGGGTCAACCACTAAAAGTCATACCCCAACCTACGGCAGTCAAGGTAAGAAATCCCAGAGTTTCTCGGTTTCCCTTTACTCTGAGGCCAGTAGATCTCCTTCACACATAAAAACAAATCATTAAGCCAATATTTGGAGATTTGCTTCCCCCAGAATTTGTTTTGGATTTTGCCATCACTCTCCTGGAAGACAATCCTATTTATACTCCCCATGTGTCAGATTTTTTGGTTGTAAGTGACTGAAACTAAAGTCAAGCTTGAGCTTAAGCAAAATAGTAAATATATTTTCTCGTGTAACTGAGGAATCCTGGGTACATACAGCTCTTTCAAATATTGGCTGGATCCACGGTCTTAAATAATGTCATTAGAATCCTGTTTCTTTAGCTCTTGGCTCTGCTTGTCTCCGTTTAGTTTCATTCTTCATTCAGACTCCATTTTGTGGGCAAGATGGCTCTTGGCAGCTTCACATTCAGACTCTCCTAGATAGGAGCTGATAAGAAAACATTGTTCCTTATAACTCTGGTAGAAAAGTCCTAGGCAGGACTCTGGTCTGGCTTTGGTTGCATTCGCATCTTTCATTTGATAATTGTGACCAGAGAGATGGGCACACTGACTGCCAGGCCTGGGTCATGAGCTCACACCCAAGAAAGGAGACCCATTTCCGGAAGAGAGAGGAAAGGTGCGATAGAGTTAAACCAATACTCTACCACACTCTGCATAATAATTTCTTATTTCTCTGTGTTTTAAATTCTTATTTCTAGTAAAAAAAAAAAGTCCATACTTTCCTTCCTTTCGTGTCATAGATGTATGTCTTGGCCTTAACATAGTCTTAGAATATTTTTCACTCGTAAAGCAAGGAAATGATTCTACTTTATTAACTACAAACAGATTTATTAGAATAAGACCTTAAAAGTTATCATAAAATTTCCTGATATAGGGTAGAATATACAGTGCCTACTGCTACTGTGTAGTACTGGCCCAATAGCTTTAGCTTGTGGTTTTTAATGTCCACAGACCTTGAGAATGATTTTAGGTCCAAATTACCATTACTAATGACTTGAAAAAAATCTAGGAGAAATGTATGTAAAATATTCTGTCTGCAAACAAAATAAAAAAGCAAAAATAAAGCAAAACAAAAAGCCAAACAAAGCAAGTTACCTTCTTAAATGGCTTCTTGTCAGAAATACAATGAATTGAGCTAAGAGAGAGTTTCTGGAAACCTGAGCAAGCCAAGCCTCACGGCAGCTAATCCCTGGGGAATCACAGTAACGGTCACCAGTGTGTGTCTCTTCACACTCACCACTGACTAGCCAATTGGTACAGCAGGAGTGGACTTCAGAGGTTGACGTCTGTGTGATTCCTCTCAAGATGGAGCTTCTAGTTTTTCCAAAACAACTTGTTTATAGTAAAAGCTAATTGGAAGTAGGGTATTTAAAAAAATTATTACTAATAAATATAAAAAATACTGATATTCATCACATGGTAAAACGGGGCCATGGGCTCAGGGGGACTTCTGAGCCTCTTGAAATTCTATGCGAAATTTTGCGTTTACTGAAGTAGCCGTCTTATCCAGCCCAGTCAGTGGTATGTAGCTGAATGATAATTTGAAAAAGACAATTAAGGCGGGTAGGAAATGATATATACATATTGTAAATATTTTATTTTGACTGAAAACTTTAAATTGTATGTTTATTCACAATACAAGGCCAAGGTCTTTACTTTGAATGTAGGTTGGCTGATCAGAGTTCTTCATTGTCTTTCTTGTGTGAATTATAGCTGTATTTCATTGTCTAAGATTTCTACTCATGATATCTATGTTGATTACCTATTGCCATGTAACAAATTACCCCAAAACTTAGTGGCTTAAAATAACAATCATTTTATTATCTTTTATGGTTTCTTTGGGAAAGGCTGGTCTGAGCAGTTCTGGCTCAGGGTTTCTCATGTGGTTGTAGTTAGGCAGTGGCTGAAGCTAAAAGTGCTGGGCGCTGGAGCAGTGTTGGCTGGCCAGGCATCCTTCCCTCTTCGTGTAGTCTCAGAGGTTCTCCACATTGTTTGGACTAGTTTGGGCTTCCTCACAACATGGCAGCCTTAAGACGGTTGAACTTTGTGGTTCAGGGCAATAGAGCCAGTGCTTCAGAGAGCAAGGTGAAAGTGGCATAACCTTTTATAACCTAGTTTTCAGAAGTCTTGCAGTGTTATTTTTGCTGCTGTTGGTTGCAAGTCACAAGTTCCCCAGATTCAAAGGAAGGGGAATGAGATTCTATCTATTGATGGAGGAAATGGGCAAAGTTCTAGAAGGACATGTGAGATGGGCGATTTAATTTTTATCTCCAAGTAGCCTTTAAGTCAGGATGAAATTAGTGTACTCATTTGATGCTGTTGTTGTAAAAAGTTACAATTATTTGGAAAACTTTATGTCAGTAGTTCTGAAGCTTGGAATTACCTAAAAAATAAGTTGTCAGAAACAAAAGACATATGCCAGAATATATTAATTATAGTGTTCTTTACAAAAGCAAACACTTAGAACACATGAAAAACAACGAAAATCCCTGTCAAAGTCCCAATAACATTTTTTACGGGAATAGAACAAAGAATCCTAAAATTTGTATGGAATGACAAAAGACCCTGAGTAGCCAAAGGAATCCTGTGAAAAAAGAACAAAGCTGGAGGTATCACACTCCTTGATTTCAAAATATACTACAAAGCTATAGTAATCAAAACAGCATGGTACTGGCAGAAAAACAGACACACAGATCCATGGAACAGAATCAAGAGCCCAGAAATAAAACCCACATCTATGCACAAGTAATTTTTGACAAGGGAGAACATACAAGAACATACAAGAGAGAAAGGAAAATCTCTTCAATAAATGGTGTTGGGAAAACTGGACAGCCACATGCAAAAGAATGAAAGTAGACCATTATCTTATAAAATTGACTAAAAATGGATTAAAGAATTGAATTTAAGACCTGAAACCATAAAACTTCTAGAAGAAAACATAGGCAGTACACTCTTTGACATTGGTCTTAGCAGTATCTTTCTGAATACCATGTCTCACCAAGGAAGGGAAACAAAAGAAAAAATAAACAAATGGGACTACATCAGACTAAAAACCTTCTGCACAGGAAAGGAAACCATCAACAAAATGAAAAGACAACCTAAAAATTGGGAGAAGTTATTTATAAACCATCTATCTGATAAGGGGTTAATATCCAAAATATATAAAGAACTCATACAGTTCAACAACAAAAAAACAAACAACCCAATTAAAAAATGGGCAAAGGATCTGAACATTTTTCCAAAGAAGATATACAGATGACCAAAAGGCACATGAAAAGATGTTCAATGTCACTAATTATTAGGTAAACGCAAATCAAAACTACAATGAGATATCACCTCACGCCCGTCAGAATGGCTATAATTAACAAGATAAGAAATAAGAAGTGTTGGAGAGGATGTGGAGAAAAGAGAATCCTCATACACTGCTGGTGGGAATGCCAACTGGTGCAGCCTCTATGGAAAACAGTATGGAGATTCCTTAAAAAATTAAGAATAGAACTACCGTATGATCCAGCTATTCCACTTCTGGGTATTTATCCAAAGAACATGAAAACACAAATACGAAAAGATATTTGCACCCCTTTGTTCATTGCAGCATTATTCACAATAGCCAAGACTTGGAAACAACCTAAGTGCCCATCAATGGATGAATAGTTAAAGTAGATGTGATATATATATATACACATTGGAATGCTATTTAGCCATAAAAAGATGAAATCTTGCCATTTGTGAGAACATGGATGGACAACATGACATTTCTAAGTGAAATAAGGCAGATGGAGAAAGTCAAATACCATATGATTTCACTCATAAGTAGAAGATAAAAACAACAAACACATAGATACAGAGACTAGATTGGTAGTTACCAGAAGGGAAAAGGGGATGGGGGAGGATGAAAGGAGTGATAGGGCGAATGTGTGCAGTGATAGATGGTAATTGGTCTTTGGGTGGTGAACATGATCAAGTCTACACAGAAATAAAAATATGATGATTTACACCTGAAATTTATATAATGTTACAAACCAATGTTACCTAAAAAAAAAAGATGAAAAAAAAAGAAGTGCAGAACAAACCCCCTCAAACAGTTAAAACAAAACACGTAAAAAACAACAACAAACAAATCCTCTCCTCTCCAAAAACCTCAACTCAACCCAATGCAAACCAAACCAAAATAAGAAATCAACCTGAGTCCAGCATTAGAACAAAAATTAGAGTACAATACCGTAATGGAAAATTATGGGATTATTAAAAATCCTAATCATGAAAAATATGTTAAACATGAAAAACTGTTTATATAATAAGTGAAAACAACAGGAAAATAAAAATGTGTACACTATGTTTAGTGCTTTATAAAATATTTTTACATATAGATAATATGAAATAGTGAGAATTGTTACCGAGATGATTGATAAGGATATACAGATAAATATAACTGAAACAGTTGTTAAAATTTTCTTTAAAACTATTGTTTCTGGTCATTGTAGTTATCAATATAAATGTGCAATACTAAATCCTATTTTTCAGAATTAACTATAATAATTTACAAGTAGATAAGTAAATAAAAAGCAGTTTCATTTTCTGAATTGTATTAGGAGTTGAAATGCATGGGACTTTTTGAGTTGTGAGCAATCATGTATGGCTTTGTTTTGTCTTCTAGTCTCTTCTCTGAGCTGGAACCTAAAGACACAGGTAGACAAACCAGAGAAAGGCTTCATTTCATAACCAGATTCTAAGGACGCATGTCAACTACTCCGGCAGCAGATTTTGCCCCATAGGATGTGTTGAATGTAGTTTTTCAAACATATAATTGTGTGATTTTTCTATGTTTAAAATGTTTCCAATTGTTACCAAAATTTGAGGAAGGCATCTAGTAGGTAATTTCTAGTCCCCCAGGAGTAATCTCTTGAGAGTGCAGCTGCTTCTGCCTTTGGGTCAGAGAGGTCCATGAGAGCTGTGATGGGTGCAGACCTCTGGAACTTCTGCCTGCCTGAATTCATCACGTTCACAAGTTCACCTCCTCCAAGGCTGACCTGTCTGTGTGACTATTTGGAACTTTAAAGGCCATGAATTGGTGTCCCTGGCAGTCTGCAGTTCTTGCTGTTGGAGGAGGAATGAAGGATGGACACTTACACATCTTGGACATAAATACTTGGCGGAGCATCCAGACCCCAAGCACAAACTCCCAGGTAAATGTCTCCTCTGGAGTTTGCCTTCATTCTGGTCTTCTAGAATCTTGTGAAAATAATTTATGATGGAGCATAGGACCTAAACACGCCTCTTTATACCTGCTGAGTCCATGAGGATTTCAGTTCTTGGAAGTTTCTTTTGGTAAAACTTTCATATGTGAGTCTAAAGTTAATTTAACTCGTGTATCCTCTTTTTTCCCCCTCATTTCCCTTCTTTCTCAGCACTACTTTGACTGTGAAACTTGACAGTAGTCCAACTATGCCTGGACAATGATCATCATCCACTTAAATTCGTAGATTTATTGCACCTAAGACTATTTGTATATAGCCCTTTGTTACGTTGGGATAAACCTTCCTAGAACTGATGTAATTCCCTTAACACCCTAGCCCCAGCTGTGGACTGGAGGATGGATATGGACAGAGCATACTGCCTAGAATCAGTTTGAAATATATTTGTAATGAATCAGGAATTGCCGTAATTCTTTATTTTTTGGGTTATTATTACAGATTTGTTCCCTAATCTGGCTACCTAAGACAAAGGAGATTGCAACTGGCCAAGGTACTCCTAAGAATGATGTGACTGTGTGGGCCTGTCCTGCTCTGGCCAAGTCAGGTGGATTTTTTGGTAAGTAAATAGGTGAGTTAAATGTAGCTATAGCAATGTGAACTGTCATTTATGAGAAAAGCCCTGAATGAAAGATTTTCTTCTTTTGGTTCTTTTAAGTATATATTTCATCATAGGAAAAAGGCCTACACCCACCACACCTCAGGGGGTGTATAGATGAGTGTTTCTGAATTTCACTAAGATTATTCATCACTGTCATTCATCATTGATGTGTCTTCTTCTCCTTGCACACATGTATGGATGATGCAGTGACAATCATGAACAGTTTTTGAACTGTGTTTTTGAACTGTGAAGTTACCATCATAACTCATCTTTCCTTGTTTTGGAGAAGAACCAGCAGTGCTAGAATGCTTGGGAGATAAGGAAATATGACGAGGGTGAGCATTGTTCTGTGTGGGGAGGCCGCTAAAGGTCATGAGGTCTGGTGAGCCTCTGCACTTTCAAGGCTAACAACTGTTCTTTCTCAGTGTAGTTCTGTAAACATTTACTGAGTATTTCTTGAGAGCAATCCCCCATTATGGGGAACAAGGCGAGACCTTGTCCCCAAGGGTCTTAAATCCTCTTGGGTGCAATCTGGACTGTTAAAGAGGTTCAGGGGTTAGTAGGTATCTCCTTCCACCCAGCCCTGGGAAATAGGAAGACAGGTGTTATGGTTAATGAAGGAACAGAGCACTGGCATCCAATCTCTTGATCTCTAAGAACATATCCTATCTTCTTTCCACTGAACTTGTCTCCTGGTCAATCTCTGGAGTTTATTTATCTAACATTTATTTATCAAGTATCTACTATGTGCCAGGCACTTTTTGGGGTGTTACACAGGTGAACAAGGTGAACAAGACAGGCAATATCCTTGCCTTCATGGAGCCTACACTTTTGTGGGAAGAAACAGACAAAAACCCAAATACATACAATGTTAGATAGTGATAATGCTCTGACTCTCTTTGGAGATTCTGAGAATGTTATTTGGCAACAGAAAGGCTTCTTTCTTCTGTTGGTCAGTCTGGTTGGACCTCTGGTTAGCTTCAGAATGCCCTTTATATCCTTAAGCTTTTATACTATGTGACTTGGTAAGTAAAAATACAGGCAGCTCTTGACAGAGCCACTTTGATGGCCAGGCATGAGTGTTGGAGGAGCATGAGTTGATCCTTTGTGTATTTTTAATCATAAGACATGCAATTCACTGGACTTTTTCTGACTAGAAAAATATTTTAAATCAAGCCTTCAACCCAATTCTTTACAAAATTGCAATTCCAGCAGCTAAGTAGACCCTTCAGCTAGGTGAGGGCGTCTGATAGATACTCAAGTCAATTTGCTGTTGCTTGGAATAAAGATTGAACTTATCAGGTACGTTTCCTTGTTTCTCTGGCCTTAACAGAGATCTTTAGTTCTTTAGTTTTAATGCCTTGTGAATTTTTTTCATTGATACCAGACAGAATTCCAAATAGTACATTTGACCTTTTCTCCTTCTCTTGAAATATTTATGGTTGGAGGAGATGCAGTTACTTTTGAGCGCTTAGACACTAATTTTCATCTCTAACCCCGTGGTTTCTTCTATATGCAATATTTCCCAAAGTTGTTTAGTAGGATGTTTGTTATACAAATATATGTTATGTGGTCTGAGAAGTTTGAAAATTCCTGGTTAAATAGCAAGTTTTTCTTTCCTAAGGATGTCTCAAAGCCTTTGATAAATTATGAGTATTGTAAATCTCCAAGAGGGGGTTATAGCATTCAGTGTTCCTCAAACACATTTGGGAAATCTTTTGTTTGGGAGCATCTTGAGGTACTTGTTCCATGAATACACTTCAGGGAGCATGCCATATGGCAGGGGACTGCTAGGGTATTGATTTCCATGTGTTTTCACTGTGAGTCAATGTTTCCATTGTGGCTCAAGGACAGCTGTCTTGACGTATACCTTAGTGACTGAGATCTGGATGAGGGTCTTCAAATTGGGGGTTGCGGCCCATTGGATCATGGATGTAATGAGTCAACATCAGCATTAAAAAAAAATGAAATAGAATAGTATAGAATGGAAAAAATAGAGAAGTAGGTATTATTTTGTGAAACTTTTGTTATAGTTATGCAGTACGTATATGTGCCTATATATGGGGTTTCTGTGTAAAATATAGTTTTGATTGTGGGTTGTGGTCAAAAGTTTGGAAAAAAGGTATTCTAGATCATGGTCATGTCTTTACTAAGTCTCACCCTGTTAGCCACAGTCACGATTCTCTGGGGGAAAATTTCAGTTAAAGAGGCCTCGCCCACCTGACTACAGAAGAAAAATAACACATCATTTTCTCCTCACCCCCAAAGAGTTGTAATTTCTGAGCTTTGAAACAGGAATAGGTATTTTTCTAGTCTATAGGCAAGATCTGGCCTTTGACTTGGTTTCATCAGTCCATAGCACTTGCATCAATACATGGTCTCATTTATGATTGATTGTACCTGCATAAAGAAAACAAAACTTTCAATGCTTCCAGTGACAATATTGTTGGAGTCTGAGACTATAAGTCCTAAAAGATGACCTTTGAGATAAAGATGGCATTTCCCACTACCTAGTAAGTTAAGATTGTCACTGATGTGAGGGAAGTATTCCAAGAACACCTTTGCTTCCAATCCAAACACCATTTTCCTAACAAGTTCCAGAAGTAGCTGTCCATTTTTTAAGTTGAGGTATTTTTCAAAGCCTGCATTGGAAAAGATTTGGGATTTTTTTCCTCTGCTATTCCTTTCTCCATTTTGTCTTCTTCCTTCTTTTTCATCTTAACACATCATAATAAAGAATGACAGCATGTTTATCACCTGTTATATTTATTGAATAGATTTTCCTTCAGTTTAATTTAAAAGCATTAGTGTAATGTTTTATATTTATCCTAACTAAATTAAGTTGCTTTTCATTTATATTGCCTTAATTTTTTAAAAAATAATGGACAGTGGCCTCTTATAGAAAAAGAGATTCTTCTTTGCTGTGGGATTGGAGTGTGGTCTAAATGGTTAGAGCATTGAATTTGATTCTACTTCTGGCTCTGCCACTTATTAGCGATGTGATCTTGGGCAAGGCATTTGATATTCTTAAATTTTCTCTTCACCTTTAAAATAAGGGGGCTGCAATGTATCGATGTATGCAATGTAAACTTTTTAAGGTGCTGACACACCCAGGGTCCCTTGGGGACGCTTCTCTATATGTGTGTGTGTGTGCGTGTGTGCATGAATGAGAGCATTGGAAGTGATGTGTGTAGATGGAAAAAGCCCCAAGTGTTGAAGATACTTCTCCTTTGGGAGTGGAATAGGGTATATGCAGTACTTGCTTCTGAGAATCCTGTGTCAGAGCACAAGATTATTTCTGCAATTCTAGCTCTCAGTTGAGTTGTAAGCAGTACTGGTCCTAGGAGGAGGTGACCACCCACGTAGTTTGATTTTAGTTGTGCCCTCCAATACCTACCCATTCAAAAACTTATCCAATTTCCCTCCTTCCCTCCATTCTCCCAGCCCCAGTTTCTTTTCATGGACTCCACTTCCCCTACTCTGGCCTGAAGTTTTGATTGTTAAAGTCACTGTTGGGTTAGGATAGGTTTTGCAAAGTATTTTCCAAGGAACACTAGTCGCTGAGAGGCTCAAGTCAAAAGGACTCTGGCCACATAAGTTTCAGAAATGCTGCCTGTTATAGCCCCTTCTCCCAAATATTTGTAATGCATATAGCAGTGTTGAAATAAGGAATCCTGCTTAATTTTCTTAGCCTGGAGCTCCCAAATTAATATGAATATTACGTACTCTTTTCATTTTTAATACCTATTAACCTCATATAGAACTGTTTTCCACAGAATGTTCTTTGAGAAATGACCAAACATTTCTCGGTTTGACCATTATTCAGTTAGATAACAGAAAGAGGGTATTGTCTCTAGAATTCCATAAGTAAGACTCATGTGTGCTGTGTGGGAGAGCTTTTTGGGTCCTTTTCCATTAAGTTGCATCAGTTTATTGATTAGTGTCTTGAAACCTAGGTCCCAAGGGGTTGACTTTGGGGGAGGATAGGAAGAAGGATGGGGTGGGTGGCAGGAGCACAGCAATGGCAATTCCTGGGTGTTGGTGAATTCGAGAACATAGAACTAATGATGATGTGGGGTATGAGGGGTGTGGTGGGCTAAAAAATGGTCTCCCGAAAGATATCCACGTCAAATTCCTGGAACTTGTGAATATGACCTTATTTGGAAAAAGGGTCTTTGCAGATGTAATTATGTTAAAGATCTTGAGATAAAATCATCCTGGATTATCTAGATGGGCCCAAAATCCAATGACAAGTGTCCTTATAAGAGAAACACAGAGGAGAGCAGATGCACAGAAGAGGAGGTGATGTGACCGTGGAAGCAGAGACTGGAGTAATGTGGCCACAAATCTAGGACTTCCAACAGCTGCCAGAAGCTGGAAGAGGCAAGGAACAGAATCTCCCCTAGAGCTTCCGGAGGGAGCCAGCCCTGCCAAATCCTTGATTTTGGACTTCTGGTCTCCGGAACTGTGAGAAAATAAATTTCAGTTGTTTCAAGCCGGGTAGTTTGTGGTAATTTGTTATGGCCATCTTAGAGACTAATACAAGGGGGAAGAGCCCTGAAGAGGAAACCCTGAAGCAAAACCTCAGCCACATTAGGATGTTGCCCAGAGTCAGCCCTGACTGGTGTTTACCACAGCAAAGGCGCAGTAGGAGTGCCAGCTCTGAAGGTGGCAGGTTTCGAAGAAGCCCTTTATCCTGGATGGGATTTGTGGCCCCACCTTAGGTTGCTCCCCAGTCCTCATCAATAGCACCTGTAATGCGGAACATGAGCTGTGTTTCCTTCTTCCCACAGGCCACAGAGGCAGAGTACTGCACTTGGCGTTGAGTCCGGACCAGACCCGAGTGTTTTCTGCTGCAGCTGATGGCACAGCCTGTGTGTGGAATTGCTGCTAGCCACTCTGCCCCTCTGAGCTTCAGTTTCCTTGTTTCTAAGTGAGAATAATATTGGCCTTGCCTTCTCCATGGAGTTGTTGTCAGGACCAAACAAGATGAAGTGCTTTTCCTGAGGTGAATTTCTGTCCTCCTGACCTTCTTTCTCTGGTTACTTTATTTGCTCTGCTTCCTCCCATTGTGTTTCCCAGACATTGTCTTTGACCTTCCATTCTTCTCTCTCTACTTTCCTCCTTCTCCTCCTTTTTATTATTCTTCTCTCTCTATCTCTTCCTTGTTGGAGATGCATTTTCACTGCTATAGTCAGAATAGTATGTATAGCATAGATTTCTAAATACTTCTTTCCCACTTGACTTTTCTCCCAAGCTCCTGCCATCTATTTTGGTCTGCCTCTGGATATTTCCTGTTTGAGATCCTTTCCCTCTCTTTAGCTCAAACTCAATGCCTTAAAGACACAACTTGTTCACTTGAAAAATGTTGATTAAAATCCTATAATTTGCTAGGCAGTGTGTTAAGCATCCATATTATTTCCTCTCAAAATGAGCTCCTCTTTAGGACTCTCTTTTCCCTCTTCATGGTCTCATCCTTATCCCGGTCAAGGATATCCTCCCCTATCAGGGAATCTCCTGATTATTCTGTTCCATGCTTTCTCAGTTTATCCCTGTTCTCTTTTCTTTTGTTCACACCAGTCATGTCTTGAATACCTGATGCCTAGTCTGTTATAATTGTCTTCTAACTGGTTTTCCTGCCTTCAGTCTTCATGGATCTCACACTACTGTTGGGTCAAATTTCTAAAAGCACTGTGCTGATCCTGTCAGTCCCCTGCTCATAAACTCTCAATGACTCTCTATTTCCTAAACCCCTTGGCCTCAACCTTGGAGTCCTGAGCCCAGAACCTGAAGTTGGGGGACTGTTCTTGCCTCGGCTTTGTCATAAACTGACTAACTGACCTTGAATGTGTCACAACATTTGCAAGAATAGGAATTAGGATTTGATAACTGCTAAGCTTTCTTCAAGCTTTTCAGTCCACTGTTCTGTCTTTTTAAGATTAATTCCCACTCATCTCCTACATTTGCCCTGGGCTAAGCCTTGTGATTTCCTGCCTTGGTGCCTTTGTTGAAGTTTTTCTTCTTGTCTGGAATTCATGCTCCTCTCTGCCTTTCCTTTGCTTAGCCACATAGGTCCTAATCTCTCCAGGAAGTGTTTTGAAATGCTGTTACCTGGGTTTGAACTCTTGACATCAGTTGGTATCACCTATTTGGTATTAATATACTATTCTAGTTGTTTTTTAAATCTTTTATTACTGTGTGAATCTTTGGTTATTTTAGTTTTAATGTGTTTATTTCTCCCCTGGACAATTAAATTGAGGAGTTGAGGGAGCTTATAATAGACATTTTCTTTTGAGGAAGATTAGCCCTGAGCTAACTACTGCCAATCTTCCTCTTTTTGCTGAGGAAGACTGGCCCTGAGCTAACATCTGTGCCCATCTTCCTCTACTTTCTATGTGGGACGCCTACCACAGCATGGTGTGCCGAACTGGTGAGCCCCGGGCCACGGAGAAGTGGAACGTGTGAACTTAACCACTGCGCCACCGGCCCGGCCCCCTATAATAGACTTTTTAGTGCCCCTTGGAATGTTTTGCATATGTCAGATAACAATATTGATTGATTTGTTTTCTTTGTCATAAAATGTTTTTTAGCAATACATACATACTCCCCTAACCCCCATTGCCCCACCAAAAACCACCCCCCATAAAATAAAACAAAAGCTTTAATAATCGAAAAGTGGAATGGTATATACAAGGGGAGTTAGGACTCTCCTGTCAAATTAGTGTTAACTTGCCAATATATTCTTTTATTTTTTCTGTTTTTTAACTCAGAAAATCTGCTTGGTAGTGCTAGTAATTCTTGCCTTAGAAAATTTTTAGGTCACCAAAAGCTGCAAATATTATACTTTTCTGCAATACACATTCTTTGTCTTTAAGCTAATGGTTTAATTTCATCTTCTTCTTAATTAGCTATAAACTATAAGAAAATAGTTAGCAGGGAAATGAGCAAAATGATCAGACCATTTCCAGTGTTCCCCATCATTCTGATCTGGGTACTTCTGTCTTAACAGTCTTATGACACTATGTCATTACTAAAGATCACTTCTCTCAGTTAATACTGGTGTGTGACAACAGGCTCACATTTAAGAAAGATAGCAATGTATCTTTTACCTGCTGTTCATTTTGGTGGGAAGTCTGGGATATGGTTTTAGTAAAGAAAAAAAGTGAACTTATAGATAACACATAAAACAGAAGCCTTTGTACAACTGATTTTTTAGTTTTGTAATTTAAAATTTTTATTGAGTGATAATTCACATATAGGAAAGTACGTAAGTCTTAAGTGTATAGCTTGATGAGTTTTAATTTATGAATAGATAACTGTGTGTAACCACTATCCAGATCAAAATATGAACATTTCTGGTACCCTAAAAGACTCCCAGTCAACACCCCTCTATTATTCTGACCTCTATCACCATGGAGTAGTTTCACCTTATGTCAACATTCAGATAAATGGAATCATACAGTATATGCTCTTGTTTGTCTGGCTTTTTTCACTAAGCATTAAGTGCGTAAGATTAAATTATGTTGTTGCATGTAACTGTAGTTTGTTCTTTTTCATTGTTTGTCCATTTTATTGTGGATAGATATTTGAGTTACTTTCAATTTTGACTTTAAAGAATAAAGCTCCTATGCACATTCTCAACCACATCTTTTGTGGAAACAAGCACTCATTTCTGTTTGGTATATAGCCAGGAGTGGAACTGTTAGGCCGTAGGGTGTGTGTACATTCAGTTTTAATAGACACTGCCAGTTTTCCCAAGAAGTTGTACTAGTTGTACCACTTCCACCAGCAGTGAACAAGGTTTCCATACAACTACTTCATAAGTGGACTTCAAAACTTGTAACAAATGTTGCCAGTAGGGAATATTACATCCTCTTATTGCTGTTAAAATCCTAACTAGGAATTAGGGATTATAGTGGGTATGTAGAATATCATCCTAATGACTTTTTTAGAGCTTCTCTTTTAGATATTAGCACCAGGTCTTACTTTCTAGTATAGAGGTTCTCATCTCTAGCTGCATGTTAGAATCATTGCACTGCTTATGTAAAGAATGCTATGTCCTGGGTCCCACTGAATACCAATTAAATAAAAATTTCTAGAGGTGGGGCCAGGGCCTGGTAATTTTAAAGAGTCTGGTGAGCCGTAGTCGAAATCCAGTATGCTAGTCTTTTGGTCAGTCTTTAAGCTCTGCTTCTTCCTTTGTTTTAAGATACTGTCTCAGTGTTGTACGTTCTTGGTTTGGATATACATTGTGTGTGTGGTAGACACACACACACACTCACACACACAATTTATACTCCTAAAGGAACTGATGGGAATCAGAGGAATCTGTTCGCATAATCACATCTTGAAGTGGCTACTGGGCTGATGACTATCCATTAAGTTCAATATGCTGAATAAACATCAGGGGGTTTTTTCCAAAGGAAACTTTCTGGCCACAATTCAACACTCACTCCCTACTATGGCAGCGACCATGTTGATTGGACCTACACAGGGTCAGGGACAAGGAGAACCAAGAAATCACCTAGATAATCCAAGGCTTAAATGCAAACTACTGAGAAAGGAGGCTGACTTTCTGTTACATAATTTTCTGAGCTGGCCAAATGCTCCATTTATATCCCCTAGAATTTTAATTTCTATTTCTCATCTGCCTTTGGAAAATACTCTAAGGCATTTCCTGTTTCTATTTCTCCCATAGACTCAGGTTCTTGCATGTAAATCTGAATAGCAGATGTTGATGTGGAACAATGGCCTTTGAAGGGTGAACTTGTTTCCTTTTAACCCAAATGCTCCAGACTGGCTGTTTTTGTTTCCTGCAGAATTGCTGAGGTCTTCACTGTATTGGTTACTAGACAGACTGACCTTAGTGTCACTCCTGCTGGGTCCCAATGAGAGAGTGAAGTGAATAATTCAAGCAAAATTAGCATGTCACTTGACACGTGGATGACATTGGTGACAATGGTCCCCTAATCTCCCCCTTGCATCATCCATGAGGTCACTATTTTACTCTGCCTCACTTTGCTGGTGGAGATCTACCCACTAAAGTTATAGGAGAGAAACGAGAACAGTCATACAAACTGATTTTATTTATGATAAGATTAAGAAGTGACAGCAGTAAAGTGAAATGCAGTTATCTAAACTGCCCCCTGCATAGTCTTAATTATCCAGTTGAGGTGTTTTTTTGAGAGAAGACTATAGATGCCAGGTCCTCGAGGGTCTCCACATTTCCCTGGAAGGCCAAAGGCAGTGACACCTCTGAAAGTACCCTCACATATCAGCGGGCTTCCAGAATCTCCCTGGAGGAAAACAAGAGGGGTGCTGGGGATCAGCATCAAACACAGCCACTAGTGGAACAAAGAAATTTCATTTAATGTGGAGTTGAGATAAACCTTGACTTAATTGAAAATTAGTGCTTAAAAAAATAAAATATTTGAGAATATTTTAATGTTTTTACATTGGCTTACTCAATTTATTTATAAACCTGTGAAAATTGAAATGAAACTTGTATTACTGATTATGTTACCCACTATTTTGAGACTGTTTCTCCGCTTTAAAAACTAAACCCTCCTGTTTGTCATTTTTTCAAAATGCTTAATAACTCAAGGGATAACATAATCGATGGAGATGAGACACTGAGGCAAAGAGTAAAAACCATGTTTTCTAGTTTTTCCAGTGGATAATTGTCTTCCCAATGAAACAAAACCAGAGCAACCTTTCCCTTCATCCTCTCAAATAGACAGAAACTGCTCCCCCAAGTCTTCTTTGAGCATCCGATGCTAGATGGAAGCTCCCGGAAATCAGTGATTACACTTTGGAGCTAACTGATTCCATAGCAGAGAGCTTCAGTTAGCTGTAAGTTGTTGCTTTAGTCTTTCTGACTGTGTCACCCAGTGTGTGATCTTGTAATCTCTCATGGAACTCTAGAATCAGCATATGTTAAGGTGTTGGAGGTCTAGAGTTTGGATTGGCCATTTCACTGCTACGGCTTTAGGGAAGACTGGCAATGCCAGATGGAGGGCCACTGAGGCATGTACACAGAGCTCTGCAAATGCAAGGCTCTGAGGGTCCAACTCCATCCCAGCAATGGGAAGGCACCAATGATTTTCCCTTTCCAGGCAAAAACTAGCCTTATGAGTATATGAAGTAAAGACCCATGTGAGAAGCTGGGGTCCTCCTGGATGAGTATATTTCTCCTGCCTAATAGAGTGCCTGAAAATTTCAGAATTAGTCCTTTAGATTTAACTCATCAAGGGCCAATTCCAGGCAGTCTTGGGCATTGAGAGAACGGAAACGAATTGGTAAGCTTTGATGATAGAGGGGGCTGGTGGGAGGGGGACAGCCATCTTGGGATGCTGTCGTGGCCTCAGGATGTTGCATGTGGGTTTCAAAAGCATACAGGTTCTGGGCTCCTGAATGCCAGGACTCGGGGATGAGAGGAGAGGAGGGGTGAGGGAGAGCAAAGAAGAGAAAGTGGAAGGGTGCTGAAGACAAACACCATCTTTTCCTGGGATTTGCCTAGCCTTAGTCCTGAAGGCATTCCATTGTGCTGGTCCATTCAGATTACGCTGATGTTAGACAAGCACCTGGAAAGGGCAGAGACCTCTGGATCTCTCAGTGTCTGATTACTCCCAAACCATGTACACTGCGCACTCCTTCTCTTCAGATAAGGCTCTATAGAGTCTTTTGGAAAGGTGAGAAATGATAAGCCAGTACGCAGAGCTTAAACATTTATAACATGTTCCTTCTATTTCTATTGTTAAGCAGGGTCCTGTCACATCCCTTCTCCAGGAACTCTGGTATGGAGGCTTACACATTCTCTGGTATGAGTTATGCTTGGAAGTTATTCTTGGGGATTGAGTTTGGCTCTAGGAAGCCATGGGGGTCTAGCCTAAGATCCTCAGTCAGGCTTGGGAATTATAGGAGTTTCAGACTTGCCCAGTTAACTGGTGGGGGAATTTTTGGGAGGTGCTGTGATGGGCAAAAGGGTACTGATGGCTCTGGAGGAAACTTGACTTTGGCTCTCCTGAGTGTTACGCATTTTAAAATTTAGATCTACATGTGTCAATATGAAACATGAGGAAAAAACCATTGCTTCTTAGTGGTTTTTGATATAAAACAAGAAGATGTGGTAGGTCATCTCATGCAGTAGCAATGAACTTGTTTTTTTTTTTTTTTTGAAGATTGACCCTGGGCTAACATCCGTGCTCATCTTCCTCTACTTTACATGTGGGATGCCAGCCACAGCATGGCTTGATAAGTGGTGGATAGGTCCATGCCTGGGATCTGAACTGGCGAGCCCGGGCAGCTCAAGCGAAGCCGGTGAACTTAACTGCTACACCATGAGGCTGTCCCCTGAACTTATTTTTGATGAACAACTCACTTGAGATGAGAACATTAATTTATTTGACTGGGATTTATCAAACTTTTTCCAAAAAGCACTAGGACTCTGTAGAAGCCAATGCCGTGATAAGACTAAGCGTGATGTTTTCTATATCTGCCTGACTTAATCCAATAGCTAAACTGTGGGATCTCATTTTACTTACATTGCACGAGTCTTTTCCACCTCGGAGGTTTCCGGCACAAATCATATTCAGTCCAATCACAGGTTTAAAATTGTAGTGCTTTGGATCATTGCAGACTTTTCTATCTATGACGGTGACATTGACTTCTCTCAAGATATCAGATGCAGGTGACCTATTGGAATACTTCCCCCACCCTGCAACTCGACACACTGTTCCTGGTTTCACGTCATCCCCCTTTTTAGGGAGACGAAGGATAGCCACATTTTTATTAATTGTTGCTTTTTTGTTCAGCTGTTGGAAAACAAGCATAAAGAGTTTACGGAATGAAATAATTAAAATATTCATGTTTTTACTTAAATTCTAGCCCAACTCCCAAGAACCCCCTTATGTAGCTATAGTCTGTAGCTACAGGGGCATTAAGGAAAGGTTTCCATGTAGGTGGCCAGGTTGTAGGAGGTTCTATGACTTTTAAGTCAGTCAAAGGTACAGTCAAAGGGACATACCTGTAGAAGTTTAAGATCACTCTCATGTGTTTCTGGGTCATAGCATGGAGAGATAAACTCTTTCTTAACAAACATGATCTGTTTTTCTGGCTCTTTCTTGGTTTTTGAGTGAGCCCCAAGAATGACTTCGGACTTTCTGTTCCTGAAAACAGACACAACGCTATTAACTGGGTTTACTCTTTAAATCAGGAGCTGAGCATACGAGGCACTGATCAGCTTCATTGTCCCATTTGTCAATATGGTTGTGATGGAAATACCTGTTTGTGGCTCAGAAGGGAGAAAAAGGTATACTTTAAAGAATAAAAAGCAATATGTTTATGAATTTATTATCATCATTATCATTACCAGCTTATTTATAACAAATTGAACTAGGTTCGTTGGAAACAAGTAATAGGAGAATTCCATGGCAGCTAGGCCAAGTCTTGAGATCTCTCTTGGGGTTTTAGTGCCGCACCCACCCGACCCTCCTTAAGCATTGATAGAGAATCAGGCTTACTAGAAAACAAAGGTCTCAGTAGTCTAGAAACAGAAGCAAAAGTCACTGGATAGTTGTAGAGAAATGCACTGAGGGGATCTTGGTAAGAAAAAACAAACATCTTAAATGGGAAACCTTTCAGAAATAGATTACCTAGTGGAGGACCCTATTTGAATGACATTGAGTGTGTGTATCTTGGGGGGAAGGTGGTCTAAAGGTGGGGTCCAGGATGTTTTTCTTTTCTTACTCTATGATAAGGTTCATTGTGGTTAATAAAATCAAAATACTCTCTGATGTAATAATTATTAAGGCTATTATCATTCACAACCTAGCATAAACCACCACCCAGATATTCGCACTGCTGTTTTTCCATTACACCAGCCGATATTAATCTCACTTAATCCCTTAGAACAGTGCTTTCAGTGTGCGTACTTTGATGATGAAATGTTCTATAAATCTGCGCTGTCCAATATGGTAGCCATTAGCCACGGTGGCTACTGACGACTTGAAATGTGGCTTGTATGACCAAAGAACTAAATTTGTAATTTAATTTAATTTAAATTTATATAGGCTCGTATAAATTTACATAGCCAATATGATAGTGGCCATGATATTGGACAGCTGAAGTTCAGAGGCTTGATTTAGGGAGTGGAGAAAAAACCAGGCCTGGAAGAAGTTTGAAGGTGGTGATCGACAGGGGTTGAGATGGCTGAAGGTGTCAGAGAAATTCACTAAGGGAAACAGGAAATCATTTCTCTATTGGACAGTTGCGCTCAGGGCCCTGAGGGGACACTGAAAGTTTTACCCTCCCACACTGTGGCTAATTCTACCCACTCACGAAATTAAGACCAGAAGCCAAGCCTTGCAGTACCCTGACCCATCGGCTCCAGAGGAGACCTACAGAAAGAACTTGGGGATGCTGCTTCCCCATTGGTCTGATTCTTTGGGGTCAAGTCTGGACTTAACTCTCTGTTGGGGTAAAGAAAATAAGTTTCTAGAAACTTAGGTACGTAATGTGAAGCAGTATGTGAGCCTCCATGGCTTTAGTGGGATTTACTCTTTTTATTAATATTCGCCTAAATTGGATTATCTCCACAAACATTCTTTTTAAAACCCAAGCACTTACATGACACAGTGAGCTGCAGTCAATACCCAGTTGTCTGCAATCAAAGCCCCAGCACAGACTTTGTCTCCGTTAAGTAGCACCATGTAGGGTCTTGAATGAGGAGTCACTTCATTTCCTCCAATAATTTTTTCACAGAAATCTGTTAAAAAGAAAAAGGCAAATCACATCAGCGTCCACCCCACAGAGCTCTCCCTAGAACCATATTTCGAAGACCAGACATGCTTTTCCTGCTTGGAGAGGAAGTGTGGATGAGAGCATCTTCCCTGCCCCCGCTACTCTCCATATAGATGTTCAGATATCTGAATATAAATCCCATTTCTAGTGGACTCTCTGAGAGGGTCCTGTTCGTTCACCCACAGAAGCCATGCCATCGGCAGTTCTGGGGATTAACAGGCTGGTGATCTGTCGCAACCACTGACCTTGAGCCTTGGGCTTACAAAGGGCAGACAACTGTGCGTTGGTCTATACCAGTAACAGTTGCTATAGGAGATGCTAGTGATGATGACAACCTTGAGTGCCCTCCCACTCCTCCCACTTTCAGGCTGAGTATTAATCTGGGGAAGCAGAGTGGCTTTTACAACCCTGAGAACTGCTCTTTCCACCCCAAGCCCTTGCAAAAACCACATAGCTTACAAATTGATATGAACACCTTTTAGCTGTGACCCTACCAATGAGTTCTTTGGTCATTGTGAGACTTCTGTTTGTTGAAATTTGTACTCTCCTCATTTGTAAGTTGAGAGAATAATATCTATTGCCCCTGAGGCTTCTCTTTAATCTCCAGACTGAACCACATGGTTTAATCTAAGCCCTTTTCCGATGAGGTAGGGGGAGGGAGGAGAAAAGATGCTATAAGAAGAGAACTCTGCCTTACTCAAATTTCCTTGAATGCTAGACCAGGAGTTTGGATTCCTTATTAGGAACGAGACCCAAACACCAAGCAAACCATCCACATTGGTTGAGAGGATCTTTTGCCTTTGTGATGTACTCTCAGCTCTCCCCCTTCCTACACTGGATGTTCTTGGATTCTCCTAAAGTGTTTCTCCTGACCATCGGTTGAGACTTGCGGTTCCTTAAATAGGGCACAGGGCCTGTTACTCCATTATTAAAGCTAACTCATTGCCAAATTCACTGTAAGGTGTAAACGATGAGAGCGAGGGAAGGGGAAGAGAGTGACCATGAGAGCTCTAATTTCCAGAAGGGAGTTGGGATGGGGAAATTCTAGTCTCTAGAAGTAAAAGGAGAAGGAACTAGAGAAACCAAGAGAACTTCACACACTTCTCAACTTTTCCTGGAGTGTATATATATAGATGGATTCCAAAGGTGCATTTTTAGACCTTCTGGGCTGCAGAAATGGTAAACTCAATAGAATACTCCCTTTTGCAGAGTCCTGTGTTTGGTGAGCACTTTTACCACCTTGGAAAAAAGCCCAAATCTCCTGCAACCAACCGCTCCTAGAAGGGTCGGGGGTAGGGTTTAGAGCAGGTGAGAAGCTTTTAGAAACTAGAAGTTCTTAGTCCCCACAGAGAATCAGAATAAATTAGCATCTCTGGGGCAGGGGCAGGGATGTCAGTATGGTTTAAAAGCCCTCCAGAGTATTCTAATGAGTAGGAGAGGTTGAGACCACTGGTCCAGAGCATCAAGACTTGCTTTCAGTGTCTGTTCCATTTATGGGCCCACATAGCTCTCTCTCACCACAGGAAACAAAGAAGAGCAGAGCAAGTTGCTTTTGTTGTTTCCTTTGAAGGAAAAATATAATTGGATTTTTAATCTGTCCTGTTTTCACTGTCATGGAGGATTTAACATGCCTGAACATAGTCATATACTTATAGTATACTATGCTTATACTATGCCCATCCTTTAGTCCTAAATGTCCTATAACCTTGTTATTTTTAAAATTTCTCTCATTTTTTGTGCAAGATAAACCAGAGAACTTCCTCGGGAATTTCTGGTAAGACAGGTTGTTGCATCAGCCCATGCCCACCACTCCCACCTCCAAAATCTGACAGACCCTGGGGACAATGCTTTGCTGCTCCACACTTGTCAGCGCAGTTCAGCCTAGCCCCAGAGTAGTCCTCACTTCCTAAGAGGTTTTTAATGAAAATCTGGAGCTATTACCCTTCTTGTGATAATGCCATGGGTTTTATAGCATTTCAAACTGACGCATGTGCAGCTCGCACAAAATTAGGCTTGTTGGTTACTACTTAGTACACCAGAGAATTAGCTCAATACAGAATACTACAGCACTTCCAGAGAATCGATGTGGGGACATTCCCAATGTCCTAATCTATTAAGACTAGCCTAGAGAAATAACGTTAAAGATTCAAATCATTCCTGATTTGTTTTGCGCGTCTAGGTCAGGTTTGTTTTAATTGCCTTTAAAACAATCTGTGCATCTTCTGCAGCAAGAAAGGCTGAGGCAACACTATTCCTTTCCTGAAAAGTCCTATTTATTTTCCTAACTCAAGAGCTGTTTGTTTATTTGCTTGTTTTTACCTTCTCCTTTTTGGCAATTTTCAAGCTACAAATTGACAGCAATAAGTACTGGTGGTTCTATATCTTTTGTGAAGAAGTTGTAAAGAAGAAAGAAGGATGTTTTTCCTCCTAAAATAAAGACATATTTAGAATCCAAGAAAGAATGTTAAGGCTTGGGGAAAAAAAAATCTCCTCTTAGTACTCTTAGCTAATATTGTCAAAAGTTCAATGAAAGTCTGCTCTGTTTTGACTAATGATTATAAGGGAAATGACAAGAATCAGTCTTACCTTCTGGAATTAGCAGGAGAAAAATGACAGTTGAGAGAGAGGATGCCAGAAACGAGTTCCTCATTGTGGCTGGTGTCCCCACATCAATCAGCACGAAATCTGTGTTCAGTTCGTGACTGACTCTGTCTATATACTGAGAGGACAAAGGATGTGGTTTCCTGTCTTCTTTTTCTTTCTTTCCCATTTCAAATTTGAGCATCCAGAAATGAAACGTAAGTGAGATCACTTGTAAATCACTCTTGCCTGTGGGCATGCTGTCCTTGGCTAGGACTGCAGAGGGAGAGGACGATAATTCTACACGGTGGGTGGGGGTATGGGGGTGTTTTTACCCTCAGGACTTAGTACACCAGAAGAGACTCTAAAATGTCTCAGTGGAGATTTCTAGGATTCTAGTTTTCATCATCAGCAATACTGTTTTCCGTATCCATGAATGGAAGCTCTGTTAAGACTTAAATTAAGACTTCAAAAAATGTCAAAAATTGGTCACGAACCAAATTTCTTTCTAGTTATCTCTTTGGGTTGTATAAGGATCAAAAGGCCAAGGGCAAGTGGAGATGCAGTTGGGAGCCTTGTTTATTTGTCATCTCCTGCCTGGATTTTCCTTCCCTATTTTTTTGGAGGATAATTTATTATGCTCCTTTCTGGAGTCTGTGGCAGGTGTGGGGACAAAGGCTGGTGGGGGTGAGGGGTGTTGGCTCTTTCTAGCCTCTGATTGTGCTGCCTCTGATTGTTGGATTTTACAACTTTAGATAACAGGAAAGTATCTCTGAGTTTTGCTTTCTTTGTCCCTCCCTCATCCCTTCCTCCCTCTCTCCTTCCTTCCTCCTTTCCCTCCTTCTTTCCTTCCTTCTCATCTTCCTTTCTCCCTCCTTCCGTCCTTCCTCCCTTCCCTCCTTCTTTCCTTCCTTTCTCCCTTCCCTCCTTCTTTCCTTCTTTCTCATCTTCCTTCCCTCTTTTCTTCTTTCCTTCCCTCCTTTCTTCCTTCTCTCCTTGCTTCTCATCTTCCTTCCCTCCTTCCATCCTCCCTTCCCTCTTTCTTTACCCCCTTCCCTCCTTCCTTTCTTCCTTCCCTCCTCCCTTCCTTCCTTCTCATCTTCCTTCCCTCCTTCCTTCCCTCTTTGCTTCCTTCTTTCCCCCTTTCCTTCCTTCCCTCCTTTCTTCCTTCTTCCCTACCTTTCTCCCTCCCTCCTTTTTTTCTTCATCTCTCCCTCCCTTCCTTTCTTCCTTCTTTCTGGATTTAGCTAAAGAAGAAAAATGGGAGTCAGACACAGCTATTTTGTTCCAATATTGGGGAACATCTCTCCCTAAGATAGATCAACCTCAGTCCCTGATGGAACAGTATTCAGTATTCTATTAGAAATGTCTTTGGCCCTTGTTCTGAGCTGAGGATATGGTCTTTATCATAATACATCTGGTCAAATGTTCTGTCAGGATGTTTGGTGTTAAACCAACCATCCCCAGAGTTGACACTCTGATGACTTCAGACCCAGTGGTTACTTTTTCAGAAATCACATGATCTTAGAGAAGGGAGCCCCACTGAGACCCCTGTGTTTCCATTTCTTAGATATTACTAGTGCATCAAAGGTTAGTCATTTTCAGTAATAGTAGTGGGCTACTGGCTTCTGGTTTTAGTGAGTAATTTTAGTGCAGACTTAAAAAAATCAAATATTGATTGACTATAGCTACTGAAAATTCCTTAAAGGAAATATTGACAATTCTGTTTCTCTTTATGTGAATGTGGTTGCTATACTCTATTCATGTTGACTTTTAACAGCTTAATGAGATAGAATTATATACCATAAAGTTCACTCATTTAGAATGTAGAATCCAATGGTTTTTAGTGTATTTACTGAGTTGTGCCACCATTACCATAACTAATTCTAGAACATTTTCATCATCCCCCAAAGAAGCCTCGCACCAATTAGCAGTCACTCCCCATTACCCTCCTTCCCCCACGCCCCCGCCCTACTCAGCCACTAATCTGCTTTTTGTTTCCATAGATTTGCCTCTTCTGGACATTTCATATAAATGGAATTATGTAATATGTGGTCTTTTGCGACTGACTTCTTTCACCTAGCATGGTGCTTTTGAGGTTCTTCAATCTTGTAGCATCTATCAGTATTTTATTCCTTTTTATCGCCAAATTATATTCCATCATATCAGTATACCACGTTTTATGTATCCATTCATCGGTTGATGGACATTTGTGTTGTTTCTACCTTTTGCCTATTATGAATAATGCTGCTATGAACATTTATGTACAAATTTTTGTATGGACATATGTTTTCGTTTATCTTGGGAATATACCTAGGAGTGGGACCACTGGGTCATATGTAATTCTATGTCTAACATTTTAAAGAACTTCTAAACTGTCTTCCAAAGTGGCGACACTGTTTTACATTCCCATCAGCAATGCATGAATGTTCTAATGTTTCTACATAATTACCAATACTTCTTAATTGTTTTTTGATAATTGCTACTCTAGTGGATGTGAAATAGCATCTTGTGGTTTTGATTTGCATTTCTTTAATTACGAATGATGTTGAGCTTCTTTTTGTGTGCTTACTAGTCATTTGTATACTTTCTTTGGAGAAATATCTATTCAAATATTTTGCCTATTTTTAAAAAATTATTTTATTGAGGTCATATTGGTTTATAACTGTGTAATTTCAGGTGTACATTGTATATATCAGTTTTTGTATAGACTGCATTGTGCTCACCACCAATAGTCTAGTTTTCATCCGTCACCATACATATGTGCCCTTTTACCCCTTTCGGCTACCCCCCACTTCCCTTCTGGTAACCACTAATCTGTTCTCCTTATCCATATGTTTATCTTCCACATGTGAATGAAATCATACTGTGTTTGTCTTTCTCTGTCTGGCTTATTTCACTTAACATAATACCCTCAAGGTCCATCCATGTTGTTGCAAATGGGATGATTTTACCTTCTTTTTATGGCTGAGTAGTATTCCATTGTATATATATACCACATCTTCTTTATCCATTCATCCACTGATGGGCACTTTGGTTGCTTCCAAGTCTTGGAATAACGCTGCAATGAAAATAGGGGCACATAAATCTCTTTGTATTGTTGACTTCATGTTTTTTAGCTAAGTACAAGTAGTGCGATAGCTGGATCATATGGTATTTCTATTTTTCATGTTTTGAGAGATCTCCATACTGTTTTCCATACTGGCTACACCAGGTTGCATTCCCATAAGCAGTGTATGAGGGCTCCCTTTTCTCCACATCCTCAACATTTGTTATTTTTTGTCTTGTTAGTTATAGCCAATCTAACGGTGTAAGGTGATATCTCATTGTAGTTTTGCTTTGCATTTCCCTAATAATTAGTGATGATGAACATCTTTTCATGTGCTTGTTGTGCACGTATATCTTCTGTATATCTTCTTTGGAAGAATATCAATTCATATCCTCTGCCCAATTTTGGACTGGGTTGTTTGTTCTTTTGTTGTTGAGTTGTATGTGTTCTTTATACATTTTGGAAATTAGCCCCTTGTCAGATATATGATTTGCAAATATTTCCTCCTAGTTGGTGGGTTGTCTTTTCATTTTGTTGTTGGTTTCCTTTGCCTTGCGGAAGCTTTTTAGTCTGATGTAGTCCCATTTGTTTATTTTTTCTTTTGTTTCCCTTGCTTGGGTAGACACGATATTTGAAAGGATGCTGCTAAGACCAATGTCAAAGACTGTACTGCCTATATTTTCTTCTAGGAGTTGTACAGTTTCAGGTCTTACTTTCAAGTCTTTAATCCATTTTGAGTTAATTTTTGTGTATGGTGTAAGATAATGGTCTACTTTCATTCTTCAACATGTGGCTGTCCTGTTTTCCCAACACCATTTATTGAAGACACTTTCCTTTCTCCATTGTATGTTCTTGGCTCCTTTGTCTAAAATTAGCTGTCCACAGATGTGTGGTTTTATTTCTAGGCTTTCAATTCTTTTCCATCGATCTATGCATCTGTTTTTGTGCCAATATTATGCTGCTTTGATTACTATAGCTTTGTAGCATATTTTGAAGTCAAGGATTGTGATGTCTCCAGCTTTGTTCTTTTTTCTCGGGACTGCTTTGACTATTAGGAGTCTTTTGTCATTCCATATAAATTTTAGGATTCTTTGTTCTATTTCTGTGATGAATGTCATTGGGATTCTGACTGGGATTGCATTGAATCTGTAGAGTCAATGTACATTACCTAAATTAGAGAAATATCTATTCAAATATTTTACCTATTTAAAAATATTTTTAATATATTTTATTTTTAATATTTATATTATTTAATAAATATTTAATATTTGTACTATTTTTGTATTTTTATATTTTTATGTATATATATTTTTTAATGTAGTTTTTATATTTATAATATTAAATAATGGCATCAGGTAACATGGACATTTTAACTATGTTTAATCTTCCAATCCATGAGCAAGGAATATCTTTCCATTTCTTTAAGTCTTCTTTGATTTCTTTCAATAATGTCTTCTAGTTTTCAGTGTATAGAACTTTCACCTCTTTGGTTAAATTTATTCCTAGATATTTCATCCTTTTTGTTGTGGTTGTAAACGGGATTGTATTCTTGACTTCTCTTTCTGCTAGTTTGTTATTAGTATATAGAAATGCAACTCATTTTTTTAAGTTGATTTTGTACCCTGCAACTTTGCTGTAGTTGTTGATTATTTCTAATAGTTTCCTGGTGGATTCTTTAGGGTATTCTGTGTATAGAATCATATTGTCTGCAAACAGTGAGAGTTTTACTTCTTCCTTTCCAATTTGGATACATTTTATTTCTTTTTCTTGCCTAATTGCTCTGAGCAAAGCCTTCAGTACTATGTGGAATAGGAGTGGCAAGAGTGGGCACCCTTGTCTTATTCCTGTTCTCAGAGGGATGGCTTTCAGTTTTTCACCATTAAGTATGATGGTAGCTGTGGGTTTGTCATATATGGCCTTTATTATGTTGAGATACTTTCCTTCTATACCCATTTTATTGAGAGTTTTTTTTTTTATCACAAATGGAAGTTGGATCTTGTCAAATGCTTTCTCTGCATCTGTTGACATGATCACATGATTTTTAATCATTCATTTTGTTAATGTGGTATGTCACATTGATTGATTTGTGGATGTTGAACCTTCCCTGCATCCCTGGTATAAATCCCACTTGGTCATTGTATAAGATCCTTTTAATATATTGCTGTATTCAATTTGCAAATATTTTGTTGAGAATTTTTGCATCTATGTTCATCAGTGATATTGACCTGTAATTTTCCTTCTTTGTGTTGTCTTTGTTTGGCTTTGGTATCAGGGTAATGTTGGCATCATAGAATGAATTTGGAAGCATTCCATCTTCTTCAATTTTTTGGAATAGTTTGAAAAGGATAGGTATTAGATCTTCTTTGAATGTTTGGTAATAGTCTCTAGAGAAACCGTCTGGTCCTGGACTTCTGTTTTTTGGGACGTTTTTGATTCCTGTTTCAATGTCTTTACTTGTGATTGGTCTATTCAGATTCTCTATCTCTTCTTCTTCTTCTTTTTAAGATTGGCACATGAGCTAACGTCTGTTGCCAATCTTTATTTTTATTTATTTATTTATTTCTTCTTCTTCTCCCCAAACTCCCCCAGTACCTAGTTGTATATTTTAATTGTAGGTCCTTCTGGTTGTGCTCTGTGGGACACTGCCTCAGCATGGCCTGACGAACAGTGCCATCTCTGTGCCTAGGATCTGAACCCACAAAACCCCGGGCCACCAAAGCAGAGTGCGTGAACTTGACCACTCAGCTACAGGGTTGACACCTCTCTATTTCTTCTTCGTTTAGTTTTGGGAGGTTGCATGAGTCTAAAAATTTATCCATTTCTTCTTGGTTGTCTAATTTGTTGGCATATAGTTTTTTATAGTATTCTCTTATAATCCTTTGTATTTCTGTGCTATCAGTTGTAATTTCTTCTCTTTCATTTTTAAGTTTATTTATTTGAGCCTTCTCTTATTTTCTTAGCGAGTCTGGCTAAGGGTTTGTAAATTTTTTTATCTTCTCAAAGAACCAGCTCTTAGTTTCATCAATCCTTTCTATTGTTTTTTTAGTCTCTATTTCATTTATTTTTGCTCTAATTTTTATTATTTCCCTGCATCTGCTTACTTTGGGCTTTGTTTGTTCTTCTTTTTCTAGTTCTGCTAGGTGTAGTTTAAGATTACTTATTTGAGATTTTCCTTGTTTGTTGAGGTGGGCCTGTATTGCTATAAATTTTCCTCTTAGAACTGCTTTTGCAGCATCCCGTCACAGTTGGTATGTTGTGTTTTCATTTTTATTTGTCTTCAGATATTTTCTGATTTCTCCTTTGATTTCTTCATTGATCCAATGGTTGTTCAGTAGCATGTTGTTTAATCTCCAACTATTTGTGCCTTTCCCAGCTTTTTTCTTGTAGTTGATTTCTAGTTTCTTTGCATTGTGGTCAGAAAAGATGCTTAATATGATTTCAATCTTCTTAGATTTATTGAGGCTTGCCTTGTTTCCCAACATATGGTCTATCTTTGAGAATGTTCCATGTGCACTTGAGAAGAATGTGTATTCTGCTGTTTTTGGATGGAATGTTCCCTTCTATATCTATTAAGTCCATCTGGTCTAGTATTTAATTTAAGGCCACTGTTTCCTTGTTGACTTTCTGTCTGGATGATCTATCCATTGATGTAATGGGTTGTTGATGTCCCCTATTATTGTTGTGTTGCTGTCAATTTCTCCCTTTATGTCTGTTAATAGTTGCTTATATACTTTGATGCTCTTGTGTTAGGTGCATACATATTCATCAGTGTTATATCCTCTTGGTTGAGTCCCTTTTATCATTGTATACTACCCTTCTTTGTCTCTCATTGTCTTTTTTATCTTGAAGTCTGCTTTGTCTGCTTTAAGTCTGGCAATACCTGCCTTCTTTTGTTTGCCATTTGCTTGGAGTATCGTCTTCCATCCCTTTACTCTGAGCCTGTGTTTGTCTTTAGAGCTGAGAAGTGTTTCCTGGAGGTAGCATGTTGTTGGGTCTTGTTTTTTAATCCTTCCAGCCACTCTGTGTCTTTTGTTTGGAGAATTCAATCCATTTACATTTAGAGTGATTATTGATACATGAAGGCTTAATGTTGCCATTTTATCTCTTGTTTTCTGTTTGTTCTATATTTCCATTGTTTCTTTTCTCTTGTATTTCTGACTGTCATTTCAGTTTGGCAGTTTTCTGTGATGTTTTCCTCTGTTTTCTCTTTATTTATGATTTGTGGCTCTGCTCTGATTTTTTGTTTAGTGGTTACCATGACGTTTCTATAAAAGATCTCATAGATGAGATAGTCCATTTTCTGATAGCCTCTTGTCTCCATTAGCATAAACAGGTTCCATTCCCTTCCTCTTCCTTTGTGAGTTGTCACAAATTATTCTTTTTTGTATTGTGAGTTTTTGACTAAGTTGAAGTGCTTATAGTTATTTTTGCTTTCTTTCCCTTCATCTTTTATGTTATAATTTAGTGTTTGCTAATCTGTTCTGATAGAGAGCTGAAATTTTCTGATTTTATCTCTCTATTTATCTTCTTGCTTGCAGCTTTGTAAATCCTTGCTTTATTGTTTCAGGTGGGAGGTTTTCCTTCATCATTTCTTGTAAGGGAGGTCTAGTGGCTATGAACTCTCTTAACTTTTGTTTTTCTAGGAAAGCTTTTATTTCTGCATCATATCTGAGGGATATTTTTGCTGGATAGAGTATTCTTGGCTGAAAGGTTTTGTCTGTCAGTATTTTGAATATATCATTCCATTCTCTCCCTAGCCTGTGAGGTTTCTGCTGAGAAATCTGCTGAAAGCCTGATAGGGGTTCCTCTGTAGCTTGTTTTCTTCTGCCTTGTGTCCTTAATATTTTTTTTTTGTCATTGAATTGTGCTGGTTTTAATATTATATGACTTGGAGAAAGTCTTTTTGCATTGATGTAATTAGGAGTTCTATTGACATCATGTATTTGTAAGTCCAGTTCTTTCCCTAGGTTTGAGAAGTTCTCAGCTGTTATTTCTTTGAAGAAGCTCTCTTCTCCTTTCTCTCTCCCTTCTCCCTCTTGAATACCTATAATCCTTATATTGGTTTTCCTAATTGAGTTGGATGCTTCTCAAAGAATTTATTTTTTGTCCTTTTAAATCTTATTTCTCTCTTCTCCTCCACCTGAAGCATTTCTATATTTCTATCCTCTAATTCACTAATTCTGTCCTCCATAACGTCAGCTCTATTTTTAATGGTTTCTAGATTATTTTTTATCTCATTAATTGTGTTATTCATATCCAGAATTTCTGTATAGTTTTTTTTTTTAAGGGTTTTAATCTCTTTGGTGACGTATTCCTTCTGCTCATTAATTTTATTCCTGAGCTCATTGAACTGTCTTTCTGAGTTTTCTTGTAACTTGTTGAGTTTCTTTATGACAACTATTTTGAATTCTCTGTCATTTAGATTGTAAACATCTGTGATTTCAGGATAGGTTTCTGGAGACTTGTCATTTTGCTTCTCCTCTGAAGTGTTACTGTAGTTATTCATGGTGGTTGATGAATTGATCCTTTGCCAGTGCATTTTTGGTAGTGTCAGGTTACAGATTCTACCTGCCACCACTCGGGGGGAGGCAGGAGCTGTGTTTTCTGATCCAACCCTGTCTCCAGGTAATTGTACCAGTAGGGCTGCTCTGCATTTCATGGGCTGGCTGCGTGCAACTGCTGGGCAGGTTGCATTCATGTAGGCAGGGCCTCTTCCCTCAGTGGGTTGGTTGTGAGCTGTAGGTGGGGCATTTGTACCCAGAGGGTGCGTCACTCTCATGTGGGAGGGGCTATTGCACTTTGCAGGGCACTGGCTGAGCTCCTGTGCTAGGCAGAAAGGGTTCTTTCTTTCATGAGGGCTGGCACTGTGCTTGTGGGCAGTTTGACTGAGTTGCTGTGCTTGGTGGGTGGGCACCTTCATGGGGTCTGAGCCACTGCCACTTGGTGGGGAGTGTTCCCACAGGTGGGGCCACTATGGCAGGGTGGGTGCTCCCATGGGCCAGGCTACCACTCTGAAAGCATTTGCATGCAGGTCAGCCTACCCCTGCCTCCACTTACAGTGATGCCAGCTGCTGTGTTAGGATCCGCCACTTGGATGGCTTCTGCCAGGGAAGGGGAGAGGTGTGCTCACCTAGTTCCACTGCTTCCTGGGGACCCAGTCCATGCATCTTCAGGGGTATGGCTGCACTGATCTCTCAGGCATCCTGTTGGGCTGTGTAGGGAATCTTCTGTTGGTTAATGAATATCTATTTAGTTGTAACATAGAGGGAAGAGAAAAAGGGAACAACTCACTCCACCATGAGGCTGATGTCACTCTCTCTCATCTATTTTTTAATTGCATTATTTTTCTCTTTTTTATTGAGTTGTGAGTGTTTTTTGGATGCTCTGGATGTGAGTCTCTTAAAAGATATATGATTTCCAAATGTTTTTTCCTAGTGTTTGGGTTGTCTTTTATTTTTCTTCACAGTGTCTTTTGAAGCACAGAAGTTTTAAATTATGATGAAGTCCAACTTATCAACCTCTTTTATTACTTGTGCCTTTGGTGTCAGATCTAAGAAATCATTGACTAACCCAAGATCACAAAGATTTACTCTTACTTTTTTTTCTAAGATCATTATAGTTTTACTTCTTACATTTAGGTCTATTTTTTTAATTAAATTTTTTGTATGGTGTGAGTTAATTTTTGTGTATGGTTTGAGGTAGGGGTCCAAGTTCATTCTCTCACATGTGGATATTCAGTTGCATTATTTGTTGAAAAGACTATTCTTTTCCCATGCAATGAGCTCAATCCCTTTGTCAAAAATCAATATGCCATAAATGTTAAAGTTTATTTTCGGATTCTCAGTTCTATAATATTGTCTATCATTAGGCCAGCACCATAGTGTACCTCATTATGCCAACACCACACTATCTTGATTACTGTGGCTTTGTAGAAAGTTTTGAAATTAAAAAATGTGCATCTACTAACTTTTCCACTAACTTTGTTCTGTTCCAACAATCTTTTTCAGGATTCTTTTGACTGTGAAATATAAATTTAAAAAACTGTGTATGCAGGCTATTTCCTTATATTCTTGGGGAAAAAATTTACTTATTCCAACTGTGAATGAGCCGTTGCAATATTGTAAGTGAGTAGTTCTCAAAGTGTGGTTTGTGGACTCCTGGGTGTTCCTGAGACCCTTTCAGGGATCTATGAGGTCAAAACCATTTTCATCATAATATTGAGGTGTTCCTTGCCTCTTCACCTGTGTGTTGAAATTTTCACTGATGGCACAAAAGCAGTGATGGGTAAAACTGCTGGTGCCTTAGCTCAAATCAATGCAGTAGCACCAAACTGTGCTGGTAATCACTGTATTCTTCATTGTCAGGAATTCTCAAAAAAAAAAAAAAAAAAAAAGGAAAGAAAAAATAGCCAATTTCACTTAAGAATGTCTTTGATGAAACAGTAGAAGCAGTAAAAAAAAGTTTCAATTTTAACTCTTCTTTGTCCTGTAATAAATGGCTTTTCAATATTCTATGTGATGTGGGAAGTATGCAATGTATGCATAAAGCTGCACTTAGGCTGCACACTGAAGTACGATGGTTACCTTGAGGAAAAGCACTAGTGCAGTTGTTTGAGTTGGGAACTGCTATATCTCTTCCATGGAATACTATTTTTACTTGCAAGAATGCTGACAGACAAAATACGATCATTCAGACTTGGATGTTTGGCAGACACTTTCTCAAGTATGAATGAAATGAGCCCATCACTTTAAAGAAAACAACTGACAATGTTTGTTGCTAATAATAAAATTAGAACTTTCAAGTGAAAGTTAGAATGTTTGGAACACTTGTGTCTGCTATCATGAGCTTGACATCTTCCCAGCACTTAAGGACTTTCCTGAGATGGTAGTGATGCTAACAAATGTGATTGAAAAAATATTGTGTAATAAAATGTGTCAACATTTGGAACATCTACAGAAATCAGTGAATTGATGTTTTTCAAAAGAGCAATGCATGCTGTTACATGCGTTTGTTTTTGAATTTGATGTACTCCCTCCACAGGAGTAGAAGAGTGAATCCACTACTGGGGAAAATGCATGGAATCATATTAGTTAATGAATTACACAAATTCTTATTGAATGTGTGTTAGGTCCAGAGACAATGCTAAAGGCTGGGGATAAGAAGCAGAGGTGAATAAAACAGATTTAATCCTTGTCATTATGGAGCATGGCGTCTACTAAGGAAGAAATTTATAAATATATGAAATGATTTAAAGTTGTTGTTAAGTATCATAAAGGAAAAAAATTGGGTGCTAATTTTTTTACGGAGAATGTTAGAAGAGGGTCTATTTAGAGCGGGTGATAGAAAAGGCTTTGCTGAGCAGCTGACGTTTAAGCAGAAACCTGCTGAAGGAAAAGGAGACAACCCAACAAAACCTAGTTTGCTGGTGAATGAGTGTGAGTGCAGATGTGAATGCATGTTAATGTGTGCATGTGAGCATGTATGTACCAGTGTGAGTGCCTGTATGGATGGGAAGGTGTGTGTGAATATGTGTGTGAGGGCAAGTGGTTGGGCACAAAGCCCCAGGTGGGAATGGAGCCAGGTGTGTGTGTGTGTGTGAGGAAACTGAGGCAAGATCCAATGCCAATCTTCCTCTTTTTGCTTGAGGAAGATTGTCACTGAGCTAACACCTGTGCCAGTCTTCCTCTATTTTGTATGTGGCATGCTGCCACAGCATGGCTTGATGAGTGGTAAGTAGGTCCAAGCCCGGGATCCAAACCCACAAACCCCGTGCAGCCAAAGCGGAGTGGGTGAACTTAACCACTACACCACCAGGCTGCCCCTATTTCAACATATTTTAAAGAAGAGGGAATTTGGACTTAAAGAGGGAAGGAGAAAGAAAACTGATATTTATTAGATCCCTTCTAAGGACCTCTCACCAGCATGGCCTCAGAATCCTGGGGAGAAGCCAATATTACCATCTCATTTTTCAACTTTCCAGGAAGAAGGAAAAGCCAGTGCAAAAGCCCTATGTGTGTTCTGTGCCTGCTGGGTTTGAGGAAGAGCAGGAAGGCCAGTGTGGTTGGAGAGAAGTGAGTGAGGAAATGAAGTGAGAGAAGGAATTGAAGTCGGCTAAACACTGGAAGGCAAAATTGTGAGCACCTTGTGGGACACTGTATGGACTTTGCCCCTCACCCTGAGTGAAATTAGGAGCCATGGCAGGGCTTTTAGCAGAGGAGTGACATGATCTGACCTGTTTGAGCAGGATCACTTTGGCTGCTATGTGGAGAACACACTGAACCAGATCAAGCGTGGAAGTAGGAAGGTTAGGAGGCGATTGTAGTGATTCAGGCCAGAGAGGATGGTGGGCTGCACCTAGGTGGCAGCAGCAGAGGTCATGAGGGGTGGTTGAATTCTGGATATATTTGGAAGGTAGGGCAGATAGAATTCCCCTGCAAGTTGATGTGCAGTGTGAGAGAAAGAGAGGAGTCAAAAAAGACTCCAGAATTTTTGGCGAGCTACTGAAAGGATGAAGTTGCCATGAAATAAAACGGGGAGGTCTAGAGTTGAAGCAGGTTTGAAGGGGAAGATGAGTCTGCTGTGGACAGGCTGGGTTTGAGATGTGTCCTAGACATCCACGTGGAGTTGTAGATTAAGGTGGCAGACTAAGCAGTCTGGAGTTAGGGAGATGTCTGAGCTAAACAGATTTGGGAATTATTAGCACATAGATGGCATGTTGTCTATAGAGTCATGGAGCCTAGATGCTGTTGGAAAGGGAGTGAGTGAGGATGGAGAAGAGAAGAGGTCCCAGAGTTTAGCTGTGGGTGGCCCCGGCAAGAAGAGGTGGAAAAGAGGAGCAGCTAGCAATGGGGAGCCACCTGTGAAGTAGAAGTGTGCCAGGAGAGTGTGGTGTGTTGGAAACCACGTGAAGCAAATGCTTCAAAGAGGAGGGAGAGCTCAACCTTGTCAAGTACTGCTGAGAAGGCAAGTGAAAGGGACTGAAAGCTGACCACTGGGTTTGACAAGGTGAAGCTTAACTACAGCCATTTCAGTAGAGCGTGGGGCAAGAGCCATGTTGGAGTTTAAGAGAGAATGAAAGGAGAGAAACTGAAGACATCTCGTCTGAAGTATTTTGATGTAAAGCAAAGCAGAGAAATGGGGAAATGCCTGGAGAAGGAGTCTTGTTTTCTTTTTAAGATGGAAAGGATAAAAGCAAGTTTATATGCTTATGGGAATGGAGAAAATCAAGGACGTGAAGAGGGGCGGAGAGGGGTGTAAAATTACTGAAGCTGATGTCCTTAAGCAGGTGACAGGGACTCCTGAAACACGATGTTGCGGTGTGCTCTTTGCTGAAGCTCTGGAGGCCTAACTCATGCACCCAAACTTGGAGGAGACTGACATCTAAAACAGAAAGCAGATTTAGCACAAGAGAAGCTGACTTATGACACTATTATCTGACAGAATAAATGGCGTGTTTTATTTGCTCAGGGTGCAACCTCTCTCCTCAAGGCACATCAACTTAAACGCAGAAGATTGCTTGGTTAGACAGGAATATATAACTCCCTTCCGTTCTACTCTGAATCTGAAGTTGTATTTCCTTCCAGTAAGACTTTCTGCTTTCTGATCTATTGATGTCTCTATCAAAGGAACTGACATCAGTTCTCCAGAAGCAGCACAATCTTTGCAATAATAAACACTGACAAATGATTCATCATTATCCATCCTTTTCCAGAAACTGGTCTGTCCCTCCTGTATAAAGTCCCTTTTCTTTAGTCTTATTGGTGATAACAGAGAGGATTAGATTAAAGAATAGCTTTCTTCAGTTATTTCCCAGTCTCCCAGGATGCCCTTTGGAGACGCTGTATGATCTGCTCTTTCTCAAGTCTCTTCAGTGGCACCTTCACAACTCCTCCCCTTGGGTGAGGTGCTTTGGTCAGGGCTGTGCACCCATTTAAAATTGATGCTTCTAGTTTCAGTCTCAGAAGACAGACAATTCTTTTTTAAAAATTGAGATATAATTCATATACCATAAAGTGCACCATTTTAAAGTGTACAAATCAGTGGTTTTTAATCTATTCACAAGGTTGTGCACCCGTAATCACTATCTCATTCCTGAAGATTTTCATCACTCCAAGAAAGAAACCCCATATCCAATTGCAGCCACGCCCATTTCCCCCATCCCTCTACCTCTTGGCAATCACTCACTTGCTTTCTGTCTATGAATTTGCCTATTCTGGACATTTCCTATAAGTGGAATCATACAATATATGGCCTTTTCTCTCTGACTTCTTTTCACTTAGCATAGTGTTTTCAAGGTTCATCTGTGTTCAGCCGTGTTCATATAGGCCATCCATGATAGCCTGTATCAGTACATCATTTCTTTTTATGGCTGAATAATATTCCATTGTATGGACATACCACATTTTGTTTATCTACTCATCAATTGATAGACATTCGGTTTGTTTCCAGTTTTTGGCTATTATGAATAATGCTGCTATAAATATTCATGTACAAGTTTTTGCAAGGACACATGTTATCATTTCTCTTGAATATGTACCTAGGAGGGGAATTTCTGGGTCACATGGTAACACTATGTCTGAATTTTTGAGGAACTGCTGAACTGTTTTCCACAGTGTCTGTGCCATCTGATGTTCCCATAACCACTGAGTGAGGGTTCCAGTTTCTCCACATCCCTGTCAACACTTGTTACTGTCTATTTTTTGATGATAACCATTTTAGGGGATATGAACTAGGAGGATGGATAATTCTTCAAATTGTGGGGGCATATCCTTTTAGATTCTTTTATGTTACAAATGTGAAACTCAGTTTACAGATGTGAAAATGGAGGCACAGACGAATTCCCTGCTCAAGGTCTTATACTTTCTAATGATGGAGCTGGTGTCTGTCTTGTATACAAGTGATCTTTCCACGAGGATGTTGTGATGTCTGTGGCATTCTAGTCAGGAATCCAGAATGTGCATAGGTCTGTCTCAGTAAAGGGTGGATCTCAGGAGCAAGACTCTTAGGGCTAATTGTGATGGCTGCTGGGAGAGTGAAATATTATTTATCTTTCCTCTCGTCACCTACTTAACACAGTAGACAGCATTGTTATAGATTCTTCAGAACCTGAAGTAGATATTTTCTTGTTTACAGATTTCTCCTTGTTTTTCTACTAGACTTCAAGCACTTAGAAGGCAGTGAAAATGTTTTAGTATTTACAGAGCTGAGTAAAATGCCTGGCACCTGGTGGGCCCTCAGGAAATGTGTGAGGAATTGAATTGAGTAAGTCACTGGAGATTATTAGAGAATGAGTTTATTATAAATCAACTCTTTGGAAAAACAGCACAACAAAAAGATGAGATATAAATGGTAGGTGGTAAAAAAACCCACTTTGTTTATTATGTATCACAAGTTATTGAGAATAACATAGAATTAAGTTTAGTGCTTACAGGTGTAAATTGACTAGTTAAGGCAAAATACACATCAAGATATTGGCTCGACTATGGCCTATTGTTACATGAAACTTTAGTCTACTTGTAATTAGTAAATGATGCAATACCCTGAACAATCCCTAACTTCAAGTTCTGAATTTCCAAATATCTGAAACACTGAATCTTTCTCATTGTCTTTATAATTAAAAATTTTGTAAAATATGAAAATTTACAGAAGTCTATAGTAAGAAGTGAAAATACCCTTTCATCTCTCGCCTCACTCCCACACTGAATGGAGTGTCAGGTTGTAAATTCCAAGGGCAACTGATATTTTGGAGCTTTATTTGGAAGAATGAAGAATATTGTAACTTTTCCTGGGATTGACTTCCTTTTAAAGACAAACACAACAGTGACAGTCCTCAAATTCTGAATAAAGCAGAGTCACTGAACTGGGAAACTTTTTCTCAAAGGTCCTCTCTTGCTGTGGATGGAGAACGTGTGATGAAACAGTCTTAGCTATTCGTGAAGAGTGACAGCAAGAAGCTGTTTTTTTTCCACTGCTGATTTTGCTTCAGACAAGCTGTCATTTGTACACAAGGTTGGGAGGGTTGCTGAGGTGCTGTTTAGGATTGCTTGGCATCTCCAGGTGGTTACCACCATTCTCTTCTTTGAAGAAGGAATGGCATATGGCTCCTGCAATGGTTTTCTTTATCCAGCTGAGATACTTTTTTGTAAGGAGAATGTAGATACAAGGCTTCTGGGGGTTCCCACACTTCCCAAGGAAGTGACACCTCTGAAAGTGTTATCACATATCAGAGGACTTCCAGAATCCCCCTGGAACAGAAAGGCAAATGTTTGAAATGAGTGCTTTCCAAAGATGCTGTTCATCTTTTTCTTCATTCATTTATTCCTTCATGCATTCTTTCTCTCTTTCCGTACTTAAAGGCTAATTTAATATCTCTTTTATTAATAGTCTGCCCTCAGCATCAATTAATACTGATTTTGTTCGTCTTTTCCAATCATTCATCTTTTGAAAAATGAAATTCTGGAGAAAATGTGCAAACTCATTTTCATCAGGAAAAGAAAAAAGAATAACAAAGGAAACCTTTCACAATGAAAATAATTGTCTCCTTCAGTCGGCCTGTGTCCTCTTTTGTTGGTCAATAGATGTTAGGGGAAGAAACTGAATGGGATTCTAGAAGACTTGAGATGAGATCTCAACTCCTCCTTGCTCTGAGGAGGACACTAGCTAAGCCATCTCAGACCAAGGGCTACTTCTGGAATTTCAAACAATTTTTAGAGATTTTTTTCCCCAGGATTCATCATCCTATTTCATATTCTCTCTGACCTTGCAAACCACTCATGGATCATGAGTTCCAAATAGGTCAAACCCTGGTCAAACCTGTTCTTGGCACGTTGAGAGGCAGAACAATGCAGGAGTTGAGAGTCAAATGGCCTCGGTCCAAATCCACCCTACTGATAGCCAACTTGAGGAAGTTAAGTAACTTTCTACACCTTAATTTTCTTGTCTGTAAAATAGAGTTGATGATAATAGTGCCTATCTCATGGGTTTACTTGAGGATTAAGTGGCACGAAGTGTAGAATTTGGTATAGTCTCTGGCACTTGATAAATGCCAGCTGGCACGATCATTTTTGAGAGGGATGGAGAGCATCCATAAATGGTGGTTAAATGGTATCCTAAGAATGACCATTATGAAGGAGGGAACACTCCCAGAGCAGAAGGTTTCACCTGGGACAAAGCCGGACACACAACATCAGTGTCAAATAGTAGTCCTTGCAGGCCTTATACATAACAAGTAATAACAGTTGTCCACCCTGTGCTTCCTAAGCACTCTATTTTACCTTATTTCCTATAGCCAAAAAATGGCTTAAATTTGTAATTTACTTACTTCTTATGAATCATCTTCACCTTTTCGAGGACCAGCACGGATCATGCTGTTGTCAATAACTGGCGTAAAATTATAGTGCTCTACGTCATTGCAGAGTTTTTGGTCTATCACAGTGACATTGACTTCTCTCAAGGTATTTGAAATTTTGCAAGAGTCTCTTTTGGTGCTTCCCCTTCCTGCCACATGAAACTTGGTGTGGGGTTTGACATCTCCTGTTTTGGTGGCTTTGGTTATAGTTGCTTTACCTTCTAGCTAGAAAAGAGACAGGAAATGCAGTTTTAGGCAAGGACAACAGTAACAAAACCCAGAAAATAGCTCTGATTGGAATATATATCTTGCTTATTTAGCATATTCTTATGAAGGACATGGCTGGAGACATATTCCAAACTAACTGACTATCAGTAATTGACTTTTAAAAAGTTGTGGCACACCTTTTCAGGAGTGTTTTGCTAAACTGATCTAGGTAAACTTCAGTTGACTTGTCAATGATAAAATTATACTGGTGGTGGCTGACAGTTCTCTGGTTGAAAGCTGTAGTGGAGAACTCAAGCACTGTCTTATTCACATGGTCTTAGGCTTGTGAACTGACTCGTATTGAGACCAGTGGAAGGAAACCAAGGCTCTTGATGCAGTGGGCAGGGTGGGAAAGTGACCAGTGTCCTCATTTTCCACTTCAGTGGAAATGCGGCTTCCCCACTTCTGAGCATGTACAAAACACCCTTGGGATCTCATCTGCCTTCAAATGCTCACCCACACTCTGCCCTTTTGTTTCATTCACAAAACCCTCTTCTTGGGTTACCACCCTGCTCTGTCTTTTTCCAAAAAGTCAGAGCAAGGAGAATATGGAGTGTGATCAAGATTGAGTAGACAGTAAAGGGAGACAATTCTAGTTCTTTCTTTTCTTCTTGTCTCAAGCTCTGTTTGAAACTGAAGGCTCTAGTATTGTGAAACTTCTAAAAACACAGGAGCACAACAGCAAGGGCCACTGTCACATTCCTATCATTGCATTGCTTTCAGCCCCTACTTCCTGACATTTGACTGTCCCCATTTCCTCTGTGCCCTCTCTGAGTTGCTGGTGCTTCAAAATCCCATCTTGCTAACACTTAGAAGGTGAAATGGCCAAAATGAAAGTCTTTCTATAGAACATGACTTCAAATGCCTGTGTGTAACTTCTCTCCTTCTCCCCCACTCACGCTTTCTCATAGCCTTCATGCTGTTATCTGGTAGGACAGACAAGGAGGTAGGAGAACCCCCAAAGGAAATTCGGGTCTACAAGAATGGATCAAAATTGGAGTCTTGGAAGCATACATTTGTAAGGAGCAGCCCTCTCAAGCTCTCTTGATGACAAGCACACAGAACAGCAATGAGCACATCATTAGGTTTTAACCCCGGAAGGTTAACCTTGGTGAAGTCCTGACACACTCTTTATGATTTCTCTAGCAACATCACTCTCTTGGCTACAGTGTCAGAAGTGAGAGCGAGTTTCTTGACTCTACACCAAGAACACAGACCCCTCATATCTGCTACTCATCCCACCCCCTTGTAAAGGTAAGATTTTAGGCCCTGAAGGAGACCTGACCACTTCTACCACGTGCTTGAAACCTGAGTCCAGAATCTCTTCCCTTCTCTTGATTACCTTTGCCACTGTCTAGCTTAATTCCATCCCTTATCCAAAATTATTCAGGAAATATTTATTGAGGGCCTACTATGTATCAGGCACTATTCGAGGTGTTGGAGGACATAGAAGTAAAGAGACAAAAATACCTCGTCTGTAGAGCTTACATTCCAGTGAGGGAGGCAGACAAACAAGTAGACACAATCTAAAGTATATCAGAGATGCGTGCTAAGGAGAAAAACACAAGAGGGAAGTAGGTCAGGGAGCAGCCTCTGGGGCAGGGGAGGGAGTTGCCTTTCACTGCCCAGGACACTGGATGGGAATTAGAGTATGGGGAGGAGGAGGGACCAGAGACAGAGGTCCAGCCTGCTGGTCCTCAGGAAGATAGTGTGAGGTCATGTATAGGAATTGGGAGGCAGGGTAAGGAGTGTAGGGAGTTTGCCAGAAGCATGCAGAGCTCTCGGGCCCTCTCTTTACTCCTGATATTGAGGGTGTGTGGATCCCCTGAGCTTTCTCTTAACTCCTGCTGGGCAAATTCCTCATCAGCCCCCTTTGGACTAGTGTGAACCTTCTGCCTTGCAGTCTTGCCTTCTCTGTTCTACTTTATGCACAGCAGCCAGATAATCATTCTAAAAACAAGTCTGATTGTCTGATTGTCACTGCTCTGCTTAAAACGCTTTCCCACTTCCTTCCCCATAAAGTTCAAACTTCTTACCATAATTTGCAATGCCTGGCTCCATGGACTTCTGTCCCTTCCTTCTCAAATCTCCCGATAACGTCCTTTTCTCAACCCTCTTCCTCCAAAATGCATTTTCCAGAAAGACCTCTCTTATATGTGCTGTTCTTCCTGCTCAGAAGACCCTTCCCTCCCTTTTTTTCTGCTGATTCCTGTATCTTCTCTAGGAAAGCTTCCCTGAGAGCTTCTGTCACTGATGAGTAAAACATTGTCAGATCAGAGCCGTTCATCTACTTTTCTCTCCTGGTAGACTATGAGTGCCGGACCCGATTACTATTTATCTTCAGAGGAAGAGAAAAGCAGACCAAAACTCACAGTTAACCACTTACAGCTGGGCCATGATTTTTCCTGATGATCAAACACACTCTGATCACCAATATCAGACAAAGTGACCCTAACGAAGCATGCAAACCAAGGCCGCTCTGCAGTCATGTAAGAGTATGGGCGAAAACAAGGTCACTGTGCACACCACAAAAATGACCACACATCCTCTATTAGTGAAAATGAGTGACTGCTGCTTCTTTATCAACCATAGCTTTAGCCTTTCTCCATTCTTTCTGCCTCCTAGATAAGTAAGATTCATTGAGATGCCCAATCACAGAATTACCCCACTTCCTGACAACATTCAGTTCAGAGCAAAGTTCTACTTCCTTGAACTCTCCCCTAAATTGCCTGACACAAGCCCAAATCCGATGACAACCCCCATCTAACACCCTCCTACAGAACCATCCTGTGGTTCCTCATGGCGTACAGTCTCCCTTGTAGAGCAAACTGTAATAGACCCAACTTGGTTTGACTGTAGGTGAGTTCCTGGTGGCATCACACATTGGATCGCCAGGTCCTTCCTCGGTAGGACTTTCGTCAATATCTGTTGAGTTGAACTGAATTCCAAGAAGAGGTGTGCCTGTGGCAATTGTGCTGGGTCTCAGCTGCACTTCTTACCCTGATATCCTGTGTTAGCCAAGCTTGGCTGTGGGGCAGAGTGTGCAAAAACCAGTTTCAGGTTAAACTGACCAAATTTCAAAATTATGCTATTTCAGACTAGTTGTTGAAAAAAAACCCACCTTTACCTGGAGTTGAAGAGCCCCTTCAAATGACTGTGGGTCGTAGCATGGATAGGAAATCGCCTTTTTAATGGCAGATATTTGGTCATGTTTCTCTTTGTGGGATGTAGAGTGGGCTCCAAGAGTAGCTTGAGGTTTGCCCTTCCTGGAAAAAACAAGGAAAACATATCATCTATGTGAAAGAATAGATGAAATTAAGTCATAACCTTAATTTATTCAAATCTGATCAGTTCTTTCACATGGCTTCCTATTTATAAACAAGCACAGCAAGACAGAGGGAATTTATGGGGCTTTTTTCTTTTGGTATTTTAGTGACTTTTACCTTAAACTCCCAGGATGTGTATTATCACAAATTGCTTCAACTTCATCACATCTTTTCAAGGAAGAAGCATCAGAAAGGAGATCTCAGGTCTTCTGGCAGATGCAAGAGCATTGGGTTTGTGAAGGCCTGGACAGGGATGCTGGGATGATGACCAAGGAGGGTTGCTACCGAAAGAGGAGCTCCTGGTTCCTCCACCTGCTTTGGATTTGTGGAATCCACACCTAAGGGAAGAGACTAAACCCAAGAATTGGAGCAGAAGTAGCAGGTTCGCTTTTCTGTGCTTCAGGGAAATAATGCACCTTGCGTAAGTCTTTGGAGATAACACAGGTCGACAAAAGTCAAGCTTTTAATAGGTAGGACTAAATAAATGAATCTTGATTTTGTAGTGAAGTTTTAAAGCTGAATCTAAGCAAACACATGCATGCACATACACATAGACAGAAGCAAGCACACACAATAGGGTTAGCCCTCAGTCTAGTTTGTGAACCTAAGGATAGCTAACCTGGGAGAGGTGGGCACAAGCATTTCTTGATTTGCTGGGCAGACTTTGCACCAAGCGGGCCTATTAATGAAGCGTGCCAGTGGCTAACTTTATTTACAGCACGTGTTGTGCTGAAGTTCCTGCTTGTTGAATTCTCATTTTACACAACAATATAATGTGAATAATGTGAATGTGTTTGGATTCTCTTTGTGAGAAGTTAGTTTTTAAGCCTCTTCTTTTATTCGTGCAATTTATACTAAAGTGCCCTGGGCAATAACAGGCACTGTTATTTAGGAAATATATTAGTTTGAACCACAGGAAATGGCTATGTTTTAAAGTCAAACAGATACCCGGCTACATACAAATGATCACAATGCAAGATGATGAGCTAAGTGCCTTGAGACAGTATAAAAGAAGAACTGAAGGAATTCAGAGACACAAGAAAATGCTGTTGGCAGGGAGGTTGAGAAGTTTTCACAAAGAAGGCTGGTTATTTATTTGCTTATATATTTATATATTTCTGAAAGTGATTGGAAAAATACTGGATGCTAGTAGGCGCGGGCTGGAGGAGATTTCAGGTTCAGGTGTGATGGTCGGGGATTATGAGAATGAAGCAGATGGCCCTCAGAGAAATGTTAAATGAGCCTAATCATCCAGCATGTTTAAATGCCTCTGGAGTCCAGACTTGACACTTACCCCGGAGCCAGTCCTCAAAATGAAGACTGTTAGCAAAGTGATCTTTTTAAAGCCCCAATTGACTTGGTATTATTTTTTAATTGCTCAGGTTAAGTTTTTTCCAATTTCTACAATTTTCCATGCTATCTGGCTCGAACGTTTACTACAATGCAAGGGGGGTGTTATTCTTCCCATGTAGAGATAAGGAACAGGAAGTTTAGACAGGGCAATTAACTCTCCCAAGTTCACACAACGAAAATGGCAAAGCGGTGTTCTGACGTGGTTCTACATCATGTAAAAACCATATTGTTTCCATTGTGAAGCGCTGTTTTCCTAAAGTAGTGGCTCTTTATCATTTCTATTTTTGATTTCTGAAATATAGAGCCATTCGAGAACCCACTAAAGTACAGACACACGTATGCATGTAAATATTTGCATACAGTTCTGGGAGATTCACAGATTTCTTGATGCCCATCAATGACCTTGAAGGAGCTCATTAAGATTTGTTAAGGGGCCGGACCTGTGGTGCAACGGTTAAGTTCAAACATTCTGCTTGGCGGCCCGGGGTTCACTGGTTTGGATCCCAGGTGTGGACATATGCACCGCTTGTCAAGCCATGCTGTGGTAGGCATCCCACATATAAAGTAGAGGAAGATGGACATGGATGTTAGCTCAGGGCCAGTCTTCCTCAATAGAAAGAGGAGGAGTGGTGGGAGATGTTAGCTTAGGGCTAATCTTCCTCAAAAAAAAAAATTGTTAAGAATCCCAGCTCTGAAGGCATCATTGAGCTATAAGATGTCATAGTGTGTGGTTAAGACCATGAACTCTCGGTTCCAATCCCAGACTTATAATTCACTAGCTGATGACTTCAGTAAATCTACTTAACCTCTCTCTGCCTGAGTCTCCTCATATATAAAATGGGGCTGATAATGATGATACTTAAGAAGCTTAAATGAGCTAATATATGTAAAACACTTAAAATACTGCTATGCTTAATTGCACATTTTTAAAAATGTTGGCATATATATATGTGTGTTTCATTGGATTATTTTACACTGATATTATTGTTTTCTTTACCACTCCCACCACTAGAAACAGACACTCAAAAACACATCTGAAACCAGAAGTTTAAGCAACTGAGAGCTGGGGTTATTCAGTTGTAAATGGATGACTGGGAGGTCTAGTTAATAAGTAGCCAATACATCCTGATTTAATGGCTGTGTCAGTTTTTCATTCAAATGTTTCGTTCTGTAGATCTGGCCTGAGTTGATGAGAACCAGCAGATGTAGTGAATGCTTTCATATTTTTGCTGTAGACCCATTGGGTACATTTTCATCTTATAAGGCCAACATGCCTTTTAGACAGGAAAGACACATAATAGCATTAAAAACTGTTGGAAATTAAGTTATGATTTCTTTTCCCTTTTTACATAATGTTAAGCATAAATTAAACCAACATAGAATTCCATTTTCTCATGAGCAGAACTGAAGAGCATATGGAAACAAGTCTTACCGCCAGGAATTAGAAGGAGACACGTGGCAGCAGGGAATGAGAACGGAACAGGAGTTTTCATGGCTGTGTTCCCCACATATGGAGGCCATTCAGTTTCAGATATTAACGTTAGTAACATACAATAAAACGCAAAGGATGTGGCTTTCTCTCTTTTTTCTTTCTCTGCTGTACTGCTGAAGATTTTGGTGTTTTATTACTGAAAAACATAACCTTATTTTAGCGATGGTGTGGTTATTTATTCGTTTTGCAGGGGAGGTCATTTCCTTTGGGGTTAGACCTCCCCTGTGTAAATGAAGTCATGGAGACTGATAAATCAAGAACATTAAAGAGAAAATTGCTCTTCTTTTGACGGCTTTTTCACTTTCAAATACAAATTATTTAAAAAGCTAAGAATTCAAGTCTATATCAGAAATTGTTTTGAAATTTCATCCTTAAACCAATTCTAATGGAGAAAGGGTAGATATTTGATGCATTCATTGTTGAGGCTGCTAGGAATCACTGAGGAAAAACTGAAGTTAGATTCTTAACTCACTCAGTCAACTATAGAAGCACTAGGTGTAGCTCAGATGAATATTTATACACATGTGGAAATGAGAAAGGTACTTTGAAATATGACACTAAAGGCAGAAATCGTAAAGAAAAAGACTGATAAATTCAATTATGAAAAATTAAAGCTTCTGTTCCTTAAAATATAACAAAGTCAAATTGCAAACTCTTTCAATATATGTGACACAAATGGGTGTTTTTACAAAGCAGTAAGAAAAGATGAACACTTGAAAAGAAAAATAATCAGAGAATTTGAATAAGTAAGTTACAAAAGAAGAAATTAAAATGGCTGCTGTATTCCTAGTCTATATAGGAGGAATGCATAAGCACATAGCACAAGTTATCAATAATAAAAATGCCATTTAGGGGCTGGCCCAGTGGAGTAGTGGTTAAATTCACACTTTCTACTTCAGTGGCCCGGGGTTCATGGGTTCAGATCCCAGGTGTGGACCTACACACTGCTCATCAAGCTATGCTGTGGTGGTGTGCCACATACAAAATAGAGGAAGATTGGCACAGATGTTAGCTCAGGGACAATCTTCCTCAAGCAAAAAGAGGAAGATTGGCAATGGATATTAGTTCAAGGCCAATCTTCTTCCTGCCCCCCTCCACAAAAAGCAATTTAAAACATTTAAGTATTATTTTTGCTTGTCAAATAGCCAAAAATTAAAAAACAAAAAGAATACCCTCTATTGTTGGAAATTCTCAAGTGTTGATGGTATTTCAAAGTGCTACTATCTTTCTGAAAGGTAATACATTTAAAGGGTTGTTACATTTTTCATTATTGTTGACCCAACAAGTCATGTCTATGAATTTAAAAAAAGTAGTGGAGATGCATAAAAATTTAGCTATAAGGAGTTCCATGGCATTGTTGCTCATAATGAGAAAATGTGGAAAATAATTTAAATGCCCCAAAATGAGGAATTAGGTAAGCATTTTAGTCTCCTACTGCTGCTGTCACAAATTACCACAAACTTAGTGGCATAAAACAATGCAAACTTATTATCTTACACTTGTGTAAGTCAGAAGCCTAATGTGGGTCTGTCTCACGGGGCTGAAACCAAGGTGTCTGCAGGGTTGCATTCTCTTCTGGAAGCTCTGGGGGAGCATCCATTACTTTGCCTGTTTCTAGAGGCAGAGGCTTGCATTCCTTGGCTTATGGCCCCCTTCCAGCTTCAATGCTAGCAATGGCTGGTGGAATCTTTCTCACACTGTATCACACTGACACTGACTCTTCTTCTGCTTGCTGCTTCCACTTTTAAGGGCCCCTGTGATTACATTGGGCCCACCCAGGTATTCTCCCTATTTTTTTTTTTTTTGGTGAGGAAGATTGGCCCTGAGCTGTTGCTAATCTTTCTCTCTCTCTTTTTTTAAAGATTTAATTCTTCCCTTTTCTCCCAAAGCACCCCCAGTACATAGTTGTATATTTTAGTTGTGGGTCCTTCTAGTTGTGGCATGTGGGATGCCGCCTCAGTGTGGCCCAATGAGCGGTGCCATGTTCGCACCCAGGATCTGAACTGGCGAAACCCTGGGCCACCGAAGTAGAGTGCACAAACTTAACCACTCGGCCATGGGACCGGCCCTGCCAATCTTTCTCTTTTAGTTTGAGGAACACTGTTGATGAGCTAACATCTGTGCCAATCTTCCTCTATTTTATGTGGGATGCCACCACAGTGTGGTTTGACAAGCGGTGCTATGCCCGTGCCCGGGACGCGAACACTTGGCCACCAAAGTGAAGCATGAACTTAACCACTATGCCACTGGGCTGGCCCTGTAATCTTCCTATTTTAAGATGAGTTGATTAGCAACCTTAGTTCCATCCACAACTTCAATTCCTCTTTGCCATGTAAACTAACATATTCACAGACGCCAGGCATCTTTGGGCATCTTTGGGTGGATGGGAGGCATTATTCTGCATCCTATAGTAAGTATAATTAATCCATATAACCATTCTATGAAATCATTAAATAACATGGAAAGTGACCACAAAATGTTGCTGTAGTGGACAACTCTTATGTGTCACCACAGATCCTCTTGACCCCATGAAAGTCCATGGACTTTGGCCACTTGTTCTCCTGCTCCTTGGTGGAGACCATTCTGCATGGCCTTGGACAGTCTTCATTGGGCACCACCTGATGATATTTGCCTCATGCCTGCACGATGCACCTTTTGTTTCCCATCCCTGGACTCCACTGCTGCTGCTGAGGTCTAGGATGCAGCAGGATGCAGAAAAGCAGGGGAGTTCATGCCTTTTTGGGAAGTCTGTTGATTAGCAGGAGACAGAATCTAGGGGATAAGTTCTTTTCTCCTCCCTCTTCTCCCCCTACAGTATTCTTTGAAGCAGTCATTCTTATGGCTTTTGGAAGATAAGGCTGAATAACCAGTTGTGTTTGATACCAAGAGGTTTCCTGCCCAGCTGTGCACACTTGTGTTGGTGCTTCTCCTCAACGCTCCTCTTTTCTCCGTCCACTGCCCCCACCTCCCACTATTGTAATCCCTAAGAAAGTGGTAGCACGTAATCTCTGCTCTCTGGGAGCTCGGGCTAAAACAATTGGGAATAGCACCAGGAGTTCTGAGTGGCCTTGTAAATTAAACTCATGAAATGATATTGGAGTTGAATGACTCACTGATCTGACACAGTAGGGATCCCATTGCTGGTGATAAGTGGGGTGGTGATAGCCCTAGCATGCAGTAGCATTCAGTGGCGTCACATTACTAAGGATTTTCTCTACAGTTAATTGAGATGGGGCATAGGTGGGAGAAAAAAAGGGGATATATGTCAGTTGTTGCAGTGAAGAGTGTGGCAGTGTGGTGACAATGATAATTATAGAGCACGGGCTTCTGTTAATGGTATTAGGAGCCTTGAGAAAACACAGCAGACTAGGGCAGCTGACTGCCAACTTAAGGCCCTTGTGGAAGCCAGGGGCTTTTGTGGCAGCTTTTAAGGAGACTCTAATCATCTGAGCTGTGGTTCAGGCTGATCTGAAAATTAGACCCAGAATCTGGGTGTAATGATGGAAAAGCTGCAAAGGTCACTGACTGTACAGCCTCAATATGTCTCCTAGGTCAAAGTCAGGGCCCTGACAGGAAAAGTCAGGCCTTGAGACACACATAGGGGATGTTTGCGAGGCAAGCCTGAGAATCTTGAATGCCCAAATTCGCCTACACCTTGTGGGCTGGCAGAAGACCCTGAACCTGTGCCCAAGGAAGAATGCTTCCCTTGCCTGGACACCATGCAGTGAACTCATCTGAGACAGGTGCCTCACGATGAGATTTCTCTTTTTGAAGGATCTGCCCTTGCCGCTCCTCATGGCTTCTAGACTGACAACCTGAGTCAATTCTCAGCACAGCCCCAGTGGAGAACTGTGCTTGCTCTGGGAGAAGTTAGCTTACATTGCAAAGGAAAAGCAGGACCTGACAAGTTTGCATCAGCCCAAAGTGAGAGAACACACGTGGGATTGTATCTTAAGGGTGTTAGCCTTGGAGGACAGGGGGCCCCAAACTCCCTCAGCCTCTCACCATGACCATACATGGTCATACCTTAGGCCTTGATACCTCACCCTTGCATCCTTACCCTAACTTCAATTTCATGCATCCTTTTCCATATCACCTCTCATCTTTCTAGCTCACTCTCTTTAGTACCCTTGATTACTAATCCTTTGATCCCACCAGGACTTCCAGGCCTTGATACTATCTCCTTTTTATTCCCTCTCACCCTCTTCATGTCTTCTCTTCCTTATTTACACAACTTAAACCCCACTGTCCAACAGATGGACTGGGAAGCTCATAATGTGGATATCGTTCAAGCGTCTCATCTATTCTGGTACTGACACACTGGGCCATGAACAAATAGCCATGGTAGAAGGGATGGAGGCTAAGTGTGGGCACCTCCTCACTAAGGCAATCCAGCTACTGTTGCCGCTGAGTACTCGACTTGCCGGCAGCAAAGACTGATGATAAACTCTAAATATGGCACCATATCAATTATATCAGGCCCCTTTCACCCTAGCAGGGACAGCAATTCATTCTCAGAAATTGATTTCTACTCCAGATTCTATTCCAGAGAAGGGTTCACTTTTCTGGCTAGCAGTGTGTCCAGCAACACCTTCCTTGATTTATTGACTTAATATTTACACAACATAGCTTCAGACCAAGGGACACCTTTTACCATAAAGGACGTGAAGTATTAGGTGCATGACCATTGGATCCTATATAAGCTATCATCCAAAAATAGCTAGTCTAATGGAATGGCAGAATGGTCTAATGAAGATTCAGAAAAGGTGACAGCTGAGAAAAAAACTCCCTGTGGGGTTGAAGTGCTGAACCAATGGCCAATACATGGTGCTATGTCCCCCCAAACTGGAATGCATGAATCTAGAGAGATGAAGAAGCAGGAATGGTATCCCTCTTATCAAGACTCCTGGTGACTCTTTTGTAGAATTTTGTGCTTTACATCTCTAACATTAGGTTCTGATGGGGTATAGGTCCTGGTTCAAGATCGAGGAGGATGGAGAGCCACTTCTCCCTGAGACAAAGTAAGATAGTAAATGGAAGCTTTAGCTTCTGTTAAACTGGAAGCTGGGACTAATATGGCCAGTTTGGGTTGCTCATGTCAGTGGACCGGTAGTGGAGTTATGGCAGTGGAGGTAGTGGAGGCACTGATGTGGAGGGATTGTAAATGACCCTGCTTACTATGAGGCAAGCTAGAGTTGTTGCTCCATAATGTGGGCAGATAAGAGAATGTGTGGAACCTGGTGGGTTCACTGGGTATCGCTTGGTGCTTTTGCGCCCACGAATAATGGTGAATGAGCAGTTACAATAATCATGGCCTGACAAAGGCAAGGCAATAAAAGGTTTAGGCGCCTTGGAGATGAAGATCTGGGTCACCATGCCAGGAGAGAAACCCAGAGAAGACAAATTGCTGGCCAAAGTTGAGAAAATTCTGGAATGAATGATAGAGAAGGGAGATGATACATTTCAATGTGAGACCAGCTGCAAGAAAAGAGACTGTAGCTTTTTTCACTAACTCTCTTGCCTTGAGCCTTTTCAGAGATTGTGGCTGCCCACCAACCTGAAGGGGACTCTGATGGAATGTGTACCATATCCCCTGCACCTCTTAAGGAAGAAGTGAGGGAATCACTCTCACAAAAATGGAGGCACCATATTGCATTATAGAGGCCAGTTATAACAGATTTGTATCGCATGTCTTTTAAGGATACCTCAGATGCTTTCTGCCCTGTCTCCAGGCCACTTATTCCTTCCTAGCTTTTACTATTGCAAGTAAATATGCATGGGCTACAACCAACTTTAAATGGATACCACTCGATGTCGCCTTACCTTATGCCCTCTCAGTGTATCTCTCATCTCTTCCCTCCTGGGCTTCCCCACTGAGTGAAGATGCTGAAGGTTTACAATAAAAATACTATTTGTGTAATTCACATAATTGCACATTCATTTTTTCTTCACATATTTGTCAAAAACTTTCTGAGTTAGACTGTGTTCTGAGCTCCAAAAATGCAAAGATGAATTAAGACGTGTTCTCTGCACTCAAGGACCTCACCATCCAGAGAAGTACTTCTCCTAATGTCTCTTATCTTCTCTCATAGTCCTTCAGTTCCTTCCATTTGTCCATCCATCCATCCATCCACTCAGTATTTAATGAGGGGCTGCTGTGTTCCAGAAACTGTAATAGGTATGAAAAGTGGATGTTGTCTTATCAACATGGTAGGGTAAATACGCTGCTTCTGAGATACTTGAAGCTGATGTGGAAAAATTATCCTAACATACTGAGTTGATATCAGTATATACAGTTTAATCCATATGTAATTAAGTGCTTTCTACATGCTGGGCACTGGGCTAGACGAATGATAAATCCTGACCCTCAAGACCTGGGTAAGGGAACTATAAGTAGCTCAGTGTTACAGGAACCTGAGTGTGGGAAGGAGTAGGAGATGAGGGTAGAGAGATAGGAACATTATGAAGAACTTTTAGCACCAAGATAAATGAGGTATGTGGACTATCACAGAGACAATGGGGAGCCACTGAAGGGTTTTAAGTGGGAGAGGCCCAGGATTCTGTCCTTGTTAAAAAGGGACCACTCTGGCACCAATGTGGAGGCAGTGGCAGCTCTGGAACGTCTGTAAATAAGAGGATTTAGGGGCAGCAATCTGTTGGAAGGCAGGGATCTGGAAATTGTCTTAGAGTGATCTTTGCATAGGAAGACCCAGTTTTTACCTAGAATGAATGCTTATTGTGGAGGGATACTTAATGGGAGGAGATTGGCAGAAATTCATGTTTGGGGGTTGAGGCCAAATGCTTCTTGTGATGGAGGAAGACATGGGGCTGGAGACAGGGAGACTAATTAGGAAATTATTGCCCAGGTCAGAATTAACTGAAGCTGTAGGGATAGAAGGGATGGGACAGAAAAAGGGAATGAAATTAGTTTGTTTAGTGATAATGAATTTCCCACAAAGAGACAGGGTCAGGGAAGAGTGGGCTGGATTGGAGAGTGGAGAAAGCAGTGGGATCCTGTGCTTCTCCTGCCCTGGTGAAGGACATGTGCGGGAACAGAATTTCCCCAAAGTGAGGCAGGTGGGAGAGGGGTAATCATAACTTCTTTGGTTTTCTGAACTATGGACTTAGAATGAACTTTATCATGAGAGCAGACTTTCATGAGGTTCCCACCAAACCTTTCTGGTTGCAATTCGGTCAGTTAGAAGTGATCTAGGGTTAGAAGTTGCTATGTGGTGCGTTTTCTAGGTAATGAAGCTACTAGATCATTTTCCTTCTGTTCCCCAACCCCCAGCTTTGCATCTCATATCACCCCATTAGATCATGCCCCACATCACTCTTGCTGCATCTACTGTGATCACTGGAACAATCCCCCTCATTTCATTTCTTTTTTTTAACCACTTTGTTGAGATATAATTCACATACTGTACAATTCACCCATTTAAAATGTACAGTTCAATGGTTTTGTATATAAAACTATTAATTTTTAAAAGTTGTAGTAAGACGTGTATAAAATTTGCTGTTTTAACCACTTTAAGTGTACAGTTCAGTAGCGTTCATTTGCAATGCTGTGCAACCATTACCACTACCTCTTTCCAAAACATTTTAATCACCTTAAACAGAAACTGTAATCATTAAGCAATAATTCCCCATTCCCCATTCCCCTCTCCTTCCTGTCCCTAGTAACCTCTAGTCCACTTTCTGTCCCTCTGAATTTGCCTATCCTAGATATTTCATATAAGTGGAATTATGCAATATTTGTCCTTTTGTCTGGCTTATTTCACTTAGTATAATGTCTTCAAGGTTTGTTCAGTTGTAGCATGTATCAAAGCTTCATTCCTTCTTATGGTTGAATAATAGTTCATTGTACACATACAACACATTTTGCTTATCCATTCATCTGTTGATGGACATTTGCGTTGTCTCCACATTTTGGCTATGTGAAAAACACTGTAGTGAACATTGGTATACAACCATCTGTTTGAATCTCTGTTTTTTGGTTATATACCTAGGAGTGAAATTTCTGGGTCATGTGGAAATTCTATATTTAGCTTTCTGAGGAACCCCCTCACTTGACAATTTTAGGTCCTAGCTTATTGTCACTTTCTCTCCCTCTACTTCTGTCTTAATTCTTGGGGATTTCAATATACAAGTAGTGATCCTTGCAGCACCCTGGCTACAGCCTTCTGGTTTCTGATTAGGATGTAGAAAGTTGGGAAAAGTGTTAATGTCACCTTTACAACAAAGAAAAATCTAGATAATCTACAAAATCATAACTTTTCAGGCTGCAGGTCGACCAAGCAGACTAAAATATAAGGCATGACAAGTACCTCCATGGAGGGATGGGACTTGCTTATCTGGAGCAAAGCATGATGGGAAGAGATGCGGGACATCATAGAAACTGAACAGAAGAATTCAGACAAATTTTTAAATAAATTGTTAAGGGCTGAGTGTGGGTTAGTTTGAGAATAAAGTGCCCCTGGGATCTACAGAAACAAGGAGAGTTCACACTAGCTAGTGGGCTTTTCTCCATGGATCTCACCATGAGAAAGTTAGGGCCAAGGCAGGAGACTGCAGACAGCCTCAACTTGGGTGAAGGGGAGAAGAGAAGCTACCTCTGCAGGAAGAGGAAAAAGCCTTGCCGGGATTCTTTACCCCTATTTTCTTCACAAAGCCAAAGCCCTAAACTGCTGAGGAAAGGGCAGCAAATTCTTACACCCTCAGGGCATAGCTGAAGATCCATTTTAGCTGCTGGAAAGGAGGAGAGAAAATCAACTATTTCTGGGGGAGAGGCAGGAAAAAGTCCTCTTCTACTTGGGGAAGAATAGGATCACTGAGATGGCCCCAAACCAAGGACCAAGGTACACAGTGCCTGCCTCAGACTGGGGCTGAATATGGACAGCAGACAATGTCTCCCCACTTCCCACCCCTAAGATAGCAAGAACTGGGTAGCAAATAGCAGCAATCTACTACTAGAAGATGGGCAAAAGTGAAGAAAGAGAATCTCTTTGAGGTTCAGGCTTATAGGCTGAAGTGGAACATAACATTGAGAAACACTTTTTGGTAACTCAACCCCAGGCATAGGTACAAGGCAACACTAGAGGAATTTAAAATCTAGGGTATACTGAGGGTAACTGTAGCAACAACGAATGCAAACCCAGTCCTGGGTTTAAGTTCTGACTAGATTGACTCAATTCCTCACAGTAGAGTCCTAGAAAAACAAGAGTTGTTTATATATCCAGACACGAAACTATTTACCTCAGTGTCTGCTGTCCTGCAAATTATGAGACCCAGAATGAAGCACAGAAAAACAGCACACAGTCAAGAGACAAAACAATCAACAGAATCAGACTCAGATATGACTCGGACGTTAGAATTATCAGAAAGAGAATTTAAATAATACGATTATTATTTTAAAGCCTCTAGTGGAAAAGAAGGACAATGTGCTTGACTATATGAAGGATATCGCCAGAAAAATGGAAACTATACAAAGGGACCAAATAGAAACACTAGAAGTGAAAACCATGGTGAAAGACTAATAACGTTGGTAGGCTCATTAGGAGAATTTACTCAACTGAGGAAAAAGTGAACTTAAAGATAGGTCAATAGAAATTGGCCAAACTAAAGCACAAAGAGAAAAAAGAAAGAAAAAAAGAAACAAACAACCCAGGGTGGACCATCCAAGAGCTGTGGGACAATATCAAACTAACAGTCATATAATTGGAATCCCAATAAGAAAAGAGAGACAAGGTGGCAGAAGAAATATTTGAAAAGATAGTTAATAGGGTGAGGTTTTTATCCCTAGTGAAGGAATAAAAGACTTTGTAATTTTCTTCGTTAGCTTGAGCCTACCCTTAGAGTCTCATTCTTTGTTTTGATAATCAGGACTACATGGACAAACTTACCTCTCTAAATCAATTTCTAGAACACGATATTTTCATTCACTTATTCATTCAATTTAAGATACTTATAAAGTACCTACTACGGGCTAGATCTAGGAGTTTCTGCCCGAATGGATTTTATAGGCTAAATAGAGACTAGAGACACTAGTGTCTAGTGGTGTGGTCAGTGAGAAGAGTAGGACTTTGGAAAGAAGATAACCCTGCCTCTAAATCCTGACTCTGCCATTTAGCATCCACATTATATCTGAGCACAGTGGTACATAGCTTATTGGGCTGTTGAAAAGATTGCTGTAAAGCAATGGTTCTGATTCTAAAATACTTGGTCTGGAAAGACTCCAGGCATCTCTCCCAGGTGGTTCTAAAGCAGTAGTCAGGGCAGAGAAGTGCTGATGTAGAGTTGTCTGGCACATAGTGGGCACTCAGCAAATGTTCCTGCATCTCCTGTACTGACCTGGAATCACCTCCACATCACAGTCTTTTGCCAGATGCAGCCCAGACGGTAAAGCTGATTTCTTCTTTATCATGACTGGGGTGGGGAATGGATGGAGTGAATCAGATACTGGATGGGCTGTAGCTGCCTGAGACTTGTTTTCCAGGAACACAGGAGGTTAAAGTTTCTCTCAGGACCTGGATATCAGGTACGTTAGCCCAAGGCAACCCATTTCTGCAATGTACTCAGCTAGAGCGCGGATAGTGCCCTCCTCTCATTTCCCTGAGACTGAATTCAGTCTTTTCTCTTCCTCGAAACAACCATGTACCTGTTTTATTTTTTGTGAAAACACGTACTTTAGATGATGGGGTAAGACATAAATTGGCCTTTCAAGAGTCCTTGAATTGGCAAAATTTGATAATTAACTGGTGATGGGGGCTGGGTGATAGATATGTAGGGATTCATGTATTATTCTCTATACTTTGGATGTTAAAAAATAGAGTCCTTGGGCTGGCCCTGTGCCAAGCGGTTAAGTTTGCGTGCTCCACTTTGGCACCCCACGGTTTCGCCAGTTTGGATCCTGGGCGTGGACCTAGCACTGCTCATCAGGCTATGCTGAGGTGGCATCCCACATAACAGAACCGGAAGGACCTACAACTAGAATATACAACTATGTACTGGGGGGCTTTGGGGAGAAGAAGTAAAAAACAAGAGAGAAGATTGGCAACAGATGTTAGCTCAGGTGCCAATCTTAAAAAAAAAAAGAAAAGAAAAGAAAAGAAAAGAGAGTCCTTGATGGCTTTCCTGTGTTGTCTGTGTTAATTTTACCTTTGGCAGAAAGGTTACATACTCTCGCCATTCATAGGGAGAGGTATTGGTGAATTGGCTGGTTCACCAAATATCTCATATCAACACCGCAAAAGAACTCGGCTAATTACAATGGGTAAAAAAGATTTAAACTTCATTTTAGTGTATTTTAAATGTTTATTCTGTTTTTATTTGGACTTTTCTGAGTTGTTTTATTGACAGTCTGTGAGACAGCTGATTTTTTTTGGTCTGGGTGAATTTGCAGAAATGTATGGGTATGTTTGGCTTTGTATGGCGTTCTTAGAGAGCAACACACACACAGCTTTGTGGCCGGGTGCTGAACCACTTGAAAGCACAGCTGTTGGGCCCGGGAGTGGTGACGTCCTAGCTGTTCGAGTTAGATACACCCCATCTTACTAGACTAAATGTTCAGAGGCTGAAAACCGCATCTTCTGTTGTGGGAGAATAGAGCTAAGGACTGGCGGACTCCTGTGGGCAATTTGTGTTATAGCGTTTGCTTTGTCCACCAGAGCGCTTTATTAGATTAGATGTAGTTACCTCTCAAGAAGGTATTTAGGGGTAAATGGAGAATGAGATCTCTTTAGCTTCTTAACTGACACCTGGAAAGGGATGTGGTGGGGTCCCAGGGTGCCCTGGGCAGCGGGATGTGGGGTGATGTGTAGGGGGATGGTGTGTGGTGAAAGAGTGTGTGTGTGCATGTGCTGTAAGCTGACCAATTATAAAAGCAAAGGCCTGATTAAGATGTCTTTAGTTAAAATGAAAAACTTCAACTAAGCTGAGAAAATAATGAATGAGATAGTTCTACTAAGAGGCTAAATAGGAACATCTTGAGAATGGCACCAGTTTTTAAGAGTAAGGTGGAAAAGCAGTTATCATATAGCTGAGCTGCAGAAAAGAACTTGCCTTCTTTGAGTGGAATATGTGTAGAAGCCTGCCGCTGTGATGGTCTCTTGCGGTTTTCTCAACTATCCACTTTACACTTGGGGAAATAGATGATTAGGGAGGTTAAGTAACTTGACACAGGTAGTTAATAAGGCACCTGGATTGCAAATCCAGGCTGACTCCAGAGCTCATGCTCTTAACCATTGTGCAACAGTGAGGTCTGTGCAAGAGTGTCTGTGCAACACTGAGGTCTGTGTAAGAGTGTCTGTGCAATAGTCTGGTCTGTGCAGTGGGGATGTCTGTGCAAGAATGTCTGTGAAATAGTGAGGTCTGTGCAATGGGAATGTATTGGGGACAGTGATGTCTGTGCAATGGTGATATCTATGCAGGTGTCTGTGCAACAGTGATGTCTGAAGCTATCCCTCAAATGAGGGAGCTGGTCAACCTGAGTTAGCCTGTTTACAGTGGGTGGAGAGCTGCAGAAAATCTGGATTCTAGCCCTGACTCACTCAGTGCCCTGTGGATTGCCGCCACTCTAATCCATCTATTTTACTTTGCAGCTACAGTTTCTCTCTCTTAGGTAGGAGAATAGTTAGAAGTAAAGTGGTTGAACTTCCTCAGAGGCTAAGGGAATCCCTTGCAAAATTAATTTGCAAAATGTAGTCTTGGGCAAATGTATACTGATCTACATTTCCTTTGTGACTTTGTCTGGGCAAAGTGTGAGAATGTCTGAGAAAGTATGAAGGGGACCCTGGGGCCCAGAGGACAGGGGAGAACAACTCAGGGTGACTGGCTGGGCAGCTGTCCAGGGACCTGTGAGTAGCCTGACTTTCTGCCCTTTGGGGAAACTGCCCAGTAGTCCAGCATTCGGAGAGTTTCCTGTAGAGTGACTTGATTCCTGGGCCTAGTTACAGCTGAGTGACAGCACACTGGCTAGGACAATGTCTGCTTTAGTCGCTGGAGCTTCTGAGGCAATTGCAGCAGTGGTTGTCCAGGGTAATGGAGACACCTGCTGTTTATTTTCAGGAAGACAGCTAACTTTAGTCCTTCGAATTCAAGTGTCTCTGTCTTGTTTGTGTGCATGTCGGGGGAGGGAGGGGAAGTGGGAGGGATGCTGTAATAGCAATGGCCTGGTGGTGGGAGGAGTGAGGACGAGGCAGGATTATTTAGAGAGTTCTAGAATGTCAGAGCTGGAAGTGTTCTTAGAGATCATGTTATAGAGCTGTGTTGCCCAACATAGTAGACAATAAATTAAATTAATTAAAATTTAAAATCTAGTTTCTTGGTTGTAATAACCACATTTTAGATGCTAACTAGCCACATATAGTCGGTGGCTACCATGTTAGCACAGATATAGATCATTTTCATCCTCTCAGAAAGTTCTATTGAATAATGCTGTTCTAGAGTCTTCTAGACCAATCCTTTTGTTTTGAAAATGAGGAAACTAAAGCTCAGGGAAAGGACTTGCCCAATTGGTTCATACTAGAGCTGGGACTAGGACCCAGGTAATGGGCATTTCTTGCCTCGTGCCATGAAGAAGCTTCCTAATTAAGTTTACAGCATTGTGCCAGGTATCGGGGGTGGTGGTACAATTCTGACCTCTTGCCTCCCTGGAGATCATAGTCCAATTATACATACAACATGTGGCTAGACCAGTGTTTTTCAAATATCTTATTTTTTAGAAGGGAAGCTTTTTTTCTCCATGAAATCTTCTCTGGGAAACTAAAATATATAAAATAGATGAAAACCAGGGCTGCTCTTGCTGAAGCACAATGTGAATGTGTGTATATGTGTATGGGGGTCCCAAGGCTTTGCCATCTCTGGCTCCTCCTCATGGCGCCTTCATCTTCTTGGAACTATAGGGCTCCAGGGAACAGTTGGAAAAGCTGTGGTCCATACTCAGGCTCCTTAACTGGTGGAATCCGGTGCTCATGTTCGAAGTGACTGTAAGGCATGGGGATGGGAGTGTGCAGAGAGAGGCACCATGGGGATTATTTCTTGTCTAGTGTCTTAGAGGCTCAAGTGATGGAGATAGGAGTTTGAAGATGATGACGTGTCTCCCATTACAGCATCTATTTCCTGCCGAGGTGGGGAGGGGCAGCATATGGCCAGAAGCAGGGGCATTCGAAAAACTAATGGTTGGTCACACAGCTTTTTCCAGGCTTACTGGGCTTTTCTTGTAGGATTTTATATATTCATTCATTGGTTCATTCATTCATTTGTGAGATATTTACTGACTTTCTATTATGAGAAAGATGATGAACTAACATTCTGTGGTGGGGAGTGAGTGGGATGGGGATTAAGGTAAATCAGAGATCTTGTCTTAAAGGAGACTAGAGTCTAGTAAGGGAAAAAAGATAAAAATATCAATACCTAAAACACAGGGTAGAAATTGCTAAATTTCTTGGGTCTTGCTAAAGTGCTACGGGATTCTGGAAGAGGAAGAACTTCCCTCCAACTGTAGGGATTAGGTACGGAATTGTGGAGGAGGGGGTTGGATTTGGATGTGCAGAGATTGGCGAGGGAGGGCAGAAGGGTCCTCCGGATGATGGGAGGCTCATGCGCGAATGGTGGGAGGAGGGAAAGTGTTTGGGGCACAGCCAGCAATTCAGTTTGGCAGAAACATGAGGTTACTGAAGGCGATTAGGAGGATTTCCTCTCACTCACTTCCTGCACCTTCAAGAATAAGATATCATATGCAAGACACATCAGGCCCAACTCTTGCCTCAATTAGTATTGATGAGAAAGGAGTTAGGGATCAAATCACCTCTCTCATGGAGTCTTTAGGATCCTGCCAAGGAAAGAAGAATGCCAAAAGACCAACTTGAAAACTGCCTTCCTTTATGGCTTCCTGAACAGATTCTGACAACCATTCTGAAGGGGGCAGTTAAACCAACATGGATGCCACTGGCAAACCTATGCTGTCAGCTCTTTCTGGACACTGAAAGCTATTAGTTTCTTAGGCTGACTCTTCTTCACAAACACCAGAAACACAACTGTAAGTGAACTGTATCTTGGAGAAAGAGCAGAAGCAAAAGCATTCCATTTTTGGATCCAACACTACCTTTATTCTGGCATGAGGAAGACCTCACGTGTGTACAAGTTTAGAGTAAGGATGGAAAGAACGTCAGAGAGCCCCAGGAAACCACAGGGATTTTTTTCCCAGCTGTGACCTTTTCTGAATCTTTATTAGGCCATTTTGCCATTCCATTAAGCTGGCTATTTTTGGATAATAGGTTATATAGGATCCAATGGTCATGCACCCATTGCTTCATGTCCTTTGTGATAAAAGGTGTCCTTTGGTCTGAGGCTATGTTGTGTGAATACTATGTTAATAGATCAAAGAAGGTGTTGCTGGATACACTGCTAGCAGGAGAAGTCAACCCATAAGACTTACTGTTATAATCATTTTTAAGTTCAGTTATAGTAAGTACACTTACATTGTTGTGCAACCAACATCCATCTTTAGAACTTTTCCCATCTTCCCAAACTGAACTCCATACACATGAAACAATAACTCCCCATTTCTCCACCCCCAGCCCCTGGAAACCACCATTCTACTTTCTGTGTCTATGAATTTGACTACTTCAGATACCTCATATAAATGGAATCACACACTTGTTCTTTTGTGACTCACTTATTTCACTTAGCATAACGTTTTCAAAGTTTATCCATGTTGTACCTTGTGTCAGGATTTCCTTCTTCTTCAAGGCTGAATAATATTCCTTTATATGTTTATACCACATTTTGTTTCCCTATTTATCCACTGATAGACACTTGGGTTGCTTCCACCTTTTGGCTATTGTGAATAACGATGCTATGAACATGGGTGTTCAAATCCCTGTTTGAGTTCTTTCTTTCAATTCTTTTGGCTATATATGCAGAAGTGGGATTGCTGGATTATATGGTAATTCTATTTGTAATTTTTTGGGGAATTGCAATACTGTTTTCCATAACAGCTGCATTTTACATTCCCACCAACAATGTACAAGGGCTCCAATTCTCCACATCCTTGCCAATACTTGTTATTTTCTGGTTTTTCTTTTCTTACTTTCTTTAGGAAAGCTTTTTGGTGAGGAAAATTGGCCCTGAGATAACACCTGTTGCCAATCTTCCTCTTTTTCTTTTCTCCCCAAAGTCCCAGTACATAGTTGTATATCCTAGTTGTAAGTCCTTCTAGTTCTCCAATGTGGGACGCCACCACAGCATGGCTTGGTGAGCAGTGTGTAGTCCATGCCCAGGATCTGAACCAGCGAGCCCCAGGCTGCCAAAGTAGAGCACGCAAACTTAACCACTATGCCATGGGGCCAGCCCCTGGTTTTTCTTATAATAGCTATTTTAATGGATGTGAAGTGAATGAACACTTTTGGAACAATAATAACTTACTTAGCTTTCCACAAAATTGATTACAAAACAATTTAATACATCTCTTTCCTGAGGTATCTATCCTAAGTTTCACATGGATGTTATGCTAACTGACTTCTTTCCAAAACTTGGACAATTAAATCTGTACTTCTCAAAGAAAATAGAAAAACAGTGGCATAGTAATGTGGTGAGACATATAATTATTGTACCCTGACCATACACCCTCAGGACTTACCATTCATGTGCTCTAACCAACAGCTTCCAACTGCAAGCATCTGCAAAGTTTTGCCTGAAAACTTTTTCTAGCTGCTGGCACCTTCTCAGCCCATGAGCAGGGCAGCTTTGAAGCGCTGGGGAGTTAACACCCTTGGGAACATCCCTCAACCAATGACTGATGGCAGTTAGTGGAGAAATACCCCAGCTGCTTCACTCCTTGGCTGGGCTAATTCTGAAGTGTGTTCTACAGTGTCTCCCAGAGGTCCCCATTGGAGATTGAGCCCTGGTGGCCCATGGCAATAGCCTACTCAGTAATATACCCTTCATTGGCATCCTTCCCTTCCCCATCTCACTTCTCTGGTTTTCTATGAGTGCTTATTGGCATCATCTCCTAAAGAAGCTATTTGCATTCACATCCATGTCTCAGCATCTGCTTCTGGAGGGACCCAACCTACGATAGTCCTTGCAACGATGACTATGTGGACTTTTTTGTGACGTGGTAAAGAGTTTATAAAATAATGTTACATTAGAAAAGGACGATAACTGGATCAAAATTATGTTTGTGTGAAAATAAGCTTCAGAACCTATTATACATTTCTGTAACCAGAGCTTTTTCTTCCTGGTGAAAGCAATCTATGTGTGTTTTCCCTGTGAAGTTATTTAAATATGTAATAAAAACGAATTTCCTTGACCATTTCAAAGTTTTGATCATTCTTCTATACACAATGTTTGAAAATGTTGTGTCTCTGTTATCCTTAGCCTGCAGCCTGTGTCTTTCACAGATGTCTCAGGTTATGTAGTGTATTTCTGATTCATACAGTGTCCCAACTTGGAAAGATGGCTTCTTGCTTGCTCCTGGGTATATTATTGTTTCCAGCTATGTTTAGTCTTAGAAGGTAAATAGGCCTTGAAGTTCTGTTCTCCTTGCTTTCCATACGTAGAGAAATATTTATTGCCTTTTCTTTTGTGCTGAGAGTTTCATTTGTGAAATTTCAGGAAATCTCACTCGGTCAAATTTATGCCCTTCTAATGGACAATATTTTTAGTTTTCTTTTGATAGACCATTCTTTGAATTTCCTATTCCCAAGTGTTACTTTCATGAATGTCAAGAGGGAATATAGTTTAAAGATCCCTGGACAAGCAACTTCTACTTATGTGAGAACATGATTTGCCATAAGTATACTTTGTGTGTCTTAAGTGAAGATTTATGTGGGACCTGAAAAGTATGTGGCCAAGGAGTTATTTTTAATTTTTTTGGTGCTATTGGCAGTCTAAATGTCTCACAGCAGATTCGCTAAAAGTTTTAAAGTCAGATGAAATTTATAGCCAGGAGCTCAAGGAAGGGGATCCTTTCCAGGGAATAAAGGCAGACTCTGAGGAAGAAACTTCTGGTGGGAAAATATAATTTCTCTTAAAGCTTTGAGGCCAGCTGGGGGTTAGATTTAGTTGGTGGCCAACAATCCCATAAATCAACCTGAAGATTTTCTCAGAGAAACTAAACCCATTATCAAGTTAAGGAGAAATTGACCTTGATGTGGTTGTCTGTTCAGTTGTTACAAGATAGGTGGTAGCAAATTAATTTTCCTTAATAACTCATGGAGGTTTGGAGGTGAGTGGTACAATTTACAAACTCCCCGTAAGCCCTCCGATAATATAAATATTCCTCAGAAGCTCTTCCTCAGGTCTCTGGACAGGTGTGGCAGGGAGCTGAATTTTCCTACAGGATAAATTCCTTTTACTTAGCAAGTCCTTCTTTCGATAGGCCTTTCTGCGTTCAAGGGCGCTGAGCTTGCTTCTGAAGGATGGGAGAACCAATGATCAACGAGTGAGCACCAGACACCATTGTGCACCTGCCGAGTACTGTTTTGGGCACTGGGGACACAGTGATGAACAAAAATCCGCAAGAGCAGATTTTTGCTCTTTAACTGCTCCAGTGCCTCCTGCTGATTTCCACATGTGTCCATCTGCCTCTTTGATCTTTGGGAGCAGCCTTACATTTAATATGGAGTTTGTGTGAGTGAAGTGGTGCAAAACCACCAGTTTATCTTCTTCATCTTTAATCTTCCTCAATCCACCCTCTGCCCCCATTAACATTATTTATGAGACAGATAAAGCTGTAAAGATAGTACCTATTATATTTTATTCTAATGGAAACATGTGTAAGACTGAGTTAGGCCTTTAGTTTATTCTGTAGGGGTCACAAAAGACCAGAGAAGTCTCAGCTCAACAAATCATTAACATTAATTAAAACAATACAGCAAATTTTGATGAAAATTTGCAAACCTACTCTGACATAGTATGAATTAAAAAAACCCTGAGATTGCTTTAGAGTTTAGAGTCAAGTGTGTGTGTGTTACCTCCTTGGATGATTTGCCCCTTTGTAAAAAGCCTATCCTTTTACTAGTTCACCTTTCAGTCAACACATATCCATGAAAGAAAAGACTGGCTCAGTGGTGTGCTGGTTCTGGCTTGTACCAGCTCACAAAAGTCAATCGTTAAATTTTCAGGAATTTTGTAAGCCAGTTGTTAAACTATCAATATTAAAAATTAAATTAGATAAGCTTACAATTAAATAAATCACATAAGAAAAGGTAATTAATACACAAAACTCACCACTTCTTAATTATTTTGCTATTTTCTATTAATATCTATGCTCTCAAGGTTATTTATTTCAATCATGTCTGTACTGTATAATGGTGTGCTATCATGCCTCTCTTCCCAACTCCATCTTCAATGATGTCACATTGGTTGCTCGAAATTGATTATGGAGGAATATTTACATCAGGGAAATTGGCAAACACTATAAATTAGGACTTTTCCCCTGAGGACCAGCCAGTTGCTAACCATTTACCAGTACACCACTGACTGCTGTGCTTTCAAGGGCATTGCACTTACATCTCACTATCCATGAGATCTGGGGGTCATCTCGAAGATTGAGGCAGCATTCGGGGGATCCTCTCTTCCTCTGCAGGTAGACCACCACACTGAGACATATAGGAAGTTATGTGTTTGGGCCACTGATACAGTCCGACTGGGTCAAAGAAGTCCTCTTTCTACACTGAAGTTGTGGCCCGGGATGAAAACAGGTTGTGGCCCACGGCCAGTTTTAGGTTAGGCTGAGAGACCTGGTCATCAAAACTTCTGTAGGTCCACTTGCCAAGCAGCAATCTTTTTGGGCAGTGTGCTTTTTTATTTTCTCTGTTTTTCCTTGAGAATTGTGAACTTCAAGTGCATTCAATGGATGCTGCCTATTGGACTATCATCATTTTTGAAGCAGCGTATGTGACCACATTCAGTGATCACGTGACTTAACTCTATCTTGGTCAGTTGGCCAGTCATTCCCTGGCAAAAAATACTTCTGCCTCCTCCTTACCCTCTAGGTCTCCAGTTGTAGGCTTCCAGTTAGAGGTCAGTCCAACTTGGTGCAAATGCCAGCTCTGTTATTTGCTGGTTATTATTACTGTTATCACTTCTGAGCCTAAGTTTACCTATCTATATAATGAATGTGGACCAAATAACCTTTAGGTCTCACTCATTTGACTATATAAAGGAGATTACATTAAATCTGCTCTTGTGTGAATGCTCCCACTCTGTGAGAGCAGGACCTCTACTCGCTCCTTTTGATGTTCTCCCCATCAACTGATCTGGAGGATTGTCTAGCAGGTGTCGCCTCATCAGTCCCCACTGCATCTGTGCCTTTGCAGTCACCTAGATGGACTCTCTGCTTAGCCACAGGCCACTGTGCCTGTGCTTCTGGATACCCCCTTCCTGCTCCCCCATCGCTGACTCTTCCTACTCCCTCCCTTTTTATTTATCTGGCCGAGGGGGGCATGTTTTTTTCCCTTAGTTCCCCACAGAACTGCTAAGCCAGGCTATATCTTTTAGTTGGATTTTATTGATAACTCAAGGGTAAGAAAAGGGAATTATAACATGAAGAGTGACTATCAATTGGCTACTGAGTGTGGCTGCCCTTGGGGCACAGGCCCGGGATCTTCTGCCTCCCCGATTCAGATCCCATCCTGCTGCCCTGGAGAAGGAGCCAAGGTCCCCCTCCCAACACCTGAAAGCTCCACCAAACTGATTTCTCTTCCTGAGAATCAGGTTCTCAGCAACCTTTGTTGTCCACCGAACCTCGACAGAAAGGTGTTCTCTATTGTTATATTGCCTTTCATTAACTTAAAAATTAATCACCAAAAATATAAACATTAATAATAACAACAGATTATGTTTCTATAGATTTTACTATATATCAGGTTCTGTTGTAAGCATATTGTATGTTAACTCATTTAATTGTTATAACAATCCTGTAAGGTAGGTCCTATTATCATTTCAATTTACCAGAAGATAAAACTGAGACACAGAGAGGGTAAGTAACTGATCTAAGGTCAAACACTGACTAGGGGGAGTCTAGACAGGCTCTAGAGGCTGTATGACACATGACACATGTTTGTGTGTGTGCAATTATATTTGTATGTTTGTGTGTGTGCATGTGTACGTGTATGCATGTATTAACATTAATCCACACCCTGGGTGGGAGGACCCACACTTGAGGGGAGGCTAGCATTTGAAGGACTCTAATCAGGAGTCCTTACTCAGAGGTGGCTTCAATAAACTCTTCAAATATCATTATCTAAATTTGTACTGAAGTGCTGGTTTGGTGGCATAAGGGATGATAAGAATATATTTTAATTGGTGAAATGCATCATGTTAAGATACATGGTTGCTTAGAAAGATTTTATAGGCACGTCAACCCTTGCACAAATGAAATATAAAAGTCGAGGGAGGCTAATTCCTTTAGGACAGAATTCTAGGACCAAAACTTTTTAGTCCTATGTTATACCACTTAACAGCAGGAGTTTGTCCTAATACTTCTGTCAAAAATTGTATTTCCCTAACAGGGAACCTTTCATGCCATGTGCTTGCTTGAGTTTCTAAAGGACAGGTAGGAATTTCCTGAGCCTCCAGGATACATTTCTTGAGTATTTTTGTTCCTGCTTGCTGAAAAAAGATTTGTACTAGAGAAGACTTGTGTCTCAGTTTTGTTTTCAGTGTAAAACACTGTCTGGAAGAGGTTTTGGGGAAGAAGGCACGCAGCTCTCACCCACCTCTAAGCTGGAGGCTGCAGATCTTTACCAGTTAGAACCTCATGTGTGTGGAGTGGACAGATTGGCTTAGGTCAGTTTGCAACATTTTCCCATCCCCAGTCCAGGCCTTGTCCTTTAAATTTTTATTTCTTTTCTGGGATCTTCCCCTCCCAGAATGGTTGACATTGGGAATGTCCATTCCTTTCAGGGAAAACTTCATTCCTATTCATTGTGGGTGGTATTACCTTTGGGTCTCAAAAGAACACTTCTATTAGTTTAGGAGAGCCCTTCATCAGTTCACATTTCCAAGGCTGGATTATTTATTCTTTTTTTTTTTTTAAAGATTTTATTTTTTCCTTTTTCTCCCTAAAGCCCCCCGGTACACAGTTGTATATTCTTCATTGTGGGTCCTTCTAGTTGTGGCATGTGGGACACTGCCCCAGCGTGGCTCAATGAGCAGTGCCATGTCCGCGCCCAGGACTCGAACCAACGAAACACTGGGCCACCTGCAGCGGAGTGCGCGAACTTAACCGCTCAGCCATGGGGCCAGCCCAGGATTATTTATTCTTAAGTAACACTACAATTAAGACAACAGTGCTGTCCATGTTGAGCTTCCTCCAGACTGGTCTAGTTCCAGTTCCAGCTATGATGAGGACTCACGTCTTGACTCCTGGTTTCCTGTGAGCAACTCACATGAGAACATATATCTCTCTCCAAAACAAAAACTGAATTTCAGCCACTAAATTCTTGCTTAGAAAAAATTTTGTTTTTATAAAGCTGAAGTTGTCAACTGGCTACACATAAACTATATTCTGATCACAGTTATATTTAGTCTTCCTGGTATGGACCAACACATTGTTTTAAATAATTCAAATCAGGTTTAACCATTTTAAATTAGAAAAATTACATATACAAATCTGGATGTCTGACTTTTCCTGAAAAATCAGAATATCTGGCAGCATTAAGCCTGCAATCTCATTCATCAACAATCAGTAAGAGCTAATTAGCAGCTGCCACCTTTAGATGAAGCAATCACTTTCCAGTTTGCCACAGTTTCCACCACTTACAGTTGTCCATCAACAGTAAGATCAAGTGCTAATTACTGTTTATTATTGTGCTTTTGCTGTTACTTTTCTTAGAATTAAGAAGATCATGAAATGTATCCTGTATTGATGTCCTTATTATAAGTTGGAACCAAATAAAATCTAGAGAAGTCCACTTATACCCAAAATGTTCAGGTTTCAATAAAAAATCCCTCGTCATACCCAAAACTAGGAAGATCTCAAACTGAATAAAAAAAGACAAAAATGCCAACACTGAGATGATGGAGGTGTTAGAATTACCTGACAAAAATATTAGTGCAGCCTCATAAAATGCTACAATGAGCAATTACAACACACTTGAAACAAATTAATAAATAAAAAGTCTCCAGAAAGAAATAGAAGATATAAAGAAGAACCAAATGGAAAGTTTAGAACTGAAAAATGCAGAAAGCAAAGAGAAAAAAAACAACTCAAAGGATGGGCTTAACACCAGAATAGGGGGACAAAGGAAGAATCAGTAAACTGAAATATACAGCAATAGAAATTTCCCAATCTCAAAAACAGAGAGAAAATAGACTGGAAAAAAAGAAAGAAAGAAAGAAAGAAAAAGAACAGAGTCTGAGGATCTTGTGGAACTATTAAAAAAGGTCTAACATTCATGTCATAGGAGGTCTGGAAAGAGGAGAAAGGAAGTGGGCCTTAAAATGTACTCTAAGAAATAATGGCAGAATACTTCCCAAATTTGGAAAAAGACATAAATCTACAGATTCAGGAAGCTGAGCAGATCCCAAACAGGATAAATCCAAAGAATTCTTCACTAGGGCACATCATGGTCCAAGTTCGAAAACTATAGACAAAGCAAAAATTTTGAAAGCAGCAAGAGAGAAGTGACACCTTACCTTTAGGGGAAGAACATCTCAAATGATACATGATTTCCCATCAGAAACTGTGGAAGCCAGAAAGAAATGGCACAACATTTTTCAAGTGCTGAAAGAAAAATACCTGTCAACCCAGAATCCTATATTCAGTGAAAATATCAGGAGGAAAGAGGAAATCAAGACATTTTCAGATGAAGGATACTAAGAGAGTTTGCTGCCAGCTGATCTACCCTAAAAAAAATGGCTAAAGGAAGGTCTCCAAACAGGAAATGATAAAAGAAGGAATCTTGGAACATCAGGAGGGAAGAAAGAAATAGTAAGCAAAAATATGGTTAAATACAATATACTTTCCTTCTCTTGAGTCTTCTAAATTATGAGCTTGGACACTCACCTGCAAATATTCTATGCCTATCATCATAAGTTAGAGGTATAGCCTGAAGCTTAGGAAAACATTATGTAGGTTCTGTTTTGTTGTTGTTGTTGTTGTTTTTCCCCTCAAAGCATGAGCAGTAAACTTGTTCTAACAGGAGTGGAGCTTGTGGTCCTGCCTTAGGGTCAAGGGGTCATCAAACAGCCCACAGTGGGGGACAGCTAGTCCAGGAGAATCCCCAGCAGCAATGTTGATTGGCATTGAAGGGCCAAATTCTCCCCTCGATTATAGCTGCCGCTTCTGTGGCCTGTCAAATGAGCATGCTGTTCCAGCCAAAGCCCATCAATTTCAGGCCCACTTCCTTTCTATGTGGGCCTCCCACTTGGGATAAGATTAAGTTTGGAGCCTTAGTTTAAGGTCTTCCTCTCAGGCTTAATATCATTAGTTTCTTACTTTCTTGCTCTTTTGTTCTATCATTTTCATTTTTAGGGCAGCAATGACATAAATAAACTTCATGGGAAATTGTTTCTGGGTCTTTAAATTGCTGGCAGACACAAATGAACCACTAATTGGTTGAGACAAATGCACCAGTCTTTTCTCTTTGGGATATGATTGTGGCAATGCCTGGGGAACTGGGATTTGACAAACTGTTGACTGAAACGTGCTTTGGCTGGATAAAGAGAGTAATTCGTAACAACCAAGTATGGGAGGAGACTCGATTCTGCCACATCTGAAGGGGAAGTGTGGGGTGTTTTGCCATCCATGTAGTGTAGCCTGCATGAGTTTTGCTTAAGGAAAACTGTGGCTCTGGCCTTTTCTGACAAAGGCCCTTCATGATCTGTCTCACATCTATTTTCCAGTTTTGTCTTTTATCACTTTTTTCTCCTATCCCATGTTCCTACCTGGTGAAGCTACTTGCTGTTGTCTCTTCTTTCATGCCACTGTGCCTTTGCTCATGCCGAACATTTTGCCTATGGTGACATTTCTCTCATCCATCTGGAAAACTCCTGCTCACTCTTTAGTCCGGTTCAACAGTCTCTTCCTCTGTGGAGCCTTCTCTAAATCTACTCCACCCTCACCTCCAACCCATTCCAGTGAATTGCTTTCTCCTGTGTGTCCTATAGTGCCTTGTACAGATCTCTATTACACTTCACATCACTTTGTATTGTCTCCTCTACCGGACTCTGGAAGTGAGATCTTGTTCATCCTTGTACCGTCAGGGACTGATTCAGTGTTGGGCACGTGGTAAGAGCTCTACAAATTCTCATTGAATTAACAAATAAGTGGATGAGGATATACTCAATGTCACTGTGATAAAACATTGCCTAACACATCAATGTTTAAAAATAGAGAATAAAAGAATGTAATGTCAGACTTCTACTTCTGGGAAGACATAGGATATTTACTTTCCTTTATTCCTTCTCTGGGTGTTATAAAAACAAAACACACGTAAGAAGACTCTGGAAGTTGGAGAGAAGAAGGCAGATTCGTTAGGACCTGGGGACCTGAGGAACTCAGTGGTGAGTTCCTTGAGTTTTCTTTCTGCCTGTCATTTCCCAGACTTACAGCTGAGGGAGTTGGCAACCTGGAAACACCAATTTGCACAGATGAAAAAAGCCCAACAAAAGCCTTCTCTCTCTTGTCAAAGGACCAGGAAAGGAGCAGCCTAGAAAGACAGAAAACTGTTAGACAATAACCATTCTACTCCAGCCAAACACCACAAAAAAACTGTGCTGCCTCCACCCCCCATCTGCCATGCTTGCAAAAGCCAGATGGGGATCTTAGACTTCTACCCAGTCTGTAATGAGTTTTCCTAAGCTCCTCACTGGGGTGGTGCCAGAGAAAGCTGAGTAGGGAGCTGGGACTTCAACCGCACAGGATGGTAGTGAGCTGCCTGTGCCCACGTGGTGTCAGTGGGGGGCAGGTGGAGAGTAACAATGAGGCATTCTGAACCCTGACAGCCAGACACGTATCAGTGGAGACCTAGTGGAAAGCCAGAATTTCCCCCCTCTGCCCTGCAATAATGAAGGGCCCCTTCCCCTCAGGCATCAATGAAGGCTAAGTGGGAAACCTGGACTTCTACCTCCACCTTGCAGTAATGAGGTGGTGTCTCACCTTCTCTTGTTGGAGCTGTGTCAGAGGAAGCCAGTTAAAACCGAAGGTTAAAATCAGGTTTGCTATACAGTAACCTTTTGGTTTGCACTGGAGAGAGGTGTTTACTATTAAAACTCTGGATTCATTCTTTTATTCAGCAGATGTTAATTGAGTATCTACCCTGTGCCAGGTTCAATGTGGGGCACTGAAGAGAGAACTAAGAACAAGACAGACATAGGTATGATCTCTGCCCATGAAGAATTACATTCTACTAGGGAACAGAGACTTCACAGGAATGAATAAATTATAGCTAGATAAAATAATTAAAGTGCTATTAATTAGTACAGAGCATGATGTGAGAACCATATCTTTATTAGCCTTTTGGTGGTACCTGCCATGTGCATATGGATAAACACATACCTAGGAGCCAGACTCTATTCTCTCTTCCCCACTGGTTACTACCACCTGTAATCCCTTGGTCAATAATTGGCCCAGAAAAGAAACCCAAGATTCTATAATTCACTGAAAGTGTCTTTTAAAAAATACATCCTCATAATGTCTTAGCTAGGAGAAGCTTTTAGATTCATAGTACATTAAGCTACCCTCCTCATAGATAAATGAGTCTTTGAGTATACAAAATATTCACTAGACTGTAGGATTTGCACTAGCCTCACCAATATTTCCCAATTTTCATTCATGTAATTAATGGGTATACCTGTAGATTGTGCATATGAATGATTGAGTTCTTTACTCAGCAAGCATTTATTGAGCTTCTACTATGTGTCAGACTCTGTACCAGGCCTTAGAGACACAAAGTCAAGGAAGGTACAGAGGATTGAGAATTGAAGCAGAGAGAATCTCTCTTTTAACTCTCTCTGTGTGACCCTTATAAAAAAACAGTGGAAAGAAAAGAGACATCCTATTTATTGCAGCATTATTTGGAATTGACAAGACTAGAAATGATCTAAATGTCCATCTGTAGAGGACTGGCTGAATAAATTACTGGAATAGCCACACAATAGCGTACCATGTAGGTGTAAAAAGGAATGAGAAACATCTCTGTCTATTGCTAGGGAGTTATCTTTAGAATACGGTGTTAACTTAAAAAAAATAAGGTGGGTAAAAGTATGTAAAGTATGCTATCATATAAGAGAAATAGAAGGATAAATTAAAACAAATGTTAATAACATTAAAAAAATGAAAGGACAAATTAAAGACAAATTTTAGTAAAAACAGTTACCTATAGGAAAGGGAAGGAATAAGACTGTAATCAAAGCTGTACTTCTCTTAATATTTCTTTTGTTGTAGATTTGACTTTGAAACCACATAAATGTTTCACATAACTGTAAAACAAAATTCGATTTAAAAAACTAATCCCTAAAAATTGAAAGCAGTAGGAAACAAACAGAACTATGTGTCAGGTTGGTTGCATAACGATACAAATAAGAACCATTTTAAGTGACTGTAAAACATAGGAGTTTGTCTCTAAATACTTAGTGGGATATATCCGAAGGAAAAAAATCCCTGCAAAATAAACAAACCTCCCCCCAACAATAAAAAACTCAAATTCTTTTCAGTAATCATATTTTTGGTGGTAATGTTGATATTGTCATTATGAGGCCGTTATGCGTGTATTTTGTGAAAAAGAAAATAAGTAATTATGCTTTTTGTCATTGAAAACTGGGACTTCAACATGAGGAAAAGGAGATACGAATTGCAAGAATGAGATTAGGTAAATACCCCGCAGACCTGACTTCAAATCTTCAAATAGGAAGCGTCAGTAAGTACTTGTTATGTGTTTTCTTAAAGCCAAGAAACAAACTCCTTTCTTAGCTGTGTCCATGGAAAGGCCTAGAAACAGTGATTAATCTAATAGTCAGGAGCACTCTAAGGAATTAATGGATCTAGGTGCTGGTCAATAGCAGCTAGCATCACAACAAGAGAGACAGACAAATATTGTGTGTTCCAAACATAAATACAAACCACATACGGCCCGAAAATTGAACCTCAATCTCATCAAACCTCTGGATCTCACTAACAATTCACAGAAAGTAGAATGGAGAGAGGAACGTGTTAAACGACACTATAAAGATGCAATAATCAAAAGACACTTGGGGAAACTTCAGGAAAAATGACCCAGCTTCTTCAACAACTAAATTATAAGGGGAAAAAAGTGATAGCAAGCAAAACTGTATATTTAAAGAGATTGAAGACGCATATTAATCAATTAATTGATTTCAATATGTGGACCATATTTGGACACATAAGTTAGTTGTTTAAAAAACTGGACAACTGGATAGTTTTTGATATTAAAGAATTAACATTAATTTTAAAAATATGCTAATTAAAAAGTTTTAAAAACAACAGTAATGATTACGTTTTTAAAAAGAGTCCTTGCCTTTTAGAGATACATGTTGAAATATTTATAGATGGCATGATACCGATGGGCGTTTACTTCAAAATAATCCAGAGTTGGGGAGACTGGGTGGGGTAGACATGAAACAAGATTAGCTGTGAATTGAAAGTTGTTGAGGCTGGGTGATGGGTTCATGAGGACTCATTAGAACATTCTCTCTACTTTTGCATATGTTTAAAAATTTTCATAATAAAAGGTTAATTACAAAAAGAGATAGCCCACCTAATGTAAGGTTTACTCTCTGAGTTCATTTAGCCTCGGTCTGACCATGTTTAGGACCTGTCATCTGGTTCTCGTTTCCTTAGATACCAACAAATATTATTACAAAAAGAAAAACGACTTTGCTGAGATACTTTTTCCGTATGCTCCCCTAATGTAAGAAATATCGGGGGCTGCCAAACCTGTGAAAGTGAGACTGGAGTGAGGAGCCTCATGTGGTTGCTGACTTGCTCTTTCGGCTTCTGCTTCTTCCATTTGGTCTCTGATACTGAAACCCAACAGCCATGTGTGGCTGTGGCTTGGAAATAATGTGGCATCTGAAAAGGAGGGACCTCCAACAGCAAGGCTGTGTCAATTGCTTAAAAATGAGGAACATAAAATATTGCCTCCACTCCATGTAGCAGCATAATAATTGACAAAGTTTTGAATCCAAGGTCATGGGTTTTTAGGGCTGTTAGAAACCTTATAGCCTGTCTAGTCCAAATCATTTGTGGCAGATGAAATGGAAGCCCAAAGAGATGAAGTGACTTAGTCAATATTTCACAGCTCATGGAAGACGTGGGATCAGAGCTCATATTTCACCAATTTCCATAGTTCACTGCTCTTTCCTTCACCCTGTACCTGGAGTAGGTGGGACTTTGATTTGTTTCCTTGGTCTCAGTCTGAACTCCCTATAATTGATATTACCAATTCTCTGGAGCAACATGCTACTACACTGTGGAATTTTCAGTCCTTCCAGTGCAAGGAGAAAGAGGCTAGTGAAATGTGTGTTGGTGGGAAGTGGGTAGTGTGACTTCAAAATAGCATAATTGGCTGAAGGAAACTCCTTAGAGGGAATTGTGACTCACAGTTGGTAGTGAAGAAAGCTGCATATCAGAGCATGAGTTTGTGTTTACCAGATCCCAGGAAGGAGTTTAGAGGACAAGGGGGCTCTGGAGTCAGATTATCTGAGTTTGAAACCATGCTCTACCACTTACTAGCTGTTGACCGTGGAAAGTTATCAACTCTGTACCTTATCTATAAAATAAGGATAATTATAGCACCTACATCATGTGTCATTGTGAAGACTGAATGAGTTAGTACAAAACTCTTAGGCCAATGCCTGGCACCATTCAGTCAATCAATGTAAGAGGAGAAATTGGATGCAAGTAGCAGTCATTGGGTATGACCAATAGGACTTACTTGTAGGTATCTTGGTAATTTCAAAAAGGGCCTGCTTGTTGAACCTACTTGTGGGGTGTGATTTTAGGATACTAAAATTCTCCTTCAAACCACAGCTGATACAGTGCCTGAAAGTCTCAGCCTTGGATAATGACATTAAAGATTGTTTCAGTCAATTGTGTTATCCAGAAGTAGTAAATGTTATCTTATAAGTCATTAACACCTCACTGGTAATTCACTTATCATCTGAGAGAGCTAGTCATTTAGCTAAGTCTTTATGGCAGGAAGCACAGCCAAGAACAAGACTGAGGGGATCTGTTGAGTACCTCCAAAGCAGTTATAGCAGACATTGTGCATGCCCATATCCCCTTGGCATTCACCTCTTCACACAGAAGGCTGCTTACTGAAAAACCAATAACTCTGTCTGAGGGTGATTTTCTTTTTTAGCTGTGGGAGTGCCTTCAGCCCATGAACAGGAAAAGCTGTAAGTGAAGGAAAGTTAATGACCCTGGAGTGACTCTCCAACAATGATGGTGGGGGAATTGGTGGTTAATATCTCAGCTTCCTGGTCCCTTACTTGGAATAACTCTGAGATGTGTTCACACTGTTGCCCTGAGTTCCCTATGGGATTGAGCTTCCATTGCCCATAGTGGTAACCAGCATGGAAATGTGCCCTTTATTGGCTTTTTATTCCCTTCCTTCTCACTCCTCTGCTCTTCTATTGATTTCCTTCACACCACCAAGCATGGCTTCAACACCACTGGGTGTTATACAATTTGACTCAATTCTGACACTATCTACCTGGACATAGCTTCAGGTTCCACATGTTAAGCACTAAGTCCCACAAAACTGCCCCAACTTCAGATGCCAATTGAAAGTCCAGGGTGTTGCCTGTGGTTCTGACTGACTGGCTGTAAATCAGAGGTTCCCATGACCCCCTCAATTAATTTGCTAGAATGGCTCACAGAACTCTGGAAACCTGTTTACTTACTAGATTATCAATTTATTACAAAGGATATTAAGAGATATGAATGAACAGTCATATGAAGAGATACATAGGGCAAAGTCCCAAACAAAGGAGCTTTTGTCCCCATGGGTTTTGGGCCTGGAATGGTGGCACCTGACAGTGTTCTGGTTCACCAACCTGGAAGCTCTCCGAACCTCCTCCTTTGGGGAATTTATGGAGGCTTCATTACATAGGTGTGAGTGATTAAATCGCTGGCCATTGGTGATTGGTTCAACCTCAGCCCCTCTCACATCCCCAGAAATCAGGGGGTGGACTGAAAGTTCCCACCCTCTATTCATGGTTGGTTCCCCTAGCAACCGGCCCCCATCCTTAGGTGCTTTCCAAAAGTCATCTCATTAACATAAATTCAGTTGTAGTGGAAAAGGGCTTGTTATGAATAACAAGACACCCATTTCACCTTTATGGCTCTGAAGAAATTTCAGAAGCTGAGGACAAGAGGCCAAATATTATAATCAAGGATGTTCTCACTGCTCTTATTGCTCAGGAAATGGTTTTGGAAGCTGTGAGCCAGGAACCATGGACAAAGACCAATTATATATGACAGATATATTTTGGTCATCTGAGTGGCCAAATATATATTTCTTATAAGTCACAATATCACACACTCAAATCTGTGAATCAGGATCTGCTATTGGGGGAGCCCAACCAAGATATCCGCCTTCAAGTATTTGATTGGTCTCCCTCTCACCTCTTGCTCTCTCTGCCTCTCTCTGTTTCCCACATATCCAACCCCCACATTTAGGGGCTTTTTTTCTGACTTAGCTATTACTGCAGTGTAGGATAGACACCCTCTTGGTCTCAAATATTTCTATGGCAGTCTCCCTGGGGTAAGTAAGGAATAGGTATTCAGAATTAATAGTTTCACAAACCCTCCTGAGACAAGTAAACCACATAGAATGACATTTGGGAAGGGGAAAAATGTCAAAAAACCATTTCTCTGTAAAGCTCAAGACTGCGACCTCTTTTGACAAACCAATTCCTAAATGAAATCAGGAAACTCAAGCTTGGGCTAGAGACAAGTTATCTGATATCCCTTGCATCAATACCACCATCCACAAGATTTGCAGGTTATATACATCCTCAGCCTTACTGACTCAGATGGTATTATAATGACCACATCAGGCTCATCAGGATCCTTTGAAAGTATAGTTTTATACAGAATTGGAAAATATTAGCATTTCTAAATCTAAGTATACAATGAACTGAAGAAAACAAGTATCTTATGAAAGTTAATGAAATAATTTACCACTTAAAATTCAATATTGCTAAAAGCTGACTAAACTATTGCAGCATTTAGACAATAATGACAAGGCCAAAACAAGTAACTTTGAAAGTAATATCTTTCAGACCAGGCATACTAATTATTTTCATAACCTTTTTTTCCGCTCTTACAAAGCAATGATAATGCTTACCAAGTCTTATATAAAGGATGGCTCAATGAAACTTTCAAATAAATAATACTACTCAATGTTTATATAATATTTTTTTTATCATGAAGCTCCAAGAATTATCAAATAATCATGGGACTTTCTAGGTCACCTACTTTACCCCCAATACCATCATACCCCTTGCCATTATGAGGAATTTTTAAAGGTGATTTCAAGTATATAACCATTGTATTCTTAAATGGTTCCAGAAGTAAAGATTTTTGAATTCATTATTCACTCTTTCAATGATTCATCAATAAAATAAATTCTTCCATTCATGCATCCGTTCCTCCACCTACTCATCCATCTATTACAAATCCATCCGCCTACTCATCCATCCATCATCAGTATAATAGATTCTTCCATTCATCCATCTATTCACCCACCTGCTCACTCATCTATGTACAAATGCTAATTATTAAGCAGCCACCACATGTGGAGTCCTATGCTAAATTCTGGCTATACGGTAGTGATCAAACACATGGATCTCAGCTCTTGTGGAGCTAATGGTATAGTGAATTCTAAAGCATAAATTCTAATAAGATTTTTGTGATTATACTATTTCTCTCTAAAATATTTTTTGAAATATGTTTTTCCTAATTAAGACTCAATTAATTTGAGGTTTTAGTACTTTTAACTACACAGATGTAAAGATAAGAACATTTGGAACGAGAACAGAGGCCTCGTGTAAATATAGCTGAGTTTCAACAAACCCAAACCTGTAGTCTGTGCAGGTTAATATGGTTAGATCACTATGAGGGGTGCCAGTCTCTCGCTTGGAAAAGTAGGGTGGTGGCCCATGGAATCCAATATATCAGTCCCCTTCTGTCTTAATGTTATTTTGTCGAGTTATTATTTTTTTTTTATGATTAAGAGAACAGAGGCTGCAGGCAAGCAAAGTTTGGGATGGGTATATCCTAGAATTGCCTTGTCAAGTTGAGGTTCACAAGTTCTTCTTCAGTTCCCTGATCCCTGAAGCTTCTAAAAGGGCAGATGAATAACCATTCCTGATTCACAGAACAAGCTGAATCATTTCTTGCTGAGAGAATTGGAACATTTCGTCCTGAGAAATGTCTGCTCACATTGCTTCGTTTTGGATGTCGCTATGGTGGGGTTAGGTTGTGGAGAGAGCTGAGTTCTTAAAGAGTAAATGTATTCACCTTTATTGACGTAGTTTTACAGCAATTGCTGCAGCTCTTGCTCTCTTTTATCTGGTCAGAGGTGGTAGTACAAATCTGGTTGTCTAGCTCTTTCCCTTCGTCTACTTTGGGAAATTGTTGACAAACTACAAGTGAATCAGTTCTCATCTGTAGACCCAGAGTGGTAGAGCAAATTGTTAGTCCTGCAGGAATTCTGAATGACTCACCCTCCACTGAGCTTTCTGTTCCCACACTCATGTCACCATTGTAACAATTTTTGGATCATAGAATAGTTGTTTTGCGTGTCTCCATTATGACTATTCTATACATGTCACCTTTACAGCAATTTTTGGAGCATAGTATATTTGTTTTTTTGCATGTCCTTGTGTGCTCACTGGGCTATGAGTTCCTGCAGGGCAGGATGTGTGTCTTTTCTTCTTGGTATCTCCAGTGACCAGCATAGTGCTTGGTAAATAGAGGCGTTTTATAAGTGTCTGTTGAGTGAATGAAGGAATGAAGGAATGACGGAATCTCTCTGCATGCTCAATTGTGAGGATTCAGGAGTTTATCTGGATTGGTTGTTAACATAGTCACTCTTTGCCCTGTTGGTTGGTCTGACCACATGTGGGCCCGCTCAGCTTTTCTACAACATTGCTTGTATTCAGGGTATTACTATATATGACTGCCTTCCAATGGAGTTCCTTTTGTAGTTTGAAAGGAAAAACTGCCATGTTATTTCAAATGATTGTGAAATAATAAAACAAATAATAAGCTCAAATGCCAGAAAACATTATTTTCATGGAACTTTACAAAAAATGGTTCTACAAGATCCACTTACAAAATACACATAACAGAGGAAAATAGTGTTAAAGATGACTGAGCCTCATGTATTATTTTTACAATAGGAACAAGAATGTTTGCCATGCAGCAGAATGTGGTTAAGATAAAAATATCTTCTCAAGGAAGCCAGGGCATTTTCTCCATGTTAAGCCACAGGATGGAATGGTGAGAGGAAAATTATTTATTGATTATAACATTTAAAAGTGACTTTTCTGAATCAATTCTTGTTTAAATAGGACAAGGTTGAAAGCTAAAGTCGTTTGGGATTTTGAAGGATCTGCCCTAAGTGCATAAAGAAATATGCTTGTCATTGTTTGGAGCATACATCATGGACAGAAATTTTAGGTTTCTGACTTTAACTATTAGGATTGGGTGGGGATGTATATAACAGAAAGCTCCAAATATTAGTGGATTAAACATATAAGTGTTTATTTTCTTTCATGTAAAAGAAATTCTCAGGTAAAGACTACAGGACTGGTATAGAGGCTCCTTCCTTCTGCTTCACTGTCACAAATACTTGGCTTCTATTTATTTCTTATTTATTTTTATTTTCTATTTATTTATTTCTAGTTATTTTCTATTTATTTTTTATTTGTTTTTTATTCTATTTATTTTCTGCCTCATGGTTCCAGCATTGTTGCTGGAGTTCTAACCATCACATCTGCAATCCAGGCAGTAGGAAGGAGGCAAGGGGAAAGCGTACTCCTTCCTGCTGAATCAGCTTTCTTTAAAGGAACTTCTTGAAAATCTCAGCCGATGACTTTTACTTACCTCTCCTTGACCACTAGTAGCAGTGAGAGAAGCTGGAAAATACCATAACTGAGCAAAAAGTGGCACCTTCTGCTCACCTCAATCCAGTGCCAATCAGTTGCAAATAAGCCAATGATTGAGAAAGGAAAGTTTATATAATTAGCTAGCAGAATCAGAAGATGGTGACTAGTGTCCTGAAGAGCCATATTAAATCATCCAGAATCTTGAGGCAGTTATATAGGGGAAATGGGCAGGGAAGGAGGGAGTTTGGGGATGTTGACCATCTGCTGTGACGAACTTCAAGGCACCACATTATCACTTTCTTCTGTCATTCTTGATGGATATCAATGCAGAATTTTTCTTTCTAGAGGTTGTCATGTTCCTGGGGAACTCAGAGAACAAAGTTATTGTCTTATTACAGCTGGGAGATATATGTAAGCAAGAGTCACAGAACTAGCAGATAGTGTATTTTGCAAAAGCAAGAGGTGCTTAATCATCCGAGCTACGTGAAGACTAGAATGTATTCACAGAGACTAGTGAGTAGGGTCATAGTTACAATATTGCTTCCTTTCCCTAAGACGGCTTCCCTCATGCTAACTTAAGATATAGCTGTTACAATACCATCTTTTAGCTGTGTACATTTGTGGCTCCAAATAAAATTTGAGTTTTGTTACTAGGGAAGAGAGGAGATAGATGTTGAGTAGCAAACCAGTAGTCTTTGCTACTGAATGAACTAGACAGAATGCAACTGAAAAACCATACTTCTTGGAGTTATTGGATAGTCAGAGTACTAATGGGAATATGGATGTACAGATGCTTCAAATGTGAGCGCATTTCATGCCTGTGGCCAGAGCAGGATGCCAGGAGTACTCTCTAGGGGAAAGGCAGGCTGTCCATCTGTTGAAAAGTCTCAGGGGGTGGTTAACATTCATGATGTTGGTGAATTTACCAAGGTTCAGGGTTTGACCTTTATTACTGCAGGGGTTGAAACTTGATTTTTTTCAGCACATGGAGAGTGGATTTGACTTTCAAAGAGAAATTCAAATTACCCCAACTGTTAAAAAAAGAAATAACAGGCCTGAAGTGGAGTCATTTTGCTCCATGACAGCAAAACCAAGACTTAATTAGTTTCAGACCCTCCCAGGAATGTGACAATTAAACAGTTAAGGTGAAATTTCCTGACGGCACTGGTGAGTAATCTGCATGATAAGACCCTGGTTGGTTGGCGTCAAGATGGTGGTGTAGGTGGGCTCTGAAGTCACCTCCTCCCAAAGACACAACCAATTTACAACTACTCTGGGAAAAATTACCCCTGAGAGAGAACTGAAAACTGGATACAAGGGACCCCTATAACAAGGGACAGTCCTGACTGAGGTAGAAGAGGCAGAAATTCCTTTCTGGAGAGAAAAAAGCCACCTTCACAAGCTGCGGCACTTCATGGTTGGCTGGGAGCAATCCTAAGGTATGCAGCCTTCCCTGGAGGAGTAGGGGAGCATTACCACTATAAGCATCTTTTGGACTCAGAACAACTGAGATGAGTGTCATAATACCTGGCTTTGCTGGCTGCTAATAACAATGGGGAACACCCCCAGAAAAGCTATCGGACATAGGGAAATAAAGCCAGCTCTTAAAGGGCCCATGCACAAATCCACCCGTTTTGGAAGACAACCTAAAATCACCAGAAAGGAAGGTACACAGTCCTTTGGTGAAAATAGGCTCACTTGATAGGTTCTGGGTGACTCTTAGTAAGAAATGAGACCTCTTTAGGGACTGAGACACGTGGCAGCCATTATCATGATGTAGCACAGGCATGCTGACACAAACACTGGTAGACACTATTGGAGTTCTTCCATGGACCTGTTAGCCCCAGGTTGGACCCAATCATTACAGTGCTGATTTAATCCATCTCAGCCAGGGCATGCAGCCTGCCTTAGGGACTGGCCCCACCCAACAGCAAGCCCTTGGGCAACTTGTGGGCCTGCATAGGTTGGGTGACTGGATCCTCTGCAGTCCAGCCAGTGGGTCTGCCTCAGTGGGGCACAGCATGTGCAAGGAGCGGGTGGAGTGTGTGGTATATTGGTGGAGTTTGTGGGGATTCTACAGTGGGACGACAGGGTCTGCTCTGGGGATCTGGGGAGTACACATGGGGCAGGACTGTGTTGACAGTGTGTGTGGACCTCTGGGCAGTGGGGCTTGTCAGCTGCAGAAAACTTGTGCTTCTCAAACAGCCACATATGGGATCAGCCCCATCATCCAAAGCCTGAAACAATTGGGTGCTTTTCTGCCTGGGGCCAGCCCCACTCAGCTGCAATCCTGAGACAGCTGACAAGATCCTTGAAGACTGTTTACCTACAGAAATTTTAAGCCCCTGAGCCTATCAAGCAGACACCCTGGGTCCTACTCACTTAACAGAAAAACTGCAACAGGCATGTGCTATTATACTTTGCAGCCAACTGTGCTAGGGCTCCCCACACCCAATAAAGTGACTGAAGGGTCCATAGCAGCCACACACAGCTGAACATTATAACCAACTGGCCAGGGGGACAGCCTAGCCTCCCTGGGCACCTGCAGCAAGAGCAACCCTGCCACAACAGGAGGACACATGTTGCCCACACAGGGGACACTCCTGGAACATTTGGACTGGTGATGAGAGGGAAGAACACTGTTGGACCTCATAAGGCATCTCTCCAAGATTAGGAGATGTAGCTGGGCTACCTAACACATAGATAAAAACATAGAGAAAGAGGAAAAATGAGGAGGTAAAGGAATACATTCCAAGCAAAGGAACAAAACAAAACTCCAGGAAAAGAACTAAACAAAGCAGAAATAAACAATCTACCTGACAAAGAGTTCAAACAAAAAGTCATAAGGATGTTCCCTGATCTTGGGAGAAGAATCGATGAACTCAGTGACAGTTTAAATGAAGAACTGGAAAATAAAAAAAGAACCAATCAGAAATGAAGAACACAATACTGGAAATGAAAAATTCACTAGAGGGACCCAATAGCAGAGTAGATGATATGGAAGAAGGGATCAATGAGCTGGATGAAAGACTAGAGGAAATCACCCAAGCTGAACAGATAAAAGAAAAAAAGAATTAAAAAGTACAGAAACAGTCTAAGGGACCTCTGGGGCAAAATCAAGAGCACTAACATTTGTATTATAGGTGTCCTGGAAGGAGAAGAGAGAGACAAAGGGACAGAAAATCTATTTGAATAAATAATAGCTGAAAACTTTCCTAACCTAAGGAAGGAAACAGATATCCAGGTATAGGAAGCACAGAGAGCACCAAACAAGATAAACTCAAAAAGGCCCATGCCAAGACACATTACAATTAAAATGTCAAGAGTTAAAGATAAAGAGAGAATCTCAAAAGCCACAAGAAAAAGGCAACAAGTTACATACAAAGGAAACCCCATAAGGCTATCAGCTGCCTTCTCAGCAGAAACCTTACAGGCTAGAACAGAGTGGCATGATATATTTAAAGTGCTGAAAGGAAAAAACCTACAGCCAAGAATATTCTACCTGGCAAGGTTATCATTCAGAATGGAAAGAAAGATAAAGAATTTCCCAGACAAGCAAAAATTAAAGGAGTTTATCACTAAGAAACCAGTCTTACAAGAAATGCTAAAGGGACTTATTTAAGTGAAAAAGAGAAGACCACAAATAAGAATAAGAAAATTACTTTAAAAATGCAATAAAATAACTGGTAAAGGCAAAAATACAGTAAAGGGAGCAATCAACCACCTACGAAGATAATATGAAGGTCAAAAAACAAAATTACTAAAATTACCTATTTCCAAGATAAGAGGGTAATGGATACACACATACACACAAAAGAAGTTAGATGTGATATCAAAAACATAAAATGTAGGGAGAGGGGAGTAAAGGAGTAGAGCTTTTAGAAAGAGGTCAAACTAAAGAGACCATCAAATTAGTATACATTGCTATATATGTAGGTTATTATATATGAACCCTATGGTAACTCCCCAACCAGAAACCTATAATAAATACACAAAAAATTAAGAGAAAGGAATCCAAACATAATATTAAAGAAAACCATCAAACCACAAGAGAAGAGAGCAAGAGAAGAAAGGAACAGAGAACGACTGCTAAAACACCCAGAAAATAAATAACAACCTGGCAATAAGTAGATACTTATCAATAACTACTTTAATTGTCAATGGACTAATGGTACAATCAAAAGGCATAGGCTTGCTGATTGGATAAAAGAAATCAAGACTCATATATATGCTGCATACAAGAGACAGACTTCAGACCTAAAGACATTCACAAACTGAAAGTGAAGAGATGGAAAAAGATACTCCATGCAAATGGCAAAGTAAAGAAAGCTGGGGTAACAATACTTACATCAGACAAAATAGAGTTTAAAACAAAAACTGTAACAAGAGACAAAGAAAGGCACTACATAATGATAAAGGGAAAAATCCAACAAAAGGATATAATACTTGTAAATATCTATGCACCCAACATAGGAGCACCTAAATATGTAAAGCAATTATTAACAGACATGAAAGGAGAAATAGACAGCAACACAATAAGAGTAGGGGACTTTAACACTCCACTTACACTAATGGATAGATCATCCAAACAGATGATCAATAAGGAAACAGTGGCCTTAGACACTGTTAGACCATTAGACCAGATGGACTTAGTAGACATATATAGAACATTCCATCCAAAAACCACAGACTACACATTCTTTTCAAATGCACATGGAACATTCTCCAGGATTGATCACCTAGTAGGCCACAAAACAAGTCTCAATAAATTTAGAAGACTGAAATAACACCAAGTATTTTTTCTGACCACAACAGTATCAAACTAGAAATCAACTACAGGGAGAAAATCAGGAAAGCCACAAATATGTGGAGATTAAACAAAATGCTACTGAAAAATGATTTGATCAATGAAGAAATCAAAGGAGAAATTAAAAAAAAATACCTGGAGACAAATGAAAATGAAAATACGACATGTCAAAATTTATGGGATACAGCAAAAGTGGTTCTAAGAGCAAAGTTTATAGCAATGCAGGCCTACCTCAAAAGCAAGAAAAATCTCAAATAAACAATCTAACAGTGTACCTAAAGGAACTGGAAAAAGAAGAACAAACAAAGCCTGGGGCTGGCCAGGTTTCATAGTGGTTAAGTTCACACACTCTGCTTTGGTGACCCAGGGTTCACAGGTTGGGATCCCAGGCACAGACCTATGCACCACTCATCAAACCATGCTGTGGCAGCATCCCACATATAAAATAGAGTAAGATCAGCACAGATTTTAGCTGAGGGCCAATCTTCTCACCAACCACCCCCCAACTAAAAAACACAAAAAAATCCCAAAGCCCAAAATCAGTAGAAGGAAGGAAATGATAAAAATCAGATCAGAAAACAATTAAATAGAGACTAAAAAAACAATAGAAAAAATCAATGGAACTAAGAACTGGTTCTTTGAAAAAATAAACAAAATTGACAAACTTTTAGCTACACTTGCCAAGAAAAAAAGAGAGAACGCTCAAATAAATGAAATCAGAAATGAAAGAGGAGAAATTACAATGGACACCTCAGAAATATGAACAGTTATAAGAGAATACTATGAAGAGCTATACACCAACAAATTCCAATCCAAGAGCATGGAATATCTTTCCATTTCTTATGGATAATCTGGAAGTTATGGATAATCTAGAAGAAATGGATAAGTTCTTAGAATCATACAACCTTCCAAAAATGAATCCAGAAGAAACAATTTGAATAGACCAATTGCCAGTAAGGAGATCAAAACAGTAATCAAAAACCTCCCCAAAAATTAAAAGTCCAGGACCAGATGGCTTCCATGGTGAATTCTGTAAAACATTCAAAGAAGACTTAATACCTGTCCTTCTCAAACTCTTCTAAAAATTGAAGAGGAAGGGAAGCTTCTTAACTCATTCTACAAAGCCAACATTACCCTGATACCAAAACCAGACAAGGACAACACAAAAAAAGAAAATTACAGGCCAATATCACTGATGAACATCAACACAAAAATCCTCAACAAAATACTAGCAAATTGAATACAACAATACATTAAAAAGATCATACACCATGATCAAGTGGGATTTATTCCAGGGGTGCAGGGATGGTTCAACATCCACAAATCAACCTTGTACAGCATATTAACAAAATGAAGAATAAAAATCACATGATCATCTCAATAAATGCAGAGAAAGCACTTGACAAGATACAACATCCATTTATGATAAAAACTCTGAATAAAATGGGCATAGAAGGAAAATACTTCAACATAATAAAGACCATATATGACAAACTCACAGCTAATATTCTCAGTGGAGAAAAACTGAAAGCTATCCCTCTGAGAACAGGAACCAGAGAAGGACGTCCACTTTCACCACTCTTATTTAACATAGTACTGCAAGTCTTAGCCAGAGCAATCAGGCAAGAAAAAGAAATAAAAGGGATCCAAATTGGAAAGGAAGAAGTGAAACTGTTACTATTTGCAGATGACATGATTTTATATATAGAAAACCCTAAAGAATCCACTAAAAAACTTTTAGAAGTAATAAATGAATGCAGTCAAGTTGCAGGATACAAAATCAGCATACAAAAGCATTTGTGTTTCTATACACTAACAACGAAGTAGCAGAAAGAGAGATTAAGAATACAACCTCATTTACCATTGCAACAAAAGAATAAAATACCTAGGAATAAACTTAACCAAAGAAGCAAAAGATCTGTACACTGAAAACTATAAAACATTGTGGAAAGAAATTGAGGAAGACACAAAGAAATGGAAAGATAGTCCATGCTCTTGGATTGGAAGAATTAACACAGTTAAAGTGTCCACACCTGCTAAAGCAATCTACAGGTTCAATGCAATCCCTATCAAACTTCCAACAACACTTTTCACAATATAGAACAAAGAATCCTAAAATTTATATGGAACAACGAAAGATCCTAAGTAGATAAAGCAATCCTGAGAAAAAAGAACAAAGCTGGAGGCATCACAATCTCTGACTTCAAAATATACTGCAAAGCTATAGTAATCAAAACAGCATTGTACTGGCACAAAAACAGACGCATAGATCAATGGAACAGAACTGAGAACCAAAAAATAAACCTACACATCTATGGGCAGTTAATTTTTGACAAGGGAGCCAAGAACATACAATGGAGCAAGGAAAGTCTCTTCAATAAACAGTCTTGGGAAAGCTGGACAGCCACATGCAAAAGAATGAAAGTAGACCATTATCTTACACCATACACAAAAATTAACTCAAAATGGGTTAAAGACTTAAATGTAAGACCTGAAACCATGAAACTCCTAGAAGAAAACATAGGCAGTATGCTCTTTGACATTGGTCTTAGCAGCATATTTTCAAGTACCAGGCAAGGAAAGCAATAGAAAAAATTAAAAAATGGGACTACATCAAACTAAAAAGCTTCTGCACAGCAAAGGAAACCATCAACAAAATTAAAAGACAACGTAACAATTGGGAGAAGATATTTGCAAATCGGATATCTGATAAGGGGTTAGTATCCAAAATACACAACTCATGCATCTCAACGATGAAAAAACGAACAACCCAATTAAAAAATGGGCAAAAGATCTGAATAAACATTTCTCCAAAGAAGATACATAGATAGCCAACAGGCACATGAAAAGATGTTCAAGGATGCCAGCCCAATGGCACAGTGGTTAAGTTCGCACTTTCCCCTTGGGTGGCCTGGGGTTCGCTGGTTCAGATCCCAGATGAGGACTTATGCACCACTTGTCAAGTCTGTGGTGAGCATCCCACATATAAAGTAGAGGAAGATGGGCACTGATGTTAGCTCAGGGCCAGGCTTCCTCAGCAAAAAGAGGAGGATTGGTGGCAGATGTTAGTTCAGGGCTAATCTTCCTCAAAAAAAAAAAAAGATGTTTAACATCGTTAACTATCAGGGAGATGAAAATCAAAACTACAATGAGATATCACCTCACTCCCATCAGAATGGCTATAATTAGCAAGATAGGAAACAACAAGTGTTGGAGAGGATGTGAAGAGAAGGGAACTCTCATACAATGCTGGTGGGAGTGCAAACTGGTGCAGCCACTATGGAAAACAGTATGGAGATTCCTAAAAAAATTAAGAATAGAACTACCATACGATCCAGCTGTTCCACCCCTGGGTATTTATCTAGAGAACATGAAAACACGAGTGTGTAAACATACGTGCACCTCTGTGTTTATTGCAGCATTATTCACAATAGCCAAGACTTGGAAACAATGTAGGTGCCCATCAAGGGATGAATGGATAAAGAAGATGTGACATATATACACAATGGAGTACTACTCAGTCATAAGAAATGATGAAGTCTGGCCATTTGTGACAACATGGATGGACTTTGAGGGTATTATGCTAAGTGAAATAAGTCAGGGAGAAAGTTAAATACTGTACGATCTCACTCATAATTAGAAGATAAAAACAGCAACAAACAATCACATAGAACAGAGATTGGGTTGGTGGTTACCAGAGGGGAAGGAGGGAGGGAGGAGGGTGAAATGGGTGATTTGGCGCACATGTGTGTGGTGATGGATTGTAATTAGTGTTTGAGTGGTGAACATGATGTAACCTTCACAGTAACCAAAATATGATGATGTACTCCTGAAAAAAAAGAGGACCCCTGTCATTCTCTTCCTCCCTAAAGGAGATGTCCTGGCCTGAAACAATCCTTCTTTTCTTTTGCTAATACCTTCTTGCACCACCCTCCTTCTGCCTGTAAAAGCCTTCCATTTTGTACAACTCGTTGGAGCACCCTTCTAGTTGCTAGATGAGATGCTGCCTGATTCATGAATTGTTTAATAAAGCCAATTAGATCTTCAAATTTACTCAGCTGAATTTTGTTTTTTAACAGATTTGGTGCTAGTGTTAGATCTGAAGTGAACTTCTGACAGCATTCAGGGACAACAAGAAACACAGGCATGGCACCTGCGAACACTTTTGAGTTCACCGTCTTTCTCGCCATTTCCAAGGGCCATTGGTAAGTTCCTCTTGAAACTGGGGCCAACTTGCTTTGACTACACTCAGTTGTCTGTTTGCAAAAGTAGTTATATAATGCATTATTAAAACCCACTCTAGAGTGAACATCTCTGATGTTTGGGTCACCCTGGTAATGGGTACTTGAATTTTTCACAAACTGTGTTTACTCCTTGTCCTGTTCAGGCCAGTTAAGACCACCAACTCATCAAATGGGGCTGTGTGGATGTCTGATAGGTGACCCTTTGATGCCAAAGAACCAAAACCTCCACCCTTAGATCATGATAATGCTGCCATTTTGTGAACATGTGTCCTATGAAGAACCATGAAGCTTGACTAGTCTTGCACATATTATCAATTACTTCACTTCTCCTTACCCCCAATCATCTATTCCCAAGCTTCAGACCACCCCATACTTTTATCCCATAAATAACCCTAATCCTCATTTTTCGGGGAGGCAGATTTGAGATTGGTTCTCTCGTCCCCTTTTCTTGGTTGCCTTGTGAATTAAACTCTTTCTCTGCTCCAAAATCGTCATCTCAGTGATCAGCATGATCATGCTGTGGGCAAAATGAACCTGGTTCAGTAACACTCTTGGTTTGAGCTCTGCTCTTTTTTCAATTTCAAGCTTCCAATCTAATTGGCTTTCCTTTATAGGGCAAGTCAGCTTGAGCTGATAAAGGATTCTAAGCATGGAATTAGAAAAAGATCAGGTAAGTCTGCTGAGTGCTTAGTGAAATCAGGCTAACGTAAGGATGGGCTTGCCATGGAACCACAAGGCAGGTCTAGGGCCTCACCTCCCTCCCTTCCCCATCAGTTCTTGTCTGTCTGTCGCCTCCTTTTCCCTGTATCCATGGCTGACATTCTGCCATTCTGATTGAGACACTCATCTTGAGAGTTGTTAACCTTCAAGCAGATTACAGCCAGTCTTGTAGGCTTGGGAACCTCACCATCTCGTCAGAGTGATTGTCTGTATCTCTGCTCTGACTAAATATGTATGGAGTTTAAGTTTTAACTCTCAGTGGGCAATTTTGTTCTCCTTCCTTTTAAGTTCCCAGGAGAAGCTTCAGTGTGAACCCCATATGCTGCCTCCACTAGGCTGTTACATAGACATTTGTGGTTAAAACCAGAAAATGAACATGATGCTTTCATAGTAGAGGATAAAGGTTATGAGCAGACAATGTCAATCTAGAGTCGACTGATATGACTCAACAAAAAGACTAAAGAAGTTAACATTTGTAGACAGGAAGTCAATGTGTGAAAGCTTAAAAGCAGGACTGAATCATTCAAGATGCAAGGAACCCAGCTGTTCAGCCAGCATGCACTTGGTACTCAAATAACTCATAAGGTAACATATGAGTAGCTTTTAGGTGTGTCTCAATAATATCATGAAATTGTAAGCTTTTTGAGAGATTTGGGTACGTTGCCCACTGACAAGTTGAGCAGTCTCCTTTCTCTCTCATTACGTGTGTGCCCTGTCCTAAACTGAGAGCTCAGTCAAAGAGGAAGAATGTCCAAGATTGACTGAGAACAGATCTCCTTTAATGAGATGTGTCTCTGAAGCACTGCTCTTCCTATCATTCCAGGGTGAGCTGGGATTCATTATGTGCAAAAACTGTGAGTGTCAGAAGGTAGGACTCATCCTGCTACTTTGTTCTAGACTGGTTTAGTTGCTCACTTGAATTGATGTTGATTTATTTCATGCGTTATATTTGGACCTATGTTTTTAATGCTGTCACTTTCTATTAAAACTGGCTGGACACAAAATAAAGCATGAAGCCTTTTTCTGTGTCTACGGGGAAGGCAAATGTATTCTGTCCACAGTCATGAGGAAGGGAGAAAGTGGGATAATTCAGAACCACAACAGCCAACCATGTTCCCCTAAAACCTTTGAGAAGTTTTCAAATTTGGACCTTTGCCGCATTTTGAGTCTCAACTTGTCTTCGAGGCCATAGATGGAATCAAATAATCTCTCAAAGACAGAACTCCCAAAACTAAAATGTGATATTATTTTAGGCTATCTTGAGGTTTTCACATGTTTAATAAAATACTAGTTCCCTGGAAGGATGAGGGATGCTTTTCAATTGTGGATTCCATCATCAGCTACTTGTCAAAATAAACTGTTTATCTTCCAATTTCAGAGTTACCCGTCTGTCATAGCTGTTGACAGAAGCTTCCTCTCCTGCAATGTGATCTGGTTTGACTATTGGATGTGAATGGCATAGAGTCTAAAATCAAAACATAACTCTTAGGTTTTAGTGACAACTTTTCAGGGTACTCACCAACTGCAATCAGAAGAATTCTCAAGAGTCCTTTTGTTAGACTAAAGAGACTTACAATGATATGCTCTATTGATGTGAAATTTAGGAGAAATAGATAACTTTTTTAATGGTGAGTCCAGAGTCTCTACAATCTCCTCCCTTTCTTTTCTTATGAAATATAGTCTGAGATGTCCTGGTCATAATTAGTATATTTTTAATGAATCAAAATGACACAAAATGGAATACCTAAAGAACTTTTTTTTAAAAACTTTTTTTTGAGGAAGATTAGCCCTGAGCTAACATTTGCCACCAATCATCCTCTTTTTTCTGAGGAAGACTGGCCCTGAGCTAACATCAGTGCCCATCTTCCTCTACTTCATATGTGGGACGCCTGCCACAGCATGGCTTGATAAGCAGTGGGTAGGTCTGTACCCAGGATCCGAACTGGTGAACCTTGGGCCACCGAAGTGGAACCTGGGAACTTAACTGCTGCGCCACTAGGCTGGTCCTCAAGAACTCTTTTTACTACTTTAGTCTCAAAGCAGTTCTATAATTTTCATTAGGTTGCTTTTTAACCTAGTGCCTCCGTTTGTCTAAGTATTCATAGTAGAGTAGTACTTCTTAATGGTTTCTGAGAACCATGACAACAAGCAAACAAATAAAAGCCTCCATTTCTATACGAATGGAAGAAAACTTGATGGTGCCACCTGGATCGGCGCTATTTATCTTCTGAAACACAAGTTAAATATAGAACTGAGATTAACCATTTGGTTTCTGACTGTTGAAGGAGAAGCCTGAATAACTTTCCCATCCTCCACCACCTCCCACCCAAATTAGAAATTGTTAATACTCTAATGACTGGACTAGCACAGTCTAGGACAGCTGAGACCCTCAAGTGCACTTACTGAATTGCACTTTGGTCTTCACTCATCAGTTTACACTGAGAGATTTATAAAAAAACAATCCAATGACACTTGTTCTTCTTTTCAAAATTTATTTTATTGAGGTCACATTGATTTATAACATTATATGAACTTTAGGTGTACATTATTATAGTTTGACTTCTGAATAGACTGCACTGTGTTCACCACCAAGAGTCTAGCTTCCATCTAAACTCACCATATATATGTGCCCATTTACCGCTTTTGCTCTTCCCCCACCCTCTTCCCCTCTGGTAGGCACCAATCTGTTCTTCGTATGTGTGTGTGTGTTTGTTTACCTTCCACATAGGAGTGAGGTCACATGGTAATTTTTTTCTCCTTAGATTTATTTTGCTTAGCATAGCACCCTCAAGGCCCATCGTGTTGTTGCAAATAGCACAATTTTGTCTTTTTTAATGGCTGAGTAGTATTCCATTGTATATACATACCACATCTTCCTTATCCATTCATCTGTTCATGGGCACTTGAGTTGCTTCCAAGTCTTGGCTATTGTGAATAATGCTGTAGTGAACATAGGGGCGCATATATCTTTTTGAATCAGTGTTTTCATGTGCTTTGGATAAATACCCAGAAGTGGAATAGCTGAATCACGTGGAGTTTCTGTTCTTAATTTTTTGAGAAATCTCCATACTGTTTTCCATAGTGGCTGCACCAGTTTGCTTACCCACCAGCAGTGTATGAGGGTTTGCTTTTTTCCACATCCTCTACAAACCTGTTATTTCTTGTCTTGTTAGTTACAGCTTTTCTGATGAATGTGAGATGATATCTCATTATAGTTTTGATTTACATTTCCCTAATAATTAGTGATGTCAAATATCTTTTCATATGCCCATTCTTTGAAAGAATATCTATTCACATCCTATGCCCATATTTTGATCAGGTTCTTCATTTTGTTGTTGTTGAATTGTATGAGTTCTTTATATATTTTGGATATTAACCCTTTATCAGATATATGATTTGTAAATATTTCTCCCAGTTGGTGGGTTGTTTTTCATTTCGTTGATGGTCTCCTTTGCTGTGAAGAAGCTTTTTAGTTTGATGTAGTCCCATTTATTTATTTATTTTTTCTTTTGTTTCCCTTGCCTGAGTACATATGGTATTCAAAAAGATGCTACTAGTGTCAATGTCAAAGAGCTTTCTGCCTATATTTTCTTCTAGGAATTTTATGGCTTCAGGTCTTATATTCAAGTCTTTTATCCATTTTGAGTTAATTTTTGTATAAGGTATAAGATAAGGGTTTGCCTTCATTCTTTTACATGTGGCTGTCTAGCTTTCCCAAGACCATTTATTGAAGAGACTTTCCTTACTCCATTGTATGTTCTTGGCTCCCTTGTCGAAAATTAGCTGCACATGGATGTGTGGGTGCATTTCTTGGTTCTCGATTCAGTTCCATTGATCTGTGTGTCTGTTTTTGTGCCAGTACCGTGCTGTTTTGATTACTATAGCTTTGTAGTATATTTTTAAGTCAGGGAGGGTGATGCCTCCAGCTTTGCTCTTTTTTCTCAGGATTAGTTTGGCTATTCTGGGTCTTTTGTTGTTCCATATGAATTTTAGGATTATTTGTTCTATTTCTGTGGAAAATGTCATTGGGATTCTGATTGGGATTGCATTGAATATGTAGATTGCTTTAGGCAATATGGACATTTTAACTATGTCTATTCTTCCAACCCATGAGTATGGAATATCTTTCCATTCTTTCTATTTTATTTTTTGCTGAGGAAGATTCACCCTGAGCTAACATCCATGTCAGTCTTCCTCTGTTTTTTACTATGTGGATCACCAGCACAGCATAGCTGCCAGCAGAGAGGTGTAGGTCTGCATCCAGGAACCAAACTCTGGCTGCCGAAGCAAAGAGCGCTGAACTTAACCACTAGGCCACCAGGGTTGGCCGTCTTTCCATTTTTTTATATCTCCTTCAGTTTCTTTCAACAATATCTTATATTTTTAAGTGTATGGTCTTTCACCTTTTTGGCTAAATTTATTCCTAGGAATTTTATTCTTTTTGTTGCAGTTGTAAATGGGATTGCATTCTTGATTTCTCTTTCTGCCAGTTCATTGTTAGTGTATAGAATTGTGACTGATTTTTGTATGTTGACTTTGTACCCTGCAACTTTACTGTATTCATTAATCATTTCTAATAGATTTTTGGAGGATTCTTTAGGGTTTTCTATATATATAGAATCATGTCATCTGCAAATAGTGAAAATTTAACTTCTTCCTTTCCAATCTGGATCCTTTTTATTTCTTTTTCTTGCCTAATCGCTCAGCTTGGACTTCCAATACTTTGTTGAATGTGAGTGGCAAGAGTGGGCATTCTTGTCTTGTTCCTGTTCTTAGAGGAAAACTTTCAGTTTTTCACTGTTGAAGACTATGTTGGCTGTGGGTTTGTCATATATGGCCTTCATTATGTTGAAGTACTTTCCTTCCATACCCATTTTATTGAGAATTTTTATTATAAATGGGTGTTGAATCTTGTAAAATGCTTTCTCTGCATCTATTGAGGTGATCTTGTGATTTTTATTCTTCATTTTGTTAATGTGGTGTATTACATCAATAGGTTTGTGGATGTTGAACCATCCCTGAGTCCCTGGAATAAATCCCACTTGATTGTAGTGTATGATCCTTTTAATGTATTGTTGTATTCAATTTACTGATAGCATGTTGAGGATTTTTACATCTATGTTCATCAGCAATATTGGCCTATTGTTTTCCTTTTTTGTTCTGTCCTTGTCTGGTTTTGGTATCAGGGTAATGTTGGCCTTGTAAAATGAATTAGGAAGCATCCTGTCATCTTCAATTCTTTGGAAGAGTTTGAGAAGGATAGGTATTAAAATTTTTTTGAATGTTTGGTTGAATTCACCAGAGAAGCCATCTGGTCCTTGACTTTTGTTTTCTTGGAGGTTTTTGATTACTGTTTCAAGCTCTTGTGATTAGTCTATTCAGATTTTCTATTCCTCCTTGGCTCAGTTTTGGGTAGTTGTATGATTATCTGGTTTGTTGCCATATAGCTTTTCATGGTATTCTCTTATAATCTTTTATATTTCTGTGCTATCTGTTGTAATTTCTCCTCTTTCATTTCTGATTTTATTTATTTGAGTCTTCTCTTTTTTTTTTTTGGAAAGTCTAGCTAGGGGTTTGTCAATTTTCTTTATCTTTTCAAATAACCAGCTCTTAGTTTTGGTGATCATTTCTATTGTCTTTTTAGGCATGACTTCATTTATTTCCACTCTGATTTTTATTATTTTCATCCTTCTACTGACTTGGGCTTCATTTGCTCTTCTTTTTCTAGTCCTTTTAGGTATAGTGTTAGAATATTTATTTGAGATTTTTCTTAGGTGTTAAGATAGGCCTGTATTACTATATAACTCCCTCTTTCTACCACTTTTACTGCATCCCATACGTTTTGGTATGTTGTGTTTTTATTTTTATTTGTCGCCAGGTATTTTTTTTTGATTTCTCCTTTGATTTCTTCATTGATCTAATAGTTGTTCAGTAGCATGCTATTTAGTCTCCACATATTTGTGACTTTTCCAAACTTCTTCTTGTAGTTGATTTCTGGTTTCATACCACTGTGCTTGGAAAAGATGCTTGATATGATTTCAGTCTTCTTAAATTTATCGAGGCTTGTTTTGTTTCCTAACATATGGTCTATTTTTGAGAACATTCCATGTGCACTTGAAAAGAATGTGTATTCCATGGCTTTTGGATGGAATATTCTATATATATCTAAGTCCATCTGGTCTAGTGTTTCATTTAAGGCCAATGTTTCTGTGTTGACTTTCTGTCTGGATGACCTATCCATTGATGTAATTTGGGTATTAAAGTCCCCTACCATTATTGTGTTGCTGTCAATTTCTCCTTTTAGGTCTGTTAATAGCTGCTTTATATATTTTGGTGCTCTTGTGTTAGGTGCATACATATTCATTAGTGTTATGTCCTCGGTGCAATCTCCCTTTTATCATTATATACTACCCCTCTTTGTCTCTCATTGTCTTTTTTAACTTGAAGTCTGCTTTGTCTAATAAAAGTATGGTAACACTTGCTTTCTTTTGTTGGCCATTAGCTTGGAGTACCCTTTACTCTAAGCCTATGTTTGTTTTTAGAGCTGAGATGGGGCTCTTGGAGGCAGCATATTGGTTGGTCTTGTTTATTAATCCATCCACTCTGTGTCTTTTGATTGGTGAATTTAATCCATTTAAATTTAGAGTGATTACTGACATATAAAGATTTATACTGCCAATTTATCTTTTGTTTTCTGGTAGTTCTATATTTTCATTGTTTCTTTTTCCTTGTATTTCTGTTTGCCTTTTAGTTTGGTGGTTTTCTGTGATGTTTTTCTCCATTTCCTCTTTATTTGCAATTTGTGATTCTGGTCTGATTTTTTGTTTTGTTTTGTGGTTACCATGAGGTTTGTGTAAAAGATCTCATAGATGAGACAGTCCTTTTTATGCTGATAGTATCTTATGTCCATTAGCCTATGCGGGTTCCATCCTTTTCCTCTCCCCTCTCTATGTTTTTTGGTCACAAATTATCCTTTTTTGCATTGTGAGTTCATTATCAAATTGAAGTAGTTATACTTATTTTTTATGCTTTCTTTGACTTTAGCCTTTATGTTATAATTGTTTGCTAACCTATTCTGATATAGAGTTTCAATTTTAGGATTAAAATTTTTTTTTTTTTGGTGAGGAAGATTGTCCCTGAGCTAACATCTCTGCCAATCTTCCTCCATTTTGTATATGGGGTGCTGCCACAGCATGGCTTGATGAATGGTAGGTAGGTCTGCACCCAGGATCTGAACCTGAGAACCCCGGGCCACCAAAGCAAAGTGTGTGAACTTAACCACTATGCCACTGGGCTGGCCCCCAATATTTGGATTCTGCCTGCCTATTTGTCACCTTTCTCAAAGCTTTGTATGCCTTTGCTTTTTTGTTTCAGGTATGAGGGCTCCTTTCAACATTTCTTCTAAGGTAGGTCTAGTTGCAATGAACTCCCTCAGCTTTTGTTTGTCTGGGGAAGCTTTCATTTCTCCTTCATATCTGAAGGATAACTTTGCTGGACAGAGTATTCTTGGCTGATAGTTTTTGTCTTTTAATATTTTGAATATATCATTCCATTCTCTCCTAGTCTGTAGTGCTTCTGCTGAGAAATATGCTGATAGGAGTTCCTTTTTATTTTCCTCTCTGGCTGCTCTTAATATTCTTTCTTTGTCACTGACTTTTGACAGTTTTAATATAATGTGCCTTGGAGAATGCCATTTTTTAATTGAGATAATTAGGAATTCTATTAGCTCCATGTACTTGTAAATCCTGTTCCATCCCTAGGTTTGGGAAGTTCTCAGCTTTTCTTTTTTCTTTAACTTTTCTTTCTTTCTTTCTTTCTTTCTTTTTTTTTTTTGCAGAGAAAGATTTGCTCTGAGCTAACAACTGTTGCCAATTTTCTTTTTTTCTTCTTTTTTTCCTCCTCAAACCCCAAGTGCATGACTGTATATCATAGTTGTAAGTCCTTCTAGTTATTCTATGTAAGCCACTGCCACAACATGGCTACTGATAGACGAGTGGTGTGATTCCATGACCAGGAACTGAACCTGGGCCACCAAAGTGGTGAGAGCACCAAACTTTAACTGCTAAGCCATCAGGGCTGGTTCAGCTATTATTTCTTCACATAAGTTCTCTGCTCCTTTCTCCCTCTCTTCTCCTTCTAGGATTCCCATTATCCTTATGTTGCTTCTACTAATTGAGTGGGCTATTTCTTGTAGAATTTCTCCATTTTTAAAAATCTTAGTTGTCTCTCCTCTTCCACCTGAATCATTTTTTCTAGATTTCTGTCTTCGACTTCACTAATTCTCTCTTCCATATGGTCTGCTCTATTTCCAGGGCTTTCTACTTCATTTTTCATATCATTAATTGTGTTCTTTATCTGCAGAATTTCTTTCTTTTTTTTTTTATAGAGTTTCCGTCTCTTAGGTGAAGTACTCCTCTTCATTAATTTAATGCTTGAGCTCATTGAACTGTCTCCCTGAGTTTTCTTGTAACTTGTTGAATTGCTTCATGACAGCTATTTTGAATTCTCTGTCAGTTAGATTACAGTCTTCTGTGACTTCCATTTTGGTTTCTGGAGAGTTGTCATTTTCTTTCTGTGCTACTGTGTTACAGTAGTTTGCAATGGTGCTTGATGAATTGTTCCTCTGCTGTTGTGTTTGTTGTAGCAAACACCTTTCTTTTTTGGTTTGGTTGCTTTGGTTACTTTGGTTACTTTGATTCTGAGCTGCTTCTGGTTGCATTTGAGAGCCTGCATTTTCCACCCTCCACTGCCTCTGACGGAGGCATCACCCATGCCCTCCTGGTGCTGCTTGTGCCTCTGAGGTTGCTGGTGCCTTGCTGCTTATGATGTCCTTGCAGTCATGGGTGTTGCCACCAGCATCACCAGGATCACCAGGCTGCCGGTACCTTTGGTGCTTCTGGGTTCACCTGGGTCTTGTGTTCCCCCACTGGCACTCTCTAGGTTCTCCATGTGCTCAGGTGCTGCTGCTCCATGCACCACCTGTGCTGTTGCTCCCAGGTTATCTGGGGGCACTGGCAGCACTGCTGCAGGGGCACTGGGTTCACATGTATCACTGTCACTGTGGGGTCCTGGGGTCTTGTATGCAGCTCCCGCTGTTGGTAAAGCCAGTGTCAGAGGGTGCTGCCACTGGGGGCTGGGGCATGGGTTCTGTTGTGGCTTCTGAAGACTCAGGTCCCAGGTGCTACCTGTCACTGCTAGGGGAGGGGTAGGGGCTGAGCTGTGAGTGCAGCTGTTGCTCCTGTAGCCTCTGGTCTCTGGCTCTGGTGTGCTTTTTGAAACCTCAGGTCAGGGCACCACCACCCCTGCTGGGGTATCTGCATTTTTGATCACCACCACTGGGGGAGGGAGAGGAGGATGCTCCCCTATTTCCACTGCCTCCCAGAGGTCCAGTCCACCCACCTTCAGATGCATAGATGTGTGGATCTCTCAGGTATTCTGGTGTGCAGTGCAGAGAGTCTTTTTTTGGTAAATGGATGTCCTACTGGTTGTAATTTAGAGGGGAGAGACAAAGGGAACAACTCACTCTGCCATGATCCTGATGTCACTGCTTATTGTTCTTTTTTCTAAGATGTGATTAAGGATGTTCATTATCAATGGCTTTCAGATTTGCCCATTTATCAGAATCAACTGAATTGCTTTTAAATGATGCAGATTTCAAGGCCCACCTCAAGCCTATTCAATCTGAATTTCTGGGCAAGGAGTCAGGGTAATGTGTATTGTAAACAATCTTCTCTGGCGATCCTGATGCAGTTGGTAAGGACATGGTGATTATGACACAGTGTCCTTCCTAAGAGGATCATGGAAGAAAGTTTTCTCTGGTCTCAGTTTCAGGATCAGTGGTTCTGCTTTTGGGAAAATAGTTTAATTTATTTCCTGGATACTGTAATTCATATAACTGATTGTGTTTATCTTTTTGCATTGACTCACATGAAGCATAGACGCAAATACGTCTCCTTCTAGCAAAAGTATAAGAAGAAAATTATGGAACTTCGGGTATTAATAACATCCCTGTCTTTGTCTTCTCTTTCTTACTCTCATTTATCCCTTGCCTCAATTTCGTCACCAAATTATTGATTTATCTTATTACTTTACTTTTTTTAACCCTTTGACCTCCTTCACCAATTTCCCCCACCCCTCGTGCTCAGCCTCTGGCAACCACAAGTCTGTCTGTGTATCTATAAGCTTGGTTTTCTTCTTCTTCTTCTTCTTTTAAAGATTCTGTGTATGAAAGAGATCATACAGTATTTGCTTTTCTCTAACTTTTTTCACTTAGCATTATGCCATTGAGGCCCATTCATTGTTGTTGTAAATGGCAAGATTTCATTCTTTTTTATGGCTGCATAATATTCTATTGTATACATATACACCGTAATTTCTTTTTCCATCATCCATTGATGAACACTTAAGTGGTTTCCATATCTTGGCTATTGTAAATAGTGTTGCAATGAACATGGGGGTGCATATATCTTTTGAGTTAGTGATTTTGTTCTCTTTGGATAAATACTCAGAAGTGGAGTTGCTGAATCATATGGTATTTTTTAAATTTTTTGAGGAAAAATTGTTTTTAATTATATACTTTGTTTTATTGCAGGTATTTTTGTACCTTGCATTAAATTCTATTTGGAACAAAGTGTGACATAAATAAATAATAAGTACTATCCTAAATATTTGTATAAACCTTGATAATTCTTTCTTGAGTTGGGGTGCTTTAATGTACTGTTTCTTATTTTAAAAGTACGGCTTAGGATGTTCTAGCAGAAATCACAAGATAAACCTGGTTGAAGGTGGTGCCATAACTGTCTTGTTTAATCACTTTTTTGCCCTTTGTGGGAGTGTGGGTAGAGTGGGCAGGATATTTAATTTGATGAATCCTATTTCCACAATAGACAGATAGTTTTATAAATTTTATTCAGTGAAATCAGCATAGTAGAAATACATCAGCAATATATGTGAAAAAAAAAACTTGATTCCTTAACAAAGTTAGTCCTAACGGGGCAGGAGGGGCCCATTACCGTGCTCCACTTTAACTACATCCAACTACACCTGAAGATCAAGTTGACCCGTAGAATATGTTATGAAAAACAGAAACAAGCAACTGGTAGATCCAAGAAAATCATTTGTAGTTTTAGTTTCTATGAGATGGATCAAGATTATTTTTGATCCAAGCCTGGTATTTATGGGTTAATAGGCTGTAGACTCCAGGTTTCTTGGCAACACCACATTTACCACCTCCAGAGACCAGGGCATATAAGGCACCTTTGCAGACCAAGGGGCCACCTGAGTCACCCTAGAAAGAAGAAAAGGGGCAGATACCTGGTAAGAAGCTGCTGAACTTTTTCTACCACCAACTATTGATTACTCAAAGCATTATTGTCTGAGTCCTTGAAGAGTCCCCGAAACAGTCCTTTACTCAGTGTAGGTTCTGTGTCTCTGTCTCTATCCAGGACCACGGTTCTGTCTGTCTGTCTGTCTGTCTGTCTCTCTGTCCATGTCTAGGACTATGGATATATGTATCCTTTGGTAATCAGTGACCATTGAACTTTATTTATTAAGGAACAAGTAGACATAAAATTTGAAACAACCCACTGAAATAAAATAAATTTTTTAAACTATGAATTTCATTTTGGTGCTCATGGATCTGAAATTAAGTTGCTATTGAGACTGAAAGAAAAGAGCAATGTATTCTAGTCAATGTCTTAGTGGCATGGACGCTGTCTGCTCGGTTATTTTTTCCTGTGTTTGTATCCTCATGTGATTGAACACAGTGCTCTGTACGTACACAACACTTAGCAAATATTTACTCAGTGAACTGATTCTTGAGGACTCACTCTGACAATGAAATGTGTAACCAAAATTCTGTCGAGGAAAGTGACAGGGTGACAGAGGCCCGGGCTTTCAGAGGAAGAGATGGCTTCCAAATCTGAAGAGCAGCCTTCGCCTCCGCTGCCGCTCTCACGGCACACTACAGTACTTTGTGCTCTGGTCGGTCAGGAAAACAGAGGCGTGGGGAACGATGATCTTGGGGCATTGCAGATGCACATGATCTTTGAAATCATACCTTCTCCTCAACAATGCTTAATATAGTAATATGTGAATGTTGTATTCTAATTTTTCAAAAATTATTAATCCATCTTTGCTACCTATTTGTCACCTATAAACCTGAACATCTATTTTTTTTACTCACTCAGGAAACAAAAGATTTTGAAAAGTATGATTGTTATTCCTTTTAGTCAGTCAGTCAACACTATTTAAGAAGCAGATACTATACATTTGAGCTTTTTGCATTTGAGTCTTATAAGACCTGTCTCTTGATTAATTTAAATGGTGGGTCTTTTTTCAGAGAAGTTATCTTCTAATCACCACTAGTGACCTCAGAGTCGGTAGGCTTTCTAAGGACAGTAACATCCCTCAGAGGAAGCCTATAAAAGTTATCTTATATATTCTATTATCTTGATTAACAAATATTTAATGAGTGCTTATTATGTGTTAGGGAAGTTCTTATGACTCTTCACACCGGTGGATGAAAAAGAATAGAGAATGCCGTGCAGGAATGGAAAGTAAATTTTGAGAATGGTGATTTTGTGTTCCTCATGCCTCGCCTCCTCTGTGCTAGTGAGCAGATGGAGCCTTGACTGTAGCACAGCATTCTGAGAGGCCTGTTTAGTGATATGCTCTTACCGGGCAGGCATCCTTCTGGCCTTTGGTGTCTCCTGCGCAAATCATGTCTTTAGTTATAATAGGGTGGTGGTTGTGATAACTTCGGCTGTTGCAAAGTTTTCGACTTATGACACTAACAGTAACTTCCTGCAGGGTATCAGAGGGGTCTGAATCTTCTGGGTTGGTGGCTCCCCAGCCAGTAACGTGGCATTTTGTTCCAGCTCTAATATCATTTTTGAATCTTGGGTAGAGCAGCTGGATATGCTTGTCGAGTTTTGCAGCCCTGTGAAGCTGACAGATTAAAAAGAGAATAAGTTATCATGTGTCCCCCATAGTATTCTGCTATGAGCCTGAGCGATGTATGTGTGGTCCCTCTGTTCTAGGAGGGCGTCCCTTTTCTTGAATCTACTTTGGTGGTAGCTCACAGCTGCATTTGCGGTTGTTGCTTTTCTGAACATGCTCTCCATTCCCATCGATGCTTGGGAAGGGAGCTTAAGCAGAGCAGGAATTTTGCCCAGTCTCAAGCAAACTGGCCTTTGCTCTGCATTGGATGGTTTTCTGTGGAATAACATCCACAGGTCATGACTTCGAGGGCTGGGCTGTTTCCTGCTGGATAGGACCCTTGAGCATGGTCTAGACTAAGTTTGGACTAGACTAAGTGTGGTCTAGACTAAGTTGTAACTCAATTCTGTGTCCTTGAAGTCACTTGGTTGGCGCTGTTGTATAAATGACATATTTTTCACTTGCTAACGATAAAAGCTTTTGGGAAATTCTTTCAGTGTGAATCCTTGGGTCTTTTGGGATGTTCCCCTCCCACATATGCGAGCATCAGAGTTGCTTTTCCTTGTATAAACACAGCTCTGATGGCTTTGTAATAAATTCTTATTTCTTTCAAGGCAGTATATGGAGTAAAATGGGCCCCTACAGTATATGTCACAGTCACTTCAAACATGGGGAGAGTGATAAAATGTTATTGTATAGAAGATTTAACAACTGATCTATGCTATAGAAGAATGTTGGAGAAATTGAAGCAAGGCAGTGCTGCATACCTTAACCAGCATAATATCATTTGATTCAGGATCTGACGTAAATCTTGGGAACGGTATAAAGTCTTTGATCCTAAACGTTTTTTTGGAGGCCTCATTCTTCGAGAGAGAGTGTGCTCCTAAAACCACTGTGGCAGACTGGCTTTGGACAAACCTAAAAAAGCAAAGAGAATAGAAGCAACAGAGTGATTCCCAAATCTCCCAGTGAGAGCAGAAATGGTGGAGAAGGTCATATACGTAGAGGAACAGGGACCATCTCCAAAGTAACTTGTCTAGGATTAGGCAGAGTGACAGAGGTTTAAGTGGATGATACCAAGGACCAAATGACCCACTCTCAAACCCCTCCCACTCCAATTCCCAAGCATTGCCAAAGAATATCAGAACTTGTGCCCTACTGTGGGAAAAAAGGAGTGAAATCCTAATTGACTGAGATCAAGTTTAGAAAATTGTGTTGTTATGTAAAAATAAAGGAAATCATATTTCTTGAGTTTGTGGATTAAGATTTATACCCACCATTGTTAAGGCTTTTTTTTTTTTTAATTGAGATAAAATATATGTAATGTAAAATTTACAATTTTAACCATTTTTAAATGTACATTTCTGTGGCATTAAATACATTTACATTGTTGTTCATCCATCACCACCATCAATCTCCAGAACTTTTTCATCTTCCCAATGTTAACTGTTTTAATAGCTAAAAGGTAGCGACTCAATCCTGCGCTTGCTAATCCAGTATGTCTAGACCTCATCTCAGGGCAAATGAAGAAGTAAGGTCCATTTCATGGCTGTCAAACACGCTCATATGTTCTGCCCTTTCAATTAGAAAGATGATTTAGATAGGAAAGCAAAACTTTCCCCAAGGTGAAAAATCATTGCTAATTTGAAATGAAGACACTTCAGGGTTAGTAGCCAGTGATATTCCATTGTGGAAACTCACTGGATATAAACTGTGAGTTAGATAAGGAAACATTAAAAAAAAAATCCCTGGTTGTGTATAGTTCTAGTACCACTGTTTCAACAGCGCCACAATTGATCTGATTTTACTGTATGTTGAATAAAATTACATTTACATCTAGTTATGAAACTAGAAATGATTCTTTTGAGATCTTAACACCACCTTAGATCCATTTGCATACTATAAAAATGTCCCATGTTAATGTGTGTCTTTAGGAAGCCACTTCAAATCCCTTTTTGGAACAAAGAAGTTTATAAAAAGAATTGTATTTATTTGTTTATGTATAACTATTTCATTGTCACTTGAAAAAGGTTAAGGCATATTACAATAAAAACACACATACTCATATGTTAATATTAATAATATATTAATAAAGATTAAAAAAAGTTAAAAAGAGCACAGAAAAAGGAAGAAAAGCTTGTTTCAGGTTTGGGGAATGAGTACATGACTACGGTGGGGCAGGTTTGCATATGGCAGGGCTCTGACTGCTGGGAATTACCACTTTTAGGTTTCAACCAAAAGAATTTATTTTGGGAATTCCAGCTTTATTTGTTGAAAAGATTGTCTATTGCAAAATCAGGGGATGAAATTTCTCAAAGGATGTGGATCAGGTTTCCTAGGATTGATTCAAACTCAAATTCAACATATTCACTAAACCCAAAGCTTTGGAGGGGAAGGATGATATAAAATCCCCAGGACTACTGCTCTACTAGGAAAGAAGAATACACGCATAGATAACTAACAAGGAGGGCTGCAAGGTACAAATGTGGGGTGTGGAACATTTCTCACTTCCCTTCATCTTTTACCAATTTCCTCGATTAGTTAATGCCTTTGAAATGTTTTTGTTATTTTGTCTCCACTGGGACAAGTTAATACCAAAAACAACATAAGCAGACCACAAATGCTTTCTGAACTTTCCATTTCTGGATACACTTCAACCGTAATCTGTACTTCAAAGGTCAATTGTTCTGCCCACAGGATACCTGGAATTAACTGAGTTCTAGGATCCCACCTCCTTAGCTAAAGCCAGGTCTGAATTCACACAGAGGAGAAGTAATAATACCAGTGTCTTTCATTTGTACAGCATAGTGTTTCTCCATGGGTGGTCTTTGGACCACCTGATTCAGAATCATCTAGGGGTCTTTGTTTAAAACGCAGCTTTCTGAGTCCCCTCCTGGACTTACCTGGATCAGAACTACATTCAGAGCAGAAGCAAAGTGTTGCTGACAGTAAGTCTTTCCATTGTCTGCTCACGACACCCATAAACATGGTCTCTATTGCGCTTAATAAGAACTCTTCTCAGCGTTGTTAAAGCCGACTGGCTGTGTGGTCCTTACTAGTGAAAGGGTTCTTTGACTGGCTAAAGGTGATGCACATCGTAAGTATGGGAATCAGGACCCAAAGCAACTTTTGTGACTCCAAGTCCAGTGTTCTTTCCGCATCACCTCCATAAGCCCCACGCCAAGCCTCTTCAAGCCTCTTATTTCCTCTGCCAGTCTGCGGTGACACTGAGCAGCGTTTCTGCTTAGACCCCCTCCTCCAGGTCTCACCGTGAAGGCAGGGTCCCCTTTCTTGGAGGTCTCTTTTGCCTAAGAGAGGAGGAAATGCCCTGGCTGTCAGAGAGGGCTGTCACAGTCCTACCCGATCAACATGACTGGATCATCAGATTTGTTCCTCAGTGATTACCATGCAAGGTACAGATAATAATTAACAACATTAGATGATATTTATTAGTTATTGTGGTGTGCCAGGTTTTGTGCTAAGCATTTTGCATATTTTCCCTCACAATAGCCCCAACACGGAGATGTTATGATTATCTCCATTTTGCAGATAAGGAATTTGAGGCTCAGGTAAATGAACAAACTTGAGAAAGTCCCACAAATATTAAGCAGAGGCTCCAGGATGCAAATGCAAGCGGGATACAAACTCAGTGGTTTGAATCCAAGGCCTGAGTTTTTAACCCTTCTCCTCTGGGAGCCTGGAGTGATGTGAGATGGAGCGAGGCCATGTGGAAGGGGCTGTGCGGGTTCCATCCACTCACCAACAAGGCAGGTGAGAGGAGGAGAAGCACTCAGTGAGGGAAGGTATTGGAGGGGTCACCAGAAGACAATGGACAAGAGTTGGTGAGTTTTCCTTCTGACACATTCAAATGTTGGAAATAAGATTATACAAAAAGCTTTTTAACCAGTTTCCTTTTATAATTGGCATGGCAATGAATCAAGGGACCAAGCGACTAAGCAAGGAGCCACGTGGATGGGTGGTGAGAAACGAGCACTCCAGATATGGCCTCCTTCACCATTTTGCTGAGAGAGGGGCCTGGGGTAGTAAGCTGTTCCCACAGCATACTTGGGAGCACATTTGTGGGAAGCCACCATTGAACTATTTCACAAATATTTTGGATTTCATAAAGCTTAATATTTTTCCAAGTACCAATTCACCTATATTTTTACACCCAGGTGTCCTGTAGAGGAAATTTGATCTATATTTTCTGGAGTTCCTTAAACTCTAGCCATTTAAAATGATATTTAGCAATAGGTTTTTTTTTTTTTAAAAAATTCCAAGATCTCTTTTCCCCAACTTCTCAATTTGGGAATCCACTCCTAATGAGTCAAGTTCACTTGACAAAATTAAAAATTCAACTTAATAATACTATTACCTTTGGATAGCACCTTATGGCTTGTGAAAGATTTCACACACTGTGTTTTTGGCTTGGGGAAAAAAATCCTCCAATTAATTTGCTTCTTTCTACCCAGCATTTGTTGAGCATTTATAATAAGTCAAGGTCTGTGTCTGGGGAGGTTATAGTCCATTTGAATGCGTACCCTACACATATTCGAAGATGTGCATATTTTGAATTGAATGAACATTGACTGATGGTCTCCCTCTGCCTAGCTGGTCCCCAGGGGACAAGTGCCCTGGAAAGGACAGAAGTGATGGGAATGCAAGAGTGATTTCGAGGACAGCAAGAACCCTATATAAATGAAGTAGCCATATTAAATTAGAAATTAGTGGCTTGCTATTTAGAAATAAAACAAATTCTCACTGTGTGCAAGCATTAAAATTTCTAATTTGTGTTCAAACTGTCTCATTAAACTGGGGCAATCAAACAAAACCCCCCAAACATGGAGAAGCAAGTCAATTCAGTTGTTCCGTTTAGACATAGCTGATGCCGAAAGAGCAAACCACTATGGTTAAGAGATTCTTAAGTGAAGCGCTGTACCGTTTGTAAGGAAAGAAGGCCCCGTCTCTTCTTAGCTTATTCAGGCAAGAAATATAAGGAAGAAAACATGCAAACAAAACCCCAAAACCCAAACAAACAACAAATTAATTTTCTATTGCTTTTCCTTTTGTGATGGCTGCAGTTTGGCAAGAAGGGTTTTCCACTTTTTTTAGCAGAAGTAAGAGAATTATAGGCTGAAATGGACTTTGATAGGCTATGGTCTGTTTTCAGAAAGCTTTTGTTCTAAGTAGTCCAGAAAAATAATTCTCTCTCTCTCTCTCTGTAAATCATCTATAATTTGTTATTTCACCTGGTAAGCTTTTTGCCCCTTACAGCTGTGATTCCCAAACTGGGGGCCTCCAGACCTCTGGGCTGGGGTGGGTGGTGCAGAGGAGTTAATGAAAGGGGTCTGAAAATCCATCAGCAAAGCGGGCTCCTCATGCATATAATAATAGCTGCAGCTTATTTGTACTTACTATGTGCTAAGCAGACTAAAAAATTTAAATAGATACTATTTAATCCTCAAAACCCCATGAAGCAGGTCCTACTATTCTTATGACTCATTTGCAAAATTGGGAAACGGAGATGCAAACTCAGGTGGTCTGATCTGCTCACGAGCAGCATGACCTCACAAGGTCAGGACCACGGCTGCTGCAGTTATTACCCGAGCTGCGTGCGCTGGCGTTCCACGGGCGGCTCGAGTTTGTCTAACGGCCTGCCTGAGACAGGTAGACCTGCTCTCCCCGAAAAGGAAAACTCAGGGCAGAAAACAGGATGTGCGAGAGGGTAAACAAACTCCACCAGTTGGTCAGTTATCGCAGAAGTAAACCGTAGATCCAATTCTCTCCCTGGAGAGGTAAGCTTCTCTTCTAGCCGACTTGAGGGAAAACACACACGCGGAAAGTGTGGGTACTCACCGAGGGTGGCAGTGGGCCGCCGTCAGCACCCACTGCGGGTGGATCAGAACGCCTCCGCAAATGTGTGTGGCGCCGTACTGGATGGAAGCCATGAACGGCCTGGAATGAGGGGACACTTCTCTCCCTCCGATAATCTCCATGCTGAAACCTACAAAAGAAAACCAAAAGATTTAACATAAAATATCTAAGCAGATTTTTTCGTGTAATTCTTCTTTCGACAGTCACTAAATAATTTTCAAAGTTTAAAAACAAAAACCCTACGGTTCCCTAATAGTTATAACTCTCTCGATTAACAATTGTATAATACATCACGGTTTAGAGGGATAGGTATGGTTGTGAAAAATCATTTTCATTTATAGTATAACGGTGCAATGACTAGAAATTCATTTAATGCTGGTATGTGGTAGGCATAGGACATACTTACACTCTGGAGTCATATAAGCCCCAGCTGTTAGAAAAAATAGAAGAAAAGAAGAAAAGTTGGTCATTTTACTAGCTTAGATTAAGAAGCCCAGATGAAATAGTCTGACCGCATTGGAGAGGGAAGAAGATTCTGAGGATTAAGATTTGATCTTGCAAGTTTTAACTTTCTTACCACAAGTGTTCTAGAGGTGAGGTTTTTCACACCTAAGTTTAAAGGTATATATCACTTTGGGGAGTTTCAGATCTAAGCTTTTAGCACTTTTTTGGGAGAGGAATGTGTGAATAAAAACTCATTTCTGGGGTTAGCTGTCTTCAATGTCTGTATGGATACTCATGTTATACATGATGAAAGAATAAGAAATACTCAAGCCGTAAGAACTTAATGAAGTTGCAGGCAGAGTTCAAAGATGTTCGTTGCTCTAGAGCAATACTTACTATTTTTCCTGGCAGAAGATGATGCCTATCATATGTAGTTTCTCTCTATTTTTCATTTGGACGTAGGATTATGATGTAGAGAGACATGGGACCTTGCACAGATCGTGGTTGCGTTACAGTAAGGCTTAGGTGAAGCCTGAACGTCATCCAGAGAAGCCCACATTTTTGTAGCAAACTTATTCCTAGTCAGGCCATTTTGGTTAAATTTTAGCTACATTTTTGGGAGATTTCATAATGATATTAAAGGGAAACATTGGCCACATATTTTTAATTCCAAGTCTCTCTTTTACTCATTTGTAATTGAAAATGACCTTGTGTTTATGCAGGACCTTAATAATAATATCTTTTGAAAATCAACGATTGCATTTCGTCATTCTCCCCGGGAACAGATGATAATGCGTTGCCAGGCTTTCTACAGTACTTTCTCCTTCACTACAAAAGCTATTAGACTTAAGATCCCACAGGATTCTGTTTGTGCTGGGTGCTGATCAATAGTGCAGATGTTATAAAATGAGTCCAAATAGGCAAATGAGGCACCAGAACCCCAATCATTTTCCAGAAACACTCACCAAAATGTACCTTGAATTAACAGATCTTACTTTCTTTTTTCTAAGATACATGCATCCTATCTTCTATTTTTATTATAAAGGAGAATTGAAAGCCAGAGCTATTATGCTTGGCAGATCTCAAGAGACTCCTACCAAATTGTTGTTTGCTAGCATAAGACAGCAGGAATAATAATAAATAATAGTAAAATTGTATATTATATGTAATAATTATAATTTAAAAATGTACAAAAAGTGCCTTAAATTAGGGGCTGGCCCCGTGGCCGAGTGGTTAAGTTCGCGCGCTCCGCTGCAGGCGGCCCAGTGTTTCGTTGGTTCAAATCCTGGGCGCGGACATGGCACTGCTCATCAAACCACGCTGAGGCAGCGTTCCACATGCCACAACTAGAAGGACCCACAACGAAGAATATACAACTATGTACTGGGGGGCTTTGAGGAGAAAAAGGAAAAATAAAATCTTTAAAAAAAAAAAAGTGCCTTAAATTATTTCCAAAATTCTCTTTACATGTTATTTACATATTTTCATGTCTTAGGTCCATGAGGAAGGCAGGACCACTATTATGTTTATGTTACAACTGAAGATTGGCTCAGAGAGGCTAAGTAATTTGCCTAAATTTACACAGCATACGACTTGGACCAAATCATTTGCCAGACCGGAAATAACTTTTGTGTTAATAAACACACTGCCGGAGCACAGAATTTGAGAAATATTCTGTTTTCACTTTACAGAGATGCAGCAACAATAAAGTTTTCCTGCATATTGAAAAAACAGAATTAACAAAAGCAATGCAGAGTAGCAACTTCCTGTCACAGAAGCCTGTGGGTGAGACAAGGAGGAGCCGGATTAAGAAAAGCCACAAATGTAATAAACCAAACTTGTTAGTTCCAGCCAAATGCCCCTGTCAGTTTTCAAGTCATCTTTGTCACTGTTGATGTGCCTTAGATGGATCCTTCGTGTGCCGCTTTTCCAAGCTGCGAAGTGGATATGATGATGCCAGTTCCCTGCTGTGTCCCAGTGATGTTGGGAACATAAGGAAGATAATGTGTGACATGTGGGAGTGATTTGAACTATGAGGAAGAAACAAACTGTGTAAAAGACAAAGCTTCATTTCTGGTGGGGTGGGCAGGGGTGTATGGTTAAAAACACCTCTCAGGGGCCAGCCCCATGGTCAAGTGGTTAAGTTCGTGTGCTCTGCTTTGGCGGTTCCCCAGTTCGGATCCTGGGCACGGACCTACAAACTGCTCATCAAGCCATGCCATCGTGGCATCCCACACAGAAGAACTAGAAGGACTTACAATTAGGATATACGACTATGTACTGGTACCTAAGGGGGGGGAAAAAAGAAAAGAGGAAGATTGACAACAGATGTTAGCTCAGGGCCAATCTTCCTCACCCAAAGAAAGCATACCTTAAAAAAAATTGACTATTCTTAAAAATTTAAACAAAACAAAAAACAACCCCTCCCCCCCCCCACATCTCTCAGCTGCTTATTTCTTTGTCATAAGGGCTAACATCCACATCGCTTTTTACAAATTGCTAAGCATATTCCGCTGTATTTACAGGGTGGCAGCTGTCATTAGTCTTGTTCTGTGGGGAAAGACTTGCTGGAGATTACCGTGCTAGCAAGTGGTACAGTCAGTTCTTAAACCCTTATGTGCTGCCTCCAGGCTCCATGTTGCTTGCAACCTGACCGACCACATGCCTGCCTTTCTTTGAGAAGTCCCTGGGGCTGAGTTGCTCTAAGAGGCAAACTGGCTGTGCGAGGGGAAAAGGATTCAGCCATATATACTGCAATTAGACACGGGTGAGATTTAGTTCAATTGAGAGGACAGTCTCATAAATCTTTCTTGTAGCTGACCTGGAAAATTCTGAGACTCATGCTGGTTTATAATAATGAGTTATTTGGTTTTGGCTTTAGACCGATGGGCCAGTGAAGAGCATCATTTGTTATTATATTCAGGATCCTGGATTTGAGAACAGTGGGCTGTGTAACATGATGAGCTGGGCGATCTAATTCATTTCTGGGTGTTGATTTTTGTTCTGTTGAGTCTGCTGTGGGGAGAGCCATGTTTGCTTTGGATGGTTTTTGCAGCAGCTGTGCTGGTCTGAGCAAGTGTGAGACGGTGCTCATCACAGGACTGGCTTCACACGTTGAGGGCCTTGTGGTCCTTTGCTGTGTTGTGCTCAGTTGTCCTCATTAGTTGCTCTTAGAGATGCTGTTTTTGAGCATAGGGTTTTTGTTTTCCTCCATCCTTCCTCTCTCTCGACCCTCCTGTGTTTCAGGAGATCCTTATAGAACAGCTGTCTGGAAGCTCCAAAGGCCACGTGCGTTCTCTCCATTGGGCTGCTTTTCTTTACCAGCTCAGTCACTGCTTCGGCACATTCATTAGCCATGCCCTCTAAAGCCAGGTCACTCGAAGCATACCTCCCAGACCTGTGCCAGCGTGTGACTTGTTTGTTACCCATCTGGGGCAAGATGAGGACAGAAATCAAGAGTCAGAGTTTAGAAGCTGTTACAGTCATTTCTTGTGACTCTATGCTAATTTATTTTATTTAATGAAATGCAATTTAATGCATGTTCAGTCTAATCAGAAAATAGAGCGTGTATTTTTTATGCCTTTGTTTTTAAATTTAGTTTAATTTTTCTATTCATTTGTGTTGTATTGTATAGAAGTATCAGTCCACAAGGGACTGAAACGAAAACCAAATAAATTAATAAACAAAAACCCCAGACACACCTGGTCTTCCCCACAGGTGGTGTGAGCACGGCTCTGTAGACGCGACTGCATAGCAGATGTGTTTCAAGCCCTTCTCTTCTCTTCCCTTTAGCCTCCTTTGAAAAAGTTTCGCAACACCAAGGTTTCCATGACTGTCCCACCCTCCCGAGCCCCAAGCACTTGGGATCAGGATTTGGCAGAATCCCCCTGGGTTTCTCCTTTGTGGCCCACTACCCCCTGGACCTTGATTTCTGTCCAGTAATGGTTTAGCAAATTTGATAATGAATCCGCTAATAATTATGGTGAAACTATGGCAGCTTTGGAGTTGGGGGTGCTGTTGGGGTGCTATATGATGACGTTATGTCCCAAGGTCCCAAGAAAGTATAAATCCTACTTCAGATTTCAGCCATTCCTCTCATGAGATTTCTTAAAATGGATGAGCTTGAGAGCAATGGCAAAGGAAAGCCAAGTACCCCTTGACTAGGATCTGGGGTTTTGGCCTTACCCTCAATGCAGGGAAACTAGTTAATCTGGGCTGGGGCATATGGCCCACTGCCTTTTCCTAAGCTACTTAAATTTAAATCCTTCAGGGAACTGCTCTGTGGCCTCCCCTTGGTGGAATGACAGTGCTGATGAGAGTGGGAGGCAGGGAAATTTTTTTTTATTTTCCTCCACCTTAACTTTTAATCAGAACATATTTCACGTATTAATTATCTTCCTTTATTAAATATGAATATGTTTCCTACCCACCATTACTGAGTTAACACAATCGTCCTTTAACCTCTTCCTCCTTTGCTCCTCTCCAAGTTGACTAGGAAATAATTGCAGTGGATGAGCAGTGCAATAGTTGAGTACAGGATCGTGGCATAAGGAGTAACCACAGGAAAACACCTTGAGAATTTGGCAAGTGGGGGTTTCCCAGTCCTCCTGGAGCTGGCTGCCGGGTGGGACCCTGTGCTTATCTCAACGTTTCCCCTAGGCCTCAAGCTGACCTTTTGTGAAAACTTTTCTTTTTCTTTTCTTCTTCAGGGTGGCTTTCGATGCTCATTTTCACTGTGTTGAGATGTCATGGGAGGGGTGGGGAAGGTCCCACATGGGGTGGTCCCTGTGATGTCACTGGACCCAAGGCAGATCACTTACACTGTCTGCAATATTTGTCCTAAAAGATTTACACATGTGAAAATCCTTTCAGCAGGGCTGACTGCCAAAGGAAGGTTTGCAGCCCTGACCTCTCTCCCAAGCAACGGGCTTGTGGGGACACTGGTTTTGCGCAGAGGAATTGAGGACTTGGATGAGCCTAGTGGAGTTTTAGGGAGAAAACTGGAGTCAACGTGTAGGTCAAGTCAAGGGAAAGATGCCAGGGAAAGAACCCAGTGATAAAGACCAGAAGAAAGATGGAAGCAGGAAGGGAAAGGAAGGAAATAAATAAATATTGTAGCGGAAAGGAGGAAACGAGCAATTGAGGGTGGGACAATGGAACACTTCCATTTATATTTCAACATCTCAGGTACTGTGATGTGTCCCAAGCCAAATATGTCATCTCTTTACAAGAGAAACAGGTCTATTAGGAATAACCTTATCATATGGAAAGTGATTCAGTTGTTTAATCCAAATGGTTTCATAAAATAAATAAAGTCATAGCAGGCAAAATAGTAGTTATTTCAAAGGAGATGATCAGATTCACTAAGGAGGGAAATACAGTAAATGCTATGGCCAAGCTGGAACTCAATAAATCAATTGACTTAGAATTCCTTAATTTTTCATTTACAATAAATACAAGTAGAAATTGTTAGGCAGTTTAAGTATGATAGAAATACTTTTTCCAAAGGCTAATGATGGACCAAACAACACCCACCCACCCAGCCACACACCGACACCCACACCCACATACACATACACATGTGTGCATCCCCACCCAACACCCACTGATCTCTGAATCCCTATCCTACTCTTTATCACAAATAAATTCTAGGTGGATCAAAGATTTTCTTTGAAAAAAATGAAATTGTTATAAACACTAAATGAAATGGTAAATTAAAAATAATATTTGAGAGAGGAAGGTAAAAAGGAAACCACCAATATGTTAAAGTATATAAAACTTTGACTTTTGTAAGGCAAAAAACACCACAGGCAATATCCAAAAACATATGATCAAATGTTTGTCATTTGTATTGAAATACATTTCCCCCAAACAATAGTGTCTTTAATATATAAAGAGCTCTTACAGATCAATCAAAAAAGATGAGTAATAATAAATGGGCTCAACGGTGAACAAATCAATGTAAATACAAATGAAATAACAGTTAGTTAAATTTCCTCATTAGGGACTTAGAGTATAAATAACAATAAAACAAATCTTAGTATTTATAGGATAAAAAATAAAGCACATTTCACGTTTTTGCAAGTCTTAGTAAGTATAAGTTTGATACACAACAATCATAGCAGGAACTGATAAAAAGACCACCAGGTTGAGAAGATATAAATCAACAAAAGAATTAATCTACTAAATTCTCATTTTTGGTCGACTAGTCAGTTGATGGGTTTTAGCAACAATGTAATCACCCTGCTATTCCTTTTAGATCCTGAACTTTGTAAACCCTCTTTCTTTCTACAGCTTCCTTAATTCCCCTCTTCTCTCCAAAGTCCAAAATACGTACTTTTCTGTTCTCACCAGAATTCCAAATCACTGACTTTCTTGTAATTTAACCGTGCTCACTAACTCTCTTCTGGACACCTCTGACCTCTTTTCAGTCTGAACAAGATAGTTGTGGTAACATGGCCCTTATATTTACTCCACATTTCCCTATCCCCTTAACCTTCCACTATGGGACTGCCTACTCTTACACCATCCTTACCATTTGCTTTTTCAGATTCTGCCTTAAAGAGTACTGCTGCCCAGGACTCCGATGGGCTAGCTCATCAGCTCAAGAGCAGGGTGTTCACTGGACTCTAGAAATTCTTTCACACGTCTCTTGTTCATTCTTGAGATCACTGGCCACAGTAGCCTTTCCAGACTTTCTTCATTTTTCCCAGGCCCCCATTTTCCACCTTACAAGACTCCCTCACTTTACTTTCTACTTTAGAAGTTGAAGGTGAACTCTATCTCTTTATCTAACTGCTCATCTTTTCTTCCTGGTCAGGTGGGAATAACTCCATAGAGGGACACTTCTATTCTTTTCCTCATCTCCTGGGGACTTAACCTTTTAATTATTTCTTTATATGGCAACCTACATTTCTACATCTTTATTAGCTCGTCTCTTCGATAGTCATCTATTCATCCATCTATCCACCCCTACATTAATTTTGTAGGCAAGCATACACAGACCTACCTATTCATGAACGATACTCACTTGAACATGTTTGCTCCTCAATTTATTATTCATTTTCTTTCTTTCATAATCAGAGTCCTTTCTTTCATAGTTTCTTGGTCTCTCTTGTCATCCTGAAAAATTATTTTCATTTCTCATTGCACTAGTGAAACACTTTATTGGTGAATCTTGTGGGCTTTTCTCAGTCCTCATTCTCTCTGATTTCTTTGCATCTTTTCACTCTTCTGACCAGCTTTTCCTTGAAGCATCCTCTGCCCCGACTCCTGTCCGGTTCTCTGTCCTGATATTCTTCTCCCCTTTTATTACTATTTGCCTCTTTACTGCCACTTCCTCTTCCTGTTCTCCAAATGCTCTCTGTAAATCTCTACTATTCTCTTTAGCTCAGACTTTTCCAAAGTGTGTACCATAGAGCACTAGCCACAGGTGTGATGATAACAGTTGTCCTGAGGCAAAAAAAGAGTTCTGTTGTCCAAGAAGTTTCAGGAACATATAGGTAATTTAACAAAGTTAAATGTAATTGTAGTCTTCAGGACTTCTCAGAGCATTTAAATGCTGATGTGTATTGTTAATACCCAGGGGGCTCTGTGGGGAGATAGTATGCTCAGTTTCTCAAACTTGTTGGACCAAAGAACATTTCTTTTCATAGAACATATCAAGGGACCTGGATTCCACAGAACTCATGGGGGAAAACTGTGTACATTTTCCAATTTTCCACCTTGACCTCTTTTCATAATATTGCTCTCACAACTTTTTCTTCTACTACTCTCCTCTAGCCTCCTTACTATCAAGAGGGAATAGATTATTTTCTACTATAGAACCTACTCTATTATTTAAGTCTTATAGGAAATGCTACCTTTTCCACAAAGTATTTCCTGATCATTCCAGGTAGAAGCGCTTTTCCCCTTCTTTCAAATATAAGAGGAATCCTTAGAAGTAATAGTTAAGATCTTGCTCCATATTATTATAGTATTTATCATATTCAGCCGATTCATCTCTGATTTTGTTAACTTCTTGAGGACTGTGTCTATGCACTTTGTACCAGCAAGGAAAGCCTTCAGCTGCAAGTACCAGAAAACCCAACCAGAGGGACTTATGCAGCAAGACAATTCACTTTCTCATACAACAAGAAGCTCGGGATAGGGTGGCACCAGGGTTGATTAATTCTGTGGCTCAAAGTTACTATCAGGACTCAGATGTGCATCCTCACTACTCATGTTCACTAACCTCATGGTCCTAGGTGTCACACCTGGCTACAATAAAGTTAAAGGGAAGGTTAAAGTATACAGCTCTTCCTATAGGTATATTTCAGTATCTCACACCTTTTCTGTGCTGGCACCTCTCCCCACCAACTTCTCATTGGACAGAACAAGATCACCTGCCTTCCCAAAACCAATCACTGGCAATGGGATCTCCCACTGGACTGGCTTAGACACATCTGCCAAGCTGGGGTTTGGATCATCTTTGATGAGGAATAGAGACTTGAACAAAATAGGGGCTCTGTTAGCAAGGTGGGAATGGGCTCAAGTGGATTTTTACATTAATATCCTGTTCAGCTCCCCACAGACTATGCTGCACATTCTATGCATTTGCTAAGTGAGTGAAAGTATGGACAGAGAGTTGTGTCAAATAATGTGTTTAGTCAAGATTCTGTAACTTGTTACCTATCTACTATCTTTCCTGACTTTCTAGGAGGAAGACTAAAAATTTACATTATAAAAAGGAATGAATGTTCACAAGTGAACACGTTGTTGATTCTGCATTTGAAATATTAAAGCCTTTTTCCCCCTGTACTCTTAATACCAGTAATATCAGGAGCCAGGAGTATAATAGAGCCATTTTGAGTAAATGTCTCCAAGGGAATTCACAATGATGAAATCAAGGTAACATAAAATAGATTCTCAATTAAGTTTTTCATTGTTTTCAGCAAAGTTATAACATTGGGAAGCTTCTTTTTCTTTCCCTCATATTCAAGATAGCAACCATATTTCATTGTCAGTGATTTGATGCCAATAGTTGAATCAGTCTGTATTTTAGTTTAGTATTTCCTCCAGACATTCTTTGAACATGTGTCAACAGGAAAGATCATGTTTCAAAATCCACTTCTGCCCATTTCTCTCTTAATAAACAAAATGAAGTTTGAATATATATCTTTTAGTTCTCTCTATGCTTTCTGAAATTTGCCAAAAAAACAGAATTTCAGAACTGGTCAAGACCAAATTCCGAGACAGGTAACATGACCATGGGTACCCTTTCATCTCTGCTCTTGTGTTCCTATTTCTCTTAACAGTCCTCATCTGCAAGGATTTATTGTCAGCAAATACCCACCAACATCTCATAGCTCAAGAATATTTTAAGGTGTTGCCACTTTGCAGTGTATTCTCATTTTATTTAAAGTTTCTTAAATAATAAAAAAAACTCTAAAGATTCAGAGGAAGCACCTCTACTGATGAGCTGTCAGTTATGGTGATGGGGATGGAGGCAGTTTGGGAGAGAATATTCTTTGTTCTGTTTAAGTCACACAACATAGGTATCACCTACTCTGGGCACGTGATAGGCTGGCTCTAGGAATGATGTTTTGATTTTGCAATATTGTTGGGTAATTGGTAAGCCCGAAGCCCCTGAACTGCTGCTGCCAGGGGGATGTTTAAAACTGTCACACCAGAAGCTGCTAAGGCACATGTATTTCTCCCCAATGTGTGTGTAGGTTGTGCAGGATGTGGCCAGAGAAATATTGTAAAGTTTGGACTTCAATCAGAGAGTACTCTTCTCACTAGAATGAGTTTTAAACACCTCTCTGAAGAAGCAAAGAACCCAAAGAGTGAGGGCCCCAGAAACAGTATGGGCTTCCAGTTCACGGATTGTCCTAACACACACACATTTCCAGGTAATATGTATTAAAAATATAAGAAGCCAGGCAGTGAGGTAGCATGATGTTGAGGAAGAAGGTCCTTCTCTAAGTGACATTTCCCTTGTTACTAACTGCCAGACACCTGCTGTAAGAACAATTCTTATGCAATCAGAAGTCTTAAAAAAAAAAGTGTTCTTGTGACAGGATCCAAGCCAGCAGGTTGTAGCACCAGGTGACAGTATGCAAAGAGACCAACCCAAACTAAAGCCAAGGATGCTTGTCGTGGGATCTACATCAAGGTGCTCCTAGTGTTTTATAAGATGAGAAGTTTTTTAATAATTCATAGTTTAGGGAAGAAGGAAAACTCTCCTCGCAGACCAGTCAGCTTTCCATCTAGAACACTCTTCATCGTTTGTTCTTCAGGCTTTTATTCCTAGAATGTTGTTTTGTGAAAGTGTCAGAAGAGATCCAGAGAGAGAGAGGAGACTGGGGATGACAAAATGTTGTGTGCATCCAAATAACCAATTCTCTTAGAGAAGAGAGTCAGAAAAATTGATGTAAAATTTCTGGGTCAAAACCCAACATGCGGTAAACCTGAATTTTATTTAAAAATAATTTTCTGGGGGAAATCTCTTCATTCTCAAGTTTTAAAGTAGTATTAATAACCATTGGCAACAACTGGCATCTTGAACTATATTTTTAACTTAAATAAAAATTACTCTTCTGATGGGAAAACGAGGAATAAAAGAAGAAGGCAGCCAGTGTTTTGCCAAGTGCATCAGAGCGAAGCCAAGACTCCATAATAATTTAGCAATGGAGGCTTAGTCCCTGCTGAAATTCATTTTATAGACAGAGAATCAAGTCCTGGACGCGAAACAAGATCAACATGGAACATACATAGAAGGATGATCAGAATGTGGACAATGCAAATAAGAGACAAGTCTACAACAGGGAATATTCTGTTTTCTCCAGTTCATTAGTCAACACAAAGCTTATACCTGAAACCTTACCAGTAATGCTATTTTAGTATTCATATGTGTTTTTATATATGTATTTTTCAAGGTGACTGTTTAGTAAACTTGATATAATTGGATTCAATCATTATCAACAGATTCTTTTACAGTCTAAAGTCCTGAGTTAAAGAAACAGCCTACGTAGGGTTACCAGGGCAGAACAAAACCCATCTGAGTCACAAGTCATACTTCTGGTGTCCATAATGTACTCCTTTCAGGATGTGGCTTAGCAAAGCATATATGTCTGCTTGGACCACAAGTGTTAGAACCACAGGATGTTATTGCTGAAAGACACCTGTTTCAATCAGATGCTGTCAGGAAATAGAATCTGACTCAGGTGGCTCGAATGAAGAGACTTTAGCAAAGAGACTACTCAGCGAGGTGTGGGCAGGGCAAAGGACTTGAGGCACCCAGGGATAAGCAGCAGCAGGAAGCCATTGCTGCTTCTGATAACCCAGTGAGAGCTGAGCCGTGGATGAGGTGCCCGACAGGAGCTGTAGGCGTGGAGGGATGCAGCCCCTGCCATATATGCAGGCCAAACCAGGGAGGGAGTAGGGAATAAATACTACTGCCCCTCTCCCCTCCTCTGATCCTCTGTAGGTGCCTCCCATAGGCCAAACCCAACCAGAAGCCAGAAGGCAAGGGAGTCAGGGTGATGTCGTCCACAGAGGACATGGAACAGGGCAGGAAAGGGCAGATATTGGATTTGGAGTGGGTAGGGCAAATGGTGAAAAACCACACGGTACCTTAGGAATCTGTTCTTTGTGCTCAGATTTGAAACTCCAAATCCTTTCTTTGTCTAACCCTAGACAGGGCCCAGATGGACATGTGGGCAGCAGGTATGCGACTGTACGAAGCAGCTTACACCTCGTAGAGGTGAGTGCTCACTTGTTAAAGGTGAGCAGACTGGCCTCCCCCAAAAAAGAGACGGATTCTTCAGGAAACCTGGATGCCTCAGTGCCTATGGCAACCAGTCCTGATCAGCCTCTGATCATGCCAGGAGAGGGGCTGATGCTTCCTCAACCGCTAATGCTTATAGGGGGATTCTGCAGCTAGCTTGTGACTTCCTAGACCTGCAAGACTCAGTCCTCAGCCTCCATCATGCCAAGAAAGACTAGCTTCTCCCCAAGCATGAATCCTGAGCTGGTGGGATAGGGCTGGAGTTGAGGTATTGATGTGTCATGTTATACTTGTGTCCAGTCCGTGATCATACCAGGTGAGGAGAAGGGGCTTCCTTCCTAATCATGCAGCCCAAAGTCTAGCTCTGTTTGACTTTCGTTGCGCTGCTCTAGGGTGGGCCATGAGGAAATTGATCCCGTCTCCCAGTGAACTCTGCTCTGTCAGACCTGGTGCCTGTGCACTACTTTACCAGTCGCCCTTGTTTGCAAGAAACCCAGACAGGAACTGACAGGGTAGCATGGGTGGCAACAAAGCTCCCACAGCAGACATTGAGTCCTCTTGTTCCGCATCCTCCAGCCAGCATCTCCTTTAATCAGTTGCATGCCAGCTCATGAGGCCAAGACGGCTGTACAATACTCACCTACGTTGCTTTGCAAAGTGAGGTGATCAGTGGGATGAGCATTGAGTGTTATGACCCAGCTTGTGTAACATCAGTGTGACACCTAGTCTGTGGGTGGTGGGCAGACCTCACAATGGGATAAAGAATCAAACAGGAAAAGCAAAATAGATGTGCCCATAAAAAAAACAGTTACATAGCACCCTTGAATAAATTAGTAATATTTATTTGTGGTGTACTGCAAGTTGCTCAATTATGTCCTATTTATTTCTGATTGCTGTGCAAGTTGCTCAGTTATGTTTTTAATCCCTTCATCCTCAGTAAGGTTTTGACTTCCATTCATTTTGTTTGGGGGAGAGTATTGTGGGAAAATGTGGCTTTTTATTATTCCACTGAAGCCCACTTTGTCAGGGATCCAAGTGGCCATAGCAACTAAATCTCCTGTTGACTCTTCCTCTAGACTCAATCCCTGAAAATTAGTCGGAGCGGATTATGGTGAGCCTTGTGAAATGCATCTTTCGGTTTCAGAGGGGCAGAGAGCTGGAAGGCTCATCCGTTCTTTGATCCTCCATGACTTCTCTGATCCTGCGAGTCTGAGTGACTCATCTCATCCGAGGTCTTGTTGTTTCACTGCCTTGGAAACTGTGGGCTGTTAAAAATAAGATCCATTCCTGGCCGCCTTGGCCTTCAGCCTCAAGGCTGGATTCTGCAGACCCCAGAGCCCCCAGAACTCTGGACCAATGCTTGAGGGCTCTTTCCACATGTGCAAGACCGTGTCTGTAAAAATAAACCACTTTAACACTTTGGGGTTAAATTGACTGTTTATTGTATGAATTAAGCTTCATCCACACCCTCGCCTCCTCCCCGCCCCCCCAAGTAAATGGGATCAAAGAGTTTAGTGGGTAGACACAGCCTGAGCTTCTGTCACTTCCCGGGGACGTTCTCCATCCCTTTTTTCCATTGTGTACATCCACTTGGGTGCTCTAAGGAGACCAGAGATCATGAGGTCATGGAGAACCAGGGCAGGAGGAGGTGTCTGGTGGAGCCCCAGCCCAAGGCCATGTTGTTATCAGCATATTTTGAGTGCGCACTACTTGCCAGGCATCGGGCTCTGGGTGTCAGTTTAGCCCTATGAAGTAGGTCTTCTCATGTATTTTTGCATCTGGGGAAATCAAGGCTTAGAGATTTAGATGTTGCGCTCAGTCTATACTGTTAATAAATTGTACACTCAGGATTCAAACTCAAGTGATCTGACCCCAAATCATATGTTCTTAGCCACTTCTCTATATGGTGAAATAAATTTGCTACTTCCACCTCTCTTTACTTCTTGACAGAGGAGCTGGGGTCACGGGGAGTGGTGGGCTTGGGGCAGGCGGGAGTAGCGGGGTAGAAGACACAGGGCAGAAAGGAAAAGGATCTGATAAACTTTTCCATAAATGGGTTAGTGAGGTAATGTTAGAGCTGCCTCTAGCATTTCAATTTTAGAAGAGGATGAAGTGAGAGAGCGTTCTTTAAAGCACTGCTCCTTGAGAGCTTGGGCAGAGTGGGAGAAAACTGGAGAGCAGGGAGGTCCGTCCCGTCCACTCTCACTTGGAGGGCTGGGGCTCGTGAGGCTGTCTCTGAAGTTCGCTTGTTTCTTCTTAGAGGCTATGCCATTTCTTGAGCCCCTCGGAAGTGCTGGACCTGAGCCAAGGATTGTGAAGACCACACAATGATCATAAAATGTTTCCTGCTCGTGGAACTAGAGGGCCCCTGCAGGTAAAGGATGGTGCTAGGTGTGCTAAATGCCAAGCTGGGTGAGGGATCCCTTCTGGCCTGGAGGAGCTCAGCTAGGGCATCACACAGGCCCTGGCATCCCAGCCTCGGGGGCTGAAGTGTTTTGATGGCTAGAGAAAAGAGGCTAAGCAGGTGCATGGTGGAGGAGCCCCAGGCCCAGGCCGCATTTGTCTTCTATTGTGGACACATATGCCTACAATCTGGTCATTTTTATTTTCTATGAAGACAAATATTTAGTAACTTACTAAACTGTATATACTAATGTTGTATGGCTACTATAGGGCAAGGTTAAAAAATAAAAGTTTAAAAAACATTTAGTTATAAATGGCAAAATTCCAAGTTATTAAATGTTTCTTAACCTGGTTTCTTTGGCAGCTGAGTGAACAACTCATCCTGAACCACTTTTTTTAAAAAGATTAGCGCTCAAGCTAACATCTGTTGCCAATCTTCTTTTTTTTCCTTCTTCTCCCCTAAAGACCCCCAGTACATAGTTGTATGTTCTAGTTGTGAGTGCCTCTGGTTGTGCTATGTGGGACGCCACCTCAGCATGGCCTGATGAGTGGTACTAGCTCTGCGCCTGGGATCTGAACTGGTGAAACCCTGGGCCGCCAAAGTGGAGCGCGTGAATTTAACCACTCGCCACAGGGCCGGCCCCCGAAACACTTCTTAAGTTGGACTTTTCCTAGCTCTAAGCTCAGAGGTCTGGTGTATATAGGGCTTGAGGAGCTTTCTGGAGCCACATTTGTTGCTTCAACCTGTTTCTCCTCTTTTCAGGTACTAAAGGCCTTTGACTATCTGGTTATTCTCACGGCCCTAGCAGTGGGACTGATGTGGAGAAGAGCCTTACTTTGTGTTTTGAAGCAAAACGGACTCTCCTAATGGAGTGTGAAGTGCTCTGATGACGCATCCGCCCCTCAAAGGAGAGGCATGTCTTCCTGCAGCAGGTTTGCGTGGCTTTGCAATTGCAAGTGAACAGTTTTGAAGACTCACCGTGTAGGATTGTTCCACAGAGTGAATCTCTCACAATTTTTGTTGTTGCTGCTGTTGCTTTTATGGGTTGTGTGTGTGTGTGTGTTAACCAGTTAGGAAGGGTTGTTGTGGCAAGCATGCCACATGTGCTATCCCTTTTTCCAACAGCTTTACTAAGTGGTTTCCTCTCAGGTTCCTTCAAAAGTGCCTGGCAGATATTTCCTGGTAGGCTCAGACACCCTACATTTTCTTATCAATATAGGTTCTTGTCTGGATGTAGGATGCTTGAAAGGCAATTAGTCATGGCCTTATTTTTAGTTCCATTATTTTAAGTTCATAAAGTGAAGGCATTAATACTACAAAATCACCATGGGTCAGTGCTTATTAAATTATCCGTTTGTAATAACTGTTGATCCCTAATAGACTAGCTTTCTAGCCTAGACCGCATGAAGGTTGAAATTTTGATTTGCCATCTTGAGAACACTTTGAATACAGAAAGCCAAAAGTCCTTTGGATTCCTTTCATTCTTGGAGACATTGTTTGGTGTTTTATTCAGTGAGTACTTCCTAAATATGTTTACAAAGGAGACAGGCTCAGCATGTTGTCTGGAAGTGGTTGTGTGCACACAGGTTCATGATCCACTGTTAGAAATGTAAGCTGAGTGTGTGCACACGTGCATGTGTGTGTACTTTGGAATTGCATGGGATATTAAACTTGGGCTTTCGGTACCTATATCTCACTCTCACTCAGACCAGATCACCTCTAGTCTGATCAAGTTAAGATGATGTTTATCAGGCAGCTTGCAAGAGCAAGGTCTTTGACTTCATCATGCACAGTTCTAGCAGAAGCCTAGAGAGGGGCAAACAGTTCATTCTACTGCTAAGCAAACTGTTCATGGTGAGTTGATAAAAATAAAAGCAGGTCTATTTATTTAGGCAACTACTGTATTTCACTGAATCTAAGATTTTCTCAGTATGATATGTGCCATTATTTTATATATCATTAAGCGAGAAAAATAATTCTTCTAATTAAACTCTAACATACTGCTTTTATATCACTAGAATTTTTATTTCTACTTACGGAAAGCACTCTTTTAGGCTTATTTGGACATAGCTTTCTATCATTTAGAATTTTTGAACATTATAGAAAGGAAAATATAAATTCAATAAATTGGCTAAAATATTCCTAAATGGCTCCGTTTTCATATCTGGTCCTTCTGATCATGTATCAATGTCATGTCTTTTTCACAGAATATAGGTCCTTGGGCCACTGAGATCATCAGTAATCACAATCAGAAAATGTAGCATTTCTTAAAAGATAGCTCCACTACTCTCTTCAAGAGTCTCTTCCAAGTGACTGGCACTCAACTGCAAGTTTTGATGTGCACATATAGGCAATGACAATGATGTCATAATGGCCATATCCCAACTTCAGTGATGTTAATGTGTCAAGATGCATGTCTTAGATACAGTGACATATGCTCAAAAATTTGAAGTGCATAACAGAGTTAAAAATTCTAGGTCAATCCCTCAAAGACAGGCTTTTCCTATCAGAAATCTCCAGAGTAAAGATTAAGTACTAATTCTGCTAGCATGAAGTGATGTGACTGGGAGAAACCATTAGTCTAGAGGTTTCTCAAATTTTTGAGTGTGTCAGAATCAAGTGGCTTACTTGTTAAAAATATTGATTCCCAGGGCCACTTCAGACCCATCAAATTGGAATCCCTGGCTGTGGCATTTTGACAAGCTCCCCAGGACACTCTGATGCAGGTGGTCTGGAGAACTGAGCTCTAATGCACAGTGCACTGAGCTCTGTCTGAGGCACCCTCAGTGTACATTTAGCTCTCAGATTATAGGCCTGGAGACTTCATGAAACCCATGACAGCCAAAAGAAAGCAAGACACTTTTTCAAAGAAAAGAAGGTCACCATGTGCCCTTCATTCAGAACATCCCAGAAAGAAAGGAGCCAAGATATTTTGACACCAGATTAGAGAGTGAGTCTGAAACTGCCAATTCCTTAAAAAAAATTCTTAATAAGGGGCTTGGAAATTATGCTTCTTATTTCTCTTCTTCTAGTGATTACCTTCAACTTTTTTTGTTTTTTTAACATTCAATCATTTATTCCACTCACATGTCATGTAAAGGCCAAGGCTCTTCATCACTAGACAAACTCTGATGAGTCTGGCGAGGGTGGTCCTGATGAATGTTTTATGACATTGTGAAAGGGGTCAGTTTAAGGTTAGGCAAAGGAAGTGCCGTGTTATTAGAGAAGCAAAGTAGCAGAATCATTTCCTATGATTCTTGTATTAATCAGAAATCCCAGTCTTTCCAAAATTCCTAGTGAACATTCCAAATGTCTTAGCAATAACTTCTAACATGACTTTTTAAACCTATGTTCTCTCATGTCAGATAGTTCTAATGTCTAAATGACTTCCCAATGCCTAAGTTAATTCTCTAGTCATTTAGGAAACTGGTGATTAAAAAAACTCTTTTGGCCTCCAAGAGCAGATTGTGAGCTGTTTAGTCATCCCACGCTAGGATGGGTGAGGCAGGCTGCGGAGGACGTGGTGGTCTTCCTCAGCGGGAATGTGGATGCTCAGCCATCATTCTGTGAATTAAGTGAATGAAAAATTACCCCGTCTTGCAGAAGGTGAGTGGAATGGAGGAATGGGTGAGGTCTGAGATAGAGAGCCACAGGCTTATTTTCTTTCACGATAGATAATTTGTCTCATGGAATAAGTAATAATGTTTTACACCTGTATGGTAATTTAGAGTTGACATGTTTTCACATCTACGTTATCCTTTGATCTTCACAACATCTCTTTGAGAAAGGGATGATGTTTCTATCCTTTACATTTTTCTGAAAAAGTGAGTTCATGTCAATCAGGAAGGCTGGTTGGTGTCTTAGCCCAGGACCAACGATGCAGCTGGGACTCAAACTCGTGTCTTCTGGTTCCAAGTTCAGAGCTACTTTTGTTACTCATGTTGCTTGTGGTCTTGTATCAGGGCAGCACCTGGTGCTTCTGAACATGGCTTCATTTTTGGAGGCCGAAGGATACCGTATGACTGGAATCTCTTGCAGATGGGTTCATCGACTCAGAACCCTGATGTGAGAAAAAGCTAGCTGTTAGAAAAACTTGACTGACTCCTCGCTCTAGAACTTGCCAGAATTGAGAGCAAAGAGAAGTAGTCAGCTATGTAGTGAGAACTCCTCACATGCTCCCAAGTCTAGACTTTCTCCCTCTACAGAATTCTAAAGAATTCCTGGCAGTGGGAACCCAAAGTTGAAGTTTCTAGATTTGGCCAAACTTAAAAAACACCCGATTCTGTGTCTGCTTCCTCAGAGGACTCCACTGTAGCCAGAGCTCTGGATATGGTGGCAAAGTTCTCTGAGGGGTGCCCAGAGATGCAGGGTCGAGGTCTGTAGCAGACACTGTGGATGTCATGTCCTTATCTTCTCAACTCCCCTGTGCTCACGGTTCTTATACGGCTGTTTGCTATACGCTACTGTGGTTGCCCCCCAGCTGCCTACAGCCATGATCTGCTCATTCAGACAAATCCCGGTGCAGGCAAGAAGCCAAATTAAAACAGTGGCACTTCGCTTTACTCTCCTGAGCAGGTGTAGTTTTTGAAAATTGCCTGTAACATCGAATCTTCCTTTACTATTAAAATTGTCTTTATTAAGAATTGAAACTTAGAAAACTGGAGAGAGATTTCTTTGGGCAAAATATTTGCTCCAAGATAGAAGATCACTTTTAAAGAATGAAGTAAATCTTTATAAATTTGGACTCTTGATAATGATAGTCATAAGGCCCCTTTTAACTCATTATTAAGGTAGAGAGGAGAGATGGAGTGGCCTAGGGTGTGTGTCATGTGACTTGCCTAAGATCACATAACTTGGTAGTGGCAGAGCTGTTTCTAGAAATTCTGCAAGTTGTTCCTAGGGCAGGAGGCTCTGGAAGGAGTCCCCAGGGCATGTGACAGCTGACCAGTGACTGCTGTAAAGCTCAGTCAGTTTGGCAGATATGTTTCCTCAGGGTCCATTGGCCATGAGGAGCTTCCATGACCTTCTTCTCAGGGTAGGTGTGGTGCTGCCAGACTCAAGGCTAGAAGGTCGAGGACGAAGTTGGTTAGCTGTGCAGGAGCTGACATGACCAGCCTTACGTGCCTGCTCAGACCCCATTCCATCTCAGCTGCTTCTGCTGTCTCTGGAAACCTCTACCTTACTCCTACAAAGAATCACTCAGGGTCTGCAGCTCAGTCCAACCTGTCCAAGAACCTGGGCCTCACTTTGCTCTCCCTGGGGAACACATCGGTGCCCATTTTAACTTACTGCTCTCTGAAAATAACTCTGGGAAACTATTGGTTACATTTACATGCTTATTAAGTAGTAAGTTCTTATTATGCGCTAGACTTTGCTCTAGGTGCATGCAAAATTGCCATCAGCTGGTGTCCAAGCAGGAGAACTTTCAGATGGTACTAAAAACAAAATCAAAACTGAAAGTCTTATACACCTAAATTTCTTCACTTGCCCCTTGGAAATTTTCACCTTCAAGGCTGGCTTCAGAATTCAATTTAAATCAAATCTCTCTGGTAAAGAGTTTTGTGAGGAAGGCACAGTAAGCATCGGACAATTTGACTTGACATGAGGGTTTGGAACCTTTCCAGAGCCTTTCCCACTTTGCCTATCCAGAAAAAATTCTTGTTATTTGGTTACTAGCAATTGTAATGTGCAAAATAAAGCAAAAAATCCAATGCACATTACCTAGGCTTATTTTCTGTCTTGACAGAATATGAAGTTTAAGCAAAATTCATCACAATGGTGTTTGAAATGAACAGGGTGTCCTGGGCTAGTATTTACTTTTATCATTTCTCTGGACCCCACTGCAGAGGCTGCATACTGTCCTTTGGATCCCGAGATGGTGTGGTTTGACCTACTACAGCCTGAACTCGCATTTTCAGAGTTGAGAAATGCTTTATGTGATTCCCCCAGGCCTTTTTCACTCTTTGATTTGATAAATGATGAACCGGCAGAGCAAGGTTAGAGATTGCCAGCCCCAGCACAAAGCAAACCAATCAGGGTGGACCTCATGTCCTCATCATTAACAGCTTTAACTTTGCCTTATTTTTTTTTGCTGTCGTCCCCTTGCTGACTCATGCTCTGATTTCCTAACCCTTTGTGGTCATTGCTAATTTTCCTCAGAAAATTGGTTGATCTGGGCTTAAGGTTTGGAAAGACAGAAATACAACTACGTAAAAGTCCCATAGGTATTGTGCTGAGACAGAGTTTTTGTCGGGCCTTGGAAGAAATTGAAGATTCCCCAAGAATGAGTAGTTAGGTACCATGTATTGAGATAGTTCCACCATTTATGAACTCTGTTGAGCATATTTTCTTCACTCTTCCGTGTGTTGTGTTTTGGTTTACTCTTGTTGGGATTTGATACCTTCGACTTCCATCTTCTTTCTGTTTAGCTGTCATTTACTAAAGGTGTCATCCATTTTTGGAAATGCAGAAGGTGGTTGTCCACCAGCTCCTCTTCTCCTTCTTTCCCTGACCACTTACAATGTTGACATTCAAGGGCTTTTATTATTTCTATCTTAGGTTCCTATAAAAGATCAGAAAGTTCTTACCCTTTTATTCTGTTTTTATTCACTGCCAACTTTATGATGATTATATTTTTAAAATGAAGAATAGCCACCATTTATTGAATGAATGATAGACACTTTCCATCACTTATTTTATCAATCCTAACAATAGCCCTGTAAAGAAGGTGTTATTAACCTCACTGTACATCATGATGAAATGGAGGCTTAGAGACATTAAAATAAGTTTCCAAGTCCCTTAGGTAGTAAGTGGCAGAGCAGAGATTCGAATCCAGCACTGTCGGAATCCAAAATTTTTAGCAGGACTGAACAGGTGACAGACTGCATCTAGTCCACAAGAAATGAGGGCACATATAAACTTTTCTAGTTTGAATGAAATACTGGTCAACATTTAGAAATTAAGGTATTACATTAAAACGTTTGTATTCCAGCTTCTCTTTAAAAAAATTAGATTGGGCACAGTGGGCTCATAATCTTGCATGGCAGCAGTCACTGGCCCTAAGGAGTGGATGCTTCCCTTAGTGGAGTCATGTACTCTCAGGTGGACAAAATCCACTCTTTTCCACTACACTATACCTGGCATAGGTTACTGCCTCACTCACTTGGGTCACCTGTTGGGCACCTACCTGCGTTTCACTTTGTGATCCCTGTTCTAGTCTTTAAAGACAGTCTGTCTCAGAGTTGGAGGCCCGGCTTCACCATTTGCTAACTGTGTGGCCTTGGACAAGTTACTTAACCACCCTAGGCCTCCATTTTCTCATCACTAAGATGGGAATAAGGATAATGCCTAGCTCTTGAGGCTGTTTTGAAGGTTAAATGCAATAATCCATATCAAGTGCTCAGCATGGTGTTTGGCATATAGCAAGATATCTATAATGGTTAGGTGTTATTATTAACCACTATTACAGTTAACCACTCTCTCCCCAGAAAGTGGTGTTCAGCAAAGTTTGAACAAGAAACCTTTCCCAGGGTCAGCCTAAACTGTGAACTAGGCCATCAGAACCATTGGCCATTGGAGGCATGATTGTGTTGTAATAGGCGAAAGAGTGTGTGTCTTTGACATTAGACTGACGTGGTTCAAGTTTGATCTCTGAAATTATGGGGACCTTGGGAAAGTTATTTAACCTCTTTCTGACTCAGTTTCCTCATTTGCAAAATGAGCATGATAATAGTGTCTATTTCATAAGGTTGTGGTAAGGAGCAAGTGAGTTAATACATGTAAAATGCTTCAGAATGGTGCTTGGCACATATTATGCACCGAGTGAACATTCCCCACTATTGAAAACGATAAATCAGAGTGTGCCGTTTGCTAAGTATGTGTTTCCTTCTGGGGAGATGCAGCTAGAATATTTCAAATTGGATTGTCATGGAAACTGGGAAATTTCCAAGCTAAAACTCTTGCCTTCATTTCCCACCTCCTCAATTTCCTGCGGTCTGGATTCTGTTCCCTCCATCCTCCTAAAATTGCACTTTTGAAGGCTAATCATCAAGTCACATCCCATGGCCTCTGCCTCGTCTTCTAGAAGGGACAGGAATTTTAGGGATCAACTAGCCTACATCATCACTTCTCAGAAGAGGAGGCTGAGGCTGAGAGGTCCTGGCGTTTGCCCATCACTAATTTGCAACAGATCAAGAGTTCTGAACTTTATTGGGATGTGAATTTATTAGATAACAGTGGGTTTATATCTATTTTGACAAGTGGGTCGGGGGGCTTGGAATCCAACCTGTGGCTGCTGTAAGAATTCTCCTCTCTCCTCTTTCACCTTGCTCTTTCTGCCCCACTAACCTTGCTTAACAAGGCACTGGTCCAGCTAATATTTTTAGAGGGCTGCTCTGTCTTCCCCAGTGGGACCTAGGCCCTGTGACCCTCTATAGCATGAAGACCTTGTTTCTTGACGGGTAATGTTTTCCCTGCTCTGTGACTTGCCTCTATGGGCCACGTTCTGATTTCCCTGCTGGCTCATTTGTTTCCTTGGGCTGCCTGCCTTGTTTGGCGGTTTTTAGTGAGGCCTCTGATAGATGCCAGGAGGTGAGGGGAAGGGCTCTGAATGGGCTCAATCATTGGACAAGCAGACTCGGTGATGGATGAGCCTCCTCTCCAGGGAGTTTTTGGTCAGCAGAAGTCCAACTGATAAGTTTTTCCAGAACTGAGTAACCCAGAAACAGTGCCAGCAACATCTTACCTCTTTTGTGGGTTTTGTATTGATTTTAAAGGAAATTCTCAGCGGCAGTTCCACTCTTACTAGAAATACAGCTACAGCCACAATAAACTTAGATATATGTGATGTGAATTATTTTAGAAATAACATTTGAGGAGATGGATGGGAGGAAGGAAGAGAGGATCTTTAAAAAAATCCCTTTCAAAATATTTTCTTTCTTCTAAGTATTGAAAAGGCACAATATAACCCTTTCTTCTTTCAAATGATCTCATAGCTATTTATTGAGGGGAAATACCAAATGTTTATTTATTTTTTTAAAGAAGCTTCTTCGGTCCTGATGATTCATGTTGATATCATTTTCCTCCGGACTGCAGAGGCTCTGAGACAAAGCGACACCCCAAGTGATATGCCAGTGTCAGAACAATTCCTGTCCTGAAGGAGGTATGCAATCTTCTTTATTCTCCCTTCACAGATGTCCTTGAGCCCTTGAGACGGATGTGAGCGAGTTTTTTAGTCCTCATGCAAAACAACCATCTAAACATAACAGATGACATCAGCTTGGGCTTTTCAATTCCTGGATGGCAGCAGCGTGTTAATCCAGCCTTCATCCTGGATTTCATAAACTAAAACAAGAGAGCCTGGCAGGAGGACAGCGCTGCTGCTGGGTTGAGGAAATTGATGACGGGGAAGCATGCGGGCAACCCAGTGTACTATAAAACTCATAAACGTGTAGGCAGGGGCTCAGCTACCACTTTGGACAGCTGCTTCCTGCCAGCAAAGACCACGCCACTGGAAGCTGAGCCCAAGCCCGAGCCCACGGGGAAACATGAAGAGCCTGTTGCTGCTGACCACACTCCTTGTACCTGCGCACCTGGCGACGGCCTGGAGTACCAAGTATGCGGTGGATTGCCCTGAACGCTGTGACAGTAACGTGTGCAAAAGCAGCCTGCGCTGTAAGAGGACAGTGCTCGACGACTGTGGCTGCTGCCGGGTGTGCGCCGCGGGGCTGGGAGAAACTTGCTACCGAACAGTCTCGGGCATGGATGGCGTGAAGTGTGGCCCGGGGCTGAGGTGTCAGTTTTACAGTGAGGAGGATGATTTTGGTGACGAGTTTGGTATCTGCAAAGGTAACGAGTGACCCCCTTGCTTTTCCCCACCCAGGGCACACTGAGGGCTTTCAGCCAGGGTGGGAAGTGACGAGCCTTTCCTCCTCATGAGGAAGGGGGAAAATGCAGGTGGGTTAGGGACAAGCCCCCACACAGGTGTCATAGGGAGAGAGAGGGATAACTGCAAATAGCAACTGAACCCAGTGTGCAGGAAAGCACAGAAGGAAATGCAGTGTTTCACTCAAGTTTAAGAGATTTAAGAAAAAAGTTGCAATGGAAGATTGTTTTGCCTCCTTTTCTAGAAAACTTTAGAAACTTGACAGGTAATCTGTTGTGGATGGTTTAGATGCTCTCTTCTGCAAGGCAGTGATTACAGAGGTCTGCACTAGATAACCTCTTGGAGGGGTATCTAGCCACAGGGTTTAGTGATTCTTTGATCTTGAAAGGGTCCACAGACCAGAGGGCATCTCTCAAGATCGAATATTTCTGATGAACGCTAATGCACTTTGTGAAATAGGGTGGGCTTAAGTCATCTAACAAAATGACTGTCAGTCTTGCAAGAGGTTTCCTGAGGTATGAAACAAACTTCATTCCACTTTATAAAGGTTTCTGGTCATCTAGAAAAATAGCAGATGGTGTAAGACAAACAAAATAACAGTAAAGAGGAATAAAAATTGGAAGTCTATACAGAATGAGGTTGGCAGTCTTACAGACTTAAAAACTTCATTAGGTTGAAATTATAGCTAAACAACGTAGGTAAGCATTTATAGAATTTATTTTAAACTTAGTGACTATAGTTTAAAATGATTAAAATGTTTAGGATCAAAAGAATGGCGATTTTAAAATACTCTCTATATGGATACCTCATGATCTCATCATTAAGAGCTATTATTAAGATGCAACACATATGATATAGCCCTATTTGTCAGTTTTACAACACAAAGAACCTTTTTATTAAAGGGACTGGGAAATTTTAAAATAATTCTTATATTTTATGTATTTAATACAATTGTATGCTTTTATGAATGATAATCATCCAGTATTGAGCTATTGTCGTTAATTCTCCTACCTTTTAGACAAATATTTTATAAATTAATCACATTTTAATCCATAAAACAAACTAAAGGTTAGGAAATAAATACTTGAACTATTTGGAGAATTTTACTTTTTGCTTAGTTTATTTTTGTTTATAGCCAATAAAAGGTAGAATATTGAGCAAATATTTTCTTTGGTGAACATTCACATGTATTTCTTTCAGCTGAATAGGATCTGTATTTTCTGTAAATTACAGGGCTTATCAGCCAAGAAAACAGTACTTCACATAAGGAAATTAGGGAGGAAGTGGTTAACACAATCATTCTTATGATATAGCAAGTATATGCAGTGGATTGCTTTTTCTCTTGGCATAACAATCTCCTCTGTAAATGTGATTGTAAGTGCACAGTCACACATGGGTAAAGAAACAAAATGTAAGGCATGCGAAGTCTTTAGTACTCTGGTATTCTACTGAATGATTGAGGTAGCTGTCAATGAGATATATTTTAAAAAGATATCTAGGATTGCTCTTTTTGGCATCCTTAAGATTGCAAGCAATTTCAGTTTCGAACATTCTTCTCTCTGCTGGGAATAGAGAGCCTGTGTGAACCTCAGAAACACTAGATAGAGACATTATATTTTGCTATAGGCGAACTCCCTCCTTCAGCTTTTTTACAGAACGTTCCTATGAAAACTGTATACTCTAGCTGCATATCCAGATGTTTTCTAAATATTCAGATGTTCGGCGTTGTGTTGCCAGATATCAGCCAGCCAACACATGTTTATTGAACACCTACCATCTGCCCAGCACTATTCAATACATGGGGAGACAATAGAAGTAGAACTGAGATTTTGACTAAGATTTAGTTTTCAATACCACTGGAGACACAGTCAAATCCCTGTCTTGTGTGCCCTTGTGCAAGAGGCTTTTCCAGGATCCCTTTCAAGGACTGTTCTCCCAGTAGAGAGGTCAGTGTTTAAAACCAGACTCTTCTGCAATCTGAAGGATGCCGAAAAAAGCAATCCTAAACCTCATTTAGAAATAGATTTCATTCATGTCTATCTTGATTGTTCTGTGAAATACTAGATTTGTGAAGGTTCTGACGCCTCACAACTTGTTTCTTTACCCGTATGTGCTTGTACATTTACAAGGACATTCTCATGCCGAGACAATAAATATTCTACATCTAGTCTGCTTGCCTGTTCAAGACTGTCTAGTCTATTGAGATGCTGTTTATGTCATAAAAACCATGCATTTTTGATAAATAAGTTTATCTTCTTTTTCTCAATATAGTATGTTTTAGTCTAAGTATGAAAACATTGAAGCTCTAAAAGCTTCCAGATTTGGGTAGGTATACAAATAAATTCTCAACTTTCTTGTTCATTTAGCATGTTGCATCTTAGCTTTCCAGGGGGTTTAACCAGCGAATCCTCCTAACATCTGGGGAAGTTAGGTAAATTGTGCTGCCATTTTGACAGATAAGGAAGTTGATAAGTGATGGAGCAGATTGAAGATTGATTGCTTGCTTCATGGAGAGCTGGGATGACAGCCCTCTTAGCTCCTGCTTAATTTGAAGCTCTTTCTATACATTTAAAGCAGTAAATTGTCTTGTGAATACTGCAAGGGATTAAAACACAGCATCATATCTTTTAAACTCTTTGAGGAGCTGATGCCTGCGTCTGTTCAATTGCCCACCTTCACTGAGCTGTCACAGAGATAAGCTATGAGAATTGGTCTGTTGCTCTCTCAGCAGAGTAAACAGAATTAAGATACGTTCAAGGATATTGGTTATGCCGTCAACTAAACTTCACGGTGGGGCGCTACAACTGAGGTGCCTATTTTCTGGTCTTTGTGTGGGATTTCACATTTGCGAATTAAAGTTTCAACTTTTAAAGCCTGGGGTTTTTTGAGAATTGGGTTTTATCTAACAGTCAAGATTCATGAGGTTTGTTCAAACCCTGAGGCTATAAGGATGGAGGCTTATGCACAACCAGCAGCTCCCTCTAAACCTTCCCTTTGTCCTCAGACTGCCCCTACGGCACCTTCGGGATGGAATGCAAAGAGACCTGCAACTGTCAGTCAGGCATATGCGACAGGGTGACCGGCAAATGTCTGAAATTTCCCTTCTTCCAATTTTCCGTAGCCAAGTCGTCCAACAGGAGATTTGTTTCTCACACAGGTAAGAATTGATTCCAGCATAGACATTGGAACAATAGTTTCATTTTCAGTTTGAATGACTTAAAAAATACTGATGAGTGGAATAAGATGTTGATTTGAATGATTTTGTTTCCTCTATTTTAGTCAGGGGAGAGGTGAGTGGTTGTTGAGTTGGTTGCTGTAGCTGTTTTTTAAAAAGATCTCGTTAGTAATCTTGAAGATGATATAATTTCTCATAAAGTTACCAGTTTATACGGAGGACAAATATGATTGATTACCAAAAAACCTGTAATAAAAAAATAACCAAGATATACAAAGTTCTTTAAATTCTTTAGGGATCTGTTTTATATACGTAACTAGACAAAACTACTTCTTTCCCAACTTCACATAGAAAAAGCACTCTGCAGAATTTACTGGATGAGGTTTAAGAGCCAAGATAGAAAATATAGAACATTTATTTTTAACCAAGTGGAAGTATTTAAATGGAATAATTCCAAGCATGTATTTTTATGGATTTTGGAAAGGATAAGAACTCGTATCTGTGATTGAAATTTGGGAATTTTGAGTAAAATTGTAGTAATAGTCACATGCTGCTTGTTAGTGCTCGCGTGCTTTCTACACAGTTGTTAGTATATGGGGAATACAGCCTATGAGATGGTGCTATGCATCTATTCGGTTATCTTTTTGGATAAATGGCCAGTATAGTAAAGCTTCATTAAACTGAAAGTAGCTCATTTAAGACAACATGTAGCCACAGCAACTACTGGTATTAACAAATCATACACTTTTCTCCCTTAAATATAAATAGTTGGCAATCCAAACCCATTTTATTTAGTTTTTGTTTCTGGTTCTTTGCTCTTCAAATTAATTACAATTTGAAATATTTGGCAAATGTGCTTATTTCCCAGCTTTACCTGCTTCTTACACATGGGTACAAATAAGTACATTAAGATAAAGGGGGAAATACTGCACTTTTAAGTGAATTATTATTTTTAAGAGTGGCTATACCACGAAGCATTAATTTAAAATGGAAACCTCTCTCTTTTTTTAACCTATTAGGTGAATATCTTTGTGAATATTTGATCTGGAACTTGAGATTGTTATTAACATTTTAAATACTTGTGACTTGTCTTTATAGTCCTTGAAAAGAAAAATGGAAGAAGATTGAGGTTTAAGTCCTGAAAAAAACTTTTTTATTGAGGTGATATTCACATCACATAAAATTAGCCATTTTAAAGTAAACAATTCAGTGGCAGTTAATACATTCACAATGTTATGTAGCTACAACCTCTATCTAGTTCCAGAACGTTTTCACTAGCCCAAAAGAAAACCTCTGTACCCATTAAGCAGTTACCCCCATTACTCACCCCTCCATCCCCTGGCACCACCAATGTACCTTTTTTTTTTTTGAGGAAGATTAGCCCTGAGCTAATTGCTGTCAATCCTCCTCTTTTTGCTGAGGAAGACTGGCCCTGAGCTGACATCCATGTCCATCTTCCTCCACTTTATATGTGGGATGCCTGCCACAGCATGGCTTGCCAAATGGTGCCACGTCCGTACCTGGGATCCGAACCGGTGAATCTGGGGCCGCCAAAGTGGAACATGAGCACTTAACTGCTGAGCCACTGGGCCGGCCCCCCAATGTACTTTTTGAGACCTAAAACTGTTTTGAATGATTTGATCGCTTTTTGTATAGATTCGAAACCTATTGTCTCAGCTAGCTGCCTCAAACCCTTGCCACTTCTTTTGTCTTACTTTGCTTTCTTAAAACCGCAGGCTGAAAAGAGCTTTGAAGGAACAGCTTGCACATTCCCCTTCACTTCTTTAAGGTTACACCTAAACCTTTCCCACCGAGAGAGAACTGAATCCCTTGTGAATCTTTGTTCGTGTTTGGCCTGAATGTCTGGGAGGCCGTGAACGCTCCTTTGGAATAATCCTCAATGACAGAACCCTCGGCGTCTCACCTCCGTCCGTCTTGCTGCACACACAGCAGCGGGTCCCTTCTCCCCTGGACCAGTGTGCAGTCTCTTTCCCTCAGGCCTGGCCCCCTTTCTCATTTGCTTGCAGGTTCTGCAAATATCTTGCCTACTATGGGGATGCCTTGAAAACAGATACTTTGCTATGTTATAGGTCACACAGAAAATATTTCTATATCCAAATGAGGTATCAAGATCCTTATTAGAAATTTACGGAAAAAGCATTTTCTTTCATTGGCTAAAGGAGCAGCAAAAGACGATTATGAGTGTAATCTTGGTAATCTTAGCTAGGCTCAGGATGGAGAGCAGAGCATCCTAAAGGCCTTGTGGAGAGGCTGCCCTGGATCTCTTCCAGACAGTTGTGTGTTGTCTGCATGGGCCCTCCTGGGCTTCAGGCCTGACAGTTTACAAGAGGGGGCTTGGGGCCTCAGTCCTGCCCTGGGCTTCATGTCACCTTTGCACAAACCTGTTTTGGCCCAGCCTTTGGAAATGGCGCCACGGTTCGACAGCATAGGGACTTCCGGAGGTCCCTTTCATGCCCTGGTTGCATGAGGTTGTCTTCTCTGTCTACCTGTTGACTACAATACTCTTGGCAAGTCGCCTTCCTGTCTTCATCTGTTGTTCTTTTTTTTTTTTTTTTGTAGTGAACTTCCACACTTTCCAAGACTTGGAATTCACAAACAACTTTTTTTTGGGAAAGGTGTGGTAAAATCTGGAATGTTTCATGAATTTCCAGGCATTCATCTGCTGGACTGTGTTAATCTTCCTATAGCATTCCATTTCAGGATGTGCGCTGCAGAAGCGAACACACCTCACTACTTTGAGAAGCAGAAAAATTTCATTTTAAAAAATTCTAAATCTTGCAAACTCTTCTCTTATGTGGAGCAAGAATAATCTTTCTGCCCTTTGGTCTGCCTTCTGCCTTCTGGAGCCACACCAATAAGCTAACCTCTTTTCCATACCACATGGTATAAAAATCTTACTTAGAGATCTGTTCCGGCAGCATTGGCTCTTTCCATAAGTATTTATTACGTGCCTACCATGTTTCTGGCACTGTTGTAACAGTGAATGAAACAAAGCCCCTGCCTTCATGGAGCTGATATTCTAGTGGTGGAGTGAGATAAGACAGAAAAAAAAGACAAATGCATGTGTAAGATAATGTCAGGTGATGAGAGATGTATGAAGAGAAATAATTCAAGAAGGTCCTGTCTTTGATGGGAGGTGCTAATTGATAGAGAGTGGGTAAGCACAGGCTCTTTACATCTATTAAAGATTTCATTGTAAATCCATTGTAATACAAAAATAAGACAAAACTGTACTTGATCGTGGAGTTATAAACGTTAGGACATGATTTGTATCCCTTCTCATTTCAGAGCATGACATGGCATCTGGAGATGGCAATGCTGTGAGAGAAGAACTCGTGAAAGAGAATGCTGCCCGGGCTCCTGTAATGAAATGGTTAAATCCCCGCTGATCCTGGGTGGGATGTCCAAGAGAAGACTCTATTTTAATGTTCATTCAACACACAGCTGACATTTTAGGAATTGTCTAGATTATAGCATATGGACATGTAATTTTTGGAGACCAAGTGTGATTCAGGGTGGGTCCAGAAAACAAAAAAGTAGGCTACTAACAATCCATAAAATGCATATGACTGAACACTTTTAGATATTTGTTAAATATTTGAATGCATAGAGATTTGTTAAATATGTGTTTATAGCAATACTGAAGAACTCGAAATGCAATTTAGACAATCTTGACCTGGAGACAGGTGAGCCAAAGGGAAAGCTAGCCAAAGCTGAAGACCGCAGTAAGTGCCCAGTTCTTCGACTTGGATGACTGTCAATATCGGGATACCACATGGAGGAAGAGTTAGGAGCAAGAGAAGGTGGGGGTGGGGTGGGAGAGTGTGATATTTAGGTCTTCCTTGTGGTAGCTTTAATAGAATTTAATTGTGCTCTTTTTTTTCACTTTGGGAAAAGTCAAAACAAAACAATCCCTGAAAGAAGTGGGATGTTTGAAGCTTGTGGGAGTTTGAGTAGCAGCCTTGAATTGAGGCAGGTTTCAAAGGGCTGCTGATGTGGTTCCCAGGTTACCGTCTCTGAAGGATGGTTCTGGAGCAGAGGGCAAGCATACGCTTCGATAAATGGCTTTAAAGAACGCCACCTCAGAGAGAGAGCTAGGAAGTATTTTGCCCACTGGAGGAGGTTTGAAGGTAAATATTTATATATTTTTGTAAACAATTATGTTAGTACGAGTCATCCTCCATACCCGTATTTATCACCCTCTTGAGAAAATGAACATAATATTGTTTGTTTAAAATGATTAGAATACAAGTGTAACTCTATAAGGTTTGAAAACATCCAAGGCATGGTAAATTTATCGTTAATAATTATAGTAATATTATCAGTAATTAACATAAGAGAAACAGAAAAATTTAGTCACTATGGATTTATAAAATGTCAAAAAATGAGCAAGAGAGGGAATTTACTTAAAAGTAAGTGCAGTGACTTGGATGAGTTTTAAATTTAAAGTAGAAAATGCTTTTTAGGAGGTTTGGAAAAGAGTCAATTTTCACCAGGAAACATCAGCTTTAAAATGTAGTTCATTTTCATATTTTTTCCCTTTAAACTTGGTTTATAAGTGGAATGATGAGTACACTTGGGAGGATCTTAGCATAAACAAGATTGTTTTACTAGATTTTGTTAGGAAATATTTACAGAAGTATTTTATTTGGGGTGAAGAATTATTTAAGAATTATTTCACTATTTACCTATATTTTATTCTCAAAGTTTTGCCAACAGAGTTGTGAATGTGTGTGTGGGAGGGTCTTTGAATGTAAGCTGAATAAGCTGTTAGGATTTGTTTTAAAAGGACAAGTTTATGATTGTTCAATAAAAAAAACCAGACAGCTGCTGTGAGTCCACTCATGACTTTGTTAAATTGTTGAAAGTTGTTTAAATGATTTGTTCAATGAATAAGAACTCTTCTATGCATATTAAAGGGCAGGTTCTTCACCTGAATTTTCTGCTACAGATAAGTATCTTTAGCCAAAACATGACGCCAGAAAATTAATTTTTTTGGTCTACCTGTGCCTACTTCCTAAAAAGTTGGTCCCTATATGTTAACCCATTCTACAGAGGCAATACACACACACATATATATATGTATATATTTATGTCTGTATTAGGAAAAACTCCTTGCAATTAATCTTTTTTTAAGATGAAAAAAATTGGATTTGAATGAGATAAAAAGCCATGTTAATGCAAGATATTAACATTGTTATTAAATAAAAACAGAAAGCACTGAAAATCGTTACTTTCACCAGTGTGCAATGAAGTTTCAGGATACCCTCTCAGTGAGTGAGGTTGCTTAAAGATCTGCCTTCTTGGCCTGAAGCCCGGGCTGCAGTCCAATTGCCCTTTGGGGCAGTGTGGACAGGGGAACAAGAACTAGCCTGGGTAGGACTTGCCTCTGCTCCGGGCTCTGCAGCAACAACTTGTGTGACCATGGGCAATAAAATCAAACTTGGGCGGGCTCATCCACTCTCAGTTGCAGGCTTGTCTTCTAGCTGCCCAGCTTCGTGCTGCTAGGGCCTGTTTGTGCTCTTCACTCCAAATGCTAATGACATTCTACTCTGAATTGCTCTGTAGTCTTCTCACTCTATTCTTCATAGCAGTGGTCTCCAAAATCTTGGATTTTGCACACTTTTTGATTGCAATATTTTTGAGTGTGCAATTTTAAACTGTACACACGGCATAGTACTAGCGCATTGTGTTCATTCTAAAACATACGCTCAAACTAGAAATTTTGTGTGTATGTGTGTGTGTGTGAGGAAGATTGGCCCTGAGCTAACATCTGTTGCCAATCCTCTTCTTTTTGCTTGAGAAAGATTGTTGCTGAGCTAACATCTGTGCCAGTCTTCCTCTATTTTATGTGGGATGCCGCCACAGCGTGGCTTGATAAGCCATACTAGGTCTGCACCTGGGATCTGAACCTGCAAACCCCGGGCCACCAAAGCAGAGCATGCAAACTTAACCGCTATGCCACTGGGCTGGCCCCTAGAAATTTTTAAAAGGAAAACAAATAAATATAGATCTGAGATTTTCTCCCTTGCACCCCAGTGGACCATCCTGGGAAACACTGGAGAAGCAAAAGAAAATGCCATGGGTCAGTGGTCTCCTTTGAGGTGCAACTTCACTTGATATTGAAGAGAAGCTAAGCTGGCACATATTTCACACAATAAATATTTGTGGAATGAATGAATGGGTGGATGGATGAGTGAAAGGGTGGATGAGGAGATAGGTGGATAGAAGGATTGATGGGAGGAGGGAGGGAATGGGTGAATGGATGACTGGAGGAATGAATGAGTGGATGGATGAAGCAGGTGACAGGCCTTCTGTCTTCCAGCAGAGCACAGCTACTGAGGGAGCCGATGGCCTCTTTCATCTGCCAGCTCCCCTGTCTCCCTGATGGCTACTTATCTTGCTTATTGGGACATGAGGAGATTGATAAAACTGGGGACGTACGTTAGAGTCAGTGGATCTGACAGAGCTGTCCAGGGCAATAGAGACAGGGAGCACTTCTCCCTTAGGTTCTGGAGATGTCACCAGCGGTAGCAAAATGCATAAAGCAATTTCTGTGGTAGCCAGACTGTGTTGTCATTTTCTGTGAGAGGCAATTTGGGAGGACTGTTGTTTCCATCCTGCATTTTGTTCCTTTCCTTTACCCTAAGCTCCCTACAAGTGAAGCATTTACAGATGTAATTGAACATCACACAGATATTTAAAGGGAGAATTGCTTATTTCTGGTTACCCATCAGTTAACACGAGTCATTAAACTAAAGCCTGGCTGTAAAAGGATGCATGTCATAGAGCAGTGGTTTGCAAACTTTAGTATGCAGCAGAGTCACCTGGAGGCCTTGCTAGAATACAAGTTGTTGATTCAGTATGTCTGAGGGGAGACCCAAGGATTTTCCATTTTAACAAGTACCCACGTGATACAGATGCTGCTGGTCCAGGGGCCCACTTTGAGAATCACTGATATAAGGAAATGTAGACTTGCCTAGAAGGGAGATAAACTAAGAGATGATCGAAACCAAACGTTGCTGGCCTAATGAAAAAATACACTGCAATATTTCCTAACCAGTTGGTTCATTCAATTTTTTTGTTTGAGGATGTTTAACTATTTAAGCAGCTGAGAGAGGTGAGAAACGTCAGAGACACTTTAAGCTAAACTGTGGGGACCTGTCAGAGACAAGTAGAAGACCATTAAAGGAGGATGGAGGTGGAAGAAGCAGAGACTTAGGAAGTAATCAAGGAGCCTGTGGTCTCATAGAAGGAAAGGCATTCAAGGGGCCAGCCCAGTGGCATAGTGGTTAAATTCGCATGCTCTGCTTCAGTGGCCCCAGGTTCACGGGTTCAGATCCTGGGTGCAGACCTACACACTGTTCATCATGCCATGCTGTGGCAGCATCCCACATACAAAATGAGGAAGACTGGTACACTTGTTAGCTTAGCAACAATCTTCCTTGAGCAAAAAGAGGAAGACTGGCGACAGATGTTAGCTCAGGGCCAATCTTCCTCATACACACAAAAAGACATTCGAGAAGAGTGACCAGTGGTGCCTTGTGTCATGGAGAGATCAGGAAGACCTGAAGAGTCCTCAGGAGTAACCTGAGGTTACCTCCACTGGTAACCACAGTGGAGCTGCGTCTATGGAGAGGTCAGGACAGAAGCCTGAGTGAAGGGTGCCGAAAACTGCATGGCAGGTGAGCACTTTTCTAGAAGTCATCCAGGAAGGACAGAAGGGCAGTTAGTCTACAACTAGAGAGGGGAGACCCTAGTCGCTAGAAGAGTTTTTGTTTCTTTCTGTCTACCTTCCCCCTGCCCCTCAAAGATTAGGGAGGCACCATTCTAAGCTCAGGGTTGTCAGTCATAAATGGAGATAAAGACTTCCTGAAGCAATGACATAGTTTGATGTGGTTATATGAATCTGGTTTATAAAGTTCCACTTACATAGGTTTTTGAGACATAACTCTTACAAAGTAAATACATTTTCCAGCCCCCTAGAAAATATAGCAGTGCAGGGAATCTGAGATATTGGACTTGAGAGGAGAGGCCTAAAGAATTTAGTCTAAACCTTTTATTTTACAGATGAAAACACCTGGCTCCAAGGAAATTCGGTGATAAAATGCTGTGTGTGGTGGTGAAAACTCTACTACTTATCATTGTACCACTTTTAGCCATTCAATTTTTAAAAACATTAGACTCTTTAGTTTACCTACCCCATATTAAAACAAAATGCACATATGTATCTATATGAAGGCTTAAAAAAGTATACATCATTTCATGCAAAAATTCTACTTTTATGAATTTATTCCAAGGAAATAATTTTTTAAAATGTACAATAAACATATATACAAAAAACATTGCAAAGTTATTACAGTATTGAAAAGTGATAAGCAAACTGAAAAGGTCATTGATAGGTTATTGATTAAGGAAATGGCAGTGTAGCCAAGAACTGACTATGATTTAGATATTGAAAATGATGAGGTGCATATAGAGTGGTTGACACAAACATGTTCACTCAAAGCAGAGGGTGACAATGTAACTGGTGCTGGGAGCTGGACAGGTAGTGTGGCTGCTGCTGAGCGCACACGGTCTTCCTCGCTTAAACCACAATCAGGGAGCAGACTCCTAGATTTTCATGACACCTTCTCCCCAGTCTGAGAGCAGCTGTTTTTTAAAGTGATACCTTTATATCAGGTTTCCCTCAAACATTTACCTTAGGTTTTGTAGAAACGACAATCCTCTTTTTGCATTGCCAGCTTATTGATCTACATAATATTTAATTATGTTATATAACAGTGGTAACTGTTGCAAATGGATTTGGGAACAAATGCAAAAGACTCTTGGTACGTTTTTATTTCAACAGTGGAAATGCAAGTGTGCGGGTGCATCCCAGAGGGAGGCCTGCCTGCCTGCATCCTTCAGTACACCACGGATGACAGTAGTCATATGGTACCCAGGGAGAGTAGAGATGCAGTGAACTCAAGTGAGATGATTGAGTAAAGGGTGCTTAAGAGCACTTCTACTGCATATTTAGTGAGAAAAAGCATGCTACAATGCTATAGAGAGATTCTAATTTTTGTGAAAAAAAATATATAAATGGATATAAATTGAGATATTAAGAGTGATGCTTATCTTGTTCTTTATATTTTTAACTATTTTCTGAAAGTTTTGCAGTTAGTTTTATGATTGGGAAAAACAATAAAGCTCTCTCCATTTTTGAAAATTTAAATTGCAGCAAATTTAAACAAATGAAAACAAACTAGTGGGTTACTACATAAATGGTGACTTAAGAACATAATCCTATATTTCAGTAGTTTTGGGATGTACTTTGTCATCTTGGCACTTAGATATGAAAATAGGATTTCAAACCAAGTAAATGTAGAGAATTGTAGTTTTCCTGTAAATACTTGAAAGGCTACAAAGCGCATTAGCATAATGGCAACTCCTTTCTGGAACAGATCTTTGGTCTGACAGAAGCAAAGCTGGGAATCCTTAGAAAGTGTAGATGAAGGGCTCTGGATCATAAGGACACGTTTTAAATGACAATATACCTTCTGCACCTATGCACAGGAATGCTTTCTGCTTAAGCGGGTGGTCAGCCACCAGGGTTTCTAAAGTATTTCCCGACACCTGTGAAGTTGGTAAATATTTCCTGTTTTTGTTTTGTCTAGAGAAAACAGGAATTAACAACTTGGAAGTGATTATTAAACAAATGTCGTGAATGACCTCTACATAGGCAGTTCCCAGTATGAGGTTTCATTTTCTTAAAATCTATCATAACATATTTCTCTTAAGGGAAAAAAGTAATTGTCATAATAATCTGACAACTGATTGGATGGTGGAAGATAAACCTTATACCCAGGAGGAATGGTACCTATCTTAGTCATGGGATGTGTACAATGCATTTTCAGATTTAAAAGTAAATCCAATTGTAAGTCTTCAAAAGTATGCAAAACTGAGAAAGTGAGCAGTTAATGTCCTATTGATGGCTCCGTGCTCACTAAATGTACTTAGCCTATGTGAAAAATATTTTTGACTATCTTAAATACTGTGGAAGGACCCTAGAGTTTTTGAGTCAGAGGGAGCCAGGATTAACTCACTGTAATAGTCACTAGTTATTGACTTCAGGAGTGTTACTTAACCGCAATGCCCCTTAGTGTCCTCTGTATAAAGTGTGGGTAGTGGCTTATGTGCAAAGTTGTGAGGTCCTCTCCACATGTTCTTTTTATGCCATTTTATCCTATCACTGGGTTTGGCATACACCAAGCTTTCCAATAAATGGCAGATAATTAAAGTGTTATCGTATAAGCCAAAACTCATTATTTTGGTATTTCAAGTGTCCATTAATTGCAGCAAGACTGAAATAATTGCAATATTTTATATGTTCTGTTAAAGATGAAAAAAATAAAGAGATTAAAGAAAATTGGCTGACTCCTTAACAAATTTGAAGATATCTGTAAAAGATAAATAGCAATGAGTGAAGTTCAATTAATAGCATTTGAAACTCTCTCACAATTCTACAAAAGAAGTGACTATTTTTAAAGAGCAAATAATAGTGTTCTATTTAAATCTCCAAACAATCATTAGCATGCTCCAGAAAAAAAGAAAGGTACAATGCTTCAGGAGAATGCGAGGGAGCCCTACAGATGCGGCACACTTCCCCGTGTGCTATTTTTAGTTTTCTATTCCTGTCTTTTATTTTGGGACTTGGCCCGCTTCCTTTGTAGTTTCCCCTTAACGTGTTCATACCTTTCTTTCTGATATAATGCATTTCAGCTGCCTTTTTTTTCCATCTCTCAAAGGAAACTCAAGGAATGTTGGCCAGTTCAGAAACCCCTGCTAGTCTTGGCAGCAGCAAAGTTCCTGGTTTGAAAACAACCTTGGAAATCAGGATCACTGTTGACTTTCTAGTTATTAATGAATCAGAGCTATGGAGGGATCTGCGGCCAGAGATGAGTAGATTTCGAAAACCACTTTCATGAAATTGTTCATGGCTTATAGAGACTGGAGGAATTTGAAAATGGACTGTTTCAGTAGATTTATACAAAAGCAAAATCCAGTTTAAAAAGTAAGGAGAAAGTCCAGTAAGTCTAGTTTAGGGCTATTTCACTTTTTATTTATGAGTAGTCAGGTAGTCTGGTTGGAGAGCATTCATTCTGCACAATGTCACTGGAAACAGAGTGAGGAGATGAAAAGTTATGGTTCCTGTCTTTAAAGAGCCTGTGGAGATGGGACAAACAAAACTGAAGCACACAAGTGTGCAACTTAATCATGTGTGGTAGTTTATGATTCTCTGTTGCAAGCAAAACAAAACAAAAAAATGAACAAAACTGACTTTGGCCAATTTCGACAAAAGGGTAATTTATTTGTAGAATATGGGGTGCTTCACAAAATGAAAAAACAAAACACCTGCTCAGTCAGTTGCTTTGGAGGATGCAGGGCAGCTTGGGAGGTGCAGGTGACAGGAGCAAACTGACATTCTTGCTGGAGTGCTGCTGCTGGGACAAAGGGCTCCCATTGTTTGTTCGTATTTTAGTGCTACTCCATTGTTCTAAGCCTCTTTGAAACTCCTTTTTGGGGTATTACCCTCAGACCTTGTGGCCCATTTTAATGAATAGCTCAATTGTGACCAATATTCTTCCTTTGTAGGTGGATTGCATTTTTGGATGTAACCAAAGCCATTCAGAGCCCAGTGTGGTCAATGAGATGTTGATCTATTGGGGCAGTACTGTTTTGGCGAAAACCAAGTTGTGTAAGATAACAAGATAAGATAATAAGTAGGAGTAAGATCTGGTCAGGAAGGCGTGCCTTGGGGAACAAAGAAACTCACCCTGTGGTTGTGGGAAGTTAGGAAGTAGGAGTCTGCCCTACATCATTTGTGTTATTGGTACTTTTGGGGGAAACATGGGATGTGTTACTCTAGTGTCTTTGTGGGTTGGTTGAAGCTTCTTGATGGCTGGAACAGAGGCATGGCCAGGTTCTGATGGGACCAGCATCGGGGCAAGGGCTGTGGTGTTGGTGGCGGGAAGCAGTACCCATTTGACTGCCTCCTTTACCTCATGAAGTCAAAGGTCAGTCTCATGGTCTGACTTGATTTCTTTTCTTAAATGACTTTATTTGGTGTTAAAGACAAAAAATTATTATTCACAATTGCTTTAAGGCAAAATTGTTTTAAAAAAAAATCTAGTTATTTAACATCGTGAGTTTTTGCTCCTCATCTTGAAGTTTATTGTTAAAAATCTTCTTCTTTTCAATTCTACCTAAATGGCTGCAATTTATGCTCAAACAGGAAAAACATATAATATGTATACATAGCAAGAGAGAGAATGATAAAGTAAACATGATAAAATGTTAACATCTGGGGAATCCGGATAAAGCGTAATATGGGAATTTTTCTCTATTCTTGAGACTTTTCTGTAAGTCTGAAATTAGATCAAAGTAAATGCTAAAAAAGTGGTCTTTGATATTTTGACTAGACTTTCCATACTGCTTCCTTTACTATCTTTTCCTTATTGTCTTTAGAAGAATTAGGTCAACACAACACCTGTTAGAAATCTTGACAAGCTGCCTCTCTTAGGAAATGTGCTCAGGATGGTGACCACCTCCTTGCTTCTGAGGCCCTGAAAAGCACTACTTCTCCATCCAAGTCCACATGGGGACCATGACACCCAGAAGGAACAGGAAAGGCCAAGACTGCATCATTGAGGGACCAGAACATTTGCTTTTTGCAGGCGGAAGTGCAGCAGTGCTGGCAAGGGCCAAGTCATGACTGACTCTGTCACCTGCAGCAGGTGAAGGCCATGATTAGAGGGAGGTGTCTATGACCAAATGAGATGATATGTCAGGGAGGCTGAGGAGGAATTTCCCAGGGTAGGTGCAAAGTTCGTCTTAACCCTATGATCATTGTCACTTCTTGTAAAGCACCACGTCTGGTCAACATTGTCTTCATTTGTTTGTGCAATTATTTTCCAAGAAATAAAGAACTAATGGATCCAGCAATTCCACTTCTGGGTATTTATCCAAAGAAAACAAAAACACTAACTTGAAAAGATATCTACACCTCTGTGTTCATTGTAGCATTATTGACAATAGCCAAGACATGGAAGCAACCCAAGTGCCCATTGATACATGAATGGATAAAGAAAACGTGGTACAATGGACTATTATTCAGCCATAAAAAAGAAGCAAATCGTGCCATTTGTGACGATATGAATGGACCTTAGGGTGTTATGCTAAGTGAAATAAGTCAGACAGAGAAAGACAAATACCATATGATCTCACTTAAATGTGGAATCTAAAAACAAAACAAAAAACCAACTTCATAGATATAGAGAACAGATTGGTGGTTGCCAGAGGTAGGGGCCAGGGAGTGGGCAAAATGGGTCATGTGATCAAAAGATACAAACTTCCAGTTATAAAATAAATGTCATGTGGATGTAATGCACAGCATGGTGACTATAATTAATAATACTGTGTTGCATATTTGAAAGTTGCTAAGAGAGTAGCTCTTAAAGGTACTCAGAAGAAAAAAATTTTTGTAACTATGTCTGGTGATGGATGTTAGCTGGACTTATTGTGGTGACTGTTTTGCAATGTATATAAGTATCAAATCATGTCATACACCTGAAACTAACATAATGTTATATGTCAATTATACCTCAATAAAAAAAGGGTCAATGAACTACGTGTATCTATTTGTTCTTATTCAAGCAAGATTAATATTCCATCTTCAGAGAAATATTCTAATTGGTAGAGAGATTATTACTATATTTACATATTTCCATCTTCATGGGGTGATGGCTGTTGTAGAGTATGTCAGGGTGGTAAATCTAAAATTCTCAAATTCAGGACGAGTGTGGATTTTGACTGATTGATGGGTGAAAACTCAGAAGGGAAAAACTGGGCCAGATGTTTTCTCCTCTTCCAGTATCTGTGTTCTTTCCCTTGTGGGCTGACTCATCTGCCCTCATTTAGTTTTCTACGTGTTTTGAAGTAGGAAGAAAAGGTATGAGAGGGAGTCGGTTTCCTGGGGAAGAATATGTGTGAGGGCACTGGGGTAAATCTTCTCAGACACATTGTTTACTAACTGACAAGGGAGCTGGAATGTGTGTGGCTTTGGGATTTCTTCTTTGGGGACATTTTATTTGTGTCTTTGGAATGACACACCTTGGGTGTGATGAAGTGAACTCCGCTCATTATGCTGTGGGAAAAGTTTTTCCCTTAATGACTCGAAAACATGGGCTTGTTATTCTGAAAAAGCAGAGTACATCCTCATTCCACACAAACAATGTGATACGCACCTGGAGTCAGGCCAAGCTTTTCTATGAATAGAACTCAGCAAAGAGTGTTAGAAACGCTTTGGATTCACATGGCAGTCCTGGATGCCTGATCCCAACAAAGGAAATGATTTACCTGCTCTTCAAAGGTGGAAATTAAGAGGATTCCCTCTTGTCCTCCTACGCATCAGTGGACCAGGGCTTCCTGGTTAGCATAACATGCTGTCCACACAACTGAGATGACATTGGCGCCTGCCATGGAGAGGCTTTTGCTTCTGAGTTGTTTTTTCAGAGTAAGATGGATTTTCAGGAGAGTACACATAAATGAAATGCCCCAGGAGCAGTCGACGGTGTCGAACCATGAAGTGCCATTTGGTCGGCCCTGCACTGGGCTCTGCAAATGCTATGCATTTGTCTAGGCTTGTTTGATTACAAGGAACAGAAATGCAATGAAAGGGGCTCAAGTTAAAAAAAAAGGGTGGGTGGGTGGCTATTTTAAGGACACAGAAATCTTATGAAGTATGGCTGGCCCTATGGGAACTGGGGAGGCGTCTGGAACAGAGACAGCTCCTCTCTCCCTCCGTGGTCAGTAATCTTGCGACTTTGTTTCTGATCTTGCTTGACTCTTTATGCCTGGTGCACTCTCCTTTCTATCAATTGGCTTCTTCTGCTTAACTATAACATTAATGATGCTAATATAATACCAGTAGTGGCTAACACTGTTTATTCTGTACAAGCCTGTTCTAAGAGCTTTACATGGATTAGCTTGTTTAGTCCTCACAACAACCCTACAAGGCAGGTACAATTTTTTTACTCATTTTTCAGATAAGTACACTGAGGCAGAGCGAGATAGAGTAACTTTCCCAGGATCACATACCTAGTATGTGGCAGAGCCAGGTCTCAAACTCAGTCAGTCTGGCTCCATTTTATCTCCTCCATTTCTTTGACTTGCACAAAACATTGCCATATTTTGGCAGTAATCTCTTCCCCAACCCTACATAATCTTTTTATTTCTAGAGCTTCAACACACTGGTTGACTACAGGACAGTCTCTGGGTATATTAGTACAAATTTTTGAGAGAAAAGTTCTGCTTGGTCACAGGCCAACCAGTTTATCTTTTTTTAAAAGATGAATCTATCACAGTTCTTTCACTATGTATTCAAATTCTTTTTTTGGTGGCAAGTTATAGAAACTCAGTATAAAATTATTTAAATAAAAAACGGACTGTATTTGTCCTCCTAACTGGGAAGCCCAGAAAGTGAGTCTTGCTAGTTTCAGGTCTGGCTGAATCCAGTGGCTACATTTATTTCATCAGGGTTCTGTCTCACTCCCCATCTTTTAGGGGCCGGGGGGTCTGAGGTGGCCAATCTAATGTAGTGACTGCAGGACTTCCCCAATAGCTACAGCAGAAAAGTCCTAGGAAGCGCCCTGGGGGGATAGTCTGAATGACCAGGGCGGGGTTGGGAATGAGGATGGAAGAATCTTCCATAGGAAAGAAAGTTTCAGATACCAAAAACAGATGGAAAAGGTGATGGAATGCAGAGCAGCAGACATAATACCTGTTAATTCTAGAGGGCCAACTCTGTCACAACTGGCTGTACCTGGGGGTGAGATGGGGCACAGTTCACATGCTACCAAATGAATTTAGGATCTAAAGGGCTGTAGCCAGGAGGAAAAGTCTCTGATAAGACGGTATGGGTGGAGCAAATGTGGTAAAGCATGCCTAACACGGCTGGCCTTGGCATATCCAAGTAGGTAAGTTCTGGGAAGTATACTGTAGCACCTGACCTTAGGAAAAGGAAACACTTAGGTGCCAGGCGACATGAATTTGGGCCGTGCTGTGCAACTAACTAGGGGTATGACATTGGGCAAGAAACTCAATCTCCTTGGGCCACAGTTTTCTCCATCTGTAAAATGAGGGACTTGTTAAATTGATCTCTATGGACTCCTTCCAGTTTTAAAATTCTATTATTTTATCTTAAAGGTCTTGAGTTCTACTTTGTTCCTCTGAGTTATAATGATCATCTCATTACTCGAGATAATTCAGAGTAGAAAGATGAGTCCAGGGAGGATGTGCGTGTGTGCAGATAGACTCATGAGCATGCTGCAAAGTTGGCTTCCCATGTGACGCGGTTTGAAGACAACAGAACTGTCACTTGCCCTCAAATTTCTCCCGCCATCTGGCATAGTGCCTGAAACTCCAGCATTGATCCATTTTTAGGTTTTGGTCAGAGACCCGAGTTACTTCCCACTATGCTTGTCTGGCACTCCCTGAGCACACTGGCTTCAGCGCCTCCTGTTCTCTTGCCTATAATGTTCCCCCGACCCCCATCCTTTGCTGAGTTAACTCAGTCATTCTTCAAATTTCAGTTTAACTGTCCCCTTTTTAGGGAAACCTTCTCTGGATCCCTAGACTGGGCTAAATTCCTCTCTGATATGCTCTCCCAGCACCACGCAGTTTCCCTGCAGGCATCCATGACAGCTGCAGGTAGTATCTGTTAGGCACACATTAGGCTTTTTGGTGAGACTATAAGCTCCATGAAGATAGAAACTGTGTCTGTTTTTGTTTATCACTTATCTCCAGGAAGTAGCACAGTGCGTGGCATATAGTAGAGACTCAATAAGTATTTGTTAAATTTTTAGTTTTAAGATGGCTTGCTTCATCAGGGAAAATTGTATATAGCAAGGTTTCCCTTCCGTGCATTTCTTTTCAACTTACGTTTCACAAGTGTGGTCTATGATTGGCTAAGACTAGTGACAAATGAGGGAAGAATGTCCCAGAACTCTCATCCTTTTACTTAGTCAAGAGATAGCTGATGTGATTAGGCTTTTCTTCCTTGGCATTTACCCTCTCAGTATAAACTCTTAACACCAAGCATCATGTAGGACCCAAAGACCGTCTTAAGGGACCCCACATCCAACCCTCATTTGGCAAGATATGAAAACCAACCTGCTTCTCCGGGGGAAGGCTGGATGTGTTTCTGTGTTAGCTAGTGTTCCACGATCAAAGTAGAGCCTGGTTGTTGCTAATAGTGGCAATGTGGGGCAGAGCAGAGCTATCTTTTAATCCACATATCTTTTCACTAAGCAAAGAAGAATTGTAACCTCTGTGGATCCTTGACACTTGGGCTGTGCCATCTAAAGAACAGCCACAAAAGCAGAATAGTATGGTGACATTTGGATTTGCCTCACTTCCTTCCATTGTCCTCAGGATCCTGGAGGACATCAGGTCTGATTCTATGGTGCTGAGAATTCTGCGAGAGAGTCATGGCTCTGGGAGGCAAGGAGGGTGCTAATGTGGAGAGCATTGACCGGCAGTGCTGGAGGGCCATCCAAAGCTAAAAAGGTGAAGACAGTTGTGCAGGTCTGGGGTGGAAACTCCAGCATGCTGCCCAGAGACTCCTTCAGGAATGAAAGACTTACTCACCCTTTTGCTAGGAGTGCTGCCTGCCCTCAGCTGTCAGCTTCCTGCCAGGATTGTCTCTGCTAAAGAGAGTCTTTCTAGGGGGCTACCTGAATCCATAGATGAACCAACATGGGGATCTAAAGGCCCAGTCCCCTTGCCCTAACTTGGTACAGCTCTGAACCGTCTTCCCAGATTCAAAACTCCCGGCAAGGTCCTCTGAGGTTTCCCTGGAGACTGCATCACAGCTCAGCTTCTCTTTCTGTCCAATCCTGTTTCTTTCCCCTCTATTCCTCTCCCCTCCGAGCCCTTCTGCAGGTGTTGCTCCAAGAGTGTTCCCTAATGAACCACCTGCACACGTTCATCTCCATCTCAGAGTTGGCTTTCCGGGGAACAAAACCTGCGACAAGCACCCAGCCTAGACAGCCAGTGTGGGTTTCCACACAGCCCAGGTTTGCTCACCAAATTGTAGCCAATGGGGCTGCAACAGCTGCCTTTTGTTGATCATTTGCCCTCAGTGGGTGCCTTTTTTGCAACTCCTCTGCCTGGAGGGGGTGCCTTTGTGTAATTCATCAGCTGGGAGGAACCACCTTTGTAATTTATCTGCCTGGTGGGTCTTCTTTTGCAATTCACATTAAACCACCAGAAAGTGTCTTTTGTCAACCCAAGCTCCATATCACCAGGGTGCAGGCCTATTACTTAAGTTTGGATAAACTATAAAAAAGACAAAACTATTTCTGGGAAAAAAAAATCAAGAAGGAAGTGAAATATAGTGTCTTGAATTTGAGGAAAAAAATAAACTAAAAGGAAATTCCATAGGTAGGTCATCAGAGCTCAGGTCCTTGGGATTTTTATTAATCTGAAGGAGGAAAATGCCAAACGGAAATCGCTCTTCAGATTTAAAGGCAACTCCTGAGGTGGCAGGAAAATGGCTGAGGAGTCCATTGCTGTTTGCTATTTAGGCACAATCAAAAAATATTTTTTCAGTGTCGTGTGGCATCTCCTGGGTATTGCGATAGCTCACCACTATACCCATGGGCTCTTGGCGAACAATAGACAGGAACCAGAGAAAAGGCACCACAATTCCATCAGGACTACTTAAATTTAATTTTAGGCCAAGTAAAAGAAACTGTAGATGGAACATCCAAAGTGTCCAAAAAGTAAAAATAGAAAAATTCCTTTGTACAGAAGACTTGGGAAAGTGAGATAGGTCTGCAGATTTGCCCTGAATTGTTATTTATATGTGTCACCACCCTGAACAGAATGTAAGCTCCTTAAAGATAGGGGAGGGGCTGTGGGGGGTGTGGGGGGTCATTTTGTAACCTTGATAAACCTGGTCCAATAATTCACACATGTTGGAAGAGCAATAGGTGCTTAGTTATGAATGAATCTGGCCTCTACTGATCAACCTTGGTCTTTCACAAGATGCCTTTGCACTGATTTATTCATTCAATAAGTTTACCAACTGCCTTCTATGGATCAAAAGGGAACTCATAGTTCAGGAGAAAGACACGCTATTATACAGAGAGGACAATACAGTGGGCTAAGCTCTGAAGTGAGGTGTATCCAGGGACCAGGGAAGCATCTCAGAGAAGGTGGGCAGACATTTGTAGGGACTTGGTCAGGAACAATGTAGATGAAGGAAGTTTGAGGCAGAGGGAACAGCATATGCAAAGGCATGGAGATTTGTGAGATCACGGCACATATGGGAATTTGAAATCATTCCGTAGGACTGATGGGTCTATGGGATGGAGCAATTTAAGATGAAGTTGTAGAAGCAGGCTCAAGAGAGACTGTGCAACGTCTTCAGTGCTATGTCCAACAGGTTGATTTTCTCCTATAGCAAACAAGTAGAAGCTGTATGTGGTTCTGTGCACAATTCTATGCACGTCTGTACGATGATGAATTCAATTGTATGTGTGTACACTAGTGTAATGGACACAGAACAACAGGTGAAGAAGTGTTCTTGTAGCTTTGCTGAGGTAGATAGAGTCCAGGAATGAAACAGGGATGATGATGAGTAGTAGGGACAGTAAATCTGAGTTGTCGGGATATTTAGTATGCGATGGAATGACCTCATATCCAAAGCTGGATAAACACAAATAACTGAATAATACCCTTACATGCAGAGAGAATTTTCAGTCCTCAAATGTCTTCTAAATATAACACCTTTTGGACCCTTACACAAGGCTGCGAGATGGGCAGGGGCAGAGATATCCCAGACTCCCCACTGTGGAGTTAGATGGCATATCTAAAATCGCACAGCGATTTGTGGCAGATACCTTCTTTCTGTAAATTTATGATTGCCAGAAGTGATCCATGTACTGGGGAGACGGAACTCCTCAGGTGCGCCTTTCCGCACGATGAGTTAACTAACTCTGTGGAAAGGTGGCCCTGGGCTGGCAGACCGACCGACTGTGGAACAAACTCAAACTGGAGATACGTCAGGGTGCCATGGCCTGACATTCAGAGCGTTGATGCGTGTGGCTTGAGGGAGCCTCATGACTGCAGGTGTGCCTGTTACTGATACCCTAGTTAATCATCTGCATCCCATGTTAAATTTTACTGGATCTGGGCAAAGCAGCACAGAGTCTTCTTAGCGAGACTCCAGAATAGGCAGAAGGAGAGTATGTAGCTAGTCATAGTAAAGAAAACAGCAATCCTGGGGAAGAATACGATTCTTCATGAAAAAGGAAGCAGGTGCCGTTGGCTCCAAATTCTGCTGTCAGATTTAGTTTGTTTGTTTGTTTTAGTACTTTGCACAAATGTGAAAGTAAGCAAAGCAAAAAAACCCAGAAAGTAAAAATTTTAAATATGTTTGGGATCAAATATCGGGATAAATAAAAACTTTTCCTATTACTTTTGAGTGCTTTTTATTTTGTTTTTTCAAATGGAGTATTTGCCAAAGGAAGGATTGCACTTTAAGAAGTTTGGCCAAAAGATCCATAAACATATTTCAAATTTCCTATCCTACAACTTAAATGGAGAATCATGGCCTATATTTTAGAGGCTCTTCAAACCAGCCATTAACTTTACACTTACTGTGATCAGCCTAGTATTTAGTTCATAAAGAGTGTATTGCCAGGATAGTTTTTTAATTTTACGTTGGATGTTTGTTCTTTCAAAAACAGAACATAGTTATAACTTAATAGTGAAGAACCAAAATGACTGTAAAACCACATTGCCACTAACATTTTTAAAATGTCTCCAGAGATAACAAAAGCTCTAACAGAAGAAAGAAAAACACATTGAAAAATGTAAATTACAAAGTTATCTTTTGCAACTTAAAATGAGTTCCCATTTCATAGTTTTTTTAAATAGAGCTAAGATTTAAAAGGAATACGTTACTTAAAAAATTTCTTTCTTCTTGTTCTTGAATGTGAAAGTAATAAAAGACTTCTGTCAAAATGGCTCGATAAGTCATGTTTGAGTAATCCCTCCTGTGCCAAACACACATACAGTCACACATTGCTCAACAGTGGAGACACGTTCTGAGAAATGTGTCGTAAGGTGATTTCATTGTTGTGCGAACATCACAGAGTGTACTTGCACAAACCTAGATGGTATAGCCTGCTACACACCTAGGCTACGGTACTAATCTTATGGGACCATCACTGTATATGTGGTTGGTCATTGACCAAAATGTTGTGATGTAGTGCATGTATTGAGAAAATAAAAAAGACGTAGCCAGACTAAAAAACAAGGTAAATATCCTCATGAACAATCCTCATGAAATGGAAGACACTGGAATGTGGTAAGCAGGGCTAAAGCCACTAGCCTGCTGAGCTCTGGGCTGGAGCTGGAGGTTTAGCTTCTGCAAGGATAGTGGGGACAAGCATTTTGAAAGACAGAGGACAAGAACCAGACTCACTTGAAGTGAAAGGATAGGGTGGGCTTTCACAGATGTGAAAGGAGGTGGAAGCCTCTGCGGGGGGCTATGGTTCAAGGAAGCTTCTGAACTAGGAAAACCTACCACCGTATGCCTAGAAACGAAGATGCCCTTTGACTGGGTAGATGGATCTGCAGTCTCTCTCCAAAACCATCCCTGTGCAAGCTCTCTGACCTGTTAGGCTCTGTACAGGGCCAGTGGCACCTGATGGAGTCAACTCAAAACCGCTAAATAGGGAAGGGAGCGTGGAGGAGGAACAGTGAAAAACCTCACAAAAACAAAATCCTAAAGCTTTCCACTCAAAAATACACCTGCACGTCAGACTTCCAAAATCCACCCAAGGAAGTCATCCAATAAGATCAACAATTGGAACATACATTTTCTAAAAATAAAATTAACTTTATAAAACCTGAGGACTCTAAATAGACATTTAAATTTTTACGCAGAAATACGTACACGCATGAAAATAGAACAGAAAAAAATGTGTTAAGAATAGTTGGTTATGAAAGAGGACCAGTTAGAAAACTTGGAAATATAAAATTTAATTATTAAATAAAATATTCAGTAAATGAAGTAAAGCCTGGACTGGCTACAGAGATAGAATTATGAATTAGTAGAAGGTACTGAGCAATTCAGCCAAATGAAACACAAAGAAACACACAAAAACCTCAACGAGCAGTGAAGAGCCCACTTTGAAGGTTCTCAGCCTCTCCTTCCTTGGCATCCCAGAAGGAGAGATCCAGGCGAATCATAGAGAATCAGTAAATGAAGAGTCAAATGCTGAATAGAAAAAGAACTGGAGTTCTCATATTGAAAATGTACTCCAAAGGGTCAAAACAAAAATAAATAAATCCACACTGAGATTCATTATAGTGAAACTGCAGAACATTAGGAATAAAGAGAAAATAATTTAAAGTTTCCAGAGTGAAAAGACAGATTACTCTCAAAAGAATAGCTGTCTGGCGGCAGATTTCCTATTGGCAATGATAGATGCCACCAGAAACTGGGATAATATTTTCAGTGTTCTAGGAAAAATGCTTATCAACAAGACTTTTTGTAGCCAAATAAACTCTCTTTCAAGGACAAGGACAAAATAATGGCATTTTCTGACATACAAGACTAAAGGAGTGAACCATCCATAGGTCCTCAGTGGAAGAATTGCTATTGTATTTATTTCAACAAGAGGAAAAGTGAACCCAAAGGAAACACAGAGAATTAAAGACATAACTGTGAACAGAGAGATCAATTTTTTAAAAGTTGGTAAATTGGATTAAAAATTGACACGAAAATGATCATTTTGTGTGTGTGTCTGTGTGCACATGCATTTAAAAAAGGTAAAACTAAATTTTGACATTACAATAGGAGACAATGTTGAAAAGGTAGTTAAAGCACGTTCAGATCTTTCATTTGTTCAGAAGAGGATAGAATAACTTCAGACTTAGTAGGAAAAATTCAATTACTTTTAAAAACGTGCATATTTAAGAGTAATCACAAAAAATCAAAATGTAGCCATTAACTTTGAAACTGACTGAGTAAAAAAGAGAATGAGTAAAGGAAACTTAACCATCCTTTTAAAAAAATTGTTTCTGCCTTCTGTTGAATTTATGAGTAGAAAAATTTTATAAAGATAATGGAAGAAATAAATTCAAATATATCCATAATTTTGATAAATGTAAGTGGATTCCCTCTTTGTCCATTAAAAAATAGAATTTATTAGATTGGATGAAAAAAAACCAAATCCCATAGCTTGCAAAAGTCATACTTTAAAACAAAATGGTATAAAAAGATAGAAAAATAAAGGAATGGAAAAAAGGTATCTTAGGCAACTATGGAAATTAATACTTACATATTCATATACTTTAGGATTATTTTAAAACTTCAATGTGAAAATGAAAGTACCTCTGTAATCCCCTCTCTCCACACCAGCTATGATAGTCTTAGGTATAAAATAATACAGTTTTTGATTCACCAAAAAACCACAAATATCATACCTTGCGTCATACCACGTGAGAATGAAGATGCAGTTTATTCACATTGTCTCTGAATTATTCAGCTTTTAATGGACTGTTACCTAATGACTTCAATTTTGAGTGCTCAGTTGACAGCAGCAGTACTGGGTTCTGAGCACCTGTCGGTGACCACCGCAAATCCATTCATGGAGGAGAACATCATACATGTGAAATCTTAACACTAAGGAAGACAAAGTTCTTATCCTAAAAGCAAATAGTTATTGGGTAGTGTGTTTTGCCTTACAATAGATGTTTCCCCATAAGCACAGCCTGAGATAAAGTCTTGCATGTATTCTCAGGGAGTAGGAGAGACGCGGAGAGAAGAAAACAATATAAGCAAACAGAAAAACACAATTTAGGAGGAGAATGGAGGATTCAAACTGGGGCAAGGGAAGGAAGGTAATCAGCATGGATAGATATTACCAAAATTAAATTAAATCATTTCCGAACATTCAGTTTCTCTTGGTTGATTCTAGCATTTGATCACCTGAAGAAAGGGTTGGATTGAGATAATGTGTCACCATTCAAAACGTAGGGCCCTCATTGTTCAGAGATAGTGCAAATCACCCCTGGGAGGCTGGCTTTCTCCTGCCCAGTCCATTCAGCCTTGCCTTTCATTTAGCTCAGGCCCTCACCTCTGGTCAAATGAGCTGTGGCAAGAGTAGATGGTTTGGTTTCACTCAGTGGCAGTGGTAAAACTCGTAGCAACTTGGGCAGAAAAATGCCATTTGGAGCCTCTTTACCTAAAAGAGAGCATGTAACTGACAGGCATATATAGGCTTTGTGATGTTTCTAGTAAACTGTGGCTTCTCTCTCAAGTTCTTGCCATGGCCAGAGCACAGCCTGCACTGGAGGGTTGCCCCCGGTAGCCCTGGAGTAAGCCTGACTAGGATGACAGAGTGGCAAGAGGTAGTAAATAGGAGTGATGATGTAGAACAGAATATTACCGTTGCAACATCTGACACCAGAATTTCCCTTAGGGAAGGATCAATCAGTGCAAAAAGGTGAGATCCCCATGGCCTGGAAATGCTGATAGCTTTAGGGCAGAGAGAAGACTTCCTCTGCATGAAGAAGGAAAGGAATTTATTTGTTTCGCTAGGCAGGGAGAGAGAGGTTTATTTAATGTCAGTTCAGTGATACTGGGCTACTTCTCCAACTGTCAACAAAGCCTGCTACCTCCCATTTTGGAAATGGAGATGTTAGTAAGTTGATCTAAGTGATTGAAATTGTATTCCATTTCTCAGATTGGATAGGATTGGAGAGATGAGAGAACAGAAGGAAGAGAGGAGCCAATAAGATGGAGAGAGGCTGAGAACAGGTAAGGTGAAGGTGCATGAAGCTCAAATTCACGGGTGGGTTAGCTGGGGGACATTTCAAGGACAGTGATGGCCATGATTTAATTGGCAATTATTTGTGCTGCTTCATTGTAAATCATCTCTAAACAAACCCAAAATCTTCTGGAAAGTCTACCATGCTCTCAGATCCCTAGGATGAGTGAAGCTTTATGACTGGGTTAATCCAGTAAAACTAGAATCAGTATCCAAAAAAGCAGAGGAGACCATAAAAACATAAGCCGTCTGTCTACAAAATCGAAACTATCTTGAGGATGGTTTTAGAATTCTACAAGCTGGGAAATTTAGAGGTTCTAGCCACCTCCCTAACCTTGGTAACCTGAAGCCCTGGAGAACTCCTCTTCTGCTTTTGAGAAATGAAGCAAAAACCCTGTGTATTTAAGACTCATGCCACTCAACTATGGCATCATTTCTCCCTCCTACTGGTCACCTACCAGCGTCCGGTTCTCTTCCCCTTGAGCGTTGATGACTTGGGCTCTTGGCTCATAGGCTTCCATGAAATTGTCCTCCTGGGCCACTTCACAGCCATGTGAATAAGCCATCCAACATCAGGGCCTCTCAGCTCCACCACATCCCCATCTACAATGCCTTCTCTTTACCCAATAAATCCACAGTCTACTTCAGACCATAAGCGCTCATAACTGCTCTACTTTCAAAATCACTAATTCAGACCTCCTGCTCTCGGACTAGGCCACCCTCCTTTCAATCTGTTTGTCCAGTTACTCACACCATCAACATTTGCAGGAGAACTTCAGCCTCAAATACGTCAGCCTTTCCATGCCTCTACTTCCTTTCATCTTCATCTGGGATTTCGTGGTACTTCAGCTGAAAGGAAAACAAAAAAACTCATGCCAATTCCCCAGATTGGACCTCTGACTTTTTGCTTCACTCATCTGACAAAACCCTGAAACAGGAAAAGCCCAATTGCTCCCTCAGACCATCACTTGAGGAATCACTGCTACTTGAGATCTTTAAGTACATAGACTTAGGTATTCATTTTACTGATACAGTGTTCAGAATAGATTCAATTGTGTGGTCTATAGTAGATGTGTAAATATCCCAGCATATATCACTCATTAATTACATGCAAACTGATCTTTTTCTCTCTCTTCCCAAGCTGGGTGTCTCTTATATTTTCCGTCACTTTTTTCTTACTTCTCTTTCTCCCTCACTCTCCACATCAAATTAATTGTCAAGATTTGTTGATTCTAAGTCTAAAATCACTCTCAACTTTATGCTTTCCTTCCTTCCCACTGCTACCGTCATGGTTGAGTTTCCACATCTTTGATATGGGCAATGGAAATAGCTCCAACTGGCTTTACTGCCTCCGATCTCTAGTCCATCCATTTGTTCTTTATTTTTACAAAACGTGTATCAGATGATGTTATTTCTACTGTTAACGACTGCAAGGTCATTCTGCAAGGACTCACCAGTATGTAAAGAATTCTTAGCAAAGCTTTTAAAGTCTTCTTCCTTTGGTCCCAAAAAACCTTTCCAGACTGACCTCCTACCTCTCTTCCTCATATATTTTTCACTCTGGCCTCAACAAATGATTTTGTCTTCTTGGAATACACACTGTGCTTTGCCACCTCCTTGTCACTGCTTACATTGTTTTCTTGATAATGAAGTCTCCTGTCTTATATCCTCTCATCTGTTATTACCCTACTTAACCTTCAAAACATATATATGTCTATATGTCTAGATATACACATGCTCATATATATTTATTGCATAAACTTATACATATAGATATACATGTACACTCAGTGTGTGCTGGCAAATACTTAACTGGCTTTCTGGGGCGTTAGGGGAGGATGTCCCAATTTGTAGTGTTTGCTGATTTCCATGGTATAAAGATTCCGCCATGGCCGATTTCAAGCTACCAACTCGATGTCACTGAACTAGGGGTTGGGAAGAGATACACCCTCCCAGCTTTCTTGAGCCAGTGGGAGCTGCTTCCAGCACATCATCCTTACATACATTTATAGAGACATATGTGTACATACATACATACACGTTTATGTGTTCGTATTTTTTTTTTTTAAGATTTTATTTTTTCCTTTTTCTCCCCAAAGCCCCTCTGGTACATAGTTGTATATTCTTCATCGTGGGTCCTTCTAGTTGTAGTATGTGGGACGCTGCCTCAGCATGGTTTGATGAGCAGTGCCATGTCTGCGCCCAGGATTCGAACCAACAAAACACTGGGCTGCCTGCAGTGGAGCACATGAACTTAACCACTCGACCACGGGGCCAGCACCTATGTGTTTGTATTTTTATCAAGCGTGTATTAGGATATTTGTTGAAATAAGTTGACAACCCATAGTCCCTCTTTTTCTACCATTTACAATTATCTTTATTTTATTGATTTATTTTTTTGAAGAAGATCAGCCCTGAGCTAACATCTGCTGCCAATCCTCCTCTTTTTGCTGAGGAAGACTGGCCCTGAGCTAACATCCGTGCCCATCTTCCTCTACTTTATATGTGGGACGCCTACCACAGTATGGCTTGACAAGGGGTGCCATGTCCGCACCCAGGATCCGAACCAGCGAACCCTGGGCAGCCGAAGCAGACGTGTGCACTTAACTACTGTGCCACCAGGCCAGCCCCTACAATCATCTTTGACTTTTGAGATAAAACAATGAAAGTCAGCATCATCTAAGAAGGAATTTAATTTCCTTCCCCCGAAATAAAAGAGGGAAAGAGAGGGAGGAGAGATTATCATATATACATTTTTATAGTTCTGCATTAAAATATTTTAATTTAGTTTTCACCATCTTCATTAAAGATTATATATAGACAAACATAAAATACGAATGCCTGCTTTAATTCTGGGGTCTGACTCTATTTTCCTCTTTTACTCATTAGATTTATGTGTGTCAGGCTTTCCTGTAAGATGCCAGTGCAGCACGACAGAAAGCAAAAGTAAAATGACTGAATATTCATAGGAATTCTGGAAAACCTTTGAACAGCCTATCTAGACACAAGAATTACTCAACACTTAAATAGTTCAAAAAGTAAAGCTTGTATATTTCTTTCTGGCTGGAGACAAGGATTTTCCCTTATAATTTTCAGTTTTGTTGTACATATACAAAGTTTCCCTAAAGAGAAGTGTCAGAAAAAATGAGAATATGTGTTACAGCCAATGAACCAAACTTAAGCAAAGGTTTGCAGTAGAAAAACAACTACCAAGTTTATTTCTCTCACCTTCCTATTCTGGAAGGCTGATGTGTTGATTTAGGCCATTCAGGCATGAACATGTTTTAATTTCATAAGTCTTACATTTCCCATTAGCAAACTGGGTATAAATGATACTTCTATGTGTTAAGACATAGTATTAACAGTCAGGCACCCTTAATTAAGCCATCAGATTTTCAGACAGAAGGCTAAACAGAAGGCCAATGTACAGTGATTTCTTTTCCCTTGCAGACATTCCCCACTTTCTGGACTTCAGCCATGACATATGTACTTACAATTTGGAATGCTGACCATTTGATAGGAAGTTCTGGTGCTGTAACATCCCTGTCCAGAAAGCCTCCCTAGTCCCCATTTATTGAGAGCAGAGATTGCCCTTGATCTCCCTCCTGTCCATGTGCCATGTGACCCAGCTGTACCACAAATAAATTATAGATGTGTTAAGGTATTGATCCCCCTGGGCTTTGGGGAGCTCCAGGCTATGGCATCCAGCCAAAGACAGTCTCATCCATTTACTCCAGTATGCTGTACAAACATGGTTATTTTCTATATGTGCCATGACAGGGAAGAGGCTGACAGGCCCCAGCACTAGTTACAAGGTCTAAACCCTTTGTATGGCATTCAAGGTCTTACAGTCTTGCCTGTGCCCTTCCCTTCCAGCCTGACCTCTCACAGATCCCCTCATGCACAGCCCTTGGAATATTCCCTGGACTACCCATCCTTTGCTAAAACCCTTCACTTTTGCCTCCCATGCTTTGCTCTTTCTGTTTCCTCCACTTGGAATACCCTTCTTCCTCATCTGCACAATGGATCTCTTATGATCCTTTCAAAGACAGAGCCAATGTCACCTCCTCCTTGAAATCACAAGAAATCTCCGCAGCCTGAATCGTGTTCTCCTTCCTCTGTCTTTCCTTAGAAGTTTGCTTGTTACCTTCTCAGGCATTTGTTATATTTTTTCCTTGTTTTACAGTCATTTGTGTGCTTGTTTTATCACCCTTCCTGGAGTGTAAACAGCTCGAGAGTGAAGACCATGTTGTTTATCATTGCTTCCCTCCCAGTGCCAGCTGGGTCTTGCCCTTTCAGTAAATGCTTGTTAAATTGAATTGACTACGCAAATACAAGAGGGAGGAGAAGATCGACTTATATTTATTGTGTGTCTCCCATGTGCCATGCACCGTGCTAGCATGTTAAATGGGATAATGTGTGCAGTCTTCACAATACCCCTTGTGAGGCAGGCAATTTGCAGATGAAGAAACTGAAGAAGAGCAAGGTTAATTACCTCCAAATGGTAAATTTTACACTGCAAAAGAGAAAGTGTTGGAACTGTAAATGAATGCCCAGTTCAGGTGTCCAGTAGAGAACTCGGTTCTGTGATCATTTCAGGATTTTAACATCATTGACCACGTAAATCCCCAGACCTGGTGGGGAGAAGCAGCAGGGGCTTGCTGGAAGCCTGCTCAGAGATTGTTGCACGAACTGCCGTGGCTGGTGGAGTCCTGGCAAGAGTTCCGTTTCGCGAACTTAAAAATCAATCATTGTTTCATCAACAAGGAAATCCTCCCTAGAATCAAATCTGAGATGACTAGGTACAAAAGGGATAGAACAAAAGTTATTTTCTCTTTGCTTGGAAAAGAATCTTCTAGTGAAGTTTAAGTGGAAAAATAGAACAGACTATCTACAAATTGTAAATCCTCTATTCAGATAAATGTTTGCCCTTCATTCTCATTTTACTGTGATTTTGTTTTATTTGTTATGTTTACATTTACATTACCTCTTATTGAGTAGAGTTTTGAAAACAATACCCACATTAGATGACATAAATAATTAGGTTATATAAATTAGATTACATTAGTTTTCAATAAGGAACTTCAGTACAAGTTCTCTGACTGGCCAAGACTTGTGCATTCTTGGACAAGCATTTTAATGTTGAGCATTGATTTCCTCATCTCTAAAACAAGGTGAAAAATACTGATACAGGATCCTAGAGTTAACAATGAGTTGACAAGTCCAGTTCTCCTGGAGCTTTCTGTACGTTATGAGAATCAATGATTCGATTTCTCTTTGCATGAGACTCCCGGGCACTGTGGCATTCAGAACCTCACATAGAGTCAGTAAAGTGAAATCACTGGTGAGAGCAGCCACTTGCATTTGTGTTGTGCTCTACTACTCACATGATGCCATCACATCTGTCCTCCCATAGGGGCTTCACAGCAACCTTGTGGAATAGTTATTCTTGGCAGCATCCTTCAGTTTGTGGAAGTGAGGAGTTATCACTCAGAAAGAAGTAGCTTGCCCAAAGTCATGAGGCTCAAGATAAACGGCAGATCTAGGAGTTAAAATCTGAGCTGAGATTTTTTCTCAGTTCATCTCTTCAGCATATTTAAGGGATCAATAAGCTAGAAGTGACTCTTGGGGTGGGGAGACGGCTAACAAAATTTGAGAGGTTATAGAAGGAAGGAGTTTGATGCTAAGGGCAAACAGAACATAGAGAGAATTTTCAAACTACTGGTCTCCTATACATACATGCTTTGATGTCCTCCTAAACCTGCACTTGAGTTTGACATTTTAAAGGAGGAGAGAAGGAAAACAAGTAAGCATCAGGCAAATTGTCAGTTGGCCATGGTGATACTATTGCCCTAAGACACAATATTGCTCCACAATCCTTTTTATATTTCTGATTCTTTTTTTCAGGTTTACCAGATCTGTATATTTTATTAACTTGTTTCTGAAATGAACAAAATCTGAGGGGGCCAGAGAAATGTAGACAGGAGATTTTAGGTTTAAGAGGATCACCTTCATTGTAGAAAATTTAGAAATGGAAAATTTTCAAACCTAAGAAAATTTCAGTGACATTTCCATCAGTAAATGCTCATTTCAAAAGGTATTAACTTTCTACTTATTGAATCAATGCTTGTTGAGTGCCATTCTAGAACATTGCTATCTAATTGAACTTTGTGCAATGATAGAAATGTTTACTAATCCATGCTGTCCATACAACGACCTCAAGCTACATGTGACTATTGAGTAGTTGAAATATGGCTAGTGTAACAAAGAAACTGGATTTTTACTGCTATTTAATTTTAATTAATTAAAATTTAAATTTAAATAGCCATATGTGGCTAGCGGTCATCGTTTTGGACAGTACAGTTCTAGACGGTCATTTGCTGATGTCAGTTTTCAGCTTATGTTTTATAAGCATATTGATATAGAAGAGAGGACTTATAGAAACAGCTATGTTTTCCTGAATGTTTTTGAGGGTAAAGATTCTCGTTTTTCAATTAAAATGGACACTGAAAATCATGACAAATGTATATTTAAGTAACGATAAAGCAAGACTGAAAAACTTGGGTACATTCCATATCTTTCCAAGTTTTGTACAGTCCCAATTCAGTAATCAAGTAATACAGTTCCACTTTAATTGGCATACATACCTCAGCTCATGAGAGTCCTAATCTATATTGATTAGACTATACTATTTGGCAGTGGAAAAGTCAAGCTTTGGATTTCTGTGTTTCAGAGCTCAGAAAAATCAATTATTTCTTATCGGTAAATCTCTTGTGTGGTTTTCTATTTTAGTATAGGCTTTTCCTAGTCTGTGGAATTTCTCCTCCATAATGCAATACACATTCGCTAAGATAGCTATCTGAAGCACATGGGAAAACCAAGAGAACAAATGAATGATAACCAATTGTCTGTCTACACAATTCCACAGCGTTTGGCCTTGCCAGAGGGCCCAGTCCCTGATGAAAACACGTTTGTGAGGTCCCCAGATGATATCCCAGGACTGTGATAATTGTCACGTGCCTGTTTATTTTTCCCTTGAGAAACTGAATGTGTAAAAAAAAAAAAAGATCACAACTAAACAAAAGCATATCAATAACAGGAAACTGTTGGTGAGAAATACCCTGATGTTCCTGTAAATTCACGTCACCAGATTCCCTAGGGACAAAGGTGCATGAACTGCATGGGTAAATAATTATGATTTAATACAGAGACCTTGCAGTGCTGTTTACAGTAAAACAACAAAAAAGAATTGTTTCTGGAGGCGCAAATAAGCAAATAATAGAAACACATATCAATATAATCAGGAAGTGGTGATGTTATGTCTAGGTCAGCTACTGAAAACAATTTGTAATCTATCAAAGTATCTCCTTTGCAATTGCAAGCAGTACAAGGTGAGACCTTAGAAAGAAGGGGATCCCACATGCACAGGGTGATTAAAAATGGAGGAGAAAGTGGGATTTTCATTCTGGAGAATTTCGGAAAAGATTTCTGCATCATGACACCTGTCTGTTTGCAGAGTTTTATTCCCACAGATGATGAGAGAAAATAACAACAGATTCTCCCTCCTTCTTTAAAAGGATTTCCAATTGGAGAGCAATGTCAGCTTGTGAATGGACGCCTGTGGGTACATGCATGTCCCAGCTAAGAAAAGAAACGAGTGGTCATGCTTCAACTGCTCAACTGTGTTCACATGTTTAGAACCTTTTCCTCTCTTTTTATTATAAATGATATTTTTCCTGATAAAAGTGGGAAAACTGTAATTTTCTATTTTTCCCCAGAATTGACTTACTGTAAAAAAGCACTAAGGCCTTTGTCTAGTAGCCTGCAGAGAAACCTAAAGTTTTTTTGGGGAGTCGGGTTGGGGGCAAGAAGGGAAAGGGTGCGCAGCAGTGAGAGTCGACACAGAATTCTGACCTGAAATCTCTCCACTTTTTTCTGGGTGATAGCATAAAACTCTGGAAGTCATTCTCAGGATCTAGGCAGTTTTTAAAATTTACCCAGCTCTGCAGCCAAAGGTAATCTTACTTTGATTGTCCCTACTACCATGTCTCTAGTTCTTTAAAGATCTGTGGCAGGCAGAATAACGAAGCCCCAAAGATGGTTACACCTTAATCCCCAGAACGTGTCAAAATGTTATCTTATATGACAAAATATACTTTGCAAATGTGACTAAATTAAAGAATTTGAGGTGGAGAGATGATCCTGGATTGTCCAGATGGATCCAATGTAGTTACAAAGGTCCTTATAAGTGTCAGAGAAGAAATGTGACAGTAGAAGCAGAGAGACAGAGAGATTTGAAGATGCCATTTGCTGCTGGTTTTGAAGATGGAGGAATGGACCAGGAGCCAAATTCAGGTGCTTTATAGACATCAGAAAAGCCAAACAGATTCTCCTCTACAGCTTCCAGAAGGAACACAGCCTTGCCCATACCTTGATTTTAGTTCAGTAAGACCCATTTTGAACTTCCGACCTCCAGAACTATAAGATAATAAATTTGTGTTAAGTCACTAAACTTGTGATAATTTTTTACAACAGCAGTAGGAAACTAACATAGATCCAAAATGTGCTTTTATGTTCAATGGCAGTATTAGGTCTATAAAATTGTTTCTCAATCATGCAATCCTAATATTAGACTATTGGGCTGCACGGTGGAATCATCTGGGATACTTAAGAAATACTGAGGCCAGAGCTCCATTCCCAGTGATTTGGATTTCGTAAGCCTGGAGTGGAGGAGGTTGTACTGGCATTTTACAAAGCTGCCAGGTGATTCCAATGTTCACCTAGGGACGAGAACCCCCTTGTTGGAGGACTACCTTCTTTGTATGTTCTGTTGGCTGTTTGAGCTCAGAGAATGTGCTTTGGATCAATATAAATGAAAGGATCATTTCATTATTGTTGGGGAAGTAAAAAGTCTAGTCTAATTTCTGTGGTCTTTAACGCTGTGTTTGATTTTCATCTCCATCTGAACGTAGTACATCCCCCGGGAGTAGATGCCTGGGAAGCAGAGCCTCCTCTGTCTCCATTTCTTCCATTTCCTCTGGGTCTCAGTTTCTATTCAGAGGCAGCCAAGGATGACTCCCTCAGCTAGGACCTCTTACAACAATAGTTCTGACACTTGTGTAAAAGATGTGTGGAGTGACATACAGTACAGAGCAGGGATGGTGTCTCAGGGTCAAGGGAGTGACATACAGAAGAGATCTCACTCTCCCCTGAGCCTGTGTAGTCTGTGAGAGAAAGAAGGAATTACTGTGGTATATCCTTGCTGGCCCTGTTTCCGGTGAATACCGTAGTGGACAGAGACTTGAACTGGTGCCAGGAAAACTGTGCTCTAATCCTGGCTCTGCCGCTTATTTTAATAGTAACAGCTCCCCCTCATTGTGGCAGCACACTCCTCCTGAACTCCCAGAGTCTTATGTTTTAGGTATCTCTTTTTGCCTCTGCCTGTAAGCCACCCTGTATCTTCACTGCCTAAAAGGGGTCCTATTCCCTAAGACCCTAAGTCAGCCCTTGTCATGGGTTGAATTGTGTCCCCCCAAATTCATATGTTGAAGCCCTAACCCCCAGTAACTCAGAATTTGACAGTATATAAAGATAGGAACTTTAAAGAGATGACTAATTTAAAATGAGACCAACAGTATGGGTTCTAATCCCATTTGGCTAGTGTCCTTAGAAGAAGAGGAATTTGGAACACACAAAGAGACACTAAGGATGTGCACACAGAGAAAGGACCATGTGAGGACACTGCGAGAAGATGGCCATCTGCAACCAGGGAGAGAGGCCTCAGAAGAAACTAAATCTTAATCTTGGACTTTTACCCTCCATAACTGTGAGACAATAAATTTCTATTGTTTAAGCCAACCAGTTTGTGCCAGTTTGTTATGGCAGCCCTAGGAAGCTACTACAGCCCTCCTGCACAGTCCTGTACATACACTAGAAGCATAAGCAGCAAAGTGGAAGCTGCTCAGCCATGACCTTCCCAGAGCAGCAACAGGTTCCAGCTCACTCGCAGCCTAGGAAACCTCTGGGTACATTGTCACTAACCAACTTTCAAGCAGGTTAGGAGTAGATTTGCCAGTTTGAGTCAAAGAAAGTGAGATGCCTCCAAAAGGAAACCTGAACCCAGTGCACCAAAGATAGCTCTGAAAGGACAATAGACACACAGAGAGAAAGGCATGGGCATGAATCCATCTAATCATTTGAAACATGACCGGTACCATGAACAATAAAACAAACAAAAGCAGGGTGACCGATCCATCTCTTTGTCTAACGTTTGAACCTGCTGGTTAGGCACGACCTGAGTTGAGTTAGACAAATTGAGGTTCTTGTTGTTTTAGTGTTCACTTCCTGAGAACATTGCTCATAACTTCATGGCTCACTGCCTTATCGAATTAAAACAATTCAGGCTTTTCATCATCTCTATATTTAGAAATTATTTGATGTTAAAATATGATCACTTGCCTGCTGAATTTCTAAGAATGTGGGGTGAGGGGATAGAGCTAACTTCTTTTTTATTGTTTACCGCATATCAGGTACTTTGCAAATACATCATATTATTCTCATGGCCATTCTGCTGTCAGCGTTATGCTTGTTACAGATAAAGAAAATGAGACTCAGAAAGATTACTAACTTGAATTAGGTCATTATTTGGTAAATGATAGTACTAGGTCCCTTTTTGGGCTCCTTTACCAGATCCTTCTCTTAATGTTGGAGGGTCCACGGCTCAGTCCTTGGAAGTCTTCTTGATCAGCACTCACTCTCTCATCATCTCATCCACTCTCATGACTTCAAATACTGCCAAGGTGCAACAAAAGTATATTTCAAACCTACACTTCTTTCCCAAGAAAAAAGGACAATCTCGCCTTTTCCAGAATCATACATCTAACTGCCTACCTGGCATCAACTACTGGATTTCTAACAGACTTCTTGAACTTAGCATGTCCAAAACTGAACTCCTGGTCTTTCCCCATGTCAGTCAGGTCCAATCAGGAAAACAGAAACAACACTGTGCACTTTTCAATACAGGGAAGTTTCCTAGGCATGGGAAGGGCTAGAAGTGCAAAAGGGAGATGGCAGAGGTCTGGAGGCAATAAAAGAAGAAGGGGTGATACTGCTTGCTCTCCCATGCTGGAGCTCACGAGCCTGCGCTGTTGGAGATGCTATTTCGTCAGGGCTGTTGGATCAGTGCGGAAGCTGTCCCTGCATGGGCTCCTCGCTTTTGCAATCACCTCTACCCACTCTCATTTCAGCAACTGCCAGCAACTACCACATTGTCCCAGAGCAGGGAGATTCTTTCTTCCTTCTACCTTCTCGTTTCCTACTGGGGCTTTCTAATAGGGAGCCTGGAAAATGTAGTTTGCAGACTCCTAGCCCCAGAAGTACTAAGCAGAGTATAGATAGGCAAGTATGGGGCTGAGAGACAACAGTTAATAACCAATACACCATTCAAACCTGCTCCATTCTCCATCTGCTCCATTTCCGTTGAGGGTAATTCCTTTAAGTTGCTCACACCCAATCCTTGGTGATATCCTTGACTGCTTTTTCTTGAACACATTATATCCAACGCATCAGGAAATCTTGTTGATTCCACTTTTAAAATATGTCCATATCTGATCACTTCTTGTCACCTCCATTGCTACTGCTACCCTCATCTCATAGTCTACTAACTGGTCTCCTTGCTTCTCTTGACCCCTAGTCTTCTCAACATGGCAGGCATAAATCAGACTACAGCATTACCCTACCCAAAACATTCCAAGTTCTCCCCCTTTCTCTCTGAATAAAAGCCAAAGTTAAAAAATTACCTGTAGGGTTCTATCATCTGCCTCTTCCCCTCACTCTATTATTCTCCTAAGTGCAGGGTGAATATGCGACTTAAAATTTCAGCCTGCTCCCTCTCAGCATTCCTAGTCCCCTTTCCTTTTTCTACAACACTTATGATTTTCTAACAAACTTACATAGGTTACTTATTAATTATGTTTGTTGGTTGTTATTTATCTCCTCCTGACAGAAGCTAAGCTCACTGTGGAAAAGCTGTTGTTTATTTTGTTCATGGATGTATCAAGCACTAAGAAGAGTGCCAGGCACCACATGGGGGCATTCAATAAGTATTTTCTAAGATCAATATCAATTGTTACATAGAAACACACACAAATATAATTTAGAACTTACATTATGATATATAGATATACATTACAAAATATTTTTATAATATGGTATAAAATATATTTATTTATGTCTATCCCAAGACCTGTCACTGAATTAAAGAGGAAAAAGGAGAAGAGGAGGAGGGGGGAAGGAAACCAGAGAGGGAGAGAGTAAGACAGTGAGAAAGAAGGGGAGATGAAGAGGAGGAACAACCCTCTTAAAGATGACTATTTGACCTAAGGAATGTTACAATCTAATAGCACTTGCCTTTCAAACCAGATCTCCCTTTCCCATAACTACCCACCCTGGTCTCCTGTCTTTGAACATTTTGGACTTTCATATCTCCATTTGGTTGGTTCAGATCTTCAAAAAATGGACACGATTGGTGTCTGGGGCTCCCTGGACATGTTTATCATAACTAGGAGCCATAATTTCAAATTTTAAATGTTCATGACGAACTCTCACAGACAATAGAGTTTTCTATGCTCTGGCATCCTCTGAATTCTCTATCAGTCACTGCCTTATAAAAGTTACTGATTTCTGTTGGATCTTGGAGTTGTTTGGGAATATGTCCTATCTCCCTGGCTGGGGAGGAAGAAGTTGAAGCTGCCGGCCTATGATCCATTTTCTCTCCCCATTGTGGGAGATGATCCCAAGGGAAAGAAAGGAAAGGAGGTGGCTTGACTCAATCTCCTTGTTAACATAGTAACTAGGTAGCTGGGAAATAGACTAATGATATTTCCTAGGAGGATAGTCTTTGCCTGTGGATTGCTCTTCACAGGATGTCTTTGGTTTGCTTAGGGAAACATATCTGGTACCTATGGATTTATGAAGCATAGTTCCCTGGGGAGTGTTTTGTGTGCTATACAATTTCCTTGGGTATAAAATGGAAATATTTCATAACTTTTGTGCTCCCTGATATGTAAGGTGACCCATGGCTCTTGCTGAGAGACTTTATCGATGTTGGGCCAGAAAGCACATGTCTAGAATGAGAGCAAGGACCTGGGGAGCCACATGGGAGAGCCAAGACGTCCCCCACCCTGGCTTTGTCTGTGCTTCCTGAATGTTGTATCCTTGAATTATTAACAAAGCTTGACATTGGGTAAGATCTCTGATTCATGGAAGTTTGATTTGAAAATGTAATCCTTTGTGTTAGCTCCCTCTCCTATTAGATCATGAGCTTGTGGAAAGCCAGAACTACAGTACATAATTCATCTCTGTGTGCCTGGCATCACGTCTTTAGTAAGGTAGCTGCTCAACAAATAAATTTGACACAATATATTAAAGGACTGATGGGTTATAAAAAATCCAGAAGGTGAAAAGCTGATGGAAAATGTGGGAATATAAATTTACACAAAGAGAAATAACACATTGCCAATAGTCTGACCATTACTGTACCATTCTCCCTGCTCTGGGTATAATGTATTTTAAATGTAAATGTAGTTTATTTCCACATTAAACTTGACATTTTTTTATATGAGTGCAATGAAAGACTGTGAAATGGTTTGGGCTTTTAAAAATTTTCCCATTTAAATAAATCATAGGGCTTGTAGACATCTTTTGAATGCTCCTTGACCATTCGGTTCATAGCAGGTCATTAATCAATGGTTGTATTTAGTAGTGCCAATTTTGACTTCCCTCAGCCTCTACCACATTCATCACTTGCAGTTCAAATTGATCTCCATGGAGAAAAAGCAGTTTATATCTTTCTCTAATGAACAAAGCAGCTTGTCCAGTCATGGAACCACAACTTGTTCCACTGTGGTTGTAAATGTAAGTATGGGAGGCATGTTCTCATCTTCATATGGGGCAAAATCCTGTAAGTAGAGTTTAGGTGGTGTGTTTTGGGGGTATTTACAGGCGCCATGTGCCTCAAAGTGTCTCCTCTATGGTCTATGGTTGTGTCCCAAATCACCAATTCTGCTGTCACTCCTTTATATTAAGAGATTCTTTTTTTTTGATTTCTCTAGTGGGGGTATCTATAAGAACTCAAGTGTAATCTAAAAAGGGCAACCTAATAACACAATGACCTGTTCACAGATTGAATAGGTAACGTCTGAGTGACCTGTAAAGGCAGACCCTGAGACAAGGACTCTGACGCAGGCAGTTTATGTGGGGAGTGATTCCAGGAAGGTGGGAGGAGGTAGAGGAGCAAGTCAGACGGTGAAGGGAGAAAACCAAGAAAAGTTGTGTTAAAGAGAGAATTACTACTGTTGGCCACTGGGCCTCCCTCCAGCTGAAGATCCTCTAAGGAAATGTGAGAAATGCACTTCAGGACTATACCTCAGAAAACCAGGTACTTATCCCACGACATTCATCAATCAGTGGTTGAAGGTTGTCCATGGGGGTGTTTAATCCCTGGACCACCCAGGACCCTGCGATATGCATGGGCTGAGCCAGCTCCCAAGGCACAGGAGAAAGCCCCAGGCAGAGGACAGCAGGATGGCCGTACCTGATGTAAGCCTGATGGACAGAGCTGCCCACTGCAGCTGCAGATGAACTCATAGGTAGAGTGAGACAGTATGAGGTGTAGCATCAGCAGTGCATTACTCGGTTTATCCTGTGATCTAGAACAAAAGTGTGAAAGAACAGAGCAAAGGGATGAGTTGTTTTGAGGAGAGAGGAGAGGAAGGAGGAAAAGAAAAGTCAACAGAAGTTGGAATAACAGTCTTTGAAGATAGAGAGTTGAGGTGAGATTTCAATGTTGGAAGCTCTGGCCTGAGAATCCTGGGAGATAGAAGGAAACTGGAGGACACACTTTGTAGCTGGTCTGGAACCTGCCCTAGTCCTTTTGGTCCTTCTGAACTTTGGGGATTCCATTAACATAAGGAGAGAGTTGGGTGATGCATAAGGCAGAGTTTTATGAAGTGTCTCCCAGCCCATTATGATTGACTTCTCAAATGGGTCACCCTTTGGCAGTCCTCTGCCTTATCATCATTAGCTTGCCTGGTTCCTTAGAGCTCTCTTCCGTGAGCTATTTGCTATGTGTGTATGTGGGGTGGAGTGTATGAAACCCATGTTTCCACAGGGTGGCTGGGCAGGGGGCACAGCTCCAAAACTGGCTAGCATTCACACCCCACTTGTTTTTTCTCACCCAGATCTTAAACTTTCAGGATGACTTGGGCCCTATGAATGTTTTTTTCCAGCAAGAGTGTAGTGTTTTATTTGTACTGATGTGTCTACATTTTATTCTGCCTGACACCTCCTTTCTGTTGAGCGCCTCTTTTAAGTTTCTACCCAAATCCTACCCAGGTCTTCACGATCTCCCACCTAAAGTATAGCTGTAGCCTCATAAGTCATCTCCCTGCCTTCTGCTTCCTGTCTATTCTCTACTCCATCATCGGATTCATCTTCTTCTAGCAGGGCTCCTATCACTCCACTTTCCTGCTCAAAACTATTCAGTAGTTTTCCAGTGCAAAATAATTTAGGCACAATTTCCAAGGCTAGAAATCCATTTTTTTCATAATGTGGCCCTAGCCCAATCTTATTAAATGTTTCGCATTATGTCCCACTGTTACATCACATTAGAGGTGGCAACCAGCCTGCAGACTGGTTATTCCCAATCTGCAGATTTTGTTGTTAAGCAGACTACTTTTCTTAAATTATTAATTAGTTGTTCACATTTAGGCATTGAGACATTTCATACACACAAAAAAACGTGGATTTCTGGTTTCTTCTGAAACATTGAAAGATGTGGCAACACTGGGTCTATATCTCCCCAATGTCACGATCAGCTAGATATGAGTAGTGGCTACCACTTTTGATCATCATGAGAACCCCAGTGTGCCCCAGCCCCCTACCCACTCACATCACTTCTTTAGGTAACCTACTCAGACCCTACAGGCACTTGTGGCCCCAGCTCTAAACACGCCGCTATTCCTGCCCAACTCTTTAATTCCTTGTTCTCCAAGTAAACGCTAACTTTTTGAGCAGATGTTGTTAGTGCCCAGACCGTATCCCCTTGGCACTCACCATTCCCTTAAATGTCAGTGACTTTCTACTGAAATCATCTGTGACTCTGCCGGAGGGATTCTCTAACCAGGAGCATGATCGGCCTACACGGAGGATAGGCCAGAAAACCAGAGAGGTGATGCCCTCAAGCAATGACAATGGAGGTAAAAAGAAAATGCTCCAAATTCTGCACCCTCAAGTGACTGAGCCTCTGTGGCTTGCTCTACATGCTCTTCCAGACGTCTCCAGTGGCAGTGGGCACCAGCTGCCTGCAGAGGAATCTGCTCGAGTGACATATCCTGAATTGACTTCTTTCCCTTCCTTCTCTCTCTTCCTCACTCCTCTGCTGAGCTTCTCAGGATCATCTCCCAAACTATTGCATTTAAATCCTTGTCTCAGGATCTGCTGAGGGAACCCAGCTAAGGCACTTTTCTGCTGCTAAACCACTGATCACCCTGTTCCTAGCTAGAATGCCCCTTTGTTTTCCCTTACCCCACAACCTCCACTCCATTTCCACAGTCCTCCTATCCCTCTGAGTTGAGCTCAAATGTTTCCTCAGTCATGAAAGTTTTCCTGACCCCTCCCATGCCCGGATTTACTTCCCTGCTTCCTTCTCTGAATCCCACAAAGCATTCAGCTTAATATCTTTCTTATGGCTCTTTATATTTTCCAAATTTTGATCTATGTCTTTGTAACTTGCATCAATATCCTATTTATTCACCTTGTCAGCCACTCATTAGGTACCATTTCAGATCCCAGTCTGCATAACTGTCTCTTGTTCTAGCTTTCAGTGAGAAGTCAGCTCTTTGAGGGCTGGAGTGGGTTTCATACTGGGACAAGCCAACTGGGCCTTTCCTCAAGATCATTCCAATTTGGTATCCCCCCTGGCCTACCTCCCCCACCCCCATCTTCTTCCATGGGCTTCCCTGTGGATACTGAGCATGGAATGCTGATGAACCTTGCTTAATTATGATGCATACACAACCTAGCAGTGAGGAAAGTGGACTTTTGGCAAATGGAATATGAAAGCTAGTAGATCAACTACCTTTCTTCCTAGGATTAACTTTTCTGTGATGTTATAAAGCTCCTCAGAGGATGGTTCAGTCGTGTTGCCTGCAGCTGCAAAAGGCAAGGAATGACAGGTACCGCCAAGGCTATTTGGTTGTTTAAGCAATCAAAGTTTATTGATAAAGGGAAACAGAACGAGGAGCAGGGATAAAGGGGAACAACAAATAGGTACTTACAACATCCACACCACAATCAGTCAGGGAAGTCCTAATAGTTTCTACAGCGGGTGGGAGTGCTGTTTGTCCGGATCTGAGGCATAGCATCCTTTCCTCAGTGAGACTTCCAATTGTTCTATGGCTGTGACTCCCTTTTATCCTAGGGTTTCTCTGGGTTCTGAGTCAGGGTTTTAGACATTTGGATACTTTGAGTTATTTCTTCTTGTTCCCACGGATGGGGTGCTTCTATCCTTTTTGTTCCCACGGATGGGATGTTTCTAAAGTCCAATCAGGTGCCCGGCGGGGTGGCCAGCCCAGACAAGGAACATGACGCAGAACATATTCTTTGTAACTTGTGCCTTAGAGTCAGGGCCGAAGTGGCCATCTTTGGCCCCGAGCCCAGACACATTCCTTTGTGTAGGGCCCAGACCCAGTGTCCTTGGAAGGCGGGGAAGTCAATGAATTCTGTACAAATGGGATTGCTCATGAGTGGCATTTAACAGCAGCTAACACATACTGTGCACTGACTCTTCTTTCTTCCCTGCAAGCTCCTCTTGTTTATATTCTTTGGCTTGGACCTCATGACCCTGATAAAATTTGAATGTAGTGAAAGGCATCATTGATTGCAATGGAATTAGTGTAAGTCTCATTCTGACCTAAACACCAACAATAATATCTCCAATTTAATAAGATCAGTATAGGGGTATATTGTCACAGGGGGACTACATAATTGATATGTTTTTAATGTCTATGTTTCTTCATGTTATCCTGAAAGGAACATGAGATTTCTAGAGCAGGGATAGCAAAAACCACATCACAGGGGAATGTCAGCAAAAATGACAGAGTTCGGACCTCTGAAAATTTGCCCCTCCAGAAAGGCAACAAAAAAATTGGAAAAAAATGGTCAGAATCAACTTTTTAAAAAAAAAGCCAATTTTTTTAAAGAGCAGTTTTAGGTTAACAACAAACTTGAGAGGAAGGTACAGAGATTTCCCATATACCCTGCCCCAGCACATGCAGAACCTCCTCCATTATCAACATCACGCAACAGAATTGGTTCATTTTTTACCAAGGATGAACCTACGTTGCCACATTGTAATTGCCTGAAGTCCATAGCTTACCTTAGGGTTCACTCTTGATGCTTACTAAGTGATAAAATATTATCACTTGGTAATATTGAAATTTAATGATGCTGTACATTCCACGGGTTTGGACAAATGTATAATGATTATAATATCATACAGATTATTTTCATTGCCTTAAAAATCCTCTGTACTCTGCTTATTCATCTTTTCCCCACCCCCACCCATATACTCCTAGCAACCACTGATCTTTTTACTGTCTCCATAGTTTTGCCTTTTCTGGAACATCATATAGTTGGAATCATACAGTGTGCAGCCTTTTCAGATTGGCTTCTTTCACTTAGTAATATGCATTTAAGGTTCCTCTGCATCTATTCATGGCCTGATAGCCCTTTTCTAGTTAGTGCTGAAAAATGTTTTCTTGTCTGGATATACCACAGTTTATTTATCCATTCACTCTAATGGAGGACATCTTGGCTGCTTCCAAGTTTTTGCAGTTATGAATAAAGCTGCTATAAACATCTGTGTGCTGGTTTTTGTGTGGACATAAGTTTTCAATTCCTTTGGTTAAATACCAAGGAGCACGACTGCAGTATGGTAGGGTAAGAGTATGTCTAGTTTCATAAGAGACTGCAAAAGAGAAAGCCACTTTGCCTTACAAAGTGGCTGTACCATTTTGCATTCCCACCAGCAATGTGTGAGAGTTCCTGTTGATCCAAATCCTTACCAGCATTTGGTGAGATCAGTGTTCTGAATTTTGACCATTCTAAGAGATGTGTAGTGGTATCTCATTGTTGTTTTAATTTGCACATCCCTGATGACACATAAGCTGTGGAGTATCTTTTCAAATGCTTATTTGCCATCTGTATGCCTTCTTTGGTGAGATGCCTTTTATGACCTGTGGTCCATTTTTTAATCAGGTTATTTGTTTTCCTATTGTTGAGTTTTAAGAGTTCTTTGTGTATTTTGGATAACAGTCCTTTATCGGACGTGTCTTTTGCAAATACTTTCTCCCAGTCTGTGGCCTGTCTGTAAGTTTCTTGATATTGTTTATCACAGAACAGAGCTTTTTAATTTTAATGAAGTCCAAATTGTTAATTATTTCATTCATGGATTGTATTTTTGGTGTTGTATCTAAAAAAGCATTACCATACCTAAGGTCATCTAGGTTTTCTCTTGTTATCTTCAAGGAGTTTTATAGTTTTGCATTTTACATTTAGCTCTATGATCCATCTTGAGTTAGTTTTTGTGGAAGATGTAAGGTCTGTGTCTAGATTCATTTTTTCTGCGTGTGGATGTCGAGTTGTTTTAGTACCATTTGTTAACAAGACTTTCTTTGCTCCATTGTATTGCTTAGCTCCTTTGTCAAAGATCAGTTGACTATATTTATGTAGGTCTGTTTCTGGGCTCTCTATTCTGTTCCATTGCTCTATTTGTCTATTCTTTTGCCAAAACCACATCATCTTAATTACTGTAGCTTAACAATAAACTTTGAAGTTGAGTAGTATCAGTCCTCCAACTTTTTTCTTCTCCTCCAATATCATGTTGGCTATTCTGGGTCTTTCGCTTCTCTATATAAACTTTAGAATCAGCTTGTTTATACTCATAAAATAACTTGCTTGGATTTTACTGGGATAAAATCAACTTTTTCAGAAATCTAGAAATTAATCAAAAACTTACAGAAAACTGAGGAGTGTTTAGTAGAGAAAAATTACTGAATCTCATTAAAAAAAAAATGAGATTTATGGCATTTTAACATGCTCTAGTCTCATCTTCTGCTCTCCAGCTCAGTGGTAGCCTTGAAAAAATCAGTCTGCATGCCTGGTACCTGAAAGAGCAGAATGGAGTCTGAGTTCTTTCAAAGCCTCATTCCCAAAGAACTATTATTACTTGATTTTTTTAGTGCTTCCCCAGAAGACTTCAATCAAAAGATCTTTTTTTATTTAACCTAACTTGAGCTCACCCAAGGCTAAAACCCTTTTCCTGGGGTCATATGTGGAACGACTGCCTGAGGTGATGGATAACAATGGGGCAAACAATTAAACAAAAACTTAAAAGGAGACGCTGAAGAAGGAATTAGCCATAGGTGCTTTGAAAACTTCCAACATATTCCTGAAAATCTAGATGACCACATGTGTATGTAGAGCTGTGTGCATGCTCACGGAAGACTTTGGAAGGCCCTGAGCTCTCACTCTGGTTAACCTTGAGGCTCCATGGAAGTAAGAAGTGAAGGCTAAGGCAGAGCTATAAACTTCCTGATTGAATGTTGCAGGCATGCCCCTACACGCGCAGAGAGCCCCTTGGCAAAAGCTGGAAGATTGATTATTTGCAGGCATTTAAGAAAATCTCTTTCTAATCATTAGCTGATTATAAAACTAACTGAGTAGACTTCTGTGGTAATCTATGACAAAGAATATGTATTTTACAGAATTAGTTCAGAAAAGTCACTGAACAAACAATGACAACCACAATAAGCAGCGACAACAAACCCTGGGGAGAGAGGAGAATCTAATTTCCAGAGCTGCCAGCTTACATTATATGAAATGTCCAGATTTCAACAAAATTTATGAGACTTGCAGAGAAATAAGAAAGTAGGACCTACTACAGGAAAAAAGCAATTAATTGAAACTCTCCTCAGAGAGAGAGAAAGGCTTTCCTCCCCTATCATGTACAATCTTTTGAATGTAAACCAATTCTCTCAGGAAGAGAAAGGGGAAATTCCCTACATTGGAGTGCAAACAAGCATTTGGCTCCTGGGGAGATAAGTTTTGTTGCCCCGTGTGTGAGAGCCATGGCTTCAGGTCTAACATCCTTTAACTTCCAAGGTTTGTTCTTTAACCCAGCTTGTAATTTCCTTTGTTTGGAAAGCCCTAACTGTGCAGAAAATGGAGAATATTTTCCCTACTGTCCCACAGTCATCAGGCTGACTGGCCAGGATGATGCCCACCACAAGAATGCCTTAGTAGACGTAATAATTGGATGGTTTTATCTCTTGGTTTGCCCAGGACTACCCCAATTTACACCTGATGTAGCTCAATCTTATTAATGCTTATTAATAATTTTTAGTGCCTTCTTTCACTTTTAAGTCCCCCAATGTGATGATTAGTTATGCCCACAAAACACTAATAGTGCCTGTCTACACCCATAAAGGGGAAGGAAAGCAGGAAGGCAGAGGATGGAGCCTGGGCCCTGACTAATTTGTCAGCTAGAGTGAGTCACATTTTCATAGAGCCTGAAGTTTCATTTTATACAGGCAATATTTCAAACTTGATCCTATACTTCTATAGCAATTAATAAAATGAGCTGCTTATGAGATAGCTGTGCCATTTTGACTTGAATAAGTCACATAACAGGGGAAGTCTAGACTTCAGGAGATTATAGAAGGTAGATAAGCTTCAGCCAAAGAGAATAACAAAGGAAATGCATGAAATAGCAAAGAAATGAATCAGCACTGAATCACAGGTAAAAAGAAAAAATAGCCCTTGGTCCATTTCAGAGATGTGAAACAGAGGAGAAAAAAGAAGGAAATGGTCCCAGAATAGTTTGGCTTTCAGAGAAGCCCAAGAATCAGTGAGTATTGCCTCTGATCTGTATCTTTCCTCAGGAAACACTTTGATATGAATCATGCATCTGAGGGATATTAGATGCTTCCTATTATCTGAGCTAAGCTCCGGTGTTGTTGAATCCAAGGGAGTAAGCCTTTTGCTATTTGGTAGTGGAATGGCGAGATGCTGAGCTGCTTATCCCAAGGCTTTCTTGTCCACGGATTTCCTTCACAGATCCATGAAATGGCTTATTAGTGGCAACATCTCTGTGAGGCTCTCATTACTCTCATTTGCCTCAAGCATTTTACCCAGGCACATACCGTAGATTTCTCACATTTACTTGTTTAGATATAGCATCTACCTTATGCTCTCACAGGGCAGGGGCCAGGCCTTGTTCACCATGGTAATAAGTACTTCAGGATCTGGCCACATAGTATGTTCAGTGAAAGGTCGCAGAATGAGTCTCCCTGGAATGCGCCACTTTGGCAGGCAGATTATTTTGAATTGAAGACTTGAGGTCAAGACCCAGAAGACTTAGGAAAAGCTTTTTACTTCACCCTTAACTGACTAAAAGAATTTAGATGGGGGCCAGCCCAGTGGCTGAGTGGTTAAGTTTTTGCTACGCTTAGGTGGCCTGAGGTTCATTGATTCGGATCCTGGGTGTGGACTTAGCATGGCTCATCAGGCCATGCTGTGGCAGCATCCCATGTAGAAGAACAGGAATGACTCACAACTATGCAGTGGGGCTTTGGGGAGAAAACAAAAGAGTAAGATTGGCAACAGATGTTAGCTCAGGGCCAATCCTCCTCACCAAAAAAAAATAAATAAATAAAATAAAGAATTTAGATAGAAGGCCTGGTCCATGAAGAGAGCTATCACCAGAGATAACTGCAAGGAGTATGGGCTAGGGGTGGTAAACTGGGAGGAGCTTGGCAGGGCTTGTTTGTTCAAATTTCTCTCTGTGTCTCATTGTCTCAAAATATTTGGTTACCAAGTGTTTGCTCTTTCCATCCTCTTGTGAATTATTTTCCCTCCCTTGAAGCCCCAGACCCCTACTCATTTCTCTTTAGCTCAGGGTGGCATATAAGCCTCAATTTCCTAACTGTCTTTGAACCCTTCATGTCTATGTAAGGTTCCTGTATGTATGACATTAAATTTGTTTTTCTCCTGTTAATCTGTTTTATGTCAGTTTAATTAAAAGACCAGCCTGGAAGAGTAGAGGAGAAATTTTTCCTCCCCTATATCAGCACAGTGTATTAAAATGAAATGAAAGTATGGAAATTATTTGTGTGCCTTGGTTTCCAAAAAGCCAGAATCACCTATCTAGGCCTTTAATTTAGAAATGCCTGCCTCACCACCTGCCTCCATTAGCACCCAATGCTAGAAGATAGTGGCCTGAATTTGAGAGCAATGGGAGAGCTAGAGAACAGTTGTAAAGACAAAGAATGCCCAGCTGTTAACTCGTCTGTCTTTGACATTAGCCATTTCTTTAGACATCCTTTGTGTGATAATAGGATAATGGAGAACTCTAAGTCCTACTTTTGGATTCTCTACCAACACTTCCATTGTCTTTTATTCAACCACACATCTGAACTAAATCTAAAAGTGCCAGGTGGCATGCCACAACAGAAAGCCATCCAGCCTTTTCAGTATCAAAAAGATGGAAAATAGATCACAGAGTTGATGCTTGGAGGTGAGCTGTTCAATCAAGATTACTGGTGTCAGACTGTTGTGAGATCCCCAAATAAACTTATTTGGATTGTTTGTTATAATAAGTAGCCTTCCTGACCAGCACACCTGTACGAGACCTTCATTCTGTACACAGTTTTTTCTGTCTGGTCAATGAAAGTGGTTGTCACTAGCTCCGGGCTGACCTAGTTCCAACAGAAAGGAAGCTTCCTTCTCTCTGTCCACATGTCAATACCAAAACAGCTCTAATTATCACTGACCTATGGCCCTATTCCTTGACCAATTATGATGTCTGAAGACATGGTCTGACTTAGTGGTTATGAGCATGAATTCTGAGGCCAGACTGCCTGGATTAGAATCCAGGCTCTATCATTTTCTGCCTGGGAGACATTGGACTGGCTACTTAACTTCCCCATGTCTCAGTTCCCCCATACATAAAATGGGAATAATAATAATACATTCTAGCATTATTGTGAGGAGAAAATGAGTTAATATGTAAAGAGTTTAGAAAAGTGACTGGTGCTTAGGACAGCAAGCATTTACATAACATTGGTGCATCTGGGTCATCTGTCTACTCCTGTGGCTAAGAGCGTGTACATGCCAGGAGATGTTGTAATTGAAAGAAATACCAGATATAGCAGTGTTTTGCAGTTTACAAAGTACTTTTTACGTCTATTTTCTTGTTTGATTCTTGCCTGAATCCTGCAAGGAGGTCATAAAGGACACAGAGGCTCAACTAGCCTTAGACCACACAATTAGTAAAAGCAGTGATGAATCTTGAACCCAGGGCTTAGGAGATTTCCAAGACACCCTGAGCGGTGGGGATATTGCCAGAGAGGTAGTGATTGCAGGCCCAGGCTGGCCTGGGCAGCTTGATAATGCCACTGGATAACATGGCAATTTGCATTTGGTGATTAGAAGTAATCCTCAGGAAATGATCCACTGGGCGCTGTTAGGCACTGTCCTCTGTACTTCAGGGACCTGGCACGTAGAGGCACACAGGACCATGTTCTGCTTCCATCTCTTTAGGTGCTTATGGCTTGATGTTTGGGATGGTCATGGCACTTGATCTCTGGGGGTATTACCCAGTGTTCAGAAGTCTATATAAAGAGTCATTAACTAAGTAGCATAAACAGATTGGAAATATACTATGATCTAGATATAGAGCACAATCCCTAATTCAAATACAACTTTTCACTCTTCTTTTTTTTTTTCAAGAATCTGAACGCAGCTTATTACTGTCAATCAATTTACATTTGGTATAGCGAGCGTTTAAACCAGGCTGGTGTAACTAGAAGTTAGAGGCAGGAACTTGGGCATTTGACTCAGAATATTTTGAGTATCAGATTGATTTTCTTTCAAGATACATGAAGGCAAATAGACAGAAAACACAAAAAAGTTAATATGTTCAGATTGGGCATTAAATTTGGGGATGAGGGAAAAGGAAAGTTACTTGTAAAGAATGTCTTAGAGATGTTTGACAACGTGGAAAATGGCGGAGTATGGTCAAGTCTCCACATAGGGTGGCTGGTGCTTCCTTCTTTCCTTGTATACACATGCTGCTCCATCCTTTGAGAGATGGAGTCTGTTTCCTTACCCCTTAAATCAGAGCTGACCTTGTGACTTACTTTGACCAATCGAATGGAGAAAAATGACTCAGCCAATTCTAGGCCTACACTTTAAGAAGGTAGCCAGCCTTTACTTTCCCTCAGGAAGCCAGACACCATGCTGTAAAGAAGTGGAGTCTAGACTGCCATAGGAGGAGTGACTATGAGGAAAGAGAGAAACCACATGGAGAAAAACTGAGATACAGACATGTTGAGTGATGCCTTTTTGGACCTTCTACCCAAGCCTGGCTGTCAGCTGAAGGCAGCCGAGCCAGGGACCTCAGCCAATGCCTTGTAGACCAGAACTGCCCAACCAAATCCAAACTCAATATCTGACTCGCAGAATTGTGAGAAAGAACAAATCATTGCTCTTTTAGCCAGTAAGTGTTGGGGTGTTTTGTCACTGAGTGACAGATGTTCCTGAAACATGGATTATTCCTCAGGACCCTCTGAAGGGGAGTCAACCTGGTCTATATTCTTGACATTAATTCCAGAATGCTGACAACAGTGGAACATTAACCAAAGCAGGTAAAGTTTGCAGAAGAGTAGTAGTATTTTCAAAGATGGAGCTCTTAGGATTATAGCCTCTTTCCAGTGTTCTCTTCTGAAAAGCATCCTCTAATCATTGGATAATGGCATTTGCTGAGTCCATTCAAGTGAATCCCAAATCTTCATTCAATTCTATTAAAAAAATACTTACTGAGCCCCTTCTTTGTCCCAGGTTCTCTCCTAGGAGCTGGAGGCACAGCACTGGACATGAGAGACAGGGCCTTTGCTCTAATGGAACTTCAACTCCGGTGGCAGAGCCAGAGAAGAAATTCCAAATATGAGTCATAAAAGGGAAAGTACAGAGAGCAAAAAGTGGGAAAGTTTCTGGAAGGAAGTAAATTTTAGCTTAAGACTAGATGAGGAGTAGAACTTAGCTAGGGGAAAGGGGAAATGAGGTGAAAGGGGGAGGGGAGAGCCAGGCAGAGGCCGTGAGAAGAGCAACAGAGACAGTTACTCAGGTGAGAGGGAGCAGGTCCAGCTCTCCAGAGCTGAGGGTCTGTTTTCACACAGTCTACCACAGGTCTCCTGGAGTATGTAGCCATTTCCAGGCACTCTTGTTCTCACTCTCCTTCCAGAATTAAGGCCCATTTAGGAGCTTAAAATGATTGTGTGATGTCTCCTTTCTTTCTAGTCCAACTCCCTTTCCCTTCCAGATATAGGTTCTGCTTTGATTCTCTCGGCTCCTCAAGTCACTTGATTTGCCCATTCAGTCAGAGTGCCACAGGCTTTGCTTACAGGATCCTATGACCAGCTTTTTCTTTGGTCCTGAGTACTTATACTTTTATTGTTTCCCTGAGCTCAGTCTCCTTTTTCAATCAGCACATGTGAATTAACTCTCATTTTCTGTCTCTCATTCTGTTTAACACACACACACACGCACACACACACTGGCGTCAACAATATCTTTTCAAGTCAAGAGTTCATGCTCTCTCATTTTCCTTTGAAACCACTGGGGTCATCCTTTGAAAGGATTATGGCTCTTTGGGATTTTTTTCCCCTAGAGTCATCAAACATGGACTCTACCACCTATCCAGGATTATGAACCAACAAGAGACATACCTTATTTGAGATTGTTTCATCATTTACAAACTGGGGAAAATAATATGATATCTGCCCCCTCAAAGAGATATTATGGCAAATAAATTGGTTTATACTCATGAAAATACTGTTCAAATAGTTATCTTATTACTCTTGCTGGTCAGGGAATCCAAAGTAGCACCTGTCTGATAAAAGCATCAGTTCTGATATTGAAGACGTTAAAGTAAGAACTGCAGCAAAGCAGCTCAGCCAGGTGGAATCTGGTCTCTGTGACAGGCAGCTTCAACCTTAGGCAACCATCGCAGATTACTTAGCGAACGTCTAAGGGCTGGGGCCACTGGATAATATGCCTGGTGGGTGGTCAGAACAGCATCAGACAGATGGTGGGAACTTAATGAATACATTCTGCTTCTGTGGATGTTGATGAAAGTGGTGATGGGGATGATCATACCAGAGGTCATTGCACATATGAAGGTTGGTGCATGAAGGCGCTGTTGACGATTGCAAAGATTTTGCCATTTTTCTAATGAAGCTCTCTCGAGGGCTTCCTCTGTCTAGATTCACTGATGCATGGGCAATTATTTTCCACTGATCTGTTTCTACTCTTTGGCTTTCCAATTTACTGCCTGACCGTAGAGCTAATCAGCAGATATTTATAGTGGAATCTTGCTGGTTGGCTGAACACTGAGGCTGACAGCTGAGTCTGGAGGGCCACAGGCGCTTAACCACACAACTCTCTTTCAATGAACCAATTTTCCAGGGAATCCGTGATGGGTTGGTCTTATGAAATAATCTTGTGGGTTTGGACAGAGGACAATGGGCCACATTTAATAATTCAGGACACATGACTACCTTGACACGTACAGTCAAATTTTCAGGCAAATATCCAGAGGAGTTTTAAGGGAAAGCCAGGTGAAACAGAATAGTCACTACGTCATCAAGCAATACAGACTCATCGTCTTTCAGACATCTCTGGTGGCAGTCAAAGCTCCTGGAGAAAGTATATTGAGCTTTTCATGCTGCCAGGGTGCAATTTAGTAAGTTACCAATGTGTTTCAATAACTAATAACGTGTTTCAATTAATTAGTCTTCTGGCGACAATTCGCACCTGGGGGTTAGTTTAATTCCTGGCTTATTTTAAAGTAACCTTCGTTTCTGTAGGAGGTACAATAGGGCTACAGTGGTAATAAAGTGATCCCTGGTTCATTCTCCACAAGAAAAATCTCTGGATCTTTAGCGGACCCATTGCCACAGACTAAAAAGTAATCCTCTATTTTTTTCAAGGGCATCTGGGATCTGACATGTGGTCACTAATACCCCTTCCTTCTACCTCTATCACCCTTATTGGGGCTTTCAGTCTCTGAGAGATGAGGCTGTTTGATGTCTTGGCCAAAGGCTGGTCTAGGAGTTAGAGGATGGGTTTATATTCTAGCTCATCTGTGTGGCTCTGGGTGACCACTTACCTAACTCCTCTGTGCCCAAGGCTGGTTCACAGTCCCCTCTCCTCCCCTTATATTCTTGACCTTGGCAATCTCACAGCTGCAGCTATTACTCTTCACAGGTTCAATAATTCAACATTCGTTCAACAAATATTTACTGACTGCTCATTATATGCCAAGCACTGTTCTTAATGCTTGCTAAAACACACACATACACACACACACACACAACTTCTAATGGCAGGAGATGAACAACAAACAACTAAAGAAAATATGTAGAATGTCAGAGGGTGACAAGCACTGGAGAGAAAAATGAAGCAGAGAAAGGAGAATCAGTGCGGGTGGGGTTACTGTCATTTGAAATAGAGGTGTTGGTGGAGGCCTCAATGAGAAAATGATGTTTGAGCAAAGTCCCAAAGTAGGTAAGGGAGTGCACCATAAGGATCATTGGAAGGAGAGCACTCCAAGCAGAGGAAACAGCCAGGGCAAATGCCCCAGGGTGGGAGCGAGCCTGGAGGGCTTGTGGCACAGCCAGGAGGCTGATGTTGCTGGAGCTGAATGAACAGGGAAGAGAGCAAGGAAGATGAGTTCTGAGAATTATGTGGGTGGCTCAGAGACAGCGCCAGTACCCATCAGGTGGGGCCATGCAGGCCTTTGTGAGGACTTTGGTTTTTGCTCTGAGTAAGAAGGGAGGCCATTGCAGGGTTTTAGCTGAAGAGTGATGTGAATTATGTTTTAAAAGGATCACATTGCCTGCCATGTTGAGAGTAGATTGCGGGGAGGGTGGTGGCAAAAACAGAAACAGCCAAACCAGTTAAGAGACATCCACAAAGATCAGGACAAAAAGTGACAGTAGTGGCTTGGACCAGGGCAACAGTGTGAGAGAATGAAAAGTAGTCAAATTTTAGATGACTTTTAAGGCACAGCGACCAGGATGGGCAGGATGACACCCAAATATACACCTCTGGTTGGTTTCTCTCCCAAGCACCAGCCCCACAACTTTAGACTGCTTCTGGACAACTCCACCTGGATGTCTTTTTGGCTTCCAAGTTTATTGTGCCCCTAATCCCCTCCAACTCTAACTACCTCTCCTCTTAATATTTTTTTTTTCCTGAACATAGAATCTTAGACTCCTGTGAAAGTCTTCCTCACTCTCACATGTAATAGTTGATCAATTCTAAAGATTCTTTCCGCATTGCCGTTTGAATGCACACTTTCTTTCTAGTCCTACTGCTATAGCTGTGGTTAGACTTCCCTTATCTCCCTCCAGAAGATTCAATTCCACAGATACTGAGTGTCTTTTATTGGCAAGGCTCTGCTGGCAATGCAAGGAGGGGTTGAATGCAATCCCAGCCCTCAAGGTGGCTCACTGATAATGAGCTGAGACCAGGGTGAGATAGGAAGCCTCCAGCCGGTTACACAGCAGCACCTGCAAGGCTTAGACCCCAGTTCCCTGACGACACTGGGGTGGGGGCTGGTGCTCAAACCACCCACGAACGCTGAGCTGGCAGAGGAAGGCTTGAGCCATATCATATCCCTATTCTATCCCAGCATTGCTGAGGTCTTCCTTGGCCTGCAGCTTAAAAGACCCACAGCCGTGATCCCAGAGAGACAGGACTCGTAGTAGTGGAAGGACTGTAATCTTTGGATTCACATAGCTCGGGAGCTTGAGTCTCAGTTCGACCACCCATTCACTCCAGGCCTTTGATGAGTTGCTTAATTCCCTCCAGGAAAGATTCTTGGAGTTTAAAGATAATAAATACAAAGTGGCTTGCACAGAGTCAGCATTTGATAACCAGTAATGAACATTGGATGCCAGTTTTTCCCGCTTCTGATTAACCTTTACAATACCACTAGATTTAGTCCTTAAACATAGCTCTTGGATTGTTACATTCTCTACATAGTAATTTACCTTAAAAAAAAAAAAAGCCTCAGGGTAGAGAACGTAATGTATGTGTGTTTTTAAACTTTAATCCAGATTGCTTTTTAAGTCTTTGACAGCCTCAAGCCTTTTCACCAATAGAAATCACCTTGTCTTCCTTTAAAGACAAGCAAATGGAAGGAAACTTTTTTCGTCTTCTTATTTCTCTTTAGATAACTCAGTAAAGTCGAAAGTATTAATCACGTGCCTGAGATGGCCCTTGGTAAGGCAATAGGAGTTACAAAGATATGATATTTGTCCCTTGTTTCCAAGGGCCTTGCAGTCCAATAGGAGAGACTGGGTTCATATATGAATCAATGAGAGCACTCTAACCACAGGAGAAAATCGAAGCCATGAGATGGGCATTTGGAAAAATAAAAGAAGGCTCTATGGAAACCACAGAACTGGCACTGAGTACCAGATTGAATAGACTGGCCTAGGTGGAAGGCGGAGAGAGGGAATTCCAATTTGGATCAATGATGCTCTGTTCTGTTATCTTTAACTCTCTGTTACAGTCTATTTTCCTACTGAATGTCTCATTCTGAAAATTCTGCAGCAACACTGAAATACTCTATTGAATTTGAAAATTCATTTTAGAGCCCTCACACACCCCCTCCTGCCTTCCGCAACCCCTAGCTTGGGAATCTCAGCTCCCGTCATTTTCTACTGTCCCCTGCTGAAATAGGACCTGCATCAGAGCCTGATAAAGAAGCTGGGGTCACAGATCAGCTTTTCTTTTCTCTGGGAGTTTTCAAACACCCAAGTAAAGCAAAGTTTTCCCCAGGGAACCCAAACAGCTTAGATTACCAGTTTAAAGTCAGAAGGCTCCTCTTATGCAATTTGTTCCCACTATTTTTCTCACTTCACGTTGGAATGTTGATCTTAAGTAACTGTCTGTTTTATAAAAATATACAGGGCATCTTTTAACACAATATCCCTTTTTATTTTGTTTGGCTGGGTAAAGGCTGCTTTGTAAATGGGAATTTAGAACTTGTCAACTGAATCTTGGTTAATCTCATTTGAGTTTAAAGAGACTAGATTACTGCTTCCCTTGCCTTTCCTAGAAGTGAGGCCTAACTCAGTCTTATTTCATAGAACTTCGTGAACATAGTCTGGGTCCAAAGACGGCACTTTAAAGTAGCAGAAAGCTCTTTTCTTCAAACCTAATGGCGCCCTCAAGTGGCACATCCCATTCCAAGATCCTGAATCTAACGTCAACCCTTTCAGAAGCTTTGTTCCTTAGAAATTAGAGAAATTACTTTTTCAATGATCAAAATTATTGATTAGGCTTATTATCTTTTAAGATGACTATCCAAATTCTTCTTTATTAGCCTTTGACCCCTGGAGCACTTGAGATGTTTCTTGCTACCTGTTGCCATGAGAAAAAAACTTGGACACATGCACTGATGCTATAGAGCATGGTTGACGGTTTCTCAGAACATTCTCATGGGAAGGGTGAGTTCATTCTTAGAATCAGAGATTCATCATGAGTTGATGTTGGGGCAACATATTTTAACTTGAGAAAATAGGTAAATGCTTTGAAACTAAGCATAGCGTGACCTTCTTCCTCCTACACATACAGTTTCAACAAGGCACAATGATTTATACTTCACAAGGTAGTCAATAGTGCTGAATTCTCTGGTTTCCTCTGAAGCGTCAGTGGTCAAGTTACTGGTGGGATGATTGAAACACTTTGGTCATTATTTTTCAAGGCTAACTCTGAACATAAAATCTTTGAAGCATTCTAAGTAGATGGAGTCAGAGCTTCCCACAGGCTGGCAAACCGTTCACTAACCTCCTCACATCCCCCAGTGTGATAGTGTGGCAGCTGATAGGAGAGATGGAAAGCCAAGGGCTGCGGCTGGACAGTCCAGTATCTGTTTCATGGGTTTTTATTAGTCACTTGGCCCAAAGCATCAGCTTCTTAGAGACTTAGAGCTCTGCACCTCCCCTCACTCAACCAGGCTGAGGGCTCTGGTTAAAAGTCAGCAGAGGTCTAGCTTGGCACGTGCGCACATGGTCCGGGGTCTGGGAGGGCAAATTGCTTCACACATCAGTCAGGGGAAGAATCTAGAATGAGCCTCAGGCTTACACTTTCCCAATAATTTCTGCATTTTATACAGACCCCACATAGGGGTCAAAGCAATTATCTGAGAGCTTAAAAACCATAGGAATAAGAAAGAAAATCTTTAATAATGTCTCTTCATTGTTTTGAGAATGGAGGATCAGTTTCAATTGGGTGTCACGGAGATTTATGCACAAGTAAGGAGGGTCATGGGTTTCATTGACACCTGAAGGGTTTTGTTATTGTTGCTGAGCTCGTTATTATTCCCAGGAGAGCAGAGAAGCTACCACTCCGCTAGTTACAGGAGTAGAAGTCGCTACACTGACTTGGTAGATGAAAAGGTAGATGAAAGGAAGCTGAAAGAGCCAAGAAAGAGAAAACACAAGTTTAAGTGTCTTTAGTTGGCACAAAAGAGAAAGAGTTCCCTGGGTCTCATGATCTTTCTTCAGGGAAAGAAACTGTGTACCCTTCTCTTGCCACACAAAGTTGTTTCCATAAAGTTAACAGAGTGGAAGATAGGAGAGGTTTCATCATGAGGGGAGAAGGCTCCTGTTCCATTCTTTCACATAAATTTGTGTGCATGGGGGAGGGGACAGCACCCGTAAAGAATAGGACATCCCTTCTAGCTCTTCCACGAAAAGCTAAGCAGACAGTAGGGAAGGGATTGAGACCCAGAGACACTCATTGGGATTTAGGCTCATGATTCACACTGGCCACTGGAGGGCACCCCTGTGCAGTCATCACTACCCAGAAGCCCAGTGATGATTGCTATTCATACAGATGCAGCTCCATATGTATTGCAGGGTTTCTCAACATCAGCACTCTCGATATTTTGGACCAGATAATCTTTTTGGTGACGGGGCTGCCCTTTGCACTGTAGCATGTGTAGCAGCATATTTGGCCTCTAACCACTAAATGCCAATAGCCCCTGACTCCTTATTCTCTACCCCCAGTCACGACATAAAATGTCCCCCAATGTTGCCAAATATCCTTGGGGGTAAAATCACCCTTGACTGACAACCATTTGTGTATGGAGTGTTGGGTCTAGGCATCTGTCACTCCATTGTTCTAAGGCTCAATTCTCTTTTCCCAAACTCTTACTTAGCCTGGGGTCAATAGACAACTGCATCAAAAGACACAAAAATTGCTCCGACCAACATCTGCCATCCTTTCCCAGTTAAACTCCAGATAGGCTTCCAGTCTGATATGATACAGGTGTACATCCTGCCTTCTCCCGCTGCACCTGTCTGTGCCCTCTCTTCAGAGCCTCCTCCTCTAGTTCCGCCAAAGAGTGCAGACTACTAGGAGGTGAGATATTTTGTCAATTAATTTACACTACACTTTATTTTCATCTGGAATACTTCAGCACATTATCAGGCTGAAGGATGCACATTTAAAATGAGAGAATTGCTTTAAAGAGGGTGTGCTTTAAATCTAGTAGATGAATTTCCAACAGCAGAATTTCAGGCACCATGAAATCAATAAAATGGGGATACTAATAGTCTTTATCTCATAAAGTTATCACATGGATTAAATGAATAAAGTACTTATAACAATGCCCGGCGAAAAGTAAACACCCTTAAAATACTAGTTTTGTTGTTGTTATTATTGCTATTATTATTCTCATTATCTATCCAAGAGACATGTTTGGGAAGATGTAGCCTAGCTTATTGCCTGAACTGATTTCCCATTAAACTAGCCTTGTCTCTAACATCCGACCTCCATGCTGTGTCTAGACACCCGGAACAGACCCTCCCACAGAGCAGAGCTCAAGGCTAAAAACTAATCCACCTTGAAATTCTCCTTTGAAGTCAACTTTGAATATTCCACTCATTGAACATTCAATGAGTCTAACAATCATTGAATAAATGAATGAGTGAGCCATAGAGAAAATGGAAACAAAGATTTGTGAAGCACCTACAACATGTAAGGTGCCATGAGGCTATCTAGAATATTAGACATAATTGTATAATTAATAAAGACATAGGCACTCAAATCATCAGGACACAGCAGGGCTGTGAAACCAGTGGACAGTTAGCCGCTAATGATTAGGTAGCTAGTAACTAAAGTTTTTTGGGCAGTTGTTAATTGTAGCCTTTAGTTATTCACTCGCCCATTGTCAGCTGTGCTGCTCGGGCAATATATTACCTGCCTCTCACTAGCTTCCGCATAGATAACATCCCTGATCCCTGGGTCACCATAGTAACTGATGCTTGAGCTGTTTTTCAGGAACTAAGAGTTGACCTCTGTCTGGTTCCAAGTGGGCCTGCACAGGTGTCTGATAGGTGACCTCCTGATGTCAGGGGGCTAAAATCTCCACCCTCAGATCATGTTAATGCCACCATACTTCATACCACCCTGCCCTTCTCCTCATAAGTGTTCCTAATCCTCATTTTCAGGGAGGCAGATCTGAGATTTGTTCTCCCATCTCCTCGCCTGGCTGCCTTGTGAATAAACCCTTTCTCTGCTGCAAACTCATTGTCTTGGTGATGGGCATTTTGTGCAATGGTAAAATGAACCTGGCTTGGTAACAAAAGTAGAGGAAAGTATAAGCTGTATGGGAGTGATGAAGAGGGAGAGGCGACTTCCCCACACAGCACTTTGGTGGGGAAGGCACTTTGGGATTTGGGGGAAAGAGCATTCTGAGCCTTAATTTTGGGCCCTGGGGTGTTATTTTGAGATGTCTATTAGACATCCAAGAGAAGATGGCGAGTAGGCTTGTCTTAGTCAGCTCAGGCTGCTATAAGAAAATAGCATAGACTGGGTGGTTGAAATAACAAACACTTATTTCTCATGGTTCCAGAAGCTGGGAAGTCTAAGATCAGGGTGCTGGCAGATTCAGGGTCTGGTGAGAGCTCACTTTCTGGTTTGCAGATAGCTGTCTCCTCACTGTATCCTCACATGGAAGAGAGAGGAGGACAAGCTCTCATGTCTCCCTAATACCAGCACTAGACCCATTTCTGAGGGCTCCACCCTCACGGCCTAACCACCTCCCAAAGACCCCACCTCCTAATACCATCATGTTGGGGGTTAGGATTTCAACATATGAATTTTGGGGGGACACAAACATTCAGTCCATAACGAGACTTTTGGAAAAACAAATAAGGCTGAAACCCAGGGGGGAGGAGAGGTATGATTTTGGGAGTAATTTCCACATAGTACCATGTGGAAACCATGAGATGGGAAAACCATGGGATGAAAGAGTTTGTAGATGGAGAACAGAGGAGGCAGGGCTGAGCTCTGAGGCATTGCAGCACATGGAGACTGCTTAGAACACAAGGAGCCAACAAAGGAGGCGGCACAGGTGTGCTCACTGAAGGAGGAGGCTACCCAGGAGCCTGTGCCTCAGGGAAGCCAAGAAACGAAGGGTTTCAAGGAGGATGGAGTCGACCTGAATGCCACTGAAGGTAGGGCAAGATGAGAAGGGAGATGTGCCACTGGATGTAGGGATGGGTGACCCTGATGACCATGATAAGAACAGAGGAGCAGGGATGAGGAAGCCAGGTGAGACTCTACCAAAAGGGGTTTCCGAGGTGGGGAGGTGGAGAAAGCGAAAAGAGATACTCTTCCCAAAAGATGTCCTTTCTCTCTGTTACAGGAAGGGAGGCACACTGGGCCATAGAAACAAGGTGGAATTTGGAGTCAGGGGACTTGAATCCAAGGATGGAGATTCCTCAGCTGGACGATCTTGAGTAAATACGGTTCCACATCCCAGCATCAATTTCTTCATCTGCAATGTGGTTCCACAATATTGCCTGTTCCACAGGGTGTTTTGTCTTTGTTCTGGTTTTAAAATATTAATATACCTTTTAGGTCTTTGATCTCAGAAACTGAGCATAGCTTCCCTGCCCAACAGATTTTCCTGAGGAAGAAAGAGCCAACTCACGTACTCGTATCGTAGGAATCAAGATTTAGTTACTCTCTTAGAATATATCCCCAATTTGATCATGAGGACTTCTTAAAATTCCATGAAAACAGACACTGCATTAATACGCTTAGAAACCACTCATTCGGGGCCAGCCCTGGGGCCAAGTGTTTAAGTTTGCACGCTTCGCTTCAGTTGCCCAGGGTTTCACCGGTTCAGATTGTGGCCATAGACATGGCACGGCTCAACAAACCGTGCTGAGGCAGCATCCCACATAGCACAATCAGAAGGATCTACAACTAGAATATACAACTATGTAGTGGGGGCCTTTGGGGAGAAGAAGGAAAAAAAAAAAGAAAAAGATGGGCAACAGAGGTTAGCTCAGGTGCCAATCTTTTAAAAAAAAAAAAAGAAACCACTTATTCATTTATTCATTCATTCAACAAATAGTAACTGAAAACCTACTATGGCCCAAGCACTCTTATTGGCACTGGGGTTACTGCGATGCCCACACCAAGTCCCCGCCACATGGAGTTCCCACATAGCATGGGAAGGCAGGCAATAAATAAGGACGCATATACATCAAGTAGAGACAAATCCTATGAAGAAAAATAAAATAGATTAAGTGGGAGGCAGGTGTTATTTCTCGTAGGTGACTGTGGAAGGCCTTGCCAATTAGAGGATGTTTAAGCAGAGACCTGCAGGCAGTGAGAGAGGAGCAGCATAGGAGAGGAAACTGCGAGTGTCAAGACCCTGAGGAGGGAATGCACACAGGGTGGTCAGTTAGTCTGGGGCTGACCTTTCCTTATGACTCATATTTGGTGTCTTGTGACCCTCAGAACTTCCAGTTTCACAAACTGTTATTTAGAGAAAGGAAGTAAAGTCTAGTAAAATGATAGGTTGCTATCATTTGACTAAGAAGCATTGCAATCTCTATGAAAAGTATATAATTGCCACTCCTTCCATATGGCCCTTTGAAGTTTGCTAATGCAGGACTACAGTATTTCTCATTCTCTAGTAATCCCTAGATGTCCCCTCCCTGGCCTATCACAAGGTCCCTCCACCCCCATCAATGTATCACAAAGTCCACACCCCTCCTGATGCATAAGGCAGTTCTCAGGCGCTGAGGGGGCATGTCTTAGGATATGTGGGGTATGTAAAAGAGAGGCTGTCATTTTGACATGTTAAGGATCTGGGCTGTGGTGTTCACCCAACTTCTAGACACTTCCTTCCCTCCTTCCTGCAGTGCAGACCTCATGGTAAATTCTGAGGCTGTCGTTTTTTTTCCACAGAGGAGTAAGCAAGAGGAAGGTGGTAGAGGGTTGGAGGTGGACACAGGTCACGTGACCTTGCAGGGCATTGGGAGGTTGGCTTTCCTCTGAGAGATGCCTAAAATTGCAATCTATTCTTGTCTTCTTACCTGTGTATCCCAGAAGCAGCACTGATAGAGGTCATTGGCCCTATGCTACCCAATTATCAAAGCTTTCAAATCTCTTGAATCCTAGCCTTCCACTTCACCTAACTAGAAAAGTCCCAACCCTGGGTCAATACTGTACTTTGCCTCCTCTGTGTCTGATGCAGTGGTCTGCACTGCAGGAGAACATGACACAATTGAGTAGGTTGAAGAAACACCAATCTGTCTCTCTATAAATATATAATATACAGTCACCATACAATTTATTGCTCCAACTGGGACATTGTTGAGAATGAATGGATACTACGAATAATTATACCAGGACAATAGGCATAAACCAGGACTGTCTTGGACACACCAGGAGTAATGGGCAACCTGCTTATAAACAATTTTACATAACCAAAGGGAAGGGAAGGACAATTAGACCAAGAATAATTCCAAATCTTTAGGCCCATGTTGAACCCACCTATACTTAGCAGACACCTTTCATCCCATTTCACAGAGAAAATTGAGGCTCCGAAGCTCAGCTCCCTGCGCTTTGCCCTATAAACTTGACACATGCCTAAGTTCATCCACCTTTCCTCTCCTCTTGTTCAGGACAAATCTCCTCTTGTGTCTGGACCCTGTTCTCTCCTGCCTCTTCCAGGACCCACTTCTAGCATCGCCTCTCTCTCCTGTAATCGTCCATCTCTCCTTCTCTATTTTTCCCCACCTGAAAGCAAGTTGCAATCCTAAAAATCCCTTTCCTGACATTATGTTCCCTCGCCACGCAGTCTACCTTCATTCCTACTCTACCTAAACCCTTTGAAGCACCATCTGCACATGATGTCTCCTCTTCTTTGTGTCCCATCCATTCAGCACAGTATAATTTCTGTTTCCTACTGAGTTATTAGAGACACTGTCATCAAGGTTAGCTTTATCCAAGTGGCCAAAACCACTGGACGATTTTCATCTTTATCTTACTTGACCTCTCTTGATGCCTTTAGCATTCTTGAGCATTCCTGATGAATTCTCCTGTCTCCCTCAGCCTCCATGAAATTAGACTTCCCTGGTTCTCTTGGTGCCTCTCTGAGGCTGCTCATTTGTCCTCTCCTCCATGGTCAATTGCCACTACTACATTACGATGAACTAATACCGTATGAAGATATAAAATGCTTGGCTGTTCCTACTTCCTGCAGATGGCACCAGAGACACAGGATCATGAGGGAGTGGGCCAAGAAGGGGCTGTGGAAAAGCTGGTGATGCTCTTTACTTCTGACTTGAAAATCCTCGCTGCTCTGGATGAGGAGGAGCCACGTGGCAGAGGGGTCTTTCAGCGTACATTTTTTTCAAGTCTCACCCAGTTGTGGGGCGAAGGTAAGACTGAGTTGCATCTGTAAATTGCGTAAGGCGGATGCCAAATGCAGCAGTGAATGGTTCTTTGGAAATCAGAGTTCAACAATTTAAAATCAATTTTCTGTTCTAAGATAGCCAAAAATAGTTTCTTGTGGCTTCTCGTATTTCTTTAACTAGGGTTACTAGAACGTGGCTTTGTGTTAGAAATGCAAGTTTGGCAGAAACGTGTCCTCCCCTAACGAGGCTTGGTGCCTGTTGGTATTGTGTCTGAGCCCCAGGGGCTGTCAGCGGGGAAGGGTGGCGGTGGCAATCTCTGAGTTTCTAGTTGCTGAGAAGTCCACAGGCGTCCTGTGAACACATTAAATGGCCACAAACTACCCTGGAGCTTTGGGGCTCAGCACAGGGCTTCCGTGTGGGGTGTGACTCCGCGCGGGTCCTGTGGGTGGGCTTGTGGGGAACAGCTTACCACTCAGAGCTGGCTGTGTGGACCCCTCATCACTTGGTGGGTGGCTCACGTCAAAGCCCATGGCCTGAAGAAGACTCTGTTCTGAGCACAAAGCAGGAGACGAGGCAGTCAAAGTGAAGGGTTTACCAGTGTGGGAAGGTTACAAGACTTCCCATTGTGGCTGCAGACAAGAGCCACCTTTGTTGCTCTGTTACTGAAAGGCCTCTGTACAAGTTCGTTTGTCCAAGGCATTGTGGAATCTCAGAGCTGGCAGGGACCTCAGAGACCAGCTAGCCCAGCCTTCTCATTTTTTTTTTAATATAGGGTTTGCAGTGCAGATGGTGGTTTGACCCTCACAATTACAACAACATATGTGATTTCAAAATTTTTTACATTCCTTCAATGTTAAACTATTTGTCGCTGACAGCAAAATAAGACATGATAACACGAACGTCTTTTGAAGCTAAATTCCTCATGTGTGTATCACACCTTAAGCTTTCGGGTCATCCCCCGTTCCTTTATTAACCCTTTGCCAACTGACTCCTGTCCACACCGCCTGCAGGAACCGTTCTGCCGGCGTTCCCAGAGCCCATTCTCACGCTGGAGCCAACAAGCTCTTCCCAGGCACACTCATTCCTTGAAACTCTTCCCTCTTTTAACTTCAGAGACCTGCACTTTCCTGGTCCTTCTCTATCTTTGACTATAAGCCAGACTTCCAGTGAATTTAGGTCCCATGACCAATCCCTGGATAAACTGAAATCAAAGTTCAGGATGCTCCTAAATTCCAAATCTCTGAGCTGAGGTCTAGATTCTAGAAGTAGGTGTAAGATAGGCCATCAGCCTGACCCACAATATTGTCCTATTACCAGGGTGGCTGAAGGAATAGTTTGAGATACTAATTTACAGTTTCTGTCTTTGTGGGCACCGTTTCATTTGCCGTTCAAGGAGGCAGTTATTTTTGTGCCTATGAATGCCATTCCCATAAGGGTGTTGGCTTTTTGGAACACGAAAGCTACGGTGATGGGCAGGCTCTGTCCTCTTCCCTCTCCTGCCTCCCTCTGCAGAGCCCAAAGCAGAGCGGAGAGAGGAGATTCCTCTCCAGACTGAGAGATTATCTTAGACTGGAAAGATGGGGATGAGAGAGAAAAAAAGAGGGGGGACCACCAGGTGGGGGTGGGGTGGGGAGGCTAGCCAAGGATAGAGGAGCTGCATGGAGCTGAGCCTGTCCTTGGACCTCCCAGCCTCCACCTGAGAGGACCTGCCCAGTGCCTGTGCTCTCAGACCCAGTTCACTTTTCCCTCTGTTTGTGTCAAGAGAGGACTTTGAATCACCAATGACATGATGAAGTGAGGTCCTCACTCGGCCCCCAATTTGTTTCCTCACAATTCCTAGGACACTCATAACTCAAGAAAGGGGTGGAGAACTAGACACAGAGTGAGGGTGCTGCTGGTGGGGAAAAGCCCACGTGTTCTTGATGGGGATAAACTGAACAACTTGAGAAGTTACACAGACTCCTGACATTCTGAGACACCACCCTCCTCCTTCTCAGAGCTCTTTCCTTTTCCTCTTATCCCTGGAACAGCAGTTGCCTCCAGAGGAGGAAAGAACAGAGCTGGAAGCACCAGGGCTTTGTGTCCTTTTTCCTCCTGGGCTCTTACACCACCTCCGTTGATTCATTCTTCAAAGTCCAGCTCAAATACCAAAAAGGGCTCTTCCTCTCCTCACGTTCATCACATGTGGTCTTTTGTTCTAGTTAAGGCCGTTTTAGTGAGGTGCTCTTCCTTGCAAACAAACTAGTGTGGCAGAGTAATATTTTTTTTAAGAGAAACAAATCTCTGCCTCCCTCCATACCCAGCTATTTCCTTTTCCTCTTGGTCTTTGCGAATCTTTGAACAGCATTCTTCAAGGAAGGGATAGCTCCTTTGCTTAACGGCAACAGGAATAGTTAGCAGTCCAAAATGCTGCCAACCATCGTGTGCCAAGTGCATTACAGGGATGATCTCATTTAACTTTACAACATCCCTATGGAGGTAGGTACTATACCATGTCCATTTTTCAGGTAATAAAACTGAGGCACAAAGGTTAAGTGACCTGCCTTGCTGAATGGGGGAGCTGGGATTTGAACCTCTCACCACTCACCCAATAGGAGTTACAAAGCCTGTGTGAACAGCTACCTCCCTGAATGACGGGCTGTGACCTAAACTGCTCATTAGCTGTATTCTTCTTCCCTCCCTTCCTTACAGTTATTATTTGGGCCTTGGGGGCTCTTTGACCTAGTAGGGGAAAGGGGACTGAAAGACCCTAGGCTCCTGCAGAGTCATACTGGCCCCACTCCAATCCTCCTCTGGTTCGCAAGTCCCCTCCGCTCCCCCAGCAAATACACCCCGGCTTCAAAAGTATTGGGGGAGGGTTCTCTTTCGGGGTAGACTCTCCCATCAAGTGTATATCTTCCTATGAGTCAAGGGACAGCAGAAGACATTTGCACTTTCAGACTTGGAGAACACTTCCCCTTTTCCACTCTGAGTAGCCGTCTTGAAATAGTTGCATTGGGGCTAGATAGAGCTCTCCTCTGGCCCAGATGGAAGATGCTGCATGTGCTCCAGGCCACTGTACTCCTATCAGTCTGGCACAAGCTTTGTGGGTCTTGCAGGGTAACAAGGGACCTCCTGGTTGCTGGAGGTAGTTGATTCAGCTGCTGTGATATTGTGACTTACAAGAAATGTATATTTGATCATCACCCACAGTTCCTGGCTCAGAGCTCCCCAAACCCTTGAATTTTCCTAGGTGATAAGAGCCATAAAGGTGCCTTTGGTTAGGTTAATGAGGTGACTTTTGCACCCCACCTAAGGATGGGGGCTGGTTGCCAGGGAAACCAACCAGGTGATTAGAGGCTGAAAACTTTCAGTCCCACACACCCGACTCTGAAGAGGAGAGGGAGCTGGAGGTTGGAATCAATTGCCAATGGCCAATGATTTAATCAATCGTGCCTATGTAATGAAGCCTCCATAAAAACCCAAAGGACGGGGTTCAGGGACCTTCTGGGTTGGTAAACACATGGAGGTGCTGAGAGAGGTGTGCCTGGAGAGGGCCTAGCAGCTCCTTGCCCCTTCCCACATTCCTTGCCCTGTGCATCTCTTTCATCTGGCTATTCCTGAGTTATATCCTTTGAAATAAACTGGTGATCTAGTAACTAAAATGTTTCTCTGAGTTCTGTGAGCTGCTGTAAGCAAATAAATTAAACTCAAGAAGGAGGTTGTGAGAATCTCTGATTTATCGCCAACTGGTCAAAGTTCAGGTAACAGCCTGGCTTGAGACTGGCATCTGAAGCATAAGTGTGTGTGTGTTGGAGGTGGGGGCAGTCTTGTAGGACTGAACCATTTACTTGTGGAAACTGATGCCACTCTGGGTAGATAGTATCAGAATTGAGTTGAGTTCTTGAGACACCATCCTGCTGGTGTCCGAGAATTGTTTGTTGGTGTTGGGAAGCAGCCCTCCGCCATCCCCCTGTCCCCCCACCCCCACACATATTGGAAATGGGAGCAGACACCTAAAAGAGCTGGAATTGCGCTGCTCCCCTTACAAAGATGTTCAGCTTTTTAAGAAATTCAGAATCCTTGACAGATGCCCTAAAGAGATCCTGGACTCTTAGATAACTTCCTAGAACTCAGAGCTCTTAATCTTGGCAGGAAACTCTAATGAGTCTTTGTTTGCCCCTTCTTCCTTTGTTCTGTTGACTTCCCAGGAGACTTGAAGCATCCTGAGATATTCTTATAACTACTGGTATTTCTGAAACTATCAGTGACTTCTGAGAGTCTGCCTCATTTTTGAACTTCAACTCTTGCTGAGGTCACAGCCATTGCCTCAGAGAAATTGGCTCAAATTGAAACATCTTTAAACTAGTCTGGGAGTAGGGCAGGTTCCATGAGAATTCTTAGCACTCCTAGATAGCCCCCTTAACGTGGCCAATACAAATCCCAGTCTACATCTCAGATTTGCAATAGTGGTAGCTTTATTTTTGAACAATCAAACTCATGATTTCATATCCTATTTTGCTGTGTGGCTAAAACTCCATCTTGGTCTCTTCAGTGTCCCTCCCGTCTTACCACTCAGCAAAGGACTTCCTGGGTTTGGGGACAGATAGCCAGGAGAAGTGGTCAGAGTGATAACACTGGTGGGTCCTAAAGAAAGGCAGGGCCCTATGGAAGCAGTACAATCCCCACATCTAGATTTATGGGCCCCAGAAAGACAGTAAGACCCCAGGAGAGAACATGTCTGTGTGGTTAGTCTTGGCAGCCAAGGCCCTACCCAGCCTCACAGAGAATAGCTACACTAGGGGTGGGCTGAGAACATTCAAAGTGGCTTGGGAGAAACAGAAAAGGTTGCTAGCACCTGACAGGGCCATTCAGGTGGGAATGAGCCTGGCTCTATAGAGTCTGTGTGGACTGACATCCAAAGACCACATGGGGGGAGGAACGTCTCATAGGGCATCAAGAGCTGATAACTGCCACACTCTTTCTCCCAGTCATCTCTGTCTTGGCACTATATAAGTCCCATGGAACTTCAACACAACGTGGGGGTGGAAGATGCAGGGGAGAAAACCTCAGTTGACTGAGATACAGTTTTGCACCCACAGCAAATTGAGAGGTAAAAACAGAAACCAAGTTGAGTTTTGGAAAAATATAGAAAATTGTCATTTATGCACACCTGAATTCGTAGAGTTGTATACTAGCTGTAGTGCAGTGTGGATTTATCAAAAGATCCCAAAAGAATCTCATGGAAACAAAATTCAGGAAGTACATCTGGGCTTCATGGGAACAAGAAAGCCAATACCAGCTGCTGGCTATGGCTCTGACTGTCCCTTCTAATCAGATTTTCTCTGACACATGGTGCCAATCTCCATCTGCAAAGACTGAGACAGAGGCAGTTGCTTATCTGCTGACTCATGGTATCTCTTCCTCCATAACTTTGGCGGACATGGGTCTTTTACTGGTGCTCACTAAGGAACCATCTCCACATGACTTACGTGTCATATGACTGCCACAAAATCATTGCATTCTTAATATCTCCTGGTTGATAGTTTGAGAAAGGATTAACTCCGACACTCTTATTCCCCAAGGTCACACCCCTTAGACCTAGAACGCACTCTGGTCCAAACACATGGGGTCGGACGGTGAGGGGTCACGTAAATTGGACGTGGCTGCTTAAGCTGGTCACATCATCAAAGACTTATGGGTCAGACAGTTTCAGAAAAGAGAGTTTTGGATCCAGCTTCTAATTCACCTTTACTAAAATTAGTTCTGTATATGTTTTATATGCCTCTCTATATTGTAACTTCCTTGAAAGCAGGGGCTCTAATTCATGTCTGTTTGCACCATGACATCTTTAGTGTGCCTTTTGCATTTGGAAGAGTGAAAGGAGCATTTGTTGAATGAAGGCACATCTCTATATTCAACGCCTGTTCTCTGTATCTTAATATTTGAGTGAACAGTCTTCAGGTTAATACCTGAATAGAATAATGTTGCTTGGCCCTGGCAAGTGAGTGCCAGTCAAAATGACTAATTTGAGTGTGACCCTTATGTGGGCAGGTTTCCTGACCAGACACTGTGCAGAAACATCCTTAGAGTCATCATATTTAGAACTGGGCTTTCCCTAACTGAGCATCTTAATTTCTCATTATTCTAGAGCCATCTTAACTGCTACAGAAATTGGCTAGAAACCACATTCAATCTTTGAAGCATTTAAGTGACACATGAGAACTAATTTAAAGTAGAGGAGTAAGTGGCATTCTACAGGGAGATAATTCCTGGTCTCTTTTTGACACTTCGAGGGATTTTTATAAATTAAAAGCTCCAAGTTTATTAGCAATCACCACCCTGATGTTAGTAAAGAAATTCAAACATTTCGAGTTCCTCTGTGTGCTAATTAAACGAGCTCTATGTAAAGGGCAGAGCTGTGCTGATGCCAACGATGACAAATTAGAATCATAAAATTTTGAGTCTGGAGGGAATTTACAGATCATTTAATCTAACCCTTTCACTTTATAGGGGAAGAAATTGAAGCTGGCACAGGGTGACTTGTCATATAGCTAGGGGCAGAGCCACAACTCCCACCCATCCAGTCCAGGGTTCTTCAGCCCAAGAAAATCATCACTACTATGGGCAGTGGCAGGGTGCTGGAGATTACTAATAGGGATAACATGAGCCATTTTTAGCAGTATATATGGCTAAACCCACAGAAGGAAAATAAGACAGTCTTCCATCCTGAAGGAAAAATAAAAGATGGCTCATTCTTAGGAGTCTGTGTCTAGCCAGGGATGCTCAGAGACTGACCAGAGAAGCCCCGTGGGCCTGGCTGGGCTCCCAGATATAACAGTGAGTAGAGAAGGCCTAACCTTATAGGAGACTTTTAGAACTTTCTCTGTTGGAGTTTGCTTTCAATGAATAAAGGAGGTTGGTCCTCCCAGGGCATGTTGGATGTTTGTGCTGACTTATTTCATACTTGTAAGTTTTCTTCTTTCTCGGAGTGCTCTGGATAAAGTTACTTATCTCTTGAATAAATGTTCAACTTCAGTTTGATAAAGTATGCACTGTTGATATCATAGTAAAACACTGTAGAGATTCTTAAGAATAGATTTGTACGGCAAAATGTGGCTTTCCTTTCCAGGTGAAGTTACTCCACTCAAATGATACAGCATGAGTAAGACAGAGTGAGTAGGAGCTGTTTTATAATGTTAGGCCTCTTCTCCGGACTTCATCTTAGGACTTTGTATAATGCAAATACTTTAGCAGAGAAGTTTTGTTTTTTACATTAATCTTAAAAATAAGCTTCTACACTTATGATATATCATCTGTAGAACACATTTGGAAGAAAGACAATACATAAAAAGGCACAATATAAAATTACCAAAAATATTACATTATGAAAAGGCAATTCTAATTTTCAGTGAAAGCAAACAGTTTTGAAATCTTTTTTGAAATACTTTCTTTGCACAGTTACCAGACTGGTCTTTATAAAACACAGAACTGATATGTCTCTTTCCAACTGAAAACCACTAATGCTTCTTCACTGTCTGCAGAACAAGGTTCAACCTTCCTAGGATGGTTTGTAAGGCCCCCCGTGGAATGGGTCCCTGCCCACGGGCATCCCGTTGATCAGACAGCCACTTGCTCCCCAAATGTTTGTTGAGAATTTCTTGTCACCTATGCTCCCACAAAACAGAGTCAAATGAAACTAAAGCTTCCCTCCAGGGAGCCCCTCTCAGGAAGTGGATACCCAGCCAGAAATCTGGAAATTAATCTGGATTGCCCTTTGTCCTCCACTTTTCCCTTCTCTGATAGTCCTACTTTTAAAATGTCTCTTGAACCCACCCACTTCTCCCTGTCTGCTTCCCTGCACCCTGGCCATCCCTTTGAGTCCATTCTCTGCATTTCAGCCAGAATCATCTTCTAAATTGTCGTCTGATCATGTCATTTCTCTGTTTGATCTCTTTATGGCCCTTTTTGGATAGTCTGAACTCTTCAACTTGGCTTCCAAAGCCTTCATTTATTCAGTGCCTACATGTGCCGGGCACTATTGCAGGCACTGAGAACTGAGCAGCGATCAAGACTCACAAAAGCTCCTGACGTCAAAATCTCACATTTTTGGGGGTGGTGTGGTATTGGGGCTGAATAATAACAAGGAAAACAAATAAAGAAGGTAATTAGAGATTATGATAAGGGCCTTGAAAGGAGTAGCCAGCCACTGGTGTGTGCATTTGCAAGCATGTGTGTGTGCACACGCACTTTAAATTGAAAGTTTACGGAAGGCCTTTCAGATGAATACAATGGCATTAGCCTTCTGACTGTCCCCTGGCCTTTCACACGTCTGCAGCTTCTACCTTTGCCACCTGTCCTTTCAAACCTCTGTAGCTTCTACCTTGGCTGCCCACTCCTCACACTGTGCTCAGGCAGAAGGGACCTTTGGTTCCTTGCAGTTAACTCTTTCTTTCTCTCTTATCTCTCTTCTCTTTTTTTCTCTCCTCTTCCTCTCCCCTATCCCTCACCAACTTTTCCTAGAAACCATTATCTTCCTTGAATCACCCTGACTCCACTCCCCTTGACTAGGTGCATCAGTTAATATTTCTCAGTTAATAATCAAGCAACTGTAATTGCTTGCTTAGCAGTCTATCTCATTCACCATTGAATCCCCAGAACCAAACACTTGGAGTATTTGTGGATAGAGTAAGTGCACATAGGATGGGACACTTATATCCAAGGAGAGACACTTAATAGGTAGATTACTCCTTCTCTCCTACCCCTGCTGGGCCCCAGATAAGCTTCTGTTGTACCAACTTTCTAATATCATTTGGATGTCTCTTCTTTCTGAGCAGCTTTCTCTGATAGATTGCAAGCCCTTTGTCTTATTAATTCCCTACCTCCAACTCCTGGTTGTACTTGGCACACAGTAGGTGGTCAAAGTGTAGTAAAGCAAAAACTCAAAAAACCCACAAAACCAAAATCAAACAAAAACTCAGAAAGATGTAGTTTGGAGGAAGGAATAGGAACCAATTCTAAGGTAGGTAAAATGAGTAAAATAATCAGTCTCCTGGGAAGATGACAGAGAAACACAAATGCTTCCCTTCCATGAAATGTATTTTACCCACCTTACTGCCAAACTGTGGCTTCCACCCAACGGTTTCACCTTTCATGCAAGCACACAAAACCAGGAAGTTGCTCTGATCTTTGTTCAACTTGCTTTGCTACATGCATATGATGCTGAAATCCCCCTTTCCCTTGCTGCAGGTGGAGATCTTTCTTTTTCTAGCTAAAAGTCTGACTTGTGCTTCTATTTGCTTTTTATTGTTATTTTGAGGCACTTACTAGGGGCCACAAAAGTGGGGGTCAATTTGCTGGTATGTGAGGACAGAACTGGCTTCAGGCTATCAGACTAGAAGTTTTAAACTTGCTTCCTTGTTTTTCCCCTGAGGCAATGGAAATTTCTAGCCACCAGCTGGGACTGGAATTGATTTAGTGCCAGAGAGGTGAAACGTGGGAAAATATATGGATATTGTTTATGAATGTTACTTAGTCATTCTCAGCAGTAGAGTTTATGATTTAGAAAACATTTCCTGGTTTTGAAAACTTAACAATACAACCTCAAAGTCTGTCAAAATTGGAGCGGGGGGGATTCAGTAATGGGAAGGCCAGGAGGACCAACATGGATAACTAGTGGGTTTGTAATTGCTTGTTTCAGCTTTATGACCATATCTCTACATTCTGCTTTTCTTGAGTTTACTTATTAATGGCTGTTTTTAACTAGAGAAAAGGGTGCTTACGCATATCTGAGAAAGTCCATAGGGATCCTATTCATCTCTGAATCAGCTTCCTTTCTTGGTAAAAGCAGTGGACTAGTGTCTGGGAATGCTTGGTTTTTGTCTTACTCTGTTTCCAACTGTTGACTCTACAGAAGTCCCTATGCTTCTCTAGGCCTGAACTTACTCAACTGTTAAATGTGGGTCTATTAGGTTAGATTAGTTCGGTTCAATAAATGCTTGCTTGCTTGCTACCTACCTATCTTAGGTTCAGTTCTCTAGAGAGAGGCTTAGGCAGGGATTCCTGTGCAAGTGAATTACTGAGTGAGCACTGCCAGCAAGGAGCAGTAAGGAAGTCAGGGAAGCAGGATAGGGCAGGGGAAGAAGCCAAGCAAAGATGTTGTTACAGCTGATCTAATCTCAGCCAGATCCCAGAGAAAGCTCTGGAATATGAATGGCAACACTGAATTCTACATACTTCATACATCCCTTTCAACCCAGTTTTTGTATAGGTAACCCTCCAGGGCAGGGGGTATAGCTTCACTGGAATTTGTCGATAATGTGGTTAATCAGCTGGAGGATGGGTGTACATGCCTATTACAGGGGATCTAAATGGGGCACCAACAGAATCTGTTATACACAGTGTGCCAGGCACTGTGATAAGTATCGGAGAGACAAAAGTAGAAGAGATATATGGTCCCTGATCATAGGAAACTCATGGAATAGTGCAGAAGATAGAAGAATAAACAAGTCGTTTCAATACAACATGATAAATGCTAGGATAAAGTGATGCATAGAGTGTTGTAGAAACAAAGAGGAGATGCAGACATTGCAAGTTCCTCAGGAAGCAGACTCTAAGATGGTGATTAATATGCAGGAACTTTATTTGGGAATGTTCTTGGGATCAACATTTGAGGAAGGGAAAGGAAGAAAAGAGAAGGGAGCTGGATTGGGAAGAGAGGGGAGTCAACCTGCAATGTAGTCTCAATGGAAACCTCAGCTGAACTTGAGGGGAGTTATGAGGATGCTGGGGGCTATCTGCCAGCAGCATTCATATCAGCAGTGTAAAAAGCCCTTTATTCCTGAAGGGTGGTGCATCACGGACTCTACCACAGTCTACCCCTTGCATCACCCGGATCCTCTTCTTCATGTAAATCCAGGGAACAGTGCCTGGGTGATAATCTTTATGTTCCTCCTTCTCCATTGTAGATCCCTTTACCCTCAACTGAAGACTCTGCTGGTCTCAGATGGTGTGATTCAGACTTTCATTCCTGAGGGGTCTGAGCTCTTGTCAACACGCTCTTCTTAGGACAGGGTGACTGCACTTCTGTATTTACTGCCAAAGAAGTACCAAGAGGCATCCAAGGGGACCACGTGGGCACCCAACATATGCCTCTGTGGACTCATTGTGTAACAATTACCTGCCAAGTTGGGGATGACTCCTGTCTGCTAAGGAGACTGAAATGTTCAGGCAGCAGCTATAGCTTATGGTACAGAGGGAATCTTGTCATGTCCCCTGATGGAAGCTCTCCCCTTTGAAAACTAAAGGCTTTGAAACCATAGATTTATGGTTTATGGGAATGGAAACACAAATACCTCAAGTGGGTCACTGAGAGTGATGGTGAGCAAGGCCACTTCCAATCTATCCCTTGTTCTCAGATCCATATATTATACCTCCTGGAGACATGGTAGGAAGTATACAAAGATCTTTAATTTAAAGACCATGTAAAGATCTTTCATTTAAAGTGTGTATTATGTTCTGGAGGACAGAACCCCACCCTGATAGGGTATTGCTTCTGAGCTGGTGATTCAACTGTTCATCAGGCTGTTCCAACACTCTATCAGGCCCGCAGTTGCAGTGGTGTAGTAGGTGATAGGACCAGTGGACCCCATAGTCTTAGGCCCATTACCACACCTCCTTTGGAGTGAAGGACGTGTCTTGGACTGATGTGATGCATTTGGCATCCTGTGTTAGTGGCTCTCAGACAGTGGTGCTGGCTGAGGCCCTATAGGCAAGAGAGGCAAATATATACCCAGAATATGTGTCCGTGTTTGTCGAAATGAATCACTGGTCATTCCAAAGAGGAAGAGTTTCATTGAAGTCAATTTGCCACCAAGTGGACAGTTGGTTTCTTCAAGGGAGGGGAACATACTGGGGACTTGGTGTTGGACTCTGTGGGGGGCATGTTGGGCATTCAGCAGCTGCGGCAGCCAGGAAAGCCTTGGTCAGAGGGAGCCCATGCTGTAGGGTGCATGCAGACTCCACTCTTGCCACTATGGCTACCTCATCATGCACCCTTTGTGCCAAAGTAGAGGGTCAGCTGACAGAGGCTGGCTAATGTCAACTGACCAAGTCATTTTGTCTGCTGGGTTGTTTGGTGCCTGTTCTGTGGTGGCTGTTTTCTGGCAGACATTAACATTGACAAATAGAAATGGCAAGCAATAGGATATATTGGAGTATATGAGGAAGCCATTTGGTGTAAGCTTAATTCGGCCTGATCTTGTTTCTCCAAAAGGGCCTGACCGAGGCCGTTGAGCATGCATTGTATATCTGCTTTAGACATTCCCTATGGCAAGAACAAAGGCCCTTAAGATAAAGGTGCAACTTCTCCCCACATTGGCATTTCCTTAAGAATAAGCATCTTTCCTTAGGCTAGGAACTGATTGCTGCACTCACCTTTGACCACCATCTCACCTGTGACCACCCAGCTCGAGACAACAGACTGCCACCCTGCTGTGTTCACTGAGACAGCAGACCTACCTGCTGTTCCCATCAATTGCTGTGCTGACAGAGCAGTCTCGCTACTATTGTAAAAGGGACATTTCGATCATATGTGAAACATCCTGTTTGGGGGTATATAACTACTCTCTGCACCCCAGGCCATGGTCCTCAGATTTTAGCTCAGAATAAACTCTCCCAAATTTTCATTTATATATTGGTTATGGATTATTTTCGTCGACAACATGCAGTATAAAGATCTTCCCACTTCATACTGACACTCGTGCATCTGTCCCAGACCTCCTGTCCTTGCTCTTTCAATCTTTTTCGTTCTAGGCTCCTGTCCATGTGCCCGAGCCATTTGCCACTACCTGTGAGCCTTTATATATGCTAACCTCAGGCCACTTCTCTCTCCATATAAAGCGGATGATGAGGTTTACCACAAAATCCTCTGGGAGGATTTTCCCTCACTAGTGTTTTTCTCACCTAAGAGGAGCTGTATTAAAGCTTGAGTCCGTTTGTAGCTTGCACCTATATGATGACGCTGATTCAACCATGAACCAAGCTCAGGTGTTTTGCTCCTCCATCAGCTGGTAATAAGAGATCCTCCGTGCAGCCATAGGTGTGAGCTGAGCGGAAGGTGCTCGTGCGAGAATGGTGGTGACATGGCGGTCTGGGCTACCCTTTCATGTAGCTTGCTTGTGCCTTCTGGTCCTCTTCATGCTTAATCCCAGACGTACCACTGCCATCCCTTTAATCTCTTCTTCCACCATCTGTCATAGCAATTGTGTCATGTTTGCCTTACTTAAGAGTGGGTCAGTACATTTTCTATGCTTCTAGGAGCCACCTTAGTAGGGAGTTCACACCATTTCCGAGAGTCTTTGCCAGTGTGTTATATCCTATATCCCTGGAGAGGACTTCCAAATCTATAAACTCTCCCTTATTCAACCTGATGTTCTTGGCCCCTTGACCCATGTGTGTTCTCCCAGCTACAGGCAGTGCTTTCTGGGTAGGTCCTGCAGCTCCTGTAGGGTCTCATCCTTTTCCTCCCATATCAAGCTCAGCATGTCCCTAAACGGGTTACGTGGTGACTTAAACTTTGTTTGTTGTCTAGCGGCCAGCAGGAGAGATGCAGACACATCTTCAGGGGTCACCTGTTACTTGTGGGGAGAGACCTCTGCATCCTCTAAGCAAGGGGCGTGCCAGCCTTACTAGAGAAATAGGCCCCTTCTGCAGGGTTCAGAGGGGTCTAGGGACCTACGATATTTGAATGCATCAACCCAGATGCCCCTCTTTCCTATGTCAGGTTTCCACTCTTTTCCAGCCAGGTCCTTATCCTTCTTAGAGCAAGCCTGTCTTGGTTGGGACTTGAACTTTATTTGGAGCTGATGACTCTGACTCCTGGGTGGAGTCTCAGCTTCCTCTGCCTTCTCGCTATAGGAGGTGAGAAGGACTTTACATGCTACCAGGGAAGCCCTCCGGCTTTCACACTTAGCTTGTAATAGTCAGTTAATCTCTCCTAGGTTTTCCTTATCTTTTCCCAAAGGTTCATTCAAACTTAGCAATAGACACCCAATTGCATTGTCCTCAGAGTTATTATTTGCCCTGTATTTTTCATGGCTTGATATTTCCTACTGGCTAATGGGTTCCCTTCCGCTGTTACACCAGTTTACTACCAGCAATTTGGGATTAACCCCTGTAGAAATTAAGGAAAGAAGCATTATTGGGTAGACGGAGAAGTCGAGATGCAATTCAGTTTCATCAGAAGCCTCAGCCATGCCTCTTGAGAGTTCTGAAGAGGGACTGACTCCTCAGAGCCATCCTGAGTTGGGGCGAGAGAACACTGAGCCTTTAGGCCCCACGTTGGATCTGTGGGCCACCTCAGGGAGCAGATGTGGTCTTGGGCAAGGCAGCTTTCTTTGGAGGGTCAGTCCCTGAAGGGAGATGACAATATAAAGTAAAATAGTCATTATGTAATAAATTTATTAACTTAAACTTCTTTTAAAAAGTTTTTCCCTAGCATCTTTTTATGGTGAAAGCTATGTGGAGCTTAACATCATAGAAATTTTCTCTGAGTTAACTCTTTAGTTAAAATTTCAAACCAGCAACCCACAGGGACTACTTTTTCTTGTAGCTGGGGAAAATGACTACTGTATAATAGAACTTCTACAGGAAACTTATGGGTAAGATTTTAAAAAGTCTTTAAAAACATATAAGCATTCAATTACTGGAGAGAAAAACAGTGGAGGAAAAAAGAGAACAAAATATCTATCCATTTGATTACTATTATTTCACTAAAATAAAATCATGTGCTGTTTCTAAGAGTTGGTATCTTCTCCAATTTTACCAGCATTTCTTAAATATTCTCACTCTGAAATCTTTTTTTTTCCTTTTGTGCTGAGGAAGATTCACCCTGAACTAACATCTCTTGCCAATCTTCCTCTTTTTGCTGAGGAAGATTCGCCCTGAGCTAACATCTGTTGCTAATCTTCCTCTATTTTGCATGTGAGTTGCTGCCACAGCATGGCCACTGACAGATGAGTGGTGTAGGTCCACGCGTAGGAACTGAACCCAGGCTGCCAAAGTAGAGAGTGTTGAACTTAACCATTAGGCCACCAAAGCTTGGACCTGAAATTTTTTCCTATGTGTAGTTCATAAATATAGAAAAAGTTTTCATGCCCATGTTTCTCTCTCTCTCTTTGTGAATGGCCCTGTTTTCTCAATAAAACACTATGGGATGAGACTGATTAATTGTGATTCTTTCTCTTTCAGGTGAGAGTGAATTTGAGTCCAGGTGAACAAGTGCTCCTTACTGAGCAAAGGCTTCGTATGAATGACTTGCTTTGGCATATAGTGGAACTGTACTATGTTAAGGATAATCTCTCTCTGGTTATTGATAAACATTATGAGACAACTGGCCAAATCACTGGTGGGATGCACAATTTTCACTTTCAATATGGTATCTACGTAGCAGGTTAAGGTGGACTTGATGTCCCTTACCTAGATGGAGCACTCCCCAATTTCTGTGAATGTATGGAGGATGTGGTGTTTAACCAGAGGGAGATCCTTACATCCCTTAGATCTTACTCTGGTTTTGAGAAGGTTTGTGAGGTGTCACAAGGGTGCAGTGATGAATTTTTTGCAGGGGAGGATGAAGCCATCAATTTCTTTAGCTCCAGATCCTGTGTCACCTTCCCAGAATGGAGGGTGCAAGGGGAGGGGCTACTGGAATTTGCTTTGCAGACTGGAACTCAACAAGCCTTGCTTTTATTTCAGTCAGGAAGAGGAGGAGATTTTGCTGCTTTGGGAATAGTTAAAGGTCTGTTGAAGTCTCATGTAGGAAGGAGTGAAAGTAATACTTGGCTCTTTTCCTTTAGCTTATTTAGTGACAACAAGTGGCACGTTATTCAACTCAGATTCACTGGAAAGTATCTGGACTCCATGATAGATGAAGAAGGGGTGAGGACGTTGCTGCCTTTGCACAGCAAACTATTTGTATCTGAAGGCCCCCTCTTTGTGGGAGGTCTTGATAACCATAAGGGAGAAGAAGTTAAAAGGTTAGAACTTGCCTGTGTGCCTGGGAAATCTGCTCAAGGGATCTCTTTCAAAGGGTGCATAAGAGGCTTAGAAACCAACCCAGAGAAGAGAGCATTAAAGGATGCCCTTGTTTCCAAAGATATATCTGCTGAGTGTAAAATCAAAAGTAATGAGAATGTAAATCACTCCATAACGACAACAGCAAACCTACCTCAGTCGGAAGTTCCCCTTTCCACTGCCGTTCCTGAAGCTAGCAAGCCTTCTCTGCAAGATGTGAGTGGCTGTTTCTTGGTTCTGAATAACTTGGAGGTTCAAGAAGCTGGGCAAGCCTTACTGGAACAAAGGCATGTGAAGGTGGATGTGGAATTTAAGGATTTGGGTGTACATCATTCTCAAATACTATTTAAAATAAAGAAAACGCCTATTCATGGGCTCCTTCAGTTAGATGTTTCCCATGAGTGCGAAAAGGAGAAGGCTTTTACTACATTAGATTTGGGGCAAGGAAAGATTTGGTATGTCCATGATGGTTCAGAAGAACCTAGGGATTATTTCACGTTTTTGGTCTTTTCCAACAGCAAGAAGGAAGTGCTGTTATATCTGCAAGGACATGTTCCACGTGTGTTATTCCAGTTAATCATCTCCCGTACCTTGAGCTTCCTGAAGGAAACTTGCTTCTCCTATTTGAGAACTCTAAGAGAAGACTGACTCCAAATATGATACATGTGTCAGACCCTGACACAGACTCCTCGAGTCTTAGTCTTTCAGTTCTTGGCAACTTCAATTCAGGTCCTGGGTTTTTAGAAAACATCAATGATCCTGGGAGAGCCATTAATGGTTTCACACACAGGGATTTAAGAGGTGGCAATATTTTCTATGTGCACAGGGGCCATCAGAACTCCTGGATCCTTCTGAGAGCAAGTGATGGAGAGCTGGTTAGCAATACAGTGATGCTACGGGTCATGGCTGTTCCTTGGGACTTTGAAGTGGTCAACAGAACTGGTGTGGTTGTACCGCAGAGTGGCATGGTTCTGATTACACAGAGTAACTTGTCAGCGGAAGATAATGGTTGATGCCGTGAGATGGAGACCCACTATACTATCACTTGTCCACCTCAATATTGACAGAGTCAGTAGCAGGGGTCGGGTGGCGAATGGAAACAAGTCAGTACCTTTTCTCAGCATTCCATTGATTGGGGTCAGGTCCGGTACCATAAGATATTCAGAGAATTGCAGCTAGAAAATGTAACGGATCACTTTAAATTTAAAGTTAACATAGAAGGGAAAATCAGTGAAGAGCTGATGTTTCCTGTTACCGTACAATAGCTAAAGTTTACACTTCTGAAAAATGTTCCTCTGGAGATCAGTAAATTAAACAGACAAGTATTGACTTCCGATCATTTGCAGGCTGTGACAGAGGGTGTGGAAACAGTTGAGAGGGAATTACATTTTAAGTTACTGACCTTACCTGAAAAAGGAAAATTGCTATGTGGCAATAAAATTCTAAAAAACAAACTTGGTGTTCAGCCACCAAAACATTACAGACTGTAAGATAAGTTATGAGCCACAGGAGAGGCCCAGGGAAGACACACAAGATACTTTTAGGTTCTTGATTGTCGCAAAACACATAGAATTGAAAGATTATACTTTCATAATAAACTTTAAAGCAGATAAGATGCATATTATTGTAACCAACAGGATTATTTGTAAAAGAAAGAGAAGGGAAATTAATTGAAAAGTCAGGATTATTTGCTCAAACCTTGAATAATCAGACCTTCCAATACAAAATCACCAAGAATCCTCAGCATGGGAAGCTGAAACTGATTGACTTTCCAGATTCTCTAGGAAGTCTTGACAATATCACCATATTCATTGATCAAGACATAGTGAACGAGAGGCTGGTGTATGTCCACTAGGACTCTGAGGCTCACTGTGATGAATTCCTTCTTATGGCCTCCAGCATGAGACTAGGCCAAGAGGGAATGATGAGGGATCCTGACTCGGAGCATTTGTCTACAGAAATCAAAGTCACCATTTCTATCTAGTTAAAGAATGATGAGAAACCAGTGCATATGGTAGATAAGGCCTTCTGTGTTGTGCAGAATGGCCAGTGCTTATGGACTCTGGCAGATCTCTGTCACCATGACCCTGATTCAGGTTTTGATGATGGGCAACTGCTCTACACCCGGTGGGGGGTCCCAAATGGGGACTTGGTGTGAGCCAGTGCCCCCACTCAGAAACTCTACCAGTGTAGGCAAGACAGCCTGCAGGAAAGACGTGTGCTCTTCAGGCATCAGGGTGCAGAGTTGGCCTGCTTTGTGCTGTTTGTGACAGATGGCGTCCACTACACATTGTCCCTTCTTGAGGTCAGTGTGTCAGACCCCTACGTCCAGATAGCCAACAGCACAGGGATGCTGGTACAGAGAGGAAAGGACAATACCCTCACAGCAGCTAGTCTCAGTGTCACCACAAACCAAGATGTCAGAACAGACCATGAGATCAAATTCCACATCGTGTGGTCCTCAAAGCATGGCAGAGCGCTGGTCGACAATTCAGTGTCCCACTCATTTTCCCAGCATGATGGGAAGCAAGGACGTGTGATTTACAGGCATGATGGCAGTGGCAACTTTGATGTGTTCAACGTGATGGTAAAAGTTAAAGACACATATTTACAAGTGGGTGTCTATGTATGAGTGTACTTGGAAAGCCACCGACATCACACCCAGATTCTGCACAGCAAGACCCTTGTAGTTGAAGAAGGAAAACCAGTAAAACTGAGCAGAGGAAGGCTCTAGGGACGTAGTCGTCCTAGCACCAACCATTCTCACTCTCTCAGAACCACAGAGGAGAACGATCTATTTGTTTGCTTCTGAAAGTTATTTTTGTATTGATTTCTCTCCTGGTATTTGGAATGACTTCTTTAAAAGTGTAGATGGCACTGAGAAGAAAAGCCGGAAGACTTCACTGATATTTCCAATTTTCCTGTAGTTGGAAATGGAATATAAGTAATACTAAGCCTTATTTTAAAGCTGCGTGCACATGGGCGTGAATATGCGTGTATGTTGAGTGTAGGAGGAACTGGGAATGAGGAGGGGATGTATATATTATAGTAAATTAAGAGATCATTTATCATAGCGAAACTGCCAATATTTCCTTTCAACTGAGTTACGTTCGTAACGTGATGAAGCAGCGTCAAAAAACTTAGAGTAACTTAAACATAAAGAGGATTCCTAAAGCATCAGAGGATACTGCATTACACAGTTTATTTCCTTAGCTCTGAATGTGGCCTTGTTTAGTTTCCTGAAACTGATGGATAAAATTGGCCTTGACCAATGGAAAGCCATGGGTGAGACCTCACACCAGAGGCCACCTGGTTTCCTGGGGCTCCTACTTGGAAATTTCCAGCAGGCCCAGACCTGCTGATCAGAGTTAGGAGAGAGTGTTCTTTTTAGGGTAATACTGTACACAGGGTGCATAAAATGTGATTTATGACAACTGGCCACAGATGCAGGCTTTCTGAATCTACCTTCAGGACTGCAAACAAGTTTGTTTGCTAAATTGAGCCAACAACATCAAACAGAAATCAATTCAGATCAGAAGCCGTTTACTAAATAATGAGTTTTGACCAAGGGAATACCGGGCCCACTAGCTTTTCTCAATTCTTTTTCAGGATCTTAGATAGTTTATGTGTAAGTTTCACCACAAGGTGGCATGTCTAGTTCAGTGGCTATAAATTGGGAACAGTTTTGAGATGGATTTTGCAGAATCAATAAATTCAATATATATTGAAAATGCCGAGCTAGTTAAAGTGGGAGAGAAAAACAAATTTTCCTCTTGAGTCTTGCAATTTTAGTGATTCAATTGCTGTGTCCACCATATTTTATTCCTTCTCCTTGGACCATTTTATTTCTGTCACCTCATCTTTCTGAGTCCTGGGTTTATTGCCACTGTGAATGATGCCTTGTTAATACGTTAGTAGCTATTCAAGTGTTGTTGACCATTACTCATCTTTACGACCAGGGCTGAAATTCAAAATACTGGCATGATCACCGGAGCAGACCCAGTTTTAAACTGTGTATCAACCCTGATTGTAACTTAAGCCATTTGTGGACATTAATAGAAAAAACTTTGATTCATCAAGGGTCTTGACTCTTACCTATCTTAATGTGTTTTTGTGTTTGTGTGTTGTGTATGTGAACTCAAGGCTGTGCGTGAGGATAATATTCCTTCAGAGGCACTGTTCATTGTCAGAACTCTGGCAATGCATGGATACTTCCAAAAATCTTTACCAGAAGAAAGCAGCTTGGGTGAAGATGAAAAGTCCCGTTGACGTTTACACAATAAGGTATTGATGATGGTAATATTTGTTACGTGCAGACAGCTCTTGACCAACAACAGGACCATTTTTCACTGGATGTGATGAATGGTTTCCAAGTTGTGAGGGGAGTTGAAATCCGTCCCTAAGTGGATTCCTCTGGAGGTACAAAATATCACAGTCCAAGAAAGTGGGTCCAAAGCACTTCTGGAAGATTACCTCAAAATTCCAAGCAAATATTTTGAGGTACTTGACTCTACTCAACTCAAACCACCAAAACATGGTCATGTTGAAAATTGTCATTTTCCAAGAGTAAAGCTAAGGAAATTTACCAGGAAACAGGTAATAGCTCTCAGTTAATATATTTGGGTATGTTGGATAAGAGAAGGAATTTGGCTATTTATTATTTAGATTCATAGACTCTTGGGAGTGATGGGGCTTCAGAGGGTATGTAGTTCAACCTCCCAACAGATGCCAGAAGGCCTTCCCCAATAACCCATAGAGAGGCCATCCAGCCATTGTTTGAATATCTTCAGGGATGGAGAACTCATTACTTCCTGAGATGGGCCCTTTCATTTTAAAAACACTCCAATTGTTAGAAAGTTCTTTATGCTGAGCTGAAATCTGCCACTTAGAAACTTCTGATGCTGCTGGAGTGCATACTGTGCCATGACCTATCCAAAGCATAGCCCTGGGGCGGGGACAATTGCATTTCGGGCAGTGGCCGGCATAGATGGCAGCGGCTTCCAGCACCGTGAGCGCGTCGCCATTCACTACCGGATGAGGTAGAACTTGCAACGAACACAAAGGCCTCTTCCGCCGGGGCCTTCTGGGCCTGGGAAGCGACTCCGGTCCGGCCTCAAGGTCTTACTCCGTAGCCGGCACCCCGGCACCTGCTAAGTCCTCTCCTCCTGTGATGGCCCAGGGCCTGTCCCCATTCCCGGGAGGCCGGTCACCCCCATGCGCTCCACTCCTTGATCCGCCCCATGCCTCGAGGGTGTCCAGCCCCGCCTGGGCTCGGGAGTCGCAGAGATGCTGGACTTCCTGAGCCTCATTTCTAATTGAGCCCCGTTTCTTCATCTGCAAGGGGAAACCTAATCTACCTTTTAGGTTTTGATAAAGAATTAGTGAGCTAACAATTCGTGTAAAGGATGAAGCATAAGATCCAGCACATAGTAGGAGTCTGCCCAATACGTGGAAGCTGTTATGTTTTGGGCCCTTTGGGGGAGTGTGGACCCCAAAGTCCAGCCTCTCCCTGCCTAAAGTGAATTTTATGAACACCTCCGCATAAGGGGTATTTCTGCATTCATTTATTTGTTCAACAAATATTTATTGAGTGTCTACCCATCATGTGTTGTGCTAGGCCCTGGGGATATAATAATGAGCAAAAGCAGACCTGGTCTTTGTACGCATGTTATAACTTCAATAAAAAAGTTTATTAACAAACAAACAAAAACAAGAAAGCTTAGTGCTATCAATGGCTAAAATGGCCCAGGCCCTGCAGTCCAGCATCCGGACACAACTGCTAGTCTGGTGTGCAATCAGCATAAAATACCCAGAGTCAACTCCAGGCTGCTGTCAGGTTTCTTTGCTTTGGGCCAGAATGGTATTATTGTGAGACTTTGCTTTCTCTGAACAATTTCCATTACTTTCTTCTTAAATATTGAAAAGTAGCTTGCAGATTCCCATCATTTCCTTTATAAGCTCCTAGGAATACACATTCTTCAGGTTGGAAACCATTAACAACCACCTGGCACCTTTGGGTATCTTTGCCCAGTTAGCTAAGAACTCATGTGCACTGCTTCATTTTGCTTCTAAGGATTTTAACTCATCAACTGATTTACTAACCACTTATTCTGTTCAAGTTACTGTGCGAGGAAACTGTGACAAGTAGACACATTCCTTTCCCTCAAGAATGCCGTGGGGAGTGAGGCACATGAACTTTAATGTAAGGTATACTCCTCTTATCTTTCACATAGCATTTTCACAGTGGTGCTGTGAGAGTGCAGACATGGCACATTTGACTCAATTGAAGAAATTGGGGAAAGCTTCACCGAGATAATAACATTCAAGCTAGGCTTTGAGAAGAGAGAGAAAGAGCAGGGAGCTAACAGAGGAGGAAACAGAAAGAAAAGCAATGCAAGCAAAGTAAGAGCATGGTCAAAGGCATGGAGGCATTGAAGTGAAAGGCATTCTGGGGACGGGGGACTAGTCCACAAGGCTCGCAGATGAGGAGTGGTAGAGAGTGCTTGGGGTCAGAATGTGGAGAGTCTTGAATTACACGTCAAGAGGGTTAGACTTAACCAGGTGGCATTAGGGTGCCATGGGGAGAAGCAGAGAATTCTGAGGGTTAGAAAAGACCTTAGAAATAAGAGCTTCGCAACTGGGGACCCAGAGAAGGTGATTCTTTAGTGACTCCATGCAGGCATCTCTTAATCATAGCCTCCCTCTCAGAGGCTGGACAAACCACCCAAGATAACCACTCACTCTGGTGTGAGTTGAATTTAGTACCATTCACCTTGTGCACTCTAAGTGAGGGACTGAGTGCTAAATTTTGGTTCTGTCTTGGCCAATTCATTTTTGACTGTGCTTTGTAAGAAGTGTGTATTTAAGGATAGTTGGCTGAGATCTGTAGGTGGAATATGTGTGTTCCCTGTAGTATCTGTGTTATCATGTAGCCTTGTTCACAGTCAAGGTTGTGTGTCTCTGCTCTTCAGGTGACCCCTTCACACTTTCTCTTCCTATGTAACTCCTGAGGTCTCCAAGTTTTGAGACATCATCATTTTCACTTACAGTGACACTAACCCCTAAGTGGCTATAGCCTTTAGTGGCTTGGAGAAGGAGATTCCCTGGCCATGTTTGCCATTCATTCATTCATCAAGTAGTTTTTTAGTGTCTATTATCGGGCCAGTTCTAAGTACTGCGGACAAAGCAGTGAACTAACCCAGCAATAATCCCTACCCATATGCATCTTTTTTCCTGGTGGGGAAAGAATGAGGCAGAGAGAAACAAAAAATAAATAAATAAGTGAAATAAGTGGCATGTTGAATGAAGATTAATGCTATGGAGAAAAATAAAGCAGGAAAAGGAGATAAGACATGCTGGGGTCTTCAGTGGTGTGTGTGTCTGTGTGTGTGCGTGTGTGCATGTGTGTGTGTGTACTGATGTTCAGTTTCAAATAAGGTGGGCAGGGAAGGCCCCATTGAGAAGGCATCATTTGAGTAGACACCTGGAGGAGGCGATGGATGGATGAGCTAGGTGGATATGGAGGAAGAGGATTCAGCCAGGCGGAAGAGCAGGCAAACAGCTCTGTGGGGAACAGCAAGGAGTTTAGTGTGGCTGGAGCTGCACACAAGGGGGAGAGCAGTAGATGAGGTTAGGGAGGTCCAGCATGGGAGGGCCTTCAGCTTCACCTTTGACCCTGAGTGAGATGGGGAGCAATAGAGGAGGCAGGAAGTGAGCAGAAGAGTGACGCAAAATGCCCTGAACATGATTGGTGGTGGGGAACCAAATACTTTTTAATCTTTTAAGGTTTTCCACAAGTTTGTTATATCCTTTAATTTTAGGTCAGCAGATTTTTTCTAGTGTTAGAAGTCTAGGAATGGACACATCCCCACCAAACCCTCTCTTTGCCTTTAGAGTAATACCTTTTAAATGACATGTAATTTTTGGGAGTGCCACTCCATTGAGGAAACGATGCATTTCTCCAGGAAAGATACTAAAGAGGCAACTTCTATTCAAATGCCATGTTCCTAAAGCATATTAGGTTAAAATTTCTCCCACCCTCTGATTAGTGCTATCTTCCATGTTTGTTTTCAAATAGCTTAAAACAGCATGTTCCAGGAACACGTGATCAGGCCTAAGGTCTGAAATTTGTCTGCCCATGGAACTCAAAAGAAATTCTCATAACACTTGTGTACAAGTGGCCACAACTTTCCCTTGAGACTCTTCATGAACTTTTCAACTCTTGTCAGAAACACCTCTGAGAGATCAAAAGTTTTTGCTCAAAGGAAATGAGCCATAGGAATGGGCAAAGTTGAACGGTTAAAAATTTTGGCTGTATTTTATCAAAACAAACACAACCTCAGAGACTTTTTCAGAAGTTCAAGTACTCCTGTTGGGCTCTGGAAGTTCTCCGCTATTGTATGTTTGGGTCACAGACTCACTGAAATCAAGTTCTGTTCTAGCTTTAAAATTCTCTTGGTCTCTGATTTTGATCCTGTCCTCTTTGGTATTTCCACCAGAGCCTTAAAGACATGAAAGGCATTCTGATCAAATTTGTGGTTATTACAAATCCAAGAGGAATAACTAATTGGTTGGATGACCATTTCAGAGTGAAAATTAGAAAGATGAAATCTAACAGAGATAAAAGTAAATGTTTACATCGGGTTTAGCAGAGTGAGGGAAATTTGCCTTGATGGAATAATTCGGTTCCAATATATTTCATTATATTCTGCCCACAGGCAATGTATGGTAGCTAGCCATGGGTAGCATCTGTTAAAGATACACCAAAAAACAATTGTATTCGGAAGGAGGAGGAGCAGGATTAGGAGGTAGCAGGTATAACCTCTCATACAAAGAACATTTAATGCAATAATGCATGCTTAGCTCAGAAAAGAGAAGCTCAGGGAAACTGAATAGTTGCTCTGGTCCATATATCTCCATATGGACGAAAGATCGGAAATCCAACAAGTGGGTGGAAGCTTCAGAGGCTAAGCCTAACATTCTGAATTGTCCAACAGAGCAATCCACAACTTCAAAGATTAGTCACTCTAAGCAAACAAACAGAGTCTGAATTTTAATGGGTGTCGTTCTGTTGGAAGAAAGGCTGGATTATATCACTTACCTACAACATATTTTAGTGTTAGAAATAGCCTTTGAACTGGAGTCTTCTGATTACCCGTCCCTCATTGTCTTTATGACCCAACATTGCTCCATCACTCTGTGCCTCCTTAAACTTATTTCTAGAATGCAGCATTCATAAAAACTATACCATCCGTTGTAGTTTGCACTGTGATTGTCAGAATCAAACTTCATGAGATGAACATGTGCTCCTATGCTTTAGAGGGATATACAAAATTAGGATTTCTTTTATAGCAATTTATTCATATTTTTAAATCACATTTCAGTTAAGTCAGTGATTTTTTCTATTGTTGATTATAGGTGGAAAATGAATTGATTTACTATGTTCATGATGATAGTGAGGAGCTTCTTGACAATTTCACCATCTTTGCAAATAGCTCAGATCTTGGAAAACAGAGTTTGCCCCAAACTCTTTTTGTGGTTGTTGAATCAGTGAACGATGAGGCTCCAGTAATAACAGTCAGTAAAATCCTTCAGGTAAGTGTTCCATGCTCTTTGATTTATCATAATCACATTAGGGCTACTGATTTGATTTTCTTTTGTATTATTTCTAATTTTAAATAATAAAGCATATGACTATGTATGCATAGTTGACATATTCCTACTGGTTTTACATAAATGTTAGTTATTACCAGTCCATCCTGTTGGGCACTGTCAGGAGATGATGAATCACGATGAGTTACCGTCATATTGTATTTCTTGAGTGGGTACCTCTCACGCTGTGTTCCCTGTGGCATGGCCTTTTCTACTAGGTTGTGACAAATAAAAATGGCAAGCAATAGGATATATTGGAGAATATGAGGAAGCCATTTGGTATAAACTTAATTTGGCCTGACCTTGTCTTTCCAAAAGGGCCTGACCTTGGCTGTTGAGCATGCATTGTATATCTGCTTTAGATATTCCCTATGGCAAGAACAAAGGCCCTTGAGATAAAGGTGCAACTTCCCTCCCCCTCCCAATGTTGGCGTCTCCTTGAGGATTAAGCTTCTTTCCTTAGGCTGGAAACTGATTGCTGCCCTCACCTGTGACCGCCCAGCTCGAGACAATAGACTTGCCTCCTGCTACGCCCTCTGAGATAGCAGACCCACTACCTGCTTTGTCCATCAAGTGCTGTGCCGACACGGCAATCTTGTGATGATTGTGGGAGGGACATTTCAATCATATGTGAAACACCCTGTTTGGGGGTATATGGCCACTCTGTGCACCCCACATCTTGGGTGCCCTTTCTTCCTTTGGGAAGAAAGGCCCCGGGCCATGGTCTTCAGATTTCAGCTCAGAATAAACTCACCCAAATTTTCATTTATAGATTGGTTATGCATTATTTTCTTCGACAGTTGGGAAGGTGTTTGCACACAGGAAACTGCTGTGAGGCTGGTAGCTCGGGGGTTAAGGGAGTGGACTCTGTGGTAGAGAGTTGTGGGTGTGAATCAGCTCGCACTATTGGCTGTGTGACCTTGGGCAAGTTATTTAGCCCTAATTTGCTGTTGTATAGGTGGGCTGAAATGGAGACAGAGTTGTGAGGATTAAATGATAAAATGATATAAAACTCTTTCATAGTGCCTAACAGCTGGTTAGGGCTTAATGAATGGCAGCTATTATTACTAAAAAACTCCAAGACCACACCAGTTTTAGAATAAAATAAAGTCACAATACAGTCATGCATCAGTATTTTGCTGGTTCTGGGAACTTCTATCACCCTTCACTCTTTCTGAGAATCCCCTGGGGGTGGTTCTTTAGCACTTGCAGATAAATATGTCTTGGCTGCCACATAATGTCCACCATTTTGGTTTTCTCCTATACTGGTTTCCTGTTGGGGCTTTCATTGCCCACACAAAGGGGCTGATGTACAGGAAGCCATCTGGCTCTGATGGCACCACCTCCTGCCATACCAGCACTACCAGTGCCAATGCCAGTGAACCCATTTGTGCCAGTTTACACTTAAGTATCCCAAAGCTTTCATTTAATAAATTTTCCTGGTTTTAACTCACCACTTCTTGCTGTTTCTTCTTCTAAGGACGTGGGCACGAATCCGCTATTCTAGCTTGGAGAATGATTGTAACTATTATAATAGTAAGTGCTCAAAACATGTTGGCTATATCATGTGCCAGTTACCGCTCTAAGGGCTTATAGCTCGCTGAGATGTGTGTCGCCATTTCCCTCACTGGACAGATGAGGGAATTGCATGACAGCTGAATGACAGGCTCAGGAGAGAGTGACAGCATGGGAGTCTGATGGCTTGTTCATGCTTCTGTTCATGGTGTCCAGCAATGTCTGACACACAGGAAACAAGAAATATTTGTTAAGGCAGTGAGTAAATGAGAATATAAACTGTCAATCCTCTCCCTACCCCTCACCCACACTGGCCCATCTTTCAGAGACCAGGCTTTTGTCTTGGCTTGTTATTCCTTTGGTATGGCTGCATTTCTGGGAGAATCCTTGACCCCTCACACAAATCAGCCCCTAGTGGATTCATTCGTTAGCTATATCCACACATGGGAATCTGAATGTGTTCACGTTCAAATTTAGCTGAGACAAACCTTCCTACATACATATTGGGCAACTTCAGCCTTGTTTATACCACCCGTGAAGGCAAATAGTTAATAATAGGTTCTTTAGAAGTTTAGAGGAAGTTGATTGACCAGAGAAGATGCAGAAGAGGTAGATATGAGTAGAGGTCCAGTGGTTCCACCTGGTCATGGTGATGAGGATTTTTAGGCTGCTTAATTTTAAAATGGCTTATGATGAGGATTTTTAGGCTGGTTAGTTTTAAAACTACAGATGAGATTCAGGCTCCAAGGAGTGGAATTTGTTTTCCCCTTTGTTGGGAAACATTTAGATTTCTAAGGGAAACCTCTATCTGTGAAGATGCCTCCCTCTCTGTGCCAGGAAGAAGGGGGAATGGTCTTATCTCTAGAAGCTCTTAATGGGGAAGGCAAGAACTTAAGTTGGTTGCTGTCTGGCAATCTCATGTAACTGGTTTAGGGTGGTGGCGTCTAACCTTTCTAACCTTTACTTAATCCGATTTGATTCTTGTCTAAAAGTCATGGGATCACCCAATGACCAGACCCCACCCGCACTGATACCATTTTAACTTTTTTTCATGTTCTTTCCTTTGTCTTGTAAAGAGATGAATCATATACCTATGCCTTAAATTTAGCCCTAACCCTCAACTCGGGGCAGCAGCAGAAGCTCTGACTGCCCGTGGGTCCTGTCCCCACGCACCAGCTCTGCCTGCCCATGGGCCCTGTCCCCATGCCAGCAGGGGCAACAGAAGCGGCAGCAGCGGAAGCTCTGACTGCCCATGGGTCCTGTCCCCATGCTACACTATTCTCTAAATAAAAGAGCACTACTGCCAGATCTTAAGAGTCTAAGAAATCTTTCTTTCGACTCCTCGGCTCACCGACCCCGCATCAATGGTACCTCCCTTGGATAGAGGAGAGCTTGAAAATGTAGTGGGGCATTTTTTGTTGTCAGATTGACTGAAAGATGCTACTGTATTTAATGCCTGAGGGCCAGGGATGCTTAATATCTTTCACTGTACAGGACAGTCTACGAAATGGAGAAATGTCCTACTCGAAGTGCTGATAGTGTCCTGTTGAGAAACACTGTTACCCAGGGGTTGCCAGATTACAGCCCATGGGCCTCATCAGACTGCTGCCTGTTCATCTGTACACTGTGCAAGCTAAGAGTCCTTTTTATAGACGATCATTGGCAACCAATTTGATAGTAGAGAACACTAACTTTGAACTCATGTAAGCAAAATGTTATCTCTCAAAAAGAAATTCCATTCTTCTCGTATTGCAAAAAATTGTATTCTATTATTACAATTTGAATTTTATCAGTAAAAACTTGTGGAAATTAATTTTTTTTCTTATTACATAAGTACCTATGTGATATCCTCAATTTTGCCTCATGACCCACAAAGCCTAAAACTTTTACCTTCTGGTTCTTCCCAGAAAATGTATGCCAACCCCTTCTGTAGACCAGCTCTATGCAATAGGACTTCCTGTGATGATGAAAATGTTTTGTATATGTGCTGTTCAACACAGTAGCCACTACTCACATGTGGCTACGAAGTATTTGAAATGTGGCCAGTATGATTAAGGTATGGAATTTTTAATTTTATATAATTTTAATTCATTTAAATTAAATTTAAATAGCCCCATGTGCCTCATGGCTATTGTATTGGGCTGTGCAGTTCCAGGCTCTAAGGGGAGATTCTGACAGGCAGAGGCAAGAACGTACAGGGGATAGGGAGAAAACCAACCCAGTTGGAGTCGAAGATCCGTGTCTTACGGCATAAGATTGGAAATGAGGGCCTTGAATACTATGAAAGGATTTGGACTTTATTTTGTGGCCATGGGAAGAATATGCAGATATATTCTATCTGTCTAGAAGGCCTGGGAGAATGGAGAACTTTCAAAGCCACTTTATCTTCATAGTGTTTAAAAAGGAAAAACAGAATATCGTGTTCATTGTTTTAGGGAGTCCCTCTCCCTTGCTTCAGACAGCCTCTCATTCTTTTTGGAGTCTACCTCCAGATTCTTTCCAGAATTGCCTTTTAAAGTACATTTGTTCTCCCCCCCTCCATTTCTGAAGCTCATTATAATCGTGGCTAAAGGATAGGAAGTCTATGTAGCAGTCTCTGAAGGGCCTTGTGGCTGAATTTAGTCATGGGTCTTAAAGACCCCATCACTGTTTTTCATGAGTGTTAGTTGTTGCATAGTAACCAACTAATGTAGATCAGTTGAGCTATAGGAAACGTATTTATGTATTATATATTACAGAGTGTATATAATATTTATGTCTGTATGTATCATGTGTGTTTTACGTATTTTTATATATAGTCCTTCTGTTGAAAAACAGAGGATCAAGTTGAACCCTAACAGATGACGAAACAAGCCCAGGGAGCAGTGGGGAGCCGAAGGTACTGTAACTGGTTGGTTGTAGGGTCTCCTGACTTCTACTCCAAGAATCCTTTGCTCCTGCTTTCTTCTACCCTGTTTTTTTTGGGGGGGTGGGGGGCGGTGGAGCGGGGAGTGGTTAAATAAACCATTTAACTAACAAAACAATGGATAGGATTGGCGCTAGTCTAAAACAGTAGATCTTAAATGTTATTTTCTAAGTGGTACAGAATCTAGACCACCGAGCTACAAAATGGTGCAGCAGAGCCTCCATGTCTGGGTGGTGGTTGACACAAAGAGAAAAAGGGCCTTTGGTGAGAGTGGTGGCCAGGCAGGTGACAGCGAGGGACAGGAAGAAAGCAAGGAGAACAGCCGGCAATAAGGAGCAGTAAGCCTTTGACCTTAATTTATAAAATACCCCTGTGCCAATTAACTGATTGCGCAGGCACACCCGGGAGCCCACCTGGGGCTAAGCTAAGCAGAAAATTTTACATTGTTAAAAATCGCTGGGGTTTTTTAGATCTATTTTTATTTGCTCATAAAAATTGGATCTAGGAATAGGTTTTTTAGTGCTTTTAGTTATCTTCTAGCTTATCTCATTATTCAGCCTCTACATTTTAAGTGAAAAATTAGTGGTGTTTATACTTTTGGAACTTGTCACTTTATATCTGTAGTGTACCTCACAGTCATTTCCCAGGTAGCCTGGGGACGGTATGTTCTAGCGGGTCAAACTTGTAGGCACCCCCCTGTGTTTTCAGCTCCTTTTCTCCCTCTCCTCACACAGATTCTGGTTGTGTTAAGACCTTGTTGTCACATGCCGTCAGGTCCTCTCCGACTCCTGGCAACCCTGGGAGTGAGTGATGTCCGCCATGTCCTTTCGTCGGCAGCCATCTTCAGCTCCTGTAGACTCGTGCCTGTGGCTTCCTTCATGGAGTCAATCCATCTCATATTTGGTCTTCCTCTTTTCCTGCTGCCTGCTACTTTTCCCAGCATTATTGTCTTTTCCAAAGAATCCTGCCTTCTCATGAGGTGCCCACAGTAGGACAGCCTCAGTTTTATCGCTTTTGCCTCCAGTGACAGTTTAGGTTTAATTTGCCCTAGGACCCACTTGTTCATCTTTCTGGCAGTCCAGGGTGTCCATAGACGTCTTCTCCAACACCATATTTCAAACAAATCAATGCTTTTCCCTGCCAGTCTTCTTCACTGTCCAGCTTTCACACCCATACATAGTAACAGGGACTATGAGGGCGTGGATAATCTTGGCCTTGGTCTCTAATGACACTTCCTTACTCTTGATGCTCTTTCCTAATTCTTTCATTGCTGCCCTTCCGAGTCTCAGTCTTCTCTTGATTTCTTGGCTGTATTAATACCTACTGAACTCATTCTCAGCAAAGCGATCTGAGAAGTAGGTTGTTGGATAGAGTGAGGAATTGTACAGAGCTATAAAAGTTTACGTTTATTGTCTGCTTACCGAGTAGAGTACTGGACATCTTCCATAACTGGTGTGATTTTCGTAGCCCTACAAAGGAACCGCTGTGATTAATCTCCTCCTTGAAAAGTGGGAGCACAGGGAACGTGTGGACTTGAAGCCAAGTCTGTCCATGTCTGACTCTCTCCACCATGCTCTGCTGCTTTCCCCCATTACCCCTGACTGACTCAAGCTCTCTCAGTGCATCACGTAATCGAGGGCTGTCCTTACAGTAAGAAAAAAGCTCCAAAGCTGCTGTGCCCCTTGCTCCTACTAAAGTGGACTTTAAGGGAAGAGGCCCACAGCAGCTGTGTTGACACATATGCATCTGCACAGGAACCTTGGTGGAGGATTTGGGCGTTTTGCCATGTGATGCAGAACCACAAGATGAGAAAGATCCAGCGGAGGGACCTAGGATCTAGAAAGATACAGGAAAAGAGCTGGAGTTGGCTGAAGGAGAGAAGACCAAGAAATAAGGTAGTAAACTCTTAAGCTTCTTTATGAAAAGGAATTGAAGCCCCATTGTAGGCTTGGCTTTCGGTTCTAAGGTGCCATCCATTAGAAGATGTACCATCAACTTAATAATAGCTTTACTACATTTAAATGTAGGCATCAATTTAAATATACCCATCAAACTGTGATGGGAAAAAGTGTACCTTAGACTTTGTCTTTGTCTTCGTCTTTCCTTAAAATTAGGGAAATACAGTCTCTGCCAGGAACGTTGAGCTTGCTCAGGCAGTTTGCCCAGACTCCCTCCCTCATCCTTGATTCCAGTGTTTCTATCAAGAAAAAAAGGAAGAGTAGCTGGGGGCAGGGGCTATTGCCTTTATTCCTACCTTCTTCCCTGGATAGCTGGGTCCAGGCCAGGAAGTGGGCTACTTCTCAATTTTGATGGATGTAGTCATTTGATACTGGCTCTTTCTGAGTTTATTCATTCATTTATGTGATAAGAAACTCATTCTCTGCCTTGAAAGTTCTGGATTAAAGTTAGGAGACCAGAGTTTAAGGTTTATAAACTGCCTACCATGAGCAACATTTTTCTGGGCCTCACTTTCCTCAAGAGCAAAACCATGAGCAGGTTGCAGGGTGAGGAGTGTGTGTGTGTGTGTGTGTGTGTGTTTCCCTTGGTCATCTCTCAGTCCCTCCCAGTTCTAATGTCCTCTGGTTTTTAGGACTGTAAACCTTGCTCGATATTCTCCGGGGGAAGCTGCGCTTGGCCAGATGGAGAGGCTGTAGGGCCGCCATTTTCTACTGGATGGATTCACTCCAATCTAGACTAGGGGAAACCTTTTCTCTTCTCTTTGAGAAACACATGAATAGTTTTGGTTTTAAAGTCAGTGGGTCTGAAATCTGGAGGTGACTAGGCATCACTGTGGAACACATTAACTAGTCACATAAAGATGTAGAAGTTTTGGCAGGATTTGCTTGATTGTTTTAAAATGGCAGAAATCTTAAGAATTTGTTTCTTCAGTTGTAGGTAAAGGTCATGGTGCTCTATCAATGAGAATCTCTCCATACTCAGGTGTTCGGCTCATTTGCCAAAACTGATATTTTTCTTTGTTTAAATTATAGCAATTGTGAATAGAGCCTTTCGAGATCTCACTGATTTTCAGTCATATGGTGCAGAATGTAGCTGCAGTTCTCCTTGAGAGTGGGTGTGTTACCCACTCTGGGAGGTCTGGTCACCCTCTGGCTCCCCAGGCTTCTGGAAGCGGTGTGTCACAGAGGCTTCCGTGAACAGGCAGCAGAGAGAGCCTGCTGTTCTCCACCCCGTGACCCTGCTTTATTCTCCTTTTACTGCCCATCACTGTCTGATATTAAGCAAATAATCTACTGTTTGTCTCCTCCCATAAGTGTAAGCTCCATGCGGAAGGGACATTGTGTTTTCCCTGTGGTACCTCAGTGCCTGGCACAGTACCTGGGACACAAGTATTGAATGCCTAAGTGCCCTCAGGGAGCTTCTGCTCAGGGGGGGAGGCAATGAAATGATGTGATAAACAGTGACGATCTGCTGTGTCTTTCTGCAAAGCATTTAAGGGGACAGAGAGTCATGGGGTTAGAGAATGCTGACATTGCAGGGAGCGGGTGAGGGAAGGTCTCTCCAAGGAAGGGACATTTGAGTGGAGGCCTGTGTGTCAGGAGTTCCCGAGACCTCCCTTGGTCAGTTGATTACCAGGGACTCATAGAACTCAGCATATTGTCAAACTCGGGTAAGATTTATTACAGTGAGAGATGCAAAGAAAATCAGCACAGAGAAAAGGCATGTGACTGAAGCCCAGAGGAAACTAAGGCAAACTCCAAGTCTCCACAGTGAAGTCACACAGGGCGCACTTAATTCCTCCGGGAACAAGTTGTGACAACACACAGGAAGTATTGCCTACAAGAAAGTTCCTTAGATACTGAGAGCCAAGATTTTGATTGGGGGTTGGTCTGGTGGGCACCCGCTGCCTTGTATGTACCAGAATCCCAGACTCCCAGAAGGAAAGCAGGTGTCCAGCACAAACCACATTCTTCCTGCAAACGGTTTAGATACAGTGAGCCGCTCTTATCATTCAGAGCAAGTTTTATATCAGTTCAGGAAACTGTTTCCCTCACACCAGCCAAGGGCCAATTTTGCAAGCAGGCCTTTCCAGGGAAAGTCAGTTTTAAGTCTGCCGTGTTTCCTCTTTTTTTGAATACAGGATGGGGGTGGGGGTGATTAGGTGGGAGAGCAAGGAGCCATATGAATGTTAGAGGGAGGAGCATTCCCAGCAAAAGAATAATCCAGAGCAAAAGTAGTGAGTCTGTAGAGGGCCTGGTGTGTTCAAGGACATGAAAAGCTCAAAGTGACTGGACCAGGTGGAGAGTGGTAAGATATTAGGTTCCATGGTGAGAGTTGATTTCTGAGCATGAGGACCCCGACGCCTGACTGTTTTGTTCCATTGCCCTCCAGAGATAATGGTGGGAAGTGGGCCAGCATTTATGGAGCCCCTGCTGTAAGCCAGGCTCAGTTCTGAAAGCATCACATGTGATTTCTCGTTCACTTCTCTCAACAACCCTTGGCATAGAATGAGGATCACAGTAGATGTGGGGAGATGTGGGGCAGAGAAAGGGTAAGTCGCCTTGCCAGGGTCGTACAGTTAGTAAGAGAGACAATGGGATTTGAGCCCAGGCGGTCTGAGCATGGAGTCCGCACTCTGCTATCCACAGTGGGAGGGATCTGGAACAGTGTTTTAAAGCTCAGGTTGCAACCTATTAGTAGGCTATGAAATTAATTGAGTGGATCAGGACCACTATTTAAAAAACAAATTCAATAGAATAAAATAGATATTATTGGAATGCACAGTGTGTAATGAGAGTAAGTATTGTTTTATGAAACTTTTCCTTCAGATGCATATATAAATATGTTGGATTTTAAACATACACACATACAAATATGCATATGTGTAGTAAGTTACCATGTAAAGTGTGTTCCTTACTTTGGGTGCTAATTAAAAACTATTGTAAGCCACTGATCTAGCAAAGCTAGATGTTTTTATATGGATAAATCACTTTTTTTTTATCACTCTTTTGTTTCCAGGACCTCCTACAGGTTGAGTAAATCCTAGGAGTTCGTTTACGGAAATTTATATTTACCAGGGCCCCTAGAAACAGGTATAATAGGATTATAACAGAATTGATGTCGCCTATAACAACCCCCCTAATACCCCTTTATCAGGATAGTTTCCTATGTGTCAGAGGTCTCTGTGTTGGGGCGGCACGTCGAACTGTTGTCCTCAGCTTTGAAGTCTCCCTGTGACTGCCCAGCGCCATAGCCCCTCCTGCCGGGTTAACCTGCCTGCCCAGACGCTGCCCAGCTGCTGTGTTCTCTCCGACAGGGAAGGATTTGAGATGGAAGGACAAGGTACATTGTCTGCAAACCTGGCTGATTTACTTTACGATCTGCTACTGTGGCCCAAAGTCATGGTGTGAAGGGGAAATACAGAAAAGGAAGAACAGAATAAATTATAAAATTCTAAATATTTGAAGAAGGGGGAGTGTAGACTAGGGCATATAGTTACCATAATGCTTTCCTTTTATATATAGTACAATGTGAATGAAATTGCTTTAAGGATTTTAGAATAATGAAATCTTGTGCACTGAAATTTTATGATATAATCACAGTGTCTATTATCAATCTCAGCATAATTTAGACTTGATGAAAAAGGGCCAAGAGGCAGCCAGGAATTGGTCTTGCTAGTTTTGAGGGCCTGTATAGGCAGTTTATGAAATCTAAGACATCCTTTACTTTCTTCCCTTAATTATTTTTTATTGGAGTATGAGATTTCTATCGTATTTATGAGAATATATAACTATGGCAGATGAGCCTAGAAAACTTCCTGGAAATACTGTGTGGGGGGACATATTGCAAGGTGTTCTCACAACTTGGTCACTAGTAATACAATTAAAGAATTGTCACACATCAGGCTTGTTAACTTTCTGAAAACTAATGTGTAAAGCGCGTGTCATCACAATAGCAGAGCTGTGGGAGTGCGTTCTCCAAGAACGGGCAGTGTCTCCAAAGCTATGGTTCCTAGTTACTTCTTGCCAGGCAAAGGTTCAGATGTAGGGGATTATTTCAGTCAGTGGTTTTTGTAGATTTCAGAGCATATCAAATGGTACTAATAGCCATCATTTACATGATCGTTAACGATAGCCAATGCTTACGTAGCATGTACTCTGTGTGTGGCATTGTTCTAAGCACTTTACTTGTATGTACTCATTTCATCATCAACAGCTCTATGGGACACAATTTTTATTGTAAGGATGAGGAGTCTGAGGCCCAGAGAGGCTTAGACACTTGCCTGAGGTCAACAGTGGAGGAGCTGCTGGCAGGCAGGAAGTGGCAGAGGTGGGAGGCAAAAGTTTGCTTGTAACAATGACATTCTACTCCCTCATCCTTCACAGTTATAGTTCAGAAGCCCAAGGACCTGGTGAAGCAGATAAAATGAGTATCACTCTTATTCCCATTTTAAAAAAGAAAGAAAGCTTCAGAGGTTAAGTGACTTGCCCAAAAGAAGCAAGTTAGACAGTGGCAGAGTTTGGGGCAAAGGCAGTTCTAAATATGAATTCATAAGGTCTCAGTGTTATTTAGCGTTCTCCAGAGAAACGGAACCAAGAGGGTGTGTGTGTGTGTGCATAATGAGATATATATATATATATTTTGTATCTATATAAATATATAAATGGATGGATATACCTCCCTTTATATAGAAAATAAATACCTTTATTTGTATAAATGGATTTATTATAAGGAATTGGCTTATGTGATTATGGAGGTGGGCAAGTCCCAAGATCTATAGTGTCAGTTAGCAACTGGAGACCCGGGAGAGCCAATGGTTTAGTTCCCAAACGTGGGCCAACAGGAGGAGCTGATGTTCCAGTTCCAAGGCAGTCAGGCAGGAAAGAATTCTCTTTGCTGGAGGGAGGATCAGCCTTTTTGTTCTACTCAGGCCTTTAACTGATTGCGTGAGGCCCCCACGTGAGGGAAGAAATCTGCTTTACTTAGTCAGCTGATTTAACTGTCAATCTCATGCAAAAATGTCTTCGTAGAAACACCCAAAATAATATTTGACCAAATATCTGGGCACCTTGTGGCCCGGTCAAGTTGACACATAAAGTTAACCATCATGGTCTCCAGATTCTATGCTGTCTTTGATTTTTCAAACGGCATTTTCTCAAGACCTTCCGATTATCCCACAGGACCACTCGCTCTCCTTACTTGTCATCGGAGCTTGGACGAGGTGGCAAGAAGGGTCCTCTGCAGTCTAATTGGGAGAAGGAAGTGGGAGTGTAAGAGGTAGGGCCGCTGATAGCATCTCAGACTCTGGATGGGAGTTCAAAGGCAGAATCTGAATGTTACCCACTCTCTCCCCGCATTTCAAGTCCACTTCTTCTTCTGAAGTGCTTTAAACCACATTTCCTTAAGCCATAGGACTTGTGGCTGGCAGATCCCCAGAGCCATTCACTGGTAGGAGAGATGATTTCTTTCTTTCTTTCTTCTTTTTTTTAGGAAGAATAGCCCTGAGCTAACATCTGTGCCCATCTTCCTCTGCTTTACATGTGGGACGCCTACCACAGCATGGCTTGTCAATCCGTGCCATGTCCACACCTGGGATCCGAACCAGTGAACCCCAGGCCGCTGAAGTGGAACCTGCACACTTAACCGCTGCGCCACTGGTCCGGCCCAAGGAGAGATCATTTCCATCTTGACAAACTGGAGTTAGGAATTGGAGTTAGACCACTTCCAGTGAATCCTTTGCATTTTACTTTGAAATATGTTCTACTGAGTACTTTTGTGTTCAGGCAGACCAATGATTTTTGCGCATACCTGATAAAATATATGTGTGTCCACAAGGGGGCTTCATTTTCTTACTTTTCAACTTTTGCTTTCAATAATACTGTACGTTTTGTTTTGATGGTGTTTTTTATACCAAAAATAGAAACACTTGCTTGTTTCTGATAAACACTTGTCATCAGTAAAAAGAGAGCTAGGGACAGTAGAAGAATTAGGGGAGCACAGTCTGAAATGATGACTGACGGAGCAGAAGTTCGAATAATGGGGTAGTGAATTCATGAATATTTCACATCCCTCCTATGGAACTCAAAACGACGGTCTGGGTTTTTAGATGGATAATAATTAGGATTATACTGGACTATAATTAGGTTTATAAATCCCATTAACCTGCTGTTTAAGTTAAAGGTGAATTAAAAATATATTATCCCAATTAATGTGTTAATTTTTTCAGATATTTATTCCTTAAACCATTATTTCTTTGGTTTTGGATTACTTTTAATTCTGAATTCAAGTTTGGGGGCCGTTGTTTTTCTTCTCCCCATCTATCTGAAGTTTCTATTACCGATGACTGGGAACCGGATGAGGCCTCACCCAAACTAACGGGGCTGTTAAATGAACTAAATTTGGTTTGAGTGGCAATGAAGACCTGAGCTTACCAGCTCTTGTTTTGAGTGGCGGGTTTTCCATCTGTTTTGGAAGATGGTATTTTCCAGAGGCAAGAGGGGGCAAAAGCAGTGTTTCACAGAAGAGTAACTACAATGGAAAACATGTTTCATCCAGCTTTTGTATGCATGGTGTTGGAAAAAATTAGTATCTGCCAGTCATGGGAAGAGGAATGGCGATACATTTCCAAATCAGTCTGAGTTCTTGAAGAAATGAGACTCAGATACATGGATGGATTTTAAAATGTAAAAAGTGAAAAACTAGAATGAGCGGGCTTGGAATTTTGTGAAACAGTCTAATTTGTGTATTTTATAGAAACTGTAGCTTTTCCGTGGAGTAACTGAAGGCCAAAATTTTATAATTTAAACCTTAAGTTGATTTGCATTTCTGACAGATATTAAAAAATTGGTGTACTTAGAGTTTAGGGCTGAAAAATCCTGAGTGGGCATATTCAAAACGCCGAGATATAGGAGCATCCACTGACAACACAGTGACTAAACAGATAACTACTCACCACAAATTGTGGAGGAATGCCATGGGATTAAACAAAGTCTGCAGTACTCGTTACAGAATGGCCCCTAGATTAGTAATCGTCACACTCGGAATGACTTTTAAGAAATATTAAAAAAATCACATCCATCCTTGGAGCCAAATATGATGAGGAGGATGGGTAACATAAAGCTAATATTTATTGAATGCTTACTCTGTGCCAGGTGAAGCTTGTTCTAAGTACTTTACATGTCTTAAATCACTCATTATACAAAATAGTTCTATCATTCCTGGTTTACTGATGAGGAAATTAAGGCACAGAGAAATGAAAAAGTGTGCCCAAGGGTACATAGCTAAAGTGGCGTATCCTGACATGAAAATGTAGGAACCCTATATACTTTGTGATCTCCCTTTCTCAAATTCTGTTTAAACAGTTATCAGATGATGAGTGGGCATAAATTATTTCGCAAAATGCCTGTTCTACTGAGGAAAACAGTCCTTAGACCAGAAAGATGATCTTCTAAGTCCTTTAGGATTGAATTTCTAAACAAGTTTGGTAACAAGCACGGGAGATAATAAGGTTCTAGTCAGAAAGCAAAGAATGCCACACAAGCTTAGGAATGTCATAGTGTTTCTGTGGGGAAGACGTTTGTAAATACAGATAGCAATGTAAAAATTTAGTTAGTGCTAAAGCCGCCCATTTTTAGTGTTAGTGAAATATCATGTGACTGCATGATTATAGAAACTCAAAACAGCCTAATTCCATCAGATGTGCTTGGATGTCTAAGTAAGTATTTTAAACTCAGCGTGTTCAAGACTGAACTCCTGATCTTAACTTCCCAAAGCCATGCTCCCTGCAGCTCTCCTCATTTCAGTTGATGGTAACGCCATCCTTCTGGTTGCTGAGGCCTGAACCACGGAGTCCTTCTTGCCACCTTTCCTTCTCCCACACCTCACCACATCTAAGTCATCAGAAACTGTTGGCTTTACCTTCGACATACCCGCAGAATCTGACCGCTTCTTAACCACCTCTACAACTTTGACCACTCTCTTCTCTCATCTCTCTCCGGGATCTCGCATTAGCTTGTAACTGGTCTCCCTGCTAACACCCCGGCCCTCCCACAGTCTATTCTTGACACACAAGCCACAAGGATTCTGACCTAAATCAGACCAGGTTACTCCTCACCTGAAGCCATACGATGATAGCCCATTGCACTCAAGTAAAAGCGAGAGCTCTTACAGTGGCCTTCAAGAGCTTCCTTTATTTTTGACTCATCTCCTTTTACTCTTCATCTTGCTTCTCCTGCTCCGGCCATGCTGGCCTCTTTTTCGCTCCTCAGACAGATGAAGCTTGCTCTTGCCTTAGGGCTGTTCCCTCTGCCTGGATGTTCTTCCCCAGATATCCATGTGGCTCCTCTAACACCTTCCAGTTTTTCTCAAATGAGCCTCCTACTTAACATTCTCCCGCTCCTGAGCCCCTTATCTAGCTTTATTTCAAATTTTTTCATAGTGCCTGTGACCTTCTAATAGACTATATCATTCATTTCTTTATTGTGCCCATTGTTTCATCCCTGTGTTCCTTCATCCTCTCCTGCCGGAATGAATGCTCCACGAGGCAGGACTCTTTGTTTTGTTTCCTGATGGATTGCAAGCACCCAGAACATTGCCTGGGACACAGTAGATGCTCAATAAATGACGAATTGTTGAATTAAGACATTTAGGCAATTTAGATAGATTTTAAATGTAACTGGAAAATAGAGACTGTTACTCTGAAACTATTGTAGATAACCTATCGGCACAGCCAATGTTGCAAGGCCATAGAAGCCAGCCTTTTGGTTTCCTGCAAGAAAAGTAAGATAAAGGAGAATTTTTAAAATGTGCAATGTGTGTTTTTCCCTCAAATATTTATAAACTGATGAAATCTTTTGCTTCTTAAAACAATCAATAGAAATCCTTAAATCAGCCCTATGAAGTAGATTTTGTGATTTTCTGAGATTCCACATAGAATCTTAGCATATGCTTCATACTTAGCACACACCAGGCATACAGAAGGTGCTTAGTAACCGTCAGCTTTTATTGTTACTATACTTTATATAATGCATTATATATGCATTAAATAGTTCAATTAATTATTAAGTATTAATTTAATTTAAGTAATTAATTTTGAATAAATAATTATGAACAGTACTTTTTATTGAATCCTCATAGACCCCATAAATTAAACAAACATTGCAACATGCCCTGCATTTCATCTGGCATTAATTATGTGTCTGTTTTGGATTAAAAAACTTCATGCTTTAAAAACACTGGTGAATGCCTTTAGTTTTCAAATCTTCCTGCAAGGTCCAGGATATCATTGCTATCCAGTTTACCAGTGTGAATTGGTCTTTGCAATTGGAATTGTTTCTCCTCTTTTTAAGGTGTGGGTGAATTCTGTCACTGACATTACCAGTGGTGACCTTTGTGTAGAGGATGGGGACTCCTCCCCACAGGACCTCACCTGCTGGGTCACTCCACCCAGCAATGGGCATTTGGCTCTCAAGTCCTTTCCTGGATGAAGCATCCAGAACTTCACCCAGGCTCAAATCAATGAGGGCCAGCTGGTGTTTGTACACACCATTCAGTCACAGAGAAAAACACCATGAAACTCAAATGCATTTCAATCAGAGGTTAACACGATAGTCACACCTCAGAGTTGCTGACAGAAAACCACAAGCCATCTAAAAACTTTCCAGACTCTATTTTTTAAAAAGTGGCACGTTTTACTAAGGCTAATAAGAGCAGACGTTAGAGAGTAGCTGTAACCGACGCATGGCATTCTCACATTGTCATATAAGGTCTATGCTCAAATAGAAGCTTCTCAGGGAGCCTGTTCTTGACCACCCGATAAACTAGCACCTTGTCCTCTGGTGCTCTCCATCCCTACCCTGACGACCCAACACTGATGTTGCTTGCTGTCTGTGTTCCCCATGAGTGTCAGTGCTACAGGAGCAGAAGCTGAGTTTTGTTTGCTCTGGTGTCCTCAGCACCTAGAACAGTGACTACAACATAGGAAGGGCTTAATAAAAATTTGTCGAAAGAATGAAATAATATTCAATGCCTATCATGGGCCAGGTAATGTTCCAGGTGCTAGTGATACATTAGTGAACAAAACAAACATAACTGTTGAATGAATGACGACATGAATGAATGAACAGATGAGTATAACCATAATTCTAAGAGACTCTGATATTAAAAGGCTTTTTTTTCCTCCTTCTGTTAATCAAAAAATCAATAAGCCAAACAGCCGCAGTAAATCTGCAGAAGGCGCAGTCCAGCCTGGCTTTGTGTCTGGGTTGCACTTGTCAGTGGACTGGCAGGAAACAGCCCCTGCCCAGCCCGTGGGAGGAAATGGAGGGAGCATGAGCAAGGCACATAGAATGGGAAAGCCAAAAGTCATATCTTTTCAGCCATTTTGAACTATCTTCTTTGAAAATGTAGAGAAGAAAATAAAGATAAAACATCTTCTAAATCCAAATGCAGTAATTTCCTGATTGTCTTTGCAGTTAATGCAAAGAATCCCCAAGTAATTTGAAAATAATTTACTATGTGATGCTCTCATCTAGTGGTAATGAACCTGTAGCCTGGGGACCTATGGGGTTGCTTTTATTGCAACAATATCCTAAATCTACTCACAGATGTGCTGAAGCATGGTTTCTAGACTGAGTGACCTTTTCTATATATCTGTGTTCCCATTTTTTAAATGTGTGCAGATGAGCTGATTAGTAAAAGACAGTTTATTTAAAGAGGCACTGAGTGGATAGGAGGTTTCTGCCCATTATGTGTGGTTTTGATTAGAAGATACCAAAACTCCAAGTATTATTAGGTGAAAGACTAGAAAGTTTTTTTATTTTTATGAAAAGATTACCATATTTTCAAAATGGAGAAAACTGCTCTAGAGACTTGCACAAGGGAAATTCCGAATTTCTGAAAGTATGCAGTTTGCCATGGAAAGGAATTATTGATTCTCTGGCACCTGCTAGGCCCCAGGAGGTGCAACCACATGATCCATTTCATTTAATCTGCGGAAGTTCTCTTAGTGTGTTGGGAGTAATGACCCCATTTTAGAGATGAAGGAGTTTAGGATCAGAAGGATGTAAGTTGGTCTGACCCTAAAGCTGGCCTTTCTCCACCAGCTGCCACCCGCTGAAGGGCAGAGGAGGCTGAGGAACTGAAGTCGCTGTTTGCAATCAAGGATTAAAATAAAAATTAGCTCTCTGGATTGATTTATTTGTCAACTACCAGGTCAATATTTGCTTTTGGTGAGTACAGAAAATAATTTCTTCTAAAAAAGCAGGAAGGAGTGTTCAAAGCAAGCTCTTGGAGAGCCAATCCATTACATTTTCTAAATGGATGTGGAGGCAGTAATAGCCCTCAGCGTGGCTGGAGCCTAGCCGCAGATGGGTCTGTAACATGCTGAACCAGCTGGTCCTCCTGCTACATCTGTCCCCCCACCCCCGTCAGCCCCAAACAAAGGCTTAGGTCTAATTAGTCTCTTAGCATTTTGTATCTGCAAAGTGCTCTGCCATTAATCTCATTCACTATTCCACATAGCAACCTAAGTAGGTTGATACAGCCATGATGTGAGAGGCTAAGTGATTTAAGGTTGCCCTCTGAGAGTGCTGTCAGGAGAATCCGAGCTTGCACAGGGGAACATCCACAGGTCACCCGACTTTCATGTTTCCCTCCTTTCTTCTCTTTGCTCATAACTAGCATGACAGGGCATACCCAGTATACTATTCTAGGATTTGTTTTGATATATTCCTTTCGATTCCATTTCTATCATTTCCGGATTCATGAAATGTTCAAAGGGCCTAATGGCAGAAAGCATTCTCTCCCTAATTTCACGTTTCAGTAAATACAACTTTCGAAGTGCTATTTTCAGCAAAAACAAGAAAACAAAAATTTGATGATAGGCCCCTACTCTAAATCAGGCAGACTCAGAATTCTCTCATTTTAAATGACGACTCTTGAGTGTATTGGGTAATTTTTTGAAGTCTGTAACCCTTTTTTGTGAGGAATCAGAACTCTGTGGTTTTGCTTAGATAACAGAGACTTGTGAGACTGTTAAGCTATCGATCAACCCTTTATTTAATGGTGTTATTAAGGGAGTACTTGCCTGTAATTGCAAAGTCTGACCATGCCTTCTTTGTTCCTTGCCACATATCCCTGAGGGAGACAAAGAGACATTTCTACCCATCACATGATGCAAAAACCTCTGGGCCTCCAGATTCACTGCTGGGTGAACATTTTCAGAGGGTGATGGGAATGCGGACATCGGCTCTGTACATGGTGATCTTGCCCGGTGCTCTGTGAGTCGGACTGGTAACTGGACTGGGAACTGGATCGATAGGCAGCCTTCCTCAATTTCTGTTATGCACGGAAGTGAATTTATAACTTTACCAATATCACTAATCCCTTGACAGAAGCGTGAGAGTAGAATTCTCCTCTTGCAGAAATTTAACAAAAGTGGAGCTGGCTCTTTCCCCATTCTCTCTTTCCGCTCTTAGCAGAAAACAGCTAGTTTGAGATAGATGCATATTAGAAATTAATTTGCGGGAGGGGCTAAGTCTTATTTACTTTCCTTTAGTTTTGATTTTCAGTTTTTTTTTTTTTTAATTTTTTTTTTTAATTTTTTTTTTTAAAGATTTTATTTTTTCCTTTTTCTCCCCAAAGCCCCCCAGTACATAGTTGTATATTCTTCGTTGTGGGTCCTTCTAGTTGTGGCATGTGGGACGCTGCCTCAGCGTGGCTTGATGAGCAGTGCCATGTCCACGCCCAGGATTCGAACCAACGAAACACTGGGCCGCTTGCAGCGGAGCGCGCGAACTTAACCACTCGGCCACGGGGCCAGCCCCTGATTTTCAGTTTTATCAAATAAGTATGATCAATATTTCAGAAATTGCTAGGGCGTGTGCGTATGTGTGTGTGTTGCATGCATGCATTACTTTTCCTGTTATAAATTGATTCCAAAATAATAAAATGTGGATGATGAATATGTTTTAAAATTTAAAAAGAATTTCTTGGAGGTGACATCTTTGCTTTCTTTTATTGTGTCATGGGGGAGGGGTGGGGGAGAAAATGCATTTTAGACTTTTATTGATGTTCGTTTGACTTCGTGTTCTGGCAATATGTGATTTGGTGAGCTCAGCGCCTATATTAATACGCTCTCCAGTTGTTAGGGTCGCTGGGCAGGGGGTCAGGTGGGAGAGAGGGTGAAAGTGGGTGGCTTCTGCAGAACAACCAGATTGACCCGAGTGTCATTTCTTCTTTGAAGGAGCGATGTCAGAAAGCTTTCATTTTCAGGTCACTGACGGTTTGAACTTTGCACCTTGATGTGAGTTCAGCATCACAGCTCAAGCTCTGATCATTAGCTTAGAAGTAAACAGAGGACTGAGCATCTTTCCAGGTGAGATTTTTTGCCTTGAGTGAGTGTTTCGGTTTAACTGTTTTTCAATTTATTTAGAAAGTTCTACCTGCATGGTATAAAGTATCTTTTACCAGAGAGGGGTACCAAGAGCAGTTCTAAAGTCCCAGAGAGAATGCTCTCTTAGTGGGAATTTAGCAAAGGCAAGGCTGGGTCTTTCCACCCTCTCTCTCTGTCCCCTCTGCGGTTCCTCAGCGGAGGGCATGTTGGTGAAGGGCGAGGGGGGAGGAGTCACTGGAGCAGCCATCTTTCTGGTCCATGTACACGTTTTTCTTGCTCTCTCCCGAGGGTCCTTGAGAAGCAAGGAGAGCTAGGCTGTGCAGTGACCATCCAGATCTTGGGGTTCTCTTTTTCTGAATATAAAAACCCTGTGCATCACGGGACTGTAAGGATTCCCCTGAGTGCTTGCTTCGGGGCCCTGAAGCCTCCGTACTGCTGTTTGCCAAGAATCTCAGCCGGGCTGAGGTGGAAAGATCTAAATGAGCATCTCTGGCTCGGTACTCTCTTTGCAGGAATAAGGAAAGATTTACTCAGTGGCAGGAGTAATAAAAAAGGAGGAAAATAAATTTAAATTTATTGTTTCCAGAAAAAACTGCACTGATGTAGACAACACATGAAACAATAAAATTTCTATTACAGATAAAAAAACACCCCTGTGCATCATGACTCATTTAATTGATATGCATTACCAGTGAAACATAGATAGAGAAGGACACTATGCATTTTATTAGTTATGGTTACTCTATGGTCACTCTAGTTCATTGTTCTCAACCACTGGGAAGCTTTTAAAAATACCAGTGCCGGGGCCTTACCTTACACCACTTGAATGGGAGTCTCTGGGATGGGGCCTTGGCCATCATAATACTTTTTAAGTCTCAAGTGGTTCTGAAGTACAGCCAGATTGAGAGCCATGGGCTAGGCACTGTGATCATCTTTTAATCCTTCCATCTAAGTGAAGTAGGTGATATAGGCACAGGAAGCTGGCAGGATTTGTGGCTTAGGGAGATGATGTAATTTGGCTGTGCAACCAGTAAACGATGGATAAAGCTCGCTTGTTCTATACTAGACCTAGAAAGAAATCACTGTAACTATTAAAAAAGATCCAACAAGTTTTAGGAGACATTTTGAAATTTTTAGTTGCTTTAAGCATTTGAGTTCATGAAAAGAAACTTTATCGAAATCCATTGAAAGATATATTAGCGTAGATTCTTCTATTCCAAAACCTTTTATGTTCCGTAATATTTCTCTGAGAATAAGTGTGATGCTTCTATCAATTTTTCAAGGCAATTAGGGTGCCATTTAGAGTTTAAAAAGTAAGCAAACTACTGCACCCTCATAATCTGAAAAATATAGTAATCTGTGAAATAAAAAGTTCTAAAATCAGAGTAAATCTGGTTGCTACAGAAGACTAAATATCTTTCATTCCACTGGCTAAACTCTGGTTTAGTAATGAAGACAGTTGTATTAGAGTTATAGCCACCACAGCCTAGAAAGTTTTGAGTTTCTGATGCCTGTTTTGCTGAATATTAGTTCAGCATGAAAAGTATATTAAAGTGGCCAGAATTCCCGTCACCGTTGTAGAACGGTGTAAAACATCGAGTTTTCATAGCCCTCTGTTTAACAGTTGAACACAGCCCCGAGTAACTTCTCTTTTCCCTTTCCAACGTGCCCTGCGCCCTGACCAGGCCTCCCTGTGTCCGAGAACCCTCCACCGGAGCTTGCACATTATCGTCAAATCTCAAAGTGAGCCACTCCTTTTTCCTAGCTCCCCCACGCACGTTAGGTCTGTTATTCTTGGTTTCTGTGTCACTCTCTATCTCCAGACTGTGACTTGTTTCAGTTCCAGCTCCTGGCCTGTAGGAAGGAAGATAGACTTCATGTACATTTCCGTTAGGTGGCTCTTATATTTGGCAAACTCTCAACTTGGGTGGGTGTGGAAATGAGAGCTGTGGAGTCACAGATTTTAGAGTCAGGATGGACCTTATGGGTCTCCTGCTCCCGTTGTTCTTGGCATTTTTTCCTATCCTAACATCCCCAAGTAGCAGTGGCCCGCCCTGTTCCATATCAGAATTCCCTGTGTGTGTGTGGTTCTGATGACCACATTTCCTCGTCCTCTCTCCAGGGACCCAGTTGAGCCTCGCTCAGCCCGGCTTCTGCAGCAGCCACCAACGAAGTTGGTCCCATTTGTTTCTGTGACATTTAGTCCCCGGAAAGGAGTTTTGTAACCAGTTTTTCACCTTGAGTGCTTCCACTGAATGTGTTTATCTCTAGTGGTGTCATGTAAGAACACACTGCGGCCTCACAACTGAATTTTTCTGTGTATACAAATTGTACTTGGCTTTTTCACAAAGAGTGTTGAAGAGGGGTTGACCTTGAGAGTTTTGTCAAACTGGTCTAGAATATAAGCTTGCACAGACCGCAGTTAAGTAGTCCATCAGTGAAGGGCGTTCATAACAAACTGTGTGACTTCAATCCCCTTGGGGTTAGGTCGTGATATGGAGGCAATGGCGTCTTACCAATAGGCCATCTGTCCTCCATGGCAGGAATTAAGGAGAAAAGGACAAAGAAGGAAATCACGGCATGTTGTTAAAGGGTTTAGAGCAGAGATTTGTAAAACCTTTTAGTCGGCTGGTCTTAAAACACCCAACTGAATATTCTAAGACTTAGTGAGAGTAACCAAGGACTATAAGAAAAGATTGTCAATCCTCAAGGAAACAAGAGACTTACACTCAAAGGTACGCTAATCCTGCAAAACACGTATGCTGAGTGTCTGGTGAGTGGTGGAGACCGGGTGAGCTCTGTGAGTTCAGGGCAGGGAAATTGCCCGTAGGCTGGAATGGTCAGGGAGAGCGTGTTGGCCAAAACAGGTCTTGAGCTGCCCCTGCAGAATGAGTAGCATTTCGATGTGTGGCAATGAAGAGGGGTGAGCATACCAGAGAGGACAGCATAGCTGCAGAAGGTAAGACCGGGGAAGAGGTAGGGTGTGTTTGGAAGGTGAAGAGGAGAGTCTGTTGGATTTGTTGAATGATCCATCATATTCTTTTCAAACTCAGATATCATTTCGGCCCTGAGCTCCAATTAGTACGGTGGAGGCAAGACAGTGTCAACCTTAAAAATACTCACTTCAGAGTCAGTGAGACCTACATTTGACCATTAGGCAAGTTGCTTAACCTCTCTGAACTTTATCATCCCTTCTTAGTGATGCAGAAACAAATATATACTTCTTAGCATTATCATGATGTCTAAAAGAAAGGGCAGGACTATGTCTCCTGGTGTATCTCCACTCCTTATTGTAGGGCTTGTCACATATGAGGCACTTAATAATGTCTGTTGAAGAAATGCACAAGGCCTCCTAGCCTGGTGGCCATGAAACTCTTGCTGTTATGGTAGTGGTTGTTTTTCATGAAACAAACACAATAAGATATAAGTATGTTTGAGAAATGCTGTATTTAAAAGGAGGATTAAACAGATTTCTTTACTCCAAGACTTAGAGTCTGATTTGCTCTTCAAATCTCTAAGAAGTGCATGTGGAGTGAGAGCTCGCCAAACAGATATGGTTTTAGAGCTCTTTTGTTACCGCACCCCTGGAGGACAGCCAGACATTCAGTGGGATATAGATTTGGGTGGGACCTTAAAGAAATTCTTCCCAAATTAGTGCCTGGAGTTCATGGATGAAAATATCAATGCTTGGATGAAATGGGGCGGGGTGGGGGGAAAATGATATTTGGCTTTTGGTGAATAGGGCTGGACAGTAAAAGACGCTTGTCAGGCATTTGCAATGTACGGCCAGCTACTCTTGCCAACTGAGCATGCCCAGGGTGACTGCTGAATAGGCATTAAGCCCTCGATACCCTGCTGGGTTAGGTAGCTGGAGGAGGGAATGAGGGATTGATGGACCTTGGCTGAGAGAAAAGGATTCTTGGTCTGGAACATCTCTGTTGGGTCCTCTACCCCCAAAGATGAATGGAATGATATATTTTAAAAAAAGAATCCCTTCCACCCTCCCATCCACCAAAGGTAACCCTGGAGGTGAAGGAATAAGTGAAGAGTTAGGGTCCTTTATAAGAAGGAAATAATTAAGAAGGCACAGTGGAGAAAGTTCTAAAGAAAAACTGAAGGTAGAGGAATTGGATGTTGGGGTACCCAAAGACTACACACACGAGAGACATAACCCACCTGACAGGAATCCACCTGATTTCATGTAACACTGACTAAGACTACAGAATAATGCCTCTGGGCTTGCTCCGGCTGACCTCAGACCCTGGGTCCCCAGCTCCAGAAGCTGGAAGGTGGCAGTGACTGCAAAACTTTCCGCAGCAAGAAGTGAGAGAAATGTGGGAGACATTTACACACATCACATGAGTCCTTTTGTATAACAACCAGAGTTGTGCCAAGGCAGTCTTGAACCAGGGGCAGAGCTGTGCTCCTGAAGCTGACATTCCCAGCACTCCTACTTCACCGCCAGGAGCCCCAGGACCCAGTCCATCCCAGAGGCTCAGGCATTTTATTTTATTTTGTTTTGTTTTATTTTTCAGCTTTATTGAGGCATAATTGGCAAATATAATTGTAAGATATTCAACGCGTATGTGATGATTTGATACATGTATGCATTGTGAAAGCATTCCCCCCATGGAGTTAATCAACACATCCATCACCTCATATATTTACTCTTTTTCGTTTGGTGAGAACATTTAAGTTCTAATCTCTCAGCACAATTCAATTATAATTCGGTGTTATCAGCTATAGTCACCATGTTGTACATTAAACCCTCAGGCTTTATTTATCTTGTAACTGAAAGTTTTTACCCTTTTACTAACATCTCCCTATTTCCCCCACCGCCTAGGCCCTGGCAACCACTTTTCTCCTCTCCGTTTCTATGAATTTGACTTTTTTTTTTGAGATTCCACATATAAGTGACACCATGCAGTTCTCTGTCCGGCTGTTTTACTTAGCATAATGTCCTCCAGGTTTATCTATGCTGTTGCAAATGACAGGATTTCCTTCTTTTTAAAGGTTGAGTGATATTCCATTGTATACGTCTACCACATTTTCTTGATCCATTCATCTGTTGATGGACACTTTGTTTCCATACCTTGGCTGTTGTGAATAATGCTGCAATGAACATGGGAGCACAGTTATCTTTTTGAGATAATGATTTTGTTTCCTTTGGATAAATACCCAGGAGTGGAATTGTTGGATTATATGGTATTCCTATTTTTAATTTCTTGAGGAACCTCCATACTATTTGTCATAGTGACTGCACCAATTTACGTCCCCACCAACAGGGCACAAGGGTTCCCTTTTCTCCACATCCCTCACTGGCATTTGTTATCTCCCGTCTTTGTGATAATGGATATTCTAACAGCTGTGAGGTGCTATGTCATCGTGGTTTTGATTTGCATTTCCCTGATGATGTGATGTTGAGCATCTTTTCATGTATCTGCTGGCTATTTGTAAGTCTTTTTGGAAAATGTCTATTCAGGTGCTTTAGCCATTTTTTAATTGGGTTATTTGGTTTTTTTCTATTGAGTTTTATGAGATCATTGTATATTTTGGATATTAACCCCTTATCAGATATATGGTTTGCAAATATTTTCTCCCATTCCATAGGTTTGCCTTTTCATTTTGTTGATGGTTTCCTTTGCTGAGCAGATGCTTTTTAGTTTGATTTGGTCCTACTTGTCTGTTTTTGTTTTTGTTGTTAGGAATTTTAAATGGAGCCTCCTAATTGAAGGCTCAGAACAATCCTTGGACATTTGAAAATCTTACCCAGAGCTGGCTTCCCCTTGGGTCCCACTTTTAAGTGCCTAATGTGGTTTAAACACCACAACCAGTGGCCTTCGCTCTCCAAAGCTACAGAGGCTGAGTAAGGAAAGCAAAATGGATGTCATTCAGGAGGCTTAGTTATTTTTGGGTGGTTGATTCAACTTCATAAACAATTTATAAAGGGCTTACTCCAAGGGCTGCCCTGCAGAGGCCTAATGCTAAAGCCCTTTAGCAAGGGCCAAAACCGAAAAGGTAAGATTCTGGGCCGAGGTGACTATGTGAATCTCTCCCCCCACCTGCCATCCTATAAGGTTGGGGATATTCCCTGAATCACTGCAGAGTAAAGGGAGGTGTACTCCAACCTGTGCTCCTCAAATTGTGGTCCACAGACCTTCTGGTCTGTGAACTGATAAGAACGGAAAGTGAAAGAAGTGTTTAGAAAGTTTTATAGCAATTTGACATTGCTGCAGCATTTTATTGTATTTTGTAAAATTAGCCCACAATGGATTGGAGGGCGGACACTGATCCTTCCCCGAGCGTTTGAGAAGTACTGCTCTAACCTGAGGGTTCTCAAGCCTCTCTGGCCTTTGGTTGCCAATGAGGTCACAGTAGCACACACGAGCCCTTCCCTCCCCACAATGTCAGTGCAGCCTGCATGTCTGGGGGTCCTCTGGAGACGTCTCACGTTTGCTTAAGAGCCAACCTCTCCCCCCAGGAGTCCCCAGATGGACGCTCCATTGAGCACCTGCAGCCGCCATCAGGCCAGGACGCGCGTGCCCTCCCAGGGGAGGGTGCTGTCTCTAGTTCTCTCAGTGCACACAGTCAGCTTCCACTTCCTGCTGAGTTGGGAGCCTCATGCACGGGCGTTGCCTTCTCTTTCTTGGAATCAGTTAGATACCCAAGACCGGGTAGGGGTTGAGGACCCCACCTCCTCTGATTTTCCTTCTCCAGCCCCAGTAGTAAATCACGCCCATAAATAGATACCTTGAGGATCACTAGCGCCTCACAGCCCAATTTCAAATTAGAGCTAGCCAGTCCACCCATATGTAACCATGTGTGTTTTCCAGAGTTTTCAGGGGTCTATAAAGATCATTTCATTAACTGGCAGCCTTCATATGCTTTCTCCTTACGTGTGTGTTTTAAACTTCACTTAGGTTCCATGGAGCCCCTTTCATCTCACCGCCTGAGAACTGTGACCAATGACGTGAACAGTGCAGGAAACAGAACTATAACTTTTACGATTGTAAGTTCCGCCAGACTTAGAAGATTGGTGCGCGTGAATTCTGACAACAGCACGGAGGACGTTTCCGTGTTTACTCAGAATCTGGTGAGTCCTGCTGTCGGCGCAGCTGGGCAGAGCTGGGCGTCTCTGCGGGGCCAGCCCCTCGCTTGTCTTCATCCTGTTAAGCCAAACAGACGTGCTCCTTTGCCCAGGCAGTTACTCATTTCAGTACTGCTGGTTTTAAAACCAGACACTTTGTAGTGAGCACAGGATAGACACAATTGTCAGAAAACACTAAGCAAATTCAAGCTGTGTCTAATAAATAAAAAGGGATCCTTTTATCACTAAAGATGGATTTAAAAGGAAACTCAAAGCAGAGTTGCATGAGTAAATCCTGCAGGATATGTCTGTGTACATTTAGATTTAGTACATAAAATTATATCCATTATTTAACATACTGTAGTTATATGTGTATATATACATATGTATGTGTGTGTGTATTTAATCTGTATCCAGAGCCATCAGTTTTAAACTTCACTGGTACTTTACCCCCACCACCTTCCACATGCCTTATTTATTTTAATAGATAAACCTTCAAACCTTTCGATCTTTTTCCTCCTGCATCCTAGGAATTTGACTGACTGAGCATGTTTGCTTACATGTGATTTCATTTTCTAAAAGTCTACATTTCCCAATGGTCTTCTTGAATATAACTGTTTCTCGTTTGCCATTCCACCTTCTTTTTCTAAACAGTGTCCATGGATCTGAGAGCTGATTTGGCTATAGCTTTACATGACTAAGGAATAAAAAAATCTGAAGTCGGGTTTAGAGGAAATAGCAAGAGTGAACCACATGTCTGCCTTTAACCGTTGAGCCGTTTCTCTGCAGTGGGATGTGCAGGATTGAATTTGGCTTTTGCTTTGCAATCGCTTCTGTCCGGAATGCATTTAAAGGAGCAGATCATGAGGCTAGCAAAAGCTCTGAGTGTGACACTGAGAAGAGGAAGGGTGAATTCTCTAGTTCACAGATGCACCATAGAGGAAGAAAGAAAGGATTAGGATGGAAACTACCTTCTGTGGGAGCTTAATGTGTCCCAAGGCATCAAAACCAAAATACAAACTGACAAGAATGCTATTGGTCATGTAAAGATGCCTTACCTCTAGCCCTAGTTCTTAAAAAAATTTTTAACAGTGATCATTTCAAGCATCAGTTTCCACTACTTTTCATTGCAAATATACAGTATTTTAGATGAATTTGGTCTAAATAGGCTTTAGTGGATATGGTAGCCAGGATCGACTAGGATGTGCTGCAGTAACAAACAACTCTCAAATCTCAAGGGCTTAGTAACAAAGTGTATTTCTCACTCCTGTTGTGTGTGGGCTGTGGGTCGGCTGTGGGTCTGCTCGACATCTCTCCTTTATTCCGTGATCCAAGTTGAAGGAGCAGCTCCTCTCTTGGGCGCTGCTGTGTTTGCAGCAGAGGGAAAAGACATCACGTGATGACTCTTAAAGTTTGTGCTCAGAAGTGCCATGTATCACTTGTGCTCACATCTCATTGACAAAAGAAAGTCACGTGAGCAAGCCTGATGTCAGTGGGCTGGGGGAGGATAATCGTCTCACAGGGAGGAGGCCCTGAGTAATTGGAACAAGAGAACAATCTGCCACAGCCTGGTAATCGGGAAACTGTTTATAATACATTTAGAGTGTGACTTTTCCTATGAAAACAAACCACTGTTATAATACAACACATTTGTAAACAGGAACTAAAACCCCAAGCTAGTTATAAGGCCCAGGGAAGGCAAAATTGATTAATTAAATTAACTGATTAATTAAAATCCAATTATTTTAAGGTTTTCTTTTTTCTTTCATTATTCCTTCTACTTTAAGAACAAAGAGGCAAGTATCAAGAAAACATATTAGCAATGGCAGGTATTAGCCATAACAGGTGATGTCTTACATAAGGGACTGGCACAGGGGTGTCTGGGATGAGGGACCTTTGACCCAACTATTGGTCCTTGTAGAGACAGGGGCAGGCTCCACAAGGAGGGGAAGTGCCACAAGTCAGGTGTGGTAAGAGAGGGGTTCCATCCTCCTTCTCGGGGTGAGCTCTTCTCACCACGCACAGCCCTTCCCTCTGCAAAGCAGGCACCCACTGTGCCAGTGGCCTGGCCAGTGCTCTGACTCAAAGGACAAAAGAGAGCTCCTTTTGTTGTATACAAGGCCTCAGACTGTGTACCTTGCCTTTTATGTGAATACACTTCTGAATGTGACAATTCCTGTGCCCCTAAAGCAGCATCTAAGAAGTGTTTAGAGTCTATAGAAATTCACCCTAGCAGCCCGCACTCTCTGTCTCTGGTGTGAGTGTGGAGACAGCATATCATTTAGGGACCAGGTGCCCTGTTGCTGCTCCTTGATCTACTGCTGACTACTCGTGACTGAGGACAAGTCCCTTGGCCTCTAAAGTCAGAAGATCTAGATTAGCTCCGTGAGTTACGGCAAATGACACATCTTTTAAACGTCAGTATCCTCATCTGTAAAATGGGGAAAATAGTAGTAAAGATAATTGAAACCATTTTGAACATTCACCATGTCTCAGGTGCTGTTCTAAGCTTTTTTCTGTACTACTCATTATCTCACTTTACAGGCTTGGACCTTAAAGCACAGGGAGGTCAAGCAACTTACCCACAGTTGCACAGCTTGGAAGTAGCAGAGCCAGGATTTGAACCCAGGGCCTCTGACTCCAGGTCATGCTCCTGTCCACTAGACTGTACTTTCCTCATGGGGATTGTGTGTGGATTAACCTGGATAATGAATACAAAATGCTTAGCACACTGCTCCACACATAGCAGACATGAGCCAAATGGTAGCTAAGGCTGCTATTATTATCTTTTTGTTCTTGGAAGTGTGAGAGGTCCTTTCCCTCTTATAGTAGCCAAAAGACTAGTTTCACAGGAGAAGGCAATTTTCTGGGACACTAGGACTGGCCGCCGTTTACCCTAATACGCTGCAGTAATTTAATAAATGAAACGAGGTTGGTGGAGGAGAATGACATTTGCTTTACTTGGTAGCCCACTTATTGTTTCCCTTTGGGGGAGAGTCCCTGGTGTTCTGGAATACATTTACCTGAGTGAGGATGAGAGGAGGGGGCTGAAGAAAACGATAGGGGGCCTCATGCCTGCATCGAGCACATCATTCTTAGGCAGAGCACAGGCTGGAGGCAGAAGGAGGTCTGGGATTGGGGGGGGGCTCCAAAAACCCGCCCCAGTGGCTCAGAACAAGGAGGCCCCACTGGAAGGACTCCTCACCAGAGCAGCTGAGAGCTACTGTAACAAAGTTGAGATGTTTCTGCAGGATATGTTTGACTAAAGTTCTATAAATAAATTTCATTGGGATACCCTGTCTCCTCTTCCTCTTTAACAGTCATAAAGAACATCCATTACATGGGGAGAAGAGAGGGTGTGTTGAGAAAACTCTGCAAGGATAGAAACCCAAATGCTAATTCTAGCACTTTCAGCGTGTGTGTTCTGAGTATGAACACCACATTGTGAAACTAAAATGAGTAAAACTTAAAGCAATAAATTTATATTAAAAAAGAGCAGGGTATCATCATTCAATTCAGTACAATTGGAGATAGCCAGAAGGCATTCCAATTCTGTTTAGCTTGTGTGTTCAAAAACGCACATTTTTATTTGTGACTTGCGAAGAGGAAGAAACCTATTATTTATTGTCCTGGCTTTCCCCTTTGCAGAGCCTGTCTCCTTTTTCACATGCAAATGGAATGTGAATCTTTTGCTAAAATCTGTAATTTTATGGCCTCTGTCAAATAGGAGCTTGGTCAACTCTCAGCCGTTTTATGATGCCTCAGATTTACTACCCAGCAGCTGCAGAACATTTTAGGAAGTAAAAAAAAACAACAACAAAAAAATCGTGGAGACATGCTTTGGAGATGGTGAAGATGATCAAAACCTTCTCTCTGAAATTGCTCAGTGAAGACAGTTATTGAGCATATGTTATGTCCTCTGCAATCTGGTTGGTGGAAAGAGAGATTACTCAGGAATCGATTTCAATTGTAAAAGGAGTTCAGAACTACCCAGCCCTGTACACATAATCAAATGTCTGCGATTGTTTGTTTGGCTTCCTAAACCAGTTTTTCTAATTTCAAGAGTCGGTTCCAGCCAATAACCCGCTAAGCATCCAACTGAGAGAGTGTTTTAGGCAGTTGATGGTCGAGTCTTCTGTCACACCTTAACCTCAAAGGACTAAATTGTTTCCAGCCACTACCATCCTCAGCTGGAGGAGGCAAAACCACTGTGTCATTTGCAAAAAAAACCCACACCCTTTCTTGCTTTTGATGGCTAAACAAAAATGACCATTTTAATCAGTGACTCTGGATGGGTAGAGCTTGTGAAAGAAATCTAAACATTCTCTGTTACGCCTAATATCATACTTTGACAAGATAATTGTGGGGAAAACATTTATTGTATTACAGCTCAAACTATTTTCTTATTCCAGAATAAATTCACTGTTTTTTCAAACTATACCATGTCGACCTACCAAGATAAACAAGTAACATTCTTGTTTTTCACCATAATATGACGTCTATCTAAAAGGGAAAAGCTAAACCACAAAAACTTGGGCTGAAAATTTTATATCCTGAAGAATTAAACATATGAATCCACAAAGACAATGAATCATCAAGTTCTAAAATGAAATGAAAGCTTTTTACAGATTTAGAGAAATTATTGTTCATTTCAAGGAATGTATGAACAAAGTAAGAATTGGATTCTATAAGGCACTGATCTCTGCCAAGTAGAGCACAAGGCTAACTGAGTGATTTTCATTCTAGTGCTAGCTTAGATCATTCAGGATCATTGAAAAGTGGAGTGTTCTGGTTTTGAGGTTTATGACGCCTGGCCTTGTTCCTTCTCCCTAAAGCCAATAATTGCATTTGAACCATTGTGCTGGTGTCGGGGAAGATCATCCATCTTAGTCTCTGCTGCTGCTGCTGCCGCAGAGATACAGGTTTCCAGGGCCACACTGAGGAAATAGTACGATTGATTCTGGGTTAGGAGTTTTGTCTAATTACCTCTTCTCCCAGAGTCTGGGTTTATTGCTCAAGACAACACCTACATTTTAAGAAACTCTGAACACATTTCCCATAAGATAGAAATTAATTTATTACAACTTAATGGAGAGCACAATGGGGTCATTAAACCTTGGTCCTTTAATTTTCTGAGTAGGGAAGGATCAGCGTCTTTGTGTTTCTGATCACTGCCGCCCCACCCCCACCCCTGCTTCTTGGGGTCTCTTCAGTAGCGAGCTCAGTGGCAACCAGACTCAGGAGTCATTTCACACATTTTCCACCAGCTTTTTGTTTTGGCAATTTTGGTTTGACTGTTACAGCTCACTGAATTAGGTGCTAACGTATTTTTCCATGTATAGGAACTATTGTATTGCATTGTCGCTTAGTTATCTGTTCGTTGTTCAAACTGGAAATTGGCTGATGGGTCCTGGCCCAACGGCTTTGAATAACCAAAAATGTCCCATTCTCTTAGAACTGTTGGCTCTTTCTTTGAAAAAAGCAGATAGAGCTAATTCCCATTTCAGTGAGAGTGGTTTATCCTTTCTTCTTGTATTAATTTCCGATGGCTGCTCTAGTAAATTACCATAGCATGGTGGCTTAAAATAGGAGAACTTTATTCTCTCACAGTTCTGGAGGCAGGAAGCTGGAGCTCCACTTCACCAGGCTGGTATCGAGGTCTCAGCAGGGTCTGGGTCCTGCTGGAGTCTTGAGGGGAGGATTCCTTCCTTGACTCTTCCAACTTCTGGTGGTGCTGACTGCCTTTGTTGGCGTGTGGCTGCCTCATTTCAGTCTCTGCCTCCGTGGTCACATTGCCTCCTCCTCTTCTGTCTGTGTCAAACATCCCTCTGCCTCCTTCTTGTAAGGATGTATGTGATTAAAGTTAGGGCCCACCTGGATAATTTAGGGTAATCTTTCAATCTCAGAATCTTGATTACGTCTGCAGAGTCTTTGCTGGATAAGGTAACATTCACAGGCTTGAGGGATTCAGATCTGAAATCTTTGGAGGGCATTTCTAGCCTACTACACTCGTATCTAACGCAGGCAAGATGTCCCTACTACCTCCTGCTGTTTCCTGATGAATCACCTTTTACACAATCTCATTTGGTAGGGTTTTTTTTTTCTTTTTTGAGGAAGATTAGCCCTGAGCTAACATCTGCCAATCCTCCTCTTTTTTCCAAGAAAGACTGGCCCTGAGCTAACATCCGTGCCCATCTTCCTCCACTTTATATGTAGGACGCCTCCCACAGCATGGTGTGCCAAGCGGTGCCATGTCCGCACCCGGGATCTGAACTGGCGAACCCCAGGCCACCGAACTGGGATGTGCGCACTTAACCGCTGCACCAGTGGGCTGGCCCCCAATCATTTGCTAGTTTTATGGAAGGTCTCCATGCTTGTAATGGCATAAGCCCCATAAGAATCTCTGTTTACTTCTATATAAATGTGGATTTGGACCTCTCTGCCAGGTAGGGCTGTAGATGAATGTATTGTCTGGCTCCTCGAAAAGGTTTTTGTTTAGTATTTTTATGCAGAGACTGACCCAGTCATGGTGGAGCATGGATAATTATTTGGACCTGGTTTTCAGTTGTTCATTTCTGATTTGCAGAAATCAGCATTGAGGAACTCAGGTTTCCTAAAATGCCTCTGCTACTCATTCCCACTAAGAGGAATCACTCCTGGGACTTAACCGAGTCCCACTTTATTTAGCGTGCTACCTGGGCACCCTCTAAACTGTGGCATCCTGGCTGCCATGGACTTCTGACCTCTTCTAGGAACCTAGAACCCTCTATGCCAGGCTGCTCTCGGCAAACATAATATTGCCCATTGTGATGGAAAGAAGAAAGGGCGCATAGAGAGGAGGCATTTCTCTGAGCTCATCCTTCAGGAGCGCAGGATCTTGTTGTCTTCTGAATCTTAGCTGTGAGGACATTTTGGTAAATTCACACAGAACATTAGGGACTAAATTTTTGAATTGTTTGGCCTTCCAGAGTCTCCTTTCCCCATGAATATCTGCTCAAGATAGAGATTTTTTGGCCAGTTCCCTTTCCCCTGCACCTTCTGGCCAACCGTTGTCCTGTCCAGAGACTTGGACCTTTGGCAAAGCCATCAGGTTGTGGAGAATCAAGTGAGTAGACTCCATGTCTCCCTCTCTGCCTTCCCCTTCTCCCAGCTGATCCTAGGATAATTCGATTACTCTCCTCTCCAGTGGGAGTTTCAAAGCTGTGGTTGACTATGAGACCCCACTGTGGGAAGGATCAGTATAAAGCTCCGGTTTTCTTATCAGAATCATAGGGAGCTGTATTTAAAAAGACCCTCAGAATCAAGATATGCTCCAGAGCATTCTAGCCCTGTCTTTTGGCCAAGTTTGACAATTTTATTCTCATAACACTCAGTCCTGTCCACATGTAATTTTGTGGGTCTGTGGAATGTCTACATGATTTTAGGGAAAAAATTGATTCCATGTCACAGTTGATACCACCAAGTGTGGTATATCAGAGCTCCTACTTCATCCCTGGGTTCACCCAAGGGCACTGGTAATGGCCCTGAGCTCTCTGCCTCCGAATTTAAAAAAGCTTAGCCTTAAGAAAGAAGGTATCTGCTAGTCACCTTTGGGCCAAGAAAGGGATTGCCTTCAGCCTGGAGCCAGGTGAGAACTCCTTTCCCCTCAATCCTAACCTCTTTCCCCCAGTGTCTTATGAGGAAGTCTCTATCTGATCTATAATGGCAGTTGTAAAGAAGAACTGGAATACTGCTTGTCTTTAACTTGCCATTTCTAATAAGTACAGTATAGAGAATGAGCTATTTCTTTGAATCATTAGAAACTCTGGCCAATAGTGACTGTATCCTAGCCAGGCCAGACCATAAAATGGCATTTGTCAGCCCTAGTCCTACCTACCAACTGATGTTCCACGTTATTAGACTCCTTCGGGTTGGAGTGCATGTCTTGTGAATTTCTTGGTTGCCTGAGTCTCACTGAGTTTTCCACACTCTAGCATCAGTGTAATGGGAAAAGCATGAAGTCTGGAGTCACACGGGACTAGGTCAAAAACTGGGCTCTCCCACTTGTTGGCTATGGGTGAATTATTTAAATTTTCTGAGCCTCAGGTTTTTTTTTTAATCTGTTAACTGAGCATAACAGGCCCCCTTAAAACAAAATTAAATCAAATGAGTTACATAATGTGCCCAGCAGGGTGCCTGGCACATATTTAGACCTCAATAAATTTAGGTACTGTCCATGTGTTTTTGCTAAATAAATGGGTAAGAAATGTCTTGCACTGACTTATTTCTACAGCTTTGTTATATAAATATACACTTTATAATTAAATTTTGTAAAGCACTTTTTAAGTAGTTTATTTATTCATTAAACAAATATTTATTGAAATGCCAAGTATAGATGGTGAGCTAATACTTATCTACAAAGCAACCAGAGGTAAGCTCCTGAAATACGTGCCAAGATTCCAGACTACAAATTCTTTTGTTTTTAATGGGAAAATATTTATTTTATTAGGCATGTTTTAGAACTTCCCGATTGCTTGATATTCTCAAGCCATGATTCACTATAAAAAATGAGTATAGGAGGGCTGGCCCAGTGGCATAGTGGTTAAGTTTGTGTGCTCTGCTTCAGCAGCCTAGAGTTTGCAGGTTCAGAACCTGGGCAAGGACCTACACACTGCTCATCAAGCCATGCTGTGTCAGAGTCCCACATACAAAAAATAGAGGGAGATTGGCACAGATGTTAGCTCAGGGACAATCTTCCTCATCAAAAAAAAAAAAAAAAAAAGTGAGTATAGCCTTCCATCTTAACCAGAATCCCCTGTTGTCCTAGTAAGAAATTGGTCAGTGAGGACTTATATGCTTTCTTGAAAGACCTAGAAATACCCAGGGCCTGCCATTTTGTACATTGATGTAAGAATAGACTGATTAGGTCAAATGCATATCTGTAAATGAGATATTATTCTATATTTTAATGCAGACATGGAGGCTCAAAACGATGACATGACTTGCATAAAAGCCACAGAGCTGAAAGTTGGTAGCATTCATATTTGAATTTAGGTCTGATTACTCCAAGGTTCAAATTCCACTGTACTCTTCTGCTTCCATTTTCATATTCATAAGCATTCCTTTCCTCCTCGGAGAAAGAAGAGTAGTAATTCAGGCAGTTGGAGCCGAAGAGGCCCCAGTAAAGTGCTGTGAGAGAAAGAGCTCCTATCTGCAAGACTAGAGATCTGGCTTCTGGTCCCAGCTCTGCTACCAACTACCCTGTGATTGACAGGAGGGAGAGGAGTTCCCGAAATTCCCAACTTCTCTGAGCATCTCAGCAGCCTCTCAGCTGTCAACTTTAACCCATCACAGAAAAGTCAGTAGGACTCCTGGCCTTCTTAGAACCAAATCCATCTCTTTTGCCTCTGACAAATGTTTTTCTTTGTGGTTCTATAGGAATCAAGGATATGAGATCAGAAGGTTTAGACCTCAGAGAGCCAAGGGATGTAATTATATTGTCCCTCTAAATGAAAGCACTACCATCAGAAGGTCTAGGATTTGGAACTACATATCCACCCATTTGTAGGCCAGGTAGGAATACAGCCTTGTTAAAGTCCTAGAGCAATGGACCAAGTTGCAGGTGGGGGGGACCATATCAGGATAGGAAATGACCACTTGTTGCTTTCAGATTGCTCAAGGCATTTGTGGGTTCCTTCCCCAATTCTGCGTATACTGGGTCATCAGAGAAAAGGGACTGTTGATCCATTCTTGAAGATGATATAGTAAAACACCACAGGATTTACTTTTTTAAATTATTATTTTTACTTAACTTTTTATTTTAAAATAATTTCAGACTTACAGAACAATTGCAAAAGAGTACAAAGAATTCCCATACACTTTTCATCCGTATTCCCCAAAAGTTATTTAACTGCCTTTCACTTATCATTTACTCTTCACACATGCGTGCGTGCGCGCGCGCACACACACACACACTTCTGAAATTTTGAGAGCCAGGTGCAGACATGATGCCCCCTTACCTGTAAATTCCTCAGTGTATGTTTCCTAAAAACAAGGACTTTCTCTTTTATAACCACAGTATAATTTTCAAAATCATGAAATTAACATTAGTACAATGATGTTACATAATCTGTAGACCTTATTCACATCTCACAAGTTGTTTCAATAATGTCCTCTATAGCAAAAAAAAAAAAAAAAAAGAAAAGAAAAGAAAGAAAAAGAAAAGAAATTCACAGCATAAAACATAGCATATTGTTATCAGGTGTCTTTAGTCTCCTTTAACCTGGAACCATTCTGTAGTCATGTTGACTTTTGTGACTGTGCCCTTTTTTGAAGAGAACAGGCCAGTTTTTTGTGGAATGTCCCTCAGCTTGGTTTTATCTGATGTCTCCTCAGGATCAGATTCAGGTTGTGTGTTTTGGGCAGGAATGCCATGAGAGATGCTGACTCCTTCTCAGAGCTTCGCGTCAGGAGGCGTTGATGCTCACGTTACCCTGTCATGGATGAGGTCTTCTTTCATCACTTGGTCAGGTGCTGCCTTTCAGTTCTTCCCCACTGTGAAGGTACTATTGCCCCCTTTGTAATTAACAAGTATCTCGGGAAAAAATACTTTGTGAGAAGGTATTTAAATATCCTGTTTCTCAGCACAATTTAGCTCACTAGTTTTAGCAACCATTTTAAGGTCCTTGCCTGGGACATTTATTACTCTGGTGATGGCCAAATGGTGATTTTTCTCATTCCGTTTTTCCTTCTACATTTTTTATTGGAATTCTACACCACTGAATTTCTAATGACATTCCAGAAAGACTTTATCTGTAAAAGAGAAAATATCTGGGCTAATCTAACTCCCTAGGAGATAAAACCTACACTCTCCCCTCCCCTTAATCCCAGAGCCCAGGTACTCAGCTAAGTGGCTTATCTGTCTATATTTAACACAGTGGAAATATACAGAGCTGTTGGAAGTTGTTCCTAAGGCTGCTTTCTATTTGAGGTAACAAAATTGCTAACTCTCTCTGAGATCCTTCTCTCCTTGAGTTTATGCTACACTTTTTCTCATAAAGTTTTGGTCTTATTCTCTCTTTCCCAGCCCTCTCCCAATACACACACACACACCCCTTAGAACCTGACTTTTAAAGCTGGTGAGGCAAAAGCTGTCTTCTAAACATTAAAGACTCTACTCACCTCAAACCTCTGTCAGGGCACAGCTGCCGAGTTGACATTCTGCAGGCCCACTCACTCCCTTTACTTCTAGCTCAGGGCTCTCGATTATCTGCTATCCAGTCTTAAAACTCAGACACTCAAGATGAATCTAATTCAATTCTCTCTCTCTCCAGTGTAAAAGGAGTCAACTGGTTGTTCACAATTTCTCATTCTTGAAATGCCTTTTAAAAATAGAACCTATAACAGACCTCTCCCGCCCTAGGCTCCTGAAGTACAAAGTTATGCTTGGGACTTCTCCCCAGTTACTTCCCTCAGATTTCTGACGTTCATCTCAACTGTCCTCATCTGTAAGAACCATTCTTTCCCTGGAATGCTCACTCTCCGCACTGTATACATCAGAAGATCCTTAGATTATTCCAATAACTTGTTGTATATTTTTCAGGGAAACCAATTTTTACTTAAACCAAAGAAGCAATGGACAAGATTGGCCAGCTTCCAAGAAAACCATTTCTCCTGGTTAATAGACTATATTACTTTTAATATTAAGAAACTGGATATTTTTTGCCTTATAGTATTACGCCTCTCTCAAGCAGAATGGGCGCCTTTTAGGAACCATCTTCCCGTACCAAATGCATGGCACAGTTGCTTGTTCCTAGGAGGAGGGATACATTTATAACTGATCTTTTGTCATAAGTCTTTAGCTGGAAATAGAAATGGTAGAACTGCTGAATAAAACTGCCTTCTCCCAGAGGAACTTCTGGGGAATTAAGTCACTAGTTAGTACCAGAAACGACTACCTTCAGAGAAACTCTGAATTTCTCCTAAGTGACCTTGCTTCTTTATGAGGAAATGTTGAGAAATGATATTTTCTTCTCCCCATTTAAAATCCCCAAATGACAGAATTTTCTTGCCTTATCCTTGAATAGGATAAGGAACAAAAACTCTTCATTAACAGCTTTTGGCCAGTCTGGGAACATGAGGCTTATGTTCCATGGAAACTTGCTAGATCAAAGCCTTTCTGGAACTCTGGATCTAGGGACATCCACTGTAGCAGCATTGAGCCACAGCGACATGTCACCAAACTTCTGTTAACTGATACGGTATTTCCAAATATTGACTGATGAAATAGACTCAACAGCTCTGTAAATTATATGATAATTTATTCTAGGCACTTTGGACATAGACACAAACACCTTGGCAAAACGCACCTGTAAGTTCAGATATTATAATAGATAGCAGGTAAGAAAAAGATGTGACCTATAGGAATTCAGGGTTGAATATTTTAACTCTAGCCTTCTCTTCTGTGGCTATAGTTTTAGAAGTTTCAATCACTATTGTTGGAGGAAGGACTACCCATATGGTGTCTGTACAACAAAACACTGGGGGCAACAACAAAACACTGACTTTCCGTCAGTTGAGTTAGAAAGGACATTGATAAGCAACAGGCATTAGAGACTTAGATTAAATCTTGAAAAACACCATAAGCAAGGTGGGAAAATTTGAACATCAATAAGAATAGTAATTGCAATGGAATGAAATATATTGTATATTAAAATTCACAAGTTTATAACGATTCCAAAACAAACAAACAAAACAGAACCAATGGTCATGTTTGGAGATTGGAGCCAGGGGACTCATTTTTCTAAAAGTTGGTATAAAAGGAAAGAATCAAGCACTTATCCTATCTTTCCTGCTTGCACTGTGCCTCAGTCTAACCAAATCACTGATGGAGGAATTTTATAGAAGAATTTCAGATAAGAATGAAGAAGGAATGATAAAATAAATAACTTCAGTGCTTTGCCACTGCAAAAATAAGGGATTTAGGCAATTGTATTAGTGACTCTGCAAAACTATTAGGTGACAGGCTAATGGAGAACTTTAAAATAGATGGATCAACCTGGCAACACTTGAATTCACCTATCAATCTTAATATATCCGAAAGAGAAGCAACCCAATGTTATTTTGTCTTGTGATGAGATGCAAGAAGAAATATACCATACAGCCTGTAAATCATTCTTAACAAAAACTTGCACCTGATTCTTATTAAGCTTCTAGATTTAACTACTAGTATACTGGAAATGTAGGGATGGAGGAACATGTTAAACAACACCATAGAGATGCAGTCAGCCAAATCCAGAATGTCGGAAACTCTACAAGGCAAATAACCCAATTTCTGCAACAAACAGATCACAAGAAAAAAACTAGAGACCGGGAACCTATAGATTAAAAGACATCTATGAGAAGCATCAAACAAATGTGATGTGTGGACTTTAGGATCCTGACTCAAGCAAAGCAGTTATGTGAAAACAAGACATGCACTAGATCATCAGAGACATCTGAACACCAATTGGATATTTGATAGTATGAAGTAATTATTTATAATATTTAGGTGTGATAGTGGTATTATGTTTTTAAAAGACTCGTCTTTTACCAATACTTATTAAAGCCTTTACAGATAAAATTATGTCTTTAATTTGCTGCCAAATAATCTACTGGGTAGAGAAGTGGGTAGGAGTGTTTATGACACACGACTTGTTATGAGTTGATAGTTATTGAAGCCATCTGATAGGTAAGTGAAGGTTCATTATATACTTTCCATAATACAAATACCTTAGCATTAGTCCTCTCAAAATCAGGGTGCTTTTCTTTCTCTGATAAATAGATCGTTTTTGTAATAGAACACCTACTTTTGACAAATAAGTTACTACATTTTTAATGTTCCCGTGTTTGCATATATATGTGCAATAATTTGAGAACGAGTAAAACAAACCCTGAAGAGACATGTATCTCCTCCAGGCAGAATTCATGTTAATCCTCATACTATCCCTGAAGCCAGGGGCTGATTTTTCTTACCGTCTGGCCAGGTCAGTGAACAGCTGATATTATACCAGCATGTGGACTGTGAGCCCCCTGGCTGGACTGTGGAAGACTCTTTCACATTCACAGCATCCTCCCCACCAGCAGCTCTGGGCCCTGAAGAGTTTCATATTACTATTTCATATGAAATTAATGAACCTGGTCAGCAGAGTTGTCTGCTTGTAAATACAGGTAGAGCCACCAAGATGTGGTCAGTGCCTTATCTGTAATATTAAAGTATGGACAATTTGGAAATAAATCTTTCTGTTTTTAATTGTCAATGCCATGATACCAACCATTGAAATAAAACTTACGTGGTTATAAAAATTTGTTATTTCTTTACACGTGCTCTTACTCTGGGCCTCTTCTCTTTCCTCTCCTGAGCCTTAATAGTTGTAGTGGGGGAAGGATGGCAAATTAGCATTAAAGAATTTTATTTGTACCTCCAGAGGGGGACTTCACCATGCCCATGACCGAAAACTGTTGATAGAAAATGAAAATGACAAATAGGGAAAGTTCTTGAAAGGAAAGGGGTATTGAAAGCTGCACCTGTCTCCCTGGCAAGGGAAAGTCCAGTAGGAGGTAAGCTAGGACATTAACATTTTACAAGTGAATCTCAAGGTTTTAGAACCCCTTGCCTGAAATGTTGACTTAATGTGGGTGTGTGTATTTAAATTTTAATGTTTTCATAAGCTTTGGGTGACAATGCTAATTTAGGTCCTTGAGCAACCAAGGTTTTTTAAATAGTCCACTGTGACAGGCAAATTCAAGGGAGAAAGAGCTTTATCGTGGTCATCTGAAAGTCCTAATGAAATGCCACTTTGTTCTTTTGTTTAACAAGGGCTGCTGTTGAGCAGGGATACAAAGTTCTCATTGACCAATCTAAGTTAGATGCTTCCAACCTCTTAATGAAATTGCCCGAATCTCAGCGCTCTTCCTATGAAATCTGGTTCCAGGTTACATCTCTTCCTCATCATGGAGCCCTTATGGTTGGAGAGATAAATACTACCAAAGGAAAACCCAATTTCTCCCAGTATATATTTAGTAAATTTGCAATCACATACCTTCACGATGACTCTGAATCACTGGCTGATAACTTTACCTTTGCCATTTGGCCAAACCAAAAGAGCAAGCCCACCACCAAGCCAGAGGCTGACTTTCTCAAAGAGATGTTTAACATTACCATCTCTCCTGTTAATGATCAGGCACCAGAATTAAAGACAAAAGGGCTTTGGTTGAAAGTTCTGCAGGGCAAGAGGTTGGTTGTGGGACCTGAAAAACTGAAAGTGGAAGATCTAGACAGTCCTCAAGAGGAGGTCAGAGAGATCATCCGTAATCCTAATAATGGCTTTTTGTCAATGGCTCACCATCCAGACACACCTGTTCACCATTTCACACAAGCTGACATTGATAACTCTCAGGTGTGGTTCGTATGAGATGTAGGCCAATCCTTCAGGGTGACTGATGGCTAACACTGCCCACTCTACAAGCTCTTCCGCCTGGATGTCATCTCCATCTTCATCACCCTTGTGAACCTCATTGACCTACTTCTCCCACACGGCCAGACAACCATCCCTGTCACCAATGTTCACCTGTCAGCAGAGACCAATGGGAGGAACCCTCAAATCCCTTACAAGGTAACATGGCCTCTCCGACATGGGCATCGGCTCATTGAAAACCAGGTGGTCAGCTTTGGACAGGGGGATCTGGATTCAGGAAGGTTCTCTTACCACATGACAAACTTCACTCCCTCAGAGGACCAGCTACAGTTCTCAGTATTTACATCAGAAAGCAACCTGACAGGACAAACACTGAGCATCAGAGTGCAGCCTTTAGTGTGGATTATGTCAGACCTGACAATTGCCAACAGAGTGGCTCGTCAGCTGAGAAGAAAGGACCTTGATGCTACTGAACTTGCTAATAGGACTAACAGTGATCCCAAATTTGAAGTGACAGAACCCCAGTCCATGGAAGACTTGTATGAAGAGTGGGCTGTGGCACTATGATAGAAGATGCTACTCTATTCATTCAAAGGGACATTGACCAAGGACTGTTGATGCTTGATCCACATGCCAATCTAACGGGTACCAATATGCTGAATGACTCTTTCACTTTCTTTCCTCCAGGCAGACTACATACAGCCAGTGATAGGTTATCTCCCCTTCACCATAGTGCCACCAGACCCCTTACTTTTGCAAAATTTTACTCCTGATGTTTCTTTATTAGTCACTGCAGGTAACCGTATGACTTCAGATCTCAGGAAAAGCCTATGGTTTCCTCAGGACCCACAACACAGAGAGAAACTCTGGGGAAGCAGGCCCAGACCAGATGGGAGGAAGCAGATCCCTGGGGACACCACAGTGGAGAAGAGCCTACTATAGATGTCAAAGCCTCTTCTACCAGGGTCATTGGGCCACTAGGTGCCACCAAAGCCAGCCTTGGGGCACCCACCCAGCCCAGGGAGAGCAGTTACTCTCTGATGGTCATTGTACCTATGGCCACAATGGTCTGCCTGTTGATAGTAACTGCAGTGGCCTTTTGTGTCTGGCTGCTGGGCTGGAAGGTAAGAAAAAGCAAAACCTCTTATCAAGCCCCAGACCAACCAGGAACCCACACCCCCAAGTCCAAGGCCAGAAAGGAGCATCACTGTTCCCACCGTCACAGTGATGTCCCTTCTAAAAAGCTCCAGCAGTCCCCCAGTCAGTCTGTCAGGGCCCCGCAATATGAGCACACGGCCTCTCCAGTCACTGAGCAAGTGGAAGAATGTGCTTCTTGGGGGACACGGGTGAATCTGGATCCTGACATGGTCAAGCTCTGCCTACAAACCAACCCCACACTGAAGCACAACCAGTGCTGGGTATAGACTGAGGGCTCTTGTTTCTTACTGACCACCTACTGTGTTCCAGGTACCACTATAGGCACTGGGATAGTCAAAGGCGAAGAAAAGCTGGTTGGATCCATTACAAAAAGCCTGGCCCTGCCAGTCACTCAGTGCTCAGTTATGGCCCCGCGTTTAGATGTTGGCGGGTGATTATTGTAACTTCTGTACAACACTCAGCTTATGGGCTGTCCACAATGGGCTTTGTATGTCCTCTTCTGGACCTGACTCTCTGAGTGTACACAAAATGTTGTCAATATTTACACCCTTTACCGAGGTGCTACAGAACATGCTGGCCCAACTGGCAACAGCGGTGTTAACTCAGGCACTAAAATTAGTGGCGGAAGTCTCCGAATACTTTTCACTGAGGATTCGCTCTCTCTGAGTGAGTCAGCAGGAAGTGCAGGAACTGTTTCAGCAAGGAGAAGAGGTAATTTCTCAAATCAGTGAGTTTGTTTTTAGTGTTTTTCTGTAATGTCTTTTCCTCCTTGGAGTCTCTTGTTTCCACTTCCTGATGCAAGAAATGCTAGGTGCTCCGGAGAGCAGGGCAGCCCGGCCCTCTTTGAAGGTATTCACTGAACATATTATGTTTCATCAAGAGGTTTTGTCTATTTTGATTTGTAAAATCAAACCTACAGTACAGGGGCCGACCCGTGGCCAAGTGGTTAAGTTCACACGCTCTGCTTCGACGGCCTGGGGTTTACCTGTTCAGATGCTGGGTGCAGACCTGCACACCACTCATCAAGCCATGCTGTGGTGGCATCCGACATAGAAGAACCAGAATGACTTACAACTAGGATTTACAACTATGTACTGAGGTTTTGGGGAGGAAAAAAAAAAGAAGAGGAAGACTGGCAACAGATGTTAGCTCAGGACCAATCTTCCTCAGCAAAAAATCATACCTTAAAAAAAAATTTAAAAAAAAAACCCGTCCAGTACAAATATTGTTTGAAGCCCTAAGGAAAAGAAAAGTTTCTTAAATGCTTTTGTGATGCCTCAGTTTGGGCTGACTGTACAATGAATGGAAATAATGGCATATTTGTATTTGACTTGTCTAGTTGAGCCAACCATTGGAAGACTCAAGCTTTAGTTTCTTTAACTGTAAAATGAAGATATCAGTATTTTTGTTAGTTAGGAAGGCTTTGGGTTGCAAATCACAAGAAATCCCCTATGAGTGGTTTAGGTTGGGGATTGGCAAACTTTTTCTGTGCAGGGCCACATGCAAAATATTTTAGGCTTTGTGGACCACACACGGTGGTTTATTTTTACTTTTCATTTTTTAACATCCTTTTAAAAATTTAAAAACAATTCTTAGTTCCTGGGTTTGACCCACAGACCATAGTTTGCCAACCATTGTTTTAGCTAAGCAATAAAAGTGTTGAATTATTTCAACTAACAAGCAGCCTGAAGGTGGACATTCCAAGATTGGTTCATCAGTTCAAAGACGTCATCAAGGACTGAAGCTCTTTTGTTCTTTCTGCTCTACGTTCCTCAAGCTGTTGGCATTTTGTTTTTTTGTTTAGTTCCTTGTGATTGTGAGATGGCTGCGGAAGCTCCAAGCAATACAGTCACATTCAAAGGCAGAAATCCTAGTGGGGAAAGAGAGTTAGGGCAAAAAGACTTTTTCTTAGAAAAGATCTTACTTTTTTAAAATTATTTTTTAAAATCTTGTAAGGGAAGTTCCTTCCCAAACATTTTTCCCACCTTTTCTGTTTCATTGCCTGGAACTGAGCAACATGATTCCCATCCCTTGATCAACCATTGGCAAAGGGAAATGGCGTTCTCGTGACTCATGAGCTCCCCTGGGACTGGGAGAGGATTCTGCCTTGTCAGATCTGTAGATCAGCCCACCATGTAATTCGGGAAGGTTGGGGGAGGGGGGGCGGTGCTGGAAATTAGATAAGCAATGAATGGGATCTTCTAAAATACTTTTCAAGTTTTGAAATACTTGGGAAAGAAAGATTTGATCTTTCAAACTGGTGTTTCCTTTAATGTCTCTTTTTCATATTTTAACGATTTTCTTAAAGCCAGCAGCCAGTATTTCTAGGGTTGGGGAGGAATTGCCTGCAGGGGGAATTTGGCAATGTCTGGAGACATTTTTTGGTTTTCACAACTTGTGCTGCTGGCATCTGGTGAGTACAGGCCAAGGATGCTGCCACATATGAAACAAGGCAAAGGATGGCACCCACAGCAAATAATTATCTGGCCCAAAGTATCAGTAATGCCAAGGTTGAGAAAACCTGGTTAAAGCCATAATGAAGAGTTTTCTCGCATACCCAGTGAAGAATTAATAAACCCATTACCAAGTCTAGGCAATAACTATATTCTAAAAACAGAGTGGAAAGATGAAAATTCTATAGTATGTTTGAAACTCTGATTGGCTGATGGTAAACGTGAACAGTTTTTCAATAGGGTGTGTTAAAAACCAAACATAACTTGAGGGCAGACTCGCTTCTTCATATTCGCTGCCTAAGACTTTGTCTTCTATTAACAGGTGGAACATATCAGGAGAAAAAAAAATGAGATAGGGTGTTTACAAAGGTAAAGATGAGGTCAAAGTGTCCCCAAAAGTCCGATGCCTCTGATGTGTTCCATATGGAAAAGACTTTTTTCTCACCCTCTCCCTTTTCTGCTCCTCGGGATTGCTTTTCTCTCCCAACCCAATTTTAACTGCTCTTTGTGAAAACAGATTTCACAATCTACAGAATAAATGGAAGCTAGCATATTTGGGCCTAGAGACAACTGTGTGTGTCTTAGATTCCTGGATCTAATGCCATGGACAACTGTCACTGAAGAAAAGTTCTCAATTCTTTTTCCAAAAGTGATTCTTTCCTTCGTTTCTGGGTTTCTGAATTATAGATAGCCCCTTTCCAGTGATTTTGTGTTTGATCCCTTTAGAAAGGAGGAGGAACTAGGGTTTGAACCCAAGGTTCGCTTGATCACTGTGCAACTCAGAATTGTCTTTAGGCCTGTTCTAAGCAGCCAAGGACTCAGAAGGAACAGAAGGACAGTTTATGCTTGAGGCTGCACACAGAAGGTAAATGCCCAGGAGCATCTTTGCATCCAGTAAGTGGGTTTTGCTCTCCCTCGACTGGGCAAGGAGAATGCCTGTTCTTTGTGGAAGAGCCAGACATTCTTGGCTCCATGACCCTGTTGGCCTCTTCCTTGCTTCAACCATAAGATCTGTGGAGCTAGGATTACAAGCCTGCCAAACAAAAAGTTTGATTTCTCCTTCTCTTTTTCCTGTTAACTCTGCAACTCCAGACAAATAAAACTGGTGTCCATATTGGAAGGAGAAACATGCTGACGCTTTAAAATGATAATTCACACTGCGAGTCTGCCTGCCAGAGCAAGAACATCAGTGTGAGGTCCATGTGTCAAGACTCAGTGATTAATCAAGTAATTAGTATAGAGCTTGGAAAGTTTTCTTCCAGAGAATCTGGAATATTCTACCAATTGCAGATGGGTTCAATTAAAAGGAAACAATTTGGTGCTGGCTCAAATAAAGCATAAAATAAAAAGTTTTGGCAAAGCCTTGTTTAGTGTTGAAAATCAAAGTTTTGGAAATTGAAAATCAGTCTGAAATGGTTTCTCCCATACACAGAGCTATAACTGCATAGCCTCAATTCTTTGTCGTAGTGAGTTCACTGCTTCTTAACAAATGACTGGTGAATAATAAGTGGATACCAAACGTTAATATCAGAAGAGTGACTGATTTTTGCTGGAGAGACAGTATACTTTGGGGCGGGCTGGGAGTGGAGGGCCTAACGTTTTTCCATGTCTGGATGCCACAGCAGAATCTAATCTTGCAGAGACCCTGCTCAAACACCTGGGTGCACTTCCTAAGAGTCCTGCAGTAAATAGGTGCAGGGGGAGTGACACAGAAGCTGTCCTTACGCTCTGCTTCTTCAGATTTCTGGGGCTGTAGTGGGTACGTTTGGAGGGTGGATGGGAGGTAATGGGAGGGCATGGTATGCAGGGATGACGTTCCTTGAATTTGGGGATGGGACTGTGCTACACACATCCTGCCTCTTTCAGAAGCATTGTAATTAATAATGAAGTTTGGGTTGGCCCCGTGTAGGGAGAGATGTAGGGACAAAAGCAGGCAGAGAGCCCACAGTGGCATGCTAAATGGTGGAGCCTTTGGCTAGGATGCTCAAGAACACCGCTGGCTGCTTCACAGAGGCCTGGAAGAGGCTGCTTTCTCGTAGTGATCCATAAATATTTATTAGGCGCTTACTATATGTGTGACACTAGATACTAGGTAGAGTAGTCCCCCCTTTTTTGCAGGGGATACATTCCAAGACTTCCAGTGGCTGCCTGAAACTGTGGCCAGTACCAAACTCTGTAATGTTTTTTCCTGTATATACATACCTATGGTAAAGTTCAATTTATAAATTAGGCACAGTAAGAGATTAACAATGATAACTAATAATAAAATAAATCAATTATAACAATATACAATAATAAAAGTTACTGTAGATCTTAGCACCTTTAGCATATGATTTTTTCCTCTCCTTATTAAGTCGAGAACTTTCAACTTTTCACTTAAAGGAAGCACTTTATGGCTTCTGTTTGGCAGAAACTGAATTGCCAGAATCACTGCTCTTGTGCTTTGGGGCCATTTTAAGTAAAATAAAGGTGACTTGAACACAAGCACTGAGATACCATGATGGTGGATCTGATAACCGAGACTGTTACTAAGTGACTAATGGGCAGGTAGTGTATGCAGTGTGGATATGCTGGACAAAGGGATGATTCACATCCCAGGCAAGACAGAGTGGGTTGTCGCGAGATTTCATCACACTACTCAGAACGATGTACAATTTGAAACTTATGAATTGTTTATTTCTGGAATTTCCCACTTAATATTTTCAGTGGAAAGCAAAACCATGGACAAAGGGAAACTACTGTACTGCTCCTGGGTACTGAAGATGCAGGATATTGTCCTGAAAGGAGCTTTTTGGTCTGTTTTCTCTTATATGTTCTTCCAGAATCACACACGCAGTGCCAGGAGAGAGGAAGTACAGAAAAGCAAGGACAAGGAGACATAGAGGGGAGGAGAGGGCTTCGTGTTTTCACTTGAAGCTTTCCTAGGTGAATGGGGCCCATCCAGGGGTGCACCAAGAATCAGCGGGCTCACTGGCCCACCAACATGCACATCTCTTAGCCCAACCCTGCACCACCTCCCCTCAGGGTGCCGCACTCGTGTTCTCACCAGGCCCAAGGACACGGCAGAGTGGTCAAACAGTGGACTCTGAGTTTGCTTTGGATCCTGGCTCTCCACTTCCAAGCAGTGTGATTAAGTAACTCATTTGATCTCTCTGAACTTTCGTTTCCTCAGCCAAAAAATGGGGATAATATCAGCACCTATCTCTTTTGGGTTTTGTTAAGATTTAATGATGTAATCACCTGATGTTACTATCATCTTCCTCCTCCTCACCACCATCATCATCACCTTTGCACAGTATTTTCAAGGCACCAGGCACTATTCTATCTGCTACAAAGGAATTTTCTTACCTATGGTTTCAATGCATTTTAAAAGAACTAATACATTAAGTCACTTGAGTAAATTGGAGGCTCATATTCTACCCCCAAAGCAGTGTGTCACCGACAGTGGAATTTCAGGGGGTGATTTAGGGATAGATAGGGTGTTTTAAGAAGGGGAGCTTCCCAAAGTCTCATGCTTTACTTGGCAGGCAGGACTTTTTCCTTCATCCTTAGATGGAGCCTTGGCAAGAAATGGATGAAGGAAAGGGCACTCCAGGAACACTTGCGAGGGGTGGGCCCGGGCTCAGAGGTATGGATGGTTCTCTGTCTTGTAGGGAGCGCTAAGCCGTTGATAAAATACCCTGCACCATTCCCGTCTGTCCAAGCAGGATCAAACCCCTACATCAACCGGGTCTTTCATTTTGAACGCTCACTTCCTCTTCTTCCTCCCAACCCCAGTATTCTCAGGCCTTCACAGGCTAGTGATTTTCTTGTTAAGTCCAGGATTGGCCAAGGACTGCCGCTTAAAAAAATAATAATATCTTTCCTTAGCAAAATAAAAAGTGCTACATACTATCATTATAATTTCATTTTTGAAGTAAGGACAGAATCTTATAATCAAGAACTTTATGGAAAAAATAATCAGCTTTCTGAAAAATTCTCTCCTTTGCCCAGATTTGACTTTGGCCTGGGAAAACCTCAGCACACGGCAGCAGGGTCAGGAATCCCTCTGTGGAGGCCGCGCTTGTGGGTGAGTGGTCAGAGCTGAGAGAGAGGCAGGGAGGAAGGAACTCAGTTCCTCAATGTCAGTCCTTAGGAAGATGGGGTCCGGAGTCCCTGGTGCTTGTGTGTGTGTGTCTGTGTGCATGTTAGGGGAGGAGTAGGGGGTGAGGGGTAATTTGCTACGTAAGAGTCCAGTTACAAGGCCAGCTTCGTGGGCATATACAACCAGTGCAGTCACACAGGGTCCACTCTCAGAAGGACCCCGGGCTTGGCTTAATGCTCTGCAGTCACCATATTGAAATTTTAACAATTTTTGAACAAGGACCCCACATTTTCATGTTTCCCTGGGCCCCACAAATTCTGTAAATGATTCTAGACCTCGCAGAATTTAGCTGATAGTTGCATCAGACACCTCTTAATCACTGTTTCAAATTCTCTCAACTTGGCTTCTTGCTCTAGTGATGGCTGTGGCTACCAGTTCCAGGCATGTTGACAGTCATAAATGGTGCAGCATGTGTGTTAGCCTGGGTCCCTCTGTCTCCACGGCATGCCTGTGGGAACTTGTGCTTACACAATCAGGAAGTAGAGAGAGTTAACTCCCCTTGGAACAGCCCATCCAGTGGCAAAATGGGGATGACAGTTACTTCCTCCTTTTGTCCCACGGGTGAACAGTCCTAAATGCATTCTATGAGGCTTCTCAGAATGTCCTGAAGATTGAGCACAAATACGTGGGTGTGTGGATCCTCTTCCTGCCCTGTTTACCATCCCTCCGCCTCACTCCTCCTCCCATTCATTCACAGATGAGCTTTTGCTTCCGAGGAAACCCAGGCTAGAACAGCAGTTCTCATTTCCCTTGTATTGTGTGTCCTATGACTATGGTCTCTGTGGCTAGAGGTCCATTGCCTCATGGCTGTCTCATGACTCTCAGGCACAGAGTTGCTCTCTGGGTTATTTACCTCCAGGGCCCACATTCTGCAGGACCCTTTATCTGCTGCAGCCAAGGTCTGCTGAGACCCTGCTGTCCACCTACAGTTGGGAGCCAGGAGGCCTTGTGCTGGTGGGAGACCCTGGCCCAAGGCTCCGATCTGGAATCACGCTGGAGAGCCAGGCTTTTACCAAACCACCTTCTAGTTGAAAATCTCCTCACTCTTCATTACAGTTTCTCTGCTGGTTGTCTTGGGTCCCAGAAATAATAACTCATTTGCCATAACTTTTAGTAAAAACAAGATTTACTACATTTTGTAATATTTTAGAAAGGCTCCTCTGCATTTTATTTCAGCACTGCTCATGCCTTCGCAAAGCAAAGGCTACATCAGCACTTTTTTAAATAACAGCTTTATTGAGAAATTATTTAAACACTATACGATTCACTCAAAGTACACCATTCAATAGTTTTTAGTATATTCACAGAGCTGTGCAGCCACAATCAATTCTGAACATTTTCATCACCTCAAAAAAAAAGCCCTGTACCCATTAGTAATCACGCTCCATTTACCCTCAAACCCTGCAGCCCTAAGCAATTACTAATCGACTTTCTGTCTTTGTGGATTTGCCTAGGCTAGACATTTCATATAGATAGAATCACACAATACATGGTCCTTTGCAACTGGCTTCTTTTACTTAACATATTGTTTTTGAGGTTCATCATGTTCTAGCGTGTATCAGTTCCTTTTTATGGCTATATAATGTTTCATTGCATGGATATATCACATTTTATTTATTTATGTGTAAGTTAATGGATATTTGCGTTCTTTCCATTTTTTTAGCTACTGTGAAAAATGCTGCTAAGAATATTCATGTACCTATTTTTGTGTGGATATGTGTTTTCATTTCTCTTGGATACATACCTACAAGTGGAATTGCTGGGTCATATTGTAATTCTGTTTAACCTTCTGAGAAACTGCAGGACTGTTTTCCAAAGTGGCTGCCACATTTTACATTCCCACCAGCAGTGTATGAGGGTTCCAGTTTTTATAAATCCTCACCAAGACTTCTTACTAATTGTCTTTTTGATTTCGGCCATGCTGGTAGGTGTAAGGTGGTATCCTATTGTGATTTTTATCTGCATTTCACTGATGACCAATGATGCTGAACATCTTTTCCTGTCCTTATTGGTCATTTGTATATCTTCTTTAGAGAAAACTCTACCCAGATCCTTTGTCCATTTTAAAAATTGGGTTGTCTTTTTATTCTTGAGTTATCAGTGTTATTTATACATTATGGATAGTAATCCTTATCAGATATGTGATATACACAATTTTCTCCCCTCCCCTGGGTTGTCCTTCTACTTTCTTGACAGTGTCCTATGACACAAAAGATTTTAATTTTGATGATATCTAATTTATCTATTTTTTCTTTTGTTGCTTGTACTTTTGGTGTTTTATCTAAGAAACCATTTCCTAATCCAAAGTCATGAAGATTTATGCCTATGCTTTCTTTTAAGAGTTTTATAGTTTTAGGTCATAAAATTAGGTCTTTGACTCCTTTTGAGTTAATTTTTATATATGGTTTATATAGTACAAAGTAGAGGTCCAACTTCACTCTATTGCGTGAGCATATCTAGTTGTCCCAGCACCGTTTGTTGAGGGACTATTCTTTCCCCATTATTTGTCTTTACTCGTTTGTCAAAAATGAGTTGGCCATGAATGTGAGAGATTATTTTTGTACTCTTAATTCTATTTCATTCATCTATATATCTATCCTTATGCCAGTAACACCCTGTCTTGATTACTGTAGCTTTGTAGTAAGTTTTGAAACTGGGAAGTGAATTCTCCAAATTTGTTCTTCTTTTTCAAGATTGTTTTAGCTATTCTTGGCTGTTTTAACTTCCGTAAGAACTTTAGAATCAGCTTGTCAATTTCTGCAAAGAAGGCAGATAAGAGTTTGATAGAGATTGCATTGAATCTGTAGATAAATTTGGGGACTATTACATCTTAACAATATTAAGTCTTCTGATTCATGAACATGGTGTGTCTTTCCCTTTATTTAGGTCTTCTTTAATTTCTTCCAATGATGTTTTGTTGTTTTCAATGTACAAGTCTTATGCTTCCTTGGTTAAATTTATTCCTAGTATTTTATTCTTTGTGATACTATTGTAAATGGATTGCTTTCTTTTTTTTTTTTCTGCTTTATTTCCCAAACCCCCCTGGTACATAGTTGTATATCTTAGTTGCAGGTCCTTCTAGTTGTGGGATGTGGGACGCCGCCTCAACGTGGCCTGATGAGCGGTGCCATGTCCGCGCCCAGGATCCTAACCCTGGGCCGCCTCAGCAGAGCGCGTGAACTTAACCACTAGGCCACGGAGCCAGCCCCTGGATTGCTTTCTTAATTTAATTTTTGTTTTGTTTATTGCTAGTGTACAGAAGTACAATTGATTTTTGTATATTGATTTTGTAACCTGCAGCTTTGTTGAAATCTTTTCATTTTAATTGTTTCTTAGTGGATTCCTTAGGATTTTCTGTAAACAAGATTATTTCACTTGCAAATACAGACAGTTTTACTTCTTCCTTTCTAATCTAGGTGCCTTTTATTTAATTTTCTTGCCTAATTACCCTTGCTAGAACCTCTGGTACAATGTTGAATAGGAATGGTGAAAGTAGACCTCCTTGTCTTATTCTTGATCTTAGGGAGGAAGTTTCACTCCCTCCCCATTAAGTATATTGCTAGCTATAGGTTTTTTGTAGATGCCTTTTATCAGGTTGAGTAACTCTCCTTCCATTTCTAGTTTTTTGAATGTTTTTATCATGAAGCGATGTTGCGTTTTGTCAACTTTTTCCCCGTATCTGTAAGATGATCATGTGGTTTTTGGCCTTTAGTCTACATGATTACATTAGTTGATTTTTAGATATTTAACAAACAAATCCCACTTAGTCATGGTGTATAATCCTTTATATATATTACTGGATTTGGTTTGCTAGTATTTTTTGAAGATTTTTGCATTCTGTTAGCACTCTTGCTATAAGCTTCTCATTTCAGGGACATGAGGTCAAACAGAAGAATGTGTATTGAATAGACATCATATGATTTTTATCTAGGAAGGTTGATTTTATTGTGAAATAGAATGGATTTGGGGATTTAAAATATTTGAGTCTGTGAGGAAGAATCTGAAATATTTGTCTTGGTTTAGTGCATAGCTCACATTGGGAAAAGTAATGGCATTTGAGTGGGCCTCTGGGACAGGAGTATCCACCAGAACTATGCTGGAGAAGTTGACTATATACTGTTCTAGACTGGGTGGCCATGTCTGCTGCTGCCCCTATCCCAGCTCACCCAAGATGATTGTTGAAGGTTAGATTGTTCTAGCAAGCTGGAAGAGCCAGGAAGCATCATCCAAACTTTGTTTACTTCGAGAGTAGATATCCAGGCATCACAGGATGTTAAAATGGAAGATTTAGCCAAAATACCAAGAAAATATCACAATTCAAAGTAAAGAGCTTCACCATGATGAAATATTTTCAAAAGAAGTGATAGAAAACAGGCTAGATGACTCTTAAACTCCTCCTCCACACTCCTCCTTTTCTTTGGGTAGAAAAGAGTCTGGAATTGGAAATGAGTGAAGAATTTTAGAGAGAGCTGTTCTCTTGCTATGAGTTCTACCACACCTCTGCCCTCAAAGGAAGGGATTGAGAGTGCCTGCACTTTTAACTTAAGCTTAGGGAAAGGAGTTTCAAGGGGTCTACATAGAGGACTTGATATATGTCCCCAGTATCTAAGGAACCCAGAATAATCTAAAGGATGAGGGAGAGACCTACTAGTTGCTTTGATGGTGGTACAACAGAGAGGTGCCCATGATAGGAGGTCAGCTCTTCGAGAGTCTGTCAGGCTAATAAGTGAATACATGAGTGTTTCCTATGGACCAGATGTGGATTCAGAGAGCATTTGCCTTGCTAAGAAATTGCAGATAAGAGATCTCCAAAATCTCTGAAAAACCACATCAGGGCTCATGAGAAAAGTCAGCTCTAAACATGTGCAAAAACAAAGATCACAAATTCTAAACTTTATGGCAGTACCAGGTGAGTAGAAACTTTTCTTCTCCCCTCACCTACTCACCCTTACTGTGCTTCAACCCTGGAAGGCTTGAAACCATGATTAGTCAGAGGAAGGACAGATATGAGGGAAGAGAGACCCTTTCCTTCCTTGACTTCAAGCCCAAACCATAAGAGGGGAAGAAGCCTTAACTTACAGTAAATTTGAAATTTTGACTATTACATAAGGCTGGCCATTTTAATGCTGACCTGAAATTGTGATTTATGACTTGAAGTGCCTCCAGAACTGTGTGTATTACCCAACAGTGACAAGAAAATTCTTGAGGACTTCCCCTACCCTTGACTGGCAACTCAGCAGACTGGGCGCCACAGAGCTGATTGAAAGAGTCAGTGGAAGACAAAAATGAAGTTGTTTTCTGCGTATACTACATGTACTGCTGGTTCAACATGATGTTTGCAAGAGAATGATGCTTTCTTTTTATTACAATCTCACCTCTGCTACAGGGCTGAGTGTCAGATGCTGTTAAGTCTTATTCTGAATTTGGCTTCACTACAATAATTCCCTATCTACATTCTGCCTCCTGCAAGGGGCCTTGTCTAACCACTCCAATTAGATGATGTAGATCACCTTAATGGACATTTGTCCTTCTTTCTGGCCACGGAGCATTGGAACCACCTTCCCATGCTTGGGAAATCTCCTATTTCATGAAGTAGAGCTCCCATCCCAGGATAGAAGCTGATACGCAAGGGACTCAAGTCCCAACCTCTCTGCAGCTAATGTGCAAACATAGTCTGCAATGGGAGGAAGCAGGCTGTCCAGACTCCAGTCTGGTGACAGACGGTGGTAGCAGAAGTGACATCCTGTTTCTAGAGGCAGCAGTGACAGAGAAGAGGGCCCGGTTTTGTGGTGCTGGTGGTGAAGGCTGCAGTGTCTGTGCCCAGTGGGGACCATGGAGTCTTTGCTGGCTCAGTTCTGCAGTGTAGGTTGGGCAAGTTCCTGGCTCTGTAGTTACCCTGACTGCTTCTCTGGTGCTCCTAGAGATTCATTGAGCTGCTCAGGAGACTTCTTTTTCTGAAATAATTTTAGATTTACAAAAAAGCTACAGAGACAGTGCAGAGAGTCCTCATGTACTCTAATCCAGCTTCCCCTGGTGTTAACATCTTATAAAACTCTGTTACATTTGTCAAAACTAAGCAATTTCCATTGCTATGACATTATTATCGAAACTAAGTACTTTATTTGGGTTTGACCAACTTTTCCACTAATGTCCCTTTTCTCTTCTAGGATCCAAATCAGGACACTACTTTCCTTTTGGTTGCCATGTCTCCTTAGTCTCCTCTCATCTGTGACAGTTTCTTATAGTCTTTCCTTATTTTCTAAGAGTGCTGGTCAATTATCTTGTAGACCGTCCCTCAAGTTGGACTTAGGTGATGTTTTCTCATTATTTGACTGAAGTTATGGATTTTTGGGAAAAATACTACAGAGGTGAAGTGCCTCTTCCCTTCAAGGGGTAAATATCAGGAGGTACATGACATCCACATGCCTTATCACTGGTGATGGTAACTTGATCACGTGGTTAAAGTGGTGTCTGCCAGGGTTCTTCACTGGAAAGTTACTCTTTTTCCCTTTATACTCTATTTGTTAGAAGGGAGTCACTAAGTCCAGCCCACACTCACAGGGAGAGGAGTTAAGTTGCATCTGCTGGAGGGGACATATCTTCTTATATTGTTTGGAATTCTTTTGTAAATAGGATTTGTCCTTTCTCCTCCATTTATTTATTTATTCAATTCTTAATCTAGCATCAGAAAAGGGCATTTGTTAATAAAAATTCAGGGAAATTTCTTAGAACCTAATGGCAGGAAAAACACGCAGCATGATAAGGTCTGCAGAGATATCAGAAACCAAGACAAGGAGACCACACGGAGAAAACAAGAAAGATGCTCTCTGTGGGCTGCTCTGTTCCCTTGGCAGTAGACTGCCTTCTGCCACAAGGTTCTCAGTTTCTTTCCTCTCGGCTTCAACACCAAAGCCCCTAGATGGCCTCAGCCTCTCCTTTATCCCCATGCTACATTACCCTTGCTCTAGGGCATAACATCATCTGACTACAATTGCAGGCCACCTGGTTCAAATCCTCAAGAGAAAGAAACTCATTTCCTCATCCTGGCCTATAGATTCATTCTTCCTGGGCCACGTGTCCCCTTGAATTCAATTAGCTGTGACCAGCAGTGGGGTGGAATTACTTGGTAAAAAATCACAATCACTTTGTCACCTCTTTATAGGAGCTCTAAGGAGCAGTCAATTCTACAAAGCAGAGTGTGGTGGGCTGGCTCTGCAAAATGCTACTGCACTTGCCTTCAGTTCTTCTTGGAATGAGAGTCTACTACTAAATGACTTGAGAGGTTGCAGTCATTTCAAAGTCTACAGATGGGCTATTCTCCTAATACACAGTGCTCACCAGTGAGCCTCTCCATTCTCTGATTTTTCGTAGTTTCTGCCTAAAATTCTGTTAAGCAGATAATATACAGCTGTAGTAGTTGAAGCTTTGGTGGGGGGCTTATCATGTCATTCTCTCAGCCTCCCCATTCTCTCTCCAGTGGCTGCCAAGATCCCCTTCAGAATATGGTTTAAGGGAGGTAGACCAGATACATGATTTACTTCTCTGGGTCTCAGTTTCCATGTTGAAAAATGAGAAGTCACTGCTTTCGTATATTATTCTCTATGAGACTATACTGAGGGGGCCCTGGGAGATTCCGACTTCCTGTCCCTAAAAACATCATAAAGATGAATTTGGTAATATATCCTTCAGGGTCCCAGAGGGCACATCCAAATGGGTCACTGAGAATCATTTAACAATGGATTCTACAGAGATGTGGGCAGGGTTCAGGAAAAGTAACAAGTGTGGCTCAGTACCTCCAGGGTTTGTAACTGCAGGGAGCCATCACTACCCTTTAGGCAGAAAGGACAAAAGGAAAGATTAGTTCTTGGAGCATGGAGAGAGTGGCTGTACGGCTGTGGCCTTCAGGAAATGGAGGCAGCCAACCTTAGAGAGCGGGAGGGAGAGGACTGGGGGAACAAATACTCCATCTCACCCTTTTCCCTTCTTCTGATCTCCCAGAGCTACCATTCACTGAACCCAACCAGAAACCAGAGGGCCAGGTAGCTCTTGATTAGGTCCATTGGGAGCAGCCTCCTAGAGCAGACAGCAGGGTAGAGAGGGTGGGAAACGGATCTGGAGAAACACAAGGAAGGTATTCAGCATAAGACAGACAGATGGTTTGCCGCCGAGCTGGGCCTAGAACCCCACTTTGCTGACTTATATCATCATTTTCTTTCCAGCTCATCACCCTTCATTCTCTTATTTCCTCCTACGCTCACTCTAGGCAGGCTGCTCCAAGGTTCTTTTCATGGTACAGATGAAGGAGCAGCTTAGTTTTATGGACTAGGAGGGCCCCATTTTGGCCTGCATTTCTCACACTCTGCAGGACTGAAAGACTTGGACCTTTGCTCCTGCTTTTCTTGGGTTCCCTCCCAGCTCTGGAAGCCAGAAGTCTATCTTGTGACCCTTCTGTCCTGACCGCTGGTGGCCTTCTTCTAGATAGAGTGTTTTGCTGAGCCACCCCTCCTGATAAGCACAGGAAAGCCCCCAGTAATTTTTTTGTACAATGGAAAAAGAAGCCTCAAATTGCTTTCTGAGTAAGTGAGGTTTGCATTCTTCCTGGAAAGAGTTTTCTTCTCTGAGGCTGCTACTGCCACGGTCAATTGAGAACTAGGAAGCTGCTCTCAGAAAAACTCGCCTGTGCTTTGGAATGTAATTGAAAACAACTGTTGTACTTCTGCTGAAACATGTAGGGAGTTGGAACCAGCACTGGCAGCTAATCAAGGAGAGGGTCGGGTGGCGAGGTGGGGGGGGGGGGGGGTGAGGGGGGGTGGAGAATGATTTGGAGGAGGGGAGGGGAAGAAGGTGGTTGGGTTGGGGCAGGGGAAAAACAAGGTTTATTGGTTAGAAGAAAGGAAAATAATCTGAGGTTTTCACGTAGAATAAATTTCCATCTGACCTGCCCCGATGGCAAAATCAGTTTGTGGATGAGAAAAGCTGGGTGACTTTTTAGAGTGACAACATAGTCTCAGATCCCAGAAATAAGAAGGCTAGTCCAGAGCGGGACTGAAACCCTAGTCTCTTTAGAGCAAGTCAATTAGAGATAGGCATTGTCATCCCTGTTTTAAAGAGGAGACGGAGAGGCTGGGTTCACAGAGCTAGAGGGGGTGGTTCACAGAAGATACAGGAGATATGCTCTGAGCTTTCAGAAGGAGAGCTCCCATTACCTTTCAGTTATCAGTCTCACTTCAACAAGGAAGACTAGAATAGTCATCACAACATACTCTTTACCTTCTGTTTCCTGTAGGCCCATCTTCTCTAGCTTTAGACTTTCTTCATGAATCATAATTTTATTTCTATGCAAATGGCTCACGCCAAGTGCAGATGTTGGCTGAGCCTCTGCCAGCTAGAACCACACCTGGAATGAGTCCCTCCCTAAGCAGTGTACCTTCTAGCTCTGCAAGAATAGGGCCTGGGGGTTCCTCCAAGAGCTCTGACATCCATTCTTCCAGTGCCTTGAAGAATATAGAGAACTGGAGGCTAAGTTCAGAGGATAGGGCTTGTAAATGCCCTGCCTTATTGGAGATAAAGCATTTCCCCACCCTATTGGAGACAGATCAGAGTTGATCACATTTAGAAGCATGAAAAAGGGCATTTTAGGTAAAATTACAAGAGTTTCTTCTTAGAGCTGTTTATGGTCGAAACATTAGGAATGAATGTGGACTGAAGTGAAGTCTTTCCGGGGAGGTATTTTGGCTTGGAGTCTGGGCCTCTGAGGAATCAACAACAGGCTGGGCCATGGATAGGTTTCTGAGGGGGCATCTCTTCCTTTTCTGGTTTCCCATAGAACTCCACAGTCCCAATTAGTGCCCACTGTGAACAGTCTTGTTCTTGTGGAGCTTATGAGAGGCACATAACAACTGATGCTTAGAAAGTTCCAGGCATGTAGTAAGCACTCAGATGTTTTACACGTGTTAACTCATTTAATTATCACAAACACTCTATGAAGCAGATACTACTATAGTATGTCAGTTTTCTCATTTGTAAAATTTAGATAAAGAGGCTAAGTAACTTGCTCAAGGTCACACAACTAATAAGTGCTTATAGGAATGTTGTGATGTGCCGCTCAGATTCCCCTTCAGGAATGAAGGACTTACACCTCCAGCTGCTGGGACTGTGGCTGCAGACAGCCCTTAGCTGTCAGCCCTCTTTGGAAATGGCATGGGCTGAAGAGAGCCATCAAGCCCAGGGCCATGTTCGCTTCTCGGAGGCAGCCCACATCCAGGGGTTGACTGACACAGGAGTATAAAGGCTCAGCCCCTCATTCCATCTCAGGATGATTCTAAAGGTCCATCTCAGCTTCAGAATCCAGAGGGGTTGACTCAGGCCTTCACTGAGACTACATTACAGCTCAACTTCTCCCTCTGCCCAATCTTGCTTATTTCCTTTTCCTTCGTGGTAGTAGATCCCAGGAGTACTCCCTAATAAATCTCCTGCATCTAAACCCTGACTCAGAGTCTGCTTCCTGGGGAACTCAAGCCATGACGGTGCTACAGCTGCAATTTGAGCTTTGTCCATTGGCTCCACAGGCCATGCTCTTAACCAGAGCATTCTACTAACTCTAATAATTAGAATCAGGTACTACCACCCCATGGTAGTGCCTAGAATTCAAAATGCTATTTGAAAATACAATGTCTTGCTCATAACAGATACTCTGTTTGTTTGTTAGATGGGAGGTATGTCTGGTGTATGGACTAGGAAATTAGGAGGATTGCCCTGTCCCTGCATATGTTTTCATAACACGAGTAGAGATTTATTGTCAATCTTACTGAGAGTTGAGATCCTCTATGGTTTTCCAACAAGCCTCTCAGAGCATGAGTTCAGTGAACGTTGGGCTCCCAAGAATTGCCAGCCTCCTGAATGACACCAGGAGGGGCAGGCACTAGACGAAGGGCAGAAGCCACCACTGCTTTCTCTACTAGGGCTTTCTAGGTGTGGAATCCTTGGTGAAATGCTGGGAAATCATCCATGTGCTGTCTTCACAAGACTTCTCATAGAATTGGGTCTTTCTGACCTGGAAAGAACATTGTTCATGCAACCCCACTTCATCTTCTACAGATGAGGACACTGAAGGATGGAGGAACAGAGTTTCCCCAGCTAACCGGTGGCAGAAATGGCTCTGGAAACTTATGCCTGGACTGCCACTCAAGGGCTCTTTCTACTGCTCTGCTCTTCCATTTTGAAATGTCATGAAACATTTCCAATAAGTGTGCCAGAGACAACAAGTGCAGTGTTTATTCCACGTGTTCCTCTAACACTTTCTAGCCTCCTTTGCGTCTAGGTTGGAATCACGTGACCATCTGGCATTGGACTGTGAGTAGAAATGGAGTATGTGCCTCTTCCAGGCTAGTGAGTTCATATTGCTGCCCCTTCTCCGTTCTTCGTGCGCTCTATGGAGGAAAGCTTGGAGATCACATGGAATATACGGCAAAGCTACAAGATGAAGGAAGGCCTCCCTACTCATATGAGACTTTGTGTGGCGTGAAACAAGCCATTGCTCTCTGAAGCCACTGAGATTTCAGGAGTTTGACTTTTGGCGCAGCTAGCCTCTGCTACTCAAGTCAATGGGCTTTTGCTTCTGGGCCAGCTTACCTGAGCAGGACATGATGAGAAAGGTTTGGCAACAGCAGTCTGCCATTTGGAAAAAATTCGATAAGTGACACTCATCACTTAGACATTTGTTACTCAACTCGGAGGCAGAAGGTCTGAGGGAAGGCAGGAGTTCCAAGGCTGAGAAAAGAAAGGTAGCTGCTGATTGAATGTGCCTTCCCACTCTTCTCCAGGAAGTCAGGTTTGCCTGGAGACAGAGAAAGCTGAGTTAAGCAGCTTTCGCCTGTTCTGCCTTGGTTCTCCTTCGACTCCTGGGATGGGGTGCGGCCATGTTGCCTTTTCACCCTGAGCCCACCTGCATCCCCTCTCACAAGTGCAGTAGGAACCAGTAAGAGGAACTGAGCCAACGCAACTTCTCTATGAAACCTCTGCTGCAGACCCCACCTCATGCCTCCACCTGCAGTGGCCTCTCAGGACCTGGCTCCGAACTGAGGACTCATGCCGCTTTCCCCTGTGGGCACAGCTGTGACTCCAAACAAAACCCGAAATACGACAGAGGAAAGGCAGGGCATCCTCTCTGCTGGGCTTTTGGTTTTGCAGCTATCACTGGGTGACTTCTGGCTCTGGGACCTCAAATTAAAATGTGGATTGCTGGCCCCATTGTTGAATCCTGGCCAGCTGGCCTTGTAGTCCTCACATTTCCTGCCACTAAACCTGACACACTCACGGCCCTGAGGTCCACTGATGAGGGCTGGGCTGCCTGCGTGTTTCTCCCTCTGCAGCTGGCATCTTATCTCAGAGTGGCTCCCCAGTGGATGATCACGGACACACATCCCAGTGTCAGGAGGTCCAAGGCCAGGCTTTCATACGCTCACCTCATGTAGCTTTAGATAAGGCTGACTGTTTAAGGCCATGGCTGTGGTTTCATTGCATGCAGACTATTCAGAGGACAGGATGTGAAACAGCTGGAAGGTGATTCTGTGGTTGTTGATGATATAGATTATGTGAGAAATTCTGACACCTGGGCTGACCTCTTCTAGTTTCGTTAGTAATAACACAGTCTCCACTGGGTTCTGGGAGATGTCATAATTAGCATAATCAGCAAATGCCCAGCTTTTTATGTATAAAACCAAGGAGATATTGTCGCAAATACGTCGTTACTTTCCTGACATTTCTCTTTTTAAAAAGTCTAATATGTTTTAATTGTAAAAGTTAAAGTAATACAATAGAAAAAGAAAATCATTTTCTAGTCCTAAATCTCTCTAACAGGTAAACAAACAGTTTGACATATATTCGTCCATATTTTTATGCTTACATATATCCACATATTTTTAAAAACATAAATGGGATCATACTGTATACATTGATCTGTAATTTTCATTTTTATTTCATTTTAAGGCATTGGGACATTTTTCCATGTCAATGGGATCTAGCTCTTCTTTTTTTTTTTTGAGGAAAATCAGCCCTGAGCTAACATCTGCTGCCAATCCTCCTCTTTTTGCTGAGGAAGATTGGCCCTGAGCTAACATCCGTGCCCATCCTCCTCTATTTTATATGTGGGATGCTTGCTACAGCATGGCTTGATAAGAGGTATGTAGGTCCGCACCCTGGATCCAAACCGGCGAACCCTGTGCCTCCGAAGTGGAATGTGCAAACTTAACCGCTGCACCACCAGGCTGGCCCTGATCTATCTCCTCTTTAAAAAAAAACCTATAGAGTGTTTTACTACGTGGATGGACCATGACATATACTTAATGCTCCATTGATAGATATTAGGTTATTTCCATTCATTTATTTTTATGGCTAATACTACAATAAGCATCTTTATACAGTTTATCTTTGCATATCTGTCCTATAATTTCTTTAGGATAAATTGCTAGAATTAGAAATATTAGCTCAAAAGGCGTGAACAGTAAAATTTTCAAATTGTGAATAGATTATCTTCCAGAAATGTTGCAAAAATTTATATTCTTAGCAACTAATGTGAGAATGCCTATTTTGCTACATCTTTATCAGCATTGAGTGTTATCATTTTGAGAGGTTTAAATAAATCTTGCTTTTTAAAATGTGCATTTCTTTGTTCATTATTGAACTTGAGCAGTATCTTTTTAGACAGTAGTGGTCATTCATGTTTTTCTGCTAATTGTTTGATTATTGTCCATTTTAATATTGCTTATGTTTTCTGATATATTAAAGCTCTGGATATTTCACAAATATTAACCCTCTGTGATATATGTTGAAAATATTTTAGAATACTTTTTCATTTGTTCCTCATATTGGAAGATTTGAGTTAAAGTTTTAAATAGTTCAGTAAAAGCAAAAGTCACCAAGTTAATCTGCTTCACTGCCTCTGGCTTTGTGACCCGCTTGGAGATGACTTCTCCACCTCAAGAGTGTACAACTGAGTACATTTTCTTCAAGTTCTTTTACATATAAAAAGAAAAAACCTATGAATATTATATCTTTCATCACATACAAATAAATTTTCCCAAAATGGATTTATTTCTTTAGGAATTAGACAGCCAATCATTCAATACTACATATTGAAATATGAAATATTTTATATTGCTATGTATTAAAATATTCCAGTTTCTTTAAAATTCATCTTTATGTTTTATACTAAAAACAAATTACACATGTGTATTTTAATCTAGACTCTCTATTCTGTTTCATTGCTCTCTTTTCTTATACTTAATTCACATCTGGTGTTTTAATTACTATGGCTTTAAAGTCTATTTTGATCTCTAGGAGGGCAGATCTCCACTCAGTCTTCTCATACATTTACCCTTCTAAATGAAAGGTAGGATTAATGAAGTTTCCCTACACGAAAAAAAATTTGCTATTAGGACTTTACTAGAACTATGTTAAATTTATAGATTAATTTGGAAAGAACTGAAATTAATATAAGATTGAATCTTCCTAAGCAGCAATGCAATATACAAATCCATTTATTTCAGTCCTTTGTGTTTTTCAATAAAGTATTTTTCTCATGGAAGTCTTAGGAAAATATAATTCTAAAAATATTTACAATAGCATAAAGCTATTGTCGGAACTTTGTAAAATATTTAGGGATGTCTAAACTATTTCTGGTATGCACGTAACTCTTTGGTATTTAAATATTCTTTTATCTAAACATCTTCCTAAACTCTTACTAGTTCTAATTGTTTTTGAGGGATAATCATATTGCAAATAATGATCACCTGTCTCTTCCTTCCTGATGTTTCAGCCTGTCTTATTGAATATGTTAGGACTTCAAAAAAAGGTTGGATAATAGTACAAAATTGGTCATATTTATATTATTCCTGATGGAATATACAACATTAGAGGTAGCTCCATTTAAATACGTGTGTTGTCTGTTTGACAAAATCTCCTTGTCAAAATAAGCAAGTTTCCTTCTATATTTGGTTTTAAAAGTTTATGTGTGTGTTTTATCAGAAGTGAATGTTGAATTTCATTGACTATCTTTTGCTATCTATCCAGATAATTATACAGTTTCTTTCCTTCAATATAATAGTATAGTAAGTTATATTAATTAATTTTCCAAAGTACATCAAATGAATAAATGGATGAATTAAATCATCCTTGCATTTCTGGAATAAACTAATTGATTCTGATTTTTTTTGTATTACTATATTCTATTTTCTCACATAACATTTAAGATATTTCCCTGTATATTTTTATTTTTTTTATTCTTTATTTTTTTGAGGAAGATCAGCCCTGAGCTAACATCCATGCCCATCTTCCTCTACTTTACACGTGGGACGCATACCACAGCATGGCTTGAGGAGCAGTGCCATGTCCACACCCAGGATCCGAATTGGCGAACCCTGGGCTGCCGAAGTGGAACATGCGAACTTAACCACTGTGCCACCAGGCCAGCCCCATGCCTGTATACTTTGAAGCGAGACTTGTCTGCACTTTTTTAATTGTGTGCTATTTTTGTCAGATTTTATGTAAGCTTTATGCTGGCTTCATAGATTCCAAATCATTTTTTCTTTTTAAAAATATTTAAAATATTCCTCTGGGTCACATCCCTGAAACAAATTGAGAGTCTTCCTTATCTGAACATACAGTCCCTCTGTATTAGCTATCCATTGCTATGTAACAAATTACCCCAAAACTTAGTGGCTTAAAAAAACCAAACACTTATTACCTCACAATTGTTATGAGTCAGGAATTCAGTAGTGGCTTGGTTCTTAGCTAGATGGTTCTGGCCGATGATCCCTCATGACATTATAACCAAGATGTTGGTCAGGACTGCAGTCACTTAAGGCTTGACTGGTGCTGGAGAGTATGGCTGTTAGCTGGAGGTCTCTGTTCCTCACCACGTGAGTTTCTCTATAGTGCTGCTTGAGTGGCCTCCTAAGATGGCAATTGGCTTCTCCCAGGGTAAGTGGTCCTAGAGAAAGTGAAACCACAATGTCTTTCATCACCTAGCCTTAGAAGTCACATACGACCACTTCTGACATTTTCTATTGGTCACACAAATCCTGATACAATGTGGGAGGTGACTACACAAGGATGTGAATACAAAAGGCAGAGGTCAGTGGTGACTATTTTGGAGGCTACCAGAACCTCTCTTTCTTCTCTATATTTTGGACTCCCTTCTTTGAAGCAATGCTCTTGGAAATCAGAAGAGCATTATCTGTGGATACTATTGTAGCTACAACTTTACAAGAGGATGCTCAGCCTTCATCTTAAGTAACTGGGGTAATTATGTGTATACACATGCATGTTTTCAATGCTGGTGACTAGAAACAACTTTCTACCTAATGAGTCTGGATTTCTGTTTATGAATATTTTAACTCCTGTAATTTTTAATGACCCCATACTGTGTTCAAAAGTTATTTGGAAATATTGTTTAGAAAGGGTGATGCCTCTAGTGAGTAAGGATTTGCCCCAGATTTTTCTCTTCTACCATGTTCTCTCTTTAAAAGGAACATAGAGTTAAAAGATGAAACTGGGAACTTCTTCGGGGATGGTATTAACTAAGGTTAGGTTAGGTACATATAATGCTTGCTCACTTGGGAAAAATTGCCCTGTGGACATCCTCAGATAGCAAGAAGAGAAGCATTTACTCCATGTTTATGTGTATGTGTGTGTGGGGGGCGGAATTTCAGGGTGAGGGGGAAGTGTCATGTTATTTTATTTGAACTTGGCATTTAATTCCGTTTCCTTTTCTCTCTCCACTGAGAACATCACAGTATTAAAAAAATTTTTTTAATGAGACTATAAAAGTTGAGTTACTCCTTCCTCCTTCCCATTTTGTTTTCCTTATATCTATGCTACCTGCAAACAATCTCTCTTAGACTGTGTTTATATAAGTCCTTGTATTAGCTTACTTGCCTGAAATGACTTAAAAGATATATTTTTAAAACTAAGTCATCAGTTTCTATTCATTTATTTTTAACAATGCAGAGAAATTTGCCTTCTTCTTCAAATTCTTTGATCAGATACAGTTACTATTCCTCCATCCTATCCAATTATTATTCTCATAATTCAGGACTTTCCCCTGTCTACATTCTGAAAAACTTCTCTGGATTATTCTTCCTATTGTGGAAAGTACCCTATTTTATCTACTTTTCTCATCTGGAAACTTCTCCCATTCCCTTACCTTATCAACTTTGTTTCCACATCTACCTTTTCAACCTTTTTAACACTGTATTTGAACATTAATCAGGAATGGAAGAAAAGAGAAAATTTATGAAAGGGGAGCTTCAAAGTAGAGCTACTGAGTATGAAGAACTGAGGTGCAGGTGAAATTTTCTTATTTTATTAAAATATCTCCAGTCATTTACAAAGGTCCTTTCCAGCTCAGATCCTTTGATTCTATAATCTTCGTTTATTTGTTTGACTTTGGCTCAAAATCATTTCTTGTGAAATCTTGAAAGTAGGACAGATTAAGAAAAATAAGTTATTCTTGTTGATAACCAATACATAGTCCAGATTCGCACATACTGGGGGTCTCCTTACCCCAAGTGCCCAGGGGTCACAGTGAACGGAGAGAAGTAGCAACATACACAACTATCGACCACCTTGCGTATAAAATGATTCTGTGGTTCCTTTCCCGTCTAGCATTCCTGACTTCCATGATCAGAGTTGTTTCTAGTCTGATCACAGGGGACAGAGTGAACTGGGGCAGGCAGGGCCAGAGGCTGGAACAGTGTGTTTTAGTCCTTGGTCTATGAGCTCCACAGAGTAACAGCCATTAAAAAAGCAATGTCCACCCAAGCATCTTTCCTTTGCTTCTCCATGACATGTCTAAGTGGGTCTTCCACTTCTCCACAGGATCAGGAACCTGAAGTCACCTCCAGTGAGCACTTCTTTGGCAGATGGAGCTTTTGAACTCTTGGTTTCTCTTGGAATTTTCCTCACTATCTCCATTCCTCTTTCCCCAAACATGTTTAAACATTCATCTAGCATTTTGAACTTTTTAAAAGCACTTCCACATCCCCAATAGCATTTCACATTTATAACAGTTTAGGAATGGGAGAAATTATCTTCATTTTAAAGAAGGAAATCGAGTGCCTGGCAGGTTAAATGACTCGCTAAGATTAAATACAATAACAAATATTAGCGGCAGAACCATAGCAGAAAAGTGATGAACTGGGAGCGAGGAGACCAGTATGATGACCGTATACTCCCATTGCTAATCTGATACGAACAGCGCCCCCCACACTGTGCTCACTGACGAGTTAGAACGACATTATCCCCGAGAACTCACAATCTACACCATTGAAAATCTTCCCCTGAAAGAAATGTTTTTGGACTATTCATCTTTGGTTCTCAAGATGTGGATTTTGGGGAAACTGAACATTTTTGAAGTTTTAAGATATGGCAAAATTAGGACAAAGCAGGTTTTCCAAACTGGTTGGAGGCAAATAGGCCAAGAGAATATGGTAACCAGATTTCGCACATCTAAAATACATTCCTATTTAAGAAAGGGAAACTTTCTAAATCAGCTCAAAGCAGTACAAGATGGAAATAAAGGTCTTATGCCAAAACTCCAGCCACCACAAAGTCTGTTCAGTTCCCTCAGAGCCGGCTCAGCAACGTGACAGTGTCTCTCATTCCCGCCCGAAGGCTGTGCCCCGCCCTTCCCAGGCAGCGGTTTCTCTCTCACAGGCAGGACTCTGGCAGCTTTAAGACTCTCCACGTTCAGAAGGGAGAAGCCAGAGTGGGACGGCGGCTCTGTGAGTACCGGGAGAGGGCGTGGGCCCTGGACTCCATGCTCGGAGGCACTGCTGACGTCAAACCCTCACCTCCCTCCTGCTCAGACTGGAGCAAGCACACAGAAAACTCCCTTTTGCAGCTGTGCAAACTGTTCTTGCCCAACTGCAACACACCCACTGCCCCTACAGCTATTCCAAATCCGCAGTTTCTTTGGCCATATTCAGAGGGAAATAAGAAACTGGTCTATTTCCCAGTCGGCCCTTTTTCAGTCAGACGAAATTAAAATGAAGCCTGAAGTTTAAATGAAGTGCTCTTCCCATTTGCACTCTGGAGTTTTTCATCCTCCTTCCACCTCAGCTTGGTTAGGGCAGTGCTAGCTGAGGGCTTTTCTTCTGGTGTCTCCTAAGGAACATCCTGGAAAGTTGGCTATGAGGCTGCATTTCCGTCTAATATGTATCTGTGTTAGGTCTCAGATGTGCCTCCTTACCCTCTCTAGTGGAATGTGGACATGGAACGTCAGGAATCTATTCTAAAGGCTGGTCTTAGAGAGGGAAGGGGAGGGGATAAAGTGAATCAAATTTGTCCCATGTCTTATGAGAACTCATTGTCACCACAGTCAGGCAATACACAGACTGCCCAGAGCTCCATCTCTATCTCTGGGGGACTCCAACCCAGTCCTGCGGGAGAGAGGAGGCCGTTTTCCTTGGTGGGAATGAATGGTGGAATGTGCAACTTTCATGGGAAGCTCAGGTGGGAAGGGAGGAAATACCCCTTCTACATCCATCTAAACTGTGCTCCTAAGAGGTTGACATCAAGAGAGGTGTTAGAGGTTTGAGGGCAGGGCAACATGGAGCTCTTGGGTGACTGTTAATCCCAAGGACCCTGTAAATCCCAGTGGTTCCCAAGGGTGTATCAGAGTCATCTATGGAGCTTTCTAGAAATAAAACAGCCATGCTTCAAGTGCAGATATTCTAACTTAGTAGAAAGGGGCGCTGCAGGGCCTTAACTTTTGTGTAGTTTGAAAAGTTCTACAGTGATTCTCCTGTAGGAGGTTTCCTGTATCTGCCAGTTTTCTCAGCTGGCATGTGTATCAAAGCCACCCCTAAGGGTGCAATTCTAAAATCACTGGAAAAAAATTCTTTTAAGTGGAAATCTGCAGTACAGGGTAGGGAGATAGCCAGTTTAAAAAAACTAGAGGATATAAAGCCAGGAAGATTTATGGTATACAGCAATAAATGCCTCATTTGTAGACAAATGGAGCAGGGCTGTTATTTCTAGGAAAACTACCTTCGCCTACAGCAACAGTCAGTGAAAAAAATTAATTGTTTTCTAGCTGCAGAGATAGTATCCAGCTGGGGGTGGGAGGGAACAGGCAGTCTCATCCCGGGAGGTCGGTAGATGGGTAATGTTAGCCCCACCCCTCTACTCAAGGAGCATGCCCTGGGGACCGATGCAGGGAAATAAGCACCAGCGTTTTGAGCTCTCATTTTCAGTGGTATTAGACACCTTGAATGTGTTCTAATTGTTGGGACTTTCATTTATTCCTTCCCTAAATATTATTGACCAGACCTGCTATGTGCCAGTCACCAGATGCTGGATCCTAGAGGGACAGTGATAATGCCACCAGAACTTTTTCTCTAATCATTTCTCTTCTTGCCTTATTTTGACTTGGCCTTAATTTTTCATTTAGACTCTTTCCACATGATAGAGATGTTGCATTCTGCAGCCTCCCGAGTTATACCCTTCAGCTTAGAAACTCTAACAAAAGAGGGAGCTTCTTTCCTTCAGCTCTATCAATCATTCTGAGGGCTGTGCTTGGGTCACATGCCTAACCATGGCAGATGATATTTTCATTGGTGTGGTGTGGCCACACCAAAGTATTCATTCCATTCCACCTGTTCTTACTATGTGACTGGCACATCTCCCACGTGGGGACAGGGGTGGGATATGGGGGAGTGGGGGGAGGCAGGGTCCTACGTTCCTGCCTCTTGAATCTGGGTGGGGGCTGCAGTGTGATGGCCCCAACCAACACAGTACTACGGAAATGATGATCTGTAACTCTTGAGGCTGGGACATCAGGAGGACACAGTTTATACCTGGCATACACTGTCTCTCAAGACACTCATCTTTAGATCCCAGCCTCCATGTTGTGAGGAAGCCCAGGTCACAGGGAGAGGCAACATATGGGTGCTTTAGCCAATAGCCAGCATCTACATGTAGACATGTGAGTGAATGAGCCTGCACATAATTTCAGCCCCCAGACTTCAAATCTTCCAGCTGTGGCCCCAGACATTGTGTTACAGAAACAAGCCATCCTGTTCTGCCCTATCTGAATTTCTGACCAACAAGCCATAATAGATCATTATTTATATTTTAAGTCACAAGGTTTTGAATAATTTGTTGTGCGTCAATAGACAAATAATTGTCCATTGAGCCAGTCTCTGTTGCCTGGCAAATGGAGCACTGTGAGCAGGGGAGCAGCTGTGTTCCTGAAGAAGAGAGATGTGAAACGTTGCTAGGTAGGCGAGATGGATGTACACCACAACCCAACAGTCATCCCAGAAGTTAATTTCCTGTGAGCGTCACTAAGAGAAGATGAGAAATTTTGTTCATATGTATATAATATATACAAAATATACATATCTGAACAATCGAAGCCAGTCATTATGATCAACAGTAAATGGGAAAGATCCTGATTTTCCTATCTAATTCCACTTGCTACCTCTTGAGCGGTCTAGTATTATCTAGGTAACAGATGTCTGCTGCCTCAGACTTATTGTTTAGGCGGCGATTCTCAATTCAGCAAGACCTGAAAAATGAAATTTCAAAAGTGTTACAAGGAAAGTTTTGAGCACAAGTTGAATTTCAGCTATGTGACTTAGGAGGCTGAGCTTGAAAGCTGGTCTAAGAAAGAGGTTCTCTGGTGGTCTTTAAGAAGAGACCACACATGGGCATGAAGTGGGGGATCACTTTCAAGACTCCTTTGCCAGCACAGTTCCCCTCTCCAGACTCCACTCTGAGCAATCCAGGAAGGTGCTCATCTGTTTGCCAAAGGTCAGGGTAAATTTGCATAACCTCCGGCTGAAACTTAATTCCTCATTAGCAAAAGAAAATATGCTCTCTGGAAGTTCCCAAAAAAGTGTTTTTTTTTAGTTTTGCTTTTTTTTTAAGAGAGTCAACCAAAGTACATTCTCAAAGTTTGTTGTATGTAATTATTTTTATAAACTTCTACTAAAAATCTTATACAGACCCATTTTGAAAGCTCAAAACACAGGAGAAGGAAACTATAAATTAAGCAATATCTAAAACATACTCTTTCTCACAGAAAAAACAGTTTATTCAGTCAATTTAAATGACAGCCACCAGAGAAGCCAGAGACTGGCCTTCAGGATCAGGGGCGAGATATGAAACTACAATGCCTGCCTCGAGGCCCCTCCATAAAGAAAAAATAAAAACAGCAGACATTGAGACGTTGTGTCTCTGAGAAAGTCGGGCTTTGGGGAAAAGGGAAAAGGTGAAGTTTGATGACCCCAGCTCTCTGGTTGGATGGTGGTCACGGAACCGAATGCATCCTCCAGCTCCACTTCCTTTCAAACACAGAGCAATTGCCAATGAAAGAGAATACATTTGCCCTGTCCTCCTCTTAAATTAAATTTTGTCTTGTAAAGAAATAACTCACATACCTGCGCCTTATAAGTTTAGCCCTAACCTTCAACCCATTGCAGCCCTTTATTGCCCATGGGTCCTGTCCCCGTGCTACTCCATGCTATTCTCTGAATAAAAGAGCACTGCTGCCAGACCTTGAGAGTCCAAGAATCTTTCTTTCAATGACTCAGCTCGCTGAGCCCACATCATTTCTTCTGGTGGCCCGTACGGGGATCTTGCTTCACCAGCTTGGGAGCTGAAGTTCTAGTAAGTGCACTTTTCTTCCTTGTGCCTTCCTCTTTTTCAAGGGTGGATCTAAATTCACTTCTTCATCAGGAACTTTCTCGGACAGCTGTATGAATCCAAGTTTGCTGCCCACGGCTACTCTATGGGGCAAACCATGGCGTTCAGCCTGAAAAGAATCAATACCTTGAGCCTGAGGGTGATAAAGAATGAATTAATCCATTCCTTCCTAATCCTGTCTCTAATATATAAATTTTACATGAGCATGGGTCAGCCACTTAAGCCATTAGAACAGTCACCAATCTCCAAGACTCCCGTGGCAGGTTTTTTTTTTTTTTTTTTTACAGATTTTATTATTTTTTTCCTTTTTCTCCCCAAAGCCCCCCAGTACATAGTTGTATATTCTTTGTTGTGGGTCCTTCTAGTTGTGGCGTGTGGGACGCCACCTCAGCGTGGTTTGATGAGCAGTGCCATGTCCGCACCCAGAATCAAACCAACGAAACAAGGGGCCGCCTGCAGCAGAGCGCGCAAACTTAACCACTCGGCCACGGGGCCAGCTGTATGCTTAGGAGAAAAACAGCTTCCAAATTCTTTTTGGTAACAATCTTGAGTTTTGCCAAGTTAAGTTAAATGATAAAAATCTGTTGGGTATCTGGGTCATTTTTGGATAGGATGGAACACTGAAGCATTATTGCTGAACATGTCTAAGTTATCTACTTTTGACTTCTTATTGCAGAGAGGCTAAAGGATGTTTGGGCCTATTAGCAAACATGGCCTGTGTTTATGAAGTAACATGTTTCTGGAAATTATGAAAAGTGTTTAGAATGCTGATGTAAAAGTTCATAATTGCTTACCTTTTTAGTTTTTACCAATGTCTGTTAAGCACTAAGAATTCTAATTAATATATGAAATTAAAGCTACTGGAAATTAGTAAGGAAAATAGCTCTGTATACAAGGAAATTAAAATGTATGTTTTCAGTAAAGAAGGTATAAAGATTGGAAGCATTTTTGTTTGTTGGGTTAAGAAAGATAAATTTGTCTTAAAGTACTAGAAGGGAAGAAAGAAAGCATGGGGCAAATTCTGAGCGTGAAAGGAAAGTTGTAGATGGTTTGTGAAAGAAATTCAGAAAGGAGTTTTATGCCTGGTCAAGTTGGCTAAGACGAAAGTAAATCCAGTTAAGTAAATGAGTTTTAATAATAAGCTGGTGCAAAAATTAAAATTTGGTTTTCTCTCTCAAAAGGATAATTTTCTTGAAATTTTGGTCTGCCCTTGATAAAAAGGTTATAAAAGGTGTTCCTTTGATCAAGTCTGCCTAAAAGACAAATCTATGTTTTGTTAAAATAATGACTGAGGTCACTCTGTTAAGATTTTTTGATGTTTCTGCTGTCACTTTGAATAGACAGCAGAGCGTTGTTTCGCAGTGAGTGTTATTTCCTATTTGAACAAGTGTTTTAAAAACTTTTGATGTTTTTGACAAGCTTCTCCCTCAAAAAAAAAAAAAAAAAATTCAAATCCTGAATGAAAGCTTTCTTTTGACCTGGTAGAAGGAAGAAAATTTCTCTGAGGATTTTCAGAGGGCCCCTGAGACGTCTCAAAGAAATCTGCTCTCTTCCTATAAGGAGGAAAATACTAAACTAATTAGGCTTATTTGGTCTATTAAATTGCAGAGAAAGCATTGTCAAATAAGTGATGATAAACTTTCTTAGGTGGTATTATTTTGGCGAATGCTATTGATATAGGTATTATGAAATTATATAACATTTCTAAAATTCTAATCTGTCCTGGTTGTCAGCCGTAATTCCAGTCGTCATCTTGAAGTGTTGTATGCCATGGAAGTAGCCAAGTTTCTTTGCCAATTGCCCTTTTGAGTCTTTTGTCATTTGCAGATAGTTGCTGCTTTACTCTGATGCTTTTTGCTTTTGCAAATATGTTTCGTCTTCAGAGAAATTCATGGAAAGGATTCTGATGCAGGATTCTAGAATACAGTTTTCTGATAAACTTTCAGATGGTGAAACTGAACTGGGTAATATATTACAGGATTCTAACAGAGAAATTGACCTTATAAAACTTCTAACGGAAGATTAAGATCAAGAATCGATTATACAGTACTGTATGAACTGGTGAGGATGATTACAATTTTTTATGACTTTTGTTTGAAATGTTGATTTTTTTGATGTTTTGTTTTGTTTTCTCAGATTTAAGGAAATCTTTTTCTCTTTTCTCGTATACTAACTATGTCTTATAGCAATTTGGTGAAATTATACCTTTGTGAGCAGAACTGAAACATTTATCTTTTTCTCTCTATCTGATCCCTCCAGAATTTGGAAACTCTTTGTAAGTGATCATGGTTATTTCATGGCAATATAGTTATTTGCATAAGTTCAATAAGAATTGGCTCTCCTTATAACAGGAGACATTTGGAAACATTGGTTATCTTACCAAGTCTTTGACTGGAATGTCATATGTGAGAGAAACGTACAAACACAGATATGACAATACCACCTTTGAGGAATAAAGCTGACTTTCTGGAATAAAGCCAGTTGGAAATATTGGCCTGGTATCTTGTTTACAGAAATTCCAGCAATATTACCTGGTAGGTAAGGAAGCTCACTTATCTGGCAGGTGCAAGTAACCTCGAAATATTTTTGGGGACCTCAAGAATAGAGGAGTCCACGCAAATCTGTAGGTACTGCAGGCAAAATCTGATGGCAAGTCCTTGGCTTGGCTTTTCTGGCCTCGAGAAACCTTTAAAGTTCAATCTGAGATTCCTCATAAAAAGATTCCAGCAAAGCAGATTTAAAAGAGCCTGTATGATCAATTGCTATTCTTGCTGTACTTATGTAAATACTTGGACCAAGTTTTATTGAAGTTACACTTATTTTGCAAACCAGTTAATCTTCATTTGACTATCATTTTTAAGAATGAGGGTGATTTTAGTGAGAAAAATCATGTTTCAGTAGAAGCTATAGTACACATTCATGGATATTAGATTCTAGCTTTCATCTACAAGATTCATTTATTACTAATCATGTCTCCTTGTGGCCATCTGTCTGTAATACCTGAGAGCTCCCTGGCCACAATCAAACATTTTCCTTCAACTCTAATGCCCAAATACTAACTAGACTTGCCTTGTCACAGGTGGATCATAAACAACAAGTTCCAAAGGTAAAGTCCCCGACCTATTAACCACACAGGATGCACTATATCAAATTTGGGACGAATATATTTGGCTCATTCCTGCTAGTGGTCAACTCAGTCAAAAGGCCACTCTATGTTGGGAACAAACCAATAACGCCTGTGACACTTGGCATAATAGCACCTGACCTATGGGACAAATTTCCCATTGTATGTGTTCTCATATCATAGCCTTAAAAAATGCTAGTTGGTTTGGGACTGACTGGGATAGATGGCCCAGCCTACGTTCGTTAGTCTCTAACGGCATTCATTGGTTATGTGGCTCTAACTTATGGCCTTGGCTGCCACCTGGGTGGATTGGACGATGCACCCTAGGCATCATCTGGATGCTAGTTAAAACTGCATTTGCTATATCTCCTCCTGCTAACCTACTCAACCTGCGGCAATGCTGGACCCATTCTGTCTTCCACTCGTATGATCACCTTGCCTCAATTTTCCTTCCCCAGTTAGGAATTGAAAGTGTCATCTGGCACATGGAAGCCCTAAACAAATTTACCATGAAGGCATTAAATGATACACAACATAGCCTTTTGCTGCTGGATTTAGAAGTGGCTCAAATGCGTAAGGCAGTCCTCCAAAACTAAATGGCAATGGATGTCTTGATGGCAGCACAGGCAGGCACTTGTGCCATTATAGAAACTGAATGTTGTGTCTATATTCTTGACTACCATCAAAATATCTCTGGCTTCCTATCTGATATAAGCCACCAAGTTAAATCCATGTCTGACCCTACCCTATCCCTAAATGATTGGTTGGACTCCCGGTCAGGTCCAGGTCTCTGGACTACTATCAGAGCCTTATTCACTGGGTTATTCATATTGCTTGTATTGCTTACTATAATTTGTTGTCAATTTCATTGTTTGTCTTCCACATGTCAACAAAGTTTTGCCTCCTGGACCACTTCCCTTCAAATGATTCTGTCATCTCCAGAGAATCTGTATACCTTGTCAGCCTTGGACTCTGCAGGCACAGCCTTCTGTTCCATTGAACTTCCTGCCTGTACCATTATGGCCCCATTTAGGGACAGCTCTATGACTTTGTATAGCCAGAAATAGTTACAGAAGATTGACCATTGTCCATATCACCAAAAGATTTCAGGGCCAAATGGGTTTGGGGGGGGTTTATGATGAGGATCAAGGCTGCCCCAGGGAGAGAAGTCCAAGGCATCCTGCCCTACATACCAATCTATATCATCCTCTGGGAAGCATAGGACATACTGACCTGATCCGACCTGATTCCTATCCAAAGTTGTAGGATCACCCAATAACCAGACCCCACCTGCACTGATACCATTTAAATGACTTTTTTACATGATCTTTCCTCTGTCTTGTAAAGAACTAACTCACATACCTGTACTTTATAAGTTTAGCCCTAACTCTCAACCCATTGTACCTCTTTACTGCCCCTGGGTCCTGTCCCCATGCCTGCAGCTCTTCACTCCCCATGGGTCCTGTCCCCATGCTACTCCATGCTATTCTCTGAATAAAAGAGCACTAATGCCAGACCTTGAGAGTCCAAGAAATCTTTCTTTCGACTCCTTGGCTCACCAAGCCTGCATCACATTTGAGTGGCTTAACACTGAGCATTCACACTGTTGTGTAACCATCATCATCCATCTCTAGAACTTTTTCATCTTACCAAACTGAAACTCTGTATCTTTCAACAGTAACTGCCCGTCTCCTTGCCCCAGCCACTGGCGACCACGATTCTACTTCCTGTCTCTATGAATTTAATTACTCTAGGTACCTCATGTAAGTGGGATCATACAATAGTTGTCCTTTAGTAACTGGCATATTTCACTTAGCATATTCAAAGGATGTGTCAGAGCCCTCGTTTTTAAAAGCTGAATAATATCCATTGTATGTATGTATCACATTTGGTGAGTCTTTTAAGGAGATGGATTATCTTCAATGATAATCCTCAGGACAGACTTTGTGGTTTCTATAATCTTTTCAGTATCAAATATTTGTTTAAATATGACTTTTTTCTTCTATGTTTTATCATTATAACTGGTTTCTTTTTCCTCCATACATCCCTTCTTTCGTTTCTCCCTTTCTTCCTTCTCCCTCTCTTTCTCCGTGTGATTGATAGCAGGTGATACATACTGCTTGTATCATAACTATATAAATACTTATCTCTCCAAGCATATTGTCAGTTTCTTGAGAGCAGAAACCAAATCTCACCTTTTGGGAGGTCCTGAGCAAAGTCGAGTAAATGCTCAGCAGAGGAAAGTTGAGTTTACCAGAGTGGCATGATACTCAAAGTAGACAGCTAAATAATGATCCCATTCACAGATTTCTTAAAACCAGCTAATCAAAATCCAGACCTGTATGTCTATCCAGATTTCTACGGCCACCATAACTAATTTCCATCAACTTAGTGGCTTAAAACAACACAAAGTTATTATCTTCTAGTTCTGCAGGTCAGAGTTTGATATGGGTCTCACTGGATTAAAGTCAAGGTGTCAGGGGGCTGTGTTTCTTTCTGGAGGCTCCAGGGGAGTATGTTTCCTTGCTCCTTTGGGAAAATTCAGTTCCATGTGGTATGTAGGACTGAGGGCTCTGTGTCTTTGCTGGCTGTCAGTTGGGGGCCGACTTTTGCTCTAAGAAGCTTCTCTCTGGACTTTGCACATAGCTCCCTGTATCTCAGAACCCCTAAGGGGGCATCAAATCCTCAGGTTGCCATCTCTCTGACCTTCCTTTATTGTATTTCTCTCACTGCAGCCTGGAAAGACTCTACACTTTTAAGAACTCATGTGGTTAGATTGGGCCTACCTGGATAATCCATCTTATGCACCATAATCTTAATCACATTTGCAAAATCTCTTTTGCCATATAAGGTAACATATTCACAGGTTCCGGGGATTAGGGCATGGACGACTTTGGGAGCCATTATTCTGCCTACCACAATTTGTAAGCATCTACTCCAGAGCTCCTTGTCCCTGATCTCCCAGTCTTTCTCTTTCTGGGGCCCTGCCTAGCCTGTCAAGTCATTTACTCTCCCCGTGGGTCCATATACGTTCTAGCTTCAAGTTACTCCTCCTTCTACACAAAATGAATGACCAGTTGCACTGCCCAAAGCTCTGCCCATTGGGATGATTTTCCCTCCCCACTGTCTTTCAAGGCCGCCCCTAAATGGGGCTATAGTGCAGGTTTGATTTGTTTTTAAGTGTGCACACACATACTGAGCTGCCCATTGTGAACCAATCTCAGCCTTTTTCTTCCTCTGTTACCTGGTCCTAAGGGATCCCATATGTGATCACAGGTGTGAGCTGAAGGACAGGTGCTTGTGTAAGAGTAACGGATGAAATGGAGATGTGGGTTATCTGCCTATACAACTTGCTTATATTCTATAATCCTACCTGTGGTCAATCCTGATGTAGCACTTCTAGTTTATAATGGATTGCCACTGGCCCTGCCTGACTTCTTGCCTTGGTGGGCTGGACCATATGATCAAGTGCTGGAGTCTGGACCTACTACAGAGCATTTTCCAACTCTGGGCCCCACTCAGAGCTGGCAGGCTTTCACGTCGTTCACTCTACTGTTTGGAGCAATACATCTGGGTAGAGAATATTCTGCTTCTAGAATCTAAAGTGGCCAATTAGGTGTTGTACTTCCCTCTTCATAGTTGGAAGTGCAAGAAGCAATAATTTTTCCTTTACTTTGGAGAGTATGTCCCAGCTTGCCTCAGACTAGAGGGCACCTAAAAATTGTACTGATGTAGCACTCCCTGTAATCTTCAAAGGATTTATCTCAAATTCTCTGGAGTGCATGTATTTCACCAAGGCCTCCAATGAGCTAGCCACTTTGCGCTCATGTAGTCTGATTAATATGGCGTCATCCATAGAGTAGACCAACGTGAGCTTCTATGAGATGTCCAGGTCTTTTCAGACTATTTTTTAAGAAAGAATGGGAGACAGTGAACACATATCATTGTGCATTCCAAATGAATGTGAAGCATCAAATTGTTTTTTCTAATAGGATTGTAAAAGAATGTGTGACCCCATATCGTGAGCCTGAGAACATGCTAATCTGTTCTAGCTGTCATAGCAGCTGTAATTGGGGCTACTACTCAGTTGAGTTTCTACTAATCCACTGTCATCCTTCAGTGTCTGTCTGGTTTCTGCAGGGAGTAGACTGATGAATTAAATGGAGATATGATGACTATCATCTTTACAAGGGGTGGAATAGAAAGGTGGATGAGGAAGAGTTTATTGATTTGGGAGCTCTCTCCCAGAATACATTCTAAATAATCTGGAGAAGACCCCAGGAGATGGTTTGAGCGTGATGCTAGGATGGCTCCTAGAAGGATGGTAAAGGAGGTGGCCCAAGCAAATGAGGTAAAAAGACCAGAGATTGCCATGGCATGCAGTGAAAGGGGAACTAAAAGGCTCAGAGGAGACGGCATGCTAGAGTGGACATACTATGTAAAGCTGGAAAGCCTGATTATGTCAGGACTTAACCCTGTTTATTGATCTAGTGTCCAGGAGGGGAGTAGGGGCAGATTCTGGGGTCAGGGAGATGCATGTTGTCTTATGGGAGAAAGACCTCTCCTTTCTCCTCAAGTGAGGCAGATATATTATCTTTTAGAAAGGAGTAAGGGGGCCACTTGTGCAGGCTCAGAAGGTTAGGAGAAATCTGGGCAGTGAATATTTTGGGGAGCATATCTCCAGGTGTCCCCATGCCACGTGTCCAAGTCCCATTCTTTCCCAGCCAGTGCCCTGACCTTGGCAGAGTACACTGTTTCGGTTTGGAGTTAAACCTTCATTGGAGCTCAACTGCTATTTCAAATTCCTGGGGCTGCTTCTCAGCTTTCTCAGCCCTCCCACTGTAGGAGGTAATACATCTTCATATGCTACCAAGGATGGTCTCTCTGGTATTCACTCTTAGCTTATAATTGTCAGCTAATCACTCTCTGCTTTTCATTATGTTTTTTCCAGATCATTGAGTTTACCAATAGCCATTCACTTCCATTGTACTTAGAGTTATTATTTCCCTCATATTTCTCAAATGCTTGATATATATCATAAGCACCTCCCAATGAATTCCTTTCCACCAGTTCATCATTGGTTGAAAACCTCAAGAATTGCATTGCTACCTAGTATCAGGCGCTGTCTGTTGCTCATCTACTGTCAGCAATGCGGTCTATTTGCCAGGTGGGTGTTGGATGATTCAGTTTCAAAATCTTGTCTCAGTGCTTGACACTGAGGGCTTCTGCCTACAGCACTCTCAGCGGCCGGGAAAGTAAGTGCTTCATTCCTGAAGACTGGGTGGTGCATCACAGGGTCTCAAGTAGTCTTAAGCCCCTATTACAAATCAGAGCACTTTGATCCAACTTCAGAAAGAGCCTATTTCAGGCAAAATCCTTCCCCCGGAAGGCTCTTGTGAAATAAAGGTAGATCCGTGACCTTCATTTCCTCAGAAAAGCAGTACCTTTTGGTAGATTATAGCTCACAGACAAGTAATCAGTTAATGGTGCTTATTAGATGCCTACTATGCACTCAGTCACTCTACTTAGCATAAAGAGAAAAAAAATTGTGCAAGTTTCTAAATATATCTTTAAAGAAACATTGTGATTTTTGGTTACTATTGCCAATATTTAGACTGAGTTTTGAAGTCGTCATCCCACTTCTATTAAAGATTAAAGAATTTTTTTGGCTCATAGAGGACACTGCTTAGCCTTGACAAAATTTTCAAATAGTCTAGGGCTCATGCTGGTAGTTCCTCTTGGGCAGGCCAAAGATGCGGATTAAACGTACATTGGCCAGCAGTGGCCCTGGGAGAATATCTGGAACCCCGGTGGTCTCTATTCCTCTAGCTTCTCGGAAAAGTAGGGAGTGAGTGTGTGGTAGAACTGCTTCCTAGGGACTTTCGAGGAGCCAGACGTTGTCAAGTCTAGTGACTCCTTCCTCTCCTTCCGCTTGTTTTATTGTTCTCTGATGCATCCCATTGCCAGCCCACCCCACACCCTGAGACACAGTGGCTTGCCTAACAACTTGAGAAAGTAGACAAGGTCCTCCAGGGGTGCCTGCTGGTACCATGGCCACTCTTGTAGACAGTGACCACTCAGAGGAGGCTTGGGAGTACCTCCGTCTCATAAGGATGTTGTAGTTTTTCACCAGGTGGATCTGCTCCAACTGGGGAAGGAATTCTAGAGGCAAGAATATTCATTCTCTACTAACTTGTCATTTGACCATATTGTTGGCGTTAATCTGCCTGCTTTTGACCAAATGACTCTTGACCCATTGCTTTTAGCTGGTTAAGTTTCTCCTAACTTGGACCCATTTACCCTTGGCTTCCCCATTGTCTGAGTATGTGAAAAAATAGAAAAAATACTTATTCAAGTCATCAATAAAAATATTGAATAAGACAAAGATCTCTCTATCCCCACTCCCATTCTCACCCACCTCTCATCCACTACTCTTACTCAGAATATTCTTGATGATTGGTAAATAAAGTCCTTTATGGAAATATCCAAAGTCTAGTCTTAAAGTCGTCACAAATGGAGGAGTTTGAAAAGAAAATGAAGAAAAATTGACCTTATCTGCTGTTTGATTATTTGGGATAGTCTTTGAATAAAATGAGTTAATACAGTAAGCACACTTAAATAGCATTTACTGAATATTTACTATCTACTAGAAACTGTTCTTTGTATTATTATCTTATGTATTGGAAGTTTGGCAGCTGACATGTTGTCATTTCCACCATAAGTACATTAAAATGTACTGAGTAATGGATTGTGTTTAAAATTCAGTTATCACAACATGAGTAATTTTATTTACTTAGATGCTAATTTGATATTTCAGATTGTTGCTGCCTGAATAAAATGACACTATATGGTGTAAAAAAAAAGTCTAGAAAACTGCTGCTGACTCACATGAAGTTAGAAAGTGTGTGAATGCCTAGCCACAGTGGCTATCCCTTGGGATTTTCTAATTCTGTGAAAGGAATACTTTACTTACTGCCCTAAAGGTATTTCGTACTTGGAGCTAATGTCCATCTCCTAGAGGGCTAACTTATAAGCAAAAGTCACTTCTATCAGACCAGTTCTGTGGGAAGGTCTGAAAGTAGAACCAAAAATCTGGATGGACCCTTCGGAGATCTACCACATATTAGCCGTGGGATCATGGTCAGGCTGCTTGAACACTGAGCCTTAGTTTATTCATCCAGGAAAGGGAGATGGAAATGTTTACCTCTCAGGGTTATTGTGAGGATGGAGTGGGAAAATTGTATGAAAAGCATGCAATAAATGGCGGATCTCTCTACTGTTATTGCTTTTACTAGCTGGAATTTCCAAGAGAAGTGCCTGCAGGAATAAATTCTCTTCTAGTAAACTAGCCCCTCTCTGTGTCTCTGATTCCTCATCCATAAGATGTGAGTAATAGTGGTATTTATTCCAATGGCTGTTGTGAGGATTAAACAAGCTAATAGATGTAAAACCCCTTAGAACAGTGTTTGGCACATGGTAGGCCCACTATTAAGGTCCATGTGCTTTCAATTTAAACTAAATTTATTTGCCCAAATCATAAAGATATAAACTACTTTTCCTCCAAAGGAAGATTTGATTCAGTCAAAGTATTGTATCATCTTTTCCTACTCGTTGGCCACAGATTTCACTCTTTATAAGTTCTCCTTAACTGGAAGAAACCAGGTAAGCTGGTTTTCTGGAAAGAAGCACCAGGCTTGGTTGTGAGTAGGGGAAGGCTGGATCCAATGTGGCCTTGGGCAAGTCACGCTCTGAGCTTCAGTTTTCTCATCTGACAAATGAGAATAACATCCCCGCCCTGAGCACCTCTCTGGGTGGTTTGAAGGTCATATGGGATAATGGCCGTGAGGAGACTCTTGTCTCCTTGTGTGTGGTATTCTTAGTGTTCATGAACAATGCTTGGCTCCTCTCAGTCTACATAAGTGACTCTCAGGCTTTTCCCATGACTGCTGGATTGGATGTGAATGAGGTAGCTATTTGGGGTGTTTCTGAGGTCCACTAAGGGTGATAACTCTGGAGGACTTAATCTTAACCAAGCCACTTAATAATCAAGCCACTTAACATGAATGCACAAAATAGTTCAGAAAATACCATGGAAGGATGACTTAACCACTTAATAGAATCACTGGACACTGAAGCTTAGTGATGAAAAGGATTTTAGGGATTGTGTCTCTTATGGGCTGAACTGTATCCCCCCGCAAATCATATGTTGATGTGTTAATCCCCAATACTTCACAATGAGGTCATTAGGGTGGGCTCTAATCCAATATGACTGGTGCCCTTATTAGAAGAGGAAATGTGGGCACAGACATGTACAGAAGGAAGACAATGCCAAGACACAGAGAGAAGACGGCTATCTACAAGCCAAGGAGTGCTGAGGATTGTCAGAAGCTAGGAAGAGACAGGAAGGATCCTCCCCTTAGAGCCTTCAGAGGGATCATGGCCTTGGTGACACCTTGATTTTGGACTTCCAACCTCCAGAACTATGAGAGAGTACATTTCTGTTGTGTAAGCCACCCGGTTCGTGGTACTTTGTTATGGCCACCCTAATAGACTAATACAATGTCTCAATAACGTTCTTCTAAGAAGCTCTAAGTCTGTGGAGCCTGGAGTTGGGGACGAGGGAGTGAGGATTGAGGAGGAGGGGACAGGCTCCACTCTCCCCTTCCTCAACCAATGCAACTCTGTGTTTATTAATACTATCTATTGAACTTCCAAGAAGAGTTTTGTTTCTACTAAAGATCTGCGGTGAAAAAGAAGACGGAAACTACTGCTCTAGTGTAACTGTCAATACTCCACCCCAGGGATGCTTCACCGTTTTCCTCTCCGAGGTTCCCTGGGTGCTTTCACTGCCAGCAAACTGCACCTCAGTCTTTGACCAGGGGTAGCCCTCAAGCTGGCACCAGAGCTCACTTTGCCTACACACAGAGAAGCGGAGCAGGGGCAGTCCATAATCAGTGACTGACTTATGGGAGTATAAATACTCCAGCAGCCTCGTCTCTGATCAGGACAGCTCTGAGGTGGGACCGGCACTATATCCAGAGCTTCCAGCAGGACTTGGCTTGACCCCTTGCCCTTGCTTGGCCTTCTATCCTTTTCCCTCCCTCTTTTCCTCCTCCCCTACAGATTTTCCTTGGGAACACTACTGAGTAAATCACTTAAATATAGGGTTTCTCAACCCCAGCACTATTGACATTTCGAACTGGGTAATTCTTTGTTGTGGAGGCTGTCCTGTGCATCGTAGGATGTTTAGCAGCATCCCTAGGATCTACCCACTAGATGCCAGGAGCACCTCTCCCCTTCTCTCCTCCTTCCTCCACAGCCATAGGATAAGAAAAGTCTTCAGACAGTGCCAAATGTCTCCTGATAAACAAAATCACTCTTTCACAAACCACTGTTTGAATATTATGAACGTGGACCTCCAAGCTCTAAGAACTTGCTAAAGTAGAAAAGCTGGGATTAGAAAGTAAATTTCCTGATTCCCAGGCCAAAGATTATTTCTTTCAACTAGACATGTGTTTCCCAAACTTGCCTGATTTTAAGTGTCACTGGTGTATGTGTTTGGGGGTGGGGCAATTGGTTTTAAATGCAGATTCCCAGGTCCCTCTCCTGAGAATCTGATTCAGAAGGTGTGGAAGGGGACACCTGGACTGTGGGCATCAGTGATTCTTTTGATCAAGCATGGTCGGAAAACTGAAATGTCAATTCTCAGATTCTAACATCAAAAGGAACCATTGGGCGTATGATGTGTATGTGAAGTGCATGTACAAAATATTGATATATACACAAAATATAAATTCCTGGGACTTGTACTCTGAAACTTTGATGTTTTTAATAAAATTCTGAAGTTTTTCAAATATAGGTGAAGCAATTGTTATAATACTTTCCATTAAATTATTTGTCTGTTAATACACACACACAGTAGTATCTTTGGATACATGTTAAGTGAACTTCTCCCTCAGCTGACATCAGGATTCCCTGAAAATGTATTCATAATACAGTTGTTATCTCTAATACTTATTAATAATTTGTGTAATGTTAGTATTTTTCTCTAAAGCACAAACTCATGAACTTAGGGCCCACCTTTACCTTCTATCTGGTTATATGCCTCGAGTCAGCACCATACGTCCCCTGAGTGAGCGCTCAGTAAACGTGTGTGAATGAATGACATTAGATGGTGGAATAAGCAGAATAACGACCCCTCAAAAATGTCCACAGTCTAATCCCCACGAATTTGAATAGGTTCAATATGAATATGAATATATTCCCTGGCAAGGGAGAATTAAAGTTTGCAGATGAAATTAAGCATACTAACCAATTGACCTTAAAGTAAGAGGATTATGCTAGATTGTCCAGGTGGACCTAATGGAATAACAAAGGTCCTTTAAAGTGGGAGAGGGAGGCAGAAGAGGTCAGAGACAGAGAGGGATGTGAAGAAACTATACTGCTGGCTTTAAAGATGGAAGAAGGGGCCGTGAACCAAGGAATGCAGGCAGTCTCCAGAAGGTGAAAGAGGCAAGAAATGGATTCTCCCCTGGAGCTTCCAGGAGGAACACAGCCCTACAGATACCTTGATTTTAGCCCAGTGAAACCTATTTCAAACCTCTGACCTCTAGAACTATGTGAATACATTTGTGTTAAGCCACTAAATTTATAATTTATTACAGCAGCAATAGGAAACTAACATAGATGGTAATGGATATGGTGGGTGTTGGTAGCATTTATTGAACCCCTACATTCCAGGCACTTTAGCTCTATCCTTCCTTGTCCTTATATAAAAGTGTTATCCCATTTTTGCAGATGAGACATCAGAGGCTCAGCATGGTCGATAATGACCAAGGGTATACTATTAGCACGTGGTGAAGCTGGGCTGCAAGCCTCTGAGAGCCACACTCTTTGATGTACCCATGTTATTCAAAGTGTGATGCCCGGACATTGTCACTGATGCACGTCAAGATAAGTACAATCATGTGCCGTATAATGACGTTTCTGTCAATGACAGATGGCAGTGGTCCCATAAAATAAGTACCATATGGCTTAGTTGTGTAGTAGGCTATACCATCCAGGCTTATGTAAGTACACTCTGTGATGTTTACACAATGACGAAATCGCCTAACAATGCGTTTCTCAGGACGTATCCCTGTTAGGTGAGGCATGACTCTACAGATATTGAGACAGCATGTTTAGAAACTTTTCATGGTACTTTTTAAAAATAATTTTGAAATGTAATTTTATTTCTTTTGAATCTAGTAATTAAAAATGAGAGCTTATTTTATATATCTTTTTATTTCATTTTTTTTGTAATTTATTCTTATTGTATTTTTAAAAACTATTGATTCACCCTGGATTGGACAAAAAACCCTGGCTCCAAATCCTAGGTCCTTTGAGAAGCGCTGCACAGACTACAGTTCTGAGATTTGGGGTTGTGATAGGTCCTTACCTCTGGCTTTGCTAGTCTCCTCCAAAGTGTTGAGAGTGGGGAGCCTGGCCCACAGCTGCTCAGGGTCTTCCTGGGGAGGGGGCGGGGAACGGGGGCAGCCTGGTCCTCAGAAGTGCTCTTTTCCTGAGGGCAAAGCTTTCCCAGTTCTGCTTCCCAGTCTGACCCCAAAGCCTTACAACTTCCACCTTCTCTCTTTCCATTCAATAAAGGAGTTTCTAAGTTTATTTTAACTTCTTCTCTTTCTTTGGTCAATTTTTTATGAGAGTGCATGCCCCCCGCATATTTCACATGGCCTGCATTTTTATGAATCCAAGAATAAATGCATTTTTTGGCTAACAACTAAGAAGTATTTTTAGACTCCTGGGGCTGTATTTTGGTCTTCTGCAGAGCATAATTTGAAGCAGATGCAGTTGCATGCAGAGCTCTTTAATTCCGCACCCGGCTTCAGATGTCCCACCTGCACACTGCATCCCTTGAGAAATATGTTAACACTCTCATGAAAACTGATCTGATATGAAGTGTCTCAGTCTCAAGGGATGAGCTGTCCAAAGAACAACGAGCTGGGATCTTGCCTGTTTCTTTGGGTCAGCTGTGTTTTGATCTTTGCTTTGCTGGGGAGAGGGGCTTTTGCAGTGGAAATGTTTAGCAAGCTGGTAAAGAAGAGATGGAGGCTGATCAGGGTAGGGACAAGCTTCAAGCCCAAGGAGATCACTGGGGGCGGATGAGAACCCTCCCAAACTAATCGCTGCTGTTGTCCCCCACCACTCCCAGGTCCATGACGGAGTGAGACCGGGGCCCAGGGGAGTGTGCATGATAGAAAGAGAAAGAACCCTACAACTTATCCCACTCATGGAATCTTCCACTTGTCAACAGATCGAGAAGCAACCTGTGTCATCATCTGGTTCAACGTTCTTATTCTCCAGCTACACTCAAGGGCTACACTCAAAAAGTACTTTTATTTCAAAAGAAAGAAAACTTTGCTTCGTACCATTACTGCCTAATTGGGTGTTAAAAAGTTTCTTGAACACGTGAGTGAGTGCGACATAGATGGTAACGAAAATGGTAGGTCTTGGTAGCATTTATTGAACTCCTGTCTTCCAGGACTTTATCTCTATCCTTCCTTGCCCTTAAATAAATGTATCATCTCATTTTGCAGCTGAGACATCAAAGGCTCAGAACAGTCAAGTAATATCCAAGAGTATGCTATTAGCCTGTGGTGAAGCTGGGCTGCAGACCACTCAGATCCACACTCTTGGATGGACCAGCGAGTGAACACTGAATGCATGAGTGAAACTGACACCTAGGGAAGGTAAATCTCTTGTCCAACATGACAAAGTTCAGACTATAACAGACTCATTTCCATACAGTCCAGCAGGCTTGCTGTCATTACCAATACAGAGTTCCTAGAATGTTCCTGGTGTGAATTCACCCTTGGGACTGGTTTTCTCCCAGCTAGCTGAGGGTTAAAACTTAAAATATCCCAGCTGGGTGTAGCTTACTCTACAAGCAGAAATTCTATGCATTTTAAATCAAGAGGTCCTGGATCCCGGCAGATTAAAAAGTTTCATATGGCCGGAAGGGCTGAGCCTGTGTGAGCATTGTGCATTATCTTATTTCACCTTAGAAAGTAAAAGCTAGGTGGTGGAGGGCTGGCTGGGGTTAAAATGCTCCAAGGCAGAGGATTATTTCAACTCTGCTATGATTGGAGCTACACGGGCGTATCTATTCTTTTCCCAATAGAATAAAGAGTAAAGTTAAGATCAATAAAAAAAAAAATCTTGCAAGTGTCACAGATTTAAGTCACTATTAGGATCAAAATTAAGGAAATGTCAACAGCGTTCTGCGGCTAAAAACCTGTCTTCCTTTCTCTGAAGAATCATTCGGGGTTTGGGAGTAACTCCAGGAAGAATAGATGGAATGTAATTGGGATGTCGGCCTGTCAATATCTGACTGGGAAAATGCCCAGCCTAGAGTGACCGCGAGTTTCGCCTCACAGATGGGCAGCATGAGCAACGAACCAAAGCTGCGATGTAGTGCGAGGAGCCGGCTCCTGTTAGCAGACTTCATGGGCAGGTGATGGGCCTCCTCAGAACTTTATCTTCTTCACGTGAAAATGATGATGACAATACTTCTGTCACAGAATGTTGTGACTAGGTTTATTAATGGTATAGATGTATGTTAATATTAATGGCTAAAGTTTTTCCAGCAATTACTATGTGCCAAGGCACTGTCCTGAGTTTTTTGTTTTTAGTCTAGCTTAGTTCAGAAGCAATTTTGGGCAAATTATTTATCCTTTATCCTTTCAGCCTTTCTTTATCAAGAAGAAACCTCTAGATATTAATAACTTTACCTACCTCATAGAGTTGTGAAGATTAAATGTTAGTTTATGAGCATGCTTCTTCAAGTATATGACCCATGGTAAGTCCTTAATGAATATTAGCTATTAGGATCCATTATATTATATTGTCCAATGATAACTAACACTATAATGTTGAGTTCCCATGAATATTCTCTGAATGAGCAGGGAGAAGAGGACGTTGTGGTGACTATGGGAAGCTTCACAGAGGTAGAGATGAGTTCGCCAGCTTCCATTTTGTCCCTCCCTGTGCACTCTCCATACTTCTCCCTCTTTCCCGCTCTGTGCCCAGGGAGGCTGACCTGTGTGGGCTACCTCAAGAGGCTCCCGCACCTCCTGGCTTCTCCTGTGCTCAGCTGATGCAGGGTCTCTGAGCAAAGTGGGAGAGAGGAGAGGAATTCCCCAGCTCCCTCCCTCTGGTGCTCCTGTGGGTCATGTGGCTGCAATCCTTGGTATGGCCCTCTTCACCCAGGCTTAACTGGGGCTCTGGTTAGGGCTCCTGCCCCTGGCCCCTTCAGGCCTAAGGATGGTGACGGTGTCCCTCTGTAACTAGCCTCAGGGCACAGCATTATCATTTGTGGTTTCCCTGGTCTCTGTCCACATCTTGAAAAATGGTCCCTTTATTTCCCTTCCCTTGAATTGCCCACCCAAGGCCTACGCAGTCTTTCTTGGAACCGCCTCTTGTGCTCATTCTATTACTATGCTAACACCCAATAGTAGTAGCAAACATTACTTCAAAGAGGCAAATTCTATAATTTCCACATTGGTCTTCTTATTTAGTTTCTTTTACCTATCTACACCTCTTCTACTCCCTTCCCATCTCATCTCACACGGGAGGAGAGAATAGCTGCAAGATTGAAAGCTCATTCCAGATTTTTCTAGACAGAGCAGTGGGAGGACAAGTTTTCAAGGGCTTTAGAGTGTAGGTAAAAGAGCGCTGGATGAACCTAGGCTAGACAGTTTAAGAATGAGGCCAGGAAGGTGCTCAAGACATCAAATTGAAGAAATCAAAGGACAAGTGGAAACTATGAGGCTGAAGATCAGGTGTTGGAGGAGAAAAGAGAGGAGGCAGCTGAAAATATAAGAAGTTCAGTCCAAGGGTGAGATAGAAGGTTGAGATTCAGAGGTGGAGCAGTTCCAAGTGATGACCAGAGCCAGAGTGTGGGTGGGATTGGGTGGGTTACATGGAGCAGAGGTGACGGCCACGGTATTTGAGGAGGTCCAGGAACTGAGAGCCAAGGTGAAGGATGAGGTACCCACATGGTCACTTCTGTCACCAAGGATGAAAGCACACATTTGTACTGAAAGGACAAAGAGCTGGGTGCTGAAGACGTCAACGAAATAAGGGAGTGAACCGGGAGGGTAGCAGATGACAGCAACAGGTACACATCTTAAAGGAGGAACAGCTCAAAGGCAGTTATTCCCATCTGAGAATGCCAACTCCTTCTCTGGGCCCTAAGGAAGATTTATGGGAGAATAAACAACCTCCTGCATTGCTTGAGTCATAGTAGAAAACAGATGGCACCCTCATTTTGGGCAAAATATTTCAGGACAGTCAGAACCTGGAGTTAGACATGAAGGACTGCTACTCGAGAAAGCAAGAGATCAGGGCAAGCAAACGTTTATTTGAATGTTAACCTAAATCCTAAAAATCTTCAAAATGTTTCTCCCACAACTTTGCCTTCCCAATAGAACTGTTTTGATACCCATTTTTGAGCATTTGTGTAATATATTCACCTTCCCTTAAATACTGTAGTTTTGCAAGAATTTCCTGGTTTGACAATGATGATTCAGTTCTTTAACAAATAAATAAGTCCTGTAAAATTACACAACCCATTTCTCATAGTTTCCTTGAAAAATAAGAAGATACATAGCAAAAGTATGATCACAGATATGAGATGTTTCCATTTTATTTACTGGAAAATATAGTCTGCCATTTCATTTTGTGTTTTAACTCTAGAATCAGTTTTAAGCTTTTTGCAAAGGAAAGATTGAAAATAAGAGGGATATTCAAGCAATACAAATAGATTTCGTGAGGCCAGCATAACTCTTCTGCGTTATCCTTTCAACACTCATGCCTTTGTGGTCCCCAGCTGCTGAACTTTTGCTTCTGACAGAAAAGCCCACAGTTGCTTTCTTAGAGCAGACCACAGGACAGAAACATCAGCCTTGAACTAGGGAGGGTTGTAGGACAGGATGGCTATTTCTCCCATTATCCATGCTCTCTTCTTTTCCATTTCCCCTGGATTTTTAGCTGGACCCCTGACCACCCAGAATAAACACAACATTTCACAGCTTTGCTTGAAGCTCGGTTTGACCACGTAACAAAATTTTAGCTCATGTGATGTAAGCAGATGTGGTGTGTGCAACTTCTGAGAACTGTCATCAAAGGCAGGGAACATGCCCTTCTCTTTCCCTTGTTATCTTCTTACTGGCTGGAATGCAGATGTACAAATGAAGTTCAGGCATCCATCTCAAGTCATGAGACAGAAGCTATGCCAAAGGTGGTGGAGCAACAACACAAAAGGATCCTGGGTCCCTGATGACCACGAAGTTGCTGTATTAACTTTGGACCGTTTACTTGGACTTATTTAAGCCACCGCTATTTTGGAGTTTTGCTATTTTGGAATTTTACTATTTTGGAGTTTTGCTATTTTGGAGTTTTGCTATTTTGGAGTTTTGCTATTTTGGAGCTGTTACTCTCAGCTAAATCAAATCCTAACTAATACAAGGTACATTATGCCCAAGTTCCACAGGTTGCCTCTCTAACTAGTTCTGGAAGCCCTCAGGGAAGACCTCACGTTGTGCTTGGAGCTCATCTTTCATCTCCTTCACGGCATTTTTGTTCTGCTTCTGCTCTAGGCATTGATGGATGCCTCTGGTTAATACTTCTACCTTCACCAAGTTACTTTCTCAGTATTTAACTCTATTGGTAAACATCGCTGTTCAGGCTGCTATCAGTTCACTGTTCAGGCTGTTTTCAGTTCCATAGAGTTCTGTTTGATGGCTAAGAGCGCAGATTAGCATTTTTCTCTGCCACACACCAGCCATATCACTGTGGGAGTGTTGCCTTACCTCTTACTGCCATCTGTAAAATGAGAATAACAATACTACCCACCTCAAGGGGTCATTGTGTGGACTGAAAAAAAATAATGTTAATAAGACAATATTTAATTGGACACTTTCCATGTGCCAGGATCTGTATAAGAATATTCCATATAAAAACATTTAATAAATGCTAACACTGTGCTCCCAGGATCCTGCTCGCACTGTGCTCCCTGTAAGGATGAAGGCAGTTCTGCCCAATGCTGCCCACACATTCTACAGGCACCTTAGCTCCTGGGCTCTTCTCCATGGGACATGTCTGAGTTCACAGGACTTTAGTCTTATGGGACAACCTGAGTGACAACTTTTCTTCTGCTCAAAAAAGTTCTTTCCTTACCTTTGACCTTGATATTCAAATAAAATGAGTCATTTGCAAGTGTCCTTGTCCCTCATGCAAAGGGAAGAGGAAAGAAAATATGTCAAATATTCTCTGCAGTCCTCTCTGAGTCCTCCGGACACGTCTAGGCATGTCTGAATCCCAAGATGAATACAGTTTCCAGCTGAAACCTATCCACCCACTCCTCACCCCGTCCCCATAGCAACCACGGCACACATCACTTCCAAGGAAATGGGGGATGGGGTCCTGATTGTCCTGACATTTTACTATGGTACAGCTGTCACATTTTTGGGACAAGAGGTCTCAAAACCGCAGGAGCCTCTTTCTCCCCAACATGTGGGCAGGCTTGTTTCTCTGCCGCCTACACTGCCATCAGTGCTGCCTCCCCTCTTCCTAAGCTCTGAGTGCACTCACTGACCTGTTTTTCTTACCCACTGTAGTTCTAGGTTTTCTGAACTTTACACTCTTGTCAGCTGTGCTCTTGATTCACTATTGTGCCCAAAGGCATGGAGGGATGGAGGCAGGAGAGGAGAGGGAGCCGGGAGCCTAAGCCAGACACTGGGCATCCTTCACTTTAAGGAGTCTCTACTTCCACTTTTTTTTTTTAAATAAAATCTTTTTTTTTTCCCCGAGGAAGATTAGCCCTGAGCTAACTACTGCCAGTCCTCCTCTTTTTGCTGAGGAAGCCTGGCCCTGAGCTAACATCCGTGCCCATCTTCCTCTACTTTATATGTGGGACCCATACCACAGCATGGCGTGCCAAGCAGTGCCATGTCCGCACCCGGGATCCGAACCGGTGAACCCTGGGCCACTGAGAAGCCAAACATGCACACTTAACCACTGCGCTACTGGGCCGGCCCCTCTTCTTCCACTTTGGACATTGACTCTTTGTTTCTTCGCATAACCATCAGTGTGGAAATATTCTCCAATTTGTCGTTATTTTTTTCCTCCTCTGTTAATAATTGTTTCTGCCCATACACAATTCCCCCAGTGTTTGTTCTTCTTCCTGTCTGCTCTGGTCCCTATTTTTGGCACTGCGACCCTCCCAGTCTCCCAGGTTCAGTACCTCTGCGCTGTCCAATAGCCAGGGGTGGGAACCATTCGTGTAGTAGCTGTGTGAACGATGTCTCCAGAGTTGGGTCATGCCCAGCTTTCTTGGTGGTACACAACAAGCCCTGCCCAGGCTTGCTACCTTGCAGTCCGTGTTTACTGTCTTCCCTTACCCACACCCCATCCAATCATCCCAAGTTCTGTCTACTTTGCCCACCATTTACCTCCTGTCTGTTTCCACTGCCATCATCTTAATTCCAGCCCCAGTCATACTTATTCAACTTCCTAACTTGCATTCTTCCTACTAGCTGCTACCAAGTCCATCCTACAAAAACAGTGCCAAATTAGTCTTCCAAAAGCCAGAGAGGTCATGTCACTGCAATGGAGAGCCGGCACATCAAATGTCCTCATCTGGCATTCAGAACCTCTGGCCACTACATACTTTCCCATCTTTATCCCCTTCATATACACCATGCCTAGGCAAAGTGAACTATTTGCTAATCTCTAAGCAACAGCATTCCCTGATTTTTGGGCTATCTGCCTTACTTAGGCCCTTCTTCTCTTAGGAATGACAAATGATTGCCTGTTGACATTGGATTAAGCATTTAGGGCCCCATTCATAGGCTTTGAGTTTTCCCAAATTCTCCCTAATCTGCATCGTCCTCAAATAGCTGGCATCTCCCCCTTATCTGAAATCTCTTAGGGTTTTGTTAAAAATTTCTCTTAGCCTGGTTAAACTCAAGGCATTTGTGTTGATATATTAACTATGCCTTCAAGTAGTGAATAATTCAGTAAAGGAAATGTGCCGTTGTGTGTCTCATAAGGTCTAATGTAAATCTTTGTCCCTATGGTAGATATATATGAATGAGGGAGGGAGGAAGGGAAGGAGAGAAGGAGGAAGGAAGGAAGAAAGGAAGGAAGAAAGAAGAAGGGAAGGAAGAAGGAAGAAAGGAAAGAAGGAAAGTTCGGCTAGTTTTCTAAATACAAATAGCTTCTAAAACAGGTTCCTTTGATTTAGAGATAGACTTTTTAGAATCCCAGAGGAATACTGTTTCCCCTCCTTGGTGCCACAAGGAAATTCTTGACATTAGACCAGATCACAAACCTGTGAAGGGAAAATCAGAAACTATGAGGAGAACCACACTGTTTATTTTAGGAAAAATCAAAGAAACTTATTAAGAACCACATCAAAAGACTAAAGGCTACTGCCCTCTGCAACGTGGGCCCAGGGACATTAAGCCTTGTAGGTCAGACCCGTTTTTATTATTGAGGAGCTGATTAAACTAGGTAAATGTGTTTGTGGTCTCTGTGTAAGGGTTCATACTGTCGAAGAGCAGGTGATTTTTTACTCTGATGAGTCTTGGCATTGACCAGAGGCAGCTCAGACATGAGGGATAAGTCTGTCCCCACAAGGTGTCCCTAGCCTGGGAGCCCTAACACGAAGCTCTGGCCTAGAGGCCCCAAAAACACTTTGTGGGGAGGAGAGGTACAGCTCCAGTATTTGCCTTTTCCTGCTGCCCTACTGCAGAGGGAGCTGGTGGCCCTGGGTCTGGACCTCTGAGTCTGTCAGGAAACATCAAGCAAAGTGAGGTTTACTCAAGGAAGCCTGGGGCACGTCTAAGCACATGGGATCACTTGCCGTGGTCAGGAGGAAGGGAACTAAAGAGACGATAATTTTGTGAGGAAGGAAGTGAACCTTCTATTAAAGGACATTCCTTGGCCATTGTTTTCATGGTGTCTGGTGTGAGTATACAAATGTGTGTGTAGTGTAGAGTGTGCATGTGAATTTATGCATACATGTGCACGTGTACAGTACATATATTCCCCCGCCACAGGGGAAGTGAACTGACAACTTCTATAAAACTAACATTGCAGGGACCTTTCTCCGTGGATTTAATGAGACAATCTTCATTTCAAATATTTTGGGTCAAAACATATTTTCTGAACTGGTCAACAGGATATGTGGTCTCAGTGTTTAATGTCATGTGTCATTAAGATGTTTCATCATCTGCCCAGTTTTCTCTAAAATACTCATCAGTGGCCCCCCCAACATCCTCCTTAATCACTTGTTTAAAGTTTATCAAAAAACATTTTTACACTCCTTAAAACATATTTCCTTAGGTTCTCTCATGCACTCAGCTTTAGTTCTGGCAGCACTTTTTGTCACAGAAATCATGAAATGAAAATAAAAAAATGGGATTCAGGTTAGGAAGGATGGGAGGCCAAGGAGGAAGAGAGAGGTAGACTGTTTTCCAAAAATATATAGACATTTCTGCCTCATGACTCTTAGATGCAGAGTTTAGCTAAAAGCTATCTCTAGCTTTGTACGGCTGGTCCCCAGCATGAGATAGTGGGGTGATTGTTCTCCCCAGATAATCTGTAGCCATAAAATAACCGGCCTTAGAATTGTGTCCATTCCTGTGCTGCTCAAAGTGAAGTCCAAGGGCTGGCAGCCTGAGCAGCAACTGGGAGCTGGTAGGAAGCGCAGAATCCCAGCCCCGCTGAGAAGAATCGACACTTCAACAGGATTCCCAGGTGAGCCCTATGCACAACAGCGTTTGAGAAGCACTGGTCTAGAGAACGTCCTACTTCACAGATGTGGAAACTGAGGCCCAGACAGGGTGAGGAACGTGACCTAGATGTCTTCCTTTGTGATAGGCATGTAGAGATGACTTTATTTCCCTGTAACTGAACCCGGCTTTTGAGCCCAGACTTCCGCTCTGTGGAAGAAATCTTCCTCTTGCCCAGAGTAACTTGGCAGTTCTGGATGTTTTCAGTCCTATTCGGGTAAACAGTTAACTCAGGATTGTCCCTCACTCTTTTCTCCTGCCCTTCTATGCAGGGGTGGCCAAGTCCCCAGGGGGGTCTCGTCTTCAGATCTGGAAGGGCAAGGAAGGGCTACCATGGATTATTGTGCCATTTGCCTGTCACATGGTACCTGGATCCAGAGGCAAGTGAAGCTGAAAGTCCTTCCTTCTGCTCACCTTTCCAAGTTAGAGCTCTTGGCAGGCAGCTTCTGCATAAAGAAGAGGTGTCTTCATTAATTCACACAGATGCCGGGACAGGACGACCTAGCCGAGGCCCCGCGTCAGGGCTGTTTGGTCCATGGTGGTGCTCAGTAGAGACCAGCACGAACAGAGAAACCTCATCTCCTTGTGTGTCAGCTGAATGGCCTCGCAAGGGCTGGCTGACTTATCAGAGAAGCCGTGGGGGCTGTGCAAAATTCAAAATTCAATGATCTTAGGGCCAGAGAAATTATAGATGTGAAAAAATGCAGGTTTCTCTTTGGATTTTGTATTTCTTTGCTTCTTAAGATACATAAATGTCTTTTTCAAGGGACCTTAATCAAGTGATAATCCTGAGTGAGTCTCAATCTCTTTGAGCAGACAGAAGAATTAGGAAATTTATAATTTGACCTTAGAGGGTAGAGGTCATCTCCTTAAAGTTATTATGACCACTATGTGGCACCTACAAGGAGGATTAAATACATCCTACCAGGGTCTCGTGCCCCTGCCCAGGTCATCCGGGCCCCAGTTTGGTCTAATGCAGCCGTAAGCAAGCTGAGAAGGTCAGGCCTAAATAGTATGTGGGGTGATATAGTAGTTTCTTTAGTGGAATTAGGAAGATTTGGAATCAAATATAAAAATGTTCAAGGACTTCAAGCAATAATATTGATATTTTACATTAAGGTATATGAAAATATCTTATGTTCCATGTGCTTATAACATTTAAGAGAACTGGGCCTATTAGAATGAAAGATAACCTTTATAACTCCAATTTGAAAGCATAGTTGAGTTATTAATTTTAATTTGTTATTTTTAAGGAAAAAAATCTTCCTGTTCTGCATAGTACTAGAACAATTAAGACAACTTAAATTCACCATATTTAAGTTTAAGTAATTCTTATAAATCTAATAAATTGAAGTGGAAATAAAGTGAAAAATCCCTTAAGTAGAAATAAACACGTTAAAATATAAATGTCATTTGAAATATTGAATGTGTTTAACTTTGTAAATGGAACCAAATATTAAACAGAGATCTCCTAAAAAGTGCTTGCCCAAATAACAATATTTGCAAGACTGGCAAGCTTTATTCACAAGCCGCACTTAAAAGCTAAAGATGGAACAAGGTTTTTAAACTTGTCACCTTAATACATTAGATGTTAATTTAAAAACAGCAAAGCAGACCTCAGAATAGTGTCATCACTGCAAGACCACGGTTAGGGACACTAAAAACTCAGAGTTTCAGTGAGCAGGGCTCTGTTCTGTTGCTAAGGCCCTTGCTTCTATCAGGGGTAGAGCCGCACACCCTGACCCCAGGAGACACTTCCCAGGAGAGCTCCCAGTGCTCTCCATGTGGGGTGGGAGGGATCTCCTACAGCTGCCCATGGCCCCTGTCCCTAGACACCTCGTTCAGCCCTTCTTGTTCTACTGCTCCCACACAGTGGTGGGCAGGAGCTTCTCTAGTGGCCCAGCATCTCCTGCGCTACATCCGGGCAGCAAAGCCCAGGCCCCCTCCACCCTGGCACCCTCCTGACCTGGTGTCTTTCCCTCACCTTCACTGCCAGGGTTTAAACTCAGGAGAGAGAAGGGTTCTCACCACCTTTCTCAGGGAGCGACACACGCAGCCCACTCTCTACCTCTCCTCCCCTCAGAGGGAAGATTCTCCCCCAGGAAGGGGGGAACTCTACTTCTGCATCTAGTCTCTTTCCATCTACTGTTTTATGCTGTAGGCTCTTTTTTTTCAGGTTCTGGGTAGTGACAGATTGTATTTTCCAAAATGGCCACAATATCTCTCATTTCACAGGCTCGTCTCCCGTGTGATCTTCCCACTCTCTCATCAAGAGGTGGAGTCTAACTTGTGTCCTTTGATTCTGGGTAAGTTAGTGAGGTGCTTTGATAATAGAGTATAGTGGAAATGATGCTGGATTATTTCTCTAACTCATAATAGGTGATGCAAATGCTTCTTTGTTCACTGGAGCTCACACGTGTTTGAAGTCCTGAACTGCCCTATGAGAAGTGTGACCACCCTGACCCACGCCACATGGAAAGTCCATGTGCAGGTGCCCTGGTCTCCTGGAAGGGCAGGGCAGGGTTATCATGTACTATTGAGTTTTCCCAACTGTATTAGTTTGCTAGGACTGCAGTAAAAAAGTACCACAGACTCGGTGGCTCAAGCAACAGAAATTTATATTCTCACAATTCAGGAGGCTAGAAGTCTGAGATCAAGATATCGGAAGGGTTTGTTTCTTTTGAGGGCCATGAAGCAAGGTTCTATTTTAGGCCTTTCTCCTTGGCTTGCAGATGGCTGTCTTCTCCCTGAGTCTTCACTCTGTATGTGTCTGTGTTCAAAATTTCCTCTTCTTATAAGAACACCAGTCCTACTGGATTAGAGCCCAACTGGGAGACCTTATTTTAACTTAATTACCTCTGTAAAGACCCTATCTCCAAACACTGTCGTATTCTGAGGTACTAAGGGTTAGGACTTCAACATGAATTTGAGGAAAACACAATTCAGCCCATAACCGGACCCATGAGCATAATAAATACTTATCATTTTATGTCATTAAGTTTGCGATGATTTGTTACATAGCAATGGTAACCAGAACATAGGCCTTGGTATTCAAAGTAAATTTTGAATTTTTAGACTCAAAAAGTGTTTGCCGTTTCAAGTAACCTTTCAACACTTGTGTTTACTACAAATTTAAAACATTCATTGAGAAACCCAATTGATTCTTCTGTTCCAAGTTGTATCCACTCTCATTAACTGAATGGGGCAACAAGAAAACACATGCTAAAGAAAAACTCAGTTATTATCTCAAAAGAATGTCTGGCTACACATTCACCCATCAATATTCATGGAGATTCTACGTTAGCCAGATACTACTATGTTGTCACCAAATGTAAGAGGTCACTGCTCCAGGAAGCTTACTATCCAATGGGAAAGAAAGACACTGATTAGTCAATTATGAAGTTAATATACAAGTACTGAGGAGTGGTACATGGTGCCGTGAAGGCATGTGGTAGGGATTTGACCTAGTCCAGAGGTCAGAGAAGACTGATGCTGTGGTGGCAGGCAACATGGCTCAAAAGCAGGATGGAAACAAAGCCTCTGTAGTTGGAGCCCAGAGAGCTGGTAGGACCCTGCAGGAAAGGTGGGAAGGACCCAGACCCCTGCAGGAACTTGCAGGCCATCCAAAGCAGCCATCCACTGAAGGAAATTTGGGTCGGGGCAGAAGAGAGGGTTGTGGTAACATGGTCAGTGCACTCCATGCATGCTGAGTCACTTTGATAGAGTATGGATTGGAGAAAGGGAAATCAGTTAAGAGGCTTTACTCAAGATGAGAGACGAAATACGTAAGATGAGAGATGATGCCCATTTTCTTCGGGGGTGGTGGTAATGATGAAAAAATGGACACATCAAAAAATATATGTCTAGGAGGCAAAATCAACAGGACTTGGTGATGGGTCGGCTATGGTTGGTACAGGAAAGACAGCTCATCAAGAATGACTCTTGCCTTTCTGCTCTTTTATCTGGGTAGATGATGGTATCATTTATTAAGCTAGAGACCACTGAACCAGGTTTAGGGAGGAGAATCATCAGTTCAGTCTAGAACTACACTGCCCCACATGGTAGCCTTTAAACACATGTGGCTATTTAAATTCAAGTTAATTAAAATTAAATAGAATTAAAAATTCAGCCCCTCAGTCACACTTGCCACATCTTAAGTGCTCGACAGACACATGTGGCTAGTGGCTGCCATAATGGACGGTGCAGACATAGAATATTTCCATCATCATAGAACATCTATTGGACAGCACCAGGTCTAGAGAGATTGAATTTGAGAAGCCTTGGAGACATCCAGGAGGCGCTGCCACGTCAACAGTTTATTACGTTGTTCTGGAGCTCAGTGGAGAGTTCTAGCTGGAAAACTAAATTCCATCCACTCATTTTATCAAATATTCATTGAGACCTTAATATGTTTCATTCACTGCTATGTCTCTGGTATCTAGAATAGTAACTGTCACAATGTCTCACGGAGCTCACCCTCTAGGAGGCATGGACAGATGATAAATAACAAATACCAGACGGCAACATGTGCTAAGAAGGAAATTAAGGTAGGGTAGGTGGGATCAAGGGTGAGAAGGGGTATGGAGCTATTTTGGTTTTAGTGATCAGGGAAGTTCTCTCTGATAGGGTGACATTTGAACTGAGACCTGGAAGAAGTGAGATAGAGCCAAGGCAGAAGGAAGGAGGGTGTTCGTGGTTCACCTGCCCATGGAGGGTTTTGGGTCTTGGGCCTGAGTGAGATGTCCTGGAAGAAGGCGTGGGCTGAGAGGAAGAAAGAGCTTGCTCACTGATTGGGTAAGAAAGGCCAAACCTGCAGAGGAGACAGAGAAGAGGCAGGAGGAAAACGAGGAGAAGCTTGGGTCATGGAAGCCAAGGAAGGAGAATGTCCTGAGAGGGATGGTGTGCCAACACCTCTGCCGCTCCGCTGTGGGTTGAAGGTGCCCTGGGCCTGAGTGACACAGAGCCAATGGTGATGTTGGCTACTGCTGCTTTGTTAGTAACAGTGTGAGTATGTGTGTGTTTGTCTGTGTGTGTGTGTAGGTCTGTGTTTGTGAGTGACTCCAGACTGGGATGGGTTGAGGAGTGTGTGGTGGGTAAGGAAAGCCAGACCTGAGTCCAGACAATTCTGGAAGAAACACAGACATGAAAGTAGGGAAAGGAGCGTCTGGGGCTCAGGGCAGAGTCCCAACCAGACACCAGGTCTGTCTTCACCTCCCGTCAGTTTCACAGTGTCTGTTTCAAGTTACAACTACGGCCAGTAGGACTCAGAGGGGAGGGAATGTGCTTGTCCCTCCAAGTCATTCCTCCGAGTTAGAAAACAAGAGCAGTAGGGGCAAATGTGGAAATGTTGCCCAGAGGGGAGAGGAGGCAAGGACTAGGGGTCATCTGAGATGCTGCACATTTATCACTCCATTCAGTCATTCATTCAACAAATCACTGGCAGAGTTTCTAACTACATCTATGGAACAAACAATAGTAATAATAGTACTTACTGAGCATTACCACGTGCCAGGCTCTGTTCTGAGCACATATAACTCATCTAATCTTCACAACAACCCTGTGAGGAGGATGTCATCATTAACCCATTTTACAAATGAGCAGACCTAGGCACAGAGAGGTTAAGTGACTTGCCCAATGTCCCACATCAAGTAACTTGTTAAGCTAGAATTCAAACCCCATTAAGAACAGGATGCTGTGAGGAGGCATTGAAGGACAGGTACCATCCATTCACCTGCTCAGCAAGCACTTATTAAGTACCTACCATTGCTAAGTGCTGGGACCACAAGGATAAACTGAACCTAGTTCTTCACCTCCCATGGCATACAGTTTGGTGAGGAAAACTGATGCTTAAACAGGCACCAAAATACAGTGCGATAAATGTCACAGAGGGGAAGAGCGCAGTGGTTCCCTGAGCCACACCCAGCTCAGGGAAGGCTTTTCCAAGGAAGAGATGGAGAATAAACCGAATTCTGAAGGAGGTGTGCAGTTGGCTTACAAGGTCGGGGGCAGGAGGGAATATAAAGGGAGCAGAATAAAAGCCACATCCAGGGGCCGGCCCAGTGGCGCAGCAGTTAAGTTTGCACATTCTGCTTCAGTGGCCTGGGGTTCACCAGTTCAGATCCCGGGTGCAGACATAGCACCACTTGGCAAGCCATGCTGTGGTAGGCATCCCACGTATAAAGTAGAGGAAGATGGGCACAGATGTTAGCTCAGGGCCAGTCTTACTCAGCAAAAAGAGGAGGATTGGCAGTAGATGTTAGCTCAGGGCTAATCTTCCTCAAAAAGAAGAAAAAATGTAAAAGCCACATCCAGGTTGACAGAACAGCTTGGCCTGAGGCTGGTGGAGAAGGAGAGGAGGGAAAAGTCCAGAACTCAGGTGCTCTTTAAGGAGATTAGGCGTTGAAGTTCCAACTCAGCTAGTAGTTAGGGGGCCGCTGAGGGTGACAGGAGGTCTAGTTATCAGGTGGGGAAGTAGTGGCACCAGAGGTAGTGAGTGAAGTGCTAAAGACAGACCTTGGCTGCTTCACAGTGACAAAGATTCTCTCCGTGACCAAACTCTAGCCAGGCTCCTCTGAGCCCTCTTCTCAACTAGGCCTCAGCCTTGGCTAAAGACTTGAACAGACACTGACATAGTTTCTAACAGCTCGAGGCCACATCCCTAGGATGACCTTAGCCCCCTTAAAGGGCCTCCTGAGAAAACTCAAGGCTGCCGAAAGAATCGACTGTTCCAGCCAATACCTCAGCCACCCTTTTTTAGAGCTTTTACTGAAAAGGGCTTGCGACTGTGACTCCTTCCTCTGTCTCTTTGAGGTAGACATGTGTCTCCTACAACTCAGGAGTGTCTTCCCAAGGACATGAAAGCCAGTCCTTGAAATGTCATCATCAGACGTCTCCCAGTCTCTGTGAGAGGATAGAATCCTAACTTTGATCAGCACCATCGAACAGACACAGCTGGCCTAATCGCATTTACACTGTTCAACCCTCTGCAATTTTTCACTTCCCTGACTCTACTGAGCCCCACTCACCCCCGCCTATCCTCTCATTCTCTCATTAAGACTCCCAGTCACCTCTGTACAGATCGAAGTTGAGTTCCGTTCACACTAGACGCTTTTCTCTACTGCAATAGTTATTACTGATTCACACGTGTCATTACTACTTTAACTAGTGTCCAGCTTTGTTTATCTCTGAAAACGGTTCAACTCAAAACGAAATGAGAAATCACCAAGCTCACTGGGCAGCATTATTTTAGCTTGTGTACGGCTGCATACAGCCCGAGTACCTGCTCACACAACCCCTAAGGCCTGAAGCACAGAGGCCGTGCACACTGGGCCATTCACCACGCTCTTTCGACCTCCTTGGCCTGACACGGCCAGTTATACCTCTGTGCAGAACAAGAAACTGCTGACTCTCTGAAAACAGAGCGCGTTTATAAACAGGAAGCTGAGTGTGTGACCACAGACGTTCGGCATCTGATAGCAATTGCTGAATGTGGCAAAAAAAAAAAAGTTTGAATTAAAAAAAAAAGTCTGTGCCACTAAATTAGAACTCTCTAGCTCATGGAAATACAATCCTACTATTGATCATTTATTAAATACTTAAATAAGGGGAGCTCTTATTTGGTCAGACCAAGCTGGTGAGTCAGGCAGGCTGCAAATATTGATTGAATTCCTTGGAGTGTGTGGTTTTCCCTTTTTCTTTCTCCTCCCTCCCCAAGCAGAGCAAAAAGGCTCAATGGTGAGGGTTTCGTGGCTGGACAGAAGGTATTTGTTTCCTTTTGGGTCCTGACAGGCGGCGCGCTCCTCGCAGGGGCTCTGTGCTCTCGCGAGCGAGCACAGTCTCCAGCGGGAGAGATGCACAGACACTGGAAGCTCCAAACCCTGCCCGCAGCGATGCCCACAAAGCGCCTAGCAGCTGGTGCTGAAGTTAAAGTGGAGAAGTGCTGGGATCAAGCACAGCACAGCAGGTCAGAGGACTTGCGCTTCTCTGCTTTCAGCAGGAGGGAGCCGCTCATTTTCCCTGTTTCATTGTTGTTGCCGTGGGGATGGGTCTCAAGCAAACTGACCCAAGAAGGCTGAATTCAATGGCCAAGGAAAGAACCAGGTGACTGTCCCTGAAAGGCCTTCTGGGAATTGGCACCATTGCCACCTTTGTCATCAGGGCAAAGGTACCCGAGCGATGTTTGGAATGTCTCCACTTCCCGTCTGTGAAATCAGCTTGTGGATAAGAACAACACAGTGCCTGGTACATGTGAAGTTCTCAGCAGGCAGCAGCTAAGGGCTTTATGTGCACAGTTTTGTTTAGTCTGCACAATAACAATAATAATAGGAGATAAGTGTCAGCAGCCCTATTGGGATAATAACATCCCTCGGGAACCAGCGAGCAGCCAAGTCAGGCCTGTGAGCCCAGTGGGCCTGCTTTCAGAGCCCAGCCATTTGCCCACCTCACTGCTGAAGCTCTAGAGCAGGCTGTCCCCCCTACTTTATATCTGCACTGTAACTAGAAGTCCTGATCGTCGGCTATTACCTACAAAGGAACCCTCGTTTGGTAGGTCTTCAGCTGCCCACGGAGGAGCAGAGAGCCCTTGTCCTTCTATTATTTACAAAGAAAATGCTGTGTGGATTCGCAGCAGCAGTGGGTGTGTCCGAGTGCCTTGGACAACACATTAATATTGACATTCATAACAATAAACTTTTATAGCGTATATATTGTATGCTGAATAGTGTGTATTATTAGCTCCATTTTACAGATGAGGAATCTTGAGGCTCAGAAATGCTACATTGGATTTCAACACAAGCAGCAGACTCCAGAGCCCCTGCTCTCAACCATTTTGCTACGCTGTGAAAGAGCTACGCCTGGAACACTGGGGTTTTACTTATATAAGGAGCAGCCTGCTACTTCTTCTGTTTCATTAAAGCCTGAAGAAAGGGCTCCGTGAGCGATGACGATCACTGTCCACTAAGATTGGAGTTGTCAGAAGCAGCCCCTGGCCTGCGTTCCTCTGCAAGTGATTAAAAAGGAAGTGCTCCCATGGGAGTCCAGCGAAGTGTGTGGGAGACAGACAGGAAGGAGGAGCAAGCCAAGCAGCGGGGCGATGTCAGTCGAGGTCCTGAGGAGGGAGCCTTGGCAGGGCCGGTACAGGACTGCGATGCGTCGTGTGCGGGTGGTGCACCCCAGGGGCTGCAGCACCCACTTATTATCAGGTTTAGCTCCTCCGAGTCACAGCAAACTCCATCTCGCAGAAACAGCATGGAAGTGTCTCTCCCCTATAACAAAGCCTGAGACAAGCAATCCGTTGTAGTAGGAGTTCACAAACCATGTGCCACACCAAAGCTGACCCTGCCCCTGTTTGTGTAAGCCTCTGAGCTAAAAATTCTTTTTATATTTTTCAGTAGTTGAAAATAAATCAAAAGAAGTATGCTATTTTGTGACGTGAAAATTACAAGAGATTCGATTTCAGTGTCCATAACGTTTTATTGAAACACATATTGGAACTCATTCATGACGTGTTATCTATGGCTATTTAAACTCTAACATGGAGTTGTTGACCAGTTGTGACAGAGATAGTACGGTCTGCAAAGCTGGAAATATCCACCACCTGACCCTTTACAGAATGCTTGCTGACTCGTTCTGTAACATCAAGGAACCAGGATTCTTCTGTTTTGTTGATCTGCCATCCTCAACATATGCTATCGCCTCATGGCCTAAGATGGCTACTCAAGCTCCAGCCACTGGGTCTGCATTCCAACCAGTGCAAAAGAGAACAAAGAAAAGTTCATTTCCTTCCTTTAAGAAAACTTCTGAGAATCACACTCTTTATTTCTGCTTTGTCTGGCCAGAAGTTAGTCTCCTCACCGTATCTGGGTGTAAAACCCTATTTTAAGAGGCTATGAGCCCAGCAAAAGAAGTGGGATTTCATTAGTCATGAAAAAAAGAGGAAAATGTATGTCAGGGGACAATTGACAGTTCTGCCTCACCTTGAGACAGTTTGGAAACAAGGGAATTTGAAAGAGCAGTATATCATTATAGTACAAGGCACGAGGTAAACCAAATTGCTCTAACTTTTTACATTGTAGATGCAAAATAACCAATAACCATTCTATAGATAGGAGAGATAAGGTGAGTTTTACTTGAGCCAGAGTGAGGATGATAACCGGGAAAGCCTTTTCCAGAAAGGAAGAAAGTGTCCTGGAGAAGCATGCTTTTCAGTATAGTTTATACCTCTTAGATCAGAGATTATACGGTAAACACACCCGGGATACACACTCATCCATTTCAAAGGGGTATTCAGTTGCAAATTATCATGACTCTGATGTCGGAAGGGAAACTTATTTTAGGAGTACTAATACAGGCGTTACAAATAGGGTGATAGGGCGTTACCAATAGGGTGTTACCGGCTTTGTAGAAGAGGAAGTATGCATTCCTATTTTAAGAGAGGGCATTGTTATTTTAATTGTTAAAGCAGATGCACAATGTATGTTTAATAGGCCATAAGTCAAGCTTTTTAGTTCAAGCTGAATCAGTTTTGAACCCAAATATTTACCCCATATATCTCAATATGTGAAAAACCTCCTGTCAGCATATAAGTAATATTTCTTCTCTCCTTACCAATATTCATTTCCCTTAGTCCTTAACATGGTGTAGCAAATTGGTTAAGTACCCTATCTTCCTTTCTTCTAGCCAGCTCTTTATTCCTACCAAAGAGAATGTATCCTTCCCAAAAACTTTATTTATTGTAAAAATAACATATCCTCAGGAAAGAAAATGTGAGAGTTCTTTGGAGAAATGACTCAATCCAAGTCTAGGACAGAAAATCTGCAAGGTGAGCCTGCAGTATCTTTTCACAGCAGAAAACAAGGAAGTTATCAAGAATTCTGGGGCCACCAACACAGGATCCAGGAGCCACCCTGAAGGGTGCCCACTGCCAAGAGAGGGAATAATTTGAGCATCAATAAGAATACCTCAAATGGATTAAAACACATCAAATATGTTTGAATCCATGACTTAGTTCACAATGAAAAAATCACATTTGTCATCTTCACAGGGACTAGGGAACCAATTCGTTATTCTGAAAACTGTAAAGAATCAAGCATTTAACCTGTCTTTTCTGTATTGTTCCTCAGGGTAACCAAATAGTTGATAAAGGAAAATGTCTCTTTATAGAATTATTTCAGCTAATAAATAAAGAGTGATAGAATGTCACCATTTTGCGAACCTCTAAGCAAATAATGAATCTCGGCAATGCTTCTCAACAGCTGCTAACACTGTACAAAGAGAGAGAACCAGACATTATGCGTCTCCTGGTGGAAGCACACCCCATTTCCATGAAGTATGGTTGCCAAAATTTGACCCTAAATCTGGTTAAGTCTCTGGACTTAGCCACTAACCAGCCTCAGGGAGAGGCTATGATGTGACAGAGGACTCCAGATAGAACCCTGGGACCATTCCCTTTGAAGGAATAGGTAAAAGAAGGACAAATCTGAAGGGTACTTAGAAAAGAACAGAGAAGTAGGAGAAGAATTCAGGAGTACAGTGTCATGGAAGCCAAGAGAAGATAGTGTTTTAGGAAGAAGGAAGAGATAACATAAAATGTTGCAGAGAGGTTGGGAAAGATAAGAGCTGAAGAATGTTGAGCTGGACTTAGCAATGAGAAGGTCATTTGTGGCTTTGATGAGAAAGTTACAGCATAATAGTGGGCACAGAAGTCAGTTACCAGTGAGCTGATGAATGAGAGGGAGATGAGGCAGAGGAGAGAGGCAGGTGGAGGACTCCAAAATTTGGTAATGGAGATAGAGACGATATTAGTGTCTTAGGGCTGCTGGAACAAAGAACCACAAACTGAGTGGTTCAAACAACAGTAATTTATTGTCTCATGGTTCTGGAGGCTAGAAGTCTGCGATCAAGGTGTCAACAGGGTTGGTTTCTTCTGAGAGCTGTGAGGGAGAAATCGATTCCACACCTCCCACCTAGCTGCTTGAGGCTTGTTTGCAATCTTTAGTGTTCCTTGGCTTCTGCTGCATCACTCTAATGTCTGTCTTCAAGTTCACATGGCATTCTTCCTGTGCACATATCTGTGCCCAATGTCCCCCTTTTTTTTTTATTAATGTTATGATAGATTACAACCTTGTGAGATTTCAGTTGTACATTATTGTTAGTCATGTTGTGGGTACACCACTTCCCCCTTTGTGCCCTCCCCCCATCCCCCTTTTCCCTGGTAACCACCGATCAGATCTCCTTGTCAATATGTTAACTTCCACCTATGAGTGGAGTCATATAGAGTCAATGTCCCCTTTTTTTAAAGGCAACAGTCATATTGGATTAGGACGCACCCTAATGACTTCATTTTAACTTGATTATCTGTATAAAGACCCTGTCTCCAAAATAAGATCACATTCTGAGGTACTACATATGGGTTAGGACTCAAACACTTTTTGGGAAAGGCACAATTCAACCCATAATGGAGACTATAGTTTTTCGAGTTATAAATGTAATATATGTTCACTGCAAAAAGTTAAATAATACTGATGTGTCTAGAGTAACAGTAATAAGATTTCAATACTAAGTTAAAAGAAAGAAGTGGCTATGAAGGAGGAGAGAGATGGGGCAGTTGCTAGAGGGGAGGCAGTCTGTTGAAGGTCTTTGTTTAGTTCAGGATGGAAGTGACTTGAACATGTGGAGATACAGTGGGAAGGAGCTAGTAGAACGTGAGAAGTTGAAGATGGAAGATACCATGTATTTGGTGTGGTGTGGTAAAGTATTTTGTGGGATGTGTGTATATGTGTGAGTGTGTGCTGTTTCAGTGGGCAGGGATTTTGGCTGAATCTAAAGAGAAATCTACACCTGTCATGTTGTATGGGGCCGGCTGTCCCAGAAGTGTGTTTGCATGACTTTGTTTGAGTGGAGAATGGGGGCTGCCAGGAAGAATTTGTATGCAGGGATGCCTAGGGAGTGAGGTGGAGAGTGAGAGAGGACAGCAAAGAGGACAGTTTGGGAGTTACTGGCTGCTCCCCAGCCTGACCCCTTGGAAAGAAGGGCTAGAAAGATAAGCCAAGCAGGGTGGCTTTGTCATACTTTGTGAGGTTCAGCATGACAAGAGCAACATCCAGACCCAGGTGATGCAGAGGTGGGACGAGGAACGTTCTCCCATTTCTCTGTGGAACTCAGTACAGCTTAGTCATAGTGAAGACTGAAGGGTTGGCCCCTCTCCACTGTTGCAGTTTACACAACAGCAGATCCAGGAAACAGGACTCTAGACAAGGAAATCTGACTGCCACAGGGCCGGGGTCCTCTGAGACATCAACTCACATGCTTTGAGGGAAACAGACACAAGGAGGAGCCAGTGCACATACCCCTGTGTGGACTGTGCAGCAGAACATGGGACACACCCCAGGAACTCATGGAAATAATTGCATGAGACCCAGTAGGGGGAATGGATAGCCTCCTCACCCCACTTCAGACACTAGTCACAAGTCCAGGTTGTCAGCTGTGCTTCTGACCAACCAGCTATGGATCAGAGTTTGCCATCGACCCACTCCTTGGGTTCAATTAATTTGCTAGGGCAGCTCACAGAACTCAGAGAAGCATTTTACTTACTATATCACCAGTTTGTTATAAAAGGATATAACTCAGGAATGGCCAGATGCAAGAGATGCATAGGGCAAGGTGTGGGGAAAGGGCGCAGAGCTTCCATGTTCTCTCTGGGCTCATCACTCTCCCCACATCTACACATGTTCACCAATCCGGAAGCTCTCTGAATCCATACTTTTGGAGGCTTTGCTACCTAGGTATGATTGATTAAGTCATTGACCATTAGGGGATTGACTCAACCTCCAGCCTCCTATCCCCTCCCGGGAAGTCAGGGGCTGAGACTGAAAGTTCCCACCCTCTAATCACATGGTTGGTTCCCCTGGAGACCAGCGCCATCTTTAGGTGGGGTCCCAATGTCACTTCATTAACACAACAAAAGACAACTTTATGCTCTCATCACTTAGGAAATTCCAAGAGTTTTAGGAGCTCCATGCCAGAAATAGGGTCAAAAACCAAAATCTGTTTCTTATTATAAATTAAAATATCACAGGAGGCCAATGAGTAACTGTAGTTTATTCATACAATGAAATACTATAGAAAGTTAAAATGAACAAACTAGATCCAATTATATCAACGTGAATAAATCTCAAAATGTGTTGATAAGAACAGCAAGTTAAAAGAGGAAATGTACCATATGATTTCTAATATTTATATAAATATTTAAAGCATACAAAACAATGGTATATATCACTTACAGACATATCCATATAATGTAATGAAAGTGTAAACATACATACATGAAAAGAAACATACTAACTTCAGAGGGCAGTGGTTACCTCTGGGGAGAGACGTAAAGGATAGGATGGGGTACTCTTATCTGTACTTACTGCTTTCTTTTTCGAAAAAGAGAGAAAATTGATTCTGAAGCAAATAAAGCAAAATATTAACATCTGTTAAAATGGGTGCTTGGTACATGAGTATCTGTTAATATTTTCTGTACTTGGCTGTATATTTGAAATGTCATCATCTAACATTTAAAACTTTAAAAAAAAAATAGAGTCCTCTCCATACAATGATGTTTCAGCCAACCGGGGACCACGTATATGATGGTGGTTCCATAAGATTAGCATCATATAGCCTAGGTGTGTAGCAGGCTGTACCATCTAGGTTTGCTAAGTACACTCTGTGATGTTTGCACAATGATGAAACTGCCTATCGACGCATTTCTCAGAATGTATCCCCGTTGTTAGGCAACACGTGACTGTGAGACAGTATCACTGGGTTTGTGCGCAGCAAAAAAATTTTCAATTAATTATATTGTTTTAAATTTATTCAGGGTGTGTAGATACTACAGATATTATAAGAATAATTTTGTTAGAATATGGCGTATCGTGTCTCTCTTTTTTGTGTATTTCTAGTCATAATTAGTCTCAATACATTCCCCTAACATTCACCTCCGTAAACAGCTGAAAATGCCTTATTTAACTGTAGACTTTATATTTTCATTAAGTGTGATCACTGGGATTCTATTTGTCTTAGTTATAGTTACAGTGACTGACAAGGCCAATAGACTCTATTTCCTTGTTTCAGTAAATGCAGCTGGGCCAGAACATGGTGAGTTTCCGGGGAGTTACAGTCACTCATCTGAATAGTCACAAGGACCTTTGCCTGGAGACAGCACAACCACAGGCTGCAGGCCATCAGGGAGAGCTGCTAGTCTTTCTACAGTGTTCTGATCAAGGGAGCAAGGCTGGGAACAGCCCCAACAATGCTTCCAGCATTCCTAATTTTATCTCCAGTTTTGAAAGGACTCATTGTTTGCCTTAAGAGCAGAGTAAGAGGTGACGGGTTATAGGAATGGCCTACAAGTTACAGGAGATGAGCTTCCTTGTCCACATTGGTAAGTGTGTTTACATAATCTCTATTGTGATATAGGCCTACGTTAATATTGCGTGCTGCCTTGCCATCTAAAATTAGGAGGGGCTTGAATAGCCTAACTGCATTCCCCTATCCACTCTGCTCCCTCAGGTAAGGTCCTCTGGCCAAACAACCCTCCTATCACTAGGACAAGGCACAGTGCCTGCCTATCGCTGAGTAGCGGGCTTCACTTTTCCACCAGCCCACAAAATCATTCAAACAATCCAATCACATCCTCCTGTAGAAACCAGGAGTCACTCCAACTTCTTGTTGCCACAAAGCCTGCCTCCCACATCCCTGCTCTTCGCTCCGTTCCCAAGTACAACTCGTGTCCAGCTCTGGTGGTGCAGTATCTTCCTTCCCTGGACAATAAACTGTCATCCATCTCATCTGTCCAGTACTGGGTGTCAGTGTCCAGCCATCCCCACAAATCCAAGGTGTAATCTCTCCCTCACCTGCAAGGTGAAGAGGAGGGGATCAAAACATCTATGATTTTCACTTTTTTCCTCTTTAGACCAATCATTACAACTCCATGAGATTTGCCTCATGCCCTTTATTTCCAACCAATTTTCTCTGGTCAAGAGGAAGAGAGTGGAAAAAAGTAAATGCAAAATGTATTTCATAATCTCTTTCCAGCTGAAAATTAAGAGATTTCTGCATTGAGCTCTCTACTAGTCTTAGGAAAGTGAGGGCAGAGCGTGGCTTGTACAGAATAGAAAACCTCAGTCAGAAGACAGGGTTTCCTGAAGATCATTCAACTAGAATGTTCAGAAACTCAATAATGATCACCAAAAAAAGAGGTCATTACACGGGAAATAGTTGCACCATAGCAATCAACACTTTATAATCAGCCCAACATGCATACAAATGATGAAGAACTATCATATCATGAACATCATCATGTCATGACATCACTGCCATGATGCCACTGTGATTGTCTGCTCTTTGGTACATATTTGGCCACAGTGATAACACTGAACATCATACCACAGTTCACATAACATGGGCTATCATGTCTCAGTTGTTGCCTTTATGTGATTTTTTACATGGGTAATCATAAAAATAATTGAGTTGGAATGTTTATGTGGTTTGGATGTTTCTGGTGTTTAGAATCCTTGCTATAAAATATTTCTTTTGAGGGGCTGGCCCCGTGGCCGAGTGGTTAAGTTCGCGTGCTCTGCTGCAGGCAGCCCAGTGTTTCGTTAGTTCGAATCCTGGGCGTGGACATGGCACTGCTCATCAGACCACGCTGAGGCAGCGTCCCACATGCCACAACTAGAAGAACCCACAACGAAGAATACACAACTATGTACCGGGGGGCTTTGGGGAGAAAAAGGAAAAAATAAAATCTTTAAAAAAAAAAAAAAATTTCTTTTGAATTATTCTAGTAATTTCTTTTGTGGCCTTGGACAATTGCAATTTACGCTTCAAAAGTGCTCTCATGTTTATTTAATTTATTCTCACATCACAGGTGAATCTGGACCGATAATTTATTCACCCAAAAAATAGAAGTAGTAATGAAACCTACGGAAGTTAAGTGATTTTTCTTCCCACAGTTACACAGTTAGATGTACAGATTCTTGACTCAAAGAGGTTTTCTGATTCTTAAATCCAGTATTCTTTCTACTACTCAGATTTTTTAAAATTTTACCTCTTTATATTTCACTTCCTCATAAGTTGATTAGACTAGCAAATATCTGAGAAAAAAATAGAACGTTGGAGCTTAAAGAAGCTTTAGAGATTATCTCAAGTGCCAATACATACAAAAGAAGAAAGATATCAAGTTCCTGGGATAGTGACTATGACAGAGGAATGTTCATAAAAGCACTTTGCTAATTTCTTAGTATTTTATCTGGTCCACTCGTATATGATTAATAACATTCTGAAACTATACTTTGTTCCACCTAATATGCTTAAAGTATTTTCCACCCAATATGCTTAAAATACACTGAAGTTCTAATGTGCAACGTGTTAATTACCAAGAACTAGAAACTGAAAAGTCTTTGTGGTTAAGAAAGTTGGTAGACACTGTTCCTGCACTAAAGATAGAAAAATGAAAATAGGATGGAGTTTTAGAAGCTGCAGAGTCTAACTCAGCTAGTCAGTGGGGTTTCACCCCTGTCCACGTAGTGCTGGAGACAGTATCTCTGGAACATATTCCTGTCTGGGACTCTTTCCCACATGTCCTTCTCGGGGCACAAAGGGACACAAATTGTCCCTGGGCATCCTCCTAGGACTAGAATGATAACCCTTAACAACTCTACACAAAATTTTAATCCAGAGCTCTTAGGAAATTATAATACCAGCTGTTCATTTCGCCTTGTTGATGGCCCTCAGCTGCTCAGCGAGAGAAACTTAGAGGATGAGAAGGAGGGTTCCCTTCCTCTGCCTTTGGTATTCTTTGTTCTTTGATCGGTATAAGAAAGTCAAGATTCCTGTCTTATAATTCCATGACAAGTTTTAGCACAATGACTTTTGTTTTGAAGTGATTATAATCTGTTATACAAGGACTTACATTTCTGATCAACACAGAGTAATAGCAACTAGATTTACCCTCCTACCAGAAACAGCTGATAATATCTCAACAAAACATATAAAACAACAATGCTCAAGACGTTGGACATCAGGCAACGAAGGACAATGATCCCTGAGAGATGGGAAACAAATGAGATGAACTTGACGACTGCCCAGAAACGTTTTCTACTGCACAGGAAAATTTTCTAGTCTGCATCACAGGCATAGCGAGGCAGACAGAGTCCAACTGTTTTGCTGAGTGGAGGAGACAGAGCTCAGAGTCCAGGGACACCAAAGTGGCTAGAGTTTACAAGGCAGAGTATTGGAAAGAAGAGAGCTGCACAGAGACACAAGTCCAGAGAGCTGAAGAGCATCCCCCTTGAGTATTCAGTTGAGTATCAAACAGTGCATGGATGTGAGGAAACTACCCAAGGCTTGGGAAAGAACCACCAGAAAGGGTTAGAGGGAATAGTCCTTAGACTTCACACAGGCCTGAGAAAAGTGCCTGTTCCCAAAAGCCCTAGTGGAAAACTTCACAATTCAAAAGAATTAGAGAACTCTGAAGAACGTTGCCTCAGTAGTGAGGAAAAATTGACCCTAGGCTAAAGGCAACTCCAGTCAAGTCCAACACAACTTAAAAGCAACGCCTGAAGGATCAAATTGTGTTCAAGTAACTTAACGGCATCCAGATCAAAGCTCAATAATATTTATAGGAATCAAAAATATCCAGTAGCTAATGTGGTAAAATTCACAACATCTGGCATTCAATCAAAAATTACAGACATGCAAACAGGAAAATATGACCCACAACGAGGAGGAAAATCAATCCATCAAAGCTGACCTAGAAATGACACAGGTGATAGAATCAGTTGACAAGAATGTTAAAATAGTTATTATAATTATATTCCATATGTTTAAGAAGCTGGAAGAAAGATTAAACATGTTAAGTAGAGACATGGAAGATATTTTAATGCAAATTGAGAATCTAGAGATGAAAATTACAATGCCTTTAGATAGAAAATACACTGGGTGAGATTACTAGTGGAATTGGCATTGAAGAAGACATTGGAGAAGATTAATAGATTTGCAGACATATTAAAAAAAGGAAACAGACAGGAAAGATGACTGAACAAAACAAACAGAACCACTGAACTGTGGGACGAATTCAAGCAACCAAATACATACAAAATGAAAGTTCTCAAATGAGTGGTGGTAAGAAACTATAAACCCACATATTCAGAAATTTCAACAAAATTCAAGCACGTGAAACATGAAGAAATCTACACCTAGGCACGACATAATCAAATTGCTTAAATCCACTGATAGAGAGAAAATCATAAAAGCAGCCAGAGAAAAAGACATTGTTGAGTTTATAACATATATGGAAATAAAATGCATGACAATTATAGCACAAGGCTGAAAGGGCAGAAACGGAAGTATAATTTTGTTAGGTTCTTTTTGTATGTGAATGCGTATAATATCACTTGAAGGTAGACTGTAATATGTTAAAATTTGTGATAAAAATGTATAATAAAAGCCCCAAAGTTACCATAGCAAAGAATTACATCTAACAAGCCAACAAATGAGATAAAATTAAATCATTAAAAATATTTAATCCAAAAAAGGTAGAAAAGAGGCAAAAAAGAACAAAGAATAGATGAGACAAGGAGAAAACGAACAACATGATGGTAGATTTAAACTCAACCATGCTAATAATCACGTTAACTTGAAATGGTATAAACACTCCGTTTAAAAGGTAGAGATTGCCAGTTTGGATTAAAAAAGAAGATCCAACTATATGCTGCCCACAAAAACCCACTTAAATATAAAGATATAAATTGGTTAAAAGCGAAAGGATTGAAGAATATATACCACGTGAACACCAATCCACCGAAAGCTATAAAGCATGACTATATCAAAGCAGTAACGAACATTACCCGGGAGGAAGACGGTCAGTGATAAAGGGGTCAGTTTAAGAGGTGATACAACAATCCTACACATTAACTGCATCAAACAGTAGTGCTTCAAAATTCATGCAGCCAATCTAGGGGAATTACATACACAAGGAGAATTAATACACAAGGAGAATCTAGGCAAGAAATTTAGGAGCCAACTGAAAGTCCTGAGCAAATGATTGGCCAGATTTTCATGCCAAATAACTAGTTCCTGAATCCCATATTAAATTCCCAGTGTGTGGTACTTCCATAGTATCTCGCACACAGCTTTATCGTAACACTTATTACATTGCACCCGAATTAGTTGTTTAGAGTTTCTTAGGGGTTTGTCTTTGCCACCAGATGGTGATCTCCCTAATGTAAAGACCCATGTCTCATTTAATTTTGTATTTCTTGAATATGGCAGGGTGCTGGACACATGGAACTAAATAAATATTTGCAATATTAGTACTATAATAATGTCCACTTATTCAGACAAGTCTTTTCACCTATAACACCTCATTTAAGGTTCATATCAATTCTCTACCTTAGGGAGGATATGTATTCTCCTCATTTCACATGTGATGAAACTGAGATAAAAATAAGTAATTGCACAAATCTTATTTAAATATTGGGCTGTTGAGTTAGTCATTCCATTTTCTGCACTCAAATTTAAATCAAAATTTGGAGATGATTCAGTTCCGAAACATTAAGGTACTTGATGAAGCAGATGGTGCTTCTTATACAGAACTCCCTTCTTCCATTTTTAGGTCTGTGAAGTCTGAATATGTCTCTAGGTAAATTTTTGGAAGTACAGATTTTAGAGTCACAAAATAAGGAGACAGACATTGGAACAAATTCTTGATTCTAAAAATTATAATTTTTTCTCACTATTCCACGTGACCAAGCTTTTGAGTCTCATGTTGTTCTATGTTATAGACTGAAAGTTTGTGTCTCCCGAAAATTCAAATGTTGAAGCTCTAACCCTCCATGTGATGGTATTTAGAGATGCGCCCTTTGGGATGTAATTAAGGTTAGATGAGGACATGGGGTCAGGACTCTGTTCTGATGGAATTAGTGCCCTTATAAGAGGAGACACCAACTTGCTTTCTCCCTCTCTCCTCTGAGTGAGGACACAGTGAGAAGATGACTGCCTGAGGGATAGGAAGAGAGGTCTCATCAGAACCCGACCATGCTGCCACCTCGGTCAGCCTCCCTAACCATGAGAAAATAAATTTCTGTTGTCTAAGCACCCAGTACGCACTAGTTTGTTAGAGCAGCCCAAGCTGACTAATATACTATAAATAATGGATTTTTAAAACCCCTGAACTATGAATGATTCTACTCCCCTATTAATAATGCAATGATTACAGAGTTATAACGGCATCTATAATAATTTACTCCCCCATATTGGGTCTAAGCACTGTAAACAACATAGAAATTCTTTCCTCCTAAATGACTATGTATGTTGTTCTCCTCAAAGTTTCCATTCCGAGGGATAACAGCTCCATTTCTGTACACCTGATTCCTAATGTGGGCTTTAGTCACCAAGGTTCTCTTATGGCCAGGAGTTAGGAAAATCATGTACTTCATCTTTGATCCTATAACCTGCTTTGAAAGCAAGAATCATACCAATGCGCTTTGTGAATTCCAGCTTGTGACTGTGTTCTATAGATTTACTTACATTCTCAAATTGCAGTTGCCTGCCCGCTCCCACTGAAATTTGTGATGATGATGAAATACACGCCCCTGGAAGTTCCACTCTGGCCAAAAGGTGCTGGTACCTGTGGCAGTGGGGGATATCTGTTGTGTTCATCTGAATTTTAATTCCTGGAGGCTCTTCAAGTAAAAAGATGCTGAGTTGCTGGAGAGGAAAGATTCTTCATCTTCACTCAATAAGACGCACGTCCTATGGGTTTTTTATAAAACACTTTCCAGATGAAAAGTAGAGTTCCTTTATGATTATGGTGATACTCTCAAAGTCATATAGGTGTGATAAGTACAGCGGTTACAGACTTTTTGGCTCTCAACAGAGAAAACTAATAATGGGAAAAAAGACTGAAGACAGGAAGTAGGCTAACCCTAGAAAGAACTGTGAAACAGCTCTCCTACCCTCCGCAGTACCCCTTCCTGCTCCCCAACCACCCACTCCTGTTCAGTCCTTGGGACCCCCAGACCCATGTGGTGACTGATCACTAATAACCCATGGTCCTGACCACCTTCCTTCTTCAAAATCAGTTAGTTTTGGGTCCCATCCCTCTAGAAAGTTGATCTCTATCTTCATAACTACCCAATTGTCTTCATAGTAAACACATAAACCAAGGATTGCAAAACGGAAGTCAGAGAGATGTTTGAAACCAACTGACATGTTTGGTTTGACAATTATATTATGACTAAACCTATTTACATTTTATTCTAAAATACTTTTGCACCTATTGTCCTATACTCAGCCTGCTTTGGGCATCAACTGCCAGACTTCTGTAGCAAATGGGAATAATGATTGTTGAAGCTAATCTCTGCTAATGTGCAAAACAATAAATAAACTTCACTGAAATGTTTAATCTTTTGCTAAAGCTCCTAAGAAGCAATGCTAATTGGGAAGTGTCCATGGAGGCATGCCAAGAAGCTTCAGCTAGAGGGAGAACCTCAGACCTGATGCAAGAGCTTGGAAGAAATAGCTCTCGTCAGATGATGTTCGAGTTTATTTGTGCACTTTCACATATGGCCAGTTGACTTTAGGTGGCTTTATTTGATCAATTCTAGAATTAAATTAAGTCACACAGAATGAAGATAAAAGCCAGTAATTATGTTTTAAATTAATAAAGCAATGAATTATTGCTTAGTTTACGCACACCAGGAAGGACTAACGGATGTTTTGTCTGAGTAAAATAAAATAAGAGAAAAAGTGAAAGGGTGGGGTGGAGCATGGTCTGCCCTGGCTCAGCAAAAACAAAAATGAGCAGGAGAGGCCAGGTCAGGGTTTGAAGAGCCTCGTTCTACAAAGCTTTCCAGAGTGTTTAAAGACGGAAATGCACCTCTTCCTCTTCGTTCCTCTTTCTCCTCTTCTTCTTCTTTTCTAAATTGGTCTGTGATTTTGGACAACTTATATTTGTAGGAACTATTACAAACTGCTATGTAGGAAAAGAAACAGAACTTTCACCAATTGGTTAATGCATAAATGAGTCTTCTGCCGTATTTGCTTGCTCCTGTATTGTTCCTGGCTGCACAGACCTATGGAGCTCAGCGGGAAGAAAAGCTCTTCATGTTACCAGTCCCTTGTTCTCTCCCAGTCAAAGATCTTGGAAAGGCAAGCCTTGGCAGGGGTCTGCTCTGCACACAAATGAGACAGGTGACCCAGTTGAAGTTTGTGCCAAATGCCTCCCGGCAAGGCCTCCAGTATTACGTTATCATCAAAAACAAAACAAAACCAAAAGACCTCTAACTCATTTTTTTCTTTCATTGGGCTGAAACTCTGATCATCACAAAGCAGATGGCTCAAAGCAATAGAGTAGGAGTGGGATTATTTTATAACATGATTTAAATTACTAATAAGCCAATGCCTACGTCATGGAAGTCTGCAGTGCATCATCATCCATTTGTTTGGGCTCTGGTCAATTAACATGCCACTATGGTCTTAAAAAGAAAAAAAAACCACACCAGACATTGGAAATCAGAAGGAACAACACTTAGACACGAGGCCTGCTGGTGTGTATGGTGAAAGGAAAATAGATCCAAGAGGCAGAGGACTTGGACTCAAGTGCTGGCTCCCTTTACTGCTCAGTTCTTACCTGGGGACCTTGACTAAGCCACTTAACTTCTCCAAGCCTCAATTTCTTCATCTGCAAAAAGAAAACAATAATTGTGACTACCTTATTGAGTTATTATGAAGATTTCACAACATTGCATACTTCAACCTTTTAAAAAAGTAAAACTCTTTTGTTGTTGTAATGTCAGAATGAATAATAGACGCTAATATCTTTATAAGACTTTAGTCTCACTATCATTCTTTAAGATGTCTGCTTTAGATTGTCTGACCTGAATAATTATGTTTAACCTAATCTCTTTTTCGAAAGGCAAAAAGGTAAACAAGTCACGTGATTATTCAGATTGTCTTTAGTTTAATGAGCTCCTAGATGATTTAGAGATGACTAGAACTAACTAGCTGCTTCTTGTTTATGTTCTGCATTCATTTCCAGGGCATCCACTGTCCAAACCTGGGAAGAAGTCAGAGTCAATGGGGTTTTTTTGTCAAGAGAATTGCATTCCATATAGTTTAAGAGAGACAGACAGTTATTAAGCAAGACACCTATGCCAACATCACAGCTGATAAAGACCTTGGTGGTAGATGAGACCATGGTCCTCTCACCCTCCACTCATCCTATTTTTATAAGTCAACATCTCAGGATGCTCTAAGCCTCTAACAGAGTTGGAATAAGATAATTTTAACAGAAGTCTTCTTTTTTGTATTTCCTAGTGTGTGACTCTCTGGCCAGACCAAGTACCTGGGTTCCAGAGGCCAATTTGATTATTTTGGGGACCTGTTATAAAAGGAATGTGGGAAGCATGAACATGACTTGCAATCACATCTTTTAAAAGACTTACTTCCTTGAATTTCATCAACATTTTCAGATTTGTTAGCATCTGACTGAAAACAAGAGTTTTCTAGAAAGACTTGAAGGTCAGATTTATGACAGAGAAAGGCTTTCTGAAATTCTTTATCTCCCACTTAACATAGCAAGAACCACACCTAAAGCACTTTTCTACACTGAGTAATAAGCCCTGGGATCAGGCAAGCTTTCTGCCGTGATGAACAGCCCATGAGGCTTGCTCGCTGGGGAGAAGGAGGATTTGATGTGCTGGAAGGAGGAAAAGTCTATCCTTTTTGGTCCCAGGTGACTGTAGGGAGAAGGGAGACAAAGGCAGGAGAGGAAAACTGTCAAACATGTGAGTCCTGAATTCCCTTTACTGGGCTTTCCATTTCACTTCCTGTTGTGAGTCTGCAAGAGGCCTCTGTGCAATGGATCCTATGCCAACAAGAGAGAGCACAGATGAGTTAAGAGGGCAGCGTTCACACAGAGGATCTAGATTGTACTCCTGGGTCTCATCTGATTCCTAGACGGCATGAACATCAAAGAGAGAGCCGAGGGGTCATCCTTGGGGCCACCATGGCCAGGGTGAGGAGATCTCACAGCAAAGGCTAGAGAAGGACAGTCTGGGCTGGGGCTCTGAAGGGATGTGACAGAGACTCAAAGAAGTCTACCCTGCAAAAACTGAGGGGTGTTGAGTCAAAAGGAAGTGGCCACAGGACCCTGATTAAGCTGAGAAAGAATTCATCAGCAGCACCCCGCAGAGCAGAGTCTCCCCAGCAAGGCCACCCAAGATTGAGAAGACAACAGGTCAGTCTAGACCTTTTCACTTGAGTGTTTTCCTCTCCCAATCTAGACACCATCTTGGAGAAAGTCAAGTATAAGTAAGAGCAATTATCCCAAAAGACTAACTATTACCCAATGAGTCTGTTTAAATATGGCAGTAGACAAAGGTTTAACCAGATAGGACATGTAGTTGTCTCCTTCCATGTACCCCAACCACCAAGCAGGGGAAGCATCACAAGAAAGACCAGTCCAAAAGTACATCTCTCTGCACATCTGAGTTGTTCTGTGAGCAGATTTGCAAGCCCATCATTAATGTTTCCTAAGCATTACCACTCACTCGAAATACATCTGTTGAAGGCTTCATATATGCCAAGTGTTATGCTACAGATGGTAGATTTGATGAAGAATGAGGTATACTGTAGTCCTTGCTTTGCAGAAGCTCATGGTTTAGTGGACAAGCCCATTCAGGTTATTAAATTGGTCTGTTTACTTGTTACAGTTCAGAAGTTTAGTGGCTTAAAGAAAAGAAGATTATTTCTTTCTCACGTAACAGTCATGGTGGGTGTTCTGATAGGCAGAGGCTTTATTCTCTACAATCATTAGGCACCCAGGCTAATGGCTGCTCTGCCATCTTCAACGTGTGGATTCCAAAGTCACCTTGAGCACCAACTTCCTCATCAGCCAACAGTAGGAGGGTTTTATGGACCTGGCCTGGAAGTAGAGCAAATCACTGTGACTCACATCCGTTGGAGAGAACTTGGTCCAATAGCCACACATGACTACAAGGGAGGCTAGGAATTTAGTCTGGTCATATGTCCAGGTAGAAAGGGAGACTGGGTGTTGAAGGACAACTGGAGGCCTTCTCCATAGGTCTAAGATTCATGGACAACGTAGTGGATGTAGCCGAATTTCCTGTTAAAGATTAAACTTGTGGTTTTTGTTTTGAGCTATAGAAAGTGAGGCTCAAAGGATCTTTAAGCAGCATTTAGAGAATGATCAATCTCTAGCCACAAAGATGGGGTTGTAAACAGATATATTGTATTTGTAGTCGAGAACTCACTTGAAAGTAATCATATTCTATTGTCCCAAAAGGATGCAAGAATAACATTTTAGTGTTTAGGAGTCCAGAAAGAGAAGCTTCTAGGTTTGTAGTGGGATCCATTGCACCCCCAGCAACAACTCATAAACAAGCCTTTTTGTGTTTTGCCCCAACAGAGAGGCAATCAAGTTCTCTTGTCCTAGAAACAATTTAGTATGAGATATTGTGTTTTAGGTCATAACAGAGAAGGGACCAGGGCTCTGATGAAGGAGAAGGGACGTTTTATTGGGCATTCACCATGAGATCTGTCTTGGGATCCTTCAGTGGCTTAAGCACGGCTGAGCCCTGTGGACTGAGGAAAGGGCTGCAGCGAGTGGCCATCACAGGGTGCTTGTGGAACGACGAGACCAGAGCATCTGTCACAGCCCTGTGTTTCAGGAAGTCTCTTGCCCAACAGGCTGCTGATCCGCAGTTGAATGGAACCTTCCTCATTTCTGAATTTCAGGGGCTCTGTCTGTTACTGTCCTTTGGGGATACCATCCATGAGTTTCTCAGTCACTATGACACAGCGCTCTTCAGCAGCACCCCTGTATACTCGTAATCCGAGGCTGTGTGTTGGGGAGTGAGGGAGAGATGCTCTTTCAGAATGATAGTACTTACTACTCTATGGGTGATGAGCTGAGTGTATGGCTGTGAGTCCCTCTAGTTGCCCAAGGAGAAAACCTAGCCACGATTCTTGATTGCACATTTTTCTTCAGCCCCTACATTGATTCTCTCACCAAATCCTGACAATTTGACATCCTACATATTTCTTAACTCTCCTCACTTCTTTCCAACTTTGATACCATCACCCAAGTCAAATTGACATCATCCCTCTCACCTACACTAGCCACGTGGGCTCTGTGGTTAGGCTGTTCCTTACTCTTCCCTCCGACACAATCTGCTCTCTGATATATCCAGAGAGTGAGGTTTTGGAATGGAACTCTTTTCTGTTGAAATGCTTGGTTGTCTTCCCACAGCTCTCTGAATTAACCTAAAAGCCCTTAGAGTTCCTCATGAAACTTGGCCTTGTCTGGTCTGGCCCAACCACTTTTTCTCCATCAGAGACCACATCCTTCCCTGATCCCAGCCTCCCCCTTTCTCTCACCTAATCTCATTGACCTTCTTCCACTTCCTGGAACAACTAACCCTGCTCCTTCTCCATGGCCCATTGTGCCTGGGGTGCTCTTCCACCATCTGCCTTGGCATAGGTAGCTCCCACTTGTCGTCTAGTTCTCAGATACAACAGGGTGATCTGACTCCTCCCCAGGCTAGATCAGGTGCCCACTCCCTACTACATGGTATAATAAACCTTTTCTTCATAGCACTGAGCCCAGTGGTAATTTTGTACCTTGTCTCATAGCTATTTGATTGACACCCATATTCTGCAGGAGACTATAAGACCTATGAGGCTAGGAATGACGTAATTTTCTTTCTTTACTTGTCCTCACCATTTGAGATTTTGTTCCCATTTTATCTCCAAAGCCCAACACATAGTAGGTGGTCAACAAATTCTTGTTCATTGAAGGCATGAACAAACAAACTATAATAACAGCAGTGGCAACCACCACAGCACATGCTTTAAAGTTTTCAACACCTTTTCACACACGTTATCTCACTTGACAAGCAAGCAGGAGAGGGAGAGACTGAGTTAGGTTCCATTCTCAGGACGCTGCCGTAATGGTCTCTAATAGAAACTGCTATCTGAAGGGCAATACTTAAACAAGCTTTGGGGGCCAGTGTGGGATTTGATGAATGGGGCTTGTGAGGTGCTTCCTGTGAAGCTTGCCCTTGGGAATGGGTTTTACGTATATAGGACACATACATTTTTATGAACTCTGCACAAAATAGGAGTTAAGAAGAAAAATGGTTGGAAAAGTGCCAAAGGGGACATGTGTGGGAAGTTTGTAGAAAGGCAATAGTCAGGAAAGAACAAGTAGCTAAATAAGCCAATGGTGGATAGGGAGGAAATAATATTCAGCAGTAAAATAGATAACATAATGGCTAGAGAGAAAACAGGAAGGATAATATCGAAGAAAAAGTGCAAACTGCAGAAGGTCAGAGAGTCATTTTAAAGAAAGGAGTTAAGAGATCAAGGACAATTGACAATACCTTCCACGTCACCAGTTCTCGTGAACAGTTTGATTTGTGAATGTACTTAGGCGCCTGGTTGAAAGATAAAAACACAGTGCTCAGAAGTGTTCTCCTGCCTTACTTCATCTTGACATCTACCACTATCATTAAGGAGGCACAAACACAGACAGCCACTTATGGAATGTAAAGATGGAGATTCTAGGCTGCAAAGGAGTTACGTCATAGGAACCCCCAACCTTCCCTTCTCAGATCTCTGAGTAAAAGCTGGTCTTTGGCCATGTTAACTCTCTCCTCACTCCCTACCCAACTTTGCGCCCTTGGTTCCAAAAGCTCTTGTATCTCCGGAGCCTGTTAAGAGAGCCTGAATGGTTGAATGGTAGATCTGAGTTCCGTATTCCCCATGTGGAGAAAAAGAATTCTTTCTTTGCCCCTGCCATTCATTTAATTACTATCCTCTCCTTCCTAACTCTATGTTCCTACACTCACTGTCTCCTCCATCTCACTTCTCATCTCTCTCTCTCTTTTTTTTTTGAGGAAGATTAGTCCTGAGCTAACTACTGCCAGTCCTCTTTTTTGCTGAAGAAGCCTGGCCCTGAGCTAACATCGTGCCCATCTTCCTTTACTTTACATGTGGGACGCCTACCACAGCATGGAGTGCCAAGCGGTGCCATGTCCACCACACCCGGGATCCGAACCAGCGAACCCCGGGCTGCCGAGAAGCGGAATGTGCGAACTTTGCTGTGCCACCTGGCCGGCCCCTCACTTCTCATCTCTCTTGAACCCTTTTGCTCTACCAAAATCATTTTTTGTCACTCTAAAATATTTTGCTTGAAGTCATATATTGTTGTGTTTTCTGGAGGCATCATCATTATTTGTGTGTACACTTTATTGTGTCTATAACAGATTATAAGTATGCCGAGGCACAGACCCTTATCTTTGGGGATTTGTTGTGTTCATTTCTGACTCTCCAAGGCACTGCTCAGTTCTCTGTATGTGGTAGGGTGCCAATAGATATTTGTTGATCTGAATTGCTAAAATCATGTTCCCTTTAACTATTCAGAGGCATTTACCTCCTGTTTTTCCTTCCCTCTCCAAAATATCACAGGAAGAAAAAAATTCCTTTACCTAGTATAATCTTCTAAAGATTTTATAGAAATTCAAAACACATACAATGTCCAGTTCATGAACTCATCAACTTAGCATGCACCCAAGTAATTGAAGAAGACTGGAAAAAGGAAACAAGCTAAAATGGAATATATTTTTTTTGTGTTTGATTTTTTTATTTGATTTTCGTAGAAATATTTCTAAATAAAAAGGCATACCTTTTATATATACATTTAATGTATAGTAATACCTATATTCTATACTAAAATTCTGTTGTTGGTGTTAATGAGGTATACCTCACTGAAAAACCAGGACAGCTCTTGAGAGCCACAGTGTGACTCTCTAAGACTGAGATCTAGTTCCTTCTGTCTGTAATGGAAAAGGAGGAGATAAACTCCTTCAGCTTTGGGATCATGATGCCGCAGCTTTGAGTCTGGCTGTCTGTCCTTGATGGATGCACACCAGCTCCTATGAGGTGACTAGAGAGGCACATATTGGCAAGGTACAGATATGCACACATGTGCAATCCAGATCCGACCTGGGGTCCTTATGTCCTCCTTACTGGAGCCCAGAAATTCACGTCTGAAACCTAGCTTTGGCCTGGATGTGCTGCATGTATGGCAAGGCTATAGGTGGCAGAGATACAGAGGGGAGACCGCCTGCCCTGAGGGCATCCCCAGGCTCAACCCCAGCCTCTAACCACGGGTCTCCCTGCTCCCTCCCTCCCACCTCATCCGGGGTCACAGGGAGGAGCCCTTTCCCTTCCTCCTCCCTCCTGCTCACCCCAGGCCCGGCAGTGCTGTATCGGCCTGAAGTACAGCTTTCTTGTAAAGAAAAGTAATAATGACCCTGGAATTATCAAATTCAAGCAAAGTGTACTCTTGTGACCTAGAGGAGTTTTCCAGATTTTGGAGTCAAGAAAGGAGGAAAGAGACAGGGAGATGGTTTACCATTTGTTTTGACAAAAACAAAATTTAAATGAAGGGGTTCACCCAGGCCCATTGTTTTTTTCCATTTCCTTAAGTGAAAGCTTATAAAGGTTTGATGGGATAGAAAGAACACCCAGATTGGGCTGTGCTTACTCATTCCTTCAACACATTTTTATGTTTCCCCCACCTGCCAGGCCTTAGAAACACAACAGTCAACAAGACAGTCTGTTAGGACACCAAAATTTTGACCTGCCTCTTGGCAGATGAATCTCGTGGTCCTCAGAAGACGTTTCTTGGTCTTGGTGTCTACATCTCTAAAATAGAACTGAAACCAGAGGGTGGCCAACATTGTCTAACTTTCTTCCAGCAGTATCACCTAGGACCTCTAAGAGCAGGGACAAACTCATCATGCGAATGAAGGTCCTGGTGCCCCCTACCCCTCCGTGAAGAGCTGGAAGGCTGACCCTGGGGCCAGTCTCCTCCAACAAGACTCCCGAGGATCAAGGCGAGAGGCAACGGTCTGCCACTAGGAGTTCCACGTTCAGCTCACTCCTCTGGGCTGCCTCTGATGAGCCTGGCCTCCTGCCTCTCAGCGTGTGGGTGCTTTGTGCTGACTCACACATGGCTGTCAGCACAGTGATTGCATTCTGCTGCACTCTGCATGCTTCAGGGTTGGCAGTCAATTGAAAGAGCGATTCTGAGAACAGATGAAAAGGGAAGGGCAGTGTTTGAGGCAAACCATGGGCAGGAGGAGCTCCTGGTGCTGGAGGAGTTCAGCGTTGCTGCAAAAGCTGTTCCTCCCTCCTGCCAACACAGTTCCAGCAGACCAGCCTGGCCAGCCATGCTCATCCTGTGTCCTTATGGCAGACAGCTTTCCCAGCACCTGGAAGATCCTGCCGTCTTGGCCGTGCAGAACTTACTTGTGCCTGTGAGAAGTGTTTTTAATGCCCCTGCACATCAGCAGGGAGAAGATAAGACTCCTAAGTCCAGGATCCTTAACCTTTTTGTGCCCTTAGCCATCTGTGAAGCCTATGGACTCCTTCTCAGAAGAATGCTTTTAAGTGCAAAAAATTAAGATACATACATAGGATTATAAAGGACACCAATTATATTGAAATTCACTTGTCAAAGTATTTTAAATTATGATAAAGTAACATATGTGTTTCTTTACTCATATATAGAAAACACGTTCCACTGTCATTCCAGAGTAGTAATGATATATTGACTTTCTCTGCGATAACTATGATATGATATAAAAGGATCTCTATTGATGTGATCTCTATTGATGACAAAATCCCGGGGACTGTTACAACTACTGTGTTTCTGTCTACTCTATTAGTTATCTATTGCTGCATAACACAATGCAGCAACTTAAAAACAGCAAACACCATCAAACTCAATTTCTGAAGGTCAGGAATCCAGGAGGGGATTCTGGGTGTTTCTTCTCAGAGTCTCCCTTGAGGTTGCAGTCAAACTGTAGGCTGGGGCTGTATCCTCTGAAGCCTGCAGAATCTGCTTCTGAGCTCACTCCCACGGCTGTGGGCACATCTCAATTTCTCAATGGCTCTTGGCTGAATGCCTTAGTTCCTTCTCATGTGTCCTCAAGACATGGCAGCTGGCTTCCCTCTGAGTGAGTGATAAAGAGAGCAAGAGCCTGAGCAGAAGCCACAGTCTTATAACCTAATCTCAGCAGTGGCATACTATCACTTCTATGTCCTGTTGGTCACATAGATCGACCCTGGAATGATATGGGAGGGACTGAACAGGGCTGGGAACAGAGAGAGTGGGATCATTGGGTCACCTGGAAGGCTGGCTGCCATGCTGACACTCATAATGGAAGAACATGCTAAATTTCAGTTAAAGCTTAGTAAAAGTAGATATGTAAATTTTTCTCATCCAAGTTCCTGGACCCTGCATTCTTTGCTCAGACTCCAGGTTAACAGCTCCTGGTAGATTGAGAGCATCTGTGTTTCCAGACAATTTCTGAGTTTAAAGGAAAGTGCTGTGGGATAGTCAAATCACAGACCATTCTCTTAAGAACAAAGCTTTAGGGTCTATGTACCGGTCTGATCATCTTTCCTTTGATTTGTTGAGCTCAGGGTTGCTGACACTCGTGGCCTTGCACAGAGGCTTGAAATACGGGAGATGGTGTATGTTCATTGGATAAAGAGATCTTATTGATTACTGCATTTGGGATCAAAACATATTAAAGTCAGGAAGAACCTTGGGACCATCTAGCTGATGATTTTTACAGGGAGAATATACCAGCCCTGCTTCTACCTAGAGACGATTGCATGTTCTGTTCCTTCTGCCTGGAATACTCTTCCTCCAGATACGGCTCCCTCTCTCACTTGCTACATGTCTTTATCCAAATTCCACCTTCTTGGTGAGGCCTCCATTGGCCACCCTGTCTGTGGTAGGCAGCTTCTCAGATGGTCCCCAATGATGCTCATCCCTGGTCTTGGTGCCCTTCTTAATCTCTTCCTCTTGAGTGTGGGCTGGACCTAGTGACTCACTTTTAAGGAACAGAATACAAGAAGGATGGGATGTCACTTCTGAGATTAGGTCACAAATTTTCTGCGATTTCCTTCTTCCTCGCCCTCTCTTGCTCTCACTTGTTCGCTCTGATGGAGGCCAGCTGCCATGTTGTGCGCTGTCCTATGGAGAGGTCCAGGTGGCAAGGATCTGAGGCAGCAACCACGTGAGTGATCTTGGAAGAGGACCCTCCCTCATTCAAGCCCTAAGAGGCCTGAAGCCCTGGCCAACACCTCAGTTATAGCCTTGAGGCCCCGAGCCACGGGACACAGCTGAGCTATGCCCGGATTCCTGAGCCACGGAAACTGTGAGATCATAAACGTTTGTTGTTTTAAGCCACGAATGTTTAGGGTAATTTGTTATTCAGCAATAGATAACTATGCACTATCAAAAATTGTAACGTGTCACTCCCACCTTGACATCTCCTGTCGTTCACCCCCACCACACATTTTTCTCCTTACCACTTTTCCTTATAAAATATGTGTGTGTGTTATACTTACATATATTTATTTACATATATTGTCTGTCTCTCCCATTAGAATGCGAGTTTTATGAAGGTATGTATGTTTGGCTAGAACTGTGCCTAGAACAGTGCTGGGCACATATTCGATGCTCAATAAATATTTGTTGAATGAAGGAAGGGGAGAGAAAGGGGGAATGAGAGGGATCATTAGGGTGGTATTTGAGAAAACTACCCCTGGATATCTTAACTATACACATACTACTTACCCTTCCTCATTATAGTGGTATTTCTCTCAATATCCTATCCACACCTCCAGCACTGTCCTTGACCTGGGCAAGCAGGGCCCTTGTCCCAGTCCCCACACCTCAGAGGCGTCTTGTCTTGGAGCGTCTTCCTCAAGTTTTTCTAAGTCCCCTTCTGGTACCTGGGACTGGCCTGGGGCAGCAGTGCCTCTGGCAGGTGGCCCCAAGCCCAACTGGTTCCCATGTAGCCCTGAGTCTCAGTTCTCCCCATCCCCGAAGAAAGCCCCCTGCACAATCTAAGGGTGGTCCTGTCCTTCTAATTTAGAATCGTTATTACAGTGAAGCACTGTTAGTGATCAGAATGCGTAGGTCAGGAAAATGATAGTAATTATAAAGCATGGTGTAGATTAAAGGAGACCTACCAACACAAAATTTGGTTGAATGCCGATTTGAAAAAATGAGCTAAAAGGATATGTTAGGGACAATGAGGGAAATCTGAATATGGTTTGGATATGAGATAATCTTAAGAGATTGTTAATTTCTGTAGGTATGGTAATGATAATAGGTTATGTTGTAGAATGTCCACAAGCTTAGGAGATGAATGCTAAAGTGTTAGAGGTGAAGTGTCATGACATTTGTAACTTACTTTTATGTGGTTCAGCAAAAGAAAATTGTTTAATTTTTTTATATATACACACACATATTGTGTATACATATACAGATAAGCAAACACAAAATGTCAACAACTATTAAATATAGATGGTAAGTGTATGAGTGCTTCTCATACTATCCTTTCCATTGTTATGTGTGTTTAAAAATGTTTATGATAAAAAAGGTTTAAACGTTTAAACCCCCACTCATTTTCAGATAGAAAACCGGGCTTCAGAGAGGTAAAAGGGAGCTGCCTGCTCGTGATAACACAGCTAGTCAGTGACAGGCTGAGGACCTAGATGCCTGGCTCCCAGTTCAGTTTTCTTTCCATCACATCCGGAACGTCCTTCCTTACATTGTTCCCAGCTCTGAAACCAAGGCTGTGTCAAATTGATGAGTCAGGAAATCTACAAGGACATATCCCTCCATCCCTAATTCAAATGGGGTCAGGGATTTTTATCAATTTCAAACAGACCCACAGTTGATGGATTTTCCTGGAGCCTATATACTTGTCATCATGAATGGGTCCTATGTGATTTAAGCCACTTAACAACAACAAAAGGATGTTTCTTCTATTCTCATTAGCTAAGGGTTTAAAAATAAAAGAGATAAGCCTTCAACAGGAATGCAGTTCCTATACTGAGGGCCTCTCCGAAAAGGTGACTTTTGCCTTTGCCACTTTTTAACTTCTTTTTTTTTCATGTTTTGTTCTGACCTCCCAGTCATCCAAGCCGTGATGTAGCACAGCCTCCGTAGAGTCAAAACTCAGTTCTAATACTCATTAGTTGTGCAACATTGAACATGGAGTGTGACCTCTCTGTGGCTCATTTCATAACTTGTAAAATGGATATAATGATAGTGTGGTCAGCAGAATAATGGCTCCCAAAGACATCCACATCCTCATCCCCAAAACCTGTGAATATGTCACTTACTTGGAAAATGGACTTTGTGTGATTAAGATCATAGACCTGAGGTGGGGGATTATCCTAGATTATCTGGATGGGCCATATTTAATCAGTTGAGTCCCTAAAGTCAAAGAACCTTTCCTAGGGGTGGGCAAAGAGAAAGATGCTAAGACACAAGAAAGACTTGCTGGGTCATTGTAAAGAAGGACCTCAATATTGCTGAAAATGGGCTTCCTCTGATTAGAAAAGAAATGTGACTAGGTATCACCAAAAAGTGCTGAAGAAGAACTTCACAAACCTCAGAATTTTCTAGTAGCCAAATTTTTAAAATGTAAAAAGATAAACATAAACATAATTTTAATAATATATTTTATTTAATCCACTGTATCCAAAATATTATCATTTTAACATATGGTCAGTATAAAATTATTAATGAGATATTTTACATTGTTTTGTACTAAATCTTTGAAGTTGATGAATATTTTACACTTACAGCTCATCTCAATTTGGATTTCTCACATTTCAAGTGCTTAATAGCACATGTGACCATCAGCTACTGTATTGAACAGTGCAGCTTACAGAGCATAGAACAGAGGGCCTCTGGCCTGAGGGACACCAGGCATGGTTGAAATCAAAGGAACTATACTGAAAAATGGGGGTTAAGTAGACGTTTAAATCCTGAATATTGAGACCTGCTTCCCTCTAGCACTATCCCACACAGCCTTGTTTCCTACACTTGGCTTTCAAAACTCAGACGGCCTGACTTACACCCTTAAGGCAGTTCTTAAATATGAGCAGGTAGCCAAGGATCACCAGACATTTGAGGAAAGTGTTTAATATGAAATATGGAGAATAAACAATTTTCGGAGATCATTCTCTATGAGTCTCTCACATGTCCGCATACCTTTCAAGCAGAGGCACTATGCGTTTGCTCCAGGCTACCCCTTCAAGGATGTTTGTATAGCGAACAACCTTAGAAGATAGAGATGGCGTCTCCCTCTGAGACAAAGGGAAGATCTGCTTGCTATCCAGTTTAGTATCTGACTCCGGAGCAAGAGTCAGAAAGAATGACAGTCCATTATAAAAGATTAGGGTTCCCAAGCTTAGAGTTCCTCTCCTGCAATACAACCTACTGTGTGTGCAGGCATCACTCAGGCTTCTTTGTGTGTCCTTGTGGGAAATTATGCTCAGGAGACTGATGCAAATGCTGATACTCTGGTTGTGGCTATTGCTATGAGTAATAAAGTTGCTGACCAGAGAGTCTCATGTCTCCGCCAGCATCCATGCAACTGTGTCAGGCTAACTTGTTAGCTTGCAACTAGGGTAAAATCTTAGACTCTTCACAGTTCTTGACAAAAAACTAACAGGAAAAGACAAAGGCAACTTGGAAAAAAAGAAACTATGAAGAGACATGAAGGTTTTTTTAAAAAATTCAGTTTAAGATCCTGGGAGATAAAAAAAGTTATTACATTCATGAAACAAGAATGGGATGCCATAGAAATGGGATAATCATAGAATAAAAAAGAGTCTTTTGGAATTAAAACTGTGATGGTAGAAATGTAAAACTCATTAGAATGGTTGGAAAATAAAATTGAGGAATAGAGGAAAGAAAGATAAGAAAATTAGAGGAGCTCCAACATCTAAATAATAGGAATTCAGAAAGACAAATAGAGAAAATTGAAGGAAAGAAATAAATGAAAAGAATAATTGAAGTAAATTTGGAACATGAGTTTCCAAATTGAAAGTCCCCCTAAATGCGAAGCCCAATGAATAAAAGTAGATTGACGTACCAACACACACCATCACTAAATTTCAGAACACAGGGAAAAAAGGAAAAAAATCTTACCAGTTTCCAGAGGGACAAACCAGTTCTCATATAAAAGATTAACAATTATAATTGCTTTAGATCTCTAAACATCCTCAGAGGAAGTTAAAGCATAATGGAGAACTGTCTTTAAAATTATGAGAGCTTTCTTATTCAGCCAAAGTATCAATTTAGTGTGAGGGTAGAATAAAAATATTTTCAAACATGCAAGGTCTCAAAAAGAAAGGGGTAAAAAGGAATTCCTGGGATTATGGTGAAGAGAGATTCTCGAGATGACAACTATGTACTAGGGGTAGAGAGCAGCCAGGCCAGGACAGAACACGTCAAGCTGTTCCACATGGGAAAGATCTCTTCAAGAAGTCGAAATTGATAGAATATCTGCTATATTTGAAAATATTGAGAACATTTAAATTATTGGAGGAGTATTTAGAGCTGAATTACTAATAAGTACATAGAAAACTAAGCAAATGATAAAACAAGACAATCACTAACTTCTAGGAAGACAAAAATAAGTGTGCAAGACAGGAAAAGTAAGAGGATACAAGCTGGTGCAGTGATGAAGACAGTGTTTACATAGTTGTAATCATGTAAACACTGATTATTGATATATTCGACATTATAATTAACTATTCTGAGAGACTAAGGATAGGAAGTGGCCTTGGGGAGGTGGGGTGATGCTGTGAAAAAAGAGAGAATCTTGATTTTTTTAGTTTTAGTCATTCTGGAGACTGAAGAAGTAACAATATAAGCATGTTACTCAGAGATATCAAGGTAAATATCAAAAGAAAGTTAAAATTGTTTCATGTGGTTGCCTCTGGGGAGCTACAATGGGCTGGGCATGGAGAATGACTCCTGGTTTTGCTAATTAGTCTTGTGGACTAGTTAACTACTATTATGTGCGTGTACAACTTCCATAAGGTAAGTACTAAGCAACAACAAAAACAAAAAGAAGCAATGTGATCTTGCGTTGTGTTTTGGCGCCTTTCTGCTGCCATGGCCACGGCATAAAAGGGGTGGTCACCTGCGAGGAGCCTGGTGAGTTGTATGGAAGCTTCTCTAACACCCTCAGGGCAGCAGCAGCGGCCTGGTGTACCCTTTGTTCCTCAGAGAAGCCTCCTCAAAGAGGCACTGTGGCCGTGAATAAAACATTCAGGACAGTCACCTTCCAGGAGGGTCCCACAGGAAGGGTGGCAGAGGAACACAAAGAAGGGCTTTGTCCGGGTAGAGGGAACAGGTCATGGGCAGAAATTGCCCTGAGATTGACTCCCCATTGCCCTAGGTCCCAAGATCCTGGGAAAGAAAAGGTCAATCTGCTTTTTTTTCTCAACTTTTAAATCCAAGGTGCTATGGTCTGAATGTTTATGTCTCTCCCAAATTCATATGTTGAAACTGAACTCCCCAAGGTGACAGTATTAGGAGGTGGCACCATTAGGAAGGGATTAGGTCATGAAGGCAAAGCCCCCATGAATGGAATTAGTACCCTTACAGGGGAAGCCTGAGAGAGCTCCCTTGCCCCTTCTGCCAGGGGAGGTTATAAGGAGACAGCCATCTATGAACCAGGAAGCAGGTCCTCACCAGATACCAAATCTACCAGTGCCTTGATCTTGGAATTCCCAGCCTCCAGAACTGTGAGAAATAAATGCTTGTTGTTTATAAACCACCCAGTTTATGGTATTTTTGTTATAGCAGTCTGAACGGACTAAGACGCAGGCATTTATAATCAGGAATGGAAACAAAGTTGTATGGGTATAGTAATCGTGCCATGGGATCTTGACTTTCTTCCCCAGTAAATGAGCTGGTCATCACAGTTCCACCAACCAAGAGGCTAGGGGAAATTCTATTAGATACTCAGCAAGCAGAATGTCTTGTCCTAGATCCAGATGTGACTCCTGTCCACTGTCAGTTTGCAATAAGTAGGGGAGGGAAGATGGACACAAATCATTAGAAAGCAAGTTAGCTTACTATCAGTGCTATGTAAGTGCTCCTAGAAACGTGCACTACAGGAGTCGAGAAGTAAAAGATCTCATTCCTTGATGCATTAATCAGAGAAGACCTTATGGCTGAGGTAGACTTAGTGGCAAATGCAAGGTTTCCCTAGGCAAAAATGATGGAAAAAGAGCACAGTCAGAGAGAATGCTTGAATAAAGATACGGGAATTTGGAAAGACAAAATTCAATTTGAGTGCCAACTACGTGCCATTGTCAATATCAACCTCATATGGTACTAAAGACCACTTTCCCCCTTCTGTAAACATGCCCAGGGTCACAGTTTAGTCTATGGCAGAGCCAAGATTTAAATCTAGGTCTGTTTGATGCAAAATCTGTGTATTCCCCACCGTTCTGTGCTCCCTCTTATGCAGGCATAAGAAAGTATAAGCCTATTCAGGAAATAACTTTGGGTTCCCCCCAAGCCAGACCAGATAAAATTGAAGTGCAAATTGTTTGTTTTGAAGATAATTCCAGGAAATTTTGGTAAGGGGATGGGGAAATGAGATAGGGAAGGAAAGAGAACCAATAAAAAGTTTATTATTAAACAAACTGCGGCTGTAGGTAACCAGAACTGAACCCTGCTGGGAAATTCTGGGATCCAGTGTATGCCCTCACCTCAGAGTTCTCTCTCTCCAAGGGGCTGAGGGTTTTCTTTGTTGCCGCTCACATTCACACATTCACACATTTCCTTCAAGTTGCACACCTGGAAGAGAACACAGGAGATGACACTTCTGATAGTACAGAGGATAGAATAATGAATGGACTCCAAGGGCAACAGAATCTACATGGAGATATTTGACCTGTTTATATCACCTCCTAACAGACAATAAACTCAGGGCCCTTGATGAACTACCCCAATCCTTTTTCCACAATTCAGAAATCTTAAAACTCGAGAAATGATTTACTTTCATAAATTTGTGACAAACTCATTTAGTATCAAAACCTGATCTTACTGTAAGTTCACTCATAGTCTTCCTTTTTTAATCCCACTTTGGGTGAATATTTCCTCATTTTCCTCTAGAAAAATTTGCTGCTCTGAATTCTAAAACACATTTGACTCCCAGGGAGATTGGATAAGGGACTGTGGACCTGGAATTAAAAAACAGTTCCTTGCCTCTTAAATTGAACTCTTCACCAGATCTCCATCAGAAAAAGCTCTTCTGTCTATGGGCATGCGTTTGAGGGTCAGAGGTTATCGGACACAGAATGCTCACTAGGAGCCTGAGCAAGGGTATACTTTCTGAGTCCCATCCTGGGGATGCCACGCCTCTAGTGGCTTAGATTGGCTCCAAAGAGGAGAGTGTGCTGCCGTTGGCCAGGTAACCCCCACCCCCTGGTCTGGGTGCCAGCTCTAGTTTGCAGAGCATTAGAGGCTGATGGACTTTCCACAGAAAGCACTTCTACTCATTAGTGATAAATAAATGAAAAGCAATAGGATATATTGGAGTATATGAGGAAGCCATTTGGTTTAAAGCTAATTTGGCCTGACCTTGTATTTCCAAAAGGGCCTGACGTGGCCTGTTGAGCATGCATCTGCTGTAAACATTTACAGTGTCCCAAAGACAAGAATGATGCCCTTAAAGATAGGGATGTAGTTTTCCTCCATATCAGCATTTGCTTAAGGATAAGCATCTCTTCCTAGAAACTAAGGATTAATTACCAACCTGCTGTGCTCACCTCATGACCACTAACCTGCTGTGCTCACCTTGTGATCACAGACCTGCTGTGCCAGTTAAACATCTGTGACAGTATTAAAAGAGATATTCCTTGGGCCAGCCTGGTGGTGCAGCGGTTAAGACCACACATACCACTTCAGCGGCCTGGGGTTTGCCGGTTCAGATCCTGGGTACAGACCTATGCACTGCTTGTCAAACCACGCTGTGGCAGGTGTTCCACATATAAAGTAAGGGAAGATGAGCACGGATGTTAGCTCAGGGCCAGTCTTCCTCAGCAAAAAAAGAGGAGGATTAGTGGCAGACGTTAGCTAAGGGCTAATCTTCCTCAAAAAAAAAAAAAAAAAGATATTCCTATCATATGTGATGTATGTTCTTTGTTCCAAGACCGTATATAAGCACTCTGTACAGCCCACTTCTTTGGGTGTGCTTCCTTCCTTGGGGGAGGAGGCCACCCCCCAGGCTATAGTCCTCAGACCTGGCTCATAATAAACTCACCTAAAATTTTGATTATGGATAATTTGTGTCAACATTAGAAATGCACTTTCCTTCCCAGAATAGCACAAGATGAATCCAGAGACTCCTCTATTAAATTAATTTAACTAATTTATTTTTTCCATCCAAAACCAACCTAAACAAAGTAAAAGGTAATGCAGTAGGGAAATGTTCACAATATGATTAACCTGGTGAACTAATGATACTTGGGAACTAGACGACCTGAGATTAGATCCCAGATCCGCCATGTTCTAGCTATGTGACCTTAGACAAGTCTCTTAACCTCACTAATCCTTAGTTTTCACATTTGCAAAATATGTAATAATAATATTTGCCTCGTAGATTTGGTGTGAGGATTAAAAGAGAGAAAACACGTAAAGCTCCTAAAAGAGTGCCTAGCACAACTGTGTTTCCTTAGCATTAGCCTTTATTATTATTTAAAAGTTCTTAAAAATTGTAAGAATAATATGAATACTCTGATAGAAAAAAATGAACAAAGGATAGTGTAAGCAATGGAGGAAAGGAGAATAAACAATGGCTAAAATATCTGTGAAAGAAAATTCAACCTCACTAGTTCAAAGAAATGCAGACTGAAACAACTTGTTACTACTATTCCCCTATCCAATTAACGCAGATTAAAAATATCTTGCCACAGTAAAACCCCATCGTAGTGCCGTAAGTGAGTCTAAAAACATCTGTGTGAAATGCAAAGGTCACACGATTATGAGGGCAATGAAACGACTCTCTGGAGCCTGCTGGAGAGAAGCAATCCCGAACCGTCATTACTGCAGGATTCTATGGAACCTTCTGTTGGGGAAGAGGAGGCGTCATGTCTGCTGATGGCATGAAGACAGACACATCTTTTCTGACGGGCAACTGGCATTGTGTGTCAATGGCCTTACAAAGCTTCTTAACTCAGGACCAGTTCTTCTACATCCAGCAACTTATTCTTAAGGAGATCAAAGGTCTCACCAAGACTCATGATTACAGATTTTACCCCAGTTTTATTTAATAATTGAAAATTCAAAATAACCTAAATGTATAAAAGCAGGACCTCATTTAAATGAATAACAGCACATTTATTAAATTGAATTCTATGAGATTATTTAAAATTTATGTTTCTAGTGAGTATTTCGTGGCATAGGTAAATGTCATTAAACTAAATGAGGATACCATATACATTAATATGAAAGTATATGTAATCCCAATTTGTGTCCGTGTGTGTTTGTGTGTGGAAGTGGTTAGCTTTAAGTAGTGGAATTATTGGGATTTCATATTCTTCCTTATACTTTTTATTTATTTTCCAAGTTTCTCTAATAAATTGTAATATTTTTATAATCTTAAATGATTAAAATTGCTATGGAATAATCTCAAGAACGACAAAAACAAAAGTGAAATATTTGTTCAATGCCTCCCAGAGGGAGGGCTCTGGGGTAGGCGCAGCCCAGTAAAGATGCTCACCCTTCACTAGTGAGAAACCAGAAACCCCCTTTCCCAGAGGAGCTAAGTTCTTTTTTCCAATAAATGTCAGTAGTGTCCTAGCAGGGTTTCTCTTTTTCACTTCAGAGGGGCGGGAACCACATGTGAGACTGCCTTCTCCCCACACCTAGCCTCATCACTTCCTCCCTAGGGGACCTCAGGAAGCGACTGAGCTTCTGAGCCATGTTTCCTATCTGGGAAGCAGTGATGATAACAGAATCTACTGCATGTCCATGGTGACAAGACTCAGCCAAGACAAGACAGAAAGTACTGGGCAGACTGGCTCACAGCGCATGTTTAATAAGTGCCCATTTCGTCTCTAATTGTACCCTTCCTGGTGGCCTCTTGGGAGATTAAACATGTATAATAATGATCTGTGGTTGCACAGAACATTCTTGAAACTTCTTTCTTGAACTTCCTGCAGTTTGTTCGCTGGCGGTGGTGACTTAGAGGATGAGCACCCGACGGCTGTCCCACCTCCTCTGGAGAAGAGTTTTTCAGACTTTGTTGACTGCAAGGCACCATAGGAAATGTGTTTGGTCTTGTGATGCAGTCCATATCTGTATCTATATAACGAAAAGAAAAGTTGCATGACATAACACTTTACCTTTACTACATGTGATGCATTCAGATCACTTCTATTTCACTAAATTCTATTTCTTTTCTAAAAATTGCTAATCGCAGCCCACTAAGTTGATTTCACCATTCAATAATGGGTGATGAACTACACTTTGAAACTTTAGGGCCAAATGTAAAAACCACCTGAGAAGAGTATTTATAATGCAGGCTCCAGAGGGCTGGCATGGGGACAGGGAATCTGCATTTTTAACAAATTCTCTGAGAGCAATGCCTGTTGTGGAGGACAACACTTTGAGGAACTCTGTTCTAGAACCTCGGTGTACTATAGGCTCTGTAAGCCTGGAAATAACGTTTCTGGTTTGCTGTTCCAGATATGATTTAGGTCCTGACTTACTGCACATACACAAGATACAATGGCAGGAGCTTGGTGAAGGCCTCACTTCCGCCCTCTCTGTCGGCAAACAGGGTCATGAAGGCATTTGGCTTTTCTGCCTCTGCACAGGCAAAGATGGTATTTTGGTGTTGAAAGACAAGGCGTGGTGCACCCATTTTGCTGGTGTTGGTGACAGGAAGTGTGGCATAATCCCAGCACCTGTGGCCATTGGGGCAGCTTCTGATCAGGGAGGCTCCACCACGGCGTCATGGGCAGCAGTGGTAGGGTGGTTCGGGAGACAGCATTTTCCCAGTCTTAACAAAGGTAGCTAGATGCTCCCTCCGAGGTCTGGTTCCAGGGCGTGGCTTTGGGAGTCATTCTTGAAAGCACAACCTGAAGTTTGCACTCTAACTCCCATTTTAAACCCTGTACTGAGTCACCTCTTGCTTGAACCAGCTAGAGAGGATTCTGTCCTCTGCAGCTGAGCCTGAGATGATATCCCAGCCACGCAGCAAAACCAATGCAACAATGGTATACACGCAGCTCTTTTTTGACTCAGACTCCTTCACCAAACTTGGTAGCCATCAAATAAAGTAATAAAACAAAATAAATCTTGGGCTGGCCCCGTGGCCGAGTGGTTAAGTTCGCGCGCTCCGCTGCAGGCGGCCCAGTGTTTCGTTAGTTCGAATCCTGGGCGCGGACATGGCACTGCTCATCAGACCACGCTGAGGCAGCGTCCCACATGCCACAACTAGAAGAACCCACAACGAAGAATACACAACTATGTACCGGGGGGCTTTGGGGAGAAAAAGGAAAAAATAAAATCTTTAAAAAAAAAAAAAAAAAAAAGTAATAAAACAAAATAAATCTAAAAAGATGTCTCCAAAAGACAAATATTTCCTACCATCGAGACTTCCCAAGAAAGGTTGCCGCAGACAAAAGCTTTCTAGCAATGACAGCATCGTTGGAGCTATTACACTGCCTCCAAAGGTGATCTTGTTTAAAAGAAAAACCCTCTTTGGGATATATGATTTCTGGCCAGTTTGTTAGGAACTCAGTGTGTGTGCATTTGGTAACCACAGGAGGCAATGGGGTAACAGAGAGATACTACAGAGTATCCGTTTTCAAGGAGCTTCCAGATACCCCAACCAAGCCTTAGGCTCACCATGATAAGTGCTGTGGTGGGGTCTGTACAAAGGACAATGACTTAGCCTCACCCTCCGCACAGTGCCCAGGCATTTCACTGCTCATATGGCCTGAATCCACAGCCTCACGCCTACAAACTGGCATTTAATGTAAACACTTAATACCATGTGTCCTTTGTAGTAGTGATGTCAGGAGAATCCCAAGCGCAAAGGGCCTTTAGGGAGTTGGCAAGTTGAGATCAATAGGTTTATACCAGGGAAATGTGTTTAATGGAGAGTTTGAGTATATAAAAATAGTATTATTCTTTTCTCTAAAAAGAAGGCAAAAATCAAATAAGGGGGGAGCATATAGTTAAAATATCAGTGCTGATTAACATAATTTTTAGTGTGCAGATTTATGACGTGGATGGTAGCAAACATGCCCACTCTATTTTTGTCTTGAGAATTGAATTTTGGAAGAAATGGAAGATCAGTCCAAAGGCAAGTTGGTACTCTGGTGCTACGACAGCATTGCAAAGGAGAAAAATGCCTTGACTGGCAAAAGTTTTGATAAGAGACCCCAACAGAAACCAAGAGCCTTGGGTATTCCAACTCATTTGTTTTTTAGCTCAGTAGAGAATACTGTGCTGGATATCTTTCATTTTCCCTTCCAGACCCACTGTCCACCCATCTGCATGCTGATCCGTGTGCTTTATGGACTGCTCATAAGCTCACAAGCCGAGGAGGAGCACATGGGCAAGCTGTGATGGGTGATTCCCATTTGCCCCTCCAGATCCTCTGTCCAACTGCTCTGTTGATAGATATTTACAGACCGTATCAACAAGCTCCTCTTGTCCTCTGGCTTCAGGTTAGAGAGCCAATGAGGTGCCCTGGCAGAGATTAGAGGAAGAGAGGAAAGTGAGGGTGGGGCATTTATTCCTCTGGCTCCCTCTCTGTAGGGCCGGCTATGGGTTCCAGAAACTGTGCTCCTCCATCCGAGGCCAAGCTGCTTTGGGGCAGACAGCCCTCCTTCATGGCTACAGCTCTCTCTTCCAGGTCAGAACTATCCTCTCTCCTGACCTAAGGGTGGGAAGCACGCTCCCCCATAGCCAGCTGCTGGTTGCTTCAGCATTCCTTGCTTCCATGTTCGTCTTTGTAAATCATTCCTTCCCTTAACTCTCCTCATTTTCCGCATTTGCCTGTGTCCCTTGTTTCCCATGGAGATCCTACCTGGAAGGTGGTTGTTCAGAGAAAGTTTTCTCCGTATTTGAACAGGGCCAGTGAGAAGTTAATTTGCCTGCTGTTCAAACACCTCAGTGAGCTCAGCTTCTGTCTGGAAAGGATCCTAGCAGGGCTGTGCTCTGTGTCCTATGGGGATGGTCATCTCCCCACTGTGACACTCAGGGTTGGAGCCCAGTTAGCGCAGCATCAGCTTTACGCAGGAAGGTGGGCATGGCCCCTGCCCAGCCTGCCCACTCACCTGAGGATCAAAGGGGGAACACCATCTCTTCCTGACCTCCGAGAGCCTGGGCTTCAGATGTGACCTCACACCTGCTGCCAAGTGCAAGGTATGTAAAAGACTTTTCTTCTTTAGATTCTGCCTTTTCACTAAAGCCGCAGCCCCGGACAGTTAACTAGAGCAATGTTACTCAAAGAATAGTCCAGGACCACTGCTGGTGGGCAAACTGATAAGGAACTTGCACTGAAATAAATCAGCTATGCTCAGCTGACTGACTTTTCTTTTCCCGTAGCAAGACTTTCCTGATGAAGGAAGTGGTGTGTTGATTTATATTCTTGCATAAGCTCTTTTTCTCATCACAGAGAGGGAACAAACATTTCCCAGACTGGTATTTGGGCACCTGGAGTAGCCCTGAAGTAGAGTACTGGAGAGTTGGATCTGGGCAATAAACTAGATCAGTGCTTCCCGATTGTGCTCCATGGAATCCTAAGCCTATCGGACACCCTGTCCATGAAGGTTGGGAAATTGCCAGAGATTCACAAAGCACATGGTCATGCTAATGGCTCTGACAAGTCCTGCAGTAAAAGAATTTGATTACTTTTGTTTAGCATAGACTTTCCCACACTTGCTTGAAATGATTTTGTCATGTCATGGGCATTACCATTTGTGAATTTAGGAAACACCCTTCAGGAGATGCTCAGCCAGTTGATCTCTAGAGTCTCTTAGATAGATATTTATTTTCCTAACTACCCATTAATGTCTAATACCTGAAGAGTACCAAATATTTTCATGTACTTTGCTCAATGAGTCTCATTGTTATGCTGTGAGAAACAGGGCAGAAATTGTAAATTCCACTCTACACAGGAGTAATTGGAGAATGAGTGGTCAGACAGATTATGTGACTTGCTCAAAGTCAATGCAAACTTGCAAAAAGTGAAGCTAGAATTTGACACCCAGATCATCAAACTCTAAAGTCTATGTTTCCTACGATAATGCATTGACTCTTTGACCTGGAAGGAATCTTAGAGAATAATGCATCTAATTAGGAAAATAATGCTCTAGCAAAGGAGTGATTCCATGCTACTCCAGTGCTCATACACTGGACTTTGAGCTGAGAGGTGTGAGGTTGAAAGCTGTTTCTTTACATCATTTTACACTTATCTCTTGTTTTGATTCCAGTGTTTCCAATCCTGGGGAATGGAGCATATTTTCCTTCTAAAATGGAGAGAAGATTAAGGATTGAATGTCACAGACCCTGGACTTCTGAGTTTGTTCGCAAAACAAGGCATATGGCATTGGAGAGAGAGGTAGGGCTTGACATTATATCCTACATCCCTGAGGAAAGTGCAAAGGGTGTGGGGTTTCATGGCACTTGGTTAAAGTGATTAAGTCATTGTCTATCCTTTCATGGTCAATTAAAAGAAAAAGAAGAAAAGGTGATTACTTTTGCCTTTTTAAAAAGGAAGCCTGAAAAATAATCTGATCATGATGTTCTCCGTGTGTATGCTTCTAACCAGGTTTTCATCTAATCATTTGTCCCTTCATTCATTTGTTTATTCACTCAGTAAACTGTCCTGAGTACCTACTGTGTGTCAGGCAATGTGCTAGGAGCTGAAGAAACAGAAGGAGTGAGACACATTTCTCGCCCAAGTCGAATATGAACCATCATTACCATCAACAAACAAGTATTGAGTGTCTTGTGTCAGAGACTTCGGGACTGGGCATTCAGGGACCTATAACAAAGCATGGCACGGCAGGGTCCTTGTCCTTCAAGGGTTCAGTTTCCTGGAGGAGACAGCTATGCCCATAAAGGGCTAAGTAACATTAGGCAGTGCTAAGTGCCAGTTGAGTGGAATGAAGAGTATGTCTAACCAGCATTGCAGAGACAGGAAAATCACTCCCGGTCCGGGCAGGTGGGGAAGTTGTCACGGTGACATAAATGTGGTCAAAGCTAATAATAACTCTATCATAAACCACAGCATTGCAAGGGAGATGGAATAATTTCTTTGAGAGAATGAAATCTTTTGGTTTAAATCAGGAACTCATAGAAATAAATCTGGCACTTAAAGAGTTTCGGGTTTCGTTTCTGCCGTAAGGGTTCATTTGTGGGTAACTAGTTCCCGAAATAGGGAGCTTGTCTCTCCAGGTTGGAGTCATCTTGAATGGGAGAGATGAAAGTTCATGATTCTTTTGAAAGTTATTCAACTTAATTGTGTTTGGCACTTTTTAAGTAAGGAAAATTACCCTAAACTGGATGGTTTTTTAGATTACATTGTTATCTGTGAGAAGTTTCTCTCATGTAATTACTATGTGCTAGCTCTATAATTATAAGGAAGACTTGAATTTTCTCCTTATCACTGAAAATGACTGCCTCTCCTGTGTTGAAAAAAAGACTTGACTTCTCCTTTTTTACTTTCTCATGCTCAAATAAGCTATCAAAAGCTAATTCCCCTTCCAGTAAATTATGAAGAACTTAAAAATGAAAATGTAATTGATGATGCAGATCTTTCCACAGCTTTATTAAAAAAAAAAAGTTTGGGTATCATATCCTGTTAGTTTCAGAGAAATTACGATAATTTAATACAAAATCTTATATTTATGTGGTTACATTCTAGATGGAAAATCAGATCCATGTTTAGTGAGAGTTGTTTTCTTTTTAAAGATTGGCCCTGCGCTAACATCTGTTGCCAATTGTTTTTGTTTTTCTTCTTCTTCTCCCCAAAGCCCCCCAGAACATACTGTATACTCTAGTTGTAGATCCTTCTAGCTCTGCTACGTGGGAAGCCAGCTCAGCATGGCAGTGCTAGGTCTGTGCCCAGGATCTGAATGGGAGAAACACTGGGCCTCCAAAGTGGAGCGTGCAAACTTAACCACTCAGCCACAGGGACAGCCCCACTGAGGGTTTTAAATTGTATTTATTTTAAGTTCTTAGAACCACACGGAGTTAATATACAACTCTATTTGACTCAACTTCAACCAACAAAATAAGCTTGCGAGTTTGAGATACTGAATAAAATGCCTCCTGATCTCCCTTGAATTCTCATAGAGAATACTGCAGGGTTTGGCCACAGATAAGAAGCACCAGAGAGTTCTTCCCTTCCAAGAAAGACAACTAAAAAAAAAACTGGATGAAATTAATTTTTTACTTTTTTTTCCTCAAAAAATCTAAGCGCTAACAAGACAGTGAGGATTTAGTCTGCAAAAATCTAGAAGGCAAAATCCCAGGGAGGTAAACTTACCACACGAAGCTACTTTGACCCCAACAGCAATTGTCAAATCCGAAGACACACACAAAACTGAGGTGCTGTTTGGTGGTCTCAGAAAGAAAAGCAAGACATCAAAGCCTGGGGCCTGCCCATGGTGAGGAGTCCCACTTCCTTCCCAAATATATTAACTTGGGATCCAAAGGCCTATACCCCCAGTCAAATGAAGGGCCAAAAGTAAACCAGCCCTTGTGTGGATTTGCAGCTCAGGTTTACATCACTCGGATGGTCCAAAGAGCCACAAGCTCAAACTCAGACCAAGCACGTCCCTTGCTAGCAATGTCCCAGGAACAGACAAAAATATTGTCCAGAGAAAAGTTCCATCATCTCAGACATCAATCACTACTAAATTACTTTCAATTACAATGATGACCAGCACACTGTCAAATATAATCAGTCACATAAATGAGAACAAGCAGAAATAACAGACAATAGAATCAGACCGCTAATATCAGAAAGATTTCCAATATTAGAATTATAAGATACAGACTATAAAATATCTGTATTTCTTATGGTTAAAGAAAAGGAAGCACAGATCTCCAAGGAACAAGAAACTCCAAAAAGGCCAAGAGTACTACCCAATTTTTGTAAAAACAAACAAGATGCCTTCAAATACCTCCACACATATTCTAGCAGAGCTACACCTTCACAGATTGAGAAATTTGCACAAATTTCTCCACTTACGAGCCTGGATAGCCCAGGTAAACAGTGGCCGGACACCACCTGTGAAGGATGAGTGCTCCCCACCCTCGCTTTGGGTCCTAAGGTTATCCTCCAGAAATAGATTATCTATCCTTTCTTTTTTTCCCTAAGAATGTGGATTTGGATAAAAACATTTATACCTTTTTGATCAAGTTTAGGCAAATCAAGAATATCCACTAGCAGTGCTAAATAAGTAGTAGAGTGTTCTTTGTGGAGAAATATCTTGGCAAATGTGAAGGGAAAAAAATCTTACCTGACTCAGTGCATTCTTATTCCTGTATTTACCCCAAAAGTGAGAAACAAAAAGCCTACCAGCTTTCACAGCAAAAATTCTTTTCCCATAAATTCTTGACTTCCACATCACTCAGTGTGGCAAAGACTGTGACGCACCACTCAGATTTGCCTTCAAGAATGAAAGAGTTAATCCTACAGAGAGTGTTGCAGACAAACTGCCTTTGTCTGTCCGCCCCAACAAGGGTTGCCTCAGCTAAAGAGAGTCCACTGGCCAAGATCTCACCTACTTCCTGGGTGGCCCACATCCAAGGACTAATCAACATGCGATATAAAGTCTTTTCACTGCCTCCTCCCCATGTGAGGCACCTCTGAAGACGATTCTATCTTTGGAACTCCCTCCAGGGTTGACTGTGTCTTCTGTTGAGACATCCAGCATCGTGGCTCAACTTCTCCCTGTGCTGAATCCTGCTTTCTTCTCTTTTCTTTTATAGGTATCGGTCCCAAGAGCATTCCTTCAGAAATCTCACACTAATCTCTGTGTTCAAGTACTACCCAGGGGACCTGGCCTGTGACACTTGAGTGTTCATTGATTTGAGCCTCTGTACCTCATTGGGGTACAAACATTTCTTCTTCATTTGTTTATCTACATGACGAGAAATTTATCTACATGACATATGACAAGAACTTATCTACATGACAGGAAATTTCCTTTCTTCTTTCTTCCAACCTGGACAATCTTTCAGGAAATTTCTTGGAAATCACTCTGCAAGAAGCATCAAGATTTAGTATACACCCTCCCAAACTCATTCCCCAGTTCTTCTCATATTTGACAATGACTTCAAGGAAACAGCAAAGTCCTGATTCTTAGAAGTGGAAGCTAGTGCCCATCCCTAATCACAGCTGAAAATACTCAATTGATTCAAAGTATCTGCATTTTTAGTTTTCTTAGGAATCCGGGTTTTTTTTCTCTTAGTGAGAGTGGGCCACTTCACTGCCAGTAGTATCTATAACTGGGTGGGAATTGTAGGAACGGCTCTAAAATAGGGATATGGGAGACAAGCTCTCAGTCATCTTGTGGAGAGGCTTAGCTCTGGTGAGTCTGATCAGGTTGCTTTAATTAAAATCACCGAGTGACTAAAGTCTTACTCTGGGGATTGGTAGAGGCAAAGTTTTAGTCTTTCCTCTACCCACTCCATCCCTCAAACCACTGAGAATAGAATCTGATTCGATCATTCTATAGGTGAGGACAAGTCCACATCCCTAGCATTTTTTCCAGCTTTATTGAGGTACAATTGACAAAATTATGTTACTTAAAGTATACAACGTGACGATTTGATATATGTAGGCATTGTGAAAGGATTCTCTCCACTGAGTTAATTAACGCATCCAGCACTTCATGTATTTACTTTTTAAAAAAATTTTGGGTGAGAACATTGAAGTTCTACTCTCTTAGCGAATTTTAGTTATGCAATACACTTTTATCAACTATAGTCAGCATGTTGTACCTTAGACCTTCAAACTCTATTTATCTCATAAACAAAAGTCCGTACCCTTTTGTCACATCCATAGCATTTGGAGATTAATATCATCAAGCAGAAGCCTCAGCTGGCGCAGCCATGTTAATGCTTAATCCATTTGCCCTTGCCCCCTCCAGGTCAACCTAAGTGCAGTTTTTTGGCATTAGGTTCTTTGTTGGTTTTGCAAATGAGTTTTATTTTTGTAACACATACTAGATCCAGGAACAGCTATTTTTAAACAAGAAAAATAGACACATTAAAAACAAACAGAGCTGGGATGTTTTTTGGTTTGGGGGATGGAGGTAGAAGAGCGTTGAGGAAGTTTAACTGACTTCGGCCTGTTTTACTGGCTTTAATAAAATGCAGGTGTTTAGGGTTATAACTTACCTGGATGGGTTTATTTACCTTCAGATGCTTTTATTGTCTGGGGACGGGCGGGGTTAAAGGAGAAGAGGAAACTAGGAAATTAAAGGCTTTGGGCGAAGACAACCAAGAGTGAAATTCAGGCAGTCCTCGCATTGAAATTCAGGATTCTGAAAATTCTTCCGCAGACTGGTTACTCGGAACCAGAGTCCTGGGAATGGAGGCTCCCCCCAGGCCGCCAACCAGAGGAAGCAGCAACCCAGGAAGACACATCACTTCTCTGCAGCAGCTGATGTGAGGGAAAAAGTCAGTTAGAGTTTTCAATTATCAAAGTGCTTAATGCACTCTCCTGACAGACCCCAAGATAGCACCACTATTTCCTCAAATTCAGGTGCAGAGGCTGTTGGTGAAGCAGCTGTCAGTGGGTCCTGCTGTCCTGGGATCTTCCCATCCTCTCCCCGCACAGCCCGCTCAGTGGGGCTCTGTCCTCAGTGGAGATGGGAGGGCTGCCCTTTTGCGCTCTGGCCTGCTCAGATGGCGGGTCTGCCCCAGCCAGCAGGGGCAGCAAAAGGAGGCCGCTTGAGGGTGAGCGCTTATTTCCTCTGGTGGTTGGGTTTCTCTTTCTTGAGAGGTGAAGGAAAAGGAGAGAAGGAGCCACTGGAGATAGAAAGGAACTTCTCGGCCCTGGAAGCGGCGTCTGAGGGCACTTTCTGATCTATGTTTCTAACAGGGCTTTCGCCAATATTCACCTTGTCAGTAAGAGAACCGGGCTAAGCTGAAAATTAGTTTCTATTTTGACTTTTCCTCAGAATATCAAAACATCCACTTTCTCCTGATGTGAGACAGGGTTGGAAAGACTTTCCATCCAGTAATTTTTATAAACTGTTCGAGATCCTTATACTATGAGATGAGAGAAATTTTTGTTATCTTGATTGTTGGAAATGTTCTTGGGACCCCGAGGGCTTGTGTGCTTGTTGGCGATAAAACTTCAAAGAATAAAGTAAAACTGGCCTACACTGGACGTGGAGAGAATTCGCTTCCTGCTTTGGAGATGAATGGGGAAGATAAGACAAGGGAAGAAATCCAAGGAGGAGGCAGTGAGAGCACAGAGCAAAATGCAGAGAGGCGAGGACCAGATGAAAGTGCCCGGGCCTAGGGCCGCACAGGTCGTTGAAGAGGGGTGGCGGGGCTGCTCTTCAGAGGAAGTTCCTTGCCCAGCTGTGACGTAAGACTCCATTTCTGCTCTAAAATCCTCAATAAAGACTCCTTTGTTCACATTTTCTTTTTAATGGAACTCGAAAAAGGGACAGTTGTTTCATAGTACCCCACAGCATGGAGCTAACAGGCAGAGGAGGAGGCCCTCATAGGAACCGGGCTCCCAGGAGCTTATGGGATTCTTAGGGAGGGCTCCAGGCCTCCCCCAGTTATGGATCTGGGAGGAATGAGTTAGTTTGATCTAGATCTCCAAGAGGTGGGGCCCCTAGACAATCTTCTGGGCCATACGGATGAAAGAAAATAAAATATCGTTCGCGAAAATCAACCGTAGGGTCCAGAATACAAAAGAACACTCTCTTCCTCCTCCAATATGTTTAGTTTTGCAGTATCATCGGCGCTGGGCTGCGCGTGGCACGAAGTGGAAGGATACTGACCCTCCTCTCCAGTGAGGCGGCCATGTAAAGAAATGAACGCCATACAAGAAGATAATCACCCTAACAGAGCTCTGAGGACAAGGCCATGTGAGAGGATGGGAAGGAGGAGCTTTGAGGAATGTGGGTGACGCCTCTCTCAGATGTAAAGAAGTCACGGCAGTGTCGTCTGCCTGGAGAGCTCCTCCTTGAGGGGGCAACTCTTCTTAGCACGTCTTTCCTTAAAGGCTTGTGTTTGCAAGTCTCTAGGGTACAGCAGCTTTCTGAGCATTTCCTTCAAGGATTCTGTGCCTTGTAAAAACTCTTCTGCATTTCTGTGAAAGTGATTTATTAAGAAAAATAATAATAATAAAGAAAGATGTTGTGTGATTCTTGGATTGCCACATCAAGCAGGAAACAAAGGAAATATTGTATAGAAAATGATTGCAAGGGCGGTGGTGCCTTCTTCAAATGGGTCCTTCGCTACAGGCATGGGCCTTCCAAGGGAATCAGAAGAGGATTTCTTCCTCCTGCCCACTAAGCCTTTGAAAAAAGTAATTTCTTATGAAACCCATTTCAAATTAACTACCTTAAATTTGAGTATGCCTATCAGTTTCCTGCAGAACCCTGACCCATTAAACTGATGCCGTGACTCATTAAAAAAAAAGAGAATTTCTTCCTGGTCAGGTGGGTGCACAGTGCTGCGCAGGCCACACCAATGTGACGCAGAGTGTCTCACTATTAAGAGAAATTGTGCGTTAAGCACACGGGCATTTACATATTTTTTTTCTTTTTATTCTTCTAACATCTATACCCTGTATATTTTGCTTTAACATGTTTGATGTAACTTTTTTAATGGTTCATTGTGTGCTATGATGACAAGACAGGATTTAGAGTCAAAAGTTCCAGATTCGAATCCTGGCTTTTTTACAAAGGAATTGGAGGAACTCAAGCAAACCAGCACTCTGTGAAGCGTCAGTTTCTTCATCTATAAAATGGGCTGCTGATAACGTCTGACATTTTACAAAGCCTTTCTCAGGCTCAACCCACAGAGCCATGCAATCAGCAGTCTTGAAATCAAGCCTCTCAGAAGCTGGGGAGAAGCTGTGTTAGCTGATTAGCTACATGATTCTTCTGACTCTAACTTTTCGAACCCTTCCTATGTTCCAACATTGTATCCAATGTGTGAGCCTGTTTCTCACTTATTTTCACCAACACCCCATGCATTCGACACTGTCATCGCCCCATTTTACAGCCGGGGACACTGAGGCTTGAGTTTAAGCGGTTGCCTGCGATCCCTCGGTTAGGAATCTGAACAGCCTGACCCAGAACACACACTCTCCAGAAAGTGGCCACGCAGTTCTGTCCCAAGTTTCTGTTCAAAGCTCTCCTCAGCCCTCCTCCTCCTGTCGTGGGCCTGGTGCCCTCCTGCCTGGAAAGACTGACAGAAGTTGCTCAGCGCCATCCTCCCACGTATATTTGTGAAGTCACAGCATCTCTACTTTCAGAAATTTCTGAGTGGTGTCCTCCCAGGCCCTTGGGTGAATAGATTTGCTGCAGAGCCTGTGAGCTTCCTCCAGTGTTTGGAGCATTTTGCATGATGAATGGTGTCATTGGTCTTTCCGGGCTGGTGCTGGAGCCCCTTGTGTCTTTGAGACAAGGGATGATGAGCTGCCTGGCTCCTCCCCAGCTGGCAGGCACTGGCAACCACTTCGCACACCTAATTGGAGCCTGTAAGAACACAGCCAGGATCTCCAAGACCAGACATTGCCACTTACTGCCAAATGATGAAAAACCTTCTGACCTGCCTCCTGATTGTTTTCAAATTAAAAGGTACTTTGGGGACAACTGAAATTCCCCCAAGTGCTTGTCTGAACGATTTTTGGCAGCTTCTCCCAAAGTGCTCTGGCTCCCAGCACAACCACCCAGCCTCAGACTTTCCACCCAGTGCAGGCCCATGCCCTGCCCATTTTCTGAGCTCATGCTCTAAGCACTGTGCCAGTGCCTCCTCTGCTAGGGGCTCCCTCCTGCCCAGCATAGCTGGTACCTTTGCCCCAGGTCAACTTGTGGAAAGAGTAACCCTGGTAAAGGGCCCTAGAGTCTGCCCTGGGCTTTGGGGAGAGCACCCCCCAAATACTCCAGTTGGGCAGCACACCTGTGAGCACTGGAATGAGATGCCTCAGGGGCCTACCTGCCAGGGAGCACCCTTGCTGACTAAGGGATGCTGCTTTCACAGAACTCTTAAGGGTTTACCTCTCTGCCTCCAAGGATCAGATCCAAAGACAGAGCTAAAAGGAGCACTAGGGAGCACCTACCCCAACTCTAAATGAGGCCTATGGACATGAGCGAGTAGCCCAATAAGGTTTAGCAATGAGTTCACGGCAGAACTGGGACTAGAGTCAGGGCCTTGTGTGGCCCAGGCTGTGCTCTGTTGCCACCCTTGTCTTCCACGCCTCACTCTGCCACTGATGGCTGTTCTCACCCCCTTCTTCCCCCTGGAAAGACAGTTTGATGCACTAGAATTTGAAGACGGAGAGAAAGTTATGGGAGGCTCCAGAATCTCATGGGGCCACATAAAGATGGAATTGAATTCATTTCTGTTTTAAGATGACCATAATTATTGGACTTAATCCTGATCTTATTCCCTTGAAAGCTGTTTTAAGGCTGGGATGCACTGAGTTGACCTTTTCTGTTCTTTCCTGACTGTCTGTGTTCTGATCACGTCATCATTGTCCCATGGCTCTTTTCTTTCTTCCCTTTCAGGGAATTTGGTCACTTCCCAAAGTTCTGACTTTGGTTTCCTTCCTTGCCTTCCCTTTCCCCCATGCTTTTCCATCAGGGTTATTGGCTTGGCACTATGGACCATTTTCTCCCTGAAGTTCTCTGCTCCCTCAGCTTTAGTGAGACCATACTCTCCTCGTTTTCCTCCCACCACTCTGGTCGCTTGTTCTCAGGCTCTTTTGTGGGCATCTCCTCTTATGGGGGTTCTTCCCTGAATGTCAGTACTTTAGTAGGGTCCATCCTTGGCTTAGTCCATCTCCTCTTCTCACCCTACATTCTCTTCTAGAGTAAGCGCTGCTATGGTTTTCCTGATGCATCTGCACGCTATGGTTGTAGGAGACTGTTAGTTGGGTTTTGTAGTAGGTTTTCAAGGCCCAGCCAGCTTCCTAATTTCCTGAATCTGGTAACAAATTCTCTTCTCCTGGCCTGTGACCCATAATCTGGGCTAAGCTGGTCATAGCACACCATCCTCCTGCTGACAGGGATTGGGTTATGTTTTCACTGTTGGATCAAACATGGCTATCCCACTTGTTCTCTATTGGTATCACCATACATCCATCAAGGATTGATTCTCCACCCCTCTCTGCCTTTCTCTGAGCCCTAGGAGACTTATTTTTACAGGCTGCATCAACCAAGTTTCCTTGCCCTCTGGCTTCTTTCTGGTGGGTTTGGCAGTAGGAGGTATCAACAAGAAATCACAGGAGGAAGAGATAAAAAGCAGTCAAAGTATGTGGAGTTAAACCTCAATGCCAAAGGGAATGGAATTGATATGACCATCAAACCATAAAAGAAGGAAGATTGGCAGCCTGAAGGAATTTGTGAGTCACACGTGTGGGAGCTGAAACCTATCTGACACCCTTTCCAAGGCTAGGCTTACATTTCTGCTAGAAATCTGTGCCTGAATGAACCATGGACACCTCAAACCCAACCTGCCACCTTCCACCAGCCCCGGCCTATCTTTCCCCTGTATTCCCAACAACATCGGCCACCTTGCCTTTCAAGTTGGAAATCTCTTAGGTCTTCTTTGATTCTTCTTTTCCTCTGATTTCCCACATATAGTGCATCCCCAAGCTCTGTTGATTCCACCTTTGAAATGCCATCCTTGCCATCCTCACTCCTTTGCCGTAATCTGGGCCCTTCACAATATTCACATGTCCTGTTCCCACTGCTTCTTAACTGGGTTAACTAACAAGTCCTGTCCCCAGACTTACTCCTCCAAATTTATCTACACATTATCACTGGAGATATTTCTTTCTCTTTTATTACTATGAAATATTTCATACTACAGAGAAGTATAGAGAATAACATTACACCTATGTACACCAACAAACAGATTGCTTCAGAACTTTTTTTTAAAGATTTGATAAAATATGGCAAAATATTAAGAGAAAAAAGCATGTCAGATACAGTTGAAGCCTCTTATGTTTCTCTCCCCAACCCCATTTCCCTCCTTCCCCCCGACAGAAGCCAACACTATCTTGAATTTTGTATTTTTCAAGAAATTTGTTTACCACATATATATGCATTAACAATACTTACTATTGTTTTCTGTATTTGAAATCTTTATATAAATGATTTCAATTGTACAGTATCCCTCTGCAGCTTGCTTTTCTCAGTCAATAAGATGTTTCCAAGACTTATACCCTTAGACATCTGTAGCTCTCTTTCATTAATGTTAACTGTTGTAGAAGCTTCTGTTGTGTGACTAAACCACAGTTTATTTATACATTCTTCCATTTATGGGTATTTATTTCTAATTTTTTACAGTGATGAACATGCCACAGTGAACTCTCTCATCTATGTATCCTTGTATATGTGTGAGAGTCCCTGAGACATAAAACATTATAAAATTGATGGGTCTAAAGGTAGGTACATCTTTATCTTTATACGTTGTCAAAATCTTCTCCAAATTGCTTATACCAATTTATATCCCTGCTAGCACTACATACGAGTTACCGTTTCACACTCATCAGATTGACAAAACAGAGAAGTCTGACACCCCCAAGTATTGGAGATATTGTGGAAAAGTGGGACTTCAGAGTTGGTTTAATTTGCATGTTTTTATTACTAATAAGATGGAGCATTGCTCATGTTTATTTCCCATTCTGGGTTCCTCTTATATGTGTTGTTGGTTTATATCTTTAGCCCATTTTTCTATTAGATATTTTGGCTTTTTCCCTATTGATTTGTAGGAATTCTTCTTATGTGCTGGATATTTTTCCTTCGGTAGTTACATGAGGATCAGTCATCCTCTCCCAGTCAGTGGCTGGTAATTTCACTTTGATAAATTTGACTACATTAAAATTTTAAAACTTATATGTAATAAAAACTTACTATAAACAACATTTTCCTTTGTGGTTGATTCTTTCATGTCTTACTGGAGAAATCTTTCTACCTTGAGATCATAAAAATATTCTCGCATGCTTTTTTCTTGCACAATTGTAGTCTGATCAGGGCTGGAAAACTATAACAGTTCAAATAACAGGAGGTAGTCAACAGGTCACAAACACAAAAATATGAAAATGTGCACCAGGAAACCCCACTGCTTTCTTTCAGGCTGTCTGACCTGAAGAAGGTCACTGAACTTCTCTCTGTAAAATAGGCAACATGTAGCCCTGTGTTTGTCCCTGGTTGGTTGGGAAGCCCTGAAGAAATGTCAAGGAGGGCTACTAGTCACATGATCTGCCTTCAACTGCTCTCCTAGTGCCCTCCTCTGGCATTTTCTGGGTTTGTGGAATCTCCAGCTGCAGTTATAATGCCATCCTCCAGACCCTAGACCAGGACAACCTTGTGCTGACCTGGCTGACTCAGCTGGAACATGGCAAAAGCCACTCAGAACTTTGAATCTGAGCTGGTTTCATTTGTTCAAGTAACTGGAGTTTATAGAACCCCTGCCAGGGCGACAATGCTGTGAGGAGTGGGAAGTTATATCGGATCCAAAATGAAGCCCTGCTTCCTCGGAGGGAGAGGTGGGGAGAAATGGGATATCCATCCTCGCTCCCTCCCTCAGCTACATTCCTAGTGTTTCGAGCTTCTGGAGTAAAATATCAGGACCTGGTCTAGGAAAATTGAAAATAGAAAGAAGATGAAGTTTGTTTGGAACTGATCTTTAGCTTTTGCCATTCTGCAACTCAACTCCTTTTCTGGTGCTCTTTCTCTTTCTGTCATGGTGTCCCCCTAACACCCCTCACCCTCTCTCCTTATTCTACCTAGCAAAACCTGCACTCAGAACAGCACCTGACACCTTGTACACCTCAATAAATGTGACCATTACCACCAAGAAAGAACGGAAGGGCATCCTTTTGCTATATTCTTTGCATGTAGTACTATTATCATCATGCCCATTTTACAGATGAGGAAAATGAAACAAATGAAGATAAGTAACCAGCCCAAGTTCACAGGAGTATTGACTAAAGGAGCTTAGATTCACACAAGGGTGGAGCCCACACGCTAAATAACTCTGGCTCCCCAGGCCATGTTCCATACTGAGAGGCAGGAGGGGAGCTTGAGTGCTCAACAGGAAAGCCAGACAGTAGATGCTTACACACCACCCAGGCAGTAGCCCAGTTATCCTGACCATAGAGCCCCCCAGTGTGTATGTGTGCAGGCTGAGCTAGAGGAGTGGGAATGAGGCAGCTGAGACACAGCATTCTAAAACGTGGGCTCTGATGGGGGAACATGGAAAAATAACTTTAAAAAATAATGGAAAGTGAAAGTCTTCATCTTCTGTAAATGGCATTCTTTAAAAATCACCACCGCCCACAATTACAACAGGAAGGGAGAAAGCAGTAAATAGTGATAGAATTTCAGAAGAAGTGGGGAAGAGGTTTGGGAACCAGGAGTCCATCCTGATGCCCCCAGAGAAGCTACCCATCTTTGTGCCACCCACAATGCCCGTTCTGAACAATTGCCCTAGACGCTCTCTTTAAAGCCTTGTGTCTGCAGGGAACCCCAGTGACACCAGGAATTATGACCTCCTCTTCTCCTGAGCACTGTAGTTCACATGACAATCACTGGTTCCAGAAGCCTGGTCATGAACTCCTAAAGGAGGAGCCCAAATCTAGTCCCAGCTGAGTAATTCCAGGGTCTGGGAAGTGAGAAGGTTGAGGAGAAGGAGGGTCTCATCAGCTCTTATATCCATCCTGGCACTCCAATTCTTGCCTTTCTCATGCAAAGATGTGTAACAGAGACACCACAAACAGAAGAGAGAAAAGACCTATGCCACCCTGGGGAAAGCTTGGTTTAGAGAGAAAGAGAAATCATGTATGTGTGTATGTGTGTGTTTAACACCACTGTGGTTGAATTCTGACTCATTTTATAATATGAGTAGTCATTCAACTCTTTTGAAGTTTAAAAACAAATAAGAGGGACTTTCAATTCCAGTCTGGCACATAAGAAGCTTACAAGTCATCATTCCATCTTAACAAGTAAAAAAGTTGAACAAACTGAAAAATCAACGACTCTTCTTAGATCTGTCAAAAAAGTGAGATCACAGCTCCTCCCTGGCCCCACATCTCCCTCCCCAGGAGCCCGCACATCTCCCCAGGGGCCCAGGACCCCCAAACAGGCCAGACACAGAGGGAAAGGGGCCACAACTCAGCCTTCTCCACACTCCAGCCTGGGCTAGAGCTGAGTGGTCCAGCTGCCTGGGACTTAGGTGTAAGAAGGTCCAGGGTGCAAGGGGACAGGGAAGAGGGAAATAGAAAAAAACGTGAGGTTACAAGGTAAACTTCTGCCACCCAAATTTGAGAGAGACAGAGAGGTGGTTACAGAGAATCACAACCACCAGAGCAGAAACCCATGAGCAGAGACCTCTGTGGGAGGGAACTAGAGGAAGGGTAGAAAAAATCGGACTATAATTGACGAATTGCTAGAGGCTAAGTGTGGACAGCTCTGTGAGTTAAAAACTCCAAGGAGACCCAGTCATTGGAGTGGGACCCCACACATTTGTGAATTTTACCTCTAGGAGCTCCAGCAGCTTCTCACAGTGAAGACAGGAGAAAAATCACCTCATGTTTCCAGTGGGAGTCAGAAAAGAGGAACCATTTTGAAATACTCCAGAGCATTCTGTTTTTCTAACAAGACCTGTCCTCAAGAGAAATTATTTAACCAGAGCCTAACCTGCTGAGGTTTTATCAAAGCCTAACCTACCTGGGGAAAGGGAAACACCCACCTGAGAAATTCACAGTCCAGGGCACAGACTCACTAAAAGACCGAGACCTCATCACAGGACTACAGAATGCTTCCCCTCCCCCCACACCACACCACTACGTTACTAAAGGCCTATTACCACAGTTCCTCGTACCCAGTACATCATGTCCACCTGTCAACAAAAAATGACAAGACATCATAGAAGGTAAAAACACAGTTTGAAGAGACTGAACAAGCAATAGAACCAGAGTCAGATATGGCAAGAAAGTTGGAATTATCAGACCAGGAATTTTAAAAAACTATCATTGATATGCTAAGGGATTTAATGGGGAAAGTAGACAACACACAAGAACAGAAGGATAATGTAAGCAGAGAGATGGAAATTCTAAGAAAGAATCAAGAAGAAATGCCAGAGATCAAAAACACCGTCATGGAAATAAAGAATGCCTTTGATGAGCTTGTTAGTAGATGCACGTGGCCAAGGAAAGAATCTCTGAGTTTGAAGATATGACAATAGAAATTTCTGAAACTGTAAAGCAAAGAGAAAAAAGACTGAAAAAGAAAAAACAAAAACAGAACAGAATATCCAAAAACTGTGGGACAAAAACAAAAGTTGTAATACAGGTAGAATGGGAATACCAGAAGGAGAAAAGAGAAGGAAAGAGAAGAAATACTTGAAGCAATAATGACTGAGAAAATATTCCAAACTAATGTTAGACACCAAACCACAGACCCAGGAAGCTCAGAGAACACCCCTCAGGATAAATACCAAAGAACTATGCCCAGGCATACTGTATGAAAACATCAGAAAATCAAAGATAAAGACAAAAGTCTTGAAAAAAGCCAGAGGAAAATAACACCTTACCTATAGAAGAGCAAAAATAAGAATAACTTCTGACTTACCAGAAACCATACAAGCAAGAGAGTAAAGTGAAATATTTAAAATGTTGTGAGAAAAAGCCATCAACCTAGAATTCTGTACCCTTCAAAATCATCCTTCAAAAGTGAAGGAGAAATAAAGACTTTCTCAGATAAATAAAAATCGAGGGAGTTTTTTGCCCATAGAGTTGACTTGCAAGAAATGTTAAAAGAAGTTTTAGAGAGAGGAAAAAGATACAGGTTAGAACCTTGGATCTACATAAAGAAAAGAAGAGCATCAGAGAAGGAATAATGAAATGTACCACTGTGGTGTGGGATGTGGACCATGGGGGAGCTTGTGCATGTGTGGGATTAGGGGGTCCATGGGAACTCTGGACTTTCTGCTCAATTTTGCTGTGAACCTAAAACTGTTCAAAAATAAAATGTATTAATTTTTTTAAAAACAATAAGACTTTGGGGCTGGCCCCGTGGCCGAGCGGTTAAGTTTGCATGCTCCACTGCAGGCGGCCCAGTGTTTCGTTGGTTCGAATCCTGGGCACGGACATGGCACTGCTCATCAAACCACGCTGAGGTAGTGTCCCACATGCCACAACTAGAAGGACCCACAATGAAGAATGTACAACTATGTACCGGGGGGCTTTGGGGAGAAAAAGGAAAAAATAAAATCTTTAAAAAAAACAATAAGACTTTAATTTGCTTTATCGAAGTCAAACAAGGCGCAATTGGCATGTGGGCCTTTATTTATATTCATTCTGACCAAGTGAAAGGAATGCTAACTTTTCTAATGACATGTCCTTAGGAGTGGGGAATGAGGAGCTCTGTGAAAATAGGACTTTGCTATTCCTTCTTTGTCCTCTTCTTTCCTCCAGCAAATCTCTAAGAACCAGCAATCACAGCATTCCATAGTCCGTTGGTGGATGCAACCTGCCATAAGCGTTTGGCTTAGACCCTGCTCTAAAATCAACTCTTTCACTTTGCCTAGTTGAGCTTTCATTCTGACTGTCCTCAAAGCAAACTAGGGCTTCAATTCATTCCAAGCTCTGATGCTCCCTGAACAGTTTAGAGGACAGTTTAGAACAGTTTAAAGGAATTGCTTGATTGTTCCAGATTTGGAAGAAACTATTCCATAATGGAGATTGCCTCTTTCAAATAAAAAGAAACAACTTTAGTTGCACCCCCCGTGGTTTCAGAAAACATTTAAACAAATAAAAAATCAGTGTGGCAGGGAAATCAGTGTGTGCTTGGGTCCAATTTGGGACAATGTGGTTAATGCCAAATTATTACATTCTTCAAAAATCCTAAGAATCAACATTGTGAGCCACTTAAGGGGAAAAAAATGTAAAAATGGAGGGGTAAACGTCAGTTGATCCAAAATAAAAAGTAATGAACTGGAAAATAAGAAACCAGAATGGTTCATATTAAGGTCCTCCCAAACTATTCCTCTCAACTAAATACAGATGTTACCAAGAAAAGAGGAGTTAAAATGAAAATTAAAACCAGTCAGCAGGAAGTATTTCCCTAAACAACAAATATACATGTCGTTCCCAAAGTAAAAATGTTAGAGCTGTTCAAGAAAGAGTAGCTTTTTGGGAAAGAGAGATAAGCAGGCAGATCACCCTTCCTGAAAGCAGCGTTCCCTCCCTCTGACTTGTCCTATGGCCACATATGTGTTGCTCACCAGGATTATGTTCCTACCATCTCTACAACTTTCCTTGTCAGGCAGATTTCAAGACAGGCCAATCTATGTCGAGATGCCCAAGTCCCTGTTGATTCCAGTACTGTTTTGTCCTTAAAATCCAGGAACCCCCAAATGCCAAGTTTAATTCTCTTTGATTGCACTTGATCTGGCAACTCACTTTTGAAACTAAAAATAAATTTCAAACAAAGTTTGGTGTGGTAGGCACTGGTGCTTTTCATCAATATCTCCAATTCTCTTCCTTATGAGCGTGACTAGGATTACCCTCCCCTGCCTTCCTCGTGTTAGACAGCCATGTGGTTTGCTTGGACCAACGGCATGCAAACAGAAGTGATATGTATGCTTTCCAGGTGGAAGTGTTTAAGGGTTTGCCAGTGATTGTTCCCCATGTCACTGTCATGAACAATGTTCCAGTTAGTGGAGGCCCCAACTGCCTAGCAACCTAGGTGCACGTGTGGAGCAGAGGCCCCTGATGAAGAACAATGGCTATATAACCTGAGTAAGAAATGAACCATGTTGTTTTAAGCTACTGAGAATTTAGGGTTGTTTGTTACTGCAGGATAACCCAGCCTACGTTGTTTAGAACAGCTGATTATTAAGGCAGCAATAACTAAGGCCAAAAAATATTTGATACATCTTTATTTTCGGAGAAACTTCTTATTAGAAGAAATGGACATTTTCCAGTTGACTGAGGACCCTGAAAAAGCAACCATCCTTGAAATGTGACTTACTTATTGCAAATGTTGTGAGAGGAAATGTTTATGACACCAGCTAGACGTGAGATATCATATGCATGGCTGAATATCGCATGCCTAATCTATCCTAAATCTCATCTGCAATTTTAAGTTGTTTTATTTTTGAAGTGCTTTTCTGATCTTTTGTCACTGACGTTTATAGCTTCCTCAATATAAGAGTAACTAATTGTACTTCAATGTGGAAATACGGAAATATAAAAATTGGCTCTATATTTTTATCTAAAATAGTTTAACCTAAAATTAACCAAGTCCCTTCAGAAAGATAATTATTATAGATGGTTGAATGTAAAGATATTAAAAAGATAAAAGGAGTTGTGGGACTACACATAGATTAATGCCATTCATACTACTAGCTAGGTCTGTTTACTTAGGTTCAACTTAGAATTATATTTCACGTTCCTTCAAAGTTGTTCTCAACATTCACTCAAGAATTAGTTTGAATATTGGATTTGTTATGATACCAAAGTGACCTTAATTTTAGACAAATATTTGGCAAGCAAGAGTCTGAGCTTGGTGAGCTGTTGTATTGATTTTTGTTTTTAAGCAACAAATTTAGAGTGACGATTTGTGTTTTAAAACATGCATTTGAGACTAGTGCTAATGTTTACAAACTCTGATTCAGTTCTCTCCTTCTGGAAGATAATCCAACAGACACTTTTAAGTTCAATTTAAATTTCAGGTAGCAAATGTTGCCTTCTGCTCACGTATAGCACTCATCATCTGGAAACCAATGCAGTATAACATGAAATGAATAATTCTTAAAGATATGGAATTCAGATAAAATGTCTTTTGCTTTTCAGAGATTTTTTGTTAAGAGAGAGATGATTTAGATAGGCATCTATGATTTTTCTTTGGGCTAAGCCTATCTGTGCGTTTCTGAACTCCTTCACAAAGCAGCAGAGCCAGATGACAAAATCAGTTCCCCTGGGGTTGGGCTGACTCAGGACATCTCCATATGGATGTCTCGAGGAAATTTATACTCAACATGTCCCCACATGAACTCATCATCTTCCTTTTAAAACCGCGGTCTTAGAAGGCCCTTCAACTCTCTTCTTGCCTCTCACATCAAACCATTCGATGATTCCAGTATTCAGCCCTTGCCTCTGGTCCTACCATGGCCCTGTCCTGGGCCTTAGTTCCCTAAAGGTCTTCTTGCCTCCAATATCTCCCCTTTCCAATCCCTGTTTTCATGGCCACCAAATCAATCTCTGTAAAGTGTTAGCTGGACAATGCTACTCTCACTCAGAAATGTTCAGTCTCTCTTGTGTTGCTATCTTTTGTTTGCCTCTGCAGACCCACTCTCTACCTTCTCTCCCTGTTTCGTATACGGAAGCCCAACTTGAACGAACAGCTTCAGTGAACTCCTTTACCCTTTGGCTGCTGGTTCATTTCTGATAACGCGGAGCCCTGGAGGAGGCGAGTGAGGCCGGGGTATTTATTTCCCGGCTCCCTCCTTGTGTCACTGACGTAAGTCCCTTGGCCACATCCCTCAGCTGAAGGCATAGCTCCTGTCTAGAACCTTCCCATACACACTAGTTTGAGTGTGCCATGGCTTCTATGCTTCTTTCCGCCTCTGCTTTTGTTTTTTCCTTTATTCCCATCAGTCAAAATTGTTTTCATTATCTCTCCTGAAATCTTTTTCATTTATTTCTGCATCATCTTTTCTATCAGCTGTATTAGTCAGAAGATCTCAGAACTACAAGTCGGAAGGAGCCAAGAGCCTTGAATTATTGCTTGGAGATGGGAGCCCTGGCTCCTCAGGAACCCCCCTTTCGGACTTCACACGAGTGAGGAATACCTGCTACTGAGTTGAGCCCCTGCGATGCGGGGATTTATCTACTTCAACTACTAGGATTACCCTAATTAATTGAGTAAAATTCTTTCAGAATAGAAAGAAGTTCTGTTCCTCAGTGATGGTCCCATGTTGGTCATTAATATGTAGGCGAAACAGCCGTGATCACCAGGAGCCTGCAGGAGTTCACAGACAACACATTTTCCACTGGGATAGTTTCCTGGATTGGTAGAGAAAGAAAACAGGAGGCCTGGTACATTAAGAGATTAACAACAATAAATAATGATAAAATAGAGCAATTATAACCATATAATGTAATAGAAGTTGTGTGAATGTAGCCTCTCCCTCTCTCTCAAAATATCTCATTGTACTGTACTCACCCTTCTTCTTGTGATGGCGTGAGATGATATAAGGCCTATGTGATGAGATGAAGTGAGGTGAACGACATAGGCATTGTGACATCGTGTTCTTTCCAGGCCACAGGCGTCCCTGGATAAGGGGGACTACTGTACAAACTTTGAGTTATATGATAAGTTTTGAGGATCTAATGTATAATGTGGTGACTAGAGGTGATAATACTCCATTGCACAGTTGGAATTTGTCAAGAGAGTAAAACAAGTGTTCTCACTCACTCAAAAAAAAAAAAAAAAGGTGAATATGTGAGGTGATGGATGTGTTAACTCATTGGTGGGAATCCATTCACAATGTATATGTATATCATATCATCACACTGTATGCTTTAAATATATTACAATTTTATTTGTTGCTTATACTTCAATAAAGCTAAAAAAAAACCCACAGAGGCTTGAATCTGACAGATACAATTTTATAAGATAAATGGAAATTCTGGCATTTGGGCAAACACACACATACAATACATATGACTAAAAGATGAGGAAGCCATGGATCAAAACCACTTACTATTCTGAATTTACTCTTGGGTAAAACCTCTGAGTCAGCAGTATGATGTTATCACCTAAAAATCTAATGTCACCTGAAGCTGCAGTAATAGAAGAACAATGGATGGGCAGATATCAGCTATTAGATGCCCCCTTTATGCCAGGCACTGTATTATGCAACTTTACATGAGGCTATGTATTAAACCACGGTTCCCGGAGGTTAAGCAACTTGCCAAAGCCACGCTGCCAGTAAGCGGTAGGCTCTGGAATCAGATGGAGCAGAGTCCCTTTTCTGCACTGGCTAGGCCAGATGGAAGTATTTCTGGCCTAGGCAGTTTATTTTTAAGAGCGGAAAAGTGACGCTTAGTGGGAAAAGGACCAGGACACAGTAATTTTGGATCTGAAAACCCCATCCCATGGAAAGGTTTGAAAGACTTGGAAACAGGCACACTGGAGGAGAGAAGACGCGGAGAACTTGGTCTCTATCTCCAATATTCAAAGGGTTGCCAATAAGGAAAGGAGTTAGAATAATTCTGTGCTGCCTCCCCATCCCCTCATGCTGCATTTCTTGAAGCAATAGAGAAAAGCTACAAGGTGATTGATTTCAGTTCAGTATCAAGAAGAGCTTTCTACCAGAGTGGCCAAAGAAAGAGAGACTGGACACATCCAAACACACACTTGCAGTGCTTGGTAGGATCTTCCTGGGTCACTGACTTCAGGTCTTTTTTAACGGCCCCTTCCAGGTCTGAGAGCCTTTGTTCTGGTGCTCACTGTGCTGGGCTTGAATAACTTGAGAAATATGCAAGCCAGGCGACAGACACCGGACATCATTTGTGTGGTGACTTTGTTTGCATTGCCAAGAGATGGCTAAGAGGGAAATAAAATACTCCTCTTAGAGATCAGCGTTTGGGTTTATAGAATAAATGAAAGAATCTATGAACCCAACATTTACTGAACAATTTAGAGCTGGGAATTGTGCCCGAACATCCTCAGAGAGAAGGAAAGTCTGGACACACACACAAATCAAAAGCTTAGAAATACCAAGAATACTGGGCTTCAAACAGAACACGGACATTGTGAAAAAGTAGACTAGTGGTTTTCAAGCCTCGATTTATCCCAAATCCATCAACGTAGAATCGTTCTGGTTGAATGGGGTCTTGAAGCACCTCCTGGAAACCCTAGGGATCTTTGGACACAGTTTGAAAACCACAATGATAAATAATCCAAGTGAATGTAGGGCACATTCCACCCACTCGATGGCAGTTCCTGGGCTTTTTCTTTACTAAGCAGGGTTCTCTTCCAGGCTCTCCTAGTACGGCACAGGCTAATCTGAAAGGCAGTCTGACTACCAGTTCTTTATTCTGTTTTCATGGACATCACTCTTGCCCCTGTCTTCATCACTCCTTACTCCTATTGCCAATACCCCCTTACTCCTCTCCCTACCTCTGGTCTCTGTCTCCTCTGATGCACACTGAGTATAGGAAACAGATTCATTGCTTTCCTAAAGCATTTCTATCACGTCATTCTCTTGCTCAAGAATCTAGAGGTACCTTATTACTCCCACCTTATTCAAGCTTCCCCCCATCCACACCCCCATCCTCATGCAGTCTCTGTTGCCACTCACTATGTCCTCTCTCATCTTCAAGCTGTTCTTGCCCAGAACACTCTCTGGAGACCCACCCTCACCCCTTCTTCCTCCGCTAACTCCTGCTGCTCATCCTTATATATCACTTTCTTCGGAAAGTCTAGAGACATAGGAGCCCCTCGTGTGCACTCCCATAGCACTCCATGGCTTCTCTATCAAAGGTAATTTAATTATAGTGTTTTTAGGGTTACTTATTTCCTAAATTAAACAACAAGAAAGGAATGTTCACACGTTATTTACTCTCGTACCCCTAAATCGTGGCAGTGTAATAGTCGTTGAATAAGCAAATGAATCAAATATAAATATTTGTTGAATGAGTGAATAAATGAATGAATTAAAGAATGGTTGTTGATAGAATGATTGACAGATAGTATTCTCTTACGGCATATGGCTTTTTGTGGCACCCCTTCAGGTGGTCTTTCTGTTGTGACCCCCACAATTTTAGGGTCTGTCTTAGTCTGTTTGGGCTGCTATAACAAAATGCCACAGACCGGGTAGTTATAAACAGCAGAAATGTATTTCTCACAGTCCTGGCGGCTGGAAGCTCAAGATCAGGTGCCAGTGTGGTCCGGTGATTGGCAACCTCTTCTGGTTGCCACTTCTCGCTGTATCTTCACATGGTAGGAGGGCTTAGGGGTCACTCTGGAGCCTGTTTTCTAAGGCACTAATCCCATTCATAAAAGCTGTGCCCTCATGACCTAAGCACCTCTCAAAGACCCCACCTTCTCATACCATCATCTTGAGGGGTTAGAATTTCAAAGTATGAATTTTGAGGGCACACAAACATTCAGACCACAGCACATACCAAGTGAGTATTCCTTTTATCTCTTCCTAGGTGGAACAGCGTGACAGGAGGCATGAGCCTTTCGGAAATGAGACACTCTGAGTGAGGAGAGGGAGGTTGTTGACATCTGTGGGGACAAGAGAAGGCATTCAGGAGACAAGCTCCCTGGCAGCTATTGGTGTTGGTGGGACAAATCATAAGGAATTGTAAAATGGCTTTTGTCCCCTTTCTTGTCGCCGGTGGGATGCATCCAGGTGGCAGTAGCCATTTCGCCTTGTCTTGTCACCCAGAACCTCCCTGTTTTGCAATTGAAGAAATAAAAGTCCAGAGAAGCATAAGGATTTGCCAAGAGTCTCAAAAATGGTGGCAAAGCCAGGCCTAGAAGCTGAGTCTTGGAGCAACACTTTCTGTTAGCCACTATTTCCTCCGGGCTACAGCCTAAGAGCCCTTGGTTACGATTTGCTAACTCAAAGTTATGCATGCAATGCTCCCTCCACAGCGCTCACTGCCCCTGACTTTTGATGCTGTGAAAACAAGAGGCCAAGGCCAGGGCATTTCCTCCTGACCAACATTTTCCAGAGAGCAAAACTGTTCCCGGTGAGGGCTGGGGGGAGCCACACACACTAGGGAGGGGCAGTGTGAAGTGGGGGAGGGGCAGAAGCCAGGGCAAGCAAAACCAGAGGAAACAGCAAGAAATCTCTCCCCACACATTTTTATTTCCTTCCCCTGGGGCTTCGGTGTCAATTTCACATTTTTGTTTTGAGACTCAACAGAAAATGCTGCCTTGAATAGTGCGTGTGTATGGGTGCACATCAGGGCACATAAAAATACAGGGATTCATTAAAGCCATACAGTACAGAGCAAAAGGCCCACATCTACTTAAACCGCCTTCACCACCTCATCCCCATGATTTCATCTGTGGAGCAGGAGGCTGTCAAGACCTCCAAATACCAACTTCTCCGAGGTTGGAGTCAAGTGGCAACATTCCTGCAGAGGGCGCCTGCACACATCCATTTCCCAGGAGCTTTGTTGCCAAGACCCTGATTCAAAAATGGATGAGTTAAAATTTCTTCCATTTATTGCATGATAAGAGTTGCAGGTTCATCCTGAGGATTCTCTTTGCGTTATTCCTTGCTTTGCAAAGATTTAGTAAGATCTGGTGGAGCTGGTCTCCTTACCACCAAGATGAGCGCTATTCCTGGCCATGGATACCTCTATTGAAGATTCCTCAAAGGGCTCAGCTCTTTAACTGGTAAATATCTAGTAATAAGGAAGAGAAATGAATAGCTCATGAAATGGCCACAGCCTTAAACAAACCCTCAACACACGTGAGCAACTGGCATCTCTTTCCTCATTTCTTTTGCCTATTCCTTCATTCAGTCAGTCAATTTTCTCTCAAGGAACAAGAAGTTCACAATCTAGTGGAAGAGACATTAAAAACTTGAGTCATTATTGCACAATGTATATTTAAAATGCTTGTATTGCAAGCAACAGAAGATCTGGCTCAATCAGGCCCAAAAAAGGAAGGAAATCTATTGGCTCACATGATTGAAAACTCCCAGGGAGAGTTTGCCTCACACAAGCTCCCTCTCAACAGCTCAGTCATTGGGCTTCTTTTCCATTTCCCCAGCTGTTCTAAGGGGTATTGGCTGCATTCTAAGGCCAACTCCCCTTATAGTCCCAAGATGGACATAAGCAACCCCCAGTGCTATATGCTTTCTTGTTCAGATCCAGCCAAAAATAGATAGTGTCTTTGCCTAACACTCCTGGAAAGACTCAGTCTGGTTGGGGGTAGGGGGTGCACTTGTGATCTAAACTGAGTTAATCAATCATCTGATTGGCAGATGGTCACATGCTCCACCCCAGAGGCAGGTGTGGGTTGCACAGGAATCCCTAAGTGGAATTGGGAACATGGGGAAAGAGAGGAGAGAGAGACCAAGAAATGTCAATTTCAGAGAAAAGGCTTTGGCAGGTGTGCTAACATGACCCATGGGAGCACAACAGAGAGGTCCTCTTCAGCCTGGGTAGACCCAGGGTTTTCTATAAGGATGAACCGTGCAAAGGGAAGGAATTTGAGTTGATCAACCCTGGAATACACTCATAGTGTACTAGAGCTGGAAGCTGCCCTCAGTTAGGAAATGATGAAGGCATGAAATTAATGTCTAAAGACAAGATGGCCAGGGACAGACTTTAAACCAGGACTCAAGAGGCTGTGTGTTTGGGAACACATATCTGTCTCTTAAATTCTCAGGAATTATTCAAGTGTGTGTTAAGAAAGCTGTTCATAAGAAGGTTCTGGTTCCAAGGACTGTGTGATACTGAATTGTTTCATCAGGAAAGGCTAGACTGGGTTCCCGCGGATCTGGGCTTGAGTCTTAGTTCTACCACTCTCTCCCTGTGGCCTTGGGCAAGTCACTTAACCTCATCACTTAACTTCTTGGTCTTTAAAATTTGGGTAACAGCACATCCCCTGCAGAGTGATTGTGAAAAGCAGAAATGATACCTCAAAGTACCCAGTGTGAAGCAGGCATTAGGCAACCATGACTATTGTTATTTAAAAGGAACCACCTCTCTGGGATGACGCAAGGTCAGAAGAGGAATGTGCACTTTCTGGAAGAAGCTGGCTTTAGACAAGATCTAAGCAGCAGACGTAAACCTTTTGGAGGAATGGGATTAGGGACACGCTGATGCAGCTGGAGTCCCTGCTCAGGTCCAAGGTGTGTTCCCCCTGGATTCACACGTACCCAAGCACTCCTGGCAGACGATTCCCCCTCCTGGGAAAGGCTTTATTCTATGGGAACAAAGTCTGGCACACGAGCTTGTTCAAGGTAATAGATTCATGTCAGAGAGGAAAAATGATAAACCCCACACTTTACTCGAAATCAGAGTGTTTCTGATCTTGCCCCCAGTGCCTGGGTCCTAAAGGAGAGGAGAGAGTAGGAAAGTACAAACATGACCATGTTGGGAGCCCCAGTGGGCAGCTTTTGGATGGCCCAGAGGAAGCACAAGAGGGAGTTATTGTGCATTCTGGTTGGGGTTGGGATTGAAATGGCTTGGAGCCCAGAATGGATAGAGTTTATGCCAGGGCCACCTCAGCCCAATATGGGAAGAAGAAGATTGGGAAGGGGGCATCACATTCATTGGGCATGAGAGAAAGAGATGGGCGCCAACAGCTATAGCAACAAGCGGCATGTTTCATGGCTTTGAAGCTTGGCTACAGCAGCGCAGTGACATCGGTGGCCTCAGTGGAAATGGATACATTGTGCCCCAGCACAAACATCACCACAGAGAGCCACAGAGGAGGGAAGCTGAGTGCAGGAGCCACATGGTAGCTGAGAGGGCCATACAGGAGAGCACACATCACCGTTGCCTGGGGATGCCAGGAGCAGCTGGGCAGGGCCAGACAAACTATGCTGGGTTACTCTAACTTTGCCCCAGAATGGTGTGGCCAAGCACACCTGGGTTACACAAATCCATCACTTTCCCCTGGACACTACACAGTCACTTCAATGCCAAGTTAAATGACCAGGAGCACATACATTACATTGTGCCTTCAAGAACCGTGATTTAATGTCATTATGATTTTGCCTTTTGCCTAAGATAGTTAAGCATGTTTTCAGATACACTGTAACACTTACTGTAATGACAACTTTTATTATAACATTTTAAAACCTTGTGTAAACAATCCTCCTAATTATCTTCTCTTAATATGCTAAGAATGTTTGTCTCTTATGTTGGACTAGCTTCCTCCTCCCTTCCTTTTCTTTCTTTCTTTTTTGTCAATGAGAGCTAAATAATTTGTTAAATTTCCATCTCGCTTTGGTCACTAGGATAGTAAGAGAGGAATGTGGCACACCATTGGAGTAACTTTGGTGTAGACAGATTTTTATGGTAAAACTGCTTCCCACCCCTCTTGTCTTCAGCATGGCTCTCGTTTTGGGTGTTTTCGTTATCACTGGTATTTTTATCCTCATTCTATGTTGATGTGTCTTTCTGTTAAGCCACCTAAAATACTTCTCGGAAATAGCTGGGATTTACTTAATCAATGTGTAATTGCTGACAGAGTACATAAAAATTTAATCTTTCCCAGGACAGAAAACTCTTTCTTTTAAACATCATGTTGTTTTTCCTTTAGGCACTCAGAGTTGAGAATAAATACTGCCTTTTTTTTTTTTTTTAACGTATTTTCATCTGAGGCAATTCTTTGTTCTGTCAAATAGATTTATTTTCTTTATCAGACAGGAATGTGAGCAAAAGAAAATGATCTCATTGCGTATGACTCCTGACACAATACCCAGGGCTCCAGACTGCAGTAAAGTTTGGTTTTACAAATGACTTAAGAAACCGTTTTGTTTTTGAACACCTGTTCAAAGAAACCCTGTTTGAAAAGATCCACAGTGGTTAATTTCTCACTAGCAATACAGACATGCTCTTGTCCTGGTCTTTATGATAGTGTTGAATAGTGAAGGGCTGGTACTTGGGTTCCTGCCCCTGCTTCCATTTAAAAAAAAAAGATAAAGCTATATTAAATGATAACACTTACTTGTTGGAATCAGTTAGTTTCTTTTTTTAATTGAAGTATAGTTGACATGCAATATTATATTAGTTTCAGGGGTACAACATAGTGATTTGACATGTATATACATTATGAAATGATCACCGCAAGTCTAGGAACCATCTGTCACTGTACAAAGTTATTACAATATTATTGACTAAATTCTCTATGCTGTATATTACATCCCTGTGGCTTATTTATTTTGTAACTGAAAGTTCGTACTTTTTAATCCTCTTCACCTATTTCATCCATCCACCAACCCCTTCCACTCTGGTGACCACCAGGTTGTTCTTTGTATCTATGAGTCTGTTCTGTTTGTTTTGTTTATTCATTTATTTTGTTTTTTAGATTCCACAAAAAGCAAAATCATGCAGTATTTGTCTTTCTCTGTTTGACTTATTTCATTTAGCATAACACCCTCTAGTCTATCCACGCTGTAGCAAATGGCAAGATTTCATTCTTTTTTAATTACTGAGTAATATTCCATCATGTGTATACATCACATCTTCTTTATCCATTCATTTTATGATGGACACTTACATGGCTTCCAAGTCTTGGCTATTGTAACTAATAATAAATTGGTTTTCATTTTCTTTGGATAAATACCCAGGAGTGGAATTGTTGGATTATACGGTAGTTCTAGCCAGTCTTGGTGGTCTAGCGGTTAAGATTCAGTGTTCTCGCTACCACGACCCAGGTTCATTTCCCGGTCAGGGAACCACACCACCAGTCTGTTGGTTGTCATACTATGGTGGCTGTGTGTGGTGTGATGCTGAAAGTTATGCCACTAGTATTTCAAATATCTGCAGGGTCACCCATGGTGAACAGGTCTCAGCGGAGCTTCCAGACTAAGACAGACTAGGAAGAAGGACCTAGTCACTCACTTCCAAAAAATTGCCCATGAAAACTCTCTGATTTGCCATGGAGCATTGTCTGACATAGCACTGGGCAACGAGAGGATGGCACAAAAAGACCAGGCAAGGTTGCAATCTGCTAGGAGTCAAAATTGACTCGATGGCACTAACAACAGCGAAAATGGTAGTTCTATTTTTAATTTTTTGAGGAAACTCCATACTGTCTTCCATAGTGGCTGCACCAATTTACATCCTCACCAACGCTTTTTGTTATCTTTTTGATAATAGCCATTTGTACCAGTATGAGGTGATATCTCATTGTTGTTTTGATTCATGTTTCCCTGATGACTAGTGATGTTCAGCATCTTTTCATGTGCCTGTTGGCCATCTATATGTCTTCTTTGGAAAAATGTTTATTCAGGTCCTCCATCCATTTTTCAACCAGATTGTTTGGTTTCTTGATATTGAGTTGTATGAGTTTTTAAGATATTTTGGATATTAACCTCTTATCAGATATATCATTTGTAAATATCTTCTCCCATTCAGTAGGTTGCCTTTTCGTTTTATTGATGGTTTCCTCCACTGTGCAAAAGCTTTTTAGTTTGATGTAGTTCCATTTGTTTATTTTTGCTTTTGTTGCCTTTGCCTGAGGAGACACATCCAAAAGAATGTTGCTAAGACCAATGTCAAAAAGCTGACTGCCTATATTTTCTTCTAGGAGTTTTACGGTTTCAGGTCTTACATTTAAGTTTTTAATCCATTTTGAATTTATTCTTGTATATGGTATAACAAAATGTTCCAGTTTCATTCTTTTGCATGTAGCTGTCCAGTTTTCCCAATATCGTTTATTAAAGAGACTGTCTTTTCCCCATTATATATTCTTGCTTCCTTTGTCATAGACTAATTGACCATATAAGTATGGGTTTATTTTTGGGCTCTCTATTCTGTTCCATTGATCTATGTGTCTGTTTTTGTGCCAGTACCATACTTTTTTGATTACCATAGCTTTGTAGGGTAGTTTGAAATCAGGGGGCAAGATAACTCCAGCTTTGTTCTCAAAATTGCTTTGGCTATTGAGGGTCTTTTGTGGTTCCATACAAATTTAAGGATTGTTTGTTCTAATTCTGTGTAAAATATCATTGGTGTTTTGATTGATAGGTATTGCATTGAATCTGTAACTTGCTTTGGAAAATATGGATATTTTAATAACATAAACTTCTCCAATCCATGAGCATGGAAAATCTTTCCATATATTTGTGTCATCTTCAATTTCTTTCATCAAAGTCTTATAGTTTTCAGAGTAGAGGTCTTTCACTGTCTTGGTCAACTTTACTCCTAGGTAATTTTATTCTATTTGATGCAGTTGTAAATGGGATTGTTTTCTTAATTTCTCTTTCTGATGGTTCATTATAAGTGTATAGAAATGTAACAGATTTCTGTATATTAATTTTGCATCCTGCAAGTTTACTGAATTCATTTATTAGTTCTAATATTTTCTTGGTGATGTCTTTAGGGTTTTCTATATATCGTATCATGTCATCTGCAAATAGTGACTGTTCTACCTCTTTCTTTCCAATTTGAATGCCTTTTATTTGTTTTTCTTGTCTGATTGCTGTGGCTAGGACTTCCAATACTATGCTGAATAAAAGTGGCAAGAATGGGCATTCTTGCCTTATTCCTGATCTTAGAGAAAATGTTTTCAGCTTTTCACCATTGAGTATGATGGTAGTTGTGGGTTTGTCATGTATGGCATTTATTATGTTAAGGTATGTTTCCTCTGCACTCACTTCGTTAAGAGTTTTTATCATAAATGGATATTGAATTTTGTCGTATGCTTTCTCTATGCCTATTGAGAGGATCATATGATTTTTATCTTCATTTTGTTGAATGTGGTGTACCATGTTGATTGATTTGCAGATATTGAAACATCCTTGCATCCCTGGGATACATCCCACTTGATCACGGTGTATGATTCTTTTAACGAATTGTTGAATTTGAGTTGCTACTATTTTGTTGAGAACTTTTGCATCTATGTTCATCAGGAATATCGCTCCATAATTCTTTTTTTTCTAGTATCTTTGTTTGCTTTCGGTATCAAGGTAATGCTGGCCTTGTGCAATGAGTTTGGAAGCCTTCCTTTCTCTTCAATTTTTTGGAATGGTTTGAGAAGGATAGGTATTAACTCTTCTTTCAATGTTTGGTAGAGTTCACCTGTGAAGCTCTCTGGTCTTGGATGTTTGTTTATTGAGAGTTTTTTAAATTACTGGTTCAATAGCATCACTAGTAATTATTTACAGAAACAGGCACAAATCAGTGTACAACTCAAAGGGCTTTTACTAAATGAACACTCCCGTAGAACCATAACCAAGATCAAGAAACAAAATTTTCCAGCACCCACCCCAGTAGCTGCCCTCTTTCCCCTCCCTAGTCACCACATCTCCCCAAATGGTAAGCACAACCCTGCTTTCTGACACCACTGATTATTGCTTTTCCTGCTTTTAAAGTCCGTGTAAATATAATCATTCAATGTATACTTTTGTGTACTTTTCATGAGATTCATCCTTGTTGCTACATGTAGCAATTATTCATTTTTGTTTCTCTGTACTAGTAGTTCATTATATAAAATGCCGCAAGGCGTGTATCCATTATACTGTTGATTTCAGTTTGGTTGTTTAAAGTTTTTGGTTTTTATATATAATACTGCTATGAATATTCTTGTATATGTCTTTTAGTGAACATATGTATGCATTTCTTTGGTGGGTATACCTAGTTGTTCTGGGTCATAGGTTTTATGTATGGTCAACTTTAGTAGATACTAGAAAACATACTTCTAGTAGATAATAGGAAGTGATTGTGCCAGTTTCCACATTCATTAGCACTATATGAGAGTCCTGGTTGTTCCACATCCTTGTCAACACTAGTTATTGTCAGTCTTTGTAATATTAGTCATTCTGATGATAACTAATGAAGTTGAACTCATTTTATGTTTATTGGCCATTTGGACATGCTTCTTTTGTGAAGGGCTTGTTCAAGTCTTTTGTCCATTCTTTTGCCCTACAACTTCATGAAGATATTCTCCTACGTTTTCTTTGGAAGCTTTATTTATTTGAAATTGGCCCTGAGCTAACACCTGTTGCCAATCTTTTTCTTCTTCTTCTTCTCCCCAAAACCTCCCACTGTATAGTTGTATATTCTAGTTATAGGTCCTTCTAGTTCTGCTATGTTGGACACCACCTCAGCATGGCTTGTTGAGTGGTGCTAGGTCTATGCCCAGGATCCAAACTGGCAAAACCCTAGGATATGGAAGCAGAGCATGAAAACTTAACCACTCAGCCACAGGGCCAGCCCCTTATTTATTTATTTTTACATTTAGATCAACAGTTCATATTGAATTGTATATGGGATTCAGATTAAGATTTATTTTTCCCATGTAGGTATAAATTGATCCAGTATAATTTATTACAAAGTCCATCCTTTTGCAACTGTACTGCAGTGTTATTTTTATCATAGAATCAATAGCTCACATATATGTAGACCTGTTTCTGGAATTTTATTATGACCCATTGTTCTATGTGTCTTCCTTTCACCTGCTAACGTAATTTTGAGTTGGAACATTGGTCTATGCTATCTGAAACCCTGGAATCTATGACTGCAGGTTGCCCTGTAGACTTGGCAAGAAGGCCTGAGAAAGTGAAACCAATTAATGTAGAAAATCCAGTCTGAATATTACAACCAGAAACAATAGTAGAGATTAGCTCATCTAATTCCCTTATTTTTTAAATGAGAAAAGAGGTCTACTCAAGTGTGCTGGCTAACTTCTATTTACCCAGCCAAATCCATGCTTCATCCTTCTCCACCTGCTATGCTCATGGAGGTCCCCACATCAACACACTCTCTTATCTTGTGATTTCTAGTTGGTTCATCTCATGGGGAACATTGATTTGAAGATGGAGGAAAGTGAGGTCAGATATTTATTCCCTTAGCTATATCCCTGTGGGCGGACTGATTCTTTCTGTAAAAAGTCACATCTCCTGAGGCCAGCCTGGTGGCATAGTGGTTAAGTTTGCGTGCTCCACTTCGGCAGCCAAGGGTTCGCCTGTTCGGATTCCAGGCGCAGACCTAGGCACCGCTTATCAAGCCATGCTGTGGTAGGCATCCCACACACGAAGTGGAGGAAGATGGGCACAAGCGTGAGTTCAGGGTCAATCTTTCTCAGCAAAAAGAGGAGGATTGATGGCAGATATTAGCTCAGGGCTAATCTTCCTAAAAGAAAAGTTACATCTCCAGATGTGTGGCCTTCTCCACACAGCTCTCTTCTTCCAGATACCAATGACCACTCGTTTCTTTTGTCCCAGGCCTGGAGTGCTAACAGCATTCCCCTCTTACTAGCCCCAGGATGCCACATTTGGATTCTGACATTGCATGAGTGGAGGCATCCATATTCCAGACAGGAGAATGAGAGACAGGATTCAAAGAAAAGTCAAAGGGCACAGGCCATCCATCTCTTGATGAAGGTTTCTAGAAGCTGCCACATGACACTTCTGCTCACGTTTCATTGGCCAGAGCTTGGTCACCTGGCCACAGATAGCTGTAAAGCTGAGAAATGTTCTAGACAGCTAAATGCCAACCCAAAAATCTTACAAGCTAAGACTATCACTAAGGGATAGCAAGCAGTCTCTATCATGCATGTCGCTTTATTCAAGTCTAGTCATTAAACATGTATTTAGTGCCACTCGGGGCCACTCACTATTCTGAGCTACAGAGATAAATAATGCCTGGCCCTGGTCCTGTCTAATGCAAGATAGAGATTCCTTCCTCCAACAAAAGGCCACAGTTTTCCTGGTGCTAGGGATTTAAGGGTGCGTTAGACAGTGTTAGGGATTTAAGAGTGCATTAGACAGTGCTCCTGCCTTCAGATAGATGACCACGAAGACACACTCTGTTATAACTCTTAGTCAATACAGCTTACCCAGGGGAGATGTGGTGTGGAATAGAAGAGAATTGTCCTCTGAAAGAAGACACTAGTTCACCATGTGGACAAGGAGGAGACAGATCTTTCAAGCTCAGAGGAAGCATGAGGAAGACATAGGCATGAAAATACAGTGTTTCAAGAGAGCAGCAAGGAGCCTAAGAACATAACCTGCATGGAGGACAATGGGTACAGATGAGGTTAGACAAGTCCACAATGGCCAAGGAAGGTGGGACTTTATGTGCCAAGCACAGGCATTTGATGAATGCCTCCCCTCACCCTACCTGCCAATCTCGTCTACTGTACATGTCCATGGAGGGCTGGCAATAGGTCGCAAACGAATGATAAGATCATATCAAGACGTATATCAAGCTCAGGCCTAAGTTATATCCCTCAGGAAATTTACCAGAGATCTGAATCTTGGAATTTCAGCCTCCTTGGCTTGAATAATCTGATGGAATTCTGGAATAACTTGCTTGGGTTGACTTATTCCCAACCTTGGGAAGAAAGACAAGCAAGAGAGAGGAGGGGGTCAGGGGCACTCTCACTCCCACCCAAATGCTTGCAATAAAAACAAACATTTAAAATGAAAATTAGGGTTTTTTCTCTTCCCTCAGGTATATTCTGGAAAAGAAGAGGAGGAGAAGAAAGATGGTAAAGGAAGGAGCATTATGCATTCTCATGAGCCCTACTATGTGCCAGACATTATTCCAGCTGCTGGGGCTATAGTGGTGAGCAAGACAGAGTCCCTGCTGTCCCTAAGGAGTTCGTATGCAAATAGAAGGAAAAAATGTTTAATGTGCTTATTATCTAAAATATTCTCAGGTGCTGATAAATGCTATAAAGAAGGTAAAAGAGGATAATATGGTAGAGAATGACTGAGGACTATTTAGATGGGGTACGAAGTTCTCTCTAAGAAGTGACATTTGAGCTCAGACCTTGCGTTAGTTTCTTATTGCTGCTGTAACAAATTACCAGAAACTCAGTGACTTAGAACAACAACACAAATTTATTATCTCACTGTCCTGGAGGTCAGAAGTCCAACACAGGTCTCATTGGGCTAAAATCAAGTTGTCAGCAGCACCGCATTCCTTCTGGAGGCTCCAGGGAGAACCCGTTTTCTTACCCTTTCCAGCTTTTAGAGGCTGCCTGCGTTCCTGAACTGTGGGTCTTTTCCTCTGACTTCAAAACCCACAGAGTAGCACCTTCAAATCTCTGATTCCCTCTCCTGTCTCTTTCCTATACTTATAAGGACACACCCAAACAATCCAGGATAATCTTTCCATCTCAAGATCCTTGGTCACATCTGCAAAGTCCCTCATGCCATGTGAAGTAACACATTCACAAGTTGTGGAGATTAGGATGTGGGCATCATTGGGGGGTATTATTTGGCCTATCACAGACCTAAATGGTGAAACAAACGCAGCCATGCCCAGATTTTAGGAGAGAACATTTCAAGCAGAAGGAAGAGCAAGTGCAAAGGCCCTGGAGTGGGAATAAACATAGAACCTTTAAGGAACAGAAATACGGAAACAAGGCCACATCTCCAGACCCTAGTCTTGTCTGTTGTAGTTTGAGAAGGAGGCTTGTCCTGTGGTTCTGTCGCATCTTAGATATCAGAGAGAGTAGAGCAAAGCATCCTGAGTCAGAAAAAACAGCTGGCAGATATTTGCTTGTAGACATAATTACTTTGCAGCCTATCCCTGACACTTAGCCAAATTTTTCAAAATCTTATAATCTACTTAAAAAAAATCCATATCAAGTGTCATTTTTAAAACCTTTGAAACCCTTCACTGGAAATACGCGTCTCTTGGTTTGATGTTGGAACCCATCAGCACTGAATTTTTAAACACACCACCATTCACTATTCTCTACCAGATAAAATCTACAGCTGGAGGAAGGTAAAATATCAAGAATGAAGTGACATTTAAGAGGAAGTTTAGAGTGTCTAGAAAACAGACATTGCTTTTTCTACACAAATATGCATTTTTACAAAGAGCGAACTCATGCAGTTTTCATAGTGAAGTAAAATAAGTCAGATGGCATTCTACAAGTCTCACAGAATACATTCGTTCAACATTCCAGGTCCGCAGGATGGTAGACTCAGGAGAAGGTCAAAACTCAACTCCTCCAGAGTTTGCTTTCTGTTGTTGATTATCACAGCCCTGAGGACTGCGATATTCTTTCTCTCAAATTAAAAATCTTTTTTCTCTGTGAATTCCTCCAGTTTTAGTGAACCTAAATATCTACTGAAATGCTATGGTATACGTTCTAACAATAACCACCAGCATCATCACAATAGTGTTTAATGTGTTCTGCTATTACTATGTCAGTAAGGTAGAATAGACATGGCGGGGACAACCCAGAAATCTCAGCCACACCCCGACAATGTGCTGTCGTCTCCTGGCGGCTCAGTGGATGGTTACAAAGGATCAATAGGGGCCAACCAGCCCACGAGGACGTTCAGACACAGAATAATCAACTAATTGCTGCTGGGTCAGCAAGTGACGGGCTGCAGGGTCCACTCCCAAGGGACAAACCCAGCTCTCCTGGCTGCTGTTATCCATGAAGTAGCACCTCACTATTGTTGTTTTCTTTTTATTTTCTTTACTTGCTAATTTTAACATTCTTAATATCTTTCACATAAAATCTTTTTAACCATAATATGTAAAAGACACCATCATTCCCAATTTATTCTTCCCAAAGGCAGCAACTGCTACCTACTTGTTTTAGTCTTTTGAGAATTGTCTATGTTTATAATATAGTATTTTATCGAATCGTAACATGTCGTATCATGTCTGTTTTCCTCTCATTTGCATTTTCACTTTGCTCAATACCCTGCGAGAACTTCCACGGCAGCAAGTCAGCATTTTTAAAGTGCCCCATGCAGAATCACAGACCTCGTGGTTTCTCTGTGGTTCACTGTTTGTCTCTGAAGAAGAAAGTTACTGCAATGTGTGCAGACCGTGGTTTTCAAGAGAAAGAAATCCATTCTGTGCGTAACTGGCTTCATCCCAAGGTACGACTTTGCTTTGGCGGTTAGTATATTGTTTTCCTTATCACATCATCTGAGATAATTAAAGGACTTTGAAATGTTGCCTTCATTCCTCTCTTGGCTGGTGAACAGAACTCTCAAAGGCTTTCATGTTTGTCATTTCAACCAATATCCATTTTGACACCCTAGGTCAAGTAATTTCTCAAAGAGAATATATTATAAAATGAGATCCAACTTGGACCCATGACCATTAATTATGAAACAAAGGGGTCATCATCCCTGTGAATTTACAAGAGACATAGAAAAAAAAAGGGTATGAATATTTTTTCATAAATCACATAAAGTGCAAATTCACTTTGCTTTCAGGGGCACATGAAAATGGTGTGAATTCTAGGATGTTTGGCAATTCTCTCTTCAAAGAGGTACCAGTGCCTTAAAATAAAGGATTAAATTAAGATTTCATCAAAATCATACAAAACATAGTTTCAGAAAGTGATGGATCTAAGTAACGTCCAAAAAGATAGTGACTTTCCCCTTTCTGCTGTAAGGAAAGCTGCCTTCAGTCTGGCCCTTATGCTCTTTGTGTCATGTAAGACACAGCCCCCAGAAGACAGGAAGGCAGGACTTACGGCAGTTTGTTTAGTCAGGCCTTGGCCTTGGAACTTTTTATAAGCAAATTATTAAATCTCTGTCTTGGGATATGTCACACCCTCCTAATCAAGAAAAACACAACCTAGAACAACACATTTTTCTTGCCACCAGCAACAGCCACACCTAAAGAGACATTTGCTATGATATATGGTATGTGAGCTTTCTTATCAAGCAGGCTTATTTCATGTTATTTTGTTTTGTAACAGCTTTATTGAGGTGTAATTCACATACCGTACAATTCACCCACACTTGGGTTTTAGTTCAAGTTTCTCAACATCACTAAGCCTTAGTCTTTTATCCATAAAACGGGAATAATAATACTACAACCCACTGATCTGCTGTGCAAATGAAATGCCTGTGCCCCATCTATTCCATGGCACATAGTAAGTACTGAACAAAGAAAACAGAATGGAATAACAAGGTAGCATTTTTATACACTCAGCTTTGTCTTTGAATTTTATAATCTATCATGTCTCTGATGCTGATTTCCTATTTTAACAGACAGTGGAAATCTTAATCCTGTTGTTTTATGGTAATTTCAGGTACACAATCCAGCTCAATTCAATACCTTATCAGCCTCTGCTGGTTAAAAACTTGGCCAGTGAAATATTTTGCCCCTCCCCTGCCGTGGGGTAGAGCTGGCTTCACCAGGGCCCTTACGATGTTGTGGCTAACTTGCACCCACTGGTGCTGCTGCTGTGGAGACTCGCCTCTCTTCTCTTGGGATGGACGGTGCAAGGAGACATGTGACTCCAGTGACCTTGATGGTCTCCTCTGCCATCTTGGGCCCCCGAGGCCGCTTGCTGCTACCTCTGGTGCTCTCCAAATTTTCGGCGGAGCAGGGCCGCCTCCAGGCTTCAGCCTCAAGAGGCCCAGGCAGGAAATGGGGCAAAGGTCCGCTGTCACCCTTCAACTCCAAATGTCAGCCCCTCTCTGCACCGCCGTGGAGGAAGAAGGAGAAACAGGACCCTGCCCCGACTTTCTTCCTCTCTCCAGACTCTCTCTGCTCCTCCCTCTGTTCAGGCTCACTGGACAGCAGAAGAAGCTGGACTCGTTGCTCTGTTGGTTTCCATTAAAACCCCACAGTCCCTCTGACCCCAGGTAAGTGGAAGTCTGAAGGGAAGGTGAACCTGAGGAAAAATGCGGAACAGTCCATGCAGGTTGACATGTTTAATGAGTCACTATAGCCAAGTGGCATTCCACATTAATCCATACCACTACCAGTCTGATCTTCCCTCAGCACCACAAAACGTTCTCCGTTTCCTTCTCTGGGTGCAGGTTTGTTACTTATTTTTCTTTCTTGGAAGATGAAATCTGAAGGGATTCATAATTCTGGGTTGACAATTCTTTGTCCTTCCTTCTTGCTTCCGTTCTTTGGTCTCCGATGTTGTATACAGTCATGTGGCGTTCAACAACAGGCATGCGTTCTGAGAAACGCCTCGTTAGACGATTTCGTCATTGTGCCAACGTCAGAATGTTCTTACACAAACCTAGATGGTATAGCCTATTACACACCTAGCCATAGGGTACTAACCTTACGGAGCCACTGTCGTACATGTGGTTTGTCATTGGCCAAAACATTGTTATGTGGCACATGACTGTATTCGAAGTACAGCCCTATATGAGATGCTATGGGTTAAATAACATACCCCTTCAAAAATTTACATGTCGACATCCTAGCTCCCAGTACCTCAGAATGTGACTTCATTTGGGAATAGTGCCATTGAAGATGTAATTAGTTAAGATGAAGTCATACCATTAGGGTGGGCCCCTAATGCTGGTGTCCTTATAAAAAAGGGAAATTTGACACCGAACACACGTGAGAGATAAAGGCAAGATTAGCGTGATGTTTCTACAAGCCAAGGAAGCCCAAAGACTGTCAGCAAACTACCAGAAGCTGGGAGGGAAGCCTGGAACAGACTCTGTCTCAGGGCCCTCAGAAGGAACAAACGCAGCTGACATCTAGATCTCGGACTTCTAGCCTCCAGAATTGTGAGACAATAAATTTCTGATGTTTAAGTTTGTGGTACTTTGTTATGGCAGCCCCAGGAACCTAATACATGGGACATAGTGTGTCATCTTTCCAGCCCACCACTGTTCTGAGAAATCTCCCTCCCTCCCCACCTACCACAGGGGCAGCCACGTTGAACAGCATGACCCGGCCCCTGGCTGAGTTCACTGGGAAATTGCATTTGAGACCAGAGAGCAAGTCTCCAGTGACTGAAGCTGAAAAGTATAAAACTTTTTGGCAAGTGCCAAAACCGTGTTTTCTACAACAAAAAGAAAGCCAGTCGGCCACAAAACAAAGCTGGCACCCAGAGAAGCAGAGAGACGAGGCTGGGAGAGAGAGCTGGCAGCTTCCCAGCCTGGGCTTCGTCTGTGCCCCAGGCCCCAGCTCTATCCGGACCTGGCTGTGACTTGAATTCCAGGAGACTGCAGTGACGATCAGGTCAATGCCTCTTTCTGCTCAGGCTGATTTGTACGAGGTTCGTGGCACTTGTAACTTAGACTCTAGGTAACCTATTCTCCCAAACTCACGTTCTCTTATTTTTCATGATAAGTGAGAGATTGCTGCTCTAAGTGACTACGCTCTTACCAGACATGGGTTCCGGATCCAGAAAAGAGCCCTAATTAAAATTAAACAGTGAAAAAAATACATAGTAACTTTTGTTGGAACATTCTTTCTTCAGTGAAATTTTAAGCCATCATAAAGAACAAGAAATTAGATTAGTTTCTTTACCTTTTAGATTAAAACCAAAAATAATTCAATAACAGGCAACTTTTATCTTTCATTAACATATTGGAATGTTTGTTAGCCTACAGACGCAGCGCAGTTCCTTCATTAATTAAAAGTCATCTTGCAGAGTTGATGGGGATGTCTGTGAAAGTTAGAGTCATTTCAACTATTTATTATGTTTTCATTAACTTTATTTTCAAAGAATACGTTAGCCCTGTGAAAAGTTTCAAAATGCCTGGCTCTTAGCCTGAGAAAATATTTGCTATTTGGTGTATTAACAATAAGGCCTTTTCCCGTCTGCCCATTACTACATTTTGTAGAATCTCAGAAAATGACGACTTAGTTTCCATTCTGATTTACACACTTCTTAATGGCTTCTAATCTGTCTAGAGACATCATCTCAAAGGCTACCAGCTATATTTCAGGAAAGATTAAGCAAATGAAATTTGATGTTGGAGATTAAAAAACAAATTCAGCAATTCTCATGCTGCTTTGCATACTAATTGAGGAATAGATTAGTTTTCTGTTGCTGGATAAGTTCACCCCAGAACTTGGTGGCTTACCACGGCATTAAATATTTATTATCTCCCAGTTTCTGTGGGTCAGGAATTTGAGAATGGCTTAGATGGCTAGTTCTGGCTCAAAATTTTCCATGAGTTTGCTGTCAAGATGTCGGTCAGAGTTATTGTCTTCTGAAGGCTTGACTGGGGCTGGAACACTCGCTTCCAAGGGGGCTTACTCTTACGACTGGCAAATTGATGCTGGCTGTTGTCGGGGTGTCAGTCCCCCTTCTCAGAGCACTGCTGAAGTGGCCTCATGACAGGACACCTGCCTTCACCCAGAGTGAGTTATCCAAGAGACAGCAAAGGTGGGAGCTGCAATTTTTTTTAACGACCCAGCCCTGGAGGACACTCTGTCATTTCACAATATCTTGTTGGTTACACAGGTCAGCTCTATTCCATGTGGGAAGGTGAGACTACCGAGAGGTAAAAACCATTTGGGACTCCAATCAGCTTGGCGGCTTCCTACTCTACTACAAGTGTCATTGAGAAAACGAATTCTATGTAAAAGGTACAGAAATGCTCTTTAAAAATGAAAATATATTAAGAAACTATTTAAAAATGTAGTAATAGAGACATTAGAATTCTAGAATCAGAAAGAAACTTGGATACTAACCAGTCTAACTTGGTTGTGGAGACTGAGACCCAGAAAGGTGATAATACTTTTCTAACTTCACATAGCAGGTGAGTAACTGAATCAGGATTAGATCTAGGTCCCTTTGCTCTTGATTAGGGCTTATAGTGAATAATCTGGCGTGGAAACCAACATCCATTCCAACATGCCTTCCCATATAGAGGCTGAAAAACCTAAACATTGTGATTCCCAAACTCCCTTGTAATTAGGGTCTGGATGTGATGTCGGCTCAGGCAATCCAAGTGCTGACTTGAGATGTGGAAATTAGAAGCGATGGAGAGAAGGGGCTGCTGCAACTTGTGCTGCTTCTGTTGGTGAAGGTGGCCACAGAGGAGTTGCATTGTTCTGTGGCAGGGGTAACAGAAGTCCTGGTGCTCTGGTCACCAGCGTGGTGAGGGCCAAGGGGCAGGGCTCAGAAGGGTTAGTATGCACCTAGCAGATGTGACATGGCTTTAAGACTAAGAGTTGTAGCAATGGCTTCATGATCTGAAGAACTAATAAGCTAATGTATTCTTGGAGTGAACAATTTCAGTGAGGTTTGCCACAACCAGGAAGATGAGGAATTAGGTAGTTAGCATCTCCCTTGGAGGGCCAGGTCTATAGGGTGGTTCTTTGAGTTGTTCCTGGATTCCAAGCCCAGAGCTGTTATTTCAGTTCTTCCAACAATTTTGTAAGCACCTAATTCCCTGTATTAAATCTGATCCTCATAAAATAGTTAGAGCAGTGCCTGTTATCTACACCTAAATTCTATTACAGAGCATGTTAATAGATAAAAATGAGAAAGCAGCCTGACATATGGAAACTGGCCTGATACTTACAGCTAGATCTCACAGTTGTTAGGAACTAGCCTGGCCCCTACACATAGGCTGTGGTGTTCTCCTGTTGAACGTAGACAATTTCTCAGAATGTCAGCTTCAGACAAGGTCCCCCTGTTGACCATGATAGATCAAGACACAAACAACACCTCTCTGTATCATGTCTGAACATGGACAAAACTATGAATATTGTCTAAATCACAAAAATGTCCAAACATCTATAATCTTAACATTCCCTCTTTCTAGATAAGATTTATTAAGATACCCAATCGTAGCCTTGCCCTCCTTCCTGACAGCATCCAATCCAGACACAAGGTCTGTTCCCTGCACCCCTTCCCAAATCAACTAGCATACACCAAATCCTAACTCCCTCTCACTGTGACAAGTGATAAACCCAACAGATGTCCTCCTGCTGACCTTTAGCTGAAAGCCATTGACATGCATAATTTGGTTTGAAAACCTCACGCTGCGCTAGTGGTATGGACTATTTATATCGGTTACTTTCTATGAATAAATAAACAATTCACTGTAGAATTAGTATTCCTTTTCTGCCTTTTTCTTACCTGTGCTTCTTTATGAAAGCCAAAAAATGCCATAATAGCAGTTTTGTGTCACCAAAAGCCCAGCAATAATATATATCAAAAGACGAAAAGAAAATCATAAAAGAGAGGATAAACAGCAAGCTTACAAGGCAATTGAACATTAGGGATAAGCAATTATATAGTGAATTGGATAATAATATGATTTCTTGAATGCCCATAATATGCCAGACACTTGGGACAGTCATTTATGTATATCACTGACTTCCTCATCACAACTCTACTACGAAGTAGGAATTTTAATTCCCATTCTGTGGATGAGAAGAACTGAGGCTCTGGAGCCTAACAACTCGCTTGACAGAGTCCTCCCACTTACCAAGTAGTAGTGCTGGGATCCAAACTTGAGTTGCTAAAGATCATGTGTTTCCACAACAGAAATAGAGATAATATGGACATTTCTGAATGAAAACAAAACACAATTTTCCCCTAAGTATTAGGTCTTTGGCTTTGGTGCTATTTGTCAGAATAGGGAAGCATCTGTTCAACTACTCAATGGGTACTGTGAGGAAATGTTCTAAGAAATCTTTGATCGAGTGCCCATTTCCTATTTAGAGCTGAAGACCTTGTCATATAATCCATGATTTTACGTCTGTCTTAGGGAAAATATGAAATCAACAAAATGAGAATATAAGCAAGTTATACCAAAATTTGTGTCCCTCTTTCCTAAAAAATAAATTCCATGTGAAATGGAACAGACAATGCCCCTGCTTGCTCTTTCATGGAAGACTAAAGAAACGAGAGTGATTAACTTGAGGGAGGAAATTCCATTAATACATATAATGTGAGCTCATGATTAAATGTTGTTACTCCCAAACCCTTCTGCCTTAGGAGAGTTTGTAAAAAAGGTTAAGTCCTTCTGACTCTGAGACAGTCATCTGGTCATGAGTAAAAGCTTCTGTGACCAGTCCCTCAAATCTGGGGGAGGAAGGGAGTATCCGGGTCAGCGCAGACATCTGAGGGAAAAAAGACAGGCTTTTACAAGCAGAACAAGGAAACCAACATGGTTAATATTTGAACTTTGCTTATTTTTATGTTGAGAAGCATGATTACCCCTTGTCTGACTCTTGTTATCCTGAGACCATAGGACTTGTTCGAGGAGCTCCCAGCAGCTCAATGTGTCTAGAGGGAAAGGAGACTGGGGAACTGTGGTTTGTTACTTTGGTTGTAAGTGACAGAAATCCAACTTGCTCTGGCTTTGGCCAAAAAACAGAGTTTTAGTGATGATGGGATCAAGAAAAGGGTAATAACAACTAAGTTGCCAGGGAAGCAGGATGAAAATGAACTTCAGGAACCACTGAACCAGTGCTGGGAGCATAACAGGCATTCAATAAATATTTACTGAATAAAAGAATGAACTAGAAATTGGCATGATGCCAAGTCTCTCTCTGTCTGACTTCTCTCTCCTTAGAAATTTGTCTTTCTTACCTGAGAGAAAATATGGCCACTGACAGCTAAGGAGGCTTATGTCTTATAGCTTCTCTTGCTAGAGAGGACTAACCTCGCCAAGCCCTCTCTCAGTTGCAGGTGGAAAAATTCCATGAAACAACTTTGATTGGGTCATCTGGGGTCAGGTGCCTGTTTCCAGACTGATTAGCTGTGGCCAGCACAGCAAGGTCATATAAGAAGATCAAAGTTCCCACAATAGTCACTTGAATTTGGGTGGGAGGTGGGAAAGGAGGAATCTGTGTACCTCGGGGTGATGTCATCAGCCTGCAAAGAGGATGCTATTAGCGATAGCCCTTAGGGAGCACGTCACTGTGTCTCTGCATTAGTTTGCTGGGGCTGCCATAACAAAGTACTACTGTCTGGGTGACTTAAACAAGGGAAATATATTTCCTCATCGTTCCAGAGGACAGAAGCCCAACATCAAGGTGTCAGCAGGGTTGGTTTCTTCTGAGGCCTCTCTCCTTGACTTCTGATCTTCACATAGTTTTCCATCTGAGTCTATGCCCTGGTCTCTTCTATAAGGACACCTGTTAAACTGGATTAGGGCCCACTCTATCGATCTCATTTTAACTTAATTACATCTTTAAAGACTCTATTTCCAAATATGATCGCGTTTTGAGGTACTGGGAGTTAAGACTCCACATATGAATTCAGGCAGCACAGAATTCAGCCCATAATAAACTCCAATAAGAATATTGCGGGGGCTGCTCATTACACAGGGTTTTCTTCAAGTTCTTTCTGATCTGGGTATCAGAGAAAGTTGTGTGGCTTCTTTTTAGATTATGGCCACTACAATTTACCCAAATAGTCATGTTTTCCCATTTTTCCTGGCTTTTATGAGGCTTATTGGCTAATATGTGACCCATTTGGAGGACTTCATAGTATGAATTTCTGTATAGTCCTATTTTCCAGCTATATTTTATGTTCCTAACTCGTGTTCCCTTTTTTCTTTCTCATCCATTTATAATTCGTGTTATCTTGCTACGTGATGTGAGTCTCTGCATCCTCCATATGTATCTATAGCAGTATTCCATATGTTTGATAGACAAATAAATAAGCTCTGAATTCATCAACTGTATTTATATAAGCAGAACATAAGCAGAGGAAGCTTATATGCTAATAATAAAAGTCCTTTGTGATACATCACCTCAAATCTTTTTTTGGTAAGAAGCAGAGCCTATAAATGAATATGTAAATTGGGGAAAAAAGAGATGTGTCACAAAATATCTTTAAAAAATCCAATGGTAACTAGGCAAATCAGTGCTGAAATTAGCACAAACTGGTGAAAATAAGCATCCCTTAATTGATTTTTCCCTATATTTGCCTGGAAGCAGACAAAGTGTAGGAGGAGTCGGGCTGTTGCGAGAGCTAAAGCATTTTCCTGAGCTCCATCAACTTCTGTTAATGGGCAGCGATGCCATTCTGGCCCTGGGCCAGCCGCCCAGTGCACTTAGATCTGTTTGACAGGCTGGCTGGCGACAGGCGCTGCGTCAGAAACATGGCACCACACACAGAGCACTGTTTAAGCAAAGCACGTCCAAAGAGAACTGACTTCAGTGACGCCAGCAGAGAGCAAATGGCCTGAGCCCAGGTGGCCTCGTGGTGAGGAGGATGGAACTGACCTGACACCAAATAGCTGCACCTCCCCAGGCCTCTGCCGGGCCTCAAGTCATAGGACCCCCCATGCCGTGAACAGCCACAGTGAAAATGGACCCCAACAGCCTGGGAGCCTTTCATTCTATTTCATTTAGCTAATGGGGTGGACTCACAAATGTATTTTTAAGGATACATTGCCGTTTCCTGAATTCTCTGCTTCACCATTGTCGCAAATGACATTCAGTAATTTGTCTAGCATTAATTCCACAGTGACAGTTTAAAAGGAATCAAGCAGGGGTCCAAAGTGCTCCTAAGGGGAGCGAAGGTGTCAGTGATCTTAAGGGTGAGTTGCTGTGGGCACGTGTGCTCCAAGTGAGAGCAGAGAGAGGGAGAGGAGGGGAAGGAGGGGAGAAGACACGAAATAAACACTTGATGGGATGCAGGCCCCTCAGACCTGAGACTCTTACAGGTAATGGGTGAAACGGAGCATTACACCCCCAAGTTCACAAGATTTTAAAATCCAGAGTAAAATATACCTTCAATGGGCTCAACAGAAAAAGGACGTTAGGGGAAAACTGAGGAAATCTGAATAAAGTATGCACTTTACTTAGTAAAAATGTATCAATATTTGTTCATCAATTATACAAATCTAACTTACTAATATAAAGTGTTAATAAGAGGGAAAATTGGGTGTGGGGTATACACAAACTGTCTGTGCTATCTTCCCAATAAGTCTTTAGATTTAAAACTGTTGCAAAATAAAAAGTTTATTTAGAACATATTTTTCTATATGTTATTATATTATACAATAGAGAGTATCATTTCATACTGTATACATATTATATTATTACTTATCTATCTATGTATACAAACTCAATAGAGTTGCTTCAAAATTACCTATAATCTGAGGAACAAAGGGGGATATTGGTGGGGGTATGGAGGAAAGGAGATTGGCTATGACTCAATAATTGTTGAAACTGGGTGATGGACACGTGGACGGACATACTGTATTACCTCTTCTACCTTCACACATTTGAAATCCTTCATAATAAAAAGTTCAAAAATATATACCCCCGTTAAACTGAGAACTAAGAAGAAATATACTCATGAACTCTAGACCAGGCTACTTTTTTCCTACATGGGTGTTTGCATACTTTGCAGCTGAAGAGTAGCATATTTTAGTGGTGCTAAAGGGTGTATGCTTCCCATTTTGTAGGGCAAGTCGATGGTATTGATGTGTGTCAAAGCATGCGCTTCAGCGGCTTTCCTTTCAGTGGGAGGCATTATGTTGGGCTGACCCATCACCCCCACTGCCCCCAATGATCAGTGGCAGACACTGGCTTCTCCAGATGGGGTCAGAGCCAGTGGAGCCAGAGCTTTGGAAGAACATTTTTCTCTGTATGGTGTTAAAGCAAGCAACTCAAGTTCTGGGTTTGATCTGAGTAAAAGCTCCTTAGCCATCTGTCACGTGAAGCAGGAACTGATAAGCTCCTCCGTACTTTGTCTGCTAGAACAGTGCCATAAACAGATGGTAGCCATTAGTAAGAGGGCACCTTGAAATCTTCTTCTGAGAGTGCCCCATTAAGCTACTCTTCCTCCTGCATCCCTCTTAGGGGAAAAGTATTAGTATCCAGCCAGGCTCCCAAACAAGATGCCTGGGAGCCATTCTTGTTTGACACCTCCTTCTCCTCAACCTTCTAGAATGCAACCAGTCACCAAGTTCTGCAGATACGACCATCTTCTCTTCTCTCAAATCTATTCTCACCTCTCCATCCCTGTTGCCCATTCGAAGTTCAAACTCCCATTCTCCATCACCTGGATTCTTATGATGGTCTCCTACCTAGCTTAACCCTGTTTTCAACCCCTGCAATCCACTTCAATGCTGCCGCAAAGATGAGTAATATGATCATCTCACTCACTTTCTGGGAAGCTCCTCAATATTGCCCCACAACCTTCAGGATGAAGAATTTGCTTCTTAGTTTGGAACACAGGGTCATCAACAATCAGGCCTCTGCCTCCCTCTCCTTCCTTTCATGCCCCATTCGTCCACCAAGTTCAACTGCTCGTAGTTCCCAGAATGGTGTCCTATCACTTTACCTCTGCTCCACGGTCCCCTCCTCCTACTGTGCTCTGTCCATACCTGTCCTCTCAGTGAACACTGGCATATCTTTCAAGACTGAGTTCAAGCATCACACCTTAAGGAAAACTGTCCTGATCAAGGCCTGCCAATAGGCCAGTGTGGGGTAAATCCAGTCACACTCCACTCACTGAATCTTGTGCTCTGGCATAGGAACTACATGAGCCCAGAGGATGAGGGTCTAATTTACAAAAATTGGCACTCTGCGTGCTAGCTGCAAACCTCCTGCCCAAGCGGAATGTACTGCCCCCTCTCTTGCATCTCCACGATACTTCATACACACTGGTGGCCACTCATTGCACTTGTAGTTTAATGGAGGGAGATGAGACAGAGATTTGAATCTATAGCCCACTCAGGGCAATGCCATCTCTTTTCTGCCTTGTAGCTGTTGCACCCAGCACAGACCCTGGTGCATCTTAGGCACTTAATAAATAATTGTTGAGTAAATGAAGCCATAAATGATGTCCTAGTTCAGAGCACTATATTGTTATATATTATGATTATATTTATTTAAGGCACAGTTTGCAAACAAGCCATGTATTGGAACATCAGAATTTCACATCTGAAAAAGCAGGATCTGGTTCAGTGAGCCATGCTGGTAAATCTCCAGCTCATGACTAGTGATCTCAAGATCCTCATTAGGGGCATCCTCAGGAAGAGGCAGAGGCCGCTGTTTCAAACCGCCAGTCTCCTGCTCACTTGCAGAAAGGCAGAACAGTTGGGAGAGCTCACAACAGGAGGCCTGTTGAAAACAAGTTGTGGTTTCACCCTGTGTTTGGATTTCTGTGCAGGGAAGGGCACTTCCTCTTGCGTTTGTGAGAGCCAAATAACACATTCTGGGTGGAGAGGATTGTGCTTGTAAACCTAGTGTTAGACACATGAAAAGGCGGCAGCATCCTAGAACTAGCTGAACACATTGCTTGGAGCAAAAACTTGTGTGGCAGGCAAGCAAGGATAGGAGATGGCTTTTGCTACCTCATTTTCTGCTGGGTTTGCAATATGAGGGAGGCCTTGTTGATTTCTATAGAGGCTGTTATGCTTGGCAATACCCTCTGGTTAGCCATGGTTGAATACTTGCTAACTTGTGAATTCTTCAGAAGAGAGGAGAATATAAATAGATTCCAAGCCCCTCCTTGTCTTCCCTTCATTGCAGTTAACTTAGGGCAGCGGGAGACAGTAAGCTGTGGACCCAGGCACTGTCTAGAGAAGTAGACAGGCCGTGAGTTTGAGGCAAGCTGAGTCCTTGTCTGTTTCACTTCCATGGTGGTATTCACCAGCAGGGCTATTTTGGTCTATTTTAAGGAAGAAGACAATCAGACCCTAGAAGACCGTGTCAGAAAAGCAGCTGGAGAAAAAAAAATTAAAGCCATATGTCTTGGAGACAGAAATAAAAATTTGGGTTTTGTTAGATACAATGTTCCTATTCCCAATATCATTAAATCCCTAAGAATTAGGAGAGAAAAGTATATGGGGTTTCTGCATGCACAAGGCATTTGTTCTCTCTTCTGTTTCTTAATTTGGCATTTTCTTTCTTCAAGTACAAAATCCAGTAAACGTTCTTTAAATGGAAAGAAAAAGGCATTAATGAATGCCAGAAAACAGTTTCCCAGCCAGCTAGCCAAACCACAAATATCTAAAAATATGATTTTGTTTTTAATAATATAACGAACAGAAGAACATTAAATAGAAATATAAAGAGAAGGAGAAAAATGTATTCTAAACGTCTGTCAAAAAGATTTCCAACTTCAGGTAGTTTGGAGAAGACAGATGAAGAGAAATAGCTAATCGGTGATGGAACTCAAAACCCAGTGTTAACAAAATTGAGAAGATATCGGTGGTCAATGAACTCTAAACCCTCACGTGCGCTTAGTCAGCCACCTAATTTGAGTCACTTGAAATTCACTCACCGTTCAGTGACTGCATTTTCCTCATCTGTAAAATGGAGCCAAGGAGCCCATGTTATGAACTGAGAGACTAAAGACGGCATAATTTGAAGATATTAGCCCCAGAGCCTGTATTTTCTAAGTACCATTCTTCCTCTGGGGAGGCTGGTAGGCTGACTTAAGCCTGCAGAGGATGGCCTCCGCATCCCTGAAGCTGGGAAAGAAGCAAGATCATCCGTAACTACTCGGGGACCGTCTCTTCCAAGAAGTTTTCTCTAACCTGCTCCATATCCCAGGAGGGAAGGCTTAGACTCCTCACCCATCTTCATAAAATGCCTGGACATCTCTCTTGGTGATTTAAACAGGCTATTGTAATGCAGTGCCTACTGTCTCCCTCCTTAGATGATAAACTTGAGAGCCAGCCGGGGTATCTCTACACCTCTGGTACCAAGTACAGTGGCTGGAACACGAATTAACAAATGTACATGAAAGCTTTCTTTCCTTTGTATCGAAAGAACTCGGGTGACTTCAGTTGTTCTACCCTATGATTATGTAATTCTTGTCAGGTTTCAGCACTAGCAGACAGGATGCCTTATTCTTCAGGATACATCAACTACAATTTTATAAACAGAAACTAGGGTACATATGCTAACTACATCTAGACCAGTGCTTCTGCAACTTCAGTGTGCATGCAAAGCATGTGGGGAATCCTGCTAAAATGCAGATTCTGATTCAGTTGGTCTGGGGAGGGGCCTGAGATTTTGCGGTTCTGAAAAGCTCCCAAGTGATGTCAGTGCTCTTGGTCCACAAAGTAACAGTGACTTTAGGCAGATGGGGTTTAATTTTCTCTCCTTAAAGTTAAGTCCAGGGGTGAGCAGTTTAGGGCTGCTTTGGAGGTTCCGCCATGTCATCAGGGGCCCAGGCTCCTGTCTTTCTGCTTTGCTATCCTACGTATGTTTTACAACCTCAGGGTCTCCTCCTGTCAAGGCTGCCACTCTGGCCACCACATCAATACTATAGGCAGGAGAGAGGAGGAAGAACCAAGGACAAATGGGTTCATGGCTCGGTCAGCCCCTTCTGCAGAAGCTTTCAGGAAGAGCCCCACTCAATAACTCATTACGTAGGAAAAACCCAGTTCTCCCTTGCGTTTCTCCTTTACTCTCACTCTACTACTGTACTCAACAACACTTCTGACACCAGATGTATGAGGTGTTTCTCCCACACCAAGCAACTCTGCAGCATCAGCTGGGTGTCCTGCAATTTAACCCAATTCTGACTCATCTACCTAGAGAGAGCATAGGATTCCACAGGCTAAGGGCTCAGTCCCACAAGACTGCCCACCCCTCCCCCCACTTCAGATGCCAATCACAAGTCCAGGGTGTCACCTGTGCTTCTGACCGACTGGCTACAAATTGGAGGTTCCCACAGCCCCCTCCCCAGGTTTGATGAATTTCGTAGGGAGGCTCACAGGACTCAGGAAACCAGTTTACCTACTAGATCACCAGTTTATTACAAAGGATATTACTCAGAAACAGCCAGATGGAAGAGATGCATTCAGTGAGGTATGGGGAAAGGGGCTTAGAGCTTCCATGCCCTCTTTGATCACACCACTCGCCTAGAACCTCCATGTGCTCACCACCCCGGAAGCTCTTGGAACCCCATTCTTTGGGTTTTTATGGAGGTTTCATTACATAGGCATGATTGATTAAATCTTTGGCCATTGGCAATCAATTTGACCTCCCAGCCTCTCTCTCCTTCCTGGAGGTAAGGGGGTGTGGAGACTGAAATTCCAACCATGCAGTCATGTGGTTGGTTCCCCTGCAACCAGCCCCCAACCTTAGGTGCTATCCAGAGTCATCTCATTAGCATAAACTAAGGTGTGGTTGAAATAAGTTTGTTATGAATATCAAGACAACTTTATCAGTCATCACTTAGGAAATTCCAAGGATTTTAGGAGCTCTGAGCCAGTAAGGAGGACAAAAACCAAATATACATTTATTAGAAATCACAATATCACATTCACTTACTTCTCATTGGCTAAAACTTAGTCACCTATCTAAAGGAAGGCTTGAAAATGCGGTTTTTCAGCTGGGTACATTGCAGATAACATTGAATTGAGGCTCTCTTAGTATGAAAGAAGGGGGAAATGAGTGCCAGGTAGACACCAGCAGTCTCTACTATGAGTCAGGTCAGAGTGTTATGGACCCCCTGTTAGTCATCCATGGTCTTAACCTCTGGACCGTGCCTCATTCCTCAAGAGATCTCACTGTTACCCTGTTCAAGTACACATGAAAAGTCAGCTATCTTTGTGGTAAATTCTGTTTTGTATGCTCCCTGACTTCTCTTCTTGACTGAAGCCATCATCACACTTGGCTCTAAAACTTGAAGAAAGTCGGGGTGGTGGGGGGCGCCTGGCCCGGTGGCATAGTGGTTAAGTTCAGTGCACTCCTCTTTGGCATGCTCTGCTTCAGTGGCCTGGATTTGTGGGTTCGGATCTCAGGTGAGGACAGACACTACTCATCAGCCATGCTGTGGCAGCAACCCACATATAAAATAGAGGAAGATTGGCAACAGATGTTAGCTCAGGGTAAATTTTCCTCAGTAAAAATAAATAAATAAAATGAAATGAAATGTATATAAAAAAAAAAGTTGGCGGAAGCCAGCTCGTCAAACCCTTGCTGCTTCCTCTTTGGAAGAACATGAATATTCAATGCTTAGTTTTTCAGGCTTTATTTGCCTCTGTGGGTTCTAGGATGCCAGGGAAACCCTGTTACTGTGACATCAGCTGACATCCTGGGAGGCCCTCCAGCTTATTGTCCCTGAGGTTATGGCCCATAAATAAGGGAGTGAGTCCAAAGAGGATTTGCTGTTTTCTCTACTCAGTGCCAATTCAGTTCATTCCTTGAGTAGCAGGGGAGTCACCCAAGGTGAAAAAACAATATCAGCCCATTGATTTCTGCCTGGGCAATCACATTCTTTTCCTGGCTCTTTGCCCAAGACTTCCAGGGAGCAGGCAGGGGCCAAGAAGCAATAGGCATTCCTGAAAGGGAGGTTGACTGAGTGATTAAAATGATGGCACCTGTCAGTGGCTTACAGGCAATAACAGATGACACAGGTGGGGTGCTCTCTGAGATGCCATCCCTGTGCCCTGAGTCATGATGTGGAAGACAGGGAAAAGCTTAGATCAGAAAGAAGCAAGAGAAAGGCTTTCCTTTGTTTTCCTTCCCTTCTCCTCCTATCTCAAGGAGTTTACTCCTCCAAAATTTCAATTTGACACAATAAAACAATTTTGGGATGGTGAATAACTATAGCATGTTCATCTACTACTACTAGGATTTCACTCCTTGAAAATAATTTATGTAAATTAACCAAAAGTAGCTTTCTTTATAAATTTAATATAATCCAACCTGATATTGGTTCAAACATCAGATTTGGGCGGGAGGGGGAGTAGTCCATGAGTCTATGTGTGTGGTAAGCATTGTTATAAATCAGATAAATGTTTTTCATGTCTATTTATTACTATTTTTCAGGTCTTATAGATGCAGTTTTGATTAATAAAATGCAAATTTATTTTTAAATATGACTGAATTTTTAATTGAGAAAATATATTATGGCAAAAAGCATTCACTGGATACTAAAAATACAGTGAACATTATGTGAGAATATACAAACTTTGAATATTAAATAGAGGTCCTTATACTTGGACATGTTGGGATCCTGTATTCTATAGTACCAGGGCATTAACATTTCTACAAATTTCTGTTGGGATTTTATTCTATTGAATTGAATCTAGAAGTTGGTCTTTCTGTCCCATTCATCTCAAAGAATGTGGAATAGATGGGTGGACCCTGGCAAAAGTATCCATGGATGAGAAATAAAAAATTTAAAGCTTGAAAATCCAAAGGAAGTTGATAGTTGGTTTCTTTTGGCCCCATGGGCCTGATTTCCACAAAGGAGTTGCAGAGAAGCATATTTCATATATTCATAAACTAGTTACTGAGTGTGTACCATTTACCAAGGCATTGTTTTAGATGACTAGAATAGAACAGGGAATAAAAGAGACAAAAATGCCCACATTCCTAGAGGTTACAATCTTCTTTTATTACCTGGTAGGTGAGAAAAAATGCTAACCAAACCCTCCCCATATGATGTTTCCCAGATAAATCACCACCCCAGCTTTGGCAGTAAGATGAAGATTCTAGAACTAAGAAATGGTTACAGATAACTGAAGGATTCTGCAAACTCATTACTAAATCTTACCATGCTTTTATCTTATTCATTTCTCTCTCAGTAAATAGTAAAAATAACTCTGAACACTTAGAACCACTGCAAATCTCATTTACCAACACCCCCCACCCTCACCCCACCATGACTTTGGACACCATCAAACGAAATATTCATTTCTGAAGGCAACACTGATTTAAAAAAAAAAAAAAGTTCACCTTTATTTCTCAAAAAATTCCTGCAGAAAATTTATTTTTAAAATAAAATGTCTCATAGGGTCTTGTGAAGCAGTCCTTTAGAGCCATTCAGAGGGTGCAGCGGGTAACTGTCCTACATTCTACTACACGGGAACCCCCATCAGGGGTTCCAAGAGGCATTTTGGGAGGATGGAGGATCAAGATAGCTGGTTCTTAAAAACAAAACCAAACCAAACCTGAGACTTAGGTACAAATACATGCACACACAACCAGCCTATTAAATAGACATCAGTATCAGTCATCAGCCACAGAAGAAAGAGAAAGTTCACAGGAAATAAGTTTTGTTGACTGCCCATTGGCTTCTTCCAAACTTGAAGCCATTCTTCATCCCTACCCTGAAGTCCCTGCCCTATTGCCAAAGAATGAAGCTGTGACTGCCCCTGATCCTTCCTTCTTACCTACTTCATTCAACAAACGCCGAATGGGCCAGGCCATGGGCCAGGCCTGGGGATACAGGGAAGATGCCCACAAATAAAAGGATAGGCCTTCCCTCAGAGAATTTTCAATCCGTGCTGTCTTCTGGGATGACCCCAGTTCCCCGTCTGGGTTGCTCCTACTGGGCATTTAAATGGGCTCTCGCCTTAATGGGATCAAGTTATTGAGGACCTTAAGCGAGGCTCTGCTGGCGCTTTTAGTGTCTCCACGGGAAGTCCAAAAAGGCTCTCTGTTTGGGCAAATCAATTGTAAGAACACATCCCTGCCCTTGAGCTGATGTGTCACTATCCCAAGGCTTGGTAAACAGGCTTCAAACCGCATTTCAGCTCCCACTAGCCCCCTCCGTCAGTTGCCTTTGTGCAGGACAAAGATGTATGGTTCTATGTGGTGGCCCTCACTGGATGGGCACTCTGCAGGACTTAGCCCAGCCCCATGCTGTCTTAGGGGGACTCTGGTCCAGCCCCCACCCAGTGAAAGTCCTGAGGTTCATGGTGTTGGGAGATGAGTCTCCCACATCTCTCTGTGTTTTGTAAGCAAAGGCACTAGCTGACTCTGTTCTGGAGGATCTTTTCAAAGATGTTTGTATAGCAAACAGCCATGGAGGATAGAGCTAGTGTCTCCCTACTGAGCAAAGGGCAGATTTGTTTACTGACCAGTATAATAAAGATAACATATCCCTCTGGGATAAAAGTCAGCGGGTTTGTTTGCAGCCTATTAGAAAACATTCAGGTCCCCTAACCTCAGAGTTCCCCTGCTGTGAGGCAAACCCACTGTATGCACAGCATCCACTTGGGCCTTCAGGTCACCCCATGGCACTTGGGAGGCAAGGAGAACCAATGGGAACATGAAGCTCATGCTGCTTGCTGTGTTGAAAGTAATAAAATCCTAGGAGTCTGGTGTCTGCCAGCATTCTTGAAACTCTGGCTGGCTCCCTTGAATCTTGCAGGAAGGGTTAAGTCTCAGAGCCTTCACAGTTCTTAACGCTTGAGAGAGCAGCTGGGCTTCTATTCTGGTAGCAATAGCAGCAGCATATGCCTCATCGACATCCTCCACGTCTAATCTGAGTACCCACTCAGGTCCATCACAGGAACACTGCCAGCCTTTTACCATAAAGTTACCTTCTTTGATTTTGCAAAGAGTCCTTGAGTGGCCTCCCTAGTTAGGTACATATAAGGTAAGTAGCCACCCATCATTTTGGAAGTAAGCATATCAGAGAATATTTTGACTTGGCCAGGGATTGGGACACGGCTGCTCTTGGCGGAAGATGTTAGGCAATGCTCCCTGCACTGCGCCCCTCCATACACATCCATATCCTATACCCCCGCCCCCCACTCAGCATCCATGAATTTACAAAGGGCAAAGGGATAAGGAACCTCCAGGGAAAACAGATGAAGCAAAGCATCCTCATCAGCGTGGCTCTGGAGTTTCCCTGGCATTTACAGAATAACTCTTCTCAAGGGACAAAAATCTTTGTTACACTATGAAAGACAAAAGATATGCGAGTCTTTGAAAATCCCCACCGTGTGCCCTCAAACACCCTGACTGTGGTCTCTCAGGTGCTCTGCTCTGCAGGTGCCTAGGGTTGTAGGAAGACCCCCGTCCTCCCCTCCACCACTCCTGGGTGGATGGTTCCAGACAACCCCCAACTAGAGAGCTCCCTTTATTTTCTGTGTTGAGGTTCCAGACGTGATTTCATTCAGAAAAAAAAAAAAGAGTTCTGCTTTTTGATATGATTAAAAGCTCTGGTCTCTTTGACAGCCACTCGATTTGAGGAATACGTGTATATATATATATATATGTATACACACACGCACAATATTTATACTATACATACTATATACAAATATTATATATACATATATAATGTTTTAATATATTATATACTATAATATACAATAATAACATATTACCATATATCATAATGTCTCGGGATATAACAGTAATTCTGAGCCAGAGTGGATGGTGTGCAGGCCACGCCTGTGGATGAACCACGTGCACTGCCCTGGCCTGATGTTGGTGAGGAGCAAGGTGGTGTTGAACCCCTGGATGAAGTCTCGTGACAAGAAGCAGAGTGGTAGGTTCACATCGGGCTCCTGGAACTGCTTTTAACTCCTGCCTGATCTTTTTTTTATTAACCTGATTTTAATGGACCGATTTCCAGGTTTTAATTAGCCAGCCCCACCCCACACCATCCTGGAGGACTATGGAAGAATTCTCTGCCACCGCAAGTTTCATTCTGTCATTAGGATGGTCAGGAGAAACTAGGAGACTTTATGTCCATCTAGGTGGTCTCCTACTAAGATGTACTTTTACCTTGTCAGGATTGTTCTGGACAATCCCCGACCTCCCAGAGGGCCAGTACCTAAGACAGGAGACCCTATTTCTGCTGACAGTACTGATCCTTCTTCTCCCAAGGCACAGGCCTTGGAGCTCAAGGAGGTATTTGAGGTTGGGCCTTTCTGACCTTTGCTCATTCTGCCAGGGGACAACATGTTGGATACCATATCGAATTTAGGTGCCGAAAACTGCGGCCCACAATCACCATATTTCCATGTTTCATTTGCCTTTCCAAGCATATTTCCAGTTGGATCCCCTACAGGACTCTGTCAAGAGAGTACCACCTCCATTAACCACAGGAAGTGATGTCTCCCTCAGTCTTTACTAACACAGCCTGGCCTGCAGCCCACCCTCACTCATTGCCCAACTCCATTCTGCCCTTGTATAACCTCGTTGGTCAGCCTCATCCAAGAGGCTCCTCCAGAAGGCCTGCACTCCACTTCTCTTCTGGGAGTGACTAAGCAGAACTTAATCAGGCCCAGATGAGCTTTCTTTCTTAGAGAGATCCCTTGTCCTTTTTGTTTCCAGGATAGACCCGGGGCCTTAGAGCCCGAGTTTGAATCTTGGACTTACAACTTACTTTGGCTAATTTACTAAATATCTCTATCCTCAGTATTCTCACCTGCAAAATAAAGACTAAAAATAGTCCTTACTTCCTAGTGTTGAGGATTAAATGAATGAGGGTGCGTTACATATTTCGGCTATACCTGGCACATAATAAACCAACAATAAGTATTAGATATTGTTATTTTGGCAAGTGCTGGAATTGACCTTGGCTTTGCCAAATTCATTCATCCATCTGCTCATTTAAAATGTATTTATTGAACACTTGTGATTTCCCAGCTATTGTGATCAGCCAAAAATTAAGGGCAGCCATCTTACACAAATTATAAATACATATACAGATTCTAATGTGTTAGTTCTTCTGAAGATTTTTTAACATGATAGGCCTGGAAAAACCCAAAAGTTTTAAAATGCTCATCTGTCCAGATTCCTGGTGTGAAACTTTTATTTCCTTGGTTAGGAAAGTCTCCAGTGGCCAAACCACCATGACCTCTGAGAGCAAATTTTCACTGTCAGCCACAAGAGGACCAAGTTAGGAAATTCATGGCAGGACTTTCAAAGTTTCATATCTAATTAGGTTTTGCAAAATGTAGACCTGAATTTTCTTCACATTTATATTCCTCTCTATTGAGATAAATACTTCTAAAGTGAGACATATAAAATAAATAAAAGGTAAAAAGATATTTAAAAGAGAGACAGTACGTCTGGACAGAATTACTGCTCTGATAGCTGGTCTTGGGAAGGAAGGGGATCCCCACGTCATCCCTTTAAGGGACTCTCATGGTTATGACATCAGGCCCTAGAGGGATGTGGTCAGGGTTCAAATCCCAGCTTCTACCATTCCTCCTGGGTGAACTTAGGCAAGTTACTGACTCTCTCTATGCTTGTATCTCTCTCTTCTACAAAGGTGGGCAATTAAAATACCTACCTTGTAAGATTACTATAGGGCTAGAATAAAATGATACATCTAAAACATCAGTGTGTAATAAGTGTTAGCTGTCAGTGCCAGTCACTGATCAATAATTTTTCCCACGGGCCATTCTTTCAGAACAGATACTCTCCTAAAAGGAAAATTCTTCACCAAAGTCTTAAAATTTCATATACTACTATTTAGCTGTTTTACATTTTATTAAATATAAAGGGTAATATTATACACATTTTTTAGATGTAAACACTGAGAGTCCAAGAGTAGTTCTTTTAGTTTATAAAACTCACAGATGTCAGAAAAATGACACAAACTTTGATCATCTGACCCCAATTCCAAGACTTTTTTTTTTTTTTACCTGTACCAACAGACCAGGAAGAAAAAAATGACCAAGTTCTTGGGAAAACCATTAACTCTTCAGAAAGTACCATTGTCTCTATCTGAAAATGCACCGTGGCAGGATATTCTCAAGGTGTTAAAGTCAACATATTATCTATCCAGCAGCCATTCTTCCAGAAAGCTTCATGTAGAGTTGGAACACCAACAGGTACTGAATTCCAAAAATTGGGAAGGGAGCCCACGTCTGGCTGACAAATGAGCAATCATGTTAGGTGTAAGAATCGCAAAGCCAATTTTCTACAGAGATTCCGAAACAGGGGAAACATGCTCCACCTCTCTCATCTATCAGTTTGAAAACTGGATGAAGTCTCGCAGAGGCTGGGGAGCAAGGGTTTCCTGCTGGGGAAGGTAAAACAGTAGACCCACCAGAACAGCCCTCGAGCCTCTGACTGGGGCTAGCTCTTCTGGAAGGCTGTAGAAGGGGAGACATTAAAAAGATTGTGTAGCATACAGAGACCCTCCAGAGGGCCAGGCACTATACTAGGCATTTTACACGTTACCCCACGTAATGCGTACCATTAGGGGGGCCAGTCAGAGCAGGGTGCTTCCAAGAAGCTGTTTTGACACAACTTTACTTTTTAAAAAAGATTACCAGGCAGTCAACTGCCCCATCCTGACCCTCACTCCACCCTGCATATCTCCTCATTTATCGTTTTCCCTGACGCCTCTTGCCTAGTGTGTGCTATTTGTATTATATTTTCCATCTATCCCATCCCTGAACCTAGCCCACCTCAGCACACCCCCACTCCCTTCCTCACTGTTGGCAACAACCAGCAAAATCCATATTATTTGGAAATTACTTTGAATAAAGTATCTGAAAATCCACTCTTCCAACTCCAAGGGACATTTGATTAAAATGAATTCTGACATCAACACGATCAAAAGGGGCAAGGATTGGTAGATAACATTTCATTCATAAGAATAATTCATAGGAAAATTATGAGAGCTTCCTCTCAGATATTGGAAGGTAGTTCTTCCCTTGTGTTCTATTTCTAGGCTTAAAAGTCTCAAAATTCTTCTCTCAGTTCTAGCACATCAAGCACTTCTATGATGTGTCTTCTCTATTCATGTTGTTCTCATATTCTTGGTCTTTTCCAGATTGAACAAATGAAGTTCATTTATCAATTGCCAGGCATGGGCCACTCCACGACGAATTCCATTTGCATTTGTCAATGAGTAGCTCTGATCGAGTTGTATATTTGGACATGGCTTTCCTTTAATCCATCTTGAACTCTAAAGTAAAAAATCATGCATTTGGTGATGTTCTCACCATTCGATTTGAGGACACATGTGCAGATGGCATAGTGACGAAGAACACAGGCTGCTTCGTTTTGAAGCCTAGCCCCATCCACTTGCATTATAAAGTAATACTGGGCAAATTGTTTCACGTCTTTGTGCCTCAATATGGTGTGAGAATTAAGGGAGCTAATATATGTACATATATTACATATTATATATAATATATTGCAGATGCTTATTACATGTGTCAGGTATTCTCTCAAGTGCATATATATATATATCACATATATATCATATGTGGCCCAGGTTTGAACAATGCACGTGTTTCCTGGGTAGCTTTGTAAAAGTGCTACTAAAAGAGAAAAATGAGAGATGAGTTGATTTTTCTGTCATGCATATTACTCAGAATTTTTTTTCACTGAAAGTTTAATTACTTGACTTGTTCCCCATGCCAAATGTTCTAGAGTCAAAATAGCTACACCAAGAAGACCTCATCAAAATGTCATGTACCCAGTTATTTAACCAGTAAGGTATTGCTATATTGTGACAGTGAAAAGGGGAGATGGGTAGCCTTAGAAGCCCACATCCTAGTTCAGGCCCACGTGCGAGCGTGCTTGCTGGTGAAAAAGGATGGGGAGGAGAGCATACCCGTGACTGAGCCATCATCAAAAGCTTCAAAACTTGGAAGGACTAAAACCAGGAATCGTTTAGACCAGAAAAGAGAAATAAGTGAGAGGTCCAAAAGGATGGAAACACCCAGCTAAGCCACTCTCCTAAGCCAGCATTTGCTCAGTAAATAAGAGAGAGAAAGCAGTTAACGCTCACACTGCCCTCACCTCTCCCTAGAGCCATTGCAGACACAGCCCATCAACCAGAGCTTTCATTCCTGCTGAGCCCAGGCGACGTCACAGATTCCCTCTCAACATGATGCTCCAGGTAGGTTTGCCCTTGAGAGCTGTCATTGGGACAGGCTACACAATTTGTAGGGCCCAATGGAAAATGAAAATGTGGGGCTCAATGTTCAAAAATTACTAAGAATTTCAAGATGATGACAGCAGAGCATTAAACCAAGCGCACAGCCCTTCTGAGCACGGGGCCCTGGCCTTAGACCCATGAAGTCAGCCCCATCTGCCATAGATCAGTTCCCAGGGAAACAGACATTGAAACCCTGAGCTCTGCCTGCAGGTGGTTTACTGGGGAGTGCTCTTGGAAACATATCTACAAGGGGGTGAAGGAAGCAGGACAGGGCAAGGGGAGAAGCTGAACTGTGATGCAGTGGTGGCAGAGGCCTCAGGGGATCCCAGAGGAGCCCTGGAGCTGAGGTTGCCCTTATAGAGGCAAGGTGCCTGGGTCTTATATCCCCACCATACTGAAATCCAACACTTAATGGATGCAGGCCCGCTCTGACAGGGCATGGCCTTGGGCAAGGTGGCTCTCTTTGAAAGAGAGTAATTCCCTGAAGGACTCAGCTAAGGCTTCAGCCACCAACATTCCCAGTATGGGGGGGTGGGGGGGGGGAGGGGAAGGCACGTCACCAGGAGTGCCTGGTCCTGAAGGGAGATCTGGGCTGAGCACCACAGCATCTACTGCCTGTGCCACCCCCATCAATTGATGATGGATATTTTCCATTCCTGAAATAGATGTCGGAGTTGATGGCTTTCTGGGACCAGTGTGACAAGGTCACTTCAATAAAATAAAACAAGGCAAACAGCAAGAAAAGAGAATACCAGGAAAAGCACCCGGAATGTGGTGCCACTCCTCCACGCTGGGTGGGGGCAGAAGGCCAGAGGTGCTGATTCTGCAGGGAGGCTGGGGAGCCAAAACAGGTCCCTAGAAACTTGGCAGCTTCTATGCTGCTTGTATTACCTGTGTTTAATTTCTTGTATTTTCCCTTTTCACATGGAAGAGACACTGGCATTTCCAAAATGAACTCTACTGAAGATCAAGAGATAAAACAAGGAGCCAGCTTTTGTCTTTGTTGGGCTCAAGAGGTAGGGAAGAGCATGTCTCCAGGCTGGGCAGGGAAGTGGCAGATAGACTGGAAATGGGAGAGCCTCCAGGGCCAGGCGACCAATCAGAAAGGAGCAGGGACCCTTGGCCTCAGCCCTGGAGGTCTCATCTACTCACATCACCAAGGCTTCTGGATCCCGTTTACAATTAAGGAGCCTCCGCAGGCCTAACGGGTCTATTTTAGATCCCACTGCCAAGACTTCTGAGATAATAGATGTGAAAGGCTTATACATTGTGGGGGTTGTATTATATTATTATTATGTTAGCTATAATAATTAAGGCTTCTGATTATGATAGGCACATCTTTGGGAATACTCTCTACCAAACGGCCCAGATCCATACAAGTGTTTTTTGAGACTCTCAAAAACACAAAATGTGTTTATGACTACCCATGAGGAAGAAAAAGATGCTCTGTACACCAAGTTCAGAAATTAATCGCTATGAAATTATTTTCTGGCTGCTTTAAAACTGTAAAATTTAAAGTTCAATAGCTTGTGGTTCTATTTGTAGCAAAAATTTAAAGTTTTAAAGTCAAGTCAATTCTTAAATTTCCAGTGCGTTGAAACAGACATATCGATAAGCATTAATTATTCTAAAAATGCTTATTTTATGAATATGAAGGGCCAAGCTCCTCCCAGGTGCTCTCGGAGGTTGACAGGTCGAGGTAGGGAGGCGGCAGCGGCTGCAGAGCTGGGCACCCGAGACGGAGACCCCATGGGGAACGCTTCGAGTCAAGCCTGGAGACGAAGCGACAGCCGCGGAGGACCAGCGCTGGGGCCGCACCAGCCTGGATCGCGGATTCGGGCACCATCCCCGGCCGGGCTGCGGGGCGGCCCGCGCGCCCTCCGTCTCCCTGCGTGGGCTGGAGGGCTGCCCGGTGGCGGCGGATGGACCGTCACCCCGGAGCAGTTCCGGGAGCTCCAGGAGGCTCGCGGCGCTGGTTGCTTGGGCGAGCAGTTCCAGGAGTGACCTTCCTATTGTGAAACGCAAAATCATGGTAGTCACATGTGTGGCAAAAATAAACATTGAATCATAAGTACAGCAAATAAGTAAATAAATAAGAGGGTCAATAATTTTAAAAATTCCTAAATGGAGTGTATTTATAAAACGAGTTCAAATGTACCATATATCTTTCAGATTTGCAGTGCATTTTATTTTTATCTGGGGTTTGATTCCCTCATTTCCTCACAATGTTGGCCGGTTTTATGTGTGTAACTCTGAGTGAAGTAAGCGTGCTCAGAAATGGTTTGATCTTCTGGGACAGCGGACTCAATTGTTTACAGGCTCCAAACTACTAAGAAAATCCCTAAGGGAGACCAACACCTCCATGAGAAAGAGCCTTGAGCCCCTGCCTCCCCTTCGTGAGCCTCACTTCTAGGGCAAGGCCGTCTTCCCAGATGTCCTCACGTGCAGGAAAGAGCCAGGTCCTGGTTCTCGTCTTCCACACCACCCTCCTTACCCGGCAGAACTCGGATTTAACGACAGCCTGGTGAGGAAATTCACTGAGTCAAACATGTTAGAATACATGGAGAAGGTGTGCACACGAGCCCTGGGAGGTGGGCAGATACTCTGACGTCCCTTTCACCTCCCACCCCGCCTTGGCTTCTAAGGGCCTCCAAAGAACCCCTCAAGCCATTGAGCATTGAAAACCGCTCTCCTAAACACTGCCTGCTCGGAACAGGGTGTTGTCAGGATCAAAATGAGATTCTAGTCGTGAAAGCGAAGAAGAAAGGATTCCAAGTACTAACAGATGCTTCCCTTGTTCATAATACTTTGTACATTTCTGGACAAGTAAACCAACAATAAAGTAAGTATCTCCCAACAAGACTAATAGCTGCATGAAGGCAAAGTATATGGCTTTTCTCTCTGCACCTTTGCACAAGGTAGAGCCTCAGGAAATACTTGTTGACTCTAAAAGAGCTTACGATCCCCACACATGGTAAACTGGATGTTCAAGCACCAGGGAAGCTCTTGGTAATTAAGCTGGCAGGTCTTCCAAAGGATCATTCATAAAATACAAAATGCTAATGACAGGCAACAGTGATTGAGTGTTTCTACCAGGCAGGCACAGTTCTAAGTGCTTTACATGCTTATAATACCTATGAGAAACATACTATTTTATCCTCCATTTCAGATGGGGGAACTGAGGCTTAGAAACGTTAAGTAACTTGCTCAAAGTCATACAGTTACTAAGTGTGAAAGCTTGGTTTCAAACAGGAAGGTCTTGCGCCAGAGCCCAGGTTCTCAACCACTAAAGCTCAGGAGAAGAAGAGCAGATGTTGGTCACGGTCCCTCGAGCCCGTCTCCCTGCTGGGAGTCCTGTGTTCCACGCAGGCAAAACCAGGCGAACTCTTGATTCCAGCTCTGTTCGGTTCTACCCATTTGAAAAGGCAGAAACGGAGGTTCAGGTGTATACACTGTCTTGCCCAAGGTCAGGCAACTCGTTGAGGTAGGTGTGGTCCATCACGGTTACTGAACTATTTAGTATCTAAATTATCACAGCGCCTCAGCTTCAGGATCTCAGTATGTTTTGGGAAGTGAGTGAACGTCTTTAATTCCATTTAAGTCTTCTGTGAAGCCACCATCCCTGCTGGGTACACAAAACGCAAGCTTCTCAGTCCTTGTATTTGCAACTATAGGCAGAATTTTACTGATCTAGGGGAAAGGACTCACTTGAGGAATGTGTTAAACTTTGCAAATGCCTAGCTTCCATCTTCAGATTCAAGTTCACCAGGACTGAGGTTTTTAGCCTTTTGTGCTAGCAAACCAGGTGATTCCAGTATCAGAAAGACACTGCCCTGAGCTGGAAGGAATACTTCTTATCTGCCTAAGACTTGGCTAAATAGAAAGAACTTGTGTATTTTCTTTATCAAGAAACCATGACAAATCCCCTCAACCCTCCCTGGCCTGGAGCAGGCCCCTTTGGTGGTCAGAGCACACAGCTCCCCTGTGTGGCTCAGCCCCCTTCTCCGTGGTTTGGCTGGGCTCCTGGGAAAGGCCACACCACTGAGAGGGAGCCCAACAGCATCCTGGGCCCGCCCTCATTCAACCTGCATGTCTGCCAGGGAAGGCGTGCAGTTTGACTGTGTGCAGGCCACCAAGATGCACCGACAAGCTGAGACTCAGTTTGCAAGTCCTGGTTTCCATCCCCTGCTGGTGCCAACAGCTCACTGTGCTCATAAGCCCCCAATTCCTTCCACAGGAGCCAGTTATCTGCTAGACTTCCTTTGTTCTGCGGGGCTCTATCTTGGCATTTCTGTCAAGGACATGTTTTGGCTGGATCCACCACCCTGGCCTCTGTGCATCTCTGGAAAGCTGAGCTAAAGGAAACATAGCCCAGGAGGTAGAAGGGGAGCTGGATTTTTGTCTGGCTGAATGCAGAACCCTCCAAGGAAAACGTGCTCCAGGGACCAGGGGCTCAGTGGACCAATGACCAGCATCTTCCCAAGACTGCCAGCAGCCCCTCAACCTTTCAGCAATTGGACTGCTGGCCGGAGCAATGACATGCCAGCCTTCTTGAGATCCCTGGTTAACTCTTCTCTGTGCAATAGGAGAGGAGTTGGAGAGGGTCATCTCCTTGCCTCTGTTAAATAGTGTTGCTGTACAGTGCAATCTGCACTGGCCCCATTTGGGTGTTGTAGTGGGAGCTGAAACTCACAGACCACAGCATTCATTGACAATGAATGGCTATGGTGAATGTGGCTATTCCCCCAAATACTTGTATGGCATAATAATCATGTGCAGCTCTGCTGGTGTCACGTCTACTCAGAAAAATCCTGTACATTATTTTAAGTCCAGTTCAAATCCCTCTCCTCTCAGATCTCTCCTCTAACTTCTAGAGAGTCCTTAAGCTAATGGTGATCATCATGTGGCTTGTTCCGATGTTCTATATGTGGTGACATCTTCCCAGTCTCTTCTAGAGAGGAGAAAGAGTGTCTTTTTCATCTTTACCTTTGCCCTAGAGCCCAGAATTAAGCCTTACAGTAGTTGCTCAATAAAAGTTACATTCATAACAGCCTTAGGTAGAGGAGACTAATCTCAGTCTTATGGACTTTAATATTCAGCATTTATTTATTGGCAGAGAGAGAAGTGAAAAGGAATTGGCCAGATTGTTTTATTTGGACCCCTTCTAAGCCCATACCAAGTGAAACATCCACTGAAACAATTGCCTGGTTTAATGGTATGAACTCTGACTCTGCGATAATTGATTGTCCTTAAAACCATCCTGGATTTGTTTCCTACAAGAGAGCAGGGGGCTGAGCACAGTTCTGAGAAACATTCCTTTAGAGAGATTTCTCAGCACTAAATAAAAGAGTGGCTTCTTAACGTTGCAAAAGAGGTCCAGCTGTTAGTTTTGGCCCGGGACAAGCACTGAGCTGGCTCCAATCAGAGATGGCAGCATGAGATAAACATGGCAGTATGATGTCACTGAAATAGCCTTATTTTCATCAGAAGTTAAATTCAAATACCCTCAGTGAGATGGGTTGTTTTGTTTTGCTTTGAATTACCACAGCTTTCTAAAATTCGTTTTTGCCTCTGTAGGTGATGGAATTTTCCAACAGACTCCAAGTTCCACGGAAAGAGGCTGGGAAACCTGTGCTCCTCTGGGTGCCTAGAAAGAGCTCTCAGCACTGCCTGTGCAGCAGTAGGTGTGCAGTCTGAGCCCTGCTTCCTGCACTAGACGTTGACTGGCATGTCTTTCAAAAGGCCGTGAGGCCCTGGATTCAAGGGTGATGAATCAGAGACTGCACTTGTCTCTCAGTAGAGTCAATGGATCCAGACCGCAGCACTCAGGGCTACTACCGACAAAAGAAGTGGTAGGTCAGCTTTCAAAATGAGAAGAAGCTCCAAGAAGAGCAGTGAGGGTGCGGAGTCCCCCAAGGTGTCTCTCTTCCCACCCACCACCCCTCAACACACACACACACACAAGTCCATTCCATCTCTCTGTACCCGAAGGCATCTCGTGTAAGCAGTCTGGGAGCTTCTAACTTTGGAGGGAGAGCTGATCCAGACTCTTGCATCAATTCTCCCACCCATGTTCACAGAACAGGGAAGTGGGGCTATTCAAGCACAGCAGAGCTGGGGCAGATTTGTCAAATCATTCAGCTGCAGAGGTGAGACCTGATGTCATCATCAAACACTCTTTGATTGTTGTATAGGGAATGAGTTAGCTGAGTGGAATATGAAGCCAACTCTCTGGATTCAAATCCTACTATTGCCACTCTTCTGAATCTGCTTCCTTGTGCTTTAGTTTCTTCCTTTATAAAATGTGATTACAAATCCTGACCTCACGGGACTCTCTAAAGGATTTAATGAAATATTCCTTGTAAAGTGTTTAACATGGTAAGAGCTTAATAAATGTCAACTGATATTATTTCCTACTTAGTCTTAAGGGAAAGTCTAATTTTCCTCCATAATGCAAGGATGGATTGATCTCTCAGCTGAGTGTGATCTTGTCTTTCTATGCTCCTAGTTCCTAGTCCTTTCTTTTAGTAATTTGGACAGTATTTTAGTTCTCATATATAAGGTGGATTAGATGTACTCTTCCAGAGAGAGCTAATCCTTATGTAACTCAGATAGCAACCTTGTACAAACCACTGTGTTTGGTACTGTGGAAAACACACAATAAGCACTTAATCAATGTTTTAATTGAACTATTCTCTGGCTTCAGCAGAAAGGAGGCTCACCGAAGGTAAATGCAGCACCCTAGGCACAATCGATATACTAATCACATCAATGGTTGGCTTGATCTATGTGAAAGATTCTAACACAGTGAGAGGAATTCAATTGGCCTTCAGATTTATTAAACTGTATAAGAGTAATATATTCAAATTCATTTTTACAGTGATTTGTACTCTACACATACAACTCCTGAATCTGAGTGAGTAGAAAAGTAGAAACTGAAATTTGAATTTGGTTAGTGGTGACGTAAAGTTTTCAGTGTTGCCAGACAACACTTGCACTGCTTAGATATGCAAATGGTCATTTTTTTCTCTCTCTGTTAGAGAAGCAGCTGTAAGACAGGGAGAAGAACACAGACTTTAATCCGCGAATAGGTATGATCACACCCTGATATATAGAGACACTGAGATTCAAAGATATCAAGGGACTTTCCCAAGAGCCAGGATGCAAGCCTCAGAAAAAACCTTTTAAGTGAGACAATGTTTTTGAAAGCACTTTGTGAGTAGCAAAGTATGAAGTAGCAATCTTGCAAGCCACAGACATTTAGTAAGCAGCTACTCTGCTCAGTGGCCATGTTGAAGACATCCCAGTCTGGAAGCAGTTTCCAGTGTAGGGGATGCAGGTGTACTGAAGACATGTGTCCAGGGCACAGCAGAGTGCAAAGTGGGTAGTGGCCACTTCTAGACAGGTGAAAACAGAGAGTTTTCTTGAGGAGGAGACACAAGAGCTGACTCATAAAGCTGAGTAACTATATGTTCATCGGAAGGACATGGGAGGAGAAAAGAAAGTCAGGGAAAAGGAGCAGCATGGGCTGGGGAACAACATGATTCACATTTTTGGGGTAGCTGCCTGGAGAAAGGATTGGAAGCAGGGATGCACACCACTGTAATACACTAGGCAGCAGATGGTGACCCCTGGACTGAGGCAGCAAGGTCTTGAGGGTGAAGAGGCTGAGATGACAGAAGACATGTTAAAGACATAGAGTTGACAGAATTTGCTCATTTTTCCAGCTTGGAGAGGAGGGAAAGATGGAGGTCAAGAATGACATTTACGTTTCCAACTTGAGTACCAGGGAGAACGGTGATCTCATTCACTGAGAAGGGAAACCCAGGAGGGGAAGATAATGATATACTTGGCTCGATGATGTCCTCTCAGGTACCTTTCTTGGATCTGAGTCATTGCAGATGACTTTGCAGACCTCACCTCTTGATTCAGAGTAGTTTCCTTTCACTCAACTTCCTGGCGTCTTAGCTAACAATTAACTGCAAGAGGGGAAATGCAACCAGCCACCTCTATTTTCCAAATGATTACTCTGCAGTAAAACATAAAGGCAACATGGACTTCAAGTGGAAAACTTAGGTACATGCTCTTAGCACAGTGTCCATGTAATTTGTTTTTGGGGATGTGTTAGGGGCTAATAAGCACCTGCTGTATGTTTATGGTTGAGTAGCAGGACTTAATAGGACCTTGCTGAAATGATAATTATACCCCCTATGAACCCAAACCGTAGGTGTGGGTAATGGAAACCTGCAATAAGGTCTGGGCTCCAGGAGTTCAGGTACATCTGCATGTAGGTTGAAAAGTCTCTGTCAAAGAGCCCGTGGGCATTTTAACAGGGGTCTTCGTGGAGCCTCCACTAGCCTCCACTGAAGGCAGGGGCATCTCTTCTAAGGGGATGTAGCTCCACAGGGAGCATGGCTTGGCCAATGGTCAGTGCCTTTGGTGAACACAGCTTTGGGAAGAGGAGCTTGGGCTACATTCTAGCCCCCATTGGTCCCCTCATGTGCTCCCTCCTGCTTAATACAACTGCAGCCACTGTGTGAGGCAGCCCTGGGACCTCAGATAACAAATGCTTTTTATTTTATTGACCAGTTTTATACTCCCCATCAGGCAAATGTCTACTTTGTAACTGTATGTGTGTGAGTGTGTGTGTGTGTTCCAGCCCGTGTAAACTGAGACAGAAAGTGTGAACTCATTATATGATTAAACGTGTCTACAAGCAGACAAAGGCATTACTATTGGTTCATCTGGCAAATGCAACATATCTTGTTCCTAAAGAAAATATATTTCTTTTGTTTAACTTCTGTGTTTTGAAATTAATGTTTGCTTGTTTTTCAAAGAAAAAAAGTCCTTGAAAGGGAGGAAAACGCACTTTGTAATATTCCTAAGGCCAGCCACACCCTCCCAGGACCTAGCCATGGGAGTCCTCTTGGAAACATGCTAAGATTCTTCCCCATCTCTGATTAATTTCCTTTCCCATCAACAGACCTTCTAGTCACTAGGTGCTGTTGACTTCACTCCTAAAAGCCTCCCATGTGTACTTCCCTCTGCATTTCTACTCACCAGACCCTTAGATCACCTCACACTTGGGTGGTTTCAAGAAGCTTGAACTGTTCTAGCTTCTCCCAGTCTTTCCAACTCCAAGATATTCAAACCAGATGGATTAAGTGAACCAGTGACTGAATAAATGGATGGATGGAGAAAATAAATGAAATTTACGTTTTTTAGAATAATTAATTGAATTTAGTTTCTGATTCTGTATTCATTTTCTTTGCTATTTAAACAAATATTTTGGGGCTGGCCCCGTGGCCGAGTGGTTAAGTCCGTGCGCTCTGCTACAGGCGGCCCAGTATTTTGTCGGCTCGAATCCTGGGCACGGACATGGCATTGCTCATCAAACCACGCTGAGGCAGCATCCCACATGCCACAACTAGGAGGACACACAACGAAGAATATACAACTATGTACTAGGGGGCTTTGGGGAGAAAAAGGAAAAAAATAAAATCTTTGGAAAAAAAAAACCATAAACAAATATTTTAATATTACCTCTTCTACAGCCCCCAGCCCACAGGAGGATCCAGGCATGAGAACCTCTTATTGGAGATTAGAGAATCTCTTATAACAAAGCACAGTGTAAAGAGTGTTGAATATTTACTATGTGCTAGGCACTTAGGGCAATATGCAAGCATTTATTGAATAAATAAACAAACAAATGAAAGAACAAGTCTCCACTAATGGCAATTCTAGATAGGGCCCAAAGCACACCCCCAGGAAGGGATGGAAGCAGAGCAGCTAAATACCACATGATCATGCAAAAACTACATTTCCTTCCAGTAGGAAAAGTAGGACTATGCTTTTATTCCTGTTTTTTCCATTCAGATCTTAATGCCACAGATTAAAAAACTAATTGCTCTGTTTTCCAGCCAGAAGAAAAAGCCTTTAATCTTTAAAATCAGGGTCTCAATGTAGATTTGTGTCCATAAGGATGATGTGAAATCAGATCCCATTAGTAGATCCCAAATCATTTTCTTTCCTTACTCAGCATTCCAGATCATCCTGAAATGGAAATTATTCTATGAGAACAGAAGAGAGGATGTGAATATATGTCCAAGGAATCCATTTTTGAACAGGTATTGAAAAACGTTAAGAATCCGTTCTCTGTTGTGTCACTTTCCAAGCTTTAGGACCTACCATGGGAGGCAAGCTGAAGACAGATTCTCTTCCAAGTCAACATGTTCTGACATGTTCAAGCTTGAACTTTCTTGTATTATTATTTAACCAGAAACAAGCTAATGCAATCTCCCACTGTAATTTGCTAAGTTACCCACAGACAGTGCAGAGCAGGATTTCCCAACCTCAGCAATGTGGAGATTTGGGACTGGATAATTCTTTGTTTTGGAGATGGGGGCAGTCCTGTACATTGTAGAAAATTTAGCAGCATCCCTGACCTCTACTCATTACATGGCAGTAGCTTAGCACATCTCCCCCTTCAGTTGTGACAACAAAAATGTCCCCAGATATTTCCAAATCACCCGTAGTTGAGAAACACTGATTTAGAGCAGCAGCACCTCTCAAATCCAGGTTCAGCCAAACGCAAACAGTCAGCTGAAGGGCGATAAAGAACTATGCTGCCTGCTGTTGTGATGACAAGGACGTGGGACAAGGAAGTTGAAATTCTCCCAGGCCCAGTAGATTTAAGATACTGAACAGGTAGTTTACTACAAATATAAGAAGTGATTGAGTCTGTCTTCACTGCCTACCCCTAAGATCTTGCACATTTTTTTTTCACGAGAGAGAAATTTTTTTTAAATAATTATAGTATCTGTATTATACTGTATCTTCATGTCAATAATCTTTCAATAACAAGTGACAGAAATCCAATTCAAGGTGGCTTAAACAAAAAAGAGAAACTTTCTATTGGGCCACGTAACAAAGAACCAGGGATGGAATTAGCTCTAGATACAGCTGGGCCAAAGGTATTCAGACAACGCCCCCAGGAATATTTCACTTTCATCTTTTGGTCATATTTTTCTCTATGTTGACCTTGTTTTCAAGGTGCTTTCCCAAGATGGTGACAGAGGTGGCCACTGAGGCTCCAGGCCAACATCCTAGTGGAAAGAGAAGAGTAGAAAGAAGAGTATCTTTCCCAAGAGATCTGGCCAAAGTTCCAGGGTTAAGTGTCATTGGCCTGACTTGGATCATGTGCCCATCAATGAGCCAATCATGTGGCCAGAGAAATGGAACACTCCAGAGCGTTCCCCAGGCTTCTCAGCACACTCTGTGGTAGACAACCTCTAAGACGGTCTCCACTGGTTCCTGTCTCTTGGTTTTTATGCCCTTGTGTATTCTCCTTTTCTTGAGTGTAAGCTGGACTCACCTCTAACGATAGACTACAGCAAAAGTGATGGGGTGTCACTTCTGAGATTATGTTACAAAAAGACTGTGACTTCTGTCTTACCCTGCTGTCTCGTGAACTCTCCTATGGAGAGGCCTATGTGGCAAGAAACTGACGGCTCTACCCGAGAGCCAGCAAGGACTAAAGGCCTGTCACCAGCCATGTGAGTGAGCTGAGAAGCAGATCTCCCCTGAGCTGAGCCTTGAGATGATTACAGCCCCGGCTGAGACCTTGATTGCAGTCCTGTGAGAGATCTTGAGGCAAAAGCAGATAGAAACGCTGCACCCAGATTACTGATCCATGGAAGCTGTGAGATAGTGTTGGTTGTATTAAGCCATTAATTTGTGGGATTATTTATTATACAGCAGTAGGTAAGTAATACAAGGCACCCTTGCTCCCCCACCCACCACACACACACACGCACACACACATACCCCCCCAGGGATACAGGATGAGACCACATCACCAAGTACCATGGCCTGAGATTGGGAAAGGCATAGCCCCATAGGAATTCTGGTGCTCAAAAACACACATATTCATTATAATATCCAATTTAGGCTATTTTGACTGAATGTATAAATTTCAAAATATAAAAAGGAAAGCACTCTTCTGATACCTTGGCCACAGGGAGAAAAACTGTAGACTTTCATGTGACTGCGTCAGGAATAGATTTGTGCTGAGCTGGCTTACGAGAGAGTTTGCAAAGCCACATATCCTGGGGGTGAGGGTGGGAGCACAGTGTTGACAGCCATTTTTCCTTCCATTTACCCCTAGAGATGGAAACTGCTGGACACCAAGTTTGAGTGGAACTTCTCTATTGCTTTAGACCTGTCCTCTCTGGATTTTTAGTTTCCTGAAGTACTCCCCATTGACAGGGACAGTTTATTCTCCTTCCAGTTAAACAGGAAATTGAACAGCCTAAGAAGAAGCCAAAATATCGATGTATCTTTTGCTGCAGTATCACGAATTTGTAGTTCAATTTTGAAATACTGGCAGTGAGATCTTGATTAAAATTTCTCTTTCATGGGCCGGCCCGGTGGCACAGCGGTTAAAGTGCGCACGTTCCGCTTCTTGGCGGCCCAGGGTTCGCTGGTTCGGATCCTGGGTGCGGACATGGCACCGCTTGGCACACCATGCTGTGGTAGGCGTCTCACATATAAAGTAGAGGAAGATGGGCACGATGTTAGCTCAGGGCCAGTCTTCCTCAGCAAAAAGAGGAGGACTGGCAGTAGTTAGCTTAGGGCTAATCTTCCTCAAAAAAAAAAAAGAAAAGGAAACAACTTGAATACCCAGAGAATTCAACATCAAGAGTGTTATTACTTAGGACCATTTGGAGTGTATTATTTTATGCAGCTTCTACATAGTGTGGTATTTGATTGATACTATATAGTATGCAACTGATTAAGTAATTTATTTTCAGGGTAGTTTGATCCAGTAAAATGCTGAGTGGGACACTGATGGATTCAGTCAAAGTGTGTTTTCAGATTAATAGCTGCTGAATGCGCTATTGCATATGTGATCCTTCCATAAACATTGAGATCCTCACCAACCACATTTCTTTTTTTTTAAGATTTTATTTTTCCCTTTTTCTCCCCAAAGCCCCCCGGTACATAGTTGTATATTCTTAGTTGTGAGTCCTTCCAGTTGTGGCATGTGGGACATTGCCTCAGCGTGGCTCAATGAGCAGCACCATGTCCGCACCCAGGATTCGAACCAACGAAACACTGGGCCGCCTGCAGCGGAGCGCGCGAACTTAACCACTCGGCCACGGGGCCAGCCCACCACATTTCTTTATAATGAACTGAGCACACTTTTAAAGATCTGCTTACTCATAGCTGAGGTAAAAAAAAAAATTCCTATTCTGTTTCTATGACCTAAAGTTAGTAAAATTTGCAGACGCTAAAGGCATGGGGAAGAAGAATAGTGTATCAAATGAGATCTTTGAAGAGCCAAGGGTTCCACCCAAGGTCCAGGTTATAAAGAGCCTTATTTGTCTTTCTTTGTATATTTCTCCAAAGGGAAAAAAAAAGAAAGCTGCAAGAGCTAAAAAAGAAGTTTTCCTTTTCTTAGTTTGCATTGATCTGCATTTCCCGAGACGGTCAGAATCTCACTAATGGCAACAGGACAGTATTTCTCCAGCATCAGCTCCCTCACGCACTTTGGGGGAGGCTAGCTGCCTCGAACTCTCCTAAGCAGTAGCGGAGGCTCCTGGGTGTGTTGCCTGTGGGGATGGAGGTGACTTGGCTGTGAAGAGACAGCACTGTTCCCTCCTGCACGTTCTTACAGCCGCAGCGCAGGACCTGCTGGGTCCTTCTCTCCTGCTTCGGACACTGTCACCTCTCAGTGCCAGATCTAGAACCCATCCCACCTCCCCTGTTTCAGAGACCTGCTGGCCTCTGCATCGCGTGCTCCGGCAGTCTCCTCCCTGAAGTGCAGCAGTGCTGGGCTACACCGCCTTCTGCGTTCAAGCTCCCGCAGAGACGAGTGAACAGGCTCCTGGCTCTCTTCGTCTTGCCACTTCATCTCCCCAGGACTCTGGCACACGTTCTGGGGATTCAGAAAAAGAGCAAATCCCAAAAGTTCTAACTGAGCTCTCTCTGATGCTGGCCTCCCATCCTTGAGCAGAGTTTATATAACTGACTTTCTTTCCCCTGAAGCGTGAGTCTTGCCATCCCGCTGGCCATGCAGGCAGGTCTGAAAACCGGGGACACGTGGCTTAGGGCCGCAAGCTTCGACACCCCCGAGTTCTCCCACCAGGCCATAGTCACTGTAGATGTGAGTCAAGCGAGACTGAACCCACATCTGAAACACAAAGCAATGTGTTTGGGAAGATCCAAAATACTTTCGTTGTTTTTATGGACACTATTGATCTTAATGAAAGAAAACTCGAGAAACGATTAGCCTTGACTGTGGAGCGTAAACAAACTAATTAATGAATTTAATGCTTATTTTTCTCTGCTTCAAACCTGGCCTAACTTTAAAGAATTTTAGCTTGTCATGAAGAACCAGACTTTCAAATCAAACCACTGCTTAGAAGCTATGTTAGATTCACCATGTTGTTTAATCTCTCAGAGCCTCAATTTTTCTCATATGCAAAATGGGGATAACACAGCCACTATCACATTGGATTGTTGTTAGCATTAGATGAGCTACAAATATAAACACAACACAGCATCTGACACAGAGTAAGCACCCAGCCAAGCTTTTAGCCATTATGTGTATGGCTGTGTGTATGTATGTCAAAATTTTTTATGTTATAATACAGATGTTCAAAAGCATTTTCATAGCCCCACTAGACAGTGGTCAAAGCATTTCTGAAAAGGCTGGTTTCTATTTTAGAGAAACAGCTTCAAATCTTGACTGAGTGACATTTCTAATTTTTCCTGCTACTATGTAAATAGCACAAAATTCTCACAAATAAATAGCATCATTTTGTATAAACAGATTCCTAGCTCTCTCTGCACTGGAGGGCAGCTCCTCACGAATTCTTTTGAGAATGCTCTGGCTCGTCCAAGAATCAACCCATGCTGAGTTTACTATTCAGATCAGATTATTACCAGGCAGTTGGAGCAGTCAAATTCTCACAGCCAATTTTCTATAAAAAATCCCAAGTAATTGAAATGGGAGGAAGGTACCCTGTAAAAGTCAGAGTGAATAGTTTAGCACAGTAGCTGTCTGCAGCCTCTGAGGCAACGTATTCAAGGCATTTTATTAGAGGGTTGACGAAGCCACTGTTGTCTCCAGAGCGTCCTGGCTGCAACAACACCCGTCTCAGCGAGAACAAGGACTGTGGTGAAACGAGCAGCCAGGGAGATCTGGGATTAACCCCTCTGACACCTGAGTGATCCTGTGAGTGCCAAACGTAAACAGCGATATTGCATGTGACATCTTTCTAAAGGTCAGTATTGGGAAACATCATGACTGGCTGCAGTGGTCACTAAGCAGGAGAGCTGTGTCCCCTCTCCAGCTTTGCAGATCCCTCCAAGGGGTAGACCCATCGCTAGGGATATGGATGGGCTGGTTGCTATTTTAGAAAACTGGCCTGAAATCTCAATTGAGTGACATTTCTAATTTTTTCCTCCCCTGTACAACTAAAACAAAGTTCTCACAAATAAATGCCCTTTGTCCCTAGTCAGGACGAGTCCAGAGTTGGGGATACAAGTGGTAGAAACCCAATTCAAATTAGATTCAGTAGAAATAGAATTTATTTATTTATTTATTTATTTATTTAAAGATTGGCACCTGAGGGGCCGGCCCGCTGGCGCAGCGGTGAAGTGCGCACGTTCCACTTCTCGGCGCCCCGGGGTTCACCGGTTCGGATCCTGGGTGCGGACATGGCACTGCTTGGCAAAAGCCATGCTGAGGTAGGCATCCCACGTATAAAGTAGAGGGAGATGGGTATGGATGTTAGCTCAGGGCCAGTGTTCCTCAGCAAAAAGAGGAGGATTGGCGGTAGTTAGCTCAGGGCTAATCTTCCTCAAAAAAAAAAAAAAGAAAAGAAAGAAAAAAGATTGGCACCTGAGCTAACATCTGTTGCCAGTCTTCTTTTTTTCTTTCTCTTCTTCTCCCCATAGCCCACCAGTACACACTTGTATATTCTAGTTGTAGGTCCTTCTGGTTCTGCTGTGTGGGATGCTGCCTCAGCATGGCTTGATGAGTGGTACTAGGTCTGCACCCAGGATCTGAACCCGTGAAACCCGGGGCCGCTGAAGCAGAGTGCACAAACTTAACCAGTCAGCGACAGGGCTGGCCCCAAGAAAGAGAATCTATTGATTCACGGTGCTGGTAAGAATGCAAAGTTACTCACAGGACTGAATGAAGCTCTAGATTAGAACAAACTCGCTAGATCTGATCCTGGAAATCAATGACCCAGGTAGGATTCCCGTGTCTCAAGGGCCCTATGGTCAGAGGGGTAGAAGCAGACACCCCATACCAGAAAAGGGTGTTTGGAAGAACAATGTGATGGGCAATCAAACCAAAATGAGAGGTTCTGGAAGTTCTGTAAGTGACTCCAATTACCACCTGTTCATAGCAACCATTTAAAGAGTTTACTGGTATAAATCCTATGGCCACCTGTTATGGACTGAATCATGTCCTCCCCAAATTCATATGTTGAAGGTTTAGCTCCCTCTACCCTTCTGAGTTCTTAGCTGAGATCCCTGTAATAAAAGACAGATTAACAAGAGAAAAAACAAACAGAAGTTTATTAACATGTATATGTCATGTGTACATGGGAGATGCCCAGTGAAAACTGAGTAACTCTCCAAGGCGGTTTAGAACTCCAGCTTAAATTCTATCTTGAGTTAAAGACAAAAGAAAGCAAGGTGTGGGAGGAGTCCAGTTATGAAGAGGTAAGCAGGAAGGGCAGCGTAAACAAGGCTGAGAATTGTTAGACAGTTAAGTAGGTCCCTCCTCCATTGATGAGGTTCTCTTGTGGTTTACAGTCAGCTTTCTCTTCCTGGTACAGAGAGAGAGACACCATTGTGAATGGAGATTTCCTTTATAAATGCAAATGGCCCTTACAAATGGGTAACTTCAACTCTGTTTTCAGAACTTCTCCTATGTCTGCTCTTTCTCGAAATAATCAGCTCAGAATAATCCTTATGCCAAAGAGGCATACTTGGGGTGGCATATTCTGCCAACTTTCAATATTTATTCCCCGGGCTCTTTTCCTGCAAGATCACCTCAGGCTGACTGTGTCCCTCATCTGACGATTACGTCTTCTCTCAAGGCAGTCCCCTCATACAGGACTCCCTCCTCCCCTCAAAACCTCAGGCCTAGGATGGTAACAGCTCTGCTGATACCCGCCCCTGGCCACTGCTCTATCTCTTCTGCTTCTTCTATGTCCACACTGCTGCAAGCAGTCACTCTGTAAATAACCCCTTTCCATGTCATCCTAATTTGAGTGTGACATCTGCTTCCCTGACAGATAGAGCCCTCTACAAAACAGAGATGGAAAAACTGAAGGGCAAAACTTGATTCTCCCCTCCACCGGGAAAAAGAATCACAGACGTAATGTCCAAAGTGCCTTGGGCCCTAACACATAAAGTCCATGTCAGATGAGAGTTGTTTTTTTTTTTAAGGTACACTTTTTTTTTTGGTGAGGAGGATTGGCCCTAAGCTAACACCTATTGCCAATCTTCCTCTTTTGTTTTTTTCTCCCCAAAGCCCCAGTGTATAGTGGTTTATCATAGTTGTAAGTCCTTCAAGTTCTTCTATGTGGGATGCCACCTCAGCATGGCTTGATAAATGGTGTGTAGCTCCATGCCCAGGATCCAACCGGGGAACCCCAGGCCACCAAGGCAGAGTGCACGAACTTAACCACTAAGCCACCCAGCTGGTCCCTGATTATTTTTTTTTAATGTGCTGTTTTTCATCAGAAATCACTTGCTTAAATAATAATAGGCATTTTTGTTTCCATCGTGGGGGTCTTCGTTCATCTTTGCTTTCTAATTATACTAATACCTTAGAATCTTTGTGGCCATAGGATTGGGGTCAGCTTAGTAATTGAAACCTGTGTGTGTCTGGCAATTTTGACTCCTCAAGATTTCCATGTGCCGTGGTCAGCAGGATGCCATGTTTCTGTGTTTTGCTTTTGTTTTTGGTTTTTTCAGAGTTCAATATCTGAAAAGTCAAAAAAGCTTCTACCCGGTGGTGTGGATTTCATCTCCTGTGGAAGCGCTACAAAGTTTCAACATCTGGGCTTCCCTTTCTTTTTGCCAGTGACCTCAACGCTGTCTCTCATTTCACCAGTTTCTCATTTCATCATTCTCTACTCCGGAGTCAAACTGCTCATTTATTTAATGTCTACGGTTTACCAGGCATTGCACATTACTTTAATTCTCACAGCAACCCTACGAGGTAGATCTAATCCTCCTCTTTTTATAACCGAGGAGACAGACTCAGGAAGGCCATCTGCCCAACGTGACACAACTGGTACGTGGTGAGGGATGGGAGGGCACCAGGTCTAAGTGGTCTCGAAGAGCACAGTCCACATCACCTGGGATTCTGCTGCTGCCTGCTGCCCTTTGACCTGCTCCCCTCTCCCACCATGCACCTTCCCCTGAACCTGCAACAGTCAACCTGGAATGCCGTTCCCACCATGACCCTCCACTCCTCCTCACTGAGACCCCATCTTCAGCATCTCCTCCGTGGCTGACTTTACCCAACTGTGGGATGCAGCTATTGATGGATTAATAAACAGACGGGAACAAACACTTCGCCGAATTTCACTCAGGAATATAATCACCTTGTTTGTGGGAAGTCTTTGTCTCCTAAGCTAGAACTTCTATTTCTTGAGGGTTGAAACCATAGTTTCTATTTCTTTGACTCTCTGCCACCCGAAACCTCCCCGTGGTCTATTTCAGTTCTCTGCCCACAGGTCCTCATCAACAGATGCCACTGACTGACCGAGAGAAGTAAAAAACTGGAAATTTTGAAAAGTTTTGCTTGTGAAGGGGAAGTACATCACTCCTACCCTGCTTTTTAAAGAAATGCTTTCTGGAGAATAATAAAAAGTATATTTTCCCTTCTTATTTCCCTGAGGAACCAAACAGGGGATGTAACAGCTACTAGTTGGTACTCAGTGCTCTGTTGTGTTCTGTCGTGCCTTTATGAATTTTAAAGCAAAAGAACTCTTTAGATCAGGATTTCATCAGTGGAAAGGCTTCGTGCTGGTGCCTACGAGAGGGAGAGGCTTGTGGCTTCTTCAGTGAAGTAATTGAGAGTCGGAACACTGCTGGTGTGTTTTGCCTCAGCACTGACTTTCTTAGAAGGGCCTTTGGCGGGATTGTCTACTCTTACTCTATGCCTCAGCTTTTAAATCTCAAAATCTCCTTCATGTCTAAGGACCTGGGGGCGGGGCGAAGAGATAAAACCAGTTTAATGTGATTTGAGGGGTCCTGGAGAGACTTCCCAGCCCCTAATTATCTCCCATTGGCTTGCTCCAGGCCAGAAAAGGAAACCTCATGTTTACCTCGTATCTTCATTTACTCAGTGAGGGCCTGGTTAAAATACAAATCTGTTATCTAGGAAGCTGCGACGCTATTTTGCCTTTATTCTAAGACGCGCATTTCACCCACCTTTTAATGTTTCTGAATCAGGATGAGTTTTTACAGTCAAAGTGACTCTTTAATGTCGTCATGCCTCTTTACTTCCCCTGAGCAATAGTTAGGTTCATTGTTATTAAATAGATAAGAACCCCTGGAAAAGTTGTTAAAAATTTAGACACCTGGGCCCCATAAGAAGAGCTGCCAATTCAGGAGGTCTGCAATGTGATGAGGAATTTGCATTTGCAACAAGCATCCCAGATCATTCTGAGCAGGGAGCCCTGCTTTGAGAGGCCCGAGTCAGTCAACATTTTCTCAGGTTCAGGGAACATGGTCTTTACGAATCTCAGTAGTGTGAGTTTGGAAGGTGTGTTCTATGGAGGCTGCTCAGGTCCTTGGTCACTGGGTCTGCAATTCAGAACCAGACACTGGAGAGGGAGCACATCCCCTTAAGCATGGAGATCACGGGTCCTGTGTTTTCTGAATTCAATTATGCTGCACCATTTTTTCCTGAACTGCTGGTATTTTGACATCTACACTCCATCTCCCAGACGCTTTTCACTTTCAACCATTTCACAGATACTTATGTAAATTACGTGAAGTTTCTGCTCTCCAGAAACTCACACTCTAGTGAGCGGGTCTTGCAAATTGAGTTGAGACAGATTACTCAGGTTAAAATGGGAGCCATGAAGGAATAGATCTGGAGTGTTAGCTACTCCCCTCAACAACCATGTTACCCAGTTATGATAAAAGCAACCTCCAGCCTAATTCTGCTGCACCTACAGACACTTAACTAAATATTTATTAGTAAATAGGCAAAAGAGCAGCTCATACAACCTTCCATGCAAGGTTCTCTCAAGACAATTGCCAGTATAGCCAGTATGGGGCAACCAGCATCTTCCAGAGTTCATGGCTGGACCCAGGACGAGGTAAAGGTTTACCTAAGGCATCATTCTAATGGTGCAAGTTATAATTCTAGCCGAATACATATATCCTATTCACGCAAGAGTGGAGGGTTTCTAAACTATTTTAACTAATTCACTTATCTCAAATATCTTTATGTTTCCTGAGGAGATCCTATTTCTTTTTTTTTTTAAAGATTTTATTTTTTTCCTTTTTCTCCCCAAAGCCCCCCGATACATAGTTGTATAGTCTTAGTTGTGGATCCTTCTAGTTGTGGTATGTGGGACGCGCCTCAGCGTGGTTTGATAAGCAGTGCCATGTCCGCGCCCAGGATCCGAACCAATGAAACACTGGGCCGCCTGCAGCGGAGCGCGCGAACTTAACCACTCGGCCAAGGGGCCAGCCCTGAGGAGATCCTATTTCTAATTTTCATCGTGTTAAATAAATGCCACTAATTTCACCAATTAAAAAACAATTCTGACATGAACTATGCTACTTGGCAAGACACTCGTTATTGCTGGAGGTGTGAATAACAGACACGCTTTGCCTCTGGATTGTTCACTCTTGACTAGAGTCCAGAAACCTTTGGTTAGAGCCTAAACTAGGTGGTGCACACATAATATGGCACTGTATATTCAGAAGTATTTAAAAATAACAGCTTTCTCAAGACACATCAGACTCACACATACACACACATTGTAATACAATGCAACAATGCCTCCTGGAGAAGTATGCAACAGGGCTATGAGAACACCGACAAGGAGTGCCTGATTCTGTCTGGCAGACTGGGAAGTGAGGAGACAAAGCCAGAACATCCTCACTGAGGAGATGGCCCAAGCTGAGTTTTTTTAAATGGGTAGGAATGTACCAAAGAAGCTGACTCAGGGTACACCCAGCAAAGAGAAACAGTTCAGGTACAAGCACTGAGAAGCTGCACATCTAATTGGGGGTGGGTAGACTGCTGGGCATGTGACAGGGGAGATGGGCTAGCATTGTAGCTGGAACTAGACAACATAGAACCTTCTAGATCCTGCTCAAGGGTTTGCTCTTTACCTGGTGGGCATCCAGAAGTGAGACAACAATCCCTTACCGACCCCAATGTTGGTTCAGAACATGAGCCACTGTGGTGTGAGACCAGCATAGTTCCAACAAGGATCAAGCTTCCTCCCAAAACTTTCTACCTGAAGTCTCAGAGCCCTGAACATCACTCCATCCGTATTGTTTTTTCCATAAAAATCAGAGAAGAAAGATTGTGGTCCCTAGAGTCATTTACCGATGAGACAAGTTTCTTCATCTCTCTGATCCTCAGTGTCCTCATCTGTAAAAAGGGGATAATTATCCCTCCTTCTTAGGATTGTTATGAAGATCAAGACAACACCTGATACAGAGGAGATGCTCAACAAATTTTATTTTTAGTGTCTATGTCTTTTAAATCTTTGTCATTTTTCCTTGTTTGTGAATTCTTACAAAGATCTATATTACATAAGAAGTGCTTGATCTCACTATAACTAGAGATTACCAGTCACCGACCTTGGGCCATATATCTTACTCTAAACCTTTCAAAATCTAGAAGTTTAGGGGCTAGCCCAGTGGCATAGTGGTTGGGTTTGCGTGCTCTGCTTTGGCAGCCCAGGGTGCGCCAGTTCAAATCCTAGGCACGGACCTACACACTGCTTGTCAAGCCATGCTGTGGTGGCATCACATGTGGAAGATCTAGAATGACTTACAACTATGATGGACAACTATGTACTGGGACTTTGGGGAAGGAAAAACAAAGAGAAAGATTGGCAATAGATGTCAGCTTAGGGCCAATCTTCCTCACCAAAAGGAGAAAGAAAGAAAAATCTAAAAGTTTAGCCCTGAGACTTCTGACCCTCCTAAAACTCCACAATCTTCTATTATTAGCCTGCTAGCCTTACCAGGGTGAGGCTCTTTTTATTTCCAGAAGGGCATGGTTTTCTATTTCTAGTCCCAGACCAAACAAGAGATCACAGATTCCAGCTCTAAGGCTCTTTTTCCTTCCTGTTTTGTGTTATATTCTCATCTCATACAGGCGTTCCCTTAAAAAAACAAACTTGAGGGGGCCGGCCCCGTGGCTGAGTGGTTAAGTTCACGCACTCCGCTGCAGGCGGCCCAGTGTTTTGTCAGTTCGAATCCTGGGCGCGGACATGGCACTGCTCATCAAACCACGCTGAGGTGGTGTCCCACATGCCACAACTGGAAGGATCCACAACTAAGAATATACAACTATGTACCGAGGGGCTTTGGGGAGAAAAAGGAAAAAAAATAAAATCTTTAAAAAAAAAAAACAAAAAAACAAACTTGGGTTCTTAAAAGAGGGCTTTGCCCATTTCTCTTACTGATGTGATTCTGAACATGGATTTTAAACAGCCACTTTCCTGCTTTCCTTAAAGAGATTGACACTTTAATCCAGGGCAGCAAGCTGCAAACACCAGCGTTTTGAATTATTTAAATCCCTACAGATGGGGCTTTTGCTGCTCCCCAATCTGCCATTGGGCCAAGCCCTCCCAATTCTCCCTCAGCCCCTGCGTCACACACTGTTGCCTGCCTGCCCTTGAAGACATCCGGGTAACCCCCAGCCCAGGCTCTGTAACGATTGCCACATTACAGACAGCTTATCCCATTAGCTAGTTACTTGGCAAGGCCAGGAATGTTCAACCTATGATGGAAGTTTTGTTGTGGGGTGCGATAATGTAAGGGAAGAGCAAAGTTCTCTGGCCATAGGCCTGGATTAGAAGCCCTGGTGTAGGGAAATCAGTGACCAGGGGCACGTGAATGTTGTGGTGGGAGTAGTGTTACTGACTGAGCAAAACCATTGCAGATTGCTTCCCATCACCTTCAGAGTCAGTGCTTGCCCTGGTGAAAACAGTAACAAAGATGGCCATGGAAGAAGGCTCAGGGACACTGGAGAAGGAAGAGGGACCCATGGCTGCAGGGCTCTAGATAAACAGAGACAGGTTTAGGAGCTGGCCCAGTGGCATAGTGGTTAAGTTCATGCACTCTGCTTCAGTGGCCCAGGGTTCGTGGGTTCAGATCCCAGGTGCAGACCTACACACCACTTGTCAAGCCATGCTGTGGCAGCATCCCATATCCAAAATAGAAAAAGATTGGTGCAGATGTTATGTCAGGAACAATCTTCCTCAAGCAAAAAGAAGAAAATTGGCAACAGATGTTAGCTCAGGGCCAATCTTCCTCACAAAACAAAACAAAACAAAACAGAGACAGATTTCACCATTTCTTGCAGTCTTGAAATAAGTGAACATTGTGAATCCAGGTACCTGATAGTTACTGTAAATATTCAATAAGATTACCTTTCAACCTTGTTATGAAAAGAAGTTAATCTTGTCAATTTGCTGTTTTCCTGTTTAACCTGAGGGGTGACTCCAGGGTCGACAGGATATATGAGCTTGTTTTACAGAAGAAAAAGAATGCCTTCAAGGATCAGCAGATAACCAGCCCCCAGCTGCCAGTGAAACCCAGAATCAGATTGCCCAGGGCCTTATCAGGAGTGAAAGAAACGTACATTACCCCCAAACTCCTCCTGCCAAGCCCCTTAGCTCTAGAAAACGCCCTGCTTTCTTCTCTTGTTAAGGTGGATTTGAGAGAACCCAGACTCTGCCTTTTCGTTTTGGCCAGTTCAAATAAACCTTTCTCCATCTCTAGCACTGACGTCTCAGTGACTGGCTTTCTCGGCATTGGGCACATGAACTTGAGACTGAGGTTCGGCATCAATTGTTGTGTTTTCTGCTATTTATGACAAATGTAAACCCCAGTATATTTGCCATCAAGGTCCAAGTTTAAAGTCCCAGCTCCCAAGAGGAAAAATTGGAAGCCTCTCATCAATGGCTCTTCTACCAAGACCAAAACCTGAACGGTCCTTATTAGAGATGCCTCATTACCAACAACAGTAATAACGACAGTACTAAGTAAGGGCTAACAGAGTAAGTACAAGCAGACTTCTTGACTATAGTGGCTCCTGGAGACAAAGATCTGTGAGGAAGTTTAGATTCCACATTTCATGATGGGCTGCTCCAGAGAACCCGCCTCACTCCACCGTTGCAGCACTCCATGATCAGACCCCTTGAGTTTGGCACTTTGCAGGGTGGGGGCAGATAGAACAGATTTGGGGCTCTTTCTGTCTTTTATGAAAATTAATGCCATCATAGAGATTGTGTGTGATATCACCACACACCTATCAGAATGACTAAAATAAAAAATAACGATAACACCGAACACTGGTGAGGATGCAGAGAAACTGGATCACGCATTCAAGCTTGTAGGAATGCAAAATGGCAACAATCACTCTGGAAAATAGTTTGGAAGTTTCTTAAAACAACAAATATGTAAATATCACATGACCCAGCCATTGTACTCTTGGGCATTTATCCCAGAGAAATAAAAATTTATGTTCAGACAAAAACTGGCACATGAAGTTCATCGCAGCTTTATTGGTAACAGCGAAAATCTGTAAAATTAAATAAACATCCTTCACAGGTAAATGGTTAAACTGTGGGGTCACTTTACCTCCTTCCTTATATGCCACCCCAGGCATACAGTGTCCCACCATCAGATGGTGACGCCACACAGCCATGTCCCGGCTTCGTTCCCCAGAAGGAAAAGGCAGGTGGAGAAGAGCAGGGCCCTTTGCTCCTCTGGGGCAGAGGGGTCAGCCCCTCAGCAGCCTCCGTGCTCCCCACCTGCCTGCCCTCAGAGCCGGGAGCACAGCCCTCCTCCTTGCTGCTTCCCCAGAGTGTGACAAGGGCAGACCGGGATCCCTTCCCTTACCCTCAGCAGGACACAAACAGAGGCCACAACCTCTCAGGAGCAAAAATGATGTATTTTGGGAAAATGGGGGTAGGAAGATGTAATTAGCACACAGAGCATGCATGGGCTAACAGGAAAAAACAGGTTTTCTCTGCATCCACGTCATTGATTTTTGGAGAAAAGTTTTCCTACAGTGAAAGGTGTGAGAAGCACACTCTGGTTGACCACACGAGACTCCTGTTTGAGGACAGCATGGTGGGTAGTGGGGGGCTGAGGGACCTGCCACACTTGGCCCATGCTGGCAGGGTTTAGCTGGGGACCACAGCTCCCCGCGTAGCAAGATCCACTTGCCATACTTGCCATCCCTGTCTCTGGTCCACTTACACTATTTAGACAGCTGTGGCTCCTGGGGGTGGCTTTGTGACTGTCACCTGTCATCACTCTTGTCTGCTCTCAAGAGGATGCACCCCCATACTAGCAGGATGCCCAGCTACCCAGGCCTGAAATTGTTCCTTGTGCTGCTTTAATTGGGAGATGTGAAGTCCTCAGCAAAGCCCCAATTTCTCTCCCAGGGCTAGTCCAAAAGATGTCACCATCGGCTGAGCTTCAACAGCCCTGCCGTCTAGAACTGAGCTGTTTCTGACTGGTCCCTGGCTCTGGGCCGTGGCGGATACAGGCTGGCCTTCTGGAAGGGGATCTTCTGGTGCTTTGTCTTCTTTACTGGGCTTCAGACAGGGCAGAAGGAGTCTCATCCTTTTCCTGAATCAGCATTCTGGAAAACCTTGTTCCTTCTCTGGCAGGAGCTGGAGGTCTTTGCTCCCAAGGATGTTTCCTATTCCGCTGACCAGGGGAGAGTGGCTCATCCCACTGGCCTGGGAAGCCCCCAGTCCTGGAAATCTCTCTCCATCCTCTCCTGGTCCAGGACTCATATACTCCTCCTTCTCAGCAACTTGGGGAAGCCGACTCTTCCATGGGGCCTTACGTTTTGGTCTCCTAGGCTGCTGCTGCCCCTGAATCCCCTGTCTACTAGATTGGAGGTCATATGGCACCTGGAAAGCTGCCACGTCCCCACTGTTGTATTCCCTCTGGGACCTGGACAGTGACCAGTGAGAAGCCAACACATGTGTGGCATGGAGCACACAAGTGTGAGAGTCTCGAAGGAGCCGGCCAGCAGCATGGCCTTGAGGCTGGGTCTGACACGACCTTCCCTTGCAGCTCAGTCTTACTGGTGAGCTTCATTTTCAAGCACAGCTCCTTTGGATCTTGGGCAACTGACTTTGTAGGTGGTGAGGGGCTTGTCCTGGACCCTGGAGACACTGGATTCCTCACAGGCACATTCACGGTTTGGGGAGTTGGCCAGCACACTGGGTCTCAACATGAGATGTCAAAGAAGCGCCTCCTCAAACTCCACAAGCTCACTCGGCCCCTCAGCCCCCGAAGACTGGGACCCTGAGCTGCCCTCCAGTCTTGCTACCCCACGGCAGGGATCTTGTGAGGCCCCACCCTACTCTCCTCCCTTGGCTCATTCCTGGCCATTGCTGAACCTGGACTCAACTCTAACTGCCTCGCTCGGCCCCCACGACCATCCCACTCTGCCAGCTTCTGCCCGGGAGGCTGAGTGTGAAGGTCTGAGAAGGCGGCCTGTCCTCCTGTCCATCAGAGGGGCCTCTGAGGGCCCACAGCCATCACCAGGTAGAGTCCCTCCAGGGCCTTCTGGATTTCCTCACCCACAGGTGAGGGAGCAGAGAGGGGACGGGCCAGGGTAGGAAGTGACTCTTTTGTTATTAAACTGTTTTGTTTCTCTGGCGGAGGAGGCTGAAGAGGTTTTCTCAAGAACTTGGTAAAGTTGGCTTCCGAGAGGCCCCAGATTCACAGGTGGCTGAGGAGGGAAAGTGGACCATGGAAGAGGTCGGGGGTGCTCGGTCAGAGGAGCCAGGGGAACTGCTGGCGACATGGCGAGGGCAGCATCTTCCACAGGCTCCCTGCATGGCTGATGGGCTCAGCATATGCTGTTTTGCGGACCTCCCCAGGGGAGTCTGGACATGACAGCCAATGAAAGCCAGCCTTGTGAGAGAGCCTCCCCAGGAACTGCAGGAGACAGGAGGCACAAGCTGCAGCCAGGAGCAGAGGGCCCCAGGAGGGCTGGGCAGGCCAGGCAGTGTGGCCATTAAGGGCCACGGCCCTCCACAGCCTCAACCCTCAAGTCACAAAATTCTCCTGTTGTCCCTCACCCCAGGCCTTTAGCCACACCCTGTCCCCATGGCCCCCTCCCAGCTCAGCCCCAAGCTGCCTACAGCCCTGGAGTCACATCAGAGGTTCTGGGAGAAAGAAGGACCCAGGAGAGATGAAAAGATTCTTGACCTTTGTGGAACAGAAATCAGGCCCTGCACTTCTAGTCCTTTCCGACCATCTCTGTAAGCTGGAAATCAGGAGACTGGGTCACCGTGCTGAAGGCAGGAGCCTAGGGGTCTTACAGGAGGCTGCAAGAATGTCCCTTTAGGGGCCACAGTTGAGAGGTCAGACTCTGGAGCCCAGGCATTATATCCAAGGCCATGGGATCCCTGACGGGGATGGCAAGGCTCCTGACGGGTTAAGCTTTCTCTTTGACAAAGTGCTTCCACATCCACCACAGCCCACAGGGCCTACTGGGCAACACCCATTTCCAGGCCCCTCCACACTTGGGGCTTGCTTCCCAGCACAGACTCTGGCAAGTCTCTGGGTTCTCATCTCCTTCCTGGGAGCTTCCCAGAGGGCTCTGTTTCCTGAGGGACAGGCTCTGCCCCTGGCATCCTCAGAGCCCGTGGAGCTGGGCGCTCAGGGACAGGAGATGGAGGCCAGCTCTGGGACACAGGGCTGAATGGCAGAAGCTCACCTTGCAAAATTCCACTTTTCCTCCTACTCCTGCTGCTCCTCCCTCTCGGCTGCTCTTGATGCTGAGAAGCAAGAAAAAACAAAAGACACCAGGGGCTGAGACCCAGGGCTCCCTCTCCTCTGTCTAGGCCAGCTGCAGACGCTCAGTGTCCATGAGCAAGAGGACCTTCTATACTGAACTCCTGGAGCTCTGTGGTCTTTCTTCCCTTTTGAACATAAAATGGATATTTGCTGTCTTCCTTCTTTGAAGAACATAAGGATTTTCTGTGTGAGACCCACCATGGATTTCTTCCATCACTGTCCTCTGCTCAAGAAACACGCACCTTCTCAGACGTACAGATGCTTCTGAGCTTCTCAGGCAGGATTCTGCTTCCTGAGGCCAGAGCCCCACTCCAGGCCCTGCTCGGAGGCTCTCGGGGGCTCAGCACTGCTCTAAGATCAGCCCCCACGAGGAAAGGTCCGGCTCATCCACCTGCCACGGGGAGGCAGATGGGGAACCAGTGCTCAGGGCCTGTCTGCCCACACAGGTCCCACTCAGCATCCAGTCCTCGGCCGCTGGTCACTGCACTGGGGAGTTTCCCTGGAGCCCTCTGCCACACCTGGACTCATGCTCCGAGATCTTCGCATGGAAATCCTTGTGCCTACTCTAAGTCCTGCCTCCCCACCTGGCTTGTCCCTAGAAGGGTGATGTTCTATTCTTGCCCATTCCAGGACCAGGAGTCTCTCTAGTTGATTCAGAAAAGTGGACATCACAGTAGAAAAGAAGAGAGAATCAACTTCTGGTGGGTCTTGGCCAAGGGTTCCTCACCTTCCTCATGTTTCTACGTTTGCAAGGTGGTCGTGAAGATGGATTATTCTGGACGTAGGGAAGGAACATGAGGAAGAACCCCAGTCCACACTGGAAGGTGAGGATGGTACCAATCACCCTGGGAGTGGAACTGGAGCTTGCCAGGTAGCAGTAACGCTTTTCAGATACAGGAGCGGATTCTCCATGTCTGAAACTCAGCGCTGCCCTCAGGCAACTGAGCTCAGGGAGTGGCTTGGAGATTATTACCCCAGGCCCCATCACAAACTGTGGCCCTGTCACAAAGGGCTCCTGAGGGCTGGGGAGGGCACAGAGGGGAGCAGGCTGGACCACAGCCCCTCCCCCACCATCCAGCCTACTACTCCCTCCCTCCACCCTCCTGGGCCTTCTAGAACTTAGTCAGTTTTCTGTTCCTCCCACCTGAAAGCCAGATATCACCTGCTCCTTGTGCGTCTTGGATTCTTGGTTTGGCCCCGCCCACTCCATGGCCTTTGAAAGTCTGAAGTTCTCCCAGGAATTTGGGCTAGTTCCCAGGGATTTAGACTCTCACGGTCTCCTCTGTCCGCAACACCAATTGTTTTCACTGTACACATTGACTTTGTCTGTGTGTGAGGACATTTAAGTGCTACTCTCTTAGCCAATTTCAGTTACACAATTCAGTGTCATCAACTCTGGTCACCACGTCATACCTTAGATCCTGAGACCTTCATCTTAGAGCTGAAGGTTTGTGCCCTTTTACCAGCCTCTCCCTATTTCCCCCACCCCCAGCCCTGGCGACCACTTTCTACTCTCTGTTTCTATGACTTTGCCCTTTTTTTGTTGTTTTGAGAGTTCACATAGAAGTGACACGAGGCAGTGTTTGTCTTTCTTTGTCTGGCCTGCTTCATTGATCATAATGACCTCTGGATTCATCCATGTTGTGCAAATCTCAACTCCATTTGTCCACATGATAAAGTTTTTAGTTTCATCAACCCGGAAGTCGAACTTTATTCTATACTTATTTAGTTTTGAATATTTAAGTTGTTATTGTTTCCATCAACTTTTGCCATCTTCGCTCAGAACTACTGGCGAAAAATTCAAAGTAATGATTTATTATTTAAAATAAGTATAATAAAAGTATAAATAATTAAACCTCCAAATAACGTGCTTTATGTTAGTAGCATTTATACTTCTGAAGTTAGAAAAGCTTCACCAAGACTTATGGGACATGCTATGCACACACATACACACACACACACACACGTACATACACACACATATGTACACACACATACACACATTTTCACAGACCAATTCAACAGTTTCAACCCCAAGAATTAAGCATTTTCTCATTTTCTTTAAATATTTTATATTGCCTTGACTCTATTTCTTCTTACTCTGCCTAAAATAGACAGTCTTCACTCTCCAGAGCTTGGACACATGTGTGGCCTGTCCAGAAGCCAGGCCTGGGTCAGGGGAGCTAAAGTTCTGATTTTCAGAGTGGACACTGGGGCTGCGTCCATGGCATGGGTTGAGTCCAGTCTTAAGCAGCCCTTTCTGGTCTCCCCAGTGTGCCCTACACATGTTCTCTCTCCCGGAGTAGGCCTTGCCTTCCCCATCCTGCCCCCTCCAGGCCCCTGGAGCCTCAAGTCTTGCCGGTACTTTGTAGAGGGGCACTGAGTCCTAGAGGAATTCCCTGGTGACATCACTGGCCATGTTTTTGGCAGTGGGATCTGGGGATTCTCTTAGGGATTGTAGTATTTGATCACTACATGATTAATTTTTCTGACTACTTGGAAGATGGGCTTGAAAAGAATGTATATTCTCTGTTGGTCATAGAGGTTCACACAGCTTTAAAGGGAATGAGAGCATTTGAGTTCATTTGCCTGAACTGTCGTCAATGCACACGTTCAAGAGCACACCTTTGGCATCTACTGTTGTTTTTATCTGTCTACAGCCTCTTCACGCCAAATGATATATTCACTGGGGCATGACGGTCCCCAGTGTGAGCAACTAAGTTACCTTTGGAGCATGGAATGCCAATCTGGACAAGTAGGGCCAGTGGGAAGTGTGGTGGGTCCTACTTTCTGCTTCACTTGCCAGGAGACTGAGAGGTGGGCCCCATCTGAACCCAGAAAATCAGGCTTGGGCATGCAAGGACTCACCTTCCAATATGACTCTGTGGGAGCATATATATATATATATGTTTCTGTGCCTAGTTCCTGATACAGCCATCCCAAACCCTTGTAATTTCCTGAGTGAAAAGTGTGTCTTTTATTCCATTGACGTGACTCTAGGCTGGCTTCTGGAAAGCTCCTGGATGAAGGTTGGTCACCAGAAATACCAAGCCATTAGTAGAAGCTTAGAATTTTCAGTCCTATCCCTTACACTGTTGAGAAGGGAAATCGGTTCAAAATGGAGTTAATGATTGATCATGCCTATATGATGAATCCTCTGTAAAATCCCAAAATTACAGGGTTCAGGGAACTTCCAGGTGGGTGAACACAACCATGTTCCAGGAGGGTGACTCATCCTAACACCACGGGGATAGAAGCTCTTGTGCTCAGGACCTTCTTTGAGTCCTAAATACATGTTGCATTTCTTTCTAAGATCCTGGGGGTTGTACTTGATTTCAAACTTTCACTTTTCATTGCCATTGACATTCGCTGTTATACCTCTGTATGGGGTGGATTGATGGGGGTGTTACATGAACGTTCTCCATCCCGTTTACTATGCTTTGTAGGAGTAGTGTGAGCTTTTGTTTAATTTGTTGTGTTCTCCACTGAGGACAAAGGGAGTGAGCATATTGCTGTAAGGCAAAACATGATTGATCGAGTGGATGTAAAACAAGCCAAGAGTTGCAGTCCTCATGTGTGTAATAGGTTCTGCCAAGTGAGGGTCAAATGGAAGTGATGCAAAGTGAGAGAATGGTAATGACATTAAGAAGTAATCTCTCTATTTTTGTTTTCTTTAATGGCACCAGCCTGCATCAAAAGACTTCAAAGCACATAGAACCAACGAGTCAGAAATTACATTGTAATTACATATCCATTATTCTCATGTGAGCTCTTGGATCATGTTCCACCAGAGATTTTTCTGAGACATTTTTATGAATAAATGGAAAAGCATTTCTGACAGATAACAAAAGTTTAACAACTGACTTCAGAGACGTAGAAAGCTGGAAAGAGCATTGCTGGAAATCAGTGGCTTTTCTCAAACTCATCAAAGCACTGAGGTTATAGGACAAACAACCAACATGACTTCTAGAGAACGACAGGTGCCCACAGGAAGAAACAGGAACTCAGCCTGTTTACTTAGGACAGACACAGACTGAGTAAGTTATAAGCCAAAACAAAGATTAAACTAGAAAATGCTGACAAACTGAGCAACAAAACAAACAACCAAGTACTGGATTATAACCCAAAGAATAAAATAAAGGTCCATGAATCCATACTAATATAAATAAATTATTGACCACAAAAGTATATTACAGAAAAATTATAAATAATATACAGCGATACATAGGTGTAGATATTCCTGACTCCAAGAGATGGAATTTAATTCCCCTCCCCTTGAGTGTGTACCAGATTCAGTGATTAGCTTCTAACTAATAGAGATTTGAGAGAGAAAAATGCTAACTTTACAGTGGAGAAACCTGGCAGGTACCACTCTAACACCCTCAATGGTGAGTCATGTTGATATCATGTACCCCTGATATGATGCTAGAAAGGGCATTCACCTCTGTGCTCGACTTTCCCCAAACCATAACCCCAGCCTAATCATGAGACGTGATCAGAAAAACCCAAAGTGAGAGATCTTCAAAACTGAAAAAGTCATGTAAAACAAGGAAAGACTGAATCCGTGATATGAGGATGACTAAGCTGATACATGACTAAATGCAATGTATTATCTTTACCTGAATTCTGAAAGAGACAAAGGACATTAGTGGAAAAACTGGTGAAATCAGAATAAAGTCTGTAGTTTAGTTAAGAATATAGCATCAATGTTAACTTCTTAGTATTAATAGACGTACCATAGTTATATAAGATGTTAACATTAAGGGAAGCAACTTCCAAAAGTCATCACTCCTATCCTGACTATAAGAAAAATCTGGACAAATTGGAAATCAACAACTTTTCTTGGACTCATCAGAGAACTGAGGTAACTAAATGCCACCCTGAAATTTGGAGAGACAGCACATCCAGAGAGACACAGGAGCTAAGATCTGTCTACCTGTAGCAGGGGCCATAGACTGGTAGAAAGATTTAAATGGTAATTTTGACAAATTGCTAGATGCTGAGTATGACAAAATGAGAGCAAGAACATCCTGGGGGCCACAGTCTTGGGGGCTTTTCCTCCAGGAACCCTTATAGTAAGGATAGGGGTGTGGGGAGAATAGGTGTCAGTGGGAGGACATCCACCATTTTGAAACATGCCCAGAGCTTTGTATATATATATAACAGAAGCTTACTCTCCAGGACAAAGGACTTGGCCAGAGCACAATTCTGAAATCTTTATACCAGCTACGGGAAGTAAATTCTCCCCCACTTCAGCTCCCTGCATCCTTCCTTTCTCATCTGAGGGGGTGGGGAAACTATCAACAGAGGATAGGGCTTCAAGGAAATAGATTGGGGATGCTGTGGCCAGGGAAAGGCGTAAGGGTGGAGGAAAGAGCTGTGTCCCTGAATGAGAGTCAGAAACACTTGTGAAGGCCACAACCCCAAACAGAGGCCAACTAAAACTGGGACTTACCAAAAGATTATACGGTGCTTTCCCTCTTCCACAGCTCACCAGCACACCAACAAGTCTCCAGCAGAGTAAGAGCGAATCACAGCCAAAAGAACAGACTTTCTCTGTGGAGAACTTAGGGAAGCCCAAAGTCAGGAGGGGAGATACGAACAAGGACACTGCAGGAATCTGGAGCCTCTGGCACCGATATTACCACAGACATTAAACATGGCCCAACTGATAAAGATCAGAAAGTTGGATCTACACAAAGGAGGAGCTTCCAAGAAGGAATTAATGAGGGTACAGTGAAATTATTTAGTTTTCTGATTCTTAATTGATCCAAAAGATAACTGTTTAAAGTGATAATAGTAACACTGTGTTAAGTGATTATAGCACATGGATACGTGAAATGAATGACAACAATGTCTCAGGGATGGGAGGAAGGAATTAGGAATATTGTTCTAGGGTCCCGGCACACATGAAGTGGTGTCGTGTAATTTCTAGGTGGGCTTAGATTATTTAAAAATGCATAATGTAAACTCTAGGGCAACCACAGAAATATATAAGGAAAGAAGTATAAATGCGACTCCAAGTGAGGAGATAAAATGGAAAGACTAGGGGGAACTGGGAACTGGCTACACGGAACTGTCTGTACTATTTTTGCAACTTTGCTCTGATTCTAAAATTATTCGCAAAGTAGTAGGAGTTCAATACTTTCCGTAAGTATAATTACTTAATTATGAAACCGTCTCTTAAATAAAATAATGGTGCATCTCTTGACCTCAGTTCTTGATTTTTGAAAAGGAAAGTAATAGCTCCTGGAAAAGTGAGCACAGACATAGAAGGGAATAAACCATTGATGCATGCAACAACCCGGATACTATCCAGGGAATTATGCTGTGGTAGCCACCCTGTAGAAATAGGATGGATTCCCACCCAAAATGTGGATCAAATGTTGATACTGATGACACAACATACATATCAAGTGGGTATGAAAACGTTTATCACTCACATAACATTGTTTTCAGGGGACAGCGAGGCAGGCTTCCCAAGCAGGCCCAAAAACGACTGGAGAGAGCAGGGAAACGAGACTGGCTTGGGGTGTTACTGCGGTTAGGGGGTGGAGCTGAGGTGAGGGTTCCTGCGCATGGCAGGGGCTCACATGGTTTGAATCTCCCACCTGCCCCAAAGGGAGGAGAACTCAGACTTTCTTATCAGCTTGCCCGGATGTGAGACAGAAGGGGAAGAGGGAAGAGGGAAGCTTAAAAGCCACCAGCAAAAATTAAAAAACGGAGTCAGACTCTTCATTACAAGTGGTGAGCAAAAAAAGCCAATCCCAAAGGGATACATACTGTCTGATTCCATTCACATAATATTTTTGAAATTATGCAGCTTTAGAAATGGAGGACACATTCGTTAGTGGTTGCCAGGGGATAGGGATGGAGGTTGGGGTGAGGGAGGCAGGGTTGTTATAAATGGGTAACATGAGGGATCCTTGTGGTGTCAGCCTCTTGACTGTGGTGGTGAATACACAAATCAACGCAGGTGATAAAACTGTGTAGAACTTACACACACACGTGAGTATAAATAAAACTGGGGAAATCTGAAAAATATAGATGGATTGCATCAATGCCAGTATCCTGCGTGAGATATTGTACTATAGTTTTGCAAAATGTTACCATTAGGAGAAATTGTGTAATGGGTACGTAGGATCTCTCTGTATTAATTCTTAAAACTGCATGTGAATCTACCATTATCTCAATAAAAATTTCAATTTAAAAAATGCTTAAATTACAGATGGGGAGTCGATTTGGATTACAGGACACTCTGGAGTAGGAGAAAGAGTAAGGTTGAGTGAATGCCTCTGAACGGAGCCAACTGCCTGATTCCCACCACCAGGTCCTTATAAAGTCATCTTCACCGATGGAACGGCCAGCTGTGGGTCAGACATCACAATTATCATTAGGACCAAAAGCTGGGTAAACTTTTAGAGGGACTACCTTGGAAGTACAGACAAAGGCAAGACAAAATTGAGAAGAGGCCTTTTAATAATTTGAAAACTGATCATATTTACAACATATGTATCAATAGCAGGAAAACGCTCGTGGGGGAATTACCTAATAACTATCAATGTAGGGATAGCATCTACAATTCAGTCATTCTCAGATTTTTCAGTGAAATGTTCCCTAACCATGAGGAAAGTAGACCTATATGTGGATGAGAGCCTGGCGTGCAGCCAGAGGCAGTCATCTCAAGCCTGAAATATCTGTAAAATTTACATAAATGTTGCATTATACTCCAGAATAGAGCTATGTTTATTGTGACATAGCAGTATTGCTTCCAATTTAAAAATTTTAGTTAAAATCCTTTGAAATATTAAGCAGTTTAAGCAAAACTGACCTCCAGGACGAGGATTGCTCTATGGCCCAGGCATACATACATCCCTGGCACGGAGCACCCCACTGTGAGAAGCATAGCTCTACATTTTCTTAAGACATTCAAATTAAATCTTTCTTTTAAAAAAAATGTCTAAACTCCAACACTGAGTCTTTGCTCAAACGATCCCTTCCATCTGGAACACTTTTCCTAGCCTTTCCCATGAATCTCTCTCTCTCCCTATGGCATAAGTCCCAGGTAAAACACTACCTCCGTGAATCCGTCTCAGATTTCCTGAGTCAGGATGTAGCTCCTTCTTCTCCGTATTCTTAAGCCTACCTCTATTTTACTTGTTGTCCTCTCACTTAGATGCATGAGTAACTCTAAGATAGAATGTGTGTACAAACTTAGTAACTTAGAAACATGGTGGTCGGGCCTGGCCTGGTCTATCTACACTTCTCCCCGTAGGAGTTCTCATCCACTCCCCTGGTTTTAATAAATACAGTCCAAATGCGGAGGACTCTCCAATTTATATCCCCACTCCGTCCTCTCCTTGAACTCCAGACTTGCATACCCAACTGCCTACTCAACACATCCACTTCCTTGCCTAATAGACATTTCATACTTAACAAAATCAAATTCTTGATTCCTCACTCTGCCTGAAACCTGATCCTCCTCGAGACATCCCATCTCACTCAAAGGGGGCACAATCCACCCAGTTACTTCAATCAGAAACATCAAGAAGCCACCCTAGACTTTTATTCCCCATCATGCTGCCCCTATATTCAGCTTATCAGCAAGCCCTGTCAGTTCTTCCTCCCAACCCATCCCAAACTCGCTGTGGACCCAGCCGCTGTCATTGCACACCCACACTATAGGAATAGCTTCCAAACTAGTTTCCAGCTTCCATCTCACCCCTTATCAATCTGTTACCTGCATAGCAGTCAGTGATCTTGTGAACCAAATCATGTCACTCCCCTGCTTAAAACCCTCCAGTGAATTCCTATTACAGTAGAATAACCCCCAAACTCTTTACCCTGACTTCAAAAAGTCCCCTGCTTACATCTTAGATTTCCTCTTGACCACCCCCTTTACATTTTCTCCACCTTTCTAGCCTTCTTTCTGTTCCCAAGATTCCAAGCCTGTTTCCACCTTCTGGTCTTTGCTTTAACAGTCCCATCTTAGGTGTGCTTTTCCTTCTGCTGGCTCATTGCTTGCTGCTGCTTCTTGACATTCAGCTCTTAGATGGTACCTCCTCAGAAAGGCCATCTCAGGCCACCCAATCTAAAGTCAATACCCAGTCATCCTCCTGCCTCCTTAAGTTATCAACATGGCATTTTTTGTTTGTTTATTTATTGGGTAAAATATATATAACATAAAATGTACCATTTTAACCATTTTTAAGTATGCAATTCAATGGCATTAAGCGCATTCACAGTGTTGCACAACCATCACCACTATCCATTTCCAGGACTTTTTCATCTTCCCAAAGTGAAATTCTATACCCATTAAACAGTAACTACCCATTACCTCTCCCCTCCCCCCACCCCGCCCCTGGCAACCTCTATTATACACTCTGCCTTGACGAATTTGCCTATTCTAGGCGCCTCCTATAACTGGAATCACACAATATCTGTCCTTTTGTGTCCTGCTTGTTTCACTTAGCATGTTTTCAAGGTTCATCCATGTGACAGCAGGTATCAGAACTTCATTCCATTTCAAGACCGAATAATAGTCCATTGTATGTATACATCACATTTTGTTTATCCAGTCACACATCAAAAGACATTTGCGTTGTTTCCACTTTTTGGCTATTGTGAAAAACGCTGCTATGAACATGGGTGCACAAACATGTTTGAATCTCTGCTTTCAATTCTTTTGGGTCTATACCTAGAAGCGGAATTGCTGGATCATACGGTCATTCTATGTTCAACTTTTTGAGAAACCACCATACTGTCAGCATGGTATTTTAAAAAGGTGTTTATTTGTCTGCTCCACTGGAGTGAAACCTTCATGAGAGCAGGGGCCACATCTGTCTTTTCCATTCCTGCATTCACAGCACCTAGAACAACATTTGGCACATAATGGAAACTCAAGTTTTTGTTAAATGAAAGAATGAAGTGAGTCCTCAGTAACTGCTAGTGTTCTTTCTCCTTACGCTCTACTTTCCTTACATAGATCACAAGCTCCTTGAGGACAGGGCTGGGTCTCATTCATCCGTCTAACTCCAGCACTTAACACACTGAAGGCACTCAATAAATCCTCGTGGAGTTGAAGTAAATCCCCATGCTTAGCTTGTAGTTTGGTTTTCTCCATTGAGTTCTGTAGATTCCACCTGATGCCTATGGATGAGTAAGAATGGAAGACTTCCCTCTGGTTTTTCAGTGAGCCAGGAAAAGTGCCAGTGAGGCCCACACGACAGTGACCTCCTCAGCATCTCTGACTCTTTTTCTCTTATCCTTTTCCCTTTGGTTTCTGGCTTCCAGCATTTGCCAGAGCAAAGGAAGCACAAACAGCTGAAAAACCTGTTAAATTACATCATCTGCCTCTGGGAATTGAGGCATGCTGGCTGGGTTTGATTTAAAAAACCAAAACCTAGGATTTGAGTCTTGGGTTCCTATAAAATACAAGTTTTGATATCCCGAGGCTTCCTAAAATTTCAAGCAACATTCCTTGGATTAAAAATTTTAATGATTTTCAAATAGCTCTGAGCCTGGTAATTCTGATTACACATGCCACATATAGGTAAATAATATATTTTGCCACTCTATATTGTATATAACAAATTACACACATGCTAAATACTGCATTTTATGTGTAGTAATGGGTTGGTAAATGGAGATGGCTAAACCCAAGTGAACAAAGCCCAAAGGGCACCTGTTACCATTTCCATGGATTTTTCTCCCCAAATCCTGCCGGCCTCCTTTACTATTAGAAACTCTTTATTTCAGCCAGCAGTGTTTGAGGCAAAGGAGAATGAGAAAAACCTCCTAGAATCTCAACATGAACAGACTCCAAAAGCCCGCCAGACTGCGACCATTTTCCCAGTGACCCCACTAATCCTCCCCACTATCTCCTGCCCTCTGTATTGGAGCCACTGCCCTTTACCTAGGTCCTGCCTCCATAGCCTGCTGCCAGCATGATTCCCAGACAGGCAGACGCAGGTCTTCAACATTTTATTATGGAGCCTCAATCACGCTTCCAATTCTGCTTCTCCCCATATTTAAAAATCTCCTAAGTCTTTATCACTGCCAGGACTCTGCCTCAGGAGATGGCAATTCTGGTAGGGCCATGATTCTTAGAGGGACTTCGCTCCTATAGAGAGCACTATCTGACTATTGTGTGTGAAGAGGCTGTGTGAGATTATTTCTATCAAAGGAAACACTGGTTTCAGAAAATTGGCAAACAGCAGCAACAGAGAGAAGGGAGAGTTGTGTAAAACTCCGGACATGACTTAAAACCACACCCAAAATCTGTCTTCAAATTCCTAGTTTCCAATGTGCTCTCTTTTCTTTAAAAAATAGCTTGCAATTTTTTCCTAATCATGTGTCATTCTTATTACCTCATGGACTGGAGCAGGCAGCTGAGGAAAGAGGAAAGTGGACCACATTTCCCCTGACAGATCAGTGGGGAGGAACTGAGCAGAGTGAGTGAAAGGTCAAGGGGAGCAGAGGGCAGAGTTGGAAACCAGAGGGGAGGATGATCTCAGGTGAACCTCTGCCGTGTCTCTTCCCCCATCGATCTTCAATGCCCCCTCGCATTTCTGGCACTGCTTTCTGTTACCAACTCTTCTTGAGCAAAGGCTGTCTAATGTGAACAGGACAGAGGGATGGTCAGAGCTCTCCTGTCAGTCCAGGCTGCTCCCTGCCCCCAGGCTGCATGGAGGTTCTGGTCTAATGGCAGGACAGAAATGCCTTCCAGGATGTCCCAAAGAAAGGGGTAAAACAAAGACTGACCCCATGTTCTCTCACTGCTGGAGTCTAGCAAACACTCAGGCCCAGAAGAGAGATGCAAAGGGTTTCAGAGTGCCTGGCACATCTTGGGTACCCAATTCATATGTGTCGAATGAATGCACAGATGGATGGATGGATGGATGGATGGATGGATGGATGGATAGATAGACAGATAGATAGATAGATAGATGATGGATGGGTAATAGGAAGTTTCCATAGTTTATCCCTTTTTGACCCATTCATCTGAATCTGATCTAGGGCCCTTTCTGGTCACCAGCCCTGGCTACTCACACATACCCAAGTACTCTCTGCCCCGGGAGCAACTGTAGGAATGGGAGGGGAAGAAGGCACAGCAATTCCTATTGCAAGCTCCTCCCTGTGATGGTTGCAGTGCCACAAAAAACTGTGCAAAGGGTAGAGCAGATGTTATCCGTCCCATTGACAAATAAGAAAAGTGAGATGCAGGAGGTAGACCGTGACTTGCTAAGGCCACAGAACATGCAGTTGGTGGCTGTGGAAGTTCCTAGAACCCAGGACATCTGAACCCTAAGCTGGAGCACTCTCCTATAACTGGCCTCCATCAGCATGAGACCAGAGCTAGCGGTGAATATGAACTTCTCTTCTTCCTCTATTAATCATCCAGACTCCACTGTCTCCCACCGATGAATTGGAAAAGAGCTCTGTTCTGCTCGTTGTCCTAACGCGGGCAAATCACAACGAAATTAGCCAAACAGGCTAGCCCCAAACAAGTCCCAAGGTAAGTGAAATCCTTCCTTTTTTCTTCCAGCCTCTCCCAGGTCCCTTCTCCTCCATCAGGAATGCTCTCTTTATTCCTGAAGAGTCTTTTTGATAGAGGTAGCAGGAGAAAGAGAGCAAGAGCACCGGCCCTCAGACAGAAGGACAGCACTGAGAACCTCATTCATGCTGTTATACAATTCCTTTTGGAAGTAGGACTACATCATAAGAGAAGTCTTATACTGTGTAAATGATTTTATCCTCTTTTTCACAGGCATTTGCCTTATAAAAGGGGAAGACCAAGATTCTGGAATGGCCCCATAGCAGTGATGTTGGCATCACCCAGGAAAGAGAAAGGACTTTGGAGGTCAGAGATCTTTCCAGCTGGTGGTTGTCACCTACTCTGACCATAAGGCCAGTCTAGTAGCCAAGAAGAGATTTGGGAGGGAGGAAAGGGAAGAAGGCTCCACCTGCAAGATACACCACACTGGGGATTGTCATCTTCTCAACTCAATCTCTCTGATATGAGCCTAGTTGGAGAGGGGGATGGAGGGAGAGAAGCAAAAACACTTCAAGACAGCTCAGAGGACCTATCTTGCTTTCTGAAATCAAAGCCAAAGTTGACAACATTCTGTTAAGAGAAAAGAAACAGAACACGGCCATGAGTCACTGATTTCTTCTGGATTGACGCTGAGTCACAGATTCTCTCCTACCTCTCCTCTCCTTTACCTTTCTGGAGGCCGTTTGCTTGTGTCTTATCTCTTCTCCCACATCAAGAGACTCTGGTTGCTTTTCACAATTCTTGGCTCCTGACCAAAGCTAGGTGGAATGCACCCCGCTGAGAAAAGTCCTCTCTGAGAGCTGAGGACAATCCCCTGCTATCCAGATGCCTACACCAGGAACGGGTTCTTCTCTCCCCACCCGCTACTCACCCCCAGCCTGTGACAACAGTGCCAGCGCCTCATGCCTGTGGCTAGCCTGACTGTCCCTTGCTGCCTGCTCCATGGGCCAGTTTTCTTTGCTTTTTCTTCAAATTGCCGCACAAGATTTGTTATTAAATTTTCCATGATTTTAGTACCACCTGCTGCCAACAAATATGAGACAGGAATAAATATTTCACTGGCATAAAGTTGGCCGACAGCTCAGTCTATGTCACTGAATTTCAACCAGGGGTTTTATTAAGATGGTTTAAACCCCAAAGCCAGTTAATTTGCCAAGTTGAACAACTGATCTACCTATTTTCAGAGTTAAGAAGCTGTAATTTGGGGCCGGCCCCATGGCCAAGTGTTAGGTTCGCGTGCTCCGCTTCGGCGGCCCAGGGTTTTGCTGGTTCGGATCCTGAGCGTGGACCTGGCACCACTCGTCAGGTCACACTGAGGCAGTGTCCCACATAGCACAATCAGAAGGACCTACAATGAGAATATACAACTATGTACTGGGGGGCTTTGGGGAGAAGAAGAAGAAACAAAAAAAGAAGAAGATTGGCAACAGATGTTAGCTCAGGTGCCAATCTTTAAAAAAAAAAAAAAAGAAGAAGAAGCTTGGAGGCATGCCTGAGTACCCTATCTCTAGAAGTAACTTAGACTTCAAAAGGGAGCCCAGGATGTCTGGCCAACCTGACTCCAGACTCGTTGGCCACTTTTGAGGTTTTTTTCCTAATAGCCTTGTGTCCAAAACGGCGGTGCAGGGCACTCATTCATTCCTTTTATTTCAAGTTCTTGGCAAATATATCCTAAATCAGTAATGCCTAAATGTATGTAATTCAAAGCAAAAATACAATGTTCAAATGTCCTCTGTGGAGTATACAGTAGTTGGCGGGAGTTGGGGGTTGGGGGGAGGTTAGAAGTCTATAGTTCAGAACAAAGAGCCAAGGTGTTGAGAGTTTAGTCACAATTTTATTAAATGAAATTATAATGAGGGGCCAGGATACAGTCTCCTTACCCAACTCTCTATTTTTTAATTTTACTGAAGAGTAATTTTTTTTTTTGAGGAAGATTAGCCCTGAGCTAACTACCACAAATCCTCCTCTTTTTGCTGAGGAAGGCTGGCCCTGAGCTAACATCCATGCCCATCTTCCTCTATTTTATATGTGGGACGCCTACCACAGCATGGCTTGCCAAGTGGTGCCATGTCCACACCTGGGATCCAAACCAGCAAACCCCACGCTGCCGAGAAGCGGGACATGCGCACTAAACTGCTGCACCACTGGGCCGGCCCCTGAAAAGTAATTTATATACAACAAAATTCCCCCATTTTAAAGCGGGCGTACGAGACCACTCCCACATTCAGAGATAAGCTAGAGGGACCCAGAGGACAGCACGTCATTGTACTCTAAGCCAAGAACTTTAGGTTGACTTCTTACAGTGACAAAGTGAGGAGGAATCCATGTGCAGCCTTTTGTTTCTTTTCTTTCCTTTTTTTGTCTTTTGTGCAGCCTTTCTTATGCTCTCTCCTCCCATGAGGATCACACAGAGCGTGCTCTTCCCCCGGCAGCAAAAATGCAGCAAGATGTGTGTAAAGTATAGCGTTTATAGCCCCCAAAAGACACGTCCATGTCACCCTCATCCCTGGAACCTGGGATGTGGCCTCATTGGGAAAAACTGTCTCTGCAGATGTAATTAAATTAGGGCTCTTGAGATGAAGAGACCATCCTGGGTTATCAGGGTGGGCCCCAAGTCAAGTGACAAATGTCCTTATAGAAGACACATAGAGGAAAGTGAGGTGCAGAGAAGAAGAGGTAGAAACGTGACCATGGAGGCAGAGGTTGGAGTGATACAGTCACAAGCCCAGAAAACCACTAGAAGCTGGAAGAGGCAAGGAACAGAATGTCCCCTTGAGCCTCTGGAGGGAGCGTGGCCCCACTTTCACCTTATTTCCAACTTCTGGCCTCCAAAACTGTGGGAGAATAAGTCTCTGTTGTTTTAAAGCCACCCAGACTGTGGGACTTGGTTGCTCTGATAAGATGCAAGCAAATGACAACACTGGTGTCCAATCTGATCCCCAGGTTCAAGAAGTCGTGCAGGGCCCAACAGATGCACTCATCTCACTAGCAAGTGATTGTGGTTATTTAAGAATGAAATAAGAGTAACTTTTTCTTTCAATTTATTTGTATTAGTTTTTCAAATGGCTTCTAAGTTGTTAGGACACAGTAAGCTGTTTGGATGCAACTACTTCATAAACAGAATTTTTAGGCATTTCTTTTGGCCTAGAGACACTGTGAAGAAACTACTGAGCCAGTGTGCTGTGAAACAAGAAAGTGCGGGAACTTCTGACACTGAGTACTGGGGTCAGAAACCCAGCATCCCCGGATTTTGCTGCTCTGCATCCCTAGCAGATTGCCTTCTTCCACGTGGTCCAAGGGGAACTCAACTACGAAAGGAGAAGGACCAAAGAGGGCCACACTCCTTCCTTCTAAGGGCACAACCTGGCAGATGGACTCATCACATTTGTTCACAGTCCCTTGGCCAGAATAAAGGCACGTGGCCATGCCTAACTGCAAAGGAGGCAGGGAAATTCAAACTGTCCCATAGGCAGCCATGTGCCCAGACAAAAACTGGGGGGGTTATTTAGTGCGCACAAGAACCACAGAATGGATATGGGGGGATAACATGCAGCCTCTGGCTCAGACCACACACATGGAAGGCATGGAGTGGTGTGCCTCCACTCTCAATAAATGGTGATGTCGTCAACAGGAATATTAACTGCTAAGTGGACGGAAGGACAGCAGCAGGCTCTGGGAGCAATGAGGGCACAGTAAGAGGGGCTGGAGCACTGGCGGCACCAGCAAGGAGAGCACGTGATGTGTAGGCGTGTGTAGTAGGCGCCATATAGCAATGGGACATGAGACTTTTACTGTTTTAGTTTTGCTCTTTGCCTTTTGGAAGTTATTGACAGTCTTCAGTCTATAGAGGTAACAACATGAACTCACCTTTGGAACACAACCTTGTGTTTGGTAAGAGTTACTCTCTGTTCCAGGGAAAGAGTAATAGATTATATCTTTGGCTTGACCAGGACCTATTACTTACATACTATTAATGCCCTTCCCTAAACACTTGCTTACATGCCAGTTTTAACATAAGAACCAACAATTCTCTTCTTTTTTTGAGACTTGAAATTATTAAAAGATATTGGATGGACTGAGGTAGCCTGGACCAAGACTCGATGACAAGGTAAAGCAGCAGGTTCTCAGACTTAAATACCTCCCTGTGAGACTGCAGGTCGGATTAGGGGCTGGCTGTTCCACCAAAATTTGCATATCCAAGGGGAGTGCCTGTCTAGTTGGGTGAGGGTCCAACTCTGCCATCCAGAGTCGGGTGTCGTGGGCTTCCTCCCTAGAAGAGAGGCTATGCAGAGAAAATCGAAATGGTTTGCCATTAACAGTGTAGAGTACTCTCCTCCTCCCCAGCAGGGGTCCCTTCCTCTGCTATGTTTGCAACACATACATGTATGTCTGTTCATGAGTCACACCCTCTATCTCCTATGCTCCTTCTCTCCTTGGTTTTGCTGCTGGTCTCACAGAGGGGCGATAGGGGCAAGCTACACCCTACAATAGGTCTGCCCCTTATTGTCCCCACAGCATCATCTCACCAGATGGTAGATGTAAGTAGTTGCTAGTGAAGGATTTAGAGGTGGCTAAAGGATGTTTCATGTAGGAGACCCTACAAGCTGGCACTAAATCTAGCCATTTCCAGAGTCCAAGAGAAAGGAAAACAAAATGTACACAATTCACTCCCCAATTCCTAATTCTACTTCCTGTCCTAAGGGCCATTCTCCTCTTGGAGAGGGACCCTTAGAAAGCTTTCCCTGTAGGAAAACCATTCCCCTCTCTACAGGGGTTGGATTTCCCATGGACTATGGGAACATATGCTATGTGTTACCATGTCCTGTGGATTATGCAGGTGGGAGAGGAGCATCCAATCTATGAATTACTCTCTTAGAAGGCTCATCCTTGGCAGGGGACCTTTGTTTATGCTCCTTCTACAGTCACCACCTTATGGCATAACATGTGACTCACTCTAGGGACACTCTCCAACCAACCCCACACAAACCAGACCTTGTAAATCACTCACGGCGGTCATCTAACTCAGGGGAAATCCTATGTCCCTTTATTCAAGATCACAGATGCCCATGTGACAGAAGACCAAGAGGGTGGGACCAGGCCTCTGTGGCTCCCAACCTACCCCATCCACCCACTTCAAAAGGATTCACAACTGTTGAGCCCTCTTGCTAAATGATCCTGTGTGGCCAATTCCCCACTTAGTCCTCCCAAGCAGAAAGCAGAGAGTTTGTCAGGACATCTAGATTATCATATTACCCTTTGACCTTCTTCTCACATTTTATCCATGGAGTAAAAGGCAAAGGCCTCAGGCACACAGTCAAAGAAATATGCCGGTCCCCATAGCATGGCCTGTCTGGCCCAGGAAATGCAGCCTCACATGACACCAAGGCATTTCCACAGGACAGTGGGATCAGTCTTAGTGCTCCAGGTTTGGTCACCTTCCTGGACCACCCATCATGTGAGGCAAAGCTCTGCCTCCTTACTCTTCCGGTGGTAACTATTGGAACACATCCACAAACCTCCCAATTCTAAAGATGAGAAACATTTTTCCTAAATGCCATCTAATCTGGGGGCAGCTTTTTGTCATTTTGCTGCTATTGTTCCTATTTCTGTGCTCCGAACCATCCCGCATAGGCCTTCAATGCATAAAGAGCTGGCCCATATTAATCTTTTCAAACAACAAGGCCATGAACGCCAGTGGCCACGCTCCAGCTACACAAAGACCTGACTGAAACTTTGAAATCATGGCTTTTTTACCTTGGACAAGATCAAACTCTTAGGTGAGATACCCTCCCCTCTTTGATCCATAAGCCCATTGGGGGTTACCTATGGGCTTATTATTACTCTTGACCCAGAGTAAACCCCAGCAGTTACAGAAGTCCTATCACAAAGCTGTAACATCAGGAACCCAGAAATAGCCTTTCTCCTGGATGAGGAACTACTGTGGGTTTGACGATGGGGCTCTGCTCCAGATCGCCCAGAAGATTAGCAACAACAGCAGGCTTTGGCAGCGGCATGGAGCCTGGAACACCAGCAAGGTGAGAAGATCCAGGACTGACCCTTGAAACCAAGTAGGTACTTCTGGGTCTCCAGGCTGAACACTGGAAGAGGATCCACAGTGAAGGAATAGAAGTATGAACTTTCCCAATCTGGACATGTATGATCTCAAGTAGCAAATTCTAAGGAGTGGGTGGAATTACATTACTTACATACCCAATGGGTGAAGTGGGATATATGGTTCTACATAACACTTTGTTCCTCAAAAATATGCTAAGAGGTAGTACTATTTTTATTCCCATTTTATACAAAAGGAAACTGAAGTTTAGCAAAGTAACTTGTCCAATACTACACAGCTAATAAGTGGGGAAAATTAGATCTGAGCCCAGGTTTGCTGACTGTTCTTAACCAGTATGTCCCACTGCCACTCATGGCTGTCAACAAAGAGTGACTGACAAATCTTGACACACTTTCTCTGTGTCCAGTCCTGGACCACACAGAGCCTGAGCTCCTCCCGCAGTAAAGGGAAGACCCAGAGCCAGATCTGGCTCCTGAAATGAGCCCCACTTAGACGCTCAGTGTTTTCAGTCAATAAGCACTGATCAAATACCTAGGGTGTTCTCAGGAGTGTGCTCAGCTTTTAGGAGATAACAAGAAGCCTAGCAGGATCCGTGCTTTCTAAAATACCTTGGCTCCTGATTGGGTAAACAGGAACAGCACATATGATGGTGAATGATACAAGGCAGGTTACAATGAAGGACTAAATTGTATGTTACTGACTACAATTTTTATAGCAGTTCAGAGAAGAAATACGTGAATGTGGGCTGTTCTGACTCAGGGTAGGCTTTATGAAGAAGGAACTTGAACCAAACTCTCAAGGATGGGTGAGATTTGGATAGTGAAAGAGACTTAAACATCCTTCCAAACCCTCTCCCCAACAAACAAATACATGGTTGGTTTATTTCTTTTAAAGCCGGTGATAGCAAGTTATTTATTTCGCTTTTATTTTTTTTTTAATTCCAAATAGATTCTACATTTAGAACAAAATGATATAAACACAAAATTAAAAAAACGTGTTACCCATAAAAGGATCTAACTTGGTGTCATGAACTTTTCAAGCCAATACTCATGGGATGTCTCGTGATTTCCTAAGAGTGACTGTTCTGACCTGGTTACGAACAACTTCAACTCAGGACGCAGGCATCTGCTGAAATCTGAGAGATTTTTAGAAATAAAATAAAAGATACAGGATCAAGATGCCTAGATCCAGGGGTCTATTCTCTTTCTTCATACGTAACCAGATGACCAGAAGTCTTTAAAGGAAAGCAGAGATTTACCTGTGAATTTCAAAGCTCTCTACTTCCGACTTCCAGGGGCGCCCTGTTCTCAGGCCTGTGCCAAGAGTGGACACAGACGCTCATACACAACCTGAGCATGTTGGCTTTCTTGGTGGTGGGATCCCCAAATGATGCTCTGCAAAGGGCTGAAAGTACCACTTTCTTGGCAGTGGCTCTGAGCTCAACCTGGCGAGTAAGTGCCAGCTAGGGAGAGTACAATGATTGTGCTGGTGTCTCAGCGTTTGTCCCCTAACACAGCAAACTTCACATCTTTAGATCTGAACAGGCATTAGCAACTGGATGTTTGCTGCATTGCAACAGTAACTGAACAGAGACTGGGTTAAATCAAACCACCACCACCCACATGGAGGACTGTGATAGGGAGGATGGCTTGGGGGAGGCTCCATCTGGACAAGAGATCCCCAAAATGGTCAGCTGCCAACAAGCTTTGTTAGCCTTTACCAGATTTGGGATCTTCTTTTTGATAGTTGATTGATGGTCCCCATGCACCCTGGTACAAAGCCCCTGGTACAAGGGAAGGAGAAGGGAGCCCTGGGAGCAGGCGGTAGGAGTAAACCCACAGGGCAGTGAGAGCCCAGGAAGAGGTCAGAAGAGACATTTGTCACTCATTCCCAAGTGAACCTGGGCATGGTCATAGTCTTTACATCTCCATTTCAGCATGGTGTTGTTCTGGAATCTATAACCCCAGAGTGAAACAGCAATCCAAGCCGAATTCCTAAAACACTCATTCCTTCCCTAGGCAATCACTCCTAACTGGTCCCCGCCCCCACCTCTGGTGTCTTCCTCATTCTGCTCTTTCCCACACAGTGGAACCAGATTAGTCTTCCCAAATATAACTTAGCATGCAACTCTATTTATTCAGGGTTTGTTCACGCTCTCCCTTGACACAGAGAGGACACAGAAGAGAACAGAGGGAGATTCTAGGCCATGGAATTCAAACGTACACCCTACCCCATCCAAAAAGGCCGCTCCTAATCTCATCTCCCACGATGCTCTTTAAATGACCCCCTGCTTCCCTGGGGCTAGGGGTCAGCTTCTTTGGTAGGCCCTTATCCCTTCCCTCTGCTTTTCTAGTTCTGGCACTTCCTCAGCCACCTTTATGAGTCCCACCTCCTCCATTAAGCCCTTGTGCGGCCCTTCCCTGGGGAACCCCCAACCCCAGCTTCACACCACTAAGAACAGTGCTCATTGTGGAGCAAAGTTTCTCCCAAAGCAAAGGTCAAAAGTCCTCAGCTATCTCCTACTGTGTCATGCAAAATTGGTATTTGAATTATCCCAAGAAACATAACACGCTTCTACCCCAGGTGAATGCCTCCACTTGGGAGTTCCCTGCAGTCAGAGGTCACTCCTCATTCTTCTCAACCATTGTCTTAGAAAGATTGGCACTTACGACATGCTCAATCGATACTTTTGGAAAAGATGAAAAAAGTGGCCATATTTTTCCTCTTTCAATACTTATAATTTGTAGACAAATCTATACTTGTGAGGAGCCTTGGAAATAATACATAGATTGGCTCGAAATCTTAGTATACTTTATGATATCTATTTCAGTCTTTAGCCAAATAGAAGGTATGCGTTTTACCTAGCTATCGAATGAATAAAATAAATAAAGGCTAGGACTGCTTGACTCTTAAGAGCTTTAAAATCATGAACATGAGTCATAAATTGTAAAAGTAAGCTTCTAACAAAAAAAATGAGACCAAGAGAGAGAGAACAGTCCCACTGAAAAGCCAGTGAGCTCTGCTGTTTCTTAATCCATAAATTCCAGACTATTTTTTAAAGTATCATCAAAACAAACCTTTCAAGACCTTCTCCTAAATGTGGCAATTCTTCAAAAGCGTGTATAAAATACAGATGTAAACCCGAGCTTAATAAGGGGAAATGACAGAGGCCAGTATTTCTTAAAGCTGGACTTTGCAAAGTTGTTCTGTAAATGCTTTATATTTTATTGACCAGTTTTATACTCCTCATCAGGCAAATGCCTACTTTGGAACTGTATGTGTGTGAGTATGTGTGTGTGTTCCAGCCCGTGTAACCTGAGCCAGAAAGTGTGAACTCATTAAATGATTAAACGTGTCTACAAGCAGACAAAGGCATTACTGACAGACAACTATTGGTCCATTTGGCAAATGCAAAAACATATCTTGTTCCTAATGAAAATATACTTCTTTTGTTTAACTCCTATGTTTAGAAATTAATGTTTGTTTGTTTTTCAAAAAAAAAAAATTCCTTGAAAGGGAGGAAAACGCACTTTGTAATATTCCTAAGGCCAGCCACACCCTCCCAGGACCTAGCCATGGGAGTCCTCTTGGAAACATGCTAAGATTCTTCCCCATCTCTGATTAATTTCCTTTCCCATCAACAGACCTTCTAGTCACTAGGTGCTGTTGACTTCACTCCTAAAAGCCTCCCATGTGTACTTCCCTCTGCATTTCTACTCACCAGACCCTTAGATCACCTCACACTTGGGTGTTTTCAAGAAGCTTGAACTGTTCTAGCTTCTCCCAGTCTTTCCAACTCCAAGATATTCAAACCAGATGGATTAAGTGAACGAGCGACTGAATAAATGGATGGATGGAGAAAATAAGTGAAATTCACATTTATTAGAACAATTAATTGAATTTAGTTTCTGATTCTGTGTTCATTTTCTTTGCTATTTAACCAAAAAAATTTTAATATAATTATTGGCTAAATTATGTGTGATCTGTTCCAGGCACTGTTAGGGGATGCAGAAAATATATTTGACGTCAGGGCATTTTCAGTAGAGTTAGAAAGGAAAGATTAACAAACTTTGAATAATTAGTAAATAATTAACTGCTTAAACTCAATGGTAAGTGAAATAAGATAGTAGATAAGTGTGGGTGTAAATATGAAGGATCAAAAAACATGGGAGGATATTTCAAAGGATCAAATAGATATCTTATGTTAATCCTTCTTGTCTCTCCCTGACAGAACCTGGCATTGCACACAGTAGGTATTTTAATAAAGAAGAGCATTTGGTTGTAAGAGATAGAAACCTCTCAAGCTCATAGAAATGAAGAGGAGTTTATTCCAAGGGTCCAGGGACATCTTGCAGGACCAGCGCAGGAAGCAGAGCAGGCCTCCTGCGGACAACAAGAAGGCACCTGCAGCCAGGTCACCTGTTCTCTCCATCACTCTCTCTCTCCCTGGGGCAGGCCTCTCGATGCTGCTATACATTGGATTCATTCTGGGCTCTCTGGAGATCAAGTCAAAAATGGCTTCCCACAACAAGAGCTTCCACTCCTTGGTCTACATGTCCTTTAGTTAACTGACTGTGGCTTCCTACTCCCAAATACACAGTGGAAAATCGGATGGGCTCAGCAGGGGCTGACCAGCTGCTGCCTTGGAGGCAGGGTGACTAGGGTCCTGGGGCCTCTGCTGCAGGGTCTAGGGGCAGGGAGGAAATGATTGGCATCTCCAGCACAGAAGCCGGTGAACACACACTCAGATTCTATCTCCTGTCTCCGGTTATACAAAGGGAGAACGTCTTTGTTTGGAGAAAGGCTTAACTCCCCTTTCTTCTCCAGTAGTAACTCCCCTGGCATTTGGGAAGTAGAGAAGTTTGTGATGTATCACACTGCAACTGACATGTTTGTTTCAACAGTAAATTAAGTCATCAGACTTGATTAATGGGCTTAAGTTGAAGAGTTGCAGTCCTGGAGCTCACCTGACATCCAGAAATAGAGCACTGATTTGCCTGGAATGTTTCACCGAGGCCCCCTGAAGAGCTATAATTACAGATGGGAAGGAGGTGGGGCCCAGCCAGCCTGGGAGCAAACAGGGCATTTTTGTGTAATAAAGAGCAACCTAACTTGCAAATCGGTGGCATTCTTCTTGCTTTGTGTCAGGCTCCAATCTGACCTAGTTTACTTCTTCACACTGTGTGCTCTCACAATTCCTGGCAGTTCCAACAATCACACATGGCATTTTAGCCACTTCCTCGGTTCCTGCACACACAACCCAGAACTGGATGGAAGGAAACAACTGGGTGGAACTCCTCACTCCTGTCTCCCGGCCTTTCTAGAGCTTCAGCCACCCTATCTCAGTTTTCCACATGCCTTCAGGAAAGCCAGGCCCTCAGCTCTTCCTGGATCCCCCTCCAGCCATACATCTGCTTTAGTCTCTTGCATCCCTTCTCCTAAGTGCCTTTGTTCAGCTTGATGTAGCTGAGAGAAAAACAGAGACTTTAATACTAATCCTAGCTCTGCCATAAACTAGCTATGTGACTGTGGCCAAGCTCTTTAATCTCTCTGGGCTCCAATTTTCTCCTCAATAAAAATGAGGCCCTACAAAAAGCAAAAGCCCTGGACCTGGGATTCTGCTCTGTCTCCACTGAGCTGGCTTCAATTTGCACTTTCAAGAAAGCATCCCCTCCCATGTTTTCCCCTGCCAGTTGCCAGAGCAGTTGGCGGGGTGGGGTGGGGTTTGATATGCGTTCACGAAATATCTATGTGTTCTTCATCCTCATCCTAATCCTGTGACATAGGTTTTCTCATCTCCCATTTTACAGATGGCAAACGCTTTCTGAGAGGATAAATGACTTGCCTAGGTATCATGGCTAGGAATTAAAGGAGTTAGAGGACTGAGGTTTGAACTAAACTCAGAATCCAATCCTCAGTTAGAACATCACAGCTATTTGCTCCATGCCAAGTAAACACCAGGCCCTCAGAGCTGCTGTGGCCCCATTATGAGCAAAGTGAATGATCCTGGCATCTTTCAGCCATGCTTTGAAGTTAATACTGCTTCTCTAATGAATTAGATGGGACAGGAGGATCAGGAAAGGAGGAAGGCACTGAAGGAGCCAAACGTCATCACCATGAAGATTCAGAACCAAACCATTCCGCCCTTGGTCCCCACCAGTGCCATTAGGGCAAAGCTGTTGATCCCAACAGCCTGAGGTCTGCTGTGAAGGAACCCAACCGTTTAGTTCAGACTGGAATTCAGAGGACATAAACTCCCGAAGGGCTTCTTCCCCACTGACCACTCAGCCAAGGGAGGGCCAAACCTTTGCATCTGGGATACCTGCCACCCACAGTTGCCTCATGTCCTTGGTATTCCAGTCAGTATGGTTGCATAACACACCATCCTAAAACTTAGTGGTATAGAACAGTCACTTACTATGTTCATGGATTCCCTGGGTCAGGAATAGACACAGGCCATGGGGAGGTGACCTGTCTCTGATGAACCTCGTCTAGGGCCTCAACTGGCCGACTTGAAGCCTGGGGGCTGGAATCCTCTGAAGCCTCGCCCACTCAGAAGTCTGGTACCAGGAGTAGGAACACTCAAACAGCTGAGCTCCTGGAGCATCTCACTCCTTCCCTCCAGCATGGTGGCTTCATTGTAGCAGGACTCCTCACAGAACACCTCAGGACTTCAAAGGCACACGTCACAGTAGAGCCAGAGCCAGGTGGCAGCCATAGCACCTTCTATGACCAGCTCCAGAAGTCACACAGCATCACTTCCACTACAGTCTATTCATTGAGCAGTCACAAGGTTGAAGCCGGAGGAGCAAATAGGACTGAAGGTATTGTTGCAACCATTTTTGATAACTATAATCTGCTATACTAAAGATCAAGATTCTTCTGAGCCTGGCCCTGATCTCTGGAAGAGAAGGCCCTGGTCATATGCGTCTTGATCAAAGTCTAAAAAATTCAGCTGGTACTAGATCAGCCTTGGAAATGGAGCAAATGCAACAGTTTTTGACTCTGCATCTGGCTGGCCATCTCTAGATGGTCTCAGTGATTCTAGCCCTTTGTACATGCTCCTGCACATGCACGCAGACACACGCACACACACACACATACACACAGAACAGTCCAAATCATCTCAAATCCAACTGATTCTTGTTCCCTAACATGTTCTCACCCTACCTGTCCTTCCCATTTCCATACCTGCCGCCCTAATCCCAGTCCTCAAGTCACTTGTGATTTGTTGCCAATGGCAAAGACTGCTAATTGTCCCTAACATCAATTCTCTCTTTTCTCCTTAGTGATAAATCTCTCATTTTTAGGTGGGACATAGGACCCCACATAAAGATTACATTTCCCAGCCTCCCTTGCAAATAGGGGTGGTTCTGAGACCAGACTCTGACTAATGACATCTATGGTGGTTTTAAATCACGACCTCAAAATTCTTTGGTGGTCCCTTTGGGAAGTGGGGACTATGTCCCAGCCCCTGAATACAGGCTCTCTGATTACTTGGCCAAAATGACCCTGTGCCCATCTCTGGATCTAAGTCTTAAGAAATGGGTACATTCCACTTCTTCTCTTGACACTGCCCTTAGAACCCAGCCGCCATGCCACGAGGAAGCCAAGTGGCCTCATAGAGAGGCTGCATGCAGATGTTTCCAACCACAGCCTCATGAGGTGTGCAAGTGACCCAGCCTGTAGACAGTTCCAGACAGACCCAGATTGTCAAGTCCCCCACAGCCTTTGTGCCACCAAAGCTGATGCTGTCGGGAGCTGGGACAGCCTGTTCCATGGCATCCTGCCTACACTGCAGATTCATGAGGAAAATAAAGAATTGCTGCTGTTTTAAGCCACTAAATTGGGGGTGCTTTGTTCTGTAGCCATTGATAATTGGAATAGTATTAAGTGGATATGTGCCACCCTTCCTGCGCGAGACTACTGACCTCTGAGCTACTTCCTGTCTCTTGAGTAAAGGATAAAAATCTGTTTTGTTTAAGCCGTTCTTTTGTCTGCCACTCATAGCTGAATGTAGTCCTATCTGATAGACCACAGCAGTCTCTCACCTGCTCTCTCTGTCCAGTGTGTCTGGTCTTACTCAGCTCCAATCTTACCACCACACTAATATTCCTAGAACTGGACTTTGCATAACCTCTTGGATGCTCTGTCTTCCCTTGTGTGTCCTATTTCTAAAGGAGTTTAGTTCAAATTCCTTAGCCTGGCACCCCAAAGCCATCGTTATCCCAGCTCTATTTACCTCTTGATCTTTATCTCCTGCTGCTTCTTTTATTCATACTTTTCAAGTCATGGGGTTTGTACCTCTGGGGGTACGGGCAGTGTGTCAAGGGCTACTCAAAGCCCCAGGATAAACAAACTGCCTCTTCCCAGAGCATCACTTTTACCATTTGGAGGAGAAAGGGTTTTAACTTTTTTCTTTATGATGATTTAAATATTTTCATAAATTAATGTAAGCATTAGCATATTATGAAATAGAATACATTTTATATATATATATGTGTGTGTGTGTGTTTCACATAAAATATGAGCTCATTTCTTGCTAATGGAAGGCCAATTTGAGCCATATTCCATGCTCCAGGTCACTACACCTCTACTAATATAGTACTTTGGTGTAAATTTGAAAAGAATGCATTTATCACCTGGAAATGCATTCAGTTGTGTGGTGATTAACAGAGTTAAGAGTATCTTAAACAGTAAGAAGTGAGTAGTTAGGCAGTTAATTGCCATTGATTCAGGAGCTCAACCACATTGGAGCCAATGACGTATGACTCCCTCAGCCCTTCCTTCATGCTTGTCCACGGGTCATTCCTTTGGCCTCTCCTTCCTGCTGTCACAAAATGGTTGCTGTAGCTCCAGACATCAAGTCCACGTTCAAGGCAGTTAACAGACAGAACAGGATAGAGTGTTGCTAGCCTCATATTCCATTTTTCTTAGGCAAAGCCTCTGCAAGCCCCTAGGAGACCTCTACTTAATTCACATTGGCCAGAACAGTTACATGGTCACCTCTAGGTGAAAAGGAGGCTGGCAACATGAGTAAATCAATCACCTAAGGCTGAGCAAGTTTCCATTTCCCAACTCCTCGGCCCCCCAAAATTAATGTTCTATCAACAAAGAGGAAAGGGGACTAGATCTCAGGGAGACCCTTAGTGATGGCAACAGTGCCTTCCTTCCAGCCAGATTGGTTTTCTGGTTTATCCTAGAGGCCCAACAAACAACTCATGATCATTTAGGGGGAGCAGAAATGGCAAGTGTGCCACACACACAGTCTCCCCACCCCTAAACATACTCAGTCTCCATGGAGGGACTGTTACTGAACCAAAGTGTGTCTGCTTCTTGGTAAGTTGAAATCAAAGCCTTCACCAGAAGAAGTTGTCACATAAAGTAAAATTTATTTGCAGCAAAGAAGGAGACCATGGAGAATCCATTCCAAATCTGTGGCTCCAGAGTAAGGGAAAGCAGAAGCCTTTTATTTCAGATAGGGAATGAATATTTAAAAGGGAGAGGAGGCTATTCATTGATGCAGGCACAGTTGGAAAACATGCTTCCACATACACAGCAGGTTATGATAACAAGGCCTAAGCTCCTCCAGGGGCAGAAACCTTAACATTAAAATGAAGCAAAGGTCATCTCTTTGGCACTTCTTGAGCTATGTGTGCAGGCAATGCTCCTGCAGTGGGGTTTGGACCAGTTCAGGGTGGTTGGTGATTGCACCTCTTAACATACTAAAAAACAATTTCGAGGGGCCAGCCCCATGGCTGAGTGGTTAAGTTCATGCACCCTGTTTTGGCAGCCCAGGGTTTTGCCGGTTTGGATCCTGGACGCGGACATGGCACCACTCATCAGGCCATGCTGAGGCGGCGTCCCACATGCTACGACTAGAAGGACCCACAACTAAAATATACAACTATGTATGGGTCAGGAGGGTGGTGCTTTGGGGAGAAAAAGAAAAGAAAAGATTGGCAACAGATGTTAGCGCAGGTGCCAATCTTTAAAAAAAAAAACCAATTTGGAGAAACAGTTAAGTGCTTCCAAAACATGCTTTGAGTTACTCGGGGTGGTTAGTGGGTGATAGGACCTCCAGCCTGTTGGGACCCAGCACTGTCAATCCTCAGCCAAAGAAGAAGCCCTGCCACCCAGACACAGAACTCAGCCTCTGGGAGTGGCAAAAAGATCCCCATCCAGGGAGCAGATACCTTTCCATTCACCCCAAGAGAAATGAGGAAGTCTGTGGGAGCACTTCCCAAGGACACATCTCCCAAACATTCAGAAAATGTAAAGATTTCAACCCAATCCAATCAGTGAGTCCCAATGAGCACCTCTTTGTGCAGCACAATTTTCTTTGGGTTTCTACATTGAAATCAGAACTAAAGACTCAGAGCAGTTTTTGCTATGCTCCAGACAGTTGTCCAGACCAGTGTGTTCAGAGTTGCAAAAGATCCCTTGAAAATGCTAAAAGTGCTGCCAAGCATCTTAGAATTAAAATTGGCTTTATTTTCTTTCTGCAGGCATTTTTTGAGAAGAATCATGGTCTAGAGAAGAAAAGAAACAATGAGCCTGGAAAAGCTTGCAGCCTTATAACTGACAGAGCTCACAGCTTCGCCTGTGGCTCTTACTTGGCACCACACACGACAGGGAGGGGCACAGCGGTTCTTTTCCAGGTTTGCCCCATGCCCGCCCTTCTGCGTAAAGGAAGTCACAAATGGGGCCAAGAAACACCAGAGAATTGAACTTGAGAAGGAAAACACAGGAGGCATCATCCAACCCAGGAGTCATAAGGGAGCAGCAGAAAAGCTCTTCACGCATGGGTATGTTTCCGTTGTCATCTGCCAGGATTACATTTCTGAATCATTTCTTAACACGTGGCAAAGAGGCTTAGATGCTTTAAACTCCTTTTGCGGCTGGGGAACTGGAAGTATCACATCTGTAAACAACAATGGGTTTTAACTATTTCGTGCTATGCCCACTTTCATTTTCAAATACTTAACGTTTCACTGGAATGCTCGTTAGGCGGAAGTTTTTGCCTGCTCCTCAATTCACCCAACCAAGCAGGTTTCCAGAAGTGGCAGGACTTTCTTTAAATCCTTAATATCCTTAATATTTGGAATCTTTTAATATAATGCTTGTAGGTGGTCAGAATTTGTATCTTCTGATACTCCCTTATTGGTACTAAGAAGTTGATCAGTGTTTATTGAAGGCTAACTCTTTTCTAACTGTGTTAGGCCCTTGGAGGAAAAAAAGGAAGTTTATGAGAGAGATTATGAGTCACTCACTTAAATGCATAGAATATAATCTCATGTTAATTATTGGACTAAATTTCTTAGAACTATTTCAGCCTGATTAGATAAATGATGATTAAGCATTCAATGGTTACAGTGCAACTACAAAACGATGATGGAGATTACATAGATATGGGTAACTGGGTTTCCTAGGACTGCTGTAACAAAGCACTTGTCACAAACTTCAGTGGCTTAAAACCACAGACATTTATTCTCTTACAATTCTGGAGGATAGAAGTCCCAAGTCAAGGTGTCAACAGGGCCATGTTCTTGCTGAAGGCTTTAAGGGAGGGTCCTTTCTGGGCTCGTCCCAGCTTCTCGTGGTTGGTGGCAATCCTTGCTACTCCTTGGCTTATAGATACATCACTCCAGTCTTTGCCCCCATCTTCACACGGCGTTCTCCCTGTGTGTCTGTGTGCCTGTGTCCAAATTTCCCCCTTCTTATAAGAACATCAGCCCTGAGATTAGGGCCCACTCTAATCCAGTATGACCTCATCTTAACTCAATTACCTGCACAAAGCTCCTATTTTCAAATAAGGTCACATTCACAGGTACTGAGGGTTAGGACTTGAACATACCTTTTTGGGGGACACAATTCAAACCGGTACACTGTCAACATTATGTAAACAATAATAAAAGGTTGTCAGACTGTTAATATACAGCTCCAAGTTCTTTGGCTCTCCTCCCACAGGCAGTGCGGCCTTGGTCCCTTCCGTTGAACCTCGGTGGGCTTATGACTGCTTTGACCAATACAATAGGGCAGAAGTGATGTTATATGACTTCCAAAGCTAGATCATAAAAGGGCACACAACTTCTACCTTGTTCAGTCATAGAGCCTTGAGCCACCATGTAGAAGTCCAACTACCCTGAGGCCACCATGTTGTGAGGAAGCCCAAGCCACACGGAAAAGCCACATGCAGGCACTCCAGTCAACAATCCCAACTGAGTTCAGAATTCCACTGAACCCAACCCAGGTGCTAGCTCTGTGAGTGAAGAATGAAGCCTCCAGATGTTTCCAGACCCCAGATATTTCAATTATCCCAGTCATTTGAGTTTTCCTAGCTGAGGCCCCAGACTTCATGGGCCAGAGGAAAGCCATCCCCTCTGTGTCCTGTCCAAACTCCTCACCCAGAGAATTCATAAGCTATAATAAAATGGTTGCTATTTTATATCTGTAAGTTTTAGGTTGGTTTTGTGTGGCAATAGATCATACAATTTACAGAACATCATGAATAGTAGAGTCACATTTTAAAAAAGTATGAATGTATGTGCATGCACAGGAAAAGCCTAGGAGGTTTCACCCCAAACTGTTAAGAGAGGTTACTTGGGGCAGGGGAGGTACTCTCTTCCTTACACTTTTCTGTATTTTCTGAATTCTTTACAATTAGTTCACATTACTTAAACAATCAGAAAAAAAGAAAACAATTTTCATTCAGAAAAAAAGGTACCACTGAAATGTGGTGGCTGTGTTTCCATCCACAAGGGATGAAGGACTACTGATGGTGGGTGAGGTCTCTCTGTACTATAACCATCACCAACACACAAATTATTTTGCAACAAAGGTCATTTTAGCTAAGTCCCCTGGGACCCACAGGGCTGAGTCTAGTCTCTTCAGGGCTGGGTCATGTGGAAGCAGCAGTGACTGAAATGGAGGCTCAGTTGTTTTCTCAGGCACTATCCCTCTTCACAGCCCAGCTCAGAGCCCAGACAACCACCCCCTCCTCTTCAAGTGGGGAGCACAGCGGTTGTGTAGCAACTTGCCAAGGGGAGAAGGTGAAAAGCACAGCAAAGGAAGCGGGAATTCTCCACCGAGCGCCTAGAAGATGGGTGCATGGCTTGTTTCCCCTGGCAGGGAAAGAGACAGTTTATGCATCTCCATGACTTGGCACAGGGGTGCCCACATCCCCCATGGAACTGGGCCTGGGTACTGCCGATGTTATTTCTTCCACCGCTAACAAAGTTTCTGACATAAAGTGTGTCACTGGAGCACATCCTTCTCCTTCAGAGACATAGTATTCAAAGGTTAACAACACGTCCTGCCAAGAGCACAAACACAAATCTCGGCGTGACAAAGGAGGCCTTGGCCCTCTTGAATGGTCACACTTTAGAAACGGAGGGAAAGCAGGGGAGAAGCAAAAGGCCACAATTGAAAAGAACAGTCCTTGTGACTTCCACAAAAAATGTGTTAGAACGGAGCCAAGAGTGAGTTCAGTATTATATGTGTGGTTTCTAAGGAAACTTTAAAAGCAAACAGTGCATCAGGGAGGAAGGCACTCATCACACAGAGAAGTTCCCAAACCCAGGGACCAGCATTCTCTTCCAGCAGCAACTTCCCACTTCCACGGAACATTCCATGCCAGGGATCCCAGGTACCCAGTCGCCTCCATGGAGGTGGAGGGAGTCTCAAGACACCAGGCAAGAAGTGGGTGCTAAGGTGCTCTGAGCCCCGCTGGGCCAACGTGAGATACTTTCTGAATATCCCCCAGGGCACCATCACTCTGTTTACAGCCCATATCTGTTCCTGCTAAATTTGTGATCTTATTTGTACCCACTTGTCAATCAGCAGATGCTCTGGTGGTTTAGAGTTAACTACTTATGTGGCTCTGGTTTCTGTAAAGAGATTAAGACAATTCCTTCCAGCACCTTCCTTTTGTTCTTCCCATCGCGTCACCCTGATGTTTTTGTAAGGACAAAATGAAACACCTGCAATTCCCCGGCAAGGCAGCTTGGGGCTGGGGAATGCCCCTAACCTTCCTACTTTAAAATTTGCGTGATACCCTCTGCCTGTTTCGGGTCCCCTTCTGACTGCCCTTCACAGTGTACACAGCTCTGACGGGATCCTTCACACTCCATGCAAGTCCCTGGCAGGAAATAGTTTCTGGCCCCAAGGCCCAATGGCAAGACCTTCCCTGAAGCGGAGGCAGGGAGGAGCTAATGGACTCAGAATGTTTCTAGTCCTGTTGGCAAGATCAGTCGTGGTGGAGACAGCTAACTGTCCACGAACATGAGTTCTTTCCTTCCTCCACAGTAATGAGTCCCTAGCTGGGAGACTTGGGAGGACACCTCTGTTTTCAGAGGTGTGCACCTAGGTGTGATGTGCCTAGGTCCTCAAGAAAATGTGAGAAAAAGTCTCCCACTTCCAGCCCAGCCTTTAAAACATTGCACACGTATTCCTCCACAGTTTCCCCTTCCTATGGACCTGGACCCAACTTCAAGCTCCAGATGAAAACAACATCCCATAACAGAGGGGGAAGCAGTCTGGGATTCCTGAGTGACCACGTGGAGCAGAGAAGCCCACCAACCTACTCTGGACCACTACACGAAGGAGGAATAAAATTCTGCATTCTTTATGTCACTATATTATGAGATCTCTTTGTCAGGGTGAAAAACCAAACTTCTGGAATAAGGCCCCCAATGTTTACTGCATCCAGCCTGCTGCATCCACTTTGCACCAGACAAAGCAAAAGCAGAAACAATCAAGGTGCCCTGAACTGGCTGCTTTAGGCTCATCATCTCATTTACTGCAACACAACATCTTAACGAGATACTTTTAGTATCCTACCTGTACTGGTGAGAAGACAGAGACTCAGAGAGGTGAAACAACTTGTCCAGTCTACCCCATAGGAACCAACAAAGTTGGGATTTGAACTCAGCCAGGTATGTTGGATTCTAAAGTTTGTGCTCTCACCCACTACTTTTGGAAGATTTGCCTGCTGAAAGAGAATCTGAGGATGGAGCAACCCATCCCAGCCCATGTGGCTGTTATTTCTCATTGTTCTGATTATATCCACTGGACCCCTAGAGTTTGGCTAATAAGACTGTGTCCAGGCTCCCCAGGTTTCTGACTCACGAGGCCAAAGTTCAGGCCATGGATGTAGTAAATTCACCTGGGTGAGGAAAGCCACATGGTCGAGAGACAGTCAGCCAGGATTTTCGGGGACAGCATGCACCCTTCCGCATCTCTGGGTGGGGCTGAGGAAGGGTCAGTGGGTTTTTTTTTCCTGAAATGAGAACATGTTCATTGTTTAATTTTTATAATAAAAGTATGGCTCATTCAATGAGTAAAATCTGAAACAGGATTGAATTGTATGCAGTTAAAAATAGAGCTCCATCCCTCACCCTACCCCACCCCCAACTTTCCCTCTTCACTGCGGGCAAGCCGAGGTCTCTACTGTTATCAGTTTGCAATATGACCTTCCAGCCCCCTTTTAAACAGATACATAAAGTTTTATGTACACAGTATGATATAGTTTGCAAAAAGAAGGTTACAGAATAATATCACGGACATACCTGTTTACAAACATGAAAATAACTACTCTTTCTTTTTATTGAATTGTTTTCTAGCATTCCAATTTTTGTATGTACCGTCAGTTTGATCATTAAATGCTTTGAAATGGTAAACAATGTTAAAATAAACATCATTTATAAATATCATTGTTCCAGCAATTCCTTTTTTAGTAAGCTAACTTATGGAAATACACATGTAAATGTACAAGTGGGTATATAAATTTAAATGTGTATTGATATTTACAAATTGCCCTCCAAAATATGCTATCAATTTATATTCCCATGAACAATGTTTGACTTTCTTTGTCTTCACACCATCACCAACACTGGTTATTGACAATCTTTTTTAATTTTGACAAATCTGACAATGTAAAAATTCATTATTTTAGTAGATATTTCATTAATTTTTATTGAAAATGAGCATCTTTTATCATATTTACTCACCTTTTGTATTTCTTCTTCTGTAGAGTTGTCATATATCTTTTGCCAGTTTTTTTTGAGTTATTTGTCACTTTCTTATTAAGGTGTAGGAGTCATTTATAAATATAAAATAAATGATTATTTTCAGTAATATTTTGCAAAAACTTTTTCCAAGTTTGTCATTTGTTTATCAAATTTTTTTTAGTGGTCTTGACACACATAAAAATTCAATCTTTGGAGGCCAGCCCCGTGGCCTAGTAGTTAAGTTTGCGTGCTCCACTTCAGTGGCCCAGGATTTCACCAGTTCAATTCCTGGGCACGGACATGGCGCCACTCATTAGGCCATGTTGAGGCAGCATCCCACATGCCACAACTAGAAGGACCCACAACTAAAATATACAACTATGTACTAGGGGGGATTTGGGGAGATAAAGCATAAAAAAAGATATATTGCATTTCTGGTGTTAGAATACTAAAAAAAAGATACATTGCATTTCTGGTGTTAGAATAAAAAAAAAATTCAATCTTTGGGGACCAGCCCCGTGGCCAAGTGGTTAAGTTTGCATACTCCACTTTAGTGGCCCAGGGTTTCTCAGGTTTGGATGCTGGGCATGGACATGGTGTCACTCATTAGGCCACGCTGAGGCAGCGTCCCACACGCCACAACTAGAAGGACCCAGAACTAAAATATACAACTATGTACTGAGGGGAATTGGGGAGAAAAAGCAGGAAAAAAATTCAATCTCTGGACATTCAAGGTATTCAAACTTTTCTTTTGTGAATTCTTTTATCATTTTGTGCTTAGAAGGTCTTTATTTTTTTTCTTTTCCCAACATTATAAAAGCATTCCAGCAAATTTTCTTCTTAAATGTTTATGGTTTTATTTTTTTATAAATAAATCTGATCCATAAGAACTTCTTTTGTTGTAAGAATTATAATTTGCTTTTTTTCAAAAACAGGAAGCAAATTGGCCCCAATTTATTTATGGATAATTATATCTTTTCTGCAATGATTTGAGAATCTTCTTCTGCATCTACTATATTCCCATTTAAATTCAAACTCATTCTAGACTTCAGATTCTGTTCCACTGATCTGTTTTGTCCTGCCTCAATAACATACTATTTTAATTATTGTAACTTTATAATATGGCTTAATATACAGAAGGCAAAATTTAAATTCTTTTGTTTAAGTCTTCTCTAGAGTAGCACATTTAAATTACTAGATAAAGTTTAACATCATTTTGGTAATTTCCTTCAAAAATTTACTGGGGTTTTTATTGTGTTTGTATTAAATGTAGAGATTAGGGGAAATTTGCATCTTTTTTTAATAGAGTTTACTTTAAAAAAAATTCTCTGTCTCCATTTATTCGCTCTCTTTAATAGTCTTACACAATTTCATAGTTTATTTTATAGAAATGTTTAATGTTTATTCCTACATGTTCAATTTGTGCTACTGCTGTGAATAATACTTTTTTCTCTATGTTTTATAACATTATTTGAATATGAGAAAGCTGTGTAGAATTTCTTTGATAATAGATTTTTTTTCCATAACAAATATTATCTTCCAGAACAGTTAGGGAATGCAACAGAGAGTTTCAGAAAGTGATCATTAGATGTGGTGACAATATAACCGTTTATGAAAATACGAATTCATAGCAGTGAAATCTGCTTTATTTTCCATTTTGATATATTACACTCTCCATTTCTCTCAGCTAGAAACAGCTCCTGTTTTCTTATTACAGAGCACAACGTCCATTTTCATAGCATAAACACAACATTAAGGTCTAGTGACGGAGTTGCAGATGTCTCTTCTGAGACTGAACTTGTTTCAATATTCCTCTGCACGTTGAAACTTTGCATCTACAAACAGTAGAATCCTAATGCAGTCATGTGTTTAAGTAAAAGATGAGAAAGTCTCTGTGTTGTCCTTCATTCACTAAAATAAAGTAAATCTTAATTAATTGTGGCTATTTTAGAACCTATAGAGCTTCTAGATCAGAGACAGTATATTTATCTACCCACATCAATCCTTTTTCAAAAACCTATAAGAAGATCAGAAGAATTTGTGTAGTACATTACTACTGATGTAAAAAGGATGGACACATCCATATATGTGCTTACATATGTACAGAAGGTCTCTACAATGATATAGGAGAAACTGGCATCAGTGGTCGCCTCTGGGGAAGCCTGGAGGATACAGGTAAGCACCCTTACTTTCCACTGTGTACTCTTTTGTACTCCTTGAATTTTCTATCACACACAGGTATTGAACTTACAGAAAGATATTTAGAAACAGTAATATTCCATGCTAGCAATGGAGTGGTGAGAACACGATAGCAATTTTTTAATGGGGCACACATTGGTACAATTATAATTGATATGTCAGAAGCCTTAAAAAGTTCTTTTATCCACATTTCTGATTCTTCCTGCAGGATGGCCTCCTAGAAGCAGGATTATTGTGTGTGGTGGGCAGAAGAATGGTCCCTCCAAATGGTCCCCCCAAATGGTCCCCCATGTCCTAATCCCTGGGACCTGTGAGTATGTTCTGTTACCTGGCAGGAGGGAGTCAGGTTGCAGATGGAACTGAGGTTGCTAGCCAGATGACTTGGAGATGGCGAGATCATCCAGGTAGGCCCAATGTGATAACTAAGGTCCATATAAGCAAAAGAGTCGGGGCAGGAGAGTCGGTGTCAGAGTGACACAGTGTGAGAAGGATTCAACCAGCCATTGCTGGCTTTGAAGATGGAAGGGCCCATGAGCCAAGGAATGTGGGCAGCCTTCAGAAGCTGGAAAAGCCAAGGAAACACATCTTCCCCTTGAGCCTCAGAACGAATGCAGCCCTGCCAACACCTTGATTGTAGCCCAGTGAGACTCATTTTGGACTTTGGCCTCTAAAACTACAAGATAAGTCTGTGTTGCTTTAAGCCACCAAGTCTGTAGTAATCTGTTACAGCAGCAATAGGAAACACTGTGTGAAGAAGAACTCATAAGAGTCAAAATCTGGAAAGAATCTAAATGTTCATTAATAAAAGAATAGAAAATAAATGATGCTACATTTATATGAAGGAATGCTATACAACTAATAAACACTTGATTTTAAAATTTGTTAAATGTTTATGAGAAAATATTAAGTTGAAAAAAGTAGTTTAGAAACCTGTATCCGATTCTAATTATAAAAATGATACACAAATATATATGTTGTATCAGTTGGGGTTCAACTGCGGAAAAGAGAAATTAGTCAAGCTATTTCAAACAGAAAGAGAAATAGAAAAAATCAGATCCATACAGAATCATGGGGGAAACTGTAGGAGCGGGCTGTCAAGGGGCCTCCTGAGAGATCAAACCACCTGCCAGGGTTATAGCAACCTCTACCTGGATCACAGAGACTGTGGCCATGGAGAGGAGACGGTCCCTTTTCTTACTGCTCCCTCTCACAACCTCTACATTCTACTCACAGGGTATAAAGAATATTTAAATCTAACACCACATTGCTCTGCCTCCTTATTTATAGTACTTTTAGAAGACCAGCCAGAAACAAACACCAAAGAATCTATTGTCATTAGGAATGCAGGAGCCAGCACTGATGGCCTACTGGTTAAAGTTCGGCATGCTTCACTTCAGTGACCCAAGTTCAGTTCCTGGGCACAGAACCACATCACTCGTCTGTCAGTAGCCATGCTGTGGCAGCAGCTCACACAGAAGAACTAGGAGGACTTATAACTAGAATATACCACTATGTACTGGGGCTTTGGGGAGGGAAAAAGAAAAGAGAGGAAGATTGACAACAAATGTTAGCTCATGGCCAATCTTACCCAAGGGGAAAAAAAAAAGCACCAAACAACAATTAAAAACATTAAAAAAAAAAGAATGCAGGCTCTGGAGTTAGATGACCCAGATTTAAACCCAGCTCCAACTCTTCCTACCATGGCCCTCTGGCCAGTTACCTCACTCTTGGTGCCTGAGTACCTTTGTCAGTAAAGGGAAGGATATTTGTACCTACCCCACAGGGCTGTCTGAGGATCAAACGAGATCACAGAGGCCAAGCACTTAGCCAGTAGTTGGTGAAGTAGAACTGCTCCATAAAGGGTAGCGATTGTTCTTACAATACTTTCCTGTAGTTATCAGGTATTACGTATCCTGTATTAATTTTATCATCAGAAAAACAAAAACCTCATTTTAGAAAATTCCAAGCTGGATGTTAACCTTCCCAAAATAATCACAGTCTGATGAAAAAAATATAAATTTTAAAACTTCTTGCCTTGCATCAGGTTCTGTCCATAGTATATCTGCTTCCTGTTGACAAGGGGAATGATAAAGACACAGAAGCGCTATTTAAAAGTCCAGAGTCAAAAGGCCCAGAGCATTTTCACTCTCAAGGCCTTTCATTCCACATAATAAACGTCACCCTCAATTTGTTGCATAGAAAACACCCTATTTCAGCATTTGACAATGAATAAGTTTGGGAGGAAAATTTATGATATAAAAAGGAGTGAAAAAATCAGTTTTCAGTGAAGGTCAGTTTGCTAGTTTGATTATTGATTTGATCATAGAGCCGTCTAAATAAGGACTTTATAACCGATCAAACGGAAACTTCTCAGAGGCCACCCCTTTGGCAGTAGCTATTCAATACGCAGCCCGGTTCCCTCATGAGGACCACAGATTCAGGTGCCACCCTCTCTCCTTATGGGACAGGGACTCTGAGGAGTACGCTTGACAGTTTACACTTTCACATACAGGATTTGTCAGTCAGTGTGATGGTCTCCCTTTGGGATGAGCAACTCCAGATTCTGTTGCCAAAAGGAGACTATAAGTCCAGTCAGGGCTCCTTTCAGTGTCCCAAACTGCACAGGACATCTTCCAAGTGCCACACAGAGTGATTTAGTTTATAATGACAGCCATCCTTTTTAATTAATTTTAAAACCTCCAGGCTAGTATGAGTCAGGTTTTACTCCTTCCGAATCTGCCGCAGGTTTGGGGTTGGTAATACATTCACCAGAACACGGTAGCGGGTAAACCATGATTCTCGCTGAATTTCAGCACGGCGTCTTCTACGGCTTGTGCTTTTTCTGCATCGAACAACCTCATGGTCCCCGGAGAGGAACAAGCATCCAAGTACATGAACTTTAAGAGACCTAAGAACCCCAATAGGAAGAGATTTTACTTTCATTCCCAAATTCCATTACACACAAGGAAAGGAAGTAAGACTAGTAATTAGTCAGCATTCGAGATAAGGACCGAGCAGGAAATGACTTTTCATGTGATGTCATTGAGGGTCTCGTCAGAGCAGGAAGGGCAGGGCCTGTCCTTTATCCCTGACAGATCTTTCCCAGCCTCTCTGAGCGAAAGAATGGCACAGGCAGGGGCAAATTTAATAAGTTACCTCAACGTGGGTTTGCTGCTCTGTGTGACTGTGACGCAGACATTACTCTGATATTGAAAGAAAGAATGAGGAAGGAAAGAAGCCAGGTAGGAAGGGACAGAGGGAGAGGGGAAGGAGGGAGGAAGGAAGGAAAGAGTTAACATCCTAATTATTTAGTAAGATAAACCTTAATTGGAGAAACCAGGGGATGTTTCTAGGAATTTTACATCCTAGTTAAGTAATTGTGTCCTGGTGTCATTTTTAATATGGGCGTTTCTACTTGAGAGAACACCTGGGGTAGTGTTCGCAGTGTAAATCACTTTCATCTCCTCCTTTAATTATCAGGCATGAGGACATGGGAGAAAGATAAATTGCGCTCAGATCCCAGCTTGTGTGACTCTGGGCCAGTTAGTCTTTTCACCTGAAAAACAGACCAATTAATACCTACCACATAGGGCTATTGGGAGGATGAAAGGAGATGATGCATGACCGTGTCCAACACAGTTGGCACTCAATCTCTGCAGTAACTTCTTCCCATGACTGCTTAGTGGATAACTAATTGTGTTTTCAGATTTTTTTTAAAAAAATGTGGTAAAATCTACACAACATAAAATTTACCATCTCAGTCTTTTTTTTCTTTTTTTGAGGAAGATTAGCCCTGAATTAACATCCGCCACCAATCCTCCTCTTTTTGCTGAGGAAGACTGGCCCTGAGCTAACATCCGTGCCCATCTTCCTCCACTTTACATGTGGGATGCCTACCACAGCATGGCCTGCCAGGCACTGCATAGGTCCACATCCAGGATCCCAACTGGCAAACCCCGGGCCGCCGAAGCAGAACGTGCAAACTTAGCCACTGCACCACTGGGCCGGCCCCACCATCTTAGTCATTTTTAAGTGTAGTAGTATGCACTACAGTATGTAGTTTAGTAGTAAGTACATTCTCATTGGTGTGCAACCAATCTCCAGAACTCTTTTCATCTTGCAAAACTATCAGTCTGAGACTCCACACCCATTAAACAACTCCCGCTTCCTCCCTCCTCAGCCCCTGGCAACCACCGTTTTACTTTCTATCTCTATGAATTTGACTACCGGAAGTACCTCATGTAAGTGGAACTTGCCTTTTTGTGACTGGCTTATTTCAGATAACCAATTTTTTAGATTATTTTTTGAGACGACAAATTTTTACACTCAGACAAAAGTTTTGGCAACTGCATGTTATATTGCTGTATTGCATGATTACCCAATATTTAGTTAAAAATAGGAAGCTTTCCAAAATAAAAGCGATCCATTATAATGAGTTAGATCACACAAGGGGCAATGGATGGATTTCACACAAGTACAATCAATTCTCAAATCACACGTGTTGGCACTTGTGTCTTATCTCTTGTACAGCTTTGCAAATTCCTGGAGGTCAAGTAGTGCCTGGCATGCATTAAGAGTATAATAAATACTAATAGACTGATCAATAAGTTAACAAATCAATAGATTCAGATCCTATTCTATGAATTGCTAGCAGGAAAATGTTCATCACAGGGTACTTCCCTTACCGGTGCTTCTGTGTCACATCTTTACTCATCAACTGAGGGTACTTAGAGAATGAAGAATTATTGAAATATTAACCTAAGCAAAGCACAGTTTGAGAGATGAAGGGGATGAAAAACACTACATGAGTCCTTTGAAAGGCAAACCCATCAACTTCAAGATCACAGACACTTCTGTTCCCCATTAGCTTCTTCATGTCAATGTACATGTCAGATTTGTTTAGTTTTCAAATTCTGGAGTACTGACTGATTTTTAACAGTAGAAATGGCAAAGATTTAAAACATTAAAATATTCAAGACTGGTCAGGGGGAGAGAAATAGGGGCTCACATACAGTGCTGGTAGAAAAGTAAACCTTCAAGGGGGCAGTTAAAACTTTTTGTGCATTCTCTCCCCTGACCCCCACCTATACAAGTTTGTTTCGAGCTAATTTATTCTACACAGATAATCATAGAATTGTTCAAAACTGTGGTAAGCTGAATAATAGCCCCCCAAAGATGTCTGCATCCCTGTCACCAGAACCTGAGAATATATCATGTTCATGGCAGGAGGAATTAAGGTTGCAGACAGAATTAAGGTTGCTAATCGGCTGACCTTAATATAAGATGTCTCTGGATTATACCGAGTGGCCCCAATGTAATTCCAAGGGTCGTTTAAATGTGGATGAGGAAGGCAGAAGAGCCAGAGCGACTCCATGTTGCTGGCTTTAAAGACGGGAGGGAACCACAAGCCAAGGATGACAACAGCCTGTAGAAGCCTGAAAAGGCATGAAAATAGACTCTCCTCTAGAGTCTCTGCAGAGAAACGAAGCCCTGCTGACGCCGTGATTTTAGCTCAATGAAACCTATTTTGGATTTCTGACCTCCATAACTATCAGGTAACAAATTTGTGTTGTTAAGTTACCACATTCGCGAGAAATTGTTACAGCCACAATAGGAAACTAAAACAATGACTAAAGATGTTCACTGCAGCATCATTTGTGACAAAAAAATTGTAAGCAACCTAAACACCATCAATAAAAGCCTGATAAAATCTCGTGTCATTGCCATGGATGTTGAAGATTCTAGGCTTTCACCAAACAGAGCTGCTGGAGACGACCTCTCTTCCTGCTTTTGACTAGGGCTTGCCAACCAGTTAAAACAGAAGAAGGGGAAATACGGCAAAGAAATTCCAGTAATAAATTGTCCTGCTTGTAAACGCATGGCGAACAGAACACAACACTGAAGCTGTGGCACCCTGAGTCTCACAGTCCTATTTCATTCTTACAACAAACCTATAAATATACCAAGTGCCGGAAAACAGAGAAGAGAAGCGAACGACTAGAGAAGGAGGAAGAGAAGCAGGCACGAGAATTATACCAAGTGCAAGAAATGCCGAGGCCAAGGAAGCATGGGGAGCTCAGGAGCACGGGGAGGGGAACCTCACCCAGACAGGCTGGGCAGGTGGGACAGGGACAGCTGCCAGGAGGAGTAAACGCCTGAACCCAGTCCCAAAGGAGGAGTGGGATTCAGCCAGACGAACAAGACTTGGAAGGCTGTATCAGCAGAAGAAACAACTTGCAAAAGGCAGTGACATTGGCATGACATCCAATACCGATGTGTGGTGGGGTGGCCTCTGAGAAGCCCAGTAAAGGCTAAAGTGCTACACAAGGACTTTTATATAATTATCTTTTTAAGTTCTCTGAAACTCAGTTTCCCCACCTTCATAATAGAGTCATAAAACCTTCCTCACAGGAGAGGATTGAGGAATCTGCTCAGAGTCCCAGGGCCAGAAAAGGAAGACCAGCTCCTGGGAGCCCCTGCCCCATACACCTTCCTCCAGGTCGAGGCTGCTCCCCAGAGAGACCCCCCGCCCCAGGCAGACTGGAGCAGTCTTTGGTTCTTTAAAGCCCCAGTGCATTAAAAACGGAAAAAAAAATTGTGGTAGATTTTAATCATTTATATTTAACAGATCATTGCTTTTAACACAAACAAAATCCAGTGAAATAAAATGGTGCTATTCAAAATGGATTACAGATTAAACTATATTACTTTATAGTTCATTGCAGGCCCTGTGTTCTGGTAACGGAACAGAGATTTAAATGCATATGATGAACGTTTTCTTCTTTCAATCCCTTCACTGATTCTCTCTGCCTCTTTATAGGACCTCATTTAGAGAGAACCTTTGAGCCCTTGGTAAAGGAGATGCCTCGACAGCCTGCCCATGCTAGCCCCTGTTTATATGGGCTTGAAGAAAGAAAGCAAAGCTGTGCGTCAGAATCTTCTGGGAGCTTTTAAAACATACTAAAGCCTGTGCCCCTGTCTCTAAATTCTGATTCGATTGGTCTAGAGTGGGGTCCAGGCATCTTAGTTTTTAAAGTTCTCCAGGTGATGCTCATGTAAAGCCAGGGTTGAAAAAATACCATAACTGAAAGTAGGAGAGACTGAGAAAGGAATCCTTGAAAGTTTTATTAACTCATTTGCAGATGCTTGTTGAAAGACAAACAATGGTAAAAATAGATAAACAAATGGGAGCAAAAGGAAGGTGCAATAGAAAGGCTGACCAAGGACAGACAGCGGTACAGCAGAGGCACCCTGGCCCACAGGCAGAGCTCAGAGCTCACTGCGCCCCAACCATGAGGAGGAACAGGTTAAATGTTTGCACGTTAGGGAGTGGGAAGGAATCCAAAAGAATTGTGAACTGTCTGTTAAAGTTTGTGGATTCAGTTTGTAAATGTCACATGGCAACATCCTGACCAGGCAGTTATGAGGTCCCCAGGGGGCTGGAGAGGCAACTGCTGGACCCTCAACCCCTATGGTGGAGATTCCAGGCCTGGTCTGAGGTAGCCCCTATGACGACCAGGCAGACATAACCGCACTGAGAGAGAGACAAGATTCTCAGGCCACAACCAGGATGGCCAATCTACTGCTGAAATACAGATGCATGCACCCAGAACCTTGGAAGCCAATTTTCTATGTCAGAACTTTAGACAGGCTATTATACCTGCAGACAGTGGTGAGGTGGCCCCTAAGAATTTACAAATAAAATGAGTCTTCTCTGAGAGCTGACTCATAAAATCAATACTTAATAGATCAGACGACTCACTCTAAAGAGAATGAATGGCTCTGGAATAGAGCAAGATCGATTGTTAAACTATAAAGAAGTTATCGATCAAAAGGGGCAGTCAGCAGCCATGGAGGCACAGAAAACAAAGGAAGGCACTGTTCCTGTGCTTGCCAAGCTCCATACTGGGGACACGGTGCCCTGGTCAAGGGACTCCCCCCACTGTCCTCAGCCTCCCCAGCCTCCACCTCAGTGTGAGCCCATCGCGTGTGGATCATCACACAGACTCCTAACTGGTCTCCCTGCTTCTGCCTTGGCTGCCCCCAGGGAGCAGCCATAGTGACCTGTCACAGCAGCAGGCAGCTCATGCTCCTTTCTGTTCAGCCCTGCAGGGTCTCCCCATCTCACCAAGAGTAACAGCCACGGTCCTCCCCACAGCCTCCATATGGCCTCCATGACCTGATCCCCCACCTCTGGGCTTCATCTCCTCCTCCTCAGCCCTGCACCACCACTCCCCCTCCCATCTCACACTTCCTCCTGCTCTGCTTCAAACATGCCAGGTGTACTCCTGCCTCAGGGTCTTTGCACTTGCTGTTGATGCTCTGGAATGTTCTTCCCCTGGGTATCCACATGGTTCACTCTCAAGTCCTTCAGGTCTTTGCTTCAAGTTGGGAGGCCTGTCCTGACCACCTTATTTAACACAGCAAATTCTCCCACCCCTCACGACTCATGTTCCCACCCCCTTCCCCACTGCATTGTTCCCCACTGCACTTAGCACCACGGACACAGCACACCTTTCACTAATACATTGATTACTGTCTCCCTCCCTGGGATGTAAACTCAGGAGGGCAGCGATTCGGGCTGGTTTGTTCACTGCTGTGTTCCTGGTGCCCAGAACAACGCCCAGAACATAACAGGCATCGAATTAATATTTGCGAACAAATGAACGAATTCATTAATCCCAGTGTCCAGGATGTCTCTGCTGAGACAATGGCTTCAAGCTTTGAAGCTAAACGACTCAAATGTGTGCCGACACTGGGGCGACTCCCTTTTTCACAGCAACCTCTCAATGACGATTTGGTTTCCCACGGGATGAAGCAGGAGAGAATGTGCTGGTCAGAAGACATGAAGTCTGGTCTCCTTCAAAGTTTTTGTACTGAAGGAGTGAAAGAACCGACATGGCAGTTTAGTACTTTTTCATCCTATTTAGGGCTTTAGACTCCAAACAGCCTGATGGTGGTGAGTTCCCGGTCTTGACCTCTCACGAGAGCCCTCGGCCACCCACTCGGAGGCCAGCTTTCCTCGTGATTCCTGGAGCTCAGCTGGCGCCTTTGTTTCAAACTCTGCCAGTTGTATTTAGGGAGATCAAACAGCAGCAACCTGGCCTGTATTGATTTGACAGTCAAAACAACAGCCATTCACAAATGGCTGGGTAGGGCGTGATGCGAGGTCATTGTCACATTGCTGAGGCACGGATTTGAGTCCAGCGGCTCATGCACAGAAGCGGGCCTGCAGTGAACAAAGCCGGCACTGTGCCCGGCGCCAGCCTGCTCCCTCCTCCTGGGGCCGACCCCTCCGTCCTCCTGGAACTGTAATAGAGGTCTGTCTTTGTGGGAAACCGGCCTCATGGGAAGGCCACTGCTTGTGCTGGTGATGCGAACGCAGAGGGCCAGCATTTCAGCATTTCATTTCTTTCTGAAAATGCAATTTTGTGTTATTTGCAAACCTGGTGAGTGTCAAAGGTCTTCTGTTCTCCAAACCACAGTTCTCCTCTTTACCACCAGTGCTTCACAAATTGCGGGTCCCAGCAAGGTGCAAGACAGGGACCAGTCTTGTCCCCAGGGAGACTCCACACCACCTCCCCATTAGCTCAAGCATGTTCACCTGGTATTCTTGAGTGGTTGTAAAGTGATCCCACAAGCTTTGGAGTCAGGGGACCCTGGAGTCAGGTGACCTGGGTTCAAAGCCCAGCTCTGCCTCTCTCTGGCTGTGTGACCATTACTGAACATCTATAAGCCTCTGTTTCCTTGTTTATAAAATGGTTTTGTAGGGGAAGTCTGTAGATAAAATAATGTATGTAATAGCAGTTATAGTACCATACCTAGAGCATAATAAATGCTTGATAGAGTATTTGGTAAATGGTGGGAAAAAGAAATACATCTCAGCCCAGCATCTATGGGTACTCAGTTGCTAAATGCCATCACAGAAGTGATAGGAGGGCAGAGAAGGGGCAGGACACTGGGATTGGAGTATTGTGGAAGGCTTCACAGGAAAGGGAGGAAGATGGGGGGTTTGGGTTTTTTCTTTTTTGCTGAGGGAAATTCGCCTTGAACTAACATCCATGCCAATCTCCCTCTATTTTTCAGTAGGTGGGCCACCAGCACAGCATGGCTGCTAACAGAGCAGTGTAGGTCTGTGTCTGGGAACTGAACCCAGGCCACCAAAGCAGACAACACCGAACTTAACCACTAGGCCACTGGGGCTGGCCCCTGAAGGTTTTTGATTTAGAAGACTAAAGAGTAACCTGCATTATAGAAATCAACAGACTATGGTTTGGTCATATTCCCTCTTTACAGTCTACTTCACACCTTCTCATGACGCTGTTGAGCTTCAAGAGGGAATAACACAAGGAAGGCTGATTTGGTCATTTTGGCGAGTCCATTGTCCATGCAAGATTGTTCCCTCTATGCTTGTACAATTACTTCCAGGGCCCGGAGAGGCTGCCAGAGACCTCTACCCCTACTCCCCTTTTTACATCTGTTTTTTTTTTCATTGCTAGTCCCTCTGTCAATTTTAAAATTTATCTTTAGTTATTTTTATTTTTTAATAGAAAATACATTCAATCATTCAAATTCAAAAGAAATAAAAAGGTATACAATAAAAATCTCCCTCCACCCCTGTCCCCAGCCACCCAGTTCCCAGACCCCAAAGCAAACAATGTTACTTTGTTACCACTTATTTGCATGTACTTCATAATTTCTGCATAAACACACATTTATTTTTTCTTTTACTCCAAGGATAGCATATAAAATATTGTTCTGCCTTTCTCTTTTTTCCATGTAACTTTTCTTGGGAAAATTCTATATTGGTATATAAAAAGCTTCCTTGCCTTTTTTTTAATGACTGGCACAGATAGTTTTTAATCCTTCAGATAACTGTGGAATTTATCATGAGATCACTTGTCAGCATGAGTACCTAAAAGGCCAAATTTTCTTTCCGTGAATTTAGGAATAGGAGCCCTTAAGCAGCACCATTTGTCAAGAAATGCCCTTTTTTCCAGGATTAGGGGTTTCGTTTTCGGCGTAGGTATTTTGATTCAGATAAAGAACACAGGCTCACGGACCTGATGGTCTCACAGGGTTGCAGCCTTGTGCTGAATATGTCACTGGCCCCTGGCTGCTCCAGTCGGCTCACAAAGGAGTTCACAGCAGGGGCCAGGTAAAAAGTGATCGAAACTACGGACTCTGAACACCAACATGCACTCTGAAACACCATCATCGGTTTTAAGCTGAACCTGATTTGCTAAATCCTAAACTGTACTCCAAGTTTTTTTTTTTTTAAAGATTTTTCTCCCCAAGGGAACTATTTTGAATAAAAAGCTAAAACTTCGCATTTTCTAAAACTATCAGGTTGAATAAAAGTAGAACCACCAAGTTGTCCAACCAAACTCACTCTACACCAATATTTTATTTGATGCAGGGCATGGTTGCTCCAAAAGCCACTCAGACATTAAACTCAGCTTCCCAGAGTGAATGCATTGGCCATCATTCAGCAACGTCTACATGTGGCATGAGGTCACGGCGGAGACACTGGACATCGAACACCACTGCCCCTCTTCGTCCTAGGCCCCAAGTACATATTTTGGAGGTGTAAAAGCAGCAGACATCAATAAAATCATTATTAATTTGGTGAACAAAAACAGAATTCTGAGCTGCCTTCTTCAGAAGTTCCTGGTAAGAGCTACAGGACAACTTCCTAAACAGGTTTGGTATTTAGCTCTTCAAGACCAAGTGGGGAGGGGAACCTTATTGAAAACGGGTTATCTCTGGAGAGCTGGGCCCCTCCCCACCCCAGCAGGAGGAATTTGGTGAGTCTGAGAAGCGGTGGAGAATTTGGCTTCTGGGCAGAATACGCAAGGATGCTGTGCAAGGGTTCTAGGAGCAGGAACCTGGAGACAGTTTGGACCCGAAGCACAGCTGATAGAGTTCTTATTAAAATCCTTCATCTCACCCCTTCTCACATAATCACAGAGGATCTTTATTGTTCTTCCTCTTGTGCATTGCGCTTGGGGCTTTTGTCTTTGGATTCTCACACTATTTCTGTGAAGGGGGTACTATATCCCATTACAGATAGAAAACTGGCTCAGAGAGATTATGTGGTCACCTAGCTCAAGGTAACACAATGATTGGGAACACTGGTATCATTCATTAAGTGTCTACTCCCGGAACTTTTATCACTTCCCAGCTTTGTTATTTAGAGAGTACTGCAAAACGGGTAAGGACTCTGCATACTGGTTAATCTAATACTCTCAAAAATTCAATAAAATCTAAGTATGCCTACCATACCACTGAGGGAACTGAAGGTCAGAAATGGGTGGTGAGTGGCCTGAGGTCATTCGGAGAGTGGAGAAGACAGGACATGACCCCTGGCTCCAAAGCATTCACTGCCTTCCTCATGACATGCTGGGTCAGCTTTCCCACAATGCTCACAGAGAACTCCAACCCCTCAGCAGTTATTAAGTCCTGACAGCCACTTCCTGGGGTGACTGAAAATTTAAAACACTAGAAAAATAAGGTCTGATGCATCTTGGAACTTCAAACTTAGAAATCATTTCCAGACAGGCTGATGGGACCCAAGCAACAGGACAGCATACATCTTGTGTGTTTCTAAGCCCCTTTGAAGGTAAGTTCATGGGGACAATTGGCCTTGCCCTTGGCAGACTTCTTGTACAAGATCACCCAAGGAAGGTGAACTGTCCTTTAAAACAGGCAGGCCACTGTGGCCATTCTGGAAGCTCTATCTCTGTCATAGGAATGATGAGATTGGGACATCCTGGGATCAGGACCAAGTAGGAGGAGCTCAAGATCTCTAGAAACGCTGTAGCCACGACTCAATCTCAGATTAACTGCCCCCAGCTCAGGGGCCTGGGACAGAGGCAGATGCTCAGCTAGGTTAGTCCAGGCTCCTGCCCCCGGAGCCCTAGCACAGCATCCTTCTGTACTGTGCCGAGAAGTCTACTCCACCACTGCTCAGACTCACCAGAGCTTACTAATGGGGAATCTCTGTTGCTCCTACCTGTGACCAAGTGGAACCTGTCACCACTAACCCCAACCCTGACCCACTGGAATTAAACACTTGACTTGTCATGAGTTCCTGTGGTTCTGCCAAGCCCTTTCTAACGGCAAATGAAAGGTGTTTCTATTTGCATGGAGGTGGGGGTTGAAAAGAAAGGGAAATGATTGGGTTTTGGTTCTTTTCCTTCTCTCCCTTCATAACACTATTGAAATGTCACACTTGGCCTTCTTTCCCATGGAGAGTAGTGCAACACACAAGCCACCGAGGACATGGTGATGGGACCACAGACTCACGTCTTTCCCAACAGAAATGAATGCAAAGAGCAGATTTCCAGAGGTTCCCTTTGCACCTTCAGGCCCAGTGCCCAAAGAATGACAGAATCCTATCGATCCAGCAGTGGGGACCTGGGAAAGGTGTTAGAGATTTCTGAAAAGCAGGGAAATGACACCCAATATAATCCAGTTTAAAAAGCAGAGGCTTGAGCCAGATCTCAATTTGAATCTCAGATCCATCCTTCAGCTTGCGTAATCTTGGCCAAAAGATACTAGACTTCTCTAATCCTTTTAACTCATCTATAAATAGGAGATGGAATCTCCAGGTTTGTTGTGAGGACTACCAGATATAGTCCATGTTAAGAGGTACCAACCACTTCCTTTCTTCCTTCACACACCCTTTAGGACAGTCTCTCCTTCCCTCAGCTGAGCCATGCCTGGGTCCAGCTTGGGTCAGGTGTCCACCACTGGCCCAAGCAAATCTATGAACTAAAAGATGGCTTGGAGACTTTAGACATATTAGAGGATGCTGAGAAAGCCAAGCCCAGAAAAAAAAGAATAAAACAGACCCATAAAGAAGCAAACAGATTACAAACCCCACACAAAGGGCAAGAATGGTTCCAGATGGGACTTTGGGCCTGTGTGGGATGCACCCATCTATGAGCCTTTATATTCTGGATTAGACTGGTTTGAGTTGGCCTCTTTCTGGCAACCAACAGAGACAGTCCCCAAACAGAGACAGTATGTGAAGTACTTTACTTAAGCACCTGCTATGACTCAGGTGCTAGATTCATGGCAGCTATTATTTCAAAACATCTCACTCGAAATTTACTGCTATGTGCTTAATAGCTACTGAAGCTACTAACATAAGCAGATACGCAGTGGGACTACCTGAACGGCTTATGGCCTTAAATTAACCAAACTAGCTATAGAGTTTCATGAACAATTTCTATGGCCACTGCAGATGGAAGCTTCGGACACAGAACATTCCCTTTGTTTTCCTGTGTAAGTCTTTCACATTAAATAAACGCCTCCTTGACTAACGGAGAAAAAATAATTATAATATTCCATTGGAGCTGAGAAATAAAGCAACCTTTGTTTATTTTTTAAAAGATAAACATGGCTGATCTGTACTAATCAGAACATTCTGAAGGAAATAAAACACTATTCAACATTTTTAGTCTACAAATAAATAATACCCTGTTTTACTTATTCTGTTAGCCAAAGAAAAGTTGGAAATGAAAAAACTGGATACTGCTTATGGATTTAAAGGTATTAGATACAGTATTTGATTCTGAAGAAATGAAGACATAAATGGAAAAAATGGCTATAGCAATTAATTTAGTAATGACATTTAAAAGTTTATACATAAACTGTACATGCTTGACTTGACAGACTAAAACATTTTTCAAGTCCTTAATTACGAGAACAGCAGCAAAACTTAAGACAACTAAAAATTGGCATTTAAGAATCTGCTGTATTGTTATGAATAAACGTTTAAGACAACTGTATCAATGAAGCCCAAGAAAATCCCAATTACTAACCTCTTCAAGCCAGCGTGCGCTGACTCTACGTTTCACTTTCGAATGTGCTCCCTTGTTCTGGGTTTAAACTGTACCTTTTCATCCAACAGCCTGAAGAGCACTGGGGTTACACTGCACGGCTGCAGAACCAGGCTCCCCGCATTACGGTCACAGCACAGAAATGACTCCCTCTGTCATTAAAACAGCAAAACCAGGCTCAAGTGCACACCTTCATGGTGTAATACATCATATATCAGAATTATAAATTACAGAAATAAAGACAAATAATGGCATGCAGGGCGTGATAGTTTATTTTTAAAAATTGTACCACACTGATCATGACGACCAGCATACACATTATGATGGCTTTTCTCTTGGGTATTAACATTGCAGTATTTTTATATACTGAAATGTTTCAATAGGACCAAGAACGTTAGAGAAATAAAGATCTTAGAAGAAAATATGGACACTAATAATTAATTTAAACCCCTCATGAATCAGTGGCATTATAATGTTATGTAGTTATGAAGAACAAAACTTCTCTTCTACATAGGCAGCATGAACTTCTACTTCCTTGTATTTTAATCTTTCGTTTTTATAACTTAAGCTACGTCCACGCTGGCTAAAGCAGAAACATACAAGACACCTCAGATAATTTCCATGCTACCATTGCACAAGTTTAGTGATTTTACTTAAAAAAAAAAAAAAAAATCAAACCACCATCAAAATAAAGAGGCAAATAAAAGTGATTTTCAAATCATTTGAAAAGCATAGTGCTTATTTGTCCAATACAGACTTGAACTTAAATTATATGCTATAATTAATTGATCTCCAAATTTCTGTAATAAAATTAACATTTATATATATATGGGTTTTGTTTATAGAACTGTATTTCACAATCAACAAGAGAAAGTGACCTTTTAGAGAAAATATATTTGGTTACAGTTCCACGTATCTGTAGTAGAGACAAAGCCACATGATGTTAAATCTGGCTCTAGTTACCTAAGGTATAAAATTTTGATCAAAATTATGATACTCTGATCTTAAAAATTCAACCCATGTGAAATTACTTTTTAGAATAAATGTGCTGTTGACTAATCTTTTCAATAACCTTTCCTTTTCATGACTATCTGCAAACTGACCCTTTTCTTCAATCAATGTGACTCACCAAATATTTCAAACTGACCTCTTTACTTCTGTGTTACCACTTCAATACCCAGGGATTTCTGAGGCAGCATAAGTTTGACTTCATAAAAACAGTAGATACTTTAATCTTTCAGTGACAGTTTTTAAATGTGTAAACTCAAGAATCACATTATTTAGTTCAGCAACTATAAAAACATTGAGATTTTGGCATTTCAAGCCAGAATCTCTTTGTGCTTTTTAAATTAAGCTGCTTTTGAATCTTTTTGGTATTTATCAGCCATTTGTATTTCCCTTACAATAATAAAAGAGCATATTTAAAATAATTTTTAAGGTTAAATGTCCTGGGGGCTTATCAATGCTTAAAAAAAAAATTACTTTTTTCTTTCAGCATTTGGAATAGTAGAAATTGTTTCTGGTCCCTCCTTAGATCAACCAACACTACTTTTCATCACGTATAACACTGAATTTTACAGACATCCCTGAAAAGTTTTTGATTTAAGTAAACGAGTGAATCACAGTGGAGTCTCAATCAGTTAACAGTGTAGATCCATTTAAAAAAAAAAATCACACTGAATATTAAAAGAAAATCTCCAAGCTAAAAAAAAAAAAAGAAAGGAAAACCCTCCTAAGAACTAAAACCAGGTATGTGTCGTCACTGATTCTGTGCTTGTGTCCCCAACTGATTCGACTCCTCCTTCTCCGTGTTATAAGACATGTTCCTTCAAATCTCCACACCAAGTTTCCAGGACACTTGAGGGAAGAGGCTAGACTACCATCGCATCTAAGGGAGTAGAGTGGCACCGTTTTCTTCCCTGATAGACTTCATATCCAAAGATGAGCATCGAGTCTCCCTTTGCTGTGCTCACCAGCATGTATCAGGAGACAAAACTTGCTGTGCACTCTGATGACAGCTGACCCTCCCACCCCACCCCCAGCGCCACTACGAGGTTACTAGCAGTCTGTCATTGTATGCGCTGGCCTTTCACTCTTTCAATCAGAAAAGTTGTGATTACTTAAAAAGGGGAGGGGGGGGCAGGGGCGAGAAATGAAAAACCAAGAGTCTAAAGGCACAAAGTCGCATAGCTGCTCTAGTTGGAGTTTGTAAACAGAGAACAGGTTGAATTGGGGTAATCCCGATCTATGAGTAAAAGGCATCCACAGCAGGCTTTTGTCCAGCCAGCTTCTTTGAGACCCTTCATGGGTTTTGAGGTCTACAAAGTATGCACTAAAATACCCATACTTCAAAAAGCAATAAGGCAAATAGTATAATCATTATTCCAAAAGTTACAATGGTAGTGTAGGCATACATAGTATAATTTAGTTACAAATGTGGTACTGTTTCTATTATATAACCATATTAACTGTTTCTTTCCTACATAATTATATATTCAGCCGAGTTTCAGTTGAACACAAAACCATCCTTGTACCACCACTGCTAGTTGGCAAGAGCTCTTTGATAGCAGTTTTTATTCTGCTGCAGAAATTATCCTTGAATTGAAAAAAAGTCCACAATCCGATGTCCGGTCATTAAACACTATCATATTTGTGAAGAGCTTCTTCCAACTTCTGTGTCACTTTTTGGAAAAATATTATCTGTTGTTGTAAGAAATGCTGCATCTGCGATTTAAAGTCTCTTACTCGAATTTGATGGAAGTGGTGAATTTCAGCCAAAGTGGCAAAAGATATAGTGTTACAGCGATCCTGAATGCCATCAGCCTTCTGGAGCTCCATCTTCCCTTCTTCCACGTGTCGCCTACTCTCCTTCACTTTGGTAAGAGCTCCTGTAGTTAAGAAAAAATGAATTAAAAAAATATATACATGTATTCCAATGGCACAGCTACATAGTAAACAGACTCTTAGGCACTATAAATACTTGCCTAAACTATTTCGAAGTCCTTTGGAATTCAAAGGAATGACTGTAATTACTTATTTTAAAAAAAGGAATCTGGTAAAGTTTCTGAAAACATCTCCATGACTGAAATTTCACTTATCAAAACTACAGTTCACCATTGATCAAGCATCTACAGTGTGTTTCATCTCTTCCAAGTAGAGATATTATAATTAATAGATGATAAACTGCAAGGAATTGGCCCTAAAAAGGCAAATCAAGAAAACTCTACGGTTTTCACATTCTTAAGAGAAAAGGTGTGACACTATTACATATACATACATGAAAGAGAGTTATCTAAACCACAGATATAAAACAATACCCCACAGAGGATGGGAGCCCACTTCCCGAGAAAGTCTCACTGGAGAATTACTGTAGAAGACTCCAGACTAGATTCTGAAACGTGTTAGCGCCAACTCAGGTTGTGTTTTGGGAATCAGGGCATGTCCCGGAGGGGGCTTGCCAATGTCTGTGGTGTACACTTGGAGGCCACCCTCATTGGTGCTGGCCAAGCCCATGTCTTGTTGGTGATGAAGGGATGAATAATGCATGCATGCCTGCTTCTGACCCCACAGTCTATCAGGAGACCCATACTGGAGCATACGGGGCCCTGTGAAGTAAGGAGTCACCATTTTTCCTTAAGGGGCTGTAAGGAGCAGTGAGTTCTGAGTCTGCCCTAATGAGGACCTGGGAAGGAAGCTAGAGGTGCCATAGCCTCCTATCAAGAAATGTCATCACAGGATGCGTGCGGGGAAGAGGGAAGGGAACAGTCACTCAAGCAGGTGCCACATGAGGGCAAACATTCATTAAAGCGTAGTCACACGACGACGACGCAAAAGGCCGAGGATGCTGACAGACAGGAAATAAGGGATATTCGTGGCTTCTTAGAATAAGTGATGATAAAGTACAAATCACTTGATCACAGCCAGCTTGAGAATTTGGATTTCCTGACTCCATCTAACGCTCATTCTACTAAACCATGATGAAAGACAAGAGAAACATCTAGGACACCTGACTTGGCAATCTGAGAACATGATGATACTAAGGGGGGAAAAAAAGGTAGCCTGTTTAGAAGGAGGTGGGGAAGCTGAGGGACTTTGTTTCAGAAATGGTCAGTTTTAGCTAATAGTGAAATATACAAGGGAAAAAGCCCTATTTTTAAATTTCTTCAAATCTCCTACAAAATAATATAGAGTAAACCTAGTATTAAATAAAACCCTCAGAGGTCAAACAGTGTACTTTTTTTTTCAGGGGAGGGGGGCACAGTTCAAAGACCTGAGAAATTATAACCCACCAACAAATGTTAACATACATATGAATGTATGTGTATATATTTCCATCTGTTTATTCTCAATGAGATCTTCAAGTGAAAAACATTAGAGCCCTGGGGCAGAGAGAACACCCCACTTCCACTTAACCCCACAGCAGGGATGTGGGGTCTGCCCCAGTAGAGAGAGGTCGTTTGCATTAACATACCTTCAGGAAGACCCCTTACCAATTCCATTACGAAGCCATCACTCTGAAAGTATGGCACTTTTTTCTACTATGGCTGATAGGACTAGTGAAGCAATAAAATCTGCCTGCTTGTAGTTTATATTAAAAAGAGAAAAAGAAAGAGTTCTCCCCCAAAAAAAGAGAAAAAAATTTCTTGTAGCAAATTTATCTTTGTTATACTTGTACAAGTTTCACAATTTATATACAAAAAAAGAAGTTGAAAAGACAAGGAGAGCATATGAGACAGAATTAAAGGAAAAATTTTTCAAAAAGATGACTGAGAAATGAAATATGATCAAAATGGTAAGAGACAAAGAGAACGAACAGGAAGTTAAGAGGGAAAAGTCTCAGGTGATTTGATGATTTTTTCATCTGATTCCGATCCAAGGTGCCCGAGCCCAGAGTGGACCAGCATCCTCCCCTGCCCAGGTTCCCAGGCATCTGCGTGGCACTTGTTGCCTGCGTCAGTAATACTCTGCAAGGATTACTGTTCTGGTTCTGAGCGCCTGGCTTTTCCGATGGAGAAGAAAGTCCACCACAGAGGAGCTCCGAACCCCGGCCCAGGGCTGTGTGAGGGTCAATGAGGTTGCAGCGTGTCAGACTGCAGATGAGATGACCATATTCTCAGAAACTACGTTCTGTTCTACACAACTGCGGACGTGCGTCTACAAAAACCAATTTAACAACGAACAATGCAGTGAAAACTTATCATATCAGCATACATTCTCGAAACTCTTGGACACAGCAGCAAAAAACAAATTTCTCTGAGGCTCAAAGACCTTTTGGCATTTAACACCTTTTTTCACGTGTACAGATGAAAGGAGCCAAGGAGAATTTAAGACTCGTTTTTTCCCCCAAGTACGAATTTATTTAGTAAATAATACTCACGTTGCTGTCTTCAAAGTCCCCAAAATGTTGGGCTCTGGGGCAAGAATTTTAATCCGTTTAACAACCATTGATGCAGGGACTAACGGGTACTGAGCACATTGCTAGAACATGGACGCGTTCAAGTCCCCGCCCTCCGTACGTTCTGGAGGAAGCCACCTCACAAAGCACACTGAGAACAGCGCACAACCGTGACACCAAGTCAAACAGGACCACAGAGCACGTAATTCCGCGTGGGAGCTGAATCTGGCTTTCTCCAAGATGACATGAGAATTGTGTCACAAGGAGAAATGCTCAGAGGACCTGCTACATGGCTGGCACTGTGCTGGGGTGGGGGTGGGGAGGAAACAGGCATATACAACTAGTTAGTGGTGGCTGCCAAAAACAGTAATAATATATGCTAGGCACTTTCCGTATACCATCTCTAACGCTACTGCAGCTTCACAACGGACATTACTCCTATTTTCACAACAGGGAAGCTGAGAAAGCTTACCCAATCTCTTTGAGCCTCAAAGTCACCCGATAACCCAGTAAGAGGCGAAGATGAGATCTGAATGTGTAACTGACTAAAGCAAAGACTACAAATATTTAGATAGAAACTGGAGCCTGAACTGGCGAAAAAGCAAGGTGGGCCTAGGAGAGCAGGGGGCTGGGGGACAGAGGCCGGTCAGCGGAGCATCAGCTATTACCTCTCCTCCCCTTGCCCACCGGCCTCGCCCCCCCCCCACCCCGCACCCAGGCACCGCCCTTCTCCCTTCTCACTTTCCTCATGAGGTCTAAGCTTTTCTTCTGACAAGCAATTCAGAAGGCCTTGTGAGTATGTAAAAGAAACTATATAGGTTTTGAAAATTTCCCTCTGGAATCTTACTAACCTCATTCAATTTACTAATTGTGCCTGTAAAGCTTTTGACAGAAATTAAGAACTACCACCAAAAATAGTAACATGCAACCCCTTCAGGAACACATGGGCTTCGCCTCTCTTTGCTTTGGTACAGTTGGACATCCCAGCACAAAAAAAAAATCACTTTATTTCGCCAACGAGGAAGGACAGAATAAACCACGGAGGAGAGTAAGCACCCAAAAGCTAATTCCACTTGGAATTTTGGTTTAACCCACTTAATGTAATTCAAATACATTAGCATAATGATTTAGGATTGCAGTAGCAGGGAGAGAGGAGAGATAAGATAAGATAAGGGCTCAAACTATTTTTTGAGGTGGCAAGACTTACATGCCTGATACAATTAAGGACTTAGACAAAACAGCATAGGAAGGTATTAAACAGCATACTATAAAAGGACAAACTCTGCTAGAACAGTGAGTGCAAAATGAAATCAAGAAAGATTGTGGGGGCTAGCTCAATGGAGCAGTGGTTAAGTTTGGTGCTCAGCTTCAGGCGGCCTGGTGTTCATGGGTTCGGATCTGGGGCACAGACCTACACGCCATTTGTGAAAGCCACGCTGTGGCAGCATCCCACATACAAAACGGAGGAAGATTGGCACAGATGTTAGCTCAGGGTGAATCTTACTCAAGCAAAACAGAGGAAGATTGGCAACAGACGTTAGCTCAGGGCCAATCTTCCTCACCTAAAAAAAAATACCAAAAAGAAGAGATTATGTCTCCACAAAACTGTACCCATGAATTTAGAGCAAATTAAAAACCACCACCATCTCTTTTATCTGAAATGTAGCTGAAGTGATTTTCTCCCAGATCCAGCTTCAGAAGAAAGATGATTAAAGCTGATAAACAATAATAAAAGCTGATAGCAATACACTTTTTAAAAACTCCTAAGAGTTCTTGAATATACCCTGAGTTGAAGAGACAGCAGCGCAGGTCCTTCTGTAAGAGTACAAGCCACTGGCTGTTCAAGTTCAGAATGACAACCCCAAGGGCCTTCAAAATCCCAAGCCCCAAAAGAAGTTATCTATCATAAAATATTTTGAAAAGTTTTAAAATATACTATTTCCTTTAAGAAGAGAATCATTTTTAAAAAATCTTCATCTCACAACCCTCCAGTTAGTTTTTCCATATACTTTTTAACAAACAGTAAGGATTTAGCTGTTTTCTTTCTTATGAGAAAGACAAAGTCAAATTATTCAATAAGTTAATCATGGAAGTTAACTGACCAGTTTACTGCCTGGGAGTAAACAGAAAAAAAAAAAAAGACACCTTCTTAAGAGCTCCAGCTCTCCATCTGAACACATCGCAGGGTGTTTAAACACTTGGCAGCTGACAAAGAGAACCACCCTCTGGAGTTCTGGAAGCTTCTCTCTACCCCACCTCTTCCCACTGCACGTCTAAACTCTGGGTTCTCTCAAGACAAAAGCGGGAACATATTTTTCCAATAAAATATTACAAACATTGGTTAGACACAAGTGGAATAGTATTATTAGAACTAGAATTCAGGTTTTATCTCAAATGGCTGTGTTCTCATAGCCGATTTGACAATTCTCAAACTGGGAATTATCTGTCCATGTTTCTACACTTCACATATTTTCATATTTAAAATTTTACATATCCCAAGAAAGACAGAGACAGCCCAACTTTCAATCAGCTTTAGCCTCTAAAAAGTGAGAGGCCGGAGAAAGAAAACTATGGAGGCAGAGTCAGACCACTACAGACTTGGTACTTCTGGGTGAGCCTTGAAAATTCATCTGTAGCTGCTCCAGAGCTGCCACGGACCAGCCGCAGGGCTGCAGCGCAGCATTACGGCATCTTCCAAGCATTCTCTCAGCTGCGCTGTGTTTTTTTACCAAACCCAAGAGGAGTGTAAATAAAGGCTAAAAACACCGCCCAGAATCTAAAGAACAAAAGGAACGCACATTTTTATCGTGGAATCAATACGAAAACAGGCAAAAGTTTTCAAAACCTCTACTTTTTAAGTGGCTAATTTAGGAGGACTCTGCTCTCTGCCAGCCCCCTGCCCTCATAAGCATCATATTGCCTCACTTCTTTCACAACAGAAAAGGGAAACGAAAGAATAAGGGACGGAAACCATACAATAAAGTCGAAGGCGGAAAGGGCTCACCATTGGATTAAACAAAAGACCCCATAACACTCCCAGGTGGGGCAACCCAACCGTTCAAAACCAAAGAAAATAGAAAACAGGAGTGATGAGGGGGCAAAACATTTTAAAATGGGAATGTAAGTACGTGACTATGAAATTGTTTCCTGGGCTAACAGATAGACATTGGGTAGCCGCATCTGGAACAGTACACGGGCACAGGAAGATTTTATTACGAAAAGAGAATGCAGGCAAGTATTAAATTCTGAGATTAAACGAGAAGGGGCGGACAATATAGAGCAGTATACCCTTCACAAAACAACCAATAAAGTAGTAACATTTCTAGTTCAGAAGAAAACACAACTTACTAGAAGTGGTGCAGCTCCCCAAGTTACGCAACTGAAGATCAATTCTTCAGATGTACTGGCAGCACAGGAGGGGCGTCCTTGGAAGCCATGCCGTGTGTTTCAGCCGCAGCCGTCACGGTGCTCCCGGCCAGGCAGGAGGCACCGGCCACCCTCCAGAATGCCAGGCTGAGCCCACCAGGCTGCAGTGTCCCTTCCCAGGAGGTCGGGAGGAGCACAGAGACCTCCCCTTGCAAAAATGCTCACACGCCGAGAGGGAATTTTCAGTCGAGCACTCAATCTAATTAAATTAGCTTGGCGACTTATTAGAAGTTCTCCACAGGATGGAAAGTTCGCTCAGGAACTGATAACCCTAAGACTTTATTCCAAAAGCAGGAGCAAGAACCCTGAGGACCTCCTCCTCAGCGCTCCAGTCCAGACAGGACGCCCGCCAGGGAAGGTCAAGGAGGACGGACTCTGAGGTGAGAAGGGCAGAGTTGGTGCCCAGGTTTGTTTTTCTTTTCAGTAGCTGAAAGGGCCTTAGAAAAGCTTTTGGTACAATTCTCTCAACCTCACAAATGAGAGGCTGAGTCACCGGTCCAAAGGCTCACAGCTAATTCGGCTACCATCCCCGCCTGCCTGCCACCTTCCATGTCACACTGCACACAGGGCCTCCCCTGTAGGAGACAGCTGACCCTCTGTGCGGGACAGAACATGGATCAGTGCCTTAAGACCTGAGGTGGAGACTGACCTGCTACACCCTGTTTACTCCTTTCCACATTAGGAGTGATAAAAGGAAAACTAAACCAGTATTTTGACTTTGTTTTAGGACCTGTTGTTAACAAAATCTCCTGGACTCCTTCGGCCTTCTTAGCTGACTCTGTACATGCAAAATTCCTAACGGGGTTCATTTTTACACTTAGTGCAATTGCCCGGGCTCAAAGAAAGGCACTTTGCCCCTTGCCCATTGCCAAACCCAGTGCCACAAACTCGTGTCCTAATGCACCGCCACCCTGCTCCTACCATTTTCTTTGTATCTTACCAGTGTGGGCCATCTTGCACAGTTTTACAGCATGCTCAGGCTGGAAAGAGCAAAGCATGAAATAAGCACCACCTGGTTCATAATCCATATGTACTCAGTTTTAGAGGGATAATATTACACGTTTGCAACGAATACAAAATAATTAAAACTAAAGAATTTAATCATATGACAAGGTTCATTAACATTATAACCTTAAAGGGCTCAAACTCAAACAAACCCATTTTATAGATTAATTATGATCCAGGACGTCAGCCTCATTTTCAAAAGCACCACATTATTTACACAGCATGGCAGTAAATTATTTCCAGCAGTAAAAACTATGTAAGAAGCATTTCGATGCCATTTTGGCTTTTCTGAAAAGAGAGGTGCACAGCTCTGGTGTCATCTAGTCAATCAGCACAAGAGTGATGAACGGTACTGTCACTTCCTTCTGATTTGCAGAGAGAAGTCACTTTGCTGGCAGCTTCTGACCCAGCACAATGGTGTGAGGGGCGGGGGGGGGGTGGGGGGGGGTGCCTCTCACACACCGCACTGCCTCCAGCATTTTCAGCAGGGAGAGCCCTAAACCTAGCTAAGAGGCCATCTAAGCGCCAGTTTCCCTCTTCATGCCCCTCTCTTCCCTTCTTCACGCCCCAGAGGGCTTGCTGGCTGCGCCAACCGCTCCCAACCCAACCGGGTCCAGTTTTGCACCTGAACTTTGCCTTCCTTTCCTTGACCAAATCTCTTCTTCTCAGGAAGTTTTGTCCCTCCTAAGACCAAGTATACAAAAGGCCCAGTCACTAAGCAACAGGGATCCAAAGGCTACATTTTCTCTTTAAAAAAAAGAAAAAGAAACAAGCACTTTATTTAATTTTCAAATCAGGAATGTACCAAAAACATTTAGATTTTCTGTCTTCCCAGGGCCCTGCCCCAGAAAATCAAAGCCATGGTGTGAGGGACATTACAGGAGAGACAGGCTGAAGGGCAAGAGGGACAGCTGAACAGAAGTTGCCCAAGACTGGACCAGGCCTGTTTTTCTTCATTCCCTGTGCATGTAAAATCTAACAAGCAAATGCTAATTTGGCCAACGTGGCCTACTTTGCACTTAGCCTCACATCACTGGTACCCACGCCCTCCCGGTCCCTGCCGTCCCTGCTGACTCCCCATTCACTTCTTCCCCTCCCCTTTCCTTCTTCCTTTTTGGTCTCCACCCACTTGCTGATTATTCTTTCCCCTCTCTGCTCCAATATTTACTTTTCAATTTTTTCTCTTAGTAAAACGTTTCAAAAAACAAAGGCCAACCTCCACCTAACAAAGAGAGGCAGGATGGCCGTCCACACAGGCAAAATAGTCACACATGAACATGTGCTCTGTGCAAACCTGCGCTCTGTACTTTGCATGTCTCATTTTCTTCTCTAACCCTCCCAAAGAGCAATTAGCGCTCCCATTTTCAGAGGCAGAAAGTGAAGCATTGGTAAGGTGAATAACTTTACTACAGGTGACTGGCTACAAGTGAACGGAGTCTGCCCAGCTTCCCAACTCAGGCAGCTCCCTTGTCCCTGAACCAACTGGGACTACTCGTCCATGGAGATCTCAAAGCCTCGTGGATCAGCCCCAATACACAGTGCACAACGCCAGCACACGGTCGGGCCCCCTCAGGAGCCTCGTCTCATGGATAAGCAACCCACAAACTGCCTCCAGGCCCTCAAAATCCTATTCTCACATCAAGCATACTAAGTGCGCTCCAGGCTTGGACCACATTAATAAACTCTGGAGGTGCAAACAGTTAAGACTAAACCCAAGTCAGTGAGAGCAATTTTTTTTGGTTTTTGTTGTGAGGAAGATTTGCCCTGAGCCAATCTTCCTCTGTTTTGTATGTGGGATGCTGCCACAGCATGGCCTGATGAGTGGTGTGTAGGTCCTGCACCCAGGATCCAAACCTGCGAACCCTGGGCCGCCAAAGCGGAGGATGCGAACCCAATCCCTACGCCACGGGGCTGGCCCCTGAAAGCAATTTTTGAAGGGACTAAATATCCCTAAAGCCAAGAACTATCAAATTCAAAGATAAAATTAAGTTAAAATTCACTTTCAACTCATTCATAAATGACAAAGAGAACTGTTGAGTCATTTTTTAAAAAGGAGGGAAGAGGGCTGAGACAAGGATAATAAACTACAAAAGGTTGTTTGATAATAAGAAAGATCAATCATTTAAAGAATTCACGCCTCTAAGCTTGGTTTGGTCCTGAAGAGACAATAAGCAGTAGTCCGTTCTAGGTAAAAGCCTCGTTATATCCTAATTAAGCAGCCCTTACAGCTTCATTCAGCAATCACCAAGTGTGTAAGGACAGGATGACATTTACCATGAATGAAGGCATTCAGCTGAGTGTGTCACATCTTAAAACATTGGATTACTTTTCCTCACTACGCACATCCATTCATATAGCTCCCCTGGTTCCAAAAATGCAGAGGGAAACCACACGCTTCTCTCTCGTGGCTTACTTGGTAAAGCGAGCTGTTACATAAAGGTTCTTGTGTTTCAGCTTACACTGAATATTAAATATGTGATACAGTTACCAGGGTGATAGATTCAAGAGAATTCTGTAAACACAGTGTGTTTTTATTTCAGAAGAGTCTGGATACAATGGTGAAAATGTTGATCTGCCTATGGCCAAGCAAATATAAAGACTTTAAAATCTGAGAATAGGAAAAGAAGAGCGTGTATCATTTCTTAAAGATTTTATACCCACAGAATCTTAATAAAATGAGGTAGAAAGAATATCCCTGATAATCGTGAATATACAATAAAATTATTAAAAAACAACTTATTTTGTAAAATAAAATCCATATAATGGTTTAAGTTCAGAGAACACGACTGATGCCTGAGGTCTGCAGCTCATAACTCCTAATTTCCTAATCCTTTTATTCCTGATATCTGGGCATGGATATTGGTCTGTACAATTAAGGCAGCATTAGGTATGTTTGAAAGCTGCCAGCACTCTGGGTTTAGATGACCTTAGACATACAAAAAACATTTATACCAAAGAGAAGAGTGAATTTGGAAACTATCATTATTTAATCAAAGGTAAAACCTTAGTTTCTTTTTTTCTAGCAAGATAAAGGGAGACCCAAGCTAAAATCAATCTAACAGAAGCTGCTCCAGACAAGCCCCTCGACATGGGGCAGGGAGAGGGCGGAGTGGGGCTAGCTCTGGAGAACAGAAACGGGGGAGCCGTGCGCTGCACGCCCAAGGCCAGGGTCCTTGACGGCACGGATGCTTCTGAGAGCACTGCAGTTAATACTGTGGTTAGAATATTTTCTAAGAAAACATTTCTTCCTTTCAAATATTTTCCCCCAATAATGCCTAGTTTTTAACTTTAGAATTGTGACTGTAAACCCCAGTGTAACAAATTGCTACTTAGGCTATGGTGCACTAACTGGTGAGCAGCACGCATTAATCACCTTCCTTAATGCCACCGCCGTGGCCATTAGGACTGGCACCTCACATCACTTTATGATCACTAAGCTTTGCACACAATCCTTAAATCAGCTGTTTTAAACTTAAGAACACCCTCGACCCCGGGGTTTTCCTGCTTCCTCATGCTGGCAGGGACCAGGGGTCCAGTGACTATGAGTCTTTACTCTGGCTGCATGTGACTTCCTCGAATTAGATCATAATTAACCGATTACAGACAAAACAAAGCACCTAGAAACCTATCAAGATTTAAAACACACACAAAATACAAATTGCAAAATGTGAACACTTACAGATGACCCATTTAAAGATGTCTCGCTGCAGACAATGGGTGGTTTTTGTGAAAATCGCAAATGTCAATATAACTGAATACAATAAAAGGGCCAGAGAACGGGATCTCTAGGGCTCCCTTCAGCCCCATTCCTTATCTTCTCCCACTGATCCTGCTCCTCTTTCAACCCGCCTATTTCTATTACTGGCATCACCACTTCCTCTCACCCAAACTTAAAACCTCAAAGCTAACTCTAGACTCCTCAAGAGAGCCACGCCTCACCACAACCTGCCACTCTACCCGGACGGTGTCTCGAGGTCACCTGCTCCTTTCCAAATCCACCTTCGTGCCTGGTCTATCCCAACAGCCTCCTCACATCTGTGCTCAGCCAACAGGAGGAGCTTCCCAAAGCCCCGGCTGGGAGCCATGCTGCACAGGGTGAAGGACGCCTCCAAAAGCTTGCAGTTAAACTTCTGTGGCTCAGATCCTGTCTGCAAAATGGGGATAATGACGTATGTGCCTCAGAAGCTCCCATGAGGTTTAAGTGGATATAAAACATGAAGCATCAGGCCCGCCACACAGTAAGCCCTCAAAATACATTAGCTATTTTTATCACCATTCAGATGTCTCTCTTCGCTTCCAAACCTTTAGTGGCTGCTGACTGCCTACAGAATCAAAGCAGGCATACTACTTACTGCAACGCAGAGCACCCCAGTCTCAGGTCAAGGCAAAACGAACTCAACTCCTGGCCCTCCTTATCAGCTGTGTGATCCTGGAAATCCCCGAACTTCCCCGAGCCTCGGTTTTCACAGGCATCAAATGGGGATAACACTCTTCTGGGGGAGGTCATAGCTGTACTGGGTTGACTAGTATCCCCCAAATTCACATCCACCCGGAACCTGTGACTGTGACCTTGTCTGGAAACGGTCTTCGCACATGCCATCAGTTTAGGCGAGGTCATACTGGATGAGGGCAGGCCTTAAATCCAATATGACCAGTGTCCTTAACAGAGGAGGACAAGACGAAGAACCAGACACACAGGGAGAGCCCAGGTGAAGGTGGACGCCAAGGGTGGAGCGAGAGTCTGCAGGCCAAGGCACACCAACAACTGCTGGCAACCACCGGAAGCCGGAAGAGGCAGGGAAGGAGCCTCCGCTGAGGCCTTTGGAGGGAGTGTGGCCCTGCTGACACCTTCATTTCAGACTCCTGGTCTCCAAAACTATGAAAGAATCAATTTCTGTTGTTTTAAGCCGCCCAGTTCGTGGTAATTCGTTACAGCAGCCACAGGAAACTAATACAACAGCTAATAACGGATGCTTAAAAATATATGCCATACAAAATGGTTATTCCACGTTACACAGGAGGAAACCGAGGCAGAGAGACAGTAAGTCCATGGTCCAATGTTACCCAGAAAAGTTGGAATTCAAACCCATCTGGTTGTAGAGAACATGCTCAAAAGCACTCTGCTGTCAGACCCTCCCCTGAATGGAATCAGACCCAATATGCAACTGTCCAGAACACTGCTGCTCATACGTAAGTACTCCACAAACGGCAGCAATTACTATTACTACCCATTGTCCAACCTCTCAACCTGCTTGACCTCCAAGTCAAAGGTCAGCGAATATTTTCCTTGAGGGTCAAGTAGTAAATATTCCATGCTTTGCAGGTCAAGAGGCAAAATTTGCGCTATTATGTAGGTACTTAGACAACTGTTAAAAATGTAATCATTTAAAAACGTAAAAGCCATGCTTAGCACAAGTGCTGAGAACAAGCAGACGCCTGGGAGGGTCTGGCCCACAGGCTGCAGTCTGCAGGCCCCAGCTCCCTCTCCAAGCATCTCCATTGGCCCCACAGTCCCTGGTCTGCAGGTCATTTTACACTCCCCCCTCTCCCTTACCCCATGCCTGTTGGCAAACAGCCCCTTCCGTCTCCTCCCTCCCCTTCCATGGACACTGCCTCAGTTGAGGATTCATCATGTCTTGCCTGAATCACTGCAGACGTTTCCCATCTTGCCCCACCCTGAGTCTCCCTTTACACCTTTACTCCTATCCACTCCCCAGGGTTAATTAGCCCCTCCTCTGTCCTACTTCAGATCGTGGCACACGCCTATGACTGTATGTGTCACACTGTATGGTGATAGCTACTCACCTGTCAGTCTCGGTCACTGACCTGAGCACCAGGTATGCAGTGTATCTATTATTATATGCTTATCGAACCATCCTAAAGCATTTCCAAGATCAAGAATGCACTCTCCATCTATGTTCCTCCAAAAGTCAAAATATGACCATCTTTCAAAGAGGAAAACCAAATGCTACCCACCCAAGCCTCTAAGGCAAACGACAGTATCTCTTCGTCCTCTGGACCCCCATGCACTCTCTTACTCTCAGCACCAGGTTAATCCTACCTTTTATTTCAATTCTCTCCACACACATCCTACCTCCCTTATGGAACTGGAAGTGTGAAGATGAGGGCAGGGATGTACTGCTCAACACGTAAGCCCAGTGTTGTGTGTACCCATGTCATTCAACAAGGTGAACGCACTCTGTCTGGATCTTATGCTCTGAATTAAGCAAAAGGAACCCCAGTAAAAGTATTATAATGAAAGCCTAAAAAGAGGAAAGAAGTGTATATATACAAGTTTAAACACTAAGAATCAATATGAACTGAAATCATGAGGTACACAATATTGATTTTTCTGGCACATAAAGCATTTTCAAATTTCCTCTCCTCATGCCAACGAATTCTGGAAAGTCACTTCACAGATATATAAGTCTAAGACTTTTAAATCACTCACATGCTAATTAATGACTTCACCCATGAAATATATCCAGATCCTATCTTTATTTCCTGTACAGTTTTAAACTCTATTATCGTCATCATGTAAACAGAAAAACAAAAACATTCTATAAATCACAGAAGACATCTATTTCTAAATCAACCAAGAAGTACGTACTGAGCGCCTACTTCATTACTTCAACAAGCATTCATTAAGGACTCATGTGCACGTGCAGAACAGAGGAGCTACATACCAGAGGAACATAGAAACAAGATCCGCACAGGAACCAAGAACTGAGCATACCCTTCAGCATTCTATCAGCAGGATTACTTGGAAAAGGACAGGGCTCTAAGCGGGCTACTCCCAGGAGGGGAACGACATCTGAGGCTTGACTGTCTGCACACGTTTTGGGGTGGGGAGATAGAGAACAGAACGCAGGAGCCGGTCAATCTAAAAAGATCAGACTCAAGTCCTGATCACCCATCCCCACCCCCGTCCCACTCACAGCCATCCTCATCTCAGTTGATGGAAACTCCATTCTTATTGTTGGTGACTCCTCTGCTAGTGTCACTCTTAGTGACGCCTCTTTCTCTCATGTGCTACATCTGATCCCTGAGGAAAAGCTGTTGAGTCTACCTTTAAAATACATCCTGAGGGGACTCCATCATCACCATCTCCATCGTCCCCACCTGGTCGAGGCCACCATCCTCTCGTACCTGGATTAGTGGAATTCCTTCCCGTTGGCTCCTTGCTCCTACCTCTGACACTCAATCCCATCCCCCATTCTATATGCTACACAGCAACTGGGTTAAGTTCATTAAACGTCCAGTTGAACATCTTTCCTTGGCTCAAAACCCTGCAATGGCTCCCTTCTCACTTGGGCTTTTACTCCAGTCCTGAAAATGACCTACAAAGCCCTACAAATCGGACCTTCCGTGACCTCATCTCCTACTCGGATCCTCTTAGTTCCAATTCCCTGGCCTCCCTACTGTTCTCAGCCTGCCCAGGACACGCTCACCCCAATGCCTTTGCTCTAGCTGCACCCTCTGCCTGAAAAGCTGTCCTCTAGACACCGGTGTGGCTAATCCCTCACCTCCCAGGTCTCCACTTAAATGTCTCGTTCTCAGTGAGGCCCACTTTGACCATTCTTTTCAATACTTCATTCTGCCTCCCCATGCCCTCATGCCCTGCGCCACCTTTTTTTTTCCCCAACTCACACCATACTCCACCATACATTATAATTTACTTACTGGGTGTGTTTTTCCCTGGGTGTCTCCACCCTACTAGAATGTCAGCTCCACAGAGCAGCAATCTCTGTTTTGGCCGCTGACGCAACCCTAGCATCTTCAATAGTGCCTGATCTCTAGTGGGCACTTAAACATTTGTGAAATAAAATCTGGTTTACCTTTCAGAGGATCCTGTGAATAATTCTAATGATTTTAGCTCCCCCTCCTTCACCACTGTCTCCTGACCTGCTAAACAATACATAAAATTCCACCATCAGAAGAGAAAAGTTTAAATCACAGCGAGAGACAAAAAGTTCCAAGAAAAAGAGGAGGAATGACATGTGGACTAAAACTCATTCACACTAAAGTTTAACCGAGATACATATACAAGATCAATCTCAGATTGTTTCTACTTTTGGAAGAGAGACAGTATTTAAAATTCAAAGTGAAGAACAAAAGGAGGGGGACCATGACGATTTCTTTCTTTGGTGGCCCTATCAGTTACATCCCTCATTCGGGTCAGAGAAGTTGCTCCAGCATCCCCCAAGGCCGCAGCTTCAGGACACCTGGCGGCTCTCACTAGCAGGCAGGAGGCCAGGTATTGATCACTTTTGCTTTCGCAGCACCTGGCAGGCTAAGCCTGCGATACACATTTGCCGATCTAAGTATATGTGCGTGAATTTCCTTTCACATCAACTGATAAAGGATTTTCCTGCTCTTAGATTATAAAGTCACATAAGCAGACAGAACGCTACTGAAACTAGCCTGAAATAATGCCTAAATGTTCATCATATACTTAGGAGGATTTTATATTCAATATAGGAATGAAGCTATTAAAAAAAACAACCAACAAAATGGTACCTAGGAAATCATGAACCTCACATTGACAGCTGAGGAACAAAGCTTGGAAATGTTACAGTGATTTGCACAAGAACACAAGTAAGCTGGGGTGGAGCTAGCAGGAGACAATTTACACAAACCCTTCAATGTAAACAACAACAAACTGGGGCCTCCCAATAACACCCATCTTTAGTCCTCGGTCACCCTTTCTCCTGGAGGGCACACAGGACAGACAGCCGTATTAAAATACAACAGTTAGCTGCTGTACCAACGACTCCTTGGGCTTTTCTACTTTTGCCTGCAATCCTGGGCACAGGCTATCACGAAGGCACGATGGGAAGATTACTGGAGTTGTCTTTTAAAGGGGAGTGCCTCTCATTTTAAAAGAACCTTTCTACTTTTCAAAATTAAGTATTTAGGGAGTAGCTACTGAGAACCATGACATGTCATCCTCCTGATGACCTTGTGAGGAAGCGTTCCCACTCTGCCAACCAGAAAACCGAGGCTCATGGAGGTTCAAATAACTTGTTCCAAGCTCCCCTCACACCTCCGCACTGGTCCCCCAGAGTCCATGCCGGGACTCTGCACAGGGGGCTCCTGGCTTGGGACGCCCCCCTTCACTGGCAAGGCTGACTCCGCTCCCCTGTGCGACTCAGGCTGGCCCCATGTGCTCTGCGTAGCCTTGGGAGGCTCCAGCTACCTGGCACCCGGCTTCTCCGCCACTAGTCAAAGAACGCACCGAGGAGCAAACAGTCCCGTCCACCCCTCCCGCAGACGCGGATCCAGGCTGTGCCCTACAAAGGTGAGACAACCACGGGAGAGGTCTTCTGGACACAGTCTCCCCAAACAGAGCTAAGCATTACTGTGTCATTTTATTTGTGATTATCATTTAGTTAATGATATTACAGAGCTTCATAAACAGATGGCAAAATAAATCTAACTTGGTATTACGCTTTGATTTAAAAATACTGTGAGACCAAATGTTGGAAAGGTTGTGGAGAAAAAGGAACCCTCACACACTGTTGGTGGGAATGCAAACTGGTGCAGCCACTATGGAAAACAGTATGGAGATTTCTCAAAAAATTAAAAATAGAAATACTTTATGACCCAGCCATCCCACTGCTGGGTATCTATCCAAAGAACTTGAAATCAGCAATTCCAAAAGTCCCATGCACCCCTATGTTCACTGCAGCATTATTTACAATAGCCAAGACATGGAAGCAACCTAAGTGCCCATCAACTGATGACTGGATAAAAAAGATATGGTATATACACACAGACACACACACACACACACAATGGAATACTACTCAGCCACAGAAAGACAAAATTGTCCCATTCACAACAACATGGATGGACCTTGAAGGTATTATGTTAAGTGAAATAAGCCAGACAGAGAAAGACAAACTCTGTATGACTCCACTCACAGGTGAAAGTTAAACATAGAGACAAGGAAAATTGATTGGTGGTTACCAGGGGAAAGGGGGAGGGGGGGAGGGCACAAAGGGTGAAGTGGTGCACCTACAACATGACTAACAATAACGTACAACTGAAATTTCACAAGGTTGTAAACTATCATAATCTTAATAAAAAGTTAAAAAAAAAATACTGTGAGACAATGCAACAATAGATTTTCATTCGGCCTGAAGAAAAGGAACATAGTTTAAGGGAAGTGTCATGTTTGTAAGGGAACTGACATCCCCCTTCTCCTTATAAAACTTCTCGAACGTTTGGGTCCCACCATCATGTTTCAAAATCCTAAGATAATCAGACAGAAACTTGTGCGGATGACATTTCTGAATAAAGAGGAAAGTCCAAAGGAGTCCAAGAGCGAGTAGGAGTGCGGGTCCCTTCCTCCTTTCAGTTCTGTGGTGATCAGCCTAACAGACCGGCTTCCTGGTGTGATGCTGAGGACTTCGTGGCTTGAAAAAGAAGCCTGGGAAGCCAGTGACGGGGTGAGGTGAGCAGCACCAGCACCGGCATGAAGCTTCATGACCAGGACTGCCCACGCCCAGTCACACTGACGTTTAACACAAGGGACTCAGGCATCTGCTTCAGAGGCCCCAGAGGTAACCTTATTTTTACTAAGAAAATACAGATTGAGCCAACAGTTAAGGCTAGAACTGAAGTTTCCTTAGAAAACAGCTGGGGGTGGAAGTAGGGGAGAGGAGAAATGGGTTCAATTAAGACAGGGCCAAAACAAAAAAAGATGAATGACCTCAATTTCTAGCCCAGAGATTTCAAAATGAGGATGAGTCTGTAAACAGCCCGCTTAGTAGACCTCTGCACTGTATTCCTGGCACAGTCCTCTCAGGGCTATTTTTAGCCACAGGAGAATGGGGAGCCAGAGGGAAGGGCTTACCTTGCAGCCCTGCTGGGAGGGACTCCTGCTATCTTTAATTAATGTCTGAGGGACAGAAGACCCACCCCACACGTGGTGAAAGGAAGCACAACGGTGAAATTCTACCCGCCAGACTGAGAGGCCCATTACTGGTGTCCCATTCCTGAGGTCCTGGGGCTATTTCTTGTTGAAAGGAAGGCTCATATGGAACGTTTACAGACGCAATGAGGTAGACTGCATATTTAATTTAAGAGGACAGAAAACAGGACAGCCTCACCGTCTAGTTCTGTCTTCCCTGCTTCACACACTCAGACTAGAGTTTACCAACAAATCATTTTTACATTTTATACCTTCTCTCTGGAATAAAGAAATTTCACTCTAAGTGTCTCCCTCCAGATATCTAGTCCATATTCATAAACAAAGGTGAAATCAGCATTTCTCATAATCTAATCTTTAGTCTCTCCCTTTCACAATACCCCCAAGAGATAAGCCTAAAGCTTTTAAACCACAAACCACAATGACTCTCTGCCATCCAGATTTAGCCTTATTAAATATCAGAGATTAATCATATCTTTAGAAACAGAACTGAATATGCTGAGCAGCTCAAAGTGAAATATGCTCTATGTTCTACCCCAAACTCACCAACATCAGCCTATAAAGGCATACTGCAGGCAGGGATGATAAAGAGGGAGAAGACAAAATGCTACCATTTCAGGAAAAGAAAATTGAGACCCGAGGCTTACAAAGCTGCCAGTGACAGACCTGTGCATGCTGCCTAGTCGAGGATCGATGAGCTGCCTATGAACAAAGAATTTAAGCGACTCCTGTTACGACAAAGCGAAATATGAATAAAATTCAAACAGATTCTGAATCCCCATTTACAGTACTGCACACTACAGCAAACTGCCTTCTTCCTCCACGCGACTCCATTAACGGAAATAGGTTTGTTTATCTAAGACTCTATTAGTTGATGCAAAAAATAGAATTACAGAATTCTCTTTTAGCTAAAGGAACCATATGGCTCTCTTCACTTTTGCAGAAAGGACTTACACTAAAACTATTATTAAGTTTAAGCAACGGTTTCAGTACTAAGTATAGTCAGAAAAATGCTAGTCCACCACATTTAAGAGTATATGAGTTTTCCACCCTCACTCTGGAGCTGGTTCCTCACCAGCCTCAAATGTCCATCCTGAGACCAGTTGCTTTTCTGAATGAGACATGAAGGCAGGCTGCAAAATGGATGGACGTCCTCACACCACAGAAATGTTACTCACTGGCTGAGTGCCTAGGAAGTCTGTAAAGGGGGGTCTAGCAAGGCCCGCTTCCCCTCCCAGTTTTTACTACATAAGCCTAGGTGGAAAGGAGGGGAATGCCATGAGATGACCAAGTAAAAAGAAAACCATGTGGAAAGTATGTGAAAAGATCATCAATTTGCTGAAGAAACTTATGGCAGGACTGACAAACTACGGCCAACTGTCCAATAGAACCTTTAGCACTGATGGAAATGTTCTCTATCTCTGATGTCCAGTATGGTGGCCGCAAGCCAAGAAGCACTGGAAATAGAGCTAATACGACTGAGGAACTAAATTTTTAAATTTTATTTCATTTTAGTTAACTTAAATTTAAATAGCCACATGGGGCTCACAGACCCAACACTGAGTAGCACAGGTCTAGAACTCTGGGAAAGCTGATCACAGCAGTCTCCCGGATAAGAAAAAACCCGAAGAGCCCAACGTTCCTGTCCTTTCCTCCAGGAATTAAGGGAAAAAATTTAATTAACTTGCCTTCGTAACTGCTTTGTAATTAAAAAGCCCTTTCTAATCATTTTGTCTCATCTGAATGTGGACCTCTTAATATGAGAACACGCAAAATGCAGAAGTAGTGGAACTGCTTTCCTCTTATTGTAAACAATGAATCGTTAAGAGGTGAAATTAATTATTTTGAATTTTAAAATTTCTCCCTAAGTTGAAATATAAACTTTGGACCAAATACAACAAAAATATCGTTTAAATTGCTTAAAGATTTTTCATTCTTTCTTTCTTTTTTGGTTGTCCTCTCAAAAGGCACAGTAAGACCTTTGATGTGGTTACGCTTTGAGACCTTGGAGGAAAAAAAACCTGTAAACAAAATCCCCAAGTGCTCAGACTGAAAAAGATTCATTCCAATAGCAACTGTGTAGTTAAGGGGGAGTGGAGGGTGAGCTGCTCTTTATAACCACAAGTTCTGAACATCCAGGACATATTCAAAAAGCTTTATTCAGCCTGGCTTATGATATTCATCTCATCTTTATTCCTCAAAATCACCAACGCTAGCATCCCTGATAACCTCCGGTTGTAAGCGAATGCTTTTAGCCTTCTGCCTCGCACAGGATAGCTTTCAGTGGCAGTACATTCTAAACACATGTCACCTAGGGACACGGCTCCCTTTACGTTACACACCAGGGCTCCAGTAGAAACAAACTATATTGTTCTTTCCAAAGTTCCTACAGATTATGTTGAGTGCCCTTGAATCTGTTTAAACAACATAAAATTGGTATCAGTTTTAATGAAGGAAGTTTCTCAAATCTCAAGCAATAGGAGACAATTTTAGTTCTAGGATTAAAAAAAATAAACTACATGACTTAGATACAGAGACTACTGAGGTAAACTCAAAATAGACCTCAAAACAAACACCACACCTTTTCTAATAAATAATTTCCACAGCAGGGCACCTGACAAGGCTGAGTGTGTGGGCCGAATGACAGTAAACCAGTGAATGAACTGATGCCACCGTGGAGCAGCCAGTCACCTGGCTGCAGGTATCTGTTCTTAGTTCCACCCTTCCAGCTATTTACTCACAATCTGCATAAACTCACAGAAATATGTGAAAAGGCAGCCAGCTTGGGTGCAGACAGATGTCACACAATTGAATTTAAATGTAAGGTCCTGCCTTAAAGTCTCAAACCATCAGTCCCACAAGCACCAGCCAAAAAGTCAAGAATTTATCTCAATTTATGCAGAAAAAGGCATAAGGAATGTAGATGCAAGTTCCATATAGGCCACAGCACTATGGTTGCTCCAATAGCTAATTCAGTCTTAGACCGCATTTACAAAACATAAAGTGCCAAGAAAGTTACATTCTCCGCTAAGATGAGTACTGCAGATGTTTGAGGGCACTGCATTTCAGCAGGGGCCATGGCCCGGTCAGTGTCTGAAGGAGCCCCCATGGTGAGTCAGAAGGCTAGTCACACACTTGGAAGGGGAAGGAGAGCAGCAGAGGGGAAGGAAGCGAGACTGCTGTCTCCAAAGGTCTGAGGGCTGACATGTGGATGAGAAAGAGACTTATTTCAGGAAACAGAATCAAGAGAGGCGAACTTTAGTTCAATACGAGGAAGAGGTCGAAGATCAGGGTTGTTCGTAATGGACTGGCCCACCTGGAAAGGCAGTGAGCCCCTCCTTCCGGAAGTGCAGGCCTGACGACCCAAGGCGGTTTCCACCACAGAGGGGGGTTAAATTAGGTGACTCTCCTTCCTCCTCTCCCCCACAATGGCCAGAAGACATCCACAGGCAAGATCCCTCCCGAACTCCAACACCTCCCCATTCTCTCCCACTCAAGGCATTCCATCAGAATGCAAATTCATGAGTAATGGCAGGACACACATTACTGCCCTAATTTATAAGAAATAATATGCAAATCTGAGTGCTTTAACAAAAACTACTAACAAAACAAGCTCTGACACTGTGCAGCTTACTCACTGGGATTCCAGAAACACTGCTCTCAGACACAACACTCAGACTGCACATTCTGTATAGCTTCTCTACATCACTTTCCTACATAATATTCTTAATCTCAGTTAGTTAACAGACTCCAAACTCAAAATGACTGAGGTTAAGGAGATTTTCTTAAAACCTCCTGAATTAGAGTGAGTCTTTTCCCTCATTTTATGAACACCGCAAGCAAGAAGCCTGTGCAGGAAGTTCTTAAACTGCCCCAGCTAACACCACCAAGAGCTGATCCTGATTCCTCTACCAAACCAGGGACTGAAGGTACGGAGGGAAGACAGCAGACTTACCTTTATTTGCAGATTATCTGTTCTTCCCCATTATCTCCATAATTCCTGGAACGCATCCCTAAGCGACACTGCAGTGTTCAAATGGATGCCTAATATGGTTTGGGTCCGTTCTAATTCTACCCCAGACACAAGATTATAGATGCCAGAAACTCATTACTCAACTTTTCAAACTCTAAAATGATAGCACTGTCATGAAAGTACTCTCAGAAGCTTCTCTGAAGAGTACCCACTCCCTGTTTGGAAATACTTTGAGAAGGAAGCTACCTCCCCACGATCCACCGTGCACTCAGGGAACCTGCCTAGCTGTCCACATCCCTAATGGATCCCCGACCTGTAGAATATTAATCTGGCACAGACAACGGTATTTCTGTCAAAGTCGTCCCTTTCTGACTGTACAGCACATTCCATACCAACTCCTCTAAAGGCCAGGCTTTACCTTTCTGAACGTGGATGATGTCGGGGAAGTTGGCCAGGTGCCCCTGATACAGCGCTAACAGGTCCATGACGGGGTCCAGGTCCTGCCTGGGCTGATCGGCGAACAGTTCGCCGATGGCGTCGTAGGCATCTCCGGTGAAGGCGATGGCCTGGTTCAGGCCGGCCGAGAAGGCCTGCTGGTCCAGCTCAAAGGCCTGGCTGAGGCCGCGGAAGGATTGGCCCACCTTCTGATACTCCTTCTTGAAGCCCGTCACCTGCTTGCGCGCGAACTCGTTGGCGGTGTGGTTGAGCTGCAGCGCGCTGTCGTCCATCTTCTTGGTGAAGCACTTGAAGCCATCGATCTTGCTCTCCACCTCCTGCAGGTCGAGGGCGGCGGCGGGGGGCGTGCTCAGGGTCAGGAAGAAGTTGGCGCCCACCATCTCGTCCTTCTCGGCCTTCCTCTTGCCCTGTTTCCAGGCCTTCTCGTCGGTGCTGCTGGGGCACGTGAGGAAGTGCTGGAAGACGTCGCACTGCGCCAGCACCGGGTGGCTGGCCATGTGGTTCATCCACCAGATCAGCCCCTTCCTGCGCTTGGAGATGAAGTCCTCCTCGAAGCGGCCGGTGGCCTGCTTCTCGGGCAGGTGGGGCACCGAGATGACAGGGAACTTCTCTGCCAGGCGCGCGTACAGCCAGTCGAAGTGCTTGTAGCGCCGATGCACCGGCACCTGCGTGTGCGTGGGCACCAACTTATAGGAGATGTAGCTCTTCATGCCCTTGAACTTGGTCTGCTTGGTGGGGTCGTCGATGGTACACTGGAAGGGGTAGGGGTTCTCCTGCCACTCGGGGCCGTAGGGCCCCAGCACCACGCACAGCTTGTCCCCATCCTTCACGAAGCCCGACGCCTCGCCGAGCACGAAGGCCTCCCCGCCCGACTTGACGAACGTGGAGAAGCGGTTGAGGTTGCGGCTCACCGTGGCCGAGCTCTTGGCCCCCGACGGGTGGTGCTGCGGGGCCGCCGAGCCGCCGCGGGAGCCCAGCGACAGGTCCGAGCGCGTGGACAGGCGGTAGCGGCCGGCCACGCCGCCCCCCGACGACGAGCCGTCGAGGTCCGGGTAGGCGCCGCTGCCCAGCGCGCCGGGCTCGTCGGCCACCGTGGAGCTGTCGTCCCACTCGTCGTCCCAGTCATCGTCGCTGCCCTGGCTGGCCTGGTAGCCGCCGCCGTAGAGCTGCTGCGGAGACGGCTGCAGGGCGCCCCCGCCGTATGAGAAGCCCGCGCCCGGCGGCTGGAAGGTGCTCGGCGGCGGCGCCTGCTGCGGCTGCAGCAGCGGCTGGAAGGCGTCGGGCGACGGCTTGAAGGAGGCGGGCGGCGCGGCGGGCAGGGGCTCGAAGCCTCCGGGCGGCACGTTGGCGTAGCGGGCAGGGGCGCCCGGGCCGCCGTCGCCCGCCGGGCCGGGCTCGGGGGCGCGGATCACCTGCACGTACGAGGCCGGGAAGAGGCCGCGGTCGCCGCGGCTGTTGACCCCCTCGAGCCAGCCCTCGATGTCCTGCTCGCTGCACAGGCTCAGCACCTCGTGCTCCCGCAGCGAGATCTCACCCGGGTTCTCCGACCTGAAGTCGTACAGCGCCCGGGCGCGCAGCGCCATGGTGCCGGCGCCCCGGGTCCGGGCCCCGCGCCCTGGCGCGCCGAGAGGAGCCCCGAAGGCGGCGCGCACTCCCGTGCCGCTCCGCTCCCTGCGCCGACTGCCGCGCTGGGCCGCCGCTGCCGCCGGCCGGGGGCGGGGCCCGCCACCTCCCACGTCCCCAGCTGCGCTAATCCACGGCCGAGAGCCGCGCGCCAGGCGAGAGCAAGCGATAGCCGAGCCGCCCGCCCGCCTCCCGGTCCGACTCCGCAGCCGCCACTGCCCCCTCGTGGCCAGTGCCGAGCAGTGAGGCTCCGGGGTGAGAGCTCCGGTGCGGGTTTCTATTCAGAAGAGAATTGTCTGAGAATTTTATTAGGCTTTTAAGTTAAAAAACGTATCCTAGAAAGTAAATTAATGTTTGCATTCCTGATAAACGTTCCCACTCTGAGCGCTCACTGAATGCTCCTAGAATAACTTAACCCACGCATCTAATAAAGGATTTTCAATGAATAGTAGCGATTGCACTAAAAGGAAAAACGGGATGTCTGTGCTTGGGGCCATACGCTGATGGAGCAGCTCCCTTTCATCTCCTACCCCCTGGAGACTTTTGGCAAGAAAGGGAGGAAAATGCCAAGAGCAAAGTAAGGAAGATGCTGTGTCTGATAAATTAGGAGGCTAAAGGTGGTGTGAGAAGGGAGACACTGGAGAGTTTACAATAAAGTAAGTGGGCACGCACTGCTAGCATTTTGCACGTGTCCCTTCTCCTTCCTAAAACGTGGGTAGTGCAGTGAATGAGAGCTTAGGTTTACACGCCAGGCTGCTGGGTTCGAATCTACCTTCTGACAGTACCTAGCTTGACCTTGATTGAGCAAGTCACTTATGGTACCTACCTCCTAGGGTTGTTGTGAGGCTTCGATAACAATGTAATCTCTATTTACAGATAAGGAAAATGAAACTGTTTCGTTTTCAAACAGTGCCACATTAATATATGGCAAACACTCTACATGGTGAGCACAGTTTAAGTGTTTGCTGTTATTGTTATTTTGGAAAGCAAAAACTCTGCCCTCCTTCATAAAGAGAATAGGGCTCCTACAATGACAATCCCAGGGTGTATGCACCAGGAGGGGTCCTCATGTTCACACCCTACTCCTAGTCTGAGATCAGTGACCACCCCTCTCTGTGCATCTCTGTCTCACTATATTTATGTTATTTTTAAGATAAGTAGATAAAAAAATCACTTTGTGAAATATTAATCAGCTCCAATTTCCCATAGTTGCCTTGTTGCACATCTTCTTTTCCTTTAGTGTATAATTTGCTGAAAGCTTTTTCTTCTCATAATCCCCTCTTACTAAGTCTAGCCTAATTATTCCTTTGAAGACACCTCTAATTGGGATTTAGCATTCACATGTGATTAATTTCAGCCTGTCCTCTGACCCTTTTTAAGCAAATCTGGGAAACGAGCCAGAAGAGTATACAGTTATTGTAAGGGCTGTGGTATTCTAAGCATCCTGCACAAAACCACCAGCCCAGAATACCAGAATTACTCCCACAGTGTTTATCCCTAATGCAAAACCTTAATTCAATTCAGCAAGCAAATTCTGAATTACAACATTTTTAGCTGAAAATTCTGGGTTAGGACAATTCTTACAGTAAGCCATAGAGGTCATTGAATTTCAATGTCAACAATTTATGTGGTCAGAAACATGAAGTCAACATTTACGAGACGTCTAGAATACAGTTTATTTTACTTATTAACTCATGAGAAGACAACCTAGAATATTTAAGAGAAATACATTTAGTTTCACTCATACTATTCAGCTGGTACTTTTTAGGTTAAAGAGCTAATTAAAGTAACATGAAACTTGCAGTGCTTCAGGCTTTGAAGCAGGGAGACTGAAAGTCTATTTCAGGCATGAAAATTCCAGTAGCTGGAGGTGATGGTGTTTACAGACGGGTTGGGCTGCTCCGTAGAAGCGGTGGTTGAGGGACTATTGGGTGTCAGAGGTTGTTTGCAGCACCAGTGCACAAGCGAGGATTCAGCTTGTAGGATCCCAGTGGAAGGCCAGGCATCAGGCTTTGTACAGGACAGGTACAGGCTATCCATGGTGCCTGGCCCTATGGCATCCAAGTGACAAGAAAAGCCTACCCTTTAAGGATCTTCGATATTTAGAAAATGTGCTCAAGTCTTAGAAACATATAACTGTTCACTCAGGGAAGTAGACACAGTAATACATTTTTTGAAGATTTCTCTAGAAAATGGAGCATACTGTTCATAATTTAGTTTATGCAGTCATCATTATAACCATCAACTATTTCTATTCCATTATGCTTTTGTAAAAACAAGTCCTTATCGGGCACTAAATGGCCCCAAACAACCATGTTTTCATACTTCTTCCATTGGTCTGAGAGGCCTTAGGTGGCCTGCCTCTCTTTCCATCCCTCACTTCCACTAGAGAGAAACCATGATGGTTTGTTTCTTATTTCCGGAACAAGTCAAGCACATTCATGCCTTGAATGTTTTTTAATATACTTTATTTTTTTAGAGCAGTTTTACGTTCATAGCAAATTTGAGCACAAAGTACAGAGATTTTCCATATACTGGCTCCCCACACACACGCGTAGCCTCCCCCACTATCAACATCCCACACCACAAAAGAGTGGTACATTTGTTACAATTGATGAACCTACATTGACAAATCATCATCATCCAAAGTTTATGTTAGGATTCACTCTTGGTGTTGTACATTCTATGGGTCTGGACAATTGTATAATGTCATGTATCTACCATTATAGTATCATACAGAATAATTTCACTGCCCTAAAACTCCTGTGTTCCACCTGTTCAGCCCTCCCTTCCCTAACCTCTGACAAAAACTGATCTTTTTACTGTCTCCATAATTTTGCCTTTTCCAGAATGTCATATAGTTGGAAGTATACAGTATGTAGCCTTTTCAGATTGACTTCTTTCACTTAGTAATATGCATTTAAATTTACTCCATGTATTTTCATAGCTTGGTAGCTCATTTCTTTTTAATGCTGAATAATATTCCATTGCCTGGATATACCACAGTTTGTTTATCCACTTATCTACAAAAGGAAATCTTGGTTGTTTCCCGGTTTTGGCAATTTTGAATAGAGCTGGTATAAACATCCTTGTGCAGGTTTTTGTGTAGATATAAGTTATCACCTCCTTTGGGTAAATACCAAGGAGCGTGATTACTGAATTGTATAGTAAGAGTATGTTTAGTTTTCTAAGAAGCTGCCAATGGTCTTCCAAAGTGGCTGCACCACTTTGCCTTCTCACCGGCAATGAATGGGAGTCCCTGTTGCTCCACATCCTCATTGTCATTTGGTGTTGGCAGTGATCCAGATTTTGGCCATTCTAATAAGTGTGTAGTGGTATCACATTATGGTTTTAATTTTCATTTCCCTGGTGACATATCATGTGGAGCATCTTTTTTTTTTTTATCAAAGTATAGTTGACATACAATAGTGTATTAGTTTCAAGTGTACAACATAGACCCTTATTTATTGACATTTATTTACATTACAAAATGATCACCCTGATAAGACTAGTAACCATCTGTCATCACAGAAAGTTATCACCATATTGTTGACTGTATTCCCTATGCTGTACGTTGCATCCCCGTGGCATTTATTTTATGACTGAAAGTTTGTATCTCTTATACCCTTCACCTACTTTGCTCTTCCCCCAACCCCTCTCCCCTCTGGCAACCAGCAATTTGTTTTCTGTAACTATGAGTCTGTTTCTGTTTTGGTTTGTTTGTCCATTTGTTTTATTTTTTCTAGATTCCACATATACGTGAAATCATACAGTATTCTTCTGTCTGGCTTATTTCACTTAACGTAATACCCTCTAGATCCATCCACATTGTCACAAATGGGAGGATTTCATTTGCTTTTATGGCTGAGTAATGTTCCATTTTACATGTGTGTAGATATAGATACATGTATATATTTACATGTATCTATATATACACACACACACATATATATCACATCTTCTCTGTCAATTCATCTAACAATGGACACTCAAGTTGCTTCCATATCTTGGCTATTGTGAATAATGCTGCAATGAACATATGGGTGCATATATCTTTTCAAATTAGTTTTTGTCGTCTTCAGATAAAATACCCAGAAGTGGTATTGCTGGATTGTATGGTAGTTCTATTTTTAATTTTTTGAGAAACCTCCATACTGTTTTTAGTGGAGCATCTTTTCATGTGCTTATTTGCCATCTGTATATGTTCTTCAGTGAGGTGACTGCTAACGTCTTTGGATCATTTTTAAACTGGGTTATTTTCTTGTTGTTGAGTTTTAAGAATTTTTTGTATAACAATCTGTTTTGGATAACAGTCCTTTATCAAATGTGTCTTTTGCAAATATTGCTCCCAGTCTGTAGCTTGTCTTCTCATTCTCTTGACTTTGTCTTTCACAGAGTTTTTTGTTTTTTGGGTTTTTTAAATTTTTTTATTTTTTAAAGATTGGCGCCTGAGCTAACAACTGTTGCCAATATTTTTTTTTCTGATTTTTCTCCCCAAATCCCCCCAGCACATAGTTGTGTATTTTAGTTGTGGGTCCCTCTAGTTGTGGTATGTGGCACGCCACCTCAACGTGGCCTAATGAGCAGTGCCATGTCCACACCCAGGATCCGAACCAGCGAAACCCTGGGCCACTGAAGCAGAGCGTGCAAACTTACCCACTCAGCCACAGAGCTGGCCCCAAGAAGTTTTTAATTTTAATAAAGTCCAGCTTATCAATTATTTCTTTCATGAACAGTGCCTTTGGAGTTATATCTAGAAAATCATTACCATACCCAAGGTCACCTAGGTTTTCTCCCATGTTATCTTATTGGAGTCTTATAGTTTTGCATTTTACATTAGGGTCTCTGATACAATTTTGAGTTAATTTTTTGGAGGGTGTAAGGTCTGTGTCTAGATTCATTTTTTTGCTTGTGTAGTTGTTCCAGCATCATTTGTCAAAAAAAAACCCTGTCTTTGCTCCTTTGTCAAAGCTTGGTTGACTATATTTGTGTGACTCTATTTCTGGGCTCTCTGTTCTGTTCCATTGATCTATCTGTCTATTGTTTCACCAACACCACACTGCCTTGATTACTGAGCTTTAGAGTAAGGCTTGAAGTTGAGTAGTGTCAGTCCTCCAACTTTGTTCTTCTCCTTCAATATTGTGTTGGTCTATTCTGGGTCTTTTGCCTCTCTATAGGTGCTTTAGAATCAATTTATCAATATCTACAAAATATCTTGCTGGGATTTAATTGGGATTGCACTGAATATATAGACCAAATTGGGAAGAACTGACGTCTTGACAATATTGAGTCTTCCTATCCATGAACATTGAATATCTCTCCCTTTATTTAATTGTTCTTTAATTTCAACAGAGTTTGGTTGTTTCCTCATATAGATCATGTGCATATTTTGTTAGATTTATACCTAAGTATTTCATTTTTGAGGGGTGCTAATGTAAGTGGTGTTGTGTTTTTTATTTCACTTCCACTTTTTCATTGCTGGTATATATAGAAAAGCAATTGTCTTTTGTAATGTTAACCTTGCATCCTGCAACCTTGCTATAATCACTTATGAGTCCCAAGGTTTTTTGTTGATTCTTTTGGATTTTCCATGTAGACAACCATGTCATCTGCAAACAGAGACAGTTTTTTTCTTCCTTCTCAATCTGTAGACATTTTATTTCCTGTTCTTCTTTATTGCATTAGCTATGATTTCCAGTGTGATATTGAAAAGCAGTGAAGAGAGAGGACATCCTTGCCTTGTTCCTGATTTAGTGGGAAAGCTTCAAGCTTCTCACCATTTACTGTGATTTTAGCTGTAGGGTCGTTGTAGACATTCTTTATCAAGTTGAGGAAGTTCACCTCTATTCTTAGTTTACTGAGAGTATTTATCATAAATGGATGTTGGATTTTGTCAAATGATTTTTCTGCATCTGTTGAAATGATTGTATTATTTTTCTTCTTTAGCCTGTTGATGTGATGGATTACACTAATTGATTTTCTTTTTTAAAAAAGAAGACACTGTTGAAAATGAAATCTTATAATTGCCTTTTTTGTTTGTTTTTTGCAGGGAAAGATTTGCCCTGAGCTAACATCTATTGCCAATCTTCCTCTTTTTTTTTTCCCCCAAAGCCCCAGTGCATGGTTGTATATCCTAGTTGTAAGTCATTCTAGTTCTTCTAGGTGAGCCACCACAGCATGGCAACTGACAGATGGGTCGTGTGGTTCTGCAACCAGGAAAGGAACCCGGGCCACTGAAGCAGTGAGACTGCCAAACTTGAACCACTAGACCATCAGGGCTGGCTCTACATTAATTGATTTTCAAATGTTGAACTAGCCTGGCATATCTGGGAAATCCCACTTGGTCATTATGTGTACCTCTTTTTATGCATTGTTGGAGTCAATTTGCTAATATTTTAAGGATTTTTGCATTTATGTTCATGAGAGATATTGGTCTGTAGTTTTCTTTTCTTATGATATCTTTGTCTGGTTTTGTATTAGGGTAATGCTGGCCTCTTGGAATGAGTTAGGAAGTATTCCCCCGCTTCTATCTTCTGAAAGAGATTGTAGGGAACTAATATAATTTCTTCCTTAAATGTTTGGTAGAATTCACCAGTGAACACATCTGGGCCTAGTGCTTTTTGTTTTGGAAAGTTATTCATTGTTGACTCAATTTCTATATAGATGTAGGTCTATTCGGATTGTCTATTTCTTCTTATGTGAGTTTTGACAGATTGTGTCTTTTAAGGAATTGGTACATTTCATCTAGGCTATCATATTTGTAGGCATAGAATTGTTCATAGTATTCCTTTATTATCTATTATCCTTTTAATGTCCATGGGATCTGTAGTTATGTCCCCTCTTTCATTTCGATATTAGTAATTTGTGTCTTCTCTCTTTTTTTCTTAGTCTGGCTAGTGGTTTATTGATTTTATTGATCTTTTCAAAGCACCAGCCTTTGATTTCATTGATTTTATCCATTGATTTTCTGTTTTCTATTTCATTGATTTCTGTGCTAATTTTTTAAATTTTCTTCTGCTTACTTTGTATTTAATTTGCTCCTTTTTTTCTAGTTTCCTAAGGTGGAAGCTTCGATAATTGAGTTTAGATCTTTCTTCTTTTCTAATATATTCATTCACTGCTAAAAATTTCCCTTTTTACCACTGCTTTTACTGCATCCCACATCCCAAATTTTGATAAATTTTCTTTTCATTTTTATTTAGTCCAAATATTTTTTAATTTTTCTTGAGATTTCTTCTTTGACCCATGTGTTACTTAGAAGTGCGGTGTTTAATCTCCACATATTTGGGAGATATTCTAGATATTCTATTCATATTTCTAGCTATTTTTCTATTATTGATTTCCATTACAGTTCTATTGTGGTCTGAGATCAGACATTGTATGATTTCTGTTCTTTTAAATGTGTTAAGGTGTGTTGTATGATCCAGAATGTGGTCAATTTTGGTGAATGTTCCATATGAGCTTCAGAAACATGTGTATTCTGCTGTTGTTGGATGATGTAGTCTATACACACCCATTATATACAGTTGATTGATGGTGTTGTTGAGTTCAGCTATGTCCTTACTAATTTTCTGCCTGCTGGATCTGTCCATTTCTGATAGACAAGCGTTGAAGTCTCTAACTATAATAGTGGATTCATCTATTTCTCCTTGTAGTTCTATCAGTTGTTGCCTAACGTATCCTGACACTGTGTTTACACATACATGTTAGGAATTATTATGTCCTCCTGGAGAATGTCTTCTTCATCCCTGATAAATTCTCTTACTCTGAAGTCTGCTCTGTCTGAAATTAATATAGCTCTCTTGCTTTCTTTTGGTCAGCATTAGCATGGTATATCTTTCTCCATCCATTTACTTTTCATCTATATGTATCTGCATATTTCATATAGCTGGGTCTTGTTTTTCGATCCGCTCTGACAATCTCTATCTTTTAATCAGTGCATTCAGACCATTGATGTTCAAAGTGATTACTGATAGAGTTGCATTAATATGTGCCACATTTGTTCCTGTTTCCTATTTGTTGACTTTGTTCATTGTTTCCATTTTTGTTTTCCGTTTTTTCTGCCTTTTGTAGTTTTAATTGAGTGTTTGTGATTTCGTTTTCTCTCCTTTCTTAGCATTTTAATTAAACTTCCTTTTTAGTGGTTGCCCTAGAGTTTGCAACATACATTTACAACTAAACCAAGTCCACTTTCAAGTAACACTATATTGCATCACAGGTAGTATGAGTACCTTGTAATAACAAAATAGTACTAATTCTTCCCTCCTGTCTCTTGTATTATTGCTGTCATCCATTTGCATAAATATGTATGTGTGTATATATACATACATAAACATACATAGTCAAAGTGTTGCCATTCTTATTTGGAACAAACTGTTATCTGTTAGATCAACTAATAAGAAAAGTAAAAAGTTTTTATTTTACCTTTACTTAGTCCTTTTCCAGTACTCTTCATTTCTTTATGTAGATCTGAGTTTCTGATCTATATCATTTGCCTTCTCTCTAAAAAACTTCTTTTAACTTTTTTGTAAGGCAGGTCTACAACAAATTCTCTCAATTTTTATTTGTCTGAGAAAGTCTTTATTTCTGAGTACAGAATTCTAGTTTGGTGGTCTTTTTCTCTCGACACTTTAAATATTTCGCTCCATTCTCTTCTTGCTTGCATGGTTTCTGAGGAAGAGCAAGACATAATTCTTATCTTTGTTTCTCTATAGGTATTTTTTCCCTCTGGCTTCTTTCAGGATTTTTTCTTTACCTTTCATTTTCTGTAGAATAAAGTGATACGCCTAGGTATAGTTTGTTTTGTTTTTTGTGTTGTGTGTGTGTGTGGCATTTATCATGCTTGGTGTTCTCCGAACTTCCTGCATCTGTGGTTTGATGTCTGACATTAATTTGAGGAAATTCTCAGTCATTATTATTTCAAATATTTCTTCTATCCTTTTCTCTCTTCTCCTTCTGGTGTTCCTGTTATGTTGCATCTATTATAGTTGTCCCACAGTTCTTGCTTATTCTGTTTCGGGGTTTTTTTTCCAGTCTTTTTTTTCTGTTTGCTTTTCAGTTTTGGAGGTTTCTATTAAGATATCCTCACTCAGAGATTCTTTCTTCAGTTGTGTCCAGTTCCATCTACGATAGCCCATCTAAGGCATTCTTCATTTCTGGTACAGTGTTTTTGATCTCTAGAATTTCTTTTTAGTTCTTTTGTAGAATTTCCACCTCTCTGCTTACATTGCCCATCTATTCTTCCATGTCATCTACTTTATCTATTACAGCCCTTAACATATTAATCGTAGTCATTTTAAATTCCTGATCTGATAATTCTAACATCCCTGCCATATATGAATCTGCTTCTGATACTTGCTCTCTGTCTCTTCCAACCATGTTTTCTGCCTTTTAGTATGCCTTGTAAACGTTTTCTTGATAGCCAGGCATGATGTACTGGGTAAAAGAAACTTCTGTAAATAAGCCATTAGTAACGTGCGATAAGGTGTAGGGGGAAGGGAAGGGAAGCATTTTACAGTCCTATGATTAGGTCTCAATCTTTTAGTAAGCCTCTGCCACCGGACTGAGAGCTTCACATATGCTTCTCAGTTTTTTTCTTTCCCTTAGGTGGAACAAGATGGCTAGAGGGAGCTGGAGTTGGATATTTCCCTTCCCCCGGGGTCAGTTAGGCTCTGATAAAACCCCAGCAGGTTAGGCTCAGGTTAAATCATTTCTCCCGAGGGCAGACCTTGTTAAGAAGAACAGAATGCTCTGGCATGTTTCAAAATGGTTCGTTTTTCTCTCTCCTGAAGCACAAGGAGATTTTTCTCCAATATTCACTGTGAGAACGTGGTAGATATCCAGGAAATAAAACTCACAGAAGTTTGGGATACCCAGATGACAGGGTTCCCCTGGAGTTTTTAACTCTCCAAGTTGTCCACACTGAGCCTCCAGCAATTTATCAATCACAGTTCAGGTTTTCCTACCCCAGCACTAGTTCCTAAGGAGGTTGTTATTCTGGTAAGCTGTGATTCTCTGCACTGGGCTGCCTGCCTCTCCCATTTGGGGGCAGTGGTTTGCCCTGTGACCTCACTTCTCTTCCAGAGCTAAGAGTTGTTGATTTTTCAGTTTGTTCAGCTTTTTATTTGTTGTTAGAATAGAGTGGCGACTTCCAAGCTTCTTACATGCCAGACCAGAAACCAGAACTTGCCTTGGGTTCTTGTCTTTCCTGTTTTCTCTGCCTGGAATCCTCTCCCTCTGGAGATCTGCCATGCTGTACCTTCACTTCATTCAGAATCAGTATGGCTCCTCCATCCCTCCTTTTCCTGCCTTCGAGAAACTGGAAGTAAGATAGAGAGAGCCTTAGTCCTGCGTCGCTGACCCCAGTCAGACTCTGTGAGAGAAGAAACCTTTGTTGGGTAAGCCACTGAGTTCGCAGTTTGTTTATTGAGGCAGCTGGCTTTAACTATCCTGGCTGATACCATCTCCCTCCCTCCCATCCCCTTTCTATCATCCAGTGCTGCTTTTCTCTGTAGCACTTACTACCTAACAGAAACACATCTATATATTCATTGTCTCCTGTATTAGAATGCAAATCTTTTCAGGGAACCAAGTTTGTTCTGGGCACTGAGGATACAGCAATGAACAAAACAGACATGGTAGGCAACCAACAAATATTTGTATGATGAAAGAATAAGGGTGCTCACTTATTTGCTCCCTGGAGATCAGCTCTTGTCAGTGGCTCTTCATCTATCTGGGTCCATTTGCCTCTGTCCCCATGCTGCCACCTCTAACCAAATGTGTCCAAGGGTAACTAAATGACACTTCGCTTTAAATCAACAACCTTAAAGCTAACTCAACCACCCAGAACACCACTCCAAATTTTCTGAGACTGCTAGAAATTTAACCATTGGTTCATTTGTATTTGGCTATTTGCATAGTAGTATAAATAACATTATATATTGTACTTGAAAGCTCTTCATATAATATATCAAGTGTTATACAAATATATACACAATTTTATAAGCACTTCCATCTTTTAAAATCGTATTTTCTGCTGTATTTTCACAGCAGCTCTTCCATGAATAGAGCAGATATTATCTCCACGGTCACAAACCAGGAAACCCAACCGCAGGGGTGGGGTTCACTGCTGAGGTCAGTGGCCCAGTGGTTGCTCAGCTGTCCTGAGACCTTCTGTGGTTTGGGTCACAGATCTGCCCCCTGCTGGCTCCTCAAAACTGCTATTATTAAAGAGTACTGACCACTTTCTAGAAGCTTTGTAGCTGAGATTTGATAGAAGGGCTGGATTCAAGGACGGCGCCATGTCTGAAAGGAAGACCACTTCCTATGTCTCCGTGTCTACTTGATTTCACAGGGAGTGTAAGCCCCATGAGGGCAGGAACTCTCATCTGCTTTGTTCACTACTGTAGGACAGCATATTAAATCAAATAAATACTTGTCAAATGACTGAATGAATGAATGAACAGATGAACCTTTCTGAACCTTAGTTTCTTAGTCTGCAGAATGGGGATAAAAATAACTCACTTCATGGGGTTGTAGCAGGATTTAATGAAGTAATAAATTTATATGGTGTCTTACAATGCTCAAAGTGTAAAAGTAATTTTAATCTAATTTTAAACATAGCCCAAATCTTAATTAAAATTGATTTTCCAAAGTGTGCAACTCATTCTTGAGATAAGAGCTCATTGACTTAGACACATTTTCATATTTGGATTTTTATGATGTTCATCTCTTTTGCAGTGGTATTTCTAGCTGAGAATGTACCACAAGTACCTAAGAAATTATCTACCACTATTGAAGAAATCCGTCTTTTTTCAGTACTGGACCCCTTTCACACACAGCTCATTCCTACTCTGAAGTCAAACCAAAGACCTGATTCAATATTCACTACCTGACAGCTCCCTTCATAAATTTTCTTACTTCTTCAAACACGTGTTTCCTAAATTAACTCAGTTATTGACTGATGAATGTGTTCTTGTAGATACATTTCCCCATTTGCTTTTGACTACCCTGTTTTGAATCGTGGTCTCTGTTTTTCTTCCCATTGTCAATATATACACAATTTCATAGTTTACAAGTCAACATTCCTCAATGTTTTGTACTAGAAGTCACAAATTGTCAAGCCAAGGCCTGAATCTGGCCTAATGTTTAGTTTGATCAGTATTTAAAATGTAGGAGATTTCTCATTCATTCAAAAATATGGAGTTCTGAATTCTTTTAGAAAAAAAAATCAGAAGGTCTGGCTACACTGGACCAACATTTCTGCATAGCAATTATTATCTTGTTTCCTTTAGACAAGGCATGGTCTTGTGAATCCACCACAGTCCTCACTATTCTTTGGTGTCTTATACCCAAGACCACCTTCCACCTCAGCCCTGTAGACACAGGAGAGTTTGTTCCTCCCACCTCTTCCAGGGCAAAAGCAATCACCCCAGTGGCATCACCATGGATATCCACATGGATGGCATCACCATCAAATCTCTCTGTACCACAGCCTTCTTCTGAGCTCCATGCTCCTTTCCAGATATGCTCTGGATATCTCTCACAGAATATCTGCTAGTCTGTCCTTCCTTCCTTCTTTGCTTGCTTCCTTCCATCAAACAGGTAGGCACCAGGATATAAAGAAGACACCTGCCTCATCTTTCAGGGAGCTGCTGGGTGCAACTGGGTGCTATGCATAGGGTGTATGCAGAAAATTATGGAGCTTAGCAGACCAAGGCGGGAAGAGGGGTGGAGTCAGGAAAGGCTTTCTGAAGCAGACAGTGCCTAATCTGATTAATTCAGGCTACGGTGGGTTGGGAAAAGGCAGAGGATGACTGTTATTCCAGGAGAGTTGATAGAAGCTAGAAACCTATTCTGCCCCCTTGGTTTGTTGTACCAATATTTGAGTGTCTGCTATGTGTGGGCCACTCACTGTGCTAGTGAAAACCAAGAGTGAAACAGTCCCATGGAACTTAGAATCAAGAGGAGCCTGGGTGACCAATGGATGGAGGGGTCATTTGCTGAGATGAGACATGCATGACAGCAGGTTTTGGCTAGGGAAGATGAGTATAGTTTTGGATGCTGAGTTTGACATGCCTACAAGATGCCCAGGTGGAAATGTGGAGCAGGCAATTGCACCAAAAGGTCTGGAACCCAGAGAGAGACAAAAGTTGCAGACATGGAGTTAGAAGTCACCAGTCGATAGATAGTAATTGAAGAGCTGTGAAATGGAAAATTACCAGAGTGAGAGAGTACAGACAAGCAATAGGAACAGTGGGCCAATGATAGATAGCCTCCTTTACTTGCTCCTTTTCCCCTGCATGCCTGAGAAGGAGAGATCAGATAGATAAAGGGAAATTTAGGAGAGTGATATCTTAGAAAATAAGAGAAAAAAAATTTCAAGGAAAAGAAAGAAAAAGTCACATCAGAAAAAGATGAAGAGCATCCATTTGGATTCAGCCAATGAGGTCATTCAACAAATTCAGCGTCCAAACCCTGCTGACTGACCCCAGATCTGCTGCCTCCTGGGTTTTCCTCCTCAGATGATGCTGTTAGCATACAGAGATGCTCCCAAGGTAGAAACTTCAGAGTTCCCCTTAAATCCTGGTGCTCCTTCCCCTCCTACCTGTATGCTGAAGTTAGCCCCTCTTCTCCATCCACTCCACCACCACCTGAGTTTGGGCTGCATTTCTTACTATAGTGGTTCATTGCAAATGCCCTCTTAGGTACCCTGTTATTTTTTACTTTCCACTTTAGCCATACGAGATTTCCCACTTCAATAGGCTACGTGCCTATCAAGACTTGGGGCCTTTACGTAGGCTGTTTTCCTCTGCCCAGAGTATCCACCTCTCTTCATCTGCTTGGCAAAACTCTTAGTCATCCTTCGAAATCCTCTTCCCCCAAGAAGCTTCCCTTGACTACTCTGACAGAATAATTTATTTCTTCCCTTGTGTTCTCAAAGCATTCTGTTCACAAGTGTTTTGTAACATCTATTTCATTGTGTTACAGATTCATTACCAATCTACCCATCTGCACCCTTTATGGATTTCAGGGTGAAAATTCCAAGAGTTTAAGATGCTGGTTTTTACAGGCTGGCGTTATCCTTGGCTCATCCCTATATTCTCTGTGGCTATCCTAATGGTGGGGATACAGAGGTACCCAAATATTTCATGTTGGAAGTAATCAAATGTGTAGTAGCTACAGGAAATATAAGCACATTATAAATATAGACATTAGCCAACTTTGGGAGAAGAATTGAAGGATACATTTTGGGATAAATGCGGTGAGTTTCAGTTCTTGGATATGGAAGTAGAAAGAATCTTCCATTTTCATCCTTAAGCTCAGAAAAGAAAACAGGCATTTCTAAAGTTAGAATGTAGGAGATCAGGAAGAGAACACAAGAGAAAGAAGAGAAAACCATCCTGTTGCTCCAGGAAACGAACCTAGCACTCTGACAGAAGCCCTTACTCCCCTCATTGCTGGTGATGGTGGCTCTCCCTGTAGCAGCTGTGTCCCTGTCTCGCTGATGAATTCTGATGAGGGCTTTATCTCATTGACATATCAAAACTCCTTTCATTCACCTTTATCTGGAGATTGCAGGAGAATCTAAAATTCAGAGAAGTAAACCAACAAGCAAACCTAAAAGAATAAACAACCAAAGAAAACCCAAGTGATCATTTGCTAAAGATCGATTTTCACAGTCTATTAACAACTCCTCTAAGACACCTACCAAAACACACTGTCTCTAAGACTAGGGAAATGGCTTGGAAGAGAAATGAATATGCACATAATAGACAGAACATTGATCACACTAAGAACTTAATCAACATAGCTTTCCAGGAGAGTACTGCCATTCACAAATTAGATTTTGTGAGGATAAAAACTATGTGCTAGTTCAGTAATCTGATTTACACGAGAGGGTACAGAGCAGACCTATTATCTAAATATGAGAGATAGATGCTTAAATGTGAGAGAGAAATTACATTTTGAGTAAGAAGTCGTTAATTCAAGTGCCTGGACGGGACAGGTAAGTAACATAAAGAGTCCTGGTGGAGGGGTGGGGTGTGGTAGGAGTTGGGGGCCTGTGGGGAGCTGAGGAGAGCCCGCCCCATCTCAAGGGGACACTGAGACTCGGTCCTGCCCCTTGTTGACCTGCCAGAATACAGGCCCTGTATTGCCATATGGCTGATATTTCTAAGAAGCCAGAAATCCTGATTTGTATGTCAAATGTCCTGATTTTTAAAACATAGTGTGAGTTAGGGGCCGGCCCAGTGGCACAGTAGTTAAGTTCGCACATTCTGCTTTGGCGCCCCAGGGTTCGCCAGTTTGGGTCCCAGGTGCGTACATGGCACCGCTTGGCAAGCCATGTTGTGGTAGGCATCCCACATATAAAGGAAGAAGGGCACGGATGTGAGCTCAGGGCCAGTCTTCCTCAGCAAAAAGAGGATTGGCAGCGGATGTTAGCTCAGCGCTAATCTTCCTCAAAAAAAAAAAAAAAAAAAACATACTGTGAGTCAAATAACATGTATCTAAGGGCAATATTTGCTCTGTCAGCTTCCAGTTTGCAGCACCAGTTTTGAAAGTCCAAGTTATTTCTACTTGCCTTAATGCTGGCTGGAGAAGGCAATGCTGTGTAGCATGAACTGTACTTCTCCTGCAAACGTGTAAAGGTCTTCAAGGACGTGAGGCTGTGGACACGGCAGACGTCTGCAGGAGGAACGCCCATTTCCAGTCAAGGTAGGACAATAGATTTTCCCCAGAGCAGCTGTGGAACATCTCCTCCTTTAGAGAAAAGCGCTGCTCCCTTTAAGATGACAAATGTCATTTAAATGTCCCCTGTCACAACAGGAAAAGACAGCCTGCTAGTGATTAAACATTTTCTCCATCCCATTCTGTGCATATTGACCAAACTGAGAGAAGATGTTTACAAAAATTTGAGGAGCATGGAGGAGTGGCAGAATGGATCAGACGACTTTTCAACGGCATAGATAGCACCGACATCAGCAAATTCACTTAAAGAGCTACAGAGCCACTATCTGCCATTGTCACAGTTTCCAAACTGACTCAAAAATATACCTAGAGAAGAAATTACAAAAGGAAAAAGCAAATATTGGTACTTCCTTTAATTCAGAATATTATACACACATCAGAGACACTGCCTTTTTTTTTGGAGGAAGATTTGCCCTGAGCTAACATCTGTTGCCAATCTTCCTCTATTTTATATGTTGAGCCGCTGCCGCAGCATGGTCACTGACAGATGAGTAGTGTAGGTCTGCACCCAGGAACAGAACCCAAGTGACCTAAGCAGAGTGTGCCAAACTTAACCACTAGGCCACCAGGGCTGGCCCAGAGACACTGCTTTTATATCAGATAAATTTAAAAAGTTAAGATTCCAGTAAATAAAACATTTTAAGTGAAAATGAACAACTTTCTTTTTTAGGAAATCTTGCGAATGAATTTTTTAGTAAAGAACCCTTTTAACATATGAAACAGATATGTAAAGGGTCTTTATAAATTTATGTTCCTGTGTAAAATAAATTCATGTTTCTATATAAAATAATGCTCCAGTATCTTGAGATGAGTCTAACGGTTAAATCAAGCATGCAGGAAAATTGTGACCCTGAAGTATTTCTTTAAAAGCATCATTATCCAAGGCAGCACATGAGAGGCCTGAGCTTCATGCCTTGATGGAAAGAGGCAAGATGGGTTGGGAGCTGACAGGAGACCTAACACTGCCTTTTCAGTGTCCAGAAGGAAGGGGTGTTAGAACTGCCTGGCGATGATTGTCGACATCGAGCTCTCAGGAGCAAGAGATTTTGCCTCAGTGAGATAATCAGGCTTTCCTCTACCCCAACAGACACTCAGTAGACCCATGTTAAGCCAAACTACTACGAGACACATAGGGCACGGGTTCCTACCTAGCTAAAGGGGGATGTTTCCTTTCAACCAAGTCCAAAGAAACCTCTTATCATTGTCTATTTGTGCTGCTTATCAAAATCTGGGCTCCCGTGAAATATAAGCCAAGCATGAATGGCAAGTGTGTGTGTGGTCTGGATCTGAAGCTTCCTAAGTGCAAATTCTTGGAGGAACTGCTTGCTGGGGACAGCACTGAGAAGGCCAATTTGGGGACAGTTTTGTCCTTCCATTCAATCTTCAACTGTGTCTAATGAGAAGCTATGATAGGAGAGGAAAAGACTCTCCATCTTTGGCTCAGATTGGTCCATAAATACTTTTCTGGTCTCCTGGGGCCGGGGGATAGGGGAAGAAGAAACTTGCAATAATACCAACCTTAGGAGTCATTATTACTTGGCTGAGATTTTTCAGGATGTTCCCTTTGATTTTTTCCCTCTGTTCAGAAGGTCTTAAGGACTGGCCATGCTTAATTCATCAACAACTTGACAAATATTTCTTGAACACCTGCAATGTGCCAGTAGTAGAGATAAAAATAGGATAAATCATAGGAGCCTACTGTCTGGGGATGGGGATGGGGAGAGCTGAGGCAGAGAGATATGGACACAAATGGATCATTTGATCATTTCAATACAGTGTGTTAATCATATGCATACTATATTGATATATATACAAGTGTATATATGTTAAGAATATAGACAAATAGTACGTGTGTATTTATGTGTGTGTGTGTATATACATATGGTACGTATGTATAAAATACCAAGTGCTAATTGTACATGAAGCATTGTATTAGTCACATTACAAACATTATCACACTTAATATTCCCCTGAAAGGGTTGTTTTGAGGATTCCCAAATTATAAAGGAGGAAATTGAGACTCAGAGAATCTATGACTTTCCTAAGGTCAAGAAGCTGGTAAGTGGAGGCGTGGGACTAAAGCCAGGTCAGCCCGATGCCACGCCTCTGTTTGCAGTCACCACACTGAACTTCCTCTCACATGCAAGAGACATAAAGGAGCAGAGTACTGCCTGAGGTTTTGTTTTTTATTTTATTTTTCTTGTAAGTCTTTTGAATAGGTATTAAACTCACATGATTCAAACCTCAACAACATACAGTATGCAGTGGAAGATCTTGTTCCCATACTGTCCACTCTCTACTTCCAAGCCACTGCACTATCCCTGTCCAAAAGCAAAAACTTTTGTAGTTTCTTGTCATTATTCAAGAGTTCCCTTACACAAATGTACTTGCCCCTTATGCTCCGTTACACAAAGGAGGCACACTGTATGCATTGTTCTGGAACTTGCTTTTTTAATTTAATGATATATCTCAGAAATATTTCCATGTCAGGATATAGAGTGTCCTCATTCTTTTTTACATCATCACAACATCACATTATATGGATGTACCACAACTTATTTAAATGTTCCATTCCCCATTTGATGGACATTTCTGGGGGCTATCTTGACCGTGCTACCTTACTGAGTTCTCTTATTGCTTGCAGTAATTTTTCTATTGGTTGTGTTGGGTCTTCCTGGATTATAATATCATTTCCAGTTTTATACTTCTAATTTTCTCTTCTTGTAACATGTCGTTGGCCAGTACCAGACCTGAGTTTTTAAAGGAATAGGGCTTAGTCAAAGAGAGGTTTGGTTCCAGGTAGGAAAAACATCAAAGACACGAAGATGTAAAACATGGGTCACATGTGATTAGAAAACCAGGCGGAAAGGAAGTGTGTCACCTGTTCCTCTGCCATAGCTTGGCTATGTCACCATGCAGTCATCAAACAGGAATATGACTTTCTAATTTTAACCAACATTGTATATTTTATTCCAATTGCATAGAAGTAAGAATTGCCATAAGTCTTAGAAAGAAATTGTTCTGCTTGCAGAAAAATTCTTTTTTTTTCTCCCTCTTCCCATCCAAATTCTCATGTCTGGTATTTTCACCGTAAGCATCTTTGCCACAGATATCTTTGCCACAAGCATTTTTGCCATAAACATTTTCACAGCATAACAAACTGGACATAAGGCAATTTTGCAATAAAAGATAAAATCACAAAAAATAAGAGGGACATTTAAAAAAGACATAATGAAACATGAAAAATGAATAAGAAAATTAAAGTCTTTAGTGCAAAATACAAAATATTTGAATACACTTAAAATGTGTGTACATTCATGGCAATACTGGGCAAATAAATGGTTTTATTTGGGAGTTTGTATCTAAGCACTTTTCTTCGAGGTCTTTTGTTCATAGTATTATACATTTTTGTTCTGCTTGTTGATTCATCTTCTCATTTGGCATACATTGCACTTTTTCCTTTTTGCTAAAATTTCCTCATTCAGTAAGAGAAGTATCAGTTTCCAAATACCAAGACACATATTTGTAGCTAAGCTTCATACTGCATTGTGAAAGCCTTCTGCACTGTTGTTCGTTCTTGGCATATCGTCACGTGTCTGTTTCAAAGTTCTATGAGAAATGTGGAGCTAATATTTATATAATATAAAAATGAGGGTGGATGGGGCTGGCCCCGTGGCCGAGTGGTTAAGTTCGCACGCTCCGCTGCAGGCGGCCCAGTGTTTCGTTGGTTCCAATCCTGGGTGTGGACATGGCACTGCTCATCAAACCATGCTGAGGCAGCGTCCCACATGCTACAACTAGAAGGACCCACAACGAATAATATACAACTATGTACTGGGGGGCTTTGGGGAGAAAAAGGAAAAAATAATAAAAATCTTTAAAAAAAGAAAAAATAGGGGTGGAGGCCAGCCCCATGGGTGAGTGATTAAGTTCGCACGCTCTACTTCAGCAGCCCAGGGTTTCACCAGTTTGGATCCTGGGCACAGACATGGCACTGCTCATCAGGCCATGCTGAGGCGGCATCCCACATGCCCCAACTAGAAGGACCCACAGCTAAAATATACAACTATGTACTGGGGGGATTTGGGGGGGAAAAGGAGAAAGGAAAAAAATAGATTGGCAACAGTTGTTAGCTCAGGTGCCAATCTTTAAAAAAGAAAAAAAATGGGAGTACAGAGTGATGTCAGCATCATGACTGAGTGAGTTGTTCCCTTTGTCTCTCCTCTCTAAGTTACAACCAGTAGGGCATCCACTAACCAAGAAAGGACTCCCTGCACCACACACCAGAATCCCTGAGAGACCTACACATCTATACATCTGAAGGTGGGTAGACTGGACCTCCAGGAAGCAGTAGAACTAGGGGAGCAGCTCCTCCCTCTCTCCCCGTGGCAGCAATTTAAAACATGGATACCCCCAGCAGGGGCAGTGGTGCCCTGACCTGAGATTTCAAAGACCACACTGGAGCCAAAGACCAGAGGCTGCAGGAACAGCAACGGCACTTGCAACTTAGCCCCTACCCCTCTTCCAGCGTTGTCAAGTGGCACATCCATGACCTGACCCTTCAGGAAACCCAACGGTGCCAGAGACCCTGTCCCCTCTTCCTCCCCCAGAAGCAGCACCAGTCTTTTCAACAGTGAAAAGATGCTGGGGACAGCATCCAGAACATGAATACCCCCAGCAGGGGCTGTGGGCCCCTGACCCGAGGTTTCAAAAAGCACACTGGAGCCAAAGACCAGAGGCTGTGGGAGCAGCAGCAGTGCTCAGGCTCATCCCGTCCCCCTCCCCCAGCAGTGGCAGGTGGTACCTGCAACCTGAGGCTTCAGGAGCCACAGCAGAACCTGTGACTTAGTGCCCAGTGGTGGCACCCCCAACACTGGCCCTACCAGCAGTGGGGGCTGCATACAAGATTCCAGGCTCCAGGCTGTGGCAGCAACACCTATGAAACCAGTGCCTCTGACTGCAGGGCTGCCAGCATCCACAGATGACCCAGGAGCAGCAGCACAGGTGGGTGCGTGGGGCAGTAGCATCTGAGTCCATGGAGAACCCACAGAGTGCCACTGGGGGAAGACAAGATCCAGGTGGCCCTGGAAGCAGCAGAAGTGCTCACAGCCTAGTGACTTGAGTGGCAACCCCTGTGACTGCAGAGGCATCATAAGCAGCATGGCAACAGCAACCTGAGAGGCACAAGCAGCACGAGGAAGGCACTGATGATGCCTCTGGCAGAAACAGTAGAGGGTGAAAAGCATAGGCCCTCAAATACAACCAGAAGCAGCTCAGAATCAAAGTAACCAGAGCCTTACCCAAATAAGAAAGGTGTTTACTACTACAAATGTGCCTGCAGAGGATCAGCTCATCAAGCACCATGAAGAACTACAGTAACATGGTAGAACAGAAAAAAAACAACAACTCTCCAGAAACCAAACTTGAAGTCATAGAAGATTGCAATCTAACTGACAGAGAATTCAAAATAGCTGTCATGAAGAAACTCAACAAGTTACAAGAAAACTCAGAAAGTCAGTTCAATGAGCTCAGGAATAAAATTAATGAACAGAAGGAGTATTTCATCAAAGAGATTAAAACTCAAAAAAAATAAAAAAACAGAAATTCTAGAGATAAAGAACACAATTAATGAAATGAAGAATAAAGCAGAAAGCATTGGAGACAGAGCAGACAATATAGAAGAGAGAATTAACAAGCTCAAAGATAGAAATGTAGAAATGGTTCATGTGGAAGAGGAGAGAGAACTAAGGTTTTTAAGAAAATGAAGAAATTCTACAGGAAATATCCAACCCTATTAGGAAAAGCAACATAAAGACAATGGGTATCCCAGAAGAAGAAGAGGGGGAGAAAGGAGTAGAGAGCTTATTCAAAGAAATAATAGCTGAGAACTTCCCAAACCTAGGGAAGGAACTAGATATATGAGTACATGAAAATAATATATCTCCTAATTATCTTAAATGCAAAAAGACCTTCTCCAAGGCATATTATATTAAAACTGTCAAAAGTCAATGACAAAGAATATTAAGGGAGGCCAGAGAGAAGAAAATAACTTACAGAAGAACACCCATCAAGCTATCAGTGGATTTCTCAGCAGTAGCTCTATAGGCTAGGAGAGAGTGGAATGATATATTTAAAACATTGAAAGACAAAAACTATCAGCCAACAATACTCTATCCAGCAAAATTATCCTTTAGATATGAAGGAGGAATGAAGGCTTTCCCAGACAAACAAAAGCTGAGGGAGTACATCACCACTAGACCTGTCTTACAAGAAGCATTGAAAGGAGCCCTCCTACCTACCTGAAACAGAAAGGCAAATTTTACAAGCTTTGAGCAAGGTGATAAAAAGGCAGAATCAGAAAATTGCAATTCTATATCAGAATAGATTAATAAACAATTATAGCATAAAGGCTAAAAGGAAAGAAAGCGTCAAAAATAACTATAACCACTTCAATTTGGTAACAAACTCACAACACAAAAAGAATAATTTGTGACAACAAAAATACAGAAGGGGAAGAGAAAAAGGAAAGAACCCGCATAGGCTAATAGAGATAAGAAGCTATCAGCAGAAAAAGGACTATCTCATCTATGAGACGTTTCCTTCAAACCTTTTGATAACCACAAAACAAAAAATCAGAGCAGATTCACGAAACATAAATAAAGAGGAAACTGAGAAAATCTTCACAGAAAACCACCAAACTGAAATGGCAGGCAGAAATAGAAGGAAAAAGAAACAAAAGAAATATAGAACAACCAGAAAATAAAAGATAAAATGGCAGTACTCAGCCCTCATATATCCATAATCACTCTAAAGGTAAATAGATTGAATTCATCAATCAAAAGACATGGAGTGGCTAGATGGATTAAAAAACAAGACCCAACAATATGCAGCCTCCAGGAGTCCCACCTCAGCTCTAAAGAGTGAGGGGATGGAAGACCTCTAAACATAGGCTCAGAGTGAAGGGATGGAAGATGATACTCCAAACAAATGGCAACCAAAAGAAAGAAGGCATAACTGTACTTATCTCAGACAAAATAGACTTCAAGCCAAAAGAGACAATAAGAGACAGAGATGGATATTATATAATGATAAAAGAGATATTCCACTAAGAAGATATAACACCTATTAATATATATGCACCTAACATAGGAGCGCCAAAGCATATAAGGCAACTATTAACACACCTAAAGGGAGAAATTGATAGCAGTACAATAATAGTAGGGGACTTTAATACTCCACTTACATCAGTGTAGAGATCATCCAGACAGAAAGTCAACAAGGAGACATTGGCCTTAAATGAAACACTAGACCAGATGGACTTAATAGACACATATAGAACAGTCCATCTAAAAGCAGTGCAATACACATTCTTCTCAAGTGCATGTAGAACATTCTCAAAGGTAGACCATATGTTGGGAAACAAAACAAGCCTCAATAAATTTAAGAAGATTGAAATGATATCAAGCATCTTTTCTGACCACACTGGTATGAAACTAGAAATGAACTACAAGAAGAAAGCTGGAAAAGTCGTGAATATGTGGAGACTAAACAACATGCTACTGAACAATCATTGGGTCAGTGAAGAAATCAAAGGGTAAATCAAAAAATACCTGGAGACAAATGGAATTGAAAACACAACATACCAAAACTTATGGGATGCGGCAAAAGTGGTACAAAGAAGGAAGTATATAGCAATACAGACCTACCTTGAAAAATAAGAAAAAAATCTCAAATAAGCTAATGCTATACCTAAGAGAACTAGAAAAAGAAGAACAAATGAACCCTAAAGTCAGTAGGAGGAAAGAAATAATAAAAAAATGAAATAGAGACTAAAAAGACAATAGAAAGGATCAGTGGAACTAAGAGTTAGTACTTTAAAAAGATAAACAAAATTGACAAACTCTTAGCTAGACTCAATAAGAAAAAAAGAAAGAAGTCTCAAATAAATAAAATCAGAAATGAAAGAGGAGAAATTATAACAGATATCACAGAAATGTGAAGGATTATAAGAGAATATTATGAAAAGCTATATGCCAACAAATTGGATAACCTAGAAGAAATAGATAAATTCTTAGAATCATATAACCTCTCAAAACTGAATCAAGAAGAAATAGAGAATTTGAATAGACCAATCACAAGTAAAGAGATTGAAACAGTAATCAAAAAACAAAAGTCTGGGACCAGATGGCTTCTCTGGTGAATTCTACCAAACATTCAAAGAAGATTTAATGCCTATCCTTTTCAAACTCTTCCAAAAAATTGAAGAAGACAGGATGCTTTCTAACTCATTTTATGAAGCCAACATCACCCTGATTCTAACAGCAGACAGGGACAATAAAAAAAAAAGGAAAATTACAGGCCAGTATGGCTGATGAACATAGATGCAAAAATCCTCAACAAAATATTAGCAAGTCGAATACAATACTTTAAAAGAATCATATACCATGATCAAGTGGGATTATTCCAGGGATGCAGAGATAGTTCAATATCCACAAATCAGTCAATATGATACACCACATTAACAAAATGAAGGATACAAATCACATGATCATCTCAGTAGATGCAGAGAAACCATTTGACATGATTTAACATCCATTTATGATAAAAACTCTCAATAAAATGGGTATAGAAGGAAAGTACCTCAACATAATAAAGGCCATATATGACAAACCCACAGCCAACATTATACTCAACAGTGAAAAACTGAAAGCTGTTCCTCTAAGAATAGGAACAAAACAAGGATGCCCACTCTTATTCGACATAGTATTGGAAGTCCTAGCCAGAGCAATTAGTCAAGGAAAAGAAATAAAAGGATCCAAAATGGAAAGGAAGAAGTAAAACTGTTTTACTTCTGCACTATTTGCAGATGACATGATTTTATATATAGAAAACCCTAAAGAATCCACCAAAAAACTACTAGAAATAATACAGTAAATTTGCAGGATACAAAATCAACATAGAAAAATCAGTTGCATTTCTATACACTTAACAATGAATTAGCAGAAAGAGAAATCGAGAATACAATCCCATCTACAATCACAATAAAAAGAATTAAATACCTAGGAATAAATTTAACCAAGGAGGTGAAAGACCTATATACTAAAAACTATAAGACATTATTGAAAGAAATTGAAGAAGACAGAAAGAAATGAAAAGATATTTCATGCTCATGGATTGGAAGAATAAACATAGTTAAAATGTACATATCACCTAAAGCAATCTACAGATTCAATGCAATCCCAATCAGAATCCCAATGACATTCTTCACAGAAATAGAATAAAGAATCCTAAAATTTAATGGAACAACAAAAGACTCCAAATAGCCATGGAAATCCTGAGAAAAAAGAACAAAGCTGAAGGTGTCACACTCCCTGATTTCAAAATATACAACAAAGCTATAGTAATCAAAACAGCATGGGGGTCTGGCCCAGTGGCATAGTGGTTAAGTTTGCACACTCTGCTTTGGCAGCCTGGGGTTCGCATGTTCAGACCCTGGGAGCAGACCTATGCACCACTCATCAAGCCATGCTGTGGCGGTGTCCCACAGACAAAATAGAGGTAGATTGGCACAGATGTTAGCTCAGGGACAATCTTCCTCACAAAACATAAAAACAAAAAAAACCCCAGCATGGTATTGGCAGAAAATAGACACATAAATCAGTGGAACAGAACTGAGCACCCAGAAATAAACCCACACATCTATGGATGGCTAATTTTTGACAAAGGAGCCAAGAAACTACAATGGAGAAAAGAAGTCTCCTCATTAAATGATGTTGGGAAAACTCGACATCACATGCAAAAGAATGAAAGTAGACAATTATCTTACACCATGCACAAAAATTAACTCAGGCTGGATTAAAGATTTGAATGTAAGACCTGAAACCATAAAAGTCCTAGAAGAAAACGTACGCAGTATGCTTTTCGATATTGGTCTTAGCAGTATCCTTTTGAATCTCATGTCTCCTCAGGCAAGGGAAACAAAAGAAAAAATAAACAAATGAGACTACATCAAAATAAAAAGCTTCTGCACAGCAAAGGAAACTATCAACAAACCAAAAGATAACCCACCAACTGGGATAAAATATTTGCAAATCCTATAGCCAGTAAGAGGTTAATATCCAAAATATATAAAGAACTCATACAATTCAACAAAAAAAATGAACAACCTGATCAAAAAATGGGCAGAAGATGTGAACAGACATTTTTCCAAAGAAGATATATAGATGGGCAACAGGCACATGAAAAGATGTTCAACATCACTAATTATTAGGGAAATGCAAATCAAAACTACAATGCAATATCACCTTACGCCTGTCAGAATTGCTATAATTGACAAGACAAGAAATAACAAGTGTTGGAGAAGATGTGGAGAAAAGGGAACCCTTATACACTGCTGGTGAGAATGAAAACTCATGCAACCACTATGGAAAGCAGTATGGAGATTCCTCAAAACATTAAAAATAGAAATACCATATGATCCAGCTATTCTACTGCTGAGTATTTACCCAAAGAATATGAAAACACTAATTTGAAAAGATATATGCACCACTATGTTCATTGCAGCATTATTCACAATAGCTAAGATGTGGAAACAACATAAGTGCCCATCAATGGATGAATGGATAAAGAAGATGTGGTATCTATACACAATGGAATACTACTCAGCTATAAAAGAAGATGAAATCCTGCCATCTGTGACAACATGGATGGACCTTGAGGGTATTATAAGTGAAATAAGTCAGACGGGAAAAGTCAAATACCATATGACTTCACTCAAATGCAGAAGATAAGTAAACACATAGATATGGCGAACAGATTGGTAGTTATCAGAGGGGAAGGCGGTGAGGAGAGGGTAAAAGGGGTAAAGGAGCACATATGTACGGGAATGGATGGAAACTAGACTTTTCGTGGGGAACATGATGCAGTCTATGCAGATGTCGAAATATAAAGATGTTACACCTGAAATTTATATGTTATAAACCAATGTGACCTCAATGAAATTTTTTAAAAATTTTAAAATGAGAGTACAAACTGTGAAACCAAACTGTCAACCAGTTCTTTTATCTTTTATGGCAAAATTGCCTTATAGACAATTAGTTACGCAGTGAAAGTGCGGCAAAAATGCTTGTGGCAAAGATGTCTACAGCAAAGCTGCTTATAGTGAAAATACCTATAACCCCAAATTCTACCCCATTTTTTAAGAGCCAGTCTAAGTCCCACTTACGTGAAACCTTTTTCTGTTGCTTCAGCCTACGCCAAACTTTCATTTCTGGACACGTTCATATGGTAGGTCCACTCTGTACAACTTAGCATTGAATTGTTTTTGTAAGGTAGTATTTTCTATCGGGGTCTCCGAGGGTCCCCTCAATAAATTGCTCTCCACTTCTCAGACTGAATTCTGAATAAAAGGAGAATAGACCAAATGGTTGGCAGATGGAACCCAAGTTATCACCTTTATCACTGACTGAGTTAAATTGTAGTATTTACTATAGAATGAGGGTCAAATGAGCCTCTAACTGCCATGGGAAATGCACTTCTTCCTTGTGGGGTTGCCTCCAAAGTCACCCCACTCCAAGCGAGTCACACAAGATAGATATGAGATCTATCTTGTTCTGCTGGGGAGAACAAGAACATGAGCCGGTGGACGTTTAAGGAAAAGTCCTCCTGCAAACCAAGAGGTGGGGTAAAGGCCCACCCCTGCAGCAGGATCTTCCCATGCTCATGATAAACTCTCTGAGGGCAGGGTCTATATCTTAAGCTTCTGATGCATTCTCTATAATACCGAGAAGGATGGGCATGTAACAGCTGCCCAATAATAATAATTCCAGGCTCTGTTCTATTCACTTTCCATGTATGAACTTAATTCTTACAACAATGCTATGAAGCAGCTGGTAGTAACACCGATGTTCTATAGCTAAGGAAACTGAGGCACAGAGCTCACATCGTCGATAAATGGTGAAGCTGGGAGTTAAACCCAGTCTGACTTCAGAGTTCATGCTTTTAACCACTATCTTATCCTGCCCTGGTTGAATTTCAAGGGCGATAGTCTTGGTAGAAATGGAGATTGCGCGAGTTGAGGAGCTGGGTGGGAAGAGCCTGTTAATGTCCAGTTAAGGGAAGTTCTGTAACAACAAATGCTCAGCGAGAATCATTAGGATAAATTCTACAGCACGTATCATTTTTTCTCAACTATCAGAAATCTGTGAAATAATCAGTTATGTACTGCTATATGAACTTGGAAAGAAGTCTGTTAATTCAACCTAAGGAACTACTGAAATAACTTCTTTGTGTAATACTAACTCCTATGTGCAAAAGTGAATCAAAGTGGCTCACATTTGATTGAAAAAGAAAATATTTTCTGGCTCTGATTCTTTTGTTGCTCATATGATTAAACTGCAATTGGTTTTAAGATAGATAAGGAAATTTTACTTTATCTCATTGTTTTTACTGGATGGTATAAAAGTTAAAATCCTGTCCAAATATTAATTATATTTGATCCCATAGCTTTACATTGTATTTCTGTAATCAATTTCAGACTGAATCCTAAGAGAAAAATAAATGTCCTTCAGGCATTTTGTGTGTTTACCACTAGAGGACACTATGTAGTCTTTTATCTGTAAAAACCCCTACGTGTTCTGTTTCCTTTGTGTTGATCAGGGAGAGCGAAGCTGTTACATTCTGTCTCAGGTTTATTCTCACGACGTCGTCTAAAGCAGAAATAAATTTCAAATCAAGCCGGCTGATCTGCTTTCTTGGATGGTGACCACTGTGGAGTCAGGGCCTGCTTGAGCCATGTTCTGCATCAGGCGCTTTAGATACATTTCCTCTGGATCCCACTTTGCTCTCATTTTACAGATGAGGAAATTGAAGCTCAGGAAAGTCATATAACGTCCCCAAGGTCACACAATTGCACAACAAGGACTTAATTCAGGCTGTGAACCCAGATCAGGATTGGTGAATAAAAAAGGAAAATTTCCATGAAGCTGCTAGCTGATTTCCTGACCTAACAGGGCCAGGGGAGTTTATTCCACTTAGCAGAACATTTGGCACTTCACTCTGATGATGGGAGGCTGTAAGGAGTTAAAAGACAGATAATAGCGACAACCCTAAATGTAATGTACAGCTAAATAGAGTCTAACAAAACAGCTATCCAGATGCTCTAGACCCTTTGTTTTCAGTTCCACTTAATCTAATTTGTCCCCACTCTGTTGGCTTGAATGTAATTAGTGGGATCATTTAAGGGCCCAGATATAACAAGACAGTTTATTTCTTGAAAGAACTGTGTTTCTGCCTTAGACCTGTAGATGACCTTCATGACTTGCTCTTTCTTGGGTGATCATGATGCAAGTGTAAATGCCTAGGAAAGGGGCCATTTTTACATATAAGATCTATGGATCTTGATAGTATGATTTCTGGTATGAAGTTGTGCTGTAAGAACTCCCCATTTTTCCACAAACATGGCTGCATTTGGCAGTGATGTGCATTAAATTGATCCCACATACTAAATAATGACTTCATTGAATTTGATCAGGCATGCACTTTACGCCATCAGTCTTGATAAATATCATTCCAGGATTGTCCTGAAATTGAATTGAACCTGTTCACTCAGATCATAATGAGCTTAGAATTATTCTTTATAATACCCTTGCATTTCCTAATCTAGGTGCTGTTTAACAAGCTGATTATTTTCATATGAAGAGATGGAAAATCAAATTTCAGTCCTAACTGTACCACTCACACGTAGAAAAAGGCATTTGGATTCATCCTGTACGAAATACTTCCTACCCCAAGATAAAACTACTTAACCCTTAATCTTCAAGGATATGAATAAAGAGCATGTAGGGGAGGAAGACATTTCCTCTACCCACTCTAGGTCCTTCTGGCCTGACTGTGAATTAAATTCACATGAGACAGAATAACAGGAGAAAATTAAACAAAGCTTTATAACATGTATACATGGAGGAGGCTCAGGAAAACTGAGTAACTCAACAAAATGGCAGAAGCTCTCACCTTAAATACCATCCTCAGCTAAAGGCAAAGAAGGATGTGGGGGTAGGGGAGTCGGTTATGGGAGATTACCAGAAAAGTACAGTAAACAAAAGTAAGGTTATTATGCAGATTTAAGTCCTTGCCTTCTGCATTGATAAGAGTTTCTAGAGATGAGGTCATCTTCCCTTCTTCCTGGTACAGAGAGGGAGACACCTTTACAGATGGCGATTTCCTTTACAAATGTCAATGTCTCTTAACAAAGGGTAAGTAAATTCTACTTTTCAGAGTTTCTCTCATGTCTGGAGTTTTTTAAAGTAACCAGTCCAAAATAATCCTCAGGCCAAAGAGACATATCTTGGGGTGGCCAATTCCAATCCCCTACAAGCACATGCTATCAGTCAGAGTTGTTTTGTAAACAGGACCAAGAGTTGTAATTTTTGTTCTGTAACCTCAGCCTATGAAGCTGTTTATTAAGTCCATGAAATGTAAAGTCATAGAGCTAAAAAAAGAAGTACTTGGAAACTTTATGTATTCCACACATATTCCAAAGACACATTTCAACTGAGTCAGATGTCAGGCACTCTCAGTCTAGGAATGGCTTAGGCTGGGATCTGGTTTTCAATTCTCCCTTTTTCCTCTGGAATCTTGGAGCAGCTGTTGTTCCCCAGATGAACCAGCTAACGTAGATATTTTTTAATTATTACTTTATTCTAATGATAAATAAGCTAGTGAATTCCATTAACTAAAAGCCACTGAAAGAGAGCGACAGTACCTAAGGATTTTAAACTGCCCATGCAGGGTACTTCTATCACAACATCTGTGCAAGAAGCAGACCCAGGCGTGCACATGGGACAGACCCAATTATGATCTATTTTGGTTACTGGCTTTGCGAGGCCTCAGACCTCTCTCCTGGGCCTGAGATTTATTCTTCCTTATTCAAGGGAACAACAGCTGTGTTTATCAGAAGCACGATCCAAATCATAGCAGATCAGGTGACTCAAAGTTTTCCTTCTGATAAGATTAGAACTCAAACTAGCTCAGTCATTCCTGGGCAACTCAACATCGATTTTTAAAGCCTCGATTTCAATTACCATAAGTGAAACATGAATAAGTGAATATAATTTTTGACTGCATTTTTTATCTTGAGATGATTGAAGATTCACAGGCAGGGGTAAGAAATAATAGAGAGATCTGCTGTGTCGGTTTCCGGGTTCCCTCCAATGGTACCATCTTGCAGAACTCTTGTACAATGTCGTGACATTGACACTGACACAGTCAAGATATGGAACCGAATATGATTTCCTGGGAAAGTAATATTCCACAGAATCAGACCAGTGGTCTCTTTATATAGGATCTGTCAGTGGCATCAGGGATACTTATGGGGAAAGAGAGTATGGTAGTAGTTTCTCTCTCTGGTATCATTCTTAAAACTTAATAGTGTAACTCCCACAACTAGAAGGACCTGCAGCTAAGATAGATATATAACTATGTACAGGGGAGGTTTGGGGAGATAAAGCAGCAAAAAAAAAAACAACTTAATAGTGTACCTAAACATCTATGATTTTACTTTATTTTTTTCATGCAAAGAATTTATTTTTTGTATTCGCATTTTTTATTGAGGTAACAATGGTTCACAACATTATATAAATTTCAGGTGTATATCATTATATTCTGATTTCTGTGTAGATTACATCATGTTCACCACCTATACACTAGTTACCATCCATCACTATACACATATGCCCTGTCACCCAGGATTTATTTTAAATCTCTTCTAAGAGGGAAATCCATCGTGAACACATCTAATTCTTGTCTGCTGAACACCTTTCATTTTTGTCCTTGCAGATCCACTCTCCACCCTCCTCTGCCTGCCTTGTGCCCTGGGGCTGGGGGGTAAGGAGGATTGACTTGTATGGCTCCTGGGCTGTCTGGTTCCCAGGTAAATCTGACAGAAAACCAGAGAGCAGGAGAGTGAAGTCAGTATTTATTCCCTTGGCCCTGCGAGCTACCTGGGGTTGGCTGCGTTCCTCTCTGAAGGCTGTGGCTCCCACTGGACAGCTTTCTCCACGAAGATCCCCCTCCAATGGCTGGCACCACTCCCTGCCCTCACCCCTCAGGCCTAGGGGAGGGAGGTGCCTCGTGGTCCCTGTTGGTGCCCCTCATCCCTGACCACAATTCTTGTCAAGAGTCCTTTATTAAGCTGTTTTCTGTCACTCTCCTTGAGTGTGTTAACTATTTTCTCCCTGGACTCTGACCATTATATTCAGCGACCACCACCTTCATCCTAATTTCCTCTTCTCCCTTGCTTTATGGACCACCACCTTCTTCCTAATTTCCTCTTCTCCCTTGCTTTATGGACCACCACCTTCTTCCTAATTTCCTCTTCTCCCTTGTTTTATGGACACTGTTCTGCCTGGTTTTTCTTCTCAGAGATGTAGGAGGAAGTCAAGAAGGAAACCCCAACATTTAAAAGGCGAGCAATAGCAATGAAGAGAGAATGGAATATACGGGCAGAGGCTCCCAGGCTCTCAAACTCTGATTTCTAGCTTGTCAGCACCTAGAAACTTCCTTCTGGAGGCCCACAGAAGCCTCAAACTAAACACTTTATGGTAAATGCTGTGATGAGCAGCCCAGATCCCCTCTCAGGAATAAAAGACCTTGTCACCCAGCTGGTGAGAATGTCACTAGAAAACAGCCTTCAGCTGACTGTCCTCTTCTGTGGTTGCCTTGACTGAAAAAAAAAGGCCTCATCCAAAGTCACGCCTCCTTCGAGGAGCAGTCTGCATCCAATGACTAATCTGTGAGTCAGATATAAAGGCCTGTTCCCCTTGGCCCAACTTGGGACAACTCTTATTCCTCATCTATGGCCACATAACAAATGACCTCAAAACTAGCAACCTAAAACAACAAATATTTATCGTCTCACAATTTCTGTCTCAGGATTTCCCATGAGGTTGCAGTTAAGCTGTCCACAGGGGCCGAGGTCATCTGAAGGGCCTGGAAGATCCACTTTGCTGTTGGCAGAAAGCTTCAGTTTCCCACTACCTGGGCCTCCCCACAGGGCTGCTCATGACTTGGCAATAACTGCTGTGTCAAAATCCCATTTTCCATGGAAAGTGGACTTCCTTAATAATTTTAGCCCCATGCCATAACTTTCGCTCGCTTTCAGTTATTAGAGTAATTACTACCAGCTGTTAAAACAATGATTTCTATCCTTAAGATTCAATGATTTTGTTTTGAAGCTCTAGTTTCATAAAAATTTATGGCTCTCTTCTCTCCCACTTCCTCTCCCAACCAGTGCAGCGGAATAGGGGTGTGGGGTGTGGTCTGGGTCTCACACACCTGCCTGTGTCTTTCCGTGATGCATCCTGCTGGTAATGGCCAGGGAGGAGGGAGAAGGAAGGGAGAGGCGCCCTGTGGGACCCAGCTTACTGTCCTCATGCTCAGTGAAGAACAAAGGAGGCTGACAACATCAACTGACAAGAGATTTGTTCATAAGCAGCACCTCTAGGTGCTAGGGGTCCCTCATGAGAGAGAGATTCATTTTCAATTGCAGGCCCAGCCCCTGAGCTGGCAGGCTTATGTCCCATTCCTCTGATGTGTGCCCCTCTCTGCCCGGCACTGTGGCTTTCCCAAATAAGATCAAAGCTCCAAATATGATCAACTCACCACAGCCAACTCCTAGGTCTTCAGGCTTATGTAGGATCCATCTTCCAAACTTCTTGGGCTTTGAGTGGGGACAGTCTTGACTCCTGCTCCACCTGGCAGTCCCCTACCATGCCATCTCTTCCCAATGTACTTTTCCTCTACCCTAGTAGCACAAGGGCTGGACAGTGAGCCTAGCACCCCATAACTGTCCAGAAAGGGAATGGCACATCGGATACCCACAAACTTGGGAGTAGCTCTTTTGATAGCTCCCTCCTTCAGCTTTGAGGATGGGAAACAACCCATAGGACCCCTGCCCTGGTTCTAGGGAATAAATAGTTCTACATGAGTGGTGTGCTTCTACCAAAGGCAACAGCATTCTCCCTTTCAACCTCATCTTATATTAGGGTGTGAGGTGGTGGTACTGGTTCTGCTTCCTGGTTTCTCTTAGCAAGTCCCGTCGAGGGATGGATGGCCCCAACAGCTGTGATTCTAGGAATTTAGAATGTGGGGTACTTAGCTCCTTTGATCCTCAGCTGTGAGCTTTGTGGCGTTAGTCACAAATACTTAGCAGCTGTCACCCATGTTTAAAATTAATCATCTTTCTCCCAACACACTCTGATCCTGTATGGCCTTTCTTGGCAGAGGGTTCCACCATCCCCCCTGTAGGGTGATCAACTGCCCTGAGTTGAGGGACCTTCAGTACTAAGGCCACAATATTTCCTGGCAAATTGGAAAGCTTGGTCACCTTACCTCCCAATGTTAGTAACTCCACCCAGAACCCATGAGTAATTCAATTCCTCCCCATCTTCATTGTCGCTGCTCTGTTACTTAGTGGGGTTGTTCCTCTGCTTCTAACAGCCCTTGTATCTGTGCCCCTTTTCCATTCTGCAACTATTTTAACTTATGCTAGCTATTCTCAGCCTTGGTTTCGCATTGCAATCTCCTGGGACAACTTAGAAACTACTGCTATTGGATCCTGTCTTCAGAGATTCTGATTTAAATAGTCTGGGGTAGGCCCCAGTCAGTTACCAGGTGATTCTTACGTGCATTCCCCTACCTGAATTACTACTGATCTGAATGATCTTCCCAACTCCAGTCTCCCTTCTCCAGCCCATCCTTCACACTGCACCCAGTTATCTTTCTAAAACACAAAGCTCTTCATGTCACAGCCCTGCTTAAAACTCCCCTGTGGGTCCCCACTGCCATCAAAATAAAGTCCGAACTCCTCAGCATGACAGGGGAGCAGGGCATGGGAGATGCAGCTAGAGGGGGAGGCAAGGGCCCATCATTCAGAACCCTAACTCTCTGACTAAACTACCTACATTGCTTCACATCCACCATACTCTATGGCAACGCCATCTTTTGTTCATTTAAAAACTACTTACTGAGCACTCTACTGTGTGCGAGGCATGAGGGATACAACGATGAATAAAACAGTCATAGTCACGGAGCTTATCCTCCAGAGCTAGGAGGCTAGACCATTAAAGCGACCACAGCATCCTGCCCCAGGCTGGGTAGAGTTAACCACTCTCTTCTTTGTGCCTGCATTGTAACCCATATGCATCTACACTAGCACCTGTAACCCTCACTGCAGCTCTTTGTTCACATGTATGTAACTTTCTAAAAGCCGTGGCATAAGTGCCTTAAGGTCAAGAACTATACTGTTTTCATTGTTTTATCTACAACACCAAGCAGAGTGCTCAGTCCATAGTAAATGCTCAATGAGCAGTTTGCCGAATGAAGGCGAGGAAGAACCGTTTAGTGTGACCCCCCACATAACTACTTGAGATTCTTGAATTTCACTCCCTTCATCTGCTAATTAACTCACAGTTCTGTGCTTTCCACTAGAATGAATGAATTAGGAAAGAATTCGTCATATAGTTAGAGTGGTCTATGTTAATTTGTCAAATAGGAATTGTGTGTGCCTGGAAGCAGGAATCTGCTTTCATAAGGGAAGTGAAGGGATGACCAATCCACTCTTTACAAGACTCCTAAAAATAAAATAATACCTCATCAGTTAACATCATAGCAGAGACTGGTTATAGCACAGCCTTTTTATAGAAAGGATTCAAAGACAATCTGAAGATTAAAAAGGAATGGTCTTTTTAACGGTAGAAAGAAAGGGGTGGTGGAGCCTATTGTTGGTCAGGGATTATAGCCCCTCACTTCCCTAATTAGCTCGGGGCAAGAAGACTAGAGAACCACAGAAAGAAGACCTTCAGAGCTCCACTGAGCCCCTGGGAGAACTCCCACTCAGCTCCCCAGTGGGAATTCTCTGATCCTGCAACTCAAACTCTAGAGTCTCAGCCTCAACGATGCTCCCCAGGAGCAGAAAGAGCCATGTTGTCTCAATGTCTCCTCCTGTTTTGTCAGTTTCTCTGGAATGGACTTCATTATCAGGACACTGGCTTTGACTCAATCCAAACTCCTCAGTGCAAAGCCATCCTGTCTCCTCGGGGCGGGGCCTGCAGTACATCAGGCTGCACAGGAGCTTCACAGCCTTGGTCTCTAATGACCAACTTAGGCTCTCGCCCTGATCTTCAAAGTGTCTTTTACTCACATACTCGGTTTCTCTGGTGCTTCAGGTCATCTGAATCCTGCTAATACCTGGTTATAACCCCTATTTGTTTTATTAGCATTTGCATTCTCTTCCAACAATTACTAATTAAAAATCTATAGCAACACAGCAGGGTACTAGAGACTGTAGTTACGCCTCCCTCAACACTAGAGTCAATATATTATTTCCCCAGATTACTGGTTAAGTAGAATTATCCACCATCCTGGTTGGCCTGGCACTGACAAGTCTAATACAGGGCACACTGGGACAGTTGGTCATCCCATACCAGATGCCTCGCCCATTACAGCCGAGAAATAATAAAGGAATTCAAGACTCCAGATCAGAAGGCAGGAGTGATTAAATGCTAGAGAGAAAATGAAGGAAAGAGAAGTAGATAGACAGAAAGTAAGCACAGGAGAAATGGAGGCATTTGGAGAAGAGGAAAATACAGGAAGAAAAGTCAAAATAGGGGAAGACAGAACCCTGGGCAAACAAAACCTTATGAGTATAGAGAACTAGTTAGAAATATCTGGGAACCACTCCAGAGAGAATAAAAACATAAATAGAAGGATAAGCACTATGCATGCCATGTTGATGAGCAGCAAGTCTGAAAGAAATGAAGGATGAGACTTGTTAAAACATATCTTTCTACATGTGGTATTTCTTTTCTTTCGGAAGCCCAGTGGCGCAGCAGTTAAGTTTGCATGTTCTCCTTTGGCGGCCAGGGGTTCACCGGTTCCAATCCCGGATGCAGACCTAGGCACCACTTGTCAAGCTATGCTGTGGTGGGCGTCCCACATATAAAGTAGAGGAAGATGGGCACGGATGTTAGCTCAGGGCCAGTCTTCCTCAGCAAAAAAGAAGACAATTGGCAGCAGATGTTAGCTCAGGGCTAATCTTCCTCAAAAAAAAAAAAAAAGTAAAAAATGACTTGTATGAGAGTAGTTTTCCCTTATACCTCAAACAGGGTGATGTTATCATCTGCTGGAAAATTACCAGGTCAGCCTGTTTTTAGTCTAACTCCTTGGGATATCTGTAATTTTAAGTCCTATAGTTAACAAATACTAATGAAGTGTCCAAATGACATATAGAGTCCCATTTAAATTTCCATGCAGCAATTATCCTGTTTCCAGTGTTTTGTTTCTGTGTGCTGTGTTGGCTCCAGCATTATGGACTATTTAGCATTCCTGGTTCATAGGCACTAAATGCTGGGAGGCACCCAGGCATGGTCACAATCCCTGGATGAGAACCATCTCCAAATTTGTCCCATCATAAACATCACAGGGGACACCAACCAAATACAGATTCTAGGGTTCCCCACTCCCCACCTGAATCAGAATCTCTATTGGACGGACCCAGAAATTTGTATATGTCGTCTAAGAGCCCCAGGTAATTCTTTTTTTAATTAACTTTTAATCCTCAATGGTCCCCCCGTCCCCTCCCCACAGGAAAGTTCTACCCTGAGCTCACATCTGTTTCCAATCTTCCTCTCTCTTTTTTTTCCTTTTTTTCCTTCCGCAGTACACAGTTGTATACCCTAGTTGTAAATCCTTCTAGTTCTTCTATGTGAGCTGCGCCACAGCATGGCTACTGACAGAACCAAGCCCAGGCCACCTAAGTGGAGCATGACAAACTTTAACCACTAGGCTGTTAGGGCTGGCTCACCAGGTGGTTCTTAAAACCAGACAAATTTAGAAAATAATGACTAGGCCCTGCCTCCCTCTTGCCCGATTTGTCAATGTGATCCCAGCTGCTTTTGGTCAGCCAGAAGTTTGCTATGGTCTGAGGTCACCTGATCAGCCCCTTCCTGGCCTCTGCAATGCCAGTGAATAAGGACAAATGAGAAGTTTATGTCACTAAATGGGATTGACAGGTAGGAGAGACAAAGAAGTATGCTTAGTCTACCATCTTAACTAGAACACTGTGGATGGGAACATTGTCTCCAAAAGCTTGAACTGCCTTAAATGACTTTTTATTCAGTATACTAAAAAGATTATTCTACAATTCATTTTTTATCATGACAAAGTTTTTACTTTCCAGGGGTGCACTTTTCGAGAAATACGTACTTGCATACTACTTCATAGAGCAATGTGAAGTTTTTTAAAGACTTGGCTTCAGTGAGCAAAAAAATGGAATGGTGGAATTTTAGAAATAACCATGTAGACCTTAGAAATGGACAGTGATACTGATCTTCTAATGAAGCATTTTTCTTTTAATTATATATTTTAGTCTTTTTATAAAAAACAAAGTTGGGATGTGTCTAATTAATCTAGGTAGAACACATTCCCATGGGAACATTCTCAAAGATATTGGTAATACAGAAAATAATGGTTATCATTTATTGATACTAGGCATTGTGTAAATAATTAACATCTTATAGGGTGACCAACCAGCCTAGTCTGCCTGGAATGTCCCAATTTTAGCCCTGAAAGTCTTGAGTCCCAAGAAACTCCCCAGGCCTGGGCGAACCAGGCCTATTGGACAACCGACATCCTTATCTCATTTTAATCTTCAAAGCAGCTCTATGTGATAGGTGCTGGAATCATCCCCCATTTTACAGGTGAGGAAACTGAGGCACAGAGGGGCTAAACAAACTGACCAAAATTACCAGGCTATAAAGTGGTAAAGTTGGTACTCAAATCCCTGTCTGTCTACATTTGTTTGTTTTCAAAGCCTCCTTTTCTAATTACTTTGTTGTTTTCCACAAAGCTACAGTCCTTGGAAGTTCAGTTCATTTCATCCTTGTCCTAAGGATAAAGTTGATTTATAGACTTAGCACCAAAAGAGCCTATTTAGAATTTCCTGGAAAATTAAAAAATCAGTTTCATAAGAAATTAATTTCTATCCCATTCAATGGCAACAGAAAATTAAAGCCACATTGAGTTCTCTAAGGCTTTGAACATTGCTCAGAGAATTTGAGGATAGTGAGCTTGGGGAGATGAAACAAGAACATGGAGAAATTCCACTCTTTCAAAGAGCAGAGTGTTTCAGGAGAATGATGTGTGCCTGGCAGCTGCTTGAGGAGCACAGCACCCCTAGTGTAGCATTTCACAGAAGGAAGGGATGGTGGGTCTCCCATCCAGTCGAATCCACCAGGGGAGGGGAAGAAAGGCCATATACTTTCCTGGCCTGCCATTCAGCCAAGACAGCTCATTTGATTTTCCTCACTAATACACTCTGAGTTTACATGAAGTTCTGGGCTGTATCTACAGTTCAAATTGGAAAATAATTTGCAATGTACTGAAACCTAGACTTTCAGGGGAAAAAAGTCATTTGTGCTTATTGCATTTTATAGAATGATAACCTCTTGGGCTTGTTGGTCCTGCAAGTTCTGATTTCTTTGAATAACCCAACAGAGATAGGACATGTTCATCAAATGAGTAAAACACTAGCTTTCTGCTCAAATTGTAACACCTTATATACATCATGCCAGGACTTCACTTCAAGATACTGTGATGATCATTTATTAAATGTTACATTTACAGAATATTTTAAGCTTACATTTTACTATTCCTTTCCTGATTACAAAACAATTTGTTTTCTGTATTTCTACAATGAAATACAAGGTAAAGACCCTAAAATCCCAATCATATAATCACTTTTAACATTTTTAAAGTTACCCTTGATTCTTTCTCTCTGCATACGATAAATTATGGCAGATCCATATTATAGAGTACAACACTGCCATTAAAATCATATCCTAAACAAAAACTTATTGACTTGAAAATATGCCCACTGAAATTAAAGGTGGGAATTTTGTCCACCTTTTGCAACTTGGTTTCCCTCCTTATTTTAGTGAGCATTTTTCCACTCCATTCAATATTTTTCTATAAGATGATTTTTATTGACAATATTGGATTTTATAATATGGATAGGCTTTAGTTTGTTTAACAGATTTCTTATATTTTCAATACTCCGAATTAAAAATGCCTCACAAATTTTTGTGCAAAGTTTTTATTTTATCATTAGAGTAAATTCTTTAATTCTTGCTCTTCCACTTCTAAAATTGCATCAAGAGCCTTAACATAGGTATTATTTTACCATACTCAGCAAAACTGAATATCATACTTTTTAGTCTCAAACACAAACTAGACACAATCTAAAAAAAAGGAAAACGGAGTGGAATAGCTTTTAGGTATTGTCAATGACCTATTTCTTGTCCCAGGTGGTTTGTTACATGTATGGTCTTTTTATATAAAACATGTAGACAATAATAATTATACTTTTATGTATGTATGATATATTTCAAAAGGAAAAAGAGAACTAAAGTACTGAGGAATTCACCCAGAAATACAGCACAGGAAGACAAGAGCTTTGAAGAGACTTCAATTTATGCATAAGAGGAATTCTAAAAGAAGAGAATGGTGGGTAAATGGAAAACGTGTGAAGAAATAATAGCCATGAAATTTCCAGACCTTAAAAAGAAAGATATTTTTTCAGATTGCATATTAAGCAGCCTAAGTAAATCAAGATTTGTTTGCACATCATAGCGAAACTGCAGAACATTAAGGACAAAAAGAAAATCTTAAAGACAACCAAAGAAAGGAGCCAGAATATATACAAAGGAACGATGATGTTGTTGCCAATGAGAACTTCACTATAAATCCACAGGACACTGGAATAATTATCTTCACACTCCTGCGGTGAAATAACCATTCATCTAGAATTTTATACCTTGCTAAATATTGTTCCAGAGTGAAGCGGAGTAAAGACTGAGAATTTTCCACCTGCAGAACCCACAAGATAACAAGGTGCCTTCAGAAGAACAGAGAGGAACCTGGAGGGAAACTGGAAAACCAGAAACAAAAGGGGTCACAGAAATTCATGAAATTTGCCTTTATAGTGGGATTTTCATATTCAATATTTAGAGGTAAAACAAAAATTAACCAAAGCAGCAAGATGGGGGAGAGTCTTCACTGTAGTAAGGACACAAAAGTCCTAGGCACACTTGGCGGAAGGATAGGAATATTGGATAACTTTAAATGTTTAAGTTTTTACACTTTTATTGGTTTCTTTCAAAAATGTATGTTAACCTGTAAATTTTCTAACAATTTTTTAATTTTAACACCTTAAAGATCAAGAGAGAAAACTTAACAATCCAAAGGAATTGGAAAAAAAAGGAAAAAGGAAAAAAGCAAAGGAAAATCATGATAAACAAATACACGAAATAAATCTAAATATTTAATGCAACAGGTAAATGAATTAAATTCATCTATTAAAAGATTATCACATTGTATTTTTAAAATCCCACTACATGCTACTGCTTTTAAGAAACACACTTAAAACAAAACTACATTGACTGTGTAAGAAGAAAAGATGTCATGTAAATAGTAGAACAAAAAAAGTGATATCATAAGACAAAACAGAATTTAAGCTAAAAGCATTAAAAAGAGATAAAGAGGGGGCCTACATTATAATATAAAAATAATCCATTGAGGGAAATTAGCAATTTATAATCACATAACAACATAACCTGGAAATATATAAAGAAAAAATGGACTAGAATTATATTTTAAAATTTTAAACTGTCCATTCATATTGAGAGATTTTTAAATGCCAATCTATATGTTTCTAGCAGCCATAAGCAAAAAAAGAAGAAAAAGAATATTTGAACCACAAAATAGCAAACTTAACGATACGTGTGTATATATTTATACACATATATATCCCCAAATAGAAAATATACACATAGATTATTTTCAAGTATACATGGTACATTTTTTAAAAATTACCACATGCCAGGTCTTGAAGAAAAGCTCAACAAATTACAAAGAATGGTATCGTATAGACCATTGTATCTTACCACAATATATTTTCTTTGTACTTTTCCTCCAAGTTAGAAAACACTGATAAACAGGATTTTTAAAATATTTACATAGAGACATGCACTTGTATATTAAACAATGCTGAGGAAATATAGAAGAAAACAGTTACTTAAAATCATTTATTTTTCAAATTTAAAATACCGTCTCTGCTATTTTGTTGAGAACATTTGGCCAACTCAATTCCTACAACAGAGAGTTATTTCCAAAATGTATTAGTACATAAGCTGTAAACCAGCAGACTGAACCAACACTCATTCTTCTTTCCGGCTAATTATTTGAGAGCCTCTGAAGAGAACAGAGGTCATTAGTGAAGAAGAGATTTTTGTTAAGCTTGAAGAAGTGATTATTAGTTGTTTTGGGCGCCATTGTATTTTTTAACATCACCCTAGGATGTGGAAGGACCATTAACAGCAATTTTCAGATGATCACAATAGGTGAGAAGTAAGACAAGGGCAGGGTCAGGACCCCAGAGTAGTTTGGACTTCGGGAGGTCAATGGGAACCAAAATCTTTAATGACTTCTGGACTTCCAGGATAAGAGGTAGGCATTTTAAAACAAAAACAAAACTTTGGCCCAGAATCTACAGGAATACAAAAATCCTGGGGAAGTTTAAGAGGACTAACTTTGCACCTAAGCAGATTAAAAATTAGATAAAATATAAGGTGACATTGGAGTCCATGATCCTAGGGCAGTGTAGGGTGCACAGGCAGCAGATGCTGTCAGACTGTGGGATTTGCCTGGCACCCACTTCCTGCAGTCCTGGATTGGAGATCCTGTTGGATACAAACTCCATGTACCTTCTTGCCTGCCTCCTTTTTCTGAAGGAATGGCCTGCCTCCAAGACCACGCTGCTGCCACCTTGGCCAGAGCATTTGCCACATCTCCCAAAGTGGCTGGAGTCCAGGTTGAGTCCAGGCCCTGAGCCTGCACTCCTCACCCTGAGTGAGACCCAACCATGCTGAGTCGTCCTTCTGCTCCCAGCATGGATGAAATGTCACACCATAGGGCATGGGGTCTGGTTTTCTAAGCAGCCACTAGGGGGCTGGACGATACAACCCAGAAGCGCAGAGTCTATTCCCTGTGAGCTGAACCTTGACTGAAGGGACATGGGATATTGGTAGGGAGTGGTGATGACAAATTCCCTCTCTTGTCCTCCCTGTGGATTGCTCTAAGATTTGATTTCTTCCTCAAGATTGACAAGAGATTTTCACATATTGAGCGATAAGAGGTAACTATTCGACTTCAAAACTGATTCAGCTTGAACTACAAAGCCTGATTTATGGCCTACCAAACATACGTTGTACATCTGCTTAACCATTAAAGAATGCATACTTCCCCTCTGACTGCCTATTGATGGCGCCCTATTGATCACGCCAAGATTAGTCCCTTTTGTGACATCAGGGTCATGCTGACCTGCTAATTTGCAACTGAATACCTCTTTGAGATTTTGATGCAAATGTATCCTGGGTGTGTTGAATGTATGTTTTTGTTCTAAAAAGACATGAGACTGTACTGAAACCCATGCTTCTCGGGAACCCCTTGTAAGGCCTTCCCAGGTTATCATCCTCACTCTGGCTCATAATAAACTTACCCCAATTTTGATTCATAGGTTGCTTATGGACTATTTGCGTCAACAAGATCTTCTGGAGAAGTCCTAGGGGCTGAGCAAAACTCCCACCTAAGAGGCTGCTGAGTCTCTTCACAGCTCCTTGTGAATCGGTGACCAGCATGGTAACATGTCACATCATTCTGTTTCCCCTATGTCCTCACCTTTTACCATCCTGGGCTTGCACTTCCCAGAGAAAGTGTCAGCACTTCAACCCTTATCTCAGGCTGTATTTTGTAGAAAGATTTTCTGAGACAGCTGTAACAAGTCTCATTTCACTGGAATGCTCCTTGCCCCCAGGAGTCACTCTCCATTTGTCTCCACCCTGTCCTCTGCCCTGGGAGGCTGTTGAACTATATCAACAGGGCACCCACACCCACCGGCTACCAGCTAGGTCCAGCCAGTGGGGTGCCCTGGTAGGAGATTAGAAGGAGAATGTATTTATTCTCCTGGCACCTATGAGGTCACCTTGGGCTGACTGTGTTCCTCAAATAAAAGTCAGAGATGGTGGTCTCTTCTATCTGATTTTCTTTTTGATTTCTGAGACCTGCTTCCTCCTGTCATCCCTTTGGGCGTAGGGGACATAAGAGCTCCACACTGCTAGCCTCAGTTCACACCTAGGCCTTGTGGCTCCTCTCCACCCTGCCCACTCCTTTGTAATTAATCTCTTTATAAATAAATTATTCCAATTTGAATTATTCCAATTTGGGAGTGCCATCTGCTTCCTGTGGGGACCAGTAGTGAAAAGGAATCGTTACATTATAATCCAGTTTTCCTGTGTTGGAATGGTGTTTAGGGATTACCAATCAGCTAATGTTTGGTAGCAAAACCAAATGATGCACTATTTTTTTTTAATCACTTAAGAAGTCAAGCAATCAGGGTTCTGGCAGGAAACAGAATTCTATCACCTGAAGGGGACTTTAATGAAGTGATCATTTCTGGGAGAGGAGGCAAAGTAAAGGGGATCAGTAGGAGATGGTGAGGGCCCAGGGACAAGAAAGCGCAGTGACAAACAAAAATGGCAAGCAATAGGATATATTGGAGTATATGAGGAAGGCATTTTGCGTAAACCTAATTCGCCCTGACCTTGTCTTTCCAAAAGGGCCTGAACGTGGCCGTTGAGCATGCATCGTATATCTGCTTTACATATTCCCTATGGCAAGAACAAAGGCTCTTGAGATAAAGGTGCAACTTCTCTCCCCCTCCCAACAGTTGGCATTCCCTTAAGGATTAAGCATCTTTCCTTAGGCTGGGAACTGATTGCTGCGCTCACCTGTGACCACCCCGCTGCAGACAATAGGCTTGCCTCCTGCTACGCCCTCTGAGATAGCAGACCCACTAGCTGCTGTGTCCATCAAGCGCTGTGCCGACAGGGCAATCTTGTGACTATTGTGGGAGGGACATATCAATCATATGTGAAACATCCTGTTTGGGGGTATATAACCACTCTGTATACCTCACTTCTTTGGTGCCCTTTCTTCCTTTGGGAAGAAAGGCCCCAGGCCATGGTCCTCAGATTTCAGCTCAGAATAAACTCACCCAAATTTTCATTTATAGATTGGTTATGGACAGCAGAAAACAATACTGATGCGGGGTCGGTGAGCCGAGGAGTCGAAAGAAAGATTTCTTAGACTCTTAAGATCTGGCAGTAGTGCTCTTTTATTTAGAGAATAGTGTAGCATGGGGACAGGACCCATGGGCAGTCAGAGCTCCTGCTGCTGCCCCGAGTTGAGGGTTAGGGCTAAATTTAAGGCATAGGTATGTGAGTCATCTCTTTACCAAGACAAAGGAAAGAACATGAAAAAAAGTTAAAATGGTATCAGTGCAGGTGGGGTCTGGTCATTGGGTGATCCCATGACTTTTAGACAAGAATCAAATCAGATTAAGTAAAGGTTAGAAAGGTTAGACGCCACCACCCTAAACCAGTTACATGAGATTGCCAGACAGCAACCAACTTAAGTTCTTGCTTTCCCCATTAAGAGTTTCTAGGGACAAGGTCATCTCTCCTCTTCTTCCTGGTACAGAGAGGGAGGCACGTTTTACAGGTAGAGATTTACCTTACAAATGTAAATGTGTCCCAACAAGGGCAAGTTCCATTCCCCAGAGCCTCCTTCCCTGTCCCAGTTTATCGAAAGCAATCAGCCCAAAACAATCCCGATGCCAAAGAGACATATCCTGGGGTGACCAATTTCAGGTGCCTACAAGGTCATCCCCTCTTCCTTCACAAGTGCAAATGTCTCTCAAAAGGGCAAGCAAAACTCCAGTCCTCGGAGCCTGCTTCTCATCTGTGGTTTTGAAAGTAACCAGCCTAAAATCCTCATCAATATCACCCCAACTGCTGACCGAGCAAAAGGAAGAAATAGCATTACAATGCTGGAGCCCAGGACGAGTGGAAGTCCTGGAGGAGCGGCCATCTCTCCAGGGGGCCAGTCACCAAGGGACCCAGGCCCTGCCAGAGCTTCCTCTGCAGCAGGTTGGCACTGGGGAAGGAAACTCTCTGACATTTCTCCTCGCCTCTCCACCAATCCTCTCTCCAGTCTCTGGTCTGCAGTCGGTGCCTGCAGTTGGCTGAACCCAATTGGAAACTAGAATGAGAAGCTCATAGGGGTCAGCCTGCTGCCACTCAGAGTGGGGCTGAGAAGGCAGAGGTGGGTCTGAGTTGGCAGGAGTTGAGGAGAGCAATGGAAAATAACCAGTACGACAGGAATATCAAACTCATGCACATATAATCCTAATTTTGTGAAAAGTGATGCATGTATTTACGTATAAGACTGAACTAGGGGCTGGCCTGGTGGTGCAGCAGTTAAGTGCGCACGTTCTGCTTTGGCAGCCCAGGGTTCACTGGTTCGGATCCGGGGTGCAGACATGGCGCCGCTTGGCACGCCATGCTGTGGTAGGCATCCCACATGTAAAGTGGAGGAAGATGGGCACGGATGTTAGCTCAGGGCCAGTCTTCCTCAGCAAAAAGAGGAGGATTGGCAGCAGATGTTAGCTCAGGGCTAATCTTCCTCAAAAAAAAAAAAAAAAGGAAGACTGAACTAGAAATTTAAAGTAGCTATCTCATGGTAGTAGAGGAATAACAAATGGTTTTCCTTTTTTTAGTGTTTCATATATTTTCCAAATCAAGAAATGGCTCTGTATTACTTTAAAATTTATCTTAGAAAAAATACATGCTGATTGTGATGAGGATTTTAGGCTGGTTAATTTTAAAAAACTGCAGATGAGAAGCAGGCTCTGAGGACTGGAATTTGCTTGCTCTTTGAGAGATATTTGCACTTGTGAAGGAAGGGGGGATGACCTTGTAGGGACCTGAAATTGGCCGCCCCAGGACATGTCTCTTTGGCATCGGGATTGTTTTGGGCTGATTGCTTTCGATAAACTGGGACAGGGAAGGAGGCTCTGGGGAATGGAACTTGCCCTTGTTGGGACACATTTACATTTGTAAGGTAAATCTCTACCTGTAAAACGTGCCTCCCTCTCTGTACCAGGAAGAAGAGGAGAGATGACCTGTCTCTAGAAACTCTTAATGGGGAAAGCAAGAACTTAAGTTGGTTGCTGTCTGGCAATCTCATGTAACTGATTTAGGGTGATGGCTTCTGACCTTTACTTAATCCGATTTGATTCTTATCTAAAAGTCATGGGATCACCCAACGACCAGACCCCACCTGCACTGATACCGCTTTAACTTTTTTTCATGTTCTTTCCTTTGTCTTGGTAAAGAGATGACTCACATACCTATGCCTTAAATTTAGCCTTACTCTCCACTCATGTTTGCAGCAGCAGGAGCTCTGACTACCCCTGGGTCCTGTTCCCACGCACCAGCTCTGCCTGCCCATGGGTCCTGTCCCCATGCCAGCAGGGGCAGCAGCAGGAGCTCTGACTGCCCATGGGGCCTGTCCCCATGCTATTCTATACTATTCTCTAAATAAAAGAGCACTACTGCCAGATCTTAAGAGTCTAAGAAATCTTTCTTTCGACTCCTTGGCTCACCGACCCCGCATCATTTCGATGATGTGTTTAATTTTCATTTTTAAAGGAACTATTTCCTCTCAGTGGCTCCTTGTAGTAAGAATTTCACTTCTGGAACTTTCTCAGAAGCAGGATCTCATCTAGATAAGATCAAGGCCAAATAAGAGGGTTTTTTTGTTTGTTTTGCAAAGCACTAATTTTCTCCTTATTCTGCCAATCAAGGGGAAAGAATAATGTGGGACAAACGTATCCCAGTTCTAACCGTATTAGATGTCGTCCCCTTCATTACTATTAACTGTTATGAAGTGAAGCTGGTCTGCGATATTCACTTTGTCAAACAGAATTTCTTTTTTTTTAATTGAAGTAACACTGGTTGGTTTATGATGTGGGGACCTAGAATTGGCCACCCCAAGATATGTCTCTTTGGCATCAGGATTATTTGAGGCTGATTGCTCTTGATAAACTGGGACAGGGAAGGAGGCTCTGAGGAATGGAACTTGCCCTTTGTTAAGACACCTTTACATTTGTAAGGTAAATCTCTGTCTGTAAAAGGTGCCTCCCTCTCTGTACCAGGAAGAAGAAAGGAGATGACATTGTCTCTAAAAACTCTTAATCAATACCAAAGGCAAGGACTTAAATCTGCATTTTATTGTGCTTCTCTGGTAACCTCCTGTAACTGACTTCCCTCCCCCTCCCAACGTTGGCATTTCTTTAAGGATTAAGCATCTTTCCTTAGGCTAGGAACTGATTGCTGCTGCGCTCACCTGTGACCGACCAGCTCCAGACAATTGACTTGCCTCCTGCTACGCCCACAGAGATAGCAGACCACTACCTGCTGTGTCCATCAAGCGCTGTGCCGACAGGGCAATCTTGTGACTATTGTGGGAGGGACATTTCAATCACATGTGAAACACCCTGTTTGGGGGTATATAACCACTATGTGCACCCCAATTCTTCGGTGCCCTTTCTTCCTTCGGGAAGAGAGGGCCCGGGCCATGGTTCCTCATAAAGCTTTGTTTAATTTTCTCTTGCTATTCTGTCTCATGTGAATTTAATTCATTCTCCCGCCAGACGAACCCACATTTGGGAAGAGGAAATGTCTTCCTCCCCTACAATGACATTATATAAATTTCAGGTGTACATTATATTTCGATTTCTGTGTTCACCCAAAGACTAATTACGTACCATCCATTACTACACACATGTACTCAGTTACCCCTTTCTCCCTCCACCCGCCCCCCTTCCCCTCTGGTAACCACCAATCCAATCTCTGTTTCTAGTTCAAACAAAACTTCTTATCCTAGAGCTGGACGCCCGAACCTCGGTGTATAGACAATAACCTCGTATAAACATATAGTTTCAAAATCCTTTCAATTTAATTAGACTGTAAACAATCATCTCTTTCAGATTACATTTGTTTTCAAAACCTCTGTTAGAACTGCTCAATTTCTTTTTCTGTTGCTTACATCTCTCTTGTTTGCACTTAACTACGAATAAAGCGCCAGGGAGGAGCACAGCGGTCTGGTGAAGGGTCTGCGTCTGCCCTGACGTTTTCCACACCCCGCCTGCCTCTTCTATTCATAGCTCTGTCCTCAGGCTCACGTGGGGGGCGGGGTTAAAGGAGCTACTCCCCTCCCCCACCCCAAGAAGGATTTAGTATGTACAGAGTGAGATAGCAAATCTTCGGCATGTCGGCATGTCGCAGCCCAGCTGTTGACGGCAATGTTCCTAAAGGAAATCCTTCGCCTCTCCCAGCGTCTCAGCTGTTGCGTTGGGCGGAAGCAGCAAGTGGGGAGAGCAGCAGGCGCGCTCCCCCGCGCAGCATCAGCTCAGCCGCCGGTGTGAGCTCAGGCCCGGAACCGCCGCGCTGCCAGGCTATTTAAAGCAAAGGATTATGCAGGGAGAGCAGCTGCCTTACGTTTTGCCATCTTCTGAAATCTACAATTTGAAGGAGCATCTAAAGAGCATAGATTAAAACTCTTTGAAGTCAGTAATTGCACTTTTGAAAGTGGTTTCCTAAACTTAATATTAACTTACGAGTATGACAATGCATCTTATTATTTCATAATTATCCACACAACATATACTGTTTTTTAAAATCACTGCAGATAACATTCAGTTTAACTAAAAACAACCACAACAACAAAAGAATGAGGTACGTATTTGGAACTTTTCAAAAATAAGCTTTCTATCTGCAAATTCCAACATAAGTTTGAGGCAGCAACAACTGTAGTGACTCGTAAATAGATTTCAGACTCAATTTCCAAGTACTGTATTTTCACCTTCAGACTCTGGATTTACAAAGCTCCGCTTTAATTAAAATACACTGAAAAGAAAAGCGTATCAAGGCAAGGGGATCACAACTTTCTTTCAGCGATATAAAAAGTTTTCATAAAATGGATAAGAATTTCTTAAATTAGTATGGCTCTTTTGCCACCAATTGTTACCAATGTACTTCGCTGGCGTTGCTGGGGTAATGAAGAAATCATTCTGAGTCCTCTCTGCTATCAACCTAGTCTCCGAAATTGTCAGTTTCAGATGTAAGTCTAGCGTCACTTTGAGCTGTAGGAACATTTTGAACGATTTTCCTTGCTGAATAAGAATAACAAAGACACCCTCAACATACCAGGAACTATGTCTATATTTTTAATCTTCATAAAAATCATTTCAAACGTGGGTAATACAAACATGCCCATGGTACCCTTCATCGGCTGAACCGTAGTCTTCCTCCTGGTAGTACGATAGGGAACCAGTAAGATTTCACTTGGTCTCAACTGGATCCTTTACTTCCACCACCAGAATTCCGTCGTGACAGAGGATCGCGGACAAATCTTTGGTTTCAATGCCATCTGGCAGTTTATACTGTCGGGTGAAGCTTCTTGAGATAAAACCATGCTCGTCCATTCTGTTTCCATGTTGAGCCTTAATCAGCAGCCAGCCTTCAAAGGTCTGAATGATGATATCTTCGGGGAGGAACTGGACCACGTCCAGCAGGATCTGGAAGCGGGATTTGCCTGCTTGAGGCGGCATCTCTGCCGCTGAGTCCGCTGGAGGAGCCTGGGCTGCCCGGGCTTTTCCCAGGTCCACGGTGGTTGGCCCGGGCAGCGCATATAAGGCGTGATCCAGCCTGCAGTCTTCCAAACCGCGAGCTTGAAACTCCTCCTCGTAACGCACTGGAGTCTCTATGAGGTGCCTCAGGATGATTTTTGCCATACTGGAGGCAGAAACAGCATCGAACAGCTCCCCTTCGGTCTATGTCCAGCCCGTGGCGAAACCCTCGCAGTTGTCTCCTGACTAGATTATCAGTTGGAGCAGCTAGTCGCTTATAGCCCTGCGCAGACGCAACTTCTTAATTAGGCCTGAATCACAGCACCACACACTCACTCTTGTCTTTTCACACACGCTGACAATGAACGGCTATTTATAGGGTATGTTTGGGAGTTGCACTTAGCACACAGCCTGCTCAAGCTGCAGAGTCAAGCGCTGCCCTTACATTCTCAGTTATCCTTGGCAAATGTGTCTGCCTCGCTTACCTCAAGAGAAAAAGAGAGAATCAGAAACAGTGTTTTAAAAATACCTGAGTGAGTGCACTGTCCTTGTGAACTATGATGATCTAAGAGACTATGGCTTCCTAGAACAGTCCAGAGACATGCAATCATCTGATAATGTGAGCTAAGATTGCATTTATCCTAGTCTCCAAGTGCAAAGCTGGGAGAAATGAATCCAGCTGAAACTGATGAAGAATTAAGACACATATTCAAATCTCAAACATTCAACAAACCCTCAGCCCTCTGTCCTACATATTTTCTTTTATTTCCTGTTTTAATCTTTGTCCTTAAGAGACATCTGAGCCACATCAACTGGGTTTATTACGTTTGACTCATCAAAAGTGAGATCAGATGACTAAGCTAGAGAAGTGTCAAATCTCAGACTGGGCTTGGCGGCACAGAGTGGGGAATCTTCGAAATAAAGATAGAGCCACAGGCGAGAGAAAAATGTTAAAGCATTGAACTATTCAATATTAAAGCCCAGAAAACTAAGGATTTTCTAGTCGACTAGTCGAATCTAGTCACAGCTCTGCTATTGAATTGGCAAAGATAAATTACATATAATTTCTGAACTATATAACACCCTTTATATTAAAGTTCCATTGAAAAATAACGAGGCAACTCTATTCATTGCTATAGAAGGAGCTCCAAGACTTGTGAAGTAAAAAGGAAAAGTCCAGAACAGCGTATAATGTGCTACTATTTTTAATTTTTTTACAGAGATTTCCCATATACTCGCTGTCCCCACACATGCAGAGCCTCTCCCGTTATTAACATCCCGCATCAGAGTGATGTACTCACATTGACACATCATTATCACCCAAAGGCCACAGTTTGTGTTAGGAGGCTCATTCCTGGTATTATAGATTCTATGGATTTGGACAAATGTATAATGACATGTATCCACCACTATAGTACCATACAGAGTAGTTTCACCGCCCTAAAAATCCTCTGTGCTCCACCCATTCATCTCTCCCTCCCCGCAACCCCTGCTCTAAAAGGTAAAGTTTATTTAAAGAACTGAAATTAAAAACCAAAAACCTAAAAAGTAAAACTGCTCTAAGAAACAAACTCTATTAAAAAGATACTGGAAAGATGCTGCTGGGGTGGGCAGAGAAAAATGTATGCAATGAGTCCTGTAGTTTCTTGCCCCCAGGGACCTCCAAAATAGGCAAGGAGGGCTAGATGTGAGTGATGCTTCTGCATGTGATCATGTTTGTTGAGGTTAAAAAAAAGCATCCATGTTTCTGATGCAACACCAAGACTTCTACCGTTTTTCCGAAACTGCTCTTGGACCCTAATCCTACACCTGAACTGCCCTCCTCCTCCCCATCAACTACCTTGACGCTTTGTCCTTTTGGAGAATCTACCAGGCTTCCAAACCAATCTCCCTGCCCGAGTTCTTTCCCTACTGCCCATCCTGCACGTTGTAACCAGAGCAGCTGTGCTCGAATGCAGTGCAGATTATGTCACTCCCTTGCTTAAAAATCCCAATCAGAAGTTTCTCGTTGTAGCCAGAATGAAATCCAAAATCCTTACCATGGCCTTCAAGAACCTATTACCTGGCCCTTGCTGACCTCCTCCCTCACTCTCTCCCTTGATCTTATGATTCAACCGCACTGGAATCCTGTCTGTGCTTAAACACTCCAAGCTTGTTCCTTCCTCAGGCTCTTTGCACAAGGAGTCTCTTTTGCTTTGAAAGCTCCACTCTGAGAATGCCTCAAGGTCACCTCTTTCTTACCCTTCAGGCTTCAGTTCAAATGTCCTTTCTTCAGGTAGGTCTTTCCTAACCATCTAGCAAGATGGTCTCCTCCTGAGGAGACTGTCTAAAGAAATATTACTAAGACTGATGCCAAAGAGCTGACTGCCTATGTTTTCTTCTATGAGTTTAATGGTTTCAGGTTTTACATTCGAGTCTTTAATCCATTTTGTTTATTTTTGTATATGGTGTAAGAAAGTGGTCCAGTTTCATTCTTTTGCATGTAGCAGTCCAATTTTCGCAACACCATTTATTGAAGAGACTGTCATTTCCCATTGTACTTTTCTTGCCTCTTTTGTCGTAGATTAATTGACCACATAAGTGTGGCTTTATTTCTGCACTCTCAATTCTGTTCCCTCGATCTATGTATTTGTTTTTGTGCCAGTACCTTGCTGTTTTGGTTACTATAGTTTTGTAGTATAGTTTGAAGTCAGGGAGCTTGATACCTCCAGCTTTGTTCTTCTTTTTCAAGATTGCTCTGGCTATTCAGAGTCTTTTGTCATTGCATACAAATTTTAGGATTTTTTTGTTCTAATTCTGTGAAAAATACCCTTGGTATTTTGATGGGGATTGCATTGAATTGTAGGTTGCTTTCAGTAGTATGGACATTTTAACAGTATTAATTCTTTCAATCCATGAGCATGGTATATCTTTCCATTTATTTGTGTTGTCTTCAATTTCTTTCATCAGTGTCTTCTAGTTTTCAGAGTATAGGTCTTTCACCTCCTTGGTTAAATTTATTCCTAAATATTTATTCTCTTTGATGCAATTGTAAATGGGATGTCTTAATTTCTCTTTCTGATAGCTTGTTATTAGTGTATAGAAACACAGCTGACCTTTGTGTGTTAATTTTATATCCTGTAACTTTACTGAATTCATTTATTAGTTCTAAGAGTTTTTTGGTGGAGTCTTTATGGTTTTCTATATATAGTGTCATGGCATCTGAAAATAGTGACACTTTTACTTCTTCCTTTTCTATTTGGATGCCTTTTGTTTCTGTTTCTTGTCTAAATGCTATGGCTAGGACTTCCAATATTATGTTGAATAAAAGTGGTGAGAGTAGGCATCGCTGTGTTGTTCCTGGTCTTAGAGGAAAAGCTTTCAGCTTTTCACCATTGTGTATGATGTTAGCTGTGGGTTTGTCATATATGGCCTTTATTATGTTGAGGTATGTTCCTTTTATACCCACTTTGTTAAGAGTTTTTATGATAAATGAATGTTGAATTTTGTTAAATGCCTTTTCTGCATCTATTGAGATGATCATGTGATTTGTATCCTTCATTTTGTTAATATGGTGTATCACATTGATTGATTTGCAGATATTGAACCATCCTTGGATCCCTGGATTAAATTGTACTTGATTGTGGTGTATGATCCTTCTAATGTATTGTTGAATTTGGTTTGCTAATACTTCGTTGAGGATTTTTACGTCTATGTTCATCAGGCATATCAGCCTATGGTTTTATTTCTTTGTGGTGTCTTTGTCTGGTTTTGATGTCAGGGTAATGCTGGCCTTGAAAAATGAGTTTGGATGTGTTCCTTTCTCTCTAATTTTTTGGAATAAATTGCGAAGGATAGGTATTAACCATTCTTTAATTGTTTCGTCGAATTTACCTGTAAAGCTGTCTGTCCTGGACTTCTATTTTTTAAGAGTTTTTAAATTACTGATTCAGTTTCATTACTTGTAATCAGTCTATTCAGATTCTCTATTTTCCCATTGATTCAGTCTTGCAAGTTTTGTGTGTGTCTAGGAATTTATTAATTTCTTATAGGTTTTCCAATGTAGTGTCACATAATTGTTCATAGTAGTCTCTTGTGATCCTTTTTATTTCTGTAGTGTCCATTGTACTTCTCCTCTTTTATTTCTGATTTTATTTGCTTGGGCCCTCTGTCTTTTTTTCTTGATGAATCTGGCTAATGGTTTATCTATTTTGTTTATCTTTTTAAGAACCAGCTTTTAGTTTCATTGACCTTTTCTATTTTTTTTAGTCTCTCTTTTGCTTATTTCCATTCTTTTCTTTAAAATATTAATGCACACTTTTTTATTTTTTATTTATTTTTTTAAAAGATTGGCACCTGAGCTAACAATTGTTGCCAATCTTTTGTTTTTGTTTTTTTTTTTTTTTGCTTTATCTCCCCAAATCCCCTGGGTATATAGTTGTATAGCTTAGTTGCAGGTCCTTCTACTTGTGGCACGTGGGGTGCCTCCTCAACATGGCCTGTTGAGTGGTGCCATGTCCGTGCCCAGGATCCAAACCAGCAAAACCCTGGGCTGCTGCAGTGGAGCACACAAACTTAACCACTCGACCACACGGCTGGCACCTATTTCTATTCTTATGTTTATTATTTTCTTCCTTCTGCTAACTTTTGGCTTTGTTTGTTCTTCTTTTTCTAGTTCCTTTAGTTAGATTGTTTATTTGAGATTTTTCTTGTTTCTTGAGGTAGGCCTGTATTGCTATGAACTTCCCTCTTAGAACTGCTATTGCTGCATCCCATAGATTTTAGGATGTTGTGTTTCCATTTTCATTTGTCTCAAGGTATTTTTTGATTTCCTCTTCTTGATTTCTTTATTGACCCATTGATTATTTGGTAGCATGTTGTTTAGTCTCCACATGTTCATATTTTTTCCAGTTTTCTTCTAGTAATTGATTTCTAGTTTATACTGTTGTGGTTGGAAAAGACACTTGGTGTGACTTCAATCTTCTTAAATTTATTGAGACTTGCTTTGTGGTCTAAGATGTGATCCATCCTGGAGAATGTTCCATGTGCATTTGAAAAGAATGTGTATTCTGCAGTTTTTGGATGTAATATTCTGTATACTTCTGTTAAGTCCATCTGGTTTAGTGTGTCATTTAACACCAGTATTTCCTTATTGATTTTCTGTCTGGATGATCTATCCATTGATATAAGTGGGGTATTAAAGTCCCTTGCTACTATTGTATTACTGTCACTTTCTCCCTTTATATCTGTTAATAGTAGCTTCATGGATTTAGGTGCTCCTATGTTGGGCACATAAATATTTATGAATATGTCCTTTTCTTGGATTTACCCCTTTATCATTATGCAATGTCTTTCTTTGTCTTTTGTTACAGTCTTTGTTTTAAAGTCTATTTTGTCTGATATGAGTATAGCTACCCAGTTTTCTTTTTGTTTCCATTTGCATGGAATATCTTTTTCCATCCCTTCACTTTCAGTCTGTGTGTGTCTTTAGATCTGAAGTGAGTTTCTTGGAAGCAGCATGTAGATGGGTCTTGTTTTTTTATCCATTCAGCCACCCTATTTCTTTTGCTTGTAACATTTAGTTCATTTAAATTTGATTATTGATAGGTATATACTTATTGCCATTTTACTCATTTTTTTCTGGTTGTTTTTGTAGTTCTTCTCTGTTCTTTTCTTCTTGATCTCTTCCCTTGTGGTTTAATGGTTTTCTTTAGTGTTATGTTTGGATTCCTTTCTCTTTGTTTCTTGCATCTATCATAGGATTTTGGTTTGTGGTTACTATGAGGTTCATATAAATCAACCCAAATATATAATAGTCTATTTTCTGCCAATAATCACTTAAGTTTGAATGCATTCTAAAAGCAATACATTTTTCCTCCTTCCCACCATGTTTTATGTTTTTGATGTCATATTTTACATTTTCTATTTTGTATGTCCTTTAACTATTTATTGTAGTTATAGCTGATTTTACTACTTGTCTTTTAACTTTTACATTAGCTTTTTAAGTGGCTGATCCATTGCCTTTACTAAATATTTGCCTTTAACTGCAAGATTTTTTTCTTTCTTATATTTTCTTATTTCTAGTTATGGTCTTTTCTTTTCTGCTTAAAGAAAACCCTCTAACATTTTTTGTAAGGCAAGTTTAGTGGTGATGAACTCTTTTAGTTTTTGCTTGTCTGGGGAACTCTATCTCTCTTTCCATTTTGCATGATAATCTTGCCAGTAGAGTGTTCTTAGATGTAAGTTTTTTCCTCTTGGTGCTTTAAATATATCAAGCCACTCCCTTCTGGCCTGGTAAGTTTCTGCTAAAAAATCAGCTGATAGTCTTATGAGGGTTCCATTGCATGTGACTTGTCATTTTTCTCCTGCTGCCTTTAAGATTCTCCCTTTATGTTTAATTTTTGCCATTTTAACTACAGTATATCTTAGTGTGGATCTCTTTGGGTTCATCTTGTTTGAGATTCACTGTGCTTCCTGGACCCGGATGTCTGTTTTCTTCCCCAAGTTAGGGAAGTTTTCAGCCATTTCTTCAAATAAGTTTTCTGCCCCTTTCTTTCTTTCTTTTCCTTCAGGGATACCTATAATGTGAATGTTCGTATGTTTGATGTTGTCCCAGAGGTCCGTTGAACTATTCTCATTTTTTAAAATTCTTTTTTTCTTTTTGCTATTCTGATAGGGTGATTTTTGACTCTTTTGTCTTCCAGATCACTGATCTATTCTTCTGTATCATCTAAGGTGCTGCTGATTTCCTCTAGTGGAATTCAGTTATTGTATTCTTCAGCTCCAATTGGTTCCTCCTTATATTTCCCAACTCTTTGTTGGCATTCTCACTGTGTTCCTCATTCTTCTCCTGAGTTTGGTGAGCATCTCTATGACTATCACTTTGATGTCTTTGTCAGGTAAATTGCTTATCTCGTTTTCATTAGGGTTTTTTTCTGGGGTTTTATCTTGTTTTTTTGTTTGGAATATATTCCTCCATCATTTCATTTTGTTTGACTTTCGGTGATCATTTCTACATATTAGGTGAAACAGCTACCTCTCCCAGTCTTGAAGGAATGGCCTTGTGTAGGAGTGTCCCCTGTGTAGAGTACATGTGTTCGACAGCTTTGGCAGTCCAACTGGAACTGGAGCAGGCACAAGCCGGGGAATTCCTGAAGTGCACTGCCTCCAGGCTGCCCAGGCCGGATGGCTGGAACTGGATCAGTCACAGGCTGGGGGTGGGGGATGGGGAGGTCCTGGGATGCTCTGTACCAGGGCCACCTGGTGGAATGACTGGAGATGGATTGGGCACAAGCTGGGGAGCCCCAGGGGTGCCCCATCTTTTTAAAAGAAAACCAAACCTCCTAGACCTTATGTCACCCTCTAGCTAATTATTCCTATCCCCTCATAGCCCAACTCCTAGAATTTGTAGGCTGTATTCAATGGTTACTCTCCATACTGCTCTAAAATAACTTCTGCCTTACCACCAACTCTGCCCTTGCCTAAGTCAAAGTCAGCCTCACTGCTTAATCTATACTTTAACCTTATCTTCCTTAACCTCTTCAGCACTTGACATAAGCCTCCTATCAGGAAAGAATGCAAGCTATTTTTTCTTAGCCCTCTCAAGAGGACAAGTAGAGTTTTCTCTTATTCTATTCCATGCATTCTCAATGGGGGCAATATCACCCTCAAGAAGGCAAAGATTTGTTCTTATGGAGCAAAAACAAAATGCATGCAATCTAAGATTATACAAAATCTTAGCTGTTAGATAATGGTCTGTTGCCCTTCAAAGGGCCACAAGTACATAAACGTATATTGGTCATATTAAAATTTCACATGGGGGAGGGAGGAAAAATTGGGTGACAGATGTCTAAAAAGACTCCTCAGGGTGGGGGAATGGTGCAAGAATAGAAAGGTGAGAAACACTTTTTTTTTTATTGAGTTATTGATAGGTTACAATCTTGTGAAATTTCAATTGTACATTAATGTTTGTCAGTCATGTTGTAGGTGCACCACTTCACCCTTTGTGCCCACCCCCCACCCCACCTTTCCCCTGGTATCCACTAAACTGTTCCTGGTCCATAGTTTTAAATTCCTCATATGAGTGGAGTCATACACAGATTATCTTTCTCTCGCTGGCTTATTTCACTTAACATAATTCTCTCAAGGTCCATCCATGTTATTGCAAATGGAATGATTTTGTTCTGTTTTGCAGCTGAGTAGTATTCCATTGTATATATGTACCACATCTTCTTTATCCATTCGTCTGTTGATGGGCACTTAGGTTGCTTCCACGTCTTGGCTATTGTAAACAGTGCTGCAATAAACATTGGGGTGCACAGGACTTTTGGGATTGCTGACTTCAGGCTCTTTGGATAAATACCCAGTAGTGGGATGGCTGGATCATATGGTAGTTCTATTTTTAGTTTTCTGAGGAATCTCCATACTGTTTTCCATAGTGGCTGCACCAGTTTGCATTCCCACCAGCAGTGTATGAGGGTTCCTTTTTCTCCACAACCTCTCCAACATTTGTTGCTATTAGTTTTAGATATTTTTGTCATTCTAACGGGTGTAAGGTGATATCTTAGTGTAGTTTTGATTTGCATTTCCCTGATGATCAGCAATGATGAGCATCTTTTCATGTGCCTATTGGCTATCAGTATATCTTCTTTGGAGAAATGTCTGTTCATGTCTCCAGCCCATTTTTTTATTGGGTTGTTTGATGTTTTGTGGTTGAGTTGTGAGAGTTCTTTATATATTAAGGATATTAAGCCTTTGTCAGATATATGACTTGCAAATATTTTTTCCCAGTTAGTGGGTTGTTTTTTTGTTTCAATCCTGTTTTCATTTGCCTTGAAGAAGCTCTTTAATCTGATGAAGTCCCATTTGTTTATTCTTTCTATTGTTTCCCTTCTCTGAGAAGGCATGGTGTCCGAAAAGATCCTTTTAATACTGATGTCAAAGAGTGTACTGCCTACGTTTTCTTCCAGAAGCCTTATGGTTTCAGGTCTCACCTTTAGGTCTTTAATCCATTTTGAGTTTATTTTGGTGAATGGTGAAAAAGAATGGTCAATTTTCATTCTTTTACGTGTGGCTTTCCAGTTTTCCCAGCACCATTTGTTGAAAAGACTTTCTTTTCTCCATTGTATGCCCTCAGCTCCTTTGTCAAAGATAAGCTGTCCATAGATGTGTGGTTTTATTTCTGGGCTTTCAATTTTGTTCCATTGATCTGTGCACCTGTTTTTGTACCAGTGCCATGCTGTTTTGATTACTGTAGCTTTGTAGTATGTTTTGAAGTCAGGGATTGTGATGCCTCCCGTTTTGTTCTTTTTCTCAGCATTGCTTTAGAAATTCGAGGTCTTTTGTTGCCCCATATGACTTTTAGGATTCTTTGTTCTAATTCTGTAAAGAATGTCATTGGGATTCTGATTGGGATGGCGTTGAATCTGTAGATTGCTTTAGGTAGAATGGACATTTTAACTATGTTTATTCTTCCAATCCATGTACATGGGATGTCTTTCCATCTCCTTATGTCGTCATCCAATTCTCTCAGAAAGGCCTTGTAATTTTCATTATATAAGTCCTTCACTTCCTTAGTTAAATTTACCCCAAGGTATTTTATTCTTTTTGTTGCGATTGTGAATGGTATTGTATTCTTGAGTTCTTTTTCTGTTGGTTCATTACTGGAGTATAGAAATGCTACTGATTTATGCAAATTGATTTTATACCCTGCAACTTTGCTGTAGTTGTTGATTACTTCTAACAGTTTTCCAATGGATTCTTTGGGGTTTTCTATATATAAGATCATGTCGTCTGCAAACAGCGAGAGTTTCACTTCTTCCCTCCCTATTTGGATTCCTTTTATTCCTTTTTCTTGCCTGATTGCTCTGGCCAGGACCTCCAGTACTATGTTAAATAAGAGTGGTGATAGAGGGCATCCTTATCTTGTTCCTGTTTTCAGGGGGATGGGGTTCAGTTTTTGCCCATTGAGTATGATGTTGGCTATGGGTTTGTCGTATATGGCCTTTATTATGTTGAGGTGGTTTCCTTCTATGCCCATTTTGTTCAGAGTTTTTATCATAAATGGCTGTTGGATCTTGTCAAATGCCTTCTCTGCATCTATTGAGATGATCATGTGGTTTTTATTCCTCAGTTTGTTGATGTGGTGTATCACGTTGATTGATTTGCGGATGTTGAACCATCCCTGTGTCCCTGGTATGAATCCCACCTGATCCTGATGTATGATTCTTTTGATGAATTGCTGAATTCTGGTTGCCAAAATTTTGTTTAGGATTTTTGCATCTATGTTCATCAGTGATATTGGCCTGTAGTTCTCTTTTTTCGTGGTGTCCTTGTCAGGTTTTGGTATCAGCGTGATGTTGGCCTCATAGAATGTGTTAGGAAGTGTTCCATCTTCCCTAATTTTTTGGAATAGCTTGAAAAGGATAGGTATTAAATCCTCTCTGAAAGTTTGGTAGAATTCCCCAGGAAAGCCATCTGGTCCTGGGGTTTTATTCTTTGGGATGTTTTTGATTGCTGTTGGTGAGAAACACTTTCTAACTGGCTTCATTAATTGCTCATACAAACCTCCATGGCACAGGTGCTCAATTTGAGGATTTCCAACAACCACTAGGCTGGAGTCTGAGAAGCTGCCCTACAAAGAACGATCTCTCAGCTGGGATAAGAAGAATGACAGACTGAGCCAGATGACTTCGGACAGGAGAAGAAGGGGACAGTTGGAGTGCTCCCTGTAACAGAACGGCACATTCCGGGACCTGGAGGCAGAAAAGAACGTTGTGATTGGAGGACACGAAGGACTCAGTGTGGCTACCAGGCAGACTGCAAAGTAGGAAGTGAGAAAAATGAGACTGGAGAGGTGAGCAGGGACCAGATCATGAAGAGCTTTTTGCTGGGACAAAACAACATTTTCAAATGAAACTGAATTTTCACCAGTTGCTCTAGGAGTGACATCAGAATCCTTGTTTTAGAGTTAATATTATTCTTTATCTCTTCGTAATCAAAAGTCCCATTGAAGGGGTTTTTTTTTTTTTTTTTTCCGAATTAAAGTTTAGATTCTCTTTTGGAACATAAGAGTTAACATCATGAAGACTCGAATCCATGCCTTTTTTACTGTTCTGACCACACTCACAGTAAGAAATACATTTACCATCAGCACCCAGTGAACACACATATATAGCTACTGGGTAAAACACTTAGCTTTACTATATGCAGTGCGTTCTGATGATCTCTATTCAATTCCATTTAGCTTAACAGTGAGGCTTGCAACCCAATAAGTTGATTTCACAACCCCAAAATTGGTCACAACCCAGTCTGAAAAACACTTAGTTAACATTTTACATTATTAAGCAAGGTAGTTTATCCTCTTTGTGGGGTGAATTACCCCTCTGCAGAGAGATTGCGATGGCCTTAATGGGTTTTTCTTCTGTGCTTGTGGTGAGACATTGAGTAGTAAGGGAAGCAAGAGGTACGGGTAGACCAAGCAGCACGGCTTATGCCAAATGCTGAGGAAGTTAAGGGAGATAAACATGGAGCATAGATCTAGCAGCAGGGGTATCTTTGACTTAACTAAGGTGAGTGTCAGAGGCAAGGTCGGGGCAGAAGTTAAACTACAGTTGTTTGGGGAGTGAATATTGCATACAGACCACAATTTCAAGAAACTGGGTGGAAGTGGATGGAAAGAATTCACTAAAGGCTGACATAAGGCTGGAAGGTTTGTTTTGTTTTAATAAGTTGTTTTTAAGAAAACTGACTGTTAATCTGATGGAAAGGAGAAAACTGGTTAGCAAGGGACTCTGAAGGGCCACAGTGGATGGAGTCTGAGACCTGGATGGCCGATATACTGTTTTAATGCTTCTTTTAAACAAAATAATTTCCTTGTATCATCCTCAAGTCGTGAGTAAGGTTTTATTCAAAATTACAGTCTGGTGTCAACTAGGCTTTGGGGGGAATTAAAGAAGGGACTGTACCCAAACTTTGGGTAAACCAGAGCAAAGGGCCTCCACTGCCTGGAGAAGCAGTAATGAGAAAGCAACAGATGGGCACAGTCTAGGAAGAGATAACAGCGACAGCCAAGTTAGAACATGTTCACCTGCTTAAGGGAATCCCCAAAATATTTGAATGGAAATTCGATGGAACCTTGCTGCAATTTTGTAGGCTACGGTCGGCTCTGGAATGGTAGCCTTATGCCCATTAAAGATTTTACACTTTAGATGGGAGCCATAGTAAGCACAAATACATTTCAACGGGGTTTGAGAGGGTGGAGAAAATAATCTTCCTAAGATCCCCCTTTGATCACAATAGCCTTCCTCTAATCAAAACTTGCAGTGGTTCTAGAGCAGGTGTTCAAAACGAGTGAAAAAGAAAAGCTCTGAAAGATTCTACTGGTTAAACTGATTTCTAATGTTCTCATGAAGCTTCCAGCCCACAACTCTGACAAGACCACTAATAAGATGTTTCCTGTTGGGAGTGTCATCGTACTGGAGTCAGGTTCATCTGGCACTGGTCGAGGATGGACACATCAGGGGCAGGAGTGAGCCCCCACCATGTTTACTCAGCCTTCCCCAAGTCCTTCCTGCTGGGTTCACCAAGGCACCCACACTCAGGCTTGGCCCTGCTCCTGCTCCTGCTCCTGAGTATGTGAAAACCAAACCAAACAGCTGATCAGCAGCTTTGGCTCACTATTACAGGGAGCTGCAATGAAGGTAAGCTTCCCAGACCCTGTGGCATAGCCACACAACTGGTATCTGCCTGCCCTCTCTGATCTCCAACCAGATTCCAAATCAGAAGGAGTGTTCAGCCTTAAGGGAAGGACAGACGTCGAGAATCAGAAGTAGGATAGGATGACAGCATCTGGATTAGTTTCCTGTGACTGTCGTAACAACATCCTGGAGTTGGCCCAATTTGTAAAGCTGCACATTGACCAAGATTTTCTCCTCTCTTTGCTTTCTTCCCTGCCAAGTTCACAGTCCCTCTTAAGGTCTGGCTCCTGTCCTGAACCCTAGCCAGTGGCTGGGGCCAGGGCACCCTTCTAGAGCCCACCTGTTTTTTCTGTAGACGTGGATCCTAGTTTCTATGCCCTCCACCTGCTAGCCAGGCTCCTCCCAGGCTCTCTGACTTCTGGGTTCAAACAGCACGTGGGATCCTTGCCTGCCATCGAATGATGGGGTCTGTAACCATCGCTCAAGCAGCTATGTCTTTTGGCTTAGTAGTGGAGCCGCCGTGCAGCTGGCGAGGGCAGCCAGGGAGCTTCCTACCTATCCGGCTTCATCATCCTTTCCCTAATATTGATTTTCCGAGCACCAGTGGACCTCACTCCTCAACCTGCCAATTCTCTGAACTTGGGCCCATCTCACTGCCAGTAGATCCACTACGTCATGGTGATTAAGAACATGGACTAAGGGTGTACCCTTTGTCACGATACTTCACCTGAGTATGTTGCAATTTCTCCACCTCTGAAGTAGGCATAATAACAGAACATACCTCCCAGGGGTGTTGGGAAGATGGGATTTGGTTCTGGCCATAAATCAATTTTCTTTCTTTATAAGGCATTATGCTAAGTGGTCAATAAATAGAAGAATTTCTGGTGATCTCTCCAAATCATTGACGTTATTTGTTGTCTGTCAAAAACTTCAATCCTGGGCCAGTCCTGGTGGCCTAGTGGTTAAGTTTGGCACACTCCACTTTGGTGGCCCAGGTTTGGTTCCTAGGCACAGACCTACACCACTTGTCTGTCAGTGGCCATGCTGTGGCAGCAGCTCACATTCAAAACAGGAAGATTGCCAGTGAATGTTAGCTCAGGGCAAATCTTCCTCAGCAAAAAAAAAAAAAAAAAAACCAAAAAACTTAACTCCTTTTCCTCAGCTAATCTTTGAAGTCCTCATGAAAAAGCATATCAACTTAATTTCCTGGGCAATACAGCTTACTGAAGCCCAGATGGTATTTCAATGGAATAAATTATAAAATCTTGGACACAGAAGAATACTTTTGACTGTCACTGAGTGTTTGATGCAAGGTTTCTACCTCCAAAATAGGACCAATAGAAGCATCTGTCTTTGGCCCCTCTTAACACTCCCGTTCAAAGAGATGGTTCCTAAAATATCATAAGCTCCTTTCAGTTGCTAGGCAATAAAAGCAAGGCATGGCCTATTCGTTTCAGACTTGAAAGGAGAAGAGACCGTCTCAGGGTCTGTACTGAGCTGTGAAACTCAGTCTAGATGTGGCGTGACGTCGGTGTCTGAAGGTGAAGCGGGGGAGGTGGCAGGAGCATGGAGGTGGAGTCATATCTTTATGTGATAACTGCCCTCTGGTGGGAGAGACTAGAATTACACTGATAAGAGACAAGAATTGAAATTGTAAGTGAGCAATTCTTATTCCTCTTGCCTTTTTGGCTCCACTTCCAAGTGAAGGTCCTCATACACTGAGCCCGTTTCGCTGTTTGGTCTAATCCTTGCAGCTCTTAGGTCATTCATATTGGGGTGGAGGAGCAGGGTGAGGAGTGAGAAATTTTGGAGACTAAATTTTGAGCCTTTGCCTTGTGATTGAAAACTATCAAGTGGAAACTACGCTGGTTCTACATAAATATACCTAAAGAGACATCCCAGTACTGTGATTAAACGAACAGTCTTAAGGGACATAAAGACCTCATTCTGAATCCTCTCTCTGCCCTTTACCATCTCTTCAATCCAAGGCAAGTCACAACCTCTCTAAGACAATTTCTTCTTTGCCCAGAAAATGGGAGAAATACATATACCTCTCAGGGGTGTTTGGAGGACTAGGAGAGAGATATAAAACACTGAGAATAGAACTTGGCACGTAGGGAGTGTTCAATAAATGTTAGATATTCTTATCTGTAATACACCAGAGGATTAAAGCTCTTTGGAGAAAAAGCTGACCCATTTCAACTCAGTGCAGACTATTTTTAAGAGAATAGCATGTAGCCTTGCCCGTGTTTCTTTAAACATTAATCAAAGCCTTATCAGATGTTCTTGGGTAACGCTACAAGCCACTAATTCTGTGCAGATAAGGGTCCAACCAAGCCAGACCCTGGGAGGAATGTATTAAGGCTTCCCTGTTGTACCAGTGGTGTCTTTATCAGCTATGATCAAATGACTTGTTTTCTTTCTCCACAGTTTTCTTTTAAGCCCTTTGGTGGCATTAACATTACTTTTTGGTTCCTGAGGTACTGAGCTTGAGAAACTCCAGCCTCCTTTTTTAACCTGAGGGACATTCCGAAGAATTCCAAGGAAATATTTATTACAGGCTTGCTCACAAATGATTGTTGGGGGTTTATGAGTTATTTCTTCCACAACATAGTTTAACTAAGAGATCAGATAAGGATGTCAGCTTAAGGAGAACGCAGGATCTGAGGAAGTGGAGGAGAGCACAGCGTGAAGAACAGCAGTCAGGGGCGGAGATAGAAGCAGGAAGCCTAGCTAGCTTTGTAACCCTGGACAGATGGTCGTAACCTGTATGAACCTCAGTTCTCAGCTGGAAAACAGAGCAAGGGATTGAACTAAATTTATAAGATCCCTTTCAAGTTAAAAAAAAAAAAAAGGTGGAGGAGAAAAGAAAAAACTCACTTCGATGTTATGCTGATTACCTACAAGCTGCCAAATTAATCTCCAAAACTTTATCATATTCCTCATTCCCAACCCCAGCAACAACCTTTCTGTCCATTTCACAGTATCATCCAAGGTTTGCCTTATCTCCAGCCCTGAAGGCTGGCAGAGGGTCGGGTGCTTCAAAAGCACGTTTTTATCTGAGGGCCCTGCCAGCAGATCTGAGGAGTTCATTAGTAGGAGAGGAAGAGCTCATGATCGTGATGTTATAGGAGAGATTCCCATGTTTCCACCAAGTTCCCCCACACTCTTGGAAGACCTGCCTTGCATGCCCCCTCCTCTGAAAGCCTGATCAGGTGGCACTAATGGCCTGGTAGCCACCATACGGCCCATCCCCAGTCCAGGTGAGTGGACCCAGAGTGGACCACTCACTGGAGCTGAGCCAATCAGCTTCTCTAAGGGATGTGGAATTGCAATTCTGATACCTTGTGGACCCTTAGACTGAGGCGTGCATGGAGTTGAAGTGGCCATTTCCTGCCATGAGAGCACCAAGGCAGAGAAGGCTGGTCTTCATGTCTACCTCACTCTCCTTTCTGTGTAGGGAATAGCAGAAATGAGGGCTCATGCAGCCTCAGAGAGAATAGTTGCCTTGGAATTAGGAATTCCCTATGTGGGGGATTGGAATTGGCCACCCCAAGATATGTCTCTTTGGCATGAGGATTATTTGGGGTTGGCCCTGTGGCCAAGTGGTTAAGTTTGCATGCTCCACTTCAGCAGCCCAGGGTTTCACTGGTTTAGATCCTGGGCATGGACATGGCACCTCTCATTAGGCTATGTTGAGGTGGCGTCCCACATGCCACAACTAAAAGGACCCATAACTGAAATATACAACTATGTACTGGGGGGATTTGGAGTGAAAAAGCAGAAAAAAAAAAAAAGAAGATTGGCAACAGTTGTTAGCCCTGGTGCCAATATTTTAAAAAAAAAAAAACTGCAGATGAGAGAAACTCTGAAAGTAGAAGTTACCCTTTGTTAAGAGACATTGACATTTGTAAAGGAAACCTCCATCTGTAAAGGCATCTCCCTTTCTGTACCAGGAAGAAGGGAAGATGACCTTATCTCTAGAAACTCTTATCAGTGAAGAAGGCAAGGACTTAAATCTGCATAATAACCTTACTCTTGTTTACTGTACTTTTCTGGTAACCTCAACTGACTCTCCCCACCCCCAACATCCTCCTTTGTCTTTAGCTGAGGATGGTATTTAAGGTGAGAGCTTCCACCATTTTGGTGAGTTGCTCAGTTCACCTGAGTCTCTCTCATGTATACAAGTTATAAAGCTTTGTTTAATTTTCTCCTGTTATTCTGTCTCATGTGAATTTAATTTGTAGTCTGACCAGAAGGAGTGGGTAGAGGAAATGTCTTCCTCCCCTGCACCTAGAAAACAAAAGATAGGTAAGAACCAATTCCCAAGCCACTTTCTGCCCTTGTGCTCTGGGAAACAACACTGTATCATTTGGATAAAATTCTCTTCATTTCTAGAGCTAGTCTGAGTAGGTTTCTGTTAGCCTTTATAAAGCAAATATCCACTGGCAAAAGAGCTTTGAGGAGTCAAGACCCCAGTGAGTCCATAACTTCAAGGACTAACTCCCAGAAAGGGCATTTCAGACACAAGCTATTAGAGACATATTTGGGGGCAGAAGGATCTTCTTGGAATATCTTCAAATTCACAAGTAGCTTCCTGTGCTATCTTCCTGCCTTGGTGGGAATTCTAGAGGAACTGAGGCAGGCTCAGTGAGCCGAGGAGTCAAAAGAAAGATTTCTTGGACTCTCAAGTTCTGATAGTAGTGCTCCTTTATTCAGAGAATAGCATGGGGACAGGACCCATGGGCAGTGATGAGCTGCAATGGGTTGAGGGTTAGGGCTAAACTTGATGGGTTGGGGACTTTACCTTAGGAACTTGTTGTTTATGATCCACCTGTGACAAGGCAAGTCTAGTTAGTATTTGGGCAGTAGAGTTGAAAGAAAAGGCTTGACTGTGGCCAGGGAGCTCCCAGGTGTCAGAGATGGATGGCCACAAGGAGACATTATGCTTAGTAATAGATGAATCATGTAGAAGAGAAGAGCTAGAATCTAACATCCATGAACGTGTACTATAGCTTCTACTGAAACATAATTTTTCTCTCTAAAATCACCCTCATTTTTACAAAAGATAGCCAAATTAAGATTAACTGGTTTGCAGAATAAGTGTTGTTTCAATAAAACTTGGCCCAATTATTTACATATGTGCAGCAAGAATGGCAATTGATTATATAGGCTCTTTTAAATCTGCTTTGCTGGAAGTTTTTAATAAGGAATCTCAGATTGAACTTCAAAGGCCTCTCAACGTCAGAAAAGCCCAGCCAAGGACTTGCCATCAGATTTTGCCAGCAGTACCTACAGATTTGGGTGGATTCTTCTCTTTTTGAGGTCCCCCAAAATATTTCGAGGTTCCTTGCACCCGCCAGATAAGTGAACTTCCTTGCTTACCAGGTAAGACTACGGGAATCTATGTAAACAAGGTACCAAGCCAATATTTCCAAGTGGATTTATTCCAGAAAGTCCAATCTTTGTTCCTGAAAAGCTGTCTTGTCATATCTGAGCCTGCATGTTTCTCTCAAATATGATATTCCAGTCAAAGCTTTGGTAAGATGGGGCTGGCCCTGTGGCCGAGTGGTTAAGTTCGCGCGCTCCGCTGCAGGCGGCCCAGTGTTTCGTTGGTTCGAATCCTGGGCGCGGACATGGCACTGCTCGTCAGACCACGCTGAGGCAGCGTCCCACATGCCACAACTAGAAGAACCCACAACGAAGAATACACAACTATGTACTGGGGGGCTTTGGGGAGAAAAAGGAAAAAATAAAATCTTAAAAAAAAAAAAAAAAAGAAAAGCTTTGGTAAGATAACCATTGTGTCCTGTTTTAAGGAGAACAGATTCTTATTGAACTTATGCAAATAATTACATTGCCACAAAGTAACGACACTCACTCACAAAGAGTTTCCAAATTCTGGAGGGATCAGGTAGGGAGAAAAAGATAAATGTTTCAGTTTTGCTCACAAAGGTATAATTTCACCAAATTGCTATAAGGCATAGTTAGCATAAGAGAAAAGAGAGAAAGATTTCCTTAAATCTGAGAAAATAAAACAAAACATCAAAAAATCAACAATATTTCAAACAAAAGTCATAAAAATTATAATCATCCTCATTAGTTCATATAGTCCTATATAATCAATTCTTGATCTTAATCTTCTGTTAGCAGTTTTATGAGGTCATCAGTTTCTCCGTTAGAATCCTGTAATTTCTTACCCAGTTCAGTTTTATAATCTGAAAGTTTATTAGAAATCTGTGTTCTAGAATCCTGTGTCAGATTCCTTTCCAGGAATTTCTCTGAAGATGAAACATTTGCAAAAGCAAAAAGCATCAGAGTAAAACAGCAACTATCTGCAAATGACAAAAGACTCAAAAGGGCAATTGACAAAGAAACTTGGCTACTTCTGCAACATTAAGATAATAACTAGAATTATGGCTGACAAGCAGGACATATCAGAATTTTAGGAATGCTGTATAACTTTAAAACATTTATATCAATAACATTCACCCACATAATACCACCTAAGAAAGTTTATCATCACTTATTTGACAATGCTTCCCATATAATTTAACAGACCAAATAAGCCTAATAAGTTTAGCATCTTCTTCTTATAGGAAGAGAGATCAAATTTCTTTAAGAAGTCTCAGGGATCCTCTGAAAACGCTCATAGAAATTTTCTTCCTTCTGTCAGGTCAAAAGAAAGCCTTCATTCAAGATTTGAATTTTTTTTTGAGGGAGAAGCTTGTCAAAAATATCAAAAGATGTTAAAGCACTTCTTCAAATAGGAAATAACGCTCACCACAAAACAATGCTCAGGTATCTATTCAAGGGACAACAGAAGCAGTCAAAAAATCTTAAGAGAGACCTCAGTCCTTCTGAATGTGGGAAATTATTTTAGCAAAACATAGATTTTCTGTCTTTTAGGTAGACTTAGAGCAGGCCAAAAGTTCAAAAAAATTATCTTTTGAGAGAAAACCAAATTTTAATTTTTGCACCAGCTTATTTTTAACACTAGAACTCATTTACTTAATTGGATTTACTTTAATCTTAGTCTACTTGACCAGCATAAAGTTTCTTTCTGAATTTCTTTCACAAACCTTCTACAACATTCTTTTTATATTCAGAATTTGTCCCATGTTTGTTTTCTCCCCTTCTAGTACTTTAGGACAAATTTATCTTTCTTAACCCAAAAAACAAAAATATTTCTATTCTTTATACCTTCTTTACTAAAAATACATATTTTAATTTCCTTGTATACAGAGCAATTTTCCTTAGTAATTTCCAGTAGCTTTAATTACATATGTTAATTAAAATTTTTAACCCTTAACAGACCCTAGTAAAAACTGAAAAACCAAGCAATTGTGAACTGTGTTTTATATCAGCATGCTAAGCACTTTTCATAATTTCTAGAAACATGCTACTTCACAGTAATAAAACACAGGTATGTTTACTAATAGACCCAAACATCCTTTAGTTTCTCTGCAATAAGAAGCCAAAAGTAGATAACTTAGACACATTCAGCAATAATGTTTCAGTATTCCATTCTATCCAAAAATGACCCAGATACTCAACAGATTTTTATCATTTAATTTAACTTGGCAAAACTCTAAAGCTTTAAGTTACCAAAAAGAATTTGGAAGCTGTTTTTTCCTAAGTATACAGACCATAAAACATAATTATTGTTCCCCAAAACTCTTACCCATTTTCATCTATCCAAATCATTTGTTTCCAACAATTATGTTCAGATTACCCACAAAAACTTCATGAGGCATTAGACAAAATTAGCTATCATTTAAAGCTATTATTTTGGTGACGAATTTCTAACAGATGACATGAGCTTATTTGACAAGTAAACCCAGGCTGCATGTCTGTGTCATGTCCAAATACTGTGAACTCTAAGGACATGCCTATTTCAATCAAACCAACAATTTTAAACAAGCTTTCATTTACCAAAGATTAATATATATCATGTTAACTTGAAAGACATTGGGTTAATTTCTCTACATTTAGAATGTATGTAAGCACTTACTTTAAGCCAATTAAACAGAGCTCTTAGTTTTGGTCATGCCATCCAGAGGTAAAATATCACACAAATATAACATACATATAGACACGTATACACAGAGTCTCAACAGCTATTTGTTTAAAATTACTGCCATGAGTCAGGTACAGTAATATAAAGCTCTCTAGTTTCATAATTTTGTTTTGAGCCTTTTTACTAATATTTGTGGAGAAGACACTCAAGATGCTAGATTTTTTGGCAAGGGCATGCTTATGGCCATTTTTTCCTTTTTCCCTTTTTTTCCCTCAATCTTAGGAATTAGGAATCTAGCCTCTGGGGCTAGATAGCCCCCAGAGGATTTGCAAGCTCTTTGAGAGAATAGAAATGGGTGGAACCTGAACCACCTCTAGAGCTGCTTTTCCAGCCTTACGAGGATTTTCCAAGGACAGTTGCTCTTGGTTTCTCAGAAACTGGGTTGTAACTCAAGTGACATTATAGGTTGATCTACCTGTCCAACTACATCCAAAGGCACAGAGAAACCCCTCAAGTTTTCTCCAAGATTGAGTTTCTGGGGCATAACCCATCAAATTGAAAGTGTTTCCAATTAGATAAAATGCACCCGAGGGGTGAGTCTCCAGGGATGTTTGGGGTGTTCCCTATGGCAGTAACACACTGTCAGTGTCTGATTGACAGTGGGCCAGAGAAGGGTGCAGAGCCCAACTGTGGGTGTCAACATAGTTATAAGATTTAGTCAAGTCCTGCTCAGCCTAGGCACCTGAGCCAGCACAAGGCAAGCCAGGAAAGCAGAAGGCAAACGCCTAGAGTGGGCCAGGGGCTGGGGCTCCCAACGCCAGGGTTGAGAGTTAAATCCCTGGCAAAAGGGTTTCAAGTTTTCAATTTTACAGAAGGTCCAGCTTCTGCTCAAGTCCAGCCTGAACTTAACCTCGACTTGGTGACAACAGAGGAGATGAGAAATGAAACAGACAAAGAAAGGAAAAGAAGAGATTAGGCCTTGCCCTCATGGCCTCTACCCAAGGGTTATCAAGATAAGGGTCACACAACAGTTCCCATGCTGGGGCACACAACACCAGCAGGACAGTTCACAGAATAAATCACAGGTCTCTTATCCTCATAACTAACTCAGTAGGCAACTAAAATGCTCAACGAGCCAACCACCAAGAGAGGGCACCCTACTTGGGGTTGCGGGGGTGATCAGGCCTGGAAACCAAAGTGGGGGATCCCAGGGGTGGGGCCATTGACTCTTCAAAGATTTCTTTGTTTCTTGGCTGCAAAGCTCAAAAGGAGCCCAAAATGGCCTCTGTAACTTCAAGTGAGATGAAAGAAAAGGGTCCATTACCTTGAAAATCCCCGCTGAACCATCGTTCCTCCTGTGGGATTCCTATAGTAAGCGGTGATGGGGCCGTCCCCTGCATTGCATCCCTTCTATACCTTCCCTATTATGCCTGGCAGTAATAGGTGCTTGGTGAATGGTTCCAAAGATAAAAGAATAGAGAAAAAGAGTGAAGAACTTTCCTGGAGTCTGGGGGACATTCTACCCAATTGCTTCCTAGAGCCGTTCTCCCAAGAGGGGATTTCCATACTCAACCAAAGGTTAGAGTTTGGTACTTTCCTTGAACCAGAGTCCTGATTGGGACTTTCCTGTGGTTTGGAGTGTGGTCAGGAGCCATAGGGAGGGATCCCAATCCAGCCTTAGGAAAAGAAACCTGCCACAGAAGTCTTGGAGATTGTCAACTGTCCTAATGACTTAAGGGGTCAACCCACGCCCATGTAAAATTTGTATATTAGAGACAGGATTAGGAAGGAATGGATTAATTCATTCTTCATCATCCTAAGGCTTAAGGTACTGATTCTCTTCAAGCTGAATGCCATGATTTGCCCCATATAGTAGCCATGGGCAGCAAACTTTGATTCATACAGATGTCCGAGAAGGTTCCCAATGAAGAAGTGAATTTAGATACATCCTTGAAAAAGAGGAAGGCACAAGGAGGAAAAGGGCACTTACCAGAATTTAAGCTCACAAGCCAATGAAGCAAGACCCCCATACAGGCCACCAGAAGAAATGATGCAGGCTCGGCGAGCCAAGGAGTCAAAAGAAAGATTTCTTGGACTCTCAAGGTCTGGTAGTAGTGATCCTTTATTCAGAGAGTAGTATGGAGTAGCATGGGGACAGGACCCATGGGCAGTGAAGAGCTACAGTGGGTTGAGGGTTAGGGCTAAACTTATAAGGCACAGGTATGTGAGTTATTTCTTTACAAGACAAAAGAAAGATTATGTAAAAAAGTCATTAAAATGGTATCAATGCAGGTGGGGTCTGGTTATTGGGTGGTCCTATAACTTTGGATACGAATCAGGTCGAATGGGGTCAGAACGTCTATACTTCCCGGAGGAGGATATACATCAATCGGTATGTAGGGCAGGATGCCTTGGGCTTCTCTCCCTGGGGCAGCCTTGATCCTCATCAGAACTTGCTTGGCTAGGCTGTCTATGTCGTTTGCAAAGCAAATAGCAGCTAAGATCTAAGATCTCATAAATGAAAAAAAAATAAAACTCAAGGTGGTATTTTTATAGCCTAGACTCAGAAAGTTATCTGAGGGCCCTTTTGGAGGAAGAAGGAAGGCTTACACAGCTGATGCAATCTGCTCCTATGCTCACAGCCCATCTATTCAAACCTCATGAGAGGCCATGCCCAATGGTGAAGAGCATAACCGACAAAGCCAGTTGCCTGAGTTGGACTCCTGACTCCACTCCTAACCTGAACAAGTTACTTAGTATCCACTTCATTAGGGCCTTTTAACATCAAGACAGTTCATATATGGAGCATCTAGTACAGATACTGATGTAAGTAATTTCACATAAAAATAAGAGATGGCATGTATGCATATAAAGTGCTTAGCTTATTGGTCACAGGAGGAACTAGAGAGACCACTAGGAAACTGGGTGCATGGGTTGTGTACCTGTGTGGAACCCACGCTTAGTCCTTCCATTGTAATACCCAGTGGGAATTAATTAAAATTCATATTAGAAACTCACCACCTACAGCAATTTGTCAGTAATAGTCAAAGGGCAGAACAAACCCCAGTGGTTTATTTACCTCTATCTGTGTCACACAGGAGTCCTCACAGTGGACAATTCTGACGATGTCTTTTTCTAAGCCCCAAAGCAAAGTGCACTATGACTTGGCAAACTCATAGTCTTCACAGATTAAAGGATGCAAAGTCAACAGGCTTGTCTCCTTAGGTGAAATGTCATGTCGGAACACTAGCACAGAGTAAATACTCAAGTCTTCTGTTTCTTTCCTTTCCGTCTACAAAACATTAACTTTACTGTGTCACCATATAATCTTGCGACAATCTAGCTATCTCTTAAGCACGTCCTTGCAGATAACATTTTGGTTGTTACAGCATGTACTTTTATCATATGTACTACAGTCATTTCTCACAACCCTGTACAATACTTCTCTCAACCCCAGACAAGTGTAGACTACTGCCTTCAAGACTGCACCCCTCCCAATCAACCTATATTCACAACTTCACTGCCTGCATCTCCTTCTCCTTCCTACCCTTCCTGCAAACACATATACACACCTCCACTCGACCTTTACCCACTGAAACTATTCCCCAGATTTCCAAAACACTGTCCCAGGTCATTGCAGTATGTGTGTCAGTCAGGTTCCCAGCAGGAAATGTGGCATCTGCAAGCTGAGTAATTGAAAGAGAGTTCAAAAAATAGACTGCTACAGACGGGGTCAGAATTGAGGAAACGTATAGAGATAATGCAATGTCCCCAGGGCTAGCAAGAGCAGGAAGTTATCACAACCTTTCGGCCTGGAGAAGCCAAGGAGAGGAGGTAGCTGCTGGAACCCAGAGTGAGAGCTCTTGAGAGGTCCAGCTGATAGGTGCGGTGGCCTTTACTAGATACACATAGACACCTACTGTGACTTGACAGGAGAGGAGCTAGGAGGAGAAGTACTCTGATCTCACTCTCCCCTTGTTGCCTCCCATTGGCCAAGCCTATCAGGAAGCCAGAGACAAGGAGCCCATTGATGCAATCCATGTGGTCAGAGCACAGAGCAGGCAAGAATGGCTTGGGAGAGCAATGGAAGAGGTCCAGCAAGTATTCATGGTGACAAGGTTTTGCCCACTACCACAAATGCTCAACCAGTAGCCTTCAGAACCAACAGTAATAAGTCAACAATACATTAGAGTTGTCACAAGGTGGGTTCCCCAGGAAGCAGACCCTGAGGTGGGCCTTAGCATGCAGGAGGTATATTCAGGTTAACACCTGTGGATCAAGCCCTTTGGGCATCAGCACCTGTGGGAGAGAAGGGACTGAAATCTATCTTGCTGTTCCATTGTCAAAGTCGCCCAAGGGTCTCAACCAGAGACGATTCCATTCCAATAATAGAGTGTATTTACCTTGGCCTTTTGGGTCCAGGAATGACAGTTACTGGCCGAAGTCTAGTAAGCTCAGGAATGCCAACATTCTCCACACTTTCTGGGACAAATAGACTAGAGCATGCAGAGCATGTGTGATATTGACTCCTTGCAGGGAGAGGGGGGCATTCAATAATTGATTCTTGATGGGTGAAAAACTCTTAGATATTATTATGAACTGTGGCCCTTCAAAGGGCCATAGCCCTCAAACGGATGCACAGTATATCTGATGTCAACGAAAATAATCCATAACCAATCTATAAATGAAAATTTGCATGAGTTTATTCTGAGCTTAAATCTGAGGATTATAACCCGGGAGAGTCTTTCCACAAAGGAACAGAGCACTCCAAAGTAGTGGGGGTATACAGGGTGGTTATATACCCTCAAAGAGTATGTTTCACATATGATTGAAATGTCCCTTTTACAATAGTCACGAGGCTGCTCTGTCAGCACAGCGATTGATGGAAATGGCAGATAGGTCTGCTGTCTCAGGGAACGCTGCAGGGTGGCAGGTGTGTTGCCTTGGGCTGGGCGGTCACAGATGAGCGCTGCAATCGGTTCCCAGCCTAAAGAAAGATGCTTAATCTTTAAGGAGATGCCAACGTTGGGAGGGGGAGAAAAGTTGCACCTTTATCTCAAGGGCGTTTTGCTCTTGCCATAGGGAATCTCTAAAGCAGATATGCAATGCATGCTCAACGGCCTTGGTCAGGCCCTTTTGGAAAGACAAGGTCAGGCCGAATTAGGTTTACACAAAATGGCTTCCTCATATACTCCAATATATCCTATTATTTGCCATTTTTATTTGTCACTGAGATAGTAAAATTCCATGAAGTGGGGAGTGGGAGGAACAGAATTAGGAAAAAAAAAAAGTCTAAAAAGGCACACAATGCCACTGGAAAGGTACAGTATAGCTGCAGAGCCCTTCCCAGCAACCCTGAAAGCGTAAGCAACATTTTGAGCCGCAGCCTCCAGCATTGTCTGCAGGACTTCCTGGATGCCGAAGTGACAAAGCTTTCCTCTGTTTGACTCCCTCGAATAGGAGCAGATGAGGCCAAGCTGGAACACACAACTTTGTAGCCAATGTGGAGGGGTTAAAACTGGCCAAATCTTTCACACGATCCCATTAATTTCTGAACTCTTGCTTTTAGATGCAAGATGTACCAGGTTCATCTGATACCTTTCATGACCCAAACCTGAAATAAGCCATTACCCCAAAGAGTCCAGGATCTTTTTAATGGAGGAATAGTATTAAGAGATCTCAGTCTGGGGGCTGGGGGCACTCATTGCTTCTAGGCCATATCTACAGACAGCGCTGGAATAGACATGGACATAAACTAATTTTAGAACATTTTCGTCTCCTGTAAAAGAAAACCTCATAGCCGTTAACAGCCACTCCCCATTCCTCCACTATCACTCCAGATAAGTTTTTATTTCAGTTTTGCATCATGTAGATTTGTTGAATGTGGCATGCAAGAACACAGCCTAGTTTTAGAATGAGTTTCTTTCTGGGCAAATTCTAGGCTGACATAAAAGAGAGCACAAGTACATTTCATTCCTGCCCAGGGGCCATTTTCACTCTCCACCCAACCCACCCTCCAGAAGAATGTCCTCTTTACAGAACAAAAGACAGCAGGAGGTAAATCTCTTAGGAGCATCTTGCCAGCCCAAGTGGCCTTTCCTTAACTGAACTACCCCTGGCTTCTCAACTGCACCAGAGGGCCCCAAGAGCCATTTTATACAAGAAACCATGCCCCTGGCCACAGCTGATTGGTCCAAAGTTGGACATCCAGCCCAACTAGGCCACAGCCCTTCCTTAAAAATTTGAAGAATCTGAGGGGAGCAGATTGTCTGAGAGAAGAGGTAAGAGAGAAGGCAAGGGGATTTTGTCGGTTTTCAAGCACTTAGACTGAGTCCAATTGTGGTGGGCAGAATTCTGAGATGGTCCCTAAGATTTCTGCCTCGGGCATACACTTGTATAATACCCTCCTCCTTGGGTGTGAGAAGGACATGTGAATAAGAGATATCACTCCCAGGATTTATTATGTTACACGGCAAAAGGGATTGTACAGATGTAATTAAGGCCCTAAATTAGTTTATTTTGAGTTAGAAGGGTCATTATCTTTGGTGGGCCTGACTTAATCAGATGAAAAACCTTAAAAGCAGCAGAAAGATTCTCCTGCCAGTCAAGGAAGAAAGAAAACAGCATGTCATAAACTGCCCATGGAGAGGGGAGGCCTCTAGGAGCTGAGGTCTCAGTCCTACAAGGTCAAGGAACTGAATTCTGCCAACAAACAACCACATGAGCTTGAAGAGAGCCCTGAGCTCCAGATGAACAGCAGCCCCAGCTGAGAGGTTGACTGCAGCCTGTGAGACTCAGCTTACCGTGCCCAGATTCCCGACCCATAGAAACCATGAGAGTTTACATTTGTGTTGTTCAAACCATTAAGTTTGTGGCATTTTGTTACACAGCGATAGATAACTAATACACTGTTCCAAACGCCTAACTGCACTGTCAGGTTAAAGAAACACACAGCCTGGCAGACTTTCATAAATTCCTCACTTTTTACTTGAGCTATTTAACAATAATTTTCTTTCAACCAGAGAGTTCTAGTATACTTTTAGTTGCCTTACTTAGTTAGAGTTCTCCAGAGAAACAGAACCAAGAAGAGATTATCTCTCTATCAAGTTTCATGATCTGCTGTCTGCAAGCTGAAGCCCCGGGAAAGCCAGTGGTGTTACTCAGTCTGAGTCCAAAGACCAGGGAAGCTGATGGTGTAAATCCTTGTCCAAGGGCAGAAGGAGATGAAATGAGATATCCCAGCTCAACAGTGAGGCAGGAACAAAAGGGGTGAATTCCTCCTTCCTCCCCCTTTTGTGCTGTTCAGGCTCTCAGTGGATTGGATGATGCCCACCCACAGTGGGAAGTTGGTCTACCTTACTGAGTTCACCGGTTCAAGTGCCAAGCTCATCCACAAACACTCCCACAGACACACCCAGAAATAGCCAGTCAAGTTGACACAAGAAATTAACAACCACAAGTCCACCCTTTGTCAACTTGGCACCGATATGTATCTGGCACCCATACGCATCTGCTTAAACCGTACTTAATCTCCAAATAAAGACAATAATAAGGTCATAATTCCACCTGTTATACAACTATCCTATGTACAACCAAACCTGCACTAACTCCTTCCCCAGAAGAGAAGGTAAAGTACTTGACTGATGTTTACTCTTTTCCTTGATGTCCCATAACTTAAATGCTCTGATAAAATTAACAATACTTAAACATTATGGTATAAAACCAACATATCTTTTGTTACATGATAAGGGAATAAGAAAGGAAAAAAAGAAATATATATGTGTGTATGTGTGTATATATAAGGAAGAAATACTCATGACAGTCATGGGCCTTATTTCTATAACTGGTATTCATAACAACCTTCTTCCACTACTTATTCTGTATTCCCTTTCCCTTTAGCAAGCACTGCAGCTGGTTGTAGTTCTTTACCTGAAAGTGTAACCCAAACTTTCATTCCTGAAGGGGCCATTAGCAGTCCTGCCTGGATTGGGTGGTTGTATTTTCCCACTGACCTTCATCACAGCGCGTGGTAACACCACAACAGGGCCTAAGGGATCTCCTGTATTCCAGACAGACCCCTCCTTACTTCCATTGTGGAGTAATAGTCCAATTTCCCCTTGGTAGTCAGGATCACTCTCCCAGCCAACACCATAACTCTCTTCTTTGCCTGTTGATTCAGAGACATGAGGAGCCCAAAGTGGCCTGGTGGCAGTCATGACTTCCAGTTCAATGAAATCATTGTTGTTTCTCCCAGTTGAAGTATTTCTCCCTCTGTAACTAAGATCTCTAGGCCATAAAGTCACGGGAACAGGAAGCAAAAATTTTGCTAGTGGGTCACTAGGGGTAATAATGAATGTTGCTACTCCCATTTTCACCCCTTGAGCCCTGGATTTGTGAATCTTGGCTATTGGTGAAACATCACCGCAGAGTAGGTGCTGATTCAGAGTACGTGCAGCCCTCTGCAGAACCTTGCCCCAGCCCTGGTATTATTATCTAGAGGCAATGTAACTGAGTTTTCAAAAGTCAATCCATTATTCTGTCAAGCCGTGTGCTTCACAATGGTGGGGAACAGAGTAAGACCAGTGAATTCCATGAGCGTGGATCCATTGCTGCACTTCTTTTGCTGCGAAGTGAGTTCCTTGATTAGAAGTAATGCTGTGTGGAATACCATAATGGTGGATAAGGCATTCTGTGAGTCCATGGACGGTAGTTTTGGCAAGGCATTGCATGCACAGAAGGCACATCTGTATTCAGAGTAAGTGTCAATTCCAGTAAGAACAAAATGCTGCCTCTTCCATGATGGAAGCTGTCTAGTGTAATCAACCTGCTACCATATAGCTGTCTGATTACCCCAGGCAATGATGCCATGTCAAGGGTTCAGTATCAGCCTCTGCTGATGGCTGACTGAGCATTCAGTGGTGGTCATAATCAGGTTGGCCTTGGTGAGTAGAAGTCCATTTTGCTGAACCCATGCGTAACCTCCATCTCTGCCACCATGGCCACTTTGTCATCAGCCCATTGAGTGAAGACAAGGGTGGCTGGGGAAAGAGATAGGTCAGGTCACTGGGTAACTTGGTGACCCATGGTTAAGCATTCAGTCTCTACTAAGGCCCGGTAGCAGGTCAAGAGAAATTTCTCAAAAGTAGAGTGGTTATCTGCAGATGATGGCAGGGCTTTGCTCCAAAATCCTAAACATCTGTGCTGTGAGTCACCTCCAGGGACCTGCCAAAGGCTCCAAAGAGCATCTGTATCTGCCACCGTTACTTCAAGCACCACCTGATTAAGTTTATGATAATCCACTGTCATTCTCCAAGCCCCACCTGTCTTCTGTACAGGCCAAATAGGAGAGTTGAATTGGATGTGGTGGGAATCACCAACCAGGCATCTTTCCTTGATGGTGACATAATCTCTACAATCCCTCCAGGAATGGGGTATTGCTTTCCCTTTACATATTTCTACCAATACTTACGTATAATTTACCTCCCTTCTCCCTTGCATGATGGATGATGTAAATCTGAATAGAATGAGTAAGAAGAATCATGGGAAAATTCTAAGTAGGAGATATGGGGTTAGGAGCAGAAGAACAGACTATTTATGATTGAAGCAATTAAACGGAAAGTCGAAGTATAAGACGATTATCTCAAAGTAACACATCTGACTCTTTCCTTTGTATGCTTTTTTCTAATGAGATTACAAAAAAGGAAAAATACATAGTTTTCTTTTTTCTAATGAGATTACAAAAAAGGAAAAATACATAGTTTAAAAAAATGTTTCATCTTGCCTTTTGGCACGAAAGTGGATAAAATAGTGAACATATTTCTCTGTTTGATGACCTCCAACCTTCAAATTTTATCCAGCTTTACAAGGAGAATATATTTTTATATCAATTTTTTTTATTGAGTTCATAATAATTTACATCAATGCGAGATTTCAGTTGTACATTATTTCTTGACTGTCACCACATAAGTGCTCCCCTTCACCCTCTGTGCCCACCCCCACTCTCCTTCCCCTGGTAACTGCTGAACTGTTTTCTTTGTCCATGTGTTTGTTTATATTCCACACATGAGTGAAATCATCTGGTGTTTGTCTTTGTCAGACTGGCTTATTTCGCTTAGCATAATTCCCTCTAGGTCCTTCCATGTTATTGCAAATGGGATGAATTTGTCTTTTTTTCTGGCTGAGTAGTATTCCATTGTATACATATACACCACATCTTCTTCATCCAATCATTGGTCGATGGGCACTTGGGTTGCTTCCATGTCTTGGTTATTGTGAATAATGCTGCAGTGAACATAGGGGTGCATATGTTACTTTGGATTGTTGATTTCAAATTGTTGGGGTAGATACAAGGAGAATACATTTTGAAGTGAATTCCCAGTTTCTCGTCTTCTTAACCACAGCAGTGAGCACCGGGGGCCATTTTGTAAAACACGAACCCACCCTCCTAAGCCAGAACGCTTGCTTCATAATTTAGGGAGCAGATATGCACACACTCTCCCACAGGTGAACTCTACATAGATGCTCACTGCAGGGAACTTTTGATTTCCTCATGGCTGTGGCAGCTGTGGAAGTGTACTGCTGAATTCTCCCTTCAAGAAAGGAACGGAGTTGGGGAGTGCAAGAGTGGCGGTAGCGGACAGCCTCCAGCTGGTAGCACCTTCAGGATCTCCATCAGCTCTTCAGAATCTGCAGGAACATCTCTAACAGATAATCTTCACCCTGGAGCTCCCATCATGCCTGCATCGTGGTCCGAGGCTCTCCTTGCCTAATCCTGCTTCCTCCCGACTCTCCCAAAACAGGCGTCAGATCTGCCTCACAGAGTGAAAGCTCTCCCTGTCCAGTCTTGCTTCCTCTTCCTTTTCGTTTCCACAGGCATTACATCCCAACAAATCTCTTACGTTTCTAACTCCATCTCAATGTCTGCTTCACAGAGGACCCAACTAACACCAACTTAGTGGCCATACTTGGCCATGTATGGGGATTGAAGTAAGAGGAAACCAATCTATATACAGATAAAAAGATGGAGCCAGCCCTGATGGCCTAGTAGTTGAAGTTTGGCACACTCCACTTCAGCAGGCCGGGTTTGGTTCCAGTCACGGAACCACAGCACCCATCTGTCGGTTGCCATGCTGTGGCAGCAGCTCACACAGAAGAACTAGAAAGACTTACAACTAGAATATACCACCATGTACTGGGGCTTTGTGGAGGGAAAAATGAAAAAAAAGAGAGAAAGAGGAAGACTGGCAACAGATGTTAACTCAGGGCAAATCTTTCCCAGCAAAAAACCCAGAAAACAGCAGGACCTTGAAGCCTTGATTGGTGACTACTACGTGCAATACAAAAGTAAAACGATCTATGATCTTAGGGGTCAGTCCCGTGGCCAGGTGGTTAAGCTCACGTGCTCCTCTTCAGCGGCCCAGGGTTTCACCGCTTCAGATGCTGGACGGGACATGGCACTGCTCATCAGGCATGCTGAGGCCGTGTCCCACATGCCATAACTAGAAGGACCCACAACTAAAATATACAACTATGTACTGGGAGGATTTGGGGAGAAAAAGGAGAAAAAAAGAGAAGATTGGCAACAGTTGTTAGCCCAGGTGCCAATCTTTAAAAAAAAAACTATGACCTTAAAAAAAAAAAAAAAAAGGAAGAGCTGAGATGGGGGTGTATGGGGGTGGGGGGGGAGGTTACTATTAATTTCCCAGGACCTGTTTTCACTTCCTTCCAGAGACCTGACTGCTTTTTCATCCATGAGTTCCATGGGACACTATTGATAAATTTTTATCTTTTCTTGAGTTAAATTATGTTTTTACTCTTTTGTCACAAGGAGAAGTAAGTAATATATTGTTGATGCTCTCATCAAAACAGAGGGCTGAGTTAAGGCCACAAAACCACCATCCTCTTTATACTCCGTACATAGCTCCACCACTATTCACCCCCAACCAAAGATCATTAACACGTTGAGATAATCCTCTTATTCTATGGAGGAAAGGGGCGTTTTCACCTAAGTTAAACAAAAAACAAAAAAAGTAAAGGCATAACTTTGAAGCAATTAAAAATAAGCTATTTTAAGAAATGTGCTTCCCTGGCTCTGTAGGCAGCGGAGGGGATAAAATACAGAATCTATGTCTATGTTTGGTGACCTCTCATATTCAAATATATTTTAGCAGCATACATTAATTGAAGACCTCCTATGTGCCAGGTCTGGAAAAAGCACTGGTCATACAAAGATGAAAGACTCATTTCTTAAAAGCTCAGCTAAGTGCGGTAGACAAATAATGAAAAAGAACACTGGAGATAAACACTTGGGATGAAATTTTCTTTACTTGGGTTGTATCATTTTTTAGTAAAGAAAGGCAGTAGCCAGGGACAAGCAAAGTTTTCCAAACAGCTACAGAAACATTGGAGCAATAAGAAAATGTACCATTTTTTAAAGAAGAATGGGAATTCTTTGAAAAAGTAGGCACATTTTGAAACGAGCAAGAGGAATAAGATACTAAATGCAACTGGCAAGAGAAGAATGGAAAAGATGTGGCACCAACATTGACAGGAAATTACCCTGAGCCATGTCTCCTAAGAGCACCAGTTCCAAGCCGGGTCTGTCTAAACTCCTCCTGAGAAGTTTAACGTGGGCTGCACCACTCCTGAGGTGCCCTAGAATGAGAGCCCTCCGTACACTTCTCCATATCAACTCTCTCCAGCTTTACGACCAACCAGCGTGGCAGTCTAGCCACCATGGTCCACCTCCCTTGGCTCTGTTTCAATTCCAGCTCAATTTCTTTTGATTAGGGTGGGAATCAGCCACCAAGATGGCTTCCAAAGATCCTTGACTACTGGTCTTCACAGCTTTGGTTGTACTCCACCACATTAAATGAAGCTGACCTGTGTAACAGAATATTGTGGAAAGGCCAATGTGTGACTTCTGAGGCTAGGTTACAAGAGACATTGAAGTTTTCACCTTACTCTCCCTTCCTTTGCTCTCTCTGAGGGAATCCAGCCGCCATCCCACATTGGGAGGAACAGAGGCCTCCTTCCAACAACCAGCATCATGTGAGTGAACCATTTCGGAAGAGAATCCTCCAGCCCCAGGGATGTCTTCAGACAGCTGTGCAGCCCTGGTGGCATCTAAACTGCAACCTAGGGAGAGAACCGGAGACAGAATCACTCAGCTAAGCTACTACTGAATTTCTGACCCACAGAAACTAGGGTCATAAGTGTTTATTGTTTTAGATCACTAAGTGTTGTGATTTGTTACACAGCAATTGATAACTACAGAGATCTGAGTTTTTTAGTTTCGTATCATTATAACTTCTTCTTTCCCTCTATCTAACCACCAAATATGCTGTAATAAAACTATTTTTAGAAGTCATTCTTCAGACAATACTGGAGAGATCTAATCCTCCACTTCTGAGATCACAGAAAGTATTTTTCTCTTCATATTTGCCTTAAAAAGATTAAAGAGTCACAGTAGATAAACAGCAATTCCACAGAGGGACTCCTAATTGACCAAAGAGGAATGACAGCCAGAGTCATTCTCGCTGTCATATAACCCTGGCTACTGCCTTTTTTTACTAAAAAAATGATACAACCCCAAGTAAAGGAAATTTCATCCCAAGTGTTTATCTCCAGTGTTCTTTTTCATTATTGGTCTACTGCACTTAGCTGAGCTTTTAAGAAATGAGTCTTTCATCTTTGTATGACCAGTGCTTTTTCCAGACCAGTGGAACTCGTCCCAGCCACCTGGAGGAGCAGAAACTAACAAGGCCCCCAGTCAAGGCCAATCCGCAGACACAATGAGATTCTAAGAAAATCATGTTTCCAGGTTAGTCTTCCCAGAAGGAACTGGCCTCAAAAACCAGGTTTGGCTTAAGAACTGTTGAGTTAAATGAAGGATGCAGAAGCAGGAGAACAGCAGTCACAACGAGGGCAAGGCCACATTCTTCCCTCCCAGAGGAAGGTGGCTACGTCACCCACTCACTCCAGCACGTTCTACCCAGGGCTGCAGGCTCTGACATCCACCTCTGCCTGGCCCTACAGCACTAGCCCAGCCTGGCAGAGATTCTGTCACTGCTGGCAACCCAGCCTAGACTTCTCTAAGCAAGATTCCTCAATTCCAGTCTCATCCTCTGATCCTCGTGACGCATCCCAAGTCAGGAACATCTATGCTTGTTTCTGAGGCTCGGAGGCCCAGCATATCCTTCAGCTGCTGTTGTCAGTACCTGGCAAGTCAGGGACCTGCTCTTAAGTCCTTAATGCCTCAGTCCTGGCTTCTCTGACTCTAACTAGGGCTTTGCAGCCTAAAGCCCAGGGGAAGTGAGGAATTCTAGAAGCCCATGGGCAAGGCCGATCCCATACATCTCAAGGACCAGAGCTCTAGGTCACGCTAGATCTTGTAGAAGAATCTCTTCACCTTTTCCTCACTATTCTGTGTTCTCTCTTTTTTAGTTTGTCTCATTCTTTACTCAAATACATAGGTCAGAGACAGCCCCCTGTTCTCCTTATGGGGTGAAATGTTGAGATAACAGAGTTCTTTGCAAAGAATCTAACCTACGAGGTCATAGATTACAACTGCATTTATGTGTATACACACACACGTGTACACATATGTACATGCATATATATCTATATATTTACATATGTGTGGGTGTGTGTAAACGCACGGAGGAGGTAAGTTTAAAGAAGAAAATTAGTGTAGCTCCCAATGCTCTGGGTCTTGTTTGATCTCAGCTGTAAAGTGAGGATAAAACAGTCCATATCTCAGAGGGCTGATTTAAGAATTCATTGAGATGTCTACAAACACAAGGCCCGGCATATACTGGTTGCAGAGTAAACAGGATCATATCGTATTATTATTGTTAAAATAAAGCCACCACCTCTCCTCTCACACCCTCTCTGTCACAGGAAGGAATTTTTCTCAGTGTGCTGGACGAACAAGCTGGCCAGACTGCCCCAACCACCTCTCCAGGATGACGGATTTAAAATGGAACAGATTCACATACTTTGTCTCAGCAACGATAACATCTAATGCTCTATCACCCTCAAATGCCCTGGCACTGTTCTTAGGACTTTATACCAGCTCACGTAATCCTCACTTGAATCCTATGAAGACATTTTATTATCATCCCAATTTGGAGGGAGGAGACTGGAGATTAGGTTCCAACGTATGAATTTGGCAGGAACATAAACATTCAGTCCATTGCATAAGGAGCCTCATTCATAAAGTATAGTAATTTCATATGTTTTAATCTAAGTAATGTCCCAGGTTGGGTTTTATAGAAGCAGATGCTGAGACAGAGTCTGAGGTGCAAGATGTTTATCAGGGATCAACACCTGTAAGGAGATGGAACAGCGTTGGGCAGAGGGACAAGTCAAATGGTGATGCAGGCTCAAGAGAGCCTGGGCCAACCCACTCAGGAGCTCCGGAGCAAGTATTTATGATCAGGTTGGACAAAAAGACAGGCCCTTCATACACACCTTTCCCAGCTACCAGACGGGTTGTTCATGGAAGGGCAAGGAGGCTCTCTGCAGCTGCAGCAGATCCTGGAGAAGCAGATAACCGGAGATGGTCTGCTCTCACGTTCCCTGCAGCTGGGCAGCAAGGCCTACCCTGAAAGGGGATCTGGCTGGTGCTTCTCCATGTCGACCACATATGGCATTTTCAAAATTATGTTCTAGGGGCCAGCCTTCTGCAAGATGTATTGGCAGTATCCCAAATTTATTTGTCCATTCATGTTCCCCTGTCGTGCAAGTCAGACCACATACATGTGCATATTAAAGTCTCTGAGAGGTAATCTTGCAGTACTCAAACCTGTTTGACGTTATTTAACTCATTGTTTGCCACTCATTTAAGCATAGAATGCCTTTGGGGAAGTTAATGACATTTCTTGGAACACCAAAAGAACAATGCCATCCAGCACAATGGACTTAGGAAGCATCTAGACTTTTTTGGAAAGAAATCTCAATTCTTTCTGATGATGGGAACAAGCCCCTAGTTTGGAAGAAAGTCAAAACTTTCTTTTACGTATTCTCTAAACCTTTAAAGAGAAGCGTGGCCTATATTTTCTCCCATCTTAATTGCTTTTTAGTAAAGTGGTAGTAAAATAAAACAAGTTGGTTAACAACCCCTTTCTATAATTAATCATCATAATCATAGCTACTGCCTGAAACTTGGAGTTCAGAAAGAAAGGCCCCATGAAAATAAGCCAGAGGCTCAATAGAGATGCCCAAACCCACACAAATGAGCCATTTCCACGCAGGATATTCACATGCACGCATGATACCCACTGATTTTAGCATGAGGATTAGAGGGAAGTTGATGACTAGGAGACCATTTACTCAGCTTGCTGCAAGTTGATTTCTTTTGTGCCTCTGATCTATATTTGGAGAGTTCTAAAAGCAGCAAAGAACAGGAGTCAACAGAAAGAGAAAGAGATTTTATAACTTTCATTTAGTGAAGTTGCTAAAGACATGTTAGTTTTCTGGTTGTAACAGGAATGTTCCAGGCCTCCTCTAGTCAAGCCACATCCCTATGCCGTCAAGCTTGCCTTTCTTCCCATTTCTCTGGCTCATCAGCCCCCACCCACCCCTACAGAACTTGAGTCTTGAGCAAACCCAGTACCCCTTGGGCTCTCCCAGAAATAACATTGGAGACATGGGCAGCGGTGGGCAGGTTTCCTTCTAATGTCATCATCAGACTCTCCTATTGGTGTTTGCTGCTTTTAGCTACTTCAGGGAGGCCGCCCCCCAGTGCACTCCTGGGTTCCCAAAGCTGCAGATCTCTCCACGTGCTGAAGGGGACATGTGGCTTCTGGCCCTTATCTCTCCCCAGACACTGCGCAAAGCACAGCTCAGAAATAGAGAAAACATCTCTCCAGCTGTGTCACAATTGACTCTCTGAAGCTGGAGACGGCACCGCTTTGTACCCTGAGTCTCAAAACCCCTAGTATCAACAACTCCTTCCACTGCCACTTACCACCCGAAACACAGGACTCAGACCTTGTCCCTGACGTTGGCCTGGGAAACAGGGAAATGAAGAAGGTCATAATCTTGACCCTCCACCCTCTTTTCCCCACAGAGAAACTTCTTCTTGCCCTTTCTTTCTCCATGCAAATCACCCATTAATTTGAGGCTATGAGACCCGCCGAAGCCCAAACAGAAGCATAGTGGAGAAATTGTACCCCTGCCCAAGTGGTTCAAAAAGAGTTTTTTCTACCATATGATCCAGCAATCCCTCTTCTGGGTGTATGCCCAAAAGGAAATGAAGTCTGTGGCTCATCTGCGCTCCCATGTTTGTTGCAGCATTATTCACAGAAGCCAAGATAGGGGAACATTCTAAGTGTCTGTTGATGGATGCATGGGTAAAGACATTGTGGTATGTATACACAATGAAATGTTATTCAGCCTTAGAAAAGGAGATCCTGCGATTTGCAACAACACGGAGGACATTATGCTAAGTGAAATAAGCCAGACATAGAAAGGAAAAAGCTGCATGACCTCACTTATATGTGGAATCTAAAACGGTTAAATATACAGAAGCAGGGAGTAGAATGGTGGTTACCAGGGGAGGCGAAGTGGGGGAAATGGGATGTTGGTCAAAGGCACAAAGTTACAGTTATGTAGGATGAATACATCTAGAGATCCAATAGTCACTATAGTTTAATAATACTGTACTGAATACTGGAAATTTGCTAAGAGTAGATTCAGGCCCTCTCACCACATACACACACCACAAATCGGTAACTCTGTGAGGAGATGCTGTGTTAATTAGCTTGACAGGACATTTCACTATGACACTTCGTTAGGTGTAAGTATATCAAATCACTATGGTATACACCTTAAATATAAGCAATTTTTATTTTTTAAAAAAGAGTTTCCTCTCAATGGGAAGGAAAAATTAAATGTTTTTTCTTTCCAAAGACTCTAAAAAGTTGTTTCCGAAGTGATTGGGAGAAAGAGTGGATCTTCTGTGGGCCTGTGAGCCCAATTTTTCTGTCGATGCCATCCTGCTGCAGTCTGTCGATGAAGAACTGGAAATTCAGGGCATGAGGGGCCAAGTGCTTCCTGTGGAGAGGACTACAAACCCGTGCATGGTGACAGCAGCTCAGGATTCCATGAGCGGATCTTCCTCCAGATTAAGTTAACCGTGAGAAGCAGTGGGAGAAGAGAGTGGGAAAAACACATTTAATTTTCAAAGCTTCCAAAGATTAACGTGTTACATATCTTTAAACTGCACATTAGAAAAGGATCTCTGTTCACGCCTCTCGGAAAGAAGACAATAAGTAACGTTGACGGTGCCCAACATGGAACTCAGCTGACGACAATTCCCTCCACTGCTGAAGGTCTCCTGCTTCTGTCTGAGGGCCTTTTCTTGTGCACAGGGCTGGCTGGAGGTGCAAGGGAGTTGACACCTGGGATCCACCTTCAACCAAAGAGGGCAGAAGTTTGTAGATAAATACCCTAACTTCCTCGTCTCCCGGTGGCACAATTCTGAGGGATGTTCTCCGAAGTTTCTCAGAGGACCCACAGTGGGATTAGACCCCAGGTGCCCACAGCAGGAACCTGCTCATTAATGCAAACTTTCCGGGGTTTTGTTTTCTCTGTCTCATTTGCCTACTCCCTCACCATGTCTCCTGGAATCACCTCTGAAATGAATACCCTCCATCCAAATCTTTATTTTAGGGTCTGCTTCTGGGGGATCCCAAAGATAGAAACCATCTACAAAAATCTGGAGTCTTCTTTCAGAAGTTTTACATGCAATCCTGCAGACCTCCTGTGGTGTCGGCCTCTGAAAGTTTTTAATAGAATCAGCATTAGATTTACCAACAGCTGGAAAAATTCCTGTCTTTACTCCAGGGCCTTCACAGACCAGGAGGAAATAGGCGGATTGGCTAGCTACGAATGGCCTGCCACTGATAGTAGTGGGAAAAGATAGTTAGGCTTCGAAAGCACCTCCAAAGAGAGGGAGGTGGTTACATGCACTTTGGTTAGGCACTAGTCCCTGGAGGGGGCTTCTCCTAGCCCTTAGGGGTGGCTCCAACTCAGCTAATGTCTTATAGTTCATGGGCAATTGCTTAACATCATTGGAAGGTATGGAAAAAAGCATTAAGCATGCATTAAAAGGAGAGGGATGCAAGCTTTTGCAATCCTGTTGCGGAAGGCTGCAGAGGAAGGAGCAATAGAAAGGGGTCTGACAAACCAGGCCATGTGGGAGCCAACATGGAGATGCCACCATGGGTGCTATGGGCTCTCACTCTGCCTGAGAGAACAGGCTGTGAGTTCTCACTGTTACCAAGACTAATTCTGTGGAACTGAGAGAGGAAGGCCCCTCTGCAGTCAGAAGGCCACTGGAAAAAGACGTAGGGGTCATAAATTTCCCACCGGAACTGTGAAGATGGGCGTAAAAATGTCAGCTGTAGGCACTAGGTAAACCACTTTCAGGTTTTGAAGGCAACTGGAGACCAGATCGGGTAGATGCAGAAAAGAGCTGGGAGCTCGGATGGGCAGTGTTGCAACTACACTGCAAGGATGGGCCCTGCTCTGGGCCCAGGGCCCTGAAAGTCTAGAGGGGACGACATCCAGTCCTGAAATGGGAACTCCCCAAGATTTGGTGCAGTAGACCCGGCCATACTTACCTTTTAACTGCCATTGAGAGGAAGACCATTATGTGGGAAAAGGAATGATGCTGCCCCCAGTGATTCAGAAGCTAAAGTCTTCTGAGGGGTGAAGCATACCAGGTGGGGCCAATACACAGCCACCTGCTAAATTTTAAATAAGTTGCTGAAATAGACACCTGTTGTTTTTTCTTCCTCACTTGCCATGAGGGCCCTGAGTGTGCCAAATGTCTGCAGTTTGCCCCTCCATCCTGCTCGAGGCCATGAGGCTGAGCAGTAGGGATTACCTCAACAGGCTTCCAGGCTCTCTGGCTTGCGTTTGGGTTCAGGCGATGGCGGGCCCCAGCATGAGATCAGAGAGAGAAGGGAGGAAGACTGGAGTGTTAGTTTCCCTGCTCCCCCTCTGCAAGGACACCCCAGGCTCGCTGTGGACCACACCGAAGATCAGTGCTTCTCCAAAGGGGGTCTGCTCGAGAGGACTCCCTCCTTCCAGGTCCGAATCACCTCTCCCTCCCCTCTCCTCCTTAGTCCTGGGGAGGTGACTCTCTGTTGCTTTCAACCCTGGGCTTCTGTGCTGGCGTTGTGCTTCCCCCATATCCCACCCACGCCTTTATATTCGGTCCTTTTGTAAATAAACCCTCTTTGAATTATCCTAATTTGAATATAGCATCTGCTTCCTGTTGGGGCCCTGGCTGCTACAAAGACTGAGAGGGAGGCAATGAGCCAGCAAGGGTGGCCACAGTGATAGGAGCAGGGTAGAGAGAAGTGTTACCTTGTCAACACCCGGGCTCCTCACAGACCTTAGAAAGAGCTGACAGACCACTCCAGGTCAGGGCCAAAGCAACAACATGGGACAGGGCACAAAGCAGCAGCTCTGAAAAGGCTTTTCCCTCCAGCCCTGTAGATGTGGGAGAGCCAAGAGTAATGGCTAAACCTGAGGATGAACAGGGTGGGTCTGGAGATGAGAATGGAGGAGTCAACCCAGTCATGCAGCCAGCAGTCAACTCCTAATATGCTCATTTGAGCCAACAAAATCATCCTTGTCCTGCCACACCTGCCTCATACATGCATAAACACACACACACACACACACACACACACAACACCCCACATACACACCCTGAGGGCTTCCCCAGGATCAGGAGGACCCATGAAGGGCTCAGTGCAGGAAGGGAAGAGGCCTTGGGTGGGGGTCAGCTTGCCATAGAAGAGGCTTTGAAATCCCCTTAGAAGCCAAACTCACTCATGTGGTTCTTAGAGTTCATCAGCTACTGACCATGCAAAGTAAATACCCGTGGAATCTAGCCCAGGAAAAGCACGGTGCCCCAGCTATGGACTATTCATCTATATGTTCTCCGAGACCCATGGGGAGGGGACGATATATTGTAGAGACAATAAAGGGTTGACTGGTGAGAAAAGTACAGCAGGGGAGGGAAGGCTGAATTGAGGCCGGCTGTGAGGGCTATCAATCCACTCCCCAAGTGTACATTTGCATGAGTGGATTAGCACAAAGGGGAGGGAAGGACGTTTTATGGTGCAGGGACCAATGGAGGTGAGACAGGACAGTGGTGGGTTCAGTCTGGCAGCGGGTGCCCAGCCCAGGGTCACAGACCAGGTCTGAATTCCACAGAGAGAGCAGCATTCAGTCCATTTCTGGTCCAATAAGGACTGAAGGGCATGGTTTACCATTTGGGATCTGGAAGCTCTAGCAGCTTGAGACTCAGTGTCCCAGGCAGGGCAGCAGGCTCCAGGAGGTGACGTATGACAAATGAGCAAAACATGACCCACCCAAGGGGCCCAGCAGGCAGAGGGTAATTGGTGAACTAATGAGACACCGCCTAGGGTTCCCTGGGAAGGCGTGGTAGAGAGGGGCTCTGTAGGGGATAAAGTCTCCCCCTAGTGAGCAGGTAAGAGGCATGAGCTAGCAAATGTTGGCTATAAATGCTAACCAAACCTGTTCCATAGGCTGATGGTACACAGAAGCGCCATATGAGAAAGGGGTGGCTTTGCTTAAGTGATTCAACACGTTGACATGGGTAGAAGTAGTTGGGAGAGAGAAATACATAATCATAACTCAAGTCTTTTCTAATGGTATTTAAAGTGAGTGAGGCCTAGGGAAAGCCCTTTTAACTGGCTGCCTAGAGGGCACCAGCCTTCCTAGGACTCTAATTAAGAGAAGCTCATTGATGGACCAGCCAGTGGCACAGCAGTTAAGTTTGCACGTTCTGCTTCAGTACCCCAGGGTTTGCCAGTTCGGATCCTGGGCGTGGACCTAGCACTGCTTATCAAGCCATGCTGTGGCAGGCGTCCCACATATAAAATAGAGGAAGGTGGGTATGGATGTTAGCTCAGGGCCAGTCTTCCTCACGAAAAACAGGAGGATTGGCAGCAGGTGTTAGCTCAGGGCTAATCTTCCTCAAAAAGAAAAAGGAGAGAGAAGCTCACTGAGAGCTTCCAGTAGCGTGGCTCCAGCTTCCAGGCAGCAAGCTCCCACTAACACTGACAGTGAAAATTGAGTAGCCCACCCACTCACTCTCCCGTCATTGCTGTAAATGAAAGGTGATTTTTCTAAAACTTCCCTGCCAGTTTCTACCAAGCACACAGAAAATAGAGCTGACCTCCAGATCAGAAGTTTACCACTGTCCTGCTTTTTACTGTGTCTTGTGTTGTGGTTTCTATTTCTATTACACTGCTGTTGGAGCTCTGTGAGAGGATGACGTCTTCTGAGTGGCTAAAAATAACATTCTCGTAATAATAATAGCAGCTAACTTCTGAGTGCTTAATATGTACTGCCTTCTACAAAGTTCTCTATCTGCAGCTCTCTTACTTAATCTTAGACCCTATTGCATAAGTACTATGACTGAGCCCATTTTCCAGATTTGGAAACTGAGGCACAGGGAATTTAAATAGCTTGCTTGTTGGTAGGGAGCTGGGATGTGAAGGGTGGAGCCCTAGAGTCCAAGCTCTTGCCCATGGGGCTACACTGTGGGGGCGGCTGTTTGCTCCCACACCCCCACCCACCTCATAGGAGGTCAGGGACTGTGCCTGGAAGGGCCATGATAATGGGGGCAAATGCCAGGCAGTTGGTACATGCATTTCACAGAAACTTTTGGAAATAAAATAAAATGAGAATGCACAAATAAAACCAATTTAATCTAGTAAGGGCTGGTTTGAAATCTTTAAGAAGAACCCTCAGCCTGTGCCCCAGCAGCTGCAGCTCCTGAACTAGCACGGGTGACCCAGGAGAAGAAAAGCCCACTGGAGCAGATGCCATCTAGAACTTGTCACTTCCACTTTAAATACATTTAACTGTCGTTTCTTTGGTTTTGTCTTGAACAAAATGTATTTACATCTTAGAGTCTAGCACACAATGTGAACTACAAAACAAGTAATTGAAACCAGTGGTGGTCAATGTAGACAAATATCAGACAATTATGTTGTACACCTGAAACTAGTAGAATGTTTTATGTCAATTATATCTCAATTTTTGGAAAATCAGTTGTGATCAGTTAAGTAAGGGAAACCATAAAAAAAAGTCTTGTGGGAGCTGGCCCCATGGCTTAGTGGTTAAGTTTGGCACACTCTGCTTCAGTGGCTTGGGTTCACAGGTTTAGATCCTGGCAGGGCCCTACACCACTCATCAGCCATGCTGTGGCAGTGACCTACATATAAAATAGAGGAAGATTGGCACAGATGTTAGTGCAGGGGTAATCTTCCTCAAGCAAAAAAAGAGGGAGATTGGCAATAGATGTTAGCTCAGGGCAAATCTTCCTCAGAAAAAAAAAAGGGCGTGTGAAAATACTTAAGACTGTGGTATGGCCAAAAGTATGCTCTGAGGTGTAGTGAACAAAACCAAAACTTAGTTTAAACTAGTTTTTCTTCAATTCTCTTTTCCTGAATTTGAGATAAAAATAGTAAAAGGAATAAGAATTTAATAATAGACATTTTGTGCAGAGAAAAATCTAAATTTATATCAAATCATTATTATTAGGGGTAAAACATGCCTCCAGGGCAACAATATTGTTTTCTCAGAATTAAATGAAAAACTGAAACTATCTCTTTTTTCCAACTGTGGCAGAAGAGAAAAAGGAGAGCGACTTGATGTTAAGAGTCCCATATCATATTTCTGAAGTCAAATCACAACTTCTCAGCTTTCATTCTTTGGTCTCCTAGGCTCCACTTCCCCCTAACCATCCTGTCATCCCTTCTGCCTTGTATGCCCTCCCGCTCCTGAAAGGGAGCAGGGAATTTGTGCAGATTTATTTCTATCTCATTCATATTAAATAGTGAGCCAAGAAATTGTACAGTAAATGATTTATAAAGAAAGAGCTAGATCCATTTAATAAAGAATCAGTTTATGACCTGAAAAAAAGAAAAAGAACCAGAGACCATATTAATGGCATATCTAACCATAAACCTTAATTAGTATCTTATATACTCTGATTAATATATAACCTAGCAAATGTGGATGGCATCTGGACCAGTAAGAAAAGTCATATAGTTTTGCCTGATTATTTACATAGGTGCACCAAGGATATTAATTTATGAGAGAAGGCTTCTTAAGCTTGCTTTCCTGAAAGTTATAAGGAATCTCTGATGAGCTTTTAAAAGCCTTTAATATTTGCTGTCCTGAGGTTAGCCTCTTAGCCAAGCTGAAAAATTTCTCTCCTCCACATTTCACTGGTAGTATCTATAAATATGGACAAATCCCTCTGTTCCTCTGTTCTTGAGGTCCCCGGAATACCACAACCTTCCTGGCCTGCCCAGAAGTGACTGTCTTACTCACTTGTAGGGCTAAAACCTGTAAGCCAGGTACCAGGCCAGTTTTCTGGGATTCTTCTTTGAAAGTGTCTGGTCATATCTGATTAAGTTGACATCTTTCCCGAATATGACATTTCAAGCAAGGTGTAATCAATTTTTCCAGTTATAACCTGGTAAAAGTAGGACAGATTCTTATTGAACCTTTGTAAGTAACTATATAGCTGTGAAAACTAAGAATACTCAATAACGGTTTTTGAATTCAAGAGATAAGGGATGGGGAGGTCAGTGAGAAAAATATATCACTTAAAATGTTTTATTTCAGTTTATAAAAGCAAAGTCTACTAAATTGTTATGGGGTATAGATAGCTTAAGAAGAAATGGTTTCCTTTTACATCCAGAAAATATAGCGTTAAAACAGCATCAACAATATTCCAGACTTATAACTGCAATCATGCCTCATCAGTTCATTCAGTCCCATGTAATCAATTCTTGTTCTGTGTCTCTTGAGTTAGCAGTTTTCTGAAGCCATCTGCTTCTCAACCAAAGTGTTCTGGAAATCCTGACTTAGTCTCCAGGGATAGACTAAAATTTACCTAAGCAGTGCCAACAGAAGAGTTTATTTGAAGTGTCATTAGTTTAAAGACCTGGTATAGTCCTTTTCTATGGGGTTCTGAGACACTCATGTTTGAAGATACAAACTCTGGCCTGTAGCTAATTGCAGAAACTTCAGGAAAGCACTAGAGAGAAAAAAAAAACTATTTGTAGATAATAAAGCCTTACAACAGCTGTGGTAAATGGATTACTGATAGTTTTCAAACTGAATGTTCTGATGAGAGTTTATAACTAGAATATTGCAACTGACAAGGAAACTTGGTTGTTTCTGTGGCACATAAGACAAAGATAAAGCCATTTCAAGAAAGTTTTAGACAAAAATGTCTATAGGGACAATGATTAAGCAATTTTCAAAGTCAGTATATGTTTTATCTGATTCATAAAAATGGATGAACATCATTTTTACACATAATAATCTTGAGACATGTTGCCTATATACCAAGGAGATACCAAGCATTTTCTAAGACTATACCATGAATATATCAAGAATATCAAGGAAAGAGAGTCAGTTAATCTGGAGTAAGTCCTAAACGTCTATATTTTAATAAAACTTCAGAGGTAAGTCTAATATGTATCTCCAATTAAAACCACTAGCCAAGAGAATGCTAGATTCAAATTAGAGAAGTAAGGTTGTGGCCAAGGTTTAAATAATAAATAAAATTATGACTGATACCCCTACAGCTGTTGACTAACATCATCAGACGAAGACCCACCCCAACTCTGATAAATATGGGAAAGTTCATCAGAACTATTTCATATTATTTCTTTGTTTTCCTTCAGGTTCAAATGTATTATTGAAAATAAGGGCATTGATGGGGCTGGCCCCGTGGCCTAATGGTTAAGTTCAGCGCACACTCCGCTTTGGTGGCTCAAGATCATGGGTTCAGATCCCAGGCGTGGATCTATGCTACTCGCAGCCATGCTGTGGCAGCAACCCACATATAAAGTGGAGGAGGATTGGTGCAGCTGCTAGCCCAGGGCTAATCTTCCTCAAGCAAAAAAAAAAAAAAGAAAGAAAGAAAATAAGGGCATTGACATATCTTTACCAACTTCCTATAAAGTATAAAATTTTATGTCCTATATTTTACCTATGCAAATTTAACAGATTTAACCTATGGTTAAAAAGAAAAGCATGATCTCTTCACTATAGAGATGAATGAATAATAAAATTAAAAAGCCAGTTACTCTGGAATTGCTCGTATTTGCTTAATAATAAAAACAAAATCCTTGGGGCTGGCCCCATGGCCAAGTGGTTAAATTTGTGTGCTCCGATTCAGCAGCCCAGGGTTTCGCCAGTTCAAATCCTGGGTGCAGACATGGCACCACTCATTAGGCCGTGCTATGGCGGTGTCCCACCTGCCACAACTGGAGGGACCCCCCAGCTGAAATGTGCAACTGTGTGCTGGGTGGATTTGGGGAGAAAAAGCAGAAAAAAAAAGGAAAAGATTGGCAACAGTTGTTAGCTCAGGTGCCAATCTTTAAAAAATAAATAAAAACAAAATCCGATATATGTTTCATTAATATGTTGGAAAATATATACAAAGTAAACCTTCAACACACAAAAAAGTGAGCTCTGCCACTAGAGGGCACCATAAACAGCTTGCGGAACAAACCCGGTACCTGCGTCTTCCCCTACAGAGAGGGGCTGCAGCTTTTGTCGTGTAGAATCGTAAACCCTTAATAACAAAAGTGAGAAGGTACACCCTTCTGAGACTCGTGAATTTGAACCCTCAGATCTTGTTGCCACACCAGCTTCATGGATACTATTTAGGGGGTTCCTGCCGGGGGTGGAGGTGCTGAGAGTAACATTAGAAAGCTCTTGTTCAACATCAAACTAGACCCTTCACCTCAGGCTTCACTTACTTTAAAAGCTTTTCAGATATTTTATTATACAACGTCAAATTAAAGAACATACACATCTATGTACTCATCCCAAGTTTTAATAAGGAGATATATGTATTTGCGTCAGGTATTTTCAAGGAACAAAAAACAGTACAGATAGAGTTGAAGCCTTTTTGAACTCTCTTCCAGTTCCATTTGCTTCCCTCCCTCCCTGTGTTTAACATAATCTTGAGACATAATTTATTATTTCAGAATAAATCACTATTCTGAAATCGATGTGTCCATTCTACCCTAGGCTTAATACTTATATTACATATAAGAAGTACCGTTCGTATTATATTCTGTTGTTGTGTTCCAAGGGACACTATTCCTTCCTTCCACTTGGATTATTTTCTTTATTCTTGCGGCTGGGTTGGAAACATGTGTTTTCTTCCTATTCTTTTAGTACTGCATTTTCAGGCCAGTGTACATGTTACATTTAAGGACCTTAGAATCTTAAATCTGATTCTCCCAACTCCCGTTCTTAGCATTATCTATCATATTGTTCTGTTTTACCATCATTGCCCATCACCCATTAATATTTGATCCCATAATTCTGAGTGTTCGTAGTGGGAGGAACATCTGTCTGCATCAGCTCAGTTTGTCATGCTGCTGGAAATCCACAAATAACCTTCTAATTGGTGTTCCTTCTGATCCATTTAAACCCTGCTACCAGATTAATTTTTGCAAAGCACAGCTTTCTTTCATTCCGCCTCTCTCCCACCTGTGAACACTATGTTACTATCTAGCTCAAGTGCCCACCAACAATGTTTGGAAGCATATAATATGCCCCATCATGTTTTTCTAACTTCTCTCACTGTTTCCATCGCGTAATTTAGAGCATGATCCTTTTTCACTGGCCTGCAATATCTTCTGTGTTCATTTCTGTATCTGTGCTTTTCATTATACCTGTAGGCAATTTTTCTCTTCTTTTCCTCTATCCAAATCCTATCCTTTCCCCTAAATCCACTTAGGGACCCATTTGTGAGAGGTCTTATGCCAACTACTCCATTTCTATCTTTATCTCTTGCCTTATCTCTTGAGGCTGTAAGAGTCTATCACACAATTTAATGTTGATCACATGCTCTCTGAAGCCCTCTGTATTCCTTAAAGGATTATTCCCTCTTGATTGGAAAATAGGGTTGGTTGTTTACTGGCTCTTTGATTTAGCTGACAGATGCAATAGTATTATTAACTTAAATTCAACTTCAAAACACTTTAGCAATTAAATACAAAGCATTCGTATCCTGTGTGTAGAGAATTTGCTGGGCTAGTTTTATAACTATAAGATTTCTGATTAAATCAGTGCTGTCTCCCTTCCTTGTTATTTCACGTCACTGTTACAGTAATTCAAATATTTAGAGAGAATGTATGTGCAAGTCTCTGTGTTAGACATGATGGAGAAATGCAGAGACATAGGACACAAAAGCGTACCCACCCACTAGACACCATGCAAAGACATGGTAGCATCTGGACTGTCTGAGTTCAAATCTCAGTTCTATCGCTCACTGGCTGCCTGACCTTCAAAAGTTCCTCTACATACTTTAGTAACTAATCATGCAAATAAGGGCAAATGGCCAACCTTCTGAAGTGGCATTTACTGGGAAACCCTAATGGAGGGAAGAAAACAACCAGGTCTGTGGGTCTCCGGTTACTCATTCTAGGACAGCACACAGCAATCTGGCAGTTCTGGATGGTGGACTTCAGGAGAGGGGCCCTCTACCCTTGGGTTGTGGAGCTTTGAAGCTGCATGATTAGGAAAGCCCAGGCTCCTCTCTGGTGTCATCAGAGGCTGGAATACAACAGCGATGTGGTGGTAGGTCTTGCCTCCAGCCCTATCCTTCCATCTCAGCGTGGGTGGTTGAGGGCGGAACGCCAGTCCTTCTGTCTGCAAGATCAGACAGCTGGGATACGAGCTACCAGCAGGATCCCTTACCTTAACATTCATGGTTGGGAAAGCACCAGCCACTCCCTGGTAAGAAGAATGGTGTAGAGGGCAAGCCTTGTGTTTGGCTATGGCCCAGGGTTTAAGGCAATCAGTCCTGGTCAGTTTCCATGGACCATTGCAGTAAACTAGCTCATTTTTTCCATAAAGTCAGCCTGTAGAGGATCGGTCTTAGAGAAGTTACTCTTACCTCTCTCTTCCTTCATCTGTAACACAGGCATAATGATAGTACCTACCCTCACGGGGTTGGTGTGAGTTCAAATGGGTTGCATGTTATATACAGAAAAGAGTGACTGGCACACGCTAAGTGCTCAATAAGCATTAGCCTTTATCATGCATGCATCCAAAATAACACAAATGACTTTGAAGTGATACCATGCTATACATGTTCAGAGTAAGTCCCTAAGTAGAATTTCCGGAAATGATCATCTACATCAATCCATAGTTTGCCTCCTCTCAAATCTGACTGTACAGAGTCTCAGATCTTGTTGCCAGCATCCCTGTCTGGATTCTGCACTCTGCCTTTTCTATCTGCTTGTTTTGATCCCTGGACTGTAAGGCCTGAGCACTTCCGGCCCCCACTTCTGCCTACGAGCTAACTGGTCTGGATGGCTAAGCACACCTGGCTCCTCCTCACTTGAGGACATCCCAGACCTCCTGGGGACCTCAGCCCCACCGCGGCCCTGCTGCTACTTGCCGTTCCTCACCCCAGGACCTCTCACTCACCCTGGACTGAACTTCACTGAGGGTCTGCCATCTAGTCAAGCTTTACCCTTCATCCTCTCTTCCTCCGACACCCTGTCCTTTACCTTCCCCTCTCTTTCTGAAGGTCATTTTTGACCCTTTGGTCAGGCTTGTCTTAGTCAAGCTGCTATAACAAAATACCATAGATTGGGTGGCTTAAACAACAAATGTATTTCTCACTGTTCTGGAAGCTGGGAGGTCCAAGATCAAGGTGCTGGCAAATCATGTGTCTGGTGACAGCACGCATCCTGATTCGCAGATAGCTGCCTTCTTGCTGTGTCCTCGTATGGCAGAAAGAGAGATTATCCATCTCATGCTTCTTCTCATAAGGGCACTCATCCCATCATGAGGGCTCCACCCTCAGGATCTAACTACCTCCCAAAGGCCCCACGTCCAAATATCATCATATTGAGGATTAGGGCCGCAACATATGAATTTGCAGGGGCAGGGGGACACACAAACATTCAGTTGATAGCAAGGCTCTACCCCCTGATATAACTTCTATTCTTACTTTTTCTAGCCTCTCTGTCTTGTCACTTCTCATAGCATTTCTTTTGTGAGTGATAGAACCAAATCATAACATATTTTGTAGAATAATATGAGGCACACAGTAGGTGCTCAAGAATTAATAAGACAAAACCCTTGCTATCAGGGAACTCACGGCTTGCAAGAGAGACAAAATAAAACAATGTGATAAGTTTCTTTTTAACAGAAGTGTGCATAGGGCAGTCGGGAAATATGATTATCACTGAGAAAGGGTGAATGGGTCAGAATTCAATTTTTGGCATTTACCATGTGCCAGCTACTGAGTTTAGGAAAAGGGAGAAAGGACTATTTCTTTAGTTGAAACAGAATTAAAGCCTGATGCACAAAGCTGGTGGCAATGAAGACGGAAATCCTATAAGCTTGTTTCCATATTTGCTTCATGTATGTATTCTATATACTTGTCTTTCTATCTTTCTTGCTGAACCATTTCAAAATAAATGAGACATCATGACATTTCATCCCTTAATACTTCAACAAGTATTTTTCAAAAATAAATAAAACCTAAGGACATTCTCTTATGTAACCACAATACCATTATCATACCTAACAGTCAACAAGAATTCTCTAATCTACTCCACTACCCAACTGTGCTTTATTGTCCCTTTGCTCCCCACCTTTAGATGTATTATCTGTCTTCTCTGCTGCACTCTGAGCCCCAAGAGGCTAACTAATACAGTCTGCCATAGACAGGCGTCCAATTGGATTCAGCCAATGGGAGGTACCCACAGGCATCAGAAGCCATCAGGGAGCACCAGGAAAGGATGAGAACAGAAGGAGAGAGGCTGGGATACTTTTTCTCTGCTCCTCCCTTCCAGGTTGCTGGTCTAGCATTGGGTACACATGACTGAGCTCTCATAACTGCCCCCATGCCTGCTCCATCAGGTCCATGTGTGGTGAGGGCTTCCCTACTAATCCTGGGTACCTCAGCATCCCCTGTTGGTGTCTCTAGCCCTGACCACACCTCTCCATAGTCTCTTCATTAAATACTTCATGATTGAGTTCTTTTGAGTTTTTCATCTGTTTCCTGCAATGACCCTGCCTGATATTTGAACAATCCATATTCCAATGTTCACCATTGGCCCAATGTGTTTCTGAAGCTCTTTCAAAAAACCAAAATCTGGTCAAGGATCCTGCATTGGACTTGGTTCTTCCTCCTTAGTCTTTTAATCTAGCAACTCCTCTTTTTTTTCTTGCCATTGACGTTTTTTTTGAGACCAGACCAACTGTCTTATAGAAGTCCCACATTCTGAATGTACCCAATTGTTTCCTCAGAATGTCACTTAATTTGTTCTTCTCTGCTTTGTATTTCCTTTAGCTTGAATCTAATCAAGCCTTCAGATCCAGCTTCCATTTTAAACATTGTTGGTCAGAATACAGGTGATGACATATAATTTCTTAGACATTATCTCTGAGTCATACAACACCATTAACAGTGGGATAATTGAATGGTAAGTTAGGTTACCAAGTGATAATAGCTTTATTTCTCTATTGCAAATGGTTACTTGCTATTAGCAAGTAACCTGTGGGGATGATACTTTGGTACCATGTGAATATCTAGTTCTCTGTCAACTCATCAGTTCTGCTAATAGTGTTAGCACTCCTCATTGATTCTTGCCTGGAGCAATTATTTCATGATGTCTTCCAAACTGATTATTTTCTATTTCTATCATTACTTCTAAATTTACTAGCTAGTGTTCTGTAAATAAGAGCTTTAATGACAGAGACTATTTCTTTTTCCTGTCTACAGTTACTACAGTAAAAGCAGGATAAATCCCAAGGTTTTTTTCCCTTTAATTCCTTACTCTGAAACTAGGTAATCAATGTAATGCTATTCCTAGCATAAACCCTCTATGCTGTGTTTCATTAACAAAGTCTTGGAATTCTGTGCAATTAAGCTGGAACTGGTTATCAGGGAAATTGAATGCTGCACCTTCTGCTACACAATATATTCAGCTCCATCTGCCTTCTGACCTTTGATTATTGCTGCAGAGGTGTCCTGACCAGCTCTGGTCACCCATACAGTTCTCACACGCGTAGACACAGACCTCAGGTAGCACAAACCATAGGAACAAAAACTATGATCAGTAGCTGGCAGTTACACCACAATTAGATTGCACTCCTCACAGGAGCGCTCAAAATGCATTCAAATGGGGTATCTCTTTTCTGTTTCAGCTGTTAGTTTCACCAATCTTTGATTCCCAAGATCTTGCAGCTTTGCTCCATTATCACACGGCTTTCACTGAAATAAGCCATTTTACTCCTGCAAGTGCTTCTGCCTGGAAGAACTAATGGATTTTTAAAAGCTGGGTGGTGAGACTCCTGGGTTTTGTTTGGATTTTTATAAGCAGTATTTGGGGGCTGGCCTTTTGTTATCCTTAAGGGCAGCTTTGGAGGTCTCTGTCACTCTCTGCGTACTGTCACAGGTATTTGCTGCACGTAGCAGCAGCTGTCAACCAAGCTTCCTGTTGTGAATCCTTACTGCTATTCATCTGTATGGCCCTGGGCTCTTCTCTGCAGCCCTCACCTGTTAATAGCTGTTCCTCAATTACAAACACCAAAGCAGAGGGAGAGAACCAGTCTGAAAAAGAAAAAAGCTTTCATGACCATCATCAGTTAATAAAGTCCTTTTCCAATAAGACTAACAGTAATCAGCTGAAATTCTAACATCCCTGTGGTCATCACAAATTAAGACTCCCTCAATAGTTGATGAAATCTTTATAGGCACTGAGAAAACAAGGAGTGATCCATATATGCCAAAGCGTTTGAGCTGAAGGATAAATTCACAGAATTGTGATATGGTCTGTCTGGTCATTGGCTTCCTTGCTCTCCGCTCCGTTCTTTGTCTTTCTCCCATCTGCTCCCTGTTACAGGGGCCACCCCTTGCAAACAGCAATTCCCAGTGTATTCATTCTCTAATTGCTGTATAACAAATTACCACAAACAGTGGCTTAAAATAACACCCAATTATTATCTCATGGTTCTGTAGTTCAGAAGCCTGTTAGAGTTTGGCTGGCTCTCTGCTCAGCATCTCAGAAGGCCCACATCAAGATGGAAGCTGGGCTCTTATATACAGGCTCTGGGGAAGAACTCACTTCCTAGCTCATTCAAGTCATTGGCCCAATTCAGTTCCTTGCAACTAGAGGACGCAGGTCCCTTTTCCTAGCTGGCTGTCAGTGGGAGGGTAGACCTCGTTCAGTCATTGACTGGGGACTGCCCCAAGAATAGCGCGAGGACCTGAGCTCCAAGTTGAGATGGACCAGGAGGAAGCCAACTGCTAGTGGCCATTAGATAATACTCCTTGCCGCTGGGCAATGAGTCCTTTCTTACAAGAGGATCTAGCCAGGGGTTGGCAAACTGCGGCCCGCGGGCGAAGTCTAGGCTGCCACTCATTCCATGTACAGCCCTGCAAGCTAAAGATGGTTTTTACATTTTTAATGGTTACATTTTAAATGTTTATGTAAGTTGCTACAAAATATCTCGAGTATTTTGTTGCTTAGCCCACAGAGGCTAAAATATTTACTATGCGGCCCTTTCAAGAAAGAATTAGTGGAGGAGGAGATCCAAGATGGCGCCGTGAGTAGTCCTCTTTGTCTCTCGCCCTTCGAGTCTACAATTATTTGGACACTTATCGCTTGACAAAGGATATCCAGACAGCATCTCAGGACGTCTGAGACACCCACGCGACTATACATCGGAAGGCGGATGGACTTTCCTCCGGGAGGATGTGGAAATAGGTGAAAACTCTCCGACCCCGACGGGCAGCCTAGTACCCGCAAGCGGCTTTCTTCCAACGGACGCCCCCAGAGGATCCACACACATCTAGGGCAGGAGCGAGAACACAACAGAGGAGCGACGGTGGAAACAGGTGACCAGAACCCTACCTAAACCCCCCGCAATTACTCCTAAACGCAGAGGGAAACTTTGGAGTTGCACACCTGAGCCCGCGGGGAGAGTCTCTCCCCGCCATTGGCAGGGAGACCCAGCCTGGTGCTCGGGGCGCCCGGAGGGTCCCAGAGAGAGACACGGAGGGTACGGAGGTCTCCCAGCTGCCGTTGCCCACCCCGTGGGACTAGGGATTGCCGGAGATCTCGGAGAGGACCGGGGCTGGGGGAACTTTCAAAGGCCGGTTCGGCGACCCGGAGGGGAAGCGCCGGAGCTCCGCCCGGGCAGCAGACAAAACTCTCTGTCTGCCGTTAGCAGAGGGGCCACGCTGAGCATTCACGGCTCCAGGAGAGGCCCGGAAAGAATCCCAGAGGGCGGGGCGACCCCCAGCTGCCGTTGCCCACCCCGTGGGGCTAGGGATTGCCAGAGATCTCGGAGAGGACCGGGGCGGGGGAACTTTCAAAGGCCGGTTCTGCGACCCGGAGGGGAAGCGCCGGAGCTCCGCCCAGGCAGCAGACAAAACTCTCTGTGTGCCGTTAGCAGAGGGGCCACGCCCAGCATTCACGGCTCCCGGCAGAGGCCCGGAGAGAAGCCCAGAGGGCGGGGCGACCCCCAGCTGCCGTAGCCTGCCCCGTGGGACTAGGGATCGCCGGAGATCTCGGAGAGGACCGGGGCTGGGGGAACTTTCAAAGGCCGGTTCTGCGACCCGGAGGGGAAGCGCTGGAGCTCCGCCCAGGCAGCAGACAAAACTCTCTGTGTGCCGTTAGCAGAGGGGCCACGCTGAGCATTCACGGCTCCGGGAGAGGCCCGGAGAGAACCCCAGAGGGCGGGGCGATCCCCAGCTGCCGTTGCCCGCCCCGTGGGGCTAAAGATTGCCAGAGATCTCGGAGAGGACCAGGGGGCGGGGGGAACTTTCAAAGGCCGGTTCTGCGACCCGGAGGGGAAGCGCCGGAGCTCCGCCCAGGCAGCAGACAAAACTCTCTGTGTGCCGTTAGCAGAGGGGCCACGCTGAGCATTCACGGCTCCGGGAGAGGCCCGGAGAGAATCCCAGAGGGCGGGGCAACCCCCAGCTGCCGTTGCCCACCCCGTGAGGCTAGGGATTGCCGGAGATCTCGGAGAGGACTGGGGCTGGAGAGAGTTCCAGAGACCCAGCTTAGTAGCCTAGGGGGAAACCCTACAGGCTCACAGCAGCCTTAGGGAAAGCCTCTGCACAGCACCAGTAGAGGGCACCCAGCCGCCAGCCACAAGGCTGGAAGACCCCAGGGCAAAAGCAGCATAGCTAGGTGTACTAACCACAGACTGTAGAAGATGCCAATAGCTCTCCTGCGACCCATAGAGGACAAGTGAGATTTGGTGGGTGCCGACAGCAGCGGAGCGACAAATATAAGTGATCCCACCCCTGGCCGCTGGAAAAGCCCATAACACCGTTGCAGACCCCAAGGAGAGAGCGCATCTAGGTGGGCAACAACAGTAGGCACCTGCAGCCTGAAGCCCCCCTGTGACGGCCCCCACGGCAGAGGAGGGAATCCAAAGGGCCACTGTGGCTACGAAGAGGGGCCCAGGCCCAGTTAGCAACTACGGACAGGGTTCCTGGTTGGTGAAGTATAAACAGCTGCTCCCCGCACCGCAGCAGCTGAAACAAGTGAAAGGAGCAACTAAACTCTATCTCCATGCGGAGGCACAAATCAACAACATCAAGCAATATGAAAAAATACATTAAATCTCCAGAACAGAAAGAAAGTAACAAATACACAGAAAACAATCCCAAAGAAAATGAGATATATAACCTAAATGATGATGACTTCAAAACAGCCATCATTAGGATTCTCAATGAGTTAAGAGAGAATTCTGACCGACAACTCAACGAGTTCAGGAGCTATGTCACAAAAGAGTTTGATACGATAAAGAAGAACCAAACAGAAATATTGGAAATGAAGAACACAATAGAGGAGATTAAGAAAAATCTAGATGCTCTGAACAGTAGGGCCGATAATATGGAGGAAAGAATTAGCAATTTGGAAGATGGCAATATAGAATTGTTGCAGGCAGAGGAGGAGAGAGAAGCAAGACTTAAAAGAAATGAAGAAACTCTCCGAGAATTATCAGACACAATTAGGAGATGCAAAGTAAGGATTATAGGTATACCAGAGGGAGAAGAGAAGGAGAAAGGGGCAGAAAACCTATTCAAAGAAATAATGGCTGAGAACTTCCCAAATCTGGTGAGGGAGATGGATCTTCAGGTGACAGAAGCCAATAGATCTCCAAACTTTATCAATGCAAGAAGACCAACTCCACGGCATATAGTAGTGAAGCTAGCAAAAGTCAACGACAAGGAGAAAATATTAAGGACAGCCAGGCAAAAGAAACTAACCTACAAAGGAACCCCCATCAGGCTATCAGCAGATTTCTCAGCAGAAACTTTACAGGCTAGAAGAGAGTGGAATGATATATTCAAAAATCTGAAGGACAAAAATCTACAGCCGAGAATTCTCTACCCAGCGAAAATATCCTTCAAATACGATGGAGAAATAAAAACTTTCCCAGATAAACAAAAATTAAGGGAGTTCATTGCCACAAAACCTCCTCTTCAGGAAATCCTCAGGAAAACCCTCATTCCTGAAAAATCCAAAAAAGGAAAGGGGCTACAAAACCAAGAGCAGAGGAGATAAGTAGAAGGACAACAACAGAGAGTAGCAGCTCTACATCAGAACAGATTAAACCATGGGACGAGAAACAAAGGAAACTGAAGAAAACCGGAAAACAAGACACAAAATGGTAGTGGTAGGCCCCCACATCTCAATAATCACTCTAAATGTAAATGGATTGAACTCCCCAATCAAAAGACACAGAGTGGCAGGATGGATCAAAGAACAAGATCCAACAATATGCTGCCTCCAGGAAACACACCTCAGCCCCAAAGACAAACACAGACTCAGAGTGAAGGGATGGAGAACAATACTCCAAGCTAATAATGAACAAAAGAAAGCAGGTGTCGCTATACTAATATCAGACAAGGTAGATTTCAAAGCAAAACAGATAAAGAAAGATAAAGAGGGACAGTATATAATGATAAAAGGGACTCTCCACCAAGAAGACATAACACTTATAAATATATACGCACCCAACACAGGAGCACCAAAATTTGTAAAGCAACTCTTAATAGAACTAAAAGAAGACATCAACAACAATACGATAATAGTAGGGGACCTCAACACACCATTAACACCAATGGACAGAACATCCAGACAGAAAATCAACAAGGAAATAATAGAATTAAATGAAAAATTAGACCAGATGGACTTAAATAGATATATATAGAACACTTCATCCAAAAACAGCAGGTTACACATTCTTCTCAAGTGCACATGGAACATTCTCAAGGATTGACCATATTTTGGGAACCAAAGCAAACATCAATAAATACAAGAGAGTTGAAATAATATCAAGCATCTTTTCTGATCATAACGCTATTAAACTAGAAATCAACTACAAGAAAAAAGCAGAGAAAGGTGCAAAAATGTGGAGACTAAACAACACGCTTCTCAACAAACAATGGATCATTGAAGAAATTAAAGAAGAAATCAAATATTATCTGGAGACAAATGAAAATGAGAACACGACATACCAAATCATTTGGGATGCAGCAAAAGCAGTCCTAAGAGGGAAATTCATCGCAATACAGGCTCACCTCACTAAACAAGAAAAAGCTCACGTAAGCAACCTCAAACGACACCTAACAGAACTAGAAAAAGAAGAACAAACAAAGCCCAGAGTCAGTAGAAGGAGGGAAATAATAAAAATAAGAGCAGAAATAAACGATATTGAAACAAAAAAGACAATAGAAAGGATCAATGAAACAAAGAGTTGGTTCTTCGAAAGAATTAACAAAATTGACAAACCCCTAGCCAGACTCACCAAGAAAAGAAGAGAGAAATCGCAAATTAATAAAATCAGGAATGACAGAGGAGAAATCACAACAGATACCAATGAAATACAAGAGATCATAAGAGAATACTATGAAAAACTATATGCCAACAAATTGAACAACCTGGAAGAAATGGACAAATTCCTAGACTCCTACAATCTCCCCAAACTGAATCAGGAAGAAATGGAGAATCTGAATAGACCAATCACAAGTAAGGAAATAGAAACGGTAATCAAAAACCTCCCCAAAAACAAGAGTCCAGGACCAGACGGCTTCTCTGGAGAATTCTACCAAACATTCAAAGAAGACTTAATACCTATTCTTCTCAAACTGTTCCAGAAAATTGAGAAAGATGGAGAACTCCCTAACACATTCTATGAAGCCAACATCACTCTGATCCCCAAACCTGACAAGGACAACACAAAGAAGGAGAACTACAGGCCGATATCACTGATGAACATAGATGCAAAAATCCTCAACAAAATTTTGGCAAACCGATTACAGCAATACATCAAAAAGATTATACACCATGATCAAGTGGGATTTATACCAGGGACACAGGGATGGTTCAACATCCGCAAGTCAATCAACGTGATACACTACATCAACAAAATGAAAACCAAAAACCACATGATCATCTCAATAGATGCAGAGAAAGCATTCGACAAGATCCAACACCCATTTATGATAAAAACCCTCAGTAAAATGGGTATAGAAGGAAAGTACCTCAACATAATAAAGGCCATATATGATAGACCCACAGCCAACATCATACTCAATGGACAAAAGCTGAAAGCCATCCCTCTGAGGACAGGAACAAGACAAGGGTGCCCACTTTCACCACTCCTATTCAACATAGTACTGGAGGTGCTGGCCAGAGCAATTCGGCAGGAAAAAGAAATAAAAGGAATCCAAATAGGTAACGAAGAAGTAAAACTCTCGTTGTTTGCAGACGACATGATCTTATACATAGAAAACCCCAAAGAATCCACAGAAAAACTATTAGAAATAATCAACAACTACAGCAAAGTAGCAGGGTATAAAATTAACGTGCATAAATCAGTAGCATTTCTATACACTAACAATAAACTAACAGAAAAAGAACTCAAGAACTCTATCCCATTCACAATCGCAACGAAAAGAATAAAATACCTTGGGATAAACTTAACCAAGGAAGTGAAGGATCTATACAATGAAAACTACAAGACTTTCTTGAAAGAAATAGGCGATGACATAAAGAGATGGAAAAACATTCCTTGTACATGGATTGGAAGAATAAACATAGTTAAAATGTCCATACTACCTAAAGCAATATACAGATTCAATGCTATCCCAATCAGAATCCCAAGAACATTCTTCACAGAAATTGAACAAACAATTCTAAAATTCATATGGGGGAACAAAAGACCGCGAATTGCTAAAGCAATCCTGAGCAAGAAAAACAAAGCCGGCGGAATCACAATCCCCGATTTCAAAACATACTACAAAGCTACAGTGATCAAAACAGCATGGTACTGGTACAAAAACAGGTCCACAGATTAATGGAACAGAATTGAAAGCCCAGAGATAAAACCACACGTCTATGGACAGCTAATCTTCGACAAAGGAGCAGAGGGCCTACAATGGAGAAAAGAAAGTCTCTTCAACAAATGGTGCTGGGAAAACTGGACAGCCACATGCAAAAGATTGAAAATTGACCATTCTTTTTCACCACACACCAAAATAAACTCAAAATGGATCAAAGACCTAAAGATTAGGCCTGAGACAATAAGTCTTTTGGAAGAGAATATAGGCAGTACACTCTTTGACATCAGTTTCAAAAGAATCTTTTCGGACACTGTAACTCCTCAGTTGAGGGAAACAATAGAAAGAATAAACAAATGGGACTTCATCAGACTAAAGAGCTTCTTCAAGGCAAGGGAAAACAGGATTGAAACAAAAAAACAGCTCACTAATTGGGAAAAAATATTTACAAGCCACTTATCCGACAAGGGGTTAATCTCCATAATATACAAAGAACTCACACTGCTTAACAACAAAAAAACAAACAACCCGATCAAAAAATGGGCAGAGGACATGAACAGACATTTCTCAAAAGAAGATATGAATATGGCCAATAGACACATGAAAAGATGTTCATCATCGCTAATCATCAGGGAAATGCAAATCAAAACTACACTAAGATATCACCTTACCCCCGTTAGATTGGCAAAAACATCCAAAACCAAGAACGACAAATGTTGGAGAGGTTGTGGAGAAAGAGGAACCCTCATACACTGTTGGTGGGAATGCAAACTGGTACAGCCACTATGGAAAACAGTATGGAGATTTCTCAAAAAGTTAAAAATAGAAATACCCTATGACCCAGCCATCCCATTACTGGGTATCTATCCTAAGAACCTGATAACAGATATCTCAAGAGTCCGTTGCACCCCTATGTTCATCGCAGCATTATTTACAATAGCCAAGACGTGGAACCAGCCTACATGCCCAGAAACTGATGATTGGATAAAGAAGATGTGGTATATATACACAATGGAATACTACTCAGCCATAAAAAAAGACGAAATTGGCCCATTCACAACAACGTGGATGGACCTCGAGGGCATTATGTTAAGCGAAATAAGTCAGTCAGAGAAAGACGAACTCTATATGACTCCACTCATAGGTGGAAATTAGTATCATGAGAAGGAGATCTGATCGGTGGTTACCAGGGAAAAGGGGGGGTGGGGGGAGGGTACGGAGGGGGAAGTGGTGTACCCACAACATGACTAACAAAAATGTACAACTGAAATCTCACAAGCTTGTAATCTATCATAACATTAATTAAAAAAAAAAAAAGAAAAGAAAAAAAAAAAAAGAAAGAATTAGTGGAACCCTAAATTCTATGCAGAATATATTTATTATCTGCTCCCACCTGGCAGGTCAGAAGAGAGGCCTTCGGGTGGGTGAGCAGCTCTGATACTTGGGGAAGGAAGGAGATAGAAGCTGCCCCATGTAGAAAAGAACCAAATCCCAGAATCATGATAGTAGGGCAGGCCTAGAAAGTGAGACTGCCATTTAAATCTCCCTGGAACAGAATATGATTTTTTAAGTCTTTGTTAATTTGTTGTAATAAAAATGCTCTGATTTGAAGTTGCACAACATGTGGTTAGAGTAAAGTTGTAGTTGTATTTTTTCATATGTTAATGTGAAGGATTGCAAATGACTACCACAGATACAATGGACAGATTTCTGAAACAAGGACAAAACCAAACAGTTAATGCCCATCAAGCTAAAATAACCTATAAAAAGAAAAATATAGTAATGTTTCAACCAAAAAAAGAACAAATGTTTACTCTTTTAAATGTGTTAATATTCAAAAACAAAAACAAATTTTCAAACATAACTTCTGAGTTCAAAATTTCATAGTTGGGCATTTTGAGATACTTAGGGTAGTTTCCTAGTATGTCCACCAGTCTGCTTCTCTATCAATTTGGCTAAATTAAGTAAGTGTATTCCTAAGACTCATGTTATCAAAGAAGCAGGAAAAAAATACATTTTTTACAGGGAAAATGGAGTCAAGACTACTGAGTTTAGATTTAAAATAAGAATATTTTCTCTTGAAGAAATTGCAATGGAAAAGTTTTATAAATATTAGTCCAGTTAGAAAACCTATGTCTAATTGCATCCAGCTCTTGTTTAGGAGTAAAATCCCCTTTAATGACCAAAATGTGATCTTTAAATACCATTCTCCACTAAAAGAAGCTTCTTTTGAGAAACAGTTTATTTCAGGTCCACATCAGGACATTTATAAAATGAGTCAAACATGATTTTGTGCCAGAAAGCAAGGAAACAATAAACTCTAAAGAGGTCATGTCAAAAGTACACAAGAACTAAGCTGAAAAGGCTCCTGTTGGCCAAGTTGGGACAATGTGAGCAGAAAGGAATGACTTCAGTGCTTGAAACATCAATATATAAAAATTCCATAGTTTGCAATGAAATTCATGGAAAGACTCACTGGTCACCCTCTGAGCCTGTGATGTTACAACTCTTTACTCTCAAAACTGATGGAAGAATCAAGACTTCAACTTTCCTGAGCTGTGTTTCGGCTTATCCCAGAGCTGATAAGGCCAAGTTCGTCACAAAAAGAACTCCAGCCAATAGACACAAAGTTCTGATAAACTTAGAAAATCCCCATTTTTCAATCTCAGTGAAACAATGGATCTAGGAAACGATCTGGGGACTTTATAATAGGGGGATCCAGCTGCCACCTCTTAACACACTGATCAATCTCAGCATCACTAAAATGAGGCCTCAACATTAAACTTTAAGATCTGAGGCAAGAGGAACTATAAAGCTCCATTTATGAAGTATGCTTACCAATAAAACTGAACCTGAACCTAAATCAAGTTTCAAGATCTAACAACCAGTTTATAGGTAATAAATGCGGAGAATAGAGGAACTATTTAAACATCATGAGAAAGCAATCAGCCAAATTCAAAATGTGGAATATTCTGTGATATAAAGGACTGGTTTCTCCAATGAATGAATTGTATTAAAAAGGGGTACAGGGTATAGAATAAAAGACATAGTAGATATAACAACCAAAGGCAGTGAACAGGCCTTGTTTGGATCCTGGTTTGAACAAACTAGATGTTTGAGACTATCAAAAAATTTTAACATGGGGTGGGTATTAGGGGAAATGAAGAAACCACTGTCAGTTTGGTTATGTCTGATCATGACATGGAGATTATATGAGAAGAAAAAAAGCAGTCTTTAGTTAGAAATGCTGCAGCCGGTGTAAACTCCCCTCAAAGACAACGAGGCCTCTCTAGAACAGGAAAGAAATCACACGGGGCTTCAAAATGGGATTTTTGGATCTGAAACAGCACTTGTTTCCATTGATGCAACATAGCTCATCGGTGACCGGCAATTTGGGGAGTGAAGAATGTGATGCACAAGTTATGTTGGTGATGTGTTGGTGAACACATCAATTGAGGCAATCAGGGCAAGTTTTCTTACATTTAGGGAGAAAGTCTTAGAAGTATATGAAGACTTTGGGGAAAAACAGGTATGTCTACACAATGGCCTTCAATGAAGTAGTGGTTCTTGAAGTCACTAAGTTTTCCATAATATTAAACTATCTGGTGAAACAGTGAGCGCTGATGAAGATGCTTTGAAGATGCATCCCTCTGTATTAAAACCTTGGGTCAGATTACTATCGTTGATGCAAGGGTTCTGTACTGGCAGCGAATGCCCCAAGGTCCTGCACCCCTAGAAGAAGGCTGAGTCCCAGGATGCAAGGCTGCAGGGGACCGTCTGTGATGCGAGGTGCAAACGCTGGGAGAGATTCAGATGTGCTCGTATTTCTGTTTGTACTGTTATTGGTTTTTTAAATTTCTAATTATAAAGTGTTTTAGCACCAATCCCATTTCTCCCATAAGCCCTATTATTTAGGTCCACTATTTTGCCAACTGTGAGGGTTTTTTAGGAATGCACATGACGTTATAGCAAAAGTAATGTATACCAGAGTTGAAATTTTGACCACTTACTAAAAACCTGATGTTGAACAAACCACTAAATTTCTCTGAATAGCCTGACTTTGATTTCACAAATGGGAAGACCATTAGCTCTAAGGATTGTCAAGGTTGTGTGTGTAAAGCACCTAATATGTCATCTAGCAGATAGGATGCACTGAATAAATAGTGGCTGTTATTATCCAAGGACAAGCTTCGATTGTCTACCGCCCGCCTCTGGGCCAGGGAGCTCAAAAGTAACCAGGCTAACCAGACAGCAGAGATTCTGACATGAGCACTCAGTGATTTATCCTACGGCCTCTTCTCCAGCTCTGCCAAACCACAGAAACATAAGCAGTCTTTCATTGTTCCCTCCTCTGGCCTGCAGGTTAAACCCAAAATGGAGCCACACCCTGAACCATTGTCTTGATTCTTACAGACAAACTCAGCTAAGTTCAGAAAACTGTAAGTTCTTGCTTCTTGCAATGGTAACTCGGGTTATTATCTGTTATGTTGAAAAGCAGTCCTGGGAGCCCACCAGTGGCTTTTTCAGGCATCCCATTGCCAGTCTGTGATAAGCCAGGGCCTGACAAACCTCCCCAGAGGAACCCCAACTTCAGAGACCAGTGGCCAGGGCCTCAGTATCCATCCCGTCACCCCTGTTCCCTCCTCATTGCTTCTGGCTGCAAAAGCTTGATCAAAGACAACCCCGAAGGGAATCCTTCCCACAGCAAATTCTTCTCTTAGAGGAGTCACGTATAAAAGGAACCTGATCAGAAACTCTAAGAGCCCTTTAGTCCCTATCCAATATGGCTGTCCCATATACATTTAATCAGACTTGATGAGAGTTTAAAAACACAGCACTGGGGGGCTGGCCCCGTGGCCAAGTGGTTAAGTTCGCGCGCTCCGCTGCAGGCGGCCCAGTGTTTCATTGGTTCGAATCCTGGGCGCGGACATGGCACTGCTCATCAAACCACGCTGAGGCAGCGTCCCACATGCCATAACTAGAAGGACCCACAACTAAGAATATACAGCTATGTACCAGGGGCCTTTGGGGAGAAAAAGGAAAAAATAAAATCTTAAAAAAAAAAACACACACACAGAACTGAACTGATCGTAGAGCTCTGGATTTCTCCTCATGGCAGCTCTCCTAAGATTCAAGAGCAAACTGCTGGGAACAAGGTCCTGTGGCTTCCCCTGTGAGACTTCTCAGATTTATCCCCTGTCTCACCCCTGGTTGCCTAGGAACCGACCAGCCTACTTAATGCGCATCCCTTCCTGCTCAGCCTCTCCTGACCAGGGCATCCCTCAGACTGCATCCAGTACCAGATCCCACTGACGGTCCTTTTCCGGATGATGGCGTAATCAAGAGAAAAGGAGGAAAAGAGAAGTGGGAGCAAAAAGTAGGAGAAAGGAAACAAAGGCAGGAAGGAGGTTCAAGTACTAATAAACGACAAAGAACTTATTCATGCCTGGGGTGTCACATATTGATATCACCATCATATATTTCCTAATATAAAAAAATATCTAAAAATCCTCAGGAAAGAATTGCAGGGTAGGGGAGGAGGGAGTGAGGAAAATGGGTGAAGGGGGTCAAAAGGTACAAACTTCCAGTTATAAGATAAAGAATTTCTGGGGATGTAACGTACAGCATGGCGACTACAGTTAACAATACTGTATTGTATATTTGAAAGTTGCTAAGAGGAAACAATTGCAGGATTATATCCTGAGAGGATTCACAGTTTTCTTGTGGAAGTTTGGCCCTTAGGGGCTTTTGTTCCCATGAAACAAAATTGCATGAACTGACCGCAGAAAATTCTTGACCAACTAAGAGATCTTTAGGGTTATTTGGGTTTTTATCAACCTGCCTCAGTCTGTTGTTATTTTTCCAAATGCAGTTGATCCTCTAGACATTTAATGTAAACGAAGTGACGTTCAGTGCCGTTTGTGTTGTCTGTGTACAAGTGGCTGTTGCCCACACAGAGCTTTCTTTCCAGACAGTGTAACATCCCCATGGAATGCACTAGCAGAACAGACAGATCTCCAATTGTTTCTCACTAAGTGCTTCCAGACTTGTATCCTCACAGAGAGTGTCTTGCTTTCAAGAACTCTAAGAACAAGCTCTTGCTTGTTCTAGAAAGGAGGGCTTGAAAACACAAGAATAGCTTGTCTTCCAAAAAGGGAGAAGAAAGACAGACGTCCAGTCGAATGGACCAGTGGGTTCTAGGTACAAGAAGAACGTGAAAAGTGCAGTAACTTGAGGGTGAAAGGCAATTGTGAGATGGAGAAGATGATGAATTGTGATTATTGTGTATGTGCTCTGTGGACAGAGAATGGAAACGGTAGAGCTGGATTATGTAAAAACTCACTGGTTTTCAACATTCTCTACATGAGAAAGGGGCAAAATACAAGATCAAACTTCACACAAGAGCTTAGAAAAATAGACGAAACATAGGTGAATGGAAGTTATGAGTGACACTTTCTATCCTGGATGTCTAGAGCCCATTGTGGTACCTTAAAGATAACTTCACGAAAACTAAACCTAAAAGAATAGAACTTCCACCAACCTACTAGGCTCCTCTTTCAAAAAACTAAAAGAAATTGGGAAGATTATTACTTAGAGATTTGGATAATTTCCAAGAATATTCATATTCCTAAAATTAAAGCCAGTTTTATGAAAAACTCAGCTGACATTGTTTCTAAATTAAATCTAAGAAAATTCTCAAGTAGTTGATTTTGTCTACTTAGAATTACCTAAAATAAAAGAAAAGTGTGAACAATATCTATTCGGAATACTGCCAGATTTAAGTTTTCACTTCTATCAAAAGGATTATACAGAAGGAAAAGGAAGAGACATCTTTGCTCCTTTGTGCATAAAGCACTTGTTCTAAAAATAGAGACATCAACTACCTATCCAAGCAAATTTAAAAATTGCTTTTTTTGTGAGATCTTATGTAAATACAATGACTGCATTGTAGGTGTGTATTAATTATCTACTGCTGTATTAAAAATTACTCCAAAATGTATTAACTTAAAACAACATTCATTATCTCACGTAGTTTCTAGGGTCAGGAATCCAAGACTGGCTTCGCTGCATAGTACTGATTCATGACATTATAGTCAAGGTGTCGGCTGGGGCTGAGGATTTCTGAAGACTTGCCCGGAACTGGAGAATCCACTTCCAAGTTTATTCATGTGGTTATTGCCTCAGTTACTCATCATTTGGCATTCTCTATAGGGCTGTTCATTACACGGTGGCTGGCTTCCCCTAGAGTGAATGATGACAGAAAGAGAGAGAGAGAAGGAAGCCACAGTATCTTTTATAACCTAATCTTAGAAATGACATACCATCACTTTTGCCATATCCTATTGGCTGCACAACTGAATCCTGGTACAATGTGGGAGGGGACTCTACAAGGGTGTGAATACCAGGAGGAGACCACCTTGGAGGCGGGCTATCACCATCCACCCTCTGGACCCCAGTGATTCCTGTCCTTCCCACATATAAAATACACTCACCTTATTCTAAGACCTCTGCAATTCTCATCCCATTACAGCATCATCTAAAAGTGCAGGATCATGTCATCTCAATCAGACCCAGGCTCACAGGAGGCTCCTCAGGTATAGCTCTGTCAGTAGAGTTCCTTCAGCACAGTTCCTCTCAGCCTAAAGACCTGTGAACTAAAGAGACAGGATATCTGCCCTCCGCACAGCTGCCCTACAATGGCGGAGCAGGCCCAGGATAAACAGCATAGGTTTTACTGTTCATAAACAGAGGAAATGGGAGGCACACAGGAGGCCCCATAGCAGCTCTGAAATCCAGCCAAGCCAATAGAACTCAGTCCTGTTCCTACCCAGCAGCTACAGTTCTTGGCTACACCTTCTGATCCATCCTTTCTTTTTCACCAAAGATAGTACATGTATGCAGGTGAATACTTTCCCAAACCTGCAGTAGAATAGGGAGGGTGGGGTACAAATCCCTCTTTTCATTTTATACTTTTTCTGTCCCTTTGAGTTCTAGTTGGCAATGTACCTGCTGATGCAATTCTCTTTAAAATTTTGTGAATCTCCTGTAAATTTTATCAGGAATTTTGTCCATTCCATTAGCCAAAAGTCTCATCCATGAATCTCTTTGAGCTAACCCTTTTCTCCATCTTGTGATTCTGCTGAGGAGCAATGCTCTTAAGGCTTCTTAGAAGCCCTATTTTTGATTGAGAAGACCTGTGAGCCACACCCTTAAAACCTTTAAAGGGCCTTTTGTGTGACTAAACTGGTACTCTGAAGCACCACTTTTGATCTTTCTGAGGTCATAACAAAAGATTTTATAAGTCACACCCTCAGCTTCTTCTTTAGATCATATTCCCCTGATGGTGCCCTGGATTTGACCTCTGCTCTGAAGTCAATTCTTAATTTTGGTATTGTTTATCACAGGTAGAGGCTGGGATCTTTACAACTATTAAATTCTGGCTCCTTTTGTTTAACGGTTCTTCTTGTAGTTTATGTCTCCCTTCTTGCCTTTTATTTAAAGAGCTAGAAGAAAACAGTGGCAGCTTCAAAACTCTGACTGGAAATCTCCTTAGCTATATTTCTGGGTTCATTAGGTACATTTTCTGTCTTCCACATTACTGAACGACAATGTTGCTAAAGTTTCTGCCATTACATAATAAGGATTCCCTGCCCTCTGGTTTTTAGTAAGATTTTCCCCACTTTCTTTTAAACCCCAACCAGTGGTCTGCTGAAAGTCCAAAATTTTACTAACAGTCTCTTCAAGGCTATTTAGGCTTTCACTAATGCACTCTTTAAAATCTTTCCAGCTACTGTCCACAGCCCAGTTCCAAAGCCACTCCTAAATTTTAGGTATTTGTTACAGCAGTACTCTGCTTCCAGGTATTAAAATCTATCTGAGTTATCTATTGCAGTATAACAAATTACTCCCAAGACTTAGCAACTCAAAGCAACACACAATTTCTGAGGACCAGGAATCCAGAAGCAGGTTAACCAAGCTGTTCTGGCTCAGGGTCTCTCACAAGGTTGCATTCAAGTTGTCAGGCAGGACTGCAGTCTTCTGAAGGCTTCATGGGACCGAAGGCTCCACTTCTACTCTCACTCACGTGGCTGTTGTGTAGACCTCTGTGGCAGATTGGAACCCGCCATCCCAAGATATGTCTCTTTGGCATGAGGATTATTTTGAGCTGGTTAGTTTTAAAAACTGCAGACATGAGAGAAACTGTGAAAAGTAGAAGTTACCCTTTGTAAAGAGACATTGTAAAGAGATGTAAAGGAAATCTCCATCTGTAAAGATGTCTCCTTTTCTGTTCCAGGAAGAAGGGGAGATGACCTTATCTCTAGAAACTCTTATCAGTGCAGAAGGCAAAGACTTAAATCTGCACAATAACCTTTCTCTTGTTTACTGTACTTTTCTGGTAACCTCCCATATCCACCTCCCCCCACCCCCAACATCCTTCTTTGTAACTGAAGACAATATTTAAGATGGGAACCTCCACCATTTTGCCGAGTTACTCAGTTCACTTGGGTCTCTCCCATGTATACATGTTATAAAGCTGTGTTTGATTTTCTCCTGTTATTCTGTCTCATGTGAATTTAATTCATAGTCCAGCCAGAAGAACCTAGAGTGGATAGAGGAAATGTCTTCCTCCCCTACACCTCTCAATAGGACTGCTCAGACTGGCTGCCCCCAGAGTAAGTGATCTGTGAGACAACAAGAGAGAAAGAGATGGAAGTTGGTGTCTTTTATAACCCAATCTTGGAAGTGACATACCATCACCTCTGCCATATTGTATTGGTCACACAGCCCAACTCTGGAACTATGTGGGAGGGTGTGAATATCCGAAGTTGAGATCATTGAGGATAATTTGTGGGGCTAACTATCAGAGCATAATTAGAAGAAATAGTCCTTTTTCCCCTTCCTAGAACCAATTGAAAAGTAGATGCTATGCAAGAATCAAGCAGATCAAAATATTAACAATTATCGACAGAGGCTAAATTGGAGGAGGTTGCTTAAATATGTGGCCACAATGTGCTTTGATACTTGATCTTAGAATAGACTGACTCACCCAATCACAGAGAAGACAGAACAACATTTTGCCTCCCCCAGATAAGAAACTATGAGAGTGGGGAGAAGCATGCTTAATCAGAGTGAGGAGTAGGAAAAAGACAGAGGGTTTCTCTAACTACAGTTCTTCCCCACAGGCAGGAGGACAGGAAACGGAGTCGCCTACCATGGATTTCTCTGAGCAGCTCAGCTCACAGGGGCTCAGAGAACAGTTTCAGGTGTCCCTTGTGCAGCACATGTATCAAAGTCTGTCTTTCCTCTTTGTCACCTCCAAGAAAGTCTAATACAATAGTTCTCAAACTTTAACATGCAGATTGCTGGACATCACCCCTGGGAATTTGCACATCTTTACAAGTTCCCAGATAATTGTGATAGAGCTGGCCTGAGAACACATTTTGAGAACCACTGGTCTAACATTGGCCAAGTTCTTATAATGAACAGGTGCTTTATACGCATCTCATTTTTCATTCACAGTCTCATTAGTTTTCTTAACAATGCAAGATAGATTTCATTAATCCTTTCCCTGTATTAGACAAACAAAGAGACCAAGGTGCAGAAGTGAAGTAGTTTTGCCAAGTTTACATCGTGCTAACCATGCAAAGCCGATCATCAACCCCAGATCTGACTCCAAAGCCTGTAGTCCTCCTCTACACCAGGTTGCCATCAATTGCTAAGGACTGAACACTGGTGGGAAGCAGGGTGCAGCCTGAGACTAAACAGTAATATCCTGCAGTTGCTTTCCACTAACTCCACTTATCTTCTTGATCTGTGGTCTCAAGAACTATTTTCTCCGTTTTCATTTATCAACATTAATTGTACAGTAAGCACAATACACTGTAGTTCCCCATTATCCACGGTTTTGCCTCCCATGCTTTCAGTTACCCACAGTCAACCAAGGTCCGAAAATATTAAGTGGAAAATTCCAGAAATAATTCATAAGTTCTAAATTGCATGCTGTCCTGAGTAGAGTGATGAAATCTCTTGCAGTCCCACTCTGTCCCTCCCGGGAGGTGAATCATCCCTTTGTCCGGTGTATTCTCACTGCCGTTAGTCACTGAGTTGACGTCTCTCGGTTTCCACTGTTGCAGCATCACACTGTTTGTGTTCAGGTAACCCTTGTCTTACTTGATAATGGCCCTAAAGTACAAAAAAAAGCCATGCTGGCAATTTGGACACACCAAAGAGAAGCCAGAAATTGCTTCCTTTAAGTGAAAATGTGAAAATTCTTGACTTAATAAGGAAAGGAAAAAAAATTATATGCTAAGGTTGCTAAGATCTATGGTAACTTTCATTACAGTATATTGTTATAATCGTTTTATTTTACTATTAGTTATTTTTGTTAATCTCTTACTGTGCCTAATTTATAAATTAAAAGTTAACATAGGTATGTGTATAGAGAAAAAAACATAGTATGTATAGGGGGGTCTTAGAACATATCCCCTGTGGATAAGGAGGGACTCCTGCATTCAGCTTGGCCTTATGTCCGTATACATGCATCTGAGAGGTAGGTTAATATGTTTACCTTTAAGGAAAAAGATTAAGGCTATCAATTTACAATGTACTAGCATGCTAAAAGTTCCGTCAAAGAAGTTAGAAAATGTCCAGTACAACAAGTGTCTGGCTGTTTGCCCTCAAGGTCCCCCCTCCCCTCTCCCTGCCCAGGAGGTGGACCTCTGTGAGCCACAACACGCTCCCCTGCCCACCTGCTTCCCCGTGGGCTCGTCCTCCCAAGCAGTTAGCAAAGGAAGGAAGGAGATTGCCCCAACTCCCTTGCTGTAGGGTTACCTTGGACTGACTGCATTCCTCCACAAAGGAACCGGTCCTTGAAAGCAGCCACTCTGAGTGACCTTTTCCTTCCAGGTTTCAGGAATTCCTCCCTCCTGCCCCTTCAGGCCTAGGGGCAGTAATAGCCCCCAGAGTCCTGCACTGTCCCTGTGGTTTTCCTTACCCTGTCCATACCTTTGTAAATAATCCCATTATTACTATCTTCTTGAATTATCTAACTTGCGTGAGTGTTCCTGATGGACCCTGGGTGAGCACCTATTTAGGACAATTCAGTTTTGCTTTCTTGGAGCTAGCCCAGGTGACTTTGACTGAGTCTCATGTCATCTCCTGGAAGCCAGTAACTTCCTGGAACTCCTGCTGCTGCCCAGTCAGGCCCAGACCACTCCTCTTGGTTTAAAGGTGCAAAACACCACCTCGTGGCCCTCATATGTCCTGCTCTGTAGGTAGACCAAATGGTAGAGGCAACCTGAAGGTTCTGCTGGCAAAATTCCTATCACCAAAATTGCTGCTACATTTCAGAATGCCACAATCTCCTCCCTTTAGACTAGGCATTTATTCCAACAGGAGGTAAATTATCCTTGGAAGAAAGATAGAGATAAAGTTGGCAAAGACGTTTGTGTTAAATAAGTTTCAGATGTTTTCTATTTTGGCAGCTAGTTGCAAGCCTGGTTTCAGAAAGGGGAAGATAAAATCCATCTAGATTCTAGATTCTGGAATAATGGTTCTCAAGTTATGTGGGGAGGATGGTTTACGCTGTCTCCTGGAAGGCATTTTGGAAATTGTGGGGAGTCTTTGATTGTGGTCCAGGGATGCTGGTCTGCCTGTGGTGAAAGGGACGGTCCCCCACCACGGAGAATAACCCGCGGGAAATTTAATGTCCCAAGCACATCCACGTTGTTGAAAAACCTGTTTATAATTATCTAGGCAAAGGACTTATGTTTTCTTTTACATTAAAAAAGAAAGAAAGAAAGAAAGCGTTTGTGAATGGCTTTAATATTTACTGAAATTTCCAGGAAAGTAAATACCACATAAATCGAGGAACTATCATACATTGTTTTGTTTGAATTTCACCACGTTGGTCATGATTTTGAAAAAACAACACAGCTATCAATCTGCATTTATATCTGTCGTATTCAGTGTGATTTTACAAAAATATTCAAGTGCCTGAAGGACAACTTCATTATATCTTCTAGCGCAGTTGAGCCCTATTGCCCATACTGAAATATATAAAGAAAAATCTCCCTACACATAGTTTCCAAAGAAAATCAAGGCAACATAATACATAAATGGAAATATAAAAGGTAGATACAAAGAAAGTAGTTATATTGTAAATGTTTCATTTGGAGATTGTCAATGGTGTATAGCAAAATACTTGCTATAGAAGCGAGTGTTGGATCTGATAGACCTGAGACCCACAGATCTAGAGCAAGGTGTTCTGATGGCTGCTGGTACCACCTTAGAGGATGTCCACTGAAGGGAAATCCCTCTTGGGGGGAAATTACCATGAAAGAACCAATGTGGAGAGGACTAGAAGGAAACTGGTGGGCCTCTTATACACACTGGGCCTTATTCCTTGTTGAAAATACTATTTTTTTTTAACTGCCAACTTCTTTCAAGGGCCTGTGGCATTAGTTCATCTCCCTTCATCATCTGGCAGGTAGTAGATGTTCAATGAATGTCAAAAAGAGTCACTCAACAAAAATCTCCTTTAATAAATTAAAGATATTACCATTTATTTCTTGAAACGCTAATCAAACAAGCAATGATGATTTGTAAATTCTGTGCAAAGAGACTGTAATATTTTTATCACATTTTGTAACACTGTGGGTATAGTTTCCTATATAACTTTGATAAAGAAAAACAAAAGGATATATTGGAGTATATGAGGAAGCCATTTGGTATAAAAGTAATTAAGCCTGAACTTATTTTTCCAAAAGGGCTCGATGGTCCAGAGTTTGTATGAGCTGTTTCAAACCTTAATATGACGTGTCTTAAGGGGATGCGGGTACATACTCTAGGTAAGAGGAACCTGGGGTAGAGGGAATTCCTAGGAAAGAGAAACCTAGGGGGAATTTCCTAGGCCAGGGGAGGCTAGAGGGAACTTTGGAGTGAGTGGGGCAAGTTGACTGTTTAATTTGGATTTAAATTGGAAAGAATTGTGTTTATAAAGTCTGAACAAACTGCTTGATAGAGAAATAAGAGACGGAGCATGTTCAGCTCCAAAGAAAAGGAACATTACTCCTCCTGGCTGAAAGGCGTTCTCAGGTGACTGAGAACCTTGTAGGGAACTCCACTATCACTCACATTAATTAATTAAAGGCTTATCCAAGGAAGCACATATAAAGGTTTGTCACCTGTGCTCCGAGCACCTACAGTGGTTTTAGACGGCCAGTGGGAGAAACCAAGGCACATAAGAGAGTGTTTTTGACCTTTCTTTAAGGAGTAACCCTCATGAGCAGCACACTTTTGACCCACTATGGTGTCCTTAGAAATTGTTCAGACTTTATAGCAAAATTAAACTAAAAGGAAAGCGGGAAATTGAGCTTCCAAAAGCCCAACCAATTCCCGAATGGGCAGTCTGTCCTCCAAACTCCAGCTGGCTTCATGCTGAGACTTGCAAGTGCTTAACAAAAGGGAAACATCTAGCCTCTTCCAGATTCCTAAGACTGAAAGAAAGAAGAAAAAAATGGCAAAAGAAGCTTTTGCAGATGTAGACTGCTAAAAATTTTTTTAAACAGAGGCTACAAAATCTTTGCTGCATCCGTCTGTTGTTTGTGTGCGTGTCTACATATGTATGTTATAAAAGTGTGATATTTTACATTTGGATGGTATAGTTTCTAAAGAGCTCTAGTCAATTAGCTTAAAGTAAGCACTTATGAAAATTATTTCTAAATACAGCTAACCCCAATGTCTTTCAAGTTAACATGATATGAAATAATCTTTGGCAAATAAAAATTTAAGTTTGTTGGTTTGATTAAAACAGGCATGTCCTTAAAGTTATCACCATTAGATATGATGTAGACGTGCAGCCTTTTATTCTATGTTTGTTGGTCAAATAAGCTGTTATCTCTGTTATGAAACTGGTTAACAAAAATAATAACTTAAAATGATGGCTAATTTTGTCTAATGTCTTGTGAAGTCTTGTAGGCAATCTGAATAATTATTGGGAACAAGTAACTAAAGAGATGTGAAAAAGATGAGCGTGGGTGAACTTTTAACAATAATTATGTGTTATAGCGTATGTACTTAACATAGCTTCCAAAATCTCTTTGGATAACTTGAAACTTTGAAGTTTTGCTGGGTTAATTTAAATGATAAAAAATTCATTAAATATCTAGATAATCTCTAAGATACAATATTAGACATTAACTATTAAATATAAGTTTACTCTTGGCTTCTTATTACAAAAAAAACTAAAAGGTGTTTAAGCCTATTAAAACATATGTCTTGTATTTTATTAAAAGATTGAACTTTGAAGAAACATGTTCTTAGAAATTAGAAAAGGTATTTATAAATTTGCCAAGCCACAAAATGCTAACGTAAAAGAAAGTTTATAATTGCTTATTTCTTAGTTTTCACTAAAAATTAAGGTTTCTAAGGGTTAAAAATTCTAATGTATGTGATTAAATCTACTAAAAACTAAGGAAAATATATTTATATTCAAGGAAAGATGCATGCATTTGGTAAAGAAGTTATAAAGAATGAAAACATTTTTGTTTGTTTTTAAGAAAGATAAATTTGTCCCAAAGTACTAGGAGGGAAAAAGAAAGGCATGGGACAAGTTCTGAATGTAAAGAAAAAGTTGTAGGAGGTTTGTTGAAGAGGAACCTTAAGAAAAGAGTTTTATTCATGGTCAAGTTGGCTAAAATTAAAATAAATTTAAGTAAATAAGTTTTAATATCAGAAGTAAGTTGGTATAAAAGTTAGAGTTTGGTTTTCTCTTTCTCTTAAAAGGGACAATTTTCTTAAATTCTTAGTCTGTGCTTGATAAAGAGGTTATAAAAGGTTTTTCTTTATTTATGAGTAAGTTTACCTAAAAGACAGAAGATCTGTGTTTTGTTAAGATAATTTCCTATGTTCAAAAAGACTAGGTCTCTCTATGAATGTTTTTTGACTGTTTGAATGCTTTGTTTGCCCTTGACCATTTCTGTTGTCACTTTGGTTAAATGGATAACTAAGCATTGTTTCATAGCAACAAGATCAGCAACCCCTTGATCTTGTTTTACCAAGTGTTTTAAAATCTTTTGACATTTTTGACAAGCTCCCCAAAATTCATATCCTAAATGAAGTCTCTTTTTGACTTGTTTTTTTGAGAATTTTCAGAGGGCCTCTGGGACTCCTCAAAGAAATTTGTTCTCTCTTCCTGTAAGGGGGAGATACGAATTAGGTTAAATTGCATGGGAAGCATTGTCAAGTAAATGATGATAAACTTTCTTAGGTTATATTGCATAGGCAAATATTATTCACTATTTTAACCCTGCTACCAGGCTTCCAATGTCACAAGAGGAAAAGACTATGACTGCATTTTATTATCTAATTCAGTTTACAGATGTGTCTTACTTAAAGGATAAGCAAGGACATTATATCCAGCTGGATATGCTGTCCAGTCTTGAGAATGCCTGCCGCTTTCTATTAACTCTGCTAACCCAGTAAAAGACTTCCTTCTACCTGCTCAAAAAAAAATCACCACAGAAGAAGAGAAATAAAGGTGACAACAAAATGGGGAAAACAATACTTTGGGAAACTTTCTCCCACAGTGGCCCATAAAGCCTATACTCTTTGTGTTATATACCCAATGTATAATCCAGGGAAACCACTTCATAGGTCACAAGGCCATTTCCCCCTTCCTAAAGTACCCTTTGAGGTATAGCAATTAGACTTTGTCCAAATGCTACCATCTCGAGGATATAAATATGTTTTGTAATGATCTATATGTTCTCACATTGGGCTGAGGCCTTTCCCTGCAGAAGAGTGATGGCTTTAGATAAATTATTGTTGAAGAGAATAATTCCTGTTTGGAGAATTCCTACCGAGTTACATAGTGACTGGAGAACTCATTTCACTGGACAAATAATTATATCTATACGTAACATTGGCCAATAATGCAGGATTTCCACTCCGCTTACCATCCCCAATCCTCGGGATTGGTGGAGAGAACTAAGAGCACAATGAAAACTCAACTGGCAAAGCATTCAGAAACATTTAATCTCTCATAGCCAAAAGTTCTTCTGCATGTGCTCCTTAGTCTTAGCTCTACACCCTTTGGTAAATATCAGCTATCTCCTTCTGAGATAATAACTAGATGGCCTATGCAATTAGACAAAGAAATGTATGAACCAACTTTGCTTAAAGGAAATATCTTAATTATTGTCAAGTTCTCATTGAAATACTTAAAAGAGAGAGAGAGGTTGGTAGCTGATTCTTTTCACAGAGAACTCCCAGACCTTAAGGATCATGGACTGTAACCTGGAGAACTTATTTATCAAAAGAAGCATCAAATAAAAGGCTTTTTGCAGCCCTGTTGGAAAGCACTATAGCAAGTACTTTTAACCAATTCATGCACTGCAGAATCAAAAGGCATAGACTCATCGATTCACATTTCTCATTTGAAAAAGTCTTCTCCTCCTGAGTGGATTTCAGTTCCTATTTCTAACTCCCAACTTCAACTGACCAATGCAAATATCTCCAAACTAGGATGAGAAGAAGATGGCGTCTGTTGTAGATAGCTGTCCCAAGACGCTGGACAAGGCCTGTATTCCCAACCTTATATCTCCTCACTTAAACCTTTGTTATGCTTAAACTGTAAACCTATTTTATAATTGCTCCATTTAAGGTTTCAAAAAACTATCATACTTAAAGAAAGCAGTTGATTTGGGACAGACTGGTCTTGAAGATCAGGCATTTATTGAGTGGCTCCTAATGGAACTCGATGGTTATGTGGAACAAATCTCTGGCCTTGGCTGCCGCCTGGATGGCTAAAACACTGCGCTCTGAGTTTCCCTTGGATTTAGGGAAGGATTCACACTGAGACAACACCTATTGCCAATCTCCCTCTCTTTAAGGCCAGGTGGGCTCATTCACTGTTCCATTGTATGTCCACCGAGCAGCTAGCTATATTTGTTCCTTGTTTGGGGTTAGAGGATGTCATATCACATATAGATGCCCTTAACAGTAGTCAAGCAGGAATAGCTTTACTAGATACTGAAACATCTTTAATGAAAAAAGGCTGTCCTTCAAAATAGAATGGCCTTAGATATTTTAACCACAACCCAAGGTGGTACATATATACCATTCAAACTGAATGCTGTGTTTCTATACCTGATGAGGCTTCCAATGTGTCATCTCTGCTAAAGCACGTGAGAAAACAGGTGAATGCCCTAAGCAATCCTACACCCAGTCTTCATTTGTTTGATTGGCTCCCTTCCGGTATCAGTTCCCTTTTTCGATCTGGATTGCAATTCCTATTTCTATTACTTCTTGGAATTCTTGTACTAATCATAATATTCAAACTAATTGCTGTTTTCTTTACTCAGTGTTGTAGGACTGGCATGCAAGGTAGAGTAATGATTGCTCAGAGACTTGAGATGGTTGATAAATCTTATAACCCTAGACAAATTTCCTTTTCTGATAAGAACTATGCCTAAGAACTCCTTTTAAATTAATCTTTTCAAATATATTGAATTATTGTCATTGCTGTACTTGTTCTATAATTGTGACCAACGTAAACATAAGGAGTCATAGAAAAGCATATTTACAATGTTTGTGCAACAATCTGAAATTAATTGATAATTATGTAATCTATGAAATACTTCTTCTGTTAATATATATACCTCTATGCTTGTCCACTATATCAAATTATTTCCCCCCAATTTGGACAACTGGGCAAATAAATGAGACAAAACCTCGCACCAAGAGACATGATGGACCCAGGCCAGGCAGCAACCACCCTGGTGCCAAGGGACAATATTTTGATCATCAATGCCTTCTGTGAAAAGATTATAGATCAAAAGGGAGAAAATGATAAGTAAATCACAAGCAGTAGGATATATTGGAGTATATGAGGAAGCCATTTGGTGTAAAAACTAATTCGGCCTGAACCTGTTTTTCGAAAAGGGCCTGACAGGGCAGTTGAGCATACATTGTATATCTGCTTTAAGTATGTACTATATCCCAGAGGCAAGAACAATGACCTTGAAGATAAGGATATAACTTCCCCCACATCGGCATTTCCTTAAGGATAAGCTTCTCCCCTAAGCTAGGGATCGATTGCTGACCTGCTATGACCAGCCAGCTGGAGACCACCAACCTGCCATGTTCACGGAAATGCTGTGCCAGCAAAACGGTCTCCTGACTATTATAAAAGGGACATTCCAATCATGTGTGACACATGCTCTTTGACGGTATGTAACAGCTCTGTACACCCCTACTTCTTCAGAGTGCTCCATTCCTTTATGAAAGGATTCTCCCAGGCTCTATGGTCCTCAGATCTGGCTCATAATAAACTCATCCCAATTTTGATTGATGGATTGGTTATGGATCATTTGTGTCAACAACTTCAAATCTGAATTAGTAGTGTAGGCAGCCTGGTGAAAGACTACCTGGCCAAACTGAGGCCAAATAAATCAGAAGCTGACTTATTTTGTTATGTACCTTATATTTCACTTCTTGATGAGTTAGGAAACATCTTGGGCATTTTGTTAATGTTCTATGTGAATGACAGATATCAGTAAGTCATCTGGAATCAGAGCTCCTTTATTAAAAAAGAAAACAATGAATGCTGTAATCTAAGCCCCACTCCCTTCACCTGACATATTCCTAGTCAAGCTTTGGGTCTCCAGAACTTTACTGACACCCCAAGTCTGGGTTAGGAGTCCTTCCTCAGCTTCCATAGCATCTAACCCACTGTCACAGGAGTTACAATAGGGGTAATTGTTGATTATTTATTCACTTTTCCTACTAGACTCTTAGCTCGGTGTGGGCAGGGATCAAAGCTTATTCCTTGTTGCCTCTCATACCTGAACCACAGTAGGTTGTCAGTGCTTGGTCATTCAACAAGCTAATTAAGCACTCAGCAACCTGCCACATGGCAATGTTGCTTCTACCCTGTTCACTGAACAGCCAGGGCAAGACGCACCTTCAAAAGTGGTTCCCGTCGAACACCCTCTGATGCAGTTTCTATGCCTTCTGCACCTTCTCCTCTAGTCCCCAAGGCTGTTCTGTTTTGTCTATCAACTTCACCTCCAATTCACTTGTAACTAGGAGGTGTGGAAAGCTCTATTCTTAGTCATTTGTTTGATTGTTCAATTTAGCTCAGCGGTTCTCAATTTTAGCACGCTGGGCCTTGCCTCCAGAGTTTCTAATTCGGGAGGTGGGGGTGGGGGGCAGAATTTGCATTTCTAACACATCCCTAACTGACACTGGCACTGCTGGTCTGGAGACCATACTTTGAGAATCACTGACCGAGTGAGAAGTTTTAGCCAGTGTTATCCCCACACCAGCTCTTTACAGACATCTCCAATTTTGAGTTTAAAAAGTGTCTTTTGTTGTAGATATCAGGAAGTACGTAGAGAGAATATGGGATACCTAAAGGCTCCTGACTATATTCCAAACTCCTTAAGATAAATTTGGTTCTGGCCTTTGGGTTAGGCTGGGGAAGGGAAGCAAGAGAATCAGAAGGTTGTTGCCCATGGAGCAGCCAAGCTGAGACCTGGCAAGATGGAGGATGATGGACCAGTAAAGCTTTCTAGGATCTGAGGTCTCAGTCATCTTTGTGTAGATCTGCCCACAGCAACTACACCCACCTCTTAACTCTGCCTGAATGAGGACTTCATAATTCTGACAGCCTTAGCTGAATTCAAAGGTATTCTAATGGGTCTGCGTCTGGGTCCATTCAGGCAGTTCTAACAAAGTACCATTGACTGGGTGGCTTATAAACAGCAGACACTTATTTCTCACAGTTCTGGAGTCTGGGAAGTCTAAGATCAAGGTTCTGGCAGATTCAGTATCTGATGAGGACCTGCTTCCTGGTTTATAGATGGATGTCTTCTCTCTGTAACCTCACATGGCAGAAGGGGCAAGGAAATTCTCTGGGACCGCTTTTATAAGGGCACTAATCTCGTTCAGGAGGGCTCCACCCTTGTGATCTGATCACCTCCCAAGGATCCCACCTCCTAATACCATTACATTGGGTGTTAGGATTTCATATATAAAATTGGGAGGAGACACAAACATTTGATCTATAGCAATCTATTTTCCAAAACATTTGTTATGTAGTTCAAATTTAATAGTTAGCTTTTATTACCTATTACCCGGTAGGAAGAAAGTTTCTAACAAGATGTGGAGTTGAAATGTAATATTTTTTAGCTGTTTTGCAATATGTGTGCTTTTTCTTAAATATAAGTGAGCTCGTAAAAATTACTAATCAGACAACTCTTTAACTCTCACCCTATTTGCCTAAGCAGCTACTTTTTTTTTTTTTTTTTCTGTATGTCCTTTCCTTTTGGACAGGAGGAAAAAACTTTTTCCTCTACCCTACTAGGTTCAGTGCATGGGGCCCTACAAATGAAACCGACAAAAAACAGATTAACAGGAGAAAAGGCATACAAATTTTATTTGATGTTAATACTTCTATGTGGCATGGGGGTGGGCCTCAAAGAAAACAAGTGAAAACCCTCAAAGAAGTGGTTAGATCTGAGAGCTTATATACCATTATAACAAAGAGCAATAAATTGCGGAGACGTGACAAGAGAAAGGAAAAGGAGTTTGGACTCTGTGGGCAGTAAATTTTGGGCAGGTAAATATACAGGGGAAACTAATGGAAGATAGGATTATTTCAGTAAGGTTTGTTTATGCATTCAAGTTGGTGCTGTCTCCAGTGACAAGAGACGTCTCCTCTTCCTGGTACAGGAGGGAGGAAAGGGGGCATCTTCAGGAAGAGAAATTTATGCCCTACTTCTAGACAGAAAAGGAGACGGTAGGGAGTTTTCCTATGTCTGTTGCTTCTCAATTGCCTGCAGCTCAGAATAATTCTTATGCCAAAGTGGCATATCTGGGGGCTGCATATTCTAATCCCCTTCACCTTCTACACTATAAGCTCCCTTGGAAAAGGTAAGTGTATAATAGTATACTATTTTTAAATAGCAATTAATGCTTCCTACTCTACCTCTGGCCAAGCAGTTGAGGCCAGGCCAGACATCCTCAAAGAAGGATTTCTGCTCCCAAAGTGCGGCTGTGAAAGAGCATAGAGACCCACCCAGGAGAGGGAGCCCATCCTGCAAAAGTCAGTGTCAGAAGGCCGATCAGGACAGTGGAGCCAGACAAGGGTCTCCAGGATAGATTACACCCAAAACCAAATGGCTTCCTCTTTCCCACCAATGATGAGGCCCAAGTAGTGTCCAGAAATAGAAAGGGAGCTGATCTTTATTTAAATGAAGAGTCATTTCCTGCACACCTAAATTCTGGGCCGAAATCCACCCCTACAATGCATATAAGCTCAATAACCATTAGTTATAGTGCTGATATCACAGAGTTCTTTAAATTGTGACTTGTTTTTCTTTAATCACCAAAATCATATCATTAAGCATTCTTTGGAAGATAACCAACCTACTGTCCTTTATTTCTTGATGAAACACTCTGAGCATCAGAACTATGTATATGAACACCTGTGAATTCACCATTCTGCTTGATAAATAAAACATTTTAGATTTTTTTTTAAACTCTTTGTGATTTTCTCTTGAATCTCATCCCACTCTCTGAAAGTGTATGACACCATGAATGTTTTTTATGACTCTCTACATGGATAAGCACCTGAAAACAATAAATAGAATTATTTTTCTTGTTTTAAGGTTTATATAAATAGCATATTGTATATCCTTCTGCAACTAGTTTTTTATCCAATATTATTTGAGACATATCCATATTGATACCCACAGTCCTAATTCACTATTTTGTAGGGCTACAATACAAATTTGTTAACATTTTTCTGATAGCAATGTCAAAATTTCCAACATTTTTGTTTTAATTCTTTGCTTTTATAGGGAATATTGAGTGGGCATTTCTATAAATATCTCCTTACGTGCATGTACGAAACTTTTCCTAGGAGACATGCTCCAAATAATAATGCCGGACTATAGGATGCGCACAGCTTCAACTTTTCTAGATACTGTCAAATTGCTTTCCAAAGTGGTTGTGCCAATTTCACTCCCATTCGCAGTGTTTGACAGTTCCCACTGTTCTTCTGATATTGTCAATCTTTATATCGTTTGCCAATCTGGTGGATGTGAAATGGTACATCACTTTAAAATTGAATTTACCTGATTATTGGAGAGGCTGGCAAATATGATGTCTTCTTCTGTGAATACCTTGTGTGGATTGTATACCCATTTTTCTTTTGGTCTTCTTGCTTCGTAAGAGCTTTCAATTTTATCCACTATGTGTTGCAAATATAGTTTCCCAGTCTAGGTTTTCTTCTCTTAATTTTGTTTTTGCTATCTTAATATATAAAAGTTTTAAATTTTGTGCAGGCAAATTTCAGTGTTTTCCATTGGTGTTTTTGTCTTATTGTTATGACCTAAGGGGTGGAGAATAATTTACATCCTACAATTTTTCTAAAAGTTTTACTTTTCCTATTTAGATTTTTATTCTTCCTGGGACTGACTTGTTTATTGGTGTGAGGTAGGGATCTAATATTATTTTCTATGTATAGATAAGCATTTTCCCGGCAAGATTTATCAAGCAGTCCTTTCCCCCTCCGTAACACCACATCTGTCATGTCAGGTGTGTAGAGATGGATGGAAACTGATGCCGGGCTCTGCTCTGTTCCATTGGTCCATTGTCTGTTCTCTTCTTTTAAAATGATGGTAAAGAAAGCAATCTGGTCAAGCGATCCTTCCCTCCCCCACCTTCTTGTTGATCTCTAACACGTTGACTCCATGTAGTCCTTTGTTCTCCCGTATAAATAGAATATCAATTAGTCAAAGTCCACAAAAAAACCCTACAAGTCAAACTATCTTTTAAAACTCAACAGTTTTTAAAAACCGAATACTTGCACCTATTTCACTCCTTGTTTGAAGCATTTATTAGCTAGAAGAAATGTACATCTGTTTGAGGCCTTAAAAGTCCTGCGAACAACTGTCCTGACACTGCCTGGAACTATTTGCATGGTAGCTTTGGAGAGAATGCCTTGGCCAAAAACTTTGTTTTTATAATCCCAGGGAAGATACAAACTCAGCAGTTGTTGTGTGGTGCTCCAAGTGATTTGCCCAAAGGCCTCCCACTGAGATCTCCATGAACTTGCAGCTTGGATTACTCACTGAGGTCAACCCGTGCAGATTGATGGGCACATGGCCAAACCCTGACACAAGGCTGCAGTCAGATCCCCAAACAAGTACACACACATAGCTTCCTTCTTGTCTGTAGCTTGAACCCATGGTGTGTCTCAATTAGGAAAAACTCCAAAGAGGAGTACATTAAACCAACTTGGCTTAATGTTTTCAAATAATTAAGTTTCATATAAATTTTAGGGCAGACAGCCTTTGCAGAAAGCCTATATCCATATGTAATCTTCTACTGTAACAAGCTTAAGTAACAAGAGTTCTATTTGCCTTATAGAATTCTAAATTCAGTACAATTTGCAGCTAAACCTAGAACAGAAAGGAAGTTAATGTAGTTCAGTAGTTCCTAATCTTGGCTATACTTTAGCATTACCTGGGTAGCTTTAAAAAATCTTAATGCTCAGACTGCACATTAAATAACATCGGGATGCGACACACAAGTATCAGCATTTTTTTAAAGCTGCTTGAGTGATTTCATTGTGTAACCAATATTCAGAACCATTGGCTTAGGTCAAACCTTTAGCATATTAAGAAAATGAGACCTGGAGGGATTAAGTGACTTTTAATCATATTCTAAACTTACACTGTCCAATATGGTAGGTTTAGCCACATGTGGCTTTTTAAATTTAAATTTATTACAATTAAATAAAATTAAAAATTGAATTTCTCAGTCACTCTAACCACTTTTCAGATTTTCAACACCCACATGTGCCTAGTAGCTACCATATTGGACAGCACGGATAACAGAAATTTCCATCATCACGGAAAGTTCTTTTGGTCATTACTATAACAAAATAATTCCGTACATATTTTCAAAGTCTTTCTTTAAGAATGGCAGACGACTGTCTTATACCTAGCCTTAACTTGGGTTTGATTTCTATCTAGTGATTTAATAACTTCAGAAGCATTTTCAACTATTATTATAGAGTGATTAGTATCATAAAATATTTTTTAACAAGTATAACTCAACTGTACATCTGTAAAGAATCTAATACCACAGTAAAAGCAACAGCTTCCTGTGCAAGTATAGAAAGTGCCTCAAATCCAAGAGATACCCTCAATCCATCTCCACCCCCAAATCAATGGATAATGATCCAGGAGGCCAGTTTTTTCCCTTGATTAACAAGGAAAGCACATGGGGGAAGTGGGAAGGGAGAGTATAGTTTCCCAGTGACTGTTCCATTAGGCTCAGAGCCAACTCATAAGCTTGTCTAGGTTCTATCTTGGCCCAAGGAGAGCCTGAAGGAAGCTGGTAGACAACATTCTCTTCCTTTTTATGGGTTGAAAACAAAACACAGTATGAGAACTAAGCTAAAGTTCTATAATAGGACTTATCACTACCAATGTCTTTTTTTTTTAATTTTCTGACAGATTTCTACCACCTAAAACTTCTTGACCTCTTAAAGTAAGCACACCGTGGAATAGATTTCACAAAGCAGGCCTTGGTGCTAAAGAGATTCAAATCTATTATGTTGGTTGCATTTTTGTCACTGCAAGCATCTAGAAAAATATCAACATTCTATTAACTTTGTTTTTTCAGTTGTGTTATGAAATAGAAACTTAATATCACTGTACCAGAATACATTGTTCCTTGTCTTGTGGCTTAAGTTTCGTATTCCCAAGTGCATTATATCAAGCAGTGAGATAGCCATGCCTAGGGCTAAACAAGAGGAAGCCAGAAAGCCAACAGTACAACAATAAGCCAACTTCACTGATTGCAGTGTGCTAGGTACTGTTCTGAGCATTTTACATGGATGATATCATTTAATTCTCACAACTCACAGTGAGGTAAGTGCTATTACTATCCTCATTTTACAGATGAAGAACCAGAGGGACCAAGAAATTAAATAATTTGCTCAAGGCCACACAGCTAGTAAGTGGTAGAATTGAACTTCCAACCCTGGCAGCCTAATGCCAGAGCCCAGCATCTTAACTGCTTTGCTCTATTTTTAATATGTGAACACTTCATTAAAAGGTCATATTTTTGGCCTATCAAGGTCAAGATCAGAAACATTGGACTGGCCTGGTCCACTTGGGTGGGAAAAAGGACCCTAGGGTGGCAAGGTGTGGGTGTGAGCATGTGCAGCCTTAAGCCCAGGTTTCCAACATGGCTTCATTGGGGAAACTATTCATCCCACTTTCACACTTATCTCTTCCTCTGCCTGGTACTACACACATCACTAGTTTTGCAAGTGCAACAGTAGTAGCTGCAACAGAAACTGTTACCAGAGACCAGGAAAGAGAAGGGAAGGGGCACAAGACAAACAGTAGCTGTAGACGCTCCTCGGGTGGTTACACAATGGTCCCCAGTGTCTGGGCCCTGGGTAGACATGGAGGAGTATGGTTTCCTGGCTCAAGGCAGGGGGCTGAGATGGAAAGATATCAGCATTAATTAGACCATTATATAAAACATCACCTTTCTCAAGGCCATATTCTCTCCTTTGTAACCTTTACAAATCTCAGCATGTTTCCACACTTCCTCCACGAGTATAAACAAGAAACATAGTCTACTCTGTCCCAGTGTTACTAGTTTCCCAGTCTGAGTGAACCAAATTATTTTCTCACCCAGACAGGAGCATGATGTTCTTACTGACAGTACAGTGTTCTTTGGGTCTATTGTACCCATTGGGTTTCTGTGCTTATCATTCTACAAACTAATGCAACTTTCCTCAGCAGCCTTGCTTTGAGCTCTTTGGACTTGCCCCACCCCCCAAAGATTCCATTTATTTATTTATTTATTTATTTATTACTGTATTGTTTAGTTTTAGGTTCACAGCAAAACTGAGCCAAAGTATAGAGATTTCCCATATACTCTCTGCCCCCCTACACATGCAAAGTCTCCCCCATTGTCAATGTCCCCATCAGAGTGGTACACTTGTTACGACCAATGAACCTGCATTGACACATCATAAACACCCACAGTCCATAGTTTACATTAGGATTCGTTCTTGCTGTTGTACATTTTATGGGTTTTGACAAATGTATACTGACATGTATCTGTCACTAGAGTATCATTCAATTATTTATTTTTATAGGGTATCATGTGTATACTTTGTTCCTAAGCGGCCCCACCTGCTTTTTTGATCATTCAGAGATGGTCTTATTGTTTCTGGAAAGCTTACAGGCTGATTCTCACTGTGAATTCACCACCAAGGCCTTTGCACTCAGTCTGACAGTGAGTGACAGCAGAGGAGGCCCCAGACACTCCTCAGGCAGCCAGCCTAGGAGCCAGAATCCTGCAGTTGCCTTGGCAACAGCGAAGTTTCCTGTCCTGGGCTAAAAAGCGTGATGTCTCTTCATTTGTGAAAAGTCTATTTTACGCTCTCAATCTGCCTTGGGGCATAAATATACCAGGAATGGAACCCTCAGGATTGGATTTCCTTTTTCTGATTTTGAAACAGAAGGGAAAATATCCACGGTAGGAAGTGAACAGCAGCCTGTACACGTCTCGTACTGGGTATCAGGTTCAAATATTCCAACATAGCCAGACTCTAAGCTGGTCAAAGTCTTACGCTTGCACATGATTTTATTATAGATGCAGCAAATTTTTTTAGGCTATTACAGAGAGAAAGAATTCAATAATATTCCTTTTGCAGGAACTGCCTGTGCCATCGCTGGTTTTTTAAAACCTAACACAGAGGATTTTGAGAGAGGAAAAATGTTTAACATCCTTAAGTGACTACACACTTGATTACGCCTAATATATCTGAAGTGTTATTTAAAGAGTTCAGAGCACTCTCCAAATGTGAGCTTGTCTTAGTCTAAAACACTTAGGAAGCCCATCAGCCTTGAATTAGACAACAGACGTTCTCTCCATTTCAGCTTTCTTCTCTAATTGATGCTTCTTTTTGAGCCCGAAGAGTTGCAATTTCCTTGATTGTCTCTCCTTCGAAATTCCCCAGACCGTTGCTTATCCCAAAGCCCAAACGTCTGCCTATTCCAGTTACAGGTATGTAAATAACATTTAATCATTCCTCCTTCCTTTGAAGAGTGAAGTGTGTGGTCTCTAGCAAACATCCGCCAGATTTTATTTTAGAACTAGGAGAATAACTGGATTTCCTGAAGCAACAATATTCACATATTTCTACTCTCCTGTAACTTAAAATCACTAGAAGTGGTCACCGCCCATGTGGTTATATGCACCTGGGCAAGAGCAGCTTGGCCAGCAGCCAGACAAAGGAGAGCAGTTGGTACTAAGGAGATCCAGGAGCCTCCTCCACTTCTAACATCCACGTCAGGTCAGACCTGTTCCTGCCCATCTTTTGGTATCAAGGGGGACAAAGCATAAAGACTGAAAAGCAGACTTGATGCTTTTTCTCTCTTTCCCTAGCAGAGGCTGTCAGAGGCCCTCACACAGTGGGGAATAACGTCAGAAGTGTCCCAGTTGGCAGCAATAAAGGGCTGTGTTGAAGCCGGTTAAGTGTTCAGGGAAACATGTGATTACATCTAGAGTAGACTCTGTTCACTGGCGCTGCATGTCTGAGATAAGGAAACTCATCATCTGTTATCTTTTGAGTCTCTGTCCATAATAGATGTTCGAGAAAGGATTCAGTGCCGTGAGGGATCCTACTTTGAGGAAAGAACAGAGAAAACCTGGTCCTTGCCTTTAAGGAATTTTCAAGGTGATTGTGGCATATTTATCTCCCAATACACATACCATGCTTGGAGTACAGGCAACAAGCTCTTCAGAGAGAGGTCTAATTCCAGGGAGACAGGTGGGTATACTCAACGAGGAAAGCCTCATAGAGGTGATGTTCAAGTTGAGATCTAAAAGGAGAGCGGAAATTGGACAGGTTGAAAATGAGGGCAGGAGAGGCATTCTACCCAAAAAGGACTACCTGGCAAAGTCACAGAGACCTTGGGATATTCCTGAGGGAATATCAGCTCTTAAGCTGTTCATAGAGTAGGAATTTAGTTCTGGCTGGGGCTGAAGAGGTCGGCTACAGCTAGACTGGAAAGGCTTTGATTGCCCTAAAGCTAGGATGAAGAATCCAAATGCCATCAGGAGACTGGGCAGAAAATAAAGTGGTGATGTCGTATAACACACAGGGGCCATGAGCACTGCTTAAGAGCAAAGAATTTAAGAACACCAAACAGTCAATCAAAATACCTCTGTGGATGGTACAGTTTGCTTCCTTGGCCATTCACATAGGGGTACCGGCCTCAGGAGAAATGGGAGCTCCTGTTTCTGGATACAGATCAGTCAGCAAGAGATATCATATCTAAGCTAACAAGAACACATCTGAATAGTGGAAGTCCTTCCGGCGGCCACACAGCCAGCGCTGAGACTGGGAGGCAGCAGCTCAGCTACTTTAAGATTCTGTGAAGCAAGATCTCTTGTTCTTAATCATGGCATACCCACATGTATCATACACTGATGGCCAATGTTCCCAACCCAAGCATGATGAGGAAGAGACCCCCCTATGGTTTTCATCAATAAACTTCAGATCCCCCCCATGATAACTTTTTTCATCATCTGTTTTCTTTAGGACCAAAAGTACAAATTAAAAAGCTTATATTTGAGTTTTATTCCTTATTCCTTAAACTATATGCTGTATATTTATATATGAATAAAAGGCTTTGCATGTATATGCAAGAGATTTTTCCATCTACCTGCAATGTCTGCAAGGGGCCCATGAAAACGCATGCAGTCTTTCCCTGTCAGGCTGTCAGAGGCCCAGGATTCATGCTTTGGGAAGCATGAATCTTGGGTAAAACTTTAACCCCCCTTGGACACAAAATCTGTAGGCTCATGTGTATGCGCACGTGCCTCCAGAGGGCAGGAACTGTGCTTGGTCATCGTGTGTCGTCTCCAGGGCGTAGCACGGTACAGGCCCCACGCATTGCTGAACTCTCCAGGGAGCAGCGTGCCAGGCCCAGCTGGACTTGAGCACCGAGCTGGCTTGTCAAGTGCATTCCTGTGGAGGTGGGGGCCCTGGGTGTTCAGGACTTGATTATAAACTCTTAATGCCACCTGGGAAGAGGAAAAGTGATGCAGAGCTTACTATGAACAGTGCTAATAACTATGCTGGATATTTTATGTACTGTTTTACATGTATTCCTCACGACCTTACAACGTAGTTATTTTTTTCCATTTTACAGGGGAAGAAATTGAGGTTCAAGTAGCTTCCCCAAGATCACAAGCTATTGTACCTTTGGGGGACTGATTCCAAAACCCCAAATTTTAACTCAAGAGGAAAGAAAAGAAAACTCATTTCCTATTGAGAAGGAGATATATTGACCTGGCCTAACAGATAGGTGCTGTTCAGTGGAAATTCTCAGGTTGACCGTTTTTGGGTTTTGGTTGTTTTTACAAATCAGGCTCTCACAAGTTTGAGAAGTGAACAAACAACGTTATGAACCTCTGATAAAATCAGGTCTCTGAACCTGCAAAATAGGTATGTTGGAAAGAAGTATTACCCTGCCCTATGGTGACCCTGCCAGGACATATCCTCCCCGTGAGGTTCAGCCCCAAACATGTGGTCACCCTTCCCTGTATAGCACACCCACAAACGCAAAAATGAAATTTCAGAAAAATCTCTCCGAAACCTCTTCTCTACTGACAGGAGCAACTTTCAAAGTACAGTTCTGAACCTACTCCTGTCCAGACCCTCAGCAGAGTTCACAGCCGGTCATCCTGCCAGGGTGCATCTGCCATCCAGGTAACAACTAGAGCCAAGAGCAGGTTGCTCAAGCCTCCGTTAGCATTTCTTCCTTCTAATCCACAACTGCAGAGCAGCACAGTAAGAATGCACTCAGGATGAGCCTGCAAATGTGATAAGATTCTGAACACTGAGTGGCACTTTATTGGCAAGAATATCTCAAACTAATTGAGGAGAAATAAATGAAATCTTCTCAATTAGCCAGAGAAGGGGAAAACTAATAAGAGAAATTCACTATTATGGATAAAAGTAAGCAGCAGACTTGTAATAAAAGGAAGACTGAAGAAACATCCAAATCACAAATAGATTCATCTAATGTCTTTTCATGGTTTATGGGCTTCTGCATCACAACACCTGATAGACTAGGGATGCAGGAAGCAGGGCAAGACAGAAAAAAACCTCTGAGAAATAGGACTTTAAGAGAGTGATTCCATCCCCCACTCTACTCGTTGTTTTATTTTTGCAAAGCCTGGCCTTATAGAGAAAGTGGCTCTTAAATTCTACAGAAAAAAAAAATCTGAGCGAAATCGAGAAACAGAGACAGAAACAGAGACAAGCAGCCCAGCTAAGACCTAGTTGGAGAGGTCAGTGTGTCTGTAACTCCAATTCTGTCACATCCTCAAACCCAGATCAGAGGATGTCCATCAAAGGCGTTACTATCCAGGCATTAAGAAGGATGTACGTTCTATTGGACTGGGAAGGGTGTTCATGATAGTGAGTAAAAAGGTAGGTGATAAATGAATATCATTCTGTATTAATATATTTTTATTGTGGTAGAAAACACGTAGCATAAAATTTACCATTTTAACCATTTTTAAGTGTATAATTCAGTGACATTTAGTACATTTACATTGTTGTGCAACTATCGCCGCTATCCATCTCTGGAAGTTTTTCCTCATCCCAAACTGAAACTCTGTACCCATTTGAATAGTAACCCTCCCTCACCACCCGCCCCCCGCCCCCCCCGGCCCTGGTAACCGCTTTTCTACTTTCTGTCTCTATGAATTTGACTATTTGAGGTACCTCATGTAAATGGAATCATGCAATACTTATTCTTTTGTGTTTGGATTATTTCATTTAGCATGTCTTCAGAGTTCATCCATGTTGTAGCATGTATCACAATTTCATTCCTTTTTCAGGCTGAATAATATTCCATTGTATGTATATTCCACATTTTGTTTATCCATTCATCTGCTGATGGACATTTGGGTTGTTTCCACTTTTTGGCTATTGTGAATAATGCCGCTATGAACATGGGTGTACAAATACCTGCTGGAGTTCCTGCTTTTAAGTCCTTTGCGTATATACCTAGAAGCAGAATTGTTGGTTCATGGTAATTCTGTTTAATTTTTTGAGGAACTGCCATACAGTTTTCCACAACAGTTTCTATATTAATATTTTAAAATTATTTCTGAAGCACAGAAAAAGAGAGACAAAGATTACATATTAAAATGTTAACAGTAATTTCTGGACAATGAAATTATGGGTTGATTTCCGTCTAAGTATTAGTCATTTATTGCTATGTAACAAATCACCTCCAAACTTAGCAGCTTAAAACGACAAACGTTTGTTATCTCACACAGTTTCTGAGGGCCAGGCATCTGGAGCAAGTGAGCTGGTTGGTTTTGACTCAGGATCTCCAGTGAGTTCGTAGGGAGAGGGCAGCTGGGGCTGCAGCCTCTGAAGACTTGACTGGGGCTGGAGGATCCTCTTCCAAACTCACTCACGTGGCTGTTGGCAAGAGGCTTCAGTTCTTCACCACACAAGCCTGTCTGCAAGATGGCTTGTGACATGGCTTCCCTCAGAACAAGTGATCCGAGAGAGAAAGAGATAGAGGGAGAGACTAACATAGAGGAGAAAAGTCTTTTATAACCTAATCTCAGCAGTAACAACACTTTCGTGTGTTCTGTTGTTCACACAAGATCAACCCTGGTATACTGTGGTAAGGGACTACTCAGGGGTGTGAATGTCTGGAGGGGGCACCATCTCGGAGGCTGGCTACCATATCCCGATGATCTGCATTTTTAAATTTAATTAAAATCCACATTTTTGTGACATAAAACATACAGAGAGTAAATGCATTATAGACATACAGGAAAATGCCTCTAGCCAGTAAATCAAGCCCGAGCATTGAAAGACAAAAGGACAAGTGAAAATATCAGGATTTATTCCACTACTGTCTGACTTGAGAAAGGTTAGACTGGTTAGAAAACATTTTTATTAAGGGATGTTTTACTACTGTCACTCAGCTGGTTTGGGCCCCATCTTCAGTGTTCAGCTTCAAATAGAAGCTCCTGATATCCGTGATCCCGGAGATCCTGCAGCAACTCCACAGCACTGCTGAGAACACAGAATCCAGGGGACAGCAGCAAGTGCTGGAGGGGAACCTTCAAGGCATTTCTGGGGTAGCCTGCTGCCATGGTCCCATCCTTGGTTGATCCTAAGCTAAACTGGACAGGTTTACTGAAGGAATAAAGCTAATGCTTTGTCCATAAAACACAACTACGCCTAGCAGAGGTAACACATCACAGCTTTGTTGGTCACAATTTAAAGATACTTCAAGACTTTTTTTAAAGTTTAAAATTAGAAAATATACATTGTAGGTTGTATAAAAACAAAAGCATAAAGGAAAAAAATTCATCACCTGATTCTGTTGTTTAGCAATAAACAGAGGGGTTGGGCTTTGAAGTCAGGTAAGCTTGGACCCAAACCCTGGCTCTGACATTGCCCAGCTGTGCGATCTTGGGGGAGTTAGCCTCTAAGAATAACAGCATCTTCATCTGAAAAATGGGTATATGTTCATAATATCCCCAAACTGGAAACAAACTAAATGTCTGTCATCTGGTGAATGGATAATCAAATTGTGGTATATCCATTCAATGGAAGATTCATTCAGCAGTAAAAAGGAAATGAACTGCTGACAAGTTATATGAAATGAATAAAACTCAAAAATATTGTGCTAAGTGAAAGAAGTCAGATACAAAAGACCAAGGGACACATATTATATGATTCAACTTATATGAAGTGTTCAGAAAAAGCCAATTTTTAGAGACAAAAAGTAGATTAGTAGTTGCCTGGGGCTGGAAGAAGGAACGGTGATTAGCTGTAAATGGGCACGAGGTATCTTACTAGGGAAATAAAAATGTTATAAAACTGGATGACAGTGATGATTGCATCACTCAGTAAAGTTACAGTAGTCCCCCCTTATCCACAGGGGAAACATTCCAAGACCCCCAGTGGATGCCTAAAACCTCAGATAGTACCAGACTCTATATATACTGTTTTTTCCAATCATACAAACCTAGGATAAAGTTTAATTTCTAAATTAGGCACAGTAAAAGATTAACAACAATAACTAAAAATATAAGAACAATTATTACAATACACCATAATAAAAGTTACCATAGGTCTTAGCAACCTCAGCATATGATTTTTCTTCTTTCCTTATTAAGTTGAGAACTTTCACCTTTTCACTTACAGGAAGCACTTTACGCTTCTCTTTGGTGTATCCGAATTGCCAGCATCACCACTCTTGCACTTTGGGGCCATTATTAAGTAAAATAGGGTTTTTTGAACATAAGTACTGCGATACTGTGACAGTCAGTCTGATAACTGAGAAATGGCAACTAAGTGACTAATGGGTGGGTATCGTATTCGGCGTGGATCCAAGGGACAAAGGGATGATTCACGTCCCAGGTGGGATGGAGCAGGACGGCAAGAGATTTCATCACACTGCTAAGAACGGCACACAATTTAAAATTTATGAATTGTTTATTTCTGGAACTTTCCATTGAACATTTGCAGACTGAAGCCAAATGTGGGTAACTGAAAACCTCGGAAAGCAAAACCTTGGGTAAGGGAGGGCTGTTTTACTAGAAATGACTGGTTTGTGTACTTGAAACGGATGAATTCTATGTTATGTAATATACGTTTTAAAAAAGCCGTTTGTTTTTTTAAAGATAAGAACCAGTCATCCCACTTGTAGCAGTGTACACTAAAAAAAATTAGTGATAAGCAGTAAAAAAAAAGATATAATCTCATCCTATGGTTAATGTTTAAATAAGGACGTCTGTAAAACACTTAGTGTATGTCTGGCACAACTAAACACTCAGCCAGTTGCCCATTATTGTAACAGCTACACATCAGCCACTGCAAACGCTAAAAAGAAATGCAATAAATCTATTTTTCTATGCATGTGTATTTCATATAGGTCAGATCATCTTGGAGGAGTCCTATGTTTTGCCTTTACTCCATCTATTATATTTTCTATATTCTTATAAGTTTTTCTTCAGCATCCCATGATGACATAGAGTACACCAGATGGCTAAACACAATTTAAACAGTTACTGATGGATATTCAATTTTTTAAATTTTGCTTTATAAATAACTTTAATGAGCATCTTTTTTCCTTGAGTCTTAAGGTATTCATAGAAATGATCAGAAATATAAGTAAATGGAATTACAGGCTCTGAGCACACACGTATTGTTATCGCTGCTCTTGTATGTTGCCAAATTGCTGCCCTGAGTTTTTGCCATTTATACTGCCACCAACAATGTATGAAACCTCGATTTCATCACACAGTGACATTGAACACTATTTTTAAACTTTGGCTAATTTAATAGTGAAAAGTGATATTGTTTCTTCCCGTTGAAGTCTCTGTGGTTGGTTGCTAGTGAGTCTGAATATTTTCTGTGTGCTTGTTGGGCATGTGTTATTTTGTGAATGGTTGCCTCATGTCTTTTGCGTCTACTCATCTTTTGGGATTTGTTTCTTGTGAACTTGTATCAATTCTCCATTAAGGACTTTAACTCTCCTTTGTTATATTTTTCTTCCAGAGTGTTGTGTTCTCTTAAATTTTGCTCATAATGGGTTAAAGTTTTAAAGGCTCACAGAATTAAGGTCACTTTGTAAAGCAGATTTGTGGGAGATTCAGAGATGGACACGGGGGTGGAGGCGGAGGGAAAGAAAGAACACTACAGTCTTTGCCTACTTTATAATTTAGCCTAAGTGTATAGGTCCACGGATGAATCTGATTCCAGCTGGATAATCACTAAGGTATTTGTCAAGTGGATATATTCAATAGGTGTAACCCAGAGGGTCATCATCATTCATTATGAAACCTCTATGCTTGCTGTATTGGTTGCTATCATAGGTAAGAATTCTCTACTCTAGACATATGTTCTCTAAAAACTGCATCTTTTTTTTTTTCTTTAGGTACAAGTGAAAAATATATTTCTTTTTATTGGTATTAAAGTTTTCTCCAAAATACTTCAGTAACTGAAGCATTTTATTTTATTCACCACTGTTGGTCATAGTTTGAGCCCTACACACTCCCTTCCCTTTCACCTCAAAGGGAGTTCCTTTGTATGAAGCCATGCGCTCATCATTAGTGTAAAGATCAGGCTGGATCTGCTCCCAAATCTTCTTCTTAGGATTCAGGTCCTTGTCAGGCTCTCCAGGGAAAGCATCAAAAGTAATTCTGAAGGCCAGCCCGGTGGTACAACAGTTAAGTTTGCATGTTCTGCTTCAGTGACCCGGAGTTTGCTTATTTGGATCCTGGGTGCGGACCTACACACTGCTTGTCAAGCCACGCTGTGGCAGGTGTCCTACATATAAAGTAGAGGAAGATGGGCATGGATGTTAGCTCAGGGCTAATCTTCCTCCAAAAAAAAAAGGTAATTCTGTCTCCAGGAACAGACCCATCAGGAGGTGCCAAGATTTCAACTTTCTCTGGTGAGCTAGCACACATCACCATTGCTTGAGACAGTCCTCCCCTCATCCTTGCAGGTTTCAGGTTACAAAGTAAAATCACCATGTGATTTTGCATCTGTTCAAGAGGAACGTGACTCACCAGGCCGCTGACAACTGTTCTTGGGGCTGTTTCTCCAACATCTACTTCTACATACAAAGAATCTGCATCAGGGTGTTTTTTGGCAGTGATGATACAACCAATTCAAAGATTCAGACAAGAAACATCTATTGGCTCAGAGTCGCCACTTCCTGCTATTGACTGTTGTTTTTTCTTCTTTGTCTCTCCTTTCATTTCCCTTTTCTCTTTCACCTTCTTTTCTTCTCCTTCTCCTCCTCCTTTTATCTGTCCTTTGGCACCAGAAGATACGGTTGTTATTGGCATAGACTGTGTCACATTTTCAGAAACCGGAGAATTAGCTTGCAGTAAAGGACCAGATGGGAATGGTATTTGCTTCACTCCATTTCGAATTTCTGCCTCAATTAGCACCTGTTTCAATTCTTCAATCTCTTTCTTTAGCTTAACATTTTCCACTTGAATTTTCTTCTCTTCTCTCAAAGTTGCCTGCAAGATTGCTTTCTCCTTAAGAAGAGCAACTTGCTGCTTAAGATATTCAAAAATGTGATCTGCCGCGGCACCCTTCTTTTCCAATCTCTTCAGAACAGCATCATCGGTTACCATTTTTGCCAAGAAACGGCAAAGAATCATTAATGGGCAGACAGGGGCGCCGGGCAGCCTCCATGGGGAGCAGGAAGGGACAGCTGAAAAAACTGCATCTGGAGAGCCTCTTCCCAAAAATGATTTGTTAACATGGAAGGAAAATGTTCACTTTTTAGGATCAGTGTTAGTAAAGATGTTTGCGAAGGTCCCTAAACATGCAATTTGTAGGTTAAAAATAATGAAAAAACTTACCTTCAAAGGTGGTACTTGCTGTGTGACTTTAGGAAAGTTACTTTATTTCTGAATCTGTTTCCTCTTCTATAAAATAGATAAAAATAAAATCTTTACCCCAGACTCTGTGATAGCTATAAGAAATTGTAAGTCAGCAAACCCATCACAAATACTCAGATGTCCTTTAATTCTTAGGCCAACGAAATTAAATGGTGGGTCGAGTGGCTTAATTCGTTGACGATTCCATTTAGGCAGGAGAATGTAGGAACATTATTTGCTGTTTCTTGCTCACAGCACAGTGCTTGGGACTTTTACTTTCTTATCAAACCTGCACAGCACTGGCTGTTACTACCATTTCAACGATGAGGAAACAGGCTTGAAGAAATTATCCTGCTTTGCACAGTGATCAGATGCTTCCCTGTGACACATTTCTGGTGTTTTTTTCCATTTAATTAATGCCTGATTTGTTGGACTTGTTATCCAACTGCCTATGTAATATGTTCATTTTGATGACTAATTTTAGGCATCTCAAAAAAGATGAAAAGCCAGTTCCTGACACTGACCCCCAAACTTGCCCTTCCCACAATCTTCCCCACTCAGTGCATGACAATTCCATCATTCCAGGCGCTCAAACGAAAAACCTCAGAGTTGTTCTCCACTCCCTCGAAGCCCACTCTGCTCTTTAACAAATCCTTTGTTTGCTCTTTAGCAAAGTCCATCTTCAAAATGCATCCAGAATCTGGACCACTTCTTACATTTCCCTGCTACCACTCTGGCTGAAGCCACCAACGACTCTCTCCTCTGTCACTAAATATCCCCCTAAGTGGTTCATTCCGACCCTTGTACCTCTTCAGCCTATTTGCACAAAGCTACCAGAATGATCCTGCTAAAATGAAGGGCTGATCACATCATCTCTTTGTTTAAAAGCTTCCTCTGGTTTCCTGTGTGACTCAGAGTAAGAAACAAAGGCCCACAGTGGCTTCAAGGCTCCACACGACCTGGCTCTCTGTACCAGTGGCCACACTTTCTATCCCTCTCGATGTTACTCACTCCACTCCAGCCACACCAGCCCCCTCATTGTGCCCTCTCTTAGGGCTACCCCAACTGCAGATTCCACCTTGGCTCATTCGCTCACTTCCTTTTGGCTTTATTCAAAAGCTACCTTCTCCACGAGGGCATCCTTCACCACCCTGTCTAAAATCTCAACCCCCAATCCATTCACATCCCCATTCCTGCTTCATTTGTTTCTTTCACACTTTTAGTATATTACATATCGTACTTGTTTATCTCGTGTGTCTCCCCGTGCTAGAATGTAGTCTCCACGGGGCTATGGATTTTGGTTTGCTTTTCTCTGCTGTATTCCCTGTGCCTACCACATAGAGGGTACACCATAAATACATGTTGAATAAGTGAATGAGTTTGTAACTGATATCTGCTTTTTTCCACTCATGACGTCCTCCGTTTCGCACCAGAGCATCCTCTGCTGACACTTAAGCTTTTCTTCACACTATCACTTGTGCCTTTTATCAGGTGGAACAAGACTTCCTTAAAGTTTTCCACACCCCTCTCCAGGCTTTCCTCTAGATCTTCCTGACCAGTTCTGGGTCACATGTTAATCTCTAGTGCAATCACTGACAAAAGGGAATGCGACGACCATGACTGTCATGGTTTAATCATGATTTATTCCCTGTGACTCGGCAGATGGCTGCTGGAATAAAATCAGGTTAACAAGGAAGAGGAAGATGGATTTTATATAGGAAAATAAGTGTCTGCCAAATCCGTTGAATCACAATTTTATGTCTGCAATCACATTTAGCTTCCATATTCTTAAGAGGAAGCGTAGGCAGGTAATCTGACCATTTTACAGAAGAGAAAACAAAGAACACAGAGAGATTCCCCAACATGCCAGGGTCCTGCAGGAGATCGGAGGCAGGCCCAGCGCGTTCTACCCAAGTTCTGGGCTGAGAGAAGCAGGGTGGTTTAGAGAGGAAGAGACGAGCAAGAATCAGACTCAGAGATTCCTTTTCACTCCACACAAAAAAACTATATGACCTCGAACAAGTGTTTTGGTCCCTCAGGGCCTCAGTTTCTTCGTCTATAAAATGAAAATAAAGTCCTCGTCTTGCTCCAGACCTGTGCTTGGGCTGATTAATCATTAAGACTTTCTTCTTATCTTTTGAATTCCAACTCAGGCAGAGAAACTGGAGTGAGTTTTGAACTTCGAACTTTGCAGAGCCAGAAGGAAAGAATTAAATTTCTTTGTAATGATCTTTTTTAAAAAAAAAAAAAAAAATCCCCTTTTGTTCTGAAATAAATACATAAGGATGATCTTTTTAAACCTGAGTCTGTTCCTGAGGCTTTCCTTTGCATTGCATCTCTAAATCCTTCTAGTTCCAGTTTTGCCATTTGAGGAACTCAGGCATTCCTGGGCAGGTTGTCTGGTCCTCATTTAGAGATCAAGTCCCTGGTGAATCCACAGCTGGGAGCTTCCCTTGCAGAGCCCCTTCGTAGAGCAATTGCAGAAGCCTTTGTAGCTTGAGAGCTATGAAATCCTGATGCCTTGTTGGCCAGGGTCCCAGTGCGTAGTTACCAGGCTGCAACTCTGATATTGGGCTTCTCATTCACATGCACAATTCCCAATACGTCACCTGCCTGAGAGATTCAAGGTTTCCTACTAAAGGAGTGGCTTTATGAGGACAGGAGGAAAACGAATATTTAATAATTTTCTGAACATTGCATTTTAAGCTCTAGACCCAGGTGATGCATTTTGCAAACTTCTAACTTCACAGATCTAAATCTTTTCCCTTTACGCAATGTCAAAATTAATATTTAATAACTCCTTACTTTTAGATAGAAATTTAGTATGTTCCGCATATTATCTCACATGATATTACAATTAAGAAAAATTAGGAAATGTGCACAAGGTTGTTAGGCTGATAAAGAACAGAGTTGAGACTAGATCCTAGGGCTATCAGGCTGCCTCTGAAAAGTCATACCAAGGGTTATAATTTTTGCACTTTCAAAATAGAGATCTATTTGTACCTTAAGTCACCCACTATTAGGGTCTTAGGGTACATCACTTCTGAAAAACCTAGACAGGGAATTTTACTCAGAGACAGCGGCTTACAAATTTTAAGCCAAACTTTTAAGTTGGCAAACTTTTTTTATAAAGGGCCAGATAATAAATATTTTAGGCTTTGTAGGCTGGATAATTTCTGCTGCAACTATTCTGTTGCATGGCATGCAACTCCGCCCTGCTAGTGAGAAAGCAACCTTAGACAACATACAAAGAAGGTTATTAACCTTACCTTTCCCTACATATTTAGAGTTGAAGTCATAAGTTCTCAGGTTTTCTTGGAAATTTGGTGGCAATAACTCCTTTAGGGCCTGTGCCAGAGATGTCCTCAAGTCAAGATCATTCAGAGTAAGGGGGGAGGGTTAGGGGCTGGCAAGGGGTGGAGCAGTCACCTAGAAGTAGGAGCAATGAAGTTGTTACCACTCCTAGGCCCAAAAGGATAAGTGGAGCAATCACTGGAACCCGCAGTCACGAAAAGAAGCATCCCTTAGAGGCAACAGTGGTCCTCAGTTGCAGGACACAGCGAGTCTGTGCCAGACAGTTGTCAAGGTCAAAGGTGGGAACCCTGTTTCACAGAATCCTCTTCCCATTATGGTTCTGGGTTAGAGTTTGCCAAGGAAAGGAACTCACATGAGATTTGGAAGGCAAACACAAAGGAAAGACCATCACTTTTCAAAGGTCACGCTGCTCAGACACGGTGACAGATAGATGTGGCTGTCCCTGGCAGGCCCCAACTGGGCCTCTCTTTCTTCCTGCTCCACATTCAGCTCAGTTTCCCAATGGCTGACACTGCTCACCAACTCAGCCTCAAGGCCCCATCAGGCACTTGGCGGCGGCTTCCACAGACTTCACAACCTCCTTTTGTGAAGGTCCCACTTTGCCAACCAAGCACGCGTAGCTTCTTAGACTTTTCCATGAGCTCTGTGGGTCTGGGAAGCTCAGGTGCCAGTGCAACTGGCCACGGGGACTGGGATTATTGGTCTGATCCTCCAACTCTCCTTCTGGACCTTCACATCAGCTCCTGCCGGTCTGTGTAAGCTCTAATTTCTGTCTTATTTGTAGTGACGCTCGCTTCCTGACTCAACCCTGGATATACAGCCCTAGGCTACCTCACAGGTGAATAAATACCCTGACCCCCTCCTTTCCCTCCTTCCAGTCTCTGACCAGAACTCTCCATTCCAGAGCTCCTGGTGCAGACCACGCAGGGCAGCCCGCAGGACAGAGAGCTGGTTGCAGGGGGAGGACAGGGATTTGGAGAGACAGAGAGGACATCTCTGGCACATGCCCTAAAGTAGTTATTGCCACCAAATTTCCAAGAAAACCTGAGAACTTATGACTTCAACTCTAAATATGTAGGGAAAGGTAAGGTTAATAACCTTCTCTGTATGCTCCTTCCAAATAAAAAGATAGTTGAAGTCTTCAAAATAAGCCCCTATGAAAAAGTAAGAAACTCAAAAGCCACACATTTGCTGAATGTCTCCTTTATTTTAATGGAACTGAATTACATTTAAATACATCTTATAAAAAAGATTCTACATAGAATAATGGTCTCTATGAACCACCTGTGCTTTGCTTTTGTGGAGGAGAGAAAAAAAAACTGATCCTGAATTTTTATAAAGAAATTTAAATGAGACGCTAAAGTAAAAGAAAAAACTTAGCTACTTGTTCCAAGGGCAATTAAAGTAATGATTCATTCCGTGGAGAATTTGAGGAAAGCTTGATAATTCTTCATCTCTTTCCATTAGGAACCCTATTGGGAACCAGGAGAACTCTCTGGAGCAGCACCATTCAATAGTAATGTAATGTGAGCCACAAACACAAGCCACATACATAATTTCAAATTTTCTAGAAACCACATTTTAAAAAATAAAAATAGGTAAAATTAATTTTAATAATGTACTTTTATTTAACCCAATATATTAAAAATATTGTCTTTGTACACGTAATCAACATTAAAAAATCATCAATAAACTATCTTACATTCTTGTTTTTGTGCTAAGTCTTTGAAATTCAAGGTATATTTTACACACACAGGACGTCGCAATTCGCATTCAAGTGCTCCGTAGCCACATGTCGCTGGTGGCTACCGTAGTGCACGGTGCTGCTCTAGAGCATGTCCCAAGGTTGGTTAAGAGTTTGTTTCTCTCATTCAAAGGAATGCATCATCGTATAAACGAACAGGGGTAACTATCTGTCTGTGTTTTTCACCAATGTTGTCTTTCCTTTTGGGTGTATATGAGGATTCTTCCCCAGCCCCTTGTAGCTAGGCAAAGCCTAATGACTTGCTTTAGCCAACGAAATGCAAGCAGAAGCAATGGATAATTCCAGTTAGCAGCATTAAGGAGTTGGTGCAGGCTCTCCACGCTCTCTCTTTTCTTGCCACGATGATTGTGGACATTCGTGTTGGCATGGAGGTGCCCTGACTTTGAAGCTGCCTGAAATGCTGAGGCGACACTTGGAGGACAGCTGCCCTATGTGGGATGGCAGCTTGGTCTGCTAAGCCTGTGTGTCTCTCAAGTGGCCCTCTCAGGGTTCTGATAACAGCTCCTTCTTGCTCTTTCAACCTAGGAGTGGTAACCACTCTGTGTTATTGCTAGCCTTGATGTTCTGCTTTTCCTGAGCCTTGCCCACATCTTTGTAAACTGTCCTTTTATTAACCTCTCCTCAATTACCCTGTTTGATTGTGCCATCTGTTTCCTGTTGTGATCCTGATTGATACAGTATGCCATATTAGCTAAATGTGAAATGAGCCTAAAGACAGAGTAAAATGAGTACGTTGAAGAAATAATTGGTGGAATGAGTGTAAATCAATTTTCAAAGCAACAGTCTAAGATAGTTCCCTCACCAAGCACTCTTATTATACAAAAGATCCTCTTTCTCTTCCTTAGATAAAAATGCACACTCATTGCTCATAGTGATTTGTGATTATGTGTTTAAGAAATCTGTTTGCTTGAAACTGATTGGTCTCCATTCTTCCTTTAAATTCGTTCCAAGCATTTACTTACAAATTTACATTTGGCAGAAATAGCAACAAATCAAAAATAACTAGAAATTGTGATTAAAGGCCATCCTCAAATAAGGATTATACCTCCAGGCTTGAGCTCCTACCAAAAAGCCTGAGGTGTCTGAATTATTGTTGTTACTTGTTCATGGTAGAAAGATGAGAAAGATACAAACAAGCACAGAGAAGGTAAAAACAACTCATCACACAAAGAAATCACCACTAGTATATATAATTCCAAACTTTTAAAAATTGGATTTTATTGTCTGAGTACAATTTTCAAATTTGTGTTTTGACTGAAGTTAGGACTTATTTCCATATCAACAAATATATTTTTATACCATTATTCTTTATAGTAATTGCTTTGTCATCATTATCTCTTTCCATTTTATTATCTCTTTAGGTCAATACGAATTTTTCAATACTCAAATAATACTACATACAAACTTCCTTGTATTTTTAAGTATCTGGGCAAATTTTCTGCAAATAAATTCTTGGAAGTGGGAATGCACATTTTGGAAAGGTATGCATGATTTAAAAGCTTCAGATAGATTTCCAATATGCCCTCCAGAAAACAATTGATCATTTTATATTCTTGATAGGAATGTAAGCAATTGCTTTCTATTGCTACACAGACATCTTGCCAACACTAAGTATTATCTTTGATTTTGTCTCTTTGATAGGAAATAAATGGTAATCTGTTTTGAGTTTGCATTTCTACAGTTACAGTGAAAGAAAAATTATTCCCACCTTTCAGACAATTGTATTTCTTCACTTATACATTGCCAATCTTTGTAATTTTCCCATTTTGCCATTAGTAAACGTTTAGACTTGTAAAACTCTCTAAATGCTAACGTGTGAGTGCTTTTGTTAGGCTCGTTCCTAACATAAACTGTTTTTTATCATGTCCCCTACAGCCCTATGGCCTTGAAAGAATTTTTTTTTCATTATAAGTAAGGAAATGAAAACTTCAAAGAGTTCAGTAACTTAGTCAGAATGACTTGTTACTATAGAAGATGCTGCTAGTGCTATTCCCAATCCCCTTGTGCATCTACTGCACCCATCCTCCAGCTGCTGTGATGGTCGGTGGCTAAACTTATAGTTGTACCCTTCTCTGGAAAATTATCCTCAGCCAAAAGGAGCCTATCCCAAATGCCAGGATGGCCTGCAACCAATGACTAATGTGTGGGGAAGGGACACAAAAGCCCAGCTTGCTTGCCTCAAGGCCAGAAAACTCCAAGGTACCAGATCTGCTCCAGATCTTCCAGTGAGGTCAGGCTGAGGCTAGGCTTCATCTGAACACTCATCTTTGCCTGGATTTTTCCCCTGTCTTAGCCTGCTTTCCTCATTCCTCTAGGTTTCACTGAAGAGAACATCCTCAATAAGTCACTTGTATAGGAGTCTTCCTCTCAGCCACTTTTCTAGGGAACCCAACCTAAGACAGCTGGTGAGCAGGACATTTCATTTTCAAACCCAAGCAATCTAACTCCAGAATCCACATGTTCAATCAACAGAGCACACTATGTTCCTATCAAAGACACTGCCTCGGACGTAATGAAGATGGTAAACACTTTCTCCCAATTTGTCATTTGCCTTTTAACTTTGTCATATTCACCACAGAGAAGTATTAAAGGTATGTGGACAAATATATTGACATCTCCACTGTGATTTCAATTTTTCATGCCATGCTTATCCATGTATTATTCTAGATATTTTCTGATTTCATTTATTTATATTTATTTTTTAAACAAATATATGTTTAGTTGGGTACTTATAATCATTCTAACACCACTAAAGATTCCATCATTAACTCACCAATTTGAAATGCTGCATTTATCATATTTACTTATGTATGTTCCCTTGAGCTTGTTTCTTGGCTTTCTACTCTTTTTTTGTCAATTTCTATACAAAGGACCAGCTCCAAAATGTTAAAGCTTTTTAATTGAAATTTTATGGGATATTTTGCCTCATTTTTATTTCAGATAAACTTTAAACCTAGACCAGTTTAAAGATAACTAAAACCTGATTGAACTGTACACTTATACGTACCTTTTGTATGTATGTTATTATTCAATAAAATTTTACCAAAAAAATTTGGTATTTTATTTGAAATTTCACCGTTTTTAAAACAATTTGGGGAGAATTGCCATCTTATAATATTGAAGAATTCTTCAAAAGCACACGCTATTTCTATTTATTAAAGTATTTTTGTGATCCTCAGTAAAGGTGCATATTTTTTATATGCTTCATATACCTTAAATTTATTCTTAGATTTTATTATGATTTATATGATTGGAAATATCACTTTTTAAATGATTATCTATTGATAATATATAGAAGAGTTATTGATTATTTTATAAGTAAGATCTTATCAGTACAAATAGTGTTAATGTAACTGCTTGGATTGTTGTTAAAAATATCACCAGTAAATAATTTTGCATCTTAGGATACTCAATTTAATTCTAATGCTTCATAGATGTATTCACCATATGTTCAGTTTATTAATAAGTGAATTTGTGCTATGTTTTGGGGGCAAGACCAATAGTCTCTTCTAGGTGGAAGCCCAGGCTCCTCTGTTCTAACTGATTGGACATCTCCTCTGATGGTTGGTCAAATTGTTAAATTTCCACAGGACCCCTAGTGCTATGGCATAGCTGCTCCCAGTGAAGTTCAATATGCAATATTCCATACTGTTCTCAGGTTCTAGTGTTAGTCTATGAATCATACAAAAAAAAAAAACTAACAAGAAAAAATATTATTGATTGCTTAGTGTACCCAAAACTTTGCATTTATTATCTTAGTATTCATGATTTCATTCATTCATTCAAGACTCTTTACTATAACATCTACTATATGCTCAGTTCTCAGCTTAGGGTTTACTGTTAAAAAAAGACAAGAGAACAGTTATAATACCATGTGGTAGTAGAAACACAATGTTACAAGAGTTCATAGCAGAGGTACCTAAACCAGATCTGAATTCTCAGAGTAGTTTTAGGATGTAAGTTCAAAACTGAGAGGTGAAGGAGAACTGAACAATGAAAGTTAGCAGAAGAAAGGGAACTTTTCTTCCTGGTAGAAGAGTAAGGTATCAGGCATGGGACAAAATCTGCAGAAGTTGAGGGTGGGGTGAAACAAGGGAAGGAGAGCAAAAAGCTTTCATTTTCCCCAAAATTTCCAAATTAGTGCCCTGACCTTAGAGTGTGGTTGAGAATTTGGCTGGTGTAATTTAGCAAGACAATTATCTAAGCAATAGTGCCCTCAGATCACTGGTTATGAGCAAAAAAGTATTTTCTTAAAGCAGACTCTGTTGTTTTCCATATACTTGAAGGCAAGCCAGCTTTAACTGGAAATTAGTTCTTTCAAAGAGAGAACAAAATAAAAGCTGGATACTCAGTTCTACTGAAATCTTTATGGGATCACAGTTCTCGAGAGACAGCAGGTAATCATTCAACTGTTTTACTACTACGTACCAGGAACATTGGCATTCAGCTCAGGATCTCTGAATCATTACTGTTCTCCACCTCAACATTACTCAGCAAATTCTGTACGTTAAGGTTTATTATTTTAACACCCCACTCCTGGTTCCAATTATTGAAACCTCCCCTTCCCCCTAAAAGTGTACCTGAAATAAACCACAGTGTAGAAATGGAATAACCAGACCAAAGAAGGGAAAGATAGCACTGTGCTGTAGAAATCTACCAGAACCAGAGACCTGAATGCCATTAAAGTTGTTTTCCCTTATTCCTCCTCTCAAGGATAGATAATCAGGGTTTTTTCCACATGACCAAGATATGATTACATCTTTCAAGCTTTACATCTTACAGATTTAGACACTTCCAAGGCACCAACTTGATCTCCTGCCCCCAATTCCAAAGTCACAAGGAAAAAGGCCTTTAGCTCAGCTTAGATTAGGTACCCCACCCTGGTCCAGTCAACTATAGTCAGGGAGATATGGTTCTTTGACAAAATATAGCTGCTTCTCTAGTAACCATATGGGAGAGGAGTACAGTTCTCTGAAAAGCAGGAGCGTGGGGACTGGAGATAGATATAAAAGAGATGGGGGGCCAGCCCCTTGGCCAAGCGGTTGAGTTCTTGTGCTCTGCTTCAGTGGCCCAGGGTTTCACTGGTTCGGATCCTGGGCATGGACCTAGCATCACTCATCGGGCTGTGCTGAGCTGGCATCCTACATAGCAGAGCCAGAAGTACCTACAACTAGAATATACAACTATGTACTGGGGGGCTTTTGGGAGAAGAAGAAGAAAGGAAAAAGAAGATTGGCAACAGATGCTAGCTCAGGTGCCAATCTCAATAATAATAATAATAAATAAATAAATAAAAGAGATGAGCAGATGTTGCCAACACATTCAATAAGCACACTAAGCAACTACTTACACAATGAGATTTTTCCATTTGATAGCCTTAAAAGTCCCCTGCAACCAGTTTCCCAGAACCAAAATTACACCATTGTGTGAAGGCGTTCTGTCTCCTGAAAACTTCAGTTAAAAAACAGAAGGTCCTCTGTAACTTCTCTGCCTCCACATCGCACTCCCTCCCCCTTACTTATTGCACTCCAATCAATGGACTTTTTTCTGTCCTTCAAACTTGCCCTAATAATTGTCACCTTATGAATTTTAGAGTTACTGTTTGCTCTGTCTAAAGTACCCTGCCTCCCAGAATCTTTGTATGGCTGGCTCCATCAGGCTTAAATGTCACTTTAGAGATTCTCTTATAATTATACAGTTTGAAGTAGTCCTCCATGATACATATTGTCCTAATAGCATTTATCAGTATCTAAAAGTTTTTGGTATACTTATTTGTTTTCTTATTATCTATAAGAAGCCGCAAGTAATAGAATACCCAGCTAAAAGTTGCATAAATTAGCGTTTATCATCTCACTTAATAAAAGTGTTCAGAGGTGGGTAGTTTCGTGGCTGTTTACGTAGTTCAACAATGTCATCAGGAACCCGGAATTGGGTCTTTCTGCTCTGCTATCTTCTAAGTGTTGTCCATGTGGCCTCTTTTGGCTTCAAGACACACAAATCCCAAAGCAGGATGGGAGTGGGAACTTCCTGCACATCTAAGGGGGAGAAACCCTTTCCAAGAAGCCTCCAGCACACTTTCGCTGAAGTTGCAATGGCCAGAATTTAGTTACATATTCAAACCTCAGCCTCCAGAGAGGCTGAGAAAGCAAGCATCTGGTATTTTCATCTTCCATTCATCAGGGAGGTGAGCTCTGATAGCAAGGTAGGCAGGGACAGCAATGGCCATTGGGCAGGTGAAAAAGCAAGGTCTATGACATGATCTGTCTCTGTCTTTATCTGAAGAATGGAAGTTTCACAAGAGCAGGCACCTGGCGCCAAGCCGCCTCAGTCCTGAACTGACCAGCTCTGTGAGTCTATAAATTCCCTTTATTGTGTAAGCCTGTTGGAGTTTTATTCCATTACTTACAACCAAAAGCATCCCAAGTGATAACCCAACCCAATCTGATAAGCGAATATAACCCAGCCAGTCTTTGGGCAACTCTAACAGGCAGGGCCGGTTTATTCATGAGGCCCAGTAGGCACAGTGCCTAGGGCCTACACTGCTTGCAGGGGCCTGTGCAAATGTTTTCATTTTCATTTTTCTTAAATTAGAGGGGAAAAAAATTAATGAATCCAGTCTGGATTATATTTATCTTTCTCCCAATGCAGTTGTAAAATATAATTTGTAATATCTTTTTATGGAGGAAGGGCCCACAAAGGTAGAGGTGCCTGGGGGCCTCTAATGTCCTAATGTCATGCTGCTTTCATGAACTCTGATTAGGTCATATAATTAGTATCTTGGGAAGTCAATATAAGACCCTTTGGAAGTGAGAAAGATAGGAAGGGATTTTGATAGTGGAGAGAAATTTAGGAAAATAGCCAGGTGAGTCATCTGCTCTTTTAGAAATACATTCTGACCCAGGGAATTCTAATGGGGAGTCCTGAAAACCCAAGGGCGTGCCAGATGCTCCTGGGAATCTAGAGAGTGGGAAATAATAACAGCATTGTGGGAACATGGGCCACAGAAGGAAAGGAAAAGAAGAGAAGCTGAGAGTGGATAAAAGGGCATAAATATAAATAATTTCCATGTATCAGCAATGGCTTTGGTTACAAGCTCTACAGGCCATTTTAGCTGGGGGCTATGACTGCTGTTCTAACATCGCAACATTTCCCCACTTTTGAAACAAGCTCTCAGACTATGCTTCAGAAATCTGTCATCAACATCTGGGTTAGATTGCTTTATATTGTGAGTTACTGTGTCCTGTCCTTTTCCTTATTATAATTTCAGGGTCCACATATGGTAAAATTAAAGGGAAGAAAAAAAAAGACCCTCGGCCAGATTAGAGATTTCTAGCTCTGTCTTTGTTACTCCCAGGAGGGTCTGTTTATTCAAAATAAAGCAAAAAAAAAAAAAAAAAAAATGTTTTAAGAACGTAGTCATTTTAACTGTCAAACTAGTGCAGCAGATGCAGGATTCGGGACGACCAGCTCCCTCTGCTGCGCCACCTTCCGCAGGCTTCTGGATCACTCTTGATTCTGCAATTGGACAGTGAGAGGGTCTGAACAGATCATCTCTAGGGTCCCTTCTAGCTCCAAATAATGCTAATTTTGTAGATCATGCAGCAAGTGAGTAGTTTTGTAGACTCAAACCAAAAACAACGGTCGCTACTCTGGGCAGGCTAGAGCCACCGCTACCCACAGCACTTCCTTTGGCATCATCCTGCTCCGGGCAGCCCTCCTTCGGGACCAGCCCATGAAGGCCAGTCGCACAGTGCTCACCAGCAGCGCTGGAGAAAGGCTGCACAGGGTGATCATTTGGTGTCCTTACCTGGCCATTCATTGTGAAAATCAGAGTGAAGCAGGCAGGGAGTGGGACCGAACCAGCTGTGGAAGCCAAGTCTTAGGGAAACGACCCCCATCAAGGCCCTCTCCCTCCCGAGGCACCTGTCTGCCGAATCTTCCCTGCTGCCTTGAACTGTCCAAAAAAGATAGCAGACTTGAGATCCTGTGCCCATATTTTATTGTTCGAAAATCAATCATTCTTCTGGAAAGGGATAGTGGTGATGATTGCACAATATTGCGAAGGTACTTAATGCTACTGAACTGTAGATTTAAAAATGATACAATGGCCAAAAAAAATCAATGACTCAAAAATCAATGATTCATTCTTGTTTGTTAAGTTTCTCAGCCCATTTACTATCAAAATCTTTACTGTGTCTTTTCTTAGAAGTCTAGTTGGCCATATCTCGCGGGAGCCTTAGAAATGCATTGTGGGGTGGCTCATTTGCCTTCAGGTTAAGCAAGAATGCTCTTGACAGTGACCACTCTGTGTGGGAGGAGAGGCTGGCTAAGACTGCCCTCCACACGGGGATGTTTATAGCTAATCTCCACATTCTAATTTTGATGTCATTTTAGTATCTTTGTGCGCAGACTCCTTTGTTCTGCTCATTGAACCTGATGGTCTGTCCACATTACCTTCCCAGCCTTCCAAATAGAAACCAAACTTCAGTCTGCTTTGGCTTTAATTTTTATTGTTAAATATAACATATGGAAAAGTGCATAAAACAGATGTGTAGTATAATGACTAGTTATAAAATGAACCCTCGTGAAGTTACCAGTATTGAAGAAATAGAACATTGCTACACCCTCTGTTTCTTTTATGCTTCCCAACTTCCTCTCCTCCCAGGAGTAAAGACTTGATTACCATAAAAGTAAAAAGTAAAAAACCTCTTTGTCCTTTTTTGTTTACCACCTGTGAATACTTCGCCTATCATGGTTCTTGAACTTTATAAATGTAATCACGGGGCTGGTTTCAGCTTATTCTTTAACCACGTCATTTGCCCTGCTCATAACGTACAGAGCTTTTTTTGGACGCTCTTTCCCCGTTTGTGATAGCTTTAGAGACAGCTGTGCTATCTCAAGTATTGTTTCAGTGCTAAGAGATTAATTGTCTCCCAGTACTTCATTATTAAAGCCTCTCTCTCCTTCTGTTACACTGATTTAGCTGAGCAGGAAACGAAATGTGTCTTTGTCCAGGGGTTACACTCAGAATAGTTAATGAGTCAGCAGAGGCCCCCATCAATCAGAACAGACAATAGCCACAAGGCAGGGTGCTGGCATGACTGAACTTCAGTCCTGCCCAGGTCCTTGCTCTTCCTTCTGCCTGGATTCACCTATCCTTCAAGGTCTAGTCCAGGGTCCAGATCCCAGCTCAGTCCCAAACTTAACAGCACAAGTTGGACAAGTGACAAACTCTTAGTTTTCTTATCTATAAAAGGAGGAGACTGGGTTAGAATATTTCTGCAGATTCTTCCAGATCTAAAGTTTTATGACTGGAAGAGGCTTATCTGCATCTGTTATCATCTTTATCATTCTCTACTTTACATTCCAGTTGTGTTCAACTGGACACTCAACAAAACTAAGCATCAAGAGGCCGGGATCAGGCCTTGACTCACCTTTGAGCCCACAGAAGGTATAATTCATAGGAACAGTCAGATGAGTGTTCGATGAACTAAGTCCCAGTTCTACAATGCCTTCCCTGACTACTCCAATATGTTCTGTTTTTCCTGAAATTCTCTATCCATCCCTTGGCTTTTAATCTTGGGCTTCCTCTTAATTTTTCATTCTATGAAGTTGAAAATTTAAAAGAATAATTTTATTTCTATAAGCAAGACAATAGATCCTCCAGGTAGCCTGCACCCTATCCACAACAATATCAGAACCTGGACTTTAGCAATATTCTATGTTTATTGAATAAATGGTTGGCACTCTACCGTAGAACCGTGACTCCTTCACCAAGTACTGTATGTAGACTGGGTGGATTAAACAACAAACATTTCTCTCTCACAGTTCTGTAGGCTGGGAAGACCAGGGCACAGGGAAATTCGGCGTCTGGTGTGAGTCCTCTTCCTGGTTCACAGAAGGCCATCTTCTTGCTGTGTCCTCACACGGCAGAAGAGGCGAGAGAGCTCTCCAGGATCTCTTTTATAAGGACATTAATCTCATTCATGAGAGCTCTACTCTCATCATCTAACCACCTCCCAAAGCACTCACTTCCTTACACCATCACCTTGGGGTTAGGATTTCAACATTTGCATTTGGGAGGGAAACAAACATTCAGTCCGTAGCAAACACTGCTACCATTCCACGTGGTTTAAGATGGGAGCCTACTTGGTTTTTCCATTTCAGGGCTTAGTGGTGTGGACCTTTAGCTTGTCAGTCTGGGCAGTGGAAGTATCATTACACTAATAATGTTCTTGAGGTGGGGTGGGAGTTTCTTCTTTATTAGCAGAACTCAAATGAATGTCAGCTCCGTGTTGAGAAAACATTGTCAGAAATTCTGGGTTTTCCTTGGTGTGGGAGTGTAGAGGTCTCTCACTTTTCAGGCTTATCATTTCTCTGCCATGGGCACTGCTATGACTCAAGATTCAGCACCTTTTGGTGTCTGAAAAGTTCATCAGTCTGAGGAGGCAGCTAGGTGCCTGCTCCAGTCAAGCACTAGACTATTTAACTAAATTAAAACCAGAAGTCTATAAACTGGCCCCAGCTGTACTACCTCTAATGACTCTAAGCTGGGCTTTCAAGTATTTTGCTATTTTTAAAGTCAATCATTTTTCCATGCCTGCATTTTGTTTTACAGTAACACTTATGCAGCAAACATTTTTCCATAAGCCTTCAAAATAGATGTAATATGCCCTAGCCTAGTTCTCTCCTTTAAGATTATTGTTCTGATAACTTCAATCTATGAAATTTTTCACCAGCCCCTCTCATTGTGCCTCAAGTATTTTTGTTCTTTGTGCTAAAAATGCTAAGGGAGACAGTGGTCAAGGTATTTAATCAAAGTGAATGAAATAAAGACGTAAACCATCCGTGTCTTTCCTGGGTTGTATTATGTAGGCTTAGCTTGGTTTGCTTTTAAAGTCACCTTGGCTGTAAGACATACAGAGTGACGGGAACTAGGACTTAATATGGGAGCATCCATTCTGTAGCAGAATAAACTAAAAATAATGCACCAACCAAGGGTTCTAGGGAGAAATCCCATCTTCAAGGGAGTGGGAGCAATGAACATGGAACACCTCTTCCTATTCTTCCTCAACATAGATAGGCCACTGGTGTTTGATGCCAAGAAGCAGACTGTGACCTAAACTCTAGTCTTGGCTGAAATTAGATCTTCCTGGAGAAGTTACAAAAGTAATACTTGTTCATTACAGACAATTTGGAAGATACCAAAAGGTAAAAAGAAAAAACGTATTTTAATTAAAAATCATACCCAGAGTCAGTCATCATATCTATGCCCTCTCTTCAGATTACTAGTCCCTTTTAAAGTTTGGGGCTTTTGTACAGAAAATAATGCAATGCAGGTGGAGACTAACCTAGCAAGTCTAAGGAGAATGGAGATTGGACGGGAAGAGTCCAAGGTCCAGGAAATGTGTGATGGTAGCTCTCCTACAGTCCAACTCTTTGGAGTGGGCCCTGACAGTGACCTAACAGCAGAGCTGTCTTACATGCAGACCCGCCTCGCTGGCCTCATGCTCTGTTCCAACACCTTGCAAACCCAGGGCCCTGCACTTTGGCATCTTAAGGCAGACAGTTGATTCCACTAGGAGAATGGTAGAAATCCCAGCTTTCCCTTTTCTCCATCTCCTCCAGCTCAGGTAGTCCTTCAGTGAGTCCTACCAAAGACAGTGTGAGCTTCTAAGACACTAAAGGAACAGAGTGCCCACACTCCATTCAGTGGACATTCCCTGTCCATTCAGCCAACACTTCCTGCCACTGGCCACGCAGGTGCCTCCCACAAGTCAGACCCATGTAAAGATGAGACACAGTCTACAGCAGCCAATACTGCAAGAAAAAATAACGTGATTCAACATAAGCTACTTTGGGAAGGGCAGATTGACAACATCGCTATGTGTGAAGGAACAAACCAAGATTGAGAGATTTCACTGTGATATGGCTCCAAGCTCCCTTGGGACTGAGAGAGGGAGCACAGCAGTGACAGTGAGACTTTTACTCTCACAAAGGACAGGTGGGAGGTTCTTCCACTAGCAGCTATGTAGATTTCTACTCTCAATGACTGAGGCACCAAAGGGGGCCGTGGAATAACAGCCGGTGGGGAGAATAGGCGCCTGGGGAGGGTGATGGCAAATGAATTCCTCACCCTCTCAGGGAGGAAAGCACTGGGAAATGGTGATCTTAGGGACTCAAGACTGAGGACTCCTGACATTCCCGATATGCCCCCCACTCTAACCCCAGCTCAAGATAGGACTCGTCAGTCATCAGCGGTCCTAAAGCCCCAAGTAAGTTGCATGAGTAAGTGGCACAGATGTCCATGACTGCCATACAACCTTCTCCTCCTTAACCTACACTTGAAGCCTCATGGGGAGGCCTCTATGGCTAGTTGACCAAAGATGAAAAAAGAATTAGATAATTCTGCGTGGTTTTCCACTACCACCCAAAAGTAGATGACTGTAGCACCACAGCTGTACCCAGGGTGGTTCTGAAGGGTAATATTTAAAGAAGATCCAACTTCCAGTGGGCAGAACTTGGAGCAATGCATCTGGCTGCTCCTTTTGCCTAGAAGGAGACAAGGGAAGTGGTATGGATCTACATCGATTTGGGGCAGTAGCTAATGGTTTAGGTGGATAGTCAGAGACTGAAAAGGAGTACGATTGGAAAATTGCTGACAAAGAGGTCTGGGAAACTAGTATGTGACTAGATAATGTTCACACAGAGTGTAAAAATATTCATGTGTCATGTCAATGCTCCCCAAAGAGCAGGCTCAGAAGGAGAATTTTTATAATCAAGTGGACAAGTTGGCGTGTTCTGTGGATGTCAGCCAACCTCTCTCCCCACTAGCCATCCTTTCCCTTGCCCAATGAACTCCAAACCATATAGGGATGAAGTTTACGTATGGGCTGAGAACATAAGACTTCCTGCCAGCAAGGCCAATTTGGCCACAGCTTCTGCTGAGTGCCTAATGTCCCAACAGCAGAGAGCAACACTGAACTCCTGATATGGCACCATTCCTGGGGGGCGGCGGGGAGAGGGGGAGTGGAGAAGCAGGGAACCAGCCAGCCACCTGATGGCAGATTGATTACACTGGACCACTTCCATCATAGAAGTGGCAGCATTTCGTTCTCAATGGAATAGATACATTCTCTGGATAGGGATTTGCCTTCTCTCTCTATAATGTACTTGGGCCTACTTCTTCCACCTATTACCAGATCTCCTTCAGCTTCTCCAAATCCTAGGCCAAAGGCATGTGCAGCTCTGTGGTAAAAAGTCCCAGCTTCTTCTTCAAGTCACCCACAGCATCAGAGCTGGAGATGGTAAGAGACACATGTGGATTCCAAACCCAGGGTTTGTAAGAGCATTTAATGAAGGGACTATTTACATTGGTGTGGGCAGAGATAAGGGAATCAATAAGGGATGGAGAAGCACCAGGAACTAGCCACAAAGGGAGCCATAACCACCTCCATGCATGAATGGACAAAGGACAGGATCAATATCATTGTAGTCCAGGGAGAGCTGGAGCCACAGAAGGAGGCCATCAACGAGAGCTGTAAATGTGGAGGAATGCAGCCACTGCCACACTATGCCACAGCAGGACAGGAGTAGTGGGAGAGAATAACCCTCCCCCCCTTCAACTCTCAGCTCGTTGTCTTCAGCTGATGCTTCCCCTTGGCAAGGGAGCCTGGGTGACGCAGTTAGTAGGAGTTAGCGGACCAGGGCAGAGAATGGAAATGGGGGAGGGGGAGGGGCAAACTGAGAGAACAGCTCCACTCAGGAAAAAAGGCATTTAGGGCTCATCATGGACAAGTGATCTATAGCAATTCCGACTATGCTATGGGACTCAGAGAGTGAACACAGAGGGTAAATTATTTTTTAGTCAACATCCAGCTGGAGCAGTTCATTTGCAGAATCAGTAACAAGTATCCCTTCAGAGTGTCCCCCAACTGAGGGACACAAGTTACTACAAACCCCATATTGGTAAAATTGTTCAACCATCACTTCTTTAAGGAAACTGGGACCCAGAACAATTAAGTTGGTTAGTGGAAAGAGAATTTAGGTCAGTTAGTTCAGGCTCTTCCTACTCTATCATGCTCTGTCTGGAATTGAGGAGAAGAGGCAGTATTTCTAGTTTTATTTATTATTTATGTATTTATTTACAGCATGAATGTTTCCGAGGCCTGAATTTTTCCCATTTGCACATTTACTCGCTCCACTTTTTTTTAAATTAAGACACAATTGGCATATAACGTTATATTAGTTTCAGGTGTACAACATAATGGTTCGATATTTGTAAATATTGCACAATGATCACCACAAGTCTAGTTAACATCCATTATCACACATTGTTATAAGTTTTTTTTGTGTGTGATGAGAACTTTTAAGATTTATTCTCTTAACAACTTTCAAATATACAATACAGTATTATTAACTATAGTCACCATGCTGTACATTACATCCCAATGACATTTATTTTATAACTGGAAGTTTATGCCACCTTCACTCATTTCACTCACCTCCCATTCCCCTGCCTCTAGCAACCATCAATCTGTTATCGCTATGAGTTTGGTGTTTTGGTGGTGGTGGGGGTGTTGTTTATTTGTTTGTTTTTTGGATTCCACATATAAGTGAGATCATATGTATTTGTCTTTCTCTGTCTGACTTATTTCACTTAGCATAATGCCCTCATTATGGGCATCCATGTTATGGCAAATGGCAAGATTTTCTTCCTTTTTATGGCTTAGTAATATTCTATTGCATATATATATATATATACATACACTACATTTTCTTTATCCGTTCATCCATAGATGGATGCTCAGGTTGCTTCCATGTTTCAGCAATTGTAAACAATGCTGCAGCGAATAGTATTTAAGTACTTTCTAAGTATTTAAAAATTGAACTAACTTGTAAGACCTGAAAGCGTAAAACTCCTATAAGAAAACATAGGGAAAAACCTCCTTAACATGGGTCTAGGCAACGATTTTTTGGATATGACACCAAAAGCACAAGAAACAAAAGCAAAAATAAACAAGTGGGACTACATCAAACTAAAAAGCTTCCACACAGCAAAAGAAACAATCAAGAAAATTAAAAGGCAATCTATGAAATGGGAGAAATATTTGCAAACCATTTATCTGATAAGAGGTTAATATTCAATAAGAAATTCATACAATTCAATAGCAAAAAACCCCAAACAATCTGATTAAAAACTCGATGGAGGACTTGAATAGACATTTTCCCAAAGAAGACATACAAATGGCCAATAGGTACATGAAAAGGTGCTCCACATCACTAATCATCAGGGGAATGCAAATCAAAACCACGATGAGATATCATGTCACACCTGTTAGAATGGCTATTATAAAAGACAAGAGATAAGCATTGGCGAGGATGTGGAGAAAAGGGACCCTCGTGCACTGTTGGTGGGAATGTAAATTGGTGCAGCCACGAGGGAAAACAGTATGGAGGTTCCTCAAAAAATTAATAGACCTACCATATGATACAGTAATTCCACTTCTGTGTATACATCCAAAGGACATAAAATCATTATCTCAAAAGAGATATCTGCACTCCCACGTTTATTGCAGCATTATTCACTATAGCCAAGATATGGAAGCGACCTAAGTGTCCACTGGAGTATAAACGAATAAAGAAAACATGCTATACATATATACAATCGAATGTTATTCAGCCATAAGAAAGAAGGAAATCCTGCCATTTGTGGCAACATGGATGGACCTTAAGGGCGTTATGCTAAGGCAGACAGAGAAAGACAAATACTGTACAATTTCACTTATAAGTGGAATCTAAAAACATCAAACTCATAGAAACAGCACAATGGTGGTTGCCAGGGGCTGAGGGGTGGGGGAAATGGGCAGAGGTTGATCAAAGGGCACAAACTTTCAGTTATAAGATGAATAAGTTCTGGGGATCTAACGTACAGCATGGTGACCGTAGTTAACAATAGTGTACTGTATACTTGACAGTTGCTATGAGAGTGGAGCTGTTATGCTTTCGCTATAACAACAGCAACAAAATGGTAATTAGGTGAGGTAAAGCATGTGTTAACTAATCTTATTGAGGTAAACATTTCACTATAAATGTATATGTGTGTGTGTATCAAATCATCACACTGTACACCTTAAACTTGCACAACATTAATACGTCAATTATATCTCAATAAATCTAGAAAAAATTGAATTAACTCTCATGGAATACCATATAACATAATACTCAGTCCAGTCATTAAGGTAAAATAATCAGCAAAGTCTACACCCAGGGGAGTGTTCTCAAAGCTTTTTATTCCGATCCCAAGTCTCATTCCTAGGTTATCCTGCCTTGTATCAGCCCTCATGAGCTGTTAATCCTTCAGGTGGTTTGAATTACAGGCAGCTGTACTGAGTAGCGTTCCAACGCCCAGGAGAGTCTCTTGCGATACTCAGAAGTCTTGACCTCTGTTTTCTCACTCTTAGTTTCATAAATGATGATTTAGAAACCGTCAGATACAAAGGGCAAGGCCAGCTCCTAACCTCCCCTATACTCTGTAAGAGTGTGTTCTACCATCTACCAAATACTACCTTATCTCATCTAGATAAAATATTAGTCAGTGGAGGCCTCCTCAAATTCTGGAGCCATCTTTGCCTCCCCCTCCATGGCTCCCCACATCTAATCACTTAAAGATCTCTTGCGTTTTCCTTAGTAGTTGCCTTCTTCCTCTGCTCATGATTATTACCCTGGTCCAGAACCTCACCCACTTGTTCTTAGATGGGCCTCAATACCTTCTAACTATTTATCTGCTTTTAGACTCTTCCTTTACAGTCTATCCTGTTTTCTAGGAATGAATACTATTTCTAGAACATTCCCTGAGGAAACTATACTAGGGTCCAACAAAGCCTGATCTCCTCCATCATGGAATTCAAGTCCCCTATTAACCAACCACATCTCATCTGGACAAGGTACTCTCACAGCCCGAGTTTTCCACTCTAGTCAGACTGATTCTCTAAAGACTATGTTCAAACCTGCCTTTCCAAGTCACTTAAAATGTCCCACCCCTCCTCTAAACCAAGTTCTTTATCTCATGGCTTTCTATGTTCCACCTCTTTATCAGGGTTTGGATTTTAGGCCTCAATAGTATTTTACTTTTATTGCACAGTCTAGACCTTAATTGCCCTTCTATGAGGACTCAAGCAGCCCTTAACAATTATGGGTGAAAAAATTGCTTTGAGCGCTTATTGTGTGCCAGGTACCATTCTAAGTGCTTTACAGCTTTACATATATAAACTAATTTAATCCAAGCAATTCTATGGAGATAGGTTCTATTATCAGCATTTTACAGATGAGAAAATTAAGACATGGAGAAGTTAAATACCTTGCCCCAAATCGCCCAGGCAATAAAAGGTGAATTGTGAGTTTGAACCAACATGGAATTTGTCTCCAGAAACCAAGTTATTCGGCGTCCCCTGAGGAGCCCGGGACGGGCTTGTTGAGAGCCCACAACACATTTTAATATTTAACTATTTCCTTCTCCCAATTAGTTGATGCTATGAATCTAATGCAAATTTATGCATCAAGTACTACAACACTCTATTTCCTGAGGCATGGATTGAAAACTGTCACAATTTCATATAAAATCTCACACATCTGTGGTTCTTCCAATAGAAACCTTTTCTGGGCAGAAGTATATTCAGGTAGTGTAAGCATTTTGCCCCTGAAGGGACCCCTCTGGCTTTTGGTCATTTGATGGACTCCCTACACAGCATTTCTTTTCCTTAGGACTGATTTAACTTGCTTAATTTTGCACTTGTCAAACACAAGGGATATGATGAATCCTTCTGAGTTACAGATTCATCAAAAACATCTGTTAATTTACTAAAAATGCACCATGGCTTGAATTGTTCCTCGCAAAACAGGATCTTGTTCATCTGTGAACAAATTTCTGTTCCTTTCTCAAGAGTTATATCCATGATGTTGTGAAAGAAGGGACATCACTCAGTGTCCACTTGCATATTTAAACAAGTCATTCTTGCCCTTTTCTCTTTCCTTGATACAAGGGATGTTTAGATTATCACTTTCGATATGATACAAAACAGCATTTCCTCCCTTTTGACCCAGCAGTGTCCATATCTCTTTTTAGAGTTTCAGACAATGATACAATGTTTTATTTACTGTCATTCTATGGTGCATTCTACACAAAATAACAGGAAATTTTAGTAACTCAAACAGAACCACCAGAGGAAAGGTAAGACTTGAGGAGATTGCTACCACTAGCCCAACCCTACAAAATATAAATAAACATACCTAAAAGTGACCAACTGTCTCATCCCAGACTCAAAACAAAGGCCTTTGTCTGTAATAGGAATAATCCTCAATAGAGGTCTTCCCGTACGAAAATAGGCTTGTATTTTCACATGTGTTTCTTGGGTTCACATAATTCTTAAAACATTTTGGGAGTAACTTCTCAAGTTTTAAAATTGTGGTATGTCAAATCATTTTCACAAAATGACCTTTTCTTACCATAAATAAATAGTTGACTTATTGAAGTCTTCCTCTGTGGCAAAACAAAATTGTTTATCCTACTATGACATGATGGAGTGATAGGAGCCTGCAGCCTTCTTACGGGAGAGGTTCACATCTGGGATATACTTTTTAAATGGTGTCAACTGAGTTCTCACTTAATATTGGTGAATAAGTATCTGTAATATTATGGACCAGACAACAGTTGATACCTTTCTTTTTTCCCTTCTAAACATATCCTAAAAATTGGGGTCCAGTGAGGATTTCTGGCATAAGACAAAAGTAGGTATTTTTTCTTGATAAATTGGATCAAAGCATTGCTTACATCTTGATGCTTTGTATGTGCTCTGGAACATTTAATCTGATAGTCTAGACATTATCAGAGTAACATGTGGTACGGAGAACATTTACAAAAACAAGTGAGTATAAGCTTAAAATGGAAAGCAGCTCTTCCAACGCAGCTCTTTCCTATAATAATTTATTAGCTATTTCACTTCGACATAATGAGAGCTCTACCCAGTTGTATGCTCACGATAGATATTTCTGCTACAAAGAGAAGTACAGTGATACCGCACTTCTGTGCATGGGTGTCTGTCACATAGAGACATAGTCTTGTGTCCACTATGTAGCACACAAGCTTTTGTTCACCTCCTGGAGTGTGCCTGTGGCTTTCACCAATGGAAGTGGGCCCATGAGCCAAGCAGTCAACTGAAATGTGTTTGAAAATTTAATGGTTAATCACTCTTTTTGAGTTGCAGCAGAGGGTCTCCTGATGTACTCGACTGGTTTCACATAGACGGCACAAAACACAGAGCTTAGTGGCACACAAAACCAGACTGCTTTTACTGGACTGCCCAGCTTGGAATTTTTTTGATTCTATTTTGAGCCTCACTGGTAAAAGCCAAAGAAGAATCAGCAGAAGCCATCTCACCTTTTCATTGCTCTTAACTTTACCCTTTTGCTTAGTTTACTTCATTTCATCAACATTTTAAAGATGACATTGTAACTCCAAAGTTGAGTAATTTTCCTGAGATCCTAAGTGGTTGGTGGTGGAAGCAGGATACTTCCACTTCTCCAGCCTAAGTCAAAGGCACTCTCTGTGAAACACACAAGGCTTCTGACAAAGCTTTCAGTACAAAGAAAGATAATAGCCAGCACCTGAGTGTACGGTGCATTCTTATTTAATTCTCACAACAACCTTGAGGCAGTTGCCTATATTTTATCTCCATTTTAAAGATGGGGAAACTAAGTCTCAGAAGTTAAGTCTCCTTCTCGAGGTCACACAGCTAGTAAAATGTCCAGGATTGAAACTCAAGTCTGTCTGCTGCCAAAGCTTGATCTTAACCATTTAGCTAACTTACTCAGAACTATATGAAACAGCTGTCCCACCAGCTATTGCTCACTTACAGCTGATCATGGTGCTGTAAGTCAGCCACAGCTCTTTGAACCCCTTGAAATCCCATGAAGTCACACCACGCCTTGCTCCAGTTTCTTTCAGTTCTTATTAATAAGACTGGCCAAACCTCTCAGTCTGCAATGTTATGATGCCCCTTATAATGCCAAAACGACTTCCATCAATCCCAAATTTCTCTGTGTTCTCTAAACTATTTCCTTGGAGGCAGCTTGAACAGCAGAAAGGCATGATATAACAAATGGCATGGTGTTCTTCCTTTGTTTCTTCCAGCAGGTATAGTGTTAACCACCACATGCACACCATTGGTCAACCATGACGTGTGTTAGAACGTACAGACACAAAAACTGAATAAAAAGAGCTGACAATGGAAGAAACATGTTCCAGAACACTACTCAACTTAGGATGGCACTGAAGGGTGTCCACTCACTGAGAGTTTGTAAAACGTGATTCAGTGACGTGTCTTGGCAGAGTGTACAGTAGTGTCTCCTCCTGCAGCTCTCATTACTCAGAGCATTCAACACCACTCAAGTGCAGGAGAAAACATCACAGCAACATTATAGATTCCTATTTGAAGGAAAGTTTCTGAAAGACAAAGCATTAGAATGAATCAGTCTGTGAGGTGCAGCGTTACACACCACGTATAGGCACCGACTTCAGGGTTATGGAAGGAGGCAGAGAACGCACTGGAAAAGCTTGGTTCTCATGAATCAATCTCCTAGTTCCTTAGCTATCCATCAGTAAATGAATGAATTAACCAATAGTAATTAAAAATTAGTTTTTATGCAAGTTTTCTTCTAAATGCCTTCTTTTCCGTCTAAGAAAAGATGATCTGGGATTTAAGTAATTGATTTAAAAGTAAACTGCTTCTGGAGTATTTAACTTAAAAATAACTTATTTTGAAAGAAAAAATGTCACGGCAATTTACTCTTTTCTTTTGTTTCATTATAGGCCATATTGACTGTTACTGAGGGGAAAGGCACAGCAGGGGTAAAGAGCAGAAAAGGGGACCAGGACTGTGCCATGGTCGATTCATTTGGGAAGGAGCATATTTACCAATGTGGGAGTTCACAGTCTCCCTCAGTCTGCCAAAGAGGATCTGGAACTTACAAGTCCAATACCCTACCCCCTCACCTCCAAAAATCCTTTCTTCCAATATAGGGGACAAAGCAAGTATACATAAAAGGAATCGTGGTGACATGAGAGAGGGAAGAAAGCAGCCGGGGACATATGTTCTATACTGGGACAAGAATAAATAGACCAACAAAACACAGGAGATCACAGAGGCAGGCCCATCCAAAAAAGGCATTTTATGTAGGTTAAAGGTGACACCACCACCTATCAGTGGGGAAAAGAATGGCTTAACAGATGGTTCTGGGAACCTGGCTAACTAGATAAATACAGATAGATCTCAACACTACACACGAAAGATAGATTCCAAATGGATAAAGGGCCCAAAAGTGAAAGGTAATGCTATGAAGTTTATTGAAGATGTAGACTCTCGCCTTTGTGGCAGGAAAAAAGTTTTTAACTTCAAAAGCACCAGCCATAAGGCCCAAAGTTGGTGGGTCTGATTACATTAAATTTAAGGACTTTTGTTCAACCAGAGACATCACGACTAAGTGAACAGGGGACAAAATAGGAGACACATGTTAAAAACATTAGAACGATTGCCTATTACGGGAAGTGGTTATGGGGATGAAAGCAATAAATAAATTAAGAGAGAGACCCTGAATGGACAAGTGATGATGATAGTACAGGATGCAATGAGCTGAGGGACCTGATCCACTCAATCCTCTGCACTTGGAGTACCACGAGAATGGTGTGTTGGGAGAATCGCAGGCATTTGGTGAACAAAAGCTTCCAAACAGCTAAAAGGCAAGAGAGAGAGAATTAGAAGGGTGTTTTCACAAGGGTTGCTATGGATCATGCTTTGGGCATATAATGTTAAAGACACAAGTAGAGAATGGTCTCCCCTTTCACATACCTTAGGCTATTGAATCAGGCTTCTTTCAATATGACACTCTTCAGGCACAGGGATTAACCCCGGCCCCCATGGCCAATTCCTTTTGTGTTATGTAACTGTGCAGCTGATATATAAATATGAGCCAGACACTGAACTAGGCTCTGAGGCTGCACAATCCAATGAGACACTGTGTCCTTCCTTCCAGGAACTCAGACTAGGGGGAGAAAGAACAAAACAGTAGCAGCATCTAACGGTTACATAATGCTGACTACGTGCCAGGCAGTGTTCCAAGTGCATAACATTAACTATTAATCCTAATACCCCAGTGAGGTAGGCATTTGTTTCCTTACCTGTAAAATGGGGTAAATAAGTTAGAAAGAAGTTAAGTAACATGCCTGAGGTCACATGACTAGAAAGAGGTAAAACCTAGGTAGACTGGCTATGGCATCCATGCTCTTAACAACTATACACAAAATAATGTGCTAAATGCCAACATATAAATATGCATAAGTAAGTGCTTCTCTCACAAAGAGGAGGGCACTTCCCTCAAATGAAGGATAGGTAAGAAACGTTTCTATATAATGTCCTCCGTGAGTTTGAATGTTATTATTTTGAATCTATAAATCAATTCAAGGAGAATTCACATCTCTACAGTCTTTCCATCCGTGCACATCATATCTCTCTAAGGTTTCAATTTCTCTCAAAATCTTATAGTTTAAGAATTATTCTTAGGTGCTTTTAAGATTTCTCTCTCTCTCTCTTTTTTTTTTCCTGCTTTATCTCCCCAAATCTCCCTCAGTACATAGTTGTATACCCTAGTTGCAGGTCCTTCTAGTTGTGGCATGTGGGACACCACCTCAATGTGGCCTGATGAGCCATGCCATGTCCACGCCCAGGATCCGAACCACGAAACCCTGGGCCGCCGCAGCAGAGCGCGCAAACCTAACCACTTGGCCACGGGGCCAGTCCCCAAGATTTCTCTTTTAAAGATTATTTTAAATCACACTTCCTAACTTTGTTGCTAAGTAACTAGAAATACAATTAATTTTACATTGATTTTTAAGGAGTAACAAGATTTTATTTTCATTTTAATAACTGATATTTAGATTCGTTTGACACACACAACCACAATCTGCAGAAGAGTTGTTTCTTCCTTTCCATCTTTGTTGTTTATATTCTTTCTCTGATTCTGCTGTCCAGGATCTTCCGTACAGCGTAGAATAGAAGCAGTGAGAGTTGGCATTCCTTGTCTTGTTTCTGACTTTAAAGCAAAGGCTTTTAAATGTCTCACCATTGAATATGTGTGCTCTACATTTTTTGGTAGATATTCTTCATCAATCTGAAGAAATTCCCTTTTCTTCTTAGATTGCCAACTATGAGTGTTGTTATGGGCTGAAGTGCTCCCACCTCCAAATTCGTATGTTCAAGCCTTAACTCCCAGTACTTCAGAAAGTAGTTGTATATGGAGACAAGGCCTTTAAAGAGGTGATTAAGTTAAAATGAGGTCGTTAGGGGAGGTCCTAAGCCAATCTGACTGGAGCCCTTATAAGGAGAGGAGATTAGGATGCAGAGAGAGCTAGGGACATCACGGGCGGGCGGAACGGGGAGGAACGACCACGTGAGGACACAGGGAGGAGGCAGCTGTCTGTAGGCTAAGGAGAGCGGCCTCAGAAGAAACCAACTCTGCAATAGTTTTAAGGTCAGGATTTCTTGTTCCTGGAATGTTTGGTAGAACGTGACGGTAAACCTGTCTGGTGTGGTGCTTCTATAGGAAGGTTTTTAAATTGTTGTTTCTGTAATGGTAATGTGTCTTTTTTCATTCATTGTTCTGGGCATTTCTGGTCGTTTCCATCTGGAAATGCACAGTCAGGGCGTGGAATGTTTGCTAGAATTATTTGATCATTTCTTCTTCACTGCCGTTGTTTTTCTTGAAACACCCAATTGGATATCAAACCTCCACGTTGATATTCTAATTTGCTTTGCTCAAGGGCATTTCGTTTATCTTTTTGGATGACTTCCTCAGCTTGCTTCCAGTTCTACAGAATTTACTCTTTGCCTTTATGTTTTTGTGGTGTCCCTGAGGTCAAGTTTAAACTCAGGAATAACCTTTCACTCTGGTCTTCTTTCAGGGTGCCAGTGGGGTGGGGACCTGGCTTCACAGAGTGAGGCAGATCTGTGGGCTCAAATGCGCCTTTGCAGGACTCACAGCTGTTCTGTGTTTTCAGTCTCTCCTGGTGCAGAGGGTCATGTGCCTCACTTCCCAGCCGATGAGAGTTGAGTGGGAATCAGCCTGCTGCCTTTCCCCACCCTAGAACTTGGGCTTCAGCTTTCTCTGTTCTGCCACGTTAATTGTCACTTCTCTATCCACTTGCTGTTTTCCAAAACGGTTGATCTCTCCTATGCTGGTGTCTCTAATTCTGTCTTCGTGGTCTCTTTTTATTCCCTTACTGGCCAGTGGAGGTGCAGGAGTTGATCTTGTTACTTCTACAGTAATACAAGGTAAAAATAGATATTCTGGAATTAGGGAAGGAAATTCCTCACCTCAACTACATAATATATGGTATTGGGAAAATTATTTCATCTGTGATTTTGCAGTGAGGTTTCAGCATGTTGATCACGGGGCCAGGTGGATTTGTTAATTTGTCTTCCCACACTCAGAGCTGACCAGATCAGGAGGTATGACCAGGTATGTTCGGGTAGTGACACATTGACACAACAGAGTTGGTTGTAGTAAACAGTGAAGTTCATACTCTTAACAACCAACCAATCTTTACTAGTGCGAGGGCTATATGCAAGACGCCAAACCAGGCTGTGAGGGAGGTTCAGACACACATGTGTGGCCGACATGGACATGCAGAATTCAAGAAAGGACTTGCCCAGTTGCCTGGCACGTGATTAGCTGACGGTCTCCTGCTGTCAGCTTTTCGAGCTCTGCTTCAGCTTTCAAGCCCAGGTCACACTTTCCTTGGGTTTTTCTCTTCTTGAGGTTGCCCCTACCCAATGACTAGGCAAGGTGGTAGGACAAGGGCCTAGCCCAACATGGACTCCTCTAATGGGCAGTTTTTGCTTGGGAGTTCCCCAAAAGACAGGCGGAGACGTTGTTAGGTGTGTATAATGTTCTGCTGGTCCCCCTGCCCAATCCTGCAGCTCTTTTCTTTTACAGGTGTTATTTCTTAATAAATCTTTTGCACTCCCAACTCCCTCTCAGCATTTGCTTCCTGGAGAACCCAACCTGCCACAACAGGAAACATTTAGATCCTACAAAGTCAGCTGGGAAGGGAAGGAATTCAGAAAAAAGAATGAAACACTGAAAACTGTATATCAAATAAGAAGAATGATGTGGATTGTCGACTGGGAGACTATAAAACCCATCACTGAGCTCTTCAGGTCACAGGTATGTTAGGGAAGGCATGTAAGTTTGGTTTACGGAAAATGCATTCACATTTACACCAATTGGTCTAGAACAAGTTGAATGTTTAGCTGTGGGAGAGGAAGGAAAAAAGAGAAAGACGTCTGAAGAAAAAGTTAATACTGATGTGATCAAAAGAAATGGAGGCTAAAAGTACAATAGAGGAGCAGCATTTATGATAGCTGATGCTCTAAAATTACAGAGTTCATAAAATAAGTTCCGTTTTTTAAATAAAAGAGATGGCTAGATCTTTGTTAAATTATTACAGTCCCTGGGGAATTAATACGTTTCATCTCATAGCCTTGGACTGTATGTTCTAATGTGTTTTTTGTTGATTTGGGTGCACTAAGGACATGCTACAAGCTTTTATGTTAAAACAGATTTCTAATCCTATGTTAATTGGTTTTTAAGGTGTGGTTATTAAAAGTCAAAAATGATCTGTCAAATAAAAATGGCAAGCAATAGGATATATTGGAGAATATGAGGAAGCCATTTGATATAAACCTAATTCGGCCTGAACTTGTCTTTCCAAAAGGGCCTGACTGTGGCCGTTGAGCATGCATTGTATATCTGCTTTAGATTTTCCCTATGGCAAGAACAAAGGCCCATCAGGTAAAGGTGCAACTTCCCTCCCCCTCCGAACACTGGCGTCTCCTTAAGGATTAAGCATCTTTCCTTAGGCTAGAAACTGATTGCTGCGCTCACCGGTGACCGCCCAGCTCGAGACAATAGACTTGCCTCCTGCTACGCCCATGAAGATAGCAGACCCCACTACCTGCTGTGTCCATCAAGCGCTGTGCAGACAGGGCAATCTTGTGACTATTGTGGGAGGGACATTTCAATCATAGTGAAACACCCTCTTTGAGGGTATATAACCCACCTATGTACCCCCACTTCTTTGGAGTGCTCTGTTCCTTTGTGGAAAGACTCTCCCGGGTTATAATCCTAAGATTTAAGCTCAGAATAAACTCACCCAAATTTTCATTTACAGATTGGTTATGGATTATTTTCGTCGACAGATCTTCCAATATGAGTAAGCAAATGCCCACATATGGTTTATCTCAGTCTCCAAAGCATCTTTATGCTCTAAAGGGCATTTTTTTCACTTTCTGAAAGGAATCACTGTCAAGGAACAATGCATATTTTACAGTTGAAGATACATAGCTGATTCTTCTGGTTTCCCATTCTGATTTTTTAATAATCTGGTTATCAAGTAAGGCTTAGAATCTTGGTTATTCAAAGACTTTCAAGAAACTTAGCACATTATTCCCTGTCGTGCAGAATAAAGCAATTCAGATGTTTCAACCCACAGGATGTTCAAAACCACCAGAAACATTGTACGATTAAAAATGTTCACAGAGGGGCCGGCCCCATGGCCGAGTGGTTGAGTTTGCATGCTCTGCTTTGGCAGCCCAGGGTTTCACCAGTTCGGATCCGGGGCACAGACATGGCATCGCTTGTCAGGCCATGCTGAGGCAGCGTCCCACATGCCACAACTAGAAGGACCCACAACTAAAAAAAATATACAACTATGTACTGGGAGGATTTGGGGAGAAAAAGCAGAAAAAAAATTCAAAGATTTTTATCCTTCTATATTCAATTTAGAATAGGAAAAAAGCTGAGGCCAGCCCTGTGGCCAAGTGGTTAAGTGCACGCACCCCACTTTGGCGGCCCAGGGTTTTGCCAGCTTCGATCCTGGGTGTGGACATGGCTCTGCTCATCAGGCCATGCTGAGGTGCTGTCCCACATAGCACAACCAGAAGGGCCTACAGCTAGAATATATAACTATGCACTGGGGGGAGGCTTTGGGGAGAAGGGCAAAAAAAAAAAAGATTGGGAACAGATGTTAGCACAGGTGCCAATCTTAAAAAAAATAGAATAGAATAAAGCTGACTACTGGAGCTCAAGAAGTTGTGGAGAGTGAAGGACCAATCAGATTGAGAAGCAGATAAACAAAATTCTTTGTAAGAAAATCCTTGGTTAAATGTTGAAGAAAATGCATCTATATTTAGATCAATTGGTCTAGAAGAAGCAGAATGTTTAGCTGATGAGAGGAAGGAAAAGAGGAAGAGGTCTGAAGAAAAAGTTAATATTGACGTCCTCCAAAGAAATGGAGATTAAAAGTATAATAGAGGAGCAGCATTCATAACAGCTGAAAAGTGGAAGTGACCCAAATGTCCATCAATGGATGAATGGGTAAACAAAGTGTGGTATCTCCACACAATGGAATATTATTTGGCCATAGAAAGGAATATAGATGCTGTAACATGGATGAACCTTTAAAACATGCAAAGTGAAAGAAGCCAATCACAAAGACCACATATTATATGATTCCATTCACATGAAAGTCCAGAATAGAGAAGTCTATGGAGACAAAGTAATTAGTGGTTTCCAGGGGTGAGGGTAGCAGTAAAGGGTGATAGCTAAAAGGTTCAGGGTTTCTTTTAGAGGTGATGAAAATGTTCTAAAATTGTGATACTTGCAGAAATCTGTAAATATTTCAAAACACCGAATCATAATTTTAAATGGGTGAATTGTATGGTATGTGAATTATATCTCAATAAGGTTATTTTTTTTAAAGTGTAAAGAAAAATGTACTCAATTGCCAGATGAGAAGTAATTGAACTGTGTAAATAGAATTGTAAAGGCCCCTGGGGCTGCATCACAAAGTTTTAATTGATCAAATTCTTCCTGGAGTTGGGAGTTTATCCTCACTCGTCTGATTCCTTAGGCATTAGTAAATTGTGCTTGTTCCTTTGGATTTCCATGGAAGTATTTGCTTTTTCTGCATATCATAAGATCAGCGTGTTAGTCTGAATAATGGCACCAAAGATATCAGGTCCTAATTCCTGGAACTATGAGTGCTACCTTAAATTGCAAAAGTGACTTTGCAGGTGTGATAGATTAAGGATTTTGAGATGGCGAGATTATCCTGAATTATCTGGGTAGGCCCCAAATGCAATCACATTTGTCCTTAGAAGAGGGAGCCAGAAAGGGATTAGATTACAGAAGAGGAGAAGGCAGTGCGCCTACAGAGACTGGAGTGATGTGGCCACAAGCCAAGGAATGCAGACAGTGACCAGAAGCTGGAAAAGACAAGGATCTCTCCCTTGGGACCTCCAGAGGGAACCAGGCCTGCCAACCCCTTGATTTTAGCCCCATAAGATTCAGGACTTCTGGCTTGCAGAACTGTAAGAGAATAAATTTGTGTTGTTTTAAGTCATTAAATTTGTGGTAATTTGTTACAGTGGCAATAGGAAGCTAATACAATCAGCAATGCAGGACTGTGTCCACGAGATTAAATGATGCTGGGGAGATATTAAGAGGGATTTACACAGCTTCTTGATATTTGATGCTTGAATAGTAGTTGCTTGTGAGGTCTAGTTAACGTTTTCCTGCTATAATTATTTACTACTTTAAGTGCTGTTTCTTGATTTTAAATGCCTTATCTTGCTTTAATATTCTAAGACCCAGCAAACCCTTTTTGGAAGAGGTGAGTTATCTTTTTATGGTAAATCCTTGCTCCCCCAACCTCATTCTGACTTCTGCTATATATGAATCAAGTTCTGTTACCAGCTTCCTGGCAAGGTTCATCTTCTAGGACATAGTGATACTTTGTTTAGCTTTAGGAAGCAGAGAAGGCGGGTAAATCAGAGGTGAGGAGTCAAGGCAACCACCTGGCAAAAAAAAAAGACAGGGCTCAGAAGAGAATTTCAAGGTCACAGGAGTTACTGGAGGCAGTAACGAGCAAACCCAGCGCCTGATGACCTGTGCAGAATTCAGTGTCTGCACACCTCCACCTTTTCTGAAAAAGGAGTGTCCATGGTTTGAGTTACTCCGAGGAAAGACATCATCTCTCAGCTCTGAAAGAATAATATACTCAACCAAGGCAAGAATGAGGCAAGATAAGCACTCTCTACTTTGGAGTTGGGATAGGGGAAAGGAGACTATAAGCCAGTAGGGAAAGAGTAGTGAAAGTACTTATACCCTTTGTAGACATTATCTCTAGGACAGCGAGATGTGAACAGTTTTATAAGAAAACATTCACTGCAATATTTATAATAGTAGTATGTAATAGAAGATTTGTTAACATAGTACCTATATAGAACTTCATATAGCCATTAAACACTTATGAAAAGGTTTATGATGAACTTTATATATTGACTGTGCATGACACAAAACTAGTAAAGACAGTATTCTTAAGTTATGTATCAAATGAGGAACAAAAAAGGAAGAGGTGGAAAGAACCACTACACGTTGGTTTTTCTGGTTGGTAGAATCTGGGAGACCAGGTTGCAAAAATGCATTTCAGTTTGTTTCCTACAGGTAACACTTTAAGAAAAATTTTTCCTCCAAATCTGGCTAGCCAGCGGTCTTTATGGAATTGTAGAGTATGGACTGTCAAAAGGATTTCTCCTTACTTTCGACAAGCAACAGTGATGGCCTCTTTCCTCAATACCTGTGTAGTAATGTAGTTGCCTTATGAGTTTATACATGTTTTCTTATGCATCTGGAAGAGGGTCATTCTTTTTATTGAGAGCAAAAGCAAAGCTGCATTAATGAGATCATGTCTTATTCAAGACTGCAGCCTGTTACTTGGCATATAGTGGGGTAAGTTGAATGAATGCATTCTAACCTCTCAACACTCTCTTTAACACCATGAATTGGGGTGATTACTGCTGTTACTACTGCCTCTATCAGCTAAGACTACAGCTTCATGCAGTGGGTAGTGTTTTATCTGTCTATACCAACATAATCTAGTTGGCCTCTTTCTTCTGCACCAGGGTGGACACATTAACGTCCCAGAAGATTAACACCTAATAAGAAAAATGTGCTCCATATGGAGTTCTGAAGCTTCAGGGTTTCTTTTACAAGGACTCTTTTTCCAAAAGGCAATATGATTCTTTTACTACATTACACTGAACACAAAGTTTTCCTTGGTGCCAGTCATAACAAATGTTCAAGTGGTGTGGAATACGGCGAGTACTATGGTGCAGGCTTGGGAACGTTTCCTTGAACAAATTCTTCCATCTCCCTGCTTTGGGCTCATTTACTAATTCCTAGAGGTAGCATGAACCATGTTTAGCCTAACGGCCTTCTGTTCAGAACTTTTTCTAAGGTTAGCTTTTAAAGAAAGGCAGAAGCCAACTGCTCCTGATTGATATCTTCCCCTGCATAGAAACTGACAGGCTTCTCAAGAGTCTGACTTGGCAGTGGGCAAGATAACATTCACCACTAGGAAAATGGACCACAAGGTGTCTCTTTGCTAACTCAAGTCCTTTATCTATTTGCAATATGCTTATTCATGGAAAGAAGAAAACAAACAAACTCAAAAGGTTCCTTGTCTATTTGAATTATTTTTCTTAGCAAGTGTAAGAGGCCTGCAACTTCTGCCATCAGTTTCAACCAATTGTGCTGTAGGTTTATGGAAGTTCATCACCTTCAGAATCCAGGTCAAAATCTCTTCTAAACCTACCTCTGTTTGATTTAATAGAAAGCCAAGAACAATCAAAATCGGATCTAACAGCTTAATGCAACTGAGTCGAGTTACTCTTGCATAGGCAAAAACTCATTAAAATTTCTTCAGAAGTAGAATTTCTTCTTGACACACACACCCTTGTCTGTAAATAGGATCAACAGAGTCAAGCTCTGTACTAAGTGTGTATATTTAGTCTTTTAGTTCCTTTAAAAAACCCTCTGGCCATAGGAATTCTCCTTTTTCTGGGAGATGAGATAGGATGCCCAAAATCACATGGCTCACCAACATGCGGCTCCCTCTAAAGGGCTGCACTCTCTGAATTATCCGCATATTTAGGATGAATTCCAGTGTTATCTAACAGAACTGTTTTGGCAGCCCCAGGTAAACTTACCTTATAGAAATTCATTCCTGAGGATAAAAAAAGGAAGGAGCCAAGGCAGGGGGAAAATAAAAATCCAACCCAGGAAACATATAGTCAGGCAGTCACTTCAGAAAGATTTCAATGGAAGTTTCACTCTTGATACATTATTGTATGGAAGCTGTATTAATACAAGTGGGAGGAATCCCCTCCCTCATCCTCCTTAACCTGCGGGGAGGGGGCCACTGTAGTCACCTAAACCTGGTAAGATGTCTGGCGTTGTGCGGTCGTTCATAGCCTGAATCTTCAAAAGATAGAGCCTTAAGCGTTCTTATCATGTCTGATTCAGCATCCCCGCCCCAGTTTAATGCAATAGTGAAATCCCAATGACAATTTCCAAGTATTTTTTTTTTTAACCAGAAAATGCACAAGCGCACCTGCTTATAGATACCTTTACTTCTTAAAATGACATTGGGTCACAAACACTATATTACCTGGGTTTTTTCAGAGGGCTCATTCTAGTGTTCCTTTTCTTCATGGGCAATGGATTTGTGCTCTGTGTAATTAGACTCAAAGCATGCAAAGAGCTGACCAGCTGCTTCTTCCCGACTTATATCGAGTCCCCAAACTTTTCGTCTCTTCCTTTCACGTGGTGGAGAGTGAATTCTCCAGGGATAATCTGGCGTAACGGGGGAGCCTATTGGGTTACCTCTGGCCACATCGGGGGCTTTGGTGTACCCCCCACGGACGTCAGGCTGGAGCTGTACGTCTTCAGCTTCTCATCTGAAGGTGCGGAGGGACCACCCCCGAGTCACAGGCTCTTGCCTGTTCAGAATACCGTCCCCTACAGTTGAAGCGTGCCCGCGATGCCGTCTCCAGGCCGCAGAACCTTCAGAAATCGAGCGGGAGAGAGGCATTAAATGTCGGTGGCTACCACGCCTCCCACGTTTCAGCGCTAGCTTCTTACTGGGGGAGTGGGAGGGAACATTAAGGCTTTTTCTGCTCCGCTGTACCCAGCAAGGAGGCTACAGAAGCGGGCAGAACTGAGGCAGCGGCACCATCGGCCGATTTTTCCGCTCTTCCCGGCTCGTCCTTCCGCCTGCACCGCCCTCGCCCCCGCCCCTCCGCCCTCTTCACAGCAACCAGCGACCTGACTGCTCCCGCGCTTCTTTCCTGCCGCCCGCAGTGGCCTGCCTTTTATAGTCACAGCAGCCAATCAGCGCACTCCTTTCCTTCTGCCCGCCCGCCCGGCCAATGGCAGCGCCCCTTGTGTAATCGTCGGCTGCTCGGCTGCTCTCGGCTATTTTCGTTGTTGCTGGCTTTTTCAGGGGCTGCTCGCTCGCAGCCAGAGACGCTTGCTTTTTTTTCCGGGTTCGGAGCCGTTCCGGATGCTTTAGGCTGCCGGATGTCTGATCTCCGGATAACTGAGGCGTTTCTGTACATGGATTATCTGGTAGGTGCGGGGCAGGGGTGGCGTGTCGCCTCTTGGACCCCGAGTGCCCGATATCCCTGTGCCTGGAGGAACAGCCTTTTTGCTTTCTTTCTTTGGGATGGGATGCCTTTGGGGTTCTTTCTCCCGCAGCCGCCTCTAGAGCTGTGCAGGGACCTGGAGGGGCGGCCGCCAGGACGGCGGGGCCGCAGCGCCGAGGGGTGGTGGGGCTGACAGGTAAAGGTGCGGCCCGGGCCAGCCGCGCTGCGGGGCGAGCGGCGCGCTGGGGCTGCCCGAGAGATGGGGCCGCGGCCGCGGGGCGTCCCCTGCCCGCCGTCGGGTTCTTTGCTTCCCTCTGCAAAGGACTTTCCGCGGAAGCAGGAGTTTTCCGCTCTCCCTTCAGCAGAACTCCAGGTACTATTAAAGAGCCATAACCAGAATGGCTCACTAAGTGCCCGGCAGCCCCGGTCATTTGGTTGTTATTAGATCTCTAAAGCTTTGACCTCGATCGCGGACAGGGTTTAAAAGCACATTACCATAAAGTCGACGGGGCTAAACTACATCGCAGCCCGGCCAGAACTGGTCTGGGTAGGGGCAGGCATTGCCCCGCCGTTGCTGTCGTGGGTGCCTGCCGCCTTTACCCTGTGCACGGATTGGATCCCAGCTGTGCTTTTAGGCCGGGCTTGTGCTGAGAAGTTTAGGTGGGAAAAGTGTCAGCACCGTGCTGGGACGGAACACTATTTAAAAAATTGCCCTGTATGTGTGTTCTTGTGAAATTATGCAAGCACCTTGAATTGTTCCAGAAATTATGTTTCCCCAGAGCTGCCTGTTTGTGTTCCGGGGGATCCTCATTGACACTGGCTGTGTTCCATCCTATACAATTACCAGGTTTACCTTGTTAGCCGGAACCGCTATTGCAATGCAGAGTTGAAGTAGATGGTTAGAAACATTGACCCTCCTGTCATCTTGTCGGACACAGGCAGTCGGTTTTCCACTGCAGATTGGCCTGGCAGAGATTTCCCAGTGCCTTCTAGGAATTACACTTAAGGCTGTACTCAGAAAGACTGTAAATCAAGAAGTGCTGGAGAAGGACTGGTTTTATAATGTGTTACCATGTATTTGAGCTTATTTTACCTGAAGGAAATGTTTCCCCTAAAGCATGGTTGGTGATCTTGTGGGGAACGGTGGTGATCTGAGTTAACGCATGACCTTGTGAATGGAGCAGAGTCAAAATTACTGAGTTCAAATTCTGTTTTCTTGTTCATTTGTTGCTGTCAGTAACTGCCTCTATTTTTGTGATGACGGGAGGCTATCCACCCACAACTGGAGCCGGTTACCGGGATTATCTGATTATAAGCATTCTTTAAAACACAACTTGCCGTGTAGGTTGAGAGAGTTGCCAAATGTTTCTTAAAGATTGTTTTCTAAATTAAATAACTGATTAATATGTAGCCTGTCTTATAAAATACAGTACTATGGTTTTGTTTTGCAGTCTGCCCAGATTAAAGCCAAAGTTTGTTGAGAATAATTACCAAGTAGGAAAGGGTGATATTACCTATGCTACTGAGAGCTAATTTTGGATACTTAAGTGGGTAGTTTCTAAAAAGGAAGTCAGGTGATTCTGATCATTTTATTATTACTTTTATTTACTGGATGTTTTAAATTTACAAATTGCATCGCAAACCTGTCTTTGAGATGCCAAACCCACCAAAGCATTTAGTGAAAGAATTGAAAACCCCAGTTAATTACTCAAGTTAATTTCTAGATGGAGAGTCGGTTGGGAGCGGGAATGTCTGGGCTCTAGGTTCCCTTAAAAGCAGATTGATTTGTCAGTTTACTAACAGTTTTGTGGCAAAATCGATGGGCCTTGAATTTGATGTGGCCTTTTTGTTTTACCTGCCACGCCCCCACACACTCAACTTTTGCTTTCTTGTAAAAAAAAAAAAAATCATTGTTTTGTCACTTGTCTATGCTTTTTAAAAAATTCACAAGTGCAGTGAAACAGTCCTATGAAAATCACTGGCTAATCATTGGATCTGAGAAAAACATCTTAGAGGAAATAAGTCAGTTTTTATGACTGTGTCGAGTATCCCTCTGAAAGGATTTAAGAAAATCCGTAAACGTTAACTCCAGTTTTTACTGAAACTGGACTGAAAAAAAAAAAAAAACAACCCTCCTGAGGTGGTCTTTTGTGTTTACTTTTTGCTTATCAACTTTCAGAGAAAATGATGGGCCACACATCATTCCTTTCTTCTGGCCTTTCTGATGGACTGGATTGCTCATACATAATTTTCATCTGGTGTTTATTAAAAACTAATTTCTGAAAAATGAAAATCAATTCCGTTGACTGCATCTGGGATCTTATTTTTAAAATAGGTCAATTCCCAAGTTCTTTTACTTACCTTCCAGAAAAAGTGCCCCTTTCATTTCGAGTTTGACTCTCTAGGTTTTGCTGAGCTGGTGGACTAGAGTAAGCCTCTGGCCATGCACTTGACAGGAATAATGGTGTGTGCTATCTTTTCTTCTTTTTTCTTTTGAATCGGTGTTAGGCTTTCTTGTTGTTGCCTTTGGAAGCTGAAAGAGGGAGCTGTGTGTGTGTGTGTGTGTGTATGTATTGTCCATTGTTCTTTAGACTGGATGTTATCACTTAACCTTTTTCATTGGCAGGAGAGTGGAAAGGAAGAAAAATGAGAGACCCACAGAGGTGCTATTTTTAACAGCTTTTAATAGGATTGTGGATATTAAAAGAGATGATGAAGCTCTCTGATCTTAGAGGTTGCTGTTGATTTCTTATCTTGAAAGAAATGTTCTCAGTTAGAGGTGATAGATAAGGTGGGGGACAGGGATAGTACCTTAGTATTTAAGACAGGATTTTGTTGATTTCAGTTCAGGGAAATAGTGGTAATCTGTTAATCCTAAATAATTATATGTATTACCTGGTGCCTGACTTGGGTCCTGGCACGTAGTAGGGCCCGGTATACGTTAAAGTGCATGAATGTGAGACCGAAGGGACGATTCTGCTTTTCTCACCAGCTTCTACACGGAGACAAGATAAAATCTGTTTGGATTAGGTGTCTTGTTCTGGGGAATTCAGAATGTATCCTTCACTCTTAACTTTAAGATTATCAAGATGTCATTTGTTTAGCCTGGCTGGCAATTTAAATATAAAAATCTTAGTTTTCCTGTTGATAAGAGAGTCTGCCTAGGAGGCCACACACCTTTTCTCCATTTTTATGATGGGCTTTAAAGGCCATATTTACACCTGTCAGATCTATGGGTAAAGATTTTGCTGCTGTTTCAACAGGCAGGACGAGCAGCTTTCTCGCTGTCTTCTGACAGGTAGAACTAGTTAAGACAATGTGCAGAGCTTTTCGAGTAAGGTAAGAGAAAATAGTCAAGCTGGAATGAAAGAGAAAAACATGTCAACCAGGTTTTCCTGGGAGGTTAGACAAGATCAATTCCTAGATTCCTTTCAGTTAAATTTTTCTTTTGTCCTGATTAAATGTGTTGATTGGTCTGGATTTCACCTTTTGCCCCCCTTCTGCCATCAAAATGACAGCAATAAAACTTGTTATGCTTTGTGTAATGCCTATGATGATTAAATGAGATAATGGAGGGAAAGCAATTTATAAACAGCACATTGCTTTTCAGATGTGAAATGCTAATGTGTTATAATTACGATGCCGATATAATTCTTATACTTCCTGTGGAATGACTCTTCCTGCTCAGTGGTGAATATTGGCCTAGCTTTTAAACTAGTCTCAGTATTTGGAAAGATTTGGAGTGGTAATGAGCCTGCAGGAAGTCACAAGACTTTCTTGAGGATTGTTTAATACCTAGAAAAATAAAACCATATTCTAATATTTTTATTAATCCATTCAACAAATATTTATGAAGCCTCTGCCTTGTGCCTGGCCTTGAAAGTTGTGAGGGATGAGCACCCTACCAGGATCCCCTTGCCTGTAGGACCGGCAGGCTTGTGGCTCTGTGGCAGAACAGGTTGGATAAGGTACATAGGGGAGGAGGCAGCTTCTGACGTGCTCCTTAGCTTTCTGCTACTTTTCTTCTATTTTAAATGTGTTTCTTTGTTTTATTGTGAACTAAAATGCAAAGGTGAACTTGCAAATGTGGTAACTAAATATGCTTGATGAGTCTTGGATGCCGGTTGTCACTTAACCATCATTGCATTTATGTGTGGTGTTTGAGATTTAATAAAGCTGGGCTTCTAGATTTCTTCCTTGTATAGATTGGTGAACCTGGCCCAGTTTCTTGGTCACAGCTGTACCTGCCACTATAAAAATTCGTGTGTCAGTGGGGAACATCTGGTGAGAGAGGTAGATGGATCAGCACAAATCCATCACCATTTGCAGGGTAAAAACCAACTAACCAACCAACCAACCAAGAATGGAAGTTCATGATGTCCTACGAAGAACAGAGCTCATCGGTACCAGTAAGTCATAAATGAGCCTGTTCGAAAAGGCACATTTGTGATTTTTATCTGATGTTCAGTTATCTTAAAGTGCTTTTAACCCTGAATGCTGATGAACATAGGTAGTGTGTTGTGACTATGGTCAAACTGACTATAAAGTAATAATATAGGTCAAGCATTTTTTTAGTCTTAACTGCAGTTGGATTAGGCAGAATCACATAAATAGTCTTTTACTAATCATAAGATAAAAATGTGAACACAATAAACACATCTACCATCTTGGAGTTCTTACAGCAAAAAAGTTTTAAGAGGGGCTGGCCCAGTGGCACAGTGGTTAAGTTCGCATGTTCCGCTTCGGCAGCTGGGGGTTCACCGGTTCAGATCCTGGGTGCACACCTACACACCACTTGTTGGGCCATGCTGTGGCAGGCATCCCACATATAAAGTAAGGAAGATGGGCATGATGTTAGCTCAGGGCCAGTCTTCCTCAGCCAAAAAAAAAAAAAAAAAAGATTGGCAGCAGATGTTAGCTCAGGGCTAATCTTCCTCAAAAAAAAAAAAAAGGTTTTAAGAGCATCCATATCCTTAGGCAGGAACTTTGCTGTAAAGGCATTAGCTCTGGTCCTCGAGCTCCTGTGGCTCTAGTCTGGTAGTGTGAGTCCTAGGAGAGGACACACAGGGCACGTGAGTCATGCCCTCTGGGAGCTTGCATTCTAAAGGATGCCAAAACCATGTGCTTGTTGGCATGCTGGGGGTGGGGAGAGTTAAGCATATGAGTTATGAAGGTGAAAACAGCTAACATGTATTGAGCACTTACTGTGTGCCAAAGTTGTAAGTACTTTCCACGTGTAATGGCATTAAACCGAGACCCAGAGAAGTGTAATTTCCCCAAGTTCATGCAGCTGACAAGCAGTAGAGCTGGGATTGTGGCCCTGGAGCCCTCCCTCTCACTGCCTTCTTCCCAGCTTGGTGTTAAAGCTGTTGGAATGCAGTTGAAATTTTTACCGTGTATTTCACGTAAATGCTATGCTGCTGCTTAAGGAAAGCGGTCCATAAAAGTGGTCCTTGACCAAGTAAAAGAAACCAGGGGCCGGGAGCAGGCTGACTGATGTTCCTGCCTCCTCAAGGACTTCGCTCTGCTAAATGACCGTTAAGGAGGAGGCTGGATAGAAAGATAGATAGAAAGCTGTGTTGTGTCCTGAGCTTTCTGCCACAGTGTCCTGACTCTGGTCACTGAGCTGACCTTCAGCATCTAATGCTTCTTCAAATGACCACAAATGAGTTTCCAGGCAACCGTGTTACTCAGACCCCCAGTGTCGCTTCAGGGCTAACTTCATGTCTGCCAGAAGCCCCAGTTTTCTTTTGAAGAGGTCACTGAGACTCAGGATCTGTTTGTCAGTTTATGTGAAGTCTGCTATGCTCCTTTATCAAGTGCCTTCTGGGGAGTGGGGCTGTCGCAGCAGACATGAGGCCCCAGGTGGTCTATTCCTTATGGATTTCATTTGGGCAAAGTCCCCTGATGACATTAACTATAAAGGGTTTCTTTCTGAGGTAGATTGGTAGATTTAGAGAAGGAAAGATTTTTTTGTTAAGGTCTGGTGACTGCATTGTCAATAAGAAGGAAGCAGGAATTTCCCTTGATACTTCTTACAGATTGAATTAATTATGAGTTTTATTTTGGAGCCTGCAGCCCCCTTTAGTTGCGCACTGGCTTTCCCCCGGCATCTCCCCAAATGCTTCAGGTGTTTGGATGAGTCTGTGAAGCCCAGTGCTGGTTGACCCTCATTTTTGAGTGTCTGTAAAGTGTTTGGACACATTGATGTCTAGCAGGCCCAGCTTCATGGGTATGCGGCCACGGGGGCCGGTGTTTAGAAGGGCCCCACGCTTGGTTTGATGCTCTGTGGTCACCATCTTGAAATTCTTAATTTTTGGTGCTTTGCGTTTTCATCTTGCACCCAAATTTGTGTAGCCGGTCCTGACTTCTAGTGCTAAAGTAAAGCCATGGGGATATCCCTTGAATGACCCCAGGGCAGTGGCCATCATCTGAGTACGTAACTTGCATCAGTGCTGGGTCCTTGACCATCTTGATCACCAATTTATCACCAGAATCCAGTCTGGTACCTGGTAAATAGGGGACTACGTACCAAGCACGGTGCAGTGTTTTACTTGTACCACCTAATTTAATTGTCCCAACAATCCTGTTAACCAGATACTACTGACTTACAGAAGGCTTACTGACTTAGGAAACAGGGAGGTTGAGGCTCTTCGAGGTGGAGTATTGGTCAGGATCGTGTAACCAGTGGAGTGTCCGGACTAGGGTGTGAGCCAACTTGGCATTTCTAAGCCCATGCTTGTGAGCATTATTCAGTGCTGCCAACCTAATAGTAATAGTTGTTGAGAGGATGAGTGAGAGGTGCTGCCTGAATCATAGACGCCATGCTGGAAGTTCAGGGGTCCTATCAGTGCTGCTGTCACATGGTTCCTTGAGGAAAGCCCTCCGGCTTGGGAAACGGTGGGTTAGGACCTTAAGGTGAGAGAGTTTACTCACTGATTTACTTTCCTTTGTTGACCTGCTGTCTCCTTCACTCTTTTGCATAAACGTTGGCGTTCTGCTCTTTGGTTCACAGCCAAACACACCTACTTGATTTCGATAGCAACTAACCATTTGAAAAGTTAGATTTGCAGGACCATCTCATTTATCAGGTTCCTTTCTACCTAGATTTGCTGGGAACTGCTCTGACCTCTAGACTGCTTCTCTCAGGCTTGAGGACTTGTCTCCTGGTAATCATGTCCATGTCTCCCTAGGGGAATTCCCATGGGTTCTTTTTCAACTGGATCGCCACTTCTCTGGCCTCTCACTCTTGGGGGAGGCAGATGTGAGTCTGGCGCCCTCCCAGGACCGTTGATTGAGATGCAGAAGGGCTGCATCTGTTCCTAATCAATCTGTGCATGGACTCAGGAGCTAAGATGAAATACAGTTCCTTCAAAGTTTTGTTTTCAGTAAATACAAGTATTCAGAAAAGTACAGAAAATAATTAAATGCGTTTCTGTGTACCTGCCTCCCTGATTGAACAGTTGTTAACATTTTGCCATTTTAACTTCAAAACTCTGGTGCTCTCTTACAACAAGAAAAACAACTTTAAGGCTACAGCTCAAGCCTGCTGCTCCCCCGTGCTGTCTTCCTCCTCCTTTCTCAGTGGTGGCGCTGTCCCAAAGTTGGTGGGTGGTGTTCTCATGTATGTTTTTGCATTTTTATTACGTTTGCATGTATGCATAAATAATAATTAGTATTGTTTTGCGTGTGTTAACAATTTTACAAAAATTGTAACATACCACCCTTAGCTTTTTGGAACTTGTTTTACTTCTCTCATGTTTTTGAGATTAATAAATATTGCTGTATGTGTCAGTAGACGCGTGTTTTATATTTCAGGTTTGAATTTTACCATGTCTGGTTTTATATGTAGAGATCTTATTTGGATTTTGTGAGAAGCTCACAGAAGAGAGTAGGTGTTGGTTTTGAGGCATAGTTGTGTGTGTGTGTTTACTTGTTTTTAGTACTACATGATAAATCACAAATTATTTAATAAAATTTTATGGGCATTTCAGTCTTTATTATCATTCATCAGTTTGTTTTACAGCTTACAACAATCGTTTTGTGATCATATTAACACATATACAGGTAAACATATATATATATATATATTTATATTCTTGCCTGTGCAAGGACTGAAATTATTTTGGTAACATGTTTATTATTAAAGTGAAAGCTTAGTAAAGGAAATTTGGAAAGCACAGCAAAGTACATTGGGGGAAAACATGTCTGTTATCTAGCAACCCATAGAGAAACAGCTGACGTTTTTTAATCCTGCATCATAATGAAGATATAGTTTTATAACCTTTTTATACTTATGAATGTTTAAATTTTAACAATTTCTCTTCTGCAATGTTAATTTTCTATATTATACTGGTAAGCCATAATTTTCGTAACTAATCACCTTTTCATTGAATATTTAATGTTTGTTCCAGTTTGGTCTGTTATATAAATAATGCTGCAATGGACATTTCATATAAACTCTTCTGATATTTTACTACAGTGTGTTGTAAGGAGCAGTAGTTCTCTAGTACTTTAATGAGTCTTACTACAAAAAGGGGTTCCAGTGCCAAGTAAGTTTGGAAACTGGGTCAAACAAGTTTCTTTATTGTACAGCCTTTAATATGCAAACGTACATGGTGACTCTCTAAAGGGAGATTATTACACGCATAGTTTCTAATCCTTTGGAGTACTGTTGCTTTATGATCAAGTTCTAGAAGTAGATTTGTAGGGTCAAAAGATAACCAGCATTTATTGCTCTTGATATTGATTAAATAAGTTAGTATTTGCAAGGTACTTACAACAGTGCCTGGATATAATCAGCTACTGTTTGTCAAGTCAAAGTTATTTAATAGCAAAGTTGGTGATAATGACGATAGTTAATATTTACTGAGAATTTACTCTGTCCTAGATTCTGCAGGCAGTGCTTAATATGCACTCATCAGTCATTTAGTCCTTTCAACAACTCTCTGAGAGGTGGAAGAACCATTATTATTCCTATTTTATGGATGAGGAAACTGGCGGGCAGGAGGAATTGAGTAATCATAGCCTCAGTTGTTATGAGGGCTGGTAGCGCGTCTGTAATCTTAATCTGTACATATTTTTATAATTGCAATAGAGAAGAAAACTTGGTTTGAAGTCCTGTATTTGATTTCCTCCTGGAATAGCTAGCTTTCTTTCCATTGTTTCTTTCTAATTCTATGATTTAAGTGAACATAAAGTTGTCTTAATTTATCATTCATTCACTTAAACAACTCTAACATGTTATAGGCCTTTTATGTTCTGGCACTGTCCTGGGCTCTAGGAATCTATGAGTGAATAGGACGTTGGCCTGCTCTCAAGGAACTTACAACTCTTGTAGAGATGAAAAGTGAGCAATTACATTTGGGAGTAGCATATTCTATTTAGAAGGAAATAAAGGGTACTAAGGGAGTATATAAAGGGGAAACTTAACTGAGACTTGAGGGCCAAGGACAGCTTCCCAGAGGAGTCATTTCTTCTCTGCAACATTGAAGTTGAGTAGAGTTGGCCCAGTGACAGGCAGGGCCAGGGCCAGGCAGAGGAACAGCTGGTGCAGAGACTTAGGGGTGAGTAACCCGTCACTTCAAGGAACTCCAAGGACTGGGTGTGGCTGGAGCAGTCAGGAGCAGTGGCTACGCGTGAAGCTGCAGAGCCCCGCTGGGATCATACAGGAGCCTTCAGAGTTTGCCTGCACTGACGCGGTCAGATCTGGCTGCCGTGGGAAGAAGGATTGGAAAGGAGCCCCAACGGGAGCAGGAAGACCAGTTAGGAAGATGCTGATTCAGGAATGAAATGATGGTATTCACAACCAGGTAAGGGCAGAAGGGATGCAGAAAAGTACGTGGATTTAAGCAACATTTAAGAATTGCGAGAATTTTGTAATTAGATGTAGAAAATGAGAACAAAGGAAATTTTAGGGATAATTCTCAGGTATTTGGTTTGAGCATCGTTTTGCTTATCTATTATTGAGTAACAAACTACCTTAAAAGAGTGGTTTAACATAAAAACATCTTATTTTACTCATGAATCTGGAGGTAAATCGTGTTCAGCTATGCTGTTCTTGCTTAGGATCCCTATGAAGTTACAATCAGGGTGGCTGGGGTCATCAGCGCCTGGTCATACACTTGTCTGGCATCTGGGCTGGGAACACACAGATAGCTTGGTACTGGAAAAACTTGAACTCCTGGGGCATCTTTCTTCATGTGGCCTTTCTACATGATGCCTCAAGGTAGCTGCATTTCTCACATCCAGGCTAAAGGCTTGCAGAGTGAATGTACCAAGAGGAACTGGCAGGAGCTGCTGGTCTTTCCTACCCTAGCCTCAGCAGTCGTGCAGCATCATTTGTACTGCATTCTCTTCATCAAGACAGTTACAAACGCATGCTCAGGATCAAGGGCAGGAGACGGACACCACCTCTTGGTGGGAGGAAATTGAAGCATTTATGGGCATGTTTTAGAACCATCACAGGCATTGGGCTGGCTAATCTAGTCATGTACTGTGGTGGGTAGCACTTGAAGGAATAGCACGATGGGAAGAAAACAAGGAGTTTGATTTTGGTGTTACCAGGTTTGTGCTGCTTGTGCAAAATCCAACTTGAGGTTTCATGTAGGTAGATGGGAGCTCAGAGAGGTCTCTTGGAGATGGAGTTAAAAATAATAGGTAACAGTTATTGTTACTTACCATATACTGTTACTATATTATTACTGTCATCATGTGGGAGGCACAGTGCTAAGTGTTTCTCATGCATTATTCTTTTACTATTATCATTTTAGAGGTGAGAAAACTGAGGCTTAGAGAAATTGAGTGTCGTGGCCATGATGTGATGGAACCACAACTTGAACTCAGGTCTGGCGAATGTCTGACCTCACATTCTTAACCACTTAGTTGTAGCCTTAGATTCAATTATCATCTGAAGCCATGGCTACAAATGAGCTCGCCCAGGGGGAGTTGTGCAGAATGGGAAGAGAGGAACCCTAAGGAAGCCCAGTGCCTTGGTCAATGCTGGCACATAGTAGGCACACAGCTTTTGTGGGATCAGCACAAGAAAAGGAACCTAAAAAGGAGCCTGAGAGAAAGAGAACCAAAAGGTTGGAAGAAAACCTGGAGAGTGTCCTTCAAGTAGGCTGAGAAGAGGTACTTTCCAGAAGGAGGAAGTAGCCAATTGTGTTAAACGTTGTCCAGAGATCATGGAAGATAATGGCTGAAAAGTGACTCTCATTCACGTCAGTGGTGACCTTGGCCAGTGCGCTGTCACAGGCCAGGTGGAAGGTGAGGAAATGACGCTGCTGCAGTTAAGTCTATCAAGAAATTTCACCATGAAAGAAGAAAGATAGCACTGACTAGAGGGGTGTGCAGATTGAGGCATTGTTTTCCTTTTTTAATTTTTTTGGTGAGGAAGATTGGCCCTGCACTAACATCTGTTGCCAATCTTCCTCTTTTTGCTTAAGGAAGACTGTTTCTGGGCTAACGTCCATGCCAGTCTTCCTCTATTTTGTATATGGGTTGCCGCCACAGCATGGCTTGATGAGTGGTGTTTAGATCCGTGCCTTGGATCTGAACCCTAGAACCCAGTACCACTGAAGTGTGTGTGAACTTAAGCACTAAGCCACCAGGCCAGCCCCATAGTTTTCCTTTTCAAATGGAACTGAACTTGAGATGGTTAAATGCTGATGAAGTAGAATTTGAGGTCATTTTGCTGAGTATGACTGAAATATCGTGGGGTAGGGGTTTGAGTGCATGGGTCTGAGGAACCTATAGTGAAGAATGAAGGCAAGAGATGACCAGGGACCCAGAAGCATTGATTGCTGTGTGCTGAAGTCGGAGACCATGACTGAATGATGCTCCAAGTCTAGTGGCTGTGTGCCTTTATTTTTTTCCTTCTAGACTTTGTAGCTGTTTGGGTGTAGGTTTCAAGAAGGTGGGCAATGAGCTTGATAAGGGTTAGGATTTTTCCAAAGTGAGTCATTGGGTGCATAACGGGGTAGAGGAATTCAGGACACTGGCAAGAAAATGGTTGAAGTGATAGACTGTGAGCTCTGAGTTAATGGAGAGGAAAGAAGGCATATAGAAAGAGGATGCAAGGGACTAGTGGTCTTGATGAGGCTGAACAATAGGTGGTGTTTGGAGTAACTGTTCAGAAGACTGCAGGGAGAGGAAGTCCAACGTGGGCAGACAGTAGGGTGTATGAATTTAAGATTGCGGAGGTAGAGCAGTTCGAGGGGAGGCTCCAATGTGTGGCTGTGGTCAGCAGCTGAAGAGATGGGGAGGTTAGAAGGCGGAAGAGGAAATACAGCTAAGGTGTGGGATGGAGCATCTTCGTGGGTGGTGAAATAACCGGGACCAGGGCAGGATTTAGATTGGAGCGACAGGCTGAGCCAGATTCAAAAATCCTCAGTGAATGAGGGGAAGGTGGACCAGTGCCTTTGACAAGGAGAGGGAGACAGTGCTAGGTACCAGAGCTCGTTGTCCTGAGTCTTGAAAGGAGCAAGGGAGAAGGAGTGGTCTGGACATCCTCGAGGGTGATCTTGAGGGATTGGCTTAGCTCACAAGGTAGAGGGGACATTTAACAAAGCTGTGGTGGGTGTAGAGGATTCGTGTCAGGGTTGAGCACTGCAGGCTTGGAATTGAAGTGCCTGACTCCACCACTCTGACTATAGCTTGGCAAGTTGTTTAACTTCTCAGGGCCTCACTTTCCTCCTCTGCAAAGCAGGGATAGTAAGCGTAACTACCTTGGGTTTGTTGTGCGGATTAACTGAAATAGTGTGTGTACTCTAGAACGGTGCCTGATGCCACCTTTTCTACCACCTCCTCTTGCTCATCACCGTAGCAAAAAAACCTCACAAAAGTTTCACAGCGCTTATATTGGCAGCCTCTTTCTAAGAGCCTTATGAGGTAGGTACTAGCATCATCTCCATTTTTCAGATGGTAAACTGAGATGCAGAAAGCTTAATCAACTTGTTTAAAGAAATACAGCTAGTAAGAGGCAGAAATGGGATTTTATCCCAGGAAATCTGGCTCCAAAGCCCTCCCTCTTAACCAGTACTGCATAATTAATGCGTATTAACTGCACCACCATCCCCACCTGCGCCGCCATTGTCACCATCACTGTGGCAAAGCGTTCTATGGAAAGGTTAGGGAGGGAGGGGCCTAGTGTGAGGCTGGCTTGTTGCAGACCGAGGCACAGAGCAGTGCGGGGTGAGGTAACTGTAATATGAAAGATGGTAGAATCAAGTTAGACCGTCTCTCAAAATAATTTGATTTAGCAGTTGCCTGGTTAGTAAGTTGGGAAAAGCTTAGGCCCAAGTTAGTTGTGTTATGGAGGGAATCCTAGTTCAGTTAAGTAAACCCACAGCACAATTACCTGATTCTTAAGACCCTCAGCCTGTACTTTTCTGCTAAGAGGGGTTGCATTCCAAGGGAACCCTTGTCCCTGGGGAGGGAGGAGACTGGACTCTCTCAAGGGACTTGGTCACCGTGTCTCTATCACAGGGGCTGTGTCTCCTTGGCGGGCCCCCGGGGTTTGGGTCCCTGCTGGCTCCAGACTCCCAGGGCAGAGAACTGGTGGTGCTGAGTCCAGAAGCTGATCAAGAGGCCCAGGCTGAGGCCTTTCAGCTGGACTGAAAGACAGTTGCAGGCAGCTCGTTGGGGCCAGGAGTTTATCTGGTCAGGGCAGCCTGTGAAGTTAGCCCGTATGTGTTATGTCTGAAACAATCACGCAGTAATCTGGATGCATTGATAATAGAGCTGAAGTGACCTGGGTGATCCTGACTTCCATCTAGTTAAAATGATCGCAGAACATAGTATTGCAGAAATGATTTTTGGTTGGAGAGCTCACCTTTCCCTCTTATTCTTATTTAAACTGTCTCTTCTTCCAGCCTTTCACCTCAAAAACTGAACTGAGGCTCCCTCCAGGGCTGCCCCTGGGGCTGCCTTAGACAGTTAAGCTTACTGGATACTGCACAGAGGTACCCAGCTCAGCTTGCCAAGGTACCCACTGTGCATTGGCACAGTGGTGCCTAATGGGCTAGCGGTGGTCCTGCCTCAGGTCTTTGTTCCTGTCTCTGTTACAGGACAAAGCACAGCATGTCACAGTGCAGGGCCGGGTTGTGGGCCTCTTTGTCTTCTCAGACGCTGGCACAGATACACAAGATAGGTGCTAAGCCGCTGGTTGGACTGAGAGGCTGCAGTGAGTGATGGTTAAGGGCACTGACCTTGGAGCTGGACTTTGCATCCTGGGTCTGTCACTTACCTGCTGTGCAGCCTCTGGGCCTCAGGTTTCTCATATGCAAAATGGGCATCATAATAGTACCTACCTTGCAGAATTGAGTCAAAATATAGAAATCATTTGAGAGAGAGCCTAGCACCATTCGCACTGTAAAAGTATTTGCTATTAGTGCATTGTGACTTTGTATATAAAGCAAGGACTTATGATACTGTTGTTACCCTAAAAATTCCACTCCAGTTCTATTCATTTTTCTAGTACTAGCCTTTCAAAAATCTTTCTGCCTCTACCTAATAAACATAGCACTGGGTTAAAGATATTGCAGCTGCCTGTTGGTGTTTTAAGTGGCAGCTATTTCTGATTTACATGGGTGAAAGGTCCTGGCATAGCATACGGTGGCCCACATCTCTCTGAGGGCTGGTTCTGCTTATAGCTGTTACATAAGTTTGGCCAAATGAGACGACTCACTTTAAATAGGCAAGTTTTCTCAAGTCCTGCTCTAGAATTATATTATTGTGTAGAACTCTCAACTTCTGTTTTGTTGGAATCAAACAGTTTGAAAGTTAAGTTTCTGCTGTTGAGAACTTCCCCCCTCAGCACATGATTGATGGGCCAGCTCTTCTCTGCCGTCTTCCCTTTGAATGCTTCCTGAGAGCCAGCATGCTGTAGAGGACAGAGCACTCTGCTGCTGATTTATTGCATAACGTGGCTGTTCTTTGTCATTTTGAATGTTTCCTGAGTGCGGCTGGTTCTTTTTGCAGGTCCCAGTGCTAGATGTAGAAAACCCCTTGTGATTATTGCATTTCTCTTTCTCTGTTTTTATATAGAAATATTGTGCTTCTGCATTATTCACTAGGGGTATTTCTCTTAGTGTAGCATATTTTTCCCCATGATTTGTTGGGTTTTCAAGATGCGTGTTTTAAAGACTGGGTCGTTTAGACTGGATTATTTGATCATTCCTGGGTTTCCCTTGCATTTCTTAACTTTTTCAGGGCCCTTGCTGACCTGACCTTGGCTATGGGCAGGATTACTTCTTGAGCCTGAAGTGGAGCTGTTCTCTATCATTTCTGTGGACTCAGGCTGTAATTTTTCTGTAGCCTGAGTGTATGGGAAATAGATTCCTCTGCTAGTGATGTTTTGATTTTCTCCCAAATATGTCTTTATTTGGGGAAAATGCCTAATTGTGTTGGTCATCTTTGGAAATAGCCATGAGTGGATATTTTCCCTTTCTTGTCTTCTGAGTGCTTACAGTTTTATCACAAATAATTGATTTTGTAAGCTTCATATTTGTCTTGAATAGTTTCATAGAACAGACTTAGTAAAAATTTTCTCTTTTGATTCTATGTCAAGAAGATATCTTCAATTGCTCATTTTAAAACTCTTCAAATCAGACTCTTTGTTATGTAGGGGAACACGTGTAATGAAACAAGTTGCTGCAAAAGTTAAAATTTTAAAGACCTATGCAAGAAGTGATGCATATTTTAATTCTTCATACACAGGTTGTCTTGAGTAAGCCAACATAAAAATGCATGATTATGAAGAAATGAAGGAGATGAAGAATCAAGATTTAACAAGCTCATTGATGGTTTGGCTCTCTCCTCTCTTTTAAAGCAGTTCTCTTCTCTTTCCCACATCCAGAGTGCTTGAGAGTTTATTTCCGAGGGGCCAGTCCTGTGGCCGAGTGGTTAAGTTCGCGCGCTCTGCTTCAGCGGCCTAGGGTTTTGCCAGTTTGAATCCTGCGTGCGGACGTGGCACCGCTCATCAAGCCATGATGAGGCAGCATCCCATATGCCACAACTAGAAGGACCAACAACTAAAAATACACAATTATGTACTGGGGGACCTTGGGAGAAAAAGGAAAAATAAACTGTTTTTTTTTTTTTTAAAGATTTTTATCTCCGAGGCAAAGATTATTTATCCCAATTGCTTTACATTATTGCACTGAGTGAGATTAAAACAACAGCAGCAACGACAAATGAATATCCCTCTAAGAGTGGGTATGGTAGCATTTTCCTGGGTATTCAAAGTTCGCAAAAACTTTTGTTTTTACTAAACAACATTTTAGTCAGTGTTTATTTTCTTGATACAAAGTGACTTTAGGGCCCCAATTTTAATTCAGATGTACAGCCCTGTGTTCAAATACTGAACTACAGTAAGAAAAGAATCTGCTAGCTTTTAAAATATTCATGAATGGTGTATGTCAGATGAGTTTTGGGAGAAGAAAAGCCCTACCCCGCTTCCTCCCAGCCTGTCTCCCTTCTTCCTGTCGAACTTTCCTCACTCAGCAAATACTTACCGACATCGTATGTTTGTTAGGCACCAGGGCATTGTAGACACTACAGGAATAACTCTTTATCTACTGAACTGCAGCCTGAAACAGTGACTGTAATACAGTTCTTTGCTGGTGGGAAACCCCAGATGATGGGCTAGAACACAGCAGTCTAACTGTTTCTGTAAAGGGCCAGCTAGTAAATATTTTAGGCTTTGCAGACTAGAGTCTCTGCCTTAACTACTCAACTCTGCCTTTGTGGCATGAAAGCGGCCACAGATGATATGTAAATAGATGGATGTGGCTGTGTTCCAGTAAAGCTTTATTTATAAAAACAGGCGGGGCACCAGATCTGGCCCACGGATTGTAGTTTGCCAACCACTGGGCTGGGAGAACAGGATTTACTTCCTTGAAGAAGAGAGGCGCTATTTCATTATCTTATTTTTCATTGGCGTCAGAATTTTGGTTTTTGTACTTGCAGGAGACCTTTAAATAAGGAGACAATCTGATCAGTAGCTTCAGTTGTTTGAAGGGCAGACGCAGGACCCTGTGAATCTCCAGAAAGCAGACTACGACGAGAGGGTCAAAATTAGAGGAAGGCAGGTATTGGTTCAGGGTAAGAAAGAACTTTCTTATCATAAGGTTTGTTCATCTTCGTTGAATAGGAAATGACAAAGCAGAAGCTGCTCCCCACCTGTTCGGGACATTCTAGAAGGGGTTCATGCATCGAGCGAGGAGGTAAAGTAGACGGAAGGTTCCTTTCAATTTCCCCTACTTAGCATTTGCTCCTAATACATGAGGCAGTCTCTCTTCACTTTACCATGAGTTATTTAAAAATATTTGCAGTGTAGGAGGATTTCAAATGTTTCTTTTCCTTTCCTTTAAGCAATGGGGTTCTTTTTTTTCAACCAGTTTTATGCAGAACTCAGATATATAAAAAAAAAATAAACGATATTTTATTATACATGATTTTTACAAGTTTATACTTATGATATTTGCGTGTGTTGTGTTATATATTATTCTTATATATTATTATCAGCGAGGACAGTGAAGCTGCTTTGATAGGCACAAAACTGAATTAGATTTACATGAATGTAATTTCCATCCATTTAGATGCATGAGAACTGAAGGCTCATGCTCTAAGTTTCTTGTCTTCTACGTTTTATTCCTTCTTTTTTGTGACGTTACGGAAAAACAGGATTTCAATAGAATTATAGTTGCAAAGATTACAGATTTTAAAGTAATTCAACCTTAAATTATTCTTCAGTCAGAAGATAGAATACAGGTTTTATCCTGAGGCTTGTCCCCAGTTTCCTCCCCCCACCAAAAAAGTCACTCTGGCAGCACAAGGGGGTGTGTGGGTGGTCTCCAGTGTCTTATGATTTCGTGTACAGTACATTTGAGAATGTGTTTTTCTTCATTCTCTAAAATATTAAAAATTCGTTTTGCTCTTTAAAAATAACTCAAGTATCCAGCTGCCCCTTTGGAACCCTACCTGGGGTGTAGAGTTTGAAAACTACTGGTTTAGAGTCAGACCTAGGTGGAAATCGAAGCTCTGTTACTTACCAGCCCTGTGCTTGTAACCGTCAGGTTTTCCTCTGACAGACAGGCCTAGAAATCCCCCCCTGCCCTCATTGTGAGGACTGAGTGAGACGAGAGCGCAAAACATCCCGTAGTTTCTTAATAAATGGCATTTTGAGATAATTGCAGCTGGCCTTCCTTTTCCGTTGTATTGTGTGTGGCTCCATGCGATTTCATTAGGTGTGGTTTCACTTGCCTTTACTAGAAATGGTTCACCATCTTAAAGGAACCCTTGACTAGGAACTCGGTCCTTTGAAATGCCGATTACTCCCTTGAGAGTAGTGGGCTTGTGAGGGGTGTAGCTCGCCCTGTTTGTGGGTTGTGATCCCATCTTCTGGCCTGAGGGGAGAGAGAGGAGTGTGGAGAGACCCAACCTCCCTGAAGGAGGGTAGGAGTTTAGGAGGCTTACTTACCCACACAGTCAGAAGCAAGAGCAATGAGTATGCAGACTCTTCTTTTGAGATTTTTACGTCGACTGCCCCATCTCTGTCTTAACAGTAATTAGCAGTAAAAGCCACTCACTAAGAAGGGCCCAAATGCACACCTTTGGAGAAAGTGAACAGCAAGGAAAGGGGTGAGGGCTTGTGCCCTTTGGCAGCCAGATTTTAGGCTTAGGGGTAGGAGAAGATGTACAAGACCTAGGAAAAGTGGTGTCCTTTGGGAAAGGAAAGGGAAATAGGCTGAGTCCCCGGGGACCAAAAGGAGTTAGATCCCAGCAACCTGAGTTGGGCCCAGGGAGCCCGGGGTCTTCACATAAAACCCCAGGTAGTGCCTTGACTGTCTTGGCTGGGGTCGTTTGTTTTCAGCAGGTCTAAGAAAGTGCTATGGCTGTTCGTGTAAGTCTTCAGTTTGGGCGCATCAGATGCTGAAGAGTGGCCCAAAGAAAATGGTCCTGAAACCAGGTCCTAGACAGGAGCCAGACAAGATCCCGAGGGGCCTGGAGGTTATGGTAGGGAGTTGAGTTTCATTTAAAATTACTTGTAAACTAGTAAATGGTTTTAAGTGGGAGGTGATAGGACCTGATTTGTGTATTGAAGACTTGCTCTGGCTGCTGCCTGGAGACTGGATTATCCAGGGGCAGGAGGGGAACCAGGGTTGGGGGAGGCAAGGACACCACACGACAATGACAACACACACACGCGACACGGCACCTGTTGGGGGAGCTAGTCCACGTCCCTGCAGTAGACGTGGGTAGCTTGGCCTGGGCTTCAGTGGGTCTGAGAGAATGTCTTCTCTTTGCCTAGCGCCTGATGCTTGCTTCTTTCATCCAGTAAGCTTAGTGGTAGGAGTGTTATTCTCTTCTCGTGTCTGAGGACCAGTTGTTAAAGTTTAGGGCATCTGATTAGGTTTTCTAAGGTCGTGCCCTGAGTGATTTGACCTCAGGACTGTCTAAACTCGAAGTTCACACTCACCTTTCTTCTCTTTCCACAATCAGAAAAACAAGAGGAAAAATCCAGATTGTCTGATTCGTAAATGAGTAGGAAATTTTTTGACCCTTTAAATGGTTGAACTACATTCTCCTGTAACCAGTGTTTCTGGGCAGTACAATAATTTTTATAAGTTAATGTGGAGGTATTGATTTAGTAAAAGGGCTTGACTGTTATGAATATTTTGAGGACTTTAAATAGATTTGACAGTATAAACATGCTCAAGATAGAGGCTTAAAATGGTAAGTCAAAGACAGAATCCCTAAATGACAGTTTCTGAGGTTTTAGATGAAGGGCAGTGCTGAAAACTTGTATTCATTTAATTATTTCCAAAAGGCAATGGGAGAGAGGGAATGGAGGATAAATCCATATTTTAGAGAATTAAAAAATATAATTTTCCTTACGATTCTAAGTAATGATGCTCCTAAGTGTCTAGCGGGCAGTGAATTGCAGACTGGATGCCTATCATTTTAAAATAATACCATAAAATATTAATGATACTGAATATTATGATAATTGAATAATAAAATTTTACGTAATGTAGACTAAAACCTCTTTAGTTTAAACGTAGATGTAAATTGCCTGGCTGGATGATAATAGGGGTTCTGATCGAAGTGCATGGATTTTTTTGGTTTCTGCTGCTGGGTCTGTGGGGGCAGAGCATGGCTGCCAAGTTTGGGGGATCTTGGAGTTAGGGTCCTGGTTTACGTGTTCGCAATGTGACGTCATAGTCCCGGAATGTGGAGACGGCAGGAAGGGACACCAGGGGTGTTTATGGAACAAGGCCTGAATCCGGCGTGTCCGTAGAAGCTGATACAGGGTGCTTCTCCTGAGGCCTGTTGGTGTCTGGGGCCCATTTGTGTAGAGGGCCCCTTAGAGGAGTTTGTGTACCTGGAGCATGGTAGACTCTCAAAAAATAAGCAAGCGCAAATGTGGTGGTGACTGTGTTTCCTTTTATAACTCGTTTAATCTTCGTAGTACCCTCTGAGAGGGGTGCCACTGTTACCTTCATTTTACAGATGACAGATTGAGATGCAAGGAGGTGAAGCACCTTCCCCAGGGTCCCACAGATAGTAAGTTGTACGGCTGGGCTTTGATTCTGGCAAATCTCACACCCAAATCTGCGCTCTTAATGGCTCCCTGACCTGCTTCTTAATAACTATCTGCGGACTGTTGAGTCGAGTGTCTGATGTTGCGACTTTTCATGGGATAATCTTTTCAAAGCCAGGTTGTTGAAAGCTTTTCTGGCATCCATTATTTCATCGTCCATAATGTTGTTAGAATTACCACATCTGCTCTCAAAAATAGTAGTACCCCAAATCTGCTCTCCTCGTACATTCTATTCCTTTGTTTTTCTTGATAACACTTACCATCGTCTAACTTGGTTTGTTTGTTGCTTCACCTGCCACCCCCACTAGGGGGTGGGCTTCGGGACAGCGTGGGCTGTGTGCCCTGCTTAGTCTCCAGCTCGGAGGACACTGCCCGGCACAGAGTAGGTGCTCAGTACATAATACATATTTATTGACTTAGAGAAGAGGATTAATGCCAAGTACAGTGGTGCCTTCAACTTGGTAATCAAAGATCCTTGAACCTTTCAAAAGGTTCTCCACTCTGTCCCACCCTTACCACACCCGGGTGGTGGAACATCCCAGGGGCATTGCAGCCGCAGCCTGGGGAATTAACAGTACTGAGGCTGAGCTCTTCCAGTTGTCACGGTGTATGGAAATTCTTTTGTGTAAAGTTAATGAGAAAGACTCCTTACCATCTTAAAAAAAAGACCTCTTACTACCTTAAAGACTTCTTACCACCTTAAAAGATATGCTGCAGGTCCCCCAGAATCCTCTGTGCTCTTAAAAATCTCTTCCACTCCTTACAAATCAGAATTTGGCAAGTTTCTGCCAGGCACCAGGGGCTGGGGCCTGTGTTCAGTTTCCGGTGCCCATGTACCCTTTCCTAGGGACTTAGAGTTGTACTTGTGCTGGGAAAGCTGTTTATGTCTAGACAGGCTAGAGTGTCCCAGGGACTTGTCAGAAGTGTTATCTGTGGTGGGTAAGGGATGCTGCAGTCAGCTTGGGTTTTTTATTGGCCTTTGGTAGTCAGAATATTCGCTCAAGTCTAAAATACTTGTGAACCTGGTCTACTCAGTTTTTGACTTCAATTGCATTTGTCTGTCCTTAATGGTTAAGAGTCTGGGCTCTCAAATCCAAAAGATTTGGGTTCAAATCCTGATTCTGTCACATACTAGCTGCTGTTTCCCCATCTCTAAATTGGGGGTAATAATACTATCATAAAGTGGAACTCAGGGCCAGTCCCAGTGGCCTAGTGGTTAAGTTTGGCGTGCTCTGCTTCAGCAGCCTGGGTTTGGTTCCTGGGTATGGATCTATACCACTCATCAGCAGCCATGCTGCAGCAGCGACCCACATACAAAACAGAGGAAGACTGGCACAGATGTTAGTTCAGGGTGAATCTTCCTCAATGAAAATAAATACATAAATAAAGTGGAACACATCACATTTCCATTTCACTGTCTTAAGGGACTATCCTTGCTGAGGTGACACTGTCTCAAACAGTGTATCAGTTAGGATTGGAATTGTTTGGAAAATAGTGGCTTTGACAAGATAGATGTTTATTTTTTGGGGCAAGTCCAGAAGATCCCCAAGATGCTTCTGCCCCCTGTATGTGGACTTTAAACTCAGGATTCAGAATTGCTGCCAGAGCTCCTGCCATCACTTCTGCATTCCAGGCAGCAGGAAGGGAGAAAGGGCAGAAGAATGTACTTCTCTCCTGGAAGACTTTTAAGGCTTTCTGATTATATTTCATTGACCAGAACTTGGTCACATTGCCATACCTAGCTGCAAAGGAAGCTGGAGAATATGATTTTTTTCACTTAGAAACAGATTTCTCTGCAACTGCATTCAGCCATTCTTCACATACCTGTATCTCTCTGGGTCTGCTTCTCTTGAGATCACTAGCATGGTTATTCTTCTCCTCTGCTTTGTATCTCTTTTCTTTTCCATATAGTTTCTTTTTATTCATGCTTTTGACCTCCTCATAAATTTAGGTTGCTCTGATTCTTCATGATCATGAAATTAATAGCTTTGCTTTTCGTTTTCTCTTTGCTTTACTTCCCTGTGCTACTGATTCATCGTAGTATTTTCCCACTCACTCATTTGGAGAGCAAGAATGGGATTGGTCTAGCCCAGCTCTTCCTGCTGGGCCCCACCTTGGTTGTTGGCCAGCTTGAGGATGGACGGCCTGTTAGTTTAAGCAGCTGTGCCCGTCTTGCTTTTGGGCCTTCTCATCTGCAAGGGAGTGGGGGCAGAGCAGGCTTTGTAATGTGACAGACAGCTTGGTCCTTGACTACTGGAACTTCCCTTGGCAGGGAGTTAGAGAGAAATCTTAAAGTGAGGATGCTCTGTGCATTAATATGAATGAATTTTAGGTAGCATGTAGATAGTCAACAGCTGTCAGTAACACATCAGATTGAGAAGGGAGTATTTGAAAAGAAAAGGAGGGTGTTTAAGGCTTACAATAGTACCCTTCAAATGCTTGCATGTCCTGTGATGTTTCTTGCTTTGACTCATGCTGTCGCTTTCATCTGGGGTTTCGCTTTCTTCTTCTGTGCTCCCTTTCACCCAGCTGACTCCTGTGCTGGAGGTTCTCCCTCTGGAAAGTCTTTCCTGACACCCATATAATGGGGTCCGTGCTCCTCTTCCTCCCTAAAACCCTCTCTGCATACTTCTTATGCTGAACACGTTTATCTTGCTGTGGTCTCTCACAGGTCTGCTCCGTTCCTGCCCTCCCCTTAGCTGGAAGATCACTGATGCCAGGGTTTGGTCTTATTTATCTTTTTAGACCCAGCGATGTCTGTCACATTGGTGATGCTCAGCAATTTTTTTTTTTCTTTTGGATTAAATTTTTTATCCCAGTGCCTGATAAAAAGGAATAAATTCTTCAAGGTGAGTGGTACTAATTATTTTAATCTGGTAATGTAGAAGGGCGTTTCTTTCCCTCTCCGCATACTCTTCAATCAGAATTTTCAGAAAGAGAATTGTTCTTACGTTTAGCATTCAGCCAAAGTCTGCTTTTGTTTGCATGTTACATATGACCTTTAGTGCTGTTTTGCAGAAGATGGGCTAAAATTTTGCTGGGATGAAATCTATAAATTCTGATATGATGACTTATGCGTGCATTTGGTTATTTTTGCTAGATGACTGTTCAAATCTCTGAGGTTATTTCTGCTAGATGGCTTTTCAGATCTTTGCGATTGAATTTCACCAAGAGCTCCTGTGCTGAAGATTAACCTTTTGTAGCAGGTGAGGGCAGTGGTGCCCTTTCGAATTACTGGTTGCACTCTTACGTGTTCCGTCCCGGGACAGCTCTAGATGGCTCGGAAAGTACAGATGCTCTTGGGATGATGGTGGCAGTGTTACAGTTGAAAACGTTTCAGAAAATGTTGAGAGCCCAGTTTTGTTAGCTTTGCTTGAGATGCAAAGATTTCTTTCCAGGTTCCTTATCACCATCCTTTTCCCCAGTCTGGAGAAGCTATAAAATAGATGTTGGGGAGCAAAAAAGCCTCCACATTTTATAAACAAAACTTCATTTTATTTTGTAAATATAAGTTTATGCAGTTTTTAAAAAGTTAACTTATTTCCCATTTGCGGAAAGGAAACTTTCGAGCGTACTAAGGGAGTTACTAAATAATTCACTGTGAATGTTTTCAGTGACAACACTAACAGAAGGAGGTACCAGTTCTGGAGTAGGTGGCGTTCCCAAGGCTGTTTCTGTCAGTCTGGAGGAGTGACTAAAGCCTAATGACGGACATAACCTTTACTCAGAGAGGATTCCGCCCACTCAGCACCTGGGAGCTCCCAGGCACCTTGAAATATACTCGAACTGGTCTTCTCTCTCCACACTCCCCAAATCCTGCATCTTTGCCTCCAGCCCATTTGTTTTGGGATGCTGTCGAGAGAAAGTGCTAGATTTTAGTTAGCTGTATTTCGAAGTAGATGATCTGGGCAGGGGCCTCATTAGAAGTGCTCGCTGCTCTCCCTACCCCGTTCCAGCACATTACTCCTGCTACTCCGAAGCGTTGACTTGACTGTATTAATCTTTTATTTTCATCACACAAAATTACAGGGGAGGAAATAAGGAAACACGACCGTCATCTCGCTTTATATCAGGCCGAGGGATTGCACAGCACATCAAGACATTTTAAAAACAGCTCTTTTAGAAAAAGAAAATTAGTGTGTCTTTTCACCCCCTGCTAGGACTGAAATTTGTTATACCTTGAACTCAATTTTTTTTAGATTGTATAGTCAGTAGCACTTATTTTCTGCTATCTTGTTGAAGATTTTTTTTTTCTCCTTTATTTTCATGCTTACCTTTGAAATTTCTTAGGGAAAACAACAGTAAACTGTAAGTAATCATGCTAATTTCAAATTGAGTATTTTTCCATAGACGTATCTTAACCAATCTGACCTGCTTTTGACAGCATCTCATTTTTCCATTTTCATCAGATCAAGCAGCAAAGAAGGTGAGATTGTTCTGAATATTACTGTTTTTGAAATAATATTCTTTAGTCCTTCTGTAGGCAAGTCTAGATGTAGATTTGTGAATACTGATGTAGGGGCTCCTGGGTCAGAGTTTATCTAGGATAGAGATCCATTCTTGGAATAATTAATACTCATCTTTCTTTCTAAGCTATGCATTATGTCCCATGGGTTTACAGGTCAAATAAAATGGGTTCTTGCAAATGGAGCATCTGTAATGATGAAAGAATATGAACTAATCATTTTAAATTTATTAGCAGTTCCTATACCATAACCAAAGGAAGTGTGGTTATGCTTTTAAATATCTCTTTATATCTGACTCCCTTTAATTAGAGTGCAAAGGCCATTTGCGAGAACATTATTGTTAGAATAAATTTGGAGTCTGGGCAATAGGTGTGCTACTGGGTTTGAGGTAGGATGTTTAGGGCTAAGGCAGTATTTGTAAGCATTAGAAGTTTCTAGAATGAGGTGATAAGGCTAGTCAGAAAAAAATTTACACAAAATAAGTTGAGGGTTTTCAGGGTCATAATTTTGGCAATCCTAATAACAGTGCTTGTACGTTTTGGGAATGTGGAAAGTAAGAAGGAATGGAAAGAAGGTTTTTAGTAACTAAAAAATAAATATGCCACTCCCTTTAAAAGATAAAGCTCCTAAGAGTTACTCTCTAATGACAAGTGCTCGGGCTCTTTCTTTTATGGCACGGGGGACACCTACTTTTTAAAGATGAATGTTCCTCTGTACCAGTTAGGATTGGTAGGCTGAAGAGACACACAGCCGTCTTCAAACAAGTTAGAGGCTCATTTCTATTTCGTGTACAAAGCGGAGGAGGGTGGTGTGGCGGCTCCATCGTCCTTTGTGTCTCCAGGCTTGCTCATCCTTGGGCTCGACTTCACGTGTCCACCATTCTCAGGGTGCCCTCACAGTCCAGGATAGTTGCTGGAGCTTCATTAAGTTTCACTTACCGACTGGAGAAAGAAGTAGGAAAGGCAGAAGAGCAAAAAGTGTGTGTGTGGGGGGGTGGTCCTTCTTAGAGTCAGTTTCCTTTACGCATCCTTCACTTTACATCTCATTGTGGAGGACTTAGTCACAGGACAGTCCATGGCTCCAAGGAAGGCTGGGAAATAGATGCTTTTATTCCAGGTGACATAAAATAAGAGTTCATTTTCACTTGGGGGAAAGTAACCTTTCCAGCTTACTGAGAGGGTTGTTAAATAATTACTTGGTACAAATGTATAAATTGGGGTAATTTCCAAAGATGGAAGGGAAGAATGGGTGTTGGAGAAGGTAATGAGCATTCTGCTTTTCAGCTCTGAGGAGGCCAGTGGTATTGCCTTGGGGTGTTTCCTGTAGTCTGTTTCATTCAAAACTAAAGAAACCCAATGGTGTTATGATAATAATAATACGTTAGTAATAGAAATGATCCCCAATATTAAATCATCAACCATTTGTTTGAACAATAGCACCAGTGAATGTTTGGAATTTTTTCAAAGTGTAGATTGAGTTCAAGAACTTCACTCAACAAATTGTCTTTTGAGTGATTTTTCCATCGCTGTAATTTTTAGTTTGAATGTCCATGCATATCGCCTTTGGCTTTCAGTCTTTTTCTTACTAATCTCCTTTAGTCGTATGGCACTCAGTCTCTTACAAACACCTGAAGGGGCAGGAGCCTTTTGCAGAATCAGTCTCGTAGGACTTTCTTGGCCTTCAGAAGGAGGATGCCTTTGGAAGCCTTTTGCTACCCTGGGAATCAGGGATCCTGTGTCTCTGCTTCCTTGCCACAATAGATAGAACCACGATTGCTGAGATTTGTGGTGTTATAAACTCTTTACGGAGAAGCTTTTCTTTGACAACCATAAACCATAATCACAATGTTGGACTGTATAAAGCTAGGGTAATTTTGACTACATACCAATTTAATGTGCTAAAAATATTCCCCCAGTTAAAGAAAAGAAAATAAATCAATACTCATGTTTGGTATGCATGGTTTTGTGAGTGGGCATGAGTTTTAGGAATCTAAACTTCATTTGGGAGTGAGAAGTTGTGAATTCTAGGTTGAGTACTGTCATTGATATTCTGGGACCAAAGACCTCAGTTTTCTCTCTACATTCAGCCTACTTGAAACTTCTGGTATATAACTATGAGCTTTTCCTTTTTACAAAGGTTACTTGTCTATAAGGATTGTAGACATTTATGATCTGGTAAGAATTGAACTAAAAAAATAAGTGCTTATAAAACTACTTTGTAGCAGTCAAAGAATAAATCACTAAAAATTGCGTATTAGAGCAGGATTTAAAAGAAACAGAATCAAACCATTACAACAAATCTCATTCCTTAAATGATGCCACTGAATTGGAGGATGAAGTATTTGCTTTTTAGTCCCATGATAAAGCACTATTCCACACACGTTATTATCCCTGTCTTATTAAAGCTGGCCTAGAAAAAGCAGAGAGAAGGAAAAGTTCACCACCTGTTCACAAAGCAGATGTCAGAATACAGCAGATTTTCTTTACAGAGGGAAGCAAGACAAGGGGGGAGAAGTCAGTTCTTTGGGACGAATGTTTAGTTGTAATCTCTTATTCTTATTTTAATCTTGTAGAGAATGTCTGAATGTATCCAGATCTCATTTGCTGTTTGTAGAATTGGCATTTCCACGGTAAGCAATGTATGTTTTTGCAGTACCGAATGTCACGAAAAGACAAGCGAAGATCTGAGCATTGGAGAGCATGTGGGGCCATGGGGGTTGTCCTCCACTTCCCACGGGAGTGTCGACTTATACAGCCACTTTGGACAATAATAAAGTTGACGCCAGTGTATTCTGTGACCAAGCAAATCCACTCCTTGGTATAGACCTCTGAGAAATTGTTGTGTAATTATAAGACCTATGCAGGCAATGTTCCTCGCAGAAGTATTCATAAAAGCAAAATATTAGAAATAATGCAAATGTCCCTCAGTAGCAAATTGGATTAATTGTGAAATTTTAATTTCACAGGATACCATATAACAGCAAAAATATATGAACTGAAAAGAATATACGTGAACGCCAGCTATGCGATACACAATGGATATGTTTTATAAACATAAGTTGAATGAAGGAAACAAGTCACAGGAAAATACATGCAGGATGATTTCATTTCTACAAAGTTCAGAAACAGTGAAACTAAGCAATGCATTGTTTTAGGGCTCCGTATATTGGTAGATAAACTATAAAGAAAAGCAAAAATTCAGATGTGGTTACCTCTAGGGCAGCAGTCCTCACCAGGGGGCGGATTTTGCCCTCCAGGGGATATGTGGCAACGTCTGGGGACATTTTTGGGTGTCACACCCAAGGGTGGTGGTTGTGATATGCTACTGGCATCTAGTGGGTTGAGGCCAGGGGTATTGCTAACCATCCAACAAAACCCTGGTTAAGTACTTAGTAGTTATCTGGCCCCAAATGTCAGCAGTGCTGAGGCTGAGAAACTGCTCTAGGAGAGTGGAGGGAAGGAAAAGGCTTTCAAAGTTTTAGTAATATTCGACTTCTTAACTTGAATGGTGAGCACATAGTGTTTGCTTTATAGTTATTCTTGAAACTACCTATTTGCCTTATGTAGTTTTTTGTCTGTGTGATATATTTCACAGCACAATGAAAAAGAAAATGTGTTAAAGTGTTTTGGGATTTTTTTTCACTTGAGTCCGTGTGAGTTGACTCAAGTCCTCTGAGCCCATTTCTTAATTCAGAAATATGGGGTTTTATCTAGGTAGATGACCGTTAAAGGACTTTTCTAATATTAAGATTCAGCGACAAAGTGTCTTGACTTTTTTCCCTTTGAAGGCGTAAGGAGGGTGTTCTGAGAGAGTGGACAGGAAATTGACGTTTATTTATTTTTTTGCTGAGGAAGATTGCCCTGAGCTAATATCCCTTGCCAATCCTCCTCTTTTGTTGCTTGAGGAAGATTAGCCCTGAGCTAACGTCTGTGCCCATCCTCCTCCTCTATATTTTTGTATGTGGAACACCTCCACAGTGTGGCTGATGAGTGGAATAGGTCTGTGCCTGGGATCCGAACTCGAGAATCTGGGCTGCTGAAGTGCAGCGTGAGGAACTTTAATCCCTTGGCCACTGGGCCCAGCCCCAGTGATGTTTTTTTTGAAGACCAAATAAAAAGACTTAAAGTGATTTTCTCATCCACCTTGCACAGAAGAATATGTATATGTGTGCACAGAAAGTTTAAGGAAGTTGTTTAAAACGAATGAAGCAGGAATTCTGAGTAAATGCTGTGACCACAGCTTGTAAGTCCCTTGGGGTCAGGGAGTCCAGCTTGTGTCTGTCTCTGCGTCCTCCCTGATGCCTGCATGACACCTGGTGCATGGTCAGTGCTCAGTAGCTGTACATTCGATTACGTTAAATTAAATTGAGCACGCTTTTCAGTTTTGCTTTAGTTTGAATTTAAGAAGAAACAGATTTTCCTTATTCTTTCTATTGCTTTTGTTTTTCCTGCTCATCTCGGCTGAGTGTCTTTTTATGTATTTTATATATTCATTCCAGATGCTGTATTTTGTATATAAAGTTTGCAATCTCAAAGCAAAATTGGGTCATACTTGTCCCCAGTTAGATGAATGAGTTACTTGGGAGCTAGACATGTTTTTTGTTATTTTCTGTGAGTTACTTTGTAAGTATGTTTTTGTGGGTCCTCTGAGAAGCAGATGCCAAGTTGGGATTAGGCGTGCAAGAGATGAATTAGGGAAATGTCTGTGGAGGCTACAGGGGGAAGGAACAGGGGAGGCTGTAGAGAGCCTTCAGACCATGCTGCAGGTCTGACCTCTGTGAAAGGAGAGCAGGAAGGAAGGAGGATTGGGGAGGAAGAGCAGTAGACTGCAGTAAGATTCTGAGAAAGTCTTGTCTGGGCTGGCGGGGTCTCCTTGAGCAAAGCCGTCTGTCTGAGGAGGCCCATGATAGGCAGGAAAGGCCTGACTCCAGGCCCTCTGTGGGCCCAGGCACTGGCCAGCAGCAGCCCAGCAGACACACAGCCTCGGCCTGAATGCCACGCTGGACCTGAAGTTGTGGCAGCTGGAGGCTGTCAGTCAGCCAGCTGTGCTTCTGTAGACGGACCAGGAGATCTGAGCGTGGCTGCCACGGGGCAACACAATGGGGTGTTTGCAACTAGAACCTGAGAATGCTGGGACTGTTGACTGGAATTGTGTTTATTCATCCTTGAATACCTCGCACTAAGCCTGGGCCTGGGCCCGGGCCCGTGCAAGTGTTCAGTCTCTGTGCTGATTTAATGAAGAAGCTCTGGCTGTTGGCTAATTCTAAGGCAGATAAGAATTGTCCCTAAAAGGAGATGGAGAATGGGGCCTTTGGGAGATAATTAGGTTTAGATATAGTCATGAGGGTGGGGTCCTCGTGATGGGATTAGCTCTTAGAAGAGACATCAGAGAGCTTGCTCTCTTTGGCTCACTGCTGGCTCGCTTGCTCGCTCTCTCTCTCTGTCTCTCTCTCTCTCTCTGTCTCTCTCTCTCTCTCTGCCTCTCTCTCTCTCTCTGTCTCTCTCTCCCTGTCTCTCTCTCTCTCTCTCTGTGTTGTGAGGACACATCAATAAGGCGGCCTTCTATAAGCCAAGAGAAGAGCTCTTGCCAGAACCCACCCGTGCTGACCCCCTCGTCTCAGACTTCCAGCCTCCAGAACTGCGAGAAATTTTTTTTTTTTTTGAGGAAGATTAGCCCTGAGTTAACATCCGCTGCCAATCCTCCTCTTTTTGCTGAGGAAGACTGGCCCTGAGCTAACATCCATGCCCACCTTCCTCTACTTTGTATGTGGGATGCCTACCACAGCATGGTTTGATAAGCAGTGCCATGTCTGCACCTGGGATCAGAACCAGCAAACCCCGGGCTGCTGAAGCAGAACGTGCACATTTAACCCCAGTGCCACGGGGCTGGTCCTGAGAAATTTCTGTTTTTAAGCCACCCATTCTATGGTGTTTTGTTGTGGCAACCAAGCAGACTACAACAGGGAGGGGGAAAAAAATCTTGTGGATTGTAAATAAAGAACATAATCTCTTGTTAGCAGTTTGAAAATAAGTGCTAGTTCTAAGTAAAACAAAAAGTAGAGGAGGAAATTAAAAGGGTTATGGGTGAGTTTGTGGGATGAGAAAATAGTGTTAAGTGGTTGACCTGACTGTTATTTCTATGTGCTTCTAACATTACTACCAAATAGCAGCTCTTAAGCACTTAAAAAATAAGAGAAAAGCCATAGCTTTTACATGTTAGGAATCCATAATCTGAAATGAGCAAGACCGAATGGAATATATACAGGACAGGGCACGTTGAAAACTTCCAAGCTGTAAAAGTAAATGCGCTGTATACAGGTGAATGCATCCTGAACCGTAAGCATTAAAAAGTTTAATGAAAATCATTACTCAGGGACAACAGGGGATATGCTATGCATGCCGTCCAGTGTTTAGAGAGAGGATGCTTATTTAGAGTGCCTTCACTGAGGAGCTGAAGAAAATAAATCCTACCTCTGTTTTCTAGGCAGGAAGCTTAAGGTGCAGGTAGAGAAACTTACACGTTATCCGTGGTGGAGTTGTCTTGGCTACCAAACCCGAGAACAGACTGAAACAGAGTGGAGCAGAAAACAGTTTTTAGAACCAAGTGTCTGCCCTGAGGAGGGAACTCTTTCCTGGGCGGTGTGGTTCAGGAGATGCCGTGTTCTTTCCAATGCGCGTCGTGTTCTGTTACAAAGAAGTAATTTAGTTTTTGAAACAAAAGGAGTCCTGTTATGTGGATCTAGACTATTTTGGGTATTAAACAACATTCATTTGGTTCTGGTGAGGAGAAAGGAGGGGAAGTAAGTTCCGGCCAAGAGTTTACATTGCAATTGTGGGTCTATGATTTTATGAAATCCTGGCAGTGGAAGCAGGCCCTACTTGAGAATGTGATCTTGAAATGAACCTTCCACTGTCAGGTGTGGAAGAACTCTGGGTTAGAGGGCGCCCTAAGGCACAGCTCAGGACTTCCCTTTGAAACCTCAGGGTAAGTGCCCTCAAGGAGACCTGCAGTGGCCCCCAGACTTCTCTGAGTTGGGAACTGTAACTGTCACGGAGCCAGAAGCACTGTGGTGGTGGCTGGAAGCAGGATGAGATTGATTGGAGTGGCAATTTGAGCATCTGTAGGGACCTTCCTGTTGGATTGTGATGCACTTTGATCAAAACTGAAAGCTGGGAGACTCCGATGCATGAAGCCGGGGCAGTTCATGTTGCCCCTTCTAGTATGGCGCTGTTTAAGGCACACGGACTGCATGGGCTGATTGCTGCCTCTTGGAACTTAATACCTGCATGAACTAAATTTAACTGAGTGATGAATGAGATTTGAACTAAATGATATCAGTAAAATAATATGCATGGTTAACAATTTTGGTTAGTAATAAGACTTGAAAATCTCTTTGAATTCTTTTGCCGTTGCAGAAACTATCAAATGCTATTTCACCAGCAGAGAAAACATTCGTCCTTTAGAATAATTAAAGTTTATAAAAATGGATCCAGATCCAGCCTGAGATAAAGATTCACTCAGTAGCAGGTAGTGATTTTGCTTTTATTTACTATGACATTGGCTTGACCTGTCCCATTTCTCATATTTCACTTCTGTGACTTTTTTTTTGAGGAGGGAATGGGGAGAACTACCTTTGCTATGAGAATGAAATGGCAAAACAATTGTATATTATTATGAATACTATTAATAATATTGTATATTATTAAATCTGCTTATTTTAGTCTAGCTCTTTAGGTCTGGACGAATCCTGCCTTCACCTTCAGTTGACTTTTTACAATCTAGCACTACATGTAAGGGCACTATATTAGTTTCCTATTGCTTCTGAAATAAGTAACCACACATTTAGTGACTTAAAACAACAGGAATTTATTCTCATCGTTCTCGAGGTCAGAAGTCTGAGGTGAGGTTCACTGGACTGAAATACAGGCGTTGGCAGGGCTGTGTTCTTTTTGAAGGCTCTTGAGGAGAAGCTGTCCCTTGCCTTTGGGCTTCTAGTGGCTGCCTGTATCCCTGGGCTCATGACCCCCTTCCAGCATGGCATCACACCAACTTCTGCCGCAGTTGTCACGCGTCTTTCCATTGTCACATCTCTTTCTCTAACACATCTGACACTCCAGTCTCCCTCTTCTGTGAGGACCCTTGTGATTACATCAGGCCTGTCTGGATAATCCAGGCTACTCTCCCCGCCTCAAGAGCCTTAATTTAATCACACCTCCAAACTCTCGTTTTGCCATTAAAGTAGCATATTCACAGGTTTCGGGGATTAGGACATGAACATCTCGTGGAGAAGGGAAGGGCAGCTGTCTTCTGCCTACGACAGGCACCAAAGGTGAAGGTACAGAGGGCTCAGTACAATCTGTCATCATTCCTGGAGGGAAAAAAATCAAATTAGGGAAGTCCTGATGCAGGGTTAAGGATGTTGTCGTCATGTGTAACACTAAGGTTAAATATTGTCAGATAGACTGGAAGTCCTACACATGGTCTCTGCCAACACTGCCTCTAGCAACAAATTAAAGAACAGGTTTACTGCATGACCACGTGGAGAGGACTGGGGTTGACGGTACCTGTTTGTTATTCTGCTCCTTGAAGACTCCAGCTTCAATATTTTTTGTAAACTATGGGAGATGCTAGATGTCTGCAGTCCTGATAAAGAAATGAAAAGCTCCAAGAAAAAGTGAGGCACACCTTAATTGAAAAAATTCAGCCTATTGTAGACTTTAATGGAGTAGAAGTCAAGATGTTTTAATAAAGATCAAAATAACAGTGGCTTAAACAGAATGAGTTTCTATCTTATATAAAAATCTGTGCTAGTAGTCAGTTTGGAATCCAGCTGTTTGCTTCATGAGTCCTTTAGGGCCTCATGCTCCTTCTAGCTTGTTCTTCTATAATCTAGGTTATTCTGCTCATGTGCAGACTGAAGACGGCTTACCACTCGCACATCACCATTAGTCCAGGGGAGAGGAAGTGGTGGCTAAGCAGTTCCCTTTTATGGGCATGACCCGGAAGTTGCACACATCACTTCCCCTCACCTCCCAATTGCCAGAACTTGTGTCACATGACTACATCACCACAAGGGGGGTTTGGAAATGGGGACTCTAGTAAGGAGCTAAGACTCTGGGGGTTCTATTCCTAGAGGGGAGAGGAGAATGGACACTGGGGGACAATTCTCTGTCACAAGGAAATGAGCTAAGGCGCATTGGTCTGCACTTCAGCCATCAGACTGTGCAGTACACCTTGAGGAAAGTGTATACAACACAGTATTCTCTGTAGTTATTGTCAGTGCACACATCGAATGAGCACGCAGTATGACAGCAAGAGTGACTCTGTGTTTGTGACACATCCAGCTCATGGTTGGGTTAATAATTGAGACTTTATGGGCCACGATCAAATCTGGTGTTTTATTTGTGAATATCACGTAGGTGTTTTTGTCCACAGACACATGGCACACACATGGTTAGTATTGTTCCTGACACTTTTATTTTGGAGGGTATATGTTGGGGGTTCAATGCATTATAATCTAGGAAGTGAGAGTTTGTGATTGCTTTCTTTCCTTAATAAACAAAATAATGTTCTCAAGTAGAGTAAGAATATCTGGCTGTTCTTGCTAACTTTCCTGGCAGGAGTCTGTAAAGTTTTAGGTTTAGCGAACCTGTTGAGAGACACAAATATGCATCCTAATATCTATTTATCTGGAAAAAGAGTTACACCGTGAGATGTGTGAGATTGACAAGACTGCCTTATTTTTTTGTTCATCTTTTGAAATTGGAGTCCAGGTAAGAACAAGATAAAAATCTGTTTGGTTTAGGTGGTTTATTCTAGGGAATGCAGAATGTATCCTTTTCTCTGGAGATCAGGCCTGGTTTGTTGCTGATCTTTGTGACTCTAGCACAGAGCGCTAGTCGAGTGGCCCTTCGCCTAGAGTCTGACCCAGACTGAACCCACTCTCTTTCCACCCCTAAACCTACTCATGGCCTGTGCTTCCTTTCTCGGTGGCCGGCACAACAGCCCATCCAGCTGCCACACCAGGAACTGGACTCAATCCTCAGCCCTCCCTGCCTCCTCATCTTATTAGTCCTCAGGTTGGGACCTTGCCCATCCTAGTCACCTCTCCTCTCTGCCGCTATTACCTGGTTCTAGCGCCACTATTTCTGGCCTAGAAAACCCTAACAGCTTCCTTCTATCTGGTCTTTCCTTTCCAGTCTTGCCCCCTCTCAGTCCTTTTCTCCATTCTGCGATGAGCATAGTCTGTGAACTGCAGATCTGCTTATGCTGAAAACTTCTTAGTCGTCTGCCATTGCTCTTCAGTTAAAGTTAGAGCCCAGAATCCTTAACATAGTTTGGAAGGCACCCTGCATGAGCTGGCCCTGCTTCTCTATGTCACCTTCTCTCTCTACCTCCTCTTCCACTTCTACTAGTATACATTCCAGGCATACTTGTCTATTTTCAGCTCCCAGTCTATTCTCTTCTTTACTTCCAGCACTGTCTATGTGCTATTTGCTCGTCCTGGAATGAGCAGCTGTTATTTCTTCTGGGAAACCCTCCATGCCTTCAGCCTGGGGTAAATGCTCTTCCTGGGTGTTCCTTTTCTTTGCACTCTAGAGCTTTCACGAGCCAAAGTGCTTATATCCCACTGTCTTAGAATGGTCTGTTGATTTTGCTCTAACTGTAAGCTCAGCGAGGGCAGTGACCATGTCATTATGTCATTGTGTTTCTCTGTCTGACCCGCCCCCCCCAGCCCAGCATCTGATGGCTCTACCATCATCATCATCACTACTGACATTTACTGAGCACTTACCAAGTGTGCTAAGGCCTTTATAGATGAATTCATTTAACTCTGCAATCTTGCAAAGAAGGTACTATAATCATCCTCATTTTATAGAGAGGAAACTGGGGTTAAATGTCCTTTCCACATGGTAGACACAGGATTTGGAGCTAGAATTTGAATTGATCTGTGCAGTGTTCTAAACCCTTAGCCACCACGTTTACTACCTTCCAGACAGTAGGTGTTCCATATGAATTTGTTTAATCTAGAATAGTTTCTCAACTTTTGTCTTTTATTCAGTACATTTTTGAAAAGGCCAGGCTAGTTATTTTGCTGAATGTCTTTCAGTTTAGATCGTGTAATTGTTTCTTCATGGTTAGATACATGTTAAACATTTTTGGCAGGAATCTTACATAGACGACATTGTGTCCTCAGTGCATCTCATCAGGGGGACATGATGCCAATTTATGTCATCATTGGTAATTGATTTCTTTTTTAAGTTCATGATTAACCTAAATCTGAACCTGGTATTTTCTGGCTTTACCCCAAATTCACAGACTGTACCTTATTTAGAGACTGTTGTATCCCTTATGCATGTACTACATAATCTGTGTTTTTTCATTTGACCTTTGTAGAATATTTTGAGGTCAGGTGAGGGACTATCTAAGTTCATTATGGCTTGCTGAAGTTTTGGAATGTTTTTAGACCTGGAATATTTTGATCTAGATGGAGGGTTAGAGAGTGCTTTCCCACATTTGGATTACAGTGTTAATAAACAATACATTCTATCCCAGGTACTTCTTTCGGTTAGGCTATTGCACGATTGAAGGCAGAGTTGAGAGTTCAGCTCTCATGGGTGTGTTCTGTTTCACGAGAGGTGGCCCTCCTTACTCTGCTAGCTGCCTTCACTTTCAAGGCTTAATGATATGAAATAGTAGCTATAACTGCAAGTATATTACCCCTAGTGGAGAAGAAATTCTCATTATATATTCTCTAGTAACTAAACTTTATATATGAAATAGAACATTTCTCATTTCCTGACTGTAGATATCCTAATTTTTAAAATAAGGCAAAACAAAAAGAGACGCAGTTGGAAATTGACTAGTTCCATGAGCATCATTCTTTACAAGGGGCCTTTGTGAAATGTCTTTTGATAATTTATCAGAGTTGTAGCTGTGTGGTTGGGTGGAGAGGCTCTTTTCTTGATAAGAAACATTGAGTCATTTAATTTAGGAACTTAAAATATTTTTAATTTTCCAATTTAAATGAGATAGTGGCCCTTAACAAGTGTATATCTAGTTGATGGAAATTTCCACCTAGGAAATGTGCATTCTTTTGTTTAAGATTGGCACCTGAGCTAACATCTGTTACCAATCTTCTTCTTTCTTTTCTTCTTCTTCCCAAAGCCCCCCAGTACACAGTTGTATATTCTAGTTGTAGGTCCTTCTGGTTGTGCCATGTGGGACATGGCCTCAGCATGGCCTGACGAGCAGTGCCATGTCTGTGCCCAGGATCTGAACCAGTGAAACCCCAGGCAGCCGAAGCAGAGCGTGCAAACTTAACCACTTCGCCACAGGGCCAGCCCCTGCTTTTCTCTTGATAGAGAGAGAAACTTGTTTTTGTTAATTACTAAAGATTATTCTAGAATTCAGTCACCATCCAGGGTATGGTTTACTCACACCCATAGCTTGGGAACAAAATTGCATTTTAGAGTTTAAGCAGAGCCAATAGATGAATATTATGTATATAGAGGAGAACATAATTGATGCTGGTGATGATTTGGTCTTGCTTTGTAGAACTCAAATTTATTTTAACACCGACTTAAAATATTACACAAAGTGCATCTGAATGAGAGAGTTTATGCTTATCACATACTGGAGAATCTGTGTCTTCTGTGTTCCTTGGGGTTTAGCTAGGGTTCTGGCATGCAGTAGGTGCTCACTAACTGTTTGTTGACTAAGTGGGTGTACAGCTCTTCAGGGTGGGGAGAGCAGAATGCCTCGCGCAGGCTCCGGGAGGCTCGGGCAACTCTGGCTGCAGCACCCAGCACACACCCCACAGATTGTCCTCTCCTACTTGGAAGGTCCGTGAAGGCAGGGAGTTCTGCTTGTTTGTTCCCTGCTGTCTCGCCAGTACCTAGATAAGTGTCTGGCATGTTACAAATGCTCAGTAAATATTTGTGGAATGAATGACTGAATGAACAGAACTCCAATCAGAGTATTGAAATTTGTGTATACATGCCCCTTGAATACACAATGTCATTCCAAGAGGTATGTAGACACTGATATGATCATAAGGAAATCAATGTCCATCTGTATAGATTTTCTTTTATTACCTCCCCTTTCACAACTACCCTCCTTCCAGTTAGGAGAGAAAGTCACTGCTCTCCCTTCTGAATCTTATCATGATGCATTGGCCTTGAGTATAAAAACCTCCAGGGCACAAAACAAAGAGAAAATTCAAAATATGGTGTTGGTATTGTGAAAGTGAGTGACTCTAATATGACCAGATAAATCATTTTCAGTTCTTTGTTTTCAACAAAATTGAAGGAAAATATACTCAAGTTGTCAGCTGATCATTAAAAATAATACTAAGTCATGATACAATGTTTGTTATATAATTAGAAGGAAATTGAAAGAATTGAGTGATACTGCTGCGGCAAAACCTCTAATCCCATCTACTTATTTATAAGAACAGGTTGCTCAAGGCTTATATCTATGTATAAAAAATATGAAAACTAGAAATAGAATTGATACTAAATCATCTCTCTCATTCTAGTGATGAGTAGTAATTCTGTTACAAAAATATAGCCCATCCATTTCTTTGAGAGATTTTCCAAAAGCTTTACTTTTTATATTACAGTGTATTTATCAACCTTTATTACATATTTGTTTTGAGAAATTTGGACCAATAGTAATTTTATAAACTCAATCCATGGGAAATGTGTTTTAATATTTAAAATGTGTGGTCACAGGAAATTTATACACAGTTCATTGCAGGAAAGCATGATAGAGTGATCAGTGAAAGATTTTCAAGCATAAAAGTATATTAAGATTAAAATTCTGTTGGGGATATGGACAAGATATGTAAATTCAAGAAGAAAAAGGATAAAAACAAAATGGTGTGAGACTGAAGAGGAGCTTGTTTTTTTTTTTTAAAAGAGTAATGTTTTTCAAATCTCTGATATTTAGAAAACTTTTTATCCATGTAAGAAATTAACAGTTTTATTTATAAATGTGGATATTTATGACATGTTGGCGTTTAAACATGACTTGAAAGTTAATGACCAGGAGAAATGAGTGGATGATGATGCCTTTACCAGAGATAAGCAATGATGCACAGAAAGAATAGTTTAGGGAGCAAAGAAGAAGACCTTGGCTTTAGATGTGTGAGTTGGAGGTGCCATGTTGGAAATACATTCGTAGAACCTGAAGGCAGTGTTAGAATTGGAGGTTTGTAAAGGTTCAGGGCTCCCTCTGTTTTTCTGTGCTATCCCGGTTGCTCAGAACACTGCATGACCTGAAGTAAGTATTCAGTAATTATTTGTCGGATGGATGGCAGGATGGATGGATGGAGGTAATTTTGAAAGTCTTCCAAATAGAGAGGATTGCTATTTTACCCCTTGGCCCCACTGTTCATTAGGTGCCTTCCTCCAGTTTCCTGTTTTCTTTCTCCATGGAGCCACAGGGTTGTGGACAACGGGCTAAGAAGCACACATACATGCGTCTTCCTTATTATTTCACACTCCATGACTCCAGGACTTAAATACTCCCTTTTCCCTTCAGTCCTTATCTTTTAAAATTCTGATTCCTTCCTTCTGTCTGTGCTATGGGGGTAGAAAAATCTTTAAACAAAATTGGCTTCATTGTATTTTAATCTCTCTAGCTTTATTTGTTAACAGTGACAATGATAGGTTAACTGGGGCATTTGAACTCCCATTCTTCAGCGTTATCTGCTACAGGTTCAAAATGCAAGTTATTAATTATAGTTGGGTTATCACACAACCACTAATAATATTAGAGTTCCTTTTCTTGCAATTTTATTTTTTTACAAATGCATAATTCACTTCAGCCTATGGTTAATTAAAAAAAAATACTCAGTGCTATGCTATTGGCCCTATAATCTCTGCCTTAAAATTTTCCTGACAATTGTAGGTGGCAATGTGGAAAATTTGCTATATTGTTATCCTGCTTTCCCACCCCATCCACATGAATTCAACCTGGATGAGAAGATAAGCCCGAATTTTTGCCCAGTGACTCCCTTTATGTTCATTATGTTCCCAAACGCTACTTTTTGTTGCTGGTGCCTGGCAAAAGGAATTCAAGTGCCTATTCATTTCATGGAATTTCATCATTAATTTCCTGTCTAAACTTTTGATTTGAAAGGAACACAGACTGATTTTTGTGTATGTGTGTGCATGGAAAAAGTAAGCTAATGTAAGAATTAGATCAAACTTTTAACAGATTTGGAACTGGGAAATCGTTCATTTTAATGAGATCACATGAAGCATACAAGAATAGGCTCTCAGCTCTGCTTGGCAGGAAGGAAGGACCAGTGTATTTTACCATTTTATTTATTAGGGATAGGAGAAAATTATTGTTTGCTGCCATGGGAAGAAAGAACACAACCCAGCTAACTCTAGACATAAGATATGAAATAAGAATATAGTTATTAACGAAGGGATGAAAATAGATAACTGGAGTTTGATCATTTTCTCAGGGAAGAGGTGGTGTTTTAGTAATAGGTCCTCTGAGAGTCTAAAAATCAGCCCCACAAAGGCAGGCAGATTTGTGGATTACAAAGGTCGGTTCTGATTCAGGTCCTGCTGTTTATGATGTTGGCAAAATATTTGATAATCTGGACCGTTTTCTCTTCTGAAAATGATGAGTTTGAATGAAATTCTCGCTAACATCACCCCCACTTCTGCTGCTCAGAGCCCAGCCTTGGTGGTGAATCTTTTTGTTGGCTCATCCTGCTGAGGCCTGTCCAGAGAAGCCTGGAGTTTCTTCATTCTCTAGTCCTCATTCCAAGTTCTGAGCTTGGGTGGTTTCAGGGGGTTGGTGGTATCATTAATTGGTGACTCTGATTGGGACTAGAGTGAAAAGTGATGATTGTATGACTTTGGGCACATTTCGTCACCTCTCCTGATCTTAATAACCTCATCTGTAAAGCAAGGGGTTGGACTGTGGCATCTGGAAGTCTCCACTAGCTCTATGATTCTATGTCCTGAAGGATGTCCTGAGTCATTGTCAGAGCCTCAGTTTGTTAACAACCTGAGTTTCATCCTATGAGATAGGAAGAAATATGCTGTGCATTTTATAAAGAATTTTCTCAAATAACGGTTGAAATCAGAGGATTTTTATTTCTTTAAGTAGTAAATCAGCTTAACCAGCCTTATGTTCTCTTGGCATTTGTGTCTGCTTTGAGCATCGTGGTCTTTGAGTTGAGTTAATATGAGTGGGACTTCTACGACTTGTTTGACCCTTTAGTTAGTTCCTGGGGTACCAAAGGTGAGAGATCAGACTCAGAAACAACGGACAGTACCTTTAGGCATCTTTAAGAAAAATAATTTGGAGTTCTAGAATTCACTGTAGTGACTCAGTAATGTCACAGAAATAGGAGGTGGTGGTTGGTATCTGTGTAGTTGTTAGGAACAATGAAGCACCAGATAAGGATGGTACCATGGGAATTGGGGTTAAGGAACCACACTTGCATCCCACTGACCCTGGCTGCTCTTCCCTTTCTTCTGGTGCGGAGAAATTGTGGTTTGTATTCTAACTCAGAGCAGCTGTGGGTAGGAGTGGGACGAGGGTAGGAAGAAGAGTGCAGAGGCCAGGATGCATGTTCTGAAATGATGACACTAAGATGCCCGCACTGTGTATTTCACATTAGGGCGGCTGAGGGAACATGTTAGTCCTTTTCTCCACTACAGGCATTGAGTAAAGGTTTGTGTCACACTTGAAAGCTAACAAATTAGGTTCGTTTGGGGAAATGATTTCAGATTGCAGAGTGACTTCTGGCAGTTCTCACATTTTTGTGTGTCTGTATTAACTGAGTCAGTTGTACTAGTAAAAGGGTGGAAATTCTAAGGGTATTCTGGATAGATATCCTTTTCTGTGATTTTTGGTTAATGTTCAGTATTGGCATTATAATCAAGTTGCTGGCCAGCAGTAAGAAAGCTTTTTGCTAACTAAAAATAATGATGTTATAAGAACATATTATGATGTTATATACTACTGATTGTCCTGTTTGTTAGAGAGCAGATTACTTGGTCATTCTATTACATTTGTATTTTCTCTGAGATAACCACAGAAGATTTATGGTAGTCGTTTACCTCCCCTGCAGAGTAACAATCTATAAGAGACAGTTGATTTTTTTTTTTCTTTTGGTGAGGAAGATTGGCCCTGAGCTAACACTGTTGCCAATCTGCCTCTTTTTGCTTGAGGAAGATTGTTGGTGAGCTAACACCTGTGCCAGTCTTCCTCATTTTTTGTATGTGGGATGCCGCCACAGTGTGACTTGATGAGTGGTGTCTAGGTCTGTGCCTGGGATCTGAACCCCTGAACCCTGGGCCGCTGAAGCATGCAAACTTAACCACTACACCACTGGGCTAGTCCCGAGATACAGTTGATTTTTGAATGTCTGGCTATAGATCTCTTATCCATGAAAACCTGTTAAAATCCTGGGCTGATTTCTTTCTCCCACTCACTTATAATCTGTGTTTCTTTCCCTTGCAATCCACTTCAGAGATTTTCAAGTAGTTTCAGTATTGGGGAGGAGATGTGTGGGATAAGTAAATTAACAGAAGTACTGAGTTGCTGCAAAATCACATTCTCAATCCTGGAAAGAAATGATTTGAGGTTATCTATAGTTTTTCGGTTTACTTATACATCTATCCCTCGGGCATAAATAGTCAGGAATTGATAACGGAATTGTTTGACAGCACCCAGCCCCAAGGTTAAGTGTGTGTGGGGGTGTGTGTGTGTTTGTGTTTAGGACGGGTGAGGGGAGTGGAGTCTCGCCACTTTAGATAGGTGAGTGCCCCATGGGCCACACTAAGCTGTCTGGTCCTTGTCTAGAGGCCTGATGAGTGCTGGGTTGGCTCTGAGCAATCCCAGATGCACGCTGTTAGGCTCTCTCTGCATGATCATCCAGTCACTTGTGGACCGCTCTGCCCTGAACTCAGAGCTGAGAGCAGAGCTTGGCAGGAGTGAGGGAGTGTCTCCACTGGAAAATGAGGGTTGAAGTAGCTGTCTGGACTGAAGGCAGTCTTGCCCGCTCTCCTTTGGGACTGGTCTGTGTGTTCGTGTCTGAAAAGGTGTGTTTGCCCTACAGAGTCCAGGACAACCACCTCTGGAATCATGGCCTTCCCAGTCTACTGCAGTGCCTCCCTCTCCGCCCTCAGCTTGGCCCGAGGGGCTCTGGGTGGGTACCAGGGGCCTGCAGTCCTGATGTTTCTCAGCAGCTCTGGCTTGATCACTGACTCTTAGGGAGAACCTTGGCTTTCCCTCCCTGGCCCTCTCCCTCCACCCCACTTCTCATCTGATGGCTTCCCATTACTCTAGAGGACCTTGAACTGCCTTGGGGACTTTAGCTCGACCAAGTTCAAGTACACTGGGGAGTTTGTGTGTCCTGGAGCTATTCTAGGGACAGTGTGGGTATTATATTTGGATTTAGTATCAGCTTGTGATCCAGGACCACCTTCTAAGAGAAGGTAGATGCTCTTAGAGCGTAGCTCTTTAAGAATTAGTAATTGTTCTTTTCCCAGCACCCCAATTTTCTCTTTGTCAGCTGCTTCAGATCTTTTGTTTTCCCCCCAAAATGGAGCTAGCTGGAAATAATACATGAGTAAAATAAAATCTTGATGTCCATCCGTGAGTATCCATCAGTCATAGGAGGATGGGTTGATTTCTTAAGTGCCTTAAGCACGGGCAGCCTGTGGTTCTGACAGTCTGACTGACTGAGCTGGTGTCGACCAACGGTTCCCCTACTTCCACTTAAGTATGTTTTGCAAATACAAGGTGTTATTGTTATGGCAGCAAATAATGTAAGTCAATACTCCTGTGTTTATATACGGCTCTGAAAAGAAACCAACAGGAGAGAAGAAACCGACAATTGTGGTCTGAAAACAAGTACCTATCCCCGGTTTGCCGAGGGCACTTCTTTGTGTGGGCTTCCAAAGGAGGCAGGTGATTACCAACAGGAAACCAGTAGCCTCTTCCCTGACAAGCAACTAGGTTCTTGGGTTATTCTTACCAAAAATGTTTGCATTTGTTTTTAATCTTGAAAGTAACAAGTGATTACGATAAAAATGAATCACACTTACTTGCTTATTATGTTGAACTTGGCTTCACGTGGTCACTGGCCTGACCTTGACTCCATAGCTCCTTAGATTCAAAGCCTGCAAGCATGGTTTAATTTCCAAGTAGAAATTTCTGATAGAGAGGAATTTGGCCCGGTTTATCTTTTCAGCTTAGGTCACAAGTCCGGGTGTTGGTCTGCATATGGCTGAGTCCCTCTTGGGTGAAGTGTTGCCTCTGGATCAGTCTGCTGGGCCTGGGTTTTGGGGTGGGATTGCCTTCGTGGGGAGCCTGGGCAGGATGAGCAATAATTCATTTCTAATATAAACATCTATGATTGTTTCCTTAAAATAAGTTCCTAGGTGTGAAATTGAGTCAAAATGGCCATTTTAAGGTTTCTTTCCTCCCAGTATCCTTCCAGAAACATTATACATTTTACACTTCGTCTAGCTAGCATGAAAGTGACTACCCTCTTGTACGCCTCCTTATCTTCGTTGTAGATACTATAATTTAATGAAAAACAGAACAGATTCTTTACCACCTAAGATAAAATAGTATCGTGTTGATTTTATATATCTTTTATTGAAGTAATAGTAAGTGATTTCTAATTTGTGTTTTTTACTACTAGTGAATTGAGTTTTTTCCATATTTGTGTAGGGTGATTTATATGTTTTAAACTCTTTACATTCTGCTTTGTTTCTGGCACATTCCTTTTCAGCTTATGTTAAAAGGTAAACTGAGGCATATTAAAAATTTTGAGAGTTTATTTGAGCAAATATCAATTTGATTGGGCAGTGCCAAACCAGAAGTTGTTAGGAGCGCTCTACCAACAGGAGCCTGAGGAAAGACTTGCATAAAAGAAGATGTGGAAGCTAAGTAGGCAAATTATTTAATTGGCTATAGCGTAAGTGGTTGCATTGTTTGGGAAAGTCTAGTTAGCTGTTAGGGTCGATTGACCTTATGTTTTGATTTCTTAACCTTGAGACATTTCAGGCTTAGGTTTTGGTTTGCTTTAAGTAACTACTAAGGCAATGAAGCCACCTCAGTCTAATGGCCTCCTTGTTTAAATTAACACTTCCCTTTCCAGCCATTAAAACAAAAAGTTCAAGAATAAGAAAAATGATGATTTGGGTGAGAGTTTGGGAAATTACCTAAAGTAATTATGTATGTGTCCATGTCAGTAACTAGTCTTTCCTGGAAACATACATTCCTAGAATGGTAGAATTCAAGTAGTGAAAACAAGGTTACAAGGTCATGCCCATTATTGGCTCAAGGTCATGGTTTGCTTTTCTCTCCGGACCTTGTCTCTGAACAGCCATGATAGAAATACGTGCAGATCACAACAGGACAGGAGTGAGGATTTTGAAAGGCCAGGAAAGCGCTGTGGAAGACTGGACAGCAATTTAGAGTTGCTAGTGTCCAAAATAAAAAAAAGCACAATGTGCACTAATGCAAAAAGCAACCTGTACTAATATGATTTGCAAATGATAAGTTCCTATTACAATTTAAATAATCCTGTGACAGTACTTAGCTCCTGAAACCCCCCACCATTTTGCTCTTTTCCAGATGAGAAAGCAAGGCCATGTAGGCCAAGTCAATTGTTAAGGACACGTGTGTTGGTTTACATGTCTCCATGTTCAGGACCAACCACTTTGCTAAGTGCCTGCTATGTGCCAAGCACCAGGCTAGGCACTGGGGATCACAAATATTTTGCAAGGACCCTTTATGCAAAACTATCTTGAGGGTCTTTGTGATTTAGAACCATTGTACCCCAAGAAGGAATTCCTTTCCTCTTGTCAAGTTCTTTATGACTTATGTTTTAGGATCAGTCATAAAAGAAAATCCAGACCCCAAACTAGTGCTCTACTTGGTCCTCAAACTCATTTAGTGATGACAGAGCCCCCAGAAGTTATGATATTCTTTCTGACACCCCAAAAGGTTGGGGAAAAATAAGCTTCAAATAACTAATTATGTAATCTTATGTTAAGTCAGATCCCTTATATAATGGAGGCTTGTGTAGACAAGCTAGATGGCAAGTACCCCAGGTTAACAAAAAAAAAGGGAGCATGTCTTGAAACTGAAAACAATCATGTTAACTTTTCCCCTCTGTTAATTGGCAAAGGATCTACATTATCTGCTTTTGGGTAGTGGAACACCTGTGTTCAAGACACAGCGCATCAGTGTTCCATGGGAACAGAGTTTGACAATCCCTAGTTTAATCCACAGCAGACTTTATTTCTCATAGAAAATTTGTGTGTGGTGGTCCAGTTTTTTTGACTATCTGCTAATGCCAGATGGACTTGTTTTTTAAGAGAGTTGTTAGTGATCTTAAAAGATTGCCAAAATTTGGGGAAGTTTTTATCTTAGAAAAATATTGATAATCTCATTAGTTGCTTAACCTTATACAATTACTTCTAACGTGTCCTACTTTTAAACAAACTGAACACTTCCTTCAATTATGTGATTAACTATAACTTTAAAGTCAACCAGCTTCAGTTTTCTCTTGTGGCTTGGCAAAGAACCTACTTGTATTGAGTTGAATGAACTTAGATTTTCATTTGGTGATACCTTGTTTTTAATCAGTTCTTCAACCTTCCTAACCCTCCTCCACTCCCCCTCTCCCAGCTGGTGTTGATGACATGTGATTACATGGTGATTACTTGGGCTCTGCCCTGGGTGCCCTGTAGGGGTGGTGTGACCTCGCTTCATGATCCATCATGTCACTCTGACCAATCCTGATTGATCCTCATCCCATGACACAGAGCCTATTAGTGGCTAAACTGGTGGAGAAGGCTTATGGGTTGGTTACAGGGATGGTGTCTTTATTGAAGACTTGGTAACTGAAACCTCAGCAAGTTCAGGGAGCAAAAGCATAGATGAGCTTCTAAATGCAAATGTTTTCCTTCTAAAGGGCAACATAAGCATCTAAAAACCTGGACTTTCTGATGCTCCTTTGCAACTGAAAGGGTTTGAAGAAAGGAATGATTTCTTTGCACGAAGTGACTGAGGCAGTCTCTTCTGTAAAGAAAATTTGCCATTACTAGATTATCATGTCTTTTGTGTGGAGTGGTACTGAAACTTATTGAACGTTCAGAGTATTCAGGAGTTTCTTAACACGTTGTCACCTGCTTAGTTTGGTTTCGGAGATCTGTCTGATGACTCACAGACAGTTGTGCCAGTTATTCCAAGGGCTGTAGCTTCTCAGAACCAGCCTGCATTTTGGTGATAGTGTGGAGAAGGATTCATTTTGTTCTAACATGGAGAAATTCTGAGAATTATAAGTTACTATTTTTCATTTATTCATCAAATAATTGCATGGGCCCGCTCTTTGCATACATAAAATTACAAGCCATTAGTGTGCACTTAAATAAAACATGTGGAAGTTACTCTCTGCTTCAGTGGTTGTCAGTGTTGACTGGCCATTGGAATTGCATGGGTAGCTTTTGAAAAGGCTGGTGGCTAGATTCACCCTCCTCAGAGATGCTGATGGAATTGGTCTGCAGTGTGAGCCAGGCTGTGGGGCTTTTAAATGTTCCCCCAGGTGATTTTAATGTTCAGACAAGGTTGAGAACCACTGCTCTAAAGTTGATTGTATTTTTAATTGGGCCTTACCTGTTCTTAAAGAGGAAAGCATGATAGATACTGAGGAACTTAAGAGAAAATTCTACTTGTTGGAGTCCTGTCCCTGGAGATTCTGAACGAGGGGCTCTGAGATATTCAGGAAAACATCCCTTTAGGAGCTACAGCTGTAGTATAAAATTTAAAAACTTTAGAAAAATAGTAAGGGTACAGAAAAGATGGCGTAGGAATTCCGACAGGAAAGTTTCTCAGTGGTCTCAGCGTTGTTTTGCCACCTCTGAGTGCTGTAGTGAAAACATCACATCACAGACTATCGGTATCGACCAGTACTGATACTCAATTATTTCAAAAAAGTCTGGCTTTTAAAAGTTTGATAATGTATGTAGAAAAGCATCCTCGACAAAGAATAAGATAATTAAATGAAAATACTTAGATTTCTGTCAGAAGCCTCTAGATGTTTATCTTTTTTGCTTTAGTTCAGAGCATGCTTAAGAGTTTTTTTGACCACCTTAGAACTTTTGAAGTATGTGTTTTATCATAAAAAGTGAGAGGCACTAATTAAAGCTTACATCATTGTTTGCTTTTCTTCTCTTCTTTCCTAAATTGGGAGGGGGTTTTAAGTGAATCACTTCCTAGGCTTCTGTGCAAATTAGCAGTGTTCTGTTTTCTTTAGCTTTTTCAAGCCATGCTTAATAATTAGGAAGAAGTGATTTAATTTAATATAGCATGTGACTGAAAACATGTTTGAAGTTAGATTACTAAGTAGAGTAAAAACTAACTTTGTCACTGTTACGAGACCTTGTGTTTTACAATTTGTTTCATTTCAGAGAGAACTGTGTTTCAGCTAGACTAAAATAGTGGCCTCAGTGACCTTTTGTGTGCCCATTTGTAATTCTGGAGCTCTCTGGAGCCAGGTTGTCCTGGGAGCAGATATCTAGTAGAGAGGGACTTGCAGTCCACTCCATAGCCAATGTGGCTTCTCTCCAGTACCTCTGGACTCTGCTTCATCTGCAATGATCCTCTGTCATTCTAGTCAGCTCTTCATCTGAGATCTCGTTGGCCCCTGCTGTACTACCCATGTCCACACATTTCTCCCTCTTTCCACTGTTATTTGTCTCAAGACTCCCAGAGTTGCAGGCCCTCTTCTGCTGAGCGATCTTCATGTCTCCTCCTCAGAAGTTACTGGACCTTGTTCTTTCCATTTCAGAGATGGCAAAATTGGGGATCTGCTTTTCTTTAATCAAATTCATTCCTCATCCTTGCGATGACTTCGGAAATCTGGTCTCTCCCCTGTTGTCCAGTTTTATCAGCCCTCCTCCCCCACTGCACCTGCTGCTTTTATCGCCCTGATCAGCTTGGGCCCCCATGGCCAGTCATTGAATATATTCCCCACAGATCCAGTCCCCAGTTCCTGCCACTCCAACTGTTTTTCTCCTGGGAGACCGTTTACCAGAAACCAGTATAGCCCTGTTGGCTGAGGTTGACACAGATTGATGATCCACAGCCTCTTTGGGGCCCTTGGTTGCTCCTTAGCAATCTTCTGTACCCCTTGACAACTAGGGCTTTCCTTCTTTGCCCCCACAGCTGTTAAAGATCTTTTCTTGTTATCTATGCACTTCAACCCCATTCCTTCCTCCTTTACATTCAGGGAAATAGCCTCATGAACTTCACTGAGAAAGCAGAGATAGGAAGCGTTCCATTTTTCCTCTCCTTAAAATGTTTCTGCATATTGTTGCCTATATCTTCCCCTTCTCTATTCCCTTCCAAGGCTGAATGGCCAACTGTGCTCTTCCCATTCCCTTTTGAACTTTTATTCCTCTGTTATCTTCTTGAGCTTTTCCTTCTTCATTGACTCCAGTCTCTTCTATTCTAAAAAATACCTTCCCTGCTCTGTTTCCCTGCCATTGCTTACCCCTCTATCCCTTTTACTGACAGACTTCCTAAAAAAAGAAGTTCATTGCCAGTGCTACTTCCATTTCTCCTTTTAGCTAATTGCAGTTGGATCATGGCTTTACCACCCAGTTCAATTGATCTTATATACATCCACTTCTTTTTAGCCGCCATACTATTTGCCAACTTTTGACACTGTTGATCACTTCTCCTTTGGCGTCCAAAATACAGCTCTCCTACTTTTCCTCCTAATTCTTGGATTGCTTTTTCTCTGTCTCCTCCACTGACCTCTTTTCTGTTACTCATTCTTTAAGTATAACCAGTCCCTCAGTGTTCCATGCTTGGCCTTTTTCTCTTCTTATTCTGGCTTTAGGTATGAATTAATCTATTCCCATGACTTATTTCCTTTGAATGGTCATTAAATTCAACATATATCCAACCAGTAACAGGCACCACGGATTCAGAGGTGAGCAAGGCAAACTCACTGCCTTTGAGGAGTTCAAAAAATATACAGCACCTAGTATATGCCAGACACTGTTCTGATGAGTCACACAAAATCCCTGGCTTCGTGGAGCTTAGGTTCTATTGGGGGAAACCCATAATTAGCAAATAAACAAGTAAATGCAAGAATATCAGATAACGATGAGAGCTATGATAATTATAAAGCAGTGAGAAAAGGAGTGAATGGGGTGGAAGACATCAGAGAAATTCTCTCTACTAATAAGAAACTGGAAGGAGATGCAAGAGCAAGCCATGCAACAATAGAGGAGGCAAATTAGTTCATCTACGTCTGTTTCCTCATCTATAAAATGGAGAAAATAACATACCTACCTCCATAGGGTTGTTTTGAATATTAGAAAAGGTAATACTGCACATGTGAAGTACTTCATACAATGTCTGCCCTGCAGTAAGTTCTCTCCCCACCTCCCCACTTTATCTGTGTCTTCCACTTCTCAAACTCAACAGGGCCAATGAGCATTTTGTAACAATTAAGACTAGAAAAGATAGACTGGGAATTCAACTTTAAGAACGGATAACAACTGAGAATTATAGGAGTTGATTTGAAGGAAGAATTGGTAGCTTTTTTAATGTTTTCTAAAAGGTTTGTTTCAACGTTTTTGAAATGAAACATTTAAATATCTTCCATGAAGCAGGGTTGATAATCTTTATGTCTCACACTGGTATATCCACTGAATAGTCTCTATTTAGTCCTATTCAAGGTTTTCACCATCTCCCTCGTGGAATTAAGATTCGTCTTTTGTTTCTCACAGGGTGGAAACACTTCAAAAGTGAGAAAGCTTTTTTTCCTTTTAAATCTTCATTGTCTTCCAGGTTTCCTACCAGATCTAAGAAAAACTAATTCTAGTTTGGCTGGTTTTTCTTGACCTGGGAGAGCCCGAGTTAGAACATTTCAATTTTAGTAATTTGAAATGTCCTGAGAAATAACTATACAACTAGGATCTGGACTGTGAGTCAAGGACGAAGATCTTCACCTGGACTTTGTGACTAGCAAGTTATATGGACTCAGGACGCCTTCTCTGGACTGCGATTTCACATGCACAGTGAAGAGATGGATGAAGATCCAGATGATCTCTGTGTGCTCTCTCGGTGCTGAGAGTCTGTGAAGTTTACCACTAGACCACGTTTAAGTTTTCATGACATGATGCATTCTTGGCAAGTGTCAGTGAGGTTGATTGTCCCAAAGTGGCTGGACATGTCTTCTTATATTTCTCTATTAATTTGTTACCAATGGAGATTGCTTGAACATTAGTAATGGGAAACTTGATTACCAGGTTGGGCATCATCTGTAGGATTTTCAAATAAGCAAGTAAAACTTCTGGGAAATGAGGTATGTATGTTTATTAGGAAATGTTGAATGAGTAGACTGGCAAAATGTGAAGTGCTGAAAAGCAGAGGCACCGGGGATTTTTTTTTTTTTTTGAGACAATTCTTAATCCTGTAAACGCTCTAGTTTCATTCTACTGTAGTCGTCACTCAGAGTTCATGTCTAACAATTTTTTTAGTTTATCCTACATGTCAGGAACTATGCTATATTCAGGGATGAATGAGAAATGGTTTCTAGGAGCAACAGACACGTAAGTAATTTCAAGATAATATGATAAATGCTAAGAGAGAGGTATGGGCAGGGTGGGTGGTGTGGAGATGGAGGTAGAGAGGGAAGCAGGCACTGAGGCTTGAGGTTCAGGAGGGGCTGCCTGGAGATGCCGCTGATGGACTTGAGGTATGAAAATGTGTTCGAAGTTAGGCTGTTGAAAAGCATTGGAAAGTTGAGTCCTCTGAGAGGAATAGCATAAGCAAATGCACACACAGCCTGCTTTGTGGAGGGAACTACAGGCAATTTGGTATTATTTGGTATGAAGTACTTGGCAGGAAGCGGCCAGAGAGGGCTGCAGGGAAAGACCAGGCCTACAGGGCTGCATGTAACGTGCCGAGGAGGACAATATTGTGGTTGAGAGCCTTGGCTCTGGAATTAGACTTCCTAGAAGGTTCAACTCTCAGCTTCTTTCCCAAGTATTTAAGTAACTTGGGAAAGTTACTTCTCTGTGCCTTGGTTCCTTCGTTCATACAGTGGGGATAATAATAACACCTACCTCATGGAATTATTGTCAGTCTTAATATACATCAAGTGTTTTGAATAGTCCCTGACAATAAGCATTACATACGTATAGCTCATGTTATTACTTGGGAGGTATTGGGGATCTATGGAAGGGTTTTGAGGAGGAGAGTGAAACCAATCAATGACACTGCATTTGAGCAGATCAGTCTGCTGCAGTGGGGAGCGATAGATTTGGGGTAGGGCTCAGTTTGGAGGTGGGGAGACCTCTAGGAGGTACTTCAGCAGTCTGGCTGTGAGATGGAGAGGATTTTATACTAGGACATTGGTGGCAGTGTTTAAGCAGGCAAAGTCGAGAAATTTTTAAGAGGTGAAAATGATAAAGTGTGTTGAGATGAGAATGTTAAGCAGCATTCCCTGATTCTGGCTTGGTGACTGGGATGGTAGTTGTGTGGTGCTGTGAACTGAAATGTAGAATGTGAGAGGAGGAGCGTGTTTTGGGAAAGTTAGTGCTGGACATGTTGAGTTTGTGATGTCTGTGGGACGTCCACATAGATATGTGCAGTGAACAATTTGCAGTGAGTCTGAAGCTTGGGGGAGAGGTTGGGGCTAGATCAAGAATGTAGGAGTGTCAGCTTAAAGGTCATGGTTTAATTTACGTAGTGGATGACTCTGTGGAGGGAGTGTGTAGATGAGAAGAGCCTAAGAGGAGACCTTGAGACCAGTAATGATTGAGGAGGAGACTATGAAGGAGATGAGAAAGGACTGGCCAGTGAAGTAAGAGATTGGAGGGAGTAATGGCTTGGAAAAAGTGGAGATTTGTTTTAAGAAACAGTGTGTAGTCTTCAGTGTGGAAATACAGAAGAGCCATCCAGTAAGGTAAGGGGTGAAAATTTTCAGGCTGTTGGGATTGGCAGTATAGTGATGGATCATAAACGGTCTTTTCTTATAGGGTTAATAGAGACCCTCCATTGTTGACGGTGTAGCCATGGGGGTAAAAATTTGTTCCTCCTCATCAGCTCTCAGTTCCCTTTGTTGTTCCCATCCTTCTTGCCAAATGAACCCCAGTGCTTCAGCGGTCCTCTTCCAAGTCAGGAATCTTTATCCTGTAAAGCCCCATCATCGTTATATTTTCTCTTTCACAGTTATCACATCTCACACCCCATTGATGGCAGTTCTTCTGCTATTTTTAGGTTTTTCTTTTGTTTCATTTTATTTTTCTTTACGTTTTGTCTCTGATTTGACTTCTTCATTTTCATGATTGCCCAATCTGGTAAACATTAGCTCACCGAATAGTATATTGATGTTGAGTAAAGATGTTATATACCAAAAATACGTTAGGAATGTGGTACTTGTTTTTTCTCATGGTCTCACGTAGTCCTTTTTTCAGATCCTGTGGAGTTTATGATTAATTTTAAAAATTTTTTAAAAATAAGAAAGCACTGTTAATGTTCCTCACAACCTGCCTTTGTTTCTGAACATGTATAGGTTTTTTTTTTCTTTCCTCCCCTTCTTTGTGTTTTGGAGTTTCAAAACAGGGTTTGGCAGAGGAAATGGGACCGTGACGTTTTGTTTTTTGTTTTGAAGTTGTTGAGTTTAGCAGACTGTGTGTTCATAGGGTGTGAATTGCAGGATGTAGTTCTGGGGTCCTCCCTACCTGCAGACCCCACATCAGGGTTATTCTGGGAATAACTGATTATAAAATACAGGGTTGAACTTTGTCAAAAGGCTAAACAGGAAACAGATATAAATAACTATTCAATCTTAATTCAGTTCCTAGCTACTTTCTCACAGATTTTATAATATAGTTTAGAAAGCATTTTCCTTTTTTTAAAAAAACCTTTGATTCCTTAATTTCCGGGTCATTTTTAATAGGAAACTCTTTTCACCTTTATGTCTATCCAATGGTACCCTCCCTTTAGCATGGGAAAACATTAACATTTAACAATATCCAAGATACAAAAGAGATTTTGAGAACATGAAAAGACAAATAATTTTCATCTGAATTATTTTTCTTCTAGATTTTGTTCATATGCATTCATATGGTGTTTGAATGCTGGTAAGGAACTATACATCTTTAGCAAATTTAGCAGAGCAGATGGTCCATTTGATTTAAAACAGGATTTCTCAACCTTTTTATTATGCCTCCCCTCCCCAGGAGCCTTTTTAGAGTTTTTTTACTTAATCACCCACCCGGAAATGGTATTTTAATACCACAGAGATACTGTATCTGAGCTTATGTCCTGTATGTATATCTGTGCTTTATACATAAAAAGAGTGAGATTTTTTTGCTGCCCAAGAACCTATTTCACCCCCTTGCAGGCACCCATTGAACATGCATGGTTTTAAGAAGAGAGAAAACATGTTTTAATGCTTAGGTATTTCAGTTATATCTAAACCAGGTGTGAGTTGCTTGAATGCATTTATAAGACTAATATTACTGAAGAATTTTCTTTCGTGGGAATCTTCTCCTTTTTCAGGCACATGGATTTTCCTTAACTTCCAAAAGGGCCAGAGTTTGACTATACTGATAGATGAGAGGAAGACTTCTATTTTAACTCTGATAATTTGTTTTAGGATGATATGGGCAATCCCAGAATATAGGAGATTGTTTTTAGGGTTCATCTGTTAATTTTCAGCTATTGACTGGCTCGTGTCAGGCATATTCTGTGTACAAGGCATTATGCTAGGCTTGATAGCAGAAAGGCCAAAAAGTACTTAAGACATGCTCCCTGACTCCAAAGATCTTGTGACCTTCTTGGACAAAACGAACATAGACGAGAGAAAAATTATCACAGAATTTAATTATCTTAGAGTTTAAATAGTGGTGGAGAACCCAATAGAATAGATGGTATGTAATAAATTGCCAAACGAGGATTAGTATAAAAGGTAAGTGCTGTTACTGTTAGGAGAAAGGTGTGAGATGTTCAGGCTAGAGTGGTCCATGAAGCTCTGATGCAGGAAGAGAAGTGGGCCTGCAATGCTGTTGAGTGGAAACGCGATTAGGGAGGAGGCCCCAGGGGGAGCCAAAAAAGGGTAGGAATGCCCACGATATGTATTAGGGAGGAAGCTGGTTTGATTGTAGTGAAGGATGTGTGTAGGACAGGGGTGTGGGGGAGGTACGGATGAAAATAATTGTCAGGGACAAATTGACCATGCGTTTTTCTGTATGAATACCTCCATTATCTGCAAAATTGAATTTTTTCCATGTCATCTAAATATTCTCTTCCATGCAGGTGGCTGCAAGTTATTCAAGTGGTTCTAATATCTCTGTTTAGGTTTAATATACCTAATATCTAAACATCTCTGTCGTGGACTAAAACCTCAGCTGGTTTTAGGTCACAAAGGACTTTGTGGCCAAGGATGCAGGCAGAAGAATTTGAACATTAGGCTGTATTCAAAGGGGAGCCTGATGTTTTAGGACGATTCTTAAGACCGTAGTGTACTAAAGAGTATGTAAAATGACAGGAACGGGAAGAGAATGGAAGCCAGGAGTCCACTGAGAAAACAGTTGCCAAGTGAGAGGCGATAAGTGCCTAAACTGGGTGACAACATTGTGGATGAAAGAGTTACCTGAACTTGGCAGTGGTAGCAGGCATAGAGGAAGGGGGTGGATTTAAAAACCATCGAAGAGGTAAGAGTGGCCAGCTTTTAAAAATTTCATTTCTTTTGTGTGTTGAGTAAGGGAGATGGGTTGGTAAGGAGGATTTCCCCGATTCTGGCTTGGCAACTGCGCTGGTGGTTGTGGGGTGCTGTGAACTGAGATGTAGAATATGAGAGGAGGAACGTGTTTAGGGGATGTTCGTTTGGGCTATTTAGTTTGACCTGTTGAGTTTGAGACATCCATGTGGACAGTTTGCTATGAGAGCCTGAAACTTGGGGGAAGAGGTTGGGGCTGGAGTGAGAGATTTGGGAGTGTCACTGTACAGCTCATGGTTAAATGCAGGAAGTGGACAAGCTCACTAGAGGGAATGTGTAGATGAGGAGAACATCAGCCGCAGAGGAGATTCTAGGACCAGTAATTATTGAGGGAGAGGGGAGACATAGTTGGACGTGGGAGGCAATGGCTGAAGTTTTAGAATTAGGTAACTGGGTGAATGATCTCATTAACTATTCACTTGTAACTCTTAAAACAAAAATGGGCTGGGTTACTTTGTTCAACATATATTCAGCACCTGGGAACCTAAATCCTATTGGCCAGCCCAGTGATTTCTAGAATTTCAAGGAAGGAGCGGCCTATTCATCTCTCTAGGAATTTTTGGATAGGTAATTATCTGTTTATATCTGTCTCCAGGTTGTAAGATCCCCAGGGCTGGTTTCATGTCTTATTCAACGTGTATCAGCAGTGCCTACTTAGCATGGTATCTGCCATGCTGGCATTGGAGAAAAATTGGTTAGATGTATGAATAAGTGAATGAATGAGTGATCTGGGACAAATAGAAAAATCGAAGAAAATGAAGACTGAGGAAAAAGACTTCTGAATTTGAGGATTTGCAGCTCATTAATGACTTTCAAGGAGCCAGTTTCAGATTAGAGAAGAGAACAGAACCCAGAATGAGGGGAATTAGAGAGGTTTATGAAGTTTATCTGGAGAGAACCATTTTTAGTTTGACAGAGAAAAAGAGTAGGAGGATTAAATGAAGGTAGTTTTGTTAGTTTGGAAACAGTGAGTGGAGATCTTTGTAGATCTTGGACACCTGTTAGATTTGAATGAGCGTGAGATGAGAGGACTTGGCTCCGGGAATGGTCCCTCAAAAAATCTGTAAACTTTCTAGGACATGCTTGATGTTTCTGGGACATTGTTATGATTCAAGGGATTAAGACTGAGAAATCTATCGGTCACACTTCCCCTGAGTGCAAGTAAAAAGGAACTGACAAAGGAGTGCAGTGTTGATAATCTGTCTGACCTATTTTAAATACCACATGAATTGGATACAATATTATCAAAAGGGGCCTCATGATTGAACTAATAGAGCAGTCGTTGAAGGACTTGAGAAATCCAGATCCTCTTTTCATGGAGGAGTTGTGCTCAGGACCCAGGAGGCTTTTTAGAACCTGCCTGAGGTTCCACAATGGGCAGTTAGCCCCATCAGTGCCTAAGCCCAGATCACCAGGCTTCTGTTCTGTTCTTTTGTCAATACATCACCTTGTCTCTGAAAAGATTTCAAAATTTAAAATTTTGTTTATTCTAAAGAGTTTCTTTGCTCATTTAAAATTTTTCGTTTAGTCTGATTTCTGCCCAATTCGAAAAGGCCAGAGAGGAGTGGTTATTTCTTTGACCACGTACTGTTTTGGAGACATCTTTTACATAATTTTTCTTAAGATTCCGTCGCTGCTAGTGGTGCATCCTGAATTACTAATTTCTTTTGAATGTCATACAATATGCTTAAAGATTTCTTTTAGAACTTGTTTGAGAAAGACTGAGTAAGGGGATGGAATACTGTCTTAAAGTTATATTTATAGAAAGATAGCAGGAGGAAAGATTTAAGTTAATGAAAGGCAGCCTCACACATAATTACGCCTAAGCAGAAGGAAATTCCTCTACTCCCGAGTTGAATCTGGTTCCATAAAGAAAATTTATTTGGGCTTATTAGAGTGTTTTCTTTACTCATTTTAGAAATAGAGTGCATTGAAAATTAATATTGACTTTAATAATAGCATTTATGGAAATTAAATTTTCGTTTCAAAATTTAAAATTTAAAAAATACTGAAAACACCAGTGCTATCATGTTAATGCTAGTAGTTAACTTTCTGATCATATTTTTTGGCTGCCTTTTTCTTTGTTTAAATGATGTGTGCAATTAGGGAAATCATTAATGGGGGACAATGATAGAGAGGGACAGAGCTGGATGGAGGCAGATAGTGTTCACCCTGAGCTCAGTTTCCAGAACCTGTTAGGAGAGTTTTTCTATCAGATTGCATTTCTGATTTAAAAGCCCATTACTCTATATTTATAACAGGAAGAGATGGTATTGCTGCCAGTCTAGATTATTTCCTAGCTTGACCTTTATTGTATTTGACTTTGTGATCCCAGCTTTTTTTTTTTAAACTTTTGGGTGTAGACAGGAGAGAATTCCTTCCCATGGTTTAGGGAGTGGTATTAAAACATCTGTTTTGTTCAGTAGTTCTGCTTCACACTTCCTTGCAGATAAAGACCCTTTCTTTCTGTGTGATTGTAGTACTGTAGAGTTTGGGTGTGCGTTGTTCTAATGATACCGGACATGAAAAAGTTCATAAAAATTCATGAAACTTCTCATAATACAGGTCCATGAAGTACATTCGTTTGTCAGTTATTTTTATGCAGACTAGACTTATTTCCCATTATGAACAGTATAGTTAGGTGGAAAGTGTTTTTTTTTCGTAGTCTTTTGTAAATTATTAGATGTGGATGAAGTCTAAAGATTTTTTCGCCTTATAAGGATAATATTTTAGGGAATTCTTATAGAAGGATGAATCTGCATTGCTAGAAGGGATTTTCAGATCATTTAATCCTGTTGTCATTTAATGGAAACTGAGGCCTGGAGAGGGAAGATGACTTGTCCAAGATCTAGTGAGAAATTTGTACCTAACTTCTCGGTTACCTGCCTTTTGACCATTGCTTAAATTCTAGCCCACACTTGTCCGTCCGTCCTTTGGGCCCCTTTAGTTTAGCTTTTATGTCAGAAACATCTGGCCCACTGGCCTCTTATGTATTTGCTTGGCCTGCATACTGTTTACAGTTTCTTAAAAAATTTGTTGTCAACATTTAAGATTAAAGGTCTTTGCACAAAATTTCAGTTTCTGGCTTCTTGTGAAAAATTGGAGAATTAGGAGTCCTGATAAGGTTGGAGCTTGATTCCTGGGTGACTGCTGCCCCCTTTGGATGGGACTGGCACCTCCAGGTTCATCACATGATCATCAATCACCATTTCTTTGTGTCCCTCATTGTCTTGCTGGTCCCTGTGAGCATTTGAGTTTGGAACCCTCCCTTAGTCCTGACAAGATTTATTTTCTAGTTGTTTTCCACCTTCCATGGTTTCTAATGTGTATTATATCCCCATCTAAATTCTATGCCTGCAGGTAGAGGCTTTCTCTTATTTTTGTATATCTTTATGTTGCCCTTATGGCCCACTCACCCTACTCCCAGAGTGTAGAGCATAATAAATAATCAATAAATACTTAGATGCATAATACAGAGGACCTCAAATGTTTCTGTGATCAGTCAGATAGTAAATATTTTAGTTTCTTTGGGCTTTCTGGTCTTTGATGCAGTCATTCACCTCTGCTGTTTGTAGCGCAGAAGCAGTCAAAGACAAATCCAAACAAACGGGCATGCCTTGGTCCAATAAAACTTTATGTACAGGGGCTGGCCCCATGGCCAAGCGGTTACGTTCGTGTGCTCCGCTGCGACGGCCCAGGGGTTCGACGGTTCGGATCCTGGGCGCAGACATGACATTGCTCATCAGGCCACGTTGAGGCGGCATCCCACATGCCACAACTAGAAGGACCCACAACTAAGATACACAACTATGTACCGGGGGCATTTGGGGAGATAAAGCAGGAAAAAAGAAAAAAGTTAAAAAAAAAAAAAAACTTTACGTCCAGAAATAGACGGCAGGCCAGGTTTGGTGAGCCCTGCCATGGAATGTTGGTATTATAAGAAAACTTTACACACTGCTCTCAGTTACCGCATACGTTTGCCCATTTCCTACATACTCATTGTCAAGCCTTTTCAATGTCTCCTATTTTGTGTCTCAGCTGGTGCCTGGACTAGCAAGGAGTTATTTACAATATGGTCTCTGTTTATGAAGAGAATAAAAAAGGTTGGATAATTTCAGCTTGTGAGCTTGGTTATATTTGTATTTATACAAATAACAGACCTTTTAGTTTTCCTAGATTACATGTATTCACACCAGTCTAAATCTAGGTTTGGCAGCTTATTTTCTGAAGTTCTGTGATGCGTATTTTCTCAAAAGACACTACCAGGACAATTTCATGATACTAATAATAGTTTTACACAAATGAGTTGTCATATCATCTATTATGTACTACTACCTATTTATTCAGTCTTTTTGAGCCTGTCCTTGAGCAGGTAATAATATTCTAAAATTGTTAATACTTGGAGATATTCTTAAAATAACTAAATGATTAAAAATTTCTTTGTAGCCTTGTTTGCAAGAGGCTGTTTTTCATACTGTGAGGGGCACTCATTTCTAAGTTCATAAAGTAGTGTACATCTACAGATTTGGATCCAGAGCTTCATTTATATAATCATTATAATGAAAAGGTATGGCAAATAGATTTTTTTTTCCTTGGAAAGGTTATAATCTTAATTTCATTGGAAAGCCCTGAGGGGAGTGTATTAGTTAGAATTCCTGGTTGCAGCCGCAAACTACAAGCTGGCCTAAGAAAAAAAAAAGAGTAACTGTAACTCCAGGCATTTCTGGGTTCAGAGGCACAAGCGAAGTCATCAGAGGTGACTTTCTTACCCCCTTTTTCAGCTCTGATTTGCTCTGTGTTGGCTCCATCTTCAGGTAGGGCCTCTCCTCATGGTGGCAAGATGGCTGCCAGAAGTGCTACATTGCATTCTGGCATCTCACAGCTCCTTCCAAGAAAACACTTGTTCCCAATAGTTCCAACAAAAGTTGTATTCTAGAGTCTCGTTTCCTCGGATTGTCCTGGCTTGGGATTTGTGTTCGTCCCTGAACCAGACCCTATGGCCAAAAGGATGTACGGCTACGATTGGCCATGCCTGCACCTGTGCCCATTTCTGGAGCTGGAGGTGGGCTCATCCCCACCCAAACCATATGGACTGGGTGAGGGGAAGTGATTATCCATGATAAATCAATGCACTGTTGCCAGAGGGGTCTTGAAGGCCTTTCTCAATGCAGGATTGTAAAAATATTTCCCTATATATTCCTCAAATACTTATTATACTGTTATAATTATTTTACTATTTAGCCCTTTTGTTGTTGTTATTTTACCATTTAGCCCTTTAATCCATTTGGACTTAATATGTAACTTGGAACTCAATTATGTGGTATTTTCCCATTAGATTGTATGTTCCTTAAGATCAACCGTTTTTGTATCCTCCTCCATTCCACCATTCTAATGCATAGTAGGAGTTCAAGAATTACTTAGACTCACAGAATCTTAGAATTGGAAGGAATCTCTCAGCAGCTATTTCCCTGGCAAATATTATTATTTGTAGCCTAACAGCCTCATTTTGTAGATGAGGAAGCCAAATCTTTGAAAGGCTATGTCACTTCCTCAAGGGATAAGACTCATTAATGCAGATGTTGGGACCCAAACCCAGTTCTCCTTGTTTTTGTGACAACAGGAATAAAACCTAGTTCATGGATTGATCGATTAAAGAAACCAAGTAATAAATTCTTTTCTGATGTCAAAGAGGCCTTTGGGAATGAGTTTCTAACAATAGAAACTCTTCTAATTGTTTTCTAAGTTTGGATTTCTATAAACATATTTTATCATAGAATGGAACTCAGCAAATCAGTTGGTCAAAAGGATGGATAGGAAGGATGAGACCCAAATGACAGAGATGAGTTGAATGCAGTTGTCTGAGCATGACCGGAGGAGGATCTGTGCAGATGGAGAAGCAAGGGAGAACCTGAGAAACACTCAAAGGAGCCCGGGGTGGGAACTGGTGACTAACCACATTCTCAGGAAGGTTTAGCGGATGTTTGCACCGTCTGCTGCATGGCTGACTGTGTATGACTCTGTCCTGACGTGGTAGCTGAGTTCTGAGAAGAAAGGCAGACACCTTTCTCCCTTCTTGACAGCCTACTACTCTACTAAAACCTTGAGGGACTTGAAGGGGGGCATAGTGACATGACACACCTCTCCACATGTCTGCAGGGACTCAACCCAGTGGGGTGAGCTCAACACGTCCCACATATCAGGATGTGGCTGTGTCACCTGAGAAAGGAGCATATATCACAGTTGCCAGAACACATAGAGGGAAAGAGCCCCAGCCTCCATGAAAAGAAAGTTCTCCTGATGCGGGCCCTGAGCCTAAACTTTCTCTTTGGATAATTATTTTTCCCTTTGGAGATTGATAGTAGGACTGAGAGAAGGAGAAATATGAGAAGTGGAGGACTGGAAAATTATTTTTGAGGAACAAATATTTGACTCTGGGCCTGTTGGGTTTTAGGAAATTGTGGAACATCCAGCCAGCAACAAATAGAAAACAGTTCAAGAAAACAGTTCAAATAATTCTGTTTCAACTTTCAGAATACGTGTGCTATAAAAAGTTTATAAAAAGGAATATGATAGGGTCTAGACTAATCAAAGAGTCTATCCAGTGCTGGGTATGGGGTCCAAGGCTCAAAGATAAAGGCAGGCAGGGAAGAAACAAAAGATGGTCCTGTTCTGAAGTCCCAGGCAGCAGAAGTCATGTGGTTGTGTGTGCGTGTGTTTGTTGTTGGTGGGGTTGGGGCACACAGGTCCCCCAAAAGGATGTTACTGGGCCATCTTGCTGATCTGGGCAGCTGAGGAGACTCGGGGTTGGGGTATTTACTTCATCTGTGTATGGGATCCACTGGTCAAGTCATTCAGCCCAGTTTCCCACATGATCTGTGTACATGTTGGCAGCTATACCTAGGACATTCCTGTACTCCTGTCAAAGCCTTTATGACCTAGATATTAAGATTAGTCATAAGAAAATACAGACCCCAAATTACTGCTCTAGTTGGTCCTCATGCTCATTTATTGGTGACAGAACCCCCAGAAGTTACGGCATTCTTTCTGGAACACCCTGAAATGTTGAAAGAGGAGAAAATTTAATAAGGTTTTTCTCAGTTTCAAGATGTACTCACATATTTTTAACCTTGGCTTCTTGAAGTATAGCTTGTCTGCACATGCCTCTGTTATGTAAGGAATCTGATTTAGCATAAAATTATATAATTAGTTCTTTTAAGATGACCCACCCTAATAAATTTGAGTCATACAAAAAGTTGAATTAGGTTTAGTGTACTCAAGAAAGCAGCAGATTATATAATAATACTATTATCCTGCTGTTTATTGAGAGATCATTCGTTGAGAAACATATTAAAAAATCATGTGATCTTGGGGAAAAAACCCAACCAGTCAGGTAAATATAATTATCTCCATTCTATAGATGAGGAAATAAAAGACAAAAAAGCCAAGTGTAGTACCTTTAGAAAGATCTAAATAACTTAATTAGAGTGGTTCATTTTTTTATGATTCTGAATAAAGCAGGATGACGTTTTTAGGAACACAACCATTGGATGAGTTGTATTCAGATTGCCAGACATGTTTGCTGTTAGTTTTGCAGGCTTATTTTTAATAAAATAATTAAGGATCAGGGCTTTGAGTATCATTATATAGTATTAAGTATCACCAATAATTCAGAAGTTTGATGACTTTGTTAATGTAGCTGTATATGTATTATCAGTTTACTGATGGTTCTGGAAAATATTTAACTAGTATTGCTGACCTGAAAGGAAAAAGTCTTGTTCCAAAAGGCCAACATCTGGCTCTTCAGGTTGATAATTCTTAATTTTGTTATTATAATAAGTGTTAGGCTTTCTACCAGAGATGAGTACTTTAAGAGAAAAATCTAACTTCCTAAAAGATCTTTAATTTGCTACTCCAGGTAGCTTGCAGTGGAGAAAGAAGGCCCTTATAGCTTTCTGAGTCTAAGAAGTCAGTAAGTCAAACCATTGTAAGTTGGTGACTGTCTCTGTATGTCAAAGGAAGGATATAAAGAGAGACTAAAAAAATGTTCTGACTGTAGGGGAGGAGTCCATTTCCTCTCCCCAAATAGGGGTTCGTCTGGCCGGAGAACGAATTAAATTCACATGAGACAGAATAGCAAGACAAAAATCAAACAAAGCTTTATGAGGAACCATGGCCCGGGGCCTTTCTTCCTGAAGGAGGAAAGGGCACCGAAGAAGTGGGGTGCACATAGTGGTTATATACCCCCAAACAGGGTGTTTCACATGTGATTGAAATGTCCCTTTTACAATAGTCACGAGATTGCCCTGTCGGCACAGTGCTTGATGGACACAGCAGATAATGGTCTGCTGTCTCAGAGGGCGTGGCCGGAGCCAAGTCTATTGTCTGGAGCTGGGCGGTCACAGGTGAGCTCAGCAATCAGTTCCTAGCCTAAAGAAAGATGCTTAATCCTTAAAGAAATGCCAACGTTGGGAGGGGGAGGGAAGTCAGTTACAGGAGGTTACCAGACTAGCACAGTAAAATGCAGATTTAAGTCCTTGCCTTTGGTATTGATTAAGAGTTTTTAGAGAGAAGGTCATCTCCTTTCTTCTTCCTGGTACAGAGAGGGAGGCAACTTTCACAGATAGAGATTTACCTTACAAATGTAAACGTGTCCTAACGAAGGGCAAGTTCCATTCCTCAGAGCCTCCTTCCCTGTCCCAGTTTATCAAAAGTAATCAGCCTCAAATAATCCTGATGCCAAAGAGACATATCTTGGGGTGGCCAATTCCAGGTCCCCACATGACTAAACACAGAATGGTTCAGTGATGGCAAAAAGTCAAGTGGAGAGACCAGGAAAAGTAGAAGTTGGGCTGTATTCAAAGGAATACACAGACTGGCAACAGCATTTTACAGAGGCAGGAAAGCCCACCTGGAAGGAAGTAGAACTTAAAATGATAAAAGGCAATAGGCAGCTTTTCACTGGAGTCTAGAGAGAGGCATTTCCCTCTTTCATATGCTAACATCGAAACAGTAGGATTTTTAAGCCAGTCTCCTGTTCTCCTTCTTTTCCTTCCTTGATATGCCATTTGTTATGTAAGCTATGTAGGTCTCCTTTGTGTACACTGCAAGTGCCTAGAATCCAACTCGGGTGATTCTCATTCAGTATGACCTGGGGGCAGGCAGGATCCAGAGATTTGCCATTTGTAAGTGTTGCCCATGTTAGGAACCATTGGAGTGAATTCACCACTCAGTACCGTGTCTGAGTAGTACTTGGAGAGGATTTCAAATCATGACGGAACCCCATGGGTAAGGCCAGTCTTTGACTTGTTCAGTCAGTCCACAAACATTTTCTGAGTGTGTACAGTGCCTGGCGCTGTGCTAGGCATTGGGGGTTTGACTGTGAACCAGAAAATTCCTAGTCTAGTTGGCAGGGAGAAGAAGGTGGTGTTAGCAAACTCCTGAAAAAACACAGTAGAATGAGTTAGATGTTGTAGAAAGGATCTAAAGGTGGTGGGAGCAGGGATGAGGGGTACCTAATGCATCCCACAGGAGGGCTTTTTGATACTATTGAATTTTTGCAACTGAGTCCTCCAATCTACACATGTCTACAGTCATCCATGTGTGGAAAATGTTTATTTTTGGATTTAAAGTACCTTAAAGATTTGAGGATTTAATGACATCTTTTGAGATAATTGAGATGTTTGAAAATGTTGCAAAGCAGTAAAAATCGTAGGTGCTGTATTAGTTAGAATTAGGTTCTACTGTCCAGTGTACAGCAGCTTAAATGAGTTAGGAGATTCTTTCTGTAAACAAACTTGGAGGTAAATAGTCTGGGGCTAATATGGTGGCCCCTGATCTTCCAGGATCCAGCCTTCTATCTTGTGGCTTTATCTGCCAAAACATGGCTTAGCTTCATTTTCCAAAATGACTGCTTAAACTCAAGAAAACCATCATGTCCACATTTCAGACAGTGGGAAGAAGGACAGAGGATAATATGCCTGCTGTCCTTTAAGGAAACATCCTAGAATTTCACCCCAGTTTTGCCTTACTTCCCATATTTCAGTATTTTGTCACAATGTCACACTTAACTACAAGTGAGGCTGGAAAATACAGCCTTTTCTCCACAGGGCCGCGTACCCAATTCTCTTACTAAGGAAGGAGAGGAGAATATATATTGCGGAACCCCCAGCAGTCTCGGCCATATTTGATACAGACTCTCTGTGCTCCAGAGAAACGAAGGACTTTGAGAGCATTTTTTTTGAGATGATTTTTTACCTACATAAGTCTTAAGTATATCACTTTAGCTGCACTAACATTTGAGTAGAAAAGAGTTGTTTGTTCAACTGATACATACCAATATTTTACTATAAAATGGATATTTGAACTGTGCTTTTCACACGCCATTTTTTAATCATAAAGGTTAATGTCTTGGATAATAGGGTTAGTTGCTTCTAGATCATAGTATATGAAAGAAATTCTCAGAAAAAATGGCATTCGTAAAAGCCTTTTCTCTTGCCACTGTCCCCAGGATAATTCAATTTCATACCTGTAACAGTTGCATAGCTGGTGCTAGTGATTTCTTTAGATGTTAAAAAAATTGACCTAAATGTCATTTCCACCAGGAGGGTGCTATAGGATGGAGCTAACCACCTCAGATCTTGGAGTTGAAAGACCTGGATTTGAGTCCTGATTCTCCCACTTACTAATTTCATCATCTTAGAAGAGTCATTGATGGCCTAGTTTCTCATCCATAAAGTAGCACCATAGTATTTTACCTCAGGATTATGACTGTGGATTAGATTAGATAGCTATAATACTTGCATTTTAAAATTAATTTTATCTCTGTCATTTGCCGGTGATAAACATCAGGCCCAAAACCTTTGACAGATATGTCACCGCACAAAATTGGGGTTCTCTTTCCTGATGTGCATTAAAAAAAGCCAAATATTGTGGTATCAGCTTTTGGGAAAAGAAATGTAGTTTTATTTTGCGAGGTCAATCTGCAAGGAGACAGGGGGCATGTGCCCTCAGATCTGCCTCCCCGGTCCAGGGCTTGGGGCACAATTTATGAGATGAAGGGCAGGGCCGTCTCAAGTGTGGAGACAGATGATTGGCAGTAAGGAGAAGTGAGGTAATTGATGGTCTGCACAAGCATATTCAGGCTTCACATCTCTTCGTAGGATGGTGTTCACAAAGTGGCAGTGCTATCGTGATCTGAGGGTTGAGTTAGCTCCTTGATGTCAAATTTGTGCAGGCCTAGTTGAGGGGTTGGTGGTCTCAATCAGCCTGAACTGGACAAGGGGGTCTCAGTTCTTGAAAGACAACTCTTAATTATTCTATTGATAAGATGGGGTCAGTTGAACTGGTCTTGGAGAGTCCACGGTTGCAGTTATAGTCAGCCCATGCTGGGTCAAACGTTCATATCTCTAAGAATACCTTTTTGATTCATGAAATGTGTTGATTGCATTATTCTTTCTTACAGCAACCTGATCTGTTTCCCTTGAGGGTGATCTGGAAAATGCTTTTCATTTAACCTTTGCTCAAGGTTTTTCTTGTTCTTTGAAGTGATGATTGGCTTATGAAGTTGGCTTAATGTCAAGGTCAAATTCTTGAGTCAGAACTGCTGAAGAATATGAACTTAAGATAACTTCGGAGATAATCACTTAATCTACTGCCCCATGTTCTTGAAAAATATCCTTTGGTGCAGTAATATGGGAAGAACGGGGCATCCTTTGGGCCTGACGTTCACAGTCTTCTCTCTACTGCAGGCTGGTTTTAGAAGTCGGGAAGGGGACCCTCACTGTCAGCTTCCTCAGTGTTGTAATAGTTCTTTGCTGTTATTGTTTTTTGCTTGTTTTTTACTGATGTTTGTTTTAGAGCCAGGTACTGGGGTAAAAAGTAGTCAGGAATTAGGAGCTGGTGATGCAGTGCTTCCAGGGCGCAAAGGGTCACCCACCCCTGAATCTGGGCTCGCTCCTGGCCATGAAAGATTGAGTGACCAGCTTGCTCCCTCTTCTTGCCTTCTCATTTTGGTTTTCAACTTTGTTAAACTTAGGGGTGGGGTAATCAAAATGACAGGAAGGATGTTGGGGAGTTAGTAATGTGGAAAGAATGGCCTGATGCTTTGCTTTCATCCTTTGAATGCTCTTCCACACCCCTAAGGATATAAAGGTATTATTATTATTTAATGTCCTCTGGTGCTCTTGAGGTTTTATTTTTTTATGTTTAAAATTTGTGTCCAATTGGAATTTATTTTGGAGTAAGCTGTAAGGCAGGGGTGCACCTGTGCTTTTTTTCTTGAATATGGTTAGTTGGTTGCCTAGTCCCATTTGCTGAATAATCAATTTTTGGTTAAAAATGTATTTTTGAAGACTCGGCACATTCAAGATGTATTCTGCAAAGGATCACCTCCATTTCTCTTAATCAGCTAAAGCGGTACCCTCAAATGGCAGCAGTCTTAAAAACATAGTTTACATTTGGTGTGCTGAGTTTCAAATTGTGGTATTCTTGATGAGTTTTTATTTTTGAGAGTGGTATTATTTAAAATTTTGTGTATACAAGGAGACTTTATTAATAATCTGGTCATACTGTTCCAAATTAACATAATACTAATTTACATAAAATGCTCCTGCTTCATAATCAGTTTGCATATATACTTAAAAGTGTCTTCTCCCCTTCTTTTTCTGTTTATATTGATCTGTCTAATCATGTGCCATCAGCACACTGTTTTGATTCCGATATTGTATAAGGTTTTAATATCATATGATACTTCTCTACCAAAAGGGAAAGCACATAAACAGAGTGGAAAAGGAAGTAAACAATGAATTCCTGTATAAGCAAGTGACACGGAAGTTGGACATATTACTTCCACTCACATTGCATTAGTGTCACGTGGCCACATTTGGCTGCACGGGAGGCTGGAAACCACATGCTCTAGTTGACTGGCCAGGTGTCCAGCTAAATTTTATTAGTAAGAAAGATTCTAGAGTTCAACATGCTCTGATGGGGCACTCTTCAGTTCAAGGAATTCCTGAAAGTATGGCGAAGTCAAGTGCAACTTGCCTGCCGCTGCTCTCACAAAATGCTAGCTGCTCCTTATAATGATAAGGGATCTCACTTCTCCAGGACGGGGATGTTTCCTGTGCATATCTGAATAGTCTATCGTAGAAGCCTTCACAGCAAACTAGTTAGCAATGGCCCTGCTTTTTTGACTTCAGTCTTAGTATTTTGGCTGAATGCTGTTGCTCTGTGGTTAGGATAGGGCTTCAAGTGGAGGAGACTTCCACAGTTTGGGGGCATTTGTATCAGGGGGTGACAAAATTCCCTGTATTTACTTCTCATGAATACCACTCTTGGGAAAGGTACTTAGTGTCAACCACAGTAATTCGTGGGGTCTTTTTGTTGATCCCCCACCGTTAGTTTTAGTTCTGATGAATTGTTTTCTCACCAACGTTCCCTTGCCCTTTTTGCTACTTTTTGGATCCTTTTGGTAATTTTTATGTAGAGCACATTTGTGAGCTTGTTCTTACTTTGCCATCTTACTTGTAGCCCTTTATTCCTATTTAGTATAATTTCATATGATTTGTTTTTATGTTTTTATTTCCAGCTTTATTGAGATATAATTGACATAAAATTGTGTAAGTTTAAGGTGTACAACATGATGATTTGATATATGTTTATATTGCAAAGTGATTACCACAATATGGTTGGATAACACATTCATCACCTCTTATGGTTACTTTTTTTTTTGTGGTGAAAATGTTTAAGCAGCTTTCAAGTATATAATACAGGATTATTACCGTGTTTTTGAAAAGGCATGCTAGCATGGGAAAACTTCTAGACAGACTTTCTTTCGTATTGAGAGATTGAGAGAGAATTTCAAAAGTAATAAAATGTGTATTGTGGTGACAGTTGAAAAATGTGTACCAAAAGGTTATTTTACTGTGTCTCTGGGCCTGACACACAGGGCACCAATGTTTGTATCTTAGTGAACCAGGCCAACAGTAAGGAAGCCTTAGCCTTATAAACAAATAGTTTCCTGTATAACTTGAACACACAATTAGGGCTGGATGGAAATTTGAATCATGGTTAATATGTTGACCACTCTTATCCTTACTATTTTTTTGAGATATAATTGACATATAACATTATAATAGTTTCAGGTGTGCAACATAATGGTTTGATATTTGTATATCACTGTATATTAAACTTGCTTTTGCCTGTGCTCAAAGAAACACAACATTTAAATGTGTTTGAGATGTTAATAGGAAGTTGTATTTCTTTGAGCACAGGCAAAGGATTTTAGTAAAATGAGACAAATATCTAAATATAGATAATAGAGTAGGTTTAAAAATTAGGATAAGAGGTTAGAGAGTTTTAATTACTTGAAGAAAAGAAGTTTTGTTTAGATGGATATATCCAGTGAACAGTATATGATTAGAGAGTGAAACACTGGCACATTATAAAGGGTCAGTAGAATTTCATCTAAGTGTTGACAACAGAAATTGATTCTTGGCCAGTGTGCTCATCTGTCCAAGTTGTTGACTTGGAGATATTGCATGTTCAGGTAAGAGTGACGGCTGGAGCAAACATATCGTTTCTGTCTTTTTGTGCTTGGTGCTCAAATTATATTTGGAAGAGTGTACTCCTTAGTGGCTGTAGTTTGGTAATACCACTAATTTTTTTTTAGTTTTCCATCAACCTTACCACTTCCAGTTGAGATTAATGGTGTCAATTAATTATTCATTTATGGACTGTACTCACTAGGCTGCTGTGGCTGAGGCTAGCTCTATAAAAACTCAAAGCTAAAAAATGATGCTGTGACCGCCATGGTATCTTAGCACTTCATAGGTCATAGAATTCGAGAGTTAAAAAAGGAACATCATGATCATCTGGTCACATGATATCAATTGGAAAAGCGTTGTTACTGTCTCTGCCAGAGTTTTGAAAGGTGGCAGAGAGGATTGTGTATGTCACCGCAGCTTCTATCATTGGAGGAATCGGACATTGTGTTCTATTGATAAATGTGTTAAATACTCTTCCATATATTAGTCTCATGATTTAAAAACCAAACAGATCAAGATTCTTGTTATTACTTAAACTTTCTAATACCCTAGTTGATGAAATAATCATTTCCATTTCATGAGATGCTTTGAATCAATTATTATTCTTGTAACTTAACTAACAATTCCCTATTTGACTATTTTGAATTAAAAATGCTCATAACATTTAAACAGTATAGAATATAGTGGAAAGCTCTCCCATTACTTTCTCCATGAATGCGTATTCCTTCTCAGAAATAGCATATATTAATAGTTTACTACATAGTAACATATGTCTGTGCTCATAAGTTTAGGTACACATGTATACGTTTTAAGAACATAAGTTAGATCATACCACCCACTATTCTGTCAGTTCAGTTTTTAAACTTAACTAAATATTTCAGACATCTTTCCATGTCAATGCATTATTTTTACCTGCTAAGTATAAAGTTGTGTGTATTTTCACTCCTATTTTCTTATGTCATCTCACAGAAGGATGCAGAGAATTCAGGTTTTTTAGCATTAATATATAAAGTTAAACAAGGATATCCCCCAGGCATCCATTCTCATCCTTCCGAGTGCTCTTTCCAGGTTTTCAGCAGGTCAATAGGATGCCGAGGTTGTGAGTTGAGGGCAGTTTTAATATCTGGAGATTGAACTAATAATAATCATCCCAGCTTTCTCCATCAATGTTAATGTTTCTAAATATCTAAAGTCATAATTACTTAAATAATAATTAAACAGATTATTTTGAACAGCTGATGTGTAATCAACTCATAACAATTTAAGAAAGAAGGTTATTTTTTTCACTAAGCTTATGGAAATATGACTTCAGGTTCACATTTGCATTTAGTTACTGACTGAGTCCAAACCAGGTTTGGTTTCACATTTTCTTAGTTCCTTTTAAAACATACCATCAAAAAATTAAACTTAATAATTTTCCCGTGCTCATATATTACTATTTTATTATCTGAATTTTCTGGGATAAGGCCAGAACTCTTCTGGCAATCCAAATGAATTTCTTTTGTGTTCCATGAGCTTACATGTCCACTAGAGGGTGCATTTTACTCTTTTTTGACACAAGACAGAAGTTTAAGTCTGCTGTGATTTTGTTTTTGGTTTCGTGGAGCTAGCTGTGTCAGCTATCAGAAAATGAATTCCCTAAAATTCTTAAACATGGACACTAGTAGACTATCATATAAAAATGTAACTTATTAATAGAAAACAACCATATGACTGTGAAAATAGTCACCTTGACAGAAGGGAGCACTGTGGGGTATGGATGGTTAGGGAAGCTTCATGGACAAGATAGGACCTGATGTGGCATTGAAAGACCAGCCAAGGTCAAATAGAACAGTACAGTGGTTCTCAAACTTTTGGTCTCAGGACCTCTTTACATACTAAAATTTAAGGTCCCCAAAGAGCTTTGGTTTATGTGGGTTATAGCTATCAAATATTTAATAGATTAGCTAGCCCTTATGGTCTAGTGGTTAAGACTCGGTACTCTCACCGCCATAGCCTGGGTTCGTTTCCCAGTCAGGGAACCACACCACTCGTGTGTTGGTTGTCATACTGTGGCAGCTGTGTGTTACTGTGATCCTAAAGCTATGCCACCAGTATTTCCAGTTCCAGCAGGGTCACCATGGTTGACAGGTTTCAGCAGAGCTGACATAATAAGACAGACTAGGAAGAAGGACCTGGCCACCCACTTCCAAAAAAATTGGCAGTGAAAACCCTGTGAAAAACAGCAGAGCATTGTCTGATACAGCACTGGAACGTGAGAGGATGGCTCAAAAAGACCGGTACAGTACACAGGGTTGCTAGGAGTTGGAATGGACTCGATGGCACTAACAACAATAAATTTAGTAGATTAGCAAATAAAACAGACACACTTTGAAAATATTTATTTAATTTATTTTAAACTAACAAGAATAAACCACTGCCTATTTATATAAGTAATATGTTTTCAATGAAAAATAGCTATTTTCCAAAACAAAGAAAAATTAATGAGAAGTGTAGTATTGTTTTACATTTTTGCAGTTCTCTTTAATCGTTTGGCTTGATAGAAGACAACTAGATTCTCGTATCTGCTTCTGCGTTTAACCTGTTGCAATCTGTTGCTTTGGTTGAAGTAGTAAAGAAAATTCAACCTCGTGCAGATATGCAATTGGAAAAGGGAGGACTATTTTGATAGCCTTCTCCAATAATGGTGAGTGTTCTCCTGTGATTTCACATCCAGACTCTAAAGGTTGGTTACAATGTGGAACCTGAAGCCGTATCAGGGAATTATTCTAGTCTGTTTTGTTAAAAGTCCATTGGTCAGTTTTGGACTTTGAAAGGAGCTTTTACCAATGCATGATTTTGTAATGTAATTTGGAAAATATTTGTTCATCAAGTTATGTAAATCTTCCAAATGTTGGCACACTGTAAGCAAAGTTGTATTTGTTAATATCACTATTAACCTCATCTGAAGGGCTTTCAGTATTGGGAATTTATCAAGTTCATGGTGGTAGATACAGTTTTTCCAAAAATTTAATTTTCATTTGAAAGCTTAAACTTTATCACTGGCAACAAATACTAAGTTATTTTCCTTGAATTGATAGCCTTACTTAATTTGTTTTTTTTTATTGAGGTTGTAATAGTTTATAACGCTGAGAAATTTCAGTTGTACATTGTTATTTGTCAGTCACCGTATAAATGTGTCCCTTCACCCCTTGTGCCCACCTCCCAACCCCCTCCCCTCTGGTAACCACTAAACTGTTCTGTCTATCTGTGTATTAGTTTATCTTCCACATATGAGTGAAATCATATGGTGTTTGTCTTTCTCTATCTGGCTTATTTCGCTTAACATAATACCCTCAAGTTCCATCCATATTGTCGCAAATGGGATGATTTTGTCTTTTGTTATGGCTGAGTGGTATTCCATTGTGTGTATATATATACATGTACATAGGCATACATATATATACACCACATCTTCTTTAGCCAGTCATTCAGTCGATGGGCACTTGGGTTGCTTCCACGTCTTGGCTTTAGTGAATGATGTTGCAATGAACATAGGGGTGCATAGGTCTCTGAATTGCTGATTTCAAGTTCTTTGGATAAATACCCCCTGGTGGGATAGCTCGGTCACATGGTAATACTATTTTTAATTTTTTGAGAAATCTCAATATTGTTTTCCATAGTGGCTATACCAGTTTGCGTTCCCACCAGCAGTGCATGAGGGTTCCCTTTTCTCCTCATCTTCTCCAACATTTGTTATTTTTTGTCTTGGTGATTACAGCCATTCTAACGGGTGTAAGGTGATATCTTAGTGTAGTGTAGTTTTGATTTGCATTTCCCTGATGATTAGTGATGTTGAACATCTTTTCATGTGCCTTTTGGCCATCTGTATATCTTCTTTGGAAAAATATCTGTTCAGATCCTCTACCCATTTTTGATCAGGTTGTTTGGGTTTTTTTGGTGAGTTGTGTGAGCTCTTTATATGTTTTGGAGATTAACCCCTTGTCAGATATAAGATTTGCAAATGTTTTCTCCCAGTTGGTGACTTGTCTTTTCATTTTGTTGCTGGCTTCATTTGTCTTGCAGAAGCTCTTTAGTCTGATGAAGTCCCACTTGTTTATTTTTTCTTTTGTTTCCCTTGTCTGAGTAGACATGGTATTCGAAAAGATTGCTCTAAAACCGATGTCAGAGTGTACTGCCTATATTTTCTTCTAGGAGCTTTATGGTTTCAGGCCTTACCCTCAAGTCTTTGATCCATTTTGAGCTAATTTTTGTGTATGGCGAAAGATAATAGTCTACTTACATTCTTTTGCATGTGGCTGTCCAGTTTTCCCAACACCATTTATTGAAGAGACTTTTCTTTCTCCATTGTATGTTCTTAGCTCCTTTGTTGAAGATTAGTTGTCCATAGATGTGTGGTTTTATTTCTGGGCTTTCAATTCTGTTTCACTGATCTGTGTGTCTATTTTTGTACCAGTACCAAGCTGCTTTGATTGCTATAGCTTTGTAGTATATTTTGAAGTCAGGGATTGTGATGACTCTAGCTTTGGTCTTTTGTCTCAGGATTGGTTTATCTATTTGGGGTCTTTTGTTACCCCATATGAATTTTAGGATTCTTTGTTCTACTTAAGTGAAGAATGTCATTGGGATTCTAATTGAGATTGCATTGAATCTGTAGATTGCTTTAAGTAGTATGGACATTTTAACTATATTTATTCTTCTAATCCATGTGCGTGGAATATCTTTCCATTTCTTTATGTCATCCTCGATTTCTTTCAATAACGTCTTGTAGTTTTCATTGTATAGGTCTTTCACCTCCTTGGTTAAATTTATTCCTAGATATTTTATTCTTTTTGCTGTGATTGTAAATGGGATTGTATTTTTGAGTTCTCTTTCTGTTAGTTGGTTATTAGAGTACAGAAATACAACTAATTTTTGTAAGTTGATTTTGTACCCTGCAACTTTGCTGTAGTTGTTGATTATTTCTGATAGTTTTCTAATGGATTCTTTAGGGATTTGTATATATAAAATCATGTTGTCTGCAAACAGAGTTTCACTTCTTCATTGCCTGTTTAGATACCTTTTGTTTCTTTTTCTTGCCTAATTGCTCTGGCCGAAACCGCCAGTACTATGTTGAATAAGAGTGGTAATAGTGGGCATCCTTGTCTTTTTCCTGTACTCAGAGGGATGGCTTTCAGTTTTTCCCTGTTGAGTATGATGTTGGCTGTGAGTTTGTCATATATGGCCTTTATCATGTTGAGGTACTGTCCTTCTGTACCTATTTTTATTGAGAGTTTTTTTTATCATAAATGGATGTTGAATCCTGTCAAATGCTTTCTCTGCAGCTATTGAGATGATCATGTGGTTTTTATGCCTCATTTTGTTAATCTAATGTATCACATTGATTGATTTGTGGATATTGAACCATCCCTGTGTCCCTCATATAAATCCCACTTGATCATGGTGTATGATCTTTTTAATGTTTTGCTGTATTTGGTTTGCCAATATTTTGTTGAGGATTTTTGCATCTATGTTCATCGGTGATATTAGCCTGTAATTTTCTTTGTTTATGTTTTCCTTGTCTTGCTTTAGCATCAGGGTGATGTGGGCATTGTAGAATGTGTTAGGAAATGTTCCATCTTCCTCAATTTTTTGGAATAGTTTGAGAAGGGTAGGTATTAAATCTTCTTTGAATGTTTGGTAGAATTCTCCAGAGAAGCCATCTGTTCTTAGACTTTTAGTTTTTAGGAGGGTTTTGATTATTGTTTCAATCTCTTTACTTGTGATTGGTCTATTCAGATTCTCTATTTCTTCTTCATTCAGTTTTGGGAGGTTGTATAAGTCTGAGAATTTATCCATTTCTTCTAGATTGTTCAATTTGTTGGCATATAGTTTTTCATAGTATTTTCTTATAATCCTTTGTATTTCTGTAGTATCTGTTCTAATTTCTTCTGTTGCATTTCTAATTTTATTTATTTGAGCCTTTTCTCTTTTTTTCTTGGTGAGTCTGGCTAGGAGTTTGTCAGTTTTGTTTATCTTCTCAAAGAACAAGCTCTTTGTTTCATTGATCCTTTCTACTGTTTCTTTTGGTTTCAATTTCATTTATTTCTGCTCTAATTTTTATTATTTCCCTCCTTCTGCTGACATTGACTTTGTTCTTCTTTTTCTAATTCTGTTAGGTGTAGTTTAAGGTTGCTTATTTGAGATTTTTCTTGTTTGTTAAGGTGGGCCTGTATTGCAATGAATTTCCCTCTTAGGATTGTTTCTCTGCATACCATTTGAGTTGTTATAGTGTATTTTCATTCTCATTTGTCTCCAGATATTTTTTTTATTTCTCCTTTAATTTCTTCAGTGATCCATTAGTTGTTCAGTCTCCATGTTTGTCCCTTTCCCAGCTTTTTTTCTTGTAGTTGATTTCTAGTTTCATAGCATTATGGTTGGAAAAGTTCCTTGATATGATTTCGATCTTCTTAGATTTATTGAGGCTTGCCTTGTTTCTCAACATATGGTCTATTCTTGAGAATGTTCCACGTGCACTTGAGAGAAATGTGTATTCTGTTGTTTTTGGATGGAGTGTTCTCCATATATCTATTGAGTCCATCTGGTCCAGCTTTTCTTTTAAATCCACTATTTCCTCATTGACTTTCTGTCTGGATGATCCATCCATTGATGTAAGTGGGGTGTTAAGGTCCCCTACTATTATTGTGTTGTTGTTAATATCTCCTTTTAGGTTTGTTAATAGTTACTTTATGTGCTTTGGTGCTCCTGTATTGGGTGCATATATATTTATAAGTGTTATGTCCTCTTGGTGGAGTGTCCCTTTCATCATTATATACTGTCCCTCTTTGTCTCTCATTACCTGTTTTGTCTTGAAGTCTACTTTGTCTGATATAACTATGACAACATCTGCTTTCTTTTGTTTGCCATTAGCTTGGAGTATCATCTTCCATCCGTTTGCTCAGAGCCTATGTTTGTCTTTAGAGCTGACATGTTTCCTGGAGGCAGCATATTGTTGGGTCTTGTTTTTTATTCTATCCTGCCACTCTGTGTCTTTTGAGTGGAGAATTCAATCCATTTACATTTAGAGTGGTTATTGATATATGTGGGCTTATTGCTGCCATTTTATCATTCGTTTTCCGGTTCTGCATTTCCCTTGTTTCTTGTCCTGTGTATTTCAGACTACTAATTCAGTTTGGTAGTTCTCTATGATGTTTTTTTAGTTTTCTCTTTGTTTATCATTTGTATCTCTATTCTGATTATTTGTTTAGAGGTTACCATGAGGTTTGTGTAAAAAATCTCATAGATAGTCCATTTTCTGGTAGCCTCTTATTTTTTTAGACTAAGCTAATTCCACCCCTTTCTTCTTTCCCGTCTAAGTTATTATTGTCACAATTTATTCCATCTTGTGAATTTGTGCTTAAAGTGACAAGATGATATTTATTTTTGATGTTTTCCTTCCCTTTATCTTTAATGTTATAATTGTTTGCTAACCTGTTCTGATACCTGCAATTTTCTGATTTTGTCTACCTGTTTATCTCTTTGCTCAAGGCTTCATAACCCACCCTCCCTTTTTTTTTTTTCAGGTATGAGGGCCTTCCTGGGCATTTCTTGTTGGGGGGAGCTTGTCTTGTGGTGATGAACTCCCTTAGCTTTTGTTTATCTGCAAAATAGCTGAAGGATATTTGGTGGATGGAATATTCTTGGCTGAAAGTTTTTGTCTTTCAGTATTTTGAATATATCATTCCACTCTCTGCTAGCCTGTAAGGTTTCTCCTGAGAAATCCACTGAAAGCCTGATAGGGGTTCCTTTGTAAGTTATTTTCTTCTGTTTTGCTGTCCTTAATATACATTTTTTTTTTTGTCATTGACTTTTGCTAGCTTTAACTACTACATGTCTTGGAGAAGGTCTTTTTGCATTAATTAGGATATCTATTATCTTCTTTCACTTGTATTTCCAGCTCCTTCTCCAGGTTTGGAAAGTTCTCAGCTATTATTTCTTTAAACAAGCTTTCTGCTCCATTCTCCCTCTCTTCTTCTTCTTGTATACCTATAATCCTTATGTTGCATTTCCTAATTGAGTTGGATATTTCCTGGAGAATTTCTTCATTTCTTTCTAGTCTTAGTTCTCTCTCTTCCTCCATTTGAAGCATTTCTATATTTCTGTCCTCTGGGTGGCTGATTCTCTCCTCCATAATATCAGCTCTGTCATTCAGAGAGTCCAGATTTTTCTTTATCTCATTCATTGTGTTTTCATCTCTAACATTTCTGATTGGTTTTTCTTTATAGCTTCAATCTCTTTTGTGAAGAACTTCCTGATTTCACTGAACTATCTGTATTTTCTTGTAACTCATTGAGTTTTTTTTATGATAGCTGTTTTGAATTCTCTGTCATTTAGATTATGATTTCTGTGCCTTCAGGATTGATTTCTGGGTGCTTGTCATTTTCCTTCTGGTCTGAAGTATTAATATATTTTTTCATACTGTTTGACAGTATGAATTTGTGCCTCCTCTTAGCGATAGTGTTTGGTCACAGCTTCCACCTGCTGCCACTGGGGTGGGGGTCAAGAGCTGTGTATTCTGAGCCCATCACGACCTCAGCTCTCTTGGTCACAGCTGCTGCTTGTCTATCGTATGCATGGGCACTCTGGCCGACTGACTGAGCTGGAGTGCCCGGCGAGGGGAGGGGCGCTTTCTTTTGCCTGCGCAATCCTGGGGGCATTCTTACTTTGCCATTGCTGTCTGCTCTCCTGGGGTGCTGGCTTGATGAAGACACCCCCACAATAGCTTAGGCACCTCTGTCTAGGGCTTTCCCATGGGCTGAGGGAACTTGCAGAGCAGAGGTGTTCCTGCAGAGGGTCGCCCCTCCTCCCTCTCCTCACAGCCGTGTGCAGTCCTGTGCCCTAGGTCACTGCCGTTGGAGGAGGGAGAGGAGACCCTCTTACCTCCTTCTGCTTCTTCTGGGGGGTCCAGCACCTCCACCTTCCGATGTATGGCTGTGTGGGTCTCTCAGATGTCTTTTGTGTTATATGGATGTCTTCTGTTGGTATATGAATGTCCTTTTCATTTCGTCTTAGCAGGGGAGGTCTAAGGGAAGAGCTCACTCCTCCATGACGCCAATGTCACTCTTATTTCATTTATTTTTGAGAAAATGTTTGTGAAATAACCAAGTATGAATAGTTGTAGTTTGTCTATTAGTCATTCTTTCAAGTAAAAATGGTGTTTTGTATAAAAAAAAAAAAGGAAAAAGTAGCTAGTTCAGCTGATACTTTTCTTTGAGACAATCTTCATACTTTGGTATATAGCAGAAATGCTCTATGTGTATACCCCACTTCATTACACAGAGTAATAAAAAGGAAAGTAATAAAAATAATATATAATAATAAAAACAATAATCTACATAAAAAATAGTAATATATAATAGTAATACAAATAAATACATTATAAGACGTAATAGTAGAGATCATGCTTGGGGAAAAGATCCTTTCAAAGTCCCAGACAGACCAATGAATTTAATAAAGTAATGATGTTTACTGCTTTATCAAGGCTCTTCTTTTTTTTTTTTTTTTTTTAAAGATTTTATTTTTTCCTTTTTCTCCCCAAAGCCCCCCCCGGTACATAGTTGTATATTCTTCGTTGTGGGTCCTTCTAGTTGTGGCATGTGGGACGCCGCCTCAGCGTGGTCTGATGAGCAGTGTCATGTCCGCGCCCAGGATTCAAACCAACGAAACACTGGGCCGCCTGCAGTGGAGCACGCGAACTTAACCACTCGGCCACGGGGCCAGCCCCTATCAAGGCTATTCTTAAGTGAAACTGACATTTTTGCAGTGCGTGGCAGTGAAAAATACAATGGTTATGAGTAGAGTTTGGTGCCTTTGCCATGATTTGTGCTAAAGGGCCATTGGTTTTACTCACTCTTGCTTTCTCCCCATCAGTGCAAATTTTAACACAGCTCAAGAGGTACATAATGTGTTAATATGATTATGAAAATAGTTTTGACCTTTCAGATCCTTTGAAAGGGTCTTGGGGACCTTCAGGAGTCCATGGACCACACATGGAATATGCATTGGTAAAAGTGTAGGACTGGGTGTTTCAGAAGGCATTGCAAATAAGGACAACATATAAGGAAAGAGAGAGAAGCATGAAATGTGAACTCTAAGGGAACTGAGAATAGACTGCAGTTTTTGGTTCTTGTGGGAATAGGAGGAAATCAGAGTAGAAGAGAATTGTGTTTTCAAGGTGGAGCGGGCCCTGGAGGTACTTTAACACAATTTTGACACCCTCTTTTGTGGCTTTCCTGGTAGGAATGCATGCATCTTTACTTAGATACCTCCTCCTCTTCCCGCTCCACCTTGTTTCTCCCTTCTGCCCATTGGTTCTCCTATTTTTACCCCCAAAGGCAGTGTAGGGCCTTGCTTTCTTCTATGCAGGCCTTAAAATATGAACATTAAGGTCTTGAGGGCCAGTGGAGGGTGGCTTCTGATGTCAAGCTAAGGATTGGACTTTTTCTGTAGACAGGATAGAGCCCTTACTTACTCTGATCTCTCCCTTTCCCCCTCCCTTCTTCCTGAGTGTGGTACTTGACAATGCTATTTATTGAAGGTAAACTATGTGGTGTATGTTAGGGATACAGCAGTGAACAAGACGGCCTCCATACCTGCCTTCATGGAGCCAAGCGTCTAGTGAGGAGTATGGGCAAATGTCATCAGTGTTCTGGGAACACACGGTGGAGTCTTCCAATCCCAGAGGGTGAACAGGATTGCAGGTGAGGGTAGTCTGGAACCAAGGTTATGTAGGCTGAGGCTTAAAGAATGAGAAGGAGTTAGTCAAGCCAAAGATATAGGGGGCTATAAGGAGCAGGGGGAGGAAGAGAAGAGGGTTCTTAGAGAGGGAGTAGTCATTGTGGCTGGAGTGTAGACTACTAAGGGGCCCTGTCTTCACTTGAGATTGGAGGGGGCATATTATGGATTGAATTGTGTCCACCCACCTCCCCCTCCCGACCCCCACCCCCCACCAGTTCATATGTTAAAGCCCTAACCCCAATGTGACTTTATTTGAAGATAAGGACTATGGGGATATAATTAGAGTTAAATCAGATAATAAGGATGGGGCCCTGATCTGATAGGGTTAGTGCCCTTATAAGAGAGCTTTCTCACTCTCCCTCTCTCGCCTCCCCTTCTGTTGCCTCCCTCTCTCCCCTGCCTCCATCCCCTCTCCATACCCCTCACCCCCTCTCCCCAACACGGGTACCCAGGAAAGGCCATGTGAGGGCAAAGTGGCCACCTGTAAACCAGGAAGAGAGTCCTCACCAGAAACCAGACCCTGCCCAACTTTGATTTTGGACTTAAGCCTCCAGAACTATGAGAAATAAATGTGTGTTGTTTAAGCCGCCCCAGTCTATGGTACTTTGTGATGGAAATCAAGCTTGGATCAGACAGGGCAGCACTGGCCAGAGAACAGGATGGGCTCTGTCAGTCTTATTCAGGAGCTTGGTTTTTATTCTGAGGGTTTTGGGAATACATGGCGATGTTGTAAACAGTAGAAAGAAAGATCATTCAGGATGTAGGATGGGGAATGGGCTGGACTGTTGAGATACGTGTCGTGAGAGAGACAGATGGACGTTAGTGGGCTGGACAAGGGTAGCAGCAGTGGGCAGTGGGATTGAGAGAAGCTGTTGGTTTCAAGAAATAGTTAATAGTCATGTAGACAGAAATTGGTGACTGGCTGAGTGGACAAAGGAGGATGAGGAGTCAGGGACTTCAGGTTTCTAGCATGAGCAACAGGTGGATGGTGGGTGACATTTGTTCACTGAACTGGAGAACCCAGGGGAGTAGCAAGTTCAGAAGAGAGAAGGATACCTTTGGTTTGGACATGTTCAGTTTAATGTGTCTATGAGATATCCAGGTAGAAATGTTCGCCAGGCAGTTGGCTTCCACAGTTCTGGAGATCAGGAGGCAGGGAGGGAGGGAGAGAGGACAGGGAGGTAAAGAGGGGGAGGGAGAGAGAGAAATGGGGTGCCGATCTAGATAAATGGCAATGGCCAAACCACTCAAACCTTCGGAGAGTTCCTTTCATTTCTTATAGAGGACGAATAGTATTTTCCTTGCCTAGGTCACCAAGCTGTTCTATCACTCAAACTAAAATAAGAGAATGTAGTGAGAGCACATTATAACTGCAAAGGACTGTAGAGGTTTGAGTAATTTTTAAACTGGAATCCAAGGGAAAATACTGAACACATGAGAGAAAGAGGCACTTAGGGAGTGAGGGCCTGGTCTAGGGTGGGACAAAGGGAAGGGGATAGGGTCACAGAAGGACTTGGTAACACCACACAGGGAAGGGAAGGGTCCAGATGACACCTTTTCCAAGTCCAGCTGGCTGAGGAAGTGATCATTTCCTTGAGAGAAACAGGAAAATCAAGAGAAGGAGCTGGTGTGTTGGAAAGGTAACTTCTTAAGAAAAACTTAAGTCACATTGCATTTGAAGAGATGACATTGAGACATCTGGGTGCATGTGTCGGTTAGATGGTTGGGAACGACATTCAGGGCACCCCTCCATGCTTCTTGGTGCCCTTCAGTTCACCTCTCCTTTTATTTTCTGTGAGGGTTAAACAGCACTGCTTTTGAAATGTGCGTTGGCCAGCACAGTGTTACTTTTAGAAAATGGAGTCTGAATGCCTTTAGGAGGGCCGTGCACGCTGCTCTTCACCACAGGCCTCACTGTTCCCTCTTCCCCTTTACTCTCGGTTATTGCTGCTGCACAGACTGCTTTTTTGGCCTGCCCTGAAGGTATTTGAGATTATAAACCCAGGTTTACAGTTGCACAGGATGACTCAGCCTGAGAGGGGAGAATGGCGAGGTGGGAGTGAGGATGGGGGTCAGAATCGCAGCCAATTGAGGCCGCGTCACGGAGGGAGGCCCTGCGGTGTGGAGGAATGGTCGCTGAGGTCAGATGAGAATGGATTTAAGTTCTCTCTACCACTGAGAGCTGCAGGATTCGGGACAAGTTGCCTAACCTGTGTGGAACCCAGTTCCTCACCAGTGAAGTGCGCCTCCTTCAGGGTTGCTGTGGAAGTGAAACAGCGTTAGAAGATGCGTAGCACAGTGCACAGTAGGTATGCGCCCGGCAAATGTTGACATGTCTCTGTGGTCGATTTTGACGGGAATGTGAGGTTGAGATTTTGAAATAGTCCAATAATTCGTGCAGGATTGTCAGGAGTTAGGAAGGCTCTTTTGTTTTTCTGTTTTGCTGGTGTTTTTAATGCAAACTGTTGATGTTTATTCGGCTCTCCTACCTGAGATTCCGTTTGGAACATGTGTGGCGTACAAAGCTGTGGGTTTTATAAATCTTGACCAAATGTCATTGGGATAATTTGAAGGGGCAAGACTCGCACGAGGTCCTAGAATTCTTGTCAGTGTAAATGATTTGTGAGCACCATCCAGCCCCCTTGGGTCTTTTGTTAAGCGATTCAATGTGTCTGACCTTAGAAGTTCTCCTCTTCTAGCCTAACCCCAGGTCTACCCCCACGGGTTCTTTTCCAAGGCCACTCTACCAAGGAGGAGGGCCTGCACGCCTGTTTTGCTGTGCGTGTGTGTGGGAGGTGGGGATCAGATGATAAAACAGACCAATTTTGGTTAACCCAAGATGCCCCAAGGAGTGTCTATTTTCCAAATAATTATTTCCCAAGGATAAGTCAATGAAAGAGACTGCTAGGTGCCTCATTCCAGCTGCTAGTTGTGAGGGGGGTAGGGAAAAAGGAGGTAGGGTATGGAAGGCTGAAGGAAGGGTGGATTAGAGAAGTCTTCCTGGTAGGGAAAAAAGAAATCTCTTCCAAACAACCATGTTGGCATGGTGGGGCTTTTCCTGCCAGATCTGTTGTAAGTTGAGTCCATCCGGCTTTCCCTGAAGCCTACTCCTTCCATTAGACCTTTGTTGATGTGGCCCTGGACCCCACTCAGGGGAAGCCAGTCTCAGTTTCCAAGGTCACCTTGTCTTGAGGCAACTTTTCACTTCCACCACCAGGGGTCACCTACCCCTAACTGTAACAGTAGTTTCTGCAGTGTCATATGTTGAAGAATTCCATGAGAATATTAAGAAAGTGCGGGATAAAAGGCCCTCCCCAGAGACTTTGATTTAGTAGGTGTAGGATAGAGCCTGATTCTGATCCAGGTGGTCCCTGGACACATCCTTAGAAACATTGCACTAAATCCGTGGTTCTGAATCCTGGCTGTACATAGGACTCACCTGGGACCTTTAAAAAAGTACCAATGCCTGGGCCCTATCCTTAAGATTGTAATTTAATTGTTTAGGATAACAATAGGTGCACATAGACACCTAGCCACAGTAGTTCATAATACAGCATGAGGGACCCAGGTCAGTGTATCGCAGGCTAAGATATTGGTGCCTTGTCTCTCAAACTGTCTCTTAGTAATTTTTTTTCTTTTTCATTATATTTAATTCCATTTTATACCCGATTTTCATATTTCTCCAATAGAGGGAATTTTGGTTTGTGAGCTTTCTTCCATTCTCTCTTAATTCATTGTCTCAGGTTCTGTTGTACATACCCAGAGGATCTCCGACAGCCTGTCCTTCACCCTGCCACCCACCAGGGGGCAGGCACATTCAGTCAAATACTTTGGATGTTACTGTCTCTGGGTGCACGTTGTAGCTGGTAGATAAACAATATATATTAAAAAAGACAAACCTCAAAATCCTCTTATGACTTGAGATCCTGAGCTGATAGCGGGTTTTGCTGCTGCCCGAGGGCTGTATTCCAGGAAGACCACAGCTGGGCAGTCGAGTCTCAAGGATGCATCACCATGGTTGAAGTCTCGCCCGTAGCCCAGAGCGTGTTTAAGGAATTGAGACTACTGCGTAGAGCAATGAGGAGTAAGAAAATATGCATGTGACCGCTGGCAACCAAGGTGACAAGAGGGGCCTTTGTGTTCCAAGAGTGTCACAGATGCCCCCTCTCCCACCCTTCAGACATGAGTGGGAATAGCCCCTCACAAATGCCTGGAAATGCCTCTCCCAACAGGAAACAAGTTATTTTTAGGGATGGTATGTCTGGTGCTTTTAAAGTAATACTGTGACATCCCCTTTCTAAAACATACAACTCGTTGGAAGGATATTGAAGAATAAGGAAAACAGACTTCTTAACGGGAGAGTTCTTAGAATCATAAAATGGGATCTGTGATATGAGTGAAGTTGTGAAGTTGTCTTCCTGATTTCAGAAACTCATTAAAGGGAATATTTTTCTTATCACTAAAATGAGGGTTGCATTGGTATTTACATGGGCTGAAGGGAAAGGATGAACAAATAAGCAACTTATTTGTGGAAGAGGTTAGAACTCTTTCGGATAGCTCCAAGTTTTTATTGTAAAACCCGTTACAAACTTCAGGAGACAGTAATGGGGGAGGTGAGAATGACACTTCACATCCTTTATTCTTTGCCTTTCCTGTATATTGTTGTCTTGGGGTAGAGTCCCTGTGGTGTTCAGGTTCTCTGAATGTGAAGAGCTTACCCTGGGTGTCAGCAAGGCATCCATTGTGTCAGCTGCTAAGCTATTAAGTGATTAAGCCCCTACGTCTCAGCCCCCACCTGCCCTTCTGAATGGGCCTGTGCTTCTCCCCTGCGGGGTGCTCCCTGGTAGCTTCTGCACCGTGGCTCAGTGGAGGGAGACTGCATGGCTGGAGGAGGGATTTGCTGCTCTTTCCTGTTCTTTTGCTGTTCCACTTAGAGTCACCTCAGCCAGGGCCCTTGGCCTTAGCAGCTTGTTTACACACTCCCAGAACGAGCCTGATTATGCTCCCTCGGCCAGGACAGCACCAGCCTCCTCGGAGGTCTGTGTCCTGGTCCGCAGGGCTCCCCCTCCAGCCTGCTGAGGTGCCAGCACCAGCGCAGCGGCCTTCCTCAGGGTGCGCCCCAGCTTCCTGCAGCGCTGTCCTCTGTGACCTGGATGTCCTCCTTTTTTGCTCTTTCAGTTCTGCAACCCTTGTTTCACTCATTCTTTACATTAAATTCTCTCTGTTAAAGGGAGTGTGGTTTCTGTTTTTCTGGAAGAACTTTTTCAATGGGTTCGTTTTAACTGGTCCTAATTCTATATTTATTTCAATTTCAGGCTTTTCTCAGAATCTTTCTATGTGTACTAACTTTCTAATTGGACATTGTCTCTAGTCCCTTTCACTGATTGGAGCAGAGTTGGAATTATCCCCAGAGAGCAGAAAGGATCCATCTCTTAAGAGGACAAATTGCAGTTTAAGAAGAGTCTACTAGACATTAGCTAGGGTGCTTCATTAATTTCTAATTACTCACAATCTGAATATTGGAAAAGGAAATTTAGATGGATTTCTTCCTCAAATGCTGTGTTTCTAAATATTTAGAGTAAAGCTCATAACAGTTTGTGCCTAAAAGAGGTTTTCCAAATATATTGTCCATGAGAACAAGTAGAGTAGAGAGAGAAACACCAGGATGTAAGCAAGTGGATGAAATCCAAATGTCACAAACAATCCACAAAAAAAGGGAGACGAATTTCGAAGGTGGACAGAGGAAGAGATGGAAAAGTGGCATTTATTTTCTAGAATAAAATGAAACCAAAAATACTGCTAGAAAAGATTGTGTTTTGATAGGCAAACTGCAGTCTCTGGGGATACACTTTCTTTCTTGTTTTCTTCATGTACCACACCTATTTACTCATGTCGAGTGTATAATTTACTGGTTCTGAGTATGCTCACAGAGTTGTGTAACCATCGTCCGGTGAGACACTTTTACGTACACAATGCCTTAATCTGGCTGTCCACCATATCTTTTTACTGTTCACAAAAAGTGAGATTTGCCCGATTAGCTGAGTAAATTAACCTATTTGAGCTGCCTCTGAATATTGAACCTATTCTGCCCTGCGCTCTATGCAGAATTTAGTGATTTAGTTACAATTTGGGATCAACACTTCTGTGGACTGGCCACGTGTGTCTCAGGGAACCTCGGCAGATTGGCAGATTTCGTGTTCTGTGATAGAATGCTGGCTGTGCAGACGTGTGGGTCCCAAGTTCATCTCTCTAGCTCTGTCTTGTCTCTCTCTTGGTTTGAGAAGATGTTGTCATTTGTTTTTCCTAACCCATCCTCTTATCTCTCACTGCTGCTAGTCCAGGTCCCTGCTCAGAAAACGTGTTATTCTAAAGAAAATTTCACCTTCTTCTACATGCCCAGGGACCACTTACTCCTTTTTTCCTGCAGCTCTGAAGCGGCAGTAATTCTGTCATTCTAGGTTTCTATGTTGTCTTGTCATCTCACTAATTCTGAGCACACTGACAATTGTTCGTGCACTCTAACGTGTGGAAGTTGTCAGAAGTGACGTACCCCTGACAGATACTTGATGGTGATTATGTTGCCTGGTAGTAGCTGCCCTGTGTGACCTTGAGAGCGACCCCAGAGCATTCAGGCCTCCCTGTCCCCTCGCTTCCTAAGCAGAGGACAGAACCTAGCACCCAAGATTTATAGGACATGGTAGCCCCCTGCCCAGCCCCTATTTATATGGGCATGAAAGGTGGAGGCCATCCATGCAGAGGTGCCTGCTCTCCTGTTTGTTCCACTGAGCTCTTCCTCACCGTCTGTTTGTTCCACTGAGCTCTTCCTCATCCGTCTGGGCTCTTCAAGTGACTGCAGGCAGCAAGATTTAGTGGAAGGCACTGAAGTCCAGAAGACTTGATAACTTTGAGTAAGTCTTCTAGCCCCAGAAGCCTCCGTGTTTTCATTTCGAAAAAGATGCTCATAGTAATACTGGCCTCCCAGAGTGCCTGTGAGGATTAAGAGTTGAAAGATATGAAAGAGCAGTGTAAACACAATGCAGTTTATGTCTGTGTTAGTCAGGCTTCCTTGCCTGATGTGGGAGGACGTGCTGAAGCATACCTTTGCTTTAGCAAGCTGCTGGCGATCCTGTTGTCAGCATCCTCTTTCTTCCCCAGTGCACGAAGGGGGAAGATGAGCTCAGACAGCTTGGCCTCAGTGCTGGCAGAATCAGTGTTCTTTCCCTCAATTATCATGAATAATTTTGCCATGTTGTTTGAGATAGGTTGAGGTGAAGAAGTTCAGATCCTTTTGAAGGCTTATGAATGGTGGAATGGCTTTTCCTGATGTGGCTTTGATTTAAATTAGATTTTATTCCTGTTAATTTTTTAAAACCCTTCTAAGCAGACAAAAAACGAGTCATTATCTAGTGAAACATTTTCAATAGTCTTTAAAAATATTCTATTCAGAAAATTTCATTTCTTCTATTTCTCCGATTTTCTTTTCCTTTGGATTTGTTTCAAGGTCCTTCTTTTCACCCCGGTTGGTCGTCTGATATTATTATAGGTAACCTCAGTTTCTAGTTTCATGGCTGGCTGAATGCCTGGCCTCTCAATTCTGAGAGTTTCTCTGTTCCTCTTAATCAGCCGGCTTCAGCCTTTTGTATGGCCTGGAATTGCCTTGTTTCCAAGGATTCAAACTGAATTCTCCTTCCGGTCATAGCCTTCTGTCCTTTGACCTCCTCATTCCTTTACTCCCTGTAAACTTGCTTGTTCTTTTTCTTAAATGCAATGAACAGCCATTTTCTACCTGTTCCTTTTCTTCCCTTCTCTCAGTCCCATCCGTCCTTCTTCTGTTAGTCCCTCAGGCCTTGAACTCCAGAGGCCGCCATCTCATCTGTTTGCTCACTGACATCCTTAGAATCTCTTGCCCTTTAACCTTCTCTCTACCCATTTTTCTGACTGTCATCTCGCTGCCTCCCCCCCCCCCCCCCCACCATTTCTACTTACCAGGCCACTGAAAATAACAAAAGGAAATCATACTTCTAGGCTGAATGCTTCTAGTATAGATGTGTGCCACCCACTTCTGCTGGAACCTCAGTGCTCCTGAATAAGTTCTTTTAATTTTAGATCCTTCTTCACTCAGGGATCCCAATCCCATCAGCTTTCCTTACTTTGCTGGTAATCTGCCTTCTTTTTCAGTGAGAAGGTAGACATTGATCAAATGGAATTTCCTCAGCTTGCCTTTATACCTCACCATTTATCCATACAGGCGTATCTCATTTTATTGGGCTTCACTTTATTGTGTTTCGCAGATACTGTGTTTTTTTTTTTTTTTTTTTTTACAAATTGAGGGTTTGTGGCAACCCTGTGTCGAGCAAGTCTATTGGCGCCGTTTTTCCAGTAGCATTTGGTCACTTCGTGTCTCTGTGTCACATTTTGGTAATTCTCACAATATTTCAAACTTTTTCATTACTATTATACGTATTATACTGATCTGTGATCATTGATCTTTGATGTTATATTGTAATTGTTTTGAGGCACCACCAACCGTGCTCATATAAGATGGTGAACTCAATTGATAAATACGTGTGTTCTGACTGCTCCACTGACTGGCTGTTCCCACGTCTCTCTCTCTCTCTCTCTCCTTGGGCCTCCCTATTCCCTGAGACACAGCTGTATTGAAATTAAAGCAGTTAATAACCCTACAATGGCCTCTAAGTCTTCAAGTGAGGAAGAGTCACACGTCTTTCACTTTAAGTCAAATGCTAGAAATGATTAAGCTTAGTGAAGAAGGCGTGTCGAAAGCTGAGATAGGCTGAAAACTAGGCCTCTTCTGCCAGGTAGCCAGGTTGTGAATGCAAAGGAAAAGTTCTTGAAGGAAATTAAAAGTGTCATTCCACTGAACACATGAATTATAAGAAAGCGAAACAGCCTTATTGCTGATACGGAGAAAGTTTTTGTGGTCTGGATAGAAGGTCAGACCAGCCTTAAGCCAAAGCCTAATCCAGAGCAAGGCCCTAACTCCCTTCAGTTCTTCGAAGGCTGAGAAAGGTAAGGAAGCTGCAGATGAAAAATTTGGAGCTAGCATAGGTTGGTTCATGAGGCTTAAGGAAAGACGCCGTCTCCAGAACATAAAAGTACAAGGTGAAGCAGCAAGTGCTGATGTAGAAGCTGCAGCAAGTTCTCCAGAAGATGTGGCTAAGATAATTCGTGAAGGTGGCTATACAAAATGACAGATTTTCGATGTAGATGAAACAGTCTTATATTGGAAGAAGATACTATCTAAGACTTTCATAGCTGGAGAGGAGAAGTCAATGTGCAACTTCAAAGGACAGGCTGACTCTCTTGTTAGGGGCTAATGCAGCTGGTGACTTCAGGTTGAAGCCAATGCTCATTTACCATTCTGCAAATCCTGGGTTTTAGACATAATGCTATTGCTCACTTACTAGACTAACAGTATAGTGTAAACATAACTTTTATATGCACTGGGAAACCAAAAAATTTGTGTGACTCCCTTTGTTGTAGTGGTCTGGAAGCAAACTTGCAATATCTCCGAGTTATGCCTGTACTTACACATTTCTCACTTTCTTCCTAACTCAGTGGTGTGTCCTTACTCTTTTCCAAGGCCAGCCTCTCCACTTGGGCACCCATTCATCTGCTTCAGGGCCTCACACCCTTAACTCTATACCCTCCTCTCTGTCTTCACTCTCTCCCTTTCTATAGACTCTCCTCCCTTCATCCTATGAACCACCTCACTTTCCTGAAGCCTTATCTTCACAAGGGCTTATCATCCCCTTAGTTACACATTTCTCAGGAGACCTGCCTCTTCTCCCTACTTCACTCTTCACCACCTTAGCCCTCTGGCCAAGTGGAGTCTTCTCCTGCTGTACCCTCAGGTCTATAAGGACCACTTTCCTGGTAGGCCAAGAATCTCCTTCTCAACATCTGCACCACCTTTGACATGGTTATCCACTCCAGCACATCTTAGATGGTTAGTAAATTTATGTTGAATAGATGAATAAAGGATCTTTGTCTTCCTTTCTTGGTCTCCATGACATGGTACCATCCTTTTTCACCTGCAGTCTCTCTGACCACGCCTTTTCAGTCTCTCTTTTCTGCCTGGCTCTTAAATTTTGTGTTTCCCCAGTGTGCAAAATGACAGAAACTAAGGGAATCTTAATTGAGTACCTACTGTGTGCCCAATGCTGTCCCTTAGGTGCTTTAGCCATATTGACTTTACTTATTTATGGTTGTCCTAAAGATTAGTAATTTTTTTTTTTTTTTTAAGGAAGATTAGCCCTGAGCTAATATCTGCTGCCAATCCTCTTCTTTTTGCTGAGGACAATTGGCCCTGAGCTAACATCCATGCCCATCTTCCTCTGCTTTATATGTGGGATGCCTGCCACAGCATGGCTTGACAAGCAGTGCATACGTCTACACCCGGATCCAAGCTGGCAAACCCCAGGCCGCTGAACTGGAACATACAAACTTAACTGCTGCGCCACCAGGCTGGCCCCAAGTAATTAATTTTTCTCCTAAGGAAGACTAGCCCTAAGCTAACATCTGTTGGCCGTCCTCCTCTACTTTGTATGTGGGACGCTGCCACAGCATGGCTGATGAGTAGTGTAGGTCTGCAGCTAGGATCTGAACCTGTGAACCCGGGCTGCTGAAGCAGACCACATGAACTTAATCACTAGGCCACAGGGACAGCCCCCATAATAAGTAATTTTTAAGTCCCAGTTTTAGAGGAGAAAAGCTAAACTTGGGAGAACTTAAGAAACTTGCCCACATAAACATTAGTCAGTGGAAGAGCAGGGGTTTGAATCCCTTTTGAATCCAAAGCCTGTGCTTTTCCCAGTGGACTCACACAGGACTCAGGTGGAAATAGCCTTTGTGTTTTACACAGTGCCTAGCCTAGTCTGTGTATATAATAAGTGTCTGTTAAATATTCGAGGAGTAAATCTGTGATATCCTTTGTTCCTATGGCTTCAATCTTTCTGTTTCATTTTTTTCTTTAAAAAATATTGACTTAGAAAAAGACCAAAAAAGTAGTTTGTGCCTTTTGATAAAAATTCAAACAATAAAAGAGTCTTATAAGTAAAAAATAAAAAAGAGGACAATTTCCTCCCTCCCCTCTCACCACTCCCACTCTCGAAGGGTGGTGACAACTATGGTTTTTACACTGATGATGTCCAAGTTTACAATTTTAGTCCCTAGATCCCTCTTGAGTTTCACAATCCAGTCTCTAACTGTTGAAGCCAGATGCTGATTTATCGCTATTTATATTTTTCCATATAATTGTCTGTATTCACATACTCGAGCCATTTGAAATTCTTTTGCATAGTGGCAGATGGTGAAATCAATCAGTCGATTAACTAATTAATCTCTCATTCTACCCATTGGCTCTATTTACGTGTCTGCCCTGCTGGCCCCTAAACTCATATTCTTCAAAATTAAACTCCTTACGTTCTTTTCTCCTTCCACTCCATTTCCTGTGCCTTGTCTCACCTAGTTGTGATACTGTCTCCTGTCATCCTTGTCTCAAGGCTCTCCACGTCCCTGTCCAATGAGATGGCAAGGACGTCCAGTTGTGGAGGGTCACCGCACTGCTGCTGTTGGAGTTCAGCCGCATCTCGTCTGGCTTGCACAGTGACCTTGGCCTCCTTACAATTGCCTTGTACTCCTTCTAACACCACTCTGCCGAGAGACTTAACTTCCTAAAACCTAAAGGTCATCGTGTCCCTTCGCTGTATTGCTGCAAACCCACTTTATCCTAATACGATTTCAGCTCTGGCCACATCTGTTTCTGGACCCTGCCCTCAATTTTTATTCTTCTACTTGGATTTCTGCTTTACTGTCTGCTCAAAATGCACCCAACATTCAAGACACGGCTCAAAAGCTACAGCTTTCCTGTAACTTCCTCCTGAGATGCCTCCAATTCTCAAATCCAGAGGAGCGCTCCTCATCCCCCATGGTCTCGTAGTTGGTGTTTATTCTCAATATTAGCACTTGGTCCATTTTGCCTTGACCGAGTTTGTTTCTGTGAAGTTTGTAATTTAGATCTGTTGCTTCATTAGATTGTAAATTTTTTGAAAGGACTGTGTTGCAGATATTTTTATGCTACTTAATTTGTTTATGGTTAAGTTCTCAGGTAAATGCTATTTTGATTTGTTTTCTTAAAACTTTGATTCAAGACCTTAAAATGGATTGAATCTGTTATTTTCGTGTTTAGATAATGCTGTCGGCAAGCTTATCTCTGAAAGTCCCAATAATCTATACAATGGAAGTCTATGCTTAGTGGTCTAAAGAAGTTCATATCAATTATCAATCAACCTATAGACCTTTTTATATCTCTAAAGTGACCTATTTAAGAGGCTTCGGAATTGCATTAGGATTCAGCCTACCATGGCTTACTGCATGTGAACTCTAAAATGCCTCAGGAAGGGCACTATTAAAGTATTGAAAATATTCGTTAAGAATTTTAATTCTTACTCTTTAATCTCTATATTTTAATAAGTGTTAACATAAACATCTCCTACAAGGTCTTTTTAACCAAACTGTTTTGAATGTAAAATTTTTAAATGCTTTAAATTTTAATTAAAAGATTAAATAGTTTTTAAAAATGGTGGGGAAGGATGGTTTACTGTTCTCATGAAAAGAGGGTGGAGGACACCTGCCCTACCAGTCACTGTGTTTTGATAACTTGATGCATGACAATTCCAAGGCCCAGCCTTACTCCTAAATGACTTGTCTCCTCATGAATTATACCTAGGCCAAGGCTTGAGGTAAAATATGGGAAAGGATTTTGGTTTTGCCGTTTTCACTAGTACCCTCCAGTTTTATCCCACTGTGAATGGGTGGGTGAAGTGTTTCCTACCGTTACTCCTCTTTGGGAAGGATAAGAAAGAGAAGCAGTGGGTGGAATGGGGAGGAAGGAATACACATCTCTGCTCCTCTCCCCGCTCCATTCCCCACCTTCGAACAGTACAAATACTTTAATACCATTTAAGGTGATGATTTTACATGCTTGCAAGACAAACATAGCTTTGATTTATTACTGACCAGCCGTGTCAGTGTTAACTTAGAGGAGAAGCTCCTAGAGCACCGTGATGACTTTCGTAGAACAATCACCATAGTGTCCACATAGGGGACTTAAATGCTTTTGTTTTTTTGGTTGTGTTTTGTTTTTTATGGGGTGAGCTCTAATCAAATCATTTACTAAGCTGAACATGAGGTTTGAGGGTTTTGGGGGGCTTTTTGTGAAGCATGGTGCCACTTTGTTGCCACACTCTATTCCTAGATCTTTTAGGTGAAAATAATCAGCATCCCTCTTTTGAATAAAATGCCAAGGAGCTGACTTAATTATGCTGTCTCTTTAAGTTTAAATGTTTGTTCAAAGGACAGCTCCAGTAACTGAATTGTGCTCTTAGAAATGCAAGAACCATTGGGCTTAAAGAGAAACTTGCTTACTTACCCTTTCAGGATTGATCTTTCAGTTCAGCTTGGCTCGTTTTTACTTCCCATCCTCTAGTATTTAAAATTTGCTTTTAGAATTTATTTTGTTTATACTTATTTGGCACAAGAGGAGTATTTTCCAAGTCACTTGAATTTCTCCGCCTTTTCATTGTTGAGAATTGTTCCAAACTTCTAAACGAAAACCCTTACTGAGGAGGCGTGTGTGTGTGTGTGTGTGTGTGTGTGTGTTATGTGTGTTTCTGGCCAAATAACGTAAAAATTACTTCTCTGGGCCCCCATGACTTTTATTTTTTTGGTCCTGTTTTAAGCTTGACAGAGATTTTATTTATTCTTATTAAATGTGGTTTGTTTATATCTAGTTCTTTGTGTGAAATTCATGCTTAAGAAGAGTGGGGTTGTTTTGGATATATTTTCTCTGAAACCAGCTGAACTCTTATTAACCCTTGTTTGAAGATGGGGGTGTGTGTGTGTATACATCTGTGTGTGTATGACGTGTGTGCATATTTATGTGTGTGTGGGGGGGAGGGGTATGTATATACACGCCAGCGTCTTACTTGAGTGATTTTTCAATTTTAAGATTCGAAAAAAAGAAACAAAGAAAAGGAAAGAAAGATTCCCCTCAGTAAGAGGACAAAGGAATACTCTCTTAACTGGGCTGGAATTGAAGTTTGTGTTTCATTTAAAATGACAACTCAGCAAATCCCTCTTCAGCTACGTTGCATCAAGGTGAATTTTCCCTTCATTCCGGGCTTGGGACACAGTTGGTCTGGACATCTTCCCAGGAAAGCCCCTGGGTAAAGCCCCCATTAAAGCAAAGTCATCATGAAATCATTTCATTTCCATGATGCTTGTCTTCTGACCTATGTGAAATGTACCACAACTGTTGAGGTGCATATTTTTGGGTCTTAATGTTACTAAACAAGAAAATTAGAAGCAAACACAAAATTCTCGTATCTGCCCAAACTGTGATGCAAAACGAAGATAAAAGGTAGAGAGTCTTTCCTTCCATATGGTGAAGCAATCTGGGGGAAAGAAATTAGACTTTCAGCAGGAAGAAAATGTCAGATTTTGGGGGAGTGCGTGGAAAGTGTTTTTCACTGTCCTAAATTCTGGAATTTTATTTAGAATTAAAGAAAAAAAAGAAAAAAAGACACGCATCTACTGATTTCACTCCTAGGACTTATCAATCTTAGTGCTGGGGCTAGAGTCGGCTGTGGAAATCACCACGACAGGGCCGGTGTTTCAGGCAGACTGCACAGTTTATTGGCCACCATTAGTCACTTCCCAAAACTAAACGAAGAATAATAAATTATATGATGTGCATTGTTTCTTATCTCTTGCTAGAGGCCATCGCTAATTTCAGAGAGAAATTAAATGGGATTTACTCTTTTGTGTAATTACAGAGTAAACCCCATTTAATTACACTAGTAAACAAACGTAGCAAAGTGGAACTAGCCGTAGTTCCCGGACCTCTGCTCCTTAAGGTCTCTTAGTACCTAGAGGACCTCGAGATGTGGAGTGGGGTGAAGGTGCTGATTATTGTATTAAAAAGTCAAGCAAGAGGAAAGTTTCTAACTTCAGGCCACTGATATCTGAATTCTATGCCAGAATATTTCAAGGTAATGAAACATGTCGAACAGAAACTTCAGTGAGGACGCGCTCTGGGGGAAAAACCAGCTGAATACAGTTCTGTAGCAGATTCCACGTGAATAAACCATGGACTCTGGAAAGCTATATATCTCCTGTAGAAGCTTCTCTCGATTTTTCCTTCTTTCATCCATAGCAAAAGCAAACAAAATGGAGGTGAGGGGAAGATAAAGAAATCACGTTCATATGCTGGGTCAATCACCTTTATACAAAACTATTTTCCACATCTGCCGATCACAAATGTCTACATATGGTAACAGGTAACTTGCTTTAGTACCCTATAATCTGTGAGACATAAATAACTAGGCGTTGTAATTATATGGCAGTTACCATACAGTTGAAGTAGTTACATGGTTATTAGTACCCCATAAAATAAGGTGATAGTGTTTTTGTTTTTGTAATCCATTATGGGCATTTCTACTTCCCATACTTTTAAAGATCATAAATAATTTTGGTATGCTCTGACGTTCAGCAAGGGAATGCAAAGAAAGGTGGTTATTCCTCTAAGATATCTGGTTAGTTGTCCTCTTCACAGAGAAATCAGCATTAAATATGGAAGGACTAATTTTGTGTTAAGTTCTTGATTTTGCTAAATGGTCACCTATAGCTTTGAAAGAACAGTCAGTATGAGGAATGAATTTTTGGCCATAATATTTCTAACGTGATTTTTGGAAATTCTTAAAGATCACGTTATGAAGTATTAGTAATTACTGTTATTATTCTTTTCTTTTCTTTTTTTTCCCCTTTGCTTTGCTTTTCTCCCTTTCCTCCCCTCCCTGCCCTTCTTTCTTTCTTTTTGTGACTATTGCCTTTTTTCACAAATAACCGGTACGCTGTAGACCGCATTGGTTTAAAAACAAAACCAAGACTTTTAAAAAGGCCCCAAATAACGTGTATTTAATATGTAATTTTACAATTTAGTTCCCTGCCTCTTTCTTTTGTGGTGATTATCTTGCTTCTTGGTTCCAGTTTTTAAAACAGGGCAAATTTTAGGCCTGTTTGGTTCAAGTCATGTTGTCTGGAGCTCACCTCACTGTCCCTACCAAAGAGGAGCATTGAATTTGAGATGTGACGCATTTTGGTCTCTTTTTTTTTCCTACTCTGATCCTCTATATGTGGCTTCTTTGCAAAACAGTTTTGTGCAAGCAGACATGACTTAACTCCATTCCCTACATAGAGAACTATTCAACTTTACTTTTATGTGTTTTGAATACTGCCTCATCTGAGACTGTGACAGCAATAAAGTATGCATGGCCAACCTTATTTTAATAGCGCAAGAGAGCTGCTTTTAATTAATAAGTGGATCTCTTTATGTCTGGGGTTTTCGGTTTATTTTGTGGTTCTTTGGAGTTTTGCAATTATGTGGCCTAAAAGGGCTATGTTAGTGGAGACTAAATCCTTTTAAAAATCTGTCATTTACATGTTTTGTGTCTGTAATCTGTGTTTTCAGATTACTGTCTTTTAAGAAAAAGAAAAAAAAAAACAGCAGTAGCAGTTTTTCTCTAAAATGTTAAATCTGATTGTATATATTTTAGCAGTCATTAAGGGCATGCTGCCTCCATGTACGCTGATAGAAGACGAGCCGTCCTCTTGCATTGTTACGTCATACAGGTCCAAGTTGCTTTAAAGAATCCTGTGTTGTATATTTCCCCACTTGACATCTACTTCTAAACTACTAAAAAATTGGTAGAACTTGCATAAAGCATCTACTAAGTATCTTCTAGAGCTTTCTAAAAAGATGTGCACAGGCTCTTCCTGTTGGTCATGCCATGCTGGTGAGGTCTTGTCTGATATGCGTGGATTTTGATTTAGGTCAGCCAATCTAAGGCTTCAGTGTGCATCATGACTTGAGCACTATGCTTCCCCCCCCCCCCCCAGAGAGATTTTACTGGTACAACAGGAATCCAGAGCCAGACTTGGACCCACAGTGACCTCAAATAAAATGATTCCACGGGGGTAAAATGGAACGCTTTTATGATTGACATATGAATGCTGGCATCTGGGCTTGCTTGTGCTGGTTTGTGATCTGCTTTCTTTAGAAGATACATTCTACCTAACCCTGCATAAAGGATAGAGGATACAATATCTTGTGGCATTGAGAAGAACTGTCTTTAGAAGCATGAGCATTCCATTGATACAGGTGTGACAGTCTTCTTGGCTGGATAGTGTTGTTAGGTTAGTCTGTGGTTTACTGTATTTTGAAATTTCAAAAGTTAAAAAAACTTAATGGGCTTTATGTGTTGAAAGGAAAAAGAGAAGATATTACCTTGTTAAAGCCAGAAGTAAAACTGAGCCATCTGACTTCTGATTTCTTTTTGAGTCTCTGTGCAAAGTGTCTCTGAAGGCTGCCTCTGCTCAGCTCGGGAGACTTCTCTTTGACACTCCTCGGGCACTGTCAGACAGTTGTCAGTAGATGGCAGTACTGTTCCACTACAACATTTTTAAATCACTTCAAATACTGCCCAACATTTTATCCCTAGTCTAATTTTGAAAATGCTTGATTAGCTACATTAAGCAATGTTTGGGTGATTTTTTTTTTTTCCTTTTAAATGTACGGAATTATAGCCACAGCCTAAAAGAAAGCCATTACTGGTAGACAACATGATTATCGGTTGTAATTTAGTCAGTCCAACATGGGGAATGGCATATAAGTTTTTAACTATTTTGTAAAGAGTCTATATAAGTGTATAAAATGCTTAACAAGAATGATTCTAATTTATCACTTATTTTGTCTTGATTGCTTTTTCCTTAATTTCATCTAGGGTAACATCTGATCACTATGGTGGATCATCTGAGATGTGCATTTGTGTGGGCATGTTATTTCCTTTTATTCCTTTAAGTCTACGTATATGCCTTGCAGATGAAATACTTTTTAATCCTGCTAAGATACTGAGTATATATTAACTAACTTGTAGACCAAAATAGGTAATATCTTTACAGTTTTTATTTATTTGGAAGTTCAGGGAATAAGGCTACCTTTAAGGAAGGGTAAGTTTCCTTCTCATGCAGGGTTTTTTGCAGATCCTTTATGGAAATATGCAGTACAGAAAAACAGGCTGTTGTATTTTTCTTTGTGATCCAGATTATATTGTAATAACTCTCTATTTTAGGTTGAATATAAAATAAAAATATATGATCATCATTTAAATGGAAACTTGCAGAGTCTCTTGGCAATTAATGTATTTCCTGAACTTTTAAGATATTTTTAGGGAAGATTTCCTATACTATGGGAGGATGAAATTGGTAGTGTTTCCTTTTTGTTTTTAAGAAACAAAAGCATTATGTTGCTAATATTCCATTTGAGAAGAAGAGAAATATATTTTGTGAAATACTTTGAGAGAAGTCTATTTCAAATTGAACAGAATTTTAAGAAAAGTATGGCTTAACTGTTTATCTTACATTCTTTCTTATTTTCTTTTTTCTTTTCTTTTTTTTTTTTGCTGAATTTGAATCTAGAATTGTAAAATGATCATAGACTTATCTGGCTTTTTTTTCTAAGACATTTTAATAGCTGGAATGTAATGTTCTATTCTCTGTTACCTTTAAAGGCTTTAGCAGGTAGAGTAGAAACAGACCAAACATTTGTGTGCTGCTAGGTCTAAAAGGGTTCTGTTACCAGTTATCATTTTATGCTTAGCTTGCGTGGCTATACCTGTAGTCCTAACTACCATGTAAACTTGAAATTTGCAACGTAAATCACGACCTGTGATAACTGAAGCGCCTAATGAGAGCATGTAATTCCTGGCAGGTTTTGTTATCATCTTTTTAATGCCATGATATGATCCATACACTTTAAAGATTCATACATACATGAATCACACATATCATGATGTGGAAACATCTATTACAAGATAACTGCTATAAAATAAAATATGTTGGTGGGAATTTGTGTGCAGCTTGTGCTTGAGTATGTGAAAATTGGAGACAGAACATATTTAGTGTCTCCCAGCAAACAGAGATGAATGTAAGTAATAACAAATTCATAAGATAGTTTTAGTCATGTTCTTCCATCAGCTACAAGCCAGCCAAGAAGCAAATAAATCAAAGTTTCTTATAGTAATACACAGTGGCGTGAACCACTGGGTGTAGGAAGAACTTCCTTTCCCCCTGGGAAGTTTGGCTCGCAGGGTGGTGAGGATTAGACAGTGCCTGTATGGTTTGCTGTTGAGTGATACATTTTGAAAGAGTAGCTTAAAGTTTTGAAGGAGTAACATATTGACAGAAAATTTCCTGTCAAAGTGAATTCATAAAGACCCGTGTTTATTTCTGACTTGTTTAATACCTTGGGAGAAGTCAGGATTCTTCCCATTTGACTTGCAATAGAGGTTTCTCGAGCAGTGTTTCTCTCCAGCTAGCAATAGGATGAGGGGGGACAAAAAATTGGCTTTGTTTCTATTTTATGCACAGCCAGACTTGCTCTCATGTTGGTAATATTTAAAGGAGTTCAATAGGAGGCCCTTGATTCTTTGATCTAATGCCACAGTGCTGTTTGATGAGAAAGGTTTTTAATATTGTGTGTAATATTGAACATTTCTGCCGCCTCAGACCAATATAATACGATGTTAGATTTACACCTTGGATCCCTTCTTTTATTTCTTGTCATGAATCTGCAGTTCCCCCCACCTCCTCGGCTGAAACAGGTAATTACAAAGGTCCTCAGATCAATTTTTGTAAAGGGGCACCCTGACGGGTACCATGACTGAAGTGTGACATGAGCCTTTTCCAATACAATGGGTGGCCTAACATTCCTCTGGAAGCCCAAGCTCATTAAATATTCGGTTCCTTTTTTCCCCCTCTCCCCCCCTCCATGCACTTAGCTTGAGTCGCACTAAGTCTGGGGTTTCTTCACTGAAGACTTAGGAAAATTGCTTCGAGTTCTCAGATTGAATTTTTTATGTGTATGACTTCATGATAGCATTAGCATGTGCTTTGATCCATGTGTGAATGGCGCTGGGTCGGCGCTTATTGCCATATCCAGATGGTGTTACAGGGAACAAACAGTTGTGTTTTAGGATTTCTCAATAGGCTGTCTAGACTGGCCGTGCAGCAGACAGATACAGCCACCCATCAAATTAGCGTTTGTCAGATTTATGGTAATGGTTCACCAAAGCCTTCCTGTCACTGACATTAAGATTTACGCCTCCAAAGTTATTTTGTCTTCCACAGAATATAGCTTGTGATTGCTCGGATTTAAAAAAAAAAAAAAAAAAAAAAAGTTTAAGACAGAGAAGTCTTGCTGAATGTGAGCTGTTTCTGAATGAAAAGAAAAATATAAAAGGAATTAAACAGTGGCTGCGGCTTAGAAGAGCTGTATTGATTAGGGAAAGGCTTCCTCCCCACCCCCACCCACCCTCAAGTGATAAGAAGGATGTTCTGTTCAGGTTGGTGTCTCCCATTTGCCCTTGTTGGAAAGAAAAACATGTATGTGGGTGACTCTGGCCAGATTTTGCCCTTTCATGTTGTTACTCTGGAGTAACGTGATCTGCTGCCCCAACGCGGTGGGAATAACCTTTTGACAGGCAGCATGTCCATTCTCAGTGGAAATGTTTTCCCAAGTCTGGCCAGGCTGCCTTTGATCGTACCTCCTTCCCATGTGGGGTCACAGCTCCTAGGCTATGCTAGAGTCACCAGTTCCTGCGTGGAAAGTGAGAGACGTGAGGGTTTAAAATAAATAAATAAATATGACCCAAACCCTCTGAAATTCTCAATCACTGATGTTAGGAAGCTGGAAGGATGGAAATGCCCACATGGAACGTTCAGGACATTTCAGGTTAAACTTCGTGGGTGTCTTTCTGCATAAATGGGTTAGATGATGTATTTTGCACATTTCCATCCAAAGCAGTTTTGAGTAGTGAGGGTCCCTGCCATCCCGGACATGCTGAGGCATGTCTGAAAATGTGTTTTCTTATTGTATGTTGGTGTAAATGACAAATGGTGAAGAGGCTGGGGGTTGATTAAAACGCCCAGACGGCCATAGCAGACAATATATCGGGAAACAGGCTTTGCAGAGGTGAAAAGCTCCAGCATTTTTCAAAAGAAGTTCTTTCATCTGTCTGAGAATGGGCATTTGGGGAAACCCCTGCTAACCCCTTTGGTATGTCAGGATTGAGAACTGCTGCCTGTTTGGTTACGGGGCAGAATTCTCACTCGCAGGCTGTCTCTCATCTGCTCTGGTGGCACATGGGAAGTGATACACGTTACTGAATAAAGCATTCTCTATCAAGAGAGCACTGGACGGAAGGCTTCCCACTAACCTCCAGTAGCCGTGCATCTCTGCGGAGGGGTCTTTTCCCTTCCTCCCTCCCTTCTGCTCTCGCCATACAGTATCCATTTGATAGACTGTACTTTTGGGCTCTTTGTAAAGGCTTCTCGCTCATATGGGTTGATTTAGTGCTCAGTGTATTTTACCAGTTGTAACAAAAAATGATGTAATTAGTGCTCAGAGAAATTAAATATCAACAAATTACATTCTCTCCAATATAAAAAAGTAATGGACTTTGAGTTTTGCCCATTTTTCAAGTCTTTATTGAATTAAATGCACTAAATTGAAATAATTTTCTGTATTAATCTCTTTGAGCGTTAGAGCATTCATTCAGTTTGGGTGTATTTTTTCTTAAATGAATTATCTCTGTTACGTGGATATAAGAGTAGAAGATTTCTCAGGAAAATTTGGGAACATTTTGCAAAACTCCCCCCCCCCCCCCCCGCTTCTCTTTTCTTCCTTCCCCCTTCTTGTTTTGCTCAAATTGCTAAAAGAGTTACTCATTTGGATTCTTCTTGCAAAGCGTATTTCTTAAGGAACCTCAAAGATTTTTACTTTGTTTCGATTAATTTCCAATTCATTGTTTAAAGGGTGATCATTTGAGCAAGCTCTCAAAAGTAAATCTAATTACTAGCAACTTATCTTTTTTAATGCTTTATCAGAGTTGTGGCAAGGGAGGGGGTTCCTGGGGGCATCCTAAGTTAGTAGTCTAGCTAAAATAAAACAGTTACCATTTTGGACTTGAGAACTATTTTAAGTTTGTTGCAAGAAACAGTATAATTTTTACAAGACACATTTATAGTGTTTTAAAAAAGTTAACTACCCTTCTTACACGTGTATTTTCTTGGAAATTGGAAGAGTTGAATGGAATGCCACTCTTTTAGCAATGTGTGAAAAGTTATTTGAATAAAATCTTTTTTTTCTTTAGTTTAAGACTTTACTATCTCTGGGAATCCTCCACATTTGTGGTTTGGGCTTTACTATTTTCAGAATGAAATTTTGACTATATGCTTTATGCTGTGTGTGCTTCATCAGACAACATATTTAAAGGGACCATAGGATGTTAGAGCTTGAGGATGTCAGACCTTAGAGAGCATCTCATTGAACCACCTCATTTTCCCAGTTGGAGAAACAGACGCATGACTAAGTTAAAGGCTTTTGCTCAGGTCACAAAGCCGGGGCGCCCAGCGCCAGGACTGCCATTCAGGTTTCTCACTCCCCACTTCTCCATGAAATCACCACTTTTAGGGAGCTAGAGGTAGATTCACTCTTACGTGGTCATTTTTCCCCGCATCAAACATGCTTAATCTTGCTCAGTCTTCATTTGACTAATTAGTTCAAAGCTAAGTTAATTGTAAATTGATTGTACTGTATACCCAATAACCATTTCTCTATTCTTGCTAAAAGAAGCCTAATTTTATTTGAGGTAGCAGTGGGTCTAGGCCTAGGCAGTGAATCATGATTTGTCTGAGATGCTGATGACTCTTGTGTTGTGTCCCATCTGCGTTGCTTGTTTCTGGCTAGTGACTGGGGAGAGGGGAGTCTGCTCAAGGTGCTTTTGGGGAAACTTTTGCTTTCTTATAAAAAGGGACAGATGTGGTCCACTCAGCCTTCCTCCGCCCCCGCCCCCATTGCTCTTCCTCTCACCTTGAACATGGATGTGACGTCCAGGGTTGCTGTAGCCTTCTTGCTACCTGGAGAAAAGGCCAACTTCTTTTTTTTTTTAAGTAAGTCCTATTTGTTTAAACCAGAGGTTGATATTTTGATTAAACCAGTGGTTGGCAAATTATGACCTGTGGCCTGGCTGCCTATTTTGTAAATAAAGTGTTACTGGCACACAGTCACACCCAGTTGGTAGACGCTGTCTGTGGCTGCTTTCATGCTACAATGGCAGAGTTGAGTAGTTGCAACAGAGACTAATTTGGCCCACAAGCCTAAAATACTTACTCTCTTGCCCTTTAAGTTTGCTGACCCTTGGTTTAAAGCACCATAAAGTGAGTTATCTGTTACTTGCTGCCAAGTACATTCCTAATGGAACCAACCAATAGCCAAGATCCCTGAACAAATTTGTGACTTAGCATTTCCACCTGCTCATTTTACTCTTGTCTGCTTAATCAGGTCTGCTCCAGATGAGCGTATTCCTAATTTTGGCCTTTGTCTACTAGTCTTTCTATCTTTCCTAGACTTTCTGATTATCTTTGTCCTTCTATTTTCATTTTAAAAGTAAGATGAGTATATAAACAAGTTTTGCTTAAGGGCTGCCTATAAAACTCACATCAGCTCTTTGATGTTCCAGTCTCTCCAGTTCCTATATCTGTCTAAGGAATTGCTTTCTGGAGCATAGATAAAATTGCCAGGGCTTTCAGTCAGTGAAGAGGGTCTCTTGATGGATCTTTAAGTCTTAACTGATATAACAGCTCCCTGCCTCTCCCATGTTGCCTTTTGTGATCCAGTAGGACCAGAGGACACTGGCAGTGACACCCACTCTGTGACCCTGTGTGCTACTTAGTGCACACCAAACACGTCACTAACCTGATGGGAAGGTAAACTGTCAATACTTTCCTGGTTTCAGTAAAAACTATAATTGAACATTCTGTCTTTTGAACAATAAAGAGAATCCAGTTTGATTTTGCATGAAGGTAGAACATTGCCTTGTGTGTGAATACAAAGATAAACAAAAGATAATTAATAAAAATATGTGTATTTTCACACTAGTTGCTAAAAATATCAGACAGTAATTGTACTGGTTTTGTAGACCGTGTAACATATCACAGAAAGAGGACTAGATTGAGTTCTGTGAGACTGAATGAACCGGGAGTCTTTTTGTCAATCGCTTTAACTTCTCTGTGCCACAGTTTGGCACTGACAAGGAAAAGAGTTTGGCCTAAATGTTGTTTAAATTGTAAGATGGTTATACTCTAAAAACCTCTTTGGGGTAGTTGGAACCCACTTGAGGATTAATCAATTCAAACAACAAAACAACAGCAGCAAAACTCTTTGGAAAATTGAGGTGCTTTGGTCAGAATGGCCTTTTAATTTTAAGGCCCAGATGCCTCAGAAGTTTTGCTATTGCTCAGTATCCTTCAGTGCCAGAGGAGTTTTCTGGGGATGGAAACTTCTGGGTAGATTTGGATTCTGTCATGGCAATTTGCAGTGCTATATTTTGATAATCAAATACAATATATTTCACAATACATTATTTTTTTGAATTAACACATTGAGTTTCTTCAAACTACCATCTTGAAAGCCTAGACTTCTAAGGAAATAATAGAAGTAATTAGTTGGAAAGTGCGAGTGGATCCCAGTAAAAACAGATATTACGTTATCAATTTTATCAAAATTCTCTTCTCTTGCTCAAGAAATTATAGCTCATGAGGACAACATTTTAATTTGGGGAATTTCGTGATAACAATGCTTGTGTCACAGAATCGTACTACTATTTTGAAGTGGGTGCATTCAGACATTTTTTGCTTTTTTAGAAAGAACTACTTAACTACAAAGAAAAAGCTTGTTTTGGGGAATTACACTTGTTATGCTTGCTTCTTTGGCTTTTCACTTTGCATGGAAGACATAAACGAATAAAAATTTTGGTATGGTATTCAAGCTAAATATTAAGACACAAAGGACAAATTATCTTATTTCTACCACTTATTCCCTTTTTTCCTTTTCCAAAGAACTCTCTCTAGCTGTTCTGGAAAGTATTTTCTAGTTAACACTCTCTAATACTCTTACTCACTGTGTATCTTTATATTTTGAAGAGAAAATTGTGATTTAAGAAAAAAGATAGCTGCTTCGCTGCTTTGAGGGAAAAGGTGGGTTATGAATAAATAAAAGTTAAAAAACAAGAAATGCTGCCAGTTTAAAAGACTCTGGAAGAATGTTGACTTTGCAAATAACTGTTCACAAATTAGCGTTTTCCTACAGTGTGTCTGGGCAGTGTCTAGGTACTAATATGATCTGAGGTGAATGATCTTTTTCATTGAATGTGCTTTCAATAAGGCAAACCCTGAAATTGTCATTTATAAAGAACAGCATTACCTGTGCTATAAAATACAGGCACACTTATTTTTCTAGTAATATTATAAGAGATACAGAAGTGAATATTGAATTCTGTTCCGTATCTCTTGCTTTTTTATTATTTAGTTTTTATTTTTATCAGAGTTATATATGAACAATTTTAAAAGAGTCAAAAAATAATTTTATGAAGCGTATTATGAAAACCAGTGATGACTTCTTTCCCTTCCCTTCCAATTCCCTCTAACTTGTCTCTGTAGCTTTCTCCACTTTCAAGTATTTAGCTTTTTTTTTTCATTTACCTCCATACTTCTAAATAATGTGCTTCTGTGGCTACGTCTCCGTGTTTCGGTTTTAGGTATCATCTCTTGGCTTCCCACTTCGGAAGGTGAGGATTTAGCTCTTTTCCCTCCTCCTCCTGTGCCACCCCCAGCCCACCCTCTTACCCTCCCTGCCCGTCCTCTTCCTGCTGATATGATTAATGCCGTAATTCTGGGTAGATGCATGAGTTCACAGCGTTATGCCTTTGCAAACATTGTTCATAGATGTCATGTCGTGTATTATGATTACTTTTCCTTCTTGTTCAACTCTATTTTCCCTGGAGTTAGTAATTGTCATGTTTTGTCATTTACATAGTTTGCTCTGTCCTCATCAGTTCATTCCTGGTATCTCCCCCAAAGTTGTGTAAATCCCTTTGTAATAATTTCAAACAGGTATGGTATACAATTCTATCAGTTCGTCTTGGTGACCTTTCTCCTGGAGCTTCCGATCTGCTCCATTCTGGACTGGTTGCTGTCCAGGCTGCTGTGAGGCTGTCATCCCTGAGGCCCCCAGAATTCTCATGCCAGGCAGTCCCTTCTCCTCCTGTAGGATCCCTACTGGCTTCCAGGCCTTCTCTTTTCTTAGCTTACTCCAGGGTGCATTGGAGGTCAATTTTTTGACACTTTGCTTATCAAACTCATGATTGATGGTCTAGTTGGTGTAGAATTCTAGGTTGGAAATAATTTTCCCTTGCAGTTTTGAAAGCATTGCTCCATTTGCTTCGAAGCTTCCAGTTTTGCTCTCCAGAGGAACAGTGTTATTTTGATCCCAAACTCTTTGTATCTGTTTTTTGTGGTAGCGGTGGTGGTGATTGGTGGTGCTGGTTGTTTTTTGTTTGTTTGCTTTTAATCCTGTTTGGAAACTCCAGTCTTCTGAAATTTCACGGTGTCCTTTGGTATGTGACTATTTTCATAGCCAAATGTGTTAGGCCTTTTCCATTGGAAAATTCAACTCTTTAAGTTCTGTGAAACTTTCTGGAAGTTTTTGTCTCCTCTTTCTTGGCTCTCCTGGGGTGATCCTCTAATTTTTGTAACTTTTATCTGGTATTTTTCATCTTTGTCTTTTTGCTCTATTTTCTGGGAGATTTTCCCAAATTTATCTTAAGCCCTTTATTGAGTTTTAAATTTCTGTTCACCCACGTTTTTCCCCTACTTCTAGAGCTCTTTTTTGTTTTGTAGCATTCACTTGCTGTTCTTCTAATGTGAATGCAACATCTTCTTTTAACTTTAGGCCTTTTTTAAAATAATCGTATATATACTTACGTTTTCATCTCATGTTTATCATGAGTTTTTTATCTGTTTATCCCAAGTTGCTTTTTTTTCCTGTCAGCTTTCTTTTATATTAATGAATGAAATTCATTTTTCGTTTTCTCAGATGGCTGGCAGTTCTTGTCCGTCTTCTTAATATCTAAAAGTGGGGCACATAAAGCTCATCCAGAGTTCTCTGTATACAGCAGAATTTATTGGGGAGGCCTCAATAGTTGTACCTTTAGGTTTTCTCTCTTGGGCTGGTCAGATACTCCCAAGAAGAATCTTGCAAGCTTCCACCTGGAGAATATAAGCCTAGCTCTCGGTGCTCTGGGAAGCAAGTGGGGAAAAGGGCCTGGGGAGCTCAGTATTCACTGTGTTCTCCTTTTCTGCACATACCCCTGCTGTGAGCTGTGCCTGATGACATTTGGTTCAGATACCATGTTTCATCCTTTACAGGGAATAAACGTGTTCCGGTCTTCTACCAGGGTGGGCACTTGCTACGCTATGTGAAATGGGGGAAAGGATCTAAAACTCTAAGTCCTTCTTTAAGGGGCTTTGAACCAATCCTCTGCTTTTAGTCCCACCTTCACTCCCGTTCATATGGGATCTTGGATTCCACCTGTTCCTGAGCTTCTCGTGAGTTCTGTGGGCGGTGTCGTCTCGCCGTTGCCCCACTGCTTGTTTAGATTCAGTTCCTGTGGCCTGCTGGATCACAGTTACGGCTCATTCTTCTGCTTTGTAGTTTCTAAAATGTTGTAGTTATTTTCTTTGTCTTCTGTCTTTCTTTTAAAAAAAATCTCTTTTAATCATTTTAATGCAGTTTCAGGAGAAGGTGGAACTGAGTGACTGTGTTCAACCTCCACTTGAATCAGAAGTCTTTTCTCATTTTTCTAATTATAGATTGCCTTCTCAATGGGCAGTTCGGTCAAAAAGTACATGGACAGTGTGAGCATTTCCATAGAACAGATGTAAGACTGAATAGAGCTTGCTCTGTCTGTGGTTAGACACTTATGACTTGCACATTTTTAGGAAGAGGTAACATTGGGGGCTAGGTAAAGTGTGTCTTTTAGAAGGGTTTTAAGTGCAGGTGGACTCTTTTTTGATTCTTACTTTCCCTGTTCTTACAATACCCTGCCCCGCACTGGCGTATTGAAAGGAACCACAGGAATTGTAGTGTGCCTGCTCCTGCAACCTACTGAACAATGGCTTTGAGCCCCTGTGAACTCTCATCCTGTGGTCAGGGCACCGAAGAGCCCTGGTAGAGGAGCAGGGTTTCTCTGAAAAAGAAGGTCGGGAGAGGATAACAGCATCTCATTCGTGGACCTACTTTGTTACCTCATTTGAGGAGTTTGGGACTGGTTGGACTAGATGAGCCTTTCCAGTTCCAAATGGCTGTCACTTGAGAATTTTGAAAATATATTGTATTTTTAAAAATTGCTTATTTTTTCAGGTGTAGGGTTTGGATATTCATCATCATCTTTATTATTCTGTATCTGGGATGTTGAATATAGACATTTCTAGCCTGTTTCCACGGGTCGTTGGAACACTCTTGGTTTAGGTGTACTCATAGTTTGAGTACCTTCTTGTGCATTTCTGTCCTCCTCTTTCCCCAATGGCTACTTCCCCACCACACGGGCTTTTTCAGTTTCTATAACAATCAAATTCTCGTCTTCCTCAAGGCTTACACAACTACAGCTCTTCACCCTGGAACGTTCTTCTCCTCATTCTTTGCCTGGCTAACTCTTACCCATCTTTCAGCTAAGATGTCATTTTTGGGGCAGGGGGACGACTTCCTAACTCGGCATCTAAATTGGGTTACTTCTGTTAAGCTTTTTAAAAGCACCCTATTCTTTTCCTTCATAGCATTTCTCACTGTCAGTATTTAAGTGTTTGTGTTTCTCTTTGTTTAATATTTAACTTCCCCTCTAGAATGTAACTTTCACAGAGACGGAGAGCATGACTTCCTTGTTCACCTCTTGGCACTGATGAGCTAGTGGTTGAAGGAGTGAGCAGTATCAACCCAGAAAGTTGATCCTACTGGTGTACTTGACAAGCTGCGTACTTTGGGGGCTCCTAATTATTGTATTTGAGGTGCTGGAATCAGATTTTTTTTATTGCCATATGTTTTGTAACTGTACATAAATGATATAACTGCTAGGATTAAATGGACTTAGACTTTGGACCAGTTCAATGTAAGTAAAAATTCAGTGTTTGTTACTCCCATTGTTTGGTTTCTTTTGTTTTTCCTCTTTAGGTCTTTTTATCTGATATCATTAATTTAGATTCTTCAAAGACCAAATGCAAATGATGGGGGGAACAATTTAGCCTACTCCACTAGATATTTTTTAAGTATTCACCAGTGTTCATGCTCTCCTCCTCCTTTCCCTAGGAAATTATGAATTTGAGGAAGAGGACAAGGAAAATGATAGTGATCATCAGGTAACTCTAGTAGCTATTTCTGGAGGCGATCTTTGTTCTTGCTATGCCTTTGGAAGTTTCTAGAAGACAGGGACATAACTTTCATGTATTTAGTTCTCCACAGCAAAATTTCAGTTACTTAACAGTTACTTAACTTAAATATAGTGGTGCTCAAAGAAGTTTGTTGAGTGATTAACCATACATAAGATAGCAGGTTTTAGTTGCTCATTGGACCTCAGGTATAATAGTTTAAGCAGTATGTCCCTCAGCTCCCAGAAGATTACACCCTTTAGTCAAAGAACTGCTCTTCAGTATTTATCAGATGGACCAGCTAGTGAAGATGGACAGTAATTCAGGGCCATCTGATATTTTGAGATCCAAGAGCAGTCCCTAAACTTTTGTTCTGTTTGGAAGAAACCACGTGGAGTACCTTTTTTACCTCCTGTGCTTTCCCTAAGAGGCAGTACAGTGCAGTGGTTAATTTTTTGGGAAGCAGATTAAGACCTGTGTTCAAATTCCAGATCATGTTAGCTGTATAATGTTGGGCAAGTGACTTCTCTGAGCTGCAGTTTCCTTCATGGTCACAGGGGGCTGATTAAAGTGCATACCTCCTGGGGGAGTTGTGAGGATTAAAAGTGATAATCCTCCCAAAGTGCTTCGAAAGTACTTCACCCAGAGTGAGGGCTCTCCACACCATAGCAGTTGTTAGGCTCTGTCAGAAGTGTGCAATCAGGGCAGTTAGAAAAATGCAAGAGAATTGATAGCAAAGACGATTATTAGTAAATGACTCTACATTTCCTCAGGTACTTCCATGAAAAATATTGTGCAAACTACAGGAATACATGGATTCTGAGTGTTAAATACTAAATAATTAGTTTTGTTTGCTCTAAAATTGGCAAAATATTCATGGCAAATGCTGCTTCACTTATGGGCTTTGATCCATAATACTAAGGGAATTTTTAAGTTTTATATCTTAAGTTTACAAATCTTATTCTGTGTCTGCACTGAAATGTAAAAAGGTAGGAAGAAAAGAACAAAACTTTAAACTTTTTTACTGTTGTCAAAAATTTAGGGTGTGTGCATTATTGTTCGTTTCTAGAAAGAAGACTGGGTGTTGGGTAACTTGTCAGAGATTTTAAGAAGGGCACAGTCTGGAGTTAGTTTAATTGGCAAGATGATAATGGAAATTCATGTTTAGTAATATAGGTACTGATGAGAAATTCAAAGCAACGTACATCTGCCAAAAATCTTAGCTTGTTTATGACAGTTTAACACTAGGTTTTCAGAAGAAGTGTTGAGAGAGAAAGAGAAGTGAAAGGCCTAATTCTTGAAAACGTGGGCAGTGTGGAATTCCTGCCAGTCTCCTGTGGAAGTTACAGCTAATAAAATGGAGTCTGGCATAGATGATAGTTGTATGGGATTTGTTTTCCATCATAAACGCTCGTAGCTGTGAATGGAAAAGTCCAGTCTTTAATTTTTTTTTGTCACCTTCACTGTTACTAATATAATTATCACAATAGGACATTTTGTAGTTTGGTTAACATTTGACAAAAGCAGACATTGCTTTACTTCTCAAAATGAAAGTTCTATATAACTTAACAATGTTATCTTTTACCACTCAGCTTTCCAAAGTTGTTTAGGTAGTAGTTTCTAGATTTTTGGATTTCAGATAACCATAATATTAAACAAAAAACCTGAGGCAGGTGTGCAAATATGGGGCTTTATTTTGCCAATATGGGCATTAGAAAATCAACACTTACAGACTGTCACGGAATTCATTTCATGACAGAAAAGCCTTTCACCCCTCCCCCCCCAAGTAACAAGATTATAATCTTTGAATAAATAAATCCTTTTAAATTGAATAAAGGTGACTTTATTTAAAAAACCTATATTCTTATTTTTCTCATTTTACTATGGATCGCTGAAAACTTGTTTGTTGACCAACAGTAGCCCACAAACCAGTTCATGGGAACATTCATTTATGCATTGAATGATCGTAGTTGATGGTTTCCGCACGTAAAAATTGCCACAGTTAAAATTATCTTCAAGAGTCCTAAAATCAGTGTTACTGAGAGGAAGTAGAGGCTTGTGTGTATGACATCGAGATCACCCAAAAATATCATTTCATAGAATTGACTATATGTAAATCATTGGATATTTGCTTATACGTTCAGTCTTATTATATTAGGAAATAGGAACACAATACTGTTTTTGTTTAACTTGTTCTTTAGGAAGAGAAATAAAAGGGTGTTGAATAGTCAGTTGTCCAGAATCTTTTCTAATGGATAAGAAAGAGTTGTGATGCTAGGAAACATTTAGAAAAGTCACCCTCTAACGTCTGCCACACCCCCGCCTCACAATCATGTATCAAGTACCTATCATGTGTATTCTACTCTAACAAAACATTTATCCAGCATCGTTGGGAATGGCAGAGCTACATACTTGAAGTTCATAGGTAACCAGTTAGATGGAAAACTTGAAACATTTTTATCACATATTTAATGTTTGTAAGTAGAGTATGCTGGAAATAATGTACAGTTAAACAATTATTGTGCAATGGTGGTGTAAGAAAAAGTGTGAAACTTTGAAATGGGCAAAAAAAGACTTTTGGATATCCTTTCAATGCAATGCTGTTGTGTGGGGGATTATTCAATCTAGTGAGCCTGAATTTTTGTCTTTAACTAGACTATTTTATAACTCTGTACAACCTGATGTTAACTAGCAGAAACTGAAAGAGTGCAAATAATTCTTGTCCATAGAAATGCAAATTAGTTATGTCCTGGGGAATGCAATTGACTGGTATTTGCACATGTGTTTCAACATTCCTTTGCTACATTAAATTTGTGCTTCTTTGACTTCTATTTTAAACAGGTTGTAATATCTTTTTTGGTTCCTTCATTAATTAATGAGTTAAATGGAATCTTCGATGCATATTTATTTTATATCTATATAAGAGTCATATTTCACCTTTTATAAAAAATCTTTTCATATAGGGACGCCTGTAGGAGAGTTTTAGTAATGCATGGTGATTTTTTTCAGCCTTTATGTGGCCCTCTATCCTGCTGTTCTTGTTGAAGTCTTGGGTTTGTATTCTTACTCGTTTTTCAGACCCTTACTGTCAACAACTAGTGTTTGCTGTTGATTTTGAGGTGGTCGAGTTTAGTGGAAAAAGGATTATTAGTTTATGAATCAAGTGGATAGAAGATTGAGTCCTCTGTCCACTCTTGGTATGTATCCCCTTTTTCTGATGCTGGGCAAGTTTATTTAGCTCCAGGGAGCCCAAGCTTCCTCTTTGATTAGTGTCAGGCCATGCATTGAAGGGCTGAGTATGAAGGGCTGGCACTTGGTTAACACTCAATAAATGTGTTACCTTTTCCCTCCTTTTCTGAAGGTATCTGTCCCTAACCTCTTTTTCCTATCCTTTCACCCTCATGGTTTTCCTTTTTGGTGAGGAAGACTGGCCCTGAGCTAATATCTGTTGCCAATCTTCCTCTTTTTGCTTGAGGAAGATTGTCGCTCAGGTAACATCTGTGCCAGTTCTCCTTTATTTTTTATGTGGGATGCTGCCACAGCATGGCTTGATGAGCAGTGTGTAGGTCCATGCCCAGGATCTGAACCCACGAACCCTGGGCCGCCAAAGCAGAGCATGCAAACTTAAGCGCTATGCCACCCACTGGCCCCCAACCCTCGTGCTTTTAATCTGCTGAAGCCTAAGGAACTAGATAACCTAATGTCTTAGAATTCCATGTAGAATGAATGTCACTACATTGTGACTAAGAGCCTGAGGAATTTTATGATGAAGGAAGTACATAAACTTTATAGTTAATAAACTTTGGCATATCTACTTGGACTACCCAGATGTCTTTTTTCCCTTTTATATTCTTGGCTATGTGATATATAGTTGAAGTTGATGGTTAAGTGACCAGGAGAAGTTAGATGTTACTCTATTTGGTTTTGAAATATATTAAAACTTTTTATATCTGATTAATTAGGGATAATTATGTTTTTTCCTGGTTGTTATTAAAGCTAATTTGTGTCCCTAAGCTTTATACCAACAAGTGAGAGGTGTGTGTATATAAAAGGTAGAAAAAGAGAGAGAGGAGAAGAGTAAGTTGTGTGTGTGTTGAGAGGGACTTGCTGTGGATTCAGGAGAGTAAGATGAGGCCAGGGAGAAGATGTGGCAGGGAGAAAACCTAGGATTATTTTAAAGATGTCTGGGTGAAGTGTTCCCACATGAGCTGAATGCCTATGGAAAATAGGGAACCTCCAGAAATCGTGGCAGAGAATGGGGAATTATCATATTAACTTTTCCTGCCCTTACACTGGAAAACTGCTGCTTCTCTGGGACTTCTGGTACATTGCTTTTTAAATCAGAAATATGTTAAGACTTTTTTCATGTTGATTTCATTCATGAAAGCTGATATTCCACATATTAATTTGACCTTAGAAGACCTTAAAAATAGAGGGAAAAGACTGCAAAATATAACACCCTCCCTTGCAAATACTTCAAGGATAATTACATATAAAATCGTCTTTTATATAATTTAGAAGAGCTGGGTCGTTATCGTTTTTCAGCATCTCACTTGTATTAGTTTTCTGTTGCTGCTGTAACCAATTACCAACACTTAGTGGTTTAAAATAACATAAATGTATTACTTGACCATTCTGGAGGTTGGAAGTTGGAAGTGAGTCTCACCAGGATAACATCAAGGTGTCAGCAGGGCTGCCTTCCTTTCTGGAGGCTCTGCGGGGGGATCCGTTGTCTAGTCTTTTCCAGCGTCTAGTGGCTACCTGAATTCCTTGACTCTTGGCCTCTTGTCATCTTCAAAGCCAGCAATGACTAGTCAGTCTTTCTCACCTTGCCATCTCTCTGATTCTCACTCTTTTGCCTCCCTCTTCAAGGACCATTGTTGTAACTGTGGGCCCTCCAGGACCAGGTCGACTGAACGCATCTTATCAACAGAGTAGTTAAGAGGTGTCTTTCAAGAACTGAGACCCCTTGTCCAGTTCAGGCTGGTTGAGACCACCAGCCCATCAACTGGGCCTGAGCAAATGCTCGATAAGTGTCTTTTTGATGTCAAGGAGCTAAAATCTCCACCCACAAATCATGGGAACACCGCCATTTTGTGAACATGTGTCCTATGAAGAGGCATGAAGGTTGACTCACTTCTCCTTACCTCTAATCATCTGTCTCCATACTTCAGACCACTCTGCCCTTCATCCCTTAAATTGTGCCCCAAGTCTCAGATCAGGGAGACAGATCTGAGCACATGCCCACTACCTCCCTGCAGATCCATCTCACAGAATAAAGCTGATGCTGTAATAATTGGCTTTTTTATGCACATCAGGCAAGGGAACCACAATTTTGTGTAGTAACATTGTGATTACTTTGGGTCCACCTGGATTAACCCAGCAGAATCTCTTTATAATCTGCTTATTAGCAATCTGAATTCCATCTGCAACCCTAATTCCCCGCCTTCCATGTTAACAGAATATTTGCAGGTTCTGGGGGCTAGGAGATGGCTGTATTTGGGAGGAGCCATTACTCTCCTTACCACACCACTGTATCACACAAATATGTGTAGTTTTTCTGCCTCAATTCTTTTATAGTATAGGAGGATGCTCCTTTGTTGTACCTGCCTAAAAAATAAGGTAAACATTAAAACTCTTAAGGGGATGAGAATCATTAAACTTGGACTAAAAAGAACTTATTCATGTGACTTTACAAATACCCAGTTTGCAGTTCATTTGTGCCATGTATTCTAGCTGGTGCCCTCATTTTGGGTTGTGAGAGAATTCCTTCTTGCTTTACATTTCTCACCAGTTACATATTTTGCTCCCCTGCTTGTAATCCATTTGTGACTTTAAATTTTTGCCTGAAGTTCTCTAAGGAGTCCCAGTTACTAAGATTAGAAGACCAGGGAGATGGTCTCTTGTGACTTTGGGTTCCTCAGACTCTGGAAGCACAAAGCTTGCTCCTTCCATGGTGACGTGGTAGGTGGGAAGATATTGAGGTAGAAAGAGGTACACCTGTGAAAAACTCAAACTGATTCATTATAAAGTCAAGATCAAGGCCATCCTCTGCTCTTCTCTCTGGTAAGCCATAAATATGAACTGAAGATGAAACAAGGGAAGCTGTTGAGGTAATGAGAATCGCTCAACATTTATTTGCCTGCCTCACTGAATTTGAGGCATTTAAGTGGTGACAAAGGGCATAGTTGTTGTACATCCCGTGACCATCCAGCTGAGCTGCCAAGAAGTGGTGAAAGTAAATCCAATTAGTTGAGAAGGTGTATTGTTTTTTTGTTACAACAAGTAATGTTTAAATAAAATAACCTTGTGAGAAGAGTCACTAGGGAAGTATAATTGTGGTCTGGTTTATTTAGTTGTTATCTTGGCCTGTCTGTGAGAGAGTATGGAGAGAAATAAAACTATGAAGAGTTTGTATCCCTCAGTTAACACCATAAGTGTGATGTGAGGACAGAGCGACACTGACCTCTCCCTAACCCAAGTGTAGGTAACCAGGGAGTTGGTTTCTAATGGTACCGACTACTTTTTGAGACAAGATTTTCCCCCTCCCTTCCTTGTGTAATTTCAAGCACCCTCAATTGGTTTGTAAACACTTGTTGTTTCTACAGCCTTAATGCAAGTCATGGCATAAGTTTTTCCTTCTCTAGCGTTTTCATATCTTGGCTGTATCTCAAACCTTGAGGTGAGCAAATTTGGATGCAGTGCCTCTGATGAGGGCTTGACGTTTCGATCCACCGTTATGCTCTGTGTGTTCGAAGCCTTTTGAAAATAGCTGAATGTTTTAAGTCGCTGAATGAGCTGCTGTTGTTTGGACTTGCACTCCCCCCCCCCAAATGTTGAAATATGGATTGAATCTTGTTGGTGCAAAACATCCAGACGTTTTTTTGTGTACTGAACTAGACAGATAGCTTATAAGAAATGTAGGCAGGTAAAAGGATTAGTTTTAATTATGTGCAGAGCTAGCATGATCGTGAAGCACGGGCAGCCCGTCCCGTGCAGGTGCTCTTCTGTGACACCCGCCTCAGACATTTACCTGAAAGGCGTGTCAAAAGAGCAGTCATTGGAAGTTCTTTCCTTGGTATCCGTGAGGGGTTTCTCATTACCCGGAGAGCACCCAGAGAGGGTCGTGCTGCCTTTTTACAGTGAATCGCCAGATTAGTGTTTCCTCTCCTGTTTCTGTCTTACACTTCCAGTTCCTGATTCTGCTGTCAGCAGATTTCCAGAGTGGTCTTTTTAAGTGAAATAAAGATGGGATCCAAATGAATTGCTCCACATGTATTAACATTTAGAGAGAGAGGAAGGAGTTGGTCACCGAAACAGGGAATCAGCTGAGGCCCTAAAATGACTTGTGCTAGTCATTTTTTTGGTTGACTACTCTGGGGCGCAGACCAAGTTCAGTTACTGGGGAGTGGGATGGGGTGAGACCCAGACTTGATCTTTTCCAATTTGCGCTTGTTTCGTTTCTGTTCTCTATAATTAAAAAAAAAAAAACTATTAATAAAAAATCTTTTGGAAGCTTACATATTCCAAAGCTGGGCCAGCACTGTGGTAATCAACTATTTTTATTTCTTTATGCTGTTGATCTATATTCCAAGTGGGATTTCCCAAGATTTCAAAAGAATGTTTAACCGCTTTTTCTTTAGGGTTCAAGCTATATAATTTTAACGTTTGAAGCTTGTTTTCCTGATTAGGGGGTACAGGCCCGAAAAAGAAATGTGGTCTGAGATATTTTAACCTTTGACCTGAGGACTGCTTGACTTTTTGTTGCCAAAGATTCCTTTTGATAAGGAGTTATGAAAATGTCCCCTTATTCTTAAATATTCAAATTTAAATTTTAAATTGAACAGTGATGAGTTTAAGTCTAAATCAAGCTGAAACTAAGGTTCTTTTAAATATATTCTCGGATGTACTTATCCTCCTAAAATTTAGTCTCAAACCAGCTAAAACGTCTTATACATTTTAACTTCGACCAGTAAGTGTGTACCACCTGCTGACTCTCTTGGGCCATCCTGGTGAGCCACATACTCAAAATCTGCTAGGTTTTTTAATGAACTCTGCTTAAAAAAAAAAAAAAGCTGTTGGATCATATGAAAGTGCAAAGTATTTTGTGACCTAAAATTTCATGATTTTAAACAATATAGAAAAATGTAACATGTAGCTGGTGGGGATGTTGAAGGGAACAGCATCAGAATGAGAATTGAGGTGTGCTGGTGTGGGATACCGTCAGAGCTCTCTCCTGCTCCTGGTGGGTTGTTAGGCCTCAAGGGTATATAATGTTGTGTTCTTGCTGTTGAAAGGTATTCAAACAATTTGGACGCTGCTAATACACTCCAATCTAATGTATTAAGTAAAAAAGAATAAAACAGCAGAAAACCAACAAAAGCACCAATATTAAAGGAGATGCAAATCCTCCAAGTCACAAAGAACTGAAACCCACACGTCTGTTTCCTGCAAATGTTAGCCTACTGCCTGGAGCAGATGTTTTTATTGCTTGAGAATCAATACATATTCACTGGTATATTCTTTGGAATTTAAAATTTTCACCCTTTATTATAAAATTGATATGAAAGTACAGTAGGACTGATGACTTTGATTTCCTTTTCTTCCTCCATTCCCCATTCCAAGGAGGTTTATATAGGTAACCAGTAACTCTAATATAATTAAATTAATGTTTGCTCACATTTCTGTTGAGTTCTGTTTCAATGGGAGATGCTTAAATCCTTCATAATGCATAATTCAGTATACCTCACTGTAGTTGTTACTCACAGTTTCGTATTTTAATAGTTAAAGAATAATGAAGAAAGAGCATGAAAATATAAATACCAAAATCTTGAATAACAACCAGAAATTTGGGTTTTCTATTCTACCCATACTAATAACAGAAATTTTAATAATTTTATAAAGTAAGGTTGAAGTAGCATAGTATAATAATAACAACAATAATAACTGTCTTAGTTTAGGCTGCTGTAACAAAGTACCATAGAATGGGTGGCCCAAATAACAAACATTTATTTCTCACAGTTCTGGAGTCTGAGAAGTCCAAGATGAAGATGCTAGCTGATTCAGTCTCTGGTGAGGGCCTGCGTGCTGGTTCATAGACAGCCCCATCTTCTTGCTGTGTCCTCAAATGGAAGGGACAGGAGAGTTCTCTGGTGTCTCTTTTATAAGGGCACTAATCTCATTCAAGAGAGTGCCACTCCCAAAGGCCTCACTTTCTAATATTATCACATTGAGGGTTAGCATTTCAACATAGGAATTTGGGGGGGACACATAAACATCCAGCCCATAACAGTAGTAATTAGCACTTACTTATTGCTTTATTGCCAAAGTAATAGTCTAAGCACTATATATTATAATGAATTGAATCTTGACAACAACTGTGTTATTATTGCCGTTAGTGAGATAGGAAAACTGAGTCCCAGAGAGGTTATGTGATTTGCAAAGGTGTCTCGGCTAGTACCTGTTGGAGCTGGGAATCACACCCAGATGTCTGGCTCTGGAGTTTGAGCTCTCAACTTCTAAATAGGGGGAAAAGGTGTAGCTCACATTCTGCTGTCTGCCACCAAGCAAACCTGCAGTCTTTTTGCTTAATATACTTCAGTATTTTCATGTATAAAGTGACAACCTATTGATTCCATAATACATGTTCCTTAAGGTCTTTTCTAGCTTTAAAAGTCTAAATTCTATGTAGTTTGAAATTAATCGTAAATCGGCCACCATTTAGAGACTGGTTAAATAAATTTTGGGATGGTCATACAGTGAAATTCTAGGCTGATGTTAAAAAGAGTCAGGTGGAACTCTGTGTTATAACACAGAGGAGTGAGCTAGTTGTCTATTCATACAGTGATTCCATTTTTGTAAAAGAAAGAAAAAAAAGACATATACACTATGCATAAAAAAGTTGAAGAACCAAACGCCAGTAATCTCTAGGAGGTTAGAATATAGTGCGATTTTTACTTTCTCCCTTTACATTTGATTGATCAAGTTATTTTTTCCCAGTATTACTTTAAACATCAGAAAAAGATAGAGAAAAAAAGTAAATGTACATCTATATATGCCTATAACTGGGCTAGTAATATCAAAAAGAAGTTTTCCTGAAATATCAAAGGTTGGGCCAACTTTCAAATTGATGGAAATAACAAATTATTTCCTTCTCTAGCCTGTGAGATGGTTATATGGCCTCCACTTCTTTTTGTAGCTATTTAAATCATCATAACATTTTGTATCCTTTTAAAATTCTTATGTTAGCTCTTTGCATGATTCTTTATGAATAAAAACAAGCTTAAGGTTGGATCCATTTTATTCCACATTTTAATTGATGATTGTTTGAATACAGGATTTTAATTTCCCTTTCTGTTGAAAATGGCTCTCTTGAATCTTGCTTCCAGGTATATATTGAGCACAGTTTGCTTGATTTTGAGAGGAACACCCCATTTATGAGGATGAGACTTCTAAGGGTTGTCCAGCTCTTATTCAAGACTCCTGTTCCAGAAGCTTTCAGGCAGCTTTTCTCTCTCTTTCCTTATACAAATCAAATAATTCAGATGATTAATGGTTTTCATTCTTACTCCCAAGGAGCAGTGAGTATGTAAGCATATGTATCTCATTTAAAATTTTATTTCTTTTTAAAATGAACTCCTCTGAGGGCCTGCCCGGTGATGCAGTGGTTAAGTTTGCATGCCGCACTTTCCTAGGCACAGACCTGTGCACCGCTCATCAAGCCACACTGAGGCAGACGTCCCACATATAAAATAGAGGAAGAAGGGCATGGATGTTAGCTCAGGGCCAGTCCTCCTCAGCAAAAGGAGAAGGATTGGAGGCAGATGTTAGCTCAGGGCTGATCTTCCTCGGAAAAAAAAAAAAAGATGAACTCCTCAGCATTTCTGTTATTTTACAGGATTCTTTTCAAAGTCTAAGACAAAAAATATCTTTTTCAGATCTTTCTGAAACATGTAAGTGAATTACTGGTTAGAATGTGAGTAGTTCAATAAGGATTCTACCTAAAAAAACAATGAGACTGAAACGTTCATATTTTCCATCAGTCTAATCTAATCTTGATTCTGGGCTATTTTAATGGATCTATTCAATTTGCTTGAGATCAGCTATGATTAATTTTATCCATTGATTTACACATTTCACAAATATACTATGTGTCAGGTATGATTGTACAAAGTTGAATAAAGTATGATTTGCCTTGAGAAATGAGATCAGTATTGCCTCTTGGACAAAAAGAATATGGATTTACTCTCTGAATAAATAAACATCCTGACTGTCTCAGAAGTCTCCATATCATTTCCATCCACTAGTAGAGAGAGACTGGGACGCCCTGCTCTGTGTGGGACACCTCACTCTCCAGGCCAGCCTTTTGGGATTCCAAATAGTATGACTAGGTTCCCTTGGGAAGTTTGTACAGCTATCAGTAAAAGTCTCCTGTGGTCTGAGTTAGATAAAAGATGATTTATTTTGTGTGTATGGTGTATCAGGTATGCTGTAGTAGATTCTTTCCAGGTTTTAGCTTTCCCGTGTTTAATCTATAAATATCAGCGTTTAAAAGTACAAAACTCTGTAAAGCCATTCTATTTTCTGTTACCTGCCCCTTCTCCTCACTTTGCCATAAAGGTATATAGCACTTTTTTTTGCCAGGTCAAAGATTTTTATTAGGGTGAGATTAGAGAAAGATTTTTCATTTTGGGTGGCTGGAAAGTACATCCAGCTGAAAACCATCACCATTTAGACTACATGCTTCATTTGAGTTGTGTTTCTGGATGTAAGTCAAGTATGACAACTGTGAATTTCATAACTTTCTCTAACTTGATTCAAAAATGTTTTGGGGCCAAAATATTCTGAGGTCTTTTCTGTCCTCTCCTGGCGAGGCCCTATGGAGGTTATCAAGGTCAAGACTATGTTGCTGGGTCTCAGAAAAATGCAGGAGAGATGAGGAGCCATGAATCTTAGGCTTGCGTCATCTCTATCCTTGTCTCTGTACTCCCAGTCATGACTTATCGCTTCTTGTTCAAGATGAACACCTCGTTGGGTCCATTCCTCTGACAAGGAGAAACTAATAATTTATGTCATATATTTTTTCTGCTTTAGGAATGCTCAAATTCTTTCATTGGAGTTATAGTTTTTAGAAAATGTAGAGTAAGTTATGAAGAGGAAATAGGTTGTTGAAGAAGGTTTAGTGGACAAGGAGGGACTATAGAACGTAATGATAGTGGGAATAATTCCAGTGAGTAGTAATCAAGATTCTACAGTGTTTACTACCGTAGTCTCCCAGGGGACACTTAAACCCAGATGGTACTTTCTATTGTGAGATCCTTTTATTTGTGGTATTATCATCCGTAATACCTCAGCCCCAGATTATTCCGTTTGTTTTTTAAAAAATTTGATCATGGTTATTGAGGTTAAAAATTGATTTTATAACCATAAATCCAACCACTTTATAGTAGAGCCATATGAGCTACTTCAGTGAAACAACAAATATTTGATTGAGCACCTGTGGTGTGCTAGGTATAGTGCTTATGGTGAAGTCGTTACAGTTCTGTCAAGGCTTTATTGATGATGAAGGCTTTATTGTAAAAACAGTAGGGATAGATTAGAATATATATACTGAAGAAATATTTAAGAGGTACAGCTAACACAAATGGGGCACCTGCATGAATTATGAGCAGTGTGAGAGAGAAAGGGTTCAGGATGTTCAGAAGTTTCTAGCTTTGGATGATGGGTTGATGATGATGCTATTTACTAAAATAGGAAATATAGGAAGGAGGATCAAATAAGTGGGAGGAGTGATAGTGAATTTGGGTTTTTGTTAGTTTGAGTACCTAAGGGATATCTAGATACAGATGTCTAATAGGAAGTTTAAAAACACTGGGTTGGTTCTCCAGAAAGAAATTGAAGCTGGACATGGGATTTGGAAATCGTTAATATAGTTGAAGCAGTGGGAATAAAGGGAATGGCCCACATGAAACGTGGCAAGTGAAAAGAGGGTCATCGGGCATAAGCACATACCCTGGCTTTCCATCTCTACCAATCCGTTAAGATGTGTTTGCCAAGATTAGCAACATCTTCCATATTCCCAAATATAGTGGTTATCTGGGTGTTCTGATCTTACGTAACTACTTAGAAGCATTTATCTTAGTTGATTACCTCCTTCTTCTAGAAGCACTTTACTTGACTTCCATGACACTATGTTTTGTAGTTTTTCTTCCATCAGACTGCTTGGTTTCTCCTCTTGTGCCCAACTTGTAAAGGTTGGACAACTCCAGGACTTTACCGAAGGCCTCCCCTTATTTGTCATTGAATTCTAGTGGAAGACTAAACTCAGTAAGAGTCAGATAAAAGTATAAGATATGCCAAAACCAATAGGATGTGATTTAAAAGGCTATGTTTTCCCTTTATTCAAGAAAAATATGGATAGAATATGAATTCCATCACTCTCAATCTGATGATAAAAGGTTAGGAAATAATCCAGTATGGTTGTGAAGGATCTGAGGAAACCATTCAACAGATCAGTTTAAACATGTTTATTGGGTGTGTACTTTGTGCCAGGCCGTGTTCTAGTTCCTGGGGATGTATCAGTCAAAAGCCTGCAAAAACTCCTACCCTCATGGGACTTACATTCTAGTGGAGGAGACAGGCAACAAACCAATGCATAAGTACATTATAGAATAGGTAAGAAAACAATAAGTGCTGTGGAAAAAGGTAAAGCATCTAAGGGGAATAGAGAATGTTGTGTGGAGGGGAGTATGTATTTGTTAATAGAGTAATCAGGGTAGGTTTCACTGAAAAGGTGATGTGTGAGCCAAGACCCAAACAAGAGAAAAGAGAGATTGTGAGTCATGTGTATGTCTAGGGCAAGAGATTTCCAGGCAAAGGGAATGGCACGTACAAAGGCCCTGGGAGTAGGATTGTGCCTAGTATGGTCCAAGATCTGCAAGGAGGCCAGTTTGCCTAGAGCAACTGACTGAAGGAGGAAATCCTAGTTGATTGTTGTTACAGAAACAATTGGGGAATGGGGGTAGAGGAGTAGGAGAGAGGGAGGTGGTGGCACATTTTATAGGACCTTATAAAGACTTTGGTTTTTGTCCTGAGTGAGATGGCCTGACTTTTGGAGGATTTTGAGTGGAAAAGAGATATGCTTTGACACATTTTAACAGGATCATTGGGCTACTGTATTGGAAATAGACTATAGAGAGGTTAGAGTGGACGCAGGGAGCCAATTATGAGGCTAATGCAATAATCCAGGCAAGAGATGACAGTGGCTTAGACCAGAGTGGTAAGGGTAGAGGTGGTGAGTAGTAGTTGGATTCTGGATGTAGTTTGAATCTATTGCTGACAGAATTTCCTGATAGATTGGATGTGTGGTTTGAGAGAAAAAGAGATGCCAAGGATCATTCCAGGATTTTTGGCCTGAGCAACTGAAAAAGTGGAGTTGCTGTTAACTGAGGGGAGGAAAGGGTTTGGGGATGAGTTATGAGTTCTATTTCGGATTTGCTAAGTTTGAGATGCTGATTAGATATCCAGGTGGAGATATGTGGAGTAGACATTTGCATATGTGAGTTTAGAGGTCCATGGTGCAGATATAAATTTGGGATTTAAAGCATCTAGAGAGATTTGAAGGTATGTGACTGGAGGAGATCAACTAGGAAGTGAGTGTATATAGAAAAGAGGCTTTAAGTCAGCCCCCGGCATTCCAATGGTAAGAGGTTGGTGAGATTAAGAAACTGAGAGACTCCCTTCTCAATGACAGGAGAGAATCCAGAAGAGGATGGTGTCAAGAAGTTAAGTGAGAAAATCTTTTAAGAAAGAGGCAGCGATAATCAAGTTAACTGAAAGGATCTGTAAGACAAGGACTGAGATTTGACCATTGGATCTAGTAATGTGGACGTCATTGATGACCTTGACAGGAGGACAGCCTTTTAGGACTGGGTTCAGAAGAGAAAGGGAAGAGAAGAAGCTTTCAAGGAGTTTTGCTCTAAAAGCAGAAAGGGAAGAAGAAGTGGGGCAAGGAGAGCCTTCCCCTTTCCCTCTCCTCCCCGCCCTTTCTCTTCCTCCCTCCCAAATAGCAGCTTGATGTATTTTGGTGGGAATCATCCACTAGAAGGGGAAATTTGCTACAGGAGAGCCAGGAAGGACTGCTGGAGCAATTTCCTTGAGTAGGCTGAAGGGAATACAATCTGGTAGTAAGACTGGGTTTTGAGAGGAGCAAGACAGCTCATCTACAATATCAGCCTTAATGTGTCCTTAGAGCTAGATAGGAAGGCATTAAAATGCCAAAGAAATGCAAAATCCAATGAATTAGTGAAATAATTTAGATACAACCTAGGTGGGATGTTGCTGATCCAAATCTCAGGGAAGAATTAGGTAATATCAGCTTGAACACATACCCCTTGCCCAAACTATTAAGGCATGACATTTCCAATATAGTGACTTGAAAAAGAATTCTCTACATGACTGATCAATATGTCAGGGAAGAATCCAAATTATGACTGACTTACTGTCAAAAGTCTTTGGTTGAAATTTAGAATTATATGTAGAAATGAAGTAAATCAAACTCACGTTATTGATACTTTTGTGGTAGATTTAAAATAACATTTTTATTTTTACGATTAAAATATTTGTATAATCACAATTTAATTGTGTTTCCAATTAAAAATATCAAATTGAATAATTGATTTAGACTTGTGATCTTAAGTGTAAATGTTTTTGTAATCTGAAGTGGAATGTTTGGGAACTTAAGATCTACCAAGTTTTCTGTTTAATTTATTGGAGTTATTAATTTAGTACTTGGAAATATTTTTTGTGTCGGGCAATTGAAGTGCTTTAAAAATAAAACTAAATATATCAAAATTATAAATACAAGTTAAAATTTTAAAGGGAGTTTAATCAAGTTTGTTAATGGGACCAAACATTAATCAATGCCTCCATTAAAAGTTATTAAAAGTGATTGCTATAATTTATTAGGTTTATAGCAACAATAATAGAACTTGTAAGATAAACATAAAAGCAGAAGGAACAGCAAAGTTTCTACATTTCTAGCTTTAATAATTTGAACATTAATTTACAAAACAGAAAAAATACAGAGTCATTTCTGCGCAAGAATGCCAAAAAACTCACTCTCTCTTCTATATACAGATGCCCTTGATGACCTCATCCATGGCATGAGACACCAGCCAGTGGTTTTCCTATTTGTGTCTTCAACACTGACCTCTCTTCAGAACCCTAGATTCCATTCTCCACTACCTATTTGACATTTTCATATGGATGTCCAATAATAGGCATCTCAATCATAACTAAAACCAAACTCTTCATTTCTTTCCCATCCTGCTACTCCCAAACCTTAATACCTTAATTGTTGAAGCCAAAAATCTAGGTGTCATCCTTGATTCCTCTTCATTTTAGTCACTAAGCAGGCTTTATCAGGTAAGGTCCTGGCAGGAAATAGATGGCTTATTCAAATTGGGTAATTTGAAGAGAGTCAACTAATGGCATTATTTACAAAGGTGTGGACAGGGTATGAGGAAACCACCCCTAATCCAAAAGGGGCAAAGAGAGGGAGCTTTTATCAGAACCCAGAGTCAGAGAGGGCTGGGTGGAGGGGGCTACCTGACGAGAGCTGTGACTTTCCCTCTTGGGGTGCAGTCTGTCCTCGTTGCCTTGCAGGGAGGGAGCTGAGGGAATGAAGCCCCAATTTCATTCTTTCTCCGTCTCTTGCTGGTGCCTCCATTTCTGCTAATCTGACTAGAAGCCAGAGGCACGGGTGCCCGTTGATCCGCCTGCCTGTGTGTGGAACAGAGTGGAGACAGGCCGGGGATGCACAAATTGAAGACACCCAGCACGAAGGCTAGTGAAGCCACAGTACATTATTTTTAAGAAAGCCCTAAATAGTTTTTTCCCATATATTTTCTGCGTTTTTGGTCCTTTTCCTATTAAAGATTATCTTTGAACTCTATTTTTTTTTCCATAGTTAATACGCCTCTTTTTGTTTCTCCTTTTCTTTCTTTCTTTTTTTTATTAGTAATGATGCCCCCAACCACACATTAGGATACTACTATCTCTTGAAATACTCTCCTAGTTAGGAAGAAGTTTTGGAAGGTCCACCAGGCCTGTAATTAATATACTTTTTTTTAGCCAGATAATTTGAGAATTAAGTCATTAGAAATTGTAAAATTGAGGAGTGAACATATTTAAAGTATAATTAATTATTGGTAGTAGTTGATATTTTAATATTGTGTACTTTGTTTTCTAAAGCTTTTTCTTTTTGCAATTTCATAAATTGTTGATTTAAGTAAAGTAAATATTGGGGCGTTTAGTGAAAGTGTTGTAGAAAGTTCTCAAGCTGCCATTCAGTAGAATGTTTGAGGTTGCACTTACAGCTGCAGCTGAAGCCGTCTCCTGTGTCAAGTCAAAGATGATCAGATTGTTTAGTGTGATCTTTATGATCTCCCCTTTTAACTCTCCTTGCCCTTTCATCATGTCTTTGAAAGTTTGAAATACGTACCTTAACCTGAATTGAATGTGATTTAGAGTATATCTCTTGCCCCTATTTGATCAAATTTTATTTGATATCTTTTATGTCATTCATTCACGTCTCATTTCTTTCAATGAAGGACTAGATATGGCTTACAGTAAAATCATATGATATAAGAAGTAAGATGAAATTTGACGTTGAAATAATATATCACTTCAAAAGTCTCATGTTTTAAGATTCCATATCTTTTATAAACTTCTTTGAGGGCAGAGAGAAATTTGCAAATTGTAAGAAATTGTAAATTCTGAAAAAATTAATTGGATCGAAGAGAGAGTTGTGGTTTTTATTGTATAGTCTCTTTGGAAGTCTTGCTTGTTAAGAAAATTTCAGGGCAACTTTTTATTCTCTACCCTACCCCATCACTCCCAGATTATGTGACAATGAGGTCTTGTTTTAATATATGCAGAATTTAAGTCTTAAATTCTTTGTTTCAGGTTTCTATGTGGCAGAGAATACTCACATTTTTCTGGTGATGTCTTATTCCCCTTGTGTAGTTCCCAACTGAGCCCTGATTCCCTCAAATACATTTTATGTACTCTTTTGATGATGAATATTTTATCTCTGCTAACACTGTCTCTAATTGTCCATGAACAATTCCCTGGAGGACCTTCATATCCACTGTTATTGTAATTATAAAATCGATTCTAACACTAAATTCAGAGTCATGAGTATGCCCTTTCTCAGTTATGGAGAGCCATGGGGAGATACAGAGTCTGTTCAGGTGGAGTCATAATTCCTTGTACAGAATGTGGTAAAATATTTCCACAAATTCACCAAAAACATGACACATACTGTCCTTTTTCAAAAAAAAAAAAAAAAACCACGCATACCTTTATCTAATTTTTTCCCTTCCGACCCCATTCCCCCTACTGTTTTTTCGTTAACATACTAGTTTACTTCAAGCCTTGAGATTTTATTATTCTTTTGGGAAAGCTGGATTTGTCAGCCAAAGACCATGTTTTTTAAAAATTTTTTTATTTTTTGCTAACCGTAAATATGATTGCTCTGGTTTTTTGTTTTTTTGTTTTTTGCATGTTCCAGATGGGTAATTTTTTGTTGTTGTAACAGTTGCTTCACAATTATGGTGTGATTTGCAAATTAGAAAAGAGAGACTTGAAGGATTATACATTACTTAGACAAACATGTTGAAAACCAGAGTGGTCTTATTAAAAAAAAAAGCCCAGTCACACGTCCTTAGGGAGTTTATATCTGTTTCTAGCGACAAGCAACAGCACAGGCTACCTGGTTGAGTTTTTGTTTTTAATTAGCAAGCTAGCTGCTACACCCCCCCCCCCCCCGCCCAAGTGTGTTCTGTCTCGTTTTCTGCCTGTAAGATATTAAAGTTAAGGAAAGCAAGAATATGCAAGTATGGACATAAGAGCTGTCAGGCATTAGCCTCCTGCACATACACAGCCAGCTCCCACATTCTGACATCTAATAATTTATTGGTAGAGGTATGGAAAGAAAGAAGAGAATGCATGTAGAACAGGAAGCTGAGTATTAAATAATAGTGCACAAGTGGCGCTCTTAGTAGGGCGAAACATTTTGCTTGGGAAAATCCAGGCTTAGGTTTTCTACTAGCTTTCATCCTGCCCTCTGCCCAAGATTCTAGTATATTCCATCAGAGTAAGTCCATGGAAGTGGAAGATCAACAGATGTGGTTAACTTTTATGTCTTTAAGTTCAAATGATAGAGACAGTCCGCTGTCTGTTGGGCCAAAGAATAAAATGTATAGTTGGTATTGGTTTGGGCTGCGCTGCACATATTTGGAGACAAATCCCACAACAGCTTGGAGTCAGTGCTCTCTCCTTTCATTGTTGAAGGTGGGGAGTAGGTAATTTTTTTTCTCAACGTCCTGGCAGCCAGAGCCCCAGCATGAAACCAAGGCTTGGCCAGTGAGATGCGCCAGCCTGAAGGTCGGTGGCACCGGTCTGGAGCGGTCAGGTTCAGTCATTCTCATGCTGCAGTGGAGCTGGTGCAGGACGCCAAGCAATTAGTACATTGGCCGCTCCTAACTAGTGGCTGCTGTGATGTTGCCGTGGGCTGTCTTGTTCTTGTGATTCTTGAGCCTTCTTGTCCATTCTGTGAATTATCAATATCCTTCCAGTAAATCACTTTTCTAGTATTTGCAACCAGAGTCTTGTCTGGTACCAAAGAAAAAGGAGGACACCCCTTTTAAAGAACCCTTATGATGTTCAAGTATCATACTTTCCAGGTAGTTTGAGAACTCCTTTAGTAGAGAGTGCTTTATTTGATTTAAAAAAAAAAGAATTGTTGATAATGTTGAGACTTCGTTCTAGTAAAACCTCAGTGAAAAATGTCAGGCCCATGAGATCTCTCAAATGTCTTCACTAACCTGTTATATGGTACTTGTACCATCTCTATATTATAAATAGGAACATAATTTAAGGCATTTGTGCTTGGATTAATTCCAGGGAATAAAACAAAGCAAATAATAATACAAATTAAGTCCACATGCTTTTAATCTTTTGAGGAAACAGATCCTTTTTGTTGGTATTTCGTTTTTGATCAGTGATTTGTGGCTGCTGAAAGAAATTCATTGATATCTTATAGATGACCCCAAATAGAGCTGCCTTAGTCTGTGTGCTCCGCCTTTCCTTGTAAAGTTTAACAGTAGTTGGAAAGTGCCTCTTTAATAAAACACACCTTTAAATAACTTTCTCAGGTTAATTCCAGCTTTGAAAGTGAGAAGCTGGCTTGAGCTACCACTGCTGCCAGCTCAGCTGTGGCTCTGAAATATCCAGCTGTGCCCTCTCTGCCTCTCTCATCACCAATAACAGACTTTGCAATCAGAATCTGTCTGACACGTGTGTTGATGTGTGAGGCTAGATAGCATCTAGTTCACTGTATTGGCTCTTCAGCGCTAGACCATAGTAAACATTTGTCTTTGTCAGCAGTTAAAGCAGCGTGATTTGAGGATGCACAGGGATTACAGACACCCACCCCCCGCCCGCCACCATTATGTTTTTGTCTGGGTCTGCATAGACATAGCAGGAGATTCATAATCAAAGAGAATTGATTTAACTGTTAAGATAGATCAGTAATGTTTAAAAGCTGTTTCCCCTCTCAAGGGAAGAAAAAAATCCAGCGATGGTCCCACTATACATCATATTGTGATCCTTTTTAATAGTTCTTATTCTAGCAAACCAGAAGGACTATCTATATGTCACCAGCCACCGTTAGTATTTGGTATATACTGTCAGATCTTTGACCAAATGGACAATAAAATAAATCCAAACCCTGAGTTATCTTTAATTACCCACTGTGAGAAGAATCCTGATTGGTAGTCACAAAAATCAGTTTTATTTAGAAAAACACTATTTTAAGTGAAAAATCTAATAATAACAATCATGATGATAACAATACCCATTAACTATTGAGTGCTGTTCTGAGCATTTGGTATAGAGTACTTCACTTACTATTCCCAATAATCCTGGGAGATGATCCTTATTTTCTAGATTAGGAAACAGATATTAGTGTTTCTCCAAATCAGTAGGGCTCAATTTCAGACTTGTCTCACCGTGCCGCACTTAATCAAAGCCGTGTACTCAATCACTGGGGCGTTCATGCTACCACTTGGTGGGTGCTGTGTCAGACACTTGGTTTCCAAAGTTGAATTAGAAGTGATGCCTGCATTCAAGTGCTCCAAGTGCAGTGGGAGAAGATGGACTGTAAATCAACTTTACTCGACAGAATGATGAGTGTTATGACAGCAGAATAGAAAAGGTGCTAAGGGAGTTTGAAGAAGGTCATCTAAATCAGACTGAGGGTCACAGAAGTCTTCCTGGAAGAAATGATCATTGAACTGAATCTTGAAGGATGACTAGGAGCCAGCCAGAGGGAGACTGGTAGAGAATGATGTGTAGGCAGAGGGCCCTTTTGATGACATGGAGCATGAAAGAGACTGGATCAGAAATTGCACATAGGTCCACGTGATTGACATGGGGCCATGTATATTTGGGAAAATAATAATATTAATAATTACTATTATTAGCAATTAGGTTTTATGTGTCAAATACAGTTTTAGGTGCTTTGCAAACATTATGTCCTGTAATCCCTCCAACAATCACTGGAGGCCGAAAATGAAGGCAAAGGCCAGTTTATAAAGAGCCTCTCTGCTTAGATAAGGAGCTTGGACTTTATTCTGACAGCTGTGAGTGGCCATGGAAAGATTTAAAATCATGGGAATGACTTGATGTATTTTAGAAAGATCATTGTTAGCGTTTTGGAGACTGAATTGGAGTCAGGTAAGTCCCAAGGTAAGGACGCTGGTTAGGAGGACAGACCATTGTGTTATCCAGGAGACAGTGGTGCTGCTCTGAACAAAGCCTTTAGAGCTGGAGAAGAATAGGGAGATAGCAGAGATCCACTTGGACAGACGTACAGGAATTGGTGACTGACAGATATGTGGGACTAGGCCCCAGCTATGTGGAACCTAAAGATCAAGTGAAGGAAGGCTCTGTTGTTTCCCAAAATAGAGAGTAGGGTTTCCACTGTTAGGGACTATTAAAACAACAATTTTAGTTTGATTTGTTTGGTTTTCTCTCCCTATTACAATGCTCCCCACCTCCAGGTCCAAAAGCCGAAGCGCAGAGAGAATCTGCTTTGTTGGGATCTTTCCTAGGGATTTTTAGATGATACTTAAACCCACTGAAGGCCTGCGTAGGGGCCCAGCTCTTTTTAAATGTTTTCATTCCCTGACTCTTCCTAAGTGTACAAAGTATAGAAAAAAGCCCTTAGTAAAGACTATTAAAAGTATTTACGTATTTTTAGGCCCTAGTTTCTGTCTAGAAATGTTCTATTCAGACAGTGATCAAAAAAGAGGGTTGATAAAAATAAATGTTTTAATCTCTCTTTCACTTTCAGCTAAATTTGTACTACTTTGCTTTCAGGAACAAATGAAACAAAATAAAACAGTACGTGGTCTGAAACTGACCCAGGTGAAGCCCTGATTTGGATATGTTTATGAATATGCATATAAAGCTTGGTTCTCATTACAAACAGTCATGCCTGGGGAATTTACTGCTGGTTTTATTGGATAATTCTGTTTTTATATAAATTGGTATTAAAAATTAGATATTCCATCTAACCATTATAAGAGAAGAATTACATCTTAAAAATAAGAAAGACATTATTTTCTACTTACCTTCCTTTTTCTTAGTTTAAAAAAAAAAAAACTTATCCCCCTGATCTATTTCCAATATAAGACCTGAAATTTTGGATGGCTAGGAATATATGAGAATCTTGAATTAGAATCTCTTTAAATCTAATTATCAGATAGATGCCCTAACTTTTAAAACCCCACTTTTGGTTCGTCTTGAAATATGCATACCGGGACTCGTGAATGCCACTGATCCAGGATGACTGAAGCACAGACTGGGAGCCACGTGGGCCCCTGGTCTGGTTCAGCGCAGCGGCACTCTCTTCCATTCAAAGTCTCAGATGTCTGCCCCTCTGCAAAGCCGTGAGGCCAATGTCTATAGCTGCTAAGCATGAAATCCCCTGCTTCTGTTTGTTTCTTTTGTTGCCACGAGTTAATAGGGACAGAGACAGGAGACAGCCCAGAACAAAGCAGAAATAATGGAGTATTTCACCCCAAAAAGGAATGTGGATTGAGAAATACAAAGGGTAAGGCAAAGACAGACTTAGTGTCCCGAGGCAGTGTGATGTATTGGCCAGAAGCCTCAGCCCTGGGACAATTCCGGGCCAAAGCCTTCATCTGCGAGCTTGGAGCAGCCCACATGGCCGAAAGGTTTGACCCATCTTCTGTAAAAACAATTTATTGTTTTTCCCACTAGGGTCTTAAAGGGCCACAGGATTTTTCACCTCAAAAAGTGGATTGCTCTTGTAACATGGGGATGAGTCTTCTGCTGGGATCTGCCTGGTGATCAAGGGTCCCTTCATAGCCCTCTGTCACCCTGCCTATTATTCAGCTGCTAGAGGGGCCGTTTTGAACTTATATTCCTTTCCCTTTTTTTTTTTTTTGCAAGACCCACTAGTTACTCCAAGACATCAGGGCATATTTGAAATTTGTTTTTCTTCTCGCAAGTAGAAAGAAAGGATTAGCTAAGAGATTACAGGTCATCTCCTTCACGTGTGTTTCTGCACAACCTGGTTTATTCATGTACTTTCTCTCCTTTAACAACATTCTACTTTGTTTAGTATTTGCATATTTATTTACTTTATTGAGGTATAGTTTACACACACATGTATTTTAAGGGGGAAAATTTGAGGACTATCCCTTTAGAGAATTTTTCTTTTTACTAGCATGCGTAGAATCAGAAATCTCTGCAGCCAGCATGGACTTCTCTTAACAGACAAGCTATGTCCTTTCCAGAGGACAAAAAAGGGTTAAATGAAAGAAGGAAACAGTGGGAAAGAGAAGCCAGCCGCACTTAGGTACTTACTATCCCCTTGTCCTCCATCCCAGCCAGTCCCCTCTCTTCCTTTCCTATGCCCTAATTCAGCCCTGTGGGAATCCAAGTCCTCTATCTCCCCTGGGAGAAAGATACAGGCTGCCTGCCTGCAATGGAAGCTCCTTCAGCCGTAAACCTGGCAGGGCAAGTAAGGAAGCAATGCCAAGACCTGCCTCGTCCTCCTCCTCTGCCACGTGTCTGTCCAGTTACACAAGTAGACTTACTTAAAGCACTCTCACTCCCTCAAGACAAACACTCTACTTGTCATGCTCTGATCCCTGACATGGCAGTACCAAGGCCAAGAGGATGTGAGTAAGAGCTGTGGAGCCGGACAGCCCTGTTGGAGCCCCAGCCCTGTCACTTACTAGTTCTGTCGCACATTCTGTAGCTGCACGTTGCCCTCCACACAGAATGCATCTGGTGTCTCCTCTACGTGCCACACCCTCCAGTGTTAGAGGCGGATCATTCCTGTTGCTCAGAAAATGGCTCTGGAGCCTGCCTGCCGGGGTTCAAATCCTGCTCCTCAGTTTCCCCTCTTAAACTGGCAGTCATATAGTACTTTTCTCATTGGCTTGTTCTAAGGAGTAAGTGAAGTAGCACACACAAACCACTTCTATCTTATGTTGAATGGTACAGGCTGCCTTTGGTTTTGTTTCTAAGTTATTTGGATACCGATCCTTCTGCAGGTCTTTTCCAGAGCTTAAGGAGCTCCTACAAGTCCTATAACACATTTTGCTAGTATTTTCAAAAGACAGACTATTTGTCTTGGAAATATTTGACTCTTTGACATTTGACTGTTAGAGACTTGGGAAACATTTTATTTTAAATCTTGCAATTTTAGATCTTTAGACACTACTTAATATTTTCTTCATTGAACATGTTTAGTGTTAGAAAACACTTCTGTAAGTTGACTTCCTTTTAAAAACTTCTTCGTTGCGAGAGTTGGTAAGGGTGAGAGTGTACGGGTGCCTGTTTTTGGTTTTGAAACCAAACTGCCTAAGAAATATTTCCACTTAAAGTTATGGGTGAATTTTTCTCTTACTTTTAAGTATCAACTAATTTGTTGTGTTAAACTGACATTATTTATTGAGCACTGCCACCCTAGGGCTCCACGGAAAGACCTGGTTATCTGCCGTAGGAAACCGGTTTTTGTTTGTCAAGACCTGTATTTAAATAAGGTGGAGATAGTGTGGGGCTTGGGCAGTGACTCCGAGTCTGTGGGGAAGTCCCCAAGCTGACTGAAGAAAATTTTCCAGCAGCTATACAGAGCTTCAATCAAATTGAAATCATGCTCAGAATAAAATCACGTATTCATAATGAAAAACAGAGCATCAATTGAAACAAATGCCATGTCCCCAAAGGCTAGGGATTTAGCGGCATGGGATGGTCGGAAATACTGGCAATGCAGGGGGCAGTGCCAGAGGGGGAGGATTTTGAGCAAGGCTTTGTCTAGAACTGTCAAGTTGTAGGACAACTGTTCCTCTGCTTTGGTGCCTGGCTACCCTTGGTAGCTGTAAAATTAAACTTTCTAGACCAATAATAGGACCAAGGATGAATATGTCTTTGAGTCAATGCGCATAATTCTATCATCTAATAATTCTTAGAGTTAGAAAAAAATACATGTGGCATAGTATTAACTGCAGTGCTAGAAGTGTGTGTAAAGGACCAAGGAAGGGAAGAAAGGATTGGATCTCTCTGAGGGAACCGCGGAAGACTTTCCAGAGAGGTGCCATCTGAGCAGAACTTTGAATAGGAATCCGCCAGGTAGAAAGAGGGAAGGGCCTTTCCTTCTAAGCGCCCAGGCCCAGGGCGGCACAGAAGCGTGAGGTGCTCAGACTGTCTGAGGGACTAGTGAGTGATTTGGAGGGTAGCTGGAGTCATGAAGGGCGAGATGTAGAAGGACATGAGATACACAGTTAAGTGCTTAATTAATGCTCTGTAGTGTCGATTTGTTGAGCAGTTATTCACTGAGTAGCAACTGTGTACAGTACTCTGCCAGACCTACCAAACACCTGGCACTGTCCCCAACAGAAATGGGGACATTTTAAGATAATCTTGCTACCTTGGTTCTAGGTCACTGGACTGAAATGCAAGTCCTCTTTTTACCCTTGTAATTTAATCTTATGCTGATTTTTTTTTCCCTAATCCATGTGCTCACCCTCCTTCAAGCAAATATCCCTAAGGTTTTTGTTTATGCTTTTTAGCTAATTCAGTTTCAGCTAAGGATTGTATGGTTTGTCTAAAGTCTACCACACTGAGTTATTACTGGTGATTCTGGTCCCTGCCCTCCCTGAAGACTTTGGCACACTCTTTCCCCACATACAATGTTGGTAGAAGCTTGTGGATGCAGGCTAGGGGGAAACAGCCTGTGTCCTGACATAAGAGAGGAACACTGGGTTCTTTTGAAAAGGAACAAGTCATATGGGACCCTATGTGAAAAGACCTGTAAACTGGAGCACTCTGGGCAACAGAGACCATGACCTTGGTGCCCCCGCCTCCCCTCCCAGTTACAATGCAGACTCACCGTGTTCTCTTCTCTACTGCCTGCTGCACATGAGGGCTAAGGGTTGTGTGTCTTTGGTGTCTTGGATTGGACTGAGATGGGATGGAGCATGTGGAGGCTGCTGTGGGCTGATGGAAGGGAAGTCTCACAGTCTGGGCTGCACGGTTAGCTGCCAGGCCCTTGCCCAACGGAGCTAACTATCACCTAAGATACCTTAGGAAAATGAGCATCGTGATGAATAGTTATTTACCTGTACGGTGCCTTTCTCAGAGCATAGTGCATTGAGCTGATGCCCCTTAACATCCTCCTGAAGAAAGGAAGTGGCAGATAGTGTTAAAATGTTACTGGTTAATCACGGGGAGACTGAAGCATGGATAGGTTTATGGGGCCTGAACAGTTACACAATGCCTTAGTGTCTGGCCTGGGAATGAAGCCTGAGTTTGCCGCTTGCTGTCAGGACTGCCGACGGCATTGTGTTTAGCATTGTACAACAGTGAAAGGGGCTTACTCTTAACAATGCAAGAGCTGCTGTAGGAGACAGACACAATGAACTTTGGTACAGTATAGTCTAGAGGCCAAAATGAGTAATTTTAAGTAAATTGACTATGAGGTCCTAAGCTTCATTAAGTTTAAAATGAAAAAGAAGTGAAAACTCTGTATAGTTTTTAGGAACTGACTCAAAAAAAAAAAATTCTTTCCCTGTTTGAAGTAGCCTATTCTTAAAAAGTCTTATTTTATTGGCTCAAAATCTGACACTATTCCTAGTAATATTTATTTCAAATAAATATTCAGAGATTATGGGTTTATTTCAAAGATTCTGCCTTGTAATAATTGTCAGTCCAACCTGTATGCTTTTTATGTTCCAAAATAGCTTATTTCCATAGCTTGTGGTTTTGAGGGAAGGCTTTCGTCTTATTCAGATTTAATTTGGGTTCTTGCAGAATAGTTAGGAGTACAGATCCTGAAATTCAGGAAAGAGATTGGAGAGAGCAGGGAGATGTAATGTTAGGTGTCGTTAGCATCTGCATGATTGGAACTGGGGGTGGAGATGACATCACTGAGGAGAAAATAGAGGAGATAAAAGACCAGAGTGGAGTAGAATGTTACTGTGCACTTGCCTTTTATGTCAGAAGTATCTTAGGTGACCTAGAATAAATTGACAGGTGACATAGATATTCATGGGCTTGACAGCAAAGTTTTTACGCTCTGGATTTTAAAAAGAACATGAAAATGATATTCTGGAGCTTTTGGCCAAAATATGTTGAGTAATCTTGACATATGAGTAATTTAAACAGGGCAATATAGTCACCTGCAATTTCATGTTGTATTCAAGATTTATGATAAGTTGGGCCAGTCTCCCTCTAGGATATAGTCCAGGGGAGTTCTTGCAGAGGAGCTAAGCAAGAATGGAGGTGTCCAGAGCAGGAATAGGGCCTCTCCCCACCTCCTCCAACAAAGCTCAAAGCAGCCCGGTAAGAGAAACCTTTGTGTGAGTAGTGGTGTTGCCTGACATAGTTGAACTTGGCAGAGCTCTCCTATGTGAATAGCTGCTAGCCAATGTTCATCTCTGAGGGAATACATGCATACCTACTTACATACGTATGTATGTACATACATCTACCTCTTAGAAAAACTCTCATCATGAGTCCAGGAGACTCATGGATAAGGAAAAGTTTCAGAAAGTCAGACATTATCAGCCAGCCTTCGTACGAACCTGAGATGCAATGTGTTGGCATCTAGAATGATGTTTACAGTTGTGATCATTAATCTAGTAGGAGAAGGCATAATGGAACTCAAGTAAGGCCAAAGAAGAGCAGCTAATGTGATGGCGTGGGAGGGGTTGCTATATGAAGGCAGACTGGAATAATTAGGGCTCCTCAAGCTTGAACAGACCAAGAGGAAATATGAGTTTGATAAATCTGTGAAGAATATAGATTAGATGATCATAGAATTGTTTAGCAGAAGTAGGCAGAACCTCCTAAAAGCCAAGGAAAAGTGAATTTAGGATGAAAAAGAAGCTCTTTCATACCGAGAAAGATCCTGTACATCAAAACAACTGTTATGGGCAAGGGGCAGGCCTGCACTGGTGGAATGTGCAGCATGACTGGGTCTGCTTTCCATGGGTCAGGGCATGTGCACGCGGCAGGACTGTGTTGATGGAGTGTGTGGCCCTGTGGGTGGTGCGACTTATCGGCTGTAGCAGACTTGTGCTTCTCAAACAGCCACATAGAGGACTGGCCCCACCTTCCAAAGCCTGAAACAACTGGTTGCTCCCATGCCTGGGGCTGGCACCACTCACTGCAATCCTGAGAGAGCTAACAACAGCCTTGCAGGCTGGAGTCCTACAGCAATTGTAAGCCCCTGAGCCTAGCAACCAGCCATGCTGGGGGCCTACTCAACAGAAAAAGTGCAACAGGAATGTGCTATTAGACCTTGCAGACAACTGTGCTAGGGCTCCCCACACCCAATAAAGTGACTCAAGGGAACATAGCAACACATGTAGCTGAGCTTTAAAATAAGCCATCCAGGGGGACAGCCTAGCCTCCCTAGGCACCTGTAATAAGAGGAACCCTGCCACAACAGAAGGATACATGAAGCCCACATAGGGGACACTCCTGGAACATTTGAAACAGGTGAAGAGAGGGAAGCACACTGCTGGGCCTCATAAGACAGCTCTTACATAAAGCCACTTCTCCAAGATTGGGAGATGTTGCTGACCTACCGAATACATAGATATGAGCACAGAGAAAGAGGCAAAATGAGGAGGCAAAGGAATACATTCCAAGAAAGGGAACAGGACAAAACCCTAGAAAAAGAACTAAATGAAACAAAAATAAACAATCTACCAGACAAAGAGTTCAAACAAAATTCATAAGGACGCTCACTGATTATGGGAGAAGAATGGATGAACTCAGTGAGACCTTCGACAAAGAATGAGAAAATATAAAAAAGAACCAATCAGAAATGAAGAATACTGAAAATGAAAAATTCACTAGACGGACTCAATACCAGAATAGATGATACAGAATGGATCAGCGAGCTGGATGAAAGACTAGAGGAAATCACCCAAGCTGAACAGATAAAAGAAAAAGGAATTAAAAAGAATGAGGACAGTGTAAGGGACCTCTGGGACAACATTTAGTGCACTAATATCCGTATTATATGTGTCCCAGAAGAAGAGAGAGACAAAGAGGGCAGAGAATCTGTTTGAAGAAATAATAGCTGAAAACTTTCCTAACCTAAGGAGGGAAACAGACATCTAGGTACAGGAAGCACAGAGAGTGCCAAAGAAGAAAAACCCAAGGAGGCCCACACCAAGACACATTATAATTAAAATGTCAAGAATTAAAGGAAGAATCCTAAAACCTGCAAGGGAAAGGCAGCAAGTTACATACAAAGAAAACTCCATATGGGTATCAGTGGACTTCTCAGCAGAAACCTTACAGGCTGGAAGGGAGTGGCACAATATGTTTAAAGTGCTGAAAGGAAAAAAGCTACAGCCAAGAATACTGTACCCAGCAAGGTTATCATGCAGAATGGAAGAAGAGATAAAGAGTTTCCCAGATAAGCAAAAACTAAAGGAGTTTATCACCAAGAAACCAGCCTTACAAGAAATGCTACAGGGACTTATGTAAGTGGAATAGAGAAGACCACAGATAGGAATAAGAAAATTATCAAAAAATAAAGTAAAATAAAATCATTAGTAATGGCAAATATACAGTAAAAGTAGCAGATCAATCACCTATGAAGCTAATATGAAGGTCAAAAGACAAAAGTACTGGGGTCAGCCCAGTGGTGTAGTGGGTAAGGTTGTGGGCTCTGCTTTGGTGGCCCGGGGTTCGTGAGTTCACATTCTGGGTGCAGACCTACACAGCACTGCTCATCAAGCCATGCTGTGGTGGTGTCCCACATTCAAAGTAGAGGAAGACTGGCATAGGTAATCTTCCTCAAGCAAAAAGAGGAAGATTGACAACAGATTTTAGCTCAGAGGCCATCTTCCTCACACAAAAAAGACAAAAGTACTAAAATTACTTATTTCCATGATAACTGGGTGATGGATATACATGCACAAAAAAAGAGTTTAGATATAATATCAAAAACATAAAATGTGGGAAGAGGGGAGTAAAAGAGTATAGCTCTTCGTTGTTAGTGTATACAAATGCAATTGATTTTTATGTGTTAATTTTGTATCCTACAACTTTACCGCATTCACTTACTACTTCTAAAAATTTTTTTGGTGGATTCTTTAGGATTTTATATATATATAATTATGTTATCTGCAAATAGTGACAGTTTCACTTCCTTTCCAATTTGGATTCCTTTTATTTCTTTTTCTTGCCTGATTGCTCTAGCTAGGACTTCTAATACTATGTTAAATAAGAGTGGTGAAAAGTAGAAAGATCAAAAACTGCATGAATGATTTCCAGTGTCCCCAATCGCCTTGTCTTTTACTCTTATGTAGCAAATCAGGTTCATGTAGTGTACAAACTACATGACAGTTCATGGTACCCTGAGGTCAACTGAAACAGAATTTAGTACATGTCAGGAAGGCAGTGAGATATATATACACACACACATACATACATATATATGGACCGTACTTAATGATGTTTTAAAGCCTTTTTATTTTGAAATATCAAAGAGTCATAAAACTGTTACAAGGAGTTTTCCTATAGACTCCTTACTCAGAGTCACCAGTCATTAACATTTTAGTGTGTTTGCTTTATAACACTCCTCACCACATAGACATGGAGATGGTGATGGAGATAGAGATTTCGAATTTTTCTTAGCCAGTTAATTATACATGTCAAGACACTTCACCTCTAAATACTTTAGTGTGTGTTTTTTTCAGAGCAATGATTTTCCTTATATAACCACAGTGGAATGATTAAATTCAAGAAATTGAACCTTATGGAATACTATTATCTAATATGCAGTCTCTGTTCAGTCCTTACCTATTGTCCCAATAATGTCATTTATGCCGTTGTTTTCCTGCCTGATCCAGGGTCCAATCCAGGAGGCACTGCATTTTATTATTATGTCTCTTTAGTCTTCTCTAACCTGGAACAGTCCCTCAGCCTTTGCTTGACGTTGAGGCATTGACATTTTAGAGGAGGACAGGCCAGTTGTCCTGCAGAATGCTCCTCAGCGTGGTTTTCTGGTTTCCTCGTGCTTAGATTCAGGTTGTGCGTTTTGGGCAGGAAAGCCATGGAATGATGTGGCACCCCTCGCGGTGCGCCTGCTGCCCCAGGATGGGAGCCGTGAACGTGAAGTCCGTATATGTCTCGTCCCTGGGGATGTTAACTTTGCTCACTTGGTTAAGGTGCTGTTCCTCCACTCTAAAGTTACCTTTCCTTCTTATAATTAATAGATTATTTAATTACTTCTTAATACTCAATCATTTTCAATGCTACTAAGCTTTGTGTCCACAGTCTTATTTAAAAGAGTGCCCTTTTCCCCCCTCTCTTGGCAGTGTTTTAGAGCACTCTGCTGCAAGGGACCTCCACCTGCCCGGCCAGAGTATGACCTGGTTTGCATAGGCCTCACAGGCTCGGGCAAGACCAGTCTGTTGTCCAAGCTGTGCAGCGAAAGCCCTGACAACGTTGTGTCGACCACAGGTGGGTACCGTGCCTCGGTCCTGGCCCTTTCTTTTTCTCATCCTCAAGATGTTCTCATTTCTTATGCTATTTGTGGGATCCCTTCTCCTTCCCTCCCTCCCCTTTTCTCCATTTGTGGTTAAATGCTTCAGTCAGTTTATTTATTTTATTTTTAGATACTCTGTTTTTCAAAATAGATTTGAGGGGGACTTTCATAGCATTGATCGCTATACCCTCTATCGCTCTAGTTGGTCATTTCAGTGCCACCGAATAAGTCAAGCTCAGGAAAATATTAATGCACACTAACCCTGCAACCTGGAATTCTAGTACTATAATGAAATGGATTCCTCTCAAGCCCATAGAGTGTTATCCTCCCTTGTTGTCACTCTAGCCTATTTTTGTTGGTCAGATACCCCCTAAATAGTACAGCTAATGGAGTCTGAATCTTCTTCCCTCAGTGTTTTCATCTGGAGGATGTCGGTGCAGGGACCATTGATCAGTTTCACCATGTTGTTCCCTGAGATGGCCAAGAAAAGTCAGTCTAGGCACTGGTTTTCAGTCAGGGGAGAATTTGCTCCCCAGGGGACACTGGGATGTCTGGAAACATTTTGGTTGTCACACTGGTGGAAGATGCTACTGACCTCTACGGGGTAGAGGCCAGGGATGCTGCTAAATATCCTGCAATGCACAGGACAGCCCCCAACACAAAGAATTATCCTGTCCAAAGTGTCAATAATGCTGCTTAGAACTTTTGTCAGCCCCCAGATACTTCCTCTTTCTCTTCTGACAATGAAGGAGGAGAGAAGAGTGTAAATTAGAGAAAATAATGGAAGAATAGTTGGAGATGAAGCACAGAGCTGCTGTGGGAGGAGCTAACAAGGAAGGAGTGGGGTGAGACATTGATTGTCTGGGAAAGTTGAAAATATCGTTCATTCAGCCAGCTTTTTTGAGCACCTACTACGCAGTAGGTCCAGTGTTAGGAACTGAGGATAAGCAACGATCCCAGCATCCAGGAGACTCAGTCTCCTGTCAAATAGACATTAAGTTCATGTCCAGAAATATACAAAGGAGGAGGAGTGATCAGTGTTCCCTGGAAATGGGCAAGGGAAGGATGCACGATCTTTTCCACATTGCATCTTGAGGATAAGTAAGCCTGACAGACTAGCAGGAATAAGAGAGTGGAATGGGAGAAGAAAGAAGATTTGGGGGCAGAGGGGCCTGAAACAGATTGGCACCCCCTGGGAACTAAGTCTTTGTATGGCTGCAGTCATAGTTAGTAGAATGGCAGGAATCAACGCACAAGAGATAGGCAGTGGCCAAATCATGGCAAACCTTTTAAACCATGCTCAGAATTTGAACTTTTCCTGTAGATAGTGTAGAGACATCAGAGTATTTTAAGCAAGGAAACTATGAGATCAAATATTCATTTGAGAAGGCTCACACTATGTGATGTGGAGGCTGAATTAAAGGACTCACTGTTAGGTGTTAACTAAAGCAGTGACAGAGAGAGAGACAGAGAGAGGAGGGAATAGGTAGGATACTTATTTGGGGGCTAGAATTTTCAGGACTTGTTGGCCGGTGGGGTTTGGAGGGTGAGAGAGAGAAAGAAGCCAAGGATGACTCAAGTCCTGGCTTAGGTGATGGGTGGATGATGGAATCATTAGCTAGGATTTCCTAATAAGTAGGAAAAATATTGATGACTGAGAGCCTTACACCAGTTCAGATCAGGTTTTGCCGTCAAATGTTCAGAAAAAAGTGCAGGTTTTGAGAGCTTTTCACATTTTAGAATTGTAGATAAGAAACCATGGACCTGTAAAGAAACGAAGACATACCTTAGATTAAAGCATGAGGAAAAGAGTGAGGGCTTCATGGAGACTGGGGAGATAAAAGGATGAGCAGAGCCCAAGCGTGGCCTTTTGGTGAAGCCATGCCTAACTACCTTCCTTTTCCCCCAGGTGGAACTGAGCGCTCCCTGCTCCCCCACTGTACACTGTCCATATTTCTACCATTTAGTGCCTGCAACACTGCTGTTGACATGTCTATCTCCCAAGCCTGGGATGTAAGCTCCGAAGGGCAGATAGAATATCTTATTTGGCCTTGAGTACCCAGAACCTGGCATAACGTTTGGGCATAGCTACAGATGTTTGTTGAGTGAATAAGCAGACAACATTAAATTGAGTCACTATGTTTTTACGTAAAGTATTGTACCTCTGTGAGCCTCATAACAGCCTTATATGGCAAGTAAGATTCTTTTTCCATATTCTGTCTTCAAATCATCTGAGGCTCAAAGCTGAGGTGACGTGGCCATTGTCACACTGCTAGTGACAGAGGTAGGATGCCATTTCAGGTCTTCAGAAGAAGTTTAGTGATACCCAAGGCTTAGGATTTCTGATAGGAGTATATATTTGCTGGTTGTTTTAGAAACTATGGATATCTTTTAAGGGATGTGTTATGTAATTATACAAACTTTATTAACTTAGTAATTATTTTAAAGCAAAATAACTCTCCCCAAAATGTGTGAAAGTATTACAAAAGTATACTGTTCTTTACTTCTCAGAGGTACAAACAAGAAGCACCATTGCTAGAAGGTCACTTTTGAATTATAATGTAAAAAATTATCTGTAAATAATATTTTTATAATTTATTATTTGTAAACTGCAATATAATATGTTTTATATTTGTTTTTATTAAATTTATTAATAATATGTTTTCCTTTTACCGGAACCAATTGTAACATTGTGTGCTAGTTAATTTTCCAATGAACTAGATATTAAGTTGGCTAACATTTTGGATATGGAGCTTCTATGACTTGTCATTATCCTGAACTAGGCACAGTGCCTTTTTGGAGGCCAGTTAGGAGGTCTCTGCCATCAAGAAGTTTATACCCGGGTTAGGAAGATAAATATCCTAATGATAAACAGTTTACGTTTGTTGAATGTTTAATATATGCCAGGTGCTAAGACAGAATGTGATATATACTATACTGGATGGTATAAATATGAAAGTTAAAAGAGAGAGTGATCCTTTCTAATCAGGGGGATCAAAGAAGGCCTCATTTGAGTAGAGCCTCTTGTGATGGTTGGTTCTAAGCAGAGAGGAATAGGGTGAGGAGAGTAAGGATAGAAAGCATAGGGTGTATTCAGGGAAAAGTTAGTGGTCATACTGGGTTGAGACCCAGGATTTAGAGACATAGGATGTGCTGTGACCCAAGGCTCGAGACTGGGAAAGCTGTCGAGAACCTGTAACCTGGAGAAGTGATCCAGAAGGGGCTGTAATTGTAGGGATGGAGAGTTAGCGGCAGAGGTGATTGAGCCTGTCAGAGTAACACTGGGTTATGACTTTAAGAGTCATATTGGGTAATAATAGAAAGGAAAGAAAGAGAAAAGAATCAAATATGACTTAAGTTTCTAGCCTGGCGATTAAACTGTAAAAAATAGGGAAAACGTGATAGGCAGTTTTAAGATAAAAGATAATAAGTTTAGTTTTGGAAATGCTAATTTTGAGGTGTTGGCAGGACTTCCACCAGTGATCCAAATGCCAGAAGACAAGCTGACTAGAGAGTTTGTAGTTAGAGATCTAGATTTGAGAAACAGCTGAATTGTGGATTTGGATGAGGTTGTTGAGGGATGATGGGTAGAGAGAGGGAAGAAGAGTGCTAAGCACTGACTATATTTCATTCATTCTTTCTGCATTTAATGAATGCCTGTTACGTGACTGCCCCTGATTTAGGCACTGAGAGTACCTCAGTGAACAAAATAGCCTAACATCCCTGCCCTTTGGAGCTGACATTCTAGCATCTGCATTAGACAAAGAATCTAAGCCAGGCGGTTCTATTTGGTATCATATAAGCCAAATATGAACAAGAGGTCAAAAGAACCAGAGTTAAATAATATAAACATAGGTCTTAAATCTGAGAGAAGTCCTTTGGATGTGGTGACAATATGGTCATTAATGACCAATGGTGAACGGTTTCAGAAGAGTGTTACGGTAGAAACTAACCTGAGGCATGAGGGGGGTGGTGAGCAAGCAGAGAGAATGAGGTATAGACCATCCTTTTCACTCCTTGGCCCCTTGGGCTAAGATTGCACATAGATTACTCTTTCTAGAGAAAGAGACAGAAACAGAGAAAGCAGTGTTAAGAGAATTTGTTTTTATAAGGAAAGGTGCCATATGGGCATGCTGGTGGACAGAGGTATAAAGGTAGTAGTCAGGGGAAAAAGAACACTGAAGATGCTCAAGAGAGAGCAGTGAGTACCAGAATGAGTGAGGACTTCTGATTATAGTCAAGACAGAATAATTAGAACTGGTTTACCCTCCCACCTGAAATAACCAAAAAAAACCCCCCAAAAAACCCAGATAAAATATATGAAACAATTTTCAAGAAAGTGAATGTCAAACAACAAAGGTTACTCACCCCTGAGAGATGAGAAACAAATGAGATAAGCCCTATAATTGCCTCCTCTTACTGCCTTGAGAGACTTCCCAGACTGTGGCACAGTTCCATTGGGAACTGAGGTGGAGCTTGGTGGACTTGCTGCCTTGAGGAGTTGGCACTGAGAGTCAGAGAGACCAAGGCAGCTAGAGTTCATAGGACACAGTACTAAAAAAGAGAGAGTTGTACAGAGAGAGAACCTAGAGATCTGTAGAGGGTCTCCCTTGAGTATTCAGTGAAGTATTTAATACATGCACATGAGGAAACTACTCAAGGCTAGGGAAAGAACCCATGTGAAAGAGCTAAAGGGAACAGTGCCTGGTGTTCACACAGGGCTGCGAGTTACGTTTGTTTCCACTAGCTGGACTGGGAAAGTTGTAATTCATGAGATACTATGTAGAGTATTCAGGAAGGTCTTGCCTGGGAAACAGCCCTAACCTGAGCACTGCTCCAGACCCACCTAAGAAATCATATTAAGACTAAAGGCTTAGTTTCCTAGTAACTTTAATGCATCCCAGAGCAAAGCTGTGTAAGATTTACAGAAAACAAAATCTTCTAGCACTTAATGAGGTAAAATTCTCAATGTCTGACATTTAGTCAAAAATTACCAGGCATGCAAAAGGCAGAAAAACATGATTCATAATGAGAAGAATAATTAATCAATTGAAACTGACTCAGAACTGATACAGATATTAGAATTAGCAAAGAAAGACATTAAAACTGTTGTTATAACTGGATTCTATCTGTGCATAAACTTAAGTGGAGACATGGAAGATATATATATTACAAAAAAAAGACCAACATAAAATTTCTATGGTGGACTACTACGGTATCTGAAATGTGATATGCGCCAGGTAGGATTAATGGCAGATTAGATGTTGCAGGAAAAAAGATTAATAAACCTTGATGGCATTAGCATTAGAGATTAGACAAAATAAGGACAGAAAGAGACAGAGAAGAAAATGCAAAGAGCATCAGTGAACTGTGGAACAACTTCAATTCACCTAAGGTATGGGTAATTGGAGTCTGCTAAGATGAAGGGGTGGAGAAAGGGACAGGAATATTTGAGGAAATAATGGCTGAAACATTTTCACACTTAAAGAAAACTATAAACACCAGATTCAAGAAGCTCATTGAACCCCAAGTACAAGAGACATGAACAAAACTACACCAAGGTACATCATAATAAAATTGCTCAAAAGCAATGATAAAAAATGGATGGTTAATTTTGTGTGTCAACTTGGCTGGGCCATGGTGCTCAGATATGTAGTGAAACATTATTCTGAATGTTTCTGTGAGAGTGTTTTTGGATGAGACTAATATTTAAATCAGTGGACTTTGGGTAAAGCAGATTGCTGTCTATATAATGTGGTTGGGGCTCATCCAATCAGTTGAAGGCTTGAATAGAACAAAAGACTGACTTCCCCTGAAGAAGAAGGGAATCTGCATCTGTTGATCTTCAGACTTGAATTATAGCATCGTTTCTTTCCTGGTTCTCCAGTCTCCCAGCCCACCCTGCAGGTTTTGGAATTGCCAGCCTCCGTAATCATGTGAGACAATTTTTTAAAATAAATATCTTTCCATCTGTACACACACATGGTATTGGTTCTTTTTCTTAGGAGAATTATGAGTAATGCAAAGAGAAAATCTTAAAAGCAGATAAACGATGTTACAGAGGAAAAAAGAGAACAGTGGCATCAGACTTCTCCCTGGAAATGATTCAACTGAGAAGACAGAGAAGTAGCATCTTTAAAGTACTGAAGGGAGAAAAATTATCAACTTATACCCAGCAAAAATATCTTTCAAAAAGAGCATCAAAATAAAGACTTTTTCTGACATGCAAAAGCTGAAAGAATTTATTGCTAGCAGACCAGCATTATAAGAAATGTTAAAGGAGGCCTTTCAGGCAGAGGAAAAATGATTCCAGATGGAAACCTGGCTCTATACAAAGGAATGAAGAAGTACCAGAAAAGGTGACCACATGGGTAAATATGTAAAATTTAGTTCTTATTATTTAAATCTCTTTAAAAGATAATTGTTTAAACAAAAATAACAACACAATATTGTGAGGTTTATAACATGTAAAAGTAAAATACGTGAGAACGGTAGCATAAAAATATCATGGGGAAAAACGGAAGTACGCTATTGTAAAGTTCTTATGTGAAGTGGTATAATACTTGAAGGTAGACTTGTGATAAGTTAAAAGTGTACTATAAACTCTAAAGCAACCACTAAAATAACAAGGAATGGTGACCAATATGGCAACAAATGAGAAGATGGAATTATCAAAAATAATTAATAAAAGATAGGAAAAAGAGAAAAAAGGGAACAAGAATAGATGAGACAGAAAGAAAACAAGTAGCAGGGTGATACGTTCAAACCTAACCATCAATAATCAAATTAAATGTAAATGGTCTAGACTCTACAGTTAAGAGGCTGAGTTTGATAGAATTAGATTAAAAAAGTAAGATCCAACTGTATGCTGACTTAAACTTTGAGTATAAAGACACAAATAGGTTAAAAGTAAAAGGATGGAAAATTATATATTATGCTAATAGTAGTCAAAAGAAAGTTGGAGTGGCTATTTTAATATCAGACAAGGTAGATTTTAGAGCAAAGAATAATACTGGGGATAAAGAAGTTCATTTCATAATGATGAAGAGATCATTTAATCAAGAGGACACAACAATGCTAAATACTTATGTATCTAATAACAGTTCCAAAATACACAAAGAAACAAATGGACAGAACTCCAAAGGGAAATAGACAAACCCACAATTATAGTCAGATTTCAATACTTTCAGTTATTGATAGAACATAGGAAGAAAATAAGCCAAGATATAGTAGACTTGAACACTATCAGCCAACTTGACCTGATTAACGTTTATAGAACACACTACCCAACAACAGAGGACATGTGGAACATTTATTTACCAAATTAGAACGTATCTGAAGACATAAGACGTCTTAAAAATTTAAAAGGATTTAAGTCATACTAAGTGTGTTCTCACACCACAGTGGAATTGAATTAGAAATCAATAACAAGGAGATTCCTGGAAAAACCCCCAAATATTTGGAAACTAAATTACTTTTAAGTAACCCATGGATCAAAGAAGAGATCAAAACGGAAATTATGAACCATTTTGCAGTGGATGAAATACAACACCAGAATTGGTTGGATGCCGCTAAAGCAGAACTTTAGGGAATATTTACAGCATTAAACCTCTATATTAGAAAAGAAAGGCCTCAAATCAGTGCCTCCAGCTTCCACTTTAAGGAACTACAAGAAGAATGGATTAAAACCAAGTTAAGCAGAAGGAAAGAATAATAAAGGGGCTGGCCCCGTGGCTGAGTGGTTAAGTTCGTGCGCTCCGCTTTGGCAGCCTGGGGTTTCGCCAGTTCGCATCCTGGGCGCGGACATGGCAGCACTCATCAGGCCACACTGAGGCGGCATCCCACATGTCACAACTAGAAGAACCCACAACTAAAATATACAACTATGTACGGGAGGGATTTGGGGAGAAAAAGGGGGAAAAAAGAAATAATAAAGATTAAAGTAGAAATCAATGAAATAGAAAAACAGTAATGAAAATCATTGAAACCCAAAGCTGGTTCTTTGATAAAACCAGTAAAATTCATACAACTCTAGCCAAATCAGGAAAAACATCAAAGAAGACACTAATTAACAATATCAGGAATGAAGAGAAGTTACATTAATATAGATTCTATAAATATTAAAAAGATAATAAGAGAATATGATGAACAACTTTATGCCCATAAACTTGACAACTTAAATGGACAAATTGCTTGAAAGATAAACCATCAAAGTGGATTCAAGAAGAGAGAGAAAACCCAGATAGACCTATATCTATTAATGACATTGAAATTATAGTTAGAAAAAGGGAAGAAAACTTTTGAAGTCTAGTTGGCTTCACTGGTGAATTCTATCAGACATTTTAAAGAAGTAGTAATGCCAGTGCTACACAATATCTTCCAGAAAATTGAAGAGGAGGGAAAACTTTCCAACTCCTTCTGTAAGACCACCCAGTTTAAGGGCAAAACCACACAAAGACATGATAAGAAAACTACATACCAATACCCCTTGTGAACACAGATGCAAGAAATATAAATCAAAAGTTACCAAATCAAATCAAACAATAGTATGTTATTATTAGGATAATATATCACAATCAAGTGACATTTATCCCGGGAATGCAAGGTTGGTTTTACATTCAGAAGTCAGTAAATTTAATTCACAATATCAATAAGCTAGAAAAATGTGTGATCATCTCGAGATGCAAACAAACAGCGAAAAAAACATCGATTTCTGATTTTAAAAACTCTCTACAAAATGGGAACAGAAGGGAATTTACTCAAGTGTTAAAGGGCATCTAAGAAAACCCTACAGCTCTTGTCATCCTTAATGGTGAAAGAATTTTTTCCCACTTGGATCAAGAATAAACATGGATGTCTCTTCTTAGCACTTCTGTTCAACGTTGTAGTAGAGATCCTAACCAGTGCATTAGGCAAGAAAAAGAAATAAAAGGCTTCCAGATTGGAAGGAATTAAGTAAAGCTATCTTTATCTGCCCATGACAGAATCATCTATGCAGAAAATTTGATGGAATATACAACTTTGTACCAATAAATTAGAGATGGCTGAAGTGAATTGGAGCGGAAGGTTTTGGAGATCTGAAACCTTGGAGGATAGCTTTGGTCATTGAAATATAGGGAATGTTGTCCATAAGAATAGAAGCAGGGAGAGTGTGGTAGACAAATGTTAGCTAAGTATTGAATCCATTGAGATAGGTGAGCAAACTCCCTGAAAGTTGGTAGATGGAAATGCACAACTCCATAGTATGTAGAAGGATGTCAGTACTTCAGATGGGAAGCTATTAAGAGGTGGCTATGGTAAAGTGATCTAAAAGCATTACAGGAAACCACAGTTAGTGCTAGGCGATAAGGAAAAGGAAAACTCTGTTTGCTAGCGTAAGGAGGAAGGAAAAATGTGCAAGAAACCATTGGAGCCTAGAGAAGACTTTTCTTAACAAAGCTGAGGTTCCATATGATTCAATGAGAGGACTCTGTAATGAGGAAGGCAGGGTAGAGTTAGGCATGAGACATGAAGTAAGGTTATAGGAGAGAAAGGGTAGATGCTTGTTGGTTGAGTCTCTGTTCGTTGAAGCTAATGAAGATGGGCAGGAGGTGGGATAAATGAATTAGTGATGACAGAGAAGGGTGGAGGATAGGCAACAGAGAAGAGCCAAAGCAGGCAGATTTTCAGTTGTCAGTGATAACTAATAACTAAAAACCAGTCAGCGCTAGAGTTCCAGATAGCCATCGCTGGCATGTTCAAACTTACTCCCGAGTTCTTTTGGTTGTTCATATCAGGCATGTGTGTATATATATATATAACTGAAGAAGAACAAAGGAGGTGGAAGGAATTCACTAAATTAAATAACAAAGCCCAGTGGCAAGAAAAGGTAGCTAGGAGAAGAAATGAGGAAATCAGAAAGCCACATACACATGCGAACATTCAATGTGGAAGATGGGAGAATAGTTGCAGGAGACCTAAGCAGGATAATTTACAAAGAAAAAGATCAATGGACTTAACTATAAAAAAATTTAGAATTATTGGAAAGCTAAAATTAATAAGAAAAATAGAAGGAAAACAATACTGTTGAGAAATGTTTGTATCAGATACTACAGATAAGAGTTTATGGCTGTCCCTGTTACAGATTTCCATCATATTTGCAAATAGTATCTAGAATCTAATTGTGAAGTCCACAGAGAGATAATTCATAAAAAGAATTAATGGCAAACAAACAAATGGAAAAGGTTCAACTTTACCAGAAGTTCAACTTCACTAGAGAGTAAACAAGAAAATGTTAGTTTTATATGTAAATTTACCAAAATTTGTTTCTTTATGATAAGACCCAACGCTAATAAGATTGTAGTGGCATGCACTACTGGTGACATTGTGATTGTTGTTGTCCTTTTTCTGGGAAAGCAATTATTTATATAAATCAAAGGTTACCAAAATATTCACATTCCTTGACCAAGTAATTGTATTACTGAGAATTTATTTTAAGTGTGTAATTTCAAAGAAGCTATGTGCACAAAGAAATTTCTTGCAACATTTTATATAACTAAAACTTTAAAGTAATTTAAACTGTAGCAAGGGAGTTTGTTAATTAGATTGTGGTACCTCAATTGAAATCATTATAGACTGGAAAAAATATATAATCTTCTATAGAGGAAAATTAAATTTACATTTATTTAAAAACTTAAACCATACAAAACCATAGTTTTGAATTGAAAAGCATAAAAGAACATGTAAAAATAACAATGTGTTTTGTCTGTATGGCCTAATTACGTGTGAAATTTTCTTCTTTTAAATTATTTCTCTATAATATTTTGATGATGTCAAGCCAATTAAAAATGAAATATTTGTTGAAAGAGTTTGGAACAGTTGAAAAAGAGAATCTCCCCTGAGAATTGGTTTCTTAAAATGAAAACATATCGCAAGAAAGGTATATCCATCTAATTTCAGCAAGGCAAGAATGTCTGCGTTTTCTTCAGAAGGAAACGGAATCCAAACTTTATTGGATTGTTAACTTCAGCAATCTTTTACCTTTGACATACTTTAAAAAGATACTTAAATTGTCAAAACTCAAAGGGCCAAGAAATGCTCCAGAGAACAGCAGGTCCTGCTGGTAGAGAAAGAATAATTGGGTAGCTTGTATCTTGGTCTAGAAACAAAAATGAACCCTGTCCAGAGGGAATTCTTTGACTGTGTATGCACAAGGAATTTGTTGATAAAAGGGGTTGTTAACCTGTATATTACACAAGTATCACTTTTTTTCTTTTTAAACCAGAGGAATGGAGTCTAACAGCTCAGGGTAATATATTGATGTAACATGGAGAACAACCCAGAGAAAACTGAACACGTGGAATTGAAAAAGGTTGAAAATATCTTCTAGGGTTATATATTACTACGCTTGAAAAGTTGTCAAGTAGTATGTCATTGAGTTAAAATAGAAAGAGATCAATGATACTTTGAAAGAAATAGAGGAAAAGTTCATGAAAATTTGAATGAGGTATTTAATAACTTTAGTATTAGCTGCATATGTGTTAAGTCAACAAGAGAAACACGTTAGAAAGTCAGGTTTTGGTATCAGCTAAAGCATTGTGTTTTATAAACGCCAGTAGATTAAATTTCCTCTTATGATGTTGAAATCATATTTAGAAGAATTTCACTAGACTATTGTCCAAACATCACAAAACTACCATGGCATAAATCATGCCCTTGGTCCAGGTTGAGGCCACCAGATCTGTGGAATGTCTTTCCCTGCAGTGGTTCTTAGAGTGACCCAGGGATTTCAGAAGCACACACCAAGTGTCTCTGTGCGTGTGTTCAGGCGTGTGTGTGTGTGTTAGAGGGGTGGAGGGAAAGTTGGTGTGTAGGTCCAAGGAAAATACTAATGTGTTCCACACAATGAATAAAAATAGACTAGCCTCCCTCCCCAAACTAATTTTGTTATAATTCCAGGAATGCTTTCCCTGCATAAAAAATTTCAAATCCATCTCTCTTGTATCACAGATTTTGTTGGATTTAAGGACTAAAAGACAAAAACTGAAAGTCTACGCAAAAAATTATTTCCCCAAAGAGTTACTAAGTCATATATTTATTAAAATTTGTGGGGTTAAATCTTAGGGGAGGTTTCAGTCTTACTAATAGAGCTTAGATAGGCCAGGAAAAAATGACTGCGTAACTTAGGCTTCAGCCATCAAATTGTTTGAATGGAGTCTGGGGAGACCTACCCATGAGGCCTTCAGCCAAATACTAGAGGCCATTGATGACTGACTCAGTTGTTACTGTTATTTCCTCCTCCTTGTTTAATATAAATAATAGAATCCTAATGTTAGAGGAAACTTTAAGGAGCTAATCTAGTCCACTCATTTTGCAAATAAGGGATGCAAGGTCAAGAGAAAAAGTGGCTGGTGAGCTGAGAGCTGTGGCTAGGGTTTCTAGACAGTGCTGTTGTCACATCAGCACACTGACTTCCTGTGGACAGCATCAGAGGATGCTTATTTTGTGAAGAAGCAACAGAGTGAGCATACTGTTCTGGCTGACTCAGTTGGCCATTTTTCGTCCCCTCCTAAATTCCTGGTTTTATTAATAATGTCTATAAAAAAGCACTTTCTAAACTCATTGTTTTATTTTTATTCCATTAATAAGAAAGCAGTGTAGTATAAACCTGAGAACACTTATTTTGGTTCTTTGTGTTGGAATATTTATATAGGAGGGAAAATAAATTAGTGGGTTTAGTAGGAGATATGTACATTTTTCCAATCAGCTCCATCAGTATTTAGACTCAAAATAGGATAAAATAGTATGAATCTATCAGCTTGTTGGTTTAGGGAGGAGGTGCCATAATGTAGAGCTCTGATGGACTCTGGTGACGAGACCTGGGTTCAGGTTTTGAATATAGCACTTAGTAGTTTTGGTAAGATACTTAACCCCTCTAGGCTTCCCTTTCCTCCTGGGATGGTAGTACTGACATTATCTTTAGGCTTGTTTTGACAGCTAAATTAGGAAATAAAAATAAACCCTTAGCACAGATCTTTAAACAAATATTGACATCCTCTTATGTGCCTAGCACTAGCATACAGGATACACTGTACTGTTTTTCCATTATGGATCCTTATAGTCTAGCTGGGGAACAGACATAAAAAAAGGAAACTGATGTGTAATTACAGCTGTGAAAATCACGTGGGAGAAGTACTGAGTGCTGGAAGAATATGGATCTGAAAAAATCAGCGTATTTCAGGAACACCAGAGAAAGCTTGGCTGACGAGGTGAAGTTGAAACACCACCTGAAGGATAAAGAGTTTGTCAGAAGTGCACAGAACTCTTATGGAGTAGTATGGAGCAAAAGCCCTGAGACGGAAGGAACATAGCTTGTTTTAGGAACTACGAGTATAAATGGGCGGGGAGGGGCGGGGCGGGGGAGAAGGTACAAAATAAGCCTGAAGGAGAGATCGCTAGGGTCTTGTTAGGTCTTGTGGACGATACCTGAGTAGGGAGAAGCTATCAGAAGGTTTTGTCTAGGGGAGTGATGTGGACAGATGTGCATTTCAGGAAGATCACTTCTGCTGATGTGTGCAGATGATTGAGGAGGCCGGTAACAGCTGCGAAGTGTTTAGTTAGGAGGCTCTTGCAGTTGTCCGGATGGTGGTGGTGGTGGCTCGACTGGAGTTGTGCCAAAAGGATGGAGAGAGGTGGGCATAGTTGAGAACTGTTTAGCAGATGGAACTGACCAGCTTTGGTGATTGATTGGTTTTGGGAGAGAGGAAAAGGAAGTGCTAAGGAAGACTCCAAATATTTAGTCCTTAGAAGTCCTCGATAAATGTTTGGTTTTGGTTGCTACTACAACAACGCTTGTGTTTACCACTGCTATCATTATGTATCAGGGCTTGAGGCCACGCGTGATTTGGACTGGGAGAAATTTAAAGCATCCAGTGGTTATTTGGTGACCATTAGTGTTCTCGATTTTTAACTTCATTTATTTAAAAAAATGCTTTATAGCACTAAGTACCATCTATTCTCGTTTACAGTGAGGAAACTGAGGCACAAAGGAATTAACTAACTTGCTTAAAGTCCAACAGTTAATAAATAGTAGAGCCAGAATCTGAACCCAGACATTCTTGCTCTAGAGCCCATGCTATCGAGTGTTTTTTTATTTCTCAAAGTAACCCTTTGAGAAAGATATTTTGATGGTTTGACCTTTATATCCATACTAAATATGATACTAATTTCACCACTTGACCTCATCCAGCCCAACGTAAGGAAATAAAATATAGTTGATCTGATTAGTTGCCCTTCCTGATTGCCTTTCTGGTGAACTGAAAACATGGCTTTAAATTTTAATTCTTTTAATCCTTGCAAACATTTAGAATGATTCAAATAGGAAAATCTTGTTTCTTTTCCATGAATAGTATATTTTCTTATTTTCTAGACTGATTATCCAGTCTTCATCCTCTGAACATTCATTACCACAGCTATACTGTAAAAATAATATGAAGACAGCAAAATGGAAGACTTGTATATACCTTTGCAGTATAAATCTAGCCACACATGTTCTATTTGGAGAGAAAACATTTATGAGTACTCTACAGAAACATTTATATGCCTATAAATAACATTGCTAGGTTACGTTGCTTAGCGTGAACATTTGAGGACATTTTTGTAGTCAATTTATTATGATGTCTGTGCAAGGATTAAAGATAGTAACAATGATATAATCTGCCTGTTGGATTAATAAATTTCAAAGGTTGTATTTTGCATATGGGCGCAGCAATTTCTGGAAGGATATTACTTCCCTTCGGATGCCTGCATATTGTCAGCTTTTAGGAATCAAAGTAGATTAAACATTGCTATTGTGCTCCATAACTGTGTCTTTTTCAAAGTTGGGGCCTGTCCCGTTTCTCTGGAAAATCCATACTTGAGTTATCCTGAAAATAACCACTCATAGACTTTTTATCATTTGCATATGGCTTTTCGTTTTTGGGATTTCACAATCATTGACTTTTAATCCATCTAACACCGCTGTGAGGGAGGTAGATACAGTCGAGCATCTAAGTCTCCTGCAGGCAAATCTCGGTGCCAGCAGGAGTACTGTGATTGGCGCTGACTTTCCTTAATGTCCCAGAGGCCAGACACCTGGAGAGGCTTTCCACCAGACACAGGTAGATGCCAGTGTTTCAGCCACATGAGGCTGCCTCCTCACTCCTCCTGCAATTTTCCTAAGTTTCAGTGATGGCCTGCACCATTAACCATAACACTGTACCAACTGTGTCATTCTGCATTAAACCCACACAGGAAGGGTATGTTTGGGAAGATTCTTAGAGAGCCAAATAAACATTTACCGTCTGTACAAAAAATTTCAACTGTTCACACTTCCATCCCAAGAACAAGGTACTTCTTATTCAATGGTAACATTTTTAGGTCCAAATAAGTACTTAGATTAGTAAATGGACACCCCGGCTGTCTGTCTTAGGAATTTATTCGGGCAGTGAGTAATATATTCAGAAGGTATGTACACCTGATGATTAAATCATCAATACAGCATCAGTGAAATATAATGCCAGCAATCATGTATTGTGTGCTTATTGGTACCAGGTACTATGATAAGCTTACTACATACATTATCCCATCCTTACAACAAACCCGTGAGGTAGGTCCTATAGTTCTCGTTTTACAGATGACAAAGCTGGTAGGTTGCCCACAGCCACAGAGTTATTGAAACCTAATTCTGTCTGACTCGAAAGTCACTTTTTAGCCATTACACTGTTAAATTACATATTTATTTCCTTTTTTATAAAATAAAGCAAAACCCTGTAAAAGAATTGTGCTTTTTCACGTCTTTCTTTATATCTTTTTACCTTTCCGAGCACTTATCGTACCTTGCTTCCAATGAAAAGTGTTTCTGTGTCTTCTCTTTAACTCTGTTGATAATTTCTTGAAAAAGGGACTGTGTTTAATTTATTTCATAAGTGCATATTAAGCAACGTTTAAGACCTTGACTTAATCAGATGCTCAGAAATGACTGAATAAATTAACTTGTAAAAATTAGTGGGACTTTTAATAGAAAAAGAAGTATTTGGTGAAACTTTCGAATGAAACAAAAGAATCTCTCTTCTGTTTAAGACTTCCAGATGCCAGTTCTCCCAAGAGTCATTGCTAGTTCCAGTTTCTTGTGGATTCTTTCAGAAATAATTATTGCATATATATTTGTGTGTGTGTCGGGGGGGGGTCTCTGCACACTCACGTATATTGCAACTGATATGCTTTTATCCTAAAACCTATGATAAAACTACACTCTGAATATATTTTTTATATTAGAAATCATTGATTGCATGTATTATAAAATGTTAGCCTATGCATAGATGGATAATTGTGATTGCACTTTTAAGAAAAATGTATATGTGGCATTAACCATGTCTGTAAAAGAAAACACTAAAATAAATACTAAGTAATTCTAATATAAGATGGTTCTAAGTTACCTTAATCTCGAGGGTTGCTGAGTTATAATGTGGGAGAAAATTAACTTCAGGAATTAGATGCAAACCTGGTAGGTTTAATATTTTCTTTGAAGTTTCTCTGTGCTTCCAAATGTGTTTGTTACAACTGATAAAAATTCACAAAGTCACATTATATATTTAATTAAAGAATAAGGCAATATTTTGAAGAAAAGGGTTATATTTTGCTATAATAGATAACTATGTTTTGAAAAATGATTGAGGATAATATTGGGTTATCAATTTATCTTGGAAATTATGTGTTGCTTGTGTAAATATGAGCTATGAAAAGTAACTCTTAATCTGCCCAGAAAAGAGGGTTTGAGCATCTTATGCATTTTTAAAAGTTAAGTTGCTAATTCTATTATGTTTCTGTTTTCTAATTTTAGGTTTTAGTATAAAAGCAGTGCCATTCCAGAATGCCATCTTGAATATAAAAGAACTTGGAGGTATAACATTTAAAATCATTTCTATGTCCAGCTTTAACTTTACTAATTCTGTGTTAATGGGTTACATGTAATTAAAACATAATTTACTATTCTAGTAGGTGATTCATTTTTACCCTTTCTCTTGATAATACGTTTCCTAGAAATGTTTCTTTCTCTTTCCATGTTTTAAAGGCTGTTGAAGAGTTCTAAGTTATAAACTTTGTTTTCTTTTATTTGAGTTAGAGAATTGTACTACTGGTGCCATTTCATACACTATATTCTTTGGTTTTACTTGCTCAAAAATTTATTCTTGAATGAAAAATATGAAGAGAATTTTAATATAATCATAGAGAAATAAGCTATACCTTACGCAGGGCAAAGAGCAGTGTTTCAGAATAGTTTGCATTTGTACTGCAGGTTTTACTGCATTAGATCTTTTTAGAATGTATTTGTTCCGATAATAAATCTTTGCCAATGGATTCTTTGCTGGTCAAGCACATTTATTGGATAGGCTGTACCCCAAACTATACATCACTCAGTCTTTCATTACACTCTCTGTCTGGGATTTTTTGGTTGTGTTCTATGTCAGTCAGGCTCTTAACCCATGTAAATAGGTTAACAAAGAAATCAGTCAATTCAGTGAACCTACTAAATTCTCTAATGGCACAGGAAAATGGTAAGTGCTCTGGAGTTCAGTATAATATTGGTGAGTTTAATGACTTAGAAGAAACTTCTCTTCCATCTCTTTAATCACTTTGTGATATCGACCTTACCCTGTTTTTTTTTTTTAAGCTCATTCTAACTGTGACCTATTTGTAACTTGATGAAATTGAAACACAAACTTTATGCCATTTTAATAGTGTTTGATGCCTTCTTATTTTTATCGCATAATGTGCTAGCGGTCTTTTCAGGTGTTTGTTATAGAGAACTGTATCTAACACAAATTTACTTCTGTTAGTCTGCTTTATAGCTCCCTTTGACTTTTATAGCATTAATATTAATCATTAATCATTAATATTAAAATTAATCAACCATGGTTGATAAATTCTGATTTTCCTTTAACACATTTGGTTTTGTCGTTTTGACTACAAAAATAAAACATGAAGCTTCTTGTAATAGAATAATTTTTCTATGTAAAAATTGTAAAAGACTATGTTCTTTTAGGTTGACTATGTTAATATTACTTTGTGGTTTCAGGTGACTCTCTGCTTCTTGGTGACCATAGTTAGAGTCAGAGAACATATTGTGAAAGTCCATGGAATCAAAATGTGTGGTTTGAAAATTCTATTGATTTTAAACATGGATGATACTTAGTAAGTATTTTATTACTAGACTAGACAAAACTTTTATTGAACATCCTCCAGGTGTAAGAAACTGTTGATTAATTGATAAGGCATTTAGTATAGATGTTTAGTTGGATGATGTAAATAGTGAATGTATGTGGACACTTAAAGTGAACACTTCAAGGGATTTTTATAGCCTTGACTTTGTACCATTGAGATTCAGTACAATAAAAGATCAAATTAGAGGATGGGGGGTATAGGGTGAGAATCCATCTGTTCCCAAGCAAGGTTTAATTTTACTGAAAAATTGTGCCCTGACAATTGCTGAAATGGAAATTACAATGGAGAGGATACCATAGGGTTTGGTGGTAATATTTTAGTTCACGCCTACTGTGTGATGAGGTTGAGACCTAGGTGAAAGATACAGCTTCCGGGACTGGGACAGGTACTTTAGTTCCAGGCTAATGATATGTGGTTTTTGGCGTGTGGTATTCTACTCCCTCAATTTTAATAGTTCTGTTTTCAGTTGAGAGACAGTCTCAAGGAGAAGGCGATTTTCTAAGTGAAATCGAATTGTGCATCCTGTTTCGCATGCTCAGAGGCAAGCAAGGGAGGGAGTTCATCCCTTGATTCCTTTATTTAACACTAATTCACTAATTCCTTCATTTAACAAATAGTTTTTGAGGGCCTGCTCTGCCTAAAATAGGACTGGGCGCTAGGATATGTTTCACACAAGAATGCCTGAAAAGGAGGCTAACACATGTAAAGAGTGTAGCTTTTCTAGGATTTGGAGTCTATCTTACATACCAAGAAGCTCATTCCAATATAAGGCATATGGCATTTAGGGAGAATTATGATCTACTGAAATCAAGTTGTTTGGGAGCACGTTGCTTGGCGGAGAATTTCTAAGTTCAGGAGGAAAGAGTTGAGTGTTGGAGGATCAATGTGTGAAGATATGAAACCTTTATTCACCTGTAGAGGGTTGCTCAGAAGACAGGTTAATCAGAGTTCAGTTGAGTTGTCAATCCAGGGAAAAATTCTGAAATCAAAGGAGAAACTCAAGAAGATAGGTATAAAGATAATAGATATTGACAGCCACAACATGGTGGAAGTGTGGGATGCTCAGATTATTCTGCTTATCCTGGGCCATCAGGAGTAATTCAGGAGATCAGCATGGCCCTCCTTCTCCACTAACTCCTTCCGGTACCCATTTCAGATAGTTCTAAGGCTCTCCATCACACCACCTCTCAACCGTAAGTTAAATTTCTCACTTCTTCAAAATCAAAAGAGGCGTGAACTTATGATCCTTATCTAGTAAGAAGGAATGGTATGGAATGAAATAACAATGACCAATGGAGTTAAATTAAGTGAAAATCACTTTGGGAGATCTTAATAACAAACTTTATGTGTGTTAAAGTGATAGATGTCTCTCTGTGTGTGTATGTGTGTGTATATATATATAATTTACTTGTATAACATATATACATATATAATTCTATGTTCTTATCAATTTTATTTTTTATGAAGGTGTTTCCTACATCTTTCACCTAAAAATTCCTGTAATTCTCATTCACATCGATTTTTCGCACATGGTCTTTCCCTACCTTTCATGCAATCATTCTAGCACAATCAATTGTGTGTCAGGCGTGATTCTAGGAGCAGGGAATAAACAATACTTAAAACACATCCTCTGTATTCAAGGAACTCATGGTTCAGTGATGGAGACATTCATGTAAACAAATATTTGAAATTAATGAAATGTTTGAAAATAATGAAATTAAGGGGGAAAAATACATACAAGGTAAGGGATGACACAAAGGTAAACATAATGAGTCCAGCCTGATGGTATGACAGGCGAGTTCTGTTTTCACTATTTTGAGAATGACTTGTTCTCCTTAACTTACTCATCACACTCACCAGGCTGCCCTGATTATGTGAAATTGGAACTCTAAATTTTCTTCTATTTTTTCCCCCATTCCCATTTCTCTCCCCTCACACATTCTCATCTAATCTTTGCAACTTTGTGCCTAGAGAGTAGATGCTGTTATTATCTCATGAACAATGAGATACAAGACACCTAGACACAGAAGTATCGAGTGACTTGATGAAGGTTATTTGGAGAAGTGCTTGCACTATATACAGAACATTTTATCCAGTGGCTGGCACAAGAGATGTGCTCCCACGTGTTATCTGCTGTTGCTTTTATCGTTATTGTATGCACAATTTAGAGTCTTCTCATGTTGGTATGATTTTCATTAACACTGTATTGATAAAACATGAACGCCTTGTTCTCAGCTCAAAAACTTTTATAGGACTTAATCTCTAATTATCGCAGCCACTTTTGTCATTTATTTTGTATCTCTTACTCTGTTTATTTAGAGGCCTTTCAAGTCAAAATCTTGTTCAGTTATGGTTCTTACCCCAGTGCTGTAGTCATGCTTCCCTCCTCTGATTTCTTCAAGACTGCATTCTGAATCAGTCTCACCTCAACTTCCCAAACTATCTAGAATCTTCCACAAACATATCGTTTTCATGTTCTTTTATTCTTTCTAATTCATTGATTCAACAAATATTTGCTGAGTACGTATTCTGTGCCCAGGCTGGGTTCTAGAAAGTGGTGGTGCTTAGATTTCAGGACAAGCCCAGTGCCCTCACAGACTGGACATGAGGGGAGACTCTCGTTGTGTACTTAACTTCTCTCCTTGATTAAAGCCAAATATTACTTCTTATAGGCCTAGAACAAATTTCTAGGTTAATCCCTTCTGTTCTTGAAGGGACTTTTTAATACCATCCAGCGAGGCTGAGTATGAATTCTGAACCCTGCAAAGGACGTTCTGTAGTATTGCTTGGTGAGCTTTTTTTTCCTGCATACTCTTTGATTTGGAAAGTTTCTGCTGAAACTTATCTAAATCCTTTCTCTTTTAGTTTTAATTAATTACTTTTACTTTTAAGATACCTGGCAGGATCCTGCATAGACAGAAAGATAAATCTTTCAAAGAGTTTTCCTTCCTCCCAGTGACTTATTTCAAAGCCCAGCCATTCTCTGTGCTTCTAGGCAAGTCCACTTTCCTGTATCTCTGTTTTCTCAGCTGTAAAGTGTAGTAACAATAGCTTCTACATCATATAATTCTTGTGAGGACTAAATTAGTTAATGTAGGTCAGGTTGTTAGAGATTGCCTGGCCCATAGCTAACATTTTGGGAAGATTCATGTATTATAATTATACCGTTACTCTTTCACACCCCCCTAAAAACACCTCTCCGTAAAGGCTTTTTCCCAAGGTCTCTAAAAATAACACAAATCATGTATTGATAGCTTTTTCTCTTTGTGGTCATGCCTCTCTCCCTCACAGCCAAGGTGATCTTGCTCTCCGTTGTGTTATACCTGTTTAAACTGAAAACTTGCTGGGAAGGGCCCTCGCTGGAGCCTTGTGGCTAACTGCTTAGCAAATGTTTTGGCACGACACCTGCATCAACATTGAAGGTTCTTGTCCCTCCCTACCTTCTTGCCTTTCCTTCTCTTTTCGGGTTCCACCTGAAAAATGTCTTCTGTCTATCATAGTGCCTCTTAATTGCTTTCATTCTGTCTGACTTCTGTATTTGAACCACATTACTAAGGTAAGTGAAGCATCTGGCACTTAGCTGACTTGAAAGCCGTGGTCACACAGCAGTGACATCACAACTCTGATAATTTTTCATTTTAGAAATTTCCAGTTCTTGAGTCTACAAACAGATTTTTATGCAATCTTGGATATTTTTCTCTTGATTTTGAAATTTCGTTTGCAAATTGATAGAATCCAGAGAGGAAAATTTTACTTTTTAGCATGTTTGGATTGTTAGCATTTATTGATAAGAATCCAGACATCATAATATTCCCTTTTCTTTTCCTAACTGAATTCTGGAAGCATGATGGGTTTTGTCAAATGACTTGTTTTCCTCCTCTAATATTCTAATGAGTTATGTCTGAGTTTTTCCCCCACCCCCTATCCCAGCCACCATTCCCACTCAGTATACTTTTTGGCACTTTTCTCTTCCCATTTGACACTGGGAAAGGCAAAGAAAAGCTAAAAAGCAGTTTGCTGTCTTTTGTGCTTCAGTGTTCATCGCTGCTGCTTGTCAATCAAAAGGAAAGTTCATGAAGATTTTTGTTTGCGCTTAATTTTTTCCTCTAAAGAAAAGACAACTTTTCTTTTTCAGAAGGTGGTGAGAGTAGTGTGGACAGTGCAAATTGTGTTCATTTACCCATTTCCTTCAGCCCGTGCAATAGTGATTGAATGATTTTTGAGGATTGTCAGCTAAGCCATTTTTTTAAAGGTTGCTTCTTTCAGCAGCCAAGCTGTTATATGAAACAGATGTTGACTCTGTCCTGTTCCTTTGTGTGCCTGGAGGAAAACGCCTCCTCCTCCTAGTGAAAGGTGCTGTTTCTTTGTATCCTGCTAGTTATCTTCGGGTGCTGTTAATCTGTCCAGTTATTTGCATTTCTTAATTTCTCCAGAAACTGTACAGGGCACACTACTTGACAGGCAACCCAGGGGCCACTGTGGCCTGCTCCTTTTAATTTCTGCTTTTTGTACCCACGCCATTTGATGTCTTTCACTAAAATGAAGCTTTCTTCCTTCAGAATCTTTTATGAAAACTTATTTCAGAGGGAAGGCTAACTCTTTAATTTTTATCTGATACGTTCTCACAGTCCTAAGTATATTATGATTATTCCCTCCATATCCTCACTATTACCTCCTATTAAAAAATTCACTGTACTCACTGGCTCTGAGAGTCACACTATACAACAAAGACGGAGGAGGAATCAAGACGATATAAACCAGTAAATTAGTTGTATATTGGAAAAAGCAACAGTATAGGCAGACAGGCTTGAAGAGGTTATTATGGCCACATTGCTTTAAGGGGACAGTGGAGTTGCCTAGATTTGTTGCGAGTATAGGAGAGAGCAGCTTGTCATTTGAGAACTGTTTTAGACATCTCCAAACATGAGTTTCTGTGGGAGAGGTGGCAAGAAAACATGACCCTGGCTGGCAAAGGAAAGTGACAGTACAGAGCGGGGGCCCAAGTAAGGCCATGTCCAGAGAATACCTTATGACTGTGCCATGAGCTCAATTACTGTCAGCTACACACAAGCAAACATGCATTTTCTGCATCTGTTGTATATTTATAGGGAAAAAAATGTGATTCAGCAAGTAGAGTGTCCCTCTCTGCATTTGAACTTCTTGTTGTTGTTTTCTTATCTGTAAAATGTAAGTTTTAATAAATCATCACTATTTATTTCCTAAGGGATTGGGCTGGAAAAGAAAAGTTAAATTGCCTAAGGATCCTCAAGAGAGATGCTTTAAGAATAAATGGTGATATTTCCACTAATTCTCTTTTTATAGTTGTGGATCCAGTGTGATATGTAATATTGAGTGATAGAAACTTCTTGATATAGAATTGTTTCCTTATCTAGGAAAAGAACCAGGACTTTCTGGAATGGGAACAGCCAGTTAACTCCTGGCTCTCTGAGCTGTGTACTTTCTCACTTAAGCTTAGGCTATACTAGGGGAAATGATATTGGTATAAAGCCAAGTCACTTGGATGTGAGTTAAAAGGCCACAGCTATCTGAATTGGTTGAACAGGATCCCAGGGTGGTGGTGTTCAAGCGTTTTTTACACTTGCTAAGGGAAAACTGAGCCAAACAGTCAGCAGAGCCAAATAAATGTATCTAGGGGCCCAGAAGTCTGTTACTGGCTGATGTAGACCTGACCTTAATTTTTGTTTTCTTCTGGAGAAGTGCCCTAGGAAATTTTTTTAAATCTGTCTTCTCAGTGATAGTTTAGTATAGCACATAACAATCTGCTTCTTCTAAGACTATGTATACATATAGAATGTTCTAGAAACTAGTTTCCTGGCCTTTTGACCCTGCCTTGGCAATAGGGATCTCATTTGCCTCTGAGGTTGCTGCCTCACCACTGTTTCCTTTTTAGGGGCAATCGGGTCATTTCATATCTTCCAATTCTACCAAACTTCCTCACAGAACATTTGTGTTGGTTTCTTAGCTTAACTTCTTATCCCTCACAAGGGAATAGGTATTTCTGTTTTTCCCAGGGGTTGCCATAATAGCAACTAATTTTCATTGTGTATTTGGTTTCAGTATGGTATTGCAGCAACAGCATTGGAAGTCAAGAGATCAGTATTTTTCTCTGGCAAAACAAGCCATGGGACATTGGGCAAGGCACTTAACTTTTCCAAGGTTGCTTTCTTTTCTAACAGCTGAGGATGCTGATAAGTGTTCTCCTGTTTGGTATAATGTAACTAGTTTATTTTTTATCTTGAAATTCATAGTATCTACTTTGCTTTGGCCCCAAGGAACCATAGAGCCCTAAAAACCATGCAGGATTATAATGCATTATTTTCTCTAGTTTCCTTTAGTCCAGACTTCCTCAATTGTTTATTTTTACTTTTTTGTACGGTAGACATTTAGATAAATCTCAAAGTTTTCTTCTGCGTGTGTAGTGTGAGGCAGGCTAGACATACATAAAATAACGAAAAACTAATGCTAACTTAACAAAGCTGCTATCACTGTGCTGTTTACTTTGAGAAGCATTACGGTCTGGTGTGGGATTGCATACAACAGGATTGAGTACGAGGTGGAATTAGGATCACATAGAAAGGACAAAGGAGACATCACAGAAGAAAAGACAGTCTAGGAAAAGGAACAGATCGACAAAAGTCATGGAGGAAACAGTGGGCTTGGTGACCTTCCACTCTCTTGGGAGGTGACAGTGAGAGGTGACGTCAGTCTTGTCCTATCTGTAAACTTTGAGCTGAACAAAATAGAACTGGTTAGGTTTGTTTTGAGGTGTCACAAATTTGTTGCTTTTAATTTCTTAAGGTCCAAAGTATTGTCAAAAGGCTCTGTTGAAGATGATTGATTATTTTGATTTTGAAATTCACTGATGCTTATGGCATCATTGCAAGAGGTAATAATGTGAAGAATTTGTCATATAAAGTTAATTATCATTTTTTAATACTAGTATGTTAAGCTCTTCTGATTAAAAATTGAAGGTCTATTTTTTTAAATGTGTCTATTCTCCTTCCCTTGCCAAAATGTCACGAAATGACAAAAATATCAGAAAACAAAAAATAATAAATTAAATCCATAACAAAGATAGATTTAAATCTATAACAAAGAAAGGAAAGCAAGACAAAGCTTGAAGTACAGACAATGGAAACATGAAATAGAAGGGGAATTCATCAGGATTATTTATCAGAGAGCTTCTCAGAGTTATTAATTAGGGCTTTACATTTGGAGCTGTGCCTTTATTTTTCTTCTCTCCTTGTGTTAAGTAGGGGTAGCAGCTGTGTTTACTCACAAACTAAATCTTTGAATGTGGGTGCTAGACGCAGAGAGGTAAGGCAATGCCCCAGTAATGTACTGACTGCCAGGTGGGTTCGAAAGCCCACACACACAGGAGATAAGCCACTTGTCTGTCCCTATTAATCACTGGAGATAGGCAATGGTAAACAAAAGAACTGGCAAACACAGATTCTCAAACAAAAGATAAGCATATAATCATGACACGCTATAATATGAGGAAAATCAACACCATGAAAGAAAGACACCCAATCAGAAGTCAGAAGAAAAAATATCCAAGGACCTAGAGGTAATAGGATGATCAGAAGAAGACATTTATAGACATGTAGGAAGGTTTGATATTCATGAAAAAGAATCTAACACAGACCTTGGGAAATTAAAATTTTACTAAATTTCAAATGAAAATGTCAGTTGACACAACTCAGATGTAAATTAGTGAAGCTAAGGATCAAGCTAGGGAATTTTCTCAGAGTGCCTTGCAAAAGGAATACTTTTGAAATGTGAGAGAAAATTTAAGAGACATAGGGAATAGTTACAGAAGTCCCAACATCCCTCTAAGACGAACTCTGAAAGGAGAATAAAAAGAAACCAGAATGAATAAAATAGTCAAAGAAATAATAGAAAAAGAGCTTTAAATATGAAAAAAAAGAATATTCAGATTTACTGAGCCCTCTGAGTACCAAGAAAAAAATCCTATACTTAGACATATTTTGAAGAAAAACAAACCATTAATTATAATCACAGAAACATACACAATAAATAGCATTATTTCTGATTTCAACATGGAAGATCGCAGAGTCAGGTAAAGAGAAAGAAGCGTGAAAGCATATTCTTTTTCTTATGTAAAGTATAGATTGTAAAAAAAAAAAAAAAATTGAGATTTCAATATGTATCTTTAAAAATTAGGGGTAAAATTCCAAAAAGTTGAAGACAAAACACTTCCTAACACATTTTACAAGGTCCATGTCACCCTAATCCCAAAGCTGGACAAGGACAACACAAAAAAGGAAAATTAAAGGCCAATATCGCTGATGAACATAGATGCAAAACTCCTCAATGAAACACTGGCAAACCAAATGTAGCAGTACATTAAAAGGATCATGCACCATGATCAAGCAGGATCTATAACCAGGAGGCAGGGATGGTTCAACATCTGCAAATCAATCAATGTGATATACCACATTAACAAAATGAGGAATAAAAACCACATGATTATCTCAACAGATGCAGAGAAAGCATTTAACAAGATCCAACATCCATTTATGATAAAAACCTAGCATAAAATGGGTACAGAAGGAAAGTATCTCAACATAATAAAGGCCATATGACATACCCACAGCCAACATACTCAATGGTCAAAAACTGAAAGCCATCCTTTTTTATTTATTTTTTTATTTTTTTTTATTAATGTTATGATAGATTACAAGCTTGTGAGATTTCAGTTGTACATTTTTGTTAGTCATGTTGTGGGTACACCACTTCCCCCTCCGTACCCTCCACCCACCCCCCCTTTTCCCTGGTAACCACCGATCAGATCTCCTTCTCAATATACTAATTTCCACCTATGAGTGGAGTCATATAGAGATCGTCTTTCTCTGACTGACTTATTTCGCTTAACATAATGCCCTCGAGGTCCATCCACGTTGTTGTGAATGGGCCAATTTCGTCTTTTTTTATGGCTGAGTAGTATTCCATTGTGTATATATACCACATCTTCTTTATCCAGTCATCAGTTTCTGGGCATGTAGTGAAAGCCATCCTTTTGATAACAGGAATAAGATAAGGGTCTCCACTCTCATTCAACATAGTACTGGAGGTTTTGGCCAAAGCAATTAGGTAAGAGAAAGAAAGAAAAGGTATCTAACCAGGCAGTGAAGAAGTGAAACTCTCACTGTTTGCAGACAACCTGATTTCATATATAGAAAACCCTAAAGAATCCATTGCAAAACTATTAGAAATAATCAACAACTATAGCAAAGTTGCAGGGTACAAAATCAACTTACAAAAAGTTGCATTTCTGCACTCTAATAACAAACTAACAGAAAGAGAACTCAAGAGTACAATCCCATTTACAATCACAACAAAAAGAATAAAATATCTAGGAATAGATTTAACCAAGGAGGTGAAAGACCTATACAGTGAAAACTATAAGACATTATTGAAAGAAATTGAGGATGACATGAAGAATTGAAAGATACTCTATGAACATGGATTAGAATAATAAATATAGTTAAGATGTCCATACTACCTAAAGCAATCTACAGATTCAATGCAATCCCAATGACATTCTTCATGGAAATAGAACAAAGAATCCTAAAATTCATATGGGACAACAAAAGACCCTGAATAGCTAAAACAATCTTGAGAAAAAAAAACAAAGCTGGAGGCACCACAATCCCTGACTTCAAAATATACTACAAAGCTATAGTAATCAAAACAGCATAGTACTGATACCAAAACAGACGCACAGATCAATGAAACAGAATTGAAAGCCCAGAAGTAAAACCACACATCTACAGACAGCTAATCTTGAACAAAGGAGCTAAGAACATGCAATGGAGAAAGAAAATTCTCTTCAATAAATGGTGTTGGGAAAACTGGACAGCCACATGCAAAAGAATGAAAGTGGACCATTATCTTTTGCCATACACAAAAATTAACTCAAAATGGATTAAAGACTTGAAGGCAAGACATGCAACCATAAAACTCCTAGAAGAAAATATAGGCAGTACACTCTTTGACATCCATCTTAGAAGGATCTTTCTGAATACCATGTCTACTTGGACAACAGAAACAAAAGAAAAATAAACAAATGGGACTTCATCAGACTAAAGAGCTTCTGCAAGGCAAGGGAAACCAGGAACAAAATGAAAAGACAACCCACCAACTGGGAGAAAATATTTGCAAATCATATATCTGACAAGGGGTTAATCTCCAAAATATATAAAGAGCTCACACAACTCAACAGCAAAAATGCAAATAACCCGATCAAAAAATGGGTAGAGGATCTGAACAGACATTTTTCCAAAGAAGATATACAGATGGCCAACAGGCACATGAAAAGATGTTCAACATCACTAATGATCAGGGAAATGCAAATCAAAACTACTCTAAGATATCATGTTACACACATTAGAATCTCTATAATCACCAAGACAAAAAATAGCAAATGTTGGAGAGGATGTGGAGAAAAGGGAACCCCCCATACCCTGCTGGTGGGAATGCAAACTGGTATAGCCACAATGGAAAACAGTATGGAGATTTCTCAGAATATTAAAAATACAAGTACTGTATGACCCAGCTATCCCACTACTGGGTATTTATCCAAAGAACTTGAAATCAACAATTCAAAGAGACTTATGCACCCATGTGTTCATTGTAGCATTATTCACAATAGCCAAGACGTGGAAGCAACCCAAGTGCCCATCAACTGATGATTGGATAAAGAAGATGTGGTATATATATATACAATGGAATATTACTTAGCTTTAAAAAAAAGACAAATCGTCCCATTTGCAACATGGGTGGACCTTAAGGGTATTACGTTAAGCAAAATAAGCCATACAGAGAAAGACAAACACCATATGATTTCACTCATATGTGGTTAAACTAACACACGAACAGAGAGAACAGGTTGTGGTTACTGGAGGGGCAGGGGGTTGGGGGATGGACATAAGGAGTAAAGGGGCACATTTTTATGGTGACTGACTAATAATGTACAACTGAAGTTTCACAGTGTTATAAAATAAAATAAAAAGGGTAAATACTGGAACAATAAAAGTAAGATGATCTATATACATATGTTTTTTATTCTGTTTTATTTGTTGTGAGGAAGATTTGCCCTGAGCTAGCATCCATTGCCAATCCTCCTGTTTTTTTGCTTGAGGACACTTAGCTGTGAGCTAACAGCTGTGCCAGTCTTCCTCTACTTTGTATGTGGGATGCCACCACAGCATGGCTGATGAGTGACGTAGGTCCACACCTGGGATCCAAACCATGAACCCCAGGCTGCTAAAGTGGAGAACATCGTAACTTTAACTACTTGGCCACAGGGCCAGCTCCTATAAGCATGTATTTTAAATGTCTGAAAGGTTACGTATTCAGCTAATAAATTATCTTAGAGAATGGAGTGAGAGTTTATTGGGATCAAATAGAATTTTTGCTTTTTCTGTATTGTGTGAATTTTTCTCATAACTTTTTAAAAATGAAATTTATGAAAGAAAATACGCTATAAAGATCGAAAGCAAAGGATATTTGAAAAATTCAGCAAAATGCAAGAATGGAAAAAAATAAAATAAACAAAAAGTTATGATAAATAGAAAACATCTATATATACTGTAGTAATCACAATAAATGTAAATAGATTAAATTCTTTTATAATATGGGTGGCATGAAAACAATGATTATAACATATTCAGCCAAGGTGACAAGAAACTCTTCTACAACAAAAAGTTGCAGTAAGGTAAAAATAAAGGGATAGAAAAGATACCCTAAAAAAGACCATTGAGAAGAATGTACTAGGAGTAATTGTAATATCAGATGAAATGAAATTCAAAGCAAAAAACATTAACTAGAATAATGAGATTTTGTTTTGATATACTAAGATAGCTGAGTGATCATGAACTTTTACATGTTTAACTACATAATTCTGAACTATATAAAGCATAAACTAAGAAAAATGTAAGAAAAGGTAAACAGATCCATAACCAGTAGAAGTTAACCATATTTTCTTCATAAGACAACAGGTGAAATTAAAAAAAACATGTATAAAGGATTTAAATAGCCAATTAACAAAGTTGATCTAATTGATAATTATATCATTTTACTCTCAAATAGAAAATACATGTTCTTCTGAAATGCACATAAAATTTTACACACATGACTATGTATAATGTGTTTTCTGACTAAAATCCAATAAAATTAGAAATTAATAGCAAATAGAGAAAACTGACACAAGAACAAGATTTAAAAGTACTCTAACCTTATAACATGTACCAAAATTAAATCAAAATGGATCCTAGACCTAAATATAAAACCTAAAATTAGAAAACTTCTAGGAGAAAATCTTTGTCATCTTGGGTTAGGCAAAGATTTCTTAGATAAGACACCAAAAGCATGATCCGTAAAAAGAAAATTGGTAAGTGGGATTTCATAATACTTAATGCCTTCTGCTTTTTGAAAGATACTGTTAGAGAGTGAAAAGACAATCCAGAGGTGAGGTAAACATTATTTAGAAATCATATATCTGATAAGGAACTTGTATCCAGATATGTAAAGAACACTCAGAATTCAATAATAAGGGAAAAAAACCTTAAAAAATGGGCCAAAAATTTGGACAGATGCTTCATCAAACAAGATACAAAGAAGGTAAATAAGCACATGCAAAGATGCTCAACATCAGTAGTCTTTAGGGAAATACAAATTAAAAGCACCACACACATATTAGAATGTCTAAAATTAAAAAGCCTGAATAGATTATGCGTTGGCAAGGGAGTAGAAGAAGTGGAACACTCCACTGCTGGTAGAAATGTAAAGTAGTACAACCACTTTGGAAAACAGTTTGTCAGTCACTTAAGGTAAATGCAAATCAAGGTTATAATCAAGCCATTCCACTCTTAGGAGAGATGAAAACTTACATTTACACAAAATCCTGTACACAAACGTTCATAGCAACTTTTTTCTGTGATAGGATGAAAGTGGAAACAACCCAAGTGTCATCAGCTGGTGAATGGATAAACGCATTGTGCTGTATATCCATACAGTGAAATAGTATTCAGCAATAAAAAAGAATGACCTATTGGTACATGCCACAACGTGAATGAATCTGAATTATGCCTTGTGAAAGATGCCAGACAAAATGGAGCACATAAAGTAGAATTCCCATGTAGGTGTAAATTTATATCCCATTTATGTAAAGTTCTAGAAAGTGCAAATTAATATTTAGTGATGGAAATTATTTCACTGATTGCCTGAGGGATAGGGGCAGGAGACAAGAGGAGGGAGTATGGATTGGAGGGATTAAAAGAGTCATGAGAAAATCCTGAGGGGTGATGGATACGCTTATTCTCTTCATTGTGGTGATGGTTTCACAGATGCATACGGGTGTCAAAACTTATCAAGCTGTATGCTTTAAATATGTGCAGTTTATTTTATGTCAATTATACCACAGTAAAACTATTAAAAAACTATATAAATTAAAAGGTATTTTTTCAATAATCTCAGGTTAAAAATGATTGGAAGCATGTTTTGGGCTTATGGACCTTGCCTTGGATTGCTTTCCAGTAAAGAGTTATTTTAAGTAGGGTAAGTTAACATCCATGGCTCAGAAAAAGGATAAACGTAACTGGGGGAAGACTCAGAAGGGAAAATGTCAATTTCTGGATAATCATACATACCGGAATTGTTAAGATTAAATATGTAAGCACTTAAAAACTCTAAGATCAAGATGTTAACAAATCCATCAATTTAATGCGTAGATTTAAAAAAATCTCAATGCTAATAAAAGAAGACAGATTGATCTGTCTGTGCACAGCAGCACTCAATTAATCAAAGAAATACATATGACAGATTCATTATACAGAGTGAGAGATTTCTCCAAATAAACCAGTTGTGGTTCATTCCATAGGGATACTCAAAACCATAGTGATAGAATATTCTCTTCCCCATCTCGGCGGTTATATTGATGAAAAGTGTTTGTGTTGATGATTCTGTAATTGGCAAGATGCAAGTCTTATAGAAAGTTGGAGGTTGAGGAAAAGAAGTAATAATAACAAATTATTAGGTGAACAAATATATTAGAAGGTGAACAAGTATTAAAAGGCATCTGATTCCAAACCACGTTAGAATAATTAGTATTTTAAAAATCCATTTGTGGGTGTATATGAAATACATTTTTTGGTTCAGGAATCATTACAGCTTCAAATTATTCTCTTGAGCTGATCTTATGCTATCCAGATTTCACTTCTGGTTGAAATTTTCCAACTAGACCTTATTTTGGCATAAAAAGTAATGTATTTTTCATTTGCAATTTTCCTTGTTTCATTTTTGCAAGTCTCAACAAAACACCTGGTTGAAATTGATATGTATCTTTATCTGTAATAATACTATTCTATACATAATATGCTAGGAGGGTGGAACGTAATATATTTTCTGTCTCTCTACTTTGCCATCAGTGATCCCACCACGTTCTTTGGAGTGGGAGCCACCACTGCCATATTCTTTTTCTTTAAGGTGATGGTGTATTATAAATTTGGAGTGTGTAAATATAAAAACCCCTTTATTTCAAAACCATACTTGGTGGTACAACCAGAGCTGGTGATGGAATGGCCATATTATTAAAGAGTTCACACTTTAGGGCTCAGAGACAGAGTGCTAATCTTTTCTTGTTTCAGTTTTCCTTCTTTTTCTTTGAAAGTCCTCTAAAAATATGTAGATATCTGATTTCCTCCTCTTACTAATTAGAGTAAATCTCAGTAAGTGAGGATGGACCTAATATAAGCTGGAAAGTTAAAAATGCGGAAGCAACTTCTTGGGAGCTTGGTTATCAGGTGATTGTGGGACTTTAAGGTAGATAATAGATTGATGCATTCATATTTTTTAAATGTGGGCTGTCTTTGATGCCATTCTTCTTCTTCTTTTTTTGTTTTTTTTTGGTGAGGAAGATTGGCCCTTAGCTAACATACATTGCCAATCTTCCTCCTTCTGCTTGAGGAAGATTGTCCCTGAGCTAACATCTGTGCCAATCTTCCTCTATTTTGTATGTGGGACGCCACCACAGCATGACTTGATGAGCGATGTATAGATCTGTGGCTGGGATCTGAACCTGCGAACCCTGGGCCGCTGAGGTGGAGCACTTGAACATAACCACTATGCCACTGGGCCAGCCCCCTGTTAGTCTTTTATGTAGTTGTCTAGTTTTGCGAATATTTATCAAGTTGTAGGGCTGTTACCTCTCCTTGAGCAGATGAAAATCTATTTAAATAGTAATGTTAGGATCCGGAATGATTATACCTTAAATATAGAATCTAGAAAAATACCTACAGTTTTTAGGTATATCTCTGAACAGACTTAAAATTCCCTGTCCTTTTACATTCTACATGTGTCCATAAAAAAATCCTGAGAGGCTCAGGATGTGTAACACTGAAAGCATTTGACTTTGTAGCATTCTTAGTTCTGGGTGAGGATAATGACAGGCAGCAGCTGTTGAAATTTCAGAATTGAAATGTAGATTACTCCCCATCTTCCGACATTGGTCAATAGAGAGTTGTTTTCTTATGGTTCCGTTAAAGGCTTGTTTTCCCTTTCTGAGCTTATGTGCGTTACTATCATGAAGTTTAGTTTAACTCTGGCTATAGATTTGCATGAGAACTCAAAAACAAACATCAAATTAATTACAGAAGAGGATTTTTGACCTAGGTGTATCAGGCGTCATATGGTGGATCAAAGAGCAACACTCAACCCAAGAACCTTTTGTTAGATGAAGTTACTTTTTAGTATTTCTTCAAAGTTATTTGTTTCTTTAAATCTTTGAAAGGGCTCGTGTATGCAAGGGAGCTGAGAGGAAAGACCCAAAATCAGTCCTATGTTTCTACCTAAAATGAAGGAATAACAATTCAGGGCAAAATATATGGCAAAAACAGTTCCTCAGAAGAGGGCTGGGTACCTTGGTTGCAGACCCGTGTTTTCTAAATATTTAACTAGTGTCAGGCTTTGCCATGGCTCATATTTGTGTGTGTGTTTGTTTTAAGTGCATGACATTATTTTTTTTAATTGCTTTATTCATTTCATATTGGCTTATAACATTGTGTAAAATCTCAGGTGTACATTATTATACTTCAGTTCCTGTGTGGACTGTATCGTGTTCACCCCCAATAGTCTAGTTTTTATCCACTGCCACACATATGTGCCCCTTTACCCCTTTCGCCCTCCCCTTACTCCCTCCATGGCTCATGTTTTTGAAAGCAACTTTGTCTGCCTTCTCTTTAAGGTTCGACGCCTTCTCCTAGTCCTGTACTAAGCAGGCTTGATGTTTTGGTGCTTTGAGCCTTGGAACTTCTCCTTCATAGTGGTCCTTTTTTTCCAACTATTAAACATCTTTTTGACCTCTTCATAGGACCCTAACTGTTCCTTTGTCCTGTTTCTTCCTGGAACTAAAACAACACACACATACACACGCAGCTTTCTGCTTGGGTGAACCTTCCCACCCCCTGTCTTCTCTCTCCCTCAGATTTCTGAATTTTGTTTCTCTTCACATCAGTGGATGAAAAAAGGAAAAAGGAAAACCAACAACAAGGAACTACATATGTCACTTTCCCTTGATTTTTTTCATTCTAATCTGAAAGAGCTTATAATTGTTTTTGGGTTCTCTGTTCCAGCTAATTCTGCCCTTCTCTAAACTGATCTGCTCAATTTGAATCTAAAAGATATTTACATTTTTTTTTTTTTTTTTTACATTAGGGAGCTAGGATGTGAACAAGTCTTGAAAAGTTTTACCTACCAAAGTTTTTGTCGGGAGACTCATGGTCAATCTTCTCCCCCAATGCTTCAAGACACTATTTAACAAAATGAGACCTTTTGGAAACAAAGTAATATATTACGGTTTTCCTTTTAGTAGATAAAATGAAACTTTTTTGCACTGCCTTATGCAGGAAGTATTGCATACTACCCAGATTTAAAGGACCTAAATTGTTCATTCAGTTTGATTATTTGCATGTAGTACACTGTTGAAAAAATCTCTATGCTGAAGTCATGCTAGGATCTTAGGCTAACGTGATTTTGACACCACCAAGACACCTCACCACCATTATCATCTGTGGGCACTGTGCTCTTGCAAAAATCAGTAGGATGCTGCTCATCTGTCATTTAAAATATTACTGAGATCCTGCTGTTTTAAGATGTGTATAGATGTGCTCTACTTTAAGAAAACCCTATGTATAAAAATATAGATTTACACATTAATAGGTTTTATTAAATCATTTGTAATATTATGATAGAATTATTGGTTTTGTAAAAGGTTTCACTCCAAATTTTTTTTAAATGTCGAAGTCCCAGTGCATTTTAAGTTATTTGATTTAGTTAAATATTGTCAAGACCATTTCTAAGGCATAAATTGATTCTAAAATTCTCCTTGTAAGTCTTAGTGTAATATTCTGTTTATTTCCTCATCCTACTTTTCTTTAAAAAGCATCCTCTCCTAAAAGGATGCTAGTTCATTTTAGTGGGATTCAAAATCCCTGAAATCCACCATGTGTGACTGTCATATACAACTTCAGGTTGTTATTTTGGGAAAATTCTCTATAGGCTGTTATGAAATTAAAATCTTGTATACTACATTCGTCATCTGGGATGAAATTTCTCTGTGAAAGAGGAAAAGAGAGCAAAGAAATAATGAGTACAAGATAAGGAAATCTAGTAAGCAGAGGCATAGAAACTTTTGAGAAGAAGCTCTTATTCTTACTCTTCTGGTAGCTTGACATCTCACATCTTGATAACTACCCTGGTCTCATCTTGGTTTGTTAATTGGACAAGCTGAATTGTTAACCTTGACTGGCAATATGACAAGTAACATTTGAATTTGTGCTATTGGTTTTCAGTGCTTTGTCTCTTATGTTTCTTACGGCTCTTCTCTCAGGCTAGGGCTGGGGTACCATTTTAAAGAGAAGTCAAGTGAAAACTGAGAAAAATTTGTGGCCTGCCTGAGTATGCTCCAAAAGTGTAAAGCCCCCTAACAATACAGTGTGTGCCCTGAGACAGAAAGGAAACACTCTCAGAGGAACATGTCCTCCTTGCGTAGTGTCCCTCCCTGGGAAACTTGTCCAGGGAGTTCAAAGGGGCAGGTCACCAGAGGAGGACACAAGGGGGCAAGTACAGGACAGCCATGTGCATCATTTGGCCCATGTGCTGACCACATGAAACCTTCTTTGGGACTGGAAAATGCCTGACATGGCTAACCTAGAATATATCACTTTGCTGATTCCTGGCACCAAGCTTGTTTTTAGTGTGCGGTGGATGCTGTTGCGCTGTTTGAACATCCCTGCAGCTTGCTGACCTGGGGGAGCCCGAAGCAAAAAAAGTTATCTACTGCAGTTCTAAATCAAGTTTTAAAACAACAAAACATTTTAATATCTGTAGCTGGAAGGGAAATGTTTGGAGCTGTGTAACTGGCAGGCAGGAGTGCAGCGACTGAAGAAGAGATGATTCTTGGGCCAGTTTTGGACACAAACTGAGCTAAACTCAAAGAAACCCAGGCAGACTCTCCTGTCTGGCTTCCCAGTAAAGTCAGAGGGGACAGTCCTGGCAGTACTGTGGATTTGTATGCTGGGATAGATATAAACAGCAAAACTCTCAGCCCTGTGGCTATAAAAAGAAATATTTTTTATGATATATTCGTTGTTTAAGAGCAGGCTGTGAGTTTTGTTTAACATTTATTCCTGTGCAGTTCAAAAACCAGAATTCTATCTGCTTGTGTGCTTAAGCTCTTTCAGATGTTTTTATCGTGTAACATTTTCTCCTGATTCTTCTTTTAATGTATGGTTTTTTTCCCCACAATCTGTTAAAAGATCAGTGTGTGTGAATCTTGACACTGTGATGCTATTTCATGGTTTTAATTTGAATGTGAATTGTTGCAGCTGGAAGCATATGATTAATGGCACAGACTTGTTTGTCGCAAAAACAGATGATATTTTACATTTAGTCAAGATGCATTGAAAAATTGACTCACTTATATTGCACTGGACGTAAGTCACATTTTAATTCACTTTTGAATTCTGCTTGTAATTTGAGTTAATCTTAAACATATAGATGTCTGTCTCTGGTGATGTAACTGACTATTGAAAGTATTTGAAGGAAAATTGCATATTAAATATATATTGTCCATTAGTTGAGTAACCAAAGTTTTTTTGCTGGGAAAATTCTTCTAAATCAGTCAGTGAGTCTGGGAGTCAGTGTAAAAAAGAGGGAGGGTATGGTTATAGAGATGAGAAATTCATTCTTCTTGATTGCCTGTGTATTTTTATATGCCTCTATGGTGTACATACATAATACAACAATGCTCCTGGTCTCTCATACCTGGTGGCATGTTGGGGAGTTCTGACCCACGCGAGACATTGCAGGCAGTGACCCACACAAGACATTGCAGGCAGTGTCTTACAGCTTATCTGCCCTCACTCTGGGTTCTGGGTGCATTTGCTGCAGTGGCCCGAGCCATCCTTCTCAAAAGCAATGTCAGAAAAGTTGCATATGCAATTTCCTTCAGAGATGAGTCTCACAAGTCGTCGAAGTGTATTATGGTGTTCTACCTTCCAGCTGTTTCCTCTTATAAAATAGCATGAAACCATACATGTTAAATCAGGTGTTACTTAGTCAAACTCGCTACACCAGATATGAGTTTGCTGTTTTAAATCCCTGAGGTGTGGCTGTCCAGTCTCAAATTGAGTACTTCATGATGAGGAAGTCAGTGTCTCAGAAAGCATGCTTATATGTCATATTAGAAGAGTTTTAATTATTATGATTCATTATAATTTACCAAAATCTAACTTTCTGCTTCTTTGCTAAAATGGATCCAGTTCTGCTTTGTGGAGCCATACTCAACAAATAAATATCTTCCCTAAACAGTAATTCAGAAACGTGAAACTTGTCATATCCTCGGAAAGATCATTTTCCAAGCTAATTTCTTAGGTTTCTTCAACTATTTTTCCTTTTCTATGGTCTCCAGGTCCATCACCATCCTGGTTGCCTTCTTATGGACAAGTTTTCAATTATGGTGGTCCCTTGTAAAATGTGTATCCAGAAACGTAATGCTCTAGATATGGTCTGGCCAGTGCTGCTGTCATCTCTCTTCTTTCAGGAACTCTATTTCTCTTAAAGCCAACAGTATGAGGCCCAGCACCCCATTGGTTCATACTGGATATGCTGTCAAAACACTCAGCTGTTTCAAGTTAGGTCTCTTCTGTTTTTGTGCAAGTGATTTTTTTTTAAATTCCCAGTTCCAGACATTACTTATATCTCTATTAAATTTCATTGTGTAAGTACTGGCTCATTGTTCCAGCTTGTCAAGAACTTTTTGACTTTTTTTATTCTGTCATCCAACATATTAGCAATTTCTTTCAGCTTTGCTGCATGTGTAAATGTTGAAATACCTTCAAAGTTTTTACTCAATTAAAATTTATAAACATGTATCAAATTGTCTACTCTGTGCCTGTCTCATGCTCACTGCTGGGGATAACAGGATGACTAGAGTGTAATCATTCCTTCAGGAAGCTCACAGGGTATAGGGAATAATAGACATGTAATTATATAACTATATTGCAGTGTGATAATTGCTATAATAGAGTTATGTGTAAAATGCTGTGAGAACCAAGGGTGGTTGCAAATCATAGAAGACCCAACCCCTTCCATGTTGGCACAGATCCATGAATTTTGAGGTATGGCTGTTATAGCAGTTATAATGCTGCCTAACTACTGTCATCTGATTTACTTTTCTCTTTCTTTCTTGCTCAAGGATACAGCAAGAGACTTGTTAAATATTTTGCTAAAATAATCTCATACTATGGTATTTTCAGAATATACCAACCTGGCAAGCCAGTCCAAAAGGAACTAAGAATTATTGTGAAGGACTTATTCTTATTGACCCCATGGGGGTTCGTGATGATCACATTTTAAAAATCTGGGGTGATATTTGCCTATCCCCAGTCTTCTGGCAACTTTCCTGTTCTCCATGGTTACATAGCAATGCTTAGAGTAGTTTGGTGATGATGTTTGAGTTTTTCTGCTATCTTGGTATGTAATCTGTCTGGATCTGGAGACTTGAATTAACTTAAAGAGAGTGAAGACACTCTCTCCTGTCTTCATGTTTACCTTTCTCTTAACTCTTTCCAGATTGAAAATGATTCTTTCTTTTTGTGCCCCTCTGTTTTGAGTTTTTCTTCTTCTTCTTCTTCTTCTTCTTCTTCTTCTTTTTTTTTTTTGCTTATCTATTCTTCTTAACATTTTTGCAAGTATAAATTCATTTTAGCCTTTAGTCTTTGTTCCCTTTTTTATAGTTTCATTCTCCTTTAACTATCTTCCTTTTTAGGATGAATAGTCATGTGCTGGTTTTTCTCCTCCTCCTCTTCCAATTATTATATTGAAACCCTAAAGTCTAGCCTGAATGACCGTTTTTGGTCTTATGGTCTCTAGGATAACATATCCACCTTTTCTTCTTTGATGGTCACAATTAAACCCAGAGACTTGAACTCTTCATTGTTTTCTCATCCTTCTTTGCTATGAAATTGTCAACTGAATAAGGTAGAAATTTACGGAACTGAGGACTTTATAGCAGCCATGTGCTTAATAGCATCTGGCTCTGATAGTGTGACTGATAGTAGCAATATACCTGCCACCAAGACTGGACGCTGCACGTTTTTGGCCATAAACAGTGCTTGTATGGTCCTGCCAACGTTTGCCACTCTGTCTCCCCTTGGGTTTCCCTTGCTAATCTACCCCTCCTCCTTATTGACTCATTTCTCTCGGTACATCTGTCAGTATTCATAATTCAGTCTGATTTGTGACCAATTTTGACTTTTTTAATACAGCTTGACAAATTCTAGTGATTAATGATAAAATTATTTAACTCTGTTTCTGTGTCCTCGGTAGACACTTCCCAGATGTGAAAACAGTGTGCATAAATAAGAATACTACAGAATAGAAAGTTACGCATGACATTCAAAACTAAAGATAATAACCTACTCTGGCTCTTTAGTGGAAAAAAAGATTATGCACAAATACAGTAAAAGGAATGGTTGTGGCACAGGTGGCATTTAATGCAGGACTTTAGACCAGATTATGCTTGAAGATACAAACATGGGGAGAAAGGAGATTCCCAGTGGAGGGAAAAGTCATAAGCAGAGGCAGCAGCATTTGGGAAACGTGGCTGGGTATAAGGCGAAAACATGAGCGGTTCATTTTGGCCGCTGCAAAGGTCCCATAACTGTGGCTTGGAAGGATTCAGGGTTAGAAGGGTCACTTGGATCAGACCATCAGGAGCCTTGAATGGCAGGCTAAGCTCTTTTTCACCAATGTTTCCCAAGGTTTTTTACATCATCAGACACGTGGAAAATGGTAATATTTTTATAACATATTGGGATAAACAGAAACTGCTTACTGGTAGAGGTGATGACAAGAAATGAGGGGATTATGCCCCAGACCCCGCTAGACAGCCCAGTGGCTTCAGGATTTCAGTACATCTGTAATCCTTCTCAGGCATGTCCATGTTAGGAAGAAGGTAAGATTTTATCAAGGCATATTTCTCTCTCAGATTTCAATTTAAAGCTGTTTTGAGCTTTCTGCCAAGCAAATGACCTCCTCCCCTCCACACATACATGCAGACTCTCCGTTATATGTACTACATGTGTTTCCAGTTGCCAATTCAAGTACCAAGAGTCCCATTCACTTACTTTTCCTTCAAAACCATGGCCTTTCGTTGTAAGAAGAGATGACAGTCTACCTGTGTCCCAAGTCCTTTAATTTCCTGCCCAGATTACCAAACATAAATTCTAGGTTTCTCATGTGTGTATCATTGTACTTATTTCATCCTGCTTGCTTTTAATTTTATGATCCTTTTGAAGAATAATTACATCTCACTACTAGTGTAACTGAATTTTGACGTGAAATTCTCTCGAGAGTACCTATAGTCCCTCAATAAGTAAACATACCATCTCTGATAATTCCTTCAGGGAACAAGTATATGACTCTGAAACAATAATTAAACTGTTACACTTCAAATCTGAAAGAGCTTTTGTAGACTGTTAACAAAATTACCGTAATGAATGATTTTTCTATAAAAGGACTACTTCCCTTGATTAAAGAAACGAGTTTAAAATACCACAGTACCATAATTTGACAATGTTACATCTTCATTAGCTGTTGCATTAGCAAAGAGGGTGCTTCTCAGAGCACTTTCTCTTGGCATTTAACCAATTAAATTGAGTATAGAAATAGATTTTGATATAATATTTTAAGAGGTATTTTAATATTGAGAATGGGTTGAAAATCTTACAATTTGACTGTAAGACTTAGAAATCCTTATATAGTTATCCTTTTCACAGTAGCATCTCACGTGGGCATTTTGGAGACAGCTGAAGCGATACTTTTAGTACTGAAATGTCTGAACAACTGGGTGTTTGATGATATTAAGGATTTGACATTAATTTCTTTTAGATGTAATGCTGGTGTTTTGGTTATGTTTTTTAAATGAATCCCTATATTTTAGAGATATTGATAGCACAATATTTACAGAGGAAATTTACATAATATCTGAGAGAGGAATTAGGATGAGGCTGAATTGGCCAGAATTGATAGTTGCTAAGGCTGAGTGATGTGTTCATTGTAGTTTTCTGATTATTTGTGCATGTTCAAAATTCTCCATAATAATAAGTGAAAATATCAGGAGCATAATTGATCATTTATCTGGTGAATAGCAGAAACCCTACAATCTGTCCAGGGGCCGGGTGGCTCTTCCGTGCTGCGTTAGACCTGATCTGCTGTGCTTTTTATTTCTGTTCTTTGCCTTTGTGTCTTTCATAGTTGTCGATCTCTTCTTCTCTCTTTTTTAAAATTTCTTAATTTTTTGATTTTGTCTCTTTTGTAGCTCTCTCTTCTTGCTACTGTCCACATGCCTGTCTCTGGTGGATTCTCTCTCTCCTCCTTCTCCCACATAATGATTTACTACTTCTAATATACTCTGAGCAAGGAGACAAGAAACTAAATGTGATCACATTTTTTTCTAGGCAAGATTTCTGTGTGGGCCCAAGGGACCTTTTAGAGTGTTAAGCATGTGAGATTGAGGATGTTAATTTGGGGACATTGCTGTTGGCTGCCCCATGGCTCCTACTTTTTAGCTGTGTTCTGGATAACTGAGGCATCCTATAAATGTTTAGATATATTGTACAATCATGTGTCTTGAGCCTGCAAGGAGGGGGTTGGTTCGTTTTCTTTAACACAGTGTTAATGACATAGGAAATTATTTTATTTACAACTCACTGAAAAGAAATTTAAGTTTCCAGTTTTTATTACTACTTTAAGGATCGGAAGGGTAAATATGCTCTTATGGGAAATACATGTATTGCTAAGAAGTAGGTTGAAGCCTAAATGACATAATGTCATAAAGATATTTTCAACTCAGTGACCTGAGGCTGTGAGCTCACAAGCCAGGCAGGAGCCGTGTCTACTTGGTTTGCCACTGTACTTGTAGTGCCCAGTACTATGTCTGGTACATAGAAGCCACTCAATACATATTTATTAGTTGATTGAGTGAATGAACAATATAAATCAGATGACTTTTTAATTCAGCACATGTGAATTGAGTGAAGGTTATATGCCTGTTCCTGTAATAGCTCCCTGAAATATCCAGAAGAATTGGTCTCGAAACATAGCTGCAGAATGCTGTCAGGCAAGAGCAGTCATAAAGAATTGGATGTGTAAAAACACACGCATTGTTACACGTATCCTAACATTGAAGGGGTTTACAGTTTGCTCTGGAATCACAAAGGATAGAGAGAACAATTTTGTAGAAATAAAATTAAGGAAGGCTTCACAAGGAGATGGCATTTGGGTTTAGACTTTAAATTTGCATAGGGTTTATCTAGGTAAGCCATGAGTTGGGCAGAGAAAAAACAGCCCGAGGTAAAATGCCTGGTGACGTTTCAAAGTGTCCAAGAGTTTGGCAGTTACACTGGGATGAAGCTGGGTGATTCATGATTGAATATTAAGAATAAGGGATAAGGGGTTAAGAGTGACTCTTAAGGTTCATATTTTGGGTGGCTGCCAGTCCCCAGACAGGGAATCCGGGAGGCTGGTTTGGAAAAGAATGCATGGCAAGAATGAGTTCTTTTGGGGACAAGTTGAGTTTAAAATGAAAAACATCTAGAAGGGAATATGTGATAGACTGTAAGAAATAAGAGTATTAATGCTTAGGACAAAGTTAGATGGGAGCATTTGAACTGTTTTCATGATATTAGAGGTAGCTGAAATAATGTGAGTAAAGATATTCCCACGGAGGATGTGTGAGGTGAGAAGAGAGAATTCTGAGGAATATCAGAGATAATTCTTAATTGGAGATCTGTGCACCCTGAGAGCAGAGATATGTCTTTTTTATTTTCTTATCTGTATAGTATAGCACAGCACATGATGCTCAATAAGCCCTCACAGCAGTTTTTTTTAAACGTTGCCTTTGAAAGAAGCATTTTGAGAATGCAGTAGATGCTATTTACTAGAGCAACAATGAGATGACAGTAAGACCAAGGGTAAGTTATTAAGTTTTTCCCCCTTTAGTTCATTAATCCACACTTGGAAATTTCTTCCTAGCTGCAAATTCATTTTCAACTTTGCATTAGTTATCAATTGCTATGTAATAATTTACTACAAACTAAGAAACTTAAAAAAACAAATTTTTTTTCCTTGATAAGTTGAATACAGAATTACCTTATAACCTAGCAATTTTACTCCTAGATATATATTCACTGAACTGAAAACAGGTGGTGAGACAAAAACGTGTACACCAATATTTATAGCAGCTCTATTCACAGTAACCAAAAGGTAGAAACAACCAAAATGTCCATCAGCACATGAGTGGATAGACAGAATACGCTATATCAATTCAGTGGAATATTATTCAGTCATAGAAGGATCCCCTTCTAAGCTCGTGTTTTTGTTGGTGGTTATCAGTTCCTCCGGAATGGTTAGACTGAGGGCCTCAGTTCTTGGCCAGCTGTTGGGCAGAGGATGTCCTTAGTTCCTGGCCACATGTGCCTCTCCAACTTGGCAGTTTGTTTTATAAAAGTATACAGACGAAGAAGGCAATAGGGATAATCTGCTATCAAGATGGAAATGACAATCCTTTGTAACCTAATCTCAGAAGTGACATCCCATCACCTTTGCCACATTCTGTTGGTTAGAAGTAAGGTACTGGGCCAGTCCCCACTCAAAGGGAGACGCAAAGGCATCAGTACTAAGAGGTGAGGATCACTGGAGGCCATTTTGCAGGCTGCCTGCTACAAACATTAAGGGGTTACCATTAATGTTTCTGTGAAGCTTTGATTATTTACGTTGAGATGACCACATGTTCTTCCTGACTGAACCTTCCTCAGGTAAATCTAAAAGTCATTTATTGAGTACCTATAACTCTCATTATGTCAGGTACAAAAAAAGAGAAGATGTGGTCCCTGGCTTTATGGATCATAAAGGGTGATTCTCTTAATGTTTCCTTCTTTTGTGCAGAAACAGTTGCTTGGCATTGATTGTTGATGAGGATACGTGATCTTAGATTAATTTGTGTACTAAAAGTGTGTTTGTGCATGTGTGCATATTGAATGAAATGACCGGATTCTTGAGGTTTATAGCAAGACTTCCTTAATTTTTCTAATTAAGGAAGAGATAAATCTTGGAGGATACAAACCAAAGAATGGGAGTGGGGTGGATAATGTTTTTCCTCTCTCCCCAAAAATTTCTTGTGTGGTTTATCCATTTTTAAAATAGCAACAAGTTGATGATAAATGTATTGAAAACAATTTTTTTTTTTAAGGACGCTGATCCTATTTTAGATTGGCATGTAGAAAACATGTCTACCCTATAATTATTTTCACTCACCTTTATAAGGGCATGAAAGGAGTGATGTGTCCTCAATAGTCAGCTAGGAAAATAAGCCCTAACCTCATATCAGAGCTTTAAGGAAATTCAGCATTGTGGAACCCTACTGGATACCTAATAAATGTTTCTTCTCATGTAGTATGTTCTGCTGTCCTCAGGCAAATATATTCTTTACCTATCCCAATCTAAATAAAACTTAGATGGTAGGCTTACCATCATTTCAATTGTGGTGTCTCTCTCTTTTCTATTGAGTGTGTTCTTCATGGGAAACTGTTTTTGGAAGTGAAGTGCTTGACCTCAGGCAATGTTTCAAACTCATTTGTCTTCTCTCTGGCTAGCGTACTGATTCCTAATCTTTTTATGCTGTGACACATTATTTTGTGTAACCCTCTGTTCCTAAGTGCTGGATGACACATACATACTTATATTTTAAAGCTAATTAAAATTAATTTCATTTTGAGAGCTCTACTTGCCTCTTGAGATAATTGGAGACATCCCAGAGCATCAAAGACAGAAGGTTAGCAATTATTGATTTAGTGATGTAGTTGTGTGTGAAGAAATCTGTTTAATGGTATATGTGATGTAGTGGGCTAATCTTGCTTTAGTATCTAGTAATGGCGTAAAAAAGGAAGTCTGATTACCTTAAGATAACATTTTAATGATTCATTCATCCAGCGTTGGTTATAGAGACCATTCATTGGGAATTGTTTGAAGTGGAGTGATCGTGTCACTCGCATCCCCTTTATAAATGGCAGTTTTAAAGCACACAGGGAAAGCTTACCTAAGAGAACAGACAAAAAGGACTGCCATCCTTTAAAAAGAAGCTCCGAGACAAGAAGAGTGTTTGTGTAAGACAAGAATTATGAAAGGAAGGGAGGGAACGAGGCAGGGTATTTTAAACTATATAAAAATCTGAGACTGCTTATACTGAAATCCATGGACGGATAATCCACATATTCATTCTTGCGTTCGCTTATTAATTGACTTAATATTGAATGCCTGCTGTGTGCCAGAGTCTGCGTAGACACCTGGAGACACAGTGGTGAACACACCCAGCAAGGAGGCTCTTGGAAATATTTAGCAAAGTGGATTGGTAGGGCTATGGAGACAGTACCTGGTGAAACTGGTATGCTTACATAAAAGCTACGAAAAAGCTGTGAGAAAGTGGGTAATAAACAGTTGCAAGAATTCCTGAGAGGAAGAGCCCATTTTGTCCTTAGATATATTTGCTTTCTTCCTATTCATAATCCAACCACGTTTTATTTAAAAGTGGCCCTTGGCAGAAAAAGAGAAAAAAAAAGAGCCCTTGCCTAGAAATGGCAGTCCCTGCTTTAACCCGTACTTCCTGACCGCTCACCACTGCAGCCATGTGACCCCCTGAAAAAAATGCACCAATTTTTGATTGTCTACATGTTTATAACAAAAGGGAGGGAAAGATAAAGTATAATAATAGCTTTGTGTATGTGTGTATATATACCATATGTCAGCCTTTGTACACCACATCATCTCCTAAAGGTATACACACACACATAAGAGCAGTGTGTATTAGTGATCAATTTGGGTTTTTTCATCATATAAAATATATAGTGTCACCTTAATATTAAATTGATAATTCACACTCTTTCTTTAAAAATCTAGCTGAGGACAGTTGTGCTAAAGGAACGTACATATTCATCTGAAGGGGAGAAACCTCTTTTTTGGTGTTAGAGGTGGGAAGAAATTGAGAAACATAAAGTACTAGAGGCTGTAGGAGATACAGGTTATAGACAAAAGTTACTGGAAAAGAAGGGTCCAGCCCAAATAAAAACTTGGTTTAGTTTTATAACATGGCCATATTGGAAATTGCAGAGGAACCTATTCTCCTCTGCCTGTTCCTTTCAGCGCCTGGTAGACTTTTACTTCCAAACCTTGGAACTCAGGCTAGTTCAGTAGTTCAGAAAGTTATAGGCTTAAATGGTGGCCAGAAAATAATAGTTAACACTTAATGGACGTTTAGAATATTCCAAGCACTATGCCAAATGAATTATCTCATTTAATCTCTACAGTCCTATCAGGGTACCTAAGTATTGTTATTTTCTCCCTTTTATTGAAAAGGAAACCAAAGCTATGTTATCCTAGGTCACTAAGATGGCATGTAGCAGAACGAGGTTTTGAACCCAGTGACTCTGGCTTCAGAGTCCATGCTGTCAGTCACTCTGCTGTCACACTTTCTGTCAGAGCTAGCCTGTCTGTTAGGGCTGAACCCAACTCCAATGCATTGGCTTGTTTTCAAGGAAAATTGTGTACCAAAATCTGAAAAAATTAGAACCTTCCAAGAGGTTTGGAACATATCTAATCCCCAAGCTGACAGCTGCCCATATTTATTTGTGATTTGTAAAGTACATTGACTGGTCCAGTTACATAATTTAAACTATAATGTATATTAGCTTATGTACATTATTAAATTAAACATTGGTGTCAATTCCCTGAAGTCTAGACTGATCCTTTGCCATTCGCTATTTTAAGCATAAGCCTAAACATGGATCCTGACTGTTCTGTAATCAATAGGATGACAAAAAAACAGAACAACGAGAATAGTCCACAAAAAGACTTAAGTCTCCATTTAGGAGTTGTGATAAGCTTTTCCATCAAGAATAGCATAGATCAGGGCCAGCCCCGTGGCCAAGTGGTTAAGTTTGTGTGCTCTGCTTTGGCGGCCCAGGATTTCACGGGTTCGAATCCAGGGCATGGACATGGCACTGCTCGTCAGGCCACACTGAGGCGGCGTCCCACATGCCACAACTAGAAGGACCCACAACTAAAATATACGACTATGTACTGGGAGGATTTGGGGAGAAAAAGCAGAAAAAAAAGAAGATTGGCAACAGTTGTTAGCTCAGGTGCCAATCTTTAAAAAAAAAAAAAAGAATAACAGAGTGTTAAAGGAAGAAAAGGGAAATATGGGTGAGATCAAGTAAATACGGTAGAACAAGCAGAATTCTCTTAAGGTTTTATTACATAAGTAGGTTATATAGCAATCACTTGTTCTGAGGTCAAATTAGTCACCAAGGAGAAATTCCACTTAGAGTGAGAGACTAAAATTCTACCTATGAGTGTCAGGGTTAGAGTCTGTGACTGTGTTCTTTATTGCTATATAAGATGAGACATTAGATGCTCTTCAACTTTTTCTGTGGGCTGTGACTGTGTTAAATTAGAATCTCATGTTATCTCTGACAATTTAGTCTCACGGTAAGTTCAAGTTTTCAAGAGAAAGAAATGCTAGTAGGGAGAAATGGCAAGCTGTGCTAGAATGCCATAGCATTTCCACCGCACTAGAAGATCTTATTTCACCCTGAGTATGTAACAAACATCTTCCGCTTCAACCAGAAAATTCCCATTTTGGCTCTTCCCAATTTGTTGCTTGGGTCAATGGCAATTTCAACAAAATTGTTCCCATCCCAGCTTGTCTAGCCTGGCCACCTGCTTTTCTAGGATACTACGAACACGCTTTGCTTTTTGTGTTGTGCCACTAGCTCAGGAATTTGCTTCTTAGTAAACATTTGGAGCTATGCAAATTGTGATCACCTTGGGGTTTGTGGGTCTTCTAGGGAGTCAGTCCTTGGCTTTGGTAAGAGCACAGAAGGGAACATTTCTCCAGAACTTGTCCCACAGCTATTTCTTTCTGTGCTTTCACTTTCTCATGGCTCTTGGTTCTGTTGGGCGTCAGGACAAGCTAAAGGATCACAAGTAGGATAAGATCAACAAGGATCACAAAAGGTAAAGGGTAATGCTCTTGCATTTTTAGTACAGTGCTTAGCACATGCTGCATTATGGGCTGCACATTTCCAAATACTAGAAAGGCTAAGCAATAAACAGTGAAGTTTAAGTGTACATGTGTTTTAAAAAAAATTTTAAATTTCAAATGTTGAGATTCCTTGCAGAACTTGGTATGTGCCAGAAACATAAAAGTTACATGCTAATAACTATAAACACACAATCTACCACCATCAACCAAAAAGATAGAGTATTTCTGTATCATGGAACAGTTTATTAGGTAAATTCCCCATTCTGCATTTGAGGAATCTGAATAAATATTTTATAAAAGATTAATCAATTTATTTTGAAAAAAATACTGATTGAGTTCCCACTACGTGTAAGACTTTGTGTTGGATGCATTCAGAGTATAGAGATGAACAAGACACGTGAAATGCACAAAACTCCCATAAGGCTCTCTCGGTCTAACCAGGAAGGTGAAATATGCATTCAGATAACTATGCTGCAGGGTGGAAAGTGTTATGAGCAGAACCAAGAGAAATAGACTGAAAGTTTTCTGAGAAATTATTTCTAGCTGGAAGATCATGGAAGGCTTGGTGGAATAGGTGGCATTTGATCTGGCCCTTGAAAGGCATGTAGTGATGTGGGTGTGCAAGAGCTGAGGGCAGAACCAGCATGGTAGGAGCTCCAGGCAGAGGGGGTAACACAGAAGCATGAAAGTGAAAAGCCTGCATCTGGTCCAGAAGAGCAAAAGTATTTCTGGAGTATATAAGGAGAGTAATGGAGAAATGCTGGAGGAATGGCCAATTGGAGCCAGATCATGGAGAACTATAAATGCTAAATAAAGTAGTTTGGGAATTTCAAGTTATAGGCATTGAATATTTTTGAGCAGAGTGGTGATATAATTTGAGCTAGTTTTCTGGACAAGTATTAGTAATTTAATTGGAACACTTTATAAATATCTGTTTGTTAATATCACCACCAATCTCATCACTGAGAAGCTGTCAAGCTCACAATGGTGGAAACAAGTTTCCAAAATTCTAGTTTTTGCTTGAAAACAAATTTTATCATTGACAACAAATACTATCAGTTGTTTTCCTTAAAGTTATAGGCTTCCATTTTTTTTCTTCTTTGAGGAAGATTATCCCTGAGCTAACATCCACTGCAAATCCTCCTCTTTTTGCTGAGGAAGATTGGCCCTGAGCTAACACCTGTGCCCATCTTCCTCTGTTTTATGTGTGGACACCTACCTCAGCATGGCTTGATAAGCAGTGCGTAGGGCCACCTGGGATTCAAATCGGTGAACCCCAGGCTACCGAAGCAGAGTGCACAAACTTAACCACTACACCACCAGGCCTGCCCCTACATATTCATTTTTGAGAAAATGTCTATCAAATACTCAAGCCTGAATAATCATACTTGGTCAGTGGAAATTTCCGGTGAAAATGGAGTTCCACGAAAAGAAAAGTGACTAGCTTAGCTCACAACTCAATTGCACAGGTGCTAATCCTCAAAACAACCGAGTGCTTTGGTATGGAGCAAAAACGCTCTGCCTGCTTCTCATTTAGTCACACAGAATATTTAAAAAGGACATGTTCAAGATGTAATTTAATAAAACTAAGAATTTTTACCGCTTTAGCAAGTTCATTCTTAGGTGAAACTAGATTTTTCCCCCCTGAAGATATGTGGTGGTCAAGGATACAGTGACTGTTAGTTTGATGCTGGTACTTCTGTTCATGTTAAGTTACCAGCAGTTTTATTCACCTTTCACCATCAGTGAAAATGTCAACATAGTAGAAATAGCATATAATGTCTTAGTATAATTATGAGAATAGTGTTCATCTCTGGGGCCTCCTGATTGGCTCTCGAAGAGCACCCTTGGTGAACTGTTGCTTAATGTTGGCAGACTTACTGGCTATCTTCTGCCCCAAAGTATATGGACATTGCTTAAACTAAGTCTTGGATTTCTACTTCCACATAATAATAATTATACTTTTTGTGCTCTTTGCTCCTGAGCCAACAGCTGGTCAAATGGCCTAAACTGACATTTATATGCTATTTTAGGGGGTGGCTGAAGGAGGCCCTGTTGGTGTCCCACCATAACCCCCTTTTTATGGGCACCAGACTGATTTTCAACAGCCCATTCCTTGGCTTTTTTGCCTGGGAGTGTTCTCTGGCCGCGGGAGCCTGGTTTGCCTGAGTGCCTTGGGCAAGCTGGAAGTGCCGGGAAATTAATGCCCAGCCTTCCTACACAGTCCTCAACCAACCACTAATGGGAGGAAGGTGGATGAAAACCCACTGCTTCACCCTTAGTGCCTGGCTCCCAGAGTTCCAGCACAATTAAGCTTACCCACAGTGGTAGCTGGCTGGATAACTCTCCTTTTGTGAGTCGTCTCTCCCTGTTTCAGTCTCCCACTCTGCCACCAGTATTTCCTGCATTCACCTCTCAAGTGAACCGTTTGCACTGGGGGGATCCAAAATAAGGCAGAACCTATTTGTTTACATGTTCCCTTTGCTGACTGTCTTATAGACTTTAGGAGAAGGAAGAACGTTCTTTTTCTTCCTTCCCCACATTTTCTAATGGTAAATTTTGAATAAATATAGGAATATCTTAATAAATCTTTTTCAATCTATGCAGCCATATGTCTAGGGGTGTGTAGGGTATTTGTTTATTCATTTTTAAGGTTTATGAAATCTGCAGACTTGGCAGTTTGGGACTAGAGGAAACTCAGGTACGGGTAGGTAGTACTGTCCACTGTAAGTGTTAACAGGCAGTGGGTAGTAGACCAGGTCCTTAAGCGAGGCAAGACTACTCCAGGTAGCGAGCCGCGGGTCTCTATAGTAATTCTCCCCTAACTGCTGTGTCAAGCCTAGACTCTGCCTAGCTTACAAAGCCATCCATCTTCTGTTTTCACACTAGCCATTTACTTGTCACTGGCTCACACTTCATATTTCATGCTCATTCAGTCTTCATTCTGCAACCCCCTCCATTCCTAATTTCCTCTTAGTTTATGGTCCCAGCTGCACCCTCCCCACTAGAATGCCTTTTTTCAGCTTCTCCCCAATATCATTCTTAACCATTTAAAGCCCATGGACACATGTCTTTAACATGCCCACTCATGCACATAGAACATTCCATTCGTTCCCATTTCATTGGAGGCTCTTATACTCTCTGGGAAGCAGTGCCATGTAGTAGAAAAGGACACATGGTCTTTGGAATCAGACGGTCCAAAATTTGAATTGTAGATCTGCCATATAAATCTAAATAGCTGGACGTGGAACAAGGTGCTATCCTCTCTGTTCCAATTTCTCCATCCGTTAAATGAGGATACAAAGTCCTAAAAGGTTAAATGAGATGATGTGTATAAACACTTAGAAGGTTAACTGTAGGTTGGGGGATAGATGATGACTATATGTTAATCATCTTTGTTTCCTACGTGGGTGTTCACAGCACATCTCACTGTGAGTCTGGGGACCTTGGTCTCCTCCAGCTCAACAGTTTACCCACTGTTTAGTGGTGGATTTCCTTCCTTCATGCAGACCAAATTTTTGTGTTTCATAAAGAACTTACCAGCTCTGATTTTTCTAACAGTTCTTTCCTTATCTAAAATAAAGTGTTTTTTGACTCACTGAAAAGCAAAGTGGGACAATAAATCTCCCTTCAGAGAACTTGACTTTTAATCTTTACATTTTTATACTTTGATCATTTGGGGAGGGTTTAATTTCAGATATTTTGGCTTTTTCTTTTTGGTTGAAGTGGGAAGTCCATAATAAAATTTTGAGTTTGGATATATATGTCCTAGTCATCCTGAATTCTTAGCATTCCAATTTTTAAAAACAGTTTGTCTGTTTTGTAGAAGATGAAAAGACCAAGACCCCATAGATGGGAGGGGTAAAGAAGCACTACAATTACTACTTTTCTCTCCCTTCTCCTTTCCTGCTCTTCAGACATTTTCTCCCTGTGCTGGAAACCATTCTTCTTAAAGTATTACTGCTGAGGTATTCTTTGTTCCGAGGATATATCCTTCACTAAGATTCGAAGACTCATTACTTACAATTCAAGCTCTCCAAAATTGACTCCATCTATGGGTCTCCAATCCCCTTACATTTCCCAGAGGGAAATTACTCTTACCCTCTTGCATTTTTTTAGGAATGTAGTAAGAAGATGGAAAGAGGAGACAGTCTGGACTTCTCATCCTGACTCTGTCTGCTATCACAGGGTGGCTGACAGCAGTGGAGGCGCTCGTCCTGGTTAGCCTGTCCTATAGTCCTTTGGTGCAAACCATCTTTGGATAGGGGTGACTGCACCTGCCCCAGACCAGCAAGGCTATGTGCTTTTCCTTTCAGAGACAGGATTAACTATCTGCTCATTCGGTCCATTTTAGCTCATTAGGTCCACCTTTCAAAGAACAGCTCTTTTAGGGAACTTATTCATAGCCTTTTAATTTAACACAAGGGAACTCTAAGCATCTTTTTGGCTGCAAATAACAAAATAGTCATCTACAATTGGCTTGAATAGTAGGCATTTGCTCTGCTCACAGAGTAAGGAGTCCTTATAATGTAGGTGGTTGGTTCTCCTGCTCAGCGGTACTCTAACGGACCCAGGCTCTTTCTGTCCTCCCATGGCGACATCCTCAGTGTGTTGGTATGTCTCCTTCAGTGTTGCTAGAAGGCTAATGCTGTTCACAACATCACCTTATCACCTAATGAAATCTAAACACTAGAAGAGAGCAGCTCTTTTTGGGCATCTATCTTTTTATTGAAGAGCAAATTCACTTCCAGAAGCTCCCAGCAGACCTTCGTTGAGTCCCAGTTCACCGGGACTGAATCCTTTGTCCATGCTGCAAGAGCAAAGGGCTGGAAAAATGAGTAGCTGGCATTTTTAACCTCTATAAGGGCAGGCTGGCTGCTAGTAAAGAATGTGATTACTATGAAGACTGAAATTTTTTTTTTTAGGAAGATTAGCCCTGAGCTAACTACTGCCAATCCTCCTCTTTTTGCTAAGGAAGACTGGCCCTGAGCTAACATCTGTGCCCATCTTCCTCCATTTTATACATGGGACGCCCACCACAGTGTGGCTTTTTGCCAAGCAGTGCCATGTCTGCACCCAGGATCTGAACCAGCGAACCCTGGGTCGTGGAGAAGTGGAACCTGTGAACTTAACCACTGCACCACTGGGCTGGCCCCTGAAGACTGAAATTTTTATCTGTTTCATTTACTACTGTGTCCCCAGCACCTGGGATGGTGCCAGGTGCTCAGTAAATATATGTTAGATGAAGGAATTAGTGAATATTGAGAGAATGTTGTTGAAGTCCAAAGTGTGCTGTGGAAATGAACCTGCGCAATGAGGACACGTTATGCTCCTGTCTTCTCTCTACTCTTGTTGTAGTGCCTTGAACCAAGCTCTTGTGGTTGATTGGTTCTCAGAATGAACTCTTAGATTCCCAAGGGCTTCTTACAACTTGTAGTAAGGTAGTATTGGACCTTGGGTAATCAGGAGGTTTGGGAACACCCTCCACCCAACCTCTCTACTGTTAAGACAACTCCTTTGTTTTTTAATCAAAATACAACAATTTAAGCCACACAGAGCACACAATTTTCAGTCATTAGGATAAGAGTGGCCTTAGACTGCTGTTAGCTGTGATTTCCTGTGTTTGTTACTCCTCTTGGATTTGGTTTGTGGGTTGGGAATGTTGGGAATGTGGGCATCAAACAGGTGTTCCTGACTTTCCCGATGAGGCTCCCTTCTCAAAGCACCTGGCCGCTGGGTTGATGACACATCCATTTCTCATTTTAATCTGGTGACTAAACTGAGGTCCACTCAGCTGGACCGAACAACTGTAGATCCCTCTTCACCCCGTTCCTGATTTCCTCAGCCTCAGTCTGAGTTTAGGCGGCTGCTGACTGAAGCTGTTTTGCAGGAGTGAACTGGAATTTAGAATTCCAATCTCGGTGGTTGTGATGAAAGTTAGAAATGCTAAGATTGGGCAGATGACTATGTAGCAGGAAATTAAAGAGGTCTTTTCACTATTAATAATAACATTTTATTCATATATTATGCTATATAGGAGACATTTTTAAAACTTATGGTATTTCTCTTTGGGTTTGTTTCATCCACCAACACAGTCATTGGCCTTATTGTCATTTCATCTCACTATTTTCAGGTGCCTTATGTGCTTCTAAATGTGGCAGGTGAAAATAGTTTCTTGTTGAAGGAGATGACCTCATGAATTGGATTTCCAGTATGTTCCATGTATTTCCAATGGACAAGTTCCATTAAAATATGCAACCAGTAACCAGAGCTAAGAGGAATAATGTGGAGGAATAAAAGAAATTTAAAAATTTTAAATATTTCTTATAGGTCCTAGCTCAGTGACTTGTACAGAATAGGTGCTTAATAACTATTCATTGAATTTATTGGTTGGGAAGTGTTCTTGGACGTGTTCCCACTGTGAGCATTATATATGTATAGGCACTTAGGTAATTTTTATTCTAACAGGTTCGTTTCTTTCCCCCTCTTAGCTTTTGTGGTGTAGAGTTCTTTATTTAGTTTCATTACCTTCCTGGTCAATGATCCTTCTATTTCAATCACATTAGACGTAAATATATTTTTATTTATGCCAAGGTGTGTAACCTTGGGCACATTATGTAATTGTTTTGTGTCTTGGTTTCTTTACTGATAAAATGAGAGTGATAACAGTATCTACCTCATAAGACTGTCATGGGTAAATGAGTTAATACATGTAAAATACTTAGTACAACCAATATTTATTTCAGGACTTCACTTGGTCAATTGCAACTATTATCTGGCTATGGATACAAAAATTCAGCAAACTCAATGAAAGCATTCTGTAAGCATTAATGAGGTCTGTAGAATTTACAATAAAGTATATTGCATGTATTCTTATGTGAAAATTGTGTGCCACACATGCTTGATGTTAATAAAACTTATAATAAACGTATTACAGATGCATATGCACATGATATTTTTGTTGTTCTAAACATTTACTACCAGGTAACACTGCTTCTACTTTTGCTCCTCAAGTTTATGGATGGTTCTCCAGCATATGGATAATGTCTGGATGTAGTTTGTAGCAGATGCTATTGGTATCCTACCCAGATCTCCTTTACTGGGCCAGTGCATCCATCTCCCAGCTGCTGTGGGCATTGGCTGCTAATGACTCACACCTGTACCCTTCTCCAGAGGCCTGCCCTTGGCTGACAGTAATTGCCTCAACCATATATGTTTGGGAGATTATGAGATCACACCCCAACCCCCTCCTGTTCCCCAGGAGTGGCTCATAGCCAATGACTGTACAGGGTATAACAGCCCAGCCCTCTTGCCTTTGGACTGGATGACTTCTGTGGTTCAATCCCTGCTCTAGAGCTCCTCATCAGATCAAGCTTAGGCTAGGTTTCTGAAACCATGTCTTTGTCTAGCTCCTTCCCCCATTCTAGCTTGCTTCTTTCTCTCGGTTTCTCCCGACAGTGCTCTGTCTCTAATCAGGTATACAAGAAACACCTTCTCAGGCTCTGCATCTAGGGAACCTGACCTAAGATACTGCTAATCACAGTACCCCTGTTGTTTTCTTAGTTCCACCATCTCTTATGCAACTAATTCCCTACATTAAGTAATCTCTGGCTGAAATTTCCTCTCTCTCTTTCATTTTTTTGTTTTGTTTGGGTTTTTTTTTCTTTTGTTTTGTTTTCTTGGTTGGACTCTGCTTGATGTGCATCAACCTTGCTCATATCCCGTGCATTTACATATTTAAGGTTACTCAACATCAAATGCCTTTGATATTCTTATATACCTGATTATTGCAGTATAGTATTATGATAAATACCCCAGATTTTAGAATCTGAAAATTAGTGTCAAAGCCTGAGTCAATTACAGCTTCCTCTTAGGATTGTTGTAAGAATTATATGAGCTATTCTTTTGAAAACACTTAGCACTGTGCCTGGAACGTAGGAAGTGCTTAATAAATGGTAACTGTTTATTTATTGATATTACTGTTGAAGAGACTTGCCCGGTCTGGATGAGATGCCTCATCTCTTGCTCCCACAGCACCTAATGAGTCCCTCTATCACAGTGCTTTATTATGATGTATTATAATCTTTGTTTGTTTTCTATTTCTCCCAGAAAAATATGAGCTCATTATCATCCAGTGTTGTATTGGCTCTCTAGGGGAAGAAAATACCTGATAGATAGCTTTTGGGATTTCCATGGTGAAAATAGCCCCACCCTGTCCAATTTCAAGCTACCAATATGATGTCACTGAATGCAATGTTGGGAAGAGATGCATGCAATTGGCTCTTACCAGCCAGAGCACACCAACTCCAGTCACTTAGCACAGTCTATCCAACATAGGAGCTAGATGTTCGATAGATGACTCAGATGTAGTTATTAACTGGTTAGGACTTGATCATATGCACTAAATTGGTGAGATTCCTTGATGTCTAATTTTTGTTATATAACCAATAACTACCTCCCTCATACGTGTACACACACAAACAAATTGCTCATGCTAGTCATGAATCAAAGTAAAGGAAGTAGTTGTGATGACGGAGTGGGAAATGCCCTTGCCTTCCCTGGGCAGGCTGACTACTAACCGAGATGCAAATCTCAAGTTTGTGATTTATTAGATACATGAATGGGGATTAGCCGCGTCACCTCTCTTGGCCCCATTCTCCTCAGAGAGTTGGACTGAACAGTCTCTAAAGTTTCTTCTAGTCTCAAAATCCCTAAATCCTAATTAGTATATAATTTCATTTCCTCTTTCCCTCATTTTTCTCATTTCTGTAATGAACTTTGAGTTACACATGGTGCTGGATTTTGGAAATACAAAGAATAAGATATTGCCCTGGCTGATGAGAATCTCACTGTCTTCTGTATGAACATCCCATCGTATCAAGACCAGGAGTGTGCTCATTGCCAAATGGGGTTGTGCAAATGTACCAAAGGCCAAGATTGTAGTTCGTTACGAATTTCAGCACTTTGATATCTAAAGGTATTGTGCTAACAGTTTTAACTTTCTTGATGAACTTAAACAAGGCTACCTGATCAGCAAGCAATTCTTTTAGAAAAAGTCACCAAGATGATGGTAATGGTGCGGAGAAAAGCCTTGGTGAACCAAATAGATTACGCTCCTCTCTGAGGAGTGTACTTTATCCCAGACTACTAAGCAAAATCTCAAGGCATTCTTTTGAGTTTGCCTAAGAAGTATTATCCTGGTTCTTTCTCTCATATTTTGATAAGAGAGGCATGAAGAATGACTCAAACGTTTGTGTTCTCCTTCAAGGCCATATCCACCTATTGGCTCTAACGCCTTCTTTGTTCTCATCGACTTGTGATCTCTGCACTTAATTTTTAAAAGCCACATTGGTTTCCAATAGGAATTGCTGTTGGGAAGATTTTTCAGTTGCTGAAAGCTATTTTTAAAAAGAGACATTGTTTTGCTTTTGACAGGGGCCGATAACATCCGGAAATACTGGAGCCGCTACTACCAAGGATCTCAAGGGGTGATATTTGTATTAGACAGTGCCTCTTCAGAAGACGATTTAGAAACTGCTAGAAATGAACTGCACTCAGCTCTTCAGCACCCACAGTTATGCACTTTACCCTTTTTAATATTGGCCAACCATCAAGACAAGCCAGCGGCTCGATCCGTACAAGAGGTATGTCTCATTCACGTGACAACTCTGTCATTCTTGTTTGTTGTACTTTTGTGGCCATGTTGGAATCTGAAAAGGTGCCTATGATTAAGGATCTGCTGGTTATGCTGTTTTCAACATGAAACTTTAGTTTTCTGAGAAAACAGAAAACAGAAAACCCATACAGTCTAATAGAAGTTATTGTCTACATACCTAATGCCGTTTGGAGAGCACGAGTTGTTTTTTTAACTCTTTAGCACAAGTTAGAGGACGTATATGAATATTTTTCTGATCTGTTTTAAAGAGCTAAAGGCCTGGTTGTTTAACTTTTTTTTTTTTACTCCACCAGCTTATGTAGTTCATTCTTCTTTTCTCCATCTTTTCAAGGAATGCATCGTGCGTATTACCATTCATCACTTGCCCTCAAATGTCATGTTCTTGTCCCTCTGAAATGCTCACTGTTGACTAGAAGCAGTGCCTCCTGTTCTGTAATCAGTCAGGCTGAAAAGTGATGTCTTATCTTGCAAGTTCCATGCCACCAAATACGTTTTAATATGGACCCATTCTTTACCTTCCTCATTTAATTTCATTTCTTAGCTGTATCTCTCCTATAAAAGCATGAGACCAATTCTGGGCAAATAATCAGTGTCTCACTCAGCAGAGCTTCTGATTCATGGTACTAAGGCAATAGGATATGTGAGTAGTTTTTAAAACTTAGAGTAAATTTTAACCTAAGTACAGTGAAATCAAAACTTTTGATGTATTCCTTTACCTCTAACTTTCAGGGTATGTTTTCCCTCCTCCTTCAGAAAATTGTATGCTTCCTTCAGTGACTTTGAAATAAAATGATAATAGGAACGACACTGCACTTTAGTCTGAAAAATGGATGAGGAGCCAAGGATGGAACATGTTCTAACGCCAAACCTCCCTCACACTTAATGTAGGAGCCACAGGCAGACATCTTTGCTCCTGTGCCTGTCTTCCCACCTGTAAAATGAGAATAATGCGTTTTTTCCTGCTAAGTGAGTGAGATTAATTTGGATAATTCACTTTGAAGTTTAAAGTACTAAGTAGAAGAGATACCATATATAGAGAATTCTCATTTAAGCTTTGGAAAAATAGTAAAGAAGGCAAGAATTTCTTATTAAACAGACAGCTCATGTCTGTCTCTAGTTGCTTCATTCAGCCTTAAGTAGTTAGCACCTTTTTCCTTTTTAGCTTTTGTGAAATACCTTATAGATAATATTAGGTAATTAAGGTAAAAAATAGCAATACAAATCTATTCAGAGAATTATTAATGTGCAGATCTTTAGCATTGTAATTGTGGTGCCTTCCTGATCTGTGCTTAAAACCTTAGGTAAGTCTTTTAACTTCTCAGCACCAGTTTTTCTGTCTGCAGAATGGTTATAATAGTATATAATGATGGGTAGTTATGAAAGTTAGATTAGTTTATGATTTTAAGGTGCTTTGCTGAAAATGCATTGTTATTCTGAGATTTATTGTGGGAAATATATGTATTACAGAATACAGACAATAATACATATATAATAAAACTCATAATCTGAAATAAATATAGTACAAGTGACATTATAATTTTAAATCATTTTATTCAAGATACGTGCCATAGCTGAAAGGATTTTTTGTTTTCTTTTTTTTTGCTTTTAAATTTAGGAAACTGTTTCTCTGTTTTCCTTAGACATAAAATTGCAGCTAATGTGTTCTTTAAACCTCGTATATGACTCACGGTGATCCTCCGTAGAAATTAAAGACTGTCACATTGAATAAAGGAAGCTTTTAAGAATTAACTGCTTCTGAGTATGCCTTGTGTGTGTTGGCTGGCTCTCGTAGGAAAAGGGCAAATATCTTTTTGTGATTCATCTTTTAGTAAGACAGAGGTTGTAAATTAGAGTAATCATAGATACAATTTGAAAATTAAACTAGTATATACTGGAACATATGTGACTTTGAATTTTAAATGAATTTCCCTCAAAATTTTTTCTTGTAATGGAATTTGCAAATACCACTTTGAGGACTGTGTTAAATAAAGCATTTTCCCTATAGTTATATGAACACATGCTATACAGGTGCATGTTAACATTTTAGACTGCTTTAATCAAATACATGGACAAATTCCGTTATGGACCTTGACGTTTATCGAAACATAATGAAGTGCTCATACACATTACTTTGGATTTGGCAGAAAAAGAAGGTGACCTTGCTACATTTCCTGTTACTTGAATGACAGAGGTTTCTCAGTATGGTGTGTTATAATGCCTGGGCGAAATATCCCCAGGAGTGTTTTAGGGATTAAATCAATACTTTATTGTTAGCATAAAAATGGAATTGTGAAACTGAATCTTAAACTTTTTGTAAACAGTAACCTCAAAATGGTTGGGAATAGGCATGAGTAGAAGAGGAGACAGAAGATTGAAAAGTGAGCAAAGCCGTGTTACTTGAAATATATTTAGAAGTGATCATCTGTTTGTTACTCCTCCTTTCCTTGTCATAAAGCTGTCACATGCCCTGTGCTCTATTGCTTATAAACGTGTTTATTCATTTGAACCTACTAATTTGTGTGCGCTTTGTAGAATTTCCAAATCCTAAGATGTTGTTTTACTCAGCAAAGTACCTGCGAATTTTAAGCAAAATTCTGTTCTTTCAGAAGCAAGGAAAATATGTTCCATTTACCAAAAGCACTGAACAGTTCTTTGATGCACTTAAGGAAAGACAATGAGTCATGACTCTTACCCTCCTCCCACTGAAATTATTACATTTTGTGCTTAATGCATTATGCAAAAATTTTGCAATTATTTATCCTGTCGCTGGAGTAAAACTTTAAGAATTTATGTATCATTTAATGAAGATACCGGGATATTGTTGAGTTTAGAAGCCAGTGGAAGCCAGTGAAGTCCACAGAAGACAGCTGAATTATCACTGGGATTCCAGGAGAGGATGAAAATCCTCAGGAAGTTTTATATTGCGTCCCCTCTTCTATGCTATGGGCATTGCTATGTTTGCTCAGAGAACTGAGTTAAGAGAGGAAGACGCTGGTTGAAATTACTTTGTAACCCACAGACAGAGGGCAACATGCCCAATTATTTTGTTGCCCTTTTAAAAGGCAAGTGGAGTCCTGTATATTGCATAGTTTCCCTTTCTGTAATATACCTAGTTATGACCTTACCATGTCACATGTGTTTAACTTACTAGAATTTTAAAATTTTAGGTCTTGAGAATTGATAGCAGAAACTTTTTTTTAACAAATGAACTTTTTTTTTAATAGCAAAATACTGGGAAAAAGAACACCCTTTACATACTGTCTGAAAGCCAAGCAGTTCTTGCAACAGATGTTTGTTGTATTCACTTTGGGGAGGTGTAGTTACTACAGTTTTCCAGAATTTACTCATATCAACTATTTTTCTCTATAGAAAACATAATATAAAACTCTCTAATAATGTCAAGTGGTTCACTTGATTCATCAGGGAAAATTCTGGTGTAATTTAAATGATAAAGCTTTAAAACAAGAATCATCTTCAGGGTAAATAGGTTGGTTTTTTATTTGTATTGAATTGTAATTGTATCTAATTTGTTTTAGAACTCCCGTAGGAGAGCATACTTCAGTTCTGAAGTTATTTAATAGATCAGGAGGATTTTATGAGAAGTTAAGTTGATCTAGTAGCCAATAAATGTAATCCTATTTTCCTTCTACGTAGTTGCGGTTGTGGTTCTTTTACCTCCTAGCTTTTTAAAATCTATTTTCGTTTTATTGGGCATTAGCATGTCTTTATAAAATGACACATTTCGTCAACATGCAAGAAAAGGTTTATTCTTTCAGCAGTCTGGTCGGCTTTGATACTTGTCCATATCCCTAATCCAAACGTGTTTAACTTTTTTGGAAATAGTACATCAAAAATACTGTTAACTCTTTGTCAAATATTTTGCTTTAAAGCAAATATTAAGGAATATGAATATGGTGAAACATAGATTTTTGAAGTAGAATTATAAGGTCAAATGATTCTGTTGGTTCCATGGCTCATTAATTGTAGCACAGGAAAATCCAGCCTCTAAATTAGGATGTCAACATTAAAATTTGTGATCAGACGTTTCTCAATTTCATACAATTGTAATTCAATTTGTTATTGTGATGTACATAGAATGTGGTGGTGTAGTTGAAAAGAATAGAATATAAAGGGGGGAAGAATATTTGCAAGTATTTCTCTAATGATATAAACATTACTAACTTTTTAGACCATGTTTTGTTTGATTATAAATATTCATACTTTTTGGGCAATCCTTTCAATATTCAGTGTATCATGAGTAGTTTATTTAGTTCTCACTTTTTAGTGAGGCATCTTCCGGAAGAGAGTTCTTGTATGTGTTTTATGTTATTTAACTATTACACTTAAGTATAATTACTTCTAGTTAATAGATGATTATTTGTACATTGTGCACTTTTCCCCCTTTCTATAAAAGATCAGAGAGAATTTTGAAGGGTTGAAAATTTTGGACGTGGTTGGTCCATAAATAGTAAGCTCTAGTTTAAAATTTTTATTTTATGTTTATTCTGCTTGACAATAGAACAATTGTTTTTTGGTAGCTCTATGAAGTAGCAAATATCATTTCAGATTTTACATGGCAAATCTTTTATTAGAAAATGCAAAGCAGTGTTTAAATCATGTAAAATGCTTAGGTTAATTAAATATTACTTTCTGTATATGGAGAGAAATGTATGTGTGTTTGTAAGGTAATTATTGTAAAGTCATGGACTTTAAATCTTTACGGTCTTCCAAGTATCTTGACCTGCTTCTTGGCAGCATTTTCGAATACTGATTTGCTTTCACATAGAGCAGTGTACATACCTATTATGTGAGCAGTTTGAAAATTCCCTTATGGGACATATACTTACTCTAAAATGATATAAGAGATACAAACTATTTTTTGTCCATTCCTTACAGATGTACTCTACTCTATTACAATTTAATCTTGGGGAAACAATGTGAGGGTTAGGAAGTCAATTTTCCACTGAATGACTCAGTGATCTGAAAATGTTTACTAACTTGCAAGAGAAACTGAAATAGCAGTCATTTCCATAGTTAGTTACAAAAGCGTCGTCATCATAAATGTATTTCGAAGAGCAGCTTTTAGCTGAGAATACTAAAACTGCCAGAGTATTTTATTTATTGTACATTCATGTGCTTTTTCTTTTTCTATGCATTCCTTTAAAAAATCAATTTCTATACTTGATTTCGTTAATTCTAAATCTAGCCACCTTGATCTCACCGTTGAAGGGAATTCTGTATACCTGTGTTTTCTTGCAGCCACCAGGCAATATGATGAGAATGTGCCCTTCCCATTGAAAACTAATAAAATTCCTATTAACAAATATGTTACATAAGAAAACTTCATTCTGTCAAGAAAATTACTTTCGTGAGATAACAAAGTACTAATATGTTTGAAAGTGTAACAAAGTGTGCCCCCCAAAAATTCATTATGTTCTCTTATAAAATCCTCATTTCTTTCCACTTTCTTCCTGTATTCAGTGATGTGCATATCTTCATTTTATGTAAGGCTGGCAAATTTTGGAACCTCTTCCAATTCTTACTCTTACTTACTTTCCACATCCAGACATTTAAGTACCCACTTCTGCCCCCCCAACCCCCGCCTCTGCGGAACTTTTCAGAGTTCCCTGGTTGTTTATATCCCACATCTCCTCCTCCTCCCTGTTCCTCAACACAGACCAGAAAGAAGAGACTTCCTAACTATTTTTAATGATACTCACGTTAAAACCAGTACTATCTTCCAGAATCAAATGAAACGCCACAGATCTTATCTGTTAGTGTCTTTGATGATTGAATTCCCTTTTCTTTTCTCACTCACGTCCATCTACCACTCACTCTTCCTGTTGCCCCAGTAAAACCACCTAGAGATGCGTCAGATCTAGAAGTTTTCCTAGGGGGCCAGCCCCACAGCGTAGTGATTAAGTTCGGTGTGCTCCACTTCGGCAGCCGTGGTTTGCAGGTTCTATCCCTGACGCAGACCTACCCCACTGGTTAGCCGTTCTGAGGCGGAGTCCCACATACAAAATAGAAGAAGATTGGCACAGATGTTAGCTCAGGGCTAATCTTCCTCAAGGAAAAACGATAAAAAGAGGAAGATTGGCAACAGATGTTAGCTAAGGGCAAATCATCCTGAGGGAAAAAACGAAAGTTTTCCTGAACACCCGTGGCTGAGCTAGGTGCCCTTCTTCTGACTTCCCAAGGCATCCTGGGTTTATCCTAATCATAATATAGAATTAATTGCGTATCTACTTTTCCATCTGCTCCTAAAGACTGTAAGCTCCTTGAAGGACAGGAATCCTGGCTTCTTTATGTCTCGGTGCTCAATATATGTCAGGTGAACGAGGCCTACCTCTGAGGCTTATCTTGCATCCTTCCCTCCTGGCTTGCTGCCATCAGCTTGATCCAGATTCCTTTCTCTCTACCCAGTCTGATTCATCTATTTCTATCCTTGAATATAAAAATTTTCCTTTTGTTCTCCACCAAACCTGACCTTTGAATATTGCTCACGAACCACATCTTCCGTGAAACCTCACCACTCTAACCAAGTTAATAGTTTTTAAAAGCTTTACTCTGTTAATTAGCATATTTACAAATGTTTGTTTTCATATATTTTTATGTACTTTGTGTTTTTCCACTTGAGGACCTTGCTTACAGCACATTACTATTTTCTTCCCAAAATCCCTCATAGAAAGTGGCAAGACATCTTGGCTGAATAATATTCTCTTGATCTGTTTTTATTAATTGCCTATATTTTAACTGTATAGAGCTTATTTCAGTCGCCAGCATTGCGGACTGTCGTTTGCTATTTATATTTCTCACGCAGAGACTAGTAAATGATGAGACTGTATGGAAGCGTAATTGAGATGGGTTTTTAATTTTATTTTTTTTATTGAGGTAACATTGGTTCGTAACATTATATAAATTTCAGGTGTGTATTGTTATATTTCAGTTTCTGTGTCGATTACATCATGTTCACCACCCAAAAACTAATTACCATCCTTTCAGATGATTTAAAGCAATGAATTCAATTTAACAGAAACAAATTTAGCTTTGTAATTAATAAAATTGTTTAGCACATTAGTGAAATTTGGAAGGATTGTTAAAATTCTTACATTTAACACTTTTTCATCCTATCCATATTTAAATATTTCACAATAATGAATTATAACTAATACAGTTAGAGTTTGATTTTTATCCCAGCAATATAGTTTTGCTTCTTTCTGGATCTTTTGGAAGCAATATGTATTTGAGTGGTTGTACTGGTGAACTTCATCCTTTATATCTGTATTTCAATTTTGCATTTTGTAAACCCTCATTCAACAAAGGCAACAAATGATTCTGAGTTAGAAGTTTCCAGGACGGTTTCCTTGACCCTTAGTTCCATTTATTTATTTAGTTAGTTTATTTCCAAAAAAAAAAAAAAAAAAAGGAAAGAAAGAAAACCTCAGTTACATACGTTCCATAGCTTACAAAGTTAATAAAACATTTGTCAAGTAAAATTAATTTGAAAATAGACACATAGTTAACGTCAGTAGGTGCTTTGAAGATAAAAAGCACAATAAGCGTTAGTTATTATCATTATGACAATTATTATCATTATTATTATTACATAGTGTCTGCTTAAAAATACCTTTGGTTACTCCAGGATGGCTGAGACTAATGAGAGGGATTAATCTGCTGGATTTTATCCAGAACTAAGGACTTGAGACATAATACACTAAAGGTTTTTTTTTTTTTCTTAATAGCTCGAGGTGTGTTTGTTTATTCTCTGCCCTACAGAAAAATAAACTTCCTGTAATGCAAAGCATCAGAACTTATTTTGAATAGTTTGAATGTTTTCTTTTTTAATTTCTAAAGATGTCTGAAGAGTAAGTATGGGTCTTCTGAAAAGGTTCTAAAAACATAGAAAACACTGATTTCTAAATAGTTAAAACTCTATTTCGTAACTATTTCTGAGTTGTAAAGAGCTAAAATTTAGAATTTTTGAAAACTAAAAAAGAATAGAGTATAATTATGGAAAGAAAATATAAAAACTTAATTCTTATTACAAATGAAAAATTACATCTTTGGGAAGTGATAAAAATAGCTGTAACTAATTAAATAAATTAACTCCAATGAGAATATTTTAAGGGGGATTCTTTAGATTATTCTTCAGAAAGAAGACTTCAAGGTTAAGCCAAATTCCTTACAAGATACTGCAAAGATTGTCATCACAAGTCAGAGAGAAAGGAAATGTTGAAACATTTTAGCAGGCAAATATATGAAAGTGAAATGTACACCCAGCCTCATAATCAGGAAGACATTAGTGACATGTCTGAAGAAGACATTCCCTAATATTATTGCAAATTAAATAAGAAAAGACCTCCAGAGAATGAAAAGAGAAAAGGTGCCTGGAGCCAATGAATTACAATTGACAACCTAAAGGCAGTTGAAGAACCAATTGCTAGAGTGATTGCAAAGCTATTCACAGTGTGCAGCAGACAGAGCACACAGAAAGCTGGAACAATGCCTTCAGTTCAGCAATATTGCTTCAAAAGAATGGAAAGAGGGGAACGGGAAGAGCCACTGACCCTGGGACCAATTTCCAGGCAGCTGCACAAACTATATACTGTAATTAAAGGTTTTGACCAGTAATCACAGCAGAGCCAGACTACAGAAAGTCTAGGGAACCAACAAGGCTTATAATGAGGCAGACATCCTTAACTTCAAGCGTGGAAAAAGCAGGTGAGAAAACCATCCATTTCTAGCAGTGACTTTGAGAAAAGCTCTACTGTGTTAGCACAAATATGAAAATCACGTATTTTTGGCCTTCTTCCTATAAGAACAAAAACATGGAGTGAAAGATACCTGCTTTCATCTTCTGAGATGAATAGAATGCTGTGCCACTTAGAAACAGGCGTTTTCTCTCTGCCACTTTATTTTTTTCTAACCTACGAATTGCATGTGCCTTTGATGAAAACAATGAACCATGTGCAGTGGTTCATGCAACAGACTGCGTGCCCCTTAGAAGTGGCCACTCTTCCAGTGCCTGTGGGTTCTGGTAGAAATGAACTGATCCACGCCTGAGCAATTTGCCTATAGAACCTCTTCTCCTTTTTGTTTACTGGTATCTAGAATCTCTCATTCTTTTTCTTTCTTTAGTAATATCTCTTTATGTAGAATTTTGTGTTCAACCACGGTTCTGTTATTTAAATATTCCATAACCGCTTTGAGTATTTATATCTTGAGAAACGGGGGATATCTAGTGATTTTGACTGAAGGTGTGACAGAGACTTTCAATACAAACCAGAAGGTGTTCTACAGGAGTCTAATGAACAAAAATAGCATCTCTTTTTGCAGGCGCCACATAGTTCCCTTCTGGTGGGCCTGTTAAGGTCTGTGCTGTGTTTGATATCACAGTATCCAGTAGTGAAGTGGAAATTACCTTCTTTACTAGAAATTCTGAAATCTAAATCTGCACACATATAAATCTTTTACCAAAAAAAAAAATAAATTTACAAGTTTTCTACTACTCTGTTGTAAAGGAAAAGAGTCAGTAGGGCTTCGTTTTGTTTTATTTAGACTTACTATTTAACATATTCAAGTGTCTAAATTCAGTTGTGTTAAGCATAGTGTACAGAGATTGAGTTTAGTTCCTTCTACGCCTGAAATAAGATTAGGGCTTTAAAAGAATGCTCTATAGGGAATGTTTAGACAGTAAAAAGCTCCATAAAATAACTGAAATTGTTTTTGTAAATAAGTGAAACCAACTAAGCCTGATGGGAAGAAGATTCTATGTGTGAACTATGAAATAATTTGGAGGGTGCATAGAACAATATAATTTTAACATGTAAAATTTGTAGTATAGACTGTGGTTACAACTAGTAATATGTCAAGCCAAAGCAAGTCTTAGTGAAAGGGGCCGGAGTGGAAAATCTGGGCAACTTGTGTATGGTTTAGACAAGGAGAACAAAGAAATAATGAAATGAAAACAAGAGCTTGGCAGGGGAATCCTTAGAGAACAGGTGGTTGAAGAATTGGAATTGTTAACCGTGCTATAAAAGAAAGATATTCTCTCATCATGCTTTAGTATATTGCATTGAAGAGAAGATTGTATAATCATTAGAGGGATCCTGAGAAATAGGCCAAGAAAGATCTTGAGATAGTACTTAGTGCATATAAATTATACCTCTATCATCATTATTATTATTGTTGTTGCTGTTATCATGCAAAAGCAAATCCTTGTACCCAGACAAATGCCCTGACTTTCCTAAACATAAAAAACATAAATTCTTAAGAAAGAACACCTTTCTTTCTTATTACATATCAAGATTTACATATTACTTAGTTCTAGAATAGTTACATGTAAAATGGTAGTTGTCAAACTCATTGGAAAGTTGTGTAAATACTTGAATTCTTTAAATATGTGGGTAGAGATTCATAAGTGTAAAAATGCATGTTTCTGCATGTTTTGGGCACTAAAAAAAATGATTTCCCATATTTTTATATTGACTTTGATGTTTTGCTTTAATTAAAGCTCAAGTTTGGACATCTTTTTGTTTTTCCTTCATTAATAATTGCTTTTTAATGCCTTTATATTAGTAAGCAAATTAAGCTCATTTTTTAGGTGAAAAAGGAAAAACAGACTTTAAGAGTAAAATGTGAGATCACCAGATTGCTTGAGCCTGTCATAGTTACCAGAAATTCTTTTATTAATATAGCTATCTCTTTTACACTTTACCAGAAGCTCTTTTTTATTTTTATTTTTTTCTCATATTAAGTGTTTGAAACTATCCCAGCACAGTTTTATACTCTAGGGAAATACAGGCTTTCTCTAATGTTTCTGAATGGGCAGCGTCCCTTTCATTATTTAGAACATTAGTTCTAACAGTGGGAGTACAAAAAGTATAGAATATTTTGTTGAATCTATACTAACTCCATAAGAGACCCTAGATATTGCTTTTTTGGTAAAGCACTAGATGTGAATCTGTGTTTTTGTAGTTTCATCTATTACCAATGGAATACAAAAATCGTCATTTCTTTAGTACTTGTTCTTATGTGGACTGTAGTTAGTCAAGATTTTGCCATCTGGTTCTTTAGCCATAGTAAAGCTGAACTGAAAAATGTTTGCTATTAAAAATGTCATATTTTCAAAATGTTAAAGTAAGAGATATGGCGGTAATTCCCGGGTTTACTTCCACTGAAATTATTTTTAAAATAAGAACTCTTCTCCAGCTCACTTTGTTCCTAAATATGTCCAAGTTTGTAACAAATTGTGTTTAAGATTACTTGGCCCATTCTTTGTCAGTTAAGATTATGTAACTAGCATCCTATAGAAAGTGTAGGTCTATTGTTTTCATTTGGATCTCCATGGAGTATTACATTATCTTTAAAAATCCACTCAATCTCATTTTAATTAAAAATGTGAATGATTAATAGAACCACATGGTACAACTCTAAGAAGGTACAAAAAAGTTTACAGTGAAAAGTATTCTCTTTTCTCTTCATGTGCCCAATTCTGCTCTAATTTACAACTCTCAGCCTTCAGTTGAGCTACGTTATTACAAAACTTTGAACGTCAAAAGGTTAGAAACACCAACTTAATGAATTGTGCTTAGCAACATAATGAAATGTGGACTATATATTAATGAATATAATTATCTTAAAGATAATATTTCTAAGATACTTTCAGTAAGACATTATAATCACTTCAAGAAAATCAATTTTAATAATTTAGTCTGTAGGTTGTTACCATGACGTTTAAGCAGTTTATTGAGTCAAATAAGGGGAGAGGACTTAGCGGATATCAGGATATCCCTCTAAGGAGTCATACTTAAGTTATTTTAATTATGAAAATTTCAAACATAGATAAGTACCAAAAATAATATAACAGAGAAACTCATCCACCCATTACCCAGATTTCACAGATATTAATATTTTTATCATATTTGTTTTAGATCTTTTCTTTAAAGAAATAATTAAAGATGCTTTTAAAGCGCTTTCCCCTCACTTCTTCAGAAATGAATGTATCTTGAAGTTGGAGTGTATTTTTCCTAATATGCATTTTTATACTTTTAATACATATGCACATGTCTCTAATGTACAGTAATATTTTACATGATAAAAATTGATGTAAGTGGTGTCTTAAAGTGTATACTTTGTCGTGTTTTTTTAATTATATTTTTTGAGATTATCTATATGACGTGTGTAAATCTAGCTTATTCACTGTCACTGATATATTGTGTTCGAGGGCATGACTGCCATAATTTTATTTATTCATTCTTTTTTTTTTTGAGGAAGATCAGCCCTGAGCTAACATCTGCCACCAATCCTCCTCTTTTTGCTGAGGAAGACTGGCCTTGAGCTAACATCTGTGCCCATCTTCCTCTACTTTCTATGTGGGACACCTACCACAGCCTGGCGTGCCAAGCAGTGCCGTGTCCGCACCCAGGATCCGAACTGGTGAACCCCAGGCTGCTGAAGCGGAACATGCGAACTTAACTGCTGGCCACTGGGGCCGGCCCCTATTCATTCTCTTATTGATAAACTTTTAGGTTGTTTCTAGATTTTTCGAGATTATAAACAAAGTTATTGATGAGCATCTTTGTACCTGTTTCCTTCCTAAGACTCTGAAGTCAGAATCTGGATTGAAATCCATCTTACTGTTGACCAGACGAGTAATATTGGGCAAAAACTTTAATCTGTTTCCTCATCTGTAAAATGAGTGTAATCCTAGAACCTACCTCGTAGCAAATAATGAGGGTTAAATGAGGATTGAGTGGGTAGAGAGTACTCAGTCGGTGTTAACTGCTGCTTAGTCCTCACCGTTCTCCCCCTCCCCAGACAGGGATGTTACGAGGGTTAAACGGCGCTTATAACTGTGTCTCGTATGGCATCATGTCAGTCCTTGTTAAATGTACAAAAAATGAAGCCGAAAACAATCCGGTTTAGGCACAATATATTTATGTACTTTTGAGGGTGCTTGAAGAATAAATTATAAATACCAAAAAAAATTAAAAACAGCGGCCAGCCGGGTGGTGCAGCGGTTAAGTGCGCATGTTCCGCTTTGGTGGCCTGGGGTTCGCTGGTTCGGATCCCAGGTGCGGACATGGCACCACTTGGCAAGCCATGCTGTGGTAGGCATCCCACATATAAAATAGAGGAAGATGGGCACGGATGTTAGCTCAGGGCCAGTCTTCCTCAGCAAAAAGAGGAGGATTGGCAGCAGATGTTAGCTCAGGGCTAATCTTCCTAAAAAAAAAAAAAAAGAAGAAGTTACACAACCCTTACAAAGACGTTACACAATCCTTACAACTTTTGTTAGATTAAATTATAAGGCATTATTTTACTTTCTTCCATATATAATGTTCTTGTCTAAAACTGTTTATTTTATCTTATTGAGGTCATAATAGTTTATAACGTGAAGTTTCAGTTGTGCAGTATTATTTGTCAGTCACCATGTAAATGTACCCCTTTACCCCTTGTGCCCACCTTCCCCAGCCCCCTTCCCCTCTGGTAACCACTAATCTGTTCTCTCTGTCCATGTGTTTATCTTCCACGTATGAGTGAAATTGCATGGTGTTTGTCTTTCTTTGTCTGACTTATTTTGCTTAATGTAATACCTTCAAGGTCCGTGCATGTTGCTGCAAGTGGGCCAATTTTGTCTTTTTTATGGCTGAGTAGTACTCCATTGTATATATATACCACATCTTCTTTATCCAATCATCAGTTGGTGGGCACTTGGGTTGCTTCCATGTCTTGACTATTGCGAATGGTGCTGCAATGAACATAGGGGTGCATAAGTCTCTTTGAATTGTTGATTTCAAGTTCTTTGGATAAATACCCCAGAAACTGTTTTGGTTTTCTTTTTTTATCATTAGGCAATAAAATACCTTCCTCTTTTGTTGTGAGCAAACCAGGAAAATCAAATCTTTTAGTGACTTTCACTTGTGAAATTTGATACGACAGTTTGTTCTTCCAGATATATTGTTCTGCCTTAATTTTTTAATATATCAATTTGGCAGTACTGTTAATAGCTTTATCTTAAAAAAAAAAAAATACGAAAGCAAGAGTAGAATGTTATACTTTGCCAAAGCGTAAAAATGAGGGAGACGCTTGAACAAGCTGTGGACCTACCTGCAGATTTCTAGGTTTCTGTGAAGCCCCACAGAAGCCCGAAAATCTGCTTTATATAGCATGTCACTTGGTGTGTTCTCAAGATGTGATTGACAGGCTTGTTGTGGCCTCTCTTTGAAGGCCCAAGAGGTTACTTGGATTATTTTAGAGTGTTTGTTGCACCAATTCTCACTTTCAGATTTAAATAGAATCTTCTCAAGCCTTAAAGGTGGATTACTTTGCATTACTTGTGTTGCTTTTCAAGTGTTTTTGGAAATGTTTGAGTCCCCCTAAAAACTGGATTTCCTGGAGTGTGTTTTCTTTTGGGGGAAATTTTAAGGATTAGTTGTAGATGTTCCAGAAGCCCAAAATATAACAACCAGAAGGACGTGATTAAACAAATTATTGAATAATAAAAAAAAGAAAACAGGGCATAAGAGGAGAAAACCCTATCGTATCTCTGTATTCCTTATGATAAATCAGACCCGTGTGTGTTTTTAACAAAAACGAGGGTGTGCTTTTTTCCCCCTTCATTCTCAGTTTCTTTTGATCATTGATCTGGGTGACCCCACGCTCAGGGTTTTTTTTCTTCATTTGACATGGACAGATTTTTGAAGTATAGCTCTCCTTTGGGAACCCCGGGCAGTTCCACTTGACTAACCTGTGATCTAATGAGCAGTAATGCAGGGTTACAGTGGCCATTTTGTGTGCTTTGAGGAGGATGGCTAGACAGAGTGGGAGAAAGGCCATGTCTGCGGAGAAAAAGAGAGGCAGGGTGATCGAACAGTGTGAAAAAGACTTGTTAGCCCACATTAGTTTGCCTGATTTACTTCACAACAGGTCAGGAAAGGCCAACAGCAGGGTTGTCGTTAAATTGCAAAGTTGAAAATCCTGGTATTAGAAAGCTCTCAGATCTCCCAGAGCTATTAATTCCAAAGTTGATTTTAACTCACCTTTGAGTTGCAGCATCAGACTTTCCTGCAGTCTGACAATATATTTATGAAATAATTCTGTGACCCTAGATTCTTTTTCAATTCTGTAAGCTTTAAACATGCTGGTCATGGTTGGTCCGTGGTACAATAAATGAGCTTGGATGTGAAAGAGAAGACGAACACTAAGCAAGTTGTTGCACTTTTTTATGCCCTATGTTCAACCCTTAATGAGGTGCCCATACTTTCCACTTGGAAATGCTGTAAGTGTGTTTGTGAATTCATATCCTGATAACCGGAGGAAGCTCTTAAATTTGCCCCTGTACATCTCCTCTGATGTGTGTGTGTAAGTGTGCACACGCTTGTGTGTCCTCCTCCTAGAGGACGGTTGGAGTGTTAATTGAAAAAACCAAATTAAGTTTCAACATCCTTCTTTCTTCCATCTCAAGCTTAAAATGGTATATTTTACATCTTACCGTTGTTCACACCCTGTAGATGAGAGAGAATAGATGACTTACCAAAAAAGGTCCAAGTTTCTGGAGCGGGTTGTCCAGCTTAAATGTTATTATAGGAACCTAAAAGTAGTTGCTTGAATTTTCAATCTTCTTCCCTCCACATTCAAAAAAACTTTGGCATTTATATACTACAAAAAAAATTTACAGTTATTGATCACAACACTGCTTTTTTTGACTACCATTTCTGTAAGACTAGCCAAGAAAAGCCGTCTCCCTATGGGATTAAAGAACAGTTGGTAGTGCCAGCCTCTTGATTTTATTTATATACATATATATGTATACATATATATATATATACATACACACACATACACGCATACATACATAGGGAGAGAGAGTGAGTCTAGAGTCTTGTGTTTGAGACGAAAATGGAGGCCCCAACAAATGGCAATATTATTGCCTGATTGTGGCAGACATTGTCTCAAGCCCCATGATTGCTTCTTGTCTTAGGGCTATAAAATGTTTGCAGGCTTAAGTGTATTCTTTGTGTGATAAGACTGCACAGGAGATGGACTGGCCTACTTCTACAGTCCTGGTTCAGGTGCTTTGGCTGTGCTAAGGAGAATTTTGTTCAATAGAATAAAGGTACATAGATAGATCAATATAAGCCTTACACAGTGACCAATATATAAAAGACTTATCTGTAGAAACTGCCCTATTTGTAGATATGTCTGCCTATCTGCAAATTGGCAAAAGGGAGTTTTCCAAAGTTGAAAGATACTTTGGTTCAGAATTTTAAGCATATTTTAGTATTTTTCAAATTACATTATATATTTAACAAGATAGCTATGTTCATTCTCTCAATCAATATTTTTTGCACACTTGCTTTGTGCCAAATACTGTGCAAGGAGATACAAAGATGAATAAGATATGTTCCCTTTCCTCAAGTCACCTACATATAACAGATAAGTGTGGTGTATTATGGTAGGAGCCGATGGAGATATGTGAAGAGTACTACAGGAGCGCAGAGGAGAGATGAAATTAATATGAACTAACATGAGTATAGTACAAGGTATGTTTCACATAGATTATATCAGGTAACTCTCTCGACTGTCCTGGAAAGCATGATATTGCTTCCTCATCCATTATATAAGTGAAGGTCCCGGAAATGAGGTAATAAATTACCCAAGATCCAACTAGTGACCTGAACGTAAGTCTTTGGACTTCAACTCATCCACTCTTTTCACCCTACCACAGCAATCTCTTGTCATTGACTTTTTTAAAAAATAAAAACATTTTATTGATTTGACTTTCAAAATATAACCTAATTTTCTTTTTTTTTTTTTTTTTTTTACTTTGAAGTCCTGAATCAAGTTTTTCTTGTGGATGTTACTTGCTACTTGGACAGGCCCCAGCTGCCAATTTGCAGATGGGCCCTTTTAACACCTAAGCTCAATTGAAAGGAGAGTAATATATTGAAGAATCTAAGCCAAGTATGTTTTTATATAGTTGTGAAACAGAGTGACTATTGTATTCCTGTGCTTGGGGGAGAAAGCCTGCTGATTTGGGCTTAACTTACTGTCCAGTTCATCTTTGTTTTTAGAAATAACACAAGACTGCATTAGAGAACTAATGACACTGAAAGCATTTTCTGTAAACACCTAACCACCTCCCTAAGCTTTCCTGTCTGTGACCCACCTCTAGCAGCTTGCAGGCTCCATTCATTCATGTATTTATATTCATCAATTGTATAAATGAGAGACAAGAAAGAGAAGGGAAGATAGGATAGGGTCTTTGAGAGCAGAGAGAACAAGTTAAGAAAAGGAATGGAGATAACAAACAACATGTCATATTTTGAGAATTGTTAGCTAGTCGAGAGAGAACAATAGTTTTCTAAATGTAAACCTTTCTGTGCTTAAATGGGAAATAAAGAACCGTCACAGAGTTAAAAAGATGCCTCTGCATTAGATAATAGTTCCCTTTTTTGGTACCTCTTGTTAAATACTTCTACAATGCCAGGTAACATGTAATGAAGTAAAGACAGACTGGGATTTTAGATCAACTCATCTGACATCAAAGTGGCAATGGATTCCTAAATTCTCCTGATGCTGTAAAATGCTGCAGGCCCACTGAAGGATGGGACACATTAGAAACTGTTTCGTAGCTCTCAAAAGAATTGAGTCTTGATTTTACCACTGTTGTCTTCTTTGAATAATATAGCTGCACCATGTCTCTATTCCAGAAATAGTTGATGTTCTTCTTAAGAAGACTGCTGATCTACCTTTTATCGAGTCAGCAAATATTCACTGGGGGAAGGGACCTCTGTTTTGATTACTGATACATTTGTAGGTGCCTAGAACAGCTCCTCAAACATAGTAGGTGCTCAAAAAATATTGTCAGATAAATTATTCAGTGTCTGTGATGGGCTAAGCAGTGGACTGTGTAGTGATCAGTGTGGGCCAAGTCCCTGCCATTGTGTAGTGTTCCAAGTGGACAATTTTCAAAGCTATTTGCATCATAGTGAGGTGACAGTAATTCACTTTTAGAAATGGATAATATGAACAAGTTAGATGATGGTGAAAAATTCTTAATGTAGCATTTCTAAAAAGACTTTAAAATTTTAATTGGATATTTAAGAGAAAATGGTAATAGTTATTTAAAATACCTATCTGAATTCTATACCCTGTACTACTTTGTGGTTAGTATTGTTACTTTACCTTTGTGTAATCTCCATATCATGGTTTATTTTGGGCTTATATTATACCGTATTTGGGAATTTCAAGCTTTTACTCTTGAACTCAGAATCTTTAATATTCTTGTATTAAAACATAATTCAGGTATTTCTGACAAGATTTAATTTATTTAGTAGAATTGTTCTTTTTTTCCTATACTTTGAGAAATGGAAGTGCATTTAACGTATTAGGAAAATGTGGCAATTTTTGAGGAGATGTAAATAAAAACCTTATAAGACTAGTCATGGTAGAAGTCAGAAATTTGGTGAACATTAAGATTGACTGGTATGACATTTGCTAAGGCAGGTGGTAAATGTCAAAAATGTATCTCCTAGCCCTGTATGGCGTATATGCCAGTCTTGAGAACCATTGTGTCTCTGGGGTAATCATCTGAAATGCCTTTCATCTGTTTCACTAATTGTTTCACAGACTAAACCCTGAATAGAAACCTTCACTCCCAGACCACACTGAAAACACATCTGCACTTAAGGATGTGGATTTAAAAAATGTGTGTATATATCCATATAAACTGACATTTAAAATAGTCTGTTTTTATAGCAGACTCTTGATATTATCAGGATGTATTCCAAACGTCCCTCCAATAGAGAAGTCACTTAAATATTGTGTAATATTGATACTTGAGAGAAAAAAGTAAGTTAAAGTCATTTTTGCGCTTTTCCAGAGATCGCCTTCCTATTTCAAGAGGATTGATAACCCAAAGCAGTCTTTCAATGGGTAGAATATATGTAGGGAGCAAGTAGGACTGGAGACCTTCACACACGCCTTCTGCCTTTGGATCATGAGAATCAAAATATCCACGAAAGCAAATCCTAGCTCTTTATTAGGAGAAGACAGCGATAAAATACAGAGTTGTGAACGTCTGCCAAAGTGTGTGGAGGGAGAGTCAGAAGGCCCTGCAACATCCTCACCCTGGGGCCAAATGCTGCCCAAGTTTCTTCAGTTCACGTTAGGCTAGGTTTGGGGTGCTGGTTCAGTCTCAGAGTGAGCCCAGCGGGATTCAGAGAGCACCCTAGCCCAGACGCTTGGCTCGATGCCAGAATGTCTTTCATGATCGAGTTGCACTATGGAGAATGCACCTTAGAACAGAGCAGACTCCCTCCACCAGACTTCTGTGCGCACTCCACGTTCAACAATAGACGCTATTCTCAGTGATTACCAAGAATTCAATTACATGTCCTTTTCAACACTCAAGGGCTGCATCTTTAACATCAAAGCATGGCTTTGTGTTGCTTCATCCCTTGTCCTTTATGAATACTTCCTTTATGTGTCTGCATTGAAATGTGCCTATAAAATGTGTGTGTGTATGGGATATAATTATGAAGCAATAAGGCATTTTTAAAAATACCCCTAAAATGTATGAATGCCGTCTCCTTCTAATCGTAGAGGCTTTTAAAATTTATGGCACACTGTGTTGCAGGAAAAGTGCTAAAGGTTTAAATGGTATAATTTGGATCTTATTTTTCTATCTAAAATATATTTAGATTTGAAAGTTTATGCCATTATAGGATTTGACACAATCAAGATCAGCCTGAAGATCCTCTGGATTGGGATTATGTCTGAGTTCTGGTCAAAGGTACCTCTGGAACCCAGTCCAGTCAGGGGGAGGAGACCTGCTGAGGCCTGGTGCTGTAGTGACCTCAGGACTAGAGGACAGGAGAGGACGTGGGGCACACAGAGGTAAAACATTTCAGGAACAATGCAGAGATGAAAAGTTTGATATTCTCTATATCCAAGATTCCCTTGTAAGGCTCTATTATATCAGCAATGCCTCGTTTTCTTCATTGAAATGGTCTTCTGGCTTCTGGCCTATGAGCCATACAAGAATATACTCATGCTTGGTCACCTATTTAATTATGAATTTGTCTAAGAACTATGAGAATTTGTTTCATCCATCCATTCGTTCTTTTATTTAAAATATATTTATTGCGAACTTGCTTAGATGGTCCAGGCAAATAAAATTTACTCTTTAGAACTAAACATCTTTATCACTGAAGGTATTGACAAGACTGTGCCAAGGAGTCGAAAGCCAAGTGCCAAAAGAATTCCAAATAGGTTTTGGACATCCCTTGGAATAAGTATATAGCAGAGAGCTTCACAAGGAAACTACTTTTGTCTGTATATTTTAGGCCTAAAAGTGCTAGGGTAAATATGTATTGGTTCCATATCTTAGTGTTATTTAAAAAAAAAAAAAAAGTTTCAACAGTCTGTCCATTAGCCACATGTAAGTAGCTGAAGGCAGGGGAGGGTGAGGAATGTACGGAAATATGTCTGACTTGGGATGTCTCGTTTTCCAGAATCCCTGCCAAGGGCTGGCAAGCCCAGAAAGGCAGAGGCTGGCACGGTGCCCTGCCTCTCTCCGCCCTCCATGGCAGACCTCGTCAGACGCCTGTTCTAGGCGTCACCTAGACTTCCTAGTTGATGCCTGAGTCCAGCAGGGCCCATTGCATTTTTTTTTCTGTTTCCTCATCTCTTCATCTCAAGTCTTGCTCAGCCATTAAGTTAAAGAAATGCTCCAAAAGCCTGTGCCAAAATGTGTCTGCCCTTCTCAGTGGCACCCGCCCAACTGTCAGTTGACAGGTGGGCACGCCACCTGGGGAACAGTTCACTTCCCGCACCAGATGGAGTTTTACTGGTCCAGGAGAAAGCCCACAACTGGGTTGCTGGAACAGATGCTCTGCAGACAGTCTCTGGATCTCAGCTTTCCTCATCCTCCCTTCGCTGCACCTTCCCTCACTGCAGATGTAGATGTGAGGAGAGCTCTGTAGCATTATAGGAGATTTCCAAACTTCAAATTTCTCCACTACTCTGATGTTTGAGTAACAGTCTCCAGACCTTCAAAACTTAAGAAATAAACTCTAAAAACAGAGATATGTATAACTGTGGAATTTGAATAGTGACCTTAAAAAACATAGGTTATGAAAACATTTATATTATCATTTGCCAGAATGTTGTTTGGCTGGTGTTGGGAGTGTTGACACTTTAATTGGCTTTTTCATAGTACAATTTGGATTTAAATCTATTTGTGGTAGATGGTCATACATAAAAGTAGTACCTTCCAGATTTCCAAAGTGTGGAAGAAAAAAATTTCCTCTGTGGTTTCCTTGTTGTATTGCAAATAATAGAAGAGAAGTGAAAGTGGATTCCTCTGATTTCCAACCTAGTACTTAAAAATTTTAGAGGAAATTCTATGTAGTGAAACTCTTGTTTTTCAAATAAGAAAATATCAGTTTTCAGTTCTGCCTTTCAGCTGTAAACCATCTGCATTATGACAAATGACTCATCAATTTTAGTGAAAGGAATCTAAGTGTGCCATCTTGTTATAGCCTCTTGCAGCATTTATACCCTCATAAAAAACAGGGACCATGACAGACTTAATTTTTTCCTTCGCATCTCAAGGATTTTATAATTGCCCTCCTTTTCCCCCCTCCCTCCCTCATTGTGAAATATATATGGTTTATACATTTTTATAGTTTTCATATATGTAGTTTAAAGAGTAGTATTATTACAAATGCCAGTGTTCCCACTACTGGCATTAAAGAATAGACCACTACCAGTGTCCTGTTCATCTCTGTGCCCTTATTTGCATTTCTCCCCTACCTCCCCACCCGGAAGTAACTACTGTCGTGAATTTGCGTTGCCTATTTCTTTGCGTTTTATACTTCTGCCACCTATGTATCTATCCCCAAATAATATATTGTACAGGTGTGCCTATGTTTTGAACTTCGTATAGCTTGGGAATCATATAAAATGTATTCTCTGATTTTTTATGTTGTGTGTATATGTATATATGTGTGTGTATGTATCTTATGTATGTGTACAACCATTTCACAATAGTGTATACCTAAGAATGCAAAGTTATAAGGTACATGCATATTCAACCTGATTAGATACTGCCAAGAAATTTTCCAGAATATATAAAAATTCGCTTTGGGTCACATCCTTGTCAGTATATGGAATTATTTGGCTTTTTACATCTTGCCTATCTTTCCATATAATTTGACATTTTCTACCTTGCTGTTAAGCATAAGAAATTTACATTGGTAAATTTCTTTGTGAAGCATCAGAAATTTACATTGTATTTGATTTTTGTAGCCAGCTAACTTGCTGTCAGACTATTAATCCTTATGATTGGTCTGCATGTTCTATGATTTCTCTGCATGCACTAATTGCATCAGCAAATAAAAGTTTGTTTCTTCCTTTCCACGTGTTACTTCTATTGCTTTTTCTTGTCTTCCTGCATTGAATCAGGTCTCCAGGACAGTTTTGAATAGGACTGGTGACAGCAAGTCTTCTTGTCTCCTTCAGTCTTGTAAAGGGAATGCCTTGAAACATTTTTCCTTTAAGTATGACGTTGGCTGCAGGCTATTTATTTATTTATGTATTTATTTATATAAATGCCTTTGATCTAGTGAAGGATGAAGAGCATTCTTATAAAAGATGTCCTTTTCTATTGTGAAGTGGATTTTATTCTGAATGGATGTGGAAATTTATCAAATGCTTTTTTTCATAATTATTGGGAGGATTATGTGATTTTTTTCCCCTGTTAATAGTAACTTATCAATGTGGTAAATTACCTAAACTTATTATCTATTATTTAATCACCCTTGCATAGGAAGGCCAGGTGATGGCTCCAGAAGAAATGTCAGAAGTTCTCTACCCTTAATTAACATACAGTCTAACTGAAGAGACAAAACATGATTAAAGAAAAGTTAATAGACGCCACAAGGGTAGATTGTAATTATTTGCCACATTAATGGGGCTTTCAGTTCAGTTGGCAAAACTGTCACGGGCTACAGTGGGCTGAGCCAGGTTCCTGGAGGGAATGCTGGAGCCGAAACTAGAAGAATGGCTGTTTATCTTTTATGACACTTTGAATAGCATTTCTTTGGTTTACCAAATTACCTACTTGTTGAGATTTTAACACTGATTTCAAGTAATCATTCATATGAGGTCAGACCCCATATGAATGTTGCTGCTTAGTGAGATTTATTGCATTTTGTCTGACAAAATCACCCTTAGAATTTGCTCTTTTCCCAGCAAATAGTTTGCCGCTGCCCACTTTTTAGGTCATTAGTCTCATCCTGGGTTTGCTGATACAAAATAAGCTTCATAAATATTTGGACTTCGTTTTTCTTAATAAACTTTGATTCTCAAGACTGATTGGAAAAGAGGGCTAATTAAGAACAATTTAATTCAACAAACATTCATAATGCACCTACAATATGAGAAGGACTCTGCTAGGCTCCTGTGTAAATAAATAATCATACTTGCCCTCAGGAAGCTTCCTGTCTACTAGGAAGCTTAAAATGCAGTGAGGTTGTGCTGTGCACTGTTGTCCTTGAATGTGAAATAATTAAAATTCTCATTCTTTTCCTCATTGAGAATGATTTTTGCCTTTGTGGTTCTCAACAGGCTGAGAAAATCATTTTCATGCTAGGTAATGGGGCAAGGACTAGTAGAGGCTTACCTTTCAATGGCCAAAACAGATGGTTTTTAAATTTTGTTTCAAAGTTCTAGGTGTGCACGTATTTTCTGTTTTATTTAACTTAGTCCTGCAGGTTTTTCTTTTACAGTTGTTTTACTCCACATGCTCTGCCATTGTAGTCACATATGCCTACGCTAGTTTTGACAGTCCCGTAAGACCTCTTCAGTCAGTGCTGCTTCCTTCATGTCCTTTTGCCTTAGTTTATTCATATTTTTGTCCTGGCAACTCTTTACTTCTAGAATGAGTTGTTTTCTTCTCTTTGTCTTTCTGTGTCACCTTTCCATATAGTTTCTGGAGATAGCCATATTATTTGGCTGTGTATCTTGCCATGTTAACATGAAAATTTTAGTGGCTAGCTGCTGGGATACATATTTCTGTGACTATACAGTCAGTCAGCTAATATCCAAAACACAGTGTCGTGATTATGCTTATTGATATTTGGAACCATTTAATTTCCTTTCTCTTGGCTGTCAAAGTGGTAACAGAGTTTCTGGCTTCCTCCATGTTGGATTTGTAAAGTTGGTAAATGCCATTGGAAAGGAGTCACATGTTTATATTTTAGTAGACCGGAATATTTGTGGTAAATGCAGTTGTAGCCTAGTATCTCTGCCGTTCCCTGTAGCTGTCCAAACGAGAGGTGCTACTTCCTGAAGGTGGAGAATTCGAAGAATCCAACCATAACATGCCTTTGGTTTTTGCTGTTCCAGAGATCTGTGACTACAGATTGCTAAAGTAGCATAATAGCATGGTTCAGTTTAGAAACTATGAGATGTAGTTTTAAGTTGTCAGCAGTACCATCTAAGGTTATATGACTCGGAATTCAAGCACCTTTTTTCTGCCTACCCAATTTTGAAATGAAAATTATCTATTAATCCAGCCTTGAACAAAGTTTGAAAAAAATCATTAAAGCCGTAAAAATTATTTGGCTATAAAATATGTGTTGACTCTGCATATATAAATTCCTCATCCTTCCCTCATATCTTCTTGTTTGCCCTACTGTTTTCAAGTTGTTATGTCATCTGCCTCTAGAAACTTGATTCTCATTTTTGTGAAAGCAAACCAAAAGCCTAGAAAAATGAAGGCCCAATTCACTGTACTTATCATTGGGCCAGTTGCCTTTGCTTTTACTTAACTCTGATTTCTTTTTGTTTCTAGCTTAGTAGACCAGCGTGGATTTTTATGGCTAATTAGCGTACATATTTCATAAAGTGTTAGGATTAACTAATGATAAGGAACAGTGGGGTTAATATTCTTTGCTTCCCCCGTCCTGTCTGGAGAGGTCATAAAATGTGCTATAGTCAAAGTCAACAATTATCACTTCAAGAAATCTCTTCAACTGAAAATTTGGTGAAATTCACATCTGATGAATGTGCATTTAAGCTACTGCAAAATACATATGCATTTGTTTCATAGCCCTTCATTGCCTATGTGTCTTCAAGGCTTCTTTAATGTCATGAAACATGTCCCTAAAGTTCCTGTGAGCAGGGTGAGGCTATTTGCATTTATAGAATTTTATAACTAAAGAATCATAGAGGGGATTTTTTTTAAAGCCTATGACTTCCAAGTGATGATGTGTCCAAGCGTTCATTAGACCTGACCCAGATTAGTCTGAAGTGTCTAGATGATAAGGCTTATGTGTGGTACCCAGATCCTCAAGCCAGTTGGGTGAGTACAGTTATTCATCAGCCTGCCTGCTCTGAGATCCGTCAGCCTCTTCTCTTTTCTTGAAAGCCCTGGTTACTACCACTAGCACTGACCATTCTCCTAGTGAAACATTCCAAAGAGAATAGAGGCAACTGAAACGTTCCCAAGGCCAACGACATCCTTATTCTGTATTGAAGAGTTCAAGTTAGAAAGTGTTGGTCTAATAAACTCTGTAGCAGTTTACATGTGAATAGCTTAAGGGAATTTAAAAACAGTTTACATGCAATTGCCAAATGTTTTAAACCAATACTAATCAAACTATTTGTGGTGAAGGGTCAGTTCTACCTCCTGCCCCAATCCCATGCCAACCAATACTTTTGGTCTATATGTTCAATGAGATGAGACCACTGATCACATATTTGGAAGTCACAGCCATGTCAAATTCCTTCAAAAGTTTCTCGGTGCTTATTCTCATTTTATGCACTTATTACATCTGTGGACTGGCTCTTGTCCTCAGATCACACTTTGAATAGCATTGCTCCAAACCATAGCAAAAGATAAGGAAATGAGATCAATAGGAGTAAAATAAAGGAAGAACAGGTATGGTAAATAGATTTATGAGACTAGTTGAATGTTATTAAGTAAAACCACAGATGATTCTGTGGTATATTTTGATCCCTGATAGTTTACTAGGCACTCTGAAGATCAAAGCATTAAAACAATTCATTCTTTTTTTGCTATTCCCATATTCTATAGTGAATAGACACAGTACGAGTGTCATTTCAGTTCATCCAAAGTGAATGAATTCAGCCTTGCTCAAAGTGTAGTATTCAATATATATTTTTTCTATAATTTCAATGACGTGGTTTCTCAAATTGCATGGTTTATTAAAATCTATGTATACATACATTCAGACATTAGCCAAAACAATAATATCTGGACCATAAAACAGCCTCACTAAGGATTCATAAATATGACCTCTCCTGCTCAATTATTTGCAAATCTGTTTGTCCCTTTAGCAGCTTCCAAGATGATGTTTTTCAACTCCCATTACACCCTAAAAATTTGCTTGGATGAGTGAAATCAGTTGCAGTCCTCTTTGCCAGAACATGGTGCCACACCCTTGGCAGGTAGGCAATGTTGTCTTCATACGTTTGCAAAATTACTGAGCATTAGCACTTTGTCCTCCAGAGAGCACCCAGCCCTGCCCCCTCAGCTTACAGTGCAATAATGCCATGGACAGATCTAGCTCTGGAGGGGAGATGGCAATGTCAGGCCTCCCCCTAGCCTTGTGCATGCAGGGTTCCTGCAAAAACGATGATGGTCTTACAGTCTCTCCCAGGGAGATGGGTTGAGGGTCGTGTTGAGATGGAAGGGCGGACATAATGATTGTTCTTTCCATTGTACTTTTCTCCTCAAAAAAAAAAAAAGTAAATTTAAATAGACCACTTTAAGTTACAGCCTCTGGATCTTTTCTGAAGAAAGTCAACATCACTGAGATGGCCCCAAAACTATCCTGCTCCTCCACCCCTCTGGGAGTTTCAGATTTCTAAGATTAGATGAGCCCAAGAATAGTGTTACCTCACCAAGTCACTCTATCAGCAACCATCTGTGTACTGAGAATCAGCTCCCATTCTAAAGCATTACAGTGTCCTGAAAGGCCTCCTAGACCTCTTGTGGGTTTGGTCACACAGGCTGAGAGGGCCAGGGCCACTCACTAAGGTTAAAGGTATTAGAGCTTTCCAGGGGCCTACAGTGCCCTTCACTCCTAGCCCGGCCAATTTTCAGTGGTCTTCCCAGAAGACTTCCTGATTTCCTCCAATATGTGATTCCTCCCAAAGCCCCTTCGTTCTCATAGCACCCTGGCTATGGGATAAACTCTAGCAGTGTGAGAATTACTACCCCCACATAGATCACTCAGTCATTTTCTCTGTGTGACTGATTCCCACAACCCCTACCCTACACCATTAAACTAGCATGTGTTTAATACATCTTTGTTGAATAATGAACAACTGACTAGAGTAATAAAGTGCTTTCTGAAGTGTTGTTGCTCTTTGAAACAGAAAAAATTCCCCTATTAGATAGTAATAAAAAATCATTAGATATTGTGTAGAACTCATGGTTCTATATGACTATAGTCATATAATTATAATCAGTAATTTACTTGAGGAAGTTTTTGAGCTGAAAGTTTGGCAACTCAGAGATCCAGTATTTACTATATAGCTATTAATATAATGAATGTGTTTCTAAAGGTTCTAAATAAGGAGAAATGCTATTTCCTCCTTGATATTAGGTATAATTGGAGATGTTCTCTCATGGGAAAACTTTTGACCTGACACAGCAATATGTATTACATTTAAATATGTCCAGATTTATTTCATTGTCAGTGTCCCTCCAAAGTGCATTTAATTCTTGCACAACTGTCCCTGTCATAAGTTAGTCAAATGGGCACTCAATCCCCATAGGATAGAATTTTCAGGAAAAGCATTTAAAAATTAAAATCTACCGTTGAATTCATTCCAATTGCCTTAGAAGTTCTCCCTAGTTCCATGAGCCTCCATTGTTTAAGTAGCCACAGTGGCACTATGAGTTAGCCACACAAGCATCCCATGAAATATGTAAGTTGTTCTCTTGCCTTTCTTCTTCTTTTTTAATTGGAAGGCATTGCTTGTGAAATACACTTCTTTGATTTATTCTCTTGACAGTAGAAATACAGCACGGTTATTTCTTCCTTGATAAATTAAGTCCCAGTGTTAAACATAACTACTGAGAGAAAGAAATGCATTGTGTGAAATCCTGACTTTTAGACATAACACGTTTGCTTCCATTGTCTCCTCTATGTTTCCCTCAGATATTTTCACTCTCAAATATGAAGATGTATAGGCCTTCATCAGTCTCTTCGCTGTTCCTGTGTTTTCAAGAAAGGTAGCCACTTATCCAGAGTCAAAAATAAAATAGCAACATTACTTTGCATCTTGGTCTTTTAATATGCCCAATTCTTCAACTGTTTCCTTTGGCTAATATTTAACGAACAGATTTGACTGATTCACATATCATAGAAAGATGACATTTGCACGTGGTATTTTTTCCCCCTCTAAATATTGGGCTTGAGAAGGAAGAACTAGGCAGCAAAACCTCAGCTCCCTTCTCAGGGCATTCAAGGTCCAGGAGCCATGTGCATTCAGAGACAAACAGGAGAAAAACACAGAAGAGGAGGAGAACTTACAGGAGTTGGTGTTAGGACTTCCTTTTTCCTATCTTAGCTGAGAGTAGTTGAGTCGATGGTGCTTCTTTAGTGTATCAGTGGAAGACAGAATATATTCAACTTGGAACAGCAATTGCAGTCAGAAGAGATGCTTTTTTATAATGATAATACAAAAAATTTTATAAGGAGTTTTTTTCTTCCAAATGTGAGTGTCTGTCTATACACGCATGTGTATGTGTATATGGTTTTTAAAGGGATATAGCTTAACAATATGGTGAGTATTGCTCATCACCTTATGGTAGTTAAATACTAAAGTCAGCCTGTAAGGAAAACATCTAGCGTCAAAATTCCCTTTGAAAACTTTTTAGGATTTTCATACCATTGGTTTGTATCCAACATGGGACCATCTCCCTGTTTCTTCTTTCATGCACAAGATGCAGTAGTTGATTTGCATTCGTGGGGGGCAGGTTGAATAAGACATACTCAGCTTTAAATATTAGAGTCACACACTGTAGGGGAGATGCTCCCCCCATGAGGAGCCCTGACGAATTGAGACCTGGTGAGGGGATTCGTGTCTTCCTTCTTTAGAACATAAATGCATCAGATGGAATGGTTGTCAGGGACTATTTCAGTTCTTTTTTTCTCAAGTTTAATATGTTCATGGTACAATCCCATCCTACTAATTGCTCCCTGGCTTATTAGTGGAACATCCATAGAAGCATAGAACATAGAAGTTATTTCAAACAAATAGACCAAATACTTTTAACTGGCTTTTTTTAGCTTAAAAATCTCAAACTAAGGCTAAATGGGAAGCAAACAAGAACCAATAACTAAACATAAGAAAACTTTATATAATACATACACTTCCATGAATGACACAGGATCTGTATTTTTTGGCTTATGCTGTGGACTGAATTGGGTCTCCTCAAAATTCATATGTTGGAGCACTAACCCCTTATGTGAATGTATTTGGAGATGGGGCTTTTAGGAGGCAATTAAGGTTAAATGAGTCATAAGGGTGTGGGCCTAATCTGATAGGATTGGTGGCCTTTTAAGAAGAGAAAGAAGAGACCTCCCCTCTTCGGCCCCTCCCCACAGTCAGGAAGAAAAGCTTCACCAGAAACTCACCATTCTGTCACCCTGATTTTGGACTTTCCATCCTCCAGAACTATGAGTAGTAAATTTCTGTTGGTTAAGCCACCCGGTCTGTAGTGTTTCATTATGGCAGCCCGAACTGGCTAAGGCAACTTTTAAACTTGAAATTTTAAAAGTTTTCAGGTTGCCATCTTCTCCCAGTAAGTAAAAAGAGACTTGTTCTATCTTCATGACTCCACAGTGACATTTAAAGGACCTGGTGCTTCCTCAGTGCTCAGCTGAGTTTGCTCTCAAGGATAAACTTCTCAGCATTCTTTTACTCCTTGTTTGATGTTTATATTTTATGAATTTTGAACTATTTTGAACATGAATATTTATTGAAATTACTATTTAAATATTTGGTATTAAGACGTTTCTATGATTATTTCAAGTGAAGTTAAGGAAAAAAATATAAAACTTTAGACCTCTGTTTCTTTCTTGGGGATAATGAGGACAGGATTCAAGCAAAAATTAGTTTATAGGCATATCTAAATGCCTACTTAAAAAATCATTTGTAGGCTGAAATTGCCACCCCCGAAGGCATCTTTGAAAAATTACACATAAAAATGAAAAGCTTGACTACGTAACTGAAATCCTATGCTGTTTGTAACCAGCAGCACTGAATCAATGGTGTGCTTAGCAAAGATAGCTTTTGTTTCCTTCTCTACTCCTCTCAGCTCTCTACCTCATTTTTGTGAAGTATTTGGAAATTTTTCATCTTCAGGAATGTTCCTGTCTTAGAGAGTACCTAAACCTGTCTCAACTGTAGAATTCCTATGTCCTATATCTTATGGACAATGTTGACACTTTCCTGGAAGTACTTTCTAGTTCTATTGCATGTAATAGGGGGTCTTGTTCGTGGAAAGTGCTCAGAGAAAGTGGTTTCTTGAATAAATTAATATACATTTAAAAATTGATTTTATTGGGGCTGGCCCCATGGCCGAGTGGTTAAGTTCGCACGCTCCGCTGCAGGCGGCCCAGTGTTTCGTTGGTTCATATCCTGGGTGCGGACATGGCACTGCTCATCAAACCACACTGAGGCAGCGTCCCACATGCCACAACTAGAAGGACCCACAATGAAGAATATACAACTATGTACCGGGGGGCTTTGGGGAGAAAAAGGAAAAAAATAAAATCTTTAAAAAAAAAATTGATTTTATTTTGAATTTCTGATGTTCTAACACAGTGCATTACTGCCTATATTCCCTTTGCCCAATTTCCTACAGATTATCTATCTGTCTATTTATCTATCTAGCTAATTCACCTAGAATGAACATCTAAAAAGGGGGATTTTTAAAATTTCTTTCTTTCCTCATCAACATTTCTTAATTTTCTTCTATTTAAAAATGAAAAGAGGGATTATTCAAAATGGGTTTCAGAAAGTGTTGATTTTATGTAAGTTTGCAAGTGAAAAGAATAATTTTTAGTCAGTGGAATTTTGGGTTAGCACTTGATATTCGGACTTATTTGCTTGTTGCTTGGTTCCCTTTTAAGATTCATGGTTATATTCCATCTTCTTTCAGTTCTTTATTCTGTGGTCCTTGGGTTGGATGGTTTTGGTTCTGTTCAACAATGGATGCTTTGAGTAATGGACTTCAATGCATAATTATCCAATGAAATCATAGCAAAGTGATGAGATGACAAAAAGCCAACTTATTTTCAGGAACTAAAAATAATGCCTTAATATAGGCATTAATCCATACATGAATATTCTAGCATCTGACTTTATCCTGATCGTTTCACGTCTATATAAATTAAAATTTAAGATTATGAATTTTTGAATTACTGCTTGCTATTCATCTTTATCAGTTACTTTTTTAAAAACACTAAATTTGATATTTAATGAAATCCATTAACTACTGAGTTCTTTTGAGTTAAATAAGATATTGATAGCAATTCATTTAAAAATCATTTCTCTTCCTTGTCACTTTAGTTAAGAGATACTTTCCCATATCAGTTAATCATCATAAAAATGTAAAATTATGTTTAGCTGATTTTCATGCTATCTGGGTTAACTCTGATAGAAATTTAGCTATGTAATGGTTATATGTGATCATTTTTCTTTATGATTTAATATTTTACATTTGTTAGAGTATTTTTGGTAGTTGGAGATGATACTTGTTCCAACGGTTTTGTTTAGGAAATGTGTAGTCAATCTTACTTTAGTGAGAATAGTCATTCTAACTATTAGTGTTAGGTCAGTAATTTTGGAGGAGACTTCTGTTTTACCTCATCTTGCAAGAAAGGGATAGGTGGAGGGTTGAATATTTACAATGGACCAATGCTTCTAAAACTAATTTGTGGAGTACCAGTATGCTTTCATATATATTTCTAAATAAAAGTTTAAAATAAAAGTCATTCCTGAGGGAGAGTTACTGAGCTTCAAGGGTATGTCATTGGGTGATTTGAAGGTTTTCTCTGTGTAGATTTGTATTGTTTCTTTACTTATGGTGTTGACCAGTGAATTGCATATAATGAGTGCAGCCACTTTTGGTGCCTGGCTCCTGCTATATTCTAAACTTTACTGTTACTCAATTCAGCCTGTAGAGTAAGCACTATATAGCCTCAGCAAAAGGTATTCTGAGGATTTTGAGTTGATTGTGACATTCTGATGCTTAGGAGCCAATTAGGTTCAGCATCAAGAGAAAAACTCAACAATTTGAGTATAGGAATAACCCACTGTGCTTGCTTTTTTTTTTTTGTATTAACCTTAAGAGGGCATTATAAATACTGGAGAAATAAAATTAAATTCAAAAGAATCTTATGTGGGCAGTCCTTTTAAATACTGTAAATTCCATTGTTTGAAAGAAATAGTTAGTTTAGAATTTATTTAGAATTGTGATAATCAAATTAGCATAACCCAAGAAAGATGCCATCATCATGTGTTTTTTCCATAACGCTTTATTAATTACGTCTTTTGAAAGGAGTGGTTTCTCAGATTCCAGAATCCACCAAAATGTTCACAAATGCATTATAAAATATCCTTTTTGAAATGTAGTTAAAAATCTGAGGTCATGATAGAGCCTCTCTTCCTCCCTTTGCCCCCCTTGCCCTGGGGCAGAAACCTCTCGTCTTTGCCAAGTAAGAGACAGCTCACCTGGATGTTGGAAAAGACTCTAAAAGTGACTTACCCGTTATCAGGACTAGCTGTTTTATCAGTTATTTTTTGCAGACCCAAGACTTTATCTTTACATGTTAATTAGAACTCCACGGGAACATTTAGCATAAATGCTTGAACATTTTTTTCCCTTGAAAGTTTTCCCCACATAATGTCTGACATGGGATGCTAAATTCCGTCAGACCTTTTTAATCCTTCATGCCTTGTTTGGAAGGTGGGTTGCTTTGCTGTGAGTTCATTACATTTACTCTGCTTCTGAGTTCATTTTTCTGGGGAATACTTCCTTGGAGTCGACAGCCACCACTCCAGCCTCTCTTCAGTGATGGACCTTTGAAAAATTTAATGAACTGTCTAACGGTGAATTTCTACTTGGACCTCCTAAGACACTTTTTAAGTTGCTCTTTGCAGCCATATTTTCTGTATTATTTTCCAGATATTCCTACCATGTTCTACTTTTCTTCCAGTAGCAGCCGTTCTTAAACATCACAGTTTGAGAAAACATCACTTTATCCTTTTGCATTCCATCCAGAAGAAGGTTAGACTTTGAAGAGCTCAAAGGAATGACATTGAATTAATAGGCGTAAAAAAAGTTAATCAGTACTCCTAATTTCTCCTTGTTGAATTTGTATTTATGATGATGAAGCATAACTTAATACCTTTAGGGTTACTTGAAAGATCCCTAATATCATAGAGTCTGTTATTGTAAGGGAAGCTAATAAGGATTAATCACCAGCTCAGTAACTGCTGTGGGAAGAGTTTTAGACAGATAGTAAATGGCACCTGAAGTGTTCCAATGGTTGACCCCTTCATGAACACAAGAACCTTTTTAGGAATAACAGTGATGTCTGCCTCCACAAATGTTTTATTCGTAGTCTGGAGGGTTTACCAAAAGACTGCTACAATGGACCCAATAACACTGTGAATTTTATTAGTTATTTAGTTCCATCTTTTAAGTGTTGCAGTTATATACTTCAAGGATCTATTAGAACTTACTAGCTTCTAACAAAGATTTCAACTAAAAATGTAATGTTTTGGCCTGAGGAAGGTGATTTTTATGAGATTTTTTTATTCATTGTGATTTAATTCTGTGGTGAGGATCACCTTCTCAAAGATACTTTATGGATATTCTTTGTCACTGTTTCAAAGAGTTTATCACAAAGGCTTTAATTTTAATATGTATCATGATATGCATCAATTTCCCATCACATTACCTTCTGTACCACCCTCATTTTTAGTTTGCTGTTGTGTGTCTGCCAGGCGTCATATGAAGTGTTGATTTAATCCTCATACCAACACTGTGATGTATGTGTGTGTGTATTATTTACATGCACAGATACACTTAGCCAGATGCATAGTTTATTATTAGTAGATATCAGAAAGCTAATGTATTAGAAGATGAACTACACAGTGAGTATACAGATCCTAGTCTGTGTGACTGCACAGCTCATACTCTTTCCTAGTAGTCTGTACTCTTAGCATGTGTTTATTTACCACATTTTATATGGTACTTAAATTTTTACCTGACGTTAAGCTTATAATTTAAATGCAAGGTTAAATAATTATGGCTTTAGAGACCCACATAGAATATATTCTAGTTTATTTAAAAGTAAACATGTATTGTTAACCCCAACACTATTTTGTTCTAACTTCTGTTTTTTCATTTTGGCTGTCTTGTGAATAAAAATCTTAAATGACTGTCACAGAAGAAGCAAGAAAAATAGTATTAGTCAAAACCTCATATAATTCCATATGAAGAAACTTCATGTCTCCTTGGGGGAGAACACGTCAATTTCCCCAAGTCCCTTGTTTGACTGGTGACAATAAGAGAATCCTAGGATTGGAAGGATCCTCTATGTTTGTCCTCCTTAACTTGGCAAAGATCATGAACATTGATTTTTACCATCTGAATTATAAATTCCCTTAATAGTGTAAGGACCTGAAATTGGCCACCCCAAGATATGTCTCTTTGGCATCAGGATTATTTGAGGCTGATTGCTTTTGATAAACTGGGACAGGGAAGGAGGCTCTGAGGAATGGAACTTGCCCTTCCTTAGGACACATTTACATTTGTAAGGTAAATCTCTATCTGTAAAGTGTGCCGCCCTCTCTGTACCTGGAAGAAGAAAGGAGATGACCTTCTCTCTAGCAACTTTTAATCAATACCAAAGGCAAGGACTTAAATCTGCATTTTATTGTGCTTCTCTGGTAACCTCCTGTAACTGACTTCCCTCCCCCTCCCAACAGTTGGCATTTCTTCAAGGATTAAGCATCTTTCCTTAGGCTAGGAACTGATTGCTGCTGCACTCACCTGTGACCGCCCAGCTCCAGACAATAGACTTGCCTCCTGCTACGCCCACCGAGATAGCAGACCACTACCTGCTGTGTCCATCAATCGCCATGCCGACAGGGCAATCTTGTGACTATTGTGGGAGGGACATTTCAATCACATGTGAAACACCCTGTTTGGGGGTATATAACCACTATGTGCACCCCACTTCTTCGGTGCCCTTTCTTCCTTCGGGAAGAAAGGCCCCGGGCCATGGTTCCTCATAAAGCTTTGTTTAATTTTCTCTTGCTATTCTGTCTCATGTGAATTTAATTCATTCTCTGGCCAGACGAACCCACATTTGGGAAGAAGAAATGTCTTCCTCCCCTACAATAGCTTCCTTGGGCAAGGAGACTTTAACTCCTTTAAAGCAATATGGTAGTATGGTAACCCATGACTTTTCTTGTTCTTCTGTATTCACTGCTAAGAATCATACTGTCAGATTTGCTTTGGGTTTTTCTGAGAATGTTTCTCTTCAGCTTGCTAGATCTTAGAATCTTCTGGTACCTAGAGTTTCACTTAATTTTCCAGATCCACTTAATTTATATTTCTAGACCATTTGTGTCCCATGAGGACATAAAACCCCTGGGGATATAAGGACTGAGAGGCTAAAAAACATGGATACTTTGTGAAGATTGCTACCATTGAGACATTGGATGGTAAATATGGGCAAATGGACTCAATTAATTTAAAATTTTTCTTACTTTTTATCTGTTTATTTAAGTTTTATTTAACTTTTATCTGTTTATTTTACTTTTTATCTGTTTATTTATGTTTACCTTTCATTTAAGCATTATTGTACCAGTTATAATTTAAAAATAAAGCTATATAGTCAAATAGAGAAGATCAAAATTAAGAAGGAAATAGATTTATTTTACTTTCTACCTCTAATATCATTAAATTAAAATGCCTTTGAATTGATGAGTAGTGGAAACTGACAGCTCTGAAAACTTGTACTTTTTCTTAACAACATAGCCGTTTTCTTTTATCCATTCACTTGGGGAAAAACAATTAAGCTCACTTAGATTTCAATACTCTTATGCATCAAACTTTACAAAAGCAGAAAAGCAGATACAAATTAAAAGTTAACCAAATGCCTTTTCCTGTTTGGATCTTCATCTTTATTCTTCTCCCCTCTTCTCAGTTGTTTTTAAGCCTTCTCTTGAATTTATAGCATTTTATTGGCAATCTTTGGTTTATGAACTCTGTTATTTTCAGTCCATCACTTTAAGGAGGACAAAAGGAAAATCACAATCATAACCAACATTTTTGAATATTCATTAAGCGTTAGGCACTTAATTCTCACCACCACACCGTGAGGTAGGTGCCATGATCCTCCTCATTCTATAGATGAGGCTCAGGTTGTAAGCAGTAGACCTAGTGTTTGAATACCAATCTGTATAATTTAGAGACATGGAATTTTTTCCCCATGCCATTTGAGAATGTTATGATCTAGATCTGGCATATAGTAAGATGCTAATCAAGAGTACAATTGCCAAATTAGAGCTAGAAAAGAGGCTGACACGGAGTGCGAATATTCAGATTATCACCCTATGAATAAAATCGTTCCACTCTGGTTTTCCTCTGCTGCCAGCACATATGAGACTGGAAGGCAACACCTGGAATGACGGGGCCCCACCCAGTCTCCATGATATATCTTGGCATTCCTACTGAAGCTGTTAAGAAGCCTGGAATGTTAGAATAACTAGCAAGCACACTGTAGTCAAGATGAGTTTTGTGCTTACAGGTACTGCTACATTCCCACCTGGCTGATGCTCATACATCCAATTGTAAAGTTTCTTGTTATTGCTAGTTTGGGCCACCTTCATGTCTCTTGGCTTTTCTTTTAATCAAGGGGACTAGCAGTAGGAAAACATTTCTTTAGGGTTTAAATGATGTCAGTAATTGGCAATAGGAAAAAAGAAATTTAATCTGAGATGATCACAGAGTCATTGGTCTTCTCCTTTTATGAGTAGACACCATTGTACTATTTCCATTTGCTTTGCCCAGAGTGTTATATTGTTTACTATTCCATGTAGGGGCCAGCCATATTTTTATATGAAAGCATTTTTCAACCAACTTCTAAAGTAAAATGTTAACACTTTTACTTGCGCTCTGGATTTTAGTACATACCACAATGCATGAGTTTGCTGCAGACTTTGAATCCTCTTGTATATGTGGTGAGAAGTTCAAAATTACCCCTTATTTATACAGCCTCTGGCAGTTTGGGCAATGTGTTTTGTCACCTGTTTGCTGTCTTATGAAGAGCTGGAAAGTTTATGAAGAAATAGAAAATATGACTTTGAGCCCTTGACATTTTAAAATAAATGTACATATTGTTAGTGACAGATTGCTAAACTTGGCTTTAGACACTTAGCTATGTTTCTTGCCAAAAGTAATCCAGATGTGCATAATTTATCCGGCTGCCATATGTGCACTGACATGTCTTTCTATAATCAACTGTCTGTTCAGTATGGTTACAGTTAAATGTTCTTTTTTATCAACAATCTTTTGAAATACACTGACTCGATAACTTATTTTAAATTCAACAACTTCTCAAAAAGTAATGTGCATCCAGTTTGGCTTTAAACCTAAGTGACCAGACATGTTTGAGTATCTAGAAAAGACATTGACAATCCAAATTCTCTGGAGTCCCACGTATTTCAAGGGGAAAATCTAGGATAGCAACTTCAATGTGTGATTCCATTTTGCTGAGTTTCTTGGGAATATGGAATGGAAGGTACATGTACCCAATTAAGTACTGTCAAAACACAATAAACCAGTAATGTTTCTAACAAGGTCATTTGTTTTGGAAAAGAAGTGGGAAAAGGAAATCTTGATACAGGATGAAATAAATATGTGGAACGAGGTCATTTCATTTCTTTCATTAACTCAGTATCTTCTGTGATATGTGCAGGCCACATTTGTGATTTTCACATGGGTTATGGAGCTATATGGATTGCCAAGCCATATCCTTTCTTGAAGAAAGGCTTCATTTTCCAGAGAAATTTTAGAAAATATATGTTTGATGGGAAAGATTACTTCTCTATTGCCATTTTTTAACGTTGATATTTAAATATCTCGGAGAAATTTATACCACTTGACAATAGCATTTTCTTAATGATTATACTATCCTTGAGAGAGAGTTACCTTGAAACCATGTCCTTGCTTTTTATACTTGGTGACACTGAGCCACCATCAAGTCTAGACAGAGGTGTTGTCAACCATGTGTGTCCTTGTTTGTTTGTCCACAGCTGCAATTAGGTTTTTCACACTGTCCCCATCTGTGGAGACTAGCTGCGCAGTGACCTTGGCCAGTTCCAAATCTGTTCCACCAGGCCCATGTGTGGAGAGAACGCGGAGGACAGATGGTAGGACTGATGATGGGGAACTGTTTTATTAGTGATTGCAACTGATAGTAACCAACCTATCCTGTCCGCGGTATGATTTAAAAAGACGTCCTGCAACCTGTTCTAGTAGGACAAAACCTGGCTCAGCGTCGGTGTGAATGTCCAACAAACGCAAGAGTGATGCGATAGCAATCTGGGAGGGGCTCTATTCTTTGTAATCTTTGTAGCCAGTGTGTGGCTGTTATTTCCTAATCAGCTACCGCTTTCCCCAACACAATTCAGTATGAGGTCCTGAACACTGGTACACCAAAACAGCACAGAGGCCCGTAGGAATTCCAGGTTTCCCACTTGAATGCTCCGGCTTGGGTCCGACTTTGAAAACAGCCTGCATTTGGAAAAAAGAAATCTGATTTAGACTGAACTGTAACTGTTATTTACCCTGCCTGAGCTCATTTGTCAATTTGCAGTCTTTTGTGAATGATTTGCAGTTCTTCTTTACAAATTTGAGATGTTCAAGTTATATCTTCTACAAGCTGCCAATCATTTCTTTTAATAACTAAAAGCAATATATTGATATATCTGAAGATACAGTTTTTTAACAGACGTTCATATACACACATATAATCATACAGTTAAGTTTTTAGAGGGAGAATTATTATTACTATCATCATCATTACTGTCACCATCTGTATTTGTTTGGCTTTTCCTCATTAATTTTGAATTAATAAAAATGTCCCAAATTACTAGATTCATCCAAATACAGAAAACTTAATTTTTTTTTTTACTTTAGGTAATTTTGAAAATGTCATGTTATTTCTAAGAGGCTCATGATTCTCTAAAAAATTATATGTTAATATAGCATTTTGAAAATAATGACGATGACAAAATAGTAATCACAGCAAACGTTTATTAAGCATGTATATTGTGCTAGATACTGTTCTAACTGCCTTACATGGCTCTAATTTAGTCTACTAACAACTGGATGAGGTGAGTACCATTACTGGCCTAACTTTACAGATAAGAGTAGTAAGTTGCCTGAAGTCACACAGCTTGGAAATGGCAGAGCTGAGCTCAAAACCCAGGGAGTGTGGCTCCAGGACCCATTTTCCCAGTTACTCTGCTGTTCTGTCTCCTAGCGTTACCAATATTAACATATCACCCTTACAAAGAGCCTGTTCAGGATGTCATTAAAATGAGATGGCATGATCCTGATAAACATTTCTGGTTTTTGTACTTGGGAAATTACAATTAGGATTAATATACCTCAGAATCTCTTTTCTGCTTTGTTGAGGTTAATGCCCCAGTCTGACAATTTGCTGCCTAGTATAGGATTTATCTCACCTGGCTTACCTTTTGAAGTCACTTTATAGAGGGACCCCTTCCCCTGGGACAGTGTCGTATAATCATTCATTCTTCCAACAACTTATAAGTTAGAGATATAGAAACAGACAAAAGACGATAGTCCTTTCCCTCAAAAAATTCACTTAGAATGGCCCAAATGGTCATGGTTGATTTTCCATAAATGTTGGATGAATTGACTTCCTAGAAACTATTTCTGAGGTGCATGCCAATTGTCCACATCAGTTTCTTGAATTTTTGTTTGTTTGTTTCTCAGTGTCTATACAATGGAAACCTCTGACTGCATGTTACCTGGCTGAGCCTCTAAAACTTCTTGTTTTGTTTTAATTCATACACTTCTTTTCCCACACTCTACCTCCACTCCCATTTTCTCTTCAGTTTGGTAAAATGGAGAGAAGATAGTTTGGCGTGAGATGTCCTTGGTTCAGATCCTGGCTCTATCACTTTTTAACTATGGCAAGTTTAACTTGACTGCAGGCAAGTCCTCTGAACCGTCGTTTCCTTATCCGCCAGTCCTATATTGAAGAGTAAATCAGAAACCAATTCTCAAGATGTGGTCTTTGCCCTTGAAATGCTGACACTTTTGTTGAAGAGATAGATGTACAAACAAATTATTATACCAGCAAATGATAAGTTTTATAGGGGTAGTATGTGCTGCATGTTTTAAGACCTTACAGATGGGTAATAAGTTTTGGTGAATGAATGAATGTAAGAGTAAAACTTAAGAAAGGGAACTGAAATATTTAAGATGAGGTTCGACACAACCCTGGATTGCAAATGGTATGATTTTATCAATGTTCATTCATTTGCATAATATTTATTGAGTCTTACTATAGGGTAGACAATGTGTCATTTACTGGAGATTACAGGGACCATGGTTATTGCTCAAGGAAAAAACTGACTTGTTCATTGCCTGAATGTTAAGTAAGAGCACTTGAATTTTCTCTGGTCAAATGATATAGTACCAACATTTGATGGATTGTGATTAGACCTTCTTATGGCATCAATAAACTTATTTAAATAGGTACTTTCTTTATATATTTTTATTTTAAAATCTCCTTGTTGATGTAAATGAACGAAGACAAAGATGAGTATATGAACAGCAGGTGCACACTTTCATGCCTGCAAGCAAGACATAGAGACCTACTTTTGTGAAATCTTTAATCAGATCATCTGTTAGTATAAGTAGTTCAGTTCATAAAATGAGTAGTCTTTAAACAGAATTTATATAAGTGTAAGTTTTATGCTTCTATTTTTTATCACAGTGATGCAGATACTGGAGAAAATTGCCAGTAAAAATATCTCTTCCTAAAATGCAGTGTAAATAGCAGCATATATTGTCAGTCTCAGGAATAATAACACCCATGAAGCACTACTTGCTCAGAGGAGTGAGAAAAATATTTTGATGTTTAGCAAATGCTATCCCAACAGTGCAAGGAGTGCCAATTTCCTGTTAGATGTTGAATCAGTCATTCCGACTGCGAGCGGTGACTGAGCAAACAGGGCCAAGTTGTAACCTATAAGTAATTTACATATATCCTTTGGGGATGTAGTTTTTAGTAAATCTAAGAAATATTTAAAAGGAGTTTATTTCGTAGACCCTACTCCAACACCCAGCACCATCCCCATATATATAATAACCTTCTATGTTGGTGATTTAGATTTAGTTTCTGTGTTACTCCTTTTTAGTAATAATTTTTTTTTGTATCTGAGAAAAAATTTTATACAGTAAAACAGTGTAACATTATGAAAATGTGGAAAGTGGAATAGAAGCAAATTTATAATCCCGTTACCCTATTACAAGGTTTCTCAGTCTTTGCACTATTGACATTTGGGGCTGGATGATTCATTGTTTTGGGGACTGTCTTGTATACTGTAGGATGTTTAGAAGCATCTCTATAGCACCCCTTGAGATGTGACAACTGAATGTGTCTCCCAGTGTTGCCACATGTCCCATGGGGGGCAAAATTGCCTCTCATTCATTTGAGAACTGCCCTAATACAAAGCTATTATTCGAGTGTTCCCTGTCTTTCAGATAGATAGATAGATCCTTTTCTGAACTGTAATAAGTGTATGCATAATGCCATATTCTGATTTTTATGTCATATAACACCTAGGCATTTTCTACTGTTAACTATGTATCAAAATTATCACTTTTTAATTAGCCACCTATTGAATTTTTTATGAATAATGTGACAAATAGCGTCTTTGTAGATATACTTTATCTCTTTAAAATTTCCTTTTAAAATATGCACTATGTTGCCTGTGAATTCTTTTCCTCCTTTTTCTGTGGACATATGGGGGCTTAGGCTCAGGTAAAATGGAACCAAAATGGTTCTATTCCTGGGCGATAAAGCATTACTCAAATTGTCGATGAATTCTAAGGAAGTCTGTGCCCTATTAAGACTAGAGCAGGGCCCGGCCCCGTTGCCAAGTGGTTAAGTTTGCACGTTCTGCTTCGGCAGCCTGGGGTTCACCGGTTTGGATCCTGGGCATGGACCTGCACACGGCTCAAGCCATGCTGTGGCTGCATCCCACACAGAAGGACTAGAATGACTCACAACCAGGGTATATACTATGTACTGGGGCTTTGGGGAGAAAAAGCAAACAAACAAAAAAAGACTAGAGCACTTACACATCCTGCAAGGGGCCCTGCTGGCAAAGTGCTAGGTTCCCTTTGCTCATGGAGGACCCTTTCTCCCCTCACTTTCCCCTGGTTCTCCATGGCTCCTGGTACAGGAGAAAGCACGCAGGCTTTGGAATCAGACAGACGCGGATTCTTTCCTGCTCCGAACACTACTAGCTTTGTGATTAGGGCAATATACACTCTGAAACTTTCTCCTCATCTATAACAAGAGAGAAAATACAGCCTAATATACAGAGCTATTGTGATGCTTACAAATAATGTTGTAAAACATCTAGCAGATTAAGTACTCAATAACTGATGGTTAGAAGTAGTAATGATAATAATAATGTGGCTTATTTTCCTTCTTGATCTAAGCCAGTGCTGTCCAAATATAATGCAGACCACAAATGTGAGTCACATATGTAATTTGTTTTCTAGTAGTCACATTAAAATAAATACCAAAAATACGTGAAATTAATTTTAGTATTGCATTTTACTTAACTCAGTATTTCTAAATATTATAATTTCTACATGTGAACATATTAAAAATTATTAATGAGATGTTTTATAGTCTAAGTCTTTGAAATGTGATGCGTGTTTTGCACTTACAGAACAACTCAGTTTGGACCAGCCATATTTCAAGTGCTCAGTAGCCATTTACAGCTATTGGCTACCGTATTGGATAGCACAGCTCTAAGCAATGCATGAAAGATGCCAGGTTAACACAAGTGCGTTAGTGGCAAATAAAATGTTATTAAACATGATAGGAATTTCTCCCTTAAAGACAAAATAGTTCCAGTTATCCTTGACTTTCCCTTTTTTTTTTTTTTAACAGCAGGAGAGAAAACTATTAAAACTCTTGTATTTTACATCAAACTTTTCAATTTTGTTTATAATTCCATGGTTGTCAGTAGAAATATCATACGGGTATTATTGTTTTAACGTACGTTATATCTTACTTGCTATTCAGTTCAGTGTTTGACTTAGTTTGTCCAAATTTTTCCGTGCAGCAAGAATTTATTGAGCACTTAATATATGTGTACTGGGTACTATGCAAGATGTTTTCTTCCATTAACTTTGTGGTCCTCACAAAGCCTCAATGAGGGCAGTACTGATCTCTCCGTTTTCCAAGTGAGGAAATTCAGGCACAGAGTGGTCAAATCGCAAGCCTGAGATCACACATCCAGGACATGAAGGTGTAGGCATAAGAATTCAGGAACACTGGCTATATAGCTTTGTGCTCTCAAAAACTTCGTGCAGCGCTGCCTTTTCCTAATCCTTGTTTCTCTCAGCACAATCCAATTATTTTTATTTGTCTCATTGTCATACTTGGTCAGCCTCCAGACCCGTTATTCCTGATAGATGGTCATATCTTCTACTGGGTTGTCCTCATTTGCCCTACTATGCTTTATAAAAGCGTTGTATTATTTTTATTTTTTTATTTTTGGAGGTTGGAGGAATGGGCAGAGGAGTGGGTCTGTGGTGACGGCCACATTATTCGGTATGGATCGTGCCCTTTGGATTCTTTCTTCCTCTTTGGAATAATCCCTCCATCTGTATTTCAGCGTCCTATTGGAATCCTCGAGGCGCTTCTTTTTTACTTGCCCAGCGCAAGTTCCAGTTGGAGGAGGGGAAACAGATAGTGAAGAATAGTGCTTGGTTGTTACACAGCACCAGTGCACTTAAGTGGGAGAAAGTGCTGCCTCTGAATTTCAGAGGAAAGTCAGAGAAAGAAATGTATTATGTGCGTCTGACTCATTGAGCTGAATGGGCAAGATAAGTGGTGGGAAAACCAAAACCAACTTTTCTATGACCTTATGTGAAATTCTGCTTTGTGCCCTAAGAAAAATGTTAAAAATGATGTGGTCAGAGTGGGCGAGCTGCAGCCCAGAGACAGTATTGGAAGGAGAATTTCTATTTTTAAAAAGAAACCTGCTAACCTCATAGCCACTGCTAATGGCCATATAAATATTAATAAAGCTTTAAACACCTCCCAAATTAGCTTTATTTTTAAATCAAAAGTGCAAGACATGGAAGTGTCCGGCAGACACAAAATTAATTGAGATAAAAACAAGAAGTAGCAGGCAAACCCTTTGGGTGAAAACATAATGAGTTACACTAACTCACTTAGACAGTTTTGAGTGAAACATAATAACAAGAAATGAGTTCACATGATTGAATTGGGAGTTTGTCGTGTGTATCAACGCTCCTCAACAACAGAGTGCACGTCGTCGAGGAAGCTAAATTCAGGTCCTGTGGCCTTGTTGCTTCCATCGTGCCGGGTGAGAAGCCACAGCTCAGGTACAGCTTTGGTTTCACCTCTTATTTTACTGTATCAAGGGTGCTGCTTTATGTCTGTCTGTAAGCTGGACAGGCAGGATAGCAGAATGAGTGTGGACATGATGAACACAGGGAAGCATAGGGATAATCAAGTTCATTGGCACCTCCAAGTCTGGTATGTGTTTCCCAGAACAATTTGGTAACACAGTGAAAACTGACTACGTTATCTTCATATTTCCTAGAGAATATCAATCTATCAATCCACAGACCCCTAACGTGTAGCCGGCCGGTTGAACCTGCGAGAAGCTGCATCCTCCTGGTGCCCTGCCTTGGACAGGGTTTATTATCAAGCCGTTATTTGTTGTTTAGTTTGTTTCTCTTCCTAACATCCTATGCCTCATGTAGGAAGAATTCCTTTTTGAAGTTATGTAAAAAAGTGATTCTGCTGTGAAAGGATTATTGTGAGAGCTAAGGAAATGAGATTGCACAACTGGGAATTTATGCATAAAAAAAGAAAACAAACAACCTCAGAGGAATTACTCCTAGAAACTATGATTATACAAGTCCTGGATTTCTCTACGTTTAGCTGCTGCTAAAATTTGTATCCTCCAATGGCCATTTTATTTCCTTCTTGCTATTCCTTCTCAGGGACTTCCTAGTAAGGAACCTGGGTTTTACGATTATCATCTCCATTTTTTCATTCCTGGGCCCAGCTTCTGTTCTCTGCTAACTCCTCCTATTAACTCAGCCTTCCTACCAGATTTTCTTCTGGTGTAGAACCTAATAGAAGGTATCAGTTGTTAAGAAAATGTATATTCCTCATTATCAAAGGTCTAAAATGTTGTGAGCATAGCCAGTGTTCTTTTCATGAATTGAAGTATGTTGTAAGTGTTTCTTTGTACAAAATCTTAGCTTGGAAAAAAACTTTTTGGCTACTTCCTAATATTTGGCTAGAAGTAGAATATGAAGTACAAACATTAATTTTCCACAAACCTCTTTTTCACACGTTAATGACTACCATCTAATTCAGGACTCCTAAGAGAGCCAAATAACTAACATGGATCCTTTTAAAAATTAACTATACGAGACAATAATTTATTCTCAAAAATAGGTGAGACGTTACTATAAAGCTGAAGTCTCTTGTAATCACCCTGCTTTTCCATCCTACTGCCCGCTCTCTCTCCTTAGAGGTAACTATTATTGAGACTTTAGTACATATCTTTCTAGAACTTTCTGTGTACTTTCTGACAGTTTACGTATATTCAGAAGAAATGGAATGTTTCCTGTCTCTGTGTTTTTTCATAAATGCTGTGATACCAATATATCATGGTCTTCTAACCAAGTGAGGATGTGAACACGTTCATGTCATTATTTAAATATAACTGGTTAAGCTGTCGCTTGAAAATTGAAATCCAGTCACTATATTGAAAGCAAAATTTGAAAAATGCCTGAGGACCAACAAGATCAGTTTTGGTTGATCTCACAGCATTCTCAAGGTTGTCATACTTCGACGTGAAGATGGTGTCAGACGGAAGGGCCTGACCAGACGAGATCTAGATGTAGGGGCCTCTAAGCTTATGTGCTGTCGTTTCTTAGAAAGTAGCCATGTTATGTCACTTGGCCTGTTTAATAATCCCTGTGTTTCCATTAGGCTGAGACAACAGTGGCCTTTATTCTGTACAAGTCAAAAAGCAACTACAAGTGTCGATTAAGGAAGAGTAGGAGAGATTATGAGAGTGGCTTGGAGGTGATAGAGGTATATAAAGCCATTTCCTGAGGTAGGGTTTGGACTAGGTTTGAGGAAGGGATGTGTTGGGATGAATGTAAAGGAGTGTTATTAGACTTATTCCTTCAAAATGTGCTCAGAACCCAGTCACATCTTGTCAGCTCCACTGCTACCACCAGAATTTCTCACATGCAGTTGTAGTGCTCTTCTATGCTCTGTTTTCTCCAGTAACCTGAGGAAGCTTTTAAAAATGCGAGTCAGGGGGCTGGCCCCGTGGCCGAGTGGTTAGGTTCGTGCGCTCCGCTGCAGGCAGCCCAGTGTTTCGTTGGTTCGAATCCTGGGCGCGGACATGGCACTGCTCATCAAACCACGCTGGGGCAGCGTCTCACATACCACAACTAGAAGGACCCACAATGAAGAATATACAACTATGTACCGGGGGGCTTTGGGGAGAAAAAGGAAAAAATAAAATCTTGAAAAAAAAAAAAAAATGCGAGTCAGATCATAACTACAAAACTGTCCTGTGGCTCTCCATGGTAACAGCAAAAGCTCTCTATGATCTGGATTCGACTGCCTCCCTGACTTCATCTTCCAGCTTTTCCCCGTTTGCTCCATCAACTCTAACTACACCATCCTCCTTCTATTCCGTGAACGTGATAAGTATAATCTCAGCTCAGAGCCTTTGCACCTGCCATTCCCTCTGCCCAGTTATCCGCCTGGCCCCCTCTCTCACTTCCTTGAGGAATTTTCTCAATTGTCACGTTATTGAAGAGTCTTCTGATGCCCCTGTCCCCAGTCACTCTCTAGGTCTTTTAGTATTTTATTTTTTTTCATAGCACTTCTTACCTTCTGACATATTATATATTCATCTGTTTGTTTATTCCTTATCTCACCCCGTGAGAATGTGAGCTTCTCGAGAGAAAGATCTCCATTTTTTTTGGTCTCCATCAGCCAGCACAATGCCTGGTATAAATTAGGGTTCAATAAATATTTGTTTGATTAATAAATAATGCAAGTAAAACAGCCAAGCTAAAAACTCTGAGGAAAAAATAAGATGTGAGGGACCTTTTTTAAAAATCAGTCTTCGTACAACTAAGAGAACTAGTAAATAAGAGGAGAGGGAGACAAAACACCATGGTGACGTCTTCATATATTATCAAATTATAGGGATTTGCGCCCATCCTGTCCTTTAAATGGTGACATACAACTTCTGTCTGTCAGGTCCCTTAGAATTTGAGTATGCTATTTCGTTATTGAGCCCCTGTTTAGTAAATAACCAAACACACAGTAAGGAAAAGAACATGTTAGGAATAGAATGTTCTTTTTAAATGATGCCATAGTTCTGCATTAATGCCTGCTTCATCACCTTAAAATTGGTTGCTAATCTTAAGGTTTTCATTTTTGAAGGAAAACTGTTGATAGTCTTTTAGAGGCTTCAGAAAGAACATTTATTTCCTTAGGATCTGCTCCAGGAATATTAGACAGAAAATACTGGAAAGTTTAAAGACCAGCCAGTTAGAAGAGAGGGCAAGATGAACAATAATTTTTAGTTGTATAAACATCTTTTATTCCTAAGGATCCCACATTGTTTTACCCACTGATATTTACAAGGTACTGTTCCTACTTCAGGCTGAGTATAAATCACTTTTCTGAAAATTTAATCTCCCTGTTAAAATGATTTCTATCTTCGTTTTTAGTGAAACTATATATTTCTCCTTTCCAAAACTTTCTTTCTGCCAATTCATTAATTCATCATTCCATCATTCAGTGTATGTTCATCACTGTTATCACCATTATCATCATCATTAAAAGCCTCTACATAAGTACGGTTTCCCATTTGATTCTCAAAACTGTTTTGCAAGCTAGGTATTTAATGTCCTCTATACTCAGAGGAAATTGACATTTAGAAAATTTAGTAATTTGCGCAAGAACATTTAACTGGTAAGAGACAGAACCAGGATTCAAAATCAGGTATGTTGTACTAGGTAGTACGGGATCTCTCCATCACACCACACTCCTTCCTCAAGAGGCCAAGTGGGCTCTGGCATCTCCTCCAGTATCTCCAGTTGTCAGTTTCTTCATTTGTAAAATGGGAGGTTTGAATCAGATGTTCTTTTGTGTTCCTTCCCCCTACCCCACCCCTCCGTTTATGGCTTATATTACTGGTAATAATAATGGCTACCACTCTTGGGTTAATTCTTCACAAACGAACTTATTAAAGTCAATAATTACATGAGTGTGATATTATTATCCCCAAGGTTCAGATGGGAGTTAGAGTAGTTAGGCAACTTTCCAAGTACTAAGTTTCAAATGCGGAACTCCTATGCAAACCCAGGTTTGGGATCATAACACTGCATTATTATATACTGTTCCCACACTACCGCCTACTCCTTTCATGTAGTAAGTGTAAACTTGACAAATTTGAGAAGAATCGACCCCTTCACTAGTTCAGCAAAGATTTATTGAGTAGATATTGTTGGTCAGACTCTTCTAAATGCTACAAACCCAAAGATGAACAAAGTTTTGTCCCTGGTCCTAGGGAACCCACAATTCACTAGTGGCTGGAGAAGGGGAGGTACACATGGATTATTATAATACAGTGTGAAAAATACAATAATGGTGCTTAAACAGAATGCCTAGAGAATTAGGAAATTGATCTCAGATTTGGGCATTGAGGAATGAATAGGAATTTAACAGAGAGCAGGACAAAGCCACTAATGACAGGAGAAACTGGATGTACAAAGGCAAGTGAGTATACCCATTTAATGGAATATTATTTGGCAATAAAAAGGAATGAAGTACTGATATATGCTACAACGTGGATGAACCTTGAAAACATTGTGCTAAGTTAAGCCAACCAGTTACAAAAGATTACATATTATCTGATACCATTTATATGAAATGTCCAGAATAGGAAAATCCAGAGAGAGAAAAAGTAAATTGGTAGTGGCCTAGGGCTGGGGTCGGGGTGGGAGGGGTAGAAGGAAATGGGATGTGACTGCTAACGGGTATGGGGTTTCTTTGTGGTGTGATAAAAATATTCTAAAATTGATTATGGCAATGGTTGCACAGCTCTGTGAATATACTAAAGCCATTGAGCTATATACTTTAAATGAGTGAATTTTATGGTACGTGAAGTATCTTTCAAAACTACTTTTATAAAAAGTAAAAATCAAGTAAGTGTCAAAGTGTGTAGGATGTTTAGGTAACTGTGAAGTCTGATGTGACTAGAATATGGGTTATGAAGAAGTGAGAGAGACGAGGGAGATGGCAGTCTTGGCCAAAGGCCTTCTGCACCGGATGGAAACCTTTGCCTGTTTTCATCCAACATTCTGTCGTAAAGTTCATCCACATTGTTGTATATGGTCCATATTTTTCACTTTTGTGTAATATTTCATTGTGTAGTTGTATATATATACCACAATTTCCTTATTCATGGGTCTGTCCTGGGACATTTGTTTTGTTTCCAGATTTTATTCTTATAAACAGGACAGCAATAGACTTTCTTACAGATTATCTGCTGGTCCAAGTCTCAGAAGACAGTAAAGTACAGTACTATTTTTATAAAGTTCAAAAATGAGCTAAACTTTTAAAGGTATACCAGCATACATGTATGATACGACTACACCAAAACAAAGAAAGAAGTAATAAACACAAAATACAGCAAGTGATGTTGTTAAGGGCAAGAGGGTGGCAGGCAGACAAGGAGAAGGGAGAGGGAAGGAGCACAGAGGATGGATGCAAGTTTACAGATAATGTTCTAGTTCCTGATTGGGTGGTACCTTCATGGGTATTTATTTATTATTAAAATACACTTTATTTTAGAAGGATTTTAGATTCACAGAATTATTGCAAAGATAGTACAGAAAGTTCTGTATATCTCATACCCAGTCCCTATTATTAACCTCTTACCTTACTGTGGGACATGTGTCACAGTGAATGGACCAATATTGTATACATTGTTATTAACTAAAGTTCATACTTTATTCAGACAGATTTTCTTAGTTTTTACCTACTACTGTAGTCGCTCCTTTTCTGTGGAGGATATGTTCCAAGACCCCCAGTGGATGCCTGAAACCTCAGATAATACCAAGCCCTATATAGACTATGTTTTATTCTCTACATACATACCTATGATAAAGTTTAATTTCTAAATTAGGCACAGTAAGAGATTAACAACAATAACTAATAATAAAATAGGACATTTATAGCAATATACCGTAATAAAAGTTACTGTAGATTGTAGCAACCTCAGCATATGATTTTTTTCTTTCCTTATTGAGAACTTTCACCTTTTTGCTTAAAGGAAGCACTTTCTGGCTTCTCTTTGGTGTATCCAAATTGCAGCATCACTACTCTTGCACTTTGGGGCCATTATTAGGTAAAATAAGGGTTCCTTGAACACAAGCACTGAGATACCTTGATAGTCGATCTGATAACCAAGCCAACTACTAAGTGACTAATGGGTGGGTAGCCTATACACATGGATGCGGTGGACAAAGGAAGGACTCCTGTCCTGGATGGGATAGACTGGGACGGTGTGAGATTTCATCACACTACTCACAATGGTGGCAATTTAAAAATTATGAAGTGTTTATTTCTGGAATTTTCCATTTAATGTTTTCAGACCACAGTTGACCATGGGTAACTGAGACTACAGAAAGCAAAATCATGGATAAGGGGGGATTACTGTACCTTTTTCTGTTCCAGTATCCCATCCAGGATACCACAATACATTTAGTTGTCATATCTCCTTAGGCTTCTCTCAGCTGTAAAAGTTTCTCAGACTTTCCTTGTTTTGATGATCTTGACAGTTTCGAGGAGTTCTGGACAGGTGTTTTATAGAATGTCCCTCGGTAGGAATTTATCTGATATTTTTCTTATGATTAGACATAAGGAAGATCACAGTAATAAAGTTCACATGATATCATATCAAGGGTGCATACTATCAACATGTCATAGCATTGTAAATGTCAACTTTGATCAACTGGCTGAAGTAGTGTTTGTCAGCTTTCTCCAATGCAATTATCCTTTTTTCTTCCTTTTTATACAGTCCTCTTTTGAAGAAAGTCACTGCACAGCCACACTGAAGGAGTGGGGAGTTATGCTCTGCCTCCTTATGAATGGAGTTTAAATTATTTGGAGTTCCTCCGCATGAGAGATTTGTCTCTTCTCCCCCATTTTTTGGTTTATCTTTTGAATTATTTATATCAGTATGGACTCATGGATATTTATTGGCTACTTTGGATTATAATCCAACACTATTTTCTTGCTCAAATTGTTCAAATTTTGACTTTGGGGGGTTCTTTTAGTTGGCTCTTGTGTCCTTACCCTCACCATTGTGAAGTTTTGGGTTTTGGGGCACTTCCTAACTGTCTGGCACTCCAAGATGTTGCAGACTCGTCTTGTATATTTTCTGCTCCAGCCCTAGAATCAGCCATTTCTCTAAGGAGCCCTGGTTCCTTTTATTGGAGAATGGAATTAGATACCAAGTTCTGGGCACTCAGTGTGCCCATTGCAACTGGGGTTTTGTTACTTGTAGACAGAACAAGGAAATATGTATGTGTATATTAACCCATGTGTATATGTATGACCATGTGTATAGATAGATAGATAGATAAAAATATCTATGAATATTTCTGTATGTAACCTTCTGTCTATATTAAGATGAATATGATTCTTAATTATTAAGAATTCACGCTGATTCAGCTCTAATTCATTTCCATGTGAATCATTGTAGCCTCTTGCCCTTGCTTATATGTAACCTCCATCTCCAACATCAAGATATGTAGCTCCCACCATCCATTTACTTACTATTTACTATTTACTATATACATTTACTTACAATTTACTATTGTTCAATTTTGGTATGCATGTCTAGTGGTTTCAAAATGGTTCATCTATACCTCTGTGAGAAACAACTTTATCAACTAGAATATAATTCTTACATATAATTCGCTTTACTTTTAGTCTTATAGACCACTTATTTCCAAAGTTAGCATCAGCATCTTAATGCCTTCACATCTTGTAGTGAGATTGTTTCATACATTTTAAAAACATTTAGATTCTTTTGTCACTTTTTTCATTCATCTAGGATTTCTCGACCTTCTAGTTGATTTGTTTTACAGAAATTAAAATTTACTCCAGACTGTAAAGCTCTATGGGTTTTGACAAATGCTTAATGTCTTATATCTGCTTTTGCAGTATCATACAGAATAGTGTCTGTCACCTCCATAAAAAAATCCCCCATGTTTTACTTACTCATCTCTCCCACTCTGAAGCCCCAGGAACCACTGATTTTTACTGCCTCTATATTTTTGCCCTTTCCAAATATCACATAATTGGAATCATACAGTATGCAGCTTTTTCAGACTGACTTCTTCTACTTATTAATATCCATTTAAGATTGATCCATGTCTTTTCATAGTTTGCTAGCTCATTTCTTTTATAATAATATTCCATTGTATGGCTGTACTACAGTTTATCAATTCACCTATTGATAGGTATCTTGGTTGTTTTGAGTTTTGTACAATTATGCATCAAGTTGCTATAAACATTTGCATGCAGGCTTTTGTGGGAACATACATTTTCACATCAGTTGAGTAATTACCTAGGAGCACAATTTCTGGGTCATATGGTAAGACTGTGATTAGTTTTGTGAGAAATTCCCCAACTGTCTTCCAAAGTGATTGTACCATTTTGCATTCTTACCATCAGTGAATGAGAATTCCTGTTCCTTTGCATCCTCACCAGCAGTTGGTGGTGTTAGTGTTTTGGACTTAAGCTATTTTAATAAATGTGTAGTGATATCTCCTTGTTTTAATTTGCAATTCCCTAATGTCAAATAATGTTGAACATCTTTTAGTATGCTTACTTTCCTGCTGGGTGAGGTGTCCATCAGGTCTTCTAATTTCTTTAATTGTGTTGCTTGTTTTCTCTTTTTTTGTTTTAGACTCTGTAATTCATATATGTTGCATGTATTCTTTTGTGTGTATCAAATAATATGATAAAATATAAAGCAAGGGAGCGGGAAAAGACTTTGAGCTTCATAGAGTAGGTGTGAGAGCTGATTAAATTAAGAATTCAGGCTTAACTTTGAACTCTAGCCTTGCTATTTACTAGTCTTGTGACTTTGGGAAAGCTAGGTAAGCTCTCAGGACCTCAATTTCTTCATACTTAAAATGAGAGTGTTATTATCTACCTCACCTGTTTTTTGTGAGAATTTAATAGAAACAGAGTTAGCTAGAGATTGACCAAGTGCCAGAAACCTTACACATGTGCCACATAGGAGATGCTCAGTAAGTGATGGTTTCCCACACGCCCAGCAATGAAGAGTTTTACTCATTCATTAAACAAATATTTCTCGAGTGCCTGTTCTATGGCAGGAACTGTTCTTTGTGTTTGGGGAATATCCACGAGTCTCTGTAGAGTGGGATTTACAGAAGTCTTTTAAACTGGATTGTGATATTTATTCAATTTAGAAAGTTAACTTGGAGGAAAAGACCAGGAGCAGAGAATTAAGTTAGTAGACGCTTCTAAAAGTTCAGGCAAGAGATTTAAGAACCTAAAAGGTAGAACTGGGAATGGAGAGGAGGGAGCAGCTGAAGAAGATGTCTCAGAAGTAGAATCCAGTAGCCATGGAGATGACTAGGTGATTATGGGTAAGGCAGAGAGTGGTGCCAAGGGAGAGATTATAGAACACTGGTTCATAAAGCAGCATAGTCACTTAGAATGTTTTGATAATTATCACAGCTTTAAACATAGACACAGACTGTCCCTGGCCCAATTTTCTTTTGTAAAACTCCTTAATTCAGAAGTGCTGATTCCCTAGCAGAAGAATCTGAAGAGAAAACTAAACACTCAAGTCAAATGGGAAACCTTCAAGATTAATTTCCTGGACTTTTTAGCCACCCAGAATTTTCTGGGTTGGTTCTACTAATGGTATTGCCGAGCATTTTAACGGACGGCACGGTATTCTTGCTTATCTAATAAAGTTGGAAGGTAAATTTTTGCTCGATGGCATGATTGGCTCAGCTGCAAAAAGAACTGCACAATTTCATCTCCGTTCTAAGTCAAACACAGTTGAGAGATAATTCCCCTGTGTATTTATAAGGAAGAGTTAAATCCCTCCCAGTGTAATATAGCACCAGATCGAAGTAAACAGACTATGATTTCAGTGCTAGACACAGCCTTAAGGCAGAAGAAATTACATTGTCATGTGGAGGATGTGTAGCTGCTGCTATTTTGGTGCTTGAGTTCTTTGTTGTCACATAGTTGAAGACAATCCAGATGAGAAAGAGTGTTAACCAACAAAAGGAGCAAATTCCCTGCACACGGTTAGGGGGATGGAGGGAAAGAGAAAAGATAGTACAGTTGCCACTGTGAATATTACCAATCAGGGGTCCGTTCCAATAATCACTGGCTTCAACTTGTCTCCTCATTCTTATTGGAAGCAAGTTGTTCACGAGGCAAAATGCAAGCTAAAGTTTAAAAACTACACTTCATCAAATGGTTTACCTGCCATTGTAGAATGTAAAAATCATTATTGCTTCTTTAATTGAATTAGCTTCCAGTTGCTTATATAGTAAGCTTGGGAAAAATGGAACACCCACTTTCATGGTATCTCCAATACCTTGAGAATATTATTTAAAGTATATATTACTTAAGCATTATAATATTTGCCTCTGTAGGTCTATATCTTTAGATATACGTGTAGACGTTATAGGGAGTTACCTTTAAAATCAAAGGACTAATTCTGAACAGATTAGACTAGATATATAAGAATTTTAATTGAAGGTAATTGAGTATGAAAATAGTATACTACAAGCATATATACAAGACAAAACTGAAATCATCTTTTCCGGAGTAATTACTAAAAACGAGATTTGTGAACCAGTAGAGAGAGTTGTAGGATAAAGTTAGCAATCATCTTAGCATTAGAATATTAAGCAGTATATATAACTTATATAACTTCAACATATCTGCAAATAAAAATGTAAACTCACTTATGTGGTAATGACTTAACTCAGGATAACATAATTAAATGTATGATCCATGCCTTTTCTCTGGTCTTGAATCATGGAAGAATTTATTCTGTCCCGGTGACTTAGTTTGCCTTCAGTGTTTGCTGGTTGTAGGGAATAAAACTGTTGTATTTCTGGCATTTCTTCTTCAATATCTTCTGAGAACAGCATCCCATATTCTTTTGAGACGCTACCCCCTCCACAATTTTTTAAAAAGTTCTGCTGTACTGTAAGTACTCTACCTCCTGGTCACGGAGATGGCCAGTCAGAACCCTGTCCTGAGATTTTATATAAAGATGTTAGGATAGAGGTCTCTCTGCTTACTCCCTTCTCTCTCCCACTGCCCCATGATGGAGGGAGATGTTCAACATGCAGTAGGAGAGAATGAGGCCAGCACACAGAGAGAGGCATGGCTGAGATATTAATTTACTTTGCATACTGATACTAGTCTAGCTCCATTGAGCTCTCACAGTTCCTTGAGCTAATCGATCTCCCTTATGTTTCTGAACCTTTCAGTGGAACTACTCCTGACCAGCTCTGTTTAATGCAGTCCCTCAACATCAGCTGGCTAAACTATACTTCCTAGAATACCAAATTGTTCATATCACTCCCTTATTCAAAAAATTCCCCTGGCCCCACTGGCAAGAGCACTGACTTTGCAAGGCAGAGTCTGAGGTTTTGGCTCCTCCACTAATGAGCAAGTCTCTGCAACTCTCTCAGCCTCCTGATCCAAATACCTAGTTCCCTGGGCTACTGACAGAGTGAAACATGATGATAGAAATGTAAAGCCCTGGATGCAGATTCCTAGGGCACAGGAAGCACTCAGTGACTTCTGGGCATGACTGTCCAGGCCTCCCACAGTCAGGCCCAGTCTGCTGTGCCATCCTCGCCACCCACTCCTCTCCTCACTGAACTCTGTTGTCCAAACTGGCTTTCCTGCCGCTCCCCAATAAGCCATGCATTTTCCCCCTATGTCCCTTGTCTCCTGCCCTTTATCCGCCTAAATTTAGCCCATTCTTCAAAGTCAGTAAAATCAATCCCATCTTTCCTATGATTTTTTTTGACTACCTGTTCTAAAGTGATCGTTTCCTTCTTCAAATCACTGGAACACTATTGCCTGTATCTTTAATCTGGCAGTTAATCCGATAATGTCTGGGTCTTTTCTGTTTCTCGTTCCAACTGTTAGATATTTTGCATTATTTTTGATTATTAAACTCTTTTATCCTATTTTTAATCTAATTGTATGCTCCTTGTGGGCAAGAACTACTTCTTTTATCTCTTTTTGTTCCTCATGGGGCTTACTACCTAACAGTGACTCAGTATGTTGGATTTAGTCATTCTCTTCTTTATCGATGTTTATTCTCAATCCCCATGTGAACAGTGAACTCTGTGAAAATTCAGATATTTTGAACTGTTCCTTTTATTACAGATATGATACTCGAAGCACCCTTGTATGGGTAAAGGAGTCAGTCACGTGATGCAGGAAATATCAGTCAAGTAGGACTGAAAGAACTGTAGAAATTGTTTGGGCCTACCTAGAAAGCAGACCATTCTTTTATTCTGTTTTTAGCATTTCCTTCAGGGTATTTGGCTCTTTGTATCCAAATGAGGAATTATACAGAGAAATAGTGACCAAAATTCATTGCGTATTATTGACTGAGAAGCAGAGGCAGAAAAGTTTCTGAACCTACCATCTTCACAAGCTCCGCTCAGCTCCGTATTACCTCTGTGACCTAAAGACTAAATAGGCAAAACTGAAATAATAACCAAGTTAAGGTGTTTTTTTCTTCTTAGTTCTTGACTTATTTGCTCTAAGGTAAACAATCTCTATTTGACACATAATAAAATTGCCATCATTTATTTCTGTAAACAATCTGTATTTGACAGGATGTCCCTGGTAGCACACCTGTATTAAATGCATATCTGATAGTACGCCTATACTAAATGAATAGGACGTAGAATTGGAAAGAATTTAGGAGAATTTTGGAGTTGACTTTAACAAATTTTGGTAAAGTTTGTGAAGAGGGTATTGTTCGTAGGCCCAACTTTTTTCCAGTCTAGACTTCCAAGCAGTCAGCTTTGTTATGTAGTTGCACCTAATGGTGTGTCCAGTTATTAAAGATCTTCATGTTCTGTGTCCAGGGAACCACTTTCTAATACTGGTTTTGGGAGTAGGTATACCATGATCAGCACAGGCAAGCTGTAGTGAACCAAGCTTTGACTGGTCCCCAGCAATTACGTTTCCAGGAACATGATGTAACTTCAGTATAGCCAAATCCTTGAGCTAACAAGTAGTGATATAACTGGGTTTACTGCAATCATTCTGAATTATTGAGGAAACTTCTGAAATGTGTTCTTAGTCTGAAATTTGGCTTACCAAAATCTTGGCCAGAGAGGTGCATTTTAAAACAAACAAAACCAAGAACGAAATCTTAAATCCAAAATTGCTTTCTATTTGTTAAAAGTCGTTTAAAATAAAATTGTCGAGTTAAAAAGAAGAGAAATTCAAAATTGTCAGATGTTTTACTCTGTGATATCAACTAATGTTTGTGGAGATTTTAAAAACTTAATGTTAAATATTTTACAAACCAGGTACAGACCAATATTTAAAAATATGACAATACTACAATTTAAAATAGCCCAAGAAAATGATCTGAGTAGAACACCTCCTGTTATGGGCACATTGTAATTTATAAATACAGTGTATCAGATAGGACTAGAACATTTTCTCTAAAAATTGCATCTTTACCCTCTTTTGAATTCAAGATGTGATTGATTTAGGATGACCCATTTCTGAATTCAAAAATCAGAGCAGCTTGGAATGGGAAATTGCAGATCTGCAGTCTATCCAAGTCATGTCCTTGCAGGAAACTTTTGTATGTTAAATACACATGTTACATGCTTAGTAAATTTCATGAACAAAGCAGTCAAGGGAATGAACGAATAAATAAATGAGTGAGTAACCAGAGTCAAGATGTAATAGGAGTAACAATATAGAATTTACTGGAACTGAGAGACTCAATAATTTTAATGTTTCCAGGTTTCATAGTCATTATATAAAGTAGAAATAATAGGTCAGCCTTATTTGCAGTGTTGCATTAAATGCAATAATATACACAATATGCCTAAGAGTGCCTATCCCATGGTGGTAAATATTTTTCCTTCCTCAATGCTGGCAATATAGTCTTCATAAAAAAAATAGAAATCTCCTTGTTATAACTGGAAAAAGACATCTTCATTTCCATGACTTCTATCATCATGTCTATGGAGATCATTTCTAAAGGAAATTTTCATCCTTTACCTCTCTCTGTGATCACAAACTCATATTTCTAATTCAAGGGTTATGAGAAATGTTGCTCAAAAATATAAGAACATGATACTATTACAAAATTCTCTTAAATCTTGAATAAAATCCTAGAATGTCATAGATTACAAGTTGAAAATCAATGACTACCATTCACTCAAACCTTTATTGAGTTTTAACTGTGCTAATTGCAGGAGGTATAAAGATAAATAAGGCATATACCTGGCCCTGGGGAACTAACTGTATATAGGAAAGACAGGCTTTTCCAGTATTAACTATTTTAGAAGATACAAAGTGCTAGAAGAGAGGCATGTATGGAGTGGGAGCAGAGGGAGCACGAGTAATTCAGTCTTGGGAACTGAAGAAGCCTAAGTAGAGAAGGTTGCATTTGTTTTAGAACCTTGAAAAATGGACAGGCATTTCCCAGCAGGAATGGGGAAGATGAGGATGGGTATCTAAAAGCAGGTGTTACTGAGCAAGGGCTCACTGCCCAACATGCGTAGAAGCCAATACAATGGCACCCGCTCTTGAGAAAAGAGAAAGCTTTTATTGCGGGGTCAGCTGGCAAGGAGGCAGGAGGCAAAGCTCTCAAGTGTGTCTGTCTGATCCAGGGTTCAGGGTGAAATTTAAGGAGTTAGGGGAATTTCAAACTTGGCAGAAGTTGACTAGCTAGTCTCGAATCAGTCCATATATGGTAATCAAGCTACTTGGGCTGCTGGAAGCCGGGTTTTCCTTATTGACTGACTTCTCGCTTTGTAAAGGGCTCTAGTGGCAACATTTCTGAAGATTCTGGGTTCTGGGGTCAACCGGGGGCCATAGGTTCCTACCTGGCACATGCGCAGTGCTGTCTGTGTTATTGAGCAAGGTTTGATTAGGCAAAACTAGTTTAAGTTGGTCAATGTCCTATGTGCTGTTTCACAGGAAGGCTCGTGCTCAAAGTAGTACTTCAGACGTACCCTCATGCTCATGTGTGTCTGGAACAGTGGTTTTCTAAAGCTAACCTTTTTAAAAATGAAATCTTATATAGAATTTCACATGGAAAAGAGAGAAAAGCAAAGCTACCTTTTTAAAGCAGGGAGGAAGGCCTGGTGTCGTAGCTGCTAGCTCTGTGATCCACCCACTGCTCTGATACTTGGAATACTGGAGACATTCTCAGAAGGAGGGAAAGAGTTGGTGGGAGACCCTGTAACCACGGCTGGGGGCCAGAATATGTCACTTTAGACAGATTGGGCTTTGTCCTCCAAGAGTTTAGGAGTTATCAAACATTTTTAAGCAAGTGAATAGCATCAACTCTATTACAAAGAGAGCCCTAGGCACTCTGTAAAGTGGGTCAGAGTAAAAACCTGTTGATGGGGTGTTCCAAGAGTCCAGATGTTAAAGGAAGTGCAGGAACTAATCTCCATGGATCTGAGTTCTGATTTTGGCTCCTCTGCCAAACGGTGTCACTTTTTTTTTTTTTTGAGGAAGATTAGCCCTGAGCCAACATCTGCTGCCAATCCCCTCTTTTTGCTGAGGAATACTGGCCCTGAGCTGACATCCATCCCCATTTCCTTCTACTTTATGGGTGGGACACCTGCTCTCAGAGCATGGCTTGCCAAGAGGTGCCATGTCCACACCCAGGATCCAAATCTGCGAACCCTGTGCCGCTGAAGTGAAACGTGCACTTAACTACTGCACTACCGGGCCCGCCCCCAAACGGCGTGACTTTTGATCACAGAATCTTATATTTAAAAGGGACCTTTCATGTGTACTAATTCAACTACCTTCCCAATTTTCTTGTCCCTTTAACAGTGCAACTGACAAGTGATTAGGCCATCATACGGCCTAGAACATGTACATAGTATGAAGTACTCGATATTAGGAAGAATCCCATTCTTTCTTGGTAGCTCTAACTGCATTTCAAAACCTGAAGAAAAAAAGAAAAAAGCCTTTCTTTTAATTTCCAACTTGAGCAAATCTTCTGCTGGAGGATTTTGCCAGGCAATCTTTGGATATTTATACACCCGCTCAAGTCCTTGCTCTAGCCTTTTCTTTTCCAAGCCAGTCATTCAGAGTTCATGGGATACAAATTTCAGACCGGTGCTTTCTTGGTTGCCCTCTGTAGATGCTCTGTATTCTGACTGTGAACTGTTAAAACATGGAATCCAGAGCTGAAATAAGTTCTCCAGAGGAATGGGGCTGTTACTACCCTTAATTTGGAAGTACTACTTATAAAGAAGCATATGATTGCAATAATATTTTAATAGCCAGGTCATCCTTGTGGCTCATGGAGCCTATAGTCAACTCAGACCCTGTAGCCTTTAGCGTCCTGTCCTCAGGCCCTCCAGCTTGACAATAGGGTCACACCTGCCTCCTGTTTATGGTAATTATGGATAATATGATGTTAAATTAAATTTATAGGCAATGTTGTACTTGAAATTCAAGGTGACCTAGTTGTTGTGCAGATGTAGTTTTAAGAAAGACAAAGAGCCATTGACAAGAGAGTAATCTGTATCAAAAGCATATTAAATAGCCTCTGGAAAAAAATGTTTCCTAGGATTTTGTATTCTGTGACCCTTACTACTTCTGTTTGAGCAATAAAACATTTCGCCTGACTACTCTGATTTTCAATTTATATTGCCAGATCACACACAATTTGATGAGAGTGAAAATGATTTTCCTGAGAGGCTAGGTTAATTGGTTTATATGTTATTGTCTTGTATGTGTCTCAGTTTTTCCCTTGGCTTCCAAGCCTTTGAGACAATTGTTACTTTCTCCAACAGAATATTCTCTTGGCTGACCAAGTCTGCTCTACATTCGCTGGCAGAGATGTTGCAGTAATCTGAATAAAATAAGGTCCTAAGGAGAATCTGGCTCAAACAATATGAGTTACAAAATGAAAAGAAACACGGATCCTTACTGTTAGCCCTCTACATGCTGGGAGCTGAACACTCTGACAATCACTTTCCAGTGCATTTTATGAAACAGAGCAATTTCCCTGCATGGTATAGACAAGACCCTCCCTCTCTTTTTTTTGTATCAGTGGCATCCCCAAGCTTTTAGAAGCTACTTTGCATCCTTCACAGCAAGTCTAAAGCAGTTAGTGAACTTCATTATAACACTGAGACTAGGTTGAATGTGGTGGTAAACTGTGTTTGGCTCTGAGGATTTAAAAAACATCGCAGACTCAGTTACCAGCTCTCTTATTAAAATACTGCTTCTCGTGTCTTGTTCATACGTTGTGGGAACAACGCACATAGAATCGAAGTTTTAGCTGCAGTTTTTTCATCATAAAACTAAGAAAAGTGGGATTCTCTGACAAAACTTATGGGCACTCTCTCTGAAAATTATAGCTGTATTTTCAAGATCCTCTTGTTGTTCCCATGTTGATAGATCTGATATTTGATTTTCTCCTCTCACTGGAACTTTAGGTGTGTTTCATCAGTTCAAGCGTGAACTCTCTTTCATTGAGAGAGGGACAAAGTGTATTACTAATCTGCCGTTGGCCACTTTTAAAACATGATTACTATCTGCCTAATGCCATTAGCCAGGAAAAATGTGCCATTGGTACCAGACAAGTCTAAATAAGTTTTAATGCATGATGAAATTTAAAGATAAGAAATACTGAAAAGCAAAAATTAAACTTTCATCAAAACTCTTCTGCGAGTCATGGAGAAAAATTACAAAGAAGGCTAGGGGTGATGTTTTGTCATTGAGTTGAACATCTACTTTAAATAATCTGTATTTCTTGTTTGAACTTTGAATAAATGGGTTACAATTTCAACCATATTATCCTATAATTTTATGTGCATCATTTATACTCTATTGTGGTTTCCTCTTCAGTGGAAAGTAGTTTTGTGAATATTGAAATGCAAAAATGAGAAAGTAAATATATTTTTCAAAATAAATTTCTATCCATTTCTAACCATATTTGCTAACTTATTTACCTCTTAAAGAATTTTACAGTTCTCCTAAGTGATCGTATCTTTTTTTTTTTTTACACATCATTTCATAGTATGTTCACTAGAAACATATACAGGAGTTGAGAGAGTAATGAAAATACACATAAGGATGAATAGCTTATCTTATAAGATGTGTATAAGCTCTTCTACACTTTGTGTTTTTCACTAATGTGATTTTAATTTTCTCTCCTTTCTTCTTCTCAGTCTGTTTTTCATTTACTAATCTTTCAGGTCTTTCTTCCTTGCTCAAAAGTGTGAACTTCTAGAGACTAGGACTGCCTTACTATCCCTATAATATATCACAGAATACAGTAAATGTTGGGTGTGTTTGGGTAGGTAGGTAATGCCTGAGTGGGTGGGTAAAATGAGTAGGTGGTTAGGTGGATGTATGGATGGGGGATAGGGGGATGTAGATGGAAGGGTGGATGAGTAAGTGGGTAGGTGGATATATGGATGGAAGGATGGATGAGTAGGTGGGTAGGTAGATGTATGGATGGAAGGGTGGATGAGTAGGTGGATAGGTGGATGTATGGATGGAAGGATGGATGAGTAGGTGGGTAGGTAGATGTATGGATGGAAGGGTGGAGGAGTGGCGCCTCTTCCCTGCCACCATAATTGCTGGAATCCCAGAGGCCTAATGGTTGGTCTGTAATCTCTGGCAATCTCAGAGCTTCAGGGTGGTCTCAAAGAAGTCTATTGCATCTTAGAGTATGCTTTGAAATGACAAGGCATGGATGAAGAGTTTGGAGTATCTAACATGTTAAAAGAAATTGTAAAAGGCTTAGACAAACACTGTTAATTTCACATCAGTATAAAGTTTTTGATTTTTACCAAATGAATTTATGATTTAAAAATGAGGTATGACTTTATGCGATGATATTGATTTCTCCAGAGACAGCAAATATCTCAGTATCTGGTTGTCCCTTGTACATCTGTCGATGTGATTTATATGATTTTTTATAAATAAGGCCAATTTATTTTGTTTGACAAAAGGTGATGTTTATAAACATTGGTTTATCACTAATCTTGCATGTAAATTCATGGAGTGAGAGAGAAAAAAATGGAAGTCTTGTTTATGTAATTTTGATTTTGGTTTACTCCACTGTTTAATGATTCCCTTGCCTATAAGTATTTTGTTTGTTTTTTTGATGTCTTTGTACTGGTTTTTACTTGAATTTTCATGGGCTCTGGTAGACTTGATAGTCCTTCTGTTAGGGATTTTATGTGTGTTTTAACAGTTTATTATTATAATCAAGTAAACTTCAGTTCAGCTTGGGACATCTGAGTTGTCAATTTGAAATCCTTTGCCAAGCCATCACAAGAGTATTGGCAAAGATACACATTAAAATAAATCTCCTTATATTTTGTCTAGACTGCTAAGTACTAACTACATCTGCTCTGCAGAGAATCAAATTAGGCTAGAAGAGTCTTGTGTCTTCATTATGCTATTATTGCAGTGCATAGTGTTTTGATAAAATAGAATTTTCCTGATATCTCTAAGCAAGGTATAAATAATCAAAAACTTTTTAGGAATGATAGCGATTTCATTACATTCACAGGAGAACCTCATGCATGCTGTCAACAAATTATCCATTCCTATAATCAGCCATAAATTGCTGTGTATTAAATTAATTATGTAGATATTGTATATTCAGTTGGCTACTAAAGTATGATTGATTTGCATTTCTAGATATTGATTAAACAATTAAAATAGATTATTACATAAGAAATTATTTCTAAGATACATATGGTTTGACGATTAGGGCTGATAATTTAATCCCTTGATGAAGACCTGTAATATTTGCAGTATTTGGAAAACTTCAAATAAAAATGTTTGCATTGCTGCCAAAAAGTAATGGGAATAAATGATAGGTTCATTTTAGTTTGTTAGCATACCGTGATGTCTCCTTGAGTTGCAAATATAATATATTTAAAGGCTATAACAACTCTAATGAAATGGAGGTAAATACAGATGAAGTGTTTTAAGTGACTATCATCCATTTTCAAGTGTACTTCAGCAACTCATTATTAAATACCATAATTGTCCTTAACTCCAAATGTTGCCAAGATTCCTGGGTGAACTATGCTAAAACCTTTTAAATGTCTTCTAGAGTGTATATTATTTTTACTTGACAGGTAAGACCTAATGATGATTAGAGTGGAGGCATTAACCGTCACATAGATTATTTCTAGCTATTGCCTTTTTAGTTCAGTAGTTAGTTTTTAGTGTCCAGAGAGAGATCAACTTAAACTGTGTGAATAAGGAAATGGATTATTACTCTCTACATTTCATGCATATAAGTATTTACTAAATTTCCCTTATTGGTTATCATTCTTCATAAAAAACTGGGTAAACTTTTTCTTTATTTTGGGAAATATTTCTAAGTTCAATGTATTTTAAATAGGAAAGAAGTATAAAGCATAAAATATTTTCTTGAAACTGAGTGTTTACTTTAAAAATTTAATTCTTTAAGGCGATTGAGAAATATGTATTCAGTAGTTGAAGAGAATACTTTACTTTTAGTTGAAACCGTAAGATGGTTTTTGTTTGTTTGTTTAAAGATTTTATTTTTCCTTTTTCTCCCAAAGCCTCCCAGTACATAGTTGTGTATTTTTAGTTGTGGGTCCTTCTAGTTGTGTCATGTAGGATGCTGCCTAGGCATGGCTTAATGAGCAATGCCATGTCCGCGCCCAGGATTCGAACCAGCAAAACCCTGGGCTGCCGAAGTGGAGCACGTGAATTTAACCACTAGGCAACGGGCTGGCCCCCTAAAAGTAACGTGTTTTATTTCATGAATAAAAACTTTAAATATCGTGTTCATATTTCTTTTTTTTTTTTTTTTTTTTGCTTAGTAGGCTCAGTGTCATTTAAGATATTGCAATTTGAGTAACCTAACAGTAGACCATTTTCTGACAAATAAAATAGTTATGGGGCTGGCCCAGTGGTATAGTGCTTAAGTTCACATGTTCTACTTTGGCGGCCTGGGTTTCACAGGTTCCGATCCCGAGTAGGGACCTACACTACTTGTCAAGCCATACTATCGTGGTATCCCACATACAAAATAGAGGAAGATTGGCAGAGATGTTAGCTCAAGGCCACTTTTCCTCAAGCAAAAAGAGAAAGATTGGCAACAGATGTTAACTCAGGGCCAATCTTCCACACCAAAAAAAAAAAAAGTTATATTTCTAAGACATTTACATTCAGCATATTTTACTTTCATGAGATTCAAAACAAGAAAATATATTCTTGCATATATATACGTGATGAATCCTTTGTGTAAATTTCCATTTAAAAATAGAATCATCACTTCAAAACTTGTGTCTTTGAATCTACTGGGATGTGCTATAATTTATCTTTAAAACCCTGCCTAAAATCATTGTTGATATGTAATCTGATATATGAAGTGAAACCTAAATTCATTTAATTTTGCAACTCAAATTTGTAATGGCAAAATGCCGTTACATTTTTTGGACTGTTTTAAAAATTAATAATAAATTCTGATTCTGAAGTAATTAGGTTTTTATTAGCCTGAAAATAGAGCTCATCCCAGCCCTTTTACCCATCTGCCATGTTAATCATGTGATAATTTTAACAGGTGCTTCTCACTCAGCTTACACAAAGTATAGATTTGAAGGAAAACAGAATCCTACTCTTGGTTGCATCCTCAGAGTTTTTCTCATATTTGGGTAAACAGTGAAAAAAATGAGGTGTCTGCCTTCAGTCAGTATTGGAATATGTGGAAATGTGGCAGTAGAAATTGGACTGAGTTTTCCTTCTAAGGTTTTTTTTTAAATAAAAAGTATCCTGACATAATTGCTAGTGCCAGATAAAAGACTATAAAATGATTTATTGGCTGAATTTTATTTGAAAATTTGAAAATGTTGCAAATGGTATGTAGTAACTTTAAAACGTAATTTACACAAGGCATATTTCATTTTGAATAGTTTATGTTTTTCTTTGATTCCCAGAATCTTTCTTATACCTGATCAGTTTTGTTTTTCCTTTTCTCTCTTTCACTGAAGAGTTAAAGTAAAAATGGTAATCCACTTACATATAACTTTTCTCAAGTAATTTTTCTTAACTCAATATTTAATAGACTTATAGTTCCTTTCTTAAATATTCAAATTATATTGATGAAAAAATATTTTGACTACTAAAACTACTAAAACAAAAATTTATTGAGAATATACATTCATCTCTCAAATATTTAAAAGTGGGCTTTACTGTTCCATCATCTTTAGATATTTCTTAAAGATCTACTAATTTACTAGTGATGTGCTAGTTCCTGGGTATTCTTTTGTTTAGAAGATGAATGCAGATTTATTTGGCTCATCTCAGTTTGGAGAAAATCAAGTATATGCTCTTCAAAACAGTCGTGTTTTCCCTTCTGTTACATTTCTGATGACCAAATATATTATAATTATCTTTAATTAATTTTGCTATTGCCTAAGGAAACCTACTATAAGGATATGTAATTCCTTCTAAAATAATCAAGGACTTTTGTAATTAATTTTAAAATAAAATGAATCATCTTTTGGCTTACATGTCATCCATTAATCCTGTGTGGGAATTTGATTACTGTGTCTGTACAGTTTTTCCTCCAGACAGTTCCTTTATTTGATATCATAACTACTCATCTCGGATTGAATTCTTAATGTTTTACCATGGCGAGTACAACAAAACTGTGAACTGATTTTATAAAGGTATCAAAAGTGTTTCCTCATAGCTGAAGAGCATGTAATTCAATATGTCTCAGAACTTAAAATATATTTTTTAAAATTAATTAACTGACAGCGTTTTTTGTTTTTTTTTTTTAACTTATTCTATTTCATTTCATATACATATCTAACCTATATTCTCAGGCTAAAAGTTGTCTTCTTTTAAAGAATGCATGTGTCTTGACTTGTTAGAATTTAAGTATTTAGATTAAACCATTCAGAAAGTATATATTTTTTTTAAAGATTTTTTAAATTTTTTTTCCTTTTCCTCCCCAAAGCCCCCCCAGTACATAGTTGTATATTCTTTGTTGTGGGTCCTTCTAGTTGTGGCATGTGGGACACTGCCTCAGCGTGGTTTGATGAGCAGTGCCATGTCCGTGCCCAGGATTTGAACCAACGAAACACTGGGCCGCCTGCAGCGGAGCGCACAAACTTAACCACTCGGCCACGGGGCCAGCCCCCAGAAAGTATATTTCTTGATAAGTTAATTTTTTGTAAGGTGGTATCTTTTCAGACCCACCAAATGATGTTTTACTTCAGAAATTTATGTTGGCCTACAGAGAAGAGAGATTTTTCAGAAGCGTTTACCTAGCAATTTGGTAGACTGGACCACCTTTTACTTTAACAAACAGCTTCGATTTGAGTATATTTTATTCATGGTGGTAGAAGGGAGTGATCTAAATAGTTTAATATTTGTTCTCTCTTGGTCTGTTGTCAATCTGAAGACACATGTAGTTGAGGAGAAGAGGTTAAGACTGCTAATGTCCTTAGTTTGGGTATTATTTTTGTAACCTGTTAATTTATTTTAGCAAGGGCTATACAGGCAGTTCTGATAGCGTTTACTTATCTTTGTCACATGCATCCTGAGAGTCAATCCATAATGAAATGGACTAATCCTCCAATTTTAGTGAAAATAATTGGGGTTTCTTTAATAAAATACTGACTCCACCTTTCCTCTGTTTTTCGAAATATTCTGGGATAATAATGGCAAGATAACTGAAGACAGATCTCAAATAATAATTAAGATCCTGTTCTAAACTGTTATTTCTAAGGTATTTTCTTAGTAGAATATTCATCAACTCTAATACAGTTTTAAGATAATTGTTTTCAATCATTAAGCAAACATTTTCTGAGCACTGTTGGTACAATCTCTTACTTGATAAAGCTATAGATTCTGTCTTCCACGTGCATAAAAAACATATGTCTGTGTACACATGTACAGACATACTTACCTGAATCCAAGTAAGGCTGTCAAATAAAACATTAGCCAAGATTTTCAATTCGGTCTGGCCAATCAATCTGGGAAACAGAGTGCAATTAAAAAAAAATAGAATTGAAAATATTGACCATCCAGAAAATGTCAGGGACCACAGCTTTCAGTTTAATTGTAATTAACTTTGAGTCAGGAGTTTGAATAGTTCATTCTGTATGCCTAAAGTGATGATAACAAACATCCATATCCCTTAAGTGTAATTTTTATGAAACATTAATTTTATTCCCAAATTGAAACAACTTCTTCTTTTATCCTATAGTCTTCTTTGCATTGTTAGAAATTTTTCTGTTGTGTAGTTGTCACTGTACCTGACACATCTATACTGAGGGCATACTAAGTACCAAAAGAAATAAAGAATAAACAAATGTTTAATGAGACCTAAGAATAATTTAAAAGCCAGAAAATGATCTTTTAAATTACTCTCACTCTGTGGGTAAAGGCCTCACATTTTCAATTCTCAGACTTGATAGGGAAAGAGTAGCAGATTCCAGAGTTTATTCATATAGGCAATATCTTTCCTGTTAACAAGTAGAAAGACCTCTCTATGTCAGTAATGCCAGACATATATTCTGTAACTATACATGACAAATGATTGGAATTTCGATGCATATATTTTCCTTAGGAATTGGGTGTTTCATAAATTTTCCAAACTTCTTTTTCCCCTTTCAACATGACCAGCCCAAGAAAAGTTCTGTCACTGGTATTATAAATCTACTGTGTGTGTTGCAGACAGGGATGGGGGAGATGTCTGTGTAATAGGGAAGATGCATTTTGTTTTTGCATTTTACAAAGTCCGGATGGAAAAACTTATTTCTTAGGCAACTGTGATGACAAGAACATGTCAATCATTGTTTTCGTGAATGGTGGTGGAATGATGGAATTTGTTTTGTGGAGGAATGGGGCATTTAGATGATCTTTTAAATGGTGCAGCTCTGAATAAACTTTCCATAAAATAACTTTTTTTCTTGAGTGAATAATACCACCACAGCAACAAGTCACATGGTATGTTTCCCCCAGCACATTGCCTCTAGAGCTTGGCAAATGTTATCTAGGAGAGAAGGACAATCCTCTTTTCTCATAAATGCCATGTATTCTGTTTACAGTGTTCCTGCACAAGATAAAACTTAAATGTTTTCTTTAGGACCTCTTCCAAAATCTTCCCATCATGAAATAGAATGTCGTCTATTCATCTACTTTGAATGAGTGGCCAAGATGACATTTGAGCTGGCAGTCCCAGGCACTAGAAGGCATCACTCTAATGGTCTGAGCATGGGCTTATCTTCCCCAAGTGGTGCATGAGAGTGGCTCACAGATGTTAATTTTAGTCTAGATAGTCTTAAATGTCTGTTTCAGTAAGCAGCTCATGATTAGTGGAAAATTCTTTGTGTGGCACAAAACCTTTTTCTCATTATGAGTGCCTCAATAATAAAGTTTAAGCTTTTGTTAGCATAAGATTGGTCATGCCCTCTTCATGTCTTCTCACCACGGTCCCAGGCTCTAGGGACTGATTCTGTACCCCTTGTTTTGAGGAGTTCATCTTATCACACCATGTATGTGGTAGCTTCCACATCTATAAATTTATGCTGTGTCTCTGTATACGCCGTTTGCATTCAGAGTAGTTTACAGGTGGCTCCTCTTTTGTGTCACACCCTCTTCTTAAATTTAACACGTCCCAAATCACTGTAATCATTTTAACCTATCTTTACTTCCCATTTTTTCTGTTACCTTGAATGACACTTTCAGCCACTTAATGTTGTTCAATATTAGAATCTATTTTACTTCTGCTTCAGTGCTCTTTACCTTTCACCCATGTACGAGATTATCATCCTACTTCTAATTCTTGTCTTGATATCATGTCACATGCCTGCTTAAGCCCATCTCAAGACTTTCTATCATCCTTAGAGTCAGATCCGAACTTCTTACCATGTCCTGTAAGATTTTATGTAAGCTTACTTCTGCTTGTGTCTGCCTTGTTTTCCTGTCGCACTGGTTCCCTCTGTTCTTCACAGAAGTCAAGCTCATTTGCTGCCTCAGGACCTTTGGATTTGCTGACGATTCTTAGAATTGTCTTTCCTTGGATGTGTGTGTATCTGGCTTCAGCTCTCAGCTCAGCTAACTTTCTCACATGTCAGTCTCTATCATCTCACTGTTTTAATGTTTTCAAGATTAAAAAAGCCTAAGACATGCAATTTAAAAGACTATTCTCTATTTTGAGTTTATCTCCTCTCAAAGTTTTCCTTAATGTCCTTTTTCTTAAGAAAAGAATTTCTCTTAAATAGTATGTAGTAATATAATGTGTCTCTGGGTCAGTTCACAACTTTTTATTTTATTTTACTTTAAAAAATGTTATTCCCTTCTCTAAAAACACTGTGTTGAAGCCCTTATGTGTTTGATACATACCTGCTTCTTTGGCTTTCCTTGCTCATAGATATGCTTTTCCAGTTATGTCCTGTTCATTTTCCAAAATCTTTTTAATATGACTACTCCATTACTTATTTCTCTGAATGTGTGATATAAGAACCTTGTGTATCTGTGTGTTTATTACATAAGTTATATGTGCTTCGTACGTCAACCTGTGTTTCTGGAGAGTGGGGGCTTTCAATCCTTCCAAACTGAGATTGTTAACCTTTGAGAGCTGGACTGTTGGCGCCTCCTTAGTGTGATTCTCTAGGTATGGTGGTGGTGGCGGGGGTGCGGGGGTGGTAGTAACTATTTTTATAAATTAACTATTTTCCAGGCATTGTGCCAGGCTCTTAACAAACATGATCTCGTTTAATCCTGACAACCCAATGAACTAGTTACTATTATTACCCCCATTTCACATCTGAGAAAATTCCTTCAGGAAGTTGCCCAAGGTTATACAGCAAGTAGGAGGCAGAGTTGAGAGATTTGAACCCAAGCAGTCTGGCTCAAGAAGCCTGCATTCTAAAACGACTGTGTGGTGCAGACTAGTCCATGCGCCCTAGAGTCATGGTAGTTCTCAGGCTACACTCAGTGTATCTAGAGAGAGACGTCCGGTCCCGCTCTTTGCTTTCGATGGACTGGGGGCCAGTTAAGTGTTGGGTAGCACTGAATCAACTCAACATGTCGATGAAAATCTAAAGAAACACACTAACAATTTATTAGGAACTTGGAAAATGTTGATGCATTTAATTTTTATTTACTTAATCCACTGAAAGGAAGAGGGCTCTCAACCTGGTCCGCTCTCCTGAGGGTGAATTAAAGAGGTGGGTTTCAAATGGGAAAAGAGAAAAAATATCCAAATCAGTGAAAGAGTTTTTGAGGCACTGAGGTTGTTATGGGACTTAGTATTAGGAAAGGACTGTGAAATTATAACATATGTGTCTATAAGGTAAATTGCAAATCATTTAATTTTTGACTGAGGGTGATTATGAAACTTGGAATGGTTCATCTTCATTTATGTAAATTGTTACTGCCCTCCCCAGTAGAAAAAGAGGTTATTACTACCTGATTAGTATTGGAATAAGTATACTTTAATATACATATTAATGGTGACGACCTCTCTTCTCAGAATGTTCAGTCCAAAATGCAGGGAATGGTTGTTCTTTTTGACCTAAGGGGCTAGTATTTGATTGAAAATTGGTCACGTAGAACACCGAGGAGGGAAGAGTATAAGAAAAGTGCCCCTTCCAGCTGCAAATGGCTACATTGGGTGTTGCAGATGGTATACAAGCATAGATCAAAAAGGTGAAAGTAAAAATGAAACAAAACAATGAAAAATATCATTCAACCAAATGATGGGCCATGCATTTGTAATTGACAGTATCCCACAACTTTATAGTTTAAAATTCTTGTTTAGCACTTAACTTTTCTACCATTCAGTAAATAGTGACTTTAGACTTGTTGGTATTCATAGTAGACCTCTCAACATAATTAATTCCCCTCTGGCACATACCATATTCCGCAGTTTAGTTCTGTGCTGGGCTGCAGAGCCTCGGGGAGTACACCTGAATTTCATTAAGGAAGTTTAAGTAATTAATATACAAAGGAATCACACCATTCACAAATGCCTTCAACTGGTTAAGACAAGATGAGAAGCAATTTTTTCAAAAGTTTTCTAGCATCACAGCTTTATCGCATATTTTTTTGTGGCAAAATATTTGGTCATATTGATTTTCTACACAATCCTACTGTCTATAAATATGAGTGACTTGTTTTCTTTGTCCATTCTCTCCTGTTCACAGTTTAGAGCGCTACAAGCCAAAGGCTTTCACGTGAATTTTTTAAAACACCACAAACCCACTCATTTGAAATGAATGGTAAGGGAAGAATAATAACGAAATACACTTTAGTCACAAGAGAGGTCATCTTATATATCCAGAAAGAAAATCTTTAGGTTATTATCATTTCTGTGCCTTCCATAGTCATGGTTTATATGCTTTATCGTCTTAGGAAGAGAACTTTGCATCCAGGGCTAAGATAAGTCTGTCAGTAAGAACTTATAGAAAATTCTTTATGGTAGCCTTCTGTTACTGGTACATTGGATCCTCATTGCCCCCCAGGATAGAAATCAAGAGAGACAACAAACGGGAGTAGAAAAGTAAAAGTTTGTTAGCTTATGCACAGGGGAGGCACAAGGGAGCTGGTACAAAAAGGAAAGGGGCAGGTGACCAGCTCCTTAGGGAGCTGGATTGTGGAGCTTTTATTAGGCAAAGGCTGAGCAGGAGGGCCTTGTCATGGCATGCAGAGGTAGGGTTGTGCTTGCGCCGTCTCGTAGCATGCTACTACATGCGACACGTGTATCATTAGCATGCTAGCTGTCCACCCCGGGCGTGATTTTTACTATGCTAATGGGGCTAGGGTCACCTTCAGTGGACTCCTGGGTGCTAGGGCGCATGCGTAAGCCCAGGAGAGTCCCAACACTGGAATGTGCATCTTGGTGGTCTCTATCTGATTCTCCTAGCTTGCGGATTGGTTGGGGCTTTATCTTGTTAGGCCAGGGGACTTGCAGATGGCCCTGTCTCATTAGGTTGGTTCCTGTCTCACTTCTGGTAACTCAGTTCACTGGTTTGTCACAACCCTCAAATGCCCAGTCTTTTCTCCTGTTATGGCTTATTCCTTGGTGTCTCTCTTATTGTTCTTTAGGGACAGGTGCTATTCCAAAGATAATAGCATAATGGCTGAGGCAACATTTATGGTGATGGAGGGGCTCAGCTGAACTCAGATCTCCTATAGTCCCACTTAGTCTCTGTAAGAAAATCAGGAAGTTTACTCTGTAGAACTGGAAGAAAATTTCCTTTCGCCTTCTTGAATGTCAGACTCAGAATTATAAAATCAAAGCTATGCTTTTGCTATGTAACATAATTCATTAGGTAGACTTCGAATTTTAGTATCTGTTAAATATGATCTTTTTCATTTATTTACTCTGTGATTATTTATTGAGCACTTACTATGTGCCAAGCAAAGTTGGAACAAGTTAGTGAATCTAAAAATTCAGCATAACTCAGTGACTAGTAGAAAGTATAAGGAAATTATTTAACGTGCAATTATGATAAATGGCTGTAACCCTGATGCTGAAAATTTGTTTGAGTTTTCTTTCTTTGTTTTTGGAAATTATCCCATCAGGCCCTCTGCTGCTTGGTAGATGTTGAGATAGCATAGGAAGATGGTTTTTCTAGTATTCCTGCCAAAGAGGGATGTTAAGAAATCATAAGACCTACAGTTTGAAAAGTTCTATAAATATTTCTAAGAAAAAGTGCCAAGAAGATTAACACTACTCTGGTTTTTATGGCAAGTAAAATATTCCCGGAAATTAATTACTTTTATAAGATGAAACCAGTTAGCTTAAAATATTCAAAATCTCATCCACATCAATTTGTCCCCAAGAAAAGGCTTTCTCACTGATGGGGTCAGATTTTGTAATTATCAAAACAAACAAAAAAACCTGCCCGTAGTGTAGGATCTTTCACACTGAAATGAGGAAAGAAAAAGAGTGATTATCACTTTGCATTGCTTTTATTCAAAAAGAACCACGTGTGTTGTGGTACTTGGCACTTTCCAATTTTTCAATCCTTGTTCATGAAAATGTGATCATGATGTATTAGAAATTTGCCTCAGGTTCTATATGAATTTAACATCTTATGTTCAAGGTTCCAATTAATTTTAAGAAATTGAATTAAATTATCTGTTTCCTTACAGAATCTCCTCCTTCATAAGCCATGGTATTAGGTTTGCTGTTCTTGGCATGGGGAATGCTTTCAATACGTGACTGTTGTTTGCTTTTCCCCCCTTTGTCTCTCTATAATCATATCCTATGTGTGTATTCAGCAAGCAGATATAGAGAACTCAGGTGAAGGTGAACTGAAGTTGTCAGTTCCTATCCTCACTTTCCATTTGCTTCACAAAGAAAGGATTGTTTCATCCCAAGATCACTTCCATTTAGTGGCAGAAAAGTGCTATCATATTTTTCTGAGGATATCAAACCAGCTTGGGATTTAGCCCTTCCTTCCCTTTATCTTTACTGGTTCTAAGTTAAAAATTTAAAAATCCCTTTAAAAATATATATGTATAACATAAACATACACATGCTCCAAATACGCATATAAGACTCACCTTTTTCATTTTTTGTATCACTCTCTGTTGAACCCTTCATGAATTGTTGCTTTATTTGTCGACTTATGTAGTAAATACATATAGAGATAATTTTTGCCTCTTAAATGGCCTTTTCAGAAGGCTTTGGATTTAATGTTATATTTTACTCTCTGAGTGTTTATGTTAGCTATAGATGTACCTATGTATGTGTTTGTATATGTATTTTTTCTTGACACGACATACTCTTTATCCAGATTATGGAGTAATGGAGTGTTATTATTAGTTCTAGTTAAATAGGAATAACCATATTTTGTTTATATATGGCAAAATAGGGTTATATGTTTCAATGAGCATAAATACGGTCTTCTTGAATATTTGCAGAGTAACTCACAGACTTACACAGGAACCCCCCATTATACACATTATTTTATTCCTGGAAAAATAGTAATTATATGAATTAATATCATACTGATCCTAAAGTGACAAGTAAAATTATATCAGATACTAATTTTGAAAACTTGTCATTCTAATATACCTTATGGAATTCAAAGTATTAAATTCTGGGTAAATCTAACTTTACCATACATGTTAATCATGCGTTAATTTCTCTTCATGTATCTACACAGGTACCAGAACCTTCATATAGCTTTATATTACATATTTGTCCTTGATTTATTACGTATTTGCCATTGATTTTTATTTCAAAATAATTATAGAGTCACAGGAAGTTACAAAGATAGTGCAGAGAGGTCTTATGTAATCTTTACCCAGTTTCCTCCGAGAGTTCATTTTATAAAATTATAGTACAATATCAAAACCAGGAAATTCACATTGATAGTATATGTGTCCAGATTTCTATCATTGTTTTCACCAGTGTAGATTTGTGTAACTATCACTGTAATCAAGATACAGATGGAGCCGGCCCAGTGGCACAGTGGTTAAGTGCACACGTTTCACTTCGGCAGCCCGGGGTTCACCATTTCAGACCCAGGTGCAGACATGGCACTGCTCATCAAGCCGTGTTGTAGTAGGCATCCCACATATAAAGTAGAGGAAGATGGGCACGGATGTTAGCTCAGGGCCAGTCTTCCTCAGCAAAAAGAGGAGGATTGGCAGCAGATGTTAGCTCAGGGCTAATCTTCCTCAAAAAAAAAAAAAAAAAGATACAGAACTGTTCCATCACCACAAAGATCTCCCTCATGTTGCTCCTTTAGCATCACCCCTCATTTCCCACTATTGCTGTGTTAGGGCTTAAGTCTGCCATTTCATGTTTTCCCTTCTATTTCATCCCTCTGTTTACATTTCACTGTTTTGTTTTTCCTGCCTTCCTGTGGGTTACTTGAACATTGTTTAAAATTCCATTTTTATTTATCTGTAGTGTGCTTTTAAGTGTATCTATTTGTGTAGCTTTTTTAGTGGTTGCTCTGTGTATTACACTCTATATCCATAACCTATCACCGTCTACTGGTGTCTACATTTTACTAATTTAAGTGAATTTCAGAAACTATCTGCATGCACATCCTTTTCCCCTCCCTATTTGTAACAGAATTGTCTTAAATGTTTCTTCCATTTTTTCAGGCTGCTTTCTTTCTGTTGTTCAGATTGAGTAATTCCTATTGTTGAGTCTTGAGATTTTATTAATTTTCCTTCATCTGAAAATGTCTTGATTTCCCCTTCATTTCTGAAGGATTTTTTGCTAGACACAGGATTCTGGCTTAACAGAGCTTTTCCTTCAGCACTTGAAAGTATGCCACTTCCATCTGGCCTCTATGATTTCTGATGAGAAATCTGCCATTTAAGTAGTTTTTCTCCTTTAGATAAAGTCTCATTTCTCTCACTGTTTTCTAGCTTTGTTTTTATTTCCTTAAGTTTGATTATGATATGTCCTGGTGTAGATTTCTTTGGGTTTATCAACTGTTTGGGGTTCTCTTAGCTTCTTGAATCTGTAGGTTTATGTCTTTTGTCAAATTTGGGAAATTTTCAGCCGTTATTTCTTAGAAAAATTTTTCAGCCCTATGCTCTTTCCTCTTTTCCTCTGAAACACCGGTGACACAAACGAGATCTTCTGTTACTGTCCCACAGGTTTCTGAGCCTCTGCTCATTGTTTTCAGCCTGTGTTCTCTCTGTTTGTCAGACTGGGAAATTTCTATTGTTCTGTCTTTGAGTTTACTGATTCTTTCCTCTGTTCTCTCCATTCTGCTGTCAAGTCTACTCACTGAGTTTTTTTAAATTTCAGTTATTGTAATTTTCAGTTCTAAAATTTATGTTTGGTTCTATTTGCTAATACTTTCTATTTTTTGTTTCAAGTGTCTTTATAATTCTCATTAATGCATTTTTTTTTAAGATTTTATTTTTCCTTTTTCTCTGCAAAGCCCCCCAGTACGTGGTTGTGTATTTTTAGTTGTGGGTCTCATTAGTGAATTTTTATGGTGACATTTAAAATCCTTGTCAGATAATTCTAACATCTTTGCCATCTTGGTGTTAGTCACTCTTGATTTCTTTTCTCATTCAAGTTGAGATTTTCCTCATTCTTCATGTGACAAATGATTTTCCATTGACTCTTTGGCATTTAGCTATTATTTTATGAGAGCTGGATTTTATTTAAATCTTCTGTTTAGTAGACCTCCTCTGATACTGCTTCCCTCCTTATTGCTGGATGAGATTAGAGGTCTGGATTCCCTACCAAGTCTTTGTTGGCACCTGGCGGGGTAGGAGTGGTACCTCATTATTGCTTGGCAGGAGTGGGAGTTCAGGCTTCCCAGGAGACCTCTGCTGATACCACCCTTGCTGGGAGAGGTGGGGATTCCTCCTTACTGCTTTGAGTATGGTCTCTATTGACATGGCAGAGGGTTGGCTTTGTTTCTGCTGGGTGGTGATCAAAGTCTTGATTCCAGCAGGCCTGACGCTGCTCCAATAGGGAGAGGAGGGGCTCCTCATGACCTCTGGGGGAAGTCAGGTTCCCCATACAGTCTAGTCTCCACTGACCAGGGTGGGATGGGATGGGATGGGATGGAGGGAGCACCACTGATTTTTGTAAAGACTCATTTTAGTATTTTAAATGGATGATTCTAAGTAACTTGAATAATTCCTATGTTTACTTTAGTTTTGGGGTTTTTTTCCAGTTATATTTCTTTTGTATCTAAAGATCGGTATATATTTAGTTTTTGTCAGACTAGTTTTAACGAATCTCAAAGCTTACATTTTTGTCTCGTGTTGTAGCATCACATTTGAGAACTGCTAATTTGCTTTTCAGATGTGAGAAGAAGAGAATAAGTGCAAAGTGCCCTGTAGATGAGAGAGTTTAAGGCTTTTCTAGGTATTTTGTGACAAACAGTGAAATTATGTGTGTTTTTTTAAAAGAGGTAGACAGTGCTTAAATTCTTACTTGATTCTTTGATTTATAATGACTCAATTAGAAATACTAGTTTTTGTTCTAGATTTATGACAGATTAAGTGTATGTGTTTGTATGGGACTGTGTTTGCATGAGCAACAGAATGTCGTATTGTAAAATTCACATCTCCTCACATTTTGGATACAGTTGGTTATATTTCTGGAATTGTGTATACAGGGAGATGTAAATTTGAAATGTGAGAATTTGTAAACACACTCAGATTTCAGTAATTTAGTGATTTTATGGCCCCAATATACTCAACAGTTGTCCAACGTGGTATTAGTTGGGGTCTATTAATAAATCCTTCCCCAAAATAGTAGATTTATAGGTACAGCACTCTGCAGCTTCATGAAGCAGTATGTTTTGTTGCTATGAAGATTCTCAAGTCATTTGCTAAGAGAAAGCTTCCAAAAATAATAATGCAGAGCCTTTTAAAAATAAAGAATACCAGGGAGTTCCTTTAGCCTTATCTCTAAGCAAATGTGAACCTACTTAAACAATGCAGAGTTTACTTACCTTTGACATACATGGGTGAGGTCATAAATAAAATCGCTTGTTAAATATAAAAATCACTGTTATATGACAAACTCATGTACTTCTCAGTTGGATTAAGGACATGGTAGCTTAAAAACTAAAAATGTTTATCCTGTAAAGGGAGTTTCAGAAAGTGCTTTACACTTCATAATCATAAATTCATAAATTTTATTAAAAAAATTTTTGTCATTAAATTTAGTAGTGAAGATGCCAGAAGCATTTCATTGACCAAAACTGTTAAAGAATAAAGAATGGAATAGTACCAAATTAGTAAAGAATCTGATCTTGTTTCTTAACTTAGCCTACAGGCATTATCTTAGAAGTGTGCAAATCATAGAAAAAATAACATTGGGAACTAGAATAGATGAATCACTCTGAGTGTTTAGTTCTGTTTCCTTAAAGAAAAGAGAGCAACTTTCTTACCATGTTTGTTGCTTTTCTTCACTAACTTAGGGGCTAGACTTTACGGTTTGTTTAGCTGTGAAGGGATGACAGACTTGGGGGATGGTGAGGGGAGCTTAGTTTTGGAATGTAAATACATGTAGAGCTTGCCTCCTTTTGTTTAGCATCTCTTTAAACTAAGACAAAAAAAATCAGTGAATGAATGAATAGCAGCATGGTGAAATACCTAAATGTTTGAGTTAAAATTTTTGGATGTTTGAAATCCTATTTGGATCCTTTTCCCAGATCACGGTGCATTCATATGCACTCAGCAGGAAACTTCATGGAGATGCACATTTGGGCAGAAGGTCTTTGACGGTGCCTTTTTCTTAACTTGTGCCTTTTCTTCTTTAGAAAAAAGTAATGGCTTAAGTCTGACTGAAGAACAATCTTTTTTGTATGTTCCTTATAAGAATTTACTTATGGTTCACAGATCTTTACCCACCATCTATGTCTGCAGTCCTTGGATTTAAAATAGCATATATCCCACTGCAGACTACAGGAAACGCCAAATTAAAGACTTAATGACATACTGCTGAAAAAGACAAAAGGCGACAAATTATAAATCAGTCCACTAAACCTCTAAAGTGAAACTCACAGGAAAAAAAAATGTGCATTTGAGGTGTATTTTTTTTTAAAAAGCCTTAGCATTTTGGTGTTCGTGCGACAGGTTAACTTAGTGGTACCGTTGAGTTTGACTCCAGATATTTTGAAAAACAGTGACGAATCGGAGAAATGTGCTTCATCCGTGGGCAACAAGCCCCTAGGTATTATGTAGATATTTCAGCACTTATAAATTTTGTCTGTTTTAAAAATGTTTGCCTCTTTTTCTCATTTTGGAGTTACTCTGAGGATCATGCTCATTTATGGTGTCAGTATGTCTAGGTAAGGTCGGTGGTTTATTAATTTTCCTCCTCAGGCTTGCCTTAGCCATACTTAGGTCCATTCCAATTTTCTTGACTCTTAAGGAAGTCAGAGTGTCTTTTGTCTCTTGCTTAAGTTCTGGGGAAGGGAGCGAGAACAAGAGGCTCCGGGGGTTAATGGAAGGGTTAGAGAACAGATGGAATGGGAAGGAAAAGGAGGCCTTTTAAAAACTACTTTTCAAAAGACCCCCGTTACTGCTTCTGGCTCATTTTTCCAGCCTTCCTTTTGGGAGGGTTTCTTTCACAAAGGCTCTGAGTCCTCCTTAAATTCTGAGAAAATGTGCTCCTTCTGGGTGGTGGTGTGGGAATGTCGACATGGGCTGGAGACAATGCAGCTAGTAGTGAAGCTATAATAATAATAGCAGGGAGGGTCCTGGCCCCACCACCCCTGATAATTCTGAGCTGCGTTTGGTCCTGGAGGTGAGAGAACTCTATGCCACTGCCTCTTGCCAGGAGGAGAGCCTCGCAGATATGTACCAAGCTTAAAACACGGAGGCACAGTCAGATCTCACTCCATTCCATTTCAGTTCATTTGAAGTTAATGAAAAAAAAGAAAAAAACTGGTTGCAGTGCACGAACTTGCATGTGAGTTAACACACACACACCATCTTGGAGAAATATGTCAAGCCTCAGCTGTCCCTTGTGCTCAAGGATGTGATTCTAAGGTCACATGCATTGATGAAAATTCCGTACACATTGGTATTCTTATTGTTGTTACGTGTCTCAGTTCCACAGAGAGCTAGATGCAACACAGGGCAGTGGAGACAAAGACAGATCAAATCAAACACCAGAATTTAAGGCAAAAGTAGAGGACACACCAGGATTAAAGAGCTAGCAAGTGCACTTTCTTTGCTGTTATCTTTGGTTTTCCTTGGCCTACAGTTATTTAAGGCGTTGGTTCTTCCAGCCACAAAATTGAGCTCTTCATTCTAAGAAATTTGTTTTAAACAAGGGAAAGAGAGATAGGTGGCAATAAATGCAAAACTTTGCAGGATATGTTTTGAGAAGATATTTTAAGAGAGATTTTAAAGGCATTTGACTCATCTGAATAGTAGGGAGAAAATATTCAATATGTAAACATAGCATAAAGAGGTTAACATGAAAAATAATGACATGAGAAAATGAGATTGCAGTTGAGTGAGGTCTGTAGTGTGCTGTTATAAGCTTCTCAGCAAGTAGCAACAAGTGAAAGAGGCCTGAGGGAGGGCATAGAGCCCTGATTTCATTGTGTTTGCGGCTCTTCTAGAGATTAATTAATTGATGTGGGGAGGGTAGGTCAACCACAGTCTGAAAATATTAAATGGAAAATTCCAGAAATGCGTAATTCATAAATTTTAAAGTACCACCATTCTGAGTAGTGTGATGAAATCTCGCACCATCCCGCTCCATCCCTTCCAGGATTTGAATCATCCCTTTGTCCAGCTTATACACACTGTATAGGCTACCCATTCATTAGTCACTTAGTAGCTGTCTCGGTTATCAGATCGACTGTCGAGATATTGCAGTTCTTGTATTCAAGAAACCGTTATTTTACCTAATAATGGCCCCAAAGCGCGAGAGTAGTGATGCTGGCAATTCGGATATGCCAAAGAGAAGCCATAAAGTGTTTCCTTTAAGTGGAAAGGGAAAGTTCTTGACTTAAGAAGGAAAAAAAAAGTCATGTGCTGAGGTTGCTAAGATCTTCAGTAACTTTTATTACAGTATATTGTAATAATTGTTCTATTTTATTATGTTAATTTCTTACTGTGCCTAATTTATGAAATAAACTTTATCATAGGTACATATGTATAGGAAAAAATATAGTATATTTAGAGTTCAGTACTATCCCCAGTTTTAGGCATCCACTGGGGGTCTTGGAATATATCCTCTATGGATAAGGGAAAACTATTGTATATATTTGGAGGAAGCCCAAAGAAAGCAAGAAATGTATATCATACACACACATGCACACATACAGCAAGTTTTTTTTCCTAACAGACATAATTCTCTAAATTAGTAAAGTAAAAATTTTGGTCAGAATTGAGGGAAAACTAAATGTGCTGTGACCATCTGAAATTCTTACTATGTCCATTGTAAAATGATTAATATAATACTGCTAAAAATTCTTTCATCTCTAAGATTTTGTGATTCTAATGTCCATAATAATTTATATGAAGGTTTATAATTTAAAATCCTATCTAATGTTTAGCTTAATAAAAGAGTAATTCACATATGGATGGATGTTAGGGAGATCTTTAAAATGAATATTTAGTAATAGAGAAATTTTTCAACTTAAATTTGTAGCTTGTATGTTTGCAACTTGCAAAATGAAGTAAAATGGGTTAGCTTTCTATAATCAATTCTCAGAACTAATAGAGATGTCAAAATTGAATAAAAAAAGTAAGAAAAAGAAAAAATGTTAGCTTTTATTGTTTTTTTAACTTATCTTCCAATAGCCTGGGTTCCATGCCCCCAATGAGTATTAGTTCAAAGCCTCAGTCATTCAAGGCAAGACTTAATTACTGTCTGTAGTGGGATGAAGGAGAGTGACCAAATAAGAGTTGGACTGAAATCAAAGCAGGAGAGACTTCAGCAGGACGCTTAGAAGCATAGAACCCACAAAACAATGAAAACCGTGATGGGGTGCGTAGGCAAGTCCTAGGATCTTCATTTCTGGAAGATTTCCATATTTGCTTGTGTAAAGGGCTGGACTGCATTTCCTCTCATATCCAGAGCTATGATTTGAACTGAAATATTACAAGGATATAAAAGGATTTTGTAATGTATGCATGTCATTTTAGGAACACTTAATAAGGGTGTATTTAAAATATATGGTTGTTTTTGTACTAAATGATGATATTTTGTTAATAACCCTCTAGAAATGCTGCTTTAAATTTACAATATCTGTTCTAGTCTATAGCTGCTTCTTTAAGACCTCAGCAAAAGCAGTTTACGAGTATTACCCCCACTGCTTTTGATAGAGGGATTGCGTTCAATCTTTCTTTCCCTAATTCTCTAACTAGGCAAGTCTTTTAACTTCCATGTCTTAGGTTGTCTTAGGTTAAATGATTTCTTAGAAATGAAGTTGAAAATGGAGCTCATGGGATTTCTCACTCCAAGTGCTTTTCTAATCACCAGATCAAGTTTCTTCCACTCATGAAGAATAACATTTCCAAAACTTACCCTGTTTTTACATTTTTAGTTATTAAAAAAAAATTTAAAACTCTCTTCTGACAACAAAAGAAATGTGCTCATTTAAAAAAAATTTACCCATTAAAGAAATAGGTCATATAGAAAATGGAATTTCCTTCTAATTCAGCTTCCTTGAGGTAATAGGTAGGTGAAGTTTGGTGAAACATTTAAATTTTATATTTTTATAATCCATACAGCAGCCATGTATAGAACTCTGGAGAATTGAACTCACAGTCTGTGTTTCTGCAGATTGAATGTCTTATATGACAACTTCTATCAAGACCACATTTCTTTCTGAGCTGGAGACCTGATCTTAAATGGGTAACTCCGCTGATAAAGGTCTTTTCAACCTTCTGCATAGATTTTTGTCTCGTGATTTGGCCTTTTGTTACTTCTCTAGGACTTCTTAACGTTAACCACAGACTTTGTTAGAGCTAATTTTTAAAAATTATTTTACTGATTCTGTGGCATCGTTCTTGGGATCAATAAAACAATATTTGAGATAATTCTTTCAGAGACCAGTGTCTTCTTTTGGTGTCCTTCATGTTGGGCAGTCTTGGACCTTACATAGCAGGTTATTATTTCTTTATTAGCCTACAGTTATTCAGAGCCAAGTCTGGTGAATATATTTAATTATGTTGAATCCCTTCCAGATTGAGTCAAAGATGAGGCAGAATCTATCAGATAATCAGATGAGGCTGATTTTCTTGAATGTCTTGTCAGATGACCCTGTAGGTAATTCCAATGGAAGAATATTTTTTAAAAATGAAAAGTAAAAATGTTTAGGTGGGGGCAGTATCAACTGAAATATTGCCTATCTGGAGAATTTTTTAAGGCAGTATTTTTGGAGTCTTAAATTTGTAGCTTATTTGTTGAAAAGTCGGTCTTGTTGTTGTACTTTGGAACCTCTCATTGCTTTGACACTCATAAAGTACTTGCTAACTGTAAGGCGAGGATTATTATTATTCTGCCTGGCTTGTTTAGCAACAAGTCTCCTCTTCAGGCCAACTTTTAGTCGTGGTTAGTCTATCGTTTAGGAAGAAATGAGGTGGGGTGATGTTTTGTGCTTTTCTGGAGGGCTTTCCTTTTACTCCAGGTCTCCTAAAAGGATGCAGAATCAGTTCAAAACAGTCATCACTCTCCCTCTCTTTGCGGCCTCATGTGTTTGTCCTAATCTTCCCCTCCCTCTCTTTCTTTTTTTTTTTTTTGTTTTTATCCTGCGTAAATGGGGAGAGTAGAGAGAATCTGCACTCTGTCCTCCCACCCCCTCCCCTCTCTTTCTCTCCTCCATCCTGGAGGGTGGGCTGAGAAATCAGGAAGAACCTTCAGTCTTGCCCTTTGTTAGGAGCTCCGGTGACTAAAACTGTTGGAACATTGATTGCTAAAATGAGCTTTGGAGACTTTCCCTTCTCTCCCGCCTGCCATTGCCCCGATTACTGAGGATTGGCTCTGCTGCCAAACAAGGCTGATAATGGGCCTCAAATTTTGACCCATTTTTCAACGTTTGACTTAATATAGAAGTTGTAAGATTTAGGAGTAAAGCAGTTATTGTTCTTATAGCAAAAGTTAACTGCATGCATGCTGAACTCCATCTCCTGGGCTGAAGACAGAGCAGTTTTTGCAGAAGGCCCACAGCCCCTTGGGTTGTAAGCAGTAGTGGCTGCAGCAACAAGCAAGCTCAGGGTTATCTTTTTTCACCTGAAACAGTTATCCAGCAAATGTAAGACAAAGCCTTAAGTATTACTACCTTTAGAACGTAGGACATTTCATAACTAAACAAATCAGTAAGGTGGAATAATATGCTTTTTCAAAAACCTGCAAACCTGTGTTTGAAATGAATAAAGTAAATGTTGTAAAATTTACGTTTTTATGGAAAACGGATGACTGGTAATTTTAGGTTGATTGGTGGAGGAAAATGAGGGCAACAGACCTGTGAGTTACTGGTCTGAAGTTGATGCTGGTACTGCTGTCTTCTCCCAAGTGTTTAAGAAATCGAAAGCAACTTTGTGATCAGGCAATTTACCAATGATGGTGAACAGAGCAGTTCAAAGAGAACTTGCATTTCGACTGTCAAAGATTTGTGGGAATTAAGATATGTGTGTATGTACGTATATACTATGAGCCCTTTTTGTTTTATAGTTCACAAATCCTGATACATTTTATTTACAATGAAACATGAATGCTGTTGCCAGGATATGCTAATGAAAATGATCAGATCATTCTCAGAACCTTAAGATAACTTACACAGAAAGAATTTCTAATGTGTCATTCTCCTACATTAAAATAAATTTTTTCTGAGACCTGCGATCAGCTATGATACTGAAATGATGGTGTCAAATATAGATAGTGGCGATGCTAAATTATTTCTAATTAATGACATTTTATTTTATTAATATAAGCTTTAACATTTTAATCTAGCGGAGGAAAGAAGACTAAAATATTAAAAGAAGAATTCTCTGGAGCAGTTTACAAACATTTGGGGGAAATGGAAAACAAAGATGAAGCACGGGGACTGGTAAAAGGTTTCAGTGTTACTCTTGTTCACATGACAGAGCAGCAATCAAAATACACCCCTGTGATTTGTCGCATCTGGTAGAAATGCTGCAGTAGCTGAAGGGAGATCTCTGGCTTTGGTGAAGAAACGAGTAAACAAGACAGTGTAAAGAGAAAACCCTGGTTAGTAATCAGAGGCCACATTCCCCAACCCCTAAAACAAGTCCTGTGATGCCAGAAGTAGGGAGGTCAAAAGTCTGAGAGAACTTTTGTTATGAAGAGCGTTTGTTTTGTATTTTTAAAATTTTGGATGACATAGCCCAGTGCTCTGGGTACAAAGGTTTGAGCCACAAGCGCAGTTTTAATAATCCACTTGCTAGCAGCAATACATTAGCCCCCAATTGGATGGATTTAAGAATGTGATCCAGATACACATTTCACTGCCCACTTGATGTTTATGAGGACACACCTTTTCTCCTTAGATATCTTTTCTCACCATTCCTGTTTGAGGGGATTATTCATCTCTCCTCACTCGTATGAAATGTTTTCAAATTTTGCATATGTGCCCAGAGGTCTTTTGGCACTTAAATTAGTTTCACAATATTAAAAAAAAAAAAGAAAATCTGTTTCTGAGTTATAGAAGTTCTTTAGCTCCTCTGACACATAAGGCAACATCAGCCACAGGACAAGGAAATATAGCTGCTTTTGGAGACAACAGAGCTAAAGCAAGAGCCAGTCCCAGCACTCTTCTGTGACTCACTGAGGTACTGAAGGCTAAGTCTCGTGCAGAATTTAACCCTCTCTCTCCTGAGAGTGACAGTGTTTCCATGAAATCTACACGTCCTGTCTCAAATGGTGAAGGCAGGCAAGACCCCCAACATTGTGAGCTGCTTCTGATTTGAAAGAATCTGGAGTAATAGAGGACTCTGGCTTCTGTGTCCTTATTTGGCTCGTGTGTGGGTGTTTCTCAGAAGGAATGTCCATAAGGAAAGTGTCAATATTTGCTTCTATGCTAATAAAATTTTCTGATTTCCTTTTCCGTAGTTCTTTTATAAAACAAATAACTTGAATATAACACATGTAAAATGAGAAATAGTTGTTATCCCTGTATTTAAAAAGTAAAAGAAAACCTGATAACATACCAAAAAATTAGCTTCACCGCTTTTTATTTTAAAATTTAAAGATAAAAAGGTTTCATGTTAGGCCAAAATCAAATGTCATTTTAGAGGGTATGAAAATCTTAAGGTGAAGTAGGAAGAAAAGTTGTTGAAAGACTATTTGAATAAGATAAATGTATTCAAATCTAGAGGTTATGTTACTTATATTCCAGGGTAGGAAAGAAATTGGCCAAGTTTATGGAAACACCGTTGGTCATCAGTTTCGAAAACCACAAGAGGGTTACAGAAGTACGTCAGGCTAGATAAGAGCCCAGGGTGGACCAATATTTATTTACTTATTTATTTATTTTGATGAGGAAGATTGGCCCTGAGCTAACGTCTGTTGCCAGTCTTCCTCTATTTTGTATGTGAGACACCGCCACAGCATGGCTTGATGAGTGGTATATAGGTCCACACCTGGGATCTGAACCCACAAACCCTGGGCTACTGAAGCAGAGCTCACAAACTTAACCACAACACCACTGGGCCAGCCCCCGGACCAATATTTTTAAAGGGAGTATTGGGACCTGGAAACCACAGACCTGAAGTTGAGCTCCTCTTCCTGAAAAAACTATTTTTAACAAATGAATCTTAACACACATAGAACAAAACGAAATCAAGCAAAGCAAAAACAGCCCTAATAGAAATCTGATTTTTAGAAGGGGTAAAATTTTATTTCATTTAACTTTTCGAATGGATGATGCACTCACCTGGTACAAAATTCAAAAGGCACGAAAGGGCTCTCATGGTGAAAAGGGAACCTCTCTATTCCCCACCTTGTAAACAACAACAATCTCATTTGAAGGACATTTAGGTGAGATAAATGATGTCATTTCATGAAATCAATAAATGTTATTCATTTTGCCTGAACAAGCCTTTTTGATTCAGTTCTGCACAAAATATTATTTAAAACTGGAACAGTATGTTCTCAATCTCTGTTTTTCAAGCTGTTAGTTGCAACGTGATTAGGGAGTCATGTAAAGACTTTCATGGTTTTCATGTTAAAAAAAAAAGAAAGAAAGAAACTGAATTGAATAGAAAATATCAAAATGTATTATGGTAAGAGAACACATTCCATAAAATTTTTTTCTTGTTGTGCATATATATTCACACACATAGACATGTGTAGTGGCTTTCACTATCAAAAGTATTTCTTACGGTGAATCATAGTTAAAAAGTTTGACATCCTTGATTTTGCTTTTATTTCTGTATTTCTGAAATGGCTCTCCAGGCACTTTTGAGTGCAAAACTCATTAAGGATTCATAGCCAGGGGTATATCTATGAAATGTCACCCCATTCGTAAGCCAGAAACAATTGTGGCCACAGGTATAGAAGAGAGTATGAACACTGAGACCATTGATGGCACCAGACTTCTGGATTCATTTTAGCCACTAAGTTTAAAAAGGTTGTCTGTACTTGGGAGATGTGCTCTATAACAATCAATGAAATATTCTTAAAAGTGGTGAGACAAAATACCAAGAAGGTCCATCATATACTATGCCATGGAAGACAGAAAACAATCTAGGGTCATAGTGGATCCTGAGAACAGTTTAGCTCTCTGAGACTTTGGAAACTAAAGAAGATGACAAATGGGGAAATAGTGTTGGATACCAGAATGCACGCTCAGGGCAGGAGTGTCTCGTCTCCTGCCATTCCCTACCTGTGTGGCATTTAATGGTTTGTTTAGCCTTGCTGAGCGTCACTTCCCATATCTGCTTTAAAAACAAGCCTACGTTAGAAATAAAAACTAGAAAGACAACACTTGTTTCTCAAGGTTGTGAAGATTAAGTTAGGAGAACACATCACACTCTGACTAGCACTTTGTAGGCCTTCAATAAAATGTGAATTTCTTTTTTCCAGTAAATGAACTCACTGAAACAAACTTCAAGTGTAACCCATCACACACTGGCACAGATACAGATGCACACCCACCCACCCACATGTAGAATTTTAATCACCCAGCAGCATTCGTTGAATGTCCTCTAAATAAAGTTCTAGTAGACTCTTTGAAATAATTTATCAATAAGTGCAAATGACTCTGCTACAAAGAGGCAGTGATACATAAGTGGCAAGGAAGAATGATCAGTCAGTCACTGAAGGAAAGGTTTTCTATGAAAAAGTGAGGCTTTAGTACGATTTTGAGGCGAAACTAAAGAGAGACTGGCAGAAAACAAGGAGAGATTTTTCTTCACACTTGTGTTATATTGTTTATAGATTCATTTTGATATTCCCCTTTTCATTTTTAGATCCAGAAGTCTCTGTTTCTTGTAGTTAAAGTTACTGACTGACACACTTTAGTTTCTGACTGATTTTTTTGTATTTGTTTTTGGTTCTTGCTTTTAATGAAATACTCTTATTAGCTCTTTTTTTTATGAAGAAGGGACACAATAAAGATGGTTCTGAATTTTATAAGTTGAGTTCCAGGCCAAAGGCAGTGTATGTTCTAACCGACAGCACAGGTGAATTCTTTGGCAGCTTAAACCTGTTTCCATAGCTCAGGCATTGTTGAGGGGAAAACAGTTTGATTTTGGAGGGAATTTTCAAAATTCTCAGGCAAGGCCTTCAGCTCCATCATAGATCTTCATATGCGTATTCTTTTTATAACTCCTCTATGTAAAAATCCACACTGTTGAGAAATATCTGGCTCATAAATGTGACCAGTTTAAGGATGTGGGGGGTTGTAGTGTATAGGTGGCTATGGTGTTCCCACCTCATGTGTAGTTCTTGCTAGAATTTGAAGCAGAGAGATACTGCTTCATTCATAGTTGTCCGTAGTCATTCCATTCTCCCTGTCACCTTTAGATAAGTCTTCAGTTGTCAATATCACCTCTCCCTCCACCCCTTCCTCCCCCTATGGTGCTTTGCGTTTGTAACTTCCAAAATAGGCAAGTTCAGAAACTGAGTTCTGAGTAGGAGCCTGGGAACCCATTTGCCCATTCAGTATATGTTTTAAAATCCACACCCTCTGTCAGAATGCTTCAGGTGCAAACCCAGAGTTCTACAGATTCAGTCCATTTCAAAAGCAGGGCGTTTTCCATTGACTGCTTAGTGCCAATCCATTTTGCTCAGTTTACACTGAACCAAGAAAATAACTACTGAAGCCTGATTTAAGGCCTATCTTTGAGCTTTCTTACAAAGCAGTATTTGACTGGTCAATAAAAACTGACAGAGACACCCAGAATCATTTAGTAATAAGTATAGTTAGAAATTCAAAAACATATATTCCAGGGCAACAAGAAGAGACCTGTGATGCAGAGCTTGTCAGCTTGGTTGAAGAAATTTGCAAATTTATGCATCTGTTAGCGATCAGTGTCCTGACTTCATAGACAAGTTTAAAATTACTGATTACGCTGATGTGCTTCTGATTTCTTTTTGCAAAACAGATGAGTAGTTTTTATTCCAAAATTTGTTCCAAATCCTATTTTTTGGCAGCGTGCTAGGTTTAGTCACAGTGTGAATAAAGTATGCTCCCCATTTCTTGATTACTCTGCCTAAAATATCTCAACACAGTGTACATTTAGTCCTTCTTAGATTATTACAGCTAATGTTAAACATCAACAAGTTCTTCTCTTAAGCTAATGAAAATGTTGCAGTTGAGATTCTTGTTACCCTTCTGACACCTCCCCAAGTTCAAATTAATCTTGCCAATTCCCCACTGTTCTGAACAGCAAATAGCTATGCTGTTACTCTCCTGGTTCACACCCTTTGCCCCTCAATCATTGCCTTTCAGTTTTGTGTCCCTCCGTTAATATTCAGAGGACAACTGATATCTCCCCTTCTTCTTTGGATAAAGGACATCGTTGTTAAATTGGCTTTTGCTTTATTCCATGTGTGTCCTGGATCTCTCTCCCCTCATAGTAGCCAAGGACACATTTCTGAGTTCTTTATCTTGATGCTTGCCAAAATGGGAAAAAGAAAATTGTTAAACCTGGAGTCTTGTGAGATGCTTAACCAATTTAGTCCATATTTTTCATATAAGCAGCTTTTTATCATCCAGTGACTCCAACCATGGAAACTGTGGAGTATATAAACAGTTGTTTGCTCCTTGCAGCGTTTATCTTGGATATAGTTATCTGTAATCAACTTGAATCATAGGATATAAATCATGTCCTTATAAGGAGCCTTAAATGAGCCAGCATGAGAATCTAGCAATAGTACAAGGTGTAACAGTGCTAGGAATCTGAGCTGGAAACTTGACCTCAGCTATTTGCCTCTGGACCGCCAGAGGCTGGTAGTTACATTTGCTCCCTCTGAGAGATAAGCATTTGGGGATGTTCCCTCAGCCATTTGTTGACTCAAATTAAGCATTGCATGAAGCAGCATTCAACTCTTAGGAAAAGTCACTTGCCGTGTTTTGGAATCTTAGGTACTGGAACAGTAAACTTTCAAAAAATGCTTTGATGCTCAGATTTAACAAAAGTTGAAAGGAAATAAAGCCCTTAAAAACAAACCTAATACCCTGCCACTTATCACTGTTTTATTAATATGAAGTGTTTTTTCATACAATTATTTTTGTAGCCTTCCATACAAAGAGGAAGTAGGTACTTTATAACATTCTGGGAACCACATATCTTTTGTAATTTAAAAAAGATACAGTTGTGGTCATCTTGGAAAAGTTAAGAATTATCTAATTGGGGTGGTATATTGACTTTTTACAAATATTTACCAAGTACCTTCTGTGTCCTTAGCACTGTCTTAGGCGCTTGTGTATAAGGAGCTTGTGATACAGAGATGAAAAAGATCAAGGCTCCTCCTCAAAAGTGTTAGGTCCATAACACAAGAAAATGAATAATGGAGAGGGTGGAATACCCAAACACACAAAACCCATGTGGGGAAGAAAGGTTATAGGCAGGGCTGGCTACATAGTTTGCAGGGCCCAGTGGAACTGCAAATCCTTTTGTTCAGAAAGGAAATGTCAACCAAGGAAAGTCACTACAGTTTAAATAGCAGATATTTATTTGGGCAATTAGAATTGCAATTCAGGAGACACAGATTCAGGAAGAAACCCAAATGTGTTGCAATTACAGGACAGGGGCTTAGGGTTTTTATAGGGGAAATGGAGGATAAGGTGAGTTGTATTAAAGAAGAGTTCATTGGTGCCAGATGGGGTGAGGCTAGGTTTGTATTTCATAGGTTGGCTTGAGATTTGGTCATCGGACAAAAGGCTAGACTTGTACTTCATTGATTGGTTCGCAATTTGGTCATCAGCAAAGTCCGGTTTTATCAGTGCTTACAAATAGGATAGAGTTGTCTTTACTGACATCTTGGAATGTTGGTAGTTTGGTCCAGTTTGGAAGATAAAGAAAACAACATGTGCAAGGCAATTCCTCTGAAAGAGCTGCTCTGGTTCTGTTTTAATATGGCTCTACGCGTGTACTCTTTTGCACAAGAAAAAGTGCCATTAAAAGTACTAAAATATGAAACTTTTCCCTTTCTTCTGTGTGTCTCCTCTGCTCATGCACATGCTCCACTGTACCATCAGACTTCACTTACGAAACACAAGTTCAAAGATAAAATTGTTGAGAATTTCAAGAGAGTGATAGCAGAGTATTAAACTAAGCACAGGGCCCTTCTGAGCCTGGGCCCCTTTTGAAAGTGGGGCCCTGGCAAGTGCACAGGTCGCACACCCACAAAGCCAGCCCTGGATGTGGGTGTGATTACTATGAAATCTGGCGTGTCAGCACTAAACCCGTTTTCAAGGAAGGGTTTATAGAAAGAAATTTGGATAAATTTGTACAAATCAAGACAGACATGTTTTGGATAAGTGTATGTTTTATGTTTTTTCAGTTAGGAACGGAACAGGAGAGTTTTTGATTCCTATATGGAGGGAGAGAGAATAGAGTATGAATGACTTAGAAGTAGCCGACTTGGAGGAACATGGCACTTGTAACGTGGACCCCAGAGAGAGGCTGGGTCATTTGTTAAACTTCAGCTGCAGGGCTTGCTGTCTGGAATCTTGGTATACAGAAATGTGGGCAACCATTCTTAGGAAGCTTTTTTCCTAGTGGATTGATTTTCTTTTAAAATGGAAGGTATGTTATCTTTGTCTTTGCTTTAGAGGAGCACTAAGGAGAGGGGAAAAATGACCAGTCAGACCCCACCTTGGTCTCTCCAAGTAGGATTGGGCCGTGGCAGTTTGCAAGTCCTGGCACAGCATCTTGCCCGCAATGCGACATGGACTTAGGAGTGGGGAGGACTGATTTTAAGTTCCTGCTCTGTCACTTATTGGCTGGATGACCTTGTGGATGGTATTTAACCTCTCTGGGTCTCTTTTACTTTCTACATATAGTAAGAATGATCATTGGACTAGCCTCCTACAGCCAGGAAGATTAAATGAATTAATATGTGTAAAATGAACTAATGCATGAAAAATGAGTTCATACATACAATGTATGTATCTTTATATACATACACATATATGTGTGTCTTACATACATTGCAGATACTGGAAATAATATTTATTAACTGCCACTTGTAGCTGGCTTTCCCAACATAGGAGAAACAATATTCATCTTTAAATAAATAAACTCCTGCATCTGTGCACCTTGTAGCCCACAGGCTTGAGTAGTTCATATGAGAGGCAGTTCAGACGTCTATCACCTCTCATCTGCGCTGGAGGCTTGGATTCCAGGGACACATTGGAAACCCATCTGCTTATTTTTCCTGTGCAAGGTGTGTTATTATTTATTGCACATCTTTCTACATCAGTCATCACATTGGCCTCTCCCTTTTCCTCAGTTTCTACTCTTCTGGAGGGTAGCTGTTTGTCTCGTTCCATAACAGCCTGACTGACCAGCCCAAATGTGCCCAGTTGTGAGAATCCATCCTGGCCCTACTGCAGGTAGGCCCAAGGTCCGACACCACCACGTGTAGCTAGATGACCGGAAGAACATCTTTCAAAAGACTGAAAACCCCGTCCTTAGAGTTGGTGTCTTCATTTTTTGTTGGTGATAGACAATGGTGAGGATTTGTGCAGGCTCGTCTCTTTTCCTTGCCCTATCAGCCTGCTCAAGGCTCCTTCAAACTCAAAGAAAGAATGTTTCTTGAATCTATAATACCTCAGCCTACTCTGTAGCTCCTCATTCCCTTTATTGCCAATTTTCTCGAAGGAAGATCCTCGTGAACTCAACACAGATGTGAGGTGAAACTGCTCTCTCAAAGGTCTTTTATTAACTGACTGTCAAATCTTCTGGCTACTTTTCCCTCCCTACCCTACTTGATGTCTCTGCTCCCATTTATTTTTGAATACTCCTTTCCTTTCAGAGTTCTCTTCTTCCTTAGTTTCTTTTGGCGTTGCACACTCCTGCTTCTTCTCCTACGTTTCTTTCACTGTCTTCTTCTCTTAGTTTTCTTTGCCGCTCTGTCCGTTGAATGTAGACACTTGCTGGGTTTTGGTCCTGCAGGCTTCTCTTCATTCTCTGTTCTTTCCCCCTGGAAGCTTGCTTCCACGTCATGTTTCCACCTTTGACAACGTCTTAGTATTGATGTCAGTGACTCTCTCCTGACTCCGGATCCAAACGCACATTTGACTGAACAATTCATTGTTCCAATTGGACTTTAATCATTCTCTCTCCTCCCTCCCCATCCCTGCTTGTTCTGACATAATCCCCCTCCTGGTTGGTGTTCTCTTTCTCCTAGGCACCAAGGAGAGACACATCTGTCTCTCCTTTCAGAGTGTGCACAGGAGCCATGCCTTTTCATTTTGTACCTGCAGCATCTAGTACAGTGCCTGGAACACAGGCAGCTCAAACAGTGCTCATTGACTCAGTTAATTAACATTGAGTGGCTTCTCTCTCACTTCCTAGTCAGTTCCCAAGTTTAGTTGATTTTAAGTCAAAGACTTTTCATGCCGTCATCTCTTATGTAAATATTCCACTTCTATTCTCTTGCACCTCTGACGTGTCCTTTACATTTCTGCTAGAGTCGTCCTCCTAAAACACAGAAGGCCTTTCAATACAGGGCTGTGCCTCACTCATCTTTACATAACCCAAGTGCTGAACCTCACTGCCTTGTGCACAGTAGCCACTTAAAGGTATGTTAAACTTAGCTGGAGCAGAGCTAAGAAGGAAGGAAAGAGATGTGAGGGGGTGACAGATTGAAAGGAGGATTAGAAAGATAAAAGGAGGGAAAGGAAAGGGCTGAGGCCAGCCAGTCTGTCTGTAAACATTCCATTAGTCTTGGTGTTAGAGTGAATGAAAGCTGGATTTTTTTGCTGATGTCCCTGGACACTCTTCCCCCTCTTTGGAAAAGAAAGATACATTATTCAAGAGATGGAGAAAGTGGGCTCAGTCCCCCACTCACAAGTATCTTATGAAGTCTTGTTCATAGAACACAAAATTTTGAAGCCAGAAAATATGTAGTCCTCATTCTACAGACAATCTGGAAACTGAGGCATGGGGAGGTTAAGTAGCTTAGCAGCTAGCTAATGGGAAAACCAGCAGTAAAACATGAATCTCTTTATTCTTTCAGCACATCCATCAGTAAATCACATTTTCTCTTTTCTAGGTGGCCTAGGCCGGTTTTTAAAGCGAAGGATTAGAATTACTAAGAGACTAGGCATTTAAAGATACTTTGTTAATCACAAATTTTTGCAAAATTCACGTCAGGCTCTCTTTAAAGAACTCAGCATGTTTGGAAATAGATTAGCGGTTTTCCATTTCTTTTTTTAAGCAGAGATTTCCACAGCACCATCCGTCTATGTTTTTATTTCCTTTTAAAAATAAAATTGTATTTACCATAACTAGGAAAACAGATGAAAGTGGAATTGTTATGGTTAAATGGGAGGTGAGGACGGACTGTAAGTCCTGTCCCCTGAGGGTCCCCTCTCTGTCAGCATCCTTCCTCCTCCCAAGGTGACCGCTGAAGAATCTGAAGAGCTGAGCTATTGGATCAGATGGTCTTTAAAGTCCCTGCCATTTCTCACAGGCTTCGATGCTATGATTGTGGAATCTGTTGCTACTTAGATCTTTCACTGAAAATTCTCAGGAAATGAAGATTTAGGGAAAGAGAAAAAGAAGTGGTGTGGGAATGTGTGCTAGTCATCAGGAAGTGAAAGGCACCTTCCATTCAGTTCTGAGGAAGTAGTCAGGAAAGGGAACTTTTAAGAGGGCAAAGAGAGAATTTGCACTGTTTGGAGATGTTTTATTTTATTTTATTTTATCTTTTTCTTCCTCTTCTCCCCAAAACCCCCTCCCCCCCCCCCCCCCCCCCAGGTACATAGTTGTAGATTCTAGCTGTGAGCTCCTCTGGTTGTGGCATGTGTGATGCTGCCTCAGCATGGCCTGGTGAGCGGTGCCATGTCCGCACCCAGGATCCGAACCGGTGAAACCCTGGGCCACCCAAGTGAAGCGCACAAATTTAACTATTCGGCCACAGGCTGGCCCCTGGAGATGTTTTAATACTGTAGGTATTAATATTTATTAGTGCTGTAGTGATGAAGACAACTGTCAGCAATGGGTACATATCAAAAAATGAAGAAAGAGGAGTTCAGAGATTGGGGAAATCAAATTAGGAAACTCTTCTGAGCCCAGGAAATAAAAAAAGAAGACTGAGATTACGTGGAGGAAGGAGTTTGTAGGATGTTTGTGAATTGGATTTGCAGTGTAAAAGGCAGAACTTGGTTGACTTGGTTTCCAAGTTGCAGCAAAAATAATTGCATTACAGCCTAAACTGGTCAAATGGTAGATAAGTTTATTGTTCACCATATTGAGGTAGTAATGTTGGAAAAAGATCTTGCTGTATATTGCAATAGAGTAAAAATCTAGGCTGATTAAAGAGTTTGGTCGATTTGAGAGCTTTTTGAATAGCTGAGATTTCTTCATAATTTGTTTTTGTAAGGATAGGCTATCTTAGTAAACTTTAAGTTGTTGATGTATTTGCTTGGCTCAACCCATGTTGACTGGGTTTTTAATATCAATTTTGTTTTTTAATCAAATAGAACTTATAGCAAAATTAATCTGACACACGTATTCAATCTTGACTCTTTTCATGTGCCTTCCCTCACAGGAAGCCTTTCTCAGATCCTAGGATTGGGCTCCCCTGTATCCCTGAGACTGCTGAACGTACTGCAATCTGTAGAATTTAACACAGTTTTGAAAGGATTCAGTGATTTGTGTTTTCCTCCCAGCACCCAGCAGTGCCTGACACAGAGCAAGAGCTTAGTAAATGTTTGTTAAACTGCACAGAATATGTGCCAGTCACTTAACGTCTCTGAACTTCGCTTTTCTCCATTTGCGAGAATCTGTAAAAAATATTAAAACCCGGGGCTGGCCCCAGGGCCGAGTGGTTGAGTCCGTGCGCTCCGCTGCAGGGGGCCCAGTGTTTTGTTGGTTCAAATCCTGGGCACGGACATGGCACTGCTCATCAAACCATGCTGAGGCAGCGTCCCACATGCTACAACTAGAATGACCCACAACGAAGAATATACAACTATGTACTGGGGAGCTTTGGGGAGAAAAAGGAAAAAAAAAAAATATTAAAACCCATCCTGCCTATCTCACAAGGTTATAGCTATCACACAAGTTAGCCTTGTTAAAGATGGGAACCTTGTCTTATGCATCTGTTTATGCCCATAGCACCCTGAATAGTGCCTGGAATAATACATCTTTGTTGACTGTAATTGAAAGTGATTTATAAGTGGAAAAGTTCTGGATTCACCTAAGAAATGGTCATTAGCACAAATGGCAAGTGGTTCATCAGCATCTGTCTTTTGCAATGAAATTGAGCATTTCTAGAGTCAGCCAGGTGGGTAAGGAAAGAGGAATGAGGCAGAGCAGTAAGTTTTCCAGAGAGGTTATTTACAAATTCTCAAGCAAGATAACGACCCAGAGACCTCACTTAAATGGGGGGTTGAGTTGTGGCTCTAATAAAGGAAAGCAATGCTTCTGTGGCCGCATCCCATCCCTGGTCCCCATTGCAAGTATTGATTGCCGCCCAGTTTGCCTCCCCTCCGTCAGCAATCATTAAAGCGGCTAGGCTGCATTAAGTCAGTCACCTATCCCAACACCTGCCCTTTCCTGGGAGTCTGCTTCAAGAGATTGTTGATCAATCAAGTAAGCTCTTCTATTTCATTACAGTTTGCCAGCTATTTACTACTAGTTCAATCTTTCTGAGCTTTGTTTTCCTCCCCTATGCTTGAGGGATAAGAATGATCGTTGCTTCACTGTGTGGCTGTAAGGATTACGTGAGATAAGGTGTGTGAAAAAAGCTCCTTGTAAGAGCCAAAACATTATTCACATTTAATTTGATAATATTTTCTTCACCATGGTTATCTCTAGGATGGAGAAATAGATGGTGTAGCTGTTTAGGTGTCCTTGGCATATCTAGGAATTGTCGGAAAAGCTGCAGAAAATTTTTATGCCCAGTCCAATATCCCAGTCAACCCTCAACCTTTCGTTGAAGGTACTACATTTGTGGGGTACTACAAATGCTGGTTCATCCTTTTTTTCCAAAGTACATTTATATATACCTAATATAGATAGAAAATGTAAAGTGTTTTCCTTCAATCTCTTATTTCCTTCCACCCTGCCTTGAAAGAACATGAAGTAGAAATTGGTTTGAGTTAATGAAAAATGCCAAAAGGCGGATGAAGGGGGAAAATATCAATCTTTCAGAATATAGTATGATTTGAATTAATCAGATTGCTTTCCTAACATTTTGCTGTTGCATCAGAAATGTTAGTGGGACAGGATTAGAAAGGAGGCCTAACTTTAGAGATGGGTCTCTCTTGCTGGAAGGGAGAACTGGGTAGAGTGCCACAGCAGGGAACTTTGGGTAGCCAGTTGGCTACACAAGGAGACTAAGTCTTGAGAGACAGCCCTGGGCTGAAAACAATAGTGCAAAAAGATAGGTGGTTGAGTGTGAAGTTAGCAATTTGAGTAAGTTGGACCTGTGTTCACCCAACCTCTTTGCCATAAGGCCAAGCAAAGCTGTCATTTAAAATCTTGGCGCGTCTCCAGCGTCTTTCTTCTCCCCGCTCTTTTCTGGTTACAGGTGTTCAGTGTTAGCTGCCATTATTCTATTTTTAGGTAGGGACTCTGTGGGTTGGTGGTTTCCAACTAGAGGCAGTACTGTTCTTGACTCGGAGACATTCAGCGAACCAGCCTCAAAACCTGTTTTTAGATGACAAAAGCAAAACGCTTGCCAACACAGACCTAGATCTTAGCTCCCTATCCCAAGCTGAAGGGATGTTGCACTGTTGGGTCTGATCACACAGGCACCAGTGTTGTAGTACTTGAGTTTCTTCAACGAGAGGCTTCTCTCGGAGATGGCAAGTCAGTTTCAGGAGGCACTATTCTCCAATCCCATTTCCCCTGCCACCCTCCCCATCTAGGAAGCCGAGGTCAACCAGAAGTATAAGAGATCTGGGTTCTTTGCTGACTCCTCTAGATCTGCTTTAGGAATGGCATATCTGCTTCTCTGAGGAAGCCTATAAGAACCATTGATAATGTGTGAGCCCCTGGGAGGAAAGCCTTTTAAAATTAACTGAAAGATGAGGAAGTAAAGTTACACACGATTATTAAGGAACCACCTCCTTCCCGCTTTAAACCACATAAAGAAGATTTACCAGACTTCACCATGATTCTGTCTTTGTTTCTGTTTTTAGCAGAGACTCTTTGGGTCAATGGTTTCCAAGTGGAGGCTGTACTACTCCTGCCTAGGGAGCTTTTGGAAATGTCAGGGAATGTTTTGATTACCAACTAGGACCGGGGAGCACTACGGGCATTTTGGGGGAGCAGCCAGGGATGCCAGGACAAAGCCAGACCTGCACAAGGAAGAATTATCCTATCTCAAATGCCAGTAGCACCCTCACTGAGGAACACTGAGCACTTTGATGAAAACACCCTCTTCCTTTGCCATCTTCATTTTGTTGATAAATGACGATAAGCTACTCTCGAACATGGGTAACGAGTAACTATTTGCTAATTTGGACATTACCAGCAGAACTCTTTTCTCTGACATTGGACACTCAGAAGGTGTGTCAGCCAAAATATTCAAAAATATGAGTAGTGAGCCATCAGATATTTAAAGCAAATATTTTTATGTTTTATACATCAGCAGTATACTTTTTATAACCATTGTACACTCCTGACGTATACAGATGTTTATAAATACCATTTGAATTAAATGCAACTGAACCCTCACATTTTAAAAATATTTCTGGTCACTCTTAAAGAACAGCATCAGTATAACGCCTTTTAAATAGATAATTCTAAAAATTTTTGCAGCAAGGCAACTGGTATATGGTCTACATTTAAATTCGAGTTGGAGTTTTTAAATGCGTCTTCACTGTTGGTGGTCTCAGCAAAGTCACTTCAGACATGGCAGGAGTGGGGGATGGGAGGGAAGAAAAGACATTTTCATTTTCTTCATGTTAAATGTACATTACCAAGGTCCCAATTTAAATGTGTCTGAGATAATTGGAGCCCCTAGGAGGCACTTTGCTAAGCAGCTAATTCAACCCATCTTCCCCAGAGAGGATAATTGTTGTTAAAAAACAAAAAAGTAAAATGTGTTGTTTTCTCATGTAATTATGTAACTGACATCTTTATATAATAATACATTTGGGTGGTCTGTCCCTGAAACACTTGGTTTGTTAGGAAACATTACAGTTTCCACAAGTAATCACTTACTCCTAAATATTATGAAAGAATTTGGTATTGTTACATTGCATCATTGCATTAGTCAGAAGCTAAACTTTCTAAATGAGTTTGGCACTGGAAAAGGCTTCTAGGTTTTTTGCTGTTTTTTTTTTTCTTAAGTGTCATTATATGAGCTAAAATATTCCTGAGATAGAATACTATATGACAGAATGTTTAAAAATAACAAAATACAAATCTTCTCGAAGAAAAGATTAAGGGCCCCAAAGCTGCTGTCTTTCCAATGATTACACTGTGATACCCTTAACAGTGTGGTTATTTCAGTCTCTTTCAGCACATTTCAGTGACCCCACTGGATTGGGTTAGGACCTATGAACTTCCTTGCCTCGATGAACCACAAATATCTTAACAGTGGACACCCTGCCATTAAAATTGAGTTCATTTTAATCCATGTTGGTAATAAGGTTCTGTGCCTTGTTGATTAAAAAACTGCCACACTTAACAAAACTGAATGGAGTTTTCCCTCTAATTCTGCTCCCCTGGGGTTGCAGACAGCTTTGCTTTGCTCCTGAGACACCCATCACTAAATCCCAGATTCAGCCAGGACCTGACTCTAACTAATCATGATGACTGATTATTCCACCCAAGGGCATTCTTTTAAATTGCTGTTACCTAGACTTGTGTGGGAGGCTTTTGCAAAGAAGCAGAGAGAGGAAAGGAAGGGCACAGACAGATAAAACTCTGAGGAGGGAGGGGAAACCCGGGGCAAAAGCAATGTGAAGTGAACATGCAGAAAGTTGAAATAGGCAGGGTGAGAGTTTAATGTAAGGCTGGAGTTTGATTTCAAACGTAGAAAAGGAATCTGTGAAATGATAGCAAAAGTAGCAGTACGTGATTCAATCAGCAGTTTATCCTCAGCAGCAAATGAAAAGAAAATGGCAGTATGCAAAGGAAGGAAGAGGATCAACATGTCGGTTCCAGGAGTAAAGACTGGGAATCGGATCATTCTATGATTAATACCCTCTCCTTGAGCTTACTGGAGAAAAGTGTCTGAAATGCAAGATTTCTACTTAACATCATCCTGAATTAGTGGTTTTAACGTCTTTTTCACAAAGCAGTTGACAGACTTTGTGACCCTTTTACACAATGTACCAATGCCTTTCATCCATTATACCCGAATGTGAGATGGTTGGGCACCCATGATGGTAGACTCAATAACGTCGCCATTCAACATCAGGTTATACTGCAACACAAAACTGTAGTTATGTGGGAAAATAGCATTTTTCCCCTAGTATAAACCAAGTTAAATCATTGGCCAGATACGTATTCATGGAAGTAAATCTGAAATTTAATGGTATATTGCTTTTAAATGCATTTAGGTAGGTATTGCCATAAAGGTATTGTCTTTAAAAATGTGACCTACATGGCACGGTAGTACTTTTAACTGGGGATAAGATGTATGTAGAATCAACTACAGATTTCAGCTCTGTGCATATGTGTGTATATTGAAATCTTATGACATGGGTCAAACAATTCAGGAAAATGGAAATAGTTTTCTTCTTATTGTTGAACTTATGGTTCCCAAACTGTGTGCCAAGGCACCTCAGGGTGCCACAGTCAACTTATAGAGGATATTTTATGGGATATTTTTTATTTTTGAGGAAAACACGGTAATATTTGAGGTCTGTCAGACACCCAATGAACTACTAGCTTAGGTAGTTCACAGTTTCAACATTAGATGGCGCTACATTCCTTTTGATGATGTCATATCTGTCTAAAGCTGGGTGTTTGGAGACTGAGGTGATAAAAAGTAAATATCATGTGGCAATTAATGTGGAAGAGAAAATGAGACTGGCAGTATACAATCTGATTCTAAGACTTGAGAAGTTCTGCAGTGCCCAATAGGTGTATACACCCTTTAGTAATTTTTGTTATTTAAGAATGAAATAAAAATATACTTTTTCCTTTCAACTTATGAATATAATTTTTCCAAGCTACGATCAAGTTGTTAGGACATAAATACTTACTAGGTTATTTGAATCTAGCTACTTAATAAATGAACCATTAGGTATTTCTTTTGGCCTAGAAGCACTATGAAAAAAATTATTGAAAGACCAAAGGGTTCATGAATCAAGGAAGTTTGGGAACCTCTGCTAAACTGTGAAACATTATTCAGTTTCTTGGAGTTGAAGCAAATATGTCTGCAGCAGATTTTCTGCAAAGAAGCCTAAGTTCCTGATTTTGCCCTATCCATCTGCTGATCAAGGCTGAGCAGCAAAGCCAGGATATTTACATCCCTTCACTTCAGTTCCTTTTAAGTCAGCTGTGTCAAACGGCACATAGGGACACCATGCCCCAGATCCCTTTCCTTCTGCTTAGATCTAATAAAATCCGTATTCCCTACCAAGTAGAACAGAAGAGTTCCTAAAATTTGACCATAAAATAAATTCCAGTAAATTCAATTAGATTATCCCATTGGCTTCCATTTCAAAAATGGAGTTATATTCATGGGATGAGGGGTGGGGTTGGGGGGGAGTGGGGGAGGGTCAGAGAATTAGTCCCAGAATACATTAAAAGTTATCCTTAGGAAGAAAAGGAGATATTTCAAAATTAAATATATAAAGAAAAAAATCATTTTTTTAAAAAAGTTGTTCAAAATAAGCCACAAAAAGCAAGCAAAGAATTACAAAACAAAACCCAAAAAGTTGGTGCAGCATGTAAATTAGAGGTGCTTTTTCAATTCATAAAATAATTCTTCACTTGCAAAAACATTCATGACAGGGTTCCCTGTGATATGAGCCTCCCCAGGGCATTTGAAATATGATTCAATTTTTTAAAATTCTATTTGTACCCAATTTCTTCAGAAACAAAACTTTGGTCTTACACAAGGTGCGTCTGTTTCCAGAAAATGCTTTCCCATGGAGCTGTGTATAGAAGGGTTGTGCTGCATCTGGAGATCACTCTCGGCTAAATCAAGATTCTCTTTGAACATACCAAGCTTAGGAGCTAAACTGTCTTGGCTGCTTGCTTGTGTTTGATCCTGTTGGGAATGAGGCTAATTGTTTAAGAATTTACGTCCTGGTAAGGCTGTTAGCACTTTAAATTGATTTGGAATTTTTCAAAACTTATTTCTACTGAGCAACTTGGCTTTCCACAAGCTAAAAAATTTGTATTTCCAGATTTCACCTGGCTTATCATCTGCACAAAAAATGTACCCTAAAAGCATCCTTTTTCTTAGAGATTGCAGTGGGTTTTCCATATTATCTTTTTAGCAGTGTACATCTGTATCTATGCTTTCTTTCAAACTTTTCTTGCCTCCCAGCATGCCAACTGCCCTGTTCCTAATCTAGTCTTACAAATCGAAGTGCCTTTAAAAACATTTACAGTTAAAGTGCCTTTTGCACAAGGATATGAAAGTTCTTTCTAAGCATTAATTAATTTACATAATTCTGTGGAAGGAGTCACTCATTTTTCCTTCTCAAAATAATGCTTTTGATCCTTTGGCCTTGTGCACCTGTCTTCCTGCAGAGACAAGTTGTTGTTTTCTCAGGAGAAGAAAATCAAACTATGCACAACTTTGTCAACCCCACATTACTTACCATCAAGCTTTGCAGTCAGTAGGAGATAAACACACACACACACACACCCTCCTCCGTAAAGGTTTATTGAGGATGAAGATGTCCTACTTCATATCCAACGGTGCGTAGATAGATCTCAATATTCTAGAAGTCTGTCTGATGCTCAGGATGAACTTTGACTCACATTCTAAGAGGAGCCTGGGATGAATCTTTTTTGTAAAACAAAATTTTTTTTTTTTAAGGAAGATTAGGCCTGACCTAACATATGTGCCTCTTTTTGCTGAGGAAGACTGGCCCTGAGCTAACATCTGTGCCTATCTTCCTCTACTTTATATGTGGGACGCCTGCCACAGCATAGCTTGCCGAGCACAGTGCCATGTCCGCACCCGGGTTCCGAACTGGCAAACCCTGGGCTGGCGAAACAGAACGTGTGAACTTAAATGCTGTGCCACCAGGCCAGCCCCCGCAAAAAATCTTTTTGAAATCTGAAGAATTGTCTGTTAGTCAGCTGTGGGATAACTATACCTTAAATTTGGCAATAGGTATATTTAACACACAATCATGAAGTCTTATGAGAATGTTCCATTAATTGAGTGTCTGTTATATGCCAGATAGAAACATTGTCTTCCATCCTTCTGGAGCTCTACAATGTACATTTTATTTTCCTAATTTTACAGAGGAGAAAATGAGAACCAGGGTTGTTAAGTGCTTTGCCTGGTAGGTGGCAGAAACAGAATTCCAGCCCAGGTCTGACTGACTGCATAGTCTGGGCTCTCTTTCAATTATCACCTTCCTAGAACCACGAGGGCCATTTAAAGATTAGCTGACCCATCAACCTTGCAGATGAGTAAACTGAAACTGAGAGAGACAAGTAACTTGTGCAAGGTCACCTCATGTGCAGTTCTTGTTGATACCTCTGAATAACCTTGAAACGTGTTCAATAATGTTCCATGTTTATCTCAGCTGATTGGAGCCTTTCAAAAACTCACCATCCTCCCAAAGGTTGAGATGACAACCAGAATGTTTGGTAGTATTTCTGGAATTCTAGGGAACCCATCTATCAAGCAGCACCTCAGTGCTGGCATTGAGGTTTTCCCGCATACTCTATATCCTTATTGGCTTCTCTTCTTCAACTTTGTGTTCCTGCTATAGTCTACAATTAAAATCCAGAGACACGATACTATAAAACTGTCTTTTAGAGAGTATCCTGTTGATTTTAAGCATGCCAAAATGTGCCCTTTAATAAATTTACGATCTTGGTTCAATGCTAGAAGTAAGTTATCACCAAATAAATATTAAACGATCAGCCATTCTTCCTTTTTTCTTATTCATGATGATGTGTATCCTAACCCTTTAGCAGCTAACTTTTACTGAGCAACTGTCATGCATCAGGCACTACAATAAAGCAACTTAAAACTCAACTCATTTAATTATTGGCTAACAACCTTAACTGATAGCTACCATGTCTTCGATTTTATAGTTGAAGAAAACTTAAGATCAGGGAAGTTAAACAATTTCTGGAAATACACAAAGATCTCTTCTAAATGGAGGGAAACTTGACTTTTGCCACCCATGAGTCACTTTTCTCCTTTAAAGATTCCTTAGCCACAAAATCTTTAATGTCTCCTTCTCACTTTCTTTGAAGATGTTAAGATGCTCCAAAAGGTCCAGAAGGTATGAGTAGGTTCTCAAAAGGCAAGTAAAAAGAGTCTGGGACTGGGAGCCCAATTAAAAGCTTAGACGCATTGGGTCTGGAAGGAAGATGGTGTGTGTGCGTGCATGCATGCATGTGGGGGTGTGGGTGTATACTTTTTCCTCAGATCGGATGGAAGGAAGAGGCTAGATCTAGATGAAGGGAAGACAGTGATACAAGGAGCTCACACCAGAGGGACTTAATTAAAAATGCGTCAGCCTGGCTACATAATTCTGGAAGCAACTCAATGTCCATTTCTATGTTGACCATTTACACATAATCTCTAGTATAGTTCAATTTTAACCTACCTTCTAGGAAAAAGATGACCCTGTTGATTAATATCTTGGACCATATCTTGAAATTGTGTCATATTCCTACTTAAAAGCCTCAGAGGGCTTCCCACTGCCCTTGGGATAGTTGCTGCCTTCTTTTTAGCCATCTCCAATGCCCATTCTTAGTTCCCATCCTCAACTGCTCTGTCACTGAAGCCTGAGCCATTCCAGCTCTTTCACTAATTTATTTTGTACCACCCTACCCCTTCTAATCTCTTCTTTGTCAAACCTGGCTCTTCTTTCTCTCTCTTACTATTGTGTGAGCAGTCCCCTCACCATGAGAGATGCCCAAGCCAGAGGCCCCAGTTTTCCTACTGTTTTTTTCCTTCACGCTCTGAAAGGTCTTCCACTTCTGTGGCAAAGGTTATTGTGTCTGTGTCCTTAACTCACAGCACTATCATCAACTCTAGCCTCAGCTCTATCCCTAAACTCTGTTCTTGTTATGTGTAGCCCATCTCAGTTTGGATCTTTCATAGCACAGTGCTTGTCAAGCTTTGATGTACACATGAAACATCTGATGATCTCGTTAAAATAAAGATTCTCATTCAGGAAACCTGGATAGGGCCTCAGATTCTGCATTTCTAACAACAGTATTGCCAGGTGATGCCAGTGCTGTTGATCCAAGGACCACACTTGTTGAGTAGCAAGGTAGCACTTAATGTGCCTGAAAATGACCACACGGCTGGTTCCCTTTCCAATTTTTCTGTTAGCATCCTAGAACTCCAAACTGTCTTTTCGATGAAGTCCTTTCAAAGTCCTTTGAAGACGAAGTTCACATACATTCGTCTTTTAGTCTATAGCCCCCAACTAAAGTTTTAATTGTATATTTTATTGTTCACTATTGGTTGTCATGGCTTAATCTTGTCTTCCTATTAATGGGTGAGTTTAGGCAGTGACTAAGTCTATCCAAAGAAAATCAGCAAATAATCCTTGAAGTGGTTCATTGGATAAGACACTGTATATTAATTCTTCTTGTGTTCTCCACCATGGCCATCATTGTGCTGTACGTTCCGTAATACCATTCCCTCTTTGTTTACAGTGATCCCTCCTTTTACTCCTGAAATCCTGCCCACATAGACTCTCTGCTCCAGTGAGGCAGGGCTCTGTCAGACTCTTTCACCACTATGGCTCCAGGACCTGAAACAGAACTTGGTCCATAGGAAATGCCTAATAATTTTTTTTTTCAGTGACCCAATGATTGAATGAAAATTGCAGAGTAAAGTTCATATTCCATCTCTGTGAAGCTGTCCCTTCAGTACCCCAATTGAAAACAACCGCTGCCTTTTCAGAATTCTCATAAGGACTTTGTGTTCCTCATCTAAGCCTTCAATGTTTTTCAAAGTATAGTCAGAGACCACCTGCATCAGAGCCCTCTCGTGTGCTTAATGCAATGCAGGTTCCTAGGCTTCACTCCAGATCTGTGGAATCAGAGTCTCTGGAATGGGACCTGGAAACCTACAATTTTAACACTGATTATAGTACGTATTAAATTTCAAAGACCTCTGATCTGAGCTCCTAGCTCTGTTAGAAGGGGTGATGAAAATCAAAATAACAAACGATTGTCAAAATAGAAAGGAAAACAAATGTCCTCTCCCCAAATAATTATCAATTACCTTTTTGGTTTATTTTTTCCAGTTTTCATTTTCTCTCTAGCAGTATCTTATTTGTTTGTTTGTTTGTTTGTTCCAAAACCTTGCCTCAAGCCATTTGAAAGTTGAAGTCATGACCACTTGTAAGAATTTCAGAACAGAGTTAGGCAAAAAGTCATTCAAGGTAAAAATACATGTTTTAAAGTCAGGGTTGAAAGAAGGTAGGTACTCTGTTCTTTTTATTTGAACTTCTGGGAGAATTTTAAATGAGGGGAGAGGAAAAAGAAAACACTAACAAATTAGATGAGGACATGTGTTCTCTTAGCTCTGCAGTTACAGGGGAGTAGTGAAGACAAGATCCAAAGACTGGTCACACTGGGTGTCATCCCCAAGGCACACTGGAAAATTGCTATAACGGACACCAGGGACTGCCTTTGGAGCTCCGAAGAAGAGAAATTGAAATCTCTGATCCTTTGGATTTGGGGATGACATGTTAAAGATTGATCTTGTGGAGTATTTAGGGGGTCAGTTGAACCAATTACTCTACTTTTGTGTATGTTTGAAAGTACCATAAAAAAGAATGATCTGAGCCCAGGCCACTTCAAGATAGGGGGTGGGGTGGGTGTAGGAGGGAGGATGTGGGGAAGACCTGCTGTTCTTGGAGGAGGGGAGCGGTGGAGAGGGTTGGTTCATGCAGCCTTGGGAGCACCCTGGGTATCGTGCGGGCGATATTTGCAGGTCACCCACTCTCTATGTAAACAGATGGGTTAAAATCTGGCTACATAGTTATTCCAGTCTCGCCAGTAACTTAGATAGGAAGCTTTTTACGTAAATAAATAGAGAGTCCTATATTTAAAAGGAGATTTCCTTAACTAGGTCCTGCTATAAAGGAAACTGGATTTTTGTGTGTGAGGGAAAATTGGCAGGACAAGTGGCCATAATTAAAGGTCAAAGGAGGTGGCCTAGCTACAAGTTCAGTTCTTTCCAATTCTGAATCTTGCAAAGATTACAGGAATTACTTTGACAGTGAAGAAATAAGTATTTAGGGAGGTTAGGCTGAAGGTCTAAATAATTTCTCAGTAAATTGAAAGCAGAATAATCCAACCTTAGCAAAGAGGGGGGAAAAACACTATAAATTAATACATAGGAAAATAATCATAGCTAAAAGGTAGGTAAAAGAGTGTGTTTGGCTGGAAGTGAAATGGCAGTGGAAAAAGGCCAATTAACCCATGGTAGAGAAGATAATACATTGACCTTAAAGAAAAGGTGGTGATGGTAGCTGTTGATGGCAATAATGTTAACTGTAGGAAAGTGGGAAATGGAAATCCTAAAAAACATCACCATATCAACTAAATAGGCTTTGGGGCCTCAGAAGAGATTTTTGTCATTACCATTATTCTTGAGCTCACTGGCTTGACTTGAATGACACCTCTCCAGAACATAATGTCCAAAGAGGAGTTTGCAGAATGAGAGAGAAGAGAAGGGAAAGGAAAAAGCAAGCTGTGTAAGGAGGACAGAGGGAAAATAGGCCCAGAGTTGATCTTCATCAAGTAAGACCACACCAGGAATAGTTTGTTCAGTATGAGCAGCTCGATTCCAGATGTGGAACAGCTGGAGAGGGTTCAGAGGAAAGCAGCGAGAAGAGAATTAGACCAAACAAAGAACTGGAAAGAATATAAAAGACAGAAGCCTTTGAGGATGAAGTTCATGATTTGAGTCCCTTTTCTAATTTTTATGGCAAGGGTTAAGAAGGATCAGAAGTTCTTTTCTACATAGTTCAATTTTCCCTTGATATCCAAGGCAGTCGTTCTCTAAATATGTGAGTGCTTGCAGAGACAGGAAGAAAAGTTTGTGTATGTAAGAGACATTCAATAGTCTGGGTGGGCCCACTACTTTATAGTGAGATGGAGGACCATGAGGTTAAGGGGATGTAAATGAAACAGCAGGGGGACAACTGTCAGAGTGTGGGCCCCCAGGTTATAGAACAGCCTCTGGTGCAAGTGTTAGCAGTTCCATCCTGGGAGGCAAATAAAAAGTATGCTGAACTGGTCCTAGAAGTTTTATTGTTGGGAATCATCCTGAGTCTGGCAGGGAGCTGAGTGAGATTACCTAATGGGTCTCTTCCATCTGTTTTCTGTGATTCATCCCCCGCAGCCTCCAGCAGTACATGGTTGAGTCACTGCCGAATGCAGATATCTCATTAAAAGGGGAATTAAAGGCTATTAAAAATGATTTGCTGTTAGTCCCAGATTAAAGAAAGTAGACCAATTTGGAGTTAGAGTTGCCCTGGTCCTAAATACAATGTGAATTGTTGAAATGAGGCAGCTGTAGGGAAATGGGAGTGAACCAGAGCACACCTCCTGGCATTCTTTTGAGAGAAAGGAACCCTGAAAGTGAAATTTCTGAGACACTGATTTAAGCAGCCATCCTTGGCCTGCTATGGAGACCAGAGTCGTCAAACTGAAAATTACAGTTCTTTGTAAATCTGTAACGTAAATTTGGAATGTGGATCTAGACAGTGAATTCTCTGTATGCCTTTAGGATGCAAAAGGATTGAGTCAGTTAATGATCTTTTTAAAAGAAAATTTATTTTAAAAATATACTTATGTACAGCAGAGCATCCTAATAACTCAAAGTGTGTTTAGGAGTGTTGTAAGAATCTAAAAATTGCGTAAACAACATTGAATGACCAAATTTTTAGAGAGAGTTTCTATCTTAAGAAACATCGCATTGTCCACTACATGGCATCCATTACCAGCCTGAAATGAATAGGAGCCGACCAGTTCCATAACTGGCAGTTTATATCAGAAGAAAACGTGAACTCCAAGGGTTACATTTAATATCTGGAGAGACCAATTGGAAGTTATTTAATTAAATCCTTCATTTGTGATAACTTAGCCATACTTCCCAGCAATCCTCAAAAATGATGTCATCTTTTTAGAGAACCCTATTCTTGATCCTACCCCTTTTCACATGCCTGCGACATCTCTCAAACATAGCCCATATGCACTCTGTGTGAAATAATTAGACCAGCTCATTAAAACACTTTTGCCCACTGGCCATTTGGTCCCCTGAAAATTAAAAAGAAACAATTAAAAACCTGAGGACATTAAGCAGTGAGTAAAACCTAGAACTGTCCGGTCTAGAGCGAACTTTCATCCCATTTCTGCTGCCTCCAAAGTGTCCAGGTTCTGCTCACCTCCTCCTCACAGCCCCCCTGGTTCCAAGATTCTCCTTCAAAACCCCTCCTACTCATAAACCTTAAGTAGTTTCTTCTTTCCTATAAGATAAGGCCGGGCTCCTAGCCTACCTTAGAAAATGCTCTGTTATTTCTTCCAAGAGTTCTTACACATACTGCAAATAAACATTTTTCAAGTTTTCAAACTAGGAAGGAGTCCTGAGTTCAGAGTGATGAGTTCCATCATAACTGTGCTGAAATATATATACTGCTTCTCACAGAGCATCAGTTGTGTGGAGGCTGTGTTATCAGAGTCCTGATCTGAACGTGCCCCAGGAAGAGACTGAGGCACTAGAACTGCCACTGGTTCCCACCCTTATTCAACAACCAGCCTTCAGGGTGTCTTCTGACTTCCTCTACATCCAGTGTTGCTCTAGGTTAAAAAGCCAAAATGAATAAAACCTAAGGAAGACTGTGTTAAGGTAACAACAATACCATTCTTGTATATTCTTTAATTCATGTTAGTAATATTTATTCTCTCATTTTTCACTAGCAAATTTAAAATTAAAAAAAGAACAACCATGGGGCTGTCCCCGTGGTGTGGTGGTTAAGTTCGCGCACTCCATTTTGGTGGCCCAGGGTTCGTGGGTTTGGATCCTGGCCACAGACCTAGCGCCACTCATCAAGCCACGCTGTGGCAGCATCCCACATAAAATAGAGGAACATGGCACAGATGTTAGCTCAGCAACAGTCTTTCTCAAGCAAAAAGAGGAAGCGTGGCACAGATGTTAGCTCAGGGCCCATCTTCCTCACCAAAAACAATAACAACAAACCATATGGAGTAGACGTTCTGTGATTTTTTTTTCTTCCTGGATATGGCCGTTGCATCTTCAGTTTGTTGACTTAGGAGATTCTCCTCTGCCACTGTGACCCAATCAGGGTCCCCTCTGAAGGAGCCAAGGTCCATTTGAATTTAGACTAGTCTGCTAAGAAGTCTCATTCCTTCAGGAATTCCTCCGGCCAAGGGTGCAGGGCAATTTTAGGGAAGCCTTTCAGTGTATTAGAGGGGGAGGTGATTTTGATACAGATACAGGGCTCTGATTTGGAGTTTTCTTTTTTCTTAAACATTCGAAGTAAACATACCTTTGTTTTAGGAAAGGAGATTCAATGCCGTTGTCTTAGTTCACTGCTATGGCTTCTCCCTTAAGTCTGAGGGCTTTCTGAATAATTCACAATCCTAAATTCTTGGCTCTGTGGGATCAAAAGTGAATTAAAGTGAAGTGAAGACAACTGGAGTTGAGCAGGTATAGAGTAGTAAATTCTGATAGCTGCTTTTATCTCTCCATCCACCTCCTTTACTTGAGCCGTTTGTCTCTTCTGACAAGAAAAATTTGTGTTTGTGTTCTGGGGAGGCGTAGCGTAGTGCTGAAAATTGGGGCTTAAAACCAAGGCCTAAGTAACCAACAAACCTCTGTTTGAATCCCACGTTAGAACTCTTTCTTCGTCTATGGAATGGAGACCAAAACCAACTTAATAGCTTTGTCATAAGGAATAAAAAAGGTAATACAAATTAAGTGCTTAGCACCTTGCTGGCTCTGCTTGGCTGCTGGTTAAAAGAGTGACTGCAGGTGGCTTTCAAACTACTAGGAATGGGGAAACAGAAGATAGAGCAAAGTTTGTGTTTGAGTTGCTTAAGTATTTTTTTTTTTTTCAAAATGGATGTTGGAGAAGATAAACCAGGAAGTGCAATAAGGAGGATAATTTAGGAATTGTGCATTTATTAGCCTGGGAAATTAATAGTGCCCAAAGAGAGAGATGGTAAGATCTAAACATTAGTTGAAGAAAGAAACTAGAATCAAGACTTGAAACTGTGGCGCTGAGGAAAAGCTACCAGGTAGCTACTGAACGAATTATTTTAGCATCTCTTGCTGGGGATAATTCTCCAGTTTATGTACCTATTACCTTACTAAGAGGCAGTGTTGGTATAGTGAGGGAGGGGGCTTTGGAATCAGGCCAGCCAAAATTCTCTCCAGTTCAGTGGCTGTGCTCTCAGAGGCTCCCCTACTAAAAATAAAGTTTAAAAGAGGTATGCTACCTTGTGAGGTTTAGTAATAATACACACTAACATCTGGAATAATGCCTAGAACCTAGGAAGTCATCAATAAATGGTAACTGTTGTTGCATATGATCATCTATGCTTTTTTTCCCCTGTTGACAGAGCAGGTCCACCTACCTCTAGATAGTCTCGATTTTCTGAAAGGCTTTAGACTCAGAAGGACACATAGTGCTCAAGGAGTGACATGACCCCCACGGTAAAGTAGGATTACTGACTCCCTTGATGGCGAGACAGAACCTCTTAATGCAGCCATGCCTCCGGTTCTGGAAATTCATATTCTCCCACTACAAATGTTCACCACTCACTGTTTGTACACTGCTTTAGATCTTACAAAACACTTTATCAACAAAGGAGATTTTTGATGTATTTTATAAACACATTTTTATTATTCCCTTTGCAAAAAGTATAGAAACTTAACCTCAATTTGTTGTACTTCTGCCTCCTTCCACCATCGTATGTGGCCTTCTATGTGGTCTCTATCTTGAGGTACTTTGTTCCTTTCTCTCTGTAGGATATATTTTCTTACATGAAAAGTTTGTGTCAGAATACTGGACCTTAAAATTTCTCTCGCCTGTGATTTTTCTTTTAGTCACTGCAACAAGTAGATGAAGTAGGAAATAGATAATAACACCCAAAGTTTCTGTGAAGCTGAGGAGGTATTTCTAATATTGAGTCTTCAGAATACCGGGCTACATGTTAAGATTTAATGTCAGGAATCTCTTGTTCTTATTGTAAACCAAGTGGTTCCCTGTGACTGAGGAGTTATATCTCACATGTGACAGACACCACTATTTTTCACACATGTGGATACTCTATGGTTATTAAAAATACGAATTCATGGGAGAAATATTTGCAAAAGGTACTTTTGATTATACAAAGAAGTCTTAAAACTCAACAATAAGAAAGCAAGCAACCCAGTTAAAAATGGGCCAAAGACCTTAACAGACACCTCACCAAACAAAACATGCAGATGGCAAATAAGCATATGAAAGATGTTCCACATCACATATATCATCATGGAAATGCAAATGAAAACAGCAACAAGATACCACTACACACCCATTAGAATGGCCAAAATCCAGAACACTGACAACACCAACTGATGGTGAGGATGTGGAACAACAGGAACTCTCATTCATTGCTTGTAGGAATGCAAATGTTACAGCCACTTTGGAAGACAGTTTGGCAATTTCTTATAAAACTAAACACACTCTTAACATATGATTCAGCGATCATGCTCTTTGATATTTACCCAAAGGAGCTAAAAACTTATGTCCACACAAAAACCTGCACACGAATGTTTATAGCAGCTTTATTTATTGTTGCCAAAACTTGGAAGCAATCAAGATTTCCTTCAGTAGATGAGTGGATAAACTGTGGTACATCCAGGCAATCTAATGTTATTCATCACTAAAAAGAAATGATCTTCAAGCCATGAAGAGACATGGAGGAAACTTAAATGCATGTTACTAAGTGGAAGAAGCCAACCTGAAAAGACTACGTACTGTATGTTTCCAACTATATGACATTCTGAAAAAGGCAAAATTATGGAGACAGTCAAAAGATGAGTGGTTGCTAGAGCTTGGGAATAGAGGGGAGAGAGGAATAGGCAAAGCACAGAGGATTTTTAGGGCAGTGAAAATACTCTGTATGTTACCATAGTGAGGAATACATGTTATCATACATTTGTCCAAACCCACAGAATGTTCAACACCATGAGTGAACTACAATGTCGACTCTGGTCTTTGGGTGATTATGATGTGTCAATTTAGGGTTTCTCAGTTGTAGCAAATGTACCACTTGGGTGGAGGATGTTGATAATGAGAGAGACTCTGCATGCTGGGGACAGTGAGTATATGGGAAATCTCTGTACCTTCACCTCAATTTTGTCGTGAACCTAAAACTACTCTAAAAAAGTAAAGTTTTAATTTTGAAAAAAGCGAACAGCATGCAAAAAAACAATACAAATTCACTTGCAATCATTCGTGAATTGGCAGTAACTTTGGAGCATTCTGTATGTTCTCAGACTACAGATACTAAACAACATACCACTAAGGTTTGATTGTTCACTAGCTTCCTTTTCTTCCTTTTTTACGTTGAGATGTTTAGGATCTCATGACCTAGGCCTGTGTTGATTTAAGTATCAGCTGGGAGTAAAACCACTAGATAAAGTTTTTGTCTCCAGGATAGTAATGTGTTAGTGAGTCTTTCCTCCTATTCTGAGTGAAAAGCCTCAGACTTTCCACTTAAGTACACTTTGTATCTTTCATCTAAAGAACATAAAATACTTTTGAAAACTCCACCTGGTGATAGGAGAAAGAAAATGAGTAAGTGGGGGCAGGGGGGCGGGAATTGCCCAAGGTCACACAGGGCGCCAGTGGAAGCATTGGGTGGAGAGAACCAGATTCTCTTGACTTGGGTTCATTGTTCTCAGACTCTATTTGCAGAGACTTGATAAGACTTTTCTGCTCTAATTTCGTCATCAAAGAGCTTGAGTTTGAAATACTTATATTTTGTGCTAGTATCTTTCAAAATATGATATCTTCTATCAGTGGGGCCAATCATTTGGGTTAGTTTATTTTGGCAAAATTGTGTAGGCTGAAGGTCTGAGGTTATATTGATCTATATTCCATAAAAATTCAGAGTAGGTATTCATGACACAGATTTGATGGGGGAACTTTCAGGCTAAATAGGAATTAATCTTAAAAGTGAAGTTATTCACTGACAGCCTTTTAGTTCCCCACGTGGGAAAAATCACTTTGCGAAAGAATGCTATACTAAATTAAAAAACAACAACTATTAGTAGGATATTTTCCTTGCCTATGTCTCAAATTTCCCAGTATTCACATTGTAATTTGGAGATAAAAGTATACCAAAACTCTTTTGTAAATATCTTGGTAATTAGTTTGTTATAAAATTGAGAACAAATGAAATACTATAGTCCAGAAACTAATCAAATCACCCATGGGTGTAAATACTACAGCAGAAAAAAAGTCCGCGAAGTTAGTCACTGTTGAAATCCATCATCCTGGAAGGGACTATCAATCTTTATAGCTAAGCAATACCCGTATGCTGATACCTCCCACATCTGCCTCCCTCCAGCTCTATACCTACATTACAGTTTTCCTCCTAGATACTGACGTGTCTAAGCTGCTCTCACCACTTCAAGCTTATCATGCCAAAAATTGAGCTCATCTACTCTTGGATCTATTTGAGTGCATGACACTTCAGTCTACTAACTCATCACTTGGGACAGTCACCTAATCTAGTCATTAGAGCTGCTTGCTAGCCTTACCCCCTCCACATTTGTCCAAGTCATTTTTCTCTGTTTGGATATTTGATCATATTAATCCTCTGCTTAAAACTAAGTGGCTCCTCATATCCTTTAGTATCAAAGTTCAAATGCTTTGGCATGGCACATAAGACCCTCAGCCACCTCCTTACTTATTTCTGGCCCCTCTGGCTGCCATCATGTCACAGCCCTATGATATGTAATGTTTCCTAGACGGGTGATGTCATCACTCTGCTCTTAGAGTATTTGCAGTGTTATTCTCCACCTGCATGCCTACCCTTTATACATTAGATTCAACTAAGGAGTGTCTTTGACGTGGCACTTACTCAGCTACTTTGGTGCTCATGGGCTTATCTACCTCCTCTGCCATCCCACCCCACTAGACTCTCAGTGCAGGGATTATGTCTTATTTGTGTTTCTACTGCCTGTATATAGCTCAGTACCTGGGACATGGAAGGTGTTCAAATAATATTTATTAATGGATGAATGACCAAAGAAATCAGGAAATCTATTTCTCTCCTTCTAATAGACAGAACATTGATGGTACACAAACTAAATCCAGGACATTGCAATCTTCAATGCTAAAGGGAGTCATGAGTCTATGATGAGTCGGTAGCTTTTCTTGATAGCAAGGTATGGCCCCGTAATTTCCTTTTTGCCATTTTTATTGCTATAGCTGCATAGCCAGATGACCTATGCAGAGCCAGGGATTCTGGCCAAACAGCTGTACTGGTGTTCCTAGACCTATCAGCAGCCTTAGATGGGTCAAGTCAGCATGTTCTGCTCACCCACCCACCTGCAAGCCCTGTGGATGGTTGTGTCTCACCTGGCTTTGCTCCTTCCCCAGAGGAGTCATGTGGACACTTTTCCTTTAATTCCTTCAATTTTCAGACTCTCTTAATAAGACCCTTCACATTGCCATGCCCCATCAGCCTAGAAGCCCTTAGCATCTTTGTGTTCAGTATTAATTATGAAGTTACTAAACACTGCCATGAGAGGAAACAGAATTAGACACTGAGCATTTCACAGGCCTTCGCATGCCTATTCGTACAGCCCTGCATCGTGTCCATGTCAAACACTGACTGAGGATTTAGGGTGCCCTCGAAGGACAAGATCCTCGAGAACTTCTCAGAGATGTAGTGTAATAAGCGGAAACCTGTGCGAGCACTCTGTAGGCAGGCTCTCTTTGAGAGCTAATGACACTGTGATCCTTTCAGCAATGGGCAGACACCAGATCAAGCCCCAGCTGGTGGAGGCTGGAGGTGTTCTGAGTGACTGTGCTAACTGGAGGCTGCTTAGACAGCATTTCTGCCTCCTCGTTTCTTGTTCTTCTCTTATGAATAAATATGGGAGGGAAATCAAAGAAGGAAATACTCAAAAGGAGTGGGTAGGTGGGAAGACTGAGATTGTGGGAATGAGAAAAAAAGAGATGCCGTTTTAAGGTTGGAGTAGAGGATGTTGCCTCTCAGGAATCAGGCTCACACAATCCCCTTTCTCAACCCAGTCAACACCCAGGGCTTCCCTGATGCCTCCCCCACAGCTCTCGCTTCTGACCTGTCTGAGGTTCACATAACCAAATGACTTTCCTCACAGTTGCCATTCACCTCCTTACAGCCCATTGCTGTCTTATAGACGAAATAAAATAAAGTAAAATGGAGGAAGGCTTGATTTCAGTAAAGAAGCCAGGAGGGCTTTCTTCTCCCAGATCTAGGATGCATGCCCCATGAAGGACTCTCTCAGGATCCAACCAGACTTTAATTAATTCTAGAATTATAGTTGCCTCGAATTCTGTGTACAAAGGCAGAGTCTATGTCATTAAATCCATTAATAAACTGGACATTTAAGGTCAATAAGAACATGTCATTTTGTTCATTATTTTGTTAATTTCCAGAACAATGCTTGTAATGTTTATTCACTTAAATATTTGTCAGGTGATTGAATTTATAAACGAATAAACACATACCCAAATGGTATTACAGTGTAATTTATTCTGCTAGAACAAGTCTAGGCAAGAGAAAAGACTAAAAGTTACGTCTGGCACCTGATATAGTGGCTTTCAGAATGCTGCTATTTTCTCTAATAACTCTGCTTTTTTCTTCTTTTGCTGAGGAAGATTTGCCCTGAGCTAACATCTGTGCCAATCTTCCTGTATTTTGTATGTGGGCCACCATCACAGCGTGACCGCTGACAAATGGTGTAGGTCCGCATCCAGGAACCAAATCCAGACCACCGAAGTGGAGCATGCTGAACTTAACCACTAGGCCACGGGCCGGGCCCAGCCCCTGGCAGCTCTGCTTTTGACCTCTGCTCACAGATAACTTGTTTCCAAGCAGGAAACATTGGGCACAGAGAAGCCTTTGTTTGCTGTAAAAATAATTTATATCTAGTGATAGATGAGAGAAATTCCTCCAAGGGGCAGGATATGTTCTATATATTATACCTAAGGGCAGATTATTAAGGAGGAAATTACCTAGTAACTTTATAGAATGTCATTTTTCTCTTGGATTAAGTCACAAGGAAAGGAGACTTAATTGACAATCCCATGCACTTACAGTCACTTAGCTGCCAAGCCGCTGACTTTGCTCAGTTTTCTCTTGGCTAGACCAGCCTGGACAGCATGATGGCATCTAAGGCGACTTGCCAAAAGATGGGTACATGACAGCCTTTTGCTAAAGAGTAGGCTGCACCCAACTTACAAATGAGTTGAAAAGTTAATAAGTGATTTGTTTCTATGGGAAAATCGAATCTCGCTTGCACACAATGTTATTTATGTTGAATCAATTTCCCAGACAGACCACAAAGGCCAGTTCTCCTAACAACAGAGCTAAGGTGTACTAATTATGACTTCAGATTCCTCCAGGATCTCTGAACTCCAGTCCTGTGTTTTCTGGGGAGGTCTCTTGTGAGACACAGGCATGTTGCTCAGGCTGGGGAGAGGTGAGGGGAGTCAAAGGAGCAGGGTCTCTTCAGTGTTATTTGTATACAAGACCCTGACTGCTTGTGTACCGTTTTCTCTCTGCCAAAAAAAGTGTCATTTGCTCCTTCATTCGTTTATTCAACGAATATTTATTGAGTGGCCACTATGTAAGAAACACTTTTAGAATCTATGGCCAGTGCACAACACCAGCAAAATGCCCTGCCCTCAGGAAGCTTGTGTTCTAGTCGGGAGAGAGAGTTTATAAGCAAATGCAGGATGTGTATCAGATGAGATATCACACGTCAGATGTAAATAACACATTATCAGATGGTGATAAGTTAATAAGTCAGAAGGAGATAGTTCAAGCAAGGAAGGGTGTTAGGGAGGGCAGGGTCTCAGTGGTTGGGGGTGGCTACTATTTAAAATAGAGTGGTTGTCAAGGCAAGCCTCACTCAGAAGGGGACGTTTGTGCAAAGCCTTAAGAAAAGTGGGGATCAGTTGCCAAACCATGATGTGCAAGCATGCCTGGAGTGTTTGAAGAACAGCAAGAAGGCCAATGGGACTGGAAGGAGTGGACAGGAGAGGATGAGAAGAGATCACGTCTGGGAAGTAAAACGGGGGGAGCAGGGCCCTATAGCATGTGTGAGGGCTTCGCTTTACTCTCATACCTGTGGAGGTTTGGGAGTGGAGGAATGATGTAAGCTGACACATGTACTGAAACAATATCTGGCTTTCCTTGGCTGCTGTTGGCTAGAGGGGGACAAGGCCAGAAGCAGCAAGACTGGTCAGGAGGCTATTGCAATAATCTAGACTAGACTAATCCTGCTGGTGTAGACCAGAGTGGTAGCAATCAAGGTACTTCAAAGATGGAAGAGCCAACAGAATTTCCTTGGGGCTTAGATGTGTGGTTTGAGAGAAAGAAGAATCAAGATGGCTTTGAAGTTGGGGGGGCCTGAGCATCTAGAAAATGAAGTTGTCGTTTTCTGTTATGAGGAGTGCTTTAGGAAATGCAAGTGTAGGGCCATGTTAAGTAGGCTATACCTGTTAGACATCGAAGTGGAGATGCCGGGTAGGCAGTTGGAGCCAAGGGAGCAGGTGAAGATGGAGAGGAGAAGCCCAAAGATTGAGCCCTGGGGCACCACAACATGAGAGGTGAGAGAAGGAGCAGCCAATGTGGCAGAAGGAAAACCAGGAGAAAGTGGAACTGGAAGAAGCAGCATGTAGGAAGAGGAATGATCAATGAGCTGATGGCTGCCCACAGTATTCCTGATTCTGCTGTGGCTGCAGCCTTGATGCAGTAAGAGGGAGGGAATATAAACAACAGAATGACTCAAATGCTCTGTTACTCCAAATACATTTCATTTATTTGGATGTATATTTTGTGTATTTGGACATAGCTGAGTTACAATGTATAAAAAATTGTAACTCAGTTTTATGTTAAGATATTAATTAACTTTTAACCAATTGATCTGAAAAAAATGCCTTATAACGATCTCATCGTATCGATGGAATAAGTGACCAGCTATTTAAGAGCTTAAGGTCTCTATTAGTGTTATGTCTATGCGGAAAACAACAAAAATAGTTTGTTATATTGGATTGTGAATTGTTAAGCTCGATATGTAAACCAAGTAGTTCTGTATCACCTGATGAGTCTGGCTTCTAAACGAATTTTGTTTCATTAATTTTGGAAAATAATGGACTTTCTAGGATGTGAAGATACAATTCATTCTTCAAATACAAGGTTCCCCCCCCATATAGTTACATTTTTGTGTTAAAAATGGAGCTTTGAAGTTCAGCTCCAGCTGATAGCATAAAGAGGAATGTATGGTTTTAATTTAAATTTGAAGAGTATAGGAAATTAACAGAGACAAGATTTATACTTAAAAATCGAGTCTTTTCTGTAGCTTTATTAGTGTCAAGGCTGTGATTGTTTTTAAGAACTGTGTGTCTTGTCTCAGTAGCTTTGGAATTATCAGAATATGGTTTTTGCTATTAAAATTTGGACAGTGAGTTGCATTCTGAACTTTTATTGCCAGTGCTATCTTTTACACACTGCTTCTTTTCCATTAATAATCCCCTAAAGGGATGCTTTTTGGAGGAGTGGAAGTGTTTACTATTTAACCTTATAATTATATAGCTTGTTTCAAAGTGAGCGATTTGATTGTGATGTTGGGAAAGTAACCGTGGCTTAGGCACAAAACCTGAAACTCAACTAAATGAAATTTCAAAATCAACATAAAAACTTTAACACTTTATCATTTAGCCACAAATACAAAGGGGAGAAATCACTAGAAATATCTTAGTGTTATTTATTCATATTATAAAAGACTGTATCATTTCAGTTTATAATGCCTTAAAAAAAATCCCCTCATAGTAACTAAAACATTATTTAACATCAGTTAAGTCCGTGTGTATTTTTTGATACTAACATTTTTAAAAGCAAGTTTATATCCACTATAAATTTTCATATTTTGTTTATCTCTTGGACCTTTATACTTAGATTTTTTTGCACTCGGCTGTGCTTGTAAATTGTAATCCCTCAGCCATCACTGTCATTTTCATCACTAGTAAATAATATTTATTTGGTGCACTCATGCTTTTTCTACAGCTGTTTCTCCAAGTAACATCACAGTTGCACAAACAAGCTGAATGTGATAAAGTAAAAAGCAATTAATATTTCTAAAAATGTTACTTCACGTATTTTCAGGCCATCGCAAAGTAAAAATAACAAGAAAAACTGGGAGCATGGAATAGTCATTGAAATCGTTTGCAGTAAATAAACAGTTCGGAAGGAGACATACACCTTCACGGGGCTTTCATTCCTACATACTCCCTTGACATTGAAATCCCACTATAATACTGATATTGGTGGAGGAGACCAATTCTCACTTGTAATGTACCTGTTGAAATAGCTTCCTATTTTATGTTCCACAGAAAATGCCCATGATATCACTAAATCTATAAAGAAGTTATGTGACAATGGTCTTTGGCTCTAAATTCTCTAGAACAAATAAATCATAATTACAATGTTTTGTATTAGGTTGGACCCATATGAAATTGCCACAATTCAATTGTTTCACATATTCAGAAAAAAAAAAACCAGAAATGTCATCTGGTTCCACCTAATATTTGTATGATGCTCTGTGAAGCAAACATAGGAGATATCAGGACCAAGTCTCGGAAAGATTAAATGACTTGTTCAAGGTAATGTGGTTAGAAAATAGCACAGCTGGCACTGTAGAACCTGAGTTTTCTGACTCAAAGTTCAATCTACTTTCTGCTGTTCTATACTGTGCTTCTCGGAAACAAATTTAAACTATCACAATAATTGTGGTATGGAAAATATCCAAAATAAGGAAACTATGTTCCTTTAGGGAAAAACAGATTGTCAATGTGGTTGAGTGGTTAATCACTGGAAAATTAGAAAGTATGGGAGAAGCTTCATCTATTTATATTTACAAGCCAAGAGGTAATTTTTGTTTTGTATTTCTGCTTTTTTCTCTTAACTTTAAAAGAATTATTGTAGAAAAGTCAAACTTTTGCAAAAGTAGAGAGAACAGTCAAATGAACCCCATGTACGCATCACCCAGGTTCAATAGTCAGTCTCATTTCATCTATTCTCCCACGTACTTTCCTATCCCGCGCTGGATTATTTTGAAGCCAGTCCCAAGTGTTATGCTATTTCATCCATAAATATTTCAGTATGTATAATAGATAATTCCCAATCCATACTGGAGGCTGATTTGGGGAAATGAATACTGTAATTGTTGATAAGCAAACAATTAAAAACCTTTAAGAAATTGAGCAGAACCCATGCAAGGGTTGTTTAGAACTAAAAATTGCATCACATCAACAAGAATTCACTTACCAAATCTTCCCTTTCTGGCCTCTCTGCATCAGATACTAGCTGTAGGTATGCCAAGGCATGCATAAGGAGACTTGTTATTGAACGTGTTGTTGAGAAAGTGCGTACTGAACGTGAGATCTAACATATCCAACTCAAGTAATGAAAGGCTCTCCTTTTTTTTTTAATCACTTCATGTGTTGATGTGTGCTTGCGTTTTTAAAGAAATAATTGTGTATAAATGAATTAGCTAGTTTACTTGGTAACTTCTGGACATATAACTTGAACGGTATTGCTATGGAGATAGCATTCGTTGATTATGAATATTTTTGTTATTGTTCTTTCAATTCTTTTGTTGTCTAATTGGAAAACTGGTAAAATACTATCATTTTCCAGATAAAGTTCTTGGCAAGTTTTCTCTCTTTCAAACCTCCTAGGACAGTGCACAGCTCCATGAAAACATGAGTCAAATACATTACAAATTTCCCAAGGAGAATCAACATCTTTTCCAGCTGTTTGGATAGTCTGTCTAACATCTGACCAAAGCCCTCATCTCCCAGTATTGTTCTGGGCTTTTACACTTTGACTTTGATTTGTTCAATGTTATAATTTAAAAACCAAGCCAATAGTATGAGTCTTCAGTTTTTTCTTTAAGACTTTTAACTCTTATCACTTACAAAAATAATAATAATTTAAAAAAAAAAAAGCTCCAGCCACAGAAGATATTGTCTCCCTAGGTATTTCTCTTTGACAATGCAAAATGTTTCTTACTACTATTAAACTTCTCTCTCTCTCTCCCTTTTTGTTCTCCCTAGGTAATTTTTCTATTATTTATAGAGTAAAATGTCTCCCAACTATAACATCAAAAAGAACTAAACTGTTTTGATTGATTAGTTTCGGGTTTGCTATTTTAAATGTCTTTTGGCACTGGCCAGTGTGTTTCAATTTATTCAGAAGGAATGCATTTGTGATCATTCCAATTAATCCCTTGTCTGTTTTGTCTGGCATCTGTGTGAAACTAGTTATAATAACTTTAAAGTTTGGCAAGCGGTACGGTAAACTGCCCACGGTGGGATGTAAAACTTTCAGGGCCCAATTAACAAAAGTCAACTTGTCCTTCAGCCTATCTACACAAAATCATCTGTTGCTTTGCGTCGTCTTTATAACCGTTAATAACATTTGAGGAGTAGTTCAGGGCAAGAAGGTGAAACAGAGCAACTGTGTCAATAAGAATGGATTCCAGAGTTGAAGACCAAATTTCAGCAAGTAAATGTGGTGTGTTTACACACACGCTGTTATAAAGCTTGGAGCGAGGAACAGAAGTAAGCTACAGAAAACCTGGAATTTTGCTCAAGCTATTATTCAAAGAGAATGTGATTTCAATTTCATATGTATCCTAGAAGCCCAGTTGTAAGGATTTTTACACCCACCTGTGGACCCACCTGAAATTGGCACAATGATCACGATTCCAGTATACAATTCAAAATATAATTATTAAAACAACCCAATGCTTTTTATAATCAAAACTCATTGCATTATGTTTAATAGTTCTTTTATTTTGTTTTCATTGACTATCTTTTATCTTTTTCTTTTTTAACTTAAAAATGGAAATTTATTTCAAATTTTTTGACAACCACATTTGATGTCATTTTGGGGGCATCTCCCCTCCAACTTCCTCTGTAACCTGTGAAATATTAAAGTAGATGCATACTTGGACGTGTACCACAGTTTGGACTTACCCCTTCCAAGGTTCTCCCTCATGGCCAGCATGCAGCCACCTTTAAGTATGCCAAGAGGTGGACATGATTTGGGGACATCAAACAACATTTTCATTTAGATATACTCATGTAATAAAGGCAAAGTTATCTTAATTTATAGTATTTTAAATGTCTGAGCCCATGGTACCACCACAATTTCTTGTATAAATATGAATCGTTTTTAACAATAAAGTGTTTTCACTTTTCACATTGTTATTACCAAAACAAAGAAAAGGTCTTGTATTTTCCTATTCCTGACTATTCTAGACACTTGGGGAAAATTAGCAACTTATAAAATTCAGAGATCATTATCCCACTGCATAATGAGTTTCATAGCGAGTTTTGTTAAGATTATTACATTCAAAGAAAAACTCGATTTTTTTTTAATGTTAAATGTAAAAGAGATGCCTGGAAATAGGAACAGGCCTGCTCTTATCTCCTTGATAATTCTACCTGATTCACCAGAGCATGTACCTAGATTAATTCATCTTTCTCTTTGTTCACGCTGCATTTGCTCCTGGCAAAATGTGCTGAAATCACTGTTGTCACATGTTTTTAATTTTTGAAAATCCATCTTTCTAAGATAGACACAGAAAGAAAAACTAACTGCGCAGAACACCACATTAAGGGGAAAGTAGTTGAAGTCCTGCCATGAATAGTTACCAAAAAAAAAAGTATGATCCTATTTGGCCTCATCTCCCTCGCTGGGGAATTCAAACTGTTGAATACCTAATAGTGCTTTTGTAAGTATTTCAGTTTTTAAAAATATGCTGTGGTGGACAAAGCATGCCTGTTATGTAAACATATAGTTACTAAAGATACTAGGACAGATGTGAGTATTTTGAGGTATAAAATGTGCTCAGATAAAAAATGAAGTGTGTTTAAATGTTCTATATCAAGAGATTAGCTCCCTTAAACACTGCAGATTCCTTCAGATCAGTAGGATGCTATGACTTGAGCAGACACAGCAGCATACATTAAATACTGATTTCTGGCTACTTTCTTAACTAAAATTATATCTAATTTGTCAAGATAATAAGTATGTATTTGATTTGGCTATGAAATTTTATTGTTAGTTTTAAGGTGTCTTAATGAATTTGGTCTCAGTGAAGATGTTTTTGTATTTTGGGGTTCGTTGGCTTGTTTTTTGCACTCTATCCTCTCCCAAATGTTTAAAATTAGCTTGATATTTTAAATTTCTGTTTCAATATGTGAGATTTTAGATCATTATAAAATAGAAAAAAATTAAGAGCAGATCAGATATGCCAGGTTTTGCTGCTATTTTGTTCAGTAAGATATTAAGTAATTGAAAACTGTATTAATTTATTCAGACAACTAGATTTTTTTATAGAATAACAGTGCACGTCATGCTACATATCATTTCACTTCAGCCTGCTTAACTCTCTCCTATATCAAGATAAACAGAAACCCGAAGCTCAGTCTGATGTCCCCAACTAGCCGCTCACATCTCTCATTTCTCTTGTCACAGTCAACCTTCTTGAAAACACTGTCTACACTGGCTGTCTCTAATCCCTCACCTTGTCTTGACTCCTCCACCCATAGAATGTGGCTTCTCGCTCCACCTGTATCCTGACCACTGCATAGTAACTGCTTTTTACAGGTCACTTCTTTGTTACCAAATTCAGTGGCACTTGCCAGTCCTTACCCCTTTTTTTTGAACCGTTTGTACCTTTTTTGTCATTGTTCAATCCCCACCTCTCTACTCCCCGCTTCCTGGCTTCTGTGGCACCATATCCCACTGCCTCTCTGCTTACTTGCTTTCGGTCTCCTCCAAGGATTGCTCTTCCTCCCCTGCGTGTTACATGTTGACATTTCCCAGGATTCCATCCCCTGGCTTCTTATCACTGGACAAGTCTCCCTCCGTGACCACATGGCCTACCCTGGCGTCAGCTACCACTCGTGCAGATGATCCTCAAATCTGTGTAACGAACAGCAGATGTGTGTATCCAGTGCCCTATGGGGACATCCCACAAGTCTCTCAAAGTTAGGTTTACAAGACTGAATCCATTTTTACCTATTGTCCTACCTACTCCTTTTTTCCCAGATTCAGTGAACAGCACCACCATCCCGACAACTCAGATTGTGCCTTTGATTCCTGATACCTTTGTCTCCTCCATATCCAGTTACTAAATCCTAATATCATCAAACCAACCACTTTTCTCTTCATCTTCTGTCTTGAAATCTCTCATCTGCTCTTGGCTCTTCCCATTTGGTTTGATTTTATCATTTAATATGTTTACATGTCTTTGTTGTCATTTTGGTGTAACATTCGGAGAGGGAAAGGATAAAACTTGGGTGATGAATTCATCATGCTTAAGCAGCAGTTCAAACCAACTTAAAAGTTTTGAACTGTTAATATTTTGGAAAAGTTAGAAAATACGAATAAATAAAAATTTTAAAATGAAATAAATTATAATATGCTGAACACAGATTAATATTTTGTCTGTAACATTGCAGACTCTTCCACTTAACTTTGTATGATAATCTTTTTAAAAATGGTATTGTAATATAAGAACTGACATATTCTTCCAATATAGCCTGTGCATACTTCTTTGTTGGTAATTATAGATCTGTAATGTCATTGTTACATGGCATTAGTATATGGCAACAGCATAGCTTATTGAACCAATGCTCTATTTGTGGATGTATAGAATATTTCCAATTTGTAATTATTATTAAAAAAGCTTTATTTGTACATCCTTCTGTAATTGTCCATATATTTTCTGAGGACGGATTCCTACTGGTGATATTTGTCAGATTAAGGGGATGCATTGTTTTAGGGCTTTTAAAATAGATTGCCAAATAGCTGTCCAGAAGTTTCATGCTAGTTTAATACTATCCTTAGCAGAATATGAGTTTGTCTGTATTCCCCACACTCACAATTATAATAATTCTTTTCTATTTTTAACCGATTGCATACATGAAAAATGGTATCTTGTCCATTTACTCTAATTTCAGAGAAATTTCTAAAATGTGTGGTCATCTGGTTGCTAAACCCACAATAGATCAGAAGCAGGAAATTGGAAGAAGAGAGATGAGTTGCTATAGTCAGAGCCATTGGCAGCAGTATGAAGTAATAGCAGACAGAGTAACAGTGAGGAAAGATTCAAGAGACTTTAAAAACCAGGAATAGAATCCCAAACTGCACAATGCATGGCCCGTTTAATTCAAGGCCTGGCAGCCCAGCTCCCCTCTGTTGTCTCTAAGGCTTTCACCATTATTTCAACACAATGTCCTTCATCTCAGCATTTTGAAATCCTACAAAGATAATAAAACCTTGGCTCATAGAAACAATAATTAGTTAAATGTCAACTGTTGTCTATCAGTTGCAGATTGCTAAAATAATATTCTTTATTTAACCTCTTACAAAAATAAAGCCTTTAAAACACTTATACTATGAGTTGCAAAATTTTGACTCTCCACTGAACCGTCTTCCACTAAAATACCATAGATAAGTTTTGTCCTTTAACCATTATATCATTTGCTAACTGAAGGATATGCTAATAACATGTAAACAAGAAATATAGTCTAAGGCATCTTCTCGGCCTGGAGAAACGAATGCTTCTAGTAGGCATCTTGCCCAGCTTTCAATTTTAAGGAACTGCTGTGTGCACATGTGCTTACTTGTGTCTCTCTAGAGAATACGTCACGTAGGTGAAGTTAAAGGCATGGCAGGTTTCTGTCAAGGATTTTTTTATGAAATATTTTTCGAACTGTTAGACCTCAAAGGGGTCTTAGTGATCAGTAAGTAATAACTCCCGTGTTTTCAAGATAAGAAAACCAGAGCCCAGACTAGGGTAAGCGGCTTACCATGGGGAGTGGAGTGGGGCTCCAGCTTTCCCAACTGTCCTCCAGTGCTTTTTTACTGTAACAAGGTACCCCTCACAGGAGGTCTACATTGACAGAGTGTTGGGTGAAAATTCCGTTTCTAATTGTCAAGGATGTTGTAGAAAGGATTTCTCCATTAGGAGGGAGTAAGATTAGAGAACTGTACAAATCCCAACTAGTTCAAAGATCCCACCAATGTTTAAAACCAGTCTAGAAATACCTACAGGTGTCTTTCTCAAAGGGGAAAATACAAAAAAAAATTTTTTTAAAGAAAAAGCAGAGAAATAAAATAACTTTATAATGGAATATTGTGCTAATTGATTTTGGCAAAGGCCTTCCTTTTGAAGTAAGTATTCTACAAGTGAGATGACGAGTAAGTTTCAACTCTTGTCCAAGTGGAGAGGGAGGAGGAGGTGATATTTGCTGAGGTTCTGTGGGCAGAGCCCAGCTCCTGGGAAAGAATGCCTCAGTCCTCTGCAGAGTTTGCCTAAGCTGTGGTGGAAGGCAGCCCCTCCCCATCTGCAATCTTCAGACAAGAAGAGGAATTATAAGGTCAAGTCTAGAGGAGCCTAGTACTTAGAGTGTTAAAAAAGAAGTCAAGTTTCTTGCTAAGAAGAAATAACCATCTGTTTCCAGAATTTACCTGGCAATCAATTATCAAAGATCTGAAAAATTCAAGTTGCATTTTAGAGTCAGTTTTATATTCTTGAGTTTTTACTTTTTATGATTTTTTTTCCCTGAAGTCTATGAAATTGAGGGAAGGCATAAAGCTAAATCTTGCCTCTCACATCAAAAGACCCTATGAGTTTCGGTGCTAGTTCCTCTGGGAAAATGCTATTTTTCACCCAAAGCAAAGAGGTTAACTGCGATCCTTTAGTTCTAGAATAAGGGTTTCAAGATGTATTTTACCATGCCAAAGTCTGCAAAAGTCTTGGAAAACCAAAACCATAATGTGGAAATCTGACAAGCTTGCACTGTGATGTGCTGCTCTGAAGATAACATGCTCATTTTTCATTTGAGGGAGGGGAGAAATGTGCTAAATAGGTAGTAAATTTCTTTTGCAAATTTCTCCCATCCTTTATTACCTTTTTTCTCTGTATCCTTAGGAAAATGTTGTTTGTTTCTTCCTACTTTTTTAGATCTACTCTTAATACCAGGGTAATAGTGGCTGTAGATTGATAGCAGCCCACATGCATGGAGCACTCTCTAAGCGCCAGGTCCTGGGCTAAATGCTTTGTTTACACTACGTCATTTAAAGCATAGAGAGTTAAGTAATTTCTCTAAAGTCACACAATTTGTGAAGAAGCTGAGTTGTAGCTCCACAGGCCTTACTTCTTAAAAACCTTATTTAAAATAACCGTCTCTTTTAGCCACTACCTTCTACTGTGTCCTCTCTTGTGATAGCCACAGGACGATTATCTTCATAATTTAAAATTCTCTCTAAAGTATCCATATATTATTTTGACTTTAGATCCGATTTAAATGAGCCAAAGTTAAATGATGAAAACTTTTCACATCCCTTGAATTGAACACTTCTGTGAATTATTTCTCCTTACTTTTGAGGAAAATAGAAAATAAATTTAATATTAATTTCTGATCAATTCTTGCATGGAGACGATAAACGGATGTTTTGGTTTTGAGATTTTACGAGCAGATTCAGGTCGATTTCAAAATGAAACTTAGTATTCAAAAACTGACACACTCAACACACTCTTACATGGTTCCAATTATGAATACTGGGCTGGCCTCCAGCTCCCAGGATCGTTCTTATAGAAGGTTCTCTAGCAAAGAGTATGAATTGTTTTCTCAGTGAATTAATGTTGTTTGGTGACAGGAAGTTCCAGGTATGTTATGTTGTAGTTAATGGTAATTATTTATGTAAATCATAGTAGTACCAAAGACTGGGTACATGGACTAGCATATATGCAGTAAGTATAGTTTATGCTTACATCAAAGCTTTTAATTGCATCTACTTTTTTTTTTTTTTTAAGATTTTATTTTTTCCTTTTTCTCCCCAAAGCCCCCCCAGCACATAGTTCTATATTCTTCGTTGTGGGTTCTTCTAGTTGTGGTATGTGGGACGCTGCCTCAGCGTGGTTTGATGAGCAGTACCATGTCCGCGCCCAGGATTCGAACCAACGAAACACTGGGCCGCCTGCAGCGGAGCGCGCGAACTTAACCACTCGGCCACGGGGCCAGCCCCGCATCTACTTTTTTTTTAATTGAGAATTTTTATGTGTGCATCTTAATTTGACTTCTGTATGCATCACAACGGGCACACCAGCCAAATCTGGTTGCCATTCATCAACGTGCAAGTGACCCCGTTTACCCATTTCTCTTCCCCCTGCCGTCCTTCCCCTGCCCTCCCTCTGGTAACCACCAATCTCTTCTCTATGTGTGTGTTTGTTGTCGTCGTTGTTGTTGTTGTTGTTTTATCTTCCACATGTGAATGAAATCACGTGGAATTTGACTTTCTCCGTCTCACTTATTTCCCTTAGCATAATGCCCTCAAGGTCCATCCATGTCACAAATGGCAAGATTTCAGCCTTTTTTATGGCTGGGTAGTATTCCATTGTATCTGTATACCACATCTTTATCCATTCATCCATCCAAAGGCACTTAGGTCGGTTCCATATCTTAGCTATTATAAATAATGCTGTAGTGAACATAGGGGCGCAAATATCTTTTTGAATTAGTGTTATTGTATTCTTTGGATGGTACCCAGAAGTGGAATAACTAGATCATATGGTAATTCTATTTATATATATATATATAATTTTTTTTTGAGAAAGCTCAATACTGTTTTCCATAGTGGCCATGCCACTTTACATTTCCACCAGCGGTGTACGAGGGTTCCATTTTCTCCAATCCTCTCCAACACTTGTTTTTGCTTTCTTTGATAATAGCCATTCTAATGAGCATGAGGTAATATCTCATTGTAGTTTTGATTTGCATTTCCCTAATAATTAGTGACGTTGAACATCTTTTCACATGCCTGTTGGCCATCTGTATGTCTTCTTTGGAAAAACGTCTGTTCAGCTCCTCTGCCTCCTTATTTTTTTTTTTTTTTTTAAGATCAGTACCTGAGCCAACAACTGTTGCCAATCTTCCTTTTTTTCTAAATTTTTCTCCCCACAGCCCCCCAGCACACAGCTGTATATTCTAGTTGAAAGTGCCTGTGGTCATGCTATGTGGGATGCTGCCCCAGCATGGCCCGATGAGTGGCACCGTATCCACACCTAGGATCTGAACTGGTGAAACCCTGGGCCACCAAAGCAGAGCACACAAACCCAACCACTCAGTCATGGGCTGGCCCTCCGTTTTTTAATCTGGTTGGTTGTTTTTTTGTTGTTGAGTTGTATGAATTCTTTATATAATTTGGATATTAAACCCTTATCAAATATATGATTTGCAGATATCTTCTCCCACTCCGTAGGTTTTCTTTTCATATTGTTGATGGTTTTCTTTGTTGTACAGAAGCTTTTTAGTTTGATGTAGTCCCATTTGTTTATTTTTCTTTTGTTTCCCTTGCCTGAGGAGACATATCCAGGAATATATTGCTAAGACCAATGTCAAAGAACATACTGCTTCTGTTTTCATCTAAGAGTTTTATAGTTTCAGGGATTATATTCAGGTCTTTAATCCACTTTGGGTTAATTTTTATGTATGATATAAAATAGTGGTCTAGTTTCTTTCTTTCACATGTGGCTATCCAGTTTTCCCAGTATCATTTATTGAAGAGACTTTCCTTTCTCCTTTGTATGTTCTTGGATTCTTTGTTGTAAATTAATTGTCCATAAATGTTTGGGTTTATTTCTGGGCTGTCAGTTCTGTTCCCATGTCTTTTGATTAAAAGTATTATGGATATCATGGTCCCCAGCTGTTTGCTAGAATAAAAATTAGGCAAGCCTTTTAGGGGGCAATTTGGTAATACCCATCAAAGTTGTAAATGCATATTCCCTTTGATGCAATACCCTTATGAATAATTCTCCCTAGAGATAGACTTATAAAAGTATACCAATCTATATATACAAGGATGTTCACTGAAGCATTGCTGATAATAGTAACAAACTGTGAACAACCTAAATATTCATCATGGGCAACTGCTTAAATAAATTACATTGCTTCTATACAGTAAAACAGCATACGATACCTGAAAAAAATATGGTTGATATCTATGCCCTGCTATTGAAAGGCCTCCAGGATAAATTAAACCAAAAAAGCAAGTGTCAGAAATCCAAATAGTATGAGTTGATTTATGTATGTTTTTCTTCAAATATACACACATTAATTAATACACGTAAACATAGTTTCCTAAAACTAAAAGATTTATTTTTTTCTGGAAGGATAACAGAAATATAGCACATATGATTAAGAGTAATTAATTTTGTGGAGTGGCATGGGGATGGTAGATGAAGAGGAGGTTTTTACCTTCTGTCTAATGCCTCTCTCTACTGTTGGAGTTTTCTGAGCCCATGCATGTATTCCACCTTTTTTAAATTGAGTTTTCACTTTGGTCATTTGGGTGGTGGGATTGGGCACAATATTTTTCTCTTTTAAGATTTATGCATTACATGGAACAAGTAAATGTTATTTAAAATATAACAAAACCCATGGAAAGGATTTTTTGTCCTTTTTAAGATCACACTCGATCTCTGAGGCTAGAATAATTTCTGATGTCTGTGACTGTACTTACTAATATTTTCCCTAGCCCAAACAGTAATTGAAAAAATTTCAAGCTTGTTTAAACTATGTTGTTTTATATAGAAGCAGTTATCTTAATGCCTATTTTATCTTTGATATTCCCAGTCCTTGACTGGAGGTAGGTGGAGAATGAGCACAGGCAAGATGCCTACAGTCCTAACACTTGGGCCATATGGCACAAGGACAGGATGCAAGGGACCCCCAGCAAGAACAAGCCTCTTCTAGTTCCTGCAGTGATGTATGCTTTGGGGAAGGTTAGAAAGACAGACAGCCCCAGGATCCCACCCACAGTGTTCCAGAAATACTATCTTTTATTATGGGAATATAAAAGGCACAGAGGATTGACAGTAGTGGAATACTGTCTGAGCTGGACGTTTGGAAGCCTGGGGTCAAGCCCCAGCTCTGCCACTCACCCATGACCTTGGACAAGTCACTTAACCCTCACACCACAAAGATGTGGAATGGCCACTTATCTTGGCAATAAAACAAATCAGACATAGTGATATTTGTGTTAAAAGTTCAGCCTTGCAACTTAGTCACCTAGTGTACAAAGTATCTTGCTCTCTCTTAGCAATACAAAATTGCTACAAGAGAGGTCAACTTTGAACTGAATGCTGTCAAAACAGAATAAGAGGGAACAAGCTATCTCTACTTTATTAGGTATTCTAAACTCTATCCTTAGATTAACTTAGGGCTTGAGAAGTCTTGGTGCCCTCGCCCTCATTGGTTTGGACTGCAAAATGCTTTCACTGAGGTACATTGATTTTTTTGTCCACCCTGAGCTGTAATCAAGGGCCACAATAAGAAAATCACTGTTAAGGATACATAGTTTCATTATGTTTTTCAATGTGCTTGTAAGAAAATGTCCAGATATTAAATTCTCTTTAGAATTTGCACTGGGAGAATGTTTTATCTTTTCTGCCAGCTAACTTGACTTCAGATTGTGAGATAATGCGAAGATAGTGTATACATTATACATACTCATTTTACCCTGTCTGAACCGATTTCCACATCTTTAATTTGGAGAAACTAATACTCGTTTTAATCTCCTTGGACTTTCAAACTTACGTCTCCACTTTAGGCCCTTTTACTTGAACTCTAAACCCATCTACCCATTTGTTTGCTCAACACCTGCACTAATTCATTCATTCAACAAATGTTTATCAAGCATCTACTACATGTCAGGCACTGTTCTAGGCATGGAGAATGCAGTGCAGATCAAGACAAGCCAAGTCCTTGACCTTGTGGAACTTTCAGTGCAGTAAAGGAGAAAGATAGTAAACAAGATAAAGTAAATGTGTCATGTTTCCTTTTCTGTATGTTTTTCAGATGTTTTGTTAGCGGTTACCCTGGGGATTACAATTAACATCCTAAATTTATAGCAGTCTACTTTGGATTGATACCAACTTAGCCTCAATAATGTATAAAAACTTTGCTCCTGTGCAGCTCTCTCCTTCCATTTATGTTGTTGTTCTCACAAATTGCATTTGTACATTGCATGTCCATTAACATAGATTTTAAATTATTAATTATTCTTTTATACATTATCTTTTTTTTTCCTCTTGAGGAAGATTAGCCCTGAGCTAACTACTGCCAATCCTCCTCTTTTTACTGAGGAAGACTGACCCTGAGCTAACATCCATGCCCATTTTCTTCTACTTTATACATGGGACGCCTGCCACAGCATGGCTTTTGCCAAGCAGTGCCATGTCCACATCTAGGATCTGAGAAGCGGAACGTGCGAACTTAACCACTGCGCCACCGGGCCAGCCCCCTATCCATTTATCTTTTAAATCATGTAGGAAATAAAAAGAGGAATTACCAAAAATGTAATAATATTAACATTTCTATTTACCTATGTGGTTACCTTTATCAGAATTCTTTATCGTTCTGTTATGCCTTTGAGTTACTAGGATTCTTTCGTTTCAGCCTGAAGGAATTCCTTTAGCATTTCTTGCAGGGCAAGTCTACTGACAATGAACCTCCTCAGCATTTGTTTATCTGGAAGTGTCTTCCTTTCTCCTTCGTTTATGGAGGATAGTTTTGCCAGATATAAAATTCTTAGTTGACAGTTTTCTTTCAGCACTTTCACAATGTCATCCCACTCCTTTCTGGCCTCCATGGTTTCTTTCTTTGTTTTTTTTTTAAAGATTTTATTTTTTTCCTTTTTCTCTCCAAAGCCCCCCAGTACATAGTTGTATATTCTTCATTGTGGGTCCTTCTTATTTGTGGCATGTGGGACACTGCCTCAGCGTAGTTTGATGAGCAGTGCCATGTCCCCACCCAGGATTCGAACCAATGAAACACTGGGCTGCCTGCAGCAGAGCGTGAGAACTTAACCACTCGGCCATGGGGCCAGCCCCTGGCCTCCAGGGTTTCTGATGAGAAATCTTCTGTTAATCTTGTCAAAGATCTCTTAAATGTGACAAAGCACTTCTCTCTTGCTGCTTTCAAGATTCTCTCTTTGTCCTTGGCTTCCAGTAAGCAGATTATTATGTCTCTTGGTATGGATGTCTTTGCAATGATCCTTCCTGGAGTTTGTTGAGCTTCTTGACTGTGTAGATTCATGTCTTTTATCACATTCTAGGAGTTGTCAGTCATTATTCCTTCAAATATTCTTTCTTCTCCTTTCTCTCCCCTCTTTTTCTAAGATTCCCATTATGTGTATATTGATACACTAGTATGGTGTCCCACAGGTCTCTCAGGGTCTGTTTATTTTTCATCATCCTTTGTTCTTTCTGCTCCTCAGACTGGATAATTTCAACTTGACCTATCTTTAAGTTCACTGGTTCTTCCTTCTGCCTGCTCAAATCTGCTATTGAAACCCCCTAGTTAGTCTTTCATTTCAGTTATTGTACTTTTCAGCTCTCAAATTTCTGTTTGCTTCCTTTTTATAATTTCTCTCTCTTTTAAGATTCTCTGTTTGTTAATATATCATTCCTCTAGTTTCCTTTAGCACTTTTTCCATGGATTCCTTTCACTCTGTGAGCATATTGAAGACAGTTGATTTAACGTCTTTGTGTAGTAAGTCCAATGTCTGTGTTCCTCAGGGGAAGTTTGTTAATTTCTTCTGTGAATGGGACATATTTTCTTGTTTCTCACATGCTCTGTAATCTTTTGTTGCAAACTGAACATTTTGAATATTATAATACAGTAACTCTGGAAATCAGAGTCTTCTTGCTTCTCAGGGTTTGTTTTTGTTATTTGCTGTAGGCTATCCCTGTTTGTTCAGTAACTTTTCTAAACTGTTTTTGTAAGGTCCGTATTCTTAGTCATATGTGGTCTCTGAATTCTCTGTTCTTTGTGTTCAGCTAGTGTTTTGACAGAGATTTCTTTGAATGCCAGGAGCTGAGAGAGGGAGAAGGAGGGGGCAAAAAAAAAACTTTCAGGTCTTTTCTGAGCATGTGCATGACTTTGTAAGTTCTCTGATTTATACAAGTGCTTTTGAATTCTCTGATTTCTCAAACAAACTCTCTCTAGCTTTTCCTCCCAGGCTTTTGGCACTCTATCACGTGCCTCAGTTTAATCTTTTGCCCCAGGTGACTACAGGCTTTTTGTTTGCCTTAAAAGGAGGTCCACCCTGAGTAAGTTCCAAGTTAGGTGAAACAAAGGCAGGCACCTTGCATCAGGCCTTCAGTTAGTCCCCAGGTAGTTTAGAATAGACAAACGTAGTTCTTCACAAATAGGGTCTGTTCTGTTCCCTCCAGAACCGGGACCAGCATCCCATCCTGGTAATTGGACTATAAAAATATCCTGGGGCCAGCCCAGTGGTATAGTGGTTGAGGTTGCGTGCTCTTCCTCAGCAGCCCAGGGTTTGTGGGTTCAGATCCTGGGCATGGACCTACACACCGCTGATCAAGCCATGCTGTGGTGGCATCTCACGTACAAAATAGAGGAAGATTGGCACAGATGTTAGCTCAGGGAAAATCTTCCTCAAACAAAAAAGAGGAATTTTGGCAACAGATATTAGCTCAGGGCTAATCTTCCTCACCAGAAGAAAAAAAATCACAATGCCTTCCTGACATTTTCAAATTGGCTTTCTGTTGATTCAGCATTCATCTGGTTTCTATAAACCCTTTTTTTTTTTTTTTTACAGAGTTCTGAAAAGTTGATTCTGACAGTTTTTGCTTATCTTTTTCAATGTTTCTTTGGGGTATGGGGCCCTTGGATTTACCTACTCTGCCATTTTTGCTGATGTCATTTTCCTGCCCTACTTTAAAATGTAAGTTTTAGATATGTATTTTGTTTGTCAAAACATTCTTTCTTAAACTGTAAAATATTTCCCAGTGTTAGAATTTTTAATTACAGTTGTAATCCTAATGCCATAATATTGCTGTTGGTGCACAAGGGATACTTTGCAAAGTATTTACGTATTTATAAAGCTCTTTAAAGAGCAAATGGTAAATCTCATTTTATTAGCTTGGCACAAAAATGATTAGATAAAAAATTTCATCCTTTTCGAAAGTAACTTCATTGTTGATTGAAGGAAATTATTGTGCTATTGGGACTAAATGGAGGGATGTAGACTCTTCTCCAGCTTCTCTGCTGTCTCCTTTTCATTATAATCCTTAGCTGAAGGCAGATTCTTCAAGGTGTCCATTCCGGGAGATCTGCGCGGCCTGGCCCAGTGTATCACATGAGAGGTGCTTAATCAGTATTTGTGAGATGAGCTTGAAATTGACTAGGACGTTGCTGTTGTGTTCAACAAAAGCAGGACATGTGCCTTTCCATGCTGGAAGAGTATAAACACTTTCACCCAAAGAATAATTTCTTAGGCAAGTTCCAGAAGATTGTGTTGGAGTCTGGCACCTGTTACCAAGAGCAGGTGCAATGTGGAAACACTGGAGTGGAGGTTAGAAATTAGACTGATGGTCTCTCCATAAAATAGTTTCCACTTTACAAACAGTGATTTTAAAAGGAAATATGCTTTTTCTTATGTGAGGAGCAGTGTGGTCCTATTAAGCAGTGTGTTGGAGGCAAACTTTGGATAATAATGCCTGATTTTCCTGACTGTTTTGAGTATTAAGTAAGGCCATGTATATAGAGAAACATTTGACCTGAAAGCATAACACAGTGTCAATTCCTCATAATGTAACCTCTTTACATGGGTCCTTAAAGTGGAATATGAGTTTTTACTCACTTTCCAGGCTATCGGCATTTGGTGTGACAGAAAAGCTGTTCTGGGGCAGACATGGAATGGTTGGCAAGTATGGGTGACAGGGACATGATGTGTAAGGAGTGGATGGTGATCCAGCAAGGAATTAGGCCATGGAACATGGAAATATTATTAGAAAATAATTATCTTATTCTTTTCCTTTCATTGTAGTAATTAACTTATTCACCTCCAAATAATGAGAAATCAATGTACAAGTTCTGTGCCCTTGACATAGAGCTTAGATCCCAAGAAAAAGGAATATATTTCCAGATGATGAATAGACAAAATGTATGTAGCAACTTTACTGAAGTAACTGGGCCTTCTTTGCCTATTTTCATGCCTTCACCCTTTAAATGTGTTATCCAGACTCTAAAGGATCCCAGCACTGGTTTCCCTAACATCAGGATAATTCCACCACTTGGAGGAATGAGAGAAAGCTCCCTTGTCTTTGGGGATTTTTTTAAAAAAAAGGCAGGTCGGGGAGGAGGCCAGCCCTATGGCCTAGTGATTAAGTTCAGCACACTCCATTTTGGTGGCCCAGGTTCAGTTCCCAAGCACGAACCTACACCACTCATCAGCAGCCATGCTTTGGCAGCGACCCACATACAAAAAAGAGGATGATTGGCACAGATGTTAGTTCAGGGTGACTCTTCCTCAGCATCAGTAAATAAATAAATAAAATTGTTTTTAAAAATGGAGGATGAGAAATACCTTGTTTAGAGCAGAGAAGTCTCTGAACCAGTACCTATTCAATGAAAGATCTGAAATTAAATTATCTTAGATTTTGAAGGTGGAAAGCTGTTCTCATACCATAGGTTTCATGTGCATGTGCGTAAGGTTAAAAAAAAATCCAATACCATCACGTAACTTAGTTTTAACCCTGAAGAGGAAATTCTAGTGTTTTCAAGGTTCGTAGATAAGACACTCACAGAGTGATGTGTTGCTTGTGGCTTTTGAATCCACAAATAAGCATATTATGATTGGACCAGAGACTTTTTGATATGTCCATATTAATTGTGATTATTTAAACTGATTATCTCATTAGATGAGAAAAATATAATAATAAGTGGGATGTTAGCTTTGCTTTCACCTTCCGTTGGCTAATTCCTCCTCTTCTTCAGATGTCAGTGTGAAAAAAAAGACAATTCCCCACCCCTGCCCACGTCCATCCCCACATCCCTAACCCCACCCTCTCTCATACTATGAGCATCCTCCTGTTTCACACTCTCATAGCTCCTTGACCATCAATAGCACTGACCATGACTGCCATTAGTTAAAATTTTGTGTATAAATTGTCTAATAAGGTTTTTCCCTCAATATGCTTCATGCTTCAAGAAATAGTGATATCGTTAGAAAAGGGTGTTAAAGTATACAAAACCCAAAATCTATTTTCTTACATAAAAAGCTCATTTTATTTGCAGCAAATTTATAAGTACATATTAAGATTCTGTTAGCACTCTACTCAATAATAATAATCCCTTCCATTTGTGTGGTGCTTTGTAGTTTGCAAGACACTATATTATCTTCCTTAATTCCTCTGAGGTGGGTAATATCTCATTTATTTTACAGATAAGAAACTGAGGCTCAGAGAGGTTGAGTGACTTACAGAGAGTCATGGAGCCCAGTACCTGGCAGAATGAGGGCTCCCATCCAGCCCCAATTGTTTTCTCTGTCGCAGCTGCATCTCTTAGGAGTGGTCTAGCTCAGCATGCATGTAAATATTTATAAACATTATGTCATTGTTCTGAACTAGTATATCTTACTATGTTGACTGTTTTATGACAGTGGAGCTATGTAGCAAAGTGGACATTTGCAGAAGTTCAGTCTACAGCAGTTTAATATTCCCTCTGCTTTGAAATTTTCATCCTTTGCTAACAAAGTACTTCTGTAACAATAAAAAAAGAAAATAGTTTCCTATTGTTATCTAAGTGTTCTTGTCCCATGTTTCGCACACCTGGAGTTACTTTTGTGAGCTTGCCTTTCTTCTCACAGTGAAATCACAGCGCTGCTGCTTATTTGAACATTTGGTCATCTGACACCTAATAATAAAAAATCCCTTGGCCCTATAACGGAGTTTCATCTTTCTTAATGTTTAAAAACGTTTAGAAATTATTTTATTTTTTAAACAAAAATCACAGCAGAATTAAATAAGCATTTCCCTTGGGAGATGAAGGCTGAAATTTGAAAGGAAATCACTACTAACTTTAGGCCAATAAAAAAGTTTCATGAAGACGATTTTTTCACATTCATTTTTTTAATGCAATGCTAAAATGAGGGAATGTCCTGTAAAACAAGCCCAAAGCACTCTTTGTACCTAGCTGAAAATTGCTTTTGTGGCCTTTGACATATCAAGGGACTTTGCTATTATAACGCAAGCCTAAGAAGAAATCTTCTCAACCTTCTAAAAATTTAAACATAAGAAACTGTTTTTGTCTGTGCAAGGACTCTGATTCTTTCACACGCAATTTCCAAAATCACAGCACACATTGTCCAAAAAACATTTGTACTAATTGTTTTCATTATGAAATTTGAGTTATCATTCCCGAAAGCATAAAATGTAAATGAAATTTTTTTCCTTTTATCCAAAGCTTAAGAGACCAGTAAAATTTTTGTATAGTACGGGGTGTCGGGTAGTGGGTAAAGGAGAAACAGTTGTTATAATTTTAAAGGATAACGCTCGGAGAAAAAAGATCTATGGGAAAACTAATTTTATCCAAGTGTGTATATATTTATTTACTAATGTTTTTAGTGATCACTATATCAAAAGTGCGAAGGGAATGCAATGAGATTTTCCAAGAAGTTTCTTGCATTATCTACATCTCTCCTTTTAAAATACGGTCTATGGACTGATGCTACTCCATAAAATGTACCAGGATGCAGCAGGATAAATACAGAAGTGAAGAGTAAGCGTTTAAGAAACTGATAGCAATTTAACATTGCTGCAACATCCAAGTGCGTGATTGTGTGTTTTACAAAAGCATAGCTTTATCTATGAAGGACTAGAAAACAAAAAGCAAACCAGATCTTTCATCACATGATATTAGAAGCTCTGGGGGAGCTCGAGGTCCACATACTTTTTCATTAAAGACTCCGATAGTGAATATTTTAGGCTTTGTGGGGCATACTCAGAGTCCCAACTACTCAGCTCTGTGGCACACGAGTACCATAGACAGTATCAAACAAATGAGTGTGGTATGTGCCAATTAAACTTTATTTATAGACATTGAAATTTGAATTTCATCTAATTTTCACATGTCTCAAAATACTATCATTATTTGATTTTTTTTTTCCTCAACCATTTAAAAGTGTAAAAACCATTCTTAGCTCCTGCGGGCTGTACACAAACAGGCAGTGGGCTGGGTTTGGACCCCGGGCCCAGCTTGCTGACCCCTGAGCCCCGTCACCGGTCCAGCAGTCTTCAGTGACAGATGCTGTTGTTTCTTCGTGCCAGCATTCCGCTCTGTCTCTGTGATTTTAATTGCTACTTGCTTTCACTCTGCAGTCTGGGTTATTATTCAAGAATACCTCAGAGCGCTCATAATGCTTAGAACATTATGTTTAATAAAGTCCAGAAGGAAAATGTTCCAAGTATCACTGTGGGAATAAGTCTTAGGATTCCCCGTGACCTACCGGCTTACATGAACTTTGCTTAAAAAAAAATCTAAGAGTAGGATGGAAGATGTCTTTTTCCGGTGCGTAAGCATAACAGTGGATTATTTTAATTTGTTGCCTGGGATGGGTAATGATAGAGCATGAGTTGAAATCTTGCTTGTTCTTATCCTGAAATGGAGAAGTACTCTGTTTTGATGTTAATCAAATGACAAAAAGCTGTGAGTCGATTGTGTGAGCTTAGCATCCAAAATAGAGAATTGCTCAGAATCCCCGCTTTGTCTCAGGTCCTTTTTCTCTCATACTGTTAACAGAAACCCAGACCCTAGCTCCTCCCACAGCAAACCAACCATCAGAAAGCCATCATCATATTGCTCCTCTCGGAAATCTCCATTTGGCTTATTAGAAGTGTTTTGTTCCTCACTATCTTGAGCGCTATGTACTATTATATGTTTGAGTACTACATAATTTTATTACCCGGCAGATCTTTCATATAATCATCACATTATAACATTCATGTTACATGGTTATTATGGTTTTACTTATTAATTTTTTACATTAAAGTAGCACATTTTTCTCCACCTCACTTAAAGTTTGCCACCAAATTGCATATGGACTGAGCAAGCCACTATGTGACCACATGGACACTGAGCAACGGCACTTATCATTTTTATTATTCGTTTGTTAGTCTTTAGTCCTGAGTTAACGTTGTTGGGGTTTTTTCACTCTTCACATATGCAGCAATCTTTTGGAAAGAGAGTTACTTGTAGTATTTCAAACTTGTGGAAACCTTTCATCAAGTTGAGAAAGTTCAGTGTTCTGAGCTAATATGATAGAATCTCCTGTCAGAGTGTATGTTCCTTTTTTGTTCTATTTCAAAATACAAGAAGTTAACTTTTGTATGCATGCCATGGCATTTTTGGACTAAGTCAAGCCCTCCAAAAAAGTGAGAACTATGAAACAAACCAGTGTTCAAGGAGACATATCCTTGGAATAGGAGCAAGCCCATTAATGCTGTATTTTGAGTAAAGTGGGTTTGATTATATGCATGCTCTCTTCCATGTCAGCATTTTAAGTGAGGAAGAAACTATATCTCCTGATATTTGAGAACAAACTGCAAAAGCTGGTTCCCTGATTGTATTATAAATGCATAAAAAGATCCATTTTCAAAAGCAGTAACTTTTTTTTTTTTTAAGATTTTATTTTTCCTCCCAAAGTCCCCTGGTACATAGTTGTGTATTTTTAGTTGTGGATCCTTCAGCTGTGGCCTGTGGGACGCTGCCTCAACATGGCTTGATGAGCAGTGCCATGTCCGCGCCCAGGATTCGAACCAGCAAAACTCTGGGCTGCCGAAGCAGAGCTCTCGAACTTTTAACCACTTGGCCACGGGGCCGGCCCCTAACGCAGTAACTTTTTAAATGGACAATTTCCTGTTTATCATTTGAAAATCAAAGTCAGCTACCATTGTAAGTGCTTTCTTCATTAGTCATATTTAATTACATAATGTCTTATTCTTTATTATTTTAGTGTATTCGTGGATCACATACCTTGTTCTGTAGAAATTTGTATATTGAGGAGAGTTCTGGTTACATAGCTAGTCTGTGAACAGCATGAAGTGCAGGGCACTGACTGTAGTTAGAAATTTAGAGTCCTCTACCATGCTGTATCCAGTGGGAATTAAATTATTAAATTGTTGCTTTGCATTTATTGAGGGTTATTCATCCAACTAATGTTTGTCAAGCACCTTCTATATGGCAGGTGTTATGTAGCTCTAAGTATTTAGCAAGATTTTTTTTTGTATTATAAATTTTTTTTCTTTGAGTATTATTTGCAATCTGAGACACTTCCAAACTTAAAGAAAAACTTTAAAACTAACGAGCCAATTCTCTTCAGAATGGTGGTAAAAGAGAGTTGGGGAGCAGGGTTTATATGTGTGCGGTTTTGTAAATGTCCTAGAGCTCCAGGCTGTGTTCCTTTATGTCCCAGTAAGATGTCTCGTTAAGACCTTTAGCCTCGTACTTCTCAGTGATCCAAGTTCTGATCAATGTGAGAAAATAGTGAATGGGCATAATTGTGGCTCATTTGATGTGAATATTACCTATTCTGTGCTACTAGAAAAGTATTTTAGCAAGTGTGTGACCTTTAGTTAATGAAAAAATGTAAAACTATATAGAAAGAAATTAACTCTCAATTGTTCTCAATAAAAATGTGTGTACTAGGAATTAAGAACTCTATTTTAGTAACTGTAGCTGCTTTGGAAATCTATTAGGTAAGGCTCCAACAGCATAAACTAATACTTTTGTACTATCAGATTGCTTCTAGGTATCTCTTTTATATTCACTGATAAGAGTAGTGCATAGGCCTGAATTTCTACTGCTTCTCTCCAGGAGAGGCCTTATTAGGCGAAGACCAGATCTATGACCCTACAAAACAGACATCGGGGCAAGTTTTACAAAACCTTTCCGTTTATTTTTACTGTTTACTTGTATAGGGAGTCTTATATAAAGCCAAAAGAACCATAAAACATTGTTTTTATAAATGATGGCAGGAGTTAGGTGGGGAGAAGTTCAGTAATGTTTGTTAAGGGAGCTACTATTAAGTTTGAGTTCTGTGTCAATGCTGTTAGTGGTTTGTCGTGATCTGTCCTCCATTCTGAATTGCCTTAATGTCTCTGTCATTACCTTATGCGTTCGCTGTTATTTTCTCAAATTTCCAGGGTTTTTTGGAATGTCACTAATACTCTCACCTCTGCCTATCCTGCTTCTTTTCTCATTTGTCTGTTAGTTCTGCGGTAGAATTGTTTTGTTGATTGTTTCCTTACTTCTGCCATCTCCCTTTTTTTCTCATTCCTTTAACTTATCTCATTACTGATATGTCATTTAATTCATACTTTCTTTAGTCATGTATTCTAAAAGTGCTCATGGAGATGGGGAGAGAGGGGCTATATTTTCTTCCAAGGTGGATTCTTCCTTGTCACCCCTCCCTCTTTCTTTGCTTCTCTCTTTGTTCAGTAGTCCTGCTTACTTGTCATACCCTCTTCTGTTTGTTAGACTTCAGTTTAATTGGAACGATTCAGTTAAGAACTTCTCTTTGCTCCATAGTGATGGTGAGTTGTCCTTGTTTTCCTTTTTTACCTTCTCTGATTAGACCTTGGTGCCTTGTCCCTGGAGCTTCCTTCAGATGAGGATTTGAGGACCTGAGACCACATGCTGGGGAAGGGGTGGAGTGAGTTGAGCTGGGGTTTGTGCAGGTGGCTGTAGGCTCTGGACTTCGCTCTTCCTCAGTAATTGTGTGACATGCCCTGCAGCAAGGTTGGCTGTAGTATTCACAGATGTATCTCTAGAGGAGAGAGGATATGGGGGTTTGTCCTCTCTGGCTCTGGATTATTCCTACAATTTAAGGAGGTCTTAGCAAGGCTTTTTTTGTTTTTGTTTTTGTTTTTTACCGAGAAGGTCAGCCCCCAGTGTTTCCTTCCCTTGCCAAACCCTACTTACCTCCAGCAGGTGTCCCTATCCTTTCCCAACTAATGGAGAAAAGGGGAAACCTGTGTGCTTTCGCAGTGGCGTCATGGATCACAGAGGAGCAAAGGAACTTCACTAGGGGTTCTTCTCCCCCTCATTCTCTCCCACACCCAAAACACACACACACACATGCTTATTCAGATCTTATTTTTTCTTCTCTTTGGCTAAACCCTTGTTTACTGCTTGAGATACAGTAAACTCTGATAAACTAGTGCACCTGTGTTAACACAATTGGCAATTGGCTATCCTCTTTCCTCCAGCCCAGCCCTTGTCCTTATTTCATTAACTTTACAATAACGAGATCCCACATACGTAATTGAATTTGTTAGACTCCTACATGTAGTGTTATAATGACGTTGGGCTGTAATTAATTAGCTTTGCTTGATTATGACTCATATCTCTTTTCTTCTCCTCCTTTCCTCCCAGGCATGGAAAACCAAAATGGTGAGTCCTGATTGCTTTTCTGTGTCTGAGGAGATCCTATGATGGCAGGGAGGTGCTTTTACTCAGGATGGATTTTTCCATCTTTTCCCCAAGTTGCCTAAATACCACTTCAGATCTATTTCCCAAAATTGGGGGCTGTTGATGATAGTTTTTAGGATTTTGTCCACCTAACTTTCCCATATCCAACCCAATCCTTTCTTTTCTTGCAATTCTTGTACTCTTAGGCACCACTGTCAAAGATGATGGTGTTTCCTTTAACTTGGTTGGTTTCTGTTAACGTTTTTTACTTTATTTTAAATAGTAGTTTTAAGTTTATTCCATTAGGCTTTAGGGGAAAGATTCTATAATCTGACTTTATTCTGCCATCTTAGCCAGGAAGTTCTGTGCTAGGCACTTCACATATATTATCATATTTAATATTTACAATGCCTCTTTAATATACTATAGCTGATATTATCTCTGATTCACACAGGAGGACACTAAGGTTGGAAAGAGTGAAGTTTCCCAATGTCATTCAGCTAGAGGTGGAAGATCAGGGTCAAAAGCAGGCTTGTTTGTCTCCAAAGCCTATGGTTTTCTCCCTTCCACACTGCCTTCTCACGCTGCTGTCTGATGCTGAGTACATCAGTAACCCTTCTCTGGGCTTTACTTACTGCATCTACAAAATGAGGGAGCTGGCCTCTAAGGTCCTTCCCAGCTCTAAACTTCTGTGTTTATGATCAGTGGAACAAGAAGACTACATTTTACTTTAACGTAAATTTATTTGACTTTACATTTAATAGGAATGGCCATATATTTCAAGTTTAAATATATATTTACATATTTCTGCAGTCGGGAATTTTAGATTATGTAAACCTTTTTGTTTTCTCAACTCATTTTTCAGGTGCTTTGGAATTTCTCTGCTGTTCTTTTTAACGTATGGCATTTGCAATAGCAAAGTTGGAAATTTTTATTCAAATTGTAATTTTTTTCCTATATTATTCTGTGTCTGTTTAATATTTCTCAGTGTGCTGAGAATGCCTGAATCCAAGGTACTTTGAGGCAGTGAAGCGAAGCAAAATAAAATAATCCGTTTGGAGATTAAACCTCCAACCTCGACCTAAAGAGAGTTAACTAACCACGGATTACATTAAAGAGACTACAAATCCCTGCTTCTAAGAGTTTATAATCTAAAAGATAAACTGACTGATATCAGTGTACGTCTAACTCACGTGTGGGTACTCAGTAAACAGCAAATATGTCTGTTCACAGCTGCAAAGTAATCATGGTGCAGAAGCTAGGATTACTGTGGAAAGAGTGGTGATCTGTTAGCACAGGAAGTGGAGAACGTGGGAGACAACGGTGGACAGAATGGAGTGGCTTAGAGGGGAGGTCACGCTTAGTCTGTGACGAGGCAGGGCTTTGAAGATGAGTGAGTCAAGGAGAGAGCTGACCCACATTTCCTTGACCACTCCCAGGCCTCTTCCACCGTCAAGTCCTGTCCAGCCCTGGGTCCACAAGACAGCAGCCTCTCTGAGCTGTTGGCGAGGAGTCAACATTCAACATGTGTCTCTCACCCCTTCCTTTCCGAGAACCAATTCCATCCCTAAGAAGGGATCCACAGAAGTATCGAACTCGCCTCAGCCTTTCTCTGAATAATGTAATTAATTAGGCTATTTCTAACTGTGCTTTTCTCATCTCCATTTTGTTGATCTGATAGTCTTTGAGCCCCTTATATTTGCCAGACACTTTGCTAGGCCTTAGGTAAACCGTGAGGACCAAAAGAAATAGTACCTGAGCTGAAGAATTCCTTGTAGGTGAATGAGAAAATTAAAAAGTCTAGAGGGAATAGAAATAGTAAGAACAGAAATCACAGAAAAGAAGGCGGTACTGGGAGAGAAAAGAGCTGAGGGTGCAGTGGGGAGCTACTCACTGGTGATAAGGTCATTTCTCTATTTTATCCTTTTCCTCATATTCCAAATCTCTTGCTCAAACTATTTGACCACTCCCTTCTGGACTTTTCTTAAAGCCTCATATCTAGGCTATCTGTCTGTGGAATTGATAGTATTTTTAAACTCCTTTTAGTTAAAACCCAAGTATTTGTTCAAGCTCTGTTACTGTTTGCTCTGTGCCAGACATGGTGGCGTTTCCTCTAAGATCCCTGTGAGGATTTTAGCTATTTTCTCTCCTTCTGTCCTAGTTCTGCTGATTCCTCCCTCATGACGTTTATCTCCCGTAACCCACATACCGCAGGACCAGGAGTCAGGGTAGCTGTCTTCCTTTTCCCCTACTGCCACATCCAGACCATTTCTCTTCCAATCAAAAATCCCAGTTCCTTTGTGTCATAAGCTCTCATACTAGTCTACCTGCTGCCCTCCTGGTGCATTTCCCACAACTTCCTGTTCATTCTGCCCGTCAGTCACTGATGCTTTTAAGCACCTGGTGTCACTCATCCTCTTCCCATGTCTCAGTCTGTCATTAATGAAACTCCAGCCTCCAGGTAGAAAATTCATCCAGCTCCCTGGACCCTCAGTTCCTTGAGCTCCTTTCTTCTAACACTCTTTCCTTCATTCTACCTCAGCCACCCTGTCTGAGGCCATTCTCTACTAGACATTCTCATTCATTAAGAGTAGCTGCTCCAAGGGCTGGCCCCCTGGCCTAGTGGTTAGGTTGGGCATATTCCACTTTGGTGGCCTGGGTTTGGTTCCCGAGTACAGACCTACACCACTCGTCAGCAGCCATGCTGTGGCGGTGACCCACATACGAAATAGAGGAGGATTGGCACAGATGTCAGCTCAGAGCAGATCTTCCTCAGCAAAAGAAAAAAAAAGCTGCTCCACCTGTAAAACCTCATTTTCAAGCACTATAACTTTGACAATCACATCCTATCTTTTCAACTTGCTTACTCCACACCTGCATCTGAATAGCTGAGCATGACAGGAGGAAAAATCAACAACAGTCCTGACTGGCCTCTCATCAAATTAATAACCATGAGCCTCAAGTAGCCCCGAATTTCCTGGCAATCTTACTGTGTTTATCTGGTCAGTTCTCTGGGAAAGACTAGTTCACACTTTCTTTCCTGTCACAATCCTCCAGTGTCCCTGCCTGCTTCTCAGTGGATCACTTTGCTTTCTGTTTCACTGAGGAAATAGAAACCATCAGAAAAGAACCTTCGTCTTCCTGTGACCAAATCTACTAGCCTGCTTTCCCCACTGCCTTACTTTGTGTTGCTTTTCCTTTCACCTACTGAACTTATACTTCATTTTTGGCATCGTCAGTTTTTACTCCTCTCTAGTGGAACGTTCCAGTCAAGATACAAACATGCTATTATCTGGCCTACTAAAATTTTTTTAAAATTTCTTTTCCACCCCTCTGTCCCCAATCCAACCAACTCCTTTCTCAACTCTGCAAGCACACCTTTATAGTAAAACCCTTGGGAAGAATATTTATTCTTCATTTGCTGCGTCCATTTCCTCACCTCTCATTCCCGCTTCAAGCCACACCAATCAGTCATCTTATGACTTGACTCAGCAGTCCACAGTAGATCCATCCTTTCCTAAAGCACTTTCTGCACTTGGAAATGTTGGAATGCAGGCCTCATTTCTTGGACCTCTTCTCCTTCTACACTCATATCCTAGGTGATCTCATTTTTCCTACAGTTTTAAATACACTGATGACTCCTGTGCACTGGTGATTCCTACATTTGTATTTCTAGCTAAACCTCTCCACTGAGCTCCAGACTGTTCCTGTGCTTCTTCAGCATCCCTACTGGGATGTTTCACAGTATCTTACATTTAAGGCCAAAAGATTTCTGGACTTTCCCCACCTCACCCCCACCCAAACCCAACTCCCCTTCCAGTGTTTTCCATCTCAGTAAAAGTAGCGTCCTTTCTGTATCTCCCTCCCTCATTTACCCAAATCCCAGGCACCAGTTTCTCTTTATTTTCAAAATATATCCCAAACGCATCTACAATATCACCATCCTCATCCAAGCCACCATTCCTACCTGTGAATTCTTGTAACTGCTTCCTACCTGGTCTCTCTGCTTCCTCTCTTGCCCTCCTGCATTAACCCAGAAGGCCATGATCTTTAAGCATGTAAATCAGATCGTGCCACTTCCCTTGATCCAGGCCTGAGGTGATCTAGCCCTGCCTAGCTCTCTGACTTCTTCTTTCTAGCTTTTTGCGTCATTTGTTAAATTCCAGTTACATTGACCCCTCTGCCAACATATGTTTTGTTTGATTTCTAGGGTAAGACAAAATTTTATTTTAGTAAGAAGAAAAACCCACCTTAAAGGAACACTCTTAACTTAATCTTCCTGTGAATATCTCGCTCAGTCTTGCTCAGGTTTTTGCTCAGGTGTCACCTCCTCGAAGAAGGCTTCCTTGATAACCTCTCTAAAATAGCTGTCCCAGGGACCAGCCCCATGGTGTACTGGTTAAGCTTGGCGCACTCCACTTCAGCGGCCCGGGTTCACAGGTTTGAATCCCAGGTGTGGACCTATACCACTCATCAGCCGTGCTGTGGTGGTGACCCACATATAAAGTAGAGGAAGGTTGGCACAGATGTTAGCTCAAGGCTAATCTTCCTCAAGCAAAAAACAAGGAGGATTGGCAACAGATGTTAGCTCAAGGCTAATCTTCCTCAGTAATCAATCAATCAAATATAAAATTAAAAAAATAATAAAATAGTTGTCTCAGCCACTCCTGCCTCCAAAAGTGCTCTACTTTCTTATTGTGCTTTAATTTTCTTCGGAGTACTTATCATCTGAAATTATATTTTATGTATGTTCCTTTTTAAAAGTGATGTACTCGCATACCTTTAGCACCCCATTAGAATGTTATCTCCAGGGTAGCAGGGACCCTCTTTGTCTTACGGCTGCACCATGTCCCCAGTACTTGAAACAGTGCTGTCACACAAAAGGTCTCAATGAGTCTTTATTTAGAGAATTAGTAATTCTATCTTCTCCCACTTAAAAATTTTTTCTTAAAAATAGGCTATGATATACTGGAATCACAAACACCCCAAAATTCTAATGTCTTAAAGCAACAAAAGTTTCTTTTTCCTTCATACTACCTTCTCATCACAGACGGACAGGAGAGACCATTTGTTCTTCTGTAATCACACAGAGACGCAGACTGAGAGAGCAACCACCATCTTTTTTCTATTTTTTTTTTTTCCTTCTTCTGCCCAAAACCTCCCAGTACATATTTGTATATTTTAGTTGTGGGTACTTCTGGTTGTGGCATGCGGGACACTGCCTTAGCATGGCTTGATGAGTGCTGCTTGGTCTGTGCCCAGGATCCAAACCAGCAGAACCCTGGGCCATCCAAGCAGAGCACACAAACTTAACCACTCAGCCATGGGCCGGCCCCAGTGGCTGCCATCTTGAACACTGCCATTTATAATGGCAGAAAAGAAGACAGCTGGGGTGGGGATAGGGGTCTTTAATTAAATCCTCCACTTACCACTTCCACTTACAAGTTCTTAGTGAGTACTGGGCATAGAGTCCCATCCAGCTACAAGGAACCAGGCGGTCTGTCCTACCAGGTGTCCAGAGGCAGAGAGCCAGAAATTTGAGGGAATAGCAGTGACTACCACCACAGTCGTATTACAGAAAATCTGAAAGCTAGAAAAAGAGGAAAAGCCCATTCATTGCCTTCTCATCTTGATATAACCCCAATAATCATTTTTAGGTATTCCCTGTCCTTATTTTTAAATGTTACGTATATATTTTTTTCTCTTTAGATTATGAAATCTATAATTTACGCATAAAATAACGTAACAGACTCTACAGTCTTAATAAATGTTGATATTTTGCCATATTTATTTCATAGCTCAGTTATTTTTTAAATAGAAACTTTATAAATAACTATTTGATTCCGTTCCCCTCCCTACCTTCTAAGTGGTGACTGCTGTCCTGAAGTTAGGGTGTATCATTTTGTGTTGGTTATCTTCCTATAACTTCCTTTTAGTTCACTTTTTTTTTTTTTTGAGGAAGACTGGCCCTGAGCTAACGACAGTGCCCACTTTCCTCTATTTTATATGTGGGATGCCTGCCACAGCATGGCTTGATAAGCAGTGTGTAGGTCCATGCCCAGGATCCAAACCAGCGAACCCCGGACTCCCAAAGTGGAACACGCAAACTTAACCACTATGCCACTGGGCCAACCCCTTAGTTCACATTTTTTAAATGCTGCATAAGTAATTCTTGGTGTGAAATTACCACAACTTCCATTTCTGGGTATATTTCCCTTGTTCCTAAGTCTGTCTCTGGGCTACTAGAATGCTCTACCTTCTTTAATCACTTACTGTGTCCCAGCCCCTCTGTACATTTTCATATACCTGCACAAAAACTTCTCTCTTCAAATCACTTACTTTCTACTTCTAAGACTATCCTGGTCTGATAGCCAGCATAAGTAATAGTTATCTGTATATTGGCATAATCTTTCTACTATATTGTCTGGAAATATTGAACATGTTTATCTGTGATATTAATCTGCCTTATAATTCAAGCTCCGTGTGAACCATATCTGCAATTCTCTCTTCTCTTAGACACCAGACACAATTAGGCACTAAAATGCGGTTGCTAGAGATAGGCAGGGGTAAGCACCCTGCAGAGCAGTGGGCCCTCCTCTAGGTGGAGGGGAGGTAAAGAAAAAGCGGGAAGAAAGGGAGAAATCACTGACAACTCAGAGAGGAACCACCAAAAATATATCACCTGTGTTTCATTGAGAATATACATCTGGCCTGCTATTATCTAATAGTTCAGATGTGAAGTGGACTTGGACTAGCAAATGCTCTGTGGGTTCCTGTTGTGGAGAATTGACCCAGGTCAAGATTCATTCTGGCAGAGCCGTTGGAGTTTGTAGTTTCTGGTATTCTTTGGCAAAACCAGAAGTGGGCATCGCTTACCTTCATGTACTTGGCTAAAACCCTTGAAAAACTTTTTTGACTCATAAGAAAACAATTTAAACCCAATAATCCTTGCTTCATTTATTTTTGATGACAAGCCCGTTCTGTAGGGTTTTTCCGCATGAACTTACCCGACCTCCTTTAAAAAGAAAACTCTACCTCAGATGTGGAAATTTATTTATCTTTTCCATTCCATTCTTCTCTAAGAATGACGAGTTTCCCATGTATTTTTGTATACATAATTCTTTTTTTAAGGATTGTGGGCACATTTTATTGTGAATTTGGCCATGGCTTAATGATGTGTAATGTTAGATTTCTTCATATTTTAAGTTTTTTCTTTTAAAAAATCATCTAAAAGTAAAGGGAAAGGAGAAGGAGGAAAGGAAAAGAATGACTAAAGCTTTGGTTTGACAAATAAATAATGTTGTGAAATAAACCACTGAGATTTTGCAAGGTAAAAATCTGCCAAATCTACTCATTATTATGAAAATAAGTAATAAAATATTCATCTCACAGGCAGTTCAAAGGAACCCCATTGACTAAACTTGGTAATTAATCATTAAACTTTAATGAGCAATATAATAAATTTTTTTCTTGTAAAAGCCTGAGCTAGTACAATTTTCAGTGAAAGAGTTTGCTTTTATAGAAAATAAAACTACAAAGACATCTTGAGAATTAAGTCAGCTGCATGATATGATTATTAAACTATTCACTGTTAAATGTATATTCAAATGATTGGAAGTTCAAAAGAATTAACGTCACATTAGAAATGCTTTTTCGGTTTTTCAAATTGAACATAAAAGTTCCATAAGTTATGGGCATAAGTGAAGTGTGTGTGTTTCTTTCTCTCCTTTTCTTAAAATCCATAATTGTTCTCTGTTCAATGTGGAAGCATGACATCTAACTTCTATGTCTATAAAAGTTTAAAAATAACCTACAGGCATTTAATGTTACACTAGACCATGCATAATGAGTGAATTCCTGTTAACTTAATTTCACGTGGAGGAAAAATTCTTCAAATATGTATAAGTTACTCCCACCAGAGTAGCTGGCTTTTTCTTAGCCGTCTGTGGCATTTCGGGTTCTACTCTTGATCTCTTTCAAAGTTTTATTTTATTAAATTTGTCAAAAGTAGAGAGAAAGTTTATGGATTTTTTTTTCTTTCAACAAATTAAGAAAATGCAAATCTTGCTATATCCCTGTGGGAATTAAGCAGTACAGTAGCACTGGTTGGTCTGCTTTTAAAAATTAAGGCCTTTATTTGTTTTATTTTCAAGCAAAAATCAAAATGTTTGGTCTCTGGGTAACACATCTAAATTATGCATTTCTATACATATTTGTTAGAATCATATAATGCCTAATTTTAGTCTTTCATGATTATTAACCCACAGACTTCAAATCTAAGGAACATTGGGAATCGTGAGTGATATAATATCTAACTTTCTATTTGCAAAACTCAAATATTATGACTGAATATTTTCCTCAGTCCGAAAGCCATGCTGGCTCCCTACTGATCATTTGTATTGTTAAAATCCTTTCCTGCCTGCGGTATAGCCAATATGTATTCTAGGAGAATTGAATGATACAGAAGATGGGCTTCCTAAGAAACACTCAGTACACGTTGAAAGTATTTGAGTTCCCTAACAATTAAAATGTGATTGGCTACTTTGTTTAAAGTCTTTGAGAGAACTAGACTCTTAAAGGTCTGACATGCCTTTGGGATGATTTGTATCCGGGCAGTATTAAATTCCCAACTCATTTTGTCTGTGTTTAAATGACTGTGAAAGACAGGATATTTGTGGGAAGTAAATGTATTTGAGCGATCCATTCTTATGACTTTGTGGGGCATTGGAATTGGCCACCCCAAGATATGTCTCTTTGGCATGAGGATTATTTTGGGCTGGTTACTTGTAAAAACTGCAGACATGAGAGAAACTGAAAAGTAGAGGTTACCCGTTGTAAGAGACATTGACATTTGTCAGGGAAATCTCCATCTGTAAAGGTGTCTCTCTCTCTGTACCAGGAAGAAGGGGGGATGACCTTATCTCTAGAAACTCTTACCAGTGCAGAAGGCAAGGACTTAAATCTGCATAATAACCTTACTCTTGTTTACTGTTCTTTTCTGGCAATCTCCCATAACTGATTGCCCCCACCCCCAACACCCTCCTTTGCCTTTAGCTGAGGATGGTATTTAAGATGAGAGCCTCTGCCATTTTGGCGAGTTGCTCAGTTTTTCTGGGTCTCTCCCACGTATACATGTTATAAAGCTTTCTTAATTTTTCCTGTGTTATTCTGTCTCATGTGAATTTAATTCGTAGTCTAGCCAGAAGGACCTAGAGTGGGTAGAGGAAATGTCTTCCTCCCCAACAACTTTCAAGCAGCATATTTTCCATAATACCAGACAAATTGCAAAAATTAAGTATGCATTTTAAAGTTCAAAAGGTAAATATGTACATGAATTCAAACAACATAACTTTTAACACAAGGAAACACAGGAAGGAAAGCAACCTTACACAAGAGTAAATTTGTGAACAGAAGAACTTTAATGCCATTAGTAACAAACTGTAACGTCAGTAAGGTGGAAACTGAAATACAAGCATTAACATGAAATATAAGACTCTGGGAAGATAAAGAAGATAGGTAATACTTTCATAAGGAAATTATTACAAAACAATAATTCCCCAAGTGAAAGGAAAAGGTCAAGGTACTTGAAGAAAATAACAATTACCTTTTTATTCACCATGACAGTGATTGCACTTGGAGCTCTTCCTAAACCTAATCCAATTAATGATGCTTGAAATATGCTTCATTTGGGTAGTTAAGGGAAGTATATTCTAGAAGAAATGTAACCAAGATTTCGTTTGGGTGTGAGTCTAGGAGTCTTCACAGTAACTGACCTAGAGGAAATCTCTGACACCTTAAAGAATTTTAGTGTAATTTTATGATGCTGGGAAATCTGTGTGGAAAAAAGGGAAAGATTCATATAACCACAGAAAACTAATTCTAATTCATCCTGATTAACTCTAAACATAGAAATGGAACACCAAGGCTAGTGTGGTCAGACAACAAAGTGATGAGGACAACAAACACCAAGAAGAAGAACTTTTAAAAAAATGTTTAAAGAACCTGGTTAAGAGGATAGTTGGAATATCTAGGACAAAAGATTGACATGTGCAAAATAATGTAACGGTTATCGGTAAGAAAATGTATGCAGGCTATTTTGGAAATATGGTTTGATTTCTTATTTCTTTGTACAAAAAAGTAAGAGTATTTACCCACATCTGTGGTGGGAAGTTTTCCTAGAGTAAGTATGTAGTACAGTACTTCACTGCTCACCAAGCGTTCTTGATGTTACAGGCATTATAAGCTAGTTTAAATTTTAATTTTTTTTTTTTTTTGGCAGAATGTTAACCAAAGGAGAAATAGGATAAACCACCTTTTGTAACTTAAAAAAAAAAGTTAGATAAGAAGACACATACAAATGGGAACAAAATAAAACGTTTTGCGTGTTTTGTTTGTAGTCTCCCCTAAATTCTGAATACCATGTTATTTGAGGATGTTTATTTTCACAGTCCTCTGGATCGAGAGAAAATCGTTTCAGCATTTTAGTATTCTGAGTGTCTCTGATAATGAGCACTGACTGTTATTTCTACTCCCATGAGAACAAATATGAACACTGATCTGGCCTTGATATGAACAGCCCTGGGAATGGTTCACCCCTGGGTGGTGACGGTGTTGCTGTTGTACCAGTCGTGCACTGTTTGGGCTGGGAAGTCCCTTAAAGCCCATGCTTTCTTTGCCATTCCGTAGCCTCACCCTGATTGCATAGACTTGGCAGGTCATTGTTGGTGTTATTGTTATTTGATACTTATGTAGCGCTTCCATGGCAGTATTAAAAGTTGTTTCAACAACTGACCTAAGAGTTATCCTAGAAAAGAAAAGCCAGTGTAAATGTGCTAAAAACTAAATGAGACCTTTTTTTTTAATCCCATGTCAGGCCGTGTGTGTGTCTGTGTTGTCCTTATTCCACGATAACCTTTTATCTCCTGGACACTTAATTTGTCATTTAGGACATCTGTGGTTAGGAATAGAAGGCCCATTTTGTAATTGGTCACCATGCCAGAGGTGAAAGCCATTGACATGGAGCCTCCGGGGAGGGAGAACTCTTGGCAGGGTCCCCTTTCAGTGGGTGTTTTTTTCAGTTCTCTCAGGTTCTCTGCTCCCTTGGGGGAATTTGTACCCAAAGAGTATTGAGGTTTTTTTGTTGATTTTTTTCCAAAAGCATGTGTTTTCTGCATTCCTATTTTACAGTTCTCTGCGAAGGAGGAACAGTTCCTCTCCTTATTTGGTTTGGATTTGATTAGCAATGTTTGGGATTAGTTCTTTTTTAAAAAAAAAAAGTAAGACAAGTGAGAGGTAGCGGAGGGTGGTGGAAATAGCACTGGGCAAGGAAGCAGAGTCCTGGTCCTACCTTTTCCTCTAGGTGACCCTCGCAGAGGAGCCGCGCTGCTTAACTGAGTCCCATCGTCAGGTCATGTGCAGATGAAATGCATCAAGAAGAGAGAAAACTAGATAGTCAACCCCTAAGGAATTTTAGAAGTCTATATTCCTTGTCAGAATAACGATTGTAACAACAGTAGCAATAGCAGCTGTCAAGGACTTTCTAGCCATTGTTTGAAATTCCCACAACAACCCTGAAAGATAGGTATGTGTTATTTTTCAGATAAGGATGCAAAGGTTTGCTCAATATCATACAGGCAGCAAATGGCAGAGCCGAGAGTGAAATTCAGGTTGGTCCAACTCCGTGCAATTGGCCCAAAACTCTGATTTTTCAAGCTAGACAAGTTTTAGAATTATGCGTATAAGTTTTAGAATTAGGCAGTTTCAGGTTTAAAACTCAGCTTTACCACTTTCTAGCTGTGTGACCTTGGGCAAATTACCCTTTCTCTGAGCATTGTTAAACTGTGACGTGGGGTAAATCACATCTATATCATAAAGTTGTCAAGAATAAATGCCCAAAGCCCTGTAAAGCTCTAAAAATGGACAGGAGTGAAGCAAATGATAGCTTTTGCCCTTGGCTGTTTATTTATAATCATTATTTCTAAGTAAAAAGCCCTATCATGAAGATATTTATATAAAGAAATACTGGTTTTTTAGGTCTATATATGCTTCTTTCTAAATGCTGATTTTTCATAAATAACTTCTTATTTTTTCCTTTTATTTTCTTTCTCTTCTCTGAGATTACAAATGTCTGAGATAATCTAGGATTCGTGGGGGTGCTGCTGTTTGCTTTGGAGGAATTTGGCTGTCACAGTGTAAATCAGATATGAATTAATTCCCCCCGCTGTCAGTTGACCCTCTGCGCTCCCCAAATTTACCCAGGAATCCAGAAAACATTCAACCGTGTTTCAAAGGATTTCTCTCAGCAACTCCTCGAGAGCTTACTATCTGTTGGGCACTCTTCAGGCCCTGAGGTTTGGGATATTTCCAATGTAAAGGTCTACCGACTGTGCTAAAACAAAAGAATGATGTGTGCTAGACATCATGGAGAAATGGAGAAAAAATGGAAACCTGGCCACAGGTTTAAAGACAATAGGCTTGCTTTTGTACTGTTGAGTCAGCTAGTAGCTCAATAGGATTCTGCTGATACTTATTTTCTTTTTTGTCCATAACTTGAAACTATTTAAATCAACAACTTGTTACTTTTGTTGCTCACAAGCGTGGATCTGCTTATGAGCAGACACTGCTCCTGGATGAGAGTAGGTGCAAAGAAAACAACTCTCTCAGTAAGTGGGAAAGTAAGCCAAAAAAGAGTGTTAGGAAGTGAGTATGTTTACATCCGGGGACTAGTCTTATTTAATAGCTTTTTGTATATTAGTTTATTCAGTGGTTTAATTCTTTACTCGGACACTGCTCTGCACCCACCAAGTGGTTATCGTAGTCTTCTCTGTGATCCACTCTCTCTTTTGGTCCCTGATCACTCTTCAGTTCCATGTCTTTATTAAGGACATTTCTGAAAAATGCCACCTCTGGGAAAGGGCTCTGGACTCACCCATGTGAGAACTCTTTTCTGCATAATTAGCCTAATTTTTTTAAGTCTGATCATAGCCATCATTGTCCCAGTATGTTTTAACTCTGTGATGTTACCAGTTTGAATATTGAATTTGAGGCAGAAAACCTTCCTAAAGAAAGATGTATACTGTGCTTTATGCATCATCACTGAAAGAATTTTGCTTTGAAGCCCAGTGTGAACACTTAATTTTTATTTGCTATTATAAAAGAGTCTCTTTGAGCTGACAAATATGAAAATATGACTGTGATTTCGGCAGGAGTCCAGAAACTTTAGAGAGAATGATGCTTTTATCTTTTGAAAGTCTTTTGACTACTGTATTATTCCATTAATAGATGGAGAATGGGTAATGATATCCTTCAAGGCCGTCTTCTGTTGGAACTGGTCTTCCTACAAACTGTAGGGAAAAGATGTATGTGTCGAGTGGTAGGAGTTTAATGTACATTTATTTAAATCTTCTGCCTTTGGGCAGCTGGTAAATTTATTTAAGAGCTCTGTGTGGCCAGGTTTCCATTTTTCCTCCATGTGTATGCTGTCGTCCCTGGAATTTCAGTTAAACAATAAAATATTATACTTTTAAGTTGATGTGCAGTTGCATACTTCAGATTTCTCATGAAAGAACAGTAAGGAAGCCTTGAGCTAAATGGCTGCTTCCCCAGCATCCAGAATTCTGCTTTTGTCTTTATAGAGTCTGCCGATGTGTCCACCTCTGGGTGCAGTGCCATATGAAAGCACTTCATCTCACATTATCTGTTATAGCAAATGATTAAAGATTTCATGAAAGGTTAACACTCAAGAGGGAATATTTTCATAGATCAACTAAATGCACATACTGATCATAGAAAACATTTCTATGAACATCTGTCAAAAAGTCTTTAAATAAATAGTTATAATAATCTCAATGTTTATTTAGAACCCTAAGTGAAATCTTAATGATTTCCTTTTCATGAAAATGGTCAGAGTAAAAGAAAATTAAATTATTTTACTAATCTGGACTGATTTTGAGGTTGAGTTTACAGTGTCTTGCCCACACGATGCTCATTTTAATAAGTTTGGAAATCTTCAAAATCTAGATTTAGCTTTTGGACATTGCTTTTTTTAATTTTTTTATTTTTTGAGGTAACATCGGTTTATACCAGTGTATAAATTCCAGGTGTACATCATTGTATTTCGATTTCTGTGTAGACTGCATGATGTTCACCACCCAAAGACTAATTATCATCAGTCACTGTACACATGAGGGCATCACTTTTTAAGCCAGATTTTGGAAAGATCCTGCAGATGTTATTGTGAAAATATGCTATATCAGCCATCATCTTCTAAAACCGAACTAAGCAATTTAGAAGAAAGAATAGATTCTCATTGAGAAAGATCCTTGAACTTGATGTCTATTGAGATGAGCTTTGTAAATGTTCATTCTGATACATTTGAATGCTTTTTCTTAATCTTTACTGATAAAAGGAAAGCTTTCTTTTGATGGTCAAGACCTGTGAGGGAATGCTGTTCAAACTGTACCCTCCCTGTGTCCGCTATCTTTTTTCTTTCCAGCTTCAATTAATCTCTTTTCTCAGAGGTAATTCTACCCATGCCTCCATGCCCTGACTTTGGAAGATTCTTGGAGAGCATGAAGCAAAGGTGGGTAGGGTTACTGTTTTTGGAAAAGGCTCGGAAGTTTGTCCCAAGAAGTAATGTCAAAAGAATACAGCAGAGATGCTTGGCCCTGTTCTAAAGAAAAGTTTTTTGTTTGTGTCTTTGTTATAAACCACAGCATTGACTCTGTGATAACTCTGACCTTAAGTCTTCATGCTTATGTAAATCCTTTCAAATAACCCAACTGTACCCAATAAATTTGGAGACATTTGGGAGATGGGGCTGGGGGACGGTTTATGGGAAAGGGCTCTGTTTGATAGAAGTGGATCAGAAACTGGTAGGACTTTAAGTGTTCCTTTGCCCCAGCTCTTCTACAGTTTACGTTTAATTTCTTGAGCTCCTGCGTCTTTGACAATCTCACATTTAGCCTCTGTTTGCAAATCTCAGTCCCCTGTGGCCTGCTTTGTCGTTGCCAGGCAGTCCTTCAGATCTCAAAGGCTTCATTAACTTCACGTTGACACTGCGTCCAGCGTTACCTATAACCAACATAGCAGTGAATGATAAAGACCACAAACATTGGCTGCGTCCTGCTTTCAGTTTCCACATTTGGCTTTCACCCAGTACTTTTGATCAAGGCACAGAGTCTTCCAGAATGTTTATAATTTTGTAGCACCACTTCATTGGTGTAAATTCGTTCCTCAACCCAGATGGTGATCCGCTTACGAAGGTTTTTTTCTTCCTTGCTTATTTGTTATTTAGAAAGCCTGGGGTTGGGAATAGTAGGCCCATTTTGTAACTGGTCTTTGTGCCAGAGGTAAAAGCCATTGGCAAAGCCCTTCAAAGAAGGGGGAGCTGTTGGCAGGGCCGGGGGCTGGTGGGCGTTTCTCAGTTCCATTTGGTTTATACTCCCTTGGGGAAATTTGTACCCAAAGCATTTTAAGTTTAGTTTTCTACCGCCTCCTCTTGCCCTCCCCAAAAGCATATGTTTTCTGCATTCTTTATGCTGGTTCTCTCTTAAAAAGTGGAAGTTCCCTTCCTTATAAGGTTTAGATCTGTTTGAAAACATTCCTGGCTGTGATTTCCTTGTCACATAGCAATATACAGGCACCGAGGCTGCCCCTCCATAGTTTATCAAGTGAATACAAACACTGACTTACAAAACTAAATTTTGAGATCCAGCAAAGTGTGGAGGAATCTTCAGAAACCATGCATTACATAAAATAATCATAAAGATGAGTGGCAGCCTAAGGCCAGTAAGCAGTTTAGGGTAAGCCTGACCCATCAAAAAGTATTTTTTCAATTAAATAGCTACCGCGCCAAGTGTGCGAAGTACAGAAGATCGATAGGACATAAGCCTGGTCCTCCGGCCTGCGAGCTTCTTTGGAAGACAGTTATAAACAAAACCTCTCTACTGTAATGGAGAAAAAGAAAGCCTTGTGGACTAGCATTAGAAGAAATGAAGTGCCTGACCCCTGGGCATTCTCATTGTGTTTGGTTGTCATTGGGTTTTTATGCTGTTGAGGAAATTGTGTATAGCTTTTTATAGAATTCCTATGATAAATGATGGAAGAAAGTCAAGGTGCCAAAGATGAAGGAGATAAGATTGGCACTCATAAAGGTGTCTATTGCTACAGCTTGCTTTAGGAGGAAGATCCAATTTGAACATGCCTGCCTAATGCTGAAACTATTCTCAAAGCTAATATATAATAGAAAAATAAAAGCAAGCTCCCTAAAGACTTTTAAGGGACTACATTAAGTATCCTGTCTGCCTTGATGGAATGAAATTATTTAATCCTTCATTAAATCTTAAATTATTTGTTTCAACAGAGCAAATTGTATGCTATGTGTACTTTAAGTGGTAGGAGCATTGTTCACATAATAATTTGTGTGAATGGCATCCTGGTGTCACATCGTGCAAGGACTGTTGCACTAGAAGCAGCAACCCTAGTTGGAGGAAAGATTAAATTTGGGAGAATTTTTCCCGTAAGTTTTCATTATAATATATCCCCTTTTTGTCAATAGCGTATGTTAATAGTGTATGGCTAACATTAATCTTTCTTTCTCTTTATAAGCCAAAGCTATACATTTATGTTCATAAGGATTTGATTTTGAGCCTATTTATAATCATGATTTGTGATTTATGAAAGCATTAATTTAGGAAAGGTGTAAAACATTCCATATTTATGCTGTTCCCTTTGCTCAATTGTTAGGAACATCATCATTTATTCTCATGGAATCCTTTTTAGTTAGAAAAAAATAAAAACATGGAAGGTGAATCTTGTGCCCAGAATTCTTGAAGGAATCTGTGATAGTCTTTCCACTTACTTAAATTGCTTCTATTTCAACCAGATCTCATTTCATTAAACTGGCATAAATACAGCTTAATTCCCTAGGCCAATTTACATCTTTCCTATGGGGAAACCACTTGAATGTTAAAAGTTGGTGTGATACTGTATGATAATGGATAATTTAAAGGAAACAGTGATTTCTTCCCTAGTTGCCTTATTCATAGGAATGTCTTCTGTAAACAGCATGCACATTAGTTGACCTACAACAATATTCCCCCTGGAATACTGAGCAACCTAGAGTGTGTCCTTTACTTAATTTTGAAATGAACTCTAATTCCAAAAGCAGTATCTTCTGCCTCTTTCCTACTAAATGTATCTCTTGCATTTAGCAGAAGTGGTGTCTATTTTTATGGAAGATTCATTAGGCTCATTGAAACTTACATGATGTGGGGAAAAATTTGCCAAAGGATAGTAAATTTCATCTCTCTCAAGTGACCCTTTCCTTTTCAGGCTCTTTGGAGATGCCAAATCCAAGCAGCCCTGAAGAGATCTCTCAACTGACAGAGAAATGTCAGCAGGTTTTTAGTAACAGGAAGAGATGCCATAGGCTGCTTGGTTAAAATGGAGGTCTCTGGATAACATTCAAGTTTTCAGGGATACAGCTATAAATATGTCTCCCTCTCTTTCTGTCTCTCCTCACCGGCCCCCCCCCCCCCCCCCCCCGCCTTGGTCTTGTCTTGTCTTTTTTCTGGTAGCCAACACAACATACATTCAGTGGCAAGAGGCAGCCTGTCTGGGTATGTGATTTTTAGATTTATTATGAAAATATTTTGTTATTAAAAATTTCATTTGAGCAGGGCTGGTAACCCATCTTCACTGATGCCAGATTCTCCAGGTATTTAATATTGTTGGGCTTTAATGTGAAACTCCTTATGAAATTATTAGGCTCCCCATTAGTGTTTAATATAAAAAGAACTCATAGTAAATGGATCAGCCCATCCTGAGAACAGGATGTAAAGAAAGAGAACACTTCAGGTCAGCAACAAGTGTGCCCATACTAAACTATCCTGTGCTTTTTTCCTTTCTTGCAATAGAAGAGTAGAAGACTTTCTGTGCCTTTCTTTCCCATTTGCAAGCTGCCACACTTGAGCCTTGCAGGGGTGCTTTGATTGAGAAGCCAGACCAGCATATGCATCCTCCAGGTCCACGGGTCTGCCCATTTATGGTGCCCACTGGGCCTTCCACCCAATCTCCCCCATGGCCAAGTTCCTCAATACTGCTATACATAAAATGTTCTGTTTTTATAGTGCTCTCAAAGAAGAGAATTATCTTTTAGGATCTAAATGTAATAAAGGAGAATTAATCTTACACAATGATTTTTTAAAAAGCTATTTTTTAGATTAGCTTGCTGATTTCTGATTCAGTGGATTGGCAAAAAGATTCACAATTATTATTTGCTAACAAACATGTATAGTGGGCACTATAGTGTTATAGTTTTATAGTTTTCGATGTGCTCATTTTTTATAACACTTTTTGAGCGGTGTAAAGGGCACTCAAAATTATCGTGACTTCTGTTTGACCCATAAAAGAAATACACATTCTGGTTGTGCTTTTCTCAAATAACTACAACCACCAATACTTTACATAACTCTTGACTTTTCAGGGCAAGGCATTTAGTTTTAAAATACTCCCATGGAAGGAAAAATAATATTTACCCCCACTTCTTCTCTCTGTCCTTTGTCTTCCTATCTAACCAATCTGCGTGCTTTTATGTATTCATTTTTTTGAACTTATTCCCCTATCTGGAATGCTTATCTAAACAAAGAATTAGATTGCCCTGATAAGTGACACTAAGAGAATTGTTTCCCTCTAACTGCATAAAAACGTTAAAGATGATCTTCCATGGCTACTCTGTATTTCTGTTTATAGAAGCAAAGGAGGAAATTTCAAAAACAAAATTACAGTGCTTTTTCTGAAGTATAAATACATAGGCCCCATGCAAACTGGCACTTGCATTAGCCTTCAATCCGATATCCAAACTATTGTGAGTGTTTGGATGACACCATTTTTACAGTAGGAAATCATTTCATTCTGAATGTGCCATGGGCATTGGTTAGAGCAGTGAGTTTTATATGGTGTAGACACCTGGAGGTGAGAGAAGAAACAGTGCAGAAGCTTTGTGTGAACTCTCTTGAGCATTAATGATGTTCTTCTGGCACTAGTCATCCCAGCAGCCATTTCCTTGAATAACAAGGTCTCTGGAATATTTTTTCTCCAGTTTAGTCCATACACTTACAGAGAGAGAGAGAGAGAAAATGTGTGAATGAATATCAGTGACAATTTGTAGAGTTGGGGTAGCTGGCTGTATTTGTTTATGAAGTTCTCCAAGTTGAGTCTCAATTCATGCCTGACACTTACAAAGGGGATTTAGCAAAGCCTCTTCCTCTCCTTAACCTGAATGATTTGCTGGATTTTAATTAAACCTTTACTTATCCACACTTCATAGTGAGCTTAGAGAATTAGAAGTGAGGAAAAAGATCTGAGGACCCGAGGGATCCCTTATAGAAAGATCATGGCCAGAACAGTGACAGTGATTTTCACCAAATGCTTGCATTTACTTTCTAATTAAAAAAAAATTTTAGTCCAAGCACTGCTTCTAAAATACTGCCTTCATTTAATATCTAAACCACACAAGAAACTGTCCATCACTCCCCATCTCCTAGAACCTTTTCTGGCATTCATATTCCTCTATTCAAATCCGAACTATACTCAAAGGTCCAGCTCAAATCCAGCCTCCTCTATGAAGACTCCAGGAACTTGAGCTACCATCAGCCTGTCTCTGTGCCAATGGTGAGAGTGGAGCTCACTGGTATTAGCTGACATTTGTGCAATGCCTCCTACGTGCCAGGCACTGAGCTAAATGCTTTCACCTCGTCCACAGGATGGTCTAAAAGGCTACGTGCTCTTGTTATCACCATCTTACAAATGAGGAAACCAAAGCTCAGGGAGGTTAAGAGACGCACCCAAGGTCAGGCGGTAGTAAAGGACAAAGCCAGAATTTGAACCCAGGCTGTCAGGATCCGGAGACTACCACTCTGTAGACCACCATGAGTAGCCACAGCCTCATTCAAATCACAGATTTTAGGTTCTTAATGATGATCAGTTTTCACCTCTTTATAGTTGGTCCTGCATCCTCTCTGTTACATGCTTTTAATTTTGAGCTCCTGAACACAACTACCAAGACCCTAAGCTCCCGGCCCATGCTCATTTTTCAGGAGCAGGACGTGGTCCAATACCATTACTTTTCCACCAAAGGAACTGGTTAAGTGACTTGCGTAATGTCCCAAAGTTAGTAAGCACCACAGGAAGAAAACGAAAAGAGGTTCAAGAAAAAGGTTGAAGTATCTGTAATTTAAGGCAAATAAGTAAGTTAAAGATTAAGAATTAAAAAATCTTGAAAACTGATACTTGAGAGGAAATAGCTTTTATTAAAGGCAGTTGAAGGAGACTTCCGTGAAAATGCTAAAAGACACCACAAGCACTTTTATAAGCACTTTTTGACGGATTGAATTCTTTATTATGTCTAATATATCTAACTTAACAGTTTCCTGATTTGACTGTATTGCTTACCTTCTCCTTAAATTCACAAACACTGCTTTAGGTATTTGGGACTCACAAATTGCATTGAATTTGATAAGAATTGGAAGGAAGAAGCAGCAGCATACAAAGGAGAAAGGAAGGCAAGTAAATGCGTGTGCATTCTTGGTGGAAAAGAGCTGCAACTCCCTGGGCCACCCACCAGGTGTTGCCATTAGCCAAAGACAGCTTGGTTGCTGTGCCGTGTTGGAGAGGAGGGGCAGGGTAGTTAGAGTGGGCAACCTCTGAGTGGGAATGAGAAAAGGACCAGCAGTGCGGATTTGGCCATTAGTAGGAAGAAAATTAGACAACGTGTTAGGAGTCTCTGTTCATGCCTAGAACCTTCTTAGCTGGCCTTGGGTTTCATTGTTTCACCCACCTGGGTCTCCTTATCTGTAAAATGAGAGTTGAAATCAATGATTTGTAAGTTCCCTTCTGGCTCTCAAATTCTGACTCTAAGAATATCTTTTCCATATCAGTTCTTTGGAATGAGTCTTATTTTCAATTGATCTAAACAGTTCTAAAATGCTGTTTAAAATAATTAAAGTAACACTAAGAAAGGCTTGAAAAGCAATCAACAAAATTGTGAGTATCTCCCATAATGTCGTTTGTGTGACAATCTGCTAAAAATTTTTAAGCTAATAAAAGTAAAAGACAAATACCAAATGAATGCTTTTTAAGAAAGCTAAGGAGACGTAATGGCAACTTGCCAAATGCTGCTAAAGCGCTCAGTCTGCTCCTCCCAGCTGTTACTTCTCAAGGTGCTCATGGGCCTTAGGAAATCTGACACAATGTCAGACAAATACCTTTCTCCCGACGCTTTTATTACCTCCTTTTCCTGAAAGTCATAATCTAACACCAGGAAGAGAACTCATAGTTGTTTCTCATTTATCTCCAATGCCCTGCTTTCTAATTGAAAATTTTCATTCACATATTTTTTCAAATAAGATCTTAAGCTTTAGTTGGAAATGTTTATATGTCTTTTAATTTTATGTTTACCTGGTCTGGAAAAATAATCAGGTGGGTTTTTTTTTTTAATATTGTTTAAACAATAAAACTTGATAAGTGTTTTGGATATTACAAGATTTTTATTTTGACTTACCGAAGAATATACCAGCAATGAAAGAATGTCACAGTCTAGGTTACTGGTAAATGAGTTGCTTTTAAGTAAATCATCCTTACTTGAAAATGCTTTGTGCATTTGACAACTTTCAGGATGTATAATTCATCTCTAGCACTCAAAGATCATTTGACCAAGTAGCCTTTCCAAGGGATGGGGGCGGGAGGGTGGAACGGCCTGCCCATCGGAAGCAGCTGCATCATATTTTATGCAGATGTAAAGTTTTATGGCCTTCAAAATCAGATCACAAACACAAACTTGTGTTTCAAGTTGGGGAGATGTAAGGATGTTTTTTTCAGAGGTGGGGGTGGTTATTTGTTTGTTTTGAGTTATATGCGTTTTCATTCTGTCTGACCCTTGCCAGTGGCAACTGATGAAGACCAGAACTTGACTGACGAAGGGGGAAGGCACTCTGCAAAGCGTGTTTGATCCTAAGTTTGAAGTTACCTATCTCTTCACAAGACTTCATTGGGTTATAGTTAAGATTCATACTCATCTCCAAAAGGCTGCCTTTTTAATCAAACATCAAAATAACAGCAAGTTTAATTTGGGTCATTTGTATTTTCTTATTATAAATTTCCCAGAACATGCTCTTTATACACTGGGCATTCAATAAATGTCAGTCAATCACCAACGTTTATTGAGTACTGCTCCACTTGAAATGCTTATAAAGGAAAGCGAATGTTCTCAAGAGAATAGACAGTTTTCAGGGTGTCTTTCTCTTGCATTTCTGGTTCCAGAGCTATATGACTCACTTGTCAGCAGAGGTGGAAAGGTGGCTCTTCTTTTCCTGTGGAGGTGGTGCTTACAGGTCTGAGTTTCCATCACATACTCTAGGGCAAGGCAGTAGTCTGTCAGTTTGCATCACCACGTATGGACCAGTTGTTAAAATACTGACCTATCCCTGTAAGTGCCCCCCTGTTTATCTAACTGCATTGGTCCTTCCCTCACAACCTCCTGGGCTGCACCACAATCCTACAACCAAAGGGATAATTCCTGACTTAGCAGGGAGCCTCCAGAACCGTGCTCCAGCACCACCAGCATCCATTCTGATTGGTTAGTATCCATGCCATACCCCTTCTTGAGTATTTTAAATATTCCCCTTGCACTAGACATTATCTACACGGAAAGTTAAGGAGCCTTCATGAATGATTGCTCAAAGTTACTGTAGTCATTGACATTTTAAAAAAAAAACAGATTCAGGGACTAACTGAACTAGTACAGAACAGTGATCCTTTTATGGTGAAATATTAGATTCTTCTCCTGGTCCCAGACAGGGACCAGGTCTGAACCATGAAGCATCCTCATTACTAAATACAGGCAAGGGGACAGGAAATGTTAACTGAGCTAAACAGAGCTGAATATAGACTGCAGACCTAAAGAAGGAAAGAATTGAAATTTGAGAAGGCCACGCCAGAAACTCAAACTGATGACACATCAGAAGAATTAGTCTTCTTCATTACAAAGTGGCTGGCTGGTGAGGATCAGTAATTAGACAACAAAACAAATGGTGCTACTCTACAAGTTAAGTAAAACAAGAAGTGGTTTACTGAGCAGGCATTCATGGCTCCATCTTGTCACTCAGGTCTTCCTTGCTTTAAAGGTACACTAACTTTCAACCCATAGCACTCATATGTCTATAAAACCGAATCAAGAACTTAGCAAGACATTAAAAAATAAGAATAAACCTGAGTAGCACAGTACTGAGGAATATGATGTGACACAGTGGTTTTCAAACTGCTTGTTCCTGGGAACCCCAGCCTTGCTTCATCAAAGCAGTCCTGCTTTTAATGTTTTATATATGTTAATCTGTCACTCCCTGAGTAAAATCATCTACAAAAGTTAGTCCACGTTAATTTTTACTAATCTTCACTATAATTAGTGGGAAAATAAAATGCTTCTATTACTAGAACGTAAGTTCAGTGTTAAAACTGGAAATGTCCATAATGTGAGTTTGTACTTACATAATTATAATGACTATTAAGGAGGCAGTAGACTGCTGTGGGTAAGAGCATGGGTTCTGAAGTTAGACTGACCTTGGGCTGAACATCAGTTTCATCACCTGTTAGCTTTTTTCCCTTGGACAAGTTACTGACCTATCTGAGCCTCAGTTTCCATATGAGTTAAATTGTAGGTGATAATACTATAATGAGAATAAATGAGGTAGTGTTTCTTTATTGGTTGGGGTAAGTGACACGAGTTGCTATAAAGCCTACAACCTCAGTGGCTTGTGGCTATAAGTTTATTTCTTGGTCACCTCACAGTCCAGTATGGATCAGTGGGAGCATTCGGCTCCTTGTAATTATTCAAGGATCCTGACACCTTGTATCCTGTGCTGCTCTCCTTGGGGCCCACTCTATTCAACCTCTCATGGAAGGAGATCAAGGATTGTGCACAGCAAAAGGGAGCATCCCAAAGGTTTTGTTTGTTCCAGGAGTAGAAGGGATGCGTATCATTTGTGCTCCCATTCCCAGGACCCAGTCCCCTGGCCACACCCAACCATGGTGGAAGCTCTGGAGTGTAGTCTAGCCTTTTACCCTGGAAGGAGATGAGGGCACAGATGTTGGTGTGTACTAGCAGTTGCTGCCACAGTTATCTGAGGCACTTACCACAGTACCTGGCACATAGGAAATAGTCTGGGTTTTTTTCTAATTCCAGGAGCATCCAGGTAGCAACCACAGTGATGCTCACCATTTTCCAGTTGCTTAGAGACTATGCAAATTAGCAGAAACCCATAGAAACACTCACCTTGTGTTGGAGAGCCATTCTTACTCGAAATGACAAGAACGTAAATTATGAAAGCCAACCAAGCAGAGATGCACACTAAGTTAAAGCCAAGAACAAAAAACATGATGTGGGAGCCTTTCATTATAGCCGCAATGACACTCCAGCCTTAAATATATGGGGGGAAAAAGTTTGTCAAGTTGGGCTGTTTTTGGCAAAAGAGCCAAAAAAAATTTATGAAGATACTTACAGGAAAGGAAAAACAGTTTGGGGCTTTGGCATGAGATTTTATTTAAAAAAAAAAATTCTTCTGTTTTAAAAAAAATCAAGTTGGGAAACCCCTAAGTGGAAAAAAACACAATCTTTAGAGTTAGAAAACCTAGTTTCAAATTCCAGCTTTCTAGAAAGTAGCTATCAATTTTGTTCATAAAAGTATCCAGTTTTGAGCACCTACTTTTGACAGTCACTGTGCTAAGGACCTTGCCTATATTTGTATTCTGTCTGTACCAAAACCCTTCAAGGACAGGTGTGTTATTTCTCTATTTAAAAAATAGGAAACTAAAATCGAAAGACATGAAATGACTTGTTCAAGATGACATGGTTAGAAAATGGCAGGACAGTGATCTTTCTGGTTCACAAAGCAGAGCACGGATATGAGGAACAAAGGCAGTAACTCCAACACCAGGTTCACCCATTGGTATAAGCAACAGGTGGAGTGACTCCATCGTGGGGTGTTCTGGAGCCTGACATGGAGAAGGTGCTCAATAAACATCAGCCCCCTTTGCTCCTGCGCTCCCCTCCCTTTCCATAGAAACATGCAGCTGCCACGGATCTGTGATCTGGAAATCTTAGCTCTTTCATAAAGTGCACACACAGGTGTGCTGCTCAAAGCTTTCTCATCATCTCTTGCTTCCCTCAACCACTTCTCTCTTCCCTTTTATATTATTGCTTGTACAAGCGCTGGGTTATCTTTTTCCTTTTCTTCATTCTGAGAAAGGTAAATACCTTCATGCTGGTCACACTCACTGCAGAGTGAGCCCCTTGACAGGACTGTAGTTAACTTTTACAAGGGGCGGCTAGTCTTCATTTGTTAATTCTACTGTGAATACTCAAAGGTCCTGCACACCGTTCCACATTCATTTCAATGGCATCCCTAATTTCTTCCAAATCGAAGGTATGTGCCTGGGAGGGCTCTGCTGCCCTACTACTCAGTATATTGTCTAACACCTTGGGCACTCACCTATTGGAATTACAATTTAGAACTTGAACTTGTTAAAAAAAACTGCGTGACTGCTGATCTTTACAATATGGTCCCTGTTCTCACAGAGATTGGCGGTGATCTATAACAAAAGTCTTGATAGGAAGGTGTTTTGAGGTGTGTATTATGCCCTGTATGGTTGTCCAGTGAGTGTTCACCCACACCTGGTGCTTTCAAGATAAACCACTGAGGTTTTCCTTCCCAAATGGGAGGAAATAAAAGCCCCGTAGAAATCCAGAAGTGATAGAGTTAATTGTATATCTATTTGTATTCATTTAACTGTGCAGTTGGGTTATGGATTTGTGCTGATACTTCTAAAGTTTAATGGGCCTTCAAAAGGGATACAGTTTTTTTACTCTCAACCTCACCGAGTTCTATCTCTCACCCTTGAATGTATACGTTCCAGTCAGTTCTTCAAATGAAAATTATATTTCCAAATCTTATCTGCTTGGCATATTTAACATTCTTTCAGACACTTAGACTCTTTGATTTCATTTGCTAAATGTTTGTCAAGGACCTGTGTTGCTGGCTGTTACTTTAGAACCAGATTTTAAGAGCTTCATATTTATTAGTATGCAATCCCCTGTTTGCAATTTTAAAAGCCGTACTATCATCTTTGATAATTGTTGAAAATCTGCTGAGTTTGAGAAGACTCTCATCCCCGCGCCCCCCAAATCTAATCACTCTCATTGTCGCATTTACGTAAATATTTTTGATGTTACCCAATTGCCAGATACCTTTAAAATGTCTGCTTTTTCCTCGCTAGGTCTGTATTTTCCTTCTCTCGGCAAATTCTCTGCATTATTCCTTAATTCATTAGTAGTTATACACTTGGGTGTCTAGTTTTCTTGGCTGTGGTACAAATTGAAGCCTCAGCTATCTCAAGGCCATATGTTCTTATTGCATATGCCATGCGATTTCTAAGAATGGGAAATTCAGAGCCTCTTTCGAGTTTCAGTTTAAGATTGATAGCTCAGAATACGCAATATGGGTAAGCACAATGCTGTCTTATGTCTATTTACCAAAAGCGTTTTGAGGAATTTAGCTTCAGTTTTGATTGCCAATTTCACTCCTGGCAGACTCATAAAATAAGAAGCAAAAGGGCCCCCTCACTCCTCTGGTGAAGGAGTTTGATAAATGACAGACTAGAGCAATGTTCAGTGCATCTGAGGGCGAGGCAAAAAGGATATCCAACAGCTTCTCTTGAGGATCCGAAAAGGCTCATTGTAGCTGCTCTTCTCAAGCCAGAAACTTGACGAGCACTGTTTTCTGGATCAATAAAGATTTAAGGATACAAACTGGTAACATTTTTTAAAAGATCTGTTCCCTGGTGAGTAGCCTCTGGAATGAGAGTTGGGGGTGGGGTTGCCTCCTCCCTTTGTACGTTCCATGAAGGCAGAGATGTGAGATTTTGTGTGTTTGGTTAGTGCCTGCAGAGTATGTCTGTGGACTCCTAATAAACACTGATGATAATGTTGATGGAAAGTTCTTAATTTGAGCTTCCATTTCTGAAGAATGAAGCCCTTGTCTAAAAGGTGTCTGTATCTTATCTCTACCAGGATCCCATACAGGCTTGAGTCTTTGGAGTAACTCTCCATCAAATCGCCTATGTTCAAATTCCTAAGAGAATTGTTTGATGATTCAATCTATTGGTATGTTCCACTAATCTTCATATCTGCAGTGATATCAGAGACACCCTTAATGAGTTGCAGCTCTCAAATAAGTTGCTACAATTGGACCTAAAAGGCTTTTCTCAGGCAAGTCCAGATATCCACTTTCCCTTATCTGCTTATTTTCAGGGCCTCCTAGAGAACAAATGGCTGGTCCTTTTCCAAAGGGACAGATTTTCCTATCTGATGCTTTTGTTCCCCAGAAAGAAAAGAAAACAAAAACTGTTGTCTTCCCCTGGGATATTGAATCCAGAGCCAACTGAAGCTTTGTGGGTTTCTTTTGTAGTGGTGTCCTTCATATAAGTATGAATAGGCGATTACTGAATATCAGAGATTTCGGTTAGAGGTAAACCATCTCTTTGATGTGCAGAGCAAAATGAAATGGGAAGACTGTCAGATGTTGGGATGTGTGAGTTCCCTAAATGACCTGTCAGGACTTAATTTGCCCACTGTAATGCCTTGTGTCTCCTTGTGATGTTAACAGCCTTTAGGGGAAATATGTTGGGTCTTTACCAATCAACTAGCCTTTTTCTGGTTTCAAAGGAGATTCCAAGTAACTTTATTTTTCTTTCAGAGTGTTCTAGGTTAGCTGTGTATTTGCTAGGCAAGCTTAGTACAAATGCCTTAAAAGATGTTTCACCCACTTCTGTCATAGTAAAAACTTTCCAAAAATGTAATACTTTGTGTTCTGGAACCTACTTTTCTATTTTTCTTTCTGTATTGCATTTTGACTCTTCACCTGCATACAGCCCAGTTGAATTTAAGGTATTCTCTTAATTAAATCTGTTCTGAGTGTTGTATGAGTAAGTTTTAGATTTCTCCTGTGGAATAGGAGAAGCTAAATTAGGAAGCAATAAATGAACCACATAAAGTCACCTGGCAAGTCAAAAGCCAACTTGAGAATAAAATAGTTTATCTTTGCTACTCAATGTAGTGAAATTCAAAATATACGATGCCCTGGTTCAAACTGTTTTTCTTGGATCAACATCATTCTAAAGAAAAGGAGTGAATGTGACAAGGATACAGATTTAAAATTTCTTCCTTTCACTTTTTCCATTTTTACAACTAAAATAAATGAATAGGGTGGCAGCTGGAATAGGAATCTCTAATTGATTGGGTCATAAAAGTAGGCGCTGTCAGAGACAGCATATCCTCCACAAAATAAAATAATGTAGACATTGTTTAGACTGTTTAGTGCTAGACATGAAGACTATAGTTTTAAAGGCCTTTTATATTATTTTCTCATAACTTAGAATGAACTCTTGAACAGGTTAGCTACTGTCACGACAAGTAAACCTCACACCCTCCTAATGTGCGCGCACGTGCACACATACTTCCCACATGCAGCGTTCTTCATTATAATTATCTTTCTTACCCAGTAGCCTACCTTGTTTGTCTTTCTGCCTTACAGTGTAGTGCCTGGCACTATAATAAAGCCGCCTACCAAATGAATCAGTAAAAACTACAGATAATCCTAGCCGGCCTGTTTTAAGAATCATTTGTGGCTCTTCTCCTCTCTCTAGTAGTTTGCTTTGGTCAGCTCCCTGCTCCAGCATCTCTGCACAGAAGGCAATGGCAGGGAGGAGAGAAGGGACCGAAATCCCTTTGATTTTTCTTGTTGGCAGCTCATTCACTTCCCTTCAGAGAACACCCCCTGAGCATCTGCCCCACATCAGGCTCTGCTCCAGATGCAGGATTTGCCAAGATGAGTGATAGGGCAAAGGGCTCTCAGCCATGTCCTCTTCCTGGAGAATTTGCACTTTAGGAGAAATGAAGACCTTAGCAAATAATGAATGAATGAGTAAATGTATATACAATGTGTATGTGCAAAACTTGGGCTGAGAGACCAATGAATTCTTGGGGGTAGGGATATCAAAAACAAAGAAGAAAGATGACAGAGCAGGAGGGAAGTTCCAGAATGGATGAGTTGGAAAAGTAGCAACCCCAAGGTGTAAAAATACATGGTCTATGTGGAGAGACAGGAGCCACTTTGAGGCATAGATTCAAGTAGTGTTGGGACTCAAAGTTGTTTAGTTAGAGGTGTTTTTCTACCCGATTTAGATTGTGGATCCTGGGAGGACAGGAACTGTGTTCTCCCTTCTCTGTGTCCCATACAGGCTTTTCTCCAGGAAGGAGATCAGATCAAGAATGTTGGTAGACTTAAATTTAATGAACGAATAATGTAGAACTATAAGTAATGTGTATGTATGTGCTCTAGTTTCTCTCCCATTTTCTTGTCCTACCACTCTCTGGTGTATATGAATAATGAACTGATTAAAGCACTCAACAGGAGGGAAGAGAAGGAGATAAGGAGAAAGAAGAAAAGTTTGTTTAGTCTAAACCCTCAGGGGTTGTGACTTCATGGGAGGAGGGGTTGTTTATAAATATACATATAAATAATCCGCACTTCAAGATAGTGTGAATACTTGCAGTGATAAAGGGCAAATCCCACTGGAATGATAAAACCAAGGGACTACAGATCTTAGAGAAGGAACATCTCTCCTTCAGCTGTTATGATTAAGGATTGAGCAAGTGGCATTTGAGTTGGGTCTTAAGCACAACTAAAAGCAGATTTTTGGTAGTGGTGGTAGTGGTTATGGGATAATGCCGGGCACTTTTCCAAATGCTTTATATATCCTAATTCATTTGAGCCTCACAATGAACCCTGTGAGGTAGGCATTATTCTAATTGTAGTTATTATTACACTCATTTTCCCAGTGGGGAAGCTAAGGCCTAGAACAGTTAAGAAATTTACCTCAAGTCAAACAGCTAGTGAATGGTAAAGCAGAGATTTAAACATTGGTAGTTGTGGCTCCAGTCCAGTTAACTATCATTATACTAAACTGCCACCCACACAGAGACAGGGCAGCAGGCCTTCTAGGAGAAAGAAATACCTTGACCAAAGAGCTCATCTATGGGAAGGGCAAGATGGGTCTAGGGAGTGACTAAACCCAGCTGGACTAGAAAGTTAGGGACATGGGAATCTGTGAGTGTTGAGAGATGACCATCCTATTTTGGCTTGCAGACCTCCCAAGCACCTTTCCTGCTTCATCTTCCTAGTACTTCATACCATAGTCTAACATACTGTTTAGTATTTGACTGATTTATCACTCTCACTGTCAGTCTCTCTCTACTAGAATGTAAGCAGCCAGAAATTTGGAATTACTCTGTTTCGTTCACTACTGTATCTTTAGTTTCTAGAATAGTTATCTGGCACATAGTAGGTTTCTCATGAATATCTATTGAATCGATGAATGGATAGGTTGAATCCAGATCGTAGAAAGTCTGCAATATTCTACCAATCTTTGGCCTCTTGGAGACTCCATGTTACATAGGAGGCTGTCAGTAAACCTTTACAGTTTCAAAGTGTTTGTCTGCCGATGCATTCAATGCTGCCCTTGGGGGAGTGGGTACTGTAAAGATGATAGTGAAGAAATAGTCAAAATGATTCTATGGTCAGAAATGCTTTGTCCTGCTTAGAATACTTTCAAGGAGTGGCTGTCTCTGTGGACTGATTTTTAAGGGACTTCAGGAGGCATTGCACCCAGGTCTTATTCCAGCCTTATTTTAGGTGCCTGAAGTTACATACTGTTGGATTTCATTTCCTTTTATTAATCATTAGTCTTTCCACAGAAACCCACTTCTTTGTGGCTGGTGCTCTCAGTGTGCACCATGCTGATAGTCAGCATAGTTCTGCTATACACAGGCTCTGGGGCCAGACCACCACCTTCGTGTCCTGCTCCCAGAGCCCGGACACACCACTTAACCTCTGCAAGCCTCAGTGTCTTGGCTTTGAAAAAAGGAATAGTAATAGTATGCCCCTCAGTGGTTGACATGAGAGTTAATGAGTTAATATATTTTTTGTTGAAATCTTAAAAGAATGTGTGACACATAGTAGGCATATAGAGAGATTTGGAAGTCCTGGGATTGCTGATAGGAATTATTGGGAAGGAAGGTGAAAAATGAGGAGTAAAGGCAGATTTTATTTATCTCACAGAACCTGGCCAAAGTCCTATGGCTAAAGATACTTAATTTTTCTGTTTTTAGATTTTCGCCCTCCCCCATTGGAGGATTATTTTTGACGGTGTCGTTGGGTTTGATCATGTGGCGTTACAAATGCCAGATGACATCTGATGTCTGATCTAAAAGATAATAAAAATTGGACAGTACAGTTAAAATCCCATCACCCCAAAGCACCACAGGGGAAAAAATTCTATATGAGCACGACCACCATCTAAAAAAAGAAAAAAAAAAAACCCTGAAAAATGATGTTTTAAGCATCATTTGTTTTATTCAGTAAAACTATTGAACATTCCCTTGGATTTTTCTGTAAGGGATTTGACCTACTGAAGAATTTCTTCTTACCGTGGTACATAAAATCCATTCTTAAAATGAATTAACTTCAATTGAAGTTTCTTGTACTGAGACAATTCTGATAAAACTGGAGTCCATACTCCGTGGTCATAGTGGTGACAAGCACTTTTAGGAAGCTCCTACAATAGTAGGAATGACTCAAGACTGGTGACTTTCGATGAAGCTATTGTCTTCCCTTCAGTACCAATACCAAGCCAAGAGATTGGATTTGTCATTCAACTCCAGATGAAGATGTTTCTTTATTTTTATATGTCTATATGGTCCACTGCTTCTGTCTACAAAGAACTTAAATTGACCCACATGAAAATAATAATAATAAAAAATTGAAATAGAGGATCAGGACAAAGAAAAGGAAACTGTAATAATGCCAACCCCATGGGTCAAATGGCTCCTCCCGTTGGGCTTCACTCAGTGCTCTGAGGTTCTGAAAAATAAAAAGATGGGGACTCATGATCTGTGACATATTTCTCGTTATTGGAAAAGAGGGAGGATGTGTCTTCCACAGGGAAGATAAACGCTGCTGTAGCACAGTTCTAAGAGACTTTTTCTATAGGAGACACTGACTGATTTATTGAGTAATCCATGACAACATTTTTACAGTAAGTGTAGTTCTGAATTTTTTGTGGTGACATTAAATAAAGCCCCTGGTATAAAAACGCAGGGAGTGAAGTGATTTTACAGCTTTCGGCAGGCTTTACTTGAACTTCCTTCAAGGATAGCATTAGACATCCTGCAGAGGAAGATGAATGACCTGGCCCTTTCAATGATCTTCTCTGAGTTTTCTTTCTCTCTGAAGGGGGTCTGATGAAGAGTGGAGAGTAGGAGGTTTTCTTTCCTGTCCAAGACCTGAAGCACTGCTACAGCTGATTATGGAAAATCCACATAGGAACTTTGCAGCCTGGTGAGAGGGTGTCAAATGTTTCAGTCACAAAGGTTAAGAGTCCTGAGTGGCGTTCTTGCCTGCCTGGAAGATCACCCACCTTCCAGAAGGGGACACACGCTTATCATTTATGTAAATTAATATCGATTTAAAATTTACATCCCCAAAATGCTTGATATCTTATGGTTCAAAAGCAATTATATTTCTTTTGTCACATGAGTAGATACCAACATATGAGGAGAATTTTTGTCAGCTATTGTTTTCTTCACATTCATGCATCAAGTGTTTATTAAGCTTCTCCTATGAACCAGATTACCTTTCTGTATGTGTCTCTGCATACAGGCATATTTTAATTTTTTTTAAATGCTCTTTTTGTACTCTGATTTGTTTATATGTATGTTTTTACTGTATTGGTTTTTTAAAGTACAGAAACTGTAGGAGCTTATTGTTTCAAGCCCAGTAATTCAGAGGTATAAGAAAAAGTTAATAATCTCTATTCCCTAATGTTACCATCCAATATTATCAGTTTGATGTGGCTTCTTCCATACCTTCCTCTATGCTCAAATAACTTTCTTAACTGTTCATATAATGTGTCTAAAAGTTAACATATAATGTATATAGTTAATATAATTTTGTTAATTTTTTAATTAAACCATATTTATTATACTGACAAGTAGGAGAAATTTCCCTCTAATTATAATTCATTTTCTAGAGGTACTTTCTTTGTTTGTCTTGAAGGAAGGGAGCGGGGAGGCATTGTTCTCTCTTCCAGAATAACTTAGACGCTAAAGACCCTACCTTCAAACAAAACCTTTCCTATCTTTAACAGAATCAAACTTGACAGGATGGGATAAGCATGTACTTTTCTGATGATGTCAACTTTCCTCCAGTGTCTACTTTTGTGTATGTGTGTGTGTGTGTATGTGTGTATAATACAAGTTTAGATGTGCTCATTAATTTTGAAACTGGCTCCAGTATCACAGTATCAGATCTAAATACATTCTATACACCCTTCTCAAAATTCAGTGCTTGAGAATCCTTTCATTGAGCTTTCATTAAACAGGGAAGTAATCTGTTTTATAGTTTTACTTACCATGCATTTAGTGAGTATACCGAGTCCTAGGAACAGCGTGACCCTAAAGTTGCAAAAAAGAAAGTCTTAGAAAATCTGAATATATAGTTATAGCATCCCTTTCCTGCCTGTGATAATATTTGAGGATGATAAGTCTGAAACGAGATGGTACCTTTTGAAAAAACCAGGACTACTTCATGTGGGAAAGCTTAAATAGCAATGGTGTTTGAAACATTTCTAGACGCCCAAGATGTTCAAACAGTCTCTGAAATACTGTGTGCAGAGCCTTTCCCATGGTTAAGTCATTAGGTATCGCTAGTCCTTACCCAAGAAAACCAAATAGACACATATACTTTCCAAAAATTTTACTCTTGAACCTGAAGACCAGTATTATATTTATGTGTTAGATTATGTGTTCGTAACTGAACATTGTTGCAAGAGATGTCTATAAAGCAAACTTCAGTGTTCCCATTTTACATGTGGGGAAATAGATGGAATGTGGGAGGCATGGGAACATAGGGAAAAGAGTTCCAAGGTGTAGTGGCCATTTAGTAGTTAAGTGAAAAGTGCCTTGCTAGGAGACTGTACTTGCTGGCCTACCCTCAGTGAAGCAGTGTGAGGATGGCCATCCTTTCCTGGAAACTTAAAGTAACCTGAAGGAAGAGGGAGCGGCTTGATCGCATCCAGTTGGTTAATCCCCTCTCTGTCAATCATTTGCGTACAATCTGAATAGACTATAAATTCACATTCCTGGAGCCACATGGTCAAAATAGCACTTTATATTCAGTGTGAAATTCTTAAAATGAAACCCAGCTGGCAGATGGGAAGGATTCTTGGGGTGGGAAGAATTGGGGAGGGGAATATTGGGTGTGCAAGGGGTTCAGGATTTTCCAGAGAGTGGTTTGCTTTGTGCAGATATAGGAATTTTTTTAAACATCTATGATGCAGCACCAATGAATTTCTTAAACCTGAACTGTGAGAGTCTAATTTATAATATTTCATAAAACCATTAAGACAGTTATACAAGCCATTCCAAAGCCTAGCTGTAAGGATAGAGTCATTTGCTCATTTAGGGAACTCTTTTTTCAATTCTTCCATGAGTGCTAGTTAATAAATTCTGTCTTTCAGTGCTTTAAATAAGTCTTTGGCTTAATGACCTAATTTAAAAGAGAGAGAGAGAAAACAGCCAGTTCAGTTCACTTCCATCTCCATCTCGTGTTAAGAACTTTCACCCATTATATTGTACATCTGTTTATCTGTTCCATTTCCTTCTCTTTCCTCAGGTTGTGTAGGAAGTATCCTGTGTCTTGGTGGTTTACAAAGTGAGTGGTCATGTCAGAACTGGGCAAACCCCATTCCAAAACAATGCTTTTAGTTACTGATCCAAGCCTTGCAACCCCTTACGTCATACCAAGACAGCTTTACCAAACCAGCTTGCCCCTTCTAACAGCACCAAAAAGCAGTTCAACCTGTCACCAGGTTACCTACATACTTAGTGTCTGTGACATCGTAGAAATCAGAATTTAAGTATTTCAGCAGCTGCAAGAGATTTTAACTTGACCGTCTATTTTACGAAAACCGTGTGCTCCAGTTACATGTGTTGTATGTCTGGAGGAGAAGCTGGAATCAAGTAGGCAAGAATTTACTTGCCGTATCTTTATTTCTCTAGAGCCACGTCTTCTTTTTGGGTGAAAGATTAGATGTCATGAATAGGCACCTAAAATTTACAAACCCTATTTCGAAGACTCTGAAGTCCAAATCCTCTTATGTTAAATGTAGTGAAGACAAGATATCAGGTAATTCATTCACTGCAAATAAATTTTTGGACACACAGAGGTAAATGCCATTTACATGCATCATTTTATATTATTCCATTATTGGCACTTACCTTCTAGTTAAAAATAGATAGCACAAGCCATCATTTGTCAGGCGTTGGTATGATATGATTTTTATTTTCAAATGCTGTGATACAATTGCCATCTTACTGATAGATAACATGATAAGCATGGAAAGAAACAGATAATAATTTCAAGGTAAAATAGGACCATTCTGCAAAGCGCTAAGATTGCCTGCTCCCCGGAGGACTGTGAGTGAGGGAGACAGTAATCCCGGGCATAGGCCAGGAAAAGGTTCAGGGAGATCTTCCTGCTGGGTATACTTTATAATTCTGTTTCCATTTCTGAATCTAGAAAATGGGACTAAGTTCTATTTAGAAAATATTTTACAAATACATTCAGAATAATGTAGTGTGTAACGAGGTATCCAGTTGTAACCATAATATACTTTCACAGATGTGAGTATTTCCACAGGAGATGGCAGGGGTGTGGGTGTGTGTGAGTATGGATTTGAGTGTTTTAATTTTATTTATTTATACTCTACTTTCTTTCACAAACGGATTTGAGGCGATAGACTCTAGTGTTGATTCTGACAGTGGACATGATTTTATGTAAAACTCTAAACTTCAGCCTGAAGTGGGTGTTAATGACTTCCCCTCAGAGAAGGAGTTTGATTCAGACAGAATAAAAAGTGTGATTTGAAATGTACAGCTAGAAGCCCATTATTTGGCCTGATCTGGACTGGTAGTTGAACACTTAATCAAGGATTAAAGTGTCTTGTCATTAAAAAAATAAAATAAATTTACACCCTGAATAACATTTTTTAACTTAAAACATACAAATGGTACTAATCTTTTGACATTGGGCCAAGGCCTTTGCTCTGAGTATGTGGCCACTAGTCAGAATTCTGTTGTATATTTCTTGCGTAAAACACAGCCATTGCCTTTGATTTTCAGCTCCTGTTGCTTTAAATTACAATCATAAGTTAGAGATCTTCAAGAAGAGATCTGCACCTTTTCCTCCCAGTCCTTTGCAGTTGTCTTACCTAAATCTAATTCATCAGCAGTTTGTTTTCAGTGACTTACCTTTATTGAGTCTTTGAACAAATTCTATTTCATTGTTCGTAGAAATAGAGATTCTCTTTTCAAGTTCATATTTCATTCATTGACGTCACATTTAATTAAACCTCTTAATGATAATAACAAATATGATTGCCTTAATGGTGAAACAACTCAGGAGCAGAAAGGAGCAGACATGCCAGAGAGCAGTTCACCGGCCATGAGCATCAGCGTGTGGCCAGTGTCATTCGGATGCTGTACCCACCAAGCGTGGACACTGACTGCATGGGCAGCATCAATTGTCATCTTGGGCCAGGGGAATGAAGAGTCTGTTGGTCCTAGGCAACTAATGGAGGTTAATCAAGAGAGCTTTTATTGTAACTATATGAAGTTTTGTTTTGAAACCATTTAAAGATTTGTCCTTATCTGTGACTGCTTGATACTTAACCCATCATACCTTCAGTCCCTCTTTTGGATGAGTTATAGGGCAAATGTTATTGCTGTGGTGCCTTCTTTTTCTTCATGGCACTTATTTCTACCTTACTTTACTTACTTAGTTCCTACTTACTTGATATCTGTCAGTCTCTTCCACGACTATAAGCTCCATGAGGCCTGGGGCTTGTCATGTTCACTTTTGTCTCCTCAGAGCCTGAAACAGTGAATGTGTAGAATGAGTGAAAGTGGGCTGTTTTCTCGGAGCACTTGTTTCAGCCCAGTTTAATGTTCTGACTCTTCCCCACCAAAATCTGCTTATTTCCACTTTGAACAAGAAGGAAGGACAGAGAGTATAAATCGTCCACCTGTGCTGCTCCCTGCCGGAGCTCCTTGTCTGCCTTTCCAATCCAGTTCCTAAATCTCCTCTTGATTCCAGGGAGGGAGCCCAGTGCTAGTAAACCGTCCCTTGGATCATTAAGCAGGCCTTTGTTCTCCAATTTTGCCTTAAAAGATCAGTTCAGAGCAGAGTTTCTCAACCTCGGCCTTATTGATATTTTGGGCTAGGTGGTTCTTAGTTGAGGGGAGAGAGAAAGGTGCTCTGTGCGTTGGAGGATGTTTTGCAGCATCCCTGACCATTACCTACGAGATGTTTGTAGCAACCAATCGCCCACCCCTGAGTTGTGACAACAAAAATATCTCCAATCATTGGCAAATGTCCCCTGGGGGGTATAGTTGCCTCCCCTCCCCTCCCCTGTTGAGAACTAGTGGTTTGGACTAGTCCTGAGATGACAGCTAGGACCCAAGGCCACACTAATAATGCTGTGGTAAATCCAGTCAATGGCTTTTTGAACCTTCATTTCTGGTGTTCTCTTTGTGTCTGATTGTAATGTTCTCCAGACTTGTCTTTCACAGGCTTTATTCTGAGTTCAACTGGTCCTGTGTGGGTTTTTCTGGCTAAAATTCCTCAGGACAGATTACCACTCAGCTTTTCTTTTCTGAGACTGCCTGCAAGCCTCTCTCCAAGCTCATATTTCTCAGTTGCCAGGATATCAGGCTCCTGGCTGTATTGCCAGCAGGAAAAGAAATTCTCCCCCCCTGACTAACAACATGGCAGTTTGCTGCAAGGCCATTTGTTACCTGTTCCCCTTGCTCAGATGTGTTATTGAGGCAGCTGTCAGCTTTTTCTGCCTTTTTCTCCATCTCTCCTCGCCTTCCTGTTTTCTCTTTTCCTCCCAGTGTTTCCATGGTGGCTCCTTGCTGGAGCCAAAGGACAAACTGCTGACAGGAACATCCCTTGAATATCTCTGCATCTGGACAGAGCCGTTGGCACCCTCCATTGGCGGCTGAGCAATGCATGGCTTGCCATATTTGTCTGTCTCCTGTTTAAGGCCCAAGAATTTGAATCTGCTCCAACATCTGAATGTTGTCGTTGTTAGGACAGAGCGCTGCCATAGTACCACAAGGCCAATATTAAACATGTTTATTTGGGTTCCATAGATTAATATTTCGATTTGTTCCTCCTGCTCTTGCTTTCTCACACCTCGCAGCTACAAGACTGAGATAAGGGACATATAGTCCATTTCAAAAGCCAAATAAGCTGGAATATATAAACTATTTTTAAAAGATTTTTTTGTCTTTAACAAGCTTTAGCAATTGTCTAAATGTATTTTTTTCCCTGATAATTTGTTGAGTCAAAGAAACCCTTGAGTTGGCCAACTGATGGGGGTTTAATGAGGAGCACTCAGGGCACCAGCATTGAATAAGCAGGGAGAACAGCTAGACCTGGCAAAATCAAAGTGTGTTTTCCTGGTTGTCTGATCAGGTGGCAATGGGTTGAAGTCTGTGGCATGGAGCCTTGTAAAACAGAAAAAGTTGAATATGAGGCATGGCCAAAATCCAGTTTTAAAATACACAATCGTTTTTTTAAGAAAATTCAAAATATGAAATAGTATCGTGGTTGTCAATCACATGTCAGCCAACATCAAGTTACCTCAAATGTTTCAGTCAAGTACGTCTTTGGGGGCTGAAACTTGATGTCCACTCCGAGGCAAATGTTAGATTTGGAAAATACCAGGTTCCCGGTCTTCTCTCTCACGTGCTGTTTTATAGAATCGCAGGCTGCGGTGGGAAACAGTGCCGTTCTGTAACGCAAAAGTGTAAATTCTCCACCTTGGAAGGTTCTGGGGGCCCATCCCCCAATCCCAATCTAAGCGTTTAGCAAGGCAGAGGAGGAATACTGTATTGGTGTTGATCCATTTCAGTTACTGAGGCAGACACAAGTGTTGGTAATTGATGAGTTTCTTGCCCCAATACCTCTTTACCTCATAAACTATGAAATTCCTATCTTCCACCTGCACGTTGCGGTATCAGGATATCTACCCACCCTCCCGCCCACCCGGCCATTTGAATATGCACAGTTAATGAGTATTAAGTTAAAAAAAATAACCTTTAAAGAATCAATTTCATGGTGAATGCATCTAGTTAAGCAAGCCATTTAAACAACATTTTGCTCGTGTGTAGCAGACCATTTTATAAGTCACTGATAGCTTTACAAGCCTGTGTTTCAGACAAGCTAATTGGTTGTCTCCGATGTGTTTGGTGCACTCATTCATTAACTCTCCTTCCTGTCTAGCACGTACTTGACTAGCTCTCATATATATAGGTAGAACTTTTTAAACAATCATATTCTATTGCCAGAAAAAAGTTTTTCATAGATAGATTTCTTCCCACTTACCATATTTGCTTTCTTGAGATAAAGGTAAATCCTCAGTATTATCTCAAACATGGAAGATACAGAATCAAGTATAACACCCTCCTAGTGCTTGGTACCAAAAATGAGTGCTCTTTCAAGAGTCGACTAGAAATGACCACAGAAAGGAAAGAGAAGAGAGAGGAGAAAAAGAAACACTGACATGCCATTGAAGCCTGGCTGCCTCTGTAATTAATGACTGTGTTATACATGCTATTGAAAACTCCGATGCCGGCACCTGCGTGCAAAGACAAGTGCACTGTGGCTTCTCTTTCTGCATGTGTCAGTGCTCTCCATTCTCTGAGATAAGAATGAGACGCTTTGTTTGGACACAGATTAAAGGAATAGCTTGAAACAGAGTGTCCTATGGGTCTTGAGATTTCTGGAGTGGTTCTGTTTTCCCTGATAGCTTGTTTACTTTTCTGTTTGCAAAACAATTCGTTGCAGCTGCCTGTAGGCATATGTATAATAGAGTTTAAACCTATTAGACCTACAGTTTGGAAACTGTTGCTGAAATCCCACCTCCTACTTGAAATCTTGGCCTCATTAATTGGAAAGAGTGGTAACTTCTTTCCAAGATTCAGTTTCCTTCCTTTACTAACATTTTAATATGGGATGAAATATAAAATATAGTACATATTTTGTTGTCTTTTTCATTATAGTTTCAACTCTTTAAATTTGTTTATAAAGAAATAAATAAATGAGTATCTTTTTCATGTCTGGCATTGTACCGGGTGCATTACAGAATACAAATTAATTTTTTTCATTGTCTATGTCCTCAAGGAACTGAGAACTCATACACATGAAAAAAGTAGAGAATAACTACCCAAGTCTGGGTTATCTCACTGAAACTAGGATATCCTAGTGAATCTGGATAAAAATGGAATTCACCAGACTTGTGGAAATGCTTCATCCCCACTGAGTCTTGATATCCTAACCCATTAATTTGTACAGTAGTTATTTGTTTGTTTGTGAGGAAGATTGGCCCTGAGCTAACATCTGTTGCCAGTCCTCCTTTTTTTGCTTCAGGAAGAGTGGCCCTGAGCTATCATCTGTGCCAATCTTCCTCTCTTTTATGTGGCATACTGCCACGGGGTGGCTTGACAAGCAATGCTAGGTCCTCACCTAGGCTCCAAACCTGTGAACCCCAGGCCATTGAAGCAGAGCACACAAACTTAACTACTATTCCTCTGGGCCAGCCTCTGTACAGTAGTTATTTTTAATGACTGTTTTAAGGATAAAGTAATGGCTCGTATAACTGAATTTGTAATAGCCAAAAAGTAGAAACAGCCCAAATGTCCATCAATTGATACACATGGATAAGCAAAATGTGGTATATCCATACAATGGAATATTACTCAGCCATAAAAAGGAGTGAGGTACAGATATATGCCACAACATGGGTGAACCTTAAAAACATGCTAAGTGAAAGAAGCCAGACACAAAAGGCCACATATTATATGGATCCATTTATATGAAATGTTCAGGATAGGCAAATCCATAGAGACAGAAAGTAAATTAGTGGCTGCCAAGGGCTAGGGGAAAGGGTCCATGGGGAGTGACTGCTAATGGGTAAGGAGTTTCTTTTTTGAGTGATGAAGATGTCCTAGAATTAGATAGTGGTCATGGTTGCAGATATCTGTGAATATTCCAAAAACCACTGAAATATACTTTAAAAGGATGAATTTTATGGTATGCAAATTTTATCTCAATAAAAGAAAGTTAAATGTCTGTAGAACCAGATGAAAAGATGTTGAAATGTGTACTAAAGAAATGCAAAATCCAAGCAAGTAGTGGAGGAAATTATCTAGAATCTTAGGAGGGGGTGTCCACTTATGTGAGTGGACCAGTGAAGTGGGTAATGATAACTTGTATCCAGGAGCAAACAATCCCCTTTGAAGACCAGAGGGTTCTTATTGTTATGGCAACTATTTTTATTAAAAGCTTAACTATTTTTATAAAAGGCATATTTTTATAAATATGAGTGTCTCCCAAAATTTTGCCCTGGATATCTGTAGCTCCAATCTCATGTTTCAGGTTAAAACTTCTGTTTGAAAACCAACCCAAGTTCAGTGAAATGAGAATCTTTCATGGAATGATAACCCATTTCATTAGGATGGAGAGTTGTTTCCTTAATGAGAACGTCTTTTTAAACTGGCAAGGTTTAACATTAGAGTATAAAAATGATAAAATAATCAAACCTACAATATCAATACTTTTGTTTAAAGTATATGTTATATATAGGTCAACCTGGTAGATTCACTTTGTGATTATAATTTAAAATCTGTGAGTGATTTCTGAATTGTCCTCCTATGTTGGAAGGTATGAGGATTTAGTTAAGTTTGTAAATAATGTTAGAATGTACCAGAACTTGAGAGTGATTGAATTTATAAGTTTAATGGAAGAAATTTTTAAGAATTATTACTGGAAAAGAAAAATCTTGAGGATGTTTTGATTATTAGCCATTCTAAATGCTTAAAAAGAAAATTGAACGTATTAAACTTATAAGTAGAGTTTTGAAATGTTTGAGTGGTTAATTAAACTGAATTTATAAATGGACCTAAACTGTATTGAGCCTCCTGAACATTTTGTTAAAATTTACCAGATGTAGAAATAGAATATTTAGATTTTTAAGTTGACTATAACAGCTTCAGAAAAAACTAGGCTTCAGACATCGTGAATTTAATAAATTGTATATTCCTTCTTAAAACTGCAAAGTAACGATACCTAGTATTGCTCTGCACTAAAAGCCATCCTTAAGGACACCAAAAACCTCAAACTGACTCAGGTCGCAGACCCCGTGCCCTGGCTAGCTCTCGTGGCCTTTAGGAAGTGTCCACAGGAAAGAACCCCAGGCTGAACACAGGAAAAAATATGACTTTGCTGAGAGATGACCCTTCTGCCTGCTAGACCTCAATCCGAAGCATGTGAAATTGCACATGGAGCCTGGCCGGGGTGGAAAAACCAACTTCTCTGTCCCCTAAAGTGTGAGCCAAAGTGGGGGAGAAGAGGACTAGCAAGTGAGATCATACGGAGGCCTCAAACCAGCCACCCAGGCCCCTCCCAAGCTCTCCTTGTGCCCCTGCTGGACAAAGCGGGAAGTTGCAGAATGCTTTAGCCAGGGCTTGGCAATTTTTTTCCTGTAAAGGGCCAAATAATAAACATTCTAGGCTTTGCGGGACACACTGTCTCTGTGGCACTTACTTAACTTTGTCATTGTAGCGTGAAAGCAACCATAGGTAATACTTAAGGGAATAAGCGTGGCTCTGTTGCAATAAAACTTGTTTACAGGGAATTTATAGTGCCCAGGTGCTGGAGAAGCAACCAAAAGTGGCTACAATGACTAAGGTCCTTTCTGGTCTTAGAAGTTTCCTCTGTAACATTAAGGCTTCCCCTTGAAGTGATAGGAAGATGGCAGCTGGGTCTTAAAATATGAGAGTATAGACTGCTCCTTCCCACCTGTCGATGCAGGAGCCTTGGGTTGGGAGCAGGAGCCCGAGCAAAAGCCTGCATACAGAAGTCATTCCAGGCTGGAGAGGGCCGGGTAGCGTTACTGGAGTCGAGGAGGGTGCCCTACGGGAATCCTGGCTACCTTTCACTGGTCCCCAAAGACGAGACGCATCTGCACCTAATTTGTCCCTCTCACAGTAGTTGTCTGATAACAAGGTTTTTGGATAGGAGAATAAAACAAAGCTCCCAGGCATATCAAAAAGAGAAAATAAATGTATTTTGTTCTGTACTTTAGGTTAGCAGATGAAGCAACAAAAAAAAGGAATGCTTTACAGATCCCAGGTTGTACCACCAAAGCAAATGGGATCATTTTGTTTGACTTTTCTGGGACACGCTAAGTTCTGTGCTATGGAAGACTGGGTTTCTGTATAATTATTGTCACAACATATAACATTCTCTACACATCAGAGGTTACTGCCTGGGCAAGAAGACTTCTAATAAGGGCGAGGCTCCATCACCGGTCCTAACCTGCAGGCATTTGTCTGGTTTTTAATTATTCCGAGGTCAGACAGGCTGCACTTTGCTTACGAAACAAGCCATCTTATCAGAGCTACACTTTTATATTACACCTAGTGTTCATGAAATCAATCATCCATTATAAATATGCACTCCCAAAGCAATATTTTGGTATTGGTTAACATCAAGTTGTCATGTTCTGGTCTCTATTAGTACTCAGTAAAAAAGAAATGATATCTATTCTGTGGTGTAATATCTTTGGGACTATGGCAAGTTGGTTTTACTTTTATTATTTATTTCTGCCTTTAATGACATATTTAGTACCTTTCTAAGGATTTCAAAATCCCGCAAGCAGTACAATGAAAAAGGGAACAGCTGGCGCTGCTCTCTCTAGACGAACCTTTCTTTGAACAAGCTGCCAAGAATGCACTCTGAAAAATCTTAATGATGCCTGCCACTTTATCTCCAGACCCTGTCCTGGAGCCGTGGTGTGGGCAAAGTTCTCTCTGACTTTGGTGAAGGTTACCAAGTTAAGCCTGCTCCATGAGCTTCTGCAGTTAAGACAGCAAAGCTGGAGGGCCCCTTCGCAAACACACATACAAGATGTGTATACTCAGCGGTGTGCTAGTAAGTGTTTAATAACCAACTCGATAGAAAGGAAAAAGTTCTGGATTGTTGCATACTTGCAGATTTCCATGGTGTAAATACTCCAAACCATGGCCAATTTCATGACTTGTACACCGTCATGTCCTTGTGCCTGGAGTTCAAAACAGAAGGCATACAATCAGCATTTCAGTACAAAGGTTTTCCCCCAGTGTGACATGTTAATACAATAAGTATATCTACTCTAGTCATTAAAGTAAGGAGCTGGGCTGTAGATGAGGAAAGTCCCACTCCCCTTTTTATTTTTGGTAAGGAAGAGTGCCCTGAGCTAACATCTGTTGCCAGTCTTCCTCTTTTTGCTTGAGGAAGCTTGTCGCTGAGCTAACGTCTGTGCTAATCTTCCTCTATTTTGTATGTGGGATGCCACCACAGCATGGCTTGATGAGCGGTGTGTAGGTCCGCACCCTGGATCCAAGCCTGTGAACCCCAGACCGTGGAAGCAGCGCACATGAACTTAACCACTACGCCACCAGGCCAGCCCCTCCCATTCCCTTTTTAACAGTCATGGACAATATCCTACCAAATTTCACAGTCCATTCAGGCTCTCTTAGCATCCTCTTAATTGGAGCCCCTGGAGTAAATTTATCATCCAGACTGCACTTTTACCAAAGAGTGCAAACCAAAATGAACCTGCCTCAAAAACCATTATATCGTTCTTTGAAAAAGACAAACTATACAGTGGACACGTTGTGTATTTAAAATGACAGGAAAGCCGTAATGACTCCTCCGGGTTCAAGATAGTTAACTGAGCCGTGTTCTCGTGCATCGTCCTCCAGCTCGCCCTTCTGTCTGTCAGATCCACAACTACACTGCTTTCTCCTGGCTTTCTGTATTTTGTTGGTCATCCTCACCCTGTAGTCTCTACCATGCTCTGTCTTAGCTGCTGACCCATCACTGTCGGTTTGAAGAAACTGAGGGTGTCAGCCTAGACTCCTTCAGGAGACTGCATTCCTTTTCCAGAGATGAAGACAGAATGTGCCTCTATTTCTCAAGTTTCTTTGAAGAGTCTTCTGTCAAGATCCTTCTCATTCAGATGGACTTACATGACTTAAGAAGTATTCTAAATAATCATCTCCTTCTTTATTTGAATCAACTGCTTTTCTTACTTCCAGTTGAACTATAGTCTGAGTGCTATAAATGAGTGAAAAACTGTACAGTATTGATAAACTGTACAGTATTAATGATCTTTTATGGTCACTAAAAAGCCCAGGAAGGGGCAGGGGACTTGTAACCTTATAATACAATGATGAGGACAGTCCCCTCTTCGGGCTGCTGTTTCTGTTTTGTTTTGGTTTTGCAGTGTCCTGCTCTGTTCGGTGGAAGCCCACACATTGGCAAGTGCTGCGCTGGCACAGGTGGCTCATTAAAGCGCGCCTCGTGCTGCCTTCCTGCTCTCACCTGTCTCGTTCAGGAAGAGGTGGTTGAATGAGTGAAGCTATGGGAAGCCAACTTTCAGGATGCAGATTTCCAAAGCTCCTTATACTGATCCTGACCCCACCACAACCACTTCCTAAACTTAAGAGGGGTCCATTATAATCTACTACTTGTTCACTAAGGGAATATGTGTGTTGTGCGTAGATGGGAATCTAGGAAAGTCCGGGTAGAACAGATATCCAGCTTCTATCTCTAGTAGTGAATGCATGGAAAAATGAGCTAATAGCCCCAGACAGGGACAAGAGATACCTGCATTTCACATGGGCTAGAGCAGCGGTTCTCAGCAGGGCCAGAACCACCCCCTTGAGTTCACTAGAACATAGGGTGACATATTCTAGGATGCACAGAGCAGCCCCATGCAGTAAAGAATTGTCACACACCCTAACTCTCTTTTTAATGTCTTGCCACACATTCATATAGGTCAAAGTGCTGTTTATAAATATCTGAGCTTGGAACTTAACTCTGTGTCATATAAAAACATTAAGTAACGCCTTCTGGAGTGTTCTATCGCCCTGCTCCCCAGAGTGTTTAAAGGAAAACGAGGCCAACTCTGGGCACACACTTCTTACATGGTTTAATAACAAAAATAGGAAAAACAAGCAGCTTATCGTTATAAATAAAATGAGGCTGGCAGGTTTTTAAAAAAGAAAGACCTATTATTGCAGTTCAGAAATTATTTACATGACTTCTAGAAATGTAGTCACAACAGGTTTGCAAGAATTGAAAATAGAGTTTTCAAACGTGAAGTGAGTCAAGAGAGGGAAATCAGTGAGGATCCTCACAAGCCCCTTCGAGGTCCTGAAGTAGGAAGGTTTGTTTTATTATTTCTCTACTCAAGGAGACAATGAAGGACGTCTCCTACCCAATGAGTGGGTCTCCTGTGCTATGTAATGTCTCACAGGTTTCACAGCTGCTACAACATTAGCAGCGATGGGATGGTGCCGCGTCGTCTCTGTTATATTAGGACTTTACAGTACATGCGATGTGTGAATAATGGAATGCAGTAATGCAAATCACGCCACAGTGCAGGAGTGACGAAGGGCTCTGATGACTTAGCTAAAATAGGTTGGCTACTTATGGTGGCTTTGTTTTCCTATCTCTAGGGTGGATACATGGCCACTAAAAAAGTACCCACTCTCTGTGACTATCCCCAAAATAGCTAAATGACCACAGTTTGCCAGGCAGCTGTATTCTGATGTCATTTTCCCAAGTGCCACCTCCAGAAGCCAATGTGAAACGGTCACCATCTTCTGATTCCAGTAGCTTCCAGTTCACAATGACAGTTAAGCAGCCAATAAAGTATTCAGAAGACTTAGGTTCATTTTCTCATAAGTCATTTTTAAAATTTTTATTTCGATGAGAAAATAACCTCTAAAAAATTAAAAAATAGATCTTGCAACATAGGCAGTTTTCTTTGTTTTTTGGGGTTTTTTTGAGGAAGATTAGCCCTGAGCTAACATCTGCTGCCAATCCTCCTCTTTTTGCTGAGGAAGACTGGTCCTGAGCTAATATCCGTGCCCATCTTCCTCCACTTTACATGTGGGATGCCTACCACAGCACAGTGGCGTGCCAAGCAGTGCCATGTCCGCACCTGGGATCTGAACCAGCGAACCCCAGGCCTCCGAAGCGAAATGTGTGAACTTAACCGCTGCACCACCACGCGGGACCCTTAGGCAGTTTTTTTTTTAACCTTAAAAATAATATCAGATGTAAGCATATGATTTATGTTGGTCAAACTTAATACCCTTCTTTATACATCACCATATAGAAGGACAAAAAAAGCCATGGTGGACAAATCAAACATACTGTGAGTCATTTTTATTGTAATAATACAGGGGAGGTAAAATTTGAAGTTCAGGTTAATATAAGAAAGCCAAATAAAAATGTTATCTGAAAAGAAAAAGTTTAAGTCAGAGCATTAAGTCTTGATCTTTTCCTTTCTTGTGTCGTACTCTTTGTTTTTAGAAACATGAAACTCTGGGTAATGAAAAGCCATGTTCTAGCAGCTAACACAGTCCCTCACTGTATCTGAGGACCACTGGAATGCCAAACTTGTTTTAAAATTGATATCATAAATGCAGAGCCGTGTGGAATCATTTGGATAGCGGTGGGGTGGGTATGGCAGGGCTAGATACCCACTTAGGTTACAGATCTGAAAATCTCAGGTTACCCAGCCGTGTTTGTCAGCTTAACACCAGCAGGCTCCTTTATCTGGTGACCACCTGTAATGGAAGCTTCCATTTCCTTCTCATGTTTAATATTCAGCAGGGACAACTTCTGAAGCATAACTGCCTTCAGACGTCTTCATTATCTTCCAAGTGTGCCTTCGTGATAGACTATATTTTCAGTTGCCTAGAAACCAACCTAATGGGTAGCTAAAAACCTTACTGGTTTTTTGTGTCTAGTCTGTATTGCAAAATATCAGAACTTGTATTTTGTGATTATTGAAATCTAACATTGTTTTCAAATTAGCTGTTAATGCGCTACCAGGATCACGTGTTAATATGCTATATACTTGCTGTTAGTCTTTTTCTTTATTTTAATATTATTGAATTTCTTTCCACCAGTTGTCTTCCCAGTTATTAGCAGTACTTAAAATGCTGTCCTCTTAGATTTGAAGTTAGAAAATGTGGCAAGGGTACAACTTCCTTCATGTACCAGATTTTGGATGTTACGTGCTGTCCCCTCATGATGGGAAGCATTATTGATGAAATACTGGATTGTTTCGCAAACACAGGAGTCCCCACACCTGCACTCAGTGGGGCAGCCCGAAGCCTCAGTTTGTGGGAGAAGCAAGGAGACTAACATCTCTGATTTAAAACCCTTTGGAGCAGCCAGCCTCTTCTAGATGTAGACTTCAACACATTCCCCACCTGTCGCTCCTGCCAACTCTTCTCGCCCCCTGCTGGCCGAGGGCTCCCTGGTCAGCTGACGGACAGGTTCTCCCTCAGTGGGGCAGGGTTGGTCTCTGGTGCTGGTCATTGCACAAGCAATTTCAGATTCTCTTGGAAGTAAGTTGTTTTCGGTGCCCTAAAGAAGAGAAAGTAGAAGATTGGCGTTTGCATTTTCAATAAGGGAGAATTCTCTTAACAATGTGATCTGTAAAATACCTTGGGCAAAAATTGTTCTCCAGTTGTGCAGCCATTTTCTAATCTGTAAGTGAGATTTTCATTACTCTTCAGAATCAAAATTAATGAAATCCTTCCATTCTTGGAGGCCTCTTTTTTTTTTTTTGTAGTAGTAGTAGTAGTAGTAATTATTGTTAATTATTGACTTTTGGGACACACATACTATAAAATGTTAGCATATTTGTGCTTCCTAAATTAGCATAAAAACTTAGTATTTCTTACATATATCTTCTTGCTCACCTGAAAAAAATTTGCACATATATTAATACCACATTGGATATTGTTTCTCTGCTGTTACATTAGTCTAGTGCTTGAGATGATAAAGACAAAATGAAACCACAGTTGGGAATGGCATAAAGTTGAGACACTTTTTTTTTTCTGGGTCAGATATTGACTAAGGTAAGACCTTGGAATTTTCCATGGCACATGGGGTTTAATGAAATTTGTTGACCTAGAATGTCTTCGAACGATGCCTCATCTGATGGTGCTACTGACTTGTATTTTATGTTACATAAACCTGACTAGGTTATAAGTAACAATGTTCTTGTGTGATGGTGTGTGTGTGTGTGTGTGAAAAAGAATGAGGAGCTTCATGAACTTTGTACTTTATCATACCCTTTGAGAGAAGATCATTGATCCTTCCGGAAGTCATAATCATTTGATAGTTATTTGCAGTCAGGAATTGGTAATCCTGGCTGCTCTTCCCCTAGCCAGTACACTAAGAGTGAGTGTCACTGGTTAGTAATCAGATAGTTTTTAAAATAGTGAATTCTCCATCCCACATACCAGCTAAGGTCTTGATGCTCCCTTCCTGAAAATTCAGGACTGGGAGAAAAAAGGCTGGGAGACTTGATGTATGTATGTATGTATATTTATACAAGTTTATATATGCTATACATACACTGGGTTTCTATCCTGTTTCCTCAAAAACGCTTACCCAGATCTCAGAAATAGATACTAGAAATTTTACGGGAGAGAGAGAAAAGATTATTCAAATCATATTTTTTGTTGTATATGTGTTTGATAGTCAAAATAATTGAATCTTGAGTCACTGATCTAGTACATACTATAGGTTGTGACCCATGTAATAAGTTAGAGGGGTGATATAATGAAAGCTGCTCTGCTAGAGTTCTTTTGATGGAATGGAATCTTTTTGGTGTCTGCAGCGTACTTTACCCTGTACCATAGTACATATAATTCTTGCTTAGACTTCATCAGACCTCCCATGCTGATAAGTGTATGGATGGAATGGTGGCTTGCAAGCGGGTCGTTCACCCCTAAAGAAAACAGTCCCGGGTCACAACATATAACCCATGATACAACAACAGCTGTGGATGGGATTCTAGAAAGTCCTAGGTGTCACAGTTCATGTAAGTTCCCCTTGAAATCCCGCAACTTCATCACTCTCCAAAGTTTGAAATAAGAACAGTTCTGATATAATTAATAACATATTTATCTTTTCTCCCCCTCTAAAGGTCAAAAAATATTTTGAACTTGAACCACTTGCACGTGGAAAACGCTGGATTCTGCAGCCCTGCTCGCTGGATGACATGGAAGCATTGAAAGACAGCTTCTCTCAGCTGATAAATTTGTTAGAAGAAAAAGACCACGAAGCTGTAAGAATGTGAAATCTGGCAAAGAAGAGGGGCTCCCAAAAGACCTTGAACCTATCGTATTAGTTTCTCATTTTAATTTTATTTTGGTATCAAGGCTATAATGGCTTCAGTGTCTATTTTCCTCTAGTTGTCTCAGACTCTCATCTCTCTATTAAAGTGAATATTCTGTAAATCAGGTGAATTACCATCGGCATTAACGTCAAGTACACACTACTGAGAGAGAATTTATTCTCTGTTTACCACTAATTACCTGCACCGCATGTCTTTTCTTTCTGTTGTTCTAAGCATCTCTTCTGTACTCTGGGCTAAAATGGATGGAATTCGTGGCTCACGGAAATCAAATCCCTTACGAAGGACTCAGGGAGCCTCAGAACCTTGACTCGTATTCCCTGGGTTTGGGGTGGAGCGTTGTGTGACTGGGGCTCCCCAAAATATGTGTATCATTTTCAAAATCTCTTGGGGTTTTTATTGTATTTTATTTTGTCTTATTTTATTTTTTAGTTTTTTGTATACTGGCCTTATCAATTATGAGAGAAAAATGAGCACCAAAAGCTTCAATTAATCACCTTATCAGAAAGAAATATCCTGCCATAGTAAAATTAACTTAGAAGAACTTAAAGATGCATAACGTTTCCTTGACAACATCCGAAGTCGCACTCTCTTTCCTCTTTTAAGAGCAAAGACATTGTTTTAATTTTTGAGAAGAGGTAATTAAGGCCCAATGCTCGCATCACTGGTTACTATTTTATCAAGTCCTCAAATATTTTTTTAATGGAAAGATTACCCTGCACAAAATCAAGCTGCAACATAATATAGGTATCTTTTTCTAAAAATCTTAAGTATCTGACTGAAAGAGAAAAAAATAATTTTTAAAATGATAGATAAAATTTTTAAAAACAGCCAAATAAAGTATAGTTTATACTGGCTGGGGTTTAAGCTGGCGTGGGTTTGTCAAAGATAACAAAGGCAGAATCATCTGTCTATTCATTCATTAAGTGCTAATGTCGTTGAATGGAGTCCGGTGATGTCTCCATCTAGTGATTAAAGGCCTATCAGTATTTCTATTATAAACCTCTATTTTCAGGGGTTTCAGTGTGCCCTTAAAAATGTGCTGGGGTGCAGCAAATAAATAATTTTAGGGCCCAGATTTAGTCTTTGGAACTGATCATTTTTTTCATTTAATTTAAATGATAAAATTGCTAGAGATAAATGTACAGTTTTACTCAAGTTTGGCACCTTTGACCTTTTCTAAATCAGGAATAATCAATGGATATTGAGGTTTATGGTTGAAATGCTCTCTGGCACATTTTGTAGATTTTTGACCACTTAAAATACAAAGTTGCCAAATGATAGAAAACTGCTCCCTTCACCTGAGCAATAAAAACGTTTGTAATTTTTAGGTAGCCGAGACTGCTTCCCAAAAACCACAGACTCACACTGTACTCCAGGGTGACATAACACCTTGTAATTCTCCAGAAGATATGCGTCATTCAAATACAACTTTTTTGATTTAATCTTGTAGGTGGATTTTAATGAAATCATTACCTTTGAAACATCGGACACTTCTTTAAGCTTTTTTTTTTTTTATGGAATGGATCGAAAAAGGTTCATATTCAATTTGCCTACAGCATGCTTAAATATTCTTACGCTAGGTAATCTGTGAGCAGCACAAAGCTTTTATTCCAATGACCCGTTACACAAGTCCTGCTTTTATTTTGTCCCATTGTGCTCATCTTCGATGAAAAATAAAGGATGATTAGGCCTTGCTTTCTCTGCAAGTTCATTACATGGAGAATGTTGTCTTTTTAAGATACTGTGGCTGAGTGCTCCTAAGCCATCTGTTAAATGACTTCCCGTTGTCTGTGTGTGTGTTCATGTGTGCGCCAGTGATGGGCTTCTCCTCAGACCCACGACTGTCTGCAGTGTCTCAGCCGTCAGAGTGAAAACATTATCAATCAGTACCCAACAACAGCTGTTTTTGACAAGTTTCTGTCTGACGCCTAATGCTTTACAACTGTCAATAAGGCTCCTCCTTTGTCTAGCAGTTCGGAGCTCGCTGTCTTGCTGCTTCGGTGCGGCATCCTGTCCTTGTAACCCTAGAATTTGCCGTGTTTTGGAAATCCGCAAGGGGGGAGGGGAGGGGGCTGGACGGGCATGTGTGGGTGGGTGGTGGGTGGTGGGTGTGCGTATCTGTCGCGTTCCTACTTTCATGTAAAGTGCCACAGGTGGCTTAGTTTGCATATTCAAATATTATATAGGAAAAACAGTCTGTTATGTATTTCTTCACTTAGCTTCTTGTTATATTTATGGAAGTTACCAGTTTTTGTACCTTCTTAGCTAAAGCAGTTGCCTTTTTGTAATGGCAATTAATTTATATGACAAAACTTTGTATCTACTGTAGTTTACAGTATTGGTTGCTAATTAACTGCCATATTTCCCTGTCTTTCTATTAAAAAAAAATACTGTATCTGTACTGAGAGGTTAACAGATTCACGTGGACAGTTGCCAGGCAGGAAGAACTTGTATTGTCTGTGATTTATACATGATTTCCACTATCTTCGAATGAAAATAAACGCTGAGTAGAATTGATGCTTTTGGACTGGACTGACTCCTTTCAGCTTTAGCATTTGGGAGTCCCAGATTTCTATTTACATTTGTGTTGCCTATTTAAGTCTTCAAAATAAGTTCCACTGCTCTTGGGTGAAAACAATGATTAACTTGCATTTCCTTTGAAGCCATCCCGAAAACCTTAAAAGACCAAAAAAAAGAAAGCCAGTGTCTTCCAGTCAGTTTGTCTTCAGCACAATTCCTTCAGAATGAGTGAGAAGAGTCGAGATGTTAATGTAAAGTGCCATCCTTCAATCAAAGTATCATTTTATAATATTTACTGCAAAAGCAACTTTCTAACAGTGGGTATTTGGTGCATTGAACTATTTCCTTCAATGGTGATTGATGCCCTTAGGAAATAAGTAAATATTTTTCAGTGACTCGAGAGCAAATACTGTGTATTCACATGTCCATCCTTGAGGATGAGAGTATTCTATAAAAGATGAAAAGAGTGAGAAAGAAAAATAAAAAGATAGGTGGCTGGGAGAGAGAGAGAAAGAAAAAGGAAAAAAATACATAATAGAAGATGAAAAATTCAAATCCCAGCTCTTGTTTGATCCCAAATGCAACATTATCCAGACATGTATTATTTGACTTCACAGAAAGCTTGCAACACTTCACGTCTAAGCTGGGATCCAACCTACCTTCCTAGTCTTCTTTCCAAGGTTGGCAATTAGCAGTTATCAAGTTCCTAAGCATCTCAGACCTATCCAAGCAAATGTGGGCAGAACTGTAAGATTTTGAAGCAAATGGGGTTTTCTTAATGTCCAGATGGAATATTCAGATGCAAGTGGAAATCTAAAATTCATGCCTGGCTTCATCCTCTTTATAATTTTAGAGTGCCTTTTCATTAACCTCCTGACCTAATGGTGCAAACAGAAAGGAAAAGGTCTGTGGAGGGGGCGGGAAGTGGGAGTTGCCCTTTGGGATCCCCCCTTCTCAGTGCCTTTGGAAAGGACGATGTGTCTTCTGTTAGGCAGGAACTTTAGGAGATTACAGATTCCCTGCCTTCTCTTTCCCCTAGCCTGGGTCCTGGAGATCTGAAGTTCACGCTGTGAAACGCATTATCACATCACATTGGGAATTCCTGGCTCCCAAGGCTTCACAACTTTTGGCCTCCAGTGAGTCAGCATGATTAAATGATTTGCATCTCAGGGTTAAATGTTTTCCAACTCAGATGCATGAAGTGACTGATGAGCCCACGTTTTGGCACCCTACCCCAGCCCCCTTGAACTGATTTGGGAACATGAAAAGGATCCCTTGTAAGACCCAGAAGCCTCAGATGGGCTATCAGTTTCCCCTCCCTTTTCCCATTCTCTTTGAATTAAAATCTAAACAAAAAGCTTTCTTTCTGCCTACAGCAGAGCCGGAAATTCTGACTTCCTATCCTGGGGATTCATCTTTTTTGTGACAAACTCTTCATAAAGTGACTTTCTGTGAAACCAGTGCAAAGAATGTAAAAGGCACCAAGAAGACTCTCTCCAACATTTGCCTTGCCTAGCAGCCTCCTTTCCTTACAAAACTGAGTGGAGGGGAAAGGGCATGATTTTTCCATCAGATTGTTTCTGCAGTCTCATCTTGCATTCCATCTCTGCTCCACGAGGCCTGCTCTGTTCCCTGGGTGCTGTTTAGAAAGGCCACCTACAGTGTTCTTAGGCTTCACGTAGTGCCCCCACCCTTCCATGCTCTGGTGAAGGGGTTTCCATGGGACACTCTATATGAATAATCACTTTTTACAAGGCAATAGTTCAGGCTTTCTGTTTTAAAGCAACTTCGCTTACCATATGTACCTTGTGAGATCACTGGTAGCCGGTTTGGAGAATAAGGAAGGGCACTCCTGATTTCATGCCTTGCTAGGCTCAGCCGGGCTTATGACCCAGTCTGACTCCTGACCCCCCCTACTGCTCTAGTAGACTTTTCCACAACTGTGGACCAACTTGGGAGCAGCCGTCAAATTGCACTTTAAAAAAATGATCTGCAAACTACCAAAGAATGATGAATTGCTTTTTTTTCCTTTTTTGTTCAAAAATCTCTCCCTCTTACTCTGATGCTCTCAAAATATTCTACACAGATATTTCAGCTGGTTCTTTCTGGCAGCAACATTCTGACCATGGAGGTGAGTCAGCAACGTTGTCCCCAGAGAGGAAAGCTGGCTCAAACGCATGGGGATGGGGCACACACTGATGGATGAAAATAAGCCTTGAATAAGCATCAGGTTCCCTAGTCTCCCTCCTTTCCCTGTTTCCTCATGGGGTGTGGGGAGTGGGGGAGCTGGTCAGTTCAAAAAACCCTAAGATCACTTACATCACAGACAACCCTTCCTGTAGGTGTGAAATCTAGCCTACAATGCCCCAACCTTCACTGACAAGTGATTCATTGAGACAAAGGCTGGAGTTCGAGCATCAAACAGATGTCCGACAAAACACCAAACGCCTATAAATGATGGCTTTGCAAGCACTGGAATGACTGGAAGACCTGGCCTAATGATGCACCCCATGTCTGGACAAGCTTACAGAAGATATAGGTGGGGAGGGGGTGAGGGAGCTGTGTTTAAATGGAGTCTGAAGAAGGCTGTTTCGGGAAAGAGAAGTGAAACCACGATTCTCACCTGAGAGGTTCATGTCGGCCATGAATGATTTGTCTTGTTTATGTATAATATATGAAAGGGTCAATCAGAAACATGCATGTCAAGGGCACCCTAAAGACCAGACTAGTATGATATGATATTAAATCATTAGACATATAAATATCAGAGTAAATTAAAAATGAGAAGATTTCGTTGGAACGGAAACTGCTCTCCAAAAGGCAGAGACAGGAATGCAAACAGTAAGTCTGGCTGTCATTCTCTAGAATCTGGAGCAAGTCAGACGTGGCTCTGGACCTTCTCCGACTGTTTTACAACTTTCTAGACATGGGGTGTATCAACCCAACACTTTTATTAAGCAGCTTCAACAGGATTTTTCAGCTGACAGCTTGTCGAGGTTCAACTTACCATTGTCCTTTTTACAGGTTTTCTCTCACAATTGGAACTTTGGGTTTTAATAATCTGGGGGTCTTAATTTATTCATTCAGTACCTTTTGCTTGAACACCTATGGTGTACCAGGCATTGTGTTGGATGCTGGGGATGCAGCAGTAAACAGGACAGACTTACTCCCTACTTCATAGGACTTTAATTCCTGTAACACTGGGTAAGTTGGATTATTTCTATGACCCTAGAGAATTTTTTTATTTGGGAATCATTTTGTTGTATTAAAATTGCAATTTGAGTCTCTAGATTTTTAAATATTTTTTCTTGGTCTGAATTCCTGGTTTTCACCCCTGCTAATCTAAAATTGTCTTTGAATACTATTTTGTTTCTTTTGAGACCATTAATAAAACTAGAAATCTAAACAAACACAACAGGAAAGGCTTTGCCCCTTTTTAGCTTCTTTCTAAATAGAAGTCTGGAAAGCTAGCACCTCTGATTCTGCTATTTTCCTGCCCCAACAACGTAGCATGTGTCTAGCACGCAAACATGCTTCCAAAGTGCAGAACCAAACTCTGAGTGATCTGCTGTTCTTTTCGTCTCCTCTGTACTCAAAGGGCTTTACCTCCTTCTCCAGAACACTCGGTCTCATCCTTCTGTCTGTTGAGCTGATCAATGATCTATGTTTAAAATGTTGAATGTTGACTCTCTAAGAACAAAATTCTTATTCAGTGGCAATCTCTTGTGTTTGATTCACCTAAGAGTAAAGGCTGCTGCCTAGAAATCATGCCACAGTTCACATGCCCAGGCAGAGGCAGTACCTGTAACCATGGAACCCCCTGGACTTTTTAAGTAGTCAGAGTGAGTTTCAGCTGGATTTCAGAAGGCTGCTGTTTTCCTCTCATTGAAGATTGGGGACCTGGAGACCCCTTAAAACCCATTATTTATTCCAAGATGGTACTTGGGCAAAGTGGGTCCTTTAGCAGGAGTGAAGGCAGTTTGGGTTTAGAACAGTTTTGCAAAATCTATATCGACACCATTATTTCCTTGAACACCTAAAGTCCGTACTATTCTTCCCTTACCAGCCCCAAGCCGCATGATGGATGTGCCTCTCAGAGAACAACAGTGTGTCCCCCTGCAGTTGACCTGCCTGGGTGTTCACGTAGGATCACAAAATAAACAAACAGAAGCCTCTCTGTTTTCATTCAGTGTGTTAATTTCAAGTCCCCCCAAACTTTTAGGTAAAACAGCAGGATCCAATGAAGTCACATAATACCAGAGATTAATTAAAATGTGTGGTTTGTAATTCAAGGTTCTGTCCCTAATGAAATAATGGATCTGGACAATGATCATCAGTGTCTTCTAACATCACAAAGAGGGAGACAACCAGGCATTATGTGCTTCCTGAGAGAAGTGAACAGTACCACTTAGGAAGTATTCTCGCCAAAAAAAATTGAACCCGCATCTGATCAAGCCTCTGGATCTAACCACTGGTTTGCAGAAGATACAGGAACAGAGAAGCATGTTAAATCACACTGGTGGTACAATACTTAAAATCAGACTATTGGAAACTCGATAAGTTGGTTTCTGAAATAAATGGAAAGGAAAAAAGAAGTAGAGGGAGGAAACGTATAGATTAAGAGTATGTTAAGAGCTCTGTCAAACAGTTGCAGAGTATGGACCTTATTTGGATTCTGATTCAAACTACCAAAATGTAAAAGAATAAAATTTGAGACAATTGGAGAAATTTAAAGATTTACTGAATATTTTATAAATTAAGGAATGATTGAATTACTAGGATGTTCTGGATGTGATAATGGAATTTGCAGTTGTGTATTTTTGTATGTGTGTGAGAAGATTGGCCCTGAGCTAACAATCTTTCTCTATTTTATATAGGATGCCACCACAGTGTGGCTTGACGAGCAGTGCTAGGTCTGTGCCCAGGATCTGAACCTTCAAACCCCAGGCCACAGAAGCAGAGCACGCAAACTTAACCACTACACCACTAGGCTGGCCCTGTGGTTGTATAATTTTTAAAGGAGCCCTTATTAATGACACACTGAGATATTTATGGATGAAGTATGATGCTTGAGATTTATTTCAAAATTATTAAGTAGAAGAACAGAAGTAGGTGTGGATATAGATGAAACAAGATTGGCCATGGGTGACAACTGTGGAAGCCAACCAATGGTGACATAGAGATTCATGATAACTGATGTCTGCCTCTGAATGTGTCACTGACATTTTCTCCAAGAAGAAGTTTTTGAATGAGAGAAAGGAGGAAAAGAGAGAGTGAAGAGAGGAAAAGACGAGACACATCTTCTTTACCCAGCCATCAGTTCTTGGGCACTTGGGTTGCTTCCACTTATTGGCTATAGTGAATAATGTTTCAGTGAACATAGGGGTGCATAAGTCTCTTTGAATTGTTGATTTCAAGTTCTTTGGATAAATACCCAGCAGTGGGATGGCTGTCTCATATGGTATTCCTATTTTTAATCTTTTGAGAAGTCTCCACACTATTTTCCATAGTAGCTGCACCAGTTTACATTCCCACCAGCAGTGTATGAGGGTTCCCCTTTCTCCACATCCTCTCCAACATTTGTTATTTGTTAGAGAGAAGGATTTTAAGTCTTAATACTTTTTCTCATAGGGCTGGGATTGCATAAAGTTGAACTTTGTCATGAATGATTTTAAAAGTTATTCACATTTATTGTGGAAATACAAAGATTATGTAAAGGAGAAAATAACTGTAATCCTAGAAAGAATCACATTAACATTGTGATGTATATCTTTTTAATCTCCTTTTTATCCATATATGTATTTTATAAAATTGGGGTCATACTTTGCATACTGTTTTGGAACATGCTTTTTACCTTTAATATAGTAGGAGCATTTTTCCATGTTGTTGAATTTTTTCCTAAAACACGATTTTTAATGGCTGCCTACCACTTACAAATACCATTATTTATCTGACTTGTGTCCTGTTGTTAGATATTTGGATTTCTGTTTTAAATGTCTCTGTAGATGAATATTTGTGCACATTTCTTGATTTCCATGGAGTAAATACTTAAGTGGAATTACAGGGTTTGAAGTGAATTACAGTCAAAAGGCATAAACACTTTTAAGGCTTTTAAAACATTCTCAAATTGCCCTCCCAAGCTGTATCAATTCATAACTCCCACCAGTGACTAGATGCCGGTTCCTATTTCTCTATTATCTTGTGAACTTGGGCTATTGAATTATTTTCATTTATCCTGATTTAATAGGTAGAAAATGAAGTCTAGTGTTAATTTGCTTTTATGACAATTTGCATTTTAGCTAGACTTCAGACAAATGAAACAGCTTTGGTCATCATTTTCTGGGGAAGTAGAAGGAGTGACCGCTATTTAATTCTGTGTACTAAATTGTTTCACTCAAACACTTCCCATCCATGTATTACATGATGTTGACCACAGGTTAGATACACAATATATATTATATATGTTTTTGTGGGGTAGAAAGATTTATAAATAAACACTACACACTTCTGATGAGTCCATTGTGTTGAAAGTAAGTGTGGAAAGCGGGGGAGGGAGGAAGGAAAGACACAGTGGAGGCATGAATCATACGTGTTACTCTCTTGCCCAGAAGGAAAGAATGAAAACAAAAATGGAAAAGTAAGTTGGTAGGTTGGGGTCAGATTTTGAGGGGGCCTTGAATGCCAGGACAAAGAATTTGGATGAAATCTAGTGGTCGATGGGGAGCCAATGAATGCTTTTAAGAAGAGTAGCATAATCACAACAGTTATTTAGGAAGCGTAACCTGGGGGGGAGGGTGGGTTGGAAGAAGGACGCTGTAGGGTGGTTGCAGGTAACACTGAAGAAGAATAAATGTGATAAGATGAAAGATGTAGCAGGAAAACATTTGTCAATGGGAACAATGATTAAATGACTAAGGCCAAACTGAGGGGCTGAGATAATGAAGAGAGAACTTTAAAACCAGCCTCCTTACCTTTATTACCTGGGGTGCTGCCCCCACCCACCCAGGGATGACTTCCAAAGATCTGAGGAACCCCACAAGCCACCCAGAAAGTGCTCTGTTGGACACACTCAAATTGCCTCAGATAAAAGGGTTTAATAAACAAACCCACCAACAAATAAGGTAGGCAGGAATCCTGCTGGGGTAACTGGAACACTGTACTTCAAGATGCAGTAGGTAGTACTTTACATCATCTGATAAGAGCCACATGACAAGAACTCTACTAACCATTCCCCCATTCAAGTCCAGCTTCACAGGTGTGCAACTAGTGCCTTCACACAGTGTCCCATACCCAGGAGGGACTGTACTTCATGTAATGCTCTGCTGTCACCATCTTGAAATTCTTAATAATTTTGTCATTGAACTTGTGTTTTTTAAGTGAAGTCCAATGGGATGATGGAGCCTGCATGCAAGTAGAGGAGATGCCATAATACGTGTGTCCTCGCCTGTCTATTCATCTGTAGCATTTCCGATGCACCATTAGCAAAGAATCCCTGTGGACCCACGAAGCATGTGATCTCAAACCAAGTACAAGGTAAGCATGTTAAGTCTATCACTGGGTAAGATTGGGCACTGGCATCCCCCAGAGGCATGCTTTCTGTCCAGATCTGAACTTGCTTCAAATGCTGGGAGAAAGCCATGGCATTCTAAGGAATACCATGACCAAAGAATCTTATGCATTCTTTCTTACCTATTTTACTTCCCTGCATTAGCCAACCACTTACACTGAAAATAGTGACATAGAAGGAAGAGGAAGATAGGGCAACCCATAGTTTCACTTCTTTTCAGTCCATCCTTACTCATCAGTAGCCAAAGGCGATGAGTCGATGGAATGGTTTTATGTATCAAGAAGTGAAATAAAAACAGATGAATTCATTTTGTGCGAAACACAAATGCATTGTACAAGCTATGAAATATTAATTGTGTAATTTCAATGATTCTGAATACGAGTTAAAACTGGCATTGCAGACGGGGCTGGCCCCGTGGCCGAGTGGTTAAGTTCGCGCGCTCCGCTGCAGGCGGCCCAGTGTTTCGTTGGTTCGAATCCTGGGCGCGGACATGGCACTGCTCATCAAGCCACGCTGAGGCAGCGTCCCACATGCCACAACTAGAAGGACCCACAATGAAGAATATACAACTATGTACCAGGGGGCTTTGGGGAGAAAAAGGAAAAATTAAAAAAAAAAAAATCTTTAAAAAAAAATTTAAAAAAAAAAACTGGCATTGCAGAATATAAAGATTAGTGGTAATATTTATACTAATAATTTTCATTTTCAATTTTTCTTGACTGAGAATGACATCAAATAACAAATCCAAATCACCAGGGCCAGTCAACATCAAGACCTTACAAGAAAGAAAAATACTTTGTATTAATGGCATTTTTTCCCTTCTTTTTGAACAAAGGGCCTCATATTTTTATTTTGCACTGGGTCCTGTAAATTATGTAACCACCCTTACCCCCAATAAACTTATGTGCTCTGAAACAAATTAACTGTGTTTGAATTCCAGCATTGACACTTGCTAACTTTGGGCAAGTTGTTAATCTTTCTAAGGCTCAGTTTCCTCACCTGTAAAATGGAAATATTAACAAGTCATATCATTGAACCATAGAGTTTTTATAAGGATTAGTGAAATACTATAAATAAAAAACTTAATACCTTGCCTGCCACATAGCAGATGCCTGATAAATGTTAGTTCTTACAGTTGCTATAATTGTTAGCTCCTACAGTGTAAATTGTTAGTTACTGCACTCCCTCACTCTGGTGTTCCACGGCAGGGTGATGCTAATACAGCATTGCTGCACGTGCTTGACTCCACCCGCCTCCACTTAGCTGACTCCCTGTCTCTGTGGCACATGCAGACTCCTCGAGGTAAGTTATGCCAGTCATTCTCTAGTGTGGGGCACTCCTGTGAGGCTGATTGCTCATGAGTCACTGCCATCTTATGGCTAGCTGACTCCAGATAGGGCCCCATCCTTCGTCCCATTAACTATGGCCAGGATAGCAGGGTCACATGGTACAAAGCATAAGAAACTCCTGGAAGGAGGCCAGGGCGTATGGCAATCCCTTTGAAGCTGCCCAGGGAGGGGCAATGTAATGAGCAGGCACCTTGCATTGCTCGTCCAGGACAAAGTCTGGCTGCCCTCTAAGGTGGCCTTTGAAACTTTTGAAATAAAAAAAAAAAATAGGTCTTTTTGATGATTTGCTTGTCCATATGGATCAGAAAGATGCATAGTTAGATTTCCTTTGACAGACCACAACCCTAAAATCATAATCCTACCTTTTGAATGCACAGAACAAAATTACCACGTGATATTAAGAAGACACTCTCGGCATTGAAAGCGTTACTGCAGCAGACATCCAGCAGAGCTCCCAAGGGAGTGGTCTGTAGATGACCAGGATAAAAATAATCCAGAGTCCGCCTATGAATGCAAGTTCCTGGGCCATGCTTCCAGATCTACCAAATCAAGTACCTAGGAGTGGGAGGCTCAGGAATCCAGGTGATTCTGACCAGCAACCTTTATGTGTTTATGGGCAGCAAAAGGTAGAAGAGGTGAACAATGACGAAAGTGAATTAGGAAAAAGGACATTTTTTGTCTAGGAGCCATCAAACTTAACATACATCAGCCACGTTCCTCTGGAAGTTGTGCCTGGGCGTTGCCCTGGAATGTGAGCTCACTGGTCCTCTGTGGTCTGGGGGTTCTTAGTGCCAAGTTACTGGGTCACCCCTGTGAGATATAAAGGGACCTTCTGGAAGTGGAATGAGGCTCTGCCTCTGAGAAAGGGAACAGGCTTATACTGAGGACTGTGAAGAAAACCATTTGAAGACTTGAGTGAAGAGGTTTGGGGATGTTCTACGTCAGCAGGCATTGACCGCATTGCACCCACACTGGGACTACAGGAAGATGTTCCAGTGGGTCCAGGGCAGGATAGTTTTATGGAAGCCAACTTCTAGACCTTCACCTGATGTAGGTATTTGTTCCTAAAATTGGTGTGCCCAAGAGAGGGGCCATACTCTGCTGCTTCACCTTCACCTGCTCTTCACAGTCCCCCTTCTGCCACTTCAGAAAAGAAAAGAGGTCTCTCCCGTGTCCCGTAGAGCTGGCTAGGCATCCAGTGACTCAAGAGCTTACAGATGGGCAGTGTTAGAGGAGGAAAAGCAACTGGCACAAGGGCACCCCTGACAAGAAATCAGTGCTTTAACCAAATGCCACTATGCACCGAAACAGCCTCCCAGACTGATCTTGTCTCAGAAGACTCTCGAGAACTTGCCTTTTTGCACTTACTCTGGCCAAATGATCCTGAGTGTCAAGTAGAAGCAAAAAAACGAGGGATCAGAACTTTGAAATGCGTTCCCTTTGGAACACATCCGTGACCCCACCTCCCTGCTCTGTGCAGAGGCTTGTCGTCCTTAGCAGGGGTCGGGCTGCCGCCCCCTTCAATACAGTATCTACAGTATGGGGCTGGAAAAGTCATCAAAAGCATTAAAGGTATTAGGGGTGTTTACTCCACATTCCGATCTATTTGCTGCCCAATTAACATGATTTGCAGCTGAGAAAATAATAGTCTCCTCCGTCAGAGATAAATTGGGTTCCCGAACTGTGAAACAAAGGGGAGAGAGCCAGTGATGTTTATAGAAGTTATTGCAAACAAATGCACTTCAAAAGGAACTGCGGTGACAGATTCTGTTTCACAGGGTCCTCCCAATTCCTCTCCGCCTCCCGAGAGCCTTCCTCAGACTCTGCTGGGTGTTTTCACCACTGGCCTGCTGCTTGAGGATATAGTACGCCAAGTAGAATTAGTCTGTCTAGAGTCTAGACCTGTCCAATACCACAGCTATTGAGCCCTTGAAAGCTGGCTGGTCCAGATTGAGGGATGCTGTGAGTATGAAACACACACCAGACTTCAAAGACTTAGTACCAAAAAACAGTAAAATATCCTGTTAATAATTTTTGTATTGATATGTTGATAGTGTTTTGGAGATATTGGGTTAAATAAAATATGTTATTAAAATTCGTTTCACCTGTTTCTTTTTATTTATTTATTTTTAGTGTGGCTACTAAGAAATTTACAATGACATCCGTGCCTCGCGTTCAATTTCTATCGGACCGTCTATGAGTCTACACTGTGTGTTGAGCAGCCTGGGGCAAGGGCTGATGGGCATCTGAAGGTCTGGTTTTGAACGGTAAATGGAGTTGAGGAGATTTGGGGCTGGCGGTGACCTCTCTTGCCGAAAAGAGGTATATTTGTGACAACTGCAGCATGTGGAGCCCAGGCTAACAGATTGTAAACCTGCCTTCCTTCTGCCTCTAATACTTACTTAACCTCAAAGGAACTTTAATATTTAAAACAAATGGCATGTGAGATTTCAGGAGGCTGATGTATTGCTCTCCGTTCAGCCATTTGAGAAATCCTACTGAGGTCCCCACGCAGCTGAGTTCCAGTCGCCGCCATATCCCAATGGAAGTCTGGCACAGCACTAATGAGCTGAGGAGATTTTTTTCTCACTTGTTTGATATTAAATAGGAAAGCCTTTCGAATTAAACGTTTACAGATAGTGTGAAAATTGGAAATGCGGGTTTTAGCTGAGCCAACTGCAACAGATCCCAAGACTGCAGTTGCCTGATGGTGAGAGAACAGAGCTGCTGGCTCCCATGGTTAGCTCCACCACCAGCTTGGTGAGGGGAAGCCATTTGCCAGCTTCCTCCTTTCCAGAGATGAGCTACTCTTACACTGAATCCACCCGGTTTATTCTGCCATGGGTACAGCTCTGTTCTAAACACCATTATTTATGATAGCAACTTCCTGACCTAAGCCAAGAATTTAAACCTTTTGGATTATGAGCCTGAGTCTCTTTGTTCTGTTCAGAAGCTGATACCAGACCTCAGCATGGGTCCCTCACATAACAGCAACAGCAATAATAATAACAGCAGATATTTATTGAGCACTTAGCTCACTTAATCTTCAGCCCTATGTGACAGAAAGGTTTTTTTGTTGTTGCTCTGGTTTTTTTGTTTGTTTTTTAAGTTGCCCAAGGTTACATAGTAAGTGGTAGACCCAGGCTGTCAGACCAGAGCCCATACTTAGAACCACTCCACTATTCTTGTCAAAACTGAATAGTAAAATCTCAACAATATTCATCAGAAATAGCAAAATGATGCCCCAGAACTTCTTCAATCATTCAGGAGGCCAAGAGCATGGGTGTGAGCCAATGACCCAAATGTAAATACTATAATAATGCTTTTTGGATAAAAAGATCCCTAGTAAGGACTTAGTTCACACAGAGCTCCCTGAGAACAGCTTCCAGATTTTATCTTAGTTGAGTCTTCCTAAAATTAGAGATAACATGGTGTAAACAAGACAACCTTTCTTTCACTGTGAAACACATTCTGCAAATGGAATCCTATCCTTAGATTAAATATAAAAATAGATATACAAAGGGGAGCTGCTCAGACTTCCACGAGCTCATCCATTTCTGTGGACAATATGGCCCTAGGGCACCATACATAGCCTGTTGGGCACGCAGAGCAGAGAGGAACTACTGGAGAGCTTGGTTAGGAGATGCACATTTGAATTCTAGTTCTGCCATTTTGCACTCATGTGAGCCTCGCTGAGCGTCTATACGATCATTGCTCCCATCAGGTAGCCATGCTTCCCCACAGGTCTCTAGAAAAAGAAAGTGGATCATATTGAGCTTTCCTAAAAAGAATCTTCTCTCAGTTAGTGTGTGCGAAAGGGAAGGTCTTGCCTTACTCGGCTTCCCACCATGTCTCCCTTTCTTGAATTGGTGTGAACAGTCAGGCCCTAAATTGAGCTCTCACCTTTGAAAATGGCCTTATGAATTCCCAATGGGGATGAGGTCGGCCATGGCAAACGTTCTCCAAATGACTCCTGAAGGGAGACACGGAACAGCAGGAAGAGAATGAGGAAGTCAGAGGTTGAGCAAGCTTCTAAGAGATTTAAGGGGAACCCGTACAACAGCCAAAGGCACCATGGAGCTACCCCAGCAGTCCGAAGCTTTTGTAACAAGGCAAAGAATTTTTTTGCCCCCCTTCCCTAGCCACGTACCTCCCCTTCTTTCCTCAAATTCTTCGTGAGGCTACATCAGGAAGGAGATACTATGAATTTTCGGGCTCCATGGAGGAAAGATAATTTTTAAAAATCAGTCTTTCAGTGGAAAGCATCTATGGATGGATAGTGAGTAAGAACAGCATTTGGGAAAGCTTTAGAATTACAGAGGATCTTCTCCTTAGTTGAGGAGCTTGTAGAAGAGAGTGATTAGAATGACCACAGGAATATCTTTTAACTTCTGTTGTCCCTGTACCAGGCTGTCATATCTTGTGCCAAATTAGAACAAGAAGAGTTTGCTATGAAGTGTCTTCCATGTGGCACTGTGCTCAAGGCTGTCAAAGCTACAAAAATAAACAAATAAATAAACTCATAAGACATGGCTCCTGATATGAGGGACTTGTTGGGAATTTAGACATAGAAAACCAAAACCATCCAGGGCAGTCAGAAAAGCTACTGATCAGTTTCCAGGTAGCTGTGCTGTCGCTCCATTCTTCAGAAGGGGTTTCAGACTGTGGTGAAAGGAGAGTTATGTGGTGCATGTTAGGAGTACCAAAATCGTCTGTCCTCTTAGGGTGCACACACGGGGCCTCTTCATGGATCCGCCCCAGTTCTCCCTGGATTGGTCACCCCTTTTATGGATCTCATGAACCCTTCTGGGCCTGTTGCATCTTACTTTTCAAAGAATTGCTGTTGGCTGTAGTACATATCTGTCTGTACATGTTTTCATTAACTTACCTAAACCATGAAGCTTTACCTTTCAAATAACTTATTTAGGCTTGATGCAAATAGCGGGACGAAAACTGTTAGCCTGTTGTCAAGATGCTGTGCCCAAAGCATTCCCCAACATGTGTCAACGGCAGCTCACTTAACTTTTCCAGATGTGGCTGGATGGACTGCCGAGTCGGTGACATTGCAGATGGATGGCCACAGCCCACTGTAGGCGGATGAACACGGGTACCTTTGATGTGATGGGGTGACTCTTCTCATCTATTAGCCAGAAGGAAAAGCTATTTTCTTCTGTTGAGTCCTCAGTTCATTCCCACCTCAAGGAGGCCATATAATTAGCATACATCAGCACTTGGAATGGGGGTGTGGGGGTTTCATTCCCATCCACTAAGCATGTAGCCAGCAGCCGCACTGGATCCAAAATCAAACTAACACCAAAGAGAGCTGTAGGCTGTTCGTTTACAGGGCACGCTATTCATATATATGTAGGAAAATTAACCTGATTAGTCAAACTTTCGCCCCAAGCACAGAGAGCAAGTCCCTTACAGTCAGGTATAGTTCATCCTCCCACATCCTGCACATAGAAATTTCAGGGTATAAGAGCTCTCATCCTCCAGGGAGGAAAATAATGATCGGAAATACAAAGAAGACAAAGAGCTCTTTAGCCTTCCATCTTCTGGGCAGATAGAGGTCGTGAAGGAATTTTCTGGTTTTCTTCTTCAGCAGGACGGACTGAACTTTGGCATCACAATAGCATTGGTTTAAAATATGCTCTGTTATTAAGGATTTAGCAAGTAATTGAACCTCTGGGAAACTTGGTTTCCCTCTCTGGAAAACTGGAGTAATACTCACCATGCAGAGATGTGGCAAGAACAAAGACCATACCTGTGAAGCCATAGCATGATGCTTGCCACATAATAGCCCCTCGGTGTTTCCGGCCGTTTGTAACAGTGGAACGGAAAGCACTGTTTTCTTCTAGTTCAGTACACAGTACGTAAGGCCAGTGACTAATGAGCCTGTAGGAACCTGGACATTTAGAAGCTACTTTTGGAGGCTGACAAAGGTCCCAACACAGAATTTGATAAGTCTAATGGCCAACTAATTTGAGGAGGGTTATTTTGTCACAGTGCTTTCTCAGATTGACAGTAAATTAGCATCTATATTTGAAAGCAATTTGATTATGGGAGGTTAATTGTTAACAACTTTATACCTTATTAAAAGATTCACTATAGAGTTGGTTTTTTCTTTTTTTATGTGACAAGCCCCTCTCTCAAGTGCATTGCAATTTTAATATTATCTTATTTAGGGAAACTCAGGGTGCATGCATTTCTTAGGACATGCCTGTTGTGTCTGAAAACTGCAGTTGGGTATAGTGACATTCATAGAGATCTAAGGGATCACAGCGGAAAAACAGTTACAGAGGCACGTGAACCTGTCCTTGTGTTTCTCTGCAGAAGACCGATTGGGCTTCTCAGACAACGTGGGTCCCTGTCCACAGCATCTTGTGTTTAACGTGGTGGTATGGCAGTGGGACTCCCTCAGCTCCTTCAGCTGGGGTACAGTCACGAACAATGATCTTTTCTCTGTTAAACTGTTACCAAATCTCTCCGCTGAAGGGAACAGAGAACACTAGCCCAACATCCTCGCTTTGTAAATTAGAAAACTGACGGAGTAGAGCGTATTCTTTGTTCATATTGGTTTCCTCCCTACCCTCACCCTGCCCCATTGCCCGTGGGCTTGGCCTTGTAACCCGCATTGGCCAGTGGAATGTGGGTGGACGTGGCGTTCATTTCAGAGCAGAAATGTTATATGCAATTGCAAGGCTTGGCGGGGGCCCTCTCGTTTCCGCCGTCCCGCATGAGAAGAGTGTATCCTGGGTGCGCCTTCCGTCTGGGTTTTGGAGAAGTAGAGCTGCAGCCAGTCCACATCCCTTATGTAATATGAGCAAGAAATAAACGTCTGTCTAAATCCCTGAGATATTCACGTTGCTGGTTTTGTAGCATAACCTAGGGAAAGCTGACTAACACAATGGCCCAGGAAGTGGAAGTGATTCACCCAAAGTCACACAGACACTTTGTTACTCAGCCTGGGCTAGAACATAAAGATTTTGGTTAGAAGTATTCTACTCACTTCAGCCTCCCAGGTGTATCTCCAGAACCTGCTAGTGTTTGGCACGAGGTAAATACTCAATACTTCCTAGTTCCTATGAAGAATCAATGGATGAAGGAAGGAAGGTAGAACTGGAAGTTCCGCTGAGCTGCTCTGCTCTGTGGAACAGTCTCTGGGTTCGTACTTCTATCACTGTTGACACCAAGCATTTTGTGGTGCCGACTGTGGGTCTGGTGTGTGCTAGGTGGTCTGCAGAAGCATCATCTCTAGTCATCACGCGATCCTATAAGGCACATATTTTTAGTCTTATTAATAGACAAGTAAACTGAGGCTCAGAGAGATGAAGTGACTTGCCCAGTCGTGGAACCAGTAAGTGACACAAACAGAAACAACTCCAGTCATTCTGCCTCCAAAGGCCGTGTGCTTTCCACTTCTTCACAGTTTCTCTGCTGGAGAGAGAAATCACAGTTTCGGTCCTTTACAAATAGTTGACATATGCAGCTTGTGTCAAAGCAGAGCCCTCCAAGGGCGTGAGCTGGCAGAGCTTCTCATGGTGTGTGGCAGCCACTGGCCTGCCGGGGCACACGTGGGCCTGAGAGGCTGGTTCCCTCAGTCCTCAGGGAGGAGGGGTGGTGTGTGGACGGGGGCCAGCCCCCTTCGGTGGAGAGCAGCCTCATCAGTTTGCCCCTATGCACCATGCAAATATTATCATTTTCTATACGTGCCATGACGGGAAAAGGTCAGGGAACTGTTGCTCAATGGGTGTGGAGTTTCAGTTTTGCAAGATGAAAAAGTTCCAGAGATTGGTTGCACAACATATTTAACACTACTGAACTCTACCTTAAAAGTGGTTAAATGATAAATTTTGTTATGTGTATTTTCCTACAATTTTAAAAAAAGAAGTTACAGTAAAAGTGAGCTTATTTACTATGCACAGAGCCTTGGTCATGCTGCTGCCTGATGTGATGGTGCTGTGGTCTTGGAAGTGCAGGAGGATGTACCATCTGACTGCTAGTTTACTTCTTATATTGAGTCACAAAATCCTATTGGTTCTTCCTGCATTATGTCTTCTGACCATGGCTGGCTGCATCATTTATGGAGCCCAGTGCAAAATGAAAATGCAGAGCCTTTTGTTCAAAAAATAGTGCTTTTAGAGGAAGATGGGCACGGATGTTAGTTCTGGGCCAGTCTTCCTCAGGAAAAAAAAAAGAGGATTGGCTGCAGATGTTAGCTCAGGGCTAATCTTCCTCAAAAAAAGAGAAAAGCAGTGCTTTTATTGGTACTAAAATATGAAGCTTTTTTCTTTATTCTCTGGACTCTCTCAACTTGTCATGGTATTTTTTATTTGCTGTTTACTGTTGTTCTAAGGAAAGAAAAATCAAAATTTAAAAGATTACCGTTCTTTTTTTTTTTTTTTTTTTGCTGAGGAAGATTAGCCCTGAGCTAACATCTGTGCCAATCTTCCTCCATTTACTATGTGGGTCACCACCACAGCATGGCTGACGAGTGGTGTAGGTCCATGCCTGGGATCTGAAGCTGTGAGCCTGGGCTGCTGAAACAGAGTATGCTGAACTTAACCACTATGCCACGGGGCTGGCCCCTACCATTCATTTTTATATCATGCAATGCCAGTTTTAAATGCAAATATTAGAGTGTTTAACTTGTTTGCAGAATTGCCAAAATTACAGTTCATATTTCACAGTTCAAAATTACAGTTTCAGTGCATTCACATTTCATTCTCTCTAGAACAGTGGAAACTGCACAAAACTAACTCATCTGTTTTTATTTCACTTTTTGATATGCACACATTGTACCCACACTCTCTACCTTCAGCTCACTGATGAGTAACGGACTCTATAGACTTTTAAAGAAGGACATTGATGAGTAAAGAAGGAAGCAACACTAGAGGCTGCCCTACTTCTCTTTCCTTCCATGTCATCATTTTCAGCGTGAGTGGCTGGCTAATGCAGGGGAGTAGCAGGGGTAAGAAAGCATATGATAGAGTTCCTTGGTGGTTCATCTTTCTTAGAATATCACTGCCTTCTTTCTACAGTTGAACAGAAAGCACAGCCTTTCAGGGTTTTTAGTGCCTCTGCTTACCCAGTTACTGAGGTAACAAGCTTGCCTTGTACTCGATTTGCATCTTACTGAACTCCCAAGCATTTGGGTCTACTGGAATTCTGTGCACATGGGGCATCTGGAATGTTCTATGCACATGGGGAGGCGAGGGTGACAAGGAATGGTGGACAAAGATATCGCTCATTTGTTCTCTGCTCACGCATGTGGTCTGTTGTCCCACTGGACTTCACTTACAAAACACAAATTCAAAGATAAAATTATTAAGAATTCTAAGACAGTGATAGCGGAGCATAACCCAAGTGCAGGATCCTTCAGAGTGTTGGGCCCTGTGTGACCACACTGCTCACATGCCCATGAAGCCAGCCCTGTTTCTGACTCCATCCCTTACTTTCCATCCCCACAGCCACCATTCTGATTCCAACTCTCCTTACCAGACAATTCAAGGATCAATGGATTTCAAAACTGGTTTGCCACTCTTGCTTCCTTCTCTTCTAACTCGTCCTATAAATTATTGCCAATTTTCCTAAAGCAATACTTCCACACGCCACCTCACTGCTTCAGTCCTTCAGTGGTGCCTCCTTGTCTATTAGGCTCAAATTCTTTATCACAAAATTTAGGGCCTTCAACATTCTGGCCTTAAACCAACTGTTTATCTTTCTTTCCGTCTGCACCCTTGCCCTCTATCCAGACTCATCCAGTCAATCCAAGGGAAGGTATTGCTGAAAGGATTGCTAACACCAAGTCTTTGTCAATACCACTTCCTCTGTCAATAATTCAGTCTCTATTGAAATCCAGTCCATTCCTTAAAGCCAGGTTTTACCTCTTTCATAAAACACTCCCTGACCGCCCCTGCCCACAGCTATTTCATCTTAACTACCTGTGGTTGCCTGAATAATGGCCACGCAAAGATACCAAGTCCTACTCCCAGGAAGATGTGAACGTTACCTTATAAGGATATAGGATCTTTGCAGATATAATTAGGTGAAGGCTCTTACCTTGGGATTATCCAGGTGGGCCCTAAATCCAGTAAGTATCTTTATAGGAGAGAGGCAGAGAGAGATTACACACACAGAAGAAGAGAAGGGGGCTGGCCCCATGCCCCAGTGGTTAAGTTTGGTGCACTCTGCTTTGGTGGCCCGGGTTTGGATCCCAGGCGTGGTCCTACACCACTCATTGGCATTCGTGTTGTGGCGGTGACCCACATACAAAATAGAGGAAGACTGGCAGCAGATGTTAGCTCAGGGTGAATCTTCCTCAACAAAAAAAAAGAAGAAGAAGAAGATGAAGAAGAAGAAGGTGATGTGAAGACGAAGGCAGAGATTGGAATGATGCAGCTACCAACAGCTGAGGAAGCAAGAAATGGGTTCTCCCCAGAGCCTCTAGAGGGTTGTGTGGCCCTGCCAATACCTTGATTTTGGCCCAGTGAATCTAATATTGAACTTCTGGCCTCTGGAACTGTGAGAGAACAAATTCTTGTTTTAAGCCATCAGGTTTTAGGTAATTTGTTACAGCAGCCACACAAAACAAATACACTACTCTAACATTTGTCATTATCCTACACAGCTTGGTGGTAGAGTCATGTGCTGCATAATGACATTTCAGTCAAGGACAGATGGCACATGCAACAGTGGTCCCATAAGATTAGTGCCATCTAGCCTAGGTGTGTGGTAGGCTATTATCATTTAGGTTTGTGTAAGTACTCTCTATGATATTCGCACAACAACAAAATCGCCTAACAACTCATTTCTCAGAACATCTTCCTGTCGGTAAACCACGCATGACTGTAACATTATTTTTTAAATGTTATTTTTGCCTTTCTACCAAAACCATAAATTCCTCAGGGCACAAGGTCATTTCTCTAATTTATTGGCTTATCTATAATATCTTACATAGTACACTACATTCGATACTCAACAAACACTTTTTGGGGGTTAAGTTTATTGAGGCATAATTTACATATTTTAATATTTATTCTTTTAAGTGTACGGTTCATTGAGTTTTTCATATGCATATAGCTGTGTAACTGCTACCACAATGAAGATATAGAGCATTGTCTTCATCTCAAAAGGTTCCCTTGTGCCCCTTTACCATCAATTTCTTCCCCTACCCCTAGCTCCTGGCAACCACCGATTTGATTTCTGTTTGTATAATTTTGCCTTTTCCAGAATGTCACCTAAATGGAATTAAACAGTGTGGAGTCTTTTGTGTCTGGCTTCTTGCCCTTGGCATAATGCTTGTAAGATTCATCTGTATTATGGTGCATATCAGCACTTTGTTTCCACTGAGTGGATGTGCCACAGTTGGTCTATCCATTCACTGGTTGATGGGCATTTGGGCATTTCCAGTTGGGAGCTATTATAAATAGGCTGATTTATATTATATAGTAAATTATAAATAAGGCTGATGCAAACATTCGTGAACAGGTCTTTGCTATACATACCAACATACAGGTCTTTATGTGGACATGTGTTCATTTCTCCAGGGTATGCTCCTAGGGGTAGGATTGCTGGGTTGGATGGTAAGTGTATGTTAAACTTCATAAGAAACTGCTAACCTGTTTTCCAAAGTAGCCTTATCATTTAGCATCCGCACCAACAAAGTACGAGATTTCTAATTGCTCTGCATCCTTGCCAGAACTTGGTATTATCAGTCTTTTTAATTTAGTTTAGTGATTCCAGTAAGTGTGTGGTGGTATCTCATTGTGGTTTAATTTTGCATTTCTCTTCCAACAAACCTTAAGCATTTCTTATTGTAGTTATTTGATGTGAGTCTCTCCTCATTGATGAAGTGTCTGATTCTTTGACCCATTTTTTAAACATCGGATTTTTCTTATTATTGAATGTGTGTGTGTGTGTATGTAGTCAATATGTCTGTGAGTATGAATGTGAATATATGTATTCTCATTCTCTCTTTCTCTCTCTCTCTCTTTATATATATTCCAGATACGTCCTTTATTGACTTTGTTTTGCAAATATTTTCTTGCAGTCTGTGGCTTATCTTTTCATTTTCTCAATGATATCTTTCAAAGAGCAGAAATTTTAAATTTTGATGAAGTCCAATTTATCAATATTTCCTTTTCTGGTTCGTGTGCTCTTTTACTTATTCAAGAAAACTGTGCCTGACCTAAGATCATAAGGATTTTTTTCCTATATTTTCTTCTAGAAAGTTTATAATTTTAGCTCAGATATTTAGATCTGTGATCCATTCTGAGTTAATTTTTGCAGGAAACATTTATTATTTCATGTGTAGTTGTGTCTCCCAGAATACAACCATGGAGAATCTAACTCAAGAATAAAAGATACATTTCATGCAAATCAAAACTACACTAAGATATCACCTTACACCCATTAGAATGGCAAAAATAACCAAAATAAAAAGTAACAAATGTTGGAGAGGTTGTGGAGAAAAAGGAACCCTCATACACTGCTGGTGGGAATGCAAACTGGTGCAGCCACTATGGAAAACAGTATGGAGATTTCTCAAAAAATTAAAAATAGAAATGCCATATGACCCAGCCATCCCACTACTCGGTATCTATCTGAAGAACTTGAAATCAGCAATTCCGAAAGTCCCATGCACCCCTATGTTCATTGCAGCATTATTTACAATAGCCAAGACATGGAAGCAACCCAAGTGCCCATCAACTGATGATTGGGTAAAGAAGATATGGTATATACACACACACACACACACACACACACACAATGGAATACTACTCAGCCATAAAAAAGGACAAAATTGTCCCATTCACAACGACATGGATGGACCTTGAGGGTATTATGTTAAGTGAAATAAGCCAGATAGAGAAAGATAATCTCTGTATGACTCCACTTATATGTGGAAGTTAAACATGTAGACAAAGAGAACAGATTAGTGGCTACCAGGGGAAAGGGAGGGTGGAGGGCGGGCACAAAGTGTGAAGTGGTGCACCTACAACACGACTGACAAACAATAACGTACAAATGAAATTTCACAAGGTTGTAAACTATCATAATCTCAATAAAAAGTTAAAAAAAAAAAAAGAAAAAAAGACCCATTTCCTATAACGAAGACCAGGGCCCTGAAGGAAAGCTTGAAGCAATTTCTTGAAGGCCTTGAATAAGAACATTTCTTTTACCTTTTTTTTTCGGATTAACACAGCTTTGCTATTTAAAGGTTTGTATTTCAGTACATTTTGAAATCCCAGATCACAGATGCTATTGAGAGTAAATTCCTTATGTGGGCTGGCAGATGAAGGACACCCCTCTGAATATTCTTGATTAACTTGCTGAATGTCGAGAAAACTGCAGACTTTTATCATTATCTGTGAAATAGATCTAATCATACTCAACATGAAGTTGCTTTACAGCCTTGTGTACTCTAAGTCGGAAGTCTTGTAGAGGGGCCATAGGGATCCCAAATTTAATAGTGATTATTGCTAATTATACTAATTCTCAGTTAAAACTGCTGCCAGAAAGCCAGCAGATGACATCAGTAATAAGTGGTCCATTGACTTGCATGTGTGGTAAGCATATTAATTGTAATTATTGCTTTGGCAGCGGCAATGGCTAACTCCATAGGTGTTTGTTCCGTTAGTGATTCATTATTTTCAAAGTATTTTGGCAATGATGAGGCTATGTTACAGACTAAGGCCCTCCTGTGATGAAATGTTATTATATTTTTGTGGGATTTGTGACTCTTCTCGTTATGCCCTCAGCACACAGAATCGTGGTTTAAAACTAGGATGGAAGAAAATGATTCCAGTTCAATCACTGTGTTTTTTTTTCCACTCTAGGAGCAGGTGCCATCCCATAAATATTTTCCTGAAGTGGAAGTTGCCATGGGAAGTGGGTGGGTGGTCTGGATATCAGACGAAGGGCCTGGCAGTCAGGGGTCTGGATCTATCTTTGTGTCCAAAGGCCCAGGGCAATGGCAATAAATACACAAGTCCAAAGGAGTGATGTGGCTCTGAGCCTGAACTCAGCAAAAAGATAAAGAGAACTGCCTTCCAACCACTATTGTTCAACACTTCACACTTTGTACTGGTGTCATTCTTTCAACCTCTACTTACTCTTCATGGCAGCCCGTGAGTTAGGGCAGGACCCAGCGCCCGCCCTGGACGAGGTAATCAGGGCTTCCCTCTCTGCTGGACCTTTTCAGCTGGTCGCCGGCCAAATTTTGAATTATGGGTTTTTAGAGGTCAGAGGACCTGCCTCTTCCAGTTAAGTTTTTCTCCCCTTTTTAGTATTAAAAATATTCAAAAGTAGAAAGAAAAGTGTAATAAACTCCCATGACCTCATCTTCAACAATTATAGTCATGAGCAATCTAATCTTAGCTCTAATTTTACCACCCATGTCCCCCACTCCACGTCCTCCTCCCCTGCTGAATTATTTAGAGCAAATCCCAGATCTACCTTTTGATCTGTAAATATTTTGGTACCTATCTCTAAGATAAGGATTTTTTTCTAAAACATAAATTATCACACCTAAAAAAAGTATTAATAATTCCTTTATGTCCAATTTTCTCATAAATATTTTTTCCTAAGTTTCTTTATTAGAGGCAGGATTCATATTAAATTCCACAAATTATAATTGGTTGATGTTTCTCAAGCCTCTTTTAATCTAGGGGTTTCCTGACCGTCTTGTTTTTGTTTTTCCTTGCAATTATTTGTTGAAGAAACCAAATAATTTTTTTTAATAGCTCTTTTTTCTTCTTCTTCTTTTTCTCCCCAAAGATGCCCCAAAGTACATAGCCGTATATTCTAGTTGTGGGTCCTTCTGGTTGTGCTATGTGGGATGCCGCCTCAGCATGGCCTGATGAGCAGTGCCATGTCCACGCCCAGGGTCCAAACTGGTGAAACCCTGGGCAGCCAAAGTGGAGCAAACGAACTTAACCACTCAGCCACGGGGTCAGCCCCCCAAATCATTTTTCTTGTAGGATTTTGTCCTGCATTTTGCTGACTGCATCCCCATAGTATTTTTTTTAATAACTTCATTTGTTCCTCGTATTTTCTACAAATTGGTGGTTGGATCTAGAGATTCGATCGGATTAGGTTTGCATTTTTTTCCAAGAGTGTGTCATAGTGCTGCATACTTCCATTGAAAGGCTCATGATTGTCTTTCTTTTCATTAGTAGCCGTTGACGATTGTTGCCTGGACCCGTTCATTCATTAAGAGTTGCAAAATGGCAATATTCTATCACATGTTAGCTAGAATACATCTATGAAGAGAAAATTCCCCTCACCTACTTTTGGGTTCCCCAGTGATATAGTTTATATAAGAAAGGCAGAATAAATGCCTGATTCTTTTCCCTATATATTAGTTATCAAACCATTGAGTTAGTTCTCTAGTAGTTTCTCAAGTTATCCAATTAAGTTTTTTTATTTTTTAAATACCATGATTTTATGGATTTAATCATACTTGTTTGTTTTACTTCATTGGAACTAGTGTCATTGCTGATGCTCAAATTGTCCCATATTTCACCAGTGGCAGCCCCTTCAAGTTGGCTTCTGGGTCTTTCTGACATACCGCCTGTATTGGTTTCCCAGCACTACTGTAACAAAGTATCACAGACCGGGTGCCTAACAGCAACAGAAATTTATTTATTGTCTCACAGTTGTGAAGGCTAGATGTCTGAAATTGATTTTGCAGGGGTGGTTCCTTCTGGAGGCTCTGGGGAGAATCTGTTCCATGCCCGTCTTCTGGCTTCTGGCAGTTGCCAGGAATCCTTGATGTTCATTGATTTGTAAACCTATCACTCAGTCTCTGCCTCCGTCATCACTTGGTACTCTCTTCCTGTCTGTATCTATGTCTAAATTTCCCTCTTCTTACACAAACACCAGTCATTGGATTAGGGGTCACCCTAAACCGGTATTATCTCCTTTTAACATGATTACATCTGCAAAGATCTTATTTCCAAATAAGATCATATTCACAGGTACCAGGGGTTCGGTTTTGAACACATCTTTTGAGGAACACAATTCAACCCACAAAACACCAATAGTCTTTGATAACTTTATTGCTTTCTGGTAAGACAAAATGTTGCAGACTCATGTTTTTACATTCCCTGTTGAAGACCCAGAATCAGCTCTCATTCTTTTTTTTTTTTTAAAGATTTTATTTTTTCCTTTTTCTCCCCAAAGCCCCCCGGTACATAGTTGTGTATTCTTCATTGTGGGTGCTTCTAGTTGTGGCATGTGGGACGCTTCCTCAGCGTGGTTTGATGAGCAGTGCCATGTCCGCGCCCAGGATTCGAACTAACGAAACACTGGGCCGCCTGCAGCGGAGCGCGCGAACTTAACCACTCGGCCACGGGGCCAGCCCCATCAGCTCTCATTCTTTTAAGATGGAAATATTTAGGGACCACAATCTGAGCACTAGGAGTACTCATTTTTACTGGTTTAGTCATTAGTTCTAGGCCTTTTTAAAGGATAGAAATTCAAAATGCTTTTTCTATTTTTTAAGATAAGAAACATTATAAATTCATAACTCTCACTTCCCATTCGAATTCAAGACTCCAAGACTTAACCCCATCAAACTATCACCTACTTTTCCTTTCTGCCATTGGAAAGTCGTGGTTCTCAATGACACAGCGTAATTACTCTTTTATTTTATCCCGTAATACACACATAACTGTCTCAATAACAAAGCTAACGCAACCACCAATATACTGAAAGCAGTTTAAGATTTTTAAAATTATTCTTGCAATTCTTTTTGTCCACAGAGTACATTCCACTTAGGACGGGCAATGAAGCTATTGCATATTAATTTCTTGTATATTAGTTTTTCTATGTGTAGTTATGCCACCAACTTGGTACAAAGTCAGGTTCATTTGTTTCCATTTATTTTCAATTTTTAGGGGTTTTTTTAAATTAAATTTTGTCTTTATAAAATTGTAGAATATTTTCAGAGTTCAAAGTCTAATCTACAGTCAAAGTATAATCCTAGAAATCTAGCTTCTGTGGCTGTCCTCTCCACCTTGTCTTCTCCCCACTTTAGAGGTAATCATTTCAACTTTTTTATCTTCCATTTTTGCATATTGATCTTGTATTCTGCAATCTTGTTGAACTCATTTATTAGTTGTAATAGTTTTCCGTAGATTTCTTAGGATTTTCTATGTACAAGATCATGCCATCTGTGAATAGAGATAGTCTTGCTTATTCCTTTCCAATCTGGATGCCTTTTGTTTCTGTTTTTTGCCTAATGGCCCTGGCTAGAATCTTTAGACAAAGTTGAATAGAAGTGGCGAGAATGAACATCTTTGTCTTGTTCCTAATCTTAGGGGGAAATCTTACACTGTTAAGTATCATGCTAGTTGCAGGTTTTTCCTAGATGCCCTTTATTAGGATGAGTAGGTTTCCTTCTATTTTCAGTTTGTTGAGTGTTCTTATCATGAAACAGTGCTGGTTTTTCTTAAACGCTTTTTCAAGTCTATTGAGAAGACAATGTGTTTTTTGGTTTTTTTATTCTATTGATGTGGTGTATTACATTAGCTGATTTTTGGATGTTAAACCAACCTTGCATACCTGGAATAAATCTCACTTGATCATGGTGTGTAATTCTTTTTATATGTTGTTGGATTGTTTCTCTAGTATTTGTTGAGGATTTTTGTGTCTATATTCATAAGACAGATTTCTTGTGTTATGATGTCTTTGGTTTTTTCTTATCAAGGAAATACTGAACTCATAGAGTGAATTGGAAACTGTTCCCTCCTCTTTAATTTTTTTGGAATGGTGTTTACATTATTTACTATACAAAAACATGTGTATATATATTTTTGTGTGTTCTCATTACCCTTTATGGCTTTATAGTACTCCACTGAGTGGATGTACCAATGTTTATTTAACCAGCACTTTATTGATAAACATTTAAATTATTTTCAGTCCTTTGCTATTACAACTTATACTGCACTGAATTACCCTGGTAATATGTCTTTTCATATGCCCATATCTGTGTGGTATAGATTCTCAGAGATGAGATTGATGAGTCAAAGAATAAATACGTGTGGAACTTTGCTAGATATTGCCAAATTCCTTTCCTTAGCGATTGGACCATTTTGCATTTTGTTAAAAAAGGGTGACTATTTGTGCAAAGCTTCACCAACAAAGTATTTTATCTAACTTTTTTTTTTTTTGCCATTCTTGTAGATAAGAAATAGTAACTCCATATAGTTTTAATTTGCTTTTATTTCATTATGAGTGAATTTAAGCATCTTTTCTTATGGTTAAGGGCCACTTGCATATCTTTCTTTATGAACTATCTGTTCATATCTCTAGCCTACTTATCTATAAAGTAGTTAAACTTTTTCTTCTGTTTTTAGAAGCTTTTGTATATTAGGGATATTGAGAATCTTTGTCTGTAGTTTCAATTCCAAGTAATTTTTCCTAGTTTAATATTTGTCTTTTTATTATGCTTATAGTATTGTCTTTTATCATGCAGAAGTTTTGATTTTTAACTTTTATAATTGATCCTCTATGTTTCATTTCTGAACCAAGCACAGGCATAAGAATATTTAGAAAGAAAGAGCCCTGATTTGAGCAGCCCAAGTCCAGGAAATCACTGGCTGAATGTCCAGAGACCTCAACCTAATGATTCCCCTCAGAGCCACTGACATCCACCTGTCTTCCCTACCATTATTAACGCAGTTATTACCAGATAAACCATAAGTTTCTCAGTAACACTCCTTCCTCTAACTTAGAACTGTTTTCCTCATGGAGCTTTTGTTGATTTGGGTCCATGAAAGCCATGGGGTGTGGAGGGGAGGAGGATCCTGAGTGAAAACTTTGGATAAAGTTGAGGGGCCCCACACAGTGCAAAATGTGGCTGACAAATGTGCTTCCCTCTAGAGCCACTGCCAGGAGAACAGAGAGGTGTTTTCTTAAAGTCATATCTCTCTTTTTGTAAACTAATTGTGGCTTTCATCAGGACTTCTTTTGCAGAATGAATCAAACGCTTCAGGTCTTGAAAGTGTCTGGGAGAGATTTCCACAGTTTTGTGGATAATGCTGCATTTCTTGATTTTTATGGACTTAAAGACAGTGGGCGTGCTAACTATCCATTGTGTAAAGGTACTAGGGTTAAGTCTGCATTTCCCACCTTCACATGTCATTTCCTTGTCAGATAAGCTCTGCAAAATGAATGGTACTCACTTCACACGTTTGGGTTAATATATTTATTTTTTGCTTATTTTTAAAAATTTAAATAGTGAAGCATTTAAAATATAATGTTTTTAAAAACCCAGAAAGTAACAACAGTCACCACACACCTACCATCCATCCTTTAACCTGAATTCCTACATGAAGCATATTTTTAAAAATTAAACTTCAGATATTAGATTTGAACAACTCGCTGCATTACAGAAAGTTATATAAAGTTATATAAAATGTGTCTATACACATATTTGTGTAAATATACCTTTTTTCACACAGGTTTGAGTGAAGCTGGGGTTGGGGATGCTTTAGGCTGTTTTTGCTTCTTTGCTCCTGGTAGTTAGTGTCTGTCCTCTCTCTCTGCAGAGCCGTCCATTTTCCTTCATGTCATGACTTGCAATAGAGGATACATTGGACCTAATTTCTTTCTTTAATTGTCCCCAAACATGCAGTTGGTTTAGGAACAATGTCGAACAGTACCCAACATGGAATACGAAGAAAGGGTCCTGTATCTGGTGATAATTTAGAAGTGGTCCCATTAACTTGAACATACCCCTTGGATTGTGTTGAACTTCCAGAAATCCGAGCTTTATCTCTATACAGGAATTTAGACAGATAGCATTCAAAAGTTGCGAGCAGAGTATGATTCCGACAAATTAGTTCCTAATTATTTGGCTGCAGGCTCTGCCCATATTGCACGCAGAGCAGGCCTTCACCAGGGCGCTTGGAGAGTTTTGTAGCTCAAACTGATCTAATTTAAAACAAATGGATCCATGTGATTATCTCAACCACAAATACGTAACACAATGTGTAATATATTTCAAAGGCAAGAGGAAATTTAGTAATGGAATTTCAAAACTGTTTCAAAACTGTTGTTTGAAAGAAAGGGACTTTGAGGGGAAAGAAATGAAGAAGTGAATTGGTGACGCCAGTTTGATTGTTTTCAAATACCACAGCTGGACTTGGATTTGCACAATAAGAGTCATGGTGTTGTAAAGGACACTAGCGGGACTCTTAGTGCTGATACACCACGTGCAGGGATGAATGACAAGGCTTCAGACACCCAGAAACCTGCAAACTTTGTGCACTCTCGATGGGCTTCATTTTCTATAGGAAAACTTCCTGATTTACATACTCCATCAGGGAAATATCTGGATTTACAAATACAGTCTGTGTTGTGATCACTTTACTCGTTTATTTAGTTTTTATTACTGGCTACTCACACACTCTATTGCTATTCCAACATGGGTGTGTTCCATGTGGACCAATTCCTGTAGTAGTAACAGTAACAGCAAACATTCTCTGAGCTCTCAGCATGTCCCGAATGTTGTTCTAAGCATCATGTATTACCTCACTTAGTTCCTACAGCAATCCTGTGAGACTGATACTATTATGATCTTGCTCTTGCAGCGAAGGAAGAAGTCAAGAAGTTAACTGCCTAAGAGGACACTTGGAAAATCATTCTTAACCATTATACGATCCTGTCCTTCCAAGCATGCCGAACATCTTGTGACAAATGCCTTGTGTAATGAAAGGACTTCCAAAGACCAGCTGACTTTGAGTAAATACACAAGAATGAATATTTCAGGACTACAAAAATAAATGAGATTCTCAATAAAGTGTGACAACAGGTTTTCAAAGCACTCATTTAGATGTGTGAATTTTAATACGTCTGTTTGAAAACAACCACATTTTTTAATAGTCCCACCCGCTGTAATGGATTTATTAGGTTGAAATGTACAAAAGTGCCCACAATCGACTCTTTTTAACCTACAAAATTTGCAATTTCAAATGGTTCAATCTAATACTTTTGGCACTATTAAAAAGATGATACTTGTTAGGGATCTGAGCTCTTTGTTTGTAATAGTTACAGAGGGTTAACTGTGCCAAACACTATGTCAGGCTTAGGGCCAAGTGCTACAGAGACATGGATCTTGCCCCCAAGAAAGTCTCAGTTTTCAACAGAAGACAGACAAGTACACAAATAATGACAATTAAGATAAGATTACTGCAATCCTGAAGGATCCAGTAGTCCTCCCTTATCAGTGGGGGACACATCCCAAGACCCCCAGTGGATGCCTGAAACTACAGATATTGAACCCTGTATATACTATATTTTTCTCTATACATACATACCTATGATGAAGTTTAATTTATAAATTAGACACAGTAAGAGATTAAGGCACTTTAGGGCCATTATTAAGTAAAATAAGAGTTACTTGAACACAAGCACTGCGATACCACGACAGTCTATCTGATAACCAAGATGGCTACTAAATGACTAAAAGGCAGGTAGTACATACAACGTGGATATATTGGACAACAGGATGATTCACATCCCGGGTGGGACAGAGTGGATCAGCACAAGATTTCATCATGCTACTTACAATGGTGCTTAATGTAAAACTCATAAATTGTTTATTTCTGGAATTTTCCATCTAATATTTTTGGACCACAGTTAACTATGGGTAATCAAAACTGCACATAAGAGGGGACTACTGTGTTAAGAAAAGGACATGCACACAAGCCTAGAAAAGTCAAGGAGGTCTTCACACAGAAGAGGTCTGACTGAGACGTAATGGAGGAGTCAAAGTTTGCCACTACTGCTGAAAAAGACATTAAAAACATCCAACAGAGTTGGCCTTTGAAGATGAAGAATGACATTTTGTTAGAGTCATTGGATTTTCTTGGGGCAGTAATGTGGACATGTCACACTTACCTGCTTTCGAATCTGGGCTATGCCGCTTCAAAATTTTACATCTTGGGACAAGTAATTTCTTGTCTATAAAGTGGAGATATTAATACTGGCCTCATAGAATTATTATGATCAATTGCATAGTATATGCTAAAAGCTCAGCAAAATCATCCATGCAAAGTACCTAAGGAACAGTGGCTATTTTTATAACTGCTGCTCAGTTTACTTCTTTGTTAACCAGTACATCACTTGACCAGCATCAGGGAGGTGTCAGCTCCGTATCCCATGAAAGCCATTGACCGTGTGGTTGGGGGATGGGTGCAGGTATAGTGTTGGTGGGTGATATGTGACCTTAGAGAGCCCGTGGCTTTTCATCAGGCAGTAGTGTGGTGCAAAATTTTCCCAGAAGTCCGTGATATCTGCTTGTCATCTTGCAAGTATGTGTGTGAGCTTCAAGAGCAAACTTGTCAGAACACAAAAGTTCCCAGATGGCTTTTTCAAGGACTTTTGATCTCTGCTGTCTTTGATTTGAATGTTCCCCAGAGATCTGAAAGCAGATTTCTTCTTGCATCCTTAAACATGGCTGTGCAAAATTGAGCAAATTATTGGCACAGTCAGCCTATCTTGTTTAACTACAGATGAATTCATGGCAAGAGGAGCAACCTTGCATCTGATATCATTGACTGAGCCATGATCCACTGGCCTTGGGAGTCTGCAAACTTCTCAGAAGAGCCTCAGAAGCACTAGCCAGGTGTCCACCTGTGGTCGACTGGAATAAAAGTTCCAATTGCAGAACTTGCCCATGAAATAAAATGGCTGCCAGGTTTTGTCCTGCTGAAGTCAATTGTCTTGATTTTCGAGTAGTTTTATTAGCTTCGCCCACAAGCTGTGGTGAATTTGAGAGGGCAGTTTAGAAGCTGCTAATATTGAGGTCCTGGAACACAAGCACTCAGTAAAGTCAGTCACAGTCAAACAAGGCTTAGTGCAACACGCCTCTCTGGGCTGGCTTCCTGCAGAGAACAGAGGCCAAAAGGAAGATTGCCCATGCCTCTGCATGGAGGGCCTGTAGCCATAGGAGGGAAAGAAGGGTCTGAGTCTTAAGATTTGGGGTCCAACAAAAAGTTGGGCTTGGCTATTAGAGACTCAGTCTGTGAAACCTAAGTATAGCCTCAATTCAGTGCATAAAATTCCTTATATTTACTAATCTTGATTCAGTCTTTTGCAAACAGTATACAAGAGTCAAATTGCTTACACTGTACAAAGGGTTAACAGCAGATGTGCTTTGGGGGGAAAATGTGTTTTAGTTGTTCCAAAGCTTCTTCCCCTTATGGCTGTGTTCTGATATAACCTTAGTGCCATCCAAGACAATAAATAGCAGAGGAGTTGGGGTAGATCCAATTATTTTTCCACAGCATCTTTCGTTGTAAGTATGTCAGATTTTTAAAAATGAGACTCCATAAAGCACATCATTGCAGAGTCCTGTTGTCGTCTCCGGGGGCTTCAGAGTTCCAAACGCTTGCCTTTTTGGACGTTGCATTGATGTGGCCCTGGGGACTGGTTAGAGTGACTAAAAACACTCCTGGCACTGGATCACCTTATGGCTGAGGTGAAATGGAGATCTTGTTTTCAAGGGGTTGGAGGAGAAGAACTCACGGGAAAGGACTCGAGAGGGGTGACTCGCTCTTTGGGGCTTAGGAGAGCTTGACCCTTGACCTTCCCAATCTTCAGACCTTACAAGCTCCTTGCTGGTCACATCCGTCTTGGCAGCCTGAACCCCCACGTCCTCGGAAATTCCTAGAAGTGTAAAGACAAATCAGCCCCAGGATGTTGGCAGGATTCAACGTGTTACTAAAAATGGGCCTTTGTGGATGGAGACTTAAGAGTTTTAAATGAAAAAAGAAAAGAAAATTTATGTAATTATCAGTGACTCCAGTGACTTCAGTTGTTCTGAAATGGTTCATTACCAAAGATTGAAATAGGGTCAGAGGAACACTGCTTCCCAGTGAGGGAGAAGCTGATCTCTCCGCAGCCCCTGCCCCTCCCTCTCATCTCAGCCAAGACCGTCACTTGGGAATTCCTCGGGAAAGTATTCATAGGGGTTCAGATTGACAAGCTTCGTAACCGTTTTCTGAATGCCGCAACCCACCTTCGCAGTGGTTCCCAGCTCCCCACCTCCGAGCTAACTTTGGGTCCTTTCCCAAACACTAAATAATGGGATGGGGATAGAAGACAGTTTCTTTTCCAAAGTGCAGAGGCGGAAGGCTGAATGATTGTATTCCCTGAGCCTGGGTCTCGCTCCAGCCCTCTGGCTGATACCTACTCTGGGTCAGCATGTGAAGGCTAAGGTCTGGGCTGAGCGGGGAGGAGGGGAGAAGTTTTCCGTGACAGCCTCCCTTATTCACGGCCATCCTCCTCTCGGCCAGAGCTGTATTTCCTGGTACCTCTCTCGGGGTTGCAAAGGAGGAGCAGTTGGATCATTTGATTAGCTTTTTCCCAGAACAGGGACCCTCCCATCTCTGTTTACTTCCCAGTGAGTAAAGGAGGAGGCCCAGGAATGGGGCGCCTTCTGGGGCTGCTCCTGAAACAGAAACAGCACCAGAGTGAGCCTTCTTGGTTTTGGTAAATGTATCAGCTTTCCCACATCAGGTAGACACCTGCTGACTTTTTCCACCCTCTCTACTCCTGGGGAAAACTCCTTGCACTGGTCCCACTCCAGCTCTCCCCACAGATAAAGGAAGCTCTCCTTGCTCCTCACGGACCACCTGCCTGGGTTTTTTTAAAATTGTGATTAAAAAACACATAACATACAGTTTACCATCTTACCCATTTTTAAGTGTGCAGTTCAGTAGTGTCAACTATATTCACATTGTTGTGTATCAGATCTCTAGGATGTTTTCATCTTGCAAAAGTGAAACTCTGCTCATTGAACAACAACTCCCCATTTCCCCCTCTTCCCAGCCAATGGCAACCACCATTCTACTTTCTATTTCTATGAGTCTGACCACTTTAGACGCCTTATATAAGTGGAAATACAGTTTTGTGACTAGTTTATTTCACTTAGCATAATGTCCTCAAGGTTCATCTACGTTGTAGCATGTGACAAGATTTCCTTCATTTTTTGTTTTTTGTCTTTTTTGCTGAGGAAGATTCACCCTGGCTAACATCTGTTACCAGTCTTCCTCTTTTTGTATGTGAGCTGCTGCCACAGTTTGGCCACTGACATACAAGTGGTGTAGGTCCACGCCTGGGAAGCAAACTCGGGCTGCCGAAGCAGAGTGTGCCAAACTTAACCACTAGGCCAACAGGGCTGGCCTGGGATTTCCTTCTTTTTTAAGGCTGAATAATATTCCATTTGTTTATCCATTAATCTGTCAATGCACATTTGGGTTGCTTCCACCTTTGGTTGTTGTGAATAATGCTGCAATGTACATGGGTGTGCAAATCTCTCTTTGAGATCTTGTTTTCAGTTCTTTTAGATATATACCCAGAAGTGGTATTGCTAGGTCATAGACCAGGTTTAGGCTTCTGTCCTTGGATGCGTTTTTTGATATTCCTACATCCTTTCCATAGCATCATCCTGTCCATAAGTTGTAAAATATTTCCTTCCTCCAAAATCAATCCCACTGAGCAAGGAACAAACAGCAGGCTGGCCATTGCCCCAGTCCCAAGTCAAAATAGAACATGGACTTTTCACTTTCAATCTCCAGTGCTCTGCTGGGTCCTTGCCATCAACAGGCGAAAGCAGGCACTCAGCTCGATCACCCTCCACCCCCGCAGACCTTTCTGGCATCTCTAGCACATCCCACCGTATGGGATGAGGTTCTGCTGCTCCCTAGACAGTCGCTGCCCTTCTCCTGGGACTGATCATGGGCTCCCCTGCTCGTGCTTAAGCTAAAGCCAGGCAGGCGTCTCTGGCTCCAGCTCTCTTCCTTGAGGGGGTGATAGCTTATTAAGCACAGCCTGGTCACTTCTGCTAGACAGCCTTGCAGTGGAGACGGGACAGTGGTTTGGCCATCCACCCAGGCTAAACGGCTCTGATCTTCTGCAAGAGGAGCTCATCTCCTTCAGGCTGCAGCAGAGGAAGTGAGACTCACAGGGAGACTGCAGGATGGTTCCTAAATTTTGCCGACCACAACACGCGCACACACCCACACACGGGCATCCAGGGCTCTTGCCCACTCCAGCCTATGGCTTCCCCTCCAATCATTCTTGTTCCATTTCTAGCTTCTGACTTGGGATTTTGGGCTACAAAGAGGAAGTAAAATATAAAATTCCTTATGACTGACTACCCAAAAAAGTCCTCTGACTTTTGTTACCCTATTTTGTATTCATCTTATTTATCAAGGTCACTGCTGGTTTTATATATATAAGTAGGGAAGTTTCTATAACAAATAGAAATCCCCCATTTTGCATTGGAGCAAAAGAATCTCTTCTTTGGTTTTGTAGTGCCTTCTCTGTACTTTTTAAAAATGCAAATACCCCTAATAGGAGCAACACATTGTCCCTAATACTTTACTATAATTTAGTTTGTCAGATGGCTTTCCTCTAGAGGAAGGAGGGAGGCAGGAATGGGAGAAAAACACAGAAAGCAGAGTTGGGGAAACATTAACAAATTTCATTTATTTCCCAATTTTTCCTAGGCTCAGTTCTGTGTATATTTCGGCTGGAATTTCATGAATCTTTGTGTTTCAGCACTTGTCTACCTTAGGAAAAATTGAGTGAGTGAGTTGGCCGAATTGTTCTTCACCTCTCAATTTTACATGTGGGTACCATGTTATGAAATATCGTATGGGAAGGAGGTGTCCTCGAATGTTTATCTGTTTGTCTCTCTTCCTAATTAAGTCCATGTGGATCCCATGTGACTTCAGAGTATGGGGACCATGTTTTCATTGTTTTGTTTTGTATTTTCCTTTAATGTGCTGCTTCAATTAGAGAAGGAACAAATCAATATTTGGATTTGGAGGTAAGGTACAGAGTGGGAACTGTTTGGCCCATAAACTGTTGAGAGAATATATGAGCTCTTAAATCATCAAAAAGAAATATCGTGGTATTAGTTAAGACATTTTTGGATGAAAGAAGTAGAAATCAATTTGAGCTAGATGAAGCAAAATGTGGGGGGGGTGCCCTAAGGACAAGGGGTGTCTCATGGAGCCCAAGGGCAGGACTGCAGCCCAACCTAAGGAACTGAGGCCTGGGAAGCTTGTCAGCAAGCCAGGAACAAACTCTGCCTCTCATTTCTGCTGCCCTCTGAACATCTGCTTCTCCTTTGTTCTCTCACTGCAGACCAGCTTGCTCTGGTTCTCAGATGACATTACAATATGGCTGCCCCAAGGCTCCTAGATCAACATGTTATCTTCCCAACCACATAAAGATTAACTAGCTATTAATTCGCTCCAGTTCTTTGGAGGGAGAAGCTGATGAGTCCAACTTGGATCAGTGGCCTAATGAACTATGGCCAAAGAGACAGACTCACGCACCACGAATGCAGCTGCTGGGCTCGCCCTTGGCATCAGGACTTTCTCAGATCAGGAGCATGGTACACATCCTGAGCAGTCAGCCCCTTTCCTAAAGAAAGCTATCCAGAGTTTTCTGTCTTTCCTGTTTGTAATCTGAATGTCCCCAGGTCTGATCAGCTCTGGACACAAATGGAGTCATGCTCACAGCACCAGAATAGTAAAAGACCTCAAACTTGCACAGGTGCCAACATGGGTTTTCTTGAGTATTCATCGGAGCTCATGAAGGGTCCACTCCACCTGGGTCCCCCACCACTCTCCAGGTATCCCGGTTCTCTACCAAGCATTATAGTCTCTGCCACTGTTCTGCTGAGCACACAACCACAACATGCACCAGACTAGATGCTTCACTAGGGTGCCCATAAATGTCTAGCTTATGTCTTGGTTCGTTATTAATAGCACTCCCTTTTATTCTTGAAAGTGTCCTGGTTTAAATGATAAATTATATGTTCTACCTATCCTTAATCCCTAGGTTTTACAGTGGTCCGAGGCAAGGAGGCCTTTGTGAATCCTCTGTTAGAGGAGTTTCCAAACAGTGTGGTTTGTGACCCCAAAATTTTGTAGAGCAGCGGAGAAACACAGTTTGACCTAAATTAACCAAAATGGGGGACGGGCAGGGTGGGGGCAGTTTTTATTGATTGACATAGCTAAACCAGGTCAAAGGCAGAGGGTAGAGTTTGCCTCAGCAGCCCCTTGATTGAGAACCCCAAACACTAGGGAACTCACTCCTCTCTCCATTTTTTGTCTCTACGTCTTTTGGTGTGTTGACTTTATTCCCTCATACTTGTCTCCATGAGGCTGGAAACTGGGACAGTATCGTCAGCACTGGGCTTGTATCCTCAAAGCTTCACAGCCTCAGAACTCGGAGAGCTCTTGTTGGAAAGATGCTAGGGAAGAGCCTTTTGATTCTGGTTGGGTCATATGCCCATCCCTTGGCCAATCATTATGGCCGAGGGATAAGGAAGTGTGGTTGGCTGCCTTCACTAGAATCCTACTAAAAGGAATGGAGTGCTGTCCCAGGCAGACAAAACAAAAAATGTCTACCCATAGATCTCTTTCCGTGTTTAATATCACCTTATTTTCACCAAAATTGAGACTCGAGTCCCATGGGGGCAGGCTATGAAATAAAGGTAGGTGGCCCAACATCCCTCCCTTGTGGCAACTAAGATTTCTAACTGAGGCAAGCTCCTCCTGATTCTTGTTCCCTTTACTCACCCAGGAGGATCCACAGTCCTTAGGCACGTGGGTTTGGTTAGGCGGCCCTAGCTGTTCATCAGGACCCAACAGTGGACGTAGCTGAGGCATGAGCCTGAGGATATCATTATATATATCAGCAAACCAAAGAGGATTAGGGAAACACGTACATTGCATACCAGCCCAACCCTGATAAGTTCTGGAAATTAAACCATATAACTTCATAGACCTACAGCTTAGAAGCTTGGGTCCTGAAGACAACCCAGCGTGATTCATGGGAAAGAAGCCTCTTGCTCACCCCTCCCTTGTTTTTGTGTGTGTTTCAGTTATATCAAGGTGTTTACAAACCAGGACTTGTATGGTGCATTTACTGACTTCAGGCCCAAATGTTATTTGTAGAAGAGCAAAGCAGATTTCTGCTGTGATAAGAACTTGAATATTATCTTCTCTGTTCATGGGAAATTCCACTTTTCTTTAGTATTGCTAATTAACCAAGCGCCTTTCCCCCCGCTAGTTTGCAGCTATGCTTTGAATGATTCTCAGTGAAGTTGGGCAATTTCAGACTTGTTCAAGAATGGGTTGCATGCCCATGTGGGCTTCCATATCTGCAAGGGATCTGCACCCAGGGCTTTGTACTGGCTGACCTTTAGGGTCCTTTCAACTCTCTGGTGCTAAGAATCATGAGTACACAGAGGAAGCTCATTCAGTTTTCACGTGAGATCCACCTAATTTAAAATTCTTTTCATCTCCTCTCAAATAATTTGGGAAAATCATTACAAATTAAGATACTAATGGGGAGCTTAGTGACATACTTTAAGAGAAAGGAGATTAAGTTTTGGACAGCTAACTACGAGGTAAACTGCTGAGGGTCCAAAGGTTTATAGAGGGAACAGCTTGTAGGCAGGTGGGGTGCCCCCTCACTGGGGAGCAATGAGCACCAACAGTAAAGTCACTCGCATGCTCTGTACCCTTCCAAACCCTGGTCCAGATCCCAGTGCCAAGTCCAACATGAGCCAGTGGACTGATTGGGTGCCCCATATGGGAAATCTCTCTGAAAACCATCCCTTTCCCGAAGGACACACCCAGGGCATGACCTGTCTAAGGTTACACAGCTTCTGCATATGACACCAGATTTGTGCTGTGAAAAGCCCCCACTTACAATTTAAGTATTTTTGTTTAGAGGAATAAAAGAAAAGAAAACAAACACATAGGCACTAACATAAGGCCTGTTTATGGCAATGGTTCCAGCAGGGCCCGCTCCCTTTGCTACATCCCTGACTGCTTGTTAGCTTAAAGGGGCTCCAGGTCTACTTGATGATGAACACAGTGTCACCTCTGTAATTAATCACACAGAAGAGTTATCCAACCTCCACTTTTCTGCACCATTCATGGTACTGACTTTCCACTTTCAAGTTTTCATTTTAGAAAAGGAATTCTTGTGAAACTTACACCTATTGACTCTGAGGATGCTTCTAGGAAATCGTTAAATATTTTTAAAACCAAAGATCACTATACTTTTGCTAATTTTCCAAAAAGGAGCCCAAGTCTGAGAGAGACAGAAACCCAACTCTAATTATATCTGTGGGGCCTGGGAGACACCCCCAGCTTAGATGAGTAAATGTGAAAAGAGAAAACAATCAAGAGCAATTAGCTGGGTCTTGGCTAAACGTCAGCAATGATTCCACTGTGAACCCCAAGCCCTCCCACCCACTGTGCCCTCAGTCACGTTTCCAGTCAGGAAAGCAAAGAGGGCCTCTAATTCGTATTGTTTCTCTGGAATTAGGCTCAGCAGTCTTCTCCAGTGGTCATCATTGTCTTTTCTCCCATTATTTTTTAAACCATTTTACTGGAAAACCACTTGGCAGTGAGCATCTCTTCTTCCTGTTAGAGCAGCTTCGAGTTCCCATTGGCCCACACAGAACGCTGCCGGCTGAGCGTGAGTGAGTGTAAGGGGAAGATATTTCTTTAAAACACTCCACATTTCTACTGCAAATGGGAACCAGCAGAGCTCTCCCCAGGCCCATCACATCTGGTGAAGCCCTGTCAGAATGGACTCATGGCACAATCAGAGGCACTTCACCAGGGGTTCTGGCTCTGCTGGGCTGTAGTCCCTGCCAGAGAAAAGACCCAGGGCAGTAGGGGAGACTGACTGGCCAGTAGTTTGATTACTGGCTTTCCTGAGGGCCAGTGAGGGTTTGCAGCCCCGGTACTGACCTCTGAGGAACTCAGAGCAAGATGCTGCTGCCTGGGGGAGTCTCTCCTGGAGTTCCCATCTTGGCCCCAAAGGAAGACACTGTGTTTTGGGAAGATGACCTCCTCTTTTCTTGTCCCCCTTCTCTGTTTGGTGAGTTGGGATGGAGAATTGAACACGTGCAATGCAACCCCTTCCTCTCTCACTTTCTGAGAAGCCTCCTCAAGACTCAAGCTTTCTCTATCCTCTAAAAGCTTCCTGGGACTGGATTTTGCTTTGCAGCCGCAAGGCCTGCAGTTCTGGGTGGGAAAGGTCAGGCATGGCGGTGTGAGAAGTCTTAGGATCTGACTGGGGCCTCCTCCTAACGGGGCTCTCCAGTCCAGCTTTATCAGCAATAGAGCGGACATTCTTGTCTCCAGCTCTGGGCCTCCTTTGTCCAGGTCTCAATTGCTTTGAGACTTGGAGTGGAAAAGAAGGGAAGTACTTAAGGTTCACTCTCAAACTCCAGCACTGTCCTCAGGAGCGAATGGGAGAGGAGCCAGGGGACTCTTGCGGGGAATTCCCTGAGAGGACCACAAGTCCCTAAAAGACAAAGAACTGATGTAGGAAAGAAATTGATGGCCAGCATGAAGACTGAGGAAGAGGTGCGGAAGAATACAGGAAAGCTAACTCGTATTTTTCTCCTAAGGAATTCCACTCAGAGTGGAGCAAAAAGACCTTAACAAGCAGTACCAGGGACCCTCTTGGAGTCTTTTAAAGAATGGTGCTTTTCAGGATCGGTTTCATGGCAAAGCTTGCGAACAAGAATCATCTGTCAGTGTGCCCTCAAGTCATTGTTAGAGGTTCCTTAGAATACCTACCCAGGAGCTGCTAGAATTTGATTTCCACAAGTGTTCCTGTGTTCATTGGGAGGATGGTGGGCACTGGAAGAGGAATTAGGAATTTAGCTAAAGTCTTCCAGAGGTAGGAGATTAGACCCGCGGGAGAAGTAAGCGAATCTGGTGGAAGATGGAGGCAGGAAACACTCTTACTAATTATAAGAGCTCATCCTAGGCCAGTAGTTCTTGATCCATTAGCATCTCTTGGGGAATTTCCAAACAATCCCAGTGCTTAAGCCACTTCCCACGTCGTTCAAATCAGACACTCTGGGAATGGGCCAGGGGGTCAGTATTGTCAACAACTTCCCAGATGATTCTGGTGTGCAGCTGGGACTGAAAAACAGTGTCATAGCTACAGGAGCGTCAGTCATCTATGCCCTGCCTTTGGAACAGCCACAGGTGATGGGGCTGGGGCCGCGGGTTACACATTAATTCTTCCCTAATACTAAAGCTTTGCTACTCAAAGGGTGGTCCCTGGACCAGCTGCATCAGCACTACCTGGAACCTTGTTCAAAAATGCAAAATCTTGGGCCCCACCCTAGACCTAGACATATTAAATCCGATTCGTAGTGGGGAAATGTTTCGTAAACTTTAACGTGCATAGGAAACACCTGGACTCTTGTTAAAATACAGATTCTGTTTTGGTAGGTCTGGGGTCCAGTACAAGATCCTGCCTTTCTAACAAGCTCCCAAGTGATTCCACTGCTGCTGGCTACACTGTGAGCAGCCGGGGCCTAGAGGACTTGGAGCAACAACAAACGGAAACGTTCCATCAGAGAACAGTGCTCGGCTTTGGACTGCTCTGTAGGAACGGTGCTGAAAAAGTTGCATGGAGCATCTTCAGGGACATAAAAGATACTGGGGATTTTACAGGAGTGGCTGCCATTCCCCGGGCAGCCAATTAGTAATTACCACCAGCGGGAGATGCCATTGCTGGGAACTTCAGGAAACACTAGTTCAAGCTGGCACCAGAGGAAACTACAAGAGGCAGAATCAAATTAACAAAACTGCTTAGCAAGTTGGTCTCTGCATCCCAGCCCAAGTCACACTTGAGAATGAGGAAACTGGCCATTTTTATCACTTGCTATCTGGAGGAGAGAACCAGTCCTTCCATGCACTTCACACTGAAATTAGAAAATAATAACTTCCCATCAGGATCCCTCATAGGAAGGATCCCTTATGAATTCCTTTCCTCCACAAATATTTATTGAGCTCCTACTTTGTACCAGGCACTGTGCTAAGCCTGAGATTTGGAAGTCTAGAAACTGACTGGGGCTCCAGCCAGCTGTAGACACCTAGAATTGGAACCCAGCCCTCACCAGAGAGCACACTGTGGCCTCAGAGAGGAAGGTTATGCTGGGATGGTGCCCATAAACATTTTAGCTATTATATAAATCCCAGGCCTAACATCAATTGATGTCAATTTCAGAAATAAGACCATATATGATTCCTTTGGAATTAGGCAACGGAAAAGCCAGTGCTATTACTGGAAGGAGTTGGACACCACTGAGCTGCTCTAGGATAAAGGCTAAGTACACGGTATTTGGGAATGAAATGGCAGCCAAGGAAGATATTGTATGACTGCACTGGGGCTGCAATACTAGAACCAATGTGAGAGTCTGGAAAAGGTTCATTTCTGGGCAGGGAATGTAGTGGGAGCTGGAACCCTGGGCTGTAGCCCTCCAGCTTATGTGGAAAGGCTTTGCCTGTGTCATCGGAGGCCCCTTCCACTCCCACCCTTTGAACCACTATGCTCAGAGGAGGTGTGGCTGGCCTCCGGAGCTCTCAAACACCCTGTAAACAAGCTTCCTTGTGACTTGTGTCAGGCCCAGGGGCTTCCTCTTCAAAGAGCTGTGCCCACCTGTTGTCAAGGCAGGAAGACGGCTCAGTCAATATATACTCTAATGGCCCAGGAGCAGGGGAATGTGGAACAAAATCACTGCCAAGGAGCTCTGACACCTCAGCAGAGCTCAGAGGACAATATGAACTCATTGTTAGCAGCAGCGATCAGGAATCCTACGGAGAGGCCATTATGATTTTCTCCCTTGCAAAGATATGTTAGAGCCCGCACTCTCAGATGTTAAATGACTTGTATAAATTTACAATGTAGTAGATGTCAGTGGAGAAAAACAGAGGTTTTCTGACTTTGAGTACCAAAACTCTAACCAAAGTCTTGTAGAACTGAAATTAATAGAGAAGGAAATGAGAAGCGATTAAGAAACAAAGAGAACCAAAGAAGATATACAGATGGCCAACAGGCACAAGAAAAGATGTTCAACATTGCTAATCATCAGGGAAATGTTAGTCAAAACTACACTAAGATATTGTCTTACATCCGTTAAAATGGCTATAATCACCAAGACAAAAAATAACAAATGTTGGAGAGGTTGTGAAGAAAAGGGAACCCTCATGCACTGCTGGTGGGAATGCAAACTGGTGCAGCCACTGTGGGAAACAGTATAGAGATATCTCAAAAAATTAAAAATAGAAATACCATACAACCCAGCTATCCTACTACTGGGTATTTATCCAAAGAACTTGAAATCAACAGTTCAAAGAGACTTAAGCACCCCTATGTTCACTGCAGCACTATTCATAATAGCCAAGACGTGGAAGCAACCCAAGTGCCATCGACTGATGACTGGATAAAGAAGATGTGGTATATATATATATACAATGGAATACTACTCAGCCATAAAAAAGACAAAATCATCCCATTTGCAACAACATGGATTAACCCTGAGGGTATTATGTTAATCAAAATAAGCCAGACAGACAAAGACAAACACCATATGATTTCACTCATATGTGGAAGATAAACAAACACACAGACAAAGAGAACATTTCAGTGGTTACCAGAGGGAAGGGGGCTGGGGGATGGGTACAAAGGGTCAAGGAGATCACTTATATGGTGACGGACAAATAATAATGTACAACTGAAATTTCACAATGTTGTAAACTATTATGACCAAAAAAAAAACCCCAAAACAAAACAGAAACTAGAGGGAAACAAGATTTGTGTTTATAGTTGGGTGTGTGTGCAAAAGGAAACATGTCCTGATCTCCTTTTGAGGAGCCTCCACATGTGGGGCACATGCAACAGACTGTGAGAAATTCCAACGGAAATGGAAGACTGGGTCCCGTTGTCAGAGGAGTGTGTGGAATCGCTGTGGAAACAGGACACAGATAATAGATATACATAGCCCAAGTAACATAAGCTCAAAATATATACCTAAGTGATGACAGCTGTATGAGGAGCCAGGCGGCAGGCAGGAGAGAAGAAGGTTCAGAGGTAACTGGGTGGAAGGGAAATTAATAGAAAACCGCAGTATGAGCATCTACTGGAGAAGGCACTCTTGTTAGGGCAGATGTTTAGACAAGCTCACTGGGGCCAAAATCGAGCCCTCCAAAGGGCTCATGCAATTCTCCCAGGCAAGTCTGGTTGGAAAGAAAAGAGGAGGAATAAGAGAAAGCTCCACTATCATATACAAAGAGAAAGAAAAAGGAAGACAAGCAAAAGGAATGTTGGGAAACCATGTGCATATTGGAGCACAGTTGTGAGAACAATTGGGTGAAAACAAGTTAAATTCCTTATCCTCCATTTCTCTCCCTCTCCAAAGCATCCTACATTCCATTTCAGATTTTTCATGCTAAAATTTTCAATTCCTGTTAAATATGCTTTCTAGCTAGTAGCAACTGCCTCTATTTGCTTCCAAATTGACAAAAATACTTGTAAAGGCTCAAGTAAGGATACAAATGCGCAGAATAAAATTCTTATTCAATAAACAAACAAACAAAACAAACCCTACTGCTGGAAGCTGAGAGAGATTTTCAGTCTGGCTGATGGATCCACACTGAAGGAGAAAATAATCTAGCAACGTACCCGTGAGCTCGCTGTACTTGCGCTTGTGCCATAAGGCAGCTCTGCCCGGAGAGAGGCGAGGAAGATGCCGTGCACTGGCCTCTACTTTCCTGTTGCTCTTTGTTCAGAGGCACAAGGTGCACGTACCCTGCTGAGCATGGAACCCCAGTTCCTTTAATAGACATGGGCTCCCCTCCCACCATGACCTGTGTTCACTCAGGTAGGGCCAGCTGGGACTGACATGGAGCATTGCTGATTTAGGTCCCTCACGTAAAGAACTGTAGAGGGGCAGAGACAAAATGCTCAGGCAGTGTGCTTGCAGGGGACCAGAGTTCTTCACGTGTTCAATTGGTTCAGCACAGCAGAGAGCAGGGCTTTGGAAATAGGGGGAAAATTTGATACCTCTTTCCAGAGAGCCAACGCGATACATGCTGTGAGTGAGCAGGATTGTGTTGTACGCTGTGCACGTCTGCTAAGGTGATAGACTGCCCTCCAGTCGACCCACTTGAGCCTGGACACCACCTGTCCCAGCATAGCCTGCTGAATGGGCATCTCTCAGAATGGAGCCAGAAATCAACCCTCTAATTTCCCCAGATAATGCTGATACCTTAGGAACTAATGACTTAGAGGGACTGCGCCACAATAGAAATGACTAACTGTAAAAATATGTTTTTAGAAAATTGTTAGTATCCTCCATAACACTTGGCCTTAATGACACAGGAACAAAAAGTCATAGATGAGACTATTCTGAAGTGATGGGCTAACACATGCTGCAACACAACATCAAAATGTTGAGAAGAAATGTTGCTGGCAGTGGTAAAAAGGACTGCAAGGAAACAACACTTGCAATAGCGCAATTAAAATCTGCATCAGAGGCGTAAACAGCAGACCTGAGAAGGGAGAATTTAAGTCGGAAATGTGGAGGATAAGCCTAGAAACTCCTCCAGAAGATAGAGAAAAGGAAAAAAAAAAAGAAATATTTTTAAATGAGGCACAAGATGGTGGATGAGAAGTTATAATCACTTAGAGAATAGAGAGCCAACCCAAGAACCACAGATTTCCTGAAAAAGAAACTAGAGTGGCTGGAACACTCTAGTGTTCTAGAATATTCTAGTGTTCATGGTATAAAAGACTGGCAGGGAGAATTTAAATGGCAAAACAAAGAGTTAAACCTAAATAATTGTTGTAAAGGTGTGTCTGGATATAAATTTCAACAATGATTCTTAACAATTCTGAAACGCTTAAAATGAAACAGATGTTACAACAGGGAAGAATGGAAATGACAAAGAAGGAACTCAGAGGAATCTAATTCCAGGGAGCAAAGAAAACAAAAATATAAATTCTTAAGTGCTATGATTAATTTTTTTTTAATTGAGTTAATGATAGGTTACAATCTTGTGTGATTTCAGTTGTACATTAATGTTTGTCATTCGTGTTGTAGGTATACCATTTCACCCTTTGTGCCCACCCCCCACCCCACCTTTCCCCTGGTAGCCACTAATCTGTTCTCTTTGTCCACATTTTTAAATTCCTCATATGAGTGGAGTCATACAGAGATTATCCTTCTCTAACTGGCTTATTTCACTTCACATAATTCCCTCAAGGTCCATCCATGTTGTTGCAAATGGGATGATTTTGTTCTGTTTTGCAGCTGAGTGGTATTCCATTGTATATATGTACCACATCTTCTTTATCCATTCATATGATTAATTTCTAAAGAGAGATAAAAGAAAATATTCTGCATATAATAGGGTGTTATAAAAAAAGAGTAGGGATAACTCCTGGAAACTAAAAAAAGAAAAAGAAAGGATAGCTGAAATGAAAAAGTCAATAGAAGCATTGAATAAAGTTAATGAAAACTCCCAGGAAGTCGACTCAAAAGAGGAGATGGGAAATAGGAGAAAAAAGACAAAGAAAATAAATTCAGGAAATTTGATGTATAACTAATAGGTGTTCCAGAAATAGAAAATGTAGAAAACACAGGAATGAAATATCCAAAGACACAAAGCAAGAAATGTTCCCAGAACTGAAAGACGTGAGTCTCCAGATTAAAGGGCCTGTATAGGAAATGGAAGAGAACTCACTCTGAGACAACAACAGTGAAACTGCAGAACAGCAAGGATAAAGAAGACATCCTGAGGGGCTGGCTCCATGGTGTAGCAGTTAAGCTCACATGCTCCCCTTCAGTAGCCCAAGGTTTGCCGGTTCGGATCTGGGGCATGGACCTATGCACCACTTATCAAACCATGCTATGGCAGGTGTCCCACATATAAAATAGAGGAAGATTGGCACGCATCTTAGCTCAGGGACAATCTTTCTTGAGTACAAAGGGGAAGATTGGCAACAGATGTTAGCTCATGGCCAATCTTCCTCAAAAAAAAAAAAAAAAAAAAGAAGACATCCTGAGACCTGCCAGAGAGCAAAAACATGCCAACATCCAACATCAGAAAGGGAGTAAGAAGAGTATCAGAATGAGCCAGAAGAAACAAAGAAACTGAACAAAAATGAAGCACTCCTTATAAGGTGGAGGGGGCATGATTTCACCCTGTAATTCTCTGCCCAGTTCTTGTTTCCTCTGAGTTTCCATCCCTCCTTGTTGTAATATCCATTTCATTTTAACAGTTTAAGAGCTTGCTAGAAATTATTGTTGACATTTATCTCCAGTTATACATTTACAATTATTTAGATTTAACTCTTTGCTTCACCATTTTCAATTCTTCCTGTCAGTCTTTTATACTCCGATTTATTTCTTCGTTCTTGGGATGAAGATAGACTAATGCTATTTTCAAAGATGCCAGACTCAAAAAACTCACCTCCCTGTACCCTTTCTGGGGAAGCTTCTGTACAAGGATGTGCTCTACTAACATGAAGGATTAGACCTACAATTAATAGCCCTTCCAAAAAAAACAAAAAAACTGATTGCCCAAGAACACGCACTAAGAATTAGTGAAGCCAGGCTTACGGCACAGATCTTACAATTCGTAGTCTGACGCTGTTTTAACCGAAATGGGATGACAGAAGCTGGTACCACCACTAGCCTCTGCCTCCACCGTGTACCCATACAGCATCACTCTAGACCAAGGAGCCCAGAAGCAGTCATGGAAATGTCAGCCTAGTGCTCTCCCTTGATTGGCACTGACCTGTGAGTTGAACCCCGTTGGTCAGCTCCACTTCACACACAGCTGCTTTTGGGTGCACAGGCTTTGGTATACTAAAGAATGCAAGCTGAGGGAGAGCAAGGACCACACCAACTTATCCACCACTTTAGGTCAGGGTCCAGTCCTAGCTTGTAGTGATGCTCAATAAATATTTATTGGACTTTCTGCAAGGGTGTGCATTGAAATTGTGGTCATCCTTTTGATTACATATATCACTTACTTATTTATTCTTTCATTTACATTTTTCTCAACCTAGAGGCTTATGAATTCCAGCATTCTGGCTGCAAGATGAAAGATTTCGGCCAAAAAAACCAAGGGAGGAGAAATATAAAACTTTTAGTGGATGGGAGCAAACTTCCCAACTGAGCCATGTCATGTTGCTCTCTTCTTCATCCAGGAAAGAAGCAGCAGTTCTAAGAGAGATCCAGAGGCCAGGAGCTGAGGGAATGGACTGAGAAAGCAGAGCAGTGGGGACAGCCAGCTCAGGCTGGGAGCAAGTTCAGCTCATCTCACTTCAAGGCAGTCAGTTGTCAACCACACCTGATTTCACTTGGTCAGGACAAGCAGCCTCACAGAAGCAGGGATGTGGGTGGAAGGGAATAAACTTGAGACAGTGCCCCACGCCTGAGGAGGCCTGCACGGGAAGAAGGCGTGAAGAGGTTAGAAGGTGTTCACTCAACAGCTGAGGAACCTGGATGGGTGAGCCAAGGCATGGGAGATGTCACCAGGTTTGGCTTCTGGGGACTCAAGAGGAGGGGCAGCACATGAGGTCACGTAGAGAACTGACTCAGAAATCTGAGCAGTGGCAGCTTATGGGAGCTCAGAGGAACGAGAAAGTGGAGCTCAACTGAGGTACCAAGGCCCCATCTGCACAGTCTGCCCCTCCCAGGGACCACTGTAGTCTATCCTTTGAGAGTAACACGAATTTCATGTCCTCATTAGAGCTGAGCTTCAGCCTAGAAACTGAAGTTTCATATAGAGGATTAATGCTATTTAGTGCAGTAATTCTCAATCCTGGAGGCACATTAGAATAATCTGGAACATTAAAAACAAAAACAAAAAACCCACAAAGCCTGGGCCAATTAAATCAGAATTTCTGGGTATGCAGACTGGGCATTCATTGAGGTTTAAAATACTCCCCAGCTGATTCTAATCTCCACTAATCAACTGGAAGGGAATTTGGAAACAAGTAGGGGAACTTGCTACAAAAGTGTGGTCTCCAGACCAGCATCTGGGGACTTTTTAGCTTTTGCTTGTTGGAAATATAGCATGTCAGGCCCCACCCCAGACCCACTGGATCAGAATCTGCATCTTAATAAGATCCTCAGGGCATTTGTGGGCAATTGAAAGTTTGAATATCACTGATATAGGGAACAGGCGATGCAAGTTCTCAGCTGTGATTTGTTAAAACAGCCAAAGAATGAGAGAGCTAGAAGAGGTTTCAGTCACTTAATTCAGAGATCCCAATCTCCCTGCAGGTGCCAGGCAGAAAAGTGAAAGAGTCAGGCAGGCCTGCAATGCCAACAGATCACGTGGGCCTTAAAGACTCTAAACAAGGTAGGAGGCAATAGGGAGTGGTGAGGACTGAGGGGAAGAGCACAGCCCCACTAGGGAGGGAATCTGTGACTCAGCTCCAGCTGCCATTCTGCCCCGGTGGTGACATGGCCCCAGATGCAGGTGCTCTGTGAAAATGCAGGCACCACGTTGCCAGATCTTCCAGTTTTTCAAGAGAAGATGGAAATGCAGATTTTAACATTAAATCTCCCAATTTTTGAGTATGGGCAACTAATTCATGTTAAAAAGATTTTTTTCTATAGGTGAAGCCCAGCACACTATAGGGCAAGTTATACCCGTGGAACACCACTAATCTAACCAAACCCTTTCATATTACCACTGCATATTTCAGGTAAAGGAGTTGAGTTTGGTTTTTTCACCCTCAAGTTCCAAGACAGAGTGACTCCAGTTTAAGCATCAGCTTAATTTCCCACTTGTTTTGTTTTGCTTTGTTTTCGGTACTAGGGAGCTGCTGTCTTACAGAGTTCTAGAGCCACTGCAGGTGGATGTGGCTCTGAGAGGGGCCAGGAGAGGTTTCTTTGGAAAGGCAATGAAGAAGCTCAGATTCGATACCCAGGCGTGTTAAGTGTTTTGTAAGCCCTGTGCCATCTGCCAGAGGGGCAGACCAAAATCTTTCAGTTGACATTTCCTTCAACACCGGGCTTGTTTTGGGAGTCTGGGCCAGGTGACAACAATGGCACCAAGAGCTTGTTTTCCCGATTGGAGTCAAAACATTTGCTGAGCAGCCCCATAAATTGGCTAGACGAAAGTAAATAGGAAGGAGAGACACGGGAAAGGTGAGGCGACCACGCAGCCCTGGGTGAAAGGAGCGTTGGAGGGAGGCACGCTGCTAAAGAGAAGGCAGACGATGTCGGAGAGTGGGGCCAGCCAGTTAGTTAACACACACCATACAGTCTTTCATTCTCCAGCAGATATATATTGAGCACCTACTGTGTTCCAGGCACAGATCTAGATGCTAAGAATACAATAATGAACAAGACCAAGCAAGTTCCTGCCCTCACGGAGCTCACACCATTTTTCACATGACACATCTTCCATCTCTGCATCTTAATATCGTTGCCTGCCATCTCCACATCACAGCCAACAGCCTATTTTTAAACCACATCATCACAGCATATTCACATCTTGCATCATTTTCATATTAAGTGTCCTGGACTTAGGGATCCTGACAGATTTTGATCTTTTCAGAAGCTTGGGAAATCCGGAGGCCCTAATACCATCATTGCCATCATCAGACCATACGTGGGTTGTGAGGTGGGGAGGCTACTGCACTATGATTGGCATTTGTTTCAGGTTCTACACCCAGAAAAGTTGGAATATATCAAGGAATTTGCTGTCTTGTCTCCTTCAACTTAGATGGATTTGTTGTTAGGTGTTTCATTCCAGATCTTCACCCTCTATGACTTTCAAACTTAACTAGGACATTTTCTTGGAGTAGAAGTGGTCATCTCTAGTCTTTGAACCTTCTCTTGGTTGGAGGTCTCATTTCATAGTACCCAAGTTAGAACACATTCCTATGCTAAGTAACAACTACATCCCAGTTGCATAAGCACATTAGCCTGTTAGAAAGGACAGTAGCATTTCTGGCAAGAACCAGCATAATTATTGGTTTGTGTGGTAGAATCTTTATTCAGTTCATTTTCTTTATCAAGAGAGAATAAAAAGAGAAATGGTGGTTTGTGACTGACTAGAAGCCTGAGTAAATTCCCATTGTTTACACCTGTAGAGGTAAATTTCTCTAGACAATGCTACTAATTATCGTTGCGTGAGCAAATATCTGCATCTATAGGGGCAGCAGTAAATTACTTAAATAATTCACCCACTGGGCATTAATAATAGATGCAGTTATTTTTTTCCAGGAATTTGCTTTATTTTTTCCATTAGTATTTCTGATTTATTCAAATTACTTTGAACCATAGTGACAATAACAAAATTCTACCCTGTCTGCTGAATATAATATACCCACATTGCCCAAAATGTCTATTAAATAAGAGCCCATGGTGTCGGCACCGCTCTTCTCATAGGGTTTGAGGTCTTGGAATTCATTCTGTATGTGTTACCATTGCCTTAGAAGGGGAATCGGTGCAAGCCCTTCCTGCTCCTGATCCTGTGCTTTCTCAGACACAGTGTGGCTCGCTGCCTCCTGGAACTCTGCCCACTCCCCTTCAACCCTTTACCCAGCTTGTTTCTTGCCCTCCTTTAAGGCTTTCCTACAGAGGTTATTTCAAAGAAATGCTACCAGCGCTTTATTGGAGAGCAGAGGTTTGGACTCAACTTGTCGTTGTAGGATAGGAGCAGGCAAGAACCACAGACCCAGGGATTGAAACAAGGTGAATGCACTCCACACAGCCTGGTCAGCGACGGGGGACAGCTGGGAGACTACCTTCTGTCTCTGTCGCTCCGCTGCTGGCCGACTGGCCATGCTTACTGACTGGGCAGCCAGAAGCCCAAACAAGTGGACAGGCTTGGGCTCCCTGACTCTCACAACTGCTAGTCCCCAGGGAAAGTCCTGAGGCTGACTGTGGATTTCTGGGGGTAGAGACTATCTTCTTGGATCCTGCTCAGCACAGCGCCTATCACGCTAAGAGCCCTTAGTGGTAATTCACTGAACCTGTCACTAAGGTTTTTGGCTCTCTTCCATTTCTCCTGTCCACGCACATAGCCCTTGGGATTGTCAGGTATCTGTCCATCCACATGATACAGAAGCAGATCTGATAAGTTACCAACACTTTGAAGCTTAATAGGTCACCTCTTCCCTCTAGGAGCTTTTTTTGTTTCTGAAGAGGAATAAAAATTTTTAAGTTAGCAAGACTATCATTTTTTAAATAATGAGACAAATGTATGCCACAGGGACCAGACAGTTGAACCCCTATCGATGCATCTTTCCTTGCAGGAAATGTTCATGATGCGGCAGATACTTCTGATTGCATTGGGTATGCAACAGCCATTTCCCCAGGTTTTTCTTATAAATAGAATTCTAATAGATTCACGTGGAACCTGTGCTTTGAGAAAGCTGGGCCCGTTCTCAGTCTTGATTAATTTAAGTTGGTCATGGTGATTCCATTCCCCTTGCCGACCATTGGCTTACAAAAGAGCCTGGTAACAATTACAGCCAATGAGATATGAAGGAAAGGTTTTTGAGAAGTGTGGAGAGGCTTGGGAAAGCGTTCTTGTTTTACAAAGAAATGTCACTCTCACTACGATCTTCACATTTTGTTGTGTGAAGATGTTATGCTTACAGCTGTTGCCGCCGTCTTTTATCCACAAGGTGACGAACTAGAGGACCGGCTGACACCCTGAGGATGGCAGAAGAGAATTTTGTAGAGAGTCTGGTCCTTGGTGATATTGTTGAGCTACTAAATTAACCAACCCTGAACCTGCCATCCCTCAGACTGTTCCTCCTTTGAGAAAATAATACTCTTTATTGTTTAAGCCAATTTGGGTGAAGTCCTTTGCTACTTACGGCCAAAAAAACTAAACGTGAGAAGCCAGCTCTGGTCAGAAGATTGCCCAGTGTGCAAGGACTCCAAGTGAGGTGAGTTGATTGAGTTCTTCAAATGGTGAATAGTCCCGTGTCTCATCATCCACTTTCCCATAAGGACCGGACAATCGAATCCTCCAGTGAGCCTTTCCCCAGACTCTGTGAGGTGAACATTGCCACATTTAACCTCCATTTTGGGGAACTTTGGAATGTTTTAGGTGGACTTAAGCCCTGAGAACTGAAGAATTTCTCCCAGTCTTCTAAAGTCACAGTCTGTTGGGGACTACTTGTGCGGTGGTTGCCAGGGTCTGGGCTCCGACCTACCGGTCCTCTCAGCTCTCCACACTGTGGCCTCAGGAGAGAGGGGAAGGACAGCGAGGTGGGGAGACACGCACAGGGCTGAGGGAGAAGCCCCACTCCCGCCCTGAGTCCACCGTGGTGCTGTCTGTCCTGTACTGTCAGCCAGTGACTGCTGGCATGAGGAAGCTTCTTTGGGGAGAAATATTTTTTCTCTCTTGCTCTCTGACAAATTTCCTTTAAATTGATCTCACTGTGTTTAAAATTTTTATCGCTACCATAATGCAATCTGGTGGTTTCAGATTCTATTTGCAGCTCTAACTAACTTTATGAGCCTTCCTCCATATAAACTCTTTTCAGGGTCATTCGTTGGTTGAAAATGGGATAAGAGTAAACTGTCGTTCCCAGGCAAACTTTTGTTGATGAATATCACCTAAGATAAGACCTGGTAGGAGACGGGCTTTAGATAGCAGGATCTGAACACAAGGCAGCAGTTCCCGTGATGGGGGACGTTGATGAGTCTCCGGTTAGACAGGGCCCTTCTAGACCTGGAGGATGAAATCAGCATGTTGTCCATCAAGCAAAGACATTTAAAAGCATCTAAAGAGGCAAAAAGCATCCCCAGATCAGTATTCACATGTAGGCGTTACAAGGCAAAATACAGAAGCATCACTCAGAAGGCCTGCTGGTCGTTTACGGAAATGAACACAGCAGGGAGCTGTGCCGAGACACTGAGAAGTCACTGTTTCCTGGGCAGTGTTGATAGCTTTTTATCTGTCCCCTTAAGGGGGAAGGCAGAGATGGACCAAGACAAAGAAGTCATTGCTCAGTTCTAAGTTTCGAAATACAGTTCTTAAGTCTACAGAAGAGAGAGCCATCTAAAAGCCAAAGTGCTTTTGATTTTTATTTTCAAGAGGCAGGCTTTGTTGGGAGAGAATTGTATGAACATGGAGACACATATGTGTAATAAGCCTTGAACATAATGAGAATCCCCCATGAAAATACTTAAAGATGGGAAACAGGCCCCAGGGGAGGCCCCAACTCAGCAGTGCATTCTGGAGCCTTAAATTTCCTCTATGTACTAAACTCTGCTTTTGGAAAAGAAAAAGACACCCACAAATTAAATCCAAACCTCTGACAAAATGGGCCGAAGGATGAGCAATGGCACGCATCTGATTTACACCCATGTTGGCTCCCCAGGGGGCCGAGCCTCAGCTAGACCAGAGCTCCACTCGGCAGGGCGGAGTCGTCTGCAAATGCAGACCCACCCTGGCGTCTCCCCATCAGTCGCTGCCCCGCACTACAGGGGCATTCGTTTGTGTTCTCTTGTTCTTTTTTCTAAACTCACAACCGAGAAAATGTTCAATAAGTAAAATTACCCATGAATGACATATAATTTTATCCATATTTCTTACAGAGGTTGTCTCCATCAGACTTCAACAACTAGTTGAAGCCATCAGGAAGGGATTACTGTTGTTCTGAGATGTGTAAACAATTGATTATATGAGATTCTCATTAGCCTTGGCATCTGGCAGGCTCCCCATGTGTCCAAGAGTTCATGTGTGCGTGCACACAGACACACACACACACACACACTGAATGGGGAAAGAGGGATCGGTAGATATATAGACAGGTACTTCTCACAGAGTAGGTGATCATTTAAAGTATAAATGCAGAATTAAAATGTGAAATTTCTTTGCCTCACTATTCAGTCTAAAAGGACATCTTACCCTGAGAGAGAGAATAATTGTCTGTAGATCTGTAGCACATGTATTGGTTTGGGGGAGGCTGATCCACCCTCCACCCACAGACAGGGCACATGGTTCAGGTCTGACCAGTTAGTACAGTTCCATCTCCCTGGCCATAATGATTGTCTCAGAGAGGGTCAGGTGGGCCAACCTGCACCGGTGAGAGTCTTCCCCAGGACTTGGGTTGGCACTATCTGGAAAGAAGGATGTTCTTCCATCCAGGCTGCTAAACTGTAGGAATGTGAGCCTGGAGCTGCTTTGGCAACTTTGCCTCCACATACAGAACGTCAGCCTGAGGCTGAAGCCAGGAGAAGAGAAACCCAGTGTCCTGAGAGGTCACTTGAGTCCCCTGAAGCTAGATGGACTCCCAGTGACATGAATTAATACATTTCCTTCTTTGCTTCAAAAAGATTACACTGGGTTTTGATCACTTGCAACCAAACCAGTGCTAATACATATGGCATCATAAAATAGAGCTACGAGGGGTTGAGCATTTGCCACGTGCCGGGCTTTACGTACAGTGTCTCATCAACTTCTCCCAACAGTACTCTGAGTTGGGTAATGTTATTCTACTTCAGAACAGGAAAGCAGACAGAACAGTCAGATTAAGTAGGCTGTAAAAGGCATGTGGCTGGCTGGTGGTCTGGTGGAGATTTGTGCTCAGAACACAAGGGTCCTGAGTCCATGTTCTTCCTGTCCTGTCCTGTCCCTAGGCACCAGCAGTAGCACAGTGGGGAAAAAAGTTGGCATCAGAAGACTCTGAAAGTGACTTATTAGTGATTCTTGGATATTCATTTACTTACCTGTAAATGGGCATTAGTAATACCTTACGAAATAAAGAATATGAACGAGATTAGCCAACTATAAGTCTATACCAATGATTCTTTTTGTTTAAATAGTTTTATGGAGATATAATTCACATACCATACAACTCATGCACTTCAAGCGTACAATTCAGTGGTTTTTAGTATACTCATAGCTATGTGAAATCATCACCACACTCAATTTTAGAACACATTCATCACCTCAAAAAGAAACCGCATACCCTTTAGCTGTCATCCCCCTCGCTCCTCAGCCCCCCACCTCCCTCCTAGCCCTACGCAACCACATTTCTGTGTCTATAGATTTCTTTATTTGGAACTTGCTTATGAATGGAAATACAGAATATGTGATCTTTTGTGACTGCCTTTTTTTAAATTGAGGTATAATTGACATATAAAATTAGTTTCAGGTGTATAACATAATGATCTGGTATTTGTATGTTGCAAAACAATCACCACCCTAAGTCTAGTTAACGCCTGTCACCATAAAAATTAAATAACATTTTTTGCTTGTGGTAACTTTTAAGATCTATTCTCCTAGCAACTTTCAAATATGCAATACAGTATTATTAACTATATTCTCCATGTTATACATTACACCCGCATGACATTTATTTTATAACTGGAAGCTTGTACCTTTTGATCCCCTCTTCACCCATTTGCCCATACCCTACCCTCCACCTCTGGCAACCACCAATCTGTTCTCTGCTATCTATGAGCTATCTTTTTTTTTTTTTTGGATTCCACATATAAGTGAGATCATACTGTATTTGTCTTTCTTGGACTTATTTCACTTAGTATAATTCTCTCAAGGTCCATCCATGTTCTTGCAAAAGGTAAGATTCCATTCTTTCTTATGGCTGAATAGTATTCCATAGTGTATATATACCACATTTTCTTTATTCATCCATCAATGGACACTTAGGTTATTTCCATATCTTAGCTATTGTATATAATGCTGCAATGAACATGGGTGTGCAGAGATATCTTTGAGGTAGTGCTTTCAATTTCTTTAGATAAATATCCAGAAATGGAATTGCTAAGTCATATGGTAGTTTTATTTCTAATTTCTTGAGGAAGCTCCATGCTGTTTTCCCTAGTGGATGCACCAATTTACATTCCTACCAGTAGTGCGCAAATGTTCTCCACATCCTTGCCAATACTTATTTCTCATCTTTTTGATAATAGCCATTATAACAGGTGTGAGGTGATATCTTGTGGTTTTGACCTGCATTTCCCTGATGATTAGTGATGGTGAGCATCTTTTCACATACTTGTTGGCCAACTGTATGTCATCTTTGGAAAAATGTCCATTTTTTAATTGGATTGTTTATATTTTTGCTATTGAGTTGTATGAGTTCTTTATCTATTTTGGATATTAACCCCTTATCAGATATGTGATTTGCAAATATTTTCTCCCATTCGGTAGGTTGACCTTTTCATTTTGTTGATGGTTTCTTTTGCTGTGCAGAAGCTTTTCAGTTGAATATAGTCTCATTTGATTATTTTTGCTTTTGTTGCCTTTGCTTTTGGCATCAAATCCAAAAAGTCATTGCCAAGACTGATGTCAAGGAGCTTACCCCCTATGTTTTCTTCTAGGAGTTTTATGGTTTCAGGCCTTAGGTTCATGTCTTCAAACCATTTTGAGTTAATTTTTGTGTATAAGATAGTGGTCCAGTTTCAATCTTTTGCATGTAGCTGTCCAGTTTTCCCAACATCATTTATTGAAGAGACTGTCCTTTCTCCATTGTATATTCTTGAACTCCTTTGCTGTAAATTATTGACCTTATGTGTGTGAGTTTATTTTTGGGCTCTCTGTTCTGTTCCATTGACCTATGTGTCTGTTTTTATGTCAACACCATACTGTTTTGATCACTATAGTTTATAATAGAATTTGAAATCAGGGAGCGTGATACCTCCAGCTTTACTCTTCTTTCTCAAGATTGCTTTGGCTATTTGGGGTCTTTTGTCATTCCATACAAATTCTATAATTGTTTGTTCTATTTCTGTGAAAAATGCCTTTGGAATCTTGATAGAGATTGCATTGAATCTGTAGATTGCTTTGGGTAGTATGCAAACTTTAACAGTATTATTTCTTCCAATCCCTGAGCACAGAATATCTTTCTATTTATTTGTGTCTTCTTCAGTTTCGTCCATAAGTGTTTTATATTTTTTAGTGTACAGGTATTTCACTTCCTTGGTTAAATTTATTCCTAGATATTTTATTCCTTTTGATGCAATTGTAAACAGGATTGTTTTCTTAATTTCTCTTCTAGGTTGGTATTAGTATATAGAAATGCAACAGATTTTTGTGTCCTGCAACTTGACTGAAATTGTTTTTTAGTTTGAATTCTCTTTTGGTGGAGTCTTTGGGGGTTTTTTATGCATAAGATCAAGTAGGGACAGTTTTACTTCTTTCTGATTTAGATGCTTTTTATTTCTCTTTCTTGCCTAGTTGCTCTGTCTAGTACTATCTTGAATAAAAGTGGCAAGAGTAAGCATCCTTTTGTTGTTCCTGATCTTAGAGAAAAAGCTTTAGCTTTTCACTGTTGAGTATGATGTTAGCTGTGGGCTTGTCATATGTGGCCTTTATTATGTTGAAGTATATTCCCTCTACCCACATTTTGTTGAAAGTTTTTTCTTTTTTTTATCATAAACAGATGCTGAATGTTGTCAAATGCTTTTTCTGCATCTATTGAGATGGTCGTATGATTTTTCCCGTTCATTTTGTTAATGTGGTGTATGACATTGATTGATTGCAGATGTTGCACCTTCCTTGTATCCCTGGAATAAATCCCACTTGGTCATGGGTATATGATCCATTTAACGTATTGTTGAATTCTGTTTGCTAATATTTTCTTGAGGATTTTTACATCTATGTTCATCAGAGATACTGGCCTGTAATTTTCTTTTCTTGTGGCGTCCTTGGCTGATTTTGGTAACAGGATGATGCTGTCCTATTTTTTGAAAGTGAGAAGGATTCACAGAAAGACAGCTCCTTAGACAGTTGCCGCTTGCTGTGCCCTGACGGTGGCAGGCAGTTAAGAAGTCTTTCTCCATTTGTTACAGTGTCGTGGGGCTCAGAGCATAAGCCTCACTGGCCTCCAGAGCCCAGCGATGCAGAGGTGTCCCCTGGGTGGCAGCCACAAAAAAATCAGGTGCTAGAGGAGAGTACAAGCTCCTTTCCAGGAGATACTAGCAAGCTGGAGCAATGCAGAGACAGATCACAAAGAAGGTACTTGCCAACCTCCCTCCAGGGGCGTATGTTAAATTAGATGCCTGCCGCTCAAGCCAATGCTTTAAGATAAGCAAATAAACCTCTTTCAGAGAAAGTCTGAGTGCTTTTCAATTGGCTGCTTCTGTGCTGGGCCCTGGGGCAGTTGTGTCCAAGCAAGCGAGCACTTTAACAACCATTTCTCAGTTGCCATAGCCCTGTGGGTCTCAGGGATGTGAACTCCATTGGCTTTCAAAACGAGATGTTTTGGAGGTTCATCTCTCAAGTTTAGGTCTTAAAAGTTGGGGTGCCTAGTGTGGGCTTCAGACCCTTTGCTTCTCAGGAAGAAGCTCCGGGTTTTGAGCTCCTGCCTGATTGTGGGTCGCTGTGCCAAGAGTGGGGTTGATGGTGAGATTGTGTCTCAGCACCTCCTGGACGCTTTGATGCAGGTTTTTTCTCATTTGCAGGATGTGTAGGAGTCGTTCAGCTAGTTTTGTTTTTTGTTTTTAAAGATTTTTTCTTTTTTTTTTTCCCTTTTTCTCCCCAAAGTCCCCCAGTACATAGCTGTATATTCTTCGTTGTGGGTCCTTCTAGTTGTGGCATGTGGGACGCTGCCTCAGCGTGGTCTGACGAGCAGTGCCATGTCCACGCCCAGGATTCGAACCAACGAAACACTGGGCCGCCTGCAGCGGAGCGCGCGAACTTAACCACTCGGCCACGGGGCCAGCCCCCGTTCAGCTAGTTTTTGAGGTGTTTTTTTTTTCCCGGAGGAAGTTGTTCCATCTGTAGCTATAGACTCAGTGTGTCCATGGGAGGAGGTGAGTTCAGGATCTTCCTACATCGCCATCTTCAACTGGGTCCTGTGACTGACTTCCTTCTCTTAGTATCCTGGTTCCAAGGCTCATCCATGTTCTAGCATGTATCAGTACATCCTTTTTTATTATCTGATGATTCTTGACCTCCTTGGGGATTAAGGGGTCCTTTGAGAATCTCCTGAAAGCTAAGCACCCCTCTCCCTGCAAACATAGATATGTAACAGTTTTCAAGGGTTCCTGGATCCTCTGAATCCCTTCCATTAGAACCCAGTATAAATGTAACTATTTATCACTAAAAGTCAGGCGTGACTTTAAATGGCACTTTTCTGCAGTGGGCTGTCCTTTCTGTGTCCAGGTTGCTCTGACCAGAACAGGCCCCACTAACCAGTATTCCTTAAGCAGACAGCTTTCCTGGGAACCTCCTCCAAACATAATATAGCTGCAATAATCCAGTGGGCTCACTGGGTACACAGCACCCTCACTTACAACAGCTGCGGGGAGTCTTTCTTTCAGAACTTTATGACGCTACAAAAGGATTAAATGAGAATGACTAAACAGAGTATGAAATAAGAACTACGTGCAGTTTACTACGTAGTAAACTTAAACATGTACGGTATGTTTATATAATAGGCTATAAATGATAAACAGAGGGTTCTGGTAAGAGTTTCCAATTCCTCCTCGCTAGTCACTGGTGAAATCTTATCAAGTGTGGCTGAGAAAATAGTCTTTTTTCTGGACAAGTCAGGGTTAGGATGATCCTCTTGGTTCCCCACCCCATCCTCATAACTCAGCAATCTGCGCTTGCAGCGTGGCTTCCTCGTGTCAGGGCCCTGGGTACCATGGAGGAAGCCTTCTTATTCAATAGTTAGGATGGAGACCAATCAAACTGAAAAAATGGATGTAAGGTAAGATATCCCTTTGACATTATATTAATTGTCTTTAGCTCATGTAAAGAAAAGATATATACACCTATAACTTTTCTTTTACTAAAAACATATATTAAATTCAGATAAGCATATGAAATTACTGATACTCAACTATTTTTGACATTCACAATAGTACTTTCATAGGATACAACCTAAAACAGATATTCATTTGAATATAGGTCTTCTAATTAGGGTTCCAAACCATTTTTCTTGCATCAGCTACACCCATAATGTATCACCTACAATTTTTGTTTTTATTTTATCGACGTGGGCCAAAACGTAAAGGCATTTGCTCTAGAATCTGAGTACAGAATATAGTTCTAGTGTTTTTCCTCCAATCCTTTATAGTTGTCTTTCCCATACAACTATTGCCCATAATTTGACAGCAGCCTTTTCTTTACAGACTTTTGTGAAATCCTCCCATACTTCCAACCTGACTTTTGTAGGAAAAACTCTCACTTTGCTTTCATATTTCACTTGAATAATATTCAAATAAGTTATAATTACAGTAACAAGGACAAGACACAGTCTTAGTCTTAAAAATGTACTCTTAGTAACCCTATGACTTAATTGGTAGACCCAGAAGTGGAGAAATGTGGTAGAAAGACGCCTATTAGCTGCTGATGTTAAGAGAAGGAATGGAATACATATATATGGAATATATATTATATACATATTATTTATGTAATAGTCATATATAGGGCTTTGACTTTTTTTTTTTTTTAAAGTTTTTTTTATTTTTTCCTTTTTCTCCCCAAAGCCCCCCGGTACATAGTTGTATATTCTTTGTTGTGGGTCCTTCTAGTTGTGGCATGTGGGATGCTGCCTCAGCACGGTTTGATGAGCAGTGTCATGTCCGCGCCCAGGATTTGAACCAATGAAACACTGGGCCACCTGCAGCGGAGCGCGTGAACTTAACCGCTCAGCCACGGGGCCAGCCCCAGGCTTTGACTTTTATACATATGTACAGCTGCTCTACAGAGCTATGTAACAGGTAGGTTTCTGAATGGGTGCATGTAAATCAAAAGCCACAAGTCATTTCATATTTGAAATATACTCAAGTCCCCCTTTTAAAGGAAGCCTTTGCAGAATCTTTTTCTACTATTACCAAAATTCCTCGTAGCATAACTATGAGAACTTTCACATAGGGATTTTCTGAAGCAAATACTTAAAACCAGTTTCAAGCAAAATTATGAAGCTGGTCAAATTTACCTTCAGCATATTTCTTCCCAAGTACATATCCCAGTACATTTCTTACCCTCCCCAGCTCCCATGGCCCCCACTGGTCAGACGCATCTCAGATGGATTTGCCAAGACCCACCATCTAAGGATGGGATGTGATCCTCACGTGGCTCTCTTGCCACCTCTGCCCTGTCTGAGGGCCCTGAGGGGTCTTCTCTGTAAATTTGTCCACAGGTGTTAGGTTGTGCCTGCTTCTCTCCAATCTCGCTGCTACCACCACGGTCCAGTCCACCATTGTGTCTCATTTGGACTTCCGTAGCAGCTTCCTACCTGTTTCTTAGAATCCTCTCTGACTCACTTCAACGTTTTCTTCAAGCAGTCGCAGTGGGTCTTTCTGAAATACAAATCTTATGATGTCACTCCCCTTTTAAAGTCTTTCAGTGGCTTCCCATTCTCTTAGAAGAGAGACCAAACTTTTCAACAGTACCCTCGAGGGCCTTTAGGACCTGGCCTGCCTACCCTTCCACTCCTCTGCGCCTCATCACTCTTCCTTGCTCTCTGTGTTCTAGGCATTTCGTCTTCTTTTGGTTCCTCACGCACACTGTGTTCTTCTCTGCCTCCAGGTCTTCTGTGCCTTCTTCCGGGAACATCACCAGCATTATCTCTTCGCTGTACTGAGGGAGCCCTTCTCTGACCCCCTGGCCTAAACTCCCACAGCACCCTGTAGCACCCCATAGTACCCCTTTTTGAATGTTCTTCAGACTTATTGTCCAGAGTCCAACATCTGACTCCCTCAATAGAGTTTAAGATCTGTGAGGGAAGGAACCATGTTTGCTGTGATCCTTGCTGTATCCCTAACACAGAATCTAGCACTCGATAGGTGCTAAAAGTTATTTGTTGGATTAACGAATATATATCGCACCCTTCTCAGGGTTATTTGTCTTTGAATGGGGACTCTGGGTAACACAAAACCTTAACCTCAAAGCACCCAAATAGCCCAGTTGGTAAGGTATTTATGAGCAGGGGAGCCTCTTCATGTGTCTTCTTCAGAATTTTTTAGTCTGGAACTCTTGGCTCGTCATGAGTGTGGGGACTTCCACCTTTCGTTCATAAGGTGCCTTAGAGGGAACCTGGGCTGCAGAGACTCCGTTGACAACTTTAGGTCTGGAACTTGGGTTTCCTGTTCCCTAGGCTCACCTGGTTCTTGGCCATAGCGGCACACCTTTCCCCCACCTGCCCCTGGAAGAGGGAAGGCATTGTTTCAGATAACTCAATCAAGAAGGTTGAAAAATGTCTACAGCCACTCTCCAGAAAAAGGGCCATTTCTGTCTAGTGGTCTCTCCCATTTCAGTTCCTTGTGTTCATGTATGAATTTCCTTCCTTCCCTTTTACTTCCTGATATTCTTGAAACCTGCACTCATTACCCTTCTGTCCTCTCTGGCCAACTATGTCCCAGTCCCCTGAGAGCACAGCCACGCTTGGAAGGATAAAGAAGCATTGGTCTCCCATCTCCTCCCCGGCATGCAGACTGGCCTTCAGTCTCCTCCACATCATTTCAGTCAGCTCTAGCCTTATGCTTTGACGCCATGTGAGGCTGTGTCTTTAAAAGAGAAAGAGACTCACAAATAAAATAAAGTGTAACCTCGCATTTGAGGATTGTTGAAATGAGGTTGCTTTGGTATACTGAAGATATTTTCCACTCATTTTCCATTGTAGGTCTCTTCAGTAACTTCCTGTGTCTTCTTTTAAGCAGACATCCTTGGCCAGAGAGGAGAAGCTGGTAATTTAAAAATAGCCAGATATCTGGTGATATTTCAAAGGCATAATGGAGAACTGTGACACATTGCTGTGGTGTGGGGCTCAGTTTATGTCTTCCATCTTCCTCAGGCGGACAGAAGAATTAGTCTGGTTTATGATGAGTTTTGTGTATGTTTATTGGAAAATGTTCTGCTTTAAAGAGACCTTTCACCCTAGCCAAATGCACGTTGCGGGGAAGACACTCTGCATAGACCTGTGTGTGCTTGTAATGTGGCAGATTTCAGACATGGGAGTTCCATTTGTTCCCAGATGCTCAGGCTGAGGACAATTAATATATAGTCTGTTGGCGTTGGTCAACCCTGGGCAATTCATCACTTGTTGTTGATAATACACTCAGCCATGCTCATGGGTTTAGAAAATCAGAAAGTGATGAAAGGGTACAGGCAAATTATCTGAAATACACCAACAGAAGCTCAGCTCTGATTGGAGCTATTCTTTAGGTTTATGACAGGTTCCTCATAAACCATTATGTTTAGAGTTTAGTGTGTGTGAGATGCGTCAGAGACTTCTTGCACCAGACCAAACCAGACCAGACACAGTTATTTCACGCAGTAACCACAAAAACATTCCTATCTTTTGAATAGAAGAAGCCAATGTATTGTAACCTCCCTCGCAAACACTGTTGTTTTATTTATTCATTCTCCTTTGATGCTTGGCACTTAACTTGAGTGGCTTCTTTTATGTGTTCAGGTTGACAAAATAGGAAGTAGAAAGCATCATTTGATTTTAAATCTTTCTTCCTGGGTAGATATTTTAGATATAAAGCAACAGTTAAACCCTATTTGTTTAGGACATATCAGCAGGTAATTTCGTGCATTTAAGGATTTTCCCCCCTTCCTTTTCCCCATCCACATCTGTGCATGTAGAACTCTGTCTCTGGAGAGTCATTAGTTTAGACATCAGCTCAATCAGACACTGGTGCGAGTCAATGCTGAGCAGAACAGAACACGGCAGCCTGGCTGGGGAAGTCATAGCTGCCCCATAGGTGTGGCGGGAGCATCCACCACAGGGTGGTTGTGTCTGCTGGGGCCGCTAATTATTTTGCAACCAGAAAGTGCCTGGTGAAAGGCTTAAAGGAGAAATTCAATGCAGTTTCCTTTTATCTGCCTCTCCAATTGATGTCTATACAGAGCAAGCAGAGCTCCTCAAACATGCCAGTCTGATTCAGATACACAAGATTAAGTAGCTAGTGACATTCAAGACCAGTCGGCCCACCCAGGAGGACTGAAACCAGTGGAAAAGCTGTCAGATTTCTCCTTTTCTCCATTAATCTTAAAGCTTTTCAGTGGTGCCAGGTCGCATCTCCATCAGACAAGTTGGAAGAGTGTCCAGAAACTTTCTACACTGCCACCCCCTGATCTGGGAGAGCAACCCCTTCACTGCTGAGCTGCTCTCTTGGGACTTAGGACTTCCTCTTCCAGGTCAGAAAGAGATCCTCGCTGGCCCCATCATCTTACAACACTGGGGAAGCTGGAAGCGATGGCTGGGTCTTCTTCCGTACACATGCACGGCTGGTCTGCTGCCTGGAGGCTGTGGCACACAGACTGTGCTGTCCTCAAAGGGAGACGGGTTTAGGGGTAACTGTGGGAGGACCGTGGAAACCAGTGTCCCCTCAGTAGTCTGGATGCTTTGCCTGTTTGATGTGGAATGCGAGGAAGGTGGAGAGGGGAAGCCAGAGAGAGAGAACACAGGTAAAGATGACAGGCAGGAAGAAGAATGGTGCAAATAAACGAAATGAGGTCTGGATTTGTAATACTTCTTCCCGCATGCCTCACTTCAGCTCCCTTGGAAGCAGGTGACAACCTGGGCAAGAGGTCAGCAGTAAAGAGCAAAGGGACCTGTCTGCCATGCTTACGCAGAAGCACCTGCTGCATCAGGGTTTCCAAGAGCTGCCAGCTGTGTGCAGAGGCCACTAGATGATGAGGACGCAGGAGGGGATCCCTGAGTTCGGTCAGGGGTGGGCCATGCCTCTGGTTTCCAGAAACCCAGCGTTGCTTTTGAAGATGGAACTCAGAGCCCCGCCGGCTGGAGGGGACCAAGGTATTTTCCTCAGTTCTATTCATCCCTGAGAGCCTGTTCTGTGGTGTTTTTCTCACTGTCAGCCCAAGTGTGCCCCCAACAATAGGTGTCTGAGAAAGCTGTGGGTCCTGGTTCTTCAGCTGGGGTGATATATGCCATCAGGTATAGAGTGATCCTGTTCAAAAATGAAACTCCGGCCTCCACTAAGATCTTTCACAGCTCATGTAGTTTTAACACACACACAGTCTCGGTCACAAAAACCCCCATCTTGAGCAGCGTAGATCCCTCTCTGGCTGGGTTATCTTGTCCCCATTGGTAGGTGTGTGCTTCCCACAGCTCCCACCCCACCCCAGATGGCTGCTGGCAGCAAGGGCTCAGCCTTTTTCCCATGTGCAGGGATTATAAAATAGAACTCTGGATGACTTGCTTTAGGGCAACTTTCCGCATAGTCCCTGGACGCATTTAAATAACTTTTATTACATCAAAGAAGTCACCCTCCGCATCAGTCCTGGAGAACCAGGCCATCAGCCAGAGTTAATAGCATTTCTTAATTAGATTAAAATGCTAATGAGCATAGAACTATGCTGAGGTAGACTTATGTTGTTATCTGTCTCACCTAAACTGGAGAGAACAGATGTGCCATTGTTGTGTATATTAATATCTCTTAAAGGAATATTAACCTCCAAGGAAACGAATCATAGGTGTAATTATAGCTAGGCATAATAGCATATATATTGAACACTACCTTTGTCAGTATCATGCAAATACATTTATCCTAATTGACCAAGCCTAATCAAGTGATTTAGGTTTGAAAACAAAGTGGTAGGGGAAAATCCAGCAGCCCAGCATCACTTATTTATTTATTTATTTATTTTTGAGGAAGATTAGCCCTGAGCTAACTACAGCCAATCCTCCTCTTTTTGCTGAGGAAGACTGGCCCTGAGCTAACATGCATGCCCATCTTCCTCAACTGTATATGTGGGACGCCTACCACAGCATGGCTTTTGCCAAGCGGTGCCATGTCTGCACCTGGGATCTGAACCGGTGAAACCCGGGCCACTGAGAAGCGGAAGGTGTGAACTTAACTGCTGCGCCACCAGGCTGGCCCCCAAAGCATCACTTATTTGAAACTGTTTCTATGATTGTGAAGAACTTGCACTTTTCTGGAACTTATCTCCCTACTCTGTCCCACCTTGTTCTGCTTTTCTTTCTCTTCTTTTTTAAATTGAGATATAATTGACACATAACATTACATTAGTTTGATAAAGAAACACCCACCAATAAAAATGGTACCCAGCACAGGGCGGTGCACAGAGCTGACGCTCAATAATTTTAAAATTTATTATATGTGTGTTCTGAAGAATGCATTCAGTACACAAAGCACTTAGGTGTTTCTCTGGAATGCAAATTTCTATCATCAGCATGATCCGACCTCTAATATTACAGTTAAGAAAAAGATAAGGACTCCCACGAAGGGAACTTAAGCCTCCTAGGGCAGGTGTTTTGTCTAGAAATTTAACAAACAGGCTTTGTGTGATCCGAGGCTGTAGAGGAAGGGCCAGTGCTCAAGATTGTAATCACCCTGCACAGCCAGGACTGGCCTGGGTGGCTGGGCCAGCAGCTCATGCCTCTCGTCATCCCTCCTTAGCACCTGCCAAATTCTGGGGATCCATGAGGTCCAAATAGGGCACTGGTGAATGGATTGAACTAGAGTCATGGAAGGTACCCGGCTTCCAGCCACAGATGGCCAGCATGTTAGGTCCTTATGCGTACCCTCCACTGCTTTCTGCTTCTTTTTAAACATGTTAGCACAACTTTGCACTCTTGCAAAAATTCAGAAGTAGGCGAGCACTATGGTGAGAGGAATCCACGTTGGCTGCTCCTACCTGGGGGACACGAAGGGCCTGAAGTCCCCGTGTTCAGAGCTCTTTGCATAGGCACCCTCACACGTTGTGCTGTGAGGAGAATTGCCTCCTAAAGGCAGAGAGGAAAGAGAGAAACCCAGCTACCCTCTTCTGCAGTCTCCGTCCTCGGCACGGGCCTGGCTGCGGAGGCTGAGGGGTTGGTGGGTGAGATACAGCAGCCCCTTGACCATTTTCTGTGTAGGGGCCTCCCAGGTACGGGGTCACACATCACACATCACCCACCACCAGCTCTGTGGACATAATCAGGCCTTCAGGATGGAAACTGGAAAAACAAGACGCTTTGCCTTGGAATTTTATTGTCATGGCCTATTTAGCTTTTTCAAAATTCTATCTCCTTATAGGGCAAACTCCGTCTAGGTAAAAATACACTGTCTTCATTTCATCAAAGGCAGATTTTCTTCTGACAGATGGAAGCAACTCTCAATGCTGGATTCCAGCGCCTCCTCCCTTCCTTTCCATAGAGTCTTCTGGAGCGAAACCATAATTGAACATGAGAAGTGTGGCCATACTTCATAAAACATAACATATTCTTATTATTCCTTGATCACTCAAGATAGAGTTTGTCTGGACTCATGTGGATTTAAAATCAGTAAATCAGTGTTACAGATATCTTAGTGAATCCCAAATACATTTATAATTCAACCTTTGTACATATGATACATATAAATGTTTGTACATATAAATACATTTATATTGTGGAAGAGAAAAACATTGTAAGCGATTTAGGTTTGAAAACAAAGTGCTAGGGGGGAGTCCAGCAGCCCAGCCTCACTCGTTTGAAACTCTTTCTATGATTGTGAAGAACTTGCCCTTTTCTGGAACTTGTCTGCCTACTCTCCGTCCCACTTTGTTCTATTTTTCTTTTCTCTTTTTTTAAACTGAGATATAATGGACATGTTACATTCATTTCAGGTGTACAACATAATGACTTCATATTTGTATATATTGCAAAATTACCACCACATCACCAAGTCATCATCACGAGCTGACATCTATCACCGTACAGAGTTAGATTTTGTTTTTCTTTTGATGAGAACTTTCAACATCTACTCTTAGCAACCTGCAAATATACCATACAGAGTTATTAACTATAGTCTCTGGGCTGTACATTACATCCCAGAACTTATTGACTTTCTAGCTGAAAGTTTGTACCTTTGGATCCCTTTCACTCATTTCACCCTCTCCCACTGCCTGCCTCTGGCAACTGCCGATCTGTAAGATAGTGATCCAGTTTCATTCTTTTGCATGTGGCTGTCCAGTTTTTCCAACACTATTTATTGAAGAGACTGTCCTTTCCCCATTATATATTCTTGGCTCGTTTGTCATAAATTAATTGACCATATATGAGTGGGTTTATTTCTTGGCTCTCTGTTCTGTTCCATTGATGTATATGTCTGGTTTTTATTCCAGTACCATACTGTTTTGGTTACTATAGCTTTGTAATATAGTTTGAAATCAGGAAGGGTGATTGAAGCCTCCAGATTTGTTCTTTTTCTCAAGATAGCTTTGGCTATTCAGGGTCTTTTGTGGTTCTGTACAAACTTTAAGATTATTTGTTCTATTTTTGTGAAAAATGCTATTGGCATGTTGACAGAAATTGCATTGAATCTGTAGATTGCTTTGGGTGGTATGAATATTTTAACAATATTAATTCTTCCAATCCACGAGCATGGAATATCTTTCCATTTATTTGTGTTGTCTTCAATTTCTTTCATCAATGTCTTATAAGTTTTCAATGTACAGATCTTTCAACTCCTTGGTTAAATTAATTCCTAGGTATTTTATTCTCTTTGAAGCAATTGTAAATGGGATTGTTTCCTATATTTCTTTCTTGATCACACCTTACACCCTCCCTAAATTCTATCTTATGTGGATAGAGACCCATTTTGGCCAGATTCAGAATCACCTGGTTCCTTTATTTTATTGGCTTTTTTCACTTTAGGTGTTATTCCAAATGTCTATTGCTACCCAGCTGCCCTTCCCTCCTTTTCCTAATCATAGTCACAGGGCAATCATTGTCAGGAAGAGCATCTAAGTTTTAATTACATTGATATATGCAATAACATCCACTATACTCAACAAATCTCTACTATGAATTGACTTATTTGGCACTCAGCTTTCCTGGTGGGCTCATCTGATAAGTAGTGTCATTTAAAATAAGATGTGTTGGGGCATTTGGAAACCATCCATCAGCATCTTCCAGACCAGGCCTTGACTTCCATAATTTATCACATACAAGTGGGGAGTTTCAGCCAACCCGGTGGCTCCGCGGTTAAGTTCACACATTCCACTTCTGAGGCCGGAGGTTCAACAGTTTGGATCCTGGGTGTGGACCTGTGCACTGCTTGTCAAGCCGTGCTGTGGCAGGCATCCCACATAAAATAGGAAGATGGGCACAGATGTTAGCTCAGGGCCAGTCTTCCTCAGCAAAAAGAGGAGGATTGGTGGTGTATGTTAGCTCAAGGCTAATCTTCCTCAAAAAGAAGGAGTTTCAACTGATGACTTGTTGAATAGGAAGAGATTAGGCAGAGCTTCCAAAAAAAAGGCCTTCACCAGCCTGGAGGCAGGGCCTGGGGTCCTCTGTGAGAGTGCTAATATAGTTTAGATTCTTTACTCTCAGATGAAACATCAGCTTTGTCGCTCACACACCTGTGTCTGCCACAGTGGCTCTTCCGTCAACAACTCAAGTGTGTTCAGGTATTTGTCGGGTGCCTCAAATTTCCATGTCTGCCAAATGGTTTCTGCCCAAATCAGGATGAGGCAAGGGATATTTTTGAGGGATAGTTGAGTGCAATGGAGGCTATTTTCAACATTTCAAAAAACGTGTTGGAAATGAAACATTTGTTCATGTAAAGCTGCCTAGGTGTTTGGTTTCCAAATGGATCATATTTCTCCCAAAGAATCACCTTTACAGAATCAGGCTTTAAAAGAACTTCAGATAAGTCGCTGGCGTGGTAGCGAGTCGACACAAGAAAGCCATCACTCTCTCTCCTAATATATGTTTGTGTGTGTGTATTCAGAACTGCTTTGACGATGCTGCTTACCGTCTCTGTCTTACACAGTCTGATGACAAACTGCAGGTTCAATTCAGGGGCAAGAAAGTTTGTCTAGTCTCATGAACTGATTGCCACGCTTCCTCCTTGTAGGTAAAATTCTATAACCCGTTGGATTTTCCCTTAGGTTTGAGCTCGCTAGCATCCAAAACCAAGATTTGAACTCCCTACTATTATCTTTCTTTTGCCAGAGCTCCTTGATATGATTTTTCCCCTTTAAAGTTTCTATTTGTGCTTTTTTCCTGTGTTTATAGTTTTTGGTTTTATAGCACCTATGCTTTTATCATAAGCAGACTCAAATCCTTTCAGGAAGTAGGTGAAATTAATAGTTGTATGACATAGCCTGATATCATTTTGGTCTTGGGCTCCAAAGTCATGCGAAGCTACTGATTATCTGTCCCAAAGCTTGGAGCGACCTTTCCATCAAGACTTCTTGCTGTCGCTCACGTATACTGACTCAGTGTGCAGGAAGTACTTGGATGGAAATGGAAGAGTTTTGAAACCACTATTTTTGCTTCAAACCAAAAAACATCTAAAACGTGACCTTCTCCTGTATGGACTAGGTGGCCTGGAGGCCCTTTCACGGGGGCTCATGCACAGGAAGGTCTTTGGTTCGGTCCTCAGAGCTGCTACAGCATATAACGGGCCTCACCTCCTTCGGCCATTCTGCTTCTGTGACTCACTTCCTCACAGAGACTTCTGCTCAGAAAGGAATCTGTTATTCCTGGTTGCTTCCCCACAGTCTGCTCTGCCCAGTTGACTGTTTAAAGATGTGGTGCTTTGTGATTGTTGCATCTCAGGGCATCTCTGAGGCAGTTCTTCTGACCACCCTGCTTGCAGCTGCCCACTTCCTCTCCCCTGCAGCAGCTGTCCTAGTCTCCTGCTGTCATCCTCACTGTACACAGCCGGACAAGCAGTCTCTTTGCAGCAAGCATCCATCCTTTCAGGGTTGGTAGGCTGGCTGCATTCCAGGACGTGGGTAGACAGATACAAGAGAACAAGCTTGGGAAACAAATGTTGGCAGGGGGATGGCATCAACCCAAAGGGCTTCACTAGTGATCCTCAAGAAAGGGCCATAGGAGCATCTTCTTCCTCTGTTGATGACCTTTCCATTCTCAGTCTCATCAGGGAAACTTTGTGTGACAGTGTCCCCTAAAGGCACATGTTTTCTTCAAGGGCCTGTTGGTTGCAGACTCAGAAATGTTTCTCCTGGCCCTATAAGCCTGTGACTCCCAACAACCCGGACTCTGCCCCCGGATATTCCAAAAGCAGTGATTGTAGAACTAGGTAAGTGGAGAAGCTGAAGTCAACCATGCAGTCACTTTGAGGCACGTGTTAAACTTCAGAGAAAAGAATAGAAAGCACAGAAGAAAGATGACAGCTTAAGCCCTCCCTACCTATCTTTTGAGATGAACTGAGAGTGATGACATTTCTTTCTTTTCAAAACTGGCAGAAGGAAAATCTTGGAGAGGAAACTGGAAGCTGTGTCACAGACCCTGGGCTGGGAACGACATTGCAGCTGACATAGGAGCTCAAAGCCTGTAACCACAGGACTGTCTGCAAGTGGGGGGGTGGAGAGGGCATTTTGGTAGGGCTTGTTTGCAGAAGACGTGGAAGAGGAACAGAGCGGAGAATGGTGGATACATGTAATTGACATTTGTGATTTTTTCCGGCTATCGAGTATGTAGACACCCTTTCTATGTTTGAGAAATTCCCTTCTTAAAGGCTGGGAAACCCCCTTTACCAGCCCTCCTTGCAGCTAGAGTCTGTGCTTGTGACATAGGGCAGGTCCTTCAGATGCATCATCCCAACCCTTGAACAGGAAGCCAGAGGCACAAAGAAGCAGAAGCAGGAGAGAAACCATTTGGTGTGTGTGGTAGCAATAGCACCAACATCCAGCTTCCATGGGGATAGCAAGAGGTCCTCACCGACCTGGGTCTATGCTCCTGCCTTGTCTCTGAGCCTAGTGTTCTTGAAGAGTTAATGAGCTACCTTGTATCTTTTGAAAACTGTTCCTTTTCTGCTGAAGTCAGTCATAGTTTCTGTTGCCTGCAAAGTGAGACTTCAGGTGAGGTGACAACAGAGCCCACTCTCATTCCTCATCCCACGTATCCAACAGTTGGAATCAAATTCAGACTTACAACATTGGGCTCCTAATGCCCAGGCCTTGGCTGTGAGGGCTAGAGGCTACAGCCCAATCTGTTTATAGAAGAGGACAAAATGAAGGGAAAGAAGAGAGAGAGAAGGCAAAAAAGTGGGTGGCAGGGACACATGGTCTGGGCAGGGAACAAGTGACAGTTCTACTCAGAGTTCAGTCCAGGGAGGGCTTAAGAAGGTTGGGGGAATGGGCAGGGAGGGGGCAGGTTCAAGACTATCTGTCAGACTCAGGAGGTTGGGGGTGAGGGACTTACCCTTTGGAGGCCCAGATTTGTTGAGTGGGTCAACCCTGGGTTAACAGAGAAAAGCAGACCACTTTCCTACATGAGGAAAGCAATCTGTTGGAATCCCTCACATTGGCCATCCTAGGGGGAAAAGGCAGAACTCTCTGTAAAAAGATATATTCTCATCTTCCCTACACTTTAGGGGCTAAAATTGGTAACTAGGGTCCGGCACATTAAAGCAGAAGTCACGCGGTCCCCCAGTGAGAGAATCCACCCAATGCCCCTTCAGTCTGGAGCTGACTGTGCACACACACGCTGGACCTAAATGACATAACAGTGCCACATGGCTCCCAAGGAGGCAGATTAATCAGACATTTCTCCAAAGATATTATATTCCAGTTGGGGCTAAAAGTCAGATAAGTTCTCTAGAATAGTAGTGGGCAAAGAAGGCAGGGTTTTGTTTGAATTAGAAACTGGCTGAAATCATGGCACAACCTGCAGGCTAGGCTACATTTTGGAGTTTGCTTTTAGACTAAGGGTAGGCACTTGGCTACCCAATAGCTCGAGTCAATGCTCCAGCTACCCATTCAGCCCCCTAGTATTTGGAGGAGTGGCCAGGCATTAGGGAGAGCATGCAAGAACTAATGGCTTTTCCAGAGGTGGGTAGATGACTTTATTCATCCCTTCATCTATTCATCTACTCATTAAACAAATATTTATTAATTGCTTTATGTGGCAGGCCCTGCCTGGGCCTTTCTCACCATGAAAATTGAGATAATTCTCTTGTTTAACCCCCACAATGACCCTGACGTAGGTACATTGGCTGTTCCCATTTTATAGATGAGGAAACTGAAGCAAATTGTCCAAATAGAGGATATCAGGAGGCACAGCTAGTGCTGTCAGAGCATCTTTGTGGGAAATGGCTGCCTCCCACTGCAGAGTATGGCTGATGGAAAATGAGGCCCTCCTACGCACTTCCTTGGCAGTCAGTAAGGGTCTAGGTTGGGTTTTATGTTCCTAAGAAACCCCATGAAGTTCTCGGGCACTTCCAAAGAGGCAACTTGGCAAGTAAAAGAGATGTGGGACTGTGTGGAATTTATGGATTGAGTAATCTTTGTCAAATAATAGGAATAGACCAGCTCATAAGGATTTGTGCACTTAGTTTCAAGTCTATCTTAACACATTTTCCCCTCTCTAAACGGATGAAATCATATAAATGGGACTCTTTTGATGCTGGTGGGTAAAATAAATGATACTATGGAACAGCAAGTGTATATGAGAATTTTCTTATCTAGTAAAGAGCTCCAGAAACATTTGTCTTCATTTAAAATAGTTATATAAATATGTGCTGGTGGAACTTTTTTCTAAGCCAAATGCCCTAAAGGACTTTAGTTGTCCATCTGCAACTTGCTTGCTCCTAGAAAATGTTGACCTCTGGGCTACTTTGGCTGTTTGTGTTCACCTGAAATTACATTTTTGTAGTAGCTTGTATTATGGTTTGGCTGCATTGCCCGTGCAGTGAAAGGAAATGATGTTCTTATTGGAACTAATATAAGTTATGACCCCAGAACTAGCAAAATGCACTCCTGTTTCTTCCCCCGACATGCTTCTTCCCGTAGGGGAGAGGGAAATAGGAACCCCACCTCATGTTCACAGCCTTGGGGATACTGGGATTTCCTCCCCAAAGAGAAGAAGCCCCAGTGACTGAGCACTTTGGCCCATTTTATTTCATTTCCTGTCTGCTTCCCTGCCCCTTAGCAATGCCAATCAATGGATTTGGGACGGAAAGAACATTTCTTATGTAATCTTCACATTTTCAGAGTATAACTTTTGTCTGATATTTTGCCCCACTTTGCTCTTTGGAAATGAAATGTTTTGGTCAGTCCTTCAAAGTAAAACTGGTTGACTGAGTTCTCCTGGTTCATAAAGGAAGCGTACATTCAAAATGTATCACGCATTTCCTTCCTGTCACGAACAAAACCAGCACCATTAATTGTAGGTAAAACTCCCATACAAGTTTTTTTAAAATTAACTTTTCATTTGGGAATAATTTTAGATTTATAAAAAAGTTGCAAAGATGGTACACAATTTCTGTATGCCCTTCATCCAGTTTCTCCTAATGTTAACATCTTATATAACCATGGTATATACTTCAAAACTAAGAAATTAACATTGGTGTGTTACCCTCTTTTCAACTACATTCAGTCTGTAGCAGTCCGGCTTTAGTTCCAAAGTCTAGTCAGGGCACTACATTGTATTTAGCTTAGATGATTTTAAAACTTACCTGCCTGTCTTTCTCATTTCTGATCATGTTTATTTTTACTTCTCTTCTTGATCAACATTGTCAGAGGTGTTGTGTGTGTGTGTGTGTGTGTGTGTGTGTGTGTGTGTGTGTGCGTGCGCTACTTTTCTTCTCCTTTCTTGCTGCTAATTGGATTTATTAAGTTTTTCTTATTCTGCCTTTTCTCTCTGTGCTAGTTTGAAAGTTACATATCTCTTTCCATTCTTATAACATTGTTTAGTTTTTAAAATGCATACTTGTCTTACCAACGTCTAAAGTTAATGAGTATCACTGGACTCCTCCTGAGAATGAGACTCCCTTCACCAATCCTCATGTTATTGTGTCTAATACAGTAATTTCACCTTGTTTTCAACCCTCTAAAATTAGTCCTTATTATTATTGTTTGTGTTTAACAGCCAATGCTTGTTCATGTGAACTTATGTTTATAAATTTGTTTCTTTACTGCCTTCTCCCTCCTTTTTGGTTCAATTTCCTTCTCAGAGAAGGTTATCCATTAGGGGTTCTTTCAGAAAACAGTCCTCAAATTTTACTGGAAAGTTTATTTATTTCTCTTCAGTTTTAAATGATAAGTATAGAATTTTTGAATAGTTATATTTCATCAGCATTTTTAATATATTATTACATTATCTCCTGGCTTCTGATGTTGATGATAGGAAATCTGCTTTCATTTTAATGATTGTTTTTAGGTAGGCAATCCATCTTTTCTCTCTCTGCTGTTTTTAAGATATCCTTTGCTATTTCACAGGTTTGAGTGTGAATTTATTCTTGTTTATCCCACTCAAAGCCTATGCTTCTTCAAACAGAAGATATATATCTTAAATCACTCTGGAAAATTCTCAAACATATCCTTTTCCAATATTCTATTTTCTCTTTTCTGTCCCTCTACAACTCTTAGTACATGTAAGTTGGTGTTCCCAGTCTATCTTCCATTTCTTTTAATATCCTTTCTATTTTCAATCTCTAGCTCTCTGCTTCATTTTGGGTGATTTCCTCAGATCTATCAACCAGCTCACCAACTCTCTCTTGTCTAATCTCCTGTTTAATCTTTCCATGAAGTTTTTTTGTTTGTTACAAACGCTGTATTTTTCATTTATAGAAGTTATATTTGGTTCTTTTTTTTCACATCTTCCTATTCTTTGCACATAGTATCCTTCTTTCGCATTTCTCTTCCTTCTTTTTTTTTAATCAACTGTATGATTTTAAACATAGTTATTTTGTATTTCCTTCCAGAAACTTCTATTATCTCAAGAAATTTTATCCTAATCCTTGTATTTGTTGTGTCGGCTTATGCTGTCTGTTTCATGGTGAGCTGTATCCTCATATAGTTTCATTTTTCCCTTACAAGCACATCTTTATCAATGTTCTGTGGTTTGTTTGTGTATGTGTAGAAATTCAACATGCCCAGGTTGTAGAAACAGTGCTACAACAGGAATATCAGTTGCCTAGGATTCCTTTCAACAATAATTTCTCATGGAAGCTTTCCCCTAGAGTCTCAGGCAAGTTTCTTGCTGCTTCTCTAGGTTGGTGGATAGACCCCTTCTGGTCATTCTTTCATGGAGAAGGCAGCTCTTCCAGGGTTGATGGGTTTCAGTTCTAGATCTCTATCATCAGCAAGCCCATGGCCCCATGTATTCCCCCATGGGCATTAACACCTCCTCCCTTCCAGCACTCTGTATTTTAGCATCCCAGCCATGGCTGACAACTCTGCCTATACATTCCTCCTTCATTTCAGCCTGAAACTTACTTTTCTCCTTTTCACTCAACTATATAGTTAATACTTTTTGTTATATTTTTTTCTGGCCTGTTTGTTTGTAGCTTGAGAAGGCTCTATACTGTCTCAATCCATATGAAGTGAAAACTGGAAATCCCATAATTCCATTTGTATGAATCTTACCTCTTCCTTATACCTATTATTCAAACTATTCCTGAAATCTCTAAGTCTCTGTGAAGACTTTCTAGGTTGTTAAAGGGGAGAATAATAACTCACCAACATTTTGTGAGCACTATATACAAAACTCTAGTCTAAGCATGCTCCACAGTCCATGGAATCCTTACAAAATTCCACCAATTAATCAATACTTTAATTATTCTGTTTTTCAGATGAAGACAGTGAGGCATTGGGAGGACAAACAACTTTTCCAGCATCACACAGCTACTGAGTGGTGGCAGCTGAGATTTGAATCCAGGTCTGTCTGATGCCAGAGTGTATGATCTTATTAACCATGGGGCTTATTAACCGGTGTCCTGTCCCTGCCTTGTTAGATGGGCTATAGCTTTTCTCCCTTGTCTCTCTCTGCCAGCTCATCATTGCCCCACCTGATGATCCCCTATGATCATTGCTCCATTCCACGGTCTCCACAGAGATCCCCAGACTGCTTTTGAGGTTTTTTTCTTTCTTATTGATAAACTGAAAAAATTAGAGATGATCTTTAAGCTTCTTTCCAACTCTGACACTCTAGATTGTAGTTTATTATGCATCTACTTGCTCACTTAAAAATGTTTCCCACTTGTCCTTAGTGTGATTGCTCTTTTATTTATTCATTTATTTTGTTTCTTGGATTGTAAGGTTGTAATATGCCGGGATAATGATAGAAAAAAGCTGTTGGGAGAGCTCCACACTCATGAAGACATGATAGCTGGGCTGAGCAGCACTATAAGCCCTTGGTGAGAGGAATATAGACTTCAACTTCAGTCCCACTGCAGCTAATCCACATCAGCACCTAAAGTTCAAAGCAAAATGGGATAGTCCTTATGGGTAGGGTTGAAGATGAAGATGAAAGTAGAACTTCAAAGAGCATACGCCCTTTTCTAAGCACTGATTCCCAGTAAGTGTTTAGACACACAGAGAAGGCAGCTTACAAAGTCTTGGGGAAAAATAATTTGAAAATTATTTTTCACGTATTAATAATCATGCCACTCCTCAATTAGACACTATGTTTTTATTCAATTGCATTCTAATTTTGGCCATTCATATGGGATGGTTTGGGGAAATAAATGAAGTATGTATAACTGTGCACTTTGTGAGATCCAGTATTAAATTAGCAATGTGCACAGACAACAGAAGACAACTTCCTATGTGTATCAGCCTGCAGTGATGAGAACACGTAAAATATTACTATGGCATTGAGAAAATAAACACTACTTATCGTTTTCAACACCATGAAAATTGTCGTCTTCTACTATTAAGAAACCTTTTCTTTTCTTTTCCCTGGATAGTGGACATAATTCTTCCTTCTTTAAGCCTATTTCTAAGATATTAGAATTAAGACCGAGATTTAGTTTTATAAACTGGTGCAGCCACTATGGAAAACAGTATGGAGATTTCTCAAAAAATCAAAAATAGAAATACCATATGATCCAGCTATCTCGCTACTGGGTATTTATCCAAAGAGCATGGAATCAACAATTCAAAGAGATTTATACACCCCTATGTTCATTGCAGCATTATTCACAATAGCCAAGATGTGGAAGCAACCCAAGTGCCCATCAATGGATGAACGGATAAAGAAGATGTAGTATACATATACAATGGAATACTACTCAGCCATAAAAAAGATGAAATTGTGCCATTTGCAACAACATAGATGGACCTTGATGTTATTATTCTAAGCAAAATAAGTCAGAGAAAGACAAACGATGTATGATTTCACTCATACGTGGAAGATAAGCACATGGATAAGGACGACAGATTAGTGGTTACCAGGGGAGAAGAGAGTAGGGGCAAGGAAAAAGGGATAAAGGGGCACATATGTATGGTGACATAAAAACTAGACTATTGGTGTTGAATATGATGCAGCCTATATAGAAACTGACATAGAATAATGTACACCTGAGATTTACACCATGTTATGAGCCAATATGACCTCAATAAATTTTTAAAATAAAAATTTTTTAGGGGCCAGCCCCAAGGCTGAGTGGTTAAGTTCGCGCACTCTGCTTCAGCGGCCAAGGGTTTCCCTGTTTCGGATCCTGGGTGTGGACATGGCACCGCTCGTCAGGCCACGTTGAGGTGGTGTCCCACATGCCACAACTAGAAGGACCTGCAACTAGGATATACAACTATGTGCCAGGGGGATTTGGGGAGATAAAGCAGGAAAAAAAATTTTTTTTAATAAAATAGTTCTCTTAAAAAAAAAAGATTTAGTTTTATAAAACCATAGCAGGCAGGACAGTAAGCATTTAGATTGAGTTCTGTGTATATTCCAAAACCCAAATACTCTGGTTATTGTAGCTGTGTTATGAACTGGACTGTGTCCCACTCAAATTCATATGTCATAGCCCTACCCCCCCCATGTGACTAGAATTGAAGACAGGGCCTTTACGGAGGTAAGTAAGGTTAAATGAGATCATAAGAGTGGGCCCCAACCCAACAGGACTGATGCCCTTATAAAAAGAGAGACACCAGGAGCTCATGCACAGAGAAAAGGCCATGTGATGACACAGTGAGAAGGTGGCCGTCTGTAAGCCAAGGAGAGAGATCTCACCAGAAACCAATTCTTCAGGCAACTTGATCTTGGACTTCCAGCCTCCAGAACTGTAAGAAAATAAATTTCTGTTGTGCCACTTAATCGGTGGTATTTTGTTGTGGCAGTCCTAGCTGACTAATACTTTCTCCTTTCCTTTTTATTGTAAAGTTTTTTATCAGTTAACGTATAATATTTTATCTAAGTAAGTAAATACAATTCAGGCGAATGCTGGAAACAAACTTCCCCACCAGTGAGCCTGAACTATACGCACTGTGAGCAAATTCACTTCAGTCTGCCACAGAACATATCAACAATGTAGGCAGACACGTTTGAAAGAATTTCAATGATTTCTCTATTTTTAAAGTTACATAGAAAGCCTTCTTCACAGAGCAAATATTATTCTAAAGAGGTGAAAACTAGAAATTTGAGCAATCTTCAACATTTGTAGAAATTAAAATAATTGCTATTTAATAAGTCACTGAGAATTGCTTAGCAAATTTAAAATCTCATAAAAACAAGTGAGTGTTCTTATCAATGTACCAATGAAGACAGCTGCTTTTAAGTGCACATATTTTGAATAGTAACTATCTGAGCAAGAAGCCCACTTCTAACCAGTTCTTGGTCGCGGACATTGGGCCTAACATATGTATAGACATTTATATTTCCCCCTCAAATCAGAGACATTTTAGATTCTGTCAATTTGACTTACCACTAAGGAACTTTTTCATCATAGATCATCGCTTGTATGTTCTTGAGAATGATGAGCCGTTCTCCCACCCCCGGGGAATGTGATTTGCTTTTCATTGAGTATAGCCAGGAAAATAAAAACTCCAGGTTCTTAGTTCTAAGACCAGAATGGGACTTAGGGCTGGTGCTGGGCAGCTAGAATTGAGTATCCGTCAATAGCTTGCATTAGTAAACTGTCTCTGGTAGAGATGTGCTTCCACGTGAGAATACCATATTTTCATGAAGGAGGAACTGTTTGTATTTTTGTAAAGAATGGAAAGATTCCCTGTTAATCAGAAATTGTCCTAAGCTTGAGTTTGCTTTTTCCCATTTGCCCTCTGTGCTGGTTGGTGCTCTGTGGCAAGAGGCCCCTGGGTGAGCCTGGTCTGTCCTAACCACCCTCCTACCACTCCTCACGTGCACTCTACCTCCTGACCCCTCTGGCGGCTCCTCGGTTTCCTCCTTGGAGACTGGTTCTCAGTAACTCTGTCATGTTCCTCTTTATTGCTTGTGGGACACCTACAAGATGTTCCTGGACCAAGAATATATAAGACCAAATGACCTAATCCTTGGCTCCAAGGGCTAATGGTTTAGGCCTAATGGTCTTCAAGGCCTGAGCCAATTGAAGAAAGAATGACATCTCTGACCTTTGGAATGTCCATACTCTCCAGAGCACTGACCAGTCTGCTGAAATGGCCTGCCTCTTTCTTCTCTAATTAGTTCCCAATGCAGTAATGTCAAATCTAGCTTGGAGATGGCCATCTTTTCCTCTGAGAAAGGCCTTTTATTTGGCTTTGTGCCCACTGGTGGTGGGGGGCTGGGGTGATGGGGTGGACTTTGAACACAAGTCCTTAAGAAACATAGAGCACCAGCCCTACAATAAGTAGAAACTAGATTTTCCATCAATATTCATGGATAATGAAGCAGATATGTGGTATGCTTTGAAAAGTGTTTTTAAAACCTATCGAAACAAATAAACCCCTAAACATGCTGCTCCACCTACCCCAGCACCTGAAATTCCGCCATGTGTTACTGGCTAGGAAATGTAGACCGCACGATCAGAAGCCAGGTCAGCCGGGGCATTTTGGACTATCAGGACTGATCAGAAAGTGGCTGAGCACATGCAGGGCTTGTTTGGATTTCTGACTTTCTTTTCGGCGTTGGGGCTGATTGGAGTGAGGTTAGTTTGGGAAGGAAGTAGGTAGGTAACTAAGTGGTAAAGAGTAAGGGAGGGCTGACAAAGGAGATGACAGGATGTCAACAGGCTAGATTACGATCTTTCAGAGGCTTAAGTGCTGGAAATAAAAGTAAAAACAATATTTAACTGTAAAACACGAAACATATGTATGCTGAAATTAAAATGGCTGTCTTCCATATATCCTGATTGCAACATTCTGGATCATTTCATCAGAGCTGAACTTTTCTTATTTTCGCTGGCTCCTTTGCTGATGCCCTATGTGGGACTGGGTCTGCCTAGTTGACGTTCATGAAGTGACCTGTGTCTGCTAATCTGCAGGGCCACGGTGTGGGGCTGCACAGTCTGTGCGCTGCACTGCTCCGGAGGGCCCCCTTCATAAAGAGCCCACGTGAACTCTACCTCATATCTGCTTCATTATCCATGAATATTGATGGAAAATCTTGTTTCTACTTATTGTGCAGGGCTGGTGCTCTATGTTTCTCAAGGACTTGTGTTCAAAGTCCACCCCAGCCCCCCACCACCAGTGGGCACAAAGCCAAATAAAAGGCCATCTTCTCAGAGGAAAAGATGGCCATCTCCAAGCTGCCGCTAGAGCTGTGCAACGTGGAGGCCCCGGGACTCAGGCGCTGATTGAGAACGACTACGCTAATCAAAGCTTGGTCAGAGGACTCTGACCTGGAATCATCAGACTATGTGTTAAAATGCAGATTCCTACGGCATTACAGTGAGGGGATAGAAGAGCTGGAATTTATGTTTTAAAATGAGCAATGCAGCTGATTTTTGAGCATACCGGCAAAACATGCTAACTACCTTTGGGTGACGTTACTCTCCCGTTTCCCCTCTGCCCCTGAGCAAAGCTCCAAACGAGAGAGGTCCAGCATCTGCTCTGCAGGGCATTCTGGCATGGCCTGCCCCAGCGTCTAGTCAGCCCACTGCAGCCACTCCAAGTTCTGGCCTTTGCCGGGGAAGCAGGGACCCCTCGTAAAGCGGTGCCTCTGGAGCTCTGAGGGCAGGCTTTCAAGCTCTTGGCCTCAGTTCCACTTCTGCCACTAACTAACCGCGTGCATGAGTTAAATCCATAAAATTTTTCTAGACAAGTTTTCTTGTATATTTAATGAGGATGTAAGTTGGAATGTATCTTCTAGAACTTGACCTAACCCATCTCTTTTGTCTAAGTTACGAAGGTCAAAAAAGCACATCCTATGGTCCACAATTCAGAAACTCCTGGGGCCAAATATGTTTTGAGATTCAGAATTTGTTGTTGTTTTGAAAGGCAATATGATGCATATATCACATATTACATCATACCTTCAGCAGGGTCTGGGGCAGTAACCTGAAATGAAATACACTCATTTCTGAAGCAAAATGTGTGCATAGTTGCACTAGTGGGGTAAAACTATAAATAGTCTCAAGTCAGGTTTTACTGCCAAATGAGATTTATTTAAAATTCCAAATACCTCACAGATTTCAGAGCTTTTTGGAGTTTGGAATTTTAGGATAAGGGGGTGGTGGATTGATACTAACGCCAGTTTGTATGTCTTAGCTAAAGCTCATTCTTTTGGTCTAATATACAACGCTGATGTTAGAGGAGAGGGCACTGAAGAGGAATCGAGGGGCCTAGTGGGCCACAGCATCGTGGTGGAAGGAGAGGCACTGAGGGTTCAGTTCACAAGCCTGGCCCTGTGCTAATTAACTCTGACCCTGAGCAAATTAATTAGCCTCTCTGAGCCTCATTTCCCCCATCTGTAAGTCATAGAGTTGTTGTGAGGATAAAATAATTTATTCCATTTTAGGCATTTAGAACAGTGCTTGACACATAGCACTCAGTATATGTCAGTTTTCATTATCCTAGGAATTGTGCTAATTTACCTGTTTTCCTTACTTGTCTCTATGTACAGGTGGGGCCGGTGAAATGAGGTGTAGACAATGAGGTTATGATTTGGCAGAGGGCACTAGTCAGACTGTCTCCACCCTGGTGTGTGTTCCCCAGTCCTGCTCTGGGCACTGTGGTCAGTCACCGCCCACCCTGCCACCCCCCACCCCCATCTCTGTGCTTAATCTCTCCATCTATAAAACTGGGAATGTCATCCCACCTACTGATGAGATTATGTAAATAAAAGCAGACTGACTTTTTCAGCAAGGGGATTATTATTATTTTCCTGAAAGGTTCACTTATGTCTGCCACGAATTTTAGCCTATATGGGTTACTGAGAAAATTTAAGCAAAGCAGGGGCCCAGAGGACCTGCCTTTGTGCTTAAACCATGTGTCTCTGTTGCCATCTAGATTAAACAATTCCAAAATGAAACGGAAACACTGAGTTTCCATGAACTCACTCAGCTTCCCCACAGGCCAGGAAACTCTGCTTATGATTTTGAAAAGTCACAGGCCAGTGGTTTGCCCCTCCTCCTGATCCTAGAGTTTGATCTGGGCTGTGACGCGCTGTGGCCACTGAAGCAGATCTCTGGTTGTAGAATCAGACCCTGCAAAAGCAGGATAATTCAGCTCCAAACCCAAGCGCTGAGTGGAAGCAACAAGCTAAACCGGGAGGGGCACGGAAATGTCCGACATCTTTTCACTCTCCTTGTGACAGTGTTTCTTTTCCATTGAATATTCATGTGATGAAACTCTTTTCTTTTTTCCTGAGAAAAATGCGGTTCTCAAGTTGAATTATTGGTAACCACCGCAGCGTCAGATGCTTACATTTACGCATGCGCCACAGTCGAAAGCTCTGCTCCTGCTACCTGGGCCTCAGGCAACATTTGCTGAGTCTTTCAAATTGATGGTAAAAGTATTATTACTGAAATGGGTATTATTCTATCAGGGGGATGAGGACTGGTATAGGAACAGGAGACGGACATGAAGGTTTTCTTTTTTAGTAGTAAATTCCAAAGAATTTGCTTACCTTCTCACCACTGCCAGACATGACAAGACTTCTAAAATGGAAAAAATTCTTTCTGTGGTTTCAGATCAGCCATTTTTAAGTCCCCCCACCCCCCACCCCCCCTCACTGACTAACTTAATTAGATTTTCCTTAAAAAGAATTGCTCTGGGCTAAAAATTTGAATGCCAAGTTTCAGCTTTTAGCATATTTTCACTGTGAAATTATTAACCTCTGAGAAAACTAATAGAATCTTAATGATACTGATGCTACTGGGAAAGGCTAGGATAGTCTTTGATCCTCTCTTCTGTTTGTCGCTTTCTTAGTTTTGATTTACATTTATCTCAGCCAAGGTCATAAATTCAGAACCTTGTGAATACCCCACCCACAAAAAACCACAGTCACAACATAGGCAAAGGCTCTTTCCTTCAGTGATTCTGAAACACTCTGTAAATAAATTAGACTTCTTATAGTTCCTCAATTTATCCATCACTAAAAGATAATTCCTAATGAAATGGAAAATCACCAAAGTACCATTTTTTTTGGATACTTGGGTGGGGAAATGATGAAAAGACCCAGTAACTCTGATTTTGAAAATCAATATTTGCTTTTTTTTTTTTTAATGGCTACAGATAAGCAAATCTGTTAATGAAATTCCTCTAAACAGTTGCTTGCCTCTGGGTGAGTCAATTAGCTTAGATCTCTATCGTCTAGATAGCTCCCAGGTCTAACAGGCGACCAAGGAGCTGTGGTGTTCTTTTATATCTTTCCAGCTCTAGGATTGGGTTGTACAGATCCTGAAGAAGAAAAAGCAAATCTGTGTAATGCTACTTGTAGTTAGAACTACCACTAAACCCTTCAAGAAAGAAGGGACTTGGCCTTGTTTTTTGAAAGTCTTTATGGCGGTACCACCACAATGTACTATGGCCAAAAATGTTGAACCTGAATCTTACCAAAACTTAAGATCGAATTCTCAGTTTACAGGAAATATGGGGAACCGAGGAAGGAGATTAAGTACCATTTAAGTGCAATTAGATAAATCCAGAATGTGGGATGGTCTATTTGAAAACTGAGTTGGTTTCTTTAATAATTCATAATAGCCAAATCAATGTGCAGACCTTTTTTTTTGGATTAAAATTCAAATAAATTAACTGTAGAATGATATTTGGGGGACAATTGGGGAAATTTGAATATGAACTAGGATTAGAGTATAATAAGATTAAAATGCCAAGATGTCTGGAATTTGCTTTAAACTACCACAGCAATATGCTAGCAAAAATGGCAAAATAATACCAGTTTAATCTAAATAGATCATATGAGGATTTAAAATACTATTCTCTCTGCTTTTATTATTTTATTTTATTTTTTTTATTGAGTTCATAATAGTTTACATCAATGTGAGATTTCAGTTGTACATTATTTCTTGACTGTCACCACATAAGTGCTCCCCTTCAGTCCCTGTGCCCCCCCCCCCACCCGCCCCCGAACCCTCTTCCCCTGGTAACCGCTCAACTGTTTTCTTTGTCCCAGTACTTGTTTATATTCCACACGTGAGTGAAATCATCTGGTGTTTGTCTTTCTCAGACTGGCTTATTTCGCTTTGCATAATCCCCTCTAGGTCCTTTCATGTTATTACAAATGGGATGAATTTGTCTTTTTTCTGGCTGAGTAGTATTCCATTGTATATATATACCACATCTTCTTTATCCACTCTTCGCTCAATGGGTACTTGGATTATTTCCATGTCTTGGCTATTGTGAATAGTGCTGCAATGAACATAGGGGAGCATATGTTACTTTGGATTGTTGATTTCAAATTGTTTGGGTAGATACCCACTAGTGGGATAGCTTGGTCATATGGTAGTTCTATTTTTAGTTTTTTGAGGAATCTCCATACTGTTTTCCATAGTGGCTGCACTAGTTTGCATTCCCACCAGCAGTGTATGAAGGTTCCCTTTTCTCTACACTCTCTCCAACATTTGTTATTTTTAGTCTTAGTGATTATAGCCATTTTAATAGGTGTAAGGTGGTATCTTAGTGTAGTTTTGATTTGAATTTCCCTGATGATTAGTGATGTTGAACATCTTTTCATGTGTTTATTGGCCATCTGTATATCTTCTTTGGAAAAATGTCTGTTCATCACCTCTGCCCGCTTTTTGATTGAGTTGTTTACTTTCTTATTGTTCATTTGTGTGAGTTCCTTATATATTATGGAGATTAACCCCTTGTCAGATATATGATTTGCAAATATTTTCTCTCAATTGGTGGGTCGGCTCTTTGTTTTGATTCTAGTTTCTCTTGCCTTGCAGAAGCTCTTTAGTCTGATGAATTCCCACTTGTTTATTTTTTCTATTGTTTCCCTTGTCTGAGAGGACATGGTATTTGAAAAGATTCTTTTTAGTTTGATGTCAGAGAGTGTACTACCAATATTACCTTATAGGAGTTTTATAGTTTCAGGACGTATCTTCAAGTCTTTGATCCATTTTGAGTTTATTTTTGTGTATAGTATGAGGTAGTGATCTACCTTCGTTCTTTTGCATGTGGCTGTCCAGTTTTCCCAGCACCATTTATTGAAGAGACTATATTTTCTCCATTGTATGTTCTTGGCACCTTTATCAAAGATTAGCGGTCCATAGATGTGTGGTTTTATTTCTGGGCTTTCAGTTCTGTTCCATTGATCTGTGTGCCTGTTTTTGTATTAGTACCATGCCATTTTGGTCATTACGGTTTTGTAGTACATTTTGATGTCACAGATTGTGATACCTCCAGCTTTGTTCTTTTTTCTCAGGATTGCCTTAGCAATTCGGGGTCTTTGATTGCCCCATATGAATTTTAGTATTCTTTGCTCTATTTCCGTGAAGAATGTCATTGGGATTCTGATAGGGATTGCATTGAATCTATACATTGCTTTGGGTAGTATGGACATTTTAATTACGTTTATTCTTCCAATCCATGAGCAAGGAATCTCTTTCAGTCATTATCAGTTTCTCTCAATAATATCTTATAGATTTCATTGTATAAGCCCTTCACCTCCTTGGTTAAATTTATTCCTAGGTACTTTTTCTAGTTGCGATTGCAAATGGAATTATATTCTTGAGTTTTCTTTCTGTAACTTTGTTATTGGAGTATAGAAAAGCAACTGATTTTTGTAAGTTGACTTTGTACCCTGCAACTTTACTGTGGTTGTTAATTAATTCTATTAGTTTTTCAATGGATTTTTTGGGGTTTTCTATATATAAGATCATGTCATCTGCAAACAGTGAGAGTTTCACTTCTTCACTCCCTATTTGGATTACTTTTATTCTTTTCTCTTGCCTAATTGCTCTGGCCAAAACCTCCAGTACTATGTTGAATAAGAGTGGTGATAGTGGGCATCCTTGTCTCGTTCCTGTTCTCAGGGGGATGGTGCTCAGTTTTTGCCCATTGAGTATGATGTTGGCTGTGGGTTTGTCATATATGGCCTTTATTATGTTGAGGTAATTTCCTTCTATCTCCATTTTGTTAACAGTTTTTATCATAAATGCTGTTGGATCTTGTCAAATGCTTTCTCTGCATCTATTAAGATGATCATGTGGTTTTTATTCCTCAATTTGTTGATGTGGTGTATCATGTTGATTGATTTGCGGATGTTGATCCATCCGTGTGTCCCTGGTATGAATGCCACTTGATCATCATGTATGATCCTTTTGACGTATTGCTGAATTCGGGTTGCCAAACTCTGCTTTTATGATTAAAAAATTTCATAATAAAAATAAATCATGTGAAAGAAAATTTCACGTTTTTCAGAGATGTGCTTTAATTCCTTGATGCTACTTAGAGTCAGGAGTGCTTATTCATATAACTTCAATTTCATGCCCATTCCATTTTATTCTTCTTCCCATGTAGATACAGAACTAGTGTCATTATAACTTGTGGTTCTTGAAACAAGTAGTCCATGGACCCCTGGGTTTCTTTGAGACCATTTCAGGAAATCTGTGAGGTCAAAAATCTTTTAATAATAAAAATAAAATGTTATTTGCCTTTTTCACTGTGTTGTTATTCGCACTGATGGAACAAAAACAACAGTGGGAAATTGTTTAACAAAGTCTTAAATAGATTTCCCAAATAGTAAAAGTAAAGCATATACAAACATTGTTGTCACGATTAGCAATTTTTTTTGAAGAAGAAGATTAGCCCTGAGCTAGCATCTGCTGCCAATCCTCCTCTTTTTTGCTGAGGAAGACTGGCCCTGAGCTAACATCCGTGCCCATCTCCCTCTACTTTACATGTGGGCTGACTACCACAGCATGGCTTGCCAAGCAGTGCCATGTCCACACCCAGGATCCGAGCCAGCGAACCCCGGACTGCCGAAGCGGAACATGCGAACTTAACCACTGCACCACTGGGCCAGCTCCAGCAATTTTTTTAAACACAAGAAGACACTTTTTGTACCATTTGTAAATAAAATATATTTTTTAATGGAGGGGAAAATTGCTGGCGTCTTAACATGCATCAAGGCAGTAGCAGCATTAATTATTGTAGTCTTCATGTGCAATCAAAAAAAGCCTATAATTTTACTCAAAGATGTCTTTGATGAAGCAGTATAAACTCACTTTAAGTACCTACCCTTGAGTACTTGTCTTTTTAATATTGTGTGTGATGAAATGGGGAGCACATATGATGGTTGTCTCAAGTAAAGCTCTTATGTGATTGTTGTGAGTTGTTTGCTGAACTAGACACATTTTCTCAGGGAAACCATTTTTATTTAAAAGGACAACTGACAGGTAAACTATGGTTATTTAGACTTGGATATTTGGCAAACATTTTATCCAAAATAAATGAAGTGAGTTTGTCACTTCAAGGAAACAACTGATAATATTTTAACCAATGACAAGCTTTGTGCTTTCAAGTAAAACTTTGAATTTTGGAAGACTTGTCACAATACAGTAAGCTTAAAATTTTCCCAGTACTTAAAAGATGTTTCTGATAAGATTGATACTGATATTAACAAAGGTGATTTTTTTTTTTTTGAGGAAGATTAGCCCTGAGCTAACATCCACCACCAATCCTCCTCTTTTTGCTGAGGAAGATTGGCCCTGAGCTAACATCTGTGCCTGTCTCCCTCTATTTTACATGTGGGACACCTGCCACAGCATGGCTTGATAAGTGGTGTCTAAGTCTGCACCTGGGATCTGAACCAGCAAATCCCAGGCCACTAAAGTGGAGAACACGAACTTAACCGTTATGCCACTGGGACAGCCCTAACAAAAGTGATTTTTTGATATTATATAATGTAGTGTGTCAAACCATTGTGTGTCAAACACACTACATTAGAAACCATGGTTTCTAACCACACATTGCAAATAACCTTTAAGAAAATGCCACATGACAAATACCCACAATTATCAGAAAAGGCTATTGAAAACATCATTTTCTTTTCCAAGTACATATCCATATAAGGCTAGACTTTCTTCATATACTTCCGTTGAAACAACATATTATGACAAAGTGAATGCAGAAACATATCTGTGGATCCTATTGTCTTCTATTAAGCTAGACAAAGAGACTTGCAAAAATGTCAAGCAGGAGGCCAGCCCAGTGGCATAGTGGTTAAGTTCACGCTCTCCACTTTGGCAGACCAGGGTTTGCCAGTTTGGATCCTGGCGCAGACCTACACACTGCTCATCAAGCCATGCTGTGGCAGCATCCCACACAGAAGAACTGGAAGGACTTACAATTAGGATGTACAACTATGTACTGGGGCTTTGGGGAGGAAAAAAACAAAAGAGAGAGGAAGATTGGCAACAAATGTTAGCTCAGGGCCAATCTTCCTCAACAACAACAACAGAAGCAAACCTTAAAAAGATTTTTTTTTAATTATCCTACTAAAGAAGTAGCAAAACAAAATTTTTTTAAAATGTAAAGCAGTACCACTTTTCTCACTAAATATTTTATGTTTTTGAAAATATATTTGCTTCATAAAAATATGTTCTTTACATTAATATGTGATGAGTTTATTACTTTAAACTTACCGAATAACTTTACTATATCAATTTATTGGTGTATTAATAATATATTTATTAATTAATAAACTTAATATATCTGTAATATAATAACTTAAACAGTAATTTTAAATAATTTTAAACTTACAGAAAAGGAGCAAGAATAATAATATAAAGAATATCCACATACTCATATGTAAATTCAACTTATTAACATTTTATTCCATTTGATTTATCATTGTGTTCTCTTTCCCTCTCACTTCCTCCTTCCCCCTACATGTGTATGGAGAGAGAAAGAGATTGTTTTTATTCTGAACCTTTATCCCTAAATACTTCAATGTGTATTCCCCACAAATAGGGGTATTTTCTTTCACAACTATACTACATTATCAACATTAGTAAATTTAACCTTGATTACAGTATTTTTATCTAATCCATCTGTACTCCAATTTTATCAAATTGATAATAATGCCTTTTATAACATTTTTCACATTTTTCTAGTTTCTTAAAGTAGAAGCTTAGGTTACTGATTTAAGATCTTTCTTCTTTTGTAATGTAAATTTATAGCTATAAATTTCCCTTTGAACACTGTGCTAGCTGCATCCCATACATTTGGTATATTGTGTTTTTATTTTTGTTCAGCTCAAAATATTTTCTAATTTCCCTTGTTATTTCTTTTTTGAACCATGAGTTATTTAGATGTGTATTGTTTAATTTCCACATGTTTGTGGATTTCCCAAATTTCCTTGTGTTGTTGATTTGTAATTTAATTCCAGTGTGGTCAGAGAACATTCTTTGTAAGGTTTCAATCCTTTTAAATTGAGGCTTGTTTTATGGCCTGTTATAAAACAAAATTCAAATGAGTAAATTTGAAGATCAAATTGGCTTTATTAAGCAATTCATGAATCAGTCAACATCCCATCTAGCAAATAGAGAGATACTCCAAGGAGTCGTATAAAGCAGAAGGTTTTTATAGGCAGAAAGGTGGGGCAAGGAAGTTATTAGCAAAAGAAAAGAAAAGATTGTTTCAGGCCAGGTCATCTTCTTTGGGGGGGAAGGGAACAACAGGGGTCTTATCATGCAGGTTATTTCACTAACACCAGTCAGGAAGTCTTGGTTTGCTGTCACGGGGGCAAATGCCTCCATTTTAGGCCTATTTCTTTAACAGGCCTAACATATGGCCCATCTGGAAAATATTCCATCTGCCCTTAAGAAGAATTTGCATTCTGTGGTTGTTGGTGAAGTGTTATATAAATGTCAGTTAGGTCTAGTTGGTTGACAGTGGTGGTCAAGTTTTTATGTCCTTGCTGACTTTCTGTCTACTTGTTCTACCCATTATCAAGAGTGGAGTACTGATGTTTCTGACCACTGCTGTTAAATTATCCATTTCTCTCTTGGATTCTGTCAGCTTTTGCTTCATGTATTTTAGAACTCTGTTGTCAGACAAATATATGTGTTTATTGTTATATCTTCCCAATGAATTGGCCCTTTATAAAATGTTCCTCTTTGTCTTCTAGTAATAGTTTTTATTCTTAAAGTCTATTTTGTCCCATGTTAGTATAGCCATCCCAGTTCACTTATTCCTACTGTTTACTTGATATAACTTTTTACATTCCTTTATTTTCAACCTCTATGTATTTTTGAATCTGAAGTGTGTCTCTTATAACATCACGTAGTTAGAACCTGTTTTTTCATCCAGTCTGACAATCTCTGCCTTTTCTTTGGGGTGTTTAACTCATTCACATTTAATGCTCTGATTGATATAGTTGGATTTATGTCTGCTATTTTGCTAAAGTTCTCATGTCTATTCTTCCTCTACGCCTTCTTTATTGACTTTTTTGGTATTATGTGGTTATTTTCTAGTGTACCATTTTAATTCCTTTTTTTTAAAAATATATTGAGTCTTTTTTCTTAGTGGTTGCTCTGTGGCTTACAATATATATCTTATCAGAATCTATTTCAGATTAATAGTAACAATTCCAGTAAGATAGAGAAATTTTTTTCCAGTGTAGCTCCATTCCCTCCCTACACCTCTAGGCTATAGTCACATGTGTTACGTCAATATATTATACACACAAAAATACAGTGTTATAAAAATACTGCTTTATATATTATTATGTCTTTTAAGGAAGCTAAGAGAAGAAAGGACAAAAAGTATATTTGCAAATTCTTTTATATTAATCTACTTTACTTATCATTCTGGTACTCTTCATTTCTTTCCATAGATTCAAGTTACTGTCTGGTATGATTTCCTTGCTCCAATATAACTTCATTCCCCACCCCCTCCTTTGTGCTATTATTGTCATATATATTACATCTTTATATAATGCCAAACAACACAATTTTATAATTATTGTTTTTTTAATTAAAAAGTCAATTAAGAAAAAAAGAGAAAAATAATTATACTGTCTTTTGTAATTCCCTTAAAAATTACCTTTATAGATGTTCTTTGTTTCTTTGTGCAGATTCAAATTGCTATCTGGTGTCACTTCCTTTTAACCTAAGGAACTGCCTTTAATCTTTCTTTTTCTTTTTAATGAAGTGAAAAATGTTTATTAACCTCAGAGTTGAGTTTAGTTTCTTTTTCCCAGTTTTGTTGAGATATAACTGACATACAACACTGTATAAGATTAAGGTGTACAGCATAAGGATTTAATGTACATATATATACATATATATATAATGAAATGATTAGTTTCAGAATAAGTCAAATAAAGAATAAATTTAGTTAACATCCATCATCTCATATTGATAAGGAAAGTAATATTTTTTCCTTGTGATGAGAACTCTTAGGATTTACTCTCTTAACAACTTTCACTGTACCACACAGCAATGTCAACTATAGTCATTATGTTGTATGTGACATCCCTAGTACTTATTTACATTATAACTGGAAGTTTGTACTTTTGACCACCTTCATCCAATTCCCCCAGCACTACTTCTGGTAACCACAAATCTAATCTCTTTTTCTATGAGTTTGGTGGGTTGTTTTTTTTCAGATTCCACATGCAAGGGAGGTCATACAGTATCCATCTTACTTTGTCTGACTTATCTCACTTAGCGTAATGCCCTCAAGGTCCACCCTTCTTGTTGCAAATGACAGGATTTTCTCCTTTTTTATGGCTGAATAATATTCCACTGTGTATATATTCCACCACTTCTTATTCATTGATCCATCAGTGGACACTCAGGTTGTTTCCCTGTCTTAGCTATTGTGAATAATGTTGCTATGAATGGGGTGCAGATATTTCTTCAACATAGTGTTTTCATTTCTTTCTTTCAAATATATTCCCAGAAGTGGAACTGCTGGATCATCTGATAGTTCTATTTTTACTTTTTAAGGAAACTCCATACTGTTTTCCATAGTGGCTGTACCAAATTACAGTCCCACTAGTAGTGCATAAGTGTTCACTTTTCCTTGCCAGCATTTATTTCCTTGTCTTTTTTTTCTGGGAAGGAGTCACTCTGAGCTAACATCTGCTGCCAATCTTCCTCTTTTTTTTTTTTCCCTTCCTCAAGCCCCAGTATTTGGTTGTATATTCTAGTTTTAAGTCCTTCTAGTTGTTCTATGTGAGCCGCTGTGACAGCATCGCTACTGTCAGATGAGTGGCCTGATTCTACATCTGGGAACTGAACCTGGGCTGCTGAAACAGAGCACGCCGAACATTAACCAGTAGACCATCATGGCTGGCTCCATCTCTTGTCTTTTTGATGCTAGCCATTCTATCAGATGTGAGGTGATATCTCATTGTGGGTTTGATTTGCCTTTCTGTAATGATTAGCGATGTTGAGCATCTTTTCATGTATTGGTTGGTCATTCGTATACCTTCTTTGGAAAAGTCTATTCAGATCCTTTGCCCATTTTAAATTGGATTATTTCATTTTTTGCTATTGAGATATATGAGTTCTTTATATATTTTGGGTATTAACCCCTTATCAAACATATGGTTTGCAAATACCTTTTCCCATTCCACAGGTTTTTTTCATTTTGTTGATCATTTCTTTTGCTATGCAGAATCTTTTGGTTTAATATAGTCCCACTTGTTTATTTTAGATTTTTTTGCTTGTGCTTTAAGGGTCATATCAAAAAAATTGTTGCCAAGACCCATGTCAAGAAGCTTTTTTCCTATGTTTTCTTCTAGGAGTTTTATGGTTTCAGGTCTTATATTTAAGTCTTTAATACATTTTGAGTTAGTTTTTGTGAGTGGTATAGGACAAGAGTGTAGTTTCATTCTTTTGTAAGTGAACATCCCATTTTTCTGTCACCATTTATTGAAGAGACTGTCTTTTCTCCATTGAATACTCTTGGCTGCCTTGTCAAATACTAGTTGACTATATATGCATGGGTTTATTTCTGGGCTCTCAATTCTGTTCTATTGGCCTATGTGACTGTTTTTATGCCAGTACCATACTATTTTGATTACTATAGCTTTAAAATATAGCTTGAAATTAGGAGGTATGATGCCTCCCACTATGTTCTTCTTTCTCAGGATTGCTTTGGCTATTTGAGGTCTTTTTTGGTTCCATATAAATTTTATGATTGTTTTTTCTACTTCTGTAAAAAATGCCATGGGTCTTTTCATAGGGATTGCACTGACTCTCTAGATGGCTTTTGGTGGTACTGACATTTTAACAATATTAACTCTTCCAATTCATGAACAGAAGATACCATTCCATTTATTTGTGTCTTCTGCAGCTTATTTCATCAATGTCTTGTAGTTTTCAGAGTAGAGATCTTTTATTTCTTTGGTTAAAGTTATTCCTAAGTATTTTATTCTTTTTGATGCTATTGTAAATGAGATCATTTTCTCTATTTCTTTTTCAGATAATTCATTGTTAGCATATAGAAATGCTACTGATTTTTGTATGTTAATTGTGTATCTTGCAACTTTACTGAATTTATTGATTATATCTAACAGTTTTTTGGTGGTATCTTTAGGGTTTTGTATAGATAAATAGAGACAATTTTACTTCTTTCTTTCTGATTCTGATGCCTTTTATTTCTTTTTTTTTTTTTTTTTAAAGATTGGCACCTGAGCTAACAACTGTTGCCAATCTTTTTTTTTTCCCCTGCTTTTTTCTCCCCAAATACCCCCAGTACATAGTTGTATATTTTAGTTGTGGGTCTTTATAGTCGTGGCACATGGGATGTCACCTCAACACGGTCTAATGAGCGGTGCCATGTCCACGCCCAGGATCTGAACCCTGGGCCGCCGAAGCAGAGCACACGAACTTAACCATGGGCTGGCCCCCATGATGCTTTTTATTTCTTTTTCTTGTCTGATTGCTCTAGCTAGGACTTCCATTACTATGTTGAATAGGAATGGTGAGAGTGGGCACCCTTGTCTTGTCCCTGGTCTTAGAGGAAAAGCTTTCAACCTTTCACTTCTTAGTATGATGTTAGCCGTGAGGTTGTCATATATGGCCTGAATTATATTGAGGTATGATCTTTCTATACCTAATTTGTTAGGAGTTTTTATCATGAACAGATGTTGAATTTTGTTAGATGCTTTTTCTGTGTCTATTGAAATAATCATATTATTTTTTCTTTTGTTTTATTAATGTTATATATCACATTGATTGATTTGTGTATGTTGAACCATCCTTGGATCTCAGGGATAAGTGACAGTTGATCACGGTGAATGATGCTTTTTATGTTCTGCTGAATTCAGTTTGCTAGAATTTTATTGAGAATTTTTCCATCTATATTTATCTGAGGTATTGGCCTGTAGTTTTATCTTCTGGTAGTGTCCTTTTCTGGCTTTGGTATCAGGGTAGTGCTGGCCTCATAAAATGAGTTTGGGAGTATTCCCTCTTCTTTGATTTTTTGGAACAGTTTGAGAAGGATTAGTGTTAAATTTTATTTAAATGTTTGGTAAAATTCACTGATGAAGCCATCTGGCTTTTCTTTGATGGGAGATTTTTGATTACTGATTCAATCTTCTTACTAATAATTGGTCTGTTCAGAGTTTCTATTTCTTCCTGATTCAGTTTTGCTAGGTTGTATGTTTCTAAGGACTTTTCCATTTCTTCCAAGTTGTCCAGTTTGTTGGCATATAGTTGTTCATTGTAGCCTCTTATGATTCTTTGGTATCAGTTGTAATGTCTCCTTTTTCATTTATAATTTTGTTGATTTGGGTCCTCTCTCTTTTGTCATTGGTTAGTCTGGCTAAATGTTTATCAATTTTGTTTATCTTTTCAAAGAAACAACCCTTAGTTTTGTTAAACTTTTCTGTTGTTTACCAGATCTATTTCATTTATTTCTGCTCTAAAATTTATTATTTCCTTCCTTCTGCCAGATTTGGGCTTAATTTGTTCCTTAAGGCATAGAGTTAGATTATTTGAGATCTTTCTTATTTCTCAATGTAGGCGTTTATTGCTATAAACATCCTTGTTAGAACTGCTTTTGCTGCAACCCACGAGTTCCAGTGTGTGTGCTTCCATCTTCATTTGTCTCAAGATACTTTTTTATTTCCCCTTTAATCTCCTCTTTGATCCATTGGTTGTTCAGGACAGTGTTAGCTAATTTCTGTGTATTCTTGAATTTTTCCATTTCCTTCCAGTTACTGATTTCTAGTTTCATAAGATTGTGCTCTGAGAAGATACTTGGTATGATTTCAATCTTCTTGAATTTGCTAAGATTTGTTGTGGCCTAACATATGGTCTTCCTTAGAAAATGTTCCACGCATGCCTGAGAATACGTACTCTGCTGTTGTTGGAAAGAATATTCTGTATATGTCTGTTAGGTCCCTTTGTTCTATAGTCTTTTTCAAATCCACTGTACCCTTATTGATTCTCTGTCTGGATGACTATCCACTGTTGAGATTGAGATATTAAAGTTCCCAACTATTATTGTATTGCTGTTTTATTCTCCTTTTAGCTCTGTTAGATTTTGCTTTATATATTTAGGTGCTCTGCTGTTGGGTGCATAAATATTTACAATTGTTATATATTCTTGATGGATTGACCCCTTTTCACTATATAATGAATTTCTTTGTCCTTTTTTTTTTTTTTTTTTTTACCATTTTTAGTTTAAAGTCTATTTTTTCTGATACAAGTATAGCTACTCTTGCTTTTCTTAGGTTACCATTTGCTTGAAATAGCTTTTTCCATCCCTTCACTCTCAGTCTATGTGTGTCTTTAAGAATAAAGTGAGTCCTTTGTAGGCAGCATAATGTTGGATCTTGTTTTTTTATCTGTTCAGTTATTTTACGTCTTTTAATTGGAGAATTTAATCCATTTACATTTAAAGTAATATTAAGTAAGAATGTATTGTTGTCATTTAGTTAATTGTTTTCTGGCCATTTTGTAGGTCCATTATTCCATGTTGCTTATCCTGCTGTCTTTTTTGTGTGTTTTGATATGTTTTGGTATCAGTATGCTTTGACTTCTTTATCATGTTCTTTTGTGTAATGACTACAGCTTTTCCCTTGTTACCATGAGGTTTACAGAAAATATCTTAAAATTATAACACCCTATTTTAAACTGGTAACAATTTAACTTCAATAGGATTGCTAACCTTTGTACTTTTACTTCTCTTCCCCCTCACATTTTAGGTCATTGATGTTACAGTTTACATATTTTTTATATTGTATAATAGATTATTGTAGTTATGGTTACTTTTATTATGTTTGTTTTTTAACTTTTAAACCAGAGTTATAAGTAAATTATGCACCATCATTACTATATTACAGAATCAAACTTTGATGATATATAACCCACCAGTGAGTTTTACACCATCTTCTTATGTTTTGATGACATTAACTAGCATCCTTTTACTTTCACTCAAAGAACTCCCTTTAGCATTTCGTATAAGACAAATCTAGTGGTGATGAGCTCCCTCAGCTTTAGTTTGTTGGGGAAAGTCTTTATCTCTCCTTCATTTCTGAAGGACAGCTCTGTGGAGAATAGAATTCTTGGTTGACTGGTTTTTTCCTTCAAAATTTTGAATATGTCATCTCATTCCTTTCTGACCTGAAACATTTCTGTTGAGAAATCCACCCACACTCTTATGTGGGTTCCCTTGTATTAATTTCCCTCTTTTGCTGCTTTCAAAATTCTTTCTTTGTATTTTGATAATTTAATTATAATGTCTCAGTGTAGCCCTATTAGAGTTTAACCTATTTGGGGTCCTTTGGGCCTCATGGATCTGTATGTCCATTTCTCTTCCCAGGTTTGGTATGTTTTCAACCATTTTTGCTTTATTTATTTATTTTTTTGGTGAGGAAGATTGGCCTATAGCTAACATTTGTTGCCAATCTTCTTTTTGCTTGAAGAAGATTGTCCCTGAGCTAACATCTGTGCCTGTCATCCTCTACTTTTTTTGTATGTGGGACACTGCCACAGCATGGCTTGATGAGTGATGTGTAGGTCTGCACCCAGGATGTGAACCCAAAAACCCCAGGCTGCTGAAGTGGAGCATAGGAACTTAATCACTATGCCATTGGGCCGGCCCCCAGCCATTTTTGCTTTAAATATACTTTCTATCCCTGTCTCTTTCTCTTTTCCTTCTGGACTTCTCATAATGTAGATATTGTGGGTTTCTTTTTTTTCATTGTGTCCCATAAATCCTGTAGGCTTTCTTCACTCTTTTTCATTCTTGTTTTCTTTTTGCTCCTCTGACTTGATAATTTCAAATGTCCTGTCTTGTAGATCACTGATTCATTCTTCTGCATGTCCAGTCTGATTTAAAACTCTCTATTGAATTCTTCAATCATTGTATTTTTCAGCTCTAGGATTTCTCGTTTTTTGGGGGGTTTTTTGGTTTTTTTTTTATAGTTTCTATTTCTTGGTTGAACTTCTCGTTTTGCTCATGCATTATTTTCCTAATTTCCTTTAGTTGTCTGTGTGTTCTTATAGTTCAGTAAACTTCTTTAAGAGGATTATTCTGAGTTCTTTGTCTGAACAGTCATAGATCTCCATTTCTTTAGGGTTAGTCATTGGAGCTTCACTAGTTTTCTTTGATGGTGTCATGTTTACCAGATATTTAGTGATTCTTTATTCCTTCTGTTGGTATCCGCCCATTTCAGTAAGCAGTCTTCTCTTCCAGACTTTACAGGTTCACTTTGGCAGAGACAGTTCTTCACCAGTCTGTTCACTTTGGGTTTCTGGGTGTGTCTACTAGTAATGTCCTTGGCGGGTAGGACTTGCTATCAAGGTCTGTTTTGGGGCAAGGCTATTGCCTGAGCTCTGAGGTCAGGGCAGGTGGGTGCTGCTGGCTGAGAACAGTTGGACAGGACTGCTGGTTGAGTTCTCTGCCTAAGCAAGGCTGTAGGATGAGCTCCACAGTTCTCTGGTCAGGCTTACTAGATGGTCAGGACTGGGTACTATACTCAGGAATAGGTGGGGCTACACATTAGCTTCTCCTAGCAGGGCAGCAGGATGGGCCCCAAGTTCTGTCCAGTTCCTTGTTTGGGGACCCAAATCAGGCAAGACTGTGCACTGAATTTCCTGGCCAGACAGGGCCACCAGTTTTTCTCTGCAGATGGGGAAATCCACAGGCTGTGATCTCTGTCCAAGTGTTGCTGTAGCAAGGCTGTGGGATGGGCTATGCAGCTTCCCATGTGCTCTGGTTAGGTTCCCTGGTTGGGCAGGCTGAAAGCTGTATTCAGCAATGGGTGAGGCTACAAATTAGTTTTCCTGCCCAGGTGCAGCAGGAGAACTAGCTCCACATCAGAAAAGCTCTTTGTTTGTGGTCTTGACTCAAGCTGACTTGTGTCCCAAGTTCCCTGGCTGAACAGGGTCACTGACTTTTCAGACTATCAGCACTACCTGCCAAACTCTCTGCTTGGGTGTTGCTGGGCTACACAGCTTTCCAGGTGTTCTAGCTAGGCTTTCTGGTTGGGCAGGGCTGGGCACTTCACTCAGCAGTGGGTGGGGCTGTGAATTAGCTCCCCTGCCTGGGTGGATGAGGGGAACCCTCCAAATCCAGCCCTGGCTTTGCTCTGTGAGCAATCAGCTCTCCCTGCCAGACTGTCTGCTCAAGTGTTTCTGGGCTACACAGCTTCTAGGTCTTCTTGCCAGTCTTTCTGGTCAGATAGGGCCAGGAGTTACACTCAGCAGTGGGCCAGGCTATGATTCAGCTCTCCTCCCTGGGTGAGAGATGGGAGGGCCAGCTCCAAGCAGCCTCTCAGGTTTTCCTGATCAGGCTTTCTGGTTGGGTGGTGGGGGGTGGTTGGCGGGCTGGAGCTATATTCCACAGTGGACCAGGCTATGACTCAGCTTCCCTGTCTGGACAGGAGCAGACCAGGCTCCAGGGTGGACAAGTCTCTTTGTTTGAGGACCTAAATCAGGTAGACCAGGATCCTGCCAAATTCTTTGGTCAGATTGTGCCACTGACTTAATTCTACAGATAAGCAAAGCCTCTGGGTGGAACCACTACCTGGGTGCTGCAGGTAGGAACTCAGTCTGCCAAGATCTGAGTGCTGGTTCTTACAAGTGCTTCCTCTTTCTCTGTAACAATCAGATTCCCAGTGGTCAAGCCCTACATAGTCCCCTGAAATCTCCGTGGGGTGAGACAGGAGTAGGGGCTCCCAAGAAGTGACCCACAACACTGGGGGAGCTAGATGTGGGCCTACACTCTCTTTCCCCCCTGGAGGAACCACAGGTTCAGAGGAGACCTCTCAGCATGGTTCTGCACTGACCTAGGGGAGGGACAATGCAGTTAGCATATGATCACTCCTATTATCCTTCTAATGCAGTCTCTCTTGGTCTCTGTTGTGCAGGGAGTGCTTCAGCCTCACTCCCTTGTTCTAGGATTTCCCAATGGTGTCTTGTCCCTGAATAGTTGTTAGTTGTTTTTCTTCTGATGGGGAGCAAAGTCAGGAATGACCTAAGTCCCCGTCTTGGATGTTACTCCCTCTAATGTTTCTTTTAAAGCACATCTGATGGCAATGAATTCTGTCTGTCTTTGCTTATCTGGGAATGTCTTTGTTTTCATATTTGAAAGATGGTTTGTATATAGGGTTTTTTCCTTCAGCACTTCAAATATGTCATTCCACTATATTCTGGTCCCTACAATTTTTTATATGAAATCAGCTGTTAATCTTACTGTGGTCCCTTGTATCTTATGTATTGTCTTGTTGCTTTCATGGTTTCTCTTTGTCTTTCAACAGTGTGTAAGTTTGGATTTTGTTTCGCTTATCCTACTTAGAGTTATTGAACTTCTTGTTGAGTAGTCTGTTTTTTATCAAGTTTGAGAAGTGATCAGCTATTATTACTTAGAATATTTTTCTCTGCTCTTGTAGTAAGTAGAGTAATGCACCCCATGCTCCCTGCAGATGTGGGTACATAGTCAAATACTGTGTTCAAAGTCACTTGAATATGTTCCATATCCTAACCAACACTTATTTCTGTTGATAGTAGCCATCCTAATGGGTATAAGGTAATATTTCAGTGCAGTTTTGACTTGCGTTTCTCTGATGATTAGTGATGCTGAGCATGTTTTCATATATTTCTTAACATTTTGTATGTCATCTTTGGAGAAGTCTATTCAAGTCATTTGCTCATTTTTCAATCTGGTTATTTGATTTTGTGCTGCTGAATTGTTTAATTTTTAGTCATTTCCTTAGAATTTTCAACATGCATTTTTCCTAATCTAAGTCCACCTTCAATTAATATTATACTCTTTCACATGTAAGACAGATACCTTATAAACAACATATTCACAATTTCTCCCTCCTGTTCCCTTATAACATTGCTGTCAATCATTTCATTCATCTATATGCCATAATCACCCAGTAAATTGTTAATATTATTACTTTAAACAGTTATCATATAGATCAATTAAGAAAAGAAAAACATAAGAATTTGTTTTACTTTAATTTACTCCATCTCTGATGCTTTTCTGCTTCTCTGATGCTTCTCTGATATTGCATATATTGCAAAATTATCACCACAATAAGTTTAGTTAATATCCATCACCACACATAGCTACAAAAATTTTTTTCTTGTGATAAGAACTTTTAAGACCTACTCTCTTAGCAACTTTCAAATATCCAATAGAGCATTATTAACTATAGTCACCATGCTGTACATTACATCCCCAAGATGTTAATTTTATAACTGGAAATTTGTACCTTTTGAGCCCCTTCACCCATTTCACCCACCCACGCCCTGCCTCTCTGTATCTCAGGGTGTTTTTTTAGATTCCACATATAAGTGAGATCACATCGTATTTTTCTTTCTCTATCTGACTTATCTCGCTTAGCAAGATGCCCTCAAGGTCCATCCATGTAATCACAAATGGCAAGATTTCCTTCTTCTTATGGCTTAATAACATTCCATTGCATATATATACCACAATATCTTTATCCATTCATCCATCGATAGACATTTAGGTTGTTTCCAAATCTTGGCTATTGTAAAAATGCTACAATGAACATGAGAGTGCAGACAACTTTTCAAGTGAGTGTTTTTGATTTCTTTAGATAAATACACAGAAGTGGAATTGCTGGATCATATGGTAGTTCTATTTTTAATTTTTTAGGGGGCCTCCAAACTGTTTTCCATAGTGGCTGCACCAATTTACATTCCCACCAACAGTGCACAAGGGTTCCCTTTTCTCCACATCCTGTCTTATTTCTTGTCTTTTTGATAAGAGCCATTCTAACAGATGTGAGGTAATATCTCATTGTGGCTTTGATCTGCATTTCTCTGATGATTAGTGATGGTGAACATCTTTTCGTGTACCTGATGGCCATCTGTATGTCTTATTTGGAAATATGTCTGTTCAGATCCTCTGCCCATTTTTTAATCAGATTGTTTGCGTTTTTTTGCTATTAGGTTATATAAGTTCTTTATATATTTTGGGTATTGACCCCGTATCACTTATATGATTTGCAAATATTTTCTTCCATTCAATAGGTTCCCTTTTCATTTTGTTGATAGTTTCCTTTGCTGTGTAGAAGCTTTTTAGTTCAATGTAGTCCCACTTGTTTATTTTTGCTTTTGTTGACTTTGCTTTTGGTGTCAGATGCAAAAGGTCATTGCCAAAAGTGATTTCAAGGAGCTTACCACCTATGTTTTCTTCCAGGAGTTTTATGGTTTCAGGCCTTAGGTTCGAGCCTTTAATCCATTTTGAGTTAATTTTTGTGTATAAGATAGTGGTCTAGTTTCATTCTTTTGCATGTGGCTGTCCAGTTTTCCCCACATCATTTATTGAATAGACTGTCCTTTTCCCACTGTATATTTTCGACTCCTTTTTTGTAAATTATTAACCATATACATGTGGGTTTATTTCTGGGCTCACTATTCTGTTCCATTGACCTATGTGTCTGTTTTTATGTCAAAACCATACTGTTTTGATTACTATAGCTTTGTAATATAGTTTGAAATCAAGGAGCATGATGCCTCCAGCTTCTTTCTTTTTCCTCAAGATTGCTTGGGCAATTTGGGGTATTTTGTGGCTCCATAAAAACTTTAGGATTGTTTGTTCTATTTCTCCGAAAAATGTCTTTGGAATTTTGACAGGGATTTCATTGAATCTGTAGATTGATTTGGGTAGTATGACATTTTAAGAATATAAATTCTTCCAATTCATGAGCACGGAATATCTTTCCATTTATTTGTGTCTTCAATTTATTTCATCAATGTCTTACAGTTTTCAGTGTACAGGTCTTTCACCTCCTTGGTTAAATTTATTTCTAGGCATTTTACTCTTTTTGGTGCAATTGTAAATGGGATTGTTTAATTTCTCTCTCTGATAGTTCTTGTTAGTGTATAGAAATGCGATGAAATTTTGTATATTGATTTTATATCCTGCAACTTCACTGAATTTGTTTATTTTAATAGTTTTTTGGTGGAGTCTTTAGGGTTTTCTACATATAATGTCATGTCAACTGCAAATAGTGACAGTTTTACTTCTTCCTTTCTGATTTGGATGCCTTTTATTTCTTTTTCTTGCCTAATTGTTCTGGCTAGGACTTCCAACACTATGTTGAATAAAAGTAGTGAAAATGGGCATTCTACTCTTATTCCTGATCTTAGAGAAAAAGTTTTCAGCTTTTCACCATTTTGTATGATGTCAGCTGTGGGCTTGTCATATATGGCCTTTATTGTGTTGAGGTTTTAGGTTGAGAGTTTTTATCATAAGCGGATGTTGAATTTTGTCAAATGCTTTTTCTGTATCTACTGAGATGATTATATGATTTTTATCCTTCATTTTGTTAATGTGGTGTATTACATTGATTGATTTACAGATATTGTACCATCCCTGCATCCCTGGAATAAATCCCAGTTGATCATGATGTATGATCCTTTTAATGTATTCTTGAGTTCAGTTTGCTATTTTGTTGAGGATTTTTGCATCTCTGTTTTTCAGAGGTATTGGCCTGTAATTTTCTTCTCCTGTGGCGTCTTTGGTTATGGTATCAAGGTAATGTTGGCCTTGTAAAAAGAGTTAAAGTGTTCCCTCTTCTATTTTTTGAAAGAGTTTGAGAAAAATTCGTATTAATTCTTCTTCGAATGTTTGAGTGAATTCACCAGTGAAGACATCTAGTCCTGTGCTTTTGTTTCTTGGGAGGTTTTTGATTACTAATTCCATCTTCTTACTAGTAACTGTTCCATTCAGATTTTCTATTTCTTCATGATTCAGTTTTGTAGGTTGTATGTTTCTAGGAATTTATCCATTTCTTTTAGGTTGTCCAATTTGCTGGCATATAATTGTTCATAGTATTCTCTCATGACCCCTTTATATTTCTCTGGTATCAGTTGTAACATCTCCTCTTTCGTTTCTGATTTTTTTTTAATCGTTTCTCTTTTTTTCTTGGTGAATCTAGCTAAAGGTTTGCCAATTTTGTTTACCTTTTCAAAGAACAAGCTCTTAGTTTCATTGATCTTTTCTATTTTCTTTATAGTCTCTATTCCATTCATTTTCCACTCTGATCCTTTGTATTTCCTTTCTGTCTAACACTGGGCTTCATTTGTTCTTATTTTTCCATTTCCTTGAGGTATAGTTAGGTTGTTTATTTGAGATCTTTCTTATTTCTTGATGTAGGTATTTACTACCAGGAATCTCTCCTTAAAACTGCTTTTGCAGGGCCAGCCTGGTGGCATAGTGGTTAAGTTTGCGTGCTCTGCTTCGGCAGCCCAGGGTTTGCAGGTTTGGATCCTGGGTGCAGACCTAGCACTACTTGTCAAGCCACACTGTGGCGGCATTCCACATAAAATAGAGGAAGATTGTCACAGATGTTAGCTCAGTGACAATCTTCCACAAGCAAAAAAAAAAGGAAGATTGTCAACAGATGTTAGCTCAGGGCCAATCTTCCTCCACACACACACACACACACAAAACTGCTTTTGCTGCATTTCACAAGTTTTGGCATATTGTATTTCTATTTTCATTTGTCTCAAGATATTTTTTGACTTATCTTTTGATTCCTTCTTTGACCCATTTGTTGTTAAGTAGCATATTGTTTAATCTCCACATATTTGTGAACTTTCCAGTTTTCTTCTTGTAATTAATTTCTAGTTTCATACCATTGCAGTTGGAAAAGATGCTTAATATTATTACAATCTTCTTACATTTATTAAGAATTGTTTTGTGGCCTAACATATGATCTATCCTGGAGAACGTTCCATGTGCACTTGAGAAGAATGTGTATGCTGTTACTTTTGGATGGAACAGTCTGTATATACCTATTAAATCCATCCAGTCTAATGTGTCGCTTAAGGCTGATTTTTCCTTACTGATTTTCTGCTGGATGATTTATGTCAGTGTGGTATTAAATTTCCCTAGTATTATTGTATTGCTGTCTATCTCTCCCTTTATATCTGTTATTATTTGCTTTATATATTTAGGTGCTCCTATTTTGGGTGCTTAAGTATTTACAAATGTTATATCGTCTTGTTGGATTGACTCCTTTATCATCATGTAATGACTTTCTTTGTCACTTATTATGGTCTTTGTTTTAAAGTCTATTTTGTCTGATATAAGTATAGATCCAAAGGCTTTCCTTTGGTTTCCATTTGCATGGAATATCTTTTTTATCTCATAACTTTCAGTCTGTGTGTGTCCTTATGTCTAAAGTGAGTCTCTTGCAGACAGCATATAGATGGATCTTGTTTTGTTTTTTTTTTTAAATTCATTCAGCCACTCTATGTCTTTTCTTCAGAGAATTTAGTCCATTTACATTTAAAGTAATTATTGACAGGTATGTACTTATTGCCTTTTTGTTAATTGTTTTCTGGCTGTTTTGTACTTCCTCTGTTCCTTTCTTCTTCTCTTGCTCTCTTCCTTTGTGGTTTGATATCTTTCTTTAGTGGTATGCTTAGATTTCTTTCTCTTTCTCTTTTGTAATATAGGCTTTTGCTTTGTGGTGACCATGAGACTCACCTATAACAACTTATATTTATAACAGTCTATATTTTAAGTTGATAACTTAAGTTTGAATGCATTCTAAAGCTCTACATTTTTACTCTCCCTCCCATGTTTTGTGTTTTTGTCATCACATTTTACATCTTTTTATCTGGTGCATCTCTTAACTAATTATTGTAGTTATAGTAGTTATAGTTATTTTCACTACTTTTGTCTTTTAACCTTCATACTAGCTTTATAAATGATTAACCCACCATCTTTACTATATATTTACCTTTACTAGTGAGATTTATACTTTCTTATGTTTTCCTGTTACTAATTAGCACTGTTAATTTTTCAGGTTTTAGGTTTTGCTTGTCTGGAAAACTCTTTTATCTCTCCTTCAATTCCAAGTGACAGTTTTGCCGGGTAGAGTATTCTTGGCTGGAAGGTTCTTTCTTTCAGCACTATGACTATATCATGCTACTTACTTGTGGCCTGCAAAGTTTCTGCTGAAAAATCTGCTCACTGTCTTACGGGGGTTCCCTTGTATGTAACAAGTTGTTTTTCTCTTGTTGCTTTTAAGATTTTCTCCTTGCCTTTAATTTTGTCATTTTAATTATAATGTGTCTTGGTGTCAGAATCCTTGGGTTCATCGTACTTGTAACGCTCTAGGCTTCATGGATCTGCATGTTTGTTTCCTTTCCCAGACCAGGTTAGTTTTCAGCCATTATTCCTTCAAATAAGTTTCCTACCCCTTTCTCTCTTCTCCTTCTGGGACCCCTATAATGAGAATGTTAGTCCACTTGATGTTGTCCCATAAGTCCCCTAAGCTATCTTCAGTTTTTTTCATTCTTTTTTCTTTTTGCTGCACTGATTGAGTTCCACTGCCTTGTTTTCAAGATCATTGATCCTTTCTTCTGCTTCATCTAGTCTGTTGTTGAACCCATCTAGTGTATTTTTGAGTTAAGTTATTGTATTTTTAGCTCTGTGACTTTTATTTGGTACTTTCTTATATTTTCTCTTTGTTGAAGTTTTCAGTGTGTTGATCCATTCTTCTCTTGAATTTGGTGAGCATCTTTATGACCATTATCTTGAACTCTTTATCTGGTAAATCACTTATCTCAGTTTCAGTAAGGATTTTTTCTAAGGTTTTATCTTGTTCTTTTGTTTGTAACATATTTCTCTGTTTCTTCATTTTGCTTGACTATCTGTGTTGGTTTCTATGCATTAGATAAAACACCCAACTCTCCCAGGCTTGGAGGAGTGGGCTTATGTAGACCACCCCTGCCATAGCTCTTGGTTGTCTTGCAAACCTTTGTGATTACCATGCAGACTATTTTATTTTTAATGGCTCCCAGTAGTTGAGGGTGTGCCCAAACTTTTTTTTTTTTTTTTTTTAATATATATGACCTACCTTTTGGCATTTGGCTATTGTTTTCTTCTCTGAAATTCTCTCCACGTATGTCTTTGAGAGGTATAACCTAAAGCAAAATGGAATGTGTATTTGATCCTATGGAAGTTTAACTGAAGCAATTCTTTATTTAGTTCAACTTATCCTTCATTAAATACACAGGGAAGTTGCATTATGTACTCTCCAGTGTCCTTCCATACTGTTACATATTTACTTAATTCATATTCATTTTATGGTCCCCTATGATCCTTCATCTCATTCTCATTGCTTGCAATTTTCTTCTTTCTCATGTAAAGTTCAATCATTCTCTGTCTTGCATTTGTATAATTTATATTTGCCAAGTGCACTGCACTGTGTGGCCTTAGATGAATTGCCATTCACAAGAAAGTCTAAAGCATGCTTTAATTGTGGCACTTATTACTTTAGGCTCTCATGGAAATCCTTTTCTAAGAATCATTTGATAGTTTTACATTTAAAAAATATTCCCCCTTTTGGATTTTAAATTGGTATCAAGAACAATCTTTGTTTGTTTTTCATATGTGTATTCTTTCCTTGAAATGGTATTAATACTTGTAGATTGATTGGCTCATGTTTTTATCAATTACTCTCATAATTACATAAAGATGATCTATTTGGGAAGCCACTGCCACCACAGGTCCAGAGTGCATGGGCCTGGGAGGCAGGACTGCCTCCGCATTGATTTCAAAGGGCAGTACCAATGCCCAGTGGTACTTTGGGGGTGGGGCCACCTGGCAGAGCCCTGGGAGCTAACCCCCACCCCATGAAGAACTGCAGTGTGGAGACGGCCACTGTACAGAACAACAGGTTGGGCAGTGCACCTCTGAGCTGTGCGGCTAAGTTTGCCACCACTTTGGGTCTGGAAAGTGGGGCCTGCACCTCAGTGGGTCCAGAAGGTGGAACATCAAGCCAAAGAGGAACTTCTTGAGCCCTAAGGTTTAATGTCGTTTGCCCTGTTAGGTTTTGGACCTATTTGGGATCTGTAAGCCCTTTCATCTTTCCTACTTCTCCCTTGTGGAATGAAAATGACTGTCCTGTGTCTGTCCCACCACTGTGTTTTGGAAGCATATAACTTGTTTGGTTTCACATTTTCACAGCTGGAGAGGAATCTGATTTAGATATTAGATGAGATTTTGGACTTGAGAGTTGATACGGGAACAATTTAAGACTTTGGGGGCTATTGGGTAGGAATGAATGTTTTGCATACAAAAAGGACATGCATTTTGGGGGTCCCGGGGTGGAATGTTATGGATTGAATGTTTGTGTCGCCCCAAAATTCATATGTTGATTGAAATTCTAACCCCCATTGTGATGGTATTAGGAGGGTAGGGCCTTTGGGAGGTGATTAGGTCATGAGCTGTCATGAATGGGATTACTACTGTTATATAAGAGCCCAGAGAGCTCTCTCATCTCTTCTGCCATGTGTGCACAGAGCAAAAAGATGGCTTTCTATGAACCAGGAAATGAGCCCTCACCAGAACCCAACCATGCTGGAACCCTGACCTCAGACTTCTAGCCTCCAGAACTGTGAGAAATACAGATATACGTCGTTTTATTGCATCTTGCTTTATTGCACTTCACAGATAATGCTTTTTCTTTTTTAAAAATGGAAGGTTTGTGGCAACACTGCATCAAGCAAATCTATCAGCACTATTTTTTCAACAGCATTTGCTCACTTCATGTGTCTGTGTCACATTTCGGTAATTCTCACAATATCTCAAACTTTTTCGTTATTATTATACTTGTTAGGATGATCTATGATTAGTGGTCTTTGATGTTACCATTCTAATGGTTTTGGGATGCCACGAATCATACCCATATAAGATGGTGAAATTAGTAAATGTGTGTGTTCTGACTGCTCCGCTGACCTGCCATTCCCCCATTTCTCACTCTCTCTTCAGGAATTCCTATTCCTGAGACACAACAATATTGAAATTAGGCCATTTAATAACTCTACAATGGCCTCTAAGTGAAAGGAAGAGTCATAAGCCTCTCAATTTAAATCAAAAGCTAGAAATGATTAAGCTTAGTGAGAAAGACATGTCAAAAGTGGAGATAGGCCAAAAGTTAGGTCTCTTATGCCAAACAATTAGCCAAGTTGTGAATACCAAGGAAACGTTCTTGAAGGAAACTAAAATTGCTACTCCAGTGAACACATGAATGATAAGAAAGTAAAATAACCTTATTGCTGACATGGAGAAAGTTTTAATGGTCTGGACGGAAGATCAAACCAGCCACAACATTCCATTAAGCCAAAGCCTAATCCAGGGCAAGGCCCTAACTCCCTTCAATTCTATGAAGCTGAGGTGAGGAAGCTGAGGAAGAAAAGTTTGAAGCTAGCAGAGGTTGGTTCATGAGGTTTAAGGAAAGAAGCCATCTCCATAACATGAAGGTGCAAGCAGCAGCAGCAAGTGCTAATGTAGAAGCTGCAGCAAGTTATCCAGAAGATCTGGCTAAGATAATTAACGAAGGTGGCTACACTAAACAACAGACTTTCAATGTAGACGAAACAGCCTTCTACTGGAAGATGTCATCTAGGACTTTCATAGCTAGAGAAGTCAGTGCTATGGCCTCACAGCTTCAAAGTATAGGCTGACTCTCTTGTTAGGAGCTAATGCAGCTGGGGACTTTAAGTTGAAGCCAATGCTCGTTCACCATTCTGAAAATCCTAAGGCCCTTAATAATTATTCTAAATCTACTCTACCTTTGCTCTATAAATGGAGCAACAAAGCCTGGATGACAGCACATCTGTTTACAGTATGATTGACTGAATATTTTAAGTCCCTGTTGAGACTTACTGCTCAGAAAAAAAGATTCCTTTCAAAATACTACTGCTCATTGACAACGTATCTGGTCACCCGAAGGCTCTGATGGAGATATACAATGAGATGAATGTCATTCTCTTGCCTGCTAACACAACATCCATTCTTCAGCCCATGGATCAAAGAGTAATTTTGACTTTCAAGTCACATTATTTAAGAAATAGACTGTGCAAGGCTATAGCTGCCATACATAGAGATTCCTCTGATGGATCTAGACAAAGTAAATTCAAAACCTCTGGAAAGGATTCACCCTTCTAGAGGCCATTAAGAAACATTCATGATTCATAGGAAGAGGTAAAAATATCAACATTAACCAGAGTTTGAAAGAAGTTGATTCCAACCCTCATGGATGACTTTGAGGAGTTCCAGACTTCAGTGGAGGAAGTAACTGCAGGTGTGGTGGAAATACCAAGAGAACTAGAATTAGAAGTAGAGCCTAGGGGCCGGCCCTGTTGCCAAGTGGTTATGTTCGCACGCTATGCTTTGGCGGCCCAGGGTTTCACTGGTTCAGATCCTGGGCACAGACATGGCACTGCTCATCAGGTCAGGCTGAGGCGGAGTCCCACATGCCACAACTAGAAGGACCCACATCTAAAATACACAACTATGTACTCGGGTGATTTGGGGAGAAAAAGCAAAAATGAAAAAAAGGATTGGCAACAGTTGTTAGCTCAGGTGCCAATCTTTAAAAAAAAGAAAAGGGGGGGGGGTCTGTCCTCATGCCCAAGTGGTTAAGTTTGCACACTCTGCTTCTGAGGCCCAGGGTTTCACTGGTTCAAGTACTGGGTGTGGATATGGCACTGCTTGTCAGGCCGCGCTGAGGCGGCGTCCCACATGCCACAACTGGAGGGACCCACAACTAAAAATACACAACTACGTACTTTGGGAGAAAAAGAAAAATAAAATCTTTAAAAAAAAAAAAGAGCCTAAAGATGTGACTGACTTGCAATATCATGATAAAACTTTAATGGATGAGTTGTTTCATACAGATGAGCAAAGAAAGTGGTATCTTTCGATGGAATCTACTCCTGGTGAAGATGCTGTGAAGATTGTTGAAATGACAACAAAGGACTTAGAATATTACATAAACTTGGTTGATAAAGCAGTGGCAGGGTTTGAGAAGACTGACTCCAATTTTGAAGGAAGTTCTACTGTGGGTAAAATGCTATCAAACAGCATCACATACCACAGAGAAATCGTTCATGAAAGGAAGAGTCAATTGATGTAGCAAACTTCATTGTTGTCTTACTTTAAGAAATTGCCACAGCCACCTGTAGGGGAGGAAGACATTTCCTCTACCCACTTTAGGTCCTTCTGGCTGGACTACGAATTAAATTCACATGAGACAGAATAATAGGAGAAAATTAAATAAAGCTTTATAACATGTATACACGGGAGAGACCAAGAAAAACTGAGTAACTCACCAAAATGGCGGAAACTCTCACCTTAAATACCATCCTCAGCTAAAGACAAAGGAGGATGTTGGGGGTTGGGGGAGTCAGTTATGGGAGGTTACCAGAAAAGCACAGTAAACAAAAGTAAGGTTATTATGCAGATTTAAGTCCTTGCCTTCTGCATTGATAAGAGTTTCTAGAGATAAGGTCATCTTCCCTACTTCCTGGTACAGAGAGGGAGAAGCCTTTACAGATGGGATTTCCTTTACAAATGTAAATGCTTCAACAACTTTTCAGTTTCTCTCATGTCTGCAGTTTTTAAAAGTAACCAGCCCAAGATAATCCTCATGCCAAAGAGATGTATCTTGGGGTGGCCAATTCCAGTCCTCCACACACCCAAACCTTCAGCAACCACCTAAATCCTACTCATATCTGTAGGCATCCTGCTTTATCTTTGTATTTCACATTATGAATAAAGTTTAAAAAATTAAATAGAAACCCTAGCAGGCATATACAATTTATTCTAATGCCTGGCCACAAATAACAATGAATGAATGATGTGAATTTTCATGAAGGAGAGTGCCCAACTTTATCAACTATCTACTAAGTGCTGATTTATTCAATGTCATTCGATAAGGACACTAAAGTGCAAAGAGGTCAAGTGGCACATCTGATGTTTGATCTAAGCATTGTCTTACTTAAGAATACTGTACTTTTGCTTCTCCTCCAAATGGGATATTAAATCTGATATATTTACTTATTTTAAACTTTCCTTGACTCAAGCAGGCCTAAATTCATCAGAGTCAGGTCAATATGGGCATGTGACTATTCTAGGGAACTATTCAAAAGGACAGACAGTATGAAGCCTCACTATGACAAAAAAGATTGGTTTTATGAACTGGCGTACACTACTCCTTGTTCCACAACTTTAAATTAGACCTACTATTAGGTTATTTTTGAAGGTCCTTCTAAAATGTAGTCATTTATGTAAACACTGATTAACTTACCAAAGAAACATGACAGGCAGACTGAGTTTAGAGTGAGGTACTTCTGGGACATTTTTCATGGCTTTGTTTTCCCATGTTTTGAATTATCTGGGTGAGTGGTAAATGTAATCACAAGTGTCCTTATAGGAGAGAGGCAGATGCAAATTTGACCTGAGGGAAAGAAGGTAATGGGAAGTCTAAAGCAAGATGTTAATGGCTTTGAAAACGGAGCAAGGAACGCAGCTCAAGAATCCGGAAAAGGCAAGGAACTGGATTTTCCCCTAGATCTCTGGAAGGAGTGCCCTGCCAACACCTTGATTTGGGCATAGTGAAAATGATTGTGGACTTTCAACCTCCAAAACTATAGAATAAATGTGTGTTGTTTTAAGCCACAAAGTTTGTGGTATTCTGTTACAGCAACCATAAGAAACTAATACAAAGACTAAACAGCCTTATACTTACTAGTAGAACCACATTTTCTTTATGAAATTGCACCTAATCTTATTCAATTTCCATTTCTGATATTGTAGTAATCTTGATCTAAGCACCTACCAACCTACAAAGAGCTGTGCAACCTTTGAGCTTAAAAGATGATGCTTTTCATTTTAAAAATCCTTTATTGGTCTCCTCTATCCCTTATTTACCACCTCTTCCTCTTCACTTACCAAAAACATTTTCCCCAAAAGATTGTCCTTGACCTCTCCTCTTCATAATCTTGTACTTCTTACTTTATTCAGAGCTTTAATTATCACTGTACACCAATGCTCTTGGCCTGTCTGCTAAGCTCCAGAGCTACATTTCCAATGGTCTGCTGTTCATCTTCAGCTGGGTAGTTCACTGGCATATTCATTCAATATAACTCAAAATGAGTTCATCTTCCCATGCATAGATTTACAAACAGAAAACCAAATCACACCAGAAAATGAATGCTTCATCAAATAAGGTATGTTAAGAATTTTGCTTTGTTTTGTTTTACACAATAATGGAAAACTACAGAAGTATCTAATTTTTTGGTTTTTGCAGATGTCAAATTTGAGTAATATTTCTTACAACATTTCTTCACTTTGCCTTATTCCACATGGACCATCCTAGTCATGGCCAAAATGATTACAGGAATGGAAAATCTGACTTTCAGACAGTTCTGTATAGGAATTCTAACAATATGATCTTCTCAACCAAGTATCAACAACTTTATGTATCTATTTTTTAATTTATCCATCATAAGCCATATTAAATGCTCATAGATCAGGCATGTCATAAACTGCTGCTCTGACATCACACTGAGGGTCTTTAAAATATCTAAGTCAATTTTATTGAAGTACAATTTACATAGACTAAGATGTACCAATTTCAAATGCAAAACTGATACGGAGCACTTTCTAAGGTATACAGGAAATGTTATAAGGAAAAACAGCAAGGTACAAAAGAGTAGATAAAGTATGCTTCCTTTTGTGTAAGAAAGGGGAAAAATTAATAAGTATTTGCTTTTTATTGCAAAATGAAACGGAGGCAAAATCAGAAATAAAAATTGGTTGAACTTCAGAGGATGGGTAAGAAAGGAACTCCTCAGAATACAATTTTTTAATACAGTTTTGACTTTTGAACCACATTAAAATTTTTCATATTTAAAAAATAAAATTAGGGGCTGGCCTGGTTGCAGAGTGGTTAAGTTCACACACCCACTTCAGCAGGCCAGAGTTCACAGCTTCGGATCCCAGGCACGGACCTAGCACTGCTCGTCAAGCCACGCTGTGGCAGCTTCCCACATAAAATAGAGGAAGGTTGGTACAGACGTTAGTGCAGAGACAATCTTCCTCAAGCAAAACGAGGAAGACTGGCAACAGATGTTAGCTCAGGGCTAATCTTCCTCACAAACACACAAATAATAATGAATTAACTAATTAATTAACAAGAAAGAAAAAGCTCTAGAGGTGAATACAAAGGAACTAATGAACCTAATTATATATGAAAATTGATAATGTAAAGAATAAATTCAAGTAACTTGGGACACAGTACTGTAAGTCCTCTGCACTTTTTCTGAAAACAAAAAGAATTGTGGAAAAATCTTGAACTTTACCTTGTAGTTTTTTACTAGTGGTACTAGTGATTTTAAAACCATTTTGTGTGTAGTGTAGAATAGAATAAACGAGTAATACACTAATGTGGAGAAGCAGGATTCTCATTGTGAGAGAAGGGTGATAAAATATAAAATGGGGAGAAGCAGAAGAAGAACTCCGAGTGACTGGATTGCAATTTGAGGTTACCATGATATAAAGTATGTGCGTGTGTGGAAACTCTCTCCACTACATGGGTCTAGGTAGTACCCTAATCTTGATTTCTAAATATTATTTCCCACTAAAAGGAAACAGGTTCCTTGGAGAAATGATTGATTCCAGGTCTGAGGAAGGAATGTACAAGGTAAACCTAAAATATATTATTCCAGAAATCAAAGAACTGTTAAAAAATGGATGAAGATGTGCCAAAGGAACATAGAAGCCAGCTTAAAGGAGCTCCTAAGGGTCAAATCTGGGACATTAAATATGACAATAAAGTATATAAAATAAAAAAGAATCTATGTCAACAGTAATTAACAGCAACAACAACAAACCAGTGAGGCCACCTGGTCAGCGGAGAATTGACAGAACTAGAAAATGACCATTTGTAATCTCCAGTCTAATACCTGATTCAGGTATTATGTGCCTCCAGAAGTGATTCCTTGAGAAGAATATAAAATCACTAATTATTGGTGATGTTAATTTTGATCACTTGGTTAAGGTGCTACATGCCAGATTTCTCCATCATAAAGTACTTTTAGCTCTTTTAGTTACTACATAATCTATGGGTGAATACTTTGAGACTGCATAAATCCTGTTTCCCACCAAACGTTACCACATATTTTTAGCACTCTTTGGATTGTTAACAAAACTGTTTAACGTGAATGTCATCATGAGGAAACGAGGAAAAATCCAAATTGTGGAACATTTTATGAAATGACTAGCCTGAATTCTTCAAAAATGCTCAATATCATGAAAGAAAAAAAAAAGGTGAACTGTTGAAGATAAAAGGAAACTAAATTCAATGAATGATTATTGATTGGATCCTGGATTTTAAAAAATCAGTATAAAGAACAATATTGGGGCAACCTGGCAAAATCTGTGTATGAACTATATTTTGTTAAACTATCAACAAATTATTTTTAATTGTGACAATGTTATTGTGGTACGTAGAAGAATAATGTCTTTTTTCTGAAGAGATACATCACGAAGAATTTAGAGATGATATGTTGTCTGCACCTTACTTTTAAATGAAGGGGAAAATATATGTGACAAAATGTTAACTAGTAAATTTAAGAGAAGAGTAAACGAGTGTTTATTTTCAACCCTGTCTTTCTTTTAAAGATTGGCACCTGAGCTAACATCTGTTGCCAATCTTCTTTTTTTCTTCTTCTCCTCCCCAAAGCTCCTCAGTACATAGTTGTGTATTCTAGTTGTAGGTCCTTCTGGCTCTGCTGCGTGGGATGCTGCCTCAACATGGCTGGATGAGCGGTGCTAGATCTGTGCCCAGGATCCGAACCAGCAAAACCCTGGGCTGCCAAAGCAGAGCACGTGAACTTAACTGCTTGGCCACGGGGCTGGCCCCAACCTTTTTTTTAACAATAAAAATTTAGAGAAAATTCCAGTGAATAGAAAAGACTTTATCAGCGAACTTTAGATAAGGAGAAAATCTATTAAGTTATAATATATTATTACCACGTCACTGTTGGCAGGCTTTGTTCACAAAGTCAAGCATCATGTGCTTCCTACTTCCTGAACTTCTTGTTAAATTGACAACTGGAGACACTGATGCTTCTCCTCAGGTTTCCAGAGCTGCCATAAAATCCAGCATTCAATTTCCTCAGCCTAGATCTACCGCCACTAGGGTCCAAGGCACAGATGTAATCATGTCTGTATTTGTGTGCTATCAATTAAATCACAACTCATAATCTAATATTTTTTCAATTTGGTTATTTATCTTCATTACCCATGTGGGTTTCATATTTATCTTCCAAAGAAATCCACTGTAATAACTGTACAACTTTTTCCCGTTTTTGAGAATTTATGGGAGATTACTGTAACATTAAAAAGTCCATTTAAAAATAACTCAAGTGCTCAGTGTAATTTTTAGATGGGAGTAAACATCAACTCAAGCAGCTCTTGAGTAGTCCCAGTAAATACCCACTAACAGATTCAAAGACATTATCAACTGAAAACCAGAAGGGAATGGGACGTACCGGCTTTGGTCTGTATTCAGAATCATCTAAACAATCAAACTAACCATTGTTTTTTGAGCTTTCCCAGGAGCAAGCCTTTTTGGCACACACCAAAACAGGTATTACAATCCTTACCCTTCTAGTCCTTCAGTCTGGCTGGAAAGGTAACAGTTATACTTGTAAAAATATATAAGCAAAACACTGAAACAAATCTAAATGTTGAAGAATTAGAAGGTTAAATTGACCATTAGTTACCATGCTATAGAAAAATGTATTGGAAAACAATGATATACTCAGTGAAAAAAAGTGGTACCAATGCAATTTTGTTTCTTAAAAACATATATACCATCTTATTGCAATTTTGTTTTATTACAGCAACATACATGTATGTAGGGAACAGGAAAAAAAATACCAGAAACATATACCCCAACTGTATAACAATGGTTATCTGGGAGTGGTAGCATTTGTGATTATATTCTTCCTTATGATTTCTATATCCAATATTTTTGCAACACTTTTATAATCAGAGCACAAATATTTTAAAGAAGTCATTTAAAAACATAATTAAAAATAGAGAGCAGTATACGCTAAGCAGCAAACTGTCTCAATGGTTAGTTCTGTAAGACCAACTTCACAGGGCTGCAGTGCTCAAGGAGGCCTTCCTAGAAGAGGCAGAGCTCCCATACAATGCACTGCACAGTGCCCTGTACCTGACACAGGAAGAGCTCGATACACAGTCACTCTGATTCTAGCACTTAATCTTCACCTATCCCATTAGGTAGACACCTCCTTTTTGGAGTTGAGGAAACTGAGACTTAGAAAACTTTACTTAATTTTATAAGGTTCACAAAGCTAGTAAGCGGTCGAACCAGAATTGAAGCTCAAGTAGTCTAACTCAATCTTTACTCATACCAAGTAACTAGCAATTGCTGGCAGATTATAAACTCCCTCTTTAGGTCTCCAGGTAACATGAGAGCAGCAATCTAATCAGTCTTGTTCCACTGTGAACCCAGGGTGTAATAAAGTATATAACACAGTACATAGCACACAGCTGCTATCAAAGAAAAACTTAGTATGTTAATGAAAGATCACTTTTTTGTCACTATGGTTTACAACCAAAAACTGGATAACTTAAATCTGGGGTTCAGACTCAGTCAATAAAGGCAATAGCTTGGTATCTACAATCAAAATGGTGGTACAAAAATTTTTAAATTAAGATACTATAAAAAAGTAAGTTAAATATTTTAAAAGGTCATTAAAACATTTTTGTGTTGATACTAAATTTCAGGACTACTGGTGGAGTATTTGTTTTTTTGACGAAGAAAATTTATATCACAGGATCCCTTAGCATAAGACAGATACTATAAAAATGAGAGCCATCTAGGTTATTCTCTTTCTTTTTGGATTTGTCATACTTACCCCAAAAGGCAAAAATTCATTCAAAAACAACAAATGGGAGCCCCTTTATGCTAGTTCTACAGAAATAAATTATAGTATCGGCAGCACCTCTAGAATAATGAGAGAGATGGAAACAACCCAGAAACAGTTGGGCATTTATTAACTATGTAAATAAAGATAAGATATTACAAAAGCAAAGAACAATAGTGAATTTTTCAGCCAAGGCATGAGGTTACCTAGGAAGTTAGTTCTACCAGAGTAACAACAGATATAAAGAGTGCTATGTTAAAAACCAAAGTTAAGGTGGAAAGTATATCATTTTTTGAAGAAAACTTGCTTGTATTGCCTTATTGTATGGGATGTAAGTAGGTTTTTTTTTTTAAACTGAAATTTAAACTCATACTCATTGAAATATCTGTGCAACTTAGTTATATTTTATCATTTTGCAGTTTATTTACTTGAAATAAAACTCTAAATAAAATCATTAAGTAAAGCTTAAGATGGCAAGATATCATAGTGTAGAAGTACATTTATAATTATGTATTTAATTATACAAATAATACATCTGTACAGTAATATATTCAGTGTATTAAAAATTAAAATAAATGTGAAAGACCCCAGACTCCTCTCTGCCACAACCAGTGGTAACTAGTAAAATCACATTAATAGTTTCTTATATATCTCTCCTGAAATATTCTAGGTGCATAATGTAAGCATCTGCCATGTCACCTCACCCTCAGATATGTTATCTATTATTCGTTTGTTTTTTTCCACTTAGCAATATATCCTGAACATCATTCTGAATACCCTGTACAGTTATTTCTTGTTCTTTACAATAGCTGCATAATACTCCATTAAACTTCATTCACCTTTTAATAGACATTTAGATTGTTTCAACTTATTAGCTACTAGAAACAATTCTGCAGTATCTTTGTATATTCACCTCTGTGTACATCCATAGGCTGCTTGCCTAGAAGTAGATTTTTAGAATTAAATGGAATATGCAGTTAACATTTTGAAAAGAGACTGCCAACATGCTCTCCAAAATAAGATTGTACAAATTTATACTCAGATGTTTTCTTTACTGGGCTAGGTCAATGTGCTATTAGTGTTTTTATGAAATATAATTATGAAAGAATGTATTTAGTATATAACTTTTGAAACATCAAACAATGTATTAGCAATCCAAAGAGATCATCTGCCATTAATCACTCCTATTTCTTTATAACTAAAGCAATTAAGAGTATGGGGCTTTGAAGACAGACAAACGTGGGTTCAAGTCCCACCTTTGGCACTTAGGACCTATGTGATTTCGAGCAGGTTATTTAGTCCTTTTAAGCCTTGATTTATGTCTTTGCAAAATGAGGAACATAATAGTGCCTACCTAATAGAATTACTATGAAGCATAGTATACAAAGTGTTTATTGAAGAGCCTGACAAAGTATGGTTGCATGATAACATACTGTATGACTTAAATGATTAACATATAACAAAAGCCGTATCTACTTATATTTTCTAAAAACAGTGAACACTAAAAATCTCCAACAATGAACTGATTTTTATTTTCTCTGAGTCTCTCAATTCATAAGAATATAAAATCTCCATCTGAACCTCTCACAATCATGAAGCACTGATTTGTGGGCAGAGTTTAGTATGGAACATAATTCATTCAGGCTCAAAGAAGCTTAGAGAATATAAAGTTCTAATTAAAGAAGAGAACTTCAATAATAAGGAGATTTGGGTTTAGGTTTATCAGATTGCAACGTAATCACGAATTCCTCTCCCTATGATAAAACAGAAGAACTTCTAAGACAGCATTTTAATAATGATGGCTGGTAGTTTATAAACACTATTGAGAATGGCTATAAAAAGCAAGTGTAAACTTTAATGTTGCAGCTGATTTCAAGCATTCCTTTTAATGGATTCTACGTACTGAAACTGCTTAAAGGTATGATCACCTGAGATCTCCTCTATATATAGGGAATTGTAACATATTCAATTTGAGACATCAAAAAACATTTAAAATAGACACCACAAAATGTATCTGCAGTTTAAAGGTCAAATTTATTAGGAGATTAAGAGATGTATTATACATGGACTATAAATACTGCACAGCTGACTTTATTCCCAGTCAAGCACAGAGATATAGTCAGTGCCAACCTATTTTGTGGATACTCTTGTTCTTTTGTTCCAAGAAAAGTTTGCGCCATAAGACTTGGACTTGGGTTTCGGAACCTTCCTCTCTTCAACGTCATAGCTCCATCCTAGAAAACAAAAACAAAAACAAAAACAAGCCTACAGGAACAGAATTAAAGAGAATACCTGAAGAATACAGCAAGCAGAGGCTAACTTTCATAAATTTAATATTCATTTATCATCAGGAGTACATGTCAACACATCTGAAATATAAATACTTACTTAGTAATTTGTTCCCTTATAATCCTGTGTGACAAGAGGGTCCAAAACATTGCCTGAAGATGATTTACTTTATCTCAAATTAAGGGTGTGACCCATGATTCAATTTCTTCTTGCTCAGTATTCTTTGTTCAATTACCAGTGGTTATGTATAATGTAAAATTCTCCATTCCGTGTTGTTTAATATGTGACTTCTTGAATAACTGCAATGAGGAGCATTGAATAATATAACCTGTCTCACTGTATTCTAAAAGCTGGTCCATTTACAGCAGTTTGGAGCTCACTCGAAGCAATACAGAAAAACAAGTACATACTTATCTATAGAAAACACAAAGTTGAGATTACTTGGTTAAATTCCCTGGATTTTGTTGGGCTACTGATTAACTCAGAAAGTTTTCCTACATTTGCTTCAAGGGCTATCTACATTAGAATCCCATGGAAGTACTGATAATAATGAAAATTCTTATGCCTGCCCAAAGGCCACATGAGAATCTCTGGTGGGGCCTGGGAATCTGCACTTTAACTATTGATCCCAGGAGATTTTTATGCAGAGGTTTGAGAACCACTGGTCTAAAATATCTATTCTCTTCTAAGAGTTTCTCTTTTCTCAAAAGCCCTTTTCATGTTTTATAATTTTGAACACTGGATTTATTTATGTCTATTTCTTCTGCTTTAATTTAAGTCCAGCTCTTTAGTTCTAAAATATGGAGAAGAACCAAATCAACATCCTTAAAAATATAATTGTCACCTTTGTATTCCCTAGACCAAGCAACCTCTATAATTTTCACTTTTCTTCATACGATCCTTTTTCCATTCCTGTAATTGATCATTCTTCTCTCTCAGAACATTCTTCAAATAACTCATCTTGAAACATCTGATTCATAGCTGATCATGCAGTCATGTGTAAAATGTCCAAACTGAATATTATATAGTTGTCTAAGTGAGCTTCTTGATCCTGTGAGTTAGCACGAATTCTACTACCTCTTGGTGAGTACAGTATTTGTTGTCACAAAGCTTACATTTGAATTTGTTTTTGCCAGTGCCCTCGAGGCAATTTCAACTCCTAGTTACCCTGTGCACAGCAGAGCGGAACCCCGCCTGGTCTTTCTGCGCCATCCTCTCACCTTCCAGCACTACATCAGACAATGTTCCACTGCTACTCATAGGGTTTGTGTGGCCAATTTTTTCAGAAGTGGGTGGACTCCAGAAGCTCCGCTGAAACCTGTTCACCATGGGTGACCCCGCTGTTATTTGAAATACCAGTGTCATAGCTTTCAGCATCACAGCAACACACAGCAGCCACACACAGTATGATGGGTGATGTGGTTCCCTGAACTGGAAATGAACGTGGACCACCAAGGCTGCTTTACATTTCAACAGCCCCTTACTTAGAATTCAATTTTGCCACAAAAGTGAACCCTAAGAAACTCAAGTCATCAAAGTATACTGCTACTATTGCCTATTTCAGTGTCCAAAAGGGGGAATTAGCAATTCCACTGCTAGAACTCCACCTTTAAAGAAAGTCCATTTGCCATAAAAGGAAATGGAGGGCCCGCCCAGCGGCAGCGGCAGTTAAGTGCACACGTTCCGCTTCTCTGTGGCCCGGGGTTTGCTGGTTCAGATCCCGGGTGCGCACATGGCACCGCTTGGCAAAAGCCATGCTGTGGTAGGCGTCCCACGTATAAACTAGAGGAAGATGGGCATGGATGTTAGCTCAGAGCCAGGTCTTCTCAGCAAAAAGAGGAGGACTGGCAGTAGTTAGCTGAGGGCTAATCTTCCTCAAAAAAAAGAGGAAACGGAGAAGCAGAAAAGCAAAGGAAATAAATGGTTTAAAATTCAAATGAAACATCAGAAGCCAGGAGAGAAAATGCTGATTCAATTCACTTGCTTAACATAACCTTACTTTCACAGAGCAGAGAAAATGTTTTGAGAACTTTCCTACCCATTAAAACAAAAAAAATCACAAATATCTTACTTTAAGAGGACATAAAGTAAAAAATAAGTACATTAACAAGTGGTTATTTGCATTTCAAAAAATTTACTACAGGGCATAAAATAGTACCTACTTCCTTGGTTGTCATGAGGATGAAATAAGCTAATTCATGTAAAGTGCTGCGAAAGCACCTGGCACTTAACAGTTATTTGAGTTCTATGCGAAAGGTCCTTTTGTAAGACCTTTATATGAATTACTATTATTTCCTTTATATAACTGAAGAAACTGAGGCACAGGGTGATTAGGTAACTAGCACAAAGTCACTCAGCTAGGAAGGGGCAGAATCAGGATTTGAACACAGCCTGATTCTAGAGCCTGTGCTTCAACTATACTGTCTCTTGTGGTTTACAGTAAGTACTTGATAAATGCTAAGCGATTATTTCTCCCTGAAGTTTAATGTGCAACTTCCAAGAAACACATCTTCTATATGAAGTGAAGTATTAGTGTAAATAAAATTTCCATCACACTGGAATTCATGAATTTTGAATCTATGATGCTTTGGGTCTAGTTAGGGATAATTTGGCCTAGTTATTAACTATAGAATAGGGTTTTGGTAAGCAAATTAATACTGTGAACTGAGCATGACAACTTTAATATAAACTTCTCAAGCATTTCCTACATTAATCAGCAAATGATGCTGATAATTATAAAAATACTGAATTCAATGCAGCAGGTATAACAATAATAATTACTATTTACTGAGCATTTGCTATTCATTTAATAAATATTACTGATTGCCTACTCTGTGTCAGAAACTGTTTGGACACCAGAGGCAAAGCAGTGAATAAATTCCCAAACTTCCTCAAGTTAGTAGGGGAAGAGAAATTAATAAGTAAATGTATAGTATATTAGGTGCTAATACACCAATACCTAAGATTAAAAAAACATGCTAACAAGTACAAAGAAGAGAACATTTTAGAGAGGATAGATAGGCAAGCTTTCCCGCCCTGAGAAGGTCACATCTGAGTGAAGACGTGAAGGAGGTCAGAGAGTGCGCCCTGTGGCTATCGTGGACGTCACCGAAAATAGCCTGCGGGCAGCGAACAGCAAGTACAAACACTTTGGGGCAGGAGTGTGCCTGGTATTCTATGTTCTATGTTCTAGGCCCTGTGCTAAGTGCTTAAATGTATTTTTATTAAGTTTTAAAATTGAGTTGACATGTTGCTTGGCTTATGAGGTACACATTTTATATATCCTAATTTTATATTTAATTATGAGGAAAAATAAAGCATAGAGAAGATAAACAAGCAGCCTAAAGCCATACAGCTAGTAAGTGGCAAACCCAGGATTTAACTCAGGTTGACTTTAAAGCTATGCACCTGACCACCTCATAATTAAAACTCTATTTCTTTAGCCTGTAATTGCCATTTGTAACTATTCCATCCATTTCTTTTCAATCTCTGTGTTTCTGTAACTTTTTTTCCTTTTATTTCGGTAAATGTGTTGAAAAGACTATTTTAAGAATCCCTGGAAGGGCCGGCCCTGTGGCCGAGTGGTTAAGTTTGCACGCTCCGCTTCGGCGGCCCAGGGTTTCACCAGTTTGGATCCTGGGCGCAGACATGGCACCACTCGCCAGGCCATGTTGAGGGCAGCATCCCACATGCCACAACTAGAAGGACCCACAACTAAAATATACAGCTATGTACTGGGAGGATTCTGGGAGAAAAAGCACACACACACCCCCACAAAAGAATCCCTGGAAAGTCAGTCTGTAAGTTACCCAAGACTCCATGACCTTTTCTTGCCAAATGATGGGTGACAGAACCTATGTTCCCTCCCTGCTCTGCCTCCCAACACACATTCTCCAGCCCAGTAAAGACAGTATAAGAGGAACTGAAGAAGAAACGAAAAAGCATTTGGAAATATTTGGGAACTGGTATTATACACAAACACATACCTGATAATCACTCACTCATTTATATGGTTAATGTCTTTCAATCACCAGGGAGAGAAAGAATTTTTTTTTACTGCATCAGAAAGCAGACATAGCTCAATTATCTGTTCTGTTCATGGAGTCTCAAAATGCTGTCAGGGTCACTGCAATGTGAGAAGACTGGGCTTTTGTACACATAAAAGAACAACTGGTTTGGGTTTTCTTCTGGTAACTAAGGAGTGAGCTGGCTCTTGGGAATTGTGAGCCAGATAATACTTGCTGTTGATGGTGCTAACAACAATAAATAGAAGTATCATTATAGGGATTGGAATGCGGATGGGCAAAGCACCCTGTGAAACAAACAAAAACACACATGGAAGAAACCTGCCACGTGCTAACAGTACCAGCTCCATATTATCACTCCACCACAGCCACCCATGATTGTTAGGATGCAAAGGGGAAAAAGTTTCTTCCTCTCACGTTTTTCTACGGAAAACAACTTTGCTCCCAAAGCTGCACATGCAACAGTGCTTCTCTGATTAAGTAAAAGTGAAGAAGGGTGTGAGGAAGTCTAGTGACAATTCACAATAGAGACTGAAAACTCAAGTCAGTCTACATAAATCTCCCTTTGGATTTTCTGTCCACCATTCAGAAAACTTTTCTACTATGTATGTTACAATGAAAATTTGCTCTTTTTTGAGAACTCTGTTAAGAATCTGACCACATTTCCAAGCATCCCTCTCCGAAGTGTTTACCTTCCAGTACCTGGATGAACAAATTACTGGTCCCACTATCCTTCATACCACAATCTTTTCCAAATTACTTTTTGTAATACAGCGGCCATATACAGGCTACTGGAGCAAGCAGTGAGCTTTAGCTAACAACACAAAATAACTATAGAATAACACCACCTGAAAGGATACCAAACATTTATACTTAATGGGTAAGTTACATGAATTGTACTCATCTTTTCTACTTCCCATTTGAAACTTGTTCTAAAAAAGAAAGAACGCAATATAACTTGCAACAAATAAATGTAGAAATTTAAGAATGAAATCTTATTTGTGAAATATTTAAATGTCTATAAGAATTTTTCAACCCTAAAACAAGGGTTTTTTTTAAAGAAAAAACTCAAACGAGTTTCTGAGAGAGATCACGGAAGTGGAAACACTTGCACTTTCTGATGAATGCTTGTATAAAATCAAGGTGTGGTCTACGACAAAGGTCCCATATGTTATTCTATTAGGACGCTGAAAACCAGCCCTTGCTCTTCCCAGCTGTGCAACAGAAGAAGATCAAAGCAACTGAGTCCAAGGCAGCTGCCCCAGGGATGGGGTAAAGCTCCTAGGGCTGCCGTCACTTCCCACTGAGGAGAGCAGCCATATGGCATGGATTAACCACAAATCCAACCACCAGCACCTAAATGATGAGAAGCTGACTCGCTTTGCTGTTTCACACACTGGAATGCTTTCACGAAGATATTCTGAACTTTAAGCCCTAGTATCAGAGAAGTATCTCTGGCAAATGCTCTAGTAAACGTAAAACGTGATCTGTAACATCTATGCTCAATTTCTTTTTCAGAAATAAGCCCATTTATTTTGTTGATCTCCAGACTGTAGTTGGGATACTCTATTTCATATGATATGAATGTTTGATGTAATCTTTTCAAATGCCACCAAAAAAAAAAAGCCTCTGGAAAAAAAAACAGACCACAACAATTAACTTATGAATTCCATACATGAAACAGAAAAAGAAAATTAACTCCATTCATTTATATTTATAGAACCTTTTCATTTATGCTTCAGTAATGCAAAAATACAAAGTCACATTCATCAGTGCTTCTACTGCTTGTGAAATATGTTACCTCTAGTAACCTTGGTTCAAGTCCTGTAAAAGGTCTTTCGCCTCTAATAACCTAATCTCAAACCCTGACATTCGGAAGTGCACAGTTTAATGATTTTTCCTACTGTCCATTTGTGTACAAAGCAAGAACCACCACATAATTTGGCACAAAGTGACATAACTGGCAGTCACTGCTACCAGAGGCATGCGATCAGAATAGCAAAGGCTGTGGGAGGCCAACGCAAGCTATGTTGGTTGGTACTTGGAAGGTTTCAAGATTCCTCCTCAGGCTATGCACTCACATTATGCCTAAGTGAAAGCAAAGCATGCATTTAAAATGTAATTTCAAGGGGAGGGAAAAGGAAGAAAAATAGCTTTTCAGGAATTTCACTTTAAAAGTCTCTCTACTTTGAAATTCTTGATAATTCTAATATTTTGGGGGGAGGAGGAGGAAGTTCAGAACAATTTAAAAGTATCTTAGATCTTCTTTTAGAAAACATGGGGGAGAAATAACAGGGCTTTGGATACAATGGCAAAGCAATTCTTTCCAAGAACTTAGATAAAATGATTTAAGCAAGCAAATAGGGTGAAAATGTGAAGCACCTGAAATATTTATTAGATTAGTAACACCCTACACCTGCCACAGCTGCAACATCTCAAAAAAACCACCTTTGATGTGATAGTGAATGGCCCCCTTAAATTTTATCTTTTTAAATAATATAATTGCTATACAATATTATTATTATTATTTCCAAAGCAGTAATTAGAACCATACTATTCAGAACTTGCCACAAAACAAACTGGTTCCAAAAGTACATTTGAAGATCAGTCATTAGAAAGTTAGAACACATTTTTCTAGAGAAAAAAACTATCCAATGGTGGATGTCCAAAAATCACTCTCAGAGATTTTGATGCAATTGGTCTGGGGAGTGGTCTGTGCATGGGGATTTCCAGAATCTTATTTAACCTATAATACACTAGGAACCTCACTAAGCTACCATGTATAACGATATCTCTAAGAGAAAAATTATTTCAGACTTCCAATTGGGAATCTAAGGAATTCACCTCTTTCGCTCTCTCAGGAACCTTAGTAGTCAAGTTGAACATTTCCCTAGCCCCAAGACAGCCAGGACCTGGGACTGGAGATTAGGAAGAAAGAGTTCTGTAGAAAAAAAATTTTGTGCTTTAATAGAAAACCATGTAGTGTCCACAGCACGCCAGACGTTAGCCACGTTCACTATCTTTGAGTTATTTTGCAACTCTGTAAGCTGTAGGTACCAATAATCCTCACTATTTGCTGATTCTGTCTGTGAATTTGCGTATTCACTAAAATCTATTTGTAACCCCAAAACAATACTCACAATGCTTCCATGGTCATTGTGACATGCATAGAATGGTGAAAAACTTGTCACCAACACACACATTGCTAGCTGACGTCAAGCAAGGTAATGCTCTGTCTTCTTGTTTCAGCTCTCATATTGTAAACAAGTGTCCTTTTTGTGGTTTATTTACAGCCACTTTTTTTTTCATTTTTGTGCTTCTTGTTGGTAATTTCGCTGTTTACAATGGCCCCCAAATATAGTACTTTCCAGAGTTCCTGAATTAGTACTTTCCAGAGTTCCTGAATTCAAGAGGCTGTGATATGCCAATGTGTGGTGCGTTAGATAAGTTTCATTCAGACACAAGTTACAGTGCTGGTGACCATGAATTCAAGTTCAGGAATCAACAATATACACTAAATGAGGTGTTTTTAAACAGAAACATTCATAAAAACAAGATTACATATTAATCAGTTGACGAAGTTTTGTGATCAGAGGCTCACAGGAATCTAACCCTATATTTTCCCTAGGAGCAATATTTGAGTATTTGCAAATTTAGTGTATGTAGTGATTGTAGTGACTTTACAGAACATAACTACTATGAATAGCCAGAATCAACTGTAATTGATAGATACATAAATTCTGTCCTGTCTGGTGACTCCCCCAGCCCTCAAAACCCGTGTTGTCTCTATTTGTAATGATCTCAACATTCTTTTACTCTACAGAAATTAGTGTTGTATTGACTTTTCATTTGAACTGCTTATAACATCTCCCTGGCTCCCTTATTTCACGAGTAAAATAAATCCTTCAACACATGTTTATTTATATCTATATTAGAGTCATGGTTTTATTTTTTTTGGTAAATATCTTTTACCAATTTTGGAGGTCCCACTGAGACACCTATTAGATTCACCAACCAAAGCCAGGCAAACTTCTTCACCAGAAGAGGTACACATTATTTTAAGCCCAAGCAAGTCTTTTCTTGGCTCCAAGAAGTAAACACAAGAGAACTTTGCTGACTCTCTGGTTTTCTCATTTTAATTGTGCTGTCTACTAATTTTGGGAATTGGTTTTATGGTCTGATCATTTGATGACTCTTTTTAAATGGATTAACGGTTTTAGAGATGTATTATCTGTTAGGTGAGAAAAGACAGAAAATCTAGTTAGTCTTTTCTGTCTATTTGAACTCAAATAAATGAAGAACTTAAATTCACTGAGAAGAGAACAGCTCTTTAGTATGGACCAGTGAATTCATAATTCTGTGTTTCCTATTAACCCATAGCTGAAATTTTACGATTCAAGTTATAAGCTCTCTGTATGACTATATGTCTATCTACATGTCTGTTAATTCGGAAAGGTCTTTCTCTCCCATTATGTGGGTGGGTAATGTTTTTCTACCTCCAGATGATATTAATGAATTAGATTATAAAATCTCTTTAAGGGGCTCTGGGCTCTGTTCTGATTGGCTTACAGAGAAAAATAAGCACTTGCATAAGTGGAGTATTCCTAAAATTCCCAGAAACCAAAGAAATGGAACTTCGAATACTTTTAATGTGCTAGATTTAAAAAGTACTCTTATAGGACCTAGGAAACATTTAAGAATTCAAGTTCAGATAGTATACGCAGGTTTTTAGCAAACAAGACAAATTTAATAATTTTGGTTTCATAAAAACAGCTGTGCTGTCTATCAGGGTTAAATGTAACACAAACATAGATTTTTTTTTATTCCAGTTGGGTATGTTCTTTCTAAACTTATACAGGTTTACTGGTCAAATAAGCTAGTATTACTTCTTTCTAATGTTTATAATTCTGAAAAATGTAAATTTGTGTTTTTCCAAAATGATTCATTATTCTGAAAATTTTATTTCAACAGTAATTATGTTCTGTAATATGTCAGTTTGAAAATTAATTCCCAAGATCTCTGGGTAAATTAAAACATTAGATGATATCAACGGATATTTATTAGATACCCAGATCACTTCTAAGATAGGATACTGAACCACGGATTACTAAGCAGAAATTTTTTATATACTTTTTGCTTCCTATTTTTTATATGCTACAGAGAGACTGTATCTTTGGGTTTGTTAATGTACATCTTCACTTTTGCCACCTGGAGAAGCTGGACACTTTCTACACGCAGTTGTAGAAAGTTGTGTTATGTGTACTTAGGAGTTTTGCTAGTTTACTAAAATGCTGGTATGTAATAGTTTTCAATGATCTTTCAGTTTTCTTTATGAAATCAAAGTAACTTTGGTTAAAAGATATAATTAATATACATGAATGAAACTCTACTAGGAGCAATAGTGGCAAAGAGATATAACTTTGTATGCAAGGTAATAAGAGGTGTTTTCGTTTACTAAGGGAAAGAATATTTAGGTCCTAAAGTAAAATGACTGATTATTCCACAATGAGAAAGAGAATGGTGAAGGAAAAAACTTGAATGAATACAGAAAGTTGTTGTAAGAGATTTGCAAAAAGGACATTTTATTTGCCTTATAGTATGTCTAAAAAGTAAGTCTGAAAAGCTATGAAATGTATAAAAATCTCAGCAAAGTTTACTCAATTTTGATGGGCTTGTTTCATAGTTTACTGTTTATTGCCTTCCCTGACAATATGAAGAGTTATTCATTTTGTCTAATCTGCCCAGATTACAATGGGTCTGTGGTTTATCTGAATAACTGTACATGATTTATGCTGACTTTAAGTCCTTGGTGACTTATGTAAGAGCTTAAATTTTTTATAATCACATTACCTTCTATGTTTATAAGTTTCATTGTCACTTTGAAATGAGCAGCCAGAAAGTGCTTCCCGGGCACCCATAATCCTATTCCTATGCCAAGTGTTCAAATTTATGAGCCAAATACTGTTTCTAGGGCACCCATGATCCTATTCCTATCATAGTGTTCAAATCTACTGAAAAATTTTTATTTTTGCTTCTCCCAAATCAAATCCTAAATGTAAAATAAAATAAAACATTCAGAATACCTTTGCACCTTAAAACTATCTTTGAGATTCCCCAGAGGGCCTCCGGAAGATCACAAAGATATATTCTTTCAATCTTGTAAAAAAGGGAGGTGCTAGAAGTAATTAAGTTTATTTGACACATTACTATTGATGAGGTGCACTAAGAACAGTCAACTCAGAACAGATGCTTAACCATCCTGATGTTATTATCTTTATGGGTAAAATGTTATTAATAAGTATTTCAGAAATTATATGCCGTATGTGAAGTACAGAGATCTGTTAATGCCCTCAGCCTCCAAGATATGATGTTTTACTTATCACAGTCCTGGTACTGCTTTACCTGATATTAGACAACAGTATAGGTTATCAGTCACAATTTGAGTTATTTTAAAAAATATTAACTTGGTTGCATCTATCCTTCTTTACTTTGGATCTTGTATCTTCTAGGTAAGTATATGTCAACTGGAAATCCATATCATTTATTTATGGAATTTTATTAATACGCAGATGTTAGGACCTACCCCAGACTTACTGAATCTCTTCACTTGATATTCCTGATATATTTTTGGTATATTCTTACTATACGTTTGGCATATTTATGGTATGTCTCAGGATTATTACATCATATCTCAAGATTTTTTCTCTGTAAAGATTATGTTCATCCATTTTTATAAATCAGATAAACATTTATTGTCTTCTTTGAAAATAAGTTTAATGACTGTTTACAGATATTTTGTCTATAACATTGTTGGGATGACTTTAAGCTGCATATCTTGTTATGAACTCTTATATTTCACTTTTGAAATTTATCAGTAATGTTAACTATAGCCATTTTAAGTCTTTTATCATTTACGGATAGATTTTTTTGTTTTACTCTGATGATTCCCTTAAAGCTCTTGTAATCAGCTACAGGCCAGAGAGCTTTGTCATCAACGAAATAAGACTGTCTCAGAGCCCCGTGGAGAAGGACTATGTTAGGTACTTTTGGGTAGAGACTTCTGATGGCATCACTTAATTCTAAGCCAGTACCAGTGGACGGAGTCAGGATTTCCAGAACTTTAGTTGAGAAGCAGATAACTTTATGATCCAGTGAAACAAGAATTAATTTTATAGACTTGTGTGCTTCCTTCCCTGCTTCTACCTTCTATTACTTCCGAGGCGGGTTTTCTTCCTCAATAGACCCACTATGAACAGAAAGCAGTTTCACAGCTTATCCTCTGTCCTATTCGTGAAAGAAACTCTCCTCTATTTTGAGAATTTCAAAGAGTGTTTACAACTAACAACAATGAGAAAAACACAGGGGGTAAAATGGCATACCAGAGGAAAGTCACAAAGTTTCAAATCAGATCAAACGGAAAAAAAAGCCATTTCTGGTTTTCATTAGCATGTAAATAGTAGCAGAGCCTAGCCTTCTACCATTGAAATTTTCCACAGCTATCTTCCACCTCCTCTATCATTGATGCAGCTTCCTCCTCCTCCCCACCCACCCTTCAACTCTATCATGAAACACAAGGAAAGACAAAAGCCTCATGGGTGAGAGACAAAGAACTAAAGTAAGGTTCATCTACATTTCAGAGGAAACCCCAGATAACCTTTCTTTGTAAAAAGAGAAAGAGTATCTTGAAAGAGTTCCTCTGGAATATATGCTGAGCTCAAAAGGAGAGCTTTTGGATGAGGCCCTGAGGTTAAAGCCAAAAGACACAGGGGTATTTATATTTTCTTTACTTTGTGTGTAGGTTGGGGGATGAGAAGGAGGAGGTGGGGGAGTAGAAGGTGGGGAGCAGGGGGAGAAAGAAGTCATGGGAGGGCATTCAAGTCTTTTCTGCTTTCCCATTCCCCAGTTTCACAGAACCAGCCTTCCACAGGGAGTGAGGTCTGGTGGGGAGAGAGACCTAAGAAAAAAGACAGAAGCAGGGGGAGAGTAGCTGCAGGGATTATTACTAGCTGGAAGAAGAGAACTTCTTTTAGTCTCAGAGATGAAGACATTCATATATAAAATGATGGACTCACACAATAACTTTTTTTTTGGTGAGGAAGATTGGCCCTGAACTAACATCTGTTGCCAAACCTTTTTTTGCTTGAGGAAGACTGGCACTGAGCTAAGATCTGTGCTAGTCTTCCTCTTCTTTGTATGTGGGATGCTACCACAACATGGCTTGATGAGCAGTGGGGGCCCAGATTCTGAACCTGCAAACCCCAGGCCACCAAAGCAAGTGCATGAACTTAACCTCTATGCCACAGGGCTGGCCCCATACACAATAACTTATTTGCTTAAAAACTTGAAAACGTGTGGGGCCGGCCTGGTGGTGCAGCGGTTAAGTTAGCACGTTCCTTTTCGGCGGCCTGGGATTTGCCGGTTCGGATCCTGGGTGTGGACATGACACTGCTTGGCAAGCCATGCTATGGTAGGCGTCCCACATATAAAGTAAAGGAAGATGGGCACAGATGTTAGCTCAGGGCCAGTCTTCCTCAGCAAAAAGAGGAGGACTGGTAGCAGTTAGCTCTGGGCTAATCTTCCTCAAAAAAAAAAATTGAAAACGTGATTAACAGGTGATTTTTGTAATATAATATAGGTCTCTTTCAGCTATTTTATTTCTTTATTATAGTATATGTACTATAAGAGTTTCCACTTATCTGTGATTCATCCTGGGTAAGAGCATCGCAGAATAGAACTCTATTTCTTAAGTATAAAACGTGAACTTTTTGTTGGATAAGGTTCTCCTACTTATATCCACTATAGAATATATAAATGAAATATTTAGAATATGTATATAATGTATATCCTGTATATTGCTAAGTACTCTAGATTGGTGCTGTCCAATAGAAACATAATGTGAACCACACATATAATTTTAAATTTTCTAGTAGCCACATTTAAAAAATGGCTAAAAAGTTTTTAAAACAGGTAAAATTAATCATATGTTTTCCTAGTGCAATATATATCCAAAATATTCTAATTTCAATGTGATCAATATAAAAATTATTAGATATTTTATATGCTTTTTTATACTAAGTCATTGAAATCCAGTGTATATTTTACACTTACAGCACATATCAATTCGAACTAGAAACATTTCAAGTGCTAGACAGTCATGTGTAGTTACCATATTGGACAGTGCAGATCCTAGATGGTATTTTTTTTTCCCCTAAGGAAGATTAGCCCTGAGCTAACATCTGCTGCCAATCCTCCTCTTTTTGCTGAGGAAGACTGGCCCTGAGCTAACATCCATGTCCATCTTCCTCTACTTTTTTATATGTGGGATGCCTGACACAGCATGGCGTGCCAAGCAGTGCCATGTCCGCACTCGGGATCCGAACCAGTGAACCCTGGGCCGCCAAAGTGGAACATGTGCGCTTAACCACTGCACCACCAGGCTGGCCCCTAGATGGTTAATTTTTAAGGTCTACCAACAGCATAGTATCACAGAAAAAAACACGAGACTTGGAATCCAGAAACTTGCGCCCTATCAGTTAGGAACACATGATTGATCTTGGTCTTGTTTTATTAACTTCTCTAGGTCTTAATATCCTTAAAAAAGAAAGAGTTTAGAACGAATAACATACAGCTTGGAAACTACTCTAAGGTTATGAAATGATCATGTTGAGTACACTGCAATATACTTCAGGGTACTAACCCTTAATAAACTCAGGATAAATTCCAAATTAATTTGACATTAAAACATTTATTGGTTGTATTTTATTTTACAAAGACACCAAAATATAAGAAATTGCTCATCATTCTACTTGACAAGAGATTTTCACATATTGAGGTATATGGGCTATCTATTCAGGTTCAAAACTGATTCAGCTTGAACAAAAGAAGCCTGACTTAAGGCATATCAAATGTACATTGTACATGTGCTTTAACTATTAAAGAAAAGAATGAACTCTCTCAAGATAAGAATGCATACTTCCCCTCCTTTGCCCTATTGGTAAATATTAGTTCATTTCCAGACATCAGGTTCATGTTGACCTACTATTTTGCAACTAAATACCTCTTTGAAACTTTGAAAATGTACCCTGGGTGTATTTAATAAAGGTACACACTGTGCTGAAGACCATGCTTTTCTGGAAGGCGTTCTAAGGCCTTCCCGGTTATCATTCTCACTCTGGCTCAAGTAAAACTCACCTTATTTCTCTTGTCTATAGAATGGTTATTGGTTATTTTGCTAAAAATACTACAATTTTCTTTCTTCAGATTTCTAATTAGAGGGAATTAGCAGTTCTTCTAAAAGACAGAATAAGTAGCCAAATTAATTTAAAGTGATTTAAAGTAAAGTTTAAAACATGATCTGGAGAATAATTTATAACATCACTACGTGTACTGTTCAAATTCACCAATACTTTTACTGAGCACATTAAAAGATGAAGATGGGTGGGACTGGGTGTTTTCCCTGGTACGTACTTACAATCCAGTAGGCAGGATAAAATATTACACTTTGAGTAGGAGGACTATGCCTTATTTACTACTGATCCCCAGAGCCTAGCCACCAGCACTGGCATGTGAGAGAGTGCTCAACATACGTCTGATTGAATGCAATACAAAAAAAGTCAAATACAAAAACCACACTATAAGAGCTGTTAAGAAAAGAACAAATTATTGTGTAAGTGAAAAGGAAGAGACAGCACATCCAGTTGTGGGTGGGAGATGCAGGTGGGAAAGGGGAAAAGGGATCAGCAAGGAGATAACATTTAAAATGTATTTCGAAGACTAGGGTGGAGTTCATAAGCAGGGATAAGAATGAGAAAGGGAAAAGGATGAATAAGGTTGTGGATGAAGGAAAGTATATAGCCGGTTTGGGGACAAGGGCAGAAAGAGGGTTGGCATAGTAAGACAAAGATAGGCTAGTGCTTTACTAATTAAATTAGTGTTTAGATTGTGAAGAGCTTTGAATTACCAGTTCAGGAGTATATCTATTAAACATAAGCCCTTCAAGATGTTTGAATAAACAGTAGTTTGGATTTATAAAAATGTCAGAGAAGAAAGGGTCTCAGTATTGAGTCAGTATATATAATGGTTTAGACCAGGGGATCAGTAAATATTGTCTATAAATGGCCAAACAGAAAATATTTTTAGATTTTGGGGGCCATACAGTCTCCATTACAACTATTTAATTCTACTATTATAGCCGAGAAGCAGTCACAGACAATACATAAATGAATGAATATGATTGTTTAAATACAACTTGCTCACCCACTTATAGGTATGTGACCTTGTTAATGTTACTTAATGTCTCTAAAACCTCAGACTCCTTGAATTAGAAGAGGGGTAACTGTTCCTGCTTCATAGAGTTGTAGTGAGCATTAAATTAGAATGAACGAAAAGCACTTAGCAGAGTGACTAGCTCATGACTTAGTGCTTATGAACGTTAGCTTTTGTGATGATGATACTCATTACTTGAGTCTGAAATATAAACAGAAGGCATTAAAAATGTTTTCTAGAAAGCAACTGAATCTGAAAATCTTGTTTTTCATACTGATACTCTACAATACAGTCTTTTATGTCAAGGGAAATAATGCTTATAACTTTTTTGTTTTTTAACCATTTAAAAATAAGGGAAATGAGAAAACAGAGAAGAGGATGAAAAGTAGATTGTTCATTTTCAGAATAGTGCCTGAGTATACAAATTATCTTTTTTTGGTGGCAGTTTTACCCTAACCTCCTACTTCTAGACCCTACTGAAAGGCAAACATTTACTGCTCATAAATGGATAACCTTTCCCAGATTTCACTATCAACACAGAATCATCTCTATCAACAAAAACACATATTTCCCCTAGAGCATATAATGAATAAGCACTGGGCTAGACAGTAAAGACATAAAGATATATGTGAGCTAGTCCCTGGACTTAACATCCTTAAGTCTGTAGTTTTTGAGCATTACCCAATCCAACTTTCCATTTCAAAGATGAAGAAACATGCTTATCAAAGCCTACGTATAGTGAAACATGACTTGCTCAAGCTCTCCTGTGAGGCAGACAATTATGGAATGAGAATCCTAGTTACTATCCTCTTACTCCAAAAGTCTTTATATATCAGTGCTTCTGAACCACTTCTTTTTAATGCCTTAACTTACCAGAACATTGTTTCACCCAACTTTCAATAGCACTAACTCACAACAGAATGTTAGGTGTGGTAGGGAGAGAGGATTCATTTATATGTCTCCCACCACTATCCACCTACTAAGAGGCAAATCAGAATGGAGGGGATGCTGGGTAATTTGGGAAAGATTCTCCACCCCATGATTCTGTATCACTTCAACAGTGTTTGTTTAGGCTTGCTGCCACAACAGCTAGAGAAACAGGACTTGACTTATCTATTTAAGATATAAAAAGCTAAATGTTAAATAAATGAGGCAGATCACAATTAATACAGTGAATCCCAGAGTGGAATAATCATTGAGGACTTTCCCAGGAGATGACAGTGGCTTCAAATTCTTGAGTAGAGGAATACATTTTACAAAGTCAGTAATTTCACCAGATATCGAGTGTCCATTATGTAGGTTTTGTGCTGGGGACAAAGCAATGACTAAGAAAGATATAATTCCTGCTACCACTGTTAGCCTAGAGTTTTATAAGTACTATCCACTAAGCTTTTTCAAGTTTTACTGTCTATTGACTTTGATAACATTCCTCAGTTTTCTTTCCTGGGGAGGCAGAAATCAGATGGGAAAAGCACCTGATTTCAACAGCAGCAGTGGCTAGTTCACACCTGTAATTCACATGGCAACTGTAGTCAAGCAGTCCTTGTGACCACTTAGAGAGACACTAACCAGAGATTTAACAGTTTAATTAGATTTCCTGTTATTAAACTCATGTTACAGACCTCAAATGAATAATTTTCAAGGTGTCAGACATGAAATATGGTAGGCTGCAAAGATGGAAAACATTAATAGAACTGTTTTTGATAAGCTATATTACAGTTTAATTAAAAAGAAAGCAATGCTAATTTTAAGTCAAAATAATATTTTAAAGAATAGGACCACTTTAAGAATACTTAGGTAACTAAGAAATTTGGAAATTACCAAGCAAGTGTTAATAAGGAATTTTACTTACAAAATCTTAAGTTTTTAAAAGTCTATTCCTAATAAAATAATTGGATAAACTTATATACTATTTTATACTTGACTATGTTCCAAGCACTTTACTTTTATTAACCCATTGAATCCTCACAACAATTCCCATTGTACATAAGGGAAAATGGAAGTACAAAGTCACACAAATAGTAAGAAACGCAATATAAATTCAAACCCAGGCACTTTGGCTTCAGACTCTTAATCATAAACTATTTATAACACTAACTTGGGGTGAAAAGCAAATATTCTAGATAATAATAATAACCTTTATGGTGCTTTCACATTTATATGTCAAATATGTTACATAACACTCACAATCTTTTATATTTATATATTGACTCAGTAACAATACACTTAGACATTATCTCATTCAAATAGATAACTAAAATTAGATTCAAATTCAATATGACCAACTAGAACAACAGAATGCATTAGGTAAAAATGCATAGTAGTGCATGTAAACCAAAGAGAGGCAAACAGCAGAAATACCAGATGGAGGGAGGCAAGGGTCAGAACCAATAGGTACCAAGTGTCTACTATGTACCAGGTACTGGACTAGGTACACCATGAGATAAATACTGTTATTTCAACAATGAAAAACCATTAAGTCCATTATGAAATTAATCCAAAATCACATAGCTTCAAAGTGGCACAAAAAGGATTAGAATTCAGACTGGTCTGACTCCAAAGTCTCTTTTCACTACTGTGTTCCATGGCTTAACAGCAAAAAATGAGAAGAGACATTTTGCATTTCTGTTGGTAGCAAGATCAACATAAACCAATAGTGTTAGGTGGCTACTTCAAAAGCTAATATGCTCTTAGGCTGCATTAATATAATTGTAGAGTTGAGAATATGCTTGGTACTAGACCCACTATATCTAGATAAGTGGCAAATATAGACATTTAGGCTTACATGATATTTTAGAGGGAATATGATAATGATAACTATTTTCAAATAACTGAAGCGCTATTAGGTAGAATAAGAGACATGAGATTTTGGCTCAAGTAAAAAAAACAGAGGTGTCACAACTGGAGCAGGCTGCCTTATGAGATGTTCAATTAGAGTTTAAAAACAAATGTTAGGGATTTTGCAGAGGGATTCACAAACAAGGTAGGAGTTAGACAAGTAGTTTTATCCCCTGCCTCTACTTCAAATTAGAGCAGTTCAGCTTTTGCATGTTACATGGGCATTCCACGTTAGATTTTTTTTTTTGGAGAGGGAGTTCTGATACTGTAAAAAATCTGAGAACTACTGGATTAGATACATTGAAAGATTTCTTTCAACTCAAATTCTATATCCTTGACTGGTTGTAATTAACATTAAGAACTTAAAATCATATCTCGATTTTATTTGTCAAAGCAAAACAAAAACAGACCAAACATACCATTTTTTTCTGCAAAGGCAACTGCGTCTTCTTTAGTACTAAAGGTCAAAACCATGTTGGACAAGGGATCAGCCCTGTAAGAAACAATTTTTTTCCAGGATTTAACATTAAGCTTTGGCTGAAAAAAAACCCCAATATTTAAAATAAAGTATAGAAAACAAACAGTTGTTATAATATCAAATAAGCACACTACTGATGAAATATTGTGAATAATCTCTTTAAAACTGGTAACTGTTTGAAGATCTCTTTCTGTGTTAAATTTGGGAGATTTTCTAACAGGTGTTATCAAATTAAAAACTTTATAATTGCAAAGACATTCAGTAATTTTTAGTCTTTAATAAAATTATTTATTCAACTCGTAACAAAAGAGAGAGGGGCCAGCCCCTTGGCTGAGTGGTTAAGTTCGCATGCTCCACTTCAGCAGCTTGGGGTTTGCCAGTTCAGATCCTGGGCGCAGACCTAGCACTGCTCATCAAGCCATGCTGAGGCGGCGTCCCACGCAGCAGAACTAGAAGGACCTACAACTAGGATATACAACTATGTACTGGGGGGCTTTGGGGAGGAGAAGAAGAAGAAGAAAAAAAAGATTGGTAACAGATGTTAGCTCAGGGCCAATCTTAAAATGAAAAAAAAAAGGGGAGAAAAATAGAGTTGAATAAAAAAATCCAAGGGGATTCTCTAACTGACCTTATACATTCAATATAAAGAAAATTACTGATGAGTGCAACTGTCAGTACTATCATTACCCACCCCCCAAAATAGATGGCAAAAACATCCACTTTTCTTAATGAACCTTCAATCATTATGGACAATACTCTTCTAAGCATATGGCCATTTAACAAAATAAAGCTCCAAGATGTGACATCTAATTGAGTTCTTCAATTAGCATAATGGTAGTATTTACAAATCTATATAGACTCTTTACAAAATACCATTTAACTTCAGAAATGTCACCTTTATTTTTTTTGCAGTTTTGCTTTTTTTTTTTTTTTTTTAAGACTGGCCCTCAGCTAATATCTGTTGCCAATCTTCGTTTTTTTTTTTTTCCTCCCCAAAGCTCCCCAGTACATAGTTGTATATTCTAGTTGTAGGTCCTTCCAGTTCTGCTATGTGGGATGCCACCTCAGCATGGCTTGATGAGTGGTGCTAGCTCCACACTCAGGATCTGAACTGGCAAAACCCTGGGCCACCAAAGTACAGTGTGTGAACTCAATCATTTGGCCATTAATCATTATTAATATGTTTATGAAAAGGTAGAGCACTGTTTGCTACACATGTTTACTATGAATCTCTCAAAAGCAAATACAGCCAGCCCTCTGTATCCCCGGGGTCTGAATCCATGGAATCTGCATCCATGGATTCAACCAACTACACATGGAAAGGCCTACGATACCTGCATCATACTGAACATGTACAGACATATTTTTCTTGTCATTATTTCCTAAACAATACAGTATAACAACTATTTACATAGCATTTAAATTGCATTAAGCATTATAAGTAATCTAGAGATGCTTTAAAGCATATGGGAGGATGTGCCTAGGTTATATGCAAATACTACGCCATTTTATATAAGGGACTTGAGCATCTGCAGATTTTGGTATCCATGGAAGTCCTGGAACTAATCCCCTGCAGGTACCGAGGGACAGCCGTACAGCATTCTGTGAAACACTGTTTAGAAAGTGGAAGTAAAAAATATAGAAAAGAGGGTTCAGGAAGTAATTTGGATAGTGGAAAGATATGAGATATACACAGAAGAGAACACATGGGAAGTAGCTCTCACTGAAGATCCACAAGTTGTTGCTGCTTAAGTTCTGGTCATACACTGTGGTTACTATTCTGGGACTCCTATGAGATCCCTATAATGATCTTACCATGGTATGGTATTCTTACCGTAAACCCCACCTTGTAAGCAAAAGCGCTTCACATTGGCTGGCTGTATTAGTACTATAACAAATGGTAATTTTATATTGGTTCCTCCTTTTCAAAGCACATATGATTTCTCAGTTGATAGTTATATAAACTATAATGAGAACAGAAGTGTCAACATAAATATGATCCAATAATTTGATGAGTGTTGACATATATATAAGCTTAGTTGGGAATAAGAAATAATATAGAAAAAACTGTAGGAAAAACTTAGGAGCCAGGAGTTCTACTTCCCGCAAATGTGGAACAGCCTTTAGTATTATCCACACTTTATTTATGAAGAAATACATACATAGGTTAAATAGTAACCACTTGCATCAATAAGCCACCATTCACTCAGTTTCTACCCTTCTCATTTCCCTCATCTCCTATATTTTGCCGTTCTTTTTCTAGGTATGTTGCCACCACCAGCTTACACCATTTTTCACTCTTCACCAAACTACTATAATACTTTCCTAACCAATCTTTCTTGACTCCAATCCACCCTCTGCCATGTTGCCAGAATAATCTTCCTAAAGTTCATCTCCCAAACTCACTGCCCAATTCAAAAACTTTAGTTTCCACTGTCTACCAAATTAATTTCAATCTTCCACTCTGGCATTTAAGCACTTCTACAATATGATCAGAACCCACTTTCCAGCCTTCTTTTTAATTACTCCTCATGGAAGTAAACAAGTCAAACCACATTGCTAACTGTTCCTCTAAAGGTAGCCTGTATGTTCCCACCAGCTCAATCTGTTCCTTCCACTTGCAGTATAGCGGAAGACCACTATCTCAGCATATGGAAGTCTATCCCAATTATCTCTCATGGTTCACACTGAATATCAATCTTTTCCATATCCTACCCTCTTCCAATTGTATATAATCTCTCCTTTCAATCTTTACCAAATATAATTTGTGCTTATATTTTTAGATTTTATTAGCTCAATTTCTAATTACTGAGGTTCCAATTTGGGTAATGGCGGATATAACTGCCTTTAAAATCAATTTACCTGCCAAACAATTACATAGTAAGTATGAACTCTGGACAAAACAGGAAAAAAACTGTTTGAAGGGACTAGAGAACGACCAAAAACAGGAAAGAAAGTGGACCTCCCCAACCTTTGAAAGAAGAGAATCAAACTAGATTAGATCCAAGTTTACAGTTGTTCCCCTAAAGGTACTCTCTAGTCCAGACAGCTAGGGACATCAGGAACTCAAGCAGAAAGCCATAGTCTTGTCAGCACAAGGGAGTGTGGAGATGGACTGCCAGAGCAGCTGGAAATTTAGCGGGGAAAACAGTAAAAAGGAGGAATCTACTGAGCAGGGAACTGCTGAACTGCACGTGAATGCGCCAGGCTCTAAAACAACAGCTGAGAAGACTGAAAGAAATGAGCAGAGATTTCAGCAGCAGTCGGCTTGGTACAGAGGAGACTGCATTTGGAGTTCCACGGAGTCAGAAGGACTTGGTCAACACCCTGAACTTTCCATCGAAACTTCAGAAAGGCCATGCCTTTTTTACTTTTTAACACTATGTTCTAGGACTAAGATGAGGAGTAAAACTGAAACAGACCCACCGTAACAATTGTGGGGGACTGGAATTGGCCACCCCAAGATATGTCTCTTTGGCATGAGGATTATTTGGAGCTGGTTACTTTTAATAAACTGCAGACAGGAAAGCAACTCTAAAAAGTAGAATTTACTTACCCTTTGTTAAGAGACATTTACATTGTTAAGGAAATCTCCATCTGTCAAGGTGTCTTCCTCTCTGTACCAGGAAGAAGGGGGGGATGACCTTATCTCTAGAAACTCTTGATAAATCAATGTGGAAGGCAAGGACTTAAATCAGCATAATCTGGTAACCTCCTATAATTGACTCCCCCTACCCCCAACATCCTCCTTTATCTTTAGCTGAGGATGATATTTAAGGTGGTGGCTTCAGCCATTTTGGCAAGCTGCTCAGCTTGCCTCGGCCTCTCCCATGTATACACATGTTATAAAGCTTTGTTTAATTTTCTCCTGTTATTCTGTCTCATGTGAATTTAATTCGTTCTCCGGCCAGAAGAACCCACAGTGGGTAGAGGAAATGTCTTCTTCCCCTACACAATGCATAAAATATATCCTCCACAAGTTCAAGGTGATCTATCAGTAGTTTAACTGTGTGCTAGAACAAAACTCATCACAGTGCCATTATCATCAACTAGATAAGCATAAGGGATAGAGAATTAATAGATTATTGATACTTCTTAAGATAAGTTGGTTTGATTATTAACTAATAACTAATATTTCAGGGGTTAGTTAGCATATTAATAAGCAGTCATATGTTCACCAAAAGATATGTACAAGAATCTTCGTTTTAGTATTATGCATAAGAACCACAACTGAAAACTACCCAAAAGCCATCAATAAATAGTGCAATGGATAAATCTTGTATATAGATGAACACATAAAATCTCACGTGACTTAAAAAAGAGTAATCATAACATTTCAACCATTGGGTATGGACAAAGTTGTTCCTTATAAATTCCTTTAGTTTCTAGAAGCATGCAACTTACAATGCCACTCCATACATTACATGAAACATAAAATTTAAAGATACCAAAACACCTAAAAATCTGTGCCTATATATCATTTTGTCAAATAAAATATAATTCTATTTAAACTGCAAAATGGCAGATGTCTTTAACAAAAATTCTCCCAGGTACATCAACAAGAAAAGATGTTATATATCATACTTTTCTAAAATGAGACAAAATTTAAACTGATAACTACCTCCAACTGGAGACTGGACACATATAATGTTCTAGGAGTCTCAATAAGAATGACAATTTTCTAGCTTATCTGGCTGTTTTCTCTAGAAGCAGCTTCTTTTACTCGACTACAGGCAGTCTTGCTATTTTAACATTTGGGCCTTATTCCACCATAGAGATTTACGTCATTGACTTCATTGGTGCCACAGAATTTATGACTACTTTATTCCAAAGCACTGTAAATTTATTAATCGCAAGATCTCAGGGACTTACTAGTTTCCCCAAAATAGCTAAATTCTAAACTCACGTAGTCTCCTCTCCTTAAAAACAAAAAAATACTTTATAAAGAAGTTTTATTTTAGGGGGCCGGCCCCGTGGCGGAGTGGTTAAATTCACGTGCTCCACTTTGGCAGCCCAGGGTTTTACCGGTTTGGATCCTGGGCAGGAACATGGCACCGTGCATCAAGCCATGTTGAGGCAGCGTCCCACACAGCATAACCAGAGGGACCTACAACTAGAATATACAACTATGTACTGGGGGGCTTTGGGGAGAAGAAGAAAAAGAAGAAGGAGAAAAAAAAAAAGATTGGCAACATATGTTAGGTCAGGTGTCAATCTTTAAAAAGAAAGTTTTATTTTAATTTAAAAATAAGAAAGTGTCACTAAATTATTCACACTGTGTACCTTTTAAACTAAGATACATAGCTTGGGGACCGTGCTAAGAGTACTCACAATGTCAGCCATTTTATCCAATAAACAGTACTCTGAAAAGGACTGCTTCTATGGTTTGTTGTGCTGGGCTACACTTATATGAATATTAAAATATATATATGATACATGTAAATAAATGTAATATATCTATGTCATTGAACATAGTGACACCTATACAAATGGTCTCAAAAAGTATTATAAAGCATAGTATACATGAAAGAGTTTAAAAATCAGTATATTTAAAAGGAAAATCTACATAGAAAAAGAGAGTTGAAAACAATATTCAAATTAAACTAAAGTACTCACGTTGATGCCCAACCCATCAAAGGATTTTCCCATCGCTCCCTGGTATCAAACTCCATCTTCCATTTCTTCGTGTTGTTTACTCCAGCCTGCATGTTATTGCGAGCAGGAACAAAGATCCTGACTTTTCTAGTTTTGATATGCTCTTCTGGAACACCAGTTAAAGTAGTGATATCCTATAGAAAAACAAGCAAACAGTTTCTAACAGCCCATATACCCCCTAATGTACTTTTTTGCTTTCTATATTCATGCAACTCTATTCAGATTTATTTATAAACTGGGTTTTATTTATAAATTGGGCTTTTTAGCTTTCTGGCTTAGTTCACTACTCTGCTATTTTACCACATAAATTGCTATTTTGATATGTGGAAGAGGTATACTGGGGAGAGGGTTAGGGTACAGTGGGAAAGGATTCATAAAAAAAAAATTTAGGTCCCTCTTGTCCAACAAAGCATTGGTAATTTCTGAAGAATTTGCTGGTAGAAGACCCTCTGGTCAATAGATTCTTATTTCATGAGTAGGGGTTACTAGTCAGCAGAGAAAGAATGCAAAGGGATATTAAAAGTTAGGGAAGGGGCTGGCCCAGTGGTGTAGTGGTTAGGTTCACGTGCTCTGCTTCAGTGGTCCAGGGTTCGCCAGTTTGGATCCCGGGCCTGGACCTACACAGTGCTCATCAAGCCATGCTGTGGCAGCATCCCACATACAAAATAGAGGAGGACTGGCACAGATGTTAACTCAGCAACAATCTTCCTCAAGCTAAAAGAGGAAGATTGGCAACAGATGTTCGCTCAGGGCCAGTCTTCCTCACCAAAAAACAAAAAGGGGGGAGGGATAAAAAAAGTGACAAAATTTTACATAGGAAAAAATCTATTATCAGTGGCTTCTGTGTCAAACAGCTTACAACAAGGCATTCCCTTCAGAGGAAAGCCTGAATGTTTTTGTGAACAATTAAAATCAATTAACAACTTTAATCCCAGTTCTGATTTATCTCCCTTTGGTGAAACCTACTGAAGAGAAAATGATACATCAAATCTATCTGGCAAAGGTAAGCCAAAAAGTTGCAAGACTTTGGGGCTGGCCCCGTGGCCGAGTGGTTAAGTTCGCGCACTCCACTGCAGGCGGCCCAGTGTTTTGTTGGTTCGAATCCTGGGCGCGGACATGGCACTGCTCATCGGACCACGCTGAGGCGGCGTCCCACATGCCACGACTAGAAGGACCCACAACAAAGAATATACAACTATGTACTGGGAGGCTTTGGGGAGAAAAAGGAAAAACATAAAAAATCTTTAAAAAAAAAAAAGTTGCAAGATTTTTGCAGAAATGTGAGATGAAAACAATGGTAAATTTCCTTTCTTTATCTATAATTCTATCTAGTAACAAATGCTCAACTGATGAACGCATACCATTTTGATGCCTCAGATTAGATACATTTATCAAATTATAGTGGCAGCCAGGACACAAAATAATAAAGTAATTCAGAGTTTGTCTCCACTCAGTAATGGTAAAATACTTTATTCTGTCAAAATAAGATTATATTAAGGTCAACTATATCATTCTTATAAAGAAGTATTTTAAAATCATGGTTCACTTACTAAAGTATATTTTAAATAACTGGTTACAAACAAGAGTAACATGAAAATGATTATATCAAACTTGTAAAACTAGAAAACTAAAAAATTTAACCCATTTTGTGAATTTTCATTTTATTGTTAATAGCTCTCCTAATGAAGGCTAATGTTTATTTGTACTTCCACTCTAATCAATGCTATGGACCAAAGAATTAGTATAAATACTTAGCATTTTCCCAGTACATACTGCAGCATAAGTGTGTTTCTGACTTGATTAGTCTTTCTACCCAAAGATTAAAAAAACAATTCTTGAAAGTTATTTTAGCTGGCAACCAATCCTCTGCTTAACACAATACCTTTGCACTTGCACCAATACCTAGGTGTAGTTACTTTGTCACAGCTTGTCCGTTTGGAGAAACTATCAAAATGATCCATATAAATATTTACACAAACATGCAATTCTAATATGTGCCTACCTTTTTTAAAAGTTTCTTTGCATGTAGGATAAAAACAAAATGAGTGCAATTGGTACATGATTTTTAAAGGTATGAATATAACTTTTAATTGGTAATTTGTAATTGTCAAGTTCAACTTCAAAAAAAAATCATTTCAGGTATTATTACATTTAATGACTTTCTAAAGCATATTACTCTATTCAAGAAAGAACCTGAAAGAGACTCAGCTCCTGAGAAATCCTCAATGCTTATTTCCCCCTTTGAATCCACTACAGCATTTGTAATCTGTCATATTAACTTATTTAATATTAGATATTTTTGTGTTAATATATGCTATTTCTTCAGCTATTGCTGAAGCAGGGTATAAATAAACAATTTTTATGTGTTACAAAATTATGGGATAAGGCATCATTTCCAAACTCCACAGCAACCCCTCCATTCTGAGCTAAGTTCATAAAAACTGGAGCTATAAATTGGCTACTCCCAAAATTAAGACTTATAAGAAAGGAAACATATTACACTCTTAACACTAGTTACCTCAGGAAGACAAGATCATAGGAAAGAGACTTTTTCGTTATAAAATTCTATAATGTGATGCATATATGCCAAAGTAATTTAAAAACCAATAAAGTTTTTTAAAAATGGAAACTGTATTTCTTGATTTGTATTATCTTATTAAAGTACAAAGGGATAGAATGATTTTTTAGGATCGAAAGCCTCTTTAAAATAAGTGGCTACAAAATGTTGTGAACTCTTTATATTTTGAACTCCTAACAACCAGTGCTTCCATGCATTCTCAAATTATGGCAATTATTTATTGATATCTTCCCCCAATTTAAAGCTGGCACTCAAACAAATGAGTTTCTGAATTTTGAAACCCAAGTTCTTCTGACATAGAAGCCCTGTTTTTGCCTGCAGAAGACATGTAGGGTACTGCAGCCCAGTTGAGCTGCTGCCAAAGACAGAATAAAAAGGCTTGGCATCTCTCAACATACTTGACACCTAAAGGGCACAGAATCTCTAAAACTCCTAGTCCCTGTAGCCACACTCTTAGTCTAGACAAACTGATTTCTCACACTTTTAAAATGCATTACGACACTCTATTGTTATCATTTCATCCACACAGCTTCAGCAACTGACAGACGAACCTGTCCTTTAAGCGACATTTCAATGGGCTAAAGCTCCCACTCCAAGATTCCATTAAAACAATGTAATACTTGAAAAGAACTACGAGGCACTATGTTGAACTCTTTACTGTGTCTTCAACGCTTTGCTTTCTGTCAAAGTTCTCACTGATGTACCTGTGACTCAACTTTTGCAAAAAATGAATAAAACATGTGCAAACTACTGAAACTATATTGAACTAATGATATTCTCTCTAGATTGCTACTTCTGTATTGCAATATGAATCATCTGTAATTTTTCAAAAAAAACCTACCTATAAAAGAAAGAAATGCTTTGAAGATGTCAATATTGCCTTTTACAGATTTGTCATTTTATTACTAAAATAGACAATTTATAAATAATTCATAAATTTTCTGTGACTACAAACAAGTTAAATCACATAAGGTAGGAGAAGCCTTCAAGTTGGCACCTGAAGAACCTCAAGACTCACCAGTTAATAATTATCTATAAATTCTAACAAAGCAAGATAGCCTGTAGAAAATATAGACAGATTTACTGAATTTTAAAACTCTTAATTTTTAAGCAGTTGGGTCAAGCATGAAACCTACATTTCTATTAAAGAATGTCACTATCTTAATAGAATAAAGTTTCAGAAACACAATCTTACGTACAATATGCTATTTTATGAAATAGTAAGTAATTAATCACGATTCTTAGATTAAAAGGCACTCAAATAAACTTTGCTACTGAAAAGATGCATAATTCCAAAGTTCCACTCTTTCAGCACCATTTCTTCCACAATTTTAAATTCTGGAAGAGCTGATAGCTGATCTTCCATTTCACACGTCTAGTTAAATAGAATGGAGGAATTTAAAAATCATTAAGAAAGTATACGCCAGTATATGTAAAAAAACTTTATTCTTTCAAATACCAATTTCCATTACAAAATATTAGTTTTCCATATAAAAACTGTATGATTCGGTTATCAACTGTCCCCATTTATCTTATGTGAATTCAACTTTTTTTTTTAACAAAGGAAGCAGGGAACAAGCAATGGGAAGTTGGTGTCAAAATGCAGAAAAACCTCCCAGCAAGCTTCTTGCAACCACCCAGGATTTAGAGTCTTGCTGGCTGCTCTCTTTTCAATACCAGAATTTCACACATTTCAATGACTATTATGACTTCAAAGAATCAAATTTTCATCATTGTCCGTCATCTGCCGGTTGATTTGTATAAAGGAGTTCTTCTGCATGCACTCCAAACAAAAGCCTCCTTACTTTTGTGGCTATATATCAAGTTTAAAAGTTTTGTTTGTGACAGTTGTGTCTTTGGTAAATTAGGGTAACACTGAAGGAGTGCAGCTGCTCTGCAGGAACCTCCTTTTTGGCACCATTTCACTTAAATAAAAACTGAATAATTAGCTTCTGCCTTTATTAAACCACAAAAATGCCACTGGTCTTAGTAATTACTTCCGGTTGCCCCACCCACTTAACCTTAATAGTTTACACTAGTCATAAAGAGAAATAAATGAAAATGGTTTTTGCCACTCTGGATGAGTTTTTGATGGATCTCTTAATACACCTAGAAGAGCCAAAATTTTTATCAGGCTTTTGGGTGATAAGTTCACTAAACTGCATGTTATTATGAATCAATGTTGAAAAGTTTTAATAGAGCACATATTGGAAAATTAAGTAAAAATACTGCTTATAGAAATTTGTTTTATTGCAGGCTAGTAGTTACCAATTATGTGTTTAAATTTATTTTAGGGCTAAAACTGATCTAAGTTTGATGACTGTGTTTATATTCTACTTCAACCATGAAAGACGTTAAAAGGAAAACAATCTTAGATTTGTAATAAAAACTTCCTTTCAAGTACCCTACAGATACTTAACACAAGAAACTCATTAAATGGTCTCATAAATAATGAAGGACATTTCACAAAATAAGTTTTACAGTTTGGGAAATATAGAGTAGGCAGATATCATAACCATATATATTTACTTACCACGGAAGAACTTTAAACATTTCTAAAAAGTTAGTAGCCATACTCATTCAGATACAATCAAAACTGTAAAAGTAAGAGGTGTGCCAAAAAAAACCCAATTTTTGTTTGTTTAAGCAACACAGTGATGGGGAAGTCCATCAGGTAATGAAACAAATATTGGAATGTGACATCCATTATATTTTGAAAAGTGAGCAAAGCTGTCAGGGAACCAAAAGTTAAGTTTTAAATGGAATGTTGTGAAGATAGATTATGTAAATGATGCTGCCAATCATGTAACGGGTGAAAAACTAAGAAGTAGACACATGTGTCTCAATCTCAAACTATTTTCATTACTGCTAGGTCCTTCTGAGCAGGATAGGGTAGAGCAAAGGCTACAAGCAAAGGGCTGAGTCAAAACTGGGTTAGAATCCCAGCTCACAACTTTGGCCAAATTAATAGACTTCTCCTAATTCGTCATCCATAAAATCAATTAAATGAGATAAAATGGGGACTAAATCATGTATGTAAAGTGCTTACTTTAGGCAATAGAAAGAATATTGTCTCATTTATTCAACATATTTTTCAGCTCCTATATATTAGACACTGGATACAATACTCAACAGTATAGACATGATCTCTATTCGTGAAAATTACTACTGAATATTTTAGAAAGGACAGAGTGAAGAAGTAATGGGATGTTAGTGTCAAGATCCAGAAAATCTCCCACTTTCCTTGAAAGATATGAGTTAGGGGGCCGGCCCAGTGGCGCAGCAGTTAAGTGCGCACGTTCCGCTTCGGCAGCCCGGGGTTCGCGGGTTCAGATCCTGGGTGTGGACATGGCACAGCTTGGCAAGCCATGCTGTGGTAGGCGTCCCACAAATAAAGTAGAGGAAGATGGGCACGGACGTTAGCTCAGGGCCAGTCTTCCTCAGCAAAAAGAGGAGGATTGGCAGCAGTTAGCTCAGGACTAATCTTCCTCAAAAAAAAAAAAAAAGAAAGAAAGAAAAATAGGAGTTCGTAATTAAAATACAACAAACGGTTTTGTAATTAGAGTCAATAAGTTGCTTCAAGTCTGGAGGAGAGAAAAACCTAGCTTTTCTTTTTTAAGAAGGGCTTGAATGTTCCATTTCTTGTATACACCAAAAACACTTGAATACAACATATGTAAAATAAATTTGTTTTATTAAGTATGAAACCACATGCTGAAAAGCCTATGACATTCATTAAAATGAAGAAATAAGGTATAATTTACTTTGTTCGCTTCAATTCAAATTGAAAGATCCTACTACGCCAAGTTATCTATGCCAGGGGCAACAGAGGATCTAAGGATAAGACATCATTCCTGAACTTAAGAAGTATAATGTGTATACCCAAAGGAGGGAGGCAGGGGGATAACTAAATAATCATACTATGAAATACAATATTGGTTAAAAGCAAAGAATTAGGATTCAGATAAACCTGAAGGAACCCAAGCTCCATCATTTGCTACCTGCGCAGTACTGACAAGTTGCTTAAATACTCTCTATGTCAGTTTCCTCCTCTAAAAAATATACAACAAAATCTACCTCACAGCACTGTTTGGAAGGATTCAATTAGGATGTAAAGGAAAATATTATTAATGCCATGGGGGTCAAATAAAAGATAGATTGCATTTGATTTTAAGGGTGAAACGATATCAGAAAATACCTAACCAAAGAGAGAAACAGAAGATAATTTTTTCAAGGTACTTATGATTTTAAAAAGACTGTGTTAAAACATTATAACAATATTAAAGAGAAATTTAAAAAAATATATCCATATGCTTAATACCATAGCAACTGTTTTCTTAACTGTATTACCTACCAACAATCCATATACATATCTACTTTACACAGTTATAATAATGTTATTTTGCATTGATTATTTTCAAGTATCACTATTACTAACTTTTTTCCATTACCCAGTCTTCATTTTTCTTGTTTGAATTGTCTCATTAATAATCTATTAGGTTGATATGCCACCATTTCTTAGCCAATTTCTTATTATTGAAAAATTAAACTGTTTTGTTGTCATTGCTTTTTAAGTATAGATTACTGCAATGAAAATCTCACTAATCTAATTCCCTTACGGTTAGTCACTGAGGAGAGAATTAACTGAGTCAAAGGTTGTAAGAATTACCATGGTCCCTGACATGTTATCAAATTACTTCCCAAAAAGGTAGTAAAATTTTATATTGCCACCAACAAAGTAGGCCAATTTCCCTTTATCCTCTCAAGACACAGAGAAATAGGTATATATTAATTGGCTTGAATTTATTTAGTGTGTGTTCTTCCAAGCAAAACTATGAAAGAGACGATGAGGTTGATTTTTGACTTGTGAAAACATAAAAAAATAACAAAATTTCCTCAAAATTAATCCAAATGATGTAGGGGCTGGCCTGGCGGCACAGCAGTTAAGTTCACATGTTCTGCTTTGGTGGCCTGGAGTTCGCCAGTTTGGATTCTGGGTGCAGACCTACACACTGCTTGTCAAGCCATGCTGTGGCAGGCATCCCACATAAAATAGAGAAAGATGGGCACAGATGTTAGCTCAGGGCCAGTCTTCCTCAGCAAAAAGAGAAGGATTGGCAGCAGATGTTTAGCTCAGGGCTAATCTTCCTCAAAAAAAAAAAATTAATCCAAACGATGTAATGTTACTTTATAAGAGCTGCTACCAGAAGAAAGAGGCACAAAAAGGTAACACTCACCTAAACTCTAATTAACTGCTCAAATTATAAGTCTCGGACATCACAGAGTTGTACAATCTCTTTGTAATGGTGCTGGGATGGCAAATATTTTCAGATTTTTACTGCATATATAGTTATATTCTGTAGCACATGATTTGACATATGGCATAACCGAATCAAGTCTACTAAGCAGCTGTTTAGGGCAGAATGCTACAATTTTTAAAAATGATATAGCAATAAACTGTTTTCCCTAAAATCAGGAAAATCCATTGGAAGACTCCCCTCAATTTTACAAGGAAACACTTGAAACAATCTTCATTTTCTACTAACTTTGAAACAAATGAAAGTTACTAAAAAAAACAAACCATGCTTAACAAATAAATGAATGATCAAGACAGCCTCAATGAAAACCAGCAGGCTCCACTGAAGCATTTTGGAAGTATTAAGCTAATAAATTTTTTTAACTCATAAGAAGAAGGGTACAACATATTAATAATGATCAACTTTTTAACAGCCAGAAAGACATTTTTCTTTTTGGCTTTTTAATCTAATGATCCAGAATTTTTTGAATTTCTAAATCACTAAGTCACGTAGCTATATTAGGGTCACACAGAAGCTTTTTCAGAAACTAATATAAAAGAGAAAAAAGTTTGGCCACAAAGCATTGGAATATATACAGCAAATTACATTTCAAAAAGATCCAATCTGTTATTTCTTAATCAAACAGCCCTCCTCATAACCCTTGTGACAAATCAAAAGGCTGACACACATACAACGTACATTAAGAGTTGTGAGAGTAAAAGCCACAGCAGCAGAGAACTAAATATGAAATAACTGTTGAATAAACACCACGGGAAAGGAACGGAAGGTAAACAAACTTCCTAAAGTCAAGTGATGGTTTAAGCAATAAATGAAACTAAGCCTGGAAAGGAAGCTGGAAATAACAGAAAATAATGGATCCAAAGGTGAATGCTTCTGGCTTAATAAAGCAATATTCAAGAGGCAATGTGTGAAAGTCCAACTGGATTACAAGGAAGTACACCTAAGTTTAAGACAAGCCCTTGTTAACTTAGCATAAGAATAAAAGTAAAACTATGTAATAAAAGTCTCTTTTCTGACTTAGGAACTGATAGTTTGTCAGTTACCTGAAAATATCAGTGAAAATGGGATCGCCAAGTAAGTAAATGCATGCACGTGTGCATGTGTGCACACATACACACCCACACCTTAAACACTATATTATAACTCAAAAAGCATACATGTACATTCTTTTAATAATCTTCTGACATATGGCCAGTACCTTTGCTTTGAGTATACGTCCAGTGATAAGAATTCCAAGTGTTGTTTCTTCCATAAACTAACAAGAAAATACATCAACTACAATTTATAGTTGTGGTTTTTTAAAATGCGAAATGAGAATATAAAGAGATCTGCGAAACAATGTGAGTCCAAAATCTGTCTAGAATTTTATGATTCCTTTCACATTACAACCTTTTATAATCGCTTCACCTCTACCTAATCTGACAAAAATTGTTTGTTAGAAATTCACCAATATTGTCTTTTCAAAGTATTCAACAGAACTGTCATAGAAAGAACTCTTTGTCCCTGACATAGCATTCAGATTGCAGTATTCAATTAAGTTATATAATTACAATGTCAAATAAAACTGGCATAGAAAGGTGTGGAAACAAGCACAACTGAGTCTTTTTCTTTTCTTAAGGTTGGTTGAAGAGTACTATTCTTCTTCCTTCTTCTCCCCAAAGCCCCCCAGTACATACTTGTATATGTTAGTTGTGGGTCCTTCTAGTTGTGGCATGTCGGACACCACCTCAGCATGGCCTGATGAGTGGTGCTAGGTCTGCACCCAGGATCTGAACCAGTGAAACCACGGGCTGCTGAAGCAGAGCGCACAAACTGAACCACTCGGCCAAGTGGCTGGCCCCACAGCTGAGTCTTGGTAAGCCTAAGTCTGAACTACTGAGAAATGGTAGTATACTAAAACAAAACTTAAATTAAGCCATAGTGTGTAGCGTGTCAGGTGTTAGTATGTTTTATAGAAAGAATTGAGACCATCAATAACTATTAAAGTTTGCTTAAAAAAAGTAAAGATTTGGGGCCGGCCCGATGGCTGAGTTGGGTAAGTTTGCGTGTTCTGCTTCAGTGGCCCAGGGTTTCACCAGTTGGGATCCTGGGCATGAATATGGCACTGCTCATCAAGCCACGCTGAGGCAGTGTCCCACACAGCACAGCCAGAGGCACTCACAACTAGAATATACAGCTATGTACTTAGGGCCTTTGGGGAGAAGGAGAAGAAGAAAAAAAAATTAAAGACATAAATAAATGGAAAGATATCTCATGTTTATGCACTGGAGTTAAGATGATTGTTAAGATGACAATACTACCCAAATCAATCTAAAGATTCAAGGCAATCCCTAGCAAGATCCCAATGATGTATTTTACAGAAATAGAAAAATCCATCACAAAATTCATATGGAATTTTTGCTTAAAAACAATTTTGAAAAAGAACGAAGTTGGAGGACTCACATATCTTGATTTCAAAACTTACTACAAAGCTATAGTATTTGAAACAGTGTGGTACTGGCGTAAGGACAGATATATAGACCAATGAAATAGAATAGATTGCCCAGGTCTTGCATATATAGTCAAATGATTTCAAACAAGAGTGCCAAGACTATTCATTATGGAAAGCACCAACGAATGGTGCTGGGAAAACTGCATATCCAAATATCAAAGAATGAAATTGAATCCTTACCTTACATCATATATAAAAATTAACTCAAAATGGACCAAAGACCTAAATGTAAGAGCTAAAACTATAAAACTCTCAAAAGAAAACATAGAAGGAAATCTTCTCGACATTGAATTTGGTGAGAATTTCTTGGATATGTCAAAATCAAACGGAACAAAAGAAAAAATATATAAATTGGACTTGATCAAAAGTAAAACTTTTGTGCACCAAAGGACATATATCTGATAAAGAATTAATATCCAGAACAAAGAATTGCTACAACTCAACAAAAACAAACAACCCAAATTAAAATGTGCAAAGTACTTGAATAGACATTTCTCCAGAGAACATATACAAACGGCCAATGAACATATGAGAAGATGCTCAACATCACTAGTCATTAAGAAAATGCAGATCAAAACTATTAAAAATAATCAGCCACTACAGCAAAGTTGCAGGGTGCAAAATCAACATACAAAAATAAGTTGCATTTCTACATACTAATAACAAACTAGCAGAAAGAGAAGTCAAGAAGACAATCCCATTTACAATCACAACAAAAGGAATAAAATACTTAGGAATAAATTTAACCAAGGATATGAAAGTCCTATACACTGAAAACGCTAAGACATTATTGAAAGAAACCGAAGGTGACATAAAGGAATGGAAAGATATTCCATGCTCCTGGATGGGAAGAATAAACATAGTTAAAATGTCTGTATTACCTAAGGCAATCTACAGATTCAATGCAATCCTGATCAGAATCCTAATGACACTCTTCATGGAAACAGAACCCAAAATTTATAAGGAACAATAAAAGGTCCCAAATAGCGAAATCAATCATGAGGAAAAAGAACAAAGCTGGAGGTCTCAGACTTCTTGACTTCAAAATATACTACAGAGCTATAGTAATCAAAACAGCATGGTACTGGCAAAAACACACAGATCAATGGAACAGAATTGAAAGCCCAGAAATAAAACCACACATCCACATACACCTAATCTTTGACAAAGGAGCCGAGAACATACAGTGGAGAAAGGAAAGTCTCTTTAATAAATGGTGTTTGGAAAACTGGACAGCCACATGCAAAAGAATGAAAGTAGATCATTATCTTATACCATACACAAAAATTAACTCAAAATGGATAAAAGACTTGAATTTAAGACATGAAACCATAAAACTCCTAGAAGAAAACCTAGACAGCACATTTTTTGATATCAGTCTTAGGAGAATCTTTTGAATACCATGTCTACTCAGGCAAGGGAAACAAAAGAAAAAAATAAACAAATAAGACTACATCAGACTAAAAAGCTTCTGTAAGGCAAAGGAAACCCATCAACAAAATGAAAAGACAACATACCAACTAGGAGAAAATATGTGCAAATCATATTTCCAACAAAGGGTTAATTTCCAAAATATATACAGAACTTATACAACTCAACAACAAAAAAACAAACCTCATCAAAAGACGGGAGAGGATATGAACAGACATTTTTCCAAAGAAGATACACAGATGGCTAACAGGGACATGAAAAGATGTTCAACATCACTAATTATTAGAGAAATGCAAATCAAAACTACAATGAGATATCACCTTACACCTGTCAGAATGGCTATAATTAAAAAGACAAAAAATAACAAATGCTGGAGAGGATGTGGAGAAAAGGGAACCCTCATACATTGCTGGTAGGAATGCAAACTGGTGCAGCCATTAAGGAAAACAGTATGGAGATTTCTCAAAAAATTAAACAGAGAAATATCATATGATCCAACCACCCCATTACTGGGAATTTATCCAAAGAACACCAAATCAACAATTCAGAGATTTGTGCATCCCTATGTTCACTGCAGCATTATTCAGAGTAGCCAAGACGTGGAAGCAACCCAAACGCCCATCAAGGGATAAAGGGATAAAGAAGATGTAGTACATATATATATATGTGTATATATATATACACACAAGGGAATACTACTCAGCCATTAAAAAAAGACAAAATCGTGCCATTTGTGACAACATGGATGGACCTTGAGGGTATTATGCTAAGTGAAATAAGTCAGACAAAGAAAGACAAATATGGTATGATTTCACTCATATGTGGAAGATAAACAAACACATGGATAAGGAGAACAGATTAGTGGTTAGCAGAAGGGAGGAGGGTAGGGGGAGGGAGAGAGGGGTAATGGCAACTTACGTATGGTGATGAATAAAAACCAGACTACTGGTGGTGAAGACGATGCAGTCTATACAGAAACTGAAATATAATAATGTACACCTGAAACTTACACAATGTTATAAGCCAATATGACCTCAATAAAAAAAAGTGCAGAACAAAACCACAATAAGATGCCACTTCACACCCATTAGGATGGCTATTATCTAAAACATGGAAACTAAGTGTTGGTGAAGATGGAGAGAAAGTGGAACCCCTGTGTGTCACTGTTGGGAATGTGAAAATGGTACAGCCACTGTGGAAAACAGTATGGTAGTTCCTCAAAAAGTTAAACATAAAATTGCCATATAATCCAATAATTCCACTTCAGGTTATAAACCCCAAAGAACTGAAAGCAGGGGCTGGAAGAAAGATTTGTACATCATGTTCACAGCAGCATTATTCACAACAGCCAAAAGGTGGTAACAACCCAAATGTCCATCAATGGATGAATGGATAAACAAAATATAGCATATACATGCAATGGAATATTATGTAACCTTTAAAAGGAATAAAATTCTGACAGACACTACAACATGGATGAACCTTGAAAACATTATGCTCAATGAATTAGGCAAGACAGAGAAGGAAAGATATTGTATTATTCTGCTTATATGAGGTACCTATAGTAGGCAAATTCATAGAGACAGAGGTATAATAAAGGTGACCAGGGACTGGGAGAAGCAGGTAATGGGGAATTATTGTTTAACAAGTTCAGAGTTTCTGTTTGGAATCATGAAAAAGTTCAGGAAACGCATAGTGGTGATGGCTGTAAAACACCGTGAATGTACTTAACATCACTGAATTGTACACTTAAAAATGGTTAAAATGGTGAATTTTGTTACATATATTTACCACAATTACAAAAAGTAAGTGGAGTGATATCTTTAAAGTGCTAAAATAAAAGGCTTCAACCTAGAAATCTATATCTAATAAAAAGGTTGTTATAGACTGAACGTCCGTAACATTCAGTATCCCACTGACCCCTAAATTCATATACTGAAGCCTTACCCCCAAATATGATGGTATTTGAAGACAGGGCCTTTGGGAAGTAATTAAGATTAGCTGGGTCATGATGTGGGATCCTCATGACGTGATTAGTGCCTTTAGAAGAAGAGAGGCTGAGTGCTGCTCTTTCTCTCTCCCTGCCATGTGAGGATGCAGTTGAGAAGGCAGCCATCTACAAGCCAGGGAGGCAGTCCTGATCAGAAACCAATCATGCTGGCACCTGGATCTTGGACTTCTAGCCTCCAGAACTATGAGAAAATAAATTTCTGCTATTTAAGCCACTCAGTTGATGGCATTTTGTTATGGCAGCCTGAGCTAACACAAGGTCTTTCAAAGGCAGAGGCAAAATCAAGGTATTTCCAGATAAACAAAAGCTGAGAGATTCTGTCCCAATAGATTTGCACTGCAAGACATGTTAAATGAAGTTCAGGCTGAAGAAAAGAGAGACGAGATGAAAATCTGTATCTATATGGATAAATTAAGAGCATCAGAAATGGTAAATCTGTGATAAATATAAAAGATTTTTCTTCCTGTTTCTTCATTTCTTTAAAAGATAACTGATTATTCAAAGTGGTATTAATAATTTACTATGGAAGGGGCCAGCCCCGTGGCCAAGTAGTCAAGTTTGCACGCTCTGCTTCCGTGGCCCAGGGTCTCGCCAGTTTGAATCCTGGGCATGGACATGGCACTGCTCACCAAGCCATGCTGAAGTGGCATCCCACATGCCACAACTAGAAGGACCCACAACAACAACAACAAAAAAACAACAAAAAAACCTATGTAGCAGGGGTCTTTGGGAGAAAAAGGGAAAAATAATAATAATAATAATTTACTATGGGATTTATAACATATGTGGAAGTAAGATGTAAGTCAACATTAACACAAAGGACTAGAGTGATAGTTAGAAGCATTGTTTTAAGATTCTTATGTTACATATAAAGTGATATATTATTAGTTCACAATAGATTGTCAAAAGGATGCATACTGTAATCCCTAAAGCAACTGCTAAAAAAAAGAGATACAGCTAAAACATCAATAGAGGAGATAAAATGGCTTTCTAAAAATGTACCCAATACAAAATGAAGATGGGAAAGGTGGTGAGGGGGAGTGGGAGGAGAAGGGGAGAAAAGAAATCAGATGAGAATTAAAAGTCAGAGATAACACATTAACAGAGATACACCACATTAACAAAATGAAGAATAAAAATCATATAATCATCTCAATAGATGCAGAAAAAGCACTTGACAAAATTCAACATCCATTTATGACAAAAAACTCTCAACAAAGTGGGTACAGAGGGAACGTACCTCAACATAATAAAAGCCATATATGACAAGTCCACAGCTAACATCATAACATGAAAGTCTTCAGCTTTTTCCTCTATATCAGGAACAAGACAAGGATGCCCACTCTTACAACTTTTATTCAACACTGTAGTGGAAATCCTAGCCACAGCAATTATGCAAGAAAAGAATAAATAAATAAAAGACATCCAAAATGGGAATGAAGAAGTAAAACCGTCACTATTTGCAGATGACATGATATTATATATAGAAAACCCTAAAGACTCCATGAAAAAGCTGTTGGAACTAAAAAGGAATTCAGTAAAGTTGCAGGATACAAAATCAATACACAAAAATCTGTATTTCTATACACTATAAACAAACTATTAGAGAAATTAAGAGAATAATTCCATTTACAATTCCATCAAAAAGAATAAAATAGGAATAAATTTAGTCAAGGAGGTGACAGACCCGTATATCAAAAACTCCAAGACACTGATGAAAGAAATTGAAGATGACACAAATAAATGGAAAGATATTCCATGCTCACGGATTGGAAGAATCAATATTGTTAAAACGTCCATATTACACAAAGCAATCTACAGACTCAATATTCCAATAGCATTTTTCACAGAAACAGAACAAAAAATCCTAAAATTTGTATGGAACCAGGAAGGACTCCAAATAGTCAAAGCAATCTTGAGAAAGAACAAAGCTGGGGGTGTCACATTCCCTGATTTCAAACTATATTACAAAGCTATAGTAATTAAGACAGTGGCATTGGCATAAAAACAGACATATGGATCAATGGAACAGAGAGCCTAGATATAATCCACACAAATACAGTAAATTAATTTACAACAAAGGAGCCAAGAATATACAGAGGGGAAAGGACAGTCTCTTCAATAAATGGTGTTGAGAAAACTGGACAGCCACATGCAAAAGAATGAAACTCAATCACTATCTTACACTGCACACAAAAATTAACTCGAAATGGATTAAAGACTTAAAAATAAGACCCAAAACTATGAAATTCCTAGAAGAAAACATAGGTGGTAAGCTCCACAGGTCTTGTTAATGATTTTTTTCAATCTGACAACAAAAGCAAAAACAACTAAGTTGGGCTACATCAAACTGAAAAGCTTCTGCACAGCAAAAGAAACCATCAACAAAATGAAAAGGCAACCTACTGAACGGGAGAAAATATTTGCAAATAGTATATCTGATAAGGAGCTAATATCCAAAATACACAAAGAACTCTTACAACCCAATAGCAAAAAAAACCAAACAAACAGATTAAAAATGGGCAGAAGATCTGAATAGACATTTTTCCAAAGATGACATACAGAGAGCCAACAGATACACGAAAAGATGCTCAACATCATTAATCATCAGGGAAACGCATATCCAAACCACAATGTGATATCACTTCACACCTGTTAGAATGGCTGTTATCAAAACGATAAGAAAGAATAAGTGTTAGAGAGGATGTGGAGAAAAGAAAACCCTTGTGCACTGTTGGTGGGAATGTAAACTGGTGCTGCCACTATGGAAAACAGTTTGGAGGCTCCTCAAAAAATTAAAAATAGAACTACCATATGATCCAGCAATTCCACTTTTGTGTATTTACCTGAAGCTAATGAAACATTAATTCAAAAAGATATGTGACCCCCATGTTCACTGCAGCATGATTTACAAGAGCCAAGATATGAAAACAACCTAAGTGTCCATCAATGGATGAATGAATAAAGAACCTGTGGTGGGGCTGGCCCCGTGGCTGAGTGGTTAAGTTCACGCACTCCACTGCAGGCGGCCCAGTGTTTCGTTGGTTCGAATCCTGGGCGCGGACATGGCACTGCTCATCAGACCACGCTGAGGCAGCGTCCCACATGCCACAACTAGAAGGACCCACAACAAAGAATATACAACTATGTACCAGGGGGCTTTGGGGAGAAAAGGGGAAAAATAAAAAAAAAAAATCTTAAAAAAAAAAAAAGAACCTGTGGTATAGGTAAACAATGGAATATTATTCAGCCATAAAAAAGAATGAAATCTTGCCATTTGCGACAACATGGATGGACCTCCAGGGCATTATGCTAAGTGAAATAAAACAGAGAAAGATGGATATTGTATGATCTCTCTTATATGTGGAATCTAGAAAAAGAAAAAAGAAAAAAAAACCCACTAAGCTCATAGATACAGAGAACAGATTGGTGGTTGCCAGAGGTGAGGGGGTGTGGGGCTAAAGGAGTCAAAAAAAAAATCAGATGGGAATTAAAAGACAGAGATTTTCAAACTAGATAAAAGCAGGAATCAAACATATGTACAAGGGACAAACTTTAAATACAAGCTCACAAATAGGTTAAAAGTAAAAGGGTGAAATAAGATGCACCATGCAAAACTAAAAATAAGAAAACAGGAGCAGCTATATTAACATCATCAAAGTAGATTTCAGAACAAGGATTAACACCAGAATAAAGAGGGATGTTACATAAGGATAAAAACATGAATTTACCAAGAACACACAACAATCTTCAATGTCTATGCACCTAATAGTAGAGTTTCAAAATAAGTAAAGCAAAAATGTGATCTAACTAACAGAAGAAACAGACAAATTATAGTTGGAGATGTTAATACTTCTCTTTCTGTAATTGACAGGAGATGTAGACACAATATCAGCAAAGATAAAATTTGAACAACACTATTAACCAACTTAAAACTTAATTGAAATTTATAGAACACTAAACCCCAAAACTAGAAAATGCACATTGTTTCCAAACATACATGGAACATTAATCAAGATAGACCATACTCAGGCCATAAAAAAAAAGTCTCAAGAAATTTCAAAATCGAAATCCTAAAGAGTGTGTTGTTGGAGCCGGCCCAGTGGCATAGTGGTTAAGTTCGCCCACTCCACTTGGGCGGCCAGGGTTTGCAGGTCCGGATCTCAGGCATGGACCCACACACTACTCATCAAGCCATGCTGTGGCAGCATCCCACATACAAAGTAGAGGAAGACTAGCACAGATGTTAGCTCAGCGACAATCTTCCTCAAGCAAAACGAGGAAGACCGGCAACAGATGTTAGCTCAAGGCCAATCTTCCTCACTTCCCCAAAAATAATAAATAAATAAATAAAATGGCTAATTTTTTTTAAAAAAGTGTGTTGCTGACTACAATGAAATTAAATTAAAAATCAATAATAATGTAGTTCACCAAAAAAGATGATGAAGGTAAGTATTATAGATATTTTAGAGGATGATCACCTTGCATTGTTCTGGAAAGGCTTCGTAAAAAGAAAAATATAGACTGACCCATAAGATAGGGAGAATGTTTCATAACTTCCTTAGATACATTCTTTATAATACAAACTCTATTACAATGCATTACAAAATAACAGTAATAGCAGTCGTGGTACTAATTGCTATGTGTTAACCTAATATTTGACATATAGTTATGATAGAAATCTCATCAACCTGTGTATCCACCAATTGATAATCCACCAATGATAGCTCGGTTCATAATGTTGATCCTCAGGATATACTAAGCTCTGAAGTACTTCCTAATTCAATGCTACATCATTTAAGTATTATGTGTTTTTATTATTTTCTAATTCTTAGATGTATAGTATTTACCTATTATCTTAGAGGCAGAATTTGTTACAGCCCCGCGTCAGAGTCTGAAAGTCACCCACAGAACTGGACCAGGCATACCAGAAAAAAGCACAGGCTATGAAGAGCCCTATCTCTAAAATTACATAGAATTCAGTAGTAAAAACCTTTCTAGAACTACTCTGTATCAATTATCTCTGGGTATTAAAAAATATTTAAAATATTAATACTAAGCCCTTCGATTTGGTAATTCCACTTCAAAGAATCAATCCTAAAATAAATATGTTATCAAAGATTAGACTTAGGTATAAAGATGTTCATTCCAGAACTGTGTATAATTGTGAAAAATTGTAAACAATATGCAGCATAACAACAGATATTATGGTACAGTCATACAATGGGAGATCATATGTCCATTTACAATTATGCTTTTGAATAATTTTAAAGACACAAGGATATTCAAAATATAATGCAAATAAAGTGAAAAAAACAGGACATCAAACTATAAAGCATGATTTGTGTTATATATAAATATGGTTGGATATTGATATGTTTAAATATTCACATAAAAAAGAAGTAAATTCACCAAGACTATGAAATTAAAGGTGATTTTAATTTTTTTATATTTTAACATTTCCAACTTAATGTTCCTATAATGTGCATATTAATATTAAAATCAATATAAAAAATTTTTTAATTACATACAGTTTAATGACCAAATATAATGTAAAATAATATGAATAAGGGGGCTGGCCCCGTGACCAAGTGGTTGGGTTCGCACCCTCCAATTCCGCGGCACAGGGTTTCACTGGTTCGGATCCTGGGCACAGACATGGCACTGCTCATCAGGCCACGCTGAGGCGGCATCCCACATGTCACAACTAGAAGGACCCGCAACTAAAATATACAACTATGTACTGGGGGGGATTTGGTGAGAAAAAGCAGGGGAGAAAAAAAAAGACTGGCAACAGTTGTTAGCTCAGGTGCCAATCTTTAAAAAAATAAAATAAAAAATAACAATAATATGAATAAAGCCTTCAGAAACTTCTTTGGAGTAATACAGTTTATAATTCCTATCATTAAAAATAGGTTATAAATGACTACAGAAATTTCTCATTGGAATGATAAGCATATAGTAATACATCTACACAACTGATTGTCAGAAACTATGTCATGAGAAATAGTAGTATCACAGATGATTTAGTAAAATGCCACAGGCTGTCCGAAAAGGCAAGTTACACAACAAAAATTGTTAAATACCAACTATACACACATGTACATACACAAATTAACATATCTTTCTAATATAAGACCATTGTAATTGAGGCCAATATTTTGCTCCACGATCCCCTAGAACTCAGCATCTGAATAGTAAATGTGCAGAATACTAATCTTCTCAATTAATTCAGATTCAAATAAGAATAACAATTATATTTCCAGTCTGCTTCTGTCTTCAGACAACTCAAAATACGAAAAAAAAATAGAGGAAAAGAACTTTCATGAATGATGAAATAAACAAGATATTGCGTTCTCCTGTTGCTTAATGCAGGTATTCTCAAACATTGAAAACAACTCTAAAAAGGTGCTTTCATTTTATAATATGAAGACATTCACAGAGGTTAAATAACTTGCTAAAGGTTACACATCTAAAAGAGGGGGTTTAAAGACCTAATGCTAAGTCTATTTAATAAGTCCATGGTCTTCCCAGTATCCCAAGTTTCTCATTAGGGTGAAAATTTCAAATAATGTACAAATCATGGCATTTCTTTTTCCAGTTAGTAAATGTCTTCAAAAGTCCTGTATATTCCCAAAGGGGGAAATAAGACAATGGGAAAAAAAGGAATTAGAGAGTAGGGCCATCTCTGTCTCCGTCTAGATTTGATGTAGCTCTCCAGTCATTTTGGGAGAAGGAGAGGAAAAAAGAAGTAAAGAAAGAAGAAAAAGGACAAAAGCAACAGAAGTGTGGAAGAAAGGAGAGAAAGGGAAGAAGAACAACAAAGTGAGCAGAAGAGACATAGAGGACTGGAAAAGAATTATGATAGCCAATGAATTGACCAGAGAGCCATAACCAGACAGACAGAGGTGAAAGGGGCAGAGGAAAAGAAAGAAATAGCCAGCCACTGGAAGGGAGGACTTAAGGTGATGGGAGGAACACAAGCAGCTAGAAAGGGAGAGAGAGATGACTACCAGCTAAATAGTCAGCAAAGGAGGAACAGAGAGTCACAAAGACAGAGGGGAAAAGACATACAAACAGTGGAAAGAGAAATAAATTCCAAGAAGCAGAGAGAAAGAGGAAGAAAGCAGAGGCAGAGAGAGCAGTAGAGTCAAAGCTAAATGAAGACAATCATCACCATCAGCTGAAAGCAAGGTACAGAAGCTTAAATGTATTTGGGGCTTTGTCAGCACCTACCTGGTGGACAGCAGCTTAGTCAATTTCTTATCTTCCGCTACTGTGATGACAAATCTCCATCTTATCTTCCCTTCTGTGTTGACTAACTTGTTTCCCCCTTTTTGGGGGAAAAATTCCAGTTCTCAATATGACCTTTATTAAAAAGCAATTTCAACTTCAAAAGACGCTTTAATGGAAGAATCAGTGAATTGTTATACCATATGTAAAATCAAATGCAAAGACAAAAACTGAGATCCTTTAAAAAAAGTAGTTGTTAAAAATCCCATCACTTGCAGAAACCTTAATGTAGAAAAGTTCACGAAAACTATAAAAATTATTTCCTGAATGTCAAAAAAAGGCATACGAGTAACTAAAAATGGCAACAAATTAATCACTTCTTTTCAGTGTCTTTGAAGTGACCTTTGACCATAATAGCTAAGTAATTCTCAAGCTTTTTTATTAGTAAATCAGATCAAATCACTTTCCTACTTAAAACCCTACAATGGGGGCCGGCCCGGTGGCGCCTCGGTTAAGTTCACATGTTCCGCTTCTCAGCGTCCCGGGGTTCTCACAGGTTCGGATCCCGGGTGCGGACATGGCACACTTGGCAAAAGCCATGCTGTGGGAGGCATCCCACGTATAAAGTAGAGGAAGATGGGCACGGATGTTAGCTCAGGGCCAGTCTTCCTCAGCAAAAAGAGGAGGATTGGCAGAAGTTAGCTCAGGGCTAATCTTCCTCAAAAAAAAAAAAACAAAAACAAAAAAAACAGCCTACAATGGCTTTCCATTATAACTAAGATAAAATTCATATTTCTTACTATGGACCTAAAAATCATACCTGATCCCCTCTGACATTTTATATAACTGTCCCCCTTTTTCATTATGTCATAGGTTTCCTTCTTTTCTTTGACAACTACCAGATACTTTATACTTTTGGGCATCATGCTTTTTCCTCTACTTGGAATGCTCTCACCTTGGATTCTCACATAGCTGGCTCCTTCTCATCATTCAAATCTTAGTTCATATATCATACCTTTTCAAGGTGGCCTTCCTTGATTGCTCTATAAATATACCTTATTCCACCAAAAGCCCCCAACTACCCTCTATCCCATCACCTTGCTTGATCTTCTTCTATAACATTCACTAATCTGTGAAAATATCTTAATTATCTATAAATAAAATTGGCATATTCTTACACATGAGAATATAAATTCTAATGCTATATCCCCAGGAGCTAAAATATGGCATATAGCAGGTGCTTAAAATAACTGAATGAACCAATGAAAAAGTACAGTAATATTTTATATTCTAAATAAGAGACGAGTAAAAAATCCCTTGCAAGATCTTCACAAAAAACTACAGATTGTCATGGTTGACAACTCCTAGCCCTAGAGAAGGTTTACTCTCTACACAGTCTAGGCACAGGCCACATCAACCATATTTGAATGTTTAATACATTATAATGCTTACTAATCTGGAAACACTATTTTAATTTTTTGGATGTCACATTTCAAACTACTCAATTAGGTTTGAAAATCTTTTTAATTGATAGATTTTAATTACAACAATAAACAGTAGTCAATGTAATAAGTGCAAGTCAGTACACTAATCAGATTCTCAGTTCTTGAATTCAAATTAGTGTTCTCAGCCCAAGATTTTGGTATATCTGTGTCTCTGTGTTGCATGGAGAAAGCCAAGATCATTTTTTATACCTATTTTATTGGAAGCATTAAAATAAAATTTTTTAAAAACCTCATTAACTAATACGCAATATACTCATAGCTGAAAGAAACAAAGTATTAAACACGAAACAGGAACTGAACAAAAAGCCTATTCACACATTTCTGGAAAAGTATGCCTTATAAAGAGGCAGAGTTCTGTGGAGGCATAGTACACTGTATACAGTAAAGTTTCCATGTCATTACCCTGTTTTTTAAACTTCTTCATCTTGTAAAATATGAACGATATTTGCAAGCGTGCAAGTGGTATTTTGAAGAGTAGAACTGGAGCACAGACTAAGTCACACAAGATTAGAAAGCCTCAACACAGAAACAATCGAAGTTTGCTAGTCTCAAATTCTGAGGTCTACTTCTCCTTTCCTTGCTCCAATTCTATTCCCAGAGATAAACAATATAAAGAGAAAAAATAATTGTCACCAAAAACGTTGCTCCTATTTTTTTCACTTCCTCTCACCCCTGCCTTCATTAATAACTTACTATAAAATGACAAACATGAGGCATTAAAAATTTAAGGTAGGTATTTGGGTGAATTCTTGAGTTTTGAAATTATCTGGTAAGCTAGCCAATTAGAAAAACTATAACTCTAAAAACAAAATACTCTCTACTATCAATGAAACAAACAACAAAAAGCCCCACCTACATTCAAATACAGTATAAAATAAAACATCATGTTATCTCCATAGTCTGATATAAACCTTGATGATTAGTTTATAATTATATTCAGTTAAATGAATAAAATTAGACAAGCAATTTCCAAGGAGATAACGCATAGCTTACGTATTCTGAATTCACTAAAGAAAAATAGATAATGTATTTTCAAATATAAATTGTATAGTCTCTAGAATATGACCAAAAAATCCTGATATAAAATCCAAATAAATAAAATATTATCAATTCTACTTTATTGAAAGCCAAAACTCCTACATAATAACATGCAAGAATTTTAAATTCTTGAAAGCAAGTGTCAAGTACTATACACAATTTCCATACACAGCAGGTAGTAAAGCAAGAAAAGAACTGACACAGTTACTCTCCTTAAAAGAGACATACAATGGAGAACTGTTACACAGCGCTAGCATACCACAGATCTATGCATTAAAGATGTTGTGGCTATTAACAGTTTAAACCTTTACTGTATTTTGCTAATTGGTACATAGAACTTTAAAGCTTTTGAAAGATAAAACATTCCAGTCAGTTCAATTCTACAGCATTGTTCAAGTATTCCAAATAGGAACAAAGAGGAAAATAAATCTGCTTTAATTGCTGAAGAATCACAGATAATAGAGACGGCTGAATACTGCAGAGGAAAGAGCTTTTGTTCCTTAAATAATTTTAATATAGAAAGATCATTCTCTATTTTAAGTTTAACTGGTTCCTGTCTGCATATAAAAACTATTATTAAACATTCATTTCCTCTGTAAGCAGTAATAAGCACAAGTTTTATATAGCTTGTAATTGGGAGTACATTTTAGAAAACAAAGTTCTGAACTTAACAATATAATTTTATTTAAAATAATTGTATGTAATAAAGAATCTGACGTTTTAATCAACGTTAAATGTAAAAGTTAACTGAAGTTGTTTAAAACTAATGTCATTAATGAGAGTAGAAATATTTCAATTTTAAACACTGATTAACTCTAGATAAATTTTCAGTAAGAGCATGTTTTACCCAAAAACATAACAAGCTATTTTAATATTAGTTCAAATGCTTAGGTATATATGTCATGTGATAAGAATATTAACTGCAATTTAATAATGTTCTAAACATAGAAGCAATCACTCATTACGTGATTAATTTTATAGGTACGTAATACACTTACTGATTAACCTATCCCAAAAGTATAGAAAGAAGAACATTTACTTGTAGCTATACTAAGTCTTAACATTTTTTATTACTTGAGTTTTTGATATTTTTCAAAAGCACTCTCTCCGGCACTAACACACACACAAAATAGTACTTGAAAAAAGGCTAATTAAGGAATTGCCATTTCACTATAAAATTTACAGTTCTAAAATCATTAGTTATTACTATTTCTTTAGAATTTTAAGCAATAGCATTGCTACAATCCTAAAGGCTATTCACCAATTTTTTTTTCAATAGCTTGTGGGTAGTATGTATAACCAACAGAGAGAAGTACATTGTAAAAAACTACAGTTGTTTTTAAAACATAAAACTATACTGCAAATCAACATTTATATTTAGTCAATGCCTTTTCTCTTTTTATTTAAACGATCTCATCTAAATACAAGAATATAAAAAGCATCTGTAAACTGAGAAACATGAAGAAACATTATTCCATATTTAGTGAAAGTCCTAACGGAAAAAAAAACCCATGATAAACAGCCACCACGGAAGGTTCTCAAAGGCTGCAATTCTTTGATGTAAAATGAAATACTACTTAGTGAATAAAACATAAAAAACTCCTGTCTACCCTTCAAAGAGACATATCCTTTGACCCAGTGCTCCAGACTAAAGCCTTGAAATTTTTGCACAAGAATGCTGCACGAGGAAAGTCCAGACAAAACAGACACTTGAGATGCTAGAAGGCTGTATAACCCCAATCGCAGACACTACTCGCTCCAATAATCTAGCAGAGATAGCGCTGCCATACACCAAAAGAAAGTAACCTCACCAAAAGAAAACTGACCCCTTTAAAAAAAAAAAGAAAAAAGCAAGCAGTCAGAGCAAAGCTAAGCCTTTAACTTAGGTTTATCTTTTTGTGCAGGTCACCTCTTAATGACCGATTTTTAATTCAAGTTTGCAGACTTAGAAAAAAAATTTTCATCTATAAACTTTTAGTATGTTAGAACGCAAAAGCAAGATAAAACAAATACTTGTGTAGCAAATATAATTGCTTAATTTTTAAAGGCTTGAAAAAATCATTCATTTTTACAAATTTCTTAGATTAAGTTCAAGCAATGGAAAAATTTTAAACCTAATAAAGTGACAAAAAACTTCTATTAAATAACTTGCTGCTTGCAGACATTCTAAAACAGCAATAGTATCACCCAGCTGGCTGAGTGTGCTATTAATACACGTGTTTAATCAAACAGCAAGTACTTACTGCAAACATCAGCAAGTAACAAAGCTTTAACTGTTATTGTTATTTGGAAAAAATTGTTAAGCAATAAAACACAAAAAATTGGCAACATTCAAAACACTGACTATTTTACATGCATACCTAACTTCTAAATAAAGACGTCAATACAGACTACTTAAAATGTCCACAATAGTACAATTTAACATTAATGGTGTGTACTATAATTTCTCAAAAAAAGCTTACAAATAATAGCCATCCTTCCCCATCCCAAAAATTTGAGATAGTATTACAGACTGCTAAATAAAAAGTTTCCTTTTTCATATGCATTTATGTTGAGGATGCATGTATACTCATAATACCTTTGCAAGATTTCAAACAGGTGGTGCTTAATAGTTTTGAAACAAAATAACTAAGCTCCTAAATGAAAACAAACCACTGAAGTGTCAACATAAACACTGAAGCATAGTACCTAGCACATGTAAATACTCTGTAAGTATTTACTGAATAAATAAATGAAGTAAGGAAACATGGCAGCCAACATAATTTACAGAATTAATATACTAATGTAAACTCTTAAGGCTTATTTCACATTTTTCAATTAATAAATTGAAACAATTCCTACATTTTATGAGGGTATTTTTGCATTAAAATTTTAACTATATCAGTAGATAGTTAATATAAGGTGACTGTGACAAACAGGAATTAGTATTTAAAAATACCTAAGAAAAATGATTTTAAAACAAATAAAAAATATTATCTATGGAGGTCTAATTTATGCTTTGGTCCTTTTGTGGGGGAGCACCTACTCAAAATCTTTAGAATATTGAAAATCTAACTTCTCTCTTTTGTATAGTCGAAGTGAATATAAAAAGACAACATATTCATTGGACTTGAGTATTCACCAAATGTACTGAAAGGAGATTGGGGTGGGGTGGCATAAAGGAAAAAAAGTTACTCTCTTATAAAGCAGAAAGGCAAAGACATTCTTCACCCCACCTCCATAGCACAGCAACTCTTGCAACAAAAACCAAGGGCCAAGCAGACAACCATTTGTAAGCTGATAAATCTGGAGGAAGTATCACATATTTGGAAATAAAAATGGTGCAACCCACAAAAAGTTTTTTTTAAATCATTGTGCTTCTACATAAGTTGACAAGATTATTTTAAGATGCTGTCATCTACTCTTTCGATATTTAAAAATGTATTAGTTCTGAGACTAAATGTAAAGGATAGTTAACACTTTATACATAACAAACAAGAGAGAAGGCAGTCTTAAGATTGATTAGAAATTTATCATGTGCTCTGATATAAAATTCATTATTAAGAGTAATCCAGGAATTGCTACAATTTTATTATCTGAAGATTTGTACTCTAACAACGTCAACATTGTACATAGTTATAAAATGAGAGAACAGATTCTTTACACTAGAAAATGCCAGGCAGACTTTCCCCCTCTACATTCTATGCCTAATAAAAAGATAGGATACATATTGTCAATATACAATAGATGCCCAGAATAAAACATTTTTTCCTTTGTACTTATAATGGTACTGACATCCACAAAACACTATAAAAATTCCTTTAATTTGCTGTGTTCTATATATTATATTCTGCCCGTCAGACATAACAATTAAAAAAAAAGAAAATTAAGCTTCACTTAGTAACATGCCCTTTGAGCTAATCTGAGAATGAGAGTTAAAAATAATAAACAGCATACACTTAAGATGCAAGAAATGAAACATGACTTGATAATAGTACAAATAAAAAAGGATCTGAGGTTTTAGCTCTCCATGAAATCCACATAAGGAAGAAGTATGAGAACCTAAATTTTAAGTTGCCTTACTAGAACTGCTGAGATTAAAAGGAATAGAGATAATTCCCACCATACCCTGCACCATACATCTGGAGTATCAGAGAAATCCTGGCAACATTTTAAAAGGGATTCAGTCAAACTGGAAGATAATCAAGATGACGAATTAACTGGAACTCATGTGAAATGCATCAAAGCCCTGAGGATGTTTAACCCAGAAAAGAGAAGACTTAGGAGAACAATTGTCAAACATTTTGGTCTCGGGACTCTTACACATTTTTAGAAATTATTGGGACTCCAATGAAGTTTTGTTTATATGAGTTATATCTATAGATACTTAGCATATAAGAAATTAAAATAAAGAAAAATTTAAATATATACTTAATTTAAAATAAGAAACTGATTATATAGTAACATAAATAACATTATTATGAAAAATAACATTTTCAAAAACAAAGGTTAAGTGAGAAGAGTGGCAATGATTTGCATTTTTGAAACTCTTTAATGTCTAGCTAATAGAAAGTTGAATTCTAACATCTTGCATTCCAAGTGTTGTGCTAAGTTGTCTTGGTTGCAATATATGAAGAAAATTCATCCTCAGACAGATATGTAATTAGAAAAGGGAGCAATATTTTAACAGCCTTAATATTTTCATACTCAGTTTCATTAAATCCATTGTTCCCTCTTGTGCTTTAAATTAAACTTTTACCCATGTGTGATTTTATAACATCATACACTGGTCATATGGAAAATACTGGTTCATAGAGGTATGCAAATCTTCCAAACATTAACATATTTCATTACACAGTATTTTTAAAAATCACATTCATTAATACCACCACCAATCCCATTAGAACAGTCTTTATGAGGAAGTTGTCAAGTGTTGGAGAGGATGTAGAGAAAAGGGAACTCTCATACACTGCTGGTGGGAGTACAAACTGGTGCAGCCACTATGGAAGACAGTATGGAGATTCCTCAAAAAATTAAGAATAGAACTACCATATAATCCAGCTATTTCACTGCTGAGTATTCATCCAAAGAAGAGGAAAACACGAATGCATAAAGATACATGCACCCCTATGTTCACTGCAGCATTATTCACAATAACCAAGACTTAGAAGCAACCTAGGTGCCCATCAAGGGATGAATGGATAAAGAAGATGTGGTATATACACACAACAGAATACTACTCACCCACAAAAAAGATGAAACCTTGCCATTTGCAAGAACATGGATGGACCTTAAAGGTATTATGCTAAGCGAAATAAGTCGGGGGGGGGGGGAATCAAATATCATATGATCTCACTCATAAATAGAAGACAAAAACAAGAAAAAAGAAACACATAGAGACATAGATTGGATTGGTGGTTACCAGAGGGGAGGGAGGAGAGCAAAACGGGTGAGTAGGCATGTGTGTCTGATGACGAATGGTAATTAGTCTTTAGGTGGTGAACGTGATGTAATCTACATAGGAATGAAACTATAGTGATGCACACCTGAAATTTACATATTGTTATAAAACAATGCTACCTTAATAAAAAAAAAAGATTCTAGCTTCTATCCAATTTCACGTACAAATATAACAGTAATCTACTAACGAGTAGTTAATAAAAATGGTATACTAAGTTAATAAACAGGTTTACATTATGTAATAGTGACATTAAAGCACTATTTCCATATCTCCTTTTAAAATACTCATAAGGGTTTACTTCACATTTTGAAAAGTTATCATCATCGATGTTGAGATATATTTTTAGAATAATTTTTGTTCAAAACGCAAATATAATCAACTGCAATTGCTCAATATTTCTAGAAGTACCCTTCGGCCCCTGGTCTTGTCATTATGCTACTTACTGGACCCTCCATCTGACAGTGTGTAGGAACATGGAAGCCCTATGAGCATTACGTTACCTATTTGCTTATTTAATACTTTCATTTTAATATAAACCTAAATGAATGGCTAAAACTAAGATTTGAAAACTACCTATGGGTTTCAGTAATGCATATTAAATATTACTTCAATAACTATGAATAATTATACATAAGACTTCAAGTGATTTCAACTGGAATACCATACTGACATTTTGATTAATATATTCAAGAAACACATAACAAAGTTGGGGGAAATCTATACAGGGCAACAAAATTCATTGAAAGTGTGCAACTGATTTTATGAGATAGAATTAAAAACACAAAACTCAAAGTAGTCTGTATACCTCCTTGGTATGCTTCACAGTACCTTATTTAGAGCAATAAGTTGCTGTCTGACTCATTCATTCTTCAAACTAGAAAGAAGAGAACTTAGAAACATTACTAATGAACTCTGTAAAATTAAAAATTTTATATAGAGCAGATCCCATAACAGTGAAACAAGAAGGCAGTCTCCTGGAGCTTAAAAGAGACGTCACTAGAAAAATTAAAATAATAGTACTTTCATTAATTAATGAACACATGGCATGTGTAAATCATCATCCTCTCACACATACCTGCCTCATTTCTTTTATACTTGACTAAGCAAGTGATGTTTGATTAACATTTGAAGAATAAATAGACGGTACCTGGATGAAGAGCTAGAGGATTGGTAAAAAGCATCTAGGCATGGTGAACTGGAATCTGAATGCCCTGAAGCAGGAAAAAGAACAGCAAGTTCCAGGCTTTGTGAGAGTGGAGTACAGAGTATAAAAGACAGTGGCACAAGATAACCCTACAGAGGAAGGCAGAAGTTAAATCATGCAATACCTCAAAAGCCAGGTTAGAATTTTAATGTTTACTTTTAGGTCAGTAAGAAACACCAAAGGATTTTACACAAGAGGATGATAAAACTAGCATTTTAAAAAAGACTACTTTGGTTATCCTTTGGAAAATGAATAAGAGGAAGATTCAAGCATCTATGGAGATCAATCAAGAAACTACTGCAGCGGGGCCAGCCCCGTGGCTGAGTGGTTAAGTTCTCGCACTAGGCTGCAGCGGCCCAGAGTTTCACTGGTTCGAATCTTGGGTGTGGACATGGCATGGCTCATCAGGCCATGCTGAGGCGGCATCCCATATGCACAACTAGAAGGACTGACAACTAAGAATATACAACTACGTACCGGGGGGCTTTGGGAAGAAAAAGGAAAAAAAAATCTTTAAAAAAAAAAAAAGAAAGAAAGAAACTACTGCAGCAATCTAGGTGAAAGATACTGGCAGCCTAGACTAGCATGATGGCAGCCTAGACTGGGATGATGGCAATGTCAGTAAGTAGATCAAAGAGATAACTAAAGATAAAACCAAGCAGCCTTAAGCATAAGATGTGAGTTTTCCAAGTTGTCTGTTTGTTTACTTACTATTTATTTACCTGTATTATATCTTTAATGGTATAAATAAAAACTTAAGTGTGACCTAGTATTTAACTTATGCTTACAGGTTCAAAATTGACTGATAAAAGAATGTCCAACAATTATAAGGGGAGTAGTTAAGAAACACACCTAGCTATTTGATAATAGTAAACCAGATACAAAATGAAAAGCATGCTTATACTATTACACATTTTACTAGGAGTCTTAGAAACTTTACAAAATTTATGCTATTGTACAATATAAGCATAAACAACAAGTTGCATCTAAACTAAGATCACATTAAAAAATTTCAGAAGTGACAATTCTATCTGCTACTGATAACAGAAGAATATTATTCATTTGTTGCCAGTTGTAATCTCTCATGCATAATGTAGAAATGGGATGTATACGTGTGTAGGTACACATATACATACGCACAGTAACAACAACAATAAATGGTTCCAGAAAAAAAACAATATACTTAATTTTGGATAGTACCGGTGTCTTACAACTTATCAAATAAGAGAGTAACTGAGAAAATAAAAAATACATTTATTACAAAAATAAAAATGTTCTGATTGCTACTTATAAACATCACAAAAATGGAAGCCTTTTATAATTTTAATTTCTTAATGTATGACTTAATATTTGTGCATAATGCTTAACACAAATTATCTTTTAGTGATGAGCATTTCTTCCTAAAATTTACATATGATCTAGAAATTCAAATTTAAATCACTTTCTTAGAAGAACCCAGAACATCATACTGAAGATCTACTGCACAAAAATAACCCTGAAGGCAGAATCATAGCAGTGTGTAACAGAAAATTCTTACCAATTTTTCATCAACTGTTATGAGTTGCGTGTCTCGAGTTTGGTCCTGTGCCAGCCTCCATGTGGAAGTGCTCAATGACCTGCAGTGCAAAACTTTAAGTTAAAAAATGATCCATGCAATGAGACAAGAGAGGCAGACAAATGTTACATAAACAAACTACCTACTAACAATATCTGTCTTATAAGACAAAGAGAATAGAAAGAAAGAGAAGAGGGCACAAAAATCCTTTTTCTCCCCAATTAGTTCTGTCTGCTGAGTTTTTGGCAGACTCTCACTTGACAGTTGATAACAGGCTGCACTTAACATCAGTCTATAGGCTCTCCGTCACAGAAAGGCCACCAGTGACAAGTATTGTACTGCTATGAGTGTACAGTGGCTAGTTTGTCACTACCAGGAAGAAAAATGCAAAACTATATCAACTCTTCCAGCATGCTGATTCCTAAATTATGGCAGCAGAAAGAAAAAGAAAAAGCTCAACCAAATTCTTAATGGCCTAAATTAAGAAGAAAGAAAGATATGGAAGAATTATCCATACTTACTGGTTTGTAAAAGCTCTTTTACTTATTTTGGATATTGATTCTTTACTGTTTTATGTTGTAGATACTTTCTCCTTGTTTGTTATCTTATTCTTCATTTATAATACCTTTGGTTTAGAGGTTTTTATGTAGTAGCTTCTGTCATTTTTTCGTTTATGCTTCCCAGATTTTGTGTCTTTTTAGTAATGTTTTTATACTCTAATATTATTAAAAATACTTTTTTTACTTGGCCATTTCACTGATGTGACATTCTTTACAGGCTAATCAGTAAATAGATAGTTGCTATATAATTCACATTTAATCTAAAATTAACTGTAGATTATATTTTGTAGGTATAACTAATTAAATGCTGTGTTTGTAATTGACTCTGGACCTCTGTTGCTACCTTAACTATCTAGAATTGGAGGGGCATTTTTCTCCACATCTGAGATTTGATTTTTTAAATAATTTCTCTCTCCATGTTTGAGGAATAGTTACTTAGCAAATGACCTAATATAACCTGCACACACACACACACACACACATACGTATACATATACATACACGTGTATTATGTGTCCTTTTTACTTAAATTTTTCTGAAATAAATTATATGAATATATTGTTTCAAATAATAAATAAAAATTCTTTTTTATGATCTCTTTGCAATCTAGCCTATCAAAAGTTTTTTCTGACAAAAAATTTTGTGATTTTTAACTCTTTCTGGTAGGATTATTTTACTTAACATCTTTTGTCTTTTTTTTTATTGTGCTGCCTTTTATATATAGCCTGATAAAAATATGAGATTATGTGTTGTTTGTGTATTGGTTTATAAAAATTATCTGTTTACAGAAAATGATATATAACTTAATTCTTCTGATTAATTGGAAATTAAGTAAAATTACTAAAATATATCTCTGAAGCATATATGTTTTAAAAATTTAAAAATTTACCTTGTGTTATGACTAATGTACTTTAAGATTTTTTTTTTTTTCTTTTTGGAGGAAGATTAGCCCTGAGCTAACTACTGCCAATCCTCCTCTTTTTGCTGAGGAAGGCTGACCCTGAGCTCACATCTGTGCCCATCTTCCTCTACTTTATACGTGGGACGCCTACCACAGCATGGCTGCCAAGCAGTGCCATGTCCGCACCCGGGATCCGAAGCAGCGAACCCCGGGCCGCCGAGAAGCGGAACGTGCGAACTTAACCGCTGCGCCACTGGGCCGGCCCCTACTATAAGATTTTATTACACAATTTAAGAGAATATTGTTTAAATCGAATCTACTGTGCAGTCCAAAATTGCAGAGTTCATGGATTGTGGAGTTTTAATATATCTAATAATTTGCACTATTTTGATCTAATACCTGTTAGAGAAACTTCATTTTCTTAAAATGTAGCTAGATTTTCTAATATTTCAAGTTCTCTTAGTTTCTTTATCATTGCCTAATTTTTTCCTGTAATATTTGGATTTGGTTAAAAGTATTCAAGACGTTTTTAGTGTCATGTTGTTGGTCTTAATGATTTCCAGAGGAAATAGATTTTAAAAGGTGATTAATTATGCTTTAATATTATAAAAACCAGAATGTGTATTTTAACGGTTTGTATAAATGATTTAGAATAACTTCCATGTAGATGTATTTTGTGTAGATACGTTTCTGAGCAGGGTATTTACAGTGGTAAAGAATTATATTAATTTTGGGAAATAATTGACATAGATATTTCTAAAAACATTTTCATAAAGCAGAAGAGCCTTTTGTATTATGAGTTATCTTTAAATTATATTAGTAAGTAGATTTTCTCTAAAGCTGTGTACACCATAGCTATTGAAAGTTGAACCTCTGGCATGAAGTTTTGCATCAATTATTAGTGATTATGTTACAATAAAATTATGGTGATTATATTGCATTTAAAAAAGAACTGAACACTATATATTCATTTGGTTTATAAATTTGAGTCATAACTGTATATACTAACTTACTTTCAAAAGAGAAATCTCCATAAGATGGCTTAATGTTTTGGAAAACTTTAAAATGCTTAATTGTCACAATCAGTGATAGCTATGGCATCCATTACTGTAAACTACAATGTGTACATGAAATAAGACATCTGTTAGCTTTAAGTAATTTTTGGGGGGTGAGGATAGGACAATGCTAATATAAAAGAGCTAGATTCTGTGCCCATTTTATTTTTGACTTAATATTTCTCTTTTAACTATTCAGACTTTCTTCAATTCTGTGAATGGGATATAGGACTAAACTCATAACATTAGTTAAAATGATCATACAAATCCTTCCTATTTAAACTACTTTTGTTTTGAAATTAAAGTGAAGAAACTTTTTATTTGTTAATTAAATAATTAAATTCTACAACTTTTACTGGGCGAACCCCAGGCCGTCGAAGCGGAACGTGCGCACTTAACGGCTGCGCCACCAGGCTGGCCCCTATGGATAATTCTTAAGTTTCAAAAGAGGGTGTCACACAACAAAAAACAAACTACCAAATTAAAAATGAGAAAAGGACTTGAATGGGCATTTACCCAAAGATCTACAAATAGACAATAAGCACATGAAGAGATGCTCAACATTACTAGTCATTAGGGAAATGGAAATCAAAACTACGGTGAGATACCACTTCATACCCAACAGGATGGTTATCAAAAAAACAAGTCTTGGTGGGATATGGAGAGATTGGAACCCTTGTGCACTGTTGGTGGGAATGTAAAATCATGCAGTCGCTGTGGAAAACGGTATGGCACTTCCTAAAAAAGTAAACATAGACTTAACATATGACCCAGTGATTTAACTTCTGGGTATATACCCAAAAGAACTGAAAGAAGGGACTCGAATATATACTTGCACACCAAAGTACATAGCAGGGTTATTCACAATAGCCGAAAGTAACAATTACCAAAATAATAATCATATTTTACTGGACAACGTCTAACACTAGGAAGTTAAGTGTACATGGAGAAATGACTAATATGTAATCATCAGCAAGTAAATGCTAATTTTACTTTGCTATTTAGCAACCATTTTCAAGAAACTTAGAAATTTTATTTGCCTCGTGAGCTTGCCTTTCTGGCTACCCATTTGTTTTGTTAACTGGCCTGTTCATATTTCCAGGTTTCTCAAGTGTCAACCTTAATTCTGAGCCCAAAGGATAAACTCTGAGGGCTGTGACTGTTATCATCAATTATCACTATTAGAGTGTAAAAATCATTTATTATATTTAGTTTTTCTTTATAAGCTTCCTGGTAAGAAAATGATATATCCTGGAAATGGATATCAAGAGATCTTATTTCCAACTCTGGTTTTACTACTTACTAGTTGTGTCTATGGACAAATCACTTAACCTCTCTGCATCTCAATTTCATTCTCTGTAAATCTGTAAAATGAGGATTTATTACTCTAAAGTTTCTTTTAGTGATGAGTCTATGTGATGCTAAAAGTGGAACTGAGTATAGTTCTAGTTTGTTTTAATAATTCCCTATGGAAATGCTGTATCATAATTACTCAACTCATAATCTGTTTTCCTTTAAAAACCTAAGGAGGTACATCCTTCAAAAACATGTATATACACCACATTTGTTTATCCACTCATCTACTGATGAACATTTGGGTTGTTTCTCCTAATTCATTTGCAAGTTTCTGTGGGGGTCTAAGTTTGAAACTCATTTGGGTCAATATGTAGGGACCAATTGCTGGATTATATGTTAAGACTATGTTTAGCTTGTAAGAAACTGCCAAACTGTCTTCCAAAGTGGCTGTACCATGGTACATTCCCACCAGCAATGAATGAGACTTCCTGTCCTTGTTCTTGCCAGTGCTTGGTGTTGTCAGTGTTTTCGATTTTACCTATTTTAACAGGTGTGTAGTGGCATCTCACTGGTTTTCAATTTTCTAATGTCATAGGATGTTGAGGCACCTTTTCAGAAGCTTATTTGCCATCTATATATCTTCTTTCATGAGGCGTCTGTTGAGATATTTTGCCTATTTTTTAATTGGGTTGTTTGTTTTCTTGTTGAATTTTAAGAGTTCTTTGTATATTGTGGAGGCAAGCTCTTTATCAGATATGTGTTTTGGAAATATTTTCTTCCGTTTTGTGCTTGTCTTTCATTCTCTTAAAGTCTCTTTCACAGAGCAGAAGCTTTTAATTTTAATGAAGTCCAACTTACCTATTCTTTTCTTTCATGGATTGTGCTTATGATGTTGTATCTAAAAACTCAGCACCAAACCAAGCTACCTAGATTTGTTCTTATGTTAATTTTTGTGAAAAGTGTAAGGTCAATGTACGGATTCGTTTTTTTGCACGTGGATATGTTCCACTTCCACTTATTGAAAAGATTATCTTTTCTCCATTGGATTACCTTTGCTCTTTTCTCAAAGATCGGTTGACTATATTTCAGTGATCTATTTCTGGGCTATTGATTCTGTCCATTGATCTATTTATCTATTCCTTTGCCAATTCCACACTGTCTTGATTACTGTAGCTGTGTACTAAATCTTGAAGTCAGTTAATGTTAGTCTGCTGACTTTGTCATTCTTCTCCAGTATTATATTGAATTTTCGGTCTTTTGCCTTTCTATATAAACTTAGAATCAATTTCTTTTTTATTCCTCCCCAAATCCCCCCAGTACATAGTTGTGTATTTTAGTTATGAGTCCTAGTTGTGGCATGTGGGACGCCACCTCAGTGTGACCTGACAAGAGCTGCCATGTCTGCGCCCAGGATCTCAACCAGTGAAACCCTGAGCCACCGAAGCAGAGTGTGCGAACTTAACCACTCGGCCACACAGCCGGCCCCTAGGAGCAGTTTCTTGATAGCTATGAAGTAGCTTGCTGAGGTTTTGATTCAGATTATGCTGAATCGGAAGGGGCGGAGCAAAATGGCGGGGTGAGCTGAGCAGATTATGCTGAATCTATAGATCAAGTCAGGAAGAACTGACATCTTAACAATATGGAGTCCTATCCATGTATATTTATTAGGATCGTCTCTGATTTCTTTTTATTTATGTATTTATTTTGCTATGAAAGATTAGCCCTGAGCCGACATCTGTTGTCAGTCTTTCTCTTTTTCTGCTTGAGGAAAATTAGTCCTAAGTTAACACCTGTGCCAATCTTCCTCTATTTCACGTGTGGGTTGCTGCCACAGCATGGTGTGTAAGCCTGCAGGTACAGGCCCACGCCCAGGATCTGAACCCACAAAACCTGGGCCACTGAAGCAGAGCACGCTGAACTCAACCACTAGGCCATGGGGCCAGCCCTGTCTCTCTGATTTCTTTCATCAGAGTTTTGGAGTTTTCTTCATATATATCTTGCAAATACTGTTTTTATACTTCAAAATATACTCTTCAAAAAGTCTTAATGGTGAAAAGATAAAAAGAAATCATTTGCAATGGAAAATAGTATCTGAATAAGAATAATATTACTGACAAAGCACTAACACAATTCTCCCTTTAAAGCAAATTAAACTTATCAACCCCGAACAGTAAAATTCCCATATCTCTTGTAGCAGTTTGAATACCTGGCTCCAAATTTCTGTGGACACTCCTCTTTCCCACCAAGAGCTAGAGGTCTTTGTTCCCTGTTCCTAGAATCTGAACCTTGTGACTCCTTGATCAGTATAATACAGAAGTGAGGCTATGCATGTTTCCAGGCTCAGGCCTTAAAAAACTAGCAGCTTCCATTTCCTGTCTCATAACATTGTTTCTTGGGATATTCACTCTTGGAATCCAGTCACCAGGTTGTGAGGAAATCCAAGCTGCCTCACAGAAAGACTCCCGTGAAGAGGAATCAATAGCCAATATCACTTTGCCAGCCATGTGAGTGAGCTGTTGGACATGGATCCTCTAGTCCATTAAGTCATCCCAGCAGACACCACATGGAGCAGAGACAAGCTTCCCTGCCAAATCCTGCCCAAATTACAGATCTGTGAGCAAAACAAATGACTGTTGTGTTTTAAACAACTTAATTGAGTAGTGGGGTAGTTTGTACCTAACTATAGATAATGAAAACATCCCTACAAATAATTAAATATGGTTTTATTTTATTTTCAAAGATTGGCACCTGAGCTAACATCTCTTACCAATCTTTTTTTTTTTCTCCTCCTTCGTCTCCTCCTGATGGCCCCCTGGTACATAGTTGTACATTCTAGCTGTGGGTCCTTCTGGTTGTGCTGTGTGGGACGCCACCTCAGCATGATTGATGAGCAGTGTCATGTCCGTGCCCAGGATCTGAACTGGTGAAACCCTGGGTCACCAAAGCAGAGCCCACGAACTTAACCACTTGGCCACACAGCTGGCCCCTAAATATGGTTTTATAAATATTAAAACTGAATCAGCAACTTCAAGGGACGAGAAGTAATCTGCTGGACTCGTAGACAAAGTAGAATTCCTAATTCTAGAGAAATTATTAAGGAATCAATTAATCCTCAGCCTTTTGATTAAAACCAATTACGTTTGTTGTCCATAAATTGCAAATTGAATTAACCCAAATTCACATTAAATCCGAAAGTGTTTATAGTTCCATACTAAACCAAAAGGAAACATTACTAAGAGTTTTAACTGAAATAACCCAATAACAATACATACATATACTCTATGCCACAATAATTATCTCAGACTTAGAATATGTTGATATTTGGGTAAATCACCTTCAAGTTAATGACCTTGAAGCTTTTCAAGATCTTGACTCAACAGAAAAAATTTAAACTGTCTTCATCATACTGTACTCACTAGACAGAAGCAACAAAGAACTAATTGTTAACAGAAAAAATAAAGATGAGGGGTCAAGGGATCATTTTAATTTGGGGGGAAAATCTGTGGAGAAGGCACATATGTCCCTACACAGACATACAGAGAAAGGCAAAGATCCTACAAATGCTTTGATTAAGTTCAATGGAAATAACAGTGAAGACAGTCTATAACCTATTCACAAGTTCTTTGATTCTAATTCAGGTTTATGACATCAAGTTCTAATCTTCACCTACAGTACTTAATATTATCTTAAAATGTTCGACTGGTCAAGTCAGTAAAAAATTAATAATCTCCTGCTCATAGATGTCCTTTTTCCCATTCTTCTGAGCCAGGTGGAACGTGTAGGAGGAACTAATAGCAGTTGTGCCTCTGGACACAACTCAAGCCAAAAACTTAAAATAATCCTTTGAGAATCATCCAACAACTAAGGAAAGATTTGTGCAAGAGGGATAAGGGTAATTATGCTCACATACCAGACTTAGGAATGGAACTGAGAAGTAATAAGGAGAATGTGGGCAAGGTTTTAGAGGGTGATAACAAAGAAACTCGAGGGCATGATGGAAAATGTAAAGGAGAAAGACATATACCTAAGTTTACAGCAAGAGGTTATCAAAATAAATATAAATGAGGTGAAAATAAAGTGAATAAGAAATATAGAAGTCATGGTGATGATAATTATATTATAAAACACAATTAATACATGAAAAGTTCATATTTAGGAAGGTCAAATCATTGAGTTGTTTTGGCCACTAAAGAATAACTCTACTGGTTTGGAATGCCGTAAAGGAAGGAACTGAGTTGTACTTTAGCACGTCTTGTAAATAGCTGGAAGAAAATTTACCATGAAGATATCAATTATTAATCTATAAATTAAATATAATAATAATAATTCTAACCAAATTTTTATAAAATTACATGATTCTCAACAGGAAGAAAAAAATCACAAAAATAACAAGAAAATTTTGAAAAACAACTATAAGGCAGGATTTGCCTTGCCAGTTAATGACCTACAGTAACTAAAATATCATGGTATTAGCAGAAGCACACACACATAGATCAAATAAACAGGGCAGATCAGAGTAAAAAGATTGACTATGCAGATCTTTAAATTTATTATATAATAAAAGTACAACTTCAAATCAGTGGTAAAAGGCTGAACTAGTCAATAAATGATACTGAAACATCTGGCTATCCCTTCATGGAAAAAATGTTTGCATCATTTTATAAAATAGTTATATCATATACCAAAGAACTCCAGAGGGATTAATACATACACATATATACACATTGTGTTGTGTGTGTAAATTACTGGAATAAAGTATTAGAGTTTTTAAAATAACTTTTGGGCGTAAAAGTTTTCTTAATCAAGACACAATACCACAAACTGTGAAAGAAAACTAACTTATGAACAATAAAAGGTGCTACAAACTAAATTAAAATAAAGGAAATATCAGAGATAATAGAAATAGACATACCAGATAAAAGACTAATATCTAGAATATACAAAGGACTTTTAGAAAGCAAGACAAAAATCACCCCAAAAAGGGAAGGAGAGCAGAGGATATGAACATGGTAGATATTAATACCAACTACAACAATAATCACTTTAAAATCAAATAGTCTAAATACACCAACTGGAAGACAGAATGTGTCGGAGTGGTTAACAAAAACGAGGATCCAGGATCCAACTATATGTTGCCTAAAAGAAATGCATTTTAAATACAAAGGCACAGATAGATTAAAAGTAAAGAGATGGAGAAAGATATACTATACTAACAATAATCAAATCTTATAGCAGTAGCTATAATAATCTCAAACAAAGTGGACTTCAGAACAAGGAAAATTATCAGGAATAAAGAGGGGCATGTCATCATGATAAAGGGGTCAATTCTCCAAGAAGACATTAATAATCCTTAAGGTGGATACACCAAAGAAGAGAATATCAAATTATGTGAGGCAAAAACTGAAAGAAGTACAAGAAGAAAAAGACAAATTCATTATTAATAGATAAGACTTCAACACTCTTCTAATAGTAACTAACAGTGCCAGCAAGCAGAATATCAGTAAGGATATAGCTGAACTGAACAGCACCATCAATAAACTGGATTTAACTGACATTTACAGAATACTTCAAAATACAACAGCAGAATATAATTCTTCTCAAGTTCATATGGAACATTCACCAAGATAGGCCACATTCTAGGCCATAAAGACCCCTTAACAAATTTAAAAGAAGAGAAATCACACAACATACGCTCTCAGTCAAAAATGGAATTAAACTAGAAATCACTAATAGAAAACTGGAAAATCCCCAATAATTTGGAGATTAAACAACACACTTCTAAATAACTTACAGCTCAAAGAAGTCTCAAGAGAAATTTTCAAATATTTTGAACTAAATGAAAATGAAAACACAACTTTTCAAAATCTGTGGGATGCAGTAAATGCAGTGTTTAGAAATTTATAGCATCGAATACATATATTAGAAAAGAACCCTTGGCGGCCAAGGGTTTCACTGGTTTGGATCCTGGGCGTGGACATGACACTGCTTGTCAGGCCATGCTGAGGTGGTATCCCACATGCCACAGCTAGAAGGACCCACAACTAAAATATACAACTATGTACTGGGGGGATTTGGGGATAAAAAGAAAAAAAAAAAGATTGGCAACAGTTATTAGTTCAGGTGCCAACCTTTAAAGAAAAAAAAGAAGAAAAAAAGAAAAGTCTAAATTCAGTAATCTAAGTTTCCACCATAGGAAACTGTAGAAAAAAGAGCAATACAAACCTAAGGCATACAGAAGAAAAAAATAATAAAAATTATAGCAGAAGTCAATGAAGTTGTAAACAAGAAATTGGTAAAGAAAAATTAACAAAACCAAGAACTGGTCTTTGAAAAGACCAGTAGGATTGAAAAGTCTCTAGCCAAGCTAACCAAGAAAGAGAGAAGCCACAAATTACTGATACCAAAAACAAAAGAGGTGTCATCACTACTGATACCATGGAAATTAAAAGAATAATAAAGAAATACTATGAACAACTTCATGCCCACAAATGTGATAACCTGGATGAATTGGACTAATTATTTGAAAAACACAAACTATCAAAACTCATACAAGGAGAAATTATCTGAATAGGCCTACAACTATTAAAGAAACTGAATCAATAATTAATAACCTTCCAAAAAAGGAGGCACCAGGCCCAGATTGGTTTCCTGGTGAATTCTACCACTTAAGAAGAAATGACACTAATTCTCTATAATTTCATACAGAAAATAGAAGCAAGAGAACATGTCCTAATTTATTCTATGAGATCAGCATCACTTTAATACCAAAACTGGATAAACAGACATTTAAATAAAGGAAAACTACAAACCAATATCTCTTACGATTACAGATGCAAAAATCCTCAACAAAATATGAGCACATCAGATCCAACAATGTATAAAAAGATTTATACACTATGACCAAATGGGATTTACTCCAGGTATGCAAGACTGGTTCAGTATTCAAAAATCAATTAACGTAATCCAGCACCTAATCCAGGCTAAAACAGAAAATCACATGATCATATTGTCACATAAAAGGCATGTGACAAAATCCAACACCTATTCATGCTAAAAACTCTCAGCAAACTAGGAATTGAGGGGAACTTTTACAACTGGATAAAGAACATACACATAAAATCTACAACTGACATACATAATGGTTAGTAACTAGACGCTTCCTCTAAGACTGGGAAAAAGGTACGGATAGCCCCCCTTGCTACTCCTGTTTAACATTGTACTGAAAGTCCTAGCTAAAGCAATAAGACAAGAAAATGGAATGCAAAGTATGCATATTGGGAAGGAAGATATAAAACTGTCCTGGTCTGCAGATGACATCATTGTCTATAGAGAAAAACCCCAAAGAATCAACAAAAAAACCCCTAGAACTAAAAAGTAATTCAATATCAATTTGCAGGATACAACGTTAATATACAAAAGTCAACTGCTTTCCTATATAACCAGCAATGAATAACTGGAATTTAATACTAAAAACACAATACCATTTACATTAGCACCAAAAAATAAATAAATATTTAGGGGTAAATCTAACAAAATATGTATAAGATCTATATGAGCAAAACTAGAAAACTCTGATGAAACAAATCACAAAATATCTACATCAATGAATATTCCCTGTTCATAGATAGGAAGACTCAATATCATTAAGATGTCAATTCTTCCCCTAAATGATTGATCTATAGATCCAACACATCCAAATCAAAATTCCAGCAAGTTATTTTGTTGGATATCAAGAAGCTGATTCTAAATGCATATGGAAATACGAAGACTCAAACTAGTCAACATAACACTGAAAAAGAATAACAAAGTCAGAGGACAGACACTAACTGATTTCAGACTCACTACACATATTAGTAATCAAGATAGTATGGTATTGGTAAAAGAACAGATAAATAGATCAATGAAATAGAATCAAGAGCCCAGAAAGAGACTACTGAAATACAGTCAACTGATCTTTGAGAAAGGAGTAAATGCAATCCAATGGAAAAAAGATAATCTTTTCAATAAGTGGAACTGAAACATATCCACATGCAAAAAAATGAATCTACACAGTGACCTTACACTTTTTACAAAATTAACTCAAAATGGATCATACACCTAAATGAAAAAAGCAAACTATCATACTGCTAGAAGATAACATAAGAGAAAAGTCTAGAAGAACTTGGCTTGGTGCTGAGTTTTTAGATACAACATCAAACACAAAATTCATGAAAGAAAAAATGGATGAGCTGGACTTCATTAAAATTAAAAGCTTCTGTTCTGTGAAAGAGACTTTAAGAGAATGAAAAGACAAGCACAGACCAGAAGAAAATATTTGCAAAACACGTATCTGATAAAGAGCTTGCCTCCACAATATACAAAGACCTCTTAAAATTCAACAATAAGAAAACAAGCCCTTTAAAAGGTAGGCAAAAGATCTGGTTAGACACCTCACCAAAGAAGATATATAGATGAGAAATAAGCATATGAAAAGGTGCTCAACATCATATGTCACTAGGGAATTGAAAATTCAAACAACAATGAGATGCCACTATGCACCTATTAGAATGGCTAAAAATCCCCAAAAGTGACAACACCAAATACTAGTGAGCATGTGGAGCAACAAGAAGTCTCATCCATACTGCTGGGAGTGCAAAATGGTACAGTCACTTTGAAAGACAGTCTGGCAAAGCTAAACATAGTCTTAACATACAATCCAGCAGTTGTGCTACTAGGTATTTACACAATTTAACTGAAATCATATGCCCACACAAAAATCTGCACAAGAATATTTATCATAGTTTTATTAATAATTGCCAAAAACAAATCTTTCAATCAGTGAATTGATAAATTGTGGTAGAGCTATACAATGGAATGTAATTCAGTGATAAAAAGAAATGGGCTGGAGAAAATATTTGCAAATCACATATCTGACAAGGGATTAATGTCCAGAATTATAGAGGGAACTACTAAAATTCAACAACAAAACAATAATCCAATTCAAAAATGAGCCAAGGACTCAAATAGACATTTCCTCAAAGCAGATAATGAATGGCCAATAAGCATATGAAAAGATGTTCAACATCACTAATTATCAGGAAAATGCAAATAAAAACCAAGCAATACCACATCATACTCATTAGGATGGAGAAGGAAGGAAGGGAGGGAGGGATGGAGGGAGAGGAGGAAAGGAAGGAAGGGAGGGAGGGGAAGGGAGGGTGGGGGGAAGGGAGGAAGGTGCAAGTGTTGGCAAGGATGTGGAGAAACTGGAACCACTGGTGGGAATGTAAAATCATATAGGCACTAAGCAAAACAGTATGATAATTCCTAAAAAGAATTAAAAATGGAATTACCATCAAGCAATTCTACTTCTGGATATATATCCAAAAGAAGTGAAAGCAGGGACTTGACTAGGTATTTGTTCACCAATGTTTATAGCAGCATTATTCACAGTAGCCAAAAAACGGAAGAAACCCATGTCCACTGATGGATGAATGAATTAAAAACAATGTGGTATATACATATACTGAATTATTATTCAGCCTTAAAAAGGAAGGAAATTCTGATACATGCTACAACAGGGATGAACCTTGAAGAAATGCTAAGTGAAATAAGCCAGTCACAAAAGGACAAAGAGTGTACGATTCCACACATGAAGTACCTAGAGAAAATCAGAGACAGAAAGTAGAATGGTGGTTGCCAGAGGCTTGGGCAGAGGAGAGTAGAGAGTTATTGTTTAATGGTCATAGAGTTTCAGTTTTGGAAGATGAAAAAACATCTAGAGATGTATGGTGGTGATGGTGGCACAACAATATGCATGTACTTAATGTCACTAAACTACACTTAAAAATGATGAAAATGTTAAATTTTGTTTATGTGCATTTAATTTTACACTTAAAAAAAAAGAATACGCCTTGTGAGAAAACTGTGGTATTGCTTGGTTTTTATTTGCATTTTCCTGATAATTAGTGATTTACACCCCAACAGAGAGGAACACACACATAAAAGTTTGATAAAACTGAAGATTTATGACTTTGCCTGAGAAAGCCTCGTCATGTATGTATGCATGTATATATGTAGGAGTACGTCATATATACCTATAGCAATCACGAATCTCTTCACAAATTTTTAGAAGACCAAATTGAAGCTGTTGACCTTCAAGAGGATTATTCATTTCTATTGCCTCATTAGCATATTTTCCAACATCATACACTTTTAAAAAATTTCTAGTGCGTGTCTATGTAAACACAAAATAAGTGATACTTTGTTACCATACTTAATACCAATTACCACCCTTCTGATTTTCAGACCATTAGCACCATTATTGAACACATTCTGCATAAAAATAGCTGATAATTTTGAATTTTTCTTCACTAACAGATTTATGTCACAAATAAGCACATAAGAGCAAATCCTCTTTAATATATTTACAAAAATGTAAAGGACAAAGCAGAAAGAAAAGCAAGCCCATATAAACCAGCTGACTCCTCTAAGCAAGTAAGTACTGGACATTTTCAGTTATCTATCTTGTTCACCTTTCAGCATCAAGACGCTTACTTCAATTACAGCATTTAGAGGTACTTAGCATCTTTTGCAAAATAATGATTCTACTGATCAACCATGCACAATTCTCTATGCTCCTCATAAGGCCTGAGTGCTAGTCATACAGCTGCGCACCAGTATTCCAGCCCCTTCCAAGCAGACGGCGAGGTAACACTTCACAGCCGTCTCTGAAGTTAGATGTGGGCTACTGACTTACTTTGGCCAACGAAGTGAGAGGAAGTGACGCTACCTAGCAGAAGCTTTAAAAGTCAGTGCATAATAGCCTATCTCTTTTCCTCAGTCAGAATAATTAACGGTGGTCAGTCTGGGTCCCAAGCAAGGACAAATGGAGGAGTAGTGCTCCAGGCTACCCTACAAGGTACATGCAGCACGAACAAGAAATAAATTTTTGTTATTTTAAGCCACAGATATTTTGGGGTTTAGTATCCTGACTGATAGAGCTTCATAAGCAATTCTCTATTCATGTACTCCTCCAGGGAATGTCATATAAGAACTTAAATTGTATGACATCTGTTTTACATTGACTGTTTGAGGTTGAAAGTGTTACATATTGATAGTTTACTATTTTCAAGTAAATCAAGATGTCACTTTTAAAAAGCTACATTTTTGGTCTAGAGGGGAACAGTATTTATTTTCTTATGCCTCCAAAGCTTAGAAAGGGTATAAAAGTCACTCGATGATTTGCTTCACATGAGCTTTAATGCTACTGTTTCATTTTGGATAGCTCAGCTAATTTATAAAAAAATGGCTACGAGGCCAGCCTGGTGGCACAACGTTAAGTTCACAGGCTCCGCTTCACAGCCCAGGGTTCACAGGTTCAGATCCCAGGCGCAGACCTACACATGACTCATCAAGCCATGCTGTGGTAGGCATCCCACATACAAAGTAAGTAGAGGAAGACTGGCACAGAAGTTAGCTCAGGGCCAATGTTCCTCATCAAAAAAAAAAGTATGTATTTTATCTTCATTTCACTTTGAAGTATTCCAACTTGTTGCTTATTTGCTTCAGTTTAGGAATCTTTTGGTTTAAAACTTCTGCCATAAAACCACTGGAATTATGTTTATATCATGTATTTAAAATAAATTAAATAGTAAATTTGGGGCTGGCCGGGTGGCACCGTGGTTAAGTGCGCATGTTCCGCTTTGGCGGCCCAGGGTTCGCCAGTTCGGATCTCAGGTGCGGACATGGCACCGCTTGGCAAGCCACGCTGTGGCAAAAGGCCCACATAAAAAGTAGAGGAAGATGGGCACGGATCTTAGTTCAGGGACAGTCTTCCTCAGCAAAAAGAGGAGGATTGGCAGCAGATGTTAGCTCAGGGCTGATCTTCCTCAAAACAACAAAAAACAAAAAAAAACAAAATAGTAAATTCAATCACAGAAAATATGCTGACATTATAAAACATGATAGTTGAACAGACCAGCATTCATGATCCAGCAAAGAGAAAGCCAGTTGGTAGGTGTCACTTATTCTTCAATTCAAAGATGAAATATCTATCCATCAGCAAATCTGGCACTCTTGGGGACACTATTTCTTAAAGACTGATGATTACATGATTAAGAATAATTACAAATACATTTAGAAGAAAAAAATCATAACATTCAAATTTTTTTTTAACTTCATGAAACAATTTAGAAAACAGCCATGTAGTGACTTCAGAGTTAGTCAGACCCATGTTAATATTCCAGATCTGCCACTTAAGAGCAATATGATCTTGAACAAATTACTTCACAACTCCGCACTTCAATTTCCTCATCTGCAAAAATAAGGATAATAATACCTCACAGAATGACTGGCAGAATTAAATAACATGTTAAGTAATTGGCCCATGGAGTGCCTGGTGTAAAGAGAAATAAATGTTCATTTCTTTCCCTCTAGAAACAAGCAGGACCAGTTCCTTTAGTGGCAAGAGAGGGAAAGGGAACCCTACAAAAGACTAACAAACACATCTTTTCCATTTTCTCTCAAACATATAAACAGCTAATTTTTCTTTTTTACTAAATCTACTACTCTATGTCATTCCCTCTCACCTGGACTAATACAACAATCACTTAATGGGCCTCAGTGCCTCTAGTCTTATCTCCCTTGAAGGCATCTTCCACATCACCAAGTAATTATATTCAATCATGCCACTCTTTTGCTTAAAATCCTTCATTGGCTGGTGATAACGTATTTTAAAAAATGGAAGTATTTAGGGATGGAGCACCACGATAGCTATAATTTACTTTCAAATAGCTTAGGTAAAAAAGAATTTATGTATAAGTACATTTTAAACATATATATGTATATATATGCATATATACTCCTATATCTGCTTTTTGCTGATCTATATGCATACAATACAGAAATATGCAAAATGAGCAAAAAACAGAAAAATATTAACAATGTTAAAGCTAGGTGGTGAGTTTACGGATTCACTGTATTATAACTTTTTTGGATGTGTGAAGATTTTAACAAAAAGTAGAAAATTGAAAGCAAAACGAAAAATATTATCATTAGGATGCTTCATTTGTGGAAAACGGAAAACAATAAAAATGTATTTGCTTTTTGGGGCCGGTCCTGTGGCCGAGTGGTTAAGTTCATGCACTCCGCTTCAGCGGCCCACGGTTTCTCAGGTTTGGATCCTGGGCAAGGACATGGTGCCGCTCATGAAGCCATGCTGAGGTGGGATCCCACATGCCACAACTAGAAGGACCCACAACTAAAAATATACAACTATGTACTGGGGGGCTTTGGGGAGAAAAAGGAAAAAATAAAATAAAATCTTTAAAAAAAAAAAAAAGAGAGAAATGTATTTGCTTAAATATACATAGACAAACTCCAAGTATAAGAAACTAATAACAATGGTTTCTTGGGAGGTGGGGAGAGCAGTGGTAAATGAGCAGATTGGGGTGAGAAATAAGAGGAAGACTTTTACATCTAATTTACTTTGTATACGCATAACTCTGTGATTGCATTGTCTATCCAAATATTGCACTGAAAAGCAATGTTGATTATTTTTACTTACTGCATATGGTTACTATGAGGGCTAAATGAGACTACCTATGTAAAGCCAAGTGTTTGGCACTCGGTCAAGGTTCAACAAATCTTAGCTAGTTCGGCTGTTAAAGTAAGAAAAAAAAGTCGTCAGTATTAATAGTACCATCTATTGTGCACAAGTTATTTTTAACCCACATCCTAGGGATGGTTAGTTATACTCTCCAGAAGTGGCTACTTACAGATATGAATTTCAAATACTAGTATCAAAATTTACATCAAAGAACGTTTTTGATTTGGAATACATCAAGATTGAAATTATTTTTTCTTGATGAAATGAGTGGTATTTGAAATATATGACTGGCTAGAAAAACTGCATGGGCACCACTGAACAAGGTTTAACAATCTAACAAGCTCAGCAGCCTAGACTTTCAGAACAACGCTCAAGGGCTACAGCTCCATCTGGGCCTAGGATCGCCTACTTTGAGGAAGACACTGCTGCCTGACTTGACCAGTCCTGCCATCAGACTACTATTATTATTTATCTTTAGTGGACCACAATTCTCATCATAGGGCCAGTGAATCACCTCTTCATAGAGGACCCCGCTACCTGAACTGTCTAGATGGCAGGCCATTCCTATCATCAGAATTTATCATCCACCTTGAGTGAATCCAGGTATCGCCTCATAGAGCTACTGAAAAGATTAAAAGAGATCCAAATGATAAGCACTTAGCACAGTTCCTGATATATTCTAAGAATATTATTAGCAATCATTATTATTTATTTTGAGAAACTCAAGTTGTTAAATTAACAAGTAAATTCTGTATACAAGTTTTAAGTTTTTATTCGGTTACCCTGAAATTCATGCCAATTCTAAGACATGGATTCAACTACAAAAAAATGTTCAGATTAAAAATAAGTAAACGACAATTCATGTCCCTAAGCAGCCACAGTAGATGTCTGTTACCTATGACCTGATTTTGAAATCAGGCACAAATCAAGGAAGGATTCAGTAAACTACTGTAACTAGAGGTGAGTTGTTAAAAGAAAAACTGAAAATATCCTGTACTAGTTAACACAGCAGTGCCACTTTGAAATATAATATTTTTTTTAAATAATGCATGTCTGTAAACTGGAGAGACCTAGTGATTTGTTTAAACAAATTCAAAGAGAATTTTTTTTAAAAAAGTGTAAAATACAATCTAGACTTTATCACCTCCTAAACGTAACACAACAAAATATATATTCACTAGAGCACAAAAGGCCACATAAAAATAAAGACACACACACACTAAACTTCACTATGGTTAGCTTAATAGCCTGTTATTCAATTAATAGTTTTACAGAGCTTTATACCATTTAAGAAAAACTGGACAATCACTATTAGATTTATCCAAATCTAATCAGTAAAGCTGCAGACTACTAGACCTGAAAAGAGCAATTAAAACTCCCGCTGACTTCTCTGAGTAAATTACTTAAATACCTAAGTTTATGACTTTTAAATAAAAAATAGTCAGAACTGTATATGCAATTTGATTTCAATCACAAAACTAATATAATTAATAAGAAAATGAGACATGAAACCAGTACTTTTTCCAATGATTTTTCATAAAAACATTCCATCTTTTAAAAATATTCACTTAGGGGGGCTGGCCCCGTGGCCGAGTGGTTAAGTTCGCGCGCTCCGCTGCAGGCGGCCCAGTGTTTCGTTGGTTCGAATCCTGGGCGCGGACATGGCACTGCTCGTCAGACCACGCTGAGGCAGCGTCCCACATGCCACAACTAGAAGAACCCACAACGAAGAATACACAACTATGTACCCGGGGGCTTTGGGGAGAAAAAGGAAAAAATAAAATCTTTAAAAAAAAAAAAAAAAAAAAAAAAAAAAAAATATTCACTTAGGGGACCAGCCCGGTGGCTCAGCGGTTAAGTACACACGTTCCACTTCGGGCAGCCCAAGGTTCGCCGGTTCGGATCCCAGGTGCGGACATGGCACAGCTTGGCAAGCCATGCTGTGGCAGGCATCCCACATACAAAGTAGAGGAAGATGGGGGGGCCAGCCCCATGGCCGAGAGGTTAAGTTCGAGTGCTCTGCTGCAGGCAGCCCAGTGTTTCGTCAGTTTGAATACTGGGCGTGGACATGGCACGGCTCATCAAGCCATGCTGAGGTGGCGTCTCACATGCCATAACTAGAAGGACCCACAACTAAGAACATACAACTGTGTACCGGGGGGCTTTGGGGAGAAAAAGGAAAAAAATAAAAAACTCTTTAAAGTAGAGGAAGATGGGCATGGATGTTAGCCCAGGGCCAGTCTTCCTCAGCAAAAAGAGAAGGATTGGCAGCAGATGTTAGCTCAGGGCTGATCTTCCTCAAAAAAGAAAATTCACTTGAGATTTTTTTAACTGAAGTATAATTACCATATAACAGTATATTAGTTTCAAGTGTACAACATAATGATTCAATATTTGCATATATTGTGAAATGATCACCACAATAGGTCTAGTTATCATCCATCACCATACATAGCTACCAAATTTCGTGAGATGAGACGTTTTAAGATCTATTCTTTTAGCAGCTTTCAAATATGCAATACAGTATTATTTACTATAGTCACTATGCCATACCTAAAGAAGTCGCTTTAACTTTAAAATATTTTTTGTTATGTTACCAAACATCCAGGCAATAAATTACTTGCTGAAAAGAAGTTTGGAAGATCTGGCAAGAGTTAATACTTATCAACTAAAAAATAGTGTATGTATGTTCAAAAAAGCCCAGCTGAACTCTGTTGACCACATATACTTAAGAATGTATACCAAGATTCTAATTCCTATTCTTAATTCATCAAACATCTATTGAAACATCTACTATGTCTGGTGCACAATGCTAGATCCAGTAGCTGGCTTTAAAGATTTTATTGGAGGAAGGCAGACATATAAACAACAATTTCAATGTCACTACTTTAAATGCTAGTGGTAATTTCTATGATAAGAGAATATACAAGGTGTTTTTCTATGAATGGAGGAACAACTGCTTCTTCTTCAATTGTGGTTTCACAGCATAACACCGTGCTTAGTATATAATAAGCATTCAGTAAACATGTTTAGAGAAACGAATTGTTGTGGGTATTTTTGGGGGTTTTTTTAAAGATTTTATTTTTTCCTTTTTCTCCCCAAGCCCCCTGGTACATAATTGTATATTCTTCGTTGTGGGTCGTTCTAGTTGTGGCATGTGGGACGCTGCCTCAGCGTGGTCTGATGAGCAGTGCCATGTCCACGCCCAGCATTCGAACCAACGAAACACTGGGACGCCTGCAGCAGAGCGCGCGAACTTAACCACTCGGCCACGGGGCCAGCCCCTGTTGTTATTTTTAATCTGAACAGTTTTTGTAGTTGAATCCATGTCTTAGAATTGGTCTGAATTTCAGGGTTAAGCTAATAAAAATGTAAAATTTCTAAACAGAATTTACTTGTTAATTTAACAACTTTAGTTTTCCAAAATAAGTAACAAGATTGCTAATAATTTTCTTGGAATATATCATGAACTGAGCTAAGTGCTTATCATTTAGATCTCTTTTAATTTTCTCAGTAGCTCTCTGAGGTGATACCTGGGTTCACTAAATGAATAGGACTTAAATAGGCAATGGGTGTAGAGGCAGGGAGAACAGAGGGGAAGGCAGAAGACTGACAACGGAATTAAAAAACATTTAGCATATCACTTTGATCCATTCACATATTTAGTGCCTATTATGTGTGTTATACAGTTTTATTACTAAATTAGGTATAGTACCACAAAACCAGTAGTTTACATTCTGGTCATGAATTCTTTATTTTCCCAAAAATGCTTATCTTTTCACCAATACTTCTTATTTTGCCTGCTCCTAACTCCCTTCCAGTAAATTAAATAAAATGGTAAAATTTAACAGTATCCAAAATATTCCAAAATGACTTAAACTCTAATAGATTCCATTTTTTATTTGCTTTTATTTCTAAAATAAATAGAACTGAACAAATTTAACTAAGCAAAATCACGTGGTTTGTTTAATGTGGACTGTAACAGCAGAATGTGTAATTCTCAATCTCAAAGATCAGGGTTTATTCTGTATATTGAGCATTCTGCCATCCCAAAATCTATAGTATAATAGCTACACAGCTATTTATTACAGAAAAAAAATTACTTTATTATTGACAATTCTTTAAATTTGCAATACATTTCCATCTTTTCCATTCTTTCTTTGATGGAAAATTTTGGAGTCCTAGTAAAAACGCAAATCACACAAAAAGCTATCTTTCTGACAGAATTCCACTTACACATTTTAGTAAATATTGCCTTAAGATAAAGTCTGCAATACTGTTATTCAATATACGGAAGAAGCAGGACTCATCATAAAACTATAAAAGTCATCATTTTTCAGTAATCTAAAACATCATTGTCCATGATGGTTACATTTAAAACCCAAATAGTCATTCCATAAGGAAAACAAAAATCTAAAATGCTATGCTGCTTAAGGAGATGCTAGAAAATATTTTTAAATTTCTACACTATTCCATAATCAAATGAGCCCACATGTTTACTAAATATTTATCATATGCTAAGCACTGTGTTACGCTGTGAAAACACAAAGGTGACAAAGAAACAGCTCCTGCTCTCAAAGAACTTAAGTCTAGTGGGAAACACAGACAAGGAAACAGGCAATCACAATGAAGCATAATAAGTACTAGAAAGAGGTAAGAGGTAAGAACAGGGGGCTCTAAGACCACACAGGACTAGTATTTAATCTAAGATTGTGACTCAAATAATGCTCCTTACAAAAAGTGATGTTTAAAGTGCCACCTGGTGCCGGCCCAGCAGCTAACTGGGTAAAGTTCCTTGCTCTGCTTTGGTGGCCCCTGTTCATGGGTTTGATCCCAGGTGCAGACCTACTCCACTTGTCAGCCATGCTGTGGAGGCATCCCACATACAAAGTAGAGGAAGACTGGCACAGATGTTAGCTCAAGGCGTATCTTCCTCACCAAAAAAATAAAGTGCTACCTGAAGGATGAATAGGACTTAAATAGGCAAAGGGTGTTGAAGTTGGGTAAAGGCAAAGAGAACAGAGGGGAAAGCAGAAAAACAGTCTAGGGAGACAGGACCTTAATTATAGGAGAGGGGGAATGGGGGCGGGGGGGAGACAGAAGATGAGCGTGAGCAGTGTGGGATTGCAAGTAGTTCAGAATCATTAAAATATAGTTTGTGTATGGGTAGAGATTGGGCCAGAAGGAAACTGATGAGAGAATGCCAAAGAGTAAACAATAGATATGAGCAGGGAATATGAAGGACTCTGTGGCATGCTGAGAGGTTTGGACATTAGCCTATAGGCAACAGAGAATCAACTAAGACTGATGACATGGAGACCAGTTAAGAGGTAGGATGATAGTAACCACAGTTGCATTAAGGATGGAAATTAAATGATAGTTAGGAAAATGAATGCTAGGACTGAATGACTGATAAGAAAAGGCTTAAGAGAGGGAGGAGACAAGAATGTTACACAGGTTTCTGGCTTAGATAACCAGCTGGCTGTTGGTGACAGTACTAAGAGGGAAAACGAGCGGAGCGGTGAGGGGGTGATCATCAAACTGTTTCAGATATGCCGTGACTGAGACAGATGTCTGTGGAAAATCCAAGTGGAGATGTCTTGGTTAGACCTAAGGGGTCTAGAATCAAGACAAAAGATTCAGAGTTACATCTTACATGGACAGTAGGTCCTAAAGTGAGTGTGTTAGGCAAAAATTGTAAAAAGTAAAAATTATCTTTGGAAATCCTTTCGGAAGCGCCCTCTCCCCTCAGTGGAGACCCACATACCATCTCTTAATGAGCCAGTCCTCTATCACTGGAACCAACTGCTGTTTTTTTGGTTGGGTACTAAATGATCACTAAATAGAATAATGAGAGAATTAACTTGAATTTCTAAATGTTTTAAAAAACCTTTTCTACACTTTTTTAGTTACCATGTGCGTTGACTTTCTTGAGTGAAAAGTGTATACAATGCGAATGAACTATATACATTTAAGCTTTAGTGTAATTAGTTGGTAACTGAAGTCATGGTAGATAACAAGATATAGGCAGAGTGCATTAGGTTCCTATTGCTACTTAACAAATTACCACAAAGTAGGTGGATTAAAACATCACAAATTTAGGGGCTGGCCCCATGGAGTAGTGACTAAATTCATGTACTCTGATTTGGTGGCCCGGGGTTCACTGGTTCAGATCGCGTGCACAGACCTAGCACTGCTCATCAAGCCATGCTGTGGCAGGCACCCCACATATAAAGTAGAGGAAGATGGGCATGGATGTTAGCTCAGGGCCAATCTTCCTCAAAAAAATAAAAAATAAATAAAAACACAACACAAATTTATTGTCTTATAGTTCTGAACATCAGAAGTCCAAAATGAGTCTCACAGGGCTAATATCATATGTCAGTAAGGCTGGTTCCCTCCGGAGGCTCCAAGGGAAAATCTGTTCCTTGTATTTTCCAGCTTTGAAAGACCATTTGCATTCCTTAGCAGGTGGTCACAGCACTCCAGTCTCTGCTTCCATAGTGACATTTCCTTCTCCTCTGACTCCTCCTGCATCTTTCTTCTTAGAAGAACCATTGTGATTACATTGGGCCCACCAGAATAATCTCCCATCTCAAGATCCGTTACTGTATCTGCAAAAGTCCCTTCTGCTATCTAAGGCAACATTCACAGTTCTGGGGATTAGGACATGGACATACTGGAGGGGGAACATTATTCAGCCTACCAGAGAGTATGCAAAGAATAAAGGTACTGGTAATTCTCTCGCTTTTAAATTGGACAGTGGGTTCATACAAACTCATTTTGCCATTATGTTTTCTAACCTTTATATGTTACATATATTCATACGTTTATAAAATATTATATAATATAAAACATTTTAAAAAGAGTAAAGGGCTATAAATCAAACTCTGAGAAACACTGACAGTTCAAGGAGTGGGCAAAAGATGATGGGCATTCAAAGGGAAGTGAGAAGGAGGAAAGCCAAAAGAGTAGTCAAAGGAAGAATCTCTCAAGAATGACAAAGTCATTTTTTTGGATTGCAAAGATCAAGTAAGATAAGGACTGAGAAGAGTCTAGAGTCTATTCATGTATCAAGAGGATCACTGTCGACCTTGATGAAAGCTATTTCCACAGAATGGTGGATGCCAAAAATAGACTGCATTGAGCTGACGAGTGCATGGGAGGTCACAATCTGGAAAAAGCCAGGTGCAGATAATTCCTTTATATACTCATGAATAAAAACTGTAAATAGACAAAATCCAAGATGCTCTGATAAGCCAGGAAGAGGAACTAAAATCTAGGTAAGATTTACAAAAGGAAAAAAACAGGGTTTGGGGGTGGGCAAAAGGGCTAAAGGGGCACATATATATGGTGACAGATAAAAATTAGAATATTGGTGGTGAGCACAATGCAGTCTATATAGGATACTAATGATCAGGGCTGGCCCCATGGCTGAGTGGTTAAGTTCACACACTCTTCTTCAGCGGCCCGGGGTTTCGCCGGTTCAAATCCTGGGCGCAGACATGGCACTGCTCATCAGGCCATGCTGAGGTGGCATCCCACATACCACAACTAGAAGGACCCACAACTAAAATATACATCTATGTACTGGGGAGATTTGGGAGAAAAAGGAAAAAATAAAATCTTTAAAAAAAAAAAGAATACTGATGAATAATAATGTACACCTGAAATTTCATAACGTTATAAACCATTATGACCTCATTAAAATAATAAAACAAAACAAAACACCACGATGAGATATCACCTCACACCTGTTAGAATAGCTGTCGTCAAAAAGACAAGAGATAAGTGTGGCAAGGATGTGGAGAAAAGTGAACCCTGATGCACTGTTGAGGGGAATGTAAACTGGTGCAGCCATTATGGAAAACACTACACAGGCTCCTTAAAAAGTTAAAAATAGAATTACCATTAAAAAAAATGGTGGAGAAGAAACAAAGGAACAAAAAGGAAAAGAAAAGGGGCTGGCCTCATGGCTGAGTGGTTAAGAGTTCCACATGCTGTGCTTTGGCAGCCCAGGTTTGTGGGTTTGGATCCCAGGTGCAGACCTACATCACTCACCAGCCATGCTGTGGTAGAGGCCCACATACAAAATAGAGGAAGACAGGCACAGATGTTAGCTCAGGACTAATCTTCCTCAAGCAAAAAAAGAGGAAGACTGGCAAGAGATGTTAGCACAGGGCAAATCTTCCTCAGCAAAAAGTAAAAAGAGAAGGGAAAGAAACAAGTCAGCAAAGAAAGAATAATGCTGTTGAGGATGATGATAATGTTGTCATTACAATTTATCAGGCACTTCGCATATGCCAGGCACTGCCCTAAACACTTTATGTACTTTTTGAAGCAAAGATTATTATGTCCATTTGACTGAAGAGAAAACAGGCACAAAGTAGGCACAGAGCTAGGAAGTGTCAGATCTGGAACTCAAATGTAGGTAGAGCTCACTGCAAAACATGTGCTCCTAACTACTATTTTAGACTGATGTGATGGATCCAATAGAGTAGTTCAAGTGTGAGGAAGCTAAGAACACAGCCTGGCAGCACAGCTAATATCAGGACCTAATAGGAAATCTCTGGAAAGCAGTTTTTCCCAAAGCTAGAGTCAAGGACGCTAGTAAGAGATTATTAAGGGAGTTGGAAGAGTTTGAACTCAAAGCCAAAAGATTAAATTTGAGACCAAAATAAAAACTTGAGCCCTAATGAGGGGCCACTTACAAGCAGTAACTAAGATGAACTTAAATCCTCTGTTGTTCCTTAGCAACAGAATAACAACGTTTTTAGTCTCAACTAAGGGAAGAGGAAATTGAAATTTGTGAAATAACCTCAGACGCACGTTATACCCCTCCCAGTGTTAACAATGCATGAAAATGGTATGCTAAAACACATTAATAAGATGGAAGACAAGGCCACTACCACAGTAATCAGTTAGACATGACAGTGGGACAGGAGCAAGAGCTTAAAAGGCAACTGTAGAAAAAAATTCCCTTAACTATCTTTGAATCATTTAGGTAGTATCAGTGAAGAGAAAATATATGCTCACCCAGAGAATGAGATCATCTAGGTTACTGGCTACTAACCTTATCTGTTATAGTCTCAAATTCAAAGAAAACGTTGTAGGTTGATCTTTGTTTGCTGGGATGTTGTTATACGCAGTTCCTGGTCAACCATCTGGTAGAGAATATGGGAGTATTCTGCCTTTACGAATTTTTTAAACATGGAATTGTATAGAAGAAACCATCTCTTCCCTGGAGAACTTCTATTATTATTTACAGTTAAGTGAGTTATAAGATCTCAGCTTCCTGATCCTTTGTCATGTCCTTCAGAATACTGGTGAATAAAGCAAATTCCAATAAATATGAGTTATTTACAACCCTAGGAACAGATTAAACTATAACATAATTGTCAACAGACCATCTAAAATGAGATCATTCACTTTCATGAGATGAAATAACATATATAAAGCAATTACCTCAGTGCCCAAGTGCTCAATATATGATAGCTATTCTTATATATAGAACTCATTATTAGAATTCTAGAATTATTATTCTAGAATAGAATTCTTATCATTAATAATCTTTATTAATGATAAGAATTCTTACTATTAGCACCCCCTAAAAAAATAGGTTACAGGGACTCTTGAGTTGTAAGGAAGCCTGTAATGGACACCTTTGGTACTCAAGTCACATTCCCTTGACCCATCTGTCATTCAGCCATAGCTATAGGAGCTCAGACTCAGGTCCTCCTCCAGCATACCACCTCAAGCGATCCCATTATGCTTCAGGGTCTTTAGAAGCACAAGTATAGCTCAAAGTACAGAAGAGTTAACACCTTCAACCAAAGAGAAATGAGAACCAGTGGATAAATGCTCAAGCCTTCCATCTTTCAAGTGGACAATACTGAAAGGCATTCTGTAAGCTTCTCAAGAGGTGCCAGTGGAACTGAGCCTCTACTGCTCACAGCAGCAATCTCAGCATCACACTTTTTTCCTTCTTCCCTGTCTCATTCCTGGGCTCCTCACTTCTAGTTCCTAGGTCAACTCTCAAATAAACCACCTACACCCAAGTCCTTGTCTCAGACTCAACTTTAGGAAATGCCAATCTAAGACAAAGCCCTTCTGCAAGACTCTTGAGAAATGATCAACTAGCCTTTGCTTGACTATTTCTTCCCTATACATTCATCCTCAAAGCAGAAGTTCCAAAGGCATATATCCTAGTAAAGTCTGTAGAAATGCAGTCCTCTGAGACTAGAAAAGAAATACAAATATTTCTATAACGAGTGAACAAACTTTAGCAAGCAAAGACCCCAGAGTTCATTAGGAAAAAAGTTAAGAGGTCAGCTGCCACAATTATATATAAACATTATTTGTTCCCTAAAGATATCTCAATATAAAATATTCGTGTTCATAATTTTTGTTCAGGGAGCCCAGCTTTCACTATACCTGACTTTCAGGGTTCCATGATCTACATGCATATGATACAGCAGTGTAAGTAAAATTACAAACAATGACCGTACCCTTAGTCACTTTAATCTAACTCAATTCAATATTTCCCCAGGATTTTCCAAACATGGTACCAAAGACACGGATTTTCAGTTCCTCTCGAGAACTGAAAAACCTTCCATCAGCTATGATACCTGCCACATAGGAAAAAACAATCTGAAGTAGTAGCTGTCACTCAAGAGAATGACAGAGACAAACCAGAAAGAGAGCCTAGTTGCTTTCTAGCTCTGGTCCCTGAGACCAGTTAGCTATACCCTTGCCCTTTCCATTGCTTGGTGACGTAAACCAATTCCCTTTTCTTCCCTAAGTCAGTCATCTGAGTTTCTAGGATTCTGTGACTTGTTACTGAGAAAGGTCTAACACAAGAGCTAGTCATAAACAAAACTTGTAAGATCTAATACTCTCTACAGGCTGTAAAGCCTGGGATCCATGAATCCCCTAAAAATTCTGATATTATATATATGAGTATACATATTTCTAGAGAGAAGTCACCAAAACTTCCATCAGTTACTCAAAATAAAACTCTGACTCCCACATTCTCACAAAGAAGTTAAGATTTATTGGTTGATGGTCTAAACCAGTGACTCAATGTATTTTTCTGTCCACTTATATGGACAACAAACTTCCATCTTTTATTAAATGCCATGATTTTCAACCCAGGGCACACGTATTTTGAAACCCTTTCTCTGCCCCATTTCTAAGATTCTGATATGTTAACTCCTCCCTTCCTCCCACCACAGTTGAGAATCAATGGTGTAGAATCTGAAGGTATGAACAACTTTTTTGAATCATTTTTAGATCTTCCAAATCTATTTAGACGTGCTAAAATATAAGAAATATTAGAATTTAGCTTTAAAAATAATTCGTCTTAGAGGCCGGCCCCGTGGTCAAGTGGTTGAGCTTGCACGTTCTGCTTTGGCGGCCCAGGGTTTCGCCAGTTCAGATCCTGGGAGCTGACATGGCACCGCTCATCAGGCCATGCTGAGGCGGCGTCCCACATAGCACAACCAGAAAGACCTACAACTAGAATACACAACTATGTAGTGGGGGGCTTTGGGGAGGAGAAGAAGAAGAAGAAAGAAGATTGGTGACAGATATTAGCTCAGGTGCCAATCTTTGAAAAAAATAGTATTAAAAATAATTCCTCTTAGGATGGCTGGTCCTGGTAATATGTAGTTAAGCACACTCTGGCCTCTCTCCCCCGCTGAATGCAACCACGAACTGTGGACAGGATGCACAGAACAGTTATTTGACGACTCTGAAAAGCAAATAGCAGGCAGCTCAGAGATCACCAGAATTGGAAGTACCACTGAACCAGCAGTGAGTTTACCATGTTTTTTCCCACCAGTATCCCCTGCTTGAACTTCTTTTTTTTTAAAGATTGGCACCTGAGCTAACAACTGTTGCCAATCTTTTTTTTTTCTTCTGCTTTTTCTCCCCAAATCCCCCCATTACATAGTTGTATATTACAGTTGTGGGTCCTAGTTGCGGCATGTGGGACACCGCCTCAATGTGGCCTGATGAGCAGTGCCATGTCCATGCCCAGGATCTGAACCAGCGAAACCCTGGGCTGCCCAAAGTGGAGCGCATGATTAACCACTTGGCCAGGGGGTCCATCGCCGCCCTGCCCCCCACGCCTGAACTTAATGCAGCTGGAAACCCAAAAGTGAGCACTACTCCAAAAGAAGCACTCTGCTCCAAAGAACTAGAAAGGGAACTAATAGAAATGGGTGAGAGTGCAAGTCAACCATTTTTTCTCTTTTCTCCGTTCTCTCATCACCATATACCAGCCAGAGGCAATCTTGTGGCCACATGGAAACCTGCAAGAGCCAAAACTCTGAGAGAAGGAAACCATTCTCTCCATTCACTGAAGTTGCAATTCTAAGAAGGTAGAACCAACATCTATTTTCCTGTTGTTTTTTCTCTCTGTCCTCCTGTTCCTTAGCCCCTGATACGAGTGTAACTGTAGGACTGCACTACAGAGCAGGCTAACAACAGCCACAAGTTTCTGGATGGAATCTGCAAAGGGAAATCCCAGGGAATTGCGTTTTCAAAACATAGGAAAATCTCCAAATACTTGGAAATTAAATAAAACATTTATAAATAATCCATGCATCGAAGAGGAAGTTTCAAGGAAAATAAGAAAATACTTTGAACCAAAAGAAAATAAAACACAACATATCAAAATTTGTATGAAACTAAAGTAATTCAAAAGAAAATAGAAGATTAGGAAAGACTTCCAAGCTCATTTTATGAGTCTAGCATTACCCTGATACCAAATCTAAACAAAAACAGTACAAAAAAGAAAGCTACAGACCAATATCCTTCAAAAACATAGACATAAAAATCCTCAACAAAATACTAGCAAATCAAATATGGCAATATATAAAAAGAATTAACACAATCAAGTGGGGCCTATCCTGAGAACACAAGGCTGGTTCAATATTTGAAAACCAATCAATATAATCCACCATCGTAACAGTTTAAATAAGAAAAACCACAAGAATATATCAATTGATGCAGAAAAGGGATTAGACAAAATATAACACCCATTCTTGATAAAAAACTATTAGCAAACTAGAAGTAGAAGGAAACTTCCTTGGGGCCGGCCCTGTAGCGGAGTGGTTAAGTTCGAGCACTCTGCTTTGGCAACCCAGGGTTTGATGGGTTCGGATCCTGGGTGCAGACATGGCACCACTCATCAGGCCATGCTGAGATGGCATCCCACATGCCACAACTAGAAGGACCCACAACTAAAATATACAACTATGTACTGAGGGGATTTGAGGAGAAAAAGGAAAAAAAAAAAAAAAGGAAACTTCCTCAATCTGATAAAAGGCATTTCTACAAAAAAACTTTAGCTAACATTTTACTTAATGGTGAAAAATTGAATGCTTTTCCCTAAGACTGGCAAATGCCAAGGGTGTCTACTGTCACCACTCTTATTTAACATCCTTCCAGAAACCAAAAAGAAACAAAAGCCATAGGGATTGGAACAGAAAAAATAAACTGTCCCTATTCACAGAGTGCATGACTACCTATTTAAAAAGTCCCAAAGAATCTACAAAATATTTATGGAACTAACAGGTGAATTTAGCAAGGTTGCAGGATACAAAGTCAACACACAAAATAAATCCTATTTTTCAATGCAGCAACGTAAAATTAGAAATTGAAATTTTAAAAACAATGCTATTTACCATAGTCCCCCAAAATTCAGATACTTACGCGTAAATCTAACAAAACATATACAGGATCTGCACATTCAAAACTACAAAACTCTGATGAAAGAAATCAATCAATAAGTGAAGAGACATACCACATTTATGGGTTGGAAGACTCAACATAGTAAAAATGACAACTCTCCTCAAATTAATCTATAGATTTAAAACAACACCAATCAAAATCCCAGATGAATTTTACATAGATAATAGACAAGCTGCTTCTAAAATTTAGATGAAAAGGCAAAGGAACTAGAACAGCTTAAAAATTTCTGAAAAAGAATGAAATTGGAAGAATCACAACTATGCAATTATAATACACATTTATTATAAAGCTACAGTAATCAAGACTGTGATACTGGCAAAGGGATTTAAAGCAATGGAACAGAACAGAGAGTACAAAAACTGACCCAGACAAATACAGACAACTGATTGTTGACAAAGGTACAAAAGCAATTCATTGGAAAAGGATAGTCTTTACAATAAATGGTGTTGGAACAAGTATACATCCATACGCAAAAACACTAACCTCAATCTAAATTTCATAATTTATAAAAAAAATTCATTCAGCGGCTGGCCCAGAGGCGCAGCAGTTAAGTTCACATGTTCCGCTTCTCGGCAGCCCAGGGTTCGCCGGTTCAGATCCTGGGTGCAGACATGGCACCACTTGGCAAAAGCCATGCTGTGATAGGCGTCCCACATATAAAGTAGAGGAAGATGGGCATGGAGGTTAGCTCAGGGCCAGTCTTCCTCAACAAAAAGAGGAGGATTGGCGGTGTTAGCTCAGAACCAATCTTCCTCAGAAAAAAAAAAAATTCATTCAGGGCTAGCCCTCGTGGCCTAGTGGTTAAGTCCAGCACGCTCCACTTCGGTGGCCTGGGTTCCGTTCCCAGTGCAGACCTACATGGCTCTGTTAGCAGCCATGTTGTGCTGGTGAACCACACACTGAAAAAAAAAAAATAGAGGAAGATTGGCACAGATGTTAGCTCAGGGTGAATCTTCCTCAGCAGAAAAAAAAATCCACTCAAAATGGATCAAAACTTCAAGAAGAAAATATAGGAAAAAACCTTCATGGCCTGGGGTTAAGCAGAGTTCTTAGATATGACAACAAAAGTACAATCCATAAAAGAAAACAACTGGTAAATTGGACTTTATAAAAATTAAGAATGTTTACTGTATGAAAACTACTTCTAAAAGAACGAAAAGAAAATCTACAGATTAGGAGAAAGTATCTGCAAACCACATATCTGACAAAGGACTTCTATCCAGAATATTTTAAGAACTCAAAGCTCAACAATAAGAAAATAAACCACCCAATTAAAAAATGGGTAAAAGACATGAATAGACACTTCACCAAAGTCCAACATCATTATCCATTGGGGAAATGCATATTAAAATCACAATGAGTTAGCCACATGGAAATGCAAATCAAAACCACCAGACACCACTTCATACTAACTAGGATGGTTATAATAAGGAAGATAATAATAAGCATTGATGAGTGTAAGGCTGCACAACCAGCTGAGCTAGGGCAGTGGGATATTGTGCCGAGAGACCGAAGAAACGACCTGGAGACCACAGGCGAGACACAGAGATTTACTGGGACTTACGTAAAGGGAAAGAGTTCAGGGGCTGCCGGCTGGACGTATATCTGCGCACCACTACAGCCTCCCCAAAGAAGTTTGTTTAAGTAGGCAGAGGAACAAAGGCTGCGTGCTTGCCAAGGGGGATCATACCTGTATCACCTGCATTCCAAGGACCAGAACCCCTCCTCCCAAAGGGCCTCTGTTTTCCTCCAGACCTCGATGGTCTTTGTGCCAATTATCCCACAAGAAAGCAGCTGGGTTGACCAAGCCCAGGACTGTTACCATGATGTGTTATCATGATGAGTGCTGGCACACAGCCCAGATAAGGAGCCTCAAGGACACATGGGGGGCCGCCAGCTAATGCCCCTACAATGAGGTTGTGAAGACACTGGAACCTTTATTCACTGCTGGTGGGAACGTAAAATGGTGCAACCATTTCGGAAAAAGAGTCTGGCAGTTACTCAAAAGACTAAACATAGAGTTACCACATTACCCAGCAATTCAACTCCTCGGTATATAACCAAAAGAATGTAAACATATGTCCATGCAAAAACTTGTGCAGGAATGTTCATAGGACATTATTCATAATAGCCAAAAAGTGGAAACAAACCAAACATTCATCAACTAATGGATAAATAAAATATCGTCAGGCCGCCATGTGGCTGAGTGGTTAAGTTCGCTCGCTCTGCTTCAGCGGCCTGGGGTTTCGCAGGTTCAGATCCTGGGCGCAGACATGGCACTGCTCATCTCGCCACACTGAGGCAGCATACCACATGCCACAACTAGAAGGCCCCAAAACTAAAATATACAACTATGTACTGGGGAGATTTGGGGAGAAAAATCAGGAAAAAAAAAATACATCAGGGCCAATCCAGTGGTGCAGCGGTTAAGTGCACACATTCCACTTCGGTGCCCCGGGGTTCACTGGTTTGGATGCCGGGTGCGGACATGGCACCACTTGGCAAGCCATGCTGTGGTAGGCATCCCACATATAAAGTAGAGGAAGATGGGCACGGATGTTAGCTCAGGGCCAGTCTTTCTCAGCAAAAAAAGGAGGATTGGCAGCAGATGTTAGCTCAGGGCTGATCTTCCTCAAAAAAAAAAAAAATCGTATGTCCTTTCAATAAAATATTTGTCATCAATAAGAAGGAATAAAGTACTAATAGTTGCTACAACTTGGACAAACCTTGAAAACATTATGCTAAGGAAAAGAGGCATCACAAAAGATGACACAATTGCATTCATAAGAAATATGCAGAGTAGACAAATCTATAGAGATAGAAAGGAGACTGGTGGTTACCTAGGGCTAGGGGGAAGGGAGAAACAGGGAGTGTCTGCTGGTGGGCATGGGGTTTCTTTTTGGGGTGATGAAAATGTTCTAAAATTGACTGTGAATAGTTGCACAACTCTGTTAAAATACCAAAAACCATCAACTCATACACTTTATATGAGTGAATTTTATGGTATGTTAATTATATGTCAATAAAGTTGTTATAAAACAATCACAATGAAATACCATTCTACACCTATTAAAATGGCTAAATTTAAAAATACTGACAATACCAAAAGCAAAACAGTACAACCACTCTGCAAAGTGGTTTGGCAGTATCTTATAAAATTAAGCATATGTTCCCTACAATCCAGGAATCTCCCTCCTGGGTATCTACTCTAGAGACATGAAATCATGCTCACACAAAATCCAGTACAAAAGTGTTTACAACGGCTCTATTTGCAACTGTCAAAAACTGGAAATAATCCAAATGTCTTTCAAGAGGTGAATGGATAAACTGTGGTACATCTACATAATGGAATACTACTTAGCAATTAAAAGGAATGAACTATTGATATACACAACTTGGATGAATCTCAAAGGCACTGTGCTGAGTGAAGAAAACAATCTTCACAAAGTTGTATACTGTATGGTTCCATTTATATTAGTTTCAATATTAGAAAACCATGGAGATGAAGAAAAGATAACTTGTTGCCATGGATTAGAGGCATTGGGAGGGATAACATGAGGGAGTCTTTTGGCGTAAAGCCTTTCGTTATTCTATACCCTGATCATTATGGTTACACAATCTATACATGTGTTAAAATTCTAAAAACTGCTCACCAAAAGGAAAAATGTAAACTTTTCTTTATAATTTTAAAAATAAAAAAATTTTAAATCCAACCTAGAGTCAACTCTTTACTTTCAACTCACTAATAATCTCATTTAATTAAAAGTACAATATATAGTTCATTTAGTTAAAAGTACAGTATATAGTTCAAAGAAACATGCTGGCAAAATGAAATACATCCTAAGGAGTACCCGGAGGTAGTAAAGCATTAGGAAATCTGGTCACTAATAAAGGGTAAACAAACTGGACATGCTAAGCCCAGCACACAGACTTGGAGGGAGAATGAGTGATGACAAACGTCTTCAATTATCTGAACGGCTGACATGTGCATGGGAGTTAGAATTTTTCTATGTAGTATTCAAGGGAAACACCAGTTTCTGAGTCTAAAAGTATAGAGGGTTTTCTAGGGCTACCAGAAATTCTCATATATTCCTCAACTGCTAGATAATCAACACGCAGAAAGTTCTAGAGATTCTCGCCTTAAATTCTTCCAACTCAAACATTAAGTGAATCTATGAACTATAATTTCTAGAGTTAACCCACCAAAGTAGAAGGCATTGAACATCTAAAAGCTTATCCCTTCCTGCCAAAATATCACCTTTCATTGCACAAAAGTAAATACTACAAAGCACTTCAAGTTACAAATTTTTAAAAAGACTAAAGTACAAAATCTTAACGAAAGCCATATTGAGACCTATTTTATTTCTCCAAATCTCATTTATACTAAGGATATTAAAATTAAATTCAAATTACTAATGTCAAATTAAATCTAATTTCATTAGACAAAGACAAAAAGTTATTAAATACAAATTTCATGCAAATTTCTATAAGTATATTGAAGAAATCTCTTGAAAAAAAAGTACTCTTTCCACACAAAGAGTGGTAGTCCTCAAAAGAGCCAAAACATCTGTATTCACTTTAAAACTCATCGAGACAGACTGACAGTTTCAGAAGGAGCATATGGCTTGCTGAACAGTCATCTAGAACAGGATCTTTTGTCTAGTAAACCCTATTCAAGGACCATCTACTTATGTACGGAGTGGCTGAATAAAGGAAAGAACATATTTTTGAGTCCTAGAAAACACAAAGAAAGAAACTCTTCATCTAGCTTTGTTAAGGATATAGCAAAACATATTACAAAGCAGCCAGATCTTTACTCTCAGAGATAGTGCTCACATCTGAAACAATTCTTAAAAACATCACTGAAACAAAAGAACTCTAGAAAAGCATGAAACTTTCTTAGAGAACTACATCCACCCAAAGACCACCTCCCTAAAAAAGCCATTTCCATTTTAAAGGACAAAACACTTTCTTAAAACTTTGAAGGGCAGAGTTCAACAGCTGCGCTATATTAAACCTGAGCCCTTCCAAAAGGAAGACCAAGAGTCTCTAGAGAGTGAATAACATGGCCTGCCTTCTCCAAAATTATCACAATGCCTGCTTTGCCTCAAAGGAAAGTTTCTCCAAGAAAAAGCCTCTATACGGTGCATGGGTGAAAAACATAAAGCTTAGATTAGGAAAATATGCAAAAATGTGAGCATTTGTGTGTGTTTCTGGAAATCTCCTTCACCCCTCCCACAAGGAAAAAAGCATTTTGAAGTCTTTCAAGATATAGCATGGAAACTATTTAAAAAATAAAATAAAACAGTAGTTCTCAGCCCTAGCTTCCCATTAGAATAGCCATGGAGCTAAACCTTAACCTAAACTTACTGAACCAATATATATTGGGGCCAAGGCATCTGAACTTTTTATGTTCACAACAGGTGATTTTGATGCACTGCAAGCATTTAAAAACACTGAAAAGGAACATGATCCTATAAAGAAAAAATTAAGTCTAGTGAGTAAAGGCAAAAAGAAAATGTCTCGGGGCTGGCCCCGTGGCCGAGTGGTTTAGTCCGCGCGCTCCGCTGCCAGCGACCCAGTGTTTCGTTGGTTCGAATCCTGGGCGCGGACATGGCACTGCTCATCAAACCACACTGAGGCAGCGTCCCACATGCCACAACTAGAAGGACCCGCAACGAAGAATATACAACTATGTACCGGGGGGCTTCGGGGAGAAAAAAGGAAAAAATAAAAAATCTTTAAAAAAAAAAAAAAAAGAAAATGTCTCATGTAAGCAACTAACTAGTTCTAAAGAAACTAAGGTTGTATTCACCTATCAAAATGCCCAATAACAAATAACAGAAAGAGAATTTGAAAGCAGAAATTCTGAACTGCTCTCATGCCATTACTTAAAGGACAAAAGACTTAGACTAGTTTGCTAAAATATCCAAATATTTAGATGAAACTCATTATGAAGAATGTGGCCACTGCGTAATTCAGGTACAATAAGGTTCCATCTGGGTCTTTGGACACTGAAAACTAAAAAGAAAAGTGATAGGGGGCCAGCCAAGTGGTTAAGTTCATGCACTCCGCTTCAGCGGCCCAGGGTTTCACTGGTTCGAATCCTCGGCGCCGACATGGCACCACTCATCAGGCCATGCTGAGATGGCATCCCACATGCCACAACTGGAAGGACCCACAACTAAAAATATACAACTATGTACCGGGGGGCTTTGGGTAGAAAAAGGAAAAATAAATCTTTAAAAAAAAAGAAAAAGAAAAGTTATAAGACTTCATGTATTATATGTAATTATCTGTCAATCTTAAAAATGCTCAAGGCTTTAATCACAACAATATAAATTGTGGCCATCATCAGAGCTTCATCAAGCCTACTTTATCTTACACAAAATTCTAACAGGTTTCCTTGCTTGGTATTCAAACCCATGATAAATGAAAAGGGGTAGTGAAACTGCTAAAAGGAAGCAGACCAACCAAGGAAGGATACAAAAACCCTATCAAAAGACAGACACAAGAACTCTGAAATCACAGCAGACACCTGATAGTTTTTAAAGGCAGCAGAACACAATACTTGTTTTTCCTAATGATCACTGGAGTAAAAGAAAAAAATGTTTTCAGTATACCTTGTTTAATACACATATTATATGTGTTTTGTTTAAGAGGGTAAGAAAATATAAGAAGTCATTTATAGAAAGTCTCTCACCACAAATAATTACAAAATTTAGAGGAAAAAATCCATACTATTAAAAAACAAGGGGGGCTGGCTGGTGGCGTAGCAGTTGAGTTCATGTGCTCCACTTCAGCAGCCCAGGGTTCGCAGGTTCAGATCCCAGGCGTGGACCTAGCACTGCTAGTCAAGCCACACTGTGGTGGCATCCCACATAAAATAGAGGAAGACTGGCACAGATGTTAGCTCATCGACAATCTTCCTCAAGCAAAAAGAGGAAGCTTGGCAAGAGATGTTAGCTCAGGGCCAATCTTCCTCACACACACACATAAAAGCCCTAATTCCTCAATTGGAGACCCTCACTGTACAAAAGGAACAGTGGAGTGAAAGTAAAGACCATTGGATAGTCTCTCATATAAAGAACATATCTTGTTAAAAGGAAAAGAAAACAGAGAAGACACTGGGGTTTTAATTTACTATTATCAGACAAAATATTTCTCACTGCAAAAGTCAACATATTCCTTTAGACTGCTAAATTTCCTAGTAAACTTATTTCTGTTTTTCCTCGTATTTCCTAGTAAACTTAAAAATCTGTTTCCTCAGCTGTATCTGTTTCCTCATCTGAAAAATGAGACTAAGAACACCTGAGTTCACAGGATTACTGTGAAAATTACATGATGATGCAGATCAAGTCCTTGACACAGTGGCTAACACAAGGTAAGTGAGAAATAAATGTTAACTGCTATTATTAATTTGTGCTCAAAATAAGTACAATAAAAATGATTCTCAACTTTCACGAAGGGATATGATATATTTTAGAAGCCTCCCCATTTGAAATTGTCTTATTTTGTATTCAACCCATACCCAGAGACCTCTTCTAACATGCATTTCATAGGAACCAAGCTGCTGCATCTTTCCCCATTAAGCCTCAGGTATTATTAATTTTTAAAAACTTCATGTAAAGCAGCTTGCAGAGAGCAAGTCTAATCATCCCATTTAGTTACCATTATTCCTAAAAAGCTTTCATGTTCCATGAGTACCCTTTCCCAAATAAATTCATTTCCACTTCTTTTTTTAAATCTGAATACAGGAGTCAGAACACTTGTCAAAGAAATATATAAGTACAAAGAAAATCTATCTATGAGACAAGTTCAATCCAGAAGTTAACAGAGGGTTAGGTGAATATCCTAAACTCAGACCACTGCAAATAATTAGAAAAGAATGTTATAGATATTTTATATTCACATTTATGTAGGTTAGTGCCTACTTGGTTTTCACTGATAAGGCTATTAACAGAAATACTGCCTATGGCTCCTGTCTGTTCTCACAATCATGTATCTCTAAATATATATTTACTCATCTATGTGATAATCATCTACCTGTTACATGTGAGCCATCAAACTAGGTGCTGTGAAGTATACAAAAATAAATAAAATCTTTTCCAGCCTTCTAAAAGTGTGTGACTTCACCAGACCATCAGTCCAAGTGCTAAAACCTGCTGATCTGCAAATGTGTGTGTGTGCAAATGTGTATCCGTATGTATAAAAAAGAGTCAGTAAAGGTAACCAACAATCTAAACATCTTTGTGGCTTACAACAAAGGTTTATTTCTTAGTCACTTTATATGTTATATAACCTACAAGAATCAGCTTCCACTTTGCTCCATGTTATCGTCATTCCAGGAGAAAGGGGACCTGGCAAAACACTCATTTCCAAGGGAAAAGGGACATTGAAAACATGAGACAGCTCTTAAAGATTCTGCTTGACATGCCATATCATTTCCAGTAACATTTCATTGGCCAAAACAAGACACTTAGCCAATGGCGCAGTGATATATAATGCTGTCACAGGGAATGGAAGAAAATATTTTAAACAATAATACCATCTACCACAGTATCTACCACCAAAATTAAAGAAAAGAAATATATTAAGGCTATTCAAACCAAAAATAAAATTAGCATTTATTTAGATAAAGTTTACTATGTGTCAGACACTATTCTAATATTTATTAGTATTAAAATATTTAATTCTCAGGGCTGGTCTGGTAGCGTAGTGGTTAAGTTTGCACGTTCCACATTGGGGGCCCGGGGTTCTTGGGTTCAGATCCCCAGTGTGCACCTATACACCACTTGTCAAACTATGCTGTAGCAGGCGTCCCACATATAAAATAGAGGAAGATGGGTGCAGATGTTAGCTCAGGGCCAATCTTCCTCGGCAAAAAGAGGAGGGTTGACGGCACATGTTAGCTCAGGGTTAATCTTCCTCAAAAAAAAAAAATCTAATTCTCCTAAGAATTCAACAAAGAGTCTGCTACTGATGAAAACAGACCAACTAAATATAGTTATTTTTAATGAGGAAAATAAGCAAAACAATGAAACCTATTAGAGGATACTTTAGAAACATTTCATGCTCACAATACTAGGCTTTGATACGTTCAAAGACAGCAAAAGTATCTGCCCTTCAGAGATGAATTTGTTTATCCAGCCTATCTAAAGAAGTCCACTTACTGATTTTTAAATGTCCTAAATGCTTCTCAAATTTGGGCTAAAAGAGTTTCCTAGCAAGGTGTAATATACACAGAACTCCTGTCACCCTTAGGACCTCTTACTCATTGGAGGTTCCTGCAGACTCATAACTTCATACTGCCTTATCTAATGCTGAAAAAGGAAATAGAGCAACAGAATAAAGCCAGAGATTGGAGCATAAAATAGGCCTCACAAACAGGTCCCAGAGAGGCTTAGTCCCCAAAACAGTGATTAATTAATATCCTCTGAGGACCCTAAGGAGCTATGATGGGGTAAACACAAGACTCAGTCTAACTGAGAAGTGATGAAACAAGGCTGAGAAAAGTATACATGAATAGGTTAAAGAAAACGAAAACAAAAACCACTGCACCAAATGTTCTGAGTCCTAAGTATTACTATTTTGAAATAGAGTGCTATTTGATCTGGCTTTCAGATTAAAATCCTAAATAGTTAAACTTACCCTGGACAAGCGCTTAGGAAAGTAAGGACAAGCGTAGGCCATTTATCCAGAGTTTTGCCCCCTCTCATTGAGTCCAGGGAAATGAGAAGCATGTGGAAACCGGGACTCACTCTAGAGCATGAGTTCAGTAACTAGCAGCTGAATCATCTACACTGTTAAAACAATTTTTTTCTCTCTCTCTTGTGTGTATATGTTGTTGGGTTTCTTGGTTTGCTTGTTTTTTACTGATATACTATAGTTTAATTCATATAAGCTAATGTAGCAGTTAACTGCTTCCTGCCTTCAACTGACACTTCCTTTTCTTCAATATCCGTATTTCTTCACTTCTCTCCTCCTTACCAAGTGCCTTACTGATTTTACTCTCCCTCATTTTACTCAAGTGATCTGAAATGGTACATCATTTGCAAATGTTTTCTAAGCATTACGATACAGTGAATTTTAGATGTAGACTTCCCCATTTACTGTTCTCTGTCCACACTCAACTTTTTTGGATCCTCATTACTATCAAACCATAATGGAAAGAGTGCTTAAAGACGAAAAGCAAATAAGATGTAAGGGAGAAGGGCCATAAATCTCCCTCAAAGTGAGACAGACATCGTAAGCTCTTTGGGTAAAAAAGTGGTATATACGGAAAGCAAATAAATGTCATTTGGTTTGTTTAAAATTTGTTTTCCTTGGCTTTTAAGTCTTTTAAAGTGTGAAACAAAGGCGATCTAATACGATTTAAAATTTTATTTCCAAATGTCTTCTAATACATTTTCAAGCAGAAATTCTTTAAATTTGGGTAAGTAGCACTAATTATCATGAAAGTTTCCAAAATCTAGTATCTTAACTTCAACTACTTAATTGCTGACAAAATGTGACTTAAGTTTAGATTTACAATCATGTTTTGATTAGCCATGCACCAGAGGACCCTAAAAATCTGTTTCCAGTTCTAGGGCTACTGTGAACACATTATTATTCAGGAATGCAAAATTGGGGCTGGCCCAGTTGCGCAGCGGTTAAGTTCGCACGTTCCGCTTCTCGGAGGCCTGGGGTTCGCCGGTTCAGATCCCGGGTGTGGACATGGCGCCGCTTGGCACACCATGCTGTGGTAGGCGCCACATGTATAAAGTAGAGGAAGATGGGAATGGATGTTAGCTCAGGGCCAGGCTTCCTCAGCAAAAAAAGGAGGAGGACTGGCAGTAGTTAGCTCAGAGCTAATCTTCCTCAAAAAAAAAAAAAAACAACAACAAAGGAATGCAAAATTAATCTCCATAATGTCTAGGGAAACAAAAACTAACCCGGGTACCTCGATTCTATTCCTAAGTCAACCAGTGGAGTTTTTTACCTCAGAGAAATACTTTCCATTCTTCAAGTTCCCCACATGTAGAACAGTTAACTAAAAATTTTTTACCTTTCCCCAATCTTAGCATCCTTATTTTTCAATGACTATATTATGCATATATGTCTCTACTATTGCCTTCAAGTCTTTTCACAAGCCATTGACCCGACCCAGGACATCCTCTTCTTTCCCATCCAACACCCACTATTTAAAACCTTAATAAAACTTACCTTCAAAAATCCTTTCTAATTAACTCTAGTTCTAACTCTGCTTTCCCTTCGTATTTATTTAATGAAACACTAATTAGCATTTGACTAGACCCTTTTTTCAATTTTAATCACCCCCAATCCTCCCACCTCCTTCACATCTGTCCATTCAGTCTTTCCATCCTTGTTCTACGCACCTTAATGCAGTCGCCACAGCATGTAGAAGACACTCAACATAAGCCCTGGTTTATACTTATACTAACAAGCTGCGAAAACAGCGATAAAAAATTCTTCGCAGATAAAAATGCTAGTGTGTGTGCATGTACGCTGTTGTGGTCGTATTATAACCAAATGGGGAAAATTCGGAAAAATAGGGAAATGGAGAATTAAGTAAAGCAGTCAGAAAAAAAGAATTCATCAGCACAAAAATGCTTCAAGGCAAAACAATAACGACAATCTGTGAATTATTGTGAGGCTTTAATAAAATTCTGGATGGGCACCCTCCCGACATCACCACCAGCCTTTTAAAAATTACCTTCCAAGGTTCCTAGCAGTGAGATTTTTACTAACATTGAATTCCAACCAAGTTTTCCTCCCAAGCGGACTGATGAATAAAACAATCTTTCTGTTCAGAAACCAAATCAACACCACTTGAAGCCGCGGAACGAAGAGATGGATTTATCCCTCCAGCAAGGACTGGAGTGATGGGTGAACAGGTGAAAAATGGAGGGGTGCGGAAGGGGAGAGGAAACGCGTGAGGCTCCGCCCCTTTTCCAGAGGCTGGGGCCGGGCTCCCGCTCCGGAGACAACGCCACCCTACAGAACCTGTCCCAGACCAACAGCCCCAAAGTTTCCAAGAAACCAGAGGGCCTGCTCGCCCCTGCCCGCAGTGACGCCCCCACTCGCCTGGCCAGCGCGCCTTGATCACAGCTAGTCCCAAATCCGCCCGCCCTCTCCCGAGGAAAGGGTCAAGAGAGGACGCTTTCCCCGAGGTCCGGGCCCTGGCCGGTAGACATCACCGCAAAAGTGGAGAGACGCGAGAAGCCTGAAGGAGAGGAAATGCACAGAAATCCTATTACCTGGTTGGACCCCTGGAAACAGAAACGGCAGCTACAGCCACTGCCCTTCTCCCCCACAACGCTTGCCTCAGCGCCACTGACATTGAGACCGCCGCCATCTTGCTGCAGGCAAACACCAGGACGGATCACCGCAAGGGACAAACTTCCTTCGTTCGCAAGCTAGCGCAACCACACTGTAATGGAGTGGTTTTTTGGTTTATTTTATTTTTTTGTTTGACGTTTTGTTAAATACTGGAGTTTAGAAAAGAGGTGAAAGGTTTGGTTGAAAGAGATAAAAATGAAAATGGATGGAAGAAAAATGCAGAAGTACATTAAGTGTAAATATTACCCCCATAAATTGTAATCCTTGTTTGTTGTTAGGACTGGTTATTTAATGAAAAGACCAAAAGAAAATACTTGAAAACTTAAACACCTGCAACTCATAATTTTTTCAAAGGACTCAGAATATTTAGGGCTGAACCCACTGGAAGAGCCAGAGGGCTCTTTGGGTTCTTGAGAACCTAAAGTATTACTTTTCCAAAGTGTTGCCAGATTCAGTTTGCAAGCCCTCAGGAAAGGGCTGTATTCAGTTTGATGTTCTGTAGTTGTAACGATCATATTTTCCAAACGGCAAGTCTGGACACATGGCCTGGAAAAAGATTATTTTTATGACGTGCGGATTTATATTAAAAACTAATGGAACATAGTATTTGATATCACTGTTTTCCCAGTAAATTCTGAATGTGTAATCATCAATTGCCACTAAGAATCTGATTAGTGCTCTATTCATATAAAACAAAATTATCTTCTGAGGCGAGTGTTGGAAACATGTTTGTATTATGGGATACTGACCTTAAGAACAATGATTCACTGTGGATTATATAAAATAAAAAGCAGGTTAATTTGCAGGATTTGTTTTTTAAGAGATTTTTTTAAACGCTGGAACATTGCTGCTCTTAAAATTAAGCACGTGAGGGGCCGGCCCCGAGGCCGAGTGGTTGGGTTAGCTCACTCTGCTTCGGTGGCCCAGGGTTTCACTGGTTCAGATCCTGGGTGAGGACATGGCACAGCTCATTGGGCCATGTTGAGGCGGTATCCCACATGCCACAACTGGAAAGACCCACAACTAAAGTATATAACTATGTACTGGCCGGATTTGGGGAGAAAAAGCAGAAACAAACAAAAAGATGGCAACAGTTGTTAGCTCACGCACAGAAAGATGAAGGAAAGCTAAGGAGAGCTGTCTCAGAGGGAATTTTCTTTTAAACTTTTTATTTTGAAATAATGATAGATTTCACAGGAAGTTGCAAAAATAGTACAGAGAGGTCTTGTGTATCCTTCACACAGTTTCCCCCACTGATGACACCTTATATAACTCTAGTACAATATCAAAGCCAGAAAACTGACAGTGATGTAAAGTGTTTGTATAGTCCTACGTCATTTTATCACGTGTCAGTTCATGAAACCACTGCCACAATCAAGATACAGAACTATTCGGGGCTGGCCTGGTGGTGCAGCAGTTCAGTTCACGCACTCCACTTTGGCCACCTGGGGTTCACCAGTGTGGATCCCAGGCGTGTACCTACACACTGCTTATCAAGCCATCCTGTGGCAGGTGTCCCACATATAAAATAGAGAAAGATGGGCACAGCTGTTAGCTCAGGGCCAATCATCCTCAGCATAAAGAAGAGGATTGGCAGCAGATGTTAGCTCAGGGCTAATCTTCCTCAAAAAAAGAAACAGTATTCAAGAATAAAAGCAAGAGGGGCCAGCCCAGTGGCACAGCAGTTAAGTGCACACGTTCTGCTTTGGCGGCCTGGGCTTCGCCAGTTCGGATCCCGGGTGCGGACATGGCACCGCTTGGCAAGCCATGCTGTGGTAGGCGTCCCACATATAAGATAGAGGAAGATGGGCACGGATGTTAGCTCAGGGCCAGTCTTCCTCAGCAAAAAGAGGAGGATTGGCAGCAGATGTTAGCTCAGAGCTAATCTTCCTGAAAAGAAAATAAATAAATAAAAGCAAGAAATTAAAAAAAAATACAGAACTACTCCATCACCACAAAGATCTCCCCCATGCTACCCTTTTATAGTAATGCCCACCCACCCCTAACTCCTGGCCCCTACTATCCTGTTTCCATTTTTATAATTTTGACATTTTAGCAATGTTCTATGAATGGACACATGCAGTGTATGACTTTTTGAGATTCACTTCTTTCACTCGGTATAATGTCCTTGAGATCTGTCCAAGTTATTGTGTGTATCAATAGTGTATTCCTTCTTATTGCTGAGTAGCATGCCATAGTGTATTGTTGGGATTCTCCGGAAAAACAAAACCAATAGGATAGATATATAGATATGGATGGACCACAGTTGGTTTAACCATTCCCCTGTTGCAGAACATTTTGGTTGTTTCCCGTTTTTGGCTATCACAAATAAAACTGCTATGAACAATTATGTACAGGTTTTTGTGTGAACATAAATTTTCACTTCTCTGGAACAACTTCTCAAAAGTGCAAAACTGGGTCATGTGATACATGTATGTTTAGTTTTTTAAGAAACTGCCGAACTATTTTCCAGAGTAGCTATACCATTTCACATTCTTACTAGCAATGTGCGAGATCCAGTTTCTCCATATCCTCACCAATATTTGGCATTGTTACTATTTAACTTCAGCTCAGCTAACATAAATAATAGGTATGATAGGTATCTAGTGATATCTCATTATGGTCTTAATTTTCATTCCCCTAATGGCTAATGATGTTAAATATCTTTTCATGTGTTCATTTGCCACATGTATATTCTATTTAGTTAAATGTCTTATGTCTTTTGCCCATTTGCTAATTGCATTATTTGTTTTTTGCTGTTGCATTTTGAGAGGTCTTTATATATCCAAGATACAAGTCTTGTATCAGAAATGTTGTTTAGTAATATTTTCTCCTATCTGTAGCTTGTCTTTTCATCCTCTTAACAGGATCTGTTGCTTAGTAAATGTTTTTAAACTTCACGAAGCCCACTTTAGTCATTTTTCAATTTATGGATTGTGCTTTTGGTGTCATGTCCAAGTACTGTTCACCAACCCTAGGTCCTAAAGATTTTCTCCTATGTTTGCTTCTAAAGGTGTTTTTAGTTTTACCTTTTACATTTAACTCCATGATCCATTTTGAGTTAGTTTTTAAGTTTTTAGTTAATAAGATGTGAGGTTTAGGTTGAGATTCAGTTTTTACCTGTGGATATCCACTTGGTCCATCACTATATGTTAAGAAGACTATCCTTCTTCCATTGAATTGTGTTGTACATTTGTCAAAAAATCAGTTGGCCATACATATGTGTGACTGCTTCGGGTTTCTCTATTTCAGAGGGAATTTTAAGGCCAAGGGTGGCTTTAATGTTTGGGTTAAATTTTAATGAAGATTTTTTCTTTTTTAAGGAGTAACTTATGCTCTGTGCCAATGTTCATGAGGACAACCTTTTGTAGCCCTGACCCGAGTCCCATTGACCAGAACCCAACCTCTCTTCCTACCACGTATTCTAGTCCCCTCCTTCTATGAATTTAGAATCCCCAGGGAAGCCTCCACTTTCCGGCTTTTTGCCTTTCTACACAGCCCATGATCCAAAAGCAGCATTGCCAGCAATACACTCCTGTAGAATCTCTGGTTCTCTTGACCTTCTGCTGGATTCTTTCAGCCGCCCCTACCTGAGGTCTTGCTGACCTCACATACAGGATATAGGCTTAAGAATGGAACAGAAAAAACTTGCTGTGTTGTTTTTTTTTTTTACAATTTCATCTGAACTATAGATTCTACCACTAAGCTTAAGAGAATGTCTAGATGCAAGTACCATTTTATTATTTCAATAGGAGTACTAAAATATGAATTGACTTTACTTTTTGCTTGCATTTCATACTTGGTGACCAGAAACCTCCTCTTGAGCTGCTCATCATTGCTAAACAAAACAGCAACCTAAGACACTTGTTTTACCAATGAGTACTCACTATCTCACCTTATCTAACTTCTCAGTAGTTTAGCATAGCTTTTAACTCACTTAGTATCTTTAACCTCATTTCCCAAATGATATTCTGGGGAACACTAATTGTGAGAGAGTTTTTTTTTTTTTAAAGATTTTGTTATTCCTTTTTTTCCCCAAAGCCTCCCGGTACATAGTTGTATATATATACTTTTTAGTTGTTGGTCCTTCTAGTTGTGGCATGGGGGATGCCGCCTCAGCGTGGCCTGACAAGCGGTGGCATGTCTGCACCCAGGATCCGAACCGGTGAAACCCTGGGCCACCGAAGCAGACGGAGCACGTGAACTTAACCACTCGGCCACGGAGCTGGCCCCATGAGAGACTTTAATAGGTACTCCTAAAACTTGATTCTATACTGTTAATGTTAGAGGCTCGAATAGTCATAATATCCTTGGAATCATTGTTTTTTCTCCAGCTTTATTGAGATATAACTGACACAGTAACATTGTGTAAATTCAAAGTGTACAACATGATGATATGATATATGCATATATTGTGAAAAGATTACCACAATAAAGTTAGTTAACACATCTATCACCTCAGATAGTTACCTTTTTGTGTGTGAGTGGTGAGAATTTTTAAGATTTACTCTCTTAGCTACTTTCAAGCAAACAATACGATATTGTTAACTATAGTCCCCACACTATACCTTAGATCCCCAAAACTTGTTCATCTTCTAACTGGAAGTTTGTACCTTTTGTCTACCTTCATCCATTCCCCACCACTAACACTTCCCCACTCCCACAACCCCCACCTCCCTCCTGGAAACCACCCATCTACTCTGTGTCAGTGACTTTGGTATTTTTAGATTCCACATATAAGTGAGATCATACAGTATTTGTCTTTCTCTGACTTATTTCACTTAACATAATGCGTTCAAAGTTCATCCATGTTGTCACAAATGGCAGGAATTCCATCTTTTTTATGGCTGAATAATATTCCATTGTGTATATATACAGCACAGTTTCTTTATCCATTCATCCACAATGAACACTTAGGTTGTTTCCATGTCTTGGCTGTTGTAAATAATCCTGCAATGAACACAAAGGTGCAGATATCTCTCAAAGATAGTGATTTTATTTCCTTTGGATTTATGCCCAGAAGTGGGATTGCTCAGTCATGTGGTAACTTTGGAATCTTTCTTAAAATTCCTCCCTTTCTTTCACCTTCCACCTCAATCTTCGGAAGATATCCAGAATTTGACTGTTTTCCTTTCTTCTGCTATTACTACTCTCATCCAAGCCACCATCGCCTCTTGCATGGTCCATTACAGTATCCTTCTAACTGCTTCCACATAGCAATCAGAGCTGTTGAAGCAAAAGTCAGGTCATGCCATTCCTCTGTTCACAACCCTTGAGGGACTTTCTATCTCAGTCAGAGCAAAAGCCAAAGACCTTATTATAACATATAAAGCCCTGTACATGGGCCGGCCCCATGGACAAGTGATTAAGTTCGTGCGCTCCGCTTTGGTGGCCCACGGTTTCACCAGTTCAGATCCTGGGTGCGGACATGGCACCATTCATCAGGCCGTGCTGAGGCAGTGTCCCACATGCCACAACTAGAAGGACCCACAACTAAAAGTACACAACTATGTACCGAGGGGCTTTGGGGAGAAAAAGGAAAAATAAAATCTTTAAAGCCCTATACAATGGGCACCCTAAAGGTTCTCCAACCTCATTTTCTACTACTATCCAGTTCACTTACTACATTCTAGACCCAATTGCCTCCTTTTTTTTTTTAAAGATTGGCACCTGTGCTAACATCTGTTGCCAATCTTTTTTTTTCTTTTTTCCTTCTCCCCCAAGGCCCCGGTACATAGTTGTATATTCTAGTTGTGAGTGCCTCTGGTTGTGCTATGTGGGACGCAGCCTCAACATGACCTGATGAGCAGTGCTACATCCGCACCCAGGATCCGAACTGGTGAAACCCTGGGCCGCTGAAATGGAGCGTGCAAACTTAACCACTCAGCCACAGGCCAACTCCAATGGCCTCCTTGATATTGCCAAAATACACCAGGCCCACTCCTATCTCAGGGTCTTTGTGCTTGCTGTTCTCTGTGCTTAGAATCTTGTTCCCTGTGTCTGGAACACTCTTCTTTTCTCTCTCTCTCTCCCTCTCTCTCTCTGACCTCCTTCAAGTCTTTGCTCACATCACCTTCTCAGTGAGATCCTTCCTGACTACCCTCTCTAAAATTTTGGCCACACTCCAACACTTTCTATACATCCTCTCCGCTTTATTTTTCCTCCTTAGCATTTTTGTAAGTTTCAGTACTTTATGAACTTTCTATGATAAATATGAATTATAAAGTAAGGAGGGAAAATCCCTCAGTAAATGAGGTCAATCTCCCTCCAGCTATGGAGGTAAACTTTTCCTTACCTTCACAGTAATGCTTCCAGGAACAATTGTTTTAAGTCTGCAATAAATGTTGATCAAATGAGGAAATTTTTACTTCACCTACAATAATTAGTAAACTATATAATTTTACTCTCACTTGGAATTGGAGATCTGCAATGGCTCCTACTGGGTTACCACACTCCTTCTGGCCTCCAATTTATATTCCACTCTGGAAATGAACATATGATCATGTCACCTCTATAAATCTCTCCAATGGCTTACCACTGCCCCCAGGATAAAGACAAAATCCTGATCTGACAGATTCCGCATGGTCTGTCCCCCACCTTCTTCTCTGGCTCTCCTTCTGTCCCAGCCCAGAGGCTTTCACAAGCTGTTGCCCACAGGAGTGCTCTTCCTTGCCTCTTCCCGAATCATCCTCCTTGCCCTCCAGATCACAGCCGGTGAGTCACTCCCTGTAGTAGAAACTGTTGGTGTCTTAGAAGCATTTCCCACCTCCCCCTTCCTTGCTGCCAGAGCCTGACTCCTACTATAGAGACTAAAAAAGGTCGTATACTTCCCATCAGCTCTTGCAGCTAGCACGTGACATGCCCAAGGCCGAGGGGAACTGAAATCCTTTCTGGGATAAAAGGCTTCCAGAAAAAAAGAGACACACAAGGAAAAACATCTCTTTTCCTGCCTTTGGATGCAGTTGTATGAGGACATGATGCCTAGAGCTGTGACATCTCAGCATGAGGGAACAAGCATAAGAACGTAGCCACAAGGCGGAATGGAAGAGTAGAGAGAGGGAAAGAGCCTAGCGCTCTAATGGCATTGTTGAGCTTCTGAATCAACTCTGATCAAAATACCTCCAGACTCTTGTTATATGGAAAAACAATTGGCTAAATTGTTTAAGCCTCCATTTGCTAGATAGCCTGCAGCCAAAAGCATCTTTACCAATGCTCTTACACAAGGAATACTTCTCTGACTTCCTTCACTATGTCAGCTCCTCTTTTTGTAGACCCACCTAGCACTGTATCTTTCTCCCTTAGAGCACCTCCCATGGTGCAGTTATAATGCAATGTAATCATGTCTTTCTTCAGAAGGTAAAGTAAGTTCTCTGAACTTATTTTTTTTATCCATTTTTGCTCATCATTTTCCCATACCTAGCCTAGTCCCTGACACATAATAGACCCCAAAGAAGGTGTAGAACAAATGAATGAATGAATGAATAAATGAAGCTAATTGGAACTTTAAAAATGTCAAAAATAGGAAGGTAGTGGCTTTTCTTTATTTAACTTTTGCTTAGAAAAAGCTTGTACAAATTATTTTTAATGTGATTGTTCTCTCAGGTCTACAGATCTTATTGGCTTCTAATATTTCATCTTTGATCAAGTGCCATTTCCTGAAGACCTTGGTGGGATGTTGCGGGAGGGGCCCAGTGTTGCTGGCAAGAGACTGGATACCATAAATCTACTTTTCACTTGGCTTGCATTAAAAAAAATTTAATAACCCCTTTCATTTCCTTATTTCTCACATTTCAAATACAGGATATAGACCTGAAAATGGAACAGTAATACTTCGTTGTGTGCATTTATGTTTTTCACAGTTTCACCGAAACTATAGATACTACGACTAGGCTTAATTATTGTCTGGATCCAAATACCATTTTATTATTTCAAATAGGAGTATTAAAATGTGAATTGATTTGACTTTTTGCTTGCATTTCAAGCATGGTGGCCAAAAGAAACATTTAGTTTAGTCTTTCTGATGGCATGTGAAATTTACAGTGGATCTAAAGTTGTCTGGTTTTAATTTTTTCCCCTTGCACATGGGTCTTCAGCAAAGCATCCAGAAGAAAATAAATTAAAACCAGACATTTCGATCAGAAGTTTCACATGCAATCACTATAGACATGAGAAAATTCCACCATCACTTATTGGCTACAAACTAATGTTTTAAATCACATCTTATTTTTCACTGCTAATTTAATTGAAAATCTTGAATTAATATCTTATCATCTTATAAAGTTATCATGACATCTGGCAGGGCTTCCAAGGCTTTGGCAACAAATGAGATAATTTCTACCTATAGTGAAGAACAGCCACTGAAATTATTTTTGGAAAACAAGAGGTACAAACAATCAAGACTCCTAAGAACTCAGGAATTTTCCCATGTAAATTTGATCACATGCCCCATCACAGTCTGGAGTTCCAATCCTAAATTTTCAACTGTTCATAGGATATTCTCAAACTTAACATGTAGAAAACCAAACTAATTATATTCTTTCCCTTTCTCTTAACTGAAGCAAATCTGTTCCTCGCATCCAGTATTCTCTGTCTTGGCAAAATTCTACCATCTTTCTTCCAATAAAAGATGTCATCAACTGTAAAACGCATCGTTATTTTCTGTACTATTAAGCATGAAAAAATGCAGCAATTAAACCATGACACACTATCAACTATATTATATATCCTGATTTCAGGGAAGTAAAATTGGGACAATGTACATTTTAGAAGTAAAGAAATATAGTAATTGCCTAACCCAATATATTTTCTGCCCTTTGTCTTAGTAATAGAAGTCTCCAGAATAAAGACATTATTTTTCAGCCTCTCCATTGCTAGGAATAGCCATGTAACAATTTCTGGCCATTGAAATGTAAAAAAAAAAGAATCATGTGACAACTTCTGGGAAACTTTCTTTAAACATAGATAGTAGTTGCACCTCTTTCCCCCTGCCTTTTCTTTATTTCTTCTATCATCCTGCTAACTGGATATAAATGTGAAGATTCAGATCATGAAGACAAGATCTCTATGATGAGCAAACAATGAGGTGGAAGGAGCTTGGTACTCCAAGTATCGTTTAATTCCACAAGAACTGCCAATCCCTTGATCCTACCACTATTTCCCTGTTCTTCTCTCCCTTGATGAGCACTCTCCCTCCTTATCAAGATTAAATTCCATAGCCAATTACTATAATCATTTCCTTGCTTACACTCACAACTCCATTTCCCCTCTATCACTTTGTACTCAGTGACACTGCCACCTAAGTTAAATCCAACTCTCTTTCTATCTTGCACCTGCAACCACACAACTGAACACAACTGAGGAAAAGCACCAAACCATACTGACTTGCCTCACTGGACCACAAACCTCAAGTTGGCCCTGAACACTACTTGGTAGTCATATTATACTTTCCTGTATTCTATATTTGTATATTCCTATCCCATTCATTTTCTCACTTTATTAAATCACTCCTACCTTCTTCTCTCTCCTCAAACCTCTGTTATTTCTTCTTCTATCGTCACTTCTTGCTGATGACTTTCCAAATTCACTGAGAAAATGGAATTAATCAGAAGAATCAGATTACCCACCACCATATCACTTACCAGCAGCTGCACTTACATACTCTGCCTTCCATCATTTTCCTTAGAAGAACTCTTCAGGCCCCTTTCTAAAGCGAATTCTTCCACTTGTGCACCAGATCTCATCCCATCCTAAACCACCTAACCAAGAACATTGTTCCAGTAGTTCAGTCCCTTCTCTTCTACACTGTAAATATTTCACTATTTCCTGGAATATTTTCCTCCATTCACAAGCATGCTGTCATTTCTCCCATTTTAAAAAACAAAACTTGTCTTGACTCAATTTGTCCCACCAACTACTGCCCCATCTCTTTGCAACAGCAATCCTCTAAAGAGTTGCCTATATACACTGTCTCCAATTCTCCCATTCTCTCTTCAACCCACCCCACGGGCTTTCTCTCCCACCACTTCACTGAAACTGCTCTTTCAAGGTCACCAATGTCCTCCATGTTGCTAAAGCCAATGATCAATTCTCAGACTTCATGTTATTTGAACTATCATTTGACACAGTTGATTACTCAGTCCACAATCCACTTGCTTCACTTGGTTTCCGGGACCCCACACTGTCCTGCTTTTCCTCCCACTTCATTTATGTGCTCCTTCTCAGACTCCAGTGCTGGTTCCTCCTTCTCTCCCAAAGTTGTTCTTGTTGGAGTCCCAAGGCTCAATCCTTGGCCTTCTTTTCCCCTCCCTTGACAACCTTATTCAGTCTCATGGTTTTTAAATGTCATCTATTTACCAACAGCTCCCAAACCTTTATCTCCAGCTCGGTCTTTTCTCATGAATTAAAGACTTGCATTTATACTTGTTTACTTGATTTCTTCCATTGCATATTTAATAGATATCACACACTTATCATGGCAAAAACTGAATTCCTGATCTCCCCAAAATCTGTTTAATCCATCTCCTTTCTCCATCTTAACTGGTGGCAACTTCATCTTTTCAGTAGTTCAGGCTAAAAACTTTGGAGTTATCCTTGACTTCCCACACTTTCTTTGGAACACTAGTTCTGAAATATGTTGGGATGTTTCTTGAAAATGATTCTATACGACAGAGTGGCCACAGTCTTTATACATGAGCTTGAACAACAGTCAAAGAACTAAAGACAGCAGAAATGGCTTTAGTGCTTTCAACCATTAACATTAGAAGATGTCCAAAAGAACATAAATAAAAAAATAAAATTTGTGCAGATATTAGAGGAACACATGCAGGTAACTTCTCACTACCGTGCTTAAAGACTTTTGGCCACTTTGTATATCCCTCGTTAGATATTCACAACATCATTGGAGTCCTCCATAACTCTTCTCTTTCTTTCTCACTACAATAAATTCTTCTGGCTCTACCTTCAAAGTATAGCTGTAATACAACCACTCGCACTACCTTTATTGCTAGCTCACAGGTCCCAGCTACCATCATCTCTTACCTACAGTACTGATAGCCTTTTAACACATATCCCGTCTTTTGTCTTTGCCCCCTACAGTATATTCTCAACACATTTGCCACAATGGTCCTTTTAAAATATAAGGCAGGCAATTCATGTCACCCCCTTGTTCAAAACTCTCCAATGGGTCCTCATATCAGAGATGATTTGGCTCCATTGCCAATCTTACCTCATCTCCTATTATTCTTTCCTTCCTCACTCTGTTGTTTTCTTCAACATGCCAGGCATCTTCTCACCTTAGGGACTTTGCATGGATTGTTCCCTCTGCCTGGAATTCACTCCCCCCACCCAGATATCAACATGGCCAACTCCTTCCTCTCTTAAGTCTTTGATCAAATGTCACCTTTTCAATGAGGGTTTCCCTGACATACATATCAGTCAATGTCCTGCCAGGAAAACAGAGACCATTATTTCAAACAGAGGAAATTTAATTCAGGGAATTGTTTACACAGCTGATGGAACTGCTGAGGAGCCAAACAAGGGAGATCAAGAGGCAACTCAGATATCAGAATTAGCAGGAGCTGCTGTCACCCCCTGGGGCTAAGCACCACAGGGAATCAGTGGTGTTACCAGAGGGGCCATCCAGCGGGATCTGAAACCATAGCAAGGGATGCTAAGTGGGAGCTAGGACCAGGAAGGGAGAGGCTGTCCAACAGGAATTAGAATAGAATCATGGGAAAAGTGCCTGAGATCAGCCCCCAAGCTGGCAAGGGGGCAGATAAATACCCCAACTTGCCCTCCCGTCTGCCAGTGCCTCTTATTAACTGACCCTACCAAGAAGCCCGAAGTCAAGAGAACCTGGGAGATATTATTCCTTTGAAATGGCAGAGCAGGGAAATCAGGGAAGAAATCTAAGGGAAGCCAGCAAAAGTTGAGCTTACCACCCTATCTAAAATTGCAAGATCCCAAGCCTCACATCTACCGCATACTACCAGTCCCCCTTACCCTGCTGCACTTTCTTATCTATCAAGATTCCTAGATGTACACAACAGAAACCTACTGTGACTGTAGAAAAGGAGGTTATTCAAAGTGTATTGAGTAGGAGATAGAATCACAGGTCTGAAGAACTGAGCTCCACTAGAAAGCGGCAGCAACAAGGGAAGCTAGACAGAAAGCCAGACCAAAGCCAAAGCATGCCATAGAAACTAGCCCAGTGAGGACTCTAGTATGGCTGTGTTAAATACAGATGCATAGCTGCCTGGAGTGTCACTGGACACTAGACCCCACTGCTGGAACCATGGCCACTGCTGTCATGAAAACTGGGTATCGCTGCCACTACTACTGCCACTTGTCTCCATAAAGGGTTCTTCACTGCCCTGGGCCCTTGGCATCAATGGCTCCCTATCCAAAATCCAGGGCAAATGTGTCTAAATGCCTGAGTCTGGGTCACATGCTTATATCCTAGCTGCACAGGGGGCTAGGAAAGGGTATGTGTTATTTTCAGGTTTCTTGGTGACATGCAGTCTCTACCTCTCATCAGTATTCATAAGCTGATAATTTCTCAAACTTACAAAGGGGATTTACACACTGGGCAGCCAAAAATTAACAAATGTTCACTGTATCTTTGTATATATCCAAAATGCTGTGGCTTTTCTCTCTTGGACACCCTTTACACTATCTTATCCTTTTAGAAAAGTCCAACGCAACCTTCAAGACTCAGCGTAACAATTTCTTCTCTCATTTAATGTTGCCCCTCCCCCCACGCCCTCAGGGGTATCCATCGTCTTTCCCTTGTGCCACCACTGTACACTGTACAAATTTTCGCCACGGTACTATTAAAAATAAAAAAGTAAATCTTATGTACCTACTATGTGCTGGATAATGTGCTAAGTGCTTTACACATTTCATTTAATCTTTAATCATCCCTACAACATAAGCACTAACATTTTCTTTACATTGCATATGAGAATATTGCACTTTACAGAGGACACAGTAACTTGAGCAAGCTGGATACCACTAGAAAGAGACAAATACAAGATACGAAGCCCAGTCCATCACATCCCAGAATCTAAATTTTTTTTTCTTTCAGTTTTCAAAGATTAGCAGCTGAGCTAACAACTGTTGCCAATCTTCTTTTTTTTCTTCTCCCCAAAGCCCCCCAGTACATAGTTGTATATTTCAGTTGTGGGTTTTTCTAGTTGTGGCATGTGGGACGCCGCCTCAGCATGGCCTGGTGAGCGGTGCCATGTCCGCGCCCTGGATTCGAACCAGCGAAACCCTGGGCCTGCTGAAGTGGAGCGCGCAAACTTAACCACTCGGCCACCAGACTGGCCCCCAGAATCTAAATTTTTAACCACACAAAAGATACACTGTCTAAAAAAGTGTGTTTGTATGTGTGTGTGTGTTTGCGGGTACACACATAGAAGCAAGAGTGGCAAAATGCTGATAGTTGTTGATGCTGGCTAATGAGTACATGGGGGTTTATTACACTATTCTCATATTTTTAAAAAATTAAGACCCGCAACAAAAGACCCCGAATTGCTAAAGCAATCCTGAGAAAAAAGAACAAAACGGGAGGCATCACAATCCCTGACTTAAAAACATACTACAAAGCTACAGTAATCAAAACAGCATGGAACTGGTACAAAAACAGGTGCACAGATCAATGGAACAGAATTGAAAGCCCAGAAATAAAACCACACATCTATGGACAGCTAATCTTCGACAAAGGAGCTGAGGGCATACAATGGAGAAAAGAAAGTCTCTTCAACAAATGGTACTGGGAAAACCGGAAAGCCACATGTAAAAGAATGAAAATTGACCATTCTTTCTCACCATTCACCAAAATAAACTCAAAATGGATCAAAGACCTAAAGATTAGACCTGAAACCGTAAGGCTACTAGAAGAAAACGTAGGCAGTACACTCTTTGACATCAGTATTAAAAGGATATTTTCGGACACCGTGTCTACTCAGAGAAGGGAAACAATAGAAAGAATTAACAAATGGGACTTCATCAGACTAAAGAGCTTCTTCAAGGCAAATGAAAATAGGATTGAAAGAAAAAAACAACCCACTAACTGGGAAAAAATATTTGCAAGTCATATATCTGACAAAGGCTTAATATCCATAATATCTAAAGAATTCACACAACTCAACAACAAAAAAATCAAACAACCTGATTAAAAAATGGGCTGGAGACACGAACAGACGTTTCTCCAAAGAAGATATACAGATAGCCAATAGGCATGTGAAAAGATGTTCATCATCGCTAATCATCAGGGAAATGCAAATCAAAGACTACACTAAGATATCACCTTACACCCATTAGAATGACAAAAATATCTAAAACTAATAGTAACAAATGTTGGAGAGGTTGTGGAGAAAAAGGAACTCTCATACACTGCTGGTGGGAATGCAAACTGGTGCAGCCACTATGGAAAACAGTATGGAGATTCCTCAAAAAATTAAAAATAGAACTACCATACGACCCAGCTATTCCACTACTGGGTATCTATCCAAAGAGCTTGAAGTCAGCAATTCCTAAAGTCCTATGCACCCCAATGTTTATTGCAGCATTATTTACAATAGCCAAGACATGAAAGCAACCTAAGTGCCCATCAACAGATGAATGGATAAAGAAGATGTGGTATATATATACAATGGAATACTACTCAGCTGTAAAACAGAACAAAAGCATTCCATTTGCAATAACATGGATGGACCTTGAGGGAATTATGTTAAGTGAAATAAGCCAATTAGAGAAGGACAATCTCTGTATGACTCCACTCATATGAGGAATTTCAAAATGTAGACAGAGAGAACAGATTGGTGGCTACCAGGGGAGAGGTGGGGTGGGGGGTGGGCACAGGGGGTGGAGTGGTGCACCTGCAACACGACTGACAATCAATAATGTACAACTGAAATTTTACAAGTTTGTAACCTATCATTAACTCAATAAAAAAAAAAATTAAGACCCATATACACACATGTCCTCCTCAACATTTTTTTCTGGAGTATTTTAAAACAAATCTTGGACATCATATATTTCACTCATTAATCAGCAGAAGCTTATGGAGTTCACATTAAGATCCCACCATTAAAATTACTCAGTTATGCCCTACTTAGTAGTTTTCCAGTACCAACTTCCTGTGGCAGAGGAATCAGATTGATCCATCTTGGGTCAGATCTCCACCCCTGTCAATCAGCTGGACTAGATGGTGGTACTACATGGGCTAGATATGGTTGCCTGTGCCTATCTCTTCAGAAGAGACAAATTTTAAAAGAAAGCGTGTGAGCCAGGTAATATCCCAACTTTTGCCTAAGAGATACATGTTTTATTTTTATCCTAAACCCATAAAAGAAAATAAAAACTTAAGAATGTTTTTTGACAATGAACACATTTGGATTTATTCATCATAAACAAGACTAACCCTATAATAATTTGTGAATCACATAACATTTATCTCTGGTACATTTAATTTCCTTGTATTAGTTAAGATGAGGCTAACTGCCTTAATAAATAAACCCTAAATTCTCGATGGCTCATCAAAATAAAAGTTTGTTTCTCACATATCAGTAAAATAAAGTGTTCCCAGTCAGGCCAGGGACCCAAGCTCTACCTTTCTCGAGGTCTTTGGAGAACGTTACATTCAGTAAATGGATAAGAAAAGCAACTATGAAGATGATGGGGAAACTTTTTTTTTTAAAGATTTTACTTTTTTCCTTTTTCTCCCCAAAGCCCCCCGGTACATAGTTGTATATTCTTCGTTGTGGGTCCTTCTAGTTGTGGCATGTGGGACGCTGCCTCAGTGTGGTTTGATGAGCAGTGCCATCTCCGCGCCCAGGATTCGAACCAATGAAACACTGGGCCGCCTGCAGCGGAGCGCATGAACTTAACCACTTGGCCACGGGGCCAGCCCCATGATGGGGAAATTTTTAATGGATCAGACTTGGAAGTGGCATATATCACTTCTATCCACATTCCATTGTCTGTAATTCAGTCACATAGTCACACTTAACTGCATAAGGAATCCTGGAACAAGTAGTGTGTCTATGTACTTTGAAGAAAAAGGGAACGGATTTTGGTTAACACATAAAGGTCTCTACCACAGTCTGCTCTTCTGATCACCAAGTATCTATTTTTCTCTTTTCTCCTTACATACGGAAAACACTCATTCCCTTCCCAAGGAAAACAAACCAAAGTTCCATGCAAGATACCACATCCAGATGAAGTCCATATTGATGTACCAATCCATAGCCTACCAACATGAAATAAACAGACATGTGCCATCAACATATACACTCAAATTACAATGGTGGATTGGGAACAGATAATTGCAATAAACACTCCTATTCAGGAAAGGAAAGACTTAGAGATAAACAGCCATCAATCCTCTTTGCAACTTTGAAATTTTGTTGAATGGGCATTATGAATGCTCCCTACCTTGATTAGACCCTGATTCTTCTCCCTGGTAGGAAGTCCCTTGTTGTTTGTTCTCTGGTTTCTAGACCCTGCCCTCTGGGAGGTACTTCCTTGTCCAATATCCTCCATAGATACATCTGAAGTGTGCCTTTCTTGAAAGCTGCTGAGTTTTTACCACTTACTCCTGATGTGAAAGTTTGGGCTTGTAATTGTGTTGATAGTTCAATTCCTTCAAAATCATAGTAGATTTCTGAATTCGTATACTTTTCAGTCAGTTCCATGTGTCGGTAACCACACCTAAAGGTCCTTCTTAGACATAATTCTCAAGCCTCATTTATTTCTTTGCTTCCTTGCCTCTTATGGCAAACAGTGTTCCAGTTAAATGCAACTATTGAGTGACCCCAGCTGATTCCTTGTGGAGCAGAGATGAGACATCCACACTGAGCTCTTTCCCAACTGTGCAATCATGAGTAGATAAAAGATTGTGCTTTAATCTACTAAGTTTGGGGTTATTTGTCACACAGCAATAGATAACTATATTATCCTATGTCCTGTTCTTTTCTCTTAACAACCTAGCTACTTTCATGGCACCTGGACTTTGGGTAGGAAGGCCACACCTGTGATCTGATTTTTGCTTCAGAATTAGTCACATTAATACTATTAATATTTAGGCAGAAACAACAGGCATAAACCATGACTATCCTGGCCAAACTAGAATGTACAATTGCTTTATGGCCCTTTGTTTCTCAAACCTTTTTTTTTTTCAGTCTTCTTTCCTATTCTGTAGGGTTTAGAAGTAGTTGACTTTTCCAGTCCTTCGAGGAACTAGATTTCTGGACGCTTTCATTTCTGTTTGCAAACTGTCCTTTTCTGAGTACATCAGTTTCTTGTGATAACTTGCTAAAAGAAGTCACTGTTGCTTTTTCTAGTCACTTCCACTAGTGCTACAGGGCCAGTGGTTATATGGGCTTCCTTCAAGCTTTCGTTGGAGACAGTTTTACCATGTGTTCTGCTTCTAGCTATCATGATTTTCTACCTTTCTAGCCTCCAATATCAGTTTCCTCACTGCTTGATGCTCAACCACTAAACCAATGTCACCAATTTGGGGTTGTTATTTTCAGCAGTACTCCACTTCCAATATGTAAAGTGCAATGGCTCAAAAATCATTGAAGTTTATTTCTCACTCACGTAAAGTCCAATATAAGTATTCCCGATTGGTGGGCAGTTCTCCTCTCAGCAGTGTTTCCTGAATAGAGGCTAGTTCTAGCCTGTGGGCCTGCCCTCTTGGTCACAGGTTTTCAGTACTGTGCTCTGAATCAGGCTGGCAGGTGGAGAAAGGGCACAAAAGATCGTACGTGGGAGACTTTTCTGGACCAGTCCTGGCAGTGAAGTACACCCTATTAGCTAAATACACCCTACAGCTGAAACTGTCACATAATTATACCTAACTGCAGGGAAGGCAGGGATGTGTGGTCTAGATGTGTGCCCAGGAAAAAAAAAGAAACAAGTTTTTTGAAAAGCCAGGCAGTCTCTGATATTTTAGGTCACAATGTGACAAGATATTTGTAGTTCTCAGTTTTTCACCCATTAGGAATAAAGGCACATTTGTCAACAATGTATACATTAATAATCTAAAAAACATTGTGTGTTGGACTTTGGCAGGCATTTTCTCTTCTATATTTGAACATGCATGTGGCTGATATTCCTGGAATACCCCTCTAACCAAATAACACGCACTATATAGGTCTCATTCCCGCAAGGCTGAGAAACTGATCCATTTTGTCAACCCCTCTCCCCTGGTTAGCTCTTCCTTTGGTACCGCTAGCAAACTAATCTAAAGTATATCATCTTTCAAATCTTCTTTGGAGCTAAATGTGCTATTTCAATAAACTTCCTTGTTGGTTTTCAGGCTAAACGTAGAATAAGAATAAGACATAATAAAATAAATAAGTATAGAATCAGAAATCATCTGGTTCAGTTCCTTTAATTTTCAAATGAGTGTTTCATGCTTATTCTGCTATACTACAGGCGCTGGCAGTTAATAAGTATGAAAAAAATATTTTCAAGAAGTGCAAAAGAAATACCAGTGCTAGGTAATAAAGAGTTGACTATACAAAAAAAGTTACCGTAAACATTTTTATAGTTAATTCCAGTTTAAAAAAATTGCTTTCAAAGTCTAATTGTCACCGTTCTTTGTAGAATTTTAAAAAATGAAGGACATGATAAAAGCTGTCAACAGTTTTTCCAAACAGATTAGACTTGTCTTTTTAAACTCTTAAAACCCAATCATGAGAGAAACTAGCAATTTTGTTTGTTGAGGCTTCTGTTTTCTTATTGTTCGGGAGTTTTACTAAAACTTTGCCTCCTTTCTGGCTTTAAAGAACTGAGCAGGAGGAGTCAATAGATTATATTACTAGAAGGAATATTAATTTCTGGAAGATATCAAGATTCCAAAGCTTGCCTTGAAATCATCAGTTAATCACGTGGCCCAATTGCAACAATTGAGGAAAGCAGGATGGAGCTATCCCATGCCACTAAAAGGCTTAGCATACTAATGGCCCTTTGACACCACCAGCCATTCAGAAATCAGACTTTGTCATGCTGAAGAATAGACCACTCACCCCCAACAGGAAGCATTGGGGAGGCAAACGTGACAGTAATTCCCTGTCAGATAAAACTGAGGTATTGTTTTGGATTCCATCATATGTGAAAAGAATTACCCAGTCATAAATTTAAAATATTCTTTCTTTACCTGTTAGTCGCTCTGTGTTAGAGTTAAGTATTTGTGACAGGTTAAGGTTAACAATTTTTAGAAGCTAGGTGTTTTTGAACAGGTTGTGGAAATTGGGATATGGCCACCTGCTATGTTTTGATAATCTAAGTGTTGCTAAAGATTATAAATGCAGCTATAGAAGAGAAACACTAATCAAGATTCAAATCTCTTCTTAACCCTTGGAAAAGAGAAGACAGTGTGAGAAAATAAAGCAAAGTAGGAAATGATCTGCTTTAGAGTTATTTTTCTCTGTATTTACATAGCTTTAAATGACCTTGTATTAACATGCAACAAAACACTAGAAACAGTTCAGTGGAAAGCCAGCATAAAAACCCAGTAATGGTCCATGGAAACTTGAGGAGGTGGGGAACTTACACATTAACACATCAAAACTAATTTGAAGAGGATTTAATTGATCCGTGGGCTGTCAAAGGAAGACTTCAGCTCGTAAATTACAAGTGGGTGTCTGCTCATTACCTTTTTTCTTTTGAAAACAGAATGGAGAGATATAATCTTAGTGTTTTATGTGTTTACATTTACTTAATATTTCCCACCGTAACGATGTATTCTGTACCTTATTTTGCCCAATTATTTTTTGTTTGAATCATTTTTCAAAGGGGGAAATATTTATTTCAGGGAGATTATCTCTTGTTCCATGAAAGAGGAAAAAACAGGTTCAAATCAGGGAGACTTCATCAAAGAGACTTGTAATCCCTATTGTGTCTGTGTATTCTTCCCATCAGTTTAGGGAATGTGATAAATATCTCTTTGAATCAAGCATTGGCATCTACTTTTCAAGCTCCAACAATTTAAATGTGGTGCAAAAATAGAATATTCAGATACAGTAATTTAGTACACTGAGTTGCTTTTCAATGTAAAAAAACTACTTGTAGTTCTTTTTAAATGCCCCTTTTTGCTAAAAGTAGATTAATTTTTTCTATAATTTTAAATTTATAACACTATCTTTTTTTAGGGAAGAAAATAAAATTAGATCATTCTTTGTAACCTAACACGTTTCACTGAACCCAAGAAATGAATAACTGCAAAAGAAAAAGAAGCCTTTTAAAGTTCCATTTAGCACTGAAAATCTTCCTCTGACCATCAGCTCCAGCTACATTCTCCTGCAGAAAGATATATTATTTTGGAGTTTTTGAACAGTAACTGGTTTACAAAATAGAATTTATTTTTCCTGATTACTCAGTTACCAAAAATTCAAAGAAGATTAATTTTTAAATTGTAATTTGGTTGTCTTGATCCTCTTGCCAATTTTCCACATGGTTTTAATTTAATATTCATCAATTGGTATCTTTATTACTCCTTGCCCCCCCTTATTGAGATATACTGGGTAATTACATTTTTCCTTTCTGAACTAGAAGAGTGATAAAAGTCATGAATAGATATGGAGTTATTAAAAGCTTTATTAAAAGATTTTTTCCCTTAATTTCAAGGATTGTGAGAACAGTTTTTTTAGAGAGAAAAACTTCATGTTTTAAAAGATAGCATTATCATCTAGAGGATTAGATACATATAAATTTTGTTATGTTGTCCTGGAAGAGGAGGACGTCACCCTTTATTTTAAAATTAAATTTGATATTGTGGATAATTTATGAACATCTGGGATTATTCATTTTCTAATAAACGTTTGTATACATTTTAAATTTTACAAAACATTTGTATTAAAGGCATAATATTGTCAGAATACCAATAAGATTCTTCACACACAAAATCTTGAAATAAAAAATTTATTTCAGCTTTTCCCTGATTTTTCGATGTACTGATACGAGTACTTAGTAACTAATGTTTTATTTACCTTACCGGTCCATATTTTACTTTTTTAAATACTATTTTAATTCTTAGGACTTGAATGTTGAACAGAGAGAACTAGTAAAATGAACAATATTTTTTAAATGAACAGTAAGCACGATCGAATGTATTCTATTCTCATCACGTGTTTTCCTTCCCTGTTCCGTGATTTTCATCAGGTGCTGAGACCTCCTGGGCAAAGTTGCAGCCTTATTTCACAAGAGCAGGCAATCTGTCAGTGATATGGATTTTACACACTGATTCTTCTCCACGGGGATGTTACCCCACCCCCTCAGCCCCCCAGGCGCTCAAACCACGAGGAAAATGTGGCCAGCTTTTTCTTGGAGCATCAATTTTACTCTAGGATAAATAAATTTAAACCTCATTTTGCATTAAAATTACAGATGTACTCTGGAATACAACCCAAAATCCTCAAAATTTTAAAATCAAACATAAGACTTTAAAGAAATTTCAAGATTGTGGAGAGCTTCCGGATTCTTTTCTCTACAATTAGGGTGCCCAAGTAGAAAAGTGTGAGAAATGCTGTATTAACACACAGAAAGGTGCAATCCTCTTTTTCTTTCCTTACCTTTGTAGTCGTTCATATATACACCCTTATCTTTAATGAGTTTTCCTCATCCAAATTCTTCTGTCTCTGAAAAACACAGGGCTTTTGAACAAGAGAAGACGTGGGATAGCAGAATGGATTCTTTTGAAATCCAAACTGAGTGATGAATAGTGTTTCAAGGATACTGCATTACGTGTAGGAAACTAACAATATTATTATTTTCTTGTTTTCTTTTTCTTTCTAAAAAAAATGAAAATGTTTTTCTGCTTTTAATTGTTTGTTTGGCAAAAATGGATAGAAAAAGAAGGGACTGAAATTCACTCCAGGTCTTATTATCCTGAGATTAACTGTGTTCATTTAACAAAATATTTATTCGATGCTCGCTGTATGACAGACATATTTCTACACACACACACATACATATACACAATTTTACATAAATAGGGACACAACATACATGCTGTCCTGTTACTTGCTTTTTTATAACAAAAAACATCACAGACAACAAATATGTCTATATCATCATTTTTAACGGTTGTCTAGTGTTTCCTTATGCAGTCTAGACTACTTATAATCACTGTTTTTATGGCCTGTCTTAATTTCTTATCCCCACACCAATTTCTTGAGACCGGAGCTTTCTCAAGTTTACTCCAAAAATGAATATTTCTATCATTTCGTGATTTTCAACTGAGGAATGCAAAAAACAGTCCTTGTATGTATTTATGAGTTTATAAACCCATATATGTGTATAACTTTGAAATATGTATGTATCCTTGACATACATATGTACTTATTTTTGCCATATTTATTCTTAAGTCTCACTCTCCATTTAAAATTATTCCCGCCACAGGTTATGGTAAGAAAACACAAGTATTTTTACCAACTTCATCAAATAACAGAGTACTTGCAAATCAAGCCTACATAAATTCCTTGCTTGTAACATAGTCCCTTCCTTTGAAAGATGACTTTCAGAACTGTAACCACTGTCTTGAGGATGAATACACCTAACTGGATCTTAATTCTGAGGATAATTGCACGACTTCAGCTTGTCTTGCTTGGTTATTCTTGTCCCTTTCTTTGTGCTTCATCTTCTCATGGAGTTAGTCACCCAAACTGAATTTCCTCTGGGGAAACTGTATGCACATTTTCTGCATAATCTCTCGAGGTTAAAGGCTTTGAGGATCTTTGTACATAATGGGAGAGGAGAGTCCTTTGACTACAATTGTCTTAATCCTTAAGATGTTTTGTGTGTCATGAATGGGGAAGCCATCATTTCTTCTAAGTCTTCCTGAGACAGGATCTGCAAGATGTTTACTTCTCAGTGATTTTATTGAGTAATGCATTGAATAGATGAAGTTAATAATTACTAAATAAGCACATGCTAAATAAACTCACTGTAACTATATTTTCAGGTTAATTAGTGCCCTCAGGTTACCTTTAACTGTATGTGATAACATTTCATAATGAAAAAAACATTTGTTTTGTTGAACTATGTGATTTCTTCCGAAAATGATGCGGGTTGAACACATTACTCCTAGCTGGATGTGGCACATTTAAAAAATTTCTTTTTTTTTCCTTCTCTCTCTTTTTTTTTGAGGAAGATTAGCCCTGAGCTAACTGCTGGCAATCCTCCTCTTTTTGCTGAGGAAGACTGGCCCTGAGCTAACATCCGTCCCCATCTTCCTCTACTTTATATGTGGGACGCCTACCACAGCATGGCTTGCCAAGCAGTCCCATGTCCGCACCGGGGATCCAAACCAGCGGACTCCAGGTGGCCAAAGCAGAACGTGCGAACTTAACCACTGTGCCACCGGCTGGCCCCTAAAAAATTTCTTATTGTAGGAGAAATTTTATTTTTTTTAACGATATTTTACATAAAGATAGCCTTTGCTTAAAAATTATTTTGTTACCAAGTCCTTGATCTTAAACCAGAATTCATACAGGAGTCTGTTATAAATAGAATCATAAAATAATTTTGTGCTGTATGTAGCTAGATTTAGCATAGAATCAAAGGAATAGACTCTCCTTTGTTTCTTTAATTGTTCCCAAAAGAAAATTCATAAACTCACATCTCTCCTCCAGTTACTTAACCTGCAGAACATTGTCAAATGTAATTGATATATTTAAGAACATGGAAGCCCACTGGAGATATTGGATTTCTCTTTCTAGAGTACTTTTTTTAAAAAGGAGGCTTTTACATTTCTCTAGAGTGCAGCTGCTTGCCTTTAGGTAGTACAATGAACAAGGTGACTTCTTGAGTCCTCTTTAGCCACATGGCAGGGTGATCCTAGCAGGCCATGCCAGCTTCACTTCTCTCTCTCTTATTTTATTTTATTTTTTTTTGTGAGGAAGATTGGCCCTGAGCTAAGATCTGTTGCCAATCTTCCTCTTTTTGCTTGAGGAGATTATCACTGAGCTAACATCTCTGCTAATCTTCCCCTATTTTAGTGGGACGCTGCCACAGCGTGACCTGACAAGTGGTGCTAGGTCTGTGCTCAGGATCCGAACCTGCGAATCCCGGGCCACCAAAGCGGAGTGTGTGGACTTAACCAGTATGCCACTGGGCCGGCCCCTCTCTCTTTAAATTTTCTCCAGAGACAGATGAACCCTGACACATTGGGAGTTTAATCACAAATGCCAGAAGTTTGATTCCCAGCATCCATTTTTTATTCTGTCTTCCTTTGGCTCTAGAGATATAGCCAAATAGGATTTGAAACATTTTGGAAAGTAATTCTCAAATCTTCAATGGCTAGTCATTTACTCCTTCATTGTGAATCAAACTCCAATCCACATTTCGTATGATTAAACTTGAAAAGAGACTTAAATGATTCTTAAAGTAATGCATGCTTATCATAAAATTTTTGAAAACCATAAACAAGTATAAATAAGAATGTGTTACTGTCCAGAGATAACCATCATAGGCAGCTTTTTCCATTAAGTTTTGGAAAGATATTTTTTCCTAGTCTTTTCTGGATATGTGTATAGATTTGTATACATATATAAATTTGAATCTTCTGTTTGTATTTAAATGCATTTGTCTAAGACAGATTTCTACATGTGAGATTACTAGATAGGAGTATGAATATTTTTAAAAGTCTTAATTCGTACTGCCACATTGTTTTGAACAGAGTTGTACCAATTTATAGCCTCACCAGCTGTGGATGTGTACGCATCTTGTTTTTTGGCTCTCATGCCTGCATTGAGTCTGCATTGTAATGAAAGCCTTGCTAATTTGATAGGTGAGTTGGCTGAATGATGGTCCCCCCAAGAAAGATAAATCTACATCCTTATATCCGGAGTCTGTGAATATTACCTTGCATTGCAAAAGATGCGATTAAGTTAAAGATTTTGACAGGAGGGTTTATCCTGGATTATCCAGGTGGGCCCTCAGTGCGATCGTGTGTATTTTTATGAGACAGGCAGAGGAAGTTTTGAGACAGACACGCAAAGAAGACAATGTGAAGATGGAGGCAGAGAGTGGAGTGGTGGGGACACAAACCCAGGGATGCGGTCCCGGCAGTCCCCAAAAGATGGAAGAGCTAAGGAACAGATTTTCCCTGAAGACTCTAGAAAGAACGTGGCCCTGCCAATACCTTAACTTCAGACTTCTGGCCTCCAAAACTGTGAGACACGAGATTTCTGTTCTTTGAAGCCACCAAGTTGTAGTGATGTCATACCAGCTGAAGGAAACGAATACAAGGGGTAAAAATCGTATTTCAACGTTGCTTTAATCTGTATTTCCCTCACCAGAGACATAGTCATTTTAACTTTTGTTTATTTAATTAATAATAAGGTTGGGTGAAGATGGGACACAAAGCAGAAAGGAGAGAAACCAGTTTGGAGGCTGCTGCAATATTTTAGAGGAGAAAAAAGTCATGGCTTGAAATAAGATAGCAGAGTGAAGATGAAGAGAATGGACTGGGGAGATGGTTGAAGTTTAAAAAGACAAGACAGTGACTGAATAAGACTGTGGAGAGGAGGAGAGGAGGATGATGGATAACTGTGCTATTTACTGAGATCGAAAATACTAGAGGAGGAGAAGCAGGTTTGGAGGGGAGAAAAGAATTCATTTAGGACATCTTAAGGTGCCTGTGAGGCATGTGAGCAAAATGTCTAGTGGGCTTTAGGCTATATGGGTCTGGAGCTTAGGACAGAGATCTTGGCTAGAGCCATACAATTGTAAGTCATCAACATCTTTGAAACTATCAACATGTATGAGACTTTTCTAGATAGAGACTTCAGGGTACAAAACGAACAAGACCTGGGACAGAACCCTGAGGAACAACATAAGTGGGATGGCCAGAGAAAGAGAATCATTCAAATGTGATTGAGAAGAAGCTGAGAGAGTAATAGGTGAGAATCAGAGAAGAATGGTTCTTAAGGACAGAGTGATCAATAGCATTGAGCTGAGAGAGTCCAGTTTTTAGCACATTCGGAATCTGCCTCAGCTTTCAGACCTGAGGCCGAACTCTTCCTGGATAGCCCACAGCCAATGGTGGAGCATGACAAGGACATCGAGTAAGTAAGGACATGTCTGCCAAACACAGGACTCCTTTAAGGAACAATTTTTGCCCCAGAGCTTCCTGTTGATTGACTGAGAATTTTTCATATTTGCATCACCATCTGAAGGCTTTCCATGCCCAAATCCTGCTTCCTTCCTCTTTCATATTTCACAGGTGCTATTCCCAAATAAACCTCTTGCACTCTTCACTCTCTCCACCTCTGACACAGTGATCTTGCAAGAGAAGTTTCCATGGAATTATAGATATTAGAGGAAGTTGAAGAGTAAATGCATAGTAAAGTTCAAGACTCTTAATGGTGATGGGGAAGAAAAAGGATAGAAAATGGAAGGGACTGGAACCAATGGGGACTTCTCTTTAAGATAGGACAGGCATGAAATGTTTCAATCTGGTAACGGGGAGTGAGTAGAAAGTAAGGATGATAGCCCAAAATCCCTGAGAAAAGTGAAGGAATGAAATCATGAGTATGGCTGGAGGAATTAAGCTGACACAAGAGAAGTCACTCTTGCATTATGAGAGGAGGGAGAGAAGGAAGGAAGGATGTGCAGGTAAGTTTGCAAATGTAGTAGCAGGTGAGACCATTTGCTGAGAGGGAGAGGAAGAGGTGATAAAGTGGGTGTTCAAAGACATTATAGAGAGTTTGATGTAGCTGCAATATAGGATGGTTATTGGTGACACACTAGATGCATTCCAATGTAAGCCAGGACTAGAGAGAAGTATTCACTATTACCACTTGGATCAGTAATGTTCCCAGCAAGAGACAGATGACACACTCAAGTTGGGATATGGAGAAGAGAAGGTTAAAAAACAACTATTTATAAAGATTTGGGCAGCAGATAAGGGAAATTGGGGGATCTAGTGCAACACTCTAGGACTGGTAACCCAGGGCACTGTTATGGCTCCCAGGACTGAAGTGGGAAAAACAGGAAACAGTTACTGGAACCCAGAGACTTAGGAAGCTGTGCGGAGAGGCCAGCTTTCAGGAGCAGGCACTTTTGAAAGGTTGAGAGACACAGTCATTGATAGGGACCCACAAGTGGGGAGCAGGGAGAATGAATACTTGGACATCACTATCCTTAATCCCTTGCATCTCTTTGTTGGCCAACCCCAACCAGAAGCCAGAGAGCAAAGGAATCTGTGTTGTAGTTCCTGACACATCAGCCTCTTGGGGACAGATCAGATGGAGAAGGGCGAATCTAGACGATGATGATATGTCTTACCATACATTAAAATGTACCATAAAGTTACCAGTAAAAAAAAAAAAGCCAGTGTTATTGGTTCAAAAATGAGTTTGTAGAAAAAGCTGGTAAGTCTAGAAATGAGACCAAGTTTATATATGGGCATTTATTATATGGTAAGGATGAATTCAAACCAGTAGAACAAAAGATGAATCATTCATCAAATGATATTTTAACCTTTGGCTAGTGATTTAGAAGAGACAAGTTAAATTTCTGCTTTTGGATCCCTATAAGCCTAAAGATAAACCGATGATTTTAATGTAAGAAAACTTGAAAATATAAGTGTATATATTGATATTTCATTGTTAGGAAATTATCACAGAAACTGGAAACTGCATTAAATTTTAAAAAAATATTTATTTTTCCCTTTTCTCCCCAAAGCCCCCCTGTACATAGTTCTGTATTTTTAGTTGTGGGTCCTTCTAGTTGTAGCATGTGGGACGCCGCCTCATCATGGCCTGATGAGGGGTGCCATGTGCGCGCACAGGATTTGAACTGGCGAAACCCTGGGCCTCCAAAGCAGAGCGTGCGAGTTAACCACTTGGCCATGGGGCCGGCCCCTGCTTTAAATTTTAAAACATCTTTATGGCAAAGAATACTGTAAGCAAGCTGAAAGATGAATAAAAAATTAGGAAAAATTCACAACAGATGGCAAAAGATTAATAGCCATAATGCACAAATGAAGAAATCTATAAAAAATAACAATTCAATAGAAAAAAATCAGTGATGAGTTTTAACAGACCAGTGATACATGAAGAAACACAATTAGTAAATAAGTATAAGAATATATTCAACTTTATTAATAATCAAAGACATGTAACTAAAAATAACTGTGAAATATAATTTCCACATCTATAAAGTTTTAAAAGATTTAAGTGCCCCATTTGTGTAGGAAGTGAAGGAAAACACACGCTCATTCACTGTGGACATATAAATCAATACAATAGCCTACAAGTCAATTTGACACAAAGTATCAAAACACAAAATGTATATACCTTTTGAGCCACCAATCTCACTTCTAGAGTTTATTCCAAGGGGTAATTGCACAAGCACAAAATGATGTATCTATTAGGATGTCCATCATGGCTTTGTTTATTTTACCCCCCCACCCCAATCTATTAACATGGGACAAGAAAATAGAGTACAACTTGACAGTGGAATACTTTATGGCCATTAAAATTAATATATGTTTCTATATTAATTCATGTGAAAATATATCCACAAGATTCTAACAGTGAAAAAGACAGTATGTATAGAATAATCCTACTTATGTAAAACTGATTACTAAACACAGTAATCTGGAATCATAGTATCTGGAAAGATAATCACAAAATTGTTAGCAGCACTTATCATTAGGTGTTGGTATTTTGGTCTTTTTCTGTACTGAGTTTTTTAATGAATATGTGTAAATTACAAGAATATATAGAGAGCTACAGCTATTTTTAACATATAATAAAGGAAGGAATGAAATAGCTTATGTGAAGACTAGAAGCAATTGTTATGTAGAGAATTACAGGATTTCAGGAAATACAGACATGTCAGGTAAAATTGGAAATCATGCACTAATGTTAGTGATGATAAGGTATTTTCCAGCAGAGCTCAGTGGCTCTATAGCCTATCTTCTAAAACGCGTCTTTGAATATTGACAAGAGATTTTCACATATTGAGGTTAAAAGGGGTAACTATTCGAGTTCAAAACTGGTTCAGCTTGAACTAAAAAGCCTGATTTATGGTCTATCAAACATACATTGTGCATCTGCTTACCTTTAAAGCAGAGAATGCCCTCTCTTAAGATAAGAATGCTTACTTCCCCTCCTACACCCTATTGGTAACACCCTATTGGTAACGCCCAGATTAGTCCCTTTCTTGACGTCAGAGTCATGTTGACCAGCTAATTTGCAACTGAATACCTCTTTGAAACTTTGAGGGAAATGCATCCTGGGTGTGTTTACTGTATGTTCTTTGTTCCAAAAAGATATAAGACTGTACTGAAACCCATGCTTCTCTGGAACTCCTTCTAAGGCCTTCCCGGGTTATAGTCCTCACTCTGGCTCATAATAAACTCACCCCAATTTTGATTTATAGGTTGGTTATGGATTATTTGTGTCGGCAATATCAAGAGCCAATCTTGTGAACTCAGATTATAGAGTTTTACTATAACCCTTAGTATAAAGAGCATGGAGAACATGCTAGATGGGCATTACTTATCAGATAGACAGTAAGAGGAAGGAGAAAGTTTTATAGGATGGGAGAAACTCAGACTGATTAGGAATGAGTGCAACAAGATAAGCATAGTTGGATCTCGAATAGGGATTTAGTGAGCCATCATTGTTGTTCTTGGACAAAGGAGGGTGTGGCCAGATGTTAGTAACCCCAGATAGCTTGAGGGGGAATCTGAGAACATCCAGGCTTGTAGTCGGCCTCATTGCTTTATCTATCAAAGCTCTGGAAAGGTTAATCAGCAAGGGCACTGGGAAGATTCTAGACATGGGCCTGGGATATTATCCACAGCCTGTAACCTTCATACGCTACTAGGTGGTAGGAAGCAGAAATGCTGCAAGGCCTGTAAGAGTTCTACGCCCAATTCTAATGAGGAGGTGCATGGGGTGAGCTTCCCACACCACCAAGGAAGCAATTCTTGGACACCAGCTGGGTGTCCAAAATTCAACTCAATTCTGACACTACCCAGAGATAGTGTCAGATTCCATAGGTTGAAGGTTCAGCCCTACAAGACTGTCCTCTACCCCCTGCACCTCACCCACCCCACCCCGTGCCCACTTTAGATGCTAACCACAAGTCCAGGTTGTTACCTGTGCTTCTGACAGAATGACTATAAATCAGAGGTTCCCATGACCCCCTCCTTGGGTTTGATTAATTTGCTAGAGCAGCTCATAGAACTCAGAGAAATGTTTTACTTACTAGATTATTGGTGTGTTATTGAAGAATATAACTCAGGAACAGCCAGATGGTGGAGATGAATAGGGCAAGGTATGGGGAAGGGCGAGAAGCTTCCATTCCCTCTCCCAGGGGGCCACTCTCCCCAAATCTCCACATGTTGACCAACCCAGAAGCTATCAAACCCCCTTCTTTTGGGCTTTTAAGGAGGCTTCACTGCACAGGCGTGATTGATTAAATAGTTGGCCTTTGGCGATTGATTCAACCTCCAGCCCCTCACCTCTCCCCAGAGGTCAGGGGGATGGGACTGAAAGTTCCAACCCTCTAATCACGTGATTGGTTCTCCAGGCAACCAGCCCCCATCCTAAGGTGCATTCCCAAAGTCTCCTCATTACCATAACAAGAGACACCTTTATCTGCTCTTATCACTGGAAATTCCAAGGGTTTTTAGGAGCTCTTTTCGAGAAATGGGGACAAAGACCAAACATGTATTTCTTATTATAAATCACAATATCATAGACCCACAGATCAAAGTGTTTTGGGCTTGGAAAAGAAAGCTGGTGTTGATGGAGAACTTGAAACTGGAGGCCGTGACGGGGACGGTAGTCATTGCAGGGGAGTGGTTACCATGCAGGACCAGACACTCCACAGCAGATGCCTGTGCCCACTGCTGAGAAAACAGACAGATGAGCGATACTGCATTGGAGATAGGAGAAGACCCAGAGCAACATGTCCCATGGAAATAGAGTGGAAGCTATACATGTAATTTAAAATTTTCTAGTACTCACATTACAAAGGTTAGAAAACAAGGTGGAATTAATTTTAATAGTTAACATATTTTATTTAGCCCAATATGTCCAAAATATTTCTATTTCAACTTGTAATCAATATAAAAATATTAATGAGATTATATAGGTATATGTCTACTTTTTTTGGTACTAAGTCTTTGAAATCCAGTGTGTATGTTACACTTACAGTACATCTTAATCTGGCCTAGCCACATTTCAAGTGCTCAAGACTTTGTGTGGCTAGTGTCTACTGTATTGGATAGCATAGATCAAGAGAACAGCAGGGATGGGTCAGCCCATTGGCACAGCTGTTCTGCTTCGTGTGGCCCGTTCTGCTTCAGTGGCCCGGGGTTCAACGGTTCGGATCCCAGGTGCAGACCTACGCACTGCTTGTCAAGCCATGCTGTGGTAGGAGTCCCAGATAAAAAGGAGGAAGATGGGCACGGATGTTAGCTCAGGACCAGTCTTCCTCAACAATGAGAGGAGGATTGGCGGCAGATGTTAGATCAGGGCTAATCTTCCTCAAAAAAAAAAAAAAGAGAACAACAGGTAAGCTGAAGGCCCTGCTCCTCACCGTCATAAATATGTAGAAGCTTCCCTCTCTATTCAGAAACAAGCTTGGTGAGAAAGAAGGGAGAGGAATCCCTTCCAGCAGTAAGAAATGTCTTTGATAGGGAGTTAAAATTATGGATTCATGGGGAGACTTTTAACTTGAGAGGGCAGCTAATGGACGCCAAGTTTTTCTTCAATTGCCAGTGGCAGTAGGGACTCAATAACAAGATGAGATCATTTAAAATAAAGAAATGTATAATTTTTTGCACATCTAATACTGGGTGCATTTCAACCCGTATTACTAAAGTTTGCAGAATTGTTTTTCCTGTGAGGGAACCTAGCATTTGTTAAGCGCCTTGATGAAGTAGGTCCCTATTCATCTCACTGTATTTAGGTATAGGTCTACAGAAGTTAAGGTGGTATTGCTTGAATCTTCCCGACACTTTGTAACCTAAAGCCAACACTACATGACACTCATCATTACAAATAAGTCATGATAATTGGGGACAGGGTTTCTGGGGGACAGGAGCTTCAGAACTAATTGGGTTTCAAACAGCAAGTCAGCATGAATGCAATGCTTTAGAAAAGCTCTTCTCCAAGCTGTTTAGATTACTGTGTTGCAACCACCAGGCTGACTCGCTCTTCTCTGTCTTCACTTCTGATGTTCTCCTATCTAAAATACCTTCATCCTCCTTTCTTCTTTTTTTTTTTTAAAGATTTTACTTTTCCCGGGTGGGCCCGGTGGCGCAGTGGTTAAGTTTGCACGTTCTGCTTCTCAACGGCCTGGGGTTCCCCAATTTGGATCCTGGGTGCGGACATGGCACCACTTGGCAAAAGCCATGCTGTGGTAGGCATCCCGCATATAAAGCAGAGGAAGATGGGCAAGGATGTTAGCTCAGGGCCAGTCTTCCCCAGCAAGAAGAGGAGGATTGGCAGTAGTTAGCTCAGGGCTAATCTTCCTCAAAAAAAAAAAAAAAAATTATTTTTCCTTTTTCTCCCCAAAACCCCCTGGTACATAGTTGTGTATTTTTAATTGTGGGTCCTTCTAGTTGTGGCATGTGGGATGCCGCCTCAACATGGCCTGATGAGCGGTGCCATGTCCACGCCCAGGATCCGAACTCACGAATCCCTGGGCTGCTGAAGTGGAGCACTTGAACATAACCACTTGGCCACGGGGCCAGCCCCCAAAATATCTTCATCCTCCTTTCTGAAACCCGATTCTATCTATACTTCACAGCCAGTGTAAGTCCTATCCTGGCCATGAAATGAGCCTGGACTTGTTCAATTTAAATAGAATTTATTGTGTGGTTCACACTAATGGCTTAGCTCCTAATATACTCTTTAGTATTATTTTCTGGTTGTTTTCTTTGTGAGTTTCTTATCTCACCAGGGAACTTGCACTCTACTCATGGGTGGAAGCTTTTCTTTCTTTTATACACCTGATGTATTCAGCAAAGTGCTGGGCTTGAGATTAATCCTTAGAAAATACTTGTTGCTTGACTTGATTCAATGAAATAGTCTGTGATAATTTAATCTGAAAATTAAAGTAAGCAAATGTAATCATTTTCATGTAGTGATACTCTGTTAGCTCAGGGATGCATCTATAAAAAGGAGAGCGCTAACTGCAAACAGATAATTACATAGAATTACATTCTGAGCATTGTGTTGACAATTTTGATCCTATCCCCTTTGAATATCCTGAGTCAAGAAACGCTCCAGGCCTTATGTTCCTCAACCATGGTTCATATCACTATTCTTCTCAGCTGCAGTGAGGACAAAGGATGATCACTGTCAATAAATGGCTCTGCTATTTGCCATGTATTTCTTCCACTGGTTCCTAGAAGATGCTCCTCCTCCTCAAGCATTTTTACATCCAAAGTAATTCTCATGCTTGGCGCTTTTGGAGTACCTCCAGTTCTACAGTGAGTGCATCCTTTATCAATGACCATGGATGAAATTATTCACCAAAATATGAAATAAAGGCTCATTCTCACTTTTTTGCCTTCACGTTTACCATGCTCAAGTAAAGAAACAGACTGGCACGCTCCCTCAATGGAGGCAAGGTCAGTCTGGTGCGTGATAATGTGGTACTAATTGATTCATCAGGAGAGAAATGCCTACCAAAGCAATAGTCCATGTGTTTTTTAATGCACACACAGAGTTTTAATATGAAATACTTCGGAAACAACAGCACTATCATACATCAGTGCTATTCACAGCAGTGTTCAAGGAAGTATGATTCTAGTACTCTGGGGAGTCATTTTAGTATTTCTGGCACATTGTAAGATAACAAAGATATCTAAATAAGGTTATAGCCTCAGTCTGATTTTGGATGACTTTACAAAACCTTGAGCTTATCATTTGTTTTTAATCACAGCCCTTTAACATTTGTCAGGCACATGGCTTTTTCTCTTGTCTCTCTTATCTTGAGAATTTTCATATTGACAGGCTGTCATTTAAATCATCTTTATGCTCTTCATTTCTGTGTGTGTGCTGAAATAATATATATTTTTTTTTGATGAGAAAGATTGGCCCTGAGCTAACATCTGTGCCAGTCTTCGTCTATTTTATATGTGGGATGCTGCCACAGCATGGCTTGATGAGTGGTGTGTAGGTCTGCACCCGGGATGCAAACCTGCAATCCTCGGGTTGCTAAAGGGGAGTGCACAAACTTAACCACTATACCACCCAGCCAGCCCTAATAATTCTTTAATCAGAGAGGCTTCTATAATTTTGTTGAGGAATTCAGTTCAAAGGGCATTGTACTTGGTCAAAGAAATACACTACTTTAGTAATTGTGATTTCCATAGATCCAGAAATTTGAAATAGCACTTCTCAGAGGCCTCAAGGAGTGATTTAAGCTGAGTAATTTCCCTATGTGAGTCTAACGATGGGGATGAAAGTGGGTTATTGGATGAGGCAGGTATATGGAATTCTTTGAAGGGAAGAATTATATACCAAAATCTATGTAATGATGGAGTATGTTAAAACTAAGTGCAGCTAGGGGGCCGGTCCCATGGCCAAGTGGTTAAGTTCACACGCTCCATCTGCTTTGGTGACCCAGGGTTTTGCTGGTTCGGATCCTGGACACAGACATGGAACCACTCATCAGGCAATGCTGAGGTGGCATCCCACATGCCACAACTAGAAGGACCCACAACTAAAAATATATACAACTATGTACCAGGGGGCTACGGGGAGAAAAAGGAAAAAAATAAAATCTTAAAAAAAGAAAAACTAAGTGCAGCTATTAATTCCACAAATATCTATGGATGGTTTACTATGTGCCAGGCACTGTCTTAAGTGGTAGATGAGCTATAAAGAACAAGGCAGACATTGATCCTGAACTTGGGAGTTTAGAATCTAGCCTATACTAATACATCGATAATGGAATGGATGAGATGAACTTCTTTTTCTTATCTCAGGTGCTAGTGTGTGCAATGTTCCTTAGAGTGATGGCAAATAAAACACTGATTTAATTTCTTTTTGAAAATTCCATGTAAAGGGTAATCAAGGTTTGGGTCAGGCATATTACATCCCATAATATTTAGCTTCACAACAAAGGAAGCATAAAATCTCAAGTTGTTGGCTGGTTCGGGTGGTTAAAGTGCAGATTCATGGCTTAAATGGCTGTTTGGATTTCTTTTCAGTCTAAATAATATTTTATAATAGATGCTTCTTTTTTAAGTTGTCAAAATTAGCCTTGGAGAAAGTGCATACACTTTTTTATATCTTATCCTTCACACATGTCCAGAAACATCAGATATACTTTTAAGTACTGAGAAAATATGAGACTTTTTTTCTTAAAGTCTTGATTCTTTGACTGATAACCCTTGGAGAAGTAAAATATTAAGACTACAGTCAAGTAGGAGGTTGAGGGAGCATGTTAAGTCCAGACAGCAAATAGACAACAAGTATCTTACAAAAATTTTGCTAGTTTTATAATCTTTTTTTATAGTCCAGATAAAACTCGGTGGATCTGACTTTCATTTGAATCTGAAGCATGTTGCAAATCAGCACAGAGAAGAGAAACTGGAACAAATGCAAACATTAGAATTTTTAAAATAAGAATTCACCTGTTTGTAAAAAGCAGTCATTGCTTTAAAGTTTTTTAAAAATAATGTTCTGGGGCCGGCCCCATGGCCGAGTGGTTGGGTTCACGCACTCTGCTTCGGTGGCCCAGGGTTTCACCAGTTCGAATCCTGGGTGCAGACATGGCACTGTTCATCAGGCCATGCTGAGGCAGCATCCCACATGCCACAACTAGAAGGACCCACAACTAAAAATACACAACTATGTACCAGGGGGCTTTGGGAGAAAAAGGAAAAATAAAAAATCTTTAAAAATAATTTTCTGTGTAGAATTAAATTTTGAAAATATAAGGAAGCCAAATGGAATAAACATCAGTAACTGTATAATAAAAAATAAACGAATATCAACTGTTTGTCTTTGCCAAGCCCAGGGAATCTGAGTCTAATAAGAATGCTTTCTAGTCAATGGAAATGAAATGGTAGACGTCACAGCTGAGGTGTGGAAAGAAAACATAAATGAGACTACGGAGAGTTTACAAGAAAGAGCTCATTCTTTTAGATACTTACTTTGTTTCCACTTTCTACAAAGAGAACAACAGAGAAGTTCTTTGAGCTTGGTTGGCCTGGGGAGCAGAGATCCCATGTAGAAAGAACACAGGGAGGCCACAAGTTTTCCTCAAATAACCAAAAGCAAGGCCAACAGTGGTTGAATGTGTATTGAAGCCAACATCTAGAGTCTACTCCCTAGGCTAAGCCACGTTCATCTCTACCCAGGACCACAGCAATGGTCCTCTAACTGGCCTCCTCCAGCTATTCATGGCCTCGTCTTCCCTCTTCCTCTTGCCTCTTCCCCAATCCCTCTTCTCCAATTCTGCAGACAGTAGAAATTTTATTTTTTAAAGATTTTTTTATTTTTTCCTCTTTCTCCCCAAAGCCCCCTGGTACGTAGTTGTATATTCTTCATTGTGGGTCCTTCTAGTTGTGGCATGTGGGACGCCGCCTCAGCGTGGTTTAATGAGCAGTGCCCGTGTCCGCGCCCAGGATTCGAACCAACGAAACACTGGGCCACCTGCAGCGGAGCGCGTGAACTTAACCACTCGGCCACGTGGCCAGCCCCAAGACAGTAGAATTTTTAAAAATTAAAATCTGATGATATCCTTGCCCTGCTTGAACTCTTCAATGGTTTCCAATTGCTCTTCCGTTAAAATGTAAAATCCTACAAGTTTCTGCATGGTCTGGCCCTTGCCCACCTCTCCAGCTTCATTTTCTACCTTTCTCTGCCTTCCTTACTGAGTTTCAAACTCAGTGACCTACCTGCTGTTTCTGAAATAAACCAAGCTCTTTGATCTCTCAGAGTATTAGCACAAGCTGTTTCTGTCTGTCTGGGAAAATCGTCACCACCTCCATTCCAAGCCAGGCCATCACTGCCTGCTCATTCCTCAACTTCCAAGTGTCAGCTGCGGTGGCCCTCCAGTCTAGCTTATGTTATGGATTATTATAGTATCCTATATTTTGCCTTTACACATATTACTTTTATAAGTAAAATTACTCAAACCAATAGTAATTTTAATAAGTAATAGTATTTTAAGTGCGATGAATTATTTATTGTCTACCTTTCTCACTAGATTTTAAGCTCCATGAGGACAGGGATTGTGTCTATCCTGTTTATCACTGAATTCTACATACCTGACATTGTACCTGACTCAGAGTTGGTGCTTAATAAATATCCCTGGAATGAATGAGGGTGTAATATAGATGTGACAGGGCTCAATGGGAAACCTGTCATTGCTTCCACGTTAACCTTGAACCAGGACTCAGCTTTTTGTTTCATCTAGAAACTTCAAATTTAAATCACCTAAGAAAGTGAATGATGTAGATGTTACTGAATACTTTTTGGGAAGCTGAAGAAGAGAATGACATCACATACCACACAGGAAAGCCTAACTGAAAATTTCTATTAGACATTTCTTCTTTTTTTTTTTTAATGTTTTTGTTTTGTTTTGTTTTGTTTGAGGAAGACTGGCCCTGAGCTAACATCTGTGCCCATCTTCCTCTACTTTATATGTGGGACACCTGCCACAGCACGACTTGCCAAGTGGTGCCATGTCCGCACCCAGGATCTGAACCGGCGAACCCTGGGCCACGGAAGCGGAACGTGCACACTTCATCGCTGCGCCACTGGGCCGGCCCCCTATTAGACACTTCTATTCTTCCCCTCAACATTCCTTTTTAGCTTGTTGTCTTTCTCTTCCTCTGACTCCAAGGCTTGTGACTGGAGCAATTGGGAGACCAGAGTTGCTGTTTGCCAGAATACAGAAGACTGTTGGAGGGGACGTTTGAGGACAGGGGCAATCAGGAATTTGGTTTAGGACATATTAAATTTGAGCTGATTATGAGTCAAGGGAAGATGTCTATGGATATATGCTACTGTGGGGACCTCTTCAATGAGGGTGAACACAATTAGAGATATGCTAGAGCTGGCTCACACCGGCTCACGAGAGCTGATTGTTACATTTTCAGGAATTTTGTGAGCCAGCTGTTAAAAATTAACAAGCTGTTGTTCAAAATTAAGCTGTAGGAATGTATAAGTGTATTAAAATATACTAAAACAAAAATAACACATTTTAAAACTCATCACTTCCTAGTTATTTTACTATTGTCTATGACGATAAGGTTAAGTCTCTTGTATCTGTTCAGGGAAAGTACCACAGAATGGTGGGTATCCCTCCTCAACTCTGGGTTCAATGACATCACGTTGGTAGCCTGAAATTGACTATGATAGGATAATCAGCAAATGCCACAAAACAGGGTTTTTTCTTCCTGGAGAGCTGATTGCTAAATCACATTTACCAGGACACCACTGAAAAATGCCCAGCAGAAGGAAACGGTCTCTTCACCCTCGTATATCCTTATATCATCATCATCACATTTGTTTTTATCTTCCCTGCTATGTAAGTGAAAACAAATGAACAAACCAACCAAAAATGTGGACAGAAAATAAAAGATAAGGGAGAAATAAAGGGTTGATGAGTAGATAGCACAGGGCACCCAAAGCAAGAAAGGTCTGATAAAATAGGCTAAGTTTGGTACACCTACATCATTTAACACTATATCTTTTTTTTTTTTTGAGGAAGATTAGCCCTGAGCTAACATCTGCTGCCAATCCTCCTTTTTTTTTTTTAATTTGTTTTCATGCCTTTAATTTTTTTTTTTTTTTTGAGGAAGATCAGCCCTGAGCTAACATCTGCCAATCCTCCTCTTTTTGCTGAGGAAAACTGGCCCTGAGCGCGCATCCTTGCCCATCTTCCTCTACTTTATATGTGGGACGCCTACCACAGCATGGCTTGCCAAGCGGTACCATGTCCACACCTGGGATCCGAAGGGGCGAACCCTGGGCCGCTGGAGTGGAACGCGCACCCAACTGCTGCACCACTGGGCTGGCCCGAACACTATATCTTTTTTAAGGCAATGAATCAGCTCTACACTGATGTGGAGCAATCTATAAGATATGAAAAATAGACAAAGCAAGCTGCACAATAGAATTTCTAGGATGATACCATTCATGCAAAACAAAACGAAGATACAGGTACACGCTTGTTTATGCACCAAATATTTCTGAAAAATATACATAAACTGGTAACCTTAGTTGCCTCAGAGGAGGGGAACTTGGTGACCAGGATATAGGAGTGGGAGGGAAACAACGTTTCCCTAGGTATCCTTTCATTCCCTCTAAACGTCATAGCATGGTGTAAGCGCTTCCTAGTCAAACCAAACAAACATGCCTTTTTTTATAAAGTGCTTAAGTGGTTTTAAGAACATGATGTACAAATAACTCTCAACCCAGGGTGGGGAAAGGAGTAAAGCTCTTCCACTTTAAGTTTGTACAAATTTTGTCTCTTTTAAACACAATTATGATTCCTTATAAATGTCTATTAAAATTTACAAGGAAGTCTTCTACGTTATGCAGCTTCTAAAAATAAAGGTTTTTTGGTTAACAATTATAACCTATAAACTTAAGGCTATGTTAATCTCAAAGCATATGCAAATAGGCTTACTATAAGACACTGTATGGGTTAGGATATTTGTTACACAAAATTACACTTATTCCTTTAAAGTAATAAATATGTTCATCTTAAGAATTTGAATTTATTTGCCTACCTGTGATAAATAACACCTTGACTATGATCTGTCTGATCTTATTATAATTATCCTCTCTGTTATATAAATAGGGTAAGTTCCCTTGTTAATTCAAAAATGTAGCAGATTCTGATTCTAGACTTTTCTCCACAGTTGTGCAAGGAAATAAAACAGTGCTTATAACAGACTCATTGTCAAAAACACAACTGAAAGCCCTGTGCTTTCAGACAAATTGATGCTGTGGTCCTGGAGACAAGTCTGAACAGAGGGTGGTGGAATAGATTGCTTTGGCCCTAAAACTGGCCTGTGCAAATACAACAAATGAGGAGGCTTCATGAAACGTCTGTTTTGGTTTTCAGTGGAAGCTGCCTGTCTTTTCTGCCTATTCCCAATCTGACAGCACAAAACTCTGTATTCACTAAATTAGGTACAAAAAGTTAAATGCGGGCCAGCCGGGTGAGGCAGTGGTTAAGTGTGCATGTTCCACTTCGGCAGCCTGGGGTTCACCAGTTCGCATTCTGGGTGCAGACATGGCACCGCTTGGCAAGCCATGCTGTGGTAGGCGTCCCATGTATAAAGTGGAGGAGGATGGGCATAGATGTTGGCTCAGGGCTGGTCTTCCTCAGAAAAAAGAGGAGGACTGACAGCAGTTAGCTCAGGGCTAATCTTCCTCCAAAAAAAAAAAAAAAAATTAAATGCATGCATTCAGGTGTTGGGTAAGGATCCAAAGCTTAGATGCAGTGTTTTGCTGTTGTTGCTGTTGAGGAGGATTGTCCCTGGGCTAACATCTGTGTTAATCTTATTTTTTGTATGTGCGATGTGACCACAGCATGGCTTGATGAGCAGTGTCTAGGTCCGTGCCTGGGATCCAAACCCATGACCAAAGCAGAGTGTGAAAAGTTAACCACTATGCCATCAGGCCAGCCCCTAGAAGCAGTGTCTTTTGTTTTTTTTAGGATTTTATTTTTCCTTTTTCTCCCCAAAGCCCCGCAAGTACATAGTTGTGTATTTTTAGTTGTGGACCTGTCTAGATGAGGGATTTGGGACGCCGCCTCAGCATGGCCTGATAAGCGGTGCCATTTTCGCGCCCAGGATTCCAACTGGTGAAACCCTGGGCCGCCAAAGCGGAGCCCACAATCTTAACCACTCAGCCACGGGGCGGCCCGAGAAACAGTGTTTTTTAATGGAATAAAATGAAGTAGATCAAACTGAGATTCAGTGATATTGGGCTATGGAGAGAAATTATTCTCTCCCTGAGTGTTTTCTCCCTCCCTTTTCCTTTATAAATTAAGGATCGATCAACAAAAAATCAGGTCTGCATAGGAAGTCTTAGACAGGGGTGAGGGAGTAAGCAAGCGATGTGAAGAACCTAGACCAGCAACAATAGGAAGCCTCCACTTTCCCTAGAGAAGGGACAAGGGGTGGAAATAGAGTTTCTGGAGCTCAAAGAGAGCTGGAAGTGAGATAGGGCTGCCCTGCTTTGCCTGCGTGTCAGGGAGGGAAGCAGCTCTGCCCGAGAGCTGGCGTTATAAACAGGAGGCAGCAGGGAAGCAGCACCCCGAGTCTCTCTCCTCCCATCCTTGGGGCCCTGGGAGATGCAGTCTGCAGAGCTCAGCCTTCCAGGGAACAGGACAGGAGAGAGAAGGATGGAGAATGGGTGGGAGTGGAAGTGCAAACAGATGAATCAGTACACTCAGCATAGCATGCATTCAAGTCCTCTGGGCAAACCCCGAGGTTGAGCAAAACGTGTTGCTCTGACAGGTAAGCTATTAGTAACCTTGGTTGATCCAAACCCCAACTGGCTTTGGGTGATTATGGGAACCATATGTACATCGAGATGGGGTTTCAAGGAAAGATTCTGTCTGGGTATCTGTTCATTATATACGCATATGCATCATTGCCATAGTATGTTGCATATCATGTCTTGAGATATATAATTAAGATTCTAGATAAACAACAAAGTGCTTGCATAAATTCTCAAGTTTTTTCCCCTAGAGGAATTAAATGATCAACTTAAAAATCTGAGAAAAAAAAGGGACACATCCAACCGTAACTGAAGAGTAAGAATCTGAGTAAGCTTGGAGGATTTTGTGAAACGTTGTGTTAAGGAGAAAGGACATAGTTAACTCTTTCCTTCTTCCACATTCTGCAGGGGAAAGCTGCAATTTAAAAGTTGTAATTTGTGAAAATAAGTTAGATTAGTTAAAGAAAATTAGCATTCAGATAGTAGGGTCTAATTTTCTTGGTTTCTAAGTGGAACACAAAACATATTTATTTGGGATGTGAAAATGTTTCTTAAAGAAGGAATAATTTTCTCTTGTCAGAAAGAATGAGTGTGTATAAATATATTTGTCCAAAAAGTCGCAGACTTTTCATTTCCAAGATGAAGTATAACCAGTAAAGCTAATGTATTACCATAGATTAAACTGTTTTCTAGTAGTAATTCTCTTTTTCCAGCACCACTTTACACCCAAAAGGGAAAAAATTAACTTCTGTGCTGATACAAATTGGCAGCACACCCATAAAAACATGTGATAACATAATTAATTGCCTTAAGACTGACTGTGTTAACAGCCAGGTGGGACCAAAATTATTCTCTCTCTTTCAGTAAAATTTTTATACGAATTTGGTTGATGTTGATGTTTTAACTTTATGCTAAACCCTTTTAGTACAAAAGTAGTATATGATAAGACCAGGATTTTTATTATTTTTCTAGTCTGAGGATTTTCTTAGTGATAGCCAAGGAAATGTACATTGGTAAATCGTCTTTTTTTCCATAGAATTCTGACTTCTTTTTTCCTGTCATCTCTGTGGTAATAATGCAGTTACTATAGTAATAAAACTGGGATAAAAGTATAGCATATTTTTAATCCATGAAAGGACTCCTTTTTTTCCTAATGAAGCTACAATGACTCAATTTTTTGGAACTATAATTTCGATGCTTGGGTTATATCTCCCACCATCAAAGCTGATATTTAAGGGTATAGAAATCTAAAGTAAACATGGGTACACAACTAGATTGTGTTAAAAGTGTAATAGTGTGTGTGTCTTTTATAAATTGATTATTATAAAACAAAAAATTTTAAAATTAAATGAAAATTTAAAATTCTTCCACTTAAATGATCTAGATAATTAAAAAATAACATCAGCTTTATTGAGATAAAATTCACATACCATACAGTTCGTTCATTTAAAGTATACAAACTCAGGTGCCAGCCTGGTGGTGCAGCAGTGAAGTTTGCGTACTCTGCTTTGGCGGCCCAGGGTTCATTGGTTTGGATCCCTGGCACAGACCTACCCACCACTTATCAAGCCATGCTGTGGCAGGCGTCCCACATATAAAGCAGAGAAAGATGGGGGCATAGATGTTAGCTCAGGGCCAATCTTCCTCAGCAAAAAGAGGAAGATTGGTAGAGGATGTTAGCTCAGGACTAGTCTTCCCAAAAATAAAATAAAATAAAATAAAGTGTACAATTCAGTGGTGTTTATATATTCACAGAGTCATGCAACCATTACCACAATCAATTTTAGAACACGTTCATTCTCTCAAAAAGAAATCCCGTACCTGTTATTAGTCACCCTCCCATTTCTCTCCCATTTGCCCAGCCCCTGGCAAACACTAATCATTCTGTCTCTGTAGATTTGTTTATTCTGGACATCTTGGCAGATTTTTAAAGGTGCAATATTTCTCTGACAAATTCTGAATTTTATATTGATTCATTATATGTTGATATAGGGGCTGACCATGTGGCCAAGTGGTTAAGTTTGCACGCTCCTCTTCGGTGGCCGTGGGTTTCACGGTTTCAGAGCCTGGGCACAGACCTAGCACCTCTCATCTATCCCTGCTGAGGCGGTGTCCCACATAGCAGAACAAGAGGGATCTACAACTGGGATATACAGCTATGTACTGGGGTGCTTTGGGGAGAAGAAAAAAAACCTACACTATATATTGATATAAATTTGTTTATATTTTCCTCCTATTAGACTATTGAAGCTTTGCATTAATTAGTACTATAAGATTTTGAAAAAGTTACAGTTGATTCCCAGACTTCTGTCATAAAATACAAATAAATGACAACTGTGCATTTTTGTTGAGGTGTCCTTTTGGCCCATAAAATGTAAAGCACTTCAGGAGAATTTTAAACAGATAAACAATCAAACAAAACAACTCTCAAAATATTACATTAGTCTCTATTCGTTCCCTCTGCCCCTGGACATCAGTGAAGGGAAATGTCTATCTTGATCTGGTCCTTTTTCTTTTGTCACCTAGATCTCTTCCCATGCCATTAGCACTGGGGATCTGACTTTCCCATGTAAGTGTCTTTGCTAATGTCAGAGAATTCTCAATTTTCCACCCGGCTTTGCTTGAGATTGAGTTCAGGCTCCTCAGTGCCATGTTTGGACGTGCTGGCTCCTTCATTGGTCCACTGGAGGCTGGAGTCCGGGAAGCTTTCACTTGCCAAACATTCTGCCAAATGCTGACTGCCGTTCATTCAATATTTGGGGAATTGCTTCCCTGTTTGCCTGATGTTGCTGTTCTCTAGTTCTGTGCCCTGCCCATGTTCCTCTGAACTGTCCTGGGACAATGAAGAGTGTTTGGAGGCTGCCATCTTATTGGATGGAGCATTTGACTGGTACTGGATTGTTGAGCGCTTCTGAGGAAGTACTCTGAAATCCTGCTGATGTTGATGAATTCTATACTCTCCCTCTGGCTATAGCTACTTGCAGTTCTACTTTTAACCACTTTGCACCTATGTTTTGCTTAGATTACCTGGTAGAATCTGCCTGTCATTGTGGCTGCCAAGGTCTTTTGGACACCCTCTCTATATTCTTATACTTCTCAATGCTGAATTTCACCCTCCCACCTTAGAACGTAAATAACCCTGCATTTCCTGGCTTCCCTTGCTAGGGACATAGCTTCTCTACTCAGATGTCCTCCTATAAGATTTTTTTTTTTTTAAAAAGACTGAGGACGTCACTGAGGACGGAAACCTGGTTTTTAATAGTTTTTTTAGAAGTTTGAAATCTTTTTGGTGAGGAAGATTAGCCCTGAGCTAACATCTGATGCCAATCTTCTTCTTTTTTTTTCTCCCCAAAGCCCCAGTACATAGTTGTATATCTTAGTTGCAAATCCTTCTAGTTCTTCTAGGGGGGACACCGCCACAGCATGGCTTGATGAGCAGCATGTGGGTCCACTCCCAGACTCCGAACAGGTGAACCCTGGGCCACTGAAGCAGAGCACGTGAACTTAGCCACTACACCACCAGGCTGGCCCCTCCTGTAAGATTTTGATTTGGAAGGAATCTACGTGAAGAAACAAACAAAGTGAGGGGCATCCTTTTGGCAGGCGCAGTTGTGGGTCTATTGTAGATGTGCTGGTTCCTGATCATAGAAGAAGTATGATTTGAAGCTCAACAAAATGTCAGGGCTGGTCATAGAGCTCTGCGGTCACTAGCATATGGACCTCAGTGAAAACCATGATGATATTGGATACTGTGGAATACATGAAGCACTGTGTAGATTGAAAAGCAGGGGAGTGGAGGATGGAACTCGTGGCCTGCAAAGGGCAGTCAGATAATGTAGATGAGTGAAACAAGCCAGGTGAAGGACAATGGGAGCTGCGGGAAAGGCTGTGGACTACAGACAGCTTTCCCTATCTGGATGAGAGGGCTGCTGCAGTCTGCTCTGTTCCTGGTGATTTTGCTGATGTGGTGTCACAGGCTCAGTGACATCCAGTTTTCAGTTTTTTCAAGAGAAAGTGGAAATCCAGATCATTTTTTGGTGGAATTTCCTAAATTTTAAATATTGTCAACTAATTCAAAGTTATTTTGCAAGTTTCTGTGATCAAATTTAAGTCAGACACAGCCCAGGGGTTGCCGGTTTTTGATCCTTGCTTTACTGGTGAGAAGAACGCAAGTCATAAAGAAGCCCCAAAAGAAGGGTGAGATAGGAGGGGGTGGGAACACAAAAGCCAGGGGAATTGACAAGAGTAGAGTCTGGTTAACAGTATTAACACATCAAAGAGAGGTCCCATTAGATAAGGACAGAATAATGTCCATTGTGTCCGTTGTATTGGGAGCTTGGAAGTCATTGATAACCTTTGTCAAATCTCTTCAGATGAATAATAGAAGAAAAGACCACATTGCAATGGGTTGAGGAATGAGGGAGTGTGAGGCAGTAGAGACAAGAGTGGAAATTACTGCTTGTGTCTAGAGAGAGACACAAGAAGGCTTTTTTTAAAGGTCTCGTCAAGACTGAAGCATATGTGTGTGTATCTTTCAGTTAGTCAATCTTTACTATTTATAGTATTTCAATTTTCTGTAACCTTTAACAAAATTTTTTATGAAGCATATTTGTAGGCTCAGGTTAATAAAACCACTATAGAGGGAGAAATTTAAAATGATGGAGGGAAAGCAACTAGTAGAGTGAATTTCCGGAGGAGATGGGAGGGGGTGTGTTGGAAAACTCAGATATGAAAATGAGATTTTTCTGAGTTTGGAGGGAAGGGAATTAGAAATCGTATGGAATTGGACAAACTTACGGTTAATGCTGGGAGTGGAGGAAGCTGAGGGAATTTCCCGATGGCAGCAATTTTCTAGTTAAGTAGATGAGATAAAGTTCACCGAAAGTAAGGGGAGAGGGGGTGCATATGCTGCTTGAGGAGAGTGGTCAAGGTTTGGAAATGCCAGAGAGGGCAAAGGGAAAGGCAGATGTATATCAAACATTGTTCAGGATGTTGAAGAACTCAGTTGAGACTAGATCCCATACTTGCGAAGGGACACCGATTGGTACTTATTGAAGATTTCATCCTTGCTCAGCAGCATAGGTATAGGTGTGGAGAAGGTGAATTTCATTGATCCACAGTTAGAGTTTTCACCAGAGGGTGTGGAGAAATGAACAGAAATTCACAAAACCAAGGTTCTGGTGAGAGAATCATTGAGGTGATGGAGGTAGGAAATGGTATGAGGCCAGGAAGGGTAGAATGGCAGAAAATGGAGAGAGAAGCCCATTCTTGGTTGTGGCTACAGACCTTGGGACGCTGTTGCGTCTGGATGCACCCCTTGGATGATGTCACTTACAATTGTTTCAAGCCTGCTTGTCTGCTGCATCTGGTTGCTCAGATCTCCCTGTTCTTAGGAGACATGGGTTAGATGAGTGGCAGTTTCAACTTCCTAATCTGTGGATGAAGCTGAAGCACTACTCTAAGAAGATGATGCAGAACTCCTGGAAGAAGCTTCAGGCAGTGCCAGGGATGAGACGTAAACCAAATATCAACTTAAGGGAGGACCAGTGTTGGAACGTCACTACTCTTCATTCAAAATTCAGTTCCCTTGTTTGATAAACTTACCAGTCAATATATGTGACTGGAAGGGATGGTGGAGGCAAGTCCACAACTTCTAGCCAGCTCAGCTTAAGTCTCATTGAGAAAGTCTCCCTTAAGATAGTGGAAGATAAGAATATTCTGTTAGAAAAAATACACCTTATGATGTCTATGGCCAAGTGCCTTTACCACCAGCAGATGCGCTCCTGCAGCATAAAGCCAAATTATGTATGGAAATCCTGGCCATGCCAGGCTCAGGGAACAGGGCTGAAAATGGTGCTCAACCAGAGACCCACGAATGGGTATTCTGGCAGCCTTTAGAACATCGGGTAGCTAGGGCTCACTCAAAGCTTGAAATGATTCTAGAGCAGTAGTTTTCAGACATTAGCATACATAAGAATCACCTGGAGAGCTTGTTAAAACATAGATTCTTGGACCCAAACCTCAGTGAATTTGGCTCAGTGGTTCTGGGGTAGTGCTAGAGATCTTGTATTTCTAACAAGCTCCCAGGTAATACTGATGCTGCTGACCCAGGTACTACACCTTGAGTAGTCCTGTTTATATTTGAAATTTTATTGACTGGGTCCTGGTTCCACAAACCCAGTGAATAAATTGTCCTAAGTCCGTTTCGATAACTTCTCCTGGGGCACTGATCCTACAGTAGACTCTACCTTAGGGGTTCCAGGTATTGCTGCCCTTTTGAGTAATCCAACCCCTCTGTTACCTGTTGTCTTTGGGCCATAAGGCCACAGCAATCTCAGGAAACTGTAGAGACTGGCCTTTGCCTTGGTCTTTCACTGCCACCCCCGCTTAGGGGATGCATCATGATCATAAAATCATCTCAGCACTTTTTTTAGTGCCGGAAAAGAGAGAGATCTATCAAGATGTCTTCTTGCAACTAGAATAAGTGTAGAGCCTCTTCTTCCTCACTAGCATGGCGACTTCGCCTCTAACTGCCTGCAGGCCCCTAATTCTTGAAAAAAGCTCATGCTCATTCTTTAGCCACAGACCTTTGGTGGGAGAATATCTGGCTCCCAATAGTACCAGTTGGTTCCTGGGCCATATTCTTAAAATAGAAAAATGACAAATTACAGCTCTGCCAAGACTTCATTTGGTGTAATCCAGAGAATATGTTTTTAAGTATCTGAAGGGCTCAGCCACAGGAATCTTGATGGTACCAGCCAAGATATCTGAGGTCCAAGGATGGCAAACCCTAGGGACCATCCAGTACTCATGGGGGGATTCCAGCTAAATAGAAGCTGGGATTCGGACATGTCTGGGCAGGTCTGCTGAATAGGCAGGGCAGGCATGCCTGGAGTCTATTTACATGACAACTTTTGGCTGAAGAATGACTGTGTGCTGATCTGAATGGAAAGTGGAATGGGAAGAACAGAAATGTGTCTTTCTTAGGACCCAAGTTTTGAAAAATGTTCTTTAATAAACTTGTTTATTAATTAAATAATACACCATCTTTTTATATCTGGTAATTGCATAATTTATGTTAGGAATTTTAATAGTTTGGAAGTAGTTTATCACTATCTTTAGGAATCTCTAGTCCTCATGTAGGAAAGCATATTAAAATTAAAGAAGATGATTTAATTTAGTTTACTACTAGGGATTGTGTTAGGTGTGTGAATAAAAGGACAAAAGGCACATTCTGTGGTTTTGGAAATGTTGATGGGTAAGTGAATTTTTTCTAACTTTCCGTGGGAAATAGTATATCTAAACCTATTATTCTGAACTGGGCACTTTTGCTATGGCACCTAGAACTTCATGAAGTCTTGTTAAATATTAACATGGCTAAAATACTTTAAAATTATATTTACCTTCCATTAAAGAAATGTTTACCCTTGTGCTTCTGGTCTTGATTGGTGCCATTCCTCATTCGCTGCATTTTCAAGGTAGAGTTTGCTTGATGAGCCACGATTCCACCTTTTTTTTTCTTTAATTAGTAACAATTATTATAATCCTAGAGGACACATTTACTGACTGCTTTTTATATGCCAAGCACTGATCGAAGCACTTCATACATTTTATCTCTTTTATTCCTCACAACATTGTTATGAGGGAGACACTTTCATCATCCTTATTACACAGAGGGAGGCTGAGGCACAGAGAGGTTAAATTACTCATCCAAATAATAGATAGCAAGCAGTGGGGAGAATGGGAATTTTGGGTGTTTGAAGTGTTTTAGAAAAGCTACTAATCACTCTCAATTTTAAGATGATTACAGAAAAGAAAAGGTTCTTTCTCAGTTTGGATATAGTTTAGATATCAGGAATTCTTTCATTGCCAATTTTGATTCTTTAAGTAGCCTTGGTAAAGTCATTGGAATTATTTTCTGGAGTCTTTTGGTCATATAAAATGATTTTTTTTTTTTTGAGGAAGATTAGCCCTGAGCTAACTGCTGCCAATCCTCCTCTTTTTGCTGAGGAAGACTGGCCCTCAGCTAACATCCGTGCCCATCTTCCTCTACTTTATACGTGGGACACCTACCACAGCATGGTGTGCCAAGCGGTGCCATGTCCGGACCCGGGATCCAAACCGGTGAACCCCAGACAGCCGAAGCAGAACATGCGCACTTAATGGCTGCGTCACTGGCTGCCCCCTAAAATGATTTTTTTTTAAAGGAAGATTAGCCCTGAGCTAACATCAACCGTTAATCCTCTTATTTTTGCTGGGGGAGATTGGTCCTGAGCTAACATCTGTGCCCATCTTCCTCTATTTTATATGTGGGATGCCTGCCACAGCATGGCTTGATAAGTGATGCGTAGGTCCATGCCCAGGATCTGAAGTGATGAACACTCTCTGCCGAAGGGGAGCCTGCGAATGTAACTGCTACGCCACCGGGCTGGGCCCCAAAATGATTTTTTTAATGACTGACATTTCAGTTGCTTTCCTAGAGAATGGGAGAAGCAGTCTCCTGTGTACCATTCCTTCTTGAAAATGACTTTTAAAAATTTTAAACTTCGGATATAATTTCAAACTTATGGAAAAGTAGCAAAAATATAGTACTAAAAATACCCAAATAACCTTTACTCAGATTCACTTATTGTTAACATTTTGCTCTATTTCTTTTATCATTTGTGTGCTTTCTCTTTGAATATATGTGGGGAAAAAACCTATATAAACCTATATTTTTTCTTTCTAAATCATTTAAGGGTAAGTTACATACATTTTAGTCCCTTCCCATAAATTCAGTGTGTATTTCCTAAGTATAAGGATATTCTCTTACATAACCACAGATGGTAATCAATTTCAGTAAATTTGACATCGATACAATACTTTAATCTATGGCCAGTACTCCAGTTCTGTCAATTGGCCCAGTAATGTTATTTACAGCATTTCCCCCCTTGGTTATAGGATCCAGTCTAAGGTCAGGTATTGCATTTAGCTGTCATGTTTGAGAATGATTCTTTTTTTTCTTTATGGAAGATTAGCCCTTAGCTAACGTCTGCTGCCAATCCTCCTCCTTTTTGCTGAGGAAGACTGGCCCTGAGCAAACATCATGCCCATCTTCCTCTACTTTGTATGTGGGATGCCTGCAACAGCATGGCTTCACAAGCAGTGTGTAGGTCCTCACCTAGGATCCAGGCCAGGGAATCCTGGGTCACTGAAGCGGAACATGCAAACTTAACCACTGTGCCACCAGGCTGGCCTGAGAATGATTCTAGTTATGCCAGATTTCACTTTTGCCACACTGTAGGAACCATTCCCATATAGCATATGCAAATCTTAATTTAAATGGATATCCGATGAACATTATTCTGATAGATTTTTCATTATTACTTTATATTTCCAATCCCTAATGATGATTAGTATGTAGTCATACTAATTGAGCTAGTCACTAGCCACTGTTTCTATTAATTCCATTATATGCCTAAGTGAATTAGATTTTTTTAAAAGTAATAGTTGAAATTCTAACAAAAGCCTAATGATGTTAATCTAATTTTAATTTTAAAAGAGACTTCTATTTTTTGGTACTCATTAGCGTAATACAGGATTACTGGAAAAGTGGGAAACTCTAAGAAGGAAAATGAGGTACTGTCTGGTGTTTGAGAGGAATGATTGATGCTGACAAATACAAAATACAAATTTTAAATAAACAATCCGGATGTTGTTTAAAAGGCAAGCTGTTGATTTTATCAGTCCCCCTTGCCAAGACACACATCAGTGCCTGTTAAATTTGACGTTTTTACTCTGATCGTCCATGGCAGCTTTCAAGCATCTGCAGCATCCCAGGAAAAAGTAACAAATCAGCTTCAGGAAAGGCTGGGAAACCGTATCTGCTGGCTCTTTCCTTTCTCGAGAGCCCATCCCTAGTGGCAGGCCAGTAGCTCCTGGGCGTTGAAGTTCTGATCCTTGTCTGCCTGTGGTTAATGGCAGCCTGTGCGTCTGCACCTCCTTTTCCCTCCTCTGGAAACTCAAGGCTGAAGGCTAACAAAACCCTATGGGCTCCTAATCATTATACAAACTCTGCCTACCCAAGAGGCCCGTCTGTCTCCACCAAATTTCTCATTTGGTGACCACAATTGAGAGCCAACAGTCTCCCGCAGTCATTTTTAACACACAATTATTTACATTAAAGGGGGTTTTCACAAAAAGGATAAATTTCTAAGAACTTGGGTCATGGTCTTTCAAAGAAAGAACATATTTGTTTAGTAATGTTGGCAATATGGCTTTTCTTTGCTCTTTCCTTCCCACATTACCAATCATCACTTCAATGCATCTTGCACATCTTCGACATTTTTAAACACTTAGGCAGTGAATTAGCACACAAAAAATTGGAAACTTGTATTGACTATCTAGTTAAGTATTACAGTGTATTATAGGGACCACCAATTGATGCCCCAAATGCCAACCTGAGGCTCTAATTGTGTGACTTGGCTGTCTAACATAAACTGCAAAATATTGACATACGTCCTTACCTTGAGAGTGCCATTATTTAATCCCCATGAACCATGGACATCATTGTGGAAATCCACTCCCACCTCATCCTCACCACACATCCCTAGAATTCCAATACTATGCCTATTTCTGCAGTTGATATTCTGATTTCTAGAATGTGCTTGTCAATATTGGTCTATTTTTACTTTTCCTTGTGATGTGCTTTGCTTTTTAAAGATCTAAGATCCACTTTATTTACATGAAGATAAAGGATATACTTGGCTATGGAGATGAGCTTACAAAAAGGACAGCTAAGAAGATGGTGTTTTTTTTTTGAGGAAGATTAGCCCTGAGCTAACATCCGTGCCCATCTTCCTCTACTTTATATGCGGGACGCCTACCACAGCATGACTTGCCAAGTGGTGCCATGTCCACACCCGGGATCCGAACCAGCAAACCCCAGGCTACTGAAGCGGAGTGTGTGAACTTAACTCCTGTGCCACCAGGCTGGCCCCTAAGAAGATGGTGTTTTTAAAGAGGAAAACTTCAGGTTTGGTACATTGCAGGGAGGAGCCCTCATCTACAGTCCATTTCTTCCCATGGTTAGTGACCCCCATGGTATGCTGTTACTCCTACAAAGGGGTCGCTGGACCTCAGATCCTTTATCTTTCGAACTCCACTGAGGTAATCTGTAATTTACCTTGCTTTGGAGCTTCTACTGTCCTGGCCACCAATTTCACTGATAACTCTATTTCTCAGCAAATGTATCACATACATTTTTACTCAAAAGCCCAAACGATTTTTTTTACATCATCAGCAATTGAGACCATTGGCTTTTTAAAATTTTTTTATTTTTTCACTCATCATTTATTTACAAATACACATTATAACTTTTATATACATTGCACATTTACATGGTAGAAAAGTACAAAACTATATATTTAAATGAATTTATATTTAACTTGCCATGTTTGAAAATATAAAATTGCATCAGAAAAAAGTATTATGAAAAGCAAGAAACTTGAACTGATAAAGCTTTGATATAACTTTTAGTGACACACTGGTTGAAAAAGAACTGATTTAAAAGGTACAGCAGACTAGCTTAAAGGAAACACCTAATGAAAGGCTGAAAGTGTAGCATTCTGCTCCCTTCAGTCTCCCGACACCCATATCACTCAATCTCTTTGGATCTGTAACATCTTGAAGGTACGTTACTAGAATTCTAACATTGCTATCACCCCCTCTCTCACAGAAGTCTTTGTCACGACATGAGAACTGAAATAGGAGTTTCCCCCAAGATGTATTCTCTGTACCTTCTATTTAAGTCAGAGTTATAATGCCTTTTGGTCAGTCAAGATTCCTTGTAAACAAAACCCGAGGGATCATGTATGTACAGAACAGGCAGCAGAGAATCCAATAAATAAACATGACAGAAACTGACATGCAAGTTTGTTAAAGTGGAAAAGAGTCTAACAACAGTGAAATGAAGGGAGACAGATGAGTGAGTCAATAGTAAGGAATGGACTTAAATGGTTTACAAGGAAAAAAAAAAGCTTTTACTTTACAAGCAAGAGACCTCACAATAAATAACAACTGCTCTTCCTTTCACGAATAAATTTCTTCAAAAACAAGGTGTACAGTCAACCAGACATTTTATGTATAAATTATAAAACATGACACAGTATAAATAAATGTCTACAATTCTCAACTATGGGCCTCATCCAGTAGACCTCACAATGACCGCCTCTCCGGGTCCAATGAGTAACAAGGTGGCCTGGGAGACAGCTTTAGGACAAAGGTCCTTTATGTATACTTTTCCCCCCAAATAAATAAGCATACACTTATTTACAGTATGGACAATATATTTTTTCTTTTCTTTCCTGTTTTTTTTTTTTTCTGCCCAAAGGCTATATCAACACTGAACATGGGCGGAGGGTTTACCACTCTAGAATGGAAGATATAGGAAAGCTGTAGTCCTGGTCTTCATCTTCCTCCTCTTCCTCGGTGTCTTCCGAAATGGCTAGATGGGGGAATACAGGGGAGCTGTTGTTTAAATATGGACCACAACAGCGCAGAAGCAGCTCAGTGTATGTTTTCAAAGCCCTCTGATACAGCCATATTACAGCGTTGCATTTTTATGTGACTTGCAGTGAGATGCTCTTTTTTGGGCATCTGCTGTTATGCGATAAGTTTAAAAAAATTTTTTTAAAAAAACATAATCTATGAAGTCAAAAACTGCAGAAAGTTCTGAAGAATCAATGGCTCAGGTTTTACGGGCAGATTCCTGAAATTAGATAAAAAGCGCTCTTGTGTTCTAGGTATAACTGCTTTGGGTCCTTAATTCAGTTAGTAGAGGCAACTGCGAAAGCAGCAGCCCGTGTGTGATATGATACAGCTGTCTTTGAAAAAGAAAAAAAAAAACTTTTGAAGCAGTTAGTTTAGAGTCAAGTGTTAATAAAGCAAACAGCAAAGCACGCTACTAAAGCAAAAGAATTAGGGGCAAATGACTGGAAACAAGTTTGTAGAGGCAACCCCGTTGATGACCACTGGACAAATCCTAAAAGGCAGGAAACATTCCATGGAATTTTCCTGGGGATCACTGAACTGCTGGTGAAATTGAGCGGCTACCTAACTTAAAACCGAAAGGAGCTTACATGGGGAGGTTTTTGTGCTCTTTACATCTCCATTCCCTAGGGCTTGCCTGGGAAAGCCTTCAAATTGCAGCAAGGTTAAAAATCGAACTTACAGTTGCAAGATCCGGAATGCTTTACTTCCAGCAGCACACCTGAGGAGCAGGCAGCTTCCTTCATGGCACACTCGCTGGCGTAAGTGGCATTGTCACTGGCACAGACAGGCTCCTCAGACTTACTGTCAGGGCACAGCTCATCACAGAGGGAACACCGGCCTCTGCCAACCTTGAAATCCCATAAACATTTTTTTCCACCAGTGCACTGGATATCTTCACAGGACTTTGCTTCTAGGATATAATACACCTGTGATGAGTAAATCAATTTCCCCTTTTCCCCCTTTCTCTAGTCCCCTATCAATAAATATAAACATATAACTTATATGTTATTACTCAATAGTGGGCATAATAGAGATATTACACAAAAATGCTTGATAATAAAACTGAAACTCAAACACACACACACACAAACACATACACACACACACATAAACCCCCAGTTTCCTACATACCATATTAGGGCATGAAAATAGTATTTTTTTGGAACAGGATTTCACAGTATCCTTGAGTTACATATGTGTTTGATTATTTCCCACAAGAGAGATCTTTTAAAAAAGAAAGAATTCCATCAGTTATCAGAATCTGATAACAGATTTTAGGAACTGTTAAGTAATTATTTCTTGCTTCCAGCAAGTCTGGCACTTAAAAAAATGTGTAAAATTGAGTGAGTTCTAAGTTTCTAAGACAGAAAATTGCTTCCTGTTTCTTGCTGGCATTTCAATATATATGCCAAAGCTTCCGGAAGACAATGGTTTCCTTGAGGAATGCTGCGGTCACGACAGTTTACCCAAACTGGAGAGTATTTCTCCCTTTGGTGAAACCATGCCTTTGGGGAGGTTTTGGGCTTATTTATTGGTTAACCTCACAGTTTTAATACTAGAACTAGCCTTTTCGATCCTGTTTTCTGTTTTCTTTCCTCAATCCAGAATACCTACTGATACACTTTCCCTCATAGGCTAATCCAATCGATCTGCCCAGCAGGCAGGTAGCCTTTCTCAGGTGACAGGCACTGGAGTAGGTCACTCCATCATTCCCACAGAGATACTGTTCAGAGGAGGTGGGCTCTGGGCAAATCCGGTTACATGTCACACAGTAGGCATTATTTGTCTGGTCCACCACGCACGTGGAGCTGCCTGGACAGTTAACATCCCGGCAGGTCTCTGAAACAAAGAGGGAAACACACATTAATAGGCACCTTCTGGTCCTTAAGGACTAAGCATTTGATATTATGAAGGAAATCATAAAACGGAAGCATCCAGCTTTCAGAAAGCACATGGGAAGCCCTGTGGTTTTCAAGAGAAAAATCTCTGCCTCTAGGTTGGTGCGTTCAGTGTTCTTAAGGAGTCTTCAGCAGTTAGAAAAAGCTTCCTTTACTTGGTATCATTATCCCCTAGGGGGTCTTCCAGCGGGGCTACCTAAGGCAAAAAGCAGGAGGAGGCGGTCGGGGAGGACATACTTTTACATTTGCCCTGGTACTGGACCTCCAGTTCTGGCTGCTCTTTACATCTGGCCTTGAGGAGCGCACATTCGTTGCGGTAGGTTTTCCCGTCCAGCCCACAGACTGGGCCTTTCCAGGTGATATTGGAACAATCTGGGGCACAGACGCAGCGGGGCTTATTCTTCTTGTTCATTCGGCATTTTTTCCCGGGTCCACAGTCCACGTTGTCGCACGTTTCTACGAGTTGGAAAGAGACACGGATTAAAACCAGGGCCAGGCAGTAAGCAGGTCAGCCAGGAGGTCTGCGGGCGCTTTGCGCAAACATGCAGCCATGAGTTGGTGCCGGAGGGGCCCAGGCTCTCTCTTAGAACTTTGAGGAGGGGTACAGCGGGCTGCGCCCCATACCCAAATCTCTCTCAAAGAGCGCAGGTGGGCTGGCTTCACCATCAGACTTGGCTAAGAAGTCCTGGAACCTATGCCGACCTCGTTTTGCCTGTAGCGTGTAGCAGGCAAGATTCAACCCGGATGGCTTACCAGGGCTGAGGGAAGACAGGGGGAACCCACGAACAAAGCTCTCCTAGTCCCAAACCCCAGCTGGGCAATGGGGAAGCTGAGAGTACGACGCCCTCTACTGAGGGCCTGCAAACTGGGGAGGAAGAGTCCTACCTTTACAGGGGATGCAGTTGGGGGCGCCCCCGTTGAAAATCATCCACTTGAAGAGCGTGTTATCATTGACGTCCTCCTCGGTCCACGAGGTGCTCAGGCGGCCGGTGCTGCAGCACTCCTCCTTGCTCAGTTCTGTCTTGTACAGGACCTGGCAGCGGCCGTTCTTCGCTTGGCGGAGCCAGCAATTCCCAGCTGCGAGGGGACAGGGGTAGGGTAGGGAGGTGGGTGAGTAAGCGCGGGGCAGGGGGAGGGAGGTATCCGCGTGCAAGGTTCGGAGACCGGGGGGGGGGGGGGGGGGGGATGGGGAGGGAGTGAGGGTGGAGAAGAGACAGACGGGAGAGAAAAGCAGAAAATAAATCCAAGGGGTGAAGGGGTGGGGAAGGAGACGGCGAAAAAGCCCAGATTGAAGAGGTGGGAGGTGGGCGAGGGGGAGGGAGGGCGAGAGCTAGAAGGCAGAGCGCCCCAGCCATATCAATGTCAGTTACCAGTGACCCAGACACAACACGTGCAGCTTGCATTGACTTTTACTAGACTGTTTACTTTTATTCGTCCCATTTCATAACCTGCAGCGACTCGAACAGCAGATTAAAGAACCTGACAAAAACAGGATGCGACGGATGTTTTTACATGTTGGTTTCATGTAGGCGGTACGGGAATTATTTGTGACAGGGGTTAAGAAAGTAGGAGAACTTGAGAGAGAAAGAGAAAGAGAAAAAGAGAGCGCGAGACAGAGACAGACACACACACACACACACACAGAGGAACAGATCAGGCAAAAGGCACTTGTGAAAAATGAAAGCAAAAAAGCAACCGGGCCCTGCCCGGAACTGCCCCGCGCGGCCTCGACCTCGAGGCGCAGCCCGCCCGACGGGCCCGTTTTGCAATCCGCCAGACCCAGAGGACGCCCGCGGCCACCGCGATCTTTCGAAATCTCCAAGGGCTGCTTTCCCCGGCGCCCACGTCCCCGGCACCCAAGGCGGGCAACTCAGAGTGGTGCGGTGCAGACGGCGAGGGGCAGTGCCCAGGGGCACGGTTTACAACACAATTAAAATGTTAACGCTAAAGCAAGGAAAGTTACATGTCTGTCTCAAGAAAAGCGTAGGGGAAAAAGAAAGGGGGGGCCCTTCCTACCATTTCACGGTAACAGACACCTATCTCACACCTACCAAGAAATCTTTGTAAGTAATTTTTCCTCCTTCCCCCTTTTGAACGTTCGGGTTTTGGCCAGGAAGACTTCTCGTAAATTATCTATATAACTTTAACAATGATTGGACCGCAAGCTGCTATTATTATTTAAAAAGAATTCTACCGAAAGACTAATTGAAATAAATCTAATTTTAAAAAACAAAGTTTAGAAATTTGCTTTGAATGCACCTCAGAATTTAAATCGGTTGTGGGTTTCTCACTGTTCGACAGAAAGTTAACAGTCAGAGGGAAAAAACTGTAAACTACTCAAAACACTCTGGAGTAATAATTTGGTGGGGTTTTTTTTTTAGGGGTTGGGGGAAGGGGGTTGGAAGAAACATCCACTAAGCAGTAAGCTACTTCCCCCTAAAATTTTCAGCACCCACATTTCCAAGTTTGGGCAAAGTTTCTGAAATCACGTCCCCCAGCCATCAAAGAAATTTCAGTATCCCTCCCGCCCCCCAGTCATTTTTAAAAGTATCCAAAAGATGTGGGAGGGAGAGAGGTTAGATTGCAAACGAGTCGACAGAAATCTCCAGGCTACTGATGCTTGTCCCCTTTTTCAGAGCCAAACGGGGGAGATAACATCTAAACTCATTATGTCCAGAACTTGGAGCATCTATCTAATCCTAACTAATGAGAGAGACTCCAGCTCACTCCCTTTCCTTTCAGGATAACCGCGCTCCAAAACTCGGCTCCCAGTCCTAGAGTGTCACTGCCTTCAGCTTTCCCACTTCTCTCCATCCCAGAGTCGCTAAGTTGGTCCAACATCTTCCGAGAGCAGCGGTGCTCAGAGCAGACCAAGTGGAGACGACAGAAAAGTACAAACCCCTGCCCAAGCCGAGCCTCCCAGCGCATCCCCCCTCGCTTACCCTGGGCGCTGCGGTCCTCCATGAACTGGCAGAGCAGCAGCAGCAGGAGGCAAAGCCCGCCGGGCTGGTGCCTGGGACGGACCATCCTGGGGGCAGGCGCGGGGCGAGGAGCGCGGCGGCGCGGGGAGCGGGCGCGGCGGCGGGTGGCTCTGGCGAGCGGCGCGCGTCGCAGAGGCGAGCGGCTGAGGGCGCAGCGATCCCGGCGCAGCCCCGCGCTCGCCGCCGGCCGCCCGCGCGATTCAATGGACGTCAGAAGCCGGGCGCAGCCGCGCTTTAAATCTAGACGGGGGTCTCCGCGGTTTGCGGTGGGCGGTCTCCCAGTGTGTGGGGCAGTGGGAGGGCGGCAGCGAGCGAGGGTGTGCGCGTCTCCTTGGGGGTGGGGAGCTTTTAAAAGTTCAGTGTGAATCAGGTGACATTTCCCACCTTCTAGAAACCCTTCCCAATTATCTGTTGGAGGTGCCCGAAATCAAAGCGGCAGGAGGGGAATCGCCGAGTTCTTATTTGCGTAGGAGCGAGAGGGAGGGGGAAGGCGACCGGGGCGGGGGATGGGGGCGACGCTTCGGGGGTGGGGAGTGGGGAAGAACACCCACTTCAAGTCCTGCACGCCGCCGCTCGCAAGCAGCGCCGGCGCGCCCGGGGTGGCTGTGTGTGTGTGTGTGTGTGTGAGTGTGTGTGTGTGCGCGCTCGCGCGCGCGCGCGGGGGGGCACTGGAGGAGGAGGCGGCGGCGGCGGCTGCGGCGGCGGCAGGCGGAGCGGGGGGAACCCGGGCGTGTGTCTCCGCACCGCGGCTCCTCCGCTCCAGAAAGACTTTGCAGACGCCCAGAGAGCCCCCAGTTGCCGAGATCTCCAGCTCGCGGTGGGCTCGGCGCGCGCCGGCCCCGCCGCTTCGCCGGGTCGCGCTGCCGCTGCAGGCCCCCGCAGCCTGCGCGCGGGCCCCGGCGAGGTTTTGTGTCTGGGTCTGTGCGCGCCTTACTTTGCGGCCATCCCCGGCCCAAGTTGTGGTTGAGAACCCCGGCCCCAACCCCTTCCACCCTGGCTGGGCCGAGCCGAGACGCGGCCCTGGGTTTCGACGAGTCCGAAGCAGACAAAAATGTTTAACACCTCGGCCCGGCGCCCCCCCGTCGCAGTCTCGCCCTCTCCCTTTCTCTTCTCCCCTTTCACTTCGCCGCGTCTGCAGTCGGAGCCCCGAGCGGGGGCGCCGACGTAGGCGGTCTGCCCCCCTTCCCCGCCCCGAGACTCCCCAGTTTCTATCCTGTGTGTCTCCGTCTGTCTCTCCCAGTCTCCTTCTCAGCCTCTCTCTCTCTCCTCTCTCTCTCTCTTCGCGGAATAAAAAAGATTGCAACATCGATAATGAACTTCTGTAGCCTCAGTTTATTAAGCACAGTGGCTGGCATTCTTCGCTGAAAGTTGGCGGGTCTCTCATTTATAACATTTTTGGCACCGCTGAATGAAACTGAGGAGGCGATATTTCCTTTTATATAAAACGATTACTTCACGGAAAATGCTATATTGTTTATTCCAAAGCTGCCTTTTTAATTTCTATTCTTTTCGCTTCTGGAGCCCGCAGGACAACAGACAGCGAAGTATGCAGACAAAATTCTTGGACATTCGCAGGTCACTGGGATTTGTTCTCCTACGGATTTCAAATCCGCCCCTCTTCGCCCGCCCCCCCCCAGCCTACCCCCGCCAGACCGCCCCCCCAACTCCTCCTCTCTCCTTCCCACTCCATCTTCCACCACCCCCCTCCTACCCCCTCCACAACTGCAAATAACTCAGTGATAACAGATTTTTTTCCACCAACTGCAGGAGATAGTGCTAATCTTTTAATAAAAGATCCCATTACAATGGGATCTGTCTGGACAGACTATAATAGATCCCGAAATACAGCCGTGCTAATATTAGAAGACAGTTGTTTGGGTGCCTCTCAGACGCGCCCAAGCCCCCCTTTGAAAGTGGGCATGAATCACAAAGCCCGCGGCCGCCGCACCTGCACCGCGCGCATTCGGTGCAGCAGGCTGGTAAAAACGGGTGACCTCGCCGCTGCTTTTCGCTTTATAATTACCGTCCTGAGGACGGGAGGGGAGGGGCGCTGGCGGCCCGAGTCTGGCTTTTTGCTCACTTCAGACGGCTCTGGGGGCTCCACATACTTCTTAATCTTTCCAGATTTATTCTTTCTCTGTCTCAGTCTTCCGTCTTCTCTCTTTCCCTCCCGTGTGCCCACCCCTTCTCTTTTCTCTTTCCTTCCCTCTCCCCCGACTCTGCTCTTACTCTCCCCCCCTTCTCCCTCCCTTCTTTCTTTTCCCGTCTTCCTTTCTCTCTTCCCTCCGATGCAGCGGTAATGTAGAGTTGTTTAGTGCCCTCTAATGGCAGACGACATTAACAATTAATAGCAAACTGTCCCCTTTGCAGGAGCCGCCACTCAATGGCAGAGTTCCAAAGTTGAATTTATTTCTTCTTCATTCAGGAGATGGATATAGTGCTTAGACAGGGCTGGAGGGAAAGTCTGTTTTGTCCCCTTCAAGTCTTTTTTTCCCAGGGAAAACTTAGTTCAAGGAAAGAGAAAAGCTATTGATTGTTGTTACTTGATTTTCTTTTTGGTACAAATTTGTCTTTGAATAGCAGCAAGAGACACAGCTTCTGTTTTAGCTAGGTTTATCAAACCATGGGTTTGAAAATAAATATTCTAAATAAAAGATCTGAGATGGTAGATGGTTGGATCTCAGATCAGTTGCACCAATAGCCATTATAAAATTTAAAGACCCAAACATAATTATGTGATTTTATATTTGCCTGGTGTTTCAATACAGTTATTGGTCCTGAATCTGCTGTAGCCTCTGGAAGCTGGAAAATGTAACTGTAATTAAGTGTTCCACCCTAGGACCATACAAAACATTTAAATTTTACTCATGCCAGGTCGTGTATGAAGTCATCTTGCCTAGAGGAATGTAGGGTCACACTTTAACCCATAGTTTATTTTCTCAATAATCTTGGGAAGATTGTTTTAAAGATAATAATTTCCTCATATTTTATAACTTTATAGCATTGAACATAGTGCTGTAACTTGCATGTTCATATTAGATTTAACTCGTTCATTTACATGTGCACATATAACATGTCGATATATGTGCTGATATAATATGTTGATATAAAAAGAGCATACAGATACTCACAATATGACTTTTTTTGGGGAGAGGGAGGATCTATGTGACTAAATGAAAATTAGAATAGAGGCAATTTTGGGAGGTTAATCAAAAAAATATTTATCTGGATGTTTGAGCAAAAGTATTTGGTTTATTCAGACATTTTAACTTATGTATATAGAAACAACTGGTATCATAAAAACTTTCTAAATTCGTTTACTCCAAGGTGTGTCTACCCAATTCCAGTATGATGGGTAAAAAATAAAAATTCTGGTTTTATTTTATTTTTTGTTTACATAATGCCAAATACGCAGACCGGTCTTTTGACTAAATCGATTTCATTGACTAGTTGCTTTGGCATCATGTAATTGTCTAGGCTAGGCCAAAGCAGGCACAGTAGCTCTCATTGTAAAAAATGCCACCACTCATAGGAATGCTCCAGTATCGGAGGCAGACCCAATACAGGGTTGCTTCTTGCCCTAGAGAGGGTGGCCCTGTGGGTCAGGGTTGAGGTCACTGACAAACACACTGTGGAAAACACAAGTGCTGTGTTGCTTTTGCCCTTGTGAATAAGCAGTTTGGTGTTTGCTTAACGATACAAGCTCATCCTGTTTTTCAGCTGCACCTTGGATAGTATTGATCTGTTTGGGAGACTGTCTGCTCTGAATCGGCACAGATCAGTCATCACGTCTCTTGTTGGCCTGGGGTTATTTTCTGGCCAATCAGAGGAAATGAGACACAGGTCAATACTGGTTCCCTCTGGGCCTCCTGTGGTATCAGCAAGAGATCCATCCAATTTCTGTGGTATGAAATGGTATCACACCTGTTAAGTGACATCACAGAAAAACAGCTGCTATTTCTTTTACTGTTTTATCTCTGTAAATGTTAAATATTGGGTTTGTAGATGTCTAAATGTCAAGGGGACATTTTAAAATAAAAATGCCTTCTTTCATTTTTGTTGTCTGCCTCCAAGTTTGACTTCTTATTTTTTCCCTTTCTGCTCTGCCAAAAAAGTAAATGTAAATTATGAGAAACACAATAGGACCACTTTGTAACTGACTTTCTGGGCAGCACACAAAAACACTGCTGTTCTCTGATTGTTTTTATGTCAGCTTCTAAAGCTATCTTCCTTCTGAAGTTTATAAATTTAAAATATTAGAGTTTAGCAAATAATTCAACCTAGCTCCTGAGATAGCTGTTTGAAATGATATGAAATTGTTGTTTGAGACCAGAACCGACCTGGTTCCATTTCAGTCCCTAACAAGAGATTATGGAGGGGGTGGGATGAGGTGATGGATGGAAAATTTGAAAGTCATGAACTGAGTAGATTTTACTTTTTGCCTAAAAATTAAATGTCAACTTTTTTGAACTTAGATGTTTTCAAAATGAATATTAAGATTTCAAATGTGAATAATCAATCTTGATTAAACAACAGAATTTAAGCACTTGAGAAGTAGGCTGAATGATTTTAAAATCAGATTTTGTTCTTCCAGGTACAAAAACAGTTACTGCGTCATGGTCTGGGGTTGTGCAATTTCGTAGGCTAGAATGAGGATTTGAAGTGGGTGGGGGGTAATAGTTCTGTATTGGCTGAATTGTTGCAGAACTAAAAAGTTAAGAAATGTGAGTACATAAAAGCAATGTTTATCCAAGATGTCCAAACCACCAGTTGATTAAGCAAAAAGTCATTAGAATATATGTTTTTTATATAGTACTCAGAAAACAATTAATGGATCACTTGAACTTTCCTCTTTTCATTGTTGCTTTGATGTTATGTAGCGTCAGTCAATCATTTTGTAGGGTCGGTCATCATTTTGATACTACTTGTTTCTGTGTAACATTCTTATTGCCTTATTTTCCCTTCCAATTTTAGAAATATTTTGGGTTTCCATTTCCAGAAGTCATCTAAGATATGTGGCACATAGTCACTTAAACTAGCCATATCAGCATATTCAAGTTTAACATAATTAAATCATTAAAATAAACCTTAGTAAAGAATTCAAATTATGCCTCAGGATAGGAATGTTATGTTGGATTAATAGAAACTTCTAAATAGTTTACTGTATTTTAGGTCACATTGACAATGCAAATAATGCATATATTTGGATAGCCAGTCCTGGTGGTCTAGTGGTTAAGATTCAGGCGCTTTCACTGCCATGGCCAGGGTTCTTTTATGGGTCAGAGGGAACCATACTACCCATCTGTGGGTTTTTACTGGTATTTCAAATACCAGCAGAATCACCCATGATGGACAGGTTTCAGTGCAGCTTCCAGACTGAGACAGACTAAGAAGAAGGACCTGGCCACTCACCTATCTGAAAAAAATGGCCATGAAAACCCCATGAATAGCAGTGGAGCATTGTTTGTTGTAGTGCCGGAAGGTGAGAGGATGGCGCAAAAAGACCGGGCAGGGTTCTGCTCTTCTGTACACAGGGTCACTAGGAGTCTGAATCGACTCCAGGGCACTAACGACAACAAAAGTATATTTGGATATGACTGAAAGTGTCAGTGTGTGACCTTTAGCACTTTTAACCCTGATTCCATTTACACTGTCTACTGCACGGAAAGTGTGAGGAGAGCAAATCGTTATTTGCTGTTCTGTTTCCTGACTTTATCGTTGAAACAATATGTCAATCAAAGTAAGAGGTACCTTCTTAGATTATTCATCGACTGAAGGTGAGTTGGTATGCTGTAGTTACTCTTGTATATTTTGTTTTCTGTTACCGCATTCTAGCTTTCCATAGAGTAGCAGTGGTTTGAACATTTAATAATTAGTTCTTTTCTAAGTGCTTCCTGTTTAGTATTGCAATCAATAGTTGATACAATTGCTGTTTGATTGTCTGTGTTGTCATCTGCATTTTTTTATTTGACATGAGTCTTGTCTCATTTCTGATATCTAATTTGCCCAAAAAGTGAAATATTATGTTTATCATAGGTCCAAATTTCACAAGCCAATTAGACATGACTTTAGACATCCTATTGTATCCTCTATAGATTTTTTATTTAGTAATCTTTCCTTATAGGGGAATTCATTCCAAATTCATTTTGCATTCTTTTTGCCTTTGCACTTTGTCAAAACTGAGATGGACTTATAAGTTTGGATCTATTTCTGGGTTCTCTGGTCTGTTCCATTGGTTTATATTTGATCCTATGCCAGTATCACATTATCTTTATTACTGTGACTTTATAGTAAGTAATAAAGTAAAGTACTGTAATTTCTCCAGCTTTGTTTATTTTCAAGGTTGCTTTGGATATTATAGTTGCATTTCCATATGAATTTTAGAATCTACTTTTTGAATTCTACAAAAAAAGTTTGATGGGATTATGAATGGGGTAGATAAATTTGAAGAGAATTGAAATTTTAACAATACTGAGTCTTCAAAACCATGAACATGGTATATCTTTCCATTTACTTAGGTTCTCTTTAATTTTTCTCAACTATAGTTTGTAGGTCCATTTTGTATTTTGCCTGCCATTGAAAAACATGCTGAAATAGGATAATAAATGCAGTTTTCAATTCTTTATCTCAAAGGAACTCAATGGGTTATAAAGATTTCCTGGTGCAGGCTTATACTTGTCTTCATACTTCCTAAGGCTGATTGTCTATAGTCAGTCAAAAAGAATGTATTGAGCACAATTTCCAGGAGGGGTGTGCTAACTCATCAAAATCTCTTACACATATTTTTTTGGTGTTTCTCTTAGACTGCAGTCACTCTTTGAAATGAATAATTTCTGTCACCATAAGATTTACACTCAGTAAGTGTTAAAAATAATTTGTTAGTGTTTTGTGGAATATAGTTTCTTCATTTTATTGTGAATAGATTCCTACTCAAAACAATCCATCATCATGCCTAAGTTTTGAGAAGTGGGAATATGCAGTTCCCCTTGTGCCAACATTTGGGTGGCAGTTACTTTCTGCCCTTATTCTTTATTGGAGAGTTATGGCATCTTTTCATTTGTCGTTGCTCTCCCTGATTCATTCATCCTCCCCATAATTTCCTTTCTTCTTATATTTCAGTTTCCATCCGCTAGAAAGATTAGTACCATAACGTAAAATTGTACCTTTTGAAGCATGTATTGGCTTATTTTTTTTCATGTAAATGCTACATTCAAAAGTAAACGATACTTTGTATTGTTTATCCAACAGTACTATTAAATATTTAACAATGGGTTGAGGTCAAATGGTGATGACACAACATGTGGAAATACAGGACAGATGATGCATTAAGTGTTGAAATAAATTATTTCAACACATGGCGAGCTTGTTATTCTTTGGACTAGAATAACAGTATATATATTATGAAGACTGGTAGATGAATGACTTAGAGGCAGTCTTGGTCAATGTGTGCTTAATTTCCAATAGTCACTCTTTAGCAATATAAAATTGTTAGTATATATAGGAGGCTCATGGATTTGGTTTTCCAATATATTAGATAAATGATTCTTCTGAACTGGTCTCAGTGTGATTTCCTTGCAGGAAGGATATAAAAATCATCAACAGGAACAATGTGTTAATGGCTCACATGTTGGGCAGATGGAAACATAGTGTAGAAGAACCATTTAGTTGAGATCATTTTGACCCCAAGACTTCTAATCTTTGCTTTAGCAGAAAACATTGCTTTGGCCAGCCAGATGACACAGCCATCACACTGTAAACATTTTCATTTTTGCCAGAGCACCAGATTTGCTGAAGAAACCTTTAGGCAATGATTCCTAACTTTTTCTTATTCACAGTCCCTCTGAGAAGCTATTGAAAAATATGAGCCACCTTCCCAGAATAGTGAACAATCACATACACACCTATACAAAATTTTGCATTCATTTTTAAGGAGCTCATGAACATTTTGAAATCCATGCAGGGATCCTCTATGGTTCTGTAGACCCCAGATTAAGACCCCTGATTTGAAAACTCCAGCTGTTAGATGAGCTGGTTGTTCTGCCAGTACACACCAATCAGTCTACTTGGTTTTCAAGAAGCCTTCAGACCCGAGTCAGGGTGTCCTCCTTGGAATAACTCCATATATTAGAGTATCTTACAAAATTAATCAGTGTCATAATTACAGCAATTGTCTTGAGAGAATTCAGAAGAAACACATACACACACACACACACACACACACATCCCAACATGCATCCATCTATTATTTTGTTTTTTAATAGTAGCTACCATGTATTGGAGTACCTGTTTCCTGCCAGGCACATGAAATGTATCATCTCCATTTTATTATCTGCCTTTCCAGATAGGTATTATTATCACTGTTTCCTAGATCCCACTACAAAACATAGGACAAAACTGAGCTAGGAAAAATTTATAGCCCAGCATTTAGGAAGGGGTCGTACTTTAGGCTTTTCAAGGAGTAATGAGCAAAAGAAACAGCTCTGTAATTACTACTGTATTCTAAATAACTTAACATACTTTTACTTATTTATTTGTTGGTTTTTTGCTGGGTAAGTTTAGCCCTGAGCTAACATCTGTGCCAATCTTCCTCCACTTTATATGTGGGTCACCACCACAGGATGGCTGACGAGTAGTGTAAGTCCATGCCAGGGTCCCAACCCATGAACTGGAGCTGCTGAAACGAAGCATGCCAAACTTAACCACCATGCCATGGGGCTGACCCTTAAAATACTTTTATAGATAATGTTTTTCTTTTTTTTCTTAAGATTTGCACCTGAGCTAACTGTTGCCAATCTTCTTTTTTTTTTTTCCCTCCCCAAATCCCCCCAGCACATAGTTGAGTATTTTTAGTTGTGGGTCCTCCTAATTGTGGCATGTGGGACGCTGCCTCAATGTGGCTTGATGAGTGGTGCCATGTCTGTGCCCAGGATCCAAACTGGTGAAACCCTGGGCCATGGAAGCGGAGTGTGCGAACTTAACCACTCGGCCACAGGGCTGGCCTCTAATGTTTTCCTAATACTCATAAAATCTTCAGTTAAGGCACACAAAATATGCTAGCACAAATAGCCCATAGTCTTTCTGTGGCATAGTTTTCAACATAATTTCAACAAATGTTTATTAAACATCTTATTATATTCTCCAGACTCTGATGGGGATGGAGAAGCAAACAAGGCAAATCTAGTTGCAGCTTTCTTGGAACTTTTGGGATAACAGAGAAGGCAGGTATTAAATAAGTATGTACAATAAATTGTGATGAGGATGGCCGGGGAAGGTCTTCCTAATAAAGTGACGTTTATCTCAGACCTTACGTTTGAGGAGGAGTTAGCTGGCAGGAGGTGGTGCTTGGGAGAGATGGTGGAAGATTATTCATGAAGCCCAGTGGGCAAGAGAGGAATCATATGAGGAACCAAAAGAAGTTTGGTAATGATCAAAGCACATATGTTGAGAGAAAGAGTGGAAATTGAGATGAGAGAAGCTGATGGTGCAGATTATATAAGTTCTTGTAAAAACCTTGGGTTCACTGGTATTCCAGAGGAAATCCATGGGAATATTCTACGTAGGGGGTGTCATGAGCCATTTTTCACTTAGAAATGCTCTCTCAGCTTGAACTGTGGAGATAGATTTGGAAGGTACTAGCACAGTTGAAAGGCCAACTTTTGGAATGCCATGCCAGTATCAAAACTATATCGGGGGTGACAATTGGGCTGAAGAGAAGGATAGGTTCAAGAGATGATTAAGAGGTAGAATTGATAAGTTCTGTTGATTGATTGGATGTGGGGGATGAGGGAAAGGGAGGAAACAAGGATAACCCCTGGGTTTTTGGTATGAATGAGTGAGTGGTGGTATCGTTTCTTGAGATAGATAGTAATGAAGGAGGGGCAGGTTTCTGTTTGGAACTTCTGTTTAAGGAGTCTGTGGGATTCAAGAAATTTTGAATGTCCTGGGGCCGGCCCCGTGGCTGAGTGGTTAAGTTCGCACACTCCGCTTCGACGGCCCAGCGTTTCGCTGATTCAGATCCTGGGTGCTGACATGGCACCGCTCGTCAGGCCATGCTGAGGCAGCATCCCACATGCCACAACTAGAAGACCCACAACTAAAATATACAACTGTGTACTGGGGGGCTTTGGGGAGAAAAAGGAAAAATAAAATCTTAAAAAAAAAAGGAAATTTTGAATGTCCTAAATTACCAGCGTCATCTTAATGAATAAATCTTTTATGGGTAACAAAAGTCAATCTTCCTTTCTGACCTTGGACACAGCCAGATCTACCTAGGTATGACCAATTACAATCAAGAATACTGAGCACTTTGGGAGGAACTAACCAAACAAATGAATGAGAATGAGTGTTTTTTTTCATAAACCAATACCCAAGAAAATACACATTCCTCTTCGTACTTTCCGAGCACTAACTTTAAAGAGTAGCAGCATCTCAAGATACAAAACTTCCGTGAGGAAAGGGTGAAAGGGCCCCAAGCACTCTCTCAGGATATACAATGATGTGAGACTATTTGTCTTGTGTAAACTCCAGTCTCTAGAATGTGTTGCCATCTGGGATCCACTTCTTGGAGTGGTGATAGAGAGGACGGAAGATGAGAAATCCATCTCCAGCTGCCTCTGACATTATTCATACATTAAACAATATTTATTGTGTGTACAAATTAATTGAGTACAATCGAGTACCAATTGATAGTGAAACCATTAGATGAATGATTGGTGAGGAATTAATTGACGTTAATATGGCTCCAAAGAAACCAAATGACTTCCTAGTTTAGGGGGGAAACCACAGCATAATGGAGGGACCCTTCACTCAAATCCAGTGGTAAATCTTTGTATTGCTTTGGTGGGGCAACCAGCTATTGGTGTGTCCTGATGTAATGGAATGCATCCATGATGAATTCTAGCCAAAAATGTGTCAATTGAATCTAATCAAGATGTTAGCACTAACTTTCTCATTTATAGGAAATTCAGGAAGTAGAAGAAATACACCACAGGGAAACAATCAGGCAAATCCAGACGGTGAGTCATTCCGCAGAACGACTGACCTGATCTCATCAGTAATGGGAGCCTATGGATAAATACTTCCCCTTTCTTCCCCAAGATAGATGGTCCTGAGAAAAATTTTAGGATATTTTGTGGGATTGAGGAACCAGTCATGGTAAAGGTGGCCAGGTCAATAAGGCATCTTTGTACTGGCTCTCCTTTCCTTCTTCTCTCCCCTAGCCCTCACTGTTGACCCCTGAATCACACTCTCCAATAGAGAGCTTGGACTTAAGCCTCCTTTCAGGTTTTGCTTTCTGGGGGACCCACACTAAGATGGAGAGGAAGTGAAGTGCTGCTAACAGGTTTAAGAAACCAATGAGCCCGTTAGTTTATTTAGTATTTTCTATACAACATAGATTTTCGGCCCAGTTAGGACAAAGATTACACATAAATACTTCCTAAGATTATGGGACAGGAATGACAAATAGGTGAATTTGAGTTAATGAGAGCAGAAAAGGATTCTAAAGCTATAATCAATTAGCAAATCTATTTTAGGCACCATATTGAGGTATGTCATCAACCATGTTTGTCATCCTTAGACTAAAAGATGAAGGTGATTAAGGGAAAGATGGGAGGTAATTATGTACACTAATAGAACAACAACAACAAAAAAGGCCATTGTTTTCCGGTGACTTAGATAGAGTCATTTTTATGAGCCCTACATGGTACTCACAGGTATTTCTCCCACAGTCTCTTTGACTTCATCATCTAGGATTCTCCTTCAGTTCTCTACAACTTCACTGGTCTCCAAATGCGTGCCCATCTCACAAACTTTGCATCTGTGGCTCCTTCTACGTGCATGTCTTGCTCCCTCACTTCCTTCATGTCTCTGCTCAAATATTAGTGAGGAGATATATAATTTATATAAAATATAATTTATATAAAATATATAATTTATAATAAGATATATGTTAAATATATATGTATTTATAAGTGAGGCTATTGATTACTTTGAAAGCTCGTTTATGCTGAAAAGGCAGAATAAATGTTTGATTTCCCCCTTACATGTTTTCAAAGTAAGGTGTTGGTTGAATGGCTATTTCAAGTGATTCTGACAAATAAGTTTCTGTGTTTTGCTTTTTTTCTTGCTCAAAGACTGATTCTCAAAGAATACGATTATGGACTCATGATTATTCATTGATTCAGTAATTTTCCATCAGTTTCAATCATTGTTCCGTAATAGCAGAAATCATCATAATTTTGTCCTATGGAAGTCCCTTCAAGGTAGCCTTTCCTTGTCACACAATCCTATTAATTTTGGAAAGTTTGATTGCTTCCTGGCATAAATTGCACTAGGCTGACTTTATATATTTGCTGCCCAGGCGTGGAATCAGCCGTTCTCTAAGAAGTCTTGTTTTGTTTTTTTTTAAATTGGGGAATGGTATTAAAGATCAAAATCTGGGTGCTAGGAGTGCTCATTGCTACTGCAGTGTGATTAGAAAATCTCTAGGAGATTTTAATGGACAGAGATAGAAATTTATGATAGAAAACAATCATAAATTAAAAATAATTTTATATTGATATTTCCAATTCAGTTTTTTTTTTTTTTGAGGAAGATTAGCCCTGAGCTAACATCTGCTGCCAACCCTCCTCTTTTTGCTGAGGAAGACAGGCCCTGAGCTAGCATCCGTGCCCATCTTCCTCTACTTTCTGTGTGAGACGCCTACCACAGCATGGCGAACCCCGGGCTGCCAAAGCAGAACATGTGCACTTAACCGCTGTGCCACCGGGCTGGCCCCTCCAATTCAGTTTTTTAAAAATAATAGCTTTACTGAGGTATAATTCACATATCATAAAATTTACTCTTTTAAATTGTACAATTTAGTGGTTTGTAGTATATTTACAGAGTTGTGTAAACATCACCATCGTCTAATTCCAGAACATTTTTATTACTCTGAAAAGAAACCCTGTACCATTAGCAGTCACCTCATTCCTCCTTTCCTTATGGGAACCACTAATCTATTTACTGTCTCTATGGATTTGCCTAGCCTGGACATTATATATAAATAGAATCGTATAATATATAGCTTTTGTATATGGATTCTTTCACTTAGCATAATGTTTTCAAGGTTCGTCTATACTGTTGCATGTATTGGTACTTAATTTTTTTTTATGGTTGAGTAAAATAATATGTCATTGTATGGATATACCACATTTTGCTTATCTATTCATCAGTTGATGGACATTTGGGTTGTTTCCACTTTTTAGCTGTTATGAATAACATTGCTATGAACATACTCATGCAAGTTTTTGTGTGACATATGTTTTTATCTATCTTGAGTATATATACCTAAGAGTGGAGTTACTGGATCATATGATAACTCTATGTTTAACTTTTTGAGATGCTATCAAACTGTTTTCCAAACAATATTTTGGAAATTGTTCATATAATTTTATATCCATCAGCAAGGTGTGAGTGTTTGAATTTCTCCACATTTTCATCAGCACTTGTTATTAACTGTCTTTTTGATTATAATCATCTAAATAGGTGTGAAGTGGTGTCTCATAGTCTTTTGTTTTTCTTTTCGATTTTCAAAAGTATTAAATTCTACTGAAGCTAAAGTCATATAAAGAGATTTTGCAATGAGGAAACAAATGACAGCAATCTGTAAATTTCAGAGTAAAGAAATTCAAATGCACAACGGTGAGCTTTGTTACTGGTGGATCGATTGAGGAAAGTGGGTTACAGAACCTGCAGCACAACATAAATAATCCATTTTGGAAGGAAACACATTTCCCAGGTAGAGTGAAAAACCATGAGATTACAAGAAGGCAGCCCTCCCATTAACACAGAAAGATCCAAGTCTTGCAACTAAAGCACTTGGGGAGGGGATGGGGGATAGGGAGACTTCCAAAGCTGAGGGTTATTTGGTTTTGTGTCTAGGGTATAAGTCCTTGTGTCCTACTGTCCCCACTTTGTGGCTTTGATTTACATTTTGTTTTCTTTTCTTCTTCTTTTTTTTTTTTTTTTTTGAGGAAGATTAGCCCTGAGCTAACATCTGCTGCCAATCCTCCTCTTTTTGCTGAGGAAGATTGGCCCTGAGCTAATATCTGTGCCCATCTTCCTCTATCTTATATGTGGGACGCCTACCACAGCATGGCTTGATAAGTGGTGCATAGGTCCACACCTGGGATCTGAACTGGTGAACTTTGGGCTGCTGACACAGAATGCACAAACTTAACTGCTATGCCACCAAGCCGGCCCCTGCATTTTCTAATTCAGTTTTAACATTACATCATTTTAATTTAATTTTTTATTTTGTAATTTTTAACTTAAATTTTTATTTTATAATTTTCATGGTGCCATGAAAATCTTGATTCCTTATATCATTAATAAATCTCTTATCTTCCTTTTTGTATGTTTTAAGAATACAATTTCAAAAGCTTGCTCTTTTATGTTACAAAAGATTTTAAAACCTTAAAAAAAAAATTTTCTCTTAGAGTTTGTTCTTCAGATTATGGTCTCCTTTGTGGAAAGAAAGTTCTTTTTCACCAGGCTAGATTTGGAAAAGAGAAGAGAGAATTTACTGAAGCTGAAACATAGGGAAAGGCTAATGGTATATCTCGGTAACTTTAAGCAAAACACAAAAACTTTTTGAGTTGAGTACAAAAGTAATATGTCTTATTGCAGGACATTTGGAAAATACAGTAAAAGGAGAAAATTGAAATCATGTGTTTCCTTACCACCCAGAGATAAAGATTATTAATGCTTTGCTAGTGTATATGCATCTAGATTTTTTTCTATGTATAAAAGCAATGATTCAAAGGATCACCAATTCCAGTCCAACTGGGCAGGCAGAACCTCACCAACAAAAGATCTAGGTACTCTGGAAATACTTCTCACTTTTCAGGATTCCTGCTGACATGCAGGGTCTGGCTCTGGGAAGGAAGGCTGGTAGGGAGTGGAGAGGGTTCAGGGTTCTAAGTCTGAAGATTAAGTTTCAAGCAGTGTCCAGATCTGTTTGTCAATGATGAAGATATAGGGGACAGGATGGAGGCTTCTGGGTCTGGGGAAACTGACCTGTTGCCAAGATCTGTAAGAATGGTAGGGTTGTGGCTGCTACTTGCCTCTTTTTCCTGTTAGGACTATCTCAGGAAAGGCAATAGACTTGGTCTCTGTAGATGGAACTCGTCAGAGGCTCCAACCTTGGGTTCTGAGGAAGAGAAAGGCAGGCAACTAAAACAAGGACTAACATTGTGCAGGTTGAAAAAGAATCTTATTTCTAATTATGTTACACATTTTCTGAAAAAACAAAATCTTTAAAAACGTTTTCAACACGATGACTTTTTTTTTTCCGCTCAAGCTACTAGTGGGCTTAGTTGAATGTTTCAAAAAGTACCATAGAGATGTACTCACAGAGTATGTTAATAACTATTTTTAATGGAAGAAACAGAAAATTGCATTGTGTTATGGGAAGCAATTAGAGATATTCGAGGAATGTGTATTCTCGTTGCTCTTACAGTGGCTAAACAGCTTTTAGCTTTCAGCTATAGTGTTTCCCCCACCCGGAAAATTCTAATAAGATGCAAGCTATCCATCAGTAGAGTGCTTGGTCCAGTTGTGGGTGTTCAATAAATATTAAACACCAACAACAATCATTGAAGTTTCCTATGTTATGTCTGTTCCAGAAAGGACTTCTTCAGTGGAGCTATGGATTAAGGATAGCCTGGGGCTGCAAGAAAGAGAGACAGAGAAACTTTGCCCAAAGCCCAAGCCCACACACCAGTGTGTCAGAACAAAAAGATCAGTATATGTCAGTAACTCCTGCAGCCCTCCTGGCACACTGAGCTGCCTTTTCTTGCTATTGGCCCCTTATGAATAAGGAGTTGAGTCAGCCTGTGATAAGGCAACTGAGAAGTGCTGGCATTTGGAAAGGGATAACCTGCGAATATGGTCTTGGGTTTTACTTACATATTTACATCTCCCCAGGTCTAGCTGCAACTTGAGAAGAAGTTGGAAATAAGGAGATAAGTATTCTTTGGCCCAAATGAAGGGCAGAAGTCAGTCTCCCTTCTGATCTGCAGTCTGGATCTCGTATCTGCGAGTTGAATCTCTATTGCATGAGGGACAAGCGCAGATTGTGCAACAGAGGGTCCCTGTGTGCATCTGACAGGAGAAGTTTGTTCCGAGTGTCATAGTGTTGTTTTCATCTTGATAGGCTAGTACAGTCTGGGCGAAATGGTGGGGGGAGGGTGCCGGGTAAAGGAGAAATGCTCAGGTAGCTGAACAATGAAAGCTTGCACGCTACATGGACAGAAATGAAAGGGAGCACACAGGTGGCTCAGTGAAACCACGGGTTAGCTGGGGCAACTGAGAAAGTGGAGTGGGGATTTCAGGAAGACTAACATTTGTGAAGGCTGCAAATAATCAAGGGAATCAGAAATATGTACTGGAAAAGTGATGGGAAATACAGTAATATGTCCATTAACCGCAGCACCATCACCATCAATCATCTTTAGTCTATGATGAGAATTCAAAACTCCAGAGAGACCTCCCTTGGCCTGTGTCTACACTTCATGTTGAAGTATTTATTTTTGTGCTTAGTATTAGGAGATGCTGCCGCTGATGACATTACTATTCATGTGTGTGAGTAGGGCTCAAAGCTGCCTGATTAATGATGCACAGTCCAATCTCGTCTAAGTACACGTGTAGACAGGCCGTCTGTCACCATTGATGGCATTCCCCCTTCACTTCTGGGGCTGCATGAAATCTTAGTTAACAAGAAGCTCCTCCAGGTTGCAAGTATACAGCATCAATTGTTGACTGCTATGGTTTCCCAGGAGTCAGAGGCTATGTTGCATCGCTAACTGGTGAGCTTCTACACATTCTTCCCACTTCCCTTTTTTTAACCCTACTTCTAATCAAGCCCCTTTGGCTTCTGATGGGCACAGCTAGTGTGGTTTACTGCACATGTCTGGGGGTAGAGATTCAATGAGCAGAGCTTAGCTGCTGATGGAGTGACTATATTCTGGATCTTTGTTGTTGGCACTCTTGTGTTTCCACTGATGTTACTTATGGCCCATGGATGATGCTGTGGGGACTGTTGGAGGAAGCAGGTGGGGGTCCCAGTTACTGTAGTTCTTCCTTTGGAAAGATATTTACAGTGCAGAGGTTTACTTTAGTTGACTGCCTTGATATCATGTCTTGGTCCTTTTGGGGTGATGTCCACCAGAAGGGAGGTTTTTTGAAAAAGTGTCCTATTTTTTTTTTTTTGTTTTTTTGTTTTTAGGCTCCCATGCATCTCTGAACAAGTTGCCTAGGAGGTGGCATTTGCATTTAGTTCTCTCCAATAGATTTCTGGAAGTTTCCTCTGTGAGAATGGCTATACTACCTCAGGCTTTGGATTACATTTTTGCGTTGATATGATTTCATCATCTAGGACATGGAATTCCTATGGAATCACATCTATTTTCTTGTGCTTTGGGTTTGGAAGTACAGTCACTGAATATATAGACGTTCCTGAATGATTGCACCAATGTTGCATGAGATCGCTTTCTGTGCTGGCTTGATTTTTGAGAGGATGCTGGGCATAATCTGAATCTGGCTTGTAGAAGCATGGTTTTGTCTAGCACACTGCACAAATAGATGTACCCAAATTCAACTGGTGGTGGAGAGCAGATTTCATAGCTTTAGTAAAGTCTGCCACCAAATCTAACATGCTGGCTTCATCATCATTTTAGAAGTTTAGGGAAATTTTCTTGTCAAGGTACCTACTTGTTAAGAATCTGATGTAAGAGTCTGAGTTGGGTTAACAAAATACATTAAACTAATAGTATCAAAGATGTGGAAATAAAGTGGGTCAGGATTCAGTTTAAGTTCAAGAATGAAGCTCTGTTCTTTTTGAGGATTGTCTTGATGCCACAGAACTTGGCCCTTTTGCTTCAGTGAGGAAAAAGCATGTCCGTAAGACACATGTGACATTTGTTTTCTTTGCCATATTCCATATTCTGCTTCTTATCATAACTGCTCTTTTCTAAATAGGTTTATATGGCTTGGACAAAATAAAAACAAAAGAAGTGAAGCATGGACATCGGAATATTTCTATTGTTTATTAAGTAGAGTGGTTGATATAATATGATTTATGGGTATAAAAATGAGAAAAAGTATTTAATATATATGAAACATTTAGTGTACATGGAAATGAGATGTCTTATACTTTATACAATAAATTGTGATATTGGGGGATTAAGGAGAGATTTGCTTTCTTACTTTTAGGTATTATTTGAATTTTTGTAATCAATATATTAATTTTGCAAAGAAAAAAGACGTATGTTTATTGGTCAACTTTGGCTGTCTTTGAGGAAACCTCCAGCGCTCTATAAAGTGAAGCAGCATTTTTTATGGATGCTTAGGTGCCTAAGGATAAAAGATATATTCAGGCAGACTCTTGGTCAGATGAGAGAACCCTGAGTATCAGGGTTCAGCAATCCTCAGAGATAAAATTGAAGAGAATAAACACTGAGAGTTAAAGTATTTGAATACAGAATGAAGGTTGGCCATGTTCATAAATATGGGGCTATTCACTTTAGTATATAGAGCTACTGTGACTGATGCTTTTGACCCACAAGAGAACAAAAGGAGGGATAGATGGGATATCATCCCTTTGGGATTGGCTTATTAAGGTAGAGAGTGAAGACCTGACAGCAAATCACGAATCCCAAGGCAACCTAAAACCCAGTGGATGACAATGTGGTATACGTCCTTTCTAAAGGAATTTAAGACAGAAAAATACTGTATTTGGATCTGTTAGCTTCGCTAATCATGGTCATTATGTTTCCAAGAAAGCATCATTTGAAATTAACAAATCCAATTCAAAAAATAAATATAAAGATGAATAAGTGTTAGTGTTCTCTAGAAGATTATAATTTTTTTATAATCTTTATAAATAAAATGCTATGGGAAGATGGAGGAATCAGTAATTAATTTTTCTGAAGACATCAGAGAAGTGGTCATAATATACACAAAAGACTTCAAAAGATGAGAATTATTTTGTTATGAGAAGAATGGGTTGATGAATATTCCAGGTAAAAGCACAAGAAATAGCACAAATATATGAAGAGTATAGGTTTATGGGGCAGGTGGCTGATGAGTCTGGGAAGATTCCATTGTTCAGGTCCTGGAATGACATATTAAGACATTTAGACTTGATCCTATGGACAATGTAAAGTCATTAAAGGTCATAAGACATGAACATATCTATAATTGTTACTATGATATACACACAAAAATTATAATTCAGAAATCACAGCAGTTCTCACGTGCGCGGCACAGTTGCGAAACACCTTCCGCCAGAGCGGAAGTTTCCTCGGGGCAACTGAGAAGGGCGCTAAGATAGAGTTTCCAGACTAGTGAATCTGGGGTCAGACCCCATAAAGCATGATCACCATCTGTCCAGACTGTGGCAAAAGTATCGAAGCAGCGTTCAAATTCTGCCTCTCCTGTGAAAAACCTTTGCCTACAGAGGAGCATGAGGGGTCCCCGACCTTTGTCAGAGCGCTTGTGTCATCCTTCCGAGAGGAGAGTGAAGTGGTCCACGCTGTCACCTCTCTCTCACCATCCCTCCTCTCAGTGACAGTCCTGGGTCTGAGGATACGTTGAGTCCCAGTGAGAGACCCACAGGGTCCTGCAGCAGACCTCCAACCCCTACAAGCAGCCCACAGACGACCAGGAGAAGCCCTTACACACTTAAGGGGAGCCAAGTGACCACCCGCCTCGAGGCTTTGCCCACAGAGATGGTGTTGACGGGAAAGAGAGGGCAGCACTGAAGCTGGGATGCCTCCAGATCAGGGATGACCAGGGCATTCTTTAGGAAGGTGAGCAGGCGCTGGGCTGGGCTGGGCTATCCCGGGGCCAGGGCAAGGGGAGGGTGACTCCTTTCTGAGAATGGGAATGGAAGCCACAACTCAGCTGCAAACCTGTCTCTAGGCCCTTTCTCTTAGATTTGGCACTGCAAAGGTGCCCACCTATAAAGGCTGGACAGGTAGAGTAAATGAGTGCAAGAGGCTGGAAGCAAGGTGATTGGGAGTGGAGGAGACTGTGGCCAACTGGAGAGCATGTGCCCTGTGTAAATAGGGCAGTCTTCTTCAGCTCCACGTACACTTGTCACGTGGGAGTGCAGGCCCAGTGAGGCGGAATGATAAGGACGATGATAATTGTCGTAGCTACCCAGCCGAGATAGGATGGACACCCCTCCCCAACCTAAAATTGGTTTGGATTTTGAGACTGATAAAGTCACATACATATACCAAGAGGATATGAAAGGTTTATTGGTTGCAAATTTGAGATCTCTGGGCAAAGCAGGTCTGAAATGCCTTGAGAGAGCAGGAGAAGGAGCCTAGCCTGGGTTTTTAATCGTAGTTAAGGGGTGGGGCTGGGGTGAGGGTTCCTGCACATGGGCCAGGGCTTCATGTGATTTGAATTTCATGCTCAACAAAGGAGAGGAACACCCAGGTTTTTTTTATCAGTTTGCCCAGATGTGGGTGGGAGGGAAGCAGGAGGGCCAGACTCAAAAGCTGTCAGTAGCCAAACATCAAAAAATGAAGTTAGACACTTTATTACAGTGAAGAAAATAATAACTGTGCTGGAAGTATTAGTATTTTTTTTTTTAAAGATTTTATTTTTTTCCCCAAAGCCCCCCCCCCCAGTACATACTTGTATATTCTTCGTTGTGGGTCCTTCTAGTTGTGGCATGTGGGATGCCACCTCAGCGTGGTTTGATGAGCAGTGCCATGTCCTCGTCCAGGATTCGAACCAATGAAACACTGGGCTGTCTGCAGCGGAGCGCGAACTTAACCACTCAGCCACGGGGCCAGTCCCAGTACTGTATATTTTGTGCTTTATATTTTGAAATCGAGTAGTCTGATACCTCCAGATTTGTTGTTCTTTCTCCAAATTGTTTGGGCTATTTGTGGTTCCATATGAATTGTAGAGTTGTTTTTCTCTTTCTGTAAAAAATGCCATTGGGATTTTGATAGAGATTGCATTGAATTTGTAGATCAATGTAAAATGTAGACATTTTAATGATATTAAGTCCACGTATTATTCTAAATGCTTTACCTATATAGTAACATTGCAATTTTTTCTAATTCTAATTTTTACTTTTTAAATAAACTGTTTATTTTAGAATAGATTTAGATTTACAGAAAAGTTATGAAGATGTAGAGAAAGTTCCATATACCCTACACTCAATTTCCACTATTATTGACATCTTACGTCAGTATTGTACATTTGTCATAGTTAATGAATCAATATTGATTCATTACTATTAACAAAAGTCTAATTCATTTGAATTTCCTTAGTTTTCACCTAATTTCTTTTTTCTATTCTCAGATCTATCCAGGATACCATATTACCTTTAGTCATCCTATTTCCGTAGGCTCCTCTTGGCTGTGACAGTTTATAGGAGTGTTCTTAATCATCATAATAATTCCACGTGGTTGGACTCATCATTTTTCTTTACAGATGAGAAAACTGAGGCCAAGGTCATACAGAAATGGGAGCCACCTCTGGAAATCCAGGCCAGAGCCCCCACTTTCAACCACTGCCCTGCACTGCACTGCTGCTGATATATTAGGTACTCAATAAAAGATAAATGAATGCACAACTGGACCATGATATAAGGCAGTATGTGGTAAGTGCTTTAGAGCCCCCAAAGGTAAAAGTTATTTCTGGCTTGTAGGAGCTTAGTGAAATTTGTAGAAGATTTCAACAATGAAATGAAGTTTGAACTAGGCCTTGAGAATTGGGAGGAGTAATTGTATAATACTTTATAGTTCTTTTCAAATATGTTCGGATCCCTGTCCCCATTCATTTTTATAACATCTCCAAGGATAGATGAATGGTTTTGCCCTGGAGCAAATGGCTTGAAGACAGAAGTTTTGGATCATGATTTAATAAACTTTCGATGTCTGAGCAAAGTCATGTTACAGAATTTCATTTTACTTCCTAGAGGACAAAACACTTTTTTTTTTTTGGTGAGGAAGACTTGCCTTGAGCTAACATCTGTGCCAGTCTTCCTCTATTTTGTATGTGGGTTGCTGCCACAGCATGGCTGACAAATGGTGTAAGTCCGTGCCTGGGATGTGAACCCATGAACCCAGACTGCCAAAGCAGAGCATGCTGAACTTTACCACTCAACCATGGGGCTGGCCCCAAAACGTTTTTTAAATATGTGTTTTAACCTATGAACATTTAATCTCAAAATTAGTTTGATCATATTCCAAAACTCTTTCCCAACCAATTGAAGATGAGGATGAGGTCAATTTTGTTTGCTTAATGCACTGTTGATTCTTTTATATGATTCTGGCACATAGAAAGTAGTGAATAAGTATTTGCTGAATGAGCAAATGAACCCTGATTCAATTTAAAATTGAAAATTTTAACTTAAAAGAAGTTAAAGGTTTCTTGGTAATACTGATGGCAAGTAGAGCCTACAGAGGGTTTCCTTTCTTAAATGAATACACTGTTAGAGTCCTGACAACTTTTAACACTTGTACATGTTCAAACTCCCTGGAGTCTGTAAAAGGAGGAACAGAGAAGTTCCAAAGAGTCTTTGTCCTTTGTTTTTTCTACCAGCTCCCTCAACCAGAACCTTAACTCTCCAAATTTGTAGGAAATAACTCTCAGAATCTTCTAGGAATATGCTCTATTAATGTTTACAACTTTTTTAAAAAGTAAGGGGTAGGTTTCAGAATATGGTTTATTTATTTGAAATGAACTCTGCTGAGAAATTATTTTAAAATAACAATCAGAAGCTTTACTTTGTATTAATTAACTATGTTCACATGGGAGCAACAATGAAGCGATTCATGATTGGTTTTACAAAGTAGTGACATGTTTTTACAAGTGCCTTCTGCTTCAGAGGACAATATGATGTGTATGTCATATATTTGAACTTTAGAGGTTTTGGGAAAATAACCAGAATTTCCAAATTTGGAACATGGTTCTTACGTCAGTGACAGGTAAGACTGAAAATGTGTCCTTTGAAATTATGGCGCCCTCCCCGCTGGCATCCCCTTTTCCCAACTAATGGGAGAGGTTTAAAAGAAAGAAAACTAGCCAATTGGAAGTAGTCTTTGGCAGATCAAATCCAACCTTGCAGGAACCTGGAAAACTGCCCTCTTGTGGAGCTTGTTGAAATTTAGGCTTACAGGCTTCCCAAAGACGTCTGTCTTAGGGTCAAAGGTGGATAAAATTTCATATTGTTTCTCAGATGTCTCTAAAGCAGTGAGGGAAATGGCAATTTAAAGTGGAAAGAGTAAAGGTCAAATGTGACCCATAGAATATGCATTTAACCTTTTATTTTTCCTTCTTTTTGATTATCAGCTCATGTTAGTAAGGTCACTGTTTTCAAGGTAATTATAAATGTGTAAAGAAGATGTTATAACACAATGAAATTAATAAAAGAAAAAGGTGTAGGCAGAGTAACTAATGCTATGAAGATTAGAGGCATGGTCATTGACTATGTAGTGACTGGTTTTGATGCTTGGTTTTCACTGTGACTGAGAAAAATGGCAACGCCTTTAAACTTAATAAATTCTGTTCTCTATATAATTATGTTCCTATGTGGGATAGCTTGGAGATATTCAGACGATTCTGTGGATCTATCCTGACAATCAAGGCAGAAATATGTATTGGCACCGTGAGAGGGAAGCTCCAAGGGTCAACCTTTTGTGTAGGAGAGTAGTTGTCTTTTAGAGTTTGATTTGAGCCTTATTTGTTTATAGGTAGAAAAATGTCAGTTGAGAGAGTACCAGAGGTGATCTTCTGCCTTGCAAATATCCTTCTCTAGCCAACATTCCACCTTTGGAGAGTCATATCTTCAGATTTACATAATTCCAGTCAAGAAGTCTTTATTAAAACCTAAGCCATTATCAATGAATACTTCAATTACCAACAAACACCTTATGCAGTGTTTCTCCATCTGCATGAAAATCACCTGGACTGACTTCGGGACCTGGCCCCAAACCAGTTTGGAAAGAATCTCTGGGTGGGGAGATGGGTAAACCAGAGTGCTTCTTACACCCAGTGAGGTTCTAGAATCCCTGAAATGATAAATTGAGATCCCTCTCAGAACAAAACTCTTTAGAATTCAGGGTAGGCACCTGAGGAGGAGGAAGGAATACGCCAAGATGAAGGAGAGAACTGGGATGGGGGTGAATGGGAGATACCAAAGCTGAACTTCCTGGTTCTGCCCCGGGCTGGTGCCTGGAAGCATCCCTATTGCTGTGGTCAGTGCCTCTGTGAGTAATCTCCCCCATCAGGAAAATGGGAGACACGTCAACCTTTTGGAAATGGCAGTGCTAGCCCACAGGAATGCATGAAAAACAAAGGATTCTCAGAGATAAACTCCCTTAAGTTAACTGAGCCCCTCGGGGTAGAGGCTTTTCATTGTGCTGGCCCCAGTGACATGTGGTGTAGATCCAGATATGTCCTGGGTCTTGTGATCACAGTCTTTCTTTTGGAAACAGTTGCTGACAATCTGTCAGTCCTTTGTGTTAGAGCTCAGCCCGTTTGAAAATGCGGGGTATCAGCTGCTGTGGCTGTAGGTCCATTTCTGTTTTCCAGCAGGTGGGTGTGTCTGTTTCTTTCCTTTCATCTCCATCCAGGCTTTCTTCTTTCAAGCACTTTCCGGTTTGTCAAGCCAAGTATGCCTGTCATGTTGGAACCCAGCCCTGGGATAGTCACCAACTTCTTTTTGTGTTGGTATCTCCCTTGACTATATTTCCACTCTTTCTTATCTTCCTAAAGCCTACCAGTCCATTCACATGGTCACCTACACATCCTATTCTCTTTGTTGTGAGCGCTCCAATAATACCAGTTACCCTTGTAGCCTCATCTCTTCTGTATTTTTGCTTCATCTAGACTTGCCTTGTGCTTTTCCTGTGGATCACCTTGGCTGTTCCTTCTTTCTTCTTCCTATTATTTTCAATATCAAGTCATACTAAGTGCTTCAATAGCTTTCCTGAACGGAAATATTAGAGTTCAGTAGAAAGAGACTGGGTTTCAGACTCAGGCTGGTATTGGAATTCTCTCTTTGCTACTTATTGGTAGCTCTGAAGACAACATTTCTGTCAGAGTTATGAAAATTTAATTAGGTGATATAGAAATATGCCAAGCACAGTACCATAACAATAGATGTTCAACACATGGTAGCTATTATTATTCATGTTGTTTTTGTATGAAAACTTTCCATACTGCTGTAGCCCACAATGCTTTTCCTTCCTTTGTGCTTGTGTAGATTTTCTTGGGTTTGGGGTCCCAAGAGAAGTGGGAGACTAGGATATACAGCCCTTAACCATGTGACTCAAGAATAACGAGCCTTGTGAGCAGAAGGAAGTGCTATGATCTACAAGCACGCTATCCCACTGCCTACTCATAGGCAGAGCTTTCTCTCAGGACCAGGCCCCTGGTGCTCTTTGCCTGGGTCTTTAAGTGGTTCCCTCTTTAAGCGGAAGCCATCCCCAGAGGAATTTGCTTGCTGGAACTCATGTGGTTTCTTCATGTTGAATTAAAGCCTTGGAATCCCAAATGGACCAAGTCAGAATGTCCTAGATAAGAGTTACCCAATGGGACCATGGAGCCACCACCATGTTATGGGTTTTTGCTATGTCCTGGCTGTGGCGCCAACACAGTTCTCCAGCCTCCTGAAAGTTATTCCCGTTGCTACTAATTTCTGCTATTCTGCGCAAGAATTCTCTAAACTGAGGAGCCTGTAGACAGTGATGTCCCTGGCTCGTTAATCCTGGAGAATCCCAGGAATGAGCTTCTGCTATCTTCTACTCTTCCTTCCTTTTTAAATTTCCAAACAACAACATGAACGTAAACATCTTATACCAAGGATTCTCTGATCGGTTTCACCCTACAAGCCACCGTCTGTCAACTGTGTTCCAACTCAGGGGTTTTCAAAGTGTTTGCACACAGGGGAGATTTTTCCATGAAATTCTGCTATGTCTTACTCTGTCTACACTCTTTCTATTAATGGTTACTGTTGAGAACCCCTAAAAGCCTTTAAGAATTTTGGGAAGGAGCACAGACTGATTAGAACTCTTTGATAGAATGAGAAAAATGGTTCTTTTTTCCCCAGCTTTACTGAGATGTTACTGACATATAACACTGTGTAAGTTTAAGGTATACAACGTGATGACTTGATACACGTATATGTTGTGAAATGATTGCCACGTTAAGGTTACTTAACACTTTCATCACCTCACATAATTACCTTTTGTGTGTGTATGTGTATGTGTGTGTGTGAGTGTTTGTGTATGTGTGTGAGAACATTTAAGATTATTCTCTTAGCAACTTTCAGGTATAGAAAACACTATTGTTAACTGTAGTCACCATGCTCTGTGTTAGATCCCCAGAACTTATTTCCCCACCTGGAAAAATGATGATACCCCAGCAACCACCATTCTTCTCTGTTTCTGTGAGTTTAGCTTTTTTAGATTCCACATATAAGTGTTATCATACAATATTTATCTTTCTCTGACTTATTTCACTTAGCATAATGCTCTCAAGGTCTGTCCATCTTCTCAAAAATGGCAAGATTTCCTTCTTTCTCACGGCTGCATGATATTCCATTGTGTGTCTATATATCACATTTTCTTTATCCATTCATTCGTAGACAGATACTTAGGTTGTTTCCATATTTTGGCTACTGTGAATAATGCTGCAATGAACTTGAGAGTGCAGATATCTCTTCAAGATCCTGATTTCATTTCCTTTGGATATATACACAGAGGTGGGATTGCTGGATCATATATGTTAGTTATCCTTTTAGTTTTTTGAGGACCTTCCATATTGTTTTCCATAGTGGCTGCACCAATTTACATTCCCACCAATAATGCACAAGGGTGCCCATTTCTCCACATCCTTACCAACACTTTTCTCTTCTCTTTTTGATGATAGCCATTCTAACAGGCATGAGATGATATCTCATTATGTTTTTTTTTTTTAAAGATTATATATTTTTTTTCCTTTTTCTCCCCAACGCCCCCCGGTACATAGTTGTGTATTCTTCGTTGTGGGTTCTTCTAGTTGTGGCATGTGGGACGCTGCCTCAGCGTGGTCTGATGAGCAGTGCCATGTCCGCGCCCAGGATTCGAACCAACGAAACACTGGGCCACCTGCAGCGGAGCGCGCGAACTTAACCACTCGGCCTCGGGGCCAGCCCCGATATCTCATTATGTTTTTGATTTGCATTTCCCTGATGATTAGTGATGTTGAATATCTTTTCACATTTTTGGCCATTTGGATGTCTTCTTTGGAAAAATGTCTATTCAGGCCCTCTGCCCACTTTTTAATTGGACTCTTTGTTTTTTTGCTATTGAGTTGTATGAGTTCCTTATCTATTTTGAATATTAACCCCTTATCAGATAGGTCATTTGCAAATATTTTCTCCTATTCCACGGGCTGCCTTTTCATTTTATCGATTGTTTCTTTTCCTGTGCAGAAGCTTTTTAGTTTGATGTGGTCCTACTTGTTGAAATAAACCCACACGTATATAGTCAACTAATATTTGACAAGGGAGCCAAGAATGCTCACTGGGGTAAGAATAGTCTCTTCAATAAATGGTGTTGGGAAAACTGGATAATACATGCAGAAGAATGAAATTGGACCCCTATTTTATACCAGTCTCAAAAATTAACTCAAAATGGATTAAAGAGTTAAACATAAGACCTGAAACCATAAAACTGGAAAAGAAACATAGGGAAAAGACTCCTTAACATTGGTCTTGGCAATGATATTTTGGATATGACACCAAAAGCACAAGCAAAAAGAACAAATATAAATAGGAAAATATTTCTTAAACTCTTAAGTTATCTGCCAGAGTAGACAATATAGGTCTTTCCTTTCTACTTCTTATCCTCCCCAAATGTTCCAGTTAAGCAGATAAAAATATATCTGAAAGGCAATCAACCAACCAACCAAACGAAAAAATCCAACATCCCCTCCAAATCCCTAAAATTGTTCAAAAACTGAAAAGCCCTCTCCCTCCCTGTCTTTTCTGCTTTCCCAGACTATTTGCCCATTCTTGGACTATGCTTCCCTTGAACTTCCGTTTCACATCCTCTTGCTCATCGTTGGCTGCTCCACCTCTGTGTTTCTGGTCACCCCCCCAAACTTTACTTCTCTTCAGGACCCTGGAAGACTTATTGTTTGTGCTTTATTTGATGCAGATCACATACTGTTTAGTACTTGTGTTTTTTTTGTTAGCAAGATTATATGCTTCTTGAGGTACAGCGGCCTATACCCTCTATAGGAGGTACTATGTTGATTTCTGAAAAAGCAGCTGCTCCATGAAAATATATTGACTGGTTATTGATTTTTGCCTTAGGTATACTTCACAATTTTCCTGCTTGCCAAGTTCTGCTTCTAGCCAGCATGGGATTATGTATGTCACCTGGGGACAGAGATGGCATGGGGATCTAAAACCTAGAGTTAATTCTATAAACTCATTTAGAGCAAAAGTTTAATTGTCCCCCTATCAACTGAGTCTTTTATCTGAGCTGAGTTGCGATAAAAAACAAATTGGTGAGTTTCATTTGCTCTGCTTGCTTTGGCTCCTGTGCATAGCATCAGGAACACAAGTAAGTCAGAGAGAAGGAGAAGCAAAGGATCTGCACAGGCCAGCGAGCTTCCGTCTGGTCATGTTGGCCAAAGAGCAGCACGTGTTAAGTGCATCATTGAATAAGTTGTTGACCTTTCTTTTTTTTTTTTTAAATTGAGTTATTGATAGGTTACAATCTTGTGAAATTTCAATTGTACATTAATGTTTGTCAGTCATGTTGTAGGTGCACCACTTCACCCTTTGTGCCCACCCCCCACCCCGCCTTTCCCCTGGTATCCACTAAACTGTTCTTGGTCCATAATTTTAAATTCCTCATATGAGTGGAGTCATACACAGATTATATTTCTCTTGCTGGCTTATTTCACTTAACATAATTCTCTCAAGGTCCATCCATGTTATTGCAAATGGAATGATTTTGTTCTGTTTTGCAGCTGAGTAGTATTCCATTGTATATATGTACCACATCTTCTTTATCCATTCGTCTGTTGCTGGACACTTAGGTTGCTTCCACGTCTTGGCTATTGTAAACAGTGCTGCAATAAACATTGGGGAGTTGTTGACCTTTCTATGTGGGGAAATAAGCATTGGGCAATCTGCTTCACAAAAGACTGGAACTAGTCTGGAAATATTACTTTCTAATGCCCACTTTTTCTCATTTATAAGCCAAACGGCTAAGTAGTGCTGTCCCTGGAGATGGAGATGGCTAAGTGCCAGTTGGGGGGATAGAAATAAGAAAGGGAGTATGGCCTTTTACTGCTGCCAAATGGATAGGCTCTTTCTCTCCCCTCTTGTGTCCTTACCACCTCCTACTCCCTGAGAGTCCACAGCCAGAAGAGGCAGGTGACCAGTGGTAAAGCCTGTTGGCATGCCGGAAGGGTATCCAGTCTACTTCGTGCAAACTTATTCAGTCCATCAACCTCCTTCCATCTCTACTACCACCTCCCTAGCAGTGGGTTTATATTCAAAATATTCAATAACTAGTATGGTGCAAGGCACTGACCTATCAGGGTAGAAGCTGGTTATAAACAACTAAAATAGTCATACTGGTTAGCCCTGTTCTTTGGAATCTAAGGTCCAATTACCTCTGGCCTAGACCCTGTAAGGGCCTCCTAAGTGGCCCCTGCAGTGCACCCTAATCTACTGCACAGTAGTCAGAGTGATGTTTTTCAGGTGCAAATATTATTTGATCACCTCCCCCGCTCCCCCTCACTTCTTAAAACCTTTCCATGGTCCTCCATAGCTCTTAAGATAAAGAGGATCTCCTTAACATGGCCTTTAAAGCCTTACATAATTTGTCCCCTCTCTGCCTGTAATATAATTGATAGTCTATTTCCCACACAAAGCTGTAAGCTCCATGAAAGCAGGGACTGTATTTGTTTTTTTCCCACAATTATTTTCCAGTGACTACCTAGTATAGTGTCTGACACACAGCAGGAGCTCAGTAAATAGTCTTTGAATGAATAAATAAATCATGAAATAATCCCAACTTATCCAACATGTATCTTCATATTTAGTCCAGGATTTTTATTGTATACACATGTGAATATGTTTTTAATAAACAGTTTTGTAGAAAATATTTGTTCATGTTTCTTATATTGTTGAACTGCAACGGCATTCTCCTAGTGGTGGATGTCAGACACCTGGGAGCTGTTCTGGGCTGCCATCTTTGCATCCCCCAGCCCATGTCTAAATAGTCACGTGGCACTATACTATTTCCCAAATGATTCTCCCAATTGTTCCCTCCTCTCCAACTGCTGACAATGGCTTGGTCCAGGTCTCATCATTCCTTCAGTTACTTCCAACCGGGTCTCCCTACTTTCTTTCTTACTCTCCTTCAGTCCATCTTCTGCAGAGCTTCTAGGGGAAATTTCCTAAAACCTAAATTTAGTCATGTCATTATCTTGCCTTAAAATTCGTAGCATGCCCCCCAGAGGATCAAATCTTATAAATCTATAAAACCCTTATAAATCTGATAATCTATAAAACTCTTCATCATTTGGGACCTGTCTACTCTTTTAGACCTTATTCATTTAATAAATAGTTACAGTTATGAATCATATAATGAGGTTTCAGTCAACCACGGGCCACATATATGATGGAGGTCCCATCAGATTGGTACCATATAACCTAGGTGTGCAGTAGGCTATACTATGTAGGTTTATCTAAGTACTGTAGGGGAGGAAGAAATTTTCCTCTATCCTGTTAGGTTCTTCTAACTGGTCTAAGAATTAAACTGACATGAGACAGATTAACAGGAGAAAACCAAAAGTTTAATAATTTGTACATATGGGAGAAACCCAGGAAAACTAACTCACCAAAATGCCCAAAGCTTTCACCTTAAATGCATCTTCAGCTAAAGACAAAAGAAGATGTTGCCGGTGGGGAGAGTCAGGGACTTCAAAGGGAAGGAAGGCAGTTCGCCAGTGGGTGAAAAGGAGAAAATGTTTGGAAAACAAGTGTTTGGCCACACAGAAACAGAAGAACGCAGAGGGAGCCCCACAAACAGGCTTTTCTCAGTTCCTCCCTGTCTACCACCTAGTTCATGTTATGCTAAGGTGACAGCTTGCTTCCTGGGGCAGGTTTTTATATCTAAATTCTTTTAGGCAGTTAAAGGGAAAGTAAGAAGAAAAACTTTCTGAGTCTTTTGTTTATTAAAAATAATCAGCCTAAAATAATCCTCATGTTAAAGAGATACATTTTGGGGTGGCAAATTTTGTTCCCCTTCAGTATACTCTATGATATTTGCACAACAATGAAATTGCCGATCGACACATTTCTCAGAATGTATCCCTGTCGTGAAGTGACACCTGACAGTATTGAACACTTACTACATACAAGGAGATCTATTGGAATCATTGTGGTGAATAAGGCAGTACTTTCTTTGCCCTTATTGCAAATGCTGTCTAATGTAGATTTATCCCATGGAACAACCATATGTAGCTAACATTTGTGGTTCCTAGAACCTGTTACCCCCTCATATTTCTTTGCCATTGTTGAGGTGCCTCTTCTCTTCCTCACCTCTATTCACATCAACCTGACAAACTCCTATTTATTTTTCAGGACTTAATTTAAGAACCATTTCTCTTGGGACAGTTTGTCTGATCACCTCCCGCCCTCTAGGAAGGATTTACTATTCTTTCATTGTTCATTTTCTACCATGCTACTGGTTACACTGTTTATATTATTTTATCTCTCTCAACACTAGTCTATAAACTCCATATCAAATGATTCTTTGTCTTAGTCATCATCATCTCTCCAGAGAATGGAAGAGTACCTGTTCAGTGGTAAACAGGCATTCAGTAATGTTTGTTGACTGAGAAAATGTTTTCTCGGAATGTGGGACCCAAGATATGGCATATATTATGGGTCCTTCTGTTCCAAGCAGATTTTAATATCTTAAGAAATCATAATTTATTATAGTAGTTTGTTGATATACTTTAAAATTTAGTATATTTTAAAGTGTAGGGCTCCATTTTATTCAATATCTTTTGTTTAAATGGAATCCACTTGTAAACTGACCCCTTACAAAGCTTATTATCAACTATGGTAATTAACTTGTTTAACTTGAATGATGTACACACAACTATGACAAATCTTATCAGTAAAAATTTTCATTTGACCCTACTTTGATTTTTGATAGACTTTGGCATGGTCTGGTAAGGTAAACATTGATATTATCCCTCCTGGAATTTGCCAGATTCTATTCCTATTAATGGGGATAGACATTTTACCAATTCATTTTCAAGCTAGGTCGCTCATCCATTTCTTTTCTCCCAGGACACCCAGTTGTTTCCATCTCTTTGTTATCCTTAAGCATAAAGTTAATGTGAACTACTTCCCTTGACAGCAGACCCTAGTTAGAGCTCTCTGGGATGTGAGGATTCCAGTGGAGGGTCATCTGAGATGGGAGTAACTAGGAATTGGTCTTGTTAATGCACAAATACTTGTTAAGCACCTGCTCTGTGCCCAACTCTGTGGTAAGGTATAATTACTTCTGTCCTATTCACCACTGTATTTCCAATGCCTAATAAATGCTTGATGAATATTTTTTGAATGAATAAATTTTGGAAAATATCCAGCCTGTTCTTGGAAAGGTTGGGAAGAAGAGTAGGGAGAGAAGTATTGATCATGCACCTATTATGTGCCAAGGCCTGTGTTCACACTTTCCACACATTATAAGTTTTTACAAGAGCCCTTGAGGTAGATGTGCTTATTTTATTTTCCATGCATCCCTTGTTTTTCCAGGTACAGAGCTAAGGAGTAAAATAGAAATCACATGAACAGTATCATTGTATTCTTAGCTCTGGACTTACGCTGTCTCTATTGATAGACCAAAGCTCTTCCAAAGCTCCCTCAGTTATTATGGAAAATGTCTGGGCGCGTCCCCTATGTACTCATGAAATAGCCTTTGCATTTACCACTGCCCTTCCATTTGCCACATCATGTCTACCATTTTCTTCCTCCCCTGGCTGCTGCTCTGGATGTTTCTGCCTGCTGAAGTCTCCAGGGGTTGGGCTGAGCAATAGTCCATGGCACGGAAGCTGCTCCACTGTCACATCATCACCTATTTTGTCCACAGATGCAGTAGTGTCAGGGACCTCTGAGAAAAACAACCTGGTGACCAGATTATTTTTCTCCAGCAGAGGAATAAACATCTGGAGGGAAGGCCTGATGTGGGCAGAGCACTTATTTGACGTGCTCTTACATGTGGTGTGGATGTCAGCGGCATGGAAATTGCTGCTCTGCTTCTCATGGAGGGAGTGTAGCTGGAGCTTCAGGCTAGACAGTCCACTGTCTGGCTCAGTCCATCTGATAATGGTGATTGCTGTTAAGATAAATCATCCAAAGGATGAGGGAGAGAGGTAGGAGAGGTTTGGGATCTGATGAGAAATGCCCCTGGGGGAACAAGTACTATGTCCTTCTTTGTAGAGACGCACCAAGGTTTAAGTAGGGGGAAGGCATGACAAGACCAAAAAAATTAACCTGGTAAATACTGTTAGCCTTTCCTTCTTTCTCTACCTTTGAAGGAGGAAGAGTCCTCTTTGCTTCAACAGTCCCAGGGACTGGGATTTTGTTCTGGTTAATGTCTGGGGTATACTATTGGAAGGAGCCCCAAAAGTTTAAATTGATATCCAAGAGACAGGGTTAAGAGCTATTCAGGAAGAATAATAGATTGAGAGAGAAGGGATACTGAGAGAAGTAAAGCAGTAGTATGCACTAGAGTTTTAACGACAGAGAGTGTAAGTGAGAAGGAGAGAGAAGAGTGGTTACTGAGCAGCTGTTACGAAGACTTCAGAGATGATGGAAAAAGAGGATCTTTAGGATCTTTGCTGTCTCTCTGAAAAATCTCAGTAAAACTTTAAGATATTTTTCAATGTATCTTTGGCTTTTGCACTTTTCCTGTTAGATATAGCACTGGTCTAAGTCTGGCCATGAGAAGGGTTCAGCTTTGTGTTACCATCTCATTGGAGAGCCAGGATGAAGCCATGAAACCATTGGCGAACAGAGCAATGGATTGTGAGGTATAGACAATATGTGTTTCCAGAGACCAGACAAAGCAAGAATCAATATAGGCTGTGGTTGTTGGTGAAGGTTTCAAAGAGCTTAATGGAACATAGCTGGGAATCAGATCTGAAAAACTATATAGGATTTGAATAGATGGAGAGAAGGAAGGACATTTTAGCCAGTGAAAATGTACCTAAGTAAAGGCATGAGGTAGGAATGAACATTTTCTCTAAGGTGGTTTAGTCAGGAGTTCAGCCTAAGGGGAAGAGAAAGAAGAGTGATGAGTTGTAACTGGGAATTAGAATGTATCGGCAAAGTCCGGTTGTGGAGGGTTTTAGAGGCTACACCAAGGAGGGTGTATGTAATTTACAATATGTAAATTAATTATGTAATTTAATTCTATTCTGTAGAATGATGAAAACTAGAGTTTTAAAAAGATTCATCTGGAGGAAGTGATTGAAATGGTGGAAGCCTGGAGACTTTTTGCTTTAAATCCATGTGTGAGGCATTTAGGGTTTGGACTTGGTGGAGAGGAAATGTTGAAAGGACGAATCATAGGACTTGTAACCGATTAAGATGTTCAGGACAGATGTGAGATCAGATTCAAATATAATTCTAAGTTTTCTGGTCTAGGGCTTCATTCATTCATTTATCCATTTGTCTTTTCACTTATTCAAGAAATATTTCTTGAGCACCTAGTGTGTTCTCCGTACTGAGATAGAGAGAACAAAAACATTGAACACTCCCTGACCTCATGGAACTTCCAAGAGAGGGAGAAACGGATAGTAAAAATATAAAAAGTAAAATATATAGCATATCAGCTGGTGATAAGTTCTTTGAAGAAAAATAAAGTAGAGAAGAGGAATAATGAGTTGCGGATAGGTAAAGAGGTTACAACGGTAAGTAATTGAAGTGGGCGTGTTGGAAAAGAAACTAGGTGTTGGGGAAAGATGAAATTTGGACACATCAGTGGCATGATATTCTGAGAAATGTAGGCCAGGAATTCTCATGGGACGTTAGTTTTGGGAGTTACCAGCATAGCTGTAGTAATTGAGGCTTTTATCTTGGGAGAACCCTTAAGCAGGAATTGATGAAAGACTGAGGTGTCAACCTTGGATACTGCCCATTTTTTAGGAGAATTCCTTGGGAAGAGGAAGAAGACCCAGGGAGGGAGCAGCAGAGTTCACGATGTCCCCAGGGTCAGAAAAAGGCAGGAAAGGAAGGGAACTTGCTGCTTAAGAATGTTTTTACTCTTCTTATATAGGTGGTAACTGGAAGGTGGGAGCTCATCAGTAGCGTCTTCCTCTACCCGGCGTCTTAATCATCCTCTGGTAATGTCTTAAGACAGTTTCTGTAAATATCTAGCAGATTGCTGAGTGAAAGGGCAATGAATCACTTGGCCTAGGAATGGATAACTGAAGTAAAATTAATTTTTCTCTGAACAAAATGAACCATGAAAATGACAGTGCCCCAAATAATGAGTACCTTATGAGTACTAAAGACTTTGTAGAAGTGTTTATTTCACAACTAATCCATCTACCCACCCTATATAAAGCTGTTATAATGTGTCTTTCTGCCATAGCCCCTGATCCTGAGGTTTTACAGTTTAGCACGAAAAACACCTACGTGGCAGGGCATGAAGGCTTTTAGACAGGGAAAAACCAGTTAGCAAATATAAAACATGAAACAAAAAGTAAATAAATAGGTGACTAATACTGTGGGTCTGAAGGGAATGGCTTACCAATTAGGCAATGACTTCTCATCATTTTACAAGGTAATGTTACTAATCCCTTCCTATGAAGTCAAGGATGCTAATGTACCTGTTATTTGTTTCCTCCACACTAGAGTCTTTTTCTTTTTAATTTAAAAGATTATAAGATAGACAAGTGAAGCAAAGAATGTTCTAGGACTCTGAGGGATTCAATTATGCGTCTTAGCCTGTGAATTATAAAGGCATCCTCTGCTGACACTCCTGTGTCAACTTGCAGGCTGGTATGATAAACAGTGACGCAACAACAACATAACTCAGGAGATTTTAAGTGATTGTGACCCACATCTCATTATGAAAAACTTAAATATTAATGATCTCTTGTAAAATCAGTATGCATTCAGCTGCATGGAAACTTAATAAGAAAAAATGAATAATGTTTAATTGGTCAAAAGCCCCTAAGACATTAATTTAAAAAATTAACTTACTACCTCTTTGTCCTATTCATTAACTCATAGGGGAATTAAAATAATCACAAATGATGGCAGTGATTGCAACAACAGTTCTTTATCTTATAATAATACCACATGAAATTCTTCAAGGCTGAAAATATTTGTTTCTATCCTTATGTTGCACAGACCATCTTTCAGTAATGGAAAGAAGCAAGTGATCAGCTTTAGTTTTGATGCTCCTGAATTATGACTCATCCCGTTTGGGAACCCGGAATGGTTGAATGGTATTATCCCTGACTTGCAAGCTCATGTTTTGCTATTGAAAGCAAATGCTTCCATTCCCACCTTCCCCTCTGCTCTTTTCTCTTTAAAATTCAAGACTAAAAGGGAGTAAATATTTTTCCACTTGAATCTTTTTTATTTTTGATTTTTCTATAAATAGTAAGCATAATGTCACCGTTCTTGAACTAATAATGATGGATATTTGAAGACAATATGTTGTCATTGATTTAGTTGCCTTTTTTTTGTTAGACTAGATATTTCTGTTACTAAAGTTGATTCAGTTTTGTATTTCTTTGTTTTCTTTGATGTGAGAAAGAAATGCTTACTTTCATAAAATATTTTAAAAATTAACATGTATCAACCCAATAACAGTCTCAGTATAATATTTAAAATTGCTTAAATATTGTTTTAGTTTTAAAGTTCTGTGCCCCTGTGATTGATAAATAGAACAAAGCAAAGTCAAAGAAACAGTAGTTAAATTGATTTTCTTAATCCTTCTTCCATAGGATCATCTGGAATGTGTTAAACACATCTTCCCTTTACCTTACCATAAAATCTACGAGGAAATAAATATTTTTACAGAAGTGAATCATTCATATTTGAAGTTAGTGAAATTGAGGCCACACTCAGATTTCTTTCTTTGTTATAGTAACTCCAAAGATACTTTACTGCATGGTTTAGTCTGGCCAAATAAAAAGAGAAATTGGGACCAAGATTCAAGAAAAGTATGTGTAGTGTACAATATCTGTGCTGGGAGATGCTTTGAAAGACTCAGAAAAAACTTTACATATATTGAAACATATCACATATCTTTACATATTATTAAATCTTAAAAAGCTGGACATAAAATGAAATGTGTAAAAGCCAACATTATGTCATGGGGAGCAGAAAAGAGAAGAAGCAGACATTATAAACTTTCTTATATGCTTTATACCAAAATTCTTTAAAAAAATAAACTAGAATGTGGCTTGCAGCCATAGGTGTAAAATAGATTATAAATTAATTTGGAAGCAGGTGTTTCCATGGTTGTGAGAAAAACAATGCCAACTGAACATTTCCATAGCATTAAAAGAGCAGACTATGGTTGTGCTTGCAACAGGCAAGAAAGAGAAATAAGATCATAATGCTGGAACATATTCTTCACTTTCTGAAACAAAACCTGGAGCCATAAATGCTGCAGCTGGAAGAGTTTTGTAGGAGTTTTGATCTTGGTGGGCGAATTCAGCATTAACGTCTTTAACTCAGACGCATAGCTTGCAGTAAAATCCATATCCACAAGGTATTTTCTATTCCCAAGTATGAAGTTTCTGTTCTTTCTTTTTCTTTTAAAAAGAAATAAACAAGGAACAAAAATTATTGTATTTGTTAAACTTCAATTTGTCTTTTCTTGGAGCAAGTAAAGTTGCAAAGCAGAAATTCTCAAGCTAGCCATTTATATAGTTATGGTATTGTTATACTTTATACTCACTGGCACAGACTCTCATTCCATTAGTGAGCTGTGCTGAAGAAGAACAGTGTCTGTACTTCCACGGGCAATATTTTCCTCTGATAAGAGTTGTGTTTCGCTTGATCACAGATTCCGTCTACGAGTTTTCCTACACCTAATTCTAGCAATTCCTACCCTCCACCCCCTTATTTTCATTTTGGGGCAAGGAAAAAGATCTGACACAGGACTCATTTGTCATTGTATTCCTTGGCCTTGGCTGAATGACAATTGTGACATCTTTTCCACTCTACTCTCCATAGAATGTGGACATGTGGGATACCTACATACAAATTAAAAAGAAAAAGTTACCCAGCACTCTTAATAGCCACTTACTTGATTACTAATGGGACTGTCACATAGTAGCTTGACATCATAATTAAAATATGCATAAAAATTTATTATAAAGTATATGTTTGAATATACGCATATAAATACTAAAGATATAAAGAAATACAAACTGTTGATCTTGTCATGTTTTAGTGGGAACTTTAATCTCTGCTTGTGTTTTCATTAATTTAAAACTACTAGGCAAAAAATAAACAAATGAATCATGTATCAAACAATTATTTTCCACCATTCTCCTCAAATTGAGTAATCATTTACTGAATTGCTTAGTTATTTAGGTTTGATTGAATCATATGGCATTGTTATTTCCATAGGAGATAAACAGTTGAATATTAGCAGCATCATATGGTGCAACCTAATAGATTTAGGTTCAATCACCAATCACGTATTTCCCTTTGTTTGTTCCAGCTAAAAGTATTTGGACCAGGAATCTTTTCTCCATGTGCTTCCATTGGAGGGACTCAGCTTTCCCCCACTAATTTACCCTATGCCCTTGTTTCTTCTTCAAGGAGCCTGTTTTCTCTGTCTTCATATTCCTTTTCCTTTCTTCTTTTGTTTCTGCAGAGGGAGACAGAGAGAGAGAAAGAGAAGAGGAAGAAGAGAGAAAAATGAAGAGCAATGGGGTGTGATCCTTCCCATGAAACTATCCCCAAATCCTTCTAAAGGTTCTAAACTCAAAAAATGTTTGAGTGTGAGTTGATTTTTGTAGGAACCAGTGAACAGATTGGGCTTCCTGCCTGGATTGATGTGTAGGAGCATAAAGGCAGAAGCCCAAGGAAACCAGTCCTGTGCGCTCACAAGAATCGTGAGGAGGACTTTGCCTTTTACAATCCTATAGAATTTGGGTTTGTCCAAGCTTAAACAGATCTCTAAGTTCTCTGTTTGACATCTGTGTTTCGTTTTGGGGTCCCGTCCAGTATCGTTTGAATTAAGGAGCAGAGCTGAACCAGGAGTACAGCCTTATAATGACTTCCAAACTGTGGGGTGCCCTGTGCAGGGAGATTAGGGGTTTGTTGGATTGGCTGAAAATCTTGATGATTTTGGAAATTCCATTTAAATTTAGAGTAAAGTTGTAGAAGCCATTCTGAGATAGGCAATACAGCCTTTGGGGAAAACGCTCTGTTTAATGTTGGCTGTTCAGAAAAAAGCCAGGTATACGCTGAATCATAAACAAGAAGGGTGGTAACTTCTGTCAATATAAGAGACATAAAAACAGACATAGGATTTCCTGGTATGCAATGTGGTTTTGTTAATGGAGAGAAGAGACATTTTGTGGCAAACTCCTACTAGCAGGAAAAACCATGGCTTTTCCAGAAATTAAGGTCAGGAAATGGGAAAGAAGCCAGAGAGGATAACTACTCCAGCGCCATGAGCAAAGGTGCTCATATAAACGCCTAAGCTTTTCTTATCTGTAGATGAGGCCCTAGAGGGAGGAGCTGCAGAGGGCAGCGTGCCCACTTAACAATATCCCTTCCAGGGTGGTCTCTGACCCTGAGGGTGAAGAAAATGTGGCACAAGGTTCAGACTGGGAGTTTTACCCCCTTCCTGGGGCTCCTTTAAGCCTAGTGTTGTTGACTATGTTAACGATAGTGCTCCATTCACAGACTTCCATCTAGGTTCTTTGGAGACCTCTGCTGTCGGAAAGGAGCTTGTCTGGTTCAGCCGTGTGGGAGAGACCCCTCAAATAAATGAATGAAGAGGTCAAGCTGGAAAAGGATTCCTACAGGACCCAGGCCCGGATTTCTCTAAGGCCATAGGAGAAGGATGGGAGAAGTTAGGGCTATGGAGTGAAGAAGGTCTGTGGTATGGAGGGGAATTGAGTGCCAAGTAATAACCATGCGCTGTCTTCTCTTTACCTTTTCTTTTGGGGGGAACTTGGAAGAAGTTGTGAAAGACTGCTAATATTCTCTTCTCACTTTCACTTAGGGGAAATTTTAATAACATAGAGAAAATTGCATTCATTAGAATTCACTTAGATGGACAAATGTCCTATACAGGAAAGTGCTTGGGGTATAGATTGAAATTCCAAGGATGTGGATGGCACTCTTTTAAGCTAGATAACTTTCTCACTTCTTGGAGGAGAGGAAAGGAGAGACTGGTACTAGTGGACCCACCTGAATGATGGAAGGTCGCAAACTCTATCATGCAATCTCTCTTCATGCCTGTCTAAATTTGTAATCAAGGTAAAAAATTCAAGAAATGCTTGAGCATGAGTGGATTTTTGGTGGAAGCCAATGAGGAGGTTCCGTGTTGAACTATGGGAGTGCATGCATGGGAGAACAGGAAGCCAGAGAGGAGGATGAGAAACTTGGACATCACTGGAGTGTTCTGCGCTCTCAGAGTCTGCATAATTGGCAACTAAGTTTAACTAGATCTATGATGGGGTGTGTGTGTGGTCACCTAGCTGAGTAAAAGGAGTCATATCTTCCTGGGAATCTTCCTGCCTCAGGACTGTATGTTCCCTTGGCAGGACTTTACATACTGTATTGTAATTACAGTCCTGCTGACTACCTTTTTTTTTTCCCAAACACAGACACTTCTAATCCCCTCAGCTATCACTGTTCCCTCATTCAAAGGCTCCCTTGTCTCTTTGTTTCCATAGGAGGTCCATGTAGATAAGGCAATAATCCTTTCCAATAATTCTTTTTTTTTGAGGAAGATCAGCCCTGAGCTAACATCTTCTGCCAATCCTCCTCTTTTTGTTGAGGAAGACTGACCCTGAGCTAACATCCGTGCCCATCTTCCTCTACTTTATATGTGGGATGCCTGCCACAGCATGGCTTGATGAGTGGTGCTGTGTCCGCACCCAGGATCTGAACCAGTGAACCCCAGGCCGCCGAAGCGGAACGTGCGAACTTAACTGCTGCGCCACTGGGCCGGCCCCCCCTTTCCAATAATTCTAACCTTGTCCCCATCAGATGTATCTAATAAGACCTAAAAGAAAAAGGAGGGGAACGCCCTTGTGAATCCCATGTGACCACCATATTCTTTTCTGCCTCACATCTTGGTTTATCTTAGCCTCCTGCCTAAATGCCGTCCTTCCATCTAAGTCTGATCCATCCTTCAAGCCCTAGCTAACAGCACACCTTCTGCCGAACCTTTCTCTGCTCCTTGCAGTCCTTACTGATCTCCTTTCTAGCATTGACCTTGTCTCTCTAACTCCATTGCATCCTCTGAGGATGAGGCATGTTTTTACTTCTGAAAACCCCACATGCCTAGCACAATGCTGAGGGCATAGTAAGCATTTCATTTAAACACGTTTATTGCTAGCTTTGTGCAAGTGTGGTCTACTGATTAAAAATGCAAGCCCCTAGAGGGTAGGGCCTAGGACTTGCAGGTGTTTTTTTAACAGGGCTTCACACGTTTTAGTCTGTTTGACTCTATTGAAAAATGAGGACTATGAGAGTGCAAAAAGCCTCATTGAAAGTCCCCATAGGATGCATGCTTGCTCCAGTACGTTATGATGGATGTGACACAGCAATGAGCTGCTCTGTAGGTGTACTTCCAAAGGCCAGGCACGCCAGGAGAACAATCATTACCTACTGAGATTTTAACTGATTTCCCTTTGTGCAAATATTTCTGTAACACTTCTTAAAGGACCCAACGTCTTGACTTTGAATTCATCCTGAATTGAATAATGAATTATTATTACTACGAAAGAAGAGCAAAGTATAAGTAGAAAATCAGCAACCATGGGTCCGTAGTAAGACTAGAAAAATGAAGTTAAGCCAGAGTGTCTTTACTCACTCAAAGAGCTCATACCTTTCTTAGAGCCTTGTGTTATTAATAATAATAATAAAAAACTTTGTCAGCTACTTGGATCTGGAGAGCATTCCAAGACCAACAGAAATCGTTTCAGGGAGCCAAGTCTCAGGGTTTGCATAATTGCTAAACACTGTACTTCTCAACTTTCATAAGACAAACCTATCCTCAAAATTTATTTATGAGATGAATAATTGAGCCTGAAAATTTGATTCTGACATTTCCTGTCCCTATTGTGGACCTCTGAAGAGTTGGCTTAATCACGTTTTCAGTAGTGTCCAAGAATGACATTCTTCTGACTCCTTTTAGGCAGAGACTTTTTAGCATAAGTGATTGCCTCAGTTTTGCTAACCATTTCCTTCGGGGCATGCAATTGTGCCTCTTTCACTTGTGGAGTAGGTCCTGCAGAAACGGAGGAATCACATCCCTCCCCCGGTCTTCCTCCAGGCCATCAATACCATGGAAGATTTGACTGCATCAAAAGCCTTTATGGATCATAGACAAAGGATATTCCTTTTCATCCCTGCAAAAGTTATCTTGCTCAGGGAGTCACATAGAGAAGGGTTGTGTGAGGCAGGAATGAACTGACTCATTGGTATATCTCCCGTGAACTCTCTGGATTGCTTTAGAGGGATGAAACTGAGCAGTTGAACGACTGTCTGAATTCCGAGGCAGGGAACCGGCTTAAGAACAGCAAACACAATTTGGGCCTGCATAAAATAAGGGGCTTTCTAGGGGATCAGAAGAAACCTGTTTTGCACAGGTGTTACTCTAATTGTGATCCAGAGCTAAGGAGAATTTCACAGTGGTTCCTGCATTGAGACCACAGCTGTTATAACTCGAGCCCCTCCCCACCCAGTGTGGTGGTCTTGCACTGTTGCATAGGTCCATAATAGGATGCACATAGACAGATAAAGCAAGATGTGAAGATTCGTGCCTGGTTCCAGTGAGTGGGGGTAGCTTTGCATCCATAGTTAGGTTTCGGTCTGTTTAATAGGCCTTTGGAGAGGCAAATGTACAGACTGAAAACTTCTGATGTATAGAGCCACTTGCTGTAGCCGTTACCGAGTGAAGATTGCACGTGCTTTTATTTTAAGTTAAAGTGGAAGGCAAAAGTAAAGAAAACAACTTTTGGTGTTCTAGAGACTGACACCCAGGTCAACAGGATAAAAGTTTCTGTTAATAGGGTTTTTTGGTATTATCACTCTTGAAAGGTGGTTTGGTCCTGAACGTTAGTAAGTCTTTTCGATACAAAATGTTATCTACTATATTCGATTCTTGGGGTAAGAATAGAGAGTGTCCATTCCTTTTTGCTAGTGGATTCACTTGATTATACATGGGTCATTTAGTAGTCTTCTTTTAAGCTGGTGGGGGTGGGTTTCCTTGGGGGTTGTCATTCTGTACAGTGTTGGCACAATATTATGAAATATGGGACCCAGTAGAGTAGACCAGTTTTTAAGATCGAGTGTTTGGTTTGCTGCAGTTTCTGGGATGAGCAATTAAGGTACTTAATCTCTGTAAAATTAACATTTAAAAAAATATCAACAACAAATAACTTTTCCTTGGTTATTCAGAACTCCTTATTGAACTATCAGTGTGAGTGCTTTTTAATTTTGAAAATCTCGTCACCCTATCCTAGGTGGCGTAGCTCCAGTCTTAGACTGTCTGTCTTGGGCATGCTTACCTCCCCCATTTTCTACAGAGCTTTTATTTTCTTGCTCAACTCTGTATAAATTGCTTTATAGTCACTTTCCCGCATAGCTATATATCAGTGCTTTTTCCTTCCTGTTCTTGTAGCACCTTATATATTTTATTGGTAAAGAGATTGTAAATTCTTCAAGGTTAGGAGCTGTTGTATACTTATAGCTGTATCTCTATAATCTGAGTATATTTATTAATTCAAAGATTATTCCTCACCTCTTTCGCAAGCTTTTGTTTTTTTCTTAATATGCCCTCTTTTTACCATCTCGCTGAGAGACATACTTTGTTAATAACTTTAATTCAGTGGTTCTCAACCTTAGCTACATATTGGGATCATGTGGAGAGATTTAAAAAGTGCTGATACCTGGATCCCATCCCTAGGAATTCTGATTTAATTGTCTGTAGTGTGGCCTGGGCTTTGGGGTTTTGTAAACCCTCCCTAGGTGATTCTAACATCCGGCCAAGGTTAAGGGCCACTGCACTAGTGCCCTATCACTTCCAATCATGGGTTTACTTGGTTTTGCATTCTCTGCAAATGTGTAGCACCTTAATCTTTTGCATATTTACTTAAAATGATGATGATAATAGTAATGAACAGTTATTGAACACTTCTTCTATGCCACTTCTTCTAAACACTTTACAATTTATTTACTTTCACAAAAATAATAAGAGATAAGAAATAGTGTTACTCACATTTTATAGAAGAAGAAATTTAGGCATAGAGAGGTTAAGTAAATTGCCCCAAGTCACATAGCTAGTGATTGACAGATCTGAGATTTATACGTAGGCCGTTGAACTCCAGAGCCCATATTCCCAATTGCAACATCATGCTTTTGTCTGTTACACCTTCTTCTTGGGGCAGTGACTCCTGATTAATGGAAATTTCCAAAAAAACCCCTGCTCTCCAGTCACATAGCATTTCCCCTGTTGCCTTCGTCTATACAGCTCTGCACTGAGTGATATGATGAGGAAGAAATTTCTTCTAAAAAGGGAATAGACAGATCAAAGTATACAAGAAAACACGCCACAGAGCCATGGAAACATCTAATCCAGTGTATTCAATCCTGGCGCTATTGACCAGTTGCGTCCCCCTCCAATTGTGACAATCAAAAATGTTTCCAGACATTGCCTAATATCCCTTCACTGAGAACGACTATTCTAATCAAGCGTCTTTCAAACGAGTATTAGTAATTAAACTTAAAGTAATAAGATGTTTTGATTGATGGCGACAACTTTTTTCAAAACAAACATATCATAATTTATTTATTCAAATAGGTATTTCTTTCCAAGTAACCAACTTGGAAGACTACACTCTTATTCCAACAATGCTGCTATTGTTAAAACATTTTAAAAATTGTCTTCAGATCTTGTAGTACAATTTTTAAATATTATCCTGTATAATGAATCATCCTTTAGTGGTGGGTTTAATATTTAGAAAGGTCTAAAATATATTTAGAGACAAGTATGGTGAGCAACGTATGTTGAAGAAGATAAGCTGTAGAGTTTTTTGTAACTTCAGCAACATGGTCTTTCTTATATGGCTCCTAAACTGTCTTTGACAGCCTTTAAACAAGAGGGGTTCAAACTAATGTTCTGATTAGGGTGCTCTTTGTAGAAGTCCTTCCGGAGCTTCTCCTTTGCAGCACAATGCTATATAATACTATTGTATAATGCTTATTTTGGTTTAAAAATAAATTTTATTTTCTAAGCATCACATATCATGCGTATACTAAGAATTTTCATGTGTGAGCAAGTCCCAGTACCAGAGAAAAGTGGGAAGGCTTCCTAAACGGAGTTAGTTTTGAAAGAGGGAAAAGCCAAGGACGGCCTGAGACAAGTTGGGGAAACCATCCAGATATGGGCAGTAGTCTGTGCAAAGCTTGGAGATGGGAAGGAGTTAGCTGTGAGTTAGGGATGGTAGGCAGGTGCACTTAACTAGATTGGAGAGTCTGAGTCTAGGACTGTAGGTCTCAATCCTGGCCATGTATCAGCATCACCTGAGAAGTTAAAGAAAAAAGTGATAGCTGCTTGAGTGCCACACTGGACCTATTAAATAAGATTCTCTGGGGGTGGCGCCTTGAGCCTCCGTGTTTTGTTTTGAAAATCTTCGCAAGCCATCTTAATGCATAGACATGTTTGAGAATCAATTTAATAAGACATAAACTTGATTGAGTAAAGAGAGCCTGCAATTCACGTTTTCCATGACTCACAAAGCAATAGTGGGCCAGATTAGGCTTCTGAGCAGAGGAGTAATAACCTCACGCAGTTGTGTAGATACCAAGATGACGATACTGATTTAATATCAGAAAATCCAAAGGTCTCTGGTTTTTAGCTTGAAGTTAAATAGCTTGTCCATGTTCATCTAGCCAGTAAGTGCAAAGCGAAGGCATAGTCCCCAAGCCTTTTGATTTCATTTCAGTGTGCACAGGGGAGGACCAGAGAAAGAATTAGGGAATTTGTTGAGTGCAGGAGTGGGAGAGAGGTTAGAATAATATGGAAGGTGTCCATAAATTGAGAGAGCCTTAGAGAGCAGGAGGGGAGAAAACTGAAGATTGAACACCCACCATGCGCCAGGCTATGTCTCATTAAATCTTCCCAATACCCCAACAGGGTAGTAGTGGGGCACACAAGGATACTGAGGCTCAGAGTGGTCAATAACTTGCCTAACGTCACGCAGATAGGAACTGAGATTCAGACCCAGTCTAGGTCTGTCAACCTCAGAGCTCACATTCTTTTTACTAGCCCCTTTGGTCCTTTGTCTGACAGCAGTGGTTCTTCACCAAGGGCAGTTTCGCACCCAAGGGACATTTGGCCATGTCTGGAGACATTTTGGGTTGTCACAGTTGTGGGGTAGGTGGGGGGTGCTACTGGTATCTAGTGGGTTGAGGCCAGATATGCTGCTCAACAATGCACAGGACAGCCCCACTGAATTATCCAGCTCAAAATGGCAATAGTGTTGAGGTTGACAAACCTTGACCTAGAACGATGGTTGTAGCTCAGGAAGTTGGAAATGAAAGACAAGTTTATGGGTAAGATGATGAAGTGGCTTCAAACATTCATGTAATAGTTAGATGTTCCGTTAAATCTAGCTGTGTCTCATTTCCTTCCCCTTGAGAGTCGCTTGAGGCTGAGGCGTTGCTGACTACATAGTAATCTAGTATCTGAACTTCTCATGCCTTAACTGCTTCTTTACCTGAGCCCTCCTTCAAGACCCCCAGATGGGTTTACCACAAGAACAACAGCCTTTGTGCCAGTTGCTAACCACCTGTTAAGGCGAGGAGGCTTTCCCCCCTCATTTTTTTCTTTCTTTTTTCTCCTGGTTTTATTATTATTATTATTTTTCTTTTTTATGGCCCATTGAGTTCTTGGCAGATCTGTTAGACATTTGCTCCAAGTTTCTCTTTTGGGGCCTTTTGTTAGAAGGAGGTGGATCCTTGTTTACTAGGACCTGAGTGGAAACATCCAAGCCCAGAGGCCACTATAAGGCAGCCATTTTTAGTCACTTTCCACCTGGGCTGAATCTGAGCCAGAAGATAAGAGGCAAAACATATTCCATTGTCAGGCCCCTAAGCCATCTACTCCCCTGATTTCTCCCATGAATACTCTTGTTCCAACGCCAGCAAGCCCACATACTCTGTTTGTGGTGGCTTGGAGCCAAAATCCAGGTGTGATATTCCAAAGCATTCTTGTAGAGGAGTTTTCATCTGGTATTTTGTTTACCTGCATTTTTGGCCAGTCTCAACCTTTTGGGAGCCAAAAGCTTACAGAACTGTAACATTTCTAGCTCTTACCACACCTGTCTACAAAATATGCGTGAATACAGACTTTACACAATGTGCCTGTGGCCTTTGGTGACCCCTTCATTACCTTTATCTTGCTTCAGGAAATTTCAAGAGACTGTGGAAACGCCTCCTGTCTAGCTACTGCTCAATGGAAATCTGGTACCCTCACAAAGTGCTCTGAGGTCCTTGGCAGGAAAAAAGGCACTCTGTAAAATCATGATATGTTGTTCTTGGGACTACTTCCTATTTTTTAATACAAGACGCTTCTTGAATGTTCATCTTAAGGTAGCCCTGGAGGAAAACCATAATAAATATACTATGCTGTAAATGAGTCCTGCCACTCTATCCATTCTAGGAAAAGACCTAAAAATAATCTAGATTTGGATTTTGGTGCGTTTGGCTTTGGGATCACAGAGATTTCCTGAACCCTCCTCTTTGGCTTCCTTGGGGCCGTTACTTGGTTCCTCTCACTTTGGGGCTTGAATATGTGTGTTCTGACTGGCTCTGTGACTCCCTCCTGTGCTCACCTCTGCCACTATTGTAGGCCTTATCTCTAATGTCTGCTTTGGCCTCTGGTTTGCAGGGCAGTGGGGCAGGTGGAGGGCCACGGGTTAGCAGACAGAATTATGGCAGAGGGCCTACAGGCAAGTTCTGCTCGTATTAAACTTGTTGACACATAGACTCTCTCAATCTTATTTCTGTCATCTGTAAAATGGGGGTAATGCTCTCTGGCTTCTTTACCCCACACCTGATTTAGGAGCACTTGGCCTTGTTCACCATATCCAGGACAATGTGTGGTGCCTAGTAGCCACACAATAAATATATGTTGAATGAATAAATAAACATCATGTACAAGTCTTCAATTCTACAGGAATTTAAGGTACTGCTTTCTGGAGAGGATGATGTACTTTAAACTAGTCTGTTTTTAGCACACATAAGATAAACATTTTTGACAATATTTTTGCCCTGACTCGCTCCTGGCCCTAGGCCATGCAACGTCGGAAGAGTACAAGGGATGAGATTCTCATAGATTTTTCCATATCAGTAGTGAGGGACCTTTCAGAGCACACTGTGTTTGTTCCTTGGCGTGGTTTCAGTGGAAAATGCTTATTATATTTATTATGTATTTTTTAAGGGAAAATCATTGTATAGAACCTTCATGTAAATTTTTTGCATCTCAGTTTTTAAGATTTACATGGAAAAGAGAACTAAACAGAGGATACAGAGTCTTTCTAAGTCTCCTTGTGTATTTCCTGGAGACTTCAAAGCGGGGAGAGCCTTGGCCTTAGCTTGCAGCTCAGGGAGAGTGAAGTCCTCTGCCTTGTGCCGTGTATGCCTGTCTCTTGATTCATAGGCACGATATACATACATGTGTGTGTGCGCACACATATGTGCGCACACAAATTATTAGGACAGGGCAGCTCATCTGATGGCTAACTTTGTTGCTGGAAAAGTCAAACTTAAGTACTTGCTTGTGCCTTTTGTTGAGTCCGTGTTGCACTCCTGTTGAATCTTAGATAACTAGAGCTTGTCTAGGCTTTTGTCTAAATTACTCAGTGGTAATGTTCCTTCTGTGAACATCCTTATGTTTAAAAATTGAAATGTTAGGACACCTTCTCCCATTGGTGACCTGCCTGATCCTTTACCTAAAAACCTCAGGGCTATTTGAGACTTGGAAAGTTTAGATTTGAGTTTTTTAGAGATTTTAGATTTTAGATTTTTAGAAAGGCAATAAGGTGCATTTACTCTGTTATGTAATACTCTCATCTGGGTCCGGACCAGCATTCACAGTCAATCAAGTTTTTGCAGTGAAATGCATGATATTTGTGCTAAGGGGGATAAATGAAGACTATAAATAGTCTCATGGAAACTCAGGTCAGATCAAGTCAGGTTTTGCCACCAAAAGAGTTTAGAAAGAAAACTTTTTGGTTTTTAGAAACTTGGATGTTTGGATTACAGAGAAAAGATTGTAGACTGGTATTTCAGAAACATGATTACTAATTAGCTTTATTTTCTTCGATTCCATTAAGAGAGAAAACTTGTTTTCTCCAGAGCCTTGTGGAAGGGAGGTAGGCGACTTGCCTCGAGGTCCTTTTTCCTCCGCAGAAAGCCTGCAGTGTTTCTGCCCATGGTCATCCGAAAGTTAGCTCAGTGTGTTTCCTGGTGCAGGCTGTTAAAATGGCTTGGATTCCACTAGAGGGCAGCTGGGCCTTATCTCAGTGGACTTTATGGTTACCAGATCTGGTCCTGTCATAACTGGGTAATTTTTGCCATTGATCGCCACTCATTTCTGTTTCTATTCAACACCTGTCTGTCCCACTTGACAGTCATTCCCACACTTACATTTCCTGCCTAGACTGCCCTTCTGACCTCCTACTCAGCATCTCTAGTTGGCTGTTTTAAAGACCATTCAATCTGGACATATTGAAGGTTGACCTCAAGAGCTCCACTGCCTGCTCTCCACCCCTCGTTCTCTTCTTCTTGTGCCACTTGGCTCAGGGAAAAATCACCACTCCTTACTTGCTTATGCAAGCCTTGGAACCTAGGCTTATCCTTGCCTCTCCCCTTTCCGACATAATTCCTCACCAGATCCTCTCTATTTTACTTGCCAAATATCTCTGAAGGTCTGTCTACTTTTGTGTGTCTCTACTCCTAGCTACCACCTTCTTTTACTTGGCTGTTAGCCACCTGACTGGTCTTCTGGCTCCGGGCAACTGAATATTTCCAGTATCTTAAAAGCAATTAGTATTTGAACAATTCAGGAAGACATAAAACAAAGTAAAAAAAAGAATCACTCATAATCTGTCACACTTCCCCCTTTCTTATTTTCTTTTGTTAAAGTAAAACATGAATACATTCTTGTTTTAGATTCAAACCATGCAGATGTTTGAAAAAGTAAAGAATAAAAGATGAAAAACTCTTCCTACCCTCATTTCCATTCCCCTCCCAGAGGAACCCATCATCAAACTCGATGTGCCTTTTCTCTAGACCCCTCTTTCATAGCTATATATACACAAGCACTCACATTTTCTAAAAAAACAAAATGGAGAGAGAAAAACCACTGAGAAGGCATGAGGCTGGGCCACTACCTTAGGCAAAGCAGTAAGTGAAAACATCCTGGGAGGGCTGTTAAGGAGAAGAGGAATAAAATGTTTAGCTCAAAATTGTTTGATTTGCTCTAGCGCCCCCTTTTTCCGTGTCCAACCCCAGGCACTCACCAATAAAGTTTACTCCGCACACACAAATGTGCAAACAAAACAAACAAACCCAAAAACAATGAAACCCCTCCTAGAAAAATCATGTCTTTTTGTTTAGTTTTCAAAACTTTTTCTATTTTCCAGAGAATAAGTTGTTTTCCATGTCTTAATTTTGAACACTTTTCTTTTAATTGAGGTCATAACAGTTTATAACATTGCGAAATTTCAGTTGTACATTATTATTTGTCAGTCACCATATAAATGCGCCCCTTCAGCCTTTGTGCCCACCCCACAGCCCCTTTCTCCCTGGTAATTGCTAAACTGTTCTCTTTGTCTGTGTGTTTATCTTCCACTTATGAGTGAAATCATACAGTGTTTGTCTTTCTGTGTCTGGCTTATTTTGCTTAACATAATATCCTCAAGGACCATCCATGTTGTTGCAAATGGGATGATTTTGTCTTTTTTATGGCTGAGTAGTATTCCATTGTGTGTGTGTGTGTGTGTGTGTGTATGTGTGTGTGTGTGTGTGTATGTGTGTGTGTATACCACATCTTTTCTATCCAATCATCAGGCAGTGAGCACTTGGGTTGCTTCCCTGTTGTGGCTATTGTGAATAATGCTGCAATAAACATAGGGGTGCATGAGTCTCTTTGAGTTGTTGATTTCCAGTTCTTGGGATAAATACCCAGTAGTGGGATGGCTAGGTCCTATGATATTTCTATTTTTAACTTTTTGAGAGATCTCCATACTGTTTTCCATAGTGGCTGCACCAGTTTGCATTCCCACCAGCAGTATATGAGGGTTCCCTTTTCTCCACACCCTCTCCAACATTTGCTATTTTTTGTCTTGGTGATTATAGCTGTTCTAATGGGTGTAAGGTGATATCTTAGTGTAGTTTTGATTTGCATTTCCCTGATGATTAATGATGTAAAACATCTTTTCTTGTGCCTGTTGGCCATCTGTATATCTTCTTTGGAAAAATAACTGTTCATATCCTCTGCCCATTTTTTGATGAGGGTTGTTTGCGTTTTTGTTGTTGAGTTGTGTGAGTTCTTTATATATTATGGAGATTAGCTCCTTGTCAGATATATGATTTGCAAGTATTTTCTCCCAGTTGGTGGATTCTCTTCTTGTTTTGATCCTGGTGTTCTTTACGTTGCAGAAGCTCTTTAGTTTGATGAAGTCCCACTTGTTTGTTTGTTTATTTATTTATTTTCTTTTGTTCTCCTTGTCCCAGTAGACAAAAATCATGTCTTTTTCGTTATGTAACTGTGCTCTTCTCCCTAGTGAGACTCAGAAGTCTTTCAATATGAGTGAGAAATTTACCTCATGCTTTTTGGTGTTGTCACAGGGCTTCATAGTGTAGATGGACTATCATTTATTTACCATCCCTCTATTAATGGACATATAATGGTTTATCCATTTTTTTCTATTACAAACTATGCTTTATTGAACCTCCCACTTTTGTGTATATATCGAGTTTTTCTCCTGCGGAGTCCTCAAAGTGGAATTGCTAGATTAAAGAATTTGCACATTTTACATTTTGATAGATGTTGTCAAATTGAATCAATTTATACTATTTGAATATGCTTGTTTCTACTTGTCAAGACCTAATACCTAAATAATTATTTAAATTAAATAATGTCATCTGATGGATGGAAAATATTGCATTATTGTTTTGGTTTGCATTTCCCTGATATATAATGTGGATGAGAATTATTTTATCTTTAGTGGAAATATATATTTTTGGCCATATCTTTTGCTCATTTTTATAAACTTTCGCTTTTTAATTTGGAAGAGCTCTTCATTGTCATTTGTTTCATCCAGTCAACAAACATTTATCAGCTGTTGGCATTGTGCAGGTATAATGCTCATTGTTGGGATTTCAGAGAGTACAATACACAGTGCCCGCCCTCTTAAGCGGGAGGTGGTTGGAGGGAATACAGATTTGCAAAGAAAATAAATGCAGTAAGATGTTACAGCTGTCATGTTAGAGAAACTGCCTACTTAAGAATATTTGGTTGTGGGGTAGTTGCTCATCTCAGAGGGAAAAAAATTGAAAATGGCGTATAATTTCTTCTCTCTACTAGCAAATCCACAATCTATTTAAAGTTGCTTACTATTTTTTAGCTTATTGTTCTAACCTTAAGTGTGACTTTTTACATATTTAAGTCAGTAATTATTGCTTATGCTACTAGTTCTGAAGAATACTCTATGAAGTAATTTAGTTTCAATATAGAGTATTTTATACTATATCTTTAATTGCAATGATGCTCTCAGTCAGCTAGATGGGAGCCCTTTGACAGCCTCTATGACCTTTCACTGCACACATTTAAGAGGAAATATTCAGACACCCACAGATAGGGTCACACAGACACAGCTGAGCCACGTGGCATTATGAGAAAGGACTAGACAGGATGCTGGTGACTGGGATGTTACCGAGGTGAAGAGACACTCCAGCTGGGGAGGCCTACGTTCATGAGATCTCTATTTGCCAGTTAAATCAAAGCTGATTTAACACATCAGTGCTGCAGTTTATTACGAACTATAGAGATCCGAACGAGTGAGTAGGATAGTAAGTGCCCTACTTATGTCCAGGGAAAGGTCTGATGTTTGTGTATCTTTATGGAAAATTATAAAACTCATCTTATTTGTACAAAAGTCACTGACAATTGATTCTCTTCTTCAAGCAGGAACCAGGAGAGGTGGTTCAGATTTACTGACAGTGAGCTCCCTGTGGGTTTAGGCTGGCAGAAGAGTAGGTAGTCTTATTTCTTTTTAAGCACAATCCCGGTTAAACTGACCAGAAAAGAGATAAGGGGTGGGTAGGATTATTGGTCAGGCCGGTTCAGAGAAGTGCATGATCCTTCCTCCAGGCCCTATAACTGTGTGTTGTGTTGGGCAGAGGGTGTCAGAAATATGATAAACCATGAAATATGATAGTACATGCAATAGCTTGTAAATTGTGAGACATAAGTCACAGTGATATTATTTTCTGTGAAAATACAAATCCCAACCACGGGCATTGAATTTCAGTTATAGAATGGGTTTATAGGCAGCAATCTGATTGAAAAAGAACTTGCCTCGAAGCAGTGTTTGCATAGCCAGCACCTTGTTTTTGTTTAGATTGTATGTGCCTTGGGAGGAAAGACACCAATGTAGATTATGGGTCACTGCAACACCTCGTGTACCCCCAAAGAGATCCTGTGGCACCACTGCTGAGCCTCATAAATATTTTGTCAAGATAGACACAGAAAACAGATAAACTCTGACCGCCATCTTGTGGAGGGATCTACCATTACCAAGTCAGACTGAGTGTGAGGTGGTGGTCGTGGGAGAGAGGCTGAGAGGGAGATAAAAGCCCCAGGTTTGTTTCTCCCCACCTGAGGATTCTGCAGGGCTATAGGAGAGATAAACCCCTCAGCTACAAAATTTTCCACCTGGCAGGAGAGCTGTATTGCCTGAGCCTGTAGAGGAGGTCTTCCCGTAATTTGATTTAGGTTTCTATACCGTGGAGGATCTGGAGTAGCCTCGAGGGAGCATTTGTCATTCCTTATCTCCCTGTTTCCAGATCCCCTAGCTTGGGAAGGTATTTTTCTCACATTGTTCAGAGTTCAAAGAGCTTACCGATCAATGGATCTAGATATTTATTCTTCAATATTATTCCATTATATACCACACCAGAGCACATTTGTTTTCACAACATTTAATCAGATTTCCCGGAAATAGAAAAGCCATTTGCTTTTTTATGGATTTACTATCAGTCTGAAACCCAAGAACCTTTCCAATATTTTAATACAAACCAGTCATACTGACTTAAATTAAAGGAATGTGTTCAAAGTAGGAATAACACTGATAAAAGAGGCTTTTGATATGTCCCAGATAGCACCTAGCCTGATAGGATGACATTTTGGTGAAAGTCAATAAGACCTGGTATCACAGGGAGATTTTTCTTTCTTGAAATATTGAAAGCATAGTTTGCTTTTCATTTGGCAGAACAACAACAACAACAAAAGAAAGCACGTGGCCATTTTTCACTTTGCAAAGCATTCTTTACAGATGCCTGTCTGGTTGTTCTTGGATGGCTTCAGGCACCGACACCACATTCATCTTTTGAAAGTTCTCCACCAGGTCCAAGTGGCTGTTGTTGATCCCAGGAATGGGTGAGGCACGTCATGCCTTCCAACACGTTCTGTATTTTATTTGTCTGTAGTGTAGCATGCTCAGGAACATATCTGGCTGAAGACTCTGTCTTTCACTGTATCTAGAACCTTGCAGGACTAAAGAATGCTATGTTTCTAATGTAAATTTGGCAGTACCTAGTGCAATGCCTGGCACATAGTAGGTGCTGAATGAATGCTTCAAGATAGAAGGGTCTAGCTATTACCTGCAACCTAGAAATGTACTGAAATTCCTGTATGGATGTCTATAACATCCCCCTCTCCTAAAATATGGCACTAAATTCTGCTGTGTTGTCATTTGGGGTTGGATAATTCTTTGTTGTGGGGGGCTGTCCTGTGCACTGCAGGAGTTTTAGCAGCATCCCTGGCCTCTACCCACTAGATGCCAGTAGCATTCCCCAGTTGTGAAAAGCAAACATGTCTTTGGACATTGACGGGGGCAAAGGTCACTCCCAGTTGCAAATCACTGCCCTAAACTAAGTGTGGTTGTGTGGAACCCATCCAACTTCAGGCATGAGTTGAGTCAGCAGTAGTAAATAAGGAAATATGATATGAGAACCCTGGAAATGCTCTTTTGACCAATAATACCTCCGCTGCCCATGGCATCCTTTGGGAAGACTGACCATAAATATTTTAGCTGGAATAGTTACAGAAAGTTGAGAGCAAAAGATGGAGCAATCAGCCAGGGAAATGGTCCCTTTTTGGTTTAAAGAAAAGGACAGTCACTCAGGAATCATGCAGTCACTTGTAAAAAACAGGTGTCCAAGAGATAATGTGGTGTAATGGGGAAAAAAAAAAAATGGAAAGGAACTCAGGAGACTTGCGCTCCAATCCTGGTTTGGCTCCTGACCAGCTGTGTCTCACAGGGGACCTCTCTTCTCTTGGCTGATAACAAGGAAGCTGAGCTAAGTGACCCATAGGGCTTTTCCTACCCCTCAGGTGTGAAGAAATTATGGATCTGTTTATCTAATGCATAACCATTATTACCTATTTTTACAGAGGAGGAGCAGGGCTTTGAAGGAATGCAACGCAGGAATCAGGGAGGCGAAGATTAAGAGTATAGGAAGAAAGCAGCAGAGTTTGGGGGGTGACAAAGTCTAAGATGAAAATAATGGAGTTTGTGCTGAAGGGAAATTGGAATGTACAAGGAAGACACAAAAGCCATACAGTTTTCCTGTTTTGTGTGTGTGTGTGTGCACGTGCAGGTTGATGGTGGGGGTGCTGAGTGGGCCACATTTAGCAAGCTAATCAGTTTCCCGCTGGCTCTTGGGGAAGAGAGTTTACTCAGGAGAACAGTCTCTTTTGCCAAATATGAAAACCACCGTCATCAGTTTCGGACAGCAATGGGCACTCTTGGATGTGTATGGAAGCTCTCACTGGAGCATTCAACTGATTTGACTGCATTACCTTATTTTGCAGATGTACATGTCCAAACAGTCCATAAATATTATGTCTTGTGGAAAACAATGTCATGATTCATTGAACAAAAAAAGCAAAATGGCCTGAAAGATTCTGATATTCAATAACACTGAAACTGGGGTAGGACAAATCTGGCTGGAATTTGAATGTTTGAAGAGTTTTCAGCCATTTTGGGTTTGATAAAAGAGCAAACTCATTTTATGAAGCAGTCTTACCCTTACTTTCTAAACACAATGTGTATTTGAAAGGAAATTCAATCCATATGTTTTTGATTAATTTTACTTAAATCATCAAAATATTTTTTTCTTAAGAGTTGTTTGATGTCTAAGAAGCATTTAAGCCCTTTGAATAATTTTTTAAAAATATATTTTTTTTTCTCTTTAAAACAGGAAATCACTTTTTAAAGAGTTTAAATGGGTTTGGACACAAATGAGATTCAGATTTGAAATCCTGACCCTGTAAGATTAGGGAAAGTTTGAAACTTGCCAAAATAGAGTCTCCCATTCATCCCTAAAAGTGAGTACCTTCTGATATTATATTGTCAGCAGAAATACTTGGGCATTGTCCAACAGAGTGATATATCCTGTTATAGTTTTCTCTCAAGTTGTAGGGGTCATAACCTCGGTAAACTTTGACTCCCCTCTCTTCTTTACGTTGGCCTTCATATCAGGTAAGTCACTAAGTTCTCCGTCTCTTTCACCTGTCTCTTCCTCTTGATTTTCATTGGCTTCAGTCCTCTGAGGCTTTTATCACCTCAGGCCTAGATCACAGTATTTACCATCTAGCTAGTGCCTCCTTCTGTCTACTCTCTCCCAGCACCCATCAAATGTGTATGTTGTTGCTTTTTAGTCCTCACCCAAATCCTCACTACATCTTGACTAAAATCACCACTCTTCCACTAAAGAATCTTCAGTGGTTCCTAAAGCCCATGAATCCTTTAGTCTGCATTCAGTAGTTCTCTGCATTCACTGGCCCCAGGATGCCGTTTCAAATATAGGAGCCGATGCTGACCAGTGGAGAATCTCTTCTCAGAGTGGCTTGGTTGCTTTGTGAAACACAATACATGTGCACTCGTCTGTGAGCACTTCGTCCTACTCCGTTTAATGAGAGCCAACCCAAGTTTCACCTCCTTGCTGATGATTCCTGCCTGTGCTAACCTTCCCTCCTTAGAGTTCTTACACACTCTCTCTCTTATGCTCTCTTTTACTTGTCTCTGAGTTGGTGTCTGATCTTATGCTGCTGCATAGAATTCTTTCACTTCACAGGTGTCCATGTCTTTCCTCCTTAACTGGACTACAGACTTAGTTGTGTGGCTGCGGTTCTCCAAGTCTAGTCCCCGGACCATAGCATCAGCATCACTAAGAATTTGTTAGAACTATAATTTATTAGGGTCCACCCCAGAGCTGCTGAATCAGAATTCCAGGTGTGGGACCAGCACTCTGTATTTTAACAAGCCTCCCAGATAACTCAGATGCTGCGCAAATTTGAGAACTGCTGTTATAAAGGAAAAGACAGATCTTAGACTTCTTTGTATCCTCCACAATGCCAGGACAAAACTGAAATGTAGAAGTTACTAAAATTATAGATAACCTGAATTTTAAGACAAGCTCTCAATGATGTGCAAAGGAGAGAATGGAAACATTTTCAAAAGTTTGGTATGAAACTTTGAGAAATGAAAAGCTACTATTTCTTACTGATTGCCATGGAGGATTAAATAGTTTGCAAGTTTATTAATAATCCTCTTAAGGAGAATTTCTTCATTTTTTTTCTTTTTCCTTTCTTAGGGATTTTGGGATTGTTCAGCCCTGAGTAATCAGATGATAGAATTCAGCACATTATGTTTCTAACTTTGTGAGTTGGAACTCTCTTAGACTTTCTGTGTTGAAACTCTAAATCTAAATCTGTAGCTTATAGATGATTTTTTCTTTGGAGGTTGTGTGCTTGGTGGCCATATGTGAGGATGGAAAATAATTTCCTTTTCTTCTATTTCTCTTTAAAATCCTTTATTACAGCTTATAACTCTCATGCACAGATGACTGTTACTATAGAATAAAAAATAGTGATTTTTTATATAGTGATATCAACCCTTTGCATGTATCTATACACCAATAGGGGGAAAATAAATTTAACATTGTTTTTCAAGAAATGTAAGTATTGCATTCTTCTCATTTCTACCCTCTTGCAATCACAGTCTACACATCACCATAGTTTACAGGCTTCGTGCTGAGGTCAACCTTAACCCGGTCATATTTTTTCTGTACTCCCCAAGAAAGTTGTATAGTCAATGGTGAACCCTATAAAGTCCCCTGTCTGGCAAGCTTCCCTACTGGGCAAGCGCACAGTTGCACTGAGCCAATCTGACAACACCTGTACACATGAGCACAGGCAGAGGACAGAGGAGCCCAGGGTCTATCTGAATTTCCATTGGTAACAACCAGTGAACCTGGTTTTTGATTAGAGGTAACAATAAGTTAGGCAGCATAGCATTGGAGAAAAAGTCTATGCTTTGGAGTCAGGCAAACCTGAGATTGAAGCCTGGCTCTCCATCTCTAACTAGTCATTTTCCTCCGATTTGTTTTTCCTTTTGGAATGAGGTTGCTCGTGTCTGTCCTGCGGCGTTATTGAAAGAGGTATGGCTAACGCATGCGAAGTGCGTGGCCCAAGTTGGGTGCTCAGTAATGGAGTTATCATTGTTAGTCTCTGATAATTACTGTTTGTAATTCTTTTATTTTTAATCTCAAAGATGTAACTGGAATGAAGGCATCCCCTGCCTGGATTTTTAAATTTCAGAGAGCTCTGCTTCTGATTGTTCTCTTCTAATAGTAATTGTGTTACATCTATTTAAAGTGAGTTGAAAAGTTTTTCTTTTGCTGTTTGTCTGCTCGTCTTTATTGAAGCTGTACCTCTTGAGTTTCTAGAAAGCAGGCAGGTAAGTACATCAGTACGGTCATGTGCCGCGTAATGACATTTTGGTCAACGACGGACCGCATGTATGATGGTGGTCCCATACAATTAGTACCATAGAGCCTAGGTGTGTAGTAGGCTCTACCATCCAGGTTTGTGTAAGTACACACCATGATGTTCGCACAACGACGAAATCACCTCACGACGTATTTCTCAGAACATATCCCCGTCATTAAGCGACACATGACCGTATTATCTATCATTTATTCAGAAATCAAATGTGTCTGGATTTTCCTTCTTTCTTTGGACTATCATTTATTAAACGCTCGCTCTCTGCCAGGCTCCGAGGATACACAAATGTGTACAGGGATCAGAGTGTGGTCTGTTTAATTCCAGCCAACAGTCAGAGAGCAGAAGTAAAAACTTGTGACTAGTACTATCCTGTTGTCCATATTGTCCCTACAAACTCCAGCTTAGGAGTTGTGGAGGCAAGTACATTGAAGCATAAGTGGTGAGATTTTCCTGGACTGAATACAAGGACATTTCCCCTGTCTGTTTGTAGTGTACTTGATGTTTCCTCCACTGGAGTTAGTGTTTAGTTAAGGGTTTGGTTCTTTTATTCCCTGATGAAGGAGAATGAGCTAGAAGTAATCCTTCTCCCCTGCCGCATTCTCTGAAGACATTAGTAAAAGTTAACTTAGCAGATCAGCAAAGCTACATGTAGTAAATAATAGGGAACTAAGAGAATAAGTGCACTAAAGGTTTGCTTTGGTTGGAGAGCCCATTTGGAGAGGACAGGACAGCCAGGACAAGAGTGGGAAAGCCGGAGTAGAAGGCCTTGGGCAGTTAGGGTCAGTCGTAACCTCCAAGATGGCCCTCAGTGATTCTCGCTTCCTCCTAGTCACACTCTTGTGTTGTTTTTTACCATGTTGAATAAGTGTTGCCTTTGTAACCAATAGGACATTGTGTAAATGACTCCTAAAGCTAGGTGAACAAAAGACGATGAGGCTTCTGCCTTACTCACTCTTAAATCAACCATTCTGGGGAAAGCCAGCTGCCATGTTCTGAGGATGCTCAAGCAGCTCTGTGGAGAGTTTCTTGTGGTGAGGAACTGAGGCCTTCTGCCAACAATCAGCTCTAATTAGCTAGGTCCCTGAATGAGCCATGTTGGAAGTGGATTCTTCAGCCCTAGTGAAGCCTTCAGGAGACTGTAAACCCCAGCTGACATCTTGACTCCAACGTCAAGAGAGACCTGGAGGCAGAACTACCCAACTAGACTACATCCAAATTCCTGGCCCACTAAAACTGTGTGACGTAATAACTATTGATTGTATTAAGCTGGTGAGTTTTGGGGTAATTTGTTAAACAGTAATAAATAACTAATACAGGGCCCAGCCTATGGTGCTAGATTTCTAGAAGAAAAGATCAAAGTTAAGGGAGGAGATATTGAAAGAGAAGATCGGAGAGGTCAACGACAGACTCTCTCTTACACTTTATAAAGGGTATCTAGAGATGGGGCTGGGAATGGTGGTGGGGGAGAGGGAGAAAATAAATTAAATACCTAACTCCCAGAGTACATGAAAGAAAGAAAAAAAGACAAAAAGATGGAGGTTAGTTTGGGAAGGACTCCTGGATATGAAGACTTGGAAATGGATCTATCTTTCAACTCTATGCAAAGTTTTGAAAATTGGCTTTTGCTTGAGCAACTCTTGGATTTCATCAAACAGTAGGATCATAGTAATATACGTAAAAGAAGTCTCTGGAAATCCTTTAGGCCTTCTTTTTTCCCCTACAAGACTAGTTAAAGCTACCAAAGACTATCTGACCTTTTAAAAGTCAACATGCCAATGAAAGAGCAGTTTCCAAGGCTTGGCAGAAGGTTTCACGTTCATTTAAACAAAAAGGGCTCTTTCTAAAATTGTCTGCAACCATATTAAACTACGAATTGCTGTTGTACCTCTAGGAAGGACTGAAGTGACATGAACGTTTAGGTAAGAAGACTTTGTCTTAGAGATTAATTTTTTTTTTTTTTTTGCACAAATCGCTTTCTGTCTACATGGCTTTATAACTGTCAGCATTGTATGTGTTTTTCAGTTGAGGAAAGGATGAGTTTCTTTGGAAAGGGGCAAGACAGGAAATCAGTAATGATTCATACCACTTTTTCACATGCCTCTCTGACGAGTTTTAATCACAAATCTGGGTCCACTTGTATAACAAAAACATTAAAAGAGGGCGTTTTAAACTGCGTCTTTTTATTAATCATGTATTTGGTCTTGTAAATAATACACGCAAGTACATCCTTATTACGTCAGTTGGAAAACAGTGACTAACTAACTAGCTGTTTAACTAGGAGACAGGAGCATCTTGTAATTTTATACGTACTTCTTAAGTAACTATGTGTTTTCTCTTGTGCTGTTTAATTTGATTTGGCAAGCATTTTAAATTTTAGAATTTCTTTAACTGATTTTTAATTTTAATGATCCTTTGTCTCTTCCTTTACATTTAATGTCAATTTTTAGAACTCTTTAAAGATAATTTTCTATGCCACAATAGCCTTTTGAAAGAAGGGCACTCTTATTTGAAAGAAATACACTTTGTTATTTCTAAGTCCCTTTGATATCACCGAAGATGGTTTTACTTTAGCTTTCCCTTCAGTCTAATTCCTTTTCCCCTTTGTTTCTATTGTGATGAAGTAATCCTGGGTTTGTAGAGTCTTTTGTGATGGAAATGACTATGACCACACAGACGCAGCATAATATTTACTAGGAATAAGAGAAAGAGAAATATCAATAGTGCTGATCACCAAACATTGAAAAATACTGAAGTCCTTCATTTCCAGAGAAAAAAATGCCACTTAACATAACATGTTCATTATTAATTTGGGTGGTTGAAACATAGTGTGTGCACATTAATTGTGGACCAAAATTTAAAGGGAGAAGAGAAGTGAATTTTAAAACTAATTATGACAAGTGGTAAAACAGTCTGAAGTTAAGGAGACCAGATGCATTAGCTATGCACTAATATAATATAGGATGTTCATAAGTAGAGTAAGAAAGATACGTGATGCTGAACAAGCTCAACAGATGAGGAGGGGAGTATGTGAATGCAGTACCTAGCTCAGTAGTTGTACCCTAGATTCTAGAGCAGGAATTAGAGAACTTTTTCTGTAAAGGACCAGATAGTGTTTTAAGCTTGGGGGCCGTAAGGTCTCTGTCACAACGGCTCAACTCTGCAGTTGTAGTAGAAAGCTGCCGTAGACAACATGTAAATGAACGCTTGTGCCTGTGTTTCAATAAAACTTTATTTACAACAACAGGCTGCAGACTGGATTTGGCCTGCGGGCTGTAGTTTGCCAATTCCTATTCTACAGTATATAATTTTTCCTATTTACTTGTTTGTAGATCAATGCATTGCATAATGTTTGAAGCAGCTTACAAGAATCTATGCAACACTAAATACTTAAAAATGCATATGGCAAGGTCAAGGGGCACTGAGACCTGGGGAGATTTTGTGGATAGGAATGGAAGCAGCTGCAGTTTATACTGGCTTGAGTACGTCCATTGCTAGCACCAGGGAATCACTTGGGAGCAAAATCAGTGTCTATGGATCATTCTGTTTCCATTTCAGTGAATATTATCCATAGCCTGTGGTGAGGATCTATATAGATGCCTTCCCCTGGCACTGGGGAGAGCCTTCCAGGTCCGGTAGCCAGCATATGTCCCAGTGATCATTCAGGAGAGATTATGCTCAACTCCCATTTGACTTTATGAAAAAAAAAACCTTCTTTTTAATGGCTTAGGGCCCTTTTAGATGCCCTGAGATAGAAGGTGGGGCCCTTGACACCTAGAGGGGTGGTGGAAGAGAAGGGAAACCTCCTGCATCCATACTGGGATGTGACTAAGCAGGGCTAACGCAACCCCCAACCCCTCACCCAGTGGAATGGGAGTAAAACACACCCTCTAAGTGCGTAAATGTCCTTTGGCCCTATAGTTCCACTTGCAGGAATCTATCCTAAGACAAATTTTAGAGACGCTGCCAAAGATTTATATATGATATTTGAACTTCAGCTTCATTTATTCAACCAAAAATTGGAAAGAAGTTAAATATCCAACAAGAGAATTGGTAAATACGTTATGCTACACGTGACACGAAATACTGTATTGTCTTTTACAACTGTTTTTGAAGACAATTTTATGACAGGCAAATGCTTAATATAATTTTGAGTGAATATAGCAGAATACAGTATGATCCTAATTTTGTTGGAAAAATATAGCAAAAAGTGTAGAAGAAAATTTATCGTGGAGGAGACTACTATTTACCAAAATCCCTTCTTCTCCTCTTCCTGGTGTATAGCCGTAATGCATTTCCTACTCTCCCTTGCAGTTGTGTGTGACCATGTCACTTAAGTTCTCTCCAAGGGAATATGAACATAAATGATCTATTACACTTTCAGGGTTGACTCCTAAAAATCTCCCATGTTTCTCCTGCCTTTTTTTTTTTTTTTTATTTAAAAAACTACCTTCACTTGACTGGAATATCAATATTCAGGGCAACCTTGGAAGTCACATGTCGAAAATGGAAGAGTAGCCACTAGCTTAGGTTCAGGAATGATCATAAAGAGGTGAGTTGCTCAGCTGACCTGAGTACTCATCTAGAACTGTAACTTGAGGGAAGAAATACATGTCTATGGTGTTCAGATACCTTGGTGGTTCCTGATAGGAGAACAAATGTATGTAAATCTGTGTGAAACACCCACTGGAGACTTCTAGAAACATTTGGTTGGGGGCAGAGATGGTGTGTTTTATAGGAACCCAAAGACTTTCATGAATAAATAGGACTACAAACTAGTAAAATTTTGGTTATTGTTCAAGTTACACCATTTGTATCCACCTGTTGATGAGGTCTGAGGAAGCTTGGGCTACACGTAAATTTAAAATTTTATACTTAAGCATATATTATATTTCTTAATTGGGAAAATAGTAAAAAATGCAAACATATACATGATAAAATGGGAAAATACAAGTAAATGAAAAAAGATGGGCCAGGGAAGGCATAAATTAGTACAGAAGGTAAAGACCCAGTGAAGATACAACGCAACAAGAAGAGCCATTCTATCCTACACAGTTTCTGAAAGTTGAGTGTAAATTAACTCTGATTTTCCTATCAACCAAAGTGATTAGTTAAACGATTACACACCGGTTTCTTATATCTGCAAATGTCCTTTGGCAATTAGTTCTGAAAGAAATTTCTCAATAGATCATCATAGAGGAAGCAATGTCCTCAGCAATATCCCTAAGAAAATACCAGAATGGAATTTACAGTGCTGCCTCTAGATTAACTAAAAGGACATGGAATCAAAACAAACGTCAGGGAAGGAAAATTAAAAGAGGGAGTGGGAGGTTCAGCTTGACAATAGGTCATGGGAGATGATGGCCCCACTTGATCCAGGAATTAAACTTGTGTCTAGAGAAATGGCTGGAATTTCTGTCCTTCAAATCATCCTTCATTAATATCCTTTCTCTTCGTGAGGCTTTTTACAAGTTGGGAAGCAGGTGGTTTTCTGGAGCTTTCCCGGAAACGGCTGTAAATTCCCATCTTTTTCCGTTTGTCCACATGTCTGTCTACAATAACTGCTAGGAAATACTAGCTCTCCTTCTCTATTGCCTTCTCAGTCTTGCAGGAGTACCTCTCACTGACAGAATTTAACCCAGAACCATAGTTAAAGGGAATTCTGGGAAGTGTATTTCTGGGCTTCTCCCTTATGACGGTAAGAACATGGAAGGAGGAAGCGATGATGTTGAATGATAAGAGCCCATCTGGCAGGCTGTGGCACATCCTCTGGATGAGCAGTCAACAAACAGACAAAGTAAATTACCAACTATAGGTAAGTATACTATTATTTGTGTAAAAATCACCTTAAAAACAAAATTATATGTAGAAATATTTGCACGTAAATGCAAAGGAAAAAAGATACACAACAGTCTGAGAATAAAAGTACGTCAGGGGGTTGAAGTTGAAAATGACTTTTGCACACAATAAAATTTCACTAACTTCAGCTCTCTTCCTATAAGATGTTTGAAGTTACGTAGAGAAATCTGTCTATGAACAGGCCTTATATTCAGCTGGTTTGCAAACAAAATTGTTTTATGGGTTATTTTTGGAGGACATCCTTGCTGATTGTTTGGGTCTATTCTGTATGGATTACTGAATATTAGTCCTAGGATTCATCATATTCCTACATCTAAAGACACGTAGTCCTTTCTTATGTCCATTGCAAAGAACCTAGATGTGAAGTCTTGAGGTTTCACCGTTTTCTGCTATTCAGGGATCAAATTTTGCAAACAGTTCATGTCAGAGCCGAGGATTCTCCATTTCAGGGGCTGAAAGACTGAAAGTGAAGGTGAATATCCTTCAAACAAAAACGAAATTAGACATTTATGCAGTCCAAGGAGAATAAACACATAAAGACCAAACAGCCCATCAGTTAAAAAAATATATTAGTCAAAAAGCATATTGGCAAAATTAGATGTAATGACCTACATTTTCTATTTGTTGTAATAATAATATACTTTCATACCATTTCTTTGGTAGTATTATTAACTTTTGAATTTTATTAGACATCATTTATATCCTCAATGTTGCATGCTATATAACAGTCTTTTAGAGATACTCTTCTAAAAAATTCCAAGAAAAATACTTAGAAAGATTGAAAACATAGGCAAAGGTGCCAAAAAAGAATTTTGTATGTTCATGAATGGGGATAGTTAATATTGTTGAGATGTTGGTTCTCCCCAGATTGATTTTTATAAAGTGAAGTCAGATCCAGTCAAAATATCAGCAGCCTTTTTTTTTGGACAAACTCATTGTAAACTTTATGTGGAAATGCAAAGGATCTGGAAAAACCAAAACAATTTAGAAAAAGAGGAACAAAATTGGAAGACTTACACTGTCTAATTTCACGATTTATGATAAAGCTCTAGTAACCAAAACACTGTGGTGTTGGTATAAACATAGACAAATAAGTAAGTGGAACAGAATAGAGAGCCCACAAAGAGACCCATGCATATATGGCCAATTGATTTTCAGGAAAGGTGTCAAAGCAGTGGGGGAAAGACTGATCTTTTTAACAAGTAGTCCAGGAGCAACTGGATAGCTGTGTACAGAGAAATGAACATCTACCCTTACCTTAAATTATATAGAAAAATTTACTCAAAATGGATCATAGACCTAAATATAAGAGCCAAAACTATAAAATTGCTAAACAAAAAGATGTGAGAAAATCTTACAAAACATTTCAGATGGGGAGCTTCTTGAGGCTAGGGACCTACTCCATCATTCATTGTTTCTCTCTTTCTCCTCAGCACCTAGCACAGTGCCTCGCCGTAGAAGGAATCCAAGGAATGCTAGAACTTGGACTCAGATTTGTTCTCTTGTCTTTCACGTCCCTGGTATATTCCCTCAGGGTTGGGCTTCACTCCTTTCATACTGTACCAGTGGAGAATAGGGAGCTCCATAAGCCACAGCCCCCACTGGGTGGTTCCCTGATGCCCCTCTCCTTGGGATTCACCCACAGCACTTCTGAATGGAAAGAACAGGGCTCCCAATCTTGGCCCATAGCTTGGTTATCTCCTCAGCTCCTAGTTGATCCTACTGTAGATTGGATCCAGTGATGCACTGCTCCCTGGCCACCCAAGCTGAGACCCTAAGAAAACACGGCAAGTCACAGCGCTGAGGTTTATCAGTGAGAGGGTGGCTCAGCCCAGGGTAAGAGTTGTTCCAAAGGAATATAGTGAAGGGTACTTAAATCACCATAAACAAGTAAAATATTTATTTTTAAAGTATGCGCAGGAAGGATGTGATGCTATTTTTATAAGAAGGGCAGATTTTCTTAATTTCCTGTTCTCTGAATTAGAGTTCTCTAATTTATTTTGCTCATAACCTCGACATGCCCTAGGAAGAAATACTGCAACTGAGATCTTTTTTGTCTTTCCTCCTTTTTAGTCTCACCATCGTGACTATTTCTAAGCACTAGCAACATCTTCATTTGAAAGTTTAGCTGATTTAGTCTGTGCATGATCTAGTCAGCACTAGATCTGAGTCCTTGTAGGGATCTGTTGTCATTTAGTGACAGAAGTCCTCCTTTCAACAGGAATATATTTGTCGTTTTAGCGTGTGTTAGAAGTAAATGGTTGGCGATTAAGGTGGGTCACTTTGGCCAGAAAAGCCTAAAGGGCACACCTCGTACGCCTATGAACTTTGGATCCGTGCCCTCTTAGTATAATCCTCGACTTTACATCTTTTTCCTTGATAGATTTTTCATTCCCTTCTCTTGTGGTTTGTATATTGTTTGGTTTTATGGCAGCAGATGCTTTACTTCCAGGAATACCTGTCTTTCCTTCTTGGAACACCAAAAGAGTCCTGCCAGATAGGATCCTTTAATTCAAGTCAAGATTACGCTTAAACCAGAGGACCTCATCCAGAAGAGGGTCTGCTCCAGGATCGAGAGTCGCTCTGAACCAGACCTCAGCACCCGGCTCCTACCAGACCTCAGCACCTGGCTCCTACCAGACCTCAGCACCTGGCTCATCCCACTTCATACACCCTAGTGCTTATATAGGACAATCACTTAAGCAAGAGCTGTGATAGTTATAAGTTGTTATGTTTGAGGAATCCTTGGTAACCAAATAATTTATTCCCTTCTCCAAAATGAATGCATCTTTCTGCTTGGACATTATATATAGCTTATTTTATTTGGGGCTTAAATTAGTAAAAGATTATCTTCAAACAAGCTGGAGGTATGTGTATAATAAACTTCTTTCCAGATACTTTGTGAAAGTTCAACTCTTTTTGCCTCCCCTCACCAGCTGCTACTCTAGATGATTTGTGAACAGCTGGCCCATGACTGAGGGGATGGTCATTGAGGCAACAGCTGAAGGAACTTCTAGTTCACTCTGTGGGAGCTTATGATTTTCTACAAATTTCAGAGTAGCCACAAGAAGAGCTAGCTTTTTATTTCAGGCACAAGAATGTCAATATATTTTGTAACATCTTCTCGTTTTACCAAGAGTTTTAAATTGCTTTTTGCTAAGCTGGATTTCCTAACAGTGAGGTTGATATTTATTTCCCTTTATTCTCTGTGCAATGTATGTAAAGTAGAAGAATGAACAAAAAGTCAAGCAGAAGAAGGACCTGGGACATCCCCTCCAATCACCAAAAGTTGATCGGTATTTCTTCTGTAGATTTCAAAGAACTAAGATTTTATACTGTTACCATGTTCTCTGCTACTGCTACAACATTGAGGCTTTCATGTATGCTGTTGTTCAGAAATGACTGCTTGTGTGTTGATAGCAATGTGTGTTGATAGGCGCTGTTGTGAGCTGGGGCACTTCCACCTGAAGTTGGCAGCGCCTTCTGTGTGCCTGACTTGTCTTCAGTATTGCAGTTTCACTTTGTCTTAGTCTGCTGGGGTTGCTATAACAGAATACCATAGTTTGCACAACTTAAACAATGGACATTTGTTTCTCACAGTTCTGGAGGCTGGAAGTCTAAGATCAAGGTACCAGTGGATTTGGTTCCTGCTGAGAGCCCCTTCCTGGCTTTCAGGTGGGCTCCTTCTTGCTGTACCCTCACAAGGTAGAAAGAGAAAAAGAGGGCTCTAGTCCCTTCCTCTTCTTATAAGGGTACTAATCCCATCATGGGGGCTCCCCCCTCATGACCTCATCTAAACCTAATTATAGGTGTACCTTGGAGATATGCAGTTTCGGTTCCAGACCACCACAATAAAGTGAATATCACAATAAAGTGAGTTACACAAATTTTCTAGTTTCCCAACTACGTAAAAGTTCTGTTTACACTATACTGTAGCATATTAAGTGTGCAATAGCATTATGTCTAAAAAAAATGTACATACCTTAATTAAAAAATGCTTTATTGCTGAAAAATGCTAACCATCATCTGAGCCTTCAACGAGTTGTAATCTTTTTGCTGGTGGGGGGTCTTGTCTTGATGTTGGTTGCTGCTGACTGATCAGAGTGGTTGCTGAAGGTTGAGGTAGTTGTGGCGATTTCTAAAATAACACAACAATGAAGATTGCAGCATCGATTGAATCCTGCTTTCACAAACGATTTCTCCTCAGTGTGTGATGCTCTTTGATTGCATTTTTCCCACAGTAGAACTTCTTTCAAAATTGGAGTCAGTTCTCTCAAACCCTGCTGCTGCTTTATCAACTGAGTTCATGTAATATTCTAAATCCTTTGTTGTCATTTCAACAATCTTCACCACTTTCTGAACAACAAAAGACCCTGAATAGCCAAAGGATTCCTGAGAAAAAAGAACAAAGCTGGAGGTATCACACTCCTGGATTTCAAAATACGCCACAAAGCCATAGTAACCAAAACAGCATGGTACTGGCACAAAAACAGACACACTGATCAATGGAACAGAATTGAGAGCCAAGAAGTAGAACCACACATTTATGGACAGCTAATATTCAACATGGGAGCCGAGAGCATACGATGGAGAAAGGAGAGTCTCTTCAATAAATGGTGTTGGGAAAACTGGACAGCCACATGCAAAAGAATGAAAGTAGACCATTCCCTTACACCATGCACAAAAATCAACTCAAAATGGATTAAAGACTTGAATGTAAGACCTGAAACCATGAAACTTCTAGAAGAAAACATAGGCAGTACGCTCTTTGACATTGGTCTGAGCAGCGTATGTTCAAGTCCCATGTCTGACCGGGCAAGGGAAACAAAAGAAAAAATGAACAAATGGGACTACATCAAACTAAAAAGCTTCTGCACAGCAAAGGAAACCATTAACAAAATGAAAAGACAACTAACAACTGGGAGAAGATATTTGCAAACTATATATCAGATAAGGGGTTAATATCCAAAATATACAAAGAACTAATACAGATCAACAACAAAAAACCCAACAATCCAATTAGAAAATGGGCAAAAGATCTGAACAGAGATTTCTCCAAAGAAGATGTACAGATGGCCAACAGGCACATGAAAAGATGCTCAACATCATTAGCTATCAGGGAAATGCAAATCAAAACTACAATGAGGTATCACCTCACTCCGGTCAGAATGGCTATAAATAACAAGAAAGGAAACAACAAATGTTGGAGAGGATGTGGAGAGAAGGGAACCCTTGTTCACTGCTGGTGGGAGTGCAAACTGGCGCAGCCACTATCGAAAGCAGTATGGCGTATCCTCAGAAAATTAAGGATAGATCTACCATATGATCCAGCTATCCCACTGCTGGGTATTTATCCAAAGAACTTGAAAACACAAAGGCATAAAGATACTTGCACCCCTATGTTCATTGCAGCATTATACACAATAACCAAGACTTGGAAGCAACCTAGGTGCCCATCAAGGGATGAATGGATAAAGAAGATGTGGTATTTATGCATGATGGACTAATACATAAGAAATGACGAAATCCGGCCATTTGTGACAACATGGATGGACCTTGAGGATATTATGCTGAGTGAAATAAGTCAGAGGGAGAAAGTCAAATACCATATGATTTCACTCATAAGTAGAAGATAAAGACAACGACAAACAAACACATAGCATTGGAGATTGGATTGGTGGTTACCATAGGGGAAAGGGGGCAGGAGGGAGAGCAAAGGGGTAATTAAGCTCCCATGTGAGGGGATGGACTATAATTAGTTTTCGGGTGGTGAACATGATGTAATCTATACAGAATTCAAAATATATTATCATGTACATCCAAAAATAAACAAATAAATGAAAAAACAAAAAAATAAAAAAATAAATAAAAAACCACTTCCTTTGCTCATCCATAAGAAGCAACTCTTCATTCATTGAAGTTTCATCATGAGATTGCAGCATTCAGTCACATCTTCAGGCTCCACTTCTAATTCTACTTCTTTTGCTATTTCTGCCACATTTGCAGTTACTTCCTCCAATTGAGTTTTGGACCCCTCAAAGTCATCCATGAAGGTTGGAATCAGCTTCTTCCAAACTTCTGTTAGTGTTGATATTTTGATCTCCTGCTATGAATCACAAATGTTCTTAATGGCATCTAGAATGGTGAATCCTTTCCAGAAAATTTTCAGTTTGCTTTGCCCAGATTCATCAGAGGAGTCACTATCTATGGCAGCTGTAGACTTACAAAATGTATTCCTTGAATAATAAGACTTGAAAGTCTAAATTACTTCTCAATCTGTGGGCTGCAGAATGGATGTTGTGTTAGCAGGGATGAAACAACATTCATCCTGTTGTATATCTCCATCAGAGCTCTTGGATGACCACGTACAGTGTCAATGAACAGTAATATTTTGAAAGGAATCTTTTTTTCTGAGCAGTAGGTCTCAGCAGTGGGCTTAAAATATTCACTAAACCATGTTGTAAACAGATGTGCTATCATCCAGGCTTTGTTGCTCCATTTATAGAGCACAGGCTGAGTAGATTTAGCATAATTCTGCAGGGTCCTAGGATTGTGAGAGTGGTGAATGAGCATTGGCTTCAACTTAAAGTCACCAGCTGTATTAGCTCCTAACAAGAGAGTCAGCCTGTCCTTTGAAGCTTTGAAGCCAGGCACTGACTTCTCTTCTCTAGCTATGAAAGTCCTAGATGGCACCCTCTTTCAATATAAGGCTATTTTGTCTACATTGAAAATTGGTTGTTTAGTGTATCCATTGTCATTAATTATCTTAGCTAGATCTTCTCGATAACTTGCTGCAGCGTCTACATCAGCACTTGTGACTTTATCTTGTACTTTTATGTCATGGAGATGGCTTCCTTCCTTAAACCTCATGAACCAACCTCTGCTAGCTTCAAACTTTTCTTCTGCAGCCTCGTGACCTCTCTCTGCCTTCACAGAATTGAAGGGAGTTAGGGCCTTGCTCTTGGTTAGGCTTTGGCTTAAGGGAACGTTGTGGCTGTTTGATCTTCCGTCCAGACCTCTAAAACTTTCTCCATATCAGCAATAAGGCTGTTTTGCTTTCTTATCATTTGTGTGTTCACTGGAGAAGCACTTTTCATTTCCTTCTAGAACTTTTCCTTGGCATTCACAACTTGGCTAACTGACACAAGAAGCCTAGATTTTGGCCTATCTTGGCTTTCGACGACGTGCCTTCCTCACTAAGCTTAATCATTTCTAGCTTTTGATTTAAAGTGAGAGACATGAGACTCTTTCTTTCACTTGAACACTTAGAGGTCATTGTAGGGTTATTAATTCAGTATTGTTGTTTCTCAGGGAAAAAGGAGGCCCAAGGAGAGGGAGAGAGATGGGGTAATGGCCAGTTGTTAGAGAAGTCAGAATACACAACATTTATCAATTAAGTTCACCATCTTATATGCGTGTGGTTTGTGGCACCCCAAAACAATTACAATAGTAACCTCAAAGATCACTGATTACCGATCATCATAATAAATATAACAATAATGAAGAAGTTTGAAATATTGTGAGAATTACAAAAATGGGAAGCAGAGACACAAAGTGAGCAAATGCTGTTGGAAAAATGGCACTGATAGACTTGCTTGATGCAGGGTTGCCACAAACCTTCAATTTGTAGAGAGGTAATATCTATGACGTGCAATGAAGCAAAGTGCAATAAAACAAGGTGTGCCCGTGCCTCCCAAAGACCCTACCACCATTCACCATCGCATTTGGCATTAGGACTTCAACATATGAATTTGGGGTGACACATTCAGTTTATAGCACACCTTTTGCCCTTAGTTGCATGTGGGGTCTTCCTACGACTTCCCTGGACATAAAGCATAAGAACTTGAATAAGATTTCAATTATATCCATTATTGGTCCCCAGGAGTAGAGGGTCTTGTGAATTTCAATTCTTATGAGTTTGTCCTCAAGGTAAAGTTATTTAATTGTGATTAAAATCTAAGCATCCAGAGAGGTCTGTGTTAAGCATTCCTCAGATTTACTGGGGATACCCTGACTAGACATTGGCAGGAGTAATTTTTTTAAACTGTCAGTCTGGAAGGATTTTACCATTTACTTTTTGATATAAACAGATTTTATCCGGCACTTAACAACAACTTGACCTATGTTTCGTGTGGTACAACAAAAAATTTCAGTGAAAAATAGAAACCAAGAGTGCTGGATTTAAAGCTAGAAATATTTAAGAGAGGGGGTGTTTACAGGTACTTCTTTCTGTTTACCATCTTAAAATGGATACAGTACCAATGAAGGTTCTAGGGTTTTATTTCATCCCACATTTAAAATGTTCTGAATAAACGCATGTGGTTTACTTTCGCAATGTTTATAGAACACAGTTAAACAGCTTTCAATGTCTAGAGTTAACCTCCAAATATTACACGTTTTCTCAAAGTACAGCATAGTCTCCTGAGCAGGGCTGGACAGTAGGTGCATTTATTCTATGCTTTTTTATTCGAAGCCAGTTCCATTAACTGTACTGAAACTCCAAGCCTTAGCTTGGTGATAGCTACTTGTGGTAAATGATATTTATTGTCCTCTCATCTTTCTATTTTGGGTGGAGGAAAGATACTGTTAGATACTTTGAAAGCCTTTCAGGAAAATCAGGAAGAAAGAGATTTCCTTTCCTTCTGGAAATGCGACACTTAGAAGGATGTAGGCTGTATTCCTTAGGCCAATGATCAGGCATGGCTAGCTGTAGACAGTGATGACTTTGCCGGGTCTGTGGTCTCTTGCTTATCTCAAGGCCTTGGGGAATAAGACCAGGGCTGAGGGCTGAGGGGACTGCTTCTCCAACCTTTCCTCAGAGTAGGAAGCAACTGTACCTTGACTGACTAGCTCTAAGACTGGAGGAGACCCTGCTTTTTCCTAGAGATGTGGAGACTTTCTTTACAGAACTAAAATTCCATTATAATATTCTCTAGTCAGAATCACAGAAAATCTTTTATTCAAGCCTTTCCTTGTTGATTAGGGACAGTTTCTCACCTTCCCGGTTCCTTTTAGCTTTGACCTTCCTTTGAAATATATAGGGACTCTGTTTTGACTTTAGAATTAGAAGGAAACGGAAACAGAGTAACAGAAGAACAAATTCCTAAATAATAGAGAAGAAACTTAAAAGCTAAATTTCAAACACTCTCCTGAGCTTTTAGGCTAGGGCTTTTTGGGACTGCCTGAACACATTTACCAGTCCACTTGCTGTAAACAAAGTCACTAGTGGGTATTTATGAATAGATCTGTTTCCTCCTCTTTTGCTATATCACCAGGCCATGAGAGCTCTCGTAGCTTAGTTTCTTAAAATCAATGCACAGAAACTAGTTCTCATAAAATCTATTAGAAAAAAATTAGAGAGCCCATGGCTGATTAAACTTCTCATTAGACTCATCTAAAGAATTTAGGTACATATAATTATACGTGTTAATTTTTATAAGGATTAGTGTTTACAGCATTGAATGAATGTTAACTGACTCAAGTGCAAAGCCAATCAGCCTTATAGGAAACTAAATGTTTCTTGGAGATTTTCAGATACACCTCAGTATCCTCTGCCTGATAATTTTTATTTAAATGCACGTGTGATGGTTAATTTTATGTGTCAACTTAACTGGGCTGGGAGATTCCCAGACAGCTGGTAAAACATTATTTGTGGTGTGTCTGTGAGGATGTTTCCAGAAGAGATTAGCATTTCAACTGGTAGACTGACTAGAGAAGATAGGCCTCACCAATGTGGGTGGGCATCATCCAATCCATTGAGGGCCTGAATAAGACAAAAAGACAGAGGAAGGGTGAACGCGCTGCCTGCTTAAGCTGGACTATCTATCTTCTCCTGCCTTGGACGTTGGCACTTCCGGTCATCAGGCCTTCGGACATGGCCTGAATTATACCACTGGCTTTCCTGGTTCTTCAATTTGCAGACAGCAGATTGTGGGACTTCTCAGCTTCCATTACCATGTGAGACAATTCCTATAAATCTCTCTCTCTTTTTCTCTCTCTATATCTATATCAAGATATATATTAATACAGCATATACGATATAAATAAAATGACTGAATCTCAAACCCTCATCTTACTGATATCCACTGGTTTATTCTCATTCCTTTCTCCTGAAAAGGTGAAGTGTGGGAACAGTGAAGTAAGACACACTGTGATTGAGAATTTTAGATATTTTTTATATGTTTATTGGAAATATATCCAATTGAAACAACCTAAAAGTTCAACACTAAGACGTTGGTTAAATAATGTGCAATAGACATTATTAAAATGGTGTTGCAAGTAAATATTTCCTGATATAGAAATATCTTCATAATATATTGTTAAACTTAAAAAAACTCACTAAAAACAAAAAGCATATATATGATAACACTCATAAAGAGGTAAATGTATATGCATAAGAAAACTTCTAGGATAGCATTATTCTGTAGAAATATAATACAAGCCACGTATGTCATTTAAAATTTTCTAGCAGCCACATTAAAACAAGTAAAAAGAAATAAGTGAAATTAATTTTAATAATGTATATTTGTCAATATAGCCAAAATATTATTAAATATTAACATAAAACAAAATATTAAGATAAGTAAAAATTATTAAAGAGCTATTTTACATATTTTTGTACTGTTTTTGAAATCCAGTGAATATTTTACCATTAGAGCACATTTCAACTTGGACTAGATATATTTCACTTGTTCAATGGCCTCATGTGGCTAGTGGCTACCATATTGAATAATGTAGAGCTAGAAGGAGGTACATCAAAATATTAATAGTGGTTATCTATAGGTGGTAGAATTATGAATTCATCTTTTTGCTTACTTATATTTTCTAGTTTTTTCAATAAACATCTATTATTTTAATAATAAGCTTAAAAACCTATGTTTATTTTAAAGTGTTTTGTAAAGGGACTTCAGATTTTGTGGTGCAACTCCCATTTGTTCATACCTCTAAGAAGTCCTCTATTAGAAGACGTAGTCTGTGCTTTCAAGGCAGCTGAAGTGTATTAACACAGACTCTTCTGTCAGTACTACAGGCAGTCAGGGGATTGTGTGTGTGTGTGTGTGTGTGTGTGTGTGTGTTTGCGCGCATGTGCATACGTATGTGTGTGTGAATGGAGATGGTGTATGAAGGGCTTTCTGTGGATACTGGCGATCCCCACAGACATGGAGGTGTGGTGGCCTAGAGGCTTTCAGTGAGGATCATTAACCTGAAGTGATAGTCCTCAGTCTCAGTCTATTCCCTTTTTTTCACCAGAGTGTCCTCACATTTGTTAGCCCAGGATGACCTATTGGACTAAACACAAAATCTGGGCTAGATAGTTCTTGGGTTGCGTTGTAGAGGTTAAGCATGAACATTTCAGAGCAGTTGGGGCCAGATTCCCATCAAAAGCAACCTCTTGAGAATTTGGAGTACTCAAGTATTAGCCAAGTTAGGGTCTAGTTCAATATTCTTCTGAAATGACACACTGGAATTATTTTGTCAGAGGGAGCTATGGAATGTACCCCACCATGTGATCGGAAAGCCCTGAACTATAAACAATGGAACTATTAGAATGCCAAATGGAGTCATATGGAAATCAGTGACACTTTACATGCTATCATCTTAGTGACCTCATAACAAACATTGTATTCATTAAAACTTTGCACTTGGGGTACCTTGACTTATGTCAATGATAGTCTAAAATACTGGACTAAATAATTTCTAATTTCTTTGGCTTTTATTAAAGTAAAGTTAATTGTGATAAACTCATTTGGTATTAATGCCAATGTCGTAAGTACTTTATCAGATTTCTACCCACAATTCATTATTAATTTTTCAGGAGATTCCCAGATGTCCCTGGGATGGAATTAGGGTAGAAATGAACTGGTTCTCCAAGGGTATGATTAGAACAGTTTGAGCCAATCTGACAAAGCCTCATGTGCCTGTAAGTGTAAAGTCCTTGCCAAGCCACATGTGCACCAGACCACGGGAATTCCTTGGCATTATTTTCCCAAGCAGGAGGCTTGGGTGGTGGGGCACTCACCAGATCACTCAGTTGTTCTTCCTTTTTGTTTTAAAAATAGAACATTCTTACAAAACAAGCCTCATCCCTGGTTTTTAAACCATAAAATTCTGAAGCGGGGCTTTCAGGAAACCACTCTATTTTTGAGTGAAATGTCTCTAAGTCCCATCATCATATTCAACTGTTGCGCTCTCTGCAGAACACCTTGATGGTCTATTAGTAGAACCATTTCACTGACTGAAAATACTGATGTAGAATTAAGGAGAAAAGATGCCACCCCTCTTCTTTGTTTGGTTTGTAAGAATTAATTGGTATTTTCCAGGGCTTTTTTTTTTTTGACTAGATGACACAGAACATAGAATCTACAACTGCTCTGTTCCCTGTTTCAGAGAGCAGACCATGTGAGGAAGAACACGCTTAATAATATTACTTGAAATGGAAAATTTAGTCCCCCTCTGTTCAAGTATAGTCACAGAGAGCTTATAATCTTTCAAGCCTTTCAACTTGGTAAAGATAATCCAGTGACCCTTGTTTACTAAAGATTATGGAAATACTCCCTATCAATTAGGGTAGGCCAATTGCTTTAACAAATAGACCTCAAAGTACATAATGGCTCAAATATAATACAAGTTCGTTTCTTACCCATATGTGCTGGGCAGGGGAATAGGTTGGCAGATTCCCTCCTCCACACAGTCATTCAGAAATCCAGGTTGATGGAGGCCTTACCAACTTCAGCATGTGGATGTCCCACGGTCCCCCAACTAGGGGAAAAGAGCAGAGAGAAAATGCATAGGAGAGTTTTATGGACCGGATCTGGACAGGGCATGTAACGTTTCCATTCACTTTTCATAGGTAAGGACTCACTTATTTGTTCTCACCTAACTGTAAGAAAGACTGTGAAATGTACTTCCTGGCTGGGCAATCGTTTTTCAAATGATCTCTACACTATGGATGTGGGCCATGAATTTTTAGTGGACAGTTAGCTATCTCTGTCTCATGTTCTGTCATTTTCCTTTCGAGAAAATTTATTTCATTTTCCCTCTCAAGCTTTAAGAAAACTTCATACAAATTTGTGTGGGCATAGCTGGGCTCCAGGTCCTCTTCACTATAGGCATGTTCTAATACTGGTTTAGTTGTTTTTACCATTACACTCATGAAAAAATAATGCATGTGCAAAGGCTTTGTAAACTACAAAGAATTATCCAGTTGTAATTATGATGGGTTTTAGCACTAGACCTGAAGTGTGATTTTTAAAGGTTATCTTGCTGAGCTAAATCAGAAAATTGCAATTCCATTTACTAAATAATATTATATAATGACATGTAAAATACATATAGGTAAAGACATCAGTCCTCATTGTGCAGCTTGATGAATTTTCAGAAAATGAACATCAAGACCCATAGTACTAACAGCATTTAGACAACCCTTTCATGCCAATTCTTTTTTTTTTTAATAGAGTTTATGATAGCTTACAACCTTGTGAAATTTCAGTTGTACATTATTTGTCAGTCATATTATGGGTGCACCACTTCGCCCTTTGTGCCCACCCTCCACTCCCCTTTCCCCTGGTAGCCACTAATCTCTTCTCTTTGTCCATTGTTTGTTTTTCTTCCACATATGAGTGGAGTCGCACAGAGTTTGCCTTTCTCTATATGGCTTATTTCATTTAACATAATACCCTCAAGCTCCATCCATGTTGTTGTGAATGGGACGATTTTATCCTGTTTTATGGCTGAATAGTATTCCATAGTATGTATATACCACACCTTCTTTATCTAATCATCAGTTGATGGGTGCTTCAGTTGCTTCTACATCTTGGCTATTGTGAATAATGCTGCAATGAATACAGGGGTGCATGAGTTTCTTTGAATTGCTGATTTTAAGTTCTTTGAATAGATATCCAGTAGTGGGATGGCTGGGTCATATGGTATTTCTATTTTTAATTTTTTTTTATTGTGGTCATAATAGCTTATAACATAGTGAGATTTAAGTTGTACATTATTGCTTGTCATATACCATATAAGTATGCCCCTTCACCTCTTGTGCCCATCCTCCACCCCTCTTCCCCTGGTAACCACTAATTTATTCTCTTTGTCCATAAGTTGGTTTATCTTCCACATATAAGTGAAATCATATGGTGTTTGTCTTTCTCTGTCTGGCTTATTTTGCTTAATAAGATGCCCTCAAACTTCATCCATGTGGTTGCAAAAGGGGCGATTTCCTCTTTTTTATGGCTGAGTAGTATTCCATTGTGTATATATACCACATCTTCTTTATCCAATCATCCATCTATGGGCACTTAGGTTGCTTCCATGTCTTGGTTATTGTGAATAATGCTGCAATGAACGTAGGGGTACATAAGTCTCTTTGAATTGTTGATTTCCAGTTCTTTGGGTAAATACCTAGTAGTGAGATAGCTTGGTCATATGGTATTTCTATTTTTAATTTTTTGAGAAATCTCCATACTGTTTTCCATAGTGGCTGCACCAGTTTGCATTCCCACCAGCAGTGTATGAAGGTTCGTTTTTCTCCACAACCTCTCCAATATTTGTTAATTTTTGTCTTGGTTATTTTAGCCATTCTAAGGGGTGTAAGGGACTATCTTAGTGTAGTTTTGATTTGCATTTCCCTGATGATCAGTGATGATGAGCATCTTTTCATGTGCCTATTGGCCGTCTGTATTTCTTTGGAGAAATGTCTGTTCATCTCCTTTGCCCATTTTTTGATAGGGTTGTTTGATTTTTTTTGTTGTTGAGTTGTGTGAGTTCTTTATATATTATGGAGATTAACCTTTTGTTAGATATATGATTTGCAAATATTTTTTCCCAGTTGGTGGATTGTGTTTTTGTTTCAATCCTGTTTTCCCTTGCCTCATAGAAGCTTTTTAGACTGATAAAGTTCCATTTGTTTATTCTTTCTATTGTTCCCCTTGTCTGAGAAGACATCTCATGCCAATTCTTAATCAATATACCCCCCCCCCTTCCCCAGAGATCACTTAAAGTTTAAATAAATGGAATTACACTGTGTGGATTTTTTTTTTCTGTGAGATTAGTTTATATTGTTGTGTGTGGCAGTAATTTGTTCATTTTTATTACTGTATAGGATTCCACTGTATGAATATACCACAATATATTTATCTATTTTACTCTTCAAGGGCATTTTGATTGTTTCAGTTTTGTGCTATTGTGAATAACACTGCTGTGAACATTTTTGTACATGTTCTTTTGTCTGCATATGTACACATTTGTGTTCAGTATTTACCTAAGAATGAACTTTCTGTCTCACTGAGTAGGGATATATTCTCTTTCAATAAATTACAGCTAAACAGTTTTTTCAAGTGGCTGTAACAACTCACTTTCCCAGTAGCAGTGTATTAGAGTTCCACTTCTCCACATCCCAGCCAACACATTACTGTTAATCTTCTTACTTTTAGTCACTCTGATGTATATGTAGTGGTTTCAGATTTTCCCGAAGATTAATGAACTTGAGAGCCATTTCAGATTTAGTCATCTGGGTATCCTCTTTTATGAAATGCCTGTGCATGACTTTTGTCAATTAAAAGAAAAAGAGTTATTGGTCTTTCTTATTACTTTGTAGGAATGTTTCATCTACTCTGGATACGAGTCCTTTGTCAGATCTACACTGCACATATCTTTGTCCATTCTGTGGCTTACCTTTTCATTCTTTTAATGATGTTTTTGAATGTACAAAAGTTACTAGTTTCACCATCGTTTTCTTTAAGGATAATGCTTTTTTTGTGTAATGTTTAAGGAAGCTTTTCCTACTCTAAGAATATATAGATAGTATACTTTTTTCTAGGACTTTTTTTGTACCGTGTTTCATATATGTATATGTATATATAAATATATATAATCCAGTTGAAATTGAGGTTTTATTATGGTATGAAGAAAGGTCAAAATTAATGTATTTTCAGTCAACTGGATATCTAGTTGACCTAGCATTATATATTGAAAAAACCCTTCTTTCACCACTTATAATAGTGCATTGGTGTCTTGCCTAGATTCCCATTTACCAAGCCAGTGCACCCATAGCCTCAGATGCTGTGTGTCAACTGCTAACAGTTCACAGCTTCCTACCATCTTCAGAGAATTGCTCATCTTCTAATGGGAACCATCTCCTCTGGGCAGTTACGTTCCCCTTGGGGATGTTCTTCAGCCAGTGAATGACTAATGTGGGGGACTTCCTTGCCTCAAGAAGGATCAACCTGTGGTGTGGTTTATGCTTCTGAGCCTTCTCCTGTAGATTAAGCTATAGCTAGCTTTTACCCAGGACTGCATCCTTGCTTAGCTCTTTCTGCTTTCCAATTCTGCTTGACTCTTTCCCTATATAGAATTTTTTTCCTGGAGAGCACTCTTTGGGTTTGTATATTACAAATCCTGTCTCAGGCTTTTCTTCTAGGGAACTCAACCTAATACGGTCTTTTCCAGAAGTGCTCCTAGGAAGCACACCTTAAGCTTGGGATTCCAGGTTGGGTCACTTTCTGGCAGTATAACAGAATATCTTGTCATCAGATTTGGTAGTCTGTTATGATATGCAATAGAAGTACAGTTTCTTAGATTTTTCACCCATGGTGAGCTGGGATGGATATAGTGGAAGAATTTGCACCAGTTTGTACAATATCTCTGGCATGTGGAAGGTAGCAGAGAAAGAATAATTACAAGGACTGTGAAATTGGGTGGCTATTGTTGACTGCTGATGAAAATAGAAAGTCATAGGCTCGGGGCAGTCACTCACCAATTTAAAGCAAAGTGTGAGAGTTAGGGATCATTGTAGACAGCTTCAGAGTGACCTCATTTTCTACTAATGGAGGAGAGAGAGGTATGAAGATCAGACACAGGACCTAATTTTTAAGAGTGGAAAGGCTGAATTCTCAGCCTAGCTAAGATAAGGCCGTGATAGAGAAGGAGTGAGACTCTAAGACCTGATGTGAGGTGATCTTGATAGATGAACTTGAGCATGGAGATTCCCTTGTGCTTTCAGGTTTCAGAAGTAGCATCGACTCTCCATTGTTGGATGGAGTCTCTCTTTCTTGAAGACTATGAGGCAGGTAGCAATGTTTTGTTGGTTCTCCTCAGGATCTGCCCTCAGTTTACCTCCTGACTGCTGGACCAGTACTAGGATTAAATTTCATCATGAACCAGCTGGGCATGTGCAGTGAAAACTAATGGAGGCAGTGATTTTATGTTAAAAGGCCATCAGGACCTAACTATTATAGTCTGATAGGAATTAGGAGAGTATTCCTGGGAGTAGATCCTGAGGATATTGGATCAAGGCTGGAGGAGTAATATACGGAGGAGTATGAAGCACAGTTTTTCGACATAAGGCTACTATATCCTGTGATATAGAATTTAACATATAAATTCTAACATATTACACATCCAGGTATCCTAGATACCTGGGAGATAATTCTAGTAAACTGCTGGATTGCTCTTGGAACCTTTTGGTCCCACATTAAAAGTGGAATAGACAGTGGAGGAAGGGGTCAAAAAGTTCAGAGACTCTATACTCGCAAACTTGGTAATGTAGCTGAAATTGACCAATTTCTTAAAAGACACAGTCTGCTAAAAACTTACACAGGGAAAAATAGCTAATCTGAATAGGTCTATATCTAATAAATAAATTGAATTGATAATTAATAACTTTACAAAAGAGAAAGCACCAGACCTAGATGATTTTGCTATCAAATATTTAAGGAAGAAATGACACCAATTCTCTACAATCTCTTCCAGAAAACAGGAGCAGAGAGAACACTTCTTAACTCATTCTATGAGGCCAGCATTACCTAATTCCAAAACCAGGCAAAGACATTATAAGAAAAGAAAGCTATAGGCCAGTATCTTTCATGAGCAGGGAAGCAAAAATTCACAACAAAATATTAGCAAATAGAATTAAAAAGTTTTACACCACAATGAAGTGGGATTTATTCCAGGTATGCCAAGCTGGTTCAGCATTTGGAAATCAATTAATGTAATCTATCACTTCAACAGGCTAAAGAAGAAAAATTATGTGATCATATTAATGGATGCAGAAAAGTCATTTGACAAAATCAACACCCATTTATGATAAAAACTCTCAGCAAACTAGAAATAGAGGGAAACTCCCTCAACTTGATAAAGAACATCTACAAAAAACCTACAGCTAATACTTAATGATGAGAAACTAGATACTTTTCTCCTAAGATTGGGAACAAGGCAAGTTTGTCCCCCTCTCACTCTTATTTGATATTGTACTGGAAGTCCTAGCTAGTACAATAAGACAATATGTAAATAATAAAGAAACAAACAAATGAATGAATAAATGATTTACATATTGAGAGGGAAGAAATAAAACTATCTTTGCTCACAGTTGATGTGATAGTCTATGCAGAAAATTCCAAAGAATTGATAACAAATACTCTTGGAACTAACAAGTGATTAAAGCAATGTTGTAGAATACAAGGTAAATATACAAGAATCAATTGCTTTCCTATATGTCAACAATGAACAATTGGAACTTGAAATTACAAACACAACAGCATTTACATGATAACAAAAAATTTAATATTTAGATATCAATCTAACAAAATACATACAAGACCCATAGGAGGAAAACTGCAAAGCTCTGATGAAAGAAATCTAAGAAAATCTAAGTAAATGTAAATATAGTCCGTGTTCATTGATAGGAAGACTCAATATTGTTAAGGCGTTAGTTCTTCCAAACTTGATCTATAGCTTCAATGCAATCACAATCAAGATCTCAGCAAGTTATTTTGTGGATACTGAAAAACTGATTATAAGTTTATATGGAAAGGCAAAAGACCCAGAATTGCCAACACAATGTGGAAGAAGAACAAAGTCTCAAGACTGACACTACCTGACTTAAAAACTTACAATAAATCTACAGTAATTAAGACAGTGTGGTTTTAGCAAAAGAATAGACAAATAGATCGACAGAAGGGAATAGAGATCTCAGAAATAGACTCCCGAAATTATAACCAGCTGATCTTTCGTGAAGGATCAAATGCAATTCAAAGGAGAAAGGATAGTTTTTTCAACAAATGGTGCTGGAACAATTGGACATCCACATGCAAAATGAATCTAGGCACAGAACTTTCACAAAAATTAACTCAAAATAGATCATAAATCTAAATGTAAAATGCAAAACTATAAACTTTTGGAGGATAACGTAGGAGAAAATCTAAGTGACCTTGGATTTGGCGATGCCTTCTTAGATATATAACCAAAAGCATGATATGTGAGAGAAAAAATTGGTAAGTTGGACGACACCAAAACTAAAAACTTCCCTGTGAAAGACACTGTTAAGAGAATGAAAAGACAAGCCACAGACTGTGAGACAATATTTTCAGAACACATATCTGAAAAAAGACTTGTATCCAAAATATACAAAGAACACTTAAAACTCAACAATAAGAAAACAAACAACTTAATTTAAAAATGGTCCAAGGATCTGAAAGCTCCCTCACCAAAGAAAATATGCAAATGGAAAATAAGCATATGAAAAGATGCTCAATGTCATATGTCATTGGCGAATTGCAAATTAAAGCAACCATGAGATACCGCTATGCTACTAGATAGGTATTAAAAGGGTAAGAATCCAAAACCCTGACAACACCAATCTCTGGCAAGGATGTAGAGGAACAGGAACTCCTACTCATTGCTGATGAGAATAAAAAATGGTAGAGCCACTTCGGAAGACAGTTTGATAGTTTTTTACAAAACTAAACATAATCTTGCCATATGATCCGGCTACTGCACTCCTAGATATTCACCCAAGTGAGTTGAAAACTTATGTCCACACAAAAACCTGCCCATACGTGTTTATAGCAGTTTTATTCATAAAAAACTGAAAGGCATCTACTATTCATCTGTTCAGTAGGCGAATAGATGAACAAACCGTGGTGCAGCATACCTGTTCAGTGATAAGAGGAATGAGCTATCAAGCTATGAAAGGACATGAGTGCATCTTAAATGCACAGTCCTCAGTGAAACAAGCCAGTCTGAAAAGGCTACATACTGTGTGGTTTGAATTATATGACATTCTGACAAATTTATTCTAAAAAAGGTTTTTAAAATAAAACACTGTAATCTCCTTGGTTAGAATTTTTTTAGTGACATTTTAATGTTGAATAAATCAAATCCCTAGTCTCTAGAAGGTGAAAATGTTAATGGACTAAACACTCCGATTAAAAGGCAGAGATTACCAGAATGAATTAGAAGAGCAAGCTCTTTCTTCTAGAGACTCACACACTTTAAATATAAATACTAGGTAAGTTGGGAAAGTAAGTGGATAGAAAATGATATGACATGTAAAGAGTGAAAAGAAGGAGGCTTGAATGACTATATTAATATTAAAAAAATATACTTTGAAACAAGGAATATAACCAGTCTAACTAGTATAATTAACTAGTACTTTCAGTATGATGTTGAATAGGAGTGCAGAAAGAAGACATCTTTACCCTGTTCCTGATCTGAAGGAGAAAGCATCCAGTTTCTCACAAGTAAGTATAATGTTATCTTTAGTTTTTTTGTAGATTTTTTTTAATCAAGCTGAGGAAGTTCCTCCTTTATTTCTGGTTTTCTGAGGGTTTTTATTATGGATTTTGTCATATGCTTTTTGTGGACAATTGATATGATCATATGATTTTTCAGGTTTAACCTACTTTTTTTTTTTTTGAGGAAGATTAGCCCCAAGCTAACATCTGCTGCCAATCCTCCTCTTTTTGCTGAGGAAGACTGGCCCTCAGCTAATATCCATGCGCATCTTCCTCCACTTTATATGTGCCATGTCCGCACCTGAGATCTGAACTTGTGACCCCCGGGCTGCCAAAGCGGAATGTGCACTGGGCCAGCCCCAGCTTTAAACTCTTGATGTGGTGGTAGGTTGATTTCTCTTTTTTTTGAGCGTTGAATCAGCCTTGCATACCTGAAATAAATCCCATTTGATTGTGTCATATAATTCTTTTTATATATTGTTAGATTTGATTTGCTAGTACTTTGTTAAGGATTTTTATATCTATGCTCATTAGAGATATTGGTCTGTGACTTTCCTTTCTTGTAAGATCTTTAGTTTTGGTAGTAGGGTAATACTGGCATTATAGAATGAGTTAGGAAGTGTTCCCTCTTGCCTCTACTTTTTGAAAGTAATTGTGGAGAATTGATGGCATTTCTTCCTTAAATGTTCGGTAGAATTCACCAGTAAAACATCTTAGCCTGAGGTGTTTTCTTTTTTTGGAAGTTTATTAATTATTGATTTCAATTTAGTAGTTATGGGGATGTTCAGCTTACCTATTTCTCCTTGTGTGAGTTTTGGTAGTTTGTGTCTTTCAAGGAATTGGCCAATTTCATCTAAGTTATCAAATTTATGGGCACAGAGTTGTTTGTAGTATTTCTTTATTACCCTTTTATTATCCATGGGATTAGTAATGATGACCCCTACTTCATTTCTGATATTGGTTATTTGTGACTTCTCGCTGTTTCTCTTTGTTAGCCTGTCTATAGGTTTGTCAATTTTATTGATCTTTTCAAAGAACCAGCTTTTGGTTTCCCTAATTTTCTCTATTATTTTCTTGTTTTCAATTTCATTAACTTATGCTCTAATTTTTATTACTTCTTTTCTTTTGCTTGATTTAAGCTTAAATTGTTCTGTCCCTACTTTCTTAAGGAGGTGCTTAAACTATTGATTTTAGATCTTTTTTCTTTTTACAGCATTTAACACTCTAGATTTCTAGATTTCTTTCTGAGCACTGCTGTTATTATATCCTACACATTTTGAAAAGCTGTATTTTTATTTCCATTTAGTTCAATATTTTTAATTTCTCTTGAGATATCTTCTTTAAGCCACATCTTATTTAGAAGTATATTGTCCAGTTTCCAAATATTTGGATATTTTCCAGCTCTCTTTCTGTTGTTGATTTCTACTTTATCCACTGTAGTCTGAGAACATACTTTGTATGATTTTTATTCTTTTTAACATGTTAAGGTGAATTTAATGGCCCAGGATGTGGTCTGTCTTGGTGAACAGTTGCATGTGAGCTTGAAAAGAATGTGTTTTGCTCTCGTTGGATGGAGTATTCTGTAAATGTCAATTAGATCCAGCTGATTGAGTGCTGCTGCGTTCAACCATGTCCTTACTGATTTTCTGCCTGCTTGATATATCAGTTACTGACAGAGATGCATTAAAGTCCCTAACTATAATAGTGGATTTGTTGATTTCTCCTTGCTGCTCTATCAGTTTTTGCTGCTTTGTTTTTGACACTTTGTTGTTACAAACTGTTTCGTAACTGTTAGGTCTTCTTGGAGAATGGACTTCTTTTTATCATGTAATGTCCATCTTTATCCCTGATAATTTTTCTTGTTCTGAAATCAACTTTGTCTGAAGTTAACATAGCTATTCCAGCTTCCTTTGGTTAGTGTTAGTGTGGTATATCTTTCTCCATCCCTTTACTTTTCAGCTATCTGAGTCTTTGTATTTGTAGTGGGTTTTATGTGACAACGTATAGTTGGGTCTTATTATTTTCTTAAATATGCTTTGGCAATTGTAGTCTTTTAATCAACGTATTGACGCCATTCACATTTAAACTGATGGTTGATACAGGTGAATAAATATCTACTGTTTGTAACTGTTTTCTATTTATTGCATTTGTTTTTTGTTTTCCTCTCCTTCTGATTTAAATTGATCATTTATATAATTCTCTTTTATCTTCTCTCCTAGCAAATTAATTATACTTAAAAAAAAATTTTAGTTGTTGCCCTAGAGTTTACGATATATATATTTTTTGCTAATCTAAATCCACCTTCAAAGAAATTGTGTAGGGCAGGTACCTTATAACTATTCCCAATTCCTCTCTCCAGTCCCCTCTAACACTGTGATCATGTATTAAGCTTGTGGATGTGCTATAATCACCTGATAGATTGTTACTATTATTAATTTAAAGTTATCTTTTAGATTAATTGAGAATAAGAAAAATAACAGATTTATTTAACTTTCACCATTCCTTTGCGGATGCTCTTCTTTTCCTTATGGAGATCCAGCTTTCTGACCTATATAATTTTCCTTCCGCCTGAAGAACTACTTTAAATATTTCTTTCAAGAGGTCTAGCATTTCTTTTTTATTATTTCTTAGATTTTCCATCTTTCTGCTTACGTTATCCATTTCTTCTTGCGTGTTGTCTAATTTTCCACTTAGAGCCCTTACATGTTACTCATAGTTATTTAAATTCCTTGTTTGATAATTCCAAAATCTGTGTCATATCTGAATTTTGTTCTGATGCTTGGTTTGTCTTTATAGACTGTGGTTTTTCTCATGTTTGAGCATGACTTGTAGTTTTATTCTTGAAATGTAGACCTGATGCATTGGGTAATAGGAACTGAGACTTTTAGTGTGAGGTTTTACGTTAATCTGGCTAGGAGTTGGGTTGTATTTCATGTTTGCTGTAATTCTAAGAGCCGGAAGCTTCAAATTCCCCTAATGTCTTTGCTTTTGTCTCCCCTGTCGTCTTTAGGGTTCCCGAAGAACTTCTTTTAGACTGCTCAGATAGAGTCTGAACCTTGCGGCTCTTTCAGCTGAATCCATTGTTATATTGGAGCCTGTTGGGGTGGTGGTAAGGTGTGAGGGAGAAGTACCATTTTATAATCTTACAACTAAAATTAAATCTCATTGCTTTAGTGCGTCTGTGTCTCAGGGCTGTGACCTTTACATGTTCTTCTCCAGTAGTATAACTCCATCAGAATTCCCTTCCCTCACTGCAACATCTATTTCCTTGAAGCTATGACCTGTATTGACTGTGGGTTTTTTTTTCCACGTTAGGGGAGATAGGCAGGATAGAAGACACTGTACTAGGAGGAGTGTCGTTCCCCCAGATGGGATAAGGTTCTGGGCAAGTCTTTACCTAAGGGAGTAGACCTTTGTTGTAGAGAAGACTCTGAGCATATTTCACAATGATTAATCTTCCTCCATCTCCACCTTCCAGAGCCATGAGAGAATCTCTCTGGGATCCTCACTGTAATAACCTGCTGGGGTTCCTGGAGGTAATGCCCTTGAAAGTTTGGAGGCACCTCTAAGAAAGAGGCTTTCAGGAGACTCTTACTCTTTCGGTAGTCCGCACTCAGCCTCCAGCAATTTCCATTAAAGGGTTCCTACCAGTTTATGGCTCCAGTGGCTTCTGCTCCAGGTAGTTATATCTCAGCTGTGAGTCTCAGGATTCTTCTGTCTCTCCAGATTTTGGGGTGGTAGTGGTTTGCCCTGCAACTTTAGTTCTTGGATAGTTCCAAGAAAAGTCATGGATTTTCAAGTTGTCCAGCTTTTTCTTGTTATAATGGCAGAAGTGTTAACTTTCAAACTCTTTACATGTTGGAGCTGAAACTGTAAGTTGTTCAATGACTTTTAGTATAATTATTGATATGATTGAATTTCTCTCTTCTAGTTTATTGTTTTATGTTTGGCCCTCTGGTTTTTTTTTTAATAGATTTTATTTTTTAGAGGATTTTTAGGTTCACAGCAAAACTGAGCAGAAGGTACAGAGATTTCTCACATATCTCCTGTCCTCAGGCCAGCATAGACTCCCCCATTACCAACATTCCCGACCAGAGTGGTATGTTTGTTATAACTGATGAACCTACATGGACATGTCATTACCACCCAAAGTTCATAGCTTACATTAAAGTTCACTCTTGGTGACAAATGTATAATGACATGTATCCAACATTTATAGCATCATACAGAATAGCTTAACTGCCCTAAAAATCATCTGTGTATCAGCTCTCTGTTTTTTGTTTTTCAGTCCCCTCCCCCCTCCTTTTTTTTTCCTTCAATTGGGTTACTTAAATATTTTTAGAGTTCTATTTTTAATTTATTATATTGGCTTTTAGCTGTATTTTTCATTTTTTGTGGTTGTTGCAGGGGATTACAATATACATTCCTTACTTTTTTTTTTTTATTATTTTCTTTGTTTTAGTATCATGCAATTTCAGGTAATCATGTAGATCCGTTGCAATAATATAGATCCATTTACTGTCCCTTCAGGTCTGTTGACAATTGATTCTTTTAGTTGTCTTTCTTCTGAAAATGTCTTTATTTCACCTTCATTTGTGAAAGATACTTTGCTACATATAGAATTTTTTGTTCGGAGTTGTTTTGCTTCCACTATTTCAAAGATCGTCTTCTGTTGTCTTCTGTGTTCCACACTTTTGGATGAGAAGTCAGGATAATCTGTGAGTTTTCTAAGGCTGCTTTCAATATTTTTGCCTTATATTTAAGTTTCAGCACTTTGACTTTGATGTGCTGACTCTTGCTTTTCTTTACATTTGTCTTATTAGAATCATCTGGTTCCTTAAATCTCACCAAATTTGAGAAGTTTTCAACTATTATTTTTTCAAATATTTTTTCTGCCTCATTTTCTTTCCCCTTTCTTTCTTCTGCTTCTATTGATATGATCATGTGGTTTTTCTTCTCTACTTTGCTGATGTGATGGATTACATTCATTGATTTCAAATGTTGAACCAACTTTGCATACCTGGGATAAATATCACCTGGTTATTGTGTAGATTTCTTCAAGTTCACTATCTTCAATTTCACTAGCACTGTTCTCTGTCATCTTTATTCTGTTATTAAGCCAGTCCTGTGTATTTTTATTTTAGATATTGTATTTTTCAGTTCTAGAATTTCTATTTTGTTCCTTTTTATAGTTTCTATTTTTCCCCTGAGATTTTTTGTCCTTTCATTTATTTGGAGTGTATTTTCCTTTAATTACAGAGCATTGTTTAAATAATGGCTTTATATTACTTGTTTGATAATTCCAACATCTGGTTCAACTCAGTGTTGGCTTCTGTTTATTGTCTTCTCCCTTGAGAATGGGTCAAATTTCCCTAGTTCTTCATATATCAAGTAATTTTGGATTATATCCTGGATACTGTGAATGTTATATTGTGTATACTCTGAATTCGGTTATATTTCTCTGGAGATTATTCATGTTTCCGTGTTACCAGGCAATTTACTTGGTTAGATGCAGACTGTGCACTTTGTCTTTCCTGTGGTATGTGGCAGGTTAAATATAACTTTTACTCTTTTAGCTTCAGCTGCAAGTTGCTTTGAGTCTGCCACGCATAGCTCAGTGGTCAGCCAAAGACTTGGGCAAAGTTTATACAGAGAATTTGGAGTACCCTTTCTCTCAGTCTCTTCTTTCCAGGATTTCCCCTGCACTTTCCAGTGGCTTTGGTTGCTTTGGCTCTGTCCTCTAGTTCTTCAGACAAGAAAGATAGAGGGTTTTCTAACAAAGTTTTAGCCACACTGTAACTTGCCGTGAGAGCAACCTGCTCTCAGATTAAAACCACAAAGATAGAAGACTCACTCTGCAGTGTTCTTCTCTTCCAAATTCCAGCACCCCTCCAATGTCTGCTTGGTCTTGTTAACTCTGTAGAGCCTTGAGGTAGCTGTCTTTTGTGTTTGTCCAGAATTTATGTTATTTTCAGGTAGTTTTGTATGTTAGGGATGTATTCCACTATACTGGAAACAACACTTTCAACCTCCGGCTTCCTCTGCAAGAGTCTTTAGTCTGTGTCACGGCCCAATGACTTCCAAAGAAAACAATGCTTAGTTTCTGAAATTTCATTGCCTCACCAATAAAATGGAGTCCTAAGTGAATTGAGACATGTAAAATATTAGGCAGCAAAAAAATATTGATTTTATTTTCCCCATATCTCCTTCTGTTCTTTCATAGAGAGGTTCAATCACTAACCCTGGATTGTCCACGTTGAAAGGCCAGCCTGAAACCATAATTCCTGGCAGCATTTCTACAGAGTAGAAGCTCTAACTCTTTTGATTTTTCCCTATTTAGATAAGACCTGTCCCAACACCCTTAGGTAGCAGGAATAGGACAGGAGTAAATTGGTAAAGCCAATGGCTTAAAATTGAACAGGGAGCATCTCTTTTCTTATAAATCCTTTGGCTGTTTCCAACACTCTCCCAATATGGGGCAATTTTGATAGGTCATCCCTTCTACCAGGACTTCTGCATGTTGCTGTGCCCCCTTTTCTTCAGTTTTTCTCTAACTAGTTCACTGACCTTCCAAAAGTATTATTCATTTCGTATGCAGAGGGTTTTAGTTATAATCTTGTCTCATTCCCAATTAATACTCTGAAAGCTCTTTTTTTCACAAATAAAATGATCATCAATTATTGGCTTAATCGAACATAGCTCTCTCCCAAAGGATACTGTGACAAACTCTTAAGCAAGGATTTTTGTTGCTGTTGATTGTTTGTTTGTTTTTTAAAATGCCCGTCACATTCATTTTACAAAGGAACAGAAATGATGTATACAGCCTCACAAGATCTTATTTGCAATTCTGAAATCCAAAAAGCTCTAAAAACTGGAATTTTTTCTGCAAGTTTGGTGCAGTTTCATTTGGCTGCAGATCCTAACTGCAACTAATGTGAGGCTTTTCATAGTCTTTCATTATGAATTTAGTGTAAGCATTCATGCATGCTGCTACAAAGATGTTGATGTGCTTGATTATGGGGTGCTGCTCCAGATTCCAGCACTGGTGTTTCATAATATAGGGCGTTATATACTGTATTACCTATCTAAAATTTGAAAAGTTCTGAATTCTAGAAAACATTTCGTCCTAAAAGTTTTGGATGAGGGATTGCAGACCTGTATTATGAAAAAATGCTCTGGAACGTATTCGTGTCTTCTACTTTATATTGCAAAATTATATTCCATAAAAACAATTATTTACAGATGTATTTACTATTGATGTAAGTAAACAACTCACAAATCAAACATAATGAAACCAAACTAACATTAATTCACATTTAAATGGCAAGAAAAGCAACAGTTGAAAAACACAACCTACTTGGCAACAGCATATGCTGATTGCCCAAAATGCAGAAATTCTAACTTTTTGCACATCTGCACGCGTAGTACAAACCCTTCAACATTTCCAAAAATTGAATGATAGCCAGACTCAATAGAAAGAACGTCCTCAGAAAGCAATAAGCATGAGCTAATGTTAACTATGAATATAAAATTTCAGTGGCCTTTAATTAGTCGTTTTACTCGTTCAGGGTAATTCCCCCTGTAAGATATGTAAAAAATGGAAGTCAAAAGAATTTAGCTTCTCACCGTTAATACAGGATTTTCATTTTTGTGGTTGATTCTTGACTCATTAGGATTATCTGGTAGGCCGGGAACCACACTGTAAAAGTCACTGATCTAGAATCACAGTTGTCCTGTTGGAGGGGTGGTGGTATTGGATGATGGAATTGAGCAAGGATGCTAAGAATAGATTTTTCCAACATAGTGCAGTCGTTATAAACATCAGAGCAGGTGTGAACAAGGAAATGTCCACTTTGTGGACATTCATAGAATTAACATTAACAAAATATAAGGGAAATGCTCTCTGTAATTGTGCTTTGATGCAGTTCACAAGACCCACAAAATCACCCCACTTAACCACTATTTTGTCACAATTACATTTGGTCACTTTAAAATGGTGCAAGAAGGTAAGTTACATTGCAACAACAAGTACAGGTCAGAACTCTTGAGTTGTTTTGACTAAATGGACTCATGATTAGAACTTTGTAACTTTATTCTGTAAAATAAGCCTAATGGTTGTTTTTTTTTTTGAGGAAGTTTAGCCCTGAGCTAACATCTGCCTCCAATCCTCTCTTTTTGCTGAGGAAGACTGGACCTGAGCTAACATCCGTGCCCATCTTCCTCTACTTTATATGTGGGATGCCTGCCACAGCATGGCTTCACAAGTGGTGTGTAGGTCCCGCACCTGGGATCCGGACCGGTGAACCCCAGGTTGCCAAAAGGGAGCATGTAAATGTAACCCGTGCTTAACCACTGAGCCACTGGGCCAGCACTAAGCCTAATGGGTTTTTGATTTTGAGGATTAGGACGGAAAGAATTTTAATCCAAATGAAATTTTCAGTGAAATTGTACAATTACCACTTAAACCTCTGAGACTGAAATTGTATTGAGCCAACTTTGGGGCTCTGACTTAAATCACGATCGCTCCTGGTTAGATATATGTATTTTTTATTTTTCTTGGTTTTCTTTTTCATTTTCTTGGTTTAAAGAGCTGTGTAAGGCTTGGTCTTTCATCATGTTCCTGGTTGTTCTGTAGAGTTTCTTTCCTCAGATATTTATGTTGGCTGCCTCCATTTTATTCAATAGGCCTTAGTTGAAATGTCACCATCACTTTCCTTCTGATGCTGCCTTTGTTTCCTTTTCATCACAACACGTTCTTCATAACATTTACAACTGTGTTAAATGTTTATTTCCAGTCTCTCCTCATACCTTGCCCCATGTAGGCTCCAAGAGGGCAGCGACCTCATGTTACTCTCTACTGAACTGCTAGTCCAAGAACAATGCCTAACATAGAACAGGTGCTTAATAAATATTTGTTGAATAAATGAATGAACAGATCAAAGTGCAGGAAAGTTACAAGTATTTGCAATGAGTGAAAATACCAGATCCACTGTCAGTTAACTATGCTTTGGATATTTCAAACGTCCAATATACAGTTATAATGTGAAGTGTTTAGATTTTAGCTTAAAGACTTTAAAACTGGGAGTGAGTAATGAGAGTACTGCCTTCAAACAATATCTCAAAAATTGCTGTGATTCTTTAAAATGCATACCTCTAACAGGACACACCTAAAAATGGCAGTTTGTGCATTAGCATGGCATTCAGAGACACAAAGCTTAGTGATTCCCAAGGCTGGCAAAGTCTTTATTCCTTCCTTCCTTTTTCTGATTCCCTCACCACAGAATGCTGGACAAAGTTGAACTGTGTTCCTGGTGAGTCCAGCCAGGGCTGGGCTGATGTCCTGTGGGTTAGGACAAGTCATGCCAAAATCAAGAAGTAGCCTATTTTTGAGTTTAAAGGATAAATTTGAGCTTCAAAGAATAAAAAGGGTGGTATATTGGGTAAACAATGGAATTGAGTAGGAAATAAAACCAAGGCCAGGAATAGAGTAAGGTGGTCTAAGAAAACTGATGAGAGAGTCCGTGACTCGGTGTTTTTGCCCACTAAACTATATGATGCACGAGGAGAGTGACTTGGCATTAAGGAACAGATCTGAATAAAGTGTATGGATGGATATATTGGAAAGAACACTAAACGTGTCCTCTAGCCCTTAAGATATACAGTTTGAGAAATTGCTCTAACTTCGTTGCATATCAGTTTCCACATCCATAATAGGCAAATATATAGCTTCAAAGTGTGTGTGTGAAAAGTAAGCAAAATTAAATAAGATAACAAACTACATTACTTGGTACCGAGAGGACTTGTTAAGTTTGTTGAAATGTCTTCTTATGAATGCTAGATCAATATTTGAGGTCTACTCACCTTTTGAAAAGCCATAGATTTGGAACACAGCCAAAGGTATTGAGATAGCAATCTTCTTAGGGTTCATCATTATTCTAACGAGCATTGAGCACCAATTTGCCTAAAGTGCCATACTAAGTACTCATGACTCAAAGATAAAATAAATATAATCTAATAGAGAAATTAAGATGTATATAATGCTGTCATTAAAAAAAATGTCTTCCAGCTATAACGTTGTAAATCACTACAATTTAAAGTAGAAAGTGATTAGTACAAGAGAAGATAAACGTGCCATAAGCATTACAAGACAAAAAAAGAACTTTCATCTGAGGCTATGTGGAGATACAGGGAAGGCAAAATAGAGAATAGAAAGCAGACGACATTTCCTTTACAAATCAATGTGGCACAAGTATATTCTAAATGATAGTTTTACATCCATATTTTTTCTGATGCTTCGCTTTAACATTTCAAAATTTCAATTTTCCTGTAGTTGTATAATGAGTATTTTGATTTTCTTTCTTTCTTTAAAAAAAATAATTTTTGCCGTTTACAGAGTCTGTAATGTACCTATTAAACCTGTGATGATTAGTAAGGAGATCTGGCTGAGCCCAGAATAGTCCAAACAATAGATTAAATTGTGAGTGGCTTCAATTCTTCTGCTAGAAATTGTGAGACTGTCATGCTTGAGAACTAGTTTCTCAGCAACATAAACAGTTGGATTCGGGAACATCTTGTTCTGAAGCAAATGCTCCAAGTATCTTGATTTAAGTGAATTTATTTAGAAAGTGAGTGGGGTTGGGTCTTATGCAACTGTTTGATGAAGTTTGACATTCTTCTGAGAGGGATACTTACTAAGAGGTAAGGCTACAAATGGCAGAGAAGTTGCCGAGGAGTGTCAAATTGACTATAGTGGAGCCATTTTAAAATGGAGTCAGAGCTGCCTTTCCAGAGAAGCCACTTTGCTGTCTCGAACCTTGGACTGGGCCAAACCTTTGGGCTGGGCCAAAACGGCAATTGTTTTACAAGCAATTGTTTGAGAAATCAGCAGGAGAATGGACACCCTGATCACAAAGACTGAGGATTGTGGACTTTCTGAAGATAGAATCAATAGTCAGTCAACGTTTAGCCAAGACTAGCTCTCTGCCTCCAACTCCAATTAAAATTCTTTGTAATACAACCTCCATTCTTTGCCTTGAAAAGCCCCTGATTTTTACTCCCTAGCGTAACACATTTTGGGTTTTTACCTGAATCCACGTCTCCCGAATTGCAATTCTAATTGCCCAAATAAATATCTGGTGTTTAAATTATAGTGATTTTTCCTTGGTTGACAGGAGGGATTTAAAAAATATATAGAAATGGAAACCATCTGAAAGTAAAAGTTAGTGAAGTCATGGAAACGTAACCTTTGGAAGACAATTCCAAACTCTGCTCAGGAAAAAGTCATGTACGACTCAACTACTTCTCTGGGATTTGAATCTCAATCTCTATGACTTAGTTCCTTTCAGCTCCCCACAAATATTATTTACTATCCAAAAATCTTCTTGGACTGAAAAAGTATCAGACAAAGTCCTAACTCTGACTTCCTATAATTACCACATGTACCATCACTTACATGACAAGTTATATTGTACAAAGATTGAATTACTTGGAGGGGAGGAGGCAAGTCTGAATTGTTGAAAAGTTCAAACATTAGATTTAAAGAAGCCATCCTTGTTTTCAAAGACATGGACTAATTTGAGTTACCTGCCAACAAAGCTTTTTCAAGGCGAGAAGGCCTGCTGTGTTTTGGTGAATAGATAAGATGGCATTTGAAACAACACATTAATTGTTTATATACAAACGGATGCTGTTACATAGTGCTTGAAAACAGTTTGTTCTCTTAAGTAGGTCAAGCATTCCCTCCTGAAACCTTGTTTACATCAGAGAGATTTAACTACGATAAGTTGCTTTCTTTCCAAATACTGCAAAGGAAGCCCAAGTCAGATATCACAAATTCCAAATAAATGGAGTTCAAATTGATGAGAGCGTGTTGCCTTTTACTTATGTATTAAAGTTCATTATATTTTGTTCTTAATCAGTTGATAATCTGAATGTATCCACTGGTTGAAAACAATTTTATCGAATATTTGGAATGCTTTACTGAAAAAACTGCAGATAATGTAATATGGATGCAAGATTCTGGATCACCTCCACCCATCAACATTTAGCTTAATTCTCCCATATTTTAGAGGCGTGAATGCTCAGCTGTGAGATGTAATGGGCAGAGGTGTTTTAATACTCGAGTCACCACCATGTTCTTTGTCTTTTTGCCGTTCCTGCCCTAACCATATGCCTGAGCTTACACAGATGGCCAAAATGGGGAGCAACAAGCCAACGTTGAAGTTCCTTTACAACTGTTCTTTTATCCTCACCTCACCTCTGTGATGACCCTAAAAATTACCCTAGGTAATGCCAGCTGTGCTCTTTGCAATCTCATTCTCTGAGGACACTCGTCACAAAACAGGTCTGCAGTGCCCGCTGTCTTCCTTGGAAATTTTCCCTTGGGTTTTTTTCTTTTATTTTCTCTTCTCATCCCTACCCGAATCCTGACGGGACGAATACTCACTGCCAGGCTTACCAGAAGCCAAACTGTAATCTCCCTTTTAGAACAGCACATATAATAACATAGGGTGGCTCTGAGCCAGAATTTGAACCTTCTTGATTTATTAAAAAAAAAAGGAAAGAAAATTGTTGACTTAACGATGGAGTAGAACTTTATTGTCAGAGCAAAGAATGAAATGAAATCCAGCCCCTAGGTTTTTCTTTTCTTTACTTATTCTTTTTTTCGGGTGGCTTCATTATCAAATAAAACCACTGTATAAGTGTAACAAAACCCATATACAAATGACTGAAATAAATGGACCAAGATTTATTGTCTTTCTTCGCTTTTTCATCGAAGGAATTGTTTCTGAGAGATGTGAAGACTTAAACACGATTCCCTAAAATAACCAGCTAGCAATTCTGCAAAAAGGAAACCAAAATAAATACATCTTCTCACAAGTCAGCTAAAATTTCCCTTCTGACTTTTTTTTCTTTTTCACTTATAATGCTCCTTTACCCCTATCCTTCTCTGTCCCTGTTCCACCTCCTTTGGGGAAGAGACAAGGATCCAGGAAAAAAGAATTGTCTGGTAAGGCATCTGGTCTCCTCCTTCCTTGGCAGCTGACGTTGCCACTTAAAATATTTCTCATGCAGATAACTTAAGGAGACTGGTGAATCAATGCCTGAAGAAGACATTGATCCATAAGATATCCCTAAATAATTGCTGCTAGTGGGTCAGTTCAGATTTTAGATAATCAGCCTCACTAGGACATTAAGAAGTTCAACTTTTTTTTTTGATGGAAAAACAGTGAAATTTTAGAAATAAACACTTTATTCTTTCTCCTGAATAGTATCCAGTTTTTCCCCTGTAACCTGTTGCTTGAAGTCCTAGTCATAGCTGAAGAGGGCATTTTTAAAATAAACTTTATTTTAGAATAGTTTTAGATTTATGGAAGAGTTGGAAAAATATTACAGAGAGTTTCCCTATACTTGGTGCCCACCTCACCCTATTGTTGACATTACTATGGTATAATAATCACAACTAGGGAACCAAAATTGAGACATTATTATTAACTAAAGTCCATACTTTACTTGGCTTTCCTTAGGTTTTCCCTAATGTCCTCTTTCTATTCTAGGATCCCATGCAGGATACCACGTTATGTTTAGTCCTTATGTCTCTTTAGGCCCCTCTAGACTATGACAATTTCTCAGACTTTCCTTGTGTTTGATGATCCTTGTGTTTTGAGGAATATTGGTCAGATATTTTGTAGAGTATCCTTCAATTTGGGTTTGTCCAATGTTTTCCTCTTGACTAGATTGGAATTATGGGTTTTTGGGAGAAGAACCAGAGAGATAAAGTGACATTTTCAACACATCATATCAGGAGTAGTCTATTAAAATCTCTTATCACTGATGATGTCAACTCTTATCACCTGGCTGAGGTAGTGCTTGTCATGTTTCTCCACTGTAAAGTTATTCTTTATTCCCCCTTCCAATGCTGTGCTCTTTTGGAAGCTACTATGTACATCTCACACTCAAAGGGTGGGAAGTCATGTTCCACTTCCTTGAAAGTGGAGTGTCTACATGAGTTATTTGGAATTCTTCTGCATGGGAGATTTGTCTATTCTCTTCCCATTATTTATTTCATATCATTATGGACTCATGAATATTTGTTTTATACTTCAGGTTTTAATCCAATACCACTTTATTTTCTGGCTCAAATTGTTCCAGTGTTGGCCATCGGGTGCTCTTTCAGTTGTCTTCTATGTCCCTTTAACATTCCTCCGTCGTTGTGAGTCTTTGTTTTTTGAGCACTTCCTTATGTTGTAAGGCTACAAGATGCTCCAGGCTTATCTTGTATATTCCCTGCTCCAACCCTAGGATCATCTTTTTCACCAAAGAGCTCTGGTTCTTTTTATGGAGAATGGTATTAGAAACTATGATCTGGGTGCTGAGCGGTAGAGTACACTTTTGATATTGTATTTTAGAAGGACCCAGAAGGACTCTGAAGGAGGGGATTGAGTCACAACAGTTAAAGTAATTTTTATTCCTGAATAATTTGATTCACTATCCATTTGGAATCTTTTGGAAAAAAAACCAAAAAATTCAATATCTAGGGAGGAAAGATCCCCCATTCAAAAATCCACAGCAGGTGTGTGCCACACATCCTTTCTGACAGCAATGTGTACTTTTTTGATTGATGCAACATATTTACCTTGATAAATCCTCTCTCATCAGTTAACACATATACTAAATTATACTAATATCCCTACTGAATTATCTTTTCTGTGATGAGGAGGTGTAATTTTTGCATATATTTAAATAGGTACTTTAAAAATATTTTAATGACATTTCATGTTAAAAAAATAAGCACAGAATAATGAAATAGATATCTATCTATCCCAACCTAGCTTAAGAAGACTTCTCAGATACTATTTCCTTCTTCCTTTGACAAAGGTAACCATGATCTTGAATTTTTATGCATGTTTTTATATTTTGTTAACTTTGCATGCATTTTTAAACATCATGCAGTATTGTTTTGTATATTTTTAACTTTATATCAATGGTCACATATCATATTCAGTTTTGCCCCTTTTTTCTACTCAACTTTATATTTTTGATATTTTTTCCCTGTTGCATTAGTTTGTTCATTTTCATTGCTATCATTCAATCATATGAAAATAGTATAAGTTTTTCATTCATTTTATTGTTGATAATGGTCATTAGGTTGTTTCTAATTTTTTTATTAATACAAATACTGGTGTAGTGAAGACTAATAAGATCTTCTGATGGGTTAAAGATTTTTGATTTGTAGACATCGTTCTTCCCCTCACCCTCCCACCTCACCCCCACCCCACCCCCCACCCAGCTCTGTTATAGATATAGCTCTGACCCACATCCACCCAGGGTTGTTCTGTTTCCCTGAACAATCTTGGGGAAAAATGCTTATTTTGAATTAGCATACCAAAATATTTACTCCTTGTTGCTCTCATAAACATATGTGCAATATTGATAATGCATTGCTGATTTCATGATCTCTACATTGTTCTGATGTAAGTAGCCTTGTTTAATGAGATCCTCAGTGTTGATAATTTTTCTCATTCATTTAAGTATGGAGATAAAATGGTAGTCAAGTCACAATCCTGACATTCAAATTGCTTACCTTACGGTAGGGTTTTTCCAACTGCCAATCAAAAACCATTAGTTTGTAATAAAATCATTTAAGTAGGATATATGTGAGTGTATTTACAGTTAGTGCTCATTAATGGTGGACTCCATATTTGCAAGTTTGTCTACTCCCTAAAATTTATTTGTAACCCCAAAATCAATGCTAATGCTGTTTTTGCAGTCATTTGCAGACATGCAGAGAGCATAAAAAAAGTTGAATCTGCCAATGTACATGTTCCCAGATGAGATCAAACAAGGCAATACTTTACCTTTTTTACTCTACATTTTTGTTTCAGTCGTCGTTGTAAACAAGTATCCTTTCGCAGTCTATTTAGTGCCACGTCTTTTGCATTTTTGTTGGTGATTTCCATGTTTCAAATGGGCTCTAAGAGTAGTGCTGAAGTGCTGTCTGGTGTTTCTGAGTGCAAGAAGGCTGTGGTGTGCCTTATGGAGAAAATATGTATGTTAGAGATGTTTTGTTCAGGCATTAGTCGTAGTACTGTCTGCTGTGAGTTCCACCATATATGTTAAATTAGATGTCTTTTATCACAAACATACATAAAATAGGATTATGTATTGATTGGTTGATGAAAACATTGTGACCAGAGGCTCAAAAGAACTTAACCTTATATTTCCCCTGGAAGCAATGGTTTGGTGTTTGCTAATTCTGTGCTCCCGCTGACTTTATAGATCACTTTATAGAATATATAGTGGAAAATATCAGGATGTATTTCACATTGTGAAGAAAAGTTCTATTATGTGAAATTTTGTTTTAGATATATATGTCAATATATATCTGTGCGGTCTGGGTAATTATGTAAAATATATTTCTTGTTCTTGGTCACGGTAGAAATATTTCAGAGCCACTGATCTGTTATAGTTTTGGATAATAGTATTTAAATTTCAGTTTTCCAGGACTAAAGATTGTGTACATCAGTGAAGCTAATCTAGAGGTCAACTAGGTTGACCTGTATAAATCATTTAACAAAAAAATGTATGTTGCAAAGTTCTAAATAATTTTCTATAAAGAATAGCTCCTTTTTCAAGAGATCCAACAAAATTGTTAAATCTACCAAAAATCCTCAATTTAGCTAAATTTCTTTATGATCTTTGGCAACTCAGGCTAGTATATCTTAAAGCTTCTGGATTTCCTTGGTGTCAGGGACACCTCAGGACTTCACTGTAGGTCTGTTCTGCTCCATGTCAAGGGAACATATAATTCTCCTGGGAGAGGGAGCTGAGAAGATTCTTTCCACTTGATTTCATGTGCATGAGAACAACCCTGGGGAAAAGAGAATCAAGGAAAAGAGAATGGGAAGATTATATGAGCTCCTTAGAGAACAGTCTACTTGAGGTTGATAATTGGTAAGTGTTTGGAGCATATCAAATGTTATTCATTTCAACACTTGGAGTCAATAAAACAAATTATGTGAACATTCCTTGGATCTCATCAATGGATCTCATATTTCCTTATTATCTCCTCTTTAATATCCAATACTAATATCCATTAAAAGAGGTTTTGTTGTAAACCACTGAAATAGAAAGTCTAATGTCTTCGGATTACCCTAATAAAGACTGAAAAAATAATCTCTCAAACTGGCACTGTGGATGTAGTGGAAACAAACATGACTTGAAATTTGTATTTGATCAGTTGCAGCCTCTTGCATCATCTAGACTTGCTTTCTTCCTAATGTGTTTCAGCCCATCAGAAAAGCAATGCCAAAATATTAACAATGCAAGCTTTTGAAGGCTTGTTTCATTGCATTATATTGTATCATCTTTGGCTTCATCTTTAAAGTTCAGTTTTTATGTTTCTTCTTAGGTAGAGAATTCTTTCCCTGAAGGGATGTCATTCATACCGTCAGTAAGTAGGTGCCAAGGGATGCAATAGACTCTCTCTAAATTATATTAGCCAGTTTTATTGCCCTTTCTGCTGGAATTCCTACACCTCCCCTAGTGTTGATTGGTCCTTGATGGGCTTTGGCTCTTAATTTGTCTCCACTAAGCTGGAACAGTCCCTTTCATGCTGTTTTAACATTAGGTTATAGTTCCTAGAGTCTTTGCAGTCTAGTAAAAACTACCTGAGCTTCTCTTAAAACCAACTTCCCCTTTGGGAGGTCCCAAGTGACTTCCATAGACTTGCACTTGGGTCCCCCAAGTTCTTTGGGGGAGTAAAACTTTGAGTCAGTGGCCCTTGTTAAAGGTTGTGTATTTCAAGCAGGTGCCTTTCATTCTAAAGCACTGTGGCTAGAGTAAAGAATGATTTTGAAATTCCCAGTCTTAACTCTTCCTGCCTGGCTGCCCTGCTTACCAGATGGCTTAAATATGTTGCTGTGTCACTGTTGTACGTTGACTCAGCTAGACTTTGACCTTAGATTTACCTCAAAGCATTCAAGCCAAAGGAAATTGTTAAGTAGGATCTAGAGCAAACAAATAGGCCCACATGCCTTATATGTTTACTATAATCACCTGCTCAAATGGAGGTACTGTTAATGCAACTAGGAATGCTTTCTGCATTAATAAAAAAGATATTTCTGATGATGTCTAATAGCAAAAGTAATTCTGACTAGGAACAATGGTTGCCTCAGGCAGACAAACTGGGTGGCTAGGGTAAAGGGGAGGGAGGAAGAAGAAGCGAGGCTTACATTTCACTAACTCTCTTTTGGACTTTGTACAATGTAGATGTATTATCTATTCAAAAATAGAAAATATGAAAAAGGTAAATATAAACAAAGACAAAGAGAGGGAAAGTAGATAAATAATTCTGCCCAATTTCTTTGACTGAAAAGGAAACATAAGCATACCAGTTTTTAGGAGAGCATTTTTTTTGTTGTTATTGTGGTTTGGCTTCTGACGTGTTTGCAGCTTTTTAAGAACCTAAGATAAATCTTTGGGGGTATACTTGGATGAACTTTTCTGCAGATACAGTTTAAGGCAAGAGCTCTGCTTTTGCTCACATGCAACATCAGGGCATTTGCTATTTTGGATCTCAGGTTTCATTTGGACGTTTATCATAGAATCAGAGTCAGACGGGGTGCTAAAGACCATCATTTAGAATTGATAGATATCTTTCTTTCCCTTTTTATAAATGAGAAAGCTGATGCTGAGGGGCCACACTCAGAAACATTCGAGGTTACACAGGCCTGCAAGAGCTGGGTGTGATGCCAGGGTGGGGGCTCTCTCTCCAGTACAGTCATATCTGGTGACTTACTCGAATAGAGACTAGTATGTCTGACTTAGCTGGAGAATGCAGGCCTACTTAAAGGCAGAATTTGGTGGCAATGTCAGGAAAGCCCAAAGATTCTTTGTGATAAACTATTTTAAGTTAAAAAGAAAAAAGTCATAATGAAGATAATTGCACCAGGGGAGGGACAATATAAAATACGGTCCAACTTCATTTTGCCACTGGTGTGGAAGTTTGTATGGGAACGGACAGATTCTATACGGCAATGAACAGCCTTACAGTCTTGCATCTACTGTGAGAATTACACTACTTTTGATTTCCTTGTCCGTGAATGTTTGCTTTTGTGCCCCCAGGCAAGTGGGAATAGAAACAGCAAGACCTTTCCAGGAGTGCAGGCTAGATGGCCTGCTCTTCCAAGACCACCAAGGACCTCCAGTTGGGGAAATCCTATATTAGAATGAGATTTTAGGCAACTAAAATCCAAAAGATCTTGTGAGGATAGATCCAGGGGCATGTGAGAGAAGGAAATTGTATTGTTCTGATGTAGATGCTGGTTCTTAAGAAATAGAAATCCTAACAGCAAGAGGAGTGTGCCTCTCTAAGGAAGGCTCTCACCACTGGACCTGTACTAGATAGTGCCCAAGGATGGGGCTGTGGTCTGCACCAGAAGTGACTTGACTGGTCTATTTTTACCTCTGTTTTGCAAGCGCCTCTGAAGTCATCTTCCTGACTCTTTGCTCCTGCCACTGCAGCCCATCTGCATGTGGCTGCAAGAATACACTTTAGAAAATACGCTTCTGCTCTGGGCTCCTCATGTCCTTTGGTATAAAGTTAAAATTCCTTAATGAGACTTGCAAAGCCCTTCATAAGGCAACCTCTGTCAACTTCCCAGCCCCATTGTCCTCTGCTCACCAGCGAGCCTGTAAGGCCCAGACTCTTTGAACTGCTTGCAGTGCCTTGAATGTACTGTGCTCTACTGTATCTCTGAAACCTGCTTACCTGCGATTGTAGGATGCCTCCTCCTTTTTCTTTTAAAACCCATGTGTCTATTGGTTTAGTTCAAGTATCATTTCATTTATTATTTATTCATCAAACATTATTGTCACTAGGGATATAAAGATGAGTGAAATATGGTCCCTGCTCTGGAGGAGGTTTCAGTCTATGGGAGACAAATATGTAAACAGTTAAATGAGCTATTTGAGACCTATGCACAGGTTACAGTAAGGTATAGAAAAGGAACAGAAATGTTCTTTGATACCACCAGGCTGTCAACGGTCCCCCACCCAGTGCTCTCATAGTCACCAAGACACTAAACCTGCCATACACACATATCATTTGAATACTGATCTTTGGCTCATTCTCTCCTCGGGTGGGAACTACCTCAATCATTTTTAAATCTCCAGTCCCTACTACATTATTGACCTGTGGTAGGTACCCCAAGAATATTTTCTTCCTCAGTGAAAAAATGTAGGAGTTCTTATGCCCGGGAAGTGTTAGAACCTTGTGTAATCCAGCCGATGGGAGTGAGCGGGACCAAAAGTTCATGGAGGACCAGGCCCAGAACCTGTGGCATAGCAGGCCAAATCCACCATAAGCTCAAATCACGAAGGACAAAAATTCAAGAGTCTTACAGGGGAAGCCGTTCTGCAGAGAAGAGAATAGAGCAGATGCCAGAAAGAAGTAGAAACAAGAAACCCTGGGGGCAGGAGAGAATGAGAGAGAGGTGTGGGTTCAGGCTCTGAAGAGCTGGGAGGGCCAGTTCCGTCCAGCCCAGCTGAACTTCGTTTCCGGCGGAGCTGTGTGTGCCTAACAAGATGCCTGTTTCCCCTCCCTCACACCTTCCCCACTCTTTTTTAAGTTAAATTTTTAGAGAGCTTAATCAGATTTTTGTTTCATGCAACCCCAAGGCATTTGACTACAAGTTATTAATGTACTGAGATTTTTAGAGCAGCACAGGGGAAAATAATTGGCACACGATTCATGAACTGGTGAGGACCTTTTTCCCTACTGACTATATTTCAATCAGCTGTCACATGTTTACATTTAAAAAATATTTCTGGCTAAATTAAACAGCTGTGAAGAGTTTGTTAGTCTTGTTTTCTGAACATGAAAATGACCTGCACTGCTATAGCCAAGAGAAGGGATGAAATGAATCGATTATTTGCATTATTTGACTAGTTGTCATTGTTTGTTGATTTGTTTTGGATCAAATGACCTAAGAGTGTTCCAAAGTGTCTCCCTGGAAACCTAAGCAGTCCTGAATCCACAAGAATAGGAAGGTCCTAACCTCTGTAATTATCTAGCCATAGTAGTAAATAGCAATTTGACCCAAGAACAATTGGGAAAACTTTGAGTGTAAGCTATAAGAATAAAGCATCCTATTATAATAGCAAGGCCAAATGTATACAGGTATTAGTAAAACCAAGAAATTCCTGGTCTTATTGAAGAAAAGGAATAAGTTTTGATGCTCTTGGAATTCAGGTTTAGAATAGACAAATATAAATTTATCAATTATGCCAAACTTTTCTAATTATTCAAAGCTAAAAAAAGTATTTGGAGGTATTCCAAAGACTTTTAAATTTTTATAAGTATATATAAGAAGAAGAAATTGGGGGGCCGGCCCCGTGGCCGAGTGGTTAAGTTCGCGCACTTTGCTTTGGCTGCCCAGGGTTTCACTGGTTCGGATCCTGGGTGCGGACATGGTACCACTCGTCAGGCCATGCTGAGGCAGCATCCCACATGCCACAACTAGAAGGACCCACAACTAAAAATATACAACTATGTACTGGGGGGCTTTGGGGAGAAAAAGGAAAAATAAAATCTTTAAAAAGAAAAGAAAAAGAAATTTGTCTTTCTTGGTTTTAGGGAATCTTAGACCTATATGCTATGCTCAATTGCAGAAACTTTTCCTATCCTATGTTCCGGTACGTCTATGTCATCCTCAATTTTGTTCTTTGTTCTTACATTAATGGTTTATTGTAGATGTGCCATTTATTTTAAGCCACCTCCGAATCCCTTTGAGAAGGAATCAGAGGCTTGAATAAGGACTAGAGGATATTTCCCCGCTCTTGTGGCTATATTGACCAACCTCTCACAATTTGTATTTGATTGGGTAAGAATTGAACCCCCTACCACAGAAAGCAGACAGGAAAGCCCCATTTATGTGGGCATCCTAGGCTGATCCCAGGGGCGGACTTTCGTTATTCCTTCTAGGTCCAAGACCTGACTTGGAATTTTCAAGCAGTGCACAATCTCAAATTCCAGGCAATAAAAAGGACTGTGACTGATTTTGTTATATGTAGGATATTAATGAATACATTTATTAATAATATATGCTTTCATGTTAGTTACTAATCTCTCAAGAAGTAGCTTATATATCTCTACTTATAGAGGAGGAAAGGCCCCAAAAGAATCTTAGAGCTGCGTTCTTTGGGTTTCAATTTTAAATCTTATTCTTTGGGTTTCAATTATCCTGTTGAATATCTACTCAGTGCTTCCAAGCTGATGTGCTTAAAATCAATTTCAAATTCTAACACTGTTTGAAATTCACTCTGGAAAGCGTGGTATGCTGTTGGAGGAATGCTGTTGGCATGCTGTTGGATGCGGTCTGACGAAGAAAGGTGGCAGTGATGTGTGGGATCTGGGAAGAGAGTGTGCCACAGACCAGCACTTCCTCCTTCCTCAGTTCTCCACTCTCCTTTGGTGACAGACAGACTCAGTGAAGGTTTATATTCTCAAGCATTCATTGGTTTGGGCTTGAAGGTTTTCTTTTCCACAAAGCTTCTTAAATTTTTCTTGCCCAGTTTTAGAAAGAGATGTGTACTATTGGGTTGTTTTTTCTCGGAAGAAACTGATAATACCTATAGTTGTGCAAGCTTAAAGCAAGAATTACATCATTTAAAATGGAGGGCTATCACACATCCACAGTGAGATTTCTTCTGTGATCCAAGTCATATTCTGCCCATGCTGATTTGCAGATGAGTGCTCAAGTTAAGGAAAGGAAGAAGGCTAAAAATGTTCTGGCACTTTTGCAAAAATTGCTCAAACTAACTGTTAAAAAAGAGACAGACATTTTGAACATGGATGGCTATTTGATATTGTAGAGTTATTGTTAATTGTTTTAAGTGGTATAATGATTTTTTGGCTATTTTTAAACCATAATTATTATATCGAGATATATGCTGACATATTTGCAGATAAAATAATATGATGTTTGAAATTTACTGTGAAGTAATACAGATGGAGAAGTAGATGGAAATATGGGGCCACTAAGATTAACCATGAGTTGATAATTGTTGAAGCTGAGTCCTGTGTATATGGGAGTTTGTTATTAATTCTGCTTACTTTTGTTAGCATTTAATACTTCCTGTAATATAGAGCTAAAAAAAGACAATCAGAGTTTTAAAATGCTCTGTCGACGATGTATGATATTTTTCCTGCTGTCAAGCCAGATCTTGGACTTAGTAACTGTCGGGTTGAATAGAGTGGACCTCGATCCTGCACAGAGCTGGTTATTGGAGGGTGTGATTGTATGTGTGTATTTGTGTGGCTTTTTTGGGTGTAATTATGTATTTGGTCATATATGTGTATGCCACTGATTAAGTGAAAAATTTGAAATACATATCAAAGCTTAATATACAAAGTATATGTACTGTTTTTAGTTTAATATATTGAATTACTCACACTTCTTATCCCTTTTATTAGTTATGTGCAACTATATAATAGCACTTGAGATGTGGGAATATCTTTAATTCTCATATTTATTAGCTTTTCCATCAGCAAATTTGCAGGTAAACACTTTTGCTTTTGCTTAATCACTAAACAAAGTTTTAAGAAACATTGGATAACTTTCCTAACATTCGTTGAGTTAGTAGCATAGGCAGAAAATAAGACCCCGTTAGTGATATTTTTAGCCCCCAGTTTACCAATCTTCATGTTATCCTAACATTCCCGTGAGTTTTAGTCACAATTTTTATTTTTTACTATAACAGAATCAAATGCTTTAGAATTTAGACATCATGAAACAAGTTCAGATAATGAACTGCCAACTGGATTTTGGCACCATTCCTTGCATATTTGTCATCAAAAGTCAAAAGTAATAGGAAAGAAATTAGGCAGATAAAAGCCCTTTGGTTTCACAGGAACGGAACTGACATTGTACAGTCAGTGCTGTGGAATTCTGAATTCTCCTGCTACAACTGCCGCCACTATCCTGTCTAATCAGTTTCAGCAGATATATTGGGTTGAGTGAACATCCGGAAATCCTCTACTACAACGAAACTACATATTTCTACCTAAGTCTACAATGTGTAGTCATAGCTCATGTTTATTCTTTTTACCTTCTGAAACTATTATATATGGCCTTTCATTGAATTACTTTCAAAGAGAGTTCTCGTGTTGAATTTTGCCAGGAAGCCTGCGTAATCTTTTGATCAACGAATATGGTATCAGGAGGCATTTTGGAGCAAGTGCTATACTTCTTTTTATAACAATATTTTCAAAGTTAAAGTTTTAACCAAATTCTCTTTGTCTGCCTCTCTGATTTCACTGATTTTAGTACAAATGATTCTGTTTTAAGGTAATCTCCCTGTTATGTTTAACCACCAAATACACTATTTTTTAGATTTCAGTCGGAGTAACTCTCTATTACCTCTCCCCGATTTTTAGACATAATTAAGCAGAACACATTTTGTAGCTATTTATGTGGACTTGGAGGGAGTTCACAATTTCTGTTAAGGAAGAATTGCTACTTTGCCTAAAATAGATGTGAAATGTGTGTATTACATTGGAGATCTCCATAGGCTAGAATGAGGAGCCAAAAAATGTGTGGCTGAGTCAATAGCCATTATCTTTCCAGGTACGGTTTATTTCTTTCCTTTTTTGCCTAATTTACCCTTTCAATACCAAGTTGATAAAAGCTTCCATAGGAATATTATTTTTTGATATCAGCAGATAGAATTGTGGGCAGGGAACAAACCAAATCCAAAGGTTATTTTTGCTTATTGATAACTTTTAGATGATCTTGAAGATGTTATACTAGTTTCTGTATCCTGGCAACCTATGCAGTTTGCTCTGGGAGCCAGTTTGCTGGTGACAATATTGTAAAAGTCATAGACAAATAAATAGCACTTCTGTGCTTTTGCCTGAATCCAGGTGATTGGTTTCAAAATTAGGGAGTTTCTGCCATCTTCAGTGAAAGAGCTTAAGGAAAAAGGAAAGTATTAATGACGCACTACGGTCACATTGTTACTCCCTAGTCACTGAAGAGCACATTATAATAATGCAGGTATTAACTCATGCTTGTCACACCATGAAACAAAACTACGATAATGATCAGGGTTCTAAATGGCAAATTCCACCCTGGTAAGTAAATTACTGCAAACATTAACCCTTAAAAAAGGAAGAACAGTTGGGGCTGGCCTCGTGGCCGAGTGGTTAAGTTTGCGCGCTCCGCTGCAGGCGGTCCAGTGTTTCGTTGGTTCGAATCCTGGGCGCAGACATGGCACTGCTCATCAAACCACGCTGAGGCAGCGTCCCACATGCCACAACTAGAAGGACCCACAACAAAGAATATACAACTATGTACCAGGGGGCTTTGGGGAGAAAAAGGATAAAAATAAAATCTTTATAAAAAAAAATTAGCACAAATTTAAAAAAAAAAAAAAAAGGAAGAACAGAGAAGATTTCACAATGTTCCTACAGTCATGTAGACGATTGCCTCAGAGTTTAATCATCCTCCATTTGCCCCTTAACAGACTGAGCTCCTCATTCGAGTGTCAGTGGAGCAGCCAAGTAACAATTCCTCTGCAGCCTGGATCCAGGTGACAGAGCACCCCATATCCTTCAGGGGTGATGTTAACTATTAGAATTTAGATCCAACCACAGACATATACCCTAGTAAGGTATCAGTGGGAAGATAAATCCAAGAACTACCCTCTTCTATTCCAAAGTTGTTCTCTTAGAATTGGTTGGGTCTTTTTGACTTGAAAGCATCAATACATTTTAGAAAATGCCTAGCTTCCTTTTGAATAATTCATTTGCTGAATGATAAATTTGGTTCAGAAAAATCTGGCATTGCCATCTATACAACTTTCACCCAAATGGTGAAGAGTAAATCAGAATAACCTTTGCCCTAGGTGCCCAAACATATAAGTTATTCATGGGAGTTCTCAGCAGTTACCATGGAAAATAAAAGCAAAACCCAAAGGCCACCGTTTGCACAATTCTTGACCAAGCACTGAAAGTATGATATGAAATGCTTATTAAACACCTTATGACAATATTAACATTCTTATTAACCTGATCTTGATTCAATAAACTTGTGCCGCAAAGAAATATGACATCTGTGGAACATTTAAGCTCAGTAATTGGGTCGCAAAAATACTAAACAGAGACCTACACTCACTTGGAAATGTTTACTTTTATTTAAAAACAGAATTCTCCAGTGCCTCTCTGCTTTCTGATTTCATCCAGGACAAGAATGAAAATACTGAAATGTGGCAGGATTTCTAACAGAGTGAAAGCCAAGAAACACTGAAAACACAGTCTTGAGATTTCCGGTTTAATTTCTAGGACAAAGGGATTCATTGTCGGTTTATAGCATCTCTGCTGCATAGATACCTGGATCAACAAAAGCTGTCGACCTCTGCGGGGTCACCCGGTGCCCCCTTATGGCTCTGATTGTGTGCTGCTCTTCACAGTAGCGTGCTGGGATGCGGCCAGCCTCTCTTTACCACATCGGCTCCTAACCGTTCCCAAAGGAAGAACTGGAAAATATTTGGGATTTTTCTTCTATACTTTCACATTAGTTTATTCTCAGAGCACTTATCATTTGTATTTTGGGACACATGTTGGGTAAAGAAATATGGAAGAAGCACTTAACTATTTTTTTCTCCCCAAAGAGCAATATCATATTTTTGTTAGTCTAGTGCTTTGTTTTGTTTTGTTTTACTTTGACACACGGCTTCTGTAAAAATTTCAGTCTTTCTCTTCAAATTTAAGTACCCAATTCAAGGGAATAACAACAAACACTGAAGCACGGCTTTTTCATTTTATGAATTTAGCTGCCTTTCATGATGAGTCTTTTTATGGTATCATTCAACTCTCTATATTCTACCTGTTTTATATGTAACACAAAAGAATGTATAAATTTTGTGAATTTATGACAAATCCATTAGTAGTCTGGGCTTTGCTCAGCACTATTTTTCACAAATGCCACTTCTTTTTCTTGTAACCTTTCTTCATTCTTATGCTCGAATGTGGGCGTGAGTTGTGGAAGGCAAGCGTTTGTTAGCAACCAATATTCTCGTGTCACCTTGGCGTACACAGCCTCATGAAATAAGACAAACAAGGAACTGCAAAGGGAAATAGAGATTATTAGATTTGGTTAAGGGATAGCACCTGGTTCTCTGCTGTCCTGATTTGTTTTGAGTCAGAATGCATTGAACAACGTCATTATTTATTTATTTGTTGCTAGAATTTGTGTCTGGCTATGTTCTGGCATATTCCTGTATCTTATGATACTCTGCTGTATCTTTCATACCTGTTTCTTTTTTTATATTCCCATAGCCACCACCCTATGTTAACTTTTAGCACTTTACACTTTAGGAATCAGCCTTAGCCTCCTGGCTGGACATGGCAAACTCAGGTGACTGTCCATGAGAACAGTAGGATTAAGCTGACCTGAGAGAGGCTAGGCTCAGCAGAGCATAGGGGTCAACTGACTGTCCTTTGGACTTCCATCTTAAACCACCACTACTGAGTTGCTCTATACTCATTGTTTCTTTACTACCTGCACCGCTGCCTCCCACCAGATTCCTCCAGGGACTCAGCCACTAAACTGAAGGCCTCTGGTTTTACTCCAGTTAGGCACGTAGTAATGACAGTTCTTTCATGTTCCACCCTGACCTCTATCTCTGGTTTTTCCTCTCCATTTATATTTCGTAGTCTCCTTCTGCTCTGCATCAACTTCAAATAACCAACACTTCGCTGCACAGACTTCGGTTTGCCATGGAAATTAACAGTGAAAATTATAGAAGAATATGGCTCATCTTGAAACTCAGTTATCAGCCACCAAGGGAATTGTTCTAGTGATTTGTCTTCTAGGTACAATGTTGTCTTCTATGTAAAATGTTCTTGTTTCAGAGACACTCACCAATTATGTTTTTATAAATGCAAATTGACCTCTCTATTGGAAGGGAAGGTGAACGATATTAAAGAATACTTTTTTATCTGATGAGTTGTTAGAATGGATGAGGGAGGGTTCTACATGGATTAGAAGAATCTACCAGGTTAGGTATCTTTTAGTACTCTGTCTTTTATGTTCTGGTACAATCCATTCTAAAGAGATAAAGTCAGCACATAACACAACAATACTCTATTGCCATCATTCCATGACCTTGCCTCCTTTATTTTTGTGTTTTCTGATTGATCACTGAAGGAACCATGGTATACAGTTTGTGGCATCTTGATCTTTGACTCTTCCTCTAGCTCTTTCGTTCTCTGTGCTGAGTGTTCTGCTTTGCTTTTAGTTTCACACTAATCTTCGCTTTTCTCTTCTGGTATTTTTTGATATCAGATAAGCCACAGACCTGTCAGCCCTTTAGGCACAAATTGGCAAAGTCACCTTGCTTTCGACTTTGCCCTATTCCAGTCTGGCCCCTGATCCTTGATTTACCTCCCCAGTTTTGACACATCTGCTATTCTTGGATATATCTACTAATCTTGCTTTCCCCAGCTCTGGCAACTTTTATGGTGGAAACTCATTCCTCTGGCTCTTTTCAATCTCAGTCACATGGAATGGGATTTCCTTTTGCCCTGTCTGTCCTCAGCTCCTGAGACCCTAAACTTACAAGGTTTACTTTTCTGGCTCGGAATCTTGATCCTCCAGTAAGGGCTTCTGACATGAGATGCTGATTACTCTTCATTTCCCTCTCCAAATTCATCCTTTACCTATCTCTGCCCAGTTCTGTTTCTTAAGAGGCTGACCTCTTTATGTGACTGTACCACCGAAGCTCTCTTGCCGTCTGGTTTCCATTTGGTTTCAGCAATGCTGGAGACTAGCAGATAGGGGATAAGGGAAGGTAAAGTTTTGTTCTCCCTGCTTCTCTTTGCCTGGTTTCAGCAGTGGCCATCTTCCTTTACCTATATTCACAGCTATTTTAATTAGGTGGCCCTGGCTCTGCTTTCACTGGGTGACATGATCCTCTTTTTGTCTCATCTAGTGTGGAGGAGGTAAAAGCTTTCCTTGTAGCTAGTCCTTGCATGTTGCACCATTCGTCATTGGTAGCCTTAATCTGGCCCACACTTTCGTAAATAGTCACATCATTAAATTTTTTTTAATTAGCCCTTTCACTATACCACCTGTCTTTTGTGGGATCCCTGACTGATACATGGGTGTTGAGAAGCAGACACAAAGTATGTGTAATTGGTGGGAATAGGTCTTTATGAATGTGACTGACCTTTAGGGGATAGTGATGTGGAGGTCATGATATGTGTCTCAGAGTTTTGTGTACATACATTTTAGGCAGATGGAAAAACAGATATTGTGAGGAAAAGGTTGCTTGAGGAATATGGCGAGTTAGGATTTTCTCTCTGAGGGGATGAAATATTAGGATGGGTACACTTGCATAGCCTTCTACTCTTCCGCTAAGTTAGTACTTTCTAGAATCGGCACAGTAACAGGCAACAGAATAGACGGAGTGAAGGTTAGAGCCGCAATTTGAAGCATGTGTGCATGAATCAGCCAGTCCGCCCAGCGAGGACTTGGCCTGCTTACCTCCTTTGGGGGTAATGAATGTCTACCATACTGGAGTCAACTCATGAATTAAGTGTAAAACTGCATAGCTTTGGGGATTGGCTCTCCCCTCTTTACTGAGGCAGAAAAAGAGCGGCCAGCAAAGCTCCATCAGCACCACAAATGGGAAACGGGTAAGAGCATTTTAGTTGAAGAGCATGTTGAAGGTACAACAGAGTCATTTCTGGCAGAGTTACTGACTGTAGTGGCTCTATGCTTTATAAGCTGAGCAGTAAGAAGTGCCCTTGGGCATGCATCTGGTGAGGCTATAGGAACAACAGAAAAAGTGGGAAATAAGAAGCTAAATCATTGTGACATGCACTCACTTTCTAAGGAGGCTTCCTCCTTAGAAATGGCAATGGTGCCACTTTCAAAGTTCAATTCAACCCAATAAACGGGTTACCAAATTATTGCCTTAATCCTCAGGGCTACAGCCCTAACATATCTCCGTACCTAAAGCCCATCAGATTGCAGAAAATTTGGCATATTCAGTCACTGCATGCAGACTCGGGTATTTTTGGTCAAAAACAGTGAACTACATAGCCAAATTTAAGTGGAGAGTTTAGTAATTATCTGGTAACTTATTGTTTGCCAACAGCTAAATAGGATCATTCTGGACCTAAGTTGATTTTTTTTGGCCTATTCAGCCAATCTGAATTGGCTGTCTATGGCAGACCAAAGTTAACAGATCATGGGCTTTTAGACAAGCGACTATCCTTAGCAGAATGAAATGCAGTCATATTCAGGGAAATCATAAAATCCCTTGTGTTTCAGCTGGGAATACAAAGAAAGAGTGAAGAACAATGTATATGTAAACTTTTTTTGGTATTGAGTGGTTAAATACTGATGGAAAATTAGACAGTGTTAAAAATAGAAGTTCCACATTCTAAAATTTTAGATCCAGAGAAAAATGAATAACAATAGATATTCATCTTTTGATGAGTGCCAATTGAAATGGCTAATGATACAGGCCCAATTTACCGGATTTCTGCTCTGTGTTCATTGGGCAGAGCTGGTTTCACACAAGTCTCTGACTTTGCTCTGAGGTAAATCTCTACCCTCTATATTTCTCCACTTCTATCCTACTCAATAAAGAACCACACATCCCCACGCATAGTGAACAAAGCTATTATTTAATGGAATCTTTCCACTGTGAAACCGAATTATTTTAATTGGCTTAAAATAATACTAAATGCTGAAAGCCAAGTACGCGACCTCTGGCCCTGCTGGTGTTTAAGATATCATACTCTTCATATTTCTGGTGAGAGTCTCAGGCCCGTCTCTGAAGAAGGGCCAAATGTAAATAAATTCATAGTGTTTAGATCAGGGTTTTGCCAATGTATATTATGTCTCATATAAGCCTTTATTATGTAACTTCCTTCTTTGGGTTTTACAGAGTTCTTGTTTGTTGACATTTAAGGTGTGTCTAGAAAGTGTATTTTTGATTTATCCTACTCACCTAGGCAGAGTGCCCTGGACATTAGGGATCTGGTTTATACTTCGTGGTTTATTTTTTGAGGTTGTATATTTCCTACATTTTGTGCATGTGCCCTTGGACTTCTTAGGAAAAGCTTGATAGATCGTTTTTATAAATCAATAAATAAGTAAGTAATACATCATGGATCAAAGGCCACAGCAGCAGCACCATAGAGAGAATTATATTGTCCTAGGCACTTATGTACTTATAATGATGGTATCCTTGGACCCAAGGCCTAACACGTTTTTCATTAGAGCTATTAGATTCCATACAAGTTCAACAATTACAAACACTCTGGTGAAGATGATTAAAATTCAACAGGCTTCTTTTACAGGCGTCAGAGTTTAGTATTCTCATGTCTTCGTCTTTGGCCTGACTTCTTTCTCTACTTCAGAATTCCCTTGTTTGACTTCCAAAAGCTACTCTATTAATACCCCTTAAACCCAGAGGCATAACTGAAGAAGAATGAAACTTGGAATTCTCGAATCTTTCATGAGCCTCCCAGAATCTGGGTCCAGCTTAGGAGTTCCATCCAGGAGCAAGCATGCCTGTCACTCTACATGCTCCAGGTCAAACTTCAGAACCTCTAATCTAAGAAGGGGTTTTATCATTTGTAAAATCCACCAGGTTTCCTTTGGAGGAGAGGAGAGACTTTGAGAGGGGTACTCCCCAGGAGTTGTGATCCAGAATGTACTGTTTGCCTGGGTGGCTATTCATCTGCCCTGTTTAGCGCTGTCTCCCAGTCCTCAGCACAGTGCCTGGCACAGTGGAGGACTCACACATTATTTGCTGAACCCATGAATGAATAAATAAAAATTTGTAAAAGCAGGTAGAAAAGCCAACAATTTAGTAGGTAGACTTGAATCTCTAACATAAACATATATCACATACCTTTCAAAGTAAAGTAAAGATATATTTTATGAATAAAAGAAAATAAAGTACAGGGAGATGGAAAAAAAGGAGATGCAAAGGGGAAGAGAGAGAAGAAACAAGATTATAGCGCTTTATTCTGATAATGTGACTGAGTATTTTGGTATGCTAATATGCTTAGTTTTCTGTTTAATTGTCTTGTTTTGGCTTTTTTTCCCTCCTGTTTTGAGGGAAATAGCATTGGGCAGACTTAGAATCGTGGTCACTGAAATTTGTTCTAAAAGCTTCTTCCCAACCTTCCCTTTCACCATTTTATTTCCAAGTAATTAGCATAACAACATCAACAGCAGTAAAAATAACTCACATGCTTTAAAGCCTTACTCTTTGCCAAGCATGAGCTTAAGTGTGCTATGTACAAATCTGTGCTGAAGCCTCACGACTATTCTAAGTAGATGTCATCATTTCTCTCATTCTACAGAGGGGGCAGTGAGATAAGGAGGCTTAAAGGAGTTAAGTTCCTTTGCTCAAGATCACACAGCATGTATGTGGCGGATTTGAATCCAGGCAGCCTTTCCCACACCCTCTTCCTGGGTTCTCAGTGTTCTCAAATCATCCTCCTGGTGCCCACAACCCCCATCACTGTGCTCACTTTGGCTGTGAAGCCGCAGGGGTCCTATCTGGATGGGCTTTCCTAATTGCTCATCCTTCAAAACTTGTGTATCTTGTGTTTCTTCAGAGCCCTCCTCTGAGAAATATATCTTTGCTAATGGATTAAGAGCTGATAATGAGTTCATTTGTTGTCATTCCAAGGAAAGTCATTTATATATTTAACAGAGACCCCCTGAAGATTGTGTTTTGCCCAAAGGAGTAACTACAACATTGAGAAGTTCAGACAGTTGGTGGATTTTGAGGGGAAGAGCATCAATTTGGTCCAGGCTGACTTTTCAGTGCCCTTCACATCGCACTAAAAAAGCAGATGCCTTTTTGGCATATGCTCAGGGAAGATGTGATGGGAGAGAAAGTGTTGCCTGTTTCTTCACTATTTATAAGTGAATCTAGTCAGGCTCATTTATATGTATGTCCTTGTTTCCTCTTTTGTCTATGAGAGCACCCAGAGAAAGTTTGGCCTGTATCCTTGGGGGTTTCTTGGGAAAGAGGGCAGTTTGACACTGGAAAAGAGACTGCGTTGCTCTTTGTTATTGACGTTTGTGCTGATGCAGCAAGCAAGCTTCTCTATGGGTGTATGTGTTCTGAATCAATTCAAAGTTCTTCCTTTAGTGGTATTGTTTGTTGTGGTATAAATGTGTGGATGGAGAATAGGAGAGAGAGAGAGAGTCAGAGTCAGAGACGGAGACAGAGAAGAAAGGAAGAGGAGAAGGAGAAAAAACCCTGGATTTAATATGGAATTGGGTTTACATTTGTGCTTGTCTGTGAGATATATTGGAAATAAAAATTTCATTCTTGAGTTAACCAATTTCAGCTCAACTGTATACATAGTCCAATAGTCATGATGGGAAGCTCATAAAAGAAGCAATAATGATGGAAAGAACAGTGGCCTTTAAGTCAGGAGACCTGGTTTCTCGGACTCATCCTGCTGTATTCTACCTGTGAAAACTTGGGCAAGTCAACTCACCTCTCTGATACTCAACTAGGGGAACTTCTAGGTTTGGACATGCTGTAATTTAATGATTTGGTGATTTAAATCTTTGCCATTTATAAACCTTTACTTCAAGGACCTCACCAGCTGTCTTAGGTTGAGATCCTAAGAAGCAGACCCTGAGACAAAGATTCCCACGCAAGTGATTTTTAAAGAAAGTGTCTCAGGGAAGACCAGTAAATGAATGGGAAGCAGGACAGGAAGAGTAGGCGGCCAGGAAAAGATCCATCCCAGGCAAAGTTCTGCAGAATGTCCATCTGCTTTATCCTCAAGGGAGCTCTGGAGTGTTAGTCATGCCTGAGAGTTGTCATGACGTGAGGCAGGGGAGCTGGGTTTCCTACCCCCGTCCCTTGTCAAGGGCCACCTTTTCTCCCCTGCTCCCCTACTCTCCATTTCCCTGAACTTCTGGTTTCCCCCCAAGCATGCATGCAAAGGGACTCCCGTGGCGTGAGGGCAATTCTCCTAAAAAGAGTGGATGCAGGCTGTTGGAAGTGAAAGCTATCCAAGGGGGAATGATGCACAAAAATGGTAGAAAGAGACCTGGGGAGAGCTGGCTGGAGTACCCTTCTGCTCCTCTCTACCATACATTGTGAAAATAGCTAAGTTTGTGACATGGCTAAGTTACTGTCAACATTAAATTCACATGTAGAGAAAGATAGTAAATAAGGCTTAGTTAGAAAGCAGCCACTCTCTTTCCAGGACTCACTGGTGAGGCCAAATGCCATTTGTCAAACCAAACAAATTTGTTACCCTCAAATTGATTATCCTCAAATCTGATTGCTATTAAAGTTTCAGGAGATATGGGAAAGGCATTCATAATATCTGCTGCAATGTAGAACTTTGATTTCCTCTTAGGTCAGTATACCATTTTTCATATAAGGCAGAGACAGCCTTAGGGCACAAGTTGCCTGCTCTTTATGAGTGGTGTCCAGAATCTTGTAAATGAGAATACTCTAAAAAGTAACCACAGGAGGGTAAAAACGAACTAACAGAAAAGTAACTGGGGGAATCTACACATATTCCAATATTCTTAAAAGCAAAGATATTTTTGTTCAATTTTCAGCCCATGGTTTTATTCTCTCTTCAGACACACTTTTTTTTTTTAATGAGTTACTCATTTTCTTTCAAAACACCTACATACTTAAAATGTTTTCCTTATGAATCAATTTTTTATTTGACAGAAGTAAAGATACTTGTGCCCATAAAAAATGCCATGTGTTTTTGAAGTGTTAGAAAAAACAGCTCTTTGGCACTAAACAAAGCTGAGGCAAGAACATAGGAGAGCAGCTGCCGAATGACAGAAAAAATGTAAGATAATGAGACATGTGAGAGAATGTATAATTTAATGTGGGGCTTGAAGCAAATGGCGGGAGGAGGAACATAAATGAGAAAACAGTTAAAAATAGTGACTAAAATGCCTTTAAATCCAATAAAACATAAAATGAATCAATTAGTGCTTAAACATTGGAGGAGGCACGATGCTGTGAAAGAATCTGGAAAAGGCTGACAGATTTTTAGTCTGTGAATTTAAATTCATAGGACCAACAATTTCTCTGCCTAGCGAGATTTATCTGCTGTTTTTTTCTTCTTATACTAGTTGACAAAATGACTTCCTTTCTTTTCCGCTCTCTGAGCTGAGAATCAATCTGTTATAAAAGCCTCGGTTTTCAGTTTTCTGAAAACATTCCACAAGATGTGTGATAAAATGTGTGCAAGTTTTAGAAAATTCTTGTAGCTCCCACTAAACTGTGGCTCTCTCTGCATATGGATATTAGAGGTGCTTCTTAGAGTGGACCAGAGCTGGCTCATTGGGCCAGGTTGATGGAGTTCTTGGGAATGACGGCAGTAGCTCGTGGCCCTCTAAGATGCTTCTTCACTTCTTCCCAGTTTCTAATTATATTGTCCAGGGGTCTGTGTATTCGATCCTATAACAATAACATCCAGAGCCGTTCAGTGAGTGCTTGCTCCATGGGAAGTTATGGAAGGCTTGGAAGAACATGAAAGCTTTTGAGAACGGGTTGGCTATATGTGTCTTCCTGGGATGATTTACCTGAAGCTTGCATTCATGGAAGTAGAGGCCTGGACGACATCTAGAAACCCTTGTTGTTTCTAGGAAAATAGTGTGTTCTCCATAAACAAGTACTCACTCAGTGCTGGTTAAATACATGAAGAGATAAAATAGTATGAAAATGAGGTTCACAGGTTATGCCAACAAAATGACATTTTCACCTTAGAATTTTGGGACCATAATAAATCTTTTTAACTAAAGTCTAGTTTAACTGGACTTAAACATCTTTCTCTTAGGTTTTTACACTTTCAAAATTCCAACCATTGATTCATCTTATAACAGATACATAATTCAAATGGTTTAGTTTTCCAGTTTTTCTTCAATTTTCCTCCAAATTAATGGTATGTGCAACAATCAAGAGCACTGAGGAAGCATGGCAGATAACATGTGTCTTTCCAAGATCTTTGAAATTTTCCCCATATTATGTTATTCATTGCAAGAATATATTTTGTGGAGAGATCTGTATCAGAGTTTTGTGACCAGCTTTGGTCTTCGACTCTTGTCCTTTTCTACTAAGGTAGTATTTCTAAAACATGGTCTATGAACCTACAGCCTCAGAATCACCTTGAATGCTTGCTAAACCTCAGGCTCCTGGGCTCCAAAACAAACCGACGAACTAGAATGCTAGGGCTTGGGCTCTGAAATCTGCATTTTTCTAAGCTCTCGTGGTAATTCTTGTGGGAGTTGAGAACCGCTGGCCTAAAATATAGAGTGTACTCCAGACAAAGTTGTGCAACAAGCTTTGCCCTCCATGATGTTTGGCTACTCCTCCATGTCCCTCCCCTTCCTCGAGCACCTCTGGTTGTTATTTCTGTCCCCCCAAATGCGTTTTATAATGAATTTACACTAATGCATCAATGACTTGATTTGTTGTCCACCAATACTGTGTATTTTAAAAATAGGGCTCCTGAGGATAGTAAGGTAGGCCTAAAAATGACCGGTTCTCTAATGCAGACGTTCAGCCACTGTAACAGAGGTGTTATCTATCACATGGCTAGTGCAACCTACAACCTTTCACCTACTTACCACGTGGCCATTCTAAAGTCACTTGGTGCAAGGTCCCTAGAAGCAGGAGTCTGAGTAGGAACAAGGCAAACGCAACAGCAATCTTTTATTTCCCACCGCCCCTTAAAAGTATTTAGTTAGGGAAAATTCTTTCCCTGCCCTGGATGAAAACTTGTGCAGTTCCATGACATTTTGGTCCTTTAAAATAAAAAAATGCAGTCTCAATGGAGTCATTCACAATATCTAGTCTGAACTTGATTTAAAACTAAATCTTCCCTTTTCCCCAGCCGGGCTTTGCTTTGGGCTGCCTGCACATAGTGGCCTTTCTCCTTTTTTCCCCATCTGGCATTTTTCGTCTTCTCCTAGCTCAATAGCTACTATTTCTCATTCTGCCAGGATCGAACTAAGGGGTAGAGAAGGCTAAGAGGGACAGGAAAGTTATTACTCGATCGGTGCGGTCTTAGGATGGTTGGACATTCTGACTACCCAACGCTTCAGTCAGTTCTTCAGAAACTGCCACTGGGCACGTTTGACTGAATGTTTTGTGATAATCGGTGATGCGTTTTTCTTGTTACCGTTCCTTCCTCAGCCCATGGTTTTCTCCTCTCCCTCCTTCTTTCCCTTCTTCCACCTTCCACACTGGGTGCTTTCTCTGTCTGTTTTGCCTGGGTTTACTCAGGAGCTGCATTCAGCTGGAGGGTTGGCTGGGCTGGAAGACCCAAGATGGCCTCATTCATACAGCTAACAGTTGGCGCTGGCTGTAGCCTGAGATGTCTCTCTTTCTTCTCCCACCTCCTGCCAGTGTCTGTCAGCAGGTGCGATTGACTCCAAGTGGTGGTCTCAGTGCAGAGTCTCAAGAGACAACAATAGAAGTTGCAAAGCCTCTTAAGGCCTAGGCTTCTAAGTCACATAACGTCACTGTTATCACATCTTATCGGTCAAGGCAAGTCCAAAGGCCAGCCCAGATTCAAGAGGTAAGGAAGTAGATGCCATGTCTTAAGGGAGGAAGGGACAAAATCACAATGGAAAAGATCTTAAACATCATGATGAGAGGAATTTGTGTCACATTTTGCAATCTACCACACTGACTTTTTAGAGTTTTTCAAATTTATGTCAAATACTAGTTCACTGTGTCTCTGTAATTCCAGAAGACATGCATCAAGCTCTCTGAGTGGTTCCTGGGCTTGAGGGCAAGTAAAACATGAGGCAGAAGGACATGCAGAAGAGCTCATTCCAAAGAAATCTTCTTTATAAACATCTCCTTGATTTCTGATACTCCCATCCTTTTATACCATCAATTATGGGTAAGAGTCAAGTAACCTGTTTGTGGATGATGGATGACTTTTTTATAAATTCTTTGTGTGGTCTCATACCTCCTTTGATATGTAATAGTTATTGCATTTTGGTGTTTTCAACAAAACTTTAACATTTTCTTATACTTATTTGAGAAAGATTCCCAAAATGAACCTCTCTAACTTCTGAGCCAACAATATCTACTAGTGCAGCTTTGGAGTCACATGGGCCAGGATCTGGCTCCCAGATCACCACTTACTTCTTCTCTCTGAGCCTCACATGATCATCTCTGCAAGGGGATTGATATGACATACTTCATGTGAGGCTCACATGCATTTTGGCAATCCCATTCTTCTTTACCATGATTTGTTTACAGTGCTGTGTAACCTGAGTCTGGCTAATTATGTGTAAGATTAAGTCTGCTTGGGGTTTCCAAGACAGCTCTAAAAGAATAAGCCTCTTTCCTTTGTCCTCTTCCCTCCTTTTCTTACTTTAGATGCTATTGTGTGAGGACATGATATCTGGAGCTAAGGCAGTCATCTTGTGACTAAGAGGTGACAAGCCTAAGGACAAAAGGCCATTTCACTGAGAATAGTGGACATGTGAGATTGGAAGAAGATCCTGGCTCAGCCATTGAACCAACCTGGAATTGCCACTTTCAGAATTCTTATTATGTGAGAGAGTTAAACATCTTTATTATTTCATTACTGATGGTTGAGTATTTTACTTGCAGCCCAAAGCATCCTGATCGAGATAGTGGTTATTATTGTATGTAGGGAAGGGGCTAGTACCCAAATTTTTCAGATTGGTTTAAAAAAGTAAGTAAAGCAAGGCTAAAGAGTTAAATAAATTGACTAAGCCATGCTGTTAATCAGTAGCAGACAGGAGACTAGAGACCCTGACCTCTAACTTTCAGGATACATTTCCAGTCAGCAAATATTTATTGAGCACCTTCTAAATGCAAGTCTCTAGAAGGTACCTTCTCCACTGCTGGGCCTGAATATCAGGAGGCAGCCTGATGTGGGGGAAACAAGGTGGCAAAGTGATAAGAACACAGGCATTGGATCCACAGACAGGCCCATTTCTGCCACTTAATCACCGTGGGATTTGGGGCAAGTCTCCTTTCTCCTCTGAGCCAAGTTTCCACAGCTGTCAAGTGCAGTTGAGCTGACCTAGCAAGGATGTGGCAAGGATTATATGCAAAATTAAGTAAGATAATGTCTTTGAGGCCTATCTCAAGATTGTCTCCAAACTAACCGTTTTTTTTTTTTACTATGTAGTTGTGTCCCAGTTTTATGTTTTATCTTATTATTATTATTTAAAAAATTATTTTATTGAGGTCATATTGCAAGCTAGCCTTTTTAAGATGTCAGCAAAGTGGTTGGGTTGGGATTGGTTCCCCAATGGCTGGTGAAGGGGGACAGAATGCCTCTGAAAGGCAATTTGGAGTTTTTGGAGCAAGAAGACAAGCCAAACTAAGCCCTTCTGGGAAAGTCTTTATCCCAAGTGTAAACTCAGGGGGCCAAAGGCTGACTCCAGTTGGTGATAAGAGTGGTAGATGGGACTGGGTCCAGAGGGCGGTGTTTGGGAATTAGCGTGGGTGAAGTTCCAGGAAGATAGCTGCAAAAAAACCTCAGGGTGTCTCTACCCTGCCCCTTGCTGCCCCTGGGTCTTGGATGTGTGGGTGTGTCCACCTGGTGTAGAAAGCCAGCAAGGCAGATGTAGAGGTTTCAAGTGTGTACTGGGTGCTTCGAACAGAGAAGCTCAATAAGCTTTCTCTTGGAACTAATCCAAATGTCAGAAACTCCTTCCTCCTGCTTCTCCCCATGGCTGGTGTGGGGAAGAAGCTGCACATCTTGCTGGAAGAATCTTTACAGGGAAGTAGGAGTATGTTCTGGGAATCAAGGAGATTGAAATAGGCTTCACCCCCAGGTTGAGCACAGTTGGTCTTTGGTTGGGAGGGGACTGTGTCAGCCTGCAAAGAACTTGCCCAGAGGCTTTGGGTGGCAAGTACTAGTGGGAATTTGCGTAAGATTGGGCTCCCTGAAAACAGATTCTGAGCTAGAGAGACTCATGCAGGAGCTTCATTGGAAGTGCTCTTGGGACCACTATCTGTAACGCAGTGAAGGAAGCAAGATTAGCAAGAGGGAGGAGGTAAACTTAAGTACAGTGGCAACAAAGGCTTCTGCCAATCCAACCAGAGTTATGAGGCTGAGAGTACCGTCAAGGAAAGGGGACCTTCCTTTAACCAAGCATTGGATGCAGGCTGTCCGAGGAGAGGGGTATAACCTTGGACAAGGCAGCTTCCTTTGGCTGAGCACAATTCTCAGAGAGGGATGCGGCTCTAAGTCATGGACAGACAACATTCCCTACAGCTCAAAGAATGAGTGGGTGAATTGGTCTTGAGAGAGAGACCTGGATGGCACATTATAGCATCTACTATAAAACCCAACTCTTGCCTCCTGCTAAACAATATGACTGAATACAAGGGCTTTATAATTACTCTCAGCCCAGTCTGCCTTAAGCTGTGTAAATTCGTATGTAGTTGTTGATTTAAAAAAATGCTCACAATATTTTTGTGTGCAAGTTCTTGAGTACTCGGCCTGTCTGCCAGTCACTAGTATTTCTCACTGTCTCAGGAGGGGATTCTGCCCCAGCCCTGGTCCTGAGGCACCTTACCCACCCCCAGCCAGCTCCCGGCCAAAGGGAAAAGCCAGAAGAACTCTGTAATAAGTGTGCTACAGCAAGAGTTGTTCCCGTAGCCAAAGCTCTCATTTAGAGGCACATATCTATAGACATCAGTCAAATATAGGTGGATATTCAACCTCGCCCTACCTAGAATTAGGGAAAATTTATCACTACTTCTTGGGAGACCTCACAGCTTATTAAAGTTAAGAACCTGGACCCTTTATGTGATCTTGAGGCACATTTGCAAAATGGCCAAAATTCTATTATATTACCTCAAAAGGGTATGTATTGAAAGCCTCAGGTCAAATTCTTTCCTTCTCTTACAGCTGTCATAGTAATAATCAATAAATGTGACATATAATACAATTGGTTTCTAAGATTGGTATTCACTGTTATTTTGGTGTTAGCACCTGAGATAAATATTTAATGAGTGACTGTGGTGTGTCCTATAGTAAACACTTTCTAGGTATTTATTTTTAAACTAGGCATCAGTTAGGCACAATTATACCCGCATTTCACACATGATGACACTGAAATGTAGAGATGAAGTGATTTGCCCAAGCTCATGCAGCTAGTAAGTGGCAGAGCTGTGGTTGGAACCCAGGTAGTTGAGTGTCAAAGCTTGGGGACTTTCCTTCCACAGCACACTGACAATCACCCAACCCTATCCCCCAAGAGGCTGATGAGCAGGACATGAGTAAAAATCCTGAGATCTAGACAATAGAATGCTATTACACTTAAGCAAATTAAAAATAAGGAAATTAACTTAAGTGTTTAGAAAGTGCACAGGATGAGTATTTGAAGATTATTCCTACATCAGCTCCTACACATTCCAGCATAGTTTGATGTCGTGGGTGACTGTTTGGTGAGGCAGATCAGACAGAGGGTCCTAGCAGCAATAACCTTAAATCAAGAAAGTTTACTCCAAATGTTCCCAACATAGCCCAAAGCCAGCAAAGTTCACAGCTCTACATTAAAATGTTAGAAAAAGATCACATTGCAGCAGCTGCTTATGTGGATTACCTAGTCTAGCCATTCTGCTAAGACTTAAAAAAACCTGTCTGAGTTGTAGGAAGAAAAAAAAGCAAGCCTCTAAAATATCAAGTTGGTGCTTGTTGGTAGAGCTGCGATTTCCCATTTGCTGCCCCAGAAGACTCAGGTGTATCTGAAATAAAGTCAAGATGTTTTTCCAGACTCTAAAGTAGTGGAACATTTCATTTCTGTACTACCCCCACTATGTCCTATGCTGTTTCTAGAACCACAACTTGCCTTGAAAGTTTTTTTTAATCCTTGAAATGTTTCACAGCAATCCAAAGGACATTAGGAAATCTCAGTCCCTTCTCACAGCCACTTTATGCAACTTCCTTTAATATTTCACAAAGAAATAAGATCAAATGGACTCTGTCCTCTGCAAATGTCCTCTGAGAAGGCCAGTGATATCATTACCATGTGTGTGTGCGTGTACACGCTTTTGATATTTAATGTACCTTAACATAGATTAAGATTTTTATCTTCAAAACATCAGAGTATGGTCTATAAGGCATGGTGTGATCTCCGTTTTACACAGGGGGACACTGAAGTTCAGTCTTGGCAAAGATCTCACAATGAGATTAGAAACCGTGGTGGTGCTTTTCAGCTAGCAAATTGGATATCTCTTCCTGAGCTCCTACGTTCCCATTTCTCTCCACAGTGCTATTTTTGACAGCCTTGGTTTCTTGCCTTTCCTTGTTATTGTGGTTATTGTTGGGGTTAATCACAGTCAGAAAAACGGTGAAAGTAGATCTTATGAGAATATTTCTCTGTGTGGTGATGTTAAAGACCTGATGTCTGCCGTCGTAAGTTTAGTTAGGATAATCATCTAGACACAGAGGTGGGAATGATGTTTTTTTCAGGGTTCAGAGATTTGTTGAGCGGGAAGAGAGTCAGAGTATAAGTGTTCTGGCCCCTCAGTGCAGCGTTTTTATCACAAGGAACAAAGTAAAAGTTAAACTGTCAATCTAGTTTGAGGAAGTTTATGAAAAATTATGAATTACCTATGAGGTAACTGTGAACCTGAAACAGGGATCATGTTTCTCATCTTGTTCTTGTGATTTCAAGACTATTTAGGCTTCTGTTGTGAAATGTTTTCTCAACTTGAAATCCCAGGGTTCCACGTGCATGGAGAGAAGTGGCATAAAAATACACACCACTGATGTCACTTCAAGAAAGGTCAATGAAATTCATGGTGTTACTCCTGGAATATAAACAGACTGAAAAGAATCAGTGTGGTAGATCTCTTGGTTTACCCTTTGCGTAGTTTGTTGGTTAAGCTTTTGTTTGGCCACATGTAACCTACACCTGAACTACAGTGGCTAACCAAACAGGGGCTGAGCTTTCAGACTTTGCAAGGACTACGGAGGTCATCGTCCCAGGGTCGGTGTTCAAGGATACCAGCAAGGAATCAGGCTCCTTCTTTTTTCTTGGTCTGCCATCCTTAATGTATGGCTTTCATCCTCATGGGCTTAAGCTCCCTTCTGGGCAGTATGGTCAAGTTTCAGGCTGAGGACAAAAAATAAAAAACAAAAGGCATATATGAGCTTCCTCTTTCCCTTTTAAATAAGAATAATAATAATAATAATAATTAAAAAAAACTTTTCAGAATCCCATCTAATAGAGTTGCTTTTATATTTCATTGGCCCGATCTGGGTCACCTGACCATACCTAGCTGTAAAGGAGTTGGAGGAGGTATTTTAAAGTGGTAATAAAGCCACACTGAATTTTTATTTTTGCTGCTAAGGAAAAAGTAGAGACTAGTTATTGGGTGGGAAGCCAAAATTAGGAATAGGATTAACGCCTGTGGGAAGGAAAGGATATACTTTCTTTTTCTTTCAAACTTTATGCTTGACGCATTATATATGTTCAAATGTTCCATCTTCCACAGAGTTTCTCTTCACTCTCACCATTTTCTCTGGATTCCTATGGCACTTTGTCCTTTACTTTAAATAGAGTGTCATTAATTCCATTCTATCAAGGTTGTTTACATGCCTGTTTTCCTCATTTAGACAGACAGCTTCTCAAGGATAGAGACCTAGTCTAATTCACCTTTGTAATTTCATCCTTTACTACCATGGCTAGTACACTAGTAGGAGCTAAAAAGCTTACTTGAATAAATATAAGGACATTGCAAGGAGTGGTAGGTCATGATCCCTAGGAAATAGACTCTGAGATTCTGGGGTCTATCTACGTGCCTCTTCCCCAGACTTCCTTCTTCCTTCCCCCAAATCCAGTCTTCCATTCTTTCTCCTCCTAAGCACTTGACCATCCACAACCTCCTTCCCCTGCCTGCTCCTCACCCCAAGATTCTGCATATACACTTGCTGTGTCCAGTTTTCTTTCCTCACAAAGTGGTTGACCAGCACTGCCTGAACTTTCCTTTGGAAGGATTCCCTCTCACCTTGAGTAGGGTTATAGTGCAGCAATAACCCAACCTTGGGTTGTACCACACACCAAGCTGACTCCTCTGCGAATAAAGCTCATTTGTTTCCTCCTCAAAAGAGATCCCCACCCCCAATGCAACCAAAGATACCAGCTGAGAGAGAGGCTTGGGTGTCACAGTTGTGGGTGGCATGGAGTCTGGCTGTTTGCTCAGGCAGCTTACTTGTACTTTCTGGCCCTGCTTGTACCTGATCTCTAATGTTCCACTTCTATCCTGTGATTTTGATTTGATTAGTCTGAAAGAACTATGGCCTGCAAGCCAAATCCGGCTTATTTTTGTAAATAAAGGTTTGTTCTAACACATTCACACCTATTCACTTCTCTATTGTCTCTGTCTATGCTGCTTTCTACTACAAGAGCAGAGGTGAGTAAATGCAATGGGAACCCTCTGGCCCACAAAGCCTAAAATATTTACTCTTTGGCCCATCATAGAAAAAGTTGGCTGACCTCTGATTTGGGGAAATCTGGGAATGCAATATTTTTGACTGAATTAACTCATATGTTCTCATCCCAATTTTCAGGGTTCCACCAATGGGGACCTTGAGCTTGGTAGAACAGACATGCTGAGGCAGAGGACTCAGCTTTCTTTGGAGCTGTGCTATTGCAGTTACTAAGTACTGGGTTTGATTCTCAGTCTTTTCTGCCCTTTGGCTACAGGAGATGAGAGTTTCTTTATATGCCAAAATGCCTTCTGTCTTTCACATTTTACCTTCTATTGGTGATTAATCACACTCAGCTTTTCATTGTCTTTCTCCAGGACATCAGTGGCCCCCAGCAACAGCCACCCAGTTGCATAGTCCTTACAAACCTCTCAAATACCTGAGAGATTGTATCTGCCAGTGCATTTCCTTCTCTCAATATTCTGACCCCGTTCACACTCTGGGCTGGCTTCACAGGTTTGTAACCTGTGGAGTGGCACAGAGCCCTGTGCTCTTTTTTTGAGAGATCTCACATTTGTTTAATGCTACGCTGTCATCATCTTGAAATTCTTAATGATTTTATCCTTGCGTTGTATTTTGGAAGTGAAGTCTGATGAAACAATGGAGTGTGTGCATAAGCAGCAGAGATAGGCACAATGTGCATGTCCATTACTCTTTGCCATTCCATTAATGCAAAGCCTTTGCCATGCTCCATGAATGCAGAATTCCCCCAACATACGTGGGAGTTCAGAGAGATGCAAAGCAAGTAAAAGATAAGCATTTTAAGTTTGCACCTGAATAAGGGATGAGGACTGGGATGACAGAAGGAAAGAGAAAGACAGGGCATAGTTTCTTTTCTTTTTAGTCCTTCCTTATTCATCAATACGCCAAAGACAGTATTGGTAGACTGTGCTTGTATCAAGAAATGAAATGAAAACAGTTGAGTTATTGTTGTAGTGTTTCCACTCTTCTGCTAAGAATGAAATACATATGCATATGTAAGCTAGGAAATAAGAATTGCAGCATTTTAACGATTCTGCATACGAGTTAAATAACCTTATATTTGCATTTAAAACTGTTGTGCATAATATAAAGGTGAGTGGTAAGACTCATGCCAATAGTTTAAAATTTTAATTGACAACAGTAGATAGCAAATAAAAACTCCACAAGAAGTCAGAGACTGCAGAAGAAAAGGAAAAGCTTTATATTTTAGAACCTTTGGTGGTGCTTTTTTTCTGTCTTTTTTTTGAACAAGGGGCCCCACGTTTTAATTTTGCACCGGGTCCTGCAGATTACGTAGGTGGTCCTTTCCCCACTGTGCAGTTTTTCGCAGTCACTTTCCTGCTAAGGGCAATCAGTGCACCACCTCCAGCTAGTCTTCATTGCTGACCAGTTGGTGAGGGATCCAGCTCCAAAATCCCCTTTCAGAGTCTGGTTCCCAGGATGGCATCTGGGAGCTGTCTTAGGTTTGGTTCCCCAGGGAGAAAGCTCTGAGATGGAGATTTGCTCATAGGTGCACCGGGGCTTGATTTCGGGAATATCTGTGAGAGTGAGGGAAGCAGGAAGCCAGAGGGAGAAGGCCCATTGTAATACAATTGCGACAGGAGCTTCAGATGATCTTAGGGGGACTTCTAGAGCTGGGATGGCCCTTTAGAGTTGTTCCAATTGAGCAAGGAGCCTGGGCCTTTCTGCCCTCACATGGGTCAGGCATTGGATGCAGGCTGCACTGGGGAGGGAGTCATTCTCCTTCAGCGGGGGTCAGTTCCTGGAGAAGTGCTTGGTTGTAAGCCCCAGCAGCGAACACTCACAGCAGTTGCGGGGAATGAGTGCCTCAGTCCTGAAGGGGACCTGGACAGCAAAAAGAGTAGCATCTGCTAAACAAGGCCCATGCAACAGCGAAAAACAGGAAAGCATCAACAGATTCCAAGAGAAGCAAAGGTTTTCTCTTAATCTTCCAGTTTCACAAAATTCAGACGACGCAGAGCAGACAAGAAAAATGCTGCTGTCAGATACACCATATAATTACTTTAGTGGTTTAACTATGATTATTAAGATAGAGTCAGGCGATATCAGTTTTAATACAAGAAAACTAGTACTTTTTTTTAAAGTAATTCCCACCCCCAACTCCTGCCCCCCTGGGCTCCCCCCCCCACCCCCCGCTGTCTTTTTTGTTCCAGTGGTTCAAACTCCATGCCTCGTCTGTCCAGAATCCTGAGTCCAGGAGAAAAGTGGAAGTTAGCATACTCTTTCTAAAAAGCGGTTACCCTTGTTGTTCTATTACAACAGGAGACAAGTCAAACATATCAACTGCATCAGACAACTGTTAGGGCCCACGAGGCAAACATTACAAAACCGTCTGCAGTATATAAGGCAGTTTTAGAATTAAAAATAAAAAGCTTCCCTTGTGATTGATGAGATTATACATGGGCTGGGCTGAGATGGCATGTGAATGTGTTTGTGTGCCTGTGTGTGGGTATGTTGGTTGGGGGTAGAGTGGAGGGGACACACCTTACAAGTTTGAACTGGGCAAGCCCAAAGGAATCATGCTTGGCCTAGGTCCCATGCTACAAGTTTGTACTGGGCCATGAAAGATGATGCTTGGTCCTGTGTGTGACACCTGGTGTAGAGGCTGAAAGGAAGGCATGCCTTGTCAGGGATTTTCCGAGATGCTTTCTGGATTTCTCTACCGTTGTCAGCGGCTCCTTTTAGACGTACACATCTTGTGAACCATGCATTGCCAGGGCACCATTCATTCTGGGAGTGGTCTGCTCATTGTTCTTTCTCATTGATATAACCCTGGGTAAAGGGGAAGATCGGCAAGAAGTCAACTTTTTCCCTCCACACAATCAAGAACTCTGTATTTCCTGGTTTGAAGAAAAAAATCAAATTGTGTGGGCTTTGGACAGAATACCCAAGGTTATGGTGAGAGCCAGGCTCGCTTTCTCTCTGTAGGCCTAACCATCCTGCCCTGTGTAGTAGTGTCAGAAGAAGTCAAACTTTCAGGGAAATAGAGGAAAGCTCAAAACCCTGGCCTCCAATAGGAAAGAGAGACAGGCTGAAGTTCTGAGGGCCCTTTTCTCTCACTTATCCTCCTCCATCTGTGAGCAGGGGTTAGGGGTGTTGGAGAATGATATTTAACCGCTAGTTACCATCTTCATAAAGGAACAGAGTATCACTCATTTTGGACCTTGAGGGTGCTGGTTCCATATCGTTAAGAAGAGCATGAATTAAATGAACTTGAAATAGAGGAAAAATGTTTCATGAGGTAGAGAGAGATGCTTGTGCGTTATTGCTGCATTTTGAAAGAGCAAACTTGGATTAAGTTCTTATCATCAAGAGCAGAACAGATTGTCCTTCAGGAATCCACAGGAAGAGAGTACCACAGAAATGCCCTCCAGTGCTTACACCCAACTTCATTGCCACAGAAACGAAATTCTGATGCAAGAGATTAAAAATTCTCATAAAAGTGGGAAAGATCTCATAAATGCCTCCTTGACAAGGTGTTCGGCCACTGTGCTTTTCCCTCATCAGATACTGTTCCCCCCCTCACCTTCTAGTTTTTCTAGCACCTAGGAAACAAATTGTCATAGCATTCAAGATAATTTCTCTTCTCATAAAACAATAATCTCGTTGTAAACCCCCAGGAATGCTGCAATAGGTGTCTCTCTGGTCCTTTATTAATGCTGCTGTTATTTGTCTAGCCTTGGAAAAGCTTTTGGCTCAATGTCCTACTCATAGTTTGGGGCTATGGCTTGCTAGCGTTGTCAGGACAAGTAAAACATTTCCCTTTCAGCATTCATTACAAGAAAAAAAATCCTATTGTATTTCTTAAAAGTGACTTGTGACTCATCTCCTCCTGCTTTGGGGTAGAGTTGAACCTTAATATTTGGTCAATGGCGTACTTCTCGGTTGTGAAAGGTAGTGCAAATGTTTAGAGACTGAGAGATGCTGAAATTGGTATGAGTCTTATTCATTCATGAGCCACACCTACAGGATGCTGGAGGACTGTGTAGAAAGGTTTTAATGAATAAATCTTGCGGATTCTTAGTGTAACTCCGTAACTTAAGATAGAATTCTGAATTCCAGGTGTAGCTGATAATGAGGGAAAGGAACAAATTGGCACATTAGTGCAGACTAATTTTAACTAATATTTTTTCATTTTATCTTTTGAAGAATGAAAATAGCTTTGTTGTTTCTTTATAATTATTAGGTAAATGTTTATATGTTCAAATTTAAAAAAAATTATTACAGTTACAAGCAGGAGAAAATCATTCACGCATGCTATCACAAACATTTCAGAAAAGACAGGGACATATAAGGAAGAAAATATGTTCATAATCTCACCATCCAGGGGTAATTAGCACTAAGATAGTGGTTTACAGCCTTACAATCTATTTTTGTATTTATATGCAGACAGGTATATTTCCCCATCATCGGATTGTATGGTACCTGTTGGTTTGTGGCTTGCTTTTTTTCGTTCATCAGTAAATGAGCCACACCTCTCCTCATCTTTTTTAGTGAACAGATAGACTTATGAAATGTGGAAACATTTTCATAGAAAATGAATTGTCCATTATTTTGTAGCAGTTTGATGGGAAGACTGGGTAGGCGGGAGGAAACAATTTAATTTTTTTGCTTTGAACTTCTCGCTTAATTATACCAAAGGAAAGTTTCTGGGGACGAAGAGTTTTTGACTATCATAGACCAAACAAAATGACCAAGAGTTGTCAAAAGGTCTCTCAGGATATAGTGCTGTGGGTTTCCTGGGGACCTGCTAGGCCATCTTAGGAAATAAAAGGATGTATTTCTCCACAAACATGCGTCTGAGTCTTCTGTCAGAAGAGTGTATGAAATGTATCTGTGAACCATTTTTTTTGTACTACCAAGAGTCTAACTCTAACTTTATAATATCACTCACTCTGGGATTTTTCCCTTTCATTTTTATTTCTAGCTGTGTCTAGAACCAAAACTGAATTAAGGCCAGGAATGATGGGGAGTTTATAAATACATTTTGTTTGAAAGTGCTTGCCTTAGGTAGACAAGGTCAAAGTTCTTTTTAGTCAAAACGTAATTTGCTTTTTTTCCTTGTCTCATGTGTTGCTTGTGTAAACAAAAGGAGATTATACAATGAAACTAAAATCCAGTAAAAACTTATCTGTTTGGGGTTTTATAAAAAACCCCAATTGGCCAAACTTGTCAAATACTGCCAAAGGTGAGAAATCCAAATTGATTAAAATTTGGCTATGTTTCTTGAGCCTAAACTTGATTATTAAGTGAGTACCTGGACTGAGTCATGACGTGAATGCTCAACAGAACGCAGAGGGTGTGACTACTGTGGTGGAACTGGATATGCCAACGTGGCCTTCCAAGTTGATCCAGAAGGGATGTCTCTTTGCTTTATCATACTCACCTCCCATATTTCTGAAATGAAGCTTGTAACCCAGAGAGGATAAAACTCCTGGGAAAATAGTTGAAAGAGTGAAATTACCAGCAGTCTTGGCTTATGCTATCATATGACTCTGAAAGCCTTTTGCTGATAGAATCATAGGGCTGGAAATGATGGAAAGAGGTCATTCAGTTCGTTTTCCTGCCCAAAGCAGAACCATAAATGCATCATTGGTGGCCTTACTTCTGGTTAAAATGGTATTTCTTTAAACAAGAAAACACATTTTTTTCAGTAATTACTAACTTGTGTTTACTTTTGTTTCGGTCATAGTAACTTTGTGTCACTGTTGCAGAACAAAAAAGAGATACTGGATTCTGAGAGATTAGTTTCCCCATAGGATTAATTGGTAACATGGATGAAATTAAATAGTTAAAATGTTCTAATAAAATAATAACAAGTTAAGGTAGTTATAAGTACACACACACACACACATCACATCAGCAATAGCATGTTGTCACAGGCATATTTTCAAAAACCAGTTTCCCAGTAATTAAGTTAAACTTTGGGAAAAAATGTATGAAAATCTCCTGGAGCATTTTGCCACATCCAAAGCCTTTGCTTGACAATCAACTGTGAAAACAATCAACTTTTTACATTTTTCTCATTCATAAAAACAACTAAGTCTAGAAGAAACAAATGGAATTCATAAAATTTTTTGAGGTTTTCCTAAGTTGAATTCATACTGTTAAAAAAAAAACCTTTCATGTTTTGCTTCTTCTATTTCTGCCTCCAAAATATATTTAAACAAAAGTCTCATGCAAATCAATGCCACATTTTCTGGTCATTTGGAATGAACTGTAGACCAAAATAAACTCACACGTAGGCACTACCCACAAGAAGATTATAGTTGGATTTGAGAATTAAGACATAGATACATAAAGAATTAAATAGCAGGTTAAAAGTTAACGCAAGACTGTTGCAGACAGTGCATAATGAATTACCAGATAGGTGGTACAGACAATTGCTTGAGGTCAAAGGAGGAAGAAGATCAATCCTATCATCCTATTATGAAAGAGAGTCAGAATAGATAACCTTTAGGGACCCCTTCAGATTATAGCTGAGTGATACTCACCCGCTCACAGTCAGGTGCTGTGGTCATCTGGACTCACCAGAGTTTTATTTTTCTCCTTGGTACTATGGAGAGAAACAGAAAGAAAAGGCTTCTTCTTAAGGAGTTTATTGCCTATCTGGTTTATTTTTATCGTCCTTCTGTGGGGGACAGATGTGTAAAGATATAAATAATAGTACAGAATTTGTCTTGACACTATGTCTTTACATATGGCCAACCAGGAGGCCCATGCTCAGTAAAAATAAGCACAGTTTTTAGCCCCTTTGGGAGTAGCTGTCCTGGCCCACTGTTTGTTCCTACTGTTGCTCTTCATGCCCTGTTTCATCACTGCATCACTGCTCACTGTCTCCCCCTTGCTCTTATCTTTTTGGATTTGTCTCCTATTTCTGGCCAGGTGCTTGCCCCTGAACTTGGTGGCACCTTTGGCTCTCCAAGTTTTAATCCCGGGCAGCCTCTAGGGCACATCCACTACTGGCTTTTGGCTTTTCTGGATATTGAAGCTTCTGTCTTGCTGTAGAATCCTCTCCAGCACCTAGGGGACTGTATTTGGATTGTATCTTGAAGGATGAACTGAATCCACATAAGATAAAGTAGAAGAACATTCCAAACCAAGGTAATACATATTCAAAGATAAAAACCATGAAAGAAGTTGGCACGTTCCCTATGCTATGATGATATATTCAGGTATTAAATCATCTTCAGAGGGACTTCATTGGCTCCATATGCAATTTGATGGCTTCACTCTTGGAAGAACCCACAAAGGGGCTGTTACAGTTGTTCTAATGCCTAGATATCCACAGACTGATCTTTAGAGACATTATCTAAGTACCACAAGTCCATCTTTGTCACCATTGGCACTTTGAACAAGATTACTCCCTTCAGAGTCTGCTGTAGGTCACCCACGATCATTTGAGATGTTTTCTAGTTCACCTGACAGCTATACCACATCTTCTAAGAGCAAGGCCTTCAATTCTCACCTGACTTCTAACGGGCCGTCTTCAGAGAACTTCAGGTTTGCGTGTGCTGCTTCACCTCGATGCATCTATGAAAATTAATACCAGGTTTTCTGGTCACTTGGAATGACCTGAAGGCCAAACTAAACTCACACGCAGACACCAACCACAAGAATATTACAGCTGTATTTGGGAGCTTTCCTTTAGCACAAAATGTCTCCCAATATTTGATGCCTACTTCCAGAACCACTGATCCACTTAGCATCTCAGGGCAAATTTACAGCAAGTTAATCAAGGCCTGCTCTTTAATCCATGCTTTTTCTTGCAGTGATAGCATACCCCACCCCCTACTTCCCAGCCCAGTTGTTGAACGATCCCCAAATGCCTAACACACTTTAGAGAAATCCTACCAGATCCTTCAACCGTTTTGCATTCTTTAAAGAAGAGGTGAAAGGCTACAACCAAAATGCAGCACATGCTAGGGGAAGTTAGGTGTCCACATCAGAGGAGAAGCTTAACATCCTAGAGCAAGAAAGGATAGAAAGCACTAGGAATATGATGGCTAGAGAAGAGAAGAAATATTATAATTGTCTTCAAATATTTGAGAGTTGTCATCTGAGTGAGGGCCTAGACTCATCCTGCATGTTCTCCTGGGATAGAATTAGAACCAACGTTGAAAACATAAGGAAACAGATTTCAGTTCAGTATGAGCAATGTCTAATAAATGTCTAATTTATTATTAATGATAATGTCTAATAAATGTCTAATAAATAGTCTATGTCTATTAGACTATTAGACTAAATGTCTAATGAATAGTACTGTGGAAACACTAAACAAACTAAATTGGGAGCTCCTTGTCACTGAAATTATAGTGCATGCTCGATTCAAGCATAAGGGGAAGTGAAAAGAATCGGAGGTGCATCTTTTTTATAAGAACATGTTATTACTCTGTAACAATTGCCATAGATTTGGGCTTAATTTACTCATTCACTTAAAACAAATCTTTGAGAGTTTATTATACTTCTGGCATAGTGGGAGCTTCTAGGAATACAGAAGTCACCAGTCATCATGGTTCCTGACTTCAAGAAACTTTCAGTCTAGTGGGAGAAACACGTGATAATTAAGACAGACATACAAACAAATGTGAGGTGCTGTCATGTAACTGATGTTTGATTATCTGTCTCTCCCACTGGAGCGGAGCTTCTAAAAGGCAGATATACTGCCTGTTTTGCTCACCGGTGTGTCTCCAGCACCAGTGCCTGGCACCTAGCAGGCACTCAATAAATTTTTCTTGGCTGAATTTGTTGAATAATACAATAATGTTTGATGTTACAAAAACGTTTAATGTTATCTGACAAGATGGGAAGTGTTCAGAGAGGAGGCGATTCTCCTCCATCTCTGACCTCAGAGCAGGAGTGTGATCTGACACAGAGGAGGAGTTCGTAATCAAGAAGGAAGGCCATCCAAGCTTGTTCAAGGGCAAGCATATGCAACTGCGTTGTACAGGCTGAGATTACAAGCAGTTTCACATTGTTGGAACATATGATATAGGGCAGTGAGTGGTAGAAGACAAGTCTGCAAAGGCTGTAGGAGATTGAATCATAAGGTACATTTTCGTCTATTAAAGACGCTTAATGAATAGAGTAACACAATCAGATATTCCTTTCCTTTTTCAGGAGAAAAACTCTGGCAGCAATACAGGGGGGCTGGAAGGCCAGAGTGATCAAGGCTAAAGTGGAGAAATAGGAGGCTATTGCAGTCATCCAGGAAGGAGATGAGGAATGTTTAGAAGGGAATAATGACAATGAAGACAAAGGGACAGAGATAAGTTTGAGAGATATTTAAGGGATGTAATTTATGGGACTTTGTGACCAATGGGATATGGATGTGGGTGTGTGTAGGGCTGGGAAGGTGGTTATGGTGAGGAGTAAGAGAGCAACATCCATGGTAGGGAGTCATGGCAGCATCGCAAATACATACAATTATAGGAGGTGGAGGATTTGGGAGCCTGTGGTTTAATGAACAGAGCCTAGTAGGGGGCACTTGATTTTATGGAATAATGGTCTAAGCAGAGAACGCATATTGTAAATCATCCGTGTTTACCAATGTGAAGTGAGTGTGGATGAAGTCACCAAAGGAGAGTGTAGAAAGTAAAGTAAGGAGAGAAATGAGGAAAGCATCTGAGGACCATTAATGTTGAGGCTGTTGAAGACTTAGCATCAGTCTGAGCCTCAGTGGTTAGCAGGGACACTACTAGAATTTGGCACTGAAACATGAGATGGGGCACTTTCACAAAGAGATACTTAGTGTTTTTTTTTTTTTTTTTTTTTGAGGAAGATTGGCCCTGAGCTAACATCCGTGCCCATCTTCCTCTACTTTATATGTGGGACACCTGCCACTGCATGGCTTGATGATCAGTGCGTAGGTCTGCACCCGGGATCTGACCTGGCGAACTCCGGGCTGCCAAAGCAGGGCATGTGAACTTAATCACTGTACCACCAGGCTGACCCAAGAGATGTTTAGTTTTGATTGACAATATTTATCATCAATAATACCATCAGTAAAGGTGAGGCACAATTGCAGAATGATGTCAAGTGGACAAATGGTAACATTTGAAAAAGATCTTTCATGGGAAACCTCAAAGAGCAACATTCCTAAATTTACAAAATGGCAATAAGATCCAAAGTAGAGATAATGAGCTATTCAAGGGAAAGTTCGGATGAAGAATGTGCTAAACCGTTTTACTATTTTTTATCAAATTCTCACAATCTGACTTTGGTACATATATTGGCATATATTTTTTTTAGGCCGTCCTTTCTCCAGAGAACTATGGGTCCCTAAAATTTATATTTTCCCTGTAACTTGGAGATAATGGCAGTCAGAAACTTTATCAGATAAGGTCAATTTATTTAATTAGTTTGCACAGGCAAGGAGTGGGGTTAAATTTGGGTGTGCCACTAAAATGGACATCATCTGATAACAAGATGCGTCTCCGCCAAACTTCTTGAGTCTCCAAAGCTCTCTCGAGTCTTTAAGGTCCCCCTTCGTTGTCTCTAATTCTTGCACAAAGACAAGCAAACAATATGGAAATATACTCATTTCTTTTTTCCCAATATATATAAGCTTTTTGGTTCTTCATTGGCAGCTAGCTGGTCTCCTGAGACATGGTCTGGACAATATCCAGAAACAAGTTTAGTGCCTGAGGAGGAACATTGTGAAATCAGTAAGAAAGCAACCTTGCTGATCCAAATGAGTAAAATAGTTCTTTGGTTGGTGGGCGCTCCAATCAAAAATGCTTAAAGGATCTTGAGAGTTCTACTTCTCACCTGACTCAGGTCCAAGTCAATTTCATTTCTCTTGAGTCTTGGGTCACGATTGGGTGGAACTGTTGCTCACTATAGGACAGCTCACTCATTTCCTTTGACACATGCTCTTGTTTTGCCGTGAATACTAAGTGATCTCAACCACATTTTTTTCTAAAATTATAGCAACAAGGGACTTGAAAAAAATGAAACTCATGAGAGAGCTATCTCTTTTGGCTCCTGAAAAGGCTGCTTCTTATTGCCCCAGGAAAGATGAAATGATGTTACTGACCCCATTTCTCAGGAATGATAAATGGATTGCTTCAGCAATAAATGCAAGAATAGATACTGGCTAAGAATGCTTTCAGAGCTTTATTTTTGCCTTATATGTTTATCATGGATTCAACCAATTAAAAGCTGAATCAAACTAGAGCTCAAGACATCACTTACTCTTTTAATATTGCAAAGATTTCAAATATAAAGTTACTAAAGACCTCATATGCACTTTGAACATCTCTTTCCCTCCCCCAACTTCCATGTAAACAAAATATGTTTCTTGCATTGTACTGTTAATGGTGCCAGATTATCAATTTTTCTCCTGAACAAAGTTTGGATGCTTTCCTTACAATTTCTTTGTAATATAATTGTGATATTTTGAAAGAAATGTCATCAGAAAATATTTTTGAAAATTACTGGCAAAAATATCTGCTTAATTCTGGAAGGAATTACATTTAGAGCTTAAGGGACAAAAATGATAGAACTGTCTGTCTTATTTGGTCATCTAGAGAGAAAAGATGTCTTTACTACCTGCAAGAGGCAAACAAAATCCTCCATCTCTAAAAAAATCATTACGTAAAAGTTCTTTATAGGGGATGGTGAAGGTAGAAAGGCTCAAGATTTTTGTTTGTTTGTTTATTTACATATGGATTTATAACTCATATTTTTTCCCCAAAGGACTTAGGGCCACCAAGAGAATATGCTTGAAAGATTCAAAAGGTGTGTTACAGAAAAGAAAAAGTATGTTCCTTAGCAATTGTGATTCTGAACTAGATATGAGCCTTTTTTAAATGGAATAATTTGAAGGACAATTTCTATCTATCTATCTATCATCATCATTATCATCTATCTACCTACTTATTTTGGTGTTTATTTAACAAATGGTTATTGATTCTGTTCTTTGCACGGTCTTCAGCACTAGGAACCAGAGAGTGTAAGCTTGAGATGGGCCTTCAGCTGTCACATGTGGGAGAGGTGTTGCATGGTCTTCACTTTGCTGAGAAATTAAGAAAATTATTACTTATGATCAAAGAAAAATTTCTTCTTGTACTCATCAGATGTTTGTTTCACTAGACCAGTGTTTTCTCAAACTTGGCTAACCATCAAATCAACCTGTGAAATGTATCAGCCTTGGACCTTTAATCCCTGGGTCTGGGGGTGTGTGATGGGACTCTAGTTTTAACAAGGAGCCAGGTAATTTGAATACTTAGCCAAGTGTAAACAATGTGGTACAAGAGAATGAACTCTGCCTGGGCAGGGACCATGTCTTGTTTACCTTGGTGTTTAGTGCTTAGCATAGTGTTGGGCACATAAGTGGTGCTCAATAAATGTTTGTTAAACAGAGTAGTAGACATCTCAAATAGCCTTTCTGGAAGGACTTGCTTCTTGTTATACTTCTTTGCTGCTGCTGTCCATCTCTTGGTGCTTTTGGTATAGACACTACTGTCTGCTCATCATAGGTTAGCACCCTCATGTCATCTGGATCAATAGTGTCAGTTTGAATAGAAAATTAATTACCCAGCAGGATATTACTCAGTGTCTCTTGACCTTCAGCCAGAGGATCTTTATGTCACAAATCAGTGTCTGCAGAACGGGGTGTAGATAAGTATTAATATTATAGGTTCTGTTTATGTAATATCTTTCTCTCAGCACTGAAATCCTTCTTCAACATTTTGTTTAGTAAGTCCAATCTATTCATCCCTCTGTAGGTGTGTATGTTATCTTAAGGATGCCTTACACATGAGTCTGCTTGATTGGACCACCAAGAATTTAGTGGTAATGATTCTTCCACCTGGCTGCTGGGCCTCAGGGTGCCTGAAAAAGGTGTGTCCCAACAAGCAAAGGCATCTCCCCTTCCGACAGGAGATAGTTTGACACCTAGTTTCTAAGTAGGTGTTACCTTAGCTGGAGGGGTGAACGAGGGCTGGGGCAGTCCAAGGGAGGAGTGTCTTGGCAAAGAGAATCTGGTTGATGGTGGAGGCTTGTGACAGACTGCCCTGAATCTCAGACGGGAGGACAGGAAGAATCTGACCTAACGGGTCAGAAATGATAACTGGTAGAAAGTGAAATTGAAGACTGGCATGCTGAAGAGATTTCCCCGAGGTCACTGACTGGCTGAGACAACCATGAATAAAACCAAACTTTGACCTAAAAACCAGTCACTAGACCACATCCTGTAGAGGGAATATTCAACATCCTCAAAGGTCTAATCAGCGAACTTAGCTGGGATGTGATTTGACATATCTCTGTGTTGTCTGGGCAAGGCTAATTGAGAGTTTGTTCTCTAAGAAGTTTTTTTTTTTTTTTCTCGAGTGAGCCTTAGTTTCTAGGAGAAAAATTCCTGAGGTATTCATCCCATTGCTTCTGGGAACACATATCTGGAAGAACATGTCTTAGTCAAGTAAAATTTCCACAGACAATTATAGAGCACCGAGTCTTTTCCTAACAAAGCATCTATTTCTGTAGTGTTGGTTAGTAACCGATACCGGGTAGCATCAGATAACACTACATCAAATTTCTCTGCATTTATAGTTTGACTTTCGTATATTCTGAGAAGACAAGTATGAATCACAGGTATTTAGCTATCTAACAGGTTCCCAGCATTTGCCAATCTCTGTAGTAACTTGAAATTTTCCCAGTTGGCTTCTGGCCAATGGGCCCTGTAGGCAGTATAAAGTGCTTGTAGAAACACAGTGTGTGCAGATTACTTCCAGGATCTTTGAACCCCAGGGATGGTAAGTGTTTTACATGGTAAAGAATACTAAGGAGATGTCTAGTCCTCTCCCCTGCAGCTCCAGCCTTCCCTGAGATGTAAATCTTACTCAGTATTTTGATTGAACTCATTAACCCCCTATTAAGGCTGTGGCCAATGGAGTAAGACTTAGCTTTTTCAGGGAGTTTATAATTTTCCTTCCAGAAACAGAAATCTAATGACATAATCATTGAAGAGGATTTTTCTAGAATGCAAAGTGGAAAGTCTCATTTTCAGTAAAAGAGGAGAGTCAAATGCTGTATGTAGCAAAGAGTGACGATCCCGTCTATCACTTGTTGCTCATTATGTCATATTGTACAGGCTCTTTCACTCCTCTTCCTCTGATAAACCTTAGGAAAAGCCTGTCATGGCATCCAGTGAAGCTACATTTCTTAAGTATCTTCTAGGAGCAGGAAATTTATTTCTCATCACAACTCTGTGGGATGGATATTTTCAATGCCATTTTACCACAAAAACTAAGCCTGAGAGGGGTTAACTAATTTTCCAAGATCACACAGTTATCAAGAGAGAGTACTAGGACTTGAATCGGTGTCCGCCTGCCTTAAGAACCCAACCAGCACACCTTCTAACAGGGAGTTGGGGAAATAGAAAAGGAGTTGAAAGTCTGTCGTTTTTGGCTTGGCTTCACAACCAAGTGTGTGGACTTATGAAATTTTATTCTTTGCAGGGTCCCCATCTGCACACTGCTTGCTCTCATGTTATTTCCCAGATAAATTTGTTAGGGTCCTATTTACAGCTCTGGTGCCAAAGTTTCAGCCACAATGAGAGAGCCAAGGACGTCAAGGAAAATTTAAAGCAGCCATATTCAGTTATAGAACATAGAGGCTAAGAGGTTTGACACAGAGGACACTGTGTGGAAGTGAGTATTTAGGGAGATACGCAGCTGGCCCTTGCATTTTGTCTCCTAAACATCTATGTTTACTTGTTGGGTGTAATTCTGAGGGTTGTTCTGTCTCTCTAAAGCCTTTAGAGAATTTCCCGTTCTGCCCCAAGGGAGTATAACAGTGGTTTGAGGCAGCGGTTGATTTAAAGATTGCCAGGGATCCCTTTTAAAGTTTTCTAAACTATTAACTGTTCTGGGGCCTAGTATAAATTTCTGTAAAAATTTAAGATTTCACCTTTGAAGACATACATGACCTAAAGAGATAAACTTAAAAAAAATCAGAGAAGTCACTGTTTGTTAGCTTCTCTGAATACAAGAGTTTCTGGTTTTCATTTCATTTGGGATATTTTCTAGGCATCCAAAATAGATTTAATTTTCAAAAATTTCTTTTTTGCACAGCTGTAATGGACCGTAGTTGTCTTCTGCAGCATCCCATGGTGGCAAGGGGCCTGTGTAGTCTGTCAGAAGATTTACCTTTTTGTCTTGACTCTCTCATTAGATAGCTGTGTGTCCTTGAGCAAGTCACCTAACCTTTCTGAGTTTCATGGTCATTACTTGTAAATAAGGAGAATGGAGTCTGTGAGAGCTTATGATCTCTACCAGGTCTTAAATGCTGTGATTTTATGGTATACCATTTGGTTTCCTGTAAAAAATAAATCCCCAAACTAATGGTTTCCCTATAGAATTATCATACATCATATATGCTATTACTACTAATAATTCCTTGTTAATTATTTTCTAGAATGCTATGGTATGAATTCATTGGTCATTAGGAAGAGTCCAGGAACTATTATCTTACGTATGCATTTTATTACACAAACACATGAGGCAGCTGGGGGTAACTTTCATTTTATTCAAGAACGAATATTTTACTTCCCAATATTTTCATGTTGGAATGGTGATCAAGCCTTTGTTCCCCTTTTTTTTTTCCTTTCTGGCCAAATAAAAAGACATGTTGTTTTACATAGCAGGGGTGTTGATGGTGTCTGAAAGGAAAACAATCTGATTTTTGAGCATATTGTTTTTATGGGTCAGCACTTTTGTGTCTATAACAGACCGTGACTGATTAGGACAAATGGTTGTTGGATGACTCCAAGGGAGGAGAGGTTCATTCCGTGAGCGACTAGAGAGGGTAATAATTCTGAGTTTTGAGAGCTGCTAGGAGTCCCCGGCCGCTGAGCACAAGTTCTAGGACAGACACCGAGGCTTGGCAAAATCAGATCTCATTTGAAAATCTTTTTCTCACACTGGGACATGTCAGATTGTCACTTGGAAAGAAGGAATACTGATGACACCCTAATTAAAGACAACTCTGATAGGACTAAAGAGACATGATAACTAAATGCAAGGTGTGATCTTGGACTGAATTCTACACTGAAAAAAATCGTATAGAGAATATCACTGGGACAAATGGCAAAATTGGATTAGAAAATAAAATTATACATTTCCTGATTTTAGTTATTATACTGTGGTTATGTCAGAGAATGCTTTTGTTCCTAGGAAGTACACACAGAAGTATTTAGGAGGAAAAAGGCATGATGCATGCGACTAATTCTTAAACAGTTCTTAAAAAATAAAATATATATATATATATATACACACACACGCATAGGGATAGTAACTGATAAAGCAAATTTGCAACTTTTTTGTAAGTTTGAAAATAAAAAGTTACCAAAAAAGAAACAAAAGATAAAGACTGCTTGATTTTGCAGAATTGGGGGAAAATGTTAAGAAGTTCATCACATTCCCTTTGACCAGGAACAGCAAGCTGGTGAACTTCTAAACTAGAAATTCAAGGATTTGGCTGAAAATAAAAGCCTTAAGCTTATTGGTACCATGAAATCCTAAGTCTCACTCTCTCTCCTTACTCAACATCACAACCTGTTCTTTGGTGTCATTATCCTTTGTCCTGGATCAGTCTGGGTAAGAGCTTGAGTTAATCAGTTCCACTCCTTCGGAAAGTCTTTCTAATACCTTGACCTAAGTCAAAAGAAATATGTGTAAAATCTCCCCAGGAACTGGAAGAAGTCTTCAGTATTTTTCAAGCTAGTGGGCCCTTTTTTGTTGTAAGCCAAGGTCTGTAGATTATATTTCACTTCTCTCCCACCCAGCTTAGTCTCTTCTTCCTTTTCTCACTGTGAAGGGAAAGAAACCCAAATCCCGGCTTTTGTGAAGCCATTGTGTGTGTGTGTGTGTGTGTGTGTGGTGCAATCTCAGCCACCCCAATCACCAGGAACAATACTACACAATTAAGACAGCACAACAATTTGTTGCCCTCCTAAGGGTCAAATTAAAATTGACACATCTAATCCTGTTTTCCCTAAGACTCATGCAAGTTGCAGGGGGAAGGCATTGGTGGGCCAATGGAAAGAGGGAAACATGTTAGGGTCTTTTATTTTAATGGGAGTATTTGTTTTTTCATGTGGATTTTCATTGCTCCTGGAGTATTAACAGCATAATGCTGAAGACGCCGGTCTCCTGTTTGCAATTCCCACCCAAAGAACTATCTTTGATCTCATCTGGAGTTCATATTCTTGAGTCTTGGGGAATAAAAGTCTTTTCTTACGACTTCATGGCTGTAAAAGCATGTCTGACTTGGGGGCTTCATGTAAGCTGCCTGTGAAGTCGAGGCTGCTTTGAAGGAATCTGGTCAGCTGTAACATTCCTGGAGGAGCAGAATGTTCCGAGAATGCGGTTCTTCTTCGAAACAAAGATCCACATCAGAGTCGTGAGGCTGAAGGAGGTTAGAAGGATGCCTTTGCCTTCAGGGTGTCCCATCCCAGCCTCTGGGTACCAGTCTGGGCAGGTAACTAGTCTGGGCGGCAACGCATTAGTTGACACCTTCAGGATGAACAGACAGGGAGAAACTTGTAGTCATTTTTCTTGGCAGAAGCCACAACCCAGCCCAAGTTAATTATGTCTGAGAAGAAGAATAGCGTCTGGGCACCTGCAATTTTCAATTTGGTACCTCATTTTCCAGTGCCAACTATTCTATCCAGCCATTCACATCTATCTTCACAAAGTCCCTTCCTGGTTTCACTTCAGACAATGGGCACACTGAGTTTAGAAACGTCTATATAATTGTCACTGTTTACTAAGAACTTCCTATGTGGCAGAGCTGATTAAGTGCTGTACGCGCATCCTGTCATTTAATCTTCATAACAGCCCTGTGAGGGAGGTATTATTATTGCTCCCACTTAGCAGTGTGAGAAAACTGGGGCTTAGAGAGTATCTTGCCCCAAATCACATAACTAAATCGCATGGAACTGGTGCTTGAAATCAAGCCTACCAGACTGAGAGAGACTCAAAGATTTGTATAAAGTTCTGTCTACGAATAAATATATTTTCTCTTAACATCCCTGTAAATTAGAGGGTGGGCATTACTGGTTCTGATTTCATAGCCAGACATAACTTAGGAATATTTGCCCAGAACTATCGATTTGTGACAGCTAAGCCCGGAACTGCTTTTCTCTATGTATTTAAATCTTCTCTTTTTCTTAATAATAAATGTCACTGTCAATGTATCGTCTTTGGAAAGGTTGTGACGTAAGGTTTAGGAAAGGCTGAGAAAATTACATTCAGAAGTATATAACTTGCCTCTCTGCCGACTCCTTCCCCACAAACCATAAATATGCTCAAGTTTCTCATCTAAAATAAAACAAAATGAAATAAAACAAACAAAACAAGAATGCAAACAAAAACCACCTCTCTCAATCCTGCATCTTTCTCTATCTCTATCTCTAGTCCTATTTGTCTCTTTCTCTTAGCAATCAAGTTTCTTGGAAAAAAAAAGTCAACAATTACAGTTTCCGTTTTTTGGCATCCTGCTCATTCCTAAACCTACTGCAGTCTGTCTCTTATACACATCTCCCCACTGCACTGAAATTTCTTTGGAAAAATTGTCAGTTTAACCAATGTCAAATTCAATGGGTCCCTCTCCCCCCAACATTTTATTAAAACATTTTCAATAATTCAGAAAAGTTGAAAGAACTATACAGTGGATACCCATATACTTAGCACCTAAATTCTATAATTAATGTTTTACTATATTTTCTTTGTCTATCTATCCCTTTATCCATCCATCAATCCATCTACTTCAAAGTAAATTGCAAAGATCAGTGTACTTCACTCCTAAGCACTTCAGCATGTGTATCATTGACTAGAGTCCAATACATTCTTTTTAGTATTCTTCTCTTCTGAAGTTAATTTGGCATGGTATCTTGTCACATCTCTATGTTGAAACTCCCAAACCCAGCCTTAACCACTCCTGACCTTGGTATCCAATTGCCTAATGAACAGTCAATTATCAGAGTCTCCTTGTAATTCTATTTTCCTTGTCATTGTTGCTTCTATACCTCTATGGCCTTTCTCTTTCAATATATTTTCTGTCCCTTTTTCTTCTACCCAGTCCTTAAACATTGTTTCATTTTTCTGACTTTGACTATATTCTGTCATATGTCTATCATTTCCCTGTATCTTAGATTTGATTCCCCAAGAAACAGATTATAACATGGAGATTTGCATGTAGGAATTTTCTTGGAAACTGCTCTTAGGAACAATACAGAGTGAAGGAAGCAGGATGCTCTTATTATACAGGCCACAGCTGATTCCAAGAAGAACCCTAGAGTTTGGATAGCTCTTCAGAACTGTCCCAAATCAAGGCAAAGTGACTAGGCATTTACCCTTACATCAAACAGTGATTGGAAATCTAAGGTCCACCTTGTGTCTTTTTGCTGAGACCTCTGTGGTGTTATGCTAAAACCCAGACTTTGGGAGACCACTGCTGTGAACTGTTATGTAGCATAGCTTGCCCTGGTTAGAGACTGCGCTGTCTCTGAGAATTCTTATTTGCTCAAGGAATCCTACGTGCGTGCGTGTGTGTGTGCGTGTGTGTGTGTATCTATCCAAAGTTACCAATGAGAAACCAAGGTATTCAGGAAGAATCTGTGGAGAAGGACACATCTTTATCACTCACTAACAGAGGGGCCCTGAAGTGTGCCTGGACTGGGAAAAGGGTCTGTCACAAATGGCAGTGTTGCCTGTGTACTGCAAAACTCCGGGGCTTGCCTTTCATCTCATAACTAAACCTGTTACTGTCCCTTTCAAATCATCTGTCTTACTCAATTATTTTATGAGACAAGCTCACACTGTTGAATTTTATATTTTGCTTCTCCTCATTTTTATTCTTACTGATGTTTTGTCTATCTTTTTCTATCTTGTCTATCTTTGTCTACTCTTTCTATCATTTATTGAGAAAGAGTATGTTGAAATCTCTCACTATGATTGTGGGTTGTCTATTTCTTCTTTTAAGTTCTATTGGTTTTTGCATTGTGTATTTTCAAGCAGTTTTTAAGGTGCTTATGTATTTATGATTATTGTATCCTTTTGACTCCTTTATTAGTATTAAATGTCCCTCTTTATTCCTGATAATATTTCTTGTTCTGAAGTTTACTTTCTCTGATATTATCGTAACCACTTCAGCTCTCTTTCTTTTTTTTTTTTTAAAGATTGGCATCTGGGCTAATGAGTGTTGCCAATCTTTTTTTTTTTTTTTCTGCTTTATCTCCCCAAACCCCCCCTGTACACAGTTGTATATCTTAGTTGCAGGTCCTTCTAGTTGTGGGATGTGGGACGCCACCTCAACGTGGCCTGACGAGCGGTGCCATGTCCGCGCCCAGGATCCAAACCCTGGGCTGCCGCAGCGGAGCACGTGAACTTAACCACTCGGCCACGGATTCAGCCCCTGTTTCAGCTTTCTTATGCTTAGCATTTGCATAGTATATGTTTTTCCGTCTTTTTACTTTTAACCTATCTGAGTCTTTTATTTAAAGTGAGTTTCTTGGAAACAGCATATCATTGGGTTTTGTCTTCTTATTCAACTAGGTGATCTCTGTCTTTTAATTGGAATGCTTAGACCATTTACATTTAATGTGAATGTTGTATAGTTTTGTTTAAATCTACCATCTTGCTATTTGTTTTCTACTTATCCTATATCTCCTTTGTACCCCTTTTCCTCTTTTCTTGCCTTCTTTTGGATTAATTGAATATTTTGTATGATTGCATTTGCTCTACTATTAATTTATTGATAATAACTCTTTGTTTCATAGTTTTGGCAGTTGTGGTAGGATTTACAGTATACATCTTTAACTTATCACAGTTTACCTTCAAATAATATTATACCACTTTGTAATTAGTGTGAGAATCTTACAAGAATATTTCTTCATTTTTCACCTCCTATCCTTTGTGGCATTTTATATATAAGCCCCACAATACAATGTTATTATTATTGCTTTAAACAGTTATTTACTTTTTAAAAGAGATAAAAAATTCTTTATATTTACTCACACACTTACTATTCTTGGTGCTCTTTATTCCTTTGTGTAAATCCAAATTTCCATCTGGTATCATTTTCTTTCTGCCTGAAGAACTTCCCGTAGTGCAGCTCTGTTGGTGATGAATTCGCTCAGCTTTTGTTTGTCCCAACAATCTTTATTTTGCCTTCATTTTTGAAAAATATTTTCACAGGATGTAGAATTCTAGGTTGACAGTTGTTTTCTTTCATCACTTCAAAGATGTCATATCACAAAAAGCAAGCCCTAGAGTTTTGTGTTACACAGCCTGCATCGCCATATGTGGCAGTCCCATGTCCCAATCCAGGCACCCTTCAGGGCCTCTCTGCTAGTGTGTGATAAAGCTATGTCCTCCTTCCCCGATTCTTCTTGAATCCTACTGGTTTTCTACTGGCAACTTCGGCTAGAACACACACACACATTTCCTTGATCAAATCATAATTCTCACAGACAGCACAGTCTATTTCCCTATTAAAACAGAGAAAAAAATTTTCTCAAGTCAATCTTATCTGCCTGCGGCATTTTACGTAATCATGCAGAGAACATTCAATTCCCCTTTTTTGATGTTCTGGGTTCCGTACTGTGTCTTGCCTTGCACAAGATATTGGATTAATAGTATGAATAGATAACAGAGTTATCTTGTTCTAATGTCCTTTTTTGCTTACACAAAGAATTGGCAACAATTTTGAAATGGTAGTTTTTCCTTACATCACGCAAGTTCTTAATCTGCTCCTAATGGGAGGCCATGTGACTGCGTGTTTGTTTTTCACATTTAATTACATTTGTATAATATCATTCCTCTTTCCTTAAAGATAGGGCTAATTGTTCTCTCCCTTGGGGTCTCACTGTATCCTGAGGATCAATCATAACACCTATAACACTTCACTGCATTTGTTTCTTTACACTTCACTTTTTATACTGTGGATCTTTAGAAGAGAAGAATCTGTCATTTATTTTTGTTTCCAGAACATTGCATAATGCATGAAACTCAATCTCCTAAGAAACATTTGTTGATTGAGTTAATGAATGAATGAAGTCCTACATAATTATTTTGGTGCTCTTGCCTGAATCCTGATATTAATAAAGGAGATATGATGGTCAGTATTGTTCAGAGTTTTGCCTTTAGCACTATCAGCATGGATTTGCAATATGCACAGTCAGTCAATTTTGTGACGTTAATATGAAGATTGCAGCAAGGAGTATATTTGATGAAATAAAACTGTGATCTCTGGGAAAATCTTTCAATGTAATCAAAATACTTGGAGAAAATCCGTAGTTGCTTTTTTGAGGATGTCTGGTGTTAAAAAAATAAGAAAGATCAAAGATCTAGGAGGAACTGGATGGAGAAGTTATTTGAAGTGGTTAAATTCCTTAATGCATAAGACGGAGCCGTGACATAAAAATGTACAAAAAGGGATTGGAAACATGGCAGTGGTGTAGATCCTTTGAGAATTCAGGCCTATTCATTTATATCTCTCCAGAGTGGCGCCAGGAGGGTCAAGAAATCAGGGCAGAAGAGTCTCTGCTATCTCCTTTTTTTTTATTGCCTGGAGTCCAAGTGGAATGCTTCGGCACAACCCTAGAGACCAGTAGGCTGTCCAATCTAAATATATTAAAAGTTACCCTTAGGAATGAACAGTAGCCCACTGATTCTTGATGTAGTCCACAGAAAATTTACTTTGTTTATTTTATAAACTGGTCAAGTATCCATCCACAATTTCCAATGTTAACATCATAGAAGTAACACAATAGGATTCATATATGTGAAACTATTTGGAAAAGAAAAAGGAAATCGAACATTGCTGTATGCATGTTACCAATGTCCTCCAGGGAGGACACTTATTGGAGGTAAACAGGGATGTTCCAAATTTTGTGTAATTTAGTTTGGGAGTTGTTCGTACTGAGAGAACCTTGGCAAGGACTATGAACTCTCGACTCAGACTTTATTTTTCAGAAAAGGAACAGTCTTGCATGTCAAGAGGACAACAGAATTAACACTATTCTGCCCACTTTTTGGGTCACATCTGTGCTGCAGATTTGGCTGTCAGTTGAGTAGTCGCATTTCCTGATCTGGGAAAACATGGTCATGAGTAATTATTATAAATACAGTCTATGTAAATGCACACATGTGTGTTCAAACACAAGCATAGATGCCCTCACATGCACCTCCTCATCAATGGTGCTACAATTCTAACATAAGCCAGGCCTTTTAAGTTGTTATTTACATGTTTATTTTTTCCTCCAAGTGACTGAAATTCAGAAGTTATCTGTAAACTAGCTGTAGCTAGAGCCATAAACTCAGAAACTTTCAGGACACTGTGTATTTTAAATTGATGACCCTAACTTTTGCTGTGTTATGTTGGTTTGTTATATTTTACTGCTGTATGCAAACAAGTCAGATTGCATGTAATGTAGTTCTGGGACATGTGCAACTGACAGACTTCTTTAGATATGATTTATAGGGCAGTAGTGGCCTTTCCAGCATATGAAGTAAGATCTCAGCCTTCAACTGAGAGGTCTCAGTGATGGTTCTCAGTGTGTCCTGTCTTGGAGCCTTGCCGTTGTGCTCACATCAGACTGTATTTGCAATTATGGATCTTCAAGATGGAGTGTAGCTCATGCTCAAACAAGAATTATTCTTTCAAGTATATTTTAAAACATTCTAAGTCCAGAAATCCAGTTCCCCTCACATCTGTTTCTAAGAGACTAAATAACATGCTCTTGACTTTCTTGAAAATTTGCATAGTGATTTAAAATATGTTCTCTGGAGTTAGAGAGCTTGACTTTGTAAGCTGGTACCACTACTTATAAGGTTCCTATTTTCTCATTAGTGATATGTGGCTATTAATGCCATCTAAATCATAAGGTTATTTTGAGGAATGTGTAAAGTGCCTCTTACAGGGCTTGGTACCTGGTAATCACTCAATAAACATAAGCTATCCCTATTATGATTAAAACAATTATTATTATAGTTCTACTACAAGAACAGTTTAAGCAATATTTGTCATCTGTGTACTCTCTGAGAAAGTAGTCAGGTCTGTTGAGGTACTGGCAAATGTCTAGCTTCATGGAACATCAGCTAAATATAAATTGCAGTGTTATGTTCATCTCAGATACAGGGAAAGAAGCTAGATATGGCTATAAATTTCACTAGGGCTTTATAATTTTTTTAAAGCATAATGATATGAGAAAGCTAAGTCAAATAGAGCATTATGAAACCAGCACTATTTTAATATTACATTAGCAATTACATGGGATTATCCTAGAGTGATTTCTAAACAACTTACTGTATAACCAAACCAGTGCATTTTGTGCACACATACGCAAGCATACACTTGCACGTGAGCATGTAACATCCAGTCATTGATTTAGGAACAAAGACTCCCCGAGGGAGTTTCGAAAACTCTGCTATGTCCCAGCATGCTGTTCTATATTTTATGTCCATTTCTGAGTCAGCTGAAATGTGTGTAGAATCATATAAAGTCTGATAACTCCCCTGCTAGTCCATGAAGCCAGAACCCACATATGGGGGTGGTGTGAATTACTTATCCTATCCTAGGTCTGGAATATGTCATTACCACAAAATTCATTCCCTATGCAATCATCAGGGCCGATGGTAATATAAGAACAGTTGGGGCATGAAACCACAGTAAATTGTCAGGATTGTCTAGCATATGGTGGATCAGACACAGAGGTATTGCCTTCTGATCTCTGGGGAAGCAATATTGTACTGTAGGCTGGGCAACAGGCCACTAACTTGGGGGCTGAAAATTCTAAAATAAATTCTGAAATTTGTCCCTAACTTGCGGTGTAATCTGCAGCTAGTCACTTGATTTCTTTATGTGTGGAGGAGCAGACACTCAGAGGCCTATTTATATGGTTGCAAACAGTCTCCAGAAGAAGCGTGAAGGCAAACTAGGGAGCCTCATTCCAAAGTCCTCAGACTGTAAGGGCCAAATCAAAAACCATTCCAGTAAGGAGAGAAGGCTATTCAGTCCCACTTAGCCTACCACTGCATTGTGGGAGGAGGACGATAGACTAGCTGTTCAACTCTCTTTGTACCATGGAGTGGCATTCCTGCCACTGGTATGGATCTGATGACCCCTTTGCTCAGGGCATTGAGGGATAACGGCAATCAGCATAATATAATGGTAAAGAACTTGGGTTTCAGAGACAGATGGTCAAGTGTTTGAATCCTAATTCTGCCATTTACTGTTGCCTGACCTTGGGCAAGTCACTTAACCTTTTTCAAACTGTCTGCTCATCTATAAAATGGGAAAAATAATGGGATCTTCCTCGTGGTGTGGTTATGTGGATCATAGGAAATCCTTGGTATATTGCTTAGTTCATAGCTGTTAATAAATGTAAGGTGGTGCTGCTGTTATACATTCAAATGGGTGAGGTAGTTACCATGAAACTATAACTCAGACTTCATAGGGATTAATCCCAAAGGGATTCTGAGGATTATCTACCAGGAGGATTCTGTGAGCCCAGGAAAACAGAGAGAGACTTTGAGGAGAGTGGATGATCAGTTAATGTCAGCATTATGCGATGTTGTGGGTAATTTCCAATCCTGAAGCAGTTTAACAGTATTTATTCTCAGAGGTTGCTGCAAAATGTAAATGAGATAGGGTATGCAAAATGCCAAGCACAATGCTTGGTATGTAGTAGGCACTCAAGGACAAAATTTTTCTTCTTCTTCTTTTATTTCTTGGGTATACTTGCCTTGGACCTGCAGCTTGGGTTTGTCTCAGGGTAGCTGGTGCCGCTGTAGGAGCTGGCTCCATCTCAGGGGTTCACGGCAAGTGCCTGGGCCCAAGGTGGAGTCTGCCTGGAGGACTCCTGGGCTATTGGATTTGTTACAAGACCACTTTGGGCGTAGGATCCTATTAGAGAGAGGCAGTGTGATATATGAGAAAGAGCCTAAGGAAAGCTACTCCAAAATGTTGCATTCTAAGCTTAGTTTCACCACTTACTGGCCTTGTGACCTGAGTGTTTTACTGATATTTTCATAAATTTTTGCTCTTTCATCCTTAAGATGAAGGGAATACTTTATGCCATAGAACCTATGGCGATAGTATAAAAATCAAAAGTGAAAATGCGGCTTAAGGAGAGTGCTTTGAAGACGGGAAGCAGATAAATAAATGGAAGGTGGGAAGTAAGTATCAACCCGGAGCCCCTCAAGCAGGACAAACCTAAATCTCTATCAAGTTGTCTGAAGAGGTCGTGGATAACGTCAAACTCGTTTGTTTCTCCTGAAACCTCTGCTTGCACTTCTCATATGCATCTAAGCTTTAGACAGTAGCTCGACTCAAATGCCATCTCCTCCATTAGGTCTCCTTTGATCTCCTGCCCCCACTCCCTCAATGCTGGAAGTACACTGCCAAGATCTCTAAGAGTCTATAATCCTTTAGCCATATGAGCACTGTCCACTAGAAATATAATGTGAGCGACATATGTAATTTTACATTTTCTGGTAGGTGCATTAAAATGTTAAAAAGAAACAGATTGGAGTAATTTTAATATTCCACTTAGTTAAATTAATTATGTTTTATTTAATGTTAATATTTTCTTTGTGCCAAGTATTATAATTTCAACATGTAATCAAAATAAAAAGTTTTAATGAGATATTTTACGTTGTTTTTTCCATATTGTCTTCAAAATCCGGCGTGTACTTTACACTTACGGCACATCTTCATTTGGACAAGCCAAATTTCCAGTGCTCGATGGCCACAGGTGGCTAGTGGCCAGCGTGGCGTCAGCACAGGTATCTATCTTTCATGTGGCATTGAGGTGTGTCTTGTACTTGAAGTATTCATGTAAAGGCCACAGATGTGTTATGGATTGTGGACTTCTTGAGGGCAGTATTGCTGAGTGATTTGTCTTTGTTCTCATCACAATGCACAGCACCTCATTTTGCATGTAATAGGCACTCAGTGGATTAAATGGATTAATGTATTAACAAGGGGATGAATGAATAAATGAATGAAAGAAATGGAAACCCTGAAGAGGCAGTTTTTTTCCTCTGAGAAATGTTACTTTATTGATATAGTCATGTGATCTCTTAACATTGGGCTTCTACTGCTCAATTCAAGTATTGACCTCGTACCTACTATAAATAAGGCATGTGCTAAGTACTACAGGGTCTATCATGTTGAATAAAGATACAGCTCTTGCTCTAAATGACCTCAGTTGCAGTGATCCCTTAGGTTAGGGATAAATTGCAGTGTTCTATGTGCCGACTTTGGAAAGGGAGACAGAACTCATCATGTTGTTCAGTAATCTAGGATCTTGCACACCTAAAGAGTTAAGGGTACTTGCCTAGAAATTTGCCAATTTAGCTGTTCCAGACAACTTTCATAAAAGATGCGTTTTTTCCCCATATCCTGTCATTTTAGAGGCAAACAAAATGAGAGAATGTTCTAAATCCACATTACTAACTTGCAGTAAGTCATCCCTGAGGAACTTAAGAAGTTATTATTTTGTGCTTCAGGGGAAAAAATTAACACTGAGTGCTATAAATATATCAAGATCTACTCCAGTTCAGTGGCGTGGGCATGTAAATTCCCTGGGGGAGTTTCAAAATCCATGTTCTGGCCCTGAATACTTGGTTACGTCTTTGGACTTTTAGTCAGTAAAAAATGTGTACTTGTCTGATGCCTTTCCTGAATTGGGAGTTCTTTGAGGATCAGGAATATCTATCTATCTATCTATCTATCTATCTATCTATCTATCTATCTCTCTCTCTCTCTCTCTCTCTATCTATCCATCTATCTATCTATCCATCCATCCATCTATTTTCCTACCTGTCTACTATCTTCTATTCAATCGTGCACCTAGAACCATTCCTGGCACATATTGAGAGTTTGACAAATGTTTGTTGAGTGAATAATGTAAAGTAAAATCCATGATTTTAATTTGTGATTCATTATACATATCCTCTGAGATTAGTAATCTGCATTTTTCAGATGAGGAGAAAATGTGAATGACCAGGGTCATGCATACTATGCATTTTCTTATTCATGACTAACCATGCTCACGGATGTGTGGCATACTTTCCTATAATGTTTTCATTTCCTCACACCTTTCCCCCTTCATATGACTCACATTGTTACACCCTTACGTATTAATCATTTTGAAACCACAGTGCTCTGAATCATTGATGGGTCCTGGGTTACAATGAAATACATCCACTAAGAAATGAGAGCATTTCTAGGAAACATCTCTGCACCACGTGGCTCTTTTGATAAGGTTCCAGGCTACCAACCTGAGTCCATCTAGAGGAAGGTACTATAATCGATCTTCAGTATTGCTGTAGGGAACTAAGAAACACAAGAGTAGTTATGAATACTGGCAGAGTTTCTCAAGGCTATTGTGTAAGTGTGAATGTACTGCCTTTTAAACTTATTTCAACCACTTTATGCTTTTTATAATTAAAGGCTATAGTATATGAGAGAGAAATGAGTTTTTACACAGCAAGCCTATAGTGGACATCAAACTGGTTTTCTTTTCTGGCTCCAGACTCATTTGCGTGTCATTAGGCACTGAACTCCCATGGTTTGTTTCTAGATATAGAACTTGGTTGTCAAAGCCTCTTAGGCTCGAAGTCTTTAATCTTCCTATCTAACCATCTTCACATAGGTTATGTTTGTTTTCACAAACATACTAGTGAAAGATTTGAAGCAGTTTGGGCTCCGTTAGAGAGAAATTTGCTGACTGAATAACTGAATGGACTATTGGAAGGCTCTGGAGTATGCGTATTACTGGTTGTGAGATCAAAGGCTGTATAATGTCCAGTGATGTTTGTGTCACAATGTACTGCCCGCAGACTGGGGATGTTACACATTGCATCAACCTCGAATTTTAAGGCACTCTACATCTTTACGTGTTATTACTCATCATTAGTATCTCAGCACTTTGATTTTTCATAGTTAAGGAGAATTTGCTTTTAATTTTTTAAAAAATATGTAATACATGAGCCAATTTTTTGGAAACTTTAGCAATATCCTCTGGGATTATAAAGCTCTGCAAGATCTCAACTTCCTCTTGAGGCAATTTGGTAAAACAGCATATGTTGCCGGAGTACTGAAAATTGGGATTCATAGCTTATAATGAAAACCAACATTATCATTCCACATGCTCTTATCCAAACTTATTCTGTGGGTCTAGTTATTCCCTGCCCCGGCCTGTATTCTTCCCACTCACTCTTAGAAATCTTTTCCCTTTCAGGTACAAGAGCAGTTTCATTTTAGGATGACTATATCACACCTACTGTAATAATTAAAAGACACACAAACTCTGGGCCTCAGTCCAAATTAAAGCTTGGGTTCTTGTAATTTAGGCCTGCTTCAGCCAGCCTGCAGGCGAAGGGAGAGCTGGTGGCTTCTCTCGTTCCCCAGCCTTGTTCCTCTCTTCCTCTGCTCCCCTTTCCTCATGTGGTTTTGGCTCCTGCAAAGTGGTGGAAAGATCGGGGCAGGAGAATCATACTCGTGGACACAGTGGCAACGTGGCCTCGAGTTCCTCTGGTTGAGGGAGTTGTTGAAATCAACCTCTTTGCCCTGGGCATGATTTGTGGCTCTCCAGAGATGTCACTGCAGGGCCCCCTGGTGCACGGCACTTGACTCAATCAGAATCTCGCCTTCAGCTGGTCACACGACCTCCTTAATCTGTTTCTTTCCTAGCAGATGCCCTCTTAGGTGCTGTTGTGGGTTGAATTGTGTCCCTCAAAAAGATACATTGAAGTCCCAACCCCTGACACTTGTGACTGTGACCTTCTTTGGTAATAAGATCTTTGCAAATGTAATTCACTTAAGATGAGTTCGTTAGAGTGAACCCTGAGCCAGTATGCCTGGTGACCTTATAAGAGGAGAAGACAGGGACACACAGGGAAAACACAGTGCGATTACAGAGGCAGAACTTAGAGTGAGGAAACTGACAGCTAAGAAGCACCAAGGCTCCACAGCCACCACCAGAAGCTAAAAAAAGGCGAGGAAGGATTTTACCGTAGACTCAGAGCGAGTGTGGTCCTGCCAAGACCTTGATTCCAGACTTCCAGCCTCCAGAAGTGGGAGAGAATAAGTTTCTGTGTTTTAAGCACCCAGTTTGTTATACGTTGTTACAGGAGCTCTAGGCAACTATTCCAGACAGGATCCCTTTTGAGATGAGTCCATCATGACGTTCCCACTGCAGGTTTCCCATTTGGTCTCCAGGAATGATGTATCTCGAATCTGCCATTGGCAAGAAAGCAGCAACTTGCCAGCTTTGCAACTTGGGTCTGTTTTCAAGGGTGAGTCAGGTAGCACACAGTAGGCTGTGTGTCCTAGCCTGCAGGGGGCGCACTTTCCCCCATGGGCCCAGGAGGAGGAACTGTCAGTGAGCCAACACCCTTTAATTCCCAACCATTGCAGCCCTTTCACAGCCTCTCTCTGGTATTAGGCTGCAGGTAAGAAGCATATTTTGCAGGATCTGTCCAGGTCATTTAGCACCTCACTTTCGAGATTGGGAGTATTTGTTCCTGTTGTTTTAATTTTTGCCTTTTTGGAGCCTCCACCAAAACTGAAACAGAAATGTCCCATTTTAACATTCTGATTCAAGTCTAAACTAATTTATGCTAGATTTTCAAGTTCATTGATATTAAATCAATGAACTTGAGTGTTGTTTTAAGTTTAGAAAATCTCCTCTATGAGGGCCGGGCCTGTGGCTGAGTGGTTAGAGTTGCATTCTCTGTTTCAGTGGCCTGGGTTTGAGGGTTCGGATCCCAGGCATGGACCTTCTCCACTCATCAGCCATGCTGTGGAGGCATCCCACGTACAAAGTAGAAGAATATTGGTACTGATGTTAGCTCAGGGCTAACATCTTCCTCATCAAAAAAAAAAAAAAAAATCTCCTCTTTGTATTTGTAGTGTTCTCTTTCTGATTCTTGTTACTTATATTTGTTTTTCTTTTTCTTTTTCTTCACCAAACTTTCTAACCTCTTTTGTATACCATATTAGTCTTTTTAAGGAATCAGCTTTTGATTTTATTGATAATTCTACCAATATATTTGTTATTGTCAATTTCATCTATTTTTTGTTTTAACTTTTCTTAATTTCTATCTTCTTTCTTTGGTTTATTTGACTGTTGCTTAACTTCTCAAGATGGAGGTTCAGTCAGTTCTTTTGAAATTTTTTTCTAAGAAGTGTGTTTTTTCTGTGAGTATCAGTTTGGCTGTGTGGCAGACAGGCTCATTCAGGGTTCATCTGCTCTGCCTTTCCTCTTTCGCACTTCCTAAGAGGACCTTGTATTTGCTTAGGAATCTTTGCCACACTTAGAAATATAGGGCTCTTACTTTAATTCTTTTCTAAATAGTTTTTAACTTCCATTGGATTTCTTCTTTAATCCAAAAGTTATTTAGAAGACTGTTTTTTCTGGCTGACACTTTGGAAATGCTGCTGACTTTTTGTTGTTACCTTTTGGGTCACTGACCTTTTGATATTCACTTTTTAGTTTTAATTGAATTTGTTTTATTGGATTTCAATCAGTTAATATGGTCTGTATGACCTGCTTTGGTAATCTGTCAACATTTCCTAATACGTGGTAAATTTTTGTAAATGTTCTATGTTTTTGAAAAGAACTTATGTTCTGTTTGTTGGGTACAAAATTTTATAGCAATTTGTATGTTAAGCAGTTTAATTGTGTTTTACAAATTCTCTATATCCTTATTTGTTAATTAATTTTTTAAGATGCATGTGTTAAAAATTTCTCACTGTGGTTGTGCAATTGTCAGTTTTCCTTTGTATTTTTATAAGATTTTGATTTCAAGAGTAAGTTGTTAGGAGCATAAGTATGCATGACCATAATAAAGTTTTAATAGATTTTATGTTTTATTACTATGAAATATCTGTCTTTGTCGTCTTTTAATAATTTTTATCCTGAATTCGATTTTATCTCATATTGTTACTATATCTGCTATTTAAAAAAATTTGTTTTGTTGTTGTAAGAACACTTGAGTTCTACCCTCTTAAATCTTTTCGGCAAAGGAATCAATCAACAGAGTGAAAAGGCAACCTATGGAACGAGAAAAAATACTTGCAAATCATATGTCTGACAAGGAATTAATCTCCAAAATATACAAGGAACTCCTACAATTCAATAGCAAAAATAACTAATAATCTGATTAAAAAATAACCTAAGGACTTGAACAGACATTTCCCCAAAGATATACAAATGGACAACAATATATGAAAAAATGTTCAACGTCGCTAATCATCAGGGAAATGCAAATCAAAACCACAATGAGATCACTTCATACCTGCCTGGATGGATGTTATCAAAAAGCAAAAGACAAATATTGATGAGGATGTGGAGAAATTGGAACCCTTATACACTATTGGTGGAAATGCAAAATGACGCTGCCTCTATGAGAAGCTATATCTGCTATTCTTTTATTAGCATTTGCTTAGAATACGTTTTTGCCTTTCTTTATTTTTACCCTCTCTGAGTTGTTTCATTGTACTTGGATCTCTGAAAAAGAGCATATGGCTGTAATGTTTCCCCAGTGTGAGAATCTTTGCCTTTTAATACATGAATTTAACCCAGCACAATTTATCATGATTACTAATCAACTTGGATGTGTTCTTGCAATCGTGTTTTATGGCTGTTCTTTTGTATGCTTTCTTGGTGTTTCTTTTTCTTACTGCTTTTTATGTGATTTAGCTCTCTTTGTTCCTTTTTTCCTCTAAATGGTTTGGAAGTAATATGTCCTAACTCTTAGCGGTTAGCCTTAAGTTTTTAATAAGTGTATTTAAACTTATAAGGAGAATCAACAGCTAGCGTTGAGCAGCATCTATATTTCTCCTCCTAGGACAACAAGACCATTACCCCTCTTTCTGATGTCCTCCTTGTTTTTTGTCACATACCTCTCACCTCTTTCACTTTCTTTTTACCCTCTGCAACCCTTCAGCATCCAATCAATCAGTTTTACTTGCTTTTCCCTCCGTGGAGTAGGGTAGATGGGTTGGGGGAAGCATAATTTCAGGTTCTTCAGTTCCTCTGCATCGCTGGTGGAGGACTTAAGTGCTTAAAGTCCTTGAGACTGAAATTATTTAAGGTATAACTGTCCCTTGATAATATTGACAATCTCTTTTAACATAGTTTTGATGAATTATTTACTCTAACACAGTCTTTGTCTCTATTCTTCATCTAAACAAAGATTCAGTCCCATGAACCCAAGAGAAGGGAATGTAGAGAGAACAAAAAGGGGAGTGGATAAACCTCTTTCATGCCACACTATGGAAAACAGTATGGAGATTCCTCCAAAAATTAAAAATAGAACTACCATATGAGCTGATGATTCCACTTTTGGGTATTTATCCAAAGAACACAAAAACATTAATTTAAAAAGATATATGCACCCCTATGTTCATTGCAGTATTATTCACAATAGTCAAGACTTGGAAACAACTTAAGTGCCCAGCAATAGATGAATGGATAAAGAAGATGCGGTATATATATACAATGGAATACTACTCAGCCACAAAAAAGATGAAATCTTGCCATCTGTGACAACATTGATGGACCTTGAAGGTGTTATACTCAGTGAAACAAGTTAGATAGAGAAAGCCAAATTCCATATGATCTCATTCTTGTGGAAGATAAAACAACAACAACAAAAACAACAACAACAACAAACAAACACATAGATACAGGGAATAGATTGGTGGTTACCAGAGGGGAAGTGGAGGGGAGGGCAAAGGGGTAAAAGGGCACATTTGTATGGTGATTGACGGTAATTAGACTTTTGGTAGTGAATATGATGTAGTCTATACAAAAAGTCAAAATATAATGACATACACTTGAAGTTTACATAATGTTATAAACCAATGTTGAAAATTTAACAAAAGATAAACTAGAAACAAATAAAATGTATTTATCACAAAATAAACTAAAAACAAAGTAAAAAGACCAAAATCAGGGGCCGGCCAGGTGGCGCAGCGGTTAAGTTCACACATTCCGATTCTCAGTGGCCTGGGATACACCAGTTTGGATCCCGAGTGTGGACATGGCACTGCTTGGCAAACGCCATGCTGTGGTAGGCATCCCACATACAAAGTAGAGGAAGATGGGCACGGATGTTAGCTCAGGGCCAGGCTTCCTCAGCAAAAAGAGGAGGATTGGCAGTAGATAGCTTAGGGCTAAACTTCCTCACCTAAATATATAAAACCCTAATATCAAGACTGCTTCTGAAAACATTAAGAAACTGAACATGATATTAAAGATAATTTGCTGAAAAATACAAAAATCTAATGTATATAAAAAAAGGTGAACGTCATTGATAAGTAGTGAAAAACAAACTGAAGCCACAATGAGATGCCACTTATAATTTTTGTTTATCATATTGGTAAAAAAATTTTTTTAAATGAGTGAAGATACCAAGTGTTGATTGTTGAGAGCACTACAGATTGGTACAGTCTTGTAGATAGATTGGTACAACATTTAAAAAATTTGGTTATTTCTATTAACAGTATTTCTATTAATCTAAAATATAAATAACATAACCCTAGGGGACCAGGAGCTCACTGCTAAGAACTGATCCCAAAGAAGTAATATATACTATTTAAGGATATCCTTCCTTTCCTTCAACAAATGTTTTTGACTACCTACTAAATATCGGGCATATTCTGTGTGTTTGAGATACACTTGTGAACAAAACAGAAATCCTTATTCTTGTGGAACATGCATTTTCAGAAGGGAAATCCCCAAAATTGAAGCAATTATTATTATTATTATTTTTAAGTATGCTTTTTGGTGAGGAAGATTGGCCCTGAGCTAACATTTGTTACCAATTTCCTCTTTTTTTTTTCCTTCTCCCCAAAGCCCCAGTACATAGTTGTATATCCGAGTTGTAGATCATTCTAGTTTTTCAGTGTGGGATGCTGCCACAGCATGGCTTGATAAGCAGTGTGTAGATTTGCACCCAGGATCTGAACCAGTAAACCCTGGGCTGCTGAAGTGGAGCATGCAAAGCCAATTACTTGGCCACAGGGCTGGCCCCATAAACAATTATTTTTTAACTACTCTCAATTTTCATCTCTAGGATGTGATATTAATTGGATGGGAAGGCATCCATAAATAGCCAAAACCAAAGATGTTAATGATGCTGATTCATTTAAATGTAAATGAAATATTTTATAAGACTATCAGAAATATTTAAAATATTTTGACAAAAATCCAGAGATAAAAATCATATTTTATTTTATTTTAGATTCTTTGTGTTTTATTTAATATGTTAGTTAAAACATATAACAAATCTTATCATAAAATATTTATTCTAATTTGTCAGTTGTCTTATTTCATCTCATAGAATGATGAATATCATTTAATATCTTAACATTGACTGATATTCATTTAATATGCTAACATTAAATGATACTCATTTTATATTTTCATTCCTTTATTAGTATTTCTATATTTTGAATTCCTTATTAGTATTTTTATATTTTCAATCCCTTGGTTAGAAAAAATATATGTGCTATCTACAGGTCTTAATAATTTTTAACTCCATGTATCTTTCTCTTTTACTATCACATAGGTAAGTTTTGATCATGGGGTATAATTAAATTGCTAAAATTATTTTTTACTTTTGTAAATAATTCATATTTAATTATTCTCAAAGCCAAATGCTGAAGTTTGATGCATAAACATATATATTTATAATAACATGTTTTAGTAACACAAAACATTGCTTTTTATTACGAATTAAGTAATGAGAAAGAGTATATTGATTGATATTTTTATAACACATTATAAATGGATACATTTATTATATTAGTTCTACGCCATAATAATCTTGACTTTATTGCTTTTAGTAATCTATCTTATAATATGTTCTCTATAAGTTTATTTCTGCATGGTTTTATAGTCTGTAAAACTCACATTACCATGTTTATTTTAACCTAAAAATAAAGTTAGTTTTCTTTTGAATTTTAAAGTTTTTTTAAAAATCTTTTTGACCTCCTACACCCATTTCTCCCACCAAAAATAAATTTAGGTTTTTTTCTGATAGAAAATAAGTCTGACTTAGCTGAATGCTTTGCCAACTGAGTTATAAGAAGGAGACTTTCTGTATAAGTTATATGATGAAAATGAGAAATCTGGAGCTCAAAACATATAACAAAATGCATTTAAAGCACATAAAATAAAAGTATTCTATTTTAAAATTATTTTGGAAAAATATAATGAAATGAGTGGTAATTCAAGTTTTTAATCCTTTCTGATCATATCATGTTCCAAGAGGCCTCGAACTGCAAGGGTAACAGATATACTCAATAATAATTTGATAAATCTCGGTTATGAGAAAGTGAATGACAAGTATACAGGTAATATACTTTGAAAGTCAGGTGTTGCTAATACTTTGCTTTCAACAAAATTTCAGGATGTCTTACTCGTTGTCAGCTAATAGATCAAAATAATTTCTGGTAATGATCACTATGAGATATTTGGCATTACTAATAATTTAATATTTTAATTTTTCTTTACTTAGAATGACTAAGAGTAAATAAAAGCATCGTGAGAAGTCAAGAGTGAGGTCTCAGAAGAAAGAAAAAAAGTTTTTATGTTATTATCTTTTTTTTTAATTGGCACCTGACCTAACATCTGTTGCCAATCTTTTTTTTTCTTCTTCTCCCCAAAGCGACCCTAGTACATGGTTGTATATTCTAGTTGTAGGTCCTTCTGGTTGAGTTAAGTGGGATGCCACCTTAGCATGGATGATGAGCAGAGCTGGGTGCATGCCCAGGATCTGAACCGGTGAAACCCTGGGCTGCCAAAGCAGTGTGCAAACTTAACCACTCGGCCATGGGGCCAGCCCCTGTTATTATCTTTAACAGCACTTTTTTCCTGGTTTCAAGCAAAGAGTCCTGGATTTTTATTTTGCACCAGGCCCTGCAAATTATGTGGCTAACTCTGCTCTTCCTTTTAGTTGAGAAAAGGTCCAAGAAATAAGCGTAACAGAGCCCTTTCTGGGGAGTGAGAGGAGAGGGAAGGTGGGAGTAGGTCAGGAGAAGGAGCAGAGTTCCATCATTGTCCAGCTGTGTTCCCAGTGACTGGGTGGCAAGTTCAGTACAGGGTGGGGGAGTAGACTCTTGACTCCAGGCCATGTTCTCCAGTCCAGCTGTACCGATAACACTGTGACAGTTTGATGACCATCTGACTCTGGCGTTGCCTTCTGAAATGGAAATAGGGTAAAACTTCAGCAGAGAACTTTGCCTTCTCTCTCGAATAGAACTTGAAGTCTTAAAAAAATTATTAGGAAACAATAAAATAACAATCCTAATCTTTTGAAAGAACTTTTATAGTTGCCATTACTAGACTCAGGGGACAGATTGTAGTAGCAAGACAAGGGAGCTTCCTTGCTGGAATGGTTCAGGGAGACTGGAGCCTGAAGAGTGTAGTGGTTGAAATTGAATCTGAGCCTATGGAATCAGCCAGAAATGAAGTCGATCCAACTTCTGCCCTTTCCCAGTGGCATGGCTAAACATTGTTTCCCTCATGCCGACCTAGTGCACAGGCATGCTGTGAGGATGAAAAGAAGTAATGGATGTGACATCCTTAGCACAGTGTATGTCACAGAAGTCCTCAATAAATGAGTGTTAATTTATTATCATGGCTAAGGTTTGGCAGTAATTTCACATAGGAGAGGGTGAATCCTAGGCTATTCTGCATTTTCCGCACTCCTCTCATTCCCTATACCCTTGCTCTCCCCGCTCCCCTGATGAGGTAACTCATTAAGAACAAAGAATCATGGGACGTGTTTGCTGATGGAGAAATACAGAAGAAGGCTCAGACACATTTAGGGAATGTCCTGCCTCAGGTAAGATGAGCAACACAATGATTCTCAGGCATCCTTTCAGTTTTGGTTGGTGATTGTCAGTGCCCCTATGTAGTACTTAGTGGTTAGTTCCTCCTCCCCTCAACCTTTTCTTCCACAAACATTTGGTGAGTGTCTACTTTCCCTGCACTAAAAGAAGTTGTAGTCTAATGGGTGAGCAACTTTATTATTTTAATGATGTGTCACTGTATAGAAGGGGATAGTGAGTACTAGGGGAGCATGTGGAATGTCACCTAAAGCAGTCAGAGTGCTTTCTCGAATGCTTCTTAGAATTGATAACAAGTTAGCTGATTTTTGAAGAATAGAAGGTAGCCAGGTGGATAAAGATGTTGCCAGCAGAAAGAGGTGTAAGTGCAAAACGTGGAGTTCTGTAAGAACTTTGTGAGTCTAGAGAACAGAAAGATTGAACAATGCCCACTTATTTCCCTTGTTTCACTAAGCCTGTTTTTCTAGTCATTGCCTTATACATCATGATAGTCAGAAAATAAGAATTAGAGACTCTTTTGTGACCACATAAATGGTTAAAATAAGCTTAAATGAGAAAAAAGTCTCTTTGTCCTAAAATGATTTTCTAGGTGTTTCATATACTCAGAACTGTTGAAAAACTGTACCCTGATATTATTGCTTCATATCTCTTTATCGAATGATTTATCCTCTATCGATTCTGTTTTTCTTGAGAAAAACTTACTTTAGTCAAATATCATGCTTATTAAGCAGTGGATTTATCAAATGCTGCCATTACCTCATTGTAATGAGTCACCATTCCAACCCCTGGACTTTACATCCCCTTGAATGACTTATGTTATTTATTTGTGGAAATTCCAGTGGGGTGGAAAGCAATTTTTATTTTTACTTTCAATTCATGACTTTGCTATTTAGTCATACTTCCTCAACAGGTACATATCGATCACTTATTCTGTTCTGGGCGCTGTGCCAGATACTCGCAATAAAGCTATGAAGGAGAGGACTCTGCTCTTAAACAACTGACAGTCTAGTGTTGGCGTTTAGCGTTGGAGGTGGGGAGGGGGGCTGAAGCAGGAGTAGGATGGGTGAGGATGTGAAGGTAAAAGACAGTCACAATGCAGCTATAATGCAGGCAATGGGGGGGACAATACACAGGGTGCTTTGAGAGTACACAGGAGAGGAAAATATCCCAGCTGAGATAGTTCATCTAAATGAAACTAGACAAGAAGGGGAAGAGGAAAAGATATGACTACAAGAAAATTTAACTTTTAGCATCTATGGAGATTCACTGATAAGAGAAACCTCAGAGGCGTGAGTGAGGTCATCCTGGATTTTCCAGTCTCATTCAGTTCTCTAGACAATCAGACGCATGAGAGCCTGAGAGACTCTAGATGAACCCAACCAAAAGAGCACTGCTGTCTTCAGCCTTAGTTTGCAGAATCAGGAACAAATAGACGGTCGTTGTTTTAGATCACTGTGTTTTGGGATGGTTTGTTACATAATAATAGATAACACAAATACCTGGGTTAATTATCCATAAGGTGCAAGTTTCTTCACAAACCCAGTCCTCCATACGATTCACCTGGAAAATCTCTTTCACAGGGGATGTCTTTATACTACCCCTCGGGGAGCTTATGGCTTGGAGACAAGAAGAGTTTGTCATTCTCTAGGGCCCCCTCTTGCTTCTCCAACTTTCCCAGTTTCAGCAAACACTCCTTGGCCTGAAATACTCCTGAGTTGGGGTATATCTTCAGGGAGTATGGAAGAGCTCAATCCAAGTTGGAGTTTTCCTCTTGGTTTTATTTAATGCAGTTTGTTGCATTGCAACTAGAAGGGCCACAGACAAACAGGAATATCCTTAAATGATTAAGAGAATTGTGTTTATTGCCAACAAAGAGGCATAATTCCCTAGGATAATAAAAGAGAAGACTTAATTTTTCTCCTGTAGAGTGGTTAATTAGACCAGGAGTGTGAACAACCCTTAGAAACAATTCTAGTTTCATCTGAGGTATAAGTGGTAAAGGATGCTTAAGGCAGAACCAAGCTTATTTGGGATGGAGGAGAGAGCAGCTCTTTCAATGGTCAGGTTTTGTATTAGAGGAGGAACAACTGAGCTGTGTCATAAAGAGATAATTTCCTGCATATGAAAGCGATTTGACTTTCTTAAAGGAAATGAAGTATAGGCAAGAGTGAATCATGGGTCTATCATCTTTTTCAGGAAGAGCATTTAAAAAATTTCCTTAATTACGTACCCCCAAATTAGGAGTTGTCTTCAATCATATTTTGCAATAGCAAATGGAGAGTTTTGCTGAGAAAGGCAGTCTTAACTCTGACAAGGTAGTTCTCCAGAGTCTTATTACACAACAAGAGATTACAGAATCAGCACTTATTCTGGAAATTTGCAAGTTTGTGCTGAAATGACTCTCCCTAAGCCTTGAGTATTTGGCAAAGAGAATGGGATATAAAAGGCAAAACAGAGTTCAGCTATTTATTTCTTTATTAACTAAGTGTAACCTAAACAGAATCCAAACGATGACTCCATAGCAATGGACTAGTTTTGCTTTGCAAAGATTTGATGAAATATTTGATCATATGATAACACCTGCCATTACATCACTGAAACTTGAGACAAATATGAAAGAACAGCATAGTCTTCTTATCACTCCTAAACACTAGGATAAGATGGTTTTGACATCAAGTTCTATTTATATGGTTATGTAGATAAATTTCTCTGGGGAAAAAAGTTTTATTTGTTATGTACTGGACCTTATTGAGGGTGATTTCTGACTTAAAATTCTCTGCTGTCAGCATCCTCGATAACATCGACCCCTTGTCCTTCTGACACCCATCTGTTCAGCAAGCCTTCAATCAACTGAAATGTTTGCCTATGCTCCTTCTACAACTTGGCTGCCAGAAATGATAGAAAATGGTGCTACTGAAAATTTGTAGATAATTTTCAGTTCAGTGCAACAAGGTTTTTTATGTTCTTTGTCAGTTCTTGCTCTAACTCAGCAAAGGAGCTATTCCAAATTGTTATTCTTCTCCAGCACAAGGCACACTGCCATTTTCCTCTCTTTTATCAAATGACTGTATCAGGCAGAATCTGTCAAGAAAGCAGAGAACACGGTAGGTATTTTGACATAGGAAATTGAATGTAAGAGATCGGTTACAGAAGAATTGAAAAGCTGAAAAAGCAGAGAGGAGATTTGGAGATAATGCAGAGATGTTAACTGCAAGAAACAGCTACCATCTCTTAAGATGTGAAACAAAAGGAAAACTTTGGGGCATTGAACCTAGAAGCTTATGGGAGTGGCTCTGTGGCACTCAGACCTCCAAGGAAGGGGTGTGACCGAGATGCTGCTAGGACCTCTGAAGAGATGCACTGAGCCTGAGATAAGTGCCAAAAGAAGATGGCAAAGGAATTTGGGAAATATATTTTCAGAGTTATTGTACCAGCCCATAGAACACAGCAGAGAAGGTAGTATTTGGAGAGTCAATAGCCAAATAACCGGTGTAGTCCACCCTTTTCTGCATGTCTTAGCCTGGCTTCTTAAAAAAGCATACCTCGAGACAAAGACTTATGTGCTACTACATAATTGAGTAGAGAGGAGGCAGGAGTTAGGGAAAAGGGGAGCATTCTGTGGTGCTCCATTCAGATCCTTTCTTCAAGGCCAAAATACTCATTCACCAGCTGCTCGAAATGTCAGCCTTTGAAGGCTCACAATTGCACTGTGCATGGCAATTACCTTTGGCTGGAGGAAACTGCCTTACTCAGGGTTGCCCTTTTTCCCAAGGGATGGCCCATGTCCAATGTCTAGGTATTTAAAAACCCCAAACTGTTGTCTCAGCTTGAGACAACTCTGAAGAGCCATTGTGGCTTTAGAGCTTCTCAAAGAATTGTCTGAGGTCTTCATTGAACGTGTCTTGCAAGGACCAGCCCAGTGATGTAGTGATTATGTTCGTGTGCTCTGCTTTGGTGGCTCAGGGTTTGCAGGTTTGGATCCCGGGAGCAGACCTACACTCTGCTCATCAAGCCATGCTGTGGTGGTGTCCCACGTACAAAATAGAGGAAGACTGGCAATATATGCTAGCTTAAGGCCAATCTTCCTCACAAGAAAAACCAAACAAAAAACCTGCCTTGAAAGTCAGCTCTTCCCTGTGCCTTCCTGCCACTCTTCCCTCTTCACTTCCTTACAGGTGTATCTCACAAGCACTCCTTTACCAACCTGTATGTAACTCTCCATCTCTGTTTCCAGGAAACGAATGCAAGCTATTGGAACAGGAATGATCCTGGAAGCAGTCTCTAAAATGGAATTTTGAAGATGGATTACTTACTGATAGGTTGGCACTAAGGACACAACACTCGTGATAAGTGGAATGTGGATAATCTCTGGCCTACAAGTGAAATGCAATTGTTAGAACTTTCACCAGGGATGAACTAAGATGGCATACAAGTGGAAGAAGACACACTTGGCAGTACAATATTTTTGGCACTTGAGGGATATGAGGGAAATGGTAACTCCAATAACTATGGAATTGGTTGGCTTTCCTGAGCACAATTGAATCATCAAAGAGACAGTGACAGAGATGATGTAATTATTTACCAATTCAAGGCAAAAGGTAAAAGCCAGTTTGTATCCTTGTGAACATTCAAGGAACCTTTAATCTCCTGCAGCCAGAGGACAGAGTGGAGGACCAGACTCAGACTTAATCATTGGAGTAGCAAGGCTTGAGAGAAGGTTGAATTCTGACCTCCCTCAGATGTTCTACATCAAGCTGAGGGCACTGATAGGGAACGAGTGGGACCCTCAGACTCGGGATGGGGACATCTGAGTAGATTCACTTCGGAAACTTGAGCTCTCAGAGTCCTTTGAAACCTTGAGTCTTATAGAAGTGGTTCATCCCCCTCTTAGAAAATAGTGGGACTGTTAGATTTGGGATGGGGACATCTGGTTAGGTTCACTTCAGGACCCTGAGCTTCAGAAGAGGTGCGTTCTCTCATTGGAAAATAGTGACTTCCTGTTGTTTTAAGATTGTGCAAAGGCCTCGGATGAGCCAGGTACTTACAAGAGCTTATTCTTCTTGGGATCTACATCAAATTCCCCTTCAGGCAACCAGAGTCAAATGCCAGAGTCTGGCAACAAGAGTCTGATTCCTGCACAGCCAGGCTTGAAGCTGCTGGTTTGCTAAAGGGGAAGAGGGATACTATGCTGAAGAAGCTGAAGAAGCTGAAGAATATGTGCCAACAGGTTTGGAAAAGTATACGTTAGAATCAAACCTGAAGATGCTGGAGGAAGGAAGGTGGAACATACAGTGGGTAAGGGAACACTCTCTTGATAGAGCATTTAACACCCTGGCAAGAATCCTGGTAGACAGTGTTTTGTGCCCACTCCCACAGGTTCATTCATTTACTTTTTCTCCAAACATCTTGTCCCAAAGCTTCCAGTCTCATTCCCTACAGGTCTATGAATTATAAAAATAGGCAAAAAAGCATAAACAGGCAACTCTCAAAAGAAGAAATGAATTTAGCTAATAAACATTGAAAAAAATAGCAGTCCATGTAGTAACACAAAACATATAGTAACATAAACAGATTTTTCACTTATTAAATGGGCAAAGATTTAAAAGACTGAGAAAATTGTCTGTGAAATGTTGGGAATTGAGAATGCTCATGTATGGCTAATGGGACTTTAAATTGGTACAATGTTTCTTGAGGGGTGTATTGGCATAAATTATCAAAATTTTAAATAAACAGACGTACTTCTGACTATGATGGAATAATAGTGACTGCACTTCTTTTTTTTCACTATTTGGCTATTTTTATGTTTTTCTTTTAGACTTATAAGAGCCTTATATATGACAAATGCCATCCTTTGGTTTGTCATGTATGTTATACATGTTGTCCATAATTTCTTCTTCATTTCTTAATTTTGTTTGTTAAGGCTGAAACTAGGGTGAAGCAAGTGAGATGCCTAGGGTGAAAAATTTAAGGAGGCTGTAATTCTTGGGTTCTGACTCTGCATTTGCATGACCCTGAAAGTGGATGCCTCCTTAAGAGTAAGGTGCCAAACCCTAGTCCTAACCCTGTGATTTATGATACTTATATCCTGCTGTAAACAGAAAATTGAGCAAATATATGAAATATCTGTTTTCCGATGATGCAAAGCTTGATTTCCAAGAAAAGGGAAACAAATGAAGTGAGCCCTATGCCGTCTGTGGTTTTCTGCCTGGTGGCACTTTCTGGACCATTGTGTAGAGAGGAGATCCCCCAAAAGCATGTCAATTTCGCTGAGTTTAGGAAAAAGAGATAAGAGCTCATGGTGGTTGAGGCAATAGGAAGTGTGATGCCTCCAGCTTTGTTCTTCTTACTCCAGATTGCTTTGGTTATTCAGGGTCTTCTGTGGTTCCATACAAATTTTTGGATTATTTTTTCTGTTTCTGTGTAAAATGCCATTGGAATTTTCATAAGGATTGCATTAAATCTGTAGCTTTCAGTAATATGGACATTTTAACAATATTAGTTCTTCCAATCCATGAACGTGAGATATCTTTCCACTTATTTGTATCTTCTTTAATTTCTTTCATCAGTTTGATATAGTTTTTAGTGTACAGATCATTCATCTCCTTGGTTAAATTTATTCCTAGGTATTTTATTCTCTTTGATCCTTTTGTAAACAGGCTTGTTTTCTTAATTTCTTTTTTGATAGTTCATTGTTAGTGTATAGAAATGCAACTGAGTTTTGTATGTTTATTTTGTATGCTGTAACTTTGTTGACTTTGTTTTTTGGTTCTAACAGTTTTTTGGTGGAGTCTTTAGGGTTATATATTTATATATATATATATATATATAAGATCATGTCATCTGCAAACAGAGACAACTTACTTCTTCTTTTCTAGTTTGGATGGCTTTTACTTCTTTTTCTTGCCTAATTGCTCTGGCTAGGACTTCCAATACTATGTTGAATAAAACTGGTGAAAACGATGACATTTGTCTTCTTCCTGATCTTAGGGGAAAAGTTTTTAACTTTTCACCATTGAGTATGATGTTAGCTATGGGCTTGTCAAATGTGGCCTTTACTGTGTTGAGGTACATTTCTTCTACACCTAATCTGTTGAGAATTTTTATCATGAAAGGATGTCGAATATTGACAAATGCTTTTTCTGCATCTATTGAGATGATCATATGATTTTGTCCTTCATCCTGTTTATGTGATGTATCACATTTGTTGATTTGCAGATGTTGAACCATCCTTGCACCCTAGGGATAAGTCCCACTTGATCATGGTGTATGATCCTTTTAATGTGTTGTTGAAGTAGGTTTGCTACTATTTTGTTGAGGATTTTTGCAACATGTTTATCAGGGATACTGGCCTGTAGTTTTCTTTTCTTGTAGTTTTCTTATCTGGCTTTGGTATGAGGATAATGCTGATCTTATAAAATGAGTTTGGAAGTGTTCCTTCCTCTTCAATTTTTTGAAAGAGTTTGAGAAGGATTGTCATTAATTCTTTTTTCAAATGTTTGGTAGAATTCTCCAGTGAAGCCATCTGGTCCTGGGCTTTTCTTTGTTGGGAGGTTTTTGATTCCTGCTTCAATCTCCTTACTTGTTATTGGTCTGTTCAGATATTCTATTTCTTCATGATTCAATCTTGATTTTTTTAAGAATTTATCCATTTCTTCTAGGTTATCCAGTTTGTTGGCATATAATTTTTCATAGCAGTTTCTTATAATCCTTTGTATTTCAATGGTATCAGTTGTAATGTCTCCTCTTTCTTTTATAATTTTATTTATTTGAGTCCTCTCTCTTTTTCTCTTAGTTAGTCTAGTTAATGGTTTTTCAACGTTATTTACCATTTTGAAAAACCAATTCTTAATTTTGCTGATCTTTTCTTTTGTCCTCATTTATGTTTCATTTATTTCTGCTTTAGTGTTATTATTTTCTTCCTTCTGCTAGCTTTGAGTATACTTTGCTTTTCTTTTTCTAGTTCCTTGAAATGTAATGTTAGATTGTTTATTTGAGATCTTTTTCCTTAATATAGACATTTATTGCTATGAGCTTCCCTTTAGAATTTCTTTTTCTGCATCTCATATATTTTGGTATGTTGTGTTTCCATTTTCCTCTGTTTCCGGATACTTTTTCTTTCCCTTTGACTTCTTCTTTGACCCATTGATTGTCCAAGAGTGTGTTGTTTAGTTTTCACGTATTTGAAAATTTTCCAGTTTTCCTCCTGTCATTGACATCTAGTTTCATACCCATCTAATAGACTTTTATAGAACACTCCACCCAACACTTTATTTTCAAGCGCACATGGAACATTCCATGAGATAGACCACAGGCTGGAACATAAAAAAAAGTCTCAATAAATTAAAAATGATTGAAATCATAGAATATGTTCTCTGACCATAACAGAATTAATCTAGAAATCAATAATAAAGTGTTGTCTGGAAAATTCTTAAATATTTGGAAATTAATAAACACTTTTTAAAAATAACAACTGAAAATGAAGAAATCACTAGGGAAATTAAAAATATTCTAACTTAATGAAAATAAAAACATAATACATAAAATTTTGTTGGATGCAGCTAGAGCAACACTGGGGAAATTTATAGTTTAATAATGCTAACAATAAAACGAAGAAAGTTTTAAAATCAATGGTCTAAATTTCCATCCTATGAAGCTAGAAAAATAAGAACAAATTAAAGGCAATATAGAAGAAAAGAAACAATGAAGATAGAGTAGAAATCAGTGAAATTGAATATGGACTACAAATAGAGGAAAATCAATGAAACCAAGAGCTGGATGCTTGAAACATTAATAAAATTGGCAAACCTCTAGTTAGATTGATCAAGAAAAAGGAGAAAAGACATAAATTACAAATATCAGGAATGAAAGAGAGGGTAGTACTATGGATACTACAGAAATTAAAATAACTTTATGCCAATAATTTGACAACATAGAGAAATCGACAAATTCCTTGCAAGAAACACATTACTAAAACAGCTTTAAAAAGAAACCTTAGAATGTGAATATCCCTATATCTAGTAAAAACAAAACTGAATGATTAAATTCCTTTCTACAAAGAAAACTCCAATCCCAAGTGGTTTTACTGGTGAATTCTATCAAATATTTTAGGATGAGATAACACCAATTCTACCAACTCTTTCAGAAAATAGAGTAGGAAGGAATAGTTCCCAACTCAATTTATGTGTCTAGCATTACCTTGATTCCGAAACCAAAGACGTTACTAAAAAGGAAACTACAGACAAATACCCCTCATGAACAGATTAAAAATCCTTAATAAAATATTAGCAAATTGAATCCAGTTATGTCTAAAAAGGACAATGTACCATGGCCATATGGAGTTTACCCCAGAAGTAAAATGTTGGTTTAACACTAGAAAATCACTAAGTGTAATTCACCACATAAACAGAATAAAATATAAAAACAACATGGTTATTGCAATAGATGCAGAAAAAATATTGGACAAAGTTTAATATCTGTTCATGATAAAATTATCCAGCACACTATGAATAGAAGAGAATCCTTCAAATTGAAAACTTACAATCATCATACGTAAAAGGCTGATTCCTAAGATGGAGAACAAGGCAAAGATGTTCACTCTCAACACTTCTATTACCGTTTTATTCACTATCCTAACCAGTGCAAAAACTGCAAGAAAATGAAACAAGAGGCATGCAGAATGGAAAAGAGGAAGTAAAACTGTTTTGATTTTCAGATGACATGATTATGTATGTACAAAATACTAAGGAATGTACAAACACTACCAGAACCAGAAGGAAAATTAGCAAGGTTTTTGGATACAAGGTTAATATACAAAAGTTAATTGCATTTGTATATACTAGCAATAAACAATTTGAAAATGAAATTTCAAAAGTTTGATTTTTAATATCTGCAGAACATGGAATATTCAGGACTAAATCTAACAAAATATGTCTAAAACTTGTATACTGTTCCAAAAATGGTTAAGAAAATCCAAGTCAGACCTAAATAATTGGAGAAATTTGCTGATTTGTGGGAAGACTTCATATTGTTAAGATGTCAATTCTTCCCAAATTGATCCGTATATTCAACTGATTTCCAGTCAAAATCCCTGCAGGTGTTTTGGAAGAAATGGACAGATGGATTCCAAAATATGAATATTTGTGCACAGAACCTAGAATTATTGAAACACATTTGAAAAGAAAGTTTAGAACTCATACAACTTCAAGCCATTGTAAAACTACATCAGGACAATGTATTACTGATATAAGGATGCTCATGTAGGTCAATGAAACAGAATAGAGAGGCCCATTGGTCAATTGATGTTCAACAAATATGCCAAAGTAATTAAATGAGAAAAGGATAATCTTTTCAAAAAATACTGCTGGAAAAATTGGATATCTACATGGGAAAAAAATGAATCTTAACCTTTATCCCAATATACAGAATATATACACCACACACAAAAATTAACACAAGATAGATCATAGACCTAAACATAAAAGCTAAAAGTATAAAACTACAGGAAGAAAAACACAAAGAAAATCTTCAGGACTTTGAGATAGGCACAGATTTCTTAAATGGCAGACCAAATGCATGACACATTAAAAAAATTATAAGTTGAGGGGCTGGCCCCGTGGCCGAGTGGTTAAGTTCACGCGCTCCACTGCAGGCGGCCCAGTGTTTCGTTGGTTCGAATCCTGGACGCGGACATGGCACTGCTCATCAAAACCATGCTGAGGCAGCGTCCCACATGCCACAACTAGAAGGACCCACAATGAAGAATATACAACTATGTACTGGGGGCTTTGGGGAGAAAAAAGGAAATAAAATAAAATCTTTAAAAAAAATTATAAGATGAATATCATCAAAATTAAAAATTTCTTGGGGCTGGCCCGGTCTTGTAGTGGTTAAGTTCGTGTGCTCTGCTTTGGCTCCCAGGGTTCGAAGGTTCAGATCCCAGGCACAGACCTAGGAATGCTCATCAAACTATGCTGTGGCAGCATCCCATATACAAAATAAAGGAAAATGGGCACAGGTGTTAGCTCAGGGCTAATCTTCTTCAGCAAAAAGAGCAAGACAGGCAATGGATGTTAGCTCAGGGCCAACCTTCCTCACAAAAAAAAAAAAAATACTTTTTATGGGAGACTTAATTAAAAAAATTAAAAGGCAAGTCACAGACTGAGAAAAATTTACAGTACAGATATTTTTCAAAAGACTTGTATGCAGACAATGTAAGGAACACTTACAACTGAATAATAAGAAGACAAAAAATTCAGTTAAAATAGGGAAAAATCTGAATAGACACTTCAAAAAAGAAGATATAAAAATGATGACTAAGCACATGAAAAGATGATCAGCAACATTATTTACCAGGAAATGCAAATTAAAAGCACAATGAGATACCACTATGTAGTATATCCCAGCAGAAGGACCAAAATCGAGAAGACTGATAGTACCAAGTGTTGGTAAGGATATGGAGGAACTGAAACTCTCACATTGCTGGTGGGAATGCAAAATGGTAAAACTACTTTGGAAAACAGTTTGTCAGATTTTTATAAAATTGCAGATATATTTATAACACACCCCAGTAATTACACTTCAAGATATCTGAAATGAAACCATATATCTGCAAAAAGATGTCTGTGAATAAAGACATCTTTATTCATAATAGCTCAAACTGGAATTAACACAAATTTCCATGACTAGGTAACTGGATAAACATATTTTGTTTATTTCCATATTATGGAATAGTACTCAGTCATGAAAAGAATGAACTACTGGTACATGCAATAGTGTTGATGAATCTCAAAAACAAGCTGAGAGGAAGAAGCCAGGTACAAAAGAGTACGTACTGTATGATTCCATATCTGTGAAATTCTAGAAAAAGGAAATCAGGCAATACTGACAGAAAATAAATCAGTGATTTTCTAGGGCAAGTGCGGGGGGGGTGTTGGGGTTGACTGTAAATGGTCATGAAGAAACTTTTTACATTGATGTATTCTGTATCTTGATTGTGGTTTTAGTTACATGGGTGTATTTTCAAAATGCCCTTGTCAAAACTCATTGAACTGGGTGGCATCAGCATCATGGCAGAGTGAACATTCCAGGGACCCTCTCCCCTCCAACATACAATAAAAAGGGGCATCCATACTCCAACAGAGGACGTCCTACAACAACACAAAAATGTCAGAGAGACATGCAGCCACATGGTAGGGGATGGAGAGGCTGGAGCTCCCCTCGGAGGGGCTGGAACAGGGTAAGAGAGAACTTCACTCTCTCCCCTAAAGTCTGCGATCTGTGACCATGGGAGGATCCGTGAGGAAAGGAGCAGGGGAAGGGACGCTTGCTTGCGGGAATACCAAGAACTCCTTAGGGCCCTTGCAGCCTAGAGGGAAGCCGTCTAACAGGGTGAAAGCTTTTGTGGGGGGTGACCTCATCAAGCAAACACCCCAAGAGACCAGATGGAAAGAGCCAGAAAGCCCAGAGAGCATGCAGGACAAAGCGCCCTTCCTCCCATCCACCCCACAAGAGATCCCCTGGGATCTTGGCTGAAGGTGGAGAGCTCAGAATACATGGCTCTCGACCCCCACCCAGTGGTGATAGGCCATAACTGCAACCAAATAATATCAGAATGTGAAAAACTCGACCCACCTCCTCTAACAACGTAAGACACTACATCAAATCTCCAGACCAGAGAGAAAATGACAAGCACCCAGAATTCAGTCCTGAGGACACAGAAATATGTAATCTAAATGACAGAGAACTCAAAATAGCTATCACCAAAAAACTCAACAAGGTAAAAGAGAATACAAAGAAACAATTCAACAAGTTCAGAAGCTACTTCACAAAAGAGATTGAAACTATAAAGAAGAATCAATCATAAATATTAGAGATGAAAGACACAATGGAAGAGATAAAACAAAATACGGATTCCCTGAATTCTTGAGTGGACATCATAGAGGAGTGTATCAGCATAATTGAAGATAGACATGTTGAATTGCTCCAGACGGAGGAGAGAGAACTAAGACTAAAAGTGTTTTTGGGATCAGAGTGATGTTGGCCTCATAGAATGTGTTAGGAAGTGTTCATCTTCCCTAATTTTTTGGAATAGCTTGAGAAGGCTAGGTTTTAAATCCTCTCTGAAAGTTTGGTAAAATTCCCCAGGGAAGCCTTCTGGTCCTGGGGTTTTATTCTTTGGGATGCTTTTGATTACTATTTCAATCTCTTTCCTTGTGATTGGTGTATTCAGATTGTCTGTTTCTTCTTGATTCAGCTTTGGGAGGTTGTAAGAGTCTAAGAATTTATCCATTTCCTCTAGATTATCCATTTTGTTGGCATATAGTTTTTCATAGTATTCTCTTATAATTCATTGTACTTCTGTGGTGTCTGTTGTTATTTCCCCTCTTTCATTTCTAATTTGGACAATTGTGAAAAAATATATCAAGAATCTTTATTGCTGTTGTCTTTATAATCCTTACAAATCAAATTCAACTCCATTTCTGTCAACAGGACATGGATGAATCAATCCACAGAATGAAATATTCTTCAGCCATTGGAAAGTATGAACTAAAGCTATGTGAATAGACAAAAGAAATTGTTCATAACAGATAAAGAGGGAATAATTTACAATACAGAATGGATGTGTACATAAATTATAAATGTGTGTCTATCTCTGTCTATATCCACATGTGTGCATGAGTCTTAGAGTTCTCCAGAAAACAGAACAGATAGACTTATGTGCTCATATATATATAACAAGATTTATTTTAAGGAATTGGCTCACACAATTGTGGATGCTTGGTGAGTCCAAAATCTGATGGGGGAGGCAGTCTGGCTGGAAATTCAGGGAAGAGTTGTAGGTTGAGTCTAAAGGCCTTTGCTTGTAGACTCAGGAAGAGCTGATGTTGTAGATGAAGTCCAAAGGCGGTCTGTCAGAGAAGTCTGTCTTGCTTCGGAGAGGTCAGCCTTTTGTTCAGTTTGGGCCTTCAACTGATTGGATGGGGCCCACCCACATTGTGGAGGGCAATCTGCTTTACTCAAAGTCCATGGATTCAAATGCAAATCTCCTTCAAAAACACTCTTGCAGAAACATCCAGAATAATGTTTGACCAAACATCTGGGCACCTCATAACCCAGCCAAGTTGACACATAAAATTAACCATCACACTACATGTGTGCTTACCCACAGAAATGTCACTTTTTTTTCCTTTTAATGTGGTGATTGCTTTCTTAAAATCAGGTTCATTTGTTACGTTTATAATCAGAAAAATCATCAAGGTAATTCTATTTGTTTTTTTAAGCTGTTTTAATTGAATTTATTTATTCATCTAAATTGAAGTATAATTGACATATAACATAGTGTAAGTTTAAGGTGTACAATGTGTTGATTTGATATGTTTATACATTGCACTTATTTTTAAATTCTTCTTATTGTGTTAAAATATACATAACATGATATTTACCATTTTAACCATTTTTAAGTACAGTTCAGTGGCATTAAGTACATTCACATTATTGTACAACCATCACCACCATCCATCTATGGAACTTTTTTGTCTTCCCAAACTCAATCTTTTTTTTTTTTTTTTTTGAGGAAGATTAGCCCTGAGCTAACATCTGCTGCCATTCCTCCTCTTTTTGCTGTGGAAGACCGGCCTTGAGCTAACATCAGTGCCCATCTTCCTCTATTTCATGTGGGACGCCTGCCACAGCATGGCTTGACAAGCGAGGTGTAGGTCCACACCTGAGATCCGAACCGGTGAAACCTGGGCTGCCGAAGTAGAATGTGCAAATTTCACTGCTGTGCCACTGGATTGGCCCCTGAATGTATTTTTTTAAGTGTGGCATTAAGCAAGCAAAAGACACACATATAAAGTGCCAGGATCTGATTTTTAAGGTGAAAATCATGTGTCAGTGACTTAGACTAACTGGATTTCAATAATCTTGTTCACAATCCTCTTTTTAAATTGGTTCATCCATAATCCTCCAGTAACAGAAACTGCAAGCTTGCATTAGGTTTTATTAGGCATAAACAGTTATTCTCATTCCTGATATTTCCTTGCATATGAAAGAATCTTCTATTAAAATAATCTTGGCCTCTCTCTGCCCTTTTATTCGCTGTTCCTCAGAAAGAAGAAGTTCCTTTCTTACTTGATGGGAGTGTTTGGGAGAAGGCTCTCTCTCCATCTCTCTCTGAGTCTGCCTGTCTGCGGGGAGGACATGGTCTCCTGCCTTTTGCTCAGTTGATACAAAGGCTCTTTCTCTACTGGGAAGACCTATGCTTTTCCAGTCTGTCTAATTATGGAGTTTAGAAACCGTTTGGAAACCAATTTTGCAGTACATCTAAGCCATGTTCTCCAACGTCAGCTTTAATGGTAATAAAGGTTACATTTTGCTTTTCCTCTGTCTGTCCTCTGATGTTTCTCTCTCAGTTGGTTTTGTGTGTGTTTGTGTGTGTGTGTGTGTGTGTGAGGAAGATCCTCCCTGAGCTAAAGTCTGTTGCCAATCTTCCTTTTTGCACGAGGAAGATTGCGGCTGAGCTAACCTCTATGCCAATCCTCCTCCATTTTATGTAGGATGCCGCCACACTGTGGCTTGATGAGTGGTGCTGGGTCCACATCTGGGATCTGAAACTGTGAACCCCAGGCCTCCGAAGTGGAGCTCACGAACTCAACCACTACACCACCAGGCCGGCCCCCTCTCAGTTAGTTTTGAATGCCTGTGGGGAACCGAGGGGATGTTATGTATTTATGTATTTACCTCTTTAAATCTTAACAGAGTACATAGATTCATCCCTACTGTGAGATGGATAGACTGCCCTCCCTGTCCCCCCTCCATTCTCTTGGACGCATATCTCTGACGGGTGGCAGAGTTGCTACACTGTTACATTGTGGATGTACCACAGGAATGCTCTGAGCCATGGCCATCTTGGCTTCTGGGATACACAAAACCTAGTGAATGGGAGTGATACATCATCATCCTTCCTGTGTGAGTTCCTGCGTGAATGTTTGTACTTGTGAAGGGCGTGAATTGCGTTCTTGGATAAAATTGTTAGAATATGAATTCACCAATTTACATATAAAGATGTTGCCTAATCAAAGCATTCAGAATTGAGGTCAGAATATGGAAGTCTTACATTCAGGTGTAATCTATTCAACTACTCTGTTTTTCTGAAAAAGACAAGATTGAATATTTTTTATTTCCATCTGCATTATTTTGTGCATTCAAGACAAGCTTGTCAAATCTTATAAATAGTCATCTAGTTTTATTAGCCTGCTACATTTTTTTGAACAACGTACATTCCGATAAAAATGTCCCCAGGTGCTAAAAATGAAAATTCGTGTTCTTACCTAGCATCCAACAGAAATCAATATTAACATTAGAAATTTAGTGGGTGGCTATTGGTAAGGCAGCACATAGATTTAAAATGGGGAAAACAATGAAACCAATTTTAGTATTATTAGCAATTGAGATGGATATTACATGCTTTGGGAACTGTGTTTGTATTACATGTCAAATCCCATTATGAAATATGTCATTAGAATGGAAAGGTTCATAGCAAAAAGCATGTCCACACCCCTGGCCAATGGCCCATTTATTTCAAGCAACATTCAATACAGAACAGAGACATTTCCACTGTCTTTGGAATTCACTAGTAGAATTTGGCTTGTATTGCCATATCCCTCTTGCCAAAGGATTCACATCTACTGCGCATTTCCCTGTGCATTGATCCTAGAGCTGCATTCTTCTTGATCCCTTTGCACACTGCCTCAAATTCCCTCTCCACATTCCTGCTAAACTCTTGAACCAGACCATAGATTTTTCTTCTATTGAAATTTTCAAAATGAGTGAAAACTATTTAAGCCAATCCAGGAATTCTCTAAGAGCTTTGCTGAGATTTAATTATTCCAGATGATAAAGCATCACCTTCCAATTACATGTCAGGCTCTGATGATATCTGAGGAATGCAGTTCGGCGATCACTTTGGTCTTGCGGCTTTCAGAGGGTTGATTTAGATGGGTAATGGTTCCAATGCTGAATCAGAATCTAATTTTAATGATAATTTCAGCATCTCTGGGTATAAAATGGAGCAAGATATGATACAAATGTCTAATTGAACAAATTCCCAATATCAGAAGTAGCATCTAAATAATTCCTGGGAACTAAAACTTCTTTCTGAATCTACTGATTTTACATACAAAGGCTGGCACTTGATTTTTAAAGTGCCACAACTGGAGTACGAGGAACCAGATCTCAAAGAGAAAAGTACGTCTTGGCTTTCAGATGGACACAAGTAAGAAAACATTTTAATAACATCTGAGAGGCTTGATTGGAAAGAAGGGCCAAAGCACGGATGTAGCTCCTGCAGGACAGGTATTGTGCTTGACGATACTGCAGGAACCTTTCTTGAATTGAGATTATTTTAAACGTGGCAGCATCTTGGAAAAATAAAAAGCATAGACTAAACCTTAATTTAGAATTATCAATACATTGCATAATTCTCAGCCAAACATTGAGTATTTGCTTGTCAAATGTGTCTAAATGTTCTCTTGGTAGAAGTGTAGATAATTCAAAGGTATCTGAGAGTTGTAAGTGGTTGTTGTTGGGGAAAAAGTAGAAAACAAAACAGAAGCGTTTTTTTGATGTTGCTTTTGTGGATGGATCTTCTATCATATCATGTTGAAGCTGTGTGAATAGAGTTTTCGGGGTGGAATAGTTTTGTAGCTCAATTCATTAATGCTTCAGAGGAAAAGTGGATAGAAGAACTGAGAAAGGAATATTTCCAGGCACCCCTCTGCCCCAGTATGATATTATTCCTTCCACTCTCTGTGGGATCCCAAACATTTGCCCATCAATTGGTCATAACATGATTTAGTTCTCTCAATGCCCCCCCAAAATATTGTCCCAGTTTTCTGGTCCAGTAAATAACAATGGTTCTTTGTGTCACTCCTGATATAGCAGGGACCTTGGGAAGTTGCAATCCTACTTATTTACCAAAGGCCAGCTCAGATGCTCACCATGAACTTAAAAGTCAAGGATGCAAATCCAACACCCAAAGTCCTTTATTTTAGTCCCAGATGCTTTTTAGACCAACCATTGACAGCTCCCAAAAGACAGCAGGGAAATAGCTTCTGTCCTAAGAGTTTGTCTATCTTTTGCCAACAAAAATCTTATCATGGAGAGTCTGCTGAGGACACATCACTCCTTACCAACTTGTTCAGTTGAAATTAGAATTTTCTTCTTCCAATAGCACTTAGTATGACTACTTTAGATAGTTGCTCTGCTTTTATTTTTCTTGTTGGTACTCTCAAAACTTCCAATTTAACCACTAACCATTTGAGGCATTAGGCCACTATCTAGATCTCTTTGAAAACTACCAGAGTATGACCTTCGTGCAGTGTTTCACATGCCAAAGAAAGTAAATCGTGTCCTACATATCACGGTTTGGTTACTCATTAGTCTTAGAATTGTTTAGAGGTTGGCTGTAGTGTATAAAACCTATATCCGTATAGTTCCTGATTAAAAAACACTTTCCTTATGCACATTTATATTAACAAATAGATCTGGGTGCAACTACTGCAGATATATATACAGATAGGTATGCAGATATATATACAACTACTCCAAAATATAATTATCAGTAAACTAAGGATGGAGCCTACATCTGTTGCCTTGCAGTGCTGCTCTGTCCAATGCAGTAGCCACTAGTTATATGTGGCTTATTAAATATAACTTAATTAAAATTAAATGCAGTAAAAAATTTAGTTCTTTGGTCAAATTAGTCACCCCATGTGACTAGTGACTACCATGTTGGACTGTCCACATATAAAACATTTTCATCACCACAGAGAACTCTACTGGCCAGTGCTGTTCTAGAACACTGCATGTAAGATTATCATAATTTTTACTTTTTTATAAAAAGAAACATAGCTCACATTGTAATGTGTTTTTATGATCTCCAAGAGCAAGTGATATGAGACCCATTGCAAAAATTCTAGGCAATCAATAAAATCCTTACACAATGTGAGTTTTACTCTGCATTATTTATCTGATTTTACACTTCAAGAAACACCAAGAGGTCACAGGACTTGTCCGAGCATTGTCACAAGGTTAGTGAGCGGCTCAGGTAGAATGAAAGCTGACAGCCCAGACCACTTAATCTGTGGAGAATCCAGGTGCCAGACACAACGCGGATAAGCGTCACAAGTGAGCACAGTCTCAGATGGGCCTCTGGAAAGCCCGTCAATGCTCTGTGCAGTGTTCTGTTTACAGACTGAAATAGAATGGTGTTTATTTGGTACTCTTTTCAAATTGTCCTTGGAACTGAGGGCTTATTTACTTCATTACCTCCAGTAGATTTGTGGTGACTATAGAATTCATCAACAAGTTATTTAATACTAAAACATGGAAATATAGGAGGTGGTTTTATATTTTTATACTTGAAGGAGGGGCCCTGCCCCGTGGCCGAGTGGTTAAATTCGCATGCTGCGCTTCGGCGGCCCAGGGTTTCTCTGGTTCGGATCCTGGCCGTGGACGTGCTCATCAGGCCTTGTTGAGGCAGCGTCCCATATAACACAACCAGAGGCACTCACAACTAGAATATACAACTATGTACTGGGTGGCTGTAGGGAGAAGGAAAAAAAAGATTGGCAAGAGATGTTAGCTCAGGTGCCAATCTAAAAAAAAAATAATAACCTTGAAGGAGGACTTTGAGACACTGGGAAAAACTAGTTAGTTCAATCCTTGGTAACAGAATAACTGACTTGATTCAAAATTGAGGCAGACATACTGGAACTGGCATGTACTGGCTCATAAGAGCCCATTGTTAAACTTTCAAGTGTTCTGCAAACTGGTTGTTAAATACAGCCATTATTAAAAATTAAATTATATAAACTTATAATTAAATTATGTTAAGAACAAAGGCAAAAAATGCTCAAGAATGATCACTTCCTAATTATTTTACTACATTTTAGTATTACTATGCTCTTGAGGTTACATATGTTTAATATATCTGTACAGTGGAAATACCATATAATGCTGTGCTCTACGCATCTTTTCCCAACTATCTGTAACTGAAATGGTTTGTCTCTTTGCTAGTTCAACTCCCACTACATCTGGTGGGTTTTGGTCAAGGAGTGATGCTAGACAGAGATGAGGAAGAGCTAGAGATGCTTTCTGGAGTCCTACATCTGCTGTTTCTTCCTGTAAGTTCTTAGAGAGCAAAGCGAACATTTGAATGGAGTCTCCAAGGATATGGATGATTCCAGGAGTCAGAAAAAGGGTAAAGGATGGTATTCCAGATTGAGAAAATAGCATGATCATCAAAGCAGAGAAGACTAAACATAGAGCATGTGTAGTATTCAAAAAGATCTCTGTAACCAGATGTCATCCAAAGCTTCCCACCCCTTTCCATAAAGTGGATCCAACACCACAGTCTACAGTGAGTAGAAGTCCAATGCCCTTCTCCAATAAGTCTTTGAATCTTCAGGAGAGTTACAGTAGCAGTAGTTACAGAGGCTACTATAATGGGCGCTCTGAGTCTGAGCTCCTATTTCTTTTAAATTAGCTGAGTTTAAAGATTTTTCACTCCAACCCATGCAAGTTACTCTCTAGTCCACATTGTGTCATACTGATGTAGCACTTAGCTCCTTCCCATCAGTTCTACCAAAAACAACAACAAACACTCACATCAACCCTTTGTGTATGCATACATGTATGTATTAGGTCCTGGCTATGCCAAGTGTGAGCCACAGACCAGCAGAATGAGCCTTGCCTGGGAGTTTCTAAAAATGCAGAATCTCAAGCACCATATATATATTTTTTTATTTAGATGCATGTTTATATATAAAACATATATATGATGTTTTATATATGTATAACACATAGAACATATATATAACAGGGTGGGAAGATTTGGATGACATCTGGTTACAGAGATCTTTTTGAACCTTACACATGCTCTATGTTTCGCCTTCTCTACTTTGATGATCATGCTATTTTCTCAATCTGGAATACCATCCTTAACCCTTTCTCTGACTCCTGGAATCATCCATATCCTTGGAGACTCCATTCAAATGTTCGCTTTGCTCTCTAAGAACTTACAGGAAGAAACAGCTGTAGGACTCCAGAAAGCATCTCTAGCTCTTCCTCATCTCTGTCTAGCATCACTCCTTGACCAAAACCCACCAGATGCAGTGGGAGTTGAACTAGCAAATAGACAAACCATTTCGGTTACAGGTAGTTGCATGGGTCCTGTTTAAAAATAAATTTGCTGAGAGGATTTAAATATGTAAGCCTTGAGTACTGACAACCTTTGAGAAAAATGACATCAGTGATTAATTGACATTCATATCTCCATTTCATTCTTAAATGAGGTGGTCAGACCATTAGCCTAAAGCATCTTTATGTGGAGAGACAACTCCTCTTTAGTCCCTTTCTCTGAAGCTACTTTAGTAAATTATTCATAGATATAACGATAAGTAGTCAGGGAGAACATTTGGGTGAATGGCTTTGACCTTGTTTGTTTTCTAACAAGGCTCCATACAGTCAGTCTAGCTGTGAGTAGAGGGCAGTCGTATGTCAGGGGATGAGGGAATATGAGTAGAAGCAGCACTGGCCACACAGCGAGAAAGCTCAGAATCTAGTACTGGCTCCAGCACTGAGTCCATTAGGAGACTTTACTTCTTTGCCTCTGGGTTGTATCCCCTTTCTAAATCTCTTTTGTGATCAATCATGGGACCACAGAATTTCCTAATTCACCAAGAGCCCTCAGGATTATTTGCTTTGGGACCTGATGGGACCCCCAGAACTGCTGCGGCTTCTCTGAGCTCACATGGTATTGAATCCAACACATTTTTGTAACTTAGATACCAACGATTTTGCTTATCCTGCCATTTCCTTAAAACTCTTTCCCCTGAGTACATATAATACTTTACTCTTGTCTGGGCTCAGTTGTATCAGTACTGCTATTTTGCTCCATTTATTGGAATAGAGTGGATGCATTAGTTCCCTGGATTTGAAATAAATGCTAAATAAAGACATGTCTCCTTTTCTCAGTTGCACTGTAACCAGGAATAACCTGCTTTCTCTCCTGGTGACAATATTACAGGAAAACTAAGAACGATTATCAGAGATCAGGAATAATTCTTACCCTCCAGAGTGGACTGAGGTTCCTCCTGAGTCCAGCCTACGAAGGTCAAACCCAAGGGCGTAATAGTGGAAAGTCAGATGAAGTTCGTCTTCCTTTTCCGTCCACCTTCCCACAGGCATATGTCTAATTATGAACCTTTATCAAAGGTGTGATTTCCTCCTGTTACCTTTTGCCTTTCTAGGTCTTCCTCAAGGGCCTGACATCCTAAAATTGTTGTCTGTATCTCAAACCTCCCTATCTCCCCATTTTTCCCTGAATACCTGTTTTAATACTGGCCCAATTAGAAAGACCTGATAACAGAATTCACAATAAAAAGTTGAAGACTTTAATCTTATCAAGAAAGTTTACATTTTCAGGGTCCCTTGATTTAGCCAAAGTAAATGAATACTTACGTTAGAATAATCAAGAGAAGATTGGTTAACATTCCTGAAATCCAAACCAAACCTCCGTCCCTCCTATATCTAAGAGTGGCCCTTGTCCCAAACGGCAATTGAAGATAGCCAGTGGTTAATAGGACACAGGATCTGAAAAGCATGAATCAGAGCCCTAAGGAGACCGCAGGTCGGCTTAACCAGCATTATTTCTCTGGCATACTCAGGTATGTAGTAGACTGTTGTTACCTACCTGGATTCCATTTACCTTGCCGATGTACCCATCCCTCAGCTACCTTGAGGGTTAGACCCTAATAGCTCACAGCAACCTCCTTCTCTAGAGAATTGCTCTCAACTGAATGGGAGCTGTTTTACCTTGGATGCTATGCCCCCAGGGACAGGAGGGGGCTTGTAGAGAGCAGTCTACAGATCCATTGCCTCAAGGTAGGAACAAATAGCTGATATACTCATGCTGCAGAATTCCTTATAAATCAGGCGAAGCTGGTTTCCATCTGGGACTACTTCCTTGTTTAGTTTAACCATGGCCTATCCTGCTTCCTTTACTTCCCTTCTCCTGAAAGTAATCCCTCAATAAATCATTCATACAAGAGTTTCCATCTCAGGCTTGCTTCTAGGGCATTTGGCACCAGGAATGGTCCTAAAAAGCAAACTCTACAGAAAGGATTCTGGAGTTGGATTATTCACTGGCTGGATGGCAGTGAAAACCCCATTCTGGATGGGTGGGGCCCTGACCGTTCCTGGCATGCCCTAGGAGTGCACTTGCTGAGACGTTCCCCTCTGGTGAACTGGCACGGGATACAGATGGAAGGAGGTGCACTAACTGATTCAGTGTTTCTGGCATTTTAAAGGTGCGAGAAAAAGTGTTACTCTATGGACTGTAGAGTGGTTTGCTTTTGATAAATGGCATTTATATGTTGAAGAGAGATCATGATAATCTCTGATCTATTAAGCAGTAGTTTAAAGCAGAATATGAGTCAGAGATACTCCTTGGCAGCATTTAAGGAAACCCTAATTTCTGTAGATGGAGAAGATGACCTGGAACAGGATTTATTTTTTTTCTTAAAGATTGGCACCTGAGCTAACAACTGTTGCCAATCTTCTTTTTTTTTCCTTTCTGCTTTTTCTCCCCAAATCCCCCAGTACATAGTTATATATTTTAGTTGTGGGTCCTTCTAGTTGTGGTATGTGGGACGCCGCTTCAACATGGTCCACTGAGCGGTGGCATGTCCATGCCTAGGATCCGAACGGGCAAAACCCTGGGCTGCCGAAGCAGAGCATGCAAACTTAATAACCACTAGGCCATGGGGCCAACCCCTGGAACAGGGTTTAATTGTGAGCACCAGAAAACTTCAGAGGAAGCTGAATTCCCAGCCTAGGAAAATCTCCCAAGCCAAAGTCAGAGCTCTGATAGGAAAAGAGCCTGAGATGGGGATACCTGAGTAGACGCGCTTGAGTACCTTGAAACTCCAGAGTTTCCTGAATCTTCTAGGTCTTCAGAATTGACTACTACCATTTACTGGAAAATAAAGTTCCCTCTGCCCTACTTAAAGACCATGTAGAGATCTCAAAGGAGACAGGCATATTTAGGAAAATCTTCCTCAGGAGCTGTTCCTGCTTCTCTTCTCCCCTACGAGACCTATAACTTGGGTTAAATTTCAGCAAAATTAGACTGGAGAAGTGTTAGCCTGCTAAAGGAGAAGAAGTATTTTAAATACCAAAGGAGTTGCTGGCCCTAATTAACACGTACCGGCAGGAACAAAGAGATAGTGCCTGGGAGTGCATCCTGAAGCTCCTGAAGTCATATAAAGCTGGATAAGGAACAGTGTGTTGGCATGGTGGCACTTTTCTGTGACATGGGATTTAACACTCTGGCAAGGGTCCCAAGAGGTAGTGTTAACGCTCTGCTGAGATAACTTTTAGAAGACTGGGGAAAGCATAGCCCTACATCAAATGCCAGCAAACTTTTTCTGTAATGGGCCAGAGAGTAAACATTTTAGACTTTGAGAGGCAGACAGCCAATGTATAAACAATGGGTGTGGCCAACAAATTGGGTGTCCCAATAAAACTTTACTTACAAAAAAAGAAAGGGGGCTGAATCTGGCTCAAGGGCCATAGTTTGCTAATCACTGCTCTACATTTAATGCAGCAGAGGCGCCAACATTTCTGTGGCAGACTATGAAGGAAGATACTAAAAGGTTCAGAAAGTGGGCATGCTGGAAGGAGGGTACTTCATAAGACTGGATTATATTCATTGGGAGGTCTTGGAAGAGACTTTATTTATCAAAATAATAAGGAATGGGCCAGTAGGGGAGAACCAATATCTTTAAGAAGCGTCAAGGTGGCTGTCCCTAAAGCCTCTTTATGTGGTATGAAACTATTGAGCTGTACACTCAGTCCTCTGTACACTAGGGCTGAGTAGGTGATGCTGTTACAGAATTGGGGGATGAGAGGATCCTGGAGTAGCGAGGTGGCAGCACTCAACTGTCAGAAGCAAAGTGGGCATAATTACCATAATGGGCAGAAGCTTGGAATGGCAGCCAGGAAGGGCTTATCCGTGGGGATCTATGGAGATTGCTAACATAACATCATGTTCCTAGGGGCAAGATAGATGGGCAGCCAACAAGGATATTGCTTAAGATATGTATGCAATCAAAATAGATGATAAATGTGTGATCAGAAAGCTGAGGGCGGCTGGGCTAATGGAAAGTCACAATTCCTTGCTGAGTTTATCTCCTGAGGCAATTCTCAGACATACAACCCATCAACCGAAGGAGGAGCCAGAAATCCACAAGAAAAGGTTCAGCAACACCTGTGAGTATATAGAGTAGTGATACACTCAGTGCTTCCCTCAGAGACCTACTGACACTTACTCAGGTAACTGTACACTTTGGAGAAGGATATATCCTAACGTTTCAAGGACTGATGGATCTGTGTTTTTATTGATCCTGATTCCTAGGGACCCAAAGTCCCTCAATCGTCTACTGTCAAAGTAGGGACACACAGGGTCAGGGAAAAAATGAAATCTTGGCCTATGTCTATTGCAGTGTGTTCACTGGGGTCAGAGACTCACCTAATGGTCATTTCCTGTGTTTTTGAATGCATAATCAGGAAGAACATACTTAGCAGTCAACAGAACATTCACATTAATTCCTTGATCTTTGGAGCAAAAGCTATTATAGTAAGAGAAGCCAAGTAGAAGCCTTTGAAATGGCCTCCACTCTAACCAAGAGTAAATAAAAACAATATCACTTTTTAGAGGTTGGCAGATTAAAAATTTAAGGGATGTAGGGGTGGTAATCTTCATCATATACCCAATTAACTCAGCAGTCTGGTTCCTGCAAAAACTGGATGCCTCATGGCAAGATGACAGTAGACTAATACAAACTTAACTAATTGCTGATGCTGTGCCAAATGTGGTATCTTTATGAGAGGAGAATTACACAGCCTCTTTATATGGCATGAAACTATTGAGCTGGCAAATGCACCCTTTTCAATACCCATTAGAAATGAGGATCAGAAGCAGTTCACATTTACGTGGGGTGGACAACAGTATACATTTGCAGTCTTATCCCAGGACTATGTTCATTCTCCTCTCGGTCACTATATAAACTCAAGAGAGCTGGATCTTGTGGACATTCTGCAGAACATTGCTTAGTCCACTTTATTCATAACATCTTGTTAATTAGATATGATTAGCAAGAAGTGGCAAATGTATGATTTGGTAAGACACATGTGCTCCTTAGGGAAAGAGATGAATTCTAAAAAGCTTCAAGGGCCTGTCACGTTAGTGACACATCTACTCATGTGATGTCAAGTGACCATTCAGCCATGACTTTCTATCATGTGCTGGATACTGTCAGCCCACCAAGTAATAAGACTGGGTTTAGAAGCAATCCATCATAAAATGGAAGTGGTAGATTCAGCATGGAGCTTAAGCAATTCCAGAGAGCAAAAAGTACGCTGCATGACGCAGTCATGTCATATATCAGTGTTTGACCAATGTCTCTCCCTTAGCTCACATTTAAAGCCTTTAGGGGTTTCTTACAAATGGCTGACGGAAGAAGCAAAAGCCTGAGCTTGGTTCACAGATCAGTCAACTTGGTATGTGGCTATAAGCTAAAAAAGGATTACTGTTCTACTACAATCACATGCAAGCGTGGGCCTGAATGACAGTGGTGAGAAGAAATCCTTCAAATGGGCAGTTATTCAGTGATTTAGTGATCTGGGTTAGATATTTTGTTGGAGTGGGAAGTGACTCGAGATAAGATATCCCAGACTCACGAGCAAGGGTGAAAGGCTTAGCTGGTTGGAAATATGCAAACTCGTGGGCAGTGTGAATGGCTTAGTCAATTGGTCAGGAGCTTGGAAGAAGAAAGATTGGATAATCAGTGATAAAGATGTCTGGGGAAGAGACATGTGGTTAGAACTATAGAAATGGGCACCAAATGTTAGTAACTTTTGTCACACCTTAATGTAGAAGAGGAATTAAACAACTAAGTGGACAAGAGAGATGTCAGCCTTGCTCTATCCTCAGACACCTCAGGGCCTGTGCAATAGGCTTTCGAATGGAATGGCATAATAGCAGAGAGGGAAGCCTTGTGTGGGCCCAATAGTATGGGTTCTCTCTCACTCACAGAGGCCGAACACAAAGGCTGCTATTACTAATATCCAATCTACCAGCCACCAAGACCAATGCTGAGTCCCTACCAAGGTGCCATTTCTCAAGGAGACCAAGCAACTACCTGGGGGAAAGTTTTTACTGTGATCTCCCTTCCACTCTAAAAGGGACAGTGATTTATTCTGACAGGATTGTCTTATGTTTCAGGGAGAGTTGACCTTGGTCATTATCATTACTCAAGCATTCACAAAGTATCTAATTACTGACATGGGCTCTCACATAATATTGCGTGAACAAAGGAACCAAATTTATGACAGAACAGGCATGACGATGATCACGTCACTATGGGACCACCAGTCCTCGCACATAACACACCATCCCCAAACTGGATGGCCTGGTAGAGCAGCAGAATTGGAATTGCCTCTTCTCAGTTGAGGTATCAACTTGTAAATGATACCCTACGAGTTTGGGGTGCCATCCTCCAGGATGTGGCGTGCACATTAAACCAAAGGCTATTGTCTGTTACTCTGTACCTAACAGGTAGAACATATGGATCTGAGAACCAAGGCGCAGAAGTAGAAGTGACTCTACCCACCATCACTCCCATTGATCCTCTTGAGGAATTTGTGCTTCTCATTCCTTCAACTGTAAGCTCTATCCTTCTAGAGGTCCTGGTTCCCAGAGGGAGGACTGTCACCCCAGAAGACACGGTAAGAATTCTAACAAACATTTGTTGCATTGTCGTTTTGGGGCTTCTCATGCCAGCGGACCTGCAGGCTAAGAAAAGAGTTACATAGTTGATACAGATACATACAGGGAAAACCCCAGGGATGAGAGAGGTAGATTTTGGGGTGCTGCATCTACAAGCTAAGGAACACCAAGGATTGCTGGCAACCACCAGAAGCCAGGAGAGAGGCATGGAACTCATTCTCCCTCAGAACCTCCAGAAGGAACCGCAGACACCCTGATTTCAGACTTTTAGCTTCCAGAACTGTGAGAATAAATTTCTATTGTTTTAAGCCAAAAAAAAAAAAGAAGAAGAAAAAGAAAGAAAAGAGTTACCTAGAGTGGGATGATTAACCTCTGTTATCATAAATCTTTGCTCAAGAAACCTCATCATAGGGCCTCTTTCTAGGGAAACTAAGGTATAAAGAAAATTTCCAGGAATCCTGTTGGTTACCAATTTTGAAAACAATCAGTTACAACCAAAGGATTTCTCAGTAACGGAAAGTTTGGTCCAAGCGTTACTCCAAAGATATGTATACCCACACACACATAAATATATACATAGATGGGTGTATATGTGCGTGTATGTGTGTGTGTGTATAAATCACAGAAATTTTGTATGTTTCAATGGGTGAATAAGCCAAACTCCTACTCCTCCAAATGGCCTGGGAGCTTTACCTTTCAGCAGCAAGGAAAAGCGAAGGTTCAAATCCTGAGTGGTGGGCATGCCTGTTTCAGTGACTTGTGGGCACACGCATCTTCTTCTTGGAAAGGAATGTAGGCTGTATGCCTGCAGGGGCGTACCTGGGATGAACACATGACTCAAATGCATGTCTTGGAAAAGAACCAGTGGGCACATGGCCTGCTGAGTAGAGTGCAGGTGAAGCAGATTTGATTTACGAATGTACTTTGGGAAGATTTTATATTAGGCAATAATCAAAACCTTCAAACGAGGCCTGGATCTAATTCTTTGGACTTGCCTGTAAGTGGACTTTTACAATTATAGATATTACATTAATACAATAATTTTTAAATAGCTGAAATGCGAAGGAGAGATGAGATCATTTGCCTCAGACAGAGAGGCATGTATACTTTTAAAGTAGCGATGGGGAGAGAAGATACCCAATGACTTGCAAAAATCAACATCTCAGCAGGAAGAAGCAAGACAGATCAGAAGATCTCAATCTGAAAAACATCCAAAATGAAAAACCACTTTATTTGCATGCTAGAAGAAGCCACATATATGGTTATTGAAATATTTGATAAATGTCAAAAAGAATCTGGCCCAACATTTTAGTACGTTTGGTTTAGTTTCATTAACTATTTAAATTTGAAGTTGGCAATCTCCCATATGAGCCAAGATTACCAAAAGAAAACTTGGATAATTGATGTTATCTAATAATAAAGAAAGGTGCTCAGGCTCTTTTCTATGAAGGCAGAGATGCTTTAAATCTCTTGGGAGATTTGCCCACCATGTCACATAGGGTGAAGAGAACAGAGGAAAAGAATGTCAAAGAAGGGCTGACATGGAGCATAAATCAAAAAGCTCCACAGGGGTGCCGAAGGGGTCTAAGAGAGCAACATCTGAACATTTGCTCTTGATGGGTGAAAATTTGCGGCACAGCTAAGGAGCTGTGGGTTGCAGTCTTTACAGATTCCGTGTGCCAGGAGCCTGATGGATTTTCTTTCAGGTCTTTGAAATCCTGTCTCTAATATTATTCCCTCCAAGTTCAGCTGTACGTGGTTGCCCTGTTAGTCTTTCGTGCTTGACTGTTTCTCACAGGCCTGACTAAGAAAATATCCCTCAGGAAGATGGCTACGGCAGGCTTTCCTTTCTATTTCAGAGCAACTCGGATAACTCAGACCCCCTCCTCTGAGTCATCCAGTGAGGGCTGAAGGTTTGGAAACTGGACAGGATCTGATCTACACAAGTGATAAATTCACATCAAAAGACTTGGCACTTAGGTCTGGGGAAGCACCTAAGAGAATGGACACTTCTCCAAACCCCGAATGCTCGTGAGAGCCAGTAAATCTGGATTGGAAATCTTACAATAAGATGATTTCCCGTGAAATCTCTGGTACTTCATGTTTCCTATCAGGTCATAAATGTCATGAGAACAGCTTTCCTTATTATATTTAAGTTTGTTCAGTGCCAGCTTGCGTTTTGGCCTAGAGCCAAAAACACAGAACAGGGAGACACTGAAATGAAGAAAGCAATTGACCACTTTGGAAGAACCTGGAGAGTTTCGTGCAGATTCTGATCTAGGAGGTGCTGGGGGGTGTTTCTTCCTTTTGGAAGCTGGTTGCCTTATCCTTCTAGCAAATGGGGAGATGTGCACAGGTGGCAGTTCTGAGGCGCACCTGGCTGAAGGCCTCTACTGGAATCATCTCTCTGCTGAGAAGACACTGTTTTGAGTTTAACAATGTTGGACAATGTTATTCCAATAGAAGAATCTTAACTGGCACTTGTAGGTCAGACGTGCAGATCTCTAGTCACATGTAAACAGACAGCCAAAAACACACTCTGGCTAAAGATTCTGGAATGTGAAGAAGCACAGGGCTTGGAGTGTGGAACACAGAGGAATAAAAAGACAAGGCAAGAATGTGAAAGTGGAATGTTGTACTGCAAAGAGTACAGGTGGGTCTGGGGACAGGGAGGTTGTGGCGTTGAGGAGGGACCCGAGTGTGGAAAGAAGTATGTCCTTGCTCTGAGCCCCCTAATTCCCTAACAAAATATCAGAATCCAGTCTCTTGGATATTGGCATCTACTGGGATCTTCCTTTATGACTTTTAACTTTTTCTTTTGGTGAGGAAGATGGGCCCTGAGCTAACATCTGTGGCCTATTTTCCACTTTTTGCTTGAGGAAGATTGTTACTGAGCTAACATCTGTGCCAATCTTCCTCTATTTTATATGTGGGACACTGGCACAGCATGGCTTGATGAGTGGTGCATAGGTCCAGGATCCAAACCTGCGAACCCTGGGGCTGCCAAAGCAGAGCGTGCAAACTTAACCACTACACCACCAGGCCAGCTCCTGACTTAACTTTTTAAAAGTCTCTGAAATAAATAGAAAGGAGATCTGAAGATATGAAGGTAGCAAGCACCCTTTAATTGATTTAATTAATTTCTCATTTCATCTACCAGAAATTCCAAGGAAAACAATTATACGACAAGAGCATTCTTATTTTTCATTACAAAAGAATTCTACTTTTCTCTATAGGATACTGTAAAATTCTGGGCCTTACTGTTTATTGCTTTGGTCCTTCAACATTCATTTACTGAATGCTTATTCTCAGACACGGTGATAAGCTCTGGGGTTACAAATACGAATCAGACATAGATTGTTGCCCTCAGAGCAAGCCTGGCTTCAAGAATGTGCCACCTTTGCAGTGGCAGAGGGCCCCACTATTAGAGAGCCTGATGCTTGGCTTAATGCTCAGGTGTCCCTGTCTTGCAATTCTTAAAGAGTTTTGAACAAGGGGCCCTGCATTTTCATTTGCACTGGGCCTTGCAAATTATGTAGCTGGTCCTGCCTCAGAGGCTCGTTTGAGGAGAAAAGAACATTTAAATAAATAACAACAGTACAATAATATCTCATACATTTGTGATAATATAAAAAAAAAGAAAAGAACAAGCATATACTGAGCGGCTTGCTGTGAATCCCAGAAGAAGGTGTAATTACGTGGGCTTGTGGGAGGTCATATGTTTTAATTTAGGGTGTGTTATTTTGGTGAGAATTTGGATACAAATTTACACCTTATAACTGTTTCCATTTTGCCAAGATGCTGCAAAGTTGTATTAATTTGCACAATTAGTTTAGTCCAAAAATCCCAGAGCACAAAGAGCCAGAGATTGTGATTTGTTAAATAACCTTACTTCTAACTTGTCACAGATTATTCTTACTTCCCATCGCCTGTCATATGGTGCAAGACTTGTGGGGGACAAGCAGAGAACATGGTGCAAAGGAGTGTGTGTGTGTGTGTGTGTATGTATGTGTGTGTATGTGTGTCTGGGTAAAGGTACACAGGAGCATTTCAGCTGGGAACAGGCAGATAGACATTTGGTTATTAATTATGTTGCTTTGAGTTCATAATAAGTACGTTTTAGTAATCTCAAGTGACTGGGTTGTTGGAAATTGCTAAGGCTGAGTGAAGGTAGAGATTTGGTGCTGGTAAAGATCTGTATTTAGAGACAGAAATTTAGGTTAGATAAAGATAGAAATAACAAGAAACTAAAAATAATGATATTACCATATGGGTAGTAATATAGTGATTCCATGTTTTGTATTCTAATTAGTTTCTTTGGCAAGTTAACAACAATAGCCCTTTGTCTTTTCATCAAGTGGGTGGGTTTTATTTTTTTTAAGGAAGCAATTTAAATGTCAGAGTTGAGTATTGGAATACCAAAAATTTTCATTCTCTTCTAAGATGCTTTTTGAAGCTGAGGCTTGTAGATTGTTTTTAAAGATTTTTTTTTTTTGATACACGATGTCAGCAATTCTTAATTTTTTTTATCATAGGAATTTCCCTTTCATCCAACATCCTCCCTCTTTAAAAACTGAGCTACCCCACTCTTCATCTCCTATTAAAAAAAAAGGCAGCCGACTCAAATGCCAGACGGAAGGATTTCTAGGCCATTTAGAAGAGGAGTAACATTGCTTATGTTCTTTTGTTTTTGTTTATTTTAAGAAGTTTGGGTTTTCACGTGAGCTGTAGTCTATATATCTAGAATTATGTTTGGTAAAAGGAGTAAAGATTGGATTGTGAAGGAGCATCTAACTGAGAAGGAAAGGCAGAGGCCTTGATAATAATTTCATATGATAAAAATGGGGAGGAGATTGTAAACCTAGAGGCTTAGGCAGGAGAAAAGAGATGATGTCGGGCACGTGGGACTATTCAGTTTTGGTGACACTCACTATGATAATAGAGGCATTGTCATAAGCTAAAGCAACATTTGCAGATCCAAGTTAAGAAGTGAGATTTTTACAGAGATAAAAAGTTTTGAGGAAAGGAGCACACAAAAAAAGTTCCTAAAAATTCAACGTATATAAACCTACAGAGTGTTGTTAGGTGACACTGAAGTGTGTCTGTGCAGGCAAATTTTTGGAAAATAAAGTAGCATGAGTAATTTTTACAGTTTTGCATATCAGAAAGATGGTTGATTTAAGTATGTGTTTATTTGAATATGCTAGGAGTATCTGTCCCAGTTTCATAGATAAGAGTGTGCATGTTTGTGGTTTGTGGTTTTAGAACCAAGGTGCCCAGAGGGAGGAGCACACAGCTGGGGTGTTAGCTCTGAACTTCGTCATTATCACCGCCATCATCATTAGGCAACAAGGACATTATACATTTTGGGGTGTTCAGCCCCACAAGTGTGATCCAAATGCTAGTTGCTTGGATGTTTCTGATGCTCCCAGAATACTGAGGTCACCCTGTCCAGCCCCACTGCCAATTGGGAAACCAATATCTTCAACCATGTTCTTATCTCCAAACTCTCTAAGGCTTCTTGGGGTTGTTATTTCTTCTCATTACTCCCATCTCTGCTCTGATTCGTGCCTTATGTGACTGCTGCTCTCTCTCTCTTTTCCATACCACTTCGTCCCACTCTGGACACTGCCTTGATTATTTTAATTCCCCAAAGTGCCAATAACACAAGACTAAGTGTGTGGCAGACTTTTGCTTTGAGAGTAATTGCTATGGACTGAATGTTTGCGTCTCCCCAGAATTCATATTTTGACACCCTAATCCCCAGTGCGATGGTATTTGGAGATGGGGCCTTTAGGAGGTAGTCAGGTCATGAGAATGGAGCCCTCTTGATGGGATTAGTGCCCTTATAAGAAGAGACACAAGAGAGCTTGCTTCCTGTCTGCGTGCATGCAGCAGGGAAAGGCCATGTGAGGATACCTGGGAAGAGGGCCCTCATCAAGAACCCGACCATGCTGGCACCCTAATCTTGGACTTGCAGCCTTCCCAACCATGAGAAATAAATGTTTGTTGTTTAAGCCACCAGTCTATGGTAATTTGTCACAGCAGCCCAAAGTGACTAAGACAGTAATGCAGTGATTACACAGTATAACTGTAGACAATATGAACCATCACTGCTCTAAGGTTCATTAGCAATTTCTTACCCTTACACACTTTTTGCTATTCTTATGTCCTCCTTAAGTTTTGGCTACCTTTATCTTTTTGTCTCTGGTCCTGCTCTACCTGCTAGCCTCCAACCCCCAAATTCCTATTAATTTTTTATGCAATATGATTTAACTTCTGCTCTCCACTCTAACTAAGGCATATGATTAAGCATGATCGAGCATTTTAGCATAGAAGACTTTCTATTGTGAGTGACTATCATTTCATAGCACAGAAGTTTTAAGGAGCTCTGCTAACCTAAGAGGTTTTCTACTGGGGGTGTCTAAAATTTAACAGTGCAAAAACAAAGCAAAACAAAAAGAAGAAAAAAACCTCGCAGAAGATCTAAAATTTCATTTTTTTTTTTAACATGATCGAAATCTTAGAGAAGATTCCCTTTACCTCGTCAGAGCACCAGACGTGGAATATTTTGTTCTCCTTCCTTTAGAAACACAAATTAAATACAAATGATCCTTGTAGTCTCAATGATTACAAACTAGAAAAATTCAGCGTAAATTGAATAACTAAGTAGAAGACTCTATTTGTACAAAAAAACCTCTTCAATTAAGCAACTATATAAGTCAGACTTTGTACTTGAGAATTTCACACACACTATCTCTTTAATTTTTACAACAAACTGGTAGGTAACTTTTAAGCGTCTAATTTCACATATTGCTATGGTGTTGAGTGGCATTCAGTTGGAGATACTGACCAACGGGTGACTACATTTCAGATTGTGTACTCAGTTTAACAAGTTAATAACCTATACAATTTCATGTACTTTGAAATGATCAGGATAAAGAAGAATGCCAAAATTTTAGTTTATAATAGAATGTATCCATTTCCAATGACCATAACTTTTGTGTACTTCATCCTTGGGGACCACTTCCTCCCTCCTGGAATCAGTGTATTTGGAGGTCAAACTATTGATCAGAAATGTGTAATTGGAAAATAGAAAGAAGTGTTGTTTAGAGATGTTTTACCAAAGTTCAGGAAACCTTAATGAACTGTTCCTACCCCAGTGTCCCTTCCAAGGAGACATTTTTCAGTGCAGGCCTCCTCTTTTCCTTGACACGTATTTTCTTGAGATCAGTTGATGTTACTGGTTAATATATAATCAAGTCATTACTTCATGAGACTGAGAAAGAATCCGTTCCTCAGGCTTCTGGATTACCTCAAAATCATAGCTTATGTACACCCCAGAGGAACTGGAAGGCTGAGATTAAATGACTCATCCAGTGTCACACAGACAGCAGGTGCCAGTGCTTTTTGCTTCTGCACCACAGAGACGAGCCACTCTTTAGTTACTAAGAGAGGCTAGAGCATCAAGAGCTGTTCTAGGGGATAAATGAAATCAACCTGACTTAGTAGGCCCTTGATTTATAAGAGGGGTAAAATTATTAATGTATAATTGGCATAAAACATTGCTAAATGTGTATTTATAGTCTATTCCCTCCTTCCACTCTCATCAGAGGGAAAGAATTGTGCCCTGTATGTCAGCTTCTGGGCTCCCCTTTGAAGTAGAGAACCTTAGTAATGAGCAATGTGGAAGAAAAACGGAAAAGAAATCCAAGAGGCTGAGTTGATTTACATGAGAGCTGGCAGGGGAGGAAGGCCAGGGAGAGCAAAAAGCTTTATGGGCTTGATGTCAGGGAGAACATTTTTCTTTGCAAAATGGCAAGCGAGAAGCAAAGAATAGAAGACTCTTGAGTAGCTTTAATGAGGGAGGACTGGAGAACAGAAACCAAGAGTTTAAATATTGTTACTTTGAGTTGTGAATTAGGTTCTCTGTATTAGTCTTTGCTAACGCAAGCAAAGAGTAGAATTATTCCTAATTACTCTTGGTTACTTCACTGGACTATTTCTTTGAGTGAGACACCTTGGCAAGGCTTGGTCACTTGGAGCCTTGGGCTTTATTTGGATCACAGTTGGAAGAAAGAAACCTTGTTCCTGAAGATTTATTCATTTGAAGTAGAGTTAGGGCTGTCTTCATGGGTGTGTGGCCACAGCAGTGGCACAGGCCTCTGTGCTCAAAGGACCCCATGTTTGCCAACTGTAGTCCTGAAACTCTTGATAACCTGATAATCTTATTTTGAATTTGAGTTTTGTAAGTGAAGTCTGATGGGACAATGGAGCATGGGCCTAGAGGAGTTGGCTGGAGTCAGGTGGTGTCCAGAGTGGGGCATGGTGGCAGCTGTCCCAGTGCTGGTGATCTGGAGCATTGGGCAGCACAGCAGATTCAAATCTCTTGCCCACCCGGATCCAGGAACTGAGTGATCCCTGGTGTAGAGGTTTAAAGATCCTCAGGGTCACTTGTCTGCCCAGAGTTGGGCCAGTGGGAAGGGGAAATGCCTGACTCTGACTTACCCCAGGGCAGCTGGAGAGAGGGGAACCTGGCTGTGTAGGACTCGAAGCAGACCACACTCATGCTCCATGACATAGGGCAGGGTGCCCAGGGCCTGAAGGTGAGGGATGGGAGTGGGCTGGGGATGTCTGCTCTCGCTGGGCAAGTATCCCTGTGGAGTGCTCCCTTGACCTGTTGTGTTTGAGGGCACGCTCTCTTCCCACTTCCAACTTTCCTGAGTCTGACCTGTGTTTGTCTCTTCTGGTCCCTTCAGGCAGGCTCTGGGAACGAACCACTAAATATGAACTCGATAATTCTGGTGATGCCCCATACCAGGTTACTACGCTAATATTCCCACTTAAAACTGACACTCCATAGTATAAATACGGATGGTAACACTCATCTAGCAATTTAAAATTTTAATTTTTCTCTACTTAGGATGAAATTAAATAGCAAATAAGAAACAACATGAGAAGTGGCAAAGCCACAAAGATGCAAGAAACATCAGTTCCCCAGTAGACACATGGAAGAATGCTACCTGGAACGTGCTCATTGAACTTGTCCATGTAATGACCATCAAGTAAATGCCTCTTGTGTTAAGCCTCTGAATTTGGGAGATTTCTTATAATAACTAGTTTACACTAACAGCTTTCACCAAAATCCATAATAGGCTCATTTAAGTGTTTCAAGTAACCTTTAAAAAAATGGAATCTATGCTTCAATTTTACAGATGAGGAAATAGAAGTTTTGGGAGTTAAAGTACTTTCTCTTATAAATGTAAAGACCTGCTAGCAGAGCCAGACACAGATGCCAGAGCCCTGTCTTCTAGTCCAGCTCACTTTCTACTTTGTTGGTGATAAATTCTACAGAGTAAACAGTAAATATTCATCTGTGGCATGCTTTTGGAAGCATTATTAGGTAGAGAATTGCAGTAGCATTTCTTACTTAAAAATCCTAATAGAAGCAAAGTGTCAATATATAATTTTTTCATGATGTTATATTGAGTATTATTCAATTTTGTTAATCATGAAATCAATTTTTTTCCTTTAAATATAATTTTAAAGGTTTCATGAATTTCTAATCTTTTGCTATGCATGTTTAACTTTAAATGGAAATCAAGAGAGAGAGCTTGAATCACTTACCAGCAATTTTCTTTATAGCAAACTTTGCTAGCACGTATTCATTAAAATTTCCCAAGTGAAGAAAGAAATGCCAGTTATGAATGCTATAGTTTAAAATCTAATGGCATTTTTGGAGAATGTCAAGAGATTTCTATGAACCTCATCAGCAAAGACCGTGCTCCATCAAACAAAGGAATCAGATCAAGAACGGAAAAAAAAAACACACACACACACACAAGAGAAAGAATGTGGACATTCTCTCTCTGTTTGAAAATCGAATGTGAAAGGGTGAAAATAGTCTTGTGTTTCTGAGGTTTTGGTAAAAATCTTTGTCAAAGAATAATTTTATAGAAAGAGAACGTAATAATACACATAGTATAAGTATAGAAAAATATTTTGGGTGAGAAATAGTGATATGCAGTGAATGTTGAGAGTGGTTCTCCTTTGGGAGGAAGGATTATGCGTTTTCATCTTCTATGTTAAGTATTTCTGTAATAATAGGATTTTGAGAATTAATAACTGCTTCTATAAACAACGAACCTTAATTTAGGCACAGAGACCTGAATCTGAACATACACCATGTCAGTTCTGCAAGATATTGATCAAAGGGTTCTGAAAATCTGTTATATGTCATAGTTAAGGAAACTGTTGATGGCAAGATTTTAAGGCATAAAGTTGTCCATATGAGAGAATTTACAAAGTGGTGACATATGGAGGCTTCAATATAAATAAAAAAAATGTGTTAGGATTGTGTTTGTGACATGGACATATCACCATCCCCTTTACTCAAATCTCTTTTCCTGGTTATTCGGACTTTCTCATAACCATTTTCATAGTTAACACTGGTTTTACTACATTCTTGGAATGGGGGTGGAGATGGAGACAGGAAGGAGAAGTCTTAACTGAGAGAGAAAGTATTCTTCAAGGCAGGCCGTGATCTGCAGAAATCTCTCAGAGGTGTCTCTCTAAGCACTCCTGTTCTTAATTTTTGTTGAAACCATGCACACTCCTTTGATGTCCTGTGTCTAGTAATACACACCTTCTTCCTTTCCAGCCAGCCATATGAACTTATTTACATCACAAGCCTCTGCCAGAGGCCAGGAAACAGATCTGTACAGTATTTCCAAACACGCTCAAGAAAGGAAGTGGCCCAGTAGTTTTCATAAAAGTCAATGACATCTAGCAAATGGCCTTAGAAATATCTAGGAAGGACTATTCACAATTGCTTCAACCTGACATGACAGTACCTGTCTCAGATGAAATTGCACATTACTGGATGGTCTTTTAAACATTCATCCAAAGTCATGCCGTCAACAAGACAGTTTCAGCTGCCCAGAAAAACAGATGTTAAGTGGTGATTGTGCTTTGAAATAGAAATAAAGTCAAGGCCCTTCTATTGCTTTTGAGTAAGTCAAGCTGTCTAAAAAGCAAAACAATTGAAATGAAAAATGTTCTTTTATAGTGCAGTTTTTTTACTCACAATTCACCTTGTGCTATGTGTGTGTGCAGTCCTATCTATTTATATAATTAGGAGAGAATTCTAAAAGCAAAGTTCGTACATAGACTTGCTAATCAATCAGCTGTATAACATCAGGTCTTCACTCACCTTGTTATATTATATTAGAAGTAAACTGTTAATTATAAAAACAATTGTATGCTCTGTAGACAAGCATAAGATTATTAACCGTTCAATTTATAAATTAAACAACAATAAATGTGCCATAATACATCATACATTGATGGCTCCAGTTCTTAAAACCAGGTCTTCCTTTTTTTCAAAACCCAGAAATTTTTGGATTCTCAAAATAAGACTTCCCTTTTAAATTTCATCACTTTTAATTCTTATGTGCTGAGTTTAGACATGCTCAATAGTAGTAGGAAGCATCTTGCTGTCAAAGCATTTCTTTGCTCAGTTGCATTCTTTTAACAGGTCTCGGGGTACAAGCCTCCAAAAGGCAATTTGCTCCCATAATCTGTGCCCCTGCAACGTCTCCATCCAGCAGCTTGGAGTGCCTTTCGTTCTCCTGTGTTGAAATCACCATTAGGTCTTCCTAAATGAGAGGAGAAGCCTCACTCAGCATTCTTTCCCCACTTCGGGGTAATAGTGACCTTTCTTCATTGTTTGAGAGCTGCCGCACCTCATGATTAATCTACCAAGAATGTAAGACTAATGTCTTGTTCTAGCACTGACTTTCTAAGGGAGTTTGGTCAACTCAGGCATGTATGTGTGTGTATGCGTGCATATATATTGTATATGTGTATTTGTATCTTTAGAAGAGAAATATAATTTGATTTACGTAACACACTAATTTTAAAGGGACAGTTAATTTTTAAATACTAGTGAATATATTCTCCATGAGTTGTAGAAAGTTGTAGAGTTGTAAACCTCTGAGGTACAATTTAGTCCAATACTGTTTTGTCACGCGAAGCACTGATAGCCTAAATCCTGTTTACTGAGTCTTAGGCAGTTGCTCAAGTATTTCAAACATTATTCCACGCTTTTAAAAATGAATTAGGGCAGCTCCTCAGAGACTGTGTTAATAAGACTTTCTAAAAATTGAAAACCAAAAATTTAAAATAATCATCTGAATATATCCAAATACCTAGATGTTTGACATTACATATTAAAATGCTCGGATATTCTTGTAGAGAAACCTCATCCTAATGTTTGAAGTCAGGTAGCTATGGTCTGTGTCAACTATGAAAATAAGCTTTGGTCCACAAGTGGCCTTGACTTTGCCCAGAGCTTATAAATGATCAGTGTGGCTCAAAGGAATCAGGCAACACGCAACGGAAATCAGGTATCATGCCTTAGAGACACAAAGTAGACTCTTCATCACCTAAACATGGAATTTTATGTTTGGAAGGAGCACAGACTGCTATTTTGGAACCTTGGGTTAGGTTCCATTGAATGGTAAATATATGATAACTTGTCTTTTTTTTTTTTTTTTTTTTTTTACAATGACTCCCTACCTTTGTATCTCCCCGTCATCAAGTTTCATTAGATATTTCTGTTCTAGCTTCCAAACTTAGCGAACCAACCATGCTGTGTTTCCTCAAGGCCCGACTCTAGGCTCTTTTAAAGAACTTAAGCTGATTACTTTGTCCACATTAATCAACACTAGTATCTTATTTCATTACCCTTTCCGGTTAAGCTGTTTGCAAAATGTTGATGATGGTCCTCTCTACATCAGCTTCCAGACTGGTCACCTCACTGGAACGTGGGGAGTGCAGAGTGGATTTAGAGAAAAGGATCCTTAATTCCGTATATTCACCAGGCATTATCCATAGATGGAATAAATTCTTTACTTTGTATTAAAAAATAGCTAATATTTGCTACTTACTTGCACGAACTATGTAATTTAATTCTCACAACAAGTCTAGATATTATCTTCATTTTATAAATGAGGTGTCTGGGACCTAGAGTGATTTAGTAACTTGTTCATCATCAAACAGGTAGTTAGTGGCATAACTGCTTTCCTCCTAGTCAGTATGACTCCCAAATTCTTAATTACTACCCTCTATTACTTCCAGTGTAAAAATTATTAGGTTGAACCACATGCAATTGCCATTTTTCTAGGTTGAGAATACCCGAATATTAGCAATTTCATGATTCAACCTTGTTATTTCTTAACTATTAGCTTATATAAAGTACTAATTCATTAAAAAATATAATTGAATCTAGTGTATTTTAGCAACATGTATTTTCTCAGATGCAGAAATTGAAAATATAGCTACTATCTTATGGGGAGTATCGTAGCCTGGGTTTCCTAGAAAATACAGCTGGAGACAAAGATTAAGTTCTTTGACTTAATTGGAAGGTGAAATCTCAGAACCACAAGAGTAAGGGAAAAAGAGAAGGTGAAGCAGGGAAGAAAGAAAAGATTATAAATTAATGAGCTGGTTACAGTTTAACACACACACACACAGAGCTGGTTATTCAGGCTTACAGGGTATCTTTTTGTGCACGAAGTATCCAGAACAGTCTGTCAATGAAATGAAGACAAAGGAGTTCATCTGCTGCTTCCTTCCCGTTTCCTAACTCTCCCCAGTCAAAGTTCAACCCTTTCAGGTTAAGTTATCTGGTCTCTCTGGGCAGATCTCACATTTGTCATGTGAGTCTGGAAGTTGTAGAAGCCAGAGGCCACGATGGGTTCATACTGACTGGACCATATCTGCTATGGGTTGATAAAAGGTTGACTAAAGGTGGTGCTGATGCCCAGTTCTCGTCGCAGGAGATCCTAAGACAACCCATAGCATTAGTATACGAGGCCAGGGCAGCAACTGCTGGGGTGATCCATGGAGGAAGCAGCTGAGGCCCAGATGGCAGGGTGGACCAAGAAAGTCTGGGCAAGATGATAAACTAGATCTGGTCTGGGAGAATCTCAATTTTATTTGAAGGTTAGAAGACTTCCTGATAATCTAAACAGCTGAAAAATCACAGAAAAATATGGTCTTTTTCTCCTGTTAACAGATTGATAATTGTTTCCTACTTCTTTTCTTGGGTTGCCTTATTATCAGTCGTTCCTGATGAAACCATGAAGTTTGAACATTATGCTTTTAGAAGTAATATATCCTGCCCAAAACAATAACAAACAAAAAAAACCTCGAATCTACAATTCAGGAAAGAGTAATTAAGACTCTTGTTTGGTACAAAAAAGGGGAGTAGCATCATTTATAAATATCCAGGGCTCATCTCTATTTGGGAAAAGAGGTTTGTAATTTTTAAAGCTCACTGATAACCATGAGTTTGCCTTTTACATTCATTGGAAAGAGAGCATCTCCCATGACAAAGTGCCCCCAAATACTGCTGTATGGAATAGATCCGAAGAAATACTCAGTTACCCAGACAATCTTGACCACAAGTCTATTGTTGTTGGATGCGTCCCATTTCAGTATTGGCTAGAACTGACCTTTCGTGGTTGATCCACCATTCTGAACAGCCCATGGCTTGAGGTATTAGGATGTCAGCCAAATTGAAGGAAATATTATCCTAGAACGCAATGTATTGCTATTTTTTTCTCTCTTTAGATAGGTTTTCAAAAAGAGCTTAGGGATGGGAAAGTTGAGTGGGAAGGAAGAGACAAGAGGAAGGACAGTAAAAGGCATTTTCCATAATCCCATGTTCTGGGGTTGCCATTAGAGTGAGCAGCCTTATGACAGCTGCCAATACCATTGTCCCTACGGCCCAGCTCACTGATGTTAGGACAATCTCTTCAGGTGGAAAACAAATGAGAAGATGATATGTTTTGTCTGCCTGAGTAAGGAGCCTGCATGTAAATACAACAGAGCTACTCACTTTAGAGAAATCTTGCTTTGTTGTTTGGTGAACAAAACTCCTTTTCCTATCTAAGGTCTGCCACAGGACGCAGACATGATGAGAAAGGTTCCCACACCTGTGGTCTTGGTGTACCTAGAAACCTCATTTACTTGGAATGTTTCTTTTAAAACTGCCAGATTTTCTAGTTTTAAGACTATTTGTTAACTTTAATTGTAATCCACTGTGGAGCTGGCTAAACTTCAATAGCTGAAAAGACTAAAAATATAATTATATAAAGAATGGGCAAGCTGGATCAGTTTAGAATTGGCTCAGATTTTCATCTTATTCTTTCATGGCCCCAGATTTGAATATTTCTTAAAGTTTAGAGCAGAATATTTTTTAAAAAATATAAAGAGGAAAATGAAACTAATTCTCAATATTCTGCAGTGATATGACAAGCAACAGTATGATTTTTTTAAAAGTTCATAGTAAAAACTTGGACAATACATTATGTCCCTGTAATTGCCCCCTTCCCTCCCAAATTACAGTGCTTATTTGGGACCTTTTTCATTCCTCTGTGTTCGTTTTTGAAATATTAGGAACACGGAAATGGTCAAAATACACCCAAGTTGAAGGAAAGGACTGAAATATGAATATCTGGCTACAGTTGACTGATTAGACTGTGACAAAAATTAAGTCCTAGAAACAGCTTGGATCAAAGTCCTGGAGTTTTTATATGAAATGTCAAACCCTTAGAATCATTTAACTCAATCAACATTGTTATTATTTTTTCTAACACTGGATGCCTGGCCAGTGATGGGCAGTTACTGGGAATGAGAAGAGAAGGTATGCATTTTGTCATTGCCCTTGAATAAAGCAAGATACACAGAAGCAAGATATGTCAGGATACATGGAAGATGACTAGAGAGCCCAGGCATGCTCTTCTGCATTCCCAGAACAGTTCACACTTTGCCAAGACTCTTCCACTTCAAAACAACATAGGTGGGTCAAATGTTATTTTCCTCATTTACCTATAGGAAAACTGAAATTCCAAGGGAATACTTTACTTGCCTAAGATTATACGAGAAGTAAGTGGTGTGTGGGACTCAATATGAATAAGGTAACATATTTTTCAGAGTGGGCCTCCAGTGGTAATGGGCACAGATGTTGTCATGAGCCACCGGGCAGGACACGACCATTTAGACAAAACTGCACACATAAAAAAAGTAGGTAGGTTAATGGCAGCTCTTTATGAATCATCCTGAGTGAGCTGTTTGCTCTGCTGAAGCTGGAGCTGCTCAGCTGGTGTTCCAAAGTTCTAGCACATTCATTGCTAAAAAGAGGCATGAAAATAGGAACAGACAATTAGTGTACTGTGTGTATATGTATAGACGTGTACATATGCATATATACACACATACATTCAGTAAGCCCATACATACATTTTTGTGCCTTATCAATCATCTGCTTTGTGCCAGACATTATTCTGAGTGCCAGGAGTACAGTGCTAAACAGTAACAGAAGAAATAATAATAAAATAAATATACATTAAATTCCCAATAATATACAAATCTTTTGTCTCTGGCAAAAAAAAAAAGTCTTAAATTATAAATAAAAAAAAATCATAATGGACATTCACATACCACTCATGAAAACATAAAGTGGGACCAACTTTCTGGAAAGAATTTTGGTAACATGTATCTAAAACATTCAAAATGTGTATAGCTTTAGAGCCGGCAGCTCAGCTCCTAATAATCTCTCCTGAGGACATAAGGATGTGCTCAACTGTGTTGTGTATTTGAAAGTTGGTAAGAGTAGACCTTAAAAGTGCTCATCACAGGACAAAAAATTTGTAACTATCAGGTGATGGATGTTAACTAAATTTACTGTGGTGATCATTTCACAATAGTTACATATATCAAATCATTGTGTCGTACACCTAAAACTAACACAATATGTCAACTATTTTATTCAATACAATAAAAAAAATGAGGGTGTCGACCAGATCAGGAATTGCATATTTGTGGCCTGAGGGACACTGGAAGCCCACAGATGTGTTTTGTTGAGGCTGCATGTTTTGCTTTGGTTTGTTTTTTTGGGGCGGTGGGTGTATTAAATTTGAATTCCTTTAAGATGGCCAATTCAGGCCCTGGCTCCATGACTTCTTATTGTCTTAAACAAGTCTGACTCGCACATTTATTTACTCACCTGGTCCCTATAGACTCTTGAGATTGCAAACTTGGGATTAACTTATCTCTGAGGCCAATGTCAATTATGTTTATTTTCCCTTGGAATTCCTGAAAAAAAAAAAGTGATTTGCTCGGGATTTAACTTCCAGGACGTTTACAATAGCATTGTTTATAACTATAAACTTGAATGTCTGACAACAGAGGTAATAATAAGGATAAGGCTAATGAGAGTTATGACATCATACTTGCAACGAGTCAGCACTATTCTGAGTACTTTACAGATATGAATGCATTTAATACTTACAGCAATCTTATACAGTTAAGAACTATTATTACTCCCATTTTATGGATTAGGAAACCACAGCATAGAGAAGTGAAGTGTTTTGCCCAAAGATTTAAGTAAAGGGTAGGACAAAGATTTGATTCCAGATAACCTGCCTTCAAAATACCACTTCCAATCTGGCATTGATAGCCTACTGGTTAAAGTTCAGTGCTCTTACCACTTTGCCCGTTGGGGTTTGCCTCCTGATTGAGTGACGGCACCACCCATGTCAGTTGCCATGCAGTGGTGGCAGCTCACACAGAAGGACTTACAACTTGGGTATACTACCATGTACTGGGGCTTTGGGGAGGAAACCCAAAACCAAACAAAATACCACTTCCTAACCAGTATACTTGATTCTGATATGTTCATAAAATGAAATTCTATTCAGCCATTAAATATGATATTGGGAAAGCATCCAGAAGAACATAATTTAAACTGTTTATAGTTCTCTTGATGTATAAAATCATGAGTATTCTTTTATTTTTCTCTCATTTAAATTTTCTAATAATTGTTTAATATGTATATAATATTTTCAAATTAAAAATAAAAAGTTATTGGGGCTGGCCCCGTGGCCGAGTGGTTAAGTTCGCGCGCTCCGCTGCAGGCGGCCCAGTGTTTCGTTGGTTCGAATCCTGGGCGCGGACATGGCACTGCTCGTCAGACCACGCTGAGGCAGCGTCCCACATGCCACAACTAGAAGAACCCACAACGAAGAATACACAACTATGTACCCGGGGGCTTTGGGGAGAAAAAGGAAAAAATAAAATCTTTAAAAAAAAAAAAAAAAAGTTATTTAAGGAAAAAAAGGAGCCAAGAGAAGATTTTGTATTAGAACAACTCAAGCTGGGCTTCCTTCTCTGGCCTCCACTGTGACATGCCGCCTCTAGGTGTGCACAAGCCAACTGCAAGTACCTTTCCTTACAAAGCTTCAAGTCTAGTCTAAAAGATCTTGAATGCTCATATTATTCTTCCAATGCAAACCATACATTTTGTCACACCATGAGCAATAGAGTATGAGTGTCCCAAGTAAATCTAAGAGGACAAAATAAAACGCTTAATACTCCTCCTCAGAGGAAGGAGGTGGAATTAAAACTGTGAAGATTCACCAGAAGTCCTCATGTTATTGCGATAGATACTAAAGCAGCAACCCTATAAGTCATTGTCTTTGAGGTTCTAGCCACAGCACACTGAGGACACTACCTCGAGGGTTTGCTTATTTCTGGAATATTGCTTTATTCAGCTCTGAATGTGATAAGAAATATTAATCCCCTTTGTGGCATCTATGTGATCTGGGCACATGGGAATAATAGACAACCTCCAGGAGACATGGTTGGGAGGTCCAGGCCATATATATGCTCAATCTTTTCAAGACTAGACCCTCTGAATATGGTGTGAAGGACCACCACTAAACGGTAACATCAGAAAGTGACACCATGGATCCCAACTGGTAGTGGCCTCTAAGCCTCCAGAGTTCATGTTTTTACCTTCAAACACATCATATACAGAAGGAATAAAGCACCAGTGAAATGGAAGTGTTGGTTGGCTCCATTGCAAGAGAAATACGCAAGTCTGAAAAAAGTTGTCTGTTAATGGACACAAATGTAAACAACTGAGATTGCATGAAGAGCCCATAGTGTTGGGACCAATGTTGTACCTTGAGTTATATTTCAAAGTCCTTGTTATTTTGTAATTTCGATGTTGTGAAAAATAAAGTTCAGAGGAGCCCAGTAAGTTTCAAAACAATGGGCACATGCTAGTTTCTGTAGTACATCAGTAAGGTGCACAAAGGTAGGCAAGGCTAGTTCTTACTACTTTTTAATTTCAGAGATGTAAATGAAGTATTTTCTGTAAAAATCTTGTAATTTGATACAGGAAATATTTCCTTTTAGGTAATATATCACAATAATAATGATGTAAGTGTCCATTGATGGATGAATGGGTAAAGAAAATGTATCTGCTTATCTATCTATCCATCTAACCACACAATGAAATATTATTCAGCCATAAAAAAGAAGGAAACCCTGCCTTTTGTGACAGCATCGATAGACCTTTAAGGCATTATGCTAAGACAGAGACAGATTATACAGTATTTGGAATGTGGAATCTAAAGAACCTGAATTCATAGAAGTAAAGAGTACAATGGTGGTTGCCATGGGCTGGGGGTGGGGGAAATGGGGAGATGTTGGCCAAAGGGCACCAACTTCCAGTTATAGGATGAATTAGTCCTGGGGATCTAGTGTATAGCATGGTGACCATAGTCAACAATACTGTATTACACATCTGAAAGTTGCTAGGACAATAGATCCTAAGTGTTCTCAGCACACACACACACACAAAGGTAATTATATAAGGTGATGGAGGTGTTAACTAACCTTATTGTGGTAATTATTTCACTATATATACATGTATCAAATCATCATGCTGTATACCTAAATTTACACAATGTTAAATGTCAATTTTATCTCAATAAAGCTGGAAAAGCATTAATAAATATTATATTTTAGACAAAGTATTTTAGTAAGAATATAATTATAAAAATGGAGAGAAATTTATCCCAAAGAGGCAAAACTTGATAAACAATACGTAAAATATTTTACATTGGGAAATGTGTATTAAAAATAGAAAATTAGGATACCTGAAATTTTGGATTAAATTGACCAAAATAGCTTTAAAATGCTCAAAAGTTAGCAAAATAGAAAGTGATATCTAAAATGCAAACATTTTCTAGACATTGTATTGTTTAGGAACTGCTGTCAATGCAACAAGTAGTTCGTAACTATCAATTTGGCACCTGTGCATTTTGTAACCAATATGATCTGATCCACGAACTCAGGAATCATTAGGTGGACAAACAATCCTTTGCCCTTTGAGCACGAAGCCCAGTCTCTCCTACTTCCAAATGCCAGGTGAATAGCCAAGTTTATGCCTGCCATTGGCACTTACCCACCTCCATCATTGTCACTTACCCACCTCCATCACTGTCACTTACCCACCTCCATCACTGTCCCACCTCCGCACTTACCCACCTCCATCACTGTCAATACAGACTGGTTTCTTCAGTGATTGCCAGAGGCTTGTCCTCTTGCAGTGATGTCTTGAGCATGAAGTACCTTGGGAACCAGAAGTGTTCCAGACCAGCAGGAGCATCACTGTAAGAGGACAAGTTTTTTCCTACTGTCCTGGTGAATTATTAATAGCACCCCTTTCCTATTTAAAAGTATCAAGGTTTAAAAAGAAATTACACGGTCGCCTTAGCTTTAAGGTTAGTGTACTACCAGTTCACACTGCAGCTGTTTCCCCCTCAAATTATACTCACTTAACTAGAGTGGCTGTTTCCAGAGAGCTTCCAGCCTCAACTGGGTTGAAACTAGCCTTTACCTGTGAATCCTTAGACCTATGTTTAAGCCTGAATCCCAAGCTTAGATTCCTCCCTTCCTGAGGGTAATGTTATTTCAGAGATCTCCTCCTCTTATCCCTCCTGGGCCTTGTGGTCTTGATTCACCTCAGCAGGTCATCCTAACTTCCAAACCAGGTTTGCAGCCTCCACCCTAAAAGCCTCTTGACTCATTGTGGAAGTGGATCTATTGCATCTCCTGTGATTACCTTTTCACACCAGATCTCACACGATGTAGCAGGTTTCATGGAGTCCAAAAGGATTCTGTAGTAGCTAATCCTGGAGTAATGGGTGTCTTCTTGCTCCCAAGAGCAATAACCACGAGGGCCGTCCACTCATTCGACCCTTCACAAGACAATAAAATATCAGTTTTTCTCATTTAAAACAATACCTTACTCAACAATGAAAAGACAACCCAATTAAAAAATTGGCAAAGGGTCTGAATAAACAGTTCACCAAAGATGTATAAATGGCCAAGTAGTACGTGAAAAGGTGTTCATCACCATTAGTCATTAGGGTAATGCCAATCAAAACCACATTGAGATATACTCATACCCATCAGGATGGCTATAATAAAAAACTAGATAATACACGTGTTGGTAAGGATATAAAGAAATTGGAACTCTTGTATGTTGCTGGTGGGATTGTAAAATGGTGCAGCCAGTTTGGAAAACAGTTTGGCAATTCCTCAAAAGGTTAAACTTAGAGTTACCACGTGACCCAGCAATTCCACACCTACATATATACCAGGAGAAATGAAAATTCATCTCCACACAAAAACATGTATACGAATGATCATAGCAGATACTAAATAGTAACCAAAATGTGGAAACAATCCAAATATCCATCAGCTGATGAGTGGATAAATAAAATTTGGTATGTTTATTCAATGGAATATTATTCAGCCATAAATGAGAATGAAGTACTAATTAATGCTACAACATGGATGAAACTTGAAAACGTTGTGCTAAATGAAAGAAACCAGACACAAAAGGACAAATATTATATGATTTCATTTGCATGAAATGTTCAGAATAGGTAAATCCATAGAGGCAGAAATTAGATTATTGGTTTCCGGGGGCTGGGAGCAGAGAAGATGGGGAGTGACTGCTAATATGTGTAAGTTTTCTGGAGGAATGATGAAATGTTCTGGAATTAGATAGTGGTGATGTTTGCACAACTTTGGGAATATATAGAAAACCCACTGAATTGTACACTTTAAAAGGGTTAATTTTGTGGCATGTGAATTATATCTCAAGTTTTAAAATATGCTGCTTCAAATCATTGGAAAATTTGGTTATAGTTCAAGACTCATGAGTTAATGTTAATATATTTTGAGAGATGATGTTAAACTTAGAACTAGAGAGCGAGAGAAATATTCTGCATCTTTGGTTTGCTAAATATCCACTCACCCTGCCACCCCATGCACACACACACACACAAACACACACACACACACCCCATACAGATTTTGTATTATGCTTCCATCACATGTAACGTAATTATTTCCTTTCTGATTGGTCTACCCAAATAATCCCACTACAACATGAAGACATTTTTCTTTTAAAAACATTTATAAAATAGCTTAAGATTAGTTATTGTCATCCGTTTTTCATAGGGTTTCCATTAAATAGTGAGAATCTTGTCATTTAAAATATGATGATATTCACAAAAATTGATTTGGATATACTTTAATACGTGACAGAAGGGTCATCACTGTTTTATAATCGGTCTTCTGAAAGGAGTTGCAAACTGGCAGCTCGCGAGCAATATCTGGACTGCAAGGGTGTTTGGTCTTAGATTTTCAGAACATTTTGTAAATCAAAAAATTCATTAAAATTCTGAATTCCTGGCTTCTGAAAAAAAGTTAGAAGGGCTGGTACTTCAACTTTATTTTCCTCCAAGAAAGTAATAGACTGGAGCTAAGAAGTGGCTGCTCCCTTTGGATGGGCATTCAACCTCTACTTTGCCATAATCCCTGCCATTCCATGTTGCCTCTCACATTCAGCTCCATGTCATACATTTACATCAACTCCCTGATTCTATAGCCATGGCTCTTGTCAAGTTTATGACTTTTGAAAATTGGAGTTTATCAGAATTTTTGCTCTTTTCTTTTCTTTTTTCCCCTTACCATTTGTCTTTTGTTGTTTTTTTGTTGTCTCCTTTCTTCCTCTCTCCTTCCTTCCCTCCTTGCTTTCTTCTCTTCTTTCTTTCCTTCCTTCCTCTCATTTTCTTTGTGCATGTACTCTCGTGTTTGTCACCTAACTAGCTCAACTTCAGAGACTAGATTTAGGCTCACTAATCCCTTTATTTTTTGGTCAGCATAGCCCAACTTGGGTAAGGCCACACATAGAAAAACTCCCCAGCTTCCCATACAGATCAGGGAGATTCATCCCTTTCTGTATTATATTAAAATACTTGCTACTTTCATTAAAATAGTATCAATAAAGGTGTCTCCATTTCCTCTCCCACTTTAACTAAATCAATCACAGTAATGACTTTCTCTGTTGCATTATCCAAGCTGAAGCACAAAGCAGAGGCACTAAGAGCTTGGAGTGGCCAATGAGTTTAAGAATATTTGATAATTTTCATAGGGAAAGTTGGGCTGTCCTTTACTTAAGAGGTACAATTCTCACATTATCTGGTTTAGTAAGACAAAAGACACCTAAATGTGAATCTAACATGGTCACACATTTGGTTTTTCTAGGAGACTCAGAGACTGAGCTTAGTGTGTGGCATGTTTACTGAGGAGCGCCTTGGGATCAACACCTGTGGAAAGGAGAAGTCAAGCTTTGATGCAGCCCCAAGGACAGCCATGGACAACCCCGTAGGAGCTCTGGAGCTAGAATGGTCCTTCAGAGTTGTTCTCCATTAGGCCAGGATGACCAATCCTTTATACTCTCACACCAATAAATTATTAGATGTCAGTTGTTCCAGGAAAAGTTGACCTTGAGTGAGGACAAATTCTGCAGCTGAAGACAGTCCCTGAAGAGGTTAACAGCTTTGGGCACGTACTGATGAAACCTCCAGCCACTGGAACAATAGATTCTTCATTGAAGGGGCATCTGGGTGGTACATTACAGTCACCACCACAAATCACATATAGAGCTATGACTTTTAAGCAATCAATGAATCAATCAATAGGTGGTTTATGCACACAGTAGGCATTTAAGGGAATGGCCTTTATTTTGTTTTCAATCACTTGATGATTGAATTTTAAGTCTGTTTTCTTCTCTGTCTCGATCTTTCTTTTTCATTTTTAAGCTGGGAATGGAATGTGCACACCGGTGTAGAATGAAATGCCAACACCATAAATGTCAACTCCTGAAATCATAATTAGCCAGTCCACGAATCCTCTCACCTAAATACCAACACCATTAGTGGGACTGAGAAAAAAGCAAAAGGAAGCCAAGGAAAGCTGCTCTGGGAACATCCCTGATCTCAGACAGCATGAGCTCTTCAGGATGTGTCTCAATCGTGATACATCTGCTTGGGACTTCAGTAACTGAGTTCTTGTGAGTTTGAGCGATATTGTGACAGGCAACAGCTCTTCTGCATCTGGCCAAGACTCTGATGGATAAAAGGCTTGGTGAGCTGGCTGAGTGAGGAACACTTATTTCTTTGCTCATTTTATCCCTTTCTCTCTCTTCTCATTCTCTGCAACCCTCCCAACAACATGTCCTAATGTTCTTGTTGCATTTGAAAAACTCAAACAATAACCATAAATCCTAATTTATGTAATCTCCAAAATATCTTTAAAAAAAATCCTTATGGGATGCCAAACTAAATACATTGTCTCCCTTCCATGCTTCATTTGAAATGATTTACACAGAATCTCCTTCAATATTAATCTTTATGTTTCAAAGACTGAGATATTTGCTTTGGTTTTGAAATAGTCTCATAATCTTTGTCTTCATAACTACACTTAGTGTCTTTGCAAATGTCAAGTCTTTTACATGAGGCTTTTCTTTATTTTATTAAACACTAAATATGTATGCATGAATAAAAACTTCATTTACACTTTCATTAAGCTTTATTATTTATTTATTATTTATTATTAAGCTTTCTAAAATTTTATTTCAAACATACTCTGGACATTAGTAGGCTCACTATGCGTGTAGTCATTTAAAATAGGCCCTAAAACAGATTTATATTCAAATTCAAGACTGCCCAAACCACCACATGGACTTGGAATATAAATTTAGGCCAGATAATCTGCTTTTTACACCTTCTCTGCAGCGGATTTTGCTCTGAATCCTTTTCCCCACTTTATTTATTTATTTTTTTGGCGAGGAAGATTGGCCCTGATCTAACATCTGTTACCAATCTTCGTCTTTTTGCTTGAGGAAGATTGTCACTCAGCTAACATCCATGCCAATCTTCCTCTATTCTGTATGTGAGGTTCTGTGACAGTGTGGCTTGATGAGGGGTGGGTAGGTCCTCGCTCAGGATCCAAACCCGCAAACCCTTGGCTGCTGAAGCAGAGCACACGAACTTCACCACTATGCCCCTGGGCGGCCCCCTCACTTTATTTCTTTAGGTGTGGACTTTTTGTGTCTCTGTTTTTAGTTTGAATGCCTCTGATATTTAAGAACAAATCATCCTCATCAGTAAAAACTCATATTTCCCCCCAACTTCCAGTTTGCACCAACTGACCCTTTTGTATCCCCATGACCTCTGCAGTCCAGACTACTTATAATGTGTTATTAACCAGCAGGTTGTTCTTAGTTAAAATACTTCAAAATTGAAAAATAATAAATCATTTTGGAATAAACATTCCTCTTTATACTTGGCACTTTTTAAGATATTGACAAGGTCTACTTAAAGGCAGTTTTGCCCACTATAAACTTAGTTCTCTTCATCTAGTCACAATACATATGGTTGTGATAGTCATAAATGTAGCAAGACAAAATGAATGAAAAGGTAATATTGATTAAATACAGATCAAAAATGCCAATGAAAGCTTGCATGCCATAGGACATTTGGAGATGATTTCTATTTAAGTATTTGACTTTGATTTGTCAGTGGGCTGGACTGTAATGGGTGTGTATAGCTTAGGGAATGTGGAAAGATTGCTATAAAATAGTTTGAGAATGGAGAAATTAAATGACAAATAGAAATCACTCACCTATTAAGTTTTATCATATGCAAGAGGCAACCTTTAAAAATACATGACTTTTGTTGCATCTGCTAAGTTAGAATAACTTATTTCTCCACTCGATGCCACAGACTATATCTGTGTCATTCCATTTTTTGCTTGCAGAGAAATGCCAGATAAATTAGGGGCAACGAGCCCCCTACCTCCCATAATCAATGTTCACAGAGGGAAGAGGAAAGAAAAGATTTACTGATGACTATAATTTCATGACCAAATCACTGAGAAAATATTTCATTTCCAGAACACTGACATAAAAAGAGAGCAAGCTCACATTTCTGATGACTCAGTGTTGGCAAGGAAGACTACAAAGGCTTTTTCTAAGAGTGAATCATATGGTAATGTCATGTTAGGTGGCAAATCATTTAATTACCCTTAATAATTTACAATTCCAGTGGTCAGCTTATATGTTGCAGATGTGAGATGATAAAAACACACTTAGTATTATCACACAACATTCTGGGCTTGCTCTTTCTGTAAAACCTGAATGCTTTTCTCTGTTTTCCACACACTAGAGATGAGTAAAGAACTTCTGCTACTTTTATAAGACTCTGTCTTCAGTCCCTGTCTTAGTCTGTTCAGGCTGCTATAACAAAAATACCATTGACCGGGTGGCTTAAACAACAAACATTTGTTCCTCACAGTTCTGGAGGCTGGGAAGTCCAAGATCAGGATGCTGGCAGATTTCTTGTCTGATGAGAGTCCACTTCCTGGTTCACAGATGGCTGTCTTCTCACTGTGTCCTCACAAGGGAGCTCTCTGGGGTCTCTGTTTTATAAGGGCACTAATTCCATTCATGAGAGCTCCAATCTATTGACCTCATCACCTCCCAAAGGCCCCACCTCCAAATACCATCACACTGGTGACTGACTGGCTTTCAACATGGTAATTTTGGGGGGACACAAACATTTAGTCTATAGCAGTCCCCTATGTTACATTCACTTTTTGTTTTTTTTGAGGAAGATTAGCCCTGAGCTAACATCTGCCGCTAATCCTCCTATTTTTTGCTGAGGAAGACTGGCCCTGAACTAAGATCCATGCCCATTTTCCTCTACTTTATATGTGGGACGCCTGTCACAGCATGGCTTGCCAAGCAGTGCATAGGTCCACACCTGGCATCCGAACTGGTTGAAGCAGAACATGTGAACTTAACTGCTGCACCACTGGGCTGGCCCCTACATTCACTTTTTTTGTTTTTACTCTTCACCAGAAAATAACTCAAACAATAAATTAAGATTGCTATTTTTTTGAGTCACTCTCTATAAATCCCCTCTCCCCTCCAGTTTGTGTTTGGAACCCCGTTAGATGCTGTGAAAAATAGAATTAAAACGTGTTTCCTACTGGGGCTGCCCACGGCCTATAAATTCTTTGTGCAAATTTGAAAAAGGTCCCCCTTCCCCTGGTAACCTTGCATCAGGGCCTAAGGCTGGAGGACAGAGCACAGGCCAGATTTCAGGCCCTGCTCAGCCCTCATCTGGGCCCCTCTGTGATATGACCTGACCAGCAACACACAGGGCTTGTTTCTACCTTCTGTTCAGGAGTCTTCACTAAAGTTGGGGAGAATCATAGATAGGCAACAGCTAGAACATTGTGCAGTGTGTAACAATATGTGGGATAATGTGGTATGAACTTAGAGTAAAAACCCAGAGAAGATGAAAACACAGTGGAGAGGAGTGAGTTTCTACTTTAAGTAAGAATTTCTGATTTTTTTTTTTTGCTGAGGAAGATTTACCCTGAGTTAACATCTGTGCCACTCTGTCTCTATTTTTTAGTATGTGGGCCACAGCACAGCATGGCTGCTAACAGAGTGGTATAGGTCCACACCTGGGAACTGAACCCAGGTCACCAAAGCAGAGAGTGCTGAACTTAACCACTAGGCCACCAGGGCTGGCCCAAGAATTTCTGATTTTATTTGAAAACTTGTAAGTCCACTTGGGGCTTGCTAAGCATGGTTCAAGATAATGCTTGCTAACATTTGTTGAGAAGCAGAGGCCCCTTTCCAAAGTGTGTGAGCTCCTGAGGTTCAGGTCCTCTCTAAAGGTGAAGGAGGAGACTTTCCAAATGACTGACATTGGACTTCCCACCACGTTTTGGCAGATGGAAGTTCAAGCTGGTTCTAATTAACTCTGAGAAAATCAAGAAATGTGCCAGCCGTTCTGCTAAGTATTTAACATACGTTCGCTCAAATGATCCTCAAAATACTCTTATGAGGAAACTGATTTTCAAGTCATCTTTGTTTTTCAGATGAGGAAACTGAAGTTAAGTAACTTGCCCAAGGTCGTCAGCTGGTGAACAGCAGAGCCTGAATTCAAACGGAGGCAGCATCCACAGGTCTCACCATCTGGCCACACTGCCTGGCCTTACCAGGTCTGATTCCGCAGGTCTTATATTTCACAGCAGGCCTACAGGCTCAGCCAGCAACTGCATGAACTAGCGGTCCCAGCACAAATCAGACAGGCTTATGTTAAAATATTGGTATCGTGAACAGAGTAAAAATAGCAATATATCAATATCAATCGTGTGCTTGTTATTTCTTGAGATGGACAGATACTAAACTGGGTTATTATGGCTTATAATCAAGCTAAGCCTGTGTACATATGACAGATGTGTAGCATGTCATCAGCGCATACTAATGATGACATCCATAAAGACAGCTCAAGTGGTTTTCAAAGCCCTTACAGGCTTCCGTGATCCTATTTGTTAATTGTTGATTTTTTAAGTTAACATTGATTTTATGTCTTTCCCACATTTATTTGCCCTTCATGCCTCTGTTACTAACCAGGAAGACGGCATGGGTGTAGGGGTAAGAATTAAGGAATGTGAAATTACCTCCATCCTGAATGTCATAGGAAGGGAGGCCACAGAATTTGTCATCTATGCTGAGATCCTTTTGAGGGTAAAAGGGGATTCTGTTACTATAGGCATGAGCCGTGTCTGTCCCAGGCGAACTGGGAAGTGCACCTCACATCTGCCTTATCTGGAGTTGCTTTTCTTTGTACAATATTTTAGTGCTTGGCAGTGTATCCATTTCCATATATGGAATATAATATCTGTTTTACTGTATGCATTTGTATAATTTATAAAAATAATTTCCTGAGCATCAGCCACCATAGGCTCAGTCAAATAGCCATCTCGTTCTTGCTGGTCCATCTTTTTTTTTTAATATTCCTGTTTGAAGTTTATCAAGAGTCCCTCGACCCCAGCCATATGTATTTTAGTTTATTTTATGAATTGCGTTTTCCAAGATTTGGGTCAGAAAGTCAAAGGTGAGAGGAAGAGCTAATCAGGGAAGTCAAGTATAATGTGCAGCTCTCCCAAATGAACTCTTGAAATGCTCACCCCTCAGTTGGGTCTTCATAGCCATCGATAATGTATTCAGCCAATCTTCCTCCTGCCTCTGCTCTCTCTACTCCTCCTCCGCGCCCCCCATGCTCACCTTAATCTGTCTACTAGTCTCCGAAATATCCTACCCTCTTCTACCTTGGATCTTTGATCAAACTGAGAGCTGTTGGAATACCCTTCATTCCAAACTTCACCTGTCCCAATATTTACCTAGCAGAACACTATGTTTTCCGTAAGTTCCAGTTCAAATGATCAAATTCTTTTAGTAGGATTATCTTCTTTCTCTCTAATGCCATATTTATGTGTCTCCTATGCTATTTATCATAGGATATCTTCTTTGTATAGGATGATCATGTAATTTATCATCCAAACCAGGATACTTTTGAAAGTGAAAGGATATGCTAAAAATAATAGCAGGTGTAACAGGCATGAAACAGGACGATCTGTGTAATGTGGGATGTGTTATCAACCAATGGGAGTTTTTTAGATGGTGCCCATCTGCTCCCACTAGAATGTGAGCTCCAGAAAGGGAAGTGTATTGGGCAGGATAAGTCAGGTTTATGCTCAGCAACAAACAACTTCAAAATTTCAGTGGCTTTACTGAAAAAAAGAAAGTTATTTATTGTGCTATATATCCAATATGAAGGCAGTGGGAAGATCTGATTCATACAGTTACTCAGAATTCCAGTTGGTCGAGGCCCCACCAATGTGGGGCTGCACCTTCTAGAACAGCCTTCTTGATTGGAAGGGGAAGAGAAACAAGGAAAGTAGTGAGCCAGCTCTTCTCTGTTTTGGCCTTCCTTCCACTCCCAGATCTTTGGCAGAGCTAGCCATGTGGTCCTGACTAACTCCAAGGGGCCTGAGAAATGCAGGAGAGCAGAGGAGATGCGTAGTAGACATCAACATCTCTGTCAAAGAAAAGATCCTCGTGGGCTTCATTTTTACATATTTATATCCCCACAGTGGTAAGCATAGTGCTGTATATTGGAAAACACTCAATCAATGTTGGTTCTTATCAGATTTGTTGAGTAGTTTGACTCCACCCGTTTTGCTGTCCTTTGTATATCGTTTGCCTACTTTAAGAGGAAATCTGACTTTTCGAAAGCCAGATTTATATCTGGAAAACTTACCTCTGTATATCAGAAACAAATGTCTTACAATAAAACTGAAAACAAAGATGAGGAGAGGGTGGGAACTGGTTCCCACCGTGAGATACTGCCACTCATAACCATATGGAGGCTCTTCACTTTGCCAGAACATCTGTTTGCTGTTGTGTAGACATGGCCTGTCCGATGTGATCTACATTTAAAAGTATGTTATTACATATTGATCTCTTACTAAAGGTTACACGTGGAATCTTGTGAAATTTACTGATGGCTTTATCATTGGGAGGTAGAGCGTAAAATCCATTCAAGTAACTCTCAAGCTGAATTTTTGAGATGGTGTGCAAGGAGCTGGGGACAGGAACACATATTTGTGCTATACACGTGGAGAGAGGTTTTTCATGTGGGGGACTTCTGGGGCACCTAACTGTGAGAGGACATCATCTGTGCCCACTCTGGATGGGAATGGCATGGGAAGTGGAAGGGAATTAGGGAAGAAGCAATCCTTGACACTGTTTTCAGCCCTTTACCCATTGGTCTCTGAATCTTCCTTTTTCTTCTGTGACCCTCCTCCTTCCTGCTTCTCCTCTTCCCTCTCTAATCACTTTCTCTCTCTTTTCTTCCTTGTCTCCTTTTCCTCCAGCTGCCCATTTAATATAGTCCCCAAGGGAAATCTGCCAACTTGCATGGTTTTATGTATCACCTTTCTGCAACAGACGCAATCTATATTTACAAGCAATAAATGAAGAATTCCAGTTTTTCCCAGTGCTCAGTGTCTAGGAAGTATTTGCATAAATTAAAGAAGGAACAAATCTGGTTCTGGCCTTGGTATTATCTTCCAGTGTGACCTTGGGACAAATTATTTAATGTCTCAGAGTTTCGGTTTCCTTTTATGTAAAATGGAAATAAAATTTGCTCTGCTTAGTCTTGCAGAACTGTCATGCAGGTAAATATGAAAATGGTGAGAAAGTACTGTGTTTGATGTACATAGTTGTTAAAAACATTACTCTAAATATTACCAAGGAAAACAAACCTAAAAGTGTAGCCCTGACTACTCTCCTCAGCCTCAATTCTGAATTTCCACCTACTTGTTGGACATTTATCTACATGCAACTCAAATTCAACATGTTCAGAAGCAAATTCTATGTCCCCTTCCTATAACATTTCCCTTCCCCTTGTCCTCTGCCTTCTGCATTTTCTCTATTAGTACAGGGCATTACCATCCACCCATTTTTCTCAGCTGGGAGCCTTGGGGCTGTCTCTAACTCATCTTTCTACTGAACCTTCATACTTGCTTCATCCAATCAATTTACACATCTTGTGGGTTCCTCCTCTAAACTGCCTCTTGAATCCACCCACTGTCCATTCAGACTTTTGCTAGTCTTCTGCCCTGTTTGGATCCTGATCATTTTTCTTCTTCTTCCAATCTAGTAACAGTGTATTACTTCTATACCAATTATGGCTCAGTATGAGAGAGGATCTGTAGATGTTCCTGGGCCCTTCCTTTTGGCAGTGCCTGTGGACACAACCTGTGGGATATAAGATAGACCAGCTATTTCAGTCCTTTCTGATGTGACCGTGTGCCTGTCATGATATATTTCGGCCAACCAAAATATATTCCCTTAAATAAAACACAGAGGCATCCTCAAGGTCCCGGGCTAGGGGATTTGGTGCACAGTGAACCTCTTGAGGGAAACAATGGGCTGGTACATTTTCTGTAGTGCAACCAACGTCTTACCTGCAACCAAGGACAACAATGTTGTTGTTGCAACAATAGCAGCAAAGCTACAAAACTATACTAGTGTCACTTGGTTCCAAGTTACTAATGTTCATGAATTACAATGAGGTTTGGTCACTTGAGGCAGGCAATAGTCTTTACATCCTACATTTCAAGCTGTGCGTTGTTGTACCCTGAAATATGTGTTCATTGCAGAAAAATCTTGTGTTTACTTTGTGAGACGAGAGACAAATGAAGATAAAACAAAAACCAGCCTTAAACCTTTTTAGTGGGTTTATCCTTTCATCTGTATGTCTCCCAAAAAGCCTCAGTTTATATAAAAACCTATATATAAAAACTTATGAATCAATTAAAAACAATGTTAGGTCTCATGCATGCAAACGGAAGCATTGCTGTTTCTTCTCCACATTTTTCAAATTAGTCCAATCTGTTCATCCTTGAGAAATAGAGCAGTAGACTGGGTTCCTGGCAGAGGCTAACCTAGAAATATCAAAGTATTGACAGAATAATAAAACATTAAGTCTCAGCGTCAATAAGGCTTCTCTCCTGGGAATTTCACTAGAGATTTTCCATAATGGTGTCTCTGAGTATTTCTGAATTGCTATGTCTCCTACTTTCTGTTTGAGTGGAAGATTGTAAAGACACCTACCTTCCCAGTTTTATCTTACTGCTAATGTTTGAGCTGTATTCATTTCAAAGCTAAATTTGTCGTCTTGAGATTGGTTTTGTTTTCTACCAAATCCCAAAATTATAAAAATTAGTTGTAGCTTTAAAACTTCTTAGATCATTTATTCAAACGCTTATTCTGACCCTCAGTTTCCTCATCTACAAAATAGGGATAACAGCTACCTCAAAAAGTCATGAGGGTTAAGTGAGATAGCATATGTGTGTTTGTTTCCTGTGGCTGTTATAAAAAGTTACCACAAATATGGTGGCTTAGAACAACAGAAATTCTTCTCTTACACTTCTGGAGGCCAGCCATCTGAAATCGGTATCCCTGGGCTGACATCTAGGTGTTAGCCAGACTGCCCTCCCTCTGGAGGCTTGGGAGGAAAATCCGTTCCTTGTTTCTTCCAGCTCTTGGGGCTGGCGGCATTCCTTGGCTTGTGGCTGCATCACTCCCATCTCTACTTCCACGGCCACATTTTCTTCTGTAAAACCTCCCTCTGCCTCTCTCTTATGAGGACTCATTACATTTAGGGCCAACCTAGTTAATCCAGGATAATCTCCCCATCTCAAGACCCTTAACTTAATTCCATCTGAAAGACTCCTTTTCCATATAAGGTAACATTCCTTTTCCATAAGGAACCCCAGGTTCCAGAGATTAGGATTTGATATCTTTAGGGAGCCCTTATTCAGCCTACTGCAATATGTAAAGGGTATTGGCACATCAGAGATCCTCAATACATGCTAACGCCTATCCTCCCCATATTATGCTTTAGCTGGACTATTGGCGGGCCTTAATCTCAACGGTCAGAATTTGCACTTCCTGGCCTTTCTATTTCTAAACAAGAGTTAGACAGCTTTGGTCTTCAAGACGAGCCTGTCCCTGTATATATATATAAAAAAACCCCACAAAGATGAATTGCTTTGTGTTAATACAGGAAATAATTTTTCTTCACTTTGCTAATGCAGTCTTAACCATTAAGATTATTGTGTTGAGGACCCAGTGGTACATTTCAGAGAGGGCTTCTCTTCCACGTTTCATTTTGCCCGGCGTGGCAATGGGCTTTGTGTATGATTTAGAGTAGTTATATATTGATCTTTTTTCCTCAAAGCATTACTCATCCTCATTTGCCCTTCATTATGTGGGAAGAGTAATCGCTGCAGAGGTCAAGTAGCACTCGAGCAATTTAAGAATCAAAGCGCTCGGCTGTGAACTTTGGGATATTGCTCAACTTTACAGACTCATCAACCCTCACATTTATTTTGACAAGGAGACAAATATTTCCATAACTCACCTACCCTAAGTCAAGAGAGCAAATCACAAGGATTTGACATAAAATATTTATTGCCCTGAAAACGTAAAAATTTGAATTCACTTACAAAATTGCTGTTAATGGATTAATAAGCCATTGAGTATCTGGAATGAATAATGACTAAGGAAATATATAATGTCAAGGATGTGACCCACTCTAGGTTCCAATGGTTGGCTGACTTGAAATCCTTTTACTTTGGCCACTGGGCCTAACTTCTCACATTGGCACTCTAATAGTCATCTGTTTCCTCAAAACTGAGCTATCTAGTACATTTGTCTGCCAGTATACTTGTCCCACCTTGGTAGTCATCTTTATTGTTCCCTTTTTTCTTTTACTCAAATTATATCAACAAATATGTCTTGGGTACCCTCATGTACTAGAGACATTAAGCTTGCCTCCAAAGAACTTTTAGTCTTAACCTGAGTTTCCCCTAGAAAGCAGAAGCTGAGGCAAGGACTTGAAGACAGGTGGTTTATTTGAGCCATTGATCCCAAGGAGCAGGAGTAGGGCATTGAGAAGTTACACGGGAACTGAGGGACAGTCAGACCAAGAGTCATGATCAAGCCGATTACTGCCGTGGGCAATTGGGGCTCCATCCTCTCTGAGACCTGATGAGAATTCATGTAGGATGGGCCTTGGAATTTTGGGATCAGGAAAGAGTAAAAGGAGATGTTTATCCATTGGCTCCTATCCCCCGTTGGCCAAGAATCCCTTACACTTCCAGGTTTGCCCATGCATCAGAATGGCTGAGTGGGTCCTTGCAGCAGAGATCCAAAGTGATGGTGGCAGAGAGGCCCTGGGGCAGGAAGTGAGAGAGTTAGTCCATGTAGCTAAGATCGATAAGGTGCTGCCATGTTATACTGGCCATAGCCAATGGCTGCACCAGCGTCTGAACTGAAAAGATAGGCCCTGAGAACAATACCCAATACCCGTATGGAAAGCTAAGAGTCCAAAGTATAAGCAGTGGTTTTTGACAGCTAGGGACATAACATCACAGGGTGTGTAGAAGTTATTGTCCAGGGAGTGATAGAGACAGGAAGTATATTTGGGAGTTCATTGTAGAGTCCTTCAGGACTGGATGTTCAGAAAAGTTTAACTGGAAAGGGTGGGTTTCAATCTAGGACATGAAAGAGGGGTAGTGTAGTGGACACCAGTTGTGTTTGCTACTCTGCTTCTATTTGCCCTTCTTCTGGTAACCAAATCAAAATCCCTCTAAAGAATGACTTCTCCTCTCTCCTCAGCCCATGTACTTTGCTCCCTCCAGCTCAGTCGTATAGCATGTGACACAAGCCTATGCAAATTGGGGCATGGTCCTCCCTGGCTGCTGGGATTGGCATGTGACCCAGTGAAAGCTGTTACAATTAAATGAGACTTTTGCTGAAATTTCTGGGCAGGAGGCTTGGTCTTATGTGCTGGATTAAGAATGTACACGGTGCAGACTTGCTGAAGCTATCCTGCTCCTCTGAGGGTAAGGCTGCTTGAAGAGGTGCAGTTGAGAAACGGAGAGAAAGAAACTAAGACCCAGAGATGACGTCTGAGTCCCTGCATCAAGCAGTGCTTGAAGCCAGAAGCTCCTCTGGACCTTTCAAATCTATGAACCAACAATTTCCCTTTTATGTTTAAGCCAGTTTTGGATGGGTTTTCAGTTGCGTCCAACAACAAAAACAGCAACAAATCTTATAATTGAGGTAACTTTTAGGCACTTTTGTCTTCTCTATAATTTATTCAATTTTTCTTACTTATAATGATCACAGTGTTTTCTTTCTTAACTTTTTCACTTGAGAATGAATAAAGAGAAGAGAATGACTATTAACACAAAGAATCAGAATAGGGTAGAGATAGTAAAGTGTAACTTGGAAGTTCGATTATATGACTGTGGAAGACAGATCTGTGTGCATGTCCTATTTGTAAGATATCTGGTAGCTTTATCATGTAGATGAAAAATACAATAAGACTATACTCTCTTCCTCCATACACCCACACTGACCTTATAAATTTGTTGTTGCCTCTATATGAAAACTGTGAAGGTTACAACATCCACCAAGAATCTAAACCAGACTGTTTCTGAAGGACCTACAGTTCCAAGCAGGAAACAGGAAAAGTGAAGATGAATTTGCAGAAAAGAAAGTTTAGCCTGGATGCTAGGAAAATCTTCTAGACAATGAGATGGTTACTTACTTACTTGTCAGATTTATTGGATTTGCCCATCCCTGGTTGGCTTCTAGGCACAGTTGTGCATCAAAAACATAAAAGGTTGAATGGCCATGTCTGACATTATAGCTCATAGTCTACGGTAAACATAAAAAGGAAACTCAGGATACAAACAGCATTTCAAATCAAGCCAAGCAGAGCCGGCGGCTTCGGGAAGGAAATTGGCAATGGCAGTGCTGATCTAGGATGCTGAGTGGAAGGCAGCCCCATCAACCTAACCTTCACTGTAATTTCAAATTCTGAACATGAACTGGAAATGCAGCTACTTTTGTATTCAGATATTATTTTTTCATCAGAGTTGTCCAAACGCTTAATAAGCCATGACCGATCTACACAATCCTGGCCTTTGGCCTCTATAACAGACTTTGCTCTTAATATGTTATGAATGATTGAAACCACATGAGCAGCCATTTGTGCTGATCACATTTATAGCCTCTGTCTTAGGGAAAACACATATTGGATGGTCATTATTTTTGCTCGAAGTTATATTAGAAGCAGGAATATTATATTTATATATCAACAGAGTAAAAGTTAAATTAGAAGATTGGGGCTATTATCTTGGATCCGCAACCTTGGAACAATCTAGCTTGCAAGTTTAAACTGTCCAAATCAATCTCTATCTATCTTTTCTTTACCCATCTCAGGTCTTTGCAAATACTTAGAGCTCAATACATATTTCTCAAGTAAATTAATGATATAAAATGGAAACTTGTTTTCAGTAGTAGAAATTGATATTGCATCCAAGCCTTGAGTAACACACTTACCATTTTGTTTCTGTATCTTAAAATTAGATGAAAAAGAAACTATTTTAGACATAATATTTTTAATATTCAAACCTGTGTAGAGTCACCTGGTATATCTCCCATTATTCTAATATGAAGCAAGAAGGTCTTAAAAATGATTTATGAAACAGAGTAACATTTCATTTTTAAAAAAGGAAGGCCATGCAGTGTTTGGAATAAAAGTAGAAGATCACGAAATCAAATAGCATGCCTCCCTCTAACAGAGCAGAGAACCATTGCCCTGGGCTAATGAGGAGGTGGCTTGGTTAAACAAAAATATTTGGGTTTCTTTTGGCTTAGTTTAGGTTCTCAGAAATACCATGTTAACATAGGGAATTATTTTGAAGATGATTTGGTATTTAAAATTGCTCACTGAATGACTTTAATCCCTTCTGATGGGAGATTTCACTACATCTGAGACAAGCTTGATTTTGTTAAACTCCTAAGTCCCATGTTTGGCCACATTAACCTGAGAGCATGATTAGAGTTAGAAAAGCGACTCTGTAAAAGATGTCACCTTCCTAGTGAACCATATCTGCAGCTCTCCATGTGTCTCTGGATCACATCTGTTTACTGACAGAGATCCAACCAATGTCCTCATTCACTCACACGCAACAGCACTGAGGGTTGCGTGTATGTTCTGACAGTACGTGTCGGCCCCAAACACAAGTTGTCCTACTGTTAGCCTTGAAGTCTATATGAAAGTGGCATGAATTCTACCTACTCGTCTCCGTACATCATCAAAATACCTCCCATCCACGTCCCTCCCCACCCCGAAGCTTTCTCTTCGTGGTGGTAGAAAAAACAAATACTGCACTTCAACTGGATTTTCAGCTCTGAAGTAGAGCTGCTTTAAGCTGGCTGGAATAATAAACTTTACTTTCTAGCAAAGGAAGCTACTTTGATAGAGAAGTTAAAATTTACCGGTTGAAATTAAAGTCTTTCTTTCTCCAAAAGTATAAAGGAACATTTCTCCATACGTCTTTCCCCTCACCAACTCTTGACCCCCACAAATAGACTTAAATTTTTTTTAAAAGAGAGGAGCTTCTCGAGTGAAAAAAAGAAAGTGAGATATCGCCGCAGATAATCTCAGCATATTTGATGGAGAAAGATACGGGAGTGCTTGAATGATGATCGATGCAGAGTCCTACCCTTATCTTCAAATAAATAATTTTGTTTAATGCATTTTTCTTTATGATAGTTAAAAATGAGATTAGACCTTTTCCTTTTAAGGTTGGCACAGATTTTTCCTGTTTTGGTAACTTTTTCTAGCTTTACAAGTTAGTTTTTTAAAAAGAATATCAAATCATGACTACATACTTTACTCTTACTTAAAGCATACTGCTGCAGAGCTGCAGTGGATATGCAATGCAATGCATTGCAATGCAATGATTAGCATTATGGTGACCCAGTCTGAGCGAAACTATTTCTTCTTTGCTTGTGAGGAAGTGAGGGCTACAAATGACCACAGACCCATAGGCAGTAAATATAAATGACAGCTTGTGACTGCAACCAGGGACACCAGCCACACACCAATCTTTGCAAACACATTTATTTATGTGGGAAGTAGACAGAAGCATCTTTTTTCAACATTCCTAAGTTAGAAATGATATGCTGCAAGACTGGTAAATAAATGGAAGAGTAAACTCAAGACTTGAATTTTGTTAGATGATTAAGCAATTTTACTTTTTTTGGTTAGATATTGGTTTCACAAAAAAATTGTGAACTTCTCAAGGCTAGATACCATGTTGACTCGTCAGTTAGTGTGGAGATTACTAGTTAAGGAATTACAATCCATGAACTCATTTGGGGTATATTTATTGAGCACCTGTTATGTACCAGGCACTATGCTAAGTGATGGGTTTAGAGTAATGAATGAGGGAGATGAGGAAGAGGAAGTTCCTACCCCAGATGATGAGGTTCTAATCTGATTTATAAATTTGGAAGGAGTCAGGCATGTCTAACTCAATGCCTTCTTCTCTTTGGGGTCAGCCTACAGGCAGCGAGCATGTTTCACAATCTGCCTTTGCCATGAGATGACAGGGGCCTTCACCTAGAGGAGGGGCCTGAATTGCCCACCTAATGACTGGGTATGTCAGAGTCCTAATTCAGGACTGAAGTATTAGCATGCCCACTTGGTCTTATGCCTAAGATTTGTTTTCCTCAAACATTCTCATTGTTAATAAAGTCACAATTTATCCTAAGTCTATCTCTCACTTGGTTTTTTTTTTCTTCTTCTTCTCTCCAAAACCCCCCACTCCAGTACATAGTTGTATATTCTAGTTGTGAGTGCCTCTGGTTGTTCTATGTGGGATGCCGCCTCAACACGGCTTGATGAGCAGTTCCAGGTCCGTGCCCAGGATCTGAACCAGGGAAACCCCAGGCTCCCAAAGCGGAGTGCATGAATTCAACCACTCGGCCATGGGGCTGGCCCCTCTCACTTGGTTTTAAACTTGAGTGGATAAGAGAAGAGTAGTAATATTGATCCCCTAAAACACCCAGATAGACATACCTCTGCCACTGACTAGTAGGATGATCTATGGCAAATTACTTAACCTCAGAGTTTCTTTACCTATAAAATAAGACTAGGAAGTGATTTCTAAACTCCCTGGCTGCTCACATGTTCTGTGATTCTATGATTGCTTCTAGTAGAAATTGTTTACAAATTTTGATTGATTGAAATTATTTTTTATTACTGAGAGGTTAGAAAATTTTCAGCCTCGAAACTTGTTATTGGTTATACAATGTAAATATTTAGGACTATGGTCAAATTAGGGAAAATACCATCAAGTTTCTTTAGTGTATGAACTGTTACAGAGATACTTGCTTTTTGTTGCATTGCTACAAGTTGTGCCCTACAAACACAGGAATTGTGAGAAACGTTTTTGTGCATGATTTATACGTTAAAAAAATTTAAGTATGGTACATTTATCATTGTATTCACTATATTATTTAATATATTCCTAAAGGAAAGAACTTCCATTTTGATGACGCATCAATGAGAACCAAATTCTCTCCTTCCAGTTTACATGTATGGTGACTAGAAGAATTTTTTACAGACTAGATTCTGGGTTCTCTTCCATTGACCGCATACTTCCAACTGCCACTGGAAATATGTGAAATTGACCTTCCCACGAAAAGAGGAAGATAAATTTATAAGATGAGAAACTTAAATTTATTATTTCAGTATATAGTTTTACCCTCAAAGGATACTCACATGACATACTCATATTGTGATAGAGTGTCTGGTCTGGACCTTCCTACTATGATGTCAGGTGGTAGGAATATTCCCGGAAGCCTATTCCTATACCAAGATATGTGGAAATAATTGAACTCCAAACTAAGTGACTATGAACTGCATAAATATATATCACTAAACCCAAACTAAATATATCCCCAAATTGGGTTCCCTTTAGCTAGATCTTAAGTATGCCCAGGACTGCTCCAGCTCCATGTAACACAAGGGTCAATGTGACTATTATGGACTGAATGGTGTCACTCCCAAATTCATATGTTGAAGCCTAACCCCCAATGTGACAGTATTTGAAGATAAGGCCTATGAAGAGATAATTAAGGTTAAATGAGGTCATAAGGGTAGGGCCCTAATCCAATAGGACTGATGTCCTTATAAGAAGAGGAAGAGACACCAGGGATACACTGCACACACACAGGAAAGGCCATGTGAGGTTATAACAAGAAAGTGGCCATCTGTGGGCCAGGGAGAAAGGCGTCAGGAGAAACCAAACCTGCTAACACCTTGATCTTGGATTTCCAGCCTCCAGAACTAGGAGAAAATAAATTTCTACTGTTTAAGCCACTCAGTCAGTAGTATTTTGTTACAGCAGCCCTGGAACACTAAGACAGAGGGGAGAGTAAATTGGAAAGAGTCGGTGATCTTAATCGATTTTGATTAAAATGTCTTAATTCTGCAAGTTTTACAAAAGTGTATGAGTGGGGGTTCTGCTTCACTTAGGGTGTAGGAGGAAGCAAGAGAACATTGATCCCATCCTAACAACAAGAAAAATCTGTACAATCTACAAACTCACAACTTTTCTTGAGCTTATCAGAGGGTGAGATTGCAAGACAACCAGATGGACTGAATTCCAAAGGGTGACAGGCCCCTCTTATGAAAGATGGACACAGGTCTTCACCTTTGACAGAGCACTGGAGGAGGAGACAGCGCCATCAAGGAGGGTCAGAAGATAACAGCTGAAAACTCAACAAATTCTCAATGGCAGAGTCCAGGCTCACCTGACAGTTCAGAACAGGGTCAGCAAACCTCAGCCCAGGAGCCAACCCCAGCTTTCTGACTATTTTTTATATTTTTAAATTATTGGGAAAAACTCAAAAGAATGATATTTTTATGACACATGAAAATCATATGAAATTCAAATTTTAGTGTCTATATTTATGTTCGTTTTTGCACTACAGTGGCAGAGTTGAGTAGCTGCAACAGACTGTATGGTCTGGAAAGCCTAAAATATTTACTATCTGGCCCTTTACAGAAAAAGTTTTTTGACCTCTAGTTTAGAGCCCTGTGACACAGGGAAGACACAGGGAAGTCGCATTTATTTGCCAGCTCTTTGCCATGCCAGGTCTCCGCCGTGTACTTATAAGAAAGGTTTGGGGCAGGGCAGGAGAGTTGAGTCCCTTGGTGATGCACAGACATAAAACCACTTCATTGTCCCCAGAACTTTCTCTCATATGAAGCAAAATCTACAAGCCACTGGAGGAGTACCAGGAAATCCTTCCATCTCCCACGCCAGGAAGAGATCCAATACCTCTGGGGGAAGGGAAGGAGAAAAAGCCACCTGACAGAGGAGAGAGCCAGAAATCTCTCCCGCCACCCCCAGATTCTAGTCTCCACTGAGAAAGGGGTAGAAGCAAAAGGCAGTCCCTGCTGGTGGAGAGTCAGGAAACATGCTCATGCCCTGGATTCTGTACTTAAACAAAGCAGTGATCTGCTACCACTGGACAAGGACCCACAAATCGCTCTTGTACCCTTCAGTTGTACACAAAGAGTTAGGTTGTGGACAGGGGATGGAGGGGACAGGATGCTGAGAAATTCCCACTCCTGAGGTCCAGATGCACAGAGCCTGCCTAAGACTGAGGTGGATCTAGAACAACAGAGAACCATGCCTACCCCACCATGCGCCTTGTACTAGGTAACAAGCAGTAACAATCTACATACAAAGAGCATCCTCTGCAGTGGACGTATATAGGGCTTGCTGAAAGGCAGTGGTTAAAAAAGAAAAGAACTCTCCAGTACTACAGGCCAGGCATTAGGTACATGAGAACAGCTGACCACCACTGGAGGAATTTGAATTCTGTGGTGCGTTGAAAGTAACTAAATCCACAGCAAATCCAAACTCAGCTCAAGTACTGAGTAGATTGACTCAACTCTCTCTACTAACAGCCTTTTAGAAGAAGAGGCAAGTCCTTCCCAGGTATAAAGACTATTTACCGCAGTGTCTACTGCTTTGGGTTTTTTTTTTAACACAAAATATCCAACATACTACAAAGATATTACGAGACATAGAGACAGAGATTGGATTGGTGGTGGGTTACCAGAGAGGAAGTGGGAAGGAGGAGAGTCAAAGGGGTGGTCAGGCACATGTGTGTGGTGATGGATTGTAATTAGTCTTTGGGTGGTGAACATGATGTAATCTACACAGGAATCGAAATATAATGATGTACACCTGAAATTTACATAATGTTATAAACCAATGTTACTGCAATAAAAAAAATTATGAGATATAAAGAAAAAGCAAGGAAAAGAAAACCTGACCTGTTGTTGAAAGAAAAAGTAATTGATAGAATCAAATGAGATGACTTACATGTTAGAATTATTAGACTCTCAATTATAATTAACATGTTAAACGCCTGGTGGAAAAATAAAGAAAATGCATGAAGATATAGGAAATTGCTGCAGAGAGATGGAAACTATTAAAAAAAAAAGTCAAATGGAAATCCTAGGAGTAATTAGAATATTAGAGTTGAATACTTCCCCTGACAGGTTAATCAGCAGACTAGACACAGCAGGGAAAAAAATCAGGGATGGTTAATAGAAATTATCCAAATTGAAATACAAAGAGAAAAAAAAAAAACAGAAAAAAGCAGAACAGCACGTCAAAGAGCTGTGGCCCATCATCAAGGGGGCTAACGTGTAACTGGAGTTTCAGAGTGAGAAAGAGAGAATAGGGTGGAAGAAATATTAGAAGAGTTAATGGTGAGAATTTACAAATTACAAATTATAAATATCAAGAAGGAAAGAGAAGTCGTTAGGCTAGACCCTACAGACATTAAAGGGATGATAAGGGACTATTCTCTACCTTCTCCATTTCTACTACTTATGTACATAAATTTGACACCTTAGGTGAAAAGTACAAATTCACTGAAAGGCACAAATTCCCAAAGCTCTTTCAAGAAAAAATAGATAAGCTGAATAGCCATGCACCTATTAAATAAATTTAATTTATATTTTAAAAACTTTTTCATCGGTGAATTTTACTAAATATTTAAGGTTAAGTCTTCAATATATGCAGTTGAGGAGGGGGACACAATTCAGCCCATAACAGGAAGATTGGGGAGCCTGCTCTGCGGAAGAGGCGTCTGAGAGCTGAGGATTGAGGTGGAGCCAACCACAAGAACGAAGAAAAGAGCATCACGGGTCGAGGGAACTTACGGATGTAGGACACCTTCAAGTATTGGAATTTCGGGTTATCAAGAGAAAAAATAAATCCAGCTATTCCTAGCCTGGTGAGGTGAGACTTTGCAATTAGACCTGTCATCTTCAGATTTCTATTCAAAAGTCACTCTGCCAGCATCTGAAACTGACATTTGGACAAGGTCACAAAGAATGCAAAGAGAAGAGGCTAATCACGGGCAGGTGGGACCCTCAGCTTTATTTCCAGTCCAAAACTAACACTTCTCACTGATACCGGTTCACTTAAAAGCCACCTCAGCGAAGGATGACTTCTTGGGACTTCTCACTAAGTATTCAGTGGCTAAATGTCTGCTCCCATTGATGGTCATTTAAAGGCATTACCCAATTCCATCATGAAAGAGAGTGCCTCCGAAAGTTCTAAAGGTCATTGGCTATGTGCACGGAGATTCTTAATCTCAGTCTTCTTAAGTCAACTGAAAAGTATTTGACATCACGTGTGGGCAAAGACCTCTCTGGGCGCTGGTTGAAGCCTGCGCCGTAGCTTTCCGCTGTTTGTACTCAGGCAGCGGCAGCCGGGCCGACCACGGTTGAGACGTGCTCCAAGGCAGGAACGGGGAATGTGAAACACTGAAATCCTTCCACGTTTATTCCACCACATCCCGTTTTCATTATCTCCGCGCAGGCAGGTGAACAGGGAGAACCACTAAATACAACAATAGACATGATTTGTGCTTAATTCGCTCTTTCCCCGTCAGACGGCGTAATTATCGAGAGCATCCGGGCGCTGTAAAGGAACATCTTGCAGGTTCAGGCCCAAGGAAGCGTTCCTTTCTTGACGGGCCTTCAAGGGATTGAAGTTTTAGCTTAATTCACTTAGCCTCTTCACGTAACAGCTAGTGTTACTTTTTAGCCGTCATCTGACCAAGAATCATGTATTTAAAAATTATCTTAAATGTTTTTACAGTGCATAGATTGTTAAAAAGAAATATACGAAAATAGTACACACTGTATGTTCTATTACCAATGGATAAGTTGTATTCGGTGTTTGATAGATAGTATATATTATTCTCCCTTGGTATACTGTACTGTTGGTTGGTTTCCTCAAATAATGGCCAAGGAAAATTAAAATTTAACTTTCTTTACATTACATTCTGTGCTGACTGTACCTCTATAAATGGTAAATGGAAAAGGATTATGTTGCTTAGCTAGTTTTCTGTAGTTTAATTTGTACTTGTGGTTTAATTTGACCTTAACTGGGCAAAATTAGAAAAGGCTTTTAAAAAAATACCTCTGAAAATCGATTTGATTGTTAACTATTACAGTCAGACAGAATCTTACATTTTCCATCGTGTGATATGTAGAAATATCTACTTACACATGAACTTTTAAAATCTGAGAATGTATGTTAAAATAATATATATGTTTATTTCAGTTCAGCTTCTTTTCAATGAACTGCAATTTTTCTATGTCTATTGAAAACATTAAGAATTGTTTAAGCAATTATTTACTGAGAGAGATTACCTTAAAACTAGTCCTGTGGATTGATCAATTTCAAGTGACAATTATTTATTTGGCAAATCCACTTGCTATAAATGTTTTCGACAAAACCTCTGTTTTCTTCTTGGTTCTCTCCAAGGACCAATTTTGGGATCGTTTTTTGTTTTTGGTTTGTACTAATAATGTTTTTTTCTTACAAATAATTCCAAGTTTACTTTATTACAGATGGTATTTGTCTCTAGCCAAAAGCACTTTCCAAAATGCACCCTAACTCAGTAAACTCGCTTAAAAAGCATCTTTAATCAAAATAAACAGTCGAAACAGATTAGCACGAATCAAAACCCCTAAAAGCATCATAACTGGCTGTTTTCACCTCAATAGTCTTAATTTTAAAAAAAAATGTGATCTAGAATATAAACATATAGGGAATAGGAAATTGATTGCATGACTGCACACATGATTTAACAGGACATGGTAACTTTAACGGCTACCACCTATTCTGTGTTAAAAATGAGATCTTGCACATCTCTCCAGACTGTGCCAGATAAAAATGAGCACGGAGTTTAATCCAGTTTAGATTACTAAGTATGGGATAGTCTAGGCTGAAACCCTGGACTATTGGTTGAATAAACCAGAAAATTCATTTTTCTGAACTCAGAATTTGTCTTTAGATTTTTATATTGGTATAAAGTAATTTTTTTAAAAAACATCTTGAATGCCTACTACTTGTCAGGCACTGAACTACATATCAGTGAACAAAATATATATGTTATAAATGAAACGTAAAATGTAAACATGTAACATATGTTATATATAACATGTATGTTATAAATGATAGATAACATAAACATGTAGTATATGATATATGTTATATATATCAGTGAACAAAATATACATGGTCTCTGCAATCATTAATTAAAATACATGAACATATGAAAGATAGTTTCATTCCTGATCATCTTTTTATTTTAAAGATTTTATTTTTCCTTTTTCTTCCCAAAGCCCCCTGGTACGTAGTTCTGTATTTTTTTTAGTTGTGGGTCCTTCCAGTTGTGGCATGTGGGACGCTGCGTCAGCATGGCTTGATGAGTGGTGCCATGTCCGCGCCCAGGATTCGAACCGGTGAAACCCTGGACCACCAAAGCAGAGCCCATGAACTTAACCACTCGGCCACAGGGCCGGCCCCTGATCATCCTTTATTAATTATATGGCCCATGAATTGCCTTTATAAAAAGATTCTTATTAGAATTTTAAAAAATAAAAATTCCATTTCAAAAATAATGTGTTAAACTAGCAGTGTCAGTTGTTCTGAACACGTACTGCCACCCAATGGAGAGGGGCCCCAATGGCACCAGTTTGTGGGTTTGGAGACCATACATCCTTTTGAGGAAGTGATACCATTGTGCACATCATTCAGTGTGGCAAGTTTTATTGGTCCAGAACGAACTAGATTGCCCTGGTGAGGGTGGGAGGCACTTTAGCTAAAAATGTTTTCTTCTCTAAACCCAGCAAAAAAAGCCTCATTCAAAATCTGATCTGTGGTGACTATAGTGAAATCACCTAGGAGTATCTTGAGTGATATCAAGTAACAGTAACCACCTCATGGAAACATTACCAATATACCAAAAATAACCTTTCCATACCATGGATAAGTTGTATCATGAAGAATTGAGGCTGAGAAAAAGCAATGGAACAGACCACAGGTCTTCTGGTTTGCTGTCTCTAATCTTTGTGAAGGATCCTGACTGCTCAAGAGGAGGAATGAATTAGAATGTTCCTCAGGGTCCCTTCCACCCTTATGATTACATTATCGATGTCATTGTTCAAGCCTCTGACAAAAATTATTTAAAGGGGGGAAAATGTGCCTCACCTCAGAAGTCCTTAGAATCACATGTATGTTAAGTGCTTTCTAAAAGATATTGAACAGGCGTTTTCCCATTTTTGTTAATGGAGAACTTGAGATAACCAGCCGATTGTTCCATGGCAAGTTTTTGAGTAAGAAGTTGCCCCTGATGTCAAAGTCTTGTTTTGTTTAGGAAATTCATCATTCAGGAAAAGCTAAAGTAATTTCCAGTTCAATGAGGATATTGCTATGGAAGCTCTATGTCCAAAATCCCACATTTTCTTAACAGCTAGAGTTAAAAAAAAAGGAGTTCTGGTTCTTACATGCTGGGGTCCCATCCAATGCCCTGACCCCTCCGTTAAGAAAATGTGAGCATAGTAATAAACTTCTGGGAAGCTGAAAAATTCTCCAAGGCAGCAACTGCCTTACTGAATTTATTGTTTGATATCCTTAACACCCCCGTCTCCAACGGGAATAATTACCTAATAATGTGTCGTATGACTATTCAAATTACATTATGAAATGTGATGAGAGATTAAATTGGTTTAATGAAAAATGTTATGGTAAATTTCTTATATAAATTTCAACAAGTGATTTTATTTGAAACCATGCCTTCTTGTAGGCTTTGCAGAGTTTTTCTGTTTATTGAAGTGTCAGAAGTGATAAACATCATTTATCATTTGTCATTCAACAAACATCAATCGCATGCTTACTATGTGCTCTGTGTAGATATCTTGCTGTACATGTGGATATAAAGATAAGTAACAAGACAGAATCTGTGCCCAGTCAGGGAGGAACACTACTGTGGCTTGGCCAACATGTGCTGATTTACAGTCTAAGATAGAAGTGAGTTCAAAACATGAATTCCATCTACTGAACCCAAGAGTGATGGGACATTACATCAAGTGAGCATCAAGTGAATTAGTACACTGTTGTTATAATTAGAAACTACTCTGTTCCGTTAAAAAATACTTATTAAATTTTTAACAAAAAATGTGCCAAGGATAGCATCTTTTAGCCAGAAGAAAGTTTCCGTGATCAAACCAGATAATTTTAATAATGATAAACTACTCTACTAAAAAAGTTATAAATGTTGTATTTATGTAAGATCCATAGTGATAATGCTCTAATGACAAATTAAACACATGGGAATGCAGTTGCTCTGCGGGATCCTCGTTAATAAATTTGTCTCAAAGGAAGTTGCTAGAGGGCTACAGGGGAATCTAGATGCTTAATCAAGATAAAGGTTCTTCTGTCTCACTTGCAGTTCACTGGGATTGAGAATCATTGGAGAAGCGCATGTAAATCTTGACCCTGCTTTGGACTTGCCCAAGTCACGAGAGACTCTCTCCTAACCCCTATTTGTCTTACTCTTGGCTGACTTCTCCAAGTGCGAAAGCCACTTCCATCTTAATTCTTACAAGCTCCTCAGGGTAGCAGTTAGCAAATTCACTCTTACATTAATAGCTCTGAAATGACCTTGGAGTCGAAAACTTTCTCAAATCGCCCAGCTGACTCCCAGAGGGTAATTTATGAGCAGGAAGTCACTGGTTTTGATCTGTGGGGGGCCCACCCTGTAGTTCAGAAGGTGAGTGGTCTTAAATATCTTCATAGACTGTTCACATTTTGGATCTTGATTTACAGGGTTAGAGCTAACTTTGGTTTGCCTAATTTTATTCCTTTATCTCTAACTTTGTCATCTGTCATTAGTAACGTCAACTACACACTATTCGTAGAACCCTCTGTATTCCTTCTGGTTTTCTAACCCCTTTTAAGGGAGATATTTTGTTTTCTTTTGACAAAATTTATATCTGTTCTTCTCCCTTCCAGTGGACTGAGAAAACAAAGTGTTCTGTGGGGGAGAAATATTTAATGTGAAAAGATTTCTATTCTGTGATCTCATCTGGACATTCTAATTTGGACAGTCTACAATAAAACGATTATTTTGGAGGATAAAAAAGAATGTGTTTGGATTGATATCATTTACGATAAATCATTGCTTTGTGAATGGACAAAAAGCACAACTAATTAATAAAGGAATAACAGTGGTTCAAAAACCACATCACACTTTATATATGCCCTGAGTAACAAAATGGAACATTTTGAGTATCTGAGATTTCTTGAGTGCCACCCTCATCCTTCAATCCCCACAGACCCAAGGTGATAGAAATCACTTTGTCCTTTCTTTTGATTTTGTGCCTTTTTCTGTATCTTTAAGACCATGCAAGGTTTCTGGTTTGTCTGTTCCTTCCCATGATCATTGCCCAATGACACCAGGTCCAGCCAACTTCCATCCACAAGGATCTGAGTTTGCCCACAGCTATGTCTCCCAACCGTCCCTGATTTCTTTTCTCAGTTCTGTTCTCTGTGTCCTCAGCAGCAGCTTGTCCCTGGAACTATTCCCAGTTTTAGGAACTAGCCAGGAGACGCTAACCCACAAGACTGGAGGAAGAGAAGAGAGATCTCCTTGGCTCTCTCCAACCCTCTGGACCCATGGGGCTGTTGCGGTAGACAGCGGGAGTTCATTAACTTCCAGCAATGCCCTTCCACTCGCATTGTGGGCATTAATCCCTTTAATCTTTAAAACCACCCCATAAAGTAGATAATCCTTTTAGAGATAAGGAAACTGAGATTTCAGGAGACTAAATCACATGCCCACAATGGTGTAGCTGGTGAGAGTCAGAGGAAGGATTTGAACCCAGGTGCACCTGACTCTAGGGATCATGTTCTTAATCACTATAGGTCACTGTGTCCCAGATACCCTATTGTATAAACAGCACATATGACATTCAGGTTTACCAGCAAAGACAAACGAAGTGTAATCCAAATGATGTAGTCAATTATATTTTATGTAACATATTTGGAGTTTAGAGCCTCTTGGATTTAGCACATGAATTTATAGTAGCCAAGATGTTTTGAGAAGTCATTAATGTGCCAGGCACCAATGCTTTACACATATTTTCTCATTTAAGTCTCACAGCCACCATGTTCAAAGGCAAGTACTACTATTATTTGCACTGAAAAAAATTGAAAACAGAGGCACAGCATGCTTCAATAACTTGCCCCAAATCAGAGAGCTGGGAAAACTGAGAGTTGAACTAGATGTTTCTAACTTTAAAAATTCCTGAAGAGGAGATTTCAAAAAAACCCCTTTATTCTCCTGGCAAGTCCAGTCATATTGGGTTTTACATGAGGCCTCCACCTCACCTCTCATGAGCAGCACCATTTGGAAGGTGTAGTGTTTTAATCACAAAAAAAAAAAATGTATTCATTGGACTGGGTTCTGCCTAATGGTCATAGTTAAACATGGTTAAACACTTTATTTTTACCTTCTATTTGAGGGATTATATTATCCATTTTAATGCCTTGACTCTTAATTGCACACAAGTTGACTGTCATAGGCAGATCATTAAAACGCCTGTCATCTGCCACCTACTCCATCTTCCCGGAGTCCAAAAACCTTTCTATTGTGAGTGGCTTCCAGTCAACTGAGGCTATCTAATAGATCTGCTAATGCAATTTTCCTGGCTTTTCTGGAAGTGCCACCAGCTCATTCTGTGGTGCTATTGGAGTGGCCTCACGTGGTTATTGACCTGATGTGTCCTTCTGTGGTCTCATTACAGCTCTCTCCGCTACAAACTCTGGCTTGTATGACATTTGCAAATATGTAAAGTTTTAATCTCCACTCTTGGAAGCGGCAGATCCTATTTGGGAATGAAAAGTACTGTGATTTTTGTTACTTGCTCTCTTTTTCTCTCTTCAGGCCACATTTTGGACAATGTCCCTGTTTCATATAATTCCCAATTGTATCAACTTTTGTTTTTCAAGTTGAATCTCATTTCACGATTTTCTGCCATATTTCCAGCCTCTTTTCCATGGTGCGTATATCGTCTATCATTACAATTTTAAACAACTGCCAACTTAACACATTTACCAAACTAACAGGGGATACTGGTAACCCCCCACCTTCTATCAGACCACGAATAAAGATATTAAATTAACCTGGTTCCACTCCAATACTATAGAGACTTACTGGACCCCTTCCCCTGTCCAGGGATGGCCATTTATCACTGTGCTTGGATGTGGTGCTCTGGCTTATTTTCAGGCCATGTGACAGGGCTTCCATAGAAATAAATCTACTTCAAGGGAGCTTTTCACATTACAATATATTAACTGTGATATGAAAGATAGGTTCTACTAAGTCTACTGAATTCTTTTCTTCACACTAATTTTGGTAATTCATTCAAAAGAGGGATTAAGTGTACCTGGCATTATGCACACTATACTTTGTTTAGAGATTCATTATTCCAGATGTTCAGAATAAGCAGCTGTGGGCACTTTCGAGGAGAAAAATAAAATATTTCCAAGCACCCCATTATGTGCATAAATGCTGGAAGTGGTTGGTGACTGTGAATATATATACGAATCTATATATCTATATTCGTGTATGTGCTTTGTCTGACAGAGCATATGCTGGTGTGTGAGGCAGAACGATAAAAGAGAGAAAGCACCAAACAAGTTGAGCGATATCTCTTCTACTCCAGGCTCTGACACTGTATAACTGTTTGACTCAAGTTAAAACAACTAATCTTGTAAAGTCTTTTCCTCATATATGAAATGTCTAGGTGGGTCAAAATTATTTATAACGTCCAATGTGGCATCTAAATGTAAGGTTGTATATTGTTTTTCTTTTAATCTTCAATTTTTATATCAGAACAAACAATATTCTTTGAGATAGTTTGAGAAATAACTCATATATTACACCTGACTCTGTGTCTTTTTTTGCAGTCCTATATTAGGGGATTCAGGCTCTCTTGGTACATAAGCAGAAAATATTTGATTCTGGAAGCAAACTATAGAGTGGGAAAAAGGGGAGGAGCTGCCAATACCGTTATCTGAGGAACAGAGGAGCTGCGTCACATACCCTGGGCTGGAAGATTCGCTGCTAAGTTTGTTCCTGAGGGTTCCTGAGAATAAAATGGAAACTTCCTTACCTCTGCAGAACGTCCACTTTAGAGATTCACAAAATTTTAGATCTGAGAGGATATCTGAAGTTGGACTATCCAGTCCCTCTTTTAGGAGATCTAATTTCCCTTAACTCCCAGGGTAGGACTCTCTCCACTGCATGCGAGGGAGGGAGAGTCAAGAGTTCATAGCAAAGGGATGGTTCTACCTTCAAATTCCACTCAGAGCAGGAGCCCGGTAAGCCTGGTAAGCGAGAGGCATGAAGGAATGCCTCAGACGCCCTCCGCACCTCTGGGGAGCAGAGAGGAATGACAAGGTCAGCCATCCCCTAACCCCCAAAACCAGAGCAGACGACTTTGTACTTGGATTTTCATTAGGTCTTAATTCGCAATTTAAAGGCAAGACAAGTGGCCGTAAGCTCCCACCCTGGCTTATCTCTCAGAGCTTGGAGTTCAGTGAAAACCAAGGTGAGGCAAACACTGATGGGACATGTCCCCCCAAAGCACAAGAAAGTTGCAAAGTTGTTTATTCACAAAAGCACTGAAACCAAAGAAACGTCTGCATTTTATTTAATCAAATGCGTGTCATTTGAAAGCCAAGTTTCCCAGAGTAAATTACGTCCATTTCTATTACCAGTGAACTATCCATATCCTCTGATTAAGTCATCTGCAACACATGCATAATGAGAAGCTGAAGCTTTCAAAATTATACAAACACTTTGCAATCACTGGGTCCTAAAACCAGTTCCATAAACTATCAAATGTGCTAACTAAAAAAACAGAAATAATCTCTCCTTTTTGTAAAAATGTATAATTGTGTAGAAAGGTGACTGGGAGAATGCTCACCAAAATATAAAGTGTTTACTTCAGGATTGTAAAATTTTGGATGATTTTTACTTTCTCTTTCAACTTTTTGTGTATGGTTTAAACAGTCTTTCTAAGTAAAAATTATCTTTGTAATCTAAAAAGAGAAAGCTAGTTTTATTTGGAGAAATATTAACATAGAGCTACCTCTCAGTTGTCTATAGAATCCTTGAGCTTGTGGTTCATGGCAAGTACCTCCATTTGCCACTCCTTCAGTCTCTTCTTAAACCCCCATTATGTGTTTCTCTTTTACCCCATTCTGATGGAACTCTCTTTTGAATGTTACCAATGCCTCCTCTTTCGTAAAACCCTAAGGTTATTTTACACATCTTAATTCTCTGAATTTTCTCTAGCGCAGAAACCAGTTAGCTATATGTTCTTTGAATAGCTATTCCATAATTTTCAGTGACACTGAAATTTCCTCCTTCTCCTCTATCCTAGGTGAACATTCCTTCTCAATGTTATCACTGAGCTATAGCTCTTCCCCACCCCCCCCCCCACCATCTCTTCACTCACTTCTTTGATGAGCCCATCAGCTGCCATGATTCTAATCACTCAGGGTTCCACCATATGGAAATTGAGAGCCATGCGGTGCCAGGCATTGTGCTAGGGAACGGGGATTCAATTATGGATAAGAGATAGCATCCTCAAGGAACTCACAAAAAAGAGAAAATATTGGATTATGCAGCTTGCTAAATTTAAAGGTGGAGTCAAACAGAGAAATCCAAGGAAAGAGTCCCTAACCCAGCCTGGGAAGTGAGCAAAGCCTCCCTTAAAGAAGGGGTCAGTCATTTCAGACATAGAACGTAGCGTGAGCAAAGGCACAAAGACATGAGACAGCATAGTGTGCACAGGGAGCTCTAAGCAGACTGGTGTTGACAAGCCTGCAAGGCAGGGATGTCCACAGAGGGCAGACGATGGAGGGCCTTGTGTGATAGGCTAGTGCTGTGGACTGAATGGTGTCTCCCCAAAATTCTTAGGTTGAAGCCTTAATCCCCAGTGTGACTGTATTTGGAGATAAAGTCTTTATGGAAGTAATCAAGGTTAAATGAAGTCATAAGGGTGGGGCCCTGATCTGTAGGATTAGCGTTCTTCTAAGAAGAGATGCTGGAGAGCTTGCTCGCTTGCTTGCTCTCTGTGCCTTATGATGACACAGCGAGAAGGTGGCCATCTGCAAGCCAGAGAGAGAGCTCTTACCAGAAACCGTGCATGCTGGCACCCTGATCTTGGACTTCCAGCCTCCAGAACTGTGAGAAAATAAATTTCTGTTGTTTAAGCCGCCCAGTTTCTGGCATTTTGTTGTGGCAGCCCGAGCTCACCGGGGCAGCCAGGGAGTCTGGACTTGATTCTGCAGACCAGCGACTCTTCACAGGGAGGCACTGCTGTCAGGAGAATTTTGGAAATTTGAGAGAGGGTTTTTTGGGTAGTCACAATGACTTCCAGGTGCTATTGGCGTTTATTTGGTAGTGGCCAAGGGGGCTAGATGTCTTCCGCTTCACAGAGCATTCCCATGCAATGGAGAAATGTGCCACATCCATGAGACATTTATGTAGGTAAAAAGCCTGTTTATCATTATCTGGGTCCAGAACCGACCTCTATTTTACATAAAAATACCAATGTTTTTATGTAATTTAATATGCACTGAACTTTTCAAAAATGACACTACCCTGCAAATTAAGAAGAAAATATTTTTAAATGTCCACAGATTATTCACAACTTCAGAATATCATGTTGCCATGATAAAACCACTCAGGGTGTTGGTTTCCACCATGTGTGCTTGTATCAGTCAGCACACGTGATTAGCTCATGTGTGGTGACTCAACATAGAGGTATAAGACTCTGTCTACCTTATTATGCCTTTCAGTGTTTTTGTGTCTAGGCATTTACTATTGAAAGATATTTTATTGTAAGTTACTTTCTTTTTATTTCTCATTTGCAGTACAGTGAGAAAAAAGTTCTTGGCTTCATTTTATTTTAATTGTTTATAAGAAGGTGATACTTATCTGTAAATTTTATTTCAGGATAAGAAAAAAACATTATAAAATATTTGTTATAAAAATGGGAAGATTGAGAACTCCTGCTGTAGGAGATGGGGACCTTGTGAAGAATTTTAAGACAAAGATTTATCTAAAGCTATTCAGAGCCCTTAAATTTCCCTCTCTCCCCAAGGGTTCAGAGGTGGGCAAGATGCAAAAGTCCTCTTTCCTCCACCTCCTCCTCCCTCCCTCCCACCCCTGGGTACTCCTGCCGTGGGAATTATGTCCAAGCTCCCACTTTGAAAGTCCCTGGATTAAGGCCTTGGACTTGACTGCTAGGGCATAGATCAAACCTAAAGTTGGCCACCACCCATTTCAATACTATTTTAGCCAACCTCATCAAAACTCTGCTCCCTGCTATTGTCATTCTCCGAGGGATCGTGGTAACCTGAAGAGCCTTCTTTCCCTTCTCCTGAGGATGTACTTATTTCAGAATGAACTAAGTTCTGGGCTCATAGGAGCCAAGAAAATGGGTAGCCATCTTGGCTTTGTGCTTGGCAAGGGTAACAAACTGATCAGGCTGTCTTTCAACCAAATGAAGGCACATGACCAACAGCTCTGTGAGTTGAGTACCAATACTATTGGAGGGTCTTGTGGAGGTCAACTGCCAGTTACACAGCATAATTCAGTTTCTTTGCCCAAGCCCAGCTCTGTAATTGCTGCTTTAGGAAAGTCTTAGGACTGTTCTATGCAATGAATGTGTAATAAAGCACTGAAAACTTCAGCTTTACAGGTTGGTGGAATTTACTTTGATGCCAGAGATGGTAGTGGCAGAAGGATCACATTTTCCTCGCCACCTCTCCCATGCCTATCAAGAGGAAGAGGATGCCTTGATGCTGGTGATTCTGGCCCACCCCCCTTTTCCCCCTCCCCCAATCCTGCAGCTGGAGCCAATTCTGCTGCATGCTAGGCCTCAGTTCCCTGAAGGGGAGTTACAATTCTAGTGTATTTCTAAGAGGTGGGGGTTTACTTCAGGTTATGACAATGATAGATTCATTGGCGTGGGCTGAACCTTAATTGGTAGGCAAGGCTCAATACCTCAAGGTTCTAACATTTGGAATGTACAAGAATATCTTCACTACTTGTTAGGTTAGTGACGCAGGAGACCACATCCATTTGAAAGGTGGGGGAAAAATCCTGAGATGCTAAGTGTATTGATTATGTGCTCCCCACACCATGTTTCAGTTTTGACTTTCCTGGCTAGAGATCCATGACTTGACCTTCTTGTAGATGAGCTACATCTGCTTTTCTTCAGACATCTGCTTGCAATGGCTGGGTTCTCCCACAAAGCCCCATGCAGTTCCTGTGCCATAGGTTCTGAATAAACATGCCATTTAGGAGGAAGCATATTCCCCAATGCTGGTCTCCTTGCTCCTATTTCCATCATGAATATAAGTGTATGATTGAACTTAGGGTCCATCTTCAAGGCGAGAAGGTATACAACATCTTTTACTCAACCTCTTCTAGACTTTGCAAGTGCATTGACACAAATTTAAGACAGTTTCATGGGTCTCCCAACAATTGCAAGAGACATAGTATTCTGTGTGAAGAAAAAGTTTATAGAGCTCTGCTTCTGGAAATAGCTCATGACCTGAACATGGTCATACTCTTTTAACACGTATCCATTTCCCTAATTCCTAAGCTCTTGGGTCATATCGTGGAAGCTCTCCAGAGGTTTTTCAACCTCATCTCATTTTGGAAAGGTGATAAATAGAAGGTCTTGCAAACATACCTTGTCTAGTATAGACGCACTCTAACACTATGTGTGGTGGAGGCTGCGATGCCCCACCCAGATTCCCCTTTAGGAATGAAGGGTTTATTACCCTAACTGCTGGATGTGCCATCAAAAATAGCCTTCACCTGCCAGCCTCCTTCAGGTTTACCTGAGCTAAAGTGAGCAGCCTCCCTCAGTTCCATACCCCTTTCCTGGGGAGGCCAATATTCAATGTGGGGGAGCTCTAAAGGCCTTACCCCTTCTCCTCAACATGGGGTCTCTAAGGGATGATCCCATCTTCAGAATTACCCAGAGGATCAGCTGAGGCTTCTATTGAGGCTGTATCCCAGATTGGCTCCTTCTTCTGGGTGATCTTGCTCCTTTCCTTCCTTTCCACAGGTCTTGATCGCAAGAGCCCTACCTAATAACATTTGCCAATCGTGATCTCAGAGTTTGCCTTCTAGAAAACACAAACTCCAGTATTTGGTGCCAGGAGTGCTCTGAGAAAGCAGATTCTGGGATATGATTTTGGAACTGGGTCCCCTACCATGGTCCTGAGCCAGGAGAGTACGCACTGGACTGGATTCTGAGGGTATTGATCAAGGGAGGAGGAGCATAAAATTGGAAAAGTGAGAGGTTATCAATTTGCGATCACATTCCTAGGATACAGCATTTAACATTCCGGACATGGTGCACAGTAGTTACTTGGATGGTCCCTACTAGCATAGGAAAAGTGATGGCCCACTCTAAGTGAGGTAGAAGTGCCAAATGCCATGGCTGATGGGAAAGAAGAGATTGAAAGCCTTAGAGAAGTGGGCATGCTGGAGTGGATATACCTTAAGGCAGAAAATCCACCAAGACTGTGTTGCACAGGAAAGCTTGAAGCTACTTACTCAAGCAATAACATATGTGTTGGTGAGAGGGGCACCAGCATTACTTGGAAGATCTGTCTGTGGTACTTCTCTGTAGGCAGGGGGGTGGTAGAAGTTGCTGTTATAGAACTAGGCTCAAAATGGTAATGTGGATGACAGGACCCTGAAACAATATAGACTAGGTGGCACTACTTTACCAACAGAATCCAAGTGGACACAATGATTGTACTGAGTGGCAAGGAGGGAGAGGGATGGGTGCAAGCCTACGGAGAGTTATGGGTGCAAGCCTATGGAGAGTTATGGGTATGGTTAAAGGAACTTGGTTTCCCTAATGGCAAAATAAATCAAAGATAGGTGATCAAGAGACTGAACAGTTTCCTACTTTTCAGATCTGAGGCAGTTCTCAGAACTAGAATCTACTGCCTGAAAAAGAAGTCAGGTACCCAGGAGGAAGGATTTGCAAGACCTTAACAAATGTACACAATAGTCATTCCCTAGTCCTTCACAAAGGGGCCAACAGCTATTTACTCAAGTGAATGAATTCTAGGGAAAGATGAATACACATATATTCTGAGGACTTTTGGGTACAGGATCTGAGTTGCTATCTGGTAACCTGAAATGCCTTTATGGGCGCAGGTTAGAGTAGGGGCATGGATGGGGCAGGTGATAATTGGAGAGCTGGTCCATATCTGGTCCTCCTGTGGGTCTACTACATCCATGGTCTATCCTGTCGACATTTCACTAGTCTCAAACATGAATGTCACAACAATGACATCATGCTAATCAGACAAGATGAGTACAAACTGGAAGTACATTGAAGGCCTTGGTAAGATACATACACTCCAGAGGGAGGGAGATAAAACCTACAAAAATTCAGGGACTCGCCATCATTTTAGGTGCCCAGTGGTCTGGGACATTTTGGGACATTCCCTTCAAAGTAAAAGATACATTATCGCTTGTTGGACCTCCCACCCCCAAGAAAGAAATACATACAATGTCTGGTAGGCTTCTTTACATTTTGGAGGTAGCAATTCCATTCCTACTAATATAGTGGGTGACACCAAAGACTGCCAAATTTGAGAGGAGTCCAGAGCAGGAAAAGACTCTGCATCAGTTTCAAGTTGCAGTGCAAACAGATCTAATGCATTGACCATATGATCTGTAAGACACTACGTTATTAGAAGTAGAGCTGGTAGGAAAAGACACTGTATGGAGTTTATGGAAAGTGGAAGAATCATAATGTAGACCTCTTCAGTTCTGGGACAAAGCCATTCCATCTGAAGCTTAAAATTATATACCTTTCAAAAAAAAAGCTTCAGGTGTGTTGTTGAGCCCTGGCAGGGACAGAGCACCTGACCATGGGACATCAGATAACCATGTTGTCAGAACTAGTTCCATGAGTCAAATCTACCTAACCCTAAAGTGGGTCCAACATCAATCAATCTTAAGATGGAAGTGATACCTCCAAGACAAAGCCCAAGGACCAGTAGAGGAAATGCAAGCACTGTAAGCTGGTAGCCCAGACCCTCATGTCATCTTCCACTGTTACACTTGTGCCTCTCTCAATTTACAGGTAGGGGGCAACCCTATATGACCAGGAAATGGAGGAGAAAAAAAGCCTAAACTTGTTTCATGGATAGATCATGTTAAGAATGTGAGCGTAAGCCAAAAATGGATTGTGGTGCACTGCACCCTCACTCAGGTGTGGCTTTGAAAGTCAATGGTAAAGGAAAATCTTCATAATAGACAGAGTTCAGGCTGTAGACCTGCTCATCCACCTTATATAAAAAGAGAAGTGGCCTGAGTTCAGCATATACCTAGTATACACAGACTTACTGGCAGTGCCAAATGATTTTATTCAGTCTTTAGGAATCCGGAAATGAGAAAGTTTCAGGCTAGTGACAAGTAGACCTATGGAGATGGATATAAAGTGTGAATATATTTGTATCTCACGTTAATATCCACCAAAGAGCATGTCTCACAGAAGATGCACTAAACTATCAGGTAATCAAAATGACTTGGCAGTAGACATCAGCCAGACTCTGTCATTGGCCACCCCAACGCTGTCATAATGGACGTATGAATGGAGTAGCCATGTTGGCAAGGATGGAGGCCATGCATGGACCCAACAACATGAACTCACAAGGCCAAACTAACTACTTCTGCTAGCAAAAAAGACCAATGCTGAATTCCCAATGGATTATTAGATGTATGGGTCTGGAACCTAGGAAAGAAGGGTAGGTTGGTGGTACACTTTTGGTACGTATTGGGATAGGATTAGTGTGTTATGGGCTATGATCAAGGGGAGAGAAGATGATAAAGCCCAGGGAGCAACAACAGTTAAAGAGTAGGCAAAGGAATAAAAAATTTAACAGAAGCCTGAGAATGAGCAGTTAGAAGAAAAATAAAGCAAGAGCCAAGAGAGGAGAGCTTCCTAAAGAAAGAAGTGAAAACAGGTTAAGTAAGATGCAGATTAGAAAATATCCATTGGTTTTAGCAACAAAAAGGACATTAAAAATTTTGGTTGGAGCAGTTTCAAAGGAAATGAAAGAACTAGAGCATGGGGGGAGTTGAAATGTGATTGGGAATTGAATAAAGGAATGAGCATGAGTTGAGTTTTAAAACATCATACTAGTGGGGAAAAAGAACAGATAAGTTGGTACAGAAGGGGGAAAGTAGTAAAGGTTTGAAATAGCAGCTATGAAAAATAAGACAGCCAACATATCCGCAAGTAAAGATCAAGCAGTGCCGAAGCCAAGCCAAACCCAAAGTCCACAAATTTGCATGGGCACCAATCAACTTGATTTATGTGCTTTTTCTCTGGTGGCACTTGGTTTCTAGGAGATGGGGGTCCAGAATGCACATGGTTGGATCAACCTAAGAATTGTTATACAGTTAAAGGTTTTTACAGTGGGTATAGTGGAAAAAATGGGGGTCAGAATGTTCAGGGTCCTGGCAAATGAGACTATAATGTGATTCACTATGGTAGAAAGAAAGAAAGGGAAGCCATGAAGAGGTGAGGGCTAGGAAGAAGAGGGAGGGTCCAGATGTCTAAGACCAAGAGCTCTGAAAGCTGGGAAGTGAACGAGATGGAGGGATGAGCGGTTATGCCCAGATGCTGATATACTGGAATTTATATTTTCATAGGCCATTCAGTTCCAGCTGATGGTAATGTCTACCTTGAGGCAACAGTATACAGTGAGTTAGAGCCTTTGATGGATCACCAGCCTGGGTCAACAGTGGTTGAAGTGCAATAAATTTAAAAACTGTTAGAAGTAAGGAAGTCAATAGAAGCTGAATAAGTCAACATAGATGCCGATGACACCCAGAATGATAATAGTAATTCAGCTTTGAACCACCAGCAGCTAAGGAAAAATGGGTGATCTATCAGGTTGTTTAGCTCTTATTAAAGAAAGTATCATATTGGTCTGAAGAGACGCTGAATTCTAGAAATAATGTATTTTGTAGATAACTTTAACTATGACTCACATGAAGCTGATGACATTGCTTGAAGAGCAACACCCAAGTTCTGTAATAGATCAGTACAGTACCACCATGCCCAGCAGCCAGGAATGCTCTGGTCTTTTTCTCTAACTAGTCAAAGTGCAAAATTGCCATTTTCCATAAGTCCCCAAAAGACAATAGTAGAGGTGTGCAGATGGGATGTCAATCATGTGACTCAGATGTCATCAAGAGCCTTCCTGCTGCTTGAACCTTTCAAATTCCATGGTCTTTGGGAATTCCAAGTCTTCTTTAGAGAGTCTGCTAATTCTGCAGGTGGTTTATCTTTCCTGGGTCTCCCCTAACTCAGATTTCTCACTCACCACCTTTATCCTACACCATTTTGACCCCAAAGTGAAATTCAGTCCTTTGTGTAGTTTTTGTTATTAAGATAGATGATCACAAAGAAATTACTCAAGTTAACCATTCTTTCTAAGGAGTTAAAACTTATAACTTATATAACGGGTGGAAAACCCTGAGAGAGAATATACGATGTCTTTCTGAGAGAACCAAGCCATGGCTTAAATAAAGTTTTACTTTGTCACCTCTAAAATTTCATGTTTTTAAATTCTAAACTTTAAAACTTTATCATGGTCATAATGATATCCAACTTTGTCAATATTTCCTTTAATCACTTCCTTCTCTGTAAGCAGAAATTTCGTACCTATCAGTTGAATTTTGTACCTATTGTTTTCCTATACATACATACATTTATGTATGTATTTTTATGTATACATGTATGTGTATATATATGTACACAGGTATATCATTTTGTTACTAAGAGGTCAATTTACATGCCAGCCACTTTCACTATTCTCCTGTATAGCCTGAATAAATGGGAAAGGGGCATTTGATGCTGAGGATGCTGTGTGTTGGAATAATACAAAATTGCTATAGGGGCAGGAGAACTTCACTACATAAAGTAATTGTAGCTATTATCCTTAGAGGAACTGGCAAGGGGCAAATGAATTGCTGTCACAACTTGAGTCTTCCAACTCTATAACAGGAATGATCTTCTTAGGGACTACACATTACAGTAATACTTGATACAGTTTGCAGCGTGGCACACTGTGCTTAGAGAATGGTAGAGCTCCCTCCTATGTATCAGGATGGATAAGAATATTGAGGATGCTATGATGAAGAGAAAATCCCATCTATTAGCCAAGTGCATATTACTTTTAACTCTTGCCGTGATCAGATTCCTCTCAAACTAATCAGTGGTACATGTATTAGCTTACATAAGTGGATACTATTTGGCAAATTATGAAACAGTTTATTATACTTTTCAAAAAGTCAGTAACACAACATCTGATTCTTTTTAACAAAATGTTTCTTCCCTTGAATATTTTCATTGCTTTTGTCTGTGGATTATAACCAGTTGTTATTTCCATTGAGTAACCCAACTTTACTAGTTTCTGGTTCTACATATCTGGAACCCAGTAGACTTAATTACATTTAATGATGACTTGTGTTAAGTAGCTGAACTTTGCCTTAGCTTGAAGCTGTGAGTTTCACCGTGCTTTGTTATACATTACTGGCTAATCAATCACTCAGCTGGCTACATATTGTACTGTAGGAGAGTTCGACTGTGTATTCATATGAAAAATAATGGAACTGGGTCCAGAAGAATACTCAATGGATTCTCAAATCATTAATTTTTGGATTAAGCCTTTATCTTGGCAACATGTGTACAAATAAACAAGCATGACTGAAATTAATTTATTACGTTCAAGAGACATCTGTAATTCTGCAGTTACTCGGCGAGAAAGAATTAAACAATTTCAGCTTTGACCATTTCCCTTCTTATTCTGGCTAAACAGACCTCGCCTTCCTAAATTACTCAGATCCTCTCTTCCAGCTGATAGGAAAACAAAGGACCTCATAAATGAGCCTTTGTATTTATAAATTTTAATACATACAAAAACACAAGGATGACATTAAAGTGTCATGAAAGACCCACTTAGAGACAAATTAAAGACTGATTCTTCTTGCTTCAAGTGGATCTTGAGCATCTGTATTGCAGTACACGCTATGTGAGAGAACAGGAATTGAGCTCATCTCCTAAGAGTTCTGAAATATGAAGGCTGGGGTACAAATCCCCTCTGAATATCTCATGGATCCAGGGGTGTTAAATTCAACAGGACTTTATTTCAGATTTTGCCCCCTATTTTAATTTCCTCTCCTTTAAGAAAAAAAGGAAAAAACTGTGACTAAAGAAAGATGAAAGATGCAGCCTCTGAAATTGTCATAGTGCCCTCTGTCTCACTGGGAACACTCTCACCAAGACTGCAAGGCTCACTGAGGGATGGGTTGGTGTCTTCTGACCCAGGAAAAGTAACCAAAGGCCAAACGGGATGAGAAATACGTCAGGATACACGATAGTTCTGCTCCAATAATCGACCAACTTAATGTTCAAGGGTATTTACTGTGGAGTCATAAAGAAGAGTCTTGAGATTTCTGCCAAGATCAGCAAACTTTTTAATCCCAAATGACTAACTGGGAAAATGTTTGTGGGTACCAATATGTGTTATTGGGAGGCCTACGTGAAGAAGGGAAAGGGAGAGAAGGAAGGAGACAAATCCAGGTTGTAGGAGAATAGAAGATGAGGGGAAGGGAGCCATTTAATAATAAGGATGGAAGGAAACAATCAGCAAATGAAAAGGCAACCTATGGAATGGGAGAAAATATTTGCCAACCATACATCCAATAAGGGGTTAATACCCCAAATGTGTAAGGAACTCATAGAACTCAATAGCAGAAAAACACATAAACTGATTAAAAAATAGGCAAAACACCTGAATAGACATTTTTCCAAAGAAAACATACAAATGGCCATCAGATGTATGAAAAGATGCTCCACATCACTAATCATCAGGGAAATGCAAATCGAAACCACAATGAGATATCACCTCACACGTCTTAGGATGACTATTATCGAAAAATCAAAAGATAGGTGCTAGTGAGAATGTGATGAAAAAGGAGCCATTATACACTGTTGATGGGAATGTAAATTGGTACAGCCATTATGGAAAACAGTATGGAGGTTCCTCAAAAAATCGAAAATAGAACTACTATATGATCCAGCAATCCTACTTCTGGGTATATATCCAAAAGAAATTAAATCAGTATCTCAAAGAGAGAGCTGCACTCCCATGTTCATTGCAGGTTTATTTACAATAGTCAAGATATGGAAAAAGCCAAGTGTCTGTCTATGGATGAATGGATAAAGAAAATGTGATACTATATATATATGGAATACCATTCAACCTTAAAGAAGAAGGAAATCCTGCCATTTGTGACAACATGGATGAACCTGGAGGACATTATACAAAGTGAAATAAACCAGACACAGAAAGACAAATACTGTATGATCTCACTTATATGTGAAATCTAAAAATGTCAACTAATAGTATAGAGAGTTGAATGGTGGTGACTATAGTTAATAATAATATACTGTATACTTGAAATTTTCTAAGAGAGTAGATCTCAAGTATTCTCACCACACACATACACACACAAAGGTAAATATGGGAGGTGATGGATATGTTAATTATCTTGATTGTGGAAATCATTTCACAATGTGTGCATATACCAAAACATCACATTGAACACCTTAAATATATGCAATTTTTCCTTGTCAATCATACCTCAATAAAGTTGGAAAAAAAATGATAGTGTTGTTGGAGATAGCACATGGCTTCAGCAGCCTCAGAGGGCCCAGGGACTGTAGGCCTGGTGTGGGGTTTTCATGCTGGGGAGTCACTGTCATTCACTTACTCTGGTTGGGGTTTGGGGGGTATGGAGAATGGAAATACATTTTTTTTCTTTCTACACAAGAACATTTTTTTCTACTTGGTATCATTTGAGGATTTTATGGAAGTAAATTGAACGAAATAGGTTCCATTTATTGAATACCTACTACATACTTACTCTTACAACAACATCATAAGGCGTCTTATCTGGATTTTATAGATGAGGAAACTAAATCTCCCAGGAGTCAATATATTAAGGGGTTTGCTCAAGTCATACACGTAACAGGAGGCAAGCTGGGCTTCAGTCTGGGTCTGGCTTCAAAGCCTGACTACCTTATACAGCTACCTCCAGAGTACCAACTTCCCCAACTGCAAATTTAAATCTCTGCTTTAGATATTTAATTGTTTAAGGAGATTACCTTTCTTGAAGTAAGATTTAATGCTTGATTATATGAAAATGTGAACTTCTTAATGTGGTTTCTATTCCATAGAATGTTATTTGCTAGATTCATTTAGGACTTGGATGACAACAAAATGATTTAGAAGCAGACATAGGGCCAGAAAACAAAGGCTCTGATGTCTGTTTAGCATTGTTTGGACAATCTCATGGTATGTTATTTTTGCTTTTATTTTATTTTAACTGATATTTAACTTACAGAGTTAAAAATATGAAATTATATTGACTTGTGGAGTTAAAAATAATTTATAACCCATCTTGTTCTAGAAAAGATTTCAGGTGACATGAACCATAGTTAGGTAAGTATTTCTATACTCCTTCATCTCTCCTGACTAGATGTCCAATCCTTGGGGCCAGAGACTGTCCTAGCCATCTTTATTTCCCCAGCAGTACACAGTAGTTCTTGATGTGGTAAGCAGCCAACATTTGTTGAATTCATTTCTGCTGAAATGGCTTGACAGATGGTGCACAAAGAAGAAGGCTTCTATAGAAAAGCACTGTTTTGACTGTCTCCCAAAAGAAATAGAATATTTTAGAATCAAAGCTAGATGGAATGATTCAAGTTTAATACTCTTTGTGGATTAGTAGATTAGTAGATGATGCTTTCAAATCTTTAAATATCAGTAATTCATGTTGAATGAAAAACATTTCTAGATTTTAAATCTATCACTTTGTAAATATTTTCCTGGGCCAGGAACAGGCACCACTGTACCCTTATATTGTAATAGATATTATCATTTCTGCCCTTTTATAAAGGATCAAAAGAAGCGGGTGCATTGAGGAGCAAGTGCATGGGCTGTTTTTATCTCTAGGTTCTGCGTTTATCTATCAACAGTTTTGTGGGTGGTGTTGGTTGCCTTCTGCCTGTATTCTTTTTACTTCTTATTTGTTGGCAGCTCTTGTTTATACTTTAAGAAAATAGAAAGAGTACTTCACAGACTGTGGTTTTACTTTATTCTTGTATTTTTTTTTTTGCTTGTACAATATGAGTGCTATAATTAAAATGGCAATTAAAATTCAATACTATATGATATATACTTAATGCTATATTATCTGTGACAGTGCAAGGCATATAGTAAAATATTAAGAAATAATGATGGATTAAGAGATTCATCTTCAGAACCATCCTCTGAGGCTCCAGTTCTGCAATTCACTTGCTGTTGACTTTGGACAAGTTATCACCCCTCCTGACTTCAGTTTTAGCATCTGAAAAGTGAAGAGATTAAAGCAAATGACACATAAGGACCACTGAAACTTTAGCATCCTATGATCAACTGCATGGTATAGATTAGTTCATTACCTCTGATTTTCTACTAGAAGAGTCAAGTTATTGGTATTTTTATGGAGTAGATGAGTTTAGAATACAGCTTTACCTTTTCTGCTTTTCTTAACCAGAGGCCAAATACAGTGTAAATTATAATAAGATATTTTTTGTAGTATCATAAATGTTCTTCCTTCTTCAATCACTTTCTGGCATATCATTTCACTCGTGGGGTAAAAGCTTTCAGATATATCACTACTCCCAATGATATTCAAGTTACCCTGAAAAAATTTTATTAAAATCTACTTTTAGGGTTCTTGGCTGAGTGGTTAAAGTTCCATGCACTCTGCTTTGGTGGCCTAGGTTTGCGGGTTTGGATCTCGGGCACGGACCTACTCCTCTCATCAGCTGTAGAGGTATCCCGCATTCAAAACAGAGGAACATTGGCACGGATGTTAGTTCAGGGCTAGTCTTCCTCAAGCAAAAAAAAGAGGAAGACTGGCAATGGATATTAGCTTAGGGCTAATCTTCCTCACCAAAAAACAAAACAAAACTATTTTTAGCCTCCTAAAAGTGCCCAATAAAGTGAAGAAATACCCAGTACCAACCCAATTTTAGATGAAATCATATACTAATCCAAACACAAGTTAACCTGGAAGAAATTAAACCACTTCACAGTGAACTTTTAGACAAAGCCTGTGAAAATGGTTGCTATTTTTCAGAAGGGTGTTGTGTGGGGAGGCAATCTGGCTACAAATTACACTATAAGACTTTGTGGGTCTGTAAATTATTTCTAAAAGATTATTGGTGACATTCTTCTGCCATAGAGAACAAATTTCCACCAAGAGAATTACCAGGGTTGATATCTGATATCAAGCAAGTTGAGATGAAAAGAAAAAAAAGGAGAATGGAAAATTTACTATAAATGCCAACAAAATACTCATCATTTCCCCCTTCTTTTTAAGATGAATAATTTAGACATGATTTATATTACTTTTTGTTTTGTAGTCTTCATTTTTCTGACTCTAGTGATATGTGATCAAAAATGTAATGTGTTCCAAAGATGGAGATGAATTGAAAAAGCCAGACAGGAATTTATTTTAATAGCTTTGACTACCCAGAGGATCAGAAAATCTACCTTGGGTTTCTAGAGATTCTGGGATAAACTTGGATTATGCTGCTAGCAATGGGTAGCTAACACTGTGTACACTACTAATATACACTGATATCTCTAGTGAGATATAGAAAAATCTCTAGACAGCCCCTCAGATAACTGCTTGCTCTAGAGCCCTCATTGTTGCTCCCCTCAATTAGCAATAAAAAGAAGTTGCTAATCATTGGCAGATGTCACTAGTCATCTCTATAAAATATGTTTTAAATCTGCTTGAGTATTTTATGGAAATCAATGTGTCCTGAGTTACTCCCTTTAATTCAAAGTCTAAGTACCCAAATTTGGAATTAGTGTTTAAGTATATGCTTATGTGTTAATATTTAGCTTTCTTTTAAAGAAAAATCTACAGATAGTTTAAATTAAAATGTCTCATGAGTGAATGAATGAATGACTGTTTCTATCTTTTTAAAAGGAGATCTGCTGTGGTCTTGTAGCCTGCTCCAATATTGCGTGCTGCTACAGAAAGAGAACAATGAATATTTGGAGATGTCATTGCCTTCCCTGGACAGCCTGACTTTTGGAGATTTTTATTCTCGAAGGTTGTATACAATTCTGGTAGTTTATCCCATGAGAGGGTTAAGGCCTTCGCAGTCTCCCAACAACAAACAAAGTAAAGACCAGTTTCTAAACTGTGGTCACGGAGAGATTTGCAACCACTCAGAGTCTGAAGGGCAGTTTGAACTGATTAGCAGTCTCTCCAGACTCTGAATCCAGCAGGCAGCCCATTCTGGCCCTGACTTGGGTGCTGATGGATCATTTTAGTGTGGGAAACACTGGGACATGACAGAGTAAATGGAGAAAGACGGGTACATAAGTTAGGTAGAGAGAGTCATAGACAGACAGAGATCACCAGAGATTATTTGTGTGATATTGATTAAATTCATTACAATGAAAAATAATTATTTTTAAAAACACTTTCTCCAGCCAATCTGTAGTTTCCGGTATTTAGTAGAAATAATAGGTGTCTGGGACTTTCCCTTGCCATCATTAGTGTCAGACACTAGGAGAATTTCACCTGAGTAAATTTGGCAGCCAGTCTGCAACAGGAATTCTGCTTGTCTCTACAGAAAACTGCCCAGGTTTGGTTGGTACCTGTAATACTGTCATCACATGGTACCTGACTTTTAAGCGTTGGTTTGAAGTAAGGCATGGCTTCCATTTGTAGTGATCTTATTGTGGCTACAGGAAACTCACGATCGAAGCTTATGTTGTGTGCATCTGCTTTGTATAAATGCTTTATTTCATTTGGAAAAAGTTCAAATGTTCAAGAGAGGCCACAATTTTTGACTATTATAGACAGACAAATGATGCTTTGGAACTTTAAGAGATAATAAGGAAGTGTTTAGTTTTTCAGGGATAATTGAGAAACGTCCCTCTTATTTACATAAGATGTGGTTATCTTAGAGGGCACACTTGGTTTGCTTTCTCTCTACTGTGAGCCAACATACACATCACTCTGATTTCCTGGAGTTTCTTCACTCCTCCTTCTGCCAAATTACATCCCAGCCTCCTTTCAAAACTATGCGTAAAATACACATCCTTCAGGGAGCTTTCAGGACTAACCTCACCAAGCTCCAGTCACTCTCACAATATTCCTGTTGGGTTTTACTTGTATTTTTCCAGATTCAATCATTCATTGATGGATTCATTTAACATACTTTCAACTCAATGCTAGGCAGAGCTCTAGGCACTTAAGATATATTAATGAACAATGTAAAGATTTCTTTCCTCAAGGAGCTTCTGTTTCAGTAAAGAGAATGTGATGGTTAATTTTATGTGTTACCTTTGCTAGGCCATGGCACCCAGATATTTGGTCAAAGACCAGTCTAAGATCTTGCTGTGAAGGTATCTTAAAGATGAGATTAACAGACATTGAATAAAGCAGATTACCCTCCATAATTTGAGTGGACCTATCCAATAGTTGGAGGGCTTAAGAGAAAAAGACTGAAGTCTCCTGAGGAAGCGGGAATTCTGACTTCAGACTTGAGCTGCAACATTAACTCTTCCCTGGGTCTCCTGGCTGCCAGCCTGCCCTGCAGAGTCAAACTTGCCAACCCCCACAATCACGTGAGCCAATCCTTAAAATCTCTCTCTCTATATATATGCACACATCCTATGGTTTTGTTTCTCTGGAGAACCCTGAATAACACATAGAGATATACAATAAACAATAAACATAAACAAGTGAGTAAATTATATGGTATGTTAGAAGATAATAAGTGTGAAAGAAAGAAATGAAAAATTCAAGCAGTGTAAGGGGGACTGGAAATGTTGAGGATGGGAACCAGGCTGTTTTATTAAACAGAGGAGGCCTCATTGAGAAGATGAGAGCTGAGAAAATACCTGAAGACGCTTGGAGAGTTAGTTAGCCAAGGGGCTTCTGGAGAAAAAGCACTTCAGGCAGAATGACCAGCTGGAGCAAAGGTCCTAAGGCAGGAGTGTGTCTGTCATGTTCAAGAAATGGCAAGGAAGCTGGTGTGGCTGGAATGGGAAGCACAAAGGGTTGAGTAGCAGGAGATGTGGGCTGAGCTGTAATAGGAAGCAAGATGCACGAGAGCCTTACAGGCCACTGTCAAGTGAGCCATTGTAGAGGGTTGAGCAAAACAGGGATGGGATTCTGACTTACGTTTTGAAAAAAGTTATTCCTATCTACTGTCCTGAGAATAGACGTTATAGAGGCCAAGGGTAGCAGCAGAGACATGTGCTGGGAAACTGTATCCATCAACTATTGCTGAGTAACAAACAGCCTCATATTCAAGTTGCTGAAAATGAGAACCCTTATTTAGCTCACACTTCCTTGGATTGGCAAATTAGGCTGGGCTCAAGGGGGCAGTTCTACTGGTTGTGTCTGCAGTCAGCTACAGGCCAGCTAGGAGGCAGTGCTTCAGGGAGCTGCCCTGGGCAAGGGGGGCAACGACCGGGCAGCATGCTTATTCACCTATCTTTCAGCAGGCTTTCAAGAGAATGAGCAGAGTGTACAAGGTCTCTTGAGGCATAGGCTCAGAGCTGACATGCCTTCAGTGGGAGCATATTATATTAGTTGAAGTAAGTCTGGGGGGTTTCAGATAGAAGGGTTAACGAATAGATTCTACATCTTGATGGGAGAAGCTACAAAGCCACATTACAAAGGGGTGTGATACAGCAAGGAAATAATTGCTGCATTTTTGCAAACAGTCTACCATAGATGCTATTTTGGTTGGCCAGGTGAGAGATGATTGTGTTTAAACCAGGGTAGTAGAATAGAGGTGGTCAGAGCCCATATATACTTTCAATGTTGAGGCAATGGGATTTCTTGATGGAAGGGTGTAGCGTGGAGAGGAGGCAAGGAGAGGAGGCAAGGATAAGCCTGAGGTTTTGGACCCGAATGACTAGAATGATGGAGTTGCCATACACAGAAATAGAGGAGACTGTGTGTGGAACAGATTTCTGAGAGAAGAGAGGGGATTTCATTCTGGCCATATTATTTCAAATGTCTGTTAGACATCTAAGGAGAAGTGTGAAAGAGGCAGTTTGATACCAAGACTAACGTTTGAGAGACAGGTTTGGGCTGCAGTCCTCAGCACATAGCTGATATTTAAGACCATGAGACTGAACACCATCACTTCAGGAATGACTAAAGATGAAAGGAAGGGACCAAGGATTGAGCCCCAGAACCATACACTAATGCTAATACTAATACCAACATGTAGTGTATTAGGAGTTCACTAAAAAGAGGAAGAACCCACAACAGAGGCTGAGGAGGGGCAGCCAGAGACATGGGGAAAAAACAGACCAAAAGAGTACGGTGTCCTAGAAGTCAAGAGAAGACAGTGAATTGAGGAGTAGAACGGGATTATGCCAAATGCTGCTGGCAGGTCACCTGAGATCATTGCCAGCCAGATCATTTGAGGATCTTCGCAAAAAATAAGCTTTGGGACTTTCTTATTATTTTTTCTATTGAGAAAATATTTCCACACTGGCTGTCGCAGGAGTGGCAGCAGTGTTAGTAAAATAGTAGGAATGGTAGTAGTAGTTGTACTCGTACTAGTAATAATGTAGTAGTAACAATAATAGTAGTAGCGTAGTAATAGTAGCAGTAGTACTGGAGTAGTAGTACAGAAGTAGTGATAGCAGCATCACCGTGGAGCAGGAGTAGAGGTGTAGTAGCAGTAGTGGCAGTAGCAGCAGCATCAGCGTGCTCCAGGCGGTGTCCCACATGCTTCATGTAGATGATCTTATTGAATCCTCATAGTAATCCTTTTTTTATGGACGAGCAAACTGAGGCACAGACAAGTTGACGACCTTTCCCAGAATCACACCTGGAGGAAGCGAGAGGTCCAGAATTCAAACCCAGACATGCTGATTCCACAGCCTTCCACTTCACCTCTCTGCTATGCGGACGCTCAGGAAGTAGGGACAATGGCCTCCTCAGTGCTGTGGTTGCAACAGATTACATTTTAGGCATCAGATTCCATCACCCTTTATTATGAAAGCCAGGCTCCTGGTCCTGTAACCATTCTTCTGGCATATCTTGTTCTTAGTTATTTACGTAATCATCTCCATTTCAATCTAACCAATTTGAAGCAGCTTAACAAATTATACAGCATAACCAGGTAAAGAGTAAGTGATGGGTTGGGCAGATACCTCGCATCCATCAGTCATTCTAATACCTGTCTTACGTGTGGTAGGGGAATGATAACTTTTCTTGTCTCAAAATTTCCTTGCCAACCAGACTCAGAAGGCACTATGCAAATTTTTGACGAACTCTTTCCTAATTTTCCATCGTTTTAATAGAAGGAAGGTAAATTTTCCATGCCACTTAAGTATAAACAGCATGTCAAACTTTTTGCACTGTATATAATCAAAATATCTTTGAATTATAAACACATAATTATGGATAGCACAAAGAATGAATAAAGTTTATTCCAATTCTAATTCAGACTTAGACAGAGTCACTTGTGTCTATTTCATGTTTCTCTAAGACAGATACTAACACACTTCCTATTCTTTCTAATAATATAAAATGCTTTAGCACTGTACAAAAATATGCCTTGGCCATAAATTATTTTAGTCATAGTGGCCATTTAAGTCCATTGTTGGAAGTGATCATTGGAGATGATGCGAGGGGCAGGGGCGGGGCGGTATCCCACTGGAGCTGTCTGCAGGCAGGTAGGCGAGCATCTATAAATTTGGTTCAGCGTTGGTCACCTATAGCACAGGGTGGTGGGCAAAGTGCGATTCTAAACCCACTCAAAGGCAAGAGACAAAAACTGAAACAAGCTCACACTCCCTTCAGCAAACTCTGCCCTCCTTGGGAGTGAATATATGTAGTCCAGCTCAAATTCAACATGCTTGAAATGGGACATGTTCTGAATTTTTATTTCTGCCCCCAGTCTCTCAGCTTTCTAATCCATTCCTCACACCACCACCAGATCAATCAAAAAGCCTCACTGTGTTGTTTTCCTTCTGAAAATCTTGAATGACTGTCTACTGCCTATAAGATCCATACAATCCTCCCAGGCTGGGCAGGTTGGCTAGCCGAGGCAACAGCCATTCCCAACACTTTTCTTCTTTGCCACCCCACTGTACAGGCTGGAAAGCAGATACTTTTTTTCTCTGCCTCTCTTTCAGCTGCAAGGGCCATTGAGTCATTTTTAGAAAATGAGATGTAAGACTACTGGGAATTCTGGGAAAGACTTTGCTTTTCCGATCAAAGAAACACATGTAGTGGTTATTATTCTCTCTCTATGTCCTGTCTTGAACATAGATAAGATGCCTGGAGCGTCTGCATCCATCTTGTGACCATGTGGAGATAAATATAAGGATAAAAAGTCCCTAAGGATGGCAGAGCAGAAGCAGAAAGATCCTGGTCCCTGAGAACTCTGTTGAGCTGCTGACACAACCCTGAAAGTTCCTGCTTCTGGATTTCTTGTTAAGAACAATAAATGTCTATATGTTTTAATCAGGTTTTCTGTTTCTTGCAGGTGACATTATTCCTAACTAATTCAGCCTGGCATTCAAACATCTACACTATCTGATTTGAAGCTATCCTTTCACACACATTACACATCTACCTTTTCTTGGCTACTTGATTCTTGTGTTTTAGAAAAATCTTTCTAGTTTCCATTTCCAGCACACCTGGCCTTTCCTGCTTCAGTGACTTAGTTTATGTTATTTCTTCCACATGGAATTCCTTTTTTGAATTCTTCCACCAAAACTCACCTCCCTTCTTTGTCCCTAGTCTTGCTATGTAGTCTTGGATGTCCAGCTTACCTGTCACCTCTTCCATGAAAACTTTCCTGATCTTTCTGGAGTTGATAGCTACCTTCTTTGAATTTATATGGAACTTAGCTCTGTGCAACAAAGATAACACCAAGCCCCAGAATATAATTATTTATGTACGTCTTCTATCTTCTAAATTGTAACCCTTGACCAATATTTGACTCATATGTCATTATTTTTCCTTGGAGAGGGATTGAATTTAGGTGTTCACTTTTTTTTTTCTAAATGAGTAGACGAATAAATAAAGGAAATGGCTTCTAAGCTTCTAAAATACACAGTAGGTTGGGAGCAACAGAATTGAGAAGTGGTGACATAGAGAGGACTCATAGAGAGAGTCAAAGAGCAGAGTATTCTCTCACCTTAAAGAGGCCATGAAAAGTTCTGTCAACTACAGGACAACCTAAATGGGGTTTTGGTCAATTGCAAGGAATGAAGCAACTCTTTGGTCTCAAGTCACATTTTGGCTGTTGGGTGCTTATGCTTTTGTGCATCGTGTCTGTGACATTTAATGAGAATTGGGCACATAATTCTATATATTCTACAAGGACAACTGGGCCCATAAAATATTCTAATTAAAAGTTGTATTCTTTGTGGTTTTATTCACATGTTTTCTTTGTAGTATAACCTAATATGCTTGCTTAGAAAAACACATTTCATTGTTTTTGAGTCATTTCCCCATCTTGAGTTTATTAAACTTGAATTAAAATCAATTATTCTAAAAACAAAGCTCTGTTTTCTACACTGGAACTTCAAAAACTTTTGAAACTAAATAAAGTTAAATTTCAACACATTAAGCAAATGTAAGTCTTAAAAATGCCATGTCTTGCCCATCTCAAATACAGACATTAATTACAGCAACATGGGGGTCATTTTTGACCCTTGGTCTTTTCCAGTCGAGGCTGTTTGATTAATGTGATGTTAAATGCCTAATATTAGGTAATGAATTAATTACTCATCCTGAGCCTAGCCCCTTCCCACCCACTTCTAGTGGCAAAGTGTGGTTGAGGATAAACAATTCCATGAGGGGAAATAAATATTCTTACACATATGTACAGACAGACATATCTATGGCCCGAAAGAGAGAAAGAGAAAGAGAGAAAGAAAAGAGCTTTGGGAGAAAATATTTCAAATATTTGCCTCTCTCTCCCCAACATGTTTTATAAATATGTATTACAGAGGAAAAAATGCTTAGCAAATAAGGAAAGCCCGCTCGCACTCCCTAAGGACCACTGTCACTATGAGATCTTGATGACAGCCAGCATTCTGAAGAAATACATCTAAATCATGGACTTTTTAAAAAAAGTTAAGAAATCCAGAAGAGTCACAGGTCCTGATTACAGATTCTGGCACAATCTCAGTAATAGTTTTTAGACATAATGTCCTCTCAGTTGTAAACCCACATATGGGTGCTTTACTGGCCAAGTTCAGAGCCAATTGCTTCATGCGAGCCTGGAACCCTATCTACTCCTTTCAGATCTTTCAACAGTTTTCAAACAGTCAGCCTTACTTCTTTCCAGAAAGCAACCACCCATTCTTTCAACTTCATGTCACTAACATTACTCACCACAGCCCAGGAATAGACAAGGGTAATCATGTTTTTTTAAATTTTGGAAAGAGCCCAAAGGTTCCAAATCTCTTCCAAAATTCTCTGAGTAGTTTCTTAGTCTATGACTATCGATATTCTCAGATGCTTTTGGAGGTTTCCTTACTTTGTTCATTCATTTATTCATTCACTTCTTCACTCAACAAATATTTATCAAGCACCCACTATGCGCCAGGCAGTGTTCTAGACTCTGGGGATATTTTGGAAGACAAAATCCTAGTGGAGTTTGCATTCTATTGGGAAGAGATGATTATAAACAAAAAACAAGAAACAATATACCAGGAAACGATAAGTGATATGAGAAAAATAAGCATAGTTATGCGGGAAAACAAAGCTGGGTGGGAGGGCTGCTGTTTGCATTGGGTGGTCAGTGAAGGCTGCTCTGACAGCGTGCCTGGAGCAGGAAGTGGAGGGGGGTGCACCATGCAGATATCTCAGAGAAGAGCCCTTCAGGCAGAGGAAACAGGAAGTGCAAAGGTCCTGAGTATGTTGATGGGTTCAGGGAATGGCTGGGGGCCAGCGAGGCTGGAGCAGAATGGGCCAGGTGCATGGGGTTGGAGGAAATGACATTAGATAAGAGAGAGCTGAGGCCAGATAAGACGTTGCCATCCATTTTAAGGGTTCTGGAAGTTACTCCAAGTGAGATGGGAAGCCATGGAAGAATTTTTAGCAGAGGAATGAAATAATCAGATTTAAGTCTTAAAAGGATCACTTTGCTGCTATGCTGAGAACAGACTATGGAGTCAAGTTCATAAGCAGGGAGACCCATTAGGAAGCTATTACAATAATTCAAATGCTAGCTGAGTTCCTGTTGTCGAAATTTATATATCCAGCCCTGTCTGGGTTAGATGTTTAACAAGATGCTCACCTCATGACCAGCTTCTGGGTGTAGCATTTTCTCAGAACTATTCATAACCTGCTCTGATCTCATTTCTGTATATGGACCAACGTGTCCCCCATCCACCTACAACCAAGTCAGCTTCTTTGACTCTATCTTAGGAGTAGAAGACATCTGGCTTTCTGGCTCTCAAAGATTCTTCCTCTGGGCTTCAAATGGTTTTGCAGGAACCTTGCATTTGTATCTTTCTCATCTTCCAAGGTGTCTCTGATACCTCTAGGTTTGAGAAATTCTCTTCCATCCCCTGGTCGATTTTTTGGTAACCTTCTTGGTCTTACCTGCAGCATATTCAGTTATGTTACCAAAGCAGATTCTGGCTTTAGTTGGATCTCTGCCTCCTCACATCCTAACAATGGTGCCCAAGATGAGTCTTTCTGTAGCTGATATGTGCCCTGTGGCAGGTGACATCATCCTAGGGGCACTAGCACCTCAACTTCTTTTTATTTTTGAGGGAGATTATCCCTGAGCTAACATCCACCACCAATTCTCCTCTTTTTGATGAGGAAGATTGGCCCTGAGCTAACATCCAGGCCCATCTTCCTCTACTTTATATGTGGGACTCCTGCCACCGCATGGCTTGAAAAGCGGTGCATAGGTCCCTGTCTGGGATCTGAACAAGTGAACCTCAGGCCACTGAAGCTGAGTGCATGGACTTAACTGCTCAGCCACCAGGCTGGCCCCCAGTACCTCATTCTTTAACATTAATAAAACTTGTCCTGCTTCCTCTACTCCCCAGACCTCCTACAAAGTCCCTATTTCTAGTCTGAGAGATGCCTCTGGTCCAGAGCTCATTTTAGGAGCAATAATGATTGACAGGCCCTGAGCCTTCATTCCATTTTTCAGTTCCAACCACCTTCTCCCATTACCTATGCCAGAGGTTGCTGGCAACCCACCAGCCATATCAGCTCACAGATGTGTTTCATTTGGCCCATAAAGTTCTATTTAAAAATTTTGAATAATTGCCAACACTTAAAAATGATGAGATTTATAGAAAAACCTGCATTTTTCATTTCTCTTGAAAAATTGGAAGAGTTGGCTAAACTGGGTCTGCACCCTCACATGACAACAGTAAACTGGAGTTCAGTAGCAGCTGCGTCATTTGACAAGACATGCGCTCTGCTGTTCCTCCCAGCCCCACCCAGCCCACTTCACTGGTTGCGTTCCTTGCCTGTTGGTCCTGCTGGATATTTGAATGCAAAACCTATGGTTTCTACTCTCATTCTCCTATTTTCCATTAGCCTTTCCAAAATTATTCTAGAGGTCCCCATTGCCCTTGGAGAACTTTTAAGGATGAGAGTAATCTTTTAAAATTATACCTTAAAATGTAAACAACAGCAACACTGCCCAACATATAGAAAAGAATAAGAGATATAACTCGCATAGGAGTGACTAGTTTCTCATATCTTCTCAAAATAAGAATCTAAATTGACAACTGGCTCTTTGTCCAGTTTAAAGCAACCTATTTGACCATTGGACATACACTTTGACCTTTCCCTCAGCCTAGCTCTCCCCTTCCAGTCTGTTGTAGCGAAGTCTCCTAAAGTAGGATTCATAGAAAGACCAACAGTGCAGCGCACCTGTTGGACACAGGTCCTAGTGTTGGATTTGACGTTGCCACTTCTGACCCAATGCCAAAGTTTCTATTGCTTCTTGGTCCATTTTCAGATGTCTAGGGAGGGAGGAGGAATTCTCTAATATCCCATTAGAGTTCCTGAGTGCACACAACTCAGTGGGGTATAAATATACAAAGCTTTTATTTCTTCTAGTCACTGCCTTAAACTGTGCCTCATTCATTCTCCCTTGCTTGTCACTTAATGCCATCTGGGATGGATCCCATAAATTTTCAGTTACTTTGAGTCATTAAAACTCAGGTATTTTAAAGTACAAATCTCAAAGTTGATTTTATCAACTTTTATCAATTTTATCCCTTCCCTCCTTTGTGATCTTTCTTGGGTGGTCCACGGATGTGTCCTTCAGAGAGCCCTGTAGGACCCATCCACTCCAGAGTTCCCTGACCAGGAACTCCAGCTCTAACTCCATCTATTTCACCTTTCATTTGCTCGGGCCACCACCCCACACCACTCCTCCCTTGCCAGGAGGTCACCACTGTGGGAAGGGCAAGATGTCTAAATCTGTTACTTTCTGTGGTACCCACTTGACCCACAGTCAACTCACTCCTCTTTGCCACCAAACAGTGGAAGAGAAAACTACCCCATCTATTTCCCTTTAGGTACTTCCCCCCACACCCAGATAGGCACAGGGACAAATCAGCCGGGTCACTGCCTAAGCAGACATCTCACCAGGGCATCCATCCATTCCGCTAAGAGTATGAGACTTGCCTCTGAGGCTCTGAGCTGTTCTCTTGGAGCCTCTCTATTACTTGAGACAGGAGAACCCACCTCTTCTTTGCAAGGAAGGCGATGAAGAATCATCTCTCATCTAAACCCTATAGTTTCTCTGAGGAGAAGGAATCCATTGACTCTCCTCCTTTCTTCTCCCCAGTCCTCTGGTCATCAGACTGGAGGAAGGGGACAGACATGCATGGAGGGTCAGTCCTTTGGACTCTTTATACGCCCTGAGGGAGGTGCCTGGTCCATTGTTGGTTGCTCTCTTCACAGTGCAGGGACTTCACAATTTCACATGTGTTGTTCTCTGTTCTGAGCCTTGGTGCCAGGTCTTGGAAAGCCTACTCAACATCCTGCTACACTGTTGTATTTGACCTGGCTGAATCAGCTAGGGCATCTCCAGTTATCAGTGACAGAGAACTCAACCCCAAATGGCTCTGCTGGGGAAGAAGAATATTGTCTCCCTTAAAATGTCCAAGTGGGAAGGTTGGGCTTCAGGCCATATTGATTTCTGGCTAAAATGGCATCCCTGGTTCCTAGCTCTACTGTGTTTTCTCTGGGTGAGAAAAGATAGGTGGAAGAGTCTCGGGGTCCTTATGGAGCCTACCCAAGGCTCACATCATCACACAACAGCAGAGGAGGGTCTGCTTTCCCAGCGGCTCAAACAGCAGTCCTGGACTGTAACTTGGTGTGCCCGTCCCTGGCCCGTCACAGTGTTTGGAGATGGTTGATGCCACTCTGAGAGCTTTTGAAGTTTGGAAATAACTTTTCTCCATCTCTCTTACCTCCTATGATTTCCATCAAGGGAAGCCATACATTTTCCAGATCCATCCTTGTTCAAACATAACCTAGATACACTTGAGGACCTGAGTCTAAGATGTGAGACTGGAAATATAATGGGGCTATTGCTGGCTTTCAGAGGGGTGTGAATAATAGAGGTTAAAAGTTTAGGGCCTTGGAGTAAGACAGAACTGGACCCAAATCCTTGTTCCACCAGAGCAAGGAACCTTGGGTAAGTATTTAACGTCTCTGAGACTCAGTTTTCCCAGCTATAAAATGGGAGTGTAGGGGGCCAGCCCAGTGGTCTAGTGGTTGAGTTTGCATGCTCTGCTTCAGTGGCCCAGCGTTTCACAGGTTCAGATCCTGGGTGCAGACATGGCACTGCTCATCGGCCATGCTGAGGTGGCATCCCACATGCAATTACTAGAAGGACCCACAACTAAAATATGCAACTATGTACTGGGGGGATTTGGGGAGAAAAAGTAGGAAAAAAAAAAGAAGATTGGCAACAGTTGTTAGCTCAGGTGCCAATCTTTAAAAAAAAAAAAGAAAAGAAAGGAAGTGTCAATAATACCTAAGTCATTGGGTTGTTAAGCAGATAAAATAAAATGTGACTGGTATAGTTATTATTTTTATAATGTCTGGCACAATTAGATGCTCAATCAATACTATTTTTATTGCTAAACATTTACTCCTTTGTGCACAGAGACCAATACTATGGAAAAAACCACTCAGTTATGAAGGTTCTCCTTGTACTTCCTAGAAGGGACCAATTTGACACTGGTAGCTCAGGGGGTAAGCAGATTTTCCTGCCAGTTCTCCTCTTACTTTTTGCACACACAAGTGGAGGATCCAGAGGGAGAGATGGAAGGTGGTATCTTCAGCATTAATGTGTGTGTCAGGACTAGGAAGCTCATGCTAGGATTAAACTAGCCGAGATTCATTGTTCATTTCCAGAGAGCAGCGCAGGATACTTTGGAGGACCTGCCAAATTTGAGTCACCTATGAATTTAGCAATCTCCTCTGCCCAAGACGTTGTTGAGGCCTTCTACTCTTAGATTTGTCTCAATAAAATGGGGAAAATGGGAGCATTTTCGTTGTCATTTAAAGCAAAGCCATCTTGCGCAAATTTCATATTTTAAGCAAATTGTAAAAATATTGATAGCATGAATTCATATTCCCCAAATGCAGTTTAACATTTATTTAAAAAAAATTAAACAATACTAGACTTGAATGTGAGGGAAAGATTTTTTTGTTTTCTATCAACTAGGAACTGTACCTTTCTGAAACCTAAAATGTTATTTTCTTAGGCGACAGCACCAACGAAGACGATCTTCTCAAGGATACTATGTGAATTATGTTGAAATATTTGGTGTAACTAAATAAGTATAAAATGTAACAACAGCCCATTATTTCAAACTGAGCTTCCACATAGTCTGAGAATAAGATATCAGTTGGTGCCCTCTTGTGGAAGTGATTAAGTTTTGGAAAGGAAGATACAATGTTCTGGCATACCTGTCATAGACGTATTTTTTTCCAGGCACTTTTGAGGACTTCTAATTAAACATGTAGTTTTGTTTATACATGAAGTCCAGGAGAAGATTTTAACATGTAGCATAATTGTGGTCTTCACAGCTTTACATTATAAGACTTTTTTTCTTGAGTAGATCTTGATCTGTCACCTGACTCAACTGTTGTAAGGACTTTAATCAGAGCGCGTTATGTACATTTGTATTTCAACTCAATAAGTTGAACCAAATAAGAACATTGAAACCAATAAAAATACTTTTCACGAGCTTTAAGCCTACGGTGTCTCCATTAGTGTTTTTTTTCCTCCAGCATCCTCCCTGCCAAAACTTCTCTTGAAGGCTCTCCTACAAGGATAGCTGAAATAGTTGACCCAGCTCCTGAACCAATTCTGGCCGAGTGGGAGATCCTCTACCCACTTCAGCTGCCATGGCCACCTCCATCTCCTTAGCGCTGGCCATCCTTGCTGTATGTCATAATATAAAGAAGGTCAGTCAGACTGGTCCAAGACTGAAAGTGATTCTTGAGCTATAGAATTCTCTCGTATTCAAGGTTTTCAAGGAGTGTCTGACCAGCTGTTTCGTAGGCACATGGCAGAATGCATTCAGGCTTGGTTTGGATTCAGTGATCTTCATGGTCCCTTCCAACTCTGAGATTCTAAAGCTTTTCTTTTTAATCTGATGGCCAGCCCCACTGAATGAACTAATCACTTCAGTTGCTTCTTTTCAGTCTCAAGATGGCTATGCAGATTTGAACCCACTCCTTACAGCACAGGTCTGTACATTCCTCTGGAATTACTCATCAAGTAAATCCTCAGAAGCTTCTAAGGGCCATTCAAAGTGTAAATTAATTAGGGCACTGGATCATAATAGAGATATGAAGCCCTTTCACCATTATTTTTAAACAGTTATAAATAACCTAGGAATATATTAATTATCCCTAGCAGAAAATTGTCAGGCATAATTACGAGTGGATGCTGATTCAGACAGGGAAATGGGCAACGCAGAGGGTGGAGGTGCACATATTCAAGGGAAGCAGGAAGCATCCTGGGGTGAAGGACAGTGTGGGCTTTGGGGCACAAAGGACCCAGATTCAAACTGTTACTTCCTAGATGAATGATCCTAGGTAAATGTTGGAGCTTCCTTTGTAAAATAAGAATGATTTTACTTAATTGACGGGGTTGTGGTAAGAATGAAATGGCATAAAAAATGCAAAGCACAGAGCATGGTACTTAGTACACAGAAGGCTCTCAAAAAATGCTGGCTGTTCTTATTAAGGGGCAAAGGCAATGTAAATGGTGGAGTCGTGGCAGAAAGGGTCCTTGATGTCTGAGGTCTTAGTAGGCATGGAGGGAAAAAACCCACTAAATAAATGTTCCTTATAAATAATTAAATTTTGCTCATTGAGTAACTTGATAAGCTTACCTTGTGAATCAGGGGACCATCTCTCCATCTTCCCTAGTATTTTATCTTTGATTATTGATGGGGGCACATTTTAATCTCTCAGCATTTGGATTCACACAATGTAAGCACTCTTAGCTGACTCAGAATTATATAGCTGTATGAGCAGAACACCAATTTGTACCTTACTTGGCTTCTCAGTAAGACATCTCTGAAACCTGACAGCAGAAATCTTTAGGAAACAGCTTCAGGTCTCCACAGTGTGGGATCTGTGGAGAGCCTTGAGAGATGAGCCCTGACTGTTCCGTAGTTCAAGGTCAAACTCTAGGATTGGTCAGGTCTGCAAACTGGGTGATCATAGTTTACACAAAGGGATAATTTCTGAAGATTTAGTAGCATTCGAAGGATGCATAATTGCAGACAATTCTATTAGAGGACAGTAATTATTATAATTATTAGCTAAAATGGTGCCATCATGTGGCAAGAGCCAAAATAGCATGCACTCAGAGCCAACTCTGAAAGCAGAGATTTTTGATTGATTATGATAATTGGATTAATTGACTTAAATTAATTTATCTCAATTTAAATTATTGTTATTTCAAACATGATACAAAATGAAACTTTATCACTGTTTTTTAGTTGGGTGACCTCAAATACATATAATTCAAATAAATGCAATTCATGCAATTGCATAAAATGCAAAAGCCTTATAATTTAATTTCTGTGATCTGAACCAAATGTAGATAACAAATGCTAAAGTGGATTCCTGAAGCTAAGTGAAACATGAGCAACTCTGGACTTGGATAATGTTAAACAAGCATCAGATTGCTTTGCTTTGCTTACAACTCTACTAAATAATTTGATTGATTCCCTAAGCGAAAATAAATATATAGAGTGCGAAGAGAATTGTCTAGCATTAAAAATATAAAGGCAAGGTTTTGTGGTCAATATGGCAGGCTGACTGCATGCAAATTTAAGTGAAAGTGAAGAAATTTCAATAGGATACATCCATAATGAGAGAGAGACACACACACACACAGAGAAAGAATGAACGAATCAATGGATGAAGTATCAGTGAATATTTGGGAGAAAAAGAGCATCTGCAGGATGGGTAACTAATGAGGCAGGATGCAGGGAGGTGTAACACAGTCTAAAGGATGTGAGGAGAAGGATACACCTGAGAAGGTTACACCTGAGAAGGTTTAGATGAGGCCTCAGAAACCTGGAGCTGAGGAAAAGCACAATGGTGTGTGGGAATGAGAACACAGAGCAAAAACTACAGTTTTAAATGAAAATCTATACTTAGAAAAGTTAAGGGCCAGCCCTAGTGGCCTAGTGGTTAAGTTCGGCATGCTCTGCTTCAGCAGCCTGGGTTCAGTTCCCAGGCGTGGAGCTACACCACTCGTCTGTCAGTGGCCATGCTGTGCTGTTGCCTCACATATAAAAAGAGGAAGATTGGCAGCTGATATTAGCTCAGGGAAAATCTTTCTCAGAAAAAACAAAAAAAAACGAAAAAAGGAAAGTTGACCCCCGTGTTCCCAACAACCACCCTACCCTCTCTGCAGGCACAGAACTCCAGGCAGCCAGACTCTTATGCCTCAAGAAATAAATTGGAAGGTATCTCTCTGGCTTCTGTTTCAAAATGCTCTGGAAAAAGCCTCTTCTTATGGTTAAGATGGAGTAATATGACCAGATTTACCCTTCCAATTGAAACAGCTAGAACACGAACAAAATACATGAAACCACAGTTATCAGGACACTGAAAAAACCTTAAAAAGCAGATGGTGGTGGGGAGGGGGTGGGGAAGACTCATTATGTGCAGAGGAACAAAGATAAAGTAACTGAAGACACAATAAAAACTAGAATGCTATGGAGAAACATCTTCCAGGTACCTAAATAAAAAAGCTGTCAAGCAATTATGCAGTTGTTGGATACAGTGTTCCACACATCAATGAGATCAAATCAATTAATTGTTGTATCCAAATCTTCTATATGCCTACTCACTTTTGTCTGCTTTATAGTTTATCAGTTGATAGAAGTGTTAAAGTCCCCAATTATGACTGTGGATTTAACTACCTTTGCTTTTAGTTCTTTCAATGTTTGCTTTATGTATTTTGAAGCCATGTTATATGGTATATACTAATTTAAGATTGTTATCCCTTCCCCAAAAGTTGACCCTTTTATTATGATGTAACATCCTTCTTTATCTCTTAATACTTCTTGCCTTAAAATCTATTCTGTTCTGTGTGAATATAGTCCACACCAGCTTTCTTTTGGTTAGTGTTTGCACAGTGTATGTCTTTCCAATCTTTTATTTTTGTTCTTCCTGCTCTCTTCTTGAGCTGTATTTCCCTGTGCTAGGGTTTGGAAGATACCTTCAGAGAGGAAGCTGGAATGAAGGTGAGGCTCACCACATGTGCTTTTCTTCTCCCAAGGACCTTAGCCCTTGCTATCCAGTGCCTGCAGACAGTTGCTTAATATCTTTCCAGCTTTTACACTTTTTGTGAGAAGGGAAGCCTGAATCCAGCTGCTCCATCAGGACCAGAACTGGAGTTGTCCCGTCAACTGTCTAGCTTCCAACATTTTTTCTATTGTTGTCTCTCCTATTCTCCTCATCCTCGTGGGTTTATGCCTTTTTTCTCCTGGTACCCAAATTTTTCAGAGAGAGAAGAGGTAAACATACATGTTCAACTTGCCATGTTTAATCGGAAATTCTCATCTATGCTGTACTTGAGTTTTGCCTAAAATCGGATCCTTGCACACTTGACTTCTTCCCCATCCCCATCTATTTCCCCCCACTTACTCACTGATAGTTTCCTGGGAGCATTTCCTTAGTAAATCCACTTGTACATGAGTCCTCATTTCACTTTGTGCTTCTGGGGAACCAGGCCTAAGATCATTTATTATACTGTAATATTTACCTCAAGTTAAAGTGTTTTTACATTCTATAACCATACTTTCCACGATTATTTAAACTTGGTTGTATCTTTAATGAGGAAGGCTTTGTAACATGTTACTATGTGTACTATATTCCCCAAATTCTTTCGTATTTGCCTGTTGTCTTTATAGTTGAAGGCAAATGACAACATGTCTGAATGGGAAAACTTTGAGGCTCAGTTTCTTTCCCTCAACATTTGTAGACGTTGACTTGTGTCTTCTGATGCTAAATGTTATTAATAAGAAATCAAAAGATAGTTCCATTTTCTTCTACTTCTAAGAAACTTTTAAAAATTTTTTCCTTGATACATGAAGAAACTTTATCCTTAAAATTAAATAAAGACCAGGAAATATTTTCTTGTCCATTCTGATGTCTCAGGATTTTATTGGAACACACTGTGCCCTTTGAATCTGTAGCGTAAATTTCTCCTTTATTTTGGAAAATTATCTTCGTTTATGACTTAAAATTCATGTCATGTTCCATTTGTTTAGATTCTTATTAGGGGACACAAACTATCTTTATGTCGTGTGTTCTTTATGCCCACACTATGTTTACAATGTTCTTTGCGATTGTTTAAACTCTTTCATTAAAATTTTTTTTAGAATATAAAATTTGGCTCCTGATTGCACTTACCACATTTTGAGCATTCAGTTGGCACTGTGGCTGTGCTATCAGGGAGCACAGTCATAGGACATTCCAATCATTGCAGAAAGTTCTACTGAACAGTGCCGCTCTATTCCAATAAGTGAGTCTCTGCTGCTTGTTGTATTTTTCCTCTTTCTTGTATATTTATTGTTTGGTTCTGTTAGTCTGCGATATTTCCTTACAGCCTTTATTTCTATTTTGTGGTTTTATCTTGTCCTTGAAGCCTTATACAAATTTGTGTCCTTATAAATTCTCTCATAGTGCAAAGCACTCTGGGGAATTTTCCCTTTGAGAGAGGTTTGCTTTCTACTATAACATATTTCTTCATCTATCATTTGCATACACATTTTTTCATATTAGTTTTATTTATTTAATTTTTGCTGAAATATATTTTTCTTATGTTTGTTTATATTTTGTTTTCCGTTAGTTTCTCATTTTACTGATACTTAACATGGAAAGATTTATCCAGACTTATTATGTTTATTATCATGTGGCTGAATTCTCCTTTACTCCATCTTTTTTTCCTCTCTTTATGAGTGATACTGCAAGGGTCAGCAAATATAGCCTCTGGGACAAACTGGCCCGTCTCCTATTCTTGTAAATCATTTTATTGAAACAGAGCAATATTGTCATATTTACAGATTGTCACCGGCTGCTTTCATGTTGCAATAGCGGAGTTGAATAGCTGTGATGGAGATCACATGGCTTGGTATGTCTAAATATTTACTGTCTGGCCCTTTAGAGAAAAAGTTTGTCAGGAAAGGAAAAATTATCTGTAGCCTGAGGGCACGGGGCGGGATGAGAATCGAGTGGAAGGAGATTTTTCTCAGCTGTGTGCATCCTCCATTGGCCAAACCAGGCTCTGTTCTCTCTTTTGCGGTTTTATTAAAGGTCTCAGGGCTGGGTTTACTTCATAATGCCTGGGGTATCCTCTTTGCATCCAGGGATAAACTTGGGCTTCAGGTCATCCTCAGCCTCTAGTAGGATTTGGGTCTCTGGAACTTTTGCTACTTTTAAGGAGAGGAAGCCTGGCTTGTGTTCTCATGCTGTTTTCAGGCATCAGTCACTTCTACTCCCAAATCGCGGACCACGGGTGAAAGGTGGGGCGGGCTGGCTGTCTTCTTGAGCACCTTTGAGATGAGGACGACTTTTCCTGGGCTGTCCCCCAAGGGTTCGTGACTCAGCCTCTTCCTGCGCCTGCAACTGCCTCAGATTGATTTTTTGTTTCTAAAGGGGTGAGTCTTCTATTTCTATAATTCTGCTTCACCAATTCCCCTTTGGTAAGACTTTTCAGCTTTTTGTTTTCCTCAGCTTTTCCTCTTAATGCTTCTGGAAAGTCAGTGTTGGGAGCATTCTAGAGCTCCCACACACACCATGCTCCTTAAAAGAGCTTTGTTCTCCATTGGCTAACAACCCTTGTGTGGTGTATTTTTCTCTGTGTGTATGTGTTTTTAAAAAACTATTTGTTGTGCATATCTTAGATTTTGTAGAAATTAAAATTTGAGATCTGGCTTTTCTCTGCTATCTGAAGCTGGAAGATTCTATATTGGTTTTAAAATATGGTCAGTGAAGACCCTATTTGTAAAAATCTCTTATATTTATTTTCTTTCCACTTGTAGGTGAAGGATTTGCAATTGGAATAACTAACCACAAGAGGGCACGTTCCTCTTGACTTTCATTTCTTTGAATAAACTAACAAGTATATATAGTTTTTGCTGGGTTTTATGTTTTTATTCAAAATTACCAACGGATAAAATTACACAAGAAGAATGTGATATTTTGTAAATAATTTCATTCAATCACAAAACCGAATCACCAATATTCTGTCCACCTGCAAGGCGTAAGGGTGTCTGCCAGGCTGTTTATTAGTAGATGCTATACTCTATGTCTTTACAAGCCATTTGTATAAAAAGGCACTTGAAATTCTGGGGGATCTCTTAAAATGTGTAATTCCAGATGAGTTTATGTTGAACTAGTCTTTCTAAAAATAACTATTGTGTCTCTATTTTTTAATGAGACTCAAATTCCACCAAAAATATGTTAAAGATATTAGCCAAATGTCTAAAGATCTCACACCACACAGTTCAAACTTCCTCAGAGATATTTTCACATTTCACAAATTCTGCTACACTTAATAATAAAGGGGTACATGTGGACTGATATTTGAAAATCAACATCCTCTATTTTTTAACATAGCATATGAATATAGGCCTCAACTTGCTTAAATAAAGTCAGTGAAGCTAAGTAACATTTTCTGAAGAGTTCCTGATCACGGGCCAAAATAAGTGACCAGATATCTAGGACTAGATATTATTTAATAGCTGAAAATGATGGCAGAAAGTAATTGGGCAAGATAAAGAATTTCTTATCTAACATAACTGAAAAGTCCACAGATAAGGTCTCACTGGCTTCCTTTTCAGACCTGTTTGTGCTCAGGCTCCTGAGAATGGCAGATGCAGAATCATGTCTTCAAAAGCGTGTGTTTGGGGGTGTGGCTTCCCACTGAATGTAGAATAAAATCCAAACTGGGTTTCAGGACCTCCCAGGATCTGTACAAGTTTGCCTTAATCTCCACGAATCATCTCACCGGGCTCTCTACCTTTCCTTACATTTCAGACCCGCTGGCCTCTCTTCTTTTCTCCAGATGCGCCGAGTCTTTTCCTACTGCAAAGCCTCTGTCCAGAATGCTCTTCCCCCAGCATCGCACAAGGCTGTCTCCTCTCACCCTTCAGGTCTCAGCTCAGGTCAGGCAATGTCATCCCCTCCTGACCCTAAGGAAGGTGCCCCCTGCTCCTCCACTATTCATTTCTTTCTTAGCACTCATCGCAAACTGTTCTTGTTTCTTACATATGGTCTGTCTTCCTAACCAGAAAGCAAGCTCCACAAGGCAAGGACCATATTTTTGTAGTTCACAGATCTATCCCGGGTGCTTAAATAGCAAGAAGCACTCAACAAATATTTATAGAATAGACAAATTACTTTAAAAAATCAAGCTAAAGAGAAATTTATAAAGAGGAAAGCAAAAGTATTTTTTAAATCATCCACAATTTCACTACCCAGATACAGTAACTGTTATCATTTGGTGAATGTTATTCTATCTCTTTTCTCTGAGTGTTAATGTTTCCCAGACATAATTCTTTTAAATGTAATTATACTATATATTGTTCTTCTTTTTTAGATATTTATTTTTAGTTGGATTTCACAACAAAATAACTGAAGTGAAGCTGAAGGAATTATAAATCATCAGATTATTATTTATTTACAAGATATAGTTGCCCCTAAAAGATCCTTCTAAAATGAAGAAACAAGATTATGAAAATATTAAGAGGCTTGAATCAATATTTTGTAACTACATGTTCCAATTTCGGGCAGTTTCTATTTGTTTTAATATTCTCATTACTCTTGATTGACTGGACTTTTGCCCAAGGAGTTTTTTTAAGGGCTCTCAGGTGCTGTATTTTTTCAGTTTTTCCAGGTTTAGGGGTTTCAGGCCTCAGCGTTCCTGAACACCAGCTTGCCTTATGTAATATTTTGGGTCATGCTTTTGTTCTCAGCCGGTTTTACATATTGCACACCACCATCCTCGGGCATTGGATGTTATGTACAAATCCAAGGCCACTGTCATCATTCCCTTGTTTTTCTACCTGGATGCAAATATCATTCTTTATCTTTGATGTTGACAACTTTACCAGAATATATGTTGGTCTTAGTCCTGGTCAATTTTTCCTGCCACCGGCTGTACTTGCTATCTTCAGCCTCATTTCCCGTTACTTCCTGGTTAAGCGGCACGCACAACTGTTTGTCCTTCTGTGACCTCTTTATCCTGCTTTATAGCTCTCTGGCTTGTCACAGGCTAGTCAAACTCCCTCATCCCTACCCTGACTCCGCCATTTGCTGCTACTCATTGCAGCAGATTTAGCTCCAGCATCGCCTCGCTGAAGACGTCCTCGAGCGCACTCCTCAGGTGACCAGCCCCTTTGCCCGTCCCACCCCATGAAATGGAACACGTATCCCTAGCATGACATTTGGTTCATTGAGTTACCATTAATGGGTTCTGACCGTCCCACATCCAGGACCATGAGCTCCGAGGGGCGCCTAGCTTATACCCACGTAACGACTCAAGTAATTTAAAAGAGTTCTTGTTGGTAAAAAGTTAGAAATGTTGGATGCATAGTATGCGGACAAATTACTGAGCAGCTAGTAAACAGGGAAAATGTAAATGTGAGACAGTTCGAATGCTCTGATAAGTTGAATGCTCTAAGTCTTTAAGGAACAGTAATCATAAACCAGATGGCAGGTAGATAAAAAGTTTCAAGGAGACGCCTACAGGAGAGCGAGTGGACAAGCAGAACTTCATAACGCAGGTGGCACGTGTCCAGGAGAGTCCGGTATCGGCTCTTCCCGCCCCTCGGCCTCTCCTCGGAGGAGATGGGCAGGCATCGGCAGCCCTCTTCCTGTCTACGGACACCTGTAGCTCACGCTCTCCGCCGCGACCCACCTGCGGGAGAAAACTGAGCTTTCAGCCCAGCTGTCCGCCGCGGACAGCCTGCAGACAGAACAGTGGGGCGGAGCTGGTTCTGCGCATGCCCAGTGCGGGCGGAAGGAGCCGTCAGGTTGCGCCTGCGCTCTCGGTCAGCCTGGCGCCGCCCCCTCCACGGCCGGGAGACCGGACCAGGGATCGCGAGCGGGATGGTGCCGCGGTGCCAGGTAAGGGTGGAGGTCCTTCCGGGCCGTGTCTGCCCTCGCCCCGTCCCTTCACAGACCCGGCGTTGCTCACCCGGACGCCCCCTACAGCCGCCCTGCCTGGCGCCTTCCGTCCGGGCCCGCGACCGCGACTGCTGTGGCCCTTCCGGGCTGCGGAGGCTTTGCTGCGGCCGCCCCCTGGGAGGTCGTGTGCACTCTGCGAACCCGTGGTGTCCGGGTGACGGCGTCGATCTTTGCTCCCTGCTTCTTTTGACAAAGACAAGTTTCCAGTTTTTCAAAAGAAATGCACTTAACTAGGAATTCTTGTGAAGAAGTGTGCTTCATCTGTGCGTTTGCAAACCCCTGATTATTTGTAAACCTCTATTTCATAGGGAATAATTTGCACTGAGTGACAGGTGGGTTATTTTGCTTGGTCACATCCTCTAGATACCAGGCTGACTGCATAGGTTCTTCTAGGAAATAGCAGTTTATCCTGTATTTCAGACCCACCTGCTTTCATAAATGTCAGTGTTTGTATGTTGCATAACTTAATCCTCAGCAGCTGGGTTCAGTGTAGCGTAGACTGGAATCGAAGGTCATATGATAACGGTGAAAGACGTGTCTTTCTCTTATTTGGTCATTTATTTTATTTGTGTAATTCATCTCTTGACTTAGACCTTTATTCGCTGCTTAAGTGTTTATAAAAGCTGCTATAAATTTTATGTCAAGACCGACTTAACTTCATGGTTTCTAAGAGGATATTGTTAGGATTTTAGTTGTGGCACACTTTCATTTGTAAAACTAAAAAGGATCCGGAAATTAGTCTGAATTGTGCTTAAAACATAAAAATATTTCAGAATTTGAACTTATAGATGTACTGACATTTTTATAAGCGATTTAATTTAACTTATAAAATTTGTCTTTGATGAAAGACATTTGGAAAAAAAAGAAAACCCAGCATGGACAGTCAGGAAAGAACTGTTGAGTTTTTGTTGTTAAAAGCATTTTCTCTCCTTTTCAGGTTGAAGTGTTGTATTTTGCAAAAAGTGCTGAAATAGCAGGAATTCGCTCAGAGACCATTTCTGTGCCACAAGAAATAAAAGCATTGCAGCTGTGGAATGAGATAGAAACACGACATCCTGGGTAGTTAAAAATTTGTAGAATGCATATGATTAATACTTTTTAATATTTAAAAATGTGTAAATGACCAAATGATAAAAGTAAAAAAAAAAGTTAATTTTGATTTCCATACTTAATGTCAGAAAGGGTCATTAGTTGTATTTTTCTGGAACTACTCCTAAAAACTTAAATTCTAGTATTTAAACATACACAATTCCTTAAGGAAGGTTAAAGATACTTTACTAAAAAAAGATACCAGTGAGCTGGAATACTGCCAAAGGACATGATTATATTTACTTTTATAATTTACAAAATACTGAAAATGTAGATTCTGCGTTTTATAATGTTAAGTGAAATTGGTACAAATTCTGTTAAAAATGTGTGCTTTAAACTTTTATATCCCGCCCCTTCTTTAGAGAACTGAAAATAGAAATTTCTAAGATTAAAAGTAAAGTGAAAGATAAACTTTAGCAGCTGCTGAATTAGAGTTTTTGCAATATTTGTTTCTGGTTCTTGAAAATCTATAATTTTACTGCTATTGTCCCTACTTCAAGTTTTTTTTGGAACAAAGTATAGTAGTGGCTTATTTGAGGTATTTCAGGAATAATAATAGTGTCACTTAAGTCTGAACAGATGTTTCACTTGGACGTCCTAATGCTGTGTGAAGGACACTGTTCCTTGATTTTCTGTCTTTCAAGTTGCTCTTAAAGTGCCCTGATAATAAATGAAATATAGTGGGGCCTCTGTCCCAGGTTTTGGGGAGAGCTTCTGGGGTAAACATAGTATACTTGTATACGTAGGTGGAAGGCTCTCGGGGAGCACGTGTTCTGATCAGGAAATTTTTCTTTTTCTTTTTTTTGACCTGGTCTGATTGTTGTCTTCAGTCTGGTGTTTTTTGTTTTTGGGGGGTTTTTTGGGCTTGTTTGTTTATTCCCCAAGGCGCACAACATCCAGTAAAGAGTTGTTAGCGGTTTACTGTGTTCTTTCTGGTGAATAAATATGTTCTTCAGTGGATATGTCTTTTCTCTGCAGAATGAGCTAGTTTAATTAGTAACTTTGCAGGTGATACTTCATAAGGTAATATTTATGTAACATTTTTGATTTCAGCACAGGAAATTTGAGGTCTAACACAGCACTGATACTTCTCATGTCCTTTTTTCCCTTCAGATTGGCTGATGTCAGAAATCAGGTGATATTTGCTGTTCGTCAGGAATATGTCGAGCTTGGAGATCAGCTCCTCTTGCTTCAATCAGGAGACGAAATTGCCATCATCCCCCCCATTAGCGGAGGGTAGTGCTTTTGAGGCACTTGGGTATGTGAGACATTTTAACCAGTCTGGGGGAGAAGGATCATGCAGAGGATAACTTGTATATGGTTTGCTGTAACTCTCTGTAGGTCTGTCTGCACCAACTCTTTTTTAAAGCAGCAACTCTGTTAGTACAGACAGACTTATAAATACCTACCGATCGTCTCTGCATCAATTCTGTTGTAAGCAGTTTATTGTCGGTTTCATATGTTCCTTTTATTCACTTAACATGGTTTATTGAGATTATAGTATGTATTAGGCACAGTGCTGGACACTGGAGTATTAATATCCCCTATCTTGCAGGAGGAAAACGGAAATGCAGAGAAGTTAGAAAACTTGTCTGTGATCACATAACTAATAAGGGACAGAGCCAACATCTGAACTCAGATTGTTGGACTCTCTGTGTACTTTTTCACAAGTATGCTTGCTAATACTGGCTAATAGCTCTCTTGGCACAGAGAAATGTAGAAAAATTATATAGCCAAAAAATAAAAATATCACTGTGCCTGAAAAGAAAGCTTGCTATTTTCCAGGTATTAAAAAACAGCTGTGTTATTATATCATATTATATTATATTATATTATTATTCTAGCTGTGTTGCAGGTGGCTGTGTGATGTTTCCATCTTTCCAAACAGTGTAGTCCGTATTTGAGTAGGATAATGTGTAAACATTTCTCAGTGTAGTCTGGAGAGACAGACAGAATGAGGCTTAATTTATTGTCAACTGAAGAATAATGTAGAAATAAGCAATCATCCCTACTTAAAAACTCTTGGTAAGTTAGGAATGAAAAAAAACTTTCTTAATTTGTTAGGGTTTTTCTCAAAAATCAAGAGTAAATATCATACTCAGTGGCACATCCTTGGTTTCCTTAAAGAAAGGAAAAAGCCAAGGATGCCTGTTGTTTTTTCCCCTATTCTCCTGGAGGGCAGTGCCCCAAAATGTGAAGAATATTGGAAAGCAAATTGTACAGCGTGTCAATAGAGATTGGATCTTTCTTAGTCCTACTGTTTGGAAATAATAGAAGAATTCCTTCTTAGGTACGTGTCTCAATTTTATTTGGTAACCGTGGTTGCCATATCACTACCATGATTTTTTTTTTTTTTTTTATTAATGTTATGATAGATTACAACCTTATGAGATTTCAGTTGTACATTTTTGTTAGTCATGTTGTGGGTACACCACTTCCCCCTCTGTGCCCTCCCCCCACCCCCCTTTTTCCCTGGTAACCACCGATCAGATCTCCTTATCAATATACTAATTTCCACCTATGAGTGGAGTCATATAGAGTTCGTCTTTCTCTGACTGGCTTGTTTCGCTTAACATAATACCCTCGAGGTCCATCCACGTTGTTGTGAATGGGCCAATTTTGTCTTTTTTTATGGCTGAGTAGTATTCCATTGTGTATATATACCACATCTTCTTTATCCAATCATCAGTTTCTGGGCATGTAGGCTGGTTCCACGTCTTGGCTATTGTAAATAATGCTGCGATGAACATAGGGGTGCACCGGACTCTTGAGATTTCTGATATCAGGTTCTTAGGATAGATACCCAGTAATGGGATGGTTGGGTCATAGGGTATTTCTATTTTTAACTTTTTGAGAAATCTCCATACTGTTTTCCATAGTGGCTGTACCAGTTTGCATTCCCACCAACAGTGTATGAGGGTTCCTTTTTCTCCACAACCTCTCCAACATTTGTCACTCTTGGTTTTGGATGTTTTTGCCAATCTAACGGGTGTAAGGTGATATCTTAGTGTAGTTTTGATTTGCATTTCCCTGATGATTAGCGATGATGAACATCTTTTCATGTTCACTACCATGATTTTAGAAAAATGCTATTTTTCGGAGTTTGGAATTTATTCAGAAAATAATGAGTTGCCATTAAAGGTGTGTGTGTGTGAGAGAGAGACAGTGATGATTAGAGCTGCTCTTCAAAAAGATTGGGAAGATTACTCAAAGCATTGTGTATTATTTGAGTGTGGTTGACAGGATTTGTAATATGTAATTTTAGAACCTATCTGTGTCCTTACAGAATCAAGTTGTGGGAATTCGCTGTGGTTTGGGGTTCATAGACCATGTTTGGGTTACCTATATGTTATTGCAAGAAAAAGATGGAAGAAGCTCAGGTGGCCTGTAGAGGAGGTGAAACATCTGAGAACCCAGTGGTGTATGGATAATGGTTCTTTTCTTATCGGTGGCTGGAAGGAGATAGGGAAAAGAACACTGGATTTGGTAAGATTCCTTGGTTGGAATCACCTTGAGTGAGTCCTTAACTCCTCTGAGCCTTCTTTCCTTCATCTTTCGATGTGGATGAAACCCCACAGCAGTTATGATTATATCCAGACTCTTCGTGGCCTGCAAGGTCCGACTTACCTGCCCAGCCTCAGCCCATCAGTTCTCTCCCCTGCCCCGTGGGCTCTGGCCTTCCTCTAGGTTCTGGAGCGACACACCATGCTTTTTTGTCCCAGAGCCTTGGCGTTTGCCATTCCTTCTGTCTCTGCCTGGGGGCCTGTTGCTCTGTTTCTTTACAGGGCTGCCTTATTATCTTTCAGGTCTCAACTTTGAATGTTACCTCTGTGAGAGGCCTTCTGAGACGCTCTTTTCTTAAATAGCCCATTTTCCCTTTCTCTGTCTCAGAACCCTGTTTATTTCCATAAGTTATCCCTGTTTGTAATTGCTGTTCATTGCTGTGTTTCTCCCATCCTAGTATAAGTGCCCTGAGGGCAGGAGCAGTGTCCTCTTTCCCCTCCTCTGTAGTTAGTGCCTGGTATTAGTGTCTGGCCCTCGGTGAGTACTGTGTGTAGTAAGTGCTTGCTGAGTGAAATGAAAAATGCATGGCAAAGGACTGCGCAACGCCTTGTGGACAGGCACGCAGCTATTTCCTTATTTCCTCACTTAGCTGGGGTTGTGCCTGGAATCCAGTGGAGTCACCATCACTTCCCTTCTTCCTCTCTCCTTTTTGGATAAAGAAAAAGGCAGTTCTAGGCGTGCTGCGTGGTAATTCGGTGGTTAGAGGTGGTGTGCTTGTGGATGAAGGTGTTGCGATCTGAACTACCCTGCGATGGGCGCTAAGAGTGGCGGTTCTAGAATTTGGGATAAACTGGCATGTGAAGTAGATGACGTTTTAAGTGATCATGTTCATGGTAAATTCAGTTTTATATCGTGCTTGATTCATAGCGATATTTATAAATATATGGGGTTTTGCTAAAATTTTACACTTACTTTTATCATTCAGATCAAATCATGCCTCCTAACACCTCTCATGTAGAAAATATATAAATTGAGACACAGCCTATAAGTTGGGTGTTTTGCCTCTTGTACCAGTGTTAAGGCTTATTAATATCTTATTTCTAGGAAAGATAAGAGTGAAGTTGAGGAGAAAGCTAAAGATATAATACAATTCACTGCTGAGAAACTCTCAGTAGATGAAGTCTCCCAGTTGGTGATTTCTCCGCTCTGTGGTGCAATATCCCTGTTTGTAGGTGAGTTGTTATTTTCACAGTTTCTGTTGACTGTGCAAGACAATGGAAATTAGCAAGTGTTTCTTTCCCATGTTGGTCCTTCATAGTCAGAGGATTTTAAGATACTAAGTAATAAACCAAGATTACCCATGATAGTGGGTAGAAATTTTTTTAGTTCTTGTTTTGTTTTAGTAACCTTCAAATTAACCTATGTTAAAGGCATTTTTAGAAATAGGCTAAAAGTCACTATTAGGAGAGAGAATTCTGTATTTTCTAAATATTGAGGGAAAAAAATGGTGATGGTAATAACTTAATGATAATCCTGAGAACATAATGTTTTTCTTTTAAGTATCAAATGCTGTTAGTTAGAAAAGGAAGTTATCCTGGTTTGTTGTGTGAGTGTTTTCAGTGAGCTTGCCTAATCAGTGTCATTTTATTTCCGTATCTTTGTTATAATTATGTTTTGTTTTTCTAGTCAAGTTTTCGTTTTTAGATGTCAAAGTGATTTTTAGATAAATTGATATGCTGCTTGTCTATTCAAAAATCATCCTTTTTTGTTATATTATTGTGCTATTTTTATTGTAAGGAGAAATCTTATTTTAATTGCAATTTTTTTTTTAGGGACTACAAGAAATAACTTTGAAGGGAAAAAAGTCATTAGCTTAGAATATGAAGCATATCTACCGATGGCAGAAAATGAAGTCAGAAAAATTTGTAGTGACATTAGACAGAAATGGCCCGTCAGACACATTGCAGTGTTCCACAGACTTGGGTATGACTTCCTTTATCAATTTAGAAGTTACATATAGTTGTTTTCTGCCTTTGTACTAATTCTGATTCTGGAATCTTTCATAGGAATCTTGTATTACCATGAGAGGAAGGTTTGTGTATTATTCTGGCGGACACTAGAGATGCCTCCCCAGTGGTTGTTAGGTTGTAACATTTGGAGAGTGCCTAGTGCTGTAGCAAAGTCCAATGTGCCAAGACTCTTAGGCCCTGCGCCCAACAGCCTGTGCTAATGTGTGCCAAAGTCCTTGAGGCCTTTGAAGAATTGTTTTGTATTTTGGACTCTGTTTATATGACAGTCTGTTAAGAGATTTTTTTTTTTTGGCAGAAGATTTAGCCCTGAGCTAACATCTACCGCCAATCGTCCTCTTTTTGCTGAGGAATATTGGCCCTGAGCTAAGATCCATGCCCATCTTCCTCTATTTTACATGTGGGACACTGCCACAGTGTGGCTTGATAAGCAGTTTTTAGATCCACACCCAGGATCCAAACTTGCGAACCCTGGGCTGCCGAAGTGGAGTGCGTGAACTTAACCACTATGCCACCCTGCCAGCCCCAAGAGATTTGTTTTTCTATAAATGACTTTGAAGATCATTAAATTAGTTGCCTTTTTGTGCCATTAAGAAGCGTAGAGTTCTGAGCTTTAAAAAAGAACCCAGCAATTGAGGCTGCATCTCTCATATTCTCTTAGTTATGGTTTTGTTATTAATAACCATAATTTTATTAATAAACTATTAATAATGTTATCAATCCTATTAGTATTGATTGCTATTTAATATTTTAAATTCTACGTTATACTCATCATTTGGTAACTTTATCTCCAGGCCTTGCCTGGCTCTGTGCCTTGTTGGTTTGAATGAGATGTTTGTTGAATCAGTGAAAGGACCCTTTCTTCCTGGTGCACACCAGACAGGTGTGGTGGATAGATGCCAACAAATCAGCCACAACCTCAGCATCCCCTTTGCTGAATGCAACTGGGGTGCATTACTGTTTTCTAACTAAACTGGATGTTTAAGTAAAACAGAACTGGATGGTTTAAGAATTTTTTTTCGTCTGTCTTGTTGATTCTTTAACACACAGATTCAGAGGAGATGGTAAATTTCTTTCTTCATTTTGTTAAAGCTTAGTTCCAGTGTCAGAAGCAAGCGTAATCATTGCTGTGTCCTCAGCCCACAGGGCTGCATCCTTGGAGGCTGTGAGCTATGCCATTGATGCTCTGAAAGCCAGGGTGCCCATATGGAAAAAGGTAAGTGAAGGAGATACCTAATTTTGCCATCTGGTCTTGATTTCTTCCAGGAATTTTTAAAGGCTAAGGAATAAGAGTACATACAGAGTTTGTATTCATGGGCCTCTCCTGACTTTATAGAATCTTGTTTTCTTTATCTGTGAAATAGAGTGTTTATGTAATATCTCCTTTCCAAGGTTTTTGAAGCATGAAAAGCACATGCCCCACGAATGCGTGGCATAGAGTAGGCTTCAACAAGTGGTAACAAGTAGAATTCCTAGTCTAGACTATTCCAGTAGTTCATATATGCAGTCGTTTCTCTTGGATTAGAATTCCCTTGGCTTAAGGGTCTTTCCTTTGGAGAGTGAGAATATGCATGGCTATTTAGGCAGTGGCTACAATAGAGATTCCTTAAGGCAAAGAGCCTTCTCCTAGAGCTTTTTGAGAAAAAGAAAAAGGGTGGGGTGTTGCCTCCTCAGAGAAAATGCATAGTGAGTGAATTTAAAAACATAATAGGAAATTCTAGCTTGTTTTCTGTCAATATGTTAAACCCATCAATAAAAGCTAACAATTCTCTGGTTAAATAGAGCATTCTGAAGGGATGGAAAGGCCCAACTCCTTAATTTCCCCCCCACCACACACCCCCACCCCATGTAGTAACATCACAGTGGGATTGTTCTGAACTCTCAAACATGTAATTACTCTTAAGAGTCTAGAATCACCCACAGCATTGTGGCTGGTCGCAAAGCTGAGGAATGAATTAACCGTCTAGTAGGTCAGAAGGCCAGAGCAGAGGACCAGACAGCGAGTCCTTCCTAGGAGCCCGCTGCCCCAGTCACTTGTAGAGATGAGCAAATTGGACTCTGAACCAGGGCATGTGAAATTGAGTGACCATATTTTCTGAATAAAAACGGAAGCTTCTTGTAATAAGGGGAAACTTTGGGCCAGGATATGTGAAAGGAAACTGTCTTAGTGACATTCAGATATATATGGCAGCTTGCTGTGAACAAGGCCGCCGTGATTTCGATAGACCACGAGGCAGCCCCCTGAAGAGGGAGCCGTAGGAAGAGCATTCCACAATGAGTTGTGAGCCTGGGTGGCAGGGGTGGCTCTCTTCACCAGGAAGGAAAGAATGGACAGCCAGCTGACAGGAAGTCAATGAGAGGGTAGGCCCCCAAAATAAGGGAGCAGGCAGGAGTTGGCCATACTCTCATTTTTATGCTTTGAGGACTAGCTGGGCTTTCTATTTCCTTTTCTGTTCTGAAGAGGACTGGAAGGTGTACCGGTGTAGAGGACAATTGAATTTGGATTCCTAGCCCTCAGGAATAGAATCTGACTAGAGAGGGAGAAGAGAAAGTGATATGTTCTTATTCTCCGTCTTTCCAAAAATTTGCAGTCTGGTTCCAGTCCCAGCTGTGCTTCGAGGTCTTCTGTGAGAGAGGCAGGGCCGGGCGGGTAGATAGGGCACGTCCTGACAGAGCAGTTGTCACCAGAGCACAGCGCAAACCTGTTTAAGAACTGCTGCGGTGGGCACTTCACAGCTAATGGAAATATCCCTTCCGCCTTTGGAAAAGCATATTTAGAAATGTCGAGGAGTCGGTGTGTTTAGAAAGAAAAAAATGTTTAAAACTAAAAACTTTCCATCTTCTCTACCTAACCTTGCCTGGGCTGTCTCCTGTCATGGTCCTAAAAGGAATTAATTATTTATTCCGTTCTGTGGTTGCACCTTATCTTGTTAAGGCTTACTGTCTGTTGTTTCTCCTACTGGATTGGGAGTCCTTAAGTGTAGGGAACGTGTTTACTCGTTTTTCTGCTCTCAGTGCTTTATTAAGAGCAATACAATGCTGCCAGTGTTTATTGGATTGTTAAAAGAGGAGCAGATTTAAATAGTTGTGATATTCATTTGCCTGATTTATTCAAATATATTTGCATTTATTAAAATGCTGTGTTTTGAATACCTGCTATGCTTCTGTTTTTTAGGAACTGTATGAAGAATCATCATCATCTTGGAAAAGAAATAAAGAATGCTTTTGGGCAACCAATGATTAAATCACAGTTTTTTAGAGCACTAACATTTAAATGTGTTAAACTTTGATCTTTGATCACATTTTGGTTTTTCTTCTCCGAAAGTGAAGATAGTTTATTGAAGCACAATCTCTTATGTTCCACCTGTGGGACAAAAGGGAGAAAAAAGCAAAATAAATGGGTGTTTAGAATGAGGACCTACGCAGAAACTACAGGTGGAGGAAGAGCTTTAGAGAAGAAATGGAAGAATAATTTAAATGTGAGCAAGGATGCCTTTGGTAGACACATTATTCCATGACTACGTTCTAATTGTAACTCGACATACTGAAGTGTGGCCCCTTCTTGCTGACTTTGTCTCAAAGAGAGCCTGCCCCCCCATCCCCTGCCCCCACATCCAGCGATGTCATAGTTATCAGGGATGCATTATGGGAATGTTGGTAGAACTGGAATGTATAAAAAATCATTAGAAGCCAGTTTTGATTTGATGTATTTTTAGAATTTATATATTTTTAAAAATAAATATACTATTAAGAAAAGTTTAAAAGCAGTATTTTTCTGTTTTTTAAATTCAGTGATAATACCTAAAATATTTCATAATATGGAGATTTCTAGTATTTCAGAAGCTATAATCATACCATAACACTTACTGTATTTTATTAGTTATTAGTATTGCATCAGTATACAAATCAGCATAAAATTGTGGCAAAACCAGGCAAACTAACTAGCAACAAAGGTGCTTTGTACTATAATGTTAGTTGATACTTAAAATCTGATCCACAACCAGTTAAAAAGGAAAATGAAATGGTGGTTTGTTAAAGCATTTTCAGATAGTTCTCTTTATTCAACATTATCATTAGTGAAGTCATTAATAAACAGTGAAGTTTTCTGCAAGATCTTTATACTAATGGCCCAATTTTTGCTTGGCCAATATACTATCTTGGTGGATCTGAGTATATAAGTTCCATATAGCTTTAAAATTTTTTTTTTTTGAGGAAGATTAGCCTTGAGCTGACATTTGCCACCAATCCTCCTCTTTTTGCTGAGGAAGACTGGCCCTGAGCTAACATCCATGCCCATCTTCCTCTACTTTATGTGTGGGACGCCTACCACAGCATGGCTTGCCAAGCAGTGCCATGTCTGCACCTGGGATCCAAACCGGTGAACCCTGGGCTGCCAAAGCGGAACGTCTGAACTTAACCACTGCACCACCAGGCCCGCCCCATGTAGCTCTTAAAGTAATAAAAAGTTGACGTGGGCAATTGATATCACAAAATTTGCATTATGCATATTGGAAACAGACTGTAGTTTCAGACGCTTAGGTTGATTTTTGTTTTTGTTGGTAATAGTCGTTACATCTAGTGAAGCGTTTTTTACATAAGGAATTCATTCAAGAAATATTGAATGCCTATTCTGTGCCAGGCACCCACCCGGTGGTCCTTATCTGCCAGCCTTACATACCGTGGGGAAAAGTGCATTCTGTCTTTGCCTGGGAATTACAGCACAGCCTCATTGATGTGAGGAATCTCCTGGTAACTTGGTGCTTACTCCTTCACCTGTGCAGAGAGATTGGGCTGGAAGTATCCTGGGAAGGCAGACAAACCCTCCACCTAGCACTCTTACGGAGAAGGGCTTGCCTGTCTGGTCTTGTCCTTACCCTCTCTCAATTCAATGCTGCCTCCTCCCTTCCACCAGACTTTAGCCTGCCCCCATTTGAGAACGGGCTGGCAGTTGGACAGAGGCAGGTGCGTTCTGTCTGAAAGCACATTATCATGGGGTTACTGGCCCACCATAGATATTCCTAGGATTTTGTACCTGTGTTGTTAATATGACGTACATTGCCATATATGAGGTATATGTGGATTTCAGGATTTTTCTACTCAAATATTTCTTTAGAGGATCTTTATTGATGGTATATTTTTAAAGAACATAAAATATCCTGTAACCATGTTTTGAAAGAATCATGCCTTCGTTAAGTAGGCTGTATTCTAAGTCTGGAATGCAGACTTATGCTTTGATGTCTCCAATACGGAGGTGAGGAGTTGATCTGGGGCATGCTGAAGTCGGGATGGAACGTCCCTGAAAATTTTGGGTTCATTGCACTGGACTTAAAATGGAGTTGATCCTCTCTTTCTTAGGAGTGGCTGACTTGGTTGGTGGCTGAGATACTAAGGGGCTAGCATCACTTACTTGGCTACTCAAGTGATTAGAAGAGTAACCTAAAAAAAAATTCAGCCTTTAAGCAGATGAGCTGCAAGGTTTCAAAGTCACTTTGGAACTGTGGCTTTGTATGAGAGCTAGGTAAGTTCACTCAAGAAGTAGGAAATTCAAATTACTTAATCTTTCAAGTATTTTTCAACGGGTAGCAAAATGAGAGCAATTTTGTCTTATTTGAAAATAACAGTGAATGGTCAGTGAATGAAGTATTTTGTGACTTCTGTGAATATTTTGGTCCTTTGGCTATGATGTTAGAGCCACAATATATTTTCAGTATGTTGGGAGAAATAGTGGTTAAGAAGCCAGTGGTTGAGTCTTGACCTCAGGTCACTGAATGAACCTATTGGAGAATTAGAAAACGATTCCTGGGTACCTCTTGAGTCCGCCACTTCTTCCTTATTCGCCTGCTACATCTGTCGTCCAGCCACCACTCCGCTTCTCTTGGACTGTTGCTGTGGCCTTGACAGTGTCCCTGCAGCCGCTCTTCTGTCTCTCGTCATCCTGCTCAGAACCTTCTGATAGCTGATGACATCTTAGAACCCCGGAGTCCTCACCACGGCCTACTGCCTGCGTGATTGGCTCTTGCCTGCCTCCTCACCTCCTCTCTTGCTCTAGGCTCCCTGCTTTGCTGTGGCTGCTATGTGGCAGGTTTATTCTGGTTTAGGGCTCTTACCTGTCCCTCCCTCCAGAATGCTCTGCCTCCAGATAGTCCCATAATCTGCTTCCTCACTTTATTTCAGTCCGTGATGAAATGTTACCTCCTCAGGGAGCCTTCTCTGACTATCCTATTTAAGACTGGAATCCTGTTCCCTTACTTTCGCTTTATATTTTGTTGAGGTACTTACTGCCGCCTGATGTACAGCATCTGTTAGTTTATCTTCGTCACAAGACCATGAACTTCTGGAGGTGAGAGACTTTTGTCTCTGTCACCGCACTGTCTAACCAGCCCGTGCACTCAGAAGTGCTCAAAAGTGCTGTTGGTATTAAGTATTGTGCCCGAAATGAAACACACCTGACGTGTAGTTGTAGCGCTTACGGATGCGTAAAAGTATCTGGCTAATGGAGTGGGTAGGTCCTCTGCTCCCTTCCCCACTCCCCTCCTATGACATCTCGCATAGCGACTGAGCATCAAGCATCTTAAAGACCTCTCTTAAGGCGGTTCACGATTTGTGTGGTGTAGTTAGATAGACCACCCAGCAGAGGGCAGTAGAGCCGGGGTTATAGTAAGAGCGACTTGAGGCTTCGATTTTTAGTCTGTTACTTTTATTTTGCACAGAAACAAAAAGTTCAGTTTAGGTTTACAGCCATTTTCTTTAAAGTAAGTTAGGTTGGAGTGGTCCTTAGATGAAAATTAGTCCCTGATTTTGAATAAGATGATTTCCAATCTTTAGTTGGTATCTTAGTTTAAAATATTAAAGGCCTATGATAAAATGAGGGAGGAGTCTTTTAAAATGTTTGTAGTTTTTAAAAGGTGATAAGTAAAAGGATTGCTTTTAAAAAAAGTGAATAAGTATAAAATTATTTTCCAATTTGTGACTAGTTGTTAGCTTTAACATAGGCGTTTAGCAGCACTTCCTAACCTGCTCTGTGAAAAAATAAAAACTAACGTTCTTTTTCTCCAAAGGTGTATTTTCACGTACAGTGCGTGCCGCACATACTTACTGGTGGTGGTTCTGCAGTAAGCTGCCTATGACTGTTCCCTGGGACGGAGATGGGCAGGGAGAGAGCCCCACGTGGGCGTGGGAGACGTCTGTGCACCTACCACACAACTTTGCGTTGATGTGCCACCTATACTGATGGCCAGTCCGTGAGCCCAATGTGTTATCTTGTCTTACCATTTCAGCATGTTCATTTCAGTATATTTAATCCTCAAAATAAAAATATTTAAACCCTCCTGCTTACTACTAAAATTTTTTTAAAAAGCAACTCTGCAGATGGACTGCTTCTGCATGTTGCCACATTTTGGCTGACGTCTACTTTCTCCCAAGCACACGTTTTATTCAAGAGAGAAGCTGGGCTTTAGAGAGGTGCCTCTCAAACATTAATGTAGCATGAACCATCTGGGATCTTGTTAAACTTCGGATTTGAATTCAGTAGGTCTGGGTGGCACCTGAGATCTGCATCCAGGCTCCAGGTGATGCAACGCTGCCTGTCTGTGGACCACTTTGTGAGGAGCAAGCCTTCACACCTGGTCCCTAAACTAGGAAGGCAAGTTAGGCTTCCTACAAAACATCCTATGGTCACTGCTAGGAATGTAAGAGCTCGAGACGTCCTCACTTTTCTTATATTGAGTCTTGAATGTGTTCTGAAGCACATTGAGTGTGTAAGATACAGTGAAACGCGTAAGCTGTACAATTCAAAATTCAAAGTAAATAGCTTTAGTTTCAGAATGGTTTTAATGATATCCAGTAACGTGGTATGACAAGAGTGGTTTACAATTAAATACTTTTCTGTTTGATTCTCCGACTTTAATATGAGAAAAGCTCTTAAGTAATTTATGTTGATTACTACTCCAATCTGATTTTTGTTTTTCAGAAATCAAGTGAATTGTGCAACTTTATGTACAGACATGCATACATTCGTTTTTATATCTTCGACTGAGAGAAAAAAGACAAAAACCAGTTAATCAAACAAAGCAATATACATATCACATCTTAACAAAAATTTATACATTATGTATGAAGGAAAACGTCCAAGACAATTTGTCTTTAAAAAATATACAGTTCTAACAGTTGTGCAATATATATACACACATATATACACATTCATATTTTGACTTTATGTGCCAAAATAAATCAGGTACATATGAAACCCTCTTTTTATATTTACATAATGGCTACATTTTCATTCTTTAAAGTTCAAAGAAGTAGTTAACATTATTATTTATTTCAAACTTTACTCTTATGTTTACCTTTTACTTCTAAATATTTAGTCTTTCATAAATTGATTAAAATGAGTATGTATTAACATACATGAAGGGCATAGTCCTAAAAAGTTGTGCATACAGTTATTTTCTGTGTGCAAATTGAAATGTTAAAGATGGACCAGAGGTCTCAGTCTGAGGAATCTTGCTTTCTGTTTAATGTCTTAATTTATAAGATTTTCATATATTAAGTTATAGCTGTATATCAGAATAGATAAATACATTATAAAATTACACCTTTTATAATAATTTTTCATACAATCACTTGTGTGATTATGATAATTGGTTTTAGTTTTCTTTTCACAGTTAACAGATAACTTTTACTATTTTATAAAAATAACACCGCCAGCTAGAAAAAAGTTCTGTCCAGTTAGGAATTCTCATTTGCTGCTAAACGAATGATGCACAATTTCAAATCTCAATGCAGTTTCTTCACAAACTATTTCACTGTGTTATTTCCTAAGGCTGGTGCGGCAGCCATGCGTGAAGCAGCTCAGTTTTTATCACATTCTGCAGATCTACCATTTATGAAATGGAAACTTTAAGATGGCATCATGTAAGCCCCATACTCTACTTTTAAAACAAAAGTATGGCTTAATAGGAATACGTAACTTTTGTTCAAACAATTCTTTTTCCTTTAATTTCCTGGATAATTACCTTTGCTTAAAAGTGCTTGAGAATTTCTCCTCCCCAGCGCCTCTGCCTCACCCTGTGATCTGATCACGGTGTGACGGGTGTGGCCTATTGAGGCCACCCACTTTTAGTGCACAGTTCTTAGTCGAGGTGACTTTCCCTCCTAGGAGGCGTCATACAATGTCTGGAGACATTTTTTGATTGTCATGACTTGGGGGAGGGGGTGTTCCTAGCATCTGGATGGGAGAGGCCAAGGATGCTGCTAAACGTCCTTCAAGGCACAGGACAGTCCCCATAAGAAAGAATTACCTGCCCCAAATGTCAATAGTGCCAAGGTTGAAAAACCCCGTCCTAGTGTCATAAACGGTGCAGACACAAGGGGCTAATGTTTTAGTGTCTAGTAATCCAGCTACTTCGTGGAGACAGTGCCGTCAAGGCAGGTTACCTAGACCAAGGCTCGTCACGCCCTTAAGCTCACTGTGTGTACGAGACCTCAGTTTAGTGCTTGTCTAAGGAAGGTGAGGCAGAGTAAAATAAAAGGATGACGTGCTATAATCTGTCATATAACACACTGAAGAATGAGTATGTATATACATATATACAGCAGTTACATGGTTTGTTAAATATTCTCTATCAACTTAGCGACTAGGTTCTCCTCCACATTGTTTAAATAAAATTTTTATTGGAAAGAAACAGTGAATCCATACAGTTGTTATAAGAATTGAGCTCTAGCACATCTAACTAGAGAATATCGTGCTATAAACCCGACATTTTTTGATTAATTGTTTTTTTCTTCCTTGTTTGTCTTGTCAAATACAAAATAAATCATTAAACAGTGCAGATAGCTCTGGACTGCCACAGCAGGGGCGAGGCCAGGAGGCCGTCAAGGCCAGATGCACATGGGCAAATACCTGATTTCCTCTGACTTCAAATTCTTGGAGGATTGTCTTGTATTATAAGAAATCCAGATTGCAGACCTTTAAAGCTAAAAGCGTCGCTGCTGAGCACCAACCCAGTCTTCCCATTCGATCATGAGGACACTGAAGTTTCTAGAGGTCAGTGACTTGTCTGAAGCTTTGGTTAGGCAGTTTCTGACATCAAATAGCCCCCACTGTCTTTGCCTGTGCCCTTTTCCTCCCAGTCCCTCCTAGAGAATATGTGGGCTCAGAAAAAGAGAAAAGAAGGTCCCAAAGTGGAAATGGGTGGTGTTCCTCAAGGTGGGCCATTTACATCATAAAGACTGGGGCGCTTGTTAAAACCAGGTTCCCGGGCTTCATCTCAACCCCACCAAATCAGACTCTTGGGATTTGGGGCCTAAACATCTACTTTGTGAACAAACTTGCCCAGGTGAAAGTCATTCTTCTGGAAGTTTCAGTCCTCCAGAAACAGAGGAGCATAGAGGGTGCGCCTGTTAATTTGGTTTCCAATGCTGTTATAACTTCTCAAATTCCTGAGATGATGTTTTCCTTTGCCTTGTTTACACTGCCTGAAATCCCAACAATTAGAAATTCACTCAAGCTTATTTTTCTTACTTGTTTAGCAACAAATGAAAAGAGTTCCCTGAAGTGAAGGGGATTATACAGTAATTCGTGCAAATATGTAAGTTAAACAGGTGACTTCTCCTCACACCCGGTATCGAGCAGCTGCCCAGAGGGAATGGGGGATTAGGACGAGGAGTGAAGGAAGGTGGATAACCCCGGAGTAGTGGATGGGAAGGCAGGCTCCAACGGGCTTCTAGAACATGGGGGCACCAGCAGGTGGGAGAGCGGTTCAGTACAGAAGGAGGAAGGATGCCAACAAAATTACTCATCTTTCAAAAATTCACTAGATCCCTGTCAGCCCACCAGTCAAGTTGGCCAGCTGTGCAGCCTAAAAGAGAAAGGGAACTTCCAACTTCCTCTGGCACAGGCTGGGCCTCCAGTGGACAGGGTTGTACCGTAAATGTGGTTACAGATTTTAAACAAAATTTTGTGCTTTGGCCTCTAAACTATTTCCTACCCCCCCACCCTAAAATCGAAACGTCCTCCACAGGAAGCACATTCTAGGCTCCTACCAGTTAGTCAAGCAAGAAAGGGATTCTGAGGAGGTGGCTGTGGGCTGACAACAGCACATTTTACCTCGTTTATAAACAAAATTATCACAATATCATCTCTGTGGCAACTTTGGATGCACAGCCTCACTTGAAGGCCTATGTTGTCTTTTTCCCCATCTCAACACCAGTATCCAAGCTAATTACATATCTATACCACAAGTGGACTACTTCCACTTATGTTGTTGCTATTTAAAAACCATTTTAAATGATTGCTTTTTTCCCCCAACACTGAGAAAGGTTATATTTTTAAGACTTGTCACATTTGGAAGCATTTCACGTTTCTGACACAATGTACGGTACGTTGCAATGTAAACTCTGGACCAGCCAGTGTAAAGATCACTTTTCCCCCATATAAGTCTTTTCCCCTTTCTTCTCCTAGCCCTCACCCCCCACATCCCATTTCTTCTTTCCAAACCGACCTGCAGTTTTCCTAAAATATCAGGCTGGTTTACGTATTATAATAAAATGCTGGGATTTTAAAAAAATCCTTTCATGCAAATTGCAAACCCAGGCCGAGATGCTGTCAATTTGCACCACAGTGAGAATTGCCGGGAGGTTCAGCTGTTGAGTTCTGTGGTCTCGTCAATCTCCTCTGGGTTTTTGGCCATTTTTTCATATTTTCTTTTGAAGAAGCCGAGCTGTAAGATGATGATGTAAAGATGTTACCACCTATAGCTTATTTTGGAGGGGCCCCTTTCCCTAACGCACCTCTGGGAGTCGCTGAAGCTCTGGAGACAGTAGCTTGCAGACTACTGACCTGGCGTCAGCCCCTCAGTGAGGAAATTAATACCCAGAGAGTTCAGCTGAATTGCATTAAGTTAAATTTTTCAGGGTCTACTCTTTGCAGCTGAATAAAACATTCAGGGGTCTGGATAAAAGAAAGGTTGAAAAGAAGGACAGGAACCAAGACCAAAGAGATACAGTCCTTATGGATTGTTTTCAAAGACATCAGTGAGAATTTGCAAATGAACTTGAATTTCCTGTTCTCATGATGGCGGGAGGCACCATATAAAACTTAAGGGTGCTGTTTGATAAGGAAATTCAAGACAGACGTCTTTGGAAGCCCTGTATTATAAAATAAGAAACTTTTCTTACCTTCCATAAAATTGCAACCAGAGCTAATAGCAAAAGGATTCCAGCAATTACACTTCCCACTATAACTCCGGTTGGTACTTCGGCTTTCTCATGGGGCTTCATGATGGTGATGGGAATCTGTAAACGTACATACACAATTGAGTTAACTTATTTTAGCACTGAAAAAAAGAGATGGCCTAGTCAAATTCTCTAATTTCATAAATGATGGTCTAGAAAGGTGGTGTGACTTGCTCAGGATCACATTCCACAGTTAAACATTGTGCAGGGGCCGCCCTGTGGCCAAGTGTTTAAGTTCACGTGCTCTGCTTCGGCGGCCCAGGGTTTTGCTGGTTCAGATCCTGGGTGCAGACCTAGCCCTGCTCAGCAGGCCACGCTGAGGCGGCATCCCACATGCCACAACCAGAAGGACTACAACTACAACATACAACTATGTACCGGGGGGCTTTGGGGAGAAGAAGAAGAAAAAAAAAAAGATTGGCAACAGATGTTAGCTCAGAGCCAATCTTTAAAAAAAAAAAATAGTGCAGTACAATTTCTAGAGAAAATGCTCCTGCAAAGTCCAGGCAAGGAATTCAAGTTTTCTAGTTTCCTCCCTTTAATGGCATCAGGGTTTAGCGGATGTGTCATCTCTGAAAATCTCACATTAATTACTTATGAAGTAGGAACTTCAATTTCTGGCACACGGTCTCACTATGAAGTGAAAGCATTTGGAATCCAGGCTCAGGGAGGAGGACTCAAAGGCCAAACAAATTAAGATCCAAACCCCTTGTGATTAAACAACAGTAACAACTTCACAAACTTCCTGAAATATCGATTTCACTTAACTCTTACTCAAGCTTACTTGCTATGGATGGTTAAAAAGTAGTATTATCTTAGAGCTCAAGTTGACATTTTCAGTGATAAAAATTGTCTTTGAGTCTACATACTTGACTCTTTCTGGCCACTTCCTGGCAATCTATGTGACTTTGTAATAGAATGGCTGCCCTAGGAGTTCTAACAATAAAACTGGATATTCTTTTTTTTTTAATTGCAGAAAGGATCACAATCATTTCCTCCACAAACTATATTCTTCAAAAGCTACATTTTGGAGCAAAACACGGGGACAAAACCATATTTACTTGATTGAACACTGAATTACGGCGGCAGATGAGCTGTTTTTCATCACAGAATTTATGACTTGGGCCAAACTTGAGTCTGGCCTTTCGGTGACTATATTCTCATTTGTATTTTCAAGAGCTAAAGTAGTCTTTATAAATTTAGGAGTAAAGTAACTATAAATTCATAGAGTTCACTGCTTAATGGCGGTTAGATCTCTACTTGTCTCTATTCCGAAACTTCCCAGTCTGGGGTCCGTGGATTTCTATGGATCCATGAGTACAAAATTTTTGTATTAGAGTTTTAAATAGGACTGGGATTCAAATAAATTTAAGAGTTACTTATCTACCTATAGGGATATGTCCATTGATTATTTGGATTCCAAATGTTATTTTAAAAATTATCCAAAATATTATTTGGATTCAAATAATATTTTTATAGACACAATTAAGTAATAGTTGGCCCGTGTTATCAGTATTGCACTGAGAAAACCAAGAAAAATCTCCTAAAGGGTTCATTAAAATTGTTAGAATTTTCAATTAATACATTTATTAAATACTGCTTTCTAAAAAAACAAAGACTTCAGCAGAGGTTCAAGTATTGTCTGAACACTACATTTTTCTAAAATGAGCCTTAAAAATCTCTATAGCACTTTTCCCCCAGGCTACGTTCATAATACTTTATATCTGAAGCCACATTTCCTTTGGCTCCATTTCTGATTTTCCACGCTCCAGCCTCTGAAGAGAGGGTGTGGGCCTTTGCTGAGGGTCCTAAACCAGAGGCAGAGAAGCAGTCTCTGTTGTGTGGAATCCTTGTCCCTGGGACAGCAGTGCTGTGCACTCCACTCTCAGGCATTGAGAGGTCCAGAGTTCACAGGGCCATTGGCTTTTTAACCAAGTCTGTAGGCTGCAGCAGTGACCGAGGCAAGCTGCCAAGTTGGCCTTGGGGTCAGAGTCTTGAACTGGCTTCCAGTTTCTAACAAAAGCATTAGGAGGAAAACGCTCAGGGCTCTGCCAGCAGATTAGCTGGACATGGAAATCCCGCTCTATCTAAATACGGCGTATTCTAACCAGAGTTTCAGTGCAAAGGAGACTCATCCCATGCCAGCTCTTGGAACAGGGAGCTTTGGTTTTCTCTCAAAGTACATTTCTTTGCAAACCCCCCACCCCTTTTTTTTTTAATCAACCAGAAGCATTTATAGTTTTCTAGACTGGAAGACCTAATGGATGGACATTTCACACAGTGTCAATGTCTAGCTATAAGGAATACTACTAAAAAACAGAAGCTCTCTAATAATGCCTTATTTATTAAGCATACTTCAACACTTCTCTTTAAAAAATTCTCTGAACTACAATATATGATTCAAATAAGCATGACTTGGATTTTATGGTCTAAGATCTAGACTGTTTTGTGTCAGCATGAGGAGAAGGGAAGAACTGGTGGTGGTCCGGCATAGAGAAGAGAGCCCCAAGCAAGACGGAGCCCCTTTTGTTGTGCCTTTCATTGGAACATCACCTCTGATCCAACTTTGCCAACGTGGCGGGGGTGGTGGGGTTGTGGAGGAGGCCAAGAACATCACTGAACTTTTCTGTGTAGCAAACATCCTTGCCGAAAGCTCAACATAAATAAATATTGAATTTTTAGAGTTTCAGTGAGATACTTCTACATATACGTAGGTGAGAACAACTATTCTGAGTTTTCAGAAATGGAATGCCCATCCTAGACTCTAACGCCCACAAGGAGGGATGTGATGCGCTCACCGTGACTGTGTTTTCTTCGATCACATATATCTGAGGGTTATAGGTGTCGATTTCTGCAGATGCTGTCAGCTGTACTGTCTGGAAAGTCGACTGGAACATAAGAATAAGGAATATATTTTATCCTAGTAGAAGTTAATGCATAAAACTCAGCATGTTTATTAATTTTTTTCCTTGTGGAAAGTGACAAGAGCAGATGCCAACTCTGAAGACTCAAGAATCTTTGCGTGCTTAGACTGACGGTATGTGACAAGACCACACATGAGAAGTACCAGAGGCTTAAACCGTGTGGATGACCACGCCCTGCCACAGCAAATTAAACCCAATCTCTGGGGGGTGGAGTCCAGACACCAGCAGGTTAAAACATCTCTCTCCAGGTGGTTCAAACTTGAAAACAGAGTTGAAAAACAAGGGTTTAGAAATGAAGTTTATGATTGGGAAAGATCATAGTTCAGATTTTTAAAAACTTAATGAAGTTTGTGACATCAGGGGAAATTGCAAACTTGATATTTTTATACACTTACCTGAATAAGTCACATAAAGGAATGGAAAATCAGACTAAAAAGGAAAGAGAATTTTTCTTCTGGGTACATGTGTAAAATAATACTGTTTAAAAGTACACTTGAACTTGACCATGCATGTCAGCAGTAGACACTCTGAGCCTTTTGTCATGCTATAAAACGTGAGCAATAATTTCAGCTTTCCTACTCCAAGAGTTTCTATTAAAAATATTGGATTTGGGGTAGGCACATAGGAAGGACATATACTTTATGCTGATGCTACTAGTAACCTCCTAATATGATTTAACTTTACAAGCATCCTTGGATCTAGTTACAGAAAAAGAAGCGATTTTTCAATGGATACATTCTTGATGTGTACGTTGTTTTCTCTATAATGCAAATATTGGGACTGATGCTTACTTTGAAGTAAAACACAATGCCCAAACTCAACACAAGACTGGAGAACTGCCTTCACATGCTCGGGTTACTAGGATTCGGTTTTTCTGGTTATTAGGGCACATGATTCATTATACTCCATGAGGTAATTTGCTAAACTATATCTGAGAGCCAGAAAGCAAGAATGCATATCCAAAAAGTGAGCAATTTATTTCCTTTCCACTGGCTCCGTCTCTGATTAGCCGTCTTAATTTTCTCAAGATGGAAGATTGCATCAGAAATTAACCCTGATCACTCGGCTCTTAAACACACATTAGGGGGAACATTAAAAGAATTAATAATGGTTTAAAATTTTTAAAAAACAGTAGCAGTTACATGAATGCTGGTTTCATAGTCCCTGTAGATTAAAGAGGAAAGGATTTCCTTACAATACTGATATATCTGCTAAGCTTGGCCCTCCGCACAGTGCCGAGCATCCTGCAGGGTTAACACGCAGGGGTAGGTATGCCACACATACCTGGGAGAGCGAGGTAACACACCTGCTCATATTCAACAAGACCTTCCCTTACAAATGGCAGTCAACATTGCCATCGATTTGGAATCACTTTGTGATGAAATTACTTGAACTGTTAAGTTGACTTGCACGGCATCAGAAAGAGGGTTAAAGGCAGTATATTCATGGGTTCTAATACGGGAAATGAGATCTGTATTTCAGACTGGGTCTCCTAGGTGGTCTGAGAACATGCACTTGGCCGTTGAAATCGCTGAAAACAAGGTGGGGATAAACATTTGCCCTCTCATGAAGGAGGAAGATGGGGAGGCTTTGATATACCGTAAGGAGTGTTTTTCAGCTTAACCATCATAACCATGTTGAAAAAGCTTAAATAATACACTTCTTTAGGATTTTGCTCCCAGAAATGAAACTGCTGCTTGGAAAACCTTTGGGAAAGTACTCTGAAAAGTCTTATAGTTAAAATGATGTAGCTTTAAACAAACTCAAGAAAAACCAAATGCTTTTTACAGGGCTGGCGTGATTGCGTTTTGATTTGCAACAGTCAGTTTTCCTTCCCAGCTGGCAAAGGTTGCTATGAAAACATTTGTTCCTCAAATCCAAGGAGCCAAGAACCAGTTGGTGAAACTGAGCACCAAACAGCAGCAGCTGGGCCGGCAGTGTAACTATCGGCATGCTTCACATCTTACAGGATGGAGGGGCATCCTGCAAGCAAACGCAACTAACAAGAAGACAAAACAAAGCAAGAAGAAAACCCAACCCTTCACTCCTCACCCCCCACTTCTCTATTTTTTCCCCCCCGCCTATCACTATTCCTCTTTCTATTATGTCTTTATCCAAGAATATTGCTTATATTTTGGTTCCAGGGGAATGAGGTTTGCTGGAGAGAACATGAAATGATCAGGAAGTAGGGAATAGAGGATAGTCGGTAAGCACCTTGAGCACTGATTTATTTGTTGAAAAAAAAATCCACTGAAAGCCACAAGGCCCCCTGAAGATTTCAAACTAATTTCTACTTTGCTGCCTCAGTCAAAGCCAGTGTTGGTAAAACGAATAGCTAGCCCCTTATGCAGGGAGATTTAAGCAGCACTGCCTAGCCTTATAGTTTTCATGCCAGACTGAAATTCTGGCTCCCAAAATCTCTGCTGAAAGCAGATATCGCCACTGGAGTCACACCTGCCAAATGGAAAAACACACCGACATTGTTTTGGCAATTTCTTCAAACTTCTCATGAGATTGAAATGACTTAAAAAGTTGTACGCACATGGGGCTTTCCCCAGAGAAAGGGTAAAACAGGAGAGCAGAGTGGTGGCCTGGCTCTGATACAGGGAGACGGATCCTTATGTTAGATTTATCTACTGGGTGGTTTGAGATCAATCAAACAAGTAGCTGGGAGCTCAAGGCATGAGGCAGAGTCATGTGCATTTTGATTTGGGTGTGGTGGAGACTAGGAAGTCAGAAATATCAAGAACAAGGGGAGGTAGACAAAGCCAGTGGCCCATTGTAGCCAAAGGCAGCGGAGGGGATCTTGACACCATTCCCAGAGCTTCTCATGTAGGAGGTTGGTGTGGAATCAAAGAAGCAGGCACTTCACAAGCACCCAGGTGATTCTGGGATGCAGCCAGATGGGACGAACTGTCGAAAGGGATGGAAGCATGCTGCTTTCCAGGGGAAACGGCTCTGAGTCTTTTGGACGCTGCCCACATTAGCCAGAATACTAACTTTGTCAAAGGGTGTGGCTTCTTGACATTGAAGCCTTCTGTTTCCTTGCTGTTGATAAACCCAATAAATAGAGCTGGTACTTACTGCTGCAAAAGTCCCGTTCCAAATTCTGGTCGAGACGTTGAGGAAGTATTCACTCTTCATCTGAAGGTCTGTCAGCCAGCAGGTCACGTTACGACATGAAGCCGTTCTGCAGTTCTTTCAGGTTGGCGTCCATGGTAAAAGAAGAGAGAGCGTCAGAATGGGCTTTGAAAAAGAAATGCTAAAAGTTTACAAAGATAGGTAAAACCCAGCGCTAGGAAGGATCTGGGGAAACAAGCAACCTCATGAACGTTTAGTAGTATATCATAGGACATGACGAGCACAATCCTTCTTCGAGAGATTTTGGCCCTGTGGCTCAAAATGCAAAATGTGCTCACCCTCTGGCCCAGCCATGTCCCATCTGTATGGAGGGCCTCAGGAGAGAACCATAAATGTGTGGAAAAAAGCACACCAAGCCTGTTTATTGCACTACTATTTCAGAGTTAAAGAAAAACCCTAAATAATTTGTGTTTATCAATAATGTCCTAGTTAAGTAAATTACTGAATATACATGCGCAACATGCAGTACATTGAGTCATTAAACCTCACGATAAAGATGCATTTCTTAGATTAAAGAAAGTCGACAGTAAGGGTGAGTGGTTGCCAAGGGTTGCGGGGAGGGAGGGATGAACAGGCAGAGCACAGAGGATTTCCAGGGCAGTGAAACTGCTCTGTAGGATACTATAGTGGTGGACACATGTCATTATACATTTGTCCAAACCCACAGAACGTACAACACCAAGAGTGAACCTAACGTAAACTATAGACTTTAGGTGCTTATGAGGTGTCAATGTAGTTCACCAATTATAACGAATGTTCCACTCTGGTGTGGGGGCATTCTGATAGTGAGAGAGGCTGTGCCTATGAAGGGGCAGGGGATATAAGGGGAATTTCTCTACTTTCCACTCAATTTTTCTGTCAAACTAAAACTATCTAAGAAATAGTCTGTTAAAAAAAGTCTATGATGGGGGCTGGCCCCGTGGCTGAGTGGTTAAGTTCCCGCACTCCGCTGCAGGCGGCCCAGTGTTTCGTTGGTTCGAATCCTGGGCGCGGACATGACACTGCTCATCAAACCACGCTGAGGCGGCGTCCCACGTGCCACAACTAGAAGGACCCACAACGAAGAATATACAACTATGTACCGGGGGGCTTTGGGGAGAAAAAGGAAAAAATAAAATCTTTAAAAAAAAAGTCTATGATGTATTGGCCTATAAAAAATGGTAGTGTGGTCCATATATGTAACAGTATACATATATCTGTATGTGGATTAATGCTTAGAGGTATGGAGAAGGATGTTCATGAAATGTTAAGAGTGGTCAGCTGTTAGATTTCTAGAGAACTTCAGTTTCTTTGTAGTTTTTTGCGTTCTCTGTTTCACGTTGTTCACTGTGAGCAGCTGCCATTTTTACAAAACCAAAACATTTTCAAAAAATAAGGAAAATGCTGAGAGGCATAATATTTTGGCGTAATCTGAGATGAGTTTCTATTGGGCATTTTTACATACTACTGTTCAGATGTAAACCACCCTTACACTGTAATTATATTACAGTTACTTAAAAAAGAAACTGTTTTATTCTTCTATTTTCCTGTTTCCCCAACCCATCATGAAACAAAACAATTGTGTAACAGAAAACCTGGGGGCCGGTCCTGTGGCTGGGTGGTTAAGTTCGTGAGCTCTGCGCTGGTGGCCCAGGTTTGCTGGTTTGGATCCTGGGTGTGCGGACCTAGCTCCACTCATCAGGCCATAGCGTGGTGGCATCCAACAGAGAAGAACTAGAATGACCTACAACTAGGATATACAACTATGTACTGGGGCTTTGGGGAGGGAAAGAAAAAAAAAGAGGAAGATTGGCAACAGATGTTAGCTCAGGGCCAACCTCCTTACACACACACAAAAAAGAAAACCAGAATTTCAATGTTTTTCAGAGGGGAGAGCTGTGGTTTGTTTAGGGTTACTGTTTGCTAAATGTTTACTTATTTTAATACTTAATATGTGCCAAGAGCCATGCTAGATGGTAATCTAGTCTCTTTCCCAAAGAAAGGGGCATAGCTCTGGAGCAGGAGATGATAAAATATTAAAAAGCAAAGAGGGGCCGGCCCAGTGGCACGGCGGTTAAGTGTGCATGTTCCACTTCGGCAGCCCGGGGTTCGCCAGTTCAGATCCCAGGTGCGGACATGGCACTGCATGGCAAGCTGTGCTGTGGTAGGTGTCCCACATATAAAGTAGAGGAAGATGGGCACGGATGTTAGCTCAGGGCCAGGCTTTCTCAGCAAAAAGAGGAGGATTAGCAGCATATGTTAGCTCAGGGCTAATCTTCCTCAAAAAAAAAAATAAATAAAAAAGCAAAGAAGGGCAGCTGGAGCGTCATATTTAGCAGCTAACTGAGAAGACGTCAGTGATTCTATGGAGGGGATGTAAGGAGCTTCACCTCCATAGCACACACCCAGTTCCCTCATGGCTCTTCACAATATTTCCCAAATGCACAACACAAAAACAGTAGTTTTAAGTGGAGTCCTTTTGATACGCTGAAATCTGTAACATGTATTTTATAATAATGGCATAAGTAGTAGTTCCAATAACCTAGTCTTGAGTGTGTATTTCTAAACCTTGATTCATACGGGCCATCAAAGGCAAAATAAGAAAGTTCTATGATGAGGTAGTAGGAGAAAAGAATTGCCTTAATTTCCAGGTAAAACAACGAATCGCCAAAGGAAACTGTGAACCTGTTAACCTGTTCTCACCAATTCTTTTATGTGCCGGAAATTTTCACTCTTGAAAGATACTGAAGACAGTGTTTGTCCTATTTTCAGTGGATTTATTTCGGCATTACAACTGATGTCACCAGCCTACAAAGAAAGACATCAAATCAGTCTTAGGAAGCAAAACTGTTTATGATGTTCCACTCGACGTTAGGAGAGCTTAGTGTCACATGTCAGAGGAGGGAGGGGCTTCCGGCACCTTTGACAGCGCTGACCTGGCCACACTTCTTGTCACGGCTAATGTAAACTTTGAAGTATCGAATTGTTTTGACGTGACTTGAAGGGGTGGTGGTGGTTCTTTACAACCCATACATGCTGAGACAAATTTGCAATAACAATAGACTATGAGTGATTTAATTCAGGGTTCTTTTCTGTGGAACATTTTAGGGTTTGGATTCCCTGTAGTCACCTACGCACGCCACAGGAATAGAACCAGCTTAGTGCTAGACCCAGGCTGAGTCAGTGTCAAGGGCTTTGGCTAGAGTAGAGCTTCTCAGGCCAGGCTGCATATTAGAACCACCTGGCAGGCATGGGGAGCTTTTAAAGAAAAACTCTGCTTGTAGAGCATTAGTCCTAGAGATTCTGATTTAATTGCCTGGTGGGTGGGCCTGGATATTGCCGTATTTCAAAATTGACCCAGGTGATTAAAATGAGCAGCCAGGGTTGATTACTACCGTGCGAAAGTCCAGGATGGCAGCTTAAAGACCAGCTACAAATTGCAGCTGTGTAGACCCACTACTCTATGCAATGTGGGTTCCCAGTCAACTGACTTCTCAATGAACAGGACTCTGACAAAGTCAGATCTTCACCTGGCCAAAATGGGGCTTTACGAGTAATTTCTGCACCTGTAAATCTCTAGACTCAGACATTTGTTTTCTTATAACAATATCCTGCTTCTAATATGAAGTTAACTGCTAGTTAATCGGCACTCAGGATGCATAGGGGCTATCTTCTCAGTTTCCTGTCTACGAGATGTTAGACCTGATCACCCCAACCTCATGAAGTACTTCCATGCCGAAAATGCACATTTTTATAGGCAATCCAGTTGCCTTTACCTGATCTGTGTCCACCCCAGTCAGGTACATCAACGGATTCTTTTCTTTGGTGTATTGAGGGATGTGGATGATTACAGATGCCATGCTTACTGGAACACTTCCTGTGGTTACCTAGGTATGGAAGAAAACAGTCTGGTTATGGCCACATCATCCACATTTCTAAGGAAAGTGATCAATAACCTCTGTTGATGAAGGACAACTATTAAGTGGTAAGATCGAATCCATATGAAAGTGAGTCATGGCTTTAGAGTCACACTTTGGGTCTCCGTGTTTCACCTCTTGAAAAATCTCAACATCTACAGTTTTAACTGGGAAATAATTTGTAACTAGGAGAGGGTTTAAACACCTACTATCTGTGGAGTTGGGCCTCAAGGGAGTGAAGTCCCACTTTGCCCCTGACTAGCAGTGTGGCTTGGGCAACTGTTTGCTCCAGTTTCTCATTTGTAAAATAAAGATAATCAGCCACTCAGTAGGTACAGCATCTGTTCTCCTTGCTGAGGAGTCTGTTCTAATTGGCCAGTGCTCCTGTCCTGCTGCTTGTTAAACATTTTAAAGAACACCCATAGGAATAGTAATCCTACCAACCTCATACCTCATCTGGGAATTAAATGGGTCAACATGTGTAAAGCAATTGATACAAAGGCTGGTACTTATTACACTCTCCATGAATGTTATTTTATTGTTACTGCTAATTGACTAAATGTTTCATTAAAGTAGTTGCCAAATATCATGCACATTTTATAAGTTCCAGTATTTGGATCACACATTAAAACGCTTTTAAAGATTTTTCTAAATTCCCAAATTGCAGAGTTGCAACCATGTAACAAATTAGTAGGAAATGTACAAAAAAAAGAGATTGCATAGCCTTAGGGTGGTAAATGAATTCTCTTCTTTTTACTTTCCAAAGTTTCTGTAATGTTATTATATTATAAAATAGTCCTTTCACAAATTAATTTCTCTTTACATACTTGATACTTTAGATTGATAATTGCATACTAATAGCCAATAGAAACTGATTTTAAAGTATTCCTAGATACTACCCAGCAGGATTGTACAAAATGCATATTTGTATACAAATGGTAAGCTTCTCAAATAGAAGTGGTTTCCGAAGATAAACTGGCATACTAATTATGTTCCAGAGACTTTTGTCCACAGAAATACCATTATATTAATGATCTGTTGATTACTGTTGGACATTTGCTTTCAAAATATATCAATTATCCCAACTATGCACAAAGCCCACCTGTTTACTTAACTGCAGTCGCCCTTAGTGGTTCCCACAGCATGGCACCTGGACCAGCAGCATTAGCATCACTTGGGAACTTGTTAGAAAAGTACATTTTTAGGTCCACCCCAGTCCTACTGAATCAGAAACTCTGGGGATGGAGCCCAGGGACCCACGTTTTAGCAAGATCCCTAGGTGATTCTAATGCATGCTCAAGTTTGAGAACCACTGGTATCTTTCAACTTCTTTTTACTTTCTTCTTCTCTTCCTGGCCTCGTTTTTCCCCCCTTTCTCCTGATTTTTCCATCCTTATGACAGGCTTACCAACCTTAATGGAGAAGATGAATTTTGGACCAATATCTTCAAAATTGTGCACGATAGAAGAAACATTCCCATCCGAGGACACTTCATAAAAATTTATGTTGGTAGATCTGTTGGACGATGTTTGTAAAGCCAAATATTTTAGTTATGCTGTTGTTCTTGAAGCTTAATATTTCTTTTATTTAAATATCTTCTAGCTTATATTAGAAGTAAAAAGATTTACATTCGGGTACAGACACACTAAATGAAAACAAGTGGTTATTATGGGCTTATGATCCCATATACATTTCTAAGGCTAACACAAATTCCTTTCAAAACATATCCCTTCATGATCTTTCTGCTGAGATTCTTTATGTTATATGTTTATCAGTTGTAAAGTCTCTAAAATAAGTACAAATGTATGACTTTAGAGCTGATAGTGAAACTCTTCTCAAGATTGCTATTATATTGACTGGTATATCAACACAGTGGAACTTAGTCCGTGTTGATTGGATGCATGGATTTATAAGCTAGAGGATTTTCCTCTTGGTATGGCAGAAATACAATGATAGGATATTGGGCATTAGCTCCTACAGTATTCATCACTGGATGCCTGTGAAACAAGACATACATTTTCTGTATTATTCCTTCTTCCTATTCTTTCCTACTTTCAAATCAACTCTAATGCTTTAGTCTGAATTGGGCTTTGTCAATCTGTTTCCAGCACCCATGTAGAGACCATTTTTAAGATGGCTGACCCAGAGGTTTTATTAGACTAGATGTAGAGGCATTGGACTAAACGTGATCTCTTTGCTTGGGACCGCCAACTAGGGTTTGCAAGTGAAGAGATGAACCAGGTCAGAGGAAGCCTCACAGGACTATGTAACTGGGTACCCTTCCCTTTCCTCACTCATTGCTGGGGCTCTGGGGCTGGATTCCAACCAGGGTAGCTTTGGTGGGGGTTGGGGGTGGGTAGCTGGGGAGGAGTCTGAGAAGCAATATTCATTCCCACCAGACAATTTATCCTAATTATAGGACGTTGATTTTATTTCCTAAAAGAATTGGACTGGACATTTTCTGGTAGAGTTTTTTGGTTTATTTACTAAAAATCTTTCCTTTCTCTTTTTTTATGCCTTAAAAAAAAAAAACCTCTCCAAATTCTCAAAAGGAAAATATGTCATAGGGAGACTTAAATAGATGTGGTATTTGTCAAGCTTATGTATATGAGAGGAAACAATGATTTGTCAGCCTTACATGGAAGATGGGAAAACTGACTAGGATTTGAAATAGAAGGCCTGGCTGTGTGTGCATGAATTATTCCCTTTGCCTTCCAGAAGATCTTTGTGGGAGCTCCTAAGCACAGCCAGTTTCTAAATTGATTAATATTTTCTGCTTTTGCATTTTAAAGAGATCCAACATTTTTTCATTTATTCCCTAAGAGTTCCTTAAGTGTTGATCAATATATTTATAATAGCAGTTAGCTATATTCAGGGGGATCCCATTTTAGAAATAATTCCACTATCCTCTATTTCCACCCATCATATATGCACAATATAACTGCACATTTATACAGTATCAACGTGGTTGCTAAGGGATACACTCAGTAATGGGGTAGGACTATTTTTTAAAAAGTTTGTAAAGATGTTTGTTTCAAAATGTTGTCTACAGCATTGCTTGTGATGGTTAAACAAAACAAAATAAAAATGCAAAACAACCAGATATCTCATTAATATTGAATTGGTTACATAAATTATGATCCAGACAGGAACAGGACAAGTTAGATCTGTATGTCCTGACTTGAAAACTTCTCTAAAATTGCATAAAAAGCAAGGTACAGGAAAATTTTATCATCCCATTTGAGTAAATAAAATGTGTATATTTGTGTGTGTGTGTGTCACATCACATATCCTGGTAGATAAACAAACCCTGTATCTGGAAGGTCATCTGAAAACAGTCGAGATGGTCATCTATGTGATGACCAGACAAGGCGGGGAGGGATGACCCACTTTTCATTGTGTATCTTTCTGTAATGTTTGGATTTTCTATCCACGTACATTTAATGTTTTTCTTTCTAAAAAACATCTAGAGGAACGATCTGGGTGGTAGGATTAGGAGCCTCTTTAGCTTTATTCTTTATAATTCTCCATATTAATTTTTTAACTGTATAATATAGTTTAAAGAACTTCAGGATTTCTTGGAATCCAATTTATCATCACAAAAATACATAGCTAAGATGTTAGTAAAAACGAAGTCCCCTTTCAATCTTACATTCATTTCACGTTAAAATATCTGAAAAAATTGGCCACGGTGGGAGAGTGGAATCATAAAAAGCTGTATTAACAAAAAGCATTTAGGATGAGAAAGAATCATTATGAGTAGGAAGAAAAAAATTCAGATAATGTGGTCCTATCAATCTCTTTGGCTGCATTTGTCTTAAATTACTTATTTTAGCAACCGAGGGTGCTTTGCAATCTGCAGTTACTGATTAATTTTTAAGGGATGGATGACTTGGCTGAACTCGGTTTCTGCTTTTACCGTTTGCGACTCACTTGATACAGAAGCATTCTTTTCATCTTCGCTCATGTGTCTCAAGCTCTAGACAGAATGACACATTTTCCTTTTTGTTTTTGCTCAGTGACCTTTTGGATGATCTACACTGTCCATGCTTTTACGGGCTGGACTGATGTGGTGGGAGTTAGAGAAATCTGTCGTCACTGGACACTTGGCAGCCTGGCTTCTTGGGAACACACTGCTGCATGTTTTCCAGGGGTCAGTGATCTGGGCTGGGAAGCTGCCTTAGTGGCTCACCAGGTAGAGAATTCTGGTTCCCAGGCTTGGAGGTGGGCGTCACCGGCAGCCTGTGTTCTGCCTAGCTGTCCCCCACTGTGTCTGAGTCCATGAACCCACTTCACTTCTAAGTGGGAGTGACGTTGATGATACCAACCTATTAGCACCTGTGGTGTTTACACGTTACTCACTTCTCCAGACACTTGTCTCCCTCAGCAATTCAAGATATTCAAGACTGGTATCAGTGAGGACCCTTCCGGCCAGTGCTCTCAGGTTTACTTGCTTGGGGCAGGTAAGAAAAGGGAACAAAGCATTTCTTTGTGGATGACCTCCTTTGCAGAATGCCTCATTGCCTCCTGGTTGGAAGAAACTCCTAAGCTGTTACGTCAGGAATTTTCCACCCAAAAACTAATTTTCTGTGACTCGTTTGAATATTCCTGATGGACCTACCATGTGCAAAGCTTTGTGTTTGGGGCTTCAGTGTCCAGGAATGGGGCTATCACTTGATATCTCACGTGGACAGTAGGAAATAGGCATGGAGAAGAAAGTGGTGGCAGCTCCTCAGCACCCTAAGAGTTCTGCTTGGACATCTTGGGAAGCGTTGCAGCTCATTTGAGGGCCTGCAGGGGAGTTTCCCCTTGGTCTGTGGCAGAAGGGTTATTCCCCTGCCTTTCTAGCATTACTCTCAGTCAATAAACCTAAAGAGTCGCTCAAAGTTCCCCTAGGGACCAGTTTGTCTCTAGACTTCTGTTTTAGTTGACAAGGGAGAAATATTTTAATTCAAATTCTCCAGTTAAGACTGAGCATATAAAGGACTTGTTTAGTCATGAGCCAAATGTGCTATGAACTGGAGTGATGTCAGAGGTCACAGGCCATGCATTATTTCACCTACCTTGTTATGTGAATATCAGCATCATACAGCAGAGGAATTTTGAAGTTGGCTGAATTATCTGCCTTGTTTTCTTCATGGCTTTCACTATTGAAACAAAGGTTAGAAAATTACTTAAAGAGAAATATTATAAAAGCTATCATCCATCATCAGTGTATGACTTCATTATGTTTTACCTCATGGCTTGGAAACTGACAGATGCCTGATTCTGAAGGTTTTGAAGATTGAAGTCGAAGTTAATAGTAAAAGTCACCTACACACAAAATTGAAATTTATCAGTTTATGATGATTTGTACTCAGGGGCAAACATGAAAAAAAGCTTCCCATCAAAGTAAACTCACTCTAATCTGATTCTGAATTTGATATACCTTAAGTTTCAGATTTGTAGACTTTTTATTGGCCCACCTTGCTTTAGCATGCCTCATCTTTAGAATTAGAGAGGCTTAATCAGCTGACAGATATAAGCCATCACATCAAAGGTACAAATACTTGTCTAAATTTGAAAGCTTTGTGTTCATGTAAAGTTTGCTTACCAGGGGTTAACAAATGACATCTGCGACTCTGTACAGCACTTTGACCAATGTGGGTCAACGTATTCAGAGAAAAAGAACTTTCCATGTTGTATGTGCTTTTTGGAACGAATTGCATGGGGAGGGGGAATCTCCCTTTTATTAACAACTTAAAGAAAACGTTCAAGTATTTAAACACTTCCCCTAAATATGCAGCCAGTTATTTCATGATGCCTATCAAAAGATGATACCTAATCAAGAAGATGGTATGTTGGTGAAGTGACACTAGGGCCAAGGAGGGGGTAGTGTGCATTTGAGGATGAAATGCACATTATACCTTTTGTTTTCTCTTTAAAGCAGGGTAGCCTACATCACAGGTAACAGACTTCTGAGATGAAGCAACCTGGCATGTTACTTCCGTCCCATCAACCTGAATGAGACCAAGGAAACAATAATCAATTAGTAAATAATGTGTGTGTGTATGCATATACATGCTAAAGGATGTATAAACCACCTGGACATTTTAGCAGTGAGGTTGGTTCACACTAAAGTAATTTATTGTCTCCCAAGACTTGAAAATCTTGTATTGTCCAGGTGGCTAATATACTATTTTTATTGCCAAGCAGGACATGCAACAAGCCAAAGGAGAGGTCAAATACTGGAATTTCCCCCCAGAAATAAATCATAGTTCTTATATTTCAAAAGCACAAAATAACTTTAATCCAGTATTTAGAAATGCTGTCTTCAATACATACCCGTGAAATTCGTAGTGTCAAGAGAAGAAAACAAAATCATATGTTGGTGATTATCTATATTTTAAATAATTTCAGGAATCTTTTTTAGTTTTCCTTAGGCTTTTTTCCTCTTTAAAACAAGAAGTTGCCATTTGGCACAGGAAATTTAAATACTGAAGTCAGAATAGGTTTAGAACACTAAATTTATAAGTTCACATTGATGTTACGCTAAATGAAACCATTTTTTAATCCTTTTATCAAGTAGCAAATTTGGAAAAGTCTCAGCTTTTCCTTTCTCTCCTTTTCATTGCTGAAAAGTGGCAGAGGCGGGACCAGGGGGCCATTCATGGTCAAGTGTGTTCCTGGTATAGTGATCAAGTCAACATGATTAACTGCCCTCGCTGGAATGCATCATCTTGGCAGCAGCAAGACCTGTGGTTACAAAGCTCAGGCTGAGCTGTGGGACTCTCATTTCTCAGAGCAAGTGCAGCTCATAGCATCTGTGCAGCATGATGGAGCCTCATCACACAGATGGCTGGAGAAGAGTTACGGTAGTGTCTGGCTACGGCTGCCAAGTCCGAGGGCAAAGGAAAAACTGACCCAAGCTGTGAAGCAGAACTGGGCTAGCTACAGAGCCAGGCTGTGTTCTCATGCGGCTTAACTAGCTGGGAGCCCCAAAGTTAGGACTGATCACACCGAGGGTTGAGCTGCTTCTTCAGACAACACAGAGGATGTGGAGATTTGAATATAAGGAAGACGGTAATTGACAGGGAGTAGTAAACACAGCAGCGGTCAGCACAGGGTGCCATCACATACCGGCATGGACCAGGAAGCAAAAAACAAATTTTCTGAAAAATCAACAACAATTCCAGCGTTGTATGCACTTTCCTTTTTGTTTTTCAGTGTTACTGAAAATGTTAACCTTTTGTTTTGGTTGCTGACAATAAAGGGTTGTTCTCTGTTAAAAGGAAAAAGGAAAAAAACAGTCATTAAGGTAAAAAAAAAAAAAAAAAAAAAGGCCAGTATTCAAATATGTCACTTATTTCCAAAATAAACTCTTTAGATTTATTTGGAAGACTGAGAAATTGCTTAATAATAAACTATCTTCATAGTAAACTGATATTGACAATGAATAAGTAAATTCTATTAGATTCTTTTCTTTGTGGCTTTTAATCACAATGCAGGGAAAGGAATCATCCAAAAATATAAATGGTTTTATATTTCTTATTGTTTTACTCCTATATGGATGGTAGAAATTGAAATTTAGATTTTAAAGATCTTTATTAGTTATGGATGTTTCTTTTGTAGAAAAAATTCTCCATAAACATTCATTTGAATAAAGTAATCTAATGTGTCTTTGATTTATTTTACATTGAACTTTAAAGTAAAACTTACTGAGAAGCTGGCAGCTGTTGGACATGTAGAACTAGATCAGAGATGCAAATTCCATCATCACCACAGTCTTTGTGGAAAGGAATCTACAAAAAAGCGAAAACAACCCCTGACATTCACTCCTGAGTTAAAAAAGGAAATTGTGGAAAAATACATATAGTATTATTCCATTTACATAAAGTTCAAAACCACGCAAAACTAAACAGTGTTTTAAGAATATATACATGTTTAGCAACATCAGAAAGAAAAGCATCGATAAATGCAAAATTCAAGACGATGATTTGCCTGGGGAGCAAGATGAAAGTGGATGTGACGGGGGCGGGGAGTGATGTGGAGAACTTCATAGGTTATTGGTAACATTTTATCTTTTAAGTGGGTAGTGAGCACAAGGTGTCACTTTCTTGTTATTTATTTCTTCAACAAATATTTACTGAACACCTGTGGTGAGCCAGGCACTGCTCAAGGAGCTGGGAATAGAGCAGTGAGCAGGTAAGACAAAAATCTCTACCTTCACGGAGCCTAAATGCTGATGACCTTTACACATAAGTGTATTTCATTTAGAAAATTAACAATTTAAAGGCTATGTCCTACACATCTTTCAAATGCTACTGCAGTGACAGTGAATTGTGTTAGCAAGTCTGAATTCCAGGAAGGACAGGCCATACTTACACTGAAGACCTTGGCAGTCTCAGAGTAAGCTTCAAGGGCAGGGCTAGTGCCAGGGTTTTCCAGACTAATGTTCACACACAGACCCAAAGAGTTGACAACATCTGAAGGCTCCTGAACGCACAGACACACAGTCAGTTTATAGGGCACGGCAGGTTCAAAACAAGAAAATGACCACAAATGTGTTTACAATTAAGAACACAGTCCACCCTCAATGACGTAGAATATCTTTGTTTTGAATTTTCAAGATTCTTACTGCTTCGCTTCTGTCCTAATTCTGCTCTTAGCCTCTCCACTGCTAAGAAACTTAGAGACTCGGGTTCAGTAAAAATCAGAAGCAGCAATTCTTAGTTAAGCTGATCAATCTCATTATTTATACACAAGTGATTACAAATATTTAGATTATATGTCCAGTTTTAATGCTCAAAAGACCCCTACGTCAGTGCCAGCTCTTGGGTTGTTGGCTACGTCCTTCCGATTCCTATCGCCAGGATTTAAGAGTCCTTAGGTGTCCTGACCAAATATTTGGACGGGAATATTATGACCTAGAAGGGAAGGTGCCCAGGGCTGGCTGCCAGGCAGTGGACAAGAGGACTCTCTTCCCTAGTCAGAACCTAACTCTGCTCTATAAAACCAGGTAAGGTGATTCCCACATCTGAATCCAAGCTCCCCAATTTCTGGCCCTAGTTGACTGTTAGAAGCTGCTCTGCTCCTTGCACATGTAAAATGATGCATGTATTACTGAACAGCCAGTAAAGCCAGTGCTACTCAGCTACAAGTACAACTTCTCCACTTGGCCTTTAACATAGAGGGTGGAGAGTATGCAGTGTTCCAGGAGGCATGGGCTGCTTCCAGCCTTTGAGGTTTCTCGCCTGTTGAAAAATGTAGAAATCCCAAAACAGGGTTGTAAGTGTCATCTAGCAATCTTCTTACAAACATCTTTCCAGTTCTTGTCAGGAAAGAACAATGTCTATACAAATGACAAACCCTAAAAATCGAATTTGCCTTTTTGTAAGAAACGATATCTTCATTTTCACTTAGTCCATTCACAGGCAGGACTTACTCCTGTCTTGAGTCCTTTGGAGGGGCCTGCCTACCTGGATGGTTTCCTGGCTATAAGGGAACGCTTCCTCAGCTGGCTGCAGGGTTGGCACATAGAATGGACTTTGGTATCGATATCAAATGTGGTGTGTTAACTGAAACAATCTCTCTTAGCTGGCCAAAATAACACATACCTTCTGAAAACTTCACAAGTACACATGAGAGTGAACAGGATTTAAATATGAACAAGAGTCTGGCTGTGTTCATTCCCCCACAATGGATTACACGTGTAATTTCATCTACCACTTAGCAGGGATAGGAAAGAATGAAAGCTGGCTTCTGTTCCTTTAAAGAATCTAAATAATTGGCACCTTAACAATGAAAAAAGCCCAGGCCTTCAGAAACAAGAAACCTTCAACTTGAGCAAAACTCAACTGATTTTAATTCATCTAACCATTAACTTTATACTTAGCATTTCTTGAGATCTCTGTCCTACCCATCTACATCAAAAATATCTGGAGTGGTCCCTTAAATCTGCATATTCCTTGGACTTTCAAACCCAAATTTCTGGTGGTAGAGACCCAGAATATGCATTTTATAAAAATTTCCTTGCAAATTCTTATGCATCTTAACTCTAAGAACCATATTCTAGGAAAGTTCTTAAACAGCTCTTTTAAAAATAGTTTCTTGAGTAAAGTATACTTTCAACATTGTTTCTAGGGGGAAATATTCATATAATTTATAAAATCAATTTCCTGTTGGAAGTGTTCTCCTGAGAGGCATTCTTCCTACTTGGGAGATTTTCAAAATCCATGTGGACTCTAGAAATTACGGCATAAGATTAGAGCAAATAATTTTAACCTCACAAGCTACCATCCTTCACCTATATTAATATAAAACCAATAGTAGAAATCATAATTGGAATTGTTCTTTTTAGTAGCCTAAAAATGAATAAAATTATTCCCTGATAGGAAAATGTCAAAATAAAATTTATCATCAACTAAAAGTTCTCCCTGCTAAACATTTAAGAAGGTATCGTGTCTTTGATTTCTTTCAGAATTTTATTTTTAGCTTTTAGTTGCAATCCCAAATAAAATTTAATACTACTAACTTGTATAATAATAGAATGTGACCATATATATTAATATATAGGAAATATGCCTCCTGTTCGTAGAATTAGACAAGACAACCATTATTTAAAAGGGCAAGCATTTCCTAATTCATAAGCTTCCATTTTGGATTTTCACCATTCATTAGTCTTTAAGAAGAAATGAGAGATAAAGGGACGACTCTGAGGCCTCACCTGTATGTGGATGATGTACTCAGAGCAATTCTGAGCTTGACTTACTATCATATTCTTCCGTAGGTACCTTTCATTGTTTTCTTTAAATAAACCCCTGGAGGTTACTCTGGATGAGTATAGATCTGCATCAAGTGTGATGTTATATGTAATGGCTATGGTAAAAATCATAAAGAAATGTTATTACAAAAAACTTCTACGGATAAAGCATCCCTGCTTTATTGTGTCTTATGGGGTGAAGTCTCTGACTTCAAGGACATAAAAACCAGTCTTTACATTGATGGATTGTGAGCCGTGGACAGCCCAGGACATTTGTAATTCTAGCTCTGGTGTGATGTATGTGACTGTGGATACAAAGAAATGTGATTCAAAGAGATGTGGCTTGAAGCAGTGGAAAGAAAACTGGACTTGCCACCAGGAAATCCACTGAGTGGAGTTGGTCAAATTGCTCTCTCAAACATAGATTTCATCATCCACAACATGGTGATATGAAAAGCAAAGGAACAGTTCTTGAGTGCCTCCAAGTGAACGTATTCTCATATGTTATCTTATACAAGTTTGGTGGTAAACCTGGAAAGTCGGTATTATTATCCTATTTTTCTGATAACGAACAGAATGAAAGAGATAAAATAATTCACCTCAGTTCACAGTGAGGGCATGGTCAGAAATAAAATTTGGGTAATTTTGAAATCAGAGCCCATGTTCTTGCTGTTTCTACGCAGTTATGAGGATTAACTGTTTTTTGAGGAGTAACTGAGACACTCTAAGTAAGCATGTATCGTGCCTGGCCCATTCTAGATGCTCACACGGGGAAAGGCATGCAACGCTGCAGGAGTAAGAAATGAATGAGAAAGACTTGGTTTGAATCCTGAGTCCACTGCTTGCAAGCTTTAGGTAATTTGCTTAACCTCTCTGAACCTCCATTTCCTTATCTATAAAACAGAGACAATAATACTAACCCAGAGAAATGGAAATGAGAAACATATGTGATAAAAACTGATGTCAGGAGCCAACGTCTGAACTATTAGGAAGTTCAGCTAAAGTCTGCTGGCCTCATGTCCAAAACTGAGAGCGAAGATCAGATACTATTCCCAGCATCAGCTGCCTTATTTGGGGTTACTCTATCTTATTTTATTACTTTCAATATTTTAAAGGTTGCATATACTTCCAAAAACATTAATTCTACATGTTACCTTTAAAATATCTATTAGAAGTGTTGTATAATTTTTCTTGCTCCAATGACTTAATGAGGTTAACAAAGATAGACAAAATATGAGAATCAAATGAACTAAAAATAGGTGGTGAAAATAATACAAAGGATACATAACGGCAGGGAGGTGAGTGTAGCTAGGACAAAGTCAGTACACTTGATAATACTATTTCAGTTTTTTCAAGCAGCTTGGTAAAAAGGATATATAGTCACATTGGCAATATATTAATTTTCTATGTTATTCACTTTAAACTGGAGTGTGCCCCTGATGCAATAAAGACTAGAGACCATATACTTTATAATTCACTTTTCAAATTTGTGAAGATAGGATTCATGTCTTATATACTATTATTGCCAAGCAATTAAGTGACAAATGGACATGAGTGTGTGGACCTGAAGGCCAAGGAAACGGATTCAAAGGTGCCCAATAGCAAGAGACCCTGGACAACGAGTGGAAGGGAATTTTCTGAAAGCAGAAAGCCCCTTTCAAGTGTGCGGCAACAGAAGGGGTGGAGTACAGTCAAAAGTGGAAGGAAGACACATGAGGTGAATCCAAGCTTCGGGGCCAGGAGAGGTGACCAGCCAGCCATTTCTGCCAACGAATATATTTTCCAAATTAATCTTTTAGGCAGACTAGCCACTTCATGCTTTTCCCCCCAGCCTTATTGAGATATCATTGACGTATAACCTTGTGTAAGTTTAAGGTGTATACGGCATAGTGATTTGATATATGATATATGTATATATTGCAAAATGATTACCACGATAAGCTTAGTTAGCACATCCATCACCTCACACAGTTACGATTTTTTTTTGTGGTGAGAACTTTAAAAATCTACTCTCTTGGCAACTTTCAAATATACAATACAGTATAGTTAACGATAGCCCCTACACTGTACATTACAGCTAGCCACTTCATATTTATATGGTAATGGTTTTTGACTCAACTATCACGGCTGCTCATATGGGTGTGCTACAAGGCAGGTCTGTGAGATGTGCTCCTCAGAAGTGGGTCAGTGTTTAACACCTGAAAGGAAAAATGTCAGATAGACACGACAAGTAGGAAAATAAGGAAAGTGTGCCAAGATGTGGATCTAACTTCTGCTTTGTATTCTTAACCTATTTATTTCTTGGTATGAATTATGACAATTAACCTGCCTCCAAATTTGTATTTGTTTTTTTGGTGAGGAAGATTGTCCCTGAGCTAACATCCATGCCAATCTTCCTCTATTTTGTGTGTGGGACATGACCTCAGTGTGGCTTGATGAGTGGTGCATAGGTCTGTGCCCGGGATCCGAACCTGTGAACCCTAGGCCCCTGAAGCAGAGCACACGAACTTAACCACTACGCCACCAGGCCAGCCCCTATATTTTCAATCTTTAAGTTTATTTGTTTACTACTTAATGAAATACCTGTAGGAACTACAGGTTTCTGAAGTTGGCGACCCAAGCCTGATGGAAAGATTAGGCCCCATGAAACAGCCGCAGATGAAAGAAGGTAGCGTCTACTCATGTGCTGAATCAACCACTACATATGGAAGGGGCAGGAGAGATGCAGGGGAGATGAAGCGGTTAGAAAAGACTTCAGAGAGGACGTGAGACCCTGAAAGACAACTTGGCCAGTCCAAGAGAGAGACAGTGACAATTCCTGCTGACATTTGCCCATGGTTTTCTTCATTCTTTTCTGATGATAGGACACATTTCAGACTTTTACTCACATCTCTGGATTACTTTGAAAATTTAAAACACTGGGCACAAATTATATATTGTTTTATATTTTCTCTCTCATTATTTCATGCTTATTAATTCCTCAAGAGTAGGAATAATATTTGATACTCGTACTGAACACACCCTGTCTTGATCACGGTATAGCCAGCACATGGTGTACTCATTTAATACGGGCTGTGGTCCAGCGTAACCTGCGTGCCCAAGGTTTTCAGTAAGGGACCTGTGGGTAAGAGGAACTCAAAGGACAGAGTTGGGAGAGCCCATGATTATGCCATAGAGCTTACAACTCTCTGCAGCAGAACGTTAGCTTCTAGAGACGACAGAGGGAGATGCACACAAACCTTCCATGCCTAGCTAGCCATTCTCAGGCACCTCTGTTGTGCGGTAATTTAAATGTCGGCAAGACCCTAAATTCCTTTGGTCTACCAATCCAAAGTATAGGTTATATTCAAGACTAAAACCCTACAGGCAAACCTATGTCCATACAGATTATTTTAGGTCTACTCACCCACTTGACTGTTTTGCTTAGTAGGTCTAAACTTAGCACTGAAGCACAGTTTGAGGCTTATCTCAGCGTTCTTGTTGAACAAAGTGATTTTTTCTGGTGTGAATGAAGCGTCTACAGATACATCAGCAATACTCTGTGACCTGAAAGACATAAATGTAAACAGGGGGACATTATTGCCGAGTGCACATATTATAAACTCTGTATAGGGGACCCCGTGCCAGCATTATATAATTATCCTCTCCACTCTCTATCTAAGCACTTCAGCAGCGTTTTTTCTTTGAAAGCTCTAAGATGGCAGGTAGGGATAACGTCTTTTTTGTTTGTGACCGTACTACCAGCACAACCCACATTTAATCTTTTTAGTCTAATGAACACACGCATGAGCCCAGGATGGGAGCCTGCAACTTCTTCGTAAGTAAAGTACGAAGTCGTGGTCCCTGTTGTGTTTTGCCAGCTGGAAGCCATGATATTCACTCCTCTCACAAAGGGATGGGAGAGAGCAGGTGGCAAAGGCGGGTGGCAGGCGGAGGAGTGTGATCGTGGCTGCTTGCTGTTGCCTCAGTGGCTGGCAGTGATTCCTGGAAGTGTGGCATATGGCCGTGATGGTGGCAACTAGCCGGATGCCAGGAAATGGCTGAGGAGTCCATCTCAGGCAGGGTGCTGCAGATTTCTGACTCTGGTTCAGCCCTTTAGACATCTGAGGGGCTTTCACATACACATGGCCTCATTTGCTCCTATAACACTCCTGCGAAATAGGTAGAACAAATGTTTTCTCCATTTTATCAATGAAAAGTCTGAGACACAAAGTCATTTGGTAACTTACCTGTTTACTGAGTAATAGTTAGCAAGTGAGAAATTAGAATCCATGGTCTCCTAAGACCTTGGCCAGTGGAATTTGTATTTCTTCATTAATGACCCCTTGTGCACACCCTCAACTATTTACAAAGCAGCAAGCAGAACTAGTAACATCACTGTTTTGAAAAATACCATAGCAAGATCGAAAACATTTTCTCTTCATTTTAGGTACCACTTGAAGGACTTGAGGCAACTGAAAAATTATTTCAATAGTTAATCATGTATCTATCAGGCCCCCTGATAAGCAGTCATAAAATACCTAATAACAAATGCAACACGGCCTCAAACTTACAAGATCGAAAATGTCTATGCGAATGTTTTTTTAAAGTCAATCTCTTTGAGAGGCTGAGCACTTATCCCGGTGGATATGACATTGATTTAAATTATTTTGTAAACTTGTTTTTGAAAAATTATTCTCAGGAAGTTCCCCAGAAAATCCTTATAGGAATGTGACCTCAAAATGGCATTAACTTAGCTTGACTCATCACTTCAATAAATTAATTTGATTCCATGTGTCTTGACTATTTTGAAGAATCAAATTCACCTTCAAAGAAACAAGTTTAGCCATCACTGACTGTATTAAAAGGGTGTCAGAGTATAGTAAGAATATAACCCACCAAGGACAAAGCCTCTGGGATGGCTACAGGCTGATGTAAAAATCAGTCATATAATTATGTTCTCACAACTTGTATTTTTCTAATGGTATGCTACTCTTAACTGCTTTTATTCAGTAAATACATTTTCTTATTTTTCAAAGTCTTAAATATTATCCTTGAGTTTTATTTTTTCCACATAAAGCTTTCATTAAAATGATGCATTAAAAACACTGCATTTCATCCTTTAAAAGCACAAGTGAGATAGTGTAAATAGTATCACTAAACTCAGAAACAACACAATATCAGTGTGTAATGTTTTCTATTCTTGATACATTTGGACATGTAAAGCACATTTTTCAACAGAAATGAATGAATGAATGGCTACACTATGTTTTCTTGGGGACTCTTGATCAAATTCTCAATTTCTTTCTGATTCCACTCCCTACCATCCCAGTGTATTTATTTTTGTCCTTGAACCACATGGCCCTTGCATTCCTTACTGTTCCCCCTGCTCTTCAACTCCTTCTGAGGTCAACGAGAGGTCAGCTAAACCTAAATAATGGCTTCTGGTTTATGACTAATAGTTTCAAAAGATACCTTATAGCCACATGAGAAGTTACATTTTACTTGTGTGGTCTGAGTGTTCAGTATTTTTAAGACATTCTCATGAGGCTTCCTTTCTGTGAGCTGAGGCAAGGCTATTTGGAAGATAATATTCAAAAATATCCTGGATACCATTTCAAAGGCTTTGTCTTTTCTATGCACTTTTTCTGCTCACCAGATGGAGAAGAGAAACTCGATTCTAATGTTAAGCAAATATTTGTTTTCTCTCACTAGGAAAGACATATTTCTTCCTTTATGCAAACTATGACACATAAACGTCCTAGAGTCTTATATAATGCACGAGGGCATTGCCACCACACCAGCACAGCAATCTCAGCAGGTCGCTTTTTAGTTAGCTAGGTTGTGTCTGGCTCTCACTGACTCACCAGAGCTGAACCACTTGTCCAAAGGCACCAACGGACACATCGGTGATGGAATCTCCGTTTAAATCTTCATGGCCATCCACGGCTCTCCCAAAGTACTGGAGACGGCTCCTAAAGGCTCCGTCGGAGCCCAGGATTTTCTGAAAGAGCAAGTTTGACATGAAATTATAGTGCACAATGAGTGTGACAGAAAAAAGGCAGCTTCTCCATTACATTGTTACAGTCTCCCTATAGCCGTTTTTTTACGGTTTGTTGTTTTATTCTCCAGAAAATTCCATTGATTTCTCAATCACATCTTACGTGATCTGTTTATCATTCCCGCAGCCACATTTTCATCAATGAAACAGCATAAATCTTTTAACATAAAATCACAAGCCAGCACAAAGCAGTGCAAGATCAGTGGACTGGGAAGGAGTTGATGCAAATTCTGGTCCGGATTCCTCGCCTAGCCAGCTCACTTCCTTCAGGCCTTTACTCAAAAGCTGCCTTCTCAGTGAGGCCTTCTTGGTCACTCTTTCAAATACTGATACTTCCCATCCCTGAAAACTTATTCCCTATTTTAGTTTTTTAAAATTTCTTATCATTTACTACTATCTGAATCACTTTATCTTATTTGCTTTTCCTCCGTCTCTTCCACAAGAATGTAAGATCCACAGGGAGCAGAATTTCACCTGTCCTGTTCTTCACAGCATCCCCAGAGTCTACAACAGTGCTTGCTACACAACAGAGGCACAAGAAACATTTGTTGAGTGAATGAATAAAGTTATAATGTAAGAGGGATGGATTGGATGGTCCGCATGATACTCTCTATTGCTAACACACTGATACTCACTTGTAAACACATCACCATGAAACTCATGGATTACCTGGGAATACTTCAAGCGAATAGTGCCCTCATGACCATTGTAGATGTACACAGCTCCAGAGTTCTGATTTTCCAAAGGCGAGCCTACTATCACGTCATTAAAGCCATCCATGTTGATGTCTGAAAGAGCCGCAATCGCTGAACCAAACCGAGCGTTTTCAACACCATCAGGGCCTTCAAGAAACTGGTGCCAATTCAAAATGCCCTTGCAAAGGGGAAAAAGAGGGATGATTAAAGTAAACCTTACAACTTTTATAATTAAAATTCACAGCAAATGATTCCCAAGCCAATTTGCAAACTGTTAAACGTGGATGGGATTTTAAACCTAGAATTCAAAATTCTCTATTTATGATGAGAATTATAAATAAGAATTTTAGTAAGTAACGTCATAGGATATCTGCTCATAAACCATGGCGAAAGGCAATTCTTTTTACTGAGGCTGAACAACCTACATAAAAGTATCCCTTTCTTTGTCTCCTTTTTTCCCTCAATATTAGGATCTTCACCTGTCTCTAAACCTTTTGATTTAAAATTTTTCTGGTGAAAATCTACTAATATCCAGAATAAAATTAAGGTAAAGACAAAATAAAATAAAACACAATATCTTAATTTAGACCTTTACTTAAAAATTACTGAACAGTGGCATAATTATAATAGTATAAGAGGTGGAAAATGAGTTTGTTAATATCCCATTATAAGAAACAGTAAGTCATTCTGCCCAAAGAAAAGATATTTCCTTATAAAAGACACAGTTGTTTTTTCAGATTTTGAAATCAAGAATGGAAATATTTCATGAGTTCACAAGAAAGCAATGCTCCTCAAGCATGAAACTGGGTCAGTGTGATTCTTTCTCCTCTATAATAATCTTACAAAAAACAATTTGTTACTGAGTTTGATAAGATATTACATCTTCTCATCTTTAATAATTAATGATAATTCAGAATATTTGACATGCAAGAAACATTTAAGAAACTGGGGATTTATTAAATTTTCATACAAGCAGATATGACATTCCCTTATTAAATACTCAATTAAATTCTTCTTCTTCTTTTTTTTTTTTGCTGAGGAAGATTTGCCTTGAGTGAACACCTGTTGCCAATCTTCCTCTTTTTTTTTTTTTTGCTTGAGGAAGATTGTCCCTGAGCTAGCATCTGTGCCAATCTCCCTCTATTTTTGTATGTAGGTCACTACCACAGCATGGCCACTGATGAATGGTGTAGGTCTGCACCTGGGAACACAGGTCAGTGAAGAGGAGCACGTCAACTTAACCACTAGACTGTGGAACCGGCCCCTATAGATTCTTTATATGTTTTATAATTGTTTTAATTGCTTCTGTTCAAGGGCTAATTTTTATATTAATTTAAATAAAGTAGGACAAAATATCACAATAGCTAAACATAATATTTCCTACATTAATATCAGCTTCTCTTTTCCAAGCCTTTCCCTTATATAGTCATCTCATTTCTATGTCAACCTGTGCCTTTAATTCTGGTTTTCTTTTCAGGTTTCACTGAGTTGATTATACTTACGTGCACGGATTTAGAGAGTTCAGTCTACAAGGTGGAAAAACTGTGCTTTTCCATGTTAGGGTATGCTAAATCTTATGTGCAAGGACTGGAAATTCCAAGAGCTGGATATATACCTAAATGTTGCACTAAGCAATGGAATTTCCTGGAAAACTAATGTAGAAAGTCTCTGGGATTTATATAGAGGTTTCCAAAGTGCCTGGTACAATTTGCATTTTTCACTGTAAAATATTAACAAGATGGTTTGCTCTATTGTTGTTATTTCTTTAAAGCAAAGAAGAATAATGGGATGAGATACTTGGGAAATACACAGATCTTTGTGTGTGCACGTGCATGGATTTCACAAATGATATGCCTTGAGGCTGGCCCAGTGGCCCAGTGGTTAAGTTCACGTGCTCCGCTTCAGCAGCCCGGGGTTCACAGGTTTAGATCCTGGGGGTGGACCTAAACACTGCTCATCAAGCCATGCTGTGGCAGTGTCCCACATACAAAAGAGAGGAAGATTGGCATGGATGTTAGGTCAGGGCCAATCTTTGTCACCAAAACAAGCAAACAAACAAACCAAGACATGCATTTATAATGACTTTATTTGTATAAGAGAGTATGTATTCAAAAACCTCTCATGGAAAATGGCAGTGCACTATACATGAAACTCTACGTTATGCTTTTTTTTTTTTATTTTATTTTTTTTTTTTTAAAGATTTTTTTTATTTTTTCCTTTTTCTCCCCAAAGCCCCCCGGTACATAGTTGTATATTCTTCATTGTGGGTCCTTCTAGTTGTGGCATGTGGGACGCTGCCTCAGCGTGGCTTGATGAGCAGTGTCATGTCCGCGCCCAGGATTCGAACCAACGAAACACTGGGCCGCCTACAGCGGAGCGCGCGAACTTAACCGCTCGGCCACGGGGCCAGCCCTCTACGTTATGCTTTTTAATGTGATTTTTAAAATTATAACTTCATGGTGACATCCTCACAATGATGAAATATAAACTAGACTATATATGAAAATTATCATTCAAGAATAATGTTTCTTTATTCTTCAAAAATGCAAATTAACTTTTATTTACCAATACTAAAGCAAGTTAAACTGTCAGTTTAATAAATATTTTTTTCTTACCTTTGTGATAGTAAACAAGTAGACTCTTCCTTCCTCTTTCTTTAGGTCATTCATGTACGTCGGTGCACCTACCAAGAGCACATCTGTGATGGCATCTTTATCCACATCCACTGAACACAGCACACTACCAAAATAGGAGCCAATCTGGAGTAATAAAGCATAGTTACCTTAGGATTCCTAGGGTTCATGTACTCCTCACATTACAGTGAACTTTTGTTTACTCATTCCACAATTGAGTATTTACTACCTGAAAGGTGCTAGGAACATAAAGATGGAGAACAGAGTTCCTTCTCTCAGGTTTTAGCACCATCTAACACTTGGTTCTTAAACCTGCATGTGTACAAAAATCGCCAAGAAAGTGTCTTTTAAATACAGATTCCTGAGACCCATTTCCAGAGATACTGATGTACTGTTTAGTGTACTGCCCAGAAAACAGTATTTTAAACAAGCATTCCAGGTGTTGCTGATGCTGGTGGTGGTGTTCTAAGAGAAGCACTTAGAAAGTATGTGAGCGATATTGTAGAGAGAAGCGGGAGAGGAAGACGGAGGTGGAACAAATAATTGTGCTTCCACGGTAAAATATACTGCAATAGACGCAAGCACCAAACGCCGCGAGGCCAGAGCGCAGGGAGTCAGGCAGGCTTAGAATGATTAAGGAGTATTCGAATTGCACCTTAAAAGAGGACAAGGAGTTTTCTAGGTGGAGGGCGTGGGAGAGTACTAGTGACATAAGTGTCCACGGCATGATCTGGAGCAGGAGAGGAGTTCCTGGATAGATTGGGACGGGAGGACTACGTGGTGGGAAAGTGAAGTAAGAGAGGTTGGGAATTTGAATGTTCATCCCATTCAATCAATGTTCAACGCACGCCTATGGGAATGCCTCTTAAGGATTCAGAAACGAACACGAAGTTATTCCTTCCATAACGCTTTCATTGTTTTCCTCAAAATAAAAGCACCCTTTTTAAAAATATTACAGAGGAGGGAAAAGTATGACCATCGCTGGTTTGTGGTCAAGGAAGTCAAAAACTCAGGTCTCCTTACTCCTGGAAAATCCATGGAGACAGTGGGATCAGACTTAATCTCAGAGGAAAGAACTCTGTGGATAGTCAGTTTCTCCAACTCAAGGAAGAAAAGTTTCTATTGGTTGTCAGAGATCAATGACATTCATTTCAAAAATGTGCCAAGCCCGGGGGTCAAAATTGCTTAGTAAGGAAACAGGAGTCTATCGGCTGGGCTTTGTTCTAGTGGGCCATGACTGGGGCTCATCATAGGGTCTAACTCCCAAACTGTCACACATCAGTAGAAAGTAGTAGAGAAGAGAGTGGCTTTACTTCTAGAAATGTCAAAGCCACAGGACATCTTGACAGGCCCAGATGTAGCAGCTCAGTCCTTGTAATGCTATACCTCTCCCTTCTTGTTATTTCTTCTCGGCTCCTAGTGGGGGCTTGCCTACAAAGCAGTAGTTAGGTGCCTGTGACTATGACTAAGTAACACCCATGCATTATTCATCTGAGGAGTCAAAAATACGCAATGGGAGGTAACCAAACAGCACAGGCTTTGAGGCCACATGGGATAGAGTTTTAATGACAGCTCAACCCCATGAAAGCTATGTGACCTTAGAAAGGGAGTTAAACTCTCAATCACCTGTCAAAAAGGGATGATAGATCTCAGTATTGTTGGGAAGATTTAAGGAATATTCAAATAAATGCAGATTACAGAGCCAGCCACAGGGTAGGCACTCAATAACTGTTAGCTTTCATTTTTACTGACTCCCCACTCATCCCTAAAATTAATTTCACCTGCTAAACGTGGAATTTACCTGGTCACCTCTGTGAGTCTGAATAATTGTGATGTTGCCGTTCTCATTAACACTGTACAGCACGATCTGGCCAGTATAATTTGCCCGAGGAGCACCAGCAACAAAGTGGACGCCTTTTCCAGTAGAAATTGCAGCCACGGAGTAACCTAGGAGAGAAAGAGTTACAGAGTAGGTACTATGGAATATCTCGGCCAGATAGGCTTGCAAAGTTAGTAGAGATGATCAGAGGTCCTTTTTTGTTAGGTGTGATGAGCAGTTCCTAGCACTCCTGACTACATCACTGAGGCCATATCTTCCTTTTTGTAAGATGAGCTACTCTTGCCCTTTCACCAGCAGCACTGCCCTGTGTTGTGGGACATCGACCTACAAAACTAGTCTTAGATTCTGAGTTGTCCCCATCAGCCATCATGAACCTGGCACCCAGTGAATATTTCTTGAATGAATAACCAAATGAATTTAAAAGGTAATGCTGCACAATAGGAAGAACAAAGGTTGTGGAGTCAGACCGTCTCAGGTTCAAATTCTGGATTTGCCACTTACTAACTTGCTCACCTTTATTATTTACTGACCTTGCTGGCTCTCAAAGGTAAAATGGGGATAACAATACTTCCCTCAGAGGGTTGCTGAAGGATTTAAATGTTTATGTAGATAGAAAAGCCAGCTCAGAAACTGTCCCAGAGTAGGTGCTCAAAATCGGTGGCCGCTTATTATAGAAACAAAAAAATTAAGAACTCTAAAATAATAGAAGACCACACTTACTGGATTGGTTTTTAGGAACTGTTTCCATTTTGGAGAAACACAATCACGTCCCAGGAATAATACCTGTGTGAATTTCATTAAGTATTTATGGGTGAAGGCCTGATTGGCAAAGAGGCAGCATAAATATGTGCAATAAGTATAATAATTAGATGATGGTTCAAGAGATTTGCTGAACTGATCCTGAGATTCAACAAGATGATGGTTTAAAGTCAGGGAACTGATGGGCCGTCCCCGTGGCCGAGTGGTTAGGTTCGCGCGCTCGGCTTCGGCGGCCCAGGGTTTCGCCGGTTCGGATCCTGGGTGCAGACACAGCACCGCTCATCAAGCCATGCTGAGGTGGCATCCCACACGCCACAACTGAAGGACCCACAGCTAAAATATACAACTGTGTACCAGGGGTGTTTTGGGGAGAAGAAGAAGAAGAAAAAAGATTGGCAACAGATGTTAGTGCAGGTGCCAATCAAAAAAAAAAAAGGGAACTTAAATTTGCTGAGCCAAATGCTGCTGCGCCTTACCTAAATATGAGCTGTGGTTTCTGTCATGCAGAATTTGGTCAAAGGCTTGTTTAGGAAAGATCAAATGTCCATGAGATGACTCCTGGACAACAGTCCCACTCCAGCCATAAGCTCCCACTGCACCCAGCATCAGAATATCCTAAAATAACCGAAAAATGAAGATCATTCCAACAAACGGCCTTTAAAGCATATGAATGCAGGGTAGGCAAAACAGTGAAATAAACTGCCTAGATTCAAGGAAAAAAATGAAGCATGACAAAGTAAAATTATAAGAATGTATATTGACATATCTCAGAATTGTTTCAATATGTTTGTGCTGGATAACAAGCCTTCTCATCTTGGCTTTATTTAGTATGCCACATTATATAGATAAATCTTTTTAATAAGCTGTAGGTCGGGAGGAGCACGCAGACATCTTGAAATGTCCATTCAAAGGCGCATATTTGCAAATGCTGAACAGTTATCAGCTTTTAGAAAGGAGTCAGAAGTGAGCCTCCAGTCCCACGGATTCGTAAGAAAAGCTCACGGTTGGATATGAGGCATGTTTGGGAAACAGGAAGTGTGCTGACAGAGGAGGAGAAGGAGGGTGATGCTGCTGTCCCCGGCGGGTCTTGGGGCATTCTATTCTGTTTTCAACACTCTTCTTGACTCCTTCTCAAATTTTCCTCTCTCATCTTGATCCTGTCATCTATTTGAAAACAGCACAGCTACAAAAGTCCATCTATTGGAAGGAAACCCAATTTGAATATTCAAAGCTATAAATCAGCATAGAAGGCAGGGGTAATCAGGAGGAGACATTATTTTTAAGCATTTGATCTTAGATCTTAGAAAACGTCAAAGATACAATTTTGGTTTGAAAAATACAAGCCACTAAGAAAATAACAAATAGGGAAATGATCCATCCCATTTTGAGGATAAGAGAAAACGGAATTAAGCGAGTAATTGTCATAAATCTGGGATTCTGAATCTCAGGTGCAGGAAGGAACTTCAGGGAATGCACAAAAACCTTAGGAAATTGTGTGCAAAATTCTCTGTGTCTGAGTTCATTTACATTTTCTCTGAGGGAAAGACCCATTACTTTTATGAGCATCCACTAATGATCGGTGATCCAGAAAAAGTTAGCACCTTTTATGGTAGAGAGAAAATAAGCTGTTTCTGGTCCTTTACCCTGCCACTCAAATCCTGAGTTCATCTTGTTCCCTGTTTCCCAGGGTCACCTATGTCTTTGCCCCTTTTACTACTCCGCTCATCACCTGAGTAGAATTAGAATCAGAGGCCTGGATGACAGATGCTTCCGAGAAAGAAGAATGGACTTCTCTGAGCTAAGAAGATTTCTCATTCCATGTTTTTCCTATCTCCTTACTTTTTCAACTATTTTCTGTCTCTGCTCTCAGAAAAAAGAACAGCAAGTCAGAATTCAATGAAGTTATGACAAGAGCTTGTGTTTTTAACAAACTCTTCCACTAGTTAATTGATTCAAAGAGAGTTCCTGCAATGATAATACCTTGAATTAATTCACTGCCTGTCTCCTGGAGTGCTCAAAGTCGTCTTGTATATTATTATTTTTTGTTTCCATACAAAATTCTTGTGAAACAGGGAATGGAAGGCATTGTTAACCTTCATTTTTCAAATGCTAAATCAGCACAACAAAGAAACGAAATGACTGTGACTAGGACTCAGAAATGTTGATCTTCCTTTATGTAAAGGCCATTGTGCCCAGAAGTGTTAAGCCAAATGACAGCATGGCTGGAAGTTATCTGATATACACACATTTTGAGGAGAGTAATCTGCGCTGAATCCCACTTGTGACATTTCCATCTGGAAGTTGTCTCCTCCTTGAACGGTGCCTGGGGAATGGCAGTTTCAAAAATTACATCACTGTCATCAGTTTTAAATCAAATTTTCAAACATACATGCATGCACGCACACACACATACACACGCACAGTGTTCTGATGTTCGCTCAAAAATCTAGAGCTGGTGGGGGAGGGTACGGAGGGGGAAGTGGTGTACCCACAACATGACTAACAAAAATGTACAACTGAAATCTCACAAGGTTGTAATCTATCATAACATTAATAAAAAAAAAAAAAAAAAAATCTAGAGCTGGCAGATTGTGGGAGGGAGAAATCACCAAGGAAGTGTTCTAACACATACAGAAATCCACAATACCTCCCAGGGAGGGTTCCAAGTTGGCATTACTCTTGACTAAGCATTAGCATATTTATTTATGAAGTTCCTGATATCAAAGAACCCTCCACGTAGGGGATGAGGTAGGATGAAAACTGAGGTGATGGTCTTTTTCTTTTTTTTTAAATTACTATTACTAGCTGAGAAACTAACTGAATTTTTAGCTTTCAAATATTGGTACTAATAAATGCACAAATATCTCAGATACAGTTGGAGGAGCTCAGCAATTGATCTGTAGTGAAGACTGTGCTGAGAGATATTTCGATTAGGCTTCAGGAACCAGGATTCAAGACTGAGTAGGAATTTTACCAATTGGGAAATTTTTCTACATACATGCTTGCCTCTAGCACTAGCACTGTAAGACGCAATTAGAACTCATTTTCCATACAATGTGGTCAAAATGGTTCCTTTTCACTAATCTTCACAAAAAAGAAGCTAAATTCCTGGACTGCCACATTAGTATAGAGAAGGGAAACTATACAGCATGATACAGTCTCTTGTTCAGAAGGTGTAATTATTTATACAGGATGAGTAGAGATGACTTTTAATAAACCAGAGCAGCGCTCCCCAAAATCCACAATAGCAGATAATACACAAAATCATTTAGACTGCACTGCAATTGTTCATATTCAGGCCACCACAAACAAACAAAATTAACATGGGAGCCAAATAATTTTGTATGATCTCAGAGCACATTAGATTTTGATGATGATTTAAACAACTTAGAAGCACCACGGGATGTTTAAAAAGCAGTAAAATTTTTTGGATAGAGCTTCCCAGTGGATAACCAAGAGATGAAGATTTGACTACAGAAGTAGAAATGAATACTTCATTCATCAAATCCCCTTGGACCCAGCTTGTGAAGCAGTACCTGATACACAGTAGGTGTTCAATAAAATACTCTCCTTATTGCTGAAAGGCATTTGGGTTAACCATCGGGAACCATGGATCATGTGGGACTTGCTACCAACTGGGAAGTGTGTTCCAGTCCTCCACACAGGGAGCTCTTGGACATGTGATATTTCTACACTGATGATACCAGCTCAACACAAGTTGACAAAAGGCAAGTCATATTGTAGAAAAGAAACCATATTGTAACTTTGAATGACCTCTGTTTAATTAACCCAATGCTCTGTAGATTTAACGGCCCCTCCCAGCTGCTACAAGTTGATAACTTTGTTCTTTTGAGTTCCTTAGGAAGGTGATGATGCCAGGGGCAGAGAGTCTATGCTGATAGCCATCATCAATGACAACTGAAAGATCAGGGTATAGGGCTTTGCTCTGGTCTATGACACATATCCAGTAAAACAAAAGACTATCAGGAACTAAGACCAGATGTCTGCCCCCACCTGGAGATCATATGGAGGCCCCACTGGGATCACTGTATTTTTCTAATTTTAAAAGTATTTACACTTGTTGTAAACAAATTGATGAATTTTAGAAATTATATAAAAGTGCAAAAAGGTAAAACATTTTATGATTATAAAAACTATTTTCACAGTGTAAAATGGCAAAACGATTTATAATAGATATTACTAAATTGCCCCTCAAAAAGGTTATACAATCTGTAGTCTTATCAACAGTGTATGAGCTTCTTTGCTGCCCCATAATCTCTTCAAGATGAAACATTACTAATCTTTGTTATCTTTCAGGCACAAAATGACATTGCTTTAATTTATATTTTTAAATAATTACTGAAATTGGGGATATTTTCTTATGTTTATTGGCCATTTGCATTTTGTCTTTTATAAACTACTTATTCATGTTCTTTGTCTATTTTTCCTACTGATGTATAGGAATTCTTTTTATACGTTGGATACAACTTAACATTAATAGGCAAGTATTGGTAATAAAATCAAGAATTCTTGAAAAAAGTTTTCGAAAGAAAACTCATGAAAGAAGTAGTTCTTTTACCTTCGATGCTGAAAATTTGCTCTCCCAATGTCCCAGCCTTTTCTAGTAGGGCTACTTCATCAGACACATTGAAAAAGTACCTTTCTGTTGGAATACTGGCAATTGCTTTAATTTCTTTTATTAAATTTTTAGTGTCAAGGGCGTTTCTGTTTAAGTACCCAAGAACCTTGAAAACAGAGAAAGAAGGAAAAAAGGTCATTACTGCTGTACTAATTTCCCAGTTAGCACTTTCTAGGCTGTTTCTGAAAATAATAAGCCCTCTGAAGACATAAATCAAGCAACATCTCCACATCCCCTTAGCTGACAGGACTGCAAATCAGCAAGAAGCAGAGAGAGAGTAGAAATTTTCTTTTCTATTAAGCCATGAACAGCAAATGAGAAAGTGCAATCTTGGGAAGTTACAAAGGAACATTTACCCAAGTAAAAAGAAAAGCCACTTACTGCTATGCCAAACCTCAGTATATTGTCACTGTTGCACTGATCAATCACGGCTTTCAACATGGAACCATCATGTGATTCACCATCAGTTACAACCACCATGACTTTCGTAGCACCTCGCCGTCCACCAGCGGCTGCTGAATAAGCAGAATCCCTGTGGTGGATAAAATTAAAGACTCACTAGCAAAAGATGAAGGTACTATGTGGACTTCTGCTTAGGTAATGTCATATCAATATAAATATTAAATATAAATATGAAACTTCTTTGAGCATAACCTATTGAGACTTAAAATTTCTCTGTCAGTCTTGGTGACATAACTGCATTCTATTTGTAGCTTGTAGAGAAACATATAAAAATATAAATTTTGCTTGGCATTAAAAATAATTTCCATGGTTTCCATGGTGTGTATGTGTTTATGTGTGCGTGTACGTACATGTGTGTGCATTTACATCAGGAACCCTTAGAGTTATCTTCTAATAAGAAAATTAAATTCATTAATATTAATTAACAGAGCAAAGATATACATTCCTTTCATAAACTTTATTCATAGGATCTGCATTTACTTTTTCAATACTAAATTGTTTTTTAAAAAGTTATAGATATGCATGGTAAAAGAAACTCAAAGCATTGGGAGGGGTGTAAAACAAAATTTGACACCAAGCCACTGTTCCAAAGGTAACCACTCTTATCAGTTCATGTTTACTTCTAGAAAATGTTTTCTCTAGATGTATATGCATAGTCTACTCCTAAAACTTTTATACAAATGGGGGCATATTCTATATAATTGTGTTTCTTTTTGATGCAGATCTTTTCATATCAGTAGTTATAAAGCTCTCCTTTTTAATGGCTGCATAATATTTCATTATTTGGAGGACCCATAGTTTATTTAACCAATTCTCCATTATTGTGCATTTAGGCCATTTTGAGCTTTATAAGTCATGCTGTAATGAACGTCCTTGTGTATATATCTTGGCATACTTTTCCAAATGCATCAGTAGGATAAAATCTTAGCAGTGAAATTATTGGGACAAAGGATTTACACATTTCAAATTTTGATAGATAATGCCAAATTTCCCTTTAAAATTTCCATCAATTTATATTACCACCAGTATACAAAGATGTAAGTTTCTCCACTTCTTTTCCTTAACAATGAGGATTATTAATTTTTTAATTTAGGGCATTCTGATAAGTAAGAAACAGTATACAATTAATTGCATTTTTCACTATAAAGGGATGATGAGCATTTTTATATATTTATTAACCAGCTACATTTCTTTCTGTATGAACTCTTGAGCTTTCTTTATCATTGCCCATTTTTCTTTGTGCTGTTCATCATTTTCCTGATTAGTAAGATTTCTTTGTTAATAAAGAAAATTATCCTTTGTCATAAATATTGTAAATAATTCCCTTAGTTCATTAATCATCTTTTGAATTTAGTAGTATTACTTCTGCAAAGAAATTTTACATTTTGATATAATCAAATCCATTAACTTTTTTGGTGTGTCTTTTATATTTGACATGGTATTTTAAAAGGACTTGTCATCTCTAAGAGTTTTTTCTTTAATCACCCAAGTTTTCTCCTAGTCCTTTAATAGTTTCATTTTCTTAGATTTAAATTTTTGGTCCGGTTGAAATTTGTTTTTATTCAAGGAGTTAAGCAGGGATTCAGCCTTATTTTTTTCTAGATGGTTAGCCAGTTGTCCGATAACTTTTTTTTCTATTGGATTCTCTTGTTGCATATTCTTTTCGGGAAATGTCATCCACTCCTTTGGATTAACTACCTTCTATATGATGACACCTTAAAGTGTATATCTGTTTCCATTTCATCCCTCTCATCTTCAAATTGATGTGTTCAATGCTTGCTGGATATTTTCACCTGAACGTGTAAGGGGCACTTTAAATTCAACGTGTTTAAAACCGAGAGTATCATTTTATTTCCTACAACTTTTCTGCATTCTATATAGTAGAACAAAGAAATATCCAAAAAATTTTCATATTTCTCATCCAGATAAATTTGAATTACAGAACTCACATCAAATACCTTTTGAGTGAATTATACTCTTTATGACTTATGGTAGAGCTCATGTGATGAGAAGGTTGCTGAGGGTAGAAACTGTGCCTCACTGAGTTTTGATTACCTTCAGGTCTTGGAAAAATAAATTGCAACCATAGGCACTCAGTGAAATAAGATGAATGGAATATGGCAATATTTACTGAAAGAGTGTCAGAATTCTATTTGATGTCGCAAAGAAACAGATCAAAAAGAAAGAAAGAAAGAAAGAAAGAAATAGAAGTAATTACATTCTGGAAGGTGTGAGGAAGAAGTTAGGTGATTCTCCTAATACTGGAAAGATTCCTGTTAGCGTGGGAAATAGTGGTAAGAAAGAGATGCTGGCACAGGGAGAAAACCAAAGTTTGAAAAGATGATGAAAGCCACGCAAGTCCCATCTTAACAGTAGCTATTGTCCTCGAGAAGAAAGCTTGCCAGGCCCCAGGCTCCTTCCAGGGAAAAATGCCACACCTATATTCACTGCTGAAAATACAGGCCCTCTGCAGTTTCTAAATCCTCTGCGACTTGCTATGTCAACTTACTCTTCCCCTAGGTCTAGTTTACTGGACCAGGAAGGGGACTCCGCCTACTGGCAGCTGATACATTGACTGGCCAGCAGCCTATGAGACAGCTTCACCCAAAAGGACATCTTAATAGGGATAATAAAGATTAACCAAATCAACCATATCTTCTCTTGTAGGAAATCTGCTTTTGAGACAAATATGGAGCGTAACTAGTTGATAGAAGTGGCAACTGGAATATATACCCAGAAAAAAGGAGGGACAGATATAACAGGGAATTCAGAAATAGAAATGACAGGATGTGGTGAATGACCAGATGTGTGATCTAAGAAGGAGCAGAAAGAACAAAGAAAATCATCAAGTTTTTACCCCGAGTGACTGGGCAAAAAGGTGGTGACGTGACTCAAAATGGCAAAATCATGAGGATGGGTAAGGAAAAGAACAAGGCCAGTTTAGGATGTACTGAATTTGATAAGTGAGCCAGCACTCCAAATGAAGATAATCAGCATCAGCTGGATGCCTCTGTGAATTCCGGGAGCGAGTTCAGGGCTGACAACACAGCAATGGGGTAACCCACATAGGGCTGAAGCTGATGCCACAAGAGTGGATACAATGCTTAAGAGAAAAGGGTGATAAAAAAAAAAATGGCTCTGTTTTGTGAAGAAAAAATGGGAAAAGGAGCCAGTAAAGAGGTAAAAATGTTGACAAAAAGTTGGCAGGGATTCTAGAAGTTTGTGATATCATGGCAACTGAGGCAGGAATAGCAGTGTGTGCTCCTCATTATAAAATGCTCAGGAAGCTAAAAAGGATGAGGCTTGAGGCAGGACCCCTGGGTTTCTGGGTGATTAAGAAGGCCACATTTACCGGGTCACAGAGCCATGTGCGTCAAGGAAGTGAAGGAGTATAGACAATTCTTTCAGGAGTTACGGTAGTGGAAGGAAGAATGCACAAGATGAAAAAGGCAGGAAGTAGGGTGAAGGGAAGGTGAACTTATTGTTCTCATTTATTTTTTAACAATAGGAGAGTGTTTAGCATTTTTGTAAAGGTATCTGATGAAAACAGCAGATGAAGGTCAGCGGTGCCGAGAAAACAGAGAAACTGAGCTATATAGTTGTAAAGTTCACACTGCCTCAGATTGTAATAAGGATCATACACTCACTCAATTAAATTCAGACTCCTAGGTCATTAACATTTAAGGTTCTTTGGCCCTTCTTAATTTGCATGAAGTGCTCCATTAGCTCAAGTCCTCTGTGGCCTCGATAAATATTAACAAATAATTGCAGATTGCCCCATTTCCTACTGTTTTAACCTAAGGTCTTTTAATTTCATTTCATTTACTTCATATAAAATCTTAAAAAATAGTGTAATAGCTCATAAAATTCCTAGAAATCAAAGATTTTTAAATTTCATTTCCCACTGCCTTCTCAAAGTGTTCAAGTTACAGAATGCTCAAACTTTTCCTCTTATTAGTTCTGATTTAAGTGTGGCTACCAGGTATATTATTTTTCTTTGTCTTTTCTTTCCTTTTTCTTACTTATAAGTGCTTCTATTTTCTCAAAATATTGGCCTATTAGCATCATAACTTACCTTGCATATTGAATTGCTTTGAAGGTATTTGTGAGGTCCCCACCAAATTGGAATGTCTGGGATGTCGCTTCAACCATCTCAGCTTTAGTTTTAAAAGTGTTCAGGTTAAACACAACTCTTGGATTATTGGCATATTGAATTAACCCCACCTTCAAGAAAGCAGAAGTTTATTAAAGGGTTGTCATTAAGTGATAAATCGTTTCTATTTAATGAATATAATAAAAATCAAAAGTGCATTTGGACTGATAGCTTAAGGGAACCATTTCCAACTTTGTTCTTAGGAATAGTTATTTTTCTTCCAATGCAGTGACTTCCTTTTTAGAAGTCACCCGTGTACAGGAACAGTACTTGTTGATAAGTAGGATGATATGCTATTGTGTGCAATTTGGTTTTCAAGAGCAATAACTGTAGATTTTAAAGCATGGTCCTATAATATTTTACTATAACTATTAATATAAAGTTTGTAACAGGAAGATTGAAATGATATAAATACATTTTCTAATTACCAATGGATATAAACATGTCAACAATTATAAGTAGTCATAGATGGAAGAGAACATCCATCATTGAGGATAATTAGATAATAACCAAAGAATTAGAGTTGAATACAAGAAAAACCAATGTTCTAATTAATGCAGTCAATTTGGATGTATTTATTTTGCTGGATTTCCTTTAATCACAGACTTCAGCATCCCTGGAGGAAAGTTGCTATATGTGCATGTGGGGCAGGAAGTTTCCGGTCTTCAGAGAAAATGTCATCAGAAAGAGTCTTATTTGAGAGAGCTGAGAGACTTGACAACTTCTGAATAAGATGTTTGGGCACATTCCCTAATCCTTTAGATCGAGAAGGTCAGACACTTCTGTCAATGTCCTTGTTCTCAGCACTGAAATCATCCTCTATGCCTAGGAGTTGGGGTTTCCAGAACAGGAAATGGCAATAAGAGGAAAGTGGTGAAAGGGCCTCTGAAATAAAGGTCAGCATGTAAGGAAGGTGGAAAAGGCAAGCCCTGGGTTTCTGAATTCAATAAAGTATTTTGCTAGAAAGGCATTAACTAGGCACCCAGAAGATGGCAAAAAATATGATATTGCTGGACTCCTTTCCTTAGGATAGGATGTAAGACTTGAGAAAAAGAAAAGGACTCTGAGGATTTTGAAGTCTAAGATGAGAGGAAGAGGGTAGTGACTCCCATGACACAGCTCCAGAACTTCTGTGTGAGAAAAGGAAAGGTTGAATCGAAGGTTTAAAGAAATGAGGTATATTAGGTCTGACAGAAAGGTCAAATTTAGATTGCAAGAAAAGAGACTGAGCAAAACCACCTCTGGAGATGCAGAAGATGCATTGGGTTAGGAAGACAAGAAGAGAAAGGCTAAGAATTCCATACGAGAGACTTGAATACAGTAAGTCATGTTATTGGGGGTAATCCATTTAGAGACAGCGAAAATAAGCAGATACATATGAAAACTTCTCTTATGAGGGGCCTTCACAGTGATGCTCTCCAGAAACCAGTGCTATATCTAGTCTTATTTGACTGAATTTTCTGGTAAAAGCTACAGTGAAACCTCCAAAGTTTCAGAGGGTGCTAACATCCTTTTGGTATTGAAAAGCAAAGTCAATGAGGAAAACACGTAACAATATTTTATGATACCTTACAGAAAAGCAGAAAATCAAATTTCAACACAGATATCTGCAAAGCATTTAGGGAAAAATGTTCCAACAATTTTTACGAGATGTTGGACACTGGAACATCAGATGCAACCCAGGAACATACACTGGTAACCCTGTGGACTGGTCCCTGTTGACATGCATTCGGGGTGCTGCTATAACCAGAATGACCTGTAAAATGGCAGATCAAGTAAGAAAGGAAAAAAAGCCCAAACTTTAAAAATAAATGCTATTCAGTTTTACAGAAGCATGAAGCTTCTGCTCCTGAGTTTTGCTTGCCTACTTCAAAAAGATAGAAAAACAAACTAAAACTCCTTAAAACATAGATAGTTATACAAAATTATTGAAAAGACTTGTCCTGTGTAAAAAAAGGAAGGTCGGACTAGAATATGATGAAAGGGTCTAAAATAATAAATGGCAGAATGGTGCTGTCTATGGACTTATACATAAAAATCTAAAAATTCAAGGATAATTCTTTTACCAGTAAGAAGTAAACAAAAGGAATTCATTATCAGTTCAAGTGTGAATAACAAAAAAATACATATTGGATATTAAAATGTATTGGTAAATTCATGAGTTAGAGGAGGGAAAAATAAACAACTCAAGAGGATTAAAATGCTATATGCCACATCCAGTGCCTGTGTCGGAAATAGAAATCTAAGCTCAAATACCAACCTGCATTGGGCAAAGGTATAGACAAAATAACTCACCGTAGTACAAGTTTCAACAAACTTTCAAAATCACCATTAAATGCATTTAATATGAGGATCCGACAAATGCAAAAATTAAGACCTCATATCCAACAATATTTTCTCAGAAAGCAAGCCATGGGTTAGTGTAGGTATTATTGACATCCATACCTGTGTTTTTGTGGGGCCTATATCGAGGCCTTGTACAAATTTCTCCAAAAAATTCTTTACTGCCTCCCAGGGATAAATACTGTTTGATTCATCACACACAACCACAACATCTATGAGGGAAGGGCAGGCTACACAGGAAAAGATGAAAGAAACAGATTTCCACAGGTGAGTCAAACTTCACACCCATATAAAAATGAGATTTACAGTAAAATAGACTTGAGGGGGTGACTGGCACTTGTTGATAAATTTTTCCCCTCCTTTTCTGTGAGGCACTGCTCAGACCTTCTGCACATTCGTCACTTACTCTGAGCTGCAGGTGAAAAGCTGGCCAAGAGCTGAAAATCGGGACTGACGTCAGAACAGACACCAGTTGTGTAATATTGGCTTCCGCACTGCTGTGCCCACAGGGGACCACATGTCTTCAAAGAAATGAGAACAATGACAAAACACATGGAAAAGGTTAGCCCTCTATCTCTCCATTTGTGAAACTCAGAAATCATTTCTGCTCTTTTACCAGATACTAGGAATTGCCAACTCTTGAAACTAAGTCAAAAATGGCTTTGAGTGAAAGTGCATGGGAGCAAAGAGAAGTGAGGGAGTAGGTGGCCGACGTGCTGTGCCCAATGGCAGGCCACTCAGGAGGGGCACTGAGACTGTCTGGGACAGCTTTCAGCGTAGGGAGAAGCCCATTAAGTCACCCACAAAGACAGAGGAAAGGGGTACTTTCCTTTCAGAGAACACCCAGGAGAAAAATGAGTGCACGGTTCATTTTTTGTCTCTCAGGTGCTTCATCTGTAAAATGAGGATAATCATACCTCCTATCTTTTAAGGTAGTTGTGAAGGTAAAATGGGTCTATGAAACACTTAGAACAGTGCCAGGTAAATAGCAAGTAGCATATAATTGTCAGCCAGCGTCATTATCGTTGTCATTCTTGAACATAGGTCTCTTCCTGTCCCTTCTATTTATACTATTCAGCAGAAACCATAAACCCACGTTGCCAAGGGCCAGGCAGGAAACCAAGAAGAGTGCTTGGGGCCAGGTATAGACAGCAAGGTGCATGAAGAACCCACACCTTATACAGGAGCAGGCCACTATGGCTCCTGCCCATTGATTGGTGTGAAACAGGCCAGGCCCTGTGTTACCAGATCTCACAAATATTCAAGGAGAGTCAGAGAGGGCAAATTTTGTGTGAAAATTCAGCTAAAAAAAAAAAAACCACTCTGTGAGCTAAACAAACACAATAAGGTTCATGAACTGCCAGTTTTTAATTTTGTTATAAAGTATTTCTTTGAGGACTTCAGAATTCCTATTTTCACTCCCTAAGACCTTCAGTCATCAAGGATGGCACTTGTCTCCTTGCCCACATCACATGTGCTCCAATTCTTAATATCTCCATTAACCAGACCCCAAGTCTCCGCTTTTCAGCAGCCCTTGAATGTCAAGAACTCCTGATTCACTTACATGGGAAATATTAGATTAAATAGTATTAAAATCACCAGATGTAAAAGGAAAAAATTGGCAAAGAGAAGTCTAGTCAAGATCTTAAAAAACATCTACCAAGTTTAACACAATATAAAGCTGTGGATCAATTGTTAAAACTGAGCACAAAAGTGTGGACTTGCAAAAAAGCCATTGGAAGAATAAAAGGGTATTTTATTTGACCCAGTTTAATTGTTGGTAGCTCAGAGGAGAAGCAGCTGTAGTCATATTTCACGCTCAACGAACAAGGCATAGTTTTTCCCCCTATAAAACTGGTTCATTTTTAGGGGAAAATTGGTAGTTCACCAAATAACAGACACCAATTATTGATTCCTATATCCCCATCCCCAAGTTGGTTTTTTTTTTATCACCTTGAAGAATAATAACTCACAAAGTATTCAAAAAAGATTTTTTTGCTTTAAAAGCAGTGGAAAACAGCATTAAGAACTTGAAATTAGAATATGCCAATTGTTAATGCCAGAACTACATTCCTGCTTTAAGCCCAGAACTTAAAAAGTTTCAAAAAAATGTGATGATTGTCAGTCTTTTCCACATAATTCTTAAGAGTATCTTAAGATGTTGACCTTTTAGGTATGTAAAGGAAACTTTCGCTTTTTTCTTTCTTCTTTCTTTTTCTTTTCTCTCCCCTCCTCCCTCCCTCTCTGCTTGCTACATTGATTGCTAAATTAACCTCTCAAATTCTCTTGGAAATTTGTTTCACTTTACCTGAAGTTACTGATTAAAACTTTTGAAGCACATTCTGTAATCTCTATATCTCAATATGTTCCTCTTTCTAAATCTATTCAACCTTACAAACAAAAAAAGGTGAAAGCAACCCTATAATAAAGACTTTGGAATATCATAAACCATGAAGATTCATTGCAATATTCATTTATGCACTGATGGAGCACCTATTATAAGCAATAGTTGATTTACTTAGTGGTACCAAAGTCTGTCTGAATACTAATATCTATTAGTGAAAGTAGAATGACATTGTTCAAAACTGATTACATTTTTAGAATAATGCAGTTATACACAGGAGCTTTTAAGTTAGCACGCCAAGAGTATAGATAGCTAATGGAAAGTTCAATTACACTCTCTAAGACGATGGTAGCAGGGCAATACAACTAGCACACACCTACAAGAGCTGGTGGAAATGTTGAATAAGATTGGGTGTTTATTTGCCTTTAATATTTTTTTGGTGTGTGATGGTTTTCATTTTTCATATAGTCAAATCTTTTCAAAAATTTCCTATCTTATTTTTTAGATAGTCGAATCTTTTCAACAATTTCCTATATTATTTTTTCTGTTAGTTCTAAGCTCAGAAATTCTTCCCCATTTCAGAAAATTTCCACTTTCTTCAAGTTTTTTACATTAACTCTTTAATCCACTTGAAAGTTCACTTGGATACGTAAGTTATTAACTAATTAATTGTCCTTGGATCACTTGTTATATAAGGCATTCTATTTCACTGATCTGCGATGTCTTTCACAGCATTCTAGAAACTAAATGAGAATAAATGCTAACATGAAATAAGAGATTGAGCCACACCTTAAATAATATAAGATTAGCCAATGGCTATAGGAAATGATTAAAAACAAAGACATATTTTAGCTTTGAAACTTACTTTCTGAATTAGCAATAACTCTGTTGAATGTTCCTACAGCAAGTAAAAATGAGACCTGGAATCTGGCTGTTATCAACAAATACTAAGCACACTTTCCAAGGGCAAAGAATTGGTGTTCCCTTTGCTCCCCTTTCTCAAATCATTCTGTGGCCATGGTTTTGCTGACTATCTTAAGAAGTCCACACACCATCAGATTGTTAGTTCACACTGGATATCCACACAGCATGATTTATCCAAAAGCATGCTCTAATATTTAAGCCTCAAGATTAGATTTGATAGGAGGGATGGTGAGAAGATACTGACTTCACACTTGCTTGAGGGGAATGAGGATTTGAAAAGTCAATACTCACAAGAAATCCTCCGGTTCCCACATTCCTTGTGAGCGTCAAGCCAAGGCTCATGTTGGTTTTCATCTCGGTAACATTGGGAATGCTTGTGGAAGCTTTCAAAGGGAAAAAGATTTTAAAAAGTGACTAAATCTTCACCGTTTATTTAAAGTTGTTAAACACATACACACATACTCATGTTTATGTGTAGCGTTGAAGTTAATGTTTTGCGTCCAGGTGCTCGCGTTATGTAATCAGGTGTAGGGAAATGAAATGCCTTCAGTGATGGGGCAGCTCACCTAAATGCTTGAGGATGCAGAACGTAAGATATTAGGGGGTGGGGTCTGGAAAGGGCACAAATTATACACATTTAAATGTAAATTTTTTAAAAATCAAAGTCCTGGCCAAACACAGCATATCCGAGGACAGCATTTGGTCACAAGTTTGCATCCCTGCTCTTTCCAAGGTCATGATGGCTCTATCTAACGTTTTATTCTGAATTAGTAAAATTGTCCTTAAAGTGTTATCAAAGAATGCCATATAGTAGAATCTGGCTCAACATAATAGTAGGTAAATTTTAAAAGGAAATCATGAGACTAGCCATGTAAAATAATAAATAAATCTCTCCAACCTCCTCTCTCCCACTGAACTAGGGCATCATCCACTGTATCCATTCTTGAGTTATTGGACATTGGAATTCTCTTCAATAATATCATTATTTACTCTTGTTCTCTAATCTCTGCCAAGCCAATATTGCCACTTTCATTTATCCCTCATTTCCCAGGGTGACCATTTTAAAACTTTACCCCTCTTTTCAAGTCTCCAAACTCAACCTGGGTCCCATCAAACTCTGTGGATAACCTGTCTACTCCAGAAAACGACAATCACCCTTGAAGGTAATCTCAGCTTCTCTTATCTCTGGAGTAGACAGGTTATTCACAGGGATTGATCGGACCCAGTAATTTAAGTAATTCTTAAAATTACTTGTTCTCTTTCCTTTGTGTCTTAGAGAAAGGAGCATTCTTTCTAAGACTCATTTTCCCAGGTACCAGTGACATTAATTCCATCCAGTTAACTCTATTTTTGACTGATAGTCACTCCCTTATCACCTCCTTCCACTCTCCCTACAAATAAGATCATCTTTTTTTTATTAGAAAAATCTTCTATTAACCATGTTACTCCATCAAACTATTTTCCCAGTTCTCCTTCACTACCCAACTTCTGGAAATAGAGGTCTCCTTTCCCCCCTCGTGCTTGGTCACTACTCACCAGCTCCTAAATTCTCTGTAATCTATTTTCTCCCCTCAACACTGCTGGATTTACCCTTTAGGCAAGAAAGTTACACAATATGATTTCCCGAGTCAGAAATGAAATAATAGAATTTCCATATGTATGTTTTTTATTCTTTTAAGTTTATTTTTATTTATAAAGATAATATGTCAGTACAAGTACATTATTTTTAAAAAATAAAATATATACATTAGAGGTGAGTGTTTAAAAGTTAGAGGTGATGTGATATATTAGGGGTGATATAATAAAGCTTTTGAGGTACATAATAAAACTTTGGAGCACTCACTTCTAATGCATATATTCTTAGAAATTTTATATATGTATAATATATATTTACATATGTATGTATAATATACATACGGTGAGTGTGGTGAGTGTTCAGAATGTTTAGAAAACACCAATCTAGATCACCCAGAACCTCCTCAAATAAGCAGATGATCTTTACTCAGTCCTCATATCCTTCGACCTCCATAGCATTTGACATCCTGACTCCTTCCACCTCACTGAAAATATGCTTACTGAGCTGCTACTACGTGCCAGAAATTATGCTAGAAGTTAGGTTTGCAGGGATGTGTAAGAAACACTCCTGCCATGTTTCTAAGTCTTAATCATGGTTTTTGAATCTCTTTCTTTCCTTGATTTCCATAACATTGTATTTTCCTAATTCATGCCTTAATTCTTCAGAACTCTACGACTCCTCAGTGCTGGTTGTTTTGAATAACGACAATGATCAAATTGAGCAACTTTCTACTTGCGTCAGGAAGGCGTGAAAACACGATTTGTTTAGCTTTCCAGTCTTGGACTTTTAGTAACTTTTTGCATTAACAGAAAGCATCTGAGATGTGGATAATTAAAACAGCAATACCAAACAATTACAAATAATTAAAAATTGTGAATATTTTTCATTAGAATAAAATAATTTAGACATGAACAGAAACACACAGTATTTCTGAGCACCTCCAGGATCAGCTCTCGTAGTGACATTTCTATACTTAACGGTTTGTTTTGAGGAGGGAGAAAGGTATGCATAGCTTCAGATTTCTGTAAGTAATCAGCAAAGTAATCCTAAATGTAGGTGGAAACTGGTCCACAGTCTAGGGGCAGATGGTCCAGGAGGCAGTACCTTTCCTACGCATCTTATTAAATCAGGTCTTCAAACTGTGTTGGAAATTTGGATACAATTGGCCCCACATGATTAAAGAGACGAAGACAAAATAAAACAAGCTGTCTGTATTTCTTTAAGACAGAACGATGATTGGTTTTGTTGTTGTTTTTCATCCAGGTATATAACAATTGAGATTTTTGTCATTTGTAAAAAACCTCATTGCTAATTACCACTTACTTTGCAAATTCAGTTTTTCACACGTAGCAGTGGATAGATCAACAGGACACTTATAGACATCTCCCATTCGGTTCTCAGGAAAGCCGCTCCAAGGTGAACCAACCAGTAACCTAGAAATAGGAAGTTTTTTTGTTAGACATAAAATGTTAGCTATAGTTTCTTAAAGATAAGACTGACCACAAAACCATGAAGAAAAAACATTTAATTTCAATTTTTAATAAGCAAGGGGCTGACCCCATGGCTGAGTGCTCAAGTTTATGCACTCTGCTTCAGAAGCTGAGGGTTCACTGGTTCGGCTCCTGGGCACAGACCTACGCACTGCTCATCGAGCCATGCTGTGGCAGCATCCCACACAGAAGAACTAGAATGACCTACAACTACAATATGCAACTATGCACTGGGGTTTTGGGGAGGAAAAAAAAAAGAGGAAGATTCACAACAGATGTTGGCTCAGGGCCAATCTTCCTCACCATCCACCCCCCCCCCCAAAAAAAAGGTGAATATAGTTAGGGAAACCGAATCGAATAGTTACAGATTAAACAATAAATAAATAAATAAATAAATAAGTGAACAGTTCATATGTGTTCAGCTAGAATTCGATCTTTTTCCTTTCCTCTTAGTGGATCAAGAATCCTTGAAGAATGTCTGCAATACAGCTGTCTTGCCACAACACCCTGGGAGGTCTCCCTGAAGCAGTCCTGTCCAACAGAAATGTAATGCAAGCCACAATCTGAGTAATAAAAGGCAAGCCACAAATGTGAGTAATATAATGTGAGCCACAAATAAAAGTACAATTACAGATGTAATTTTAAATTTTCTATTAGCCACATTAATAAAATAAAAAGCAACAGGTGAAATTAACTTAAATGACATTTTATTTAACTCAATATATCCAAATTAGCATGCAATCAATATAAAAATTATTAATGAGCTATCTACATTTTTTTCCATTTAAGTCATTGAAATTCAGTGTGCATTTTATACTTAGAGCACATATCAATAAAGACAAGCAACATTTCAAGTGCTCCGTAGCTGCATGTGGCTAGTGGCTACCATACTGGTTAGGATAGCTCTAAAAAATGAAACAATATTAAAACCAAAAGCAAAAACTAACATTTGTTGAGTGCTTTATGTGCCCTAAGCATTTTCATATGTTAACTTACTTAGGGAATGGATGAGTTATCTAAGCGGCTTTGTATTTACTGTCTATATAAGGGATCCTTAGCAAATATACTAATGGGGCTCTCCTTAAGCGTCACATGTTTATAGCCAGAATATAGGATGTAGAGGTCAGAGAGTGGTGCTCACATCCTCCCTTTGGTTAGTTTCAGCTCCTACAGAGCTTCTCCAGCTGGAGACTATGTGTTTTCCCGTAGAACTACTCCCCCGACATTTCTGGTCAGAGAAGAACGGATAGAAAGAGTCCATGGAACAGTCTGATCTTTAGAAACTACAGCAAGTTAAGTATTCAGCAACACCCAGTTACTAAGAAAGAATATTTAATTCAATGTTTTTTCCTTGTCAAAGTTGGGAAGGATTAGATTATCTGTCTATGAAACTTAAATTCTTTCATGAGCCTTCTGTATAAACATTTTATCATTATCGATTAAACAGCATGTGCCCCCTGCTAAGCCCTACAGTGGAAAAAAAAGACTAAGGCACACTCCAGTCTCCTAAATCTAGTGAAACTGTTTAAAATACAAGACAAGTAAAATATTAATAATACAAATGAACAAAAAGATATGAATAAGTTCTCCTTTAGAACAAACATTAAAATGGTCAAAGGAAGTGAAAATGGACATTGAAGGATGAAGGTGGTAGTCAGCATTCTCAGCAGAGGGAACAGCATGAACAATCATGGAAAAAGGAAAATACGGCTTATTTTGAAAGACAGTTAATGGTTCTGTAATAAGTTTCTCCCCTTATTCATCTTATACTATTATTCTCAAACTAATATTTTATAGAACATTCTAGAATACTTAAATTCAGTTAACTCTGATTAAGGGTAGATTTGAAAGATTTCTGTCTTCTTATGAGCAGATAATTTAGCATCATCTACCTGTTAAAATATTGCCTATAGATAGTATTACAATAATATCAGGCATACAGGTTAAGGTTTTGAAAAAGATAGAAATCTAAGTGTTGGATATTAGTAAGTCCCAATATTCATTTTAATGGAGGGAGAGAATCAGTGGCAGGATCTGCAATGCATGTTTGATCATATCTGATGCTCTTCACGTTCATGACAACTCAGAGGAAATTAGGAAACGTATCAAGCCTCTGGACTGTGAAAACTGTCCTCCAGCTGCTGGATTTTCTCTGTCTGTACAAGTCCTTCATTCCAAAGTGGTACTACATTACCTTGGATTTTGGTGTGCAGGACACATCTTATAGTATAAACAAATATAGAGAGAAATAATCTGCTCTTGCTTACTTTCCAACCCTGTTTCTTTCCACTCAACTTCCTAAAACTCTCTATTTCAGTCATAAATTGAACTCAGCTCTCCCACCAGATCAGAGTGTCTCTTGCTTCTAAACCTTCACACATGCTATTCCCTGCCTGGCAAAGTTCTACTCATTAGTTAGACTCCCATTAGACCCATTTCCTCCAGGAAGTCCCCTGGCTCTTCCGAATCTGGGCAAGGTGGCTCTCCTGAGGACTTCCATAGCCTCTGACCTTTCTCTAGCCCAGTTTTTGTCATGTTACTCTGCAACCATGTGCCTACTGGCTAAATCTCCCACTACGTAGGAAATGTCCACGAGGGCTACGAGGTGAATGAATGTTTTTGAATGAATGGATGAAATCGAACATGTTGAATGAATGAATGAAAAAAACGAATGGATAATTCTGCAGTATTATTTAAAAGAACTCTCTTGATTGAGGAGAAGTTAAGTAGAAAATTTTTATTTCTGTCCTTATTGAAGAGCATTTTCTTTTGTCCAAGTTAAAGACAAAAAAAGAGGTGAAAAAACTCAACAAAATTGAAAAGAAAGTATTACTTTCTTTTCAGTGTCACTGTTCTTGATTCCGTCTCCACATAGCTACTCTGCATCAAACTTGTGTTTTTTTAAGCAAAAGCTGACTATGGAATCTGCAGGGAACAAAATAGCACCTTATAGCAAGACACTATAATAAGAAGTGTGGCTCCGCCCCTTGGCATGCTGGGAATTGATATTAATTACAGCAAACCTTACAACAGCTGGTACTGTGAGTGAGGCTTTCCCAACATTATCTAATGAGCAAAACAAGTCTGAGATTATTTATCTCTATTTTACAGATGGAACCACCAAGATACAAGAGATGAGCTACTTCCTCATGTTCACATGCATAGTGAGAGGCAAGTGTAATTGATTCGGAAGCCTGGGCTCTTAATTCTTAAGACTATTCTTCCTCCTCTCCATTGAAATAGGGCCCAGATTGGGAAAACTATCTTTTTATTTTTTTTTTTTTAAGATTGGCACCTGAGCTAACAACCGTTGCTAATCTTTTTTTTTTTCTGCTTTTTTCTCCCCATATCCCCCCAGTATATAGCTGTATATTCTAGTTGTGGGTCCCTCTAGGTGTGGCATGTGGGACGCCACCTCACCGTGGCCTGATGAGCAGTGCCATGTCCGCGCCCAGGATCCGAACCAGGGAAATCCTGGGCCGCCGCAGCGGATCACGAGAACTTAACCACTTGGCCACGGGGCTGGTCTCTGGGAAAACTATCTTAACAGGTGGCTTGGGTTGCAGAACCATCAAGGAGTAGAAACTGGAAACTGAGGGCCAGGCCACACCTACCATGATGGGGGTGTGTAGCCTCTGTGGTTTATAAGGAGGCTGCAAACCAGAAGCACACCAGCCAAGGTCAGACTGTAAGAACAGATCCACACTGTGGGGCCCAGGCTGTACTGTTTACAATGCAGAGGAGAGAGAACAGGGTATGTTCAGATAGTACCAAATGTGGTAATTTAGGGGACTTTTGTTGTGCACATTTCCCAGCCATCCTCACCACAGCCCAAGAGAAACACACTGAGGAACAAAAGTTAAGTGTTTCTCATCTAAAATTTAACCATTTTTTTTCTCAGAGCCTCCAGTGGTAAAGCTGCACCACCAGCTACCCGTTTTCTCAATGAAAACAGTAGGTCAAAAGGCTACTTCCTGTTTCCTGTCGACTAAGCATTGCCTGAACATTCTCCCCGTCACCTCTTGCCACCTCTTTAAAGATTTCAGGATTTGATAACCTCACAGCTCAGGAGGACTTACGACATCTCCGCTACCACTGAGAGAGTTATGGCCCTCCTCCGTTAATCAGACAGGAAGAAGAGAAAGCAAGCATCTGCACAGTCGTGTCCCACTTAAGAGGGATGTGAAAGAACCTGAAATTCTCTCCAAGAATACATATAAACCCTGGGAGTATTATGCCGTATTAAACTCTTAACACAAAACAGTAGAAAACAGTGGGAAGCCAGACCTTTGTGGTGACTGTTAAGGAGCAATAAAGGTGTCCTTATCATATATGACTCATTCTTGAAACATCTCGAACCACATTAGTAAACCCACAGGTCGTCCTAGTCACTACAGAGAGTGTTTTAAAAGCCACCGCCCACCTCATTTCTTGGCAACGTCTCCAGTAGACTCTCCTCCTCACTTGTACCTCACGGCCTGGGTGAACTCCTGGTTCCTGACAGCTCATCCCCATAAGGAAGGGCTATGACATCACCGGTGGCTACTCCGAGGGGATTGTGAAATTCTTAAATTAATCAGACAGGAAGATGAGGAAGGCTGATATATTTATCCATAAAATTTTACGTAATCAGCTGGGGCAGGAAGAAACCTGCCAGGAGAGGATGCTACAAAGGTGGGGAACACGCTAAGTTAGTGGGTGAACCTGCTGAAGGAGGGCACAGCCTCTCGCAAGGAATGGATTGAACTTAACCGCAACCAGACAAAAGAGCTGCCTGACAGTCGTGTGTGCTGATTCTCAAAACAAAACAAAATCCCAAGATATAAACTTCTCTTTTCCTACAGTGAAACTGGGAATTCTTCCAAGACTACTTAAAATAACACTTACTGTTCAATTATGTTGTGGGAAAATAGTGATTATGTAGAGTTCCAAAACATAGCCAATTTGCCCACCTCCAGCGGAATTCAAAATACTTTGTTTAGTTAGGAAACAGTATTTATGGCGGTATAGGGAGTTTTAACCCACAATCCAGGGGCTGTTATAAATATCTTCCTTTGGTCTGTGAGTCTCAACTCTCCAAGCGTTCCTTCAATGCTAGAGATTTTTCTAGACATTATTGACAGAGGTGTACTTAAAACACTAAGGCAAAAGCTGTTTATTTGATTCAACAAAAGTTTACTGAGATATTGAGATCCTATGGGGCTGATATGTTGCACAACTCCAAAGGGGACCATTCCCATATGAATGGTGTGCCCTGGCCTTGTGCTGTATACAACCTGTGAGGCTGTATGTGGTGGCCAGACTGACTATGTGCCAGACTCGATTCTAGGCACTGGGGATACATTAATGAATAAGTCAGTCAAAAAGTTCTGGGCTCGTGGAGCTTATATTCTGGTGGGAAAAGATAGACAATAAATTTAATAAGTAAAACATATGGTGATGATAAGCAGTACTTCGTGGGAAAAATAAGTAGGATAGAGTTAGGAGTGTGGGGTGAAGGGTATTACAATCTTTATTAGAATGGACAGGGAGGGCCCCGCCCAGTGGCACATTGGTTGAGTGTGCACACTCCACATTGGCCACCGGGGGTTTGCCAGTTCGGATCCTGGGTGCGGACACGGCATCGCTTGGCGAGCTACGCTGTGGTAGGCGTCCCACATAAAAAGTAGAGGAAGACGGGCACAGATGTTAGCTCAGGGCCAGTCTTCCTCAGCAAAAAGAGGAGGATTGGCAGATGTTAGCTCAGGGCTAATCTTCCTCAAAAATAAATAAATAAATAAATAATGGTCAGGGAAGCCCTCAGGGAGAAGGTGACATTTGAGCAAGGACTCAAAGGAGGTGAAGGAGTAAACCATAGGACTCTGGTGGAAAAGCAGTCTAGGGTGTGGGAACAGCAAGTGCACGTGGTCTGTGGCTGGACCAGAGCGCACGAGGGGGAAGGGGTAGGAGGTGATTGTCAGATTGGTAATGGGGCCAGATCACAAAGGGACTTGCATGAAATTGTGAGAACTTGGCTTTCCTCTGAGTGAAATGAGAAAGCCATTGGAGGGTTTTCAGCAGAGTAGTGATGTGATTTGACATATTTTAGAAGGATTTTGAAGGCTGCTCTGTTGAAAATGATTGCATCAGGTGAGGCAAAGCTGAAGGTGAAACATTTAGGAGGTGTTGCAACAGTCCAGGCCCAGGGGTGACAGAGGGCTCCAACAGCGCCGGTGGAGGGAAGGTGGTGGGAAACGGCCTCATTTTAGATATATTTTGAAGGTAGGGCCAGCAGGATTTCTTGAGAAGTTAGTTTTTGAATACAAAACACAAAAGAATAGTCAAGGATGTCTAAGGTTTTTCGCTGAGAAACTAAAAGGATCCGAGTGGACGTGATTGGATAAGGGAGAAATTAGCAGTAGAGCGAGATGTTGAGAGAAGGACCTTGGGAGTTCAGCAGGGGTACTTTCAGTCTCAGATGCCTATCAGACACCCAAGGGGATATTTTACTTGAAATTAGAAGCTATTGTATATAACACCCACATTTATGTGAGAAATTTATATAAACACCCACAGTATATAAATGTAAATATTGTTCCTTATATTGTTTAGTTCCAACCATTGACAACCAAGGGGTTCGGTGAGTTCTATACGGCTACCTGCTTCTTGCTTGTAATGTAAGAGGAGCATATGATGGAAAGAATTCACCCATGAAGACGGTGGGTCTCTAGGAAGGAGGAAGACAGGTAAAGAGAATTCACACTTAGCTCTTGGTTGAGAAATACTGCTATTATAAAGTTAATAGTTAAGCTCTTTGGCATCTATTCAAAGGCAGTTTTAGTGTCTAAGCCTCATTATGCTGCCTCAGCCTCCTTTGGCTGCCAGATCACTTCCTCAAACAGTGGGATGGCTAAACCCACAAGGTCTCTCGGTCCCCTGAAGCGGAGTCCACCAACCAAATTATTTGTAAAACATCTTAAGCCTCCGTCTTATAAAAACCCTGGAAATTAGCTTTCGCACAGGAAGCAAATGAATCAATAAAGACTGATTCTGCGACGATGACTCATCCAACAAAAGCCTCGTGATGACATAAATTCCACATTCTCGGGCCCTGGCGGGGAACGCAGGCGTGATTTTAAGACCGCCGTATTTTTATAAATCGAAACCTATGAGATAGTTCTTTTCAACTAGGTGATTGGCAGATGGTTGTTTTATCAATGATAAGAACTGGAAAAGCAACAACATTTGTAAACTGCTTTACAGTTTATAAAGCACTTTTTATGTGCATCATCTCCTTCGATCCTTGTAGACAGCCTGTGAGGTCAAGTGTCATAACTATTCCTCTTTTCCTATAAAGGAACCGAGTCTGAGTGTCTAACTGGCCACAAAGCCTAGATCTGCACTGATGTCTTTCCATTCCAAATCCCCAATCTTTTCCATCATAAATTTACTTAGAACTCATCTGGAGGAGAAGTCCTCATTGTTTTCTCATTTTGTGGGTCATAAACAAATTAACAAATAGGTTCCACCTGTGCTACTTGGCATTCCCCAAATCCCACTTCCGAGGGGGTTAGACAGATTGAGAAGTTTCAGACAGCCGGCCACCAGAAGAGGGGTGTGTCTGTATTACATATATATAACGTCTAAGGGAAAGACTCACAGTTTATTAAGGGAATTCATAGTAATACCACCTTTGTAAACGAACTTTACTCCAGAAACAGACGTTCAGGTGTTAATGCAAAGAAAGCTTAAAATGATAAGACTAGCTGCTGAGGCATGGAGGGTTTTCACAGATCACTGAAGGTCTCCAGACACTCTGGAGCAGCAGACCTATCCCACATGCAAGTCACAAAAGATGGGTGTTTATGTGTGTTTGTGTGTTTGCAGGTATACACAAATTTGTGTCCAGAGTTGGGGAAGAGAGAATTAAGTCAGGGCGAGGGATATTTGAAGTGCCCTTTCTACTACAGATTTTTATTTATGATAATTAATGTAAGCCACTCAAAATATTTAGCCATAAATATTATTTTAACTTAGTGGAAAAAAATTAACAACTCTGCTGTGACAAATGTAGGTGAGTGAACACTGGGGTGGTCCATGGGGTCCTAAAGGTGTTTGGTTCCCTGTTTATCCCGCCTCTACTGCTAACCAAGGGAAAGTCACTGTTGGCAGATGACATGCCACTTTCACACCTCTATTAGTCAGGCTGAGCAGTGGTTTAATTAGATGGGACTAGCATAATAATTATTTACAAAAATATTAGCAACAAGTTTTTCAAACTTAAAAGTGCAAGACTGTTATAATCAGACTTCTAATGCCCTCACAGAATCAAAAATTGGACTAAGTTATAAGTTAGTGAAAATTAACTAAAATGTAATGAAAGAATACAAAGGAATATATGTGCCATGGATTTAAAATCAAAGCAAACCCTGTGAATAAACGAAGTGAGCATGTTAAATGGCACTGCCAGGAAAACCTAACGGCCAGAGAATTTTATCTTTGGAAAGAAACATAAAGGATGATATTGGCTAATCTTTAAAGGCCATAATGAAAGACAAAGACGTAGTTATTTTGGAAAAGGGATCAGAATAGCATTCTTGGCCAAGAAGAAGAAATGGGCAGAAACTAATCCAGTGTGCATGGAAGCTAATCCACGACAGATGAGAAATGGTTAAGGAGCAGGCAGCGGAGAGAAGTCGGGAGGAACCAGTTATGAAGAATCCTGGTTTTCTTCCTATATACTCATGAAAGTATGTCACATATGCACAATGATTGAGTTTTTGAAGTGCTTTATTTTTATTCTGTCACAAGGTACTCAAAACATACTGGTGTGGTAGGGATGGCACTCTCTTTGTGCTCCAGAGAGGTTGTGTGACTTTCCCAAAGTCACTCAGCTAGTGGTGGGGGAGCTGAGGGTTAAACAAACCCTTGTGCTCTGGCTCTTGACTTATATGACAAGTCCTTGTCCATGAGACAATGAAAAGACAGATGCTAACTGTCATCCCTGCCCAGGCAAGACTTTTCTGTGACACAACTTTTAGTTCAAGATACTGAATGAAGTTTATCTTACTTTATAAAGTTTACATACATGAAAATTATATTTAAATGTTATTTATAAACATACATAAATATATATACATATATAAATTACATATATAAATTACATTCTGCTACTCTCCTCCTTGGATACTTACAAAAATACATCTATTTGGAACATCTCATCTCTGTTTTGCGTTAATCTACCCTATGCTTATTGCCTATTAGCTCTGTAATCTTGGCAAACTACTTAACCTGTCTAAGTCTCAGTCTCCCCATTTGTAAAAGGGAGAACAATTTTACAAAACTCTTAGAGTCATTACGAGTACTAAGCGTTTGACAAAGAAAGAGAGTTCAGTAAAACTAGGTATTGTTATTATCAATGTACTATATGACATAATCTTTGATGTTTGTTATAGAATGGAATGTTTCTTCTTTATTCTTTATTTAAAATTCCCTTACAGACATATCTGTGTAAGACAATCTGTTATATTTATAACACACATAGGGCTTTATTAAAATTTTTCTTAATTAAATAGTTAAAACTATAATATAAGCTCATATATAGATGGAATTTTTTGTGGGCCATAACACACGTTCATTTTAATCCTCCTATTTTCTTAAGGTACAAGCCCGCACTAGTTCTCATTGGAACAAGAAAATACATTTCTACCACTGGAAATACCCTCAATTCCCACACAGTCCTCGTCACACAAGTGATTGCAGTGTTCTAAGGTTTTTGAGTCATATAATGAGCTCAGATTGTGCTTGGGAAAGGCCTTCAGATCAGACAAACAGTGTACATCCCCACGAGCTTCCAGGAAGCGATTTTAAATATATCTCAATCCTTTGTATAATTGTTTGTGATAAACATTGCCTCATCTACATTTGAACATCCTGTGTGTAAAATGACGGCTCCTAAGCGAGATGACCCTCTGCCTACACTGCAGGGAGAACAGACCACAACTTTACTTACAGACAGAGGGGCGCGCTGGTGCTCTGCGTGGGAGGGAATCTTGCTTCTAAAATTATCCAGCTCATCTGAGACTGTTAAAAAGGTTCAAGAATTCTCAAAGCCATATCACCACTATTTCTAGGGTCGAAGTCCACAGTGTAATAAAAGTCTAATAAATAAAACTAGCAAAAGAGTCAAGATTATTTTGTTAAAATCTTATAGATCCCAATGTAAAATATGCCCACAAATTCTTAGAAACATGGGACATATGGAATAGCTAAGGTTGTACTTTAAAAATAGTGGAGTGTGATTTAAGAAAACTCAGACTAGATCCTTAAGTGAATTGTCAGAAGGAAGGAAAGGGCTGAGAGATGGAGTTGGGCTCAACAAGAGAGATTGCAAAGAAAGTCAAACTAAGCAGAGGAAAAAACTACCAAAGGCAGCTTCAGAACAAGCAGAAAGGGAGTAAAGGAAATAAAGGGATGTGTGTGCGTGTGTATGTATTATATATATACAATGTCTAAGGGAAAAAGACTCACAATTTATTAAGGGAATTTATAGTAATACCACTTTCTGTGCCCAAAGTTAACTTGATTAGTATCAGAAGGAAAGTTAATGTTTCAACAGTCCTTCCCACATCTGCTACTTCCATAATGTCTGTCCGATTGTCATAAATTAGGAGTGGAAAAGGGCACAGTGCCAACTGTCAAAACAAATAGGCAATTCTGGATTCCAAGTTTCATATTATTTTCCTTGAGCCTGAAAGTTGTGAAGGCTGCTTGTCCTAATTGTGGCCCATTCCAGCACTGGAGTGGGAAAACCCATTCACCTGGATCCTACCACAGCCCTGCCCTCTGTGACAAGGCACCTTGGCAGGGCAAGGCACCTTGGCAGGGCCAGGCGAATGAGAGAGGTCAGGAGGGAACCTGGACCCTCTAGGGTCCCAGGCCTTGGGAAGAGAAAATGAGCTCTTAATAGCAAGTTAATATAACTAGTGACACTGAAAGAACACACACTATTAACTACAAGGGGTTGGCACTTAGGTCTCCAGCATTATTCACGGCTGCCTACTCTGCATGTAAATCTTCCTCATTGACTCTACTCCACACTCCTTGAAGTCAAGGTCTATGCTTTGTACACTCTGCACCTCCCGTAGTGTCCAGCCTATGGTAGATTAGAAGATCATGGCCACAACCTGGCCTCTGTGCTTCTCTGCTTTGCAAGGCCAGATCAGTGAAAGGACACAGACTGGCATGCCAGGCCAGCTTTTGTTGTCTTTCCTTCCTGCTTCACACCTCCACAGGGTTAGCCTCTCAGGTAAGACAATGACTCTCCCTTCTCTTCTTGTGTGGTGGCCTATGCTCATACCAGCTGGTGATTATATATAGGCTTGAGGAAAGTAAGGCCTTGCTCAGCCTAATACTACACCTTACCAGAAAGCTCTACACTGTAGTTAAAAGCACTAGCCCAGCCATTAATAGCGTGGTGTCTTGTTTTCACATAGCCATTGTCCTGTGTTTACACATCTTTCAGGAATGTCATGAGAAAGCCAAGGCAGGATTTAGAAATGTCTGATGTCCCTGGTCTTAACACAACCCTATGAGCACCAGAATCTCACCATAAACTGCTAATACACTTGTCTTAACAATGTCTTGTGTGCTTAGAGGGAATCCTGGAGAGAGAAAGAAGAAATGGTTACCTCTCACTTTCCCAGGATTCTGAGTGCTAGGTTCCTGTCAACTTTCTGTCTCTTTTTCTCTTCCTCAATTTCCAACCTGCAGTGTGTCCAGTGGTTGAGTTGCCTTACAATTCGCGACAGGCTTATTGTCTTAAATAGCATCTATTACTAGTGGTGGCTCTTTCTCTTAGATTTACCCCATCCCAGAAAAACTGTTACTTAAAAAGAATAACCTCAAGCTTAATGCCAGCTTTCCCTCAGCAAGTCCATGCTTATGAATTAGATTATCAGAGTGCGTCTGAAGGTCTTGTTCAGCTCAGACTTAAGTCAGTCTACTACAGTTCACTTTGTAGAGTACTTTGGGTGAATCATTTGGGAATAGGACTTTCATTCATGCATTCGATGAATAATCATTCATCCCCTACTCAATGCCAGATACCACTCTGGGTTCTGTGGACACACCAGTGAACAAAACAATGTCTCTATTCTCAGAGAGAGGCCGAAGACAGACAATGAACCTATAAACAAATAAAGATCATTTCAGATGGTAATAACTGCTACACAGAAAATAAATCAGCATAAAAGGCTAGAGTGACCAAGAGGCGTGGTGAAGTGCTAACTTAGATAGGCTTGTCCTAAAGGTCTCTATGAGGAGGAAATATTTGAGCTGACACTGAAAGAAGAGGATCAACCAACCAAGTGAAGATCTTGAGAAGCTGGTTCCTTCCAGGAGAAAAGCATGTGCAGAAGCTTTGAAGCAGGAATGAGTTTGGTGTGTTCAAGGGGCAGACAACAGACAGAACTCATGGAGCACAGTGAATAATAATAAGGGTGAGGGGGTAAAACCTGAGATGGGAGAGGCAGACTGAGACCAGAGCATGGAGGATCCTTTAAGGAATTTTATTTTATTTTAATTGCAGTGGAAAGGCACAGAGGGTTTCATTAAAGTGGAGATGTTTGATATGGGCGTCCACAGTTCAGGAAAGAATCAGGGCTGGATATGTAGAACTGTAGGTCATTAGCAACTTCATCTGCTAGATTCCAAGGTCAAACTACACTGACCATAACGTCTCTCTAGCTTCCTTATGTGGTTACCAAAGCAGAATCAGATAATTGTCGGAGGGGCACTCTCTCTCATATCCCAAATAATGACAGTAATTGCTATTCTTTGGGTTTCCAACCAGATTGTTCTTATCCTTCCGAGTGATTGACAAACTGTCTGCAACATACCCTGCTTTCCAAGTCTCCTCACGTTAGTTAATACTCTTCTCCAGCCTTTTCATCTCCACCTCTTAAGACCCGCCGCATGTGTCACCTCCTCCAAGACACCTTTTGAGAGACATTACCCTCTCAAGTGAGAATTTCACTTTGTTTCCTATCACACAGACAGGCATGCTCCAAAATGTGAATAATTTGCATTTTAATATTTCTTTGAACTGAATTTTTTAGAACCTCAAACATAAGTTCACACAGAAAACAAGGCAATAAATTATAGGTCTATTTGATAAGCCAACAACAGCTCATTTAATCATTGGCAAGAGCTCTAGAGGATCTAGGATCTGAAGCTCCAGGGTGAGTCCGAAGCCTTCTGCCGCAACAGGGAGATAAGGTTCCAACGGCACGACTCCTGTCCACCAGTGGCATCAACTCTGGCAGAAGAGGAGCTACAGCTCTTCTGCCTAAAGACAACTTTCAGAATCATCTGATTTCCCCTGGGCTGATTTTCATTATTATTATGGGAAATTTAAACCAGCAATGGGGGTATATGTTTCCATATCCACGAAGGAAGTTGTGCATAAGTGTAACTATGGTTTATAAATGTAACCCTTACACAGCATTAAAAAACTGGGGCACTTTGGGGCAAAAATAAAAGATGCTAAATGCACTAGAGAAAGGCACCTTGTAAATTTTGCATGGATGCTTGGGAGGATTCTTTACCACATGGAGTAGGTAAGGCTGACTTAGAATGAAGCCAGTAGACGAAGCCTTGCTGAAGGAGAAAATTTAGGCAAAAATTCTACCATCTAGAAATGGCCCAGAGGCAGCATTAGCTAGCCGAATATTTAAAAGGCTCAATGGGTACCAGTTTACAGAAGAAGAAATGAAGACAAATCTATCTATCTATCTATCTATCTATCTATCTATCTATCCATCCATCCATCTACCTATCTATCATCTATCTATCTATTAAATGGCCAAAACTGGTATCGTGAATTCCCTATGGAATATTTAGAGAAAGTTTTCTATTCAGGTTTTTAAAAAGTACCATTACACCATCCCATTAATCATCAATCTCAGTGTTATCAACTCTCAAGGAAAGATCCTTCATTTAAGGATATTTGGGAGCTACTTACTGATAACATATTCATGCACCAATTTGAACAAGCAATTGGAATCAAATATTAAATCTCTTTACTATTTTTATTGAAATAATAAAGAAGAGATTATTCTTACCAGTTGCCTTTTGGATTTAGAAACTGCTGCACCGCATAGCCAAACTGTTCACTTGAAGGACCAGAAAATATCTTTGCTTCCGGGAGACCGACATTGTATGCCATACAACAGTTTAAAATGCCTATGAAGAAAAATGAAAGCAAAGTTCATACTTACAACACGTGAATACAAATTTGTAACATAATTCTCAAAGGCCACCTAAAAAAACTTGTTTGACGTAATAATTATTCTCTTTTTTAGTGTTTACCAAGAAATCCTAGCTACTACTTTTTAAGTGCTTATTTGGGGCCCTGGCACCACGCTAAGTACTTTATACGCATGATTCATCATCTCTTCATCTTCATAGCAATGCTAGGAGATGGTTGCTAATATTATATTTGTTTTGCAGAGATTTCTGAGGTTTCCAGAAATGTGCATCTCACAGGTGGGAAGTGATAAGGGTAAAGTCAGCACTTGAGCACAGGACTGTCTGAATCCAGAGCATGAACCCTTAAACCACATATTCCCTCTAGGCATTCTTAAGTAACTTCAGTTCTATTTGTCCTTTCTAACACAATAAGACTCTAAGCCACTCACGGGCAGCGTCTGAAGGCTATCTTCTATTTCTTCTGTATCCCCCTGAAGGTCTTGAATGGACTCATATGAACTGTCTCGAAAAAGCACTGCTGACTACATCAAAGGAGGGAGAAAATTCACAGCTCCTTGAAAATTCTATCATTTTCTTTCAGAAGGGATCATTTTTGAGGATGAAAATGTAGGGGAAGATGTCCTATCTTTTTTCCTGTAGGAACTGTCAAAATTGGGTTTGCTTTTTGATGCTTCTTTCTGAAGGCTCAAGAAACGATAATCATTTTCAAAAACAACAAAGACCTTGATAGGATAAAGCCCTGATAGACTTTTTTGAAAAACCTTGTTTCTGATGGAAACAGAATGAGGGAAAAGAGTAAAGTTGATAAAATCTCCTTCTCTGATGTGGATAGCATTAATGCTGGCAGTCCTTCATGCTGGAGAAAGAAGGCTGGGTGGATCTTAACGCTCTTTGTGGAAACGGGAATATGCTTCATACTGTTTAAGATCAGTATTTATTTTTGCAGACACTGAAGGCAGAGTGGACTTTTAAAAACCGACATCAAAATTCCATTAATATGTGTTTTCACAAAGGATATCCCACTTTCTGAGCAGCATTGAAAGTGCACAGTATTTCATAAGTCTATTGTTTCAGGCACTGAAAGGATGGAAGAAAAGGGCTTACTCTTCCATTGTCCCTGCGTACTTCCGGGAGCAGATTCTGCAGAGAGCTCCAAAGGAATAATGAAGTCAATGATGAAGCTTTGGGGACTTAAGGTCGTTAACATGCTTCTCTATGTGCCAAAATCATTCTACTGTGGATTTGTTCACTCAAGAGAGCTCAGCTCATTATTTCTTAGAAATACGTGCTGCCAGGAAGAGAAGGACAAATAATTTTGAAATACTCTGCAGCAAAATCTACATAGCTCTCTATTTGAAAATTTTCTCCTTACTGTCTATTTTTCATATGTACCACCACTTCCTTTTATTTTTGAGGAAATAAAATGCAAAAGAAAATAACAATGCAAATTAAGCAGAGAACGAGAAGTGACATTCAGAATACTGGTGATTCCAATCAACAGTTAAACTTCACCCCATTGTGCAGAATTCAATAAATGCTATTTAAATGTTACTAATTATCTAACATATTAGCAAAAGCTTGGGGAGCTGATGCCAAACTGCTCCCACTTTTAAAATATCTAATGCTGGAAAGACCACATATGACTGTATATATAATGACATTGTTTTTTTCCCTATAAATTAGACTTCAGCAGATCATGTAATGATATGAAATCATGATGGAGTTCGTTTTATCACCTCACAGTTAAATTCTATTATATACATGCATATATATGTGTAAATATGCAGTTATGTGTATATATACATATATGTACATGTATATACATACATACATACATAAAAATATTGTTGGGGCTGGCCTTATGGCATAGTGGTTAAGTTTGCACACTCCCCTTTGGTGGCCTAAGGTTCATGGGTTCAGATCCCGGGCATGGACATATGCACCGCTCATCAAGCCATGCTGTGGCGGCGTCCCATATACAAAGTAGAGGAAGATTGGCAACAGATGTTAGCTCAGGGCTGATCTTCCTCACCAAAAATAAATAAAAATAAATGTTAAAAAAAAGTAAATCAGATCATTTCATCTCTCTGCTTAAAGTACCCCAATGTCTTGCCAATACACTGAGAACAAAATCTAACTTCCTTTACCATGGTTTCAAAGGTCCTTCATGATCTGGCAGTTGTGTATCTGGTGACCTCACTTTCCATCACCCTCTTTGCTTACTGTGTTCCAGCCACACTAGATTTCCTTCTGTCCTCTGAACACATGCGACTCATTCTACTTATGGCCTTTGTAGCCATTGCCCACAACATTCTTCCCAACTCAGCATTTATGTTTTGGCACCTACTCATCATTTAGGTCTTTGCTCAAACGGGTCTCTGCTCTCCTTATGGAGACCTCCCCTGACTCCCCTATCTGGCAACCCAACCTACTCCATCACTACAACACTATCGCAGCACTTACTATCTGAAATTAGATTATGTATCTGCATCGTTTGGTGTCTGTCTCCACCTACTAAAATCTAAGCTCCTTGAAAGCTCAGATCTTGTTTCTTTTATTCATTCTTATTTTCTCAGCCCCTAGGATAATATTTGTTAATGAAATAAATTTTTAATTAATACATGTTCTTCAATAATGACTTAGAACATAGAAAAAAATAGAGGGAAAAAGATCACTCATAGTCACATCATTCTAATGCAAGTGAAGTTAATTTGAAGGTATTTCCTTCTAGTATTTTTTCCTCTATTATTTAAACCATAATGTATACCTCAGTTTGTATCCTACTATTTTTTTCTCCTTTGTTTTTGTGATTTGCTTGAGGAAGATTGTTGTTGAGCTAACATCTGTGCCCATATTCCTCGATTTTTTATGTGGGATGCTGCCACAGTGTGGCTAGACAAGCCGTGCTAGGTCCGTGCCTGGGATGTGAACCTGCAAACTCTGGGCTGCCAAAGTGGAGCACGTGAACTTAAGCACTACACTACCAGGCCAGCCCCTGTATCCTACTATTTCTTAATGCTTATATCTGCCTGCCTATTTCAGAATCATCTTGACTCATTTGATCCCCACAACCTTGTAAAACAACAAAACTTAGGTATTTTTACCAATGTATGAATAAGGAAACTAGAACTCCTGGAGGTTAAATGCTTTTCTTGCTCAATGTCACCCAATCGGTGGCTGAGCTCTGGGTCTTGCTCTGGCTCATCTTCTCAACCTTATTGTCCAGAATTTCCATTCATAAATGGTCTGCTCATTTTCTTCACAAAACATGTCATTCTCCATCACTATTCCACCATTCCATTGATCCTAAATCTATTCTTTCCTGCTACTTCAATGCTTCTCAAGACCCTGCCTCTTTTGATAAATCTGGACAATCTCAGTTCATTATACTTATTTCTTTTCAAATATATATTTATAATTCACTATCTATGTCACTGTTTCACACTTAGCCTATGAAAGCTAATTCGCATATATAAATTTATGTAATTATTCTATCTAACTCAATGTCTATTTATTCTTTGCAATACCAGTGCTTACAGTAACATGTTCCTATGTCCGTCCTCACAACTTAACTGGATCATATGGAAAAGAACAACCACATTTGGTTCATCTTGTTTCCTTCCCTCCAACCTTGCCCACATGTCTATACACAGTATAAGTGGATCATTCAAAAAATGTTTATCTAGCTCTTTCATGCCAGGCATTTTTCCAGGTCCTGAGGATATAGCAATGAGCAAAATGAACCAGATCCCTGCTGTCTTTGAGCTTCCATTCTGGTAATTTGACTAAAAAGCCAATCATTACATCATAATGTAGTAAGCATTAAATTTCAGAGACATACAAAGAAGCTTGAGACAAAAGTTGAGAAGAGGGTAAATCTCAGTTTTAAGGCTTCACAGACAAGGTGGCAACCAATCTGGATATTGGAGGATGACTTGGAACTCACTACATACAGAGGAAGGTAAAGGTCATTCCGAGCACAAGGAACATCCAGCTTAGCAGCATACAAGTATGAAAGAGAAGCGTATAAAAACAGTGAAAAACTTGGTACAGCAAGTCCTGGATTATTTCATTAAGCTATATATGTCTGGGTCTCTATGAGATGCAGTGAGTCTCAAGATGACTTGAGCTTTGCCCAAAGGGGTCACCAGTACCAATATTTTTACCCAGAGTGTAATCTTCCCTCCTTGTCCTCCTGTGAATGCAATAGCAGCACAGCAAACCCAAAGTATTTATCAAAGGTGACTTTGCATGTGTTTGTTGACTGTAACCAAGCCAAAGTAGTCCATTGAATCTCACCAAAACTTATCACAAATATAAGCATTGTAGTATCTCCTAGAGGGTTAACTTATGTCCTCTATTTCCACAATAAAAAGGGGGCAGTGTTTCATCGATTATAACCTGGAGTGTTGCCATGTTAATATCCATAGACAAACCAGATAGTTAAGCACCAATTGATCAATGCATACTTCTTCTTTCCCCACACATTTGAAAATTTTATAGGACCTCCTACCCTGAGAGTTCCTGCTCATTTCTGAAATAGTTTTTTGGAAAACTTTAATAATTTAAGAATTAGTTTCAACAAATATGGAATTCATTCTCCCATTTTCTTCTGGAACTCAACTTTATGTTACAAGATAATTCAAAAGAGAAATATATATTTGGAGATTAGGTATAGTTAACCCAGTTTTGTTCTCAAAATGTAGTGAAGCAAAGAAAGAAACCAAATCCTTTGAAAACAAGAGCAGAAATAAATGTAGAAAGCAAAACATGCCATTCTATATTTAACAAGAAAAATTTGGGAGGGGAAGTTTATTGAATTCCATGTTATCATTGTCAGAGCTTAATGACACCTATTTGTAGTATAAGATGGCAGGAGGAGGGTCTGATTTGCGTAGCCAAAGCAAAATTTAAGCATATCTACACATGTTGAAGGGCTGACGGGGCAGAACTTTCACAGAAGGGGTTCATTTGCAGAAAGGTCCAGGGAGATAGAGGGGAAGAAATTCATTTTAAGAGAAGAGAATCAAGGCCAAAAGCAAGAGGTAGACTTGGGAAGACAGATGTTTTTAACTAGGATTTTCAGACTGCACTCCAGCCCCTTCCTGCAGATGTGTGCTGGCAGTTTGGGGGTGGGGGGGAGATATGTCTCTGTTAAATAGTGAACAAAAATATATGAAATCTTCCAGTCATAAAATATATAAATCATGGAGATGTAATGTACACTTGGTGACTATAGTTAATAATACTGTTTTATACATTTGAAAGTTAAGACAGTAGATCTTAAAAGTTCTCAGCATAAGAAAAAACTTCGTAATTATGTGTAGTGACGGACGTTAACTAGACTTATTGTGATGATCATTTCACAATATATACACATATCAAATCATTATGTTGTACACTTGAAGCTAATATAATGTATGTCAATCATATCTCAATAAAAATATAAAATACATCCAAATTAATCATATATGTGTGTGTGTGTATATATATATGAATATATATATATATGAATTCATATATATATCAACTCTAAGGCTGGAATCTTTATAACAATGCAAGCACAGGGTTTCATTGCTTTAAGGCAGGGGAGCACAATTCTCCCATGGCTGGTAGGGACTGGTCCTTACAAGCTGCACAGGTGTTGGCAGGAACAGGAGTGCAGGACAGTGAGCTGGGTGTCGCAGGCATAGCAGGAAGGCCCAGCAGTCATGGAGACACAGGGAATCACTCCTAGAGGATAGCAAAGTTTCCCTGGAGAACTGTGCTCCAGAGTCCAGGAGAAATGCTCTCACCTAAATCAGGGATGCGTGAGACTCCAGGTATGATCTGTCCTGGGACCAAATTTCTCTCCATCTGTGGATGTGTGAACCCAGAAATCAAGCTATCTGCTTCTAAAATGTGACGGTGTGACAGGCATGTGATAGACATTTCCATTTCAAAAGGGAGAACTTAGAAGGAATAAGGGGGTCACCAGTACCAAAAATGTTTAACAAAGCTGGTTAAATTCCATTAGGTTTCAAGGCCTGAGAATAATCCTCTTGTTGCTCAAGGTTCTGTCCTGTAACAGCTCTATTGGCCTCTGCTTCTCTGTCCCCTTCAGTCCAAGATGGCAGCATTTCAGGTGAGACAACATTCCAGAAAACCTTGTAGGTCTCCTGTGTATGTCATGGGAATCCATGCCATTAGACAAGAGAGCTCGCCATATATTTTTCCCGCATAACTCCATCTCTATTCCTGGCCTCTGCTGAGATTGTTGAGAGGATCCACGAATTACACACCTAATCCATTCAGCAAAACATTTTTCAACTATACCCTTGGCCTTCTCTTCCAAGCACACTCTCCTAACGATGAGTCTCCTAATAGTGGCTTTTTTTTTTTTTTTGTAATCTGATAGGCTGAGAATTTCCCAAATCATTAAGTACTGTTCTTTTTTGTTTAATAGTTCCTTCCTCAATTTATCTCTTTCTTCTTGCATTTTACTACATTCAGCAGGCCATATCTTCAACATTTTGCTGGGAAATTTCCTCAGGTAAATATCTAAGTTCATCATTTGAAGGTTCTACTTTCCACACAACTGTAGGATGCAATTAGGCCAAATTTTCTGCCTCTAGATAACAAGGATCACCTTTCCTCCTGTTTCCAATAACATGTTATTAATTTCTTCCTGAGCCCTCACCAGAAGTGGCTTCAACATTCATTTCCTACCAGCTGCCTCTGCAAAGCAATCTTCAAAGACCATCTCTCCCAATAAGGTAATATTCACTGACTTTGGTGACGAGAATACAGAAATATCTTATATGGGGCCACCATTCAACTTAATGCAATGGATATGCCAAGAATGTAAGATCCTAATTGCTGTTTACCTGGACCATTTATCAGGGTGGTGTTTGCAGCAAGCAACTTTGAAGGATGAGGTAATATCTCCTTTCAAAACAAAGAGCAGGCTTGCTGATTTCTTTTTATGTTTTTATTTTTATTTATTTATTTTTTTAAAGATTGGCATCTGAGCTAACAACTGTTGCCAATCTTCCTTTTTTTTCCCCCCCAAATCCCCCCAGTACATAGTTGTATATTTTAGTTGTGGGTCCTTCTAGTTGTGGCGTGTGGGACACTGCCCCAACATGGCCTAATGAGCTGTGCCATGTCCGTGCCCAGGATCTGAACAAAGTCTGCAAACCCAACCACTCGGCCACGGGGCCGGCCCCTGATTTCTTACTGTAAAACAGCAAGTTCACCAAGCTCAGTGTTCTTCTCTTGTAATGCAACCTGCTGCCTATGCAGGCTTCCATTTGGACTCCTTCATGTAGCCCCCAGGAGACTTCATGAGGAAGCACAAGGGAAGCTGATGTAAACATGCTCATGCTCATGTTGCTTGCTGTACTGTGAGCAACAAAGTCCTTTTCTCTGACTCGGGAGTCTCATGTCATCTGTCAGCATCCATGAAACAGTTAACAGGCTAATGTATTAGCTTGTACATAGTGTAAAATCAAATAGCAGATCTGACAGAATGGAGAACAAAAACTCTGCTGTCAGGAAATTGGGGGCTGAATGACAATGAAAATGGATATGTCCTGGGAGTTCAGAGAAATCCTGGGAGGGCATTGTATTTTCCTACAAGGATGGAATAGGGATTTGAATGATCTTATCTCAATTTTAAGAAGCAGAGAGACTCCATCTGACACCTGGGTAATAATTTCCTGCTTCATGACTTGTGGCCATCTTTTTTTCTTCTTTTTTTACAGTATATACATGTATCATTTATTTGACAATTACTCTGCATTCATATCAAAGAAATATATGCATCACTTGCATGGCCAGAAATAAATCCATTAATATATTATTAAGCTTAAGAGGGTGTTATAGATCAATTGCTCCCCCTCCCAACTCCCATGTTGAAACGCTAACTCCTAATGTGACTGTATTTGAAGATAGGGCCTTTAAAGTTAAAAGAGATCATAAGAATGTGACCCTAGTCTGATAGGACTGCTGTCTACATAAAAAGCAGAAGAGTACCAGAGAAATCTCTCCCCATGTGCACACAGAGGAAGGCCACCTGAAGACACAGCAAGAAGGCAGCAGTGTACAAGTCAGGAAGAGCGGTCTCACCAGAAACCAACCTTGATGACCACCTGATCTTGGGCTACTGGTCTCCAGAACTGTGAGAAAATACATTTCTGTTAAAGCCACCTGGTCTCTGGTATTTTGTGATAGTAGCCCCAGCAGACTAAGTCAGGGAAATCAGATTATACCAGAAAATTTCAATTTACTATTCAGAGTTTTAAAGATAATTCTGTCAATACATAGATGCACACATATCAATACAGGAGAGCTATATGCTAATTTCAGTTATATTATTTAAGATTAATATTTTGTGTGAAAAAAATCTAAGTTTTTTAGCGACAAAGTAACTGCATCAAATCTTGGAGTACTGTGGCACTTAGGTAATTTTGAGGCCCTTTCACATTTTTTGATCTTGCCGGCAATGAAGGTCTTCAAAAGTCTACTGCAGTTGCTTTTTAGGTCCATTTATTTTGACTTAGTGCTTCCTAATAACTCAATAGATTCTCTTTTTTTCATAACGATGTTGGAGGGGGAGTTGCCGTCTGTCCACCTCACTGTCTCCCAGTGGCCGAGAGGACTGGGAGAACCCCTAGGAATATCAGCTCCTCAATTCACTGCACTTTCTTCCTTGATCCCTTGAGTGAAAAGGGAAACTGTCTCTCTCTCTCTTGCAGAAGAGCATTTTTGTGCAGTTAGCAAGTCAGCACCTGTTGACTAACTCACTCAGGAGCAAGGTATGCCTCACATGTCTCGAGGCAATAGATGGAAACAATAGGGTAACTGAAGTTAGTATTTCTTCCCTCATAGCTCTGTTCACAGGCCACTTCTCCATAAACTTTTGGTTCAGATCTTCCCCTACCATTCTAGCCTGCACGCACCCTTCTTCTAACTCCCTCAACACTCACCATTTGCATCTCTTATTGGGTGGACTACCCCAAAATGTTACTCTATTGTTCTCATGTGTAAGTTTTGCCTCGATAACTGCATAATCATTCGCTCCCTCAACTGTCCGACCTCACCCTCTACCCTCTCCCTTTAGCTCACTTAGCTGGGCTCCTGGCTCTTCCTTGAACACACTCTGATCTCAGGCCTGTCTCATGTGTTCCCTCTGCATGGAAGACCCTTTTCCCAGAGAGCGTCATGCCCACTCTCATTGCCTTCTTGTTTCTGTATCAAACATCAATCTAGCAGAGCTGCCTGTCCTCACTACCTGTGGTGGTCAGGGGCTCCCAGTGATTCCCATCTCCTGTTATTCATGCCTTTGTGTGATCCTTTCCCCCAGAGGGAGGGCAGGACCTGTGACTTCAAACCAATAGAATTAAAGATTCAAAGCATAGAATCAAAAGTCACAAGATGTCACCTCTGTGATCACATTACACCAGATTGTAACTTCCATCCTGATAGCAGACACTATCTTCTATTGGCTTTGATGACGCAAAGAGGCCTCCAGGACAAGGAACTGAGAGCAGCCTCCAGCTGAGAGCCAGCAAGGAGCTGGGCCCTCAGGCCAACAGCCCTAGAGAAAATTAATTCTGCCAACAATCGAAGTGAGCAGAAGCGGCTCCTTCCTCAGTTAAGCATTCAGATGAGACCTCAGCTCTGGTCAACACCTTGACTGCAGCCTGTGAGAGACCCTGAAGCAGAAGATCCCAATGAAGCCACACCTAAATTCCTGACCCACAGAGATTGGAAGATAATAAATGTATATTATTTTAAGTCATTCTACATGTGGTAATTTTTTGTATAGCAATAGATAACTAACACATAACCCTATGTAAAACAGTACCTTCCTCTTTCCCATCCACTGCCCAGCATTCTCTGTACTCTTACTATGCTGTATTTTTCTCAATGGAGCATCACTACCTCATATGCTATATATTTATCTTTTTTATTTGCCTGCCTCCCTTATTGAAGTCTGTATGGGGCAATCTAAGTTTTGAAGGGATTAAAGGTTTAACAATTTGGGAGAGTGGCTCTTTAAGGAAAAAAGTTACAAAATTGTAACACAAATTATGGCATAAAGTTAAATATACCTATCGAATGAGAAAAGCAATCCTAGCAAGTTACACGTTTTTAAAAGCTGAAACATCCAAAAAAAAAAATAACATATATTTTACTGATCGCCTGAGACACTTCTGTAATACCTTTTTCCTACAGTTTTTGGCTCTTTTGATCACCACTTCACTTGACAATAATTTTATAAAATCACATTCTCTAAAAAGAGCTCAATTTTTCTTCTGTTATGGTAAATTGAATTTTTAAAATTATTATTTATAGTTAAGAAAAGTTCCTTTCATTTTCATAACTCTTTATTTGTAGCATCATGTAAATGTTTAGGACTGTTTTCCAGTATCATACAGGAGCTATAGTATTTCAAAGCACCTCAAGTTTTCTTTTACAGGGATTAATCCAGAAACTCTTTGAATTGATGACATTTATTAACTAGTTTGTGGTTGATGTCTTTGTTGAAATGTGTTATGTTAGGGTACAAAAGAGGCAGTGATCTTAGCTTTTGCATGTTTAATAAAAATATGAGGCTGTGTGAACCCATAGGAAGGGGCCTCCACAGCGAGGGTCCCGAAGCTTAAACTTCAGCTTTTTATGGTAAATCTGCCTTCGTCCCTATGAGTAGAGACTTTGTCTATTGTGTCTACTGCTATATCCCCCAGTACTCAGAATAGGGCCCAGCACAGGGTAGTGGATCAACTGAATGAACAGATAGTCCGCTGATTCTTTCACCTTTCCACCTAACAATAAGTTCTGCATACAATGGGAGATCCATAGAGACCAGTTTACTTAATAAACATGAGTTCTGGACTGGTTCAAAGGAAGATGCTTGAATGTAGGCTACTGAGAAGATATATAAATCAATGGATGAAAAGATACATCAATAAATATACATACATAGATGCACATACATATGTATATACAAATACACACAAATTTAATTTTCTCTTTAGAATTTTAGAGAATATTTAACTTTGCTTTTTATCTAGCTATAGGGAACCCTAAAGAGAAGACTGACTGTATTTGGGTGTGATGATTGGCAGAAGTATACCAGTGCTAGAAGTACAAGGATTTTTTTTTAACTGAAAAATCCACATACTGGGGAAGACCAACAGTATCTCACAGTGCCTAAGAGCTTGGCTTCTGTATGAACAGCTCTGTGACCTTGGGCAAGTTCCTCATCCAATATAAGCCATTGGTTTTTCACCTATGAAACAGATAACATACGAGCCTACCTCATTGTGATCAGACAATGCACGTAAAACCCTCAACCCAGTGCCCAGCAAATGAGCGCTTAGTAAAGACAGTCCGTTTTTCTTTTGTTTTGTTTTGTTTTTACTATTTATATGGTTGTGTTACTGAGGAAGGCATATTTTTTGAGAACTTTAAAAGGCATGCCAACTTGTGATCCCACTTTCACCTCTAATGTGAAAAATATACCCCGAATAAATTTCCCTTTAAGCTTCTGAGAACTGCTGTATAATGGGTAGGAGGATGACACATTGCTGCATTTTGCTGAGACATACTCAAAGCACACCATGAAAGCCAAAAAAACATTATCAGTCCATGGACCCTCCAGGAAGTCACACAAGCAGGAAGTGTGGTTACTCAGACCCTGACTTTGAAACTAAGAAAATAAACTTCAAACTCTAAAGTGAGGCTAATCATTATCTAGAATATGTATGACAGCGGAAAATAGTCATAGGTCACATTAGATCGCTAGAACACATATATAACCTCAGGAAATCATTTTCAATAGCATTGTCTTCATGCTGAAAGGACAATAATGCAAAAATAATGTAGAAAGCCCTCCCCTCCCTTCAAAAAAACATAGCAACTAAATTTAGAAATTATAGGCCTTTTGGAAATGACCACACATTGTATACAGATTTAAGCTCTATAATATCTGGCTTATAGCTATAGGGCTTAAAAAAAATGTTAATGCAAAACCAAAAGCCCAAAATGACCCTTACAACTGCTTTTGGAATATAGTGGCGTAACATTCTCCCTCTTTCATTAAGAAAAACAACGCAATTTTTCTTTAAAAGTCTTTGTTTTGAGTGTTAAATTTTACATTCAATAAGGATCTAGGTGATACTATACTCCTCCACAGGTGATGTTAGAAATGGAAAGTGGAGCTCCTGGAGGGGCTGCCTTGAATCCTCCGATTCCCCCAGTGTCTGACCTTCCACTGCCATACACTAGGCACCCCATGAAGGTCCCTTAAATAAATGAATGATGATAAAAATGGATGAATACCAAGTAGATGGATTTAAAAAAAAATAACATTACATATGTTTTCATAGTCTGCAAAATACTTTTCCATTCATAATCCCATTTGATCCTCCCAACGACCCAGCAAAGCAAGGAATAGTTTGCCTGTGACTTACCCAAAGTCACCCAGAAAAATGGCATTTAACTAACTCTTCAGAGCTGGAGTTCTTTCCATGATGTCACGAACATTAAATGGGCTTAATAACTGTTTTTTTAGTGTAGTGGTTCTCAACTGGGAGCAATTTTGTCCCTTAGAGGGCATTTGGTAAAATCTGGATACATTTCTGGTTGTCACACTGGGCTGGAGAGGTTGGCTACTGGCGTCAAGTGAGTGGAGGCCATCGATGCCACTCAACATCCTGCAATGCACAAGACAGCTTCTCCCGCCCCCCGAGAAAGAATTATCTAGCCCTAAATGTCAGTAATGCTAACGTTGAGCAAATCTGGTCTAAACAATGAACAGCTTGTAAACACCATTAACTTAAGTTACTGTGGTGGTTTTAAAATATGTCTGGGATTTATTTGACACACTTCCCATCAAGAGACAGAGTAAATCTCCTCCCCCAGAATCTAGGTGGGATTTCATGATTGCTTTGACAAATAGATGCAGTTGCGTCATTTCTGAGTCTAAGCTAGAAAAGGCCATGCAGTTTCTTTTGAGACACTTGCCTTTGGATCCCCACATTGCCCCACAAGAAGTCAGACTTCCCAGAGGGCGCCATGCCGGAGACACTACTTGATGGGACCACACAAAGAAAGAGAGATTCCTACCCTCTGATGGTAACCACGTGAGAGACCTTGAGCCAGAACTGCCCAGCCAAGCCATTTTCAAAGTCCTACCCAAGAAACCATGAGAGATAACAAATTATGGCTGTCATTTTCAGCCACTAAGTTTTGGGATGATTGGTTACGTGGCAATAGCTAACCAGAACAATCTCCAGATTCAGTAACTCGCAGTAAAGTGCTCTGGCAAACAGAATGTCTTCTCTTTCCCCCTAAAGGGTTCTGATCCATGGAAGTATGGGAATCTTAACTAGATTGCCACTCCTCGAGTGAAAAGGGATTATAATCAGCCTGTGGGAAACAGGTGACAAAGGGAAGTTTGTCAGAGATTTTCTAAAGAAATTCTGAAGGGCACCCTGAAATGATGGACAGCACACTGCAAGTTGGAGTCCTAGGTTTTAGTCATTTCAAAGGCTGGTTATCATAAAAATGAGGCATTTATTAGAGGATCTCTTGAGGTTTCTTCTAGCCTAAATGCTAGAATATCCTAATCTATATATATTTTTCAAAAGATAGGCGTTTTTAAATTTTAACTTAAAAAATGCATCCTGATGAATATGAAGAATGAGAATTAAAATAAATACGCAGCAGCACTTTATATCCAGCAAACTACAAAAAAAATTTAAAAACTATAAAAAGTCAATTAAAATCTAATGTTGGTGAAATTGGTAAATTCACACCTTACTGATGACTACATTATTCAATATGCTACAGGAGCTAAAAAATACACATAATCTTCGACTCAGTAATGCCTCTTCTGGAAACTGTCCAAAAGGAAAAAGAAAAGAAAAAGCATCTTGCACAAAGACATTTATAGTTACATTATTTGCAGTAGGGGCAAAAAATCCACAGGAAACAACCTGAATATGCAACAATGGGACAATAGTTAATCATAACATGGCAGGATGCATTAATGTAAAGTTATAAATATGAAGCCCGAATGGAAAAGTATACACAAAAGATCAAGTGAAGAAAAGTAAAACATTCATTTTCATATAAATGGTGAGTATATCTATGAAAAAAGTTTTTCACATATATAAATATCAAAAGAAGGAAAGAAATATGAATTTATAAATAAATATTTTTTCTGTAAAGAGGAATGTTTTAGTATGTCATTTTTCTATAAGGATATTAAATATTCTGCTTCATAAAGAAAAGCTCCTACAAGCTGAAATTATTAATCAAGTTTAGTATTTCAATGGATATATTTACTTCACAGTTATCTGAATCCTGGTTTTATTTTAATTTTTTTATCAATCATTTTCTCAGCGTTTCCTATATGCCTCATCCTGGGAATACAATGATAAACAGGATGCAAAGTGATCTTAAAGAATGTATTCGGTAGGAGAGAGAGTCAAGCTGAAGATAAATTATGGTGCTGCTTCATGAGAACAGAAAAGGGGTACAGGAAAGGGCTTTTTGGGGAAAAAAGATGTCTGTACTGTCCTGATACTTTTATTCATCTTGTTACTTGTCAACAGAGCTATCCTAGTAAAATTATTTCAAGACAAAGGAGAAACATTTCAAAAGCAAACAAACTCTGTCAAAGAAGTGGAAAAAACTTACCAACTACAGAAATATTTTAGCAAATTCAGACAAACCTGCAAATAGAGGCCTTTTTGCATATTCTAATTGGAAAAAAACTAGGAAGTTTTGAGTTTGGCATTCATTCAGAAAGCATGCCTTTAATCCATGTTACGGTAGCTGTCACACACTTCTCATGCATTCGTCATTCATTCAACAAAATTCAACTTGGCACAAGCAAAGAATAACAGGCCCTGTCTTCTCAGAGTTTGCAGTCGATGGGAGTTAGAGCCAAGTCAACAGATTGTTGAACAGAATGTGACAACTGCTATGAAAGGGTCCACGTGAGAAGGACACCTAAAATGGATTAGGGGTTGGGAAGGCTTTGTAGGGTACACAAACCTCAGTGAAGTTGAGACTTAAGTCATGTACAGAACGGTGGTTGGCAGCCAAAGAGTATTTCAGAAAGAGAGAACACAGACAAAGGTAAGAGACCATGGGACTGTACTCCTTTTTTCTTTTTCTTTTTGGTGAGAAAGATTGGCCCTGAGCTAACATTTGTTGCCAATCTTCCTCTATTTTGTATGTGGGACACCGCCACAGCATGGCTTGATGACTGCTGTGTAGGTCCGTGCCTGGGATCCGAACCTTGGAATCCAGGCCACTGAAACAGAGCGAGCGAACTTGACTACTATGCCAACAGACTGGCCCCAAGGGACTGTATTCTTAAAAAGGGCTAAGGTCACATCTCACTTGAACCATAACAACAACAACAAAAATAATAAAATGACATATATATTAAAGTTTGATAATTTGAGGGCAAAAATTAAATACTGTAAAAATAAAGGGATTTCTTAATCACAAACTTCATATGTTGAAATCCTAACCCCCAAAGATAATGGTATTAGGAAGTGGGCCTTTCAGAGGGGCGTAGGCTTCACCCTCAAGAAAGAGATTAGTGCTCTTATGAAAGAGTCTCCAAAGAGACCTGAGCCCCTTCCACCACGTTCGGACACAGTGAGAAGGTGCCGGCTATGAATCAGGAATGGGGCCCTCACCAAAACTCCACCATGCTGGTGCCTTGATCTTAGACTTCCCAGCCTCCAGAATTGTGGGAAATAAATTTCTGTTGTTTATAAGCCACCCAGTCTGTCGTATTTTGTTATAGCAGCGTGAATGGACTAAGACACTGTGAAATTTACATAAATTATTTATTTAATCATCTTTTAATTTTGCATTAAGATTTTTTTATTTGGGGTATTTATTACATCTTTATACTGAAGGAAAATAAAAATCACATAAAAGTATCCCAATTTTCAAGGCTAAGTTTCTCTTTTTTTTCCTCAGGGAACAATGTTAATAAGTAACAGAAAACTAAGCTAATTATTCTGAAATATCTATTTCGTGCACTAGCATTCACAAAATGGTTTAGGAAAGGTTATAAAATCCAGAAGATTCAGTGTTCATATTCTAATAAGGATCCAAAGGCTGTTTGCTGAAAGGACCTGAAGGTAACTGGTAAACAATTTGGAATAGAGTTATCTAACTGAACTGACCAGAAGCCGGCTTGGATTCAGTCTGCATTTCTGCACAGTCTCCATGGAAATGAGATCAGGCTGCACAAAGACAACAAAGGCCACCCTCAAATGAATCGGGGAGAATGACAACTGCCAATGTTCCAGCCAACCATGGGTGCAATAGCTTTGTTCACGCTTTTCAAAACACAATGAAATAATCTCTCACGCAGACAATACAGTGTCCATCACTCTTTTATTTCCAGTGCTCTGTTTAAACATTAACCACATTTTTATACAGAAAGCCTTTCAATGATCAGGAGTTATGTACGGCTTCTGTAGTAAAAACTGTCTCTAGTCACTTCAAACTAATAAAAGGAAGAATTGCGGTTACCCTTTTAGAACATAGCATAATAACGTGGGCATCTTCACTGACAAAACTGCACAGTTTCTATGCACTGTTTGGGCAACTAAACAAACAACTCTCTCAAAGGGAGAAAAATATATTTGAAAATTATTAACAGTCCCAATATTCTATGGACCTGAAAATATTAGCAAAATATGCAGTGCAAGTTTATACTGGTTAGTAAATGTAATTTACGCGCACAAGTGTCTGCATGCACGGACTGATAAAGTGCTGGAATATAAGCACTTTGAACTAATTATAACTTTAACAAAATTAAGAATAGACATTAATTTCTTTTCTAATTTATATGATTAAGTGAAAATGTTTTAAAACGCTTTGAAAACACCACTGAGTTATACAGAATAAAAAGCTTTAAAATTTTACTTAATAGAAATTTTCAAAGCCAACACTAATTCTCTGTCCTAGAGGGACTATGATTTCTGAAAAGATTTCTTTGAGGATCTTTATTATACTAAATACGAATAAAGAATTAAAAGCTTAACTGGAGAAACATAAATTTATAGTTCTAAAAGAATATTTTAGAAAATCAGACTAAAGCACTGTTATTAATTCTACTACCAGAATTGGAATATCGTCATATATGACACACCCTAAAAACTGCACTATGCTTATTGGTTAAAGCTACTTTAGCGTGGTGAGTATGTTCTGGAACAAACATGTATCCAACGGCTCCCTCATCAATCCAAGCAGCCACCCGGGAGAGTGAGAGGTGCTGATTGCCGTAGCTCTGCTGTCTCCTCCCCTGGCGCCCCTCAAGGCTCTGCTCCCTTCCCCTCTTTGCATGCCTTGATCAACTTCACCTTCCTCTCATTAGTTAATATCCTCTCCATTTCATACCTTAGAACCTACTTTGCCTTTCTTCACATGATCAACTGTGACTTCTAAGCTGTTGCCGGAGCTGTTGTTGTGGGTCATCCAATTTTCTCCCTCTCCTTTGTCTTTGATCACACCCTTTCCATAGACATCAGTGCTCCTCCTCTCTCCTCTTGTGTTCTGGACCCTGCCACATACAGGTGCCCAAATGTAATTTTCCAAAATTACAAGTGTATCATTCAGTACCATGAGTAATAGAAGGAAAAAGAGTATCATTATAATAATTTTTATGCAAGTCTCTCCCATGTTTGTTTGCTTGTTTGTTTTAAGGCAGTTACTCCCATCTTGTCCCTCTAGCCAGGCTCTCCTCCCTTTTACTGCCAAACTCCCTGACACTGTCTACATTTCCTCACATTCCATTTACTCCTCTGCCCACTTCGCTCTGGTTTCTACGTTTTTGACTCCTTGGAGACGGCCCTTGCCGAGCTGTCAGACTTGCTTGAATTGCATGGAGAAGTTGATCCTATGACCAACTCTTTCTTCTCAAAATATTTCTGTGGTGCCCAACTTCCCACAGCCTTCTTTCTGCTACTTCAGCTGCTCCTTCTCTCTCCCTTGGCATCCCCACTTCCTCAGCTGACCCTCTAAGGTAGTTCCTCAGGTTGTAGCTAAAGTCATCTTCTAGTCTGTCTTTGCCTGATTTATCAACTAGCACCATGTCTTCAATCACTCTCTAGATGCCTATGACTCCTGAATCTCCATCCTCATCTTGCTCTGTCCTCTCCTAACACCACTGTATATAATCATCTACTAACTAGACCTGCACACCTGGATGTCTCAAACTCAACCTGTCAAGCTGAACTGATCATCTTTCTCTTCTAACTTGCCCTCCTTCAGCACTCCTTGTCTCAGTAAATGGCAGCCCAATGAGTTGTCCACATCAGAGACCCAGACCTCAGTCTTATCTTCTCCCTCTCTTGCTGCCACCACGGTAAATCAATCACTAAATCCCGTCCATTCTTCCTTACTATTTTTCAGATCTTTCCCTTGCTGTCTTTCCTTACTGCCACCATCATCTCTCAATTAGCGTACTCAGCAAAACTAAACCAGAACTAGAACCAGTTCTTTCCTAAGTAGTCTTGGTGCCTTCAGTATGGCCTCCATTCAATCCACCATCCTCCCTGTCACCACAGTGATCTGCCTAAGGAACCAATCTGCTCATGTCACTCCCCTGCTTAAGGCCCTTCAAAACTTTCCATTGTCCTCAGGATAAAATTCACGCTCCTTACCATGGTTTACAAGGTCCTTCACAGTCAGGGCCCCACTAACCTCTCAGCTCTCACTCTCTGTGAATACCTCGAGAAATGTGTTCTGGGCACAATGACCTCCTTCTTTCCTATTCAAGCATCTAAAACATCTGACTGAGGAACTAGGACACTTGCGTCCTATTCCTGGGTATGCTACTCTCTATCTTACATTACCATATTATCACTTATAGCCATTTTAAAAGGGCAGCACTAAACTCTGTAACCTCTGAGGTCCTTCACAGTAGGTCTGAACTATGATGATTCTCTCCTGGCCCCATGAAGACTTCTCTGGGGACTTGATACTTAAATGTGTCACGGTGATATTTCTCCATCCTCGGACCTCAACATTTAGTTCTGTATCACTCATTTAGCCATTAATTATATGCAACCATACGACATCTGTTATGTTATAGAAACTCATGTTACATCTCTCTGTTATAAACACAGACAACACAATGACACACCAAAAACACATAACTAGGTTTTAAAATACATGGAAAATTTTTAAGACACCAAGAGGTACAATGGCTCTGAATTTCAATAATTCAGAAACTCAAAGACAATATCAAGGACCTGCTTTCTTTCTGTCCTTCCACTGGGCCAGTATGTTGGCTTCATCCTCAAGCTGACTGACATCATGGTTGCAAGATGGCTATAGCTGTTTCAAGCTTCACGTCTAGGTCTGAACATATGTTTCTTAACCAGCGTCTCTCTGAGGAATGAAAAATTCTTTCCCAGAAGTCCCAGAGCAGATCTCCCTCCACATCGCAGTGGCCAAAAGTGCATTACATGCCCAGGTCTTAATCAGACATGGCGAGAGGTATGGGACCACCAGGACTGGCTCAGTCCAATCACCCCTCAACATCCCCTGCATCTCCTACGTGTGCATAGGAGGGGAGTAACCCAACAATTGGACTGCTGTCAGAAAGGAGGATGGCAGGGTCTGAAATTGGTTAGGCATCCACCGGGGGCTGAGACAATATCCTGCCCTGATGCCTGGACTCGTTTCCAAATAGACTGCAACCTCTCTAGACCATGTTTCAAGTTTCCTATGGTTCCACACTATGCCTAGCACATTGCCTTACATATAGCCATTACTGCATAAAAATATGGTCAAACAGTTTTATGGAATTCACTGTGGCCAGACCAACAAAGCACCTATGGATCACGTGAAGGGACATCATAGGAATCACCTTCATACACAGAATCTATGATTGTCTGAGGATTTGTGGTATCAAGATTCTTCTCTTTAGAGAGTATTCTTCTGCTGTGTTCTTTCAGGTAAATCATTAGTCACAATAACAAATGAAAAAAAAATCCCTAAGAACCCTCCACATCTTTGACTCGCTGATGAGAATGACAGCCTTCCATGGTTCTTTCTCTTATAGGCTGTGCTGAATTTTCAGCAATATCTCAAGCTAAACAGGGCTGATAGTCCAGACTAAAGCTTGTGACTTTAGTGGTAACATTTACATGACGTCAGGGTGGTACTTTTTGCCCCAAGTATTTTCCCTGAAATACTTTATTTTTGACACACTGACTGCATGTCTCTTTATTTTACTGAATGTCTAACAGTCCATCATTACAAGCTCATCTCTTTATATTAATAGGCTTCTCCCTTTTAATATGCCCAAGGCTGTTAGCACATTGAGACAGGAGCAGTCAGCACTCACTTTAAAGGGAATTCACTTGAACTGATGCATTCGCTGACTCTTGTGTTGAAATCTACCTGTCTTGGTGGTCATCTCACAACAAGGTAGTACAGGCAACACTGGAAATTTAATTTCTTAGGAAAGACGAGGTGCAGTGCTAATATTTAAGCAATTATTTCCAAACCTGGCTGTATATCAGAAACATATGAGTAATTTTTTTAAAATACTGTATCTCGAGCCCCAATCCATGAATTTAAGTCAAACAGTGGCTCATAAACCAGTAGTTAACAGAGCGAAGCTCAGTCAAGGCTGGGCCGGTATAGCTGGAGAGGCATGGGGGAGAGGGTTATGTCTCAGAGGGTGCCCTAAGTCTGTTGAGGGGTTAAGGATGAGAGGAGAGAGATGGCTTAGGGTGGGTCCCAGAAATGAGAGAGTACCTCAAGATTTCCTTTTTTGTTATAAAAGAAAAACTTCTCTACTTTCTAATTTTGCTTGGGGTTGTCTCTTCTAACATTGGACAATGGTCATTTGCAAACGGATGAGAGAAAAAGGTAAAACGCATCAAGGCAAAGAAAGCAAAGAGAATAGTCTGGAAAATATTCTAACACTAAATATAATAGAATCAGATGCAGTCAGAATACAAAATGGGTGTATATAGATGGCTTTGGGGGGTGTGTATTGTGTGTGTGTATATGTGTAGCACGTAAGCTTGTGCATAAGTGTGTGCAGGAGTGGATGTGGTAGAGAAAAGACTGAATAGGCAGGCTACAGCCAGACGGCAAAGGCCTTTTTAGGACATGCCAATAAATTCGGATTTTATCCTATGTAAGACGAGGAACCACCAAACGTCTGAAGCAAGGGAGTGATTGAACACAAGTAAGTGTTTAGAAAGATAACATTGGTACCAAGGTGGAGAATGGGCTAGAAGGATAAGAGACAAAAGCAGGCCCACCAATTAGAAAACTATAGGAGTCCAGATACAAAAAAGCGAGGGCCTGAACCGGGTGGTAGCACAAGTTGCATGAGTTGGGGAACAGAATGAACAGAACTTGGGAGATTGGCTGTGAGGCTGAAAACAAGGGAGAAGATTCCTAGTTTTAGCGTTTGCACAATAATGCTGCCATTAAACAATAGCAGACAATACAGGAGAAAATTTCAGAGGACAGGTGTTGACCTCAGTTGAGGACACGCTGAGTTTGCCGTGAGATACTTGGTAGCAGATGGAAATACTGATCCTGAACTCAGGAGGGGAGTCTGGCTAGAGATACTGACTTGAGCAGGGGATTGGCCCAGAGAAAACTGGTAGAATGAAGAGGAGGATCCAGGATGGAATGCTGTGAACACCAAGGACTGGGCCAAACAGATGAGCCCGTGCAGGACACTAAGAAAGAACAGCCGGGAAAACAGGACAAAAACAGGGAGAGCAGAAGCCAGAGGGAGAGGGTATTTCAGGAGAAAAGAGCTGCCAAATTACATATTAAAAAGAGGACTTGCTTGCTATGAGAAAAACTAGAATATTTACAGCCTGAGGGGACATTAGGGAGAGGATCTGAAGATACTGCTTAAAGAGGGGATGACTCTGGGGCAGGGTACCAGAGACAGTGAGAGAAGATGAGGCCTAGAACCCAGGGAGAGGATTGTCCTTGGCCTGGCAACACATTAGAGAATGTCTGACATCATCACTTTAAAACTACATTTCCATTTTCTCCACGGACCTATTATTTAGTTTATGGATTATCTAGGCCTCAGGGTTGCAAGCACTTAAACCAAGGAATGACCAATGAAAGGTGATAATATGGAACCAAACTATGAGCACTGCTTTTTCGTAAATACCTGTGAGAAGGTTTATGAAAAGCAAATGTGAATCCAAGTGTGAAAATGAGATTTGAGGGTTTTAAGTTTCCACTGTGGTTGGCATGTACGCTGGAGAGGATGCAGATGTATAAACACACACACGTATATATGCCTTTCACATTTTAACTGTTGGTATGTATTTATATCAAACAATTGTACACATATATAATTTATAAACAACTATACATGTGTGTGTATAGTAATGATAAATGACCCAAAATTTTATACAGATAGGGTAATCATAAAAAATTTCAGCTATCACTGACCTGGAGATTTCAATTATTCAATTATTCAATGTTTATCTTGGATATTCTTGGTATGAAAAAACGATGCTGCTTCCCTAGGAACTTGGATTGATATCACCAATGACAAAGCTTTATGATGATCATCCTGAATTAAGAGAAAACCTGTTCCTTAAGTCTGCAAAGAATCGGAGCAGAAGGAGGGAATAAATATACAAAATCTTCTCACAGATGTCATTTTAAATCACCTCTGCTTGCTTGCATTGGGCTGTGCTTATTAACTAACCCCACGTTAAAATCTCTCTACCTGATCTTATGCCTTGCAGCAACACATTCCACTAAAGTATTTTTCACTCTTCTTTAAAAAACAAGCCTCAACAGTTCAAAGATAAGAAAAAGATGTCATGTTCCCATAGCTTCTGTTAAGGGGTAATTAAACAGAAATGAAAAGATTGGATTTAGATGTCAGCTTTTGGGAAGGTTCTGGTGTTCCAGGGCCTGATTTTCAATGTGAATCCAGCTTCATCTTAAACCTCTAGATTAGGGTTGATGGCCCCTCAGAACACTCCTGGGGTCCCCGGAGCGCATATCTGTGAAGTACCAGACACAGGTTAGACAGAAAACTTAATGATGCCTATTCTCTGCTGCGGGTAGGGATGGTGGTGCCATTTCTCTGTTATCTCTCACCTGGAGAAAATGCCACAGGGTCTATCTGGACTAGGTTTCTTCCCTAATAAAAAATAGCGACTGCCTAAATGCCTCAAAGGAGGACAGTTTAGCAAATATTTATCTTCTTTGTAAAAACACTTGAATATCAGAGACCTTTTTTTTAATTTTATTTTGATAGCTGCTCAAACTACAAAATACAAATGTGACTCCTTTCCCACCAAGTAAACTGAAAGTTTCAGTAAACTTCAGTTTCTTGAAACTAGTAAGCACATACTAGGCTCTGGATCAGGTCTGGAGAAAATTCCCTTGATGGACGATGGTCGCACAGCAGCTCGGCGCCCCCAGCCTCATTTCCCTGCTTAGTGCAGAAGGAGTCAGGCGATGGGTGGGCCCCACTCTCACCGCCCTGCAGCTGGAGCTGCTGCTCCGGCTCATTCTGGCGGCTCAGATCAAGAAAGTGGAAAGAACTTTTCCTGGCCTAAGTTTACTTTCGTTCAACAGACGACCTTATAACAATAAGAGGAAGGCAGACGGGAAGAAAGAATTCCCCTCTGCCAAGCATTTAAGAGGTGCTTGTTTTTTCTATGTACCCTACGGGAAGAAACATCAGTGCAGCGTCCTGAAAAAAATGGGGGCATTATTCATACCCTTAGGTTGAAATCGAAGCACTTTGGGCTCCCAGGCTCCTGCAAAGCCGCTAGGCATAGCGCTGAGGAGGTGCAGGCTGCCGGCCAAGACCGGATTCCCGGGACCCGCAGAACCCACTGGTCCCAGTCTGGCGCGGCACCTGTCTGAACCAGGCTGCAGGACTCTCCATCTCCAGGACACCCATTAATCTCCCTCTATGCATGGGTGCCCGAGCGTGTGTGTCTAAAACCAAAGCGCGCACCGAGGTGACTTTGAAGGGTGTTCAACAGGCAGGGTGAGACGTGCCTTATGGGGACACCAGGCGGGGGAGAGCGTGAACGGGGAGTCTCTGCATCCGGCTCTGGATGGCTAGGAGCCTGGTCCACGTGGAAGGAGAGCGGAGACGCGCGCTGCCTGAGCCCTCGTCCCGCACAACCCCTCCCGGCAGCCCCCGGGACCCGCGCAGGTCCCTCTCGCGGCCGATGCGGCGCAAACTCCTCGCTTACCTTGGCTGAGCACTAACACCAGCCGCAGCGGCGCGCCCCCTGTCCGTCCTGGCCGCATCCTGAGCCTGCCCTGGGGACTGGCGCTGCTCCGGGTTTGCAGGGAGAGCCAAGAACCCACAGCCTCTCCAAAGCCGTCTCGAGGGCTTCTCTCCTCCGCCTGGATGAGAGCAGGGAAAAGTGGCGGGGCAGCTCCCGGGGCGCCAGGGCCCGCCCCGGCCCGCCCCTCCGCCTCGGCAAACGCCGGATTTGCCCTGGCCCCGCCCCGCAGAGCCCCGGCCCCGCCGCCCGGCCTGCACCTAGCTCCGCCACACCCCCGGAAACCACACCTTAGGTCCCCTGCGCCGTCCCAGCCCCGGGATCCGTGCGGGTGGGGACGGCGCGCCCGGCAGCCTCTCCTGCCCTGGACGGGACTGGCCGGGCACATCCGACGCACGAGAGCCTGCCTGTCATACCCCGCCCCTGACAGCCTGACCCCCGCCGGCAGGAAACCCCCAAATCCCCAGGAAAATTCTGGCCCTTCTGGAGCCCCTCGCTGCTCTCGGCTCTTGGCAGGGATGGGAGGGCCGAGTGGAGCCGCGAGCCCCCAGCCCCAGTTCTTAGGGGCCGCGCGGTGCATAACTGTCTCTGCCTTTCCCCAGTGGGTGGAGAGACGGACAAAAATAAGCGCAGAATGACCAGGTTAGAAACTAACTCGACAGGAAAGAAGACCTGCTCACAAGTTATGATTATCCTGGGCGATGTTTAAGCAAGACCTGCTGCAAGAGCCGTGTGTGTGTGTGTGTGTGTGTGTGTGTGTGTGTGTGTGTGTGTGAGAGAGACATAAATCTTTCATTCTTCTCCAAGATAAGGAGCTGATTTGATTACTAAATTTAAGCGATTTACTTCAAGACACAGAGAGAGAAGGGTGAGACTCTGGGTATGAACTCGTGACTCTTCCTCTTTGTCTATAGTACACGGTGACCATTTTCTTCCATTATTTCAGTCCCACATCTGGAAAGAGAACATTCTATAACCACATCTGAGATTTTTACTTGCCTACCTAGGAATAGGACATTCACTTTTCTCTAAATCTGATTTTTCCTCCAAAAGTTCACCCCACAAATTCCCAAAACGTTGCTGAAACCAGAATTCTTCCAGTGACTACTTTTGTGAAATAACCAAATGTTTGAATAAATTAAACTTAAGGAGTGATTAGTCTAGTTATTATTATTATCACCATTTCAAGTCTTTATGGAGCAGGTATTATGAGTAAGATACGATGCTTGGGGTACTGCTACTAGGAAGCAGTGGTTCAAAGGTGGGAAAGACAATTAATTGGTCAAAGTCAAATGTTGTCCTTTACCATAGTTAGGCTGGAGTCTCAAATTTTTAAAGTATTGAATTGGTCTTTATCAGATGTTACTGCTTATAATCATGACTATAAACTCCAATACCTTTGCACCCAAAATGTATAGCCCCTGGTGCTTTCCTATTTTCTTATCTGTCACTTACTCACTCTGCTTACTAATCCTGACAAACCCTTGAAGGCGTTTTCTTCTGACCTGCCTGTGGTACCCACCTGCTTACTAAGACTCCCGCTATCACCTGAGACCTCTTAGGTGGCTGCTCACTAACCCGACACCCAACCTTGACTCTCCTCACAAACTTTTTGCAGGAAGTCAGCCAGGTTTCGGCAAGATGAATATCTGTCTGTTTCCTTCTGACTCACTGAAATGTGAGTAAGTCTTTGGAACAGACCCTTATTTGGGAGGCAAGATAGTTCCCTTCTCGTGAGACAGGAATTTATGCTTTGTCTCTGGGTGCTGGAGAGGAAAATGTACCCTTCTTTGCTTTTGTGCTCAGAACTGGACAAATTAACAGTATGCTGGCATGAGGAACAGAATAAATCAGGAGCTATGTTTTTCCAGAGCAGGCAGAAATTTCAAATTTCAAGAAGCAAAGAGCCAACTCCTGCCCCATGTTAATTTTCAGAGTATTAAGCGTTCCTGAGACAAAACAGTTTGAGAAGTCCTGCCGTAATCTTCCTGGGGACTATCCCACCTAGTATAATTCTGCTGGACACCACATTCTGACTAGGAAATAAGGAAGATTAAGGCAGGGCTTCTGAAACTCTTTGATCTCAGGAGCCCTTTACACTGTTAAAATTATTGATGATCCCTCAGATGAATGGATAAAGAAAAGGTAATATGTATATACAGTGGAATATTATTCAGCCATAAAAAAGAAAGTAATTCTACCATTTGCAACAACATGGATGAACCAGGAGGACATTATGCTAAATGAAATAAGCCAGACAGAGAAAAACAAATACTGTATGATCTCACTCACATGTGGAATCTAAAATAGTCAAACTCATAGAAGCAGAGAGTAGAATGGTGGTTACCAAGGCCTGGGGGTAGGGGAAATGGAGATGTTAGTCAAGGGCACAAACTTTCAATTATAGATGAATACGTTCTGGGGTTCTACTGTACAGCATGGTGACTATAGTTAACAATACTGTATTGTATACTTGAAAGTTGCTAAGAGAATAGATCTTAAGTGTTCTCACCATACACAGACACAAAAAATGGTAACTACGTGAGGTGATGGATATGCTAATTAGCTTGTGATAATCATTTCACAAGGTACATGTATATCAAAACATAATGATGTATACCATATACATGCAATTTTAAATTGTCAATTATACCTCAATAAAGCTGGAAAAAATTTATTGAGGATCCCAAAGAACTTCTGTTTGTGGATTATTTCTATCAATGTTTACCATATAAGAAATTAAAACAGATTCATTTTCCAATATTTTGTATTAATTTATTTAAAAATAACAATAAGGCTCTTACATGTTAACAGAAATAGCGTACTTTATGAAAAATAACTATATTTCCCCCAAATAAAAGGATTCATGAGAAGAATGGGACTATTTTACATTTTACCAATCTTTTAAGTATCTGGCTTAAAAATAAACACTTGGATTCTCACATCTGCTTCTGCATTCAATCTGTGTGATAGGTAGTTTTGGTGAAATTATATGAATTAATCTGGCATCATTCAGATATGTAGATGGGAAAACAGGACATAGTTGTGGATATTCTTCTGATACTGCACCAAAACTCAACTAGTGGTTGTTTCTTCAAGACTAGTTGCAATGTGAAATCTGAAACCATATTAATGAACTTTTCCTACCCTAGCGCATTAAAATTCATTGGTCTATGAACACTTTGAATAGATCTTTTACCCATGCAAGATTTTGTCCCAACATGCATTAGCATTCAGAAAATATTGGTTCACTGAGTTATGCTGATCTTCCAGTTGCTGGCACCTTTCATTACACTATTTCAAGAAAAATCATATCACCACTTATCTCATCAGAAAAGTCTTTACAAGTTGGGAAACTGTCAAGCTTCTACTGGCAGATACACATTTCCAAAATTCTAATTTTTACCTGAAAGCTTCAATTTTATCAGGGGCAACAAATAGTGGCAGTTGTTTTGCTTGAAATGAAAAGCGCACTTGGTTCACTTTTTAGAAATGTCTGTCAAATACCCAAGCCTGAGCAATCATAAATTGTCTATCAATTGTTCTTTCAAGTAAAACTGACATTTCAAGAAAAAAATTACTAGTTCAGTTTAGGCATCCTTGAGACAACCATCCCACTTCAGTGTGTAACAAAAGTGCTTTATCTGTACTGCCCAGATTTACTCACGCAAAATATTCAAACAACATACTCAAAGGTCGAAACTTAATAAAAGTAATAAATTTACTGCTTCATCAAGGACATTCTTAAGTGAAACTAGCTTCCCTTTCTTCCTTCCTCCCTCCTTTCCTTCTTGCTTCTCTCCCTCCTGCCTCCCTTCCTGTCTTCTTGCACCATCAGGGCAAATGTGAACACAGTGAAAAACGCGAATAATGTCTCATTATTATTATGGAAATAGTTTTGACCTATTAAGCACTTGAAAGGGTCTTGAGACACCCAGGGACCATATTCTGAGAGCTGCTAAGGGGTGCAGTGAGGCCTCGCCACTCTCCTAGGCAGGAGTTTTGGGGAGGAGGCTCAGAGGAGTATCTCCCAGTGTTCCATTCTGGCATCTTTTTATGTTCATATCTGGCTCTTCTTTGCTTATCTCGTTCCACATATACAATGGCCTAAACCAGAAACTTCTGCTTTTCCTCCTGGGGGCTGCCACCAGGCCTCCCTCCCATACTACATCAATTCTGTCCTTACTCTCTACTATTGTTATCTATGCCACTTCCTATTTTCTGTTCCTTTGCTACTGCTGTTAGTTAAAGCCCTTTGATCTTTCACCATGACAGTGTCCTAAATAGTCTCTCTGGGCTTCCTGGTCCCTGTCTTCAGTCTACGCTTCAGACCATCACAGTTCTCTTTCTAAAAGGTGGGATTGATCTACTGAAAATCTTTGGACATCTACAGGATGAAGTTCAAGTACCTGAGTGTTTAAGCTCCCAGTTGAACCCCAACCTGCCTCTGCAGCCTCTCCCACCACTCCTCCCTCCTGCACATTACACTCAGGCCAAATTCACCTCTCCACCGACCTACCTCTCCTATTCTTCTTTGCTAATTCCTTAGCTCTTTTTCTGCCTACAGTGGTTTTCTCCCTTTTCTCTATTTTTAAAAAATCTACTTCAAGCCTCCAACCAAATTTTATTTTACCCACCCAGCCTTTCCTAGCCCCTTTATTCAAAACCAATTATTCTTTCTTGGCTCCTGACTCTCCTCGTTTAAAAAAAAACCACCTTTCTTTTGTATGTATTATGGTGCGACTTGAATTTAGTTGCTAATCCACCTTCTCAGTTCAATGCTGGATCTCTGCCATCTTATATGTTTACATCACAAGAGTCTAATCCCGTACCTGGCAAATAAATTCCCCTAAATAGTTACTAAATTGAAATGAATTTCCTAACACTTCCATATTCTTCTCCCTAGACCTAAAAAGGGTAGTGAATGTGAAATTGTATGTCAGTCCTGGAAAATTCGAAGTGAAGTAACCAGTGACTCTTCAAATGTTACCCAGTAAATCCATAACAAGAACGAGTGAAGCTCAGATTCATTGAGCTTAACTCACCCACAGGTCTCCGGGCACTAGCTGAGAGGCATAATACCCCAAAACAGAAGAGACGCTTTCAATTTAAAACCCAAACAAATAAACGAAAGTCAAATAATTCTACGTTCCCCAGCTCCCTGGACTCATCAATACACTTATGCATTATATTCAGATTTCTATGCTAGCACTTCCACGGTTGACTATCCTTATTTGTTGTTGTGTGTGGCAGACATGCAAAGCAATCTGCCAGCTCTGCCCGTAGGTCGTTCTCAGTTTGCCATGATTCCCCTCGGGAAGTCATCAAGTCACATAACCCTGCCTCCTAGTGATATGGGTACACACCTGACCGAAGCTGGATCCATCAGATTGTCTCCCAGTATTGAGGGTACGGAGATTCTTAGAGCGTCTTTGCTGACCATGTGGACTGGGTTGTGTTCACTTGGGGCAATGATTTTCTTTAATGAGCATAGAAATAAAGCCGATCTGCAGCTATTCATAGAAGACAGAGATGCAGCGATGAGAGACCAAGAAACTGACGCGTACACACACTAAAGAGAGAGAGAGATAAAGAGAGAGAGAGACAGAGAGAGAGAGAGATTACTTTAGTATTACGTTAGTTTTTCATCTCTTTCTGTTTCCTGTTTCCAGTCATTTATGAGATCTGGCTGCTTTTCCTACCTTTAGTTCCATGAAATGCCCTGGTATCCTCCTAATATTTTCTTTTTTTCTTTTAATCTAGTTTGAGTAGGTTTCTCTTCCTTGCACTATCTTATCTTTAAGACACATATGTTTCTCCTACGGGAAGTCCTTGAGGACAGGGAGCATGTCTCATTAACTTCTTTTACTCACAGTCCCTAAAGCAGAGCCTGACACAGAGCTGATGCTCAATAAATGTTTGTCTCACTAATGAATAAACACATTTGTTCAACTGATGACTAACGTCTTAATTTATTAAGATGAACCAGTGAAAAGAAGAAGTTAAGAAGTTTATCTCTTAGAACATGGAAAAGCTCAACGAAGGGGAAATATTGATCATATGTACTTTAGATTTTTTTTTTTTTAAGAAACATATCATATGATGGATCAAGCCAGCTGTACAACTCTCTCTCTGGAAAACTTGGATGTTTTGGATGTTTCAGTTATAGATCAGCTATTTTTCAAGGGTGAAAAAAAATCAATCTTACTTAAATAGTCTAAGTCAAAAAATAGTTAATTGAAAGGGTATGAGGAAATTTCAGAGATGTGGATGTGGCGCTGCTTGGCAAGCCATGCTGTGGTGGGCGTCCCACATATAAAGTAGAAGAGGATGGGCATGGATGTTAGCTCAGGGCCAGTCTTCCTCAGCAAAAAGAGGAGGACTGGCAGCAGTTAGCTCAGGGCTAATCTTCCTAAAAAAAAAAAGATACACAATCTTTGATTTTTTAGGTAGTTTTTATTCTTTTCTGAAGCCAAGACTCCTCCTTTCTCAACCACTTGGCAATTTAACATTTAATGCATCCTATGAGTAATACTAACTCCTATTTTATTTGAAGTAATTTTGACTGTACCATTTAGATTGGAGTCTGTCCTTTTAGATGGAAATGAATTTCAAACATTTAACATCAAAAAGTCAAACAGAGCCAATTTTGCTATTAGGATTTATTTGACTGGCAGGACAGTGAGCTTTGTTTACACAAGAAAAGAATGGAGTCAGTGAGGATGGGAGAGCCTCAAAAGATTTTGAACTTCAGTTTTTCCAGGAATCTCAGTCTTAATCAAGATCTAAATCTTTTCTGCTTTTACATCCTCTGTTATGATAGATGAGAAAGCAACAGCTACCATTCCTGGCTCACAAACTTTGGTTCATTTCACGGTCTTCTAACATTTGTTTCTGTTTCCTGCGTAATTCTCTTCCAGACTTTTAATCTCTCTTTCTTACAAATTCTTATCATTTCTAGCATGATCCTTCACTTAAAGTAACTTGAGAATCTTGCAATAACATTACTTTTGTCATTTATTCATTCACTTACCACATATTTATTTAGGACCTGCCGTGTGCAAAGCAATAGGCTAAGCACTCTGGTGAGAACAAATACATTAACTGGCTGTCCTCCATCAGCTTGAAATCTCATTACCAAACATTGTCTTCAGAATCTCGCTCTAGCTGAAATTGCATGAGGCATATGAGCAGAGAGTACGGAAGTTCAGGCTGGTTTATGCCATTCGGTGGAATGAAAGAACATTTAGGCACGTTTTCTTTACATTCAGTAAGAATCTTTGTAAAAGCACAGCTTTATGGAAGGTAGCTTACACCATCAAAAACTCAAGATCTGAAGGTAAACAAAGATGTTTCAAGGCTTAAATTTGAGGCTACCTATCATTTTAAAAGCTCTTAAAACCATACATTTCCAGGTGGTATGCTATGGTAAAGCAGTTCGTTTCCTTTTTATAGTTGTGGTCCATGACGTATACGTAGAAGCAGTGATTTTCACGCATTTGTAAATGGAAACTTGTCAGCCTTGCCAGTCTCTGAGGGCAAATGAGATCCCATTCATGCCAATGTCCAAATGTCCTCCTCTCACTCTTCCCACTTATATATGTAGGGACCTCAACCCCTGAACTATTTCTTACACCCCTGGGTTGTGGCTTACACACATGTGCTCGAAGAGCAGTCCTGGCTGCTGTTGGCCTCTGGGGCTTGGGGCCCTTGCTCTCCTCCACCACTAAATGGGCATAGTTCCCTTTCCATTTCCACAGCTTGTGATGATTTCAGACTTCATGCTGCCAGGTCTTCTTGCAAGTCTCTCTTAAAATGAGAAGGCTGCTACCTCCCCTCAGACCAACATTCTCTTAGAGGGATTCCCCAGAAGGCTTGCTTATGTCCCAGCGCGTTACAAGATCCAGTGGGGTTTACCCATAGCTGTTACTGCCTCCCCTCCCCCTCGGTGCATACCCACCTCCAGGGTAGCTTGGTCACAAAGCATTCAGTAAGTTATTACATTACATCCAGAAACACTATTTCCTCCTGACCCTTGGCTCTGTTTCTGAGTCTGGCTCAGAATTTTTTCCACCATATTTCCTTGCAATTTGGCTTCTGTTCTTTTCCATTCTCCGCCTTCTCCTTCCCCAACTACCTAATTCCACATGACACATTATGACTAAATCTCAGCTCCAGCCCCAGCACAAACCCCTGCCATGTTTTTATGTATATTTTCTAAGTATAAGATTTTACTAGTGATTGTATTAGTTTTTTCTTTAACAGCTGCATATAGGTATAACTGACATATGATAAACTACACATATCTAAATTGCACAATTTGATAGGTCTTGGCATTTCATATTTATACTTTGAATGAACTTTTGAATGATATCATAAGATTTTTTAAGGTACATACACGTAATTGTATAGGAGTGTGTGTGTGTATGTGTATGTGTGTGTGTTCACACATGCATGCATATTTGCGTGTGGGGTTGAAGGGCAAGGAGGAGGAGGCATTCACAGAAGGCAAGCTAATCTGAGGATCCAGACAGAGTCTTGCTGTCTACAGGTCTTGTCTGACGGACCCATACAGCTACTTGAGCTGTGGAACATCTAACAGGGAGAAACCATCCCTAGGGCATGGTCAAGGCGGGAAATATTAATCCAAGGAACAAACAGTCTTCAAAGGGCAAGATTCATTTGAGTAAAGCAAGATGTCAGCTCTAAATCCCAACAGGGAGAAAACGTACTAGAAGGATTACAGAGCAAAAATGGTAGGACCATCCCAGTGATACAGTATAAACTAGCACTACATTTTGGCTAAATTGTAGCATAAATGGAGTGGTAGATATTTTTTCATTTCAGCAGACTCATTACTGGATCATGAACCAGAGGAGGGACTGACTACAAGTTAGAAGCCACTGAAAGGGTTCAGAGTATGCCACCCCAAAATATGCCATTTTGACATAGAATTATCTTGAGCTAAAGGCAATTAAGAATGAGCAGATAAAAAAGAAACTCTCTGTCCTTCCCCTCTCTACCAGGAAGGACAGGACAATTCTTAATCACCAGAGACAACTGTACACTCTTATAAGCCTAGAGAGGGCACCAGAGAAATCTACATAACAAACCTTATTAACTAGCCCTCATCTCATTGGTTTCCCCAAATACTTACCTTTCCTCAGTTTCCTGCCCCTAAAAGCTTAAACCACTTTTCCTTCGTCTTATCATTTCTCTACGAAATTACTGTTCTCTGTTAAGATGCTATATAAGTCCCAAGTTCTAACCACCCCTTCTGTTGGAGGAGGTCATTGGGAGGATGTGACCATCTGTTGACCCCTGAGCTGGACCTGGGTCAGTGGAGGCTCCTCACCCCCTCCCATGCTTGGAATGTATGTTCCGCCCACTGTTCTCATAGCTGGAGCCATTTCAAGGATGCAGCCTTGAGAGAGCAGTGTGTTGTTGAGACCACCTGGCCGTTAAATGTGACTGAACTCCATTAAGGCCTCTATATAAACTTCAGATTCTGATGAGCAAGTGCGGAATTTTACTCAACTTGCAGCCTCCAGGACGAGCCTCGTATGTAAGTTCCCTTGCTTATTAAACCTACCACCTACCAATCTAGAGTGGTCTGCCTCTTTCTTTGGTCTCTCCTTGCCCTCTGTGTGTGGGGGCCAGTTTGCAAACCAACACTTTCGAGTTACTTATCACTGAGTTTCCTGTGTGTGTGCTCCATGCACGTGTTAATAAACTTATGTTTGTTGTTCTGTCTTTTGTCAGCCTAATTCACAGGGCTTCAGCCAGAGAACCTAGGAGGGAAGAAGAAAAAAGTTTTTTCCTTCCCTACCACCAAGCATGTTCAAGTGATCAATACCATGAGCAGAAGAAAACAACTATGGCCTGGACACCAAGCTGTACAGCCTGAGTTGAAACCATCACGGTAATAAGAGGAGCGAAGGAAAAGGATGACAGGAGGACAGTATTGCTGCTAATTGATATTTGTGAGAGATACATGCTAGAAACCTACAGAAAATCAGAAAGAAAGATTTAGGCCTGGGGTTCATACACATCTCTAAGTAGGACTTGAGTTAGAGAAATCTTATTGTAATGCTATAATCTAACTACTGCATGCCTCAACATAACTACTTACATGCCTGAGAGTCCAAGGATTACACACATTTCCTTGGTATATTACATATTATTGCATATAAGTTGCCATTTATCTTTGCTTATAGTCTATTTCCAATCCTCACTGCTGAACCCCTGGATTAGAGTTTCCTTATATGCTCCTCTTACTGGCTCTCAATATTTGCAGCAAAGCTTCAGAACTTCCTGTATTTATCATCCTTGAGTTGCAGGCTGCAGAGATGAGCATGTGGATGGAGGGGAAGAAAGGTGACAAGCATCAACACTGATCAGATAAGATTAGATCAACCGGTTCCTGAGTTACTTTTTATATGATGATACACAGTTTAATTTGAACAAAATGTTCAAAACTAACCTCTGCTATTCTACATGCTTAAAAATATAGATGAATATTCTATAAACTGTGGCTAAAAGAAAATGTGCCGACTTTTGACTAAAAACATTAGTCATATTTGTGAATGCCAATTACATGGGAATTACATTTAAAATAGTTTAAATAAGTTATTGGAAATCTAAAAGCAAAACAATTCTCTTCTAGCCCTAAATTATTACAGAAATTAAAAACCTTCATATACCAAGGAGACTATTCAGGATAGGGAGTTGGGAAGGGGCAGCGAAAGATTTATTTGACTGTCTACCATATGCTAAGAATGCCATGTATATTTTTATTTTAAATTTATTTTATTTTGGCTTCTCATAACAACTTTATGAGCGAGTATTATGATGTCCATTGTGTGAGTGAAGAAGCTCATTCTTGGAGAGCCAAGGTCAGGAAACATGCCCAAGCATGTGCAGCTAATAAATGTCAGAGTGACATGTGGGCCCAAGTCTCTCCAACTCCAAAGTTCATTCTTTCCAGTATATTCTGTGGCCAAATTATACTTTGAGATGCAAAATCCCAGATCACACTCTTCAAAACCATTTTATAGGAAAAGAATCACATCAACTTATTAGGTCGTTTAGGCAGCATATAGGATCTGAGTACATTTCAGCCTGGTCAATACAAGGCATGTAAACACGTTCAATACTAGGTATGATTTTCTCTCAAGACCCCTATTGCCTGATAGGAAATACAAAAAGAAGAAACCCAACTATAAAATAAACACAATCTCCTCCTGCCACATACACAAGTTTCAAAGACAAGAAAAACGAACTAACAAATATATCATAATCACAAAATGCATCCATACAATGGAATACTACTCAGCAATAAAAAGGAATGAACAGCTGATACTTGCAGCAACATGGAAGAAATGCAAACTGTTTATGCTAAATGAGAAAAGGCAGATATGGAAGGCTACATACTTTATGAATTCATTGATATGACATTCCGGAAAAGGCAAAACTAAAGTTAGGACAGGAATCAGATCAGGGGCAGAGGCTTGAGAGGAGGGGAGAATGGCCTAAAGCAGACATGAGGAAACATTTAGGGTGATAGAAATATTTTACATCTTGGTTTACATCTTGGCTACATACTACGTACATTTTTTGAAACCCATAGAACTATTGATCTGAAAAGGATAAACTTTGCTGTATATAAGTTATACCTCAATAATCATGATTTAAAAAATTTTTAAAGTTCAAATTAAAAAGAAAATATAAATCTATAGAAAAGGACATAGGTGGGGGTAAAGTTTGGGCTACAGAAATGTAGGGGAAGGAACTGTGGTGGGAGTGGACCTTAGGATGCAATTTAAGGACACAAAATGCCAATACTAATGCCCCAATGTCTAGAAAAGGAAAGAAGAGAGACTAACTCTTCATAGTTAATCACATCTTTAAAAGGCATTTTCAATCTAAGCATATTTGGCTGCCTTGACTATAAATTGATTAGAGAGAATGATATTTCCTTTTATAGTGAGAGGAGATCATACTTAACACAAAGCAAAGGCCTCATTGGAGAGCTAGGTAGCCCCTAGGAAGTCTGAGCCGCCCCTCTTCCTCTATTATGTCTCTCAGTTCAAGGAGGCCTCCCCGACGATGCCATCAAATGCAATTCAATCAACATTTCTGGGAAACTCTTGTGTTCCTTCTTATTTTTGCCTTCAGCCAACGTCTGAATTCTGTGTAGTGAGGAAAGTTCCTCTCCTCATGCTAAATACGTCCTGTCACCTTCAATCCAGCACATGTTTGTTGAATGTCTGTTGTGGCCAACGACTGCACAGAAAGCAGAGAAAGGGCAAAACAGAAGTACAGTGCATCCTGCCCTCAGGAAGCTGACAGTCAGCTTGTGGGGTCAGAAGTACTACTTTTGTTTGTTTGTTTTGTTTTTGTTTTTTGAGAAAGATTAGCCCTGAGCTAACTGCCACCAATTCTCCCCTAACTGCCACCAATTCTCCTCTTTTTGCTGAGGAAGATTGGCCCTGAGCTGACATCCATGCCCATCTTCCTCTACTTTATATGTGGAATGCCTACCACAGCACAGTGTGCCAAGCGGTGCCATGTCCGCACCCGGGATCTGAACCGGAGAACCCCGGGCCACTGAAGCAGAACGTGTGCACTTAACCGCTGCGCCACCAGGCCAGCCCCTAGAAGTACTCCTGTGATTAGGCTCCTACTTGGACTTTGCCAGTGCAGGTTGGAAGGACTGGAGGACGAGAGTCAGTTTACATTCAGGATTGAGGAGCGTCATAAACAAAGTTACCTTAATGGAGGAGATAGATAAAGCAATGATTGGCATCTGAAAGGAGGACAACTTTGATTACAGAAAAGTGTCTGACCTGGCTCCTGTTGGTGAGTTACAACAGAAAGCGTTGTTTTTAGGAGTGAGAGCACCAGGGTAACTGAAAGTCATATAGACACAGAAGGAAAGTATTCGCATCCCCATTTCAGAAGAGAGGACGGATTGCACCTTTGTACTGAAGATGCCAGCAGCAGGAGATGCCAGGAGCAAGAAGCAGAGGAAGAAAATGGCAGGAACCACTTGATAACCAAGAAGTTGTGTTCATCAGCATGAGACAGCCCGTTGGGGATTTCCAGAAAGAATTAGAGGGTAGTTGTTTTTTAAGGGCCAAGAATAAGTAGACTGCAGATCACAGAACAAGGAATTCAGTACATCCAAGGATGTTTCTAAGTGTTAACATGAGCTCAGTTTACCTTCAGGTGAGCCTGGAATAGGTATACCTGGGTAAATGCACATGTATGAAATTAAAATGCCATTTAGTGACATTTGGACTGGTGCAGACTGTAATTACCGTAGGAATTCAGAGAAGGGAGTGATCATAGTGTGCTGTGTGGTAGGCTTTCCTTGAGAAAAAGACTGGAGCTTGAGTGTTGACATATTTAACTTACAACTCTGCAGAAAACATTTCCCAAAGAATGGTCAGAAAATAATTTCCCTCAGACAGACAGCATTTTTTGATACCTCTTTGAAGGAATGGAGATCGCCCCTTGGTTTTCAGGTGTAAAATTACTTGCATACAATATATACTCAATAAATTTCTGTTAAATTAATATTTTAATAAATGAATAGCATCCTAAATATTTTAAAACAATGTATAGTTTTAGAGTTTTAAATGTTAGATGAGTCTTAAGGAAGGCACTATATAGATTCATGATATATTATGAGGAACATGTGTTGAATTATCTTGAAAAATATTTTTAATTCTTCCTTTGTACTTTCATAGATAGAATTTTGGAGTTTTAAAATTTTTCCATTGTACTTTCATAGATAGAATTTTGGAGTTTTTTAATTTTTCCTTTGTACTTTCATAGATAGAATTTTGGAGTTTTTTAATTTTTCCTTTGTACTTTCATAGATAGAATTTTGGAGTTTTTAAATTTTTCCTTTGTACTTTCATAGATAGAATTTTGGAGTTTTTTAATTTTTCCTTTGTACTTTCATAGACAGAATTTTGGAGTTGGAAAGGTTCTCAGAGAAACTTTCTGGTCTGAAGTTCCATTCATATAAGAATAAACTTTGAAAGACATAGCAATGTTCAATCTAAGCACATCGAAATTGATTAAAGAGAGCTGATGCTTCCTTTTATAGTCAGTGGAAATAATATTTAAACATAAAGCAAATGCCTCACTGGAGAGCTAGGTATCCCCTAGGATGTCTGAGCAGTCCCTCTTTCTGTTGATTTTATTTCAAATATCATTTGAGCGGATGGTACAAGTTGAATCACTTAATAGGCAATCCCACGCAACTTCTCTCTTACTCCTTCTATGGAGACTGGAAGTTAAATATTCTATTTCCTTGCCATTAGGAATGGTCATGTAACACTATTATGGCCAACAAGGCGTAAGTGGAAGTCTGCTGGGAGGAAGGAATTCTGGGAAATCTTTTCTGATTCTGATTTTTTTTAAAAAAGGTCAGACTGGACTTCTCCCTACCTTCTTCCAGCTTGGAACACAGCTGTCATTCCGGAAGGGGCAACAAACTGGCTTGTGACCAAGGCCAGCAAAAAGGCCAAGAGAATCAAAGTTTCCAAGAACTGACGATGATATCACTGAGCTACAGCAGCAGTTCAAACTTATCTATCATTGGACTTCCGGTCATGTCAGAAAATTAAGCCCACTCCTTTTTAATTATTTGTTAAAATAATTAAGAAGTTTAATTTAAAAAATATACTTTTTATTATAAGGTTCCTTTCCTATTTCAAGAATATCTTCTAAAAACAAGTATCTTTTAACCTTTATTTGATTAACTAATATGCGTCAGAGGATTAAGTGACCTCTTCTATTTTATCTATATTATTATTCTTGTCATTTTAAAATTTTTATTTGACCAGGGTAGCTTTTATTCTTTTCCCCAAAACACGCCCATAGGTGGCACATTTTGGTGTCTTGGGGTTTCCAGTGTTTGTGTTGCATACTTGTACATGAAGGGGGACTGAGCTGGGATTCGAAAGTCATTTTCCTTTTGCCTCTGGTCTTCTGTTTTCTAGTTTTCCATGTTACGGATGAGAAATCTGTCGGAGTCTAATTTTTTTTCCTTTGTACGCAATATCTTTATCTCTTGAGAACTTTATAAGATTTTCTCTTTGTCTTTTGAATTTGAGATTCCACTAGATCATTTCTAGGATTGTGCCTTTTTAAGAACAATCCTGGCTGGAACTTGGTGAGCCTCTTTCATCTGAAAATTCTAGACGTTTTTCAGTTCTGGGAAATTTCCTTGTGTTATTTCCCAGATTATTGCTTCTCTTCCACCTGTACCTTTCCATTCGCCAGTAAATATTCTATGCATAGCGGGTCTTCTCCTTTTCAGTTCTTTTTTTCCTGTTTTTGTTCCTGAGAGCATTGCCTGCTTCTGTCACCCAGCTTCATCACCATCCTTTGAGGTGATGATTTCTGTCAAAGTCTAGGTATTTATAATTTCCTTTTTAAAAATATTTTTCTCTTTTTGGTCAGCTTTGTTAAGGTATAATTTCCATACAATAAAATTCACTAATTTTAAGTGGGCAATTTCAAGAGTTTTGCCAAATGTATACAGTCATGTAACTATCACCACAATCACAATGTGGAACTTTCCCATCACTCCAAAGAAGTTTCCTCACAGGTCTTTGCAGTCAGTCATTCCCCCCAACTGCCACCTTGGCTCAAGCCACAGCAACTGCTATCTGCCTTCTATCACATAGTTTTACCTTTTCTAGAATTTCATATAAATTGAATCATCCAGTATGTGGCCTTTAGCGTAATGCTTTTGAGATTAAACTAGCTCTGTTGTTGCGTATCAGTAGTTCATTCCTTCTGTATTGATGAGTAGCATTCCACCGTCTGGCTATTCTACAATGTTTTTTTTTTTTGTTTGAGGAAGATTAGCCCTGAGCTAACTGCTGCTGCCAATCCTCCTCTTTTTGCTGAGGAAGTCTGGCCCTGAGCTAACATCTGTGCCCATCTTCCTCCACTTTATATGTGGGACGCCTACCACAGCATGGTGTGCCAAGCGGTGCCACGTCCGCACCCGGGATCCGAACTGGCAAACCCTGGGCCAGCGAATTGGAACGTGCACACTTAACCACTGTGCCACTCGCCGGCCCCCCACAATTTGTTTAAATGTTGTAAACAATTTTAAGCCACTCTAAACTGAGTTTTATATTACATGAAAACAAATACAGCCTTAAATGAATTATTATTTCTCCAAAATACTTATTTTGTTCTGGAACATGTATACAAAAATATTTATATTTTTTATGCAAATGGAAGATGATTAATTTTAGTGTTTTGATTTATAATATTTGGGTATTATGGCTTTGATATTATCTAAAACTTTGGGAGAACCTTAAAGGCACTTTTAGGGATGGAATTCTTTAAGGTCTCAATTTCCTATCCTCTAAATAACCATTAAAAGTTTTTTTTCACATTTTTTAGTTTTTGTTTTAGTTAGTATTTACCATTTTTTATCAGAAGTAGCTTGCTAATGTTGAAATAGTCTTCATTTAAACTTTTTACCCATAAGCATAATAATATAAAGATCTAAAATCTTAAATAAGCACTACTAATTTTTTGACCTATGCCAGCAGCATACATGAGCTAAGACATTCTTTGTAAAATGCATTCTTTCATTTTACAAACCTTCATAATTCTATCAAGAACCCACTTGACACTATGAGAAAAGATCATCAGATGCAAAATGCATTATAGCTGTGTTGTATTTTGTGTCTGCATTGTCGTATATTGCCTTGATCTTCAAAACAGTTTATCGTATAGTAATGATCTTAATATTGCTACAATTTTATCAATTGGGCTCTTTTATTTTTTGAATAAGTTAAAACACTCATCTGAGAGTCCTGACAGTTGGTAGAAGGGAAATACTTTGAGAAATATTAACTGGAGAGGCAATTTTAGACACTAAAATAATATGGAGACAAAGATTAAATGAAGTATGACTTTGCACAATAAGCGGTAAGTTTATGGGATTCATTACTCTAGGATATAATTAATAGGTTAAAGAAGATTTAGATAAATGCACAGACACTTAAGTTGATGCAGAGCTAACATTAGAATATGGAAGGTAATTACATGCTTTCAAACAATTAGTGCTTCTCAGAAGCAGAGCAAGGCTGCAGCTGGAGTGAGAACTTCTCTCTTGGAAGAGCCCGAGATAGGCTGGGTCACACGTCATGAACATTGTAGAGAAGTTTCCAGTACTGAGTGACTTTTAAATTGCCTCCAAATCTGTGAGTCTATGATTAGTGACCACACTGTATGTTCATGGTTTTCCTCCCAAAGAGGTATAATAGCTGGATAAATAAAACTTTACTCAGTTTATCAATTCTTGCATTCATTCAATAATAAACAAATATTTCCTGTGTCTACTTCGTGCCAGGTACTACAAAGATAGATGTGTATTCTCCTGTATCAGTGTGTTTTCATTTTTCTTCCTGTGACTTCTTCTCAAGTCCCTGCTGTTGCGGGAAATGGCTTTGGAATCACACAGATCTTGGTTTTTATTTCAGTATCATCACTTACTGGCTTTATAACCTTGAACCGGCCCTTTAATTCCTTTGAGTCTCAGTTAAATTATCTGAAAAACAGAAATAATAATAATAATACCACCACTTAGTGTTATTGATCGGATTAAAAAGCATAATATGGAAAAAGTGCCTAGCCCAGTGCCTGGCACATGGGATGTAGGCAATAAATGTTAGACTTCTCTCTTTTTCCTCTCCTTGTAGAAAAATGGGAGACCACCCAGCTGCATCAGTTTCATTCAAAACTACCTGCTTTATGTGTCCCAATTGTAAATCTCCTGCAGAATACAAATGACCATTTAAACATTCAATCTTCATTCATGAAGATGTGGTCCATCTTAAAAGGTAGAAAACTGATGTGCTGTCAAACAATACACTAATTGGAATCTTTGCAGAAGTACTCACTTATAGTGATGAGGTATGCAGAATGGGCAGGCATGAAAAACGGGTTTGAAAAGTGTGGGAAAAGGAATAACAGATGGTACTTGGGTGCAAAGAGAATAGAAAAGTCTGAGAGTAAAGGAAGGAAGAAACTGGAAAATGAGAGACTCAGCATGTGAAACTAAAGAGCCCCGGGCATTTCATCAAGGACAGTCCCTGGCATGGCTAACTTCCAGCTCCACTAATTACAGTCTGATGGCCAATTCTGGATGCTATTCTTTATTTACCAGGTTGAGGCATTTCCACTCTTGTCTTTGGAATACCATTTGGAATTGTAGTGTCTAAATGAATCCGTGCCACACATACTCGGTTGAAAGGTTCTACAAAACCAAAAATTTGCTGAACGAAATGGAAGCTAAAGACCAAACCTGCAGATGTTTCAATGCTGCTTTTATTAATTCAAGCCAGCACTTGCCAGTGAAGTACTAACTAGAGCCTTGGCACATGACCAAACTGCATTCAACTATGAAGTGGCTGGCAGCCTGGGTGCCTATGGACAATGGTGCTTGCCCTATTATTCCTGCCATCAGGGAGGAATTGGACCACTGAAACTGGAATCTGTGCAGGTCAGGGACCCTACCTACTGATTTAAGCTCAAGTCTCAAAGTGGGATGACTCTATGATTCTGCTCTACTCCACGCAGAAGTTTCATTTCAGGCACCAATGAGTCCTTGAAAATCTGCTGGACGTTAAAATCAACACGAATACAAATCTAGGATTTCTATACTTAGAGGAATTCCAGGGGTCTTCTTCCCCCTCACAAGATTAGAATCTTCCCAAGTCTGGAATTGCACGCATCTTAAAGTTCACTTTGTTTGATATTAATATAGGCACCTCCAGCCCTTTTATGGTTTCTGTTTGCATGGAATTTTTTTTCTATCATTTTCCTTTCCACTTATTTTTGCCTTTGAATCTAAAGCCTGTCTCTTTTAGAGGGCATATAGATGGACCTTAGACTTTTATCAGCCTGACAATCTCTGCCTTTTGATTTGAGTGCTTAACCATTCACCTTTAATGTAATTATTGATATGGTCCAAGTTACATTTGCCATATTTCTATTTGTTTTCTATGTCTCCTGTCTTCTTTGTTCCACTGTTCTCCCTTTACTGACTTCTTTTAGTTAATGCTTGTAATATGCATTACAAAGTCTTGTAATGCAAGAACGCAAGATGCCAGGTCTTGTTTCTAGGAAAAATTATTTTTCTAGAATTGTCAATAAAATAACCCAGCTGGTTTTGCACAATAAATGAGCCATATTTGCTATTATTCTTGGTGAGATTGTCTTTCCCACCTTTGCCCATTCACTCCTTGCTCTCTGCCCCATCCCACTCCTGTTTGAAGAAGTAGGTAAAGAAGTAATTATTTGACATCTGGACTATGGAGAATTTTAGTATGGCATGTATATATGTGTATAATGTTTATTAACTTGGAAAGAATGTGTGTGTGTGTGTGTGTGGGGGGGTAATTTTCCTCCCTATTGATGGCTATCACCCTCTTAATACTAAAGAAAAATTAAGAAATATAATGCTAAATTTTTAAAAAGTACAGGGTACCATGTTCTCTGTGATTTGAACTGTGTCAAAATAGAAATATGTAAAAAATAAACACATATGCCCAGAAAGACAATTTAATGTTAGTAATTTCTGTGCTTGTGTAATGTCTGTTTTTGAATTATTTTTTCTGTTTTTCAAATTTTCCACAATGAGCATATATTCTCTTTTACCCTAAATGATTTTTTCCTGGTTTAAAAGTTGATACTCTTTTATTTAAAAACAATTGAAATAATATAGCTATTATAAAGAAAATAGAAATCACGTCCAGTCCTCTTAATGATCACTTCTATTCAGTTAACACTCTTCCTGACATGTGCCCATGATCATCACGTTAATGTTATAATCAGAGTAAACAAAGCTACCACAAAAGATAAGAAAGCAAATATTGTGCCTATGTTCCAGACTTACAAATAATAAGTGCCGATGTACGCCACATTTTATAGCAAATACATATATCCAGATGCTTTTTGGTACCTCCACTGCAATCTCATCCTGGGTGAAGTAGGAACAGAATTGCTTATCTCACAAGAAGAGAGAAAAGACAGGGCACGGGGGTATGTGGTGACGCAAATTAGGTACGGGACCAGGCGAATAACCTCTTCATAACTCAGTCTGTTTCCTCTGTAAAAACACCTCCATCATTCATCCTACACCATAATTTGAGGATGAAATCTTTTACAAGATGAACATGTGTTATTACTATTAAAAATTCTTCCTGTATTTTTTCTAGACCTTACATATTTTTATTTCTTTAAACTATAGATTGAATAGAGAAAATAACTTTTTTTTTTTTACTTCTTAGTGTTTTTTCTTGTTTCACTCTATGTGGTCCAATCTATTATTATATAGTAGATAATTTATTATTAAACCATCTCATTAGGAGAAGATATGTAGTAATAGGATTCTGTGGTTTTTGTCTCAAGTTTGCAAAAGACTAATCGCATTGCTATATTGTGTACAGGAAACACCACAGACAGACTTAATTTGCTTTCAGCTTTTTCCTTTTACAGCATCAAAGCGAAAACCTACTAAGGAGCTAAAAAAAAGTTGGAGTTGTGGGTGAAATATTAACCTTGGATAAAATTCATGTACTTAAAATTACAGTAGTCACATTTTTGAGTCATTTTTTTATTTAACATAGTAGACAGGATGCTCATTTACCTTGACGTAAAATACACAGCTGATACACAAGATAAGATAGAATTATACAAAAATACCAAATCTCTGACCTCAAAGCAGTGTACAGGATGCACCATACATCAGACATTCAAAACACTGTTTTACTCTCTCAGCTATTTCTAATTATATCAGCTTAAATGACTGTTACCTATAACTGATTTCTTTTAAAACATGGGTTTAAATTAGGCATCTGGTAAATTACTAGAGTTAACAAAGGTCACGCTTCTTTGTTCCTGAATGTGATCAAAACATTTTCTTCTAAGGAGTCGGTCCGATTAAAGTCTTGTAGAAATGCACATACCCTTAGGCTATTCATTTTAATGAGTTTATTCTGAGGTAAATAAAAAAACAAGCAATGCAATACACTTTATGTTAGACGGTGCAGAGAAGTTTATTGGAGTACCTATGATACATGTTTCAGGGCAGTAGTTATTATATACAACATTTTTTCTTTTTAGTAAAATGGATACAATTCTTTACACTGTCCATTAACACTTTTACAACCTCACAGTAGTAATACACAGTACAGCATTCTTCTTAGAGGCCATTGTTTCCCCATAAGGAAGGCAGAGAGGAGGCTGTTGCATCCTGAATAGGGGCAGAGGGTGTCTCAGAATTCAAGACTAAGTATGGGGATGTCCCACGTCACATGGTTCTAGTATGAAGAAGATCTGAGCTGTTGTTGCTTCAAATGATTGTTTTTACTTGAGCCCAAAGTGTGTTAAACTCCAGGAAATTAACCCTGGTTAATGGACAAGGAAAAATATACTCTATTTAATCAATTTATATGTGCAAAGTACATGTGTTAGTATTATGGGCGGGTATGACGTGGTCTGAGGGAGCTTACAGTATTCAAGGAGTAAAAGTATATACATAAAAGGTAAATAGCTTAATTTCCTCTCCTGCTCATTTTTCTGACTCGCAAGATGCCTCAGGGGCACGACAGGATGACTACCCCCTGGCACTGGACCTATGATGCTGTGACCTCTCAGGAAGCCACCGATGTGTTCTGTGTGGTGGCACCCTTCTGCTTGGCTACTCTGTGGAGGAAAGGAACAATCACATCCCTCCCTTTGCCCCATCCAATCTCTTCCCACCTCTTAAAGAACGGGGGTGGGGGCAGGGATTGTCAGCAGGGTATTGTTCAAGAGGACGCCTGGTTTACATTCTGTGTCATTTGGAAGATTTCTTTTTAAAATTTTGTCCCCATTCTATATGCATGGGTCAAACTGAAATAAAAGATTAAACATTGAGTCTCAGTCTTTTGTAGAAGAACTCCTGAAATTCCAGACTGTCTTTTTTCATAAAAACGTGACTTGAAATATGGTAAGATCAAACATCATTAGTTATGAGTGTCACTGGTCCTGAGTTTATTGCCATGATTTCCGTGGTGTGTTAGATAATTAAACGATTTCCAAGTCTCAAGTCGGCAACAAAGAACGAGCTACCATTCAAAGTCCTGTAAGGGGCACAAGGCTTAGAATGAACGACCTTGCCAAGGAAGCCCCAGGTCAAAACAGAACATCCCTGCTGTGCAGTTGAGAAGAGAAGAAACCAACTGAAAGGCAGAAGGCAGAGAGGGCCTGTAAAAGGGCTGTAGCTCCTGCTGCCCAATCCTAAAATCATTGAAATTCTCCAGTCTGTGCTGGGAGGAAAATGCAAGGACGCCTTATGTAAAGTTCTGAACTCATTAGCTATGGGGGAAGGGTTTTGATGTGTTTAAAAAAGAAAAGAAAACAAAAGCTGATCTCATAGGATGGAGTCCAAGGTTAGAAGTGATAACTCATCCTCACTTATTTTTTGTTATGGTAAAATTTCAGCAAGAAGTGCTTATGGATGTGTCTGATGTGGAAGGGCTGACCCCAGGATGTAGTGGGTTCAGGAGTTAAGCTCAGGAACTTTATAGGGGCAGAAGGATCCATTCTCATCAGTTAAGAACTAGACATCTGGGGTGCCAGATGTTGTAGGGAATAATGGGACTGGGGTTGAAGAGCCTACACACTCTCCTTTATGTTTCCTCAGGGTTGATAGTTAAAGGCGGTTACTTGGAATGTCTAAATGCAAGGTTAAATTTTAATATGAGGATCAAAGACATTGACTTGTTCACCAGATTACAATATTAGATGCTAAGTCTATTTTTATGGTTCTACATAAGATGTTGCACAGCAGTGCTTCCATTCAGGAAGTGGCAGCATTCATAATGTACCGCAGAGTCAGCATCTAGTGGTGGTCTCAGAAGTCCTGTGTAGGAGGCATTTAGGGTCAGTAGTCCGATTGGAAGCGGTTGCCCAGTGGACTCACCTTGAAGCTGTGTTTGCATTAAAGTCTGCTCTTTACAGTTAAATTGTTTATTTTAGTTAAAAAATAGCATCACTGTGAGCATTTTAAAGCCCTTCTTTTCATATTTTTGGATTATTATTTCCGTAGGTGAGGATGGGAATTGTAGGGTGCTGATGGAGACCCACCAGACGGTTGCATCCTGCCAGTTCCCCCATTGGTACAGTTGCTGATGGTGTTCCGTAAAGGTTTACAAATCTCTTAAAGATGTTCCATCTCTGAAGTACACTGCATTTTATTCCTATTACGTTATACCATCTCATCCCGTTAGACTGCCAGAGAAGAAGTTACAACTGAAATCCTGTATAAATGGTCACCTTGCAGAAGCTAGTATTCACAGCAAACAGAACACGTTTTAAACAGATTTTCCTCCATAGTCTCCCCAAAAATCTCCCTTGGGGGAGAAGACTAACAGAGGGGCACTTGAGAAGTTTTGAAAATAAATGAAGGGTACCTAGGATACTATTTTTAAAAAAGTGATCTGCCAGAAGCCTCTTTATTTGAACAATAACCATGCTCTGAGGCTGGGTCTTCCCTGGTTTTCTCAGTGTTGTGCAATCCAAGACAGTTAATTCGCATGGAGCAGATTACAACATGTTTGACAAAGGCGTCATCCTGTATGAAAGCGCATCGCCTGGAAGTTGGTGGGCTGGCCATTCACACTGCACCTCTGTGGCCCTTCGGGGGATGCTGACAGAGAATACAGCCAGGGCTTCTCACAGCCTCTACTACAACCCAGCTTTACTCAAGTACCAGGCAACCACCTTTTGCTCTTGGTGCAAGTATTTGTTTTCCAACTGAGCCTAGACGTTGATTTTCTAAAAGGAAAAGAGGAGGTATATATATATCTATCTACGCATTTGTAGGTAAAATTATTATGTTTGAGTAAGCATCAAATTTTGTAAAATATCTCCTCCAGAAGCTTCATTTCAAGCACATTTATGACAAAAAGTATTCAAGGATTAAATTATCCATGAACCTAGTGCTCAGAGAAAACAAATGAACAAATTGGATCATTGAAGCTCGAATTGGATCATAGAAATCACAAATATTTACAAAGAATAACCTTCACAGTATCAGTCCAGGACTCTAGATTCCTAGAGAATGTGAAACAGCTTCTCTGTGGCTGTGGAGGTCTGATTTTCACTGCGTGTCATCCTTTATATTTTCTTACTTTCAACTCTTTTCTTCTCCTGCAAGTTCACATCATTTTATTAATATTAAAGGAAGGCTATAGTATTAAAAATTGACATGGAAGAATGGGGAACTATGTATCATTATGTCTACTGGGCTTGAGATCAGTATTTTAAGCATAATTTGAAATACGATTATATTGTGTGTGTTTGCATATGTGTGTATATATATGTATATATATATACAATGTGTTATATTTCTTTCTATCTATCTATCTATCTAATCATCTATCACCTATCATTGTCATCTAATCTATCTCAATGGTGTGCTGAAGCCAGCTCATGCTGGTTCATGAGAGTTGACAGATAAAGTTTCAGGAATGTTGCAAGCTGTTTAGGGTTATGTTGGTAGCTTGAAAATGACCATGGCAAGAATATTTAAATCATGGGAACTGGCAAATGATACAAATTCGGAATATTTTCCTCCTGGAGAGCCAGTTGTTAAACGATTTATTAATATACCATTGTAGGCTTGGTCTGGAAAGGCACTTCATACATAGTTCACAGTGGAAGCAATAATCAGTTTTAAAAAATATCAAAATTAAAAAAAGAGAAAGTTTCTGGCAACTTAATTTAGCCAATAAGCTCATAGTCTTAAATATCACTCACTTTTCTTATTAAATGTTTTAAAATAAAATTATAGAGTTTAGTATATCTCTTAATCATTGACTATGTTTTAGAACATTTGCAAAAAGCTAATTTGGGACATCTGTTGACTTATTATTTTAATCAAAGCCTCTGCATTTATGTTTTTTAGATAGTTGCAGAACTGTAAGCTAAAGTTAAATATTAATGAAAATGAAAAGTATATGTAAAGTGGGTGAATCAAACTTTTCTTGTTGATATAACTTTTGTGTGTTTATCTTTTGTAAACCCTGTCATTTGGTGTTATTGAGGTATTTTGTACTTAATTTGTATGCCTGCATATGTGTGTGTGGGTGCATATGTGTTCATACACACGCATGCATACAGATGTACAGACACATACACACATAAACCTCCACAAATTATAATATTAGGGAAATAGTATATCTAGTTCATTAAATATTCTACTTAAACACCAGGAATGACATGTTAAAAAACGTGCCAGCCTTACAAGTAGCTATGTGATGTAGCCAAACAGCTCTTTCTCTCTTTTCTAAAAAAGTTCAAAATGCTATCATTTCTCTTTTTCTCCTTTGGGTTAAGAATATATTTAGTTCAAATGTGCACACTTCTGGTTCAGTGAATGTTTTGCCTAGGGATCACAGAGGCCGACTGAGAATTTAATTTTATGTGTTAGATTTATTTCTAAGAATGTGCTCAGATTGGAGCAGCACTGCTGAGCAGGTTTCCATGCACTGGAGTTGTGCAACATGGTGACCGTGAATAAGAGAAACTGGAGTTTTGTTGGGTAAAGAAAGAATAGGTGGAAAGAGTGATTTCTGAACCTGGAGATAAATAGTGGGAATGAAGGTAATTTCAAAAGTAGACATTTCTGAACAAGGACAGGCCAGTAGAAGGATACCAAATCTCTGGGAAGACTGAGCCTTCCTTCTAGCTATTGATGACCTTGGCCCTCCCCAGGTGCATGGCTTCGACCATCAGGATCTTAGATGTAGATGTGGAGAGTCATGAGGTAGGCTGACTCTGAGTCCTCAGATAATTCCTTGAAAATTAGTTTAAAAAATTAAATCCAGGGGCTGGCCCAGTGGTGCAGTGGTTAAGTTCATGCGCTCCACTTCGGCAGCTCGGGGTTCGCCAGTTTGCATCCCGGGTGAGGACCTAGCACTGCTCATCAAGCCATGCTGTGGCAGGTGTCCCACATATAAAGTAGAGGAAGATGGGCACCGATGTTAGCACAGGGCCGATCTTCTGCAGCAAAAGAAGAGGAGGATTGGTGGTGGATGTTAGCTCAGGGATAATCTTCCTCAAAAAAAAAAAAAAAGGAAACTAAAATTAAATCCACGGTATTTAATTTCTCCGTTGGTTTGCTGCATCATGAGAAAAGCAGAGTCCAGGACTTTCTGCATAATTACAGGTTCTGGTCTTGTGTTGGTCAATTGGGTGGAGAGAGGAGTTGTTGTAGACGTGACAGCAAATTTTACAGCAGTAGTTCACACATGCAGCTACTATACATTCATTCATTGTTATTTTCCTAAGAAATGGAGCAACCTAGGAGTTTATGCTACAGTAGAGTCCAATGCACCATAATGATTACTTCAAGAACAAAGAAGCACATACAAAGGTGTTACATCTTTCTGTTGGTGCGAGGTTTCAAACCTGAAATTCTTTAAAATACATTTCTGGAGTTCTATTTAAATATTAATAAGCCACACTTAAAAAGCAGTGGCTTCTTGGTAAAATACAATACTGAAATGGAATACTGCATTTTCAGAAAAATAAGAAATGTGTTTGGAAAATTAAATACCTTTAAAAAAATTAAAAATAAACATACTCTCACAGCTTGAGGGTTTGAATGAACCATGTACCAAGGAGTTGAGAAAACTCTTACTTTTGGTTACATCCTGGGACCCCTAACATTCAAAAGCTGCTCAGCAAAGATGACTTCAGCATTTCAGTGGCATCTATCTGCACTGCCATGTTCCATTCAGAAACCATTTTGGCATATCCCACAAACAGCGTGGCTTTTTGTGACAAATCACTGTTATGCCACACAAAACTGATGTGTTTTTTCAGTATAAAAGAGTTTTGAGTTTTAGAGCTCAATATCAAAATTAAGTGTGTTCTGTAAAAGCTTAAATTAATCCATTCAGTGCACTTGCTTTTAAACAAGTCTATCTTGATTTTCCACCCCAGATAGAATTTCAGCTCAATTACACTATTTTCCAAACACTCAGGAAAGAAAACTTTCCAGTGCAGAACCCAACACAAAGATGCTGACTATATTCTCTGTGATTTAATCCTATTTTCATTCCATATTGTCTACAGACTCTACCTGCAATTTTTTTCTCATTTGAATAGGGGGAAGTAATCTTTTTCAGGCAATTCCTTTCTTGGCATTAACAAATGTTGACTGTCATGTTGATGTCGATATCCATCAGGAATCAATGGAAAAAACTGAATTTATATTGTTTTGAAAGTAAATGTTTCAATGATCATAAAAATCTTTTAATGCACTCCTTAAATACTTTGAGTGGTTATTTAATATATAAACATATTTGTACAGGTTATTCTTCATCTTAAAAACACTTTGTAATTTTCTTAAATACTCATCAAAAATGAGTAATTATTTAAAAATACTTTTCATCATTTCATAAAATATATCTTTATGGTATTGTTTTGGGATCTAGTTTGATCTGTTATTTTCCAAGTGATTAATCCCTGATGGATTACATAAAGTTAGATGGATTATATAAGGACTATGTCTTTAATTGTATTTATAAATTTCTTGTCACATATTTTAGGCAAACCTGAGGATAGGTCATTGAATAATTATTTTTTCTTGTAAAATATTTCATTTCTCCATTTTCTTCTTTAGTGGTCTTTTGAAGAATCCAATCTGTTGAGAAAATACCAAACATAACACAATCAATTATTAGAATTTAGGTGATAAATACTAATCTCCTTGAATAAAATTTAAGTTAATAATACGTTAGCAATTTTGGGAATACAAACAATCAACATAATTGAGAGGTAGTCTTTTCATTGACTTATTAAGTAATAATGAATGTCAAGAAATGACATTTATGAAATTGTTATTTCACTTTTTAACTTTTTCATTGGTTAAATATATCATGTCTCCTAATAAAAATTAGTACATGTGGTTAACTAAAATAAAGAGTTCTGGGAAAACGTTTTAGGAGGTACAAATGGCAGTTAGCTGGCACTGTCTCTACTTTGCCATCATCTTTTTTGCAGTGATGTGGGAGAGAAATTTCCATCAGATAACTGACGGTCATAAGTTAAGGTCATTGGGATCGATGGAGAATCTGGCAGGTACGCTATGGCTAAGGGGTTGGGGAGATTTCTGAGTTGGGATTAACTTTAACTGTGTCAGAAGATCTATGAATATGGGCTTGACACGAAGAGCCTCTTAAAAACACCCTGTATCATTTGGATATGAAAATGGAGTCCTTGAAAATATGGAAAACTTCAGATAGGGGTGAACAAGGGTCATTTTTCATTATGATCTATGATCTGGGGCATCATAAAAATTACAAGTGATTTATCTACTTGTTTCCTATTATGGGTATTTTAAAAAAAGGAAATTAAGGGTCTTAGAGAAGTATTTTTTTCCCAAAATTTGCAAGTGAGCTATACTAGTTCAAGCAAACACAATAAGTTAACTTTTTGAAAGTGTGGTACCTTCATATCATATTAAACATGAAGTTATGGTAAATTCTGCAAGGAAATTATATATTTTTAAATTAATTATTGAACGATTGAATGCTTCGAGGGGATAAATGGTCAAAACATGCAGTGTTAAATCAGAGAAGTTTTACTCAGGGCTTTGTGTCTTCCGCCATGCTAGAATCTAGTTGTGGTAGATGAGGAAAAGGGAACAGCAGAACAAATGAACATGAAAAAACAATAAATTTGTCTTCTGTAGAATGCCAATTCTCCTACATGTCTCAGTCCTGTTCCTCTGAGCCAATTATAGAAGATTATAAAAGTTCTGGATTCACAAACCATTAGGCCCCTAAACTTGCGCCTGCTTGTCCTGAGTCGAAAATCAACCAGACTAGACTTTCACAAAAGCAGGTGGTGAATTACAAGGCTTTTCTCTTTCCTGCCCAGCCAGCTCTTGATCTTCCATCCTTCCTTTCTCAAGCCTTTTTCCTTCTTTTCAACCTTCCTTTGTTTTCACATATTAAATTTGCTATTTTAAAACTTACCGTCTGTTAACTTTTCCCCCCAACCAGTTCTGTTAACATTAGGTTTTTAGTGGAAGTTGGATGACTGGAGTGGAGATTAGGAGAATATAGTTTAGAGCCTCAACTGGACGGGGCCAATTCTAGACAAAATTTGAAGCAAGTCAAATTTGTTTTCTGCCTCCAGACTTTCCTTGTAGCATTCGCTTTCCTTCCTTTTCTTTCCGTATTTATGTAATGATCTTATTTATGCTCCCCTAGTTCAAAACCCTATAGCAAAGGGTCTGATTAATCAGTCTGTGGCAGAAAGTATGTGCTTAATGTGGAATGAATAAATTCAACCTAACATGTAAAAGGCTAAAAAATGGTGAGGTGTTACTCCCCATCCACACTCCCCAAGGGTATACATATTGAATGAGGAACAAAACTTTAGGGTTAATAAGTGAATCATCAATGGTGGAACTTCAGGCATCAGTATGAGATCAAGTTAAGGGAGAGGAGTGTCCTGCTTTCTCAGGGTTCTTCTGTGGCTGAGTCTCATTCTACTCTATCGGTTACACTGGCCTGAGTGGGCTTCCCCCTCAGCATGTGGTACCATATTTCAGGATGTGTTTCTCTATCTCTTTAAACCCATGTCCCCTACAAGGTTCTTCCTCTCAACATTAAGTAGCTAATAAGATTTTGTCTAGATTTTGTCTGCCATGTGTACTGCTAAGATGCAGATATAGACTGTGTCTTTTGAAATGGAATCATGGCCTGTCCCTTGCATGGAGTCATAGACTAGGAATTCCAGTGAATGCCCAGACTCGTGGGATTTGGAAAAAGGAGGAAGAAGAGATAGTCCGGAGGCGTCTGCTCCAGATCTAATTAGGATAAAAAAATGCCTGGGGATGAGAGTAGCTTTCTGAGCCTACTGCAGACCACACATATTCTTCAGGGATTTTCAACACAGCTTTCAATCAGGAGGAGGGGCCATTAATCTTCTAGGATTAATGGAAATGCTGAAAGTCTGAAGTCAACCAGAGACTCTCATTCCAAAATCAAATATTTTAATACTTTGCAGAGAGTTCATGACCCTCTTGAACAAAACCTAATTCTGGAGTCTGGAGTAAAGAGCCCTGTCCCACAGCATGCAGCAGTGGCATGTACCGGGAAAGGGATGGGTGTTGCAAAGAGAGCATCACTTGAATGCTGGCTAGCTGGTAATCTTGGGAGAGTTGCTTAACTTCTCTTTGCTTCAGTGTCCTCAAGTGAAAAGGGAGTTGAAATACTTAGTTGAAAATGTTGTAAGGACAACAGAGTAAATAAAAAGCAAGAGAGAACATAGAGCGGTGGGGTTAATAGTCTTGGCACTGAAGGGAAAAGACCTAGATTCAGATCCTTTCTCTGAAGCTTGACAAACCATGTGGCCTTTGGGAACATATTTAACTTTTCTATGCCTCAGCTTCCTCCTTTACAAAATGAGGTTCAAAATAGTGTCTTCCTCTTAGGGGTGATGTTAATATTAAAGTGGAAAAGCTTAAAACAGTTCCTGGCACATAGTAAGCACTCAGTCAGTGCTAGTTTCCTTCCCTTCTGCCATGGAATCACAGAGCTGGTTGCTGGATCTCCCACTGAAGCACCTGAACTAACTACACCTCCTGGTCAGGACAGTCCAAAGGTTGTTAAATGACCTTCCTTTGGGACTGAAAAGAAGATCTAAGAAGCGATCAGAATGTATCAACAAAGCATTTACTGGATGGAAGAATGTGTTTATTTTTACATTTCTGCTTTTTCAGACTGATGACCAAAAAACAGGTAGATGAAACTTGTTTGTTTTAAACAGGTATGTAGACAGGGAGAATCTATCCAAATATCAGCTCTGTCTTTTCTCTTCTCTTGTCAGCAGAGTCTTAGAACTATAGGGGAAGTGCAGTGCTCGGAAGACCACACTGAAAGAAACTAACAGTAACAGACCCTCTCTATTAGAGATACATAGGAATGAAGAAACCGCATTGTGTATTTCAAGCACAACCTTGACAACCTAAGCCAGGCCTTGGGTACCACAGTGTGGCAAAGCTCGGTATTACAGACAGAGCACTGATACCCCGGAAAGCAAGAGGAAAAGCTGGAGGTTTGAGATGTGGAAGAATTCTGTCTTGTGAGACTTTGCTGGAGAAAAGCTATGGATTCTATTTACTCACTTACATCTTTACATGGCTTTACTCCTCTTCTCTTCCAAGAGTAACCCCCCAAAAGAGAAAGGTAGTCATTATGAGAGTCAGAAAAGATAGGTACAGTTGATAATTTCGTGAGAGAGAAATTTCCTTTTTTAAACTATTTGATTAAAAGATAGTTCTATTGCTCAGATATTAGAAAAATGAATATGTAGCCACAATCTGTATTTTTAATACGGTTTAGCTATTTAACAAAACAATAGGTAAAAATATAGGGTGATATTATGCTAGAATAAATGTCAATTTGATGTTTAATTGGAAAAACATTAAAGTCAACTTTTCTATGGGATTTTATTCTCTATTAAATTTATCTTAAAAGCTATCATCTCTGGGGCTGGCCCTGTGCCACAGTGGTTAAGTTCAGTGTGTTCCATTTTGGTGGCCAGGTTCACAGGTTCAGATTCCGGGTGTGGACCTACATGACTCATGAACCATGCTGTGGTTGTGACCCACATACAAAATAGAGGAAGACTGGCACAGATATTAGCTCCGGGTGAATCTTCCTCAACAATAACAACAACAAAAAGCTATCATTTCACTCCAGCTTAATTTGAAAGTGGTACAGGTAAGAGTTTGAAAAATCTTTCATGCCTCAGTTTAAGTAAAACATCTATGTAAATATACAGAATTAACAGACAGAAAATAGATGGTTTCTTAGTTTCACAAGAGTATTTGAAATAGGAGTCCATGAAACTATAAGATTTCCCTTTCATCAACTAATTCATAAATCTCTCATCTCTCACTCAGGCACACAACTATTGTATAAAATGTGGTATATTTGTTGATTCATTAAAGAAGTATTTGATTTTTAAGATACAGAGAAAATAAGGCTTATCTTAATCATGATTCCATTTCTTACATATTCTTAAATTGACATTGGATTTCCTTCTTTTCTTTTTCTATAAAAGAGAGTTTCATTCTTCTCTGCTTATAAAAGTAATGCATACTTAATTTAAAATTTCCAACGTTATAGACATTAAAGGTCCCCTAGAATTCCAACCTCTAGAGAGAGCCTCCATGAATTTTGGATATGCTCATTTTTTTTTCTTTTACAAAAATGGGATCAAGTTGTACACAATGTTTGAGATATGCATTTTTCTTTTTTATTTTGTCTTGGCCATCATTTCAGTGTTTTCCATTGCTGTATGATACTGTTTTCCACACCACAAATAAATCATAATTTATTTTACAATTTGTTGTTGACAATTTGAGAGAAAAAGTCAAAGGAACTTTGGTGCTTACCTTCCACAGTGCTAATATGAGCAGCATTAACAGCAATAATCCAGCAAAAGCACTCAAGAGGATAACCCATAATGGCACTCTGCCTGGTAGCCCATCTTTGGATATTTGAATAGCAAGCTGAAAATTATTAAGCAAGATTGTTAACACTGATAAACACCTATCAGAACTCCTGGTACACAGAGTTCTTTTGGGCTATAATTTTCTATCAAACAGTGTACTTAATCTCATTATTACATACAGAGAAAACATTGAGTTTATATTTTAAAACGCCTTTCATCTATTCTAAATCTTTAACCGTGTCAAATTTATTAACCAAAAATATATTTATAATCTTATCCTTCAGAAATTTATACATAAAGAGTAAACTGGCTGAATCAGAATGCTCAAGGGAGGGGTGAATTTAACTCCGGGAGAACGAAAAGTATTATATGTTTTAAAGATTTATTGATAGACTTTAGTGTATTATCACAATAGCGTAAGTTTAGGCTGAAATGGTGCAGGTTGTTGACATAAAACCCTGAGTAGGTCTTCTTATTCTAATTCTAATGTGCTTTATTTCTTTTGTTTACGAATTGAGGTATAATTTTCATACAGTAAAATGCACAAATTTCAAGTGTACAGGTAAATGAATTTTTGCATATATATTCACCCTGATGCGCTTTTTATTATACCACACTGTCTCTTGCAGGTAACTTACTCTTAGTCAGCACCTATAAATTAGTTCTTAACAGAAGTAAAACTTTGAAGCAGACAGTTTTTAGTGCTCCAGGTACTCAAGCTCTCTCAATGACACTTGTCTGCTCTGTGTCCCATCCTTCAGCTTTCTGAGAAAAAAACTAATTCAGGGTAGCTACAAATGACTAATAACAGCTCAAGCTTCTGTATTTGCATTTAACAGGGAACATCTCAATTCCTTAAGCTAGAAGGGAGATTAGGGGTAAAAAAGCAAACTAACAGGGGAGATATTTGCATGTAGTGCCCTGGTCCAAACCCCTCAACCCCTCAATCACTGCGGGTAGGTCACTGCTGATCTATCGGGGATACAGAGCTGGCAGGAGTATAGACAGATACAGAATCAGACCTTTTAGAGGGATTTTAAATTCATCTAAAACAATTCCCTGCATTTACAGATGCAGAAACTCAAGTCTGGACAGGATCAGTGACTTCCCTAAGATCACACAATTACAAAATGATTGCTTTTAGTAAACAACTTAGGTATAATTTTCTTTTGGGACAAAATACATAATAAATTGCTTTAAACTAACATTTAGGGGAAATAAAGACAATTATAAAATTTTAACAAAACATATTTAAGAATCAAAGTTACCCTTTTCCAATACAACATGGGCTCACATATTTTAGGTGCTTACTGGTAAAACTTTGGCTTTTCTGTATGTGAAATAACCTTGCATTTATCAGGCTAAGTGCTCGCTACAAAGTAAGCAAACATTATATGCATATATTTTGTGCATATAATATGCATTATATGCATATATTCTTTAAAAGTGAGTACCTATAAGAAGTCACTGACATTGTAATAATTTGAAATAAGCACTAATTTGAAATAAGAAAATTTAAAACAACATCTGAATGTCAGGTAGCTTCCAAATAGAATTTTCTGACTGATAAGGTCCACATGGGATTTTAAGCCCTCCCATGATAAGAGGGAAGACCATGCTGAAGTGTCCACATCTATAACAAATACTTCGGCCTTATTTTATAAAAGAACAAGAGGAAAAACTCAAACCATTGCATTTTTACCAAAGACTCAGTATGAATTTGTATTAGGGAATAATACTTCATTTTTTGTTTGAAATTTCCCAATGACTAAATGAAGAAAGCTTAAAAAATTTACATGTAATCCTATACAGTATAAAGATAACTTCTGTAAAGAAAGTGTTTCTCAGGTCTGCTTTTCAGATGTCAACTGCATTTTATAATGTTAGTTTTTAAGGAGGAAGATTACAATTGCATCATTTGTTATCAAGCTGAAAGTAAAAACATCAATTTACTGTGAGAGTGAGAAGCAGTAAAGCCAAACATGGCATGTAAATTGTAAATATCATGGTGTTTGCCAGTTTCTTACAAAGAAGGAGACTGAAATCATGCTTGAAGTTAATCAAGTATAATTTGAAGGAAAAAGTGTCTGTCACTTGTTGAGAGCGGTACTAGTCACTGCTTTAGGGACTATAAACAATCATAAAACGTTATGTCACAAAATTCAGAGTGAAATGTATAATGTTTTCAAAACTTAGAGTTGCACTCACCTCTCTTTTTTGATTGCCAGTACTTAAAACCAGGGATGCATTTTCACTCTGAAGTTCTGCCCTTACAGTAAGATTGAAGCTGGAAAAACGTGCCTGAAAAGCAAAATCACAATGAGAGCTAGTTAGGTTTGAGGAGTGCAATTTTGGTGTTTTTTCTTTTTTTTTTTTTTTTTGAGGAAGATTGCCCCTGAGCTAACATCCATTGCCAATCCTCCTCTTTTTGCTTGAGGAAGATTGTCACTGAGCTAACATCTGTGCCAATCCTCCTCTATTTTTTGCATGTGGGACACCACCACATCATGGCTTGATGAGTGGTGTGCAGGTCTGCTTCTGGGATCTGAACTCATGAACCTCAGCAGCTGCCAAAGCGGAGTGGGCGAAATTAACCACTATGCGACCGGGCTGGCCCCAGTAATGCAGTTTTTAAAACTAAGATTTTTCTGAGAGATTAAAAACACTAGTTTTGTTAACATCCAAATGAAACTGGTGGAATCAAAATGATGATTGTGTACTCACCCTCCCTCTCTGCACTCAAATTCTCACTTCGATCCTTGTCATGAAATGGAAAAATTTTCTAAATAATTTCTATTCAGATTTATCCTTAGAAAAAAACAAACCTTCAACTCTGCCTGCCTTTCATGTAGCTAAGTATGAAATAGCTACACTCTGGTAATGAGGTTTATATAGGAGCTTGTTTAGGATTAAACATGAAATTGTCAATATTCAATTCATGACTTACAAAAATAGCAACTGAATACAAACAATAGAAATTTCACATATTTAACCAAATGCTTCCTAAAAGAGAAATAAATCATACAAAATACAATGGACTGAGTTTTAGTTTGTTGTCAGACAGATTTGACTTTATTAAGGGTCAAAAAAGTCCTCCAAAATATATTTATATAGAAAATAGAGAATATATAAACGTATATATATAAATAGCTAGCTAGCTAGCTATAGTCTGCTCTAACACGAGTCCATAATATAGGTTAGCTCTATCCTCTGCTAATGGTGTTAAGGATTGTCATTCTGTAAGTCTTTGTCCCTTAACTGAGTTCCAAAGTGTTATGACAAGTGCAAACTTTGGTACCATATAGGTGTTTATCTCTTTAGGTACAAAGAAAAAGGATAAGAGAGACTGGAAAAGCACATATCTGGAAGGGGACCTGGGAGATAGTTACTAACAGACATGGAAAATGAGACCCAAATAGCTGGTTAAGCAGAGCTGGGGCTTGGACCACCTTTAGACTTCCAGTCTTGTGTTCTTTCTATAGAAGCACTCTGTTTTGCATATACTAAGTAATGAACAATTATTTGTTAATATAACTCAATAATTGCATAGAACAATGCAATACTTACTTTTACAAAAGTTGGTTTCCATAAGATAAGTGAAACATTCACTTGGCTCATGTCAGAAGGAATCAGATTACACGTGATGGTGGCAAATTTACATGTACTGCAGTCCTGTTTAAACGTCCAGAGGTATATATTAGTATTCTTACCATTTGATAAACGATAGTATCTTAAAATATTCTATAAGATAGTAATTTTTAGGTCAATATTGAATTTATTCACTTGGAAAGCATGAGGTAAAATTAATACTTGTCTTGGTTATTTGAATTTACCAGAATTGTGCCTCGTTTGAGATCTTCAGATTTGGATATAATCATTTTCTGCGCAGAGTTGATACCACGAGGATCCTGAAGGCTACTGGGTCTGCAGTTTGCATTCTAAGAAATAAAAATATTTCTTTTATAAAACAATACCAGATGTCAAAGGGAAAAATGAGTTGGTGCAATAACGTGAAGAACCTGTGAATGACAGCCATTGCCATATATGAAAGATTCATCTTTGTAACTATGCAATGTGGAAGAAGCTATTTTGGACTAGCCATACACACCCACCCCCAGATAATAATTACTGTCACTGTGCCACTTTTGAATTGTAATAGATAGCAGTAAGGTTGTTACAGAAAACGAAGGATGCTAGTAGAAATTTCTATTACATAAGTAATACACTCACTGACCTATTGTTTCCATCAAACATTTGTTTGTGAATTCCCATAACACAGAGAGAAGAAATTTAAAATTCCACTGAAGAACAGAAAGAGTCAGCATTTGTTATTCAACATGATGGCTCATATGATGCTTTATGAAACAAAAAAAAGAGGGGGGCTTTCATCTGTATTTATGTATTTGTCCAATAACATCTTCGGAGTCCCTACACACCAAGGGAAGCACTTCATCTCTGTGGGAGGAAGATGTAAGTACGCAGCCCAATAGACGTTAAAACGCCACGTTTATAAGACAGCTGGTTTGCTTCTCTAGACTTAATCTAACAAACTTTTTGCTTCCCCAGGACTCTCTACATCCTTGATAAAAGATAAAAAGGATAAAGGTTCAAGTAGAAAGAAAAGTACAATTTTATTCCAGATTATCACAAACCTACTTTTTTAAATTAGAGGGAAATGCTAGAGGTTTATTTTTTCCTTGCCTTTAGGAAAACATTTAAATACTACAGCTAACTATGACTGTTGCTATTTCTTGATTTCTGAGAACCTTTTAACTTAAAAAAATATCTCTGAAAAGAAGACAGATTGTCAAATGCTGAAATCATGCATGCGTTATTTTAATACTTATTGTGATTTTCTATGTCTTAGAGACTGAACCATAAAAATTAACTACCATATAGACTCATTCAATGCTATAGGTACAAAGTGGGTGCGATATTGCTATTGTTGGGATAAGTGAGTAAATAGCATTGTACTGCTTTAGGTGCAGCTGGACTTCATTAGGAGATATTAAGAAGTCCCTTTACAGAGTTGATCACCTTGAACTCCTTAAAAGTGTAACAAATATGTCAGGCATAAGTCAACAGTTATCTAAAATCTACCCTAGTGGATTGAATAGTGACCCCAAAAACATATGCCCAAGTCCTAACACCTGGAACCTACGACTGTGACCTTGTTTAGAAATAGGGTCAGTGCCTATGCGATTAAATTAAGGATCCCAGATGAGATCATTCTAGATTTAGGGTGGGCTCTAAATCCACTGAAGAGTGTGCTTATAAGAGACAGAAAAGGAGAAGACACAGAAACACAGGGAAGATGGACATGTGAAGACATAGGCAGAGACTAGAGTTATGCTGCCGCTAGCTAAGGAACGCCAAGGGGCAACAGCAACCACCAGAAGCTAGGAGAGAGGCATGGAAGGGATTCTCCTTCCAAGCCTTCAGAGGGAACCAACATTGCCGACACCTTGATTTTAGACCTCTGGCTTCCAGAACTGTGAGAGAATAAATTTCTGTTATTTTTATCCACCCACTTTGGGGCAATTTATTACCACAGCAGCCGAAGGGAACTAAAACATCTACTAATTAACTAGTGGAAGTTATTATTATTATTATTTTAGTTTTCTAAATGCTTCTCCATGTTACTTTGGTAAAACTCTTTATCACAAGTGGCATGCAGATCAAAAGGCTATAAATACAAACTGAAAAAGGTAACAGTAATGACAGAATTCCAAGGCACACAGGATTCACCTCAGAAGATGACCATCCACTTGGGTACAGCACAGGATAATTATCTGATGTCAAGTTGGGGAATGAAATTGACAGCTTAAGTTCCGGCATTGGAAACTGCCCACTTTTTCTAATCTACAGGAAAAAAAAAAAGAAATGTAATTCTTTCTCTTTCAATGGTGTCCTTTCTGTCTTATGTAGGACTTTGGTCCTTAATTGATGAATTAAGTTGTGTAATATTTTGAATTCCAGAATGAACGCAGACAGTTTATGGCACTGTACAAAGAATTGCCATATTTAAGTGAAAAATAGGGATATTTAATGGTCGGTGGCCATATGCATTAGCTACAATCAGATTGTTCCTTCACCCCTCCAATCCCAAAATAGGACTAGGACTAAAGGAAAATCAGAATTAAAATTTTCTTCTTTGTCAATTTACCATGCTCATCTTCCTTTCTGACATATCAGTCTTTTTGGAGGAGGAAAGGAGGGAGGACTTCTAGCTAATCCACTCAGAACAGGTGAGCATATTTTTATTTGCCTCAACCCAACTTCCCATAATTCCCTAAGCCCATAAACATTTCTCACTCCCGCTAGATGGGATCTGCCACCACTGTACAGGCAGACCAGACACCCATCTTCTTCCCTTCACAATCCTATCCCCAGCTAGGGTTATTGTGGCAATGCTGAGAGTCAGATTGACTTTCATCTCAGTCTCCATCTGCTTTTATCCACTAACCTAAAATTCCCACTTAGTATCACATCATCCCACCAATAGTGAGTGTATTTCATAGGGAAGGAAAGGTGGGCAGGATGAAGCTCAGCAGGAAGCTGAATGCAGTATCTAGAAGTTCTCATCTGCTTAGAAGAGGTGCACCTGACTGGGGGCAACCAGGTGCTGTGGCCCTCCCTTCCCACCGCTCAAGCATGATTTCCCACCCTCAGCCTTCTCCTCGGCCTCCCTGGGCTGAATCCTTAGGTGAGTAGGGAGCTCCTTAATCTACAGAGACAGATGCCAGAAGTCCAAGTGACCTACCTAACTGAACCTTCTAGACGAAGAGCTTCTCAGACCTGGAGCAATGTCCTGTGGTTGCCGAGGACTGAATGCATCCCTTAATCTTAATCTTACAAATAACTCCTTTATAGTACTAATTTAGAGGTAATTTCTTACCAAGTAGAAAATATTGATTTCATTTCCAATGTCCTCAGTCGAATTAATAACTTCAGGGACTGTCTCATTGGCCGCAATTGAAATATGATATTCACTTGCAGAGCTTAAAAGAATTGGAAGAAGAAAAAAAACACAACAAGGTTCAACTTTTATTTGCCCTCATTCTTTTCCTTTCTTCATACTAGTTAATCCCACAAAAAATACTTAGAGATTTTAAATCAGAGGCAAATTCTTTTACCTTGAAACCTAAAATTAAATTTTTGAGGCGGGTGAGAAGGATTATATAATTTAGTGCAATAGTAACTGATGCTTATAGGGCCTTAAAATGCTAAAATATATAGTCTTTAAAATAAAAATTTCTTTGTTACCAAGTGAAAATTTTCCATTAATTCACTCATATCATTTATATTTAGTGAATAATCAGGCTAAAATTTGGTATTTTTAACACATTTAAATCTACTTAAAATAGATTTTTAAATTTTAAGTAGATTTAAAAAAAATTGTTACCTTTTCACTATTTAAAGTCTTATATTTACTGCTAAACTTAAAATTCACTTTTTTCCATCCAACTTTTCCATGTTTTTTGGATAATCTTGGTAGAACGAAATATAATATAAATATAGTTTTAAATAGCTCTTCAGTTAAGAGAAAACAAAAAATATTTATAAGTGTTTGGCAAAATTTGATTTTAAATAAATGAAAAATTCTTGGGAAAAGTCAGTGTACCAAGAGAAGTAGAAACAGCAAAATAGAAAAAAGTCAATCGAATTTAAAGGTTAAAAAATATAAGCAAAATTTACGTGTATATCCTATAATCCTCTCATTTTTGTGGTCTGTTATCAGTAAAAGGAAAGTGCCATAGAAAATAAATTAATGAAATGACAAGACTTTTAAACTAAATTTGCCACTGATTCTTGCACTTTTTGTATACATTGTGCACATTTATTTAGCCAAAGCTTGGAGTCCTGCTTAAGCAAGAGAATTTATAGTGGGAAAGTTTGCCAACACGATTGGTGTTTGGATGGATCGGAAGTTCTTAGGAGAAAGGATGGTTTGTGAATAATGGAAGAAGTAAATAACTCTTGTCAATGAGAAATGATTTAATCGTATGTGTTCAGAATGGGCAGGCTAATCAGATCCCACACAATAAGAATGAGAGCCAAGAAGTTTGCTGGTGACCATCAGAACACTGCCTTTTGCGAAGGATTTCTGGGCCCTCAGCTTGCATTTAGGAGTTAAGGCTGGACCGCTAATGCAATCCGCTATCATTAGCACCTCACATTTTAGATTGTTTAGTATGCTGGTTCTCAAGCTTTAGAGGGCACAAGAATTATCTGGAGGGCTAACACACATTTCTGGGCCCCACTTCCGGAGTTTCTGATTTTGTAGGTTTGGGTTGGGGCCTGAGAATTTGCCTCTCCAAGTTTCCTGATGATTCTTATGCCCTTGGCTGGGGACCACACTTTGAGAACCGCTGGGGTAGCAGAAAGGCCTCAACATAAAAATACATTTTCCTCTTACCTGTAAAACTGTAGTCCAACTTCATATTTTACTGGCATAGAAATGTTTACTTCATTATCAGAAAGGGCTTCTGGAGGTTCTTCGCTGTCACTAGAAAACACACAGCACATTCAGACAAGTCATTAGACCACCGACTATTCAGAGACACTTCTGAGCATTTGAAAGAGAAGCTTATCTTGCCAACTAAACAAAAGCACAAAAGAGCAGAATTCTTGTTTTTGTGGGTTTTTTAAAAAATCAGAGTCGGGAGGGAGGTCACAGATGGCTATTGTTAAATTTCTCAAGTTGATTTTGAAGTGCAGCTAGGGTTGAAAACCACACGACTTAATCCAAGGTTTCTCAAACTTCCATGAGGATAATGGTAAGTATCTTTGGGTCAATTGTTAAATACACGGATTCTTGGGCTTCTCCCCTAGAAACATGGATTTAGTAGATCTGAGTTGGGGCCCAGGAATTTGTGTTTGTTACACAAATCACACAGCTGATTCTTATTTATTTATCACAGACGAAGACCTTGTAAAGAGATGCAACTAAAAGCATGCAGCTGAGAGTAAGTCTAAAACCTTCTGTCTTCTCACTTAATAGTTTTTCCATGCTAAGTATTTGATGCTTATATTATTGGTTAAGCTTTTACTTTTTCTCCTGATTTTAGTTATCATTTCAATTATACATTATGCAAATACATGCTCATATGTTTGTACACACATATACACACACATGTCTCTCATACTCCCTGTATTAAAAAAAGCATGTATGAGTGATATAACAGTTACAAACACTGGCTCTGGGGCCAGAGGCCATGAGATTGTTCTAGAACATTAACACACTTTGGGCAAGTTATTTAACCTTTCTGTGCCTTGGTTTCTTCATCTATAAAATGGGGACATTATCATTTAATGATTAATAAATGATGATTAAATGAGTAATAAGTATAAAGTGCTTAACACTGTGCCTAAGACAGGAAATACTTAATAAGTTTAGTTTTCATCATTATTATCACACACACCTCTCCACCAAGTGACCAAGAGCCTAGGTTTTGTCTCACAGAACAGGCAATGAGTACCTTTTAATGGCTCTACTTGCTCCCAAGTGTACGTGTCTTGGTATGAGCAATGGGCCAGTGAAGGCAAACCTCTGCCCAGGGTTATAGACACTTGAGTGACTGAGTGTTTGCTTTGAATGGTCCCGTTCTCCCAGCCATTCCACACTGCAGCCAAATTAGTCATCCTAAGAAGCAGCTCTTGTACATACGACTTCACCCCTCAAAAACTTTCCTGGCTCCTCATGGCCTGTTTAATTAAGAAAAACTGCCTCATTCTGACACTCAGTACTCACTACACTATGGTAGGATGCACACTCCCTTTTTGTCTTTCATTACTCCTTTATGTATTCTCTATATTTGAGCTAAAATGGATTACCCAATACAGTATTTCTCCAAAGAGATCCGGGGGTCTACCTTTGAGTTTTTCCTCAAGCTGGATATTTTGCCTGAAATGCTCCACCCAGCTCTATGCATCGACCTCTCTGTTTGTAAACCGCTACCCATCCTTCAAGGTCCTTCTCAATTATAATCTCCTTGATAAAGCTTTCTTGGGTTCTCATTGCCAAGTACATATAATTTCACGCTCCATTAAGTCTCTGACACATGGTTTATATTTCTCTAATGAATTTTCCTTGTTCTACCCTGTATCACAATAATTTATGTACTGGTCTCAGCTGTCTACTGTAGTATTCCCCCCATGAGGAGGTTCATGCCCTTATTAATTTTTATAGTCCCTGCAGTGACTAATTCAATATCCTGTCCAAAGTAGATGTCAAATGAATATTTGTTGAATTTAATTGAGCATATATAATTAACTTATCCATTAATTCATTTTCTCATTTATTCCTTCACTCTACATTTATTTAGTGATTATTAGATGTGAGGCACCATGCTAGTTACTGGGGAATAAGCAACAAAAGAGAGAACTTAATCTCAAGGAGTTTGTGGTCCAGTGGATAATCACACTTAGAAGAAAGTGAAGTCACTATTTCAATTTCCTTATTAGCCTTTTGCTATTGTTAGCATGTGTATTCTAATGATACATTTCAGAAATTTGGACTGATTTGGATAAAATTTATTAAACTATAAAAGGGCATCATAAAACTTTGTCTAATGATTCAGTTGACTTTGATGGGCAGCCAGTAAAAGTTTTTAAATTAGCAAAGTCTGTAAAATTTTAAATGAATTTAAATGCAATTTGGCAAATAAAAATGATGTGTGATTTCAGGTTTTACAGCTTACAGAACCAACAGTTTAATCCAGTTAGGTGTAATATTTCTATTAAATGAAAATTTATTTTGCTAATTATTTTAAGGATTTTTTGTAAGCAAGGGGGTTCATTACCCTCTCTTCTACTGACCCCATAAAAGCTGTAAAAAGTTCCAGTGAATCTATAAAGCAAAATATTCTAAATACATGAAAGAAATTATATACATGGACACACATACACTCATGCACACATATGAACCAACCTTGTTGCACTTAAATGAATGATCACATTTTCCATGAGATAAGAGGTGTTAAACTGAAATAATATTTTGAAAGTTACCTATGAAATAAAAATATCTTTAGTTTAGTAACAGATAAAGGAGAATGTTTACTTGGATTAAAATATTCAATTACATAAGTGATATTACATAAACTTGAATTACAAAGTCATTTAAGAAATATTATCTTACAAAATAAAGCCTCATCACATCTCAAAAATAGATGAAATAAGACATGATATAGATGTGCTTTTAAATGTGAATATGTAATATACTCTGCATGTTAATACTGAATTTAAAGACTTTATTCAAATGATATTAATAAAAATCATTTATATTAATCATAACCATCACCATGAAGGTAGACTCTATTTATTTTATTATATTACCATAGTCTATCGGATCACAAGCACAAACAATGTAATTATGAAATGGTTATAATTAAAGCCTCTCTCATATGAAAACATCATATTATTCACATTAATAATGTGAAAATATTCAAATATGATGTGTGTTTTATAGATTTGTAGGGAAGAAATGCAATTTCACAATAAATTTCATTAGCGATAGTCAAGAAGTAGACTTTATGATGAGATTCCAAATGTAAATTTGTACATTTAGTTAGTTCCAGAAGCTCAAATGGACACAGAAGAGATTTATTGAATTTAATGATAATTACGGTCATTCGTAGTTAGTTTGCTGGATCACTGGTAACCATGTCACATGTGTTAAGGGGAATGACACCAAAAGCCATGAGTGGCCAAACAATAAATAGATAAATTGGGCTTCATCAAAGTGAAAACTTTTGTACTTCAAAGGACACCATCAAGAAAGTGAAAAGATAACTTACAGAATAAGAGAAAATATTTGGAAATCGTATATCTGATAAGGGACTTGAACGCAGAATACATGAAGAGCTCTTACAACCCAATAATGAAAAGACATTCTAACTAAAAAATAGGTTAAGGATCTGAATAGACATTTCTCCAAAGAAGATATACACATAGCCAACAAGCACATTTAAAGATCAACATCATTAGCCATCAGGGAAATGCAAATCAAAACCACAATGAGCTAGTATTTCACATCCGTTAGGATGGCTATAGTCAAAAAGGCAATAACAATGTGGAGAAGCTGGAATCCTCATACATTGCTGGTAGGAATGTAAAATGGTGCAGCCACTTTGGAAAACAGTTTTGCAGTTCTCCAAAATGTTACATATAGTTACCACATAACTCAGCAATTCCACCCCAAGAGAAATGAAGACATATGTCCACACCAAAACCTGTACACAAAGATTCATAGCGATATTATTCATAGTAGCCAAAAAGTGGGAACAACCCAAAAGCCCATGAACTGATGAAGGAATAAATAAAATGTGCTATATCCACACAATGGAATATTATTTGGAAATAAAAAGGAATGAACTACTGACAAATGGATGAACCTTGAAAACATTAAAGCCAGTCACAAAAGACCACTGATTCCATTTATTTGAAATATCCAGATCCACAGAAACAGGCAGATCCATAGAGACAGAAAGTAGATTAGTGGTCACCTGGGGTTGAGGAAGGGGTTGTTGAGGGAAAAAAGAGAAGTAACTGATAATGTGTACAGGGTTTCTTTTTGGGTTGTGAAAATGTTCTAAGGTTGATTGTGGTGATGGTTACACAATTCACAATTTGGTGAATATACTAAAACCAAATGAATTATACACTTTAAATAAGTGAATTTTATGGTATGTGAATTATATCTCAATGAGGATATTATTTTAAAAAAAGAGAGAGAAATGAAAAGAGAGTTTCTATACAAAGTTCCAAACCTACCTATTTGAAAGATTCTTTGTCTTACAGGCCAGAAAAGACTACTATATAGAAGATTCCAATGCCAGAATTTCCTAGCTCCATTTTATCAGACAAGTTACGGACTGTAAATGTTTAATTTTGCCTTGGTGTTTGAGTTTGATTCATGCAATAATTGGCTTTTGACTCAAAGATCTCAAAACTTTGAACTCAAGCTTCTTCATCTATATCACCTAAACTATCTTTGGAAGGATTTATGAATCTGACTTTGAGCATATTATTTTTCATATCCAATTACCACATGTATGTTGTATAATCTGCTTACCTCTTCTCCTGTTCTCAGGAAAGGATATCCAACTTTACATGTGATATTATGATTGGAGTCACAACTATCTTTTTGGATAGCCTAGGAAGAGAAAACAAATAGATTTAGAGCAGGCGCATAGGTGAAATACTGGAGCTTGGTTTTCTAGAATTTTTCCAGCTGTGCCTTGGACTCTGCCTTGCTAAGATTTGTCTCTCAGTTTAGTGGGGAGAGTCACAGCATTCTGGGATCACTTGTCCCACAGCCCATGGGAAATCTGAAAACATCACTTAAGTTAAGGAGGACTGAAGGACAAAACACATCACGTTATCCTGTCGAGATCTTCCACCGTAAAATGCAAGTACTAACAGCACCTACCTCACAGAGGCATTAGGCGGCTAAACGAGATAACCCACATGTTCTGGACTGCCACGTGAAGCCCACAGTGAATGGGAGTCATCAGAAGAGTTTAGCGCAGTGGGTAAGAGACCGCCTGGGACCACCAGGATTTAAATCCTGACTCCATCACTGTTAGCTTTTCCTTGCCAAGAATCCTCACTTCTTTGGGCCTGATTCTCTGTCAAGTGAGGTCAGTCATACTCTTATTTCATCAAATTGAAAATGCCACTGAATATGAGTCTCACCAGTAATTGGTGAAATAAGAAGGAAAAATAATGCTGCCAGTTAAATAAACATCAATTGTAAAATGCAATTACAGAAATGTTAAAATGTAAAAAAAATGGTTTATCATAGAATCTCTGTAGTATAGTAATACCTACTTACAAAAGAATTAATCAGAATTAAATAAGTGGAGCCCATGGAAGAGTACCTGGGACATAATATGACTCAAGAAAAGACTGTCATTATTATTATTGTCGTCATTGTGAACAGAAGTAGAGGAGAGGCATTGTTGACTTTAGAATTCTGACTTTCGGCCAAGGCCATGAAGTCAGTGGAAGATACAGGCAATGATTTTTAATATAGTCTCCTTTCCAGAGAAAAATTCAGTGGTAATATTTTCCCAGTGTCACTTTGCACATGTGGATTTATAATTAACATTCTTTACTGAATCTAAAATATGTGGTAGCAATATATGACATTTTTTTAAGCCTATCTTAGCCATCATGTCTCTATGTGATATCCCAATAAATGGAGAGAAATATTAGTGAAAGTCTGAATTTATAGAAACTAGACAATAAAGTTTTAATATGATATATAACAAGTATATTGGTTTTTAATATGAATCATATATATTACTGATTCATATAAACATACACAGAATTTTAATTCAGGAGGATTCATTCACAGTTCAGAATGAAAAGCAAAATTCAATTTGGAAGTATTATTTCTGATATAGCATCTTATGCAGCTATACGTTATTGCCAAAAAAGTGCAAATCTGTCATGACAATGAGACACAGTCATTTAACACAACTCTGTTGACAATGTAAGGTTTTTCATAGAAAGCGGGAAATGGTATCATGATTTTTCTGCATGTAAATTTTTTTGTTCAGCTCTTATATTACTCCCCCCATCTCTATTAAACTGTTTTGACTTTGATTGTGTTTATTTTTTTCCTTGACTCAGTCTCAATTTCAGCAGTGTAAGCCCTCTGTGAAAATCCAATTTTGATATATCAGCGATCCTTTCTCACACTGAATCTGAGTCATACATCTCTAAAGAAATATATCAAAACAAAAGCTTTAAAAAAAAGCTTGGTACTTCCACCATTAGTGAATACTAATTTTGTGCAAAATGCTTTATATTCTTCTAAAATCGATGCAATAAAAACAATTAGCTCAGTAGTATGAAAAGTAGGTTCAAAAAGGCTTATTAACAGAATAAATAAATATGAAATGACAAGTTTACCTCAATTCCTGAAAAAATTAGATTTGGAGAATAATTCACGATGGTCCTGGTGTTATAGGCACTGTCCTTTTTATTTTTGACTGTGAGGCTAACATTGAACTTATCGTTGTGGGACCTGACAATAAGCAGACCCTTTTCAGTGGTGGATACATCCAGGGTGAGGTCCGAGATACATTTTTCCTTGTTTCCACAATCTTTGGCAAAAGGAATCTGAAATGGTCACAGAAAAGCATTTTTCAAAATTTAGTTAAGAAACCCATAAAGAGAACAGATTTCATGGCAGAAATCATAAGGAACTTTAAATTTGTTACTATAATTTATAGGGGAAAAGAATAAACTTTTACTTTTGGATATAAATTCTTCCAGTCCTTTAAAGAACGAACAGCTTTCACAGATGTTTTTCACGGGCTTTAGTCTGCCAGACTAGAACAGTTTCAAAAAAATCAAGTCAAGTACTTTAAATCATATGAGAGAAAACTTTAACATTCAACTCTGATCATTAGATTTTTCTTTTTTCTGCCTGAGGAAGATTGCTCCTGAGTTAACATCTGTGCCAATCTTCCTCTATTTTGTATGTGGGATGCCGCCACAGCATGGCTTGATGAGTGGTGTGTAGGTCAGTGCCCGGGATCCAAACCCATGAATCCCGGGCTGCAGAAGCAAAGTGTGTGACCTTAACCATTCTGTCCCTGGGCCAACCCCTGATTAATAGATTTTTTTTATTGAAAAGAATCAATACCTAGGAATGTAATAGAGCTCAGAAAATGGTGAAGCCACATAACTGGGAGCTTTCCTTGACTCCTCCTCTTCATTAGTCCCCTCTCTCTTTTCCAGTGTATCACCAAGAACTGTCCATTCCACCTCTCTTCTAAATATATCCCAAACCTCTCTGTTTCCACCACTGCTTCTCCTCCAGCTATCCTTACTTCCTCCCTGAACTAAAGCAACAGCTTCCTATCTGGTCTCTCACATTCAGTCTTGTTTCCCTCCAATCATTCTCCACATTGCAGCTGAAGTAATCCCTAAAAAAATACAAATCCAGTGCTATCACTGAACCAATTAAAGCCATCAATAGCATTCCATTGCTCTTCAAAAAAGTTTACCGTCTGTACAGTGGCACAAAGTCCTGAATGATCGGGCTCCTGCCTATGCCTTCCGCCTCATCCCACGTCACCTTCCCCCTTGCTCTTCAGCTGCAGCTGCACTAATGAGTTTAGTTTAGTTCCTTTTGCCTCAGAACCTTCACATGTATCTCTCTGTCTAGAACACTGCTCCCTCCAGTCCTCTAAATAGGATGGAAAAATCATCCTGTGCTTTAGTCTCAACTTAAACGTCACAGCTTCCGGGGAGTGCTTCCTGACTCCCCAGGCTAGGCGGAAGTTCCTGTTGAGCTCTGAAGTTCTCCCCCAGGGCACAGGCTTTAATTATGACTTGGTACCTGTTTCCTAGGTTAGACTGTAACCTCTGATGCCTAGTACACACAGCCACTCAATAAATATATTTGGAAGGAAGGAAGGACTAGTGGAACACGGGTGCATGGGGAGAACTAATTCCCCATCCCTGACGTTTTCTCCATTGGTGCCACATTCGTGACCCCATCCTTTCACCTGCTCACTCACTTTTTCTCAGGGGTGGACTCTGAATTTGGAAGCAAGAACTGAGTGAACACAGCTCAGTCCCTTCCTATCTCTTCCGCTCCTGGGGCAGCGATATGCCACGGGAAGCATACATTCTGCTCTATATCTCCATTTTGCAGGTTTTACGAGGTGGTCCCCATGAAGAAGGCCTGAGACTACTGAGGTCTGCTGATGACCTATTTGATTATCTGTGGTCTAAGCCTGGTTTGTAGGAAGACACCCATTATACCTAAACCATGCCCTGCAAATGTTCATTAGTAACAAAGGGGAGTTCCAGTTCTTTCAATTGGTCTTTCTTTCAGTTGGTCCTAAATTCAGGAGAGATAAAAGTAGTGTCATTTATAAGTTCCCTTAAACTCCAACAATAGGAAGTTAGAAGAGTTGGCAAAAGTCTAGAAGAGTCTAATTCTTTTTATTTTTTTTAATATAATTGATTTAGGATTGTTTGTGTGTCTTTCTACATGTTTCAGGTTTTTTCCTAATATATTCACAAATAGATATTCTGAATGCAAAAAAACTGACTTACATATTCATGCACTGAATTTGGTAGAGAATCATCAAGAACAGGCCCATTTTCTGGATCGGTAAGATTAAAATCCAAAGTTATTCTTACAGAATCCCGAAAGTCATGCTTGTCCTAGAGGTCGAAACATAAAATATATCATTGGCATCATATTTACTGGATGTTCTGACCTTGTTATGGCTTTCTTCTGCTGCTCCTGTGGGTCAGGCTTACTGGAACATCCTTTTGCACTTGATCTAACTATATGACCTCATCAGGCTTTTGCTTCACAGAGGCATTGCCCTTCTGCCCTGACAAGGGACACTGCTGGAATGCAGAGGCTTCAGTTATGACCAGATGACTCACCTCCAGTTTCTCACAGGGGCCTGCTGGAGTGATGGGGTATGTCATACTTTGCCATGTCAGGATATACCACTCCAAGTGACTTGCTTAACAATATCGTTTCTCTTGAGACCTTGAGCTAAAAGTCACTACGTAATACTTGTAGGAAAGTCTCTCAACTTCAGAAGACCAAACCTTCTTTAAATTGAGTTGCATTTCATTATTATAATATATACCTTGAGTTGTAAGAATTTTACAATGTGAAATGATAAGCAAATAATGTGAATGCGATCATTATTGTTTATACTATCATCAGGGACAGCCATCTTCTATGGCATGTCTAGAATTATGAGCTCTGTATACATTATTGAGAATTATTCAGGAGTGCTCCAAGATGAATAACTATCATAGTCTTTATTTTACAGATGAAAAACTGAGCCTCTAAGAGACTAAACAACTTTATCAAAATCACTCGGAATGTGGTGAAGCTGGAATGCAAATTCCATCCTGGCTGACTCCAGAACAAATGTTAACATATCCATTAAAATCCAAAAGAATTTTGGATATTTTGAAACTAGTTCATTCCTTTTCATACCAGTGCCTAGACATGGCTAGATACTAAATTTTGGACAAATATACCATAGAAGAATCCACATTTTCTGTCACTTTCCTGCCCCTAACTATAAGATTTTCAAAGTATAGAATATAAAAACATGAAGAATACAGAAATAAGTCAGAGATGGGGAAAAATTGGCCTATTTCCTTTAAAATTCCAAGATCACGTTCAAGTCTCTAAATCTCAATCTTGGTTGCTAAAATAGGTGTTTTCTCATTACATCCATTCTGCTTCTTTTTTTTTGTATCAGGCACATTTTAAGAAAATATTTAAGAAACTCCTGCCCTTAGATGGGAATTCTCTCCACATACGTAGTGACCCAATAAAATACATTCAAAATGGTTCAACCTGGCTTACTAGCCATCTCTGGAGATTAATAATTTGCTTTCCAAGGCTCTCTCATCCACTGAAATAGAAAGAAATTTAGGTAGCACAAAGTCTACAGATGATAGAAAATATGAGATTTTTTTTCCCATCAATTTAAGGTCAAGGAGTGAAATATGTAGTTCAGTGGATGAGAAGAAACGGCAGACAGCATATGGCCCAAAGGTTTCCCCTCAGGCGGTATAACCACTTATCATTCACATTTGACAGACAAGGCCCACGAAAGTTAAATGATGTTTTCAAGTTGAAAGAATAAATGAATGAATGAAAGAAATGAAAAAATGGATGAAGACACAAGATCTCTTATTAGCTAGGGCACTGTGCCTTTTACTATTCCATAATATATGCATGTCTGATACACACACAGGGACGATGAAAGATATTTTATGAAATGTATTTGGAAATTAAAAAATCAGACCTGTAGTTATCTGATAAAGTGACCAAACAAAATAAAATTTATTTTGTGATGTGCTCTTTGAAATAAAACAATCAGATTGGTTGACTTGAAATGAGACAGCTAGATTTTATGCTTGACTTGGAATAAGGCAGCGATAATATATGATTTACTTGCCAACATGTAGAAGGAATGTTTAGTGCATTCTGACTTTCGAACTGTGATGTTTCTTTGAATCTTTCTCTCTTGGGTTCCAGAGAAAAAACTTCGTGATATCTGCCTTAGTGAATCGAGCGTGACACGGTATTGCAGATCTATAAAAATAAAAAATAGAATAATTGACAGAAATATTTAGTTAGGGTGATTTTCATATGGTCCAGCTCATTAAATTGGCATTATAGAAAAACCTCTCGAGCAGTCAGTCAACAAAAATTTTCTATTATTCAGCATATAGACACTCTGAAAGCACAGTGGCATCAAAGTCATGAAGACAACCTTGACGAAGTCTATAGACCTGCTTTCCGAGTTCACTATGCTTTTAATGTTTAGTTATACTTATTTTATAACGTATATGTATGTATGCACACACATACACACACGTATGTGCATCTACATATCACCTAATTTTGTGACCATGCCATGCCTGTGTTTACTGGGTTTTCCCTTAAAGCACTTTTTTAGTTTAGAAATGTTGGAGCCCTGCTTAGAATATTGATTATGTTATATTTCAACAGAGACAAAAATATGCACTTACAACATTTTTACCTAATTTATAAAAAATGTCACTTTAGATTATGTTCCAAGCACATTAAAAAAATAAGCTTAATATATAAGTTTAATAAAATAAGCAGACCACAATAAAAAACAAGTTAAACCTTATACTTCCTATGAAGGCAACAATCCTTATTTGATGGCTTAGTTACTATATAAAAATTAAATAAGACTGAGATAATGTGGTGTATGAAAATGTAAATCACTATTTTACATTCCTCTACCTCATTTATCTTCTAGTCAGAGGACAACTGCAGAGCATAAATATGCACATACAGAGCAAACTAAGAAAAACAGATTTTCAGGATTAATGGTTTTTCTCCTCCCTGTTACATTTGGTTTACACAGTAAATTACTCTTCTGCAGCCAATGGCCTTCATAGTTTTGACTACAACATATTTCAGTATCATTAAAAACTGCCTTAGGCAGTGTAGACTGTAGACAGGAGGGGGACACCCAGGCTGATGTGTTGTGCCTGAGCAGACACACACGGAATATGTCTGACTCTCAACACCCAGGGTCACCTTCTGTATGGACCACAAGGCTCTCAGGAAGGTGGAGTGGCAGAGAGGTGATGTTCTCTGCAACACCAGTCTTCCTGGACAGAGGGCAGAAGGAGGTCTGTGAAGATCCCCAGGAAGGAAAACCAGCCTCATTTGGAGCCTAGTTTCCAGACTCCACCTCTGAATTCTTTGTTTTCCCCTCAGCACCTGATTGTTCTTAGCAAATTGAAGAGCCAGAGGGAAACTATAGAATGTTGAATCCATTGTATATAAACATATAGTTTCTGCTCCAGAATTTACTGGATTCCATATCCTATTCTTTCTGCAGCAGAATGCTTTTCAAGGTTCAGCATGTTCACAGGGGCAAATGTGATGTGCAGATCCCTATCTTCAGGGGAAATACAGTATCTCACTGGATTTCATCATGCTGCAGCAAATATATTGTCCTCCTGCCCCAAAGGACTTGCTACATATATTATACTTACCAGCTTCATAAATCGTTTTTTCTTTGGACTTTAATTTCACATCAAAACACACTGTAGCATTTATGCACACTGTTTCCTTTCCCTCCACACGACAGTTTTTCTTCTGAATATTCACTTTATTGGGCTCAAAATTCATGGTCACTTTAACTACAGCCACATCTCGGGACCTACAAACACATAAATGGTGGCAAGGACTCACACATTTTCCCAGTTAGTGAATGCCGTCATTTCGGGAGTGCAAAGGAAACACACCAAAGGGGAGTCTTCTTTCTGCATAGTGCAGGCTCTCAGGACTCCATTTCTTCGGGGAATTTTTGAAACAGAAGAGATTGTATCTGATGTTCTGAGGATACCCAGGTTGTTTTGGAAACATCTTAGGCTTTTGGTTCTGAAGAGTAGCAAAATATGCCACCCCAAAATATGATTATATAAGTTTAGGACACGTCACCCCAAAATACCCTGCTTTGGTATATTGATTATTTTGAGCTGTAGGCACTTGAAAGATAGCAAATGCAGGGAGAGGCTTTCTCTGAATTCCTCTTATCTGCCTAAAGACAGATCCTCCAAAAGGAACTCAGTTGTCATCAATCCCCTCCCTCTGAGCTCATCAACCAGGGAGGATGGACTCTCATCGAAGGAGAAAAGACAAAAAATAGAATTTAAAAGGATAACGCTTTTGGCAGACTGAAAAAGGAAGGACCTTTTATTGATGCAATTTTTTTTTTTTTTGAGGAAGATTAGATCTGAGCTAACATCCGTGTCCATCTTCTTCTACTTTATATGTGGGATGCCACCACAGCATGGCTTGACAGGCAGTGTGTAGGTCCATGCCCGGGATCCGAATGGGTGAACCCTGGGCCACCAGAGTAGAAAGTGCAAACTTAACTGCTCTGCCACTGGGCTGGCCCCCTTCTTTATATTTCTTAATGAAGTTTGTAACATTTTTTAAAATTATTATGCAAAATTCTCATTAAGGTTATTCTTGATATTTTTAGTCACTTTTTTCCAAATAGAATCTTTTGTGAAATTGTGTTGTTTTTTTTTTAAAGCAAGTACTTTTTTTTTTTTTTTAAAGATTTTATTTTTTCCTTTTTCTCCCCAAAGCCCCCCCGGTACATAGTTGTGCATTCTTCATTGTGGGTTCTTCTAGTTGTGGCATGTGGGACAGCTGCCTCAGCGTGGTTTGATGAGCAGTGCCATGTCCGCGCCCAGGATTCGAACCAACGAAACACTGGGCCGCCTGCAGCGGAGCACGTGAACTTAACCACTCGGCCACGGGGCCAGCCCCTGAAATTGTGTTTTTTAACCGGTTAAAGCAAGAGTTATTAATGTTATTAGTTAATAAATTATTAATAAATTAATAAGTAAATAGTATTAATGTATGTAGCTAACCATTGACTAGGATTTTAAAATGAACTGAAATTAATTTGGGGATGCAGACATTTTAAGGGCTGTGCAAAGATATTACTGAAGATACTACTATCCTTGACTAGCAATATAAAGACAATCAGACAGTGATGAACTGCCTAATTATACACATTAGGTAAATGAATGAAGAGTCAATTACCCCTAAAAGCTTGTAAGCAACTTGGGGATACTGTCTTGTTCATGTACATCCTCAGTGAGGCCCTCTTCCTCCCTATGCCTCCCCCCGAAAACAGAGTATGTGTCTTAGTACCAAGCACATAATAGATACCTCAAACTAAGGGTTGATTCCACTCTTTCCTTTAATATGCTTTCTTTATTTTTAAGATTTATCGACTCCTCCAGCTTCCAAAGCCGCATAATTTTTATTTAAATAATAGAGCACAAAAGGTAATAGATATTGGTATGACATGAGCTCTGATCATACTCTGAGCGCTGGAACTATTGTGAAATATTATCTGATTAATTGAATGTTATTAAAATACTTACCAGAAGAGGGCAGCACCACCAAGGCCCCCGATAGTCACATCAGTCAGACCATCACCATTTAAATCCATTTCTCCATGGATAGACTGGCCAAAAAACTTCAGTGTCTCGCCATCTCCACCTGATGGAATACGCTGTGAAAATCCCAGCAGATAGTTTTTATGTTAGAAGAGTCTCTTCAAGAACAGTTTCAAATAAATCTGAGGACTTGCATTGGTTAACAAAAAATTAAAATTAAAGATCTTTTGGAAACCTGCCCAAGAGGCCCCTCATGTGGAGACAAGAGGAATTACTCAGATATTCCCAAAGGCTATTCTTTTTATAGTCCAGACAAAATCGTTTCAGGGTTACTGACACCAGAGAGAGGGGAAAAAATTATATAACGTCATCTTGCCTAATCCTGAAGGGAAACATTGTTAGTAACTGGCTCTGCTTTCTAGTTCCTGTTCAATCCCCATTACACAGGGATATTTAAAGGTGCTGGAAACCTTGAAAACATATCATGCCGGCAAACCTAGGGGTCAGTTTGGGGTTCACTGAAATTTGGGGCTGAGCATAAATAACACATTCCATGAAATACATTTTTCAATATGTGATCTTCTTTACTGTTTGTCCAAAATTGTTCTGAAAGTCAAGGGGACAATAGATTCGCATCCACTCACATGTACCCACAATGTTGGGAGGGCATAAGTGAACACGGACTTACTGATTTGGGCACATCCCCATACATAGTATGTTTGATATCGCTACCTCCTCACTTAGCTTTGGTTCAAGTTGATACTATTTTAATAGAATCTGATGGCAAAGAGACAGGACGGACAGAGCCTCCCCAAACTTGGGGTCTTATCCTGCTCTTTTCCACTTAAATTCATAAATTAGGAAGCCAATTAAGGCAAACCAAATGGAAATAGTTTTCATGCTTAAATGTTTGTGGCTCATTAGGAAGTATTTCCTTATGTTCTCAGCAAACAAACCGGGAGATATCTGCCTCACTGATTCTGTTGATTCAGTTTGATTCTGGTTCATCTCATACACAAGCAACACCTCTGGTTACCATGGAAATGAGTGAGCGTATCCTCTTCTATCCTTGGGAAAGCATTTTGCCAATAATTAAACAAACTCAACTCTAAGATTCTTTTTTGTTGTTGTTTAAAGCTACATCTTGATTTGCCACCATTTTGCAAAATAAATTGCTTATGACAATCTTAATGATTTACAAATCCTTTTCTTTCTACTACAAATGCCACTCCATTAAATTTGCAGGATTAATAGTGAAGGAATAAAGTGGCAAAACACAAGAATGGAACGCAATCTTCTTGCAGTTCCGGGTTCTATCAAGCCCCAATGGTTAATATTGCCTGTTTCCAGCTAGATAAATAATACCGTAAAGATTTTTAACAGAAACAAGTCATTTATTAAAAGGATAGGAGAGTTGTTAGTGAAATATGCCCTTTATTTTGTTGTTTCACTATTAATGTCATTATCACTTTATGAAAAATTAAGCATCACAACTTCCCAATACACAAATAGATTTTGAGAATTCTGTTGACTCTAGTACCAAAGAGAAAAATCAAATGGAAAAAGAAATAATTGATGTTCTGATTTTCTTTTTATGTTATGTAAGCTAGAAAGTAGTGAGTTCTATTTTATTTATAAGTAGTTGTTCAAGGCCTAACAAACTATGGTTACTTAAAAACAGACAATTAAATTAGAAGAATTCCTGTAAACTCTCTTATGTTTATTAGTGCATTAAACACTTCTGTAAATGGTTATTTTTCTCATGGAGGAAAAAATTACACTTATGGATTAGAGCCAATAACTGACAATACATTTAAAATAGGAATGACAGAAATCCCCTGCAGGTTAAGCTTAATTATTCAGATGTTCTTCCAAGAGGGATTACTTGTGAGACGATTATAAATCTTCAGGAACCCAAATTCAATTGCTGAAAATATACCAATTTAATTCATAAATATAAATGTAATGCAATTTTATTATAACAACAGGGATATTGAGTATAAAAACAATAATCTCATTTCCTTTATTGGCAAAATTACGTAATTACTGTTTTCTCATTCAGAAAGTGGTACCCTCTGTTTAGGATCAGACACACTGCAGATGTTAAATAGCATTGTTCAAAAGTGTTCTTTTGTTTTGTACCATTTCACAAGATCAGATTATGGAGACATGGCAAATAACAACAGAAAAAGCTAGATAAAAGGACAAAATATAAAGCAATTCTTTTAGAAAGAAAATGTAGATGAGAATAAGAAATCTACTTTCCGAATCGAGTCAGAAGAAAGAAATTAACTCATGAAGCAAGACAGGAGATGCCTGGCACTGAACCCACGGATCACTTCAGGACGAGAAGCCGGAGGTTTAACTTCTTACTTGTGCATACTCTTTCCTTATAGTCCTGCCGCTTCCATGATAAATGTACACGGCTCCCCCGTGATCATCTTCCAGGGGAGCGCCTATCACGATGTCATTAAACCCATCAAGATTGAGGTCTTTCACAGCAGCAATAGCTGTTCCAAAACGAGCCCCGCATGGCTCATTTTTGTTTTCTTTTGTGCATGAATTGTGCTTCAGAGATGAACAGCAAGTCTGTTTAATGGGTTCCAGGCTCATTTGATATTCAAACCTTGTCTGGAAGAGAGATAAACAGGATACTTATGGATTTCTGTCATTACTACAGCAGAGTGGAATTTTTAAGTGCATGCTAAATCAGTGCTATTAAAAACCATTTGTATATCAATGGTAAAGTTTATGAAAGTTCTTAAAAAAGGATGCCCAACTGAGAGCAAAGTTAGAGATTTCAAAGAACCGACTGCAGGATTGTGGGAAAGAAGAAGACATATTGAGGATTTTCACAGACTCTCTTTTTAATGCAATCGGGTGAGTATATAACTCAGCATCTTTTTAAAGCAGAACTGAATTTTTAAATCCTCAGTTTGTCACTATCCTTTCTTCACCCAATATTGTGCTTTGAAAAGTCTCTATATATTATCCCCTAAAGGACAAACAGAAAATTTACGCTTTCAGAAAACAAATTTTTCCAAAGCTGTCCAGAGCGAAAAAAAAGACCCCAAACCCAGAAAAGGACAGCAAGTACTGGCAACGATGGACAGGAAGACACTTTCTTGGAAAAAAGGGAAAAACAGCACAGGACCAAAAAAGTTGACAAGGAAGCCAAAAAAATGATAGGAAGAAACATAATTTATGATTTAAAATAATTAATATAAGAAAGATTTAAGCATTTAAAAAGCTAAATAGATGAATACTGACTTTGCTATAGACCACAAAAACTCTTCTAATGATGAAATCAAGAATTATTTCACTTAACACTGATATCTAAAATCAGGAGTGGAAAACAAATCCCACTCCAGTGAAGAATTCCAGAGACCACAGTAGTTTCTGCAAGTGTCTGGTGTCATTGCCTTAAAATGCACTCTATCGCCACAGTCTCTCCACTCTCGGTCCTTATCCCCCCACCTCATGCAGCTTTAACTGCTCATGTCACCCACCTCCAGGCCAGTGCTCATGATGGTTGCCCTGTGACTTTACTTAGGAGTTTAGTGAGATTTATACTTATCTTTATCCTCAATATTCTGTTAAAAAAGAATAGTTCATACTTCCAAGTAGAAAATATCTAAGGATTTGAACTATTTTATTAAAATTCTAAATGTTCATTTAGAAACTGAGGGATTAGTGGGGTAGACAATCCCTCAAAGCTTCTTCGCTTCTTTTACCAAACTGAGTGAAAAATTAGAACTACATTAATTATTTGAAATTGAAAGTAAGGAAAAGATTTTCCCCGATTTCTATCAAACCCACAGTTACCATTACCTGATTCAGAGTGTACACATACACTTTTCCTTGTTCCTCTTTCTCTGTTCCCATGTACATGGGAGCTCCAACCAGAAGAATGTCAGTATTGGAATCTTTATCAATGTCAATTGTTGTTAACACACTGCCAAAATAGGAACCGATCTAGGGCAAAAAACAAAACAGTCTGATGACCATCAGAAATTCTCAAGGAAGCTAAAAACTTGCATTTCTTTTGTTATGCCAATCTAGAAGAGTATTTGAGATTTAGATGGCAAAGGAAATGAAATAGAGAAACCAATGCCACCTGAGAGCTCTTTATGGGCTTTTGCATGAGGCTAGTGAGTAATAAGTCGGGTCCATCCTTAAGGATGAGCAGCTGCTATAGATTCTGCAGCTTGACAGTAGGAGAAATGATTTCTTTTAGATTTCATCCTAACCTCTCTTTCTTCTCCACAAAGCATAAAAGATCAGTAGTGATAAAATGATTTTTTTAAAGGAAATAAAATGAAATAAACAATAGAAGTCATTCTGGAAAGGCTTCAGTATACATTTAAATACAGTAACATGAAAATGTGGAATAAAATACATTATGAGGAGCTGAATTTTATCGGAATTCTGGTGCAGCATATTTCACCTCGTAGTCTCAGAAGACAGTCTACTCAACAAAATGACTTAGTCTTGTCCCGGCAGCTATGGGAAGTGGAAAAATATAAAAGGATTGTAGGGGGGACCATCCCCTTGTAGCAATGTATTTTCTCTTTTAAAGATAGGGATGTATTTTAGGGGAATGCAGGTGACTACACTTCATTATCTAAATGCGATAACCTTACCAAATATTGAGCTGTGTATTTGATGCTTTTGATAATTCTCTTATTGACATTTACTGTCTTAGCTTCCATGATTTTATTTTTGATCTCCTGATTCTCCCACTATATCATAGACTATCCTTCCTTTTCACCTTTCTGGCTCCTTTCCCTCCTCCCATCCCCTAGATTTTGCCCCCTCCCCCATAAGCTTAGACCTGCATTTTTTCCCCATTCTCTTACTCTAGATGCCGAATCCTCCCCAACATTTCCATTACTGCAGATTGCACATTTCCGTCTATCCTCCTCCTCAAGGCTCCAGTTCTACATTTCCAGACATTGCTAGACATTTAGACAGCTGCCAGACATTGGCTTTTTTGAATGTCCTTTTCTCACTGGCTTATGAATGGTATAAAAGGTTTTTCAAAAAGTTGAATTAATTACAAACATAAATAAAGTGTTGTAGGATCTGGCAATATTGGGCCTTCATTCCCACATGGTAACAGGCATCTGGAGCTGAGCTAAACCTTTATATGGCTCAGGCGCTGCCAGGCCATGGTTTCCACCACTTCCCATTGTCTTCTGTCCAGCAGCTTTAATTATTTATTTTACCTACCTGGCACCCACAACCATTTGAATTTGTGCTCACTGTTATAGGAAACATGTCTAAAATCAAATACCATTTTAAAAAATGTCTAAACTACTGGGGTTGCTGACATTCTAATCATGGTGCCATCTTTCTCCCAGATTCCCAGGCTTGAAACTCAGATCATTCATAATTTAAATCATTTGTGATATTCTCTTCACATGTTCATAAGCAATTTTTCATAAAATTTTATACTTCCTGTCTTGTAGACAATTGATAGAGTGATAATGGACCTCAGATGTTGTCCAAAATGTTTCATTTTACAACCTTGCTAATTCCTCCTTATTTATGTCTACCATAGTCTCTCCTTCTCCATTTTTATTGTTGTTATACCATTTCAAATTCTTCTCACTTCACCCATGAGCTACAACAAGAGCCTTGTTTTTATTGTTGATGCATTTTCTGATGATAAATGTGGGCAAAAGGCTAATGAAACACTTTCACCTGGTATATGAGAATCTGACCTGGAGTTTACTCTAACTCCGTTCCCCTTGAAATATGATGAGGGAAGGATTTCAACTATGTTACCAAGCAACATCGAGTGTGGTAAAAATAAACTCTGATTGGGGCATTGCATTTGGGTCGCGTGGAACTAGAAATACTTGATGGAGATAACATATTTTGGGCTTCCTAGAATGCAGTGACCCTTCCAACTGCATGCCCTTAAGGGGACCCTGGAAGCTGTGTCTATGGCATTGTCATAAAAGATACTGGCTCCTCTAGGGCTTTAAAGCCAGCGAAGTCCCTGCACCTGCCTGATGTGTCTGTCTCCTGGCACGTAAGCTGGACTGCTGTGCTGGCTGCTACAAGGACTGCTGCAGGGGAGCAAGGCTGGCGCTGCCCCGCCCTTCACAGTACTCTGTGTGTGTATCTAGGGGGTGGGAGATGATCCAGTGAGTTGGAATATTTAGTGGAGCCCAAGAACCCCCCTTGTCCCGTGAAGACTGCAGAATAAAGTTAATAAATTCTCATTATAGGACATTTGGAAAATACAGAAAACCATAAAGAAGGAATAAAAATTACCCAAATTATCACAATTCAGTAATAATCAACAATAACATAGATGTTTCTGTTTTAAATATGTTTACTTATACTTAATTTGCATATTGAATATATAATTTTTAAACTACATTTAATATTCAATATTATCTAATGAAAATTTTCTGATTTCACATGTTACAAATAATTTGTCATCACTTCCTGGAGAAAATCCAAATTCTTTAATCTGCCCCTCAAAACTTCACACAGTCCAGGTCCACATTACCTTTTTATCTGGCTCTTTCTACGTGTCTACATACTGTCTTTCCTTTTAGACTAACCCAAATTTCATCTCTTATTAAGACTTTCTACACCAATCTTAGCTTAAAATAATCTTTCCTTCTTCTGAATTTATTGTTGATGCCACTGGCACTTTCATGTTTCTTAATGTTTTAGCTCTCTTTCCTTGTATTTATATCCGCACATCTGTACCTACATCTATTATCTATACCTCCACCCCCATCCAACCGAAATGTTCCTGTGGCCAAAGATGCAGACACTTGACGTCCCTCCAAGGAACCTAGCATGGGCCCTAATCTCAGTGGATGTTGAATATGGGGGTACTGGTTTTTTAAAAGTTTAGGACAATAGACAATTCAGTTAAATTTACATAGACAGAGTATGAATGAAATAATTTACAACAGTAATTTTCAAGCCCACCTGTTCTCCACTGAGTGTCTGGAGAATCTTGACGTCTCCATCTTCCATCCTGTAGATGATGACCTGGCCTGTATGATTGTACCGTGGCTGTCCAGCAATGTAGAGCACATCTCCAGAAACAGTGGCAGAGTTTACTGTGTAACCTAACAAAAGAGAGATGGCACGTATACTTTCTGACCCCTTAAAGTCTGCATGGAACAAATTAAGATCCATTTTAAATGATTATCCCCGAGATAATCTTTTTTTTTTTTTGAGGAAGATTAGCCCTGAGCTAATATCTGCCAATCCTCTTCTTTTTGCTGAGGAAGACTGGCTCTGAGCTAACATCTGTGCCCATCTTCCTCTACTTTATATGTGGGACACCTGCCACAGCGTGGCTTGCCAAGCAGTGCATAGGTCTGCACTCAGGATGGGAACCGGTGAACCCCAGGCTGCCGAAGCAGAACATACAAACTTTACCACTGCACCACCAGGCTGGGCCCCCTGAGATAATCATTTTTATATTTTTATATGGTCTTTTCTTCTGTTGAAAATAAATATATATATTCTAATGCAGATAAGTTTGTCTGTAGAAATCTTTAGTTTGTTCTCTGATTATCTACCACAACTGCTTTATCCTGAAAAGATATTTTTATCCCTACCCTCCAGTTTTCATTGTTTAAAGGCACAAATGATAGAACAGCGATGACAGAAAGAGAAAAACAATCCACAAAAAACTCTTGCAATCTCAATTCACCACTTTGTAATAAATCAATTGTATTTTATCTAGATGCATGTGTCTGTGCTATAGAAATTAATAATTTTATATAGTTGGAATAATAGCAAATGTAAGCTTTTTCTGTGTTGTAGCCCTGGTTTTCAAATCATGATTTTAAATGGTTGAAGCTTATTTCTCTGAATTAAGCCATAAAGACATTGTGTTTATACCACAGGATCATTTCCTGATGGAATGGTGGAATTTAGGTGGTTTTAAATTTTTTGGTATTATACTTAAGCCTGCGAAGACATCTTTGAACATTTAATTATTTTTCTTCTTTTGGATTTTTCTTGATGATAAATTTCAAGGAATACATTGCTGGATCAAATTTTCAATGGTTCTTATGATGTCTGGCAAATTGTTTCCAGAGCATTTGTACTCAATTATTCCATGAACAGCCACAGGAAAGATTAGTTTCATCCAACTCTCCCAAACATTGGGTATTATTTAATTTGTGGATATTCTAATAGATGTTAAACATAATCTAACAGTGGTACCTTGCTGTGATTTTAATTTGCATTTACTTGATTAAAAGTGAGCTTGAATAGTTTTACATATTTATTCATTCCTCTCTTTAATTGGGCTTTCATGCCCTTTAAAATCTTAAATTGTGTCTTTAAGGCAGATTAATGTTAATTTCTGAGTGAAGAATTAGATTTATTCTTTGTGTCTCTAGAGAACAGAGCTAAACCAATAGATAAGAAATTACCACACGCAGATTTCAACTCAAAAGAAGGAAAAAAAATGTTCTAACAACCAGAGCTGTCCATCATGGGAGCAGAAGGCAGGTTATTTTTCAAAATGCCGTGGAACAGCATTTCTTACTGAGAGAAAGATTGTATTGATAATTTACTTGTCAAGTATTTTACCATAAGGTACTAGTTCTACTTTCTTCCAAAATTTTAAAAAAGGAACAGAGGTTTTTATACTTAAAAATGTTTATTCTTACAAGTGCTAAAGTGAAACAATTACTCAGGCATATTTGCCTTCATGAATATTTTTCTCACATTCTCATTTCTTCATCTTTCTTTGAGCGTTAAAAAAAGTGTGCATAATAAATGATAAAATATTCTTTTGCAAACATGTTATGCATTATATTTCTTATGTTACTAACCACAATATTGCTTAAGAAGTAAAAACTTTAGGGTCATGTTTATACATAAATAAAATGGAAAAGGAGAATGTGCAAAACAGAGCCTGTTTTATTTCATGTTGTTCTACTAGGAATTATTAAGAAGGGATTGAGATGAGAGTTTTAGTATGCATTAATTTTTTTGGTAATTTTCTGAGCTATGCATGCAAACTATAAAAGAACCTTTAAAAAAAAGTTGAAAATTATGTTTGAGGCTTGGAGTTGTGTGATAATTTAGCTAATTAACTTTGACGCTTTTCACTTGACAACTACAATCATTAGTTAAAATCTTCACAAGGACAGTAACTACCAGTCAGGTAGTTACAGGTTGCAGCTTGAGCGTCTAAAGACAATAAAGAAGGAAAGAGAGAGACGGCCAAGTAAAGTCTACTATTTTTGTTTTTGGTGAGGAAGACTAGCCCTGAGCGAACACCTGTTGCCAATCTTCCTCTTTTTGCTTGAGGAAGATTGTTGCTGAGCTAACATCTGTGCCAGTCTTCCTCTACTTTGCATATGGGAGGCTGCCACAGTGCAGCTTGCTGAGCAGTGTATACGTCCTGCCCGGGAATGCAAACCCGCGAACCCTGGGCCACCTAAGCAGAACATGTGAACTTAACCACTACGCCACTGGGCTGGCCCAGTAAAGTCTACTTAGAATGAAAAGAACATAATTATAAACACTTAAGCTTAATACTGCTTTCTGAAAAAGAAAAGTACAAAATCGAAGAGAAAGAAAAATTGATGGCATAGCCCTGTGCATGGATTTATAAAGAATAAGTCCTGTCAGCTCTCATAATTCATTTTTTGGGGAGAGTGCTAGGATCTGGGGAGGTAATGGGAAACAGGTCTGATCTGCTTTGATTTCATGCAGTTGCCTCACATCTTTACTTTTCCTTTTGAATCTATCTGGCATGATTAAAACTCAGCAAACTGTGGGCAGAGGAGGCAGGGAACAGGATCTCAACGGTATTCTCACCATCAAAATCACTCGCTAAGCACATATTCGCATAAGGCTGGGTTATAGAAAGATGAGTGTGTAACTACATCCTAAGAGGGGTTCAACAGCTTCAGTTCCTACTTCTTTCTGACCATTATTGATTAGCATGGGATTTTTTATAGAGCATCTGTCTTTTCTTTTGCTTCCTCCATAAGATTTTCTGTAGTCTAACAACTTGCAGTCCACACAGATTTCAGGCTAACACATTCAAACTCATCTTAATTTGCAACCCACACAAAGAAGGAAATGTTTTGAAAGTCTCATTTCAGATTTAAAATAATATTTGGGGGAAAAAAGCTATTTTTCTCCTCTGCCCCCTTTCTGGGTGCTTTTCTATTTTGAAAGAAATCTTACATATATTAGACTTTATGTTGGCAAAGTGTCTTACGTGCTAGCCTGTGACTAAGCTAACAAAATGATTTCTGAAATAGAAAAAACTTCACTGTAGCCCACTGTAGATAACATACCCCAACATGACCTTTTCTGGGCAGAGAGGAGTCATATATTATAAACCCCGTGGTCAGGAATGAAGTTCTCTTAGTTTTTTCTTGCCCGCAGTGATATCTTCAAGTCTTGAATTCTCTATATCTGCTTCAAGCAACCATTAACCCAAGCTTTTCAGGAATAATAAGATTTAGGGTTCTTAGGACTATTTGGTTTTAAGGCATTTAATCACATGATAACTCAGAATAAGTAGTGTTATTAATTAATGTGTGAATTTCCTAAGAGTAGCAACAACGTCACACATCTTTGTGGACTTCGCACAATGTCTTTAATTTTGAAATGAACACTGGAACAAGAATCAAGAGACCCAGATTCTAGTTTCAGAACCGCCATAGATAAATGTGACAATTTCTCTATTCCTCAATTCCTTAATTTGGAAAATTTGATGTTTATTATATGATCTCTAAGATGTCTTTTAATGCTAAAACTCAATATGAATTCTAAGCTCAATCCCTTTATTTTACATCACAATCCTCTAAATATTTAAAAGACATGCAGTGTACACTGTGTTTTCCAACAATTTCTTCAAGTTTTGTGGGGAGAAGGATGGGTACAAGGGGATCGTTTCCAGATCTGTATCCTTTAGATAATCTTTTACTGGTACATCCTAGTTCAGCATTTTCTTTTGTAATGTGTGGTGCTTAGAGCAATGGAATACTCTAGCTACTCTATGAGCAAGGCAGAATGGAATAGGACTTTTATGAGAAATAGATTAGACTTTCATTAATGCAGTTCGACATGTCTTAAGGGGTTTTAGCACTCACATTATATCTGCTGCTTATCATTCTATTTTTAATTATAGAAAATCCTCAGCCCTTTTAGTCTTCTTAAATCCTGCTGCCTCTACAGCTTTAAGATGTGCTTTTGAATAGGAAATGTATGGACCTACCAGTAAAGACCTCCCACTTTCCTCATAAAATAGCAAGAAACTGGAACAGAGAAAAAGACTTCCCTCCAGGACAGAAAAGTCCCAGAGAAGAATGCTAACATGCAAAAATATGAACACCGCAAGGTACTTTTCTTTACTATTGCACCCCCAGCACCAAGAACAATGCCTGGGGCAAGAGAGGTGCCCTCAAAATATTTGCTGAGTGAGTAAAGCACTGGAAACCATACTCTGAGGGTCCTTTCCATGCTAGGCCCTCTCAGCTCTTTACTGAGACCATCTAGTGATAGAAGAGTCTCCTGCCGATCTGGAATAAGGTGATACCAGACACACAGCGCCTCGTTCCAGGCAAGTCTTTGAACATAAGATGATGCTACATCACTGGGTTTAAGTTCAATATTTGTCTGATTGTGAAGAGAGCTATTAAAGAAGAAGCTATATGACAAAACAAATTAAAATTTTCTTTTCCAAAATTAGGACCCATAGAAAGAAACTAATGACAGAGGATATTTAAGAGAATACGGGAGTCTGAGCTTCCGGATATAGGTTGAGTCAAGGTTTCTTTTTCTACCATCATTTCCGGTCCATCAGGTACAAAGGTCTTCTTGAAGTTAATAAGAATACCAGACACAAGGAGACCTCAAAAGGTGCAAAATTAGCCTAAATCATTCCCATACTAGCCAGGCATTCTGAGAAGAAAATGACCTCCATGTTCTGTTATTTTGATTACGGCTGCTCAGGAACTAAGGCTGACTGGAAACTTTCATGGGTCCTGTAAAATATCTAACTCCTGGAACTGATCTTGCTTACACGGTTGTAAGTAGGCCTATAGAAATAAAAGTAAACAATGCTAAAAATAAAAAAAACCCACAGAAATAAAACGTAATCACTTTCTATCAGTTACATCCAAACTTTACCTAAATAGGAAGCAAGCGGTTCATTCCTTTTGGTAGACTCAACGTTAAAGGTTGTGTTTTGGGGGATTATGAGTTGATTGGCCTTCTGCATGACGACTGTTCCATTCCAATCATAGGCTCCTACTGCTCCAAGCATGACCCAGTCCTTATAGCCAAGCAGAGAAAACACTGATATTTAACAAAAACCGTGAGAGCAAACACATCATAGCATTAACAACGTGATAGGTACTATTCAAAGTGCTTTACATACATTAACCAGATAATCCTCACAATAACCCTTTGGACTAGATGCCATTCTTAGCATCCCGACTTTACAGAAGAGGAAACTGAGGCAGAGTAAGTAACTTTCCCTAGGTTAGATAGTACAATTCCATATTGAAATGTCAATATTCTTTTGTGGGGACTATGATGCTTTTTCTTCCATCAACTACAAATGATATATTTTCTAGTCTTGCCTTTCTGCTTTATTCTGGGTGCCAAGAATCCTAGTTCTTGAACATGGAATTCTGGTAAGATCCTTGAATACCTTGACACTGAAGAAAAAGATACATTCCCTATCATTAGCAAATCTTTTAAATTAAGTATTTCATTTAGCCAGATGCATAATTGCAGAAGGCAGATACCAAACTGTCTGATTCACAATTATTAGTATAATGTAGTGAATTGTGTGAAATAACATGTTTTCCTAATAAGAAGCTTGTGAAATGCCATTTCCTTATTTGGATTAGAAATGCCATCATGATCTGAATAACTGCTCGAGCCATAAACTACTAGTTGCACATGTAATATTGATGCCTGGGTGTTGGTTTTGGGAGAACCAACCTTGAAAAAAGGAGATTTCGTTTTCTACCAAGTAGTCAACATACCTGTGAATAATGAGCGCTGAAGCCGGTCTGAGACATTTCCATTTCAAATGAAGCTGCTGACTGGTCCACAGTGGCTATAACATAGAAAAATAAATGCCTTTTAGCATACTCCTGACTTGCAGAAAAGAGAGACCCAGTACAGTCTGTGGTCTTGAGTAACCAGAACTTCTATCATCATTAGGGTATTTTCAGCCACACATTTCTCAACCCAAAATTCCTAGGTAGGGCGGGGAGAGGACAGAGGTTAGCAGAAGGGCTGTCTCAGATTCTTGACCCTTAGCATCCCCAGTCTTGCTGGAAGAGCGGAGAAATCTCCCATCCTGCTTCTGTTCTTATACTCTAGCACGCGTGCGGATCCTATGGGGCTTTGGATCCCTGTAGTTGAAGTTGAAAGTTCTGTAGCTGGAAACCTCTGTCTTGTCCTCACGCCCTGGGAATCCTGCTGAGACATTACCTGATACATTACAGGGCTGAAAAGCTGTCATTCACTTATTTTAAGAGGTTTCTCGACTCTGCCAGCCCCACCCTTATTTCTGGCTGTAGATCCTCTCAGAATTCCATTGTTTGATAAGCGGTGTATGGATTCTGGGTTTGTATTTGTTCTCATTTCTGGCTGTGGGTATCACTCACAGATCAGGAGGGGACTTTTGGACAGGACTCCAGGCCACATGCCATTCAATCACAGATTTTTTTTTAAGATTCTGTACCCATTTTGAAGCTCTTCACTGAAATGCAGAGACAATCCAGAGCATTCTATGGAAATATTCTACTCTCAAAACATTCACCAACCAGAAGCCACAACCTCCTGAGGGGATTGACGGAATGTTGATTTATTTGTTTTCAGTGGGGAGTTGCTGATTTATTTGGCCTTGCAAATAAGTTAAAAATAGCATATAATTTTAAGAAAGTCAGTCTGCCCTTTCATTGAGGCATGAGAATAATTAAATTTGTGAAATCAAACTTTTTTACTGGCATAAATTTGTTAACAAATACATCAGTGATTGCCTTTTTATAGGACTAGATTAAGTGGGGAAATCCATCAAGAATTCAAATATATCATCTTAATTTCACATGTGAATTGCCCTCTAATTTAAATGACTGAGATGCACTTTAATTTAAACCTTTATTTTAAGTCCCCAGTGCTTTAAGGTGCTTTCTCATCTATCTCTGCAAGATCAATTGTAAGAATGCAGAAGCAAAGACCTGCCCATTTCCTGTACCTTCTGCTGCTGCTGGTTTGCTTAGAGCTGAGAACAGAGACAAGGAAGCTATGTGACATTCAGCCCGCTGAACTGGCATCATGGTTGTAGCACATTGTACATCCCTGAACTTCTCGCTGTCACCTCCTCCCTGAACTATTCATGAGTATTGAGACAACCGCTCTAGTCACCATGCAGCCTCTGGGTAGCAATTTCAGCATCTCTCCCGATGCTTGATGAGAAAGAGACATTAGACCATTTTCCAAGTTTATTGAGCAAGTCACTGGCATGCTCAGCTCACTGGGTGGCACTGTCCTTGGCCAGCCGGAATTTCATAATGGCTGCTATTTACCATCTAAAGATAAATATTGATAGGAAACGGGGATTTCCCAGGTAACAAGGAAATAAAGCCCTTTCTGACCTCCTTATGAAAAAAGTCAGAAATAGGCTGGTCAAAACACTGCTTTTGGTTAGCTCTGAAAGTGCCACAACAAAGATGTGGGAGACATTTTTAATCCGGGGAGTTCTTTATCAAATAATTTCATTTTTAAATATAGAGACTTCCTGAACGGTTTGGGAACTCCAATGTGTAACCTTTAACTCATGGTGTGATTAGGTTAGAAACAATCTGAAAATGTCACTTAAAGTAAATTGATCCCCTCGTCCTCCAACAGCTGATAGCGGCTTCATTTTCACAAGTCTTAGGTTACACCTACTTGCTTAAGATGAGATTTAGAAATGAGACTATTGTGTTTAACTATCAAGTGTAACTAAGTAATTCTTCTTGTAAATGATCTTTACGATTGTTTCTATCATATCTTGGTCCATGTTATCAAAACTTAAAAGTGTACAATGACTTGGAAAACCTAATATATTTCCTGAAGGCCAGCTAGGCTCAAGATCTGGTCTATTAGTAAACAATAATGATAGCTGTTGCAAGACCAAAGCCATTTAAGAGTGACTCGTACACAGAGGACAGGACAGCCAAGTTCTTCAGAATCGGCTGCAATGTCAGACTGATAAATAATTCAAGCGTTCTGTTTCTAAAGGCACAGGGGAAGACGAGCCAGGGTAAATGGGAACCAGGGAAATTCAGTCTGGATGGGCTGTAGGTTCCCATCATCTCTAAATCAAACTTCCTACTTACTGTTGTGATCCAGTCATGAAATCAACACGGTGAGTCACAACCAGCATTTTTCTTAATTGAAAGAGTAGAATGGAAGAGATGAGAAACTACCAGAGTGCATTGAATATAATAAGGGTTATCGGGGAAATTTTGTTTTATTTTTATATGTATACATGTGTGTGCTCTGGGTCACGTAGGGTCAGAAAAATGTTCGCTTCTTCCCTTCTAGGTTCTTTGGCTGGTCTAATTATTAAATTGATGTAAGACAGATTAACAGGAGAAAAACAAATTTAATTTCATATGTGTGGGAGTCCCAAAGATATGAGACTCAAGGGTAAGTCAGGCAGTTAAGGCTTTATGCCATCCTAAGCTAAGGAATGGGATAGAGGCCTGGGGCTTCAAAGGGGCGGAAGGCAACTCATAGGATGATAAGAGCAGATGTTTGGTAATTACAAGTTTGCCATGCCATGTAGATAGGTCTTTCAGATTAAAAAGTTACCTCTGGTGAGAGCTCTTTTTCTGGTACAGGCTCCCTATCTAAATTCTTTTGTGTGGTCAAGGGAGAGGTAAATGTTTTTTCTGAGTCTGCTGGGTCTTGAGTGCCTTCGGCTCAAAATAATCCACACGCCAACGTGGCATATTTTGGGGTGGCATATTCTGCTCCCCTTCAGTCACAAAGAAAAATGTATTTACTATCATGGGTCACTGTCAAAAAAAGTTTGAAAGCCATTACTCTGTCATTTTCTTTTCTTTATATACATTTTAATATTCTCTGTCTGTAAGTCACTTTTCTGCATTTTCCTGGTCACTTGATGCACAATCAAATTGTCCATGTTTTTTCGAGTTATCTTTCTTTCCTGTTTCATCTTTCTCTTTCCCATTATTACATCATATTAGGGAGACAGAAAGGGGCTTTTAAATTTCCATGATTAAGATGCAAAAACAATAGTCCTTCAATGTGTCCTCACAAGGACAGACTCAACTGTTCGGATGGAGCATAAGAGCACAACTCTCTGGGGGTTTCTCATCCTAGGTTGAGAAAAAAGACATGTTCTCAGAGTCTCCAGATTATCAGACAATGTGAAGAAAGAGGCCTTTTCAGTTTGCCTGGCATAACAATTTCAAAGACTTCTTTTTTATTAGGAAAGATCTAGTTCCAAAGTAATTTGTTACTCAACATCTTCCACCTAAGGCAGAGGAGGGGATGCTGCGACTCATTATCCCCAATAGCCAGTTGCCATTGAAAAACCAAAGAAAAAGTCTACAAAAAAGTAACATGACTTAGATAAGTAAAGTGAATCGATGTTTTGCTGCCTTGGGACTTAGGCAGAGCCTCATGAAGACTTTTAAAACGAGCATGGAGCAAAACAGGAGAAAATAAATGAACAAAGAAGTTCTTACATAAGAACAGTCCCATAGAAGCCCCAAATGAAACAAACAAATTAGAAAACAAAACTTGAGCTAGTGTCTCCATTTTCTAAACCTCATCACAGAAAAGGAATAAAACACCTGGGCCCATTTGTGTTCTTGCACGTCTATATTGAACATTGTCTTCACCCGGCTCTCACATTAGCACTGCTATATGCTTACAAAGAGAGCTTGCCACAGACACAGTGCTATGTGAAATAGCCATCTCAATGACAGATTTACAGAAAAGGGCATTGATCCATGCTGGCTATTGTACACAGGAAAAATGCATCAGCCATGTGATAGGAATAAATACCAAAAACCCATTACATTGAGTTTGAGTTGTTGAGAGAATAAGCAGGATTATGAGAAATAGTCATACCTTCCAGGGCAAATATTCTTTCTCCCAGAGCTTCAACGATAGTGACTAGAGCTAATTCATCAGAGACGTTGAAGAAATGCTTTTCAGTGGGTTCACTTGCAATTGATTTTATTTCCTCCACAAATTTTTCAGTGCTTAAATTTCCTCGGTTATAGTGGCCGAGAATCTAAGACACAACAAAAATGGCAAAAATATATTTTAACTTCTGTTTTAAATAAGGATCTCAAGCATTTTGTCAACAAACAGGAATGTGTACAGTACCTTAGCATAATGCAATTTTTATGTACTTCCACATTCTTGGAAGAGAAATTTTCAGATTACGTAGATTCCCTAATATTAACTGTTTCATAGTATAATTGGTGTAGGAAAATATAAAAGGTGATCTTGTATGTTTGTGAAAGTTTCTCCTCTTGCATTCCTGTGTCCCTCTTTATTAACAGCTGTATCTTTAAAATCTGACAGTTCAAGAGTAATGTTATGGTTTCTCAATGTCTTTGATATTATTCCAGCCAGTGACATCACTGTTTGCTGGCAAAAGCAATTAGTAAGTGAGTTGCTCACTCTTGAATAGGCTGTTCTTCCTGAAAATCTTACCACCACATGTTGTACATTGTGTTGTACACACACACACACACACACACACACACAATGTACAACATACATATATTTTTAAACAGATATTGGACTAAGTAGTAATCTAACTTGGCAATCTAGAAAATAAACAGTTGGGGCATTCCTGTTTGAAACCAAATGGTCAAGACAGGGGCATTCTTTTTTATAGAGAAGAAAAAAAGGCAGGAATTATCTGTTATAGTTAATTGTAAACTATTTAGATGTCCTACCAGGTTTTCTTGAACATTTAGGTTATTTTTTAAAGTGAAGTTTTTTGAGATATAATTTATATAGAGTAAAATTCACCCTTTCTAGATGAGTTTTGACAAATCTATATATAGTTGTGTTACTACCATATCGAGATGTAGAATATTTCTATAACCACAAAAAGTTCTCTCTTGTCCCTTTGTTAGTCAAACTTCTTTCCCCCAATCCCTTGCAAACATGGATCTATTTTCTGTCCTTACAGTGTTGCTTTTCCAGAATGCCATTTTAAGGAATCATATGGCATGTAACCTTTTGCGTCTGGCTTCCTTCACTTTGCATAACGCTTTTGAGAGTCATGCACATTGCGTCACGTATCAGAAGTTCTTTCCTTTTTATTTCTGAGTAGCACTCCATTGTGTAGATGCACCATCACTGATTTTTGAGGACATTTGGGTTGTTTTCAGCTTCAAGGGATTAGGAGTGAAGCTGCTATAAATATTCATGCACAGGTCTTGTGGTGCAAATATGTTTTCTTTTCTCTTGAGTAAAGTCCTAGGAGTGAGAATGCTGGGTTCTATAGATAGTGCATGTTTAACTAAGAAACTGCTAAACCGTTTTCCAGAGCGACTGTTCCATTTTCACCATTCCCACAAGCAATGTCTGAGACAGCCAGCTGCTTTGCATCCTTGTCAATACTTGGTATTATCAGTTTCTTTCTTTTTTCACTTGTTTCAGTTTTAGCCATTCTACTGGTGTGTAGTGGGATCTTATTTAATTGACATTTCCTTAAGGACTAATGATATTGAGACCCTTTCATGGGCATATTTGCCATAGAATTTCTTCTTTGGTGTGGTGTCCATTCAAATCTTTGCCAACTAAAAAAAAAAAATGGGTTGTTTATTTTCCTTTATTGAGTTTTGAGATTTTATATATATTCCAGATACAAGTCCTCTGTGTTTTTTGCAACTATTTTCTCCCACTCAGTTGGCTGTCTTTTCCTTTTCTTAACAGTATCATTTGAGGAGTAGAGTTTTCAATTTTGATGAAGTATAAATAATCATATTTTTCCTTTATGGTTTGTACTTTTGTTGCCTAAAATTTTAGTTTTTGATGTAAACATTTCTTAAAATTTACTTTTTAATATGAAAATGTGCAAGTTAAAGTAAATGAAGAAGTCTTTTAAAAACAATATGCAAACTAAAAATGCAAAAAAAAAAAACAAGAAAGAAATCAAAGACATAAAGAAATGGAAAGACTGAAAGAAACTGAAGATGACACAAAGATATAGAAAGATATTCCCTGCTCGTGGGTTGGAAGAATTAACATAGTTAAAATGTCCATATTTCCTAAAGCAACTTACAGATTCAAATGCAATCCCTATCAAGGTCCCAAAGACATTTTTCATGGAAATAGAACAAAGAATCCTAAAATTTATATAGAACAACAAAAGATCCTGAATAGCCAAAGCAATTTTGAGAAAAAAGAATAAAGCTGGAGGTACTATCCTCCCTGATTTAAAAATATACTACAAAACTATAGTAATCAAAATAGCATGGTACTGGGAGAAAACCAGACAGAAATCAACGAAACAGAATCAAGAACCCAGAAATAAACCTACACATCTATGGCCAGCTAATTTTTTTTTTTGAAGAAGAACATTAGCCCTGAGCTAACTCCTGCCAATCCTCCTCTTTTTGCTGAGCAAGACTGTCCCTGAGCTAACATCCATGCCCATCTTCCTCTACTTTATATGTGGGACGCCTACCACAGTGTGGCTTGCCAAAGGGTGCCTGTCCGCACTTGGGATCCGAACCAGTGAACCCAGGCTGCTGAAGCGGAATGTGACAACTTAACCACTGCGCCACCAGGCCAGCCCCTGGCCAGCTAATTTTTGACAAAGGAGCCAAGAATATACAATGGAGAAACGAAAGTCTCTTCAATAAATTATGTTGGGAAAACTGGACAGCCACAGGCAAAAAAATGAAAGTGGACCATTGTCTTACACCACATACAAAAATTAACTCAAAATCAGACTTGAATGTAAGACTGGAAATCGTAAAACTCCTAGAAGAAAACATAGGCAGTATGTTCTTTGATATTGGTCTTAGCGGTATCTTTTTGAATATCATTTGTCCCCGGCAAGGGAAACAAAAGAAAAATAAACAAATGGGACTACCTCAAAATAAAAAGCTCCTGCACAGTAAAGGAAACCATCAACAAAACAAAAAGACAACCTAACAACTGGGAGAAGATATTCTCAAACCGTATATCTGATAAGAGGTTAATATCTAAAATATGTAAAGAACTCACACAACTAACAACAACAACAACAAAAACAACCCAATTAAAAAATGGGCGGGCATCTGAAGAGACATTTTTCCAAAGAAGCTAATACAGATGGCCAAAAAGCACATAAAAATATGTTCAACAAAACTAATTATTAGAGAAATCAAATAAAAACCACAATGAGATATCACCTCACACCTGTCAGAATGGCTATTATTAAAAAGACAAGAAATAGCAAGTGTTAGAGGGGACGTGGAGAGAAGGGAACCCTCATACACTGCTGGTGGGAATGTAAACTGGTGCAGCCACTATGGAAAACAGTTTGAAGATTCCTCAAAAAATTAAAAATAGAACTACAATTTGATCCAGCTATTCCACTGCTGGGTATTTATCCAAAGAACACAGAAACACTAATTTGAAAAGATACGTGCACCCCTATGTTCATCACGGCGTTATTCATAATAGCCAAGAGTTGGAAACAACCTAGGTGCCCATCAAGGCACAAGTGGATAAAGAAGATGTGGTATATATATATATATATATATAACACAATGGAATACTACTCAGCCATAAAAAATGATGAAATCTTGCTATTTGCAACAACATGGATGGACCTTGACAGTATTATGCTAAGTAAAATAAGTCAGAAGGAGAAAGCTAAATACTGTATGACTTCACTCATAGGTGGAAGATAAAAACAACAAACAAACATGTAGATACAGAGAATAGACTGGTGGTTACCAGAGGGGAACAGGGCGGAGGAGGGGGTGACAGGGGTCATAGGGCACAGGTGTACAGTGATGGATGACAATTGGACTTTGGGTGCTGAACATGATATAGTTTATACAGAAGTCAAAATATAGTGAGGTACACCTGAAATTTATATAATGTTATAAACCAGTGTTTCCTTAATAGAAATTAATTAAATAAAAAATATGTAAATTAAAATGCAAAAAATAGTAAAATAAAACCCCACCCTAAATGTAGATAGGACCTAATTCTATTTTTTTATTGTATAAAAAATGGCATTATAGGGCTGGCCCGGTGGCGTAGCGGTTAAGTGCGCACATTCCACTCCTCGGCGGCCCGGGGTTCACTGGTTTGGATCCCGGCTGTGGACATGGCATTGATTGGCACGCCAGCTGTGGTAGACATCCCACGTATAAAGTAGAGGAAGATGGGCATGGATGTTAGTTCAGGGTCAGTCTTCCTCAGCGAAAAGAGGAGGATTGGCAGTAGTGAGCTCAGGGCTAATCTTCCTCAAAAAAAAAAAAAAAAGCATTATGAACATCGAGAAAAAATGGGAAAAGTTTCTAAGAAAAAAATTGGAAAAGTTTGTAACATCACATTATTTTTTAATTTCTGTCTCCCAGATTAGGTGTTGCCTCTTTATTTTTGCTTAAACGCATTTTAAAGATTTTTTTTACTATGAAAACATCACTTTTGTAATAAGATACTGAAGTTTAGTTTTTATCTCATTGCAAGTGTTACTTAAAGATGCAGCCTATACTGGAGTTGAAATATAATGATGTACACCTGAAATTCATATACTGTTACAAACCAACGTGACTTCAATAAAAAGATTATTATCTTGGTTTTTATATTTTTTTGTGAGTATTTATGGCACGTTTATTATAATAATCCAAAATAGAAACAACACAAATGTCCATAAATAGTGTAGAACAGGGTCTGGCTCCGTGGCCGAGTGGTTAAGTTTGCACGCTCTGCTGCCGCGGCCCAGGGTTCGGATCCTGGGCGTGGACATGGCACCGCTGGCCAGGTCACATTGAGGCGGCGTCCCACATCCCACAACTAGAAGGACCTGCAGCTAAGATATACAACTATGTATGGGGGCGGGGTTGGGGAGATAAAGCGGAAAAAAGAAAAACATTAAAAAAATAGTATAGAACAAATTGTGGTATATTCACACAAGGGATTAATAAAAAATAATGAATCACCAATACAGAAAATATCATGGATAATCATTATGTTGAGTGAAAAGCTAAACATAAAAGAGAACATATTGCATTATCTCACTTATATAAAAATAGAATAAGCAACCTAAGCTATGGGGATGTGTCACTTGAATGGTTGCTATTCAAGGTGGGTGTGAAAAGCGCAAGGGAACTTACCAAGGGTGATGGAAATGTTCAACATCTTGGATGGCGTGTCAGTTACACGGGAGCATACAATTGGCAAAACTGATCAAAGTTTTCACTTTATATACAGTTTTCACATTGAAATCGTGCATTTCACTGTACATGTTACCTCAATTTTAAAAAATGGAATGAACTACAATGCCATGCAACAATGTGGATGAATCTTACTATAATATTGTTTCAAAAGTTTCCAAATATTATATACAGCATGACATCCTTTTGATAAAGTTAAAAACAAGGAAGTCTTTTTAAAATTTATTTTTTTCAGACATGGATAGATACCAAAAGATTATTTAGAAAAGGAAAGCAAGAGAGGATGAGTATAGGATTTGGGCTGATGATTAACAGGGGAAGAAAGGCAGGTGGCGGATATGGTCACATGGAAGTTGTCAGAGGACAGATCCAGCTCTCCTTTTGGGTGGTACCTCTGTGGATGCTTATAATGTCATTAAAATAAGGTTGCGGTTACAATTAGAAACACAGAAACAAATAAAGCGGGCCATGCTTCAATAAATGACAAGAATATTGCTGGAATCAAGGATCGTGATTGATTTAATCTTGTGCTCCCGGAACCCAAAAAGCAAAGGTAAGACCTTGAGCTCTGTGCTGTTACTTGATTTTTTTAGAGTATGTGACTCCTTAGGCAGAAGGAGAATCACGACCTCCAGTGACCATGAAGATACCAGAATTTTCTAGCTTCACCTTCCATTTTTAGATGATAGTCATAGATTTGTCTGGCATCACTAAAAAGAGAGAGCTCTGTGGTGCCTTTAAAGTCCTGTTACAAAAGAGACCTAAAATAATCTTCAACCACAGTTCAGCACACTGGACTGAAGGATCATGGGCATCTGGGTAGGTGGTGGGCACAGGCGGAGATGTGAGTTCTGGTCTCACTGGGTCTTCTGGTCACCTACCCCCTACTCTCCGCTCTGAGTGCGTGACTTCGCACTGCCCCACTTTGGCCTCCTGCTCTTGACACGTGCATGTATTTTTTGAATGGTAGATTTAAAAACTGATATTTTTATTAAGAAGGGTACAGCTTTTCACTTGTAGCAAGTTAGAAAAGAACTAAAATTACTGCTTTAAGTGTTGCTATTTATGATCTATAACATTCTTGTTTATTTGTATCATAAACGCATAATAGTTTAGAACAACTGAATGACTACAGTGTATACCAAATGTTAGTGCAAGAAAAGGAGCTGTGCACCAACTAGTCAGGCAGGCAGGGCAATGGTTCTCAAATTTTCCTTCCCAGTGAGAAGGCAGCGGGGGATTTATTCCTGGTTCTCTCCCCTTGCTGGAGGTTCTTACCCCTTTTTCTCTGGAAAACCTGGGAGGAGCCCAGAGGACATACCGTGCACGTCTGAACACCAGGGTCCTCATGCACTCTGGGACATCCAGTGAGTCATGAGGCATGATGCCTTAATGTCTGTGAAGAACTTTGAGCTGCTACGAAGATGTGGGCTATTTAGGAAAACTGGAGCTGGCTCTAAGGTAATCAGCACACTATTTGGGTAGCTTTTTGACTTTTGAACTTACTCTCGACTACTATGTCCAGACTTTAGGTGGGAAGGTCTATACCAAGAGCTTACAAATCGTCCAGAACACAAAACTCAGTTCCTGTCTATTTGGCTGAAAAGCAAATGCCAAACATCAGAAGAGGTTTACATTTGAACAGAGACCACTGGTGCTTTTCCCACTTTAGCTACTTGATGAGGAAAGAGAATTAATGGAAATGATAGTAGAGAATTCTCCAGATAGAGAGGGAAAACCCAAGGGTCACTTGTTATTACATGGAACAAATCCTCTCTCTTATTTAAAAACAATTAAGATGCTCTTCTTACAGTTGGGCATCTCACCAAATCTGGATGTACATGCCCCAGAGTAAGCATGGAAAATGCAGTCAAGAGTCTCCAAGCTCCAGAGTCTCCATGACAGCTGTGGTGCCAGTTTCAGGATGACTGGGGCCTTGCTCAACACCTCTCTTTCCACCTGGTATTATTCTCCAGATACACTGTTGGACTCCTCTTTTGTCAGCCATTTTGCTGATTTCTTTTTAGCAAATTGCATGGGTTTTTGTTTGTTTGTTTGTTTGTTTTTTTGGTGAGGAAAATTCTCCCCTGAGCTAACATCTGTTGCCAATCTTCCTCTTTTTGCTTGAGCAAGATTAGCCCTGAGCTAAGATCTGTGCCAGTGTTCCTCTATTTTCTATGTGGGTCACCACCTTAGCATGGCCAACGAGTGGTGTTTGTCCCTGCCTGGGATTGGAACCTGCGAACCATTGGAAGCAGAGCGTGCCAAACTTAACCACTGAGTGCGGAACTGAACCACTATGTCATTGGGCTGGCCCCTGCATAGATTTTTTTAAACCTTATTTTCAGCTGATTGCATGGATTTCTTTTACATTCATACAAATTCTATATCATGTGAAGCCCTCTGCGTCCCCACTGATTTGCCTGATTTATTCTATAAATTACATGAATCCAGGGCTGAAAAGTCACCATCTTTCCTCCTTGGTTGCTATGTAACATATTCTACGTTCACTATCACATTGACACATTAACTTCCATTTCACTTATAAATTGATGTTGCAAATCCACATAAAAAATTGCAAAGACTTTTGGACAGTGCGTGACTGAGGTTCTTAGCTGTGTAAACGTTATTAGACTTTTAGTGCTTTATGTGAAAGGACGGAGACAAATGGATAAAGTTCAGTGGGACAATGCCCAAGTGACATATTTACAGAATAAAAATAAAATGCATAAACACTATATGGGATATATATGTAGAAGAAAATATAAAAGAATTCCCAGGAATTACTGTGACTTGTATCTAGTTTGAACTATTTTGCTCACAGAATAAAAACGAAAATAGAGAGAAATGTATTTTGATCCTTCACCCAAGGGTCTGGGAGCTTGTAAAAACATTATTTTCTATGAATGAGAAGAGATACAAAATAACACATAAATTACTCCTGTTTCACTTAATACAAATATGTCAAGTCCAGGCATTTGGTATTCTGCTAAAATTTACCTGAAATAGACATTCAGAAGTGAAGCTCCCTTGAGGCAGATGTGTCAAATGTAAAGTGTATGATTCATCTACATGTAGTACAGTGCCTTTTGTGTGCAAATGAACAAAATTCTGAGACACTTTCTAACTTCTCATATTTTCATTTGAATGCTGCAGGTGATACACGTTCTGTAGCCATTATAATCCCAGCCATTATCATTTAAGATTAGAATCTGAATATAAAGCAGGCTCCTGCTAACAGTGTCTAATATCCTCAGTGACAGAATAGAGACCATGGAGTGGAGTACTGAAGCCAGCTCAGGACCCTCACCAAATCTGAGAGCTGAAAGGGAAATTTTTGCAGTTTTATCACAGAATTCTTATATTTTCAATAGTCAATTTTTGGGGGGGGTGTCATTTCCCCACAAAACACATCTCTATGGTGTTCAGGATCAAATGGTGGGTAGACAAGGATGGAGCAGGAGGAACAGGCCAGGCGCCAACAGGGCCAGACCCCCAGGTATATTTGATTATGAGCAACAGGAATGGACCTTGAGAAATGCCTAAGACTTTTTCGCGTGAATGCACAAGGAGAGGAAGTAAAGTAACTGTCTTATTTCCTAGTTTGGCACAAACTAACAAATACTGGAGAAAAGAAATAGGAATTGGGAAAATAACAAATAACTATTGCTAAAGTGAAATTTTCCCATCATTTTTACTTATACCATTTCGAAGAACAACTGATAACTCATTGATTAAAATGGAAAAGGAATGCATGATTTTATGTTTCTCCAGGAAGATGAACGCAATCGTGAGACTTCTTTTTGACCAGATGGGAGGCAAAATATGAATTATTAACTAGGGATCCAACAAAGAGACACAGTGACTTAAGGACAAGAAATACTGAGTATGTAGCAAGATACAATGTAAAAGTGATACCAGATTCCCCTCAAATTAAGAAGGCATCCATTGATAGATACTTTCTTGCCAGTAAAGTTTTCCTAATGTTGTTAATGCTGCTGATGGTTAATTCAGCTCACGGCCTGTATGTCTGGTACCTGGAATGCTAGACTATATCCTCTGGGGGCAAGTGGAACAAATGATAGCACCTCTGATACCTAGTTGTCTGGGACAAACTGGGCATGCACTGGCTTTGCATAGGGAAGACACCAGCCACAGACTCTAGCTGTAGACAGTATCTCTGAGTGAAGGCTGGGTCATGAGGAATTATTCTCAACCAAAGAAGAGAATAAAATAGTTATAGTAACAGGAGATGTAATAATAGATTGAATAACAATTGGCAAAAGATAATTTATAGAAATGACAAGAGGAAAGAGAGAAATAGTGAGATGTTTTAATTTTTTCTTACATCTTGTACCCCACATGAAAAAGAGAAGGTTGCGGTGGGAAGTTATCACTGTTCATAACCTAGTCGTCTTGGTTGTAACGTAAGTACAGTCACCTTGCCCCTGGGAAGCAGTGAATCAGTTGTGTGTTCTGGAATTTCATCAGGGAGAAATCCCTCTTTTTCTTCCCTTTCTACAGTGGGGTGAGGTGTCTTTCACTGTTCATACTTTCGAAAAGAAAGAAGGAAATCTCACTGATTGCTGAAAAATGATTGTGGGTAATATCTGTTATTTCTTACTATAAATAAAATGGATTTTATGGAAAGACAGTTTTGGTTGAACTCTTAGATTTCCGAAAGTGTTATTCCCTGACTTATTAAAAATACATTTATATTAAGCAGACTCCCCTCCCCCCCAGGCTAAAGGCATATGCTACGGAATTGAGTGAAAGGGGCAGAAAGGAAGGCTGTGCGCAGTTGCTAAGGTTCAGAACCTGAGAATAGCTTTTACAGTCTATGGGGAAGCTCTGAAGCTTTCTGAGCAAAGCAGGGCACACTTTATCTCAAAGATTCCTTCTAGCTCTAAAACACTACGATTTTATTATTTCAAACTCCTTGAGACAAAGATCCTTAAGAAAAATGTTTATTGATTGCCTAGCCTGCCATTGTGTTAGATGTTTTCACAGTCATTATCTCATTGATTCTTTATCTGAGAGAGAGAAAGAGAGAGAAACAACATTACCCTATTGAATAGATGAAGATGCTTAAGCTCAGAGTATTAGGTAACTTATCCACTGTCACAGAGCCAGCACATGGCAAAGGCAGAATTTGAACAAAGCTCTTTCTGGCTTCAAAATGTAATCTCCTCTACTCTTCCTCACCCACACTCTTCTACTTCTCACTTTTGGAAAGCGTCCATGAGTCCTTTGTTGTTTAAGGTTATGACATATAATGGTACATGCTTAGTATCTCTGAGCTGGTGTTTTTTTTTTTCTCTGGTACAAAGGAGGGGTGAGATGGAGAAGACTGTGGTGCCTTTCAGGAGCCTGGGGGAGTGAGTGGAAACAGGTGAGGATGCAGGTGAGGATGGCCCTGCTGCACCATCCAGAGATTTGTGGCAGCAGGAAAGAGAAAATGGACCCCGAGAAAGAAAAGCCCACGGCAGTGGGTCATGTGAGTCAAGGGGGTAGTCTGGAGACTTGGCTATGTGGTCTACAGCCATGTGGCCCGCTGTACCTTGGTTTCCTCATTCATACACCAGGGAAAATGAAAGCTGCCCTCCTGGGGCTGGCCCGTGGCATAGTGGTTAAGTTCGCATACTCCACTTAGGTGGCCTAGGGTTCGCAGGTTCAGATCCTGGGTGCAGACCTATGCACCACTCACCAAGCCATGCTGTGGTGGCATCGCATATACTAAATAGAGGAAGATGGACACAGATGTTAGCTCAGGGACAATCTTCCTCTGCAAAAGGAGGAAGATTGGCAATGGATGTTAAGTCAGGGTCAATCTTCCTCACACACACACACACAAAAGAAAGCCACGCTCCTCTCTTTCTGATGCCAGGAGGGAGAAAGAAAGGCATGTAGGACACGGGTATAAAAAACCACGGTAGGTTACAGAGTGCTATAGAAGTGGTCATTTAAATTATTTTCCATGTTTGAAAGGTGGAATTTTTATGTCTCTTTTTCTGAACATCTCTCTTCACAGGGTGGCACCATGAAAATTGAGTCAACTGATTTCACAGAACTATTAGAGTTGATTTAGAAAAAAATCACTAATAAGAGCTCTAAAGCATTCAGACAGTGTCTCTTTCTTTCTCTCTCTCTTTTTCTTTTTGCATTTGAGAGACAATGTCATTAATAATGGATTGCTTTGGGGCCGGCCCCATGGCTGAGTGGTTGAGTTTGTGCGGTCCCTGCTTTGGCGGCCCAGGGTTTCACCAGTTTGGATCCTGGGTGCAGACATGGCACTGCTCATCAGGCCATGCTGAGGCAGCGTCCCACATAGCACAACCAGAGGCACTCACAACCAAAATACACAACTATGTACTAGGGGGCTTTGGGGAGAAGAATTAGAAAAATAATAATAAAAAAAAAGAAGATTGGCAACAGTTGTTAGTTCAGGTGCCAATCTTTTTTAAAAAACATAATGGATTGCTTTGTATTGATATAGATTTGCTCACAAAGAGCACAAAGGACTTTATATGTAATATTTGCTGTATCATCCAGAGTAGGCTGGGTTTTTCCTTGGAACCAAAGGAAATTTCTTCTTCTCTGATCTTTCTGCCTTTCTTGTCCAGCTTAAACGCAGTTACAGAGAGAAGATAAGTTTCGAGCTGCTAGCTGCTTCCCTTTGGTGGTGCAGTTTGGGGAAATGAAGTAGAGAGGAAATGGCTCTGCACAGAGAATGGCAGCTATCTCCCAATTCCTCCCTGTTTCACTAGTAATGCCCAGAGGTGGCATGTACAGAAGAGCACCCAGAACTTCGGAACCAGTAAGAAGGTCTTGCAGTAGCACGGGGCTTTTCTCCTAAGTCCCAGGGTAGACTGTCCAAGGTAGACAAAAATTTAGGTGCCTTTTGCTTCTTTCCAAATATTTGAGCTGTAGGTGTGGAAATACCATTGTTGACTTTTAGTAGATTATCATAAAAGTCATGTCCTGATTTTCCACCCTCCAAAACTGTGGGATGAATTATTAATTAGCAGGCAATTAGCAAGCTTTATTTATTATCTAGCACGTCTTCAGTTTCCTCCCTCCCTCTCTTCCTTCTTTCTTCTCTCCATCCCTGCATCTTTTTCCCCCTCCCTCCTTTCTCCTCCTCCTTTTCTTCTCCCCTTTTTCCCTCCCTATTTCCGTCCCTTTCTTTCTCTCATTCTCCCTTCCTGAGGACACAAAAGGGGCAAGACCCAATCCTCCTCCCATAGATTTACCTCCAAATGGAGAATTTTCTCCTTTTCAACCTTGTTTGTGTAACTTTCATAAAATAACCATGATATGCACACAGCTCTTCTCTTCACGCCATAGGATGAACACCACCTCTAGGCATGTACTTACAGCAATGGAAAACCGCTGAATATTTTGTTTCTCACAGTCTTGGATGACCTGATTCAGTTGATGGTTGTCATGGGACTCTCCATCAGTCACAATCACCATGACTTTCTTTACCCCGTGTCGGGCGCCCCGGGCTTCAGTGAAAGCCTCCTTTCTGAAATGATTACAGATGAAAAGAGAAGCAAATAAAACACCGCTCCATGGTCAGGCAAAGTGATGAACTGAAGGCAAACACTGACAACTCGAGGTACCCAGGGCTTCCCCTCCAAGATCAACATTGACGCCCATTGTTCAAGCTGGGAGGCATGATGGTCATTATTTGTAATAGGTTTAGATTTATTCCAGATGACGGAGAGGTCACCATTTTGTTAGTCACCACTTATCCCATATACAAAAGGCAGAAGTATTTCATTCTTTGGAAACTTCAAAGGGAGGGTGTGACTGGAAGCGGACATCAGATTCAGAGAAGGTCAGATGTTCGATATTCTCCCAGCCACTCCTTCCTCTGTAAACACTCCTTCTCTTGCTTGATGGGCCTCTTCTGCTTTTGGCAGAAGCTTTTGTGTTAGTCCTCACTTCCCCACACCTACTCTGAAATTCATAGAAACAGATAGGAAATCCTCTGAGTTGAGGACGGCAGATGGGAGAAAACGATATTTGTGTGCCTTGAGAGTGCTCTGGGTACGAGAAAAATCAGACATCGGGATAAAGGACTGCAGATGGGGTGGTCTGAGTGAGGGACAGAGCCGGGCTACGGGGGACAGGAAGGGGTTGGAGTAGCTGCAAAAGCTTTGGTCTGAACTAGGTTTTAGGACACAGCTGAGGGGGTGGGATGGGAGGAGGTGGCATAGAGAGAAGGAAAAATGCTATAACCTGATTGCAAAGAAAGGAATTGTGATTTAATTCAACAAGGATTTATGGAAAGAGACGGACGATAGGAGAAATTGACAATTTTTGTTTGTTTTGTGTATTCTACACACACACACACACACACACACACACAGAGGCACACTTTCCCCTTCTCTATTACCTTCTGTAACTCAATTCATTTTCCTCTCCAGAGTCTTGAAAGAGAAGAGCACATTTTATTTAGGACTGAAACGATGAAAGGATGTCATATTTTTTAGATTTTGATATAAAGTATAGCAATCATTGTACTGAATGACCCACGTCAATATTTTACTTTGCTCATGAGGGCAAACAGCTGCAGTCTGGGACACGCCACAGAAATATCTCTCTCAGACTAACCTTCTAAACTGTTTGCACAAGACACATTAGTTTTACTGTAGATGCACAGTCAATGGGCAATTGTGGGTATTCTGTGAGCAGGGAAAGGGGATCCTGGTGACGGGGGCAAAGGGATTTTATCTGTGATTATTTTTTCTTTAAAAGGACTTAAAGCAAACGTGACAGGATGCTAACAACTGTTTGGTGCATACACAGGATTTTATTGTACTATTTTTTCTATTTTTCTTAAAATTTTCAAAAGAAAAAAATAAGCTATTTAAAAAAAATGATCACTGCGTAACTGTGTTTCTCTGCCCTCTACACTATACACATAGATTTTCTGATGTCTTTATATGCACAAAGGTGAAAACAGATGTTAAAGGCTAGTCTTTCAGTGAAGTCCAAACATGGATATTGTATGAGAGTCAATACTTTTTACAGTTTTAATTCCTTAGAGGATCACCAAAACTTCCTAATTCTCTCCAAGATCAAGGCCATAACTAAATGAATATCAGCCGAAGAAGATGATCAAAAGACCTTTCTTAAAGAAAATCTGCTGGCTCTGAAACCAGGGCTGGGTTTATATAATGTGAGAATACATTACATTTCTGCCACTGGCAGAAATCCTGAGTACACTCTTTCTGCTCCAAATATCTTCCTCAGCAAATTGCCCTTGACTCCAAATACCACCATCCAAAGTCCTTTCTTTGAATTAAGGATCCATCTCCCTGCATGCTTTTAAACATTAAAATATCCAAGGAGAATCTCTTTGGGACAGGAGGATCCAGGCCTCATGATTAAACACAGTGAACCTACTGAAAAGAAAGGAAATTTGGGATAGGACAAAGGGGACACAAAAAATATTTTGAACTGGGAGACACTGAAAATGAAAGTAAAGGATTCAAAAAAATTAAAAATATTGTTTGCAACTGGCCCTCCCTGAAAGGAATACAGAGCAATTAAAAATATGCTTAAACATGAAAAACTAGCGTACAAGAAGGCTACTTAGTAATATCGTTACAGAGTTTTATACATACACAAAACTCAGTAAAGTCTGTGTCCTACAACTAGAGACTTTGGGAAACAAGTAGGCAGAAACCATATAGGGAAATGGTATTTCGAGTGGTATTTATGCAGGAGCCAAAGCAGCCAGAATATTTCTTCAGTTAGTTTTCAAAGTTGAATATTCATTCTTAAATGGTTGTCTTTGGAAAATACACAGCTCCCTACGGGCTTGGAGCTTTCAAAGAACACTCTGACTTACTTTGAAAGTGCAGTCACATTTACTCAATTATTTAGGAGGGTGCATTCAGTACACCTAAACACATGGGCTTTTTGTGCATGTAAATTGGTGATCCGACGGGCAGGTAAACATATAATCACCCAACTGTTTGTGGTTATTTTCTCTTGGACCTTGTATAACTAGAACCACATGCTTTTCTAACATTTACGAATCTGAAGCTGCACATGAAATTTTAAATTTTTGAATATCCAACCCATTCTTTGGAGTATCCATATTAACTATTTTAACCCCCTTGAAACACTGAGCTTCGCAGGCAGGCAGAGCATGGGTAATTAGCTCTTCAAAATCAGGTGAGAATCCAGAAGTTGGAGGCATTTAACAGAAGAACCCTTAACATCAGTCAAACTGCTTATTAGATTTGTTGTGATTTTCATATTGTTTAGTTTTTGTTCAGAAACTTACTAGCTTTCATGGTGACTAAGGGGAGAAACAGCAAGGGATAAGAGCTGAATGAGATCAGAGAAAATACAGAAAAGAAATGTTCTACTTTGTAAGAAAAGGACAGTTCTGTAGGTTCTTAGAGAGTGAGTCAGAAGTGGACCATGTGCTCTCCATGAAGGAAACTGCAGAAAGGAGGAGGGAGGGGGGGAACAGCAGAGGGAATCTGGAGAAAGTAAGGAAGAGAGAGAGAGCATTACAAAGGATGAAATCCTTTCCACTTCTTTCAATCTCTGCACTGAAAATGATTTCAAATAAGACAAGATTTAATTTGGCCTCTTAAAAAGTCTCATTTGGGAACTTCAATAACCCTAAGTCAGGTACTGTAAAAGTAAAGACATATGAGGATATGAATACATATTGAGCAGAAGTGGACTCATAGTTATCCATTTTTTATAAAAATTGAGACAACTAGAAACTGAAAACAAAAAATAAAGGGAAATGATATTCACTGATATGTTTAGCACCCAAGAACATGCTGTGGTAGACTACAGTGACTTTTTTGGACTGATTCTCCATCAATTAAACCTTTGGAATAAGAGGAAAGATAAGAAGAGTGGTGAGATTGTAATACAGAAAAAACTTGATCCTGTAACTATTAGTTACTCAGGTGAATCTAATTTTAAACAGGATAGTTTTAAGTATTGCTAAGGTAAATGTTCAATGAATACTCCAAAGGGCCAGATGGCTATCAATTATTTTGCAGTCTTTTACTTGCGTTTATTTTTTACCCATGTACCTTGCTGTGTCTATCCCAAGGGCTGTCATGGTCTGGCGGCCTCCTCTCTGGACTATTTTATTCGCTGCAACAAGCACCTCTTCTGTCGACGAGTACTTATTGAGGTTGAACTCATGGGTTACGTTTTCTCCATACTGTACAATTCCAACCTGAAATACCAAGCCACTGTGAGTTATCCATCTAGCATATTCCCTGTTTCACTTTTCTTCACTTTAAACACATAGATCAGATGTAATACATTTTAGTCTTTCACATGAGTTTAAAAATCTACCAGAATCCAAATCTTTCTACTTTGACAGCAATCGTTGCCACTCTGTGCATATTCATAGCCTAAAGAACAAAAATGAAAATGCTGTTATTAAACGTCTCAAATGATTGGTTTATCTTTTCAACAGTTTTTACTGAATGACTCTGATGGCCTTGGGGGGTAGAATGTGAAACACACTGACATGGTCCCTGCCTTCATGAAACTTCTAAACTATGGGGAGAGAGAGATTAAACACATGATTATTCAAGGACGCAGTCAATTGCAAACTGTGAAAAGGGCTTTAATGGAAAAGCTGTCACTAGCAAGCACAACGTAGGGCCCTAATTTAACAAGGGGGCTCAGCGAAGGCCTTTCAGAAGAGATATTTAAGTGGAGACTTAAAGGATAGGTCCTAGGAGGGCGGAGGCCGATCCTGGATGGTGTCTGAGAGGGAGGATTGGTCCACACAAAAGGAAGTGTGTACATGAAGAAGCTGAGATGGGAAAGAGGGAGGGCTGCCCTAAGAACAGGAAGAATGTCAGTGAGCCTGGCCCAGGCTATGAGGCGAGAGTGGAGCAGGCGGAGGCTGGACGAATAAGCAGGGATGCGCTGTGCTTCATGCTCTCTGTAGCTCAGTGGTGGCTTTATTTCTCCCAAATCAGCCCTTCTCCCCACCACCCCTTTTCTTGTTCTCTGTCTTCTCTCTCTTACTGCTTTCCTCCTTTCACCGTGTTCCACAGACTGAATCATGCAGGCAGCTAACTGCAGAGCTACCATGAAGTAAAACGAAATGGAAGATAAAGCAGCCCCCAGATTCAATTTCCCTCACTCTATATTCCTCCCCTACAGAGATGCCCACTTTTTCTTTTTCTGTGCCCTTCTTTAGAGGTTTATGCAAACCTATAAACTAATCTACATCAAGAACTGTAACTGAAGATAACTGTTTGTCTGACCTTCCTAGCTCAAAATTAGGGACTCAGAGAATTCTTCACCCAAAAAGAAGGTCTTTTTTTCTTTTATTTATTTATTTATTTAATTTAATTAATTAATTAATTAATTTATTTTTGGTGAGGAAGACTGGCTCTGAGCTAACATCTGTGCCAGTCTTCCTCTATTTTATAAGTGGGTCGCTGCCACAGCATGGCCTAATGAGCAGTATATAGGTCCATGCCCGGGATCCAAACCTGCAAACCCCGGGCCGCCAAAGCAGAGCACACGAACTTAACCACTACACCACTGGGCTGGCCTCAGGAATATCTTTTTAATGTAGGAATTCTGGGCACTTCATTTCTGGGGTATTGGAGGTAATTTGAGACAGGCTGCCTTCTTTCCAAGGCAGTTGCCTGGTTTGCCCATTGGTAAAGATGCCTCTGGTGCTGCTTTACAGCTAATCCTATTTCCAAGTCTGATCCTATTTCCAAGTGGCACAAAGGATCAGCATCTACCTTCTAGCCTCCCCTGCTGACATTACCATTATCAGAAATCTTTAGGCTTAATTGTATGTCTGATTTATTGATACATTTCCACAGCTAGGTCTTTTTGGAAACCAAAAGGATACTCTGGCATTTGTAGAAAAAGACAAGAGAATCTCCACTTTAGAATAATCTTGATCATCTTTGAACTACCTGCCAGAGTACCCTAGACATCTTGGAGTAATTATGCTGTTATTCCTAAATAAGAATACGATCCTTATCTTTACTGCTTTTTAAAGAACTTTCTTTCCTAATTTATTCAAATTATAGTCATGGAAATTAATATCACATTTTATAAATGAGGAAACTGAGTTTAAAAACCTTACTCCCCATAGCGAAGGGGGAGAAGGGAGCCTAGTCTAAGACATGTATCCCTTATTCTAGGGCTCTTTCTATCACTCTACTTCCTCTTGATAAAAATGCACCTCCCTCACCCCCAAACACCACCCCCCAATTCTCCAATCACCTGCCCTTGCTAGCTTCTGTAAGTGCTGCCTCATTTCATGACTACTCAATGAATTCCATTAGCTAGCTAGCTAACTAAGAGACACTAGAGAATATGATCAAACAGACAAACAGATCATATTTAAAGAAGGAAATAGAACATAGGCATCTCTCCTTAGGCTTGCTTAGTCAGGTGTAGGATAAACAAGAAATAACTAGAGAATATACACAAGCGTAAGATAAGTCGCATCATAAGCTGAATGAACAAGCAGTCTGCTCAGTCCACGTTGAGGTTAGCCCTGCTCTTCCATGAATATATCTTTCACCCCATCCATCCATCAGCATCTGTCTCAAGACCATGTGCTATTATAATTGGAATAAAGATGACCAGAAGCCCCTTTGGAAATAAGGTAGGATACAACCAACTAACTACACACAGAAATAACAAAATGGCTGAGGACACACCCATGACTCCAATTCAGGTTATTTCCTTGACTTATAATTACATGTTATGGACAGTTATCTATTACTCTCTGCATAGATTTAAATTTATCTTCTCAATGACCCTGATAGCTTTTAATTAGTAATTCATGGAGACACTGAATAATTATGAAGGGAAACCATGTAGGTTTGACCTTGTCTTTGTGCATATAAATGTTCGGTGCAAATAAGAGTAAAATGGTTTTGTTACTTAGATAATCATTAGGCCTAATTTAGAGTACCAAGGTGAATAAATGCTGCTCTGGAAGTTAAGTGCTCATCCATTCAGGACATCTTACAGAGTTGGTTTTGTTTTTATTTCTCTTTGTTTTTATTTGATTAAGCAGGAGGCTAAAGCACTCTGAAGACTGTCACCCCTGACATTATTCTTGGACATTTTATTACTTGGATGAATCTGTTGAACACCCTCCTCTCTTACTTCTTTCACGGCCTCGGCTTCGTAACCTTTTCCTCTAGGCCACCTATGTCTTCTACTCCCAAGGTCTTATCCTTGACCTTGTCACCTGGAAAATTGCAGCACTTCAATGTCAATTTCAAGTGATCTTCTCTCTGACCATTACCTTCAGCTCATTTACCTGGTATATCTAATTCATCAATTCACTGACCACATCAACACTTCCAATTAATTCATACATCTTTGTTTTTTTTTTTTTTTGTATCTAGCCTGGACTTCATGGTCCATCACCATAATCATTTACTGGCAAACATTTAACTCCCTTAACCTTTTTTTCCCTCCATTAACTCACTTGGCTAACTTCCAACTCTGGTTAGGTCCAAATATCTCCTTCTAGTGGCTGCTTCTGTGACATGGAATGTGGCTAGACAAAAATCAAACAACCTGTGGACTGGTCTCACTTTAAAGTTATGACCATGCATCTCAAATGTGGTTGTACACAGCACTGCCCGACAGTCCTACTACGTTTTACTAATGAATACACTTTGCTCCATTTTATTGACTTCAATCAAATTCTAGTCATAAACTGTTAACTTCTCAGGAAAAAGAGAGTATCTCACTTACACATGGAGAGAAGAGGTGGAAGTCATGCTAACAAAACAAAGCTGCTTAGTGCCATAACATTTCACATTTATAGCACACTTTACATATTGAACCTACTAGGAACTATTAGATTATCTGGATAAATTATCTTCACACCAGGAAGAGCAGAACATGTTTAAATCCTTGTGAGTCAGAGATCAGTGCTTTATATCTTCTCTCTCTCTCTACTTACCTACCTACCTAACATATATCTCATTTCCATAAGCTTATTCTTTGTAAACGTGAAGATAGAGAACTTACAACTGCCGTTCTCTCACCTTTTCTTTTACTTTGCTCCTAGCAACTCCACCTGCGATTCTCGTCAGAGGACTGCCCTTGGACTGCTAGAGCTGCTTTGTCCCAAAGGGTTAAAGAGCCAGAAGTGGCTGGGAGTTTTTTCTCCCTCCTCAGCCATTGCACTGCTCCACAGGTGAAGCCTGAGTGCACCCAAGCCCTGACACAATTTGGAGCTCCCCTTCCACACCAGGCTGAGGCCTAGACTTCACCTGAAATCACCCCCTTGTGTGTCCTCTGTGGCTCCTCTTTTTGTTCCCCCAATCCCTTCCTATTTCCTCTTGGAAGCTCTCCCTTGGTAAATCCCTCTCACTTGACTCCTTCTCTCAGGGTTTGTTTCTGGGGAACTGGACCTAAGGCAGCTATTGTCTATGTGTCTGCATTTCTTCTTTGGTCCTGGCCAGACCTCATGGCCTTGAACCTGGGCCATGGCAATGGTCGGTCTCTCCACTGCTGATCTCCTTCCTTCCATTTCCACTCTCCTCAAATCCTTCTACATATTAATGCTAGACTAACTGTCTTGAAATCCTGCTTTTATCACATAACTTCCTTGTTCAAAAACCTCCAATAACTCTCCATTGCCTATATCAATGACTCTGAAATATACTTTAAAAGGGAATTTTTATTCTACTTAAAGTAGAAAACAGGTAAAACTTCAAGCTGCTCCTTGAAATACTAAGCCTACAGGTTAAAACTTGGTTTTCCTCCCCTGACCATCAGTCACTCAACAGCCTGGTCCTACATTCTCTTCTTTCTCATCTTCAAGACTTACCATTATGCATTCTACTCCAAACAAATGCCCTTCCTGATCTTTCCAACTAAGCTAAATTCTACCCCTTCTGTAAGATCCAATTCAAGCTTCGCTTTCTCTGCAAAACTTTCCCCAGCTTGTCATCAATATAGCTCATACTGAACTTCCCCTTCTCCGAGCTCTGAAGCAAACTTGTCTGTCCTGCTCCTGTGAGTACTTCATTCTTCCCCAGCATTTTGTTTGCATGCTCCATCTCCCTAACCACATTGTAAGTTCTAAGAAGGCAAGCGGGGGAAAGAGCATGGACTGTGTCATAGCTTTTGGTATTCTCTTATCCCTTACCACTGCTTTGCTTTGCTCACAGTTGACCCTTAAACATTCTTAGTAGATGACTGTAACATTTCACATGAGCAAGTAGAAAACTGAAATAGCAGGGAAATAACGATAAGCAGAAAAAGAGAGATACAAAGAAGTGTGGGAAATGAGAAGAGTGAGCAGTGGGGACTCAGATCTCAGGGAAATGACAGTCAGGGTAGGTTCCCGGCTGATACGGGCCTCTTATTTCCTCAGGACCCAGACAGAACAAGGTCTGCTGTGTCTTTTTTCAGAAAAGGGTGCCATTTATTAGCTTTCATCACAGGAAAATAGTCAAATCACATACATACGTAATGCTTTGCTGAGACCCAGTTCAATAGAAATAGTTTCCATCCCAGCTTAGTTTATAATTTAAGGCGGGTTCATACTAGCATAATGTGAATATATGCAGATATAACAGAATCAAATAAGTAGGAGAATTAAATAACCAGATAAAAAGTGAGTCAAGTGCTCAATACACACGGTGAGGAGGCAGGAAGAGAGAGAATCACAAGCATATTTATGGCCTCACATGGAAAGGCCTCGTGGAGGAAGGAGGACCCAGCTTCCTGAATGAGATACTCAGGTAAAGAACAGACAACAGGTTATGGAAGTAGAATGAGAGAAAGCAAAGCAGTCTTGAGCTCGGGAAATATGTCCAGGGTGATAAGGAATTTAAATTATTCTAGAAATTGACAAAAAGAAAAACAACCAATAATCATCCTGTCTGACTTGAAGCAGCCAAATGCATTGGAATGGTAGAAAAACCAGAGAGTGGAAGTTCAGTAGGGACCTGGGGAGGAATAATGGACACGAGGGATTCCAGGTATTTTTGCTAAATGGAAAAAAGTATGCAGGGATGGCAGCTAAAAGAAGCAAGGGAGTTAGCTGTGGGCTTTTTTAAGGGAGAATGGAAAGAGAGGAGCTTCTGGCATCAGTGAAAGAGTGGATGAAGGTAACAGCGAGAGACTCTTATAAAGAAGGGACAAGTCACAAGCAGAAGGGACAGTTGCTTTTCAGAGACAACTGGAAGGGATGCATTCACCTCCTGGGAGATGCAGTTTGAACTTGATTAAGGAGAACAAAAGACCATAGGTATGTAATTTCAATCTAAGGCCAAAGAGAACTGAGCTGATTCAGGCTATGGCATAAATCAGGCACAGAACTAGCTGAGGACTCTCACATGAACAAGAGGTTTGTAACACTTATTTGAACTCTCCATTTAAACATAAGATTTACAATCCTTCTTCAGCTAAGCCCCAAACTAATGTTCCCTTAGGCTTTTGCCACAGAATCCTAGCATCCTTTTGTATGTCACCAGATATGATTTGAAAAAGAGTTCCATGGTCAAGCCATCTGGGAAACAACAGGTAACACAAAGTTAACCATGTATCTTTACAGCAGGACCCTCTTCTCTCTAATCTCTTTCTGTCTCCATCTGTCTGTCTGTCCCTCTTTCTTCCTCTGCTATTTAGAGTAAATTTAAAAAGTCGCAAATTTCAAATGGTGCAAAAGAACAAGGCTTTCTCTCACTCCTGTCCCCAAATTGCTCCACTCTGACTCATAAGCAAATTCCTCTGGAAGTGTTCTCAGAGTTTTAATATGAAAACATGCATTGTGAATCACGAATTGTAAGGCTTGATATATGTATTTCATTCTTATTCAAGAGAATGTTTTTTGTGAGGAACGTAGCACCTCAAACGACATAGTTTGGAAACCATTGCTTTACAATATTGAGAGTTACTTACCTGTAAAGATTAATTCATTGTTCTGCTTCATTCGCACCTCTTATATTTATGACACATTATCATGCATTGCAGTTATCCAAATATAAGATTTTACCTCATTTCTAAGTTGGAAGTTTTTTGGGATTAGGGATAAAGTTTTAGTGTTCTTTTATATTGCCCATGACACCTAGCATAATACTTGACCAATAAGTATCTGCTGAATTAAAATGAATTAATGGCCCAATGGCTTCACTTCTTTTGGGAGCAGAGAAAAAAGAGTAGGAAAGTGAATGGGAGGAATATGAAAAGAATGCCACTGTTAAAAGTTGCTGAAAGGAGGGCCTTACTGATTTTGCTCTCATGAAATTTAGTGTCACAAGAGAATGACAAGAGAGTTTAAGAAAGAAACATGTTTAAATAGCTATCAAGTGTATTAAGTCAAAGAGTTATGAAGGAATGGAATTATTTCCTCATTTAGAATTATATAATTACCTTGCATTGTTAAGGCAGAGTTATAACACCAGCTCCAAAATGTTAAGGCCCAGCACTAGCTAAGTTTCTGGGCTTTTATTCAACAAGTAACATTATCAAGTTAAGAGCTTCTTTAGGGGAGTAACGACAGGGGAAAACAATGAAATTTTCTATGTTTCCATTAGATGCACAATTGCTTAACCTGACAAGTGCTCAGGATTTGTGTCTGGCCAACTTCTATTTCCTTTTACCAAACTGTGGTACCTAAGCCCTGCCCTACAACCTGTTTTCCATGCAATGCAGTCGGAGCCTGAGGTGGTGAGAATTCAGGCTGCAGTCCAAGTTAACTGTCAGCGCAAACCACGCGGAGGCTACGTTAACTGAAACGAGCCTTAACTTTTTGTCACTGCAGAGAGGGACGTAAATGGGACTGGTTCACAGGTAGATGAACTGAGTCCTTAAAAACATAAAGTTGATAGATGATAGATATGGGTTCTAGGAAAAGAGTGTCTTTAGCTGGCCTCTTGCTTGATGGAAGATACTACAATGAAATTGATCCATGCTCAAAAATGCAAGGATAGGAGATGTTAAAGTTTTGCGGATAAGGGAGAAGACTATGGGCGAAATCAGGATTGGAGGTGAATGGGGTTCCATGAGTGATCACCTGCAAAAAAAGCCTGAAACACAATGTAAAGGGCTGTCCAGGGGTCCCCCACGAGCAGTGCCTTCTAGCTCAACGATTTCGTGAAGTAGAATGAGAGAAGGTGGTCACTTACAATAATGATTTTTAACACAAGAGGAAATGAAAAGCTTCAGGAATTACATTTTCCCAACATAAATGACTTGCCTCTTGTGTGCTAGGCAACACATAAAACTCTGGACTGTATTTCATAAATAAAAAGATTAAGGCACAATGCTGTCATCATGGAATTCACAGAACACCAGGAGAGACAGACACACGAGACAAAAAGTGATGTTCCTGAGTGATGAGAGCAATAAGTGAAGGATGCGCAAATGCTACAAGTATACAGGAGAGGAAGGAATTTTTCTTGGGAAGGGCGGGTGAAATAATCATAGAAAATGATGGAGAAAGTGACACTTGAACTGAGTCCTAAGAAGTTCACCTAGCGCCTAGAGCCTGCGGAGGAGAAAGGCATTCCAGGCAGGGGGAATCACGTGAGCACCGAACAATGTGTTCAGGGAAAGCCTGGGTGAGGAGCGGCTGCAGGGCAAGAAGAGAGGTGGGCACGAGGGAGGCAGGAGGCAGCGGGAATGACTAGTGCCAGGCGACAAAAGCCTTATAGTCCACTGGAGAGCTTGGATGTCACTCAGCAGGCAGTGATAGGAGATTTTTATCCAGGGAAACGCCATGATCTGAACTTTACCTTGGAAAGATAAGTCAGGTGAGTGATGGATGGAGGTTGGGAGAACAGAGACCAGGAGACAAGCAAGCAAGAAGAGTCACCTCATTCACAACACCACTTTCAGAAACTGTAGCCTGACTGACAAGCCTGTGGCTGCATAGCTCAGTCAGGCTTCTTTTCAGCCCTCAAAACAATGAATCAGTCATCGGTAAGGTTTCTTGGGAAAGGGCCATAAAATGCGCAGTAAAAAGAAAGATAAATAATATTCCTAAAAATTAATTTCTCTCTTTCGTTTTGCCTGGTTTAATGTTATGCTACATTCTTGATGGGAACAATCTAAACATTGTTCCATTAGTATATTTCACTTTTATATCAAGCCTCACAATTTACTGGTTTTATTTAGGGTAATGCACTCGTATTTGGCATATTTATATCATTCTCATTTGTTATTCAAAGCAATGTTATATTTAGGTATTGAGGATCAATAAGAACTGCATCATGTTTATACCATCATATCTTTTACAGCAAGCTCAGAGTATTTCAGGTTTGTTTTTATCGGTGGTTTTTTTAGAAGGCAATTTTACAGCCCTTACTCTGTCTTGGGTAAAAAATTGGTTTGCAAATATTCCTTGACTATGTTTGCAAAAGTGTTAACGGGACCACACAGAAACACGGAAGAAAAATTGACTATTTAGAGTCAATGTTTTTGTTATTTGCATTGCATTCCACTAACGTTTACTAAGTGCCATATGGAAACTTTAAGGCAAACTTTTTTATTTATCTTCCTTGCTTCTTTCTTTTCCTTTTTTCTTTGTGGAGGTGACAATTACTTCCAGGAATGGTTCATATCTTTGAGACCACCTTTCAATACTTGCAATTACTAAATGACAAGTCCATGATTGTAGAGAAGAGGCCATCATATTCAATCTTCACCTATTGCACCCAGTGTGTAACTGTACTCAATATAACAAACAAGATCTCAGGAGGTACAATCAGAATATAAATTTTTTGGCCGGTCATCCCTTTAAAACTTATTTAGGATGAAGTTCTTCTACTCTCCTTGGATGGAGAGAGAAGTGGCTTATGACTTATTTTTAGTTTTAAAATGTCTGTTAAAAAAAGTCCTATATTTTAATTTAGGTTGTATACGAAATTGCTGTATTTGTAGGTCAAAAAAAAAAACCCTGATCAAATAGCAACAATTTCATATGGTTCAACCTAAATTAAAACGAAACCAAGAAGACAAACCAGCAAAGTTTATTTACAGTCGGAATCATCTCTCCTCCCCCTATTAAGGCTTACTTAAAAGAATATTAAAATGCCAGTGACAGAAAAAAAGTCTCATTAAATGCCTGCCCATCAGAGATAATACAAAATGCATTCATTATGATAGATACGTTTTTTTCAACAAGTGCTCATGGAGAGCCTGCTATGTCACAGCACAGCACTGGGCTGGCCACTGACAAGAATAGAAGATGATATAAAGTCTTTACTGTTGAGGTGCCTGTCATCTAGAGGATGCAGCAAACACACACACACACACACAAACACACACATCAATATAACAATGCATTAGTCCAGCGTTTCTCAGATTTCAACCTGTTTAAGAATTACGTGGATTGCTTACTTAACACGCAGGCTGTAAAGGCCTGCTCTCAGAGACTCTGCTTCTGAACGTCTGGGGTACAGTCGCAGCACCTCGGGGACTCAGAAGCAGGAATTCCGTGAGCCACAGCTGGAGAAACACCACATCATACAGAAGATCTGTGAAGCCAGTGGCCGTGTCTGTCTTATTCTCCACAGTTATCCAGGCCCTAGCACAGAGCCTGATACACAGCAAACCCTCAGGAAAAACATCTGAATATCAGGATGAATGAGGATAGCCAAGCTTCACAATGAATGATACCAGCAAAAGTTGAAAATGTGACATAAAATTTCAGCAATTTAAGCAGCTCCTCTCTCTTTAGGGAGCAGGTTCTTAGGGTGAAGTCAGCGGATACTACAAACAACTCAGTGCCCAGAGTTGCATTCTGAAATCTTCCTCTCTGTGGAGTGGGGTCCTAGAACTGAGGAAATGTGACTTGACTCTTCTGCCTCAGAGTAAGTTCGTCTCCCTCCCGTTCACTGGTAGCGTCTGGATCCCAAGGGCTGGGCCCCGTTCCTCTGAATAGAGTCATTGTTCCCTCCGAGAAAGACATACAAGTCCACAAAGCTCACCCTGGCAGGCTAGAATTCCTCTGGTGGTTAGGAGGAATAGCTCCTCTATCAGGACTCTCACTACAGAAATGTAAAATTAATTATCGTTCTACAGTTAGCAATACCAAAATTGCAGCAGAATGGGTTGTGCATATAAGCAATTGATGGTTCTCTATTTCTTTACAAAACTGAGTCCCTGGCACAGAGCCCCACTGAAGCCATGATGATTATTCTAAGTAGCCTTGTAAATTTTCTTCTTGAAGTTCTGGAGCAACTTCAAACTTGTCACAGCTGCACTAATTCCCACCAACAGGTACAAACAAATTATTTTTTAAAGTAAAATAGATAAATGAATTTAAAAGTAAAATCAAATATTCAGACGATTAAAAATATTAGAAATTAAAAAATATTCCAAGAATAGAATTAACTTTGGAAAGAGAGGACTGGATAAGAAGGTGAAATAAAGTGGCCTAAAGAGGTGGAAGGGAAGAAAGCACATCATAGGGAAAGTGGCAAGGGAGAGGGGAGCTGTGGATTCTGGGTATGTCAGTGTAGAGGATGGGGACAGTCAACATGACATTGAAAGCATTAGAGACCTACTATACAGGGACATCAGATGGGCCCAGTCTAAAACTTGTCCAGAAGTAGAGCTCTCAGAAAGGAAAGAATGCCAGACTGCAGCTGGAGAGCTGTATGATCTGATCTGCTGTCAACAAGCAAGGCACCTTGAACAGTCACTTAGCCGTTCGTCTCCCCTACATGAATTGAGATTTGGGGCTAAATGACCTCTAAGATTCCTTCCTGCTTTAATATGGCTCTATGAAATCTTATTGACTAAGAAGAGAAAGGATAGGGAAAGAGAGGAAATGAGGAAGGGAGAGAGTTTTGTCTGTAGCAAGAGGAGATACAGTATCTTCTCCAAACCTCTAGTAATTCACTTGGGAAGATCAATTACAGATGAGAAATTTGCGTCCAGGGAAAGTTACATTTTGTGATGTGTAAGAGTCCATTTTCTCGTGATAATTTTGCACTGATTTCAAGAAGTTCTCTGTTGTCCAGTAGGATATACACAGCCTTACCCTTCACCCAGCTCTCTAAAGAGACCTGTTCAGCCCTGGAAAACAGCCATATGACATTTCACTTTGAGGTTTGAGTCTAATTTGCAATCTCCAATTACCATCCTATTGGGAAAATTTATAATATATATTATTTATACATGCACGTACACAGATACACACACACACACACATATATATACACATATGCATGTATATTTATGTCCCAGTTTTAATGTGGGAATGACAGACACTGATGTGGTCAGACTGCTTTTTCAGTGCCTCAGAAACTTCTCCAAAGTAGAGCTCTCAGAGAGAAAAAGAAAGAATACTGGACTGCACGTGCACTTCTAAATTCTCCTGCGCTCTCCTATCATCCCCTAACCATGGAACAACCAATTGACTCTGATTCTACTGCTCATTCCTGCCCTTGAGGCACTGACCTCACTCTGACATTTAATTTGTCTGTTATCTGTTGTGTCTCCTTTATATTTTAATCCATATAAGTTTTAAAAAGCATCAGATTAATTAAATTCAAACTCAGTGTCTAAAGTGGAAGAGTCACATGAGAAGTTTCACTTCATTTAGTGGCAATAAAGGAGATGTGTTTGTAAACAGATACTCATGGGGAGAAAATGCAAAAAAAAAACCATTTGATTTACTGCAGCTAAAGCGTGGAGCAATTGCTTTTCGCTTAAGGAAAGAAATTATTAAATATAGGGAAAAAACAGATATTGAACAATATCCTGTGATCAATTCTTAATTTATTTGTATAATATGAGAAAGGAGATTATAATGTGATGTGTTCTTTGGGATGTCAGACTGGTTTCTACAAATTCTGAAATTCTGCTCTGAAATTCCCAAAGGTGGCTATGCTTATTTTATAATTAAGAATTCAATTATGATTTGACAGAGATCTAAAGGGGATATTTTCCAAGAGCATTGAAAATGGCAGCTTTCCTAACATTTTCTGTTTAGAAAATAACATGACCTGCCAGTAATATCCCTTTCATCAGGAATAAGAACAAGAATATGGAATATAAAATTCATCCTGAATTTTAGCTTTATTGATTAATTGATTTTCAGAATATTTTGTTATTAAAAATCTATGCATGTCTATCTTTAGGACAGTAGAAACCAAAACACACAGAATCACCTACCTGTGTTTGTTTAGGACCAATATCCATTCTTTCAAGAAGATCATTCAAAAAATCTGTCACACTTTTCCAGGGGTAAATACTGTTGGAACCATCCAGCACGATGACTATGTCCAGCTGAGAGCTGCATTCTGCAATAAAACGAGTCAGATGTGCAAATTTGGCGTCTATCCTTTTAGACGTATATGAAGTGTTTTCTTGGCTGAAAGAAGCTCAGTTTAAAAGATTAACTGATGTTCTACAAAGTAGATGCATTGCTTTTATAATCAGAAAAAATAGTTTTAGAAAAAGTACAGGTGATAAATACTCATTGCATTCAATAACAATGGGCTTGGGGTTCCTATCAAGTAAAACTTATCTCCACTTAATTTTAATTCACATTAAATGTCTTTGGAAATTTTCTCAATATCAATTCTACACAACAGTTCTCATTCTGTTGTATTTCAAACGAGGTTAATTTCCTCAAAGAGATTCACCCTTTAAATAAAAACAATATGACAGCTTTAGCTATGATGTTTAAATATGACTCTGTAAAGGTGATTTACACTAATATCAATTCCAAAAATAGCAGTGAGGTTTGGTTATATATTGGCAAAGCAAACATTTACCTAAATTGGTCATGCTGGTAGCTGAGAAAATACTTCAAGCTTTTTGGTATGCTCCTGTGTATACATATGTCTCATTCATTGCTTATACTTTTCAAACATGCAAGAACATTGCATAAAATCTGTACCTCGTACAGGAGCAATGGAGTTCACGACTTGAAATGTGGGGCTGACGTCAGAACAGATTCCAGTTGTGTAATGCAAATGGCCACATCTGTAGGCATATAAGGGCCCACATGCCTTTTAAAAAAATTAAAAACCGTAAGATTAAAAATTACATAACGGATTTTATACAGACTTACAATGATAGCATTCTTGGTTCATTAACTATCATTACTCTTTGCTTTCTTACCAGAAACCCTCCCTTTGGGTTGGTGACTAAAGTTGATCCAAACGTCATGTTCTCCTTTACTTCTGTGACATTGGGAATTGATGTATTAACTGAAAAATAGAACAGAATTTTATGAGGGTGAAAAACAAAGTAAAATTGTCTTATTAAAACATTCTATTTGCTTTGCTTATATCATAGCACATTCTTCTTTTGGTTCAACTAAATAGTCTTCAAAGTATTATTAAGGAATATAATGAACAAGCTAAGGCTGAAAACCTGGCTTATGTCCCAGAAACTTTGTCTGGATCGCTGTCTCAAATAGCTGTGTTGAACTATAAAAGAACGCAGAACTATTGGGGCAATGAGGATGTGGGATATAGTTTTTCACACATTTTTGCTAATTAAATAAAATATTTAGTCTCATCATATTGTAGATATAATGTAGACTTACGCACTTATCTTACATGTTATATCTATGAGTTATAAATGGCCAATGATGAAGCATGATTTCTGGCAAGAAGAAGGAAAACAGGAGACCGGAAAAAACCCTCAAATGCAAGTTTTTTGCCCATTAATTTCACCATTATGAGGAGATGATGAGGATTACAAAGAAAACTGGAGCAAGATTAGAGCGTGGTCACGAAGTTTGGATAAAAGAAACACAATGAAGGGGCTAAATTTGACATCCCAAATAGGAAGGCTGGGTCCCGAATCATGCCAACCTGGCAAAATTGGCAAGAAGTTCCACTTATTCACATTAAAAAAGAAAAATAGTTCAGATGGGAAAAGCGAAAGCTTCTAAATCCTGCTCAGTAGAGTGCTGAAATATTTGAAAGTGGCAAAACTGAAGTTCAAGAAAGATTTGGTTCACTGTTCATGCCTAGAATTTTTTCTTACCTTAAGTCTATATATAGATTTATAGTGGGGGATGGAAGCAGAGATTCCTGAATGGTCACATTAACCTTCTAAGCTAAGCTTTGGTCTATGTCCCAGAGTTTAGTCTGGTTTGCTTTAAAAGCACCTAGAACTGGGCTATTATCTACACTGGTCTTGAATAACCTGGATTAGAGTTTTTTATACTAGGGTTGAGACGGGATGAGCATTCCTGGGATGTCAGGGACTACACCAGAAACTTCCCTACTGCTCTGGATGTAGCTAACATCTCCATGCTAATGTTAAAACCCTATTCCAGCTTTAGATAATGGAGAAGTAGCTCCTATCAGAACAACTCCTCTGCAAATAACAATTATAAACTCCAGGAAAAGAAAAAAAATTATGAAACATCTAAAGACACAGGAAAGCAACCAAAAGCAGGCAGAAACTGAGGAGAAGTCTTTATTAGAGGGAAGTCTATACTTGTAAGAAGAGATTAGCACTGGGTGAGTTTCCTGTTTTCGCGTCTGTTTGTTTTCCCCTAAGGGAAGGCCCTGGTCACTGGCTAAACCTCAAATAGAACTCGTAGTCTTACTGTGTTGAAGAAACAGAGGTCAGAAATTGGGGTGATGACAGCAACTGCAGAGTGAGGGGGAGTATCGTGGAAAGTAAAGTCACACAGGGAGAGTTCCAATGTATGCATTTAGTCTGTCGAAGTATCTGCACGACTCGAGCTGTTTACGTGCAGGGTAAACTTCCAACAGCCCAGCTAAAATTAGAAGAACTGAATAGAGACTTTAACCGTTTCCCACGCAGTTTGGAAACTGAGTTCAGCCAAGCAAACTGCCTGCTAAAACAAAAAGTGAAGACTATTCAAAGGCACATAACACATGCAGAATCTCCACAATTACAACCCAAAAGTATAATCCAGGACACAATGCAAAATTACTAAACCACGAAGAAACAGGAAAATGTGACACAACCTCAAGAGAAAGGTAGTAAATGGAAAGTGATGTTGAGCTACTCCAAATGTTGGAATTATCAGGCAAGGATATTAAAGCAGCTGGTATAACTATGCTCCCGAATGCAAAGGAAAAACTGTTCGTAAAAAACAAACCAAAAGAAATGGAAAAAAACAGAACTGAAAAATACAGTATTTGAAATAAACCTGTAGGATATGAGTCATGTCCATGGTATTTAATATTGTGTAGAAGACTGACAGGGTTCTAATTCCTGAATAATTAATTCCTAGTAGGAATTTTCTAGTCACGTTCTAACTATGGTGATATTTCTATCAAATACATCTATTTCAATATAAATTTAATTTGTGCTATTTTCTTTTAAAAATTATGTTTCTCTGTTGCAAATTCCTCTTGTGCTACTTTCTTTTAAAAAAAGAAACACTAAGTTAAATTTTGAGGAGGAAATGTGATGGGCAGGTTTATTTGGAAAAGTTCTTTTATGTTACCCACTGGTTTACAAAGGATTCTGAACAATGGAGGCAGTTAAAAGTTACAAAACTAGTAAGATCTTCTAAATCTGTGGATAGTCTATGATGAATTTCTAAAGCAAAGAAAGGGCAGAGGGAATCAAAACGTCATTTTACGTGAATTTGAATGATAAGAATTGAAGAATATTTATAGATTACTTTTAATATTTTCTTGAGTCGGTTCAAATTTATTTTCAGTGAGATTGCTGGGCATAATTTAGGATCAGACTTTAACATTTTGACTTTACATACCTGGTAGATCCAACTTTATGCAAGGTAATGATTCGCTTCTCCCAACTGGACACTTATAGACATCTCCAGTTCTGTTTTGGGGTTGGCCAACTAAAGGAGAACCAATAAGCACCCTGGAAGTTAAATAACTCAATTAACATTTTTGAACAATCAGAAACACTTTATTTTAGTTATTTATTTTTTTTTTTAAAGATTTTATTTTTTCCTTTTTCTCCCCAAAGCCCCCCGGTACATAGTTGTATATTTCGTTGTGGGTTCTTCTAGTTGTGGCATGTGGGATGCTGCCTCAGCGTGGTCTGATGAGCAGTGCCATGTCCGCGCCCAGGATTCGAACCAACGAAACACTGGGCCGCCTGCAGCGGAGCGCGCGAACTTAACCACTCGGCCACGGGGCCAGCCCCTTTATTTTAGTTATTTTATGACTAGTTCTAAGACAATTGACAGCAGTTCCCATAGACATAATCAGATAGTCATCCTCTGTTAGTAATTTTATGTTATCTAAAATGAGCAGTCTTCTCCAAATTGCAGATTAATTTGAATTTAAAAAACATAAAATATATAGGGGAGAGGTCTTAGAATATTGCAGTTTTTGTATTATATATTACTTTATCATATTTTTTATTTGAGGGATGAAATAATAATTGTTGGCTAAGCCTGTTGCTGTGTTAGTTTACAAAACACACAGGGAAGTATAAATTAGTTTTTTCGTGTGAGGAATTGATAACTTCATAGACAAGTCAGGAAATATAAACATTTGATCATCATAAGATTTAATATTAGTATATGCTAGTTTTTAAGAATTTAGAAAATAAGGATAGTTAGGAGACCCAGGTTAAAATCACATTGTCTTTTTAGACAGAATTATACATCACTCTCATAATAATTAACAGAAAAAATATAATCATGATTTATTTTAGTCTTCAGAAGCCATTTAACAAGGTCTTCTACAATATCTTCAGGAATAGGATGGATGAATGTGGTCGAGTGTTAAAGGACTTGGGTGCATCGGTAGCTGCTGATTCATTGCTGGCTGAACAGCTATATCCAAAGACGCTGATTACTAGCAACCAAAGGATTCTAATTACCTACCTTAAGACTGTATGTGGGATTGTCTTAGCTTGTGTCTTTATTAATGACTTGAGTAAAGATATGGAAAGCAGTAAGGTACTCATCAAGTAAATCAATGTACCTATTTGGGCATTCAGAAGTGTCTCAACATTCTGGAACGAGAAACTTAAACTACTTAAAATTTAATAAGAACTTATGTAAGTAACTTCACTTAACTGCCTACTATTATCTCCGTCAGTATAGGATGTGGGAAACCTGTCTTAATAGGAGTTCGAGTGAAAAAGTCATGGGGGATCTAGTTGACAGCAAGTAAACCATGAGCCAATAGTGTTTTAGTGCCAAAAATGCTAATGTGACCTTAGGTTGCATTGCTGGAAATAGATGCCCTGGTCAAGAAAAGTGATAGCCCTTCTGTGCTCTGCACTGTCAGACCGTGTCTGGAATCTCCAAATTAAGAGGGGCATAGGCACAATGGAATGTATTTAGGAGACTGTGACTCAGACAGTTAAGAGGCTGGTAATTTTGTCAGGCTAGAGATGCCTGAGGGAAAATTGGGTATGATTAGCATGGAGAAAAAATGTCTGAAGGAGAGCAGAGATGCTGTATATGAGTGCAGGGTGATCAGGCACACGTTTTAAAAAATTTAAATATTTGAAAGTCTGTCATATTGAAAACGGATGGAATTTATTTTGTGTAAGTCCTTTGGGCAAAGCTATCAGTAATGGAAATAAGTTTCATAACAATTGCAAATATTGAATTGTTGGACTCCCTAAAACATAGTTATGATAGAATGCCTTTGCAAAGCCATTTCTGATATGCATAAATAACCATAAAAATGTTCAAGCCCTTTAATGCATAATTCCTACTTCTGGGAATCTAACTTAAAAAATATGACCTAAGTTAAGGGGAAAAAGCTTAATATATAAAGATAATGCTCACAGTGTTACATATAATAATGAAAAATTAAAAGAAATATGGTCAACAGCAAGAATGAATTAACTATTGCAGGCTCATTATATAGACTATTGTGCAGTCATAAAAACCAATAGTTAATAAGATTGCATGGTAGAACTAAAAATTATTTATGACTTAATTTAAAGTAAAAACGTACCTAATTTAGTGATAACCTATGACAATTTAAAGTGAAAGATACCACATTATATTCAATGTACTCATTATAATAACAATGATAAAAATAGCCAGCATTTTTTAATTTATGCCATGTGCTAGACTCTGTTCTAAGTGCTTGCCATGTATTAGGTAATTTAATCTTCTCCATAAAATATAGCAAGAACTTTGGTGCCAGACTTCATGAATTCAAATCACGGCTTTACCATTTACTTAGCTGTATGGTTTAGGATGTGTCAATTACCCTTTGTGCCTTAGTTTCTTCATCTGTAAAACGGAAATAAGAGTAGCTACCTCACAGGATCATCATAAAAATTAAATGAGTCAATGTATAGGAAATGCTGAAAACAGTTTTAGCTCATATAATGTGCTAAGTGTTAGTTCTTTTTATTATTTCTTTTTTTTTTCAGATGATGGAACTTCTATGATAGGCATAGATTAAAAGGGAGTACACCCAAAATCAAATTATATTAAGGAGTTTATGGTTAGATTTTTTTCCCCAATATTTTCAATCTTTTTGTAATGTGATTGATCAAACTGGTTTTATAGTTAAAACAGTTTAGAGAAAAGTAATGCACCTACTGTTATGGAAAATATTTAAGTTGAGGCTAGATAGGCCAATTAATATTTATTAAGAACATTCTACATGCCCAGCATTTATGCCAGGCTCTTGGGATAGGAGACGGATAAAACACAATTTTTTAGGTTGCTTAAAATTTAGGGGGGAAGCAAAACTAAAATGTACCATTATAATACTGACTAGTCCGAACTTGGTGCAACTTCAGCAAAGTCTTGGAAGCAAGAAAGAACACCGCTCCTTTGATAAGTTCAAATAGCTCAGTGCAGCTGGAGTAGAAGTTGAGCCTGGCAATGAAAACAGGCTCCAGATCATGAATGTTCTCAGGGTCCACTTCAAGAACTTTGGATTTATTATATGGAGGGGAAAGTTGGGAACCACTGAAGCTTTTAAAGAGGGATGTGACATGACCAATTCTGATTTATAAAGCTTATTTGCTCACAGTGTCATGAATAAACCGGGAAAAGGGACAAATTAGATTCAGAGAGTGAAGGCAAGGCTTCCTATGGTAATCCAGATGAGAAAGAAGGATCTGAGTTAAGAGAGTGGAGAGGAAGGGATAACCAAGTCTAGAAATATTTAGGATACAAGCTGTCTTAGTTTGGGTCACCCCCAAAGCAGAACCTAGACTAAGACTTTGGTACAGGTAGACAATTGGGAGGCAATTCCAAGTACGTGCAAACGTGGAGGTGGGGAAAATGATAGAGGAAAGGAAAAGAGTCCAGAAACCACATGGAACATATATGAGCATGCTATGAGCATGGCTAAAGCCCTTAAAGTAAAGGCTACCACTTCAGAAGAGTAAGAAGAGAGCTGAAGGTTGACATCTAGGGGAAAATAACACAAGATTTTAATGAGTGAAAAAAGGATACCAATAGGAGTGATCAGAGAGTGAGAATCAGGAAAAGGTGGTGTCACAGAGCCAAAGAAGGAAAGAATATCAAGAATGGGAGCCGTGAGTGTAGAGCAGACTTCATTTCAACTAACTTAGCAAAAATTAAGGGAGATGGGCCATATCGATAAATGTGGGCTTCTTTTTTCAGGCTAACCATTAAAGGTTTGCAGTGAGTTTAAATTTATTATGGAGTAAACCTGGATATGGTTAAAGGATGGTGAGAAAAAAACAATAACAAGAGAAAGGCTGATGTCACAGGAGAGGAGTAGAGTCCCTGTGCAGGTAGAAGGGGTGGATCCAGAACGACAAGTTTGTCTTAGAAATGAGGAAAAGCCACCAATTCCCTAGGCAGGGCTCTCGATGGCTCTGTATCCAGAGGTTTGTAACTGTCACAGATGGTTTGGAATTTTGTGTACCTTCGTGATGTGACATTGTCTGCCATTGTCCTCCATTGAAGCACTTTACATTTTTTGGAAACCTGAGACCACCAGGCAGTGAAGAAGCCTGGTCTAGCCTAATGGAGGATGAGAGGCCACATGGAAGAGAAAGGACGCTTGAGCTGAGAACACGAGATGCCAGACATGTGAGTTAAACCATGTTGGACCCTCTAGTCCCAACTGAGGTACCAGAGGGTTGCACTGCACGAATGAGCATTCATGCAGTTCCCTAGGCAGCAGGGGAACACCTACTCAAGCCTCAAAATCTTGAGAAATAACCACTTAGTGTTGTTTCATGCCACTAAATTTTGGGGTGACTTGGTATGCAGAAACAGCTAACTTAAATGGAAAGGGAAGATAACGTTTTGATCTAGTGGCTCCCTTCAAATTCTAAGTGTGTAGAGGAGTACTGATTAGCTGGAAAACATGTACCACTAACTGGGGAAAATCTAGGATAATCAATCAAAGTGAGTCCTGAAGAGCATGTTAACAGTAAAGTTATTGTGAATGACAGGGCAAGAGGGAAGAAAGATTGTGGCTAGCCTAGACAAAAGTGTGCAAGCAGGAGAGCGAGGGCGGAAAACGGAAGGTGACAGAAGTACGGGTGGCAGGAACACAGTGTAAAGCTTCTGTATAAAGCGGAGCAGGGAAGCTGAGATTTTAAGCAGCGGACTTTGAAGGAAAGGGTCTCGAGCTTATATTTGACCTCCAGGGCAATAGAAAGCGCCTTGAGTTGCTGATACTGCAACTGGAACCATGGCCTATTGTGTATTCTGGAGCAGTAAAGACTGAAGTGTGGGAGCTCAGAAAGTGGTAGAGTGTAGTAGGCCAGGATTGAGACAGGCAGTTTGAGAGCTGGGACCATGGTAAAGAATGGCTTAGAGTTAGCAGGACATCAGACATAAAATAATTTTGAGTATTTTCCTGGGAGCTATTTGTTCTGACATCAGCATGCAGCTCTGGAAAATACATATATCTTGCCACTTAATCCCAAGTAAGCCTCACTTTTCGCAAGCTACATAAAGATAACAAGATTCTAGGAAAGTATCAGCATAGAGTTTATGGAATTTCAGGAATCTCCAGCATTCTCAATCCCCATGTTTTTCTCAAGTACTTATCCATTCTGACATATGATATAACCTACCTGTTTATCAAGTTGATTATTTATTTTTTGTCTCCCCCTTTCCCAATAGCAGAAATTTTTGTCTTTTGCCATATATCCTTAGTGCCTATAACAGTGTCAGGTAAGAAATAGGCATTCAATGGACATTTATTGAATAAATGAATGAATGACTGTGTCAAACCCTCTAAGAATCTGAATAAGGCAGACCTGGGAATTCTAGACTCATGTGACCTGATAAGAGGTCCTAATTGTGAAGTCTTTTTTCCATTTTAGAGGCTGGATATTTTGCTTAAGTAGAATGCCAAATCCGCCTTTGGGTGATACAGGAGGCATTTCCACAGGTCAAGGTTCCAGAGAAGCCTTGCTGTTAAAGGAGAGAACTGGCTGAAAGTCGGGAGGCTGGTGTTCCACGTCCTGGCTCTGTCACATACTTGCTATATTAAACCTTTGGCAATTCTTTCTGAGTCTCTGTTTCCTGTCTAGCAAATGAGGATAATAACAACGATGTCCGCCCAAACCCACAGGGTCAGTGTAAAGACCCAAGGCACATTGTTTCCTGAACTGTGGATATTGTTATTTTAAATTTTAATGCAAGATTGCTTTAACTCATTACATTTATTTCTATTAGATTTTTGCTTTCTATATGGCATTATTGCAATGATTTGTCTGTACATTAAAAGGATTAAAGAATGTTCTGGACTTCATTACTGATCTCTAGAGAAACACCCAATGAACTCAAAGATCATCAAAGCAAGAGAAACATCTCTTCTCCACAAAAAAGCTCCAATTATAACAAAATTTAGTAAACTGAGAAATGTTTGCTAGTCATAATAATCAATCTTGTCATTATGACCATTATTCTGTTTATTTGAAGAGTAGCTGGCCTCTGACTTCTCTGTTTCGTATTTGTTTTTTTCCTATGTAAAAGATAGTTTCCTGGAGATTGTTGTCTCATATTTACATTATTTCATGAACACTCTTTTCACCTAACTCTTTTTTGATGTCCAAGCCAAAGTCACTATCAGAGTGCCAAGTCTCCCTTGACAGCCTTTTTTTTCCTTTTTTTTTAAAATAAATGGAGTAAGTGTTTGGTCATCTTAGGGAATAAAGTTATACAGTAGCCCCATTAGCTGGAGGGCTTTCGGTCATGAAAGGTAGAGGGGTGGAAATGAGGTGAGCCAAAGAAATGACAAGTGTGGCAAAGAGGAAATTTCAATTTTTCAAAGATGTTATAAACAATGTAAAATAAATATTATATTAAAATCTCTAAGAGAAAATGTGGCAAAACCTTTAAAAAGTCTTTTTCTCCCAAGCTTGAATAGGCTTTATTTAAAGCTTACATACATTGGAAAGAGGGCATCAATCACCTGAGCCCACTATAAACCTTACCTGGCATAACGCAGGGTCCTCTCGGGAAACGGCATGAAGCCAACACACTTTGATATGTATGGGGTTGAGGATTCGCTAGGGAGGTATCTGCATCATGAAAATCTACTTTGAGAAGACAGGCCCACTGAAGTCACTGATGCCCCCAAGAACGGTTGCTGGAACAGCAATTAAAAGGGTGGGTGCACATACCGAAAGGAATGAAGCAAAGGAAAAACTGAGTGGAAAGCCTTGAACCAACATCTTGTATTTTCCCATTTGGCCGAGACCTTGCCATCACGGTGATTACCACTAAATCTGGAAGCCTTGTGCAATGCTGAGCACATTTAATTTCTTCTCTTCAAAGCAAAATTATTAAACCAACTGTGTTCTTTGCGAATTTTTCTGAACCACAATGCAATTACCAGGACGCTCCAGCTCATGCTAACCATAACGAACAACGGCTGATCTTAATCAGAGGTATAATGTGTTCTGCTACTAAAGAAACATGTGGTTTCTGAGCCAAAGATATAATGTAAATTACACTTTGCTGTAAACTTCTGAAAGGTAAAGAGGGCATAAGGCTGCCTTTTCTGTTAACTTTTAATTCTTTCCAAAGACTTAAAGTCATGCTTTTCAAATACGCAGACTGCACTTGTAATGGACCAGCAAGCGCTCTTTCCTTCGGCGTATTTCAGCCAAGATGGGTTGGGATGATTTTTTAAAAATCTGAGGTTGATAAGCCTCCAAAACATGAGCAGCAAATATGACTTATGAAGGTGATCACTTCTGGAGAAAATTAAATAACGAAATCTATGTTCTCCCAAATATGTCAGTTATTCCATAGTCCATTTCTTAAAGTAGGGCTGCATCCTACCTGATTCTATAAACACTTACAGAATATCCAAACGTGTTTCTAAAATTTAATTCACATTACCAGTGCCTGAATCTCTTTAGAACAATATGCAGCTACTATGCCATCTTTAAAAGTTTAGAAATTTAGATTTTTGTAATTTGCTTGCTTTTAAATTCAGTTGGCTGCATTGTTTTTGCTGACCTGATTTTTCACCTTTTCCATAAAATCATTACAAATACGGAATGTCAAAATGGAATTAAAGTGTCAGACATCCATACACATTCAAACGCTCACAAACTCTCATATGCATATTAATATGTAAAGTCTGATTCCGCAAAGATAGCTATTATCAACATTTACTTTTTAACATAGTTCTAATAAAGAAAAAAAAGCACTTGCCTGGGAGTGACTTGAGTACTATTTTCAGCTCTGGCCCTAAGTAGTTACATTTCCCTAGGGGAGTCACTTTAAAAAAAAAAAAACTCTTTATTGAAGTATGATCGACATATAAAAAGCTGTACATGCTTAATGTATACAATTTGATGAGTTTGGACATAAGTATACACCTGGAAAACCATCACCACAATCTATGCCATAAACGTATGCATCACTTCCAAGAGTTTCCTCTTGCCTTCTTCAGTTATTATTATTATTTTGTGATAAGAACACTTAATGTAAGATCTAACCTCTTAGAAAAGTTTTAAGAATACAATACAGTATTGTAAGCTGTAGGCACTGTGCTGTACAGTGGATCTCTAGGACTTATTCATTTGCATAACTGAAACTTTATACCCTTTGACTAATACCTTGCCCTTTTCCACTCATCTCAGCCCTTGGCAACCACCATTCTACTTTCTGTTTCTATGAGTTTGACTATTTTAGATTCCTCATATAAGTGGTACCGTGTACTATTTGTCACGTGTCTGGCTTATTTTACTTAGCATAGTGTCCTCCAGGTTCATCCATGTTGTCACAAATGACAAGATTTCTCTCTTTTTTAAGGCTGAATAATATTCTATTGCATGTATATAACATTTCTTTATCCATTCTTCCGTCAATGTACATTTTCTTTCACATCTTGGCTATTGTGAATAATGCTGCAATGAAGATGCAAGTGCAGATATCTCTTTGAGATCCTGATTTCAATTCCTTTGGCTATTTACCCAGAAGTGGAATCGCTGGATCATATGGTAGTTCTATTTTTAATTTTTTTTTTTGAGGAATCTCTATACGATTCTCAGTAGTGGCTGCATCAATTTGCATTCCCACCAACAGTGCACAAATGTTCTCTTTTCTCTATAACCTTGCCAACACTTGTTATCTTTTGGTTTTTTTGGTACTAGTCATGGAAGAATCACTTTTAACTTTATTTTTTATGTGTGTGTTTTTTCATCTATGATAAGAGAGAATTAAAATAGATTTAGTTGTTTAGCCAACAAATAGTCATTGAGTGCATATAATGTTTAAGTCTCCGTGCCAGAGGTTGGGCAATGCATAGGCTTTCAAGTGGGCACCAAAGTCCCTGCTCTATAGACATTTCCCCTAATATGTTAACTTCTCTCTCTTATCTGTTTTCCATTTTGAGGCCTGATTTCTCAGTTTCCCATTTCTCTCCCTTCTGGCGCCTTGAAAGAGATGAACTGGAGAATTAATGGGGTAGAAATCTCACAATAGGATGGGCTCTTATAATAAGGGACAGAAAGAAACTGAAGAGATCAAATGGGTGCAGTAAGGCTCCTAAGAGGAAATAGGACAGCCTTCTTACTCTATTGCACCAAGATTCACTCAGATAATTAAGAACTTCCGATCTCACACTGTCCTAAAATCAGCAAGACGAGATTGGATGAAGAGGAAGCTTACAGGTTTTCCTCATCTCAGAGAATGAAAAGCAGACTTTCATAAAATATTTTAACAATATTTGAGTATCCTTTAAAAAGACAGTTCATTTTAAGTAGGTGATTTAAGTCTTTAAGGCTTTATTTATTATATTCCTCTGTAAAATTTATATAACTATTATTAATTAGTGAAAATTAACTTTTACATGTGTTTTATGTAAAAGTTAAGTTTTTTTAAAAAAAACGTGCTGAGTGTCAGTTTCTTACAGCTTGTGCACAAAGAGAAGCTTGACCGTTTGGCTTACTCAGTGTTATTCTCCCAGAGGTAGAGCTCCCTGAATTGCAGGCATAATGCTTAAAAGTTGGTGTCTAGAGGGATGACTTAAGCCATTTTACCTTAAAAAGGGGGAAGGTAGTGAGACTACGCGATGGAAAGACGGGATTTACAAACTCATACTCTATCATTAGATTTCTCATCTGAGATATTTGTAAGGACAGTAGAAGAGTGAAGCACCCCCACAAATTCCAGTTTACACCTACAATTCAGTACTTGTTCTTAGAAAATATGAGACCTCGAATTCTTAATTTTGCTTGTATTTAGGGGAGTATTACCAAATTAATCAAATCTAAAAGATAAAGCAAAATATTGAAAAACCACATCTTTTCATCTGTGAAATAGAGTGATAGGTCACTGTTTTCCAAGCAGAAATAAATCACTTTTTGTTTATTATTGTAGTTACTAGAAAAATGAGCTTGTTCAGTTTAAGTTATTAAACTGAAGCTAAATTTGACTAACTCTTAGTCCTTTTTTTTTCTACAAGGTCCAATTAAAAAAAAAGACTCACTTACTAAAAATTACGTTAAATATAAAGCAAAAGAGCTCTAATATTTATCTTGTGTAATTTTCAACCAGTTAAGTATGCTTTTAAAATCTACATAAAATGAACTTAACTGATAGTAAAGGGTTAAAAGTGTATAAAAGAAATTCGGCAAGGTTAATTCTAAGTAGTAGATCAAACTCAGTAGGTCAGTAAGACACCAAAAATATAAGCCCAGTATTACACTATAAAAGCAATATTAACCCTTTCAGGACAACATCTGTCTGCCTCCCAGTCTCTCCTGCTGAATTTCAGCTACTCTAAAATGAGAACAATTAAAGAACTCTTGCCAGAATAACATAATTACAGAACAATGAGTATTTTGGATAAGGATCTTCTTTGAGGTCAACCCAGGCTTTAACAGAAATCACTAACCACTTCCTATAACACTGCCAGGGAATTTTTCTTTTTTTACTTTGTCAGTTTCCATTACCAAATGATTAGACTGCATTTTCTACCATAAATGATTCATTCTGTTGAAGTCTCATTCATAAAATAAACTGTAGCCAAATAATATTTTCCATTACCTCGTAAGAAAACTAAATAACAGCAACAAAACCCACTGGCTTACCATTTTCCTTCTTCATTCTCATATTGTTGAACAGTGTATCCAAACATGTCCTCCACTGGGCCGCTGAAAGTCATGGAATTTTTCACATCAACATTGAATGATACACAGAAGCCTAGAACGACTTTAAGAGAGAAAGCAAAGTCCAGTTACACAGAATGAACTAAGATTCCATCATGTTTTGAATTATGGAAAGTATTCTTGAGGTTACCATTGAAATCTGTGCTCTGGTTAAAAAGAGCAAAGATTGAGAACAACAAGAAAGACCTATGATATTAACTGTATTACTGACTGAATATCAAGATAATGACTTTAAAGAACACAAGTACTAAAATTCAAAAAATTCCATAGTATTTTAGTATCTTTACCACTCCCAGACCTAAAGATTTTCGAATGTGTGGGAGAGAGCTGGAAGAAACTCACACTCACATATGACTAATACAGTTGCAGAGAGTTTTCCAGTAGTGAGCCCTACAGCAAACCATAGCCACTAATGAAATGTAAAGAGCTTCATTCTCCCGTTTTGATTACAGAGGTTCTAAGTATTACCATTTAAAGCCTAGAGAGAGGAAGCTTTCTCCTTGCTGTTTCCAAAGGAAAGGTGAGCTGATTGTCTCCACCCAGAGATGGCTTCCTACGCCGGCCTGAGATTTGCTCTGTTTCCCTTTCTGAATCAAGCAGTAGGTGGAAGCTTAGACTAATATACTAAAGTCTCCTTATAGTGTTGTTGTTGGTGATAACAGATGATATATCTAAAGAGTTTACTCGATGCCTGGCACATACTAGATATTCAATGAGGGTTCATTCTCTTCAATTTCCTTATAGTTCAGGTAATGGAAATCCTTTATAAGTAAGATTCTCTGACAAGCATTCTGGATGGTGCCAAATTCTCTCAAATGGATGGTGCCAAATTCCATCTTTGGTACTGGTTTTTAAAGCATACTTGCGAAGTTCCAAAGTATTCCCCTGCTAGATTAACTAAGAATTCTTCCCAAAGAGCACTCCCTTATAAAATCACAGAGCATCATAAGTACATTCAGAAGTGACTAAACTCAGTCTCCTTTGTTAAAACCATGAGGTAGTCACACATAACCCTGAAAAATCCTCTTTCCTTACTCCCTGTAAACTCTTCCATAAATATAGTCTAAAACCAGACTCTAATTCCTTATATGGTCTAATTCATAATCTTCAAATTTTGGTAACAATATTAAGTGCTTCTTTGATGTACAGAATTGTACATAACTTAGAGAAAATTTGTTCTTCAAAAAAAGACATTTATGTACATCTATTTATAAAAAAAGATTCTTATGTATACCTATTTACACAGTCTTCCTTGATCTCCCCACCTGGAAATAATCTTTTAACTACTAAACCCTCATCTTGTATTTTTTTTAAAAAATTGCTCTTAGAAATAATTATTAAATCCTATCTACCTACATTATAGTTATCTGTGTGAGATTTTTCTTCCCTAGATTGGAAAATTCTTAAAAGCGGGGACTCTCTTACTCATCTTTCTTATTCCTTCTCTAGCAAGCTCCTTGCACAGAGATGGGCAAAAATATATTTGCAGAATAAAAGATAACGTTGAAGAGGAAGTGTGTCAGTTGCAGTTCGAGGTGAACTGGCAACTATTTAATCTTAGTTAAGGAAGACTTTATGCAGATGGAAACTCAGATTTTTAAGGAAGCGGAGAGATAAGACTTGGCAGTGAGCAGAAAACGTGTCCCAAGGATTTGGGAGGGTCCTTGCAAGGAATAAGACACAGGACAGGACAAATATGGTTGCAAGATCACAGAGAGATTTGCCTGGCAGGCGTGGAAGATGCAGAAAAAGAATGGATGGGTAGCACAGGTCCATTTATGTACATTTCCTGTTCATTCTTCAAGAGTGATGAAGAGCAGCTGGTTACCATCTTCATAATAGCCTTTCATATATGTGAAGACAGTTTTAAACACTGTTCACTCTCTACTCCAAACTAAATAGTCCATACTCCTACCCTTTCCTCGCAAGTTTATTTATTTATTTTTTGAACACTTTCAACAGATTATTTTCTCATATGAGACACGCAAAATAGTACTTCTACATCAGGATTTCTCAACGGTAGCACTATTGACATTTTGGGTCAGAAAATTCTTTGTTATGAGGGGCTATCCTGTGCATTGTAGGGTGTTTAGCAGCATCTCTGGCCCCTATCCTCATGATGCCAGTAGTGCCCCCTGAGTTGTGAAGATCAAAAATGTCTCCAGACAGTGCCAAATTCCCCTAGGACCAAAATCACTCAAGCTGAAAACCACCGTTCTGTAGCTAAGCACCAGAACACCACCACCAATGATTTTGTGGAAGAAGAAAACCACTGTGGCCTGCAGAGCAGCAGCATCTGCATCACCCAGGAGCTTGTGAGGGATCCAGAATCCCAGGCCCCATCCAGATTTTCTGAATCAATATCTGCAACAAGATACCCAGGAAGTCTGATTCCCGTTAAGGTTTGAGAGGTACAGGTCTGTAATACGGTACCCTTCTTTCATAATATTGATGCAGGCAATAGAATTTACCTAAATTGAAAGTACTCAGCATCCTTTAGACAAAAGGGATATGGGATTATCTTTAATCGGGATCAATTTCACCCCTCTAGAAGAATTTTTCCAGCACTTCATCGTCATTAGCATATGCCCTCTCAAAGGCCATTCATGGTACCCCTCAATGTAAGACCAAGAACTTTTGGTTTCCTTTTTGGGCTTGTTTGTTTATTCTACTTGTTGTGTGGAATGTCCGGGGGTGTGTGCTGTACTTTTTTCATTTCCTGTCCTCAGAATTCTACAGGCAATTTGCCCAAAGTGATTGTAAATCAGCCTCTTTCATGTTTGTTAAGGCACCAAGGAGCCCAAATCCCAGGAGATGACATACAAAAAATAGTTTACATCTTGTTATTTTGATTTAAAGGAGTGCATAAACAGTAAAAGAAGCTTCTCATAACTTTTAGTTCAATGTTCATTTTTTTAATACTAAGTTGTCTTGGAACTTTATGTACCAGAAGCAAAGCAAAATCACAGTTATTCTTAATCAAAGCCAAAAAACAACAACAAAAAACTGAGGTGGCTTAAAGAGCCATACAGGATGAAAATAATAGGAAATAAAACACAGACAATAGTCAGATGTCAAAGTAAACTCTGATTTCATGTGTACCACCAAAAGATATTGTTCCCTTAATAATATCAACAATATTGTGTTCTTACTATGTATTACTCCTCACACACCCCTTCTCATTTAATTTGCCAACAAACCTACAATTAAATACCATTATTATCACTACTGTGCAGATGAGGAGAAGGAGGCTCAGGATGGCAGAATTTGCCCACATTTCCCCAGGATTCCCAAATCATTCACACTGATTCAATTTTTATACCTTAGCCCTAAAACTGGGAAGGGCTGGGAGAAGGTCTCGTGAGGATGGGTTTAGAAGAGAAGCCACTATGAGTCCGTGTAATTCGATCTCCTAAGAAGCCAACTTAGGGAGGACGCTCTGCAACAGTAGCCATGGCTGGGAGGATGTTGGGAATGAGGCAGAAGATTGGAGTAAGAGAGAAGCCATGGATACAGAGCTCTAGACAAAGCTACGTGAAGGACTTCAGCTAAAACATATATGTTTAAGAAGAAAAGAAGTGAAAAAGCTTGCTTTCCTCCAAACATATGTTATGCATCTTAGGGCCGAAAACTGAGGAGGAAGATGAGATTGTCTCTTTTGAATGTATCTCTTGTGAAAGAGATCATTTGATGCAATTTGCTTACCACAGGATGGCATTTGATGTGTAAGACAGCTAACTGAGAGAGAGAAAGAGAGAGGGAGAACTAGCCTGTAGTCGTGCAGTGTTTTCTGCTTACCAACATTTCGCTGCTTACAAACATTTTCATATAAATAATGGTATTGAGCTAGTCGATAAACTGTGGAGGTTATGCAGGACAGCAATCATTACTCTCTTTTTGTGTGTTAGGAAACTGGAGCTCAGAAGGGTTAAGTGATTTGTCCAAGACCAAGGTCTGTAAGTGGCAGAGAATGGACTTCCACATTGGTCTTCTGGGGTCAAATCATAGACTTTTTGTGACTACAGAGCTATTGGGTTGGTCACGTTAATAAAAATAAAAATAACAACCCAGCTCAGCACAACCCTCAAATGGCCCATGAGAGCTCTTCATCATCTCGTAGCTTTGGAGTATTTGAGGGTAGGCCTGGCAGGAAAGGCTGAATGAAGGGGGCAAAGTCTGGGCATCTCCAGAGGGCACTGACTCTCCAGTAGAAGGAAGGCCTCCTTCTTCCACATATCCTCTGAGTTCCAAGAAAAGTTACTGCAGCCTGTTTAATTGTTTACTTCTTAATGAAGAGTCTGTTTTTCACAGAGGTCCAGAAATTCTGATCTAGTAATATTCAGACTGGAGTATTTAATAGCCAATGGAATTTTGAATATTTTAAGTTCCAAGCCCAATGCAAGAGACTATCAAATAAATGGTGACTAGGGATACACATTAAAATGCTATTGCAGCCAAGACATGGAAGCAACCCAAGTGTCCATCAGATGAATGGATAGAGAAGATGTGGTATACATATACAATGGTATAGTACTCAGTCATAAAAAAAGACAAAATTGTGCCATTTGCAACAACATGCATGGACCTTGAGGGTATTATACTAAGTGAAATAAGTCAGACAGAGAAAGACAAATACCCTATGATTTCACTCATATGTGGGAGATAAACAAACACATAGATTAGGAGAACAGACTAGTAGTTACCAGAAGGGAAGGGGGCTGCGGGAGGGCAAAAGGGGTAAAGAGGCACATGTGTATGGTGACGGATGAAAACTAGGCTATTGGTGGTGAACACGATGCAGTCTATACAGAAACTGATATCTAATAACGTACACCTGAAATTTATACAGTGCTATAAACCAATACGACCTCAGTAAAACAATTTTTAAAAAATGTTATTGCTTTCTTTCAATAACTTCCTATACATTGATCCCATCTAGAAATAATAGGAGAAATGATGCAGTTAACATTATTTCTATTATTTTTAATATAAAGAGTGAAATGATGTCACAATATTAAGATAGGAAATAATAATTGTCTTATCATAGTTCATTAATGATTTTTAGAGAAAATTCTTTGGTAGTGTAGAAAGATGGTGATGTTTAGAGATATATGAACTTGGGCTTAAACCTAGCCCTTTCACTTATATTATTTATTTAGTTATTCATATTTATTCAACTACTCCACAAATCTGAATCAAGTCTTTATTTTGGGTTGGATATATGCTAGGCCCTGGAGATACAGTCACAAGAAGATGGTGCTCCTGCTTTCACAACTTTTACAGCCTTGCTCAGAAAACTACAGCAAGTGATTTAACCTCTATGAGCCTCAGTATATCATATTTAAAATGACCTTATAAATGCCTGCCAGGTATTGGTTGCTGTGAGAAACACAAATTATGCATGTAGCCATAGAGAATGCTCAATAAATGAGCTAACTGTGTTCGTAGGTAAAATCCAAGGTCAGTTTACCATCTGGCAGTTGACTTTTCTTCTGGAAAAGGATTTCCACCCTATTCTGGTGACCTTGTATCTTGAACAGAGGTACAGATGCATCATATCAGTGAGGCAGGACAGTGGATTCATTGACTCATTTCCACAGCAAGTTTCCTGTTTCTACATCTGGCTGGAATGATATGTGTAAAGAACATCTGAGATGAGGGTATCAGGCCGTCCAAGGAAGAGCTAGCCGAGGAGGAGTGCAGGTGATCCCTGTCCTTGCAGTTAGATCCCGTGGACTCTCATCGCAGTCCCTCCAGAGGTAGTGCACATTTATGATACCACCCAGGTTCTGAGCCAACAGCAAGTCGAGGCTCCCTCCCTTCAGTGGCAACCTACTCCAGTATAACCTACTTCAAAGACCACAAATCTATTCCAAGGACAGGAGGAGCCTGCAGCGACTCTTCTGACAGAGTCAGGCCATACTAATTGAGTACCATCTTGACCCACCTGAGAATCAGCACACCTAGGCAGTGCACCCTCTGTGGTGCAGAGAGGCAGAGCCCTCGTACTCCCCAAATCTGGGTGCTGGTCCATCCTGTGTACCTCTTCCCTCTTACTGTACCAAAGCCTCCTGGTGGAAAGTGTTCATCCACCTTGGCTCCATTGGATATAAACCCCTAAAGTCATACATGCTTACTATAACTAATGACGTGATACATTAAGTATCTTACATAACTCCAAATTTACTTTTTTTCCTCCTTAAATTCAGATAAAATGTATTCAACTTTGAGGCACTCCAGGGAGTTAGAAGAAAAACGTTTAAACGATAAGAGTTGGTGAAAGGTGGAAGCGCTTTTCCTCACCTTGTCATATATAATGAGACATCTTCAGAATACCAGTGCTGTGGATCTGAAATCTCAGTTAGTTTAATTACTCTTAATGGACTGAGTGATCTCAATTTTGGTTTACTTGCTTGCCTTAAAAGATAAAATCTGATCAACGGTATAACCGAATCTGTCCAAAAACGTTATAGTGCTTCATCATTCTAGCTGATTTGAAATCTGAGACGATTATTTTCACAGCATTGCAATCTTGAGAAGGAGGGGCCAAAGAGCTCCAGTGGTGAAGACACAGGAAATAAAAGTAGAATGAAAATAAGACAATATTAGAGGCTTGAGCAAGAGGACAGAATCAACAGTAGCATTTGGAAAACACATGATAATCTCAAAAACAGGTAATCTCTATTTCCTGGAAAATATACCATCTCCAACTCAGTGTCTCCTTCAAACAATCGCAACTTCCCTATACAGTTATGTAAGGAAACAACTGGCTCAATTAATCTCACCATTCAAAGTTCTTTCATCAGAAATGATGTAACATGTCAGCAAGATATTTACCTCCGTCAGCATGTCCAGGAAAGCCAATCCAAACAAACACCTCGGTGTTCAAACATTTTCCCAGTTTCATCCTGGCAAGCTGCTGTTTAACTTCAGCTTGCTGTAGTGAAAGAATTGTTCTGACTTTTAGTGTTAACGTCCTGTGGGCCCCCAGTTATTACAAATGGCATTTGAACTTCAAAGCGAGTGTGTGTATATATGTGTATCTGTATACGGCTGGTGGGAAGGAGGCAAAGAGGCCTAATTCTTGGCACACAGTAGGTGTTTAATACAAGTTTATTAAGTAGAACATGGTGGAATAAACAGAGAAATGAAGATTTCTACCAGAAAGGTCATTCTGGCTGTAAGAACTCATCCCCTTTCGTAAGTGCTGCCCAGAATATTAAACTCCGATAGAGTGTTTCCCAAACATCCTTTGTTAAAAATCCCCCTTTTAAATTTTTCTATATAAGTTTGTTCTTCCACAGTGTTTATTTTCCTTTGTAGTATCTACAGACATCTGCTCTTTTCCCATATCCTCCCACCACAAATAATTGCCTGCTCTGCCAGCTATTCTCAGACTGTCCCTTTTCCTGAAATTCTTCAACAGTCTCAGAACCCAATGCCTGAACCCTGTCAGCATCATCTTCTGGCTCTGTGTTTTATGGGATAAAAAAGCTGCAGAACCTTAGGGGTCCCTGAACCCTGCTGTGGGAAACACAACTTGTGTGTTTGTGCAAGCAACATGAGCACAGAACTCTGTTCTCCAGCTGCCCTGGCATCCTGAGAGCTGAACTCATTCATTTCTGTGACTACCCAGCATGGACTGCTGCATATGGAAAGCTGTACGACACTTCACACCAGAGCAGGATTGCATCCTATTCAAGTATTTACCCAGATATACGAGATACGGAGTCTTTGGATGTGTAGGAATCTGCATGAAAGTTGTACTTTCTTTAATGAGAATTTTTCAATGAATTTTATTAATTTACAGATAATTTCTTCTCGGTGAGACAATAAGACTTTGCCAATTTTAAGGTTACTTTTGTTAGTATGCACAACAGGTACTTTTGAGGGCCAGGAAAGCAAATAGGTAGTTTGCACTGTAAAATAAATGATTTTCAATTTACCTAAAGCTTTTTCTGGCAATTTCAAATTCCAGGCACTAAGAATCCATCATTGATTCTCCTCTACCATTTCATAGGACAGTTTTTCTAGATGGCTTGAGTGTCGGCTTGTGAAGGCCATACACAAGTCCAAGTGTGTGAGACATGGTTACCTCTTCAGATACTGTCTGAAGTGGTACCCATTGCTTCCCTGGGACAGTGAGCTTATCCTACTTTTTTGTTTGTTTGTTTGCTTATGTATTTAATAACTCCAGTGGAAATTAGGAAATTGAAAATCACTCATATCACTGTGCATACTACCTGTTTGCTTTCCGGACCCATGAAACTACTTGTTGGGCATACTAGCAAAAACAGCCTTAGGACTGGAAATGTGTTATTGGCTCATATATATCACTGAGAAGAAATTATGTGTAAATTAATAAAATGCATTGAAAAGAATCTATTAATAAAGGTACAACTTTTTATTCAGGTTCTTTTTTCTAAGGTATCAATGGACAGAATGCATATGGTAGCTGGGTAAGATTTGACTCTGAGATTGAACGAAGAACATCTCAAAAATGTGAAAAAATGATTATCCAGTTACCTAATGTACAAATAGTACAAAAAGAGCCAAAAGCCATTCTCTCTTTATTGTACAATTTGGAGTTTGGAGCTAAAATTATTGAAGTGAAAATATGTTTCAACATGACACAAAAAATAAAATAGAAATGAACAGAAAAGAATAATAAGAAATTTTCAAATATACATATTTCTTGAAAGCACTTATTTAGATTGTTGAAATTTGAGAAGTAAAGGTTCAAAGCTTTTTAAAAATATGATCATTCATACTACAATATGGTATCACCTATAAAATCTAACAGACATTCCTCACTTAGTGAAATTCCAACATGTGAAAAAAAATCAGTTAAATTTAGTTGAGATTATTCAGATTGGAAGTAATTATTGGCATTTTCATCAGCTATAATATTCTTTAAAAGAGAGAGTATGCCTAGACTTTTAAAAATGTTTTGATTTTTATGCAAGCTTTTAAGAACAGAATCAACACATAAAATGAAGTCTACCTAATTTCGTTTTGCCAAGGACCACAAAAGGGCATTTGATTTGGCTTGCCTTAATCTCTCATTTTTTTATTTGCCATATTGCTCAGAAGCAGGAGGCAGAGTATACAGATTTATAATATTCCTTTTTTGATGGAATATGGTTATGTAAATACTTTCTGGTTTGACTGGTCAAACATTAACATAAATAAAGAGCCTGATGAAGCTAAGTGACAAAATGAAATACTGTGCAAACTCCAACAGTAGACCCCAACCAAAACAAAATCTACAAGAAATTGATTGCTCATTCTATAGTTACCCAGGAGCTTTAACCGACGATTTCAAATTCCAGACACCAGGAGATGCCACTATTGATTCTCCTATGCCATTTAGCAGACTAATTCTTCTGAATGGCTCAGTTCTGCCCCTAATACTACATACACTACCACTTAAGCTAAAATGATTCTGTATAATTTTTCTCCTTGCCTAGCTACTTATTACAGCAATTTTCCATTATATCATTCACTACCAGACATTCTTTTCATTCAAAAGTTTTTGGTACCTCTTCTCAATTTAAAACTTGTCCAGTCTATCAAGAGGAAATAATGTAAGCCAAACGAATATAACTTGTTATTCACCTGAAAAAAACTGGAAAATAAATCAGAAAGTATTTTAAAGGACATTGGGGTTTGTTTATAAGATACGAAGAACACTCTCAGTAGCCTGGAATGCTGAAATATTTCAGAGGGCAAGGTCAGTAGAATGCTTGTTTTCTCTTCAGGGGAAAGAGATAACTTTTTGATGCTTTCTTTTCTGTTTTCAGATAGCTCTAAACTTTGTTTTCTTAGCTATAATTGTTGTTGCTAAGACCATGATGATATTTTAGCACTTAGAACATTGGTTTTTCAGTAACATGCTTGGATCCAAACTCTATTCCTATCTAGTAGCATCATCTTTTACATTCTTTCCACTAGTCTAACAGGGTATCTTGAAATTGAAGTAAACAAAGATGTTATAGTCAATATCCCCCAGAACTGGCAACCAATATTTTCCTTAAATGGAAGTATTCTGGTGCTTAGAATCACACCAGTGACTAAGTACTTGTTATATACAAGAATCTTAAAATTCAGGTAGAAGTTACTTCTGGACTGGGGGAAAGGTAAGGAAGAGAATAGGATCCAAAAGGAGATAAAAATGTGGCTTTAACTTTATATGTTTTTAGAGGAAAACGCTTACTTCACATTCCTGATGTTTCCCCCGACGTGGAGAGAGCTTCACAATTTTTTTTCCTATTTCCATAACTTTTAACAAAGAAATTAGAACAAACATGATGCCACTCTTGTTTCTTAGAGCTGCAAGGAGGCACAAAATAAAAGAATTTGAGTGGATGGTATTAATTATCTTTACCCATTTCCTATTTTCTACAATCTCAAGACTTTCAGTGACATTGAGAGTAAGGGGTGGGGGTCAGCAGCAGAAGATATAAGGAGGCATGATTGGGATAAGGGGGATATGTGGTAACTTCAGAGGCAGGCAACGTGAGCAAGAGCATGGTGGAGCTCTGGCCAAGTGTGGTTTGCACGGGAACTGCCTCTCGTATTCGCTCTCTGGTGAAAAATCACCGAGGGTCAGCCTGGAAGGGCCAAAAAAGCCAAAGATTTTGGAAATGAAATGAACACTCTGATTGGCCAACATTTACTATTTGCTTAAACAAATATTCTGGCCTGAAAAGGTACTGATTGCCAGAATTTTCACTAGTTTATTTCCATAATTTTCTCACTTCTTGTCCACAGTCTTATTTCATATCCTAGGACTGTTGTATTTATATGGATGGATCATTGTTTCTTCAGAGAACTGCAGATAATCCTCACCGTGGAACCGAGAGTTACATTAAGAAAGAGACACGTGTGCTGCTGCAGGAGCTGATAATCCCCTACTCTGTCTGGGAGAAGTTTAGCTAAGAAATATGGAAGTCAGTCAAGTAACATTTACTGACTTTCCATTGGCCATCTTTATTTCATGAACACTAGACACTCAGGGAAGATGTAAAAGAAAGAGGCCATCATTCAATTTAGAACTGCCCAGCATGCTAGAGGTGGCTTGAACATCTACTTCTGAGAATATAAACATCTAAATATGGAAGAAAAAATGCCAAAGAGTTCTACAATTATGAACAAAGTTAAACAGGATATAGCAAGATTATGGAAGATGAATGAGAATGCATATTTGACAATTTTCCTCAAGTATTGCAACTTTAGAAAGCTTGCTGAACTCATCATTGCTCACCATTCCATGTATTCTTGCAACCTTCTGATCTTAAATTATTATTTGGATCTGGGGCTGGCCCCGTGGCCGAGCGGTTAAGTTCGCGCGCTCCGCTGCAGGCGGCCCAGTGTTTCGTTGGTTCGAATCCTGGGCGCGGACATGACACTGCTCATCAAACCACGCTGAGGCAGCGTCCCACATGCCACAACTAGAAGGACCCACAACAAAGAATATACAACTATGTACCGGGGGGCTTTGGGGAGAAAAAGGAAAAAATAAAATCTTAAAAAAAAAAAAAAAAAAAAAAAATTATTATTTGGATCTTTAAAGGGGCAGAAACTAGCACAACCGAATCAATAACAACAACAAAGACTGCACACTGTGCCATCAATGGAATCTACACATTTCCTCAGAAGGGTTTATTGTATTAAAACACACATGCATAAATGCCTGTCTATAAATTCATCGACTTATCTTCCATTCTGTTGTCAGAAATGTATTTTTTAAAAACACATATCTGGTTATAATACTGTCTTATTCTTGGGTGGCTCTCCAGAGGCCAATACACGTTGTCCCGCTCCCTCAATAACAGTTTAAACTAATTAAAATGAGACCTCATTCCACTTTTCTAATCCCATTTACCACTTCTGGTTAAGAATATCAAGTTACGGCCAGTCTTTAATATTTGCAGTCCCCCAAACATCCTGAATTCTCAGCTGAATCACTTCTTAGCCTGATGAAGTTCCATCCCTCTTTCAAAGTCTGTTTCAAGATCACCTTCCCCAACTGCCCCCACTGATAATCATTCTTCCTCTATGTTCCCATAGAACCTTTACATATTTATCCCACAGGACATATTATATTATCTTACAGATAATCAACTTACAGTTGGACTATAACCTAACTTACAGTTAGGAACTCATGTTCTCATCCTCAATGGCTAGCACAATTTCTGGATATGACAAAGATGGTGTGTTGACTCTAAATATCCATTTCTTACTTTTATTTAGCAATAAAACTATTTTATGCAGGGCAGCAGTACACTTGGCTAAAAGACAACTTGGTGCTATGTTATCCATTAAGGTGAGGCCTTAATCCCATAAGACTGGTATCCTGATAAGAAGAGGAAGAGACACCAGAGATTCTCTCTCCACACACATACGCAGAGAAAAGGCCACGTGAGGACACAATGAGAAGGTGACCGTCTACAAGTCAGGAAGGGAGACATCAGGAGAAAAGGGAAGGACAGAAAAAGAAACCAAGGTTGGCAGAAACCAACCACGATGGCACCTGGATCTTGGACTTTTAGCCTGCAGAACTAGGAGAAAATAAATTTCTGTTGTTTAAGCCAGTTTGTGGTATTCTGTCATGGCAATCTGAGCAGAATAATATAAGCTCCAACTGCCACGCTAGACTATGAGGTGAACTTGAATGGAAATGGTGTGCTAAAATGGTGGAGTAGAAACACAGAAGAAGTAGCATAGGATTTTGATGACAATAAAGCCACCACACTAGCAATGAACTACCTTCATATGGACTTCTTTTATGTTATATCTTATTCTGCATTGTTCCATATTACTTAAGTTACTTAAAGTCACAGTTTCGTTCGTTTCTGGGAAACCTAATCTTAACAGATTTGATGATTCCTTCTTAGTTTTCTCCCCCAAAAGCTATTAAAAAGATTTTTAAAAATCCCAAAAAACAGAGAATAAAAGAGAAAAAGGAACTGTGCCTGCTCTGTAAGTAAATTACAAGCATTTAAATAAATGTCTATATGTGACAACATTACAAATATGGTATTTTCACTCAGCACACACTAACAAAAGTCCACCATGTGCAAGGCAAGATGGAAGAGTTAGGGGTGATTAGAAGGTGAAAAAAACATTAGCCCTGCCCTTAAAGAGCTTTAGTTAATGTGAGATGGAAGGCATAATCGAATAACTAATCTATGAGGCTGAAAAAAAACCAAACCTCAAGGGCCATAAGTGATTACTACAATCAGAATTATTGTAATTTGGATGCCAATTTTATCAATCCTAACACTCCTAATTTTTTCTTTCCTATTTAATCATTGAAAAGGTCTGTGCTTTCTAAAAGACAGTTGGGAATAGATATCTCGGGACTTCACTTGGGTAATCCTTTATGCATTCTGAAAAAGTGTGGCATCTCTTTTAGTTAATTAGGCAGGTGATTAAATATGTAAAAACTTCCCGACAGGACTCTACATTTCAAGTTGGCAAATGCTTTCGGAATTTTCTGTCTGTGCTAGAAGCATTGCCAGAAGAACTCACACACGTTCACGGCTAGGTCAGGTTCAAAGTTGAAGTCTTCCATTGTGCAACGTAAGAATAATTCATTCAAATATCAGCGAAAAGGCAGGATGGTGGTGATGTCACCACAGAATAATTGCAGCTTTGTGTCAGCCTGGTCTTATTAGGAGGGCAGAGCTGAACGAGGCACCAGCTTGCCCATCCACAAACTGACACCCCTCCTGAAGTCTGGAGTGAAAAACTGCTAGTGTGAGTGATTCTATTGTACGTCAGTTATTTCACAGCCAAGCCCTGAAGGATATTTTTCCTTCATGTCTTGAGTGTAACTACTATTCCATATTATGATGAAAGATCAGTAATATAATTTGTGTGGACACTTTATAAAATACTTGGCCTTTTACTACTTTAGAGACATAAAAAGAGCTTTGTGAAAAATTTCAAAACTTAAGTTTCCTTAATTTTTAACCTTTTACCAACAAGTAATGATTTTCTGGATGAGCTCCAATCAACTTAAAAATGACTGTATATAGATTTTTAAAATACCCATCAAAGTAAGGAAAAGTTTTTTTTTTTTTAAAGATAAACTCCTGGTGAATAATTAGGACTTATTTAAAAGCTTCACACAATCCTGTATATGAAAGCTTTCAAAATTTATCTTTGAAGACATGTTTTATAGTGGGGACAGTTGGAGAATGTGGTGAATCAAAGCCCTGTCATCTATTTCTTAACAGATAGCACTATCCAAGAAGGAAAAAAGATTCCAGAACAGCACTAGGGTCCAGAAAACGGGCTTCTAAGCTTTCAGTCTTCTGAATAAGGCCATTGTCTGAATTCTTAAATTCGTATGTTCTCATATGAAAACAGCTTTTCACAGAACTACTACACCCTGTCAGCTTTTTTATATTTAGGAACCCAAATAACTTTTAATATATTGGGTCAAATGTCATTCTTGAGAAGAAAGGATTACTTCATTTACATAATTATTTAACTGATGCATGCAATGAGACCCCAACAAAGTTGGTCATAAGCTACACGTTATAGTAAAATACAAAGGTGCTGGGGCTGTGTGTCAAGTAGAATATTGCTTTTAGGACCTGAATCCTCAGCCAATTGTAAACCAGACCAAAGTTGAAGATCACAATGGTCAAAAGGCCTAAATCTCAACATTATTGATGATTTAAGGACAAAAGCAAAAAAACAAGAGTGCACAATGGGTAACAGTGTGAACATAAAAAAATATGCTTTCTAGACATTTTAATAGAGTCCTGTATTTGGCAATACCAAAAAACAAACTACATAGTATCTTAAAAGGTATTCTCTCTATACGTGAATATGGTCCTGTTCTCATTAGCTTCCTCTCAAAAAAGAAAAAAATAAAACCACATCAATGTCCCTTGAAAACCTTATTTGAAAATTCTTTTCAGAATCACAATCAGTGAAGACATTTTTCAAAAACTGAGTTTTAAGAATTTCTCCTTTATAAGATGGCAAGTTTGTGCAATTTTCTCCCTCCCCAACCTACAGATCTTCTGACTCAGAAACTCAGATTATCACACTTTTCTAAAATTACCATTTCTTAAAATCATTTTTCTTAAATTAAAATATTTTTCTAAAATTGTTTACCATTTCTTTTCTTCAAACTCTTTTTTAAAAATATTAAAGCATATATTTAGTGTAGTAGGATGAATTATGTCCCCTCACAAGATGTCCAAAGTCCCAACCCATGGTATCTGTGAATGTGACCTTATTTGGAAACAGGATTTTTGCAGATGTAATTAAGTGAAGAATCATGAGATGAGATTGTCCTGTATTTAGTGTGGGCCTAAATGACTGCTATCCTTATAAGAGAAAGAAGAGGGAGATTTGAGACACCTAGAAAAGGAAACACAGGGAAGGCCACGTGAAGACAGAGGTAGAGACTGGAAAGATGTACTACAATCATGGAATGCTAAGGAATTCCAGAAGCCACCAGAAACTGGAAAAGGCAAGGAAAGATTCTCCTCTAGAACCTTTGGAGGGAGTACAGCTCTGCCAAAATTTTGATTTTTGGACTACTGGCCTCCAACTGTGAGAGAATACATTTCCGGGTTTTTTTCCCCACATTTTTTTTCCTTTCCAGTTTTATTGAGATATAATTGACATACAGCACTGTAAAAGTTTAAGGTGTACAGCACAATGATTTGACTTACATACATCATGAAATGATTAGCAAAGTAAATTTAGCTAATATCCATCATCTTGTATATATGCAAAAAAAAGAAAAGGAAAAAAATATTTTTTTCCTGTGATGAGCACTGTTGGGGTTTACTCTCTTAAGCACTTTCATCTGTATCACACAGCAGTGTTAATTACAGTCATCATGTTGTACATTACATTCCTAGTACTTATTTATCTCATAACGGTAAGTTTGACCACGTTCATCCAATTCCCCTTCCCCACCTCCATCTCTGGTGACAAGGTAACCACAAACTTGATCTCTTTTTGTATGAGTTAGGTTCTTTTTTTGTTTTTAGATTCCACTTATAAATGAGATCATACGCTATTTGCCTTTCTCTGTCTCACATATTTCACTTAGCATAATGTCCTGAAGGTCCATCCATGTTGTCACAAATGGCAGGATTTCCTCCTTTTTATGGCTGAATAATATTCCTCTGTGTGTTTGTGTGTGTGTATCATATCTTCTTTATCCTTTCATCCATTGATGGACACTTAGGTTGTTTCCATGACTTGGCTTTTGTAATAACGCTGCTATGAACATGGGGATGTAGATAGTTCTTCAACACAGTGTTTTAATTTCCTTCAGATATATTCTCAGAAGGAGAATTGCTGGATCACATGGTAGTTCTATTTTTAGTTTCTTCAGGACCTCCATATTGTTTTCCATTGTGGCTGTACCAATTTACAATCCTACCAGCAGTGCACAAAGGTTCCCTTTTCTCCACATCCTTGCCAGCATTTGTTATCCCTTGTCTTTTTGATGTTAGCCAAAATTTCTGTTGTTTTAAGCCAATAAGTTTGTAGTAATTTATTATGGCAGCCCTAAGAAATGAAGCATTCAGAAAAGGGCACACCCCCTCATTTTTCGCAAATGTACATAAGGGTGTGAAGTGAACACACCCATGCAACTACCACCCAAGGCTAGAAAAAGAACAATTCCAACACAACTGAAGCCCCCGTGGGTCTATTTTCTTTTAAAACAGGAAGCAAGTCAACAACAAAGAGGCAAACAACCCAATTAAAAATGGGCAAAGGACTTTAATAGGTATTTCTCAAAAAAAGTTATACAAATGGCCAATAAACAAACAAAAATATGTTCAACATCATTAATTATTAGGGAAAAGTAAATCAAAACCACAATGAGATACCACTTCATGTCCAGTAGGATGGTTATAACTTAAAAAAAAACAAAATAGAAAATAAGTTTTGGCAAGGATTTGGAGAAATTGGAACCCTTGTACATTGCTGATGGGAATATAAAATGGTGTGTTGCTGTGGAAAACAGTTTGGCAGCTCCTCAAAAAGTTAAACACAGAGGGGTCGGCCCAGTGGTGTAGTGGTTAAGTTCACATGCTCCACTTTGGCAGCCCAGGGTTCACAGATTCAGTTCCAAGGTGTGGACCTAGCACCACTTGTCAAGCCACGCTGTGGTGGCATCCCACGTGAAATAGAGGAAAATTGGCACAAGATGTTAGCTCAGTACCAATTTTCCTCACACACACAAAAAAATAAAGAAAACATTAAACACAGAGCTACCATATTTCCCAACAATTTCACCCCTGGGTATAAGACTCCAAAGATTTGAAAACATATGTTCACACAAAAACTTGTACATGATTGCTCATAGCAGGACTAGTCAGGATAGCCAAAAAATGGAAACAACCCAAATATCCATCAACTGACGAATGGATAAACAAAATGTGATGTGTCCATACAATGGAATATTATTCAGCTATAAAAAGGAACACAGTACTGATGCATGTCACAACATGAATGAACCCTGGAAACATCATAAGTGAAAGGAGCCAGTCACAAAAGGCCACATATCATGTAACTCCATTTACATGAAATATAAACAATTGGCATTTTCATAGAAATAGAAAGTAGATTTGTTGTTTCCAGGGCCTGAGAGGAGGGTGGAATGGGAGTGACTGCTTCACGGATATGGGGTTTCTGTTTGGGGTCGTGAAAAAGTTCTGGAACTAGATAGTGGTAATGGATGCACAGTACTGTAAATGTACTTAATGCCACTGAATTGCAACTTTAAAATGATTAAATGGTAGATTTTATTTTATGTTTATTTTACCACAATAAAAAAACATACAAAGCAGCTCAATTACTCACCCTAATCATACAATATGATTTTATTAAATTAAACATTTCTTTTGAGGTAATTGTAGATCCACATGCAGTTGTAATGAGTAATACATAGAATTCCTGTGTACCCTTTACCCAATTTGCTTTTTAAAGAATCTTCAGTTGTTGTTTTTCCTATTAAAAACAATAAAATAAAAATTTTAAAAGTAACTTCTCTTTGGTGGCTAATACTGGATTGTGTAATTGGGCATTCTGCAAATTGGGCTTCCTGCCATTAAAACTGGGCAAAAGAACAATACGTTTTACTTGGTTACTTATCAGTCCATTAAGAGAGAACAATCTTCCCAGCTATTTTATCTTTAACGGGAGACAAAAGGAAACACAAATAATGATAGATATTATAATTTGGATGATTCATGTACGTATTCAAATGTATCTTGTATTTTGATAAGTGATTTATAATTGTGTGTGTGTATATATACATTTTTCTTTTTTCTTTTAACCCATAGAACAAAGCATGGTCAGGGCTGAAAGAAATTAGGTCACAGACCATTAAGTATGAGAATATAAAACAAATACAGCACTGTTAATCTAGGGTGCATTTTCTTCAAGCTATAACTCTTCAAACATCTGACATCCCATCTACCTGGAGAGTGTAGAAATGTTCAGGATATTTTGTACACTGGAGAAATAAATTGGCAAGAGCTGATGATATTTTTAATTTCTTTGTAAGGCTATTACAGGCATACAAAATCTATTCTATTTTCTAAGCATGTGAGAAAATTTAAAAAGAAAGGCTAAAAGCATGATTCGTCCTTTCCCCTTCCTTTTTCCTTGTTTTCTTCTGGTTTCCAATTCTTTCTCTTCATTTGCCTGTATTTTACCACTCTCTGTGCTGCTTTCTCAGTCTCCATTGGGATATTTCAATGCCCAATCATAGGCTAAACATTGACCAAGTAAATAAACACTTAACTGGTTGTGGGTTCTGCCTACAGCAGAATCATGGGATCAGAACTGTAACTAGAAGAGATTTCAGGACTTAGGCGACCTCCGTTTTCATAAGGCAGAAAGAGATTGGGGGGTCAGAGAGAATAAGATGGCCTTCAATGTCACTCACTATAAATGCATACATTTAAATGTTCATTTGTGATTAAATATCTTTAATCAAGTAATGAAATTGACAGTAATATGAATATCATATAGACTTTCTCACTAATTTTGAAAATGATTACCTTCTCCAATATTTCATTCATCAAAAATAATTTGAACTGGCCTCAATCACATTTGTCTTCTTTATTAATGTCTCTGTATCTTAAATAGCTCTGTACTTTCTGCAATGTTTTTTAAAGAATGTTTTTTAAAAATTCATGATCATTTAAAATGCTTAAATACTCCATACAAATCAAGTGCCACCATTTTGATCGTTCAGTTTGTCTCTTGCTCAGAGGCTTGTCTAGGATTCCGAAGAATCTCAGGAGAGTCAGAGCACCACTGAGAGACCTCACTCACTGTAAAGCATTTTGGACTTAGCTCCTTGGAACCCTGCTTTGAGCACACACTGAAGGAACCCGAGTGTGCCCTTGAGGAATCTCAGAAGGCTACAGCTGGAAAAGGCCTTATGCAGAACATCTAATTAGACAGTGTCCTTAAATGATGAGAACACTGAGGCCCAAGAAGTTCAAATATCTTGCCTAAGATACCAGGGCTAGTTTGCTGATGAAACCCAGAGGAGACAACAATTCCCTTGCTCTTGTTTGCGTTCCTTGTCCACTATCCTGCACCATGAAGCACAGGAAGCAATGATGAGCCATCTTCCCTATGCATCCCCGGGATGTAATTACAGCTCATGTAAGGCGGAAAGATTAGAGGCAATAGGCCTTCTACAGTCTTGCAGCTGTGTTTCCCCTGGGCAAAACAATGTCACGGGTAGAGGCTAGAATAGGGACAGGTGAGGGAGCGAAGTCAAGAGACAGACTTCCAGTTGGCAACAGGTTGAGAGGCCCCATGGCCAGGAGCCACCCAAGTGTCCCACAGCCCTGGACAGACCAACCAGGGTACTCAGCTGCCAGCTCTTCTAGGAAACTAGAAACATTGTTGCCTCCCTGGGATTGAGTGAATTGCCTGGCTCCCACCCAATACAAACTGAACAATGTCCCTCCAACAATGGGAGGGGGAGGGGAAGAAGCTGGCTGGAGGAGGACTGGGTTTCATCTTAGTTATCTCTTTATCTTCTGTGCCTTGCCTAATAAAATAAACGCTCAAAATATATTTATTTGAATAGAATAACTAATTATAGCTAGAACTTTGTCACCAGTCTACCTTAGGCAAAACATTTCTCTTCTCTGAGCCTCAATTTCCAAGTCTGCCAAGTAGAAATGCTAATAATGATCCTTGTGGTATTGTTCTGAGATTGAAATGAGATTCTGCATGTGAACACCATTTGGGAACTCTAGAGCATTCTAAAATATAAAGGCTCAAAGGTTAGAAAACTGCCTCCACACGGAAACATCTCAAATAGGGCCAGTGCCAATTTTGTTATTGACATTCTTCTATTCCACAAAATATATGCAATTGAAATTGTAAGAATACAGTATGCCTACTATAATGTGATATAGTTATTCCAAAAAAGCAACTTCATGTTTTCTACAAAGTCACATGTAGATATAATAGAGCTTGCGATAAAAAATAGATTAGGAGCAGCCTACTCAAAACCTACACAGCTTTTTAGCCAAAGCACAAACAAAACCAGTAACAACCTAAATAAAAATACTAGCTTGATTTTAAAGGCATGTAAAATTCCTAATAAATAAACAGTACACTAATTATAGGACTTCAATGGAGGAGAGTAAGAAAATGTTGAGGCTTCAGAGCGATGGGGACAAGAGGAAATGAACTGAGTTTGGGGCCAACTGTGTAATAATCCCTTCCAAGAAATCACACATCTGGCAAAACAAAGCCAAGTGAAAGAACGTAAGGAGAATGAGCATCACATACATACTGTATTAGTAAATGCTTGCTGGGTCCAGCTCTTTGGGTACTTGGCATTCAGGTGCTGGTATTTGGTGGCATGAAGATTAAGGTGCTGGGAAAACCACATTATAGTGAGAGGTGTAATAGCAGCATCATTGCCCTGTTTACCATTTATGTATGAGCTAACTTGCTTAGCAACATGCACCTGAACAGAGTAGACTCTATTCTTCTTTTATGGGTTTTAACAGGGCCATTTTCACTCAGAATGGGAAAAAGAGAGCAGACAAAACACATAGTTTTTTGACTAATATAGGTTCCTGGATCCTGCGACCGACTTCTCAGTTTCATCCATTGGACATAGTTGAGAAACACCGATCCAAACTAAAATCCTTAAGCAGTCTAGAACTTGGAACTAAAGGAAGTCATCCTTACTCTGCTATTGCTTGGTACCAAAGTTTACTGAATACACATCTCCAAATTTACTGGTGTATATAAAATTGCCTTTATCTACTAATCAACCAACACTTATTTATTGAGTACACATTAACACATAATTGTTTTCCTGCAGTGACTGTAACTGGAGAAACAAGATACACACACACACAAACACTTAGGAAGCAGGCTAGCAACCCAAAGGCATATATGACATGATGCCGATGTTAAGGATTATATAGTTAGACACAAGTTTCATCTGTCCACTAAACTAAAGGGCAGAGAATTTTAAACACAACCTTAAAATGAAATAACAAGCAGAATGTAGCAAACATCCTATCAGCGGATGTTCTTGTTGAAACCAACTAAATGAAAACTGAGATATTATTATAAGTTTCTTATTAGTCCTTCTCTGCTAGATTTTTGGACTCAGCACAAGAACCAAGTGCTTTATATGTTTTTCTGTGACAATTAGGAAATTAATCCTCACCAATTATCACGAAACATCCATGTGCTTCTCCATATTGCCCAGCCTCCCTTGCAGTTAGGTGGGAGTCACGTCAGCTGATTTCTGGTCAACGAATGATGAGCAGAAGTGATCATGTGTCGCCTCCAGCCAAGGCAGTTAAGAGCAGGTGCACTGTTCCCTATCTATACCTTTTTCTTCCCTTCTACCGTAACCTTAGAGGCACGTGTTCCTGACGGCATATCACAGAGGAAGTGGGATCCTCCAACCCACACCAGATTGAGACACATGGGAGAAATAAAGTCAGCGTCAAGCCACTGACATTTTAAGGTCTTTTGATAGCTAAGTGTGTTTACTTCGTTATTACTTTTGCACAAAGCTTCTGATTCCTAGATACTCTCAAACTACAATAGAATTAGAATTTATAAAATTAGAACTAGAATTGCTAAATAATGAGAAATTGGGTGCCCTTCTAATGTACATGTTAATGCTGGATGCTTTGTTAAGGCACTGAGGATTGAGTTGGCTTCTTATGTTACTACGGCAAAAAAGAGATGCACTAGCTGTTTCCAATTTTCAAAATTCTCTAATGGTCTAGGCATTGCATTACTTTCAGTCTCTTCCTGGAGAGAGAAATCACACAAAAACATTCCTAAAAGGCATTGTTTAAGGTGGATGTGGGAAATGGTTATAAAAAGACGGAGGTCTAAGCCTTACTGGTTTCATCCCTGCAGGAAATTCCTTAGAACACAATGGCTTGATGCTGTCAGGTAAGCCATCCTTGAATGTCCTTCTCAGGAAGTTCACAAAATATTCCTGTGCAGCAGAAGGAAATCCTGTCCTAGACATTCATGTAATGGGTTGGAGTCCAATTTTGAAATCTGTCTACCACAGAAAAATAGTAAAGCCTATTGTGCAAACACGCACGGCTCTGTTAGAACTTCAAAAAGTACTAATGAAATGCAAGCTGATTACAACGTGATTTACATACCAGCATCTCAACTGAATAAACTTAGAGAATCACACTATTTTTTAAAACTCAGCAAGCCATGATGTTAAAGGAATAGATGTATATACTAAGGTTATGTTTATACAACTGCTGAGTTAATAACCCGAGTTTATGTTCGTACACATTTTTTTCTTTAGATAAGTTATCTTAATTATGACTAATTTGTACATACACTCTATATCATGCTTTAGGCCATGGATCAGCATACTGTGTCCTATGGGCCACCCACCACTGGTCTTTGTAAACAAAGTTTTTTATTGGAACAGAGTTATACCCTAGAGTTGTCTGTGGCTGCTTTTGCACTACAAAGGCAGAGTTAAGTAGTCACTATAGAGACCATATGGCCTGCAAAGGCTAAAAAATGTACTCTCTCTGACCGCTCACAAAAAAAGGGCTGCTGATCTCTGCTAGAAATAAAGATGAAACAACTTTTTAAGACATGTATATTACAATTTGAATATGCAAAGAATATATTTACGAATATTTTAGATCTTCATAAATCTGTACCATCTTAATCTCCTATACTTAAACAAATCAAAGGCAAGAAATAGGGCAAGATTCTGGCAGATGAAAGAGATGTGATTCTGCCTTTGCACTGTTTTTAATCTTGATGTATGAAAGCACAACGGCAGATTTCTGCAGATTTCTATCATTATCCCATAATGATATTTGCCTTCTCAAACTATTTTAGTTTCTTTGGGAGGAAGAATCTCTATATGGTCAGGACACAAAACCTTTAAAAATGACATTCATTTTGTATTTCCTCAAAGGAAGCGCTGCAACAAAGCCTTTGACCAGATCCCCCTAAGGCCACAGACTTAACAGGTATCGAGCATCTACCATGAAGGCCTAGTGCTTACATAAATGTTTCATAATCTAATTGTCCCCACATTTCCAGACGGCATTTTCCCATTTTATAGGTAAGTCTCCCAGTGGCTTAGTGATGCTCAAAATCACTTAGTTATGGACCCTAGGTTGCATCTAGTTCTCCTGAAACCAGGCCCAAGGCACTTTCTACTCCCCCCTTGCATTCAGCAATTCTGGTATATTAAACTCTGACCGACTTTTACAAAAAGTAAAGAAAGCCAAATAAGGGAAAACAAGTTTTGAAAAGATTAGCATCTTATTAGGTTTGAACCAGACTAAATGTTTAATGGAAAAAATTCTTCAGATACGATTTCTTAGTGGATAGCATTTAAAGCTTTAGAATGTGTTGGGTCTGAGAGGTTTTAAGCTGTTCTAAATTGATTCCAAACTGACACAAGTTTATCACCGCAAGTGCTTCCATCTCTTTTTGCTTTTAAGGCGCCAAATCTCTCCAAGCAAAGGAAACCAGCTGCTGGGTGACACTACTTGAAAACATTACTCTGAAGAAAACCCCCATCTGCTGTAGCCAGTCATAATACAGACAGACTTTTACTAGTATTATTTTTCCCATGAACCAGGATAAAAGTGAAAAGGCCTGAGAGGGAATAAACACACCACTTTCCAGAAATACAGAGCATTGGAAAAGAGCTTTGCTATCTCCCCAGGAGGATTACACCTCCAACACTCTAGGATGAGATGTGCAAGCAAATCAGCTCTGAGATGTGCTCCTCCCCTCTGAACACAGCCACATGGTCCTTCCTTGGTAACTAGGGCCCTGGTCTCTATTCTAAGGAATGGCTGGGGTGGATGATGATGGGCTTGTTGACTCTCTTTCAGCCTGTGAGTGAGCTCTTAATTGACTACTTCACAAAACAGCCCACTTAATAGCCCTCGATTCCTTATCCTTCCCCATGAATGAATGAGTTTCCAGGGTGTTCATGTTGGGTGAGGGGCAACATGAAAATCTGCTGCCAAGGCTCAGGAACAATTCTTTTAGATGAATAGAAATAAACACTAACTTGATGGTTTAAGCTCTTAACTACGAGTGGCTTATATGTCCAACTGTCTGTAAGACATCATTAATTTTCATCTTTCGTTGGTTTCCTTTCAGGATTGAAAATGTACTCAGTGTTCATGGACATTTATTGAGTTCCAAGGAGATAAATTTTAGATATAGCATATAAAACAGATAAAATGCCTTGAGCATTTACTTTGGGCCAAGCATTATAAAAGTGTCAATAATGTCACTTAATTTTCAGAAAACCCTATTAGGTTGGCACTTAGCTTCCAGGTGAGGAAACACTGAAATGGTCAGTATTAGAGATACTGAACCCAGGTGGTCTAACTCCAGAGCCTTCACCCTCAAGCACTACCTAATACCCTCTCCCTGTTATATGTTGTTCCTGCCTTTACGGAGTTTTTGTGACTAAGTTTCTGTTTAGTGATGCATTATAAATTAACCTTCCTTAATTTATCAAGAGTATAAGTCCACTTGTAATTACTAATTTTATTTTGTAAGAGAACCTCATATTATCAAATTGCATCATAAACACAACTACCATGACCATAAAGACATCTTACAATTAGGTACCTCCTTGGAGGAACAGTTTCAGATGATTGAATTGAGAAAGGTGATGACCTCATTGTTTTAGGATATAAGAATCATCTGGAAAGGATGATCGCTAAGTAGACATTCAGTTACATTCAATGTGGAAAGGCTTAGATCAACGTTTTCCAAACACGGGAGAAGAGATCGACCCTTCTCCATTCTTCCAACAAAGGCTCCAAAACTAGAGCCAGGACCAGTCCTGGGTAGGAATGTAGTCACCAGTGCTCCTCCCAACAACCACCCAAGCAAAGACCTCTCCTACCAAAGCCAGTCATGACCAGAGATGCTAAAGAGATGAACATGAGAGTGCAGGGTTGCTAGACAGCCAGTTAAATTTGAATCTAAGATAAACAACAAATAATTTTTTTAGAATAAGTATGTCCCGTACACTGTTTCCCTCACCCCATAAATTTGGCGACCTTAGAAAGGTACGAGAGAAGCTCCTGCTGTATGTTTTATATTTTTAACTTTGGCTCACTTCCAAATTTAGATTTAACTGTAGGAGAGTAAAAACCCGGATGAGTCTTGTTCTTTTAAATTTTTGTGGCCTACTCGGCTTAGCAGTTGCTGCCCGACAGGACATCTGGATACATTTGCTAGTTCCTCCTCCTCCATGCTGGAAGTTTGAGAGCTGATTGAAAAACAATGTTTAGGCCAAGGACAAGTGTGTTGGGAGTGGGGAGGTACAACATCATCTTCCTCTTTCCTGGCTTCCATTTCCTTCCAGAACCAAATGTCAGCTGGGGAAAAGCAGCAATAAGAGCTGTAAGCGGCCTGAGGTGACCTCAAGAAGACCTGAGACTGTAGAAGCCAAGCTTTCCCTGAGTCTCCAGCACTTCCGTCATGCTCCTGGAGGAATACCAAATCTCTCACTGAGAATTTCTCAGGCTGAAAATTTAGAGATCAACTGACCTCCACAGCTGGTCAGGTGCCCAGATGGTACATCTGGTACAAAGATGCAATAGCAAGGAGGAATAAAACAAAGTTAAATAGAGCTCTAAGTTAAACACGTCCAGGTATTTTGCTTAAATCATATTTACTCCTTGGAACTCTATGAAGAAAGTTTTATCAATTTTCCCATTTACAGATTGAAGCTCATAAATAGATTTGAGGATCATAAAGGTAACATGATTTGCCCAAGGTCATGGAGCTCATCTGCAGCAGAGCTAAGCGTTTCTTAGTTCAGAGCCAATGTTCTTACCACTGCTGCCTACCGAGTGAGTGAAAGACATTCAGAGATGGCCCATCCTCCAATACCATCTTCCCAGGTGATTCCAGCCAATGATGATGTCTTCCTGTTGTCAACAATTGTAGTTTTGCTCTCTGTACAATATATGATTTTGCCGTCTTGTTCTGTATTACATCATTCTTGCATCCAAAGATTTATAAGCTCCATCCTTCAAGGAGTGGGAACCAAGTTCTCTAATTTTTTGTAAACCCCCACTGTAACTAGTAACACATGTGCATGTAAAAGGCATCAATAAACATTCACAAACTGGTCACTATTAGTCCTCATTGTGAGTTTCTCATAGCAAGTCCAAGATACGTAAAGGTATAGACATATTCTAGAAGGAGGCATTAAAGCCAAAGAAATACATTCCCCTCAACAACTTTTTAAAGTTGCCTTTTCAGCAGTGGAGATCAATTAACCCACAATTTCACAATTTTTTCTATGTTCCACCTCTTTTTTTCTTAGCCAGACAGCTGACTAATATTGTGGCCCAGAAGACACTAAAGCCAACTGGCCTACTCCACGATGAAGCAACATGGTTGAACCTGGCTGTAGGTAAGGAACACCTGGGAAGTTTTTTAAATGGACTGATGCCTGGGCCCCTTTCCCAAACAGTCTGACTTAATTGTCTGGGGGTGGGGCCCAGTCAACTCTGATTTTAAAACCCTAGTTGACTCTAATATGCTGCCTGGTCCGAGAACCACAGGCCAAACTGAAAGAACATTCCAGTAAAAATAAAGACCTGTGTTTTCTCATTGCCTAATCCTTTGGGACAGCAAGCAAAGTCGATAGGAGAGAAGAATAACAAGAAGGAAAGTGGCAGGACTATGCCACTTGGCATGCCACTGGAATGTGGCAAACTATTCAAAAATATTTGTAAACCTCAAAATTTTTGTGCACCTATTGACAAAGCGTTTTAAACAACTATTTCTCCCCTAATGCTCAAGTTTTAAGGCCTCCAACAACTTTGAAAATATGGGAGTATTTGGCAAAGCATTCCAAATAAATGACCCTCAGCTCTGGAATTTGCTCCTTCTATCAGGCTGCTCTCTTTAGTAGTCAGCCAAACCCCAAATCTGGCAGCTTTTGGAATATGGTGCAAAACAGATTCTTTTTAAACCTGAGAGTCACTGAGGATTTATTTTGCTGGAAAGATATGACTTTTAAAAATAATAAGCAACTATTGCTACTGTACCAAATAGAATCAGAGATCTGCAAGAGTGACTACGAATTCAAAAGCCACTCGTCTTCCCTCGTTCTGCTAATGAAGAAACAGGCTCGAAAGGATGAAATGATTTCCTCAAGTCACACAACCTACTGGCAGGGCCTGGGCACATCCTGAACTCCTGATTCACAGGCCAGTTCTGACATTTGCTCGACCACAGCCAGAGTCCTCTGAGAATGGTGTGGAAGATTTTTTCTGTGATTCATAGTTGGTTATTCACAAATGCAATGTTTTTGCAAATGCTTATATATCTTCTGTAACTGTAGCCAACAGTGTGTAAATTACATTGTAATTTTTGGTGGGCAACATCTGTTCCATAGTCTCAAGTATAAAATCTGGTTATGTTACTTTCTTCTTTTTTTGAGGAAGATTATCCCTGAGCTAACATCTGTCACCAATCCTCCTCTTTTTGTTGAGGAGGATTGGTCCTGAGCTAACACCCGTGCCCATCTTCCTCTATTTTATATGTGGGATGCCTGCCACAGCATGGCCTGATAAGAGATGCGTAGGTCTGCACCTGGGATCCAAACCAGCAAACCCAGGGCCACCGAAGTGGAGTGTGTGAGTTTAACCACTATGCCACCAGGCTCGCCCCTATGTTACTTTCTTGATCCTGACAATAAAAAGTTTCTAATTCATCTAGAAGGGCATATGTGAACCCTTGCATCAAATGCATATCTAAGAGCTTTAAAGCCACAACAAACCATTACAAAAAGGCCGTGTCTCTCTCCACATCACCTGCCTACTCACCCCATTTCCCACTATGTTTGACTGTGACCTAGGTAAAGTATAGGAGCCAGAGATAGGGATGAAAACGATTCCCAGAAAGGCAAGAAACATTCTAATACTCATTAAGCTCTATTAAGTTCTAGGCAAGGAGTTAGGCCCAGAGTGAGAAATTTACTATGGTGATAACAGACTCATTTTCTTAAAAATATATGACTACATTTAATGAGGCAGATAACTAATTTTGTCTCAGTTCTTCCCACTTCCCCACATTCCACACGTTATTCCATTTCCTTTCACTCAGACTGAGAATACCATTGGGACACAAAGGGTCACAGAACTGTTCCCAGAGTTCATTCTTCCTCCTAAAATATATTGTGCTCTTTCTCCCTTCTGCAGAAAGTTTCCTTTCCCTCCACCACACCCAAATCCATGTTGGCCATTTAGTGAAATACACAACTTAAGAGAGAAGTTGCTATTGTTTATTAAGGTGTTTTCCTGAATTTTACACCAAGGATAAAATGATGAACTAAGAGAAGAAAGACCCCAGTGGGTCTTCCTGCTGTCCAGCCTCTGGGCCTTCCCAGAACCCAGCCAGCTCTCTGTCACTCCTTCCTGACAGCAGGCCCAGCAGTCTGCTTCCATTTGCCTGAGGTGGCTGCCACCACCTACTCTATCCTCGACATCCTTTTTCCCAAGAATGGCTGTGGAGTGGGACATGACGTCCTATGCTTCTCCCCTCACCATCCCCTTCCTTGCTGTCCTGAAAAAAGCAACAAACTCTCTTTTCTGGTTTAACCGTTTTGCTGTTAGTCATGAAAGAGAAACAGGAAATAAACAAAAACAGGGAAAATACAAAGCTCCCAGAATCTTTCAAAGTCCTTTCAGTCAAGGTCCTTGGTCCATGTTTCTGATTCCACTGATGCCTTTTTCCCTTCTTCTGAGGGTAGGACGTGATGCAATCTCCTTTCTCCAGGATGTCTCCTCTCCTCAGGTTTGTTGACTCTTTACTATAAATATTTAACATCTAGAGAGCTCAGGACTTACAGGGATCACTACACAGAAGAAAAAAACGTTACCAAGTAAATCTGAGAGGCTTTAAAAGAGGAATGACCTCAGTTCCCTTGCCTCATCTCTCTAGAAAGTAATGGAAGATCAGTGTGAGCTTCTGGAATTTATCATTTTAAGCTCTGATAGCATTGCCTCAGAGAAGCCAGGCTGAGTTAAGAGCACCCTCTGAGCTCCCATATTCCTGCACAGTGCTTATTCCTGCATTTCTTATTTCACACTCCTGCACCTATTGCAGGAATTTTGTGAATGCTTGTTTACCGTCTGTTGCCCATCCTAGACTGGGTTTCCCTGGAAAGAAGGGACTGTGATCATCTCTATAATAAGTTTGCAGAGTGCCTGCTCCATAGTAGCTGCTTAGGAAATGTGTGCCAGAAGAATGGAATGGTTCTCAGAAGCAGAAAGGCAGGAGGCAGAGTTTTTCTCTAGCAGAAGATAGCAGAATCTAGCAGAAGAAGATTCTCCAAGGAATAAACAACCCGACTTCAAAGCTGGGTTCAGGTCTCGGTGATGCTGCTGAGACGGACACTGTCTTGCCCCAAAATGAAGAATTATTTGATAAATAAGGAGGGTTACGGCATTTTAAAATCCCACATTGTTTCCTGTTTTTCTACCCCAACCACCTCCCAATGTGCACTGGTGACAAGAAAATGGGTAAGATATCAGAATAGGATGAATCAAACAGGAAGGGGGGCCCTACGAAAAACTGCTGTTTGTGTGTCTTAGAGCAAGTTACCAACCCTCTCTGGGCCTCAGTTTACATCCACATCATGAAGTGAGTCAGATGACATTTAAGTTTCCTTATAGTGTTAACCTTCTATGATTCTAAATGATCCAGAGCCATGTACCATGATGTATTTTCAATCTTCCTCTCCTCCACCTCATAAAAAAAAGTGATTTCTACCATTCTCAATGATACACTCGAAGAGGAAGAAAAAATTATAAATTATGGTCACAGGATCAATGAGCTGAAACACAAGATTAAAATATGTTTTATATCCACAAAGCAATTTTTCACAGTGGTGTCAAACAAAAAGTTCTAGTCAATGTTTACACTAGGACTTGATGAAAAATTCCAGACATAAAACTTCTGGAACTCAGACTTGAACTCAGAGGACCTCCCACCTCTAAATAAATTTTACAACTAAAATCTATTGGGATTTTTTTTTCCTTAATAAGAGTTCATCTTTCAACAGTTATTTGAGTTTTCTTATTGGGACAATCATAGTATAGTAAAACTCTGGCTACCTGGAACTCTCATTCTAGGTATGACAGATAGCTAAAGAATTCTTTAAGTGCCACTATCTTTTAATAATTTTAGAGGAAAATCATTTTGAAAGACATTATATTTCCTTGACTTCTTTAACAGAATACACTGAATGTAATTCAATCTTTTCCTCAGTATGAACACCAGTTACCGTAACCCAGTCAGGTCCTCAGGCCCCAGTGAAATACTTTTAAGCTTAGACCTTTTTTTCTTTTGATGGTGCTTTAGGATCCACCTGAGCTGTCAGCTGTCACTTTTCATTACTGTCACCTCCATGTCAGCTGGGCCACTTATGGTCGGTCATCTCGCCCTTAATATTTAATTTGCTGATTAAAGGCAGGGAAAGTTTTCTTAATTATTCTTTGCATGTCTAAGGGTAGCATAGTTCCTGCTACTTAAGGTACTTAGTAAATGTTTGTTGAAAGAATCCATTAATAAACATAGTAAGTTTAAAAATTTTAAAAAAAAAGGTTGCTAAAACTAGGTGTGAAATAATGATAGATGCTGAGTAAAGGCTTGAGAGGCTTGCTCTAATACACAGACTTGCAACAGTTTCTGTACACGTTCTAATTCTCAACTATATTCCAGATAGAGTAGAGTGCCATAGGATTGAGTTCCTCATTTTTCATGAGAGATGAAAAATGATATTGGTAGGTTTACAAACAACATATGAAATGATAGCATAAACTTCAGCCAATTATATAAAATTTAGTGTTATCAAATAATTCTTCTATTTCTAGGCACACTTGACCTACTCCAAACAGACAACAGATGAATGGAACCGGCGTTCTTATATTTTTTAGGGAGTTGCTTGATCGCGCACCTCATCACACCCACGAGCTATGTGATTTTGGACAAATTATTTAGTCTCTTTTAATCTCAGTTTGCTTATCTGAAAATAGTAATGACAAAACCTTTCTCACAGGGTGCTTGAAAGAATTAAATATTCATTTTAAAGCACTTATCATAGGCCTGGCCCTTAATAAGCACGAAGTTACTTTTATTGTGATACATGGTCTGTTCTGGGAGTTGAGACAGTGGTGCCAACCAGTTGTGTGCACGGCCCGGCGATGTGGCTGCAAAGACATTTTTCTCTTGTATTTGCTGTCTGGCAGACACTGCTGTGCCTCACTACTGGATATTTTGGGACCAAATATGGCACTGTAAATTGAAATAAGCTCTAAAGCTTGAAGTCTTCTAAGTTTCCTACGTCATAGAAAACAGGAATTTCTATTACACCAGCATTCTAAAGAATGGGATTTCAATGTGAGTAATGTTAAAATGATGAAGAAAAGGGAACTTGAAAAAAGACTGGTAATCCAAGTCCCCACAATTTATTATAAAGATCGCAATCTTTAGCAACTGGCATCTGGAAATATACAACCTTCCCGTACTGAGGCCAATGATTATGGAATTAAAACACTCACTGTCAAAAACAAAAATGATAGCTTCAAATTTGTATGCAGCTAAAGTATTGCACACAAAAGTGAATTTTCCTCGAAAAGTGCATTAGTTTCTCCTCAATTTAAATGAACAAATTCACGATATCCCCATTTCTTTCCCAGTGTTATTTATCACAACAAAATATACTAACATGTTTCTTAAAATAGAGAAATTAAATACTGCAATATAAATGGGCTATCTTACAAATTGTTATACTCACATATCTATAAAGAGCACTCTAAAATATGGATGAGAATACAGACAGTGATACTATATCAAAAACTCCCTAAAAAGAAAGAATTCTTGCTATTCTTTCTTTAGATACGAGATTTTATGATCTCCACTTCAGCTTAACAAATATCTTTTGCCAATGTTTTTTCATGGTCTTTCTAATCTATCTCCTTACTGAACTCGGCCAATTTCTTTTTCACTTCTAGTGAAGTTTACCCGCTACTTGATGATTATGTTAAGTAACTCCTCAGATTGTCTTCCTTGCTAAATTCCAACACTGTTACTATAGATCCTACTTTCCAACCTATTAACTAGCTGTATAGCTGCTTTTGATTCTTTTCTTTTTCTTTTTTTGGTGAGGAAGATTTTCACTGAGCTAACATCTGTGCCAATCTTCCTCTATTTTATAAGTGGGATGCTGCCACGGCATGACTTGCTGAGCAGTGTGTAGGTCCACGCTCTGGATCTGAACCTGTGAACCCCAGGCCACCGAAGCTGAGTGTGCGAACTTGACCATTATGCCACTGGGTTGGCCCCCTCGATTTTTTTCTAAATAAGGCATCTTTAATACACAAAAACATTATATGTGCATCTCAACTCCTCTTGAAATCATTTTGGCTTTTCAGTAACACTTTCGCACTAAACTTCTGAACTGACAAGTCATCAGTATTGACTCAGTACACATGATGCATTAAGAAAATCTTGAATAATACTTTTCTAAAATATAGTAGTCCCCCCTTATTTATGGTTTTGCTTTCCGTGGTTTCAGTTACCCTCGGTCAACCGTGGTCTGAAACTATTAAATGGAAAATTCCAGAAATAAACAAGTCATAAATTTTAAACTGCTCGCCTTCTGAGTAGCATGATGAAATCTCGAGCCATCCTGCTCTGTCCCGCCCAGGATGTGAACTGTCCCTTTGTCCAGTGTACCTATGCTGTATACACTGCCCACCCATTAGTCACGTAGCAGGGGTCTCGATTATCAGATCGATTGTCACAGTATAGGTATCACAATGCTTATGTTCAAATAACCCTTATTTTACTTAATAATGGCCCTAAAACACAAGAGGAGTGATGCTGGCAATTCGGATATGCCAGAGAAACTCATAAAGTGCTCCCAATAAGTGAAAAGGTAAAAGTTCTCAACTTAAGGAAAGAAAAACATTGTATGCTGAGGTTGCTAAGATTACGGTAATTTTTATTACAGTGTATTGTTATAATTGTCCTATGTTATTATTAGTTGTTAATCTCTTACTGTGCCTAATTTATAAATTAAACTTTATAATAAGTAGGTATGTAAAGGAAAAAACAGTATAAACAGGATTTGATGCTATCCGAGGCTTCAGGCATCCGCTGGGGGTCTTAGAATGTATCCCATGTGTATAAGGGGGGACTACAATACTAAATCTCCTAGAATAGTTAAAAACTGAATCATAGCATAAAGTTTAAGTATGCTGTCATCAATATGAAGAAAACTATTTTATTTAGGGTTTTAAAAACTTTATCTGAAATTGTGGTTCTTTTTTTAGTTGCTCTTCAAGTCTTCACTTTAGCTCTTGACCACTTGGGAACTCACTTACTGAAAAATGCGTTATCAACAAAACTATGGGCTGAGCAAAATCAAGTTTTAAAACAAATACAAATAAAACCTTGCAAAATTTATGCCACAATTATGACACCTGCAGTTCTGCAGGGAGTAAAAGAGGAAGTGGTGAGGGAAGGCAAAGACATCACATTAAGATGGGGAGCACGGACACTAAGGGTCCAATAGCAGTAACGCGCTCTAAACCTGGCCTGAATAAGATAGAACTTGCTAATAATTCCTGTACTTGGGAATCCTAAAAAAGTCTCTTAATAAATTCAATTTTCTATCCCCCCCAATCTTTTTTTAACTAGAACTTTCATATACTAAATTTCTAAATGTAAAAGTTAAATAAGACCCGCTTAAAAGCCAAATACAAAATTTGGTGTTTGCCCTGAAACTTAGAACTTCTTTATCTTGAGAACTTTTAAAAACTCAATTTCTGTGAAATCAACACTAGCTATTCTCCATGCATATCTGTAGTACACTATGGGGATCTGTAGGGGAAAAAATAATTATCGACCATATTAACTATTGGAATACATAAACATCTCCGCTTTGAATGATTATAATACAGATAATAGTCAAGTAGTATTTAAAGAGATTAAATATTGCCGTTTCCCTAGGCTTCTGTGCCTGGTCCTCTTTTTGTCTAGCTTTACTAATTCTTGCGAGGTCATTTTTTTTTTCTTTACGATTTCAGGTCTACTTATGTGCTGACAGTTCGTGTCATTATTCCCAGCCAAGCGCTTTTTCCTGAACCTCAGGCCTGTATGCATAATTGCCTAAGAGACGTTCATAGATTCATTCATTTGGTCATTCATTTAGTCAAAAATTCTTTGAGCATCTACTCTGTGCCAGGGATTGTTCTCAGCATTGGTGATAGAGCAATGAGCCTAACAGACAACACTCTCTGCCCTCATGAAAGTTACGTTCTAGACAGATGATAAGCAAAACAACTAAGTGAAAAAAGTGTTATAGAGAAAAATAAGACAAGGAAGGGCTTGGATGGGAATCTGGGAAAAGGTACATTTTTTTAAAAGGCTGTTTGGGAAGACTTTACTACGTAGGTGACATGTGAGCAAAAACCTGAAGGGAGTAAGGAAGTGAGTGTACAGAAATCTGGAGGGAAAGCACCAGGTGTCCCACAAGCACATCAAACCAGATGCACAACTGAACTACTCTTTCTCCTTCCAAGTCGGCTTCTCTTCCTCTATTTCCTGTCTGAATTGTGCCATCACCTCTTCCACCATTCAAGAAAAAAAGCTTGAGATTTACCACTTGACCCTACTCGTTCCGTAACTGAACAACAATCCACAGCCCAAGGCCCTTTGACCCCATCTCCTATCCTAATATCTCCTATTGACTTCTTTCCATCCCTATAGCAAGGATTATTGTTACTGCCTTGTCCAGGCCAACATCATTTTTCCTTTGGATTCTTCTAATATCCATTGTCTTAACTGCTCTTCTTGCCTCCAATCTTTCTTCCTCCAATCCATCCTTGATGCTACCCAACAATGAGGTTTGTGAAATGCAGAGTTTATCATGCCATTCCCCGGCTTCCACTTTTCGGTGGCTCTTCATTATGGACAAACCCCTACTCTTCAGGGTGGCACGGAGGGTCTAACGTGATTCGCACACTTGCCCTGCAGTCCTCCTCTGCCTAATCTCTCCAGGTTTCTCACCATCTTAGGTAAATTTACTGGCTCTAGCTCTGTGAAGTTCCTCCTAAAAGCGAGCCCTTACACACCTTCTACAAGTTACTTCGATAACAGTGATCTGTTTACATGTTTGTCTTTCCTAAACCCAGCTCGGTGCTTGGTTCAAAGCAGGCACTAAAAAAATGAATGGCTAATATTAAACATATTCCCCTTAATGACTGCTATAATATAAATATGTACACCCCATATCTAAGCTCCAGCCACAGGAAAAAGGGTTCCTCTCTCCTCAAACCCTCAGAATCACCTTAGGAACTCCTCAACATATTCTGAGACTGAATACAAACAGCCAGTCTTATTTGCTGGGAAAACCATCCATTTAAAAGCACAGCACTCCTTTTCCAGTAACAGCTTCTACTTCGGGGAATTCACGTATACACCATTTCATTTGTGCACTTTTATTTTTAGCAATAAAGAGAATTTCAGTTCCAGAATACATGAATTGCAGAAATTATGTCACTTCTGTCAAAGAAACTTTGAGGTTTGAGAGAAATCGTCATAGTGATTAAAAAAGGAAACTAAAGTTAGTGATAGGAAGTAAGTAGAGACAAAGGAAAGGTAGCTTTACAAAGCTACTCTAGCGGGATCTGAGAGGAAAAAGATCCAACTTACATATAAGGGGGTAATGAAAGTGTAATCCATAATCAACAATCCAGACATAAAATCAGCAAAATATTTAACATATAAATGGTGGACCAGGAATAGCAAAACGTAGTTTGATATGTATCATATGTAGAGCAAAATAAAACAGTTTGCAAGCTTCTCATTTATTGCGCCTAGTGGGGTAGCAAATGTTTGTTCACAACAAGAACCTGATGGTGAATGGAAATTTACAGTACATGATAGCAGGAGAGGTATGTTACTGGTAGTGTTTCCATTTGTTACTACATAGTCATTCCTTATTAATAAATAGCAATTGGAATTAGACAACTGAGTACAATTTCCAAAGACTTATGGTTCATTTTGTTTTTTAGATAACAGTAAAAAATAATTATTAGAATTTTTACTTTTATACGCTTGTCTCCATTTTGATATTTCTACCTATGCATCTAGGACAATTTATACTCTTGATAATGGTACAAAATGTAACTTTTTAAAAATAGAAATTCTCAAAGATATTTTAAATACTTTGTAGACATAAAAAACAGGGTTTTATTTAGAGAAGTGTTATGGAGAGTTAAACTGAATATTGGCTGGTTAACTCTCTCGAAAGACCTCAAAACTCAAATTTTTTTCTCTATGGCTGGCAACCCCAGCCAGAGATTTACCAGCATAGGGAGAATAAACTATAGCTTATTTTTGTCAGATTTTATTATGCACAGCAATCAACTGAAGATGTTAAAATACAGATTGCATCTCAGTAGGTCCAGGATAGAGCCCTGGATTCCAGGGCTGCTGCTGGTCCACAGACCATACACTTTTGAATAGCAAGGCCTTCAGTGGCTCTCAGCCTTTATGCCTATTGGAATCACCTGGGGAGGTTTAAACACTTCTAGGGGTGAAAGGTTATTTAATCTGGGGTCCAGTCTGGATACTGAGTTTTAAAAGCTCCCGAGAGATTAACAAGCAGCTCAATGTGTGAACCTATGGCCTAAAATGCATTGGTTAGGTCTACTGGTACGTTTTATCTCCCCTGGCTTCTATTACCGTAAGTACCACAGCTCGGAATAACCAGTACATAGATTATGAGAATAATAGATGCTACAAATCTCCATATTCTTACTGAGAATATGATCCATTATCAATCAGGTTCTAACATTAAGAATCTTAGTGGCTTCGCTTCTATACTCCTATCAAATTATTTAATAACATACTTTTAATAATACTTTCAAGTTAAATATTCATGGAATTATAATGAAATAATCTGAACTATTTTTAGATTAGGAGGTAGATATGTAAAAATGTGATTTTAAAGTATATGAGGTGTCTATTCCTAATTACAGAAAAAAAGGTTCAGATTAGTTAGGAAGTTTATAAAAAATAATCCCCAAACCTGGTACTTACACCAGGAGAAAAGCCCAGACAGAAAGGAAAAGCAAACGTTTACTCAGCATCCCTACTTGAAGTGGGTACCACTGATCCTGGAGTTACAAACTAAATTAGCACTCTGTCTTCATAAGGCCTTTCCTAATTACTGTGCTATGGTGAGGTTTATAAATGGTTAAGATGCAGTTCCATTCCTAGGCTCCCTCCCTAACTCTTAGAAATGCACATCAAAAATACTTAATAAAAAAAATATTGTAAACTCTCAGGTATTTGCAGAGATTCCCTAATTGTACTAAATAGTACTGGAGTTCAAGTCAACTGCCATATATTAACAATGTGACTTACTCGAACTTTCTGTTCTGAACAGGCTTTCTCACCCCTAAATAAGGGTGTAGAGAAAGTGCAATAAGAATGTGAAACACAGACTAACGCCACATACAAATATAAGATAGCATTAAGTCTATGACGAACGAAAAAATAAATACATAAATAGTGTGGCAGTGCAAAGAAATGGGGACTACTTCCAGCTTTGCCATTAGCCACGTGACAAGCAAATCATATGCCTTAGTCTCATTTTAAAAATAAAGATGCCTCAAATAGATTATCTTGAGAATCCCCAGCAGCTCACAACTCTATGATCTAAAAATACCTGATTAAGTGGTCCTCTATAGCAAATATGATTAATTCTAACACAAAAACACCAAGAGCTTACTTTTAACATGATTGGTTTAACAAGTCTCCTAAGAAAAATACCATTTTAAACTTGCCTTCAAGAAAAGTCTACTAATTATTTGGCTATAATTTAATAGCAAATAAACTTAAAAATTAAAAAAATGGGGAGTGTAGGGGAATTTGGGAGAAAAGGGATCAATAAAAGCAGTGTAAGAAACACTATGCAGAATTAAAATAATGTAAATTGAGGATAATGAAATATTAAAAAGCTTTTCCTAAGGAAAACTATTTCAAAGCATGAAGCAATGGGATTTTATGATCTATCCTAAAGAATATATAGGCGTTCTTATTAAATACACAAAATGTTTTTCATTACTGCAGGTAACTCATAATTCCTATATAAAATTATCCTAATTAATAAAGATGGTATACCGTACTTGGAGATTATTTCCTTTTAATTTATTCTTTAGTCTGAACACATGCCCTGCCAACCACAGAATACCTAGTGAGACTAAACACATGAGAAATCCCTGTTAAGGACCACAAAGTGTCACTCTCGCAGCTCCCGGTCACAAGGATGCTGAGAAAATGTAAGAGGGAAGGAGACCCAAGGTTGTCTGGATTCTAAGTTCCAATCATTAATCTTCTTCAGAACTGGAATCATCCTCTTGGTCAGAGAGTTCAGGGACAGGGAAGCGGAGAATGGCAGCTACTCCAGTCAACTGGCTGAGCTGTTCCCCAGAGACATGAAGACTGGAGAATATCCTAACAGTGCCTGCATTCTCTTTCACGCTGTCCACCAGCTTCACATACCGGCTCCGAGTGGCCACATCCTGGTGCCTGAAGAGCTCATCGCTGATGAGCAATGTGTCAATTGCCATGGCCTCATTGGCCTTCTCCACCTGCTTGAGTCCATAAAAAGCTCGGTCTGGTTCATGTTGTAACATTTTATAGAAGTCATCCAAGGCTTTTACTTCCCCAGCAGCTTTAGTGTCTGAAAGGCGGCTAGCCACGGCAGGGTCACAAAGGGCCTCCTTCAGGGAGTACTTGTGTCCAGAGGAGGCATGGACCTGGAATCACAAGGATAAAAGTGAGACGAAGGAATCTCTCAGAGCACCCATTAATCAGCCCACGATGACCTAAAGCCAACAGCTTTAGGTTTAAGGACTTCAGCAAAGTTTACTATATAATTTGCTAGCTATTTAACAGTTCTCCTTTCATTATCTCATTTACCATCCCAGTCAAGTAAAGACTGTCTCCTCTTGTACTTTTCCCAGTTTTAAAACTTTTAGAAGTAGTTTCTACAAATCCCTCTGCCCATTCTTAACCATCCCTGGGTAAGACTGTTTTACCTGAAGGAATTTGGACCGGTTTTCCAGGAGCACTTTGTTGTCGGTCTTCACGGCTTGTTGAAACATGTAGTCGCAGAATTGCTCCCTCACAAATCCGGGGCTGGCCACCAGGATGCACTTTACAACATCGAAGTGGATGTGGCGCTGGATGGCCTGGACCACCTGTTCATAGAACCGCTCCAAGGCCCGGTCATGCTGGGAGCAGTTGCCCTTCCGTTTCCGAGGGATGTTCACCTCCACCTTGGCCCGAGTGAGGGTCATGCTGGGAGTGACTAAGCAGATATGGGCGAGGCCTTCCTGCATGACCACAGCTGCCACATCGGCGCTCCAGGCTGGGTCACAGGCCTGCTCGATGCGCTCCAGAACGACACTGTCCCACTGTTTCTTGGCCAGGGTGAACTGGCGGTTGGGCTCCAGCTCGATGGTGTGGTAAGCCCCCATCTTGACATACTCATTCTCTTGGATGTTGGTCCCCTTGACCCGCAGCTGGCAGGCCTGAGAGTCGAAGTCGATGGCCTCCACGCACAGAGTGAGGGTAGTGCGCACCCGGTTGCTTCCCACGCTGCCCGTGGAGGACTCGGTCTGTACCTTGCGGATGGTGGAGGCGCGCAAGCTGTCGCCCACCTGCACTAGATTGTAGGTGTGCCACATGTCCTCCGGCTCCTCGGGGACCAGGGTCACCTGGCCCGCATTGTCTTTCTCGATGTCCTTCCTCACGAGCCTCATGACCTTGGCAGGGGCTCGCTGCCGGCACAAGAGGAACCGAGGGGGTCCCCACCGGGCCGGGGGCAGGGAGGGGAAAGGAAGTCTAGGCCGGGAAGGGGGCGGGGTCCGCTTCCTACAGCACTTGCCTGGCGGAAAGGGACTACTCTACGTCCAACTCAAGCGGGCGAGGCGGAGCACCAGCCTTTCTTCCCTCAGTCTCCGGCGGGCCGCGCGAAACCGGCACGAGAAACACCGCAGCGAACGCCGCACTCCCCGCGGTTCCAGCCGCCAGCACGAATCAAGCGGCTGATGCAATGAGGGCGCATGCGCACGTCTTACGCACCAAGGGGGAGGCGGAGCCGCATTTGCGCCTGCGCAAGCGGGCAGGCGCCCCTGACAGACGAACCAGCTAAGGAAAGCGCGCGGAATGTTTCGTGGCAAGTCGTTTATTTTAATGCTGACCTTTCACTTCCTAAGTTTTCTCTTCTCTCCCTGTTTGTGAAGAATCTTGAGGAGTATGGGAGTGCAAATATGGTTTTTTCAACTGCGTGCAGTTGCCGCTCTACACCTTCTCCCTCCGGGTAAATACAATTTCAAAACTTATCTAAAAGTAAAAGGAACTGTCAAAAAGTGCAGACTTGGCCCCAAACGTCCAAACTATTCCCAGCTTTGCTCCCGGCTTATCCGCACGCAGACGCTACACGCCTGTTGGAGTTGGCAGGTCCAGACGTTGTTTCTAAGAACGACTGGTCAGGTGGTTCTGAGCTCTGAGCAACGTGCTCAGCTGTTTTCTGCGCTTAGTTACCGAGTCTGCACGATCTGATTAACCCAAATGTTAAAGCGCTGATTCCAGAGAGAGAAGAGATCATCTGCGGAATTTAACCCTGGGTGGACCTCTCAGTTGCTTGACCTGATGTCCTGGGAATCCCATAATCCAAAATTGGCAGTCTCAGCTTTCCGCAACTCAGTGAAATGGTTAGGGTGGGGGTTGGGTCGCAATAGATTAGGGCAGGATAAGCTAAACTGAGAGCTGAGGCTATGGGAAGAGGGGAAAAACTGATCTACTGTGACCGACCCTGATGGAATAGCTACAGAATTGATTTCAAAGAAAATCCTTAAGTCATTTAACATTTTTTATTGGAAAGGGGGAGCGGAGGAGTTTGAGCAGTGGGGATTGCCTCTTAAAAAGACCAGTGAATAGAAAAAGCCCACCAAAGTTTTCTGGAGAGTTAAAATGGGGTGGAAGGCAGAGGAGTCCTACACACAGAGCTTCTCGTTCTCTTTCCTATCTTACTGGGTATGGCATTGAAAGGGAAGCTTACCACCCTGAACTGGTGAGAGAGAGGATGATAAGGGAGGAGTCTGACTTTGGCACAAGTCTTGCTACTCAAGTCTCAATTATCTGCCTCAGAGATTGTCAGGGGACACAAAAGTCCCCTCCAAAGCGCTAGGGCAAATTAGAACCGCTATTTTGCCGCCCTCCTTTCTTTCCCTCTTTCTCCTTACCTCCTTTCCCTCTTCCTTCCCCACCTTCCTATCCTACTGAATGCCCTGGCAAAGTTCCTCACTCAGATTGCCTTCTTCTTCCACTTCCAAGAGAAGCCAGCAACTTTTCACTGAGCAAGGAACTGATCACACTAAAGTGTGGAGATGGCTTTCCTCTAAAGGATGCTGTATCTTTGGGAAAGGTGCTGCTTAACTTAGAAGAATTCCTAACTGGTAGAGTGAGAGAGAGAGAGTGTGTGTGTATGTATAAGAGAGAGAGAAAGAAAGGAAGAGATACTCTGAGGTGCCCTTGATCACTTTTCTAAGTACAATCCACCTCTCTGGAAAATCTGCCAAGAATCTAAAACCACAGAATCACAGTGGTAGGTGCACAATAGGATCTTAATAAATATTAGGTTTTTATTGAAGAGCTATCGTTTATTAAATATTCACCAGGTACTTTCCTACATTCTTTCTTTCTAAGCCTCATCTGTAAGGTAAATATTTCTTATCCTTATTTTATAGATGAAGAAAATGAATTACAGAGAAGTTAAGAAATGGATTCAAGATCACATAACCAGCATTCAAATTCAGGTCTGCTTAACTCCACACTCTTCTCCTCTTTCCACGAACACAATTCTATGGTTGTGGATGCTTGAAATCATCTCTGCATCCCCACAAATTCTGTGCTGCTACCCACTGCCATTTCCTCTGAACTGCCACCTTTAGCAGTTAAAGACAGACTCAGGAACCAGCCTAGAGGATTTGAAAGGCACTGGTCTCTTCCTAGCTCTTTTATTACTTTTTTAAAAAACTTTATATTCTTCTTTTCAATGTAGTTTTTCTTCTGCCCAGACTAGGTCCCAATATAATCCTTGAGAAAGATCTAAGATTCTACTTTAGAAAAATACACATAGTATTTCTACATTTAAAAACTGTGGAAAACCCACATTGATGGTTAATTACATGGTTGGTTGTGTTTTTTTAAGTTATGAGGCAAACTGCTTTGGGCTGTCTTTTTAAATATAAATGTGCTTCAGTGATTGAACATACTACAAAACTTTTCACAGAATTACTATTTGATCTGAAACATCTGTAATAGAATTTTCTTTAGTAACTTGAGCTTATTGTTGAATGATCAGATGTTTTTCCCCCAGATTTTGGGTTGTAATTTAGTATTTCTAGACCAATCATTGCACTTTTATTTTGAGTTTTTTGGAGTTCTTATTCCCTATTAATTAAAATCCAAATTCCCTGGCATTCAAGGCCTCATGACATGGCCTTACAAGCTTTATTTCCCACTTGTCCCTTCCAGCACCCTATATTCCACTATGGGAGGAGTCTTTGTTCCCCATTCATCCGGGAACTTTCTACTTTGCTGCCTTAGCTCATACTCTTCTCTCTTTTTAAAATGTCACTTTCTCTCAGCCCTGCTTCCATAAATCCTACTTAAGGGCCAGCTTAAATGTTATCTCAAATTTGAAACCATGCATTATATTAATTGGAATACATATCTTTTCTTTCTTATTGAGCTCTGGATGGATTCATCCTTGTATCCGTCCACTGTCTCTTGGAAAGTCCCTTGCACATAATGGGCACTCATATATGAATGATAAGCTGAGTGGAACAGACGTAAAGCGTGGCAACTATAGTAACATTATCACAGGCACTTCTTAAGACCCTGCTATTGTTATCAGCTATGGTTCACTTAATTTAATAGTGGAAGTTTACAAAGTAATTCCTCTTATTTTAAAACTGCTATGGTGGGGGCCGGCCCCGTGGCACAGCAGTTAAGTTCGCACGTTCTGCTTCTGGGCAGCCTGGGGTTTGCTGGTTCAGATCCCAGGTGTGAACATGGTACCGCTTGGCAGGCTATGCTGTGGTAGGTGTCCCACATATAAAGTAGAGGAAGATGGGCATGGATGTTGGCTCAGGGCCAGGCTTCCTCAGCAAAAAGAGGAGGATTGGCAGCAGATGTTAGCTCAGGGCTAATCTTCCTAAAAAAAACTGCTATGGTTATAGCAGTGAAATAATACATAGCCATACATGGTATTTTCATTCTTTACTAAAATAAGCAAGATCATGAGAAAAAAACATAATTTAGCTATGTTGTTTTAAATTCTAATTTTAGATTCTAATTTAATTTTATACTTACTTATTGGATCTTAGAAAATAGAAATCTTTATATCAGTAACTTTAATTCTATTTATTTTTCCTATAACATTTTATTTAAATGAATCTCTCCAGAAAAAAAAAAGTCAGCGTTGTTGCCTCCAAAAGTTTTCAATTTGTTGTTTTTGATATACTTCCAATGTCTCAAAAGGAGAATGGGGCTAGAAGTCAGGCATCTTGGATTGCGATTCTTACCCTGTCAATTGTTTTTACTGTAATTCTTGGTAGCTCTCAGTCTCTTTGAAACTCAGTTTCTTTTACTTAAGAATTGAGGAAACTGAATTAAATAATTAAAATTGTTTTAATTGCAGAAATTGTGCTGCAGCAGTATTTAAAAAATTAAAACAATATCCATAATCTCACCCTAACACATTTGTTTTCAATTTTGCTTACTATGTTTTGAATTTGATTCTTCCTAAGGCCCAATTTAGTGGTAAAAGATTGATTCTACGTTTAGTGCTTGCACACCAAGAGTCGGCTCACGTGAGTTAAGGTCTTTTCTAGGTAGATTCTAGCAACTTTGGATAAGTCCCCTAACCTCTATAAACCTAAACTTTTTCATTCTAACTTGTTAATAAAATTATTTGTCCTGCCTCTCTCATTTGACAACCCTATATGGCTCTAATGAGATTAGGATAAATTGTAGAGCTCTAGAAACGTGTAGGGTACTATGGTAAATCTCTAAGAATGCCTGGCTCAAAGCTAGAAATCTGGATCAGACAAAGCAAGGAGAAAGGGCTCACTTTAACATGATTATAATTATTCAGCCTTGGAAACCTAACTGGTTCAGTAGAGTTGACTGACGGATGGTCTGTTGAGTGCGTTTATTTATACCAGCACCTCCTTTCCAGGGAAATGTTAGGTCAGTCCTACTGCATGAAGTGAGGGGTTCATGCACCTCATTGGTGAATTGGATTACGATCCTTCTTCCTTTTATAATAATATGTTAGAAATGGTTTGCATGGCAGCAGCAGGGATTATGGGCTCCTGAGGGATGGAAATCTTAAGTACCCTGTGCTTACTTAGCACAGTGACCCTTAAAGAGTAGGGGCTGTATAAATTTGGGTTCCATCTTATATTTTTGCAAAGCTTACTTTCCAGCAATACAAACCTAATCTTTTCCTTTCTCTGCTTACGGGGCTCCTCCCATCTTTGCTTTTTTGCTTGTCTTTTGCCTCTTTCAGACTCTGAGCCCCTTAAGAACAGAGACTACCTTTTATTTGTCTTTGTGTCCCTGGAACCCAGCACAAGAACTGGCACATAATCAATCATAGTTATTGTATGAAAGAATGAGTGGTTGTTAGTTCTTTAATACAGAGTTTTTAACTTGTCTATCACTGACATCTTAAAATTAGGAAATCTCATTCTGTTCTATGATGTTACTAAAAACTTTAAAAGAAGATTCCTCTTAAGGGTAAGCTTCTATAAACCTATTTCCATTTTTGAGATATCCATGCTTGGATAAGAAAATGATTATTTTAGACACTTCTTACTGAGGGAAGTTCTTAAAATGTTTTAAAATAACGTATATCAACAATTAGGGTTATCATATATGGTTTAGAAAATGATTTTTATAGGATAAGTAGCCAGAGCTCTTGATTGTGAATATCAAGTGATAAATGAGGTCGTTTAGAGAGAATGTCTAACCTCAGATTATACAAAGACGCCAATGTAACGTCCACAGGCAAAGGTAGTGGATGACCGGGAGGATTATTCAGCTAATTCAGGCAAAAGGGTAAAAAGGAAAAGGGTAAGTTGTTTTTTTTTAAGGAACTTGTTGTACTTACTATCTGAATTTCCTGTGATTAAAAATACTTACTTGCAGTTGTCACAAAACAATACAAAACCTCCTACCAAATAAACAAAATCTTATCAACAAAGTGTGTGTGTGTACGTGTGTTTCTGTTTGTATGTGTTCCTACGTAGTACAAGATCATTTCACCAAAAATATTACAATAAAATGTATAATATTTAAGACTGGTCAATACCCATGTGTTTTCAAACTTTAATATTTGGCAAACTACAAGTATAGCTAAGAAAATAATTTTGAAAGTACATTGTAATTTGTATTAAGAGTATAGGATTTATAATAAAATATGCAGACCATTCGTCTTAATCATTTGATGTTCTAAAGTATATAGGTGCCCTGTTCAAACGTAAGAATTTGCATTCATTTCAGCAGATCTCAGATAATTCATACAAAAAAAGCATATGTCTTCATTCCTTAATATTTGAATTACAATGATTTTTCAATTCAGATTTCTCACGTGTGTTGTTTATAGAGATCTACTGTTTGGGTAAAACAATAGTAGTGTTTTTGTACATAAAGTGAATTCTTAACCCCAACCAGTGAATATATTTTGATCTCCTTTTAAGCCTTAGTTGACTTTTTACTCTTCCTTTTAAATTATAGAAGACTTTAGATAAAAGTTAGGTCCTTCGTGTTATATATATATATATATATAACCTAGTACTAGCCACCAATATTACAGAAAGTTACAGTTTCCCAAAACTAGAGTCATTCATTGATCCTGTGCAACTGGAACATTTTTTGACTACTTTATTGTCACCATTCTCCTGAGTCTTCCTTTTAAAGGTAGAGTATTCAGAGGAAGCTTTGTTGTTGGGATCTGGTGAGGCTGCTGGGGCCAGAGGAACAACTATCCCCTGAATTAGATACAAGCTTGGCTCTGGAAGAGAACTAAGAACAGGGACAACGTTCATATCTTTGTATCCAGAAGGAGTGTCATGTCATATGTATCCAAAAGGAGTGTGTTTGAAATCTTATGATACAGTTTTTAAAAATACAAAGAAATGAGGGGCTGGCCCCGTGGCCGAGCGGTTAAGTTCGCGCGCTCCGCTGCAGACGGCCCAGTGTTTCGTTGGTTCGAATCCTGGGCGCGGACATGACACCACTCATCAAACCACGCTGAGGCAGCGTCCCACATGCCACAACTAGAAGGACCCACAACAAAGAATATACAACTATGTACCGGGGGGCTTTGGGGAGAAAAAGGGAAAAAATAAAATCTTAAAAATACAAAGAAATGTGATAGAAGGTTGCCATGTAGATCTATTATATGTTATTGATTGTAATTTTCAGGTCACATTTTCCCACATTTCAATGTCTCTGAAACTAGGAGGCATCTAACAATCTATCAATTATAATTGGATTGGCGGTGCTTTTCTTTCTTAGTAATGGATAAAATAACGGTGCACCATTCAATTAATGGTGTCGTGCATTCAATTAGATATAAATATGGGTAGATATAAATATTCCAGGTGGGGATATAATTAAAGGAGACAATCTGATCCCTTAAGTATGAGTTTATCTATATTGTTTTGTGATTCATTCAATAACAAATTTTCAAGTGCCTATTATTCTTGATGCTAAGGATGATAATCAAAGACCCTACCCTCACAGAGCATACAGCAAGCTAGGAAGACAGACAATTAGCTGTCTAATTATAATATCAAGTGGTATGTTATCGAAGCAAAGGTGCTAGGGGCTTACACAATCTCTTACACATTTCTTGGAAATGACATTCATATGGGCACTTGAGGATCAGTAGCAGTATAAGTAACTTGTGCAAAGGCCCAGAGACTTCAGAGAAGCTGGCACAAGAGAAGAGCTGAAAGAAGCTCAATAATCTTGAGGAAAGGAATATATTCAGCTCATTTGCATCTCTTGATACTCTACTGTACTTGCTTTGAGAGCGAACACAATTCTCCAGTCACAGACCACTCTGAATAGGCAATGAATTCTGACTGTAGCATTGTGGCAACAATTCCAACTATCTTTCATCTTAATTTCTTATCATTAATTCAAATACACTATTTTATGTTTCCTACAACAGAAGAGCAGTGTAGGTAAAGAACAGCATTTTGATCCCTAATTTTCTGAATATATTTTAAACATGAGCTACTTTATTTTATGAAATATTTTAAGGGGTATGTGAAAAGTCAGCAAGTTCTAAATCTAATGGGAAGTTTATTGGGTTGGAGATGGAGGAACACAGGCAGAGGAACATCCATCTAAGGAAGTAAGATCAACAGTTACAAACTGTGGCCCAAGAGCTCAAGCATCAAAAGCATCCTGATGGAAGGGAAGAAAAATAGGCAAACTAATTTAGCATATATACTTCATTCCTACTCTCACTGCCGATTTACTAAACAAACAGACAGACAAAAATTCTATGAATTTATTGTTGCCTTTACAGACATCATAGTGACTAAAGAGTTTTACCATCTTTAGTAATTCCTGACAATCCATTGTGTGCCATTGGACGTCATTTCTTTGTTACGGGTAAGTGGCTGACTTCCTCCCATATTCAGCCATCACCTCACTGGACTTCATCTAGAATAGGAAATCTTGCCTGGGAAAAAAGTCACAAAAGAAAATCCTTGCTTCTAGGCTAACTAACATGTTTCTAGGGAAGAGAGACATGTAACTCAATTAGGGGTAATTGTATATTTATATTCTTAATAACCAGAGATAGTAGTCTTATTTGAGTTATAATTAATGTAGAGAGGGACATCATCTAATTTCACTATATACTTAAATGTCATGAAAGTAACAGGCTCACTTGCATCATTAATTAGATCCTTATCAAAGTGTTTTAGACAATTATGCTTGGATTTACCATTTAGAAGGTTGAGCAAGAGGGAAATGGACTTACATTTACACAGCCTCCATGGCATATTATTTCAGAGCATGAGAAATCTGAATTAAGCACAGGCTTTGCCATTTACTAGTTGTGTGACTGGACAAATTAACCTCTTAGTATTTTGGTTTCTCTATCTCTAAAATATGGATAATAGTTCCAAAATTTTCCCTTTTTTTGAGATTAAAATGAATTAATACATGCAAAGTTCTTAGCACAGGGCCTCACACATATAATACGTTCTCAAAAAATACGTGCCTTTCGACATTCAGTTGTGCAAGTTTTTCTCTCTTATTGTTTGTCTTGACCTGCATCCCCTGGGAGTTTGAATTCTGCCATTTGGATGTGGCCAATGGGAGGACGGGGCAAGGCATTAGAAGGTAGGAGGAAAAGGAGGGGTGTTTATTTCCCCTGCGCCCTCCCTCCTCAGCTTCAATTTTGGCACTAGCTGCATTCCTCCTCCTACGGCCACAGCTCCTGTCCATTGACGCCCTCCCGTAGCCCGAGTTCACAGTCACGCTGACCCTGCTACCTCGCAGGCCTGGGAGTAGTAATGGCTTGTCTTCCCACTGTTCTCTCAGGTGCTTTCTTTCCACTCTTGCTTGTCCTAGGTGCTCCACCATCTTTTGTCAGTTCCTTTAAACGCCTCTGCAGACAGTCCCTTTATTAAACTTTCTTCACTTAAATCCTTTATATGTACCACTAGTTTTTTGTTGGGACTTTGACATACATAAAATGACTAAAGATTTTATTTGGACATAGGAAGGATACCTTTTTATTTTTTTTAAATTGAGTTCATAATAGTTTACATCAATGGGAAATTTCAATTGTACATTATTTCTTGACTGTCATCACATAAGTGCTCCCCTTCACCCCCTGTGCCCACCCCCCACCCCCGGCCCCCTGGTAACCAGAAGGATATCTTTCTTGATGAATCATTTTTAAATATTGGAAAAGTCTACTACAAGACAGTTCTAATCTAACAGGAAGTGAACTGGAAAGATGGTGGGCAGTGGTTGTGATGTAAACCCAGCTTTGAAGGCTGGAGAGAGTTTGTTTAGATGGCAGGGGGTGGTGAGAAGGAAGGGTGGAGTGCTTTTCTAGATGCATAAAACAAGACCATATCCACAGTAGCAAAATGGGGACAGTAAGGAAATGTGACTGGCTGTCATGGGTAGTTTACGTTTAGAGGTTTTGGTAGACAGAATAATGGTCTCCCAAATATGTCCATGTCCTAATCCTGGAACCTCCAAATATGTCTCCTTTTGTTGGCAAAAGGCACTTGGCAGTTGTGATTAAATTAAGGATCTTGTGAGGGGGAAATTATGCTGGATTTTCCTGGTGGGCCCAATGTAGTTAGAAGGATCCTTATAAGAAGGAGGCAATAGGGTCAGAGTCAGAGAAGGAGATATGATGATGAAGTGGAGTGAGAGGGTAAGGTTTGAAGATGCTACTCTGCTGGCTTTGCAGATGGAGGATGGAGCCATAAGCCAAGGAGTGCAGGTGGCCTCTATAAGCTGGAAAAGGCAAGGAAATAAATTGTCCCCTAGAGCCTCCAGAAGAAACATGGCCCCGCCAGCACCTTGATTTTAGCCCAGTGAGACTTCTGACCGACAGAACTGTAAGATAGTAGATGGGTCATTTTAAGCCAATAAATCGATGGCAATTTGTTACAACATCAATAGGAAACTGACACAACGGTAGTAGGAGATAGAGTGCTGAATTAGGGCGGACCCTGAAAGGTCAGTTGAAAATTTTGGATTTTATCTGAAAGTCCACTATTAACCACCAAAGAGTTTGACTAAAGACTAAGATATAATGAAAATTACGAATTAGAAAGTTGGATTAGTTAGGAAGAGGTTGGGTTCAGATTGGGACAAGAAGATGAGCTCTACAGTAGTGTGCATGAGCGTGCACTCTATGAGTTGATGAGACGTTTCCATGGAAGCTGACAAGGTGATGACTGACAGAGAAACCAGCAAAGGGAAGGAAGAAGTCAAACTTCAGATCCTTCTGTTATGAAATGGGCATAAATATAGCACATATAGGAACCTGTTGATTCTGTGACGACCTTTTAAATTCTAACTTTCAATATGATTGAATAATATATATATCGATATAATACATATATATACATACACACACACAAAGGGGAATTAAATATAATGTAGAAATATCTGCATTATTTTCCTTTAAGTCCCTTCCTGAATTTGGCACCATTTATTACCCCAACAACTGCAGAAAACCGACAGTATGCAATGGTGACTGCTTTAGGCATGGGGAAGTAAAGTAGTTGAACTTAAAAAAAAATACTTCAATTTATATATATATACATATATATATAAAATATATTGAATATTCAATATAAATGTGTTTATTATAAATATTTAAATTTATATATATATGAAACGGTAACTTGTTAACCTCCTGTGGTTTTTTAAGTTTCATTCTTGTCTTTTTGCAGGATATACAAACGTCATCTGATCATTTCTGCACTCGTGACTGCTTATTTGGTAAAGTGAAAAAGGTACAACTTGAATAGTTAGTAAACCATTCAGATTTTGCCCAAGAACCAAAAACTGCAAACAACCTCCAAAAAATTTGAGTTGGAGAAGAATCATGGGTCAAATATGTATAAAGCGTAGTGACAGTGGCTGATAAGCTGAACTGTTCCCTGGCTATAAAGCTGTTCAGAAGTTACCACTGTTGGGACTATTGGACATTTCCTGAGTAGTGGAGAATGTTTGTATGAAAAGCCAGTAGCTTAACTCTTTTTATACCACCTCACTATGAAAAAACGCTTTGCTTACTAATAATCCATTTCTAAGTGATCTTCATAAATTTTATCATGCTTGGCCATCTAAGCCAGGCTAAACTGGCTGGATCACCCCTGTTTTTAACAGTAAAATGCTAAGTTAACTGGTACCAATAAGCATGCCAGAAGTAAAGACACTGAACAATTGAATATTGATGATATGTAAAGCGAACCATTAATTAAACAATTAGGTGATTTTTCCTTCACACAAAGTTTCACCTCCTCTGCCTTCTTTGTTTCAGCGTTGCAACTTTCCCTCCTCAGTCAGTAACTGGTTAAAAAGACCTGACCATGGGTTAATCATTTGGAAAATCCTAGAAAATGCTATGATTCAAGCTTTTGCTAAATTGGATATAGCTTTGCATCTCCACTGTTTTTTAAGGCCCGCCTTAAAAATACCTCTTTATGCACCAGTAACAATACATACTGTATTTTGCATTTGAAAAAAATTTTCTCTGTGATATTTACAGAGTAAATGTTCGGTATTCCTTCCTCAATTTCAAAATGTTCCTCCTCTTGAGAGCTAATATAGAAACATCGTTTTGGGACAAGAGGCAATTTTGCCCTGCATTCCTCTCTTTTCTTGTTCCGTAGCAGAAAATATCTTGAATACCTGACAGCAAGAAAATGCAACAATGCCCACACTCGAGCAACCTGAGGGTAGGAACTTTGCGTATAAATCAGGCGCCCTCTAGATACCACTCGCCAAAAAAAAGGGGGAGAGGGAGCCATTCAACAAAGTCCTAAAATACAATGCATATTGGTCAAAACAACTTCAATTGGAAAAGTCAATTCTACCTTGTTAAGTTTTCAGCACTGCCTGCCTCCTACCTTTGGGGTGAAGGGTTTTGAAACGACATCAAAAGTAACGCACATCAAGATCAAACGCAGAAACTCCCTTCCGTATTCCAAACTGCCCAGACTACCTGGAGCACCCTAAAGTGAATCAGCACTCCCTCCTTCCTTGGGCCACAGCTCTGCTACTTCCCTCCCCAGTTCGAGCCCCGAGCCCCGCGCCCAGGAGATAAAAAAGCAGGGTAGCTCACCGGTGAGGAGCCAGCAGCAGGCGACAGCGATCCCTGGGCTGGCGCGGCGCCGGGGAGCCATGGCCAGAGCGGCCGCAGCGCCGGGGGACGCGCTGGATCGGAGGGCAGGACCCCGCAGGACCCGGCGCGAAGCCGCGCGCTCTGGGCCACTCCGCCCGCCGCCGTGGGTCGCAGTCTCTGGCCCGGCCGGTCGCAGCGCCCAGTAGCCGCAGAATGATTTCCTGTGTTTTCGACCAATGCCTCTAAGTCCGCTCCACGCTTTTCACATCCCAGATGGATTGCCACATCGCCCGCCCCTTCGCGCTCCGGGTCTCTGAAATCCCACTGGCAGTCTCCCAGGCTCTGTCCGAGACATGGACAAATAAAGCCAACTTCGCGGGTCCGTGTTTAGGCTAAAGTCCACAAGCTGCAAAGCAAACCTTAAAGGGACATCTGCCTTTCATTGAGAGGGTTATCCCGCTCTCCGTGCCAACTCCCTAAGGTGGTAGGAAGACGGGCGAACGCTGGACCTCAGGAGGGTGTCGCCAGCCCTTTGGCTCCGCCTTACTTCTCCCCGAGTCTGGGCAGGGAGGGCACTTTCAAAGTGCCTGGGCTCCTGGGCCCTTAAGGGGAGGCTGCTTTCCTGAAGTCCGATTGCGCAGAAGGGATTAGACGGTCTATGAAAGCGAGACGATTTGGTAGCCCCCTTCCCTTTCCTGCAGACTTTCGAACTTCGCTGTGCAGCCGTCTCGCACTAACCCAGCGAGTGTGGGGGCGGGAGGGGGCGTTCACCCGACACTCCCCGCTGGGGGCCTTGCTTTTGGTTACGGAGGGTTTGCTTCGTTTATGGGGATTCGTGGTTAAAGGCTGGTTGCAGATAAACTTTCTTTGGGAAGACTGTGATAAGTGGGAGAAAAAAGAATGGGAGGAAAAAAAAAAAGGGAGGAAGATAAATGTAAGAGGGAAGAAGGAAGGGAAAGAAGGGAGGAAAACGGTCTACTTAGAAATGAAATGTGTGTGTGTGGTTTTGTTTAAGCTGAATTAGGATGTTTGTACTTTGGGAGTTGAATCTAATAAAGAACTCTGGGCACTGTTTTATTTCTCCTTCTAAAAGTAAGAGTGTATTAAAACATGTTCGTGTTATTCCCTCCTGCCCACTCCCACTACTCCAGGGAATTGAGAATTGGGAAGTTAAGTTGACGCGTCAAAAAACTGGGGCTTGTTATCCCTCCCTGGGAGACCCAGGCCAGAAGAAGCCCTTAGGAGTTTGCATGCTTCCCTTTCTTGTCTGGTGAGTTGTACAACCTCTTTGAGTTAAGAGCCACATCTACATCTTAGCCTCACCAATTACTTGCAGCTGTGTCATGGTGGTTTTGAGAATTTCAAAGAAAGGGGAGGAGTGAATAAGTGGATTTGTGTTTAAACATGGTGGAGGGAATCAATTGGATTCAATCAATTCAATTCAACAACTAATTGAGCGTCTCTGTCTAGCAGGACTAGGGCTAGGCAGGACAAGAGTGCCACCCAAAGGAGGACTCCTTGCCTAGAACACAATACAGGTGACACGGTATAGGTAACCAAGGGAAGGGAAGGGAGAAGCTACAAGAATGATCGAATAGATTGCCACCAAATAGAAGATTGCCGGGGCTAACAGTTGGAGAAGGCAAAAGTTACAGAAGTTTAAGGAAGATCAGCAGTAGGGTGGATAGCACTGAGAGGTTGAAGGCCATCAAATCTCAGTACCATGACCCATCAGCTAAGGGATTCCTCTTCTACTTTATGTATTTGAAGTGACTCACTACTTAGTAAATACATTAAAAATCTTGTTTTTCCCTTCCAGCTTTCATATTTTCATTTTTTAGTCCTATCTTCAAAATTGCACAAATAAATCTCCAGAAAAATCACATCATGTTGGGTCACAGTTCAATCCCATTAAACATTACTTAGGCTCCTTTGCATGCATTTAGTGCTCTCATGTCCCAATTTGGCTTTGCAATCTCTCCCGTCTTCACTAACTGATGTCATCAGACTTCCTCCTGCTGTTCCCCTTCCTGGGAATGCTTTGCCACAGAATGCCTTTCCTGTGTGCATCTCATCTCTCTGTCTGTAGTCTCAGTTATGTCTTATGGGTCTCAGTATGACCCATAGGGCTTTGCACAATAATCAATAAATACTGATTAACTGATTATTGCTTGGACATTTAAAAATCATGATACATACATTCCCAAGAATATTTTTGCAAATTGCTCGGTTTTCAAAAATAGGTAACAGTATATATAGTATATACGTATATGTGTGTGTGTATATACATACATGGAATTCTAGAAAATTACAATATATTGAATTAGAAAAAGACGAAAAGAGAAGTAAAATTATATCTTACTGAAATAAAGTAGGATTAAAACATACTTATAATATGATTAAGGCTATAATTATTGAAAACTTTACCTTTCTTTTTTTGGGTTAATAAATACTTTGAATTTAAATATTTTTAAATCTACAATCTATTAATATACACTAATGGTGATGACTACCGCTACCAGTGCTGTGGTTGAAGTTAATTTTCATATGTGCTATGAATCTTACGGCAATACTTATTGATCTTCTTCATGTCAAATCAACGCAAATGTAAAGACTGAAAAATAGCTATTGCTGGAGAATTAAATTTAGAATAAGTACTCATTTTCTGAACTTCAATAAATCTAAACACAAATCAATGTTAGCAAAGCTATTTTCTTAACCAATTTTATCCTGACTGATGGGAAGACATGTCAGTGAGTAAACTGAAGCTTTGAGATGAAAACTAGGGTGACAAACTAATAATTACATGAGGTCACTTGATGGCAAATGTTAAGATCTAGACTTTTTACTATATATTCTTCCATTTTAAATGCGACCTAATTGGATCAGATCTCTTTTAGGGTTTGGAAATATGGGTGAAAATTAAAAGTACACTTAGAGGTTAGAGACTGAACTGATAAAGAATTTGGCAAATAGAGTCTGTGAAATGAGGGAAGAGTAACTGGGATTATTGACTGATAATCTCAAGAAGAAAAGCATACACTTCATTCCAAAGTCTTCTCCTTAGTGGTAATCTAACATACTGAGTAAAATTACTGCACGTTCTGAAGTTAGACTGCTTGGATTCACATCCTGGAACCACCACGTGGTAGCTGTGTGATTCGAGAAAAGTTATTTAGTTTGCCTATGCCCCGTTTTTCTCAAATGTAAAATGGGGATGGCAATACTGCCTCTCTCTGAAGGTTCATGTGAAGATTAAAGGACACAAGCCTACAAAGCACTTAGCACAAGCCTGGATTAGAGTAAGTGCTTAGTAGAAATGAATCATTCTTCTTCCCAGTAGTAAGAGAATTGGTGTTAGACAATGGAAACAGGGCCACGCCTGTGTGTGGTTGGCCCTATGGAAAGTGATGTAATTTGATGGGCATCAGGGGGAACTTTAGTGTCTGGGTAAGAACATCTCAATCAACTCCTATTATTGTTTTTAGGAACTTCACTTTTAGAATATTTACTTTGGACTGGGAAATTGTCTATAAAATGGGTACAATTGAGACATCAGAACCTGTTATGACCTTAACAAGGATTTGCTTTCCAAATTAGCTCGCTGCCAAAGAAATTTTTTTTTTAATAAGAGAAGAAAAGTTCACTAAGGGGTTGGGAATAGAAGTTATTTTAGAGTTCTGTCTCTGGTGTACACCAGGGTTCTTTGGTAGTGAGATGATGAGTTCTCAAAGGCACAGAATAAATAAAGTACTCCCACCGGGGTTGAGGGGCATGGTGGTATCAATTTTACTCAGTAGTAAATAATTTTAAAATTGTTCTATGTTAAAATAACAGATTTTTCTTAGAAAAATGCAAAATGATGTGTTGTTTTTGTTTTTTTGGTGAGGAAGATTGTCCCTGAGATAACATCAGTCTTCCTCTATTTTTTTTTTCCTGCTTTTTCCTCCCCAAATCCCCCCAGCACATAGTTGTATATTTCTTCCTCTATTTTGAATGTGGGACGCCACCACAGCATGGCTTGATGAGCAGTGTGTAGGTCTGCACCTGGGATCCAGACTTGCGAACCCTGGGCTCCTGAAGCATAGTGTGCAAACTTAACCACACACCACTGGCCTGGCCCCAAAATGATGTATTTTGAAGAGTTAAATGTGAAGTTTCAAATGAATTTTAAGGCAGCCTTAAAGTATGCTTTCATCCTGCCTCCTCAACTCTCAGGATTCAAAGGTAGGTGGTATTGTCTAGAGCTGTTTCTGCTTTTACAAAGATTTCATAAAGATTCAGATTTATAAATTTTACTATGTATGTATTCAGGGGAATGCCCTCCAAGACAATGAGGCTAACTCACCGAGCTAACCTATATGGGCAGCTTAGTCTAGTTCAATAATTTTAAGTGCCTGCTATGTTTTGGACTCCAGGGCTATGTTCTGCAGAGGCAAAAATGGGTAGGGCAGTTGTTTTTCTGCTAAAAATCTGCTGTCCATTAATTTCTTTCACTTGTAACCAGGAAGAGAAAATAAGCAGTTTTGTCCTCAATTCTAACATTGACATGTTTCATTTTAAGCCTGTTAAATTAAGCAGTGAAATTACCACATTACTTGTTGCTACTTCGACTGGAGAACTCATGATTGCTTCTTCTATGACCAAAATAAAGTCACAAGGATATGGAGCTTGAACTTCACTACCAACCAACCTTTTTTTTTTTGTTGTTATTGCGTAATGTTCTTGTGTGAATGTTTTTTCACTTAAAATATAAAATAGGTGTTCCTTCCACCCCATTTCCTGAACAATCCTGTGCCAGAAACCTGGTCCAAAGACATTTGGGCAACTGGTATTTATGAAAAAAATTGACTTCAGAATCCTGGTGAGGGGGCAGTTCTTAATACCATAGGAAACTTCCTTAAAACTTATTGGCAGACTTCAACATGAGTGACATGCTAGGGCTGCGGTGGGGGAGGGTACCAGGGTGGTGCCCTGGCAACAATACTCAATTTGTGGCACTGTCTGACTCAGAATAACCACCACTGAGGAGCAGTAACATTTTTGCTGCGTTGCCGGATCCCTTAATTTGAAATGTGAGTTAATTATCTTTTAAGCTGTTAGGCAATTCTAGGATTATTTGAGCAGGTTGATTTAGTTATTTTCCTTTAACCAATTTCTACAAAGTTAAATCAAATAAGTGGGCTCTAAAATCCCAGGATTGCAACAAATAAATGATCAATTAGTAGCTAAACCAAGGAGATTGGGATTTCTTGTAATAGGACTAGACCACTAAATATGTATGTGGGGGAAATACTCCTTTGTATTTGATAAAAAATAAATACATTAAGAGAAAGGGAGTCTATTATTTGGCTCTGAAATAATAACACTTAAATAGCTTGTTTTACAAATTATGTGGCTATTTTTCATCTGCTCTATTAGAGCATAATCTATACCAAGACAGCCAATTACTCATTTTTATTGCCTGCAGCATCTGCCCCCATGTAATTCATTCATTCAAACATTTATGGAGTTACGTCTGTGCAGCAGGAAGTCTTCTCAGTCCTGGGGATTCAAAGATAGGGAAGTGCTTGGCTCTATCCTCAAGAAAATTCACAAGCTACCTAGAGCTGTTCTAATGGCATCTGATGAGCCCTAGAATGGAGAATAAAGTCAATAGGAAGAAAAAGATAGAGTTTCATAGATATTGTAGCCTTGGATTTTAGCCTTCCAGGAAGTGGACAGAGGGTTTCACAGGCAGAGAAAATTGTGATGGGCATTCTAGACAGAGGCAGCATGAAATGGTTGAATAGACTGGAATATAAGTTAGGAAAGGAAAGTGAAGTTGTGACCAGATTTGAAAGGCTCTTAGAAAGATGCCAAGGAGTTTGGACTTCTAGTAAGCATGGAATATTTTCGTAGTTCTGAGTGACATATTCAAATGTTTTTTGCTCTGTTTATATTTTTTCCTCTTATTTGCTTCCTGAAGGGGCTTGATTTGATCTAGTTTTTGTAGTAGAGGAAATGAAATATATTAAAGCTATGAAGCACGCTGTGAAACTTTTATCCCCTGAATTTTTCTGCAGTGCCTTCTTTAAGGTAATTTATTATTATTTATTATCAATAAATACAATTATATACACTACCAGAATAAAAGCGGACGATTGGACATCTGTCTCTGACCAAACAGCATAAATAGCCTAGAAGAATAATCTTTGGTGGTTCTAAAATTTGAAGATGATGAAAATGAAGCTACTTATCATGATGCCTAGATACTCCAATTGGACACCATATAATAGGTATTTTAAACATTAGTAAAGATATACTGCCAATACTGGCCATTTTAAGCTTTTTGGACTCAAAGCAGATTAATGAGATGAAGGGAGCCACAAATTCATAATCATCCAAGTCTTTGTTCTGAGGGGCAGGGACTGCTTTTAAAGACCCTGCACTGGAAGGGGAGATTCTGGGGCTTTTCATGAAAGATAGCCATGACTAGTTGGTACCTCTCCAGGAAAAGAAAGTGTGGGCAGCCAAGAAGATATAGCCGGAGATTGGCAGTCAAAAGTCACTAAAGTTGCCAAGGTAAAGCAAGAATGAAAAGCCAAGTGTAAGCAAGCAATGAAGATGGAAGCATTGTGGAGCAAGGTTTGAGCTGGAAAGCCTGGAGACTTCAAAACTAAGGCCATAAATATCAGGATCTGCCTGGGTTTTTCTTTCATTTGGGCCCAGAGGTACTACAAAAGAAACAAGAAAAGAGTTTAAAGTACCTACTATGGAGTTATTGCAAAATTTATCTGAGCCATAAAAAGTAATAGGACATGTAATTATTCTATATTAAGTGTATTAATGACTAATTAGAAATGATATTAATTAAACAATTATATGTGTATATTGCAGGAAAGAATTTCATAGTTGCAAAAATGAGGAGTATAAAAGGAAACTATTTTTATGCAGCTAAGTTTCTCTCTCAAGCCCAATAAACAAGGACGTAATTCAAGGAGCCAGCTCTGTGGCTGAGTGGTTAAGTTCGTGTGCTGCACTTCAGCTGCCTCAGGTTTGCTGGTTCAGATCCTGGGTGTGGTCCTACATACCACTCATCAAGCCATGCTGTGGCTGCATCCCACATGGAAGAACTGGAATGACCTACAACTAGGATATACTACTGTGTACTGGAGCCTTGGGGAGAAAAAAACCAAAAGAGGAAGATTGGCAACAGATGTTAGCTCAGGACCAATCTTCCTCACCAAGAAAAAAGTTAAAAAAAAAAAAAAAAAGAAGTAATTCAGTGTTTCCCTCTCCTCTTTTTTTTTCTGGGATTGACTTTCCTTTTTTGTTTTTTTCTTACTTTAAGTTCTGCTGACAAACAAAGAAAAATGGAAGAATGTGTGACCAAAAGAATGAGTTTTCCTTTTCACAAGAGCTACAGAAACTTGTTGAATGCCTTGGATGAAAAGAGTTACAAAGGGTGTAAGAATGGAGAGAAATTGGTGGATTCTGAGATGGGCAAACTTGACCTAGAGTGACTACAAAGATAAAGGTGGAAAGCATCCAGACATGGCCTGATCCATACTTAAAGCAGCACTATCATTTACTAGCGCCTAGCAGCTGTGTGGGAGCCTATTCAGTGCCTGCCCATTATTCATAGGCCTACCAGTTGCTGTTCAGTAAGCAGAATATATGATCCGTATTAGGACCCAGTGGCTTAGCAGTTCCCCACCAAGCATAGCCAGCTGTTGTGTTGGCCTGGGTATAGCTTGAGTCAATCCACATATAACTACCCATGAAGATAATCTGTCAATAGCCTAGACCACTTAAAACATCGTAGGGGTAGGCCCTGGGTACCTGGAGGAGTGGTGGTGATGTAGAAAGGAAAACAACCACGCCCTCCAATCCCACCTGTGTTTGTTGGGGACTGACTAGAACAAAATTGAAATATTCATCTTAGTTGGGACAGATCAGAAGTATCCCTTATACATTTATAAAAATAAATTGCATTTAATTCGTCTAGGAATGATTATCAGTGCTTAGCAAAACTGGACATTAACATGCTTAAAAACAGGCCTGGAAAGTTACAAACTATATATCTGGCGCCTGACTATATCATAACTGGATATTTGTGTTAATCTCTTACAAGATCTTATAACTCATTTCTACAGAGACCACCCTGCCCAAAACACGCAAACACAAGTAGAATAAATCTTTTGATATAAATTCCATCTAGCTAGAGTAATAGTATTTAGATTTTTCTTATCATCTGTACAATGCTTAGATTTGAGACTGTTTTGTATTTTATGTCACTAGAAGTTAGGGAAAGTGAATTAGAATTTTCTACATTGATGATCAAAGCTGATTCTTCTGAGTAAAAATGGTATCTTTATCCCGTGAAAATGTCTTAATTAAAAACTCATTTTGTGTGGACTATATTAATAGGCATATTTGTGTAATATTAAAACAAACAAGGGGAGAGAAGTATTTCTGGAATTATGGAGTAAGTACCTCCAAAAATCTGCCCTCCATAAAGACTATGAGAACATTGGCAAAAATTGTGAAAATTAACTTTTTCAGAACTCTTGAATTAAACAAAGAGTTGCAAAATTAAAAACAAAAATCAAGAAAAACAGCTGAATCTCACAAAGAAGCAAACTCTGTGGCATTGTAATTTTCCATGTTTCCCTCTTCTTCCTCCCAGCTATGTGGTACCTTGAAATCAAATGACCTCACAACTAGAGTAACTTTGAAAATTGGCAATCTAGCAGCCACTGTAGGAGGCAGAACAGGTTTGGAGCTCCCCAAAATCCCCAACCCAACAGTATCATCACTATTTGACTTGAATGGCAGCTCCCTAAAAAGTTTTGTTCTCAAGATTTGTCTTTATTTGGCCTGACTCAGAGCCAGCTCTGTGAAAGTAGCCCTATTCCAAGGGCATTTGTCAAAAAAAAAAGTTGCTGGCCATTGTTTAACACCACGATAGCCTGAGTGGCAATACCAGTCAAGACAAATGAGAGGCTGACCAAAAAATACAAGAGGAAAAACTGGAGAATATGGTGTCCATAGGGAACTTTGAAAAGGTTCTACATATTCCTGAGAATGTAACCTTTTACATATGCATGAACATATGCGTGTGCCGGGCTATGTGTATGCTCTGGAAAGACCTGAGAAGACCCTAATCTCTCACCTCTGGCTGACCTTGAAGTTCTGTGCAATCAGGAAGTGAATGCTAAGGCAGAGTTGTACACTGCCCGTTGGAGCATTGAAGATATACCCTAATGTGCAGAGAGAATCCTTCATCAATGGCAGAGACACTTAATTAAACAGAAATCTCTGTTTAATCTTAAGTCACTATTAAGCTAATCAAGCAGAGACTTCAGTAGCTGTAAAAACAAAGAATAAAGACTTTACAGAATTAGTCCAGGAAGTTACTCAGCAAACACTCACAGCAGCAGCAATGACAGCAATAGATAGCAATAACAATAAACCCTACAGAGTAAGAAATCCGATTTTCAAAGTCTTCATATTAAAATATGTTCAATGTCCAATTTCAATAACAACAAAAAAGACACATAAATAAACAGGAAAGTATGGTCTAAACATAGGAAAAAAGTATCAATAGAAACTGTACCTTGGGAATCCTAAATTTTGGACTTACTAGAAAAAACTTTAAATCAGCTATAACAAAAATATTCAAAGAACCAAAGAAACTATGTCTAACAAATTAAAGTATGAGAATGATGTCTCACCAAATATAGACTATCAATAAAGGATAGATGTTATTTAAAAAAATAGAAATCATGAAAGTGAACAGCACAAGAGCTAAAATAAAAATTCACTAGAGGGGCTCAACAGCAGATTTGAAGCGGCAAAAGAGTCAGTGGACTTGAAGAGATTATCCAACCTGAGGAAGAGAACAACAACAACAAAAATAAAGAGAAATAAACAGAGTCTCAGAGACCTATGGGACACCATCAAGTGTGCCAACATGTGCATGATGAAAGTCCCAGAAGCAGAAGAGGGAGAAAAGGGACCAGAAAGCATATTTGAAAAAATAATGCCTGAAAACTTTTGAAATTTGAACTTTGAAATTGGTGAAAAATATTAATATTCATATCCAAGAACGTTAATGACTCAAACTAGGAAAAATCCAAAGAGATCCACACCTTGACTCATGGCAGTCAAACTGTCAAATGCTAAAGAAAAGAGAGAATAGTGAAAGCGGTAAGATAAAAGTACTCATTACACACAAGGGATTCTTAATAAGATTGTTGACTTCTTTTCAGAAATCATGAAGGCCAGAATAGAGCAGGATGACATATTGAAATTTCTGAAAGAAAAAGACTATTAACTCTATTTGGCAAAATTATCCTTCAAAAAAAAAAGAGAAATTTAGACATTCCCACCTAAAGAAATACTGAGATAAGTAATTGCTAGCAGACCTGCCCTACAAGAAGTACTAAAGAAGTCCTTCAATCTGAAATGAAAAGACTCTAGACAATAACACAAATTCATATAGAGAAATAAACACCAGTAAAGGTAACTACATATGTAACTGTGAAAGAGAATACAAATGTATTTTGTTTCTTTTCTTTTATTAAATTTAAAAGTAACTACATGGAGCAATAATTATAAAACTGTGTTGATGAGCTAATTAATAAGACATAATTTGTATGACAAGAGCGTACAAAAGAAGGGGAAGGAACGGGGCTATATTGGAGCAAAGTTTTTGTGAACTGTTGAAATTAATCTCAACTAGATTGTTTTACAACTACAATTAAGATGTTAATTGTAATCCCCCCAAAACTATGCAAAAAATAACTATAAAAAATGTAAAAGAAACAACAAGGGAATTACCATAGTCTACTATCACAAATATCCATTTAACAAAAACAGAAGGCAGTAATGAAAGAAGAAAAGGAGTTTCCTTATACCATACATAAAAATTAACTTAAAGTGCATCAGGAATCTAAATATAAGAGCTAAAACTATAAAACACTTAGTAGAAATATAGTTGTAAATCTTTAAGATCTTGAGTTAGGCAATGGTTTCTTAGATACAACACTAACAGCACAAGTAAGAAAATAAAAAATAGATAAATTGATCTTTATTAAAATTTAAAACTTTTGTGCTTCAAATGATGCCACCATGAATGTAAAAAGACAACCTACCTGATGGAAGAAAATATTCACAAATCATAAATCTGATAAGGATCTAGTACCCAGAAATATAAAGAACTGTTACAACTCAACAATAATAATTTTTAAAAACCCAATAAAGTATCCAATTTAAAAATAGACAAAGGCTATAAATACACATTTCTATAAATAAGAGGTAAACATAACCAATGAGTACATGAAAAGATGCCAAACATCATTAGTTATTGGAAAATTCAAATCAAAACCACAATGAAATAGTACTTCATACCCACTAGGATGGCTATGACAATAACAAGTGTTGGCATGCATGTGGAGAAATGAACACCCTCATAGAATGCAAAATGTGCAGCCGGTTTAGAGAACAGTTAGACAGTTCCTCAAAAGTTAAAAATAGTTAGTGTATGACCCAACAATGCCACTGAGACATTGAAAGAGAAATGAAAATATATATCTATGCAAAAACATGTTTTTTACACAAATGTTCATAGTAGCATTATTCAGAATAACGAAGCAGTGGAAACAACCCAAACATCCATCAATTGATAAATGGATAAATAAAATGTGGTATGTCTATATATTGGAATATCATTCAGCCATAAAGAGGATTAAAGTACTAATCCATGCTTCAACATGGGTGAGCCTTGGAAACATGCTAAGTGAAAGAAGCCAGACACACAAGTCCACATAGCGTGTTATTCCATTTATATGAAATGTCCAGAATAGGTAAATCCATAAACAAAGAAAGTAGATTAGTGGTTTCCAGGGGCTAAAGGGAGAGGAAATCAGGACTGACTGCTAATATGTAAGGGGATTCTGTTTTAAGGGTGATGAAAAGGTACCAAAATTAGACAGTAGTGATGGTTTCACGACTCTGTGAATACTAGGAACCACTGGAATTGTACACTTTGAAAGGGTTAATTTTATGTTATCTCAACACAGCTATTATTAAAAAAATAATACCCTACTAATAAACCACAGGGAATGGGTAGATGCCAAGAGGCCTAGTCTACATGCACGGTAATAGAATTAATGAAGAATGGTTTCTTCCTTAACTTTTGGGAAAGCCAATTAGGCTATGTGTCTACACTGGTATAGTTGGAATAATCAGTGATTCATAATCGCTACCTGTTATGCTTTTCGATAATGTGTAGAGATTTTACAGAAGAATAGCTTGATTGTAAATTGTAGTCTAAAATATTCTGTAGCAATTTGGCTGCTATGCAATTAGATGCAGAACAAGTGAAAAATAATATGTTCTTTTTCAGTTCTCAACTTGCACGTAAAAATTCTAGAGAACAACATGAAGTGCAATATGGACTGACAACGATTACAAAACAGAAAAAAACAGACTTCAAAATAAATGTGTTTGTTTAAATGATAGTAGTTGGTTTACTATTTGGTTGACGTGCTGATTCAATAATATCTACTAATTAGAACAAAGTGTTAAGCAACATAAAATTCACCTAGAATATCTCTATTGATCACAAAATTTTAAGGCACTTGTATGCAGTAGATGAGAAAACAAAATATGTAGAAGATATTCAGTGGGAAAAACTCTAGATCTCAACAGGAGACCATGGGCAAAGTAGGCGTTACAGAGAAATGCTCTCTCCATTTGCTCTCAGCGCTGTCATTGAATCCATAATTATAACTGTCCTAATAAAGTTAGATGTCGTAAAATTGAAAACAGTTAGTAATACTGGAAATAAAATCCCAACAAGTAAGCAACTTCTAGTGATCTGTCATTAACTCCAGTTGCTTACTTTAAGAATTATTCCAACCCTTATTTATAAAGCAATTAAATGGAATTCAAAGTTGACAAAATGAAATAGACTTGAAGTGACCCTGTATCCTAGGGGATTCTTATGATTTTCTTAAGAAGAAAAGGAAGACTGTTCTTCAGTCAAAAACTAATAAAGTCAGTAAATTACATGAGTCTGGTTGTGTCCTAACATTTAAAACACACATATGACTGTGAGCATGTGTGCAAGTACACACACACACACACACACATTCATCCCAGCACGTCAACCACAAGACGACACTGGTCTACCAGAAACACAGGATGAGGTTAAGAATGCTCACCTGCTTAGTTATATATGTGGCTCTTTGCAAAATTTCACCCTTCTGCTTCCTTTATCGCCTTTACATTTCAGCTTCTTAGCTGCTAAATGGTATCATCTTTCACTGTTATTTGCAAAGATTTACTCTCTTTCCAAATGTGAGGAGTTATGACACTTCATAAACATTGACAGAAAAACGTCTTAATTTATCTTTGTATCACATTTTATAATTATTAAGGATTGTTTCATTTATTATTATATTTGAATTTCACAATTTCCTCATTAAATAGGCTGGGGAGGTATCTCTAATTTACTTTAATTTTCAGAAATTCAGAGCCACGCAATAAATAGAATTACCAAGACTGATACATAACTGGATGCTTTGTTTTTTGTTTTTTAATTCTGTGTACCCACAATCTGGGAACATTTTTAAGATAATTTTTTAGAGGATTTACTTTGTATTAAGCTGGCATTTTCATTTTTGTCTGTTTGTAGTAAATATACACGTAAGATTAGAGTAAATCTCTAGAACACATCTGTTTCCTGTTCATTGTGAACATCACATTATAAGCTTTTGGAATGAAAAGTGGCATTTGACAACCTCAAGAAATGACAATGGCAGCAGTGATGATGTTTATTGGCTCTCACTGGTAATGTGAGAACTGATTATTTATCTCAAAAGCTTTGATAAAGTAAAGCAAACCTCGCAATATATTCAGTTAGTAAATAACCTTGAAATGATACGATTTCCAACAGCAAGAAATAAGAGTTTCAACAGAGAACTCAGTGATTTTTTAAAATATTAGCATTTCTTGAATACTTGCCCCAGTTGTTCTTGCTAATTTTATGACGCTGTCACAGGTTGAAGCCTGTGTGTGTGCAATACCTGTTATTCTATATTTTAGATAACAAGTAGTTGAAGCACCAGAACACATTTTCTACCTAAATAGTTTCACAGCTTTTAAATAATCTTCTATTTTGGTCAGGTTACTAACTTTTGACTTGGAAGAAAATTTACTGAAGTTTGCCTTTTGGTTTTAATTTGCTAGATTAAGAAATCTTAGTGTGGATCTTAAATATCTAAATGAAGGATTTGAGAATTAGAATCCCTTTGATGAGAGAACACATTTAACTTCTTATTTGAAGTGGAATCTATTATGTAAACACACATCAGACATGAAGAACTAAAGAAAAGCTACTAAGGCAAGAAGGAATTGCCTCTATCTCCTTTCCTCTCCCTTCCTCCACTTTCTCACCTCCTTTAGGGAAAGGTCTCTACAGTCCTTGCTTCTTTTCTGTAGAAATCAAAGTTCCCTCTCCAAGAATGAGGCCTCTCTGGTCACATAGATAAACTTACGTATGCATGTATGCGTGCATGCACGTATGTATTTATCTGCGACTCTGTCAGCTGTGACCCAGTAGATAATAGAAATTACAACTGGATGGGAGTTTGAATAGAATTCAATAAAGAGGCCGTTTACAGAGACGTGTAGTTAGGGCCAAGGGAAGCAGCAATGTGCGTTGGGTCACAACCTATTCCCACCTCTAGGCTTCCAGGTACAAAAGAAGGAGATGGCACTACCAATGTGAGTTGGAGCCTTGGAAGGGAGTGGGTGTCCAATAAAAGCTGTCCTTCTAGAAGGAGGCAGCTGGTGAGGTGGGGTGGGGGTGGAGGTAGAGCTTGAGGTGAGAAGGGAACAGGGAGGGCACCAGAAATCCTCTGCCTTCTCCCTTCTTGGGCTCTCTGGTATCCTGCCAAAGGCTTCTATTGGTCTAACCCTCTAGAGGGCAAGGGCACCGGGATGATGCCATTCAAAGGGGTGGGTCTCCCCTGGAACACAAATCAGAGTGGGAAAGGGCAGAGAATGGATCTGAGGGCCAAGGAGAGCATATGGAGAACAATCAGCCCCTGTCTCCAGTGCTTCAGTTTCTGAGTCTGGCTGCCTAACTTGAGGGGTGACTTGACTTCTCACAGCTTTGACTGTGTGCCTGCAAAGTGAGCATTCCTTCCCAAAAGGCTGGGATGATGCCTTATCTGTGCAGCCACCAAACTAAAGCAGGCAAGGCCTCCCTCTGTCCCTGCCCTCAACCCCTAGACTCCATGTTATGGGTGGTAGTGCTTGGGGGTGACAAGTGTTTTCTAATAGGTCCCTCTAATTTTAGGGTGTCCACGTCCCAGAGTTAATTTACAAGGATGAATTGAAGTCAGAGCCATCATCTTAGAGATTTGCTCTGGTGGGTTCCAGCCCTCTCAGCTAACTTCAACTAGTTCGGGGCTTTGATTTTCATATTGGCCCATACCTCGAGGCTGATAGCTCCTCCGAGGTGCCCAGGGACTCTGGTTGTGCTCAAAGCACTGGCATGCATATTTTAGTTGGATGAAAATTCACCAGACTAGAAAGGCCCTTATCCAAAACTCTGAAATATTGTTTCTATAAAATGAAATTGTTTTGAAACCAAATTCCATATTTATTCTTGATTAACACTGGAGGTTCAGACTGTAAACACTCCTCAATATGGTGAAAAAATGTATTTAAAGTAAGCTTTCCTGTGTTACATTTGTGTGCAGCTCTGGTTCTCAAGTTAGGAAAGAAATCTTCTTGCCAAAAGGTACTGGAATCGTCCTTAAGAAAGCATCTGTTTGGTATCATGTAAACAAGGACTAATACGATGACAATTAAATATTATTGAACATTATTAATGAATCTTATTATCCCATATTTTCAAGGTTACTTAAATTCACCTCTCTGGGAGGTCAGGGAGAAAATTATAGCCAGTGAACACATGGGAATTAGCTGCTACGTTCTGCTGAATGACACCATTGATCCAGGGAGATCCAATTCTTCTAGGAATTACATACTTTCAAAATATGGAGACAATTATGACCGGTACTATGAAGGCTGTTATGATAGTATGTCCTTCCGTAGTATTTCTATTATTCAAAAAATATAGTGTTAAAGTTGAAGAAGAAAATACAATAAGACAATGCTTAAAAAGAAAATCTAAAACTTACAAATGAAGGAAATAAAGATATTAGATTGTGCTAATGAGCTGCCCTTGAGATTCTACTACTTGATTGCTCAGTGTAGCAAAAATTATCTTGTCTGTCAAGATTTATATAGGGAAGGATCATGAAATCTAAGCTGAAACCCTCGTCTTTAAATTCAGATTTTTATTGGTTCATTTATCAACACACAATATAAAGTCCTCCTTAAGTGCTTGACTAAGAATATGGGTGGGGGCATATAGAGTAAAGGTAGGGGTATGTGAAGCGGACATCTGGTTGGCGAGCAGACAAATCAATGGAGGTAGATAGAGATCAGCATTACCTAAGGGCCCCACAGTTTGCTATGAGAGCACAAAGTAAGGAACAATGAGTACGTTTTCTAAGTAGCTGAGCAAGAGGGGTTATGAAATGTTCCAATGCAGGAGTAGGAATCTGGGGCTTTCGTTTCAATTGTGAAAAATCAGAGGGGGGGCGGGCAGGGAGAATACAAATCAGTGCTTTCATTTCATTTGGGTGAGGCTGATAAAGAGGAAACTACTAGGAGAGGAACGCAGAGCAGGTCAGAGGGTCAAGGGCAGAAGGGTTCTTGTGACAGACAGCAGCTGGAGATAGAAGGGCTTGTTTGTTTAAATTTAGTTTGCCACTGCAATTTAAAATGCTAAATTACATATATATATATATATATGTATGTATATATATATGAACTCTCAATAAACTCTTTAAATCTGCTTATCTGTAGGATCTGCCACTTTTGTTAAAAAAGATATTTGTTATTATTTGGGAACCTACAAGAAGTCTTCAGAACTTAGCTAGCAGAGGGTATGTGGGAATCTTGTGCTTCAATTTCTTGACTTAGTAGCACACTAAATACTTATGGAGTACCTATTATATGCAAAGCATTATAAGCTACAATAAAAAATATATATCACCTAATATCAATTTTTTCTCTAGTCCAGAACCTTTAATTGAATAAGGGTCTTTCATGCTGGTGTGCATGTGTATGTGTGTGTGTTTTAGATACTTTGTTATATAAAAAGGAAAGAATTATCAAAGTGTTTTATAAAGATAACTTCCCTAGAAAAAAGCCATGACCTACTGAAAACATTTTGGACAGCCACACAAAAAATCAACCTTGTAAACAAGGATTTCTGGAAGTTTGATACACAAGGTCCTCCACCCATTTTCCTGTCGCACAGGATGTAATGGCTTTTGTTGAAATGGAATGTGACACTAAGGAACTGGCAGTCACTGAATGTGTGGCTTATTATTTGGGTCACTCTATAGAGCTCCATTTACTGGAAATCAAACGACTTCTAATAGGATGTATTTGTGTCAAAAAAAATGTAAGGTTTTGTTGTGAAACTATTCAGGCATAGGGATTAATATTTCATACATGCCAAGGATAGTTTTATTCTTAAAAGTCTGCATTCACAGCCTAGGTACATATGTAATCACTTTCTTTGAGTAGGAATTAAGACCCATGATCCTACCTTACTTAATTATTGCCTCCTAACGTAATTTCTGTTAGAATGAACTGTCATTTAACAGTGGAACTTCTTTAGGGTGTTGATGACTTAGTGGGAGTGAAATAACACATTTTAACCTAATAATTTACTCAAATCACATTATATGGTTACTTTATTGAATTTTATTTTTGGAACCAAGATTTTACATGCTGTTAATGACTATATCTACTGTACTCTACGTTACAACTGAGTTTTGCTTTTTGAACCATAAGTTAATAAAAGTGATTAATCATATCTATTTTCCTGTTGGCCTTGACTGAGTCCACAACTATAAGGCAAGACTGAGTACTGATTTAAGATTATTTAACTTTATGTGCTATATCCATTGAATACTATTCTGCTAGTTAAGTGACTGCTGCTCTCAGGTAGAAAGGTTTGTACACATATTCATAAATTCATTCATTCATTTACACTTCACAGTTTATTGAGCACCTACTATATCCCAAACCATTCTCAGGTCGTAGATAAGATAGACAGTCCCTGCCCTCATGAAGGCTATCATTTGTTGAGAGGAGATAAACAATAAACAATAAATGGATAAATGAGAAAATATGTCACATAGGAATAAATATTACACAGATAATTATAATAGAGTGGCTGGTGGCTACTTTCATTTGGATAGTCAGAAAAGACCTATCTGAGGAAGTGATATTTAATGTGCCTTTTGAATGACAAGAAGTCAGCCTTGTGAATTTTGCGTAAGTATCTCCTAAGTTTCTACACAAAGCAAGGACAAAAGTAAATTTAGAACAAATCCAATCTCCTGGTGACACAAATTTTCCCTTACCCATTCCTTCATGAATGTGCACACCTTTGGTCAAGAAGACTGGTGACTGTGTGTAGAAATGGAGAAAAAGCAATATTGGAAAAAGAAATCCAGGAGTAAGTTGCATTGAGGGTGAGTTATTTGCAGAGGTGACTGTAAAGTAAGAATGAGCCACAGTATGACTAGATGGAGGATGTAGGAAGAAGGAGAACACGGGAAGAACAAGAAAATTAAAAGCAATTCTCATTTATTTCTCATCCATCTACCCACTGGGCCTAGAGATGCAAAGAATTAGCAAAAGGATGGCTTGACCAAGTAGCACGGGCTATTTGTGTAGGCACAGGAGAAACTGCTCAGAGAGTCAGGTCACTTTCACCCACAGTTAATAGCATAACTTTATTCAGAATCTGGCATCATATTCTACATTACAAAAAGCAACTTTAAAAGATCAAATTAGGTGTATGTATCTAAGAGTAAAGCATATTTAAATAATAGGTAACAATCTAATTATATGTATCCTGACTCTCTCCCTTCACAATAGATTTTTTTTTTTTTGGTGTTAGTGTACAGGTATGAAAAATATTAGTTCTCTTTCAAACTGTGGCTTCTCTAACTTTTGCATAAGTCTAAATGAGGAGCCCCAAGGCTTGTTAGGATGCATTTCCCATCTCAGAGTTATGTCTAAACGGCTCTTTATAATCGGAGGAAATAAAATCATATAAACAAATTTGGTCATTAAATGGAATACCAAAGACGCAAGTAAGAAAATCTGTGCGCCAACTGGTTTCCAATTGCTTGTTTGGGCTACATAAACTGAAGTTAGAGAGAAATCAACCAGGTGACATTGGCTTGTGTTCGGAGTTCAGCACCATGCCAGACAGAATTTGGAACACTAATGTGTAGTGTCCAGAAAAAGCATGCCTGGCGATTAGAAATGGAACATAGAATTCCCTAATATTCTGAGAAACTGTGGGCTCAATTTAAAATGTCTGTTTGTGAGGATTACTTTTAATCTAGCCTTCCCCAGAAGAAAGGGGAAAGGGAAAAGCATTTCATTATTTTAAGCAGAACAAAACCAATCTTGCAATACTCCATTTTAAAACTATGCTACGTCTAGAGTGATGGGTAGCAAAGCATTTTTGTGTATTTTTATTGAATGAAACATGTTTTGTGGTTTAAATTACCAATTTTTTGCTCAGGAAGTGTTTAATAACTTTTATTATTCCCCTCTTGACAAAAGAAATCTATACAAATACAAATTAGACAATAAGTAAACAAAGAATACAAATTATACAATAAATAAAATAATACATAGTTTTGCCATGGAGTGATAACCTGTTAGTAACATTGAGAGTCTTTAAAACTTATTTTGATGCATATATGTATACATGAATATTTATAAAATTGCGATCAGGCTATGCATACTATGTTCTTGTAATCTATTTTTTTATTATATAGTTTCACTATGTAATCTGTTTTTTATTATGAACATATTTTCATGCCATTGAATATATATCGATGCTATCATTTTTAATTATTACATTTCATTGCATAGATTTATCATGTCTTCTTCTGTTGGTTACTTAAATCGTTTCCAATTTTTGTTATCAAAAGCAATGTTTTACTGGATTTAATCAAAGTTAAACAGTAAAATAAAAGCACATGTGATGGACACTTAACCCAATCTAGGAGATCAGTGAAAGCTTCTCAGAAGCTTAAACCTTTAAGCTGACACATAAAAGGTGAGACCTGAGAAGCCCATCTGTGAATGATGAAGAAAGACAAGAACTAAGATGAACATCCTTTCTCTTTATTCTTAATCTTTCTTTAATCGTTAACTTAGTAGAACATTCTTGAAATGCTTTCTTGTTCTCACTGACCCTCAGAATTCAGAAATAAATCCTTTTACTCTTCTCTCTCTCTTTCTCTTCCTCTCTCTGTTTTATTAGCAACTATGTAGTTATTAGTATAGGTAGAATAAAAATTGGCTCTTTTTTTCAGGATATAATTGAACAAACTGATTATGCAACCAAATTGCGTGCATTTTCTGTAGTGCCATATTTGAGAATAGTCTCATTTAATCAGGCATAACAAGTCCATCTTTAGTGGATAAGGGTTGTACATCATATGTGGAATCAATGCCTGCAAAGCCCTACCAGGATAAAGCTCAGATGTCTGTTCTATGATTTACAAGTTAAGTCTTAGGGGTGATAAATAGGGTTACTTCCTGGCGTCCCAGGAACCCTGCATATTTGGAGGATCTTGAAAACAGAAAAGTTGACCTACATTTGCCCCATCTTTTCTCACTATTATCTTAATCATCCTTAACGTCCATTTCCAATATCATCTTCTCCACATATCCTTAAGAAGCGACCGTGAATTAGAGAATGATAAACTCTCCTCCTTGAGCTGGGCCCAGTAGTTAGGAGAACCCAAGGAGTAATAAAGATCAGAGGATAACATAGTAAAGAAACTTACAAGATCAGAAATAGACATTATGATTTAAGCTAGAGACAGGAAAGAAAGTAAAGATTAAGCAAGGATTCAACGTGGAAGATACATGTCTACCTTATAAAACAGTTGTGGATAGGGCCCATATCATGAGCCTGAGAAAATATAGAGAGATTAGAATTCCTAGGTCATACATAGCAACACACCAGCCGAGCTGGTTTTAAAAAGTGTTCCTGCCAATGTCACTTCAGTCATACATCAAGTGGGGGTTGTGGGCAAAGTTGTATTAATATTTGTTTATTTCAGGTTGTCGAGGATTTTATGAACTGGTTTTATATAGGTTACAGGAAATTATTCACATATGAATTATCACTTTTCTCTGTTGGTTCTATTTTGGGTGAGGTAGGTGGGTGACACTATATTGTGGCAAATGAGAGCTGCAGTGTTCAAGAGACTGGGCCACAAAAGCTTGGGAGAAATAAGAGGAGCTAGAGGTTGGAAAGAAATATTCTAAGGCAGATCAACTGTGGCCTCCTGACTCCCAGTGCAGAGTGAAATTTTTAGCAATATTTTAAGAACAAGATAATGAAATAAGTATTTGCCAGCAAAATCTGAGAGGTTTGATCAACCTTTGAAAAAGTGATTTTACTTCCTTCAGATGGAGCATTGTGATGAAACAGACCAAAAAAGCTTTCAACAGTTTATTCATGTTCCAAAAGAATGCTGGTGTGTCCAGTGTCCAAATTCATCAGGGAAATATTGCTGTGAGCTTTCCAAGTTGGATTCATTTCATGACATGGCAAAGGAAATCGTCAACATTATAAATAGCTTTTGTACTCATGACCATACCTTCCCAATGCATGCAGGAATTCAAGCAAAATATGGACAATTTTCTTATTTTAGTGCTGTCAGCTGGATAGGAAGTGAAAACATGTTGAAGAGAATTTAAACTACATGTGGATATCAAGGAAGTTTTGGAGTTACGGAGATCTCTAAGAACCAACTGTCAGACCCCTCAGGGATCATGATATGGTGGTTTCTTACTGATATTAGAAGATAACACCATAGATTGGACTTAATTATAAGGAAAAACCAAACTAGATAAGAATCACTCGGCTTTCTTCAAGGATGTGAAATATTCAGATTTAAACCAGACTTGTGAGTTGAGTGAATAGAGATTCATTTCCTTTTTCTGATCTGCTCTAAGTCTAGTAGAGTCATAGATTGCTCACATTTGCAGATATGTTCTTGTGAAAAAAGGTCCAATTTTGGAGGAAGTTCTCAAGTTACAAGAAATATGAAACACACTTTAAGTTTTGACAGAAATTCTTGGAAGATAAACCTCAAGGTCTTCCTAGATAATCGCAAATCTGGTATAGCCACAGGCCTCAATATCCAAAGAAACTGATGAAATGGTAGGTGAACTTTTCTCAAGAAATTGACACACAAATTCCAGAACTCTGGAGATGTGTACATAAATATTAAAACTAATGAAATATTCAGCTCTGGGAACAAACTGGGCAAACATGTAGCAGGAACTACCAAAACATATCAGAAAGTCACCATTGATGATGTTAACATAGATTCAGAATTGGGATGAGCCCTGAAAAAAGCTCTTTTGTCTTCCCTTAAATGTCAACACTGTGTTCTTATTACTTGATCAAAAGTGATCAGTTAGTAACACTGGGTCAATTAAAAAAGCTTATACTTAAGAAATTGATTCAACCATATTTGGATTACTTTGACATGCTTTGAGCATTTATTGGGTTATATTTTACCAATGTCATCAATGAAAGACTCGTGTGGCCCACACTTGTGGATTTCTGGCCACATGACCTAATATAGAGAAACACGTAGAATAAGGGACCACCAACGCAGTAGTAGTTGCTCGGCATAGGACAGTCCCGTGAGATGTAAAAAAAGCAAATTAAGGCTCTTTTCATTATAATAACATAATCTAATTTAGGCTAAAATGTATATTTTGAAAGGGGACAATCACTTGGCCACAGAGGTATCTTTAAGATACACTGTCTATTTTCTTATGGCCCACGTGGTCTCATCTTCTCCGCTTCTCTTTGGTTATCTCTGCTATTCTCATTATCTGGCCAATCCCCTAAAATTAAAAATTATAATTTTACAAATACAAAAATGAAAATCTTATAAAACCAAAGATCCAAAAGGGAGCAAATCTGGTTGCCTTAGTGAAAAACCAGGCCACTTCATGGCTCAGGGGCTAATCCAAGTTGCAGTGCCCTTAGGTTAAGTGCCCAGGAATGTCACAAAGAATGACTACTCCTCTGCAAAGGACAGCCAAGAGCTATTTCTTTGAACATGTAGTTTATGAGTGTTTGTGTGTGTTTGTGAGGTGGGTAGTTGATTAGCAAGGAAGTTTCCAAGACGTTAGGCATGACACATATGTCTACTATGGGTTAGCAGTCTTAGTAATAACTCTTCTTCAGAAGAAAAAGCAAACAGGAAACCAGTGGCTTTCAGTTTCTGTCTCTGAAGTAAGTTAGTAATCATGACTATAAGACAGAAATCACAAACTCAAATAAGGCCATGGACTGCAGTATTAAAAAATCCATCTTAAGTTGTTTTCACAAAAATCCATGTCATATGCATATTAAAACATACAGAAATATTCTTCATTTCCACAAAATAAATGCAATTCTTCTCATTTTTTTTCTTAAACTCATTACCACCTACTAAAAAAGGTAAAAAAAGTGAAAAAAGTTTACTTTTTTTCCCTCAATTTTTATGGTGACATGGAGACAGAGAAATATTTTACTGTAATAAAATAAAACTGCAGATCAAATTAGATAACAGATGGAAACAGACATTTGTTGGTGAAAAGAGTGGAGAGAATTGGGGTGAACAGGAAACTCTAGGCCTTGTATAAAGGGAATAGTTGTGACTTTGATCCTGATGATTGCTGTCACTAGAATTTGGGCTTAATGGAACAATATCTCCTATTGCTTTAAAAGAAGTCAGAAATTTAGAATATTTAAAAATTGGAAATCATCTACTTTTTATATGTTGGTTTTTGTCCCTCTCTCTTCCAATTCTTCAGTGGAAATTCTTCAAGGAAAACCTATTTTGGGGGCTGGAAACTGTCCACAGGTCTCTAGTTTGTGACCGTGTCTGGAAAAAGATGAGGTAAAATTTCCTTTTCTTTTTATATTTTTGGGTAGTTTTGTTAACTTTCTCTTTTTTTAAAAAAAATTTATTTCTTTCCTAGTGATTAGAAAAATGGGCTTGTTTGAAGGGTAGAAAGGAGTTGAGTGCCAGGGAGCCTCCATGCTACTCAAAGGACAGATTTTTGAGTGGAGATTCCCCGTTTAATAAAGTAAATGTTGAGAACTTTTAAAAAGGGAGTTGAGTCCTTGACAGCTGAAGTAAGGAAGAAAGAAGTAAACAGAAAAGATTTGTCAAGTATCTATTTTTGTCACTATGTGACTTTGGGCAAATCATTTCTATTGGGTGTAAGTTGCTGAATCCTGGAATTAAGGGGCTAGACTAGACCAGAAGTTCTCAAACTTGTTCAACATTAGAAAACCTGCAGTTAGGATTCTGTTTTCCAGATACCATGTGTTTTTCATGGAGTGCCCATGATCTTTAATTTATCAGACAAACTAGGAGAAATTGTACTGGTAGAAAATAGAGTTAGATAGGAGCAAAATATAATCACAATTATTTGCATGTGCCCATGATAAATCAAACTATCATAATAAACAATTCTGTTTATATTTCCATATATATTTTGTATATATTTTCATCTGTCTGCTTCTTGTTTATTGATTTTTGACATCTACTAGTACTCGTTAGTTGATAAGTGACTGCAGTGCCAATATCTTAAGAGCAATTTATGAGAAAAAATTTAATTGAGAATTTTTTTTCTACTTTCTGTTTCTGCAAATTGGAAGCAATATTGCATTATTCGATTTTATGGTGGGAAATCTTGGTCTAGCCATTGTGGGAACGTAGTTTAGGACCACTGGAGTAGTTCCCTAAGGCCCCTTCCAGCTGTAACATTCCATGCATCTACATTTTTCAAGTGTGGCCAAGCAAGACCCATGCACTTTTAGTTGGAGAGAAATTGTGTTAAAAACAGAATATAACTGTGGGCCACTTTCTGTTGATTGAAATTGAGAAAACAGACATTTGAGGACAATGAAATAGTTTAAATGCATCCAAATTTTGTCCCAACAATAAACTTTTAGGGGTTCATTAAACTTCTCTTTAATTAAATCTCCAACCAGAAAGCTTCATCAATTCATTTTATTCAATTATTTCTGTGGCTGCTACCTATTAGGAAATTCTCTGTGTTCTGCGGATACAGCAATGAAGAAAACAGAAGAAAATTTCCATCTTAATGAAGTTATATTAATGGAGAAATATGAAATATGCAAAATATGAAAAAGTATATTAGATAGTGATAAGTTTTATGGAGGAAAAATAAAGCAGAAATAGGGGAAAAAGTGTGTGGTAGGGATTGTGTGGGGTGAATTTAAGATAGGGTAATCAGGAAAGACTTCATTGTAAAAATGGCTTTTGAGCAAAGATGGGAAGAAGGTGTATGTTGGAACCCAGGATTAGAGAGTTAGAGTAGAAGAGCCCAGGAGAAGGAGCATCCCTGGTTCAGGAAACCAGTAGACGGGTCCGAGGGAAGGATGCTCCTTCCCTTGGGAGGGGCTAGTTCCCTATTCAGGAAACCAGTCTATTTGGAGTGGAGTGGCTGAGGCTGAGAATGGTAGAAGATGAGATCAAGTCATATAGGGACCTGTAGGTCATTTAGAGGATTTGGCTTTTATTCAGAGATGGAAGCCAGTGGAGCATTTTGGTTAGAGTGGCATCATCTGACTTAGTTTTGCTTTTCTGAGATGAGACTATAATGGGGCAAGGGTGGAAGCAAACTGAGTAATGAGATGGTCACTGCAATAATCCGGGTGTGAGATCATAGTGGCTCAGACCAATGGAGGTGATGAGAGTTGCTTAGATTCTGGATATATTTTAAGGATAGAGCCAGTGGCATTTGCTGAAGAGATCAGATCTGAGGTGTGAGAGAAAGAGAGGAGTTAAGTATGACTCCAAAGTCACCAAAGGCAAGTTCTTCCTCACTTGCAAATATTCCTATCCCAATCCCAACAACTTGTTAAAACCTGTGACTATAATATGCTCCTTGGAGTCCATTGTCACTCATTTTCTTCCCTCCCTTTCAGAGGACGCCAAGATCAGTAGAACAATGACTGGAACCCAGATGAAGATCACCTATAACCTGTTATCTTGCAAGAGGACTACTGACTCTTAAGAGCCCACCCTCATTTGGTCCCAAAGATTATCTCTGCTTTGTACCATCCTTGCATGGGATTTCCCATAGATAGATAGACTCCAGCTGGTGTGCTCTATTCTCCTGGGTCCAATGCTTGTCATTATATTTATCAGCTGAGTCACCACTTCTAGTTTTTAGCATAGGACCTTATCAAGAGTAAGTCTACCAACACCAAGGGCATGGAAGATGATGGGAATTGGCTCTGTGAGGTAAAACCCTAGGTGCTTAACAAATGAGAGGTGTTTATTATTATTATTGCTAATTACTATTACTATTGTAGAGATTTATTCAAGGAGTATATTCCTGTTCTGTAGAGCTGCACTGTTTATTACAGTAGCCACCAGCCACATAAAGCTATATAAATTTATTAGTTAAAATGAAATAAAATAAAAAATTCAGTTCCTCAGTACCAGCCATATTTCAGTTACTCCATAGCCTTGTGTGGGTGCCGGTTGCTGTATTGGACACTGCAGGATGGGGAACATTTACCTTACTGCAGACAGTACGATTGGAGAGTACAGCTCTAGAGAATGTCTACTATCTTACCACAGAGGAGAGGAAGTGAGAAATAAGAGGTCACTCTACCATTCACATGACCAAGGTTTTACTCTAGGTGAGTTGTCCTTCCCAACCTACTTGAAAATATTTGGGGCTTTCTTGTACTAACGATCATACCCAAAGTCTCTGAGGGCTGCCAGATTACCTTTGTTCCTTAGCACATGTTTTAAAGGCAATGAGTACAGTTAACAATATTGTGTGCGTAAGTGCACACCGAAAGTCAAGAACCTCCCACCACAATCCCATGAGGATCACATGTTTTTGGCTTGGTACAACACTTAGAACTCTTCAAATAACCTTTGCCTGAACTTAAAAAATTAATATTCATTTTAAAGGAAACGAATCCCACATGTTTTGGTTTATTTATGCTTCTTCTTCCAGCTTTTGGTTCGAAGAGGCCTTGTGGTGTCTGAAAAATCTTTGGGGATTTTCAGATGAGGGTTAATATTAATTTTCCACTCCAAAATAGGAAGGTAGGTGTGGTCATGGGTGAATGATCATAAAATCTCAAATGTTTTAATTAACCTTCAAAGCTCAGATTTGTCAATTTAAAGTGGGTGTCAAACTTGCAAGAGGTGTTTTTTCATTCACGGGATTTAGTCCGTTAATGAATTCTTTGCAAAGGAGAAAGAACAGTGTTGGATGATTTACAGTCAAACTTTTTTTTTTTGAGGAAGATTAGCCCTGAGCTAACTACTACCAATCCTCCTCTTTTTTTTTTGTCTGAGGAAGACTGGCCCTGAGCTAACATCCATGCCCATCTTCCTCTACTCTATATATGGGATGCCTATCAAAGCATGACGTGCCAAGAGGCGAACTGGCGAACCCCGGGCCGCCGAGAAGCGGAACGTGCGCACTTAACCGCCGTGCCACCGGGCCGGCCCCTACAGTCAAATATTTAATTGTGAATTATGATGATGACCATGGGCCACATATACTGTTGAGATGCTTTAAAAAGTAATAACTGGAGCTGGGCAAGCCTGCCACCGGTTGTCCTTTTGGAGATGCTGCAGTGAACTGGCAAAAGTACAAGCTAGTGCCAACCCATTTTGGGATAGTGTCTGAAACCTTCTAGAACTTTGTTAAGTAGCCCAGCTAGATAGTCATTGCCAGCACAGTGTATTCCATGACCCTGCTACTCTGGCCACCATTGATAGGCCTACACTTACCCCAAAGTTGGCCAATAATCTGTGAGATATCCAGGCATGTAGCACTTACCCCTTGTACTAGACAATATTTGGGCAAAAATACCAGACTTCAAAAACAGTAATAAAAATAAGTGATACTGCACATTGCGACCTTGCCTTATACCAGGTACGGTGCAAAAACTTTATTATACGTAATGTCTATAACTTTTCATGGTAGATATTAATACATCCAGTTTTTAGTTGAGTAAACTCAAGCTCAGTTTATCAGAAATAATGCCTGGAAGCTGGATCACATGGAAATTTTCTGACTCCAATGCCAGATAGCTTTTTCATAGATTATACTGTTCCCTACTTTTTCCTTGAGTTTGAATCTAAGACCTATAGAAAATGCTATTTGGATTATAGCAAAGGAGACATAGAAACAGAGGCAAGGTGTATGTGAGTCATCACAATGGAAGAGCAAATAGAATTTTCTGCAAAGGTGGACAAGTTAGCAAAGCAACTGGAAGAATTTTAGTCATTCCTGAGGGCTGATTGTAAATATGGAGCTGTGTCCTGGATATGTCTTCCAATGTCTGGCTATTGGCTGTTGAAAGTATTTGCTGTTAATTATCCTCATATTCCCTTTTAATAAAGCCATTCATGGAGAACACTGCTGCTGTGCCTTTAAAACCGAAATCTCCCACCCATTTAATGAGCATTCTTCATTGTGCCATTGTGAGTTCGAACTTAAATACTAAAAGTAAAATTGCCTAATACACTGTCAGATCTATGGTAAGCCCTCAATAGACTTTAGGATAATTTAGTTCTCTTCTATTCCCTTCTTTGTATTTATTTATGCTTAAAAATAAGTTGGAGTTTTCGGATTTCCATTCTAGTCCAGCACACTGTGTTAGTTTCTTTCTTTAATTATAAATTCCATTTCATAACAATTGCAAATTCCAAAGAGTGCATTTCAGGGAAGTTATTACAGTTCATTTGAGGATAAAATCATTGGCATTTGACCTCATGTCGCCATTTGCAGCATGATACAACTTCTCAGAAATCTATTGCCTCGTGAAGCCTTCTTACTTAAATCTTCCTGTAAATTTCTTGTAGACAAAGTAACTAAGTAGCAGCTATTGATGTGGTAATAATTATTTTATAGTCAGTAGAGTCTTGGATGTCAATACTGAAATAATCAACATCCTGTGATAATGCAAAACAAGAACAATGAGTTTGATGGAGAAGCGTCGTCTTTTTTTCTTTTCATAACCATCCTCAGCCTTGTATATCATCCCATATCCTCTCAAGGGGCTCAAGGAGGAACAGGTCTACCACTGCCCCTGCCAATCTGAGACCTGAGTCCCAGGGGCATTCAGCCCAACCAGAGTTGGGAATTTGGATCAAATTCATTCCTAAATATTATTCTTGTAGCCCAGCATGCCCTTAGACCTGGGAGAGCAGGGGCCTTGTACCTTGGAGAATCTGTGTTTTAGAATGCCTTCCTCAGCATGTTCTAAGTCTCCCTCTAGTGCCTGGGACCAGCTGGGGCCAGCAGTGCCACCAAGGAGGGGCTCCCTGAGCCTGGATAGGGACCTGCTTGTGCTTTTCTCCCCTCTGTAGCACTCTCTATGACCCTCTACGGCAGCATAGGCAGAGATAGAATGTCACCCTGGCATCACTGAGGTTAGACTCCAGTAAGGGAAACACAGGGTCAGTTGATGTGGGAATCTGAGATAGGAGAGCTGTGGAAAGACCTGTTTTGACTTGACTCCACTGAGAAAATTGATTTTGAAGAGAATGGGAGGGAACAATATTTCTGTCTTAGTGCAGTGGCAGATGTTGTTTGTGCCCTGACTTCGTGTTCCAAGGGCTGACCTGTGCCCTGATAGATGACTTTAAAAAAAAAAACCCAAGAGCTTAGCTCAAAAAGTTGTGAACTTTTGGCTTGGGGGCTGGAGGGGAATTCCCGCTTCCTGAAGAAACTCTGTAAGAGATTCCACTTCGGCACCTATTGTAAAAGTCATTGCAAAGAATCTACTATCAACCACAGCACTCCAGGACCAACTTCCAGGGATAGACTCACTGGTGAAGACAGAAATTCAGTCCCTTGAAGCTTTTTATCTTCTGACAAAAACATTTAATTGTCACCCTGTGGGTAGTCCAGTGTTTTGTTAAGTGCGTTCCAACCACTATGTTGTCCTGGAGAAATTTCGCATCCACCTAGGGAAAACTTGCTGATCCGTGCTAATGGTCCAACTCTTCTGGCTCGTGATTGAATTTCTGTTTTTTTCTTTTAGTAATTACACTTACAATTTGAGGATGCATATTTAAATATAAAACTATCTAAAAAATTTATTGCTGTGCAATAGTTCTATCCTCTCTCAATCGTGGTAAGAGCTCTGGCAGGCTTTAATTACTCATTGACTATCCCTCCACCCCTGTCACATCATTATTTTTGTTTGGAATTCTAACTTTAAAAAAATTTAAGCATTATTTTTCATAGTCAATGGCTTAATTTGACTAACATATATCAACTTTTCATATTTCTTGCCCTTCTTCCAGGTTCACTTGTCTGCCAGCTAAAATACATCTTAAATCAGAACTGCGTGTATGTGTGAGTGTGAGTATAAGCGTGTTTGTGTGTGTGAGTGTATATGCGAATATGAGTATGTGAAAGTGAATTACATGAATATAAGAACGTGAATGTGTGTGAGAGGGGGTGGGTAGACTGTGTATATGTGAAATATCTTCATTTTGCTCTCAGTATTGCCTAAATTTTAGGCTGGGCATGAAATTATGGATTGGTCCTTATTTTCCCTTGGCTACTTGATGATTTTACCTAATTTCTTCTGGCCTCTATTATGCTAGTAAATAATCTACTGTTAGATATACTGTCATTCCCTGTAAGTAATCACTGTTTTTCCTCTGCTCGCTTTTAAGATCATCTTTCTCTCTTGGTTATTATAATGTTTTCCAGTATAGATTTATTTTTAATTAATCTCTGTGCTTCTTAAAACTGAGAACCTTCTGTAAATCTGGAAACTTTTCAATAATTATTTCTTTCAATATTGCATCTCCACTATTCTCTTTTTTCTTCTTCTTCAAGAACTCCTATTTTGCAAATGTTGGAGCCTCTCAGTCTAGCTTCTTAACTGTGTTTTCCTTTTTAGCTCTGTCTCTTGCTGCTAGAATTCTTCAGTTCCGTGTTTTAGCTCGTTAATTCACTCTTGCTTTGTTTTGTCTAGAAATTATCCCATCTATTGCATTTCCAAATCCATTGCTGTATTTTTCATTTCCGAGATTTATAACAGTCTGTCTCTCTTTCTCTCTCTCTCTCTGATCTTGCTGTGTTTTTGCTTTTGCTCAACAATTTTCCTCTTCTATTTAAATGGAAATTATTTCAGTTATCTCTTTGACATCCTCAACATGTTTAAAAGTCTTTGTCAGACTATTCTATAAGATAAATATTGTATGGAAAAGCTCTATTAGCTGATTGTTGATTGTGTTTTTTAGTATCAGATTTTCTTCATATATTTTGGAATTTTTGTATGCTGATTTATTTTGAATAAGAAGATTTCTCTCTCTCTCCCCCTCTGTCTCTGTCTCTGACTCTGTCTCTCTATCTTTGTCTCTCTCTCTCTCTCACACATATATACCCATCCCCACACCCACACACATGCCCATCATACACGTACATGCACTCCTCCCCCCAGCCACACACACATACATACACATACTGCTCACCCTTCTTGGTCTAGGGTTTTGTAGTTGCCTCTGTATGCTTTGAATCTCCAATATAGGGCTGGATTTTATAATTACAGTTTGAAGTTACTGCCTATGTGGGCTGGTTGGGGGTATGATGCCTGAAGGCAGCTTGACTCAGTTTTAGAGAATGAATCTGTTTTTTCTCCCCAATGCCTCCTTGAACCCACAATTTCTCTATACCCTTAGCTCTATTCAGAATGTCAATAGATCTTATATTCTCCCTACTTCTTTTTGCAAGTGAGGGAGTTTCAACAAATCTGTGGTTCTAAGCAATATGTGAAACCAAAGTCCTCCCCCGATTATGTGAGGAATATTTTTAATGACCTTTGGCCCAGCATTGCTGAATTATTTGCCGCAACTGCAAACCCCAGAAAACTGTGACTTCAGCCTCCATTTGCTGCTCTGTTTCTGTTCTATTTCTCATCCACACAGATATCTATCTTATATTTGAGTCCAGTTGTGGTGTTTGTGTGTGTGTGTATTTAACATTTTACCCCTCGTTGCTATGTATTGGGAAGAAGGTATTTTTAAGCATAAATTCTCAGCATCATGTTGTCCTGGAAGACCCCTTCTCTTTTCAAGCTTCTTGAAAAAGTAGTCCATTTGCATCATGTCCATTTCTTCCTCACCAGTTAAGTCCTCTGTTTGAAATCAGGTGACTGCGCCAACAACATCAATGAAATTGCTCTTGCCAAAGACACAGAAGACATCCAGCATTTCTCCATATTATCTGTTTAATTATTGACAGAAAGTTCTCATATTTTTGTGCTTATTCTTATAGTATGTTCTTGAATGTAACCCAAGTGAATTTCTGTTCCTTGCAACCTAAAAATCCTAACGAACATGGAACCGTAAAAAAAACTGATCTTTCTAGGATTTAATGGAAAGTCCAGCCATGTTTCTCACTTTCCTAAAATGCTTTAGTGACTGCCTATCTCACACCTATGAGATAAATCGCTCCACATGATCTCTCTCATCTTCTGCACACTCCTTCTTTTGCCCTCTATCACAAGTTCCTCCAAACCCCATCTTAGATTTTACACACTAGCACCAAGCACATGCACCTTCATCTCTTTGCACATACTGCTGTATCTTTTGCCTGCTACGTCGTCCTCTTTTTGCGTAGTTCTCTTGGTAAACTCCTAATCTACTCCAACAGCCAAGACAGGTATCCTAATGGATCCCTTTAGGAATAGTTTTCCTCCATATAATTAACAGTATTTAAGAGATACTAATTGATAGCCTTTTGTACACGTTATCCTGAGTGTTGCTAATTTGATGGTGGGCAAGAGAAGACAGGCTCTGTGCCCAAATGGAACTTAAACATTAATGGAGGAGATGGGCATTAGTCAAACAATCGCTAGATAAATGGAAAGTTGCATCTGTGATGTAACTGCTATCAAAGAGAGAGTCATGGTACTACGCGAGTCTGTAATTAGGAAATTCGACCTTGTGGAGGAGATTTCCTTGACATTTCCACAGAATTAAATACTTCCTTCTCCAGTATTGTGTGCATGGTTCTATTACAATTGTCAAAATGAATTTAAATTTATTTGTTTATATGTCTATCTCTACCACTAAGCTATGAAGTTCTTACTCATTTCTGAATCTCTGTCTTGTGTAGATTATTTGCCAGATATTAGGAATACATTAAATGTGAAAAATGATGAACTGTTTTCCGGTTGAGTTAGAGAGTAACTTCAGTCGTAGATTATAGGGAAATTTATAGAGGAATCTTTTTTATTGCTATTATTTACTTTCTCTAGAACAAGACACTCAGTGTCTAGTTGCTTTGCAGAAAACAGTACCATTCTCTAATAATTATAAGCTTTTTAGCATTTTTTCTTGGTCACAGACTATTCTAGCAGTTACTTGCTAGCTTTGAGGTTGGAAAATGAGGGAACAGCATTCACTAGTTCAATTATGAATTATTTCAAAGGTCAGAGCACAAGAGCACAAGCTACACTAGTGTCTTTCAGAGAATGGAAAGTGATGGACATCTATTTGATGAAATAAATATTGTAATGAGGAGAGCAAAAATAGCCAAACAACTATATCAAACATTTCTGGAATAAACAAGAGCATGATAAGGCAATGTTAAATAAGTCTTCTATGATTTTATGATATTGTATATTTTAAAATATTATAACGTAAAATGATCAGAGAATGGACTCTACATAGATATTAATTCATTTCTTTACATTGAAAGTAAGTACACTGAGCATAGTGCATACAGAGCCAAGATTATTTCCATATATTCAAACCCCACCCTCTTGCTTTTCTAAAACTAAGTTAAAGATAGAAGCCGTGCTTTGGGTTTTGACTCATGCTCCTTTCCTACTGATCTTCTGTCGAGTGCTTCTCTAGGCAGCTGCTTCACTGGCTGTACAACCCAGATCTGAGACCTGTAGCAGCCACAGACGACTTAACAGAATGTATGGTCCACATGTACATGTCTGGGCACAAAGTCCTGGTCCCAGGACATCCTAAGAGTTCCCTCTAAGACTAGGGATGATCCAGAGATCCTCTGACCTTTTATTACCCTCTTAATCTGTTTTTACCTGGACAACTTAAGATCTCAATAAACTCCCAAAGAGGTAATTGTTGTTATTTTCTGTTTTGATAATGGCCATCCCAGAGGGTATAGGGTAGTATCTCATTATGGTTTTGATTTGCATTTTTCAAATGACTAATGATGGTGAACATCTTATCATGTGCTTATTGGTCACTTGTATATCTTCTTTGGGGAAATGTCTATTTAAATCTTTTGCCCATTTTTAAATTGGGTTATTTGTCTTTTTGTTGTTGACTGGTAATAATTCTTTATATATTCCAGATACTAGGCCCTTATCATATATATGACTTGCAATTATTTTCTCCCATTCAATGAACTGTCTTTTTGTTTTCTTGACAGTGTCCTTTGATGCACAAAAATTTGAAATTTTCATGAAGACTAATTTGCCTATTTCCCTTTGGTCATTGGGCTTTTAGCGACATGTCTAAGAAACTGCTAATCCAAGGCCATATAGATTTACAACTATGCTTTATTCTAAGAGTTTCATAGTTTTAACTCTTACATTTAGGTCTATGATCCATTTTGAGTTAATTTTTGTATATGATGTGAGCAGGAGTCCAACTTCATTCTTTTGAATGTGGATATCCAGTTCTCCCAGGACTATTTATTGAAAAGACTATTCTTCCCCTATTGAATGGTCTTGGTCCTCTTGTTGAAAATCAATTGACCACAGATGTATGGGTTTATTGCTGAACACTCAATTCTATTCCATTGGTCTGTATGTCTGTCCTTATGTCAGTATTACACTGTCTTGATTACTGAAGCTTTGTGGTAAGTTTAGAAATCAGAAAATTTATCAAAAGTCCACCACTTGTGTTTTTTTTCAAGATTGGGTTGGCTGTTCAGGATTCTTTGTCTTTCTATATTAATTTTAGGATCTGCTTGCTCATTTATGCAAAATGAAGCAGTTGGATTTTTTTTTTTTTTCCTTTGGCTGAGGAAGATTCACCCTGAGCCAACATCTGTGCCAATCTTCCTCTATTTTTTAGTATGTGGGTTGCCAACATAGTACGGCCGCTAACAGAGCGATGTAGGCCTGCACCCAGGAACCAAACCAGGGCCACCGAAGCAGAGTGCACTGATCTTAAGCACTAGGCTGCTGGGGCTGGCCCAGCAATTGGTATTTTGATAGCGATTTATTGTTTTTGTAGATCAATTTGCGAGTATTGCCATCTTAACAATATAAAGTCTTCCAATCCATCAACACAAGATATCTTCCCATTTTTTTAGATCTTCCTTAATCACTTTCAACGTTTTATAGTTTCTCTTTCTCTAATTCCTCTTTACCACTGTCCGTATGGCCAACAATCAAAACCTGCTGCTGCTGGTCCTAGGAATGCAGTAATCATTCATTCATTGTAGTAATCAGTCTTGGGGTCTAGAAGTGGTAGTGGAAGAAGTGCAGGTGTTAAGAACTGAGAAAGAGTGAAAGGAAAAGGAAATTTCAGGTAAAAATCAAAAGACAGGAGAAAGGATTCTACTTATCATAGAAAGGACTTAAGTAGGTCATGAGTAAGTATCCTATGACAACATCAAGTTCTTGAAAGTAACTTTTTCTTGAACCAACAACCATAGCTTTTATAAAATGACTCTTGGGAATTAAATTCAATGATGATGCTGCCATTCCTCAAATAATTTATTAAATCTCTTGTTTCACAATCGCCTTCAGGGCCCTCGGTGTGGTCCTAGAAATGCTCTTGTGGTCCTGGTGTCTTTTCAAGATCACTACCACTTTATTAAAAGAAGTGAAGGATAATTATAATGAAATTACTTCCTTAATGAAAGTTGGAAATTGGCGCACTGATAATTTATTGAGATATTAATTTGTGCTTAGTTTTAGAGATATTTTTTCCTCACCAGTTCCCGGAAAGTCGACAGGCTCTTTTTGTTCTTTTGTCTTAGAGGAGCTTTTTGTTTCCTCGCTGAACAAGGTTTCCTGTGCACAAACTCTCTTTCTAGTACTGATTTGTTTGTATTTTAAAAGCTTGGGCTACTTAATGATATTAAGGGTTACTGGTGATGAAGAGGCGGGAGGAGGAGCTAGGACTCAAAGTAAGAGGTCACCCCAGACTGGGGAATGGAGGAAAACATTCACATTTTTTCTGGGAGTTGGGACCCATGATCTACTCCAATAAAAGCGATCCAGAGAGTTGGCTGGGTCCTCCTGATAGCAGAAGAAGGGGTAGGTTCACAGTGTGCTTGTGGAGACTGGGTCTTGGGTATTGATGATTCCAGCTTCGGTCAAGATTCTTGTGCCCAGTGAAAATACAGAGATGTTGGATGTTAAGGGACCGGGAGGGTGTGGAGAAAGACAGTTTTATAGTCACTGGTGAGTCCCAAAGACCTGAGGAAGCCCACAAATACTTGTTCTATGCAGCTTTCTGAGTTCTACGTATGATTGCGATAGATAGTAGAGAAGAGTATGATAAGAAAGCTCCAGAATTAACTAATTAATTAACTAAGATTGATTTTCATACCAGCCCATACATGTAGGTATTCTAAATTAGATTTAATTAAATTTAAAGAAAATAAAGTGATGTGACATTTCTGGCATACTTGAATACTTCACAGAAGTATTAAAATTCACCCCTGCAACACTGGTTCTGATATAAGTTCCAAAGTGAGAGCTGTGCAACTATATCAAACTATTGTGAAATAAAATAGCTTCTTCACGGGGTGATTTTGGAGTGCAGCCTTCATTTGGCTATAACTTTTCATCTAGGTGTTATAAATATGTAACAACCTGGTGTTCACGTGTGGCCAGGATTACATGCACTTTAGAGTGTGGTGTAATGTAAGAGATGGTGATAAGAGTTATGATTCTTTTAGGTCTGTCTTCCCCAACCTCAAGTGCTTTCTGCTACTTGGCGCCACGTAAGAGTTTTCTGGAGCACAGAATACGCAAATTATGATTCTGTCCTTCTTGTTTTTATCACTCAAGACAAAAGTGAACTTCAGATGCAATTTTACATTAAGCTCTTCAAATATTGTATTCATATGAAAATCATAAATCTCATGGTTGGATAGAACAATTATTATTATCAGGCCCCTTATTCCTGGCCTTGAAAATCTACCTACTCTGTCCACACCTCACGCCACAGAGAGCTCATAAAGGACAATAGCAGGTAATAGCTTGACTCTAAGATATTACCTCATAAGCTCTCCAACTTGTCCACTCAACCTATTGTGTTGTGTTCTCTTCCCATTGGCTCTTCAGCGCCTTGGCTTTTCAATTTTGTCTGTTGTATCAGTTGCAGGCCCTCTTCTTTGATTTTGTGATCTTTGATTGTGTCAGTTGGATCCTCTGCTGTTGGACTCTCTTCCTTTCCAATTCTCTTGATTCAAAATTTCACATTTTTCCTAGCTTTTTTGTGCTTTCAACCAGTTAGGAGACCCTTGCTTTACTAGCTTTGATTCCCAAGGTCTCACACCATCTTCAGGCCTGGCTGCAGCCTAACAATCACAACCTGACATATTCATTTATCCAACCATAAACCCTTTTGTATATGTATAGCTTGCCTATTTCCAAGGAAGATTTGAGGAGATGCATAATGAAATGTACAAAAACCATAGAATCAAAGTACTTGGGAGAAAAAAGGAGGATTATTATTCCAGAAAACCTATACTAGAGAAAACTACTTTTTTCTCCCATAATTCATTGTGTTGAACTGTGTTCAAATTATGTCCTCCAAAATTTATACGTTGAAGTCTTAACCCTAGTTCCTCAGAATGTGACCTTATTTGGAATCAGGGCTTTTGCGGATGTAATTAATTAAGATGAGATCATTCCAGACTAAGGTCCCCTAAATGACTGATGTCCTTATAAAAGGGAAATATTTGGACACAGACACTCACCTAAGGAGAATGCCATGTGAACATGAAGGCAGAGATTGGAGTGATGCATCTACAAGCTAAGGAATGCCACAGGTTGCCAGCAAACCACCGGAAGCTAGGAAGAGGTCTGGAACAGTCTTTCTTACTGCCCTCAGAAAGAACCAGCCCTGCCAACACTTTGATCTCACACTTCTAGCCTCCAGAACTGTAAGACAATAAATTCCTCTTGTTTAAGGCATCCAGTTTGTGGCAGTTTGTTATGGCAGCCCTAGCAAACTAATGTATACTTTTAAACATACAATCTGTACTCCTACTTAGATGGAAGGCCACTCCTCTTTTTCAAAATTATACATTGAACATGATTGATTGGTTGTGTCGTATATGACCTAAACTTTTATACATTTTCTTAACCATCCAAACTGGATGATGAACATTACTATTATTCTATATTTTAAAATATCAATGAGAATGACATATATAGGATGTGGAATTGCTCTCTCAGTTCATAAGCTCCACTCCCTGCCAAAATAAAGTGCTTACCAAGCAAATTAAAGTCACAAATATGCCATCTTGAATTTGTTTTAGTCACACTTCCCTTTATTAGTGGTTTGACCCTGACTTTACTTTGGTTTTGATTTCATAAAAGGAAGAAAATTTGGTATGTCTCCTCATTATATTTAGCCTTTTGAAGGTTGAATCAGAATTTCCTTCCTCCCTTCCTCTCCAACCCCTCCAATTAATTCAGTAATTGTTTATTAACTATCATTTCTGTAATTTCTGTACATTTTCTTCAACAACTACTTCTAAGTCACCCATGTTAACCAGGCACTGTACTAGGCACTGGAAGCATAGCAGTCAATCAGACAAAAACAGTCCTTGTAAAGAACCCTCTGGCATTGTGTTGAAATTTGTAGAAGAGTCAAAGTATTACCTTTTGTAGTCTGAATTTTTGTGCTGCCTTCTTTTTGCTGTAAAACTATTATGGTGACTTTAATGATGCACCAATCCAGACATGGTTATGCGTCTCCTACATAGATATCAAGAAGATCCTGACATCCTTGGTATACAAGAGAATGGAATCAAGGTTTCTTCAGGCTAATATCCCTAATAGCCAGTCCTGGTGGTCTAGTGGTTAAGATTTGGCACCCTCACTGCCATGGCCCAGGGAGGGGTTTGCTTCCTGGTCAGGGAACCACATCACCCTGTCTGTCAGTTGCCATACTGCAGGGGCTGCATGTTGCTGTGATGCTGAAAGCTCTGCCGTGGATACCAGCAGGGTCCCATGATGGACAGGTTTCAGCAGAGCTTCCAGGTAAAGCAGACTAAGAAGAAGGACCTGACCACCCTCTTTGGAAAAAGTTGGCCATGAAATCCCTTTGAGTAGCAGCGGAGCATTGTCTGATATGGTACTGGAAGGTGAGAGGATGGCACAAGAAGACCCAGCAGGGTTCCGCCGTGCTGTACTCAGGGTCGTTAGGAGTAGGAATCGACTGGATGACACTAACAACAATATCTCTAATATCCCAGCAACCCAAAGGCACTTCTCTTTTTTGAAACTTTTTCAAAATAATAAATGCACATAGTTTAAGAAGTCGTGTAAAGCTGAAAGTTTCTTGTTGAAAAGCTGTGGTTCCTTTTCCTACTCTACTTTACCCCATGCCACGGAGGAAACAATTTTCAACTCTTATAGCTCTTTTCCCCTTGTTATTTCCTCCATATTTATAAATAATATTCCTAACTGATATTTTTTGATATATCAATTTTAGGTATGATTTCTTTACTTCCTATTATAGTGGTTGAAAATGTCCATCCTCCCCAGCACTCTCTTGTCATCACCACACACCAGCTTCCCTTCTCTTCGGCCTCCCAATATAGTTGTACCACACATTTTGGTTAAATAGGTATGTTAATGTTGTTATGATTTTGTAAATAATACGCATTGTTGTTCTAGTTCCTTAGACAACTTTTGGCTTTTTCTATAATTAATAATTGCCTGTTTGAAAGACTCTTCCATTTAGTGTGTAGATTTTGAATAATCCTTGTGTTTTCAACTTGGTGCCTCTCCGAGAGCCTAGCCTGCCCTGATGCCTGGTGGCCTTTACCCCTGAGCCTCTCAGGATGCGGCAGAGTGAAATGACTCACCCTCTTTGGGCCTTCTCCCCAGCAGATACTTAGCTTGTCATTTCCTCTGCTCTATTCAGTCACTAATCAGTCCCATATCTATTTAGTAGCATCAATACTGTTTTTCTTACATTATAATTTTAAAAGATCTGAGAAAGGAAAGGAAATTAACATGCATCTTGAATAGTTCAAAATTCCTCTCTTAATAAATTATACATTTCTCTCTTGTGGACTCATGACTAACAGGCATCTCTCCCCAAGCCAACCTGGAGATAGGCTCATTCATTCTCTTCTCAAGCATCTGATGTAATATTCTATTTTCTTTCTTCATCTTCTCTCTCTCTGTCTCTCTGAACCTCTTTCATTTACCAGTGGCCTTAGATTAAGGGAAAGATGTAAAATGGTATAATCTACTTAATGGGTAAAGATTCTTACATGTATGAGTTATACATATTGTAACAGAAAATTAGAGAGGGAATCATCCAGATGGTAATAACTTCCTTTACCTTAGTGCATCTATGACAAATGAAATATTTTCTGAATTGATAAAGCAGCACAAATTATACCAGAGAGAGAAAGGGCTTTCAAAGTCCATAGTGCTGAGGGATTAATTTATCATCTCACTTCATTTTCACTGATGGCCTGAATTTACATATCAATATATTTGAATAATTTAATGAGATGCCTACTTTAGTCCAGGTGCTATGAGACCAGAGGGATGGAGTCTAAATTGGGAATCTTCAGCAAAATTTATACCTATTGGGTAGAAATGGCAGCCTTCTAGAGTTGATGTTTCCCGAGAGTTTCATTTCTTAATCTTGTTGATTGCTTAGCACGTCTATCATATACCAGGAGTTCTGTTAAGTAAACTAGCTATCATACAGGAAAGTAATTTTGTGATGTGTTAGTGTTAGTTAATAATTTCTTCATTAATGGAAAGAGAAGTACCATTAGGACCACCAGGATTTATGCTCAGAGTATTTTGAGACAAGTTGGCCCCAGGAGGACAAGGACAATATCTTTCTGATTTCTTGCATAGGGCTTGACACATAGTATTCCAAGGATCCACCAGAGCATTCTGCCGTTGGCACTTCCTAACCTAGCCCAGGCAGGAGGCAGTCTCTAATATCGCCCTCTGGACCATTCTGGTTCTCCCTTCCAGAAGAGTAGGAGTCCATCATCCAAACGTTGCACTGCCTGATGTATAGGCAAGGAATGAAAAGATCCATGACATTCCTACAAGTGTCTTCCATCACAAATACATCTTATGTGAGAGGAAAAGCATGCGCTCCATGTTAGGATGCAATGTCGGACAAGGTAGGCACAGGATCTTATACATTTAGTTTACCACAACATACCAAATGTCGAGTATAGTATGGATACTCAACAAATATTTGCTAATTGGCAATATGTCTTTGCCATCATGGAATTTACAGTCCAACTGGCAAAAGAAACCATAGAGGAAGCAATTATAATGAACTATGAGAAGTACAGAGTAAAATGGGGGCTTTATGGGGAGGCACTTAACCCAGACTTGGGGAGTCAGGGAAGAGCTCCTGGAGAAAGTGCTATCAGAGTGAGAAGAAGAATGAGTGAGACTTAGCCAGCCAGTGGTGGCTGTGTGGGTAATGGGGAGAATATGTGGGAAGGGGAACGTTGCAGCAGAGAATGCTCCAGCAACAGGGAGGAGCATGAGCCAAGTCTTGGAGAAGAGAGAGAATTGGAAAGAAATTGACTGAACAGTAGAATGAGTGGTGTAGCTAAAAATAGAGAAGAGGAGGCAATAAGGGAGAGCCATAAAATTCATATTTAGGAGTTTGGATTTTGTTCTAAGAGCCATGGGTAACTTTTGAAGGGTTTTAAGCCAGGGAGTGACAGAACCTAGCGTTTAAGCAGGCATGATGTTCTCTCAGGGATTTGGATTCCTGAACTTCAGTGGAAAGGGCGAAGGGCAAACATCATCCCTTGCCTTGGCCATATTCCAGGGTATATTTTTGAATGTTGGGAAACTGAAATTCATAACTCCTACCAAAACTAAAATAACTCCTTACTTCTGATCCTGCCTATTCTTAATTACTCTCCAGATTCCATGTGAAATTGACACCTGGTATTTATTAAGGTGGAATCCATTTCTCAAGGCTCCTGGAAAACAGGGCATATCAAAGAAGTTGCTCAAGCTCAAAATGTTATTTTTTTCCAGCTGTCCCCAACAACTTGTGGATAACATTTCCTAATCTTCTGGGGTTTGAGAATTTGTTACAAAAAGTAATGCTGGACTAGATTGAATACTCCAATTAGGATATATAATTTTAATAAGGCAATATCCCAAATTGATATTTATTTTTTTACAGGATCACCAGAACTTTGTGGCAGGATTTTGTCTCCACCCATCAAGTGGATGAAGGAGGCCACTGAAGTCTGCTCCGGTAAAACTGAACCTGCTAATTATATCGTAAGAGTCTTTGTTGTAGTGTTTCCCCACTCTTTCCCATCAAACATGTGTTTATTAGTGCTGGAATAGCATTCCCTACCATTCTCCAAACAGTGAGAACCAGCCATGCACCAGTGCCAGGTTGGCTTGGATGGTGTTTCCTCCTGGAGCAATGTGTGGGTGACTCTGACTTCCTTTGGTCCTCTGTCTCCCCCCATTATCCCTGGACCCTAGAAATAGAATCTAGCAATGGAAGAAGTACAGAAAGGCTTGATAATCAGATGCACCTGGGTTAAATCTTGATTTTATTATCTACTCAACATATTAGCTGGAGTATAATATCTATTTTTTCAGCTTTGTCATCTTCACTTGTAAAATGGGAATAACAATATTCAATATACAAGATTGTTGTAAGGATGAAGTGAGATGATACGAATCAAGCGCCAAGCACAATGCCTGGCACCTTTAATGCTCAATAAATGGCAGATGCTGCTACATTCATGAGGAAAATATAAACCTTTGGCATCTTGCCATTGTGAAAACCATGTCTGGCCTTCAAAATTAGCCAGCACTCCAGGCTGGTGGAATGTATGCAAATCAGATGCAGATGTGGCCTTCACCCTGAGGAAAATCCCAGAAGACCATTGCTTCCTGTCATCAAGAGGAGAATGTCACAGAGATTGAGGAAGCAGTGGTCTATGTGAGATTTGAGATGTTTTATCTTATTGATTCTTAGTTTCCTCATCTATAAAATTAATGTTTTGCATTAAATGACTTCTAAGTAGTTTCAATTCCATATTTCTGAAATGCCAGGGACACATTGTAAACGTATTACAATTTTGCTAAGGGCTAAGGCCGTTAAATGTCTATTTGCAGCTAAGAATAGATATATAGTCGTGTGTGTGTGTGTGTGTGTATGTGTGGTATCCACAGAGCATATAAAAAGATCCCTAAAACTCAAAAATATTTAGTTTTGGTTCTTCTGTTGTCCAAAAATTTCAATCAAGATCACCAGAGGGATTTTAATAAATGCTTACTCTTAACTCCACCCATATTTATGGTGGCTTGACTTTGCCTCTTTGCGCAACAGTCTTGTGTAAATCTGCCATACTTTTTTATGTGTATAGGTAATTCAAGCAGTTGGTGTCAAGTGTGCTTGTGTGTTTGTGTGTGTGTGTGTGTGCTGGAGATAGATCCTTTGACTTCAAGAGTTGGCCTTGATTTTAGGGAGACCATGAAAGGCCCTGCCTGTTCCAAATTGCTCTCTTACTAATCCAGCATGGATTTTTATTTTCACGCCTTGTAGTGAGTGTATAGAATAAGCGTATTATCTAACTTCATGACTTCAACTACCACTTATATATTATTAACTCCCCAAACAATATTTCTAGCTCTCCAGAGAAAGCCCTAATCTGAACACATGTAATTCAAATGAAACCAGTGTATTCAGCTGACTACTGGTAAGGGAAGGTAATTGATTTCTTTTCTTCATTTATTCTGAGTGTAATTTGTTTCCTTACTGTTATGAGTGGTTTATTTCATTGGAAATGGCATCTTCACTTCTACAGTCACTTTGTGTTTTGGCAGACAGCTAGTAGAAAACCACGGTGGCTTGTGAAGTAATGTGAGTTGGCATAAGTGTTTTTGGCATAATTGCAGGTCAGGATACATATTGTTAGGGAATGAAACCGTAATAAAATTAGCAGGATATGCACATAAGAATGTGTTTATAATTAGGAAAGTTGGAAAGTACCTCGATTATTATTGCTGGCTGATAATTTTGTCTAACATTTAATAGTTTAAATAACACCCTTATATCAGACTCTTGGTTATGCTATATACATATATTTTTGAGACTGGACAACATGTACAAACAAATTTTACTATTCTGATCAAATTGCCTGCCAAAAATTGGTTTTAAAAAACTCCTCAAGTCGGTTAAATAATTAACTTTACTGTCTTTCTACTAACTTGATATTTCTTTTTACTAAAGAGTAAATCAAAACAATCAAACTGGTTTGTGTACGAAAACACCTCAACTTATTCGTGTGTAAAGCCCCCATTTTTCTGAAGTTGAACTTCAATTTCTCTCACAGTTCAATGTCAGCATTCTTCCCAGGTTTACATATATTTCTTCTGGAAGATTCATTTCTTAGTGGATCTCTGCTTCTGATGGTAGTAACTTCAGTGGTTAGAAATTTATTAGGGAACTATTGGGAAAGTAGCAGGGAAGAGAAAACCAACGTGTAGAACAGGAGCTTTAAGGAAGGGAGTGGATATTGTGGAGCTGGGAAGAGAGGGCATGAGAAAATCTGGGTGGGAGTCAGCATGAAGGAGAATTTGAAAGCAGGCAGTGGGAGTTAGGCTGAGTCACAGGTAAGGATGCTGTGGGTATTTAAGACTAAACGCTTTGTCCAGCAGAGCCAGAGTAATGGGGATAGATAAAGCTGGTGATCAATAACAGGAGACTGTAGCTGAGTAAGAGGAACAAGAGAATAGGTGAAAACCAGAGGTCAAGACCAGGTCATAGAAAAATTACTGGGAGAGCAGCAGCAGACACATGCACAAGAGATAAGAGAGCTTTAAAACTAAAGCATGCTCTATTCACCAGGAAACCTTGCTGAAGCAGGAAACAGATGATGTAATTTACAGAGCAAGAGCATCCCAAGGCCTTGAGGGTTAAGATCAATGCCATCCTCAACAAGTCATCATCCTAACAGATCCCAAGAGTGGGAGAGGGGGTAGGTGGGGCAGAGGGTCCCCATTAGATGCTTTCGTTAAATCAGTCATTTTAAGGAATGTATTGACTTTATAAGTATATTTTCCAAAGAAAATTAGTCATGGATGGCTTGGCATTATGGTGTAGAATCTGAGAATAGGAGAAAAATATTTAATATTAGGACCATCTCAGAATATCCAGACCAATCATTTGCTGTAGTTACTCTGGATTGGAAAAAAGAACGAGAGGGGTGATTTTCTGTACTGTAGAGAATTATCATATAAATGTAAGCCTCAGTCTCCTACAAAAGGGACTGATGTGATTCACAGCTCCGACAGCAACATAAAAAAATGTAACACATCTTATATTAGACTAAGACTGAAATGCTTGGATAGGCCATCATGGCCATAAAAAACCCAAAGATTTTATTAGTCTAGCAATACTTTATATTTTATTTTATAGAAAATATCTGTCATTGAATGTTCAATGGGTCATAGAGTACTAAAATAAAAACTGTTAGATTTCACAATTGGAAAAACATGGAAGAGTGTTAGTAAAGTTATTTTTGATCCCTAAAAAGGTAGGTTAATCTGAGGCAAAATACTATACCTTGACTCTGTGGGAGGAGCAAAGAAACTCACAAGGCCCCTTTTGAAAAGAGACCTCTGTTTTCAAGTTCTTTTCAAGCTAGTAAAGTAAGATGGTTTGCTGGGGGTTTGATCTGCATCGATAACATACTGAGATGCTCACAAATATAAATACACGTACACAGCCCATGTGCTTCAGGGGAGTTTTACCAGCCATGTCTGGGGTCATAGAGCAGCAAGAAAATGTAGAAAGGTGAGTGTTATCAGAAACAAGATGTAGGACTCTCCAAGTTTTTTTCCCAGTGATCTTAATTATTTGAGGATAACTTTAAAAAGTTCTATTTCTAAAAACTGCCATTCAAATCAAACCAATAAATATACTTAAAACCCTGTCTGGTGACTAGACAGGTAGCATATATTTCTCCTCTAAAACATAGATTGTTTTTACAGCATCTTAAGAAATAATATGAAAATGGCTTTCAAAGCATAGTATTTCTTTGGATTTATGGAGGCAGTAGTCTGGTGAATTTAGCGAAGTTTCCGGGTTTAACAGAGAGAAGGCCTGTTAGTGGTTGCACAGGAAATTCAAGGAAAATGCCTTGAATTTTATCCTTTACCCAAATGTGGGAGCAACTAGAGTTGTGCTCATGCTTTTTTTGAGAGAGCCAACCAAGATGTCTGGAGTTCACCAAGACAACCTACACAGAACAACACATGAGCAGAGGGATTCCTATAGCAATTTCTAATGCAGTGCTTCTCAAGGTGGGATGCAAGGGCCACCTGTCGGAATCACCCTAGACCTAGTTAAAAATGCTGATCCCTGGGCTTCATTCTCGGATAATGAAATAGCATGTCTGGTGAGGGATCAGGGAATCAGAAAGCCTAACCAGCTCCCCAGGCGATTCTAGCGCACACTAAATCAGAGAGCTCCTGTTAGTGGCTGTTTTGCTCACTCTTTTGACAAATACATGGCATTGTATTGCTGACCTTGACTATCATGATCTGGGGAAGGAGCAGACTTTTCCTGAGCCTCCTTAGAGCAATCTGAGCCTGGAACAGTTGCAGCCAAGCAGTGAATTGAAGCCAACCAACTAGAGGATTACACTCCTCCCAGTGTAATCTGAGATGCTCTCTGACGGAGCTTTGCTTTTTCAAGTTGAGGATTATTTTGCTGTTTTGAGACTTCCTGGTTTTCCTCCTTACAGTTTTTCCCATCTGACGGTGAGGAAAATACTTAAAGGTGCTTTTTGTTTTTATTTTTTATTTCTGTGTATTTTTCCTCTTTTCTTCAGTACCCCTTTTTAATTTCACCATTCATTTGTTCGATTGAGGAGTCAGCACATTTAATTTTTATGTTTTTTGCCTACGATAATTGTTTCTTGTGTTCTAGTACATAAAACTCTCTCCTTTGCTTTCTTTGATATTTTTGAGATATTGTTATTTTTAATGTAAACTGTAAGTAAATGTATCGATCAGCAACCTTTCAATGCAGCATCCTTTTTTTTTAAATCTTCCTTCCGGGTAATTGTGTCTCTCCTCCTTTACAGCTGGTTTTCTGCCCACTGATTAGGGAGGGACCCTGGCCTTCGCTTCTGCTTCCTTTCATATTGGGAGATAAGATAATGAGGAGGGACATCACTGTCTCAGAGGGGCTCTGGCTCTGGCTTCCGATTCTGCAGATGCTGGATTTTCTCACACTTTCTCTCCCTTCTTACACATGACCTCACAAAAGCAGAAGTTGATGGTGCTTGTGGCTCTCTCCAGGGAGGAAAAAAATCTCCTCTCTCTTAGATTTCTCTTCTTCCTTTTCCTTCTTTTTATCTTTTAAATTATTTTTAATGTTGATATCAAAGAAAATAATTTTATTGTATTTCCCCAGAATTTTCTATGACTTAAGGAGAACAGAGAGAAGGGGGAGTAGAGGTTAGAAAGGAATTCTGGGCCACTGGTTTTCAAAACACTTGGTAACACGTACCCCATAAAAGTAGTTAATAATTTTACAATCTGAGCTCTACTTGCTACTGTGAAAGGCATTTCCCTGGGAAAATGTAGCATTAAATTCTGAACATAATATTTGCATTTACCCTTATTGGGTGTAGACAACTACCTGGTCAGTGATAAAAAGAGGTCAATGCATATAGAGCAAATGATTAAAATTAACAAAGAATTCTCAAACTTCCTTGTATCCAATAGTTTCAAGTTTCTCCTTACTGTTTTTCTTACAAATATAGTTTACAAGTACGTCTAATTTCCATCCTTTTTTCCCCCTGATCATCTCATTCTCTCTAAAAGTTCCTGGAGTACGGGTGCTTAAGTCTACCTGGTGATAATGTTGTTTTCAGAAAGAGCTATCTTGAAGAGTTATGTGGCATGCTGATGAAATCCATTTTCTAGAGAATAGATTCAGGTTTGCTTCCCCATCAGTGAATGACAGGGGAGCATCTCTAGAGAACTAAAGGAAGACTGCCAAGTTTGGCAATTCTGGGCTAGACGATCCAATCTCTGTGTTTTTCCTTTGCCTTTTTATTCTGTACCTTTTCATAATAGTCATAAATTTGCTATTTACTAGTTCAGTTGAGGAATAAATATTTTAAAAGTTTTGCCTTCAGTGTTTGTTGCTTTTGTTTTGGTCCTTCCTCCCTTACACACCACACACACACACACACACACACACACACGCATACATACACACCCCATTTAGGAATTTGAATTGCTTTAGGATTCAGATATTCATTTCTTTCATCCAATTCTATCATTTTTTGGAATACCTCCAACCAGCAATGGGCAAGCCAAATATTATAAAAATGCAGCAAGTAAAGTAAGACAAAAAACCTTTCACTTCTTTTTCCCTGTTTTGGATTTCCTAAAGGATAGAGCAGACAGTAGGAATAGTTTAGAGGAATACATGCTAAACATTATAATATTCATATCACATTATTTCTGTTCCCCTTTTATTTGGCAGGCATTGATTACCCTGCGCTTAACTTCTGCTAGCTTTCACCGTTTTTGCAGGAAGTTTCATGGTTTATTATTTTAATCTTGATTCTACCTGACCTGACCTCAACCCATCTTAACGGAAACATTCTTTCTTTTGGAGAAGGAAAAAAGGCAGTTTAGCTGAGGCTGGTGGAGTTCTCATTGAAACACTGCTCATTAAATGTTTATGGTTAAGAAGAGGCAGGAGTGGTCTTAGTTACATACAGAACTTCCATATCATATCATCTGTTTTACTCACAAATCCAAATTCGTTGCCATTGTCATTGGTAAGTAAGAGGTAAACTTAATTAGGCAACATATTCCATAGCACATTTCAGAAATATTGTCATAAGAGTTATACTGCATCGTTAACTCCTAAAAGTCTATTCTGTTTGTTTCAGCAATCTTTTTTATCTTGAATATCAAGAGTTTTCTACAAGTAGGTGTCTCCAGAGGCTTTTAAAAATTCATAATGCACAATGCTTGAATAGTGGATACTGGATGTTATAGGATACCTGGACCACCGAATAAATGCTAAACTCGACGTTTTATGATTAAATACAGAAGTTACAGTGGAAAAGCTACCAACCCAAAGGTTGTACTTGGCATGCATTTTGAAAGCTTTGCTTCTGGTTGAGCCCAGCGTGTTCTTGTTTTAACAATTATTCCAGAAGTCTGACTTATTTATATTAAATCCAGTCTTAATCTCTTTAGTTGCTACCTCATTAAGGAAGCATTTGGAATTATATGAGTGCTGATAAATTTCAAATTGTGTAATTTAAGGAGAAACTACAACCGAATTGTACCTTAAACAGAAATTGGCTCTGTTTGCATTCACAGGCAGTTTACAAGAAGCAGGAAATACTCCCCATTTATCAGCTTGCCTGGGTTTCATCATGTGGTAAATGCAAGGTGAGTAACAGCTGTCACAGATAAATAATATTAGTACTAAAAGATTAGCACCAGATATGAAAGTACGCATGTGCACATTCACTGTTAGGCGAGTGAGTGAAACTGTAAGTTAACGTAACAGGTTGAAAGACATGAAATTGCCATTTTGTGGTCAGAAGCAGTGGATTATTAGCAATTTCACCTGACTCAACCGTAATCTTTCAGAACCAAAAAGGACCTTGGAAATAATTTAATCTGTTTTCTTCACTTGGGTTAATATAGGTTGATTTCAAGGAAACCAGAAGCCCTAATCTCTTTATTCATTCGATTAATAGTTTTTGGGAGCCTATTGTGTGCCAAGAACTGTTATGGTAACTGGGATATAGATGTAAAAAAGACTGAGTCTCTTGCTCTCCTGGATATTACATTTCAGTGGAAAACCCTGGCAATTAATATATAATAGGGCATCACTACTGAATTGAATGCAGAGATATATGTCTTATGTTCATGTGTGCATTTTTCTGGAGGGAGAGTTCCCTGAATTCATGACAGTGGTTTATGATCACTAAGCGATTAGGAACCAGTAACCCAATATGCTCTGCTCATTTGATAGATGGAGAAACCAAAGCACAGACGCTGAGTGATTTGTCCCTTGCCATGTCGTTTGTTAATGGCTGATTTAGGATCAGCACCCAGGTATCCTGATGTCACTATCAGTTACTATCACACACTGTGGGGGAGATGATCTATGAATTTTCATTTCTTTTCTGTGTTTATTCTTTTTTTCATAATTTCTATATACCATTTTGACTCAACAAATTTAAGCCAAGAGTTGAGAATCTGGTCACACAGACCCCAATCTTAATTTCAACAGTACAGAGTTTTAGCTTTGTAAGTAAAGCTAAAACCCTTAAAGCCCCAATTGCCACATCTGTAGAGTGATGAGAGTGAGTCATAAGTGACAAATTATTGTGAAGATTAAATAAGATCATTTATACACACATACGCACATGCGCCCCCTCCCCGTACATTATTTGGTATAGTGCCTTTCACCTGATAGGCACATCTGCTATTATTGTTATTACTCTGAGATTTTATAAAGCCTATTCTTTGGTGCCTTGTCCCCAGGCTCTAAAAATTCACTCCTTCTGTCTTCACCAGACTATGATTCAATTGGTGGCAACTGGGCTTTTACTAAATTCAGAATTGATGCATGAGGCAGTACTGATGAACTACTCTGGAGGAAGGAGAGTGTACTGGAGCTTGGCTGACTGGGTTCAAATCCCGCTCCATGACTTACTTTGTCTGTAACCTTGTGCCAGTTGCACAGATCTTTCTGCGCCTTAGTTTCCTCTTACAGAGAATGGTGATAACAAACTACCTATGTTAGAGAGTTGTTAGAAGTATTAAATCTGTTAATATATGTTACAACAATCCTGTGAGGTGGAAATTATTATGGTTGTTTTAAATAATCAGGCTGAGACAATTCAACAGATTTGTTTAAAGTCACACCACTATGTGTGGGGGTGCCATTATTTGAACTCAGAGTTGGTGCTGCTTCAATGTTTCCTCAATGTCATTTAAAGAAATAGATAGATGGGGGAGGGCCCGGTGTGCCCTCTCTCCTCAGCATGGTCTTCTGTAAGTCTTTGTCCTTGAGAGGAGTAAGAGAAGCTACCCAGAGTACCCTCTCTTCATTGGCATTCAGCCAGCTCTTTATTGACTTAACAAACACTCTGAGGGCTTAAATACATAAGTGTAGGGGTCTCCTTTGTCTTCCTGTTTGAGACGGCCTTAAACCAGGGTTCCACCAGATTATAAACTCCTTGAGAGCCACTTACGTGTCTTCATAACTACCAGCGGTGTTTTACACAATGCCAGGCACATCGCAGATTTGCAAGAAATTATATGCCTATTTCAGATGATTTTTCTCGTTCTTTCTTTCTTATGCTTTTAGGTGTTGTCTGGATTTTGTATAAGCATGTAGTAGTTTTTTAATAAAAAAAAAATTAAGCTATCTTCCCTATAAAAAAAAAAGTGTGGATTGATTTGTTGGTGACTCGCCATATCTGTCCCTTTGAAATCCATCCTTTGTCTTTGGCAAGCTGGGGTATGTGGCTGTCCCTGCCCAAAGGGATTTTCATTGATCTTCTCTGGTGGCAACAGGTCTCAGCCCCCTCCTTCCTGTGGGATAAAGGAGTGGCTTGGAAGAGTGGTCAGATTGGAAGGCCCGGGGGGCCCGCTCTTTTTTCCCACAGTCCTTTCCTCAGTCTCTGAGTCAGAGTGAAGCTGGCTCTGTTCTCTGATCTCCTCTCTCCTCTCCTCACCTAGTGTGCCAGAGTTATTTTCCAAACAAAGAACAGGCCATGTAAAGTCTGTGAACCAAGCTTTATTGATGTGGAAGAGAGACAAATGAAAAGGAAACCAGACCTTCTCTAGCATTCTGTGAACAAACATTCTTTCAGAGAAAGCTAGTTCTTTTAGGACAGAAGGTAGACAGTGAGGGAGGGGGCCAAATTCCTAGTGATATTTACCTTTTCATTCCATTCTCTTCAGAAACTATATCTACCTCAGGATCATTTTTTGTTTGTTCTAAGAATTATTCTGTGTATGAAAGTGTGTGTATGAACAAGAGATATATAATTTTCGTTTTTCGTGTTACAACTATAGAAAGATTTGAAATCTTTGTGTATTTCATTTTCACAAAATTAAACCTGAAGTAAATCATACATTTTATAAATAGTGTTAATTGATATTGCTGATAGTGCAGTGCAAAACTTGGGTAGCATTTTCCACAAAATAATGATGATTGATTAGGCAAAGATGGAAAACATTGGATAAGAAACATTTAGCCCCCTTCCAAGATCAGAGCACCCTTATAAGACTGAGATGGTGCTTTGGGAAGATAGAAATGGGTGAGAAACAGCACAAGTGAGCAGGCAGCATGATCATTGATGGTGAAGAAATCTCCAAGAGCTTCAAAATACAACCTTCCCTCAGTATCCACAGGGATTGGTTCCAGAACCTGCCATGAATGCAAAAATCTAGGGATGTTCAAGATCCTTAGTGGGCTCTCCATCTTCATGGGTTCCACATCTGCAGATATAGAGGGCCAACTGTGTATGCTCATACATAAACTTAGAATGCAAGTTATCTATATCGTGGAAGACATGGCGAGAGAGATGTATATATTCTCTGTTACGTGGGTCCTTTTGTATTTCAAAGAAGAGACACTTTCAGATTTCCTTAGGTTTATTCACCTGAGGTTTCCCTAAATGGGACATTGAAGTGTCCTTTGAAGTGTCCCTAAATGGCAGAGAAGTAAGAATGGATATCTTCAATCTGTAGGGAAGTTGGGTTTGGGAGCATATTCTCAAGCAGTGTATAGGAAATTTGAGAATTATTTTGTCTTCTGTTTTATTTTAAAAAATCATATAAACTTTTTTTAATCTTAAAATAGACCTTCTAAAAAGATGTGTCAGGCTTACTGCTTGTCAACATGTGCCTATATGCATTTCTGTTTATTTTTCTTTTTATAGCATAGCCTTAGATGATGGAGAGTTCCTTTTTCATTTCTTTTTTTAAGGATGAACGGGGAAAAAAGAACCACAAGGACTTATTTTTGGATTCTAGATTCACCCTGAATCTCTAGGTGGTGGAGTCCTGAGTCATTTGACGTGGAAATTTTTCAAAGAAGAAATATCTTTTAGTCACCCTGTTAAGGAGGTGCTCTGTGCATTATAAATAACTTAATGGAGTTTTTATGTATTGAATAACTACTGGTGTTTAACATATAATATTTGCGTCATTTTGTATAATATCTGACAAATAACTAAAACTTACAAAAATACTCAGTATGTTTGAATTATCTGCTGAACTAATCTGAATTACCATAATCTGAACTGTTAATGTCGAAGAATGAAGCAAGAGTAGTAGGTTTAGTCATTAGAAGCGACCAACATCCCCATAAGAGTGGATTCTAAGACCAGGAAAGAGAAACCAGAAAGGATCTTGCCACATTAGGGTTTTTATCACATTAAGGAGGCATGAAGAAGACATGGGAAGAAGTATAAGGCACATCCTGGATAAAACCCCCACCAATTTAAGGGACAAATTATACGTGCTTATGTTTGATTTTAAGACATATGTTAAAAATATGATTCATACCAGGAAAGTCATGGAATTATTGATTTGAGAGCTAGGATGGACTTCAAGCAACCATGATGTTCCATCATCATACACATCATGTCCATATTATAGTTGGACAACTGAGGTGAAGAGAGTTGCCCAGTCACGTGACTCACAGGTGGTAAAATAGAGGTCACCACCCAGGTTTCCTGCATCCTAGTGCAGAATTCTTCCAGCTTACACTCTGTTGCTTTCCCTTGAGTCAAATAGTGTGGTCAGTGTCTTCTAAGTGGTGATTCAAGGATTTTGTTTTAAAAAAATATACGACTTTAGGGGCTGGCCTGGCAGTGTAACTGTTAAGTTGGCAAGCTCTGCTTTGGCAGCCCCGGGTTCATGGGTTGGCATCCTGGTCACAGACCTATTCACTGCTTATCAAGCCAGACTATAGCAGGCGTCCCACATATAAAGTAGAGGAAGATGGGCATGGATGTTAGCTCAGGGCCAATCTTCCTCAGCAAAAAGAGGAGGATTGGTGGCGGATGTTAGCTCAAGGCTAATATTCCTCAAAAAAACCCCTAACAACTTTAAGAGTAAGTAATGTAGGCAATTTAAGTAATGGAGACAGCCTCGTTACAACCAACACGCTATCAACACTTACTTAACTATCTCAGGCTTGGCTTCAGAGAGCCCAGTGTCTTAAGTGAATGAGTCTTCCAGGTCCTAATTTAATGAACATGCTACAGTCCTAGGGAAGATTCTTATATGGAATTTCTTTTAGTAGTTTAATTTTGAACAGCTGGAACTCATTGTTAAGCTGTAGCCTAGTGAACTTTTTGAAAAGAAGGATATGTGGTTTTCTTTTTCCATGCAGAAGTGGAACTTTCCGGAAAGTCTGACTACATTCCCCTACTTGAACTTACAGGACAGCACCTGCTTGGGGACCCTGCTGGGCAGCTTGGGCCTTTTGTCCTCCACCTGTGTCCAGCTATTGGCATTAGGCTGTGATAAACACTGATTCAAGGCTGAGGGACTGGCTGCCTTCCAGCATCCCATTGTGTATGCCCTTCCTTTTATTTAGCGTTCTGTTTCTGTAATTACTGATGTTGTTGCATCTGATCAAGAACCCAGGTGTGCCACCTCTTGCAAGTCTGTGTCATCTTGAAGGTTCAAGAATCCACAGTTGGAACAGAGGAGTAGAGGAAGAAGGAAAGAATATTTATTGCCTTGACTTCAAAATACGGTGAAAGAAATTTGCAAAATGCAGAAGGTTAAATGATTGCAGCAACTCCTGGACTGTTTCATCATGGTTTGTCTTACATATCACCTCATGCTGTATGGAGATGGATCCCTATTTATCAGAGATGAGAAGCAGAACACGGCTCACGTTGACTCCCCACCTTGCTCTTATCAGACTGCTTCTGACAGATGAAACAACAGGAAGTTTTGCTGGGAGCTGTTGATGGCTGGGGTTAAACAGCAAGTAGTGAGCGGTTTAGAAACCTCATAAAACCAAGCATTGACCTTGCCTCCACTGCAATGTGGTAGGGTCTAGGGTAAAAATAGGACAAGTGTATATCAAAAGCAAGCTGCTGGGTTTGGGTTTTTCTCCTGCTTTATTCTCCAGAAAGTGTCTTTTGTCTTGTAGGGTGCACTGTGTCCTGGCTCATACTGCCCAGGTGCACACCTAAGTATTTCTGCAGAGAGAAGGCATGTTGGAGAACAATGCAGTCGTAGTTTAATACAAGCAAGGTGTCACTAATAAGTTTCAAGGTACAGGTTAAAGTACAAATGAATCCTTGCTAGGTGCTCTCTGCTATTTGTTTATTTTAGGACCCTGACTTTCAGGGCTTAGGTTTATCTGGATGGAACCACCAGTAGTGAGTCATTCATTCCTCAGTTCAACAAATCTTTATTGAATGCTCTGCACTATCCCAGGCACTCAGGACTGTGAGAAGTAGTCCTGATAGTCATAACTCCTGATGGTGTGGATCTTGTAGAGAAGCTATTGCTTTTAACCCTAACCAGTTATTTCCTTAACCTTCCATAAGACAATTAAGCTGTACAGAAAATGATATGCTTGATTATTTTCTCAATTCTTTCAGGGATGGAAATAGTTGGTACCATTCCAGATGCATAGGAGATAAGTTAATTCATTGTATGCAATGGATGCCTTAGACCATTAGGGCTTAATTGGCCCCGGTTGATGAGGATTTCTCAGAAGGACTAAGGTCCTAGCTTCTTAGAGACCCAACTACAACCTTGGTTAAAATTAGCATGAGGAGACAAGTTTACTAATGATTATGAGAGTCACAAGACTCTTCCTACCTCCTACGCCACTGGCCTTGGAGAGAGAAAGGACAAACCAAAGTGGATAGCTTCTCTTGAGAAAAATAACTCCTAGTGTTGAGCCAGTTGGGTGAGTAGTATTTCATGGAGGAAGGTGCTGTTCAGAGGTGATTGGTAACCAGGTAGTAAGATATATTGAATTTGTCTGGGCAGGAAGAATGTGAAGCAGCTGAGAGTTGCTGGAGACTAAAGAAAGGTGAGGACCAGACAGTTAATAAGAACTGCTGTGAATGAACAAGGCACTAGAATCTCTTTAAATGTTTTTGAAATATGCAAATAAAGATTGGCATTCCCATTTTGCTCATGCTTACTTAAAGACAGTACCCCTGTTGGCCTGGACCACATGGGTTTTGGTTTTGGTAAGCTTATACTCCTGTGAGCTCAGGGGCACGTGTTCACCAGTTTGCTGAGGTGACTGTAATATGACTCTTGGGTATTGGCCTTTATTCTAACAGGTTCCCTCCATTGTATTTCAGACCCTCCATCCTGGATCACCTCTTTATCTCTCCTTCCTATTCCCTCAGTTTATTAGTCAGGGTGCTTCAGAGAAACAGAACCAAGAAGAGATGTATACATACATATATACATCTCCTGTTGACTCTTTTTAAACATTTAGTATGTTTTATGTATGTTTATATTATGCATAAAATTTACATATATACAAGCAGTTCTTATATACGTGTATATATACATATATATGGATATAGATACAGATAAAGATTTATTGTAAGAAATTGGTGGTTCACATGATTATGATGGATGAGAAGTCCATGACCAGACCCAGGAGAGCCAATGGTACAGATCCATTCCCAGTCTGAAGGCCTGAAGAGCAGAAGAGCTAATGTTGTAAGTTCCAGTCTGAGTCTGAATCCGAGGGCAGGAGAAGACCGATGTCTCAGCTCAAAGACAGTGAGGCAGAGAGAGAGGAAATTCTCCCTTACTCCTTTATGTTCTATTCAGGCCTCCAATGGATTGAAGGAGACCCACGCACACTGAGGATGGCCAGTTGCTTTACTCAGTCTACCAATTCAGATGTTAATCTCATCCAGAAACACCCTCACAGACACACCTAGAATAATGTTTAACCAAAATCTGGGCACCACTTTGACCAGTCGAGTTGACAAATAAAGTTAACCATCACACTCAGTAAATTCTTTAAATGGCTCTATTGCCTATACTTGTATTTTTCCTTCAGTGTCTCCACTTCATTTCCTTTTGATAAACCTCCCTTCTGCCCCAAACACATATGTATATAAGACAGACACTTTGCTTATACTTCTATCCCGAAAGACACTAAGTTGAAAACTTCCACTTATCCTTTCGTAATACTCAGGTATTCATATTATGCAGCTTTATGATGAGTAAAGTTTAAAAGTACTTCAGGCTGCATACTTATATTGTTACACACACTCCACCCTCATCCCTTTTCCTCTCACTCCTGCATGTTACCAGCCTCTGTCCCTCTAGTTTAACTCCTCAATTGAGAGTGATTTTGGTTAGGGACAAGAGACTTCTCCACACAGGAGAAGAAACATGTGTCTATATGGACTGACATTGTACAGGATGGAGATATTTGGCTTTTTCATTCAGCTACATCTTGTCTCCATCAGTATGCCTTTGTGTCTGGGACCCTCAGAATCCTGACTAGTTCTGTGAATGAAAGAGGAAATATTTCAGATTGGTGTTTTACTTTTGCATCTTAGGTGAAAAAGGACTAATAGCTTAACTTTTCTTTACATTCATCTCTGGATTTCACCTAGTTCACCTGCTTAACTGAATGGATATGTTTGCACGAGAAAATGTGGGAAAAGAAGAAAATTGATCATTTCTGAATAAGTTCTCAAATACCTATTAATTGTCCAGTGGGTCTAGGGCCTTGTCATTGAGTGCAAAAAATGTCAGATGGAGAAGTGGAGAGTTGTTATTGAGTATCCAGAGGAGTTCTTCTTTTTTAAATATTGGCACCTGGGCTAACAACTGTCGCCAATCTTCCCTTTTTTTTTTCCTGCTTTTTTCTCAAATCCCCCCAGTACATAGTTGTATATTTTCGTTGTGGGTCCTTCTCGTTGTAGAAAGTTATTATTCTTTATTTTAAAAAGTCCCACTTTATTCTTATATCTCATTAAAACAAGGTCAACTATTTGTTGGAAGTTATCAAAACTCTTGAAGAATCCTGCTCAACTAAGCATCAAATGTAATATGTTTCAATGTATTAGTTAGAGGAACTTTATGACAGAAAATACTTGAAAAAGATGAGCCTCTAACATCTCAGATACTTTGATTCCTGTGTTAGATTAAGACACACTTTTGTTGTTCCAAATAAGTGAAAACCAATGGTAACTTACCCTACCAATGTATGTTCAAGATGTTTTGGTCTGTGTGTGTTTTAATTGAACATAAGAGTAAACATGTTCATTAGGAAATTAAGCACTTTATCTGAGGTTTTTAGATAAATTTATTCAAGAGTAGATCCTTTAACTTTATCAGTTTCAGTCAAATTTCCATCATTCCGAAGGGGATGATGAAGCCTGGTGAGGGTTATTTGCTCTATGTGGATGTCCTCGTCTCCTTGCTGCTTCTCTACCAATAGCCCCTCATCTTCGTCATGTAGGATCCTCCACTGCACTCTTCTCTTCCATGAGGAGTGGTGGGCGGTGTGCTGAACATCCATCTGTCTGAGATATTTGGCTTCCTCAGACCTCTGATAAAATTACACTATGAGGAGCCTCCTATGGTATGCATGAGCACAAAATCCCAGATTTCAGATTCAATTTAGAGCAATCATAAAGTGAAAAGGCCTTGTGCTGACTTGCCTGGGGATCAGGAAACCTGTATTTAGTACTTTTCTGGTCCTAAACAGGTGGATGACTCTTGAAAGTTAGTTTCCCTAGAGAGAGGAGGTTTAATAGGGAGGAGAGTCAGGATCAGTAGGAATAAATGAAGTAGGGTAGGGCAGAGGAGGCAGTTGGACTGTAATGAGGTCTCAGCAAAGGCTTCAGTCAATCCCACAAGGCACTCTGGAGCTGGGATGACCCTGCAGAGTAGTTATGACTCTACAGGGTAAGGAGGGGACCATGTCTTTATACTCCTGCTTGAACCCTTGTTGAATGTGTGCTGCCCTTCAGAAGAGGGAATCACCCTGGGCAAGGTGAGTGTCTTCTGTCAAGAGCAACCTCTGGAGAGGAACTCAGCTTGCAGTGTTAGAAATTAGAGATTCAAGTCCTTCAGTCATGAATGGTAGTCTATGTGACTCCCCATAGCCTACCTATGAACTGCTCAGATATACCTAGTTCATATCAAATCTGAGAACCTTCCTTTGGGAATCTGATCAATGCCTCTGCCATTGCAGCTGATCTTGAGACCTCAACTGATATTCACTTTTTCCCTCCTCTACCATTCACTCTAGTAGAATTTTTGTCTTGTATCTCTGCTGGTCTAGGTGGATAAACGGGTAGGGTGATCCAGACCCTCATTCCTGAAAGGTCTGAACCCCAGGTCACCGTGCTTTATTCAGGCCCTTGCTGATGCACTTGTCCGTTTGTCACTGGAATTGCACAAGGGAGTACTGGGAGATGTCCGGGTGAATCGGCTGGGCGACAAACACATTCTTTCCTGCACTCACCATTTAACCTTGAGGATGGGGATTAAACACCCCCACAGGATGACAACTTCTTTTCTTGCTTGCTGGTGTCTTGGAACGTGGAATATGAAGTGACCAGGGGGGTAGTTGTAGTTTAAGTTTTCATGAAGCTTTTCCTTCGGAGCCCAGATTTGAGGTGAGAAGAAGTACAAATTCTCCAAACATATTACTGCGAGTGATAGTAAGTGAGTGGGGCCACATCTATTGTGATTTTAAATCACTTCCACTGTACCTGCACTGTTTGGCATTTCTATTGCCATGTCTGTAAAAATGGAGCCCTTGGTTTGGATGATCAATCTCTAACATCCTGTCCATTGCTGATAATCTGTGATTTTCCACGTGGTCTAAGATCATTCATATTTCAGAAAGTTTGAACATATATGCAAGTCAACATCAAAAAGACTGAAAAATTTACTATTTGCAGTGAACAGAAATTTGAAAATAAAGCCCATTTTGAAGATTTGGATAATTATGAGCACATTAAAATAATAGAAGACTGTGATAAGACAAATGCCAATGATATGATTACTTTTATCCCTTCAGGTATACCCCGAAAGACTGAACACGCTACCATTGTTAGAATTATTATAGTTTGGACTTCAACTTGGCTTTTCAGTTTGTTGTTGAGGTTAATTTCGTTAATTTTTAATTGGGTCACATTATTTCTTTGTGTATCAGTCTCTCCATTTGTGAAACAAGAGATCACAGTCCAATATCTATCCATTTCCTTCCCAAATCAAAGATTATATGTTTCTATGATTCATATCTGAACTGTTTTTTGCATTAGTGATATTGTAACTTAGTATTTTGAAGTCTCACATGCCTTAAATTAGCATTAACTACTATTGTTGGTGCTTTTCAAAGTAGGTAATAGAAATATGAAGTTTAAAATGGAGCTTAATATATTAGTTAAAAACTCAAACCAGCATAAGAATAAAACTAAGAAACATAAAATTGACCCTCTTGTTGAAGAGCATTTGTTAAATTAGTAAATTGCAAATACTAGAGGATTCTTATTCACTCCTCCCCAGCAAAAAAGGCATCCACCCTTGACTTAAAACAATGTGATATCTATTCTCATAGTTCTCAGCACTGTGTACATATACACAAGTGAAACAAAGCTGATTATTTTAAAACATTCTTTTGGTATGAATTCCTTTGATCTTTCGAAAGACAGATTTTACTTTGAAGTTTACAATGTTCAAGCCATCAGTTGCAAAGCACAAAGAAGCCTATTATATAACATCTATGAGAAAACATTATTTCCTACCCTGGATCAATTGCCATGTTTGTGGTCAATTAGCAATGCCTAAGACCCTTTTCAATAAGAGATTTGAATATATAATATAAAATAGAACAATATAAGTTTTAAGATATGTAAGACATGTATGTATTAAATATATATATTCATTTACATATATAAATATACATCCATATATATTTTTCTTTTATTTAGTAATGCTTCCCTGAAGTTGCATGCGGCCATGGAGGGGGCCTGGGCTGGGATTTGGAGGACCTTGTTTATATTCAGACTCTATTACCCATTAGCTGCGTGACCTTGGGTAATTTTTTTAATACATCCAGGGCCCAGATATGTCCCTTCTAAAATAAGGAGGTTGATACTGGTTCTTAATCTCTATTTTGGTTATGTGTCTCTTTATGAGGCTGATGAAATCTATAGATACTCTCCCTGGAAAAATTCATGAATACATATTTACATTAAATTTTGTGTGCCTTTGAGGAAGATCATTGACTTCTTAAAGTATATTCATGGACTAGAGGGTGGGCATAACCAGATAGAACAAGTTTTGGACTTTATATTTCTATACGGGAGGATTCCCCAAATCACTCTAAGATCATGAATAATTATTAATAAGGTCTGTACGCTACCCTCCACCTTCCCTTTTAGTTCCTTCAGATGATGCTCAAGTTTGTCTCTTCCTGACACAAACCTCTGGTCTGGGCTTTTAAAGAATAATCTTTAGCTGGAGGATACTACACAGCCTGTCAAAAGAAACTCATGTGTGAGTCCAGCACATCTCTAGACCATCTGAAGAAAACAGAGCATTGACCTAAGTTTATAAAGAAGCCAGAAAATCTAGCGTGATGGCAGCTCACACAAAACAGACATGGGGATTTTACTTGACCACAACCTTGCTCTAAGCCAACAGTGTGACGTAGTTTCTGGAAATGTCTGTACAAGCCAACACAGCCTTTAAAGAAGTTTAAATTTAAAATTCTGAATGGTTGAATTCCAGGGTACGGTACACGTCATGTCACATTTATGATTTTGGGTCATGTCATGGGGATCATAATTCAAAGGGTCACTGTCAAAGTGAAAAAGGAGGTGGGCAGGATGAAGAAGGGCCTGGAAGCGTTGCCATGTGAGGAATGGTCACGAGGACCAGGGATGTTTCATCAGAGCAAGAGAAATGTAGGTAGTCTTCGAATACCCCATGAGCATGACATGGAAAGTGGAGCCCTCTTACTCCGGGTAACACTGGAAGTCAGAACTAAGCCAGTGAGGAAGGGCTTTCTAACCACACATACTTTGCATATGTGAGACGCACCCCTTTGTAAAGGGGTGGAGGGCAGATAGAAGATATGAAGCAGAGGCTGCATGACCACCTCTCCAGGGAGATTTCAGAAGGGACGCAGCTTGGGGGTGGGAGTGAGAAGAGCAGTGGTTGGTGGGAGAGAGGCGTCAGTAAAATCTAAGGGAAAGTTGTTTATGAGAGTCTATAACTCTAGATTTTTTGGGTTAGGCAGGTGTCTTGGAAGAGGTAGTTACTAGAAAGGGAGTCTAGTCTTTTCTGAAACTATAAAGGGCACCAGGAAAGAAGCCTCCTGCTTAGGCACTGATGCCAGAATGTGGGTGTCAGTCTGGCAGCTGAGGTAAAGATGAGGAATAGGAGACTATCACCCACCGTGACACTTGGCAGATTACCTGGTAAAATACTTGCCCTACAGAATGAAAGGAGCTATTGTAAATATAGCCTGGGCAGATATTGCGATTGCATGAAGTGGAAATAAGCAGAAATAGTAGCAATACTGTCATACACACAATGCATATTTCATTTAATCTTCACAACAGCTCTACAGGTAAGGCCCTAATAACATCCTCATCCTTTCTTCACAGAGAAAATGGAGGTTTAGATAAGTTAACACAGCAAGTCGTAGTGGAGCTGGAACTTGAACTTAACAGTCTGAGTTCATGGGCCATGCAGTTAACCATTATACCATACCACTGCCTCAGACAAACTTGTCCACGGGAGGTCCACAGTATTATTTACTCTTTCTCAGGTTCATAGACTATATGTTACATGTGCACAATGATTTTCAGTATAAGATTATTTGTAAGAGTCATTGAACAAGTATTGACTGAGTGATCTTATAGGCCAGGCACTAATCTAGGTGCTGAGGTGCAGAATGAAAAAAAGAGACATAGAAATCCATGTTCCGCTTACGTTCTGGCAGACAGAAATAGTTAATAAACAGAAAGGATATTTTATAGTCTATTAGACAGCAATGAATACTATAAAGGAAAATGAAATACAGCAGGAAAGGGGGACAGGACATGCTGGGGGAACAGCTTTAAATTGGGACGTAGGCAAAGTCCCATTGACAGGTGATACTTGAGAGGTGGCAGGTCCTCCTTTGATCCAGGTGAATTTGAACTTTCCACCAGCTCTGCATGGAAATGCTTAAGGAGTCTTGGTGAAACCCCTAAGAGCAATACAAGTTGCTCCTTTAACCCATAGTACGTGCTTAAATGCGCTGGAAAATAATGTATTAAGTTGAATGTGAAAATAAAAATGAGAAGTGCAGTGTTCAGTCCTGGAATTGTTCACTGGTCCCGAAGGCTAAGGCCCTTGGCTGCTGCATCCTTCCAGCTGAACTAAGCGCGGCAAAAGCAGGCCATCTGCTTCTGGCTAGTGCCGCAGGAGGAAGCGAACCTTTCAGACCAGTCAATCAGTGACTCCCAAGGAGACACCAGGGACCGCTCGAGCAAATAGCATGCATTCTTGTGAAATCTGTAGTGAACTTTGCCCACACGGAAGATCTGACAGGATGTCTTGTGTTTTGCTAACTACCTCCATTAGTCATTTTTGCTGCTGGGTCAAGCAGGGTTTTGTGGGAAACCTCTAAAGCTTTGAAGAGTCCAATGCTTTTTTGTTCTTATATATGACTTTAGGTCAGAAAATTTATTTCTGGCCGATAAGTATATTTTCACCCCTAGGCTGTTGAAGAAAAGGCACAGGAACCATGGGGCAGTAAGATCTATTGCCTAGATTGACAAACTCTGAGCTCCTTGAAGGCAGGAGTTACGGCTTATTCATATTTATATCCAATCCCAGAAACTATAACCATGACCGTGACTTGAATCTTGTAGGTAGGCAAAAAATGTGTGTTACAAGTTGAATATATGGGATTCTTCAGTATGGCTATCTTAGGAAGAATGGACACACAAAAAAGATATTAAGTGTCTTAGACCAAACAAGTATAAAATTCAACAACTACAACTTTTATTTTAAAATAAGCACACAAATTTAATGTGCTAGATTATCTTTCATTTAATTTGGGAGTAGAATAATAATAAATAACCATATAGCAACAAATAATGTTGACTTCTTGACGTCTTTGATTCTTAGTAGCCTTTTTCTCTTCCAAAAAAAATTTCCTTTACAGAATATGCAAGAAGATTAGTAGAAAATGATGTTTAGGGAGGAAATTAACACCGGCAAACCCAAACCACAAAATGTACTGTGGGCTTTTTTAAATAAGTGATCTCGTTCAGCTCTCTTAGGAAGTCATTTGCCTTCATGTTTTGTACTTTTTCATTTCTTAAGGTGCAAAAGCTGATAGATGTTGGGAAGGAAAATATGAAGTCTCACTTAGGTTTTGGTTTTTGAAACAGGAATGTGAGAATGGAAAGTAAAATTAAAGAGAAGAGGATCGTCATGATGTGTGTTCTGATTCCTCTGAAACTTCCTGTAACTTTTGTTTTTCCGAGCACTGAGTGAAGACTTCAGCCTGACACTCCAGAGAAGAATGCAGTGAGCACAGGGGTGAGACTGAAATATACAGCTTGCAATTCTCTGGCTGTATTTGGTATTTTAAGTAGAATCTGGCAGTAGTTGGCCCATATCTGCGTCAAAAACATCCATGTTCCGAGAAAAAGTGAGTTTTCTTAAATGTCATATTTCCTTTTGCCTTTGAAAAACTGAATATCTTTATCATTACTACTAATAAAATTAGTTTGTGACATTTCCCCCCCTTCTTATATAAATAGCCACTCTCATCCACTCTTGACCAGTTTTAAATGTTTTTCCAATGCCTGATGTATTTCCAGCCTTATGGTTGAGGTAGGAACAGAGTAGACAAACAGAACTATTCAATTCACTGCAAAATAACGTTTCTGATGGAAAAAATCTGAAAAGAAAAGAAAGAAGCCATGCAGTCAGTCACCGTGCTATACTGCTTCCCTCACTGTTTCAAACGGGAAATTTACCAGTCCAGAAAACAGAAGCCCCTCTGCATGTTTCAGGCAATAAGGAATTCAAGACAGAAATTAGGTGTTTATAAAACTTTTGGAAGAGCAAGAGGAGAGGTTACCTCTAGATCTCAGGTTTGCTGCTTTTAGGAAGTTGGGAAATTGAAGAGATTGTAAGAAATGGCTGACGAGGATCACAGCTGCCTCCAGCACCACAAAGGCTGCTTTTCAAGGAAATAAGTAGAGGCTGCCATAACGTCATAGCAATAGCATAGTACAAGTCCTTGGGCCTTCTACTTCAGCCTCCAGACAACCAAAGATGTGGTTTCTGCTTTTTTTTTTTTCCTTCTAAATTTCACCTGCATGCCTCTTATGTGAATAAAGTGGAAACTGCTGGCAGGGACTCTGGGAATATGGTACCCAGATTTCTAGGCCTTCTGATTCAGTCGAAAGCATAGAAGGGACAAATGATACTGAGTTATTAGATAATCTGCTATTGGGAAAAAAAGAGATTGCTGGAAGTTAGGAAATAGCAAGAGAGTCCAAGACAAAATTCGAGACAGACACCCCCACCGAAAACAAAATGTTAATTATCATAAGCCCCATAGTTTCAGCAGAGACCAAATCATGCTAAATAAACCTCACTTCTTTTATTTGATAGGGCACTGTGATTGGCCAATAAGAGGATGGCATTGCCACTGGATCTCTTGATTAGGAGGAAGAATTTTTAAAATATATTGTGCTATACTTGTGCTCAAGTATGAACCACTTGATATAATTGTTAGGGAATTCAGAATTGGTTAATCACCTCCCTTAAATAAAAGTCATTAGTAGATCAGTATAAACCCATCTGGAGGAAGTTCTGAAGTAGTGAGCTGCAAGTCTCAGAATTTAGCTCTATCTTGCTTAACGTTTTAGATGAAGGCAAAGAGTAGAACTAACACAGTAGGTGGTTTAAAAGGGTTTATAAGGCGGACACAATGCAGTGAAAGCAAGCTGCTGCACAGACAAGATGTGGGAGCCTGAGCAACAGTAATTCCTGCATCCTAGGAAATTTAATTGACTGAGAAGTTCTGTGAATCAAGACTGATACTCAGGTGCCAAAAGAGCTAACGTAGTCTTAATGGCACAGTTAGATGAATTGTGTCTGGTCCAAGGGTGAGATTCATTTTGCTCATCACAGTATTTAACTGAAATATGTTTATTCTGGAAGCCACGCAATTGGAGATTCATCAATACACTAGCTAGTGGTCAAGAAATGGGAATCTATGGGTAGAGTTGCCAGATAAAATATAGAATTCCTAGTTAAATTTGGATTCCAGATAAACAACAAATAATTTTTTAGAATAAGTATGTCCTATGCAACATTTGGGACATACTTATCCTAAAACAATTATTGCTTAAATATTGCATGGTACATACCTATTCTAAAAAATTATTTGTTGTTTATCTGGAATCCAAATTTAACCCGGATGTCTTGTATTTCTATTGCTAGGTCTGGCAATCCTAATCTATAATAGTAAAGGGGATGGAACCCAATAAACCATACAGGTTTATTTCTCTTATGCTACCTTGGTATTAAAGGTGAAATACAGTATGAAATGAGTCTCCAAATTTTCCTGTAACTTTTTTGTCAAGTTAAATATTGCCAGAACACCCCATGTGAGGGAAGGGATACTCTTGAAAGCAAATGAGCATTGTAGCCTGAGTGTGTTAGGAAGTATTTGCCCTCCCAACATGAATGGCAAAGGTCCAACTTACAGGCAAACTAAGAGTGTAGTATGAGAGGAGTTGCTTTAAATATTTCCCATTTGTAATCTGGTCACAAAATAATATATTCTTTAACCTAGTGCACCATTTCATCTGTCGACCTGTTATTGGAGAGATTTGACACAACTGTTTACATGGCCTTTCAACATTCAATAGCTGACTATCTACCAGTCAACAATCCAGGCTACAGCAGAGAACAGAACAAAGAGTGTGGTAACTCTTTCTGGGCTACAGTCGTATGAAGTTCTTACATAATTCAGTGTGATCCTGTCTTCAACACTATATGTGACAAAAATATTGCTGTATCCATTTTTTTGAAAAGCCATACATCCTAAGTTTTGACAAACACAAGGTCATTTTTTGAGAGTTATTTTTTGTTTGTCAGCCTTGTAAATAGTTTATGAAATTCAATATAACTAAAAAAGTGGTATTTGGTCCACAAAATTCATGTGGTCTCAACTAATCCTGTGTAAACAAGTGCTATTCTGTTCCTTTTCTATCCTCTTCTCCTTTCTATTGCTTCCTACCTCATAAGTGAATACAGAGCCAGCTCTGAAGGCCTAGTGGTTAAAGTTTGGTGCTCTCACTGCTTCGGTGGGCTGGGTTCCCAGTAGTGGAACGACACCACTCATGTGTCAGTTGCTATGCTGTGGTGGCAGCTCACATAGAAGAACTAGAAAGACTTACAACTAGAATATACAACTATGTACTGGAGCTTTGAGGTGGAAAAAAAAAGAGAGAAAGATTGGCAACAGATGTTAGCTCAGGGTGAATCTTCCCCAGCAAAAAAAAAAAAAAAAAAAGTCCAAACAGAATGTCTTAAAAAAAGAGAATAAGAGAATACAGATCTTACTGGTAGAAAACACATTTTGAGTTCCTGACCTCCCACTGAACATAAAATAGAAGACTTAAAATGAGAGCAATATTTAAATCCAGCACCTGCTGACTTGTTTTAGGCTTTGGGAATATGAACTATGACAATATTCAGGGCTATGCATAAAAAACAGAGCCTGCAGTATGGTTGTGTAGCTGAGTATGTACAAAGACAGTATGAGAGGAGGAGACGGGGGCAGAATTCTGCAGCCTAGGCTCCACCCACACATCATATGCCCTAGGATGCAAATACGTTTTCCTGTAGGAAGGAGCATCCTTTTTCCAACGTGTCTTTCTTGGTAGAGGTGCCTTTTCCATACATCCCTCCACAGAGGGAGATGGACGCCTGCAGTGGCCTTGGAAAGAATTAACTGTATCTTCTCATCCTTTTGCTGAGTTGTTGTTGTGCCTTTATGATTTCTGGTGATGGAAGCTGGTTCCACTCTTCCATAGCCTCCTTTCACTGGAAACTTTATGACTTGGTGTTTTTAAGGGAATCAAAGAAACCTGCTATTAGCCAAAGAGGAAGAGAGATAAGTCCATTGAGTTGTATGCTCTGTATCCAGCTTGGGTCCTTGGGCTTATTCACAGATATGAGAATTGTGTGATTATTTTGAGTATGATTTAGATTAAACGTTTTAAATATATGGGAACCTCTTGCTTTTGTGTGTGTGCGTGTGTGTGAGGAAGACTAGCCCTGAGCTAACAACTGTTGCCAATCTTCCTCTATTTTATGTGGGATGCTGCCACAGAGTGGCTTGATGAGCTGTGTTAGGTCTGTGCCCAGGATCCGAAACTATGAACCCTGGGCAGCCAAAGCAGTTTGCATGAACTTAACCACTACACCACCAGGCCAGCCCCCAACCTCTTGCTTTTTATTGAATCTAATTTTCAGGTCAGGAAATAGTTAGCTTTCTGGGATGCATTCCTCCTAGCGCTTACAAAATTTAGAGAATACAACTATGAGGATGTTGGAGTTGCTTTCGAAAAAGATTCAGGTTCATTTACTTTTGACAAAGCCCTGTGAACTATATAGAGCTCTAAAGACATGAAACATGGAGCTGAAAATAACATGAGAGAGGGAATCCTCATGAGGTTTCTGATACTTCCTGCCCTGGGCAGGCCATAAATAACATAAAGGAGTCATGCCTTTGGTATTTGAACACTTCTGTGTTCAGTCTTAAAGATAACTAGAAATGCAGAGGTGTGAGAAAAATGCAGGATTTCCATAATGAGCCGGAGCTGAAGTTATGATTTGAGATTTGTGTAAACTTTGAGCTTTGCCATTACTAATCAGTCCTACATATGGTTCCACTGAGAGCTTCTCCTCTAGACTTCAGTTGCTCTGTCATCTAAATAAATGGAAATTTAAATAATTTTACTGAAACTAGTAAATTCACATATACAGAGACAAAGCTTCTCTAAGGCTTGTCTATCTCAAAAATAGACGGCAGGGCTGATGATTTTTATAAGAATGTTTAACAAGTGGTGTTGTAGCAATAGGATGTTATTGGTAGTTTTCTCAAGAAATATTCAGCTAGATGTACCCACATACACCTAATGAAGCAAAACGAAATCCCAACGCTGTTGAAGGTCTAAGAAAATAACAAGGAGAGAATTGTTGAAACTTATTGGTTGGTTTGTTTAATGCATTAGTGTAAGTTGACCGATTTCTGGCTGTGATAAAATTTTCACACTAGTCCGAATTCCTGAGACTGGGAAAAAAGTAACGGGTCTTCGTCCCTTCCAAGTATTATGCCTAGAGCTGAATTCTAATGTGAGTCTATAATTAGAGGTTGAATTGATCGAATAGATATGGTCTTAGTTAGTGAGGAGGAAATGTCTGTTGAATTAGTGTCAAAAATGTTTGTGTGTATACGTGTGTGTGGTTTACTGTATACCAGGGACTCTCTCTTTCCTCCTGAGCTTCTACTGTAAGTTGAAAGTCTTACTCAAGGGTACCTATTACAATTCTGCCCAAAGCATCTACAGAAGAAGCTTTATGTCACTAATATCAGGGACAATTGACTCTAGAAAGCATTTTCATGGAAGGCTAAGTGGTGAGTTTGGTGTTTTGAACCAGCAAATGAAGAGTCAGGAGGACTGCCTGGTCCCCTATTAATCAGATGACGTAGGCCATCTTGAGATGGGCTCTGACCCTGAGAACTCTCTTTGAGTCCAAGAGTTAAATATTTGCATGCCTTTCAAAATTGCTTCTGTGGATTTTTAGATACATCTTCTAATATTTTACAAAAGAAAATCAGCCAAAATATTCTTAAAAATAGCCGCTGGGCTCCTTGCTTCTGTAAGTTATAATTGGTGATGTTCATGTGGGAAAGAGAGACTCTTTATTCCCAACCCACAGCTGTAAAGACAGACAGAAAGACAGAAGGGAACTAATTTTCAAGCTCTGGACAGAAGTAAATGCTCATTCAGGAGAGAAAATCAGAAAGAAGTCGTATGTGATAAGATGTATTTCCCTCAGTTCTGACATGCCTTTTTAATTTCTTTAATTTATTTTTTTTTATTTTCAAGTGAAGGAAACAGTTTATTTGGTGGTAGCTTATTTTAGAATAGGTCCCAGAAGTTCTTTTCTTTGTTTCTTTTCCCCTGACTCACTTAATTTCCTCAGCACCTTATTATCACTCTGTTCCAGTCCACTATCGTTATTAATCTAGCTTTTCCAGAACTAAGCTATCCTGTATGATGGAGCACGTACATCCATGAATGCTTCGAATGATAGTTGCTGAGACCTTTCGAAATAGAGTATTAACATAATTACATAAGATCAAACAATTTAGATAGAAACAGGCCTCCTAAGATGTTCCAAATTATCATTGATGTAGTCTTTTGATGATTGGTAGTTAAGAAAAAAAAAATAGCCCAAACCCCAGCCCATTCCAAATGTCAAGTAATAATTCCAGGAAAATATAAGCACCTGAATTCTGGGCTCAAAAGGAGAAATAAGGTGGCCAACAGCATTAGAAAGGGCCATGCAGTGCCTCAGCTGTCGACCCTGTAGCGTGTAATCACAGTGGATGCACAAGTTCCGAAGCAATTGCAACTTCCCTGGAAAATGTAGCTTTCTGACATCCATCAAGACGAAGGAATAGCAAGTAAAAATGAAAATGAGAATATAAATTACGATTATTTCTAAGGTTACATTTTTTGTATGTGACCAAATTCACATAAATTTTTTTTTCCCTAACTCCTCTCCCCAATATGTTTTCCTAAATTTACTTGGAAAATATAACCTAAAGCAGTAATTTTAGAAGTTTGGCTGCCTTAGTCCCTTACTTCACAGTCTGTCTCAGGCAAGTTGTGGAGCCAATCCTGGGCCCGCCCTTCCTTTCACACTTCCATCCAGATTTTCTCCATTAGGGACTTCGTAATATGTTGGGCAGAGGCGGTATAGGAGGGCCCTCCCACCTTTAGTTACTTGCCCCATTGATCAGCTTTGGTGACATAAATCCCTGTCGTTATGCAATCAGGGACATAATAGAATGATGACTTTAGACTAAAATAAATTACTTCCATTTGAGACGCTTCTTTAGGTAAAGGTTATAAGAAGGCATTGTTAACATACATATACCTTACCCGGGATGGATAAGCATTGACAGATTTTAAACCCAGCATGAAGATGGTGTGATGGTTTTCTGATTGTTATCATAAAAAGCAGAAAGGAGGAACTGGCAAGACTTGAATACAATTTAGTCTATTTTGTCAAGGGATGGGAAGAGGGAGGGAGAAAAGAAAGGCCACACCGTGCAGTAAGGTTCTTTGTGGTTTGTCCGAGAGAGATCTGAGGGCCCCGGACATCCAAAGAATAACACTGAGGAGATGGGAGAGGAGGGAAATGCTGAAGTCAGCCTACCTAACCAGGGAATTTTTGTAGAGGCAGCAGAGCCTAAAAGAGACAAAATTGTCTCTGTGCAGTTAGCCAGCCCCAGCTGTGTTAATGGAAAGAACTTGGTTTATTACTGTAAGAATTAACAGCAAAAATGCCTGACATTATCCACCCAGTTAGAATTTATTAGGTAGTTTCAAAATGCTCTCAACTGAGACTAGCAATGACTCTGGAAGGCACTATTACAGCCCTTATGGGGGATAAAGTGAGGAATAGAGAGAGTTGAACTATCTGTTCAAGTTTTTATAGCTAAGCAAAAATAGGACTTCTTATTTTAAAATGTTCTTATATATATTAAATTTTAGATAATTGATAAATAAAGCAAGTGGGAAAGAAGGAAAAATACAGAATCCCACCATGGGAAGGAAACCACTAGTAATATATTGGTTTTTTTCCTTCCAGTCCTTCAAAGATATTTTTAAAAATAAAGTTTAGTTTGTATTTTGTATACATTTTTGTTCTGCATTCCCATGTATTATTATAACTTGTTCTTTTTCCCATGTAACTACAAATTCTTTGTGTAGATAACTTTTTGTTTTAATCACCTCCTATTTACCTCATTGGTGAGGGAGGGATTTCCACCCTAGGATTACAGGGATGGCTGAACACATGACATGCAACACTGGACAAATGAGATGGACAGCAGTTTATTACTCACACGAAGTTGCAGCCCGAGGGGAGAGGACACTGCATCACGCAGGGCCACGTGAGAGTTTCACTTGGAACAGAATGAACACCCAGGAGCTGTGCAGACAGACTTTGTAGTATCAAGAGGGTGAGGTACCCCCTGGTTTCTGCAAGAGGATGTGACTGGCTTGTTTACATAATTCTGTAGAATATGGGAAACTGAAACCTATTACTCAGGGATAAGCAGCAACTGCAACTGCTCCCCTTGATAAAGGGGGTTGTTTGTCAAGGACACCTTATGGTAGCAGAGTTGGGAGGGGAACTTATGCTTAGGCCATTTGAGGCTCTCCTGATTTCACCAGATCTCAAGGTAGCACCTGATGTTGGGCCTTAATTTTAGGCCTCATAGCACATTTTTAGGACAACATAATATTCTGTCATATAAATTGAATTTTTGGAGATGTTTATAACACAAATAATACCCCAGTGCCTGTCTTTGTGCAAAAAGGTTTATATAGTTTTAATATTACTTAATATTTTCATATTTAAAAATAGGGATCCAAGAGAAAAATACTAAGACAAAGGATATAGATAGTTTGGTTACATGATACATATTCCCAAGTTTCTTTGAAACAAAACTTCTGACTCTTAGTTTAAAACTTTCTACTATACCACATTGCTTCTGCCAATGATTGCGACAGCAAAGGAATCTTAAAAGAACTTATTATTAAACCACTGTCCATGAAATTTATGTAACAGCTTACTTTGTGATCTTCTTGGAATGTAAGTGCCTTGATCTACCAGATTGGGGATGGCAGAGTGAAAACTAGGACCAAATTCTATTCAATAAGAATAACATTTTGGCGAAGCGTTAGCGTAATCTTAAGAGAAAATAAATCAGAAGTTTTAGTCAAATCTAAACATAGAATATTTACCAAATCTCTCTCTTTTAAAAAAAAATAGTAGAAGATTAAAACAACGACAAACGAAAACATAACAGAGATTGGATTGGTGGTTACCATAGGGGAAGGGGATTTGGGGGGAAGGCAAAAGGGGGCATTGGGCATACATGTGTGATGATGGATTGTAATTGGTCTTTGGGTAGTGAACATGGTGTAATTTACACAGAATTTGAAATATATTACAATGTACATCTGAAAACTATATAATGTTATAATCCAATGTTACTGCAATAAAAAATGAAAATTAACAAAAATAGAGGGGAAATAAACAAAATAGAAAATAGAAAAACAGATAAAAATAATGAAACCAGTACTTGGTTCTTTGAAATGATTTTTTTAAAAAAGGCAAATCTTTAGAGAAAGAAGAAAAAGAGAAGACTCTAAATTACTGAAGCCAGAAATGATGGAGGACAAGTTACTATCAATCTTATAGAAATAAAAAGGGTTATAAGAGAATATTTTAAACAATTACATGCCAACAAAGTAGTTAACATAGACGAAATGGACAAATTTCTGGAAAGACTCAAATTACCAAAGTTACTTAAGAAGCAACAGAAAATCTGAATATACCTATATCAGATAAGGAAATTGAATATAAATCAAAACACCTTCACACAAAGAAAAGCCCAGGACCAGATGGCTTTATTGGTGAATTAACATCAATTCTTTACAAATTCTTCACCAAAAAGCAAAGAGGCGGGGGACTCTTTTCAATTAATTTTATAAGATCAGTATTACCCTTATAACAAAACCAGACAAATACTTCACAAGGAATGAAAATTACAGACCCATATCCATTATGAATATAGGTGCAAAACTCCTCAACAAAATACTAGTACTTGGAATCCAGCAATGTTTAAAAAGGATTATACACCATGACCAAATGCGATTTCTCCTAAGAATGAAATATTGTTTCAACATATGAAAACTAATCAATGCAATGCACCATATTAGTAAAATAAAGGACAATAAAACAATTGACCTTCATAATATATGCTGGAAAAGCATTTGACAAAATCTAACACTTTTTCATGATAAAAAACAAACTCTCAAAAAACTAGGAGCAGAAGGGAGCTTTCCCAACTTGATAAAGTCAATCTACAACAAACCCACAGCTAACATCTTGTTTAATGATGAAAGACTGAAAGCTTTTCCTCTAAGATCAGGAGCAAGACAGAGGTGTTCACTCTTGACACTTTCTTCACTTCTATTGATCCATGTACTGGAGTTTCTAACCAGTGCAATTAGGCAAGAAAAATAAGTTAAAGACACACACATTGGAAAGAGGAAATTTTCAACCTCTGCAGATGAGGTGATCTTGTGTATAGAAAATGCTACAAAATCTGCACATTGAGTGTTAAAAAAAAAAAAAAGATTCTTACTTATCTAGAGCTGATCTCTTTCTTAATAATAATAACCAATAATTTTTATTTTATGTCCCCCTGGAATTGTACATGTTAAATTTTGAAAGAGAACAAATATATTTTAAAACTCCAAAATGCACATAGGCACATTATATGTTTAATATGTATTTGAATGTTACTTAAAGTAATAAATATTGTATATGCAAAATACAACGTAGGGCTTAGTTTCACCAATAGTAATAAAAATCCATGAAAATAAGTTCAAAAAGTGTTAGCAAAATCACAAGTTAGATCAGGAGAAATGAAATAAAAATTGAAAATGTATAAAATGGCATTATTGTAGTGAGAAAGCTGAGTTAAATTCTTGTAAGTGTACAAAAACATTTGTTTTTATTTAATTTAAATTATTTAAACATGTAGAGGCTATGAGAAAAGGAAGTACATATATTAAAAAATCATACTCAGGCTACTCTCAATGGAGCTGAGAAATATTTCCATGGTTATATTTCAATAATAACCATCATGCCAAGATAACGCTTCCCATTCGTTTCTTTAATGCTAAGTTAACCCAAATTTATACTTATAAATACAGTACATTTAGTGAAAAGACTGAATTTTAGAATATCTAAATTAAACGCAGCTTGATTACTTTCAAACAATGAGTCTTTACATATCACTGGACTTTTAGTAACTTTGATCTTTGAGATAAATTAAACACAAATGTTTTTTACTTAATTACTTCCATAAAGGCCCTATAACCAAATACAGTCACACTGGGCATTAGGACTCCAACATGTGAACTTGGGAGAGACACAATTCAGATCATAGCACGCATGATTCTCACTTAATATAAAATTGGAATGAATGCTGTGACATGGTGCACACACACACACACACACACACACACATAAGGGACATGTAGCAACAAACTTAAAAATTACAGAGTTAATACTTTTTTCCCAGGAATGAAACTTCATATCCTATTGATTCGGAATTGAATGTAAGAGGAAACTTTGCAATTTAATATACTAGATTATCCAAGAAAAAACAGTGTAAAACAGTATAGTAGAAGGTCTATTATCTGGAATATCTGGGATTGTGTGTTTCTGGGTTTATTTTTGAGCATGGTGATATTAAATATGGGGTCTCATGGTAGAGGGAAACAGTTTTGCGTATGTTATATTCTTCACCGTTAGAGTATAAAACTTTAGTTTTCAAATGATGACCTTGCATTGTCAAGAAAATATTTCTGAATTACTTTTAAATATTCTGTCTATAAGAGGGAAACTTGTGAACATGCTGCAAATAATTCCATTAAATGGTTATAATATTAAAGAATCATTGCTTATAATGGTAATTTTTACTTATCTGGAAAATTCATATGTACTAAATATTTCCTTCCCACATAATGTTTGAAAAATGGGTTTATCTCTGTATTATACATATTTTAAATATAGATGTAATATGAATTTCAATGTAATTGTGTAAAATGTAAAATATTTCATAATATATGTGATAAATATCAAAGGCCCATGTCGCGGCATTCATTCCAATATTATATTAAATGAGAATCATGCATGCTGTGGTCTGAATTGTCTCTCTCCCAAATTCATATGTTGGAGTCCTAACGTCCAGTGTGACTGTATTTGGTTATAGGACCTTTATGAAAGTTATTAAGTTTAAATGAGGTCCTAAGGGTGGAGCCCTGATCCTATAGGATTGCTGTTCTTATAAGAAGAGACACCAGAGAGCTCTCTCTCTCTTTCTCTCTCTCTCTCTCTGCCATGTGAGGACACAGTGAGAAGGCAGTGTCTGCAAAACCAAGAGAGAGCTTTCACCTGAACCCAACCAGGCTGGCATATTGGTCTTGGACTTCCAGCTTCCAGAACTGTGAGAAAATAAATGTCTGTTGTTTAACTCACCCAGTCAATGGCATTTTATTATGACAGCCTGAGCTGACTAAGAGAATGCATATTGATTAGCAGTATCATAGGTTCTGAATTCAGATTAATTAGATTATTCTTTTAATCATTATGAATGACACATGGAAGTTTTCATAGTCTTTCATAAATATAGCTTGTCACATTAATGTCTTCCTGAGGCTTTGTGATAATATCTCACTCCCAAAAAAAGATTTTATTTATAGAAATTTGTTTATTTGTTGGCTGACTTATGTCACTGGCTGAGTTACAGCTACAGGGTAGTGATCATTATAGAATATGTCTGAAAATATTTCTTACTTAAATTCATTAAAGCTTGCCTAAATTTAAATACAGCTGAATGGTCCATAACTAATATTTATACAATCCTATCCCTATTGTCATTGCTAGGTCACAGCTTCCCGTATGTGTGAAACTACAGAGTTCTCCGCTATAAGCTGTGTCCAATCCATTTGTTAGTGATAAGGTCAAAGCTATAAATTCAAGAGTACAGAAAGCATGGGACATATGTAGACATGGTGCTGGCCTTGGATACTTGTTTTCTTGGAATACATACTTTATTTTTTTGAGCAGAGTCTCCACACATTCCACCACTACTACTTTTGTGGTCAACGTACAATTTTCAAAATGGACCTCTTTGAGGAGACATTATGACATACCACAGAGCCCTTCAGGCCAGAAATTGGGAGACTTTAGTTCTTGTTGATGCTGTATTCCTGACAAGGCCTGTGTCCTTGGGTAAAGTATTTATCTTATTTAGGCCTTACCATCCTGAATTATAAATAAACATATTGAACTAACTCAGAAGTTTTCAGACAGGTCTCCACGGGGATGGGGAGGATGGGATGGGCTTAGAGAGTGGGACTTCTTGTCCTCCAACCATTCTTCAACCTGGAAACTTTGTTTTTATCTCAAGATTTCTTTAGGAGAAAGGGATCTCTTGTTTTGCTTATTTCAGTTTTCAATGACTGAGTTTGATGACCTTAAATGTCTTTTTTTTTAGTTAGTAAGCATTTTATGATTCTCTATTAAGATCACAGCTGAACTGATTAGATGCTGACCTCATAAATATCCATTTTGACTGAAATATTATTATCTAAGTTCAACAAGTTACTACATATTTTTGCATATTTTATCGTGTGTTCTGTTCTGTGCTTAATAATATAGTATTTGGGACAAAAAAACAAAAAGGTGGCATTTTTTTCTACATTCAACTAAGTTGATGCTATGATTTCCTAACTGGAATTTTTTCTTTGAACACCTTAGGATTTTCTGTTCAGAGACCTTTTATTGCTCCTCTCTGTTGCCCATAATTTTGGTGCCACATAGAAAAGAAAATATATTTAGCGTTAGGTGTGTGTTAGGGACAGTGCATTTTATAAAACCTCTAGAGAGAACTATTAACCTTGGGTAAATTGATTAATCTCAGGATCTTAGACATTACATTTGATCAATATTATGCAGATTTTTCCAAGAGTAACTTAAATCGCATACTAGTGAAGATTTACAATCTTTAAGAGCTTAAAGAACATAGACAGAACTACTTATTTGAAAGGCTCACAGCTATCAGTGGGCAATAGGCATTACTTTGAAGATGTCTGGTTTTTGGCCATATATATGCATATTTTAGTCCTCCAAAGAAAGAGAAAAAGACCAGAATGCAAAATTCATAAGATGTTTGAACTTTTAGGTGATAGGATGGGTAAAAAAGAAAGATTCTTTAAAAATAACCAGCTACAAGATAAAACAAGATATAGACTTTATGATAAAGAGAATTGAAGATGATAACTCACAGCCTGTGATGAAAAGATAATTTAACAGAAACAACAGTGGACAAGAGGCACAGATAGAAGCAGTCAGAGGAAGGTTGCAAACTACATTAAAAGGTTGAGAAAACAGGAAAAGATGGTTAAATTAGAATTGAGAAGATTGATGAGTCAGATAGCAGTAGTCACGCTGATGACATAGCTTTCTTTAAAATAGTGAATTTAAGCTCATTGCTGTCTGTCAGTCATGGCACCTCACAAATCCATGTTTGGGGTCTCCTTAGTGAATGGGTGGGTCTGGCGAAAGGTGGAAGGCACCAGGATTAAGCCAAATTTCCCACAGAGAACTCTGCTCTGTGCAATGAAAGGAGACCATGTGTTATAGAGAATTTCCAGTTATCCTGAGGCTGGAATTGGGGGAAAAATGAGAAATGAGAAGAAGCAGATCTGGTGCATAAAATGGGGCCAGGGCTGTGATATTTGGAGACACCTAAGAGGGTCACAATGGATCACTGTTTTCAGTCTATTCCACAATCAATAAAAGGGAAGAGAAAGTCCTTAGAATAGGAAATAAGAACTGCTCATGGATTTAAAAGAGGAAGCAGGTAGAGGTTAGGTGCAAAAGATGATGCTAAACAGCACCAAGAAAAGAGATCAAGGAAGATGAGATAAAAAAGGGAACTTGCAAATCTTCTAGAACATTTTGACTCACCAAACACTCATAAATTGGATCTCTTAATATATTCTGTCTGGTTATCTTCGTTGAGTTTCTTTTATTACAGCGTTTTCCCTGGATATTACATCTACCCCAGCAAATCAAGGCTGAGAAGTGTTCCACATGAAATATTCATTGGGTTTATAGCCTTAAGCTCAAATGTAAAAGCTGAAGTAAAAAGCTGGAATAAAGAGTTTTAGTGTCCATTTTATGTATTTGAATGCGTGGTGAGAGGATAAAGTGGGATTCAGTAAAAGGAGGAGAAAGCTAACAGGAAGGAACTATATGGAAAGATCTTGAGAGCAAAGATTACTTTTAAAGTGGAAGTCTGAGGATATGGGAAAAAAAGGAAAGAGACAAAAGAATCTGAAGAATTGAAAACTGTTAGGATGAAGCCAAGATGTGACTTCAGCGAGCCAGTGTGGGAAATTGCTGCTAAAGGAAATGAGGAGTTTCAAAGACTTTTGTCTGAATGGGAGAGAATAAAATAACCCCTTGACTTCATCACACAGCATGGCAGTTAGAAGAAGAACCTAGCAAAGAACTCCTCAAAAAGGGTCAGAATGTATTCTAATTAGCAAGATAATTATGGTGGAGTAGAAGATGCCATTCAATAAGTACTCGTCTGTACCAGGCACTTTGCCTAAGTTGTTTAGTTTAGTTCTCACAAACAGGCATCCTTATCACTATTTTACAAACAGGGAAATGAAGACTATAAGTTAAGCGATTCATCCAAGGTCATACTATGGAGCTGAAGAACAGAGATGTGAGCCAAGGTGTGTCTGTCTTGAGAGCCCAAGCCTTGTCATAACAGTACAATGCTTCCCATTTAATTTCCTATCGGATCTCCCATAGTCCAAAATACAAGGCAAGTTGCAGTGACTACCCATACCCACACCATTTTCCCTGCTGCCTTCTTTGAATTAGAAGCAAATAAGTGCTTCAGATAAAGGCATCCTAAATGAGTTAAATACAATACAATAAGAAAACTACAGCCTATTATCTATCTGTTCAGGAAGGAAAAAGAAAAAGCAAATACAGGCAAGAGAGATCCTTCTGCTGAATTCATTTAGGCTCAGAGACAATGGATAGCCTAAAGCAGTGGTTCTCAGCATTCTAAACCTTGGCTTCACATTAGAATCACTGGGGAGCTTGAAAAAATCTTCCTTTCTGGGTCCCACCCTAGAGATTCTGAATTTACTGGTCTGGGGTCATTGGAATTTTTCCCATTGGAACTTTTCATTGGAACTCCCCAGGTAGTTAAAGTATGTGGCAAAGTTCAAGAACCATTGCTCTGTAAGTTGAGTTTAGTAACAAGTCTCATTCATTCCAACCTCCAAACAAATAGCATTCATCTTTGCATCCCCGCCTCCCTTTTACTCTAGCGTCTTATGCATAATAGATGCTTAATAAATGTTTGGAGAATTATCTTCATGAGCAGCAGAAAAATGATATATGTACAGCTCTGGTCCGCTATACTCTGGATATCCCACAATGCCTTTAAATCTTTAATATTCTCAGGAATGTTTTATGCTTCTTTCTAGTACAAACAAACCTCAGAAAAGCTGTGCTTCAGGAAATTTCTGAATCTAGGGCTATTTGTGTTCTCTCATTAGTTGCCAGTGTTCTTCTTTTGTGAAGAACTCCAATGCTAAAAACACTATGGGCTTCCCCGGGACTTTTCTTTGCTTCCCTTGGAAAAGTCCCACACCTCAATCCATCTTGATTTCTTCAGGGAAGCTGACCTCTGGTGGCCAGATTGGCATCGTATGACAGTAGTTAAGAGCAGGGACCTGGAGTCAAGACTTCCTGAGTTCAAACCCATAGCCTGCTGTTTACTGCCTTTGTAGCCCTGAGCGAGTTACTTGGCCTCTATGTACTGCAGTTTCTTCATCTATACCATAACATGAGGGTGTAATCGTACCTACCTCACAGGAACGAGTGGAGGCTCAAATGAGATTGTGTATGTGAAACAATTAGAACAGTGCCTGGTACATGGAAAGTGCCATATAATTGTGTACTACTATTACGGGGAAACTATTTTATTAAAATGAGTTTATAATCTTGTCTACAAGCTTCTATTGATACTTTAGAAGAGGAAGATTTTTAACAGGTGTTAATCTAACTGGTGGAATTTACAGGCGTTATGCTAAAAAGGATTTTCAGCTGGTAAGAAGATTTTTCAGGCATTGATTAGAACAGGTGTGGGATGGGCCGTGGAGATGGTTTAGTTCTGTCATTTGCTCTTTACCTTGTCTATTGCAAGTTCAGGCCAACCTCACTGGACACAATATATGGCCAAGATTCATCTGAATAAAGTGCGCAATCATTTATTATGATGCCAGTAGTAATATGAAAGGCTGGACATGTCCATCCTTTGCTCCTTCATTTTCTTTGTTGTCCTTTTGCTTCCAAATAGGGATAAGGCAACACGGGCCACAGATGCAGGTTGTGAAGAGCAGTTGGTTGATTGTGTGATAATTTTATCTCATTGATAAACCCTATAGGAGAAAAAAAGGAAACTGCGATGTATGTGCAAGGTGTGTGAGAGAGTGAAATCTATAATTCAGGAAACAGTTTAGACTTCACAAAGGCTTATTTGACAAGGTGAAAACAATGATGAAAGTCAGATTGCTGAAAGGGAATGTAAAAGGATAGGAATCATTTGTATTAAATAGTTACAAGGGATATTAAACTTTAAATGTGTCCAATAATCCTTAATCCACGCAGCAAGTTACCTCTAATTGGGATCCCATCGTAGAAATCAGGATGAAACCCCTTGTAAAGTTAATGTCCTATTTTAGCTGGACTCCCAAGGAGATAATAGATCAAATGATAGAATCCGAGGGCTGGGGATGGTTTATTTCCGGGTTTCCAGCTGTAATTTTTCTGAATTTCAAAACGACTGCCTTGATATTTATTTTTTCTCCTGGGAAACAAGGGAAAAAATCCTTTACTGCATTCCCACTGTCTAGGATATTAGCTGTTACAATTCCTATTGGCTGACCTCATGAAAGAGGACATTGCATTTGACTGGCTCAGCTTTTCTTCCCCCGATCTCACTATAGATGTTACTGCACAACAAACACTGAATATTCGATTAGTCTTCGAGAAGCATTGTAACATGACCTGCACAAAGAGACAAGTAACTCTACACCATTTCCTTCCAAGCTCCAGTTGGCACAGATAAAATTCTCATGTATTATAAAATTACAATTACAGTTTGTGACTTTCTGGAAAATGCCTCATCTGGGTTTGGCTTAAAAAAATTAATCTGCTGTTTTACAAAAAAAAGTAAAGATGGTTTAACATTCCATTTTTCTTGCAGACCATCTGTTGGCTAGTTTACAAGACCCAAACAAATCTAAGAAAATTTGCCATCATAGTTTCTATTCATGAGTGACACACTCATACTTGGAATTGCTTAGAACATGATTAAGAGTGTACAGAAGAAAACCAAAGGTTTTCCTTTGTTCAGAGAACAAACAGGCAACTTCTCTACATCTCTGACCGATTTAAAATCACCAACTGTTTTCCTGTGTTTCTTTTTGTAGACCACATGCATGATTCAGCTTAATTCTTCAAGATGTGAAAAAGGAAGCCCATGGGGCTGGCCCAGCGGCCTAATGGTTAAGTTTGCACGTTCTGCTTCCGTGGCCTGGGTTTGCCTGTTGGGATCCCAGGCGTGGACCTACACACTGCTTATCAAGCCATGCTGTGGCAGGCGTCCCACATATAAAATAGAGGAGGATGAGCATGGATGTTAGCTCAGGGGCAATCTTCCTCAGCAAAAAGAGGAGAATTGGTGGCAGATGTCAGCTCAGGGCTAATCTTCCTAAAACAAAGAAGCCCAGACACAAAGGGACACAAAATGTTAATACTTTGGGTGTCTCAGTTCCCTTAATCATGATCACAGAGGGGCTACATAGGTTTGAGATGGCTTGAAATACATTGACCAGAGCACTAATGTGCAATAAATCTCAAAAAGGAGAAAAAGATCTATAAAAAAGCATAGAATCCTAGATTAGTAAGCAACTTCAAAATATTTATTTAGTGCTCACTATTCACAAACATAACCTATGTGTAACTGAAGGGGAAACTTTGCAGATTCCCAGCAAGTGGACAGCGTCTAACTTAGTGACCCCAGCCTCCGCAGCTGACCTCCATATTTCGTCATGGCTCACTGGAAATAACAGAGTGAAGCAAGTCTAAGCAGTGGAATAGACACAACCCCCAAATAGAAACAGCTTATTTGCCCACACTAAAACAAGAGGCTTAAGAAATCCTTCCAGCCCATGGCTAAGAGAAGGAAGGTGTTTAGTCCCAGGCGTTTTATAAAGGCTGCTGCACTGGAGAGACCCCCCAGTTCTGAAGTTTCTGGCTTTACATGACTATGTGTGGTCACACTTTGCTTCAGAAAAAGTTAATGCAACTGAAATACAGTTTAGAAAGTCCGTGTTTATCAGGAGTTTTGAAAGACTGTGGACAGAGGAAAACCAAAGCCCTTCCTCGGCCGTTTTTTGATACCCACAGGCACAGATGTCCTCTTATCTCCAATCCTGCGCCACAGTATGAACTCTGGTTCCACTGAAGCTTAGGACCCCAGCACTTTTTGTCTGAATGCCTGGATCCTTTGAATTATTTTCTCTTGTCCTAGCACTGCCCAGGGAGCTCCAGCTGAGCAGGGTGAGATGTTTAAGCACAGTCTCTATACGGAGTTTGCGGTAGCAGTAGATGACCAGGCCACTCAGAGCCCAGAGGAGCCCACTCCTACCTCTTTCCGGAGAACGCTAAAAAGATTTATAAGCCTAGACTCTAGCAGATAAATAGGAAACTCACTCCGGGAATTCCCTGGAGATAAACCAGGAATGCATTTGTTGGCCAAAATAGAGGCACTTGGTGATTGCATTACCACACCTCAAAAACAGTAAACATTAATCCCGAGGAAAAGAGTACTTGTTAGTCTTGTGAAGTTCTTCCCAGACCCACGGAAGTATCCCCAGCATGGCCATGGAACGGTCTCTGGGTGTGGCCACTTCCCCAGAAGTCTTGGGAATGATAATTCTCCTAAAGTCAGGTTGAAGAATTTAAATCTTATCAACAGTAATTTCACAGGGTGTGCTCCCCTTCCCTGGGAGGAATTTTCAAAATGGGTGAGGGCATTTTTGGTTGTCACAGTGAACGGAGGTGTCGTACATTAAAGATAGACACAAATTCTTTACTCCTCTTTCCATTGAAAGATGAGGTCTATATCCTTCCCTTGAATCTGGGTGGGCTTTATCAATGCTTGACAGAGGAGATGTTTTGCCAGTTTCTGGGTCCTGGCCTAACGGGGCTAGTGGCTTTCCCTTTTTCTTTCTTGGAGCACTTGCTTGAGGAGCCCTGATCCACCATACAAGAAGTCTGCCTATCCTTCATCAGAGGCCATGTGGGAAGACTCTGAGAATATACGGAGAAGAAGGGGGGCCCAGGTGAGCTCAGCCTTCTGGCTGTCCTTGCTAGGGCGATAGACAGGTGAGTGAAACAGGTGCTAAGATTTGGGACTAGTTTATTACATAGGAAAAGATGATTGAACAGAAGTTGGTACTTAAAAATGAGTGCTGTAATAGAAACCTAAAATATGTAGCATTGGTTTTAGGACAAGGCAGTGAGTAGAACCTGGACAGGTCTCAAGGAGGATATTAGTTAACGCTGGAAGGGTCTTTAGGAGACCGTTGATGGCCAAAGGACAGTGAAGAAGATATCAGAGGGTGGAGAGAGATGACTATGGTGGCTGGAAGTTTAGTGAAGCTGTTGCCTGCAGTCATGTGGAAAGCAGAAAATGTATCTATGAAACTGGTATATTAGATGAAGTTTTTAAGTGGAATCCCAAAAGTGCCAACTTATTTATTTTAGCTGCATATGATAAAATAGGGAAAAGAGAGAGATGAGATAAAAAGAACTATACATCTTTTGAGCAGAATTTAGAGGAAATATAAAGGATTTAGGACACGCTGAGTTAAAAAAAAAAGAAAAAAAGGAAGAGATGTTTCTCATCCCAGTTTCTCCCAGCAAAATGTTTTCAAAGAAATTTCTTCAAGGCGCTGATCAAATCCAGGATGTGGGTGGCTGTAAGACCCTTTGTTAAGGCCTCAGAAAGATTTACAGCAGGACTTCATCAATCTAAGTATTTTAAAGGCAGACTTCTTAGACCTTCTTAACTAGAGAGTAGCATGTTTAAGAATATTAAGTGCACTATCTCACAGCAACTTCTTAGGAAAAGATATAAAAAGCCTTGTCTGCAAAAAAAATGTGGATATGGCTTTTGTTTAATGGAGTTGATTATAAACTGATATGTAAGAAACCCACTGTTTTAGAAGAAATACTATCAGCTTGGACTGAAGGAACAGAACAATGCAAAATGGAAAGATGTCTTTAGATCCCAAACCAACCTGGAAACATAAGTTATTTTTTATGGAAAAAGAAGGATGACTCGGAGTGGAACAGAGACCAAAAAGCTTGGAGGCAAGAGCTGTGGAAAACCTTTACCTGGAAGCAGGCTGGGCCCTAATCAGGGAACTGTGTTTTTGTGTCCTCAGGTACCACAAGAAAATACCATAGACTGGGAGGCTTAAACAACAGGAATCTGTTTTTCAGTCCTGGAGGCCAGGAAGTCCAAGATCAAGGTGCCAGCAGATTTGCTTCCTGGTGACAGCCCTCTTCCTCGCTTGCAGATGGCTGTCTTCCTGTTATGACTTCACATGACTCACAGAGAGAGAGAGAGAGAGAAAGAAAGGGAGATCTCGCTCATATCTCTTCATATAAGGACACTAATCCCATCATGAAGGCTCCAGCCTCATGGCCTAATTACCTCCCAAGGGCCCCATCTCCAAATACCATTGCATTGGGGGTTAGGGCTTCAACATATGAATTTGAGAGGCGACAGTTCAGTCCTTAGTAAACTGGCAAATATGCTCAAAGGATTTCAGAATTTCTACTGACTGAAGATCACTGCGTGCCTCCCATTCTCTCCATTTTGATGCGTAGTATCCCCTGCAGTTATCTTATCTCTGTCCCAACATCACATGGTAGGTGTGTGGGCAGCAGATATTCACATAGAGAAAAATGGTCCTTGAGAATCTATACCTGAAAAACTGTATCTGGGGAACCTTATCTGCACCTGAACCTGATGGAGATGATAAGATCTTAGGCATTGAGGGATGGGAGTTTTTGGAGGGGTAAGTAATTAATTTTACACGTGGGAGAAATGTACATAATTTGTAGTACGAAGGTAGATTGTGATAAACTGAAGATACCTGCCATTTATTTTTCGCTGTTTCCATTGAGAGGTAGGGTCCATTTCTTCTCTCCAGTCTGGGCAGCTTCTTTGACTCCATGAATAATAGAATAAAATGGATGTCCAAGTTTCTGGCCCAGAATGTAGGAGATTGATAACTTCCATGTCCTCTCTCTTAGAACACTGGTGCTTGGAACCCTGAATTACCATGTAAGAAGGTGACTTACTCTGGCATTTAGAGAGGGTGTGCCAGGGATGCTAGACTTGCAACAAGGGGGCAGTGATGCCAAAGTGAAAATGATTACACATATCTTTCAAATGTTCTGTAAAGCTTTCACATATGTGAAAAGCACATTTAAAATTTTCTAAGTTGTGATTCTCAAAGTTCTGCCTCCAGACCAGGAGCATTAGCATTATCTGAGAACTTGTTTGAAACGCAGAATTTTGGGCCCCACTGCAGACCTACTGAATCAAAAACTCAGGGGAGGACCCAAAAATCGGTGTTTTATTGAGCTCTTTGTTGCACATTAACATTTAGCCCCACTGATCTAAGCTTAGAACTCAAAGTTTACAGTATATACCCAATTTCCAAGGACTGCCAACACTGTATAAGTTGAAGGAAAATTGTCCAACACCTTATTGAGATCTTCATCAAGAGATGTAAATCATTTTAAAAGATCAAGCTGCTTATATTATTAGACTGTATTATATAACATACCTATATTGGTCTGCACGTGTATCTATCTATTTTATATGTTGATAATTTAAGTAACTGAATATTTCCTTACATCTTCAAGTATAATAATGCCTGAGCATTTATATATTAAATATACATTGTTTTATTAAATTACTTGTATCTCTCTTCAGTTTACAGTTAGGGCACTACACTGATTTTTAAAAACTGCATGACGTGATGGCAGGTTATGTTATTTAACTATTTTATTTTAGGAAAGTATACTGTTCAAGTCTTTGTTTAAAAGGTGGTGGAGTATTGGGTCTCACAGGATTGAGAACCACTGTTGTAGGAGATGCGTGAGAACGCTGAAAGTTAGTTTAGGGAATGTTGAAGAAACCTTGGATCGCCATACTGACCTCTGAATATGTCTGGATCCGATTTATGATGATATTCCTCACCAGGAGAACTGATGGAGAAGCATTTGAATCCTAGGGAAGGACCTAATACCTTACAAACTGAGCCACCACTCATAATTTAAAAAGAAAAAAAAGGACTGTCATATTTTCTTTGAACTTTTAAAACAAAAGAAACAGAACACTACAAATAAGTGGAAGCTCTCTTTTTCTTTCTCTGAAATCCTTCCCTCGAGCTTCTTTCTCCACAGGAAAGTAGTAGTATCACGAATTAGGTGTTTAGTCAATCCACGTGCTTATACTTTTATTACTATACGTGCATTCATGAACAATTGAGAGTTTTATACAATTCTTATATTTACTTAAATAATACCATGCTGTGGATAATATTCTGCAGCTTGCTGTTTTAATTCTGTTATGTTGTGAAGATCAACACACGATATTTACAGATCCAGTCCATTTGTTCAAACTTCTGTGTATTATTCCATCCTACCAATATTCCACAATTTATCCAACCTTCTCTTTTTAAAGGATAAATATCCTTAATACACACACACACACACACAAACACAAACACACACAGTAGTAAGATGTGTGTGTGTATGTTCCATTTCTGGGTTAGTCTTTTACACATTTTTTTAGTTTATGAGTCTTTTCAAATACGAGCTTCCGTTTCATAATCTTTATTATTGTTTTTGTGTGGCTGTTTTTACATAATTAATTTCTACTCTCATCTTTAATATTGTCCTCCTCTTTATTTGATTTACTCTTTTTGTTTTCTTTTTCTAGCTTCTTTATTTTATGTGTAATTCACTTATTTTAAATTTTACATTTAAAAAAAATGCATTCAAGGAAATAACGTTCTAGTTACCACATTAGTTCCATCACACAAGTTTCAAAACAGTATTCCTGCTCTCACTCAGTTTAAATAGTCACAATTCTTATTATGGTTTTCTCTTCAATGCATATTTTTACGAGTATGGCCATATGCATATTTTCTATCATTGTATTTGTGCTCTCTAATTGCATATTGTGCGGGGGACATTAACAACATAATACTGATTCTTTGGGACTTGTCCACAGAGCTTCCCAACCATGAGTAGATTACAGGTGTGTCAATGTGTTGATCTCTTCAGCTCTTGGCACAGCCAGGCAGGGCTTGGAATGGACAGAGCAGTCAATGCAGCCTCAAGGTAGTAAAATTGGGGAGCATAGACTTTACGGTCTAGTACATGGGTGATTTCTGTAAATATTCCATGTGCACTTGATAACAATTTATGTTTTCTGTAAAAATCAAAGTTGTTAGGTTTCTTGTTCAAATTGTTTCTATTCTCACTATTTTTTCTGATTTACTCATCAGTTTCTCAGAGAGGTATATCAAAATCTCCCACCATTATGAGGCTTGTGCTCCATTTGCCTGTACTTCTGTTTTTACTTTATGTATTTTAGGATGATGTTGTAGAATGCTTACGAGTTAATGATTGTCTAATCTCCTTGGTGGATTGCTCCTTTTAGTTTTATGAGATGCCTTTCTATTATTGTTAATGAATTTTATCTTAAATTCCACTTTATTTGTTAATAATATTTCTATACCAGCATTCTTTTGGTAAATATTGTTCAGTATGTCTTTTCATTCTTTTGTTTTCAACTTACTTGTATAATGTTGCTTTTATTGTGTCATTTATTATCCAACCCAGAACTTTTGAGAGTAAAAGGGATGATGTTAATAATTATGCTAAGATGATAGGTGAAATCTGGGATGGTCTTGAGCGACCTGGGACATGTGAACTTGCTTATAACCAGAATATGACTGGGTTTTCTTTGTAGTAAAATCTGATATTCTATCTTTTAGGGTAAGTTTAATGCATTCATATTTTTTGTAATTACTGCCATATTTGGATATTTATTGCAATTTAATTTGTGTTTTTGATACAATTTTTTGAATTGTATAACAGTACAATGCTTCACCTCCTCCTCTTTTTTTTCTGATTTTATTCTTTTTCTTGCTTTTTTCCCCTTTGATTGACAGAATTTCTCTATTTTTCTGTTGTCTGCTAGTTCAGAGGTTATTCATTTTACTTAACTTCTAAAATAATGGTTTACCTTAAATTTAAGCTAGTATGTTTAACTGAAAGATGTTTAATGTTATTCAGTATCTTTACACCCCCTCCTATAGAATACTCATATAATACAAGGATTTTAGGACAATTTAACTTTGATTTACCCCCTGTTATTGTTGTCTGGTGATTTAATTCCAACTTGTTTTAACATCGCCTCTCCATTTCATCATTAACATATTCTATAGCCAGTACTTATTTATACTTGCCAACAAGCTTTCAAATGTCTTTATATCTTGCATTCTTTCTTTCTAGTTCAATTTCTTGTTGAATCACTTCTTTGAGTGTTTCTTTAACAAAAGCCCTCCAAATCATAAACTCTTCATCTCTGTATATCTGAAAATGTCTGGATTTTATTTTATAAAATAAGCACTATTATTTTCTATTTTCATTTCGTAAGTGAGGACCTTGAGTCACTGATTGCATAAATAAGTCTTTCAGATGGGGAAATTCTTAAAAGCTACCAACAGTGAATGCCGGAGACAACGGAACAGTATAATTTGAGGGGAAAATAACTGCTTTTCTAAAATTCTATCATTGGCTGACATCCACTGATGCAAAATATGTTGTCTGATTATCTTGTATTCTTTGATAATGAATCTCTTCTTTTTGGAAAGTTTAAAGATTTTTATTTGATAATCTGCAGGTACATTTAGATGAGTCTGGGTATGGATTTGATTTTCTTACCCTGCTGGCGACTTGCTTTGCTCCTTCACGTTGAGATTCAGGTTCTTCGGCATCTTTTTGCACAGTGAGAGCATTTCTCTAATTTCATTTCTTCCTTCGGTAACCCTTCCTAGTGGGCCACTGGACCTTTCCATTCCATCCTTCATGTCTCCATATTTATCTTTGTCAATTTGTACTGAATTCTGGAAGATTTCCTTGCATCCGTCTTTCAATTTACTCATTTTAGTTTCTTTGTGCCTGTTTTTGTATTCAACTCACTCACTTATTTTTTAAATTTTATCAATGTGTGCAGGGAAGGGTTAACTCTTCAGGTGTGAGTTGCTTAAACCCTTCACATTCCCAAGAAAAACCTGTTTTCAGAACTGGCCCTTGGACAGCTCCTGGGAGTTGAGCTCTGGGTCCTTGGACCACTCTTCCTGATAAGAGCATTTTTGCGTGCTCCAGAGCTTGGGCCACACAGTGCCAATTTGATCAGATAGTTTACGCTAAAAATGTGATTTATGGTGAAATTCTGTTTTTGCTTGTGGGGCTGGAGTCTGAATAGCTGAGGTAAGTCTCACAGGTGCTGCATACTTACTCGATTGACTCTCAATAAAAACCCTGGACACAAGGCTTAGGCGAGCTTCCCTGGGTGGCAACATTTTCCATGTGTCATCCTACATTGTTGCTGGTATAATTAGGTGCATCCGTGTGACTCTGCTGGGAGGGGACACCTGGAAGCTTGAGTCTGGTTTCTGCTGGACTTCATCCCATGTGCTGCTTCTCTTGCTGTTTTTAATCAATTCTTTTGCTATAACAGCCTGTAACCATGAGTACAACAGCTTTCTACATCCTGTGAGTCCTTCAAATGAGTCATGGAGTCTGAAGGTGGTGTTGGGGATTCCTGACATGCAAAATACATGTCTCTTTCCTGCACATTCCATTTTAGTCATTTTCTAAGTAGTCTTTTTTCCCATTTTCCTATTACTATGGAAAAACCTTATTGTTTCTATCTTTTCCTTATTTCTTAGAACATTTTAAACTTAATCATTTGAAGCTTCTTTCTGACTTTTTAAAATTACTTTTTGTCCTTTGGCTGCAAAATTTTCTCTTCTTGAGCCTGCTGATTCTCCCCCCTGGTTGCCAAGAATGCAGTCATTTAGCAATCAGCTCCAACTGATTCCATCGTACTGGTACACAGGACTGTGGAAACATTTCTAAAGGATGGATTTAAATTTACCTACATCAGATCCCCACGAGTTTATCTGACTCTGGACCAGTTTTTAAAATAAATTCTGTTTGGTGTGAATTAGATTGTAAACTCACGTAGAGAATAGTGTTAGGGTTCTGATATCTTCTTATTAAGATGTTTTCCCTCTTCACTGCTCTGAGTTTCAGCAAGCATTTTGACTACTTTTCCAAGCTAATGGATAGCATTCAAAGTTTTTTCTAATCTTTGTTTCACGGGTTTAATGGAAATTGGGAAGGGGTATATAAGTTCTTGTTATTTTCTTCCATGCTTAACCAGACTGTTTTGGTGTTTAATGTACTGAAATAACTCAGCTTTAAGCCATTTTATCCTACGTTCAGCTATGTTGAACCATAAGGACACTTACTTGCATCAGGAGTCCAGTGTATTTTTCAAATCAATTTGTATGATTTGCTCTGAATTTTCCTATGTTATCTTGTTTTAGTGTCAACTTTCCACCCTTTTCTTATTTGTTGAAAGCTTAATGTTATACACATATAGATGCAATTTCTTTGTGTGTAGAGTTAGGAGAGATAAGGTTATCAAGATGATAGTCATGTATGATTTTTTTTTGGTGAGCTTGCTCTTTAAATGTCATTTTGTCTTAGTTTCTTTCAATCTTATTTTTATAAGAATTCTTTACTCATAGTTCAGTTAGGAATATAAAGAGGGTACTGTTTACTAGCTTGCCAAGAATTTGTATGGCTAAGCCCTCAAGAATGTGAACAGTTACTTATAAATATGGTCGGAGAACAGAAGTAGAGATGTGATGGAGCTATGATAAAAAAGGGAAAGAATATTAAAGAATGCAGAAATTGATAAAATTGTAATAAATTCGTTAATCAGTTACATGGAGGATGGCGTGTGGACAGAAAGCCAATAGATTTCCCAGGAAAGGCTATCAAAAGTTCTTATACAGCAAGTAAGCAAGACTGAAAAGGAAGTCAGAATGTCTAAATAATACAAAAACTCTAGGGAATAGCATGACTTCAGGGTTTTAATTTAAGTGACCAAGAATATAAGCAAAAATTTAGAGATAAATCTGTAATTTTGTGAAGAAGAAAAACATAGCTCAAAAGAGCAAATATTTATTTTTGCTAGGATTTCAGGAGGCATTACTACTATTTAGATTCAAATTTAGCATGATGAACAACTATATTTTAGAGTGTTTTTCTATAAACATACCCTTTTCCAGTTCTTGTAGCCTTTTTATGGGTGACAGCAGTTGTCTCATTACCTCTCAGGCACGCAAAAATAAAGGAAAGAGACATCAATGAGACTTGCCAATAATTTTAGGACATTGACTTGATGTGTTTATTTTCTACCTGAAAGAGTAGATGTCAGTTCCAAGTTTGTTTGTGTGTGTGCACATGTGTCTATGTGTGTGAATGACTTTTAAAAAAGATATAACTCATATCTTGAACGGTTATGAAATACTATACCTATTTTAATATACCCATTCGTTTTGCTGACCAGATGTTTAGTAATGAATGTGATGTGAAATTAGTAGAACTCTTAGAGACAAGGAAGATGATAACCTTGGAAAATAAAAACAAAACATCCGTGTATCTCCCTTCCTTCCTTCCTTTCTTCCATTGTCTTAAATCTTTCTCTGGAGATTTTCCCATTCCGGTGCCTATCCTCTTTTGTATTCTGCCATTTACCTGATTCCTTCATGTAATTCTTGCTGGCTGCTCATTTATCTAGGTAACTCCAGGCATAGAGTTGTTCTTCCTGTTTGTAATCTGCCTCAGTTTATACTGGTATAGACAGTCAAGCCTGACTTTGTCTTTTATATTTACTCACACATCCAGATCCTGTAATAGATTCCATGATTTCGGTCATTTCTCTTCCACTTAAGGCTCACTTCACTTACTGTTTGGCAGAAATTTCTTTGAAATAAAATAAAACTGAATTAAAGATAATAAAAGACATCTAAATGGATCACATGAAGCTACATATGTGATAAAATTGCCTAGAACTAAGTACACATACACATACAAACCACTGCATATTTTTATAAGTGCATATATTTATAAGGTTGATGGATTGCATGAGTGTAACTTTCTTGGTTGTGATAGTGTGCTACTGTTATGCAAGATATTATCATTGGAGGAAACTGGGTAAAGGGTCGACAGAATCTCTGTGTATTATTTCTTACAACTGCATGTGAGTCTACAATTATTTCAAAATAAAAAATTTTAAAAAAGACATAGAAGTAGAAATATAATTGAGTGTTTTGTGTTTCCCTTTGTATATCCTACTGAGTTAATAATCTTGGATAAGATGACAAATAATCATCTAGCACCTTCATTGCCCCTCCGCCCTGTTTTCAAGTACAACAAATTAAATGTTATACGCATTAGGATCCTTCAACTAAATCCACCTATAAATCCTAAATTATTCTTCAGTCATTCAGTCATTCACTCTGTCAGTCACGTACTATGAACCAGGCACCCATGTAGGCACTGAAGTTACAAGCAATGAATTTTTTCCTGGCTTAATGAAGTTTATTTTCCTGAATGAAAAGCATTTGTGGTATGGCAAGATCTGCTGAGTTTGTAGTTTCAATTTGTCACATCTGCAGGCTGCTTCATGGGTAGCTTCTTGTTTTATGTTATGATACATCTAAGTGGACTCCAATTCCTTCAAACAGAATCGTTGTTTTTAGATAAAAAATCTCAAAATTAAAAATAAGCATCAAAACTCACAGGGACGTCAGAAAGTGAAGGAACATGGCGAGCTATCTTGTGATGGAGCTGCAGTATTGGTGAACTAAGAAAAATGTTCCATTTGCAAAGGCCTGTGATAATCCAGGGGACTCACCTCATCAGAGGGACTGCAGATGCTCAGGCCAAGCTGCCTGGACGAACCACGACTGACTAGAGATGGCGTTTCACTACATTTATTAAGAGATTACAGACTATTTCTGGCCTCAAATACACTCATTGTTTCATCCCTGGATATATCCAACTATATTTCAAACTTAAATTGGATCATGGGAGGTAGGTTTAATTCTATTTTTATTTCAGGCGTGTGCATGGGAGAATAAGAAGGAAGAAACATGTCAAAAGAGTTTCTCTCTAATTGAACTCATTTACTTATATTTCTATGTTTATAGCATGTATCACTGAAGGAGAAGCTAAAACTTCGAAAGTTATAGTATGGCTCCAGTTGTGATAATTGCTATCTCTGCCCTTTGGTGTTCAGATTTTCCCAATTCAACATGGCAAATGAGCTGGGATTTGCTTTGCAGGTTTTTTCAGCTTCTGTTCTATGGAACATTTTTTCTGAGATAAGGAAATTGATCTATAGGAATACAATGATAATATTACTAACTTTGCAAACATTGGCCCATCAAAAATGTGGGATTTTATGTGTTTTAATGTGGGCAAGAAATAACATTTGATAGACTCTCTATGTGCCTCATTTATTAGAATTTTGCTCTGATTACTGCTAAGGACTGTAGAGCTGAGATTTGAGATGACTTCTCAACCTTCATATTCTCCTTTTTGTCTCCTTCTGCCACAGAAAGACTCTGTAGACTAGTTGATCATGCTTAACAGACCTCAGGTAAGAGAATCTCTGCTGACTTACGCAGCCACTGCTCTTCGACCTCTTGTCCCTCCACTCCATCACTTCATTCCAATTTACAAACCTTCCTATGGGCGTGCTTCCTTTGTTTTCTATACTGGATTACATGTTCCAGTTAGAGTTTTTATATTTTTTTCACCAATTCCATCGACATCCTTTTCCCTTGTCTTTCAAGGAATCTCTCCCTATAGGCCAGCAACACTACATCAATCCCTCAATCTGGTGAAGAAAAACATAGAAACAATTAAATCAATATCACTAGAAATTCCCAGCTTTCAGTCTCAGCGGTTTCCTCGACATCCAACTCTTTCATTTTGCCTGTTTACTATTCAAAACTTTGAAATTCTATTCCAATCTTCCTAATGTGATTTGACCAATATTATAGCTCTCAGGACTCTGTTTTTTTTGATGTATGGATATGGGACATCTCCACATTTTGCTAGAATGCATCCTGGAAGCTGCCTTGGAAAGCAAATATGGCAGGAAATAGTTTAGTTTTGTTTTCAAAAAAGCCACTGTCACCTGTGGTTATCCTGTTCTATCACCAAACTCCTGACTGCGTTTACAACTGGGCTTTGAAGAGCCAGCTGCTGAAAGTGATAAATCAACAGCTGAAAATGATGAATGAGAGACTCATTGTAGCTCAAGGTGAAATATGGGTGCTTTTCAACAGGGTTAGATTGGTAACTGGACATCACAAAGAGTGGTGACTGCTGGGAAAATGTCTGAATATATATATTACAGAAGCAATTACATTTACTTATTTGAATTCTATTCGAAGTCCTCTTATTATTATAACAATTTTTTTTAATTTGGGGAGCACTACTAACAATAAATCAGAACCAACATTTATTGAGTGTCAATTATGTGCCAAGCCCAGTGCTAGGCTGGGGAACATTAACTGTGAAATGCCCAGTTGTGATGTCCAAGCACCACTTATGGCAAATTGTGATCTGCTTTTTATATTATTGCACTATCTTTCGATATAACAGGCATTCTGGATTTTAAAACCTTGTTATGATGTTTCTAGTGTGGTTGATGCTTACTCAAATGGAATATTTTTCAGCTTGTCCCTTTCCAAGAGCTACTTACACACCTGTCATTCATGGCTCTTTCCCCTATGATTTTGATTTATTCAGTTTGCCAACGTTCCCTGGTTACCAGTCTATGTAATGGTCTGTTCATTTGTACATAAACATTTATGCAAGATGGAAAATTTGAAGTCATTTAAATTTAGCCCATTATTTTTTTTCCAATGTGAATTGTGTGTCACTACACTACTTCAGTGAAAGGTTATTCATTGGTTTACTCTCTGCTTTTTTATAGCTTCCAGGCATGTTTAATATCTGTGATTAACTGAATTTTTCAGGTTAACATCTGCATTTAATCACAAGTTATTACCCATTTCCTAGACTGGTCAACGTAACATTTCAATCACTCCTTCCTTCTTTCTCCACCCATGTAGTAAAAGATTCAAAGTCAGTTATACTTTCTCTCTTTCACAGCCATCGAGCTGCACTTAGATAATATTTTAGAAAGTTATATTTCTTTTGAAGTGGTCACAGGAAGCATATGCTTAGTGTATATAAACAGAGAGAGAGCTGAGGTACTGATTTGGAAGGCTTGGTTGATTTACAGAGCTCTTGTATCTACATAGAAACATTTGCCTCAGAGAGAAATGAAAGGGTCTTTTGGGCTCCAATAGCCACGTAGCTCCTGTATGGCACGCTGAGATTTAAAGAGCAAGCCTTCTTTCATTTCACATTGCCCTATTTTTTTTGGTATGGCTCAACAAACTTCTGAGAGGTCTCTGTTTTAGCTTAAACGCTCCTTGTCTCACTTCCCAAACTCTTTAATTTTTCAAAGTCATTTGATCATGGAGAATAAAACCTTAAGGATTAGCCATACTTCAGGTAAAGGGAGAAAAGGCCTCCTTCTGGTTTTTTTCTTACTGAGCAGGATCATTCAAATCGATTCTTCCACTTTTCTCTGAGTTCTCCATAAACCTGTCATAAGTGATTCAATTTAAGGAAGAAAAATAATATTAAAGCAGAACAGCCAAACATGTGGTAATGTCTGGCCACTATACTTTTGGCAAAACTGAACCTAATCCAGGAATTTACATCTCTTCCAAAACTGAGTATATTTCGGGGGAAGGGTAAGAAGGAAGTAGGACACGAGCAACCACGCTGGTATTTTAATTGATTGAGAACTAGGGTGTGAGCAATATTCTCCTTTTTTTTTTGGAGCATAGAGGACACTGGACTATGATTAAAAATTATGAACGAAATTTGCAACATTAATACATTTTTTCTAATCAAATACATTTCACCACTAAGTTATTCTGACACATAGGATGATGAGCGTGATCACTATTGTTCTAGAAACTTTTTAGGCATAATTTATATAAAAGAGTGTGTAATGTCTGAAATTAATGTCCCTTATAAATAGCCAAATAAAACTCTCATTATTTTCCTCAACTCACTTAAAAACAACAGAAACCATTGTGTGCCTGCTTTCTGCAAGATCTTAATTGCTTTGAAGTCAGGAGTGACATCTTATTCATCATTTTATCACCAATGTCAAATACATTGGCTGATGATTGGTAGCTTCTCAAAATTCATCCAAAATGAGTAGTGTATGGAGCCTGTTATAAAAAACTACTTCCTTTTTAGGTTTCCAATTGGTATAATCATGTTTACTAGTGCATTTCCACATATAAGTTCAATGTTCGTCACCTTCAATCCTACACAGAAATAAAGAAAAACAAAAAAGGACCTAGGTTGTATTCTCTGTATCACTACTTTTTGTTTTTTCAATGACAGTCTCCGTCTTTCATGACCTAGGTGTCCTTAGCTGGTTCAAGTATCTGCTCTCTGCCTTTCAAGGTTCAAGTGGCTGTGAATGATGTGTGCAAAGGATGTCAACGTTCACCAGGGGTGGAGGCCAGATGTGCCTCAGGGGATCTTGGAGAACAGGTTGGGAGAATTCTTCACTGGGGCCATCCAGAAGTCTTGGAGCACAGGACAGGTGGGGAATGACGGCCTGGGGAATTTACCCTGTGTTTGGCGAAGGAAGGACCGGACATGGCCTGTTGGTCACATGGATGTGAGGCACTAGGGCACAGTTCTCCAGGGGCAGAATCTAACCCCTTCTAGTCCACGTGTCCCCGAAGCAGAGACCTTCTGGGGAAGAAAAGCCAAGGACGTCTTTTTTCTGGCTGTGACCAGTTAGTCTCCTGAGACCAATTGCACCACGTTCCTATGCAGAGTTGACTTTCAGGTGCAGTTTCCGTGTCCAGGCAGAAGTGCTCTTTACTCACGCACTCCTTCCCAGTGAGTTCAGATACAGCCTGAGAATCTTTTTCAACCTAGGACTTCAAGCAGCAACTATCAATGAAGTTAGCCTCGGATTTTAGAAATAAAACCAGTCCTGCCCTAATAGCAGTGTGACTTCAGGGGCCACGGGAAACACCTCTTGCTCCTATTTTGATTTCCTCTTGCTCTTTCCCCCCAAAATTCCCCTAGCCCGTCTCCACACTGACATGCTATATTATCTTTGACAGACAACACAACCATCCCTTTAACAACCAGAAAGAATAAAGTGATGCTTACACATCCTCCCAGCTGCCTTCCTATCTGTTCCCTCTTCATGTGTTCTCTACGTCATCCCCTTATGCTCATGCCTCCTCTGGGGCACTTACTTTAAAAGAACTCCTCCCCAAATTGTTGCTTGCAAAATCTGCCCTCCGATCTCTCTGTCTTATTATGGTCTGGTTTAGGCCGGCAGAATCCACATATTGACCACTTATGTTCTTCTTAATCCTCAGCAGTCTGGCTTCCCTCCTTTCTGCTTTCTACTGCTGCTGCTGTCTTCCGTTTATTGAGGGCTAACAGTGGTCCGGGAGTTGTGGTATAATACATGTATATTTCCATTTAATCACTTAGAAAGGAACTCTAGGGGTTAAGTACTAGAAACTTAATATAAGGAGGTTAAGTATCTTGTAGAAGGACACACAGATAGTAAGTGGAATAGGGAGGAATTAACCCTGATCTAATTGTAAAGCCAACGCCCTTAAATGTCTTGAAAGACCACTTTCATGTTGACTTTTCTTTCAGTCTTTATATTCCTCAATCCAATACTGTCTAAAAGAACTTTCTGCAATGATGGATTTATTCTATATTTGCACTATTTTTTATGGAAGCCACTTGCCGCGTGGGGTGTTAGGTACTTGAAATGTGACTAATGCAACTGAGGAACTACATTTTTAATTTAATTTAATTTAAATTTAAATAGGCACATGTAACTAGTGGCTGCCCTATTGGATGGCACAACATCAGTACTTTAGTGTCATTAGATCTTGTCAATGGCTTCTTCATATTTACGCTTTGCTTTTCCTCGGTTTCAATGATCATGATTTCATGATTGTTTTCTTATTCTCTGCTCTCCTTTTGGGTTCTTTTCTTCCCCAGTTTCCTTTATGTAAGTTGTTTCCAAGTTTCCTTCTCAACCTTCTTCTTTTCCTACTCACAGTCACAATCTTTCTCTGATTTTTTAGACAACTTTCCAGTTGCTTACTGAATATCCCTACTTGGATGTACCACTACTTCCGGGTATGTGACAAAACAGAAGTAATCCTCCTTTCCAAAGTTCCTCTTCATGTATCCCTCTTTCTATTAATGGGACCACCATCCTTTCCACTCTTCAGATTTAAAACTTAGAATTCTTCTTGGGTGAGTATCTCTTCTATTTGGCCCCGTATAAAATCATTTGCTAAATTTCGTTAATCCTGTCTTGCAAAGTCTCCAGTCTGTTCCCACTTCTTTGCTTTCTCACCCACAACTCCATTTCTGGGATTCAAATATCAAGGCCCTCAGAATGGTTTGTCTGGAGTATTACAACAAGTCTCTAAATGGCTTCTCTGCATCCAGCTTTCACTGATTCAATTTATCCTACTTACTGCTACCAAATTAATCATTTTGAAGCCTTTCTCTAAATATTTATTTCCATGCTTGCAAAACATTGAGGGCTCCTGATTCATTTCAGTGAAAGTCCAAGCACTTCAGTCTGGATTTGGGCTTCCTGACTCTCTCAATTCCCATATCCATTTCCTCTTTCCCCATGAAATTTTTCTAGTCCTTTTGGTTAGAAAAAATATCTTCTTTCTCTAATTTCCCACAGCAATATTGCTTTCTATCTCACTATATTTTTGTTTCCATAGACATCTTCTGACTTCCGTTAGCTCCTTAAGTGTAGAACATCATTTTCTTTGTATTTGTAACCCTATAATACCTAGAATGTGACTTACAAATCATAGACTTTGTATAATTTTAATTCCATTAACTATTTTTTGATTTAAAGTGCTTCTTTCATACCAAACACTCTCCAAGTCTCTGTGAACACAAGAATTCTCTGTTACAAAGATTTCAAAATCTAGTAGGGAAGACATTCTAAAAATTATTTTAAAATAAAATGTTATGCATAGAGAATTAGAATTATGTTCTAAAGGGTAGTGCTATGTACGTAAAGAGCATGGGGAGTTTGAGCAGTGGCCTGGAAGTGTGAAATGGCATGACACTTACTGGGAAACTGCATATATTTCTGAGTGTCTAGAACACAAAGTGATTAATATACAAAGAAGGTAGGTGAGTGGGAAGGTAATATGTTAGACATGAAGCCTTAACCTCAAGCATACATGAAGGACCTCCTATGTCATCCTAAGAGGTTTTGGCTTTCTCCTGGAGGGGAGCCATTAAGAGTATAAAGTAGGGGGAGTAACTTCTTTAGATTAATTTTCCAGAAAGTTCTCTTCAGTAGGAAAATTAAGGCATTCAATATTGGAGGCAGTAAAATAGTTTAAAAAGTTACTGCAATATCCTAGGTGAGAGAGATCCATGGGGACATATATTCCAAGGCCCCCAGGGGATGCTTGAGACAGTGGATAGTATAAATCTTATATATACTATGTTTTTTTCTATACATGTATATTTGAGATGCAGCAGCAAAACTAGCACAAATTTCTCTTTCCTTCTTCACAATTTCATGGGTAGAGGATTAATTCTTAACGTAGATGTTGGCAACCTCAGCATACGATTTTTTCTCTCCTTATTAAGTTGAGAGCTTTCACCTTTCAGTTTATGGCTTCTCTTTGGCACATCTGAATTGCCAGCATCGCTACTCTTGTGCTTTGGGGACATTATTAAGTAAAATAAGGGTTACTTGAACGCAGTCACTGAGATACCATGACAGTTGATCTGATAGCTGAGACAGCGACTAAGTGACTCAGGTGAGTAGCATATACATCATGGACAAGCTGGACAAATGGATGATTCATGAGCTAAGCTAACAGAGCAGGAGGGCATGAGATTTCATCATGCTACTCAGAATGTGAGCAATTTAAAACTTATGAATTGTTTATTTCTGGAATTTTCCATTCAATATTTTTTTATGATGCTTGACTGTGGGTAACTAAAACTGTGGAAAGCGAAAACACGGATGCAGGGACACTACTGTAAAGTCCTCAGTTAAGGCAGTGGCAGAGAGGAGGAGGAGAAAGAATTCAATGAATGATTGGTAGATGGATGGTAATGGAATTAAGGAAGAAAAGAAATTCGGAAGAGGAAATTCTTTGGCAACAAAGGGTATGAACTCAGTCATTTCTTAAAGTTTTGGACTTGCTGAACTTGTGGGGTCTCTAGACTATCTAGGCTAAGGTGTCCATGAGGCAGCTGAACATATAAATATGAAAGTTAAGAGAGCAGTTTGAGATGGAGACATAATTTGAGGTTCATCAGCTTTTGGGTGAAAATATAAACATTGCTTTGGGAGAGAATGTGAGGACAAACAGGCCCAAAGTCTTTTCAGTAACTGGTCCTTTTTTTTTTTTATGTTTTGAAGGAAAGTTTATTTATTTATTTAGTGTGGTTATATTAGCTTATAACATTGCGAAATTTCAGTTGTACATTAATATTTGTCAGACACCATATAAGTGTACCCCTTCACTCCTGTGCCTACCCTCCAACCCCCTTCCCCCAGTAACCACTAGATTGTAATCTTTGTTCATACGTTTGTTTATATTCCACATATGAGGGAAATAATATGGTGTTTGTCTTTCTCTGTTTGCCTTATTTTGCTTAACACAATGCCCTCAAGGTCCATCCATGTCATTGGGAATGGGATGATTTTATCTTTTTTATGGCTGAGTAGTATTCCCTTGTATGTATATACCACATCTTCTTTATTCGGTCATCAGTCGATGGGCACTTGGGTTGCTTCCACATCTTGGCTATTGTGAATAATGCTGCAGTGAACATAGGGGTTCACAAGTTTCTTTGAATTGTTGATTTCAAGTTCTTTGGATAAATACTCAGTAGTAGGATAGCTGGGTCAAATGGTATTTCTATTTTTAATTTTTTGAGAAATATCCATCTGTTTTCCATGGTGGCTACAATAGTTTGCATTCCCACGAGCAGTGGATGAGGGTTCCCTTTACTCCACAACCTCTCCAACACGTGTTGTTTTTTGTCTTGGTGACCATAGCCATTTTAATGGGCATAAGATGATATCTAAGTGTAGTTTTGATTTGTGTTCCCCTTATGATTAGTGATGGTGAGCATCTTTTCCTGTGCCTATTATCCATCTCTGTATCTTTGGAAAAATGTCTGTTGATATCTTCTGCCCACTTTTTGGTTGAGTTGTTTGTTTTTTGTAGTTCATTAGTGTGAGTTCTTTATTTATTATAGAGATTAACTCCTTATTGGATATTTGATTTGCAAATATTTTCTCCTTTTTGGTGGGTTGTTTTTTCATTTTGATCTTGGTTTCCTTTGCCTTCCAAAAGCTCTTTAGGTTAATGAAATCCCGTTTGTTTATTTTTTCTTTTGTTTCCTTTATCTGAGTAGACATGGTATTAGAAAAGATCCTTTTAAGTCTGATGTCAAAAAGTGTACTGCCTATATTTTCTTCCAGAAGTTTTATGGCTTCAGGTCTTACCTTCAAGTCTGTGGTCCATTTTGAGTCTATTTTTGTGTATGGAGAAAGATAATGGTCTACTTTCATTCTTTTACATGTGGCTGTCTAGTTTTCCCAATGCCATTTATTTAAAAGGCTTTCCTTTCTCCATTGTATGTTCTCTGCTCCTTTGTCGAAGATCAGATGTTTTTAGATGTGTGGTTTTATTTCTGGGCTTTCAATTCTGTTCCATTGATCTGTGAGCATGTATCAGTACCACGTTGTTTTGATTACTATAGCTTTGTAATACATTTTGAAGTCAGGGATTGTGATGCCACCAGCTTTGTTCTTGTTTCTCAGGATTGCTTTGGCTGTTTGGGATCTTTTGTTGCCCCATACAAATTTTAAGGTTCTTTGTTCTATTTCTGTGAAGAGTGTCATTTGGATTCTGATTGGAATTGCATTGAATCTGTAGATTGCTTTAGGTAGAATGGACACTTTAACTATGTTTATTCTTCCTATCAATGTGCGTGGAATATCTTTCCATTCCTTTTGTCATTATAGATTTATTTCAGCAATGTTTTATAGTTTTCCTTGTATGAGTCTTTTACCTCCTTGGTTAAATTTATTCATAGATATTTTATTCTTTTTGTTGTGATTGTAAATGGGATCGTATTCTTGAGTTCTTGTTCTGTTAGTTCATTATTAGAGTATAGAAATGCCGCTGATTTTTGAATGTTGGTTTTGTACGCTGCAACTTTGCTGTAGTTGTTGATTATTTCTAATAGTTTTCTGATGGATTCTTTAGGGTTTTCTATATAGAAAATCATGCCATCTGCAAACAGTGAGAGTTTCGTTTCTTCAGTACCTATTTGGATTCCTTTTATTTCTTTTTCCTGCCGAATTGCTCTGGCCAAAACCTCCAGTACCATGTTGAATAAGAGTGGTGATAGTGGGCACCCTTGTCTTGTTCCTTTTCTCAGAGGGATGGCTTTCAGTTTTTCCCCATTGAGTATGATGTTGGCTGTGGGTTTGTCATATATGGCCTTATTATCTTGAGGTATTTTCTTTCTATACCCATTTTATTGAGAGGTTTTTTTTTTTTTTTTTTTTAACATGAATGGATGTTGGATCTTGTCAAATGCTTTCTCTGCATCTATTGAGATTATCATGCAGTTTTTGTTCCTCATTTTGTTAACGTGGTGTATCATATGAATTGATTTGTGAGTGTTGAATCATCCTGTGTCCCTGGTATGAATCTCACTTGATCATGGTATATGATTTTTTTAATGTATTGCTGTATTTGGTTTGCCAATATTTTGTTGAGATTTTTGCATCGATGTTCCTCAGTGATATTGGCCTGTAATTTTCCCTCTTTGTGTTATACTTGTCTGGCTTTGGTATCAGGGTGATGTTGTCTTCATAGAATGTGTTAGGGATATTTCCATCTTCTTCAATTTTTGGAATAGTTTGAGAAGAATAGGTGATAAATCTTCTTTGAATGTTTGGTAGAATTCTCCAGACAAGCCACCTTGTCCTGGATTTTTACCTTTCAGGAGGGTTTTTATTACTGTTTCAATTTCTTTACTTGTGATTGGTCTATTCAGATTCTCTATTTCTCCTTGATTCAGTTTTGGGAGGTTGTAAGAGTCTAAGAATTTATCCGCTTCTTCTAGATTGTCCAGTTTGTTGTCATATAGTTTTTCATAATACTTTCTTATAATCTTTTGTATTTCTGTGGTATCCATTGTAATTTCTCCTCTTTCATTTCTAATTTTATTTATTTGAGCTTTTTCTCTTTTTTTCTTAGTGTGTCTGGCTAAGGGTTTGTCAATTTTGTTTATCTTCTCAAAGAACAAGCTCCTTGTTTCATTGATCCTTTCTACAGTCCTTTTTTGTTTCAATTTCATTTATTTCTGCTCTAATTTTTATTATTTTCCCCCTTCTGCTGAGTTTGGGCTTTGTTTGTTCTTCTTTTTCTAATTCTGTTAGGTGTAGTTTAAGATTGTTTATTTGAGCTTTTTCTTGTTTGTTAATGTGGGCCTGCATTGTTAAAAATTGCCCTCTTAGGACCACTTTTGCTGCTTACCATATGAGTTGGTATGATGTGTTTTCATTCTTGTTTGTTCCCAAATATTTTTTGATTTCTCCCTTTATTTCTTTGACAACCCATTGGGTATTCAGTAACATGTTGTTTAGTCTCCACATTTTTGTTCCTTTCCCAGCTTTATTCTTGTAATTTATTTCTAGTTTCATAGCATTACAGTCAGAAAAGATAGTGGATATGATTTCAATCTTCTTAAATTTATTGAGGTTTATCTTGTTTCCCAATATATGGTCTCTCCTTGAGAGTGTTCCATGTGTACTTGAGAAGAATGTATATTCTGCTGTTTTCGGATGGAATACTCTCTGCATATATTTTAAGTTCACCTGGTCTAGTTTTTCACTTAATTCCACTATTTCCTTGTTGACTTTTTGCCTAGATGATCTATCCATTCATGTAAGTGGGGTGTTGAGATCCCCTACTATTATTGTGTTGTTGGTAATATCTCCTTTAGGTTTGTTAATAGTTGCTTTATATACTTTGGTGCTCCTGTGTTGGGTGCATATAAGTTTATAAATGTTATGTGTTCTTGGTGGAGAGTCTCTTTTATTATTATATACTGCCCCTCTATGTCTCTCTTTACCTGTTTTATCTTGAAGTCTACTTTGTCTGATATAAGTACAGCAACATCTGCTTTCTTTTATTTGCCATTAGCTTGAAGTATCATCTTCCATCCCTTCACTATGAGCCTATGTTTGTCTTTAGAGCTGGGATGTGTTTCCTGGAGGCCAAGTACTTTTGGGTGCTGTTCTTTAATCCATTCAACCACTCCATGTCTTTTGATTGGAGAATTAAGTCCATTTACATTTAGAGTTATTATTGATATATGAAAGGTTAATACTGTCATCTTATCATATGTTTTCTGGTTCTTTTGCATTTCCTTTGTTCCTCATCCTGTGTATTTTGGACTACTGATTTGATTAGGTAGTTTTCTATGTTGCTTTTCTTCATTTTCTCCTTGTTTATCGTGTATGTCTCTGTTCTAATTATTTGTTTAGTGGTTACCATTAGGTCCGTATAAAAAGTCTCATAGATGAGATAGTCCATTTTCTGATTGCCTCTTATTTCCTTAAACTATACTCATTCTGTCCCTTTCCTCTTCCTCTTCCAAGTTATTTTTGTCATATCTTATTCCATCTTGTGTTGTGAGTTTGTGGTTAAAATGATGAGATTATTTTTATTTTGGTGTGTTCCTTTTCTTTATCCTTGATGTACAAGTTAAGTGTTTACCAACCTGATCTTATATAGACCTGCTGCTTTCTGATTATTGCCTACCTATTCATCTCTTTGCTCAGGGTTTTGTAGCCCCTTTCCTATTTTTTTTTTTCCTTTCAGGTATGAGGACCTTCTTGAGGATTTCTTGTAGGGGAGTCTTGTGACAATGAACTCCCTGAGCTTTTGTTTATCTTGGAAAGTTTTTATTTCTCCATCATATCTGAAGGAGATTTTCACTGGATGGAGTATTCTTGGCTGAAATTTTTTGTCTTTCTGGATTTTAAATATATCATTCCACTCTCTCCTAGCCTGTAAGGTTTCTGCTGAGAAATCTGCTGAAAGCCTGATAGGGGTTCTTTTGTAAGTTCTTTTCTTCTGCCTTACCGCCCTTAGTATTTTTTCTTTGTCATTGACTTTTGCCAGCTTTATTACAATATGCCTTGTAGTAGTCTTTTTACATTAACATAGTTGGGAGTTCTGGTAGCCTCTTTCACATGGATTTCCATCTCTTTCCCCAGGTTTGGGAAGATCTCCACTATTACAAGCTTTCTGCTTCGTTCTCCTTCTCTTCCCCCTCTGGAATGCCTATAATCCTTATGTTGCATTTTCTAATTGAGTCAGATATTTCTCTGAGAGCTTCTTCATTTCTTTTTAGTCTTAGCTCTCTCTTCTCCTCCCTCTGAAGCATTTCTATAGTATTGTCTTCTAAACTGTTAATTTGGTCTTCCAAATGCTCCGTTTTGTTGTTTAGGGAGTCCAGATTTTTCTTTATCTCATCTATTTTGTTTTTCATCTCTGTGAAGAAAAGTTTTATGCTTAAAGGAAACTAATTTCATCTCCCTGCTCTAGGCTATATAAGAAAGGAAGGGAAAATTATGAAGGAAGACAGTTATTATTATATTTATTACTGTAACCATGATATCTCATAATTTTTTCTAATTTTGAGTGAAAATTGAAGACAATTTGTGTTAGTATATATATTTGAGGAATAATGTATTCAAAAAATTTACTGATAATTTTGGGACATTTTTCATGAAAACAGAATAAGATCTTTTAATGCCTTACAATTGTGATTCTGAAAAATAGGTCATAGCCCCAAACTTTTGTTTTTTTAGGAAATCAAGTCTTTTCAGAGACAGAAATAAAAATTAAGAAGGGTATAGTCTTCTCAGCTTTCATTTACTCAGTTCCTACTTTGTTCTTAACATAGATGTTAAGATTTACTCATCCTCACAAATAATTTTCAAAAACCCTTAGCCTGAGAAACTATTTTGCATTATTTCCCACCAGACTGTGTATTTTTTGTACTTGTGCCCCCAACTGTAGTACTTATCATCGATTATTACAGGAATACTTAAAATTTAGTACCTTCTCTTTCATGAGCATTGGTCAAGGCTAAACTGCTTGATTTTACACAGGCATCCTCATTTTAATGCCCCTCGTTTTGTTGCGCTTTGTAGATACTGAGTTTTTTACAAGACTTTCTGCCAGCAAAAAGGTTATGACTCACTGAAGGCTCAGATGGTGGTTAGCATTTTTTAGCAATAAAGCATTTTTTAATTAAGATATGTACATAGCTTTTTTAAGACATAATGCTATTGCACACTTAATAGACGAGAGTATAGAGTAAACATAACTTATATATGCACCAGGGGACAAAAAAATCTGTGTGACTCACTTTATTGTGATATTTGCTTTATTGCAGTGGTCTGCAACCAAACCCAAAATGTCTCTGAGGCATGCCTGAACTTATTTTACTTCATTCCATAATAACACATATAGCACCAACGTATCTTTTGAAGTATTTGATTTCTCCTGCTAAGAAATGTGTCCCATAAGTGGTTTGCCTACACCCTCATATCTGTCTATCTTTCTTTTTCTACTGAATCTACTGGGACATTTACCAATTTGTTGAGAAGCCACTTACCCAATGATATATAAATTATAGTCTCACTTTGAATTCAGGGGAAAAGGAAGCAGAAAAACTTTTGAGAAGGGCCCTGGGCCCTGAAACTCTTTCCCTTGACTATTCCCAGAGGCTGGGACTGCTGTCCTCAGGGCCACAGAGGAAGACCCATCTGTTTTCTCAGGCTCTGCTCTTGGGGAGAGATGTGAAGGAAGCTTTGTGAAATCTCCAGGGACTGGCTAGGAGTCTTGAGACATGTTTATAGTTTAGCTCTGTGAAGAATCATCCATGACTATTAAGATGAGACATTTTATTCTATTTAAATATTCTTAGAGAATATTTTATTACTGCAGTAGTTAATAAAAAATCTAATACTATATTCTCTTCCTCTTTAATGTTGATTCTATAATTAAGCTACACATTTTACAGAGACACATTCAAAATAATAAGGGCTGGGAATCATTTAGAGACACACAGATTTACATATATACATATGTATCATTTTAATCTGTAATGACTTGAGAGAGGGATTTTAATATTAACAGCCATCATTACATTAATAAGTACTCAGTTTGTTGTGCAATTTATAAACTTCTATATAATATTCCTCTATGATTGACTATTAAAAACAACATATTTATGCATAAAATTCTTAAAATTATTTTAAAAATAGTTAGGTTTATTTTATTTAATTTTATGTTGTTCTTTACCACATCATAATCACATTTCTCACATGTTTCCTGATTTGCTCTTATCAGTTTTGGAATCCATTACCTCACCGGATGGAGCTCAAATTAAGTTATTCTGCTATCTTGTGGTTGCAACTTGAAATAGCAAAAGCTGTACTCAAGAGCTGGACTTCAAACTTAGCTGTTGAGATAGGAAAAAAAAAAAATCAGATCGCTGAGAGAGGTCTGAGTACCCTGAGAGAATGCTTGATCTTAATCAAAAATTTTCAATTATTATCTAATCACTTTCCCCCACTGCTGAGGCTGAGTCTGGAAAGAAGTCAGTTACATCACAAAGCCACTCGAGATGGATCCAGGGACAGATAGCAGCTTAGCAGTAGTGGTTTAAATTATCCCTTAGTGGTCCTAAAGAATTGAAGTTCCTACTAATTGTCTCTCAGAAAGTTGGACTCTGAGGACTCAAATCAAATGATTTTCTAGTGAAGAAATTAATTCACTGCAGGGAGACTAAATTTCCTTTTTCTTTTCACACTCAAGCCAGGGTTAGAGTGAGACTCTAGGTGCGGGCCTCCAAGGATAGAAGATCTCTGGCCTTGTGGATATTATCCAGTGCAGCTCGCTTTACTTTGGGTCCACTGGTGATTCTTGGTAGGAAGTAAGAGGTGGGAATAGAAAAAGTACACTTTTCAGTGTTTCCAGGGGCCTGCAGTTTTGCTGGTTTCCTTACCTCCTTCCAGAGCACTGTGGGACCATTCCTGGGGCAGCTCCCATGTTTGGTCTGAGAAAGTGCCAGGGCTTGTCTCTTCACTGCTGCTCTCGTCCCCCATGATAACGGGCCTTGCAAAGCATCCAAGGCCATTTCATGTCACTGCTATGGAGCCTTAAGGCAACTTACTTCCCATCTTGTGAAGGAAGGATTGGCTTCTGTTTGTATTCTTCATTTTCTCCCTTAATCCAAAAATCTGAAAACTATCTATAAGAGGTCTCATTTTATAGAAACTCTGAAGGATGTCTCAATAGTTAAGAAATAACTTTTAATGACACAGTGTTCACTGCAGAGTAAGTACTAGAACCAAGTCTCTCTAAGTTGAATTTAATCTCTTCCACTTCTTAGAGAAATTGTGTTTGATCTGTGCTGCTTATGCCTCAGCTTTAATTATAAAACCTTTATTCACTAAATCCTACTGTAGCGTAATCCGTGAATAGACACACATCTGCTCCGTCCCACCACCACCTTTTAAAAACATCTTGTCCTTCACAAAGCCCTCTATTTCCTCTGGCAGATGCTGAAAGTATTAATGGTGTCCAAGAGGCTTCTGTCTCTTAACGAGTAGCAGGTGTGGTCAGAATGCCTTATTATTTATCACTTCCTCACCCAGGATATTGTTCTGTGCTTGTAAGACACTTATGCACTTCTCCATCAATGGCCTCTTTATTTCATACGGAGAATCTTTGTGACTAAAATGAACGTTAGACTTTACACTAAAACCTTGACATTTGCTACCTCAGAGACTACCTTCACCTTCTGGGGACAGTGGAGGGGGTCAGCTGGAGCGACTCGACTAATGTTTCCCAGATTTGCGGATTATTTGAGGTCATGGGGTAAGGTGGTGGGTGGAAGGGAGGGGTATGGAGGAAGGCAGCTTCCTTCCTCCTATGAGATGACTATATTTTTTGATACAGCTTTCATTTCTGATCTTCACTCTGTGACTGGAAATCCTTCCCATGGTATGATCACTCCAGATGGATTGGAGCTGGTCCATTTTAGATTGCTGTGTTTGAATGTTCTGCTATGAGATTAATGAGAAAAACACCTTTTTGGATGCACAATAGTTTTTCATCTTCAATCTGAATCCAAATGACTGTGGGTTTTAGAATTCATTAAAGTGGTACAGGATGAATCCTTTGATCATGAATAGATAGAGTGTAGATTTTGCTACTGACCTTCCTGGGATTCTTCTCATACTACACTCAGAGCTTTTTGGATTCATGTTTGATTGACTTTTTTTATTTATTCATATTTTCTCAGGTCTCTACTTTTCTGTCAGGATTGATGGAAATGTTTGCAATTCCTCCAGGCATAATTTCCTAGTTTCATTTTAAAAAGCATCTTGGTGCAGGACTTAAATGATGACAATCTTATCGTTTGAAGGGAAGGTAGCCGTCTGGTGGCAGCCTTCTTCCGTAGACTTAGTTGGCTAATGGTGCTTAACACTGTCTGATTTCATTTGTTTTAATTTTTTGTAGGACATTTGTCCATGGAGAATCAAACAGACCTGAGTAGATAGGTATTAGGTCTTGAATTTTCTCTTCAGAAACCACCCATTAGCTGTGAGACGTTTAAAAAGTGAATTAAACTGAAAGACAGTAGGTTAAAAGATTAATGAAAGGTTTTAACATATTTTAAGCATAGAGTCGTTATCAAGCTTTATAAGCAATTACTCCCATATAATGCTTATGTGTATATATAATTATGATTTAAGTGTATATGAATCTATACACATTTTTAACGAAAATCACTTTAAGCTTTAAGAACTCTCATTTGCATGCTCTCTGGCTTTCAAGAACCCTTGAGAATGAAGTTCAGGGATGCTCACTATGTATTTCTGGGATTGGTCCATTGAACATGCTGTACTGGAGGTTAGCCAAGTTTTTATAGCCATCGTGATTTTATGTGAAGGAAGTGGGAATTCAGCTGTAGTTTTGATTTTGTGAACACTTCAAGAGAGCTTTCAAATAGGTAAGAGTTGGTTGGTCTGGTGTCTCCTGTATTTTGTTGTGACCATTTTAATTTAGCTTTCTAATTATTACATACGTATCTAACTTGTAGTTAAGAAAGCAGATGTCTGTAGCAACTATTTGATGTGTAGGGGGTCATAAGTTTCCATAAACTTTCCTTTCCTAAAAGCAGGAAGATGCCATTTGCCAAACGTAAACAAAAGCGAGCACCAAAGGAAGGGGTTGCTTTTGTAATGAGGAACCCACAGTTTCAAACGAGGAAAAGTCAGCGTCATACAGCTAGGGTGAAAAGAATTTAATAAACACTTTTTACATTATTTGAAGAAATATTTATCAACTCAGTCTAATATTCAATATCTGTTATCTAGTTTCTGGCTTTTCTTTTGGCAAGAACCTACAAAACATTTTAAACTTTGAAGTGTCCAGCATTTTCCCCCTAACCTGAACAACCTTTTATTTAAAAAGCTTCTGAAATTTAACACATTATACACTAATATTTATGGCCTTCATTCTTAACCTAAAGAATACAGTCCAGGATTTATCTGTGACCAAAAGGAACAGCAAGAAACTGGTCCAGTCTGTTTGAAATAGAGTAGAAATACTTCAATCTAAAGTGGAAAGGAAAGAAACATTACCCGAATTTCAGGAGTTTCAATATATATTTATTTCTTACTTTGATTCAGAAGGGAGTTGATACGTTAAAATCTAATTTATAGTTTTATGAGAAGAGAGAAACTTATTCAAAGACTCCCAGTCCCCAAAGGGAACAGTAAGATGGCAAAGGTAATCTGATGTCAAGGTGTTAGTAGCTAATGAAGTTTATACTCCAATCAAACAAGAGAGCAATTTTTCTTTCTCATGTTAAACGTATTGGTTTCAGCAATGGTTGGTCTCACTTTGGGGCCCTAAGGGAGAATTACAGGTCCTGATTAGGACTGGTAGATTATTTTCTTGAAATTGGCTCAGGAAGTGTCTGGTTTTTCATAGATGTAAGACTTTAAGGAGAGTGGACTCTGTTGTCACTGGAAGCTGGGGCAAACCTACAAGAATTTGAGCCTTGGAGACAGGGAGTCTGCAAGGATGTCTTAGCTTCTCCTTTCATGTGTGTCTTTCCAGATTGACACTCCTTCTATGACTTCAAATGATCTCCTTCCACATTTACAGAAGAAAGACAAGTTAATCAGAATGCAGACAACTAGGCTATGTCTTGTGACATATTAATCCTAGAGAACAAAGTTTCACCAGTGAATGAAAATGTGACTATTTAAGAAATATTTCTTGGGGCCAGCCCAGTGGCATAGTGGTTGAGTTTGGGCACTCCACTTCAGCGCCCAGGATTTACCGGTTCAGATCCTGGGCACGGACCTACACATCACTCATTAAGCCATGCTGTGGTGGCATCCCACATAGAAGAGCTAGCAGGACTTACAACTACGATATACAGCTACATACTGGGGCTTTGGGGAGAAAAAAAAAAAGAGGAAGATTGGTGACAGATATTAGCTCAGGGCCAGCCTTTCTCACAAAAAGAAAAGAAAAGAAAAAAAATTCCTTAATAAATGGAGGCAAAGAGCTTTATAGTAGAGATCAAGAGATCCAAATCTGTCAGTAATTTCTCTCTTGTTTTCTATGCTCTTCCCTTTTATAATGAAACGTGTCAGTTCTGTGACATTCCTGAGAATCAGGTAGTAGAAATCTCAGTGATAGATATCAGAATATAGGTTTTCCAAATGCAAAACGTATCCTGTGCCTGTGAATTAGAGAGGGTGTGAGGTATTTCTTACAGCCTTTCTATTTATTTTGAGAGGCACAAATCATAGCTATTTACTCCTGGAGGAGCCACCAAAAGCAGATATTGTGAATTGGAGCATAGTATCAGCCCTAGGAAAAATTAGAAGCTAGACAAAGTGTATTTTTATAAAACTCATGCTTTCTCCATTTGTGCTCTCTGCTGCTAGGTAACCAGCAACTAAACATCTTCTCCCTTAGTTTCTTTTCAGCCACGGGTGTAATCTTCATTTAAGTGTTAATTGTAGAGGGGTTTTACCCTGCACGAGGCTATTTGCCTTATAATGAAGAACTCCTGAAAGTCAAAAAGTTCTGGCTTTAAAATTAAAGAAATGGATCTAGAATGCTGGCAATTCAGTGCCTTCAAAGAGAAAGGATGATACTTCTGAGGATACCTTGGTATTCCTCAAATCAGATCATATGTGTGGGCCACATATTCCATCTAGAACATTCTTGACCTATGTGTGTTGGGATGTCTCTTCCCTCTTTGCCTCCAGCCTGTCCCAAGCACTGTCAGGATTCCAGGGGTTGGGTGTGTAAGGTTTATATTTCTGCTGGAAGAAGAATGCTCTTCTCTCAGAGGATGGACCCTGAGGGATGAGTTAAGAGACCTGTTACATCTTCTCTATCTCGCATTCTTCCCAAGTGTAGGGGGAAATAAGAATTTAGGGGAATTCTGTCTGTCCCCTGAGGTGAGCAAGCATCCACAGATTATCTTAATGGATACATCCTCTATAAGTCTAATACCGACCACACTCCACACATTGTTTTCAGACAATTCTATAGGCATCCTATTATTTTAGAGAAGTTTATCTAGATGGTACTTTTGGATTTGAGACCATCTGCTTATGTTTCCATTTTATTCGATTGCTATTCTTAGTGGAAGGAGTTAATGACATAATTCAGGAGAAAGAAAGCCTCATGGAATTTGACAGTAGCAAGAAGCAGTGGTGAGCTAATTTGGTTATTGTACATATCCCAGCTTGGTATCTCAATTTTAACAGTAGCTCAAGTGCTAAGTCATGCATACGATGTTGAAGATGTGGCCTCCAGGGCTCCTTCAGGCTGTGCAGACTATTATGCCTACTGTACTTTGTTGCTGAGATGCTCCTCACTCCACTCAGCAGCTAATTTATACAGCACACATGATCTTCTGCTTATTGGCCCAAAGGGGCAGAACACAAAGAATTTCTAAGGCAAGCTTTCCACTTGCAGTGCTAGTTTCTAGATAGGACTCATTTCAGAAGTCATAAAATGGCAATTTTTTAGGCCCATAACATGGAAAACGATGTATATATTGTATGAATAGCTGGAGATTCAGTTACACATTTGAAATATGCAAGAATGAAGGCTCACTTTAAAAATTTGGCTTATTTTAAAAACACAAAGACAAATCATTTATTTTGGTATGGTATCCAGTATCACGTACATTTGGAGAATGGAGCCGTATTTTGCTGAGCCGGAAACTCTGCCCTGATTTCTAATGTGTTTTTAATATAAAAAAGATTAAACTGCATTTAGATTAGTTTTTTAAAATAATTTTTAAACTTTTACTAAGGTATACCTTTTTAACCCTGAGTCTACTGAATAAACAAATCTTAGCGCATAAGACTTCATCTGTGACATCAGTATAATTCTTGCCCATTTTTTTAAGTAAGAATGTGTAGTCTTGCTATTTTCTTAATTAACTTAAATGCTTATTTTATGTTATTCAAATTAGCTAAAATAAGAAAAGGTATGTATTCCTACTAATAATATGAAAATAGATCAGAAAGCTCCATTCTTCCTGCCTATATCAGCTTATGGAAGAAAGTTGTCTTCGGTTCCCAGATATCTGATAGTTCGTGTTTGAAGAGCGACGGGTGGGGCAAGGGGGTAAGAGAGCAATTGTTTCCCACTCTTGCACAAAATAGAATCTGTGCATTGTCGACAGGCTGGAAATAACCAAACAACAGTGATTATGACGGATGGCTCTATCTGGCCAATCTTATCTTTTCCAAGCTTAAGCAAGCTTTTGAAAATGGAAATCCTTATTCAAACTTTGCTCACTGCCATGATCTAAGACAGAGGCCTCTAAACTGGGAACCAATAAATAGGGCCCCTGAAATGGATAACTTCTCCCAGCAGTGTCCTTTTCTGTCCCCTGAATCTGCTAGGAAGTCTTTTGAGTAAATGTAACAAATATTCACTAAGGAACAGATCCAGAAAACGTTACTTTAAAAAAAAAAAATATGTGAATGTAATGAATATCTTTTTTCTCTGTCTCTGTCTCTCCCTGTGTGTCTCTTTGACTCTCTTTTTCTCTCTCAGTTCCTGTCTCTCATTGATTTTGCTGGAATTAGATGACACAGTAAAATGGACTCCATGGCATGGAGGATTGATAATTCCTCCTTATAAAATTAGTTTGTGAATGATATATATTTCTAGTCATAGAATTTCATACTATGTTCACTTTTGAATTTCTGTCATTTGTTTGAGGACCAACTGTATTTGTTCTTTCTTCTAAAGTTTTTCAGTGGCCTTTGACCCACCAGAAGTAGTATTTTGACCTGATCCAGCATCAGGTCATTCAAGGTAAAATCTATCCCCCACCCTGTAAGAGATCAATTGTATATCGACATCCAATTGCAAATAAAATAAAATAAAATAAAATAATTAATACTGTTTGTTTCGATAAAAAAAGAATTTGAAGATAGCAATGACTACGGTTTTAAATTTGAGGTCTATATTTTCCATTCACGTATGACTGAGAATAACATAATGCAAGAGGGAACGGGACATTTTAGCACAAGACTGGGAACCAAGAGGTCCAAGCTCTGTTAGAATAAACATCTAACCAATGACTATGAGTTTTCTCATCAGTGAAATAAAAAAGCAGGATTGTAGGGGCACTAAGTTACTTTCATGTTATAACATTACATAATTTACTACAAAATGTAAGCGGCACATTCAATTTTCTGTTGTTGTAAGTATTAAGTAAGGGAGTTTACGCACAGCACTTAATGTGGTACCTGGCACTTAGGAAGGATCAGTAAATAGTAGAGATGTTTATGATGATTTCTTGAATTAAATTTTCGACAGCAACCAATCCTCATTTAAAACATGTTATTTCAACAGCAGCCACAAGATGGGAGTATTGACCTTTATAGTTAAGTTTTTTCCCTTTTTTTTTTTTTCTTAATTACTCTACTGAAGGAATTGAGTGTTTTGGTTCAGCTACTTCCTTGTAGAAATACGGAAGTGATTTTTTTCACCTGAAACAAAAGCAGCTTTACCACACGCTGGTTTAACACATACCAGTTTTAGTGCTGGTAAAAGTTACCTATCTTGGTAAGTTTGTCACCTACGTGTTTTCTTCTAAAAATTTCTGAATCAGTTTTGATCCTCTTTTATGTGAACATGATGCTTCTCTAGGTAATGGGCTTCTCTTCAGGCTTGTTTATCTATGAGGGTAAAAGTGAGAAATAAATTATAGTTTAAAATTTGCACCTTGGCTGGTGAAATATCGGGCATAATTTGAATAGTATATCACACAATCTAAGACTTGGGTTCATTTTTTAAATAATGGTTTAATTTTTTCCATGAAACAAAGGCTAACTACCTAGAAAATATAATCTTAGTTTAAAGAACTGTGAAAGAGGAACTCTACTTAAAAGATTGAAGCTGGGGGCTGGCCCCGTGGCCTAGTGGTTAAGTCTGTGCGCTCCGCTGCAGGTGGCCCAGTGTTTTGTTGGTTCGAATCCTGGGCACGGACATGGCACTGCTCATCAAACCACGCTGAGGCAGCATCCCACATGCTACAACTAGAAGGACCCACAACGAAGAATGTGCAACTATGTACTGGGGGGCTTTGTGGAGAAAAAGGGAAAAAATAAAATCTTTAAAAAAAAAAAAGATTGAAGCTGTTTAAAATCTATAAAAGAGCATCAAATGGGGGAAAATGTGCTTTTTCTGCGATTGTGCATATTGGCTATACTTTGTTCAAGTATGATTAATGTGAGAGTGTCAGCTCTTACTAAGAAGAACTGAAACTCACACATTCATTGCTGCATTATTTAAATAGACTCCTTGTATATGGTGGGTTCCCTTGCATTTGAAGGATCCACTTTGGTTCAGAGAGAAACATTTGCCAGTGAAATATGTGGGTGCCACATGCATACATAGCATTATTGTTTAGCAAACGTCAACATTAATGAAAAATGAGCTCAACTTTTGTTTCCTGTGAAAGACTATTTGTATAAATTGGTCTGTATGGTACTAAAATAATGCAGATGTTTTAACAATTAAGTTTATTCATAGACAGCGTTGAAAAAAATGGTTTTCATGAAAATAAAGATATATGAATGAAGAAACTCTGGATTGACATTTCTCCCACTGAGAACTTAGAAACTCCATTTGAGTAGCTTTCCTCATATTCATAAAATTCCACAGAATCTACATACGACTAATGGAGAAAAAATATACCTTTGTTGGAATATTGTGTTTATAGGTGAGAATATTATGTATTTTATTGACAGCTCCTCATTGCTTGCTTTTGATGAAGGTATACTATGCATATTAATATTCTAAATTGGAAGACATTAACTTTGGAGAAGAAAAATTGCTTCAAAACTTTAATGGAAGGTGTATTGATGCAATCGCCTATATTATACAAGGTAATAACAAATGTTTTTATTTGAAGAAATTCTCTACCTCAAAATACTTGAGAATTACCAATCTGTTCTGGATCCTTCTTTCCCCTCATTATATAGAAGAAGGACAAAGATCCAAAGAGGTTAAGTGATGGACTCAGGTAATACCGTGTATGTGGTAGAACTCCAACCAGAACCCAGATGCTGGCCTTCAGGTTGTGGCTCTGTGCCTCTCTTCTCCTGCCTTGCACTGTCTCCAGTGGAATTAAGTGGTACTTCTCTGTATTTCAAACACGGTTCTCTCACCATTTCAAGGGATTGTTCAGCCTATCAAAGAATATCTTCTTTTTCTCATGGCATATGAGGAAATAGAAACTTATTCTTCTGTACTAAGTAATGAATGGCTTCAAGCAAGTTCTGTTAGCTAATTGTTGTTATACAAAATGGTTCAAGATAATCTGTTTCAAAGCCCAAATTGCTATTTTCAGCAAATGTCACCCAATGTTTGATAGATTGAGACCATAAAATTCTATTTAGTTGGGGCTGGCCCCGTGACCAAGTGGTTAAGTTCTCGTGCTCCGCTGCAGGCGGCCCAGTGTTTCATTGGTTTGAATCCTGTGCGCGGACATGGCACTGCTCATCAAACCATGCTGAGGCGGCGTCCCACATGCCACAACTAGAAGGACCCACAACGAAGAATATACAACTATGTACTGGGGGGCTTTGTGGAGAAAAAGGAAAAAAATAAAATATTGAAAAAAATAAAATATTAAAAAAAATTCTATTTAGTAGCTGGAACATGATACAGCACATTTTGCAAACTAGAACTAGAGTGCAGTGGAAATAGAAGAGTGACATAGAATTCTTGGGTCTTGATTGCATATTTGTCAATGTGATGGAGCAGACCCAGAACTGTGTTCCCAGGGAGTCTTTGCTCTGCCAATAGGGGTTTATTGACCCACCCCATGTGTAAACGGGGTGGCCGTCTATTCAGCAACAAGTCTTGATTAGGCTACTTAATTGCCATAGGAAAACTGCTCAGCTGATTGTCAAAGAATATGGATTTACCCTTAATCGGCAGCAAACAATGTCTACACTATAAGTTCTAGCCAGAGAATTCAATTGTGAACTCTTTGCTGTTCAATTCCTATCAAAATCTTGGTTTTGAGAAATTATAATCAAGGAGGATTGACTGAAAGCTATGCAAACCATCAAATGCTGTAAATGGTATAAAACATTTTTTGTATCAAGCCAGCAGAATGTTACATATTTTTACCATGTAGTTTTAGCCTCTTCGAAAAATGTTTTTAATCCATTAGAATGGGCGTATGCCATTAACTTGCATGGAAGAAGCAGCTATGCAAAGAAAATCCACTTAAAGTTCTCAAAGGGATACTGCTGAGGGGGATCCATTATATCTCAGAGTATTCGTTTAATGAAAATTCATGGGAGAAGTTCTCTTTAGATCTTAGTAACAAGAAAGTCCTCTCATTCTATTCCTGAGCTTTGCTTTTTAAAAAATTCTTATGGATACCATGAATCTTTTTACCGACTTTATTTCATTCTTTCCTTTTATTACTCAGAAGCCCTGAGTCAAATTTGCTGCCCACCTCCAGCACAGATAGACATGGATATGAAATGCATTGTTTTAAAATATACTAACCTAACTTTTTTTCCTTTCCCTATATCCCCCCCTACATATTTTATTTTATTGTTTACATTTGGATAAGTCATGGATTTTTTTCCAAAATAATAAATATGTGTAAAGTACATATGATTACATAAAGCTATCAGATCTTAAGAAAGATAGTATTCTGCTACTCTGGCTTATACAATGATGATTTATGTCAAAAAACCAATTTGATAATTTGCAATGGAAAGAAAATATTGGAAAATTTTTCAGTAAGGAATCCTATTTGAAAAGGAAAATCAAGAGCAGACTTTTAGGTTGCTCTTTAGGATAATTATTTTAAAAAGTGCCTCTAAGAATAGGCACCTGCATTATTTATCTGGGTCTCTGTGCTATCTCTTGTCCCAGTCGTTAGCAACACAAACTCCCTCTCATTCCCCATTTGTTTTTTCCCATACTTCTACCTCTACTTCTGCTGGCACCAGAACTGCAATTAGAGAGGGAACTGCCTCTCTCCCCTCGTAGTAGGTTAGAATAGATGTTAGAAGATTCCAAGACATCATGTTGAAGGTATATAAGACAGAGGAAAAAATGGTTAAATTGACTCCTTGAAAGAAGGGGCGAAAAGGAAAATGGGGAGGGAGAGGATTTGGGAAAATGTGAGACTGGATCTTACCTGGGGGAAGAGGTCAGAAGGAAACTTCTGAACCATTTCCATTAGAAAATAGATGTGCACTTTGTAGATCAAATTAGTTTTCTGGGGGATGAGCGTTGTGCACCTCTGCTCTGTGTTCCACTTGTAATCACTAATAGAGAATCTCAGTGCCACTTGTGGGAGTGTATTTTTTGTGGAATTTGGAGGGCTGAGTTTTCTGCCTTGGCCATGAGGGCAGCACAGAGAGAGAGAGCAGGGTCACTGGAGCCCAGAAGTCTGGGTTAACTTAAGACCCTGGGAATTTGTCGAAATCTCAGGGAGCGCTTTGGGCTTCCAAGGCCAGGACATTGCGAGGGAAGGGAGAGCTTCTAGTCAAATTTACATGTCTGAGTGACAAAAAGTCCCACTGATGTTTTGTTAGAATAAGGTAACTATCAAGTTATCTTCCAAACCAGGCTACATTTGAGGACAAAAGAGGGTATTATTAATAAATATGCTATAACAGCAGATATATATCTATGCTGTCTCAGGCAAACTTGTACAAATGATTGCCCTAGATATAATACTTAATAGTTTCTGATTATTTGCATTAAGGTTTGAAAATGCACTTTTAGGAAATACCTACTTACATTAATTAGTTACAAGACTCTTGAATACCCATGCTTTAAATACTCGAGTTCATGCTGATCACGTTGTATTTTCCAGCCTCCCCCATTCTTTGCTCTCCTTCCTCCCTTTGACCCTAGACCTGGCCATTCTAGTTTCACTTCACTTTCTCTGTGTTCCCATACACCTAGTCCACGTCTCAATCTCAATTATAGACCTAGACCATATCGCACAGTAGTTTTGTCACTATCCTTCACTAAACTTTATTACTTGTGGTTTATATTCCTATTGCATATCGCAATGATAAGCACAAAATATATTTGATAATTGTCTATTAAATAGATGAATGAGTTGAAATATCTTTTGCAGTCAATGTCACATATCTTTTAGTCCATAATTTCTTGTGTCAACATGCCCTGAGGCTGCAGATTGAGTCCTATACTCTTGTATCATGAACCCTTTAGGCCCTTAGGTTAGATCACAAATTTCTAAGGTAGGAAAGAATCTGAGCAGTGTAATAGATCAGAATTGTTGCAAGTCAATTCCTGAGGGCACCTGAGCCTAAGGGTTGGTTGGTGTGATGCCAACCTCCCTCTCACTACCTGCAGAGAAAGCATTGCGGCTTTCTGATTCAGAGAATTACTGACTTTTGTTGCATTTTCTGATCTTATTAAATATGTTTCCTTCTAATGCACTGCCAACAGACCACAGATTTCTAAACATTTTGAGGTCTGTGATTTCTCATATTTTGAATGGCTGTGCAGTGACAAAGATGTGTTGCGGGAGTGCGAGAGCTGACATAATAGACTATAACAGCTTTCTCAAAGTAGCGTTAAAATCTGCCTCCTACAATAAATTTGTATTCCGTTTAGAGTGGGTCTGAATTTTTTTCCTCTCATGCTTCAAAAAACTAAGAATGTCTACATTATTTATTATTGTCTGCTTTTTAGAAGGTTTGCCACTATATTAATGTATGTTTGAAATGTTTTCCAAAGATCATATCTTTCCTCCAATTATTATAACTTTTAATAAGTGCTCTTTCAAAATTGATTGACTTCAGTAATGATGAGGAAATTGGCATTACACATTTCTCATAGGTATATGCAACCTAGAAAAGAGAAAGTTGGGATACATTTCCTGGCATTGTATTTGTTGATGTCCCGTAGGATGATTTAACTCTTTCTTGATCCTGTTCTGTTTTACAGAACTTGCAACAACTTCTGGATCTTATGTGCTGTCATGACATCATTACCTTTCCTCTCTTCACCATCTTCTCTCTTCTAAAACGTCATGTACAGCAGCTATAATAGGCATTTGTGGGATTGTTCTTGCTATTATTGCCTGGCATCTAACCCCCCTCTTACGTAAGCTCAATATTTGGTTTGGGATACCGACTGTCTCTGAATAACAGCCACGTGTTTTGAGTAGTGTCCACTCCACTCCAAGTTACAGCCTTGAGTCCTAAGTGACTGAACCCAATCGACAAATCCCATTTTTCTGGCCAGTTCAAAGGTTGGCAACCACCAAATCAGAGTTAAGGAGATATAAGGAGATGTTTGCTGGTGTTTCTGGAACATAGGTGTTTTCTCTCTTCCCCTGGTTGATGTGGCATGAAGATGCAAGGTTTGGAGCTGCTGTGGCTACTTGCTATCACCAGAGCAGAGCCCAGAGCTTCTGCTAGGCCTCTTTGGAGAGTCCAAGGATGAAGTCAGTGCTATTGATAGCAGAGCAAAGGTGCAGAGAACTGAGTTTTGCAACCTCCTTGAAACTGCTGGATCAAGCCTCTCCTGGTTCAGAACTACCTTTGGATTTTCAGTAACACGAGCCAATTATTTCCTTTCACTGTTTTAAGCTAGTTTGAGCGAGGGTTTCTATACCTTGGAACTGAAAAAAAGAATCCATTTGATATTTAGGGATTTCTGAAGGCATTGGAAATGTTTTGATTTATTATGATTTTCTGATTAGGAAAGTGATGGTTGGGATGGAGTGGAAATTGGAATAGGGAGCTAGAATCAATTTATGGCAGGTGGGATGTTCAGCCTCCGAAGGAGAACTGACTATACCTCTATTTTGGGGTAGGAATTACACTTCTAAACAGACTCCTTTTCCCAACTGTCCTTAGAATCTAGAAAAGCTATCTTTGTTATGGTAGGTCGGGCTAAGATATTGATTGTAAAATGTCTGTAAGATCTACTATTGACCATGACTTACTTGTTGAAGTAAGCTTAGATTTAGAGTACTGCTTTATAATTTCCAACCCCAAATTACATTTTTCTTGAAATCGTTACTGGAAAACATAGATAATATATAATCCTTGTTACATTAGATGTTATTTGCTGTGATTTTTTGGGCAATATTTCATTCATCTACCTCCTTAATCTTCCTCACTGTTCATTCTCTTTTTCTTATATTTTTCTCCTTCCTTTTTCCTTTTGTTCTGTTTATTTTAATTTACCAGACAATAGCCCCCATGGGTGGCAGCCTCAGGTATTACCTAGTATTACTACTAGTCTTAATAGGTAAGAAATTTCACTCTTTATTAATTCCATGATATTTTCTTTTTTATTTACAAGGAACATGTTTCTGCTTGGTTCAACAAGCTATTGAACCTAGATATGAGAACATAAACCACCAAAAACATTTCTATCCTTAGACTTATCTTTCATAAATGATTCAAAGAGGTTTAAAAATTATAGCAGTCACTCACATTGATAGAAATATGAATTCTATTTTAAAATGTAAACTGTTAATAAATTAAATAAGAGCTCTAGAACACAATTTTTCTATGGAATCAACTCTAAGGTATACTACCAGCGAAGTACAAAATAAGAATAAGAACAGTCAGTTTGCTAGCTATCCAATACAGACTTGCGTATTTTCACGAGACACATTTTTCTCACCTTTAGGCAAATTCCCACAAAATGGAAATTGGTTAAATAACAGTTACATTATATTTGACTTTTTTCCCAGAGTAGAGATTCGCCTTCATTTTGACTTAATATCTGGACCTTATACGTATCCCTTTTAGTTGCATGTTAATATTCTCTTTCAAAGTAATTTCCACATTTTTTTATTTTGTCCTGATAACCCTGTTATGAGGTAGTAAGATAACTGAGGCAGAGAGGGTAAATAGTGTCGAACACAGCTATTGCTCTTTCCTCTTTTTTTCCCTATTCCATATACTTCTATTTAGCAGGTTTGTTAGCTTTCCTGTGGTTCAGGGTCTCTATCTATAACATGTTCATTATAACATTGTCTACCTTATTGGCTTATTTACTATGATATTCATTTGACTATTGTTTATAGTTGAACATTAAAAATGTTGTACTTGGCCAAAATAGAGGAATGGGTAAATAAATTTTATTGTATACACACGATGCAGTCATGTTTTTAATAAATAGTGGATTCAGGTAATGTTATAATGTTATATGTAATACAAAGCAGAACACAATCAAATATACAACGTTAGCCAAACATATAAACTAATACTTTATTACTTAGAAAAGTGACTTGAAATAAGTAAATATTTCAAGCTAGTATCAGAGATAATCTTTTTAAGATGGGATTTCTGTCTTTGTCAGTTTGGGCTGGTTTGCAGACGGACACCTTCTTGCTGTATCCTCACATGCTGGAGAAAAAGAGCGTTCTAGTCTATTTTTCTTCCTATAAGGACATTAATTCCATCATGAGGGGCTCCATCCTCATGACCTCATCTAAACCTAATTAGCTCAAAAGGCCCAAGCTCCTACCACCATCCCATCTGAGCTTAGGGTTTCAACAAAATAATTTTTGGGGGATGCAACCATGTAGCCCATTATTGTTACCTTTTTTGGGTATTTTTATACATATTTTGCACTTTTTTCTGCAGTAAGTCCTGCTACTTTTATAGGAAATGTATTGTACTAGTGTTTCTAATAGCAAAAGAATTAGAAGAGCCTAAATCTCTCTCATCAAAAGGGAAATAGCTTATTATAGTGTAGATCGGTCATACCTGAGAATATTCTCTAAGGGTTAAGAAAAATGGGAAGATGTCCAAGATTTACTCAGTTTAAAAATCAACAAGTATCATGTGATCCCCAGTGAGGCCAGTCCATAAGGCATGGTCTGAATTCTGAAACTGTGGACTCACTCACTTAAAACTGCTCTCACTTTTACTATTCAAGCAACTGTTGAGCAATATGAAAGATGCATCACGGATTGAGTATATTTGTGGATGAATTTGCTCCTAATTTCCTAATAGCTGTTTACACACAACTTGGAGGTCCCTGAAGTCTATGAGAAATGAAGAATCCCTCAAGACAGGAGTAAAATGGTAGGAGTGGAGGGTGCGAGCAGAGGCCGAAAGACCCACCCAATTTCTTTACAAGCAGCCTTTGCTGAGCCACGGGGTCATACTTCCATCCTCCTTCTTACTTTGTGATGAGGCTTAATCTAGTTTCAGTGCCCAAGTCTAGCAACAGTGTATGCAACGTCAGTTGTTTGGGAGAAAAGTTGCATAGAAGTGCAAAGTGAGATACATACTCAATTGTTTACAGTTATTACCTCTGGGGAAAGAAAACACACCACAATTGAGAGAATGTGTGGAGGAGTTGATCTTTGCCTGTGTATACTTCTATACTTGAATTTTTTTCCAAAATTCATCTCCCAGTTGGGTAATAAAGAAAACAGTAATACTTGTTAGATGATAATTATGTAGGTCTTCTCTGTTTTAGTATAAAAGTAAATAAATTATAACTTGATTAATAACTCATGTTATATAGAATAGAATAATACTGAGTCAAGGAAACTTTGCCAAATGAGTTTGTCAGCCTGGCCTCCAATAGATTGATAAGGGCAAGTAACCAGTAAGATAGCCAGTTCACGGAGTGTCACCAGCCACTTGACCAGATTCCACTTACAGTTCCTTAATCTGTTTTTCCTATGAGTGAGTCTTTGTCCATGACCCTAAAGAAAGTATGTTTTAGCTAGCAGGGTCAGGGGAGTGTGTTGGACAAGATGTGGGACTATTCATGTGACATTTATTTATCGTTTTCTAGACAGCTATTATATGGCAGTCATCGGGGATGCAGAGATGTGTAATAAGCAGACTTTGCCCTCAGGAGGCTTGCTGCCCAGCAGGAAAGGCGGGCCATTGCAGGTGATATCAGCACAGAATTCAAGGGCTAGGCTCTGGAGCGGCCCCTGGGTTAGTGCTGCTGTGTGATCTGGGGAAATGACCTCATCTCACCACTGCTCAGTTTCCTCACCTATAACATAGGACAATCACGGTGTCTACTTTTTCAGGTTACTGTATGGATTAATTGAGAAAATATATGTAAAGTTTAACTTATTACAATTATTATTTAAATAAATCATTTTGATTATTTAAAAAATAATTCAAATAAATCATTGTGACAAGAGCTGTCATAGCAGTCAGCAAAAATGACATCATGGTAGCTATGATGATAGGCCAGTGAGAGTTCTCCTGTACCATGGGTATCTTCTGTACTCTTGGTTCATAATATGAGCACGTGGATCCTGAAGTAGGATGTTGGCAGTGTCTTTAATGGTTTTGAGAGGTTGCATTAGTAGGGTCTTTGCCTTTCAGGAGAGGTCTGGCCAACTGTGCTTGGTGTTCAAAATAGTCTCTTCACCATAGGTCTCAGTCTCCTGTGTTCACAGAAGAAGACTGATTCATAAGCCGTTAAGAGATCCCAGTCTGTGCTTCTGATGTCAATGGTGGGGTGTGTGCGGGAGATGTGAATCCCTTTCCACTGTGTACTTCCACGAAAGGGGCACAATGCCCATGAGCAGGAGGCCAGATCTGGCTTGAAAGTGTTTAAACGTGCAGACCAGCCCACTGCACAAAGCTGACCCTTTTCTTTTGCTCTTGCTCTATGCTTAGTATTCTTGTCTCAGAATTGGCTGCGGGCAGCTTCTCTCTTCTGCTGGACAACGTGCCCACAGTCAGCTAACTCACTGGAGCAGGAAACTGCTACACAGCAGGAGGGAGATGGCCAAGCAGATTCCATTTCCCCATCACGTACCAGGGCAAAAATGCACAGAGGTGTCTCAAAGGGATTGGAACCTAGAATAAAGGTGGTCCTCTTCACCCCTGCAAGCATTTTAAATCATGGTGAAATTGTTTTTCTGAGAAGTTAGTTGTTATGACTCTTGCAGTTAAAAAACATATATATTTGTTTTCAATGATGCAATAAGGCACTAAACGATTTACGGGTAGATCTCATACAAAACCACTTGTTCTGCTCAACTAACTCATAGGTTCTAAATGGCTCATGAGTATCCTTTTAAATCCCTATTATGATAAACCAGACTAAATGGTGTGTTTTGCCATACTGTCTAAAGTGGTCACATTTTTCTACATATTGCCTGACTCCTCTAATATTATAAAATAGGTTAGGAGATAAATTATATAAACTGGGACTCATGCGCCAGAATTCAGCCTCTTGTGATGGGTAGCATGCCTCTCTGTTAAAGTAAGAAGAAACTCAGGAAGCAAACAGTTAAATTTGGGACAAACTTTCCTGCCTTCACTATAATGACTCTTTTTCTTTCTCTTTATTTTTTGATCTTTATGCTGATCGTACACAGAGAACTTCTGGGTCCCTAAATACCTCAGGGCCACAGGCAAAGTGGGAACCTGAAAAGTCAGGGCCTGCCATACGCCCATGTTGCTTAAGCGAATTGATCTTATACCATAGTGTTAAAAATGGACGTTGTTAGTGCCCAAGGACTCTCTCCAGGATGTCGTCAGAGCTGACAAAATGACTCCATGTATCAAAAGATAGAGAATGTGGAAAACAAATAGTGTGTATATTGTTTATGAGACTCACCACTGTATACTGTGAATATTCAGGGTATGAGAGTAAGGCGATTAAATTCTGTGAGACTTTTTCTTCTTATCTGTACAGTAGGTCAAACCTACTGAACCAATTTTTTTGGCTTTCATGTAATATATCAATGGTAGACTTAATTAATTCAATCACAGTGTTATGCCTAAGAAAAGTCCATACAGGAAGAGGAAAATCATTAATACCTCCCCCCTCCACAGTAGGCAGAATCCCCTCCCTGCCCAAGATGTCCAGATGCGAATCCCTGGGAATGTGAATACTTTATAGTCCTTAAAATAGAGAGATTAGCCTGGATTATCCAGGTGAGTTCAATTTCATCACATGAGCCCTCAAAAGCAGAGAACTTTCCCTGGCTAGAAGCAGAAGAGGAAGGCAGAGAGATGCAGCAGAAGGGGAGGAAATGTGGAGTGTGAGAAAAACTCACCCTCTGCTGTTGCTGGAGGCAGTTCTCAGGGAACACATGAGAAGGAATGCAGGCAAGTGTGGAAGCAAAGACCCATCCATGCTGACAGCCAGCGAGGAAGTGGGGACTTCAGTCCTGCAATGACAAGGAACCGAATTTGTCCAATGACCTGAAAGAGCTTGGAAGCGGATTTTTCCCTAGAACCTTCAGAAAAGAATACAGCCCAGTGATCCCTTGACTTAGTCCTTGTAAGAGCCTGAGCAGAAGGCCCCATTGGGCCACACCGTGCCCAGACTTCTGATCTATAGAACTGTGGGATAATTATTTTTTTAATAAGTTCAGATGTTGGCCTGAGATTCCGCATTTGTAACAAGTTTCCTGGTGATGCTGATGCTGCTGGTCAAAGGAGGACATTTTGAGCAGCAAGACATTTTTTTTTAAAGATTGGCACCTGAGCTGACATCTGTTGCCAATCTTCTTTCTTTTTTTTCCCCTTCTTCTCCCCAAAGCCCCCTAGTACAGAGTTGTATATTTTAGTTGTGGGTCCTTCTAGTTGTGGCATGTGGGATACCTCCTCAGCATGGCCCAATGAGCAGTGCTAGGTCCGCACCCAGGATCCGAACCGGCGAAACCCCGGGCTGCCGTTGCAGAGTGCACCAACCCAACCATACGGCCATGGGGCCAGCCCCCTAATGGGTGTTTCTTTAAGCCACTATGTTCATGAGAATTTGTTACAGTGGTGATAGGAAACTAGTACACCCTGATTGCTGGAAGAAAAAAGATTGACAGAGGTAATAAAGCATGCGGCTCTAATACCCGTCGTCTTCACCATCTCACAACCTCAGAGGCTTTGGGGCTTCTTGGTCTCCATAATCAAGTGAGCCAATTCCTGTAATAAATCTTCTCTTATAATTATATCTATATATGTATCCTATAGGTTCTGTTTCTCTGGAGAATCCTGATGAATACACTCATGTTGTGTGAATTTTATTTTTGACCATGCTACTGCATAAACATTTATACTCCAAAGGAGTGTCAGCTCTCAGATGTCAGGGCCCAGCATCTTATAATCATATTTCTAGTATCCCCCAGCGTCCCTAGATTTCAGAACAAATAGTAGTGGGGATTCAATGCAGAGAACTGGCCTGGCCCTGCCAGTTGAAACTGCCAGCATTCGTTCTGATTGGTCAGTGTCCATATTGCTCCAGTTATTAAATATTTTAATGTCATACCTCAGGTGAATTTTTTCTCTTGCATTTTGTTATGATAATTTTTATGGCTAAAGAGAAGTTGAAAGAATTATATATTGTACATCCATATACCCACTACCTAAATTCTGCAATTAACATTTTGCTATATTTGCTTTATCACATATATCCATCATCCCTCTAGCCATCCGTCAATCCATCTTATTTTTAGATGTTCTTAAAAGTAAGTTCCAGACTTCACCCCTAAGCACTTCTGTTCATACACCATCAAGGAGAGTTTGACATTTGTTTACTGGTTTTTTTTTTTTTTTAAGTAAGACCTAGGCTGAATATATATTTTCTATTTGGAGTTCGACACATGGAGTAATTAAAATCAACACAATGCTAGCTTGACCAATGGAAGGCCACTGTGAACAGTTGGTGTTTGAGTCAGGAATTTGTAGACCAAGATGAAATTTTTGATTACAATAGCAAATGGAGGTCCTCTTTATAGCTCTCTTATCAGCAAAGTTTATTTAGAATTAATAGGAGAGAAAGTCAGGTATGTCCCAGGAGTCTGAAGTTTCCAGGCAAACGCTGATTCTAATGGAAACTCTCTAGATGATGATGAATCATGCAGCTTTCCCAGCAAAGGTTAAAGGAATATTGATGAAGTCAGAGACCATTTCCATTGTTTTAAAACTCAGTTTTTTGACCTATGTTGCTATCAGTTTATGAAACTCGTAGTCTCTCCATCAGTTGAACAAGCTATACAAATCATTAAAATAGTACATTTAGACAACTGTCTTATTTCATCACACAACTTGCGCAAACAAAGTCTTGTGGTTCTAACTATTCTTACCACCTTGAAAACTTCGTAACTCATACGATGCGTACACCATTTAAGTGTCTACAAATGTTCACACAGAGGAGGGGAAACATCATTTCTTTGATGATAACTTGGTACATTCTTGAAAAATTGCTTATGTTGCATCCAGTTATCCCAACATGCATCTTCATCTTGCATCTTCACTGCCCCCATCCTCTCTCTCTCTTTCTCTTTTCTCACATGGAAGAGGGAATGGGCTTCATTTTGAGTCAGATTATGGAATAGTTTTTACTTTTCTTCTGCCCTGACATGGAAAAATCTCAAAAGTGACTGAGGGAACTGAAAGAATATGAAAAGTCTGCTCTTAGCAAGATTATCTAAGGAACAGCTAAAAAGTTGATTTTATTTGTTTTTCATCTATGAAATTTTATCCTTGGTCCTCTTGAGCTATTGCACTGCAGACAGATCAATCCTGCCTGATCTTTCAAAGTCTGCAAAAGCCTAAATGGGCTCTTACACAGAGTCTGCCCAAAGGAAGACTGTCTTCTACAACACAGAAGAAGAGAGTCAATCTCAAATTAAGACAAAGGTAAGTATTCTGCAAGGTGTATTTCCAAATGCTTTAGAGGTCTCTCTACTCTGGTGGCAGTCTTCAGCCAAAGATGGGGAGAGGCTCAGGTTGAAGTGGAAGCGGTATGAGGAAGGAAAGGTTAAGTTCTAATTGTTACCCAGTCATATTGTTGTTTTCAGAGCACTATCAAAGTCTTCATGGATGGAATTTTGTTGGCACAAATTCTAGAGTCACATAGTTCCTGCCACCTAGGAAGTGCTCCACACCTGGGCCAAGTGTTTGCTGACTGAAAGTTTGCAATTCAGTAGCTAGGGCAGTGAGCAGAGTCTCACAATCAAGGACCATCCTCTCTCTAGAAGTCTAGGTTCTAAAGGATCCATCCTTCCACAGAAAATGCTTGACAACCAATACAGACATACTTTCATTTAGGGGGAGTCTAGGGATATGTTACATCATAGGTTAAAAATTTTAAATTTGCAAATTTCTAGGGCACAGGTTTGTGTTGTAAATGCCTGGAACAGACCTAGTGTGGGAAAAATAGCACAGGCATAGTAACTGATTTTTAGCCATGGCCTCAGGGAGACAAGAAGAGTGGTGGGGACTATGGCAAACTAGAAATCCCGTGCCCCATCTAAAGTGGGCAGCTGTATTTGCTCCAGTTGTTTATTGCCCCATAAAAATGCACGCTCAGTCCTGGGGAATTTCTGATTTTTAAAGAGCAGCTGGAATTGATTTGAAATTATTAATTTTTAAAATTTGACAGACTACCAGTGTCTGTGATCTCTGCTTGCACTTTAACGAATAGAAGGTTCTAGTTTCAATTTGGTGACAAAATGTGCATTACAGCACCAGGTGTCAACATTAGGGAAGTGTAACTAATGACTACCACTGCATAGAGTCAGCAAATCTCTACTTCCATTCTCTTTTCTTTTCGTGATGTTGAATCCTGTCTCACAACTATAACTGTGCCTTTTTAGAGTTCAGATGAATCTAATCTCTGTGCTGGTTTATATGGATGGAGAAAGCTAAGTTCTGAGTCTGCACTTTACAATGTCTGAGCTCACAAAGCAGATTAATGGCTTACCTGGGATAGAATGCCAGGTCTCCTCCATCTGACTCAGTGTATGATCCAGAAGAACCTGGTGCCTACCCATGTCCAGTTGAATCTCATATCTGTTAGAAAGATTATTCCTCACAAACCTCAAAGAACCATATGTTAGGTCAATTTTTATCTCCTTAAGATTTCTATGGGGACCGCAGTATTATACTTGAAGTAAAACAATACTAATTGCATTTTTGGGAAAATGTGACACTCTTCCTCTGCAATGCTCACTTCCAAGTTGAGATAACTTGGGGAAAGGGCATTAAAAATTACTGGTGAGAACGACTGGACTGCAGACAGGTCAGGTACAGGAGAACACGTGAAAAGGGCAGATCCTCCTCTAGAGCCCCCTCGTTAGTCCCCAGTTTGTCCCGGTTTCCTTCACAGCACTCCATCCCAGCTTCCAGCTCTTCTCTCTCTACTGGCTGAACACGGCATCTAAGCAATTCTCTCGAAGAAGACATTTGAGGACCAAACACTTTCATGCTGAATTTCAGGCAACTTCATAGCTCAGTGAAGAAGAAACATCAGGGCAGGATGTTGCCTTCTGGGCAGTTGAATATACAAGACATCCTGTTCTTCCTGACAACACAGGGCAGACAGGGTTTGCATATTTAGTATGAAATGTGTCTTGTCTGTTGTACCACAGGCTGAGATGGTGAGCAGAGAAGAAAGCTGCAGGTGAGCAAAGCTCAGTGTCCAGGCTTCTGTTTTGATTTAGACAGGATGCTAAAGGAAGTGTTCCACCCATGGAGTGGATAGTACCTGATTAATGGCAGGCAGGAATTGACACCTGGGGGCTGGAAAGGCAGGTGGTCATTATCCCAATGTGGCAGAAGTTCACAGGCAGGATCCAGTCTAACAGGAAGTACCAAACCATGTCTGGATTAGTCCGGGATTTAGAATGCATCTGAACCTATCTGTGGAGAAATCAGAGCACTTGATTCAGAGGCCAAAGCTGGGAAACAAGATGAGTTTAACTGGATTTATAGTTCTAAAGAGGATTAGTATTGGCTTCCACTGGCCAACACCTGAAAGCTACTGTAGTGGGTTGAATTGTGTCTCCCAAAAGATATGTCTGATTCTTAAATCCTGGCAACTGTGATTATGACCTTATTTGGAAATAAGGTCTTTGCAGATGTAATTAAATTAAGGATCTTAGGGTGGGCTTTAAATCCAATGATTGGTGTCCTTTTAAGAGAAAGGAGAGGAAATTTGAGACACAGAGAGCAGGACATGTGAAGGTGGAGGCAGAGAATAGAGTTACGTAGCTTTAAGCCAAGTAACACCATGAGCTGCCTACAGCCACCAGAAGCTAGGAGAGAAGCCTGGAGCAGATTCTCCCTCAGAGCCTCTACTGGGAACCAACCCTGCCCACATCTTGATTTTGGACTTCTAGTCTCCAGAAGTGTGAGAGAATAAATGTCTGTTGTTTCAAGCCACCTGGTTTGCAGTACCTCATTACAATAGCTCTGGGAGATACAGTTACCCATGTCTGATCTTTCACATTAATATTCTCTGGGCTTTATTTTTCAGCTAGGGTCAAAGGAATGTATGTTTTAATCGCCTTTGATTGTTCTTTCCTCTTTTATTCATAGTGAAATATTTTTTTAAGCTCTAGGAATGAATTAAAAATTAAAATGTTCTATGATTATAGTAAAAAAAAAATCAGTGTCTAGAGGATTTAGAGCTGGTCATTAACTGGGAAACATAAACTATTAAGTCTCCGTTCTAGTATTAATTCCAGGATTCATTCAAAAATTTATTTCTCATTAATTTACTCACTCATTCTTCAACTCATCTCAATCAATCAAATATTTACCAAATGCTTACTCTATGCTAGACATTATTCTTCTAGTTACTTAGAAATACATGATGGATAAGCAAGACAGGATGTCTGCCCTCTTTGCATATACATTTTGGTGATACAGACAGGAAATAAACAATTAACCAAGTAAGTAAATAATTACAGGCTATAATAAATGGCGTTGGCGACACCTCAATTTATTTTCCTGCAGTCTCTGGTGTTAGTACATTTTAATTCTTAGTTATAACGCTCACTGCTGTATAGAACGAAGGGAGAATCCAAGTTGAATACACAGCTATTTAAACTAAATCCTGTTATTCGCAGGACCCCTGTTGGATTTCACCTCTATCAGGGCTGGTTACATCTATATTTGAGCTTTGAATTCACACTTAATGGAGAAGCAGAGCTATTTAATTCACAACACAGCATTGTTGCTGTCACTTGATACATAATTGAAAAGAAATAACCTCAGTGGCAGCCCCAAAGCTTAGATGTCAGTAAGCTTAATATCCTTCTTCCTCTAGTGCAAATCACTAAGGAAAGAGCTGAAAAATTGATTCAATGTTATACGGACTATATAGAGCTGCTAATACAATGGAGACATTTCATGTTGAGAAGCTCAAGTATCACAAAAGCAGCTCAGGAGTGAAATTATATATATATATACACACACACACACACTCTCACATAAATACATTGGTGTTTGTTATTTTCTTGTTTATTTCCTCCCATTTGCCCACATACAGAGTAACTAAGCTATTACTGTAACTCACAATATGGACTAGTTTCAGTTTCATTTGAGGTTAATGTGACAGATATCATTATACTAAAGTATTGTGAGAACAGACCACCTCTAACCCCCTGCCCAAAAAGCAGAGTTTACAGAGGGAGTGGAGAGAGATTCTGTTCCCTAAGTCTTAGACCTTTAGCAAGAACAAAGATTTTTATCCTCCGGGGCCAGACAGAGGATTTTGTGAAAAGGAAGTCTGGTAAGCAGATTTCCTTGGCAAGAGCAGTCGTGGTGCTGAGAGGCTCCTGACCCATCTTTGGGGAAGGGTAGGGTAGAGTGACATTAAGTCCTACCTCAGTGAGAAGGGCTTTGAGGGGTTTCCTGGAGAACACTGGGAGACACAGAGGGTGCTATCTTCTTGGGAACTCCAATACCAAGGGAAGGGTCAACTTAGCTGCTTTGCTGGAAGAGCCAGGACAGTCAGTGGTGTACTGTTGAGAACAGTCCAAGAGTTTGTTGAGTCAAAGGATGCATGAGTGTTCCCCATGCAGATGTGAGCCACATTGGCAGAGACAGCCAGAAAGAAACATGGATTCTCTTCCATAAAGTCTGCTAAGGGCAAGGAAGTCTCAGTAGAAAGAAGATGGATTTCTTGGATGCCCAGGATCTGAGGAAGCATCCACCTTATTCAAAGGAAAAGCAAGAGAATTGTAACTGGGAATCTCGGAGGAGCCTCAAAGTCACCCCATTAAATGAACTCAGCTGTAAACATCTTCAGAACTAGAATGGAAGAACTTCCCAGCCCCAGCAAGCCCTGTCCTATCCTTATCTCTCCAAATTTCCCTAACTTTCGTCCTAGGGGGAGTGCAAGAGCAGTTTGAGGCAGAGGTGAGACAGTGAGCAGGGAGATGAGAGAAGACAACCAGCCATCCCCTTCAAACTTCAGGTTTCAAGGTCCAGGAAAAGAGAAGTTTAAACTGAGATTAGACTTTTTATCATTGCAAAGAAGAGAAAAATCTAAATTCTGACTCAAGGTTGTTTGCAACCTAAAGTGACCTGTAGGATTGTCTATTATCTGAGAGGGAGCAGAAAATTCAGAGAGCTTCAAAAGTTTTCTTACAGGGACAGAGGAAGAGTGCACCCACTGAGGAAAGTCTAAAGAGACGGTTGGAGAAAGAATTCAAGATGCATTTTGATCACAGTTCCATATCACGCTTGTTTAATATACTCGCTACACTTCATTATTGAAATATTTCCTTTAGATAGAATTCTGAGATTTGAATCGTAAATTCACTTTCTTTAAAATTTTTGTGACATTCAATTAAAGTTCTTTGAGAAATAATAAGATTATAACTAAAAATGCAGTAATCCCATTAAAACATAACTTTAAATGATGTGTTTTAGTATTCTGACAATATGAATTTCCAAATGAGTCATAAAATTCATATAAATTCATTTTACATTAGCATATAAAACGTATGCTAATATGTGCAGTATTCATACTCAAGCTCTTCCTGTTCTATCTTATATATGAGGTCAGAAGAACCATTGTTAAGGAGGAAGTGCAGGTTAATGACGTGGTCCCCCATGTTCTTTTGCCTGCTGAGGGGCTATCTTGCTTTTGTAAATATCAGTCATGTCAATTTAGGAGGTGGTTCTCTAGTTTGGGATGTCCCAATTATTTTCATTTGCTGGCATATTTGTAAATCTTTAAATGTTATTAATCTAAGTATTGGTCCCTAAGGGAGTCTGCAGGAGTTTCTCATTTCTTTTTCAGAAAATGAGTTACTCCCATCAAAATATTTTCCTCTTTATTTTAGTACAATGAATTCTTGGCAAAGTTCAGATAATGAAAAGAGAAATAGTTTTTCAAGTTCAAGTATTTTAACTAGTGGTCTACTCTATGAAGATTAAATTGGCAGTATGTGGCACCACCGGCCCATCTGAGCTGCACTGGTGACCTGCACACTGCTGTTGTCACTGTCATGGTGGTCAGCACGATAAAGGAATCAGACTTCCGTACTTTAAAGTTAGTGTAAAACATGGGCCCAATCATGCCTCCTAGAATAATTCTTTGTCTATTTCTATTTTCTTTTCTTTCTTTTTTTTTTTAGGTGAGGAAGATTGGCCCTGAGCTAACATGTGTTGCCAATCTTCCTCTTTTTGTTTGAGGAAGATTGTCACTGAGTTAACTTCTGTGCCAATCTTCCTCTATTTTGTATGTGGGATGCCACCACAGAATGGCTTGATGAGTGGTGTGTAAGTCCACGCCCAGGATCTGAACCTGCAAACCCTGGGCAGCCAAAGCAGAGTGCACGAACTTAACCACTCTGCCAGCGGGCTGGCCCCTATTTCTAATCTTTCTAATGCATTTTTGGTGGAAGTGACTATAGAAGTATAATATCAGATGTAAGTGTCATCCATAAAGTAAACGGACTATGTAGAAGCAGAATTATGCACTTCTCTTTTTTTAAAATAAAAGAGCTATTTTATAGTAATGACTTAATTCATCACTAAACGTGAACTATAGGGAGTGGGGTACTGCAAGTTAGCTGCTTATCTGTAGAAAAATACCAAATCCAAGCTAATTAAAGAAGCTTTTCAATTTAGGTCCAGTGAATACATTTATAAGTTATGTCATATTTATTGAATGAACATAATTTAATATGATAATTCAAAGAGAACTCATTGAAAAGAAACTATTGTAGTAATTAGCTGGAAATAATATTTAATAAAAGCAGTTTAAAAAGTTAATTTATCCTGATTTCATGAGACATGATTCTTGTTTTTAAGAGTAGATAATGTGAAAAGGCTTCCTCAAGCTTTTGCACATTTAGAAAAGAAAGTGATAAGTATAAGACAAAATTATTTGTTTTTATTGTAGTTCAAGGGAAAATTTGGTGCTTGCTCCTTAAAGAATTCTGCAGATATTGCTGGCTTCAAAATCAGGAGTTCAGCACACACATATTGAAAACTAGGATTCATATTGTGCTATAACCTAACATGGCAAGCTTTTAAAAATAAAATGTACAAAAAATGCTTTAAAATTCTTCTCTCTGGCTTTGAGTAGGTTATATAGCTGCATGAAGATTTCATTTTTAGTGCCCTCAAATCATCATTATTTTAAAAATATTTTTGTCTCTGACATTGTAGATTGTATATTTAGATTTTTTTGTTAAAATGTTTTAACTTTATACTTTTTCATGATCTGGAAATTTGTTATTAAACTTGATTATTTAGAAGATTTTAGTGAAGGTGCTACATACATTCTTGGAGACAACAGTTTAGTGAAGAGACTTTTTCTTGCTATGTGATAATAACTGCATCAAAAATTTGTTCAAACTGTAGATGTATCTTAATTAAACCATGAAATTAAATGTTATCTGTGGACTGTAAACCATTTCTTATTTATGTTATAGCTCACTATCCATGTGCTTCACTTGTCTGTCTCCGTTCAGTTATTGATACACAATTCTCCTGGGTTTCCAAATTTAAAATTGTTATATCTTTGTCTAACTGCATTCCGTCATTTGAACCTCAGGTACGTTGTTCTTGGCTCATCTTGAGCTTTGTGGGGCTGCATCTACTGCTGTTTATCTTTGCTTCTTCTGTGGCATTTAGCTTCAAGTTTTGTTTGTAGTAGGTTCTCAATAAATATAATTGAACGAGGGGAATGTAAATGCGTGCTTAATTTCATATAGGAGATGATTGAGCTGGAATTGTTATTCAGATCTTCACTGTCAGTTTGACTAGTAACTATGTTAAGATGGTGCCTAGCATATAATCTTTCCTCCATCCATTCACAGAAAAAGCTTCAGTGGGCACTTTTTAATGAGCCAGGAACTGTCCTCGTTTCTGAGAATCGGGTAGGAAACAAAAAAGACATCGTCATTGCCTTGAGGAACTCAGCAATCTGGTGTGAAAAGATAAAGTAAGTTGTAATCATAGGAGAAGATAATTTTTTAAGCACTTATTATGTGCCAGGCACTGTACTAAGTACTCTTCATACATTATTTTATTTTATGCTTAAAATAATCTTATTAGTTCCATTCATTTAACAAATAATTTTTGATAATGCATCTTGTGCTAGGCACTATTTTCTACAGTGTTATGGAAAAAATGAAGCATCAAAGGGTCTAGGGGATAATGATAAGGAAAAATGGTCTTTTTATAATAGAAGAATTGGAGAAGGTGTCTCTGAGGAGGTCACATACCAGTGGAAGTGAAAGAGTGACCCTTGAGTAGACTTGGAGGTAGGGCATTCCGGAAAGAGGAACAAGAAGTGGCAGCACATTGAGGTGGAAATGAGCTTGGCTTGCTCAAGAAACTGCTAGAACGCATGTGAAGCTCCAGTGGAATCACCGGGGAGCAGGGTTTGCGTTATGGGGCCGAGAGAGTAGTGAAGTACAAGGTTGGAGACACTGGGAAGGACTAGATAATGCAGGGCCTTGTAGATGATAACAAGAAGTTTGGAATTTGTTCCAAATATGATAGGAGGCCCTTGGAGAATTTTGATCTGGGGAGTATTGTGATCTTATTTATATTTTCAAAAGCCTTCTCTGGCTACTCTGAGGTAACCCCCCTTTCCAGGATAGCACATACACATTGGCTTGTGCAGAGCTAAGTTTCTTCACCTCGTTATTCTTTCTTTTCTTCCTCTTACTTCCATTAAAATAAAGACATATGTGAATATATTTACAAACTGAGAGGGATTCACTTATTTCATGTAGTATTCACTTAAGCCATTCAGAAGAAGGAATTTTGTTTTGTTTTGAAAAGTCTCCAGATATGAAATGAAACAATTACCTACCACTCTGATGCCAAAGACAGATTTTGTTTTTGCATCTTAAGAGACTGTTTCAAGGATCCTTGATTCCAAATGGTATTAGTGTCATGGTTCATGAAAATCAGTTGGAAGCTCATTCTTTGCCTGTCCAGAGGAGATCAAGCTCTTCCCCTTTAACTCACTGTGGGGTTTCAGATTTTCTTCTGCCATGTGGCAAGAATAATGAGCCAGAAGCAGAATTCCAAAGCCAAACATTTGTCCAGAAGTGGTCAGAGAAGGAGCTAGAGTCTTACTTTGAGAAGAATTGAAGAGAAATTATAAAATAAAAAATAATGAGAAAGAGTTAAGAGGAAATGAAACAGAGGTCTCAATCAGAGGACAGCCAGAAGTTAGAAGACGGCAGAGCCCAAGAGGAGAGCACAATGAGACAGGAAGCAAGCTGGATGCTGACAGCAAGAATGGCAAAAGAAATGTGTGGCTTAACAAGGGTTTTTTTTCCTGAAAAGATGAAAATCAAAGCCACAGAATATTTAATAGTTGATAATGGGAACACTAAGGTCATGAAACAGAAAGGAAAGTTTGCTGACAAAAGATTTTTTATAAACTGCAAGGAACTGGAAATCAACAAGTAATTGTACAAGGAAATCATAATAAACTGGTTGGGATGCTTACAAAAGTAAAATTGAGATGTCCAGCAGGGTCTTACTGGTAAATGGAGACAAATTTCTACTGATTATACTTCAGTTTTGATACTTCATCTGTTTTGAGTATTCATGCTTCACTCTCTTCTTCAAAGGTGAATTTTATATCCACTTTTGCAATGTAAAATATCCTCATTTGTTTAATGTGTGCTTATCTCTTTGAATCATTTAAGCTCTGATTCAATTAGGTGGATGGTGACTCCTGGGTTGCCTTTAGATTTATGGAGACATATTTATCATTTTTAAAACAAATCAGATAAAGGAAGTTCTGCTCAATGAAATACGGTAATTTATCATTTTCAGGAGAAGGAAATTTGTTTGTTATTTTATTACTGCTGTGAATCCAAATTATCTTACAGGTGTTTTAGAGATCTGTCTAGATCTGATAAGTTCCATCTAGTTGAATAAATTGGTTCTGTCCTCCTAGAGAGGATAATTCTGCCATATGCCCCGATTCTTCACAGAGATCAGTAAACCCTGGGAACAGGAAGATGAAATACAATGGGCTGTTGAATTTAGAGGAAGTAGGAGTGTCCTCAGAAGCAGATAGTTTTCTAATAAGCAGCTGATTATTAGTTATTATTTTAGACCTTTGGGCTAGTCATAAAGAAGGCTATTAGCAGGTAATGGATTAAATAAGGTGGCACATATTAGTAAAATTTCTTTAATATGAAAGAAGAAAAATAGCCCATGGTAGGTCAAGTGTTGTCAAATCTTTATATAGCATGTGAAATGCTCTTGAAAGGGTCTGAAGACCATAAACTTTCTTTTGATTAAATGTGAGAGACTCAGGATTGCTTTTCTCTTAATTGGAAGCGTGCTCTTAGATCCTAGAATGAAAATTTAGAGCTGAAAAGATATGGCTGATGAAGAAACTAAAGGTCTGTGAAGATAAATGACCTGCCTGGAGTCTTCCACCTAGCTGGTGTGACTCTGGAACCAAACCTGCGTCTTCTGAAACGTTTGATGATTTTGCTAATTAATGGTTGATCACCGTTTTCTCTTTTCTTTCTTACCTTACTAAACCGAACCTAGTGTCATCATTGCTTCCTTGTTGGGCTAATATGAAAATTAACTTTCAGTGTTATATGAAAAAAACAATAGCAAGCTCCAGGGAAGAGATGCGTGAGGAAATGAGAGAGGTCTGCAGATTGGTTGATGCTATTAAATATTTTAAAAGGATGAAAGAGTGTAGTAGACATAGAGCAATATAAAACAAACAAACCCAGTTCATCCCTTCGCCTTTCAAATAGAAACACTATCTCCTCCCCACTCAAATGTTTGCAAGAGGCAGCAATTAAAAAACAATTGATAGGTAGCTGTCGGCAAGTGCTCTGAACACATAAGAATCTTCTTGTGTTCATTTTTCAGGATTCTAAATGATCATGCATAGTAATGGACTCTTTTAAATCAATCCTTTCCCCTATTTACATGAAGCTTTATGTCTACATATTAACATTACAGTTGTCTGCCTATGATTCCCAGATATAACTGTGTCATTGAAGGCCCCCCTCAGAAAGCTAAGCTAAACCATCATCCATCTGGGGAGGGTAAGAGGGAGAACAATACTACAACGCCCCAAAGTGACTTAAAGAAGCCAGAACAGTACAAGCTGGAGGGATTTTGCCCAGAGCATAGCATGTGCTCTGTGTTGAGTCCCCCAGCTCATTATTGGACAGGCAACCCCTGACTGTGAACAATTTTTGTTCCCTGAGGCCTGCTGATACTGGCTATGGTTCTGTCATTGATTTGAACATAATCTGCCTGTTGCATCTTTATTGGATTGCTATGATTCATTTAAAAGGATATGTTTTTGATCCTTGCTGACTGGCTTTCACGGTGGGATGGGGTGGGTAGGGGGTTGGTGAGCAGCCTAGAAAGGAAAATACTTTCAATGTTGCTCTTGGGTTTATGGCTGGAAGGGAGAAAAGCTAAAACACATTAGTTCTTTTGCTATTCAGAGGTTTGACTGCTTTAGCTAGGGGGCCTGGATACAGGATCCATTTTCTGTTTCCTGTCCAGCATCTATTTGATGCAATATGCTCCATGTCCTTTTTCATTAACTGAGACTTACATGATGTCAATTGAGAAAAACAGTAGCTGATGTTATGAAATACTTGCAGTGGCATGACAAAGATCTGTTATAAAGGCCTTTTACTTTGTTCCATTGTATATTTTACTATTGTGTTTTATGCCTGCAGCTTGGCTGTATTGAAAGAAAATATTACAGCTGGGCCCTGCTGGGTTTTTTTAACTTGCCTTTGAAATGCTAGATAACAGTGAGCCCCAGCTATGGCAAACTCCTGACATTAACAAATGTGGGACAAGTAACCCCACTGAGGCGCATAACAGCCTTACAAACACTCTACTTAAGACAAAACCGACAAATAGAGGCATAATCTGCTCTAAGGGTAAGTGAGGTTTGGATTAACTTTAGTGTCACAGATAAAGCACCCTTGATAACTGTAAACTATATCCTGCAACAAAGTATGAGGTGCCATCTTATCAGAAGACCCTCAACAGATTTGGTTCTGAAATGGGAGAGGTGACATCTTGTGCTTAAGAAAGAGGAGGAATATGAATCTTTCTTGTTAACTCAGGTCAAAATGTATACAGAGTTCAAAGAATCAGAAAATTAGTGCTCTTTCACCTTTCTAGTGCACCTTAGGACCAGATAACCTCATATCCCATAGACCCTTGAACAGTGTTAGATGAAGTTTAGTGCTCTTCTGCTATGTCATGTTAGGGGGAGAGATGATATGAAAACCTAGCGTTACGGCTGTAATCTCAACAATGTGAAGCAATGCTAACAACACAAAATTAGAACCCGGCAAAGGGTTTGAAGGCAGTTATAGAGCTAAAAAAGGATCCCAGCTTAATGAGACACTGACTGATGGAACTCCGATCTGTGTTGCTCTTAGTAATTGTATTTTAATTACTAAATTAATTAATAGGTACTATAAGTGGATGGTGAATGCATTTTCCATGTGCAACCACAGCATGCATAAAGAAAATGACTACTAAAAGTGTTCGACACATTAAATTCATACTATAAATACACAAAGTTCTAAGACAGCATAATAAGAAATTACTTATTATCCAGGATCAACAATTGGCATCACTACTTAATAACATGAATGCATTTTAAAGCCATGTAATTAACAATATTAATTTCACCTTATTAGTGTTTCTTTTTCAATTTCTGGAGGAGTGTGGAAAGTCTTTCTAAATGCCAATTTTTTTAAAGAAAAATATGGATTTTCCTTAACACTGATAAGAAAAATAAGCTTCTGACAAACTAGCTGATGTGCACTCACAACTCAGATTTCATGACTGCTCAACAGCTGCTTCCATATTATACAATTCATTCAACATCCCTTTAGGGAAGGATCACTTAATCCCCTCTTAGCGTCTGATCCATAGATCACGATGTTTAAATACGTGGGTCTATCATCAGTGAAAACTAGAGAAAAAACTTTAAATGTCATTTGAAGGGTTAAATTTATTGGCATCTGTTTCAAGCATTATGTCATTCCAAACTCTACATTAATTGTAAAACTAGTCCATGAATGAAGATTTAAAAACCGTTAGTTGTCTTGTTTCTATGGAAACCAGCAGTAATTGACGCTGATTGCCGAACTCAGAGAAAGTGGAATCAGAAGGTACCATTATGAAGAAGGCACCTCTGTAAACTCTAAAGGTAAATTAGCTGCCAGAAATAACTGTTTTACGTTAGGTTTATTATCTGTGTAAAGTAACTTTCTGCACATAAAGCCCAGTTTATGTGCAATGAGGTACTAAAAGGCTACTTTTCCTTCTCCTAGAAAATGCATCTATAAGTGTGTGTCTATTTGTATGAGTTAAAATAGGGCCAAACTGATAGTTTTTAAAAACTGCAGATACCAATAATGGTCTACTATAGCCCTGGGTCCAGGAGTACAGCATCAGTGTACCTTTGAAACTGACTTGAGGCTGGATATTCAATGGGATACTCTCCTGAGTTCATTGACAGCAATAGGATAAAGCATAGAAAGCATTTATTTATGTTCCTTGTCTTGTGAATATGGGGGAGGGGGAAACAAATACAACTCAAATTACCAGAAAATGAGCATCCAACCAGTTCATTTAAGGTCAAATATATCAAAATCTAAAAAATCTTCATAAATAATTTATTTTAGTTATCTTAATAGGGAAGAAATTAAAGGGACAGATCTAGGGATTTTTAGAAACTACCATATGATCCAGCTATCCCACTGCTGGGTATTTATCCAAAGAACTTGAAAACACAAAGGCATAAAGATACTTGCACCCCTATGTTCATTGCGGCATTATACACAACAGCCAAGACATGGAAGCAACCTAGGCGCCCATCAAGGGACGAATGGATAAAGAAGATGTGGTATTTATACACGATGGACTACTACTCAGCCATAAGAAATGATGAAATCCAGCCATTTGTGACAACATGGATGGACCTTGAGGATATCATGCTGAGTGAAATAAGTCAGAGGGAGAAAGTCAAATACCATATGATCTCACTCATAAGTAGAAGATAAAAACGACAAAAAAAAAAAAAACACATAGCATTGGAGATTGGACTGGTGGTTACCATTGGGGAAGGGGGGAGGGGGGAGGGCAAAAGGGGTGATTAGGGTCACATGTAAGGGGATGCACTATAATTAGTGTTCGGGTGGTGAACATGATGTAATGTACACAGAATTTGAAATATGATGTACATCCAAAAAAAAATAAAAAAAAAAGAAATTACGTTTCCAAACCTTGGTTGTAGAAACATCACTATTATTATTTAAATGATTTTATTCTTAATTATTTATGACATGTGTAGCACACATGATTTCTGGACACTAAAATCATATATTTGAAAGTAGGCACTTATACTTCTCAGCATTTCATGATAGGAAATTCTACATGGACAACTAACAAAACCAATAGCTCTTAAGTAGGGTTCATTAACCATGTTCTAGTTATCCATGAATGGCCTCTAGGTTGTCCATGAACCCCATAAACCATATGTAAAGTTTTTTGCAAGTGTATGTTTGTCTAGAATGAGAGTGTGCAAGTTTCAGCAATTCCTCAAGACTTCTGTAACCAGTAGGTAAAAACACACAGCAGCAGCAGTATTTAAAGGCTGGTTCAGGAAATCATGAGGGTCCTTAACACCCTTCTAAGGAGTTCAAAGTTCAAAACTATTTATGGAATAATACTAAAACATTATTTGCCTTTCACTGTTGCATGGTGCAAAACTGATGGTGATGTACATGGAAGTATGGTGATTGTCTCGAGGAAGACATCATGCACAGTTATTTGAAAAGGGAGCTTAACTGGATTCTCTTTTCATTCCCCCAAAGCACTGTGCTTAATTTGAAGAACGACTGTCAAACTATGGTTATTCAGATTTGGGTATTTGAGACACACTTTCTGAAAAGTTAATGAAATGATACTGACAAAGGAGAACCACTGGCAGTATATATAGCCAATGATAAAATTTGAGCATTTGAAAAGATGCTTAACATCTTATGTCATTAGAGAATTGCAAATTAAACAATAAGATACCATTACATACATATTAGAATGGTGAAAATCCAATACTGACAGCACCAAATGCTGGTGAGGATGGGAAGCAATGGGAACTCTCATTCATTGCTATGAGAATGCAGAATGGTGTAGCCCCTTTGGAAGACAGTTTGGCAGTTTCTTACAAAACTAAACATACTCTTACCACATGATCCAGCAGTCACGCATCTTGGTATTTACCACCCAAAGGAATTGAAAACTTATATCCACACAAAAACCTACACATGGATGTTTATACAGCTTTACCTATAATTGTCAAAATATGGATGCCACTAAGATGTCCTTCAGTAGGTGAATGGATAAATTGTGGTACATCTAGACAATGGAATATTATTTGGCACTAAAAAGAAATGACCCATCAAGTCATGAAAAGACATGGATAAACCTTAAATTCATATTACTAAATGGAAGAAGGCAATATGAAAAGGCTACATACTATATGATTCCAACTTTATGACACTCTGGAAAAGACAAAACTATAGAGATACTAAAAAGATCAGTGCTTGTCACGGGTTGGGAGAGGGAGGGATGAATAGGTGGAGAGAATTTTTAGGACAATAAAACTATTCTGCATGATACCATAATAGTAGATACATGTCATTATACATTTGTCAAAACCTGTAGAAAGTACAACACTAAGAATGAACCCTAATGTAAACTATGGACTTTGGGTGATAATGACATGTCAGTGTAGTTCATGGATTGTAACAGATGTATCACTCTCGTGCAGGATGTTGATAGTGGGGGCAGGTATGTATGTGCGAGAGAAGGAGGTATAAGAGAACTCTCTGTACTTTCTCCTCAATTCTGTTCTGAAGCTAAAATTGGTCTAAGAAATAAAGTCTATTGAATATCACTTATGGGTGAAAATTCCAGACAAAATGCCATACCTAACAAAAAATTACATACCAAAGATAGAACAAAGAATTTTAATGTAGATTCCACATTGCAACTGATCTTCAAGAAACTACCACTTATTGAGTTTTGCTGTAGTACCGAAAATGAATGTCCACAATTACCCGAAAAGTCTATTAAGATATTATTCCCTTTTCCAGCTACAGATCTGTGTGAGATCTGATTTTCTTTATCTGCTTCAACCAAAATAACATATTGCAATAGATAAAATGTCGATGCAGATGCTAGAATCCAGCTATCTTCAGTTAAGAAATATTTTAAAGAGATTTGAAAAAAATGTACAACAATGCCATGCTTTTCATTAAACTTTTTGGAAAAAGTTATTTTTCTTAAAGCTATTTGTTTTACATGTAAAGGGTTTGCTGTTGTCATCTAAAAGTGAACGAATGTTTAAATATTTTTAAATGTCTCAGTTGTAATTTTTAATGTGGTAAATATAATTTGATAGGACCCACATAAACCAAAGCTTTTTGGGTTCCTCAATAATTATTAAAAGTATAAAAGTGTCCTGAGGCGAAAACATTTGGGAACCCTGAACTGCGGGTTAGTCAAAGATTGGCATTTTATTCTCTGGATTTCATATTTTTAGATTCCTGTTTCCTCATTCTCTTCAATGACTTGGACTTCTAGAAGTTTAACAATTAGTATGAGTTTACCTACTTAGTTATACTCACTAATGCCTTGTACACTTGTTTCCCAAGCTGCCTGAAAAAAGCTCTGCTCAATATTTGGCTGTTTATTCGGCTAACCTCTTTTACCAAGAAGATGCACGTTAGTCTTCAAATTATGAAATCCAAGGGTTAGTGCTTTCAGAAATTAAACCTCATCTTTATTTCTCCAGGAGGATGATGTATCTTCTACTTAGCATATAGGGTCTCTATGCATATTATGAAGATATATAAGCATTAATGTAAATTCAATTGACTAGTTTATATTGTGGAGCAAAATATATAAGGAGCCAAAATTCTCCAGTTTATACAAAATGAACACAAAATCCAAACAAGTGTCTAAAATGTCAGTCAACAGTCAGTATTAACATGTACGCTTTGGCCAAAAGTAAAAACTATTTTTAGACAAAATACATCATATGCTCAACAAAATCATAACAAAAGATGTTGTACATTTTTTCTATCCATCTTGATTTAATTTAATCACTTCATATTTAAAGGGAAAATAAGTCTAACGTGAAAACTATCCATTAAAGATTTTCAATAATTCTCTGAACTTTGTCCTTGTTGGTGAACCACGAAAAGTCTGACTTTTTCTTCCTTCCTCAGAGATCCTAAATGTTTTATGGCATTTTTTTTCGTGATTGTAACACCACATGAGCTGTGCCTGCTGGGTCAGATTCTTAATGAGACCAACTTTCAGTTCAAAAGGCATTGAACTTTATGTAGTAATCAATCAAATCACCCCATGTGGTCATTTAAGGTTAGGGTGGAGCATCTTTCCTGTTTCAAGCCTTTTCTGATTTCATTTCAGCTTGGAGGAAAAGCTACTCCAGCATGTTATCTTTCTCTTTCATAAATTTTCCTATAGACATATTCTGAAATATATTATTGATAAATATTCAATAAGGCATAATAGAATATAAGTGATAGAATGGACCTACTTTCTCCTAGGCCAACACCCATATTTTGCAGATAAGGAAACTGATAACTCTTGACTTACCCAGTGTCACAGAAATAATATATAAGAATAGAAGGATTAGAACCCAGGCTGAAAGCTGTTTACCATTTTTATTATAGACAGTGATTATGAGATTAGTTGTGGAAAATATTCACCATTTATTGAAAAGTCTTATCAATAAAGAGAAATTTTAGTTTTAATTAATAAACAAGTCATGGACATAGACCTGAATTTTAGAGTGTCATGGAGTGTACAAGCTTATCAAACTGTCAGGGAACCACAGTGCACGGCTTGTCTTCAAACGCACACAGATAAGGCATAGTGGGCACTGCAAATGATGAATCAAAATGGTGCCTGGCAATTGTGAGAAGCATTTTAAGCAAGACTCCAAGTAGGAATAGCTGTGTCACACTGGAAGAGCTTTAAACCCAATAGGCCCACCACTTAGCACCATAGCATCTTAGAAAGTGCTTCCCGACCAAGAGCGAGCTTAGGAGCAGACATGCAGAGAGAGCACATTGCACTGTGATACAACGCTGCATGGGCACAACCACCATCTTAACATATTAGAAGGTAGTAGAATCTTCCTAGAGGGCAAGGCTTAGTACTCAGTAACCGTACTTGAGTCAAGTGCATGAGCAATAACTAAAACTTAAAAATAAGAGTTCTGAAGTAAGAAGTGGGCATTATGCAGCCAGGCCTCGTGGGAGAGCAGTAATACTGGAGTCACAGAAGAGGATTTGAGAAGGAAATACACCACCATTGCCAGAGCTGTGCTTGCTAAGGGGTTCATCACCAATTCCTTAATGAGGAGACAAAATTATAATAAACATCTACTGTGTATTTTTCATATTCACAGTACATAAATATGATATCAAAGTATATAATTATTTTTGTAAAGGTGGGTTTAGATATAATCAACTGATCTTCTATTGTTTTTATAAGAAACTCTTCTGGTCTTTGAGGTAGATATACAGATATTTCATTGGATCAGTGGATTGGTCTGAATGTTTGAATCAGGAAAGATAGCACCTGGTCCTGCCCATTCTGAACCTTTGGCCTAAGTCTCCTTTACTTGGACCCCTCCCTGGAGAATCAATTTGTTCAGTGTTACCTCTGCGATGCTCTGCTGGAGTGTTAATTATCTCAGGGTTCCTTGTTTTGATAATTTCATGCTTCAGCGGAATATCGTGTATTGCAAGCATGCAGAAAACTGCTTTTCAGTTTGCAAACCAAACCCTCAATGGGGTCTTAGCAGAAGCAATTTGCGATAGTCCAGGAAGAACTTCCTTTTACATAACAAAGCATTATTTCGAAGATTTAATTTTGTCATTGCCTTTCGTTTTTTGTAAAGGCTGCTTGATACAAAAGGTCAAGGTATCAGCAAAACATAGACAGATTTTTGCTGAATGACATAAACCTGTCAGAATGCTGAGCTTTGATGTTCCATTAAGTGATCGATGTAGATTACTGACTTTTGGCTAAATGCTGCTCAACCAGATAAGGTCAATACCTGTTAGTTCATTGGTGGAATAATTAATCAATCAATACAGGATGCTTGAAGTCAGGGAGAATTATTGCCAGGCTTGTATCTCCGGCTTTGGTCACAGAAATTATTTAAAAACATCCTTGCAGCATTAACTCCCTCTGTGCAGGGTTTATTGTAACATTATGTATCCAGGGAAAAGGAAGAAAAAAATACCAGTGAGCAGCACTTCTTGTAACCTTGAGCTCCACAGAAGGAAAAGCTTCTAACAAGCTGTGTGCATCATCATTAGTTCTTCCTTTCACATCGTGGCACTCTGCTTGTAAAATAATTACATGCAATTTTTCTATTTTACAGTTGGACCACATGACTCCCTGTTCTTTTGCACAGCGACTCACCCCTCCCCCAGACTGCCTGGTTGAAGGTTGGAACTGCTCACCTTTAAACATCTCAGCCGGGTGCTTTTATGGTGGCTGGTTACAATCTTTCCTAAGAGCTAAAAAATAATCCATCTGGTTCACAGAAAAATCTTCTCTCCTAGCTACTTTCTATTTCCAATGTAACCAAAATTCTCCTTCTTCGAAATGCACGAGGCACAGATTCTTTGTATTTTTCAAAGCTGTGTGTGTTGCAATTTCTTTGAACTTGTAAACTTGGGACAATTCATAACACTTCTTGCTAGAGGATAATTACTTACTGGTTCTAATTACTTGCTGGTTCTTATTCTGTGGGATCAAAGCCTCTTTTCTGTATAATTTACAAACTACTATTAATTATTTGCAGAACTAATGATAATGCTTTTGTTCATTTCAACAAATAGATATTACATGATTAGTATGACCCAGGCATAGCAATGATCTTTGCTCTCAAGGAATTGAGACGTTTAACCAACACTTTGGTTTATTCTGGTTTTCACATCACTTCTACATCTCTTACTCCTTTTAATCCTTCCACATCACCCATGAGGGAGGAGTAGGATTATTATTGCAGTGTGCTAGTTATGAGAAACTAAATCGCATCAGCCTTATTTCTTTCGAAGTTCACTTATTTAGCAAATAATTTGGAAACGTAATACAGAATTCCTAGGTCTTCAGGAATCTAGCGTACAACTACAGACAATTTTCGTTCAGGTGATATAAACAATATCCCCAATATGATATAGCATGAGGGTCTCTGCCAGCCATAAGGTCCCTTTGTGTGAAGTTACCCTTTGTTAATGTAAAGACACAAGAGGAAGAGAAAAAAAAGAAAAGAAGAAAAATTAAGTTAAAATATTATTACACACCCTAAACAACCATACTCAGCTGAGCTCTAGACAAGCTTGGAACACACGTGCCTGCACTCTTGTCCACTTCCACGTACCCTGGAGTACCCACATCAGCAGCAATCACAAGCCTCCCCCTAAATGAGGCAACAATGTCAGCTTCAGAGTTGAGGTAGGAGTGGGAATTGAGTTTCTCGGAGCCATCCGTAGGCTAGTGAGAGAAGTGATTTCAGGATATTCCTGGCCCACGGTTGGGGCAAGGCACTGGCACAACCTTGGGTGTACTAGGAAACAGGTGTGCATGCTTTTTTCAAGAGAGTTGGTGTGGGATTAGATAGGAGTGAGCTCTGCCCCACTGAGCTGGATGCCTCTGGAAGATCTGGAATTTCTGTCTCCATGCCTGCCCGTGTGTTTTCTAATCAGCTGGTATATGACTATTTTCTGAACTATGAACCCTGAGGTGTGGTGCTTCATTATAGTGCACTGTCTGAATACCCATGGTTTAGGTTGGGGTTGCCCTAGAAGCTGATCTTGAATCCTTGCTACTCTTGTCATTTCTAGGTGGGGGCTGTGATCCACCTCCTTGAATCAGGGTATTTTCTGTGTCAACTTAACACTGTGGATGTAACTCTGTGCAAGTTTCTGGACCCAGACCTTAAGAGATGGTAGTTTCCACCAGCTGACTCTCAGAGTACCCCCTCTGGGAGTTCTATAATATCAAGTAAGAAGCCTGAATACCTGAGACTACCATGCTGAAGAGGCCAAAAGTAGTCATTTTTCTTGACAGCCCTAGTTGAGTCCAGCCTTCTAGCCATGACTGCCAAGTCACTGAGAACACAAGTGGAACCATCTACTACCATATGGACCAGCCAACCTAGCAGCAGACTACACTACCGACTGGGCTCAGTCAATGCAGAACAGAAGAATCACCCAAAGGGGTCCTGCTCGAATGCTTGATCTACAAAATTGTGAGTAAAATAAAATGGTTGTTATCTTAAGCCATTATCTTTTGGGGCAATTTGTTACACAGCAATAGGTAACTCAAACAGGTGGTTATCAAAGGAAGTGTTGGTGGGGGAATGTGAAGTGGGACAGGAAAAGGAAGGAAGTCAATATACAGAATCCATTAATGAACAGGTTCTGTGGGTAACTGAGCCTCCATCCCCCAGGGACCTCTGGAGGCCAAGTGGAATGCAGCTCAGGGCTGAGGACTGTTGCTGGGGCTGAGACTCAGCATTCCAGCTTGTCTTGTTTGCAGGCCTACTGTGTTCCTGAGCCTACAGAAAGCCTTCAGACGGGAGTCCAGTGTGTGCAGTAAGAAGCTGAGGGGATGCACAGAAACGTGAGTAAAAGGTCAAGGTGGGACTGACAGAATCCGCTACCACACGTAGGGTCTTTGAAAGCAGTTTTAGGGAAAGTACGCTACTGTTGCTTCTTGAGCCTGATTTTTCTGCCAAACATATAAGCGATTGCAGACACACGTGTTCTGCTTTTATTCCTCTGTCTCACGGACTTAAGGCCCAACTCAAATAGCAGCTACCCTTAAATGGCTTCTTTGAGCTACCCTCAGCAAAATGAGTCCCTCCTGTACCTGTACACTTCGTGATACTCTAAAATCCATGCCTGTAGGACCAAGTGTCTTGTCACATTTTCCCATAGTTTAGAGTCATCTCCCCATCACGTGACCCCCTCCACTCCATCCAAAGTCCAGCAGGGAAGTAGACTGACCAGTCTTGTAAATCTTTGTAATTTACCATACTGAGACCTAATCCAGGGCTTCAGAGGTGACACACAGAAGATGCTGGAGACTTGTTTATTGTATTATTGAAATAAATGTTTCAGCTGCCTTATGCCTTTTCAAAAGTACTTACAGACTGTTAAAAAGAAAGCAGGAAATTTCCTATACATTCTAATTTAAACATATTTCTTATAAAAATCCACTGCATTGAGTGGACCAAATTTATTTGACAGATGTATTCTCGTGAACTAGACGTACAGTTAACAACAGTAAAAACAAATATCCTCTAAGGTTCTTGGCAGTTTGCCAGTTCTCATGAGGTCTTTTGTGAAATAATGACGAAGACATTGCAGGGCAGCTTAGGGCCAAGGAAAATGGGCTCAAGGCCTCTGCTTAGAGAGCTATTTTTGGCACATCGCTAAATAATTTTGAATTATTACTCCAGGTAATATATGCAGCAAGAAAGTGTTATTTGAGAGACTGTTAATGTACTCACCAAGAATTTCCAAATTCCTATAATGTCAACATATTGGTAGTCATTTCTCACTTCTTAGTATATAAATAAGACCATTTTGATTGGATAATTCCTGCAATGTAGAAAATAAAGTCATAAAAGTCAAGGATAGGGCCTTAGCTCTTCAGTAATTTGTGGTTAGGGTACCACAAAGATCTTGGCTGAGTCCTAGGTACCCTCAGTTGGATAGTATTGAACTTTCCAACATGGGGCCATCTGATGGCAGAGTTGGACTTCTTTTTGGTCCCATTATTAATATACATATTCACTTTCAAAGTGAAATATAAAGAAAAGAAAACTAACTCTTCCTCATCACTTCATTCACCTAACAACCGGAGATGCAAAGTCCCAGTGTGTGACGTTGCACACCACGTCCCGTCATCCCTCTCCCCTCTGTTTCATCTCCAGCCTCCTCTACGTGCATTCGGCCCTACAAATCCGAGGATTCCACATCCGGGGATTCCACCAACTGCGGATGGAAAAGTCTGTGATGGTTGCGTGTGTTCTTTTCTTTTCATTGTTCCCTAAGCAATACAGTGTATTTTTTAGGAATGTATATAAATAGCATTTACCTTGTATTAGGTATTATCAGTAATTTTGAGATAATTTGAAGTATACAGGACTAGGTACTCAGGTTATATGCAAATACTACGCCATTTTATATAAGGGACTCGAGCATTGGCGTATTTTGCTAACTGCGACGGCCCTGGAAGGAATCTCCCGTGGATACAGAGGGACAACTGTATCTTAGCGCATCCATGTCTCATCCACCTCTTCCTGTTACTCATGCTGCCTCTTTGCCTAGATTTCCTTCTTCCAGTTCAGCGAGAACCATCTCGTTCACTCATAAAGATTCAGTTCAGGCACCATCTTGTGCAGAAAGCCTGACGGAGTGAGATGATATGTCTCAATGCTTTCGTAACACGCTGTGTATAACTTTGCACTTACCTTTTTTTTTTTTTTTTTACAGGTTCTTTTGTGGTATGGTTTACATTCTGTAAAATTCACCCATTGAAAATATACAATTCAATTGATTTTTAGTAGATTCTAGAGTTGTCCAGCTATCAGTACAGTCCAGTTTAGAACATTTCCATTGGCCCAAAAAGTTCCTTCGTCTCATTTTTTTTTGTCAATTTCTGATCCCCTCCCAGGTCTAGATTGATCTTTTTCATTCTCTACAGATTTGACTTCTTTTTCTTCTGTTTCGTATACACAAAATCATGCAATATGAGGCCTTTTGTATCTATCGTTTCGCTTAGCATTTTTTTGATGTACATTTATGCTGTAGTGTATATCAGTAGTCTGTCCCTTTCTATTGCTGCATAACGTCCCATTTTATAAATATATCATATTTTGTTTATCATTTTGCCAGATGATGGGCATTTGTTTCCACTTTTGTAATTGTGAATAATGCTGCTATGAACATTCACATACAATCTTTGGGTGGATATGTGTTTTCGTTTCTTTTAGGTGGATACCTGGGAGTGTAATTGCTGAGTTGTATGGTAAATTTATGTTTAACTTTGTAAGAAACTGTCAAACTATTTTGCAAAGTGGCTGCATCCATTTACCTTCCCACAAGCAGTGCATGAGAGTTCCAGGTTCATTGTGTCTTCAACATCTGTTATTGTTTGTCTTTTTGTTGTAACCATCCTAGTGGGTGTGAAGTCGTATCTCATTGTGGTTTAAATATACATTTCCGTAATGACTAATGTTGTTGAGTATTATTTTGATGTTCTTATTATGCATTCTTTGGTAAAGTGTCTGTTTACATCTTTTGCTCATTTTTAAATTGAGTAGTGTTTGTCTTCTTATTACAGAGTTGCAAGGGATCTTTACATATTCTGAATACAAATTGTTCATTAGATATATGATTTAAAATATTTTTTCCCAATCTGTGGATTATCTTTTCATTTTCTTCATGGTGCCTTTTGAAGCACTCGAAATTTAATCACATTGTTTTAAAAAAATTGTCTTTTAAGTCAATCTTTCCTACGAAAACCCTTGAAGGCAGACGCTGGGCACCTTTATTGATATGTCTGCCCACTTGCACAGTCCTCATTAAGAATTATTGCGAAGCTGCTTGGGCTAAGCATCGTTCTAAATTATTTGAATGGATTAATCCTTTTAATCCTTACTGGAGCCCTGTGATATAGGTACTACTGAAAGTGAAGTGCAGCAAAGTAAATTACTCCTAAGGTCATATGCAGGAAGTGGCAGGATTAGAACTAGAAGTTGAATTAACGCTAAATTCAGTGTGATGAGCAATCACAGGGACCTATTTGGTCACCAGGATTTCAGCTTTCAAATCATTTTTCTTTGGATGGAAATAACAACGTGAAATGTTGGTGCAAAGTCCTTCTTTTTGGAGAGCGGCGATTGTGGGTAAATGAACCTGGCTAAAACAGCTCTCAGATTCGTCACGAACTGATAGCAACCTATTCTATAGTGTGATTATGGGCAATAAGTAACGATTTTATTAAGCATGGATCGTGCTTTATAAATATCAGCTGTGAAATATGATTAACTTAATGAGTACCTTATTCTCAGGGTAAGGATTAAATGAGATGACTTAGGTTTTTTGCCTAGTGTCTGGGAACTAATTAGGTGCTCACAAAAGTAGCTATAATGATTTTTGCACTTTTTATGAGCCATATCTTGCTTCCTTTCAGTTCTGTTTTCAACTTTCGTGCTTTGATAGGAATCTTATAATACATAATCGTAGTGTGCATTTATTCAAATATATTTGCATTTAGTAAACCCCCTTACAAAGCCTGCACAGAGAATATCTTGTCATGTAGCCTGATTTAAGTAGATGAACATTTTAGAAAAGTTTATGAAATAAACACTTTGACACACAAAACCATCCCCCTCTTCCACAGAATTGCTACTGTTCCCTAAGTGAAATGCAAATATTCAGCATAACTAGGTTTTTTTTTAAAACATAGTTTTGGAAAAGTGTGTTAGAATGAAGGCAATGTTGGCTAAAGTTAGACAAAAGAAAGCTTAGAATGTTTTTATTTTTTTATTTTTTCATTTTAGTAGCTAACAAAGCAGGGTAAATAACTGATTTATTTTTGATATCATTAAGAATTTAGTTTTCAAAACATAGATGAAACTTCACAAAGGTTCATTATATACAGCTTTTTTTACTTAATTTTTTTTCCAGCTTTGTTGAGGCATGGTTGACAAATAAAAAGGGTATATATTTAGAATATACAGCAGGATTTTTTTAAAGGTGTACAATGTGATGATTTAATATAGGTATATGTTGTGAAGTGATTACACAATCAAGTTAATTAACTTCTCCATCACCTCACATAGTTATTTTGTGTGCGTGTGATGAACACTTAAGACGTACTCTTTTAAGTTGTGTTCAGTACTGTATTATTAACTATAGTCACCATACTGTACATTAGATCCCCACAACTTATTCAACTGACAACGGAAAAATGTAGCTTTTTATAATGACATGATTATATCTTACATGCTTTTTGTTTGTTTTGTTTTGAAAACATTTCTGTCACTGTAAACCAAACAGATTTAACAGGCTATCAGACAAGGGTTTGTAATGTCACACTGCTTTATGCATGCGGGTTATACCAATTATTGGAGAAACTTACATTTTTGAAAGTGGCATTATATTTCCCCTTTGTTTTAAGGTGAACACAATTAATTCTAGAAATATCTATTTTCCTTTTTAACTTTGATATGTATCAAGGAAATAGAGATTTAATCAGGAAATACGACATCATTAGTGCCTAGTGCTTATAATTATTAAATTAAAGCAGAAACTCATCTTTGGGTGTATAATAACTTGCATTTGTAATAATAAAACTCCATGAAAGCAGATGCAAATATTTTAGTAGGTGTATTTTATTCAAATAATTCATAAATGCATTCTTATATTTTAATGAGAATTGAGAACGGATAACTTTTTTAGAATAAAAATATAACATCATAGAGTATATAAACTTTCATTGTGTCCTAGGACATGTGATTTATTATCTTCATATTCAGATTTTCATCATTCACCAATTTTATTGAGCAGTGTTAAGACATTTCAGAAATGCAACTATATTCTATTTGCTTTTATTGGAAACAAAAAACCAAAAAAATCTCATCACCGTGAGAAGTGAGGAAAAGACCATTTCTAAATATTGAAAACCGTTCTAACTCTGGGAAGTCTAGAAACCGTTCCTGTGAAGTTGCCACACTGGGAACTATGTCCCACCAGACCCAGAAATTCATTCGAGTGCAGCTCACTACAGCACAGTGCTGTTACAATATTATAGTGGAAAATCAACTGTCTTTCTGCTGCCCGAGGCTGTCATAACTGCTTAAACCTTTGAACAGAGTGACAGGTTTAAACCCCTTAAGGAAACTGGAATTGATAGTAAAATAGCTGATGGTCAGAGATCGCCTCTCCCACCTGTGGCCTTTCACTCTCACCTTCCTGTTATGCTAACCCCTTGAGCAGTATTGGAGAGAAACAGAGCGTCTACCACACTCTGGGATGAAGTGGCAGCGTTTGGAAACCCTGTATAGAAAGTTACAGGCTTATGTTCTTCCTTCACTCTGCCCTTGACACCAGACAGACAAACTCAGTCTGAACTCGGAATTTGCCGGGATGAAAGACCTGAAATGCTATTCAACGTGACAAATGGCAGCCTTATTCTGCATTCTCTTCTTTACGAAGGAAATATTTCATCCCTTGTAAGAAATGTTTTAGAAAATTAAAACTTCTGATCACTTGTTCCTCTATTAAATACTGGCATAAAAATAGCATTAAATACTTTGATTGACACTTTGTAGGGAAAACAAAAACATACCTTCAAAACTTTCTAAAATTCTATTTTTGAATTAAAGTTGTATTTTAGAATTTGTGGAGATTCAATTCACTAATCTTTAGTATTGCTGTAGCTCAGCCAAATGAACTTCACGTAACTGGAAATGGCCTTGATAGCCTTCACCTAGGCATGATGGAATTTGTCTATTTAGAAATTAGTCATGCAGATTATTTTGCACAATTGGCTATTTTATGAGAAGAAGCTAGGTTGTGCTGCAGTCTTAGACAAGCCCCCAAATCTAAATTGCTTAACGTGACAGTATGTGATAGCTTATTCATGCAGTCTGCTATCAGACCGGGTGACTGTTCAGAGCAACTCTTCACTCATGCCGAGGGCTCCCTCTGTCTGCCCACCCTCCACCTCCCTCTCCCCATACACACCAGTGTAGTGGACCACCCTGAATACATCATCTCTTTGGTTGATGCAGCAGAAGAATCAGCTGGGTGATCTCGTCTCTGCTCCTCTATGCTTTAGCCTGAAATTCATCAGTCACTTCCACCCACAGCCTATTGCCCAGACCTAGTCTTGTGACCTTGTTGAACTACAAGTTGGTTGAGAAGTGCCTGTAAAGGGAGGAGAATTGGATAGTTTTGAACTGGCAGCGTTGAAAGACCCCATGGATGGAAGGGGCGTCCCCAAAAAGGGTGCAAAAAATACTATTCTCCCAACATCCAGAGCGGCTCCCAAAGATAGCCAGAAGAAAGAAAGACTGAGACAATTCCTCTGAGAGCTAGCAGCCGTCTATTGGACCCTAGCCGCAAATGGAATGAAACCCACATTTCTGTCTGGCCATATTTTAGGGCCCCTAACTTCACAGTTGAGCTGCCTGTGTATACAAGAACCAACAATCCACATGGCCCAGGCAGGCAGAAAACCAAGCCACGTTCTCAAGATGTAAAGTGGACAAACAAGAAAACAATAGCTGTCCCTGGGAAAGAAAGGGTTGATATCCAATGGGCACTCCAAAATCTGACTCACAAAGAGTCTGGATTTGGAAAGGAAGCAACAACATGAAATTACCTTCCTTTCTCCACCAGGCACTCAGAGACCTGGGGAAGCTGACTCTGGTAGGAATTCTCACCCTTCACAGTTTGTTTGGATCTGAGAGCTGCATGCAAGGGAGCGGAGCTCAACTCTGAGAGTGACTTATCCATGGCCTTCGGTTTGGGGGAAAGAACAGTGAATTTAAAGAGCTCAGTGGATGCCTCATTTGTGTGTCTTGTTGTCCTGTAGGCCATTAGCAATCAGCTTCAGATAGAAAAATGATTAAAGAAGACAATTTAGGTGGTACAAACAAACTTGAACACTTCATGAAGTGGAGGGTCTGTTGCAAAGAACTGCAAAATGGAGCAGAAGGCAGAGAGCTATTATAGGATCAAGAATTAAGAACAAGGAAGAGAAAAATAGAAAATATCTGATTGGCTGGGGCTGCATAGACAACCCTGTTCAGGGGAAGAAGGTCCAGAGTTGGCTTGGCATTTAGGGACTGTGTTTCAGGTCAAGGGGGCATTTATAAGAACACTTAGACAGTTATCTAAGTTTTGGTTTGCCTGAAGGCTCTTCTGGCAGGAGTGGCTCCATCTCGGGCCTAGAAAGTTGTTTCAACAGATCCTGGCTGCAAATGGAGTGCAACCCACATTTCTGTCCAGCAAAATTGTTTTGCTCCCAACCTGACGGTTGACTTACCTGCATACAGAAGAACAGACAGCTCATGTGCTCCAGGCAGACAAAAACACAAGCCAAGTTCTCAGAATACAAAATGAGACAAACAAGAAGGCAATAGCTGTCCATGGGAGAGAAAAGGATACTAACCAATCAGGAACACTGTGAAATTTTACCTTCCTTTCTCAACCAGGTGCTACAGAAATCTGGGAGAGCTGACTCTGGTAAGAATTCTAACCCTTTGCCGACTTCTGCTAGACTTCCCAGGATTTCATCTGTAGGCTCCCAGGTGAGTGGAGTTTAAAGTAGAGAGTGTAGACCTGGTATGAACCAGAATTTGGCAAGGTTTTCCATTAATTTTAATTTTAGTTTCGCCTGGGCTGTTGAAGGGAAAAACTCGCAGAAGTTTATCAGAGAATTCTTCGGAGTCTTGTCAACCCTGAGGACCCAAATTGGGATCCTCCTTTGACGGTAGATATGGGGGCATTCGAGTTGGTGTGGAAGGATCTATACAAACCTTTCAAGGACAATCTTTATTCCAGTTGTGTGAGTTGACTGCAAACAAGGCCAATTTCCTGGCCAGTGTTTTGATAATGGCCCCGTAGAGGGTGCGATGGGGGAGCCCCAAGTGTTGTGTTAGGTTTCTGGCCTTGGAGCTGTTGCCATTGTAGGGCCACTAACTTGGTGGCTTTTGTTTATAGTCTTGTGTTCTCTTCAAAGTGGAAAGGTAATTCAGATAGAGGGTTAGCAGACTGTGAGGACTCTGGTAAAGGAAGATAGAGGAGAACAGGAGTCATGTCGGTGTTACAGTCTTTAGTTTTAGGTACCTCTTCTGTCTTTAATTTTCCATTAGCCTTTTGCAATGAATCTTTCAATGAAGCTATTTTGGAATCTAGAAGTCTTTTGGAGGCTTCTGCATGCCAATTAAAATAGGTATCCCATCCTGTTGGTTTGATTGGGAAACCTTGCTCTAGTCGAGCAGCCACTGGAGAGGACAGAATGCATTTGGAGCTCCCCTGGAAACTCCATACTGAGACCATTGTCACTATTTGATCTATCTTGGAGCAGCCTGGAAAGCCTCATTTTTCTGGGATTGTCATTATTTGACTGGACTACTCAGAATTCACTCATAGGAAACCTTATGCCCAAGGAATTTGGTGAAAATAATCGGTGGCATTTGTTTAACACCTCTGCTGCCTCGAGCAGTGGTACTAGTTGAGGCAAACAACAGACTGGCTAAAAACTTGAGGAAAATATGGGAAATAAGAAGTTCATAGGGGGCTTTGAAAAGCTCTGACATATTCCTGGGGACCTAGAAGGACATGCATATGTTCAGGGCTGTGCACAGGTTCAAGAAAAACTAGATAAAGCCCTAATCTCTCATCACTTCTATTGAATTGTACTGGGAGTTCTAACCAGAGCAATTAGGCAAGAAAATGCAATAAAAAACATCCAGATTGGAAAATAAGAAGTAAAGCTTCTCCATTTGCAGATGATATGATCTTATTGTTGAAGTAATCTTCTAGGCTCAAGATGGAGCCCACTGTTTTCAGTAAAATAGGAGATCCATCAGCTATGCCTGCTGCCCCTGTATCGCTAGTTCTGAATTCCTCTGCGTCACCCCTCCTAGGAAGCAAACTTTCAAACTTTGAGTAGGTGTTTGCAGAGTAGGAAAGAGGGAGGTAGGGACAATCTCACGGCTGCCTGGAGTTGAAAATATGAGATTTTACCTGCTCTTTAAATAGATTTACAACCAATGCTCAGTCTTCAGCCTCACCTTCACCCTGACTTTGCTGCCAATTCCTGAGTCTCTGGGGGCTTCTGCAGTACAGAAGAGTTATCGTTGGGCTCCCCATATTGCTTGCTAAAGCATCTGATTTTTTAAATCTGTCACAACCTATTTATAGGCTTTTCCAAATTCTAAAATATTTTTTGTTGATGTCTTCTTTCAGTGTCTCTTGAGAGTTTATGCCTAAAAATAAAATTCCATCACTATCTTTTTAGTGGTATTTAACAAGAATGAGATTTACTTTCTGAGGGATTTTCCAATAGTGCTCAAGCTATAATTCAACTTAAAAAAATATGGCAATCACTTTTTTAATATCTGGGATCTCTTCCTTCTCTCTGATTGCTTCCTTTTCTATAGCAGCCTGTTGTTCTTTTTGGAAACATTATCCTTTCGCATCTCTTTGAGGATATCAATTAAAAGTATTTTTTTTTAAAGATTTTAATTTTTTTTACTTTTTCTCCCCAAAGCCCCCCGGTACTTTGTTGTATATTCTTAGTTGTGGGTCCTTCTAGTTGTGGCATGTGGGACGCTGCCTCAGTGTGGTTTGATGAGCAGTGCCATGACCGTGCCCAGGATTTGAACTGATGAAACACTGGGCCACCTGCAACGGAGCACGTGAACTTAACCACTCGGCCACAGGGCCAGCCCCAATTAAAAGTATTTTTTAACTTATCTCCTTCTTGCATTAAATGTATTTCCTCTGGTGTCAGTGGTTTGCTTGTTCATTTCTTTTATTTATTTTTTTCCCTCATGTGACTTGTAAATTTATCATCTTTTTTCCTTTTCTGTTTTTTATTCCTTCCTTTTCATTTATTTTTTTCTTTCCTATTTTTAATCTAAAAGAAAATAATGTAGAAAGGGTGTGTTAGCCTAGGTAGCAGTTGGGAGACCTGTTTACCTAAAATACCATTCTCCCAAAGAAGAGGTAGAATCTATGAAGTGGATGATTCCTGTTGATAATAAAGCAGAGGCAGGTAGTTCAAAATAAGGAGGACTTCACTCTGGGGTTGGAGTATCTAAGAGCTTCCCACTCCTAATTGGATATGCCTTTCCTTTTATTCCTCTGGGCACATTGTAGAAGTCTAAAGTTATCTTAAGCTCTTTGCTGCCTCTCTCATCAGCCACATAGAATGAGATCTCCACTTCCTGTTTCCCAGTAGGAATAAATATTGCAGTCACTTTCTCTGTTAGCAGAAAAGGAAGAGTCCCCAATCTAGTCCTTCTCTAAACGTTTCTCTAATTAACTGCCATTATTGATGCCCAACAACCAATTTTTTGCACCATACTTGCCAACTTAAGATGTGGATATTTTCTAGTTGAGTCCAGGGTAGAATCTGCTTGTGGAGAAGTCTTCTGCCAAGCATGGTCCCTAATGTTTCTTTTATTCTGTTACTTCTAAATATAAGTGGAATAACTTTCCATCATTCAGAAATATGTAAAAATTTCTGGTCTGCTGATTTTTTAAAATAATTTTACTGTGGTTTTGGTAAGATCTTGGGTGGGAAGTGAAGCAAACTCATACCCTCAAGCCTCCATCATGAACCAGAAATTATCACCGTATTTTGCAAACGCTACTCACCCTTGAGACTACAGATCAAATGACATCCCCTGAGTGAAGGTTCCCTAAACTCTCCAAGCTGAATTAGTGGTTCTGCCTCTGTTGCCGCGCAACTTGTTTACATCCTGTTAAATCACTTGCCACTTAGCCTAGTAATTTATCTCTACTTGTCTGTCTTGCTAACTCACTTGAGGGTTTTTGAAGATAGAGACTATGCTGTAGTCATTTCTAAATACTCAATGCCTAGTATCACAGCTAGTATAATATTTATGAAATGAATCCGTGACAAAAGAGTATCCAAAATCCCGGGACTTTAGCTTCTGGCTTACATAGACAAGACCCACATAAATCATGTCTTCTATCTCTAGAAATTCTGTGTACCTTTTGAAAGCTTATTCAGCATATGAAGATCTGAACAGCTATTTATTTAAAAATTCTAGCAGAGTAGAGTGTGTGGGGGTATGTGTGTGTGCGTGGGTGTGCTTTCACCTTTAAGATATATCTACAGTGTGAAAAATTAAACTTCTAATTGGACACTGTAAACGTGATATCATTACTGCTTCAAACCAACCAGTCAGCTTTTTAAAGGACATTTCAGAAAAATTATAGAACAGCATTAAAATACAGGATTTTCACCATGTGGAAAATCACTGTGAGAACCTTTTCCTTATTTATGTACATCTGTTCTAGGCTTTGAGTCTATTCTATGCTTGTTTTTTAGTATTTTTATCATAGAAATGAAGTTCAAATTCTAAAGGTGATTAAATTTGAAATAAATTAAATACAGTTCTATTCCTGTGCTCAAAAATGTTAATATCAGCTCTGTTATCGTTGCTCACGAACACACCTATTATCTAAATGTGATTTATCCATTGAAAGAGGTTTCTTATAAATAAATAACATGGAAAAGTTTTCACTTTCACTATCTTCTCATAAAAAGTTTATAACAACCTTGTTCCAATTTTTAATTATATAGTATATTAAATCACTTTCCCCAATTCCCATTTAATAGTATATTTAAAGTGGAATGACTTGAGATAAATGAATCATATAATTTATGATTAGGTTAGTAAAGGAAATTAAAACTTTTATTTACAAAAGTCGAATACATTCTGTGAATAGGGTGGGTATTACAAAAAACTTCAGCTTTCAAATTTGTGCATATATCTGAACTTTCCTCTCCAGAGCTCTTAATAGACCATCTGAGGCTTTCTAAATTTTACAGAACTTGATGTGCATTTGAGTGGCCCTCTAATCCCAGAACTGTAGATAATTGAAACCTATCTACTGAATGGCAGATGATATACTGATCATCTTCCCACCAACTCCTAGAAACTCTCCTGGACAAGGGCTGTGATGAAAACCAGGGTCTGGGCATATGATCCAAAAGACAATTGATGCTGTGCTGAGGGCCCAAATCAGAATCTAATGACTCTTTCCGTATAGGATCTATGGAGGAAGACTGGTCAATGTTCTAAGGCCTGGCATTGGGATAATGTTTATTGCATACTTCCCAGTAAAGATTTTGTTTTTTGTTTTTGGCATTATCATGCTCTCCTGATTTATCATCCCTTCTACAAATAATCTGAAGTCTCAGATTTGGTGCTTTGGTAATCTCACATGCATTTGCTAACCTTTTTTTGCGTATGTAGGAACAAACCATAACTATCTAGGCTTTTCACCTTTCACAGTCAGTGATCCTTCATTTCTAAGCAAACCAAGGAGAGTGTAGGACTGGATAAAATGTGTTCTCCTAGTCACTAAGTAACTGCTGTTTCACCCACCTTTTTCTAGATCATTTCAATTTTAGGAAGTTAGTGAATCTGAATGTCAAATGGCTATCATTTTCAAGAAAGAATGAAGAAGTCAGAGGAAATATTTTCACTTCTGCATTTGCAGGCTGTATCATTTGGCATATTTGTATGATCATTTGGATTCTAGTTTTCAGTTTCAGTAATATTAGAGGAGGCCTACAGGGCAAAATCTACTAGGGAACGTTGTTTGAAAATGAATGAAAGTCCTTTCTGCATCCTGAGTTGCTTCAAATTTACAATCATGCCTTTATCCTTTTTTTTAATCCACCACCTATCAAAATGCTACTCAGCTTTTAAGTCCCACCTTGGATATCAGCTCTGTGTTGCCTTCATGTAACCTAACGGTAGTTAATTAATCCCTCTACTGTGCTGTCAGAGTGTTTAAAGAAAATCTCTGCTGTATAATATGCTAAGAGGAGCTGAGAAGATCTTGAACAAGAATAACAAAGCTAGAGTTCCCATACCTTACACCATCAGACATCAAGAACTATTGTAAAGTTAGAGTGATTAAGACAGTGAGGTATTGATGTAAGGTTAGATGAATAGACAGATGGAACAAACGCATTTCACATTAAGGAGCTAGGTTAGTATTAATTATTTGTGTTTTTCACATGTCTATTATTTCCCAGAGATTGGTGTCACTTGGCTAGTTATAAAAGGAAGCTACTTATATGTAGGTACTCCCAAGAAGTACTTTATAGTAGACTGAAGCCCAGGAGACTTGTACATAATGGAGTAGCATCAACCTCTTTGAAACTGGCTTTCAGGCCAGAGTTGACAGTAACTCTAGTTGTGGGAACCCATCCAAGCTACCAGGATATCAGGGGACAAATGGGGGCCCACAAAACTCTAGAATCTTACTCCTAACACGTTGCCCATGATTAGAGATGTGGAACAGGGAGGCATCTTTCTATCCCTAAGGAACTGGGGCTGGTGGACTCCTGCGCACAATTTGAGGTTCCCTAATTTCAAGAATCTCTATGAACAGAGCCATGCTCAGTAGACTCCAATGTCCGTGTAATCCAATGTCCCTCATTATGGCAGTGGGCACTTCCCACTTAAGACCTCTCTTGGAGACCAAGTCATTCAAGAAACCACCTCCATCTAGATGGAAAATAGAAGTACATCAAGAAAATGGTGTTGACCAGGAAAATGGTGTTGTCCAATATTTACTCATCTGTAACCCAAATAACTGAATGCTCAGAGTATCAGAGATTAGATATCCAGGACAAACCCAAAAAACTTAGCCCACAGCAAGATAGGTACACTGACTAGTTTTAAATGTTAATATTGGTCATCCACTGAACACCTTGGAAGCATCACTGTGGGCTAGACTTCTTAAGGGCATGGGATTTGAGATTAGGAAGACATGGTCTTACATCTTAGCGTTTCTGCTTACTGTCTGTGTCATCTTGGACAATTTGCTTAACCTTTATGGACCCTAATTTCCTCATCTGTTAAATGGAATTAGTAACGGTTATACCATTTATTCATTTGTTCATTTTTACAATGAACATAAGTTTCTTGAGGACCTGTTATATGCCTGGTGTTCTCCTGGGTAGTAGTTGTTATTAAGATTAATCAAGATAATATTTAGTCTAACGTCTGGCATATACTAATTGTTCAACAAACACCAGTGGCTGCTATTGTTATTTTTCTTTTTGTTCCTATTATTATTTCCAAGGGCTGAAATATGAAAAGGCAGTGGAGGCTCCTTCATCTTGGTAAATCCTTTGACCTGAGAAAATTTAGTTCACTCAACCCTGGCCTGGGCAACACCTTGCTGACTTTATCTCTAGGTGAACCTGTCAGTAGACAATGGTGGACTTCCTTCTCAGAGCAGCAGATTTCATTTACACCTGGGCCTCCTTGTGTCCTGTCACTGCTACTTGCTTATGAGAGTCTATGTCCACAGGTTGCTCAAACACTTAGTTTTCCATCACAGACTTGAGTTGCACTCTGGTTTTAGAGGGTAATGTTCTAGACTTGTTAAGAATAAGACACTCAGTTCTGTCAACTAATTGCTGAGAAGTTGGCTTGCATCAACCCTGCTCTTTGCCCAGCCAGAATACCCCCACTCACAACAATTACTTATGCCATTTTACCTAAACTTCCAGCACCGTCATTATGTAACAGCCAGGAGTGAATTTTATTTCAGGTAATACAATGCTCTAATGACAATAGCTTAAACAATAATGACATTTAATTATTGTAGGTAACAAGAGGTCTGGTGGTACAGGATGGTTGCAACAGCTCAGTGATGTCACAATGATCCAGGTTCTTTCTATCTTTCCACTCTTTGCTGCTCAGTGGATCAGCATCAGTGCCCACTCACAGTCACAGTGGTAGCCAGAGCTCTAAGCCTCATACCTTCCTTTAGCAGCATCCTAGGTAGGAAAGAAAAAAGTGAAGGTAAAAACAGAAAAAGGAGTGTATTCTTCATTGCCTCTATTATCCTGTACACTCAGCCAACTTTCTCTTTAGTTTAATTGGCTACAAGTGGGTTACACACATACCCCTGCACAAATCTCTAGGCAAAAGTGAATAAGACTACTAAATGTGATTTATCCCTGGGGCTGATTACATCATCACGCAAACTTAACTGGGGTTCTCTTAGCAAGGAAGAAGGGGATAATGCTTTTTGCATAGTGACTAAGAGTGTGTGTCAGATGCTGGTGGTCAGCCGTTGCCTGGACAAAATATGTTTTGTGCAATAAGAGTGCCAGTCCACCCTCCTGGGCATCAAGCAGCATAAAGAGTGTGCTTAAAAGGGCTTGTATTTTTGACCCTTTTCCTGACCCAGAGACACCGCTGGCCCATGCTGGGACCAGGAGGACTGTTGCCTTAACTCCATGAGCTCCTTTTTGCCTTTACTCCCTTCTTTTCATTTTGTCCCCCCATGCATTATAACCTCTCTTTTAAACACTCATTCTTCCCACTAAAACTCTACCTTCCAACATGAGCTCTTGTAATCAACCTGATGCCCCGAGATGGGGAAGTTCTCACTGAAAAGGAGCTAAAATTTGGCAGCCATATGTATGTATTGGTGTGGGAATTAGGCTATATAGTATTTATCCCTTTTCAGCCATTCGCATTTTTCCCTTTGGAGAGATCCTGATGTTTCCTGTGGTACCATACACATGAACTGGTAGGAGATAGCCTTCTCCCACCTCATCACAGCCTGCCTTCTGGTCTCCTGTGCTTATCTCTGCACTTCTCCCTCCATGCTAGTGGTTTAACAAAGAATAGGAACCGACTAAGTCAGTCTGCATGAAGTCAGAATTGAGTTTTTATGCGAAGCCTTGAAAGATGGATGTGTTGCAAGTTTGACTTGCCAATCGCAATAAGAATTGATTGTAAACAGTGGCCAATAAATGGGGGGGGGGGGCGGTATGGAAACTAAGTAGCTATAGTATTAGTATATAGTATAGAGGAATGCTGAAATGCTGATCACCCACAGACTTTCCAGCTCTTCTAGAAGTAGCAAGATCAGCAGAATCTTTTGTTTTTAAATGAAAGGACCTTCTACATGCTGTTGTCTCACCAGCTATATTTCAGTTTTTGTCCTTAATTTACCAACTATGAAGCAGTGGAAACCACTTTACTTTTGTTCTGAGAATCTGCAATCACTTTGTAAATGTGATATCTGCTAATCTATACGATTTGTAAAATCACAAGATATTTACTTACACCAATGTGTCTTTCAGAGCTCCAATAGCCACAGTAACCATTGTTTCTTTGTTAAATTATTCACCACAACCATTTGGTCATTGCTCTGTTTGTTTGTATTTTAAAGTGGACCAAATAATTGTCAGCACCTTAACTTGAGTTTTAAGGATGCGATCCTCCCATTGTGACATGAATCAGTAAATGTTGGTTATATAAAAAGATAATATGAGTGGTCCAAATATAAAGTTTAGTTTTGCTGCCAGCCTACCTCCCCTGGAATTGCTAACTTCTCTTGACAGTTATGTTATTGACATATCTTCCTATATCTTCCTTCAATTAAATATTCCATTTCTCCAACCTAGCAAACCACAATCAAAAGAAAAACAAAAAGCAAAAATAAATTAAATTTAAAACAAAGCCACACACATACACCCACACACCCACACACATGCCATATTAGAAATAGGCAATGAAAGCAAATTGGGATTTTCCTTATGTTCCCAGTTTTGCCAATTCTTATTTGTTTACCAATTATACTATACATGCTGAAGTTACCAGAATTAGTCTGCAGGATCCTCCAAGACTGCGTGGTCATTCATTGATAGTATTAAATTTAAACAGAAGTCAACAACTATGAAAAAGTAATAAATAGGAGCATGTTGAATTCTGTGCAATATATGTTCACATCACAGGACTTTTCTATAATTTTTAATGCAGTATGAAATTTACTACTGCCACAGTAGAATTGCCAGGCCCTCAATAGAAAGCAACATACATGCATAGCTAAAGACATTTATTTAATAAAGTAATTTCAAATTTTCATTAGATTCTGGCTTCTGGGAGAGCAAATGTATGCAGTGAGGTCATTCTGTCTAGACGAAGTCTATTTAATTTTCTTACCCCAAATCAAACAAATTACTTATCTATAGATCTAGGCTTACTCTACAGTATCCAATATGGTTAGTTGCACCTGGATGTTTTGACTCCTACAAGAAGACCTCATAATTTAGCTTCGTTTATACCTCGTTGACACGATGGCCTTCTAGCCCGAAGGTTATCCAGAAACTTTACTTACTTCTAATAATGTAATCTTTGTCAATCAGTTGATAATTTTTGTTTGCCATCTGTGTTGAAATATCTTGTCATTTTTGAATAACGATAATTGAACAGAAATTTATGCAATTTTGAGATAAGATGGGGATTTGAATGATGATACATATTTATAACTATTAATATTAATTCAGTCAATAAGTGTTTTGATTTGGGCGTCTAAATATCATGGAATAATAGTGAGTATGGTTGTAAGAATACCTAAAAAGGAATGAAGACTACTGATTATAAGATTCCATTTTTTGCGTATTTTATTGATTATAATTTATTTACATAAAATTGTATATTAAAATGTACTCATCACTGCTAACATCTGAAATTGTTGATCCAGCTCCTGAGGTGTTATATTGTAGCCAAGAGTTTTAAAATTTTCTCTTTACATAGAATGGCTCTAGCAAGGCTTTTGTCCACACACAAAGCTGCTGTCAGTAATTTGTATGCAGTAACAGAGGAATTTAATTTTATGAAAAAGATTTTCTAAAACTCCATTTTTTATATGCTCCAAAGCAAGTTTTTCTCAAGTAAACAATGGCTTTCCATTATCCTGAGGATTTGGGCCACCTGTTTATCTTGTCCCAAGGCCACTTAATTATTTTGTTTGCCGTTGTTTTGAGTCCTGTTTGTTGGTGGTGCATTTTAGTATCCTGAAATATTAGGTAGCTTCCTCCTACCCAGAATCACTACATGCAGTCATTTATTTTGTCATATTTTCAAGATGCATCCCTCCAAAGGGGCTTACGCTGCTGAGGAACATAACCGGATTTCAACATTCCTGTGACTTCTGATACACACTGTACTTGATGGTTTCATTGTCCATCTCAGCAAAAGCATATGCATATATTTAATTTTGTTGGTTTTGCTTCGTTCTGTTTGGTGTCAGATGCAATTTATAGTTGTTACTGAAGTTTAATGTTTGGGGTCATACGTTTTTGTTGGTAGTTTTTCTGGTGGAAAAAGAGAAGGGTGATAAATGATAGGATCAGAACTAAGCTTTGCCTGAACTTATCCAATTTTTAAAATCTCTGTGGGCTCACCAAACATTTGAGTGCTAATTTCAAATGACAGTAATATAACCAGCAAGTTTCACTATTATTGTGCCAAAATGGGAATAAATATACTAAAAACTAAAATATGCTCAGTGCTGCTTCTTAATTTTGGCAGACAAAAGCTTTCCTAGTGTTTTTCATAATTAAATCTGTTACTTTTTGTTTTACACTGCAAATTTGTACTTATGTAATTGTAACTATTTATAAGGCTATGTAAAACCCAAAATGTTGATTATAAGATTCCTATTTAGTTTGTGGGGTTATCATCTAATCTGGATTTGTTGTATTCAAACAATTATCTTTTTATTCAGTATGCTATTACATAATCCTTGGCTAAATAACATTTTATTTTTTTGGCATCCATAAAATTAAAATAGATCCCCAATTTTTTAATAAAAGGGCATTTGATAATTGAGTCCTAGCCTTTTGTTTCTTAAGCAACACGACAGTGGTAGGAAACAGACAATAGTAAAACGTATAGACTCAAAAGGGGTATTGTTCACTTATTTATTCCAAAAGAGGGCAGCAAAAGTCTATTTTATATAAATCCTCTGCTGTGTGCTTAGATCTTCCAGTCAGTAGTTGTTTTTGAGTAACCCGTTCCTATTTTAAAGTCAGATATTCTTTCTCTCTACTCAAAATATCAAATGAAAACAAATACCTGACAAATAAAAACAAATTTATTTTTAAAAATGTTTAGAAGAAAATAAAAAACATAATCTTACCTGAAGCAGATAATTTAATATGTCGAAAGGAGAAAAGTCTCTGAAATACCATGGTTTTCTTTGTCTCACTCTTATCAAATTCAATTAAAACCAGAATAAAACTGTTTTCCCTTCACTTATTCCTATCATTATAATATGTAATCACTGAAAAAAATTTCATGCAAATGTACATAAAGTTTTAACATGCTTCTATAAATGATTGTGGATTTTTAAGAGAGTGAATATAATTTTTAACAACATTTTGGCACTAAAAAATGAAGAACACCTTTTGACTGAGAAATCAGATGTGATTTTAGGCAAACTTTGTTTAGGTGCATTTAATAACTGGTCTAATGATGACAATCTGAAGACTGCTTCAGTCTGTTCATCTTCATTTTGTGGAGTTCTGCCCCAAAGAAAAATTTGTTCTAGAACTGGCATTGACAGAGGAAGCAGCTGACTGCTTTTTTTTCTCTTTATTCCTTTCTTACACACATTTTTTAACTCACATTTCTATTATTTAGTCATTTGAAAAATTATTCCTTCATTTTATTATAAAATGGTTAATCTTAAAAATATCAAGCATGTAATTCGATAGCTTTCAAATCTTGGGATTGAATCTAATGAGAAGTAGGAAGAGAGTTACAAACTATCTGAAAATGTCAATTATCCTTGACTTTCTGAGAAGCAACATGAATTTTACAGTCAATGACTAGTACTTTCAAGAGGGACAGAGGGAAATAAAAAAGACAAAAGGAGAGTATTGTGCTGAAGTTTATTCTAACAATGGTATCCTGTGCAGCTGTCCATGGTAGCATTAATGAAATAAGTTTCTCACATAGTAACTCTTTCTATTATTGATTTAATTTTTTATTTGGTGCTTTCACAAATTTTTAGAACCATATTGTCTTTCACTAATAACTATGTCCTTAGCCAAAACTAATTAGGAATACTTGATACTGAAAGAGGCAATCCATAGACTAAATACTTCATGCACTAAGCATTGCATTGAATGTGATGGCATAGTATCTGGCACACTGTAAACACTGTTTATTGATATTATTATACTTGTTGTTGCTGTTGTTGTTATTATTATTCCTTTATAGCTATAGTCTCTTTCCCCAGGATAGAAATCCACTTTCATAAGCCATCCTACAGAGCATTGCTTGACAATTATGCATCATATCAGTGGGAGAGAACGGGATAGGATTACTGTGAGTTAGCAGGAGTTTTTGTACAGCCTGAAGCATAGATAGCTGTAGACAACATTTATTGAGTACATGTTATATGATAGGCACTGTGCTATTTTATCACTTAATCCACAAAGGAGAACACGGAAGTTCAATAGTAGAGTGACTCCTTGTTATCATGGACAAGCACTGATCCCCCAAACTTTCAAGTCAGGAGGAATTAGTTCAATGGAAAATAAAGAAGTTGAATGTTCACTCCAGCCTCATCTTTCTAGAGCCTCCCTTCCTGCCTGGATCTCTCACTCCACTTCAGGTGCTCAGTGCCTTTGCACTTTTTTCCTCTCCGCGTTCAACAGATGTTTTTAGGAAAGAATCAAAGTTCATTTCTTTACCATAAATCTAAGCTACTCTGTTACTTTTCCCATACTCTGCATTTTAAAACTTATTGTTGTGATTGAAAGCCTTGCCATCAGTAAGGGGGGTTTCTGATATCAGTCAACAGATGGGAGCTATATCGCATGATTTGGAGAGCGTGGTGGTAGGCGCAAAGCGTCCTTTCAGAATTTTCAAATCACAACATATGTACAATTACTTCTCAGGTAATAGATAATTACAGTCCTGCATAACCAGGCCTAGCTGCCTAGTCTATTTCACATGATTTTAATGAATTGTTAGATTGATAAGAAATACATGCCAGACATTTTACAAATATACAGTAATTTAATCCACAAAAATACTTATGAAATAAGTACTGTTCTTATCTCATTTCCATTTTACAGCTGGGAAGACTGAAGCAGAGAGGATTGGGCAGCTTGCCCAAGGATGACAGAGGACTGTTATGAACCTTGGCTCTCTGGTTCTAGAGTCTACGGCTCTTAAACACTTCTTTTTAAACCTCTCTCTTTCTTTTTCTCTTTTACAAAGTTTCACCCATCCACGGGACTCTTCAAGTCTTTCTCTCTATTTCTCTGTAAAGGACATCATTTGATTCCTTAGTCACAACTGCTGGTTAAGGTGCATAAATGTGAATGTCTGTACCAACTTACCACTGTATTTTCAAGCATCTACCAACATATCCACGTGGATCTCCCAAACTTTCTCAACCCCAGTAAGTCCCAAACTGAATTTATCTTCCCTGCCAAGCCGTTTCCTCTCTCATGTTAATTGCTTGAATGCGTCATCATCCACCAACCTATTAAATATGAAAATTTAGGGTTGTCTGTGGCTTTTAGTTATTCCTCACATGCTACATCTGTTTAATCACAAAATCTACCCCTTAACTGTCTTTTTTGAAAATCCAAGCTTTACTAAGGTATAATTGACCCATAAATGTCTTTGAGCGTGTCTCTTTTCTTCTCCTCTATTGCTAAAACCTTTACTGAAATCTTCATCTTGTGTCACCTAGACTATTGCATCACTCTCTTAATTGCTGTCACTGACACTTGTCTTTCCTCCACTAATTCTTTCTGCAGTTCTGCCACCATTGTTATGCTTCTAAAAAAATTATGATCTTGTAACTTATCTGCTTTAAAACAAGACTTCAGCGTTGTTCCCTTGCTTACAAGATAAACTTCTTCCTTTTGTGGCATATAAGGCCTTCTGCAGAAGCGAAGAATTCCTTTGTCGGTATCCTCTTCTCTCTCTTCTCCCATGTGCCCTGTGCTCCAGTACACTCTCAGCACCCTGCTCTTTCACATCTCTGGGCCCTTGGTCATGCTGTTCCCTTCCTTTGGATTGCCCTTCTCCTCCCAGAAAATTAACTTATCTTTCTAGTCCTGTTGAAATTTCATGGTTTCCTTCCCTAACACCTTCAGGTTGAATTAATGCAATTTCATGACATTGGAAATTTTCTTTCAATTATCTAATTTTTATTCTGAGAAATTTGATGCAAATAAACATATTCTTAACCTATAAGAAATTAAGAAGCATAGTAATAAATTGCACTGTGAGACCACTAAACAATTTATGAACTAGATTATGACAGTTTCATTGAAGCGACCTGTATCCACTTTCCCACTGCCTCCATCCCGTCTTCTATTAAATATAACCACTATACTGAATTTAGGGTTTATATTTCTGTTGCATTTTAAGATAATGTAACCAAGTATGTATGTATCTTTAAAAATGTAATGTATATATGTTCTTGTTTAATTTTATTAAAATGGTATTATATTGTATGTAGTCATTTTTCAGTTTGTTTTGCTCACTCAATGCTGTATTTCTAATATTCTCCATGGTATTGCCCGTGGGCTTATAGTAATTTATTTTCACAATTGCATTGTATTCCATTGTGAGATTATTTTACCTTTATTTATATCTTCTCTTAAAGATGAATGCTTGTGTTCTTCTCAATTTTTTTAATATTATGTTGCTGTGAGCACTTTTGAGAATTCCGTGAATGAATGTGTGCAAGAATTACTTTAGGGCATATACCTAGGGTTGGAATTATTGCGTAGTAGAATATATGCCTGTAGAACCTTAGGAAAAAAAAAGACAAATTGTTTCCAAAATCTATGTGTCAACTTGCACTCCTATCAACAGCGGACATTATCTCTTGATTGTATAGAATGTACGTGCTGGTGTTCTCCAATGAGTGGAGTCCCCTCAAAGATAGGGACTTATCTCACTCTCCCTGTTATGAAATACCTAGCTCAGAACTTAGTACATAGTAGGTGCACAATAAATGTTAAATGATTAATATATACAATAGCTTAAGTACCAAGGAAGACAAACATCAAGAAAATAGAGATGAGAGGTAAGGGCAAGAGAAGAAATTGTTGGTTATTCAATTTGGGGCATGACTTCAATTTAACCTCAAATGTCATTCTTTTCTTCCTCCGTGAAACAGTGCCAAAACCATTGGGCCATTACGAAAAATTGAATTTGTCTTTTCAGGAGGATTGTTTTTTAATATTTACTAGTTTACATGGAAAAATTTCTCAGTATTGTGAATATTTCACACCATTTGTTGATATACTATTTTGATTCTAGGAACTTTTTATATTCATATTATTGGTCTTTCAAAAAAAAAGATCCTGTTAAGTTTGTGGAAACTTTTTATGTAGAAGTATGCTTTTAAATTTTTCCTTTTATTCTGTTTCCTGATTATTTTGGTAAAGGATATAATGAAGGTTAAAAAAAGAGAAAGTGTTCAGCATTTATAGAGCTTTGCTTTCCACAAGTGTACTTATACAATAATATTAATATGATACTGTTCCTAAACTCTCTGTGAGATGAAAGATCTAATGAGGTCCCTCATTAGATCCAATTAGCTAATGAAGAAGGCATGAGTCAACAATGCAATTTGTACATGATGTGGCTTTTCCCACTTTGGTCTGGTACTCTATTAATATCAGTCACCTAGAAGATTTTTTATTTGTTTCTCTATCTCTAGATGAACATTTTACTGAGTATCCCATAATCGCTCTGCTATTGAACATCTCCTGTGCACACAATTAGATGACTTTTTACATATTGGCTTTCGTCTATCTTTGTTTATTCAAAAAGTATTCATACGGTTTTTCCTGCTATATGTTGGAGTACCTTTTTTCTTAAGATATTTTGAGTTCCCAGACATTAATAGATATTTTATTTTCTGTCGGTGTATCTTATTATATAGTGCATACTACTCTATATATTTGTATCCCCTCAAAAATGCAGGTTTTGTGACAAACATAAACCAGAGACTCTCCATAAAGCGGGAACAGACTTTAAATCTAGACTGCTGAAGAAACCAAACCATTTGGCCATTTATGGAGAAAGTGCTCCTGGAGAATCCCCAGGTTTATAAATGGGAAAGAAAAGAGGTCAGCTCCTCTCACTGTCTCACTGTGTCATACAAGATTTTGTTTTCTTAAGGCATTCAGTTCTTTTCATTTTCACTTGAGATTGTCCCCCATTAATATTTAAATAAACGTAAGCACCAGCTTTTACTAAGGTTAATTGTGAAATTGAATACTCCTCACATAGGGAATTTTTCATGTTTGCGAGGCATTTTGTCAGCAGTTTCTGTGCTATTTAAGAGATCAGGGTCTAATGGGATTAAGTTGAGTAATCAAATAACGAACTGAGATCTGGGTACATGGGTGGATGCCTGTGGAGAACTTCCTTGATGAATAAAATGAAAAGTGTCTCGTGGTTAGAGGTAGAAGTCACCGTGCCACTTCGTGTGGCATTTCTGCTAAGTCAGCACCTTGGCATGAAATCGAGACTCAGATTGAGAGGTGGACTGATCAGGGAAGAAGAAACCTGACAGGGGTTCACGCTAGTGGAATGGAAAATGCCATGTGATATTTTGAGCAATAGTGGACTTGGAAATATTGAAGAAAACCGACTAATATAGACAATGATGGCTAAAATCAGTTTTTAGTTTCTTAACAGTCTGTATCCTGAGCCAACTCTTTGACGGATAATTGACATAACCCCTTGCTTCGCTTTCCTTCTGGAGCTTGCTTCCTTTTCCTTCAAACGGAACAGGAATAAATGCTGTATGTTTACAGTTTCGTGCTCTATTTTGCCACAAGAATTCCTTCTTAGGGTCTATTTTTTTTCTAAAAATGGCCATTTGAGTATTCACTGTTTCTTCTTTTCAATAAAAAATGTAAGTTAGCTTTGAAACAATTTGGATTATGGGAAGAAAATTCACCTATTATGTCATTCTGTCATCATATATACCATCATATGTACGTATATGTGTTGTATATATGTATGTGTGACAGCTATAGTCAGAATGAATGCACAAACATATTTTTTTACTGAACTTTCTTTCAAGCTTATTTTTTCACATCTTAATTTTAATGAAGTCCAAATATTCCTAGTAAACTGTTTAGTAATATAGTCATTGTTTTATAACTAGCCATTTGGTTTTATCTTTCCCTGATATTTCTAACTTTTTAACCTCACAGCATCTTCTAGACTTGTTTTAGGCAATATAGTGATGAAGACAAAGATTTTCTAAGAAGTGTTCCACATCTTTGTAAAATATCCTCATTTCCCTTCAGCTCTCTTTCTCCTCATTATCACCTATAGGATCACTAAGCTCAAGCTGTTCAGTCTCCCTGGTCAAAAAAAAGCATGTGGCAAATCATTAAAATTATTTTAAGTATTAATCGAAAGTGTGAACTTTATAGAAAAGTGTAAGGGATGGTTTTCCAATGAATCCAATATATTGTGCCATCATGCTGGCCAAATTACTTGAGATTGTGACTTTCTAATGCCCCCAAACTAACCCTATACAGGCAACCTTACTCCTCTCTGTCTATTCCAGTCTGGTCAGAGCCCTAGTTCTTACAGTCTTTTCATAGGATGCATAAAATTTAACCTTAAAGATGAGCTGAAACCAATTTGTGATCTTTTGGCTCTTCTTGTGAGTTCTCCATATCCTTATTGCACATTTTTTACATGTCACAATAAGATTCTAATTCATCTTTGTGTAACATGTAGTTATACATGTGAAATAGGATATGGAGGGTTATCTTTCTAGGATAAGAAAATTATGTATAATGAATAAAACTTGATATTGTATTTCTGTTATATACCTTATGGAGTCTTCATAGATGGTACAGTCTTGTTGAGAACCAACTTATAATGTTTAATAAGGCATTTTAATGGTTTAGATGATTATTGATTGAGTACAAAATTTACAGCAAGAATATATATGGGCTTGATCAGTCCATACACATTTTTACTAACCACAATGTTGATTCATGATACATTTTCATACATTTGACTCTTGAAGTGGATCCTTCTTAAGCGAAAAGACAAATTGCAACTCTTTTTAGTGTAACATAATGCTCAAATCCCTCTCTAATTTATCTGCTAATGCCCGCTTTCAAAGCAGGCAATGAGGTACAAATTATTTCTTAATCAAAATACTGTCAATGGATTTCAAAATATTCACGATTTTCACCAGTCATATCTGTTGGTTTTATTTTTTGAAATTATCTATTTTATTTTACATGTATAAATATTTCTAGTGGTTTACTTTTAAGAAGAAATTTTACAAAATAAGTACATTTGATTTAATATATTTAAGCAAATGTAGAGCTGAAGAGATTTTACACAATTAATTATCTTTAATTAAGGGCTCCTCTCTCTATCCCCCCCCCCGTCTCTATTTTATATCATCTTTCCTCTATCATTTTATGGCTAATGGACTGGTGCGGTCAGGTATATCGCAAACTGAGCATCAGCGTGTGGGAAACTTGGAAAAAGAGCAGGAGGAGGAAGTTAAGCTATGCCTCAGGCTGGTAGTCTCAGGAAAACCTTCATTAGTAATATTAAGATTGATAATTTAACCTAAGTTACATTTTACAAACCCTTCATCCAGGATATGGCCATGATATCAATGTGAAATTACTAGTGAAATTACCATGTGGATAACTATTACACAGAACAGATGTAAATTTAGATCTATTTTTCTTATATTGTTTTATCCATATAAAATTCTATCGTGATGCTAATAGGTGCTAAATGACGAACGAAAGAATAAAGAAGGAGCATAATGGGCTTGAGGGATTAAATATTGTTGCAGATTTTTTGTTACCAAACCCACCGATATCTGAGTCTGAAATATCGCCCCTCTTGAACCTGAGCTGGGCCCTTGACCACTTTGGTGAACAAAGTATGGCAGGAGAGATATTGTACAGTTCTGATCCTAGAATTTAAAAAGACAGGCAGTTTTAATTTTCTACTTCTTGAAACTTAGCCACCATGCTGTGAGGAAGTCCAATCAGCAACAAGGAGTGGAGCCATATGAAGGCTCACTGAGGCCCATTGCCCATAGCCCTAGCTGAGCTCACAGCCCACAGACAAAATTAAATTTCCAGACACATGAGTGGGCCATCTTGGAAGTGCATCCTCTAGGCTTGATTGAGTGGCCCCAGCTGATGCCACATGCAGCAGAGATAAGCCGTCCTTTTCAAGCCCTGCTCACACTGCAAAATTATGAGCAACTAAATGATCACATTATTTCAACCACTAAAGTTCTGGGTTCTTTGTTACACAACAATAGATAACTAAAACCATGGGAGATAAGACTGTAGAGGGAAGTCAGGTAATGCAAGTCCTTTCAAGCTATGGTAGTAATTTTTGTTTTGATCCATACTGCAAAGGGAAGACTTGACAGTGTCAGATGATCTGATCTGCATTTTCAAAAGGTTATTATGACTGCACAGTGATAAATGGATAGGAAACATCATGGCGAAAGAATAAGAGTGGATGTATGGAGATCAGTTATGAGGCTGTTTTAGTTGTCTAGGTGAGAGATTATATAAGTTTGAGTGCAGACAGTGGAGATGGTTGAAATAGAACAAAGTAGATGACTTTGGCAGATATATCAGTAATGAAACTAAAGGGATTTGATGATAATGCAACTTTGGTAATGTTGATAATGCAATGGTACCTTGTTGCTATTTTAGTTATTGTGTACTCATTGGTTGGATCTGCGTTGCCCAGTTATTTCTCAGAGATTAGACTGATGATGACTCTTCATGGAGAGGTTGGTGGATCTGAGCGCATTTTCATGTCCTTTAACAGAATTTGAGCCAATATAGAGACCATTGCACCCCAGTCTAAATCTGACTTTCCTCTGGAGAGTAAGAAGAAAAGGAAGGAGGAGGAAACATGGACGATTCTGGCAGAGAGAAGCCGTTACCCAGTGTGGTCCATGACACATCTTGGTTGGTTTAGCGAATGATACTTGTAATCAAATCTCCTATCAATATACAAGATGCGTGTTTTGGCTATTAGGTAAGAAACTTTCCCAGCAATCTAAATGAAAGTTTGCGAATAAAATAGTGATGAAGATGAAGCAAAATCCCAATAAACTCAGAAATAGTGCATAATTGCCAACTGTTATTCCAGATGTTCATTGGAATTATTTGGTCATTTATTTGAAAAATCCATGCACTTGTTCTACAAATATTTATTGAGTTTGCTGCTCTGTGCAAGGAACTGTGCTTGTGAGAGTGGTGTGTGCATTATTGTGGGGGGGGGGGAGTTAAATAAAATGAATCTTCTTGACCTTCATGAACTCACAATCTGATGAAGAAGATACAATATTTTATTTAAAAAATTTAAGTAACCGTATTGTACAACCAAGATGTGTAAAAACTTCAGTTCAAATCAAATTCTAACACTTGGATGTATCTGGAGTCTGAGTTTTCTCTTCCAGAAACGTTTAATTATTTATTATTGTTAGTAAACACCTTGTATTTTTTAATTTCTACTAGATCAGCATCTTTGATATTTAAGAATAAGTCCTAAAAAATGCCATTTGCTTCCAACCTTGTTAATCTCTTGCTTAATGGAAAGAGCCATGAGCCAAAACCCTTACATTCTGGATCACTTGCCTCTGTCATTGACTGATTTTGAGACATTAGGCAAGTCATAATCTCCCTATGCCTCTGTTTTTTGTATCTTTATTTCTTGTCTTTATAAATACCTGGCTTAGTTATCAATCAAGATTATAGAATAGATTAAAAGAGATGACAGTAAGTGTATGCTTTCAAAGGTAGAAGTTCTAAACAATTATCTTAAAAAATATTACTTGTATTTATTTAAAAAATTGTATCATATATAAAGTATTTTATATATAACATATGTGTATGCATATCTATTTTCTCAGGTAACAGTGAGTAGAACCAGATGTGAATGATTTTTACTTATATGCATAATGAGACAATGATTTACTAAACAACCTCCCTTTTCTTTTAGGTTTGCGTTTAGAACAGAATAAAAGAATCATGATTGGAATACATTGAATAGGTAGAGTTTGAGAAGACTAGATAAGTGTTGTGCTTCTGGGCCTTCATACTAATGTTATTCATGAGAACAAAATTCATCTTTTTGTTCCAATGCTTCATCTCCATAAAAAATGCAAGAGGAATTTCTGGCTATTAGATTAACTTGGTAGAGTTAAAATACTAAAGAAATTAAGGGTCTTGCTGCCCAGCCTAAGAAATTGTAAAGTAAAACTGGGGGAAGTAAAACTAGCTGCTGCAAAAGACAGAAACGTTCAAGCGGCTGGCTCCGTGGCCGAGTGGTTAAGTTCGCACACTTGCTGCGGCGGCCCAGGGTTCGCATCCTAGGCGCCGACATGGCACCGTTCTTCAGGCCACGTTGAGGCGGTGTCCCACATCCCACAACTACAAGGACCAGCAACTAAGATATACACCTGTGTACAGCGGGGGTTTGGGGAGATAAAGCAGAGAAAAAAAAAAAAAAAGATTGGCAACAGTTGTTAGCCCAGGTGCCAATCTTTAAAAAAAAAAAAAAAGACAGAAACGTTCTTTCAAACTCCTCTCTGACGTTTCCTGGCTGAGCGGCACTGTGGATTAGCTCAGGCAGAAGCTCCCTTTCCTCTTTCTAGAAAGCACACGGGACAAGTGTTTTCAGTATGATATGGTTGGCTATCCCCTTGGCGGTATTTGGGAATTTCTTGGTACCATGTTGGAGTGTTTATCTTCATCTTGTGAATTATGATTAAACAGTGGGATGATAACTATCTTTTCATTTTAATTTACTACAAATAAAGCCATGTGGATCATTTCCTTAGGAATGAAAAAAAAGTTGGGCTCTTGTTCCTTTTTCCCTATATACATATTTCCCTACAAGTCTTTTAATGGAAACTTAACGACGAAGACTGTCACAATCACAATATGATGGGGAAAACAGAGTATATTACACCATGGTTTTTTTTTTTTTTTACCCAATACGTGTTTGCATGAGCAGTGTGCATTTTTCACTTTCCTCAAGGCCTGGCAGGCCCACCTGGGCTTTTCCATATCTGCTAAGAGCAACATGAATTGTTACTTTGTGTTATATACCTGTAATACCTAAGTAGCCCATTAAGGGATGAGAACCATTCCCTGTTCTTCCCCTGACATAGCGTTTTGAGTATGAGTTCCATGGTTTGCTAAAGTTCTTATTGACTGAGATTGGCAGCTCTTGCTGCTTAGTTTGTCTGAAGTTTTCTTGTGACAACTGAAAGAGGTTACTTCTAAGAGAAAAAAATGACCACAGCTAAATAAGAGGTATTTTTCCTGTCAAGACCCGGGACATGGAGTTATGTGTTTTCCTGCAACGTTTGATGACGTCATTAGTACTTGAAGTAGAAAAAGAAATAATATTCTTTTTCAGACCTTAAGTTAGTTGAGAAAGAGCAAAATGTATTAATATCAAAAAAATATCACTTTTCCTAACGCTAGTCAGAGCTAAAACTCTCATGTTTGCAGCTCAAAAACTGCTGAAACAGCTGGACAATTTCCATCTGATGACAGAGCAACTGTGAGCTGGAAAGATTTTCAGGGCCTTTGGGCATTTTAATAACACTAAACCAAATATTTATTTCAGCTGCAAAGATGGAAACAAACAGTTATCATTGGGAAATGTTTTCTATCGAAATACTCTTTTTTTCCCCCATCTATAAGAACACAAGTATTGGGTTTTCTTTCTGAAAAGATATTTTATTTGAAAAGTACTTGTCATTTTAGACCCCATATTATTGTATAATCTTTGTATGAAGATATTGCTGTGGATGTCCCATAGAAGAATGTAGGCTTTTGCAGCTGTCCTCATTATGATAAATAGCACAAATTTGAGAAATGGCTCTTCAAATTTGTTAAACTCTGCCTGTGACTTTAGAGTTTTGTTTTTAAGTTGAATGCTCAATATGAAAATCAAACAAGTAGCCTTGTTCTAACTAGATGATTGACTTAAACCATTGCAGACAATACTAATACCAAGTTTGGTACTTTTTTTAATGTCAGTATTTCAAATGTAAAATAGGTCACAGGCACCAAAGTGAATTGCCTAACAGAACATGGAATAAGACTTAAAATTCCTGTCCCTAATCTAGTCATTATAATAGAATCCCAGCTTGCTTTCAATTTGTTTTTTTAGAATTGGTTTGAATTTTCATTTTCTTTTCACCATTTACACTGAAAAGATTTGCAATTTGCCACTCCTCCTTAAATCTCTAAAGTCCTAAATTTCTATGCTATTATATGTGTATTTCTTACTGAAAAATAGATTTAAGCAACCTCTTATTAATAATGTATATTTCTAAAGTTTCTAGATCTGATGTTTTAGAGATTTAGAGTAGAAATCATTCAGAATGTAAACAAGTATTTCTCAATCTGATTTTTTAAAAACCTCATTAGAAGTACCCATTTGTGCAATTTTGTCTCTAAAATATTGATTTTTTTCACTAGTGTAAGACTCACATTATGTAGTCAACTGACATGGGTCACTGAGAAATCAGTATATTAGAACATTTGGCTGCTATTGACCTGAAGAAATTTTAAAATAGCATTTAAGAGGTCATTGTCTTCATATCCTATTACCAATTCCAAATGTCCATTTCTCTTTATACATGTCCTTGGGTTTCATTACAGAGAAGGACTTTTACTGATGATAATTTGTTCCCTTTCCTTATCTGATTAAAAAATCAATTCTGATGCACTGTTTCATGCACGCATGCGTGTGTCTACATAGATAAGTTAAAGTGTATGCTTTGCAAGATATATGGAATGGATGCATTGTCTGCATTAGTTATTATTGCCACCTGAGTAATCTGCTGACATGTAAGTTTCCTATGAACAGAGAGTTAAAAAGTCTCAACTCTTAACCAGACTAAAAGAAGACCTAACTATATGCAGACATTTCCTCATTTTTATAATAATATGAAAAGACAAATTATTAATCAATTATTAATCAAAAGGCCCATTTCAGCTCTGGCTCTGCTCTTTTTTGCATTTCCACAGGAATACAGTAATTCAAGGGAAAATAACAAATAGACATTAAATTTACCTGGAGAACTGTGCCAAAATACCCACGCCTGGGCTCCATCCCAGAACTGTGAAATCAGAATCTCTGGGGATGGGGTCCAGGCATGAGTGGTTTTTCACAGCTCCCCAGTCTGAAAACCATTCATTCGGCTCCCCCTTTGAGTTTTTCCTTGCTTAATTTCAATCATATTTTCTCGTGTAATCAGATATGTTTCTTCTCTGGCCTAGAATACACTGCTTGCACGAAGCCAGCTTACTTTCAAACTTTAACTCACCAAGTCCCTTTCAACGGAGCATATAAATATTTGATTTTGGCCTGAATTCATTTTGCCTACAGACTGTAGAGGTGTTAAGATTAGAAAATCCACCCAGTTCTCACACCCACAAAGAAACAAAGCAATAAACAAACACAAAGATAAAAACTTCAGCAACAATTGCAAGCTCATAAATTATTTACTGTCTGATTGGTTCCCTCACTTGAAATTACTCTTATAGAAATTGTTTTTGATTTTTTAGGCTGACCTACCATCCTAGTTCTAAAACTAGGAAGGTCCTGAACAAACTGTGCCACTTGGTCACCCTACTTCCATTTCCTTAATTTAAATTATTGATCTCAGCTCCTTGTGTAAAGGAATACCTAATTGACAGGCTTCCTATTAATCCATGTAAGTTTCAGGAATCCTAAAAATGGCAAGAGTAGTTTTCTAGCTGAAAAAAAGTATTTTACGATTTAACATAAGTAGAAGGAGAAGGTTGAGCTGGATGATGTCTGAACTTTCTCCCAGCTGAAATATCTTATTAGATAAAAAGGGGAAAGGAAATGCTTACCCCATACATTGCCTGAGACTTTGACACACTATTTAGAATTAACAACCATCTCACCTGACTGATTATCTGCCCTAATCAATTTAATTAATTAATTTAATTCAGTTCGATAAATACTGGGCATCAGTGGGGATGCGGAGGCCATCCATAGATAAGAACTCCTTGCCCTCAAGGAGTTCGCAGTCTGGTTGAGAAGGACCATCCACGTTAGCGCAGGAACTCTTGGTGGGAACCTGTGGGCTGTACTCTTAGCAGGTGTTAATTATTAAAGTTTACTATCAGGTTGTTCTTTTTGTCCCCTAGCCTCCCACTCTCCAAACAAATACAAATTTTTATCTGTTTCGGTACTTAAATTTTAAGGTGTCTAGACAGGCTGCTTTGGCAACCATCTGAAATAATTTTGCTAACAAGGGCTTTGCTGTTCCCATAGCAAGGAAACATTGCCAGGTGACCTGTTGTTATCCTTTGATGTTATTTGTTACTCTGTTATTTGATCTTTTCCTGTATTTGACAGAAGCTGGTGCAAAAAGAAATTTTCTGGAGGCACATTTTGGCAAAGTAGCAAGGGAAGAAATGGAAAAGAGGTACAAACTTTCTATTTTGGATTGTAAACTGCTTAAAGTTTTCAGTCTAGAAGAGTTTCAAATATGACTCCTCTCCTGACCAGGTATGAGAAATTCAGTGTGCGGTTGAACCTCTTAAACCGGTTTCTCTTTTGTAAAATTGCAGTGGTCGTTGTATTGCTTTCATGGAGTGGTTGGGAAGATGAAACGCAATAATGTATGGGAAGGGTTAGCATGATTCCTGGCACATGGTTAACAGTCAATAAATATGTGTATTTGTGTTGTTGTACTTATAATTCCTCTGTGCCTTCCTTTAGTGCTTCCTAAAGATTATCAAATCTTTTGTGTGGTTAACAGATATACAATAATTAGAAATGATCTAGAATTTTCTATATCTCCACGATATCTTTAGAAATGGGAGGCAAAAAGCTATATTAATAGAATGCTAAAAATCGAGTGGAAAGGACATTTGAGAGAATTGTAGAAATCAGAAAACATTTAAATCTGGAAAACTGTGCGGCCTGGAGTAGCATTTGACTGGTTCTAATCAAGAAGCCCTTCCCCTACTTTTTGAAATTGTATCAACAAAAAAATTATAAAATGCCGTTTTCCAAGCTCCCTTTTTCAGGTATATTTATATTTACGTATATTTAAATACTTGGAATTTAAATTTCGTTTTTTAACACCATTACAAATAAGCTTGAGAGGCTGGCCTGATGGCACAGCAGTTAAGTTTGTGTGCTCTGCTTCAGGGGCCTTGGGTTTGCCAATTCAGATCCCAGGTGCAGACCTACACACCACTTATCAGGCCATGCCATGGCAGGCATCCCACATATAAAGTGGGGAAGGTGAGCACAGATGTTAGCTTAGGGCCAATCTTCCTCAGCAAAAAGTGGAGGATTAGTGGCGGATGTTAACTCAGGGCTAACTTCCTTAAATAAGTAAGTAAATAAATAAATAAATACAAACTTGGCAGCAGCAGCATGTGTGTAAATACAATTAGAAGGCAACCTGGTAGTTTCCATAAAGACAAAAAGAGATGGCTATACCAGAGCAAAGAAAGACCTTGGTTACTGAGGGGATATGTGAACTGGCTGCCATCCAAGAAGCAGGAATCAAGAGTGCTGAAGGGGTTAATGGCAGCTCGTTAGGCAGTGCCAGTGTTCTGAGTCAGAGATCCTGCTGCTGCTTGCTGGAGCCATAAGCTACGTAATTATATTTCCTTTTTGTCTTATCTATAGACCTTAGAACGTAGAGCCCCATTCCTTGGATTAGCTGATAGGAATTTGAATTAACAATGCTTCACTTGCCTTATTTTTAAGATGCCCTACATAAAACCCAACACAAACATTACCTTTTAGTTTTCTAGCTATCAAACTTTAGCAGGGTGTTATTTTCGGTAGCAAAGGGCCTCTGACATTTCTTTGGAATTGCCTCCTTTTGTTGCATCAGCCTCAGGTCACCGGAGAAGAACAGAGGCTTTGAGGTTGACAAGGATGAAGAGGTGATTTGTGGGCCAGTGCATCAAAAACTAGAACAGGTGTATGTGAGGGAAGCGTACTCCAACCCCATACTCGGCCCAGACGCTTCTTTCCTTCAAGGAGCCCAGAATGTTCATCGAGCATGAAAAGCTTTCAATCTGTTTGTGACATAGGAAAAAATAGCTTGTCCTAAAACAAGTGTTTCCCCTAAATGCCCGGCTTCTCCAGCTACAGTGAAGTGGATAGATAATTGGATTTAAATGAAGATAGGGGTTGGGAAAGATGAAAAAAAATCTCATTGTGCTCTTTAAAACTCCCAAGCAGATAGTTTTTTGTTTGAGGATTTTTTTGTTTGTTTGGTTTTTAAGAAACAGAAATGTGGTTGCTTTGCTCTTTAAAATACAGCCTGAGCAGAATTTTATCTGCTGAGATCTGAACAAAATCAGAGTTTCAGAAAATCCTTAGCTTACCAAAACTCGTCTGCATACCAGTTTCTATTATTAAATGAAAATTTGCAGCTCCAAATAAAACCAAAAGGCAGATGGATTATCTCAGAATAGACACAATTCCTTCCTTTTATGAGCTCATATTGATAAGTGCTCCATCATAGGACCTGAATCTCTATTAACGTGTTCTGATTTTCTCTAGGGTCAGCTTCACTGTTGCACAATACAACAATTATGATCATTCAGAAGGAGAGAATTTTCTAATTCAGTGTGTTCCTGTTAGGTTTTCACACAGCTGTGTGTTTTCTGATTATTTTCAAAGTCCCTTACCTAAGTAATCATGACATTTTTCTTCATATAATTTTATTTTCAATTTGACTGATTTATCACCAGATACCTTCAACAGAATCAAATGCCTGTGCTTTCTCCCTGTCTTTCAAGAAGGCACATTGACGTGCTCTCATCCTGAGCTGCCTAGGTAAAAAAAAAATCTTATTTTGGTGTTTAGTTACATTTCTTCTCTTTCACTAGAATTCAGTATGCCACTGCGGTATGCTGAGGATCTATGTAACATGAGTATGATCATTAACACTGTACTCCTAGGTTTCTATGTTCTGAGTTTCATGGTGGACAAGAACAATTATATTAAATTATCCTTCAAGGCTCGATGAAGCTTCTGTAAACAGAAATTTATTGAGCATATAAGAGAATTAAGAGCAAATAAGAAGCAGCGGGGTAGAGGGGCTAGAAGAAAAACACTACAGCATTATTTGGAAGGACTAAAGGACATCGAGAAAACCACCGCTCACTATCAACCCAACCTCTTTAAAGCTTGCTTATACTTCAAAGTTTCTATTTTCGCAAGATATGTATTGGTAAGAGTTTCACATAGGAAAATTGTGTGAATCATTTTCTTTGAGCAAAAGCTCTACCTTGTCAAGGTAATGAGTTCTATGTCAATATTTTTCTTTTTTTCCTCTCAGCTTTAAGTACAAAATCAGTCTGCAGTGATGTGCTCAGAATTTGTGGCTCTTCAGAATGACGTTTTTCCCCAAGGGTCATCTCGTTTTGGGATAACTGCAGACTTTACTTGGGTATACTTTCATTCCTTCTTCTTTTACAAAGCCACAGGGTAAATTCAACATGACAGTGTGAGTGATATGCTTGGTAAATTTGCACTAACATATGCAAATTTGGGGAGGAATTATTTATAAGGGAGTAATATGTTCAAATTTTTTTAATAAAGAAAAGTCTAATAAGCATAAGGGAGAGTTCTGTATGAAATTGGTGACAGACTGAAATCATTTGCTAAAGGAAACCACCTCATGTGGAAATTCTAGTGTCACAGAAAATGTCATGCATGCCGAACTACCCTCTTCATTCTGATACCAGGGGTGCAGATATGGCAAAGGCCTCATTGGCCTTCAGTCGAATTTCTGTATTGTGATTGAAGAGGAGGCATCTTACCCCAGTGGGCAGGATCAATGGTTTCTGCTCTGCCTCCTTGACTCATATTGAACACATTTATCATTGGCCGATGTCAGAAAGCCTTTTCCTTGGAACCAAGGGGCTCTATGTTTGATGTAAATTAGTTGTCCTCATCAGTGAGGCTTACCAAGTTGATGCTTGTCTACTGCTCAAAAACCCCGTTCCCCCCTTTCTTTAAGACTCAGGTCCACTGTTCCATATCTTTCTTGGTTTTTGAATAGGAAGACAATTGCTTAAGGAGACTAAATCACCCTAGCAAAACCATTTTGGTTAAAGTTGATGATTCTAAGCTCATGTTACATTGTACCTTATAGTTTGTAAAGAGTTTTCACATATACCAGTTGTATGAGAGTCAAAAATAATGCAACATATATATTGTGTGAATGACGTATGTAGAATATGATAAATTGATTCTACCCTCCAGATCATATGCTGACTCATTTTTATGGTGAACAGAGAGGTAAGTATTTTTCTTTCTTATAATGATGCTTAGTCTTTATTTTCTTTGGTTAAATGTTTTTATTTGTTCCTCTATTTACTTTATACACCAGCAAATAGGTCTTTGGTTTTAAATTCCAAAAAAAAGGAGAGGGGCCCAGAGGGCAGTCTGTACAATATATTTCGATGACTGGGTGTTTTATACAGAGCCTTTTGTGCTGACTCTTGTCTTTGAGCAGCAGCTGTCAGAGGTAGTTCTCTGTGACCCAAGAATTGAGCCAAGCAAAATGATGTTAATTCTTTTTCCTATTTTTGTTTTTTTTTCATTTATTGATGAACTAATGCAAATTCCAACCGTTGATCTTCTAATGTGAATTTCCTATTATCACTTCAAATTTACATTAAAAAGCCATACAATGAACATTTGAAAACAGGCTTCCAATAATGGTTATTTTCATATTGAAAAGTTTTGAGTTCCAGGTTGTTTAGTTAATTTGATACTTGCTTAGAATAAATATCTTTTAAATTTCCTTTTGATGATATAGTCTGTAATTTTTATTAAGTCAGTTATATAGATTCATCTTAGCAGCACCTTCTGTTTCTCTGATGGAATTCATGTCTTTGCCGTGTAATTGCTTTTTATGCATGTATATTTTCCCCTAAGACTCTGAGCATCTTAGGGACAGAGACTGTCTTATTTATTTGTGATTCCTTAGTATATTTTTTTAGTAACAACTGTGGTCTAGGGAGCAAAGATCTTGAGGAATCGCAAAAAAATAAGCTTAATTTGGGAAAAAATTGAATAAATTTTTCTTGTCGAAACTACTAAGATTATTTGGATAATTATTTGAGGTTATTTGGATAACTGTTTTTATGCATGTGTCTGTGATTTTTCTTCCTCCTTTCTCCAGTTATAAGATCACGGACTTGAGCACAGGCAAATAAGCTGATGGGATATTATGAGCCTAACTAAGAATGCTGAGGTCCTGATAATCTGAGAAGTTGGTTATCCCATAGGAGGTCACACTCTCTTTCCTTTCGATTTCATAAATGGCACTGATAGAATTGGAACATTTCTTATCCATCAGAGTTCTTGCTTTTATAATTTCTTGTTACAATGAGAGGGCTTGTGACTATGACTTTACATACATTGGAGAAAAAAAATGAATGGTATGTTTCTAATTCAGTCAGATTTTGGAGGTGAAGTGAATGAATTTCAGATTTAGGTTAATTTCTAGAGTACAAAATCAGATCACCAAGTATTTGTTTGTTGAAGCATGATGACTCCTTTGCAAGATACAGTTTGAGCTATATTCAACCCCAGGATAATTTGGGATGCATGTTATTATTGGCAAGCAGATACTTAGGTTAAAATTTAATCTTTCAAGGGAAATTTCGAAGATCTCCTACATTTAGTCACTTAACACGGGATTGGACTATACTCGATCACACCTCATATAACAAATAATATTTCAGGGTGAAATGTAAGTGCTGATGGGGGAAAGATGGGACAACTAAGGTTTTCATATCTAATTTCTGCTAATCTACATTGCATGCAGTCAAACTAGGGGGTACAGACTTACGTAGAAGGTTAACTTTAAAAAAAATGCACCTAGGATATGTTTACTGTCATCCTTATTTCTGAATGAAATAATGCATTTTTATTATACAAAAGGCAGAGCATAACTTTTAAGAGCATCTTCTGATAATCTGAGAGAGCATGAACCAGTCTCATCTTTCAGAATGCTGCTAGTATTATGAGATTACGTCTATTTATTTGGGTTTGGATGAAAGTCTTATAGAACTTTTTGCTTTTTCCTAATATTTACTTTTGTTCTATATAAATGGCATCCTGAAATATAGTGATGAATTTCTAAATTTTAGTTTTCTTGTGAAAAATGGCACTCTGTTTATAGTATATGCAACAGACAGAGAAAACTACTTTTATTTTTGAAAACCTAATATTAAAAAGCTTCGTGAAAGCTCTACAAAAGCAGTGAATTTTATTTCACAAATCAAATCCATTTTAGCTTTTCTACTTTAGCTGAACTAAGATTAACATTCAAGATAGAGGAAAAATCTGCCTTGATGCCTTCATTTTATTAAACAAGAGTTGACAATGTAGAGTCCAGCCTACAATTAGGAAAGGCTACCTTCAGTTTTAGTGATACAATATTGTATTTCAATGTCATTATTGTCCCAGCTTTTATGTACTGGTTAAGCCAAGCAAAATTGCTACTGGAAATTAGGCGCTTTTTTCTGACGGTGAGCATGAAAGAAAGCCCATCTCTTTCAGTACTTGCTGCAACATGGAATCAGACAAGTGATGAGGGGTGATTGTGTTTCTTATACGATGCTGTCTCAAGAATGTAAAAATTTAGTATTTCACTTAATAATATTACCCACTGGCACTCATTTACTTTGAAAATGACAGATTATATTTTAGGAAGAAAAATTTTCAAATCCATCTGTACTTTGACATAAGTGACCTACTGAAATCATTACTGTTGACCTTGTTCAGTCACTGCGACTTTAGTAAACTTATGGGTCGGATCATTACTTACCATTATTTTTAGTAAAGTTCAACACGATGTAGAAGATAGACACAATGAATGTGAATATCCTATCTGTCCAAAGGCACAAAGCCTGTGTGTGATCAAAGGCTCCCTTGATTGCGGTTTGCAGTGTTGGGAATGGCTTGCATTCCTAGAGTTTGTTACAGCAAAAGGAGCATGAGATTTTCTGTGGACCAGAATAGGGTTGTACACAAAAAAGAGATCACTGGAAGGGTTATGGGACTCAAACAGGGGGCTTCCTTGTGGGCTAGCCCTTCAAAACCAGAGACCGAGAGGAGAGACTAAGAGGCCTGGGAGAGAAGAAATCTGCAGTTGAGAGATCTCCATAAACGAGTGAGTTCCTGAAGAACGCATAAAGCTTTCTCTGTGCAGAAGATCTAGTGCTGAATGTCCTTGGGACACCAATGCTAGACCCCAACAGCACTTCAGCTGAGACCTTTCTTGTTCTTATTTCTCCTTCTTCCCCAGTTACAACTCAGTAGGCACAAGGTAGTGGTCTACAGGAGGTAAGAAAGAAAAACAGACACAAGACAGGATGGAATAGACAAGAATCTAATCACACCTCCTTTCCTACTACAGGGTTTCAAAGACATGCCAATAATTTCCTGTAATAGAAAACTAAACATTCTTAAATTAATGAGATGAGAAGCTTATTGACTAAATGTTACTGGAGAAATTCATTATCTGAGAGAATACAGCAAAGTTTGGGACCTAGTCTAGATTTCAAACAAGGGGCAGAGAAGAACTCCCTGTACAGAGCAGGCTGCAATGTGCAAGGGAGAAAAAAGATAAGATTGTTTAGGGCTGCACCCCAGGGAGTGTTGTTTAGCAGTGAAATGGTTGCACTTAGAGGTATGGAGCTCTTTACAATGTACAAAACTTTACACGATAATGTAAAATTTATAGTATTCTTTTGCACCTCCTATAGTTATTTGTAGGATAACTAGGACAGACCTGGAAAGATTTAGGGTTTACCCAATGTCCCACAGGCTTTAAATGGTAAAGGGAATTAGAGCTCAGATGTCTGATTCCTTGGCAATCTCTTTCTGCTCCAATTAGCTGCCTCTTCTAACCACCTGTCTTTTTTGTTAAATTTTAAATTTCTTTTAAAGATTGGTACCTGAGCTAACATCTGTTGCCAATCTTTCTTCTTCTTCTTCTTCTTCTTCTCCTCAAAGCAGCCCACCCCCCCGTACATAGTTGTATATTCTAGATGTAAGTCCTTCTGGTTGTGCTATGTGGGACACTCCAGCATGGCCTGATGAGCAATGCCATGTCCACGCCCAGGATCCGAACCGGGAAACCCCAGCCACCAAAGCAGAGGGTGAAAACTTAACCAATCGGCCACCAGGCGGCCCCTAACCAGCTGTCTTTATTTTCATCAAGTTGTCATTCATTCCAGACCTATTTATCACATTTGAGCCAACACTTAGTACAGCATGGCACATAGCAGGAGCTCAATAAATACAGGTGGAATGAATAAATGGATGGATGAATAAATAACAGACAAACGAGTGTGTGATTCCATGCTCAAGATACATGGGTCTGAGTTGGTGGCCACATTTCGCACCCTTTGAGTTGCCCTAACACAAGTGACACACTGTTTTCCTCCTGAAGGTGGTAATCTCGACCTGACTTTACCTCTTTTATGATTTTGCAAGCACTCCATTGATGATTACTACTATTTTGCTGGTTTCTGAGATGTTTGTGTGCTTCATTTTAGGAGCGTAATTCTTTATGAGGATCAATGAATTGTGAATGCCAAAGTGATTTGCAGTTCTATCTCCTTTTTAGTTGTGTGTAAGAAATCTGCCAGAGGAAAATTGAAGAGGACCTTTTATATTTTTAAAGTGCACATGAATCAGACTCCTCTATCTCTTGAACTGCTCTGATACTTATTTTCTTTAGAATGAGTTTCTTCATCATCAGAAAAATCAGAAAAGTTTGAAAGTCCCCCCACTTTAGCTGGAATTCCCCATGTTGTCCATTAGTGGACCCACAGTGATCCAGAGGATAACATTTATCAATCCTCTCTTGTCATTTCCAACTTCTCTAGGTGACATTTGCATGCTTTTCCAACTTCGTCTTAGGGTATCTTCAATTGCCCTAGTCAGTGTGTTGGTATAGCCATTGATTTTATTCTGATTATATTTTCACTTTCAGCTTGTCATTCTGTGTTGAATTTGAATTTTCAGCCTTATTACCATACAGGAACATTTATGCCAATTGTTGGACTGGAAAGGAGTTGAGTGAACAGGGAGGAACTGTCTACGCACAAGGTAACTGTTGCTGGGGAAACAATTCCCTAGCAAAAATTTTTAATGGTGGCTCAATTTGAGTCAAGGTAGTTTTCACAGATGAATGGTAACATTAGAATAAATGTATAGCATTTTCTTTTGATAAATGTGGAATGAAGCCGCATGGACTATGCATTTGAACAATAACAATGTGTTCATATCAAGTCTGTAATTAGGATAGCTTATGTTTCCATTTTTGTCCATTGCTAAAAGAGTACGCTCAGTGACTTTTCTCATCATAACTAGATGACCCTTATACTGGTTTTTAAACAGTTAATGAGTTTAGATAGTTAACAAAAATGTAAGGAGTGAGTGTGGTGTAGAGGAAAGAGAATTTAAATAGATTTAGTTTTAATTCTTATCTCTGACACATATTGTCTATGTCATTTGGAGCCAGTCACTGTCTGTAAGCATCAGTCTCCTGGAGATAATAATATCTACGTGGTATGTTAGAGATGTTAGCTTATGAAAAGATTATACCTGGGAACTCAAATTCACTGTGTGCAAAATAGAACTGATCATCTGGGATGGGTGCTTGCCAGAATCAGAGGTGATTTTCTAAATAATACGGGAGCAACTTTAGAATACTGAGAGATCTAGAGGCCAGTCGAAAAGATTTATTCTACTTTCACTTAATTACTAGTCAAAACAATATTATGCAACATTAAGGTGCTAACCTACTGGTTTTATTTTTCTTGATGTTCATTCTTATGGATATTAATTCTTTTAGAAGTCTAAGCAGATTGCACCCCCACTTTTGAGAATGAGTACCAATCAAAGAGTTTTGCTCACGATCAGGAGTTAGCTTTGAAGAGCTTGTAGAGAACTTCGTGCAGCTGGTCACTTCTTTGATGGAAGAAGTGAATGCCCTTCAAGCTAGATTAATGGGCTAGTCTTTCTCTGTTCTTCTGGTTATATTAATAAACAAGCTGACAATTTTTTAAAAGAACTTTCTTACATGGTAATTTACAGGTAAAGTACAGATAGTTTCCATAGGTAGCAAAGATTTCCATTAGTAGCATTGAATTTCAAGGAAGGGGCACAGAAATTTGGGCTAATTAAGAAGAATTTACAATCATAATTTGACACTTCTACCTTTTTAATTGCTTAAGGACAAGAAACATTATTAAAAGATGATGAGGCTTAATGGGCCTCCAGACTATGAAGAGTCTCCTAGGTTGTCATTTTTACCCCAATTCTAGAAATCTTTTTCTTGCCAAAGTTTTGGCATATCCTTCATTTTGTAGTCCCTCAGGCTGCAGACTTCTGTGCTATCTTTAACTTTTTACTCTCCTAGATCCTACATCTACATCTAATTGCTTGTCAACTTTTGCTACTTTAAATCCCTGTACTACCATTGATTAGCTGTATGAAAGATAAAAATCACTACCTCCAGGTCATCCATTTAATGAAGTGTGGGATTGATAGTGGAAATCATCCTCAGAAAGTAGTGTGAGGGGCATTGATCTATAATCTTACATATGTACAGAGATTTTAGAAATCAAGTAATAGCCACGAATTCTTAGTTTAAAGAATATTCTACATATGTATTAGCCTGCATTCTCCATAAAATCAGGAGAGAAAACTTAAACATGCCAATGCTTTATGGAGAATAAAAGGAAGTGAGGCAGGAAAGGAAGGAAAGTAAACACAAGATAGTGCTTACCTTACCAAGTTGGCCAGGATTCCACAAGTAGAAAGACCTGCTGTTAGATCACACGCATGTCTTTAGAAAGTCCTTATGGGAACAAAGAATCCTAAAATTTATATGGAACAACAAAAGACCCTGAATAGCCAAAGGATTCCTGAGATAAAAGATCAAAGCAGAGGTATCACACTCCCAGGTTTCAAAATATACTACAAAGCCATAGTAACCAAAACAACATGGTACTGGCACAAAAACAGACACACAGATCAATGGAACAGAATCAAGAGCCCAGAAATAAATCCACACATTTTTTTTTTTTTTTAAAGATTTTATTGTTTTCCTTTTTCTCCCCAAAGCCCCCCAGTACATAGTTGTATATTCCTCATTGTGGGTCCCTCCAGCTGTGGCATGTGGGACGCCACCCCAGCGTGGTCTGATGAGCAGTGCCACGTCCGCGCCCAGGACTCGAACCAACGAAACACTGGTCCGCCTGCAGCGGAGCGCGCGAACTCAACCACTCGGCCACGGGGCCAGCCCCCAATAAATCCACACATTTATGGGCAGCTAATATTCAACATGGGAGCCAAGAGCATATGATGGAGAAAGGAGAATCTCTTCGATAAATGGTGTTGGGAAAACTGGACAGCCACATGCAAAAGAATGAAAGTAGACCATTCCCTTACACCATGCACAAAAATCAACTCAAAACGGATTAAAGACTTGAATGTAAGACCGAAAACCATGAAACTTCTAGAAGAAAACATAGGGAGTACGCTCTTTGACATCGGTCTGAGCAACATATTTTCAAGTCCCATGTCTGATCGAGCAAGGGAAACAAAAGAAAAAATGAACAAATGGGACTACATCAAACTAAAAGTCTTCTGCACAGCAAAGGAAACCATCAACAAAACGAAAAGACAACTTAACAATTGGGAGAAGATATTTGCAAACCATATGTCAGATAAGGGGTTAATATCCAAAATATACAAAGAACTCATACAGCTCAGCAACAAAAAAAACAACCACCCAATTAAAAAATGGGCAAAAGATCTGAACAGAGATTTCTCCGAAGAACACGTACAGATGGCCAATAGGCATATAAAAAGATGCTCAAGATCATTAGCTATCAGGGAAATGCAAATCAAAACTACAGTGAAGTATCACCTCACTCTGGTCAGAATGGCTGTAATTAATAAGACAGGAAACAACAAATGTTGGAGAGGATGTGGAGAGAAGGGAACCCTTGTACACTGCTGGTGGGAGTGCAAACTGGTGCAGCCACTACTGAAAAGAGTATGTAGTATCCTCAGAAAATTAAGAATAGATCTACCATATGATCCAGCTATCCCACTGCTGGGTATATATCCAAAGAACTTGAAAATGCAAAGGCATAAAGATACACGCAGCCCTATGTTTATTGCAGCATTATTCACAATAGCCAAGACTTGGAAGCAACCTAGGTGCCCATCAAGGGACGAATGGATAAAGAAGATGTGGTATTTATACACGATGGACTACTGCTCAGCCATAAGAAATGACGAAATCCAGCCATTTGTGACAACATGGATGGACCTTGAGGGTATTATGCTGAGTGAAATAAGTCAGAGGGAGAAAGTCAAATACCATATAATCTCACTCATAAGTAGAAGATAAAAACAACGACAAACAAACACATAGCAATGGAGATTGGATTGTTGGTTACCATGGGGGGTGGGGAAGGCAAAAAGGGTGATTAGGATCACATGTGAGGGGACAGACTATAATTAGTTTTTGGGTGGTGAACGTGATGTAACCTACACAGAATTTGAAATATATTACGATGTACATGCGAAAGCTAAAAGAAAAAAGAAAGGCCTTATGGAATCCAGGAAACTTTGAACAATCCTTCTTCCTGTGTCTTCTTTCTCATTGGTCAAAGTTAACTGTCCTGCACAAGTAGGTTGTGTTACTCGGCCCTCCCTTAATCCTCTCCTACCCAACCCCCACCGCAAACCACCATCCAATGACCATTCCACCCCCCGTAGCTCCCACCCCTGCAGGAGCAATGAAAGTCAGAAAGTGTTGAACCGCCTGGCATTGGAATTGCTGCAGCTCCCACTATGGTGACTGAGATGGAGGCTTTGACCAAGTGTCACCCTTGCCCACAGGGAACCTGAAACAGCTGACGTATTAGCACATGAGGGAATACAGACAAAGACCAGGGCTCCTCAAGGCCAAGGGAATCGGGAGAGGCTTGGAGTCTGTCTGGCACAACATAAATTCAAGACTGTAGAAGGTTGTGATTAGGATTTTAAGAAAAGTCATGGCAAATCACAGAATAATCAATGATAAGCTAACTAATCAAAGTACCAAGTTCTTTTTCTTTTTTCTCTGGTTTGATATGTGTCGACTCCTTGAGGAAATACTTGAAACATTGAATATCTGCAGTTTATTTGTTGATAATCGAAACTTCTGGTACTTGATTGGGAAACCCAGATACTAACTGGAACCTCATGTTAAGGAGTTACAGAGCTTGACTTGATAAGCCTAGTATGCTGTCTCACTTGTCCTCAGCAACAGCTCAAGCTGATCAACTAGTCACAGTAAACAGTACATCGATGCTTGTATATGTAATAATTACTACAAAAATTTAAGAAGCTTCAATTTTTATTTTAAATAGTTGATGTTGATGGATTACTATTTTATAATGGATCAACACCTAGATGGCATTAACAAGAACTAATATTTTGGGGATTATTCAATTCCAGATATCGTCATGAGAGATTTATTGGTAGTGTCTTGTTTAATCCTCACAACGCTGTACCAATAATACTATATTATTTTATTTTACGGATTAGAAGACTGAAGTTTAAATAATTTAAATAAATTGCCCAATGTCCCACTATAAGGGACAAAATCAACAATTAGATTCAAGATATCTCCATCCAGATCATGAATTTTAACTTTGTAATTTGGAAAAAAGAAATGTACGGAAAAGTTGCAAGGATAATGCAAGAAACTCACAAATATCTTTCACCTAGATTCTCCACTTACTGAAATTTTGCTAGATTTACACACACACATACTTTTCAGTAGTACTTATTTCTTATATATTTATGTCCATATATTATATTTATTGTTGAACCATTTGAGAGAAACTTGCAGACATTAAGCCCCTTTACCCCTAAATATTTCAGGAGTTTTCTTTTAAGAAGAACATTTTCTTACAAGGATCAATTCAGGAACTTTAATATTGATATAATGCTATCATCTAATGTATAGTCCAAATTCTAATTTTGCAAATTATCCATAAAAAATATTTTATAGGCTCTAGACTAATCCTTTAATCTGCAAGATATTTCAGACTTTCTTTTACAACATTGTCAATTTGAAGAGTATAGAGTTGTTTTCACAATATTCCTCAATTTGGGTTTATCTGATTGTTCTCTCATGATTCAATTCAGGTTACATGATTTTGTTAAGAGTCTTGAATGCCTAATAACTGCATCCTTCTCAGTGCATCATATCAGGAGGCACCTGAAGTCAGTTTGTCTCGTTGCTGTTCTCAACGTTGATCATTTGGTGCAGGTTTCTCCACTGTAAAGTTACTATTTTCTCCTTTGAAACCAATAAGTAATGTGCAGGACATATAATGATACCTTGTAAATATATTGTCCACCATAAAACTTTAATCCAAGGGAACTGTTGGTAATTCTTCCCTGAATTAATTATTACTATGATGGTTGCATAATGATGGTTTAAAAAAATATGTTGTATTTGTTTTCTAGGGCTGTCATAACAAAATTCCACAGACTTAATGGTTTAAGCAACAGAAATTTATTTCCTCACAATTCTGGAGGCAGATTTGTTTTTATCTGAGGCCTCTCTTTTTGGCTTGCAGATGGCCACTTCCTGCCATGTCCTCACATGAGCATCCCTCGGTCTGTGTTGTCTGTGTTGTCTGTGTTGTCTGTGTGTTAATCTCCTCTTCTAACGTCTAGTTGTATTGGATTAGGGCCCACCCTAAAGACCCCGCTTTAACTTAATCACCTCTTTCAAGGCCCTATCTCAAAAACACAGTCACATTCTGGGGTACTGGGGCTTAGGGATTTAACAAAGGAATTTTAAGGGGAAACAATTCAGCCCATAACACCTGCCATTTATTCCATATTCATTAGGTAGCTGTCTACTGTAAGAAAGAATTTATGTATACGTGTGTATTATGCATGTACATATATGTATAAACTCTCAGTATAGACTGATAGAGTCTTTTTAAATTAATGGAATATAATCCATTATTGTCATTATTCATTTTCATGCTCTAGTTGTTCCTGATTTGGCCTGTGGGAAACCTTTCAAACTACCTCCAGTGTCATTTTTACATGACCCCCTAATTTGTTGAGCCCTTCCCTACTTTCTGGAACAAAAATATATTCTAAACTCGTTTCATACTTTCCCTGCCCTAGCCCTAGAATCAGTCACTTCTCCAAGGAGTCTTGATTCCTTTTGGTGGGCGATGGCATTCAGAAACCCAGATCCAGGCAAGGACATATATTCTTAGCCATTATATGAAAACAATGTCAAAACATAAAATAGGATTAGTGAAAATATAATTAAATACTGATTAGATAAATACATATTATAATAAGGCCAAATTTGTTGAAACGTGGAATCCAAGTACGAAAATGATAATAGAAGTCTATCATGATGAAAAGAGAGAGAGAGACAAAAAGACAGATTTAGACAAAATGACTTGGGGGTATTGAGGAATATAGTTTTTTAAATGCAAACCTTAAGAAGTACAGAGTAACTCACAATATTTATCCCATGTATTTGGAAAGTAGAACTGAATAGTACACTTTTCCTAATTGCTCCCCTTTTCAGGCCTCTGAGTCTTCATATAGATTTCTAATCTGCTTTCTTGGTAAATCAAGTTATAAAAGACCTTTAAAGTAATGCTCAACAATCACGACTAAAATGAGAGAATAAATTCAAATACCGCTAGACGAATAGGGAATATTGCTGACATAAGTTGTTAATAATGAAAATACTGACCAGCAAAGGAACTCACTGATGTAGGATCTGTCTGAAAGCATATTGATTCTTGAGTACATTAATCCCTTATAGAGAGGAATTAATGTCAAGGAGTGAGTCATGGGCCAAAACATAAGATACTTTCAAATGCGTTTTCAGAGCTTATACAGTGTGCTCATCTGTGGCAACCTCTGGTTGTTAAACAATTCAGATGCTTCTATAACCTGATCCTATGATGCATCAGGGAGAGGAAAAGACTTTTTAGGGAGACTTCATTCCTCTTCACAATTTCAAGGCAGCAAAGTACCAATTAGTACTCTGGGAAGGAGTAATTTACCATTTCATATGAGGATAACTTAAAAGAGAAATACATATGCTAAGATTATGAAATCTCTCATTTATTGTATCAGGCACTGTGCATTTATATTGTTACATTGAATTTGCACAATCACTATATTAGGCAGCTATTATTATTTCTATTGTGTAGGTGTCGAAAATTAGTTCTAGAAGTGTTAAATAATTTTACTAATATAATACATCTTTTAAGACACAGAGCAAGGATTCAAACTCAGAGATCCTTGATTCAAAAGTCTGGTTTTCAGTATTCTGCATCATTATCCTTCATAACATCTGGTTATTTATCAAAAGTATAAAAAATGATCAAAACAAACTTACCATGCTAGAATGTTCAATTAGGTTGGTTACCACCTTGATATAATATTAAAGTACTGGTTATTAAAATATTATCAGTGACTTCTACTTCCAGGAAGATGAAATAGATGTACTTTTACCTATTCCTCCCACAAAGAACAGCTAAAAACCCTGGACATTAGATAAAACAGAAATAAGAAAGGTGGAAAGTCGTATGCAGACTGGCTAAGGATCTTTAAACCTGAGCAATGACACAATGGTCAGTTCCATGGATTTTCATGGAGAATGAAACCACTGACACCATGAGGTATGAGGCCTCATTACCTTCTGGCTAGGGTGAAAGTGCAGCTCCCCGTTTGGACTTCCCTGACAATACCTTATTGGAGATTTGGGGGATTTTGTTACAGACTGGCAAAGGTGGAAGTCTAGGTTCCACACATGGCCTTTTCTGGTGGGGGTGGGAGTGCCCCTACAGTGTTTTCTATAGTGTTTAGCTAAGTAGAGCACTTATTATCTAAAATTTTCTGACTTGCTAGATTGCCCCTTTCCTGGCCCTTTTCATGAGATTTTTTTCCCCACTTTTGTTGGCACTTGTGGGTTGTCAGCTTCTCTGGCACTCAGTCTGAAACCTGGACATTTTGGGGAATAGGGAAAGAGAAAATCCATGGAACTGACCATTGTGTCATTGCTCAGGTTTAAAGATCCTTAGCCAGTCTGCATACGACTTTCCACCTTTCTTATTTCTGTTTTATCTAATGTCCAGGGTTTTTAGCTGTTCTTTGTGGGAGGAATAGGTAAAAGTACATCTATTTCATCTTCCTGGAAGTAGAAGTCACTGATAATATTTTAATAACCAGTACTACCTCAGACGCTGGTAAGGAGGTGTCCCTCACACTTCCTGTTGGGGCGGTGTCAGAGGAGGCCTAAAGGAGTCAGGACTTTCACTGTAAATCAGCAATAATGAGACCATCTTCCCTTGGTGTCAGTGGAGGCCATTCATGGAGCAGTAGTGAGGCACTCTTGCCCCTCTCAGTCATGGTAATGTTAACGGAGGATAGCAGAGAATCTAGACTTCCAACCCATTAGGCAATAAGAAGTCAGTATACCACTTGCCTGACAGGAACATTGTCACAGAAGTCCTGCTATAATAACAGATTTAAACAAGATCCAGCATTTCAAATATCAAAATGTTCAAGTTTCAATGGACAATTAGTTATATGAACAACCAGGAAAACCCCAACTTTAATGAGAAAAGACAATCAACAGGTGACAAAATTGAAATGACACAGATAGAATTATCCGACAAGGATTTTAAAGCAGCAATCATAAGAAAGCCTCGATGAGCAATTACAAACATGTTTGAAACAAATGAAAAATAAAAAGTCTCAACAGAGAAATAGGAGATATAAAGGAGAAACAAATGGGAATTTTAGAACTGAAAAATGTAATAACCAAAATAAAAAAAAATTCAGTGGATGTGCTCAACAGTAGAACAAAGAGGACGGAGAAAAGAATCGGTGAACCTGAAGAAAGAACTTAATTTGAACAACAGAGGAAAAATAGACTGAAAGAATGAACAGAACCTCAGGAACCTGTGGGGCTCTAAGCAAATATCTAACATTCATGTCATTGGAGTCCCGGGAGGAGAAGAAGACAGAGAGAGGGGATGAAAAAGTCTTCAAAAAAATAATGGCTGAAAACTTCTCACAATTACAAATGACATAAAACTACAGATTCAAGCAGCTGGCTGAACCCCAAACAAAATAAACCCAAATAAATCCATGCCAAGACATGTCATAGTCAAACTTCTGAAAAACTAAAGACAAAGAAACAAAATCTTGAAAGAGAGAAATGACACTTTACCTATAGGGGAAAAAGAATTTGAATGATAGATTTCTCATCGGAAACCAGGAAGGTCAGAAGGAAATGGCACAACATTTTTCAAGTACTGAAATAAAAGAACTGTCAAGCCAGAAATACGTACCTAGTGAAAATATCCTTTAAATGAAGGGGAAATCAAAACATTCTTACGTGAAGAAAAACTAACAGAATTTGTTGCCAGGAGACCTGCACTAAAAGAATGGCTAAAAGAAGGAATCTTGAAAAATCAGGAAGGAAGAAAGAACAACAGAAAGAACAAAAATATGGGTAAATAGAATAGGCCTTCCTTCATTTCTTGAGTTTTCTAGATTATGTTTTATCTTTGAATCCAAAATTATAACACTGTCTGATACGGTTTTCTATGAAGAGGAAATATTTAAGACAATTGTATTATAAATAAGAGAAGACAAAGGAAGTTAAGATTTCTTCACTTCCTTTGAAATCATAAAATGTTGATATCAGTAGACTGTGTTAAGATATGTGTATATAATATAATACCTAGAGCAACTACTAAAAAAGGCATATGAAGAAATATACTCAAAAATGCTAAAGATAAATCAAAATGGATTCTTTAGTAAAAGAATGTTCAAGTAGCCGACAGAAAAGCAAGAAAAACAAAATAGAAATGAAAAACAGAGAGCAAAAACAGAAAACAAAAGATAAAATAGCGGACTTAAGTCTTTAACAAATCAATAATTACATTAACTGTAAATGGTCTAAATACACAAATTAAAAGGCAGAAATTGGCAGAGCGGATTGTAAACAAAATGAAACAAAACATGACCCAAATATATGTTCTTTTACAGGAAACTTCAAATATAGGTTAAAAATCTCTATGGACTCCTTTTTCTATAAATATGTAATTACAGTCATGCATTGCTTAATGATGGGAATATGTCCTGAGAAATGTGTTTTTAGGTGATTTTGTCATTGCCTGAATGTCATAGAGTGTACTTACACAAAACCTACATAGTATAACTTATTACACACCTAGGCATTTATGGAACTAATCTTATGGGACCACTGTTGCATATGTGGTCTGTCATTGACTAAAACATCATTATGCAGTGATGATTGTCTTGCTTTGTTATCTTTTAGCAAGAAAAGAAATAAAGACTGATAACTATAGTAAAACTTTGCCTATTACAAAATATAATTTTTCAGCTTGCACGAATAAAGGGTAATAAAAATAAAAATATTAAAATGCTGATGTTAATTGACTGAATAAAAAAATTTAAACAGAGGCATGAAAATTTCCTTAATACTGATCAAGAAGAAAGTTAACTTAGGCAGCAGTGTTGGTGGAGTTTCTTTTTGTAAACCATCTTCATCTAGTATATTAAAAAAATCCAGCAGAAAAAACAGAGTTATAATTGTGCTAATCTATGAACAAATGGAGGATAGGAATTTTTGCAAGGAAATAGTTCTCTCTTTGTTTTTTTTTTTTTCCTTTTCTGCTTTATCTCCCCAAATCTCCCCTGGTGCATAGTTGTATATCTTAGTTGCAGGTCCTTCTAGTTGTGGAATGTGGGACGCCACCTCAACATGGCCTGACGAGCGGTGCCATGTCCGCGCCCAGGATCTGAACCAGCGAAACCCTGGGCCACTGCAGCATAGTACATGAACTTAACCACTCGGCCACAGGGCCAGCCCCAATAGTTCTCTCTTAAAACAATATTCCATCTCATACTGAAAGAAATGTTCGTAAGGGGTTTAATTTTGTTGGTCTAGTTTAGTTTCTAAAAATAGAGTTCAAGTCAACAAAATACTGTTAGCAAATTAAAGCCCAAGACATCATTAGGTAGACTATATATAAAAAAATAGTGATGTTTACAGTGTGAAAAATGATTTAAAAAAAGTTTGGGGTACCTAAGAACACATTGTTGCCACTATTTTCCAATTCAGGGCATTTGAAATTGCTCCTCAGAATGACTTTGCTATTGGAAAATTCCATTCTGACTTGCAGATAAAATCTCATGCTAACAACTCCCCAGCATTTAGATATACTCTAATACTGATGAAGAGGAAATTTTATCCTTATGTAAATCAGTCATATAACAATATGCACCACCTCTAGAATATTTAAGAGATTTACAATATCAACCTATTTCACTGTGGTCAAAAGGAGAAAACAATAAGTCCCTATGACAAAGAACTAACTAGATAGTCAAAGACCTTCTTGAATAGTTGGAAGCAGATGTTTTAAGAATTTGATATAAAAAAATGTCTTAGATCTCAGTATTTTAGGAATCAAAAACAAAAGTATGCAAAATACAGTTCCTTTTACCTGTTTTTTTTAAAATGTATATCACTGAGCTAAAAATAATACAATTTAATAATATAGATTCATATTCACTCTATATGTAATTCACATAAAGCCATTACTTCTTTAAATAGAAATAAGTAAGAAATAAGTACCTTTTAACATAATGTGTTGCTTGCTGGTCCTTTTCCACACTAAAAAATAGAAATACAAGTTACCAATGACATAAGAACCTTTTAGCATAATGTGTTGTGGGAGAATTTCATTTCCAATTGCTCTGGAATTTCTCTCCCTTGTTTCTGTTGTTTTTTTTAATTTTGCACAAATTATATCTTATTAATACTTTATTTTCCTTTTACAATATATTTCTTTATTAAAGCTTTTGTTTGCTAAGTTTAGATTTGTATTTCAGCACTTTCATTTTCTTTCTTATTTCTTCTTGCTTTTTTCTTTTCAGGAGTTACAGCCCAGCTATACTTTTTAATATTAGATCTTCATCTTTTTATAAAGGTATAATAATGAAGTTTATCATATAGAAGGCTAACTGGTTGTCTCAGATGGGAACCTATTTATGGTCACGCTTAGCTAATGAAACATTACTGATATCTAGCATAACGTTTACTAAGTTGTTAGAGTTTGGTTTGTGAAACTGGCAATCCCATACTAACTTTTAAGAGCTATTGTGTTTTTCCGAAGCTTGGCAAAGACTGTCTAACTTGGCTGAATTTAAGGCCTCACTAAATGCATCACCATTTTTGTTTTTCTAGAGGCGAAGGGGCTTCTGAAAAATTACTTGCAACTTTGTGAAGTTGTTGTCTTGTAAGAAAAAGTACTTCCTGGAACAGAATAATTTTTGCAACTTTCTCTTTATTTTTTGCTGAGGAAGATTGTCCCTGAGCTAACATCCATGCCAGTCTTCCTCTATTTTGTATGAGGGCTGCTGCCACAGCATGGCTCATGAGTGGTGTAGGTCTGCGCCCAGGATCCAATCCCTTGTACCTGGGTTTGCCAAAGCAGAGTGCGCTGAATTTAACCACTAGGCCATGGACTGGCCCTTTGCAACTTTCTTAAATTCGCGAGCGTCGCTTCTCTTGGAGAATGTAATACCTAGCTTTTTTTTTTTTTTTTTTAACAATGTTACTTGTTGGACATAAGGTCCTTACTTTGCAATTGGTTGAAACAACTTTTAAGTTTCTTCTAATCTATAGGAGTTTCTTTTCTCTCTCCTTCTTTCCTTCCATGCTTCCTTCATCCTTCCTCTCTCTCACTCTCCCCCACCCCCTTTTTTTATCTTTCTCTTCCTTGCAATTTATTTGTTGAAGAAACTGAGTTGTTTGTCATATGGAGTTTCCTAGAGTCAGAGTTTTGCTGACTCCATCCAATTGTATTGTTTAACATGTTCTGTTGCCCCGTATCTTTTCTGTAAATTGGTAGATAGTGTTTGATCAAATTCAGATTGGCAATTTCAAAAAGGCAGAAGAACACCATTTATGATATGGATTTCATCAGGAGGGCCACAATCTCTGGATGTGTCTCATTTTGTGATGCTAGCAGCCGCTGGGGATCATTAAATGCATCCCTCCTTTTTCTTCATTAGGGGCTACAAAATGGAGATATTCTAATTCGATAATTCCTTCCCCATTTATTAGCTGGAAAATTTCTGTAAAGAGAAACTTTCTGTCATCACTATTTCATTACCCATGAACACAGATTTTATGGAAAAGAAAGTATAAGTGATATAAAAACTCATATTTTCTAGAAATTAAAGTTTAACAGATTGAAACACCAGCATACTCTTTTTAAACTGAGATGAAGAAAATATTGAATATGAAAGTTTTTACCAAAATCCCAAAAGCAGACCTCACAAGGTGAAACCAAATGGATTTTAGAATCTCCTAAAAGAGAAAGCTTATTTTCATTCTCAGTTATATTGTTATTGATGATTCTGCTCTATGAGTATGAATACTTTTAGTCTGGATTTAAGGCAGTGCTAAGGTGCCTTACACCAAATGGGTTATCAATCTTTACACTGAGGACAATAAGGAAACTCATATTTCTTTTGCTAAGACTCCTTGTGTTCCAGTTTTAAAAATGTGGTTAAAACTAATATGGTTAGTTTAAAAATAGTTTATTAGTATCCTTAGGGCTTTTTGGTTAGACAGTAGTCTTATGTCTTAGATAAATGAAGCACTTCTTTACCTGGGATCAGCCATAAATTTTACATCTTTGATACTATGTGAATATAATTGATCATTTGTAATTGAAGTAATTTTGAGACCTGGAACCCAAGTGCAGTGGTAACAAAACTTAAAAGGGCTTACAAGTCAATCTTAGCTCTTTTATGTATGTGTTTTAGAGAGGCAGTAAACATTAAGAAATAAAAAAGTGTCTGCTAGAGGAGTTTTGCATTGCTCATGCACAGAAGGTTTTCCAACTTTCTACCTCAGAATACTTTATATAATTTCAGATATAATCGTATTTTCTATTTTACCATTTATGATATCAAAACTGCAAAATGAGTCTGTTCTTATTCAGAATATTAGTAGTTTGAAAATGGTGTATAGTTATTTGTCTTTTTTATATATAGTGATCAGAGTTAAAGAGTATGTCAAATTGGGGTACCGTATATAAAGTCTTATTATAAAGGTTTTTTATTTTAGCTTTATAATGAATTTTTGTACTGGCAACTATAATTTCATAAAAATGCGTAGTATGTGAAAGCACGCACTATTATTTGGATTTAAAAACTAGTTATTCATAGTCCCATGTGTCTCTGTGTGTACAAATATATAGAAGTCATTCTAAAAATCCGAAGGCATACATATCCAGGCTTCCGTTTAGCAGCAGGTCAAAAGAACTTTTAGCCCAGTCTCTGAGGATTTCTTTCTATTACAAATATGAAAGTGGGATGTTAAAAAAAAATCTAAAATTTAATAATAATAGAAAAGCTACCCAAGACTGCATTCTGCTTGATGGCTCCAGAGAGTAGAAAGAGATTATGTTAAAGCATAAATGGAGCTTTAACATTTTTAAATCCAGAGGGTCTAATCTAATCTAATCCTTTTCAATCCAATTTTTTAAAATGCATCCTAGACATCAGATTAAAGCATGTGCTTTGCTTTCTAGGCCATTTTAAACAGACTCAGCATCTGTGCTTCTGACCCTCCATGTAGCAGTTAAAAAAAAATGATTTAGGAGAAACAAAAATAGAATAAACCGTGTGTGTGTGTTTGTGTGTATCCATGTGGACGTGTATATATAATACATATATATGATTTTGCTAAGTCTTGTTAAAGAACGATTACTATATGTTTTTAAGTGAACAAAAATGGAGAATCAAATTAGAAGCCTGTTTGTAAAGATAATATTTTGGAGCGTGATTCAATGGCTTCTGCTTCATCGCCATGCCCAGTGCCAGTTGCTGCTTCAATCCGTCTCATGTCTACTTTCCAGTGGAGCACTAGAGGCCTGCATATAGCTTATCAAACCTGGCTCCACTTCCAGCTATTTCCAGTTTGCCTGAATTATCCTTTATGTGAAAGCTACTGCTGGGTTAATTACCTTTAATTCCTTTTCTTGCAACCCCCCCAGCCAACACAGGCCAGAGACCTCAGAGGCTCTCTCCCCAGGCCTTCTTCCACACTGCAACCTGGCCTTTCAAAACACAGCACACCCTTCTCTTCTTGCTTCTTTCCATGTTTATTACTGAAAAAAAGAATGAAACCTTTGCCATGTGGCAATGCTTAGGTATGTCCTAAAATCCTTTTATCTTCAATTTGGAATTAAGGTACCGTTACTTGAATAAAGAAACTTCCAGGACTCTCTGTCCTCCTTTCTTGTGTTGTCATTTATTCCTAAATTTAGCTCCATTAATTTTAGTGATTTAGCACCAAAATAATTGACCACGTTGAAATTTACTTTTTATAATGGTACCTCCTCTTGCATCAGATTGTGAAATTACTACTTTTCAGAGGTGTATTTACTCAAACTTCGGTTCTTAAAGAGACCAGGGTGTTTCTCTTGCTAAAGATTTGAAACACATTCTGAAGATAATTGAACAGTCTGTCAACAGTCATTCACCGGTTTCTGCATAAGTGGAAATCTCCCATTTCAAAGCGTGAGTCTAGACCTAAGAAGCATAATCTGTAATTCAGGGCTTTCATAGTGTTTTGTTCATTCTGCTAACACTGACTTCAAACGATATTGTACTCAGTCAGCTACACGTTCATTTTCCCTAAAATTTTGCTATTCAAAGAGCACTAGATCAACAGCTCTGGCATCACCCAAGATTATGATAGTAAAGAAGAATCTCAGGCCCCACCTCAGACCTGCTGAATAAAGAAACAACATGTGTTTTTGAGGAAGATTAGCCCTGAGCTAACATTTGCCACCAATCCTCCTCTTTTTGCTGAGGAAGATTGGCCCTGAGCTAACATCTGTGCCCATCTCCCTCTATTTTATATGTGAGATGCCACCACAGCACGGCTTGATAAGTGGTGAGTATGTCTGTGCCTGGGATCTGAACCAGGGAACCCCAGGTCACTGAAGCAAAACGTGCAAACTTGACCGCTGTGCCACCGGTGGCCCCAGGAAACAACATTATAACAAGTCTCCAGGAGAATTACATGCACATTAAAGTTTAATACAGAGTGTTCTAAAATACTGTCAGTTCCTTGAAGACAGCCCACAGTATACCCTCAATAAATGTGTGTTGAGTTGGATCTGAATACCCAAGCCACATAGCTTCTGTAAAGTCATAAACCAGTTCCAATTTCTGGATTTAAAAACAATAAAGCATTAGCTGACATATATATGACATATATATTTAAATATAATTATATATAATTTAAATATAAATGGACATATAATTTATGGGAAATAATTCAGCAAAATGCTCAAGATAATAAATATCAGTAATATGTATATAAAGTATAAAAAATAAAGTAAATGAAATATGCTAAAAAGAACTCTACAGAGTTTCGACTGATTTCCTGCTTTATTTATTTCTGTGCATCTCTAGAGTGAACCTCTGAGTCTATGTGTTAGAATAGCATGGAAAGAGAGTAATCAAAGTGACAAAATTATTAGGTCAATAAAGGAACTCCAAATAGAATAAGTTGATTTGTCAAACTACGCTCTTGATTCTTCTGCTATAGGTACTATGTCCTGAACAGATATAATCTCAAACCTCCAATATGTTTTCTGCTCAATTTGAGAGGAGATTTCAAAATTTTTCATTTTTGAGCTAAAAAAGCTCTAACATTTCCTTTTTAAAAATATTTATTCTTAATACACTCTCAGCACTTCACATTACGTCAACACAGGCAAAAGAGTTCCACATCCACCTCCACCTCAATAAGGAGCAAACTCTCCATTTCCGAGTCAGAGCTCTTCCCCTTCCCTCCAGTTGTCTCCTCTGTTGTACCTCCTGTCTCTCTGAATGACCCCGCCACCTCCCAGCCCCTCTCCCCAATCCAAACATCTGAATATCAATGTAGATTCTTTCCTCTCCATTCCTTGACTATATCTTACTGACAGGGTGATTATTGAAAAGAGCACCTCTGACTTTAATACTCCGAAGCTTAACATCTTCCCTGGTTCCTCACAGCTTGTGGGATAAGATGAAATTTTCTGACCACAGCCTGTGGGACTCTCTTTGAACTGCCCTGGCCCTCTATCCTCATTTCCCCGCCCCATTCCCTCATATATCCAAGAGTCCACTCATTCTAAGTTACTTGAAGTTCCCCAAATTCTCTGTGCTTTTCAGTTGCTCTGGCTTTAGTCATAGTGATCCCTTGGTGAAGTCACAAATATCAGAGAGACGTCTGACAGGACAGTCAGCCAGATCTGGGTTTCTCCCCCAAGCATTGCTTCTGAATAGTTGTATGGCTCAGCCCAGTTTATTACTTTTTGTTTAGAAATTTGTGTATTAATTTTGTTTATCTTCATTTATCATGAAGATAATAAAAGTGTCTTATTACACTTATCTTTACATGATGACAATGTGAAAATGTATATAAATTGCTTTGCATGATAACCATGCAATATATTTTAGTGGCATTGTTATTATTACTATTATGACTGCCTAAAATTCAGCTCTGGTATCACATCTTTTGGGAAGTTTCTTTTCTTTTCAATCTAAACTGGAGTTCCCACAGCTTCTGGAACACATCTTTATCATAATATTTATTGCAGTATATTTTAGTAGTCTGTTTTCCTTTCTGGGTCCTCTTAAATAAGCTGATCTACTTGAGATGACTGTGCCTTTCACTTCGCAAGGCCAAAGCTCAGGAGAGCACTGCCCTAGAATGGAAACTCAATAAATACTGGTTAGTCTATATTGTCATTTATGTATATAAGCTATATATCTCAGTCCCAAAATATCTTAAAGCCTCAAATATGTGTTATACAATGATTTAGTAGAGAACTGATTGAATTCTAAAACATAAAATAATTTGATTTCAAGATACAAAACGTTTTTCTTTAAATGTTTTATTTAAATTATGTGATTGTTATGATTTTATGTCTGTTATAAATTTTATGATGTTATAAATTTTATGATTGTAATGATATGTTAGCTACTACCTTGGTATATGGAGTGAAAATATGTATATTAATAATGATATTAACATTACTGAATTTTAATTTTTAATTTTAATGATCTCTATATTGAACAAATTGATGTTAATTTAAAAATATTTGGCATGGTAAGTGGCCAAAGTTAACTATGCTATTGTGTAAAATATCTGAAATGAATGATTGTAAGATGGATTTGTCTTATAACGCTGCCAAGTTAATAGCTTGAAGAATTTAAACCTATGGTCTATACAGAAAATGTTACTGGAAGAGTATAGAGACTTATTTAAGCCATTTGAAGATCTGTGGCAGTTCTAATGTACGTTTTACATCTCTAATAGAAGTAATGAAGAACATGGTCTGTGTTTGTTTATTCTAAATAGCCTCTTTACTGCCAGAGTAGATGGATATCAAAATCAATTATATGTGTCAAATCTAGTTTAAAATTATTGTCAAAATGGTCGATTTCTTCCATAATGTTTTTTATTTATTCACAAAGAGCAAGAAACACTGGGAACCCTTGATTCTATCTATGAAGTTTATCTGTCTATTTATTATCTATCTATCCATCCATCTATAATCAACAGATATGAGGAAATTTAAAGGGAGATACATAAGAACTAAAATATTTTTTTCTTTAAGCAATAGAGCCTAATGAGAAAATTGTATTGAAAGCCTCAGAGGGGAGAAAAGACTTCAAAGAGAGAAAAAAAATTCTGGACAAAATAGAAAATGTATTTCTGGCTCAAAATTATCACCCGAAATAAGCTACCAGAAAGACAGGGCCCTTTCTCTCTTAAAAGACCTATTGCATAATATGAAAATCTTTTAAGCAGTATGTAAATTCTATTCCAACAAATGCTCACATATGAAAAAGTTGATAAGGAGACAATGAGAAATTGTGTGGATGTGAAAATGCCAGTCATCTATGACTAGAAATAACATCTACTGATTAATTTTAATACATTTCCCTAAGGTATAGATACCCACAAAAAGAAAATCAAAGTAGTGTGAGAAATACAAATATTTTGATTCTTGGAGAACTTCTTTGCATACTTCTACCCAAAGCACCTACCATCCCCACTGGCAGCTTGACAACACTCCAAACTACCATCTACTAATTAACTCAGCTGTCAAATTTTCCCTCTGACACCGTTTGCCACCTGCACCACCTGCTCAAGAAGATGACAATAAAATGTAAACTTAAACTCCTGAAGGAGGTTTTTCAAATGGTCACTGGAGAAAAGAAAACAATATTTTGTTGTCTAACCAGAGAACACGCATAGGTGGGAGTAGCCTAAGGTTACTGCAGGGCTGTCTTGGGGAAATTTAAGCTCAAATGTTGAAATCGTGTGGTTCCTTTCACTCCACGGTCTACTGCTTTTACTCTATAAAGAATCAGGGAATTATCTAACACAGAAAGCCAAAAGAACAACTTCTTCAGGTAAAGTGTGATATGATGCCTGAAGAAAAAATTACCTAAGCACCCCATACTCTTGCACAGTGTTTTACTGGAGTTGCAAGAACGAAAGAAAGAATTGTTGAACACTCAGGACAAGAAGAAAAATGAAGTCTGCACTGTGCCTGAATTTCCCTTAAGAAGTCTCCAGGTAAATTCATATTCTTTTTTCTGCAAGCAGCCTTCATCAAACAACAGATCTCAAAGTGAAAACAATTTGAAGTGACTCATGTCTTGGCTATAAGTTAAAGATGTTTACTTTTCACAGCACAGACACAAAGAGGGAAGATTTGGCCAAGCCTGAAAAACACCTTTGCTTTGCTAAACCAAAAGGCTTAGGCTGAGAGGAGAGGGCTTGAGAAATCAAAGAGTAAATAGAGATGGTTGCTGCTTCTCTTGGCCGGGAGCTGAATTCTCCGCCACCTAATGAGTAAGGCGGCCAGTCACACCTGCTGAGCTTTGGCAGTAGAGAGGGGTTGGCTCTGAAGTTGAGTGGAGAATGTGGCTTAAAAAAGACGACTTGGAAATTTTTGGACTTTCATGAGAAATTTTGTTTCTCTTTTTAATCATTTCTTTATGGATTTTGGAACCATTCGATCAGTGCTAGTGAGCAGAGGATGATACAGAGACAGTTCCATGTTGAGTGTTGGACCAAGATGGCAACCCAGGCAGGCAAGATAATGGAAGGGTTGCTACCCTCACTGCCTCAGCTGGTAGCTCTGGGAATGGAAAGTCTGTGGAAGAAATATGCACGGAACTGGTTTCAATCTGGAGAAGGGTACTGAATAATCCTGGTGGGGACCAGGTCTTACTCCAGGCAGAGTAAATATTATGCTCATCATACCTGGGAGAGAGAAGAGCAAAAGTGAAGTGTAAACCCAAATTTGAAAGTAGAACCCATTGTCATTGATGTAGGAGGCAAGCAGAAGGAAATTATTTACCTAAGAAATGAACTGTAACTTAAAAATATCTGAAATGGGATTTATGAAGAGAAATAATAACGGCTAACATATATTGAGAGCCTGTTACGTGCCAAACCCTGGGCTAAGAACTTCAGGTGTGTCAATTAATTTAATCTTCCAGACAGCTGCTGGGGTCGTTATTACTATTATCCCCATGTTAGAGATGAGGAGACTGAGGCTCAGAGAAGCTAGTTAATTGGACCAATATCACACGTCATTTGTTATGGCAGAGTCAGGACTTAAATTCAGGTGTAATGAGGGTAGCTTTTTCATTGCTATACTGCACTCCTGCTCCAAAGCATGATCCTCTTCTCTTACCAGAAATTGTTCCCATTTTTACTTTACTTGCTTTACTGTGCCTACAAACTGGTAAGGATTCTGTATGATCACGCCACAGAGGGAAGATGAGGAATAAATCACCCAAGAGAATATGCTGCTAAGTAGGTGAAGCAGACAGTTGGGTAGAAAAGACTTGAACAGGTGAACCCATCAGCTCTGGAAAGACTTCTACATGTGCTTATGAGCAATATCCCTTAACTCTTCTAATTCTCTATTTTCTCATCTTTAAATGCTAGTGATGCTGTCATAGATCCCATAAGATCTTCATGTGGTTAACTATATTCGTGTAGGTAAAGCATTTAGCCAGTGTTAGTGAGCAGTAATTATAAGGGCTCAGTAAATGAAAGCTGTGAATGAACTCCAGGTATGTTGGTTACTAGAGTTCTGCAAAATGGCCAAGAGTTTGAGAAAATTCACTGAGGCCAGTGCCCTCAGACAGCAATGACAGCTTGAGAATTTAGTGGGCAGACAAAGATTGGGACGTACTTTTTAGGACACAAGAGGAAAGCAGCCTGATTGTCAACATCTAAAGTTGTTCACATGGTACAGGGGTTTCTAGGGACGTTAAGATCTCTGTCATTGCCTCTGCATGGGCGCAGGCACCTGCTGAAGAACCTACCTAGAAAAATAGGAGAAGATGTCAATGATAAAGTCACCCTGATACTAGATATCTTGGGTCGGATTCCTAAGAAGACCAAGACAGGGTTTCGGTGAATGATTTTTGGAGGGAGGGCTCTGTAAACAAAACAAGGGAAGCATAATAGGGAAGGAGAAATAACTTAACAAGGATGTGGCTTCAGGTAAAGTTTAGCATCTACATAATTCATAAATTGCACGGCAGAATTGGCCTGCCTTCAGGTAATGGATTCAGGACCTTTTGCGATCCCATCAGCATCTTGGCTACTTGGGGCAGGGACAGTTTAACCTCTCAGGCATCCTTGGGTGTGATGGCTCTTATCAGCTAAGATTTATTCTCATGAGAAGGTAAGGGGTAGGCACTCTCAGCAGCTGGAGGATGAGTGAACCCATGATGAAGAGAGATTTGGAGAGGACAAAAACAGTCCCTACCAGGGCAAGGTACTGAATATTACTCTAGAAATTGTAATAGTGAAATGAGAAGAGATTCAGGATCCTGAATCAGCACCCTGTAAGTACAGAGAATGGCAGAAGTGTGATGATGAAGGTGATTACAATGTCAGGAAAAAAATCCCTGAAATCTATGGATATCATGGCAGAGGAGCTGATATAACAGTGGCTGCGGGAAGATGAACAGGGGCCAAGGGTTGCTGAAAAAAGAGGTGGAACGTATGGCTTCTTAGGACGCTGTTTATGCATGGTGTGTGGAAGGCAAGGCTGGGTGGTGGCGGATGATGAAATCTGGTAGGGGAGGCACAGCCAAAAAGAAAAAAAGAACAGTCTCCAAATCACAGTCGGGGAGAATTTGTTTCCAACTACCTGAATTTTACCAAACAAAATGATTTTTTTCAGAACCAAGATGTTTGAACTAAGGTAAATATTTAGAGCCTTGCCATTGTAAGGCAGAGATAAGGTAAAGGTGTGCCCCCAAAGCTGTTACTGCCAAGGCAACTAATCTTGGCTAGACATCAAAGAGAGGATTCAAACTTTGCATTTTAAAATCTCTTTAATGACTAAGTGCTATGGTTTTTAATCTTATCATTATCATTTTTTGGACTCTCCTCAGCTTTTCTTTCTGAAAATCCCATCATGCTTGGATTTTCCATGCTCTGTCAAGGATACACAGGAATGTAGCAGTTGTTTGGGGGTGTACATAGAGATTGAGGTTAACTGATGAATCTTAGGACTTGGAAGAGATGAGGGAAGAGTATCAGCCAGAATGTGGACACTGAGAGCAAGTGGAGTTGGGCACTTGAGTGTGCAAGTTCTTTTTCGCCTGGCTCTTTCCTTCACTGGTTTTCTCCTCTCATTCCAACTCAGATGCCAATATGAAAGCTCTAGTAGGACATTGAAAAATAACTAACTACAATATTTTCTTGGGTGCTGGTGATTTTATACAGAATAAAGACTAGGTCACTATGATTACTATGATCACTTCCTAATGGTCTCTCTGCTTCCAGGCTTGCAACCTCTACTCATCTAAAATGTGCTTTCTCAAGCACAAATTTGATAATGTCCTGTTCAAAGCTTTTCACTGGCTCCTCAGGCCCTGAATTTCTCTCTGATCTCATCTCCCATGGTGCAAGACCTTGCTCACTCACCTTTAGCCACATTGAACTTCTCAGCTCTCTACGTTGTTGAATGCGCGGCTCTGTCTGCCCAGGAAGCCCATCTCCACTTCTTCTTTTAGCTAATACTCAGTTTTCTTGTGTGACTTGGCACCAATGTCACCTCCTTGGAGAAGCTTTTCTTTGAACTCTCTCCACCAAGGCTGAGTTGGGAAACCTTGCCTTCCTGGATTTCCCTAACTATCACATTGTCATATAGCTGCCTCCTTACCTGTCTGCTCCCCAATTCTACTCGAAAATCCTTGAGATTATATCTTAGTAACAGTTCTAGGATTCTAGTGCATTGTTGGCCTTCAACAAATAAACATTGACTGACTGCATCATCACACTTGTAGTCATATGATTAACTTTCATAAATCAAACATTTTAGGACATATGGTAGACATGTTATATTAAATGATTTCATTTTTTTAATTAGATTCCTGCTGTGAATGGATGGACAGTTGAATAAGTGTCTTCTTGGCTGATAGCATCCTTGTCTAACAGTCCCTTTTGGGAAGTGCATGGTACTTGAGGAGAATAACTACAAGTGTATTGGAATGCTGTTCTTACAATTATTTATTTATAATTCATATTGTTCCAAAAATTATTTAAAGTGGATTAACAATAGAGCACAATAAATTAAATTTAATTAGGAAAAATGATCAAAGAGAAAAGTGAACTGTGTGATGAAGCTAGGAGTGATATGATAGGGTGAGAAGCACACCTAAAGTACAACAGCACAAGTTCTCTTTTGCTTATACCTAGTGTGAATGTGTTTTTGAGAAAAAAGAATAAACCTACTTCACCTAATGTAGTCACTGTCTCCTAAGAGCTCAGCAATAGAGGAGCCAGCATGGCTCAGTTAAGCAAAAACATAGCTTGTTGAATTGCAGTCCCCCAAGAAACCATGGGAAGACAGCGTTGTGGGCAAATCAGATTAGTGAGGAAGGAATGTAAGGTTTAACGACAGTGCTTTTTTACAGCCTGAATTCCGCACACTTTGAGGTCCACCTCAAATCCACTTTTAGACTCTGCTTGGCTACCATCCTTCGAACCACTATGGCTGTTTGCAGAAGGTCCAAAACTTGTTTGTCTCCTCAAAACCTCTCCTTTCTCCATATTTGCCTTTGATAATGTGGGGTAAATGTGGCGTAACAAAAGTACACACTGCCTGTAAAATCCACGTCCTTCTTGCCCTGCGAATTTATGCTCAAGAGGGTTTGGACTTACCACCTTCTTACTAGAGCTGCATAAATAATTTCCAGTGAGTTCTTTTCTTGCTAAAAACCGCTAACCGAAAAATCTTGTGCTCCCAGAATCCAAAATTTGTATCTAATATAGTCCAATCTTTAACTACCGTGCAGGAAGTGAAGGGATAGTATAAATTGCTCAAATTAATCACGAGCCCCACACCTGGGCAAAAGTGTAGTTGAAACACTTGAGCCATAAAACCAGATGGCACGCTATGTTTATATAAGCTGTTTGCCTAGAAACTGAACCAGATTTGTAAACACTGAATCAATATTTGAGGGTTAGGTGCCAGCTGTTTTTCAGGATGCCGTTAAGTGACTGGAGCTCATCAGCGGGTCTCAAATAAGAGACATCTTTAAGCCTGGCCACGGTACCCACATTCCTCTGTTTCACGGCAGCCATGTGAACATTTCAGCCATTTCCAGAGGACTCAACAAACCTAACACAGATTGTCGCCACACTGCCATGATTTTTTCTCAAGTTTTATTCATTTAGTGCTGGCAATAACTAACTAATGGACTGACTGTTTATTTGCTTGGCATCCCTTCCTAAATGCTCATTGACCAATGATTCACTTTGACTTGCATGTGGTTCTGGTTTAATCTGCCATTTTACTGTTGCCGGGGACCCCAGTAGTTTACACTTGGCATGCCCCAATAAACCTTTTTATAATTGGAGAGATCTGTTGTGTTCCTCGTTGCCACATGGCAGGAGGACCTTAAAGTAAATTAATAATAAGAGCCGTTAAATGCGTATTTTATCAAATTATTTATTTGAGGACAGCTGAAATCAACATGTTAAATTTAATTTCAACTAGCAATAAAATGATTGTTTCTATGATTCTTAACTTGTCATGCCAAACATTTCTGCCAAAGCTGATGTGCTTTTCAAGTTTTTATGTTTACTTCCATTAAACTTGAATGCAGTTCCACCCAGATCTCATGTATATATTTCCTGTCCCATTAAATGGAAACTCTATGGATAAAACAGGAAGTTAATGTTTTGTTTATTGGAGGGTCTTGTTTGAAGTAAGGAGACAGACTTTAGTAACGTGATACGTCTTTAGCACATTATGTTCTATGCAAATGAAGTTTGAAGTCAGAATTATGTAATTTTTTCAGTTTAGTAAATTATTAGTTACATCTGCAAGTCGCTTAACTCCTCAGAGCTGATTTCTTCGTCGAAAGTAGGGCGAAAACTCCTGAGGACTTTATGAGGATTGGTTAAAATAACATGTACAAAACTATAGTAGACTATGGTGTTTGGGGCAATAAATTATTATCATTACTATTATTTTATCATAATTTAAATGCTTTAAATATTGATTTTTTTTAAAAAACCGACGAAGATGTTAAATTTAACAATATATACTAGATTTATATTTGGAAAGCTGACTATATTTACGATATCAATTCTTTCTAAAATAATTTACAAGAGAAGGGAGGTAAATGTATTGACTTTGGATGTCTTCAGATTTGGAGGTTTTGATCAAAAAACAGTTTTTGAAGGGATAGTCTAGGGAAAAGTCTGGGGTGATGATTGCTAATATAATTGTAAATTTATATGAATGACTAAATTAGTAAGACTATTCAAGATAAATTTGACAAATGAGGGGGTTTTATCATAATACAAAAATATGCTATGAAACCTAAAATATTTAAAATAGTTTACAACTAGTACTTGGATAAGTAGATACATCAGAAGAACAAAGCAGCCTTGAACTAGCATATATGACATGAAGTATGTAGTTCATCAGTGGAAATAAGTAGTTGTTTAATAAATGATGCTGCAATAATCAGCTGTATTACAAATCCTAACAACAACAGCTTTCTAGATTCCCTCCTCACAGCATATGAATTCTGGGTGGATTACAGAGGTATATGTAAAATGGATACAAACAAACAAAATTGAAAGGAAATAGCAGCCATTAGCTAACTTTGGTAAATAAAACTATGTTCTAAACCTAAAATTAATACAATTAAAGGAAAAATTGATTTAGCTTTATATAAAAAAATTAATATAGTGATAAAAAACCAAATTCAGAGGATGAAAAACAAACTAGGAAACATTAGGAAGTAATAAGAGAAGCTTGAATAGTCTAGTTGATGAAGAACTCAGTAATAAAACAATAGTAGCCTAAACTGGGCCTAGGGGAACAATTCACAGCAGATGAGATAGATACACAAACGTACGAATCCACCTGACAATTAAAATGTACATTTAAAAGAGCCATCAGATAACATATTCTTTTTCCCAAGTTACCATATCATTTTAAATTTAATTTAAATTTAATACATTTATATAACTTAAAATTCAAAGGTAAAAATGCTCCCCTCACACCTATTCTCAGATCATTAGTTCTGTCCCAGGAGCTAAGCAATGTTTTCAATTTTTTATGAAAAGCTTTCTTTTTAAAGTTAATCTTGAATCTTAATATTGGTGAGGCCTCAGTGAAAATTTTTTGAGGAGAAACTGCAGGTGACAGTGTAAATTGACAGTAGCCATTCCGGAAAAAAATTTGGCAATCCAAGCTTTACTATGCTTAATTGTAGACTCATTCATTCTCATTCCTCCTCCTAGAACTCTTATCTCAAAGAAATAATCAGATACAGGAACAAAAATTTGTGAAATGATTATTAATTACCTTTTGTTTATAACAGAGAAAAATTGGAAACAAATTTAATATAAAACTTCCATTTGAAATGCTTTTCCTTCATTGTAACACTGAAAACCTAGAAAAGAGTGAGTGATGGAGAAAAAGAGGGGGCGGAGGATGCCCATGGAGAGAAGAAGAGAGTGGAAAGATTTTTGAAGATCCATCTCTGCTTCCCCATTCATTCATTTATTCTTACTCCTAACACTGAGCACACTTTAGTGCCTACCAAAAGTCTAATCATTGTAAAAAAGAAGTAAACAAAACTTCCTGTCGCAAGGCTCAGAAGATAATCCTTACAGAATCATGTGATGGCAATTTGCTTTTTTTATTTTCATGAAAATTTTGTCATTCTTTGAGATATTTACACTCAATATGAATTTTTAAATCACTCTAACCAGTTTCTATAACAAAACAACCCCCGCAAATATAAAAATACAAACTCTTCTGTGATTCTGACAACCGTTGAATTATATTCATTATTAATATCAGAAGAATTCATATTTGTATTATATCATCTCCACATGCAGGGACAGGGTATTATCTACATCTCTTCAGGCCAAATGTTAAGTTCTAATACTATTTTATCATTTTTTTATATATGTGCTTTCCGTAAGTCATTGAATTATTTCCATGAATATAAAACAAAATAAAAAGATACTAGAAAAAAATTGAATAATGCCAAGAGATATTCTTGAACAATACAGAAAACACAAAAAATAAAGGGAAAAAGCAAAAACATAGGCATACATTATAACCTAAGAATTTTAAATGAATTAGATTAAAAGGGAATCCAAACAAAGAAATAATAGAATGTAAAAGATATTTCTAATATGAGGCAGTTAAAGGTTGATAGTCATCATTTAAATTCACTCCCATAATACGATCGAAAAATAGTAAATAATCCGAAGAAAACAGGAAAAGATAACTCACAGAAAAAAATCCAAATACCCATTAAACAAGAAAAGATGCCAACCTCATTATGAATGCAAATTAAAGCAACAAGATAATGTTTTTTACCCAGAAAGTAAGTGCAAAAATGTAAAATACTGATAATATATTTGCAGGCAAGAATATGAGTAAACTAGTCGTTTTGTGCATTGGGAGAAGTGTAAACGGCTGTAACCTCAGTGGAAAGGAATCTGCCAATTTCTCTTAATATTAAATATACAGAAAACTTAAAACTCATCAATTCAATTTTGGGAATTTATCTTAAGGAAATAAAATCAATTGATCAATAGATAAATATATCAAAAGAGTGTTTTTTTTTCTCTTTTTGAGGAAGATTAGCCCTGAGCTAACATCTGCTGCCAATCCTCCTCTTTTTGCTGAGGAAGTCTGGCCCCGAGCTAACATCCATGCCCATCTTCCTCTACTTTATACATGGGATGCCTACCACAGCATGGCTTGCTATGCAGTGCCATGTCCGCACCCAGGATCCGAACTGGCAAACCCTGGGCCACCAAAGCGGAACATGCAAACTTAACCACTGCACCACCAGGCCGGCCCCAAGAGTGTATTTTTATCAACTGATTTTGTTTCATCTTTGTGTGCTTTTACAAATTACATGACTTTATATTAGTTAATTTTATTTTTAAATATAATGTTTGAAATTTAAAAGTTATTACAGTTAAAAACGGAGAACAAAATGGGGCTGGCCCTGGGGACTAGTGGTTAAGTTTGGCACACTCCACTTCAGCAGCCTGGATTCATGGATTCAGATCCCAGATGTGGGCCTACACCACTCGTCAGCCATGCTGCGGGGGCAACCCACATATAAAATAGTGGAAGATTGGCATAGATGTTAGCTCAGGGCTAATCTTCCTCAAGCGAAAAAAAAAGGAGAACAAAACAACTTGTAATAATTTATGTTTTAAATTGCAACTACTCAACACATATAATTATTTGACAAATTGAGTTTTATATGTGATAAATTAAAAAATGGGATAAATTTCAAATTTACTATAACTGTAAACTTATTCAATAATTGTTTCAATACAAAGTCTTGTTATAGCTCTATTCTTGCTTATTCACTATATATCATGAAGGAATTTCAGACTTGAGAATACATTCATGTTCACTTTTTTTTTTTGAGGAAGATTAGCCCTGAGCTAACTGCTGCCAATCTTCCTGTTTTTGCTGAGGAAGACTGGCCCTGAGATAACATCTGTGCCCATCTTGCTCCACTTTATATGTGGGACGCCTACCACAGCATGGCTTGCCAAGCGGTGCCATGTCCGCACCCGGGATCCAAACTGGGGAACTCCGGGCCGCCGAAGCAGAACGTGTGCACTTAACCACTGTGCCACCAGGCCAACCCCCATGTTCACATCTTTTACTAGGATTACTTTGTATCTCTGAGTCCTCTAATATAGCCACATTTGTCTCTTTTCACCTCTTTCTATATCAAACTGGTAAAAGAGATTTTAAATAAGTATGACTTTCTCAGTGTGTCGTTATATACTTGCCTAATTTCTGTGGAATGATTTTCTGGAAAAAAAACCAAGTAATATTTCAGGAAGTTAGGTAGGTAGTGTAGGGGAGGAAGACATTTCCTCTACTGTCTCTGGGTTCGTCTGGCCAGAGAACGAATTAAATTCACATGAGACAGAATAGCAGGAGAAAATTAAACAAACCTTTATGAGGACCATGGCCCAGGGTCTTTCTTCCCAAAGGAAGAAAGGGCACTGAAGAAGTGGGGTGCACAGAGTGGTTATATACCCCCAAACAGGATGTTTCACATATGATTGAAATGTCCCTCCCACAATAGTCACAAGATTGCCCTGTCAGCACAGTGCTTGATGGACACAGCAGGTAGTGGTCTGCTGTCTCGGAGGGCGTAGCAGGAGGCAAGTCTATTGTCTCAAGCTAGGTGGTCACAGGTGAGTGCAGCAATCAGTTCCTAGCCTAAGGAAAGATGCTTAATCCTTAAGGAAATGGCAAAGTTGGGAGGGGGAGGGAAATTGTGCCTTTATCTCAAGGGCCTTTGTTCTTGACATAGTAAATGTTTTAAAGCAGATATACAATGTGTGCTCAATGGCCGCAGTCAGGCCCTTTTGGAAAAAACAGCAAAGTCAGGCCGATAGATTTACACCAAATTGCTTCCTCATGTACTCCAATATCCTATTGCTTGCCATTTCAATTTGTCAATGTATAGATGGGAGAGGCTCAGGCAAGCCGAGCAACTGGCCAAAATGGCCGAAACTACCACCCCAAACATAATAGCTAGCCAAAAGACAAAGGAGGATGCTGGGGGTGGGGGGAGTCAGTTACAGGAAGTTACCAGACATGCACAATAAACAAATGCAGATTTAAGTCCCTGCCTTCCCCATTGATTAAGAGTTTCTAGAGATAAGGTCATCTCCCCTTCTTCCTGGTAGAGAAGGAGCTATCTTTACAGATGGAGAGTTCCTTTACAATGTAAATGTCTCTTACAAAGGGTAAGTAAATTCTACTTTTCAGTTGCTTTCCTGTCTGCAAAGTAACGAGCCCCAAATAATCATCATGCCAAAAAGACATATCTTGGGGTGGCCAATTCCAGGCCCCCACAGTAGAATGAGGGAGTTATCTGAATTTTTCTTTTTTTTTTTGAGGAAGATTAGCTCTGAGCTAACATCTGCCACCAATCCTCCTCTTTTTGCTGAGGAAGACTGGCCCTGAGCTAACATCCATGCCCATCTTCCTCTACTTTATATGTGGGACGCCTACCACAGCATGGCTTGACAAGCGGTGCCATGTCCGCACCCCGGATCCAAACCAGCAAACCCTGGGTCACCAAAGGGAAGTGCATGAACTTAACTGCTGTGCCACTGGGCCAGCTCCTATCTGAAATTAAATGTGAAAATAAAAGTAGGCATTTTTCCAAATGGTAGATATAGCTTGATGTTCAGGAGAATATATCTTTTAAGTCAATTATGTTATTCTCTCAGTAATTCTTTTGGAATATTAGAAAGAAAAGGACCTTAGGAGCCATATATTTATCTGTCCTCATTTGGTTACTGAGGAAACCAAGATATTTTGTCATTGTTGCTTTGTTTTGTTTTAATTTGACTGTGATTAATTTCTCCATATAATCAGTAATCAATTATTCTTCATCGCTCAAACTGATTAGAATTATGGTTTGCAAATACTGTGGTTTCAAGATTACTTCATATGCTTAAAAAATATTGAAGACCCAAAAAAGCTTTGGATTGTTTGGGTTACAGTGATTAATATTTATTGAATTAGAAATTAAGACTAAAATGAATTATTTATTTATTAATTCATTAAGTGACAATATAAATTCGTTTCATGGTAACATAACCTAATTTTTACAAAAAATAACTATGCTTTCCAAAGAGAGAGAAAAGACGATCTTTTTAAAGATATCTACAAATCTCTTTAATGTCTGACAACAGAAGACTGCTGGATATTTGTATGTGCTTTAGTTTACTGGAAAAACTCTAGTGTACTTTTGTGAGAGAATAAGAGCAAAAAAGGAAAATATTTTAGTATTATTATGAAAAGAATCTTGACATCATAGACCTCAAGAAAAAGGTCTCAGGAACTGTCAGGGAGTCACAAGACCACACTTTGAGACTGCTGGCTTAGAATATCCATTTAGAAACAGATATAACTATGCTGAAGGAAAGAGCTAGATTGCATGTTTACAATTAAATTATGTAATCCAGATGGAGCATTCATGAAATTTAGCCCACGGGCATACACTGATTCTTTCTAAAAGAAGAGGAACTGAGCTGTTTTCATATGGGTTAGAGAGAACTGGATAGAAATCATTGATATTGCTACAAGACCCCCCTCCCAGCATCAATGTTATGAAGAATTCTAACAGTTCCTTTATCTCCCTTTATTTTCAGGATACTGGAAGAGACCATTCAGTTAGCAAATTTAAATCACTTGCCATACCCTGGCTTTCTATGAGTGAGAGAAGCGAGAGTCTAGCCCCCTTCTTTTCCATAGCCGGAGCAGAACATTCTCCAAAATTAAAAAGAATTTGGATACTGGAATAGCAAAACTAAGACAAGTGTTCACTCCCCTTCCTAGTGGAGATTTCCCATTTATATTTTCTGTTGTTCCTTAATTAAAGGTAGCAGAGTACTGGCTCCTAATAGTAGTCAGCATGTTACCTTGAATCCAAATCATACCTAGAAGATTGTCAGGTACTAGGATTGTTGAAAACTGTAGGGCAGTAGACACTTTACTGAGTAAAAGCAAAAACTTAAGACTTAAACAATGAACAAATTATTTCACATTATCCAAATAACATTTTATAAAAGGCTACCTTGTAAATCCCTTGATATTGTGCTGATCTCAAGATGTCATTAAATACCATTACGGGAAAATTAAAGTTCATTGTTCTTGTGATCCTGACCTCCAAGACCACCTCCATTGGAAGGTACCATTTTCCACCCTAAACATCTGTCTGGTGTTTTGTTCTCTATAGTCAGCCATCTTCTAAAATAAACATTATTTGATGGGAAGAAACCTGAGGTAAAATGGTCTTTGCTTGTATATCACTATTCATATTTAAAAGTTTAGGCACTTTCAACAAATCCTTTGAGTAGCACATTTGTTGAATGTGGTAAGCCCCTACTTTGCAAACTCTTTTAATGGTAAGGCTCTGATGAGAAGGCATTCTTAACAGAAAAGAAGGTCACAGCCCCTTTCACTTGCAGTGGAAAGGTCGTTCTAACACCCGCAATTTTGAAGAGAACCAAAGAAGTAATTAAGCTGCCAATAATTATGGAAGACTCTTGTGGAATAAATTGCCCTTGACCCCTATTTATTTTGGTCAAGAAACATCCTCTGGGATTTTATTTTCTTCTATGGCTGGTACTGTAAGTTAATCTTTTATTTCACGCTAAAATAAAGTCAGGGCAGAAAACTGATATACTGAGAGAAGAACAATGACTGATGTCTGTAATATGTATTTAATTTTAAAATGTAGATCCACAAATACAAAGCCTAGAAATATCAATGTTGGCTGTCATATGACCTCTATGCTCTTTGGAACCTAGTCAGATCGCCCTCAAGGGACAGTGCACAATGGTGGCCATTAACAGGCTTGTCTACTTGTGTTAGCTACAATTTAAAAGGCCTGCTTTTATTCCTCTAGGAGTTCTCAGAAAGTCAGGATTGAAATATTTTTATTATTTTATTTCAAAAGAAATTATTTAAAATAAATCTTTAGAATAGTAATTGTGAACTGCAAGTGGGATGAGAGGTGAGTGCCAGTCAGGGAAGAATATCAGAATGAAGTGAGTGGCATTTGGAAAGGGGACTAATATATATTTTGGAATAGCTTATTTAATATAATAATTATTTTATTATAATTAAAATTGTTTATTTTAAAATGCCAAATAACATTCCAGTTAGATATGAAGGCAGATATAGTTCGTTTATTTGTGTGATTTTCCAAAGTGAACATGGGTTCAACATGGTTGAAAACCTTCAATTTAGGGAATTACAATTTTGTTGTCTTAAATGATGGGTCACCACAGAGCTCTGTAATAGTGACTTACTGTAATTAAAGTTCTCTTAAGCTCAAAAATTCTAAGACGTCTGGCCAAATGTTAATCATCATTAGAGCTGGGTGATGGGTATGTGGGAGTTGATGTAATTCTCCCTTCTTTGAAATGTTTGAAATTTTCCATAAGAAAAAGTTAAGAAAAATTATAAGATTATGGCCTAGAATGGCCTAATAGCTTGAAATAGTCAATTATAGAAAAAACTATGTCAGAGGTATAAAAATATTTGGGCAGGAGGAGGGTAAATTTATATACATGCTTCTTTTGAAAAAGTTTCTCAAAATAATGGTGAAAAGTCCTGTCACTGATTTTGTGATTATGGTTGAGGGATATATGCTATCAATATCTGCAAAAGGATAGACAAAACTTTATGGAGGGACTTAGAAATGTAGGAAAGAATGGGTATGAATATTAGCCCCTGGACAGGAGAGACCAGATTAGGAGATGGGGAGAGAAATAAGCAGAGAAAAAGGAAGTACACAAGCACAGACTAGAGCAGAGAGAAAATGAAGAATGAGAGTTAGTTTCATGGAGAGGAGGAAGCCCTCGGTTTAAATAGATTTTAATTACCTAGTACAGAAAGAGAAATCAAGTATTTTAACAGCTAGCACCACTTATGTTCCAAGTGATCAAAATTACCTCTTGCTAAACCCATGTCCTAATTCACTGGTAATCTCTCTGTCTCTTTAACTTCTTCCTTCTTTTATCTCCAATACCATTTTCTAGAGATATTGGCAATTTCTAGATTATGAGAGAGCTATAGCTGAATAAATTATTGAAATGGGGAAGCCCCTGGTTACGATGCATTTGTTTACTTTTATGGAAGGGGAGGGAGAACCCTAAAGGGAGTAGGCAAGTTACAGAAACTTAAACATTTGGGAAAATTTTCTTCAGGCTGAGTGAAATTAAGCACAGAACTCCATGCTTCAGGTAGTTTTTTCATAGGTCATAGGAAGAATTAGGCTCCTGTAAATGATAGGATGAAAAATAGACTTCATAGAACTGAAAGGCTGGTCAGTAATTTGTTTTTCGGTTTTTCTGGAGTGTTTTCCAATACCAACAACCAGTTCTTTGCAGACACCAACTTAGTGTCCTACAGATCAGCTCAATTCTGATGCTAACGACCTGGAGGTAGCACAAACTCCACAGGTTAAGGGCTCAGTCCCACAAGACTTCCCTCATTTTAGATGCCAGGCGAAAGTCCCAGGTTGTCACTGGTACTTCTGACCAATCAGCCATAAATTGGGGGTTCCCACAAGCCCCTCGTCAGTTTCAAGATTTTGCTAGAACGCCTGATAGAACTCAGACAAACACTTTACTTAACGTTTACTGATTTATTACAAAGGACTCAACTCGGAAACAGCCAGATGGAAGAGATGTACAGGGCAAGGTATGGGGTGAGGGAGGCGTAAACCTTGCAAGCCCTCTCTGGGCATACCACCCTCTCAGCACCTCAACGTCTTCACCAACCCAGCTCAGCAAATCTCTTGTTCAAGACTTTTTCTATAGCTCAATCTCCAGCCCCACCTCACCCCCTTTCCCAGAGATGGCACTGAAAGTTTCAACCCTGTAATCACTTGGTGTTTCTGGTGACCAGCTCCATTCTGAGGTTATCTAGGGACCCAACCCGAAATCGACCTAAGTCCACTCATAAGCGTAAACCCACGTATGTTCACCCGGGGTTCCTTATGAATGACAGAAGACACTCCCATCACTCAGAATGTCCAAGTGTTTTAACAGCTCTCTTCCAGGCACAGGGACAAAGACCAAATATATTTCTAGCTATACCACTATTTTTAAGGAAATTTTTAAATAAAAAATTTATTTTATTGCAAATGCCTTTAAATAATTGAGAAAATATAGTTTGTGACTAATTTCCACCAATTAATGTCTAAACTAATGAGTTATACAGTACTCGATAATCAATGTTATGTTGATGGGCTTGCACTCAGCAAGAAACATTTTCTTTTGTATGTCCTGCTTGGAGCTTCTCTGGCTCTGGTGGCAGGAACCTATTTAAAATCATGATGCTCCTAATTGTGATGCTCCTTTTGTAGAAGAAATAATTTGTGTTTGTTTTTCAAGTATCTTCTTTCTTACCTTTTATTTGTTTTGCTACCTTTTTAAAATCACTCTACAAGGTTAATGTACATTATTATAATGAGCTCCCCAAATAAAGGAAATTCTTTCTCCTCCTTTTTTCCATGTTTTAGTATCCCTATTCAATTATTTGGTTAACCTATATTTAAATTGAATAATCCTCTCTGAGGAAGGCAAGATTGCATCACATAATAGAGATCCTCCATCCATTTATTTGTGGTAAAATGTGAAGAAGACCTGGCTTAACAATATTTCAGGGCAGATTATCCCTGTTCCTTCATCTCTCCCTCCTTTCCTTTCTCTCTCCCTATGTCCCTCCCTCTCCTCTGTACTCCTTTTCTTTCTTCCTCTCTTCCTTCTTTCTTTTTTAGGCTATCTCCCATCCTCCCTCCTTCCCGTCTGTCTTCCAGTCATGTTTTTTTTTTTTTTTATTTGCTGCATAGCAAACTTCCTCAGACTTAATGGTATAAAACAACAGTAATTTTATTATACTCACTATTCTGTAGGTCAGGAATTCAGGAAGGGCCTAATAGGAGTGGCTTGTCTCATTTCCACAATTTCTGGGGCCTTAGCTGGAAAGATTCAAAGGACTGGAAGATGGAATAATCTGGAAACTTCATAACTCCCTTGTCTGGCATCCATATTGGTATGATTCAAGTTGGCACGGCTGGGACTGAACACCTACGATGTGGCCTCTCCATGTGACTTGGGTTGCCTCACAGCAAGGAGACATCAGGTTGGTCAGACATCTCACATAGTGTCTCTGGACTGCAGGAGTGGTTGAAGATGAACGTGAGTGAAGTAATGGAAGCAATCACAGTTGAAGATGAATGCACTTTTATGACCTTACTGCAGAAGTCACAGAGCATCGTATCTGCCACGTTCTACTGGATAAGGTGGTCATAAGCTCACCCAGATTCAGGGAGAGGGGATAAAGACCCTACTTTCTACGAGAGAAGTGTCAAAGAAATCACAGCCATGTTTTGTAACTGCCACGCTTCCTTATTTGAAGGGCACTTGCAACTTCTTTGCACACCTGCCTGTGAATGTAACTGGCCATGGGAATATATTCACCGAAGTCTGAACCAGTATCCCTACACTGAACCAAGACCCTTGACTCATTTATTTCTGTGAAGTGAAGGATCTCATTCAAGTGAAAGGTTAATAAATAAACCTACTGATCTGAGAAGCACAATGCATTTCAATTTTATTTCTTTTAAGTACTCTGGAACATTAACAGTGAAATAAGGCAGCGTTAAAACCAAGTGGCATTGATAGGGAAACATTGCTCTGGATCTATGATATCTATATCCTGGTTTCTTTGAAGTTTCTTTGTCAATGGGCCTCCTTTCCCGTGATCTGGATTGGGAGGTCCCATTTCCTTCAAAGGAAGCTCTATGCATGAAAATGGAACTTATGTACTTGATCCACTGTTCCTTTCTCCTCATCTTCACTAGTAATCAATAGGTGACCTGTAAGTTCAAGAATTGCACTGTATAACTGAAAAAACAAACAAACAATATATGGACTGAATCTAAGAGAGGATTATTAGAGGACTTTCTCTTCCTTATTTCAACAGTGAATGACATACCTGGCATGTTTCAGAAGCTAACCACATGTGTTGTATCACTAAACAGAGACATATCAGCAAAATTCCCAACATCATTTAGACACTGTAGATTTCTCAGTTCAGTGATTTTGATGTTGATGGAGACAGACTTTCCTTGAAAGTGCAATGATCTGCATGCCTTTTGATCAGCGTCTTGGTGCGGACTATATTATTTCACGGGAAACTAGCAAGACCCAGTTTCTTTATTTCTTTGTGGAATAATTCCACACACATAGGCTTTCAAAAGATTTAATATGGGTCTTGTTAATGAATGACAACTACTTATAGGAACAATGTCTGCCTGATGGATGATTGGGGTGTATATAAATATATCCACAAGGGGAAAGTTTGTTTTCTGTAGCATTTCAAACAACTCTACTAGGTGCTTAGGTGACATGTCTGTCACTTCAAATATATTAGTATTGAAATTGTAGCACTTCACAATTGAAGTGTATTACACACTCGAGAGACAGGAAACTACTGTATTTGAATTGAATCATACAATCATAGATATTAGAGCCAGAAAAGACCTATTAGGTTATCATGTCCATCTGCTGCCATTTTGCATTGCTATTTACAACACATTGTTGCATCTAGAGTTAAATGCCTCAAATGACAGGACTTCTACCACTGTGCCAAGACATTTTATTGTCTAAAGGACTTGCTCAATGAAACAGTTTTTTTTCCTTAAATTCTGCTAAAATTTGTTTTTTTGCTCAATTTCACTCCAATGTTGTCATACCTCTATCTCCATCCCATAACCTTAGTTCTATTTTATGTTTTCTTATAGTGGCACTGTTTTAAAGACTGATTCATTTAAAGACCATACTTTAAGCTTCAAAATTGTGATTTTCTGTCTGCCCAAATTCTGTGATGCTTTAGGTTGGTTTCCCCAGAAGTGGACAAGGATGAGTGTAAATAGTTTGTTTGAATATGATCTCAGGACATACTGGGAGGTAATTGAGGAAGAGAGACGAGGAAGAGAAGCAAGCCAATAAGTGCGAATGATCAAACCAGTGCTGTTGTGGGTAACTGGATCTTAATCCTACTCCAGAGGTTGAGGATTTGTGTAGAATATGTGCCTTAGTGTTATTCCTCTGAGGGACAAGGAAGCCACAGTTCTAACATACCAACTCTTATCAGCTTTTGATTACAGGCTGCTCACAAGGGGTACTAATTTCCTGGCACTTCTGACCTGCCCTGCATGTGGCAAAATAACCCGTGGCCTACAGAGTGGGCCCTCAGACCATCGAAGGTCTGAGATGTTACACGCCACAGTGCTAAGGCAGGAGGGGATCTGGATGGGACACAATGAGTCTACCAAAAGTGATGATGTCTAGACATTAGTGGAACTCTATACATACTTTTATGTTGTTTGCACAGGTTTATAATTTATTTACAAGTAACCACTTTCTCTGGATCAAAGGTATTTTATTAAAGAACACTGAAAGCACTTCAGAAAAGTTTTTGTTTTCTATAGAAATACAAGATTTGATTTCGAAGGACATATGATGTCATTTTCAGCTACGCTTATTAACAAGTACAGCAACACTCTAGCAGCACTTTCTTCAACTAAAAAATATTCACTCAAAGGATAGAAAATACTTTTTTTTCTTTTTTGCTGAGGAAGATTGGCCCTGAGCTAACATCTGTCCCTATCTTTCTCAATTTTGTATGTGGGACGCCACCAAAGCATGGCTTGACAAGTGCTGTGTAAGTCCACAACTGGGATATGAACCCACGAACTCTGGGCCACTGAAGCAGAGCAAGCAAACTTAACCACTATGCCATGGGGCCGGTCTCAGAAAACACATTTTTAAACAGTAAAATTTAACTTTTATAGAAACAGGGCGTTGGTAAGTGAACATATATATTGGCATGTCATTGCTATTGCTATTACTGAGTATATTCTACTAGTACATTAATCACTACATTTTGCTTTTTTATTCATAAATCCAATTTCTTATTAAATGACCAAAATCTGTTTTGTTAAATCAGTTTCAAAAGCCTTACATTTTATATGAGGAATGATGCTGAATTATTATATTCATGCAATAACACGTTTCTCAAAACATTGTCTTACCAACATAATTCATTCTCTTTAATTTTAGTACCCAGAAACATAGTTCAAATCATTATTTACCCAAGAATCATTATTTATTCAATTATTTTTATCTATCTATCTATAGTGCCATATTTTCCAAAAATCTGATAGAATGAAATATTTTCAGGTTGGCCTATTTATTAAGATAAAATGATGAAAGTTTTTAAATATTTAGTAACATTTGAATAAATACATAAATATATGTCCTTGGTCATATATTTGAGGATTCCTTTTTTTAAAAAAATTAATTTCCTGAACTGGAACTTTTCTGGAAAATCTGGTTTGTAGAATTCCTTCACTTCACCTCTTACTTCAATTTCACCTAATTTTTATGGAATTTAATCAAGTATACAAGACATTGTCTATGGATGACCAAATGCATGAGTAAGTAATCAGAGTAAAATACTATTCAAAGTAGATAAAATTGATAGTTAATGGCTTATTCAACAAGGTTCATGGACTTTACTCATAGAAGAAACTCCTAGTTTTCACTCAGAGCCTCTGTGGTCATACATTGAAGACGGTTGTAACTAGAAAATAGTCACCTGGTTTCCGATCCCACAATAGATTACAAGCAACAAAGCACCAAGATTAGAGAGTCTACTACAAAAAACACATATAGTCACAGAGAATTGGTTATATTTGATAGACCAATGGTTCTAGAATCTCCAGGATCAGCAGAAACTTGAGACACCACTCCTGGAATTTCTGATTCAGTAGCTCTGAATCGATGCCCGAGAATTTGTATTTTTAACAAGTTTCCAGGTGATGCTGTTGGTGCAGGGACCACATACTCTGAGATAGACAATGGGAAGAGAAATACAGAAACTATGAAAAGTTTTACGTCTGCACTAGTGCATGGAGGTAAGCCCAATACAAAACACTATAATCAGACCATTAAATCTAGGGGAAATCATCCTGCCCACATCAGCAGACTGTGGTCACCACTCTATTTTACATAGTGAAACAATATCTAGAGAGATAACTCTAACTTATCAAGAAAGACTCTTGCATAAAAACTCATGAAGTAGTTACTGTATTTCAAAAATATATCCATTCAATATAATTTAGCTAATAAGAAGACTTTGCCAATAAAAGGATAAAATCTTAGCTATATGGAAAACTTATCTATCCAAAACAAGTCGTTGCTCAAATGACCTGTGTGGTGGGCTGAATAATGGGACCCCCCAAAGATGCCTATGTCCTCCTAATCCCTGAATCCTGTGAGTGTCACCATTTATGGGTAAAGAAGATTTGCAGATGTGATTAAGCATCTTAAAATGACAAGATTATCCTGGAATATCTGCAGGGGCTCAATCTAGTCACAAGGGTCTTCATAACAGGGAAATAGAAAATAAGAGTGAGTGGAAGGCAACATGATGATGGAAGCACAGATTGAAATGATGCAGCCACAAGCCAAGGAATGCTGACAGCCTCTAGAAGCTGAAAGAGGCAATGAACAGGTTCTATCTAAACACTCCAGAAGGAACTGGTCCTGCTGATATCTTGATTTTAGCTCCGTAAGACTTATTTCAGACTTCTGACCTCCAGAACTACGAGAGTATTTGAGTTAAGATGCTCTGTTTGTGGTAATTTTTTACAGCACCAATAAAGATACTATTACACCATGCGAAGCCAAAATATTCTTTTATAATCATTTTTTTAATGTGACCCTGTCAACACTGGGTTTCTAAAATATCATTATCTGTGCCTGCATATGTATATGTATGCTAGAGCAAGAGTCAAGGCAGGAAATAGTAGAACATGCCACAGGAAAAGTAGGAAGCAGTTAGGGCAGAAATGTTTTGTATGGGATATTAAGGATTTTAGGGTATTGGGGTCTCTATTTGTTTATTGGTTTAGTCATACCAAATGGGTTCCAGGCATTGCACTAAATGAAGGAGTGGCAAACTTTTTATGTAAAGGGACAGATAATAAATGTTCTAACTTTTGTCAGCCAACAGGCAAAATAGAGTATATTATATAGGTACTTATATAAAAAGAGAAAACAAATTTCCACAGATATTTTATTGATGAAATTTTTAAGAAGTAATAATTGAGTCTATTTTCTTTAAACCTAGGTCTACTAATGAGATAAATAGAAATCTTTTTCTTGGGGTACGGTGAAAATGTTTCACTTAATTCAAATTCAGAGTTAGTGGTTTCTGTCGTCAAATTAACTGCAAATGTTTGTGCATCAATGTTGATAAGCATGCTAACCTGCATATTATAAATGTGGCTGAGTACGGCTTCAGCTTTCTATGGTCCTATCTTTACCTTGTGGAATCATTTCATCTGTGACTGCTAGTCATTTGCTCAGATCTCTGTGTTTCATTTTGTGTTGAGTTAATTTTTGCTTTCAATTGCTTCTTGTTTAATTTTTTAAATTACAGGTTAACAAAATTTGAATACCATTATTTTTTAAATTTAGCCTTTTCTGGAAGTTTTGTTAAACCTACAATATACTGAAATATATTTTCATTAATGGTTTTACTGGCCTATATTTACCAATAACTAAGTTTTTAGATATTACTTCACTATAGTTCAAATAAATCATCCATACCCTTGTTGCTAAAGCAGTTATAATATAGACATAGACATAGATACAGATATGGCACCAAGAAGTGTATTTTTGCAATGATAATTTATAAGAGATTAGAAACTGAGTTTGTGTTGCTAAATTCATGAGGTTATTTTTAATTTTACAAGTTATGGTTTTATAATATGCCTTCTAAGTATGTTCATATACTTCTGTTGTAAACCAAATATCCTATATGGATTAAAGATAGTTATTTTTTAATAATTTATAAGTTATTTAGGTTGTTATTTCAAAGTGAGTTGATGAGTAAAAACATCACTATGGGAAAGTTGAGGTTTATAGGGAGGGAATGAAAAATACCTTTTTGTGTGAATTAAGTTGTATCAGGATACGTTTGGAAGCAACAACTAAAATGGCTTGAACAGTGAGGAAATTTATCATCTCACAAAACAAGTAATTTGGAGACAAGACATCTCAGGGTTCAAAAATGCAAAGTCATAACTGTTTCATTAAGCACCTGCTTTCCTTCAGTCTTTCCTTCCTGTCATCTTGAGCATTCTGGCTTTGACTGCAGGCTTGCCCTTAATGACAGTAAGGTGGCTGCCACAGTTACAGGCATCACTATTTCACTTGGACCCACAAAAGTCAGAAAAAGGCAATTTTTCAGGTCTTGTTCTTTTTTTTTAATCAGAGAGGAACACCTCTCCCACAGGTTTTCTGGAAATCACAAATTTATTTTTTTAATTTAAAAATATACTACAGTCATGCATCACTTAATGACAGGGATCTGTTCTGAGAAATGCATCGTTAGGTGATTTTGTCGTTGTGCAAACATCGTAAAGTGTACTTACACAAAACTAGATGATATATATAGTCCACTACACACTTAGGCTATCTGGTACCATTCTTATGGGACTACCATCATATACGTAGTCTGTCATTTACTGAAACGTTATGTGGTGCATGACTATAATAATTTCATACAGTAGCAAATATTCAGTAGACCTTTATCAGATATACTGCATAAACACAATTTGATTGTTTTGTTTCTATGAGTTTATATTTAGTTATAAGGCAGCAATAATGTAGTAGAAGTGACTGGTGAGGGAAAGGGAGAAAGACAAGGCAATAGGAAAGATGAGTAAGGTGATAACTAGGAAGCAGAAGCAGCAGAAACATTACTGTCTTGGTGGAAATTTTTCTGTCTTGGCCTTCAAACCACACCCTATGCTTAAAATATTCTTTACATTTTAATTTGATAAAATTTAAATTGGCTATTATCCAATAAAGCACTTTAGAATTCCATTTCTCCCATAAGATAATCCTATTCCAAAGGAAAAGGAAGAATTAATTTCCAATTGACCTTTGTCTAAATAGTCCATTTTCCCTTCCTCTTTGCAAATCATCTACTAAATGCATTCGCATTTTAATTTATAATGAAAAAAATTCTTCATCATTTTTGCTTATTTATGAGCCTCCTTTTTCTGTTTGATATCTGGCACATAGGTTGTTACAATAGTCTATCTGCTTTTATCGTTTCCATTATTATCATACCCAATTCACCCTGCAAACCTAGGCTTAATTGATCTTCATAAAAGACCTTTAATTTTGTGCTGCTGCTACTCTCAGTGGTCTTTAAAACTCACACTTGATGGCTCCAAATTCGTGATCTTTCTCCTAAAGCCTGCTTCCTTTTCCAATGTTCTTCATTTCAGCAAATGGAATTCAAATACAACAGCTCAAGTCAGAAACCTGACTCTTTTTTAAACATCTCCTTAAAACTTATCCACTGGCCATCCTTTTCCAAGTCCTGTTGGCTTTGTTTCCTAAGGATCTCTTAAATTGGTTCATTTCTCTCCAATTTCACTGCAACTGTGCTAATGTATACTGCAATCGTTTCTCTTTTAGATACTGCAAAACCCAGGTAGTTGGTCTACGTCACCTGTTTTTGCCTTTCATCTCTTAAATCTTCTCTTTACATACAACTAGAAGAATCTTTTCAAAAGTGCAAATCTAACCACATGGATATCTTCTCCCTCCCTCCTAGTACTCCATCCCTTTTCCCTGTTTCTTAAAGTCCTTTAGTGGTTTTCTATAGTTCTTGGGATACACATCAAATTCCTGAACTTGACCTAAGAAACGTAGCTATAAGGCCCATATTTTTTCCCCAAACTCACCTTGAATCATGTCTCTCTTTAGTTTATCTTCTCTAGCCATATTGATTTTCTTTAAGGTTTTTATAAACTTTCCTTAGTACCTTCTTTATTTAGTCAAATATTGGTCATCCTTCAGATAGCATCTCAAATGCTTTCTTCAACCTTCCTATGTAAGTCAGATTTCTATATTTGCTCCTTAAGGATGCTTTCTTCAACCTTCCTATGTAAGTCAAATTTCTATGTTTGCTCTTAAATCACTACTATATAACTTATATCATCACTCATATCACGATAACTCTTCTTCATTTGTCATAATTATAATTTTATATTTATTTATATGATTATTTTATCTTTCACTTGATTGTAGGCTCCATGAAGCAAAGAATTATGCCTGCTTCTGTGGTATATATTCGATGCATCTTTCCGAATGAATGAAGAGAAGTAGGCCTCGTTCTGGGCCGGGTAAATTCTAATCATATTTGCCATCCTTTTAAGGTCACCCACAATTTACTACTGTTACCTTTCTAATCTTTCTTCTCATAAGATGTAAAATAACATTTGAGATAGAAATCATCAGAAGAGTTTTTATTTGCCATTGGGATTTGAAAACAGCTCATCCAGGCTGAAGAGTATGCATGAATATACTACAGATGGTCTCTGACTTACGATGGTTTGACTTATGATTTTTTAACTTTACGATGATGTGACAGTGATATACGTTCAGTAGAAATCAAACCTTGAATTTTGATATTTTCCTGGGCTAGCGATGCGGTAAGATGCTCTCTCCTGATGCTGGGCAGCGGCAGCGAGCTGCAGCTCCCGGTCAGCCACGCGGTTGTGAGGCTCAACAACCCATGTGCTTATAGCCATTCTGTACCCATACAACCATTCTGCTTTTCACTTTCAGTACAGTATTCAATAAATGAAGTGAGATATTCAACACTTTATTGTAAAATAGGCTGTGTGTTAGATGATTTTGCCCAACTGTGGGCTAACATAAATGTTCTGAGCACATTTAAGTTAGGGTGGGCTTAGCTATGATGTTAAGCAGTTTAGACATATTAAACACATTTTCAACTTATTTTTCATTCATGATGGGCTTATTGGGATATAACCACATTGTGAGTTGAGGAAGATCTGTATATAAAAAGACAAGGATAGGGGTCAGCCCTGTGGCCTAGTGGTTAAGTTTGCTGCGCTCTCTTCAGTGGCTTGGGTTTGGTTCCTGGGCACAGACTCACACTACTCCTTGGCAGCCATGCTGTGGTGGTGTCCCACATACAAAATAGAGGAAGATTGGCACAGATATTAGCTCAGGGCCAATCTTCTTCTGCAAAAATAAATAAATAAACAAATAAATAATTAAACAAATAAAAAGACAAGGACAGAAAAGCTACAGTTCTGAGGCTGTCCTGTGTTCTTCAGAGGTTTACAAACTAATAAGAAGGAAAAAATGGAGCAGCATCACAGAGCTTGCAATGCACAATTACTAAAACAATACTATGTACACAGAGTGTCCTAAATTATATTAAAATTAAGATGTTCTTCTGACTCACCTCAATAAAATTGAGAAAAAGTTATGACATGCTCACTATCAAAATATAAGTTTTGAATTGGTAATATCAGGTCTTAATATTTCTGCAACAAATTAAAATACTTATGAATTCTGGTTCCTACATATACTTAGATTGGTCTGTTGAGATTGTCTTCACACTGGGTAATGGTGTGGAAGGCAAGGCGAGATTCTTGCTATTCCACAAGAGAACATGCACTAGAGACTGTCTGAGCAAAGACATCAGGCATGGAACAAGACAGCACACTGTGTGGGTGAAACTTCAGAGTGTTTAAGGCATTTGGTATTGGGGAAGTAACAGCTAGAGCAAATTTCAAGGAGGGTAAATATCAGGAGTAGAGGAAAAATGTCTTACCCTATTGTGTGAGAGGAAACCTTAGATTGAGGTAGATCAGTAAGTACTCTTACTAACTTCATCGGCAAGAGGTGGAATGCGGCCACTTTTGAGATAAAGTGATAGGTTTATATTTTTATCATCACAATCCTGGAATAACTCAATTGATTGGTCATATTCTCTTGAATTAAGTTTGCTAAAGTGACCTCCCATTGTTCACTGGGTTTAAGCCCTGGGATTTATTTTCATTCTCCAGTTTGTTTTTGGGCCTCCTTGGGGTGGTTCAATCCTCAAAATCAGAATGAACAAAAGGGGTCATACTCCTCAAAGTTGAGCAGTTATTTCTTTGGAGTATTCTCTCTCCTTAGAGCAAAGACTTGGGTCACGAGGAGTTTAAAAATATAGGATTCTTTGTAAAAACCAGGCATACTCAACAAAATAAGAAACAAATTGGAAATTCTAAACTTTTTGTATGATTGTAGTTTACAATTCTTTATCTGATATTATAGCAACATGTCAATAGATGTGATTTCTTGCTACTTACTCTTAAACTGAGATGCTCCAAACAGCTGCTCCTCTGCATCCTAGTAATGAGACTGTGGGCATTATCAAAAGGAAGCTTAAGTTCGGAGGGATAGATCAAGAGAGAGTATCTGGAACAGCCTGCTGATTGGTAAAGGAGGCCAAAGTGGCAGGTGGGGTCGGATAGGGAGGATGATACAACTCACTAGGGTCCTGAAGTCTAAACCACGGACACTGCAAATCCCACATGAAGAATTTTCACCAGGCTACCTGTGCTAGAGGGTCTACCCATTTTCCCTTCACTAGTCTTTGGTAGAGTAGTGGTAAAGGGGCCCGAATTAGGATTTCATCAGCATAGGATTGGGGCAAGAGGAAGAAGAATTGCTTTTTAATGCTGCAAGCTACCATCTGAGGCAAATTTCACTCTTATTTCCTCTTGATGGTGCAAAGATTCCCAGGAGAGAAGACTATGAAGATTAAGCCGTACTAGACAATGTTAAGCAGGTCAAATTGTCAAGATAAGTAATCCGCTTTTTGTTTTAGTTTTCAAAAATTTGATATAAACTTGAATTTCTTTTTACTTAAATTTGAATACATATAATGTGTAGAATGGGCATCATGAGTGCTTTGACACTAAGGCTAAACATGACGTTCTCAAACAGAAGTGATCTATATACAGAAATAGATGTAAAATTCTGTAAGAGATTGATCCAGACATAAGTTGAAACTGACGAGTTTTAGGAAGTATTTACGAGTATTTTTGCCTTTAAAAATAAAACCCCCAGACAATTGGCTATAAAAGATACTAAAATATAATTAAAATAAGTCACACAAGGTATTCTCCACTGGAAAATCACATGGTAGTTAGTAGCGTAAGCATTGTACCTCACATAGCAAAACTGCACTCTCTCTGGAAATTGCAGCATATTTTATGTAAATTTTTTCATGGACGTGCAGTTAATAACAATTTTCTTATTCAACAACTACTTTACCATGTGCCTACTATGTATGTGGCCCTGTGGAATGTTTGGGGACTTATTTAAAGGGGAATGGAGAGAAGGTGCTGACAGTCTACTGAGGCAGATGGCCCAGTAAATAAGGATACTACACCGTGATAAGTGCTGTAATACAGATCTTGAACAGAACTCTAAGGAAGCACAAAGAGAGGGCTCTCATGTGATCTTGGAGGAAAGACATCACGCAGGAAATGACTGGAGCTGTCCTGAGTGGTAGATGAAAGTTGACTAAATAGAGAAGAGATGGGAATGCCCAGTAAGAGCAGAGCCTGATGAATTCTCCATACTTCAGAAATGTGAAATTTTATAAAATATTGAATTTAGCACACGAAGGCAGTGTTATTTAGTGTTAGATGGGAAATTCTGCATAAGCAAGGGCTGGATTCTTGTGAATTTGTGAGGGGGGTAATTGAAAGCGGGAGGGGATATAGGGAAGAGCAGGAGGAATTGATCCCCATAAGCCATGTGTTTGCAGAACTCTTTAATGCAAAGGGTTTTCTTACAAATTCTTATTTGATCCTCACCATAGCCCTATGAGCTAAGAAAGGCAGGTGCAAGGTATTATTTCCCCCATTTCATGGTTGAGAAAACTGAGACATGAAGAGATTAGGTAACTTGCCTGAGGTCAGACAATTGCTTCGTGATAGACTGAGACTAGCGCACAAATCTCTCAACCCCTTGGCACAGCTCAGCTCTACTAGACCACGTTGCCTCCAGGCAAATCACACACTTGGCCTTCCTTTTGTTTCGGTATGAATTTTCTTGAAAATATTGAGGAAAGCTGTGTATTCTCTTTCCACAAAGAAACATGCACCCAGACACACACATACAAGGTCTGCATATATTGTCAGGAGAGTCATAGCACACATCCAAATTCCACAAAGCCTATCCTGGCCAACTAAGTCCCACATTCTATAATCGTGGATGAGGATTTGAGGAGAGAGAACATACATAGTTGCATAAATGGGCTCTAGGACTGTGCAAAATCACTTCAGTATCAACCCATGCCCCTACTCTGGTGTAAATTCCAGTGAGATAGATCAGCGTTGTTGCTGATAGAGTCCTTCCTCACAGCCTATATGGTGGCTCATCGTCAGGATCTGCTACCTGCGCAATACACATCATCTTGTATTCTGAGTTTCAAAAATCAGGAATCTAGATGCTACAGAAATGGAATTCTCTACTAAAAAGAATATCCAATATCTAAGAATATTTTGCCCTAAAAATTAAAATTTAAGTATTACCAGAGTGGTAAATAAACCTGAGATTGACTCCAATACTCATCCACATTATATTTCTAGACTAAAGCTGACAGCATGGTCATTTTTTAGATTCTAATTTCTTAGGCATCCTTTCTATGCTTTAATTCTGGTGAAAAAAATACTCCAAAAGCTTTAACAAAGTGAATATTATTGATGCGTTCAGTGTTTTAAAAATATGAAAGTGAAGTTAACCAGCAAATTCCATTGCCCAACTTTAGCTGTGTTGCCAGCACCAGCACGGGGAATTCGAGAGAGCCATGACTGGCATAACTAGAAGTGTTCAAAACTTAATTTTGACTTGTGAAAATGAAAACACCATTGACCTCATTTGGAAGAAAGTGCAGCTTTCTCATAGGAGAAGAGGTTTTCTTTAGCGCAAGGAATTCAGAAAGCTGAATCCTGAGGTCCCTGTGCTGGCCCTGTCCTTTAAGATTCACATTCAGAGGATAATGGAATCCCACATTTTCATTTCCCTACAACACCAGGAATTTCTCGTTTTCCCCACTTATTTTTCCATTTCCATTTTCTCTTTGAAAACTTCATGTAAAATAAAAGTGGGAATGTTCCTAAGCAGAGTTCTCCCTGAATTTTGTGTCCATCCAGAAACAGAAATATTTCTTAGCCTGTGAAAGGGAAAAATAATCTACATGTTTTAATTTCGTGGTATTACTTTCACTGATAGACTGTGAACCTTTGACTTCTTATTATGTCATCAAATTGAACTTCTGAACTTTTTCTGAGAGCCTATAAACCTGAATGGCAAAGCTGCATGAAATTGTTTTCCGAGGCCTCCCTCAGCGTCTGTGCGGTGGTAAGTGTGCTCTCTATTAAAGAGCAGAAGTGCAACGGCATGAAAATGTCATGTAAAATGGACAGTTCTCAAAGTGTTTTCTGGGGCTTTCAGTAAGATACCTATCTTTTCTTTAGCCTCATTTTTCTATCTATAAAACTTGGGATATAATCTATCCCTTTCTAATTTGGCAGAACACGTTTGGGAATTGCACAAATCGACTTAGAATGAAATCCATAAAGGACTTTGCACTCCTTGGAGATCTCCATGTAAATGCAATTATCTCATGGTTTGCTACAGGCACCCCACCATGTGTCTGGTGTCGCTAGCCTTGTTGCATGCTATGGAGAGTTGTATGGCATTTATAATGGCCTGTTGAAGTGAGTGTGCATTTGACATCCTTCAAATTCTTGCTTAAGTCCTGCCTCACAGAGACTCAGAGGGTCATGAACAGTTTTATTCACACTTCTTTATATTTCCAGCTTCACAGTAAAGTGCTTCTTGCCCGGAGGTTGACCTTTAACTTCAAAGCTAAGATCATTATGTAACTCAAAACACCTAAACTGATATTGCAATGAATAGAAATAAAACAGTCTTCGATTACCCTGCGAAGATTTAGAAACAACCTTACTTAAGGAATACACACACATACACACACACAAGTGTGTGTGTATTTGTGTATATATATTTAATAAATATGAAATGAGTTACACATAGACTAGTGACTATACAGAGAAAGGATTGTGCAGAAGCAAGAATATAGCATGGAGGTCAGCTACATAAGTTGCTTTCTATATTGGAGCTTAATAATTATGAACTGATATTCCAAATAAAGGGAAGGTAAAATAATTCTATCAATACGATTAGATGGTAAACTCCTCACGAATAGATGTTAATGCTCTTCTTTGTACCTCTGTAGTACTTAGAAGAGATCAAGAAATAATAATTTTGGTGGATTTCTTGAATTGAACATACTACTGAACATTCATCTAGGCACAGAATAATAATGCATTCTTCAAATGTAACTGAGACTTTGGCCCAGTCATACTGAATAAGATAAATACTGAATTGAGAAGGGCAAAAATAATCAGGTTGCTTAGAATTTACTAGCAACTTCATATAAATAAAATAAATGCTTCATGATTAGGGAGTCTGAGAATTCATGTTAAATTCGGCCACTATCTTCAATAAATAACGAATGTTATTTGAGTGTTGACTATTTGCCAGTATGGTTCTAAGGCTAGATGTACAGTTGTTACAAAGCAGACCAAAAGCCTACCAGCACGGGGTTTATATTCTTTCCCATTCATGCTGATCTGGGGAGTTAACGCATGCATGGCAAGATGCACTGAAAATAGTAAGTACTAGATATATATCACTTAGAGATATATCGTTCCATGTACACAATTATCAATATTGATGTTAATTTTGAATCAAAAAGCTGAATTGGCCAAGTTATTTCTACATCATTCTATACCATAAAGATGTAAGAACAAAAACTACAGCCCTTTCTACTCAACTCCAGTATGGCAACCTCAAAGCTTCTTATGTGTTCAATGAGAAATAGATCAGAATACTCAACAGAAGTAGTAAGAGGGAGGTAGTGCCATAGTGTGGTGGCTTTTCTTAAACAGTGCTTGTCCGACTCAAGGCCAACAAGTAATATTTCTCAGTGATTTTTTTTTTTCTTCTTGTAGAAATATACCAATACCTGCACCACTCTCCTGAAACTTGACAAAATAAATAGAAAATGCAGTCGAGTGTATTAATTAATGCTAGTCTTCTTTGAGTTTAATAACTTACAAATTCAAATGATCCACTTTCTTTCTTGACTGATTTGAATTTGGAGACTACCAGGCTAGTTAAGAAGACAGAGTACTAATATGGACACAGACAACCCATGTCTGCCCCCAAATATCAACTATCACATTAACTTTTCACAGTGTGGCCTACTCCTACTAGCTAGAAATGATCCCATTGCTATTGGTTCAATGGGTTAAATGGCAAGGGCAATTACATTTTTTTTTTTTCTAGGAGGAGAAAAAGATAAAATTGCAAAATGTCATTTTGCAGATCAGGAAGAACCCCAAGATCTTGGTTAGGACCCATAAAATCTAAGGCCTACAGGGGTCAGGCAGGTAGTATCAATGAGAGAAGGGTGAGAGCAATGAGATAAAGTGAATGGTTCTCAACCTCAGTGTCAAGGGCGCTAGGGAGAAGGGAAGATATGGTGAGCTTGCGTTCCATCTCAGGCAGCTTCAGATGACTGTCACCATGTGGGAAATCTAGCCTGGTGCTGAAAAATTTTGGAGTTTTCCGAAGTACCTAGAATTTATAGTTTTTGTGTAAAGTATCTTGGATTTAATTGTTAGGCCAAACAGAGCACATCTTTGGCTAAATATAGGGCTACTGTTTAGTAAAGTCTGATCTAAAAGATAATTACCCCTGAGGAGTTTCCTCCAGCCTTTTCCTTTATCAGGTTAACAGCTAGGGAGGGCTTCCTTTTGAGATCACCTGGGGCAGTGGGCCTGGAGCTAGTACACTTCAAAGAACAGATGCGGACAGCAGCCAGACTTGGGAGGAGCAAGATGGGGAATAACAAAGTTGCCACTTTAAGGGAGCAGGCAAGTTTAGGGAACTAAGCAAGGCTTTAGAGGAGGAAGGAACAGCAAAACGATACTAAATTAGGGAGGTCAGATCCTAGCTGAAGAGTGCTCTGGAAAGAATCCAGGGAGAGAAAGAAAGATAGTGCTGTGGGAAATACAAGAAAAAACAATTTTTCCTACTTCACAGTTTTGCCTGGGACCGTCTGTGAACCTGTTTGTGTGAAAGTAAGAACAGAACTTTGGTCTCCAAAGAGAATCCCCTCAGCCCAGAAGCAAGAAAGATTACAGGAATGACACCCAATAATCCTACTTAGGGTCACATTGCCTGCCTCTAAAGATTGCAGGTAAGGGGCTGGCTCCGTGGCCGAGTGGTTAAGTTCTCGTGCTCCGCTGCAGCAGCCCAGGGTTCGGATCCTGGACGCGGACATGGCACTGCTCGTCAGGCCACATTGAGGCGGCATCCCACATCCCACAACTAGAAGGACCTGCAACTAAGATATACAACTGTGTACAGGGGGCGTTGGGGGAGATAAAGCAGAAAACAAAAAAAAGATTGACAACAGTTAAAAAAAAAAAGATTGCAGGTAAAGGTTGCAGTTCTGGGGTTTTTTAATTCCAGGTTTTTCCTTTTTAAATGATAATTGACTAACACAGTTTCTAGGCCCAGGAATAATGAGACTTTAGTCATCATTAGACAAAATCATACTGAATATAAACATTATCTATTTTCCACCATGTTTTCATCTTTGTATGCAGCGTTTGTCAGCACAGCAGCCATGGACAATGATAAAGTGTGTTTTTCTGCTTGGGTGGTTAGTCCTGTCATTTTTACAAGTGACAAAATAAAAATCTGCTGAAGAGTGAACATGCTGCTTTCCCTGTGTCATCTCAGCCCTGCGGGTCATTTTATTATAAAAATGTAAAAATCCAGTCAATTTTATTTAATCAGCTGAAAAGGAAAAGTGTTTCCAGGTCATTAATCAAGTGCTCCTTCTCTGTGGGACTTGTCTCTTCAGAAACTGCCGTATGAATCATTAATAAAGCTGGAAAGATTCTTTTGCCAGCAGGTTTTTGAGAAACCTAGATGTTATTAATATAACAGAAGTAAAGTAATTTTAGGTCAAGAAATAAAGCCTTCTGTAGCTGTTGCCTACAGAACTACATCTATGTTATTAAAAGCAGCTAATTCTTTACTTTCTAAACATTTAATTGTTGGAAATGTTGGGAAATGCTCAGCTGTTTAGATTGTATATGATTATATATTCCATAATTACATGTTTTCTTGAATGTTACCTAACCTTATATTTACAGTAAACTTTTATTATGTGAATTGATCAAAACATAATGAGACAGTAGGAAGAGATAATTACTACTGTATCTATAATAATAATAATGATAGTAATTAAACACAGCAAACTGCATTCACATAATGTCAAGCTTGTGCTTAAACCCATAAAAGCAAGTCATGAAATACAAGCTTGAAATTCCCTCCTGGAAGAATTTTGTTGCTTATGTTGATATTGTTCCCGGGGTTTTATTTTTAAAACGTGGTCTTGATATACATGAAGAACTTTCTAGTATTTGATCAGCAGTTGTCACTCACATTAGAGATCATCTTATGATTAAACCCACCCTTTTTTCAAGCCATCCTTACAAGGAAACCAAATAAGAAAGTCAGAAGATATGCGAGAAGAGAAAGAGGAGCCAACTTTCTGAAAGACTATGAATGGCTGTTTCACAACTCTAAAGAGAGTCGAGAATAGGCAACATTAACAATATGCAATTGCATTAAGTAATCCTGTAATCTTTCAATTTGTAAATTACGTTTGTGGATTAAAAGATCACAGGGACTACATTCTCTGTTTTTTTCTCACTGGCAGTTGTCTTATTCCCTTCAGGCTACTACAACAAAATACCATAGACTAGGTGACTTATGAACAACAGAAATTTATTTCTCATAGTTCTTGCGCTGGAAGTCCAAGATCAAGGCACTGGCAGATATGCTGTCTGGTAAGAACCCACTTCCTGGTTCACAGGCTGCTATCTTTTTGCTCACATGGTAGAAGGAGGTGAGGGAACTCTCTAGATGCCTCTTTTGTAAGGACACTAATGCCATTCATGAGGACTCCACCCTCATGACCTAATCACCTCCCAAAGGCCTCACCTCTAAATGCCATCATATTGGGGATAAGGTTTCAATTCTGGGGGGACACAGTCATTCAATCTATAGTATCAATGTAACACAATCACTCTAGAATTTATAGGAAATCTGCTTCTGCTTTGGATGTCCACACCATTAGGTGCTTTTTACTTTATATCAGTTTATGGTATTAACTTTTGAGATTTTAATTCATGTACCCCTGCTCGAACTTTCAGATATTTCTCCAAAAAAGCTGTGACAGTGGCTTATCCATTCCATGTCTAAGATTACAATTCAATACTTAATAGATGTACTCTTTACTCATGTATAATCATGTGCCAAACATATGAAAACTCCTTTTTTTAATTGTAAAATCAGGTCTGATGATTGTTTATATCACATATGAACTCATTTACTCACACACACACACACACACACATATGCTTAAAACATATATATACAAGCTATGCTTCCCTACCTTTAAGTATCATTTGAGTCATTAGTCAAACAGTACATAACCTCAGGTGGATCGCTGAAGAACATTAATCAAAAGAAATCTCTTAGCAATTTTTGTAACAATACAAGCACATTAACAAAAGAGCTTACCTTTGCTTTGGCACATATTGAAAGGAGTTGTCTTTTCTTGTAAAATTATATTCTTGATCTGAAAAGCCAAAAAGATTTATGTCTATTGAACATTTTTATTGAGTTGAACAATCTGTTTGCAGGTCACCAAAACCAGATCATAGCAATCTACCTCAAATAAATTATAAATTAAATATCCAAAATGATCTTATAAAGCATGTAACATGTGATTTATGACATAGCAACACATGGGAGAAATACACAAGCCAATCTCAAAGAGAGGGGTTTGGGGTCAGTCAAGCAGTTCTGACTGAATGAGGTTATGATTGAGCTGAGTCTTCAAAGACCAGAGGAGTTAGCTAGGAGAAGTCGGGTGAGAAGTAAACCCATTTCAGATATGGGGCACATTTAAAGGCCCAAAGTATGAAAAGTATGGCTGTAGCAGAGGGTTCAAGTGATGAGCAAATGAACTAACATATGAGAGAGCACTTGGCAGATATGGTGGTACGCAAATGAAGACATTGCCATTATTATCACCATTTTCGATTATCTGAACCTTTCAGTGACTTCATCAGCGTTAGGGAAGAGAATATAAGCTTCGTGAGGCCAGGTATCTGTGTTCCCTATGTATCTCAAACACCTACATCATTATCTGGTATATGTTAGGGACTTGATATGCAATGTTTTGACTGAATGAAGAAAAGAAAAATAAATAAATATAATTGGTGTACGAGGTAGGAGAAAGAGTAAGAGATAAGCCTAGACTCATAAGCAGGGACCAGATCACAAGGGGTAACAAACACTATGGTAATGTGTCTGGCTTTAATTATGAAAATTATGACTTCATATTGAACAATTTTAAAATCCGAAAATACGTTATTAGATTTTCATTTCAGAAAGCTCGTCTTGGTAATTGTATAGGGGAGGAGAAGAGGAGGGTTTGATAACCAAGTACGTTAGCATTGTAAATATTACCTACCATACAGTTGAACCTAGGTTTCCTTAAAAACAATCAGCTGCTCCTTCAATGGAGCTAAAAGCAGCGGAAAGAAAAACCACGATCTAGCCAGAGATTGTGTTCATTTGCGTGCACTCTGCTCTCTTTACTCTTGGTCTCACAAGGTTTTTTTTTTTGAACCTTTCGGCTAATGGGACAGTAATTATACTCATGATTATATTTCTTCTTGCCCATGAATTTTACATTATGATAAATGAGAAATTGTTTAAGGCAGATTTCATTTGCTAAACATTTTCATAGTTGCTTATCTACATGCAAGTAATTATTGACTTAATAAAATTTTTCAGTTACTGAACCGAACTAATTACTCATAACAACAAGTTGCACAAACTATTAGTCATCTGCTCAGCTATTTTGTCTTCTGTTTCCCAGTAAATTCATTTCTTATCATTTTTCTATTTTTCTATCCATGTAATGTAGTTTTTAATTACATTTATTTTTTAAATTCACATATACATTATCATAAACAAAATAAGATCTCCTTTCCCCTATTTCACACATTTCTTTCTAGCATCCACAAATCCATAATTTACCATGGCATTTGGACAATATCAGTAGACAGACACATATTTGTGCTTTGTATTAGTTTTGCATTAGTTTTCACGTAAGTAATATTCCAAACACATGAATTCAGTGCAGTTTAAGAAAGCATGGAACCATGATTTCGATATCTGTGTGAATTTGAGAAAACCAACTAACTTCTCCCAGCTCTAGTTTCTTCATTTGAGAAGTAGGGTTATACTTGAATGGCGTATCATTTTTGATGGAATTTGGTATTCAATGGCAAGAGACATAAGCAAGAATCTTGGAAGCTCATATCTGTTCTATGAGGAACTAGAATTATTAACATATCATTGTCTGAATCAGTCATGACAAGTAACTACTCTGATCAACTGAAAAAATCAATTCTGAAAGTATCTCCCTGGCCAACGTTTCTGGGAAATTTTCTTAATTAGTGCTTAATGATAATAGATTAAATTCTGGGTCGCCTAAGAAAAAATGTCAGAAATGTTTTATCTGCATTATTTGCTATGTAACTATATAGAGAATTATTCATAATGTTGACATTTTTATTTATTCTTACCATGTTATCTTCATCACCTAAGCAGTCGATTTTTAGTTAATAATAATAATGGTATTAATAATACCAATTTTTAAACCTTGCTTTTCTATTTCAGGAGGTGAGGTATAGTCGTTGTTTCATTTGGTACAAACAACATTACTCAACATTTACTGTCATTAGTCTCCCTCTCTACAGACAAGCAGCTTATAGAAACAGTATTAATTGTTAAATTCTCTCTATGGTAAAGGGGAAATATGAACCCAGCTATTTTCATTCCCAAATCTGTATTCTTCCTGCTAATCATTTTAGTCCATGAATTGAAAGAAAATTTCTAAATTCTGGATTCTTTGGTCTGAACCTTTGTAAAAGTGTGGCAGAAAATGTTATTTGTTCCCTGATATTTATTCTCCCCTGTTTTATTGGCTATAAAACTCCAGCTTTTAGGCTGAGTACATGGCCAGCTGAAAAAAAGACTCATTTTCAAGCCTTCTTTACTATTAGGTGTGGTTAAATTCTAGCTAATGGGATAATAGGCACATGAAATTTAAAGGGTGGGATGCATGCCCTTCTACTCTCTTCTTTTCCATCTTGTTGGCCGGAATGTGGACTTGCTAGTTGGAGCTCAAGCGGGCATCTTGGACCACAAGATTAAAGCTATAAATTGAAGATGGCAGAGCAACAACAAAGAAAGAGTCTGGGTCCACAGTGATGATGTAGTTGTCTTAGCTAATTCTGGACTGGAACTTCTGGACGGTGAGAAGAGAAACTTCTGTCTTATCAAAAACAAAAGCAAAAGCAAAAACCTTTTAATTTTCTTAGGTTGAACTTTAATTTATTGCTTCTTTATGTCCTTCAAGCAAAGATTAAAAGACTTTCCTTTTAAAATAATCATATTTCCAAACAGATATCCAATGTATATATCGAATATGGCAGCTATTTGTATTTCAGGTTAGAATATTCTGAGTGAGTAATTTTCTACATGTAAATACATACCCAAATGAAGATTATTTCAAGGATAGACAGTTGAATCATACTTGAACGAAAATGATGAGTTCAATTATGAAGACCTGCCTTCTGTTTCTATTGTCAGATCTAATGTCTGAATTTAACATGTAGCAATTAACACTGATAAATAAAATAGTCAAATGGCTTGTTTTCACCTTTCAAAGGTTTGGCTGCTTCAGTTAGACACAACTTTGGTTTTAAAAATCTGTATGTATCAATCAAATTGTCTTCTAGCATAAAATAACATTTCTTTTTGCTTTACTTTATTCAACTTTAGTTAATTACATTTGCATTTCTTGGGATTACAGTTTAGAAACATTGAAGGTCTTACCACAATCTAGTCTATAAAGCACTCTCTCCACTTGCAACCAAACAGAGCAGGGCCCTAGAAATTTAGTGAAGCAAGTAATTAAAAAATAGTAGAATGGGTGATCAGGCCCATGGCCTAGTGGTTAAGTTTGGTGTGCTCTGCTTTGGAAGCCTGGGTTCAGCTCCTGGGCATGGACCTACACCACTTGTTGGTGGCCATGCTGTGGCAGCGACCCACATAAAAAATACAAGAAGATTGGCACAGATGTTAGCTCAGCACAAATCTTCCTCAAGCAAAAAGAGGAAGACTGGCAACAAATGTTAGCTCAGGGTGAATCTTCCTCAGCAAAAAAAAAAAAAAAAAAAAAAGGAGGATAAATAAACAAAATTAGATCTATTTGTAAACCCCCTGTTTGTCATAAACTGTACTGTGTACTATTTCATTCTTTCTGCATGCATTAGTACCTGGTTAAAGCATACAGGAATCTGTCTTTGAATCAGGTGCTGGATTGAGATAGGAATTTAGGATGCGTGGAATAAGAGTTTCTGTCTTTATGGAGTTAACATCACTGCACAAATTCTTATATTTTGACAATCAGGAAAAGAGAGATAAGTTATGGAAGAGCAGAAAAGCATTGTTTTTTGATGTTTGTTTGTCTCATGAATATTATAATTAAAAATAAAAGAATAGTTTGAATCCTTGGGATATACAATAATGTGAAGTTTTGAGTAGCCAAAAGAAGTATCGTTATAATCAAAGCGTCTTGTGGCGGCTGGAAAAGCGAAAATAAGGAGATGTGTCATGATGGCTTTTAAACATTAAATATAGAAATATGAAGCTGGGAAGTAGGCTTGCTTCCAAATATGACTCCTGGGGCAATGGGGAGCATACTAGCCTATTGGACAGTAATTAATCTCTGAATATAGGTGTGCATAATTTGAAACACTGTTAGGCTTTTAACTGTCATGATAAATTTCTTACAGTGACAAATCACATATGAATATGTGCCTACACAATAATGATAAAACTGCTTCCTTTAAAAAAAATTCCAACCTGGGCATGTAGTAAGTCTTGTGCTACTTTCTTTAAAAGTAAAATTGATCATTTACAGTAGTTTTAATTTGGTGAGGAATATGTCCTTTTAATTTCAAAGTTATACTTCATCACGGACTATTATGTTGCTCCTTTCCTGCAGTGAGACACTGAAGCTTTTGATTCATACTACCCACTGGTCCTCTTATGGTCCACTTCTTTCCTACTCAATTTGTTCCACAGTCAACCACTCAATCACGTGTGTCTAGCTACCATGATTCCCTGGCATCTTTGTCAGTACAGCACATCTGCATTGTTGCTCACACAGCCCCAGATACGCCAGCTCATCTACTGTATGGTGCTTCAGAATGCTGAGAACATGGAATAATTAGGATGACTTATTAAAGCATGAACCTATGGTTTTGGTTTTAACTAGGCTGTCTATTTGAGATGGATATTAAATTTAATTACAGTTGCCTCCCAATCAAATTCTCCAAGGAACCTGCTCCAAACTCTTTCTTACTTCCTTCAAATAAAAACAAACAAACAAGCAAACAATAACAACAACAAAACAAAAAACCCACCTCACTCTTTGTGGTTGACCATTCTTTATTGAAAAGCCATCCAGTATGGACTTGCTTATTCTCCATTTTCTCCTCTTGAAATTTTTCCTTGATTTGATCTCAGTGTCTTCCATCTTCCTCTTCAATGCCTAGGGTTCATGGCAGGTTAGGAAGTATTCTCCTAGATGATTCTACTCCCAAATATTAGCTATAGGCAAGAAACAATAGCACTTTGTTAAACTAGCTGCATACGTATTTGAGCTTAAAAATGTGCTATGTGAAATGATATTCTTTGTGGCTATGAATCTGTTCAAAGGAATATACTTAAGGCTCTATGGTGTGACCTTATAGCGAAAGACTGGAAACAACCGAATATCCATAAATATGTTACTGGTTGAATACATTAGGGTAAATCCACAACACAAAATATTTGCAACCATAAAAAGGACCAAGGAATATCTTCAGGTGTTGATATAGAATGATCTTGAAGATGAACTTCGGGTGAAAAAATAAAAATGAAGACAGAGTTTAAAATATATGACTAAGGAAGAGGAGGAATATTAATATACACATGTATTTGCTTATATTTTCAAAATAAACAATGAAAGAATACATTAAAATAAAAATTGTTGCTTATAGGAGGGAGAGAGGGACCCAGAGTGGAGGAGACAGGGACGGAATAAAGACTTTGTGTGTGCACTTTGTTCCCTTTTCCTTTTACTTTGGGATCTTTTATGTTTTCTATAATTCTGAATAGTTAAAGTGAAAAATTAAAAAGCAATCTTTAAAAACTGAAAATCAATGGAAAGAAATGTACCTAATTGTATACATTTTTGTCACAACTACACAGTAAAAGAATTATTTCAAACTATTTTAATTGCTCAGTATTTTAACTTTGCCCCCCAATGAGATATAAGAACAAACAGAGCCAAAACCTCTCTTAAGCTTTGCTTAGGTAGTCTTATTGTTAGTGTGTTGATTTAAAACTATCATAGGTAAAATGTAGGCTAAAGTCAGTATAAATTATTTTATTGTAGTTAGAAACCAATATTTCAAAGTAAAATAATGGAGGCACTGTAAGGAATCATATTCTCTTTTCTCTGTCGCAATTATTATATTTTTTGTCTGAATTAATGTTGAAATTAATAATAAAACTCTAATTCTTACAAATGGCTTACATTTGTTTATAAGAAACTGTGTGTGTATAGATAAAGTATATGTTATATAATTATACATAACATATTTTATGCATTTTTTTCTTAAAAGCGCAGATATCTTAGTTCTGTGTACCAAAAGTTCTGAAAGTTATAAGAATATGTCATGAAAGTAAGTTATAAATCAAAGTAAATTAAAAAATAAGGACTTTGATGAAAACATGTCCATACTGTTATTAATCTTCAGAATTTTTCCCCTACTAAAAAATCTAGTTGTATCTTCTTATAATCAAAATTAACATTGGGTAAACTTACTTCCTTATTTGGTCCATTTTGGAGGATCACTCATGCTAAGGACGTTTTCACTGTTTTTGGGTTGCAGTTGGTATATTGCGGAAAATTTTCTCCTCCCGAGTCTTACATGGAGTTGTCTTGGTGTCTTGTGTTACAAAGCAGACCAGAGGTGGATCTACGTTTTGAGTTATGTTCAGGATTTGGGATTAACCACAAGACAAGTTTGGGCAAAACCTCCACTTGCTTATTACTTTAACACCTAAGAGAGAGCATAGCTTAGAATCAGTACCCAACAAATGTGTGTTGCATAAAGAAACGCTAATGGCAATATTTAAAGTGATTTTAATATTATTTTCTTCACTGTGCAATCATCCAAGTATATTAATTACTCAAGTACCAAGAGAAATTCTAAGTCAATGCTGTCCAATTTAATATTATGCAAACCATAAATGTAATTTTTTTTGAGGGAAATTAGCCCTGAGGTAACATCTGCTGCCAATCCTTCTCTTTTTCTGAGGAAGATTGGCCCTGAGCTAACATCCATGCCCATCTTCTGCCACTTTATATGTGGGATGCCTGCCACAGCATGGCTTGACAAGCGGTGTGCAGGTCCGCACCCGGGATCCAAGCCGGCAAACCCCAGGGCCACTGAAGTGGAGCATACAAACTCAAACACTGTGCCACTGTGCCAGCCCCGTCACATATATAATTTTAAATCTTGTAGTCTCATTAAAAAAAAGTAGAAAAAATAAGTAAAATTAATGTTAACAATATGTTTTATTTAGCCTACTACATCCAAAATATTATCATTTCTACATGCATTCAATATAAAATATTGAGATATTTTACATTATTTTTTCAATACTAAATCTTTGAAACTCACTGTGTATTTAATACTTCAAGCTTTTCTCATTAGAACTAGCCACATTTCAAGTATTCAATAGCCACATACACAGTGGCTACTGTATTAGATAGCACAGTCTAAAGTATAAATAAGATTATAGTAAAAAGATATAACTAATGTAATATAAAAGTTTACATTAATGTAGTGAAAAATAAACTTTAGTGAAAAAACTAATTGTTTAATTATTTTTCACATTACTTAAGGTAGGATTTAGGTAGAGTTAGGGAAATACTAAGGAATAGATTCTCTTTCCAATTTTTGTCACAATTGATTATTTATTACAATCATTGGCCTGAATTAATGTGAAATGAGTAATAATGAACTTCCTTTAATTCTTATAAAATTGCTCGCATTTATTTAGCGAAGAAGCCTATAAAATATTTAAAATAAAAATCTCTCTATTCAATCTACGGAAAAGAGAGAGGAAAACCTGAGTTGAATTGACTTGAAAGGAGGCTTTGAAATCCTTAAGCGACTTGCTTAAATTCACATGCTGAGTAAAAGGCATAGCAGAAGTTAGCATAACAACAGCTGGCAGGGACTGAGTGTTTATCTGGTGCCACTGAATGCCTACTGCACTCTGTAAGGTGGGTACAATTGCTATCCCCATTCTACCAAAGAGGACACTTAGAGAGCCATTAAGTAATGTGCACAATAATGTACAGGCAGAGCATTGCTTCTGGAGCTTGAGTCCTAATCATAATCACACTATTCCATCTTAAAATTAGGTAGTGTGAAATAATTTGGGGCCTAAACCCAAAGTTTTCATTCAAACCAGTCACTCTATGCTAATACAAACTAAAATATTCATAATGCTTGGATAATATGGAGAACACCATATTTATAAATTACTATTTGAAATATGAAAAATGTCACTCCCTTGATGTTTTGACTTTGCCATTGCGAAGCAGTAAGCAAATTGAATGTAGCTGTTTGCAACAGGGCATTTCATCATAATTTAATTGGGAATCTTGACTATTTTTCTGTTCACTTCAGTGGAGGTTTTTCCCCCTCTTCTTTTTATCAGTCCAAGTATTCTAATTGCTGTGTTAGTTAGTTTCTGGCTAACTGCTTTCTTGGTCAACAGTAAGTGTTGAACTTGTGAAGTCTTACAGCATTTGGCCTGGAGCTGCCACCATGGAAATCAAACCTTAAGCCAGCTGAAGGTATGTGGAAACATCCGAGAAAGGCAGACCCCTCCTGGGGTAATGGAATAGACGTACAGAAACAACTACCTGCTGCGATAGTATTGGGGTATGTGTGTGTGTGTGTGTGTGTGTGTGTGTGTTTGTGTGTGTGTGTCTGTGTGTGTCTATTTTAGGGGGAAGGAGAGGTAAAATAGAATAAGGTTTTCCTACATGGAACATTCTTACCTTCCCTCATTGTCCATGTTTTCCAAAAAGCCTTTTTCATGGATATGTATCTGAGAGAATAAACCAGAAAGAGTACCTGATATCAACTGCAAACTGTCCATACTGTCCCTTCGGCTGTCTGGACTCACACTGCAGGCCCTTAGTGGACTCCTCCTCCTCCTCCTGTGGTGATCTTGCCTCCTTGATCATGGGAGAGCTATTTCTCACCAACGTCATAGATTTGGACAGCTTTTTGCATTTAGTTTGTGAGCAATTGAAATCTTTGAAAGTTTCCAAGGACTTGGCTGTCACCAGGAGGTCCTTCTTCCATCTCCTAAAGCGTACAACTGAGAACTGGCATTTCAGGAACAATCGCCTTTTTTTGATTCCCTGCTTGTGTTACGGGAGAATGTGTAACCTGATCTCCATTTCTATTCCCAACTCACATAGCTTCCTAGCCAGCAGGTTAGCGGTACATGGAATCGTTGGATTCTCTCAATCTATACTCTAGCTCTGTCCCACCTTCCCAACATCCTTAAAGAGAATAATTCCTTAGGACCTATCTCCCACAAGAAGACTATGCAACATCCAACACATAAGAGCCACAGATGCTGAGATGTTAACAAATTCTTACGATTTGTTATTAAGAAAGTGAATGAATTAAAGAACAATGACGTAATAATAAGCAATCTGATTAACTTTTGGAATATATTATAGTTTAGAAGTTCTCTAGAGAGAATGTCAGAGAAGAGAGATTAGTTGTGGGCCAGAGTAGTTGGGGAAGGCACTCCCTCTCTCTGTAGTCCTCTTTTCATAGTCACATCGGCATGATAAATCCCAGTTGACTCAGAACTGCTAGGTAGTACTCCTGCTTTTCAGCATACCAGCAACTAACTCCATACTCTAGTGTTTTCCAACTATCAATAGAAGTGTTTTCAGTCAACCGTAGTACTTATTACTTAAGTGGTAAATGATACCTTTTCAATTCTGATAAGTTTTATAATTTATCCTACTTGTCATAATCTATATTTACAGATTATTTAAACAACAGTCAACAAATGAGTTCTTCAGAATGCAAGCTTTTATTCTGCCTTTAAAATAAATAGATGTGTATGTACTCGTTTGTGCAAATACCACTTGTTCCCCTCTGCTGCCATTTCTGTGACAGCAGTGTGCAGGACTATTCTTTAAGTGATTATATTCTGATGGGAAAACAGCCAAACAAAAACTGTCAGCTATTTCATATACTTTCTAAAGCTATTTAGAAATACAAATTAACATCTAATGTGAAGATCTATAAATATGGGTGAGTAATGTGCTATAAATGTGCATTTTATTTTCTTAGCTTCTCTAAGCTTCTGGCAAAATAGGCTGAACCTTGCCTGCTGAATTTGTTTTTAAGGTGGGTTATGTGGTTTTATGGCACTATGTGAATTGAATCATAGTAAATGGAAATGTCTAGCAATTAAAATAAACAAAGGAAAAGGGCGTAAAAGAAGCAAGATGACCCCCCTGCCTCCCCATTTTTATTGTCTGTTGGAAGAGTTACACTTTAATTAAGTTCTTTCTTGACTTATGAACTCAGAGAAGATTTTCTACTGAAAAAAAATAGCCAGCTCATCACTCAGGGTCTTCGAGGTCTCACAGCTCAGCTCCTGACAACTCTCATGTCAACTGGAGAGTGCCTTCCCTTTGTTCTTTTTGGATGTGGGAGAGGCAAGTTTCTGACAGAGACAAGTTTCAATGTTCTATTTATTTGTCATTTTGGCCTTTCAATGGGTGTAATTTATAAATAGCAAATCATTAATATGCTGAGTAGTTTAAAGAGCTTTTAAAACCACTTGAGAATGGTATAAAGAGATTGTTCTTGTTTTCTTGCTGTGACAAAGAAATGAGGGGAAATTAGTCACTGGCATGTTGCAAGAAGTATCACGCACTTTTATGTTCTCTTCGAATGGATAGGTTGTTCCTCTGCAAAGAGAGTGGAAACTGTCGTTCCTGGGTCACACAATGAAATGCCGTTCTCTAGTTTCTAACAAACAATCCTGTATGTTTTTCACAAAATTTAATGCTTTCAAGAAAGGTGACATAACTCACATTTAATGAGCTGTGCAATTTACAAGTGCTTTCACTTACATTCCTATCATCGTAGTACTATATTTAGGTATCTATTTCTACCGGGAAAAAAATCAATTATATTTTTGGTTCAATGCTGGATGATGAAACTATGACCACATTAATTAGGAGAAAGAAGCTGTTCTTTTCTGTAGTGAAAATTATAGGTGTAACCCAGGGAAACTATTAGAAGCTACTTTAACTCTCTCTCTAGGGAATAATTGTGGCTCCTTGGGGACTCACATTACTTTGTATAATATGATTCTTGATCCACGTGGCAACAGAAAATTTTGTTTCCTGGCTATCTGATTTTGAAATGGAAGGAAACCCATGAAATATATAAGAACGCCTCTGACTTCAGGATGTTATACCAAATTTTAATTTTACGTCTTATTTATTTCACGTGTTTGTTTCCACTGCCACTATCTTAGCCTTATTTACCAATATTTCACTTAACTGGGCTTCCCACACTCGCTCTAACTCCATTCTAACACATTCTCCAATATGTGCCAGAGTGGGCTCATAGACTGCAAATCTGATTGTACCACCCTCATCCTCCCATCGTCTACCCCTTGATTAAAGGCCTTCAATGACCTTTTATTGCTCTTGGGACAAAGATCAAAACCTGACAAATCCTACGTGGCCTGATACCTGGTCTGGCCCTCGTCTTGTCCTGGTCTTCACTCTGATGGGTCACACACACTTCCTCTGTCCATATCTATGCTTCAGCCACATTGGACTTCTTTTAGTTCTTCTCCTTCGGGAAACTGGTACATCCCATTCTCTCTGCCTGGAACACTTTTCCTTTTACTCTGTCTCATTAACTCCTTCTAATCATTCATCCTTTAGCTCAAACATCATTTCCTCTGGCAAGTCTTCCGTAACTCCCAGTTGAGGCTAGGTTCTTTCATGAAATGCTCTTGTTTTTTAAAGCACGTATCTGAGTACGTCATCATTCAGTCCTGCAACTGTTTGAATCATGTCCACCTATTTGACGGGAATGCTGAAACATGAGTTCCATGGAGAAGAAACCATGCCTGCACTCCGTATTGTTCCTTGTATCCAGCTTACCATGCTTTGTACAGTAGTAGGAACCGAATAAATAGTTTTTGAATGAATGAATGAATGAATGAATATGAATATGAATATGAATACATAAATGAGCACCTGAATCAAGAGATCCATTTCTCAGAAGAAGGTAGCCGGAAAAAAGATATATTTGGGTGTAATTTTGGAATATGTTATGACAGGAAACTCATTCTGAGATTTCTGGGAAGCAGTTAGGTGATGAATTCAGCAGATATTGTGCCAAGAGCTGTCCCCTGGCACTAATGCTGAAAGCATGACACTCAGTTCTCCAGAGACCAAGGCATGAAAATCTACTTGAGAAAAGACCACTGAGGGAATCTTTGAGCATCAGGGTCTTTGGGAAGAGCACTGGTCATTTGGAATAGATGGATGAAAATCTGAAGCTGAATAAGTGCCCTGGAAGAGAGAAACTAGAATAGAATGGCAGTAGACTGATAGCATCTGCCAGAGTGGAATAGTGGAAAATCTGGAGCAGAAGACCAGAGATGTGTGTATGTATGTGTGAGTGGGTGTCTCTGATGAGGCAGGAATGGGGCAGAATCCTCTTGAAGTGGCGGGAGGAATTAAGAAAGAAAATCTCTTTCCTAATTGCTCTAGATGCCCTAGACTAAATCATCTTTGTCATTTGGAGATAAGGAAAATTGGAGGCCATGGGAGGATTGTACAAATAATAAACTCCCACTATGAACTGGATAGTACTGGAAATCAGGATAATATGAAGTCCAAGAATCTTGAATCAATTAGAGCATTTGGACTGAGAGTAGGTCTTGGATACACAGCACCCGACCAAGAGTTAGGCACTAGGAAGGATTACATTAATAAAAAATAGCTATTTCCAAGTCAGAAAACTATGGCACATATTAAAGACTGGCTAAGGCCTGTAAATACATTGTCTGTTCCTTCTGGGAGCCCTCAGGGATGCTGCTGCAGAGCCATTATTTTCTAAACCTCGATACCAAGACACACATACAAGGGTTCCATGAACTAAACAATTCTACTGTTTCAGTCTCTTATAATTCAGCTGCATCCTTAAATACTATCCAAGTGATTTAGAAGATAATAACAAAGCTGAGAGTAACACTGAGCAGCATCATCCTCTGTAGTCAGTGACAATTTTTGTTCGTTGATTTGTTGTTGTAGTGGTTCAAAGAAATTTAGAATTTCAAGAAATATTTCGTTTAGTTAACTTAATAGAGAGAATGGTTTGCTTTATATTACCTCATGGTGTAATAGAGTTAATTAAAGAAAATTTGAAAGTGGCTTTCCTTCCATCCAGCTCTGAGAAGTTATGCTCGTTTCTCTGTTTAGAGAAGTCCCAGTTGACTGGTACACCTTTGAATCTTCATGGAAGTGAGAAGCAATGCTGGTAGTTATGTTAATAATAATTTGATACACCGAAGAGCGCTCCAAATGTTGTATCCACAAAGTGATTCCTCAGGTTTGGTGAGGGAGAGAAAGAGCCAGTGTGTGCAAAGCCCTGACATTTTTTATCTGATTTAATTATGCAACAACCTCATGGTGTTGTTATAATCATTCCTACTTTAGAGACAATGATGCTCAGGTATGTTAAATCATTTGTCTATTGATATGCAGATTATAAATGATACAGCTGGAATTTGAACCTAATTTTGTCTGCCTCCATATTCACTACAGCATATTAATCTTTTTTTGGCTTTCAAGCCAAGAATAGGATCAGAGAACAAGGGATAACAAAATGAGGAATCCAAATAGTAGAGCCTCCATTGTTTATTCATCTTAGAAGTCTTTCATATGGTGGAATTTTGCTGATGATTTTCCTATGATATGCCTGCCTGGAAAAAACCCCTATATTAGCTGGAAGGCAGTCCTAGATCTAAGGATAGTGTATCTGAGGCCATAGCTGCAGTGAAAGGACATAGCATTGTGATCAGCACAGGTTAACAGTGGAAGTTCATCCCCTGAGGGAAAATGATGCATAAAAATTTCTGCTCATGCCAACAGAAGCCCCTCAATCCCCAGGAAAAATATAAGAGCTTCATCTTGGACATTGAAATACGTCTATTAAATATCATTAGGATAGCTGGATATATCAGCAGGCCACTGAACCTTCTAGACTACCATTCAGCGAGAGGGCTAGCCTAGAGAAATAATACATTTAGGAATCACTGGTATATACATGTGTTTAAAATCGTGGGATTAGATGAGATAACCTAAGAGAAGTGGATGGTTGGAGAAGGAGAGCCAGGGTCCCCAGGGCGGTTGGGCGAGAGCATAGCTAAAGGGGAATGTGCACACAGCTCACAGAGGCTTCTACCAGTGGGATGTAGGTTCAGTCCGTTTCTGGTTGTCATTTAGGTAAGTTAGGTCTGTCTACTTTGATCCAACTTAATATCTCCCTAATAACTGCTTAAACACACCACTACCTCGATACATAAAGTACATCTTATAACTAGTGTAAATTCAGCAGGGTTGTAAACATTTCCTGAGATTGCAGTCATAAAATAAATCAGCCCAAGCAATGCTGGCACATAATAAAAGCTTAGAAAGTACTTTTTTTTTATTAACTAAGATGTTCTTACCTGAAGGGGATGTGTGTTCTTCTGATGTTTTGACTTTTGCTAACTATGTAGTTTAGGCAGAAACTGGACATTACTTGGAGAAATTTAAATAGCCTATATTGACTCTCCTAGCTGTAATAAACACATGCACAAAGACACAGTCACACATGCAAATGTAGTTTTGCAAAGTGGACATGGGCCAAAATAATTTTAAAATTAGGCAGCATCACTTATCAGCTGTGTTTCAAAAACGAATGTGATGTTAGTGTGTGTCTGTGCACAAATGTGTGTGCTTAACAAGCTAAGATTTTTTTTTTTAGTTTTGATTAACATTAGTCAGGATTTTAACATTAGCAGCTCTTAAGACTGATTATGCTTTGGACACCTTAGGATGTCAATCCTCTCCTCAGGCAGTCTGATGTATACCAGGGAGCCAAGAGGAAATACCTTGATTATAAAGTTATCCAGGTTATTTTCAAATAATTGCAAGTAAACAGGAAGCGATGAACTGACATTCTCAAACATTAAAAAAAAATGTAGTCCTATTGTTTCTGTGATTTGCAAAGTTACTACAGCAATTACTGCTCGTTTATTCAAGGGCCGCTTAATTTATACCAGCAAACTTTCCTTTCTGCTTGATGAGAGTTTTCCCTACTTTTGGCCATACTGAGCAGTTTGTAGTCTGCCCTCACTATGTACAGGGATGTCATAAAACAGAGTCTGTGCAAATCCTGCAGGACTAGCCTACCCACCAAATCCTGCATCTCTTGAGACAGGATGCACCTGCTGTTAAGGTCAGGAGGCTTAGATTTATAATGGGGGGAAAAAGCCTATGGAATTTAATCTAAGTGATGGCTCACCATCTCCCCTATGTTTAATGCTTCTCTGTGAGATGATATTGACACTGCTGCCAGGCATACAAGTTTCTCTGTGACAGGAAGACAGAATACAAAACCACACTGAAACAGTGTACTTAGTCTCGACTATTTCATCTCAAGAATGAAGTGCACAATCTTCAAAAATGCTTGGAAGATCAACAGGCATTATTAAGAACCAAACTCATAAGGATATAGACATTTAAAATGTTCAGTCACAGGAGATAAAGTCTGCTATTAAAGAGACATGGTGTTCAGATGAAATTAAAGTTCCAGTGCCCGTCTCTGCTTGCTCAGGACTTGACAAATCGCTGACACTAAGGCTATCAAACTTCAGGTTCATCCCCGTCCAGTTCTTGACTAAACTGTGTCATCCTAGACATCCTAAATCCTGGGCTCCCCACTTATCCTGGCCAGTAGGCATCGGGAGCAATCCGATCCGGTACACCTGAGGGAATCCGGAGCCTCTTCAACCTGCTTCCCATTTCATCCTCCACTTCTATTGGACTGAATCTGTTTGAATGTGCCCTGGAATTCTAGGCCAGCTATTGGTGTGCTCTACAGGTCCTTGCTGTAACTTTGAGTTTTATCCTGAATCCCAATATGTAAGTAGCTTCTAACATACTAATATAGTGATTAGTATAGTAATTACCATACTAATTATATAAGACTAATATGCTAATATAGTATTTCACTCTATAATACTAACGTAGCATTTTAGTCTAACTCGATATAGTATGTTGTTTAACTTCTCTAAGTTTCATTCCCCTTTATTGTAAAGTAGAGATGATTATGGTACTAATATTTCCTATCTCATATGTTTCGAGAAATAGATGGGATAATATATAATGTGCATGATGTAGTGCATGCCATATAGTAGTTGTTTACTACATAATGATAATTATTATTTGTCTATAATGACCTAGTGTCATTCTCATTGAGGCCCTATTTCAGATTCCTCAACACAGCACTCAAGGAAGGAACTTCTGGGTACCTAGGAGATTTGCATTAGACAAAGGCGGTAGAGTCATTTCAGACTGACAGCAAAAGGTTTCGGTGGTGTTGCACCATCATTCTTATAGGGTGTGAGCCAAATACAAACATATCTTCAATACTTTTAATAGTGGAATATATGTGTTTTATACTTTATATTCCTCTTATTTATACTGAATCTGGAATAGCAGGAAAACTAAAGATGACACTCTTTACTGAGAGCATGATACAATGTAGTTCGTGTATCGTTTATACATAGATACTGATGCTGTGGGTCTATATGATTCAAACTTCAAGTAATGTTGCATTCAAAGATCACATTTCAACAGCCACATCCTCCTGCTACTAGCTCCAAATTAAAAAAACCTTTTCATGCTTTAATTACACATCTTGACTATCATTTTGAAAGAATCAGCATAATCTTCTGAAAGGTGCAAATTCATGTGAAAGAATGGATAGAGAATTTAAAATATAAGAAACAAATTTATGCCACTTTTTTGTTTATTTAATTCATAAGATTTTCTTCCTAGTCAGTGCAGGCTTTAGAAAAAGACATCATGAGAAAATTCAACTTTAAAAGTTCGACTTTATATTTTCTTAGTGGTTAATTGAGATCAAATTCTCTAGAGAAGTCTATATGACATAAAAAATCAAGTATTTTTTCATTGATTTTATCCCATTCCCAAGACAAAAACTTCATGACATGAAAGATAGGCAGCTTTACTGATTTTCAACTCAGAATTTCAACCATCATCAGGGTTGTACTTGATCTTTGAAAACTGGAGTTCACATCAGTTTCTTCCTTTCTTTCCTTCCTCCCTTCCTTCCTTTCTTTCTTCCTTTCTTTTTTGTGGTGAGGAAGATTGGCCGTGAGCTAACATCTGTTGGCAATCTTCCTCCTTTTTCTTGAGGAAGATTACCCCTGAGCTAACATCTGGGCCCATCTTCCTCTATTTTATGTGCAGGATGCCACCACAGTATGGCTTGATGAGCAGTGTGTAGGTCTGTGCCCGGGATCCAAAGCCGAGAACCCCAGGCCACCAAAGTGGAGCACGGGATATTAACCATCATATCAGTTTCTGATTCACAAATATCTGTTTTAAATTAATCAGAATTTATGATAAAAAATTTCTTTTGTGATTGTATGGCATAGAATTCATTACGTGTGTTCACAATATTTAGAACTTCACAATGACCTGAGAGATAAGCAGGGCAGGCATTTTTGTCTTGACCCAAGGGATGAGAAAGGAGAGTGTTAAGTGGCCTCTGCCTAAGTAAGTAGTCAGAGACCTAGATCCCAAGTCTCCTTACTTCTAGTCCAGCTCTTCCTACTACCTTTCAGTATCCTTTCCTCAGAAACAGAGTGGAAGTGGAAACTCAGCTATATACACAAACAAAGAGAATGTTCCTGTACTCAGGGTCTGAAACACACTTGTATAGCTGCATGTTGAAAACGTGGTGGAATTCACCGGGACTGAACTTGAAGAGGCTCAAGGATATAATCTCCCTCCCTAATAGAAAACCCACCGAGGAAATAATTCCTTACATTCAAAAGATCCAATGATGGAAAGTACAGAAGAACTCACTAGGATTTCCACTCAGACTTGAAGTACGAGCCTCGGCAAAACGTTATTAAAGCCACCGTCCTGCAGGGGCCGGCCCCGTGGCCGAGTGGTTAAGTTCGCGCGCTCCGCTGCAGGCGGCCCAGTGTTTCGTTGGTTCGAATCCTGGGCGCGGACATGGCACTGCTCATCAAGCCACGCTGAGGCAGCGTCCCACATGCCACAACTAGAAGAACCCACAACGAAGAATACACAACTATGTACCGGGGGGCTTTGGGGAGAAAAAGGAAAAAATAAAAAATCTTTAAAAAAAAAAAAAAAAGCCACTGTCCTGCAGTTTTAACATAAAAGTTTAAGGCCTTTGAACAGATGACAGGAGGTTTCTAGGAGGTTTTTGAAGTAGTACCCTGGTTTTTACTAAGTATTCTTACCCAAGAAACCCTTGAGATATAGGCACAAATAGTTTTGGGATCCCTCAAGCTTTAATATTATTACTTACTTAGGTTTACCTACAAGATATAAAATACCTAAGTATTTAATAGTAAAATTTAAACTGAGGTACTGAAAAATTTTTAAAAAAGGAACAGAGATTTATGTTACTGAATTCAGTTAGTTAACACCAAATGAAAATGAAATAGAAAAACTTTTAATTAGAAAACACACTCACAGAGTAATTAGAAAACTTATTTTTTAAAATTAAATAAGAAGTAACAAAGAATGGTTGGCTGTATGTGCCTATGTGTGTTTGTGTGTGTGTGTCTGTCTGTGTGTGTGTACATGCCTCCCATCAAAACTGTTTTGGGTTTAGTGTGAAAATTTCTCATCTTCTGGTGCCTGTAAGAATTAATTTATCAGATTAGTTGTTATACACCTCAAAAGGCAGAAGAAGCCAGACCTAAGCTTGAGGGGACAATTAAGTAACTAGTCAGTTATCTATTAACTGGAAAGAAAATGCTAGAAGCTTTATGGTGACTGAACTCAGGAATTTAGAGCAACAGTCTAGAGCACCTCAGCTCAGTGACACAAAGGGCAAAGGCTACACTTGGGCAGTGGGCTTCCTGGAGGCTGGAATGCACAGAAAGGGAGCCGTGAAGACCATGCTAGCCTTCTAATGTTTCCTCAGGCAGAGCCTTGTCAGGTTGTCAGAAAAGCTGGGTATATCTCTCTATTGCTTTTTCTCGTTTAATTATCACAATACCTCAGTGAGAAAGGTATTATTCTTAGCTTTGAGTATACTGAAACCTCAGAGAGAGAAGAGGAACGTGACTTGCTCAATATCTGAGATTTGAATCCAAATCCAGTCCTGAGTTAAAAATTTTCTATTCATTTCCCTCCATTCGTTCTTGGATTGAACTCTTTTATAGATCAGAAAACTTGGGCTATACTTTTTAAAAAAATGTGCTTAACTTAAAATCTTGACTCTGAAAAAACACTGTTGACCAAAGATCATTTTTAAGTGAGGTGGCATAGTATGAATGTGTGTGTGTGTGTGTATGTGTGAAAGAGAATTAGCTTTTCTTTGATCTTTTCCATCACTTATTGAAATGATGTCACCACTGATAAGATCTGGAAATTAACATATGTCATGTGATTTAAAATGTCTGTTATATATTTTATTAGTCAGCTGAGGCTGCCCTAGCAAAATACCACAGACTGGGTAGTTTAAATAACAGAAATTTATTTTCTCACAGTTCTGGAGGCTAGAAGTCCAAGATCAAGGTGTCATCACCATTGGTTTCTGGTGAAGGTGCTCCTCCTGGCTTGCAGATGGCTGGCTGCCTTCTCCCTGAGTCCTCACATGGCCTCTCCTTGGTGTGTGTGTGAGAAAGGAGGGGGCTCTGCTGTCTCTTCCTATTCTTATAAGAACACCAGTCCTATTGGATTAGGGCCCACTCTCAGGACGTCGTTTAACCTTAACTATCTTCTTAAAGGCTGTATTTCCAAATACAGTCATATTGGGAGTTAGGGCTTCAATATATGAATTTTGGTGGAACACAATTCAGTCCATGACAGTTTGTGCACTCTCAAATATTTGCTAAATGAATGAAAGAATGCTAATTGTAATGAGTGTATCAGCGTGCATGTATATTGTGTTCATGTAGAAGTTTATGTCGGATGTTTGAGAAACCTAAGTGGATTTTTTTCTTTCTTTTTTCTTCTTTCGAGGAAGATTAGCCCTGAGCTAACATCTGCTGCCAATCCTCCTCTTTAGCTGAGGAAGACTGGCCCTGAGCTAACATCCGTGCTCCTCTTCCTTTACTTTATGTGTGGGACGCCTACCACAGCATGGCTTGCCAAGCAGTGCCGTGTCCACACCCGGGATCCGAACCGGTGAACCCCGGACCGCTGAACCCTGGGCCGCTGAAGCGGAATGTGCACACTTCACTGCTGCACCACTGGGCTGGCCCCTAAGTGGATTTTAACATATAAAAAATGGAAATAATTTGAAATAGTCCCTGAGTTTCAAAAATGGTTTCAAAACTCCACCAATGATATGTAACAAGATAAACTTGAGGCAGGTGTTAAGAACACAAGCAAAACTATTTTAAAACTTCCAAGGAAAGCTGGAAAATGCTTAGGATAAGACGTGTGTGTGAGATAACTTCACGTCTTCTCTGATCTTAAATCTGAAACTTCTACTTGTGAGCACGCTGAGATTGGAATGCCACGAGCACTTTATTTTATTAAAAATGCATATAACTGTTAGCAAATATTTAATAATGCTTGGGTGTCTTGATATTCAAAATATACTTGAAATATTTCAAATATATGTATTCAAGTTTCAAAATACATCCAGTGGCATACACGGCAGTGCACTGTGGTACTTAAGAAATACGCTGTAGACATTAACTTCTGCTTCAAATCCTGGTTTCACCCTTGGAAATTTTACTTAACAGTTTTGCGATTACATTTTCTCATCTGTAAAGTAAAGATAATGAAAATACCTTTCTCTAGGTTGTTGTGAAAATACAGCGAGATAATATCTGTGTAGAGCTAAGAATAGCACCCATTTCAATAAATGTTAGTTCCTATTGTTATCCTCCAAACAATTGGTGGTAGATCGCTTTTAATATTAAGAAAATATCATCTAAAGTATGATTACTTTTTTGAACTACTCAAACATATTTCTAATTGGATGTGCCTGATCTTTCTATCACTGTGTGTGTATAGAGAGAAAAAATTTAAAAAGCATGAAAAAGTTTGTTAGTATTCTGGGTGTAAACAATGCTTACTTCCTCAGGCATTGAGAATTAAAATGTTACTCAAGGACGTAATAGACAGCTATGGGATGTGCGGGATGCACATTTGTGTATGGAGCATATGGATCTCAAAGGGTAGTCCTAGGTAGCATGGTTTGTTACCACTGGGCTGTTCTCCCCCTTTACAATCCTGTGAAAATCCTTTTGTAATTAGTTGAAGTTAAGAATTCGATGCATAAAAGGAGTTAGATTTTACTGCTACTGATGTGTGAAGTGCTGTGCACATTAACTTTTCTGAACTGCTTAGAACTGGCTGGTGGAAGCAAGTGAATTTGTAAAACTTTGCAGTTCCGCGAGTCTTATCTGTGGACCCCTGCCTGAGACCCTTTCACTGGACCTGGAAGGAAGGTCAAAACTGTTTTCCTGGGGTCGGCCCCATGGCCTAGTGGTTCAGTTCAGTGAGCTCTGCTTCACTGGCCTGGGTTCAGTTCCCGGGCATGGAACTACACCACTTGTTAGTGGCCATGCTGTGGTGGTGACCCAGGTACAAAGCAGAGTAAGACTGGCACAGATGTTAGCTCATGGTGAATCTTCCTCAAGCAAGAAAGAAGAAAAGAGGAAGATGGGAAGCAGATGTTAACTCTGGGCAAATCTTTCTCACCAAAAATGTCCTTTCCATTTCACTGCGTTATTTGCCCTAATGATACAAAAGCAATTGTAGATTAAACTACTAGTGCCATAGTATAAATCAAGACAGTGATGCCAAAACCTACTGCCATTTTTTAAGGATATCCTTGACAAGGGAGTAAAAATGAATAATTTTCTTAAATCCTTATCCTTAAGCCCCTTTAATAGTCTGTGTGACAAACTGAGAAATTCATGGCAAGTACTGCTGCATACTGAGTTATGATGATTGTTCCATGAAAAGAATTTATGTGATTGCTCGAGTTATAAGCCAAATTAGCCACATTTCTGTTGGAATACCATTTGTACTTGAAAGAACAACTGACAAACTATGGTTATGCAGACAGAGGTATGTGGGAGATATTTCCTCAAAAATGGACAATGTGAGCCTGTCACTTCGAGGAAAACAAGTCACAGTACTTGTTGTCAGTGATAAAATTTGAGCGTTCAAACAAAAATTGGAATTTAAAATTGTGACCTCAAATTTGACACCTTCCCAATATTTGACTTTTCTAATTGATCTGTAGTGATATTTATGTGTGACCTTTTTTTAGTATTGTATAATTAAATGTATCAATATTTGTACAATCTGCATAATTCAGTGGCCCAATATTTTCCAGAAACCAGTTCACAGTGTAAAATCATGCACGGGTAGGAGACTCATTCAAAGTGAAAAATAGATTAATGAATTTAATGTAACATAGTATGAAAAGTTTCTATAGGTTCAGAGTCCACATTGACACTAACCATTAAGAAATTACCAACGGTTGAGTTTTGGTGTAGTAACAACGATAAATATACGCAATTATCTGACAAGGCTATTAAAATACTCCTGGCTTTTCTAACTGCATGTCTTCATGAGGCCAGATTTCCTTCATACAGTTCAACAAAGCCGACATACTGAATCAGGTTAAATGCTGAAGCAGACAAGAGAATCTCGCTATCTTCTATTAATGCAGACATTAAAATGATTTTCAAAAATGTGAACAATCCCTTTTTCTCACTAATTATTTTGTTTGGGAAAATGTAGTTATTTTTTATAAACACTATGTTATTTATATTAACATATAATAGGTTTATTACTGTTACTTTTAAATTAATTAATACATGAACATTAAAAGTGTTCTGTTTTAATTTCCAATGTGTTAAATGTCAATAGATATAATCCACATAAGCAAAAGCTCTTCTGGGTCCTCAACATATTTGAAGAGTGAAAGGGGTTCTGAGACCAAAATGTTGGTAAAGCTCTGATGAAATCTGAACCTCTCCTGGAAGCTGGTCCCTCAGTGTGGATGTTGGATGCTGGTAGGGCTCATCTTTGTTGTTTCGTTGTGTCTTGTCATTTGCAGAGCCAATCACTGCACGCCAGTTCATGCTAGATCTGAAAGGAAAATGTCCCAAGGCAACTGGCATACAGTTGGACTTTCAGAGCTTTCCTTTTCTAAAAAAGTAAATACATTCTTTTTAATCTCTACATCCATCAGATCAGTCCTCAATATTTACTACAACTTTACATTTATCAAAACGTGGACTCATATAATGTAATGGCTCTGGCCTTTTTTTGTTATCCTATGTGGCAGCAAATGATTCTAGCACATTGTAAAAATTCAGGTTTTAAATTTCCAAATTAAGAAATATACAAAAACATTAATTGGGGAAAATATTTGGGGGGCTCCTCCAGGAGCAATAGAGAATTATGTTTCTCCTTTTGGAGAAAAAACAGTCTGTAAGTTCTTAAAAAGTTGTATTGGAACATGTATGCTCATTTTACTAACAAACACGTTCTAACTGAAATAAGGAGAGGAATATGGAATGTTTGAAAAATTTTGTGAGAGTCCCTCTTGCCCGGAAATTATGCTTGCTTATAGTTGTCCCCATTGAGTGTATCCTAAATGAGATAAGAAAGCTGTGATTGGAAACCACGTCAGGGCCCCATCTCTGGTCCAGAGGAAGTGGTACCTCCCCTATGGAGACGGTCACCCAGCTTTGATGCCACTTGCATGTAAACTCATCTTTACTGGCTCACCATCCAAATGTTCAGAGAGGTGCTAGGCTTCTTGGCTGTTCGAAGAAATTTTTTAAAAATAAGGTAAATAATAGTGTTATTTAAGATATTATCTGAATGTCTAGGATAGAAAATGAAAGCACAGTTAACCCCCTGCTTCATCTCTGTCTCTCAATGTCCCCAAATATCGATTTTATTACAAAGAAAAGAATCAAATTAAGGCTTAAGCAAAGGAAGGGGAGTCACTTCTGACTTTTCTGGGTCTGAAGACGGCATTACGATCTACTAAAAATATATATTTAATTTCTTCCAAAAATAAAATCTTGCTATTTTGATGTCGAAAATACAGGATATTTACTTGTCTTAAGGATGACTAGCTCGAGTTGTAAATAAAGATTGACAAACTATGAGTTCTTTTTTTCAATTGTACGGATGATTTTATTTTACTTTATTTTTACTGGATTGGATGCATTGATTTTGGGTGTTCATCTTATAAAATTCACGTTTATCTTTTTAAATAGCAATTTTGTTTTTGTATTCCTCTGCACAGTTGAGAAGTTTTTAGCAGAGGGAAAAAGTTTGACATCTGGTATTCAGGATAGCCGCCTTCTGTCATGAATAATGTTGTGTTTCAGACAGAAGGCTCTGGGTGTGAGAGGGGCTTAAAGAGTAGGGGATGCTTCAAATCAGAATGCTTTGGGGGGTCTCCCAAGAAGGTCAGAAGCACTGAGTGTGTAATAAGCAGGGGGCACTCCAGCAGCCATTATTTTCCCTCTGACAGAGCGGCTCACTGACCTGGCATGCTGGCAAATGGAGAGGAAAACTCTGCACCGAGATGTAAATTCCCCATCCAGGTCCCTCATGAATATCTTGTCTCCAGGATTCAAGCCAGTGACCTGGAAAACAAGGTTCCTCCCCAATCAAAATGACAGGCAGAGCTGGTTTCCTGTTAGGAAGACTATGAGTTGTGTAAAAAAATTATGATTTCTGAGGGGAAAAAAATGAGATGTCACACAGAGCAAAATATTACTTTCAAATGGTCCTCTGCCATTCTTTTGAATGGCAGCTGTTAAGAATTCAATTGTGTGTGTGACACACTGGAATCCAGAATGGAAATTCTGTTGGGGGGCAGGAATGAATAGAAATTTTCAATTTAAATAGTTATTTGAGAGTATTTGAATATCTGTCATTCTTTATAGCCTAAAGGTTAATTCTTGAAAAAATAATTTCCATTAGCAACACAAATTCTAACCTTGTCAAATCCTCTTATGTAAGGCATCAGTGCTGAAAGGCATACTCTTGCAAAACTGTACTATTAAATATATAATCCTGGTTTATACTCAATGTTTTCCTCTGGAAGTTTTATTGATTTATCAGTTATGTGTTTATGGAGGATTCATGAAGTTATGTTTACTTTTATGTCCAACATAAAATAATCATGAATCATCAATTTTTTTGAACCACGGAAAACAGTGAAATTATGAAAAATATCCAGTGTTACACATTTCAGTGAATGAGATGTCTAAAATTCATATAGCAAAAATGACGATTTTAAAGCATTGTATTGTATAATACTATATTTAGTAAAATGATGCCTTAGAATTTGGTTAAATTTTGGAAAGCATATTTATTTATTTAAAACATTCTGCTTATTTGTAGTAATATATTTTTCTACTTTTTATAATAATTTATAAAACTGCAGCTCAATTAAGACAAATAAATGATTCCACCACACAGGGATCAACTTGAAGCAATTAATCGCAGATCAAATATAATGTGCAAAGTGTGTTTGTAAATCATAGCTAAGCCTCTTTTCCCTTCCCAAGAACTGTATTTACACTTATGCCCATTAACATAAAACTTAAAAAAGAGGTTTTGGGGTTCCTAATTCATATAGACATGCATAAATTTTTTATTAGAAAAATAGTAATTTAATGTCCTTTGTTTTTAAAAAATGTGATGATATATACATCCATTTTTTTTCAAAAATCCACTTTGAAGTTAAAAAAATCACTATCTGAAATAGAAAACAAAAACAAAAACAAATATTTTGGGATTTGTCACTAGGAATTTTGTATATACAGATACTTCCCGCTTGTTACTTCCACATGACATTTCTGCTTGTACCTTGCACTTTTTTTTTAACTTTTGTGTTCATTGTAATCTGAACGCAAATTATATTTAGTGTTGCTATGACCTTTTTCCCAGAGTTGGGAATTGTCTTCCAAAAGATTTGCTTATCATGTGGACGTCTTCAGGGTCCACCATTGGTGCTAAGAATGACTGGTTTTGATGCGATGGAGTTGTTATGAGCCATTTTGGGAAACTACAATTTAAATTTGCACACAGAGCTTAGACAGAATGAATATGTTAATGAACTCTAGCCAAGGATTGCACACTCAAATTATCATCAATTGTGCATGAAATTTTTCCAGGCTATTTCTTGGGAAAATAAGTACTAAATTATGCATTCAACTTAGATTCAGGCGTAAAAATAGGTTTTCACAAATATTTTCAGGTGGTAATTTTTGTGTGTGCAAATACCATACAATCTTGTTATGCGGCATTTTACTTTACTAGATTAAAATCAACATACAAACTACTGCATTCATTGCCACAAAAGTACAGGAAGATTTTTTTGCTACTCTTAAATTATACCCTGGAATAATAAAATTCACTACTGTTTATAACAACTACCATAAGCATGCCTTCTATTTGCTTCTATGTCCCTGAAATGTGACTTCAATCTACAGAAACAATAGTTAACCATTCATTTTCAGTGAGCATTATAGTAGCAATACTGAGTTCCTCCAGTTTTATATTCAATTTTCAAAGAACTATAAAATGTTAGAACTACATATATCTTCTTGTATTCTTCAACAAAATAACTGCTTCAGATCAAAAGATAATTTTTAAATTATAATCACAGCAAAATTTAATATTAGAAGAAAAAAAGGCAAATGAATGACATTTCTGTGGCTAGAACTAAAAATTTTCTAGTCCAAGATTGTTAATTTTACTAATGAATTTATTATTTGATTATAGCCAAGTAATAAGTAGTCCAAGTAGCAGTTTGCAGGGCAAGTCTTCCTTCTTCACCACAATGATCAGGATTAGAGAAATGTTTCCATATAGTGGGGCTAAGGATAGCAAGCATATGTTGGAAGGAGTCTTGTCTCTTCTTCATTGTGGCCTCAGTTGTGCAGTTAAGAAAGGGTATTGAACTTGAAAGCAGACGCAGAAGAACAAGGACCTTCGTTGTTGGATGAGCAAAGGATGACAGATCTGTAGTAAGAGTGTGAATGGCTGAATATTTTCTCAGGCTCAGAGCTTCAGACACTACATAGTCACTATAAGGGCATCTGAATTGGCTTGCATTGCAGCTTAAGAACCTGTAATCAGGGAGTGATCAGGCTAGAAAGAACCATAAGGAACACAGTCTGATTTTCTTACCATGCTTACAGATAGCTGGGTAGGCTCTAAAGTGGTTGCTGAGTGGTTCAGAGTCACACATAGAACTTCAGTGGCTTCCAAATAAGCTTGTTTATGCTCCAGATTATACTTCAAAGTTTGTTATAGCTGAAATGTCAAAAATACAACTATATTTTTTGTAATAGACATAAAACTAAATAAGTAAATATTTGCAATGATCTAACTCAGTTCGAGGGCCTGCTAATGAATTTAGGGGATGGAAATACCCCAAATAGGGGCTGGCCCTGTGATCGAGTGGTTAAGTTTGCGCTCTCTGCTTTGGGTGGCCCAGGGTTTCCCCTGTTCGAATCCTGAGCGCGGACATGGCACTGCTCATCGAGCCATGCTGAGGCGGCATCCCACATGCCACAACTAGAGGGACCCACAACTAAAAATACACAACTATGCACTAGGGGGCTTTAGTGGGAAAAATAAAATCTTTGAAAAAAAATGAAATACCCCGAACAGTCTTGTATCTTTTCATGGCTTTGAAACGATATTGCATTGTTTTAGTAGAAACTAATGATCCAAATCTTTTGAATTAAGAAAAGACATTTCACAGGCTCAGGGAGAGCCATCTGTTAAATTTATGAAGTAGGTAAAAGTTGTTATTGGTATCTTTACTTTTATAAACTGCACCCTTCTCCGCCCAAATTTTCTTTTCATGAGAGTGAGTCTTCTCTTTTGATTTTCCCAAGTCACTCTCCCACTTCCCAAAGTCCATTGCTTCCAGGGTCCCCTAGAACCTCACTATCTGTGGATGTGCACTCTCTGGGCTGAATTCCAAAGTCAGCCTGTTCTGTACTATCCTACCATCCTCTGTGACTGAAGCGTATCCCTAGGTGACCGTATTTGCCAGGGGTTGTTCGGCTGTAAGAAACTGAAGCCCACCTCAACTCATCTAACAAATGAGAATGGCCATCTGGCCAAAGCCAAGAGCAAAAATTGTAACCATGCCTTCTGTGAAATTGGAAAAGGACCTGGGAGATCATCTGAAATAAAAGCAATTATCCTCTTCATCTGTTTTTCTCTGGGGTTGCTTGTGTAAACGTCTCCTCTCTCCATGCATCTTTTTCTCTTTATCTTCTGAGAGTATGCTCTGCTTTCATGCAGAGGAGGCCTCATTTTGACTTGCCCCCCAAAAGTGACCTCTATATTTGGGGCTAATCACTTTACGAGTCTAGTACCTGAACTTGATCGACCTGATATCTAAGTGAGGCAATTGTAATTTTCTCAGAAAGAGAATCGGATGGGCCCCATGCAGCCCCTGGATTAGGTGTCTACAATTTCTCACTCCTCTTCAAAAAGTTAACTCTTTAGTTTTGTCTAGAAAGATTTCACACACCTTGACCTTTCCCAGCCAGGTTTCTTTAAATGTTCATTTATACAATTGTCTCATTTATACACTTGTCTTATATGTTTCTGCCATAGCTTGCACATAGTTATACCTATTTCTTATGTATAACTTATTAGCAGAATTGCAGAACTTGGTTTATTTTTCTGCTTTGTCCCTTAAAATTTATTTTCCTGAGGAAAAAACTCTACCTTATTTATTTCTCTATTACTAGTGTCTAACATATTGACTGAAAAATTATGCATGTCATTGTATTGAGTGAATTAGTGCCCTGAACACTGCTGCCACCATTGCTTGCGTCACCATCAACATCATCGTCATCACCACTGTATGTATGTAAGAGCTTTAAATGCATATTTTATTTACTTTTCACAGGAAGACAATGAGAGGTAGATGCCTATTTCTGTCTCCCTCTTTCTTTTTCAAATGAGAGATCGGGGTACAGCTTAAAATAAATGGGCCGAGGTCAATATGTTGGTAAGCAGCCAGAGCCAGAGTCTAAATCTAGTCTGACTTTGGAGCCCAAGGTCTTAACACAAAGATATACTCCCTCTAACATTTACTACAGTTGCTCTGAAGTCTGGAGTAAAGATTTGTTAGGCTGCTTAGAGTCAGGGTCACCAAATTATTCACAAAAAGAGGCGCAGTAGAGACATTTGTTGCTTCTCGATCACTGCTCACACAACCCTAGAGTTTGTGTTCTTGTCTCCTTTTTTTCTTCGTGGCTGCATCTCTCTGCAAGCTCTGGTCAAGGCAAAGTCACGGTGATTCTGGTTTACATTGTGAAAGCCAGGAAGAAAACGCACTATTCTGTCAGTAATACATCCGCCTGCGCAGGGAAAGCAGAATGAAACAAGACAAACAAACAAAAACTCCGATTCCATGTAACCATCATGGTTCACAAGGTGATCTAGGGAAAAAAGCGGTAGTTAATTAAGAATGTTTAGCATTGTGTGTCACTAATGAATGAATTACTCATATGCTACTATTGGTAATGTCGTACGAGTGATGGTTAACTCTCTTTATAAAACCCGAAACGCCCTTTATAACTGACTCAGGGCTGTATTTCCGAGCTCTCTCCCATGCATCCCTGTTTCTGGTCGTTTCTGACCATGTGAAGTCCAAAAACAGTAACAGCAGCAGAAATGTTTTGAAAGTTTACCTTGCATCACGTACTTTAGATGTATTGTTTTATTTCATCCTGAAAACAACCCTGTGAAAAACAACTTAGTACTATTCCCCTCTTCACAAATTCAGAAACTGAAGCCTAGAGAGATCAAGTAAATCAGCATTAACATGTAGCTAGTGAATAGAAGAAATAGTATTCAAATCAAATTCTGTTTGATTTTAATGCCCGTGATAGCAACTACCACTCTGCCCTAACTCTCGTCATTCTGCCAAGTGTTCCTCACTTTCTTGTCTCTGCCCGTGCTGTTTCTCTACCTGGGTTGAATTCCTCACTCATCCACCTGGCCTTCTTCAGCCCATCCTTCAAAAGCAGCCCAAGCATCATCACATCTGGGAGGCCTTCCTTACCCACCCTTCCACTACCCCTTGCATTGAGTCAATTGACTCTTTTGGTCTTCTTATTTAGCAACACTGTGTTATTGCTTTTATAAAATCATATTAAATTTTTCTACAATGTATTGTAAAGGTGTGCCCTTATATTCCCAATGCCCAGCAAAGTGACTGGCTTGCTGGGAACATAGACGACATACCAAATGGATAAATAAATGAGCTCAGTTGCTGATTTTTAAAAATTCTTTTACTTTATTTTCAGACTAAGAGAAAAATTACAAAGATAGGCAAAAGATATTCAAGTGTACCCTTCATTCAGATTCTACAAATATTGTTTGCTATGTTTACGTTACTTTTCTTTCTCTTTTCCTCTCTCTTTTATATATATATATATATATATAAATTTTCTCATATATCTGTCACAATATATGAGGGAATGGTATCTAGATCTATCTATACATGAAGATATATAAATGTGTGTATATATATATATATATATATATATGAGAGAAAGAACAAGTTGCAGATACCATGTCCTTTGATTCTTAAATATTCAGTGTTTATTAACCGAGAACAAAGACATTCTCTTATATATCTACAATACAATCATCAAAATAAAGAAATTTAATGATGATTTTAAAACAGTACATTACCTAATTCACAGTCAATTTTGAAATGTCACTAGTTGTCCCAATAAAGTCCTTTTAGCTCTTTATTTCTGGTGCAAGATCACTCATTGTCTTTAGTTTTCATCTCTATTTTAAACTCATTTAATGTGGAATAGTTCTTCACTCTTTTTTTCTCTCACTCATTACTTTGACATACTTTACAGTACATGCCGGTTATGTCCAAGAAGAACCGAAGGCTTTGTCTGATGTTTTGTCTGATTTTTCATCATGATTTGATTCAATTTACGTATTTTTGTCAAGATTTTCACAGAAGTTGTATTGTATTCTTCACAGCGCATCACGTCTGGAGGCACAGCTTGTTTTTGTTTTTGTTATTTGTTTTGTTTTTATATTATTGATGATGTTAACTTTTAATCATTCCTTTAAGGTGGTATGCCTCACTCACTTTAAAGAAGTGGGTAATTAATATGTTATATGTGAGAAGATATTTTGAGCATGTAAGCATTCCTTTCTTCCTACAAATTTTTCATTCCTGCCTGAGTCACTTACCATGGTTATTGCACAGTGGTGATTTTCTTATTCTACCTTTTCTGTGCATTTATAAGTCGGCATTCCACACTAGGGAATCCTCCATTTATTTTAACATGGATGCATGGATTTTTATTTTATTCAGTGGTTTACAACCCATACAAACATTTTTTTAAATCATAAAATGATCTTACATTTGGCGGCTGGGGCCCTTTTAAAGCTGTGTTTCTTTTGCATGTTGTACTGATAATATTTATACAAATATCTTTCTGTTACTTTCCATATAAGAATTTTAAGTGAACAACGTTTTGATGTTCAGAGATAAGGAACTCTGAGATGGAGATAAATGGTTTCCTCAACTCTAGGTGCTATAGTCAGTGGTGTGTTGCAGCTCACTTGAGAAAAGCAATTGCTTGCATCTCTTCCCAGCTCCCAGTAACATCATGATGCTGGCAGTTAGCAATACCCAATCTCATATTTGCTGTTACTTTCTTCTGGCTAACTAAGCATCCTGGGCAGAAGTTGGTGTAGCTTTTCTTGCAATTCCTAATGTCACATACTGATCTCCTGCCTTAGGACAGAGTCCTAAGGAGTAGGGTGACAGAACGAATGGGAGATAAACAGTAGCTGGGAGTGAATTTCCCCGTTGGTTATTCCTCTCAAACATGTGAAAGAGGCATCATAACCCTAGAGTCATCTGATAAAAAGAGGTCATTCCAAGTCTGTGAGCTTGGTTCTTTGGGGTCTCGGAGGGGTGTGTGCCTGGAGCTGAGGAGGTCCCTTCTGAATGGGCAAATACAATTACCCAGCTTCAATGGATGTAGCTGCCATTTTAGGTTCACTGATTCCTCTTTCCCTGAACCTTGTAGCCCCCACACCAAGTCTTTGTCTCACTGCAGCCCATCACAGAGAGCTGCCCCACATAACTACAGGTTAAAAATGCTTGGGTGAATTTGTTCTGGAAAGTGGGGTCTCTATCAAATTCTTATTTAAAACGTGTGTGCCCAGCTGGAACATTTATTTATCTCAGATTGATAAGCAAGCCTAGTCTTGTTTTCATCAGCTCCAAAATTTGCTTTGACATGGGAATGTTGACACTATCAACCTGGGCTCAAATTTGATCACTTGCTTTTACCGAAGGGGTTGCCAGCATGCTAGGATTTCTCTAATGTGACAGTACTTGAATGTACTATCCAGCTTTAAATGTAATAACATTTGAAAGGCTTGCTCTAACATTAAGAGGGGTTGTAGCATTCCTGAACAGCTGCAATTGTAAGTATTGTGCTGTTCTCAGAAAGGTAACCAGGAATATGGAAGCTTTACCTACTCTCTTCCAAACTCGTAAAAGATCACTCTTTCTCAGTCTGCTGCTTCCAAAGGAAAGTAGAGAGTATTAGGGGTATAGATAAACATTTTTCTTTCTTCTTCGTCTTGTGTCACATAAACTATCTTTTCTTTCTTTTATAATAATTTAAAGATGGAAAAATAAAAATTTTATCCAACTTGCTTTATTAATGGTAAGGTTGTTTCCTGACAAATCTGATTGTGACAAGCAGAGGAATATTAAAGGCTGGCACCTGCTATTAAGTTGGAATTTTTGATGAGGTTCAAAGATGGATCTCCGTGACCTGGAAAGATAAACCAAGGTCACTGATTGACTCATGCAAAGTCTTTTCAGCCATTTATATTACAATGTAATTATAGCAAACTGATGTACAATCCTGGAAGAGCTGTAACCTAGTCACATTGATACATATGCATTGTGTGATGAATAAATGAAAAAAGGGAAAAAAACAATCTGCAAAGGAAGTTTCCTATATTCTTCATTATAAGGAAGTTCTAGTTCCTGCACAGCTCCCTTAAAGATTAGTTTCCAGCTTTCTATCCTTCAGTGATATTCAGATTGTCTTGATTTACTGTAATTTTGCTAGTATTCACTCTTTATTATTATTATTTGCATTTAAAACATAGTCCTATTATTTTGCCTGATCTTAGAAATGAGTATTATTTCAGAGCTGAAACATTCTCTGATTAGAGTATTGAAGAAAATCTAAACATCTGTTGGCACATCTTGAAGAAACATCAAATCAAAGCGTGTATTGAGGTTTCCTATGCTGCAGTGGCTTTGGGAAATTGTGAGAGTAGTGAAATGTTCATATTTCCTGAAGTTTCTTCCTCGTTTATCTCAGATTTAGACTTGGAAGTATTAAGTCAGCTTTTAGCTCCCCTGTCAAGGAATAGCGGTATAATTGTATAAAGAGAAGCATTATACATCTGTCAGGGATGCAACTTTTTGTTTGCAATATTTTCTTTCTTGGATGAAAAGGAAAAAGATGATTGACATGTAGGTTACCTCAAGTATGAAAGAGAATAGTCAAAAACTTATTGATTAAAAGAGTGTAACAAGGGGTTATTTAGCCTTTTCCTTGGTTTTAATCAAGAGTAGTTCCTTTCCTCAGTCATTCTTTGGAGAAAAGAAAAACAAACAAACAAACATAAAATATTAAGAAGCATAGCTGTGACTAAGGAGTATTGTGACAAAATTCTTTGTATCCGAGAAAAGGTGGATGGGTTTTTTTCTTTTTTTCCTTCCTAACTCCAGGAAATTCCAGTACACTGTTGCATCTCAGGTAGTCAATAGCTAAATGCAATGCTTAAACACAGTGTACATATCTAATTCCCATAGATTAGATTCCTTTTTATAGGCATAGGTAAAAGATGTGATTGAAAGCAAAGTTTCACTGTTGTTTAAAAGATTCTTCCTTCAAATGTGTATGAATCTTCCTACCTCAGGGTTTGTGACTATGCTCCTTTGGGCTGTGTCCCCTAGAAATTTTACACAACATCCCCTTCATCTAAGATTACATCAAGCTTTTCTTTACCTAGTTCATATTACGGAAACTATCTAATCTGTATTATATCTGTGTCTATACTATCCAGCTACCTACATATCTATCTATCTAGCTACCTAGGTCTCTATATATTTACTACATTATAATGCTGGGAACATCCTAGTATGACTTCCTTCTTCTAGAATATATTATTTGTCATTCTGGGCATATTCTTTCATGTTTTCTCTAAAACCTCAAAGGAGAATCACTGAATTACAGTAATCTTCTTATGACTCCTTTTGTAAAGGCATTTTTAAAATTAAAAATTTGCTATTTCATTTACAAAGTAAATGATCTGAATATTTTTAAAGAGAGGTGGTGATTGTTCAGATCATTTCAGGAAATTATATTACATAGAAATCAAAGTTACCTTCTACAGAACATTATAGCCAAACTCAGAAGTTATGAAAATAGAAAAATAATTTATCTTTTATTGCCTGCTGATTAAAATTTGAGGTCATGTCAACCTTAATTAAGCCTGTAATCTCAAATTTGTGTTTTTATTCTCAATACGACTGGTGACTCTGTCTGTCATAAAGATGATCTAGCCATACTTGACTGGACAAACCAGGCACCTTATTTTCTCAAGAAAATTCATAATTTAGTGGATGCCATATTAAACATTGGAATAGAGACATGTATAAGTCAGTGAAATAAAGTGGATTCTCATGTCTATAAAATATTTACATTTGCAGAACGGATAATGTAAGATGTCCTAAAATTTGACTCAAAGGAGCATTCGTCTCCAGGTAAGTGGGAGGGGGCATAGCAACATGTTTAAAAAGCTGAAGAGATTGCAAAACTAAATCACATGAGAAGCTGGAGAGGAGCATAAATAGGATTGCGTCTCTGTGCATTTTCAGTAGTTAATATGCAGATAGAGCACTTTTGTGGAATTAGTTTGGCTCCTGTTCAGCTCTCAGCAATATCAATATTAAATCTCTAGTACAGTTGAATAAGTAGGGGATTAACATATTTCCAGATTCATTTTATTATGTACCTTGATGGTTGATTTCTTGTATTGAAAAAAATTCCTTCTGAAGTTCCTCCATAGACAAATGATTTTATTCTAAAGACGTAGGAAATTGTAGACATTTTAGGTGTAACATATCTATTTGGTAGCTTTAAGAAAATTTAAAAGGGTGAGGATTCCTTTCTGCATTATTTTCGCATGACTAACTGTGGCTATTTTTGTACAAATGGCGTTTTCTGGATTCAGTTGATGAATATCAGCTTTGTTGCTAATTTATTAAATATCACATTTAAAATGCTATTAATTCCTGACCCCCTCCCTTTCTTTTTTCCCCCCTCTCCTTTTTAGGCAAGTAGGTATAACAAAAAAGTGCATGGCTGCTATTCATAATGTTCCCTATAGCAAGTTCTATTTTGCTTGTGCTTGGGTCTGCAATTTTCTTCTTGAAATTTGGCACAATACACATAAAAATTAGAATATCTGCCACTAGTATTGTAGATTCTGCCAGACAGAAGCATCAATATGAAAAAGGAAAAAAAAACAACAACAACACTGCCTTTCATAGATCACCCTTCAACCATCATAGTGACAAAATAATTGTAGGACCGGTAAGATTAGTCAGACCACATGGGCACAGGACCCCGAGTCTGTGACAGAAACAAATGTGCTATTAAGAAAGTAGCCAAGTAAGGGCATGCTGTTCTGACACTTCCACTGCTGCCTGTGAATATAGAATGCCTTCTTTGAGTGAATGTCAGGGCACGGTGATTACCATAATTAAAACATACATCTATGGCACATTTGTAACTGTTTAAAGTTCCAGCAAGTAAAGATTAGTCACAACTGGAAATCCGCCACATGACCATGGCCTAGAGGCACGTCCAAGTTCAGGTATTAGAGGTAACACCCGTATAAAGAAAGCATAGCCCCAAACTCAAGCATTCTGTTTGCCGCATGGAAATGGGCTACTCGAATCTATTTACTCATGCTACGGTTTGAAAGAAAAATAAACTCACTGGCTTGAACAAATTCCATTTTTCTTACTAGGTGGTGGAAACTGAGAAGCTTTGGGTCTTATGTTTTATAGAGAAGCCAGAAAACATTTCTCCTTCTCTGAGAGCCTAGCAATAAAACCGTCTGGAAAGTCACATTAATGATTATGCATTGAAGGTTGAGTTGACGAGCATCACATCAATTAGTGCCTGGGTGTATTCTAACGTTTCAAACACACTGCCACCATGAATGCTGTACGTGGTGATATGTACCCTGTAGATTAGGGGGGTTTATGTATTCCCAGCACCTGGTTAATTTATTTTTAAAAAACCCACTATATAATTCACCACTGTGCCTCTAAAACTAGCTTTTTGGCACAAAGTAAAAGTTTTGTTTTAATAACAGACTAGTCTAATATGACGTGATGGTAGTACAATGTGACAATTCATTTAATAACCCAGGAAAAGATACAGTTTTATTTTCCAAGCATGGGTATTGCCCAGGAATACTTCTAGTCTATTTTTTAATAAATTAAATCTGTAAAGAATTATGGACAATAAGTTCAAGTAGTTAGCTGCTTTAAAAAGATCTCCTTTAAACTGTCCTTCACAGAGAATGTAAATTTTGGGCACAAAACTTGTACATTTTATACTAGAATTTTAAAAGAAGATTTTGGAGATGAGAAAAGAATTCCTTGTTTATACTAATGAACTGACTTATTCAACAAATACTTATTAAATATTTGTACAAGTAGTTATCCAAGGGGGTTCTAACTTAACCTGGAACATCTTTTGAAAAGTTGTGGGCTCCTTTCTTGAGGTCACAATGAATTGGGGCTGCCACTGTCATTTAGTGTGCAGAGCCAGCCCCAGTTATTCTGCAATGCCTGTATTATCTGCCCCTTCTCAGCTAAAGAAGGCATTTTCTACCTCAAACGTCTCTATCTCTTCTTCTCTGGCAGAGAATTTTCTCCAGCATCATAGTTTACTCAGCCACGAGCAGAAATGAGGAGTACTTAGAGACCCCACTGGGTCACGGGAATCCATAGACAAATGTCCCAGCCTTCCTATCCTTGGTGAGACACTTCTCAGGCGTGTTCCCCAAGGTTTCTCAGAGGATGTCCAGTGGGCTGGGCCCTATGTACCCACAGCGATATCCACACGTTAATTAACCTTTTATTCCCTTTTTCTTCCTTTCCTGAACCCACATCTTGTCTCATTGTCTGCTTTGGGGGAATATCAAACTAAGACGCAATGCCTCACAAAGAAGAATTGTCCTGAATCCCTCACAACTATTGAATGTCCTGCTGGGTATTCAGTAGACTATACATGCACACACAACACTTTTATAGACTACATACATATACAAATATATACACACGTATATATTTACTATTAATAATTAATATATTTAATTAATAAGTCTAGAGTCTGTCTATAAATGTGAAGGAGACTTTGCATGGTTTCCATATACGTTACATTTTTCCAGAATACAACTATGGGGAAAATGGGAAGACTTTACTTAGTTTTGTTTCCATCTTCACCAGGAAGTTGTCGGCATTTTGGAAAATCTTGTCACTAGTGGTAGAAATTTCTTTTGAACAGACCGTTGTGGCTGCACTGTAGAGAACAGAATGAACAAGCCAGAGCTGATGCTATACACCAAGTAGGAGGCTTTGGCAATTGCTAAAAGGGAAATAATCGTAGCTTGGATTAGAGAAATTGTTATGGATCTCAAAATAATGAAATAGTTTTAAGAAATAATGAAGAGTTAGGACCAATGTATATGGTTTGAGAGAAAGAGAAGCACGAGGAAAGTGCCTGCTGGTTTTCTGGGTGTGTAACTGGGTAGATGGTGGTAGCGACATATACTGAGGCAAGGAAAACTAGAAGGCACCTGTCTTTGCAGGTGAATCCTAAGTTTGGTTTGGACAGATTGAGTTTGAATTGTCACTAAGATTCCCAAAGGAAAATGTCAGGTAGGCACCTGAATATATGTCTGGAAACTGGAGAACAGGTCAGGTTCAGAGATATAAAGGCCATATACGATCATCCTGTAGATAGTAATTGATTTTGATAGCTGTGATTGCCTAAGGAGAGAGTGTAGGGTGAGACAAGAGCACTGATAAAGAGCTTTGAGGGGTTCTGATATTTAATATTTATATGGTGAAAGGAGAAGCCAGTCAGGCAGGGGGAAGCCAGACAAGATGCGAACTTGGCAGCCAGAGGAAGAGAGTGCTTCTAGAAAGATTAAATGTCAAATTCTGCTGAAGGGGCACAATAACAACTAAAAATGAGGAAATGAATTCAAATTTTGGCTCTACCACTGTATGTATTGTAAACCGGGGCAAGTTACTTAAAATTCCCCCATCTGTATAGTCTAGACAGAATTATTGACCTCACAGGAATAGTCTTAGGATTAAATGAAATAGTATATGTCTGGAGTTTAGCATACACAATTTCAGTTAATGGAAATTTCACCAAGGGCGGAGAAGAACCCTGGTGAGGTTTACAAGCTTCCTATGACCTTCTTGACACCCACTGTAACCAACAGAAATTTAATTGCTGATTCCTACCTTAAAGAAAGGTAGCAAATCCAAGTAGTATAATGTGATTCCTAAAGTAATTCCATTAGCTAAAAATGCAAAGATCCATGGTTGTTACAGGACCTAACACAGTTAAACCACATTTATTGAGCATCATCAGGGAATCACCAGGCCTACATCAGGGCATCTTCCTGATGCTATACTCTACCATGTTACTTAAGTTATTGGTCTGCTTTTTAAAGTGTTTCCTGTCATCTTCTCTCTCTGTAGTCCATGGTAATTTCCAGTTGTGGTCAGGATGCCTGAGACTTATAAGCATTCTCTCCTGCCCCACACAATTGCTAATTTGCTGCTTTAATTAGTTGTGAGGCCACTGCCTTTTTTTTTCCCCATGATATGGCTTAAGTCTGGGGTAATGGGTAGTTTCTTTATTCAAATTCCTAATGCAGATATACATTAAATATATTTAATGGTAGCCAGGCAAATGTGCTGATTGACATTTCTAGATGATGTTAAGAAAATTCACTATTTATGGCCCAGCCCGGTGGTGCAGCAAAGTTCGCACGTTCTGCTTCAGGCAGTGCAGGGTTCGCCGTTCAGATCCCAAGTGTGGACCTATGCACCACTTGTCAAGCCATCTTGTGGCAGACTTCCCACATATAAACTAGAGGAAGATGGGCACAGACGTTAGCTTAGGGCCAGTCTTCCTCAGCAAAAAGAGGAGGATTGGCAGCAGATGTTAGCTCAGGGCTAATCTTTCTGAAAGAAAATAAAGAATATTCACTATTCAAATCAATAACTTACTTTAGTTGGTCTCTGTACCTTTAGTATGCATAAGAATCATCGGGAAATAATGTTACGCTTTTAAGAAATAGTGAAGAGTTAGGACCCATGAATATGGTTTGAGAGAAAGAGAAGCAGGAGGAGAGTGCCTGCTGGATTCCTGGGTGTATAATTGGGTGGAGCTTGTTAAAAACTCTCAATCTCAGCCGTTGCTACCAGAGCTTCTGATTCAACAGGTCTTGTTTGGCACTCAGGGGTCTTAATTACTAAAAAAACACTAACACAATTCTGACATATATCGAGAAGGTAGTGCAGAGGTGTGGTGACTTGAAATTGTGGACTGTTTAGACATACTGGATTGCGATCCTAGCTCTGTCACGACCTGCTGTGAGACCTTAGGCAATTTACTTACCCTTACATCTCCTTATACAGAAAATGAAACTCATAATAGTAGCTAGTGAATGGTTTATTGTGAGGATTAAATGTGTCAATCATAAAAGCCTCAGCACAGGACCTGGCACATACTAAGCGCTCATCTTAGGCTGAGCTCCCTGGAAAGCAGAACCTCAAACAAGGATTTGGGTCAATTGCTTATTGGAGAAGTGATTTTAAGAAACAAAAGGAGAGAGAAAGGGAAGGGAGAATAGCCAGTAGAAGGTGACATCATGGGCTGGTTACCCCTGTGTACAACTGGGGTTCAGTACCATAGGGACTTTCTGAGGGACATTTTAAAATTGCCCCACTAGAGAAAAGGGAAGCTGGGGAATTTATCCACCAACTCCTGTCCCTCATTGGTTGAAATTTGCCCTAGGGAAGTAACTTCCCTTGCTTTTGGGCTGTGCCTGTGCATGGCAGATCTGTCTTCCTTGGCTTCAGAGAAAGCCTTGAGGCTCAAAGCAGCAACACCATTGGCAATTTGATAGAGACTCTGGTATTATGCATGAAACTGTCAACCACAGCTGAGCTGAGATGGGGGGAGGTGGCCGGGGTTATGCGATGGGATCCATCACAGGCAGCTGCCACAATTGGTAAATCTGAAGGGCACATTATGTGCTCAATAAATGTTAGTCACTGTTATCAGGTTTTAGACGTTGTGCCAAGTTTTTACCTGCTTTTTCCATTTACTTTCATGAAAACTCTTTGAAGTATTACTACATCCATTTTGCAGAAATTGAAAGCTGGAGAGATTAATTAAAATTAAAATGCATGATATCACACTTAGAAGAGCTAGATAAGTTTTACAACTAAGTTGTCTTTCGCCATAACGCTATTTACCTTGATAGGGATGAATCTGAATGGTGGTAAGAGAGAAGAAATGTATATCCTCAGAGTTTAAGGTCTCAAAGTACTTAGAGCATTGCCAATTTGTATTCCTACTCTTTACAGTCAGCTCTTAATTATTTGTGGATTAGATTGTGTACAGCTGACCTAAGTTTTTCTTTCATCCTCATTTCTCTTGGCTTTTTGCTGTCAAGTAGTTCCTCTAAGTCTGCTTGTGAAATCCTGGTCAGGTGAGTTTTATAACTTATTAGTAGCTCGTATCTCAGTTTGATGGAAAAGAATTTAAAGGTTATAGCATGGATGGATGTATTATTTAGTTAGCCACCTAATCTTTGAATTATGGAATTTAAGAGTTAAATATTGCCTTAAAAGTCATCTAATTGGCTTAGTTTCCCAATGGGTAAGTTGCTTTTTGTCAAAATTTTTAAGATCTCACCCTAAAATGAATGATAAAATTATTTTTGAAGCTAATGAAAACCATAAAAGTACATAAATAAACTGCCAGTCATTTGCACCTAATGATTTTTTGGCAGATATGAGTAAGAAAATAATTTTTAGTATGTCCGTTTTGCAAAAATGAAAATTGGTATAATCAAAGAAACTATGTGACAAGCCTGAACTGACTGACTGTTCGTCTTGAATTAAAAACAATTACTTGGAAATTTCAGCTTGGATTTTAATTAATATCATAAAATGAAATGCAACAGATTCCTTGCAAGACCCTTCCATGTTCCAGCAGGGTTGAAACAATGCCTCAAAAGGAACATTTTTTAAAAAAAGACTATTTTGCTAAGATTGAAATGTGAACTCTCTGATATGCTGAGGAGTGATTTTGAAGTGGGACCCGGTGCTGTGTCTGCACTTGCGCCGAGCACACCAGCTGTGCCAGTTGTTCTGTTGGAAGGAGTTCCTGCTGAGAGAGTAGCCTGCGTGTGTTCCCTAATTTCCTGAATTATCATAGCCTCATAATCAGTTCCTAAGCCATGACGCCATTATGAAGACTGAAATACCTGGTTCCGGGGGAGTTTCTAGGAGATGTAGTGTGAAGTGGAATATTTTATTTAACCTCATCACTCAATGTGTGTGTGTGTGTGCACGCGTATGAATTTATACATGTATGTATATACACATAGATTCTTATGTTTGCCTTGCCTAAGCCATGAGCCACTTATGTTAATTTATCATAATGAGGTTTCAGACTCTAGATGGTCTTCAAGTGGTTAAGTAAGAAATATTGTCTCACTTAAGATGGCTGAAACAGACAAAATATATTTGGGTTGTGCATTCACTGAGAGTAAAAAAAAAATTATGTCCTACAGACACACTGCAGGGTCCAAAATAGTGGATACACTTTTAATTGAAAATGACAATGGTATTCTTTTCATAGTTTAGTGATCGTAGTTCTTTGCATGGGAGTGGATACATGAAGTAAATTGATCCATAATAACCACATTTTTATGAGCCTCCAGTATTCCTTGTTTATCCTTTAAATATTCTTTTTTTTAAAATTTTTTTATTGAGTTCATAATAGTTTACATCAATGTGAGATTTCAGTTGTACATTATTTTTATTGTTATTTTTTGAGGAAGATTAGCCCTGAGCTAACTACTGCCAGTCCTCTTCCTTTTGCTGAGGAAGCCTGGCCCTGAGCTAACACCCATGCCCATCTTCCTCTACTTTATATGTGGGATGCCTACCACAGCATGGCATGCCAAGTGGTACCATGTCCACACCTGGGATCCGAACCGGCAAACCACGGGCTGCCAAGAAGCGGAACGTGCTCATTTAACCGCTGTGCCACTGGGCCGGCCCCTTGTACATTATTTCTTGACTGTCACCACATAAGTGCTCCCCTTCACCGCTGTGCCCACCTCCCACACCCCTTCCCCTCGTAACCACTGTTTTCTTTGTTCATGTATTTGTTTATATTCCACATATGGGTGAAATCATGTTGTGTTTGTCTTTCTCACACTGGCTTATTTCACTTAGCATAATTCCCTCCAGGTCATTCCATGTTATTGCAAATGGGATGAATTTGTCTTTTTTCTGGCTGAGTAGTATTCCACTGTGTGTATTATATTTTTTTTATATATATGTGTATATATATATGTGTGTATATATATATATATATATATATACCACATATTCCTTATCCAATCATCAGTCCATGGGCACTTGGATTGTTTCCATGTCTTGGCTATTGGGAATAGTGCTGCAACGAACATAGGGAAGCATATGTTACTTTGGATTGTTGATTTCACATTGTTTTGGTAGATACCCAGTAGTGGGATACCTGGGTCACGTGGTAGTTCTATTTTTAGTTTTTTGAGGAATCTCCATACTGTCTTCCATAGAGGCTGCACCAGTTTGCAGTAAATGTTCTTAAAGCTGCCACTTTATTCCACACAGTTTAGCATTGCGTAGAGACATTATAGACTTTTGCAATTGGTGAGAATTTAAAATTTTAAATTCAGAGAACAATGATTGTTATTATTAGGAATACTAACTTTTTATAGAACATTTTGATAGGGTTAAATAATAAAATCTGTCTCCCTTCCTCTACACTTTTCAATTGCAATTATTGATAACACTAAGTTTATAATGTTTAAAACTCAAAGGTTTCAAGCATGGATAGATGAAGGAAGGTGTGATACTATAAAAAACAAGATAGGGTGTCCAGGAGAGGAGCCCAGGTTCCGAGAAAATGAAATGCTTACATTAAGGCCCGTTGGGTCTAGAGTGGTGACGAGACATTCATGTGGAAGAATCAGCAGGTCATTTTTGCATGCTCTAGTGAGCCAAAGGCTCAGATTCCCTCAAGCAATTAATAATGTTTACTTCTTCATGTTTGAAGTGACCCTATGAATTCATAAAAAATGTTCAAATTAATTTGATGAGAAGAACAAATGTGAGCAACAGTAAGTATCAAAATAAAGTATCAAATGTTTGGGCGTCTCGTTTGGCGTGGACACAGCTCTCGCCTACCTATGAAGGTCACAGGAATGAATTATCCAGGCCCAAATTGCCACCTACGTGCTGATGACTCACTTATCTATATTTCTAGACTAGATTTCTTTCTAAAGCCCACTGGATGAGTCTGCTTCAATGACCACAGGGCATTTATGCCAAATATGCTAAAAAGAGAGGTCAAACTTCTCCCATCCAGCATCTGTTCCTCCTGTGTTCTTTATGTCAGTGAAGAACATCTCAAGCCTATAAAATTAAAGTCCCAGAAATTGTGTATATTTAAACTTATAGAAATTTATTTCTTTTTAAAAAAGCAGTATGAATGGAATATTTCTTTATCTCCCTCTTTTCATCTTCATTTGGAAATGGTCCCCAAATAAGACTGTAGTTTACAATTTGTCATTTTTAACATGTATGGTTATTATAACCTGCCTTCTTGGAATTAAAAACTTATGAATAAAATGTCTTATGTGTCTCTTCTACTCTAAATCACCCTCCAAACAAACAAATTCCCCAAACAGAAGTAAGTTGCTCTTTACTTATGAGGCCCTCTACCATGGGTTAGTGGTTCATGGTTCATGATAGCAATAAATTTCCCCTAGAGACTCCATCATTTTGTTTCCACCATATTCAATGAAAAGAAAATTCATTTCAATACCTGATGATACTGGCCATGTGCTCTTCTGTGAAAGAGATGGGGGTGGGAGTGGGGGTGAGGAAACACTCTTATCTGGCTTATTTATTTATTTAATTTCGTGTTCTACTCCCATAATTCCTGTTGAGTACATTCAAGCATCTTGATAAGTTAGAAACTGCAGAATGCCCAGTCTCAGTGCCAGGCTGCTACAGCTCTAAGCTGATTTACAGAGGCATCAGAACAACAGAGCAACAGCTCTGTTACTTCCTGCGTCAAGCTTATTCCAATGCAAAACTTGACTGCTAATACCAGAAAAGTGGCTAAAAGGAAAAACAATCAAATTATAATAAAAAATTATTTTATATGCTTAAAATATGCTTACATCCTAATATGCTGAGATCTTGGTATTTGTTATTATTTCTTTATTTTTGTAAAGTGTGATTGCTATATGGTAAAGTACTTCAATAACTAAATCCAAAAGAATGAAGTCTAGGATAACACAATATTATAGTGATTGTTTTAGAAAAAACTAATAAATATTTGTATTATGACAAAAATCTGTGAATTAACACAATATTATAGTGATTGTTTTAGAAAAAACTAATAAATATTTGTATTATGACAAAAATCTGTGAATTGATAAATGAGATTATTCCTCTTTGATTCCTTGAGTTATCAGTCTACAATTCCATTTACTTGAAAAGTGACAACCACTCTCATCAAGTCAGCTAGAACTTAAGAAAGGGGTTTGGAGAGTTTGGTCAAGGTTTGCTTTCTGTGAATGTTTGCTTTTTAAAATTCTTCATTATAATATTAATATTAAAACAAGAACACAAGTATTCAACATGCTACTGTAATATTCCCTGTCTATATATATGTTACAGTGAATGAAAACATAATCTACTATAGTATCTCTATGGGGATCAGATTTTCAATTTTGCTGTCAAATTTTAATTCGTTATTGGCCAGAGCACTTCCAAGACATTAATATCGAAGCTTTCCTTAACCAGAACACCAGTACACTACCAGCTTGTCAAGATGACTGAGGGTTAAAGATAGTGCATATACGCACCTCTTCCTTCACCAGCATCTCCAACCCAAACTTACTAGGGAGGTGGCAATCCTTCTCCAACTATGCTAGTTTTCTACTGGGCTCCATTTTCCTCACATGTTGCAAGGCTTGTAGATGCCCTCTGTATTTACTTCAGGTCTTGTTCTTATACTGCAGGGGCCTCACAGTTCTAATGCAAAAAGATCCTGCCCCTGTGAGTGTTGCTAAGGTAGCCCTTGTCTGCTGAGCTACCCTCACTCTACTCAGTTTCTTTGCACAGTGCCGTGTGTGATATCACGATGCTGAATTCAAGTTTGTTTTCTTTCTTTGTTGAATTCAACAACTGCTTATAAATTTGAGCTTTCTTCTTTTTGTTTTCTTTTTGAATTTGGCAACTATTTTCAAGATTGAACTTTTGTATACTTTTTGCTTTTTGTTTTCTTTTGTTCTGTCGAAAGAAATATTCTCATTATAAAAATATAATAATACAGAAAAATAAAAGAATATAACTATCAACTTAATTCACATCAGTCACCCAGGAATAACCAGTTTAATATGAGGTCTCCTCACATATATACACATATTAATAATAATTAATAACAATAATAATATATTAATTAATATGAGGTCTCCTCACGTATATGAATATATACAAAAAGGAAGAGCAATGGCTAATAAAATGTGATATATAGGCAGCGTAAAGAATTTCATAGATCTTTTTGAAATAAAGCATAGTAAAATTTTACTCAAATGTAATATAAAAACAAAGGCAAAGAAAAACTGAAGGAAATTCTATACTTCATAAGTGTTTTATTTTGATATTTTTGTATTAAAGAAATATTACTTCTAAAAATGTTCTAATATTAATATGCAATGCCATTAAAAAGATGGGTCATTTTTTTTAGACTACTTATTTCCAAATAGACTCCAGAGGAATTTTTCTAACATATCTTTCCACAGAGCATTCAGCCCTTTGCAACTTCTGTCTTTTGGCGATTGTCTCTTTTTTGCCTCATCAGGGCTCTGGGCTTTTCTCATTCCCCTGTGTGGCATCGGAATCTCTGGGTCCTAGGTTCCCCACAGTTATAAGAGCTTCAGTCTGCCATTTTGGTTGTCATACTCTATCTTGATTTTCGGCCTCTGAGAATTTCACTCAATTTGTTTTGCTTTCAGTTACACATTTAAAAATGTTTTAAATAATTTATACAGCACTCCTATGTGTTTTAGAACAGATGAATTTTTCAGAATATTTAGCCTGTCATATTGGTAGAAATGAGATTCCCTCCTTGCATTTTCATCTCAGCCTTGTTTTCCCCCTAGACTTTTGAGTCTTGTTTTTGTTTCTATTCGTTAATTCATAACCTTTTGCATGTTCTCTTATATCTTCATTATTTTTTTCTTTTCTTTTGCTTTTTGTTGTAGAACATTCTTTAAGTTTTCAGGATACTGATCCATTTCCTTCAAGTCCCACTTAAAAAAAATTAAATTAGGATAATCTTGACTGGGAGTAACAGAGATGCAAAATAACGGTGCCTTAAACAAGAGCATGTTTTTCTCTCCGGTTAAGGCCTGGAGTGGGTGGTCAGGGTTGGCATGGTAGCTCTCCTTCAAGAGACCCTTGTTTCTTCCAGTTCACCACTTCTGGAACAAGATAGTGGCTACTGCTCCAGCCATCACTTCCAGTTTTAGGCCATAGGACAGAATAAGGGACAAAGAATTTTAAAAATGTGGAAAAGCAATACACCATTAATTATATAAGAAAGGCTCATAGAAGCAGCCAAATAACACTTTGATGTGCATGTTATTGACCAAAATGTATTCACATCTTGCTGCAAGGAAGACAGACAAATGTGCTCTTTATTCATTTTCTAGATAACATGGAAGTTCTATTAGTGGAGAAGAAGTGAAAACAAGTTTTGGAAGTAACAGCTTTCTCTGTCACATTACTCTTATGAGAATGACTGTTTTCCAAGACAAAGAGTAAAGAATGTCCCATTAGCCCAACTCATGACATTCGGACAAATCATTTTCTGAGAGCACATCTTAATGTCTTGAAACTACAGGCTCATTTTTATTGTTTAGGTAGCTTTTGTTAAGATTAACCCAGACAGTGTACATGTAATTGCAATCCTCAATGAATAGTTCCACAAGGGATCGTCCTAGATCTTTCTTGACCAATATTATTTGAATTATTTGAACAGCATCTCCCCATACTTCTTATCCTGGCATTACAGCACACTGGAGTGACAGAACATGTTCAGAGGGACCTCCAAAAGCAGACCTAGCACAGGCAAGTGATGACTCTTCTCTATTTTGTTGCCTCACTGAGTCAAGGACGAAGACTTCCTTCTTTAAAGACCATAGATTTGCTTCATTTTAGAAGACGACAGACAAAAATAAATACGTATCAGCCACAAATTGAGACTCTCAATTCACATCTACACATCTTATTGTTAGTGGGAAATTCTCTCAGATATATCAGGCTGATAGAACTCTTTTCCAACGTTTTGGGAAGATTAAGCTTTTATCTGTCTTCTTGGGTACATACTGGAGTGTAGGGAGAGATTAATGGTTAGCCAGACACCGTTTAAAAAGGAGATCCCCAATAATTATTTATTTTTGAAATAGCTAATTAATGCCTATTACTAGGTGATAGGTACTAGGTGCTTTACATTGATATTCTTTGTAATCCTGACACAACCTTCTATGGTAGGTACTAATATCATCCTCTCGTTAGAGGTGAAGATACTAAAGTGTAGAGAGATTAACTTACTGAAAACCACAGAGCTAATACATGGCCCAACTGATACCCATTCCAGAAAGTCTAGAACCCAGGCTCTTAATACCCCTATGATTCTGCCTCCTTTTACTAAATATGACTATTCCAAGGTCTACAAAATCATAAGAAGAATTCTTCATATATTTTGAACATATTCAGTTTCAGAACCATGAAGATTAACATGTTGTTATTTTCTGGATTTATATAATAGTGAGAAACCTGATGTTTACTCAGCTTCCTGGCTCAAAGTGGGAAAAAAAACCTTTCAGTTTTGATTAGTCAACTAGAGGCAGCTTAAAGAGAACATCTACTCAGGGGGCATTTTTTAATGTACCATCTTCAAACGATTTAATGTGTTTTCCATGATTATCTTTGACACTTTGAATAATTAACAAAGACATTTATAATTTTTGAAATGGCTAGGATACTCTCCTTCCTAGATGGTAAGAAAATTCAAAAGATTTAAAATCATGACCATCTGACTGGCTAGTGAACATGAAGTCATCTACTTGGGTATCATTTGATAAGAAGAAAAAAATCCACCAAAATATTTCTTCAGATATTTGATGAAGTAGGATTATGTAAAATCTTATTTTTACTTATAAATTGTACATATTGGAATGTTTATTAGCCCCTTCAAATAATCAAGATATGGCTTATTAACTAGGTATAATTATAATATTATGTATAGGTATATACACACATGCAAGCAAATATATATGTATGTATATAATTTATCTAAAACAAGATTTTGGTATTGATAGTAATGGTTAGCTTAATCAACATAATGATAATCATCTTGCTCTTCTGTGCAAATGACACTAAAGATGTTCATGTAACTGTTATGTGCTCATTCTTGTGTCTACAATCCCATCTTCCTTCACAGAGTCAAGAAACTTATCTGTTTCATTCTCCACCCTATTTTTTGCACGTCTTTTGCATGTAGTAAGAATTCAATAAATTACTGATTAAATATTGTAGTTCCACAACCAGAGGTTTGTGAGAAGTACATTTATGCCCATTCCATATTTGTAGAATTTTGCATTGATTGCTTTTGGAAAAATAATATTTTCCTATGGTTCAAAATGTAAAAGAGACTATCATGAAGTGTCTCTCTTTTATCCCAGTCTCCTAGACTTCCAATTTCCCCCCCAGACTCAACCGATGTTATGATCTCTCATGTATCCTCAAGAGATATTTTATGTACATACAAAAAAAATGTCTTTACATATACTTTTAAAAATACTTTTTCATACAAACCTGGTGGCATAGTCTATATGTCAGCACGTCTAGTTGTAGACTCTAAAATCTATCTAGGTAGCCTAAAAAGAAATATAAAGAGCTCACAGAAATAATGGGATGTCTAAAGAAGCAAACTCTAGGCTGAAATTCCAGGGATGCTCCGAAAGCCACACCTCACCTAGAATGAGAACTACACAAGAGAGTTTATTGACCAGTATGAAGCCCCTCCATGGCTGTCGATGCCAGAGCCACAGCGCCTCTGCCTGGCTTCACCCTGCAAAATGAGTGCCTAACATTCTGTCTTTCTCTCTCCTAGGAAAATTCAGGCTATACTTATATTTCACAAGATTGTTTCTTTCTCCATGTAGATTGGTTCTGAACAAAGTCCTAGGTGACTACATGTCATTGGTAGGACCCGGGTAGTATTTGGAACCCCAGCTTTTATGTATAACAAAATACATTTCTATTAGTTTATATAGTCTATTTCTTGTTTTATTTTCCTTTCCACTTAACAATATATATTTTTAAAATTAATTAATTTTTTTCTGGCAGTAACATTGGTTTATAACATTATATAACTTTCAGGTGTATGTCGTAATATATTTCGAATTCTGTGTAGATTACATCATGCTCACCACCCAAAGACTAATTACAATCCATCCCCAAACGCATGTGCCTAACAATATATCTTGAAGCTTTACTTTATGTAGTATATAAAGATAATATCACTTTTTTTTTGAAGAAGAAGATTAGCCCTGAGCTAACATCTGCTGCCAATCCTCCTCTTTTTGCTTGGGAAGATTGGCCCTGGGCTAACATCTATGCCCATCTTCCTCTACCTTATATGTGGGATGCATGTCATGGCATGGTTTGACAAGTGGTGCATAGGTCTGCGCCTGGAGTCCAAACAGTGAACCCTGAGCTGCCAAAGCAGAGCAAGGGAACTTAACTGCCATGGCACTGGGCCAGCCCCTAGTATCACTCTTTTTAATGAATATACAGTAGTGCATACTATGTCCTTACCGTGACTTATTTAATCTGCTCCAGTTGATGGACACTTGGGTCATTTCTAATGACCAATTAACCTAACCTTTTGCAATTATAAACAGAACTGAAGTCAATAGCTTGGTATTTACACTACTTTCTTTTTTTGCTTGCATTTGAGAATCTCTTTGGATCAAACGCTAAAAGTGCCATTCCTGAGTTCTTATGTGGGTTTATATGTTCCTGTGTATCTTCAACTCAGGAGTGGAAAGAAATCAGTGTTCTGTAGGATGAATCTTTGATCAATGAGAGAAGAAAGCCAGCAGAAAAAGTCTTCCCTCTTCTTTCCCTGTGTGGGCTGATCTGAGAAGCACCTGTCTACATGGTCTTCTGTGAGATGGTCTCAAGAGGCTGAGCAATCGGTTTTGCCTGATCCCAGCTGGTCTCTGGTCTGCTAACTCACCTGGCGTTGGCTCTCCCTCACTTCTCAGTCCTATTTCCCCTTTAACCTCACCCTTATTCTCTGAGATTGCACTCTTTAAGAAGGCATAAAAACCTTTGCCTCACGTTCTTCTTTTTGGGAAACCCAGTATAAGCAAGGAGACATATAATAATCAGAATATACAAATAAACTATTTACCATGTTTGATGATAGTAGTGCAATGGAAATAGAAAACAGGGGAAGGTTAGAGCTGACATTTGGCAGGTACACACTAGTGCAGTGTGACAAATGCCATGGTTTGCTGGCCAAATCCCTCCTTCCGGGCCGAGGACCATCTCCCAGCTGATCGGAGTTTTGGAAGTTGTAGGGTCTCACCTGAATCTCTCTGAGAATTACCCTCAGTTGAAGGGAGCTGCCTTCCACAGTAACAGGCCTTTTCCCAGAACAGCCTGTATCCAATTAATGGTCTGTGGGTTATAAAAGCGTGGCCCCCTTACCTCGGTTGTGGACAATTCTGAAGAGCTGTTTTAGCTGCAAGGTTTATGGGGATCTGCCCACGCCTTTGCACGCATTGTTTTACAGTTAAGCTCATCCCTTTGTTCAATCCTGCTTTATTCACTTTCTCATAGGCATTGCTCCTGTGGCCACTCCCCAGTAAATTTCCTGCATGCTAATCTCTGTCCAAAATTCTGTTTCTGAGGGAACCCTACATAAGATATTATGCCATATGAATTGCTAGAATATTGAAAATAACAGCAAATTTTCAATCTTCACAATTTAGATATAGTCAATATCACTATATAGCAAATATTTCCTGATTTGCATTATTTATATATATTAAGGTATGTAAATCAATAAACACTAACAGAAGAGTAAGCAGTTGTAGGCTTCAACCCCCTTAAAAAGATATAAAGCTGGTGCCAGCCCAGTGGCATAGTGGTTAAGTTCACACACTGCTTTGGCAGCCAGGGGTTTGCTGGTTCGGCTCCCTGGTGAGGAACTACACAGCACTCATCAAGCCATGCTTTGGAGGCATCCCACATACAAAATTGAAGAAGATTGGCACAGATGTTAGCTCAGCAAATCTTCCTCAAGCAAAAAGAGGAGGATTGGCAACAGATGTTAGCTTAGGGCCAATCTTACCAAAAAAGAAAAAAGATATGAAGACACTTCTAAAATTCACTTCTATTAACATTAATAATTTATTCAATCTAAAAGACTATCCTTTAAGAGCATGGTTGTCCCAATTTTACTGTTAAAATTAAAATTAGAAAATGTTCCTTTATTAAAATGACAGAAGACAGTTTAAATGTATTAATACTTGGCAAAATAAAGAGTTGGCAATGCTATGTCTGGGCTATGTTGTTGATATTTACTCTTTTGAAATCCTAGAAGCCTAGGCATTTGGAGTGGCAAGATTTTGCTTCTTTTTCAGATGCAAATCGAACCTCAAAGCATTTAATAATAATGAGTGGTCACTTTCTGAATGATTCCTCATTTATAGCTACATAACTTAGCTTCAATGTTATTTAAGCTATAAAGGACAAGATGTACAAATTGATGCAAATATGAGCTTTTACAGACTTGAGGTATTCTGTGCAGCATCTCAGGGCTGATTTGAAATTCACTCAGCTTCGAGCGGGTGTTCTTAGCATTGATGTCGCTGATGATTTTCAGTTAAGAGAGAGAGCGCTGGATTCATGGTACAATAAACACAAACGGGAAGAGAAACTTTGACAGACAGTCAGAAATGCAGCAGGGCAGTGTGTGTCCTTGTGATCTTGAGAGGGTCTTCCAGGAGTCTTCCTGGAGTTAAACTCCTCTGGAATCAGATTTCACCTGTGGGGCCCGGCAACAGATTGTGGCAAAATCTGACAAGGCTCCCTGGAGACCGTGGGCCTTTCGGTCACCATATGGCCTGAACAGGCTTTTCACATGTTGCAATATTCTCAAGTAGGGTCTCTTGGCTAATCTTCAGAGTACATTCTTAATCTCATGAACCTAATTATCTGTAAAGGACAGTTTAAGGGGTGCTCCTTAGAATTATTCATACCAGTCCATGCACTTTTATCTGGGGGGCATATATAACTCTCATTATGCAGTGATTACATTTTGGCTTTGAAAATGGATTCTGAGAAGGATTAAAGGGTTTATTGATCTCCATGGTGATCCGTGTGCCCATTGTTGATCAGAAACACGAACGTACCTGACTCGTTCACATTTTCAGAATACCTTAGCTTTCACATACAAGTTAAATGTTCATGTTTCACTTAAGTAAGGAAGCAGCCATAGGGAAATGCTGAATTTCCTGCTCAAGACCAACATAAAACAAGTGCTTTTTGAATTTTATATAGAAAATTTTGCTCTCAAGTTGTATTTCAGAAACATAATCAAGAGGTGTTGTTGATTATATTTTAGTCTCTTCTTCACGATTCTGCCCTGCATACCTTTTTTTTTTTATAGCAGACAGGAGCTCTGAGGTGACAGTGTCTCTGTGATATCCCTGGCTGCGGCTGTGATTCTAGTTTATCTGTCACAAACGGGGCGATGTGATTGCAGCGGGACTGGGTGGCAGATCGCCGAGTTCCTCTCCTGAGAAAGACTTTTTCCACCTCGTCACGGACAGTCACATTACAAGCAACAACACCATGGCAAATGGCCCTATCCCCTTAACATACAAATGTTCAAACAGTAGAAAAAAAAAAGAAAAATTTCTCCGTCATGAAATGCTTGATTTAAATTTGTGAAAACACGTTAAATACAATTAAAATTGCAAAAATCAATTTTAACAGATATGCACCCAATATACTATTTCGAATAAACTTTCTTCACTGAAAATGGATTCTCATTCTTGTGATAATATATTGGGCTGGGATGATAATGTAAGTCAAAATACATCCCCCAAAATAAAATAAGGTAAAATATTTAAAAATAAGTTTCAAACAGCCAATAGTTTTATTAAGCTAAATGCCTCTAGTAGCCTTAAGATTATTTAATTCAAGTAACCACTATTATTTTTTTGCTAGCAATAACTTATCAGGAAACAGCATCTTCAGCAAATGTTGTATTAAACATTAAATCTTCAATTATTTGGGCTAAGAAATGTGCTTGAAGAAAACACACAATAATGAATTGGTTAGTGGAATAACTAAACTTTCAAAATATCATCTTAATAGCTGGACAGCCACCAGCAGCACAGTTACATCAGCGGTTCCATCGGATGAAATACAGAATTCAGATAGGAGAGCAGTCGGTAACAGTTCTTGAAGTAAATCACTCCAGACGTCGCTTGGATACGTTGTCCCACCTCTACTCCTTTAAATGAACCTTTAATAGGTTCATTTGGTAATGGGCTGAAAGGAGAGAAAAGCCCTGAACCCCAGCGGCACTGCTCATTCACCTGTGCAAACAACTTGAACTTGACTTCTCTCCAGTTTCCTAATAATCTTCCCAATGTACAGCTGCTATATATAAAACATGAATTATAGCAGAGAAGGTCCTGCTGTGTCGTGAATCACAGTGCACTCGACCACACTTTAGCAGGTTGTGGTATGAAAAGAATAAAATGTCTGCAAAGACCTTATTCTTTCCCCTTTTCCAGCTGGTAAAGTCAATGCGCGGCAGCTTCCTGGAATGCTTTATTCTGTATCCAGCTGGACTAGACTTGACCTGTCCCATTCCCCGCCATCCTTTAGTATAAGAATAAATGGTAAGAGCATCCTTCCTTTCTTGAGGCACTGGGGGCCAAATCAATTGCCTAATCAAGTGAAAACAAAACATCTGTGATGTATGAAAGGGAGGGTGGCTTTCTCTGGAGATTTTTATAAACTGATTAAGTCAGGGCACTGCTAATCCTCCAGCCTGCACTTCAGATGTTACATTGACAAGGAAGATTAGAATGAAAAGATAATGGTTATGTCACCAGCGTGCAATAAACAACCTGGGAAGAGCCAGCGGAGGTTCAGCAATGTTCCCATTACAAATGTAAATGTGAACTTTAGCAACTGGGCTGGAGGATGCTGTGAAATCACCTGCCTCTGCGTCAAGAAGATACAAAGGAGAGAAAAACAGAAAAAGGCGTTTATTCTAATACGTAAGACATTAATTCCCATGTGATTATCATATTAAGTTTAGGATATGTGAATTTGGTATGATAACATCTGTGCTACTTAATCATAGAGTTGTTTTCGACACCAAATTAGATGATATTTTTAGAGTGCTTTTTACAGTTCAAAAGAGTCCCAAACAAATAATAGTTGTAAATTGGCCAAATAATGCATGGACGAAACCAAGTTCTAGAGAAAGTAATCTTCGGAGAATAAAGCTCTCATTAGGGCCGCTCATAGGATCCAGGTTATACCTTGCAAGAAATCATGGAGTAAATCAGACACTAGTGTTTTGGTTCACATATATCTGTTTATCTATAGACTCAAGCACATAATTCTCCATACACAAATTCCTCAGGTGACAAAATTTGTTTAAATGTTACTTACAACTTTGAAGTTACTTTTACTTTTAATCCTACACACTAGATACATGTGAAATGTATTCAGTTTTTAGAAAAATTTTAAGCTTGCAGCAAGCAAGAAAAATAAGAATAAAATGGCATCATTATAAAAAAAAAGACCAGTTGAAATGATTGCATGTATTCTAGTAAAGGGATAATTAAAAGTAAAGGAATTTTACGTCTGTCCTGTGTTAATTTGGAATCTTTTCTCATCGTTCAATAATGAAGGAAATAGGAAAACAAGAATTACTAACATGCTAAGAACAAATATTAAAATACATATGATGAAAAATGATAAATGTTGAAAAATACAGATATTTTGCTCAGAAAAAATGATTTATGGAATATTTACTGTGTGGGAACACAAAGATTAGTAAGTTATTTTTCCTGTGTCTGAGAGCTTTACAACCAGGTAAGAAAGAAACACAAGTAAATACATAATAACCTGGCACTGTGAAAAGTGCTCTGAGAGCAAGAAACATTTAGGGTGCTATGGGAGAACACAGAAGATATGAAATAACTGAGATGAGGGGAAGAGGCAGGAAAGGAAGAGATGATGTTTGATGCCAGTTGTTAAATATAAAGCAAAATTATTGAAGCGTAGAAGATGGGGAGGCATTTCAGACAGAGAGAGTAGCATGTGCGAAACCTTGGATGCGTGACATGTCATGACTCCTTTAGTAGTTCAGGATGAGTGGCTCCCAGAGAGTGAAGAGGGACTTAAGAGAAAATAAGGCTGCATACGTAAGCAAGGATCAGATCTGAAGAGCTGTGTTTACTTGATATGGAATTTGGACTTTTGCTTGAGGACTTTAGTGTCATATAATGGCAGGCATACAGTAAGTACTTAAAAATGTTGGTTGAATGAATATGTGAAAGGTTCTTGGTGACCTTTTGTCAGATGAGCATTTTAGGCAGATCAATCTGTTAGCAGTGTGGAGATTGGATTAGAGTTGATGCTCTAGGCAAGAGGACCAGTTAGGAGCCAGTTGCATGATTAGGCAAGAAATGATGAGGACTTGAACCAAAGAGGAGGCCATGGGGCTGAAGTGGAGGCCATTGATTTAAGCTGGATAGGAGGTAGAATCAACAGGGTCTGGTGGCAGATTACATCAGGGAGCTCAGGGTTCAGCACCATTTTGCAAATTAAAAGAACAGATGCTTGTGCTAGACAGATGCGTCTCCTCTGCTCTGGCAAACAAGAGAAGACCTGTGAAAAACATAGGGTGTCTTCCCTCTGCCTGACGGAGCACGTGCACCCAGAACACAGGACTTGGGGAGCAGATAGTGGACTAGATTTCAATTCCGACTGGTCTTCTCAGCTGGACGCCTTTGTGTGGTGGGCAAACTGCACAATCTCACATAGCAGTCTGAGTGAGGGAGACTGTTCTCAGATTTCTGACATGAATGACTTCATCACTGGGATGCAATTCACTGAAGGAGGAAAATCATCTGGAAGAGTAGATGTCGGGGGAAGAATAATATTTGTTTTAGACTTACTGAATTTGATGTGTCTGGGGACATGTAAATGAAGGTATCTCAATTTCCCCTCAAAAGATGAACAGGAAGTTGATAGGAAACTACGAATTTATAAGGGGCAGAGCAATACTTGGGTGAGGTGGCTCCAAACTTTCTCTTCAGGACTATCTTTGAGATGAGAGTGTAGTTGCAGGTGGAGGGGATGGGCGCTTAGAGATTCTGCTGATTAGAATGATCAAAAGGAAAAGTAAAGCAGTTAAGTGCCATAACCTGGGGTCAAGGAAGGTCAGGGTCAAAAGACTTTTAGGGGATTTGCCATCTAAAAAGTAACTGTGAACTTTCTAGGCCGAGAAATACTTCGTGTGATGATGGAAGCAGGAGGTATGTTGGAATGGGTTTGTTTTGTTTTTAGATGGGAGAATTCAGATTACTCTGCAAATTGAAAGTCCATTTTTCTTTGCTCGTTTGTATTAGCAACATATATTAAAAAAATCATGTTTACTGTGCTTTATTAATAGAACTTTCTCTTCACTTTTGTCTTTTACATGTTTCCATTCCAGTTAAATGGTAGAAAACAGCCTTCATTTTGGAGAATATAGTAATAAAATCATAAAATAAAATGGAGATATTTTATATTAAACATTTCTTCATAAATTCATACATTCATTTATCTATTCTATTCTACTCATTTACTTATCTATATGACTTAGGGAATAAACAAGTGTCAGCTTCCAAGGTGGCTTTCAGTGAACCCGACTTCCTAATATTCGCATCCTCATGCAGTCCCCTCCCGCATTGTACCAGGGTGGTCTGTATAATCAACAGAATGTGGCAGAAGTGATGGTACATCGCTTTCGAGATCAGGTTATGAAAGGCCATGGCTTCCATCTTGCTGTTCTCTCCTTGTCGGACCACTCCTGCTGGGGGATGCTACCTACCATGTCATGAGCAGCCCTATGATGAGGAAGTGAGGATCGCCAACTACCACCATGAATGGACCTGGCAGTGGATCCTCTGCCCCTGGCTGAGCTTTCATATGACTGCAGCCAGGGCTGACAGCTTCTGTACAACATCATGGGAGATCTTGACCCACAATCACCCAGCAGAACTGCTTCTAGATTCTTGAACTTCTAGATTCTTGAACTTCAGACAAATATTTGTCTTGGTTTTCGGTTTTTTCTTTCTTTCTTTTTTTTTTGTTGGTGAGGAAGACTGGCCCTGAGCTATCATCTGTTGCCAATCTTCCTCTTTTAGCTTGAGGAAGATTGTCGCTGAGCTAACATCTGTGCCAATCTTCCTCTATTTTGTATGTGGGATGCTGCCTCAGCATGGCTTGATGAATAGTGCGTAGGTCCGCATGGGGGGTCCAAACCTGCAAACCCTGGGCCGCTGAAGCAGAGTGTGCAAACTTAACCACTACACAACTGGGCAGGCCCCCAAATGTTTGTTATGTTAAACTGTGAAGTTTTGGAACAATTTGTTACATAGTATGAGATCTTTAATAAATGTCTGGATGATCTCAATTTGATATGTTTACTAAGTCTTCTTAAAGGAATAAAATCTAGATAATACATATAGTGTAGATATACTGTACATTATTTTTTACTCATTTTATTCTCTAAGGCTGAAGTAAATTCTTTTTTCTTCAGAATTCGAAGGCTTAGATAATCTATGTTAAGGATTCAGGTTAGTCTACCTGCAGCATCTTGATCTCTTTAAAGCGGATTATTGATTTGTGCTTCAACAGTGATCTAGAAGTTAGGATTCTAAACAGTCTCTTTCTCCACATTGGTTGTGCATCATTTTCTCCCTACTGTCCTTCTCTCGGGGCTTGCGAATGGCACTATCCCTTCAAGCGGGCTGTGGGTTAAGAAGGCTGGAGGGACATTTAAGTCAATTGAAGATTCCCTTATCATTCTTTCTCCCTGCTACTCACCCTTCTTTCTAGACTTTCTTTCTTTCCTTTTCCTTCCTTTCCTCCTCCTCCTCCCTGCTGTCCTTCCTGGCCTCTTTTTCTTTTCTCAAATTATATAATATTTTTGATGTGAAGTCAGTTGTCTGCTTTTGGCATTTTTGCACTTTCAGGTCATCGATGAAAAGACCATGAAAAGGCATTCAGCCATTCCCTCCCCTGGCCTGTTTTACTGAAAGCAGCCACTCGTAGAGGGGGAACCAGAGACTTCCTGAGGAGTTTTAAACCCTTGAGGGGTAAAACAAACAAACAAATCTTTATATGGGTGTGTATACACAATATGGCTATAGATATGTACATAGACACATGTACACAGATGCATATATATCTAAATCCATATCTATATGTGTTAGCTTTCAGAATACTTTTTATGAAAATATGCAAAAGATAAATGACTGGATGTCTCAAATAAATGTACCATTTCATTTAATTTGAATGTATAGGACAATATCAGCTACCTAAAGTTAATATCAAGCTAATTGTATTTTCCCAAAAAAAAAGGCTTTCTGCTTGGTGACGTGGGTTAAGTACAGTTTTTAAATGTTAGGTTCAAATCAATGTAAGTGTATCATGTGCAGAGTAATTCTCAATCGTTATAAAAATTATGTCCATTATGCTACTTGCTGGGATTCTAGTAATCATCTAAATTCCATAAAACTTAAATTTTCAAATTATCCTCAGTAATTTAAATGTGTTATTAGGCTTTTCATGAAGCATTTTTCTTCTTTGAAGAAAACAAGCTAAGTTTCTCAAAAGCACCACAGGATAAGTTATAAGTGACTTTCACTTGTAATTTGCAGAGGCTGTAATAGGAATTTTCCTTTTACCACCATCTAAGTCCAACTATTTTGCATTCTAATTTGCAAGTTAAAAGTTGCTTTAAAACTTGGTGTAGAAGTTTGCGAGGACTTTAACAGATCAAAGGTATATTTTTCCGAAGTGTCAGAAATTAGGCATGAAGATGAAGATGTGTCTTCTCAAAAAGAAGCAAAAGATATATAGAAAGGAATAAATGAGGAAGTGTACGTATGTTTCATTTGACATCTTACTTTTTGAAAGCAGAAAATGACATTCTCGGGAGCTTACAAATGTCATAAAACAAGCATGTTTTAGGCTCTAACTTTACTTATTTTTGTAAGAGAAATGATTGAAATGTCAATAGATTTCCTACAGAGGAAAAAAATATCCAGATTTCTACCCCTTGTGATATTGGTGATTCAGATGTGACATCCGAGACAGTGCATGTCCTAGTGTTACCAAAAGGATGCTATAATGCTAGAGACGTTGTCATCTTAATAAGGCATACACCAAGGTCCATGGCATTAGTGCTCAATCCTGGGGAAGACTGATTTTCTTCACAAGGAGTCACAGAGATTCACGTAAGAAAGCTGAATAAAAGAACATTCTTGCTGCTTTCTTTTAAGAGTCTTATTGTCATGTACAAATAGACTATTAATAGATCAAGTTAGTTATGTTTAACATTACCGGCTCTTTAACAAGTATTGGACTAAGAATTAGTTTGATTGATTTGTTAACACCATTCAAGCAATAATTCAAAATATTGTAATGGATTATCTTAAATGCCTGATAATTCAGTGAATGTTGAGAATTTCATAAATATCATACATGCCAGCATTGGAAAGTACCTTGCATGTTTTCAGGTCTAGTCCTGTCAGTCAGGTGTGGAAAATGAATCTGAGAGGTGAAATGAGTACTACAAGAACACACAGCTAAGGAACTATCCAGAAGTGATCCTCCAGATCTGTCTTATGCTACCTGCAGAGAGCCCCAATTTCTTTGAGAGAACCAAAAGCCAAATAAACGTGCATGGAATGGACGTATAAACCATAGACAGATAACGTATCTTCCTCACATCACTCCAATCCTTTTTAAAAGTAGGTAGGATAAAAATCTTATATAAATATATCATCCCTATATACTGCATAGACCAAAAAAAATCTCAAATTAAAAATGCCGTTGCCATATTAAAACTCAGGAGGCTTGAAAAAACTGAAATTTTCTTTGATTAATTGTGCAGCTAGTTTATGGACTTTGACAATATTGAGTGTATTGTGTTGCAACAGAGGCAGTATAATAGTGATTTAGGACTCAGGGTCTAGAACCGGAGCTTCAGAGTTTAAGTCCGGGATGACACAAGACAAGTTTCTGTACCTTAGGAGAAGCTGTGGGACCTCTCCTCTCATTGCATCTTTTCTAAGGTGGGACAAGTGATGGTATTTGCTTCATAGGCTGCTATGGGGAGTAAGAAGCAGATGTATAAGGCTAGTTTCTATTACTATAGATGTATTAGTACATAGTAAGTAATAAGTTGTTAGATTTTATTATTTAGGAGGGTCCTTATAATCACTAATATAAAAGGCCATATTTAAAGGAGAGTAGAGGATTTTTACTTTGCCTTATTGCTGTGCTTAATCAACATAATTAAAATAGTTTTCTGCAGTTTGAAAATATGCCTTATTTTAGGGAGAGAAGTAATTGATCAGTGCTATTTATCAGGAATATACTTTTTGATTGCCATAATAGGTAATTTATAATATAATAAGGAATTAGTATATATAATAAGAAATGAGTATATATATGTGTATATACACACATATATATACAGACACATGCACATTTCTTATATAGTGGAGAAAGACATATTCTTCTGGAATGCTTCACTTTTAAAGATAAACTGTGAATTTTGTTGCACAAAAATTCCTGAAGTATGGGCCATATTATAGTAAAAGGAAAATATATGTGAATGTGGGCTGAAAAACCCCTAAAATAATTGCCATGTTAATAATGACCGTATCTATGGCTATAACATGCAATATTTAGTAGCTGTGATTTGGTAGATTAACAAAAGAAAGCTCTAAATGAATCAATTAGGTTTTTAACAAAGGAAATATATTTCTGCATTTTGCACTGTAGCAATTTCCATAGATGGTAGCAATTTACAACAAGGATTAATAATACAAATTTGAGTTTCCTGGAAGGGGTCCACATGCAGAGTGTTTTTTTGCCACACAGTTCTCACAAACAATAGGCGACTATTCATTACTTCTCCTGTGTATTATTATTACTTCAGCTTAAGATGGGGACAGCAAGATCCTCCAAGTTGGATATGGTCTAAGAGGCTTGAAAGAACAATGCTTCCAAATGATCCTTATTGTATATCAGAAGTCATGGTATGTCCAAAGAGAGTGTGTAGCTGAAGGTGGGCTGGGAAAGAGCCCCAGGAGAATGCTCAGCATCATGTCGCCCACTGACACACAATTACAAGGCTTTGAATCTGATCCATGACACAATCCATGGTGATTACGCTCCTCAGAGAAGCCAAAAGACAGATGAAAATGCTTAATTTGCTTGTACTCAAATGTGGCAATTTGCCTAATGAATGAAATTGACTTCATAGAATGTCAAGATTATCTTTTAGTTTCAAATCTGGAATACAAGCATACCACAGATTCCAGTGCTTGCAGCTATAATGGATTCAAAGTGAGGCCCGCGGAGTGTCACACAGCTCCAGTTCTACAGAAACAGGTCAAAATAAACAGAAGATTTGGTCAGCACAAAGGTTTTGCCAACAGAGGATAATAGAGAATTTCAAATCCTGGTCAACCAAGATTATCTCTAAACATCTGCATATAAGGATATAGAGAGAGAGTTTATCCAACCATTTTCTTTCATTTCAGCGTCTTTCAAGAGCATATTATATTGTTTGAGTGTCACATGAATACTGTGAGGTAAACACAAAAAGGAAGATTAATGTTTCTATTTAACATGATGGAAAGTCCCAGATCGTAGAGGGGGAGATCTGCAGACCTCATGGTGGTGGTGGTGATGGTGGGGGTGGGGGGGTACCTCAAGAAGGCAGGAGTCTTGCAGTCAAGCCCAGGGGATTATTTCTGGAGCACAGAGCTGAACACTTGCTGCCCAAGGTCACATATTTCATCAGTGGCCGAACTGGAGCTTGAATATGGACCTCTAGACGTCTATTCTGATGTTCTCTGTGGTACACTGCTGTCTTGAAGTAGATTCGTGGGCTCTGAACGTGGCTGCTCTTTGCAATGTGTTCTTCAGTGTTAGCTGCCATGGTTGGGTCCAGCTGGAAAACATCTTTTCTATAGAGATTCACCCATAAGGTTGTTAGCATCTTGGAAAGACGTCTGGGAGGTATTTATATCACAAGACTGCATGAAATTAATCTACCATATTATTTTATAACGTATTTTGCAGAGCTCAAAACAGAACAAATGAGACATAGGGCCCTCTTTATAAAATCAATTGTTTTGAACAGAAATGAAAAGTGCTGAAGATATTAGAAAATACAGCTTATATATTTGCTAAACTGAAGGAATAAGTTAAAAATTATAGAAATGTAGAAAATAGGACACATTTAAGTGATTGAGTCATTCATATATCTATCACTTGATTCATTCTTAAAATTCATGAAATTAAAGGGAGGGCACCTGGCATTCATCAACAGAGAGAGCTTTCTTATAAGTCAGAAAAGATGAAGTCCCCAAAACAGCCCAGTGGCTCAGTGCTTAAGTTCGCGTGCTCCTCTCCGGCAGCCCGGGGTTTGGCAGGTTCGGATCCTGGACACGGACAAGGCACCACTCATCAGGCCATGCTGAGGTGGCATCCCACACAGCACAACCAGAAGAACCTACAACTAGAACATACAGCTGTGTACTGGGGGGCTTTGGGGAGAAAAAGAAGAAGAAAAGTAAGAAGATTGGCAACAGATGTTAGCTCAGGTGCCAATCTTTAAAAAAAAAAGAAAAGAAGAAGTCCCCAAATGACCTGAGAAACAATAATGGGAAGAAACTCAAATTATGCAGGTGCTGACTTTTAGTTTTGATCAGCTACGAGGTGTGTTTCACATAGACCATAAGTGAATGGTATTTTTTAGGACACAGAAAAAGGCCAGAAATTTCTGATTATTATCTTTAAACTTAGATCAATAGATAAGCATGTAAATCAAGGATTGGTGATTATATTTTTTTTCTGGAAAGGACCAGATGGTAAATGCTTTCAGCTTTGGGGGCCATGTGGCTTCTGTTGTAACAACTCAAATCTGCCGCTGTAACTCCAAAGCAGCCTTAGACTCTATGTGAATAATGAACGAGGCTGTTTTCAATAAAACTTTATTTACAAAATAGGAAGTGGACCTGATTTCACCTGCCAGCCATAGTCTGCCAACTCCTTGTCTAATTCTTTATTAGTATTGATTCTTATTAATACCGGAAAACCAAAAGTAAAGTCCTGGCAATAACAGCATCTTTTTTTTCCTTGTGCCAATTATTGCCCTTTGAAATGTCCTATAAATGCCAATACTGTCTATCAATAAAGTAATAAGAAAGCCTACTAAGTAGAAAGTAATCAAATATTTAGTGTCCCTTCTCTAAGATTACACTAGAAATACAGTTGAAAAAGTATACACTTAGAAGGCCACCAGCTCAAAACATCACTTCTGTTCTGATATGTAACATGATTGCTGAAACCCTATGTACTACATTTTTACAAATATTTAGCAGGAAATTAGTATGATGTAGTCTTTATAAAAACTGGTAGTTCTACACCATACTTAGAAAATGGAATAAAATGCATAAGCAGTCATAAGACAAAGGTCGGAAAAAGGAGACTAGAATTAGTTTTGCCCTTCCCATTTGCGATCAGACTATGTATCTCACCAGTCATGCGCAACACACTATGGCTATTTATGACTATGAATGTGTTTATGTATTTAAGTATAATGTATAATTTTATGTATAAATACCCTCCCACTCACGTAATTGTAGTAATAAACTAGTTAGACAAGTGGTAATTCCATAAGAACCTTTTTCCCTACCTAAGTAGACAATGGTGTTACCAAAATTTTATGAAAAAATACTTACATGTGTTTCCTGAGTTTAGAACAGCAAAAAAAAAAAAAAAAAATCCACAATCATCTTAAAACAAAATGTGTCTAAAGACATGATTCTAAAATGACAGTGTAGGGAAAGCAAGAAGTAGGGGCTGAAGGCCTATACTCCAGAGTATGAAAGCTTGTTACTCAAGGTCTGTTTCCTGCCAAATGCTTCCCTACTCATTCTCAACCATTTTTCAATTTGGCATCCCCTTATATTGCCAAAGCAGGTGCCTTGCTCGCAACAGCAGGGGTATGTGTTTCAAAAGGTCCCAGAGGGAATTATTTATCATTCAACATTACCTCATGACTAATGATGATCTCTATAAACAGTCAGGTGCTAGTTGACTGCCTGGTTGGTGGTGGTCCAACCTAGTGACAGTCAGCATGTGTTTTATCTCATCTCGCCTTCCACATTCTTCCACATAGTCTAATATATGTTGGAAAGAAGCTCTGGGATATTATAGGGAATAAATGATGAACAGAACCTATTAAATAAAATTACTACAGATAAAACCTCGAACATAGGACTTTATCATCTCTAGTTTTATCAGTGACATAGGAGGTCTTTTTGAAGCTGTATTCCAAAGCTAAAATATTAGGTGCTGGACATTATATGATAACAAGGATCCAATTCCAGCCAAGCTTATGACTGGGAATGTAGGTGGGGAGGAAGAAATTTTTAAAATGAATATGCTACTCTAGCTAAAGCTTTAAAGCTACAAATGATAATGCAGGTGGAATGCTGTATAAAAACACTATATGAATATGAGGTGTTTTTTATATTACTATAATATTTACACCATATATTTTATTAGATAAACGTTTTAAACTACCTAAGTCTATCTTTTTAAATTTTAATGACTAGCCCTAGTCATTTTGAGCTCATTCAGCAGCATTAACAAAGGAGCAAAGACATACAACAAAGGTGTTTCTGACCTAAAAAACTCAAAATATATTTTGATATTAGCATGTAAAACATAAGAAATTTATAAAAAATCTGTCAACTGATAGTTTTACTTCTAAGCATATTTAAAATAAAAAATAACATTTTAGTAATAAAAATTTGAATTTGACACAATTTCCAGGGAGATATCTAAAGTTGTAATACATTCTAGGTTGCAGACAAATCACTATGGAAATATTTTAATCAAAATGGAAGCATTCCTCACCTCCATCCCCTTATGACACCCAGCATAGTCTGGCAGCCTATGCAAACAGGTGAAACAAAATTTTTCAGTTTTCTACTTTTTCGGTAGATGGATTAGTGTTTTTCTACGTGACTAAAATTTACAAGCTTATTGTTTCTTCCCTCTTTCCATATAAACATTGAAATTACAAAGCTCTTTAAAACTTCATAAGCAATAGAAGAATTGTAGTTAAGAACAGTGATTCAGGCGTTAGACTGGCTGACTGCGGACTCCAGCTCTCCTACAAAGCTATATTATCTTGGGCAAATGACTTGGTGTCTTTGTCCCCCAACTGCTTCAACTGTAAGCTAGGGGTGACAACAGTGCCCACCTTCTTGGATTATTTTGAGTATTAAAAGAAATGCATGTAGAGAATTGGCAATAATTTCTGACACATAGATTGTGTTCAACAATTATTAGATGTTAATACTATCGTTTCTTTTATTTTTTTAAAATACATATTCAAGCATCGCGAGAAATAGCATCCGAACTTGGCAACTGTGATGAGCTGTTGTGTTGCCACAACCTTTAAGTTCCACACAGACTCAATTACTGTCTGTGCGCTCACCACAGTGACTCCAGAACCCAGCACAGTGCCTGGCACACAGGGTGCACTTGATACCTGTCGACAGCATGCAAAATGAATGCATTAATGAACCAGACCTCAAGGCCAAGGGAAAACACTGTGTTGTTTCCTCTTTGGCCAGAAACAGACAAGGAAGCTTCTATAAACTAAAGCCAGCTTTGTCTCAGTTGCCTTCTAGCACGTGTCCCATCTGTTTTGGCCTCAGAGGCTTATTCTAACGTTGACTAAACGTTCTTGTTTGGCATCCTGACACTTCAGAATCTGGTTTATAAGCTTCTGTGTTGATTTTCACAGCAAAGTTTGAGAACCTGGAATAAATAGGACATGGTTTAAGACATAAGATATGAACAGACCTCCAGAATACTAACACCAATTCTAATAGCACCTATGTGTATCTACTACTATATGCTAGATATATAAACACAGTATCTCATTTGACCATCACACAAATTCTGTAAGATTATTATCTCCATTGCACATAGAAGACAAAAGTGAACAGTAAGAAAAGTTAAGTAAATTTGTTGAGATCCCACAGTTCCCTTGAGTATCTATCACCATGAATAGCTAATATCTAAGCCCTTTATATCTGTGTACTCATTTGCAACATTATGAGGTAAGTTCTCTTATTATAGTTGGAGAAACTGAGGGTAAGAAAGATTAAGTAATTAAACACAAGTCACACAATAAATGGCGCAGCCAGAACTCAAATCTAGACAATTTCACTCCAGAATCCACATGGTTAATTACTATGATGCAAGGATTGACACTGCAGGGTCAGTATTAAGACTTATTTCTGTTTTATTTTAAAGCCTAGCCTATTGTTTTCCTTCATGGTGTTCAACGTTGATCTGATTTACAAACATGTTATGGACTTTAAAATATATATTCCCTTATCTATTCTGGGTATAGAATCTTTGCAAAGGCTATTTAGAGATGGGTTGAATACAAAGACAAGGCTATATTGTTCAGTTTTCTTGTACATTGTTACATTTTTATCTTTAAATTTAACCTGAAATTAAATCATAATGGCTAAAAATTTCATGGTAAGCATGATGGTATTTCCATATGGCATTTCCAAAAATACCATATCTAAAGTTAGAAATGGAGGTATTGTTCTTTGATAGACCATTTCAATAAAGAAACTAAATGAGATGAGTATATGATATAAAATTGCCCGTAAATTGCACCTTTTACTTAGCTATGCACCTGGTAGAGATCTGTCTCTGCTCCACCCTATTTACCACCTTGTTTGGCTGGCACATAATAGTGTTTTTTTATTACTATTACTAAAGAATGGCACCTGAGTTAGCAACTGTTGCCAATCTTCTTTTTTCTCTGCTTTTTCTCCCCGAATCCCCCAGTACATAGTTGTTTATTTTAGTTGTGGATCCTTCTAGTTGTGGCATGTGGGACGCAGCCTCAACGTGGCCTGATGAGTGGTACCATGTCCGCGCCCAGGATCCGAACCAGCGAAACCCTGGGCCACCGGAGCAGAGCATGCGGACTCAATCATTTGGCCACAGGGCCAGCCTCATTAGTCTTTCTATTTACAAATGTGGAGCTCTGTACAATCAAACACTTTTTTTTATGAGAATGCTTAACTTTATTCATATGTCTTAGAATTTAAGTTAAGCAAAATATGGTTTAAAGATTAACATCTTCATGAGAGATCACAAGGAACTAAAGGAAATAGAATAAAGTAAAACTGTGCTTAACCAAAGAATCAAAGTCAAACCAATGATCTAGCAGCCTGGGTTTGGATAAGAAATTTATAAGTTTAGTTAAATTTTTAATTATTTAAAAATTCAATTAATTAAATTAAAATTTATTCATTTTTACACTAAAATTAACTTTTTAGCTGAGTCCAATGCAAGTATTTGAGAGAGGGGGTAACTTTCTTAGTTAAAAAATTAAGGTTAAATGTGTTTTATATTAATATCCAAAAACATCCTTTGGTATGATACGGGATATGATGTAATTTTTCTCCCAAACTGTCACTGTTCATGTTTATGGTTGATGAAAGTGGGTTGGGAAAATTTCAACATAAGAACAATCAATGAGAATTTCCCAAGGCAGGACTGCAAAGCACAAAAGAAGGTAGTTAGAAATTTGATGTAAGTTGGATATTTAAATTAAATTTTGCAACCTGATAGAAAAGGCAGTAGTATTTCCATTGTACGAATGAGGAAACTCAGGCTTTGAGATATTATTTAACTTCCCAATGGGTCCACAACTAGGAAGCTGTGAAGCTGGCATGTAATTCCAGGCTCTCCTTAGTCAACAGCCTGAACTTCTTATGTCACATTATGTTATAATGATCTTATGGAGCGCTTACCATGAGTCAATCATTCTTCTAAGTACTTAAAAGGTACAAACTCATTTCTTTCCTTTTATTTTGAAACAATTTTAAATTTACAGAAAAGTTGCAGAAATAGTACAAAGCAAAACAAAACTCCTGTATACCTTCATCCAGAGGCCTGATGCAAGTTTTTATAATTGTCCCTATATGCCCTTTTTAGCAAAAAATGAAATAAAATAAGATTCAGGGTCAAGCTCCACCTTTTGCCATGTCTTTCTAGTCTTCTTCAATCTAAAATATTTCCTTCGCCATTCCGTGACTTTCATGACCTTTATATGTGTGGATATTAAGGGCACTATTTTGTAGAATCTCCCTTTATTTGAGTTTTTCTGATGTTTCCTCATGATTAGTTGTACATTATTCATTTCTGGCCAGAATATCATAGTGATGCTGTCTTCTTATCATGGCATTCTTTTGTGAAGCAAAAGATGCCAGTTTGTTGCATTACAAGTGGTATTGGTTTTGATTTGCCTATGGTGGTAATTCCAAGTTTCTCCACTATAAAATAACTTTTTCTTTCCTTCCTAGTTAGTAAGTATTTTGTAAGCAGATACTTTGAGACTATGTAAAATCCAGTTCTTCTCACTTTCACTCGATAGTTTTAGTAATTGTTGTTTCTTGCAAGAATTATCACTGTGATAGTTGTTAAAGTGATTTTTCTAGTTCTATCATTCCTTTTATATTTGTTAATTGTCATTCTACTAAAAGGAAAAGCTTTGTCTTCTCTTCAATTATTAATACGTTTATTTATTGATATCAATGTGTACCCATGGTTCACATCTCACCCACAAATTTCTCAGTTAGTTATAATCTATTACTCTCACAATTTATTTTGATGCTCAAATTGTTTCAGATTTGACCTGTCAGAAACTGTTCAAGTCACTTTCTCTGTCTTCTTTGAGCACTTCTTTACTTTGTTGTATGAAATGTTCCAGACTCATCTTGTTCTTTCTCTGCTTCAGTCCTGGAAACAGCTATTTCTCCAAGAGGCCTTTGTCCATCCTGTTGGACAGTGGTAGAGGCCAAGACCTAGGCACTAGGCTGTAACTACTGTGATGCCACTGCTTCCAGGCTCTCTCAAGGGTGGAACTAGAAAATATACATACATATAATGAAATAACTTCTATGTATGAATATACATATATGTGTGTATATGAATTCATGTCATTTATATTATTTCTATATCTATCTATATTAACAACCATCAGTTCACACTGCTTACTCCAATTCACCAAAAAATTCATATTTATACTTCCCTCTCAAACAGTGAAAAATTCTGGCTCTCCTTCTCCTCGATACGTTACCTTTCTCTCAGTTTTTCTGTATGTGGTCAATCCTCTACCCCCACTAAACCTCTACCACACTCAGTTCCTGTTGGGCTACCTTCTTGTCTTGCTCCAGTGCCATCTTTATGCAGGTCCCAGGTGCCACCAGGCTGCTTTCTCAACTCACTGAGTCCTGCTAAAGGCTGTTTTACTGTACTGGAAGGAAGAAATTAAGGAAGGAAGGAAGGTAGGCAGATTATTTACTGTTTTATTTTTTTAATCTTCATAATGCTATGATATAGTGCTATTATTATTCCTATTTTATAGCTGGTGAAAATGAAGTACTTAATGACTAGATAACTTGTCTAGGGTCACACATTTAACTGGGGCCAGGATTCAAATCCAGGTGTTGCGACTCCAGATCACACACTCTGAATCATTACATTCTGCTGTCTCTCTTAGGCAAGCACATGGGTGAATGGAAGGGTGTGTGTATGATGTAGAGAAAAAGTCTAAGCTTGAGACATAGATTTGGGGGAGGAGGATATTAACTTTGAACTTCTATGTTGTATTCATGGCATTGGAATTGAATACCATGAAGTGGTATAAAGAGGGAAGAGAAAAGATCCAACTATGCATAAAAGAATATACCAGAAATGAAGAGACCAGTAGAGAGAGACCATAGGTTGATAAAGACCAAAATAAATGGCTGGCCAGAAAGGTAGGGAAGAAAATCAAACATGATAGAGCGATGTTTAAGAAGCAAGAAGCTAGCATAAAAAATTTCCACGAGGGGCTGGCCCCATGGCCGAGTGGTTAAGTTCATGCACTCTGCTACAGTGGCCCAGGGTTTCTCTGGTTCGGATCCTGGGCGCGGACTTGGCACCACTCATCAGGCCACATTGAGGTGGCGTCCCATGTACTACAACTAGAAGGACCCACAACTAAAACATACAACTATCTACTGGGGGGGTTTGGGGAGGAAAAGCAGAAAGGAAAAAACGAAGAAGATTGGCAACAGTTGTTAGCTCAGGTGCCAATCTTTAAAAAAAAAAGGAAAAAATTTCCACCAGATTTCATGATTCACTCACTACTGGCGATTTGATTCTGTACTTCACATGACTTACTAGCAGTCTGTCTCTGTAACTGGAAAATGGTGAAAACACTTCAAGACTAACGGCTTATAATTTACCTGTTTGGAAACGTCATACAATTCTCTGTATAGAGCAAGTACTCAATATGAAGTTATCAAATTTATCAAAAAAAAAAAGAGATGAACTTAAATCATTAGGTAACTTTACAAGAGCAATTCTAGAAGAGGACAGAAAAGGATAGAAATTAAGGTGAGAAATGTTTTAGGAGCTTGAACTCAAAAGAGAAAAGTGAGAGGAGACAGGAAGGGTTTTTAGGTCTTCTGAGAATGTCTTGGAGAAGGGTCAAGAAAGAATTACCTTAAGGCTGCCTAATTTGCTTCTAGAGAGAAAACAAATTGTTAAGTGTTGTCTAGCAATCTGGAAAAACTTGGGTTTTTTTTTTAGTGAGGAAGATTGGCCCTGAGTGAACGTCTGTTGCCAATCTTCCTCTTTTTGCTTGAGGAAGACTGTCCCTGAGCTAACATCTGTGTCAGTCTTCCTCTATTTTGTATGTAGGACACTGCCTCAGCATGGCTTGATGAGTGGTGTGTAGGTCCACGCCTGGGATCTGAGCCCATGAACCCTGGGCTACGGACGTGGAGCCTGCGAACTTAACCACTATGCCATTGGACAGTCCCTGAAAAATGCTGATTTTTAATCTTAAAAAACTATCTCAGGATATAAATAGTGCTATTTTTCCTGTTTTATAGGCAAAGAAGAAGGAATGACCAATTAAATATCTTACCTAAAGTCATACAGCCAGAGTGGCAGACACAAGCTCCAAATCTATGAACCTTTTTTTCTAGTCCCCTCATTCTTTGCAAGGGGACTTTAAGCTATGTGATATTTCAGAGCGCTGTAGTTCAAAATTATATTATTAATGAGTCTGAATGAATTTTATCCATGAGAACAGAGAAGAGAGATGGGAACCGCTGGAGAAGATCATATCTCACAGAGATGGGGCAGTTTTTTATTCAGGCGGTCCTTTAAATTAAGATGAAAGCCTTTCAGCAAAAATTGTAGCAAAGAGGAAGGAGAGGGAAGGAGAGTAAAGCCAACAATCTTAGTTGTAATAGCTGTGGCTATTGAGAGGCGCCCACTATGCACTATGCCTTACTTTACGCTGTGTATAATATCTGTTTACAAATTTTCTTTTCTGGAAGGAATTCTATCTTTTTAGATCTAGGACTGCTTTTAAATACTAATGATTTTTATGCAGGCCTCTGGCATTTGAGATGAGATGGATAAGAAAGTTTTTCCTCTTTCTTTTCCAATTCTCCCCGCAAAATGACCTCTAAGGCTCTGGTTCAGTTTTAATGGCAGGCAGGATATAGCTGCTCTCAGCTGTATCAAACATCCATGAATTGTTATTGTTTTCTCTCTCCATTATCATTTAGACAATCAATACGTATTTAGCTCCTTTAGTAAATAAGTCAATGATTCCAAAGTTTTCACCATTATTTGAACTCCCTCTAGTTTGTGTCTTTCTGGTAATGAGGGGAGGGAAGAACAATCATATGGTTTTCCATAAACAGCATCATTAGCTGTGGAAGAGAAGGTTTATCACTTTCTTTTTCTTGGTGCAATAACTTTTTGAACCACACTCAAAATAGGTTTTTTGTGTGTGTGTGGATACTACAACAAAATTGTGTCTAGTCGCACCATACTGATGCATATTACAACTGTATCTCTTGGTAGTCATTTCTTTATTTTTCCCCTCGTGTACCTCTGTTTATTTCCCCCACATCAGAGCTGGGGAGAAAGATAAGTATTAGCATAAGCTAAATATAACAGAATTTCCAAAGTATGCTTAGGACAAAAATAAAGTAGACATTTAACCGCAAAGTTGGTTTAAAGAAAAGTTTAAACAATAGTATAGGTCATACGTGGGATATAATTAGTCCTTGCTATTTTCCTTGCTTTCCCAGTTTTGTAGAATGGTGATTTGGGCTGGCCTCCACTGGGCAGTTCTTTAGGTCTAGGATTGTCTTCGCTAAGCTCAGCCGGACTCATTAGTGAATCTCTCGGCAGCTGGCTGTTTGGCTGTGTGCTGGCTGGTTTATAGTGTCCTTGCCTGTGACTGGGATCTCTGCTCATAAGGGTCTCTCAACTTTCAGTAGCTAGGCAGGTGTTCCTATGATGGCAGACTTCCAGAGCGTCTGAAGGCATACCCCAATGGGCAAGTGCTTTTCACTTTCGTTGTCTCATATCACATTTGTCACACTGTGTCAGGTTTGTGACTACCCGTTGCCTCAAACAAGTCTCATGGCCAGGCCCAGAGCCAGTGTGACAAGAACAATCACTAAAGGATGAGGATGAAAAAGAGATGTGAACTAAGTCACCACATTACATATGGGAAATTTGTGAAAAGTTGCATTCAACTGACCTGTGTGGACAGCATATTATATATAATTGTAGGTAGCAATATTTCAGAAATTATGATCAAAGCACATTTACCAAAATCTATAAAGTGAGAAGTAATTTTTCAAAAAAATATTACTTTTGTTATCTTTCAGGGAATCTCTATTAGAGATTAAAATGTTCTAAGAACTGTAAAGAATCTAAGTGAATTATAAGATATGACCTTAGCCTGAAGAACTGTATAATCTTTTGGGACCAATAAGAACTATACACCTAAGCAAATGGGAAAATTTATAAGAAAAATTAATAATAAAACCTTTTGTTAATTTATTGAGAATAGATTGCAATGTGGATATTTTGAGGAAAATAATATACTTTCCTCTGGTGCCTTTCCAAATATATGACATTGCTTCTATTTGACCCCAGATTTCCATATCAATCATGGTCCAGTCAAGACAACAGGTAATTTTAGGAAATTTAATACATATAAGAGACATTATTTTATTTATTTATTTATTTAATTTATTATTGAGAGAAAATTCATTGATGACATTATGTAAATTTAAGGTATACATCATTATATTTCAACTTCTGTGTAAACTACATTGTGTTCACCACAAGTCTAGTTGCCATCCGCCACCGTGTAAGATGAGAGGTTAAACAAAATGATTGAGTTACTATAGATTATCAAAAATCTACCATCCAGGGCTAAAGGTACAAAATCTGGAGATGGTACTATCTTTTTCTTTTAATCAATTTTCATTTTTTTCTTGAAGTATAGTTGACGTACAATATTATATTAATTTCAGGCATGCAACATAGTGATTTGACTTTTACATACATTACAAAATGGTCACCATGACAAGTCTGGTTAGAGATGGTATTGTCTTAATCTAGAAGCCTGGACTGTCTGGTAAGAGCTAGAACCATAGCAAGAACTATTAATGGAAGGAGGAGAAGGAGATGCCAAAGAAAATGTCCCCCAAAAGTGGGAAAGAGAGGGAGAAATACCTTGGCTTTTCCCACCTTTCTGCTCTCCAGTCTCCTACCAATGCTTCCATTTAACTGAATTTAGGCAAATTTGGCAAGGGAGCTTGGGAAAGTGTTTGCAGAAAAAGAGGAAGGAATGGATGTGAGAACAAATAGGCCATGAGGTACATATTCTTCTTCTTGGACTGCGGCAGGGGTAAGGGAATGAGAAGAGAATTTTATTACAGGAGAAATACAAGGAGTAATAAGATATAGATTGTCAACCTCTGACATACAAAATAGACTTATGAAGCAAGACAGAACTCTTCTAAGCTGGCTCAATGTAGTAAGAGATTTCAAGTCTCCATTATCCTTTCCTTTAGCTTATTGACGGTGAAGCCTTGAGGATGAAGCCTTAGAATTCTCCAGCAGTGCAGAGAAAATTATCCCTGTAGTCTGTTAAGATTGAACTATGATGTTGAAGTTGGAAATAAGGAGGATAAGTCAGAACGGAAGTTTCACTGAAACAAAACCCCATCTCATTCCTGCCCTGCTTCCTAAGGCGACTCTGGGAGGAAGCCCAGAAAACTGGGATCAGAACATATACAGACAATGAAGTGCCTTGATTTATCAATATTGAGCTGCTCTGGATTCTGCTTCCCCCTCGAGCCCCAGGGATTGTTGAGACAGAGCCCTGAAGTGGCTGAGAGTCTGTGTTTGAAACCTGCCAGAGGGAGCACTGAAGAGGAGGTAAAGTTTGCAGAGTACATCCTATGTGCCAGGGCCAGAGTGAGTCAAAGGAGACGCAAGAACTCTCTTGAGCACAATGAAGGCAGAAGTGAAGAAGCTTCCCTATGGGCATGCCATTGTACCCAACCCAAGACGAGAGAGACACAGCCTTGATATATACCAAGAACAGACTAGCAGGAAACCAGCAGGCAGGCAACACTCAGATAAAAAATAGATATTGTCCATCCACTCTAGGAGCCAGGAGACTGTGAATCTTTCTTTGTATTATGAGATGTAGTAATCTATATCCATCCAACCTACATCCAGATGCCATCTTGTAAAGGAAAAGAGGAAAAGGTAGAAGATTTAGAAATCTATGACTATTACAGATTTTCTTCTAGAGAGAATGAGCTAAAATGAAAGGCAGGATTTAATTTTTTAGATGAGACTAAATTTCAGTCAGAATAAAATATGTCATTCCCATACCCTCTTAACTGTGACCTCCTGAAGAAAATGATGGTACGTATGAAAAATAAATCATCTATTTCTATATATTAGAATTTTGATATGAGTAAGATTGAGGCTGAGATACGTCACTGTTTTATATTTTTAATCAATATATATTATATTAACTTATTCCTCTAGCTATCGTTTGCCACCACTTTATTTTTGTCCACAATTGAGGTACCTATAGTACAAGAAAAGTAAAATATCTTTACAGAGTAATTTCACTCAACTTCAGAGACTATACATAAACAGTAATAGGTAGGTTTCTGGCTTGAGTAAACTGGATAAACAATAGTACCATCTACTGAGAAGGAAAAACAACAGAGTATGATATTTGGATGGCATATAGTCACAAGTCCAATTTTAGATATATTGAGTTTGAGGGGCTTGAGTCATCCAGTAGGAAACATCATGTAGGCTATTGGATTTATAGTTCTAAAAATGTTAGGACGGTGTCCTAATTCATAGGATTAAAAACTGATCTTTGTTCAAGACTTGCATACATTTCGATTTAAAGTGGTTTCATCAAAAAAGGTGAAATAATCAAGGCTATTCAGTTCCCAGGGGTATTATTAGTACTGAGTTTGTTCTTTGATATTTTTGTTAGACAATTTAATTATATAGGTTTTTAAGTTATATATCCTATTGATTTTTCTTTTAACGCAATTCAACTCTTGCTGATGTCTCTTTCCTGTATTCCTGTGCCTTCTAACCATAGGCCCTTGGATTGGCACAAATGCTCTTCTCTGTATCAGTCGCCACCCAACCCCTCCACTCCCTATTACCATACATAGTTAGTTTCTAGGTTTCCCACAGAATTTTTTTTTTTTTTTGAGGAAGATTAGCTCTGCACTAACATCTACCACAATCCTCCTCTTTTTTGCTGAGGAAGATTGGCCCTGAGCTAACATCTATACCCATCGTCCTCTACTTTATATGTGGGACACCTGCCACAGCATGGCTTGATAAGCTGTGTGTAGGTCTGTGCCCAGGATCCGAATCGGTGAACTCCAGGCCACCAAAGAGGAGTGCGTGAACTTCACCACTACGCCACTGGGCCAGCCCCCATTTCCTACTTTTCTAATGGAGCTGATGCTCTTTATCAAATAGTCTTAGAGCACAAAATACCTTTTTTTGGATGCATTTACCAAACTTGCAGTGTTACTCTCTTTGTGTTATTTGGTTAATATCTTATTCCCATTTAGGACATTGTGTTCACCTTGGCCACTTCAATACCTAATCCAAAGTCTGACATATAATAGGACTCAACACATATTTGTGAAAGAAAAACTAAATGAATCAGTTAGAACATGGCTGTTAAGGTGTAAAGTTTTTAAGTAAAATACTTCATAAGTTCACTTCATTAGCACGTAACTTTTCCTATACATGAGAACTAGTTATACCACTAAATTTCTCCTTTAAGAATGACAGCTTTCAAATATCACTTTTCAAGGGTTCTCTCTCAAATTTGCTTATGTCTCTGTCTTCTTTTGTGGAAAATCTTAGTTAAGTTAATCTTGTTGCCTTGGAGTCACTATGAGCATACTTAATTTTACTGTATATTATTAGAATTGGCGTTTACTTTTAGGTTTTTCATCTACATCCTTTAAATCCAAGGTATCAGTCTTCTATGTGCCGAATTGCATCTATTCTCATAGTCTCTTTGACACTAACCAACGCTTTTTCCTGTCCCTTAAATTGCTCCTCTCATCTGCTGTTGTCAAGGAAACAAGATAACCAAGGTTTTAAAAAGATAGTTAAAACATGAATCAACAAGGAACTGAGTAAAAGTTTTAGGACTGAAGTAGAAAACCTTAAAGCCGAGACTTATTAAAGGTTATTCAATCCACAATGAAATTTTTCACCTATAGATTTATTAAGAGCATTGTTTTTTCTCAAAGTCCAAACCCTGGCGAAGTAAGGTATTCTCAAAAGGGAAATGATGCAGAGGTGCTTCTGTGGACTTTGCCTGTAAAAAAGTCCAGCTGATTGGAACATGAGGATATAACCAAGAAATCACTTCACATATAGCATCCAAACTGAAGGTAGTAGATCTATGATGAAATAACCAACTTCATGAGTATAAGCTGGTGGAACCCAAATCTATAAAGATACACCAAATTTGATATACTCAGGCTTTTGTCTAGAGTGTGTGTTCTAGAACCAAGAGTATGAGATCTTGATTTAGGACACACATTCTAATCTCTTATAGAGCATTTAATAATTTTTCCAGTCTTATTTTCAGAGAGTACAACAAACAAAAGTTAGTAGAACTGGGATGGAATTTCATATGTCTTTGTGTATATGAAGCCCCACAAGTAATCCTATTGCATGGCTGGATCAATAAAGAGCATTATTAACCAGGTAGCTGGTTGAACTTCTAAATGTTTGCAGTGTAATTTCACTCTGAATTTTTATTCTTGGCTCTGAAATAAGTAGCACTACTGTAGTGTTGTGAAATTCTCTCTGGTACTCATGTTATGGAGGTTGGGCTGACTATTTCCCAAGGGTAAATGCAGAGGACTTTATTCCACACATTCATGATATTGAACTCAGTGCATCAGAGTCACACTTATATTCTTATCATTTTTCATTATTGTCAGTTTTAGAACTTCAGTCAATTATAGAGCTACAGTGTAATTTGTCACTTATATCAACATCTTTAATTGGGTAAACCAACAGTTTAAACCTCTTAATTCCAACTCTAGAAAGTAAATAGATGAATGTACAACAAGAATGTTGAGAATATAGAAGAATAGACTAACTCAGCTAAGGTGTTCTCTACTAATTAATAAGTGCTTATAGACTGGAGGAAACTTTTAAAATACCGTGGAAATGGGTGTCTATGATTGACATACTCAATATCGACCCACATCTGCATTTTTATCTGGAAAACATCAGCTCAATCTGTGCTCTTGATTAATTTAGGCACAATGATATATGACTTGCCACATATATCCGTGATAATATGAGTCAATTTAGCAGGGAGGAGAATATTTTGAATCTTTATAGTTTCCTAATTATTTTATATTTTAATGTAATAAAATTATTATTTTTCTTATTTTTATTTTCTAGTTGAATTTTACATAATACAATAAGTGCAGACATCAAAATGATACTAGTAAATATACAAGGAGAGTGTCCTTCAGGAAGGGTAACCCTGACTTTGACGTCATAATTCTATCTTAGTTTTCACTGCTGAGAAACTGGTAACCCAGTGATCACTGAGTTCAGTGAATAGTCACATTTCTTCTAAAATTATTATAATACTGTGCATTATTATAATATTCTCTCAGTAAAGTGAATCATAGTTTGGACTCTGGATGCAAACTTCCTGGATTCAAATTCTGGCTCTCTATGTATTTGCTCTGTGCTCACGAATAAGTTACTTTATTGTTCTGTGCCTTGGGTTCTCGTGTGTAACAGATACACAAAAATAATAATAATATCTTCCAGGGCTGTAATGAGGATTCAGTAAGTTTCTACATATAAAATGCTTATCACATAATAAATAACTAATAAATGTTAGTTCATATAAGGAGTTGCAGTAGTCGCATGAGTACTAATACCAGCATTTTACCTGGAATGGAGAGGAATTCACTGCCCTAACTCTGTGATAGACATCACAAAATACTGAATTTAATTTGGTTTCTTCATCCTAAAATCAAAGGAAGACACTTTTCAGGAAAGTGAGTATCAATGTGCAGAGATACTGTGGGAAAATGTACTATTTGGATCTTTCTTATCTCTGATTTCGGGAGATTTCTTGAGAGTGGATCTAAATAGCAGTGTATGTAGCCTACCAGAGGAGCAATAATTTTTGGAGGTTTCAGAAAGCAAAGTACAATGTGGAAAATACAAGGTAACTTAGATGAAAAGAACAGTAAGAACACAAAGTTATTTTGTATGTAATGTAAGAAGGCCTTTGGAAAGTTCCTTTAGTTTCCCATTTAGAGGCATCATGAGTACTCAGAGAGTTATTGAGAAACTCTTCCCCTGAATCAAATGGAGGAAAAGAATTATCAATATAAGTGCACTGCTGTGTAGCCTCTGTCAGTTAGCAGGCTGAAGAAAGCTACAGTGGATGGCTTTAGGAAAAGTCCTTCATAAAGTTGAAGATTTTCAGGATACACACTAGGTCAAAAACAAATCTGTTTGCTGCTCAGCAGTGTGCTAAAGGACAAAGAAAAACTTTGATCACATTGAGAGAGAACTGAGAACTGGAAGACACAGTCTAGGGCCAGTTTAGAATCTAACTATACAACTCGAATCACTGATTGTTGACCTGAGCGAGTTTCTGTGGGTCTTACTTGATTTCCACCCAATGCCGAAGAAAACTGACATTTCAGAAATTGTGTAAAAAAGAGTCAAATTAGTTTTTAACCTTCTTTAAAGTTTGTCTTCATAAATATGTAGTACTTAATTTTTACAGAGTGCTTGCTATGTGGCAGGCACTATTCTAAACGTTTGACGAAGATTATGTCATTTAATCCTCACAACAACTCCATGAAGTAGATATTATTATTCCCCTTATTCTAAAGATGAGGAAAGTGAGGCACAGAGAGGTTAAGGTCAGAATCTAATGCCTCTGTTCCTAACTAGAACTTAAATAAAGAAATTTGTGTTTTGTCTACTTGTTTTGATGACATACAGATATGAAAAGAACAAGATAATAGTAATTATAACAAAACATTTTTCCGATTAATTAAAAAGTATTACTTATTACTATTTAATTATCCTCTGAGAAGCTAGAAGGAATTACCAGTAGGATTTTAAATGTGATTAAAAAAGGTTACAGCAGATGAATTTCCATATGTGGAATTTTACTGGAGTCGAGAGCGAATAAGGAAATAAACACAAGAAAGATAACATTTCACATATCAAAAGGACAATTTACACCCAACACGCATTTATGTGTTCCAGATTAGGCGCAACTCTGAATATTTATTTTCAAAGTAGAAGGTATCAAAAGGAAGAGTCTATGTTTTCATCTCAGGGTACAGCCATTTTACAAAGTGAAGAAAATTATATTTTGAAATTTTGAATCTGTTTACATCTATTGCTCTGGTACTTTCATAGAAGAAAACAAATTTCTTCCCCTCCCTCAGTTGTGGGTGGAAAGCCCCCATCTTAAAGAAAAGCAGTGCAAAATTGTGAGCTCTGAATTGTCACTGTTGTTCTCCATTGTGGGGATTGAACTGAGACATGGAAACCTGTTAAACTACCCAGGTGAGTTATGTCTCTGCAATTGTGTAATTTACTTAGGGGGCTGCTGCCGAAAGCATCTGAATTGCGTGGTTTGTCTTTGGCCTTATCTCATCACCTTTTCTCTTACCTTCTTTGTGTGGTCATATCTAGTTTTACCTAGCATGCTCTTCCCATGAATTCGTGTTCCTCTTTTAGGGTTCTGGGGAAACAGCATACACACTTATAAAGTTAGGGCTTTGTGATTTCCCAGTGCCTAATATTGCCATCTATGACACTAAGACTTACTGCCTACTTTGAAAGCCATGGCCTACCATTTCTGAAGACTAATCCTGAGGACCTCTTTCAGGTAGTAGCCTAATCTAGAGATTAATTAAATTGAGACTTTATCATATCTTTTTATTTTGAAATGTTACTTTTCACTTTAAGACCTCAGCCTCATTATGTGCCTCTGCAGAGTTTTTAGAATCCTTTACAGACCAATTCAAATATGGGATTCGAACAGGCTTGCTCAAAATGTCTGACCTTATTATTAATGCCAAGTCACTCTAGCTCTTTTTAGTGATATTTTATTAACATTTCTGACCAACTGAGTCTCTATCACTTTAGGCTGGCTGGCATAGTTACAGCAATAGTACAAATGTCCATTCACTTGGATGAAAATATTCTCTTTTTTCCCCACAGTTACCTTCTAGAATGCCTGCTTATGAATAGTACTCAATAAAATTATTCAATGCAGTTCTTCTGTATTAAATATATTGAGCAATTTGCTTCTTCCATTTATTGAGTAGCTACTATTTGCCAGACATTGTGACAGAACCCAGAGATACAGTGAGAGTTTATGTTCAAGTGGAGGAGACAGTTAATAAATAAGTAAAGACATGATAAACAGATAAATTATAGATTTTGGAGAGCAATACAAAGCAAACAGTATGTTATGATATAGAGTATCGCAGGGTCGGGGGTATTGACAGATGGAAGGAATTTGCTTGGCATGGCACCAGAGAGGTCATGTCCTTTATCTGAAAGAAGAGAAGAGCTTGGAGACAACACGGTGGGAAGAGAGAACAGCAGGTGCAAAGGAAAGGCTCAAGAGATTCTTCAGTGACGTGTTGAAGGAATTGAAACACACGATGATGTTGAAGAAGTTGGAAGGCCCCTTATTAACAAGGGCTATGCAGTGAATGATGCAGCAGGATTTCTGTTGTTTTTAATAGTGATGATAAGCCATGATAAATTATCAACACTCTCTCCTGGATTCCCACATAATAAAAGGCCTACAGAGGTCACATGCTTTACCTGAGTCCGAATCTGTGGCTGAAGAATAGTGTCTATTTGTGAAAAAACAGGCTATTAAGATGATCAATTTATAACTGATTATTTATATCCTATTCTTCCCAACTAAATCACGTAGACCAGGTTACCTAAGATATTATGATGTACGTAAAAAACATGGTCCTTGCAAATATAACAAATCTATTTATGGGGGACTTTGCAGTACATTTGATAATAATAATTGAGTTAGTGTTCCAATATCTGTTTTCTATCCTTTACTTTTATGAGAAAGATAATTTTTCATTGTTGCTGGTGCCATGGAATCGATTGGGACTCCTAGTGACCCTGTTTACAGCAGAGTGGAACCCTGTTGAGTCTTTTTGCGCCATCCTCTCACCTTCCAGAGCTTTATCAGAAAATGCTCCACGGTATTCACAGTCTTCATGGCCAATTTTTTTCAGAAATGAGTGGCCAGGTCCTTCTTCCTAGTCTGGCTAGTCTGGAAGCTCCACTGAAACCTGTTAATCATGGGTGACCCTGCTGATCTTTGAAATACGGATGGCATAGCTTTCAGCATCACAGTAACACGCAGCCACCACAGTATGACAACCGACAGTCAGGTAGCATGGTTCCCTGACCAGGAAATGAAGCAGTGGCAGTGAGAGCTCTGAATCTTAACCACTAGACCACCAGAAAGATAACTACATTTGTTAAAACATATGTAATATGCTCGATTTGATGTACCTTTTACAAAGAGAGACTATGCCTCTTGTTAGGATCTTGTTTAGAACTTTATTTTAACCAGTATCACAAACAAAGTCCCTATCTTTAAGATGAGGAAAACGCAACAGGGCTTGGAAAATCAAGTTGAATAATATTTTGCTAAATGATCATGAACATATATCAAGGCTTATCTGTGCAGGTGGCTCTTGTACAGGAAACAGCATTATGCACAGTTTGACTAAAGGTCACAAAGGAATAAATACAGTTCTTTTTGAACTTGACAATAATTTATTGGAACACAGCTTACTTTAAGTAACAAAGTGGCAGCTTAAGCCTCAAAATTCTCCATTGTATACACTCATTTCACTGACTTGACTCATTCTGGAGATAAACTGGTCCTGAGTAGAAGAGAAGGAAGTTTGTGTTGAAAGATGTATTGTTAACCCTTTAGTTAATATTAGAGTAAGAATCTTCCAAGAACTCTGGTCTGAATTTTTCTTATCTTAAGGGGATTGACTGAAATCCAACAGTCAGTGATTCAAGAGTCTATCTATCTATCTATCTATCTATCTATCTATCTATCTATCTATCATCTATCTTTCTATGTGTCTATGTATCTATCTATCATCTATCCGTCAACCTATCTAATCTCTCTCAATATATTTTGAAATCAAGTTTGATGTAGCATTTAGGCAAAACTTCAATATATCTCTATAAGATACATGAACACATAAACTTAAAATTATACCTTGAAATTAATATGCCAGCTTTCTAGGTTTGCTTAAATTCTAAAGGAGTCCTTGGTGCAATTTTGGTTTGTTATCAGATTTTTCTCTGCCTCTTGAGCTAATGTGTTTTTTCCCCTTTATCCTTTCTCTTGATAGGATAAGCAGGGTAGCAAAGATGTCAGGAAAAAAGGAAGACTTTCTATAGAATTTTATTTTATGTGTGGATAGAAAATATAATGGACTTAATATTATTCTACCTATATTCTTTTTGTGTGTGTGAGGAAGATTGTCGCTGAGCTAACATCTGTGCCAAGCTTCCCCTGTTTTATGTGGGATGCTTCCACAGCATGGCTTGATGAGTGGTGCTAGGTCTGTACCAGGATCCAACCCCACAAACCCTGGGCCACCCAAGCAGAGTATGAAAACTTAACCACTACCCCACTGGGCTGGCCCCACTACCTATATTCTTAAAAATTGATTTTCTAATTTCACAAATACGTATTGAGCAAACAATTCAGCGGCACCTGGCACTAGGAATTGCCCATGTATTTCATTTCATGTGTGTTCCAGGATTTATCTAATCATTTCTTTCTGGGTAAACCACAGTCTATTTCCAGTTTCTTCATTAATCGAAATGCTCCAGTGGATATCCTTGTACGCACGTCTTTGTAAAACCCCCTGCTCTGAGACTGGGAGGAAATATCTTTTCAATGTAGATACGTTGTGTTTCGTGGAAAGTAAACAATGACTTAGCCTCAAACAGAGAGGTGATGTGGGGAGCAGAGCTCACGTTTGGAAGATTATTTTTAAGGAGATAAGCCTATCATTCAACACTGCAGAAGGTTCTGGTCCTGCATCGGGGATGACAGTTTCCCCAGGCCACATTGATCTTTGTGGAATTTGTAACAACAAAAGGGAAATGAGATATGTAACTAGTCTGGGAGGTTTGAGTTGGTGTATCTATCAATTTTTCTACCTATTGAACGACTATTTATCTTCCTACAAGATTGCTTTCTATTTATTCCTTTTTTCATACAACAACACCGTTAGTCCAGATGTTAAAAATGCTCTCCATCGAACTCTTAATATTTTTCCTCCTTTGAGCAAAAGACTATAAACCAACACCCATGGCTTTGGATTTTGGATTTCTGAGTCTGCTACTTATGGCCATAGTCCCTCATAGTTTCAATAAGGACTGAAACATCAGTTTTTAGATAAGATATAAGGGCTTTATTGCCCTTTGGTTGGTCAGAGCAGAGATGGAAAGAGAATTATCTTTGATTTTAAATGCGCTTTGCTTAACAATAAATCAGTTCGAAGTGTGTTCTCTTTTCTTACAGCTAAGTGTTTAAAAGACTGGTGAAAGAGAAGTGTGGTAATTTAGTAACTTCAAGAGGACAACCCCTTTAACCCTCTGTAGGTGTCACTTCAAAGTGGTTTCTTTTGTTAATTTTTACAATTTGGTATTAATTTAAAAAGATACAATTGCTTTAGATATTTGTCTTCAGGCTACAAGTATAAAAGCTGCATGGATAACTAAAAGTCCAACCTCCCAAAACGTGTAACAATAATATTCAAATAAAAGTGAAAATGAGGATAAATGGCTTTTAAATATATTTTAATAAAAAAAAATTCTCTCTTTTTACAAAAATGCATCAGATTGAAGGCAGCTAGAATGGAGGAGGTGCTTAAATTATAAATAAGTGATTCCTTCTGAATTTTAAATTAAAAAAATCATTTTTGTTCTCTAGTGCATGACAAAATAAACAATAAGTGACAAGCTTTGTTGAGAGAAAATCCAGTTTTATAAATACGCAATTTAATAAAGTAATCATTAATGGGAATATAATACTTAAAATGGAATAATGCACTTATTTACTAAATAAATATAGTACTGTATTCCTTCACACTAAGAAGGATGGGTAAAATAACATATTCTTACTTAGTTTTATAGTTAAAATTATCTAAAATGTCAGCAATTAACTCAATTAGAATATCCCTCTACTGAATTAATTGAAAATAGATAGTTGAATGGCTATGTGGTTAAAACTACAAGCAGAAATTGTATTCTTCACAATCTAGCACCCACACAGAGGTCTCAGGATAGCCACAGTTTGATAAGCTGAAACTAAGTTTCTTATAACCAATTTATCAGAAGTGAACAGTAGGGGACGATATTTCACTAGTTTGCAGAAAATCCATCAGCATTAAAGCAGAAAAAAGCCTTTAATGGGGTGACATAGCTAATCAAAGGTAAAGACGAATCCGATAAAAATGATTACATTAAACTCACTTTTGTTTAAAGATGTTTCTTTTTACTTGTTTATCAAAATTAACTTTTGTTACTTGTGGAATATTTGGCTGCACTCTCATCAGTATTTTTTATATTTAGATTTTATTGGAAAGAAACACTTATCATTAATGCTATTTCCACCATATTTTCCGATTAGAATTCTCTATAGGGACAGAATTTACATTAAAAGAGATTGATTTAAATTAGAAATGTTTTATCCTCTAGCTTTGCCAAGAAATAAAACGTCTAGAGTTAAAAACATACTAGGAAGGACAATATCACTGGCGATGCTTCTATAGAGTTTATATTAGTGCTTTCAATTCTATTCTCTGTAATGATCTGGGGAAAAAAGAACCTTATCAAAATTATATTTCTTTAATTGAGTTCCTAATAAGAGAGAGTTCTGGCAAAGAATGGTTCTAGAGTTTTCATTGGCTAGGTTGAATCCCACAAAAATTAATGACAGGATGTAAGTCCATATTTACGTATAGATAAAAAGATAGTAAAATATTCCAAAGTAGTTTTTTATATGCTTTTGAGGTTTGAAACATATTTCTACCCAACATTATTATGAAAACCAGCAGCAGAAAATTTATATGTGATTTTAAGTAGAGAGTATTTATTGGTAAAAATTATGTGGTTCTGGTATCAAGCATTTTAACTATATATATTAAAGAACTATTAGAAATTAATGAATAAAAGGTTTTAGCTAGAAATTTCATAATTCATATTTCTGTATTTTTTCTAAAAATTGAATTTCTATTTACTGTTCTAACAAATGATGTTGAAGTACTCGGAGTAGAAGGGCTAATATATATCTCAATTTTTCATAAATTTACTTGTGAATTCAAATCTTGCTTTTAAAAATTATAAAATGTAATGCATTGAGTTCCTTTATGAAGTCAAGGTCTGTAAACAATTGTTAAAACAATGTTTCTGATAGCTTAAATAATCATGGAATGATGAATAAATCATATAATCTCCATAAATCTTTATTTCTGTGATCGTCAGAGGCCCAGAAAATCAAATACAAATTTTGCCCACTTTATAAGTTTGCCAGTAATTGGATTGTTTTAGTGGAGAGTGTTTTCTTAAAAAGTATGATTTGGCTAAAAGAGAATTGTGCTGAAACAAATTATATTATAATGCAAAGACAACTGACTATACAACAGTAGGACATGCTTTGAGAGGAATTTCTTATACCGATCAGAGCTTAATTGGAAAATACACAAGATTGTAGAATTGGTTCTAAGCTTCACAATTAATGACACTTACATATGACTTGGATAAAGAGAGGAATACAAATAACAGATCAACAAGGGTCAAAGATGATTAAACAAGGAAGTAAGTAAGCAGATGGACCAAGAACAGCCCTTACATGGCAAGCTAACCCTAACTTCTCTCACTCCTGAGGATTTTGCAAACCGCGAAGAAAGATTCTAGACTATAGTATTACATGTAAGATTGATTTTAATTTAGACCTTGTTAGGACAAAGATTTTAGGTACAACACAATAATAGATTGTGTTTTGTCTTTGAAGGTCTTTTCAACATAACAAATACGCAAAACATAAGCTACCTGGAATCATGAAGTCTGTGGTCTTGGTGAACACCCTTTGTAGTCCAGGTGTCTATCTGGTTCTAAGGAAATCCTCTGGCCAACAACAACAACAGAATAGAATTCCCTTCACTTCCCTCTTAGAAACACATGTCCCTGGTTTTCTGAGCTACTTATGGATGTATTGTGGAATATTAAAGACGCTAGAATAGAGCTTTTAAACTGCTCTAGGTAAGAAATAAGTAATAGATTTAGAGCAGCTTTTCTCCATGGGAGCAATTGTGCCCCTAGGGGATATTTAGCATGTCTGGAGACATTTTGGGTTGTCATTACTTGGGAAGGGGGATGAGACTGAAAACTGGGGGGCAGAGGCCAGGGAGGCTGTTGAGTATTCTACAATGGGCAAGAGACACCCCCACCTCGCACCACCACTTTCCCCCTAAGAAAGTATTATGTATTCCAACATGTCAATAGTGCCAAAGCTGAGAAACCCTGATTTACGGGGAAGAAGAGAATCAGGAAAAAGATAATCCTCTCTGTTATCTTTGAAGTCAAGTGGAACAAGGGAGGAGGGAAATAAGGAGGATTCTTTGGCTAGAGGTAGGTCAAGAGCCCTGAGAAGAGCCCTATGGAGATATTTTTCAAATAAAGGTTATGTGCTAAGAAATGTGATCCCTTCTTGTGACTTACAAATCTTCAATGAAAGTACAATGTGCTTCTGCTTGATTTTCCTCTGTAATCTTGTGAAAGGACTGAGTTTTGTAATTAAGGCTAGTCAGTTCATGAAGATGCAAGAGAGCAAAGGCTATTTTAGTTGCTAGTTAGTTGGTGCATAATGGCCCACTGATAGATCAAGTATTGCAATATTTCCTTCCATACCAGTTGATAAATAATTGCTGTCTTGAACTCCCTGAGTGATCCTGATGCCCTGACTACCCTCCTCCCATACCTCTCACAATCCAGCATATAAAGGGTTGATATTTGACACAACTGGAGGTCAGAACTGTGCTCCAACTCTATGGCCAATGTCATTTCAGACAGTTTTGTGCCCCTCCTATACTGTAGCTAAATATTTTGAACATGACTTCTTGTTATAATCTTAATCAAATCAAATCTCTGTCTTTAAAGTCAGCACCTAAAAGACAATCTATGTAGGTGGTCATGTGGAGGGCAGTAAAAACCAGTCACTCCTTCATAAATTGAGATTTGTCTTTCTATTGACAAGCTTGGAAGTATAACTTTAAATTTGTGAATGAAGGTGGCAGGTTTCTGATAAAAGATTCAGTGTGTGAACAATCACTTACTTGTCAGTATGCTAGTTTTCTAAGTAAAGCTAAGACTATTTTAAATAACATAATATTTATTTGCTTGGTTTAGGATCCTTGGAGTGAAAATGCTTTGAGAAAACTGGCTCAGTGTCAAAATAATAAACATGTCAAGGAATGGAAATCTCCTTAAAAGCAAAATGAAGATGGGAATGGAAATGTCAGGTTTGGCCTGTACAAGTTCTCAAATCAATTATCTCAAATGCATTTTCATTATCTGAATTTACTTGCTATATTTATTTTTAAGAAATTTTTATGGTTGCTATAAAACTCATGGCACAGCATCTTGGATTGGTTTGCTTTTTGTTTTCTATAAATGGAAATTTCTGAAATTGTTGTGGTGGATAGCCAAAGTCAGGCAGAGGTCCTGGATACTGAAAGGCTATGGGACTCTACAACTGTGTTTAGGAAGACAAGATCACAATGTACCCTAGGCCAGAAAGTTGTATGGTGGTATATACCTT